>NC_051261.2:6132586-11132586 GCF_015237465.2 Chelonia mydas
AGCACTTCTCTAGGACAATAACAACCGGCAGACATTATAACACAATGCATTTCTGTTTCTATTTGGTCAGTTGGCTTTGGGCATTGATCACCATTCTGAGTCAGTTTTGCTGCTTCAGGCTGGCAGTTACACTTTGTTATGCACTAGTACTGACTACATACAAGGAGCTCATGTGCATGGTTTTCCCCAAGCCCTAAAAAAGAGCATTTTCACCAACAGCAGTGAGAGACTGGAATCGATGAGTTTGGGGCTGTACTGGCTCTTCCTCCCTGGACTCTGCACAAGGTTGGGGAGCATCAGGAGATGGCTGGAAAGGTCAAGCAGAGGCTACTTAGTGGTGTGAGGCTCGGATCCCCTCATAGTTACTCAGGCCAAGAGAAGGGCAGTGGAGGAGATCCCCAACAGAAACCAAGAATCAGCAGGGATTCCCTGTCCCTGAGACTGGCTTGCAGGGAGAACGTAGGAGAGGTTTTTTCTTGCTTGTTTTTAAAAAAGCAATTGGAACTTACGAACATGCGGCTGCCTGCCAAGGCCACTGAAAGGGAAGAAGCTTGGCAGACAGCACATGGAGAGGGGAGTGGGAGAGCAGGCACGGACATGTTGACCGTTTGGCTTTCTGCTTAGCTCATGCTTCCCAGCTCAAAGACCCATTTCAACAACAGGAGAGCAGAAAAGCCTGTGCAGAGCATTTTGGAAGACAGAAGTCTGTCTATGCTTGCTGCTGCAGGAAGGCACCTTTGGAAAAAGGTTTTTTTAAAGTAGTTTTGAAAGGTTCCTGATGAGAGCGTGCCTTCCAATTTTTTGGTGGATGTTGCAAACAGCTTTTCTGATTCAATTCCCCAACAGATTATCAGCACTTTGAATTTAAACTGAAGACAGCATTCCCACTCCCAACCAAAAAAAAACCCCAACCCCCTGGACAGCTAACATGCATCACGTACCATCATCACTGGTATGATGCTCAGCTGCTATATCCTGAACTGAATCTTCTGTTGAGGCCGTTTCTCCATGAGGACTTTCACTACAGTGGGAGGAAACACATTCAATGCATTACACTTGAGGAAAGTCATTTTACTATCTACAGAAACAGTCACACTTAACAGAGCAGTTAAGCTCTAGAATAGGCTTCCAAGGGAGATTGTAGAATCCCCATCATTGGAGGTTTTTAAGAACAGGTTGAACGTGTTCTTAAAAACCATCTTTCAAGGATGACCTAGGTGTCTGTGGTCCTGCCTCAGTGCAGGGGGCTGGACTTGATGACTTTGCAAGGTCCCTTCCAGGCTTACATTTCTGTGTCTATGAATACTAGGAGCTTCACGCAGTGGTACCAAACCTGGATTCCATTGTGCCAGGCACTCTTTAGAAGTGGACGCACTTACATGCATTGAAAACTAGGTTGTTGAAAAATCAAGCTGACTCTCTACTTCCACGAGCACCTGGAGTAGCTTTTTCAGTTTATGTACACCAGGGAAACCAGAGTTTAGATCTCATAACAGGGCCCGCAGAAGATTTTAGATATTACAGATGGAAAAGCCATAATAAAAGGCTAGTTCATCATCTTTGCCAGTCGAGGATTATTCTCTACACGATATTATCCATTGCTCTCATTAGTTACCCAAGTTACGGAACGTCTCATTTGCCCTAGAGGAGATTATTCCACAATTTAATAGGATGCTTCAGATTTTTTTCTTCTGATCGATTTAAAATGTACTTGTCTTAATTTCACCAAATGACTGACTCCCATATCAGATTAACTGGCATAAGTCTATTTACAGATGCCTAAGCACCACTGTCTAGTATATGAAATGAGACAGAGCTTGGCAAAGATCACACATGTAAGAAGTGGAGAACAAAGGGGAGAGGGGAGAGAATTCACGCACCCGCCCAAATGACCCTGCTGAGCTGAACTGCCAGTTAGCAATGACTTTCTTTCTTTGCTCCGTTAGTATACCACTAACAATTCCGCACGAGGAACACTCTCCCCTCCCCTATAGAGGCATGTACTGTTGAAGGGAAAACCTGTTTGCTCTAGAGCAGTGTTTCCCAAATTAGGGCCGCTGCTTGTTCAGGGAACGCCCCTGGCGGGCCGGGCCGGTTTGTTTACCTGCGGCGGCCAGCACATCCCTCAGCCCGCGCCACTTCCTGCAGCCCCCATTGGCCTGGAGCAGCGAACCGCGGCCAGTGGGAGCCGCGATCGGCAGAACCTGTGGACGCGACAGGTAAACAAACCGGCCCGGCCCGCCAGGGGCTTTCCCTGCACAAGCAGTGTCCCAAGTTTGGGAAACACTGGTCTAGAGCCTTAGCTTGCTGAAGTTGAAATGAAGCTAGGACTGGAGACCCTTTATAGACAGGTTTATGGCCTCCATGAGCCAGACTGAGCGGACCTTAAATCATCTCAAAAGCAGATTTTACATCTCTTCAGACGGTCAGAACTTGATCCGTCTTTTTGGCCCTGAAAAAGTTAGAGTAGGAGTTCACTGACGCCTCATACTCTCCTTTTAAGAATCTGTTGGCGAGATCTATCTCCCCGTTTAAAAAAAAAAAAAATAAAAAGAAAAAGAGGAGCCTGAACAATCCCAGGGTCTCATTACTCAATACACACAACAATCACTCTGCTTCCTAGCCCTCTTCAAAGACCATACCTCACGAGGCACTCGTTAACTTTCCCATCCTTTACTAGGCAGGATAAACACTCTGCAAAGTTTAATAAAAGAATCTAAAGCCAACAGAAAGCCCCAGGAGGGCTATACTATTACAGGCTAAAGTTTCACCCAGATTGTGAAGTAATGTAGCATACAAATAGCTCTAATGATCTAAACACTGCGAAAAGAGAAGCAGGATCACATTTCTTCCCTCCCCCGTCATAGGACACTTCCAACCCAAAAAACCCCTGCCCCTGCTGTAAAGAGATCCTTTCTCTCGAACGATCACATGGGTGCTTGGATGCTGTAAGGAGGACTGCTAGGCTGCTGGAGTGCTATGTGAATACTGAGGGAGTGTTGGCAATATATATTGCCAGAGGAATGCAAGTCAAGTTGAGCATCTTTATAAACTGTTCTCCTCATCGATTCTAATGTTCTCATATAAGATTCCTTGACTCTGACACCCCCCCCACCAATTAATTCTGTATATTACGAGGTTATTCTCATGTGGGGTCAATCTGCTCAGACACACAGACATGTGATAGGTTTTTTAAAGGTGCCCATATCAAGGACCTAAATCTCAACTGCAAACCCAACGTTGTGTCCTGCCCTCTCGGCTCCCAGCGCAAGTCATTTCAATCCTTCCCAGCAGCTGCCGACTGAAAGTGACGGCCGCACAGCAAGAGCATGGAAAGGAATGTGCACAGCACACATCAAGGATGGCTCCTAGCCACGGGAGGCCTCTGCACTGGAGCATCATCATTTGTACGTTACTCGGTGAGGACAAGAGAAGGCAGTGGAGGTTGAGGCTGGGGAAGAGGCAGCGTTCAGGTGCAAATGCACTCAACTTCCTTTGTTTGATGAACCAGCTCAGCCCAGAGGGGATCCAATTTGCCACGTGCAAGCTCTACAGCAGAAAGCCCTGTGGGCAATAACTAACAACCACTTAATACCACAGCTAAGACAAGGCTTGAATGGTAACCAGATGATTCTCTCTGATTAATTTTTTCAAACATTTTAAATCACGCTGAATTCCATCTCTCCCTGGATTCCCCCGTAAGTAGGAAATGGGGAGGGGGGGAGGATAGGGGGATGGAGACAGTTAGAAGAAAAATAGAGACAAGCAAAGTAAATCAACATAAGTGATGGGAACCTGAAGGACATTTTCATGTATTTTTTAAGGCAGATGAGACTCTGCCTTCCCGCCCCTAAAATGCGGTGACCCTCAGCATAGGAGGACATGATTTTGCGTGGTCACTTTCTCAACTGTGGATCCAATGGCATGTCTGAAGCCAGGCACCCTCACGTTTTCCAAAGCAAGTTTAAGTGAAAAGAGCACTTGGGAGCCAGATACTAGAGTAACACAAGTTACAAAACCCCTTCACCATGTACTGTATTTGCAGTAGGGATTGCCCCCTACACATCCCTGTCAAGTTCCATGTACACTTTAACACAACAAACACCACATACAATACATTAATTGTAATAATAATCACGTGCTAAACATTTAACTTTTTCATTCCTTATGACAGCTCCCATCCACCTAGGGGAAACCTCACACATGATGAAAATACAGGTCTCTGAAAGGATTTAAAAGTCAGTCCATACAGCTCAGCCAGCCAGTAAAACCAATGCAAGCCATGAAGAGTAAATCAATCAAAATGCCATTGCAATAGCCCTTTGTTAAAAACAGCCTCTCCACACATCTCCTATCTAGTGGTCAGATGGTTGATGAGTTATCCTATCCTGTAATATGGTAGAAAAAAAAGTCAACAAGCTCTGCCAATAGAGTGACTTGCTTCTTTTTTTAATATCAATACAAGAAAATCATTTGCCTTCCTGGGGCAAGGGCAGCGAGACAGTTAAACATTCTTCCTGTCAGCAGGAGGTGGGCGAGATCAATTCAACCACTAGGAAAGCAAACACCTCCCTTCCCCCTCCCTCCACAACCTTCCACCCCAGATGACAGGAGCCGCTCTGGCTCAATTGTTTCCAGATGCTGCCTTCTGACAGAATGCACGGCCAGGCCTCCTGGGGTTTTGGTTGGATGGAAATGGTGATTTTGTATTTCCCCCCCCCCCCTCCTCCCCCCGATCGGTACTGTCCTGAAAACTAGCCCATGTTACAGCTTTCTAGGTTCAACTGCAATCAACCCTGTACCTCAAGGACTGTCACTTAGAACAGGCAGAAAAATGAGGAAAGTAAGAACAATATAAGGGACAAACACAATCAAAATAGTGGCTGTGTGGCTTCCTCCAGGGGAGTACGGTCATCACAGCTACAAGACTAACTGTGGTCATTTATTCTCCTTCTACAGAAGGAAGCACAGGTTTGACATTTGGTTCACTGGCTATTTCCTACAGGGCCTATTTCATGTCAGTCGCTGGCTCCCTGACAGGACAAGAGCCATCTTGTTCTTTCCACAACCCCCCCTTTTTTTTTTAACTCCTTTAAGTTCTGGGACTGGTGTTGGACCCTGGAACTCAACAAAATGCAGTGTGTATGACTACAACACACAATTAGTTAATGAGAACGTAACTAAGCGCTGGCCCCCCTCCTCTGCTTCTTAATGGCTCCTACTGTACCAGTAATCCTCAGTGCTTCCACCCCTGCTGTAGACTGGGCCTTCCAGTTCTCTCAGTCCTGGGAAGATGTTCTCGTGTTGGATGATGATGGTTTTGATCAGCTCATTGACATGAGCCTGGCAGGAGACCTGATCGTGGCCTTCAGGCACAGACATCAGTGTGGGCCCAAAGCAGATGGCCAAGTTGTAGGGATCCATCATGTTCTCTTCACTGAATTGAGATAAACTGCAAAAGACAGGGAGAAGAGGATTAGTATGAGCCAACAATACCGACACCTCCTGCTAGGGAACCAACATCTAAATCAAGGGGGCTAGCTTTGGGTGCTCTGCTCTTTAAGCCCCTTCTGCTGGGAATAGAACGTTCTGGGTCAATAAAGGAAAAATAAGGCTGATGTCATTTACTGGCGAGGGAGGAACTCCTCTAGATGCACCTCCGAGGATCTGACAACCTGATCTGACAGGGCTTGCATGAAGACAGATTCCTAGCTGAAATCTGTACTGAAAAAACAGAGAAAACTCTGCTGCTTGCTGATTTCTTTATTCAATCGCAAAGGCATTTTTCCATTTCCCTAACATCCCCCTCAATCAGCACACGCAGTATTGGGAAAGAAAGAAAATGTCAGATTGTTCCTCTTTTCAATAGCTGTATTCTTCACGCAGATTGAATATCATTGCCAGGGATTTATTTACATGCGGTCGACTCTCTGCACCCCGCTCCCATAGCAGCTGCTGCATTAACACCTTACATCCAGTCAGGAGGCCAAGGCAGGCCCGATTGAGCCACTGCTGCTCCACACATCACAGCAAGGGAGCTGGCAACCAAGGAGCCCTTCTGCTTCTTTCCTTTTGTACCCTCCTTGAAACCGAGTTCTTTCCAAGCCCAAAGCCTCCCAATAGCACAAGAATAAGCCAACGCTCACTATGGAAGCAGCCACTAGGACTTTTAGTATTAGCTACAGGGACGTATTGAAGCCCTTTGAAGTTGAAAAGCAAGGCCAGTTGGAGCTAAACACCTGCAAGGGATGTAGAGGTTTGGGGACTGTGTTGCTTTGAAAGGCTTTGGGGAGTGACTTCGCAAGCAGAAGCATATCCTGCTTTATGACTGCTGTTTATAATCTCACTGCAGCCCTGCATCCAGTTCCAGAGCAAAACCTGATCTCCTCTGCCGGACTCTGTGCTTGGTAGCGTGAGTTAGGTAGCGTATTCTCCAAACCAAACCCCCTCCCAAAGACCAAGATGTTTCTTGTTAGCTGCTTTTCCTGGAGCCGATCTGTAGGATTTGCCAAGTGCAGCCGGAACACTGAGTCTGCACAGGAACACTTCCTGAACCTGAATAAATTTTAATCCCAAACCTGTAATTTAACCCTTTCAAGGCACCAGTTCATGGTTAAGCACCAAACACAGAGCTAAATTCCAAAACAAGCCCCTTGAAAGACCCTGTTTTCCAGTTCACTTCTTAAAATAATTAAAAGCTATTAAGGCTGGAAGGGAACATTCACTTCAATGACTCCAGAAGTGACATCTGTGGAATGGGCATCCCAAGGCGTAGAAGAATTTCACAGCACTATTGTGGAAAGTTTCTCCTCTTGCACTGCAGAGTATCCCTTTCCCATGCCATAGCTTGGATGAAGGAAAAGACAGTGGTAATTTTGTGAATGTTTTTTTGGTTTTCCGCAGTGCAATAACAATTTCTGCAATATATAGGATTGGATTCAACAAATGCCCTGGAACAGTTTAATAAGGGTCTTTCAACGCACTACCCAGTTTTACATAAGAGACTGGGCATCTCTCAGGAGCAGCTGATGTACTAGCGCCTCAAACACAGGTAACAGGACTCAAGTCTCTGAATTATTTAATGTAGATTGTCACATTAGCAGTAAAACCAAAATAATACTATCTTATTTTAATAACCTGCTTGCATCCAGAAGAAGTCTGAAGTGCTTTGCAAATTTACATACGCAGGAATCACTTCACCTCCTCATAGAAATGCAGCCACCTCTGAGACGGAACACATCAGCACAACTACTCTGAGAAATCTTATTGCCCAAAGCTGTTTATAAGAGCACACAGCATTTAGGACAGGAAGAAAAATACCATCTCAATGAAAATACATATTTAGCCATGATAGTTAGATGGGATGCAAGGTGGGCGAACATTCCACTAAGCTTATGTCAAGTGAAATGGGCTCCGTAATTATCGCAAGTGGAAATAGTGTCCCTAGAAAATACGATGACTTTACCATCAATCTGGGGCAGCCCTTCAATACTTAGCAGGAAGAGTGTAATCTACTGAAACAACAGTTCCATCTCCTGCTGCATATTGGGTTACTCTAGAATGTCTCCCATCCAAGTATGACCAGGCCTGGGCCTATTTAGTTTGTAGTACTGAGGATTTCACAACTTTAGGGAGTATGTCTGCAGGCTGAGGTTGCATTTACATCACTTTCAGTTTTGCTATGAAGTCAGCCTTGGGTTTTATTTAGAGTCCTTTGCTTTTCAAGTTAGTTTTGGAAGTGCTGCTAATCCAGTTAGGAGCCAACACAATTCAACAAGCTACGGTGATTTTTATTTCAGCTCCAGAAGTCAGTGGGAGTTGCATATGCATGTCTAAACAGAGTTTGGTCCTCTGAGTTTTAGGGCTATGCTTTATTTCATGAATAATGTCTGTTGCACTGTTGTGTAAGACTGGTCATTCAATGGCCACAACATACTTATTAGTTAAAATCAATAAGATTTCTCAAAGCAGTTGTAGAAATATATTTCCCAAGTTCCATACAAACTAAACACACACTATTTCTCCAGTGGGAACATGAATCCATTCCAGAAGCCGAATTTTTCTCCATTTTACTGGAGTCACAGTGAGGGCAGAAAGGGCTGCTTTGTCTAGCTAGTTTTAATGCCCTGTGGGAGACAAATGAGAGAAAGGGCAAGAGGTTCCATATCCCTCTGTAAGTTATTTATAGCTGAAACCTCAAATTGCAGTACAAGGCGTTAAACCCATCATGAGGAAAAGGATGAGACATCCATCCTCCAGGCTGCCAAAATGATGCGATTAAGATGACTGAGCTCTGCAGAGCTGTGCCTCAGAATTCAGCTCTGAAGTATGGAAGGTTGACTCTTCTTGTACTGTCACTGCCCTGATGCAATTGGACAACCAGACAGGAATCTACAGAACAATGCCAACATATCATCACTGGGACAGTGCCTCGTTTTTGTATAACGTTTCAGGCAACTTTGGGGATGTCTAGAGGGAGGCTGCAAAATTTAGCACCACATCCAAAAAACTTCTGGGGATGTTCTGATCCAGAATTTTTGTTCAGTCTGTTATAAAGGTGTCGGATGTGAAGTTCAGATTCAGTCTCTGCCAAAGTTTAGGAGTGTATGGATTTTGATTCAGGCCCAAATACTGTGTATATACCACAGAGAATTTAAACATCTCCTCCCAAATTCAGACTGTCTTTTTTGTACTTGCCCCAATGTGAACATGATGAAGGACAATAGCACTGGACCACCCATTTGACGTTATCAGCTTCCATAAAGAATATATGCAGGGGTCAAGTATGTGTCTGGACGCAGCATTTCCTCCCCTTAGCATCCTCAAGAGCCCCAAGCATGCAAGGAGAATAAGGCTGGGTTCCCTCTGCCACCAGATGGGGAGTAAGGATCTTATGCATTTTGAGCCCACCTACCCCAACAAGGACAGAGTCTGCAGCAGTTCCAGTTCCAGTTCTTGCTAGCCTGGGACCCAGACCCTGTTCCTTCATGTTGCCCTTCCACTAACTTACCAGGCTAACTCCAGTAATATGAATTTTCATTTCAAGAACTCTGTTGAGGTTGCTGAAATTTTTTCTAGTCACCATTTGCAATGCTGACAGGCCCAGCACAATAGATACAATAGATAAGTAAGCATGCTGAGAGGCAACAAACTGCTACCAGCAAAGAGAATGCCGCTTGTATCCTAAACTGCTGCTCTGGATCAGAAACTGCAGAATGTCAAAGCTCCAGTCCTCTCATGCAATACATTTATACCAACCCCAACATCGACTGCAGAGCTCTGGTGCTTTCAGGGATACTCACTGACTGAGGAATGCAAAGAGATATCTCATTACAATCAGAGTGGTTTTAGGCAAGCTCAGAAGGACCTTCCGGATGTGTAGTGCTCGTTCTTGTAAGTTATCCATTGCTGAAAGGAGGAAAGAGCACCATACAGAGTTATTATATCACCATGGCCATACCTGAAGTCACTGAATCTAAACGTTTGCGGCACACGAGGAGGTTCCCTACACTAGGGTGTAAATCATTAAAGATAGGAGCCAAGACACAGTAGCATAGAATCTTGGGGAAGAAAGGGGCTATCTGCTTCCTGTAACCTCTATGATACGTTCTCCAGAAATGCCTTAAAGGAGGATGTAATATATGCATAACCTGTTCTGCAAAGCCCTTTATTGCAAAGATACATGGTACATGTAATGTATCTGCAGGTTCCCTGAGTGTGGGTGCACTGAGTGATGTCTGTTTCACCAGATCCAACACAATAGCTCATTCCAATTAGCTACAAAAGGTGGGTGTTGAACAAAAAAAGTGTTTGGTCTGACTCAGAAAATAGATTAGCATAGCTGAAGGGTGAGCTAAAAGCTCTGCGTGCAGCAGACGACAGAAAAAAAGTGGGCAGCATAAATCCTCAGCCCTGGAAGGATGAAGTTATTTGGGAGCAGATTTCTTTTCATCTGATATGAATTAAGCTTTGTAAAGTCATTTAGTGTGAGAAGAAAACCATGAGTTGTTTCGGAAGCAGTTATCTTTGCTCCACTTCAAAGGCTGCCGCTGATGGATATTCCACTGCCTGGACAATAGATTCATTCTTTCCTGCTGAATGATTCAGCAATAATGGGACCATTTCAACTTGGTTTCCAACAAAAAAAGAAAAAGCTTTGAAATAATCCAAGCTGTTTATACCTGGACTGTGATCGCTCTCACATTATACATTTGGTAGTGAGACTCCATAAGGAATCTTCCTTGTGGTTCAGAAGGGTTATTCAGACTGGTTAAAACACACAGCTGCTTCCCTTCTGGAAATACATGGCATACGCCAGAACAGATGTGCTGCATGTACATACAGAGCATCAACACTGGGGCTAGCAGGAAATCTCTCCTCGAACTGTGGGCTTCCAAGATGGCAGCTGCACGCACGTTCTGAGTTGAGGCCTTTAAAGGAGCATTTTGTACAAATTATTATTTTTAAAAAACTACTTATGAAGCTTTGGCTCTGAAGGCGCTGTGGCCACCATCTCGGAAGCATGCTGCAGATCCTGAGGGATCCACTTCATTCTGTTCTCTGCTTCACTTTCCTAAACAGGCTCTGCTATGAGATTAAGGAGTCCTTCAAAGAGGGAGTTGAGCAGTCCTCCCTGGATGGTGGCTGGAGCACAGAGCCTAAAAGGGATTAGGAGAAATATTTTGGGAGGGGATGAAGATGGGATGCTCAAAAAACATTCTCCAGGCTATGATGGAAAATAAAATCAACATTTTTGGTGCAATAAAAGTTTGCTCTTATTACCGTAAATTTGATCGGGGGGGGGGGGGGGAGAGAATGGGGAGCAGAGGATGGAGAGACGGGGGCGGGGGGGTTGGTAAAGGGTCATCTGCATTTTTTTTTGCAGGTCTTCTATTTAACTATAAAACATAATTCGTTCATCTACTTACTGACACAGGCAATCAGATCATGAAAGATTTCCTTTGGGAACAGAGGGTGCTCCAGCCCTCGGAAATAGAGTTTCAGAACTCCCGCTATTGAGTCCATATCATGGTCGTTTTGGTCTCCAGCCAATGGATCCTCCCCTAGTTACAACAAACCAACAACAATAATAATAATAAAAAAAGGAGGTACGGAGGAAGAGTAAGAACTTTGGTAGACAGAGGTTCTGGCTGCTCTGCTAGAAGGACATGTCTCAGCCAGAAAGAAGGATCCATGTAATCCAAAGGTTACTCCCTATTCCCCCAAACACTGAGCAGATAATGGGTGATTGGGAAGCTGTCCACTAAGTACAGCAATCAAGAAAGGTCCTTGGCAGCCATCCTCTGTGGCTAGAGGTGGCTGCATGCCCCCGGTCAGGCAAATAAAGGGGTTGGACTTTCTCATCTGAGCCCAACACATGGAGGAAGAGTCCCTGACCTACGACCACATTGGGGGTGGAATTACTCCTCGAGCTGTGGTAACTTTGGGAGGCTCTTCAGTCCAGGTGTTTTTGGTTGGAGGGAACAGACCCAGCATTTGCTTAACAGGGTTATAGAAGATAGGAAGCACATTGCCACAAACTCCTAAGCAGCTCTGTGATTCCCTGTGGGGTTGTTTTGGGGCCTGCACAGCAGGCCAATGCTTGTGCCAATCGCTACCTTTACAAGTCTTAGAAGGAGACATGTTGTGCTGGATTGCTAAGAAAATAAAGTTCCTGGGCAGTTAATTTGTGACTATCTATACTGTAGTTCGTCTGTTACAAAAAAGACGACACACACTGACGGAGCTGTTCCCTACGGAAAACTCCCCATCAAATATAATTAGATTTTATGATTGGGCAAACCTCAAATCGAAGCTATATATATCCATTATGTGACTGAAATTACCAAAGCTTGCCTATTACTTTAATAACCACACAGGATAATAAATGGTCCACTATGAACCAGAGCATTATCTTTGATATTAACTGCTACCAAGGGTTCTGGATGAAGTAATAAACTGCACAGACATTATTGTTAACTTAGTCAGTTCTGTATATCATCCTCTTTAGAGAGACAAGCAAAATGAAGCTAAAACAAGTAGTGTCATTTATTTTGGGATGGCGATACTGGAATAACTGGCTGTTTCCCCTGAAATGCCTGGCATCTGTCCTTTCAGAAAGGTGGTCTTTGAGTCTGGTGTTGTAAGCCCTCAACCCCACCACACATGCATTTCCTTTGTTCTCCAAGGTATTTCCTTCTCAGATAAAAGACAAATGCATTGTAGTCTCAACAACCTCATGGTTAGGCAGAAGATCTCTCTCCTCTCACTGATAGCAATTTGCTCTGCTCCCATATCTGGGATGTGGAGACATGTGAACATGAAAACTTGCAAGCGACACATGAATTGTAATATGAAATGTATGAGGAAGCAGGACCAGCCTTGTGATTTTTCAGAGTCCCAAGCAAGAAGGGGGCCACAAACTGCGAGGACTGACCTGAAAGCTAACTTTCTCTCTGATCCCACCGTGGCAGGGAGACTGGGTTAGATGTGACTTGCTGTGTCAGAGGGCCCCCAAGGAGTTGCTTGTGCGTAAGGCCAATCGTATATGCAAGCTAAAAACCCAACAAAAGCGCTCCAAATAAGAATGAAATGAAGCCTGAGTTGAAATGGACTCTTACTTGGTGGTGATTAGACTAAATGTGGTCATATTGCTTTACAAGAAATGTCAGGGGCAAGAGATCCCACCCCAGGCATGGAATAGAGTCTACTCACAAGGTGGAGGAAAACAGACTAGGTAGTTAAACCCAAGAAGGAAATGCTCTCCACCTCCAGAGGTGTGTGCAGTCATTAAACAATCCGACACGACAGGTGCCAAAATTCTGAGTGATTATTATATGGCGATGTTGCAAGACATGAAGCATAACATATCAAGTGACTTTCTATGTTCAAGCTTAGTGAGCACTGAAAAAAAAATTCTCTGCCTGGAGTCATTTATGAAATGTAGAACTGTAAAAAAAATAACAAAACCACACTACCTAGGGCACAATCAGTTGTGTCCAAAACACTAAAGGTATTTTAGAATGGTAACACCTGTGGTGATTGTATGATATAGAACACACCCTCCTTACCTCTCTCAAATGCATTTTTGATATCATTCACCTCAACCTGCGATCCGGACACTCTGAATATGCCTTCATGCTGCAGCCCTGTAAGGCAATAAGAGAAACTCACAATGACAGTCAAAGATTTCAACTCAGTTGCACATCTAGCAAAGTAATATTGCAAAATCCATTTGAAAAGATGCGATTTTTATGGGAAAAGTGTCAGCAAATGTCTGTTTCACCATAAATCACAAACCAACAAAAAATATTTCCTATGATAATTGAAGTTTACAAATAGGCGAAGTAAGAAAACGCTGCTTGAGAACTTAGTTTGTTTTAAGAATATTTACTTGAAATATTTTAGCATGTGATGTTGACAATTTGACTTTTAACAGTTTATAGTGCTTTAACTTTTTCAATCTTAAAGTGTACGGTCATTAAGACATCATCTGACCCCTACATAACTTCCCGTAATTGTGAAAATTCTGATACAACTTTTAAAAAATGCTTAAAGCTCATCATTTTATGCAACTGCAAAAAATTTAAATTACACTTAAAAATAAACATTGATATCAGCTGTTGAAATTATTTAAAAAAAAAAAACATATGAAATTCTGCCCAGCCTAGGCACAATCAGGGTGGGATCCCACCCATCTAGAACATTACAACCATGCCAATAAGCAGGACAGGCCAAATTCATAGATACTAAGGTCACAAGGGACCCTTATGATCATCTAGTCTGACCTGCTGCACAACACAGGCCACAGAATTTCACCCACCCATTCTCACACCCTTTGGAAAATTTCCTTCTGCAAAAATCTAAGAATACAAGGGATAAAAGATAACTTAACTCCCCTTCCACATCAGGAAGACTGTGAAAAATATTCACTTCCCTCCCTCACTAGAAGGAAGGAGCACAAAGTACTCTACAAGCTTAAACTCATATACAACCTACACATGGAAGCCACTCCTTGGGTAGAACACAGCAACTTCTTATTCTTTAACAGCAACATTAGAAAACAGTTAGGACAAGAAGTGAAGAACTTATCCAATTGAAATTACAGAATATAACTACCACTAATGTGACTTGGTACTTGGGACTCTAGGGGAGTTTTCAGGATATTCCAGTTGAGTAGTTAAGCATTAAAACTGATAGGGGCAAGTAGTCGATGGATTCCAATGGATTCCTATAAAATATCTTTGCTGGAACATGAAATATAAGCAGCTAACATTTAAAACCAACGTTCTAACTTCGAAAATAATTCCAGCACAAGGAAAGGGCTGTATCTATTCAAGCCTCTGGACAGGAGCAGGGAGTTTGACTTTTGCAAAGTTCTATGTATGTTTATGTCACTGTATATGTAACTAATAAGCTATTTTGGATCATCTGTGGCCAGCTCTTCTTCTCATAAATTATGGTACTATTTGAATCCCCAGGAAATGACACTCTTGTGTTATATGGCCCTTAATTATTCCTGATATCATCAGCACACATCGTATTGCACAGTAAAAATATATACCGAAATGCTGCAAACTGAGAATGAAAATGGAATCAATCCACTATCTATAGGGAAATCTTTATTCAAAAACATCAATTCAGATGTAATAACCATGTTACAGAACTAAACATTAATGGGTCAAGCAATCAATTCCTTATAATTCTCGTTTGACATGGATTTGTACGAGAGGAGCACACGTCTCTAACCCCAAATTGTGCTTTCTTTAGCATACATTTTATTTAGTATTCCAACAGGGAAAAAGTGGGGAGAACCTATACAATAGTTTCCAACGTGCAATCGTGATTAAAACAAAAGGAAAGTACAATTAGACCTATCCTCTGGCTCTGTGTATTGGTTAGATGAAAACAAACCCTATCACTATACAAGCTTATTGACAAGCAGTTGTTCTTCATGCTATTATTAAATAATGTTTAATTAAAAACCCACAACTTAGAATAAAATGTATCGAAGAGGTTTACCTTAAAATGCTACATTTATCCTTTATCCAAGCACATAAATCTGCACCTCAGCTCCCCTGAAGGGTCACGTGAATATTGTGGGCAAGAAGAAAAGCTCAGAACTCCAGGCAGGGCAGAGTTGCAAGTAGGAAAGACAGATTTTTGGGGGGGTGGGGGGGGACATTATATTACAAGAAGAGAGATAAAGGCACAGGAACAACTTGAACACAAAGGCCTGGTAATGTTGCCCCAGTCAGAGGGATAATCTTCCAACTTCATGCAAGACTGAAGACAAGAAGCTATGGGACCCACGTTGAATGAAACCTAAGGAAACTTGAACACTTCTGCAGTAGCAAAGTGACTCCTTGCTGGGAAGCAAGGATACATGCAGGAGGCACTATTTCGTGCTTAGCATTCCCCACTTCAAGTACCTGCAGCAGCCACTCTGTCTTCCCGTGCTTAGGAGAGACAATAGTGCAGCATTACTGACTGAGTGGACAGTGGTGAGTTCTTAGTCATGCCTGCTGTAGGATTCCAACACACACGTTCTGCACCAGGCTACTCTAAACATTCACCAGAGACATCCGCACAGTGAAGCGGCCATGTGCTTCACTTCAATTAGAGCTGGATGGACTCAGGTTATGAAATTTGGATGTGAACTTTCCTAGAGTTCGGGGCGGGATCCAAATCTAGGTTCTCGTTCCTCTTTATGAGTTTAAAGACACTTAAAAAAAAAGTCCTGCCTGACTTATTCTGTCAAGGGGCATTTGAAAAAATGATTAGTTTTTCCATCTGTAAACTTACCATGTCTGCTAATGAATCGTATGCAGCTTTCCACCACAAGGGGAATGGCTTGGCTCGAGTCCTGAGCAACCAAGGGAGAAAATTAAAACAAATAGTCAAGCACAGAGCTGACCGAGAAATAAACACAACTCTGAAATCCACAAGCAAAAGTTCATGGAGCAATACACCTTCTGCCAGGGATTGGGAAAAGAGCTATCCACAGGGCCTGAAGCATAGTCTCTGAGGAAGGTACTATTTGGTTTGTGAATTATCCTAGAGACATAACACTGCCTTTTGCTGAGATGGTAACTGCCATCCCAAGCTATACAGGAATAAATAAAATAAAACCAAGGATCACCAGTTCTGATCTGGACTCGGTGTAGAAGACAGTTATTGGGGTGCATTAACATCTTTAGGGCACAGCTCCATGCAATGCCTCTGGAAGCACCAATGGTGTCAAACGAGCTACCTGTGGCTTGCCAGCTTTGCCAAGCTCACTCTTTGAGAAGGCCAGTTGGTACTGCCATAATGACTAACTCTGCACAACGCCTGTGCTCAACTGGTGCACAGGGTGCCAGGGAAGGAACAGGAGAGTAAGCCTACTATGCCCTCCCTTCATCCCGTGCAGCGCATGCTCACGCAAAGGTGTGGCCCTCTGGTCTCTCCACAGTCAGCCCTCATGGCTCTGTATTTGTGCATTTTTCGGATTGATTTCCATTTATCCCCAACATGACAAATTTTGGTTTTGCAGAACAAGCTCCTGACATTTTACTGCAAAAACATTTTAGCTGTCACATGCTGACTGACCTTTGGGCTAAGCACTGAGTACTGTAAAAATACCAGTTCACAATGACAGCTTGGAGTGCAGGCTGTTCTTTGGGCCAGGGCCAGAACACAGTAAAAATGACACTTTCTAGCTTGCCAGTTTCCACCACAAGCAATTCAATGATGAAGTTGTGTAACAGGCGAACCATTTATTGCACTTCTTTAGCCCCTTTCTTCAGAGGATCACAAAATACTTCGCAAACAATTAGACTTCAGCAATATCTATGAGGGACTGTATTACTGTCCGCATTTTAGGAAAGAGTCAACTAAGGCACAGAGGTTAAGTGACTTAATTCAATTCTTTTTTTAAAAAGGTTTAGTGATTTTCCTTTTAGTGGGCTGTAGAATTCCCTTAATTCATAGATTCCAAGACCAGAAGGGACCATTGTGATCATCTAGTCTGACCTCGTGTATAACCCAGGCCAGGGAACTTCCCCAAAGTAATTCTCAGAGCAGATCTTTTAGAAAAACATCCAATGTAATTTTGCAATTAACAATTTTTCCTCCTCATTATCTGGATTGCACTAGCTTTCTGCACGCTGTAAAAGGGGACCCACTTCACAATAAAACAGTGCTTTGAAACACTATGGAAACCTGCAGCTTACTTGATGAATGACAAAGGGTTTATTAATAATCATCCAAATAGCACCACAGATTTGCACAGCTTATTTCAGAGAGGCACCAAATGAACTTTATAGAGAGAGAAACACATTCTCTGTCCTCAAAGAGATTACAATTTCTGAACGATGTGCAATTTAAATTGGTAGGTCACACTCAAAAGAACTATTAGAGCCACACGCAAGTGATTGCATGTGGATTTGAGGCACAGAGCCATTTGTTTTCCCAAACAGATTAGCTTTTTGTTTAAGTTTTGGAGTCACAGGGTCTAGTATGTCATCTCCAGTCAATTACACAATACATTGTGAGCCCTCAAACACCACTGTGAATGGCTCTCAACAATCAGACATACAGCTATTTCACTTCCTGTTGAAAGAGTGTTACTAGTGTGTAAACAAAGCAACCATCTCCACAACAGAGTTGTTCAGGGTATTCAGAAGATTCAGCTCTGCATAGGAGAGCCTGCAAAACATGAAATGCAAATTCTCTACATGTGCAGTTAGAGAATAAAGATTCAGATTTTCATTCAGTTTATATAGCTTTTATTCACTGCAGCTCTTTCCACAAACTCTGCCCTGCGCTCCAGCATCCAAAAAGAGCTAAGACTATACCTTTCATCTAACTGCGGCACAGCAGCCCACACACTAAATTATGATCAAGCCAAAAATCTTGAGATGCAACAAGGAAAGTGGGTTTTCAAAAAGCAGCATACTGGATTTTAAACGTAGCTTATAATCACAGCTCAAAATATAGCAAGGGACATATTTTGCCTACAATTTCCTAAATAGGAAAGAAAAATGTAAAATACAATCGGCCTTTCCCTCAAACTACGAACATACTAAGACACGCATGGTGCTGGCTATCCTGCTACACAAGGTCTTCTAACAGCAACTGCGACCTACTTTCTGGTTAATGCAAAAAGCGTCAGCCGACAGATTTTGTAAGCTGTAGCTCAAGAATGAAAAAGGGACCGAAGGAGGAGCAGATGAAATGATGTTTCAAGTCAATTCTTGTCTTTATTCGCGGTGAAATTTTTTCCCCCAGCTCCTTCCTATCCCAGGATAACATGATCTAGTTCCATTGTTATTAAAATGGCATAGTTTAAAAGGAATAAGTGATCCACTATGGACAGAAAAAGTATCCTTAGAATTCCTTGGAGTCACTTTTATGAGGAAAGGTATGGCCAGAGTGCAGTTACAACTGTATTTAATAGAGATGTGAGTTAAAAAGAGAATAAATAGCAGTACAAATAATGTGTGTCAGCAGGAAACCATGGACTATGAACCTTAGTGCAGCAGTCATGCTTATCCTTTACGTAGGCTGCAGCTACTAGCGAGTAATGATGTCACAGACACGCAGGTCTGATAGTTCCACCCACAGAGGACAGTGATACAAGCACAAGCACACACACCTGTCATGGGTGAAGATAAACTAAAGTAGGATAAATACATTGCCCTATTCTGTCACAAGTTAACAGACAAATTATACTTTTCAACAAGAGTATATCTCATATGAACCATATAGTTAACATACCTATTGCTCTTCAGAAAGACTACTGTGGGACAGAGTTTAACGATGCCACATGGTGAATAGGAAGATGGTAACATGGCTCAAGAAGCAGCGGAGAGTCAGGCAGCTTGGGTTCTATTCCAAGCTCTTCCAGACACTATGTGGCATGGGGGATAATCACTTACGGTCTGTGACTCAGTTTCCCCATCTGTAAAATGGGGATAATACTGTCCTATGTCACACTGTGATAATAAACTCATTAATAAAAAGAAAAGGAGTACTTGTGGCACCTTAGAGACTAACCAATTTATTTGAGCATAAGCTGTCGTAATGGCCCAACTTGATTATCATACACATTGTAAGGAGAGTGATCACTTTAGATAAGCTATTACCAGCAGGAGAGTGGGGTGGGGGGAGGTATTTTTTCATGCTTTGTGTGTATAAAAAGATCTTCTACGCTTTCCACAGTATGCATCCGATGAAGTGAGCTGTAGCTCACAAAAGCTTATGCTCAAATAAATTGGTTAGTCTCTAAGGTGCCACAAGTACTCCTTTTCTTTTTGCGAATACAGACTAACACGGCTGTTACTCTGAAACAACTCATTAAATGTTTGCCAAATGCTTTGAGGCCCTCTGATGGAAGGCTCTATAGAAGGGCAAGTACTATAATAACTGGAAGTTTTGAGCTGATTCAGTATCAGCCTTTAACCAAAACTGTTCAGTAATTGGGAACACCTGAGCTCCAAGTCTTTCCAATATCATTATTTATTGTTGGTTTAGTACGAACAATCCACTCACTGTACAAAACACAAAAAGATCAGTCCTGATATCCAAGTTGCCATTAATTTTAATGGAAGATGTATGTCAAAACCCGACAGATGGCTTTGAATATCTCATCTAATGCCTGCCTAGAAGTTACAGCCTCAGAATATAGGACTGCATTGAACTTATATGGAATTCTGGACACCAGATCTTTCTCAAAATATCAAAAAACATAAAAATGAAGTTTGTGATTGCCCAAAAAGGTGCTGCAAAAGGTTATGGAAGATCCAGGTTTTTACCATTCCAGTTCTTGCATTCCCAGACATTCAAAAAGAACATACAAAAAATTCCTATGCAAGAGACAGACATAAAAATAACCCCCACATCCCCACACACAGAGCTGCATGCTTCAATGAGTTCTTTGTTACCTGCTTCCTTATAGTAGAGCTGCGTCTGCCACTGATCAGAAGCCCACAACGGACCATCGGTGGAAGATGGAGAGGAAAGAACACAGGCAAATGTCAAGGTGACCACTGACAACCAAAATACTTGCTTGAAGGGTATTTCAAAAACTGTACTCATTAGTCTTGGTGGGGAAAGGAGCCAGATATGGAAAACAATTTCAATGATCTACACTCTGTCAGTTCACAGCAACTTTGGAAAGACTAAGTAATTTAATATAAAAGCACTGTAATCCTGAAACTGGAACAGGGGAGCCGATTGCCTTGACACAAGCCTGTACTTAACCTCTTCCTTCCAACCATATGGAAATTCAGTATATAAACCCCTTCGCTCTAAATCAGGTTGGTTATAATTTTCAGAGAGCACCTCTCCAAAGTAGGTCCATTATACTGGATGATTTAAAGCAGGGATCTCAAACTCCAATCACCAGGAGGGCCACAGGAGGACTCGTACATTGGCCTGAGGGCCACATCAATCCCCCCCACCCCCGCTGCCCCCAACTCCACCCCTACCCCCGGTGCAGGAGGTGTAGGAGCAAGTGGCAGGGGGCTCAGGGCAGGGGGTTGGGAAGTAGGAGGGAGAGTGGGGTGTGGCAGGGGGTTGGGGTGCAGGCAGGGGGCTCAGGGCAGGGAGTTGGGGTGCAGGGTGCAGGAGGGGTTGGAGTTCCAGCCCGGCGCCGCTTACCTGGACCGGCTCCAGGGTGGCAGGGGCATGCGCCACGGTGGGCCAGGGTAGGCTCCCTGCCTGCCCTGGCCCCGGCCTCGTGCCGCTCCGCTCCGGAAAGCAGTGGGCACCCTGTCCCTGTGGCCCCGGGGCGAAGGGGAGCAGAGAACTCCCTGAGCCGTTCTTGCCTATGGGTACCTCCCCCAAAGCTCCCAGTGGCCTCGCTTCCCTGTTCCCGGCCAATGGAAGCTTCAGGGAAGGTACCCACAGGCAAGGGCAGCTCAGGGAGTTCTCTGCTCCCCCTCCCCCCCAGGGCCGCAGGGAAGCTGCGCGGGGCCCTCAGCATCACAATGGTGGCAAATCTGCGGGCTGGATCCAAAGCCCTGAGGGGCCGCATCCGGACCAGGGCCGTAGTTTGCCCACCCCTGGCCTGGAGGTAGGCTGGGGACGTGGTGCGCTGGGGAGGGAAAAGGGGGGGGGGGGCGGTGGTGCGCTGGGGAGGGAAAAGGGGGGGGCGCGCAGCACAGGGAGCTTGGCAGGCTGCAGGGAAGAACCCCGTGGGCTGCATGTTTGAGTCCCCTGATTTAAAGCCACAGGGAGAGGGGGAGAAAAAAGTAAACTGGTTTCCCTCTGTGCTGTTAATGTAAGTATATTAATGTGTTCTTCATAATAACCTCTGATAAAACATAAAAAATTGACACCAAATTAAACCTTTTCCAAACAACAAGATCATGATTACAAATGGCTTCATAATTACTGTTTATGCAGGTGGATATTAGTGCCTGATCTGAAGGAGGTCTGAGCCTGCTCTGCTAAAAGTCCTTCCTTTTATCTTATTTTTGGGGTTTAGAAATTCTTATGTTTCTGTAAAACTAAATCAGGGGAGATAAGGATAGAGAAAGCCTAATGGATCATTCAGCCCAGCTGCCTGCCAGGACAGTTAACTGCTGAATTCTAAGTATGTCAATTTTATTGTGTTTAAGAATCACCATTATAGCGTTCATTTTGCAGAAATGATTTTTTATTTTTTTTTTAATCAATGAGCTGTAGTGAGAGAAAGCAAGAGAACAGATTTCATGAGCTGTCACAAGCAGTGAGGTATATTTTAGACTATTGGTGACAATGATTCTGATATTTAAAGTTGTTTCACAATGAATAATATTTTATTATTACAGATGTCAGACTCTAATTAGGACCTGTCAGCTCCGCTTCACTGTGAGGAATGGGGAAAATAGAGTAATGATTTCAGATCTGCAGTAATCACCCTCACTTTGTTAAGAAGCCAGCGCGCTGCACAATCCCTGTGGCCAACACAGCCCCAAAAAACATTCAGAGACACAGATCTGTTACATTTCACAGAAAGCCCCATCAAAATCATTTCCCCCCACCCCTCATGATGAGAGGCTGAGTTTCATATATTTGGTGACTTCGGTGGCACCGTGATTGATACTTGGCCCCCCAGTTACAGCAAAATATTTATTCTTCGTGGCCTCTCTCTGAGCTGCAATCCAATTCCATGTCAGGCCAGATGAGGTCAGCAGGGCAAGGAGAAGAAAACGCCTCTATGACCATTCTCTTCTCCCCCACCCTCCTATGAAGCAATCACAAGCACTTCAAGATGCTGCTTGGCTTCTTGCCTTCTCCCCCACCCCCGTGGATAAATCCTGAAGAGCCAAGGGCCCCATCTAGGTTAGAAAAACGAGGTGCGTTTAGCAATGTCGTGTTAGTGAACTCGAACACCATTTAGCCTCTAGAGCAGAAAGGCAACGGTGCTTAAAGATGTGTTGCTGAACAGGAAATTTGCAAACCCCACCTCATCTTCCTAATCTACACAGGTCCCGAGCTGGTGACCGACTCCTTTCATCAGCTGTCTTTTTGGAAGAGGCTCTCTTTGAAACAATGTTTATTTTAGCCACACTTACCTGGCAAGGGAGCAATCAGTCCTCTGACCTGTTAGGGAGACAAATAAAGCAATATAAAGGCTTGCACCAGGGAACAGAAATGGGAAAACGCTTTTGATGGACATGCAGACCTTAATTTGGAAACGGGGGGAGGAGGGGAAGAGGGAGAACAACAACTTTAAGGAGCAACAATGTGGCTGCTTCCCCCAAGAACTGTTGCTATTAAGATCACGAGAGCCCGTCCCCGTTGGCAAGGCTCCTCGGTGGCTGACCAGGAAATGCAGAAACCAGCTTCAGCTGCCTGAGGACTCTTTCTTTGGAAAGCATTGTATCTGAAAATTGGTTCCCCTGCACTCTAATTGTTGACTTCCACTGCCAAAATAACTAGGCTTCTCAACCTCTCCCTCCCCCCCCCCCCCCCAAGGGAGCTGGGGGGGGGAGAGGAGAGAGAGATTATACTTTATGAAACCACTTAGAAAGATTGAAAACATTCTCTGATTTGTTAGCCCACAGGCTCAAAGTGCTAGCATTTAGCTATTTCAGGAGGCAGAGCTTTAATGATATTTTCCGCAATCATATTTGCTAAATTGTTCCATTAACTTTCATTCGGTTTGCAATTTGGGGACCAAGCTACCATGGCTGCTGATGAGACAGGCAGCATTTTAAAATAGCACAGTAAGGAAAAAAGGAGACACAGTATTTGGCAACTATCTTTGATAACCCAACATTCCAGGCCAGACCGTCAGGTGGTATAAATCAACATTACAGCTATGCTGATTTACACCAGCTAATGATTTGGCTCTCCTTTCCCCTCCAGGTTTTAATGCCTCCCTAATCCTGGACAGAAGAGAGCAAAGGAAAAGGGCTAATTGTTGATTGCTGAGAATCAATAGAACACTTTGTGATCAGCCACTTTCCCCTCCCTGCGTAAAAGCTCATTTAACCAAAATGGTGCATAATTTATAAAAAGGTTATTCAGAACCAGAGTTCCCAACCATCTGTCCCACTGCCATCACGGAATATTCATACATATAAATTACACGGCTGCGGCAACATCAAGGGGCTCTTATGTTACAGTGACAAATGTAGACAGTCAGAGACATAATTACTTGTCGAAAGGAAGACCTGCTGGTATTTTTATTACCGGAACTTGTCATCTTTAGATTAAGGTAATTTGCAAGAGGAGTGATAAAACGTAAGCTCAAGGAAAAAAGCAGAAGAAAATAGAAACATGTACTCCCCAGTGTCTGGAGAGATGCAGCTACATGTTGCATTTCAGTGGGCAAAACTTCCTGAAGAGAGGCTGACACAATGCATGAAAAAGGTTTTAGTATACCCACTCCCAGTTAAGTGACATTTTATAAATGGGGCTGGATGCCGAGCACCCAACTCTGTTCATGCCATTGATTTCCTTGCTTTGGATTGGAGGCATAATGCACCTCAGTTTCCTTTGATCTCACAGATAAAAAAACAAAACACAAAAAACCTGCTGTTAAGTGGCTCTTGCTCACTGTCTGACATGCACCAGATCCCTTCACAAGCTCAGCTCCAAAGAAGTTCAAGCATTGCAAAGCAACCACAAACAGCAGGGGCCTCTAAATCTAGAGAGATACAACCAACACATTAAACATTCCTCTTGCTCCTGCCTTCCGCCCCTCAGCTTGAGATCAGTTCAAGGGGCAGGCAGGTTAAGAGGAAAGAGGTCATGGTATGCAGGGGTCAGCTATGAACCAGGAATGTGATTAGTCACAGGGGCAGGTTGGGTGTCATTTGGAGATGTTTAGAGACAGAGGAAAAATGCGCCAAGGAAACAGTGTTTCTGATTCCCCTTCCCCCTCTTCCTAGGACAGTTGTAGAGACCAGGGAATCTCAATATCCTTTCCTCACTTCCTGCAGGTTTGGGCTGATTAACATGAAGCTTTTTTGGGGAAGGAGAGAGACCGAGAACATTTTTTTAACCTGAAAGCCAATACTTCACAACCTGCACACAGTTTAAATGCTCATCCAGAAGATGACTTGCGCACTATAAACTTTGTGGCCTTCAATTCAGACACCTAGCAAAGAGGAGCAGGCCCTGCTATCATGTAAACATAAGGTTCTATGAGTCAAGCCATTTCAGACTAGATATTGAGACTGCCAATCCATCCCCTCCACAAATGCTGGCGGGGGAGGTTTGCATGGAGACATGGATGCATTGCTTGAGGTGTGTGTTTGGCCAGCAGTGATGGGTACATTCAATCTTGACTGCTGGTTCGTGCCAAGTAGATGCGGGGGCAGCACATTCTGTCTGCACATTCCACGAGTAAAGGTCATGTTCTGCTGCATTAGTCTGGCTTGGATTGAACCTACAGAGGTGAAAAGCAGCTCATCTACCATGCAAGCAACCTTTCTACCACCCTAATGAGGCAATGCTTCTAAGATCAGCAGTGAACAGTAAATCACAAGGTTTACGTCTATTCAGATTATTAATGTAGGGGGGCCCTGAGTGGGCACATGCTTCATTTAAACAAATAGATGAGGCACATTAGTACCTCATTAAGCATTTGCCTTTCACAATTACTCAAGCACCCATATAGTGCTGCACCAAGCAAGCTGGAAAAATAAATTCATAAAACATGAATATGTCCACTTAGCACTGGTAATCTAGGACAGTTACGCTCAGTCAGCTGACTAATTCAATAACTACAGATGACTGTCTAATGCAGTGACAAGCGGGTCCCAGACTCACTTTCTCCCAGCGTCTTCTGAAGAAGGTCATGCTTGGCCTGGAGCTTAGTGATCAGGTTCCTGCCTTCCAGGTACTCCTTCATTTTCTGTTAGGGTGAAAGAGAAACAAGACCATCAATGGGATGTTTATTTCTCAGATGACAACCTTTGGTCTGCTGGACTCTGCATACAGTTGTGAACTACAGAGTTTTACTGAACTCTAGAGCGAGAAGGATGAAATAAATCTACAGATGTATATCAAAGTCTCAGCCCCTAACCCAGCAATCTGCCATCTCATTTCTCTTGCCCCAGTCTAGATATGGGCTGACTAGCAGCTGAATGCTTGGCATTTCTGAGACATCTAGCTGGCTGTCTTACACCCTGCTCTCCAGACAGAGAGGGACCGAAACGCATTTTCATCACGTCACCGACAACTGAATGAACAATCTATTTTAACAAACTAAAAAGCTGCTACTGTGCTTATTCTCTCACTTAACCTCTCTCACCCCACTTTACTCCTCAGATACTGCATCTGCCTCTATTCTGGATACACAATAAGGAAAGGAAAAAAACCCAAAGATGACATTTGCTCTGCTCATCGAAAGCTAAAATATCACAGACCATTCTCTATTTGTTTCTCTTGAGCTAGTTAGGTTTTCCCAGCTCTTCAGAAGAGATTCATAAACTATTTCATCCCTTATTCTGGAGAACAATATATTTTTCTTCATTGCTAACATGCTGCAAGTGTACAGAGTGCTGTACAGAAGATCAGTGTCAAGTTTACAGTTGGAACAGGTTAAGCATTTATAATCTTTTGCTCAAATATTAGTGATGAACGCAACCATCGTATAATACACTACAATGTTTCTAAACAACCAACATTTAAAAAAATGGAACCAATACAAAGCGAGGCTCAAGTGAAGCCAATGTCATAGGATGATGAATTATTCCAACTCTTGTCCTCATCTTACTTCATTTCTATCTACTGTCTTTCACTCTAGCTATGTAGTGTCAGCTTTAGATAAGCTCCTTGAAGTACACAGGGTGTCTTAATTTAAAGTGCTACGTGCTCTGTTGGTCTTGTGTGGGTCATAATAATGGGCACGCTATAAATATATTTAAAAGGGTGAGAAGAATCATGGAACAAGATACACATAGTATCTAGGGAAAATAAAACTATTTAGGAGCTCGGAAGCACCCAGTTGTGGGTCTGATGACTGTTAGTTTCTAGAGACAAGTCAGTCACAAAGAAGATTGGCATTTGGGTTTTAATTAGAGGCCAAATATCAGGATGCTGCTCCTGAGTCTGAACTGGAGTAGGAATTTCATCAAAACTAAGTCTCTTGGGAGATTCGCAGCATTTACGGCTTTGTTGCGGGCTGGTACATCAACAGTTTTGGTCCTGGATGAAAGCAGGAAGCATGGAAGTGAATGGCAAAATAAATAAAAAATTTAAGTGAATCAAACATTTCAGAATCTTCAAAAGAACCTTGTACCAAAGTTTAGTGCTGACTGGAGATTTCCTCCCAGAATCTGTCCAAATCTATTCCAAGCATAGGCTGCTGCTTGCATTCTAATCATTTCTATAATCTATTCTACAGTCTATTTCTATAATGCTGCTTGCACTCTAATCATTTCTATAATCTATTCAGATCTAGACAATCTCACTCAAGTTTGACAGACATCCAGGTTGGGGCTTTGTCTCTGCATACCTCATATGAAACAGCCAAATGGTATTGCATTTCATGCTCCAGGGAGTTGGGATGGGGAGAGAAGTCTGATTCTGAAAGGTGCTGAGCTCCCACAACTCTGACAGAAGTCAAGGAGAGCTGAATAGGCTCAAAACATTGCAAGATGTGGCCAACAATGGGTAAATCAAAAGTTTAAAGATCCACAAATAAACTTGCTTCTCCGGAGACCTAAGCTTCTTTCTGAAGTATGGACAAAGAGTAAGACTATGTCATTCTTGCTTTACTTATGCATTCACTATCTCCTGGCACCTTTTGACATCATTATAATGAATGCCCAATAGAATCTGGATTTTCATTGTTATTCAGGCCAAAAGCCAAATGCAGGAGTTTTCCTTTGTCCAATCATTTTATTATATCATTATTAATTATTATTATTATTGTGAGGTGGGGCGAGGGGAGTTGGATCAGAGGCTTTTTACATTTCAATTTACAGCAAGGAACCAAGCTGTATATTTGAAGAAAAAATAGAGTGAATTTAAAATTTTCCACCAGGATTACTAGTTTGCTTCCCCCTCCCCTTATCCCACATCTTAAAGAACAACTGTACGTTTTGTTCTGTGAAGAGATACCGGATTGGCAGCCCTACATACTGAACTCCTGTTTTTCCATGGACCAAGTACACAAAGGACAACGGCAAGTCAACGTTTGTTCACACTGGCCTGTCAAGATGCTGTTCCCCTCAGGGAGGGACCACCTCTAGGTGTAAGGGCCATTCAGCCTCCATGACCCCTTCGCTTCTCGGGCGCTAGGCTGAGAGAGACAACAAGAGGGCTAATCTGTTGTGTGGGGTGGTTTGCATGTCCACTAGGAGCTGAAATGAAAGCACCTAAGAGCCACAGATTTTTAACTACCATCTTTCTGGGTGAGAGCAGAACCAGTGACATGGCTGTGGTATATTCTCCCCCACTACCAATCCATTAAGCCAGCCATTCCCCCACAGCTGAAGTGACAGTTCTATTCCTTCCAGTTAGGCAGAACACTGGAAATGTGTACAAATTTTTTGGCATGTGGACCACAAAGAAAAATCAACAAATCAAGCAGACGTTTTAATGCCATAATATAAAACTGAAGCGTGTAAGGAAGTTTCATCTTTGTTCTTGTTACACAGTGCTTCAGTTACTGTCTCATGGTTTATGAACCACCTTGATGGAACTGCACTATTGTATTTCTTGGCTGCATCTCTTGCCATATTGACGAAGAATGTAAAAGGATGCCATTTGTGGGAAGGTACAGATAGTATTCAAGAATCACTGACTCCTAATGGCAAAATTGACAAATATCCTCATTAGACACAATTCTGCTTTAACATGCAATTTTCTTCTCGTTATCCTATTTATTATTCAGCTAGGGATATTAAATACCAAGGTGGATAAGCAACACGGATGGTTATTTGCATGAAAATAGGATCTGTGTTTTTCTGAAGTTCTATCTGGTCTTCTGCTTATTCCCTACTTAACGCCAGGCTCTTAAACATCTGCTATCAGCATTCTTCATACCAGCTAATTATGACACTACCATCACATTACACCATTAAATCAGCAGTACAAGTTCATGACTTTCTAATAGACAAACACTGTTTGCATGAGTATCTCCAGTTACCAAACACACACCACACAAAACACTGGTCAAAGGGATTGAGAAACTCCTGAAAATCAACAATATAAGAAACCCTCTAACTAATGGATTTTAAGAAACATCTCCCTTGAGACATCAGCATAACTTGAAAAAAAAAAAAAAAAAAAAAAAAGACTTAAATAATGAGAAATTGAAAACCAAAATGAAGATTCAGTCTGTCTGTAAAGTCAGTGCACCTCACCCTGAGATGTGGAAGAACAAGATGCCAAAGCATTCCTTGACTAGGCTGTGCAGTGATTAGAGAAACCTTTTGTTGCAGGACTGGTCATAGGTCAGTGGTTTACTTCCTGCTGTCAGTCAAGATCCCATTAAAACAAATAACCATTTGATAATGAGGTACAAGATTCCCCTCCTGGATCCCATTTGACCATGAATCCTTGGGCCTGAGGGGCTGCACATAGACTCTCAGACTTTAAGGCCAGAAGGGACCATCACAATCTATGTATATATACACACACACCACATATATCTGAAGTATATGAAATGAGAGGAGATGGACATTTTAAGGTACAGAACAGACCCATGTGTATTTCTCTGACCTTTTTTCAGGTCTCTCAGGCTGTGAGGGGTCTCTGAGAGTTACATTAGGAACACTAAAAAGAAAAGGAGTACTTCTGGCACCTTAGGAACACTGAGCCCAATGCAAAGTTCATCCTATTGCTGCTACAAGGAAAACAATGGTTCCTACTGACTACTGGTATCTCATATCCTCTTCATACTACAATAAATCCAACCTTCCAGAGCCTGCCACCTCCCAGGAGCACACGCAAAATAAAAAGGACATCCATTCAAAATCAAAACTGCAGGTTTTTCTTGATGAATAATGAAGATCCAGCAGCATTCTGTTTCAAACTTAATACAAATACCAAAAACAAACACCACTAAAGTATTCCTGAATGCCACATTATTTAATTTCTGGCCTGGATTTAATCTAAGTACAATCAGACACAAGAGGACAAAGACAGACGGGCAGTCAATACAATTTCCATATTGCTAAGACCTCAGAAAGGAGGATATGATAAGTAGTGACAGCATATGCACTGCAATGGCTGTCTGCCCCACATCCACGCACCTTTAATACCCTCCCCCAACCTGAACCCGTTTAAATTCCTCCAGCAGGAAGCAGCTGTCAGGTGAAATGCGTAATAGAGTGAAGTGTCAACTAGAGTACATCTTCCTTTCAAGACTATATGGAAATAGTTTCTGTCCCATATCCTTGCTCCATCTCAAATTTGGGCAGAGCCGTGTTATTTTTTTATTTTTATTTTTTAAAAACAACATCAAAGTGGATGCAATCAGGACAATGAGCGATGTTCCCAGAATGCAATGAGTAAATCAGAGCACCTCACCACTGTGCTAATGGTAGTGATTAAAAGGGAAAGACTGGTACATTAACAGAAGCAGCACGACATTTCCGTAAAATTAATTATCGCTGAAATTATAAATACTCATGTCATGAGATTTGTCAAATTTTATTAAATTCATTTTTGTAGAGCACTTTGAAGAGAGCAAGCATTGTAGTGTTGCTTAATATTTTTAAAACTATTTTAACTATAAAGCCAAAATTATTCCCCATTTTACAGATGGGAATGCTAAGTCATTCTCCTTTCTTCCTATCCTTCGCAAACTGAATTTAAACTCGTTTTTCTGAATGCAATCCCTCTTACATATTGGACCTACCACCACAGTATATGAATGCTGAAAAGTTCAAAAGCAAACAGCATGGTATGTAAATACTGATTTGGAACCAAGGGTTATGTTGATACTTAAAGTTGTTTCTCGTTATCTTCTGATGAGCTTCTGTGCATGTGTGCGTGTGTATATGTTTACGTGCGTGCGCACACAGACACACACACAGTGTATGTGTATATATCACATTTGGTCTGCAATACAGAAGTATATGAAATGAGAGGAGATAGGTGTCTTTCCTTTACACGGGTCTGTTCTGTACCTTAAAAGGTCTGTGTATTTTGATTCTCTCTCTCTCCTAACAATACTGCATTTACCATGGCTTTGTCCTAGTTCTCATTAATGCTCATCAGCTCATTTCTATGTATAAGGAAACAACTCATCTTTACAGATTCAAAGTCTGGAATTCTTAAGGATATTTATAAGTCTGTCTGATAAAACAACACAATAATAAACTATCTGATTTGACTGTTTACAGGGTCCTTCATACATCAGCCTCATTCAGTTCCGAGTTATTTTATCATGGTTGCATATGACATGATAAATAGCACCTTCATTTCTCGGAGACAGCTCTACAATCCTTCTGGGACTACACTGGTCTGGCTGCATGGGAGCAGGATATTAACCCTGAGAAATGGAAAAGTCCCGTGTACAGATAAAATCATAGTAAACTAACCCTATGTGCAAGTGCGTATTTGCACATACAGCATCTGCTCTCTCTAGAGGGAATACCTGAAATTCAATTTACGATACAATTTTTCTCTTTCCATAATCACAAGCAGGCTAGTCAATTGCTTCTTAATTGTATCAATTCACCTGCCCACTTTTTGCTAACTGCCAGTTTCATTTTAAAAGAAGAATACTTTTAAATTTAATGCATTATTTTTAAGCATTTTGAGTGCTTGTCTGAGGGATGATAGGTTTATCGGAGAGTTTACTACCAGACAAGACCTGACAAAAACCAGCCTGTCAGCCAATGTAATTTGCACAGAACTTCACAGTTTTAATAAGCAACACCACTCTCATAAGAGGACTAGGAAAGCTTTAAATATAGCAATCGGCTCTCAAAAGGGGTCAGAGTAATGAATTTTACAAGATTGGTTTTCATCTGCTTTTTGGAAGAATAGATTTTGACAATATTAAATGATGCAGCAGCTCAACATACGTGATCACAACTCAGGGGAAAAAAAACATGCTGGTCTGAAACGTAATAAATCTAGAAGGAACTTGGAATTTTTACTCTGAGTGACCTACGTTTTCCCTCAAGACCAAATCTGTGAACACACTTGGGTAAATTCCCTTCACAATTTTAAGCTCTGTCCCTTCAGCTCCACTGTAGGCAGATATGAGAGAGAGACCAGATTTTACGCACCTGGACATATTATAATCCAAACGCTAAATTCTATTCAGTAGACAAAGTACTTAGATTTAAAAAAAAAAAAAGACATTAAAAACAAATTGTGAAATTTTGCTTTTAAACTAACAAACCCAGCCCTGGCTGCAACAAGAATAAACCAGGAACTTTTTGGAAGACCAACATTAAAAACAGGGATGTACTCCAATTTTCCCTTCTCATGACTCTACAGTAGATCGTTTTATTAGGAACAGTGCAAGTCCCTGATTATGGATCTAATGACCTGATCCTGCAACTGCAGCATGCAGGCCTTCCATGACCCTGTGGGCCTCCATTGGGTGCTCTCTGTCCACCTGCTACTGGACTGGAGCCTATAGTACATTGGTTCCCAAACTGGGGGGCATGAAGAAATTCCAAAGGGGGCATGAGGCTGCTCAGCCCTTGAGCTCCCGGCCGGGAGAGGCTCGCTCCCGACCCCTCCCCTTCCTGTCCACCCTCCCCCGCAGCCACGCCGCCACACGGGCAGCACACCTTGTGCCCACCCACTTCCCAGGCTTTCCAATAAGCCAGTCCTGCCGCTCTGAGAGGCCTGGTAAGGGGGCGGGGAGCGGAGGGGTTGGATAAGGGGCAGGAGGTCCCCGGGGGGGCAGTAAGGGGACAGGGAGCGGTTGGATGGGGCAGAGGTTCGGGCGGGGGGGGGCCATCAGGAGACGGGGTGGGGGTTGGATAGGCATGGGAGTCCCAGGGGGCCTGTCAGGGGGTGGAGGGGTGGATAGGGGTCGGGGCAGTCAGGAGACAAGGAGCAGGGGGGGCTGGATAGGGGGTGGGGGGTCCTGAGAGGGGGTGGTCAGAAGACAAGGAGCGGGGGGGGGGGGGATTGGATTATTGTAAAGGAGAGGTGGGGGGCATGAGGGTTTCTCGAAAATTAAAAAGGGGGCATGATGCTGAAAAGTTTGGGAACCACTGCTATAGTATGATGCTGGCATCGAGTAAAGAGTACAGCTGACCCACAGTGGCATTTTCTGTATTAGTAACAAGTAAAACAAAGTTATCAGAGTTTAGCTACTGGGGGATGGCACAAGTATAGCTAAACTCGTTACGCTTGTGATATCAATTTTAAAAATTAAAATACTATCCCTTTAAGTTCTTTCAAACTAAGACTAACCCAGGGCTCTCTGTTACATTTTAATTTCCTCTATGACATGTAATCCTGGTAATTAGCAGATCTCTTAGTTTCAGGAAGAGCTATCAAACATTTCTAAGAAGTGGATTCAAATGGCTTCCTCTAAAAATTAAAGTTGTCCCTGGAGATTAAACAGGAAAACTCAGGAGAACAAGAATACAGTCATGGGTGTCTATAAGGGGGCAATGAATGCAGCAGCAGCTCAAATGTTCCTGAGAGCTTCTTGTCATCGTGAACACCTTGCAAGTCAGATCCCTTACCGTGAAGTAGAACTGCTCGGTCTCCTGCTGATTGGCCCGTCTCTTGGCAATGCTTGGCTTGCTCATGAAAGTTTCAGAGACTGTGGATTTGACAGATTCCATGGAGTTGCTGTACTGGAAGCAGTCAGAGACATCAAAGTCCTCAATTGTGACTATGTCTTGGATTGTCTGCAGTGTGGCTTCCATAGTTTTCTTAACCTGCCTCAGCAAAAAGGACAAAAAGGCATTAAAATAAAAATAAATAAAAGATGAGAAGCAGCAGGTGAAAAAACAGGGGATCAGTGTCCCAGAACATTTTATTAATAAACTGCTATGACTGCCTTTGAGTCCTATGGGCCGTAACCACAGTACAAGCTCTGCTAATTAACAGAGCACAGTCCACGTAAACAACCGGCTAGCAGCAAAATAAATCTGCACTGCTGTATGCTGTACAAACCCTGCAGTAAGGAAAGTATTATTCCAGTGTCCTAGTGCGGGGGAAAGAGGGGAGTCTACCCAAATAGCAAAGTGACGTGTTGGGGGGGAAATGGTGCAATGCTCATAATCATTTTATTCCCGACACTAAATCTACCGGGCTTCAAAACAAAAACACTGCATTAAAGTAAGACCTCCCTGCAATTTGCTAAGTCTTTTACTGAAGGTGTCTTCCTTGCTTGGGTCTATCAAGGGACCACACAAACAGGATGAAAAATTCCAGGGGGGCTTAGAGGTGTGCACTGGATATTCTGAGGGGCTCCCCAGGCAATGCCATTCATTTAATCCTTTCAGGTCAAGAGACTGCAAAGGATACTAGACCTTGATGGGATGAACGCTTGGGGTTAGGAACGGAGGGAAGGAGAAGGGAAGAGGCGGAGCGCCTCACTGTGCCGATACGATTCAAAGGCTGATTTCCCCCTCTCTCCTTTTCAAAAGAGATCCACCTTATCTTCAAAAACCCACTGTTTGATTCTCCTCTGCCTTGCACTTCGCAGTGTCATCTACATCTGTGCACAGTGAGCGAACAGACCTCAGGCAGTGAAGGAGTAGGTGCCAATGTGTAGCCACCCATCTTGGCAAGAGCCGAATTGCTATTTACAACAGGTACCAAAACCCACCCTTCTGCAGAGGCATGACAAATTTAACCAATTCACCGCAAACACCCCGCAGTAAGGACTGAAAGAATGTCACTCTGCCTCCAGTTTTTTCATACAAATCCATTTCCCATCTGCAGGCATTTAAACGTCATTGTCTGAAATAACAGACAATGGAAGGAGAAAAGATATACTTCATGTAGAGAATCCGACATTAAGGTATGTGACTTATTGATCACAAGCACTGCAACCTGATGTGTGTGTTCTTCCACAGCGAAATCAGCTTAGTAACATTACTTAATCCCTGTCCACCCCTCGCCATCTGTACCCAAATGGAACAGGAGATGGACCTGAATATCACAAAGTAATACCTGACTACAGTTTCTAGTTTTTTTAAGTAACTGAATAGTTATTTCAAGTATCAGCATTTCTCTCTCTTATTAAGAGGATAGTATCAATATTACACACAAAAATCTAATAACTGCCATGTAAACAATTTATTCTCTAGTATTGTATTGTTTAGATTGCAACCTTAAAATAATACAAATTAAAAAACCCACTAATGCGTAAGTACAGATGTGCTATCTTATTTGTCCGTTTTTAATCTATGCAAAGATTTTAAACACATTTGTAAAGACTTCTGTGGCCAGACAAACAAACAAGGGATTGAGACTTGAAAAACAAAAACCAATGTGTCTATATTTGTAGAAAAGAGCTAAAACATTCTCCAGTATAGACTAGCATCTCTTTAGTTTCACAGGGGAGAAATATTCCAGTACCTGCCAGCAATTAGTAAAACTAGGCTGAATACAAAGCAACATGTTGAACAGTAGCTGTAAGTGATAAATTTGTAGTATAGGTTTGTTTTATAAACCAGGAGAAGAAAGAACTGTATTAAATCACATTCTATTGTTTATATGAGAGCTAAACACTCAAGTGAAACAAAAATTAGGACTTGCCTGAGGTTTATTATTTTTAAGACAAGAGAGATCATTGATCTTTGCTTCCTGAGAGGTGGCCACGCCTAGCGATTCAGATTGGGAAAAAGGATAACACTGGATTTGTCTTAGAAATTTCTGCCCCATGCAAAGCTGCTGGGAAGGAAAGTCAGGGATACAGACTAAGACCCCGAAGCCCTCTGCTGCCCTCCTTCCACATCTTCCTACACAGGTCAGCGCAAACAGGCTTATTGAGATGGGGTACTCCCTTGTCCCTGGGCTGTGTGAAGATTCTAATACTGAAAAGGCTGCAAGCGTTTTTTTGGTTTGTTTCTTAGCTCACCTCTTCGTTTTCAATCTTGAGCGTAGATAATCTAGACTGCAGCTGCTGGCATCTCTGCACCAACTCACTCTGGACTGGCTGCTGGGCACACAGCTGTGACACCTGCAAAAAAAAGCCCCCTTGATAGAGTCACAGTACATTCAATACCCAAGAAAATCATAATTATTGTGTTAGGGTATTAAACAAACAAACCAATGACAGTGATAGTTTTAGTGCTTGAGAAGTCTCTGAACTCAAGCCAAAACAAATCAAAGCTAAGCCCCACGTTTTACTGAATTACAATCCCCTGCCCCTAAAGTCAAACAAAATAGGAGGGGAAAAAAAAGACAAGGAAGAATTGAGTAAGAGAAACAAGAGTCACTTTCAATGAGTTAATCCTGAAACATCTGACTTGCACTAGAGACCACAGGCAGAACAGAACCCAATGACCTCAATGTGATTTAATGACCTCAATGTGATTTATGTCATTTTATGGCAGGGAAACATTTGGTCTAACAAGTCAAGTACTTTGTGAAGGGAAAAAGCAAGCTTGGCTTGTCCACTTGGGCTATCTATTATTCCCCATGGCTACAGGAAGGATTACCCCTGTTTGCTACGTGACAGCAAGGCAAGCACCTTTTTACATACTAAGCACTGGGCTCTCAGTACTGGTGAGAATGCTCACGTTTCACAGCACACAGTAGCCGTGATCTGGGGTAAGAACAAACTGCTGATATCATGGCAGAAAGCTACAGTCTGCTAAGGCTCAGGGTGCCAACCGAGCTACACACATGTATAAAAAGTAAATCTCATGCATACAAGAACCACCCCAACAATCCTAGGAGAGCAATACAAACCTTCCTACAGACATAACACAGACACAGTCAGGTCTTATGACTAGCAATATGTTGAGGGGGATGAAGATGTGGGACCGAGTTGGATGGGTGGGGAGCAGTCCTTTTTGCTATCCTAGGGACACTAATCTGTGTATGAGTATGGGATAAAAAGGCCACTTTCCATCTCAGGGTTTTCACATGTTCCCTGCTGTCCATTCCATCACTTAAGAAGAAAGACAGCCGTAAGCTGCATCTGTATGTCTAGGAATGAAAGAGCACACTGGCCATCAGGGAGCACCTCTCTAGCCTTTCCTCACGTTTGCTAGGATAATGTAGACATCCAGCCAACTGACCTAAGTCCCATTTAGATTTGTGAGCTGGCTTCAGTTTGGCTCCTAAACATGGCTCCCAGATACGCAGACACAATGGATAAAGCTGTCAAGCAATACATTTTCATTTCCAAAAATGGACTACCTTGTGTCACCATAAAACGTGTGAAGCACCACAAACCACTTGTGCTCCAGGACTACACAGTCAAATGCCTCATAAAACTGCATATTAAATTGCTTGTCTTTCTTTCTTCAGGCAGTGGCAGGGCTCTAGGAATCAGTTTAGGTAGCAAAGGTTAATTTCTCTGAATACTGGCTTCTTTCTGCAGTGTAGATTTTCTTCCAGTTAGCTCCTCTAATAAAAAGGGGCTATATATAAATGTACAGTATTCCTCCACTGGAGTGTTAGCAAGCAAGAGCTCTGCAATTCAGTCTTAGGAATGGGGTGTCAGAGGGGAGAGAAAGTGATCGAGTTGATATTTCAAGTTGATCTCTCTGCCCTCTCTTGTTGCACCCTCCACAAATCTATGCAACTGGAAAGCACCAATTTACGCCTGAGGGCTTGACTATGCTAGGCTGCAGCTCTAGGCGGACACAGGATGCTGGCATGGCACATGAAATGAGTGCCAACAAATGGAAGTGAAGTTTTATAGTAAGGCAAGACTGGGAGTAAGGTGGATTCAGAAAGTGCTTCAAGTGATGTTCACTGGACAGAAGTTATTTAGGATGTCCCTATTACAAAACACAAGAGACAAGAACAGACAAAGTACTGCTCCTTTTAAAAGAGTTAGCGCTTCCGACTTTTGCATAGGATGCTCTGGCACCAGTCTCTCTAATACATGATAGCTGACCTGATGACTTTGGTGGGAGCTATATGCTGTGGCAGATTTAGGACTGATCTGAAAAAAACAAACCCCACAACCTAAAACAAAGTCATTTACCTGGCGAGCAGAGGCTGGGTGATGTCTGGAGACAACATGCCTTGTTTGACCTATGCTGCCCGTATCTTTTAACCCATGCTACCTATCCACCAGATCAGCAAGGACTGACTCAGAACAGTGGTGTGTCTGTGCAAACAGCTGAGGGCAATGTGGCTGCAGAAGCAGAGCTAGGCTCTGTATGGGATGATTAAATCCTTCAGATGTTTCTTCAGTCTTCTAATTTGAGTGTCCTTGTCTCAGGAGTCTCCTTGACATGCTTGGTAAATTTTACAAAGTCTGGATATGTAGAAAATGCATGAATGGAAAGGGAACAATGGTGTTTCTCCATCTTTAGGATCATAGCTATTTGGGTGTTTTCATCTTCAGCTGGTTTCTTACTCAAAATGAGTCAATTGCAGTCTACAGAAATCTATGCCACAGCTTATATTTTCCTACTGCGTCCCTTTTCCAAGGCCTCCCCCTCAACTCCCAGGTGGGAATCAAACAGGTGGCCTTTTTGAAAAGGCTGCCGTAAGTGCAGCGTATGGATAGCTGAAGAAGCTGCTTATGGAAGTCGCATTGTCCCCATCTCATCCTGTCTAGCAGTTTTCCCTCCCATCTACATATAGGACTCCACAGAGAGGTTGCAGTCCTTGTCACTTACCTACCTAGCCAACACTGTCCTGTAAAAATACAGTCTCAAGGCCATTCTTCCACACTTGAACTCCAGCCCAGTGACCCACCCACAGTACACATTCCTGAGCTCCAAACAGCAGGGAAGTTGTGGTTTACTATAGATCTAATCCTTTCAATGTAACTCAGCAGGATAGAGATTTCTGTGCATGTTTACAGAGCTGGAGCAGAGGCAGATAAACTGACCATGTCACCCATGTGGGGCTGAAACTCAAACTTCATGGGCGGGCAGAAGACGTTGTTGTACATCTCCATGAGGCGCTGCTTGTCACTGTTGGCATCCAAGTTCTCCACTGCATTCTCAATGGCATCCAGGCCCTCGTGCTTTGACTGTTCCAAGTTCAGCTCTGCAGACAGGAATGTCCTGAGAGCTCTGTTGAGGCTGGCATGGTAGCCCAGGTCACAGCACTGCTGGAAAACAGACACCATGCCACGTGAATAAAAAGGCTAAAACTAAATGGTCCCTGGTCAGGGACAAGCATAGCAGATAGCAAACCATGGGTACTAAGTGGTACTCTTATGATGGACACTTATCTCACACCCAAAGCAGAGGTCTTGACCACTGATACACAATGGATCATGAGATCTCTAAGAAAGAGGAGGGCTGTTAAACACAAGACAGTCAATAAATTCCAACTCGGGTATTACAGACTGCCTCCCTAACATCCCCCTACAGTTTCAACTGGATACATTAGCCCTCATCGACTCTCCTAAATTGTGATGGAGTGTCGCTGTGTGCTGTTAAGAAATGGAGGATTTCAATAGTGGATTCATATATACCCCTTACCTAGCTCACAGAGCCAAGTGGCTGCTACTGGAAGCAGTCTAAAATCCTTGGACAAAGGGCACTCTATGCAAGTATTCTAACTCTACTGAGCACTATTTTTCACATTGATCTTGGAGGAGCGATAGGCTGGTGTCAGCTGAGCATCCAGACAACTGATCAGGACACACATTACAACTGCTACTTTCAGGGGCTCATCTTAATACGCTTTCCACAGAGGTATTCCTAACAGTACCAGGAAGCCCAGTTTTCATAGATAGAGGACGTCCAAATTTTGCATTTAGCTGCTCAAATCAATACCTGGGCAAATAAGAGGGTAACACCACATTTAAGTGCCACCTGGCTCAGAGGACCAATTCGTCGCATTTCTGGCCGTCATAAGCTTACCCTGGGTAACTATGAGACAAAGGCCAAATGACTTCTGCTGTGCTAGAAGGGGAATAGTGCCCCTCAAAATGCATGGCTGGGATGGTTTCATTGCTAGGGTGAGACAAAGTGAACAAAAACTTCAGGTAAAAAGGTCATAGTCAAGCATTTACTGGATATTACTAACATTAGCATGACATCACTGAAAGCCAATCAGGCAGCCTCATCTGCACCCAGCTTCCACAGCCAACTCCTAATATTTCAAAAGGAAGAGACGCTCTTTTCATTACTTGATCAGAAAGCCTGAATTTTACAGATATCTAATAAATAGAGCTAGAGAAATGTCCATCTTCCAGGAACCGCAAGCAAGATTAAATATGCGAGGATAATATGCAACAAGCAAGAGCCCATCTGCTTGATTGCTATGCTGCTCTGTAAGCAAAAATCACAGCATCTCCTCCTCCTCCATCATTTGGGTCTCATCATTGTCCTATTGTAAGTAAATGCCTTCAAAAAGAGAAAAAGGCACCCAGACCCTGCCCCTCCCCTGCTTTTTACAAGACTTCTGCCACAGAATGCTACTACATGCCCGGGTACTGTGCCAATGGACTGTAGCAGGTGTGGAGCTCTTGTAAAGGAACAGCAGTCGCTGGCTTAACTGGAGACAGAGAATTAAAGGACATTAAATTCAATCAGGAAGAACAAAAACCCCAAGATCGAAAACAAAAGCTGGTGGATGGAAAATTTGCACGTGCGGGGACACTCTCTGGTAAAGAGCCATTCAAGCTATTGCTGCTCTTCAGGCACATTAAAATTCCATGTCCCATGCAGCAAAATTTGAGAGATGTCAGATTCAGCTGGACCAACAGTCCCATGAGGAGGATCTGCTCAGACTGTTTACAGAGACTGATGCTCATTTTGCTTAAAATGTGGGTCAATCTACCACAGAACCTAGACACACTGACAAGTTCATCTCCAGTGTTGGTGCCCATTTTTCAAATTACACCAAGGTACATGTGCATTTAAGAGGAGGGCTGAGCTTATGTCAAAAGGATTCATTCATGAGATTGGAGAGTGAAATAAGGTTTAATATTTCATAGCCCACCTCCAGGAGAAACCAGGAAGATCAGATTAAGACAGCAACTTCTTTCAGCTTTTCTTTACAGAAGCTAGTGGCAGAGAACATTTTCAGCCCTCTCTGTCACTAACATTTTAAAGCGTCCAGCATATCATATTTATAAGTGTGTCAGTCTCACTGGCCTTTTCTGGGTTATATAAATGTTTGATGGAAGCATTCTCCAAGGAAATCAATTTTTTATAAGAATTTAATGATAGCTCATCCAAATTCATTTCTCAACACGACAGCTGATTAACCCTTTGCCAGCAAGTAGCCTTTAAACAAACCCAGAATACAAAGTCGAGGAAAATAACTGTTTTAAAACTCAAGTTTGTTTCTTTTTGGGGGGAGGGGAGGAAAATGGAGGGAGCTTGTGTTATTTTGGGGTGGGATGCAAGGGAAAAGGAAAGGGAAAGCTCAAGCTCTTATTGAGACAGCAGAAATCTGGTTATTCCCAGGATTTCAAAGCCACCCTAAAAGCAGGCTGTCAGACACATGCACTCACACAACCCGACTCCATTTCTTTTTCAGCCTTAGTGGTTCACAGGCTTTTTTGAGAAAAAATACAGATTGCTGAAGGGTCTCAAAGGCAGCTCAAACCAGACTTCTCTCAAGATCAACTTCTCCATTAGTGCAATAATTTCATTAACATAAGGATCTGCCTCAGTCACCAGAGTCGGGAAACAGAATCACTGACCAATGTCTGGGACAACACACTCTTCTTAACTCACCACTATTTCCATTGAGGATATTGTAGGTGTTTCAGGGTTGGTTTTCAAATCCTGTGTGTATTTAAATCAGACCCTCAATTACACCTCAACAGGGCTTAAACCTACCAATGGTAAAGTGTCTTATTAACAGTTGCAATTTACAAAGAGTCATTGTTAGACTGGGAGTACTTCGCTCTATTTCCAGCTTTGTCACTGATTCACTGCATGAATCATCAAGTCCCTTCACCTGTGTGACTGTTTCCCTCTCTGAAAAAATGGAGCTGATAGTGCTTACCCAGTCCTTGTAATGCATTTGGGGGGATCTACAGATAAATGCTCTATACGCACTTAAGTATGCACTTTACACAGTTAATCAAGCGGCTAAAGGGTTAACTATGTCACTGTGCATGAACATGGCCTGAGCTGTAGCCATGTGACCTACTATGTTTATCAAGGAATGGTAAAAAAATTAACCACTGCTGAAACTTTTGTTCTTCCTGGCATCTGCGTATAGTCTGGAGACAGCTGTGCCAGCAGAGCAGCCAGAGCACTTTTAGTGAGACAAATCCTGCCGGCTAAACTGCTAGAAACTCCTTGGGATCTCCTTGGTGGTTAAAGAAGAGTTAAGGATTTATCAAGGAAATATAAGTGGGTTCTGTGTGATTTTTCAAGACACATACCTCATTGGAAGCATATTAAGAACTGGCAGTTTGTTGGCTGAGTGCTTTACAGGAATTTGTTATGAACTAGAACTGGAAGTTTCAAAAGGAATTTAAGAGAATTAGGTCTTCAAATCCCATTGGACTTCAATGGGAACTGGGTGTCCAACTCCCTTAACCTCCTTTAGAACATCTAGGCTGTAGAAGAAACATCCAGAAAGTAGTAATTTTCTATAAAGCCAAGAAGCTGTCATAAAAATCCAAGTCCATTTTTATTTTTTTTTTAATGTGTCAGGTACAATCCCCTAAAAAGACAGGGGTTATAGTGGAAACGCTGGATGTCCCACAGATACAACAGCATTGCCATGATGCATCACACAGCAGGACAGCCCTCCTTTTAATAGTTACAGTTGCACCTCCAAATAAAACATTTTAAAAGGTCTTTGTATAGAGAGTCTTGATCTGCAGAGGAAAGAGCAGTAAGAATCTCAAATACTTGAACCTTGCAGCAGTGAGCATGGCTCATCTGACTTTACAGCTGGCTGAATAATGACCAGTGGAGAGTGATCAGAGATGAGAAATTAATTCTCTTGTTCAAATCCCACCTCATCCTCTGCACCCACCCACTTAGCTTCCTCCAAACAACTTCCCCCAGGGCTCAGCACAGATGGTTTTAACCTCAATTACAAGGAAATATTATGGTTGCCATCGAGAAATGGAACCAAGTGGGACCAACAGCAATCAATGACTTGATGAGCAGAACTAATTCAATGCAGCTCATGCCTGTGAGGTGGGGGGGCACTCACATGCTAGAGGAAAATGTCCATCAACACTAACTCTGAAAGATTGGGACCAGGTCTACACTACATCACTCAGGGGTGTGAAAAATCCACACCCCTGAGCGAAGTAGTTAGATCAACCTGACCTTCCCCCGTATAGACAGCACTGACAGCTACCGCCTCGCCACGAGGAAGATTAATTACACCAACGGGAGCAGCTCTCCCGTCGGTGTAAGACCATCTTTGCTGCAGCTGCACCACTGTAGTGCCATACGGGAAGACAAGCCCTGGATCATCTCAAACTCCCAAAGTGGCTTTTGTGAGTTTCCAGCAAGCGTGACTGTTAGGGTAGAGATGATAAAAGTAGCTGTTATTTATTCAGTTTATACCTTTAATAAAACAAACTTAGCGCTAAGAGACACATGCTAAATTGCCACTCCTGGAGACTGAGGTCTCCTACTGAGCAGCAGAACGTGTACCACATAGGCAGTTGCAGGGTATCTACCCGTACATGCTGCTTTATGATCATCTGCCCCAACCCCAAGCTTGACAGGACTCTTCCAGGGAACAGGAGAGTTCTCTTTCCATAGACAATTTCATTCTTCACCCCTTTGCTGAGACTACCATTGAGCTAGGGGTGGGAATTAGCAGGACTATTGGTGATACATACACCTTGCCACTGGGAACTGGTCTAACACAAATCTGTAGACCTGGGTGGATTTGAATCAGCGGGAGGTCCTGGATACAGGAGAATGGCTCTCCACATATCTCACTGAACCTTCTATAAAGCGACACCATAAATTTGAAAGTTAGACAATTTCAAAAAAAATGAGTTAAAAGCAGTTTTGGGAGCTACGTCTGCCTTTGAGTCCTTCTGCCAATTGTTTTATGGTTTTACAAACACACTTTCCTTTTTTAGAAAAACCTGTCTCTTTCAATTATAATCTTGGGGATTTGCTTAAAACAGTATGTATAAAATCTGAAACAGATGAAGCATTCCCTCTCTTTATAAAGATTTCTATACTCTGTGCCTACTGTACAAACTTCCCTTCTTCTTAACACTCCCTTTGCCAAGCAACTCTTGAAGAAAAGCCTCCCTAACCACTTCACTACTGACTATTGTAGCTGGTACATTTCCCCAACGTACAGCGATCAGAGCCTGCTCAGCACTTCAGGCAGACAACATTGCAGGCCATCATTGCAGAGGGGCTACAAAGGATGCTAGCACAAAAGGGGTTAAAGAAGGAGATGCATACAATGGGGTTAATGAGAACGACATTCAATACAGGCACCCAAGTCGCAGCACACTTACATCAATGAGATCAGACAGGTCGTGGATGTAATACTTGAACACAGACGCATTGGTGGCTTCCAGAGCCAGCAGGTACTCATTTCTCGCCTTAATGGCCTTCAGTTTATTTTCAGTATATTTTGCTTGACGCTGAAAAGAAATGAAAGTTGATTTAAAAAAAGAAAAGAAAAGAAAAGAAAAAAAAAAGTTCTTGGTGGCAGAACAAACTGTGCCCTCAGAACAATTACACCTCTCATCTCATTGCTCACTTCTCTTCGTTTGGGAACTAATTTCATCTAACAAGATTCCAAGGCTTAATTTAGATCAACACAGAGTGTTAATCAGACAACCCTGAATTGAGGGCTTTACCTGCAAACAACCCACAAACGAAGAGGGAGCGGAGGGGGTGAAGTCTTAGATGGTTTTACAAGGTTGTAAGGTGACGTAAAAACAAGATGTCATTTCAGTCCACCTCCAGACCTGCAAGTCCTCTGGGCTACTTAATTTGATTGCTAGAGTATGTGGATCTTCTTAAGGAAAGAGCGAAGGATTAACATCGCCCATGTTTGCTTGTGTGCCTCCAGATACCATGGGCCAGACCCTAAGCTGCTGCAACATCAGCTGCTAATGATCTGGCCCCACATCTTACTACCCCATTGACATTGAAGAGAAAGCAATAATCTGCCCAGTAGCAATTTTAAGGAAGATATTCTTTACCTTCTAGCCTCACCTCTCTCCAAGTAAAGAGGCTTGGGCTCTGCAGCATCTATGCATAATGAAGATAATTACAAAATATGGCTGCTGTGCTATCCAGCCAAGTTAATGACAATGCTAACCTTTGCATTTCCTAACACTGCATCCTTAACCCTACATTATAACGTAGTGTTTTGAATTTAAGTATCACTAACAGGAAACTTCTCAGCAGTCACTCTGGTCAATAACTACAAAGCTCTCCTCCTGACACCATTTATTTCCTCAGTGCCACTGCTCATTTACCTTCTCCTTCATTTTCTCAATTTTCTTGACTGAGCTCCGTCGGACATGTTTCTCTTCAAACCTAACGTTGGAAGTTGAGTCAGGGGAGCGTGGAGTCTGTTTGTCCTCTTGCTTCACCGACTTCCCAATCTGTTTCTCTTCCTGTTTTTCTGCCTCTTTCAGCTTGCTCTGAGCGCTGATGCTGTCAGCATTGTACATGTGGTAAGTCTTCATCACCTGCAAGAGACATCATTGAGCAGTCACATAGCAGCATGGCTTTGTATGCTCTGAGAAGGATGAGCTTGTTGTGCCCAAAGACAAACACACTAGATGCTCACAGATTTTACATACACCTTCTCAACATGGAATTTTACCTCCGTTTCAGCCTCCAATATACCTGCACTAATGAAACTGGAAAAAGAGCTGCACCTGTGCAAACCTTTGCCTTTAGCTATCTACTCCAGGTTTCTGCACTCCAGTGGCTGGCCACTGACTGCTGAAACTGGGACAAATCCCCAGTATAGACTAGGCCCTAAGTGCTTAGAGAGTTTATTCACTGGGAGTGGGCGGGGAAATCAAACAGTGGTTTTATCTTTAAAACAAATGGATGTCATCCTGCAGATCACAAATATTACTTCAAGATGGCCAAAGTACCCTTCAAAATAAAAGGCAAAAAGTAAAAGGTAAAAGTTCCTTACTGAAACTGGTTTCAAAACAGCTACCCATTATCGATAAAAGAAATATGCTTCATTGTCCGACAATCATGGCTCTATAGATCACAATATTTTATTTCATGCAAGCCACCACATTATATCTTAGAAAGGGTATTTTGTTAGCAAGCAGTTGATGGGTAATAGTTTCTGGTAGAAAGAAAACGCAAACTGGGCAAGTTCTAATGCTGACAAAAACATCCTACCACAGAACAGGGACAAAGCATGTGTATGTATGAAACTGGGGTTCTCAGAGTATTTCTGCAGTCAAACTGGGTTATTATTCAGCTCTGATTTGGATTGCTTTTTTCCATAATGTCTCACTAAGATCCTTTTAGTGGAAGCCAATGGACTAACCTGGGGTGGGACGACCACACAACCTATTTCCCTAAATTAGTTGCACGGTAAGTTTTGGTCATCCGCTTGGTTCTCAAAAGTTTTGAGCTATAGCCTCAAAAGTAAATGAAATCAGTCACTGGGAATTCACAAATCTCACGCAGCCCTGTGTAAATCAGTGGCTTGCTCCCACTGGCCGTTGCCTGTCACTTCTCTGGATCAGCCGGAGATCCATATTTAATCACAACTTGAGGTTGTTTTTCTTTTTTTTTTTAAATACCAAAAAACTAATAAGGACCAGCTGATTCCCTTAACATAACTGAGGAGGGCTGTACCACATTGGATAATCATCATATACATGTATTTTCCTTGAAGTGTTCACTCCCATAGTGTTTGAGGCCCACAATCAGTCCCTTTGTACTCTCTGCTGAGTGACAAACAGCACAACACTGCTTGCTGAGGTCCTTTTTGAGGGATCCAGTAGGAAAGGATGGTGCGAGAACACAATGGGCTCTAGGGAGAGATGCACTGTCAGGTTCAGAGGGGAAAGTGCTTTAAGTGAACAGCTGCATTTTAAGGAGAGTAGTGTAAAGAGAAACATTTGTATAAAATATTACTGATAAAAAGGTCACTCTAAACTCTAGCTACTCAAACTCAAATTCCAGGTTTTATACATTATTCCAAGGACATCTGAAGACGCAGAGGAGAGAGACACAAGTCTCTGATTTGATGCTTTGCCAGTGCCACACTGGCATGTTATCATTTGGATAGTGGGATATGAATATGCATCTTTAATGTAATTAGAGGCGCCTTTATTCATATTTCATACAGAAGCTCAATTGGCCCGGAGGCTTCTAGTCTTGGAAAATAATTTGTACTGATGTTCTTTAGCAATGACAAAAAGGAAGAACATGGTGCTATAGGCTTTTAGAACACCTTAATCTTTGTGGTCCTCTTGTAGTTAAAATTAGAATTATGCATCAATGGGACCTTCATCCCTCAAAAGGTTTCCAAGTGAGATACAAGGTCTGTGCATGCAAAGTCCTGATGGGCAAACCTCAGTCAGTTCAGATACATATCTGAAACCTCTTGGATCCACAACCTGAGCTTTTGCAAGTCTCCTAAGGAGAGTGTCTTTTGAGAGAGTTGGAACCTAGAAGTGCACAATGAATATGGGAACTAAGAAGATGGGGGAGGAGACCACAACATATTTTAGTTTCAGAGAACACCTAGATCTAGTTTTGTGTAAACCAGGAGAAGAGAAGAAAAAGGACATGACATCTGAACTGATTTATCCATCCTCAATTAGGGTGAAAATAGGCACTGATGATAATAGGCTGATAAGTGGCCAGTAAAGGTTATCCGAGTACAGGGCCCAATATTGCAGTCCTGACTTCAGCCCAATTCCCTTTGGAAGCCATTTGGTTTTAAGATGCAAAGCCATTATGCCCATTTCACCTTAGTCTGAACTTTAACAATTTCACTTTAAATGAGATGTAGGCTCTATCCTCACTCAAAGATCAGCGAAGGTTCTCAGTTACCGAGAGAAGTTAAACTTAAACATGAAAGAGCATGTGAACAGTGTCAGTATTAAGAAAGACCTTCTGAATAATTTACAGACAGACTCTCTACAACATATGCCTAGACTAGAAAGCAGACATTTATAGCAGCTGTAAACTGCACAGAAGTCTATTTTCCTCTATCACTGGAAAGGGAGCTGGCAGGGAGCAAGAAAAATTAATAAAAACCCAATTTTAATGAAATCCTGCTGACAATGCCTCAGTACCTGCTCCATGTTTGGCAATGGGGTCAATGCTGACGCACTATAGCCAGCTAGGGTCAACACCACAGCCAAAGAACAGATTAATATTACAGCAGGACCAGGACATAAAATTCTAGGGAACAATTTAAATAAAATAGATTCCCGAAAGCATATGCCAGAGATTCACAGGGTTTTTTCCACTTCATGTTTGCATTGTGAATTTGCTTCATGGTATTGAAAATGAAGAATTCTTAAATTAAGCATCAGTCGTCTTACTGACCAGTCTTAAAGGTAACAATATATTTACAAAACGTGTGAAAGATTCAGAAACTTTTAAGAAGTGGGAAGTCAAAAGACTGGTAAAATATTTAGTTTAGCAAAATCTGCACCAGGAAATTAAAAAGCAGAATCAAGTAAATGGGCATCAATTGTCTTGGACAGTAAATTCCTAAGGCTGGTGTACAAGACCTTAGACTGAGGATGCAATTGCTACATCATCCACTTTCCCAACTCGTGTGGCTGCTAATCTGCAGGTAACCAGACGGGGATGGCATGTATCAGGTAGACTGAAAGGATGTGAATTTTCAGAGCTATGATTGCTGCAGATCAGCAGGATCTCCGAGCACAATATTGCTGGTGACAATCTGCTAACCCTGAAGTTACTTAATATTTCATCTGTAATAGGCAAGACCACCAATCTCACAGGATACAACCATAAACTACAGACTCAAATATTAAGGTGAGGCACTGATTTCATATAATAACCTAAGCCCCATATTTGTCAGTGCTGCACCTGAACTGTGACATTTGGCCACAAAATTAATGGGATAAACAGTGATATGGCTGAACTTAAAACTAGACTGAACATAAAACTCTCCTCGTTTGCTCTGAGAGAGAATCAACTGGTCTCATTAGATGTTTTAAGTTTATATAAAACATTTCAGGCCTGATTAATTTAGCACCCACAAGTGCTGCTTATGTCAATGGACTCAAAGAATTCATTTGCACATGATTGCATGAAATCTGTGAATCCCAATGAATGATTCATCTAGTTTCGAGACTGTTGCTCATCACTTCTGCAAACTGGGCAGCTGATCAGAAACTTCCTTACAGCCAGTTTAGACAAGCTGTTTTTTCAAGGTTAGTCCACTGATTCTCATAAAAGTTACTTAATAAGGGCAGTTACACTAGAGAAAAGGCAATTGCAATAGAACTGAATAATACACCATTTCGAATGAACGATCTATAGAATCCTGTTCTCTCTCTCTCACTTCCCCCCCTCCCACACCCCGAGTATTTGCCATCTCTAATTTCCATGAATAGATGAAACCTAAAGGAAACGGGGCAGTGAGTTTGTTCTGATTTATTGAAATTGGCAGTGATTGCTGTCTGGTAGGCAGACAGTATCAAGAGCAGTTCATATGCAAAGGCATTTCTGGAAGTCCAAACTACAACTGCTCTCTCTTGCCCCATCAGTCAACATCCTAAACCAAATTCAGCCCCAGTACAAATGGGCACAACCTCACTCGAATCAATAGAGCAGTATCAGATGTGCATCTGGAGCTAAGAAGTTAACCTTCTCGTTCACTCATTTTGCTAGTGGCATGTTATTTTGTGGCAGAAACAACAAGAAACTTGAATGGCTGGTGATTAAGTTTGATCCACTTAGAAAGAGAGCTACTTTATAATATGGTTGGGGTGGGGATTGCTCTTTGTAATTTGAAAAGAAGCTTCAGCAAAGGGATGATCTGAAATTTTAAAAAGAATGAATGAATTTCCAGTCTCTGCCAGGGCTGCAAAGGTTATTCATGCGCTAATAAAATGTTTATCATTGGGGTGCTTAGGGAAAACTGACAAAGGATTTTTCCAATGGTGAGTGCTTTAAGATAACTTCCTTCAATACCTGGCTCAATGGACTTGTGAGAAACTGGCGTCCTGAACATGCATATACTGGTACGTAAGTTTCTCTGGGTCATCATCTTATCATCTGAAGTGCCGTGTACGCTTAGTGCAATTTAAGTTAATCAAAATACTTGGAGACAAGCGTCTGGAGACAGGTACCTCTTCTGCCGTAGGAGCCTTTACCCATACATAATATAGGAGAGAGAAAAACACAAATGAAGCCTAGATTGAGCCAGCAAATGAGAGGCCATTCCTATGGCAGGCAAACCAGACGACGTGACCTGATTTCAGAATTTATAGAGCCACGTTTATTCTTAGCGTAACTCCGCTGCCATCAACAAGAAAAGCCTGCAAATACCCCTGCTGCACAAAGCAATGCTGGACATCTAACACCATTTAAGACTATGTCATGCAACCACGGTTAGAAAAATCTGCATGGAATGCCTACGAATTCTACCACCCTGCTACTCCACCGTCATGGCTTGGAGTTGCCTTTAAGCAATATAAAATGTCTTCCCCAGGGATAAACTTGCTGATTCAGTGATACTAACTGCTCCCAACCGAGCGCAGGGGTGAGATAAACCAAAAACACTCACTCTACTGCATGGCAACGCAGAGCGAAACCACTAAGTTATCAGGCCAGTATAATATCAAAATTGTCATGCATCAGCAGCTGTGTTTCTGTGGTACAGTACTAAAAATGCCATTCTAACTGTTCCAGCACCAAGAGCTCTGGCATGTGCTGAATTCTCTTTTTTCTTCCCTTCCTGAACTCTACTGCTTTCTCAAAGATTAGCCCAAATATTTGGCTTTAACACTCCAATGCTGAACTCCCTCCTTTGGGGTTTTGCTGGTATATGTAATTTCAGAGAAACACCCCTCCCTACTGTAATGTTAGCGGTTAATACCCAAGCTCCACCCGAGGGTCAATGTGTCCTGACTTTCAAACACATTCCTGAAGGGTCTTTTCAGGAGAAGAGGGGTAAGGGAAAGAATTTATACCACGTTATCAGTAACCCAGATCATTAGGCAAAAAACCAAGGTGTTCCGTGCAACAACCCCACAGAAAAAATGTTTGCAAGGCATGCTTCTAAAATAGAAGCAATTCACCAACAGATGATGAAAGGACAGATTTAATCAACAGCCAACGTATTTCATTCAGTTGCACGAGAAGGAAAGCCCCAGAACAGCATGTGAGCTTTATGAACATATTTCTTCTCCTTCCCCAGGCAATGCCTCTTCCTTTGAGTTTGTGCTGGATACACTGCAGAACGGAAAGGACAGATGGTGGCTGTCTTCCTGGTGTCACTTATTTTTCTGGAACACAGGAGGACCACATGTACCTGGTGGCCCGTTCCACTGAAATTACACAGCTCTTTTCTACAGCAAGGTTATTTTTCTTCAAGTCAGCCACATACAATCACTGTGCCTGTCTGACACACGCACAAGATGCCCTGAAGTATTTAAGAGGGTATTTTGGGTTCTTTTAAATGTTGTGTTATCCCTCATTTTCCCTCCTTTTGAAATGCCTCTGCACCTGGTAGCAGGCACAAATTAAGGCAGGAGCTTTGGGAACTGGGAGCAGCAATCAGAATGACCTCAACACAGCACTGAATCATCATCGAGAAATGGCGAAACTGCTGGAAAAAGGACCTGGATGGACAAGTTAACCCACAAAAATGGAGTTTGATGGGGGGGGGGAGGGGGGGATGGAGAGGAGAGAAAGAGGACCAGCAACCTCAATCTGTAGCACAATGAAAACAATTTTCTTTAAGATACTGTTTCAATAGTACCTCAGACCCATCAGGTTGAAAATTATATAAAGATGGAATGGGGGAGAAATGCTGGAGAAATTGTGGTTAATGAGAAGATTTTATGTATATGGGGTGGAGAAGTCCAGTCATTGAAGAGTACTGGGATGTAATTTTAACCGAATATCACACATTATTGGATATTTGTTACCAAATGATCCTTAGGTAAAACCTCCTAGGGCTTCTGAGAGGAAATGGTCAGACGAGGGAAAAAAAAAAAAGGTTAATCTCAATCTCACCTGCTAGTAGCTGCTCAGATACTGATAATCTGTTTAATCCCAGAGAAATGGTTAAAAAAGGTGAGGTGGTTGTTACGGAAAAAGTGATTCACCACTTACATACCCAGCGAACGAGACGAAGGACAAATAGGTACTTATATAGTCGGTTATTCTCTATTTAATACTTCAATTACCTTTACCAGCAAAAACCCAAAACACCCGTCCATTCTTTTCCTGGACTATCAACATTTGACAGACACGGCTGATCTGTTAAATGTGTAATCAGAAAATTCACGAATTTTAATAAAACCACTAGAAATGACACGGCCTGGGTAGTGTGAAGATGCTACTCTGTAACATGGTAATACCCTGTTAGAGAGATCCAGTAATTACATTGCTGTATAATCAATGAATGCATCTGATGAAGTGAGCTGCAGCTCATGAAAGCTTATGCTCAAATAAATTGGTTAGTCTCTAAGGTGCCACAAGTCCTCCTTTTCTTTTTGCGGATACAGACTAACACGGCTGCTACACTGAAACCTGTCATTGCTGTATAATGTTTCTTTAAACAAAAGCTCACTGTTGTGATAATAATTGCATTGTCTCTGATATTTACATGGCTAGGATTTGTAAACCTGTTATAACTTCCTAAATAAAGAGAGTTTAAAACAACAACAAAATGAAACATGGGAAACTATCGAGGCAGAACGGGGCTCTCGATGGGAAATGTAAAGGTGTTAGGAAGAAAATGTCTGCACTGTGAGAGAAAAGCAAAGATTCTGGTAGTAGGATGAAAATCTGTGGTAAGACTTTCCAAAGTTGCCAGGGAGCCTCATTTAATACTTACGCCCCTACGATGGGGTGTCTATCCCATACAAAGCCTGCCGAGGTAAAAAGGGACAATTACCCTTGTGACAGGCTGCACGTGGGAGAGTCAGGGCTGATACGGCCCAACACCTGATGAAACCCAGCTTCAGGAGGAGCTGGGCTCGGCATAAAGGAAGGAAGTTGGTGGTAAGAGAAGGCTGAAGGGAAGAACTCTACTGTCACTCCCTAGAGAGGAGGGGAGTTGGCAATAGGTCAGGAGGAGTTTAGGGCAGGAGTAAGCCCTGAGATCCTGCCTTGGAATGCAGACTCTGGCAAGAACGCGACAGGGGATGAAACAGCTACAAGGAGCACAGGAAGCTCCAAGAGCAATACAGAGGAGGGCCTGAAGGTAAGGAAGAGAGGCAGGAAAGAACCCGGGGAAACAGCAATAAGACTGGAGCTTGAGCAGATGATGGTTGCTGGGCATAGGATCCCTGGGCTGAGTAATGGAAGGACCCAGGTTCCCCTACTAGCAGCTGGGCAAGTGGCATATACTGGGTAGTGGATCAGAAGACTGCTGGAGTGTCCAGTGGGACTTTGATTCCCCCAGAAGGGGAGGACTACAGTGACTTGGCCGGATGGAACACCCTGAGTGATGAAGAGGGAGTAACCTGACTCCAGAGAGATACAGTGCGAGACCCTGGGCCAAGAAACCCAAGGAGGGGGCGTCAGATTGGTTGGGAGCTAATCCTCAGGTTGGCCACAGCTTTGAATTGTGAACTGTGTGACACCACCCCTGCCTAATAGCAGCCAGTACTTGACTGTACTGGGATGCCTCCAACCAAGCAAGGCCTAAGAGAAGGGCTGTCCCATGCGGACTTTAAATGGATTCTCCCAAGGGCATTCCAATTTCAAAGTTAGTATTCATAAAAAAGGAAGACACATTTGGAGTTTCCGAAAATGCTCCACTTCTTGGGATTGCTTCGGTTTTCCCCTGGACTCTTGGAGGAGTCTGGCTGTGAGTAGACATTGCACAGTATTATCAACTTTGACCACTATCCAGTTTTGGATTCCAACAAATTGAGTCATCTGAGTTTCATGTCCCAGAACAAATTATTTATTTAACTGCTTCGCTCAAAGGACATTTCTGTGTTTAACTCCACAAATCTTATCTCCTTGCCCTGACTTTTTGAATTGAATCACACCAAATCCCAATTACAAACAACTACAGCTACCAAGAAGGGAACAATACCCGCGGTCAGGTTTTAATGGCAAGATCACGGTCAGCACTGAAATACTTCGCCAGAACAGCAGTTACCCATCAGCCACCATCTGACCTGCATTGCTGGAGGTTCTACCAGTATCCAGTATTTTTAAGCCATCCCCAACCCTACAGTTTTCTCCTCAACTACTCTTTACTTGAAAAAGAATTCAATACTTGGAGCCGTGACAACAGGAAACACTCCGATTTCTACTTCTAGGACAAGATGAGCAATACACTTGACCTTCTGTGGTAACATACGTTCAAAAAAGAGCCACAGCTGTGAGTCTCAGAGGCCCGGTCAGACTAGGGCTCGTGCTACAGTGCTAAATAGTGCCGTGTAGGTGTTTCCACTTGGGCTGGTGCTCTGAAACCCACCCCCACCCGGCTTTCAGAGCCAAACTCCAGCCTGAGTGGGAACGTCTGCATTGCTATTTTTAGCACCGTAGCACAAGCCTGAGTCCATAGCCCTGAGCTCTGAGAGTCACTGCTGTGGCTTCCCCCCAAGCGTACAGAAGAACCTCAGAGTTACGAACACCTCGGGAATGCAAGTTGCTCGAAACTCTGAACAAAACGTTATGGTTGTTCTTTGAGAAGTCCACAACTGAACATTGACTTAATACAGCTTTGAAACTTTACTATGCGGAAGAAAAATGCTGGTTTTAACCATCCTAATTTCAATGAAACAAGCACAGAAACAGTTTCCTTACCTTGTCAAATCTTTTTTTCAAAAACTTTCCCCCATTATTGTTTTACTGGTTTACATTTAACAGTACAGCACTGTATTTGCTTCCCCCCAGCCGGCTTCTCGTCTCTGCTCCTGCCTGATTGCATACTTCGGGTTCCAAATGAAGTGTGTGGTTGACCCATCCGTTGGTAACTCTGAGGTTCTACTGTATATGTACCCTAACTGATGTACCACAACCTTTCGGCAGGGCTCAATTGTTATCCCAAGGCTAAGGAAAGGGCTGCCCTAATTTACAGCACTATAGGTTGGCAGAAGTCTGTGTGTCGGAGGTGGAGAAAGGGAACAGAGGTGGACACAGAACCAGATTTTGCAGACTGGTTCCACATCATCATGAATGCTAAAAAATACAGGCAACTCGCTGAAAGCTGAATATAGTGTTGGTTGGCAACAGAAGCAGCTTACCCACATGGCTCTGCCAAAACATCTCATTTGAAAACCTCAGCCTCCCTGCTGCGCCCGTCATAGTCCTCGCCTAAACGAATGCTGAGAAACAGCCCAAAGGCTGCATGTTGTGAAGTGGACAACTATTTCCTGGTCAAGAGGAATGGGTTAGTGGTACAGTGTCCACGTCATCGCAAAGCTTCTCCTCCAGCCTTTGTCCACCAAAGTGCAGATTTGGGGACATCACTGGAGTATGCTGGGATGAGAAGCATATTTTATAATAAATAATTACAGAAGGAAAGTATGTTAAGCAGCTGTGAGACAATGCTATGGTGAGGAAGGGGATGCCTGTTGATGGCCTTTTGAATTATGGGTTATCCTGCTTTTAACTTTTTATGCAGCAGCCAGAGAATAGGATGAGTGCTATATAAATATATGGTACACCCAAAATTAGGATCCCTATTCTCCTGGGCTAGCTAATTGTAGCACACAAAATGTGTGTTCTTTAAAATTAATAGGGTAAAACACATCTTAGGGTACTGAGAATTATCTAGTTTTCTGGGACGAAGGACGTCAGACTTCGCTTACTGTCAAGGTTACTATGCTTTGTACTAGAGAAGTTAGATAACCTACAGTTGCATTTAGAGATTACCTGCGTATTTTTGATACTTTTTTATAATGATACAATAAAAATATGAGAAAAATTTGTGGGAGAGGTTTTCTTAAAAATAAGTGCATAAAAATCCTGTGCATGGAGACACCTCATTCCAGGTATCTCAAACAGAAGCAAAACATATTTTCAACAGACTGTTTCATCCTCAGGAAAAAAGGCTACAACTCAGCTGTCTCAGAGTTTCATCCCCGGAGAGGGGGTCCTGTACAGAGCTTTGTCTGAAACCAAATGCTGAGTCTAATAGTAATATTAGGCATATTCAGGAATTCAAATCCCCTTCCTCCCCAACCCACGGCTGACAAACCTTGCTGAAATCAGGATCCAAAAAACAAACCAAATATGAAAATCTACAATAAATCCTCAAGTAGGGGGAAAGGTAGAGTTGTACGGTGAAGTCTGATCTGTCACATTAGGCACTACATCCCAGTTTGGAGAGAATGGGGCCAGTTGTGTTGGGTTTGCTGTAGAAATTTAAAGCTTGCAACCACAGTATTGAAACATGTACACAACCAAAAATGTATCTCAAAACATGATACTTTCTGTGCAACATTCTTTGGCAACAACAGATCAGACAGAGATACAGCCTGAGGATAAAGATGGAGTGAAAATAAAATTAATGTTACAGTATAGACTGGTGAACACACGAGGCTTCAAATCACTTAGATCGTAAACATGCGTCAGCCCTAGGGGTTAGTCTCCTTTACAACAGCTGTAACAGCAGGAAGGCAGGCAGGCAGAAGCCAAACACTTCTTTCCTTATGCATGAAAAGAACTCATGAAGGAAGTCTGATTTACCGTGTATAGCTCATTCAGGACCTTCATCAAGTCTTCCTGGAGCTGCAATCCGACTTCTTTACTCTACAACAAAAGAGAACCGGAGAGCCATTAGGGACAGTTGGAGGACATGAACATGCCACACGCAGTTGTTAATCTAGACCCAGTTAGGCACCATTTAACCACTCAGCTCAGACACAGTTACAGTCAAATTACACAAACAACTTTAATACCATGAAATGTTATGCATACAGTCAGGGAAACAACATGAAACAGAAAGAAGGCATGTTTTAGCTGAATGCTCATTTTTCAATGGCTCTCTCAGCTACCACAAAGAGAAGCCCCACTCGGAGAGACAAATAATGCCAGGCTGGGAACGCTTACGCTGTGTGGTGTCAATGAGCACTTCGGTGACTGCCAGAGGAGTCAACAGTCGGGCGTGTACCCCTAAGTCTCCATAAAGATTCATGTCCAGTTAAAGACCAAGTGTGTTAACTTCTTAACAAAACCCAGCGCTATAGGCTGGAAAAGCAGCAGCCTATAGCTGTATCTGAAGTTCACAGTCCTGTGTGGTAGCCCTTGCTCTCTCACACACACTTACTTCAGTGCCCTATTCTCCTCCTTGCTATCCTTAAAGTTCCATAGGTCACAGAGTGCAGCATCAGTAGTTGGTGCCAATACAGAGAATGTCAATTATATACCAAATGGGGGAGCTCAGAAGGGATTTGACAAGTATTACAGGTCGGTGAGACACATCAAGGTGCCAAACCTCCTTTTAACTCACTGGCTGACTCTTTGAGACAATGGGTACCTGCACCTGGACACAAGGTGGAAATGGCTCTCTGGAAAGGGAGGATCTTGGGTGGGGGATAAGCATTCTTGGAGATGAACCCCAGTTAGGGAGGGAGGGAGGGAGGGAGGGAGGTCTGCCTGTCTACATGCCTTTTGTGAATAAAACCAAACCCAGGAAAGTGGTTATGTTTTGACCGGCCACAGCTTGCAGCCACTGCACGAGGAAGCATGTACAAAACCCACTTACTTAGACCTTTATTTTTGAATGCAGTGGTAATGCCAAGATATAAAAAAGGAAACCCCACCCACTCTATTTATGAACTCTGCAGTCAACTCCCCCAATTCCCACCTCAAATTATAAAGCCAGACATGGGATTTACTCCGGCAGACAACACCATCGGCTATTTTTAAACTGCAAGTACTACAATACAATTTTAATTGTATCAGCACACATCACTCCCTAGCAAGGGGCAGTTGGTACGAGTGAGGTGCTCCGTTGTAGCCCAGGCAATACAACTCACGAAAAATAAATGGGAGCTGCAACGAGGCCTGATTAGTTGTCAAGGTTCCAACTAGCCAGCAGCCAAGTGTCAACTTAAAAAAAAAAAAAAAAAAGATTTGGGTATTTTGATTCCTTGGCAGGTGACATCAGGCAGGTATTCCTGGCTTGTGATTGGATGAAGCTGCCATATAGAAGTGCTGCACTGTCAAACTCTCGGCTGTAGCTAAACACTGGAATACAGGAACGAACAAAGAGCATGAGCATCTCAGCTTCATTTAAAAGGGCATTTCATCCCCCTGCCTTCCAACTGTCAACGTTCACAACTCACCTAGGTAAGAGATCAAAGCTTACTCTTCACCCATTGCTACAGCCAAGGCAGCGACCAAATGTTTAGTGTTTGGCTACCTGGGTTTTTAAAGATAGTGTTGCAATTATATCAGAATCCAGGGTAACCGGGCAGGCTACGTGACTACCAAAAATAGCCTGTGCTATTGCGATCATTACAGAGTGGCAAATGTCCAGTTTTCAAACGGTGCCTACATACGATAGTAATTTTGCACATTCGTGTGGGCAGACCTGCACACTTCAAAACCTTGCACTCAGCAGGCTGGAGCCTCGTCTCTGTATTATACGTTTTCAAATGAACCACCTACATATATTCACGTCACTAAAAGAGGATACGTGGGCACGTTAAGTCTTCTTGCACTAGACATTTGTGCACATGCTAACCGACTGCGTCTGCTCCCTTTGAGTTCAAAGGAAACTTTCCCCTCAACTTCAATACAAACAGGATCGGAGTCTAAAACAGGTGGTCAAGAAGTGGCAATTTATTCCCGCTGCAACCCGAAAAGCTTGAATAAGAAACTGAGGCCTTTAGATACACCAAAAAGCACATTCAACAAGTGTATAGTCAGACTGCTTAAAATTTTCTGGATTCTCCGTGTGTTTATGCATGTACCCCCCCACCCATACACCATCCCTGCCTCATGCATCCACTGAAAAGCATATCTTCCTCTTCCCTCCACTCACTGGCTCTCCAATAGCCTGAGCAACTTTTTCTACAGCAAGAGCGTGCGAGAGCAACAGAAAGCTCTGTTATACAACTGGCTGGAATATTTGCACAAGCGTACACTTGACATAACTCAGCCCACGGCACTTGAAAGAATGAAGCCAGTACAGCTACAATTCAGCCCAGACAGATGTTTCCTTTCTTGCTGCTGACGACTCGGAGAAGAAATGTCTCATCCATTATCCCTGTTTATTTGAACAGGCTGCTGAAGCGATTTTGACTTACTGCTTTAAGTCCAGCTCCCTGTGGAGTACAGGACTGTTTGATAACCAATGTGAAATTTTATGCTGTTTAAAATACAAGGGGCCTTCGGAAACTCCAAGTGATGCTGACACAGAGGCAGTTAATCATAACAGGTATCCGAGACCATCGTGCTTTCCAAAAAGGTACTGCAACTGTGACTTTCTGATCCAGAGTGCCCTTACATGCGGTTCTTTAAAAAAAAACAAAACAAAACAAAACCATGTAGTCAACTGTCATTAGTCCCCACAGACCACATTATAAGGAAGCTGTGGATTTCAAGGGGGAAATTTCCTCCAATGAAAACCTAACCAGAGGACAATTTGCCATATGAAACCTAGTAACACCCCTCTGATAAAGCAATTAATTCCTGGCAATCCTATGAACTGCATTCCAAAGAAGGGGGCGGAGTAAAGGCAAAGAACAAACAGAGCTGCCTTTGTACGTTATCAGACAAAACATCTCTTTTCTTTAAGCTTCATGGAAAAGAATGAGTCATCATTCTAAACAGCTCAGGACACTGAAGGGAAGAAAATAAATTTCCTGTGGGCAAAGTCTTTTTATTTTAATTTTTGACATCCTATTTGTTGCCTGAAATGGTCTAGATTCGGAGCTTAACAGTAGCCCTGGTACTTATAACCCAGCCAAATCAAAAAGACTTTCCCAGCAGGATTTTAACCTGCAAAGGATCATCAGTAGTAGTTGTCCCTTTAGGCCACGCATCCTTTCAGGCTGCGGCGGTGGTCTCCTGGGGACCAGCGTTCTTGCAGAGCTGTGCTCCTCTAACATATCAGTATTAAAAGCAGCAGCAATCTCTGAAATGCAGTTTTAGCACTCCGAGCCTAATCCTTAACACTTTAATTCTTCCATCTGTAATGTAAAAGCTGTGATCATTCAGAGACACAGGAGGGGAGCTAAGCCACACTGAACCCTTTCGCTTCCAAGGGTTTTAAAATGAAGCACATCCAGATCGTATTTTGTGGAGGCAGGAGTAAATGGAGTAAAAGGACAATGCCTCTATCTCTCCACTACCACCATACTCATTCATAAGCCAGCCATGCCCACAGTACATGCAACTAATAATTGATTCTGCTTTTATTTTAATTAACAGGTGATTCAATCTATTTCAACATGTGGCAAGAGGTTATTTCATCCAGATTTTTTTCCCATTCACTAGGTTTTAAAGCAGCACCATTCATGTCTCTACAGATAAAATTGTACCAGCCTTTTTAATACAGAATCCAATTTTCTAGGGGGTTTATATTTCAGCTGCAGATCGGCATACAAAAGTTGGAAGCCTCGGAGCAATTTTCACATTTCCCACCACCAGGAAAGGAGCAACCTGTTTGGCCATATTTAAGTTAGGGGATAGGGAGGAAGACACTCATGACTTTACTTGCATTTTTACACAAAGGCCACGCTTCAAGGAGGACTTGAAATCGTTTTAAAAACCATCACTAGACTGTAAGCTCTCTTGAGCAGGGACCTCATCTATAACTGCTTCTACACAGTGCTATAATCTCTCTTTTATAGGACATTAAAATACAGAGAGTCTTTTTCCTATAACAGGTTTCAGAGTAGCAGCCGTGTTAGTCTGTAGTTGCAGAAAGAAAAGGAGGACTTGTGGCACCTTAGAGACTAACAAATTTGAGCATAAGCTTTCGTGAGCTACAGCTCACTTCATCGGACAAAAGCTTATGCTCAAATAAATTTGTTAGTCTCTAAGGTGCCACAAGTACTCCTTTTCTTTTTTCCTATGAAAATGCTAAAAACATTAAGTTATGAAGGTTTGGAAATGCGTCACTCAACATTTCTTAGGGAGAACACACACAGTTCTCTCCCACCCCACCACCTTTAAAATAGGGTCGTAAAACGTTAAGAGTTATAAACAAAAACACACTGAGCACTGACCTCACACTTCCTTTCTTCTGAATGTTTCGACATGAACTGGACCTCTTCCCCCCAGTCCTCCACTCAATGAGACTCCTACCCAGTTGCTACATTCACAGTCTTGGGGATCAGAAACAGGCATCTTAGATTTACTAATTCCCTTATTCCTCTCCTTGAATGTAGATGTCTGATAGCTTCATGAGTGGACTTCTCATGTTCCTTGCATGGGAGCTATTAGATTCAAGCTCTAACAGGTGTGGGTCTGTGGAACTTCATTACTGGTCTGACTGACCCTACATGCTCCACAAGATTCAACAAAAAAGTTTATCATATCCACAGAGGTCAAGCAGCTCACACAAGTTCAACATTTTTATAGTGAAAACTCCGAAATTTACCCACACTACCTTATTTTTAATTGCTCCCCTTCTCCGCGCCGCCCCCCCAAAATAGTATACACTTACCTGGACCTCGATTTCGTGGTCAAACGTATAGCCCAAATTACTAGGACTGATACTGATATACAGGGAAAGAGGGAGGAGACCGTGTCGTCTAACTGTAAATCATTCTGCTGTATCTTCTATTTTAACACTGCAAGGAGCATACAGTGTTTCTGAAATTGGGCAAATACTTGGTCACTGAGATCACACACAGAGTATGTGCCAAGTTGAGGGAAGTTTTAGGTATTAAAAAAATGACGAAGTACTTGGACACAGTCTTTCGCTGTAGATACTATAGTGATTAATACCATATGAAAATCCTAGGGGGAGACTTTTTATGAAAAAGAAGCAGGTTTAGGAGGCCATCTACTGTGTCAAACTTCTCCTCTTGCTTAAAATCTAACTATTATTATTATTTTGTTCCATTCCTTCATTTTGACATATGTAAACTTTTAAACGTTCTCACTATGACCCGTGACCTAATCCGTGTCTTGGCATATAATGTACTTACGTGAAAATAATTTACATTATTCACTTGTGAGCCTAATAAAAATATTCTTAAACCAAAACAAGCAGAGCTGTCTGAAAGCTGAGTTCAGATGGTTTGGATTTTCATGTGTTCCAGTCTCACCACCACCACCACCAACTCCATCCCTGGGTGGCCAGATGGACTGCTAAGAAAATACACTTTCAGCTAGAGCCATGACAAAAGACAACTATTCTACTTTTCAAGTGCTAGCCTTGTAAGTGAAAGGGGAAAAAAAAAGAAAGAAAGAAGGATCAATGATTTGCAATCCCCAAGGCACTGTGCAATAATATTCCCCACATTCCTTCAAATCACTAGGAGCCAAGGAAAGCTGGAGATGCTGCCATCTCTGCAGCTATAGGCTCGTAAGGATTTTATGACCGCCTTCTTCTTAATGTTAAGGATTATTAATGAAACCGAATGGCTGGTTCTGTTCTAAGTGCCCCGAACACTGATCTTTTCACACTGAAAGAGCTTTACCACCAGTGTGTTGGTTAAATTGCCTTAACTGGCCCAGCCATCTTCCTTTCAGCCAATTCTTTTCTTATTGTTTATTTATTGAAGAAAACTGCTCATTCATTGGACAAATTGTTGAAGCAACTAATTAAGAAGAGGTAGAAGCCACCAAGCATATGTCTGGAGTACAGCTAGGAGCGAGGGTCAGGCAGACAGACCTGCACTAGCAGGGTTCAAGCTAGTGTGATAAATTAGCAATGTGGATCTTCCAGATCAGGCTGGAGCTCTGGCTCTCAAACACAGAGGATCGGGGGGGCTTGAGAGCCCAAGCTCCACCTGAGCCGGAACATCCTGGGGATGCAAGTTCAGGGTGAAGGAGAAGAGGGTAGAAGAAACAGAAGACCAAATAAAATTCTAGCCCTGCAAATGAGCTCTGAAGGAAGAAACGGCACACTTAACGGGATTGGAACAAGTAGCATGGAAATGAAGATAAGAAAAATCAGTGTTGTGAAAACAAGAAACATTTCAGGAACTGTGCAATGTGGCAATCCTAATGTAATGCTACTCTCAGTACAATTTCCACTGCATAAGGCTGAGGGAATGGAGTTGAAAGAGTTGACCTAGAAGCTGGCTGTACTTGTGAAGTGGAGAGGGAAAAACAATGTACTGCAGGAAATAGAGCAGTCACAGCACGGCAAGGACGAAAGGAAATGCCTCAGGCAATGGCAAAAATTGCTGAGTGAATGCTTTAAAAGATGAGGGACCTGAAGCAGAGAGAGATCATTACTGGCATTCTAGGGTCTAGCCACTGGGAGTGCGTCTAGATCAGAGACCACTGACCCAAACCTCACCACATTAACAGACTGACGACACCAGCTGAGAAGCTTTGCTAATTCAAGGCACCTCCTGAACATGATGCAGGGATATGGATGAAAAGACCGGTGAGAGGAGTTCTCAGTCTCTCCAGTTGTTGATATCTTCAGGCTTCACCACTAAGCAGGCAGAAACCTGGTTATGAGATCCCCTTCCTCCGCCCTGCCCCGCCCCCAAAGAAAAAAGAAAAAGCCAGGTGTTACAGAACATGGTATTGGCAATCCAGTGTCAGGTGCTCTTCCTTCCCAGCACGGAGGCAATGCTCCAGCCTAACGTTAGTGAGTGCTGTGCTACTGGAGGTGCCCTCTTTCAGATGAGACTTAGCGCTGACCACTTGTGGTTATTAAAAGATCCCATGGCACTTTCCAGAGGAATAGAGGCAGTTGTCAAACGTCCAACCTGGGTAATTAGAGGGAAAGTTTAGGGAGGCAGGATGCATTTCCAGTTGGCTAACTTTTCACTTCCCACGTGCTATTAAACAGCTGCCACTTGCCTTCCCAGAGCTGGCGCCCTCTCAATGGTGGGTGAATTGATTGTTAGTTTTATAGGGTCTTGGGAGCCTTTGGGATGAGAGGCTGCGCATGCAGGTACAGTACTACTATATGGTACAAAGTGCAGGGAATATACATGTGCGCAAATATAAGCGTAGAGCTCACTGTGGAGAGAATGTCTCTGTGATGCTGAATATTAGCAGAGTGGGCAGAAACAAATCTCTCGTAACCAACAGAGGTAATGTTTACCTCAGTGAAGTCACGACAGGAGTCCAACAATAATGCACCTGGGCTGTATCTTGGTGGCCCAAAAAGGACACAGTCAAGAATACGATTCACAGATCTGAAGGGCAGAAGAGACCATAAAATCCATCTAGTCTGATCCTCCTATCTAACACTAGCGATAGAATTTCTCCCAGTTACCCCAATATTGAGCCCATAACAGGAAACAGAGGCATGCCTTTGGCCTTGGGTGTTTGAGTTCACAGGTTATGAGGTGATGCTGTTGCCATTGCTGATCAATGAACATTTACTTTCTTGATGGAAAGAAAGCAGACAGCTGAAGGACGAAGGAATTTAACATCCAATTAGCCAAGGACAAAGCAATGCCTGCAGTAGAAAGCAAAGCGTAAGAGAATTTCTAACACGATATCCCATTGTGCAGCAGACTTATGATCATCAGAGCCATCAAGCTGAAAATCCATACTTATACCTCAAAGAAAAGAGTCAGATGTGCAGGGGTCAAAAATATTTATGACTACAGTGTATGAGATGGGGATAGGATGGAAAGGTTTCAAGTTAAATCCATGTTTGCTTTATCCAGATGCTTGCCGTTTTAAAAGCCTGAAGTTGTAACCAATCTTATAGGAAGCCTTAACTAAAATTTAAGCAGAACTTAGAAACTCATTAGGATATTTAGGCCCAATTATAATAATAGCTCCAACAAGAGTGCCTATGTCACCCTCTAATTAGCTTAGTGACATTTCAGGTAGATTCTGTGTTTTTCCACATTCAAGTCTTAATTCAGAAGAAACAATGAGTTCTGTCTTCTCGACCTGGGAGGTCACCTATTTCAGTGAACTGCATTTACATTCTTCCTGGAAAAGGGCATTATATGAAAAGTACACCGAATACTCGGGCGGTGAGGAAGTGGGAAGAAGGGGTGCCAAGCACAATGGGTTCAGCTGTATTGCTGTAAAGATATGCATTGCTGAGAGGATGTGAAGGAAAAAGGGACTGGGCACAAAAAAGCCACCCCCACACTTTGTATTTGAGAAATGACGACCAGCACCCACCAGAAAAAAAAAATAATTTCAGCAAAATTAGAAGAGCGACTCATCAGCTTTCTTGACTTGCAACATCAGTATTTTCCTTTCAAGCTGCCCATCCCAAACATCCTTTTCAGTCCAGGACAAGTAAGCCAAGAGAGTTGCCACAAGTGCGCACGCACTCACACACACACGCGCGCGCATACACACAATCTTTTGTTACAAGGGGCTGTGTCTGAACCAGGGGCAAACCTGTAGGGTGATGCCACACGTAACTGGAACATTAATTCTCAGAATGCTGCACCAGCTTCAACGCTCTCTTTGTTCCATCTCCCAGCCTCCATCTAATTTAATCAAGACATTTTTGGGATCTACATCATGCTTACTTGGCTGTTCTGCATTTCACTGAACATTACAACCTGAGCTTCAAAATATTTAGGGTGGTGGTAAATAAGTGTTAAAGAATGCTGTCAACATTTTATGCCCTGAATGTAACATACCTTTTCAACATGGCTACAATCGGACAGCAAGACAGACAGTCTCTTGGATTCAAAATAACCATCCTATGAAGTCCATGCTGCAACGGGTTTATGTGGAAGGTGCTCAGGTACAACAGTGATGGGTGGACATAAACACTAAGACAGATGATTCTACTCCACTGCCTGAAATCACAGCAGTCAGTGGCAGAGCTAAGACTAGAATCTGAGTCCGCAGTCTCTAAAACCTGGTCCCTAATTACGAGACCATCTTTCTCCTCCTTAAAGTGAAAAATAGACGAGGGTAGTATTAAAAAATTGCAGAAACCAAGCACTTAACTTGAGGAAAATACTTAAAAATGGAGAGTGAAAACTAAACCAAAAACAGCTTGGTGATATCTTTTCAGTTATCATTAAGGCTAAGATTTTGTCATGGCTATTTTCAAGTAAAAGTCACAGACAAGTCATGGGCAATGAACAAAAATTCACAGAAGCTGTGACCTGTGTGTGATTTTTGCTGCAGCAGCTCCATGATTTCCCCTGCCACCATGATGGCTGGGAGCTGTGGGGTTCCCACTTTGCCCGTGAACACTAGAAGCTGCAGGGTGACCATATTTCCCCAAAGAGAAAATGGGACACCCCCAGCCGCTTGCCCAAGGTGTTCTCCCCCCTCTCCCCCCCCCCCCCCCCCCCAAGCAAGGTCACCCGTCACTGGAATCCTGAGGAGGGCCCCCTCAGGAGTCTGTTACTTGTCACTGGAACCTTGCAGCCCCCCGCGTTGCTGAAACCCTGCCAGGGACCCACTTGCTGCCAGCTCCAGAGAGGGACTGAAGCAGAGAATGTCATGAAGGTCTCTGGAAGTCACAGATTCTGTGGCATCCATGACCTCCATGACATAAACATAGCCTTAGTTATCATTAAAGCTCCAGAAGTCTAACAGCAATGTTCTTGGACTTTCAAGACCTTGTCTAGACAAAGTTGTGAAGGTGGGATGTTAACTAACACTATTTAAAAAGTCTAATGCAGACAAGGCACGCCGGGTAAAAATTGTGCAGAAGTGCCTAGGTGACTTAGGCACTTTTCAATGCTTTACTCACTGCCTGTAACACATTATACTTGTCAAGTTAGAGCCTAGGCGGGGGGAGGGGGGGAGTAACCTGAGCCTAAGAAGGAGCCAGAATTTACCAATGTACATTGCCAAAGAGCCACAGTAATACATCAGCAGCCCCCCATCAGCTCCCAGCAGCCTCCCATCCACCAGCAGCCCTGCTGATCAGCACCTCCCAATCAGCTCTTCCGTGGCATGCAGGAGGCTGGGGAGGGAGCGAGGGCACTGCAGGATGAGGGGAAGGGGTGGAGTGGGGGCAGGGTCTGTGGTAGAGCCAGGGAATGAGCAGTGAGCCCCCCCCCCGCACATTGGAAAGTTGGTGCCTGTAGCTCCAGCCCTGGAGTCGGTGCCTATACAAGGAGCCGCTTATTAACTTCTGAAGATCTGCATGTGGCTCCGGAGTCACAGGTTGGCCACCCCGGCCTAGGCTATTTTGTCACTTGTCATTTAGGGGTCTCTTTCTGACAGGTCTACTCTTCGGAAATGCTGCATGTATTCGATTTATAGACTGCCTGTGCATGTTTTATATAACTCCATTCGTCACCATTTTTATGTATGGTTTGTTGACTTATTATCACACGGCCCCGTATAACAAGATCTCCTAAGGTTTTTTCCAGCTGTTCCTGTTGTTGCATTAGTAACCTCTCTAGCTTAGAGCCTAAAGAAAATCACGGACATCAAGCTGCTCGATAAAATATATGCCCCACACGATGGGGATAACCAAACTAATGGTATATAACTTCACAGTGGTCCAATATAATTGCATCATTCGTGCAATAGTTCATTCTTTACCTACATAGGGTCCTTTACCGACGCAGGGGTCTCCACACCTGCGGCACTAGTGATTGATACATTCTTCATTTGACTCTTATGTTAGCAAGGAGGAATTTATCCTACTTGGTGAAAACATCAGGCTGAGAAAAAGCCATTCGCAACCATAATGGGTTGCGGCAATGCCATATCATAATATTGCCACTTCCACTCTTTGGATCATAAATTTCATTTCCCAATAGCTCCTATTTGCTCCTTTTTTGCTGTCTTCAGCAGTGGGCTATCGAGTCTCAGGCTTCGGGTTCCCAACCCCCAATAAATCAAACAATTTCATGGCTGAGATCACTTGCTCTTTGCCGAGATCACAAGCCTCACCAGGAACCTGTGAAGTCCTTTAAAATATTGGAAGTAATGTCCTGTAATCCTGTTTATGCAATCTCCTTGCAGCATACGATAGCTTTGGCCTACCTACTCTCCTCGATGTCCTTTCTCACATTGCTATGAGAAATCTCTCTTGACGTGGCTGACTAGAGGCATCACAGCTGGATGACTGACCTGGAGGCTAAGAGATGCTGTCAGCTAGTCTCTAGCTGACCTGATTCCAAGCTGATGTACAAAAGGTTAGATAACGAGAGGCATATTGTTATAGTAAGAGACAACACAGGCTTCATGTATGAAAACAGGGAAAGAAAGAAAATGTCACATAGTCATAGACTCATTTTGCACACATTGAAAAGGGCCGACTGCAGCACATTCACTGCCCCTGCCACAGGCAGGAATGGCATTTGCAGCCTGAAACAGAGCTAACAGAAATATTTTAACTATAGCCTTGAGCTCTACAGTGCTTCACTAGGGGCAATGGACTCTGACCATGTCATTATATTTTACTTGGTATGGAGCACGAACAGCATGTCAGTAATCACTCTGTTTAGAAAAAACATTTTAATCTCTCTTGCCCAGGAGTGGAGATGTACTGCTCACTTTGATAATGCCAACACATACAAATAATTTCCATCAGTGCCTCTCCTTCAATGCAGTTTCTTCCAAGAAAAATAAGTGGGGTAGGAAACTTGCCCCCCCCCGGGGGGGGGATGTGACCGGGGAAGGAAATATTTAACTCCACTAATGAGAGATAATGACTGTTCAGAACTGCTGTCATTTCAGAACAGAACTCTGCCCTTGGAAATATGGGGAGAGGGTTAAACAATTCAATAATCACATACCGCTCCATCAGAAATTACTCTCATGGGTATGAACTGTTACAATTAGGACAGTAAGATTTCTCCACTACAGTTTTTGTCCTCTCTCATTTGACAAACATGGATATTTCCACACCACTTGTGTATTTATGGTAACAACGCAACAGGATTTATTTTCCTGTCGGTTCCGTTCAGCAATACCATTAGTAACAGAAGTGATGTGGAAGAGCGTAAGGCAGAAGGTGATTCCGTGGCAAAATGTGGAAGTGTAGTAGTGAACATGTAATTGATATATTCCCCCCCCCCACACACACCCCTGAGTGACAGTTTCACTATCTGTATCTATAAATAAAAGCGTTGGATTGAAGGGTGTGGAGACCTAGCTTCAGAAGGATTTGATGGTTTGCATATTAATCTTAAATTAAATAATAAATCAAGCCAACTATCTGCACGTGCTAAATTTTAAAAATATATATGATTTGTTTCCCAGTGGCTCCCATAAGATCTTAGGGACAAAACTGTAATGTATGTCAGGTCTTGGGCAAGTGCTCCTTTAAGAAAATTAATGGTGTAGTATTGCTTCACAGATTACCAGAATTCTGACCAACTCTCATTGTGGATTGCCATTTCACATCAAATACAGTGCACCACATGAACAAAGCCCCTTTCACGAGCCAGTCACTCAAGCACTACAGGTAAAGTGAGTCCAAGACTCACTTATCAGGCTGTGTTTTTCCACACACTCTAGTGTTCCATACACTTCTTCCTCCGGCCTCCTGAATATGGGCATGGAAGTGGACTGCATGTCATTAGACAAGGAATCCCATATTCCCAAAACAAGATTTGCAGGAAGCCGGGACATCTAACAGTCTATAATTGGGGCCGGATTGCCTACTGGTATCTTGGTATAAGCCTAGTTGAAAGACTTAAACCACACAAGGATGGTGATAGTTAAATCTTGTGTGCATCTCAAATTGGTTTCCTGCATAATGGTGTGGGATGCAGCTGAAGGACCTATTGATAGGGCCATTGTCTGCTATGATGAAGCTTTTCCAACAAGAATGGAAGTTAACTTAAAAGCAAAATCATAGCAGAAGCATGGTCTCTTAAAAGCAATGCTGGATAAAGGAACAGAACAACAGGAGAGTACATAACACAAGTTCTGAAAATGTTCTTCTAGAGAATAGTCCAGAGAATCCTGCAGGCAGAATTATTGCTAGGTGGTGTCAAACTAGAATAATGATCCAAGAGATTACAGTTGAAATTATAAGTACTGCAGTACATAGGAACCCCCAGTCATTTTTCAGGATCTCATTGTGGTCAGTGCTATACAAACAGAACAAGATGGTGGTACCCACCCCAAAGATCTTATGATCTACATGTAAGACCAGAGACTACAGGTGGATGCAGGTGGGGAAGCATAAGGAAACAATGAGAATATTGGTCAGAATGACAGACAGTGGTCTCAGTACACCAGCAGCCCAATTGTTAAGGTTTTTTCTAAGCATCATGGCAAATGAGTTAAGGAAATAATTGGAGGAAAATGACGTAGCCTTGCAGACGTTTACGGGGAGCTACTTGCAAGTGTGAGGGGCAGCACAGGAAAAAGCGCATAAGGACTTGTTTGAAAATTTAAAACAAGAGGGCCATGGAGGATGGTATCATTGGCGGAAATCAACATCTCGATCACGAGAGAGGTGATAGTTACACTGGGGATAGGCTGTGAAGGACCTTGGAAATGAAGATAGGTTGCTCAAGTGTGATGCAGTGGAAAGGGCAGCAGTGATATTGTTGTATTTTATGCTTTCACTGTAAAGTACTGGTGTATTATTTTAAAAGGGTAATTGGCCTCTACATGAGCATCAGGAAACAAGGTCATGGGAAGAGGCAGAGATTGTATCCTGCAAGCCTCCATTGAAGGAAGTGGGTGCTGAAGAAGGCAGCAGACTAGATTAACTTGGCTTCCTCACTGAGATACATTCCCAACACTTATTTAACATTTTGCTTCCACCTCTGCTGATAACTTACCCGATCATCCATTTGAGTGTGAAGCAAATTATGGCACCAAGAAACAGCTACACAAACACTCAACTTGACGTTTTTGTTACAGAAAGGCAGTCAGCTGGAAGTACTTGAGAAAAATATGTCCAGAGACTGGATAAAAACTAAGACTTCTGTATTCTATAAAAAAGAGGTTTTCCTTAAACACAAGAGATGAGTTTGCTTCGAGGGAAGACACATCAAACAAGCAGCAGAGAACCAGGAATTAAAGAGACCAAACGGAAAAGGCTTCTTCTCAAAAGTGCATGTATAAATAATATCAAGGGACCCCACTAAAGAGAGTCATCAATGGGGGGAGAGAATCTGATAACCATACCAGAAATATAAAGCTTACACCATGCAGAGAAATCAAGGTTCCATGTAAAAACCAAGGGTCAGATAGGGGATAAAGAGAATGGGGCGGGGGAAGAGAACCAACTCAAATGGAAAAGAGCGTAAAATTCTTTTAAAAAGGCCACGCTCAACAAGGATAAGTATGGAATAATCAAAGGAGTGCCTCCTACAAAGATCGAGGGAATCAAAGAGTCTGCACAAGAATGGAACCTAACATCAAAGCCATACATTCTCCCAAGACAGGCAGTGAAGATCAGAATGGAAATGCAGGCTTGCACAGACTCGCGTATCCAAGCCCTGTGGTATCTAAACACAGGGCTACATCGTTAATTATGGGAAGAATAGAAACCATTTAACTTGCTCCCTAGAGGCACCAATTTGTTGCTATTATGGCCAGATAGGATCTAGAATTTCCACTTGGTTTGGTATATTCAGAGAACGGTCAGCTATTCTCTTATAGATCCTGTTATTTTTCTTATAAAAATTGCACATACAGCTTTGAGACGGATGCTACCACCCTTACTCAAGCAAGTAGCTCCAAGAAAGTTGGCGGGGGTGGGGGTGCGGGGTCAGATTCCTACGAAAGTCAATGGGACTAAGTCACATGAATAATGGCTGCAGGGTCAGGCGCCTTTCTATTTAGAACATAATTTTCCCTCAACACAAAATAGTCTCTAGCTGCATTTTTCAGCTTGTGGTCTTTTTCTCGCTTGCTCTCTTTTTTTTTTTAAATATGGAGACATACCTATCTCATGGAACTGGAAGGGTCATCGACTCCAGGCCCCTGCCTTCACATCAGGACCAAGCACTGTCTCTTATTTTTGCCCCAGATCCCTAAATGGCCCCCTCAAGGATTGAACTCAAAACCTTGGGTTTAGCAAGGCACTGCTCAAACCACTGAGCTATAGTGTGGACTACAGGTTTGAGTTGCAGAGCACACTAACATGCTGCACTTCAACTGCCCTGTGTAGACCCTGCTATTGCAAACCATAAGGTAACCTGGTGCATCTTACCATAGGATTGTTTAAAATGGGACCAAGTTAACGAACTATGTACCTTTTAAGCACCAGAGGGGTAGCCGTGTTTGCCGCTTTTACAGATCCAGGCTAAGAGTCCTGTGGCACCTTATAGACTAACAGACGTATTGGAGCGTAAGCTTTCGTGGGTGAATACCCACTTCGTCGGATGCATGTCTTCACCCACGAAAGCTCACGCTCCAATACGTCTGTTAGTCTGTAAGGTGCCACAGGACTCCTTGCCGCTATGTACCTTTTAAGTTTATGCTAGCAGGGCCTACAAGGGGAAGTTACAGCGCAACTCTTCTGTACATGCCGCAACTCACACCCAGCAGTCCACACAGCAGGACCATGCAGAGAAGCCCTACGATAAAAGGGCACTGAAGCAGGGCAATGTTCAGTGAATCTCTCCAAAATACACAGCAGAGGACCAAAATGCACCATGCGGACGTAGAACGGTATGGTTAAACCACTCAATGCATTACACATTTAAAAAGACAGACCCTCAGCTTTTCTAAGTTGGCGTCGCTCCATTGAAGTCAATATTACACCAGCTGTGCATCTGGCCCTTATTGATTTCCTTACTGCAGGAAATCAAGAGCCCCTGAAAAATCTGAATTTGCTGAGCTACTTTTGTTTTCATGTATGCAGCATAGCTGTAGCTGTGTTGCTCCCAGAATATTAGAGATACAAAGTGGGTGAGGAAGTATCCTATTAGACCAACTTTTTTAGGTGAGAGAGAAGCTTTCAAGCTACACAGAGCGCTCTCACACACAAGTTGTCCAATTTTGTTTTCCTGTCAATTAAAAAAACAAAAACAAAGGAGAGATACTGAAGGTTTTCCCTTCCCTCTCCATTTCATCAACCTGTCAGTTCAACAGTGGAATCCTCAATAAGCGTTTTCCACCAGGCTCTCTTCAGTCTTTCTTGCTACTCTCCACCCAAGCTGGGACTTTCGCAATCTCCCCACACCTGGCTATTTGCCCCGTCTTTCCCTTATTCTTTCTGCTATTCACTCTCCAAGGTCTCATGCCTTGTGGAGGAGAAGCCCAAGTATCACTCAGCAGTCTCCATCATCGGACTGGCTGGGCTGCAAGTGCGGAGGTTAAGTATGGAAACCTGGAGCACTTTCAAACTTGCTGCCCAAAAGAGGCTGCACTGGAGCGACCTGAGCAGAGTATATCTGGCCAGCTCTTTCTCTAGAAGTGCTCCGATTTTACAACCTTTTTTCAAAGCAAGAGAAATTTTGCTTCCTTTGGTTTTTAAATCCTTTGCTTCCCTTGTTTTTTGCTGGTTGCATCCAAGTGTCCAAGACCACCACTGCACACAGACGTGACACTCTGGTACTCAGTGTTTAAACAAACAGGACTGGCAGTGAGAAACCCGAGCAATACATTGCATGTCTGACACCACTCGAATGTTGGCTTTGGCAGTAAATCTGACTCCCCTTATCAGCAGAGATACCTTTGAAGTGGCTGGCAACTTTCCATCTAGTTCTCCAACAAATAAGGCCCTTCACATCATATCAGAGCCCTGAAAAGGGATCTCTTCATTTTAAGATATGGAGAGAAAAGCTTAATTACCTAGAGCCAGACCACGCAGTCCTCCTACGGCACAGCAAAGCCCAACACTGCAGGCTAAAAACAGCAGCATCTGAAAAGCTACATGCAACTCAAATATAATCACTACTGGAATTTCAGAAATTAATTGATATTAAAGAAAAACATGCCAGCATTTAGTATCAGAGGGGTAGCCGTGTTAGTCTGTATCCACAAAAACAATGACCTTAAAGACTAACAGATTTATTTGGGCATAAGCTGTCGTGGGTAAAAACCCCACTTCTTCAGATGCAAGGAGTGAAAATTACAGATGCAGGCATAAATATACTGATACGTGAAGAGAAGGGAGTTCCTTTACAAGTGGAGAACCAGTGTTAACAAGGGCAATTCAGTCAGGGTGGATGTGGTCCACTCTCAGTAACTGATGAGGAGAAGTCAATACCAAGAGACAGAAAATTGCTTTTGTAGTGCGTCAGCCAGTCCCTGTTCAAGCCCAAATTAATGGTGTTAAATTTGCAAATGAATTGTAGCTCTGCAGTTTCTCTTCGAAGTCTGTTTTTGAATTTTTTTTTTTGTTGAAGGATGGCTACTTTTAAATCTGTTATTGAATGTCCAGGGAGATTGAAGTGTTCTCCTACTGGCTTTTGTAGGTTACCAGTCCTGATGTCTGATTTGTGTCCACTTATTCTTTTACGTAGAGACTGTCTGGTTTGGCCAACGTACATGACAGAGGGGCAGTGCTGGCACATATCACATTAGTAGATGTGCAGGTGAATGAGCCCCTGATGGTGTGGTTGGGTCCTCTGATGGTGTCGCTCAAGTAGATACGGGGACAGAAGTCAACAGGGTTTGACAGCTAGCAATGCTACATCCTTCTTATGACACCTTCCTTTTGTAACAGAGGGGTCTTTGAGTGCAACACAGTAGGATTTGTCTCAGCTTGTAGATTTTCTGCCATAGGGCTATAACACCTACTTCTAGCCGCTGGAGACAAAATCCACATTTCCAAAAATGTCACAGCTACTCTATTCCACAGCAAGACTGGACTCTTCTATATGGGATCCATTGCTGCTCCAGGGTTCACAAACAGCCATGACAGTATGACTTTTTTCCTTCTATTGTTGGGCCAGCTGTTGCGACAGTTTCTCTCTACCATGGACTTTATCACAGCCATCCAAGCCTCTGTAGCCTCAAGGCTAGATGACTACAGCAGGCTCTACTTTCTCTATGCCTGTTTGTTTCTGGGTACAACCCAAAGTGCTGGTTGTAAGTTATAAAGCCCTGAATCAGAGACTGTCACCCAAATTCTTATCTAAACCCTAATTGTAATGTCATGGCTCCAAATTCCATTACCTCTATCTTAAGCAGATTAGGACAACCCGTAACACATCCCTCTCTACATTCCACTGCAGGAGTTAGAATCTACTGGGCCATTCCTGGGCATAAATCTCCCCACAGCTAGCCATAGGCCAAACATTTGCTACCATTAAATGAATTCTTTCTTTCAAAAGAAGAAAAATGGGTATTTTCCACATGATTTTCCTGGAGGAAACATGCAAAAATTCATGTTTTCACATGCTCAAGTTTCAGAAGAGACTACATCACGTGTGCACAAACAGCAGCAAGATGTGAGTGCACAAAATGAAGTTTACAAATTTGGTATGGCTCTCAGTCTATATTTCTCTCTCTCTCTCTCACACACACACACACAAAGTTCATAGGTAGGGAGGACTAACTCCATCTGCAGCATTTCTAAATCATTTCTTACTTCAAGAGAAGAATCATTGCTTCTCCTATAGGAAAGCACCTTTGTCCAGCTGAAAAGGTTTCATAGACATAAGCAAGGCTGCAGGTGCTGGCAACCTTGCATAGCCATAGTTCTGAAGACATCTTTTTCTCCTGGGTGGAGAAAGCACCGCCCTCGACAAAGGAGGTCTGTTTTAAGACTGCTAACATGAGGCTAATTTTCTTGCCATCGCATTCTGCTATTATTACCGCCACTTCCACTACATCAAAAGTGTGAAGAAGAAACCTCAATTTAAATGGAAGAGGAAAAAAGTCTTCCCTGAGTTTCTCAGCAGTACGGATACATGCCTGGTGCAGAGTGTTACGGTTTCCAAATTCTGTATAACAGTAGCTTGCTCCCAAAGAGAACCTGCCCCGCCACACACCTTGTACTGAGCCACTTCCTGGCAATTGCCTTCTTATCAGCCCCTCCTTCAGAGAGAAAACCTGTTAACAGTTTGCAAATATCTTAAGAGCTATTAAAGAGGATGATGATCAATTATTCACCATATCCACTGAAGGTAGGGCAACTAATAATGGGCTTAATCTGTTGTAAGAGAGATTTAGGTTAGATATGAGGGGAAAAAACCTCTATTAGAATACTTAAATTCTGGCACAAGCTTCGAGGAAGGCTGTGGAATCCCTGTCACTGAAGATTTTTAAGACTAGGTAGACACACCAGTCAGTGATGCTCTTGGTTTACTTGATCCTGCCGTGGCACAAGGAGCTGAACTGCAGGACGGCTCAAGGTCCCTTCCTTCCAGTCCTACTCTTCTACGATTCCCTTTCGATGGATGGGGGACACTGGCCAATAACGAGCCGCCATTCAGTTCATGCACAATTCTGGAAGATAGGCACATCACTGAAGAGCCCAGTAATCACAGCAGAGGATCGAACGTCACTTTCAAGAACACCTTTATATGCATCAATATACGGAATGTGCAACTACGTAGGGATCCAGACAGCATCCCACCTAAAAATGTTTTAGAGCCATAAATGCACTCAGTACCTTTCTGTGCCTCCAAAGGCCTAGAAACTAGAGAGCATGGTCTGGAGGAATGGACCATGTGGCTCCTGGCTCTGACAGTGACTTGCTGTGTGACTCTGCCTAAGACTTTTCACCCATTTGTCTGTTTCCCCACCTGTCAGAAGGGCTTACTATTACTTGCCTGCCTACTGAACAGGTTTGTTCTGAAGATTAATTTGTTGTTTGTGCAGCTCTTGGAACATGTACTGCATTATATACACATGTTAAGTACTATTAGTTATACAAAATGTAATATCTTAAAACCCATGTGAGTGCAGCTGAACTCAATGACTCTGCATTTAACTGTTGAACAGAGAAGAGATTCTACAACCCACTTAACAAATCTGCTTGAATACTTCTATTTCCAGCCTTTATCAGCAGTTGTGCTAGTTCACACTTGACAGATTGATTGTGGCTCAGGAAGCTGAACCGCTCCAATGAAGAGTGCAATATCCAGTGGTTCTGAGTTCAGTCAAATCTTTTCCATTTAACGTTTGCCATTTTGCTCAGGAGTGAGGTTCCCTGGATAGGGCTGGAATGCCAGTTTCCTTTCTCCAACAGAGCATAAACACAAGAGGTTCCGTCAAATACCTGCTCTGGCATTAAGCCAAATTGTGAAGTCGGGGTTTCTGACATGGAGGGGCTCCCATCTTCACAAGACTGAGAAGCTTCCACTCAGTCTGAGAAACAAGCCAAGTTTTTTTTTTGTTTGTTTTAATATACACACACAAAATAAAAATCAAATCCTACTGATCTAACTATAACAGAACAGGGTAAGAACATGTTTGTATAGGGGAGGAAAGGGCTGAAACTGAGAATGTCAGTTTCTTGATAAACCAGAGAGTTTATCAGCTTCCCTGGGACTTCCTCAGCCTTGCATTTTCTCAGCCACTGTGTTCCCGCAGAACTCCTGTTAAAACCTGAAGAGGAGTGATTACTTATCCTATGGAAGGATTAGCAGAACTGGCATTCAATAATCCCAAGTAAGTATCTAATCAACTAATTTAATTACCAAAAAGTTTTAAAAGGTCAAAAAAAGGTCTTGCTGTGACATTACTTGAAAATCAATGATTCCACCTCTACTTCGGAGGCACCTGATAAACACAGAAACCTTAAAAAAGTCCAAGAAAATGTAAGCCTGAAGTATGTCATTCATGGTCTTAAATTTTCTGCATCAGATGACGTTCTCCTATATATTGCTGCAATAGCATTAATGCTCAGTAAACAGACAGACTCAAAAGGAGCACACCACTTGCTGCCATTTCCATGCCATCACGAATCAGCTGCCACCCTACCTAAAAATCCTCCATAATACAGCAACTAAGACTGCTTCCAAACATGGGAATGCAAGATTACCCTATCCCTTCAAGTGCATTTTTTGGGATAACATTTTACACACAATAGCAAAATGCTGTGCATTTTATAGTAGTCTAAACCTTGCTACACTGCATGGAGTCTCTTCACTGGTTAAAAGCACATATGGATGCTCAGAGTGACAGAACACATTCTCTTAAGACATTTCAAGCGGCTGTCAAGACCACAGTGAAAAGCTGATGAAGGCCCCAATTACTGTCAAGATTTCACCTAAATAGATTTACATTTTAAAGTCACATACACACAACTTGTGTCACTGATTTTAGCATAAGACCAATTAGGACCACAAAGCAAAAGACAGATATGTAAAAGTCAGCCAGGAAGTATTGTCAAAACTGTCCTCATCTGTATCCCTACAAGTAGTGTTACTGCACAGGATGAGTGCCTGTGTAATTATTCTTTAGCTAGCCACAATCAACTTTGCAGCCCTTTCTTCCCGCTTTGTTAGAATGGAAAGAACTCTTAAGAATCAAGACACACCCACGAGACAGAAAACGCTTTAAACCTGCACTGGTTTTAGGAAGTTAACCAGCCAGATGGTGCAACCATCAAGAAATCTCAAAAGAGACCAGTGCATTATTGTTTAAAGGTGTTTTCCCAAGTCTTCCACATCATGTTCCATCAACTGGACACCTATAAATTTTTAACAGACAAGCCACTCACTCCCACTGTCCAAACTGATTTCCAAGTGCTCTTGAGAGAAGTCATGCCTAAAAAAATGCTTTTTTCTTTGCCGTTTTTCCTCTGGTTTTCAAAAGGAGAGTTATGTATCTAATTTTCAAAATGGTTTTCTTCATCATTTGGCAAAATGAAAATCCAAATAGATTTAACAGAACTCTCTCCTTTGCAGACACAGGTTTATTATTGGAAGGCTGTAATACGAGTGTTGGCAGCTTATTCTTGTTATTGAAGTTAAGAGATTTGAAACGTTAGTTTTAAAACAAAAGTATATGTAATTCTTCATGCGTGTTTTAAGTCGGTAAAAAGGAGAGTCATGCCCTATTTTGGATCTATGAACCTTAGTCATAGAGCCTCAGGCCACACACTGAGACCTTCATTGCCCTGTACCTCTGCCACATGGCGATTTTGTGCTCAGCAAACTGGCGTGCTGCAGATTCGCACTGTGACTTGTTACATACTAACCTACTGTGTAGACAAGCCCATTAAGTATAAGGTCAGAAGAGACCAGCAGATCATCTAGCCTGACCTCCAGCATATCACAAGCCACTAAACTGCACTCCGTTACCCTTGTACTGAGACCAATCACCAGACTAAACTAAAGAACTGACAGATTCCTTTTACGAGAATCCTCAAGCCACAACGATCACAGGAAGTCGGAGTACAATTGCGTACGATGAAAACAGATTTGAGAGCTGCAGACAGGATAGCAAACCAACTAGTCAGCGAGTCACAGCAGAAAAGACACCTGAAGTTTTGTTTTCTACAGGGTCAAAGGAAACGTGGGTGCTGCAGCATGCTGTTACCTTCTTGAAGAGTCGCCCAGAGTCTTCGCTGACTTGGACAAACCGAGGGATGATATTGTTCAGGTAGATGTCACTCAAGGTCGTGTGGTCCCTGCTCTCTCGCTTCACCTGGTTTAAGAGGAGATTCCAACAGTTGACTGGAGACAGGACATTCTGATCCTTCCTGTAGGGAACGCAAAATGGAAACAATGGAGGGGACAGGACTTTAGGTCAAGCGGGCTGAAATCATTCAGTTGAACACACATTCTGTAGGTTCCACACCAGAAGTGTAGCTACTGTAACATACCATATGTAGCTCCCAAGAATCGTGTCTTCTAAAAGGTGTGTGTGAATTTTGATACCCGTGACAGGGACAGAGAGAGAGAGCTACAGACTAAGGGACTGTGCAAGCTTTATCCATAGACATGTTTCTGGTCTACAGTGTAAGCAGATTTCAAATACCCAGTGCTTTAGGCACCATCCACATTGGCATCAGAGTAATGCTACCTACTGCACAAAGTTTACACAAAGCTGCTAGTGGCCAGCAGCCAGATTCAAGCAGCACATCCTCTGACAAATGTGGAGAGAGAGAGTTTTCTCATACACATTCAACAGGTGTGTTCCTCTTCAGCAGCGCTTACCCTGGTCTAACATGCTTCTCACCCAAAGAGAGTAAGTCCTCTGCCCATGATGGTCAGGTGACCTGTACAAGAACCCTAACAGCAACAATAATGTTTCAAGTGTTCAGTAAACTAGCATAGTCTGTCCCTAGCATGAACATAGGAAAAAAGCCACAGAATATGACGACGCTTTTGCGCTAGTAAACTTTCATTTTAATAAAAAACGTGTTCTGGACCGATTCTGTATTGAGGAAGTCTAAAGCCTCTCATAGTACTGTAACAAAGCCAAGCTGGTTGCACAGAACAGTAAATGATTATTACTTACCTTACCCTAATTCAACAAAGAATTCAGCACCTCCCAGGTCACTGCCCTCACCTGGACAAATCATGTTCTGACTGAATCTTTATTTCCAGAAGCAGAGAGCAGAACATGTTATGCCTGGTTTACAGTGATTCGGAGATACAGCACACGCTGCCTCTTTGATCGCCTCCCTCCCATCCCTCACACACGTTTGCTCTGTCCTACAGCCCACTCCAATTTCTGGAACTACAAACTAGAGAGCAAATCCTATATTCCTCAATTTCAGCATGAGGAAATGCATTTCAAGTGTTTTTTTTCCCCACTATTTGTAGCTGAATCTTCAGCAAAGTTACACTCCTCCCCCGCTCTTTCTCCCTAAAATGTTTAAACTTAAGGATCTCCTCTAAGCCAATACACTGAAATACAAGACCCCCCAAAACCCTGAAACATATTTTCTTAACCCATCTCTCCCCATGAGAATTTGGATAGGGTAAATCAGCTTTATTTTAACACTATGTTGTATGACTTTTTATTTTGGTAAATGAAATGGTTTGTAGTATGAATTCAATATTTATACATATTTTAAAAGACATTAACTTAATGTGCAACCAAGCCCTGGTCTATACTACGAGTTTAGGTCGAATTTAGCAGTGTTAGATCAATTTAACCCTGCACCCATCCACACAATGAAGCCATTGTTGTCGACTTAATGGGCTCTTAAAAACGATTTCTGTACTCCTCCCTGATGAGGGGATTAGCGCTGCAATAGACATCGCCGGGTCGAATTTGGGTTAGTGTGGATGCAATTCGACAGTATTGGCCTGTGGGAGCTATCCCACTGTGCTCCATTGTGACCGCTCTGGACAGCGCTCAACTCTGATGCACAGGCCAGGTATACAGGAAAAGCCCCGCGAACTTTTGAATTTCCTGTTTAGTCAGCGTGGCAAGCTGATCAGCACAGGTGACCGTGCAGATCTCATCAGCAGAGGGGACTACAGAGCCCCAGAATCGCAGAAGAGCTCCAGCATGGACCGAACGGGAAGTACTGGATCTGACTGCTGTATGGGGAGACAAATCCATGCTATCAGAACTCCATTCCAAAAGATGAAACGCCAAAATATTTGAAAAAAAAATCTCCACGGGCATGAAGGACAGAGGCTATCACAGGGACCCACAGCAGTGCCGTGTGAAACTTAAGAAGCTCAGGCAAGCCTATCAAAAAACTCAAGAGGCAAATGCCCACTCGGGGTCAGAGCCCCAGACATGCCGCTTCTGTGATGAGCTGCATGCAATTCTAGGGGGTGCCCCTACAACTACCCCACACCTGTACGTGGACTCCTGCAAGGGAGTCTCGCGCAACAGGGATGAGGACGATGATGAGGAGGGAGAGGCTGAAGATAGCACAAGCAGAGAAACCATTCTCCCCGACAGCCAGGAACTGTTCATCACCCTGGAGACTGTACCCTCCCAACCCAGGCTCCCAGACCTTGAAGGTGGAGAAGGCACCTCTGCTGAGTGTACCTTTATAAATATAATGCACTGTTTAAAAGCAAACATGTTTAATTATAAATTTGCCCTGAAGACTTGGGATGCATTCGTGGCCAGTACAGCTACTGGAAGAAGTCTGTTAACGTGTCTGGGGATGGAGCGGAAATCCTCCAGGGACATCTCAATGAAGCTGTCCTGGAGGTACTCCCAAAGCCTTTGCAGAAGGTTTCTGGGGAGGGCAGCCTTACTGCATCCTCCATGGTAGGACGCTACCACAGCAGGCCAGTAGCACGTAGTCTGGAATTATTGCATAAGAAAGCACGGCAGTGTATGGTCCGGGTGATTGCTGGCATTCAAGCAACATCCGTTCTTTATCTCTCCGTTATCCTCAGGAGAGTGATATAATTCATGGTCACCTGGTTGAAATAGGGGAATTTTATTAAGGGAACATTCAGAGGTGGCCATTCCTGCTGGGCTGTTTGCCTGTGGCTGAAAAAAAATCATCCCCACTGTTAGCCACGCAGTGGGGGGAGGGGTGAAGCAGTCATCCCAGAGAATTGGCGGGGGGGGGGGGGGGGGGGGGGGGGGGAGTTAGTTGGGTTTGTGCTGCACCTTAACCCAAAAACATCAGCCCCTCCTTTTAAATGGCCCATGTGTTTTTTTTCAATTTTAATCTCCCTTTTTTTCCTCCCGCAGCTGTAAATGTCTCAACACTGTGACTAGCATCTCCATCCCAGAGGCTAACGCAGATAAGATGAAAAAAACCACTCACAATGAAATCTTCTCTGAGCTCAACCACTCACAATGAAATGTTCTCTGAGTTCATGCAGTCCACCCGAACTGAAAGAGCCCAGCAGAATGCGTGGAGGCAGACAACGGCAGAGTCCAGGAAAGCAAAAAATGAACGCGAGGATAGGAGGGACACGCAAGAAGACAGATGGTGGGAGCAACAGGAGGGGTGGTGAAATCAAGAGGAAAGGTGGTGGGATCAAGAGGAGAGGAGGCAGGATACAATGCTGAGGCTACTGGAGGATGAAACTGATATGTTTGGCGTATGGTTGAGATGCAGGAAAGGCACAGACCACCACTGCAGCCCCTGTGTAACCAACCACCCTCCTCCCCAAGTTCCATAGCCTCCTCACCCAGATGACCAAGAATGCGGGGAGGGTGGCTCCAGGCACCCAACCACATCACCCCAGAGGACTGCCCAAGCAACAGAAGGCTGGCATTCAATAAGTTTTGAAGTACAGTGTGGCCTTGTCCTTCACTCCTCCCCCACCCCTCCTAGGTTACCTTGGCAGTTATCCCCCTATTTGTATGATGAATTAATAAAGAATGCATCAATTTGAAACAATGACTTTATTGCCTCTGCAAGCGGTGATCGAAGGGGGGAGGGGAAGGCGGTTGGCTTACAGGGAAGTAGAGTGAACCAAGGGGACAGGTTTTCATCAGGGAGAAACACATACAACTGTCACACCGTAGCCTGGTCAGCCATGAAAGTGGTTTTCAAAGCTTCTCTGATACACAGTGCGCCCTGCTGTGCTCTTCTAACCGCCCTGGTGTCTGGCTGTGTGTAATCAGTGGCCAAGTGATTTGCCTCAACTTCCCACCCCGCCATAAACATCTCCCCCTTACTCTCACAGAGATTGTGGAACACACAGCAAGCAGTAACAACAATGGGAATATTGGTTTCGCTGAGGTCCAACCCCGTCAGTAAACTGCGCCAGCGTGCTTTTAAACGCCCATCGCCCCACCACAGTTAGTGGATAGCTTACTGCAGTGGGATTCCCTAGGACCTGCACATTTCCCAGAGTCACTATCCTTGATATCAGCAGTTCAGTGATTGCATTGGCTACTTGCATCACAGCAGCCCCCACAGTAGATTTGCCCACTCCAAATTGATTCCCGACTGACTGGTATCTGTCTGGCATTGCAAGCTTCCAGAGGGCTATCGCCACTTGCTTGTGAACTGTGAGGGCTCTGCTCTCATCTTGGTATTGTTGCGCTTCAGGGCAGGGGAAGCAAGTCAAAGTTCCATGAAAGTGCCCTTATGCATGCGAAGGTTTCGCAGCCACTGGGAATCATCCCAGACCTGCACCACTGTGCGGTCCCACCAGTCTCTGCTTGTTTCCCGGGGCCAGAATCGGCGTTCTATGGCATGAGCCTGCCCCACTGCAACCAGGATGGCTTAATTGCCGGGGCCCGTGCTTTGAGAGAAGTCTGTGTCCATGTCCTCATCACTCTCGTCACCGCGCTGCCACCGTCTCCTCGCCTGCTTTTGCAGGTTCTGGTTCTGCAAATACTGCATGATGAGCGAGATGTTTACAATGCTCATAACTGCCGCGGTGATCTGAGCAGGCTCCATGCTTGCCATGGTATGGCGTCTGCAGGACAGCAGAGTTGCAGGGGCAGCAGTGGTTGGATGACGAGTTTTGCAGACCTACTGCACCATCTGCTGCCAGGACACAACAGCTGAACTGTCTGCATGCTTGCTGAGGTATGGCGAGACAAGAGCAGCCAAGCAGAGTTGCAGCGGAAGCGGGCCTGCGAGACCACCAGGTGAGCCGAGTGGCAGCAGAAGCGGTGGATTATGACGATCATATAGATGACCTGCGAGGTGGATTCATAGTATCAGGAGAGCAGAGTGACAGCGGAAGCGGTTGTTCCATGACGACAGTTTGCAGACCTACTGCACCGTCTGCTGAAAGCAGTATGGCGCCAGCATGGAAAAAAGGTGTAAAACGATTGTCTGACGTTGCTTTCACAGAGGGAGGGGCGACTGACTACATGTACCCAAAACCACCTGCGACAATGTTTTTGCCCCATCAGGCATTGGGAGCTTAACTCAGAATTCCAATGGGCGGCTGCAGGAACTGTGGGATACCTACCCACAGTGCAACGCTCCGATAGTCGACACTACCCTCAGTACTTTGGACGCACTGCATCAATTTATTGCGCTTAGTAGGGACACACAATCGACTGTATAAAATCGCTTTCTAAAAAATCAACTTCTATAAATTCGACCTAATTTCGTAGTGTAGACATACCCCAAGGCTTTATCAAGAGTCAGATAACTACCTTGATTAAATCAGTGTGGTTGCATGTGGACACAAGTCAGGAGAGAATCTGGTTTAAAAAAGTCACTTGGTTGTTTTCTTGCAAAGTGCATTAATAGCCTAAAAGGCTAACTTTATCCACTGTGCAAATACTTATATTTAAGCAAAGATTCAGTATGGCATCTGCTTTTAAAGATTCTGTTTTACTACATGTGTCATTTTATAAAGCATTACTTTAGGGGTTTTGTTTGTTTTATTTCCAATCAATAACCCACTGGGAGAGAGAAGGTACAGCCACCATAAGCATTTCTGAGATGCTGTTATACATACTTCTATTGCATTTAAGCCTACTGTGACCAACAGAGTAAACAAACCTCCACAATTTATCAGGGGGCTGCATGATCCCATCTTGGAATTTTCTATTTTCCTTTTTCATGTTCTACGGCTGACTTTTGCGCCTTGCTCAATAAAGAATGAGGTTACGAAAAAAGACTAATTTTTAGTGGCAACACAACATCCTTGCCTCACTGCAGAGACAATAGAAGTGACAAGTTGCATAATTTAAGTAAAAGGTTTTAAGAAACATTTCAGAATGCAAGCCAAGAGCTAAGCAGTGATTTTCTACAGTACCTGATGGATTCTGCAGCACTGTTTTGGGTTGGTGGAGACTAGGCTGGTTAGCTTGGCTGGAATACTTAATTTCCCTTATATCTGTTTATCATTTGTTTACGTGTGTTCCTTTTCCCTATGTTGTGTAATTCTTGGAAGAGACACAATTTAAAATATTCTAAAAAGCCAGGCTATGGCAAGAATGTGTCAAACAGCGGCGAAATTGCTTGAAAAGCTCATCTCTACTAAAACAAAGAAAAATCCATATGAAGTTTTTCTTTCCAACACGTCAAAATTAAACTGATCTTCAGGCAGAGAACTAGGAAGGCATCTGATAGGACTGTGTGTGTTAAAGATCACAGAAGAGTTTGGCAAAAGAGCCAATCTGACTGGTTCACTGACAGGCTGTTCTAGAAGTACAGCAGTATGGTTTGGAATGCATTTGTCAAATTATCCTTCTTTGTGTGATCAAGAGGCACTACAGGGTCTGTTCTGATTGAGAAGAAAAGCCTTCAGATTTCACACTCCACAGTTTCTCTAACATAGAAACAGCTACACCACCCTCACCCAGGCCTTTGAACAAAATCTGAAAGGGGCGGGGGGGGGGGGGGGGGGGGAGAAGAGTGACATGAGCATAATTCAGTAGGGGTTTATAATGAAGTAATGCACTCATGTTTAAAAGCAAGATTAAACATTCACAAAGAATTAAAATTACTACCAAATATCACCAGTTCTTGGGTGTTTATTGTTGGTAATCCTCCTGGGGGTTCCTAGGGGGAATAGTCACATAAAAGGAAATGAATAGTTCATCTGTCATCTGCTAGTAGCGCTTCAGCTACCGGAAATCTCACATTGGAAAAAGAAAAATGGCCCAATCACTGAGGAATGGTAAAAAACATATGCGAGATTGTGGTGATAGAAAAATTAACACACCAGTTACATATCCAGCAAAATAGACAAAGGACAGATAGATACATGGATATTTGGTGACCTTTTATTCAACACTCAGACAAATCGCATTCGCCTGCAAAAACCAGCACCAATTTTTCTGAATATAAATATTTTATAGACATACCTGGTCTGTTAAGCGTGTGCATATGGAGATCCTGGTAAAGTGATTTTTATTAGATCAAGATGAACTTTGGCTTTACACCAGAGATGCAAGTTGTCAAGCAGTAACTGCAGTAAAATTAGATCAGACTTCATCCCTCTGCAAGACTAAGATTCAGTCCCCACAAACACAGAGCATATCCTTCATTAGATGGATAGCAACCGCCCCATGGCAAAAAAAGATTTCTCGCTGGTGTTCCTAAGACGTGCAGAAAGAAACCAGCCAGAGACTCCAGCCAGTGGGAGGAAAAGCAGCCAAAGCAGGGACCTCTGAACATTGAGAACTTGCTACAGTTTTGATCTGAACTTTCTCTAGCCTGTGCTGATGGCCTGTTTGCTCCAATCCTCTCCCTCCACCTCCCTCCAATTCTTCACCTCAGTTTCACTCCACAACTGCACCTTTTATCCTCCCCTCCCCTGCCCAGCTGCCCTGTCCCCCTCATTCCCATTTAGTTTATCCACACACAAAAAACAATCCCAAATTGAACAAAAACCCTGCAAACATGGAAATAACTTGATGCTTCCCCTACCCTGTCAATTTAGATCGTATGTTTGTCAGATCAGGAAAAAAAAATCTACTGTTCTGTTTGTATAGTGCCTGGAATAATGGGGCTCCAATACCAATCAGTCCTTAAGCACTACTCTAACAAACATGATTAATACTAAAACAAGCCTCCGTAGGCTTCCACTGTGCTACCCATAGTAGCAAGGGTTGGCTCAACAACACAAAGTAGTTAAGTTTTAAACAGAAGAATAGTTTCAAAGCAGCTGATCTGGATGTTTGTTTCTTACCCATAAAAACATACCACAGGAAATGACTGAAGCTTGTGATCTGGATTGTTTCAAGGTCTGGAGTGTAAGGAAGGGGGCTGGAGATATTCTGGGCTATTGATTTTCTCCTACTGCTTTGATTTAAAAAAAAATCAAGGGTGAGAGCACAGATTATTTTATTTAGGAGTATTCGGCTTTGTAGTTTTTGTACTACACGGTACATACTGTTGGCAGACAAAAGCAGATAGAATCATCACAATGCGGTGCTGAAGAAAGTTGCAACTGCTAGGTATTAACTTATATAAATCAAGCGCTTCCTACTGTACTGCCCCAGATAACCTGAAATCTGCATTTGTTGTGTGGTTAATCATTGTTTGGTTTGTTAATAAACCGAGGATTAATTGGTAACAGAAGCTTGTCTATATGGACTATATGTGAATACGTTGCCATCTATCCTTCCAGGACACACAAGGAATAGTTCTGCATCCTGCCCTTTCCCATTCCAGCCGCAGATAAAAGCTTTCACCACAAGAGAAAAGCTTAATGCCATATTTTACTAAGCTAAAAAACTCTTTGTCTAAGGGTGGCCCTGGGTCTGGTAAAACGTACTTTCAACTTTCATGGGACAAGAGACACTATCTCTAGTCCATAACTCAATGAAAGAAAGGATCGCAAGCAGACTAATGAAAGTTAGTGTTAAAATTGCTGTAAAAGCCACATATTCCATAAGTCTACTTGTGAAAGAGCTTGTGATGACAGCTTCACACACAGAAACTAGAAGTCAAATTAATTGCAAGGATTTGTAAGATCACCATTAAGTGACAATACTTTCTATATCTATATCGTGTCTTCCTGATAAAGATCTCAAAACTTGATTAATATCCCTCTTTAAAAGATGGGGAAGCTGAGGCTGACAAAGATAAAACCACTCACTTAAGGTAGTGGAAGGGCCAGGAATAAAACCCACATTTTAATGACTTGCAGTTTCCTGCTCTAACCACTAGAAACCCTGTCTCCAATTCCTGAGGAGGATCTGCAAAAAGAAAAGGAGTACGACTGGCACCTTAGAGACTAACAAATTTATTTGAGCTACCGCTCACGAAAGCTTATGCTCAAATAAATGTGTTAGTCTCTAAGGTGCCACAAGTACTCCTTTTCTTTTTGCGGATACAGACTAACACGGCTGCTACTCTGAAACCTGAGGAGGATCTGTTGCTTCTTTTCCAGTTCACTTCTTCACTCTTCTCACATAGGCCAGTCCAGGGCTGCCAACCCTCCCCGCTCAGCCAGCACAGCTACCGTTGCGTAAAACCTGCTAGCCAGCCTGCACATTGGGTCTCCTCACCCACTAGAAACGTCTCTTCCTGCCCACCTCCATCACCCCAGTTTTCCTACTATCGCTCAAACTCACCTACCACAGTGGCCATCCTACCAACTACTGAACAGTTTGGAACAAAGGGATAAATGATCAGTAGCTCGATTTTACAACTGATTTAAAATATGGTATTTCCAGGAACAAAGAGCATGGAGAACTGCGGAGGCAAAACTATCACCTATTGAATCACTAGCACCTGGTTGTTCCCTGAATGTCTCCTATTCACATACTAACCCAGTCTCACGGTGTGCTTAGTTTGCGAGAGCTGACAAAGTACATAGCTGCAGACAAGAATCTATGCAGGAGGCCAGAGTGCAGCATGATAGATGTGCTTTGTTTTTTAAATAAAACAAGGCACAGACTCTGGCCATCATAAGAGATTAAAAAGTTAAATGGACAATTCCCAGCTGTCCAAATTGCTGCACCGTAACCCCCGAAGCTATTCTAAGAAGGTGCATAGCAGAAATACCAAGGGCCCATGAAAGTTTGGCGACTAAAACTGCTCGTGTCTAATGGCGCCAGACAGCATGTTGACACTGCATGGGGTCACACATGAAAGGCAGTCTTGCAGGAAAAAATCATCTCAAACGCCACAGGATTCTAATTGGGATTGTCACCTTAAAGTCTGTGCAGAAGTGCCACACCCCAATCTCAACCTCCAATAGCCACCACACAGCAGTGCCCCAAATGATTTTTTTTTTTTTTTTAATTCCTTTCATTTCTGTCTGTGGGCTCCCTTAACCCCTTCAGTACCTCGTTAAGGTAGTACCATCTTGCATTTATACAAGTCTATTACCTCTCACTCCAACCTCTTTACAAATAAACGTGATTCATTATTTGGTTGGCAGCGACAATGTGCTGGGCACGAGTAAAAGAGAAAAGGTAAAGGCAATCCCTACACCGGAGAGATTACAATCAAGAGGAGACAGACAGGAAAGACAGGATGCACTGGAAAATGCAGAGGCAAAGATAAATGAGGGGGGAGGTGGTGGTTTTTTTTTTTTTATTTTAAGTGCTCCCTGATAATAAAAGCTATACACACACACACACGCAAATTACTTCAGCCACCTCTGAACTGCAGCCGTCTCTGGGGTAGAATGTGGCAGCTGTTTTCACAGCATACAGCAAAGCAACACAACCGTTCCTGAAGACGGGAAGTTAAAAATACAATTTCTAGCCATAACCACAGGCAGAATTGCAGCTATTCTTGCTCACTGCAGTTCTCAGAGGGGCTGGCACATTTTATTCTGTTTCTGATTTCAGGTCACCCACGAAGGAGATGGAAGTGTAAAAGTTGGATCGACTCCCAGCCAGTCCTCTAGGTTTGACAGCATTGCTTCAATGGGTGATCTGTTTGAATTAATTTAAAATAGACATAAGCCCAAACTGCAAAGTTTGGATCTGAACTTTGCCCAAAGTTTAGAGGATGCTGATTCAGCCCAGATCCAAACTCTCCCGAAAGTCAGATCCAGGGCTTGAAACAAACCTCTCTCCTTGTTTAAAGCCTGTGCTACGACAATGGTAGATCTAGGGAGCTGGTTTAGGTGAGCCTTAGCTGGACTGGATCTCAGCATTTGTGGGGAGAAACAGGGGGAGAGGGAGGCTGTGCACAGATTAAAAAACCTTACCAAAGTAATGGTTTCTTAAGGCACGTGGATTTTTTTCGAGCGCTGTCTTTGTAAAGTCCTGCAATTTTCACTACGAAGTTTTTTGTCTGTCACCAGAGCAGAGCTAAAGACTAGTAACTTAAAGGACTTTGGATTAAATTGCCCATCCACATGACATCTGTCCAAGGATATTGTGGACCAACAGACCGTTTGGCCCTTCTACTGAAATCATGCGCAAGGGACAGGGGCTGTTCATGAAGTGAGGTGATGCTTCAAGGTATTCCCCAGCCCAGCCCTGGAGCAGAAAATAGCCTTCTCTTAAAGGAGGTGCTAAACAACAGGGCTATGTCTGAGTGAGGAAACAAAGGTGAGGTCAGGGAACAACATCCAAGGGAGAATGAACTTGGCACCAGGGAACAGCTTTGCAATCAATGTAAGCCTCTGAAAGATTAGCGTTTAAATGAACACTGCCCTGGGATTTCACCTCTGGGAGTACAAAAGTTCTCCAACTGCTCTTCAACTTTATTAGTAAGCAAATTTTCTGTTGTCGTGATAGAAATAGGGGCTCAAGAGGGACAGTGCTGAAAAATAGCAGTGGCTTGGACTTTATACATCATAAAAAGCAAAAAAAGAACATGCTCAAATTTTTTAAAACATTTTATTTGTCACCTTAAAAAGACAGCCTTAAATATAGGCTTCACTAACAGATCATGTGGCCTCATTAGCCACTGAGTCCTTGTCTACACTAGACTTGATTTCCTAAACGTTTGCACCATTGCTAATACTGGTACAATCATTGAATCTTGGCCAACAGTAGGATTCCTAGTGCAGGCAAGGCACTGCCAGCATTTCCCCCTTAAGACCAGGCGTTTTGAATGCCTCCTTGAAGGAAAAGTCTTTTCTGTAAGTGGAAATTTTTCAGTCTCCAGCACCCATTGCTGAGCAGAACTCTGCTCATCCAAGGTTTTCCTTTGTTAATCAAGAGAAAACGACTTGGAAGCCTTTGTTTTGGAACCTCCTCCTTTTCCACAGTTGTACAGCATTTGCAAACAGACAGAAGGAAAGAAATTAAAGAAAACAATAGGTCACGTGAAATCCCAAACATTCACAGCTTCCCTTTCATTTAGATTGGTACTCAGTATTAAAAGGGACTTTTGTTTTCTGTGGGAGCGGAGATGGAGAATAATATTTTATCCCTGAGAGGCTGGTGACAAGAACTAAGTGCTTCATGCATATCACATGGAACTATAGAGCCTGCTGAAGACAAAACATTTCCAAGGAATGGAAGTTACTTTGGACCATGGGTCAGTATAACTAAGTGTAGTCTTGGACCAGTGCCAGAACCATAGTACTGATGGACTGAAGGATCAGTGACTGTTTTAAAGTCTGATATCATATACAATTCAGGCTAGAAATTGTATTCCCCCCCCCCCCCCCCAGTGGAATATGGGAATCAGCTATCCAGGTGTATATATGGCATGCTTATAGACCTAGTAAGTGATAGATTTTTCAAGTCACAGCATCATGATTATGATCTTACTAATTCCCCATCTCATATCCATTCCAACATTAATGTAGCAGCTATCATCTTTTGAATCATGAAATCTAGAAACTAATGCTCGACCATCTTCAGACCTTAGAACTTCGTTTACATGGTATTCAGCATTACTCACACTTCTGCATAGTGGCTGCTAAAATCATGGTGTCAAAGGCAGAGGTGAGAAACAAGGTAGTGTGATAAGGTTGGGCTGGATGGCTACAGGAGAGTAATAGAAGGCAGATATATTAGCCCCAGGTTAAGTCGGTCCCTTTTCCCTGGGTAAGGTAACAGGGAAGGTTCCAGAACAATCAGGAACCTTCTGGAGACAATTAAGACAGACAGGCTGATTAGAACACCTGCAACCAATCAAGAAGCTGCTAGAATCAATTAAGGAAGGCTAATCAGGGCACCTGGGTTTTAAAAAGGAGCTCACTTCAGTTTGTGGTGCGCGTGTAAGGAGCTGGGAGGAAGAGGCACTAGGAGCTGAGACTGCATACTGTCGGAGGACTGAGGTGTACAAGCATTATCAGACACCAGGGGGAAGGTCCTATGGTGAGGATAAAACAGGTGTTGGGAGGAGGCCATGGGGAAGTAGCCCAGGGAGTTGTAGCTGTCGCACAGCTGCTCCAGGAGGCACTCTAGACAGCTGCAGTCCACAGGGCCCTGGGCTGGAACCTGGAGTAGAAGGTGGGCCCGGGTTCCCCCCAAACCTCCCAACTCCTGGTCAGACACAGGAGGAGTCGACCTGGACTGTGGGTTCATGAAAACGGCCAAGCTGAGGGCTGCTGTGAAGCTCCAAGGCGAGCAAATCCGCCAGTAAGTGCAAGACCCACCAAGGTAGAGGAGGAATTTATCACAGTAGACATTAGAATTATGACATTTTGAGTCTAGTTTATGACCTATCAGGGCTAGAAACTGACAAAAGCTGAATTTCTACCAGGAAAATTGGGTTCCATAGTTCTTCACATGTGCAGCTGCACTGGTGGTCACAATGATAGGAGATTTAGTCCAGACAAGCCTCCTGAAGCATGACTGCATCATCTAACCCTACACAGGGCAAGGACAGATGATACAGTGGTAAAATACCATCTGCACACTCCCTGTGTCTACACAAGTCTCCACTGGTGGAGAATGATGTGTCTTAACTTTCCAGGTGCAGACAAGACTGCTGAGTAGGTCAGTCCAACCAGGGTGAGAAATCAAAAAGATGTGATTCCCAATTTCCAATGAAAAACATTTAAAAGGACAAAATATCACTATGATTATTATTTAATAAAATCCATTTTGGTTTAACGCTATTTAATAGTGTATTCATCAGACAAAATATCTTACCAAATCCACCCAAAAACCTGCATTCTCCTCCCCTTAAAATTAGTAACTTCTGAAGACCTAAAATTATGTTTCTCTGTAAATTGCTGATTCAAATCAATATCTTAAGAAAGCCTTCCTGACACTGCTCATGCTCGTTGTAAATTCAAAGAATTTCGAGCATTGACATATATCCTTGCTTTCCAATCCGCCTTCCAAAGATTCCAGTTATGAACATCTGCTGTTTACAAATGCTCAGCCTGAAGACTGCCAGACTTATTCTGCATCCTCTACTTCAATGCATAGGCTGCCAGAAAGTCATCTGAATTTCATGCTGGCATGTCCTGGCCATTCCTCTATTCCGCAGTTGACAATTGATACTCGGCATCCTACTTCCCAAGGTTATACTGGTTCTCTAAAGCTATTTTATAATCCTTGTCTTAAAATAGTCTGCAGTCTTATATTTGCTTAGTCTTTTTTTTTAATTTCTCCCTTTAAGAAAATCATGGAACATTTGCAATGCTATTTATATATTCTTCATGGTATTTGCTACTGTGGATGAACGGGCAGATCAAATCACAGAAGATCCAGAATCTTGATTGTTAGACTGAAAGGTGTGGGCTGAGGGTCTGACAACTCCTACGGTGGTTGGATGAACCCTCAGTAGCTGGTAGAAGCTACACTCCGTGTTTTGTCATGCTTCTTTTAAGGAACCTCAAGACTGAAGGTCAGTCACAGCAACATCTGCTGCAATGCATGCATCTAGCAAGGGGTACTAAAAAAAGTGCTCACCAAATAAGTACCTCTGATACAAATATTCTCACTGTTCAGTCTTCTCTACCTGAAAGTCCCCTTTAAAAAAAAAAAAAAAGGTCGAAGTTGATAGCTCCAGGAGATATGGCCTAGTGGTTAAAAGCAAGTGAAATCCAAGTTCTCATTCTGTCATCAACTCATGCGCCATCTTGGTTAAGTCAATCTGTGCCTCGGTTTCCCAAGCTGTAAAATGGGGACAGCAGTCACCCACCTTGGTAAACCACTCAGATGCTCCAGTGAAGGTCATTATATAATATTGTGCAAACACATACACAACCCGTTTCAATCCACCATTATCTATTCATAGCTATTGTCGGCAGCCAGTAGTCTAGGTTTCAAATATCCCCTAAAAGGAAGGGTGCAGCTGCCGCAAACCCAAGCTCTTGATGAGGCCATGCCTAACAAAAATAAACCCAACACAAAAACACAACACAACACACAAAAGTCTGCACCTCACAGTGCCAATGTCTACTGCTCTGTTTTCATACAGCAGAGAGAGTGGTGGCCAACTCATTTCAATTTCAAGGCTGAAACTTGGGGCCTGCTGCTCTTAACAGTATTCCATTACATGAACCCATGTTCAGTAACTTGGCAATTACATGGTAGCTTTTGATTATGAAACTTCATGCAAATTATAGGGTAACTGCCTAATTTCCTCCTCTAGAAGTATGTTAGGCCATCTAAAAATTGCCAGTGACAACTGCAAGTGACATGGTAACCTGTCTTTGAACAACATGGCATCTTGTGACATAATTACCGTGTTATATGAAGGAACGTGTTATTATTGTGTATATTTAGGTTTCTGGCCTCTCAATTACAGAGTTGCCACATGGTTGCGTGTTCTGGAAAGTCATTTTGCAATACCATGGAAATCCACCGGGACAGAAGTCTGACAGTTGGATTTGCTCAGATAGTCTTTTAGGAAGGTTTAGGTTTGAACAGAACTTGAAACATCTGTAAAAAAAAAACTTTTGGCTTAATTCCATCTCCACAGTTTAGAAGAGAATAGTGTTTGTGACAGTTAATTATGCTTTCAACGCAACCACAACTAGCAAGGCTGTAACCACAAAGCAGTCACTCAAACGGCTGAATCACAATAACACTCCATTAAATATTAACTACAGGTGTATTCAGTGCTTGAAACACAGCGTGAAACGGGCCTTCTCGGAGGGAAGATGACAACATCTGTCTCTCATGAACAACACTCATTCAAGGTTCTGCCTCATTTAGATTGACCATTTTTCTAAATTTGTCCAACAGGACAGACTCCTCCCCCATGACATAAGGACGTTTATATCACATATTGCTATTGAATGATGTGCAATGTAACATGGCAGTGCCGCAACAAAATATGGCTACATGGAGACATTTCACTCTTGACCCTGGAAGCACTGCTTGTACAAAGCAAGACTACACAGACAACTAAGATGATGGCACAAATAGCAGAATTCAGTCCATTCAAAACACCGCCGGTAAAGCTGCATCTTCTTTGCAGCTCTGATTGATTCTCCACATTCAAACTCTTGAACTGATTTCCCCTTGCCGACTCCACTAGTCTCATGTTTCTGCCCTCCCTTCAAGGCCCACTCCTGTTGTTGTTTCTTTTAACTCTCCATATCAATTCCTTTGTGAGCCTGTCAGCTTTCTAGTGTCTTCCTTGGTAGCCTTCTTCCATTCTCATTTTCCCATCTTCTTCCATGCTGCCCTGTACATCCAGAGCACCCTCTTCCTCCCAATGCGTCAGGAATGCTTCTTCAAAATATTTCTGTGAAGCCTTTCAAAAATAATTTCTATAACATTTCTATATCATGTTAAACTTATTCCCTTATCTGAAAAACAATGGGCATCTCATCCATTTAGTCTACGTCTAATTAAGACGATAAGGTTTGGGCAGGAAGTGCATCTCAAGCTTTTAAAGATCCAAGCATCCTCCTGGGCCTCAAAAGAATAACAGTTGGTAAGTGGCTAACCTAAATTCATATTCCCCTCCCTCTTAACCATATACAAGGACTAGGACACCACGTGCCCAGTAGTTACAGCAAAGGATTGGGATCCAAGTCCCGGCTGCTAATCCACACAGAGCCAAATGAGTCACTATGGTATGTGACCTCAGAAGTCATTTCAGTTCACTGTGCCTCACCCAGCCAACCTAAGGAATAGTGTAAAAATGCCAGGCCCCACTGAAAGCCATAAGTTGCATCTGTACATAACTTTATGCAAAAACAAAATTGGTTAATTTTAAAGTGAGTTGATTTGAAGACAAAGATGCTGTGTCTGAGGAGAGACTTGAGGCTTTTTTCTAGCCATGTTATTCCCTGACCCTACCATCATCGAAAATCCGAGCTCCTTGCTTTCCTTCACATTGCACAATTCTAACTAGGATATCCCACAGCAAGAGACCATGCTTTCAATACTAACTTCTTTCCTGATTCTGCTGGGCACTGTTGACTAGTTTGAGAGTGACTGCAGTTCAGTGGTAGGTTAAGCTATTACAGTACGTCTAGGTCTAAATCATGTAGACCTTAAAATAGATAAAGCTAACACGCGAGCTTTGCAAAGACCAGGAATGACTGCAGGATTTAGTCTCTGGAGTTCCAAGTGCTTTGGGATGCTACCCCAGTATGAGGTACTCTAGCCACGCCCCATCCCATCCAATCATCTACTAGCCTTGAACATGGTACCTTTGTGCATTAACCAGCTAAGTGACCGAGCCTGCAGGATCAATAATTTGCTTACTTCCTTAGGTAGTATTTTGAAGTATTGCTTGCATTAACATCGACAAGATGTAATGATGGCCAACCAAACTATACAGGGAACTACCCAGAACAGGTTGTTTCAAAACCATTTTCACTGTTGTGGCCAGAAAACCATCCATACCTAGATTATCCTCACTGGAGGAGTAAAGGGGAAAAATAACCCAAAATCTGATGAAATTTTTGCCCTGAAGACTGCCAAATAAGGGTTCCAACAAACTACCGGAGAGAGCACAAGTTCCAAAAAGCCAGAAGGCTTCCGCCTGAAAATGCTCTGCTCCGGCCTGGAAAAGTCAGTGTGAGAGAAGGAATGACCAACAGGATTCCTACAGCCAACTGTAAGCATGGCTACAGGATGTGACGTGAAAAGCTAAACTAAAGGTTTTCGAGAACACCGTGAATTGCAGCTGGAAGAGGATGGGCACTCAATACAAAAACATGTGCTAATAATGGCCTGTCCAACTCAGACTGGCTGCATTCTGCACTAGCTGGGGCATTTTAATCCTTCTGTCACCAGGCAAAATGGCTCTTTATTTTTGAAGAGTTATTAGAAATGTAAAATTAGGCTCTTTAAGAAAAGATCACATACATTGAACCCACCTTCTGCAATACTCTGCCTAATACCTTTGAACAACAAACAGTGCAGCATCATTTAGGACCCTGCTGGATTTTTATCAATCACTCCCATATTAAAGAGCCAATCAAAGACTCAAACAAGAGGATAGCAATGTACACCCTTCCAACATTAGATTGTTAATACAAGAGCATTTCCTTTGGGAGGCTTTATACCATCATTTAATATACATTTATCTTCTCAAATTTCATTGCCAAACAAGAACAGTCCAATCAGGATGTAGCAGAATTAATTACCATTCAAGAAATGACTTTAGCCCATTTTTAGTGGTGTCTGCAGAAAGCACACGGTTTTCAGTTCCACAGAAGTTTTTACTGCTCCTGGAAAGAAGGACAGCCAAAATCTTCAAGGCACAAGTATGGTTCTATAAATACATAGAAGAATTCTCTGGCTACCTCTGTTTAATAGCTCTGCTTAGAGGTCAGACTTTGTGGGTGATATAATGCAGTGTGTGTTTTAATGAGGATGTTTGCATTAAGTTATCAGTTTGGCCGAGAACAAAAGGTGAGTTACATCAAAACTGTATTAAAAAAAGGAAGTCAAAGGGTGATTATTTAATGGCTTCCAGAGAAAGCTTTCTAGTATAAAAAGGAAAAATGCTCTCCCCACCCGCCCCCCCCAGCACCAATAAGGTGTGTCCCCAAATACAGCAATTAAGAAAGCCCAATAGAAAGATATAATGCTGTGATCCAACCTTGGCTAGAATTTAAACGAACTCTATTTTGGGGGGAAGCAGATCCAGATGGATCCCTTCAGCAAAAAAAAAAAAGGCTGATCTGTCCAAAACTGAAGTGATTCATATCCCAAGGCTCCTTCTGCCTGTAGTTGCCACCACAGCTGCTGTCTTGACAACAAAACATGACAAGCTTTGTGCATGTTGGGATATCAGCTGCAGCAGCACCATGCAAGAAAGCCAGGATAAGGGACTCCCTTGTTCTGATGATCTGGCCACAAGATGGTCTCCAAATTTGAAGCTGCTCTGCATTCTCTGCATTGTATTAGCTTGTGTGCACACTCCCACCAGCATTCCAGCACTATGCATATATATACTCTAGCCTAAATAATAGTTAATAAGATGAATGGGCACTCTTGTCTGAGGGCAGAAAGGAAAATATCAGTGGTTTGTCACATCAAACAAAGTTCAGCACATGCTGGGTAATCCCACTCAAGCATCAAACTCATCACAACACCGGGGGGGCGGGGAGTAGCAGCCAACAAAACTTTCAGGGCACCAGAATGTGATGTTTTAATTAAGTGGGAATAGTACAAACCCTGATCTAAAAACAGAAGCTGCACTAGAGAAGCAACTAAAATCATCTGGTCAGAACTGTATTGGATTGTCCTGTTTTGCACGTTGTCTCCAACTACCAACTCTCCAGGTAGTGACTCACTTATTTGGGGCACTTCTTCCATCATGTAACACCCTACACACCCAATGAATATATATAAATGAACAATCTTCTCTGGTTTCCTCCCACTTCATGGTGTTATCATGGTAGAATCAAAGAAGCCAGAAGTCTTTTACAGACTGACCTGAATCATATGAAAGATCCATTGGAGAATCATACTTTTATCTGACAAATCTTCTAGCTGAAGGATTTTTTTGACTTGCCATCACTTTAGTATCTAGGTACCATACACAAAAATTTGATCTCCTGCCTCCATCCAAATGTACCATTAACTCCACCTCGCCATCATTTATGCTACTTTCTTCCTGAGGCCAGGATCAAAAGTGATGGCATTACAGAAGTAAGGGTTTTCTTAGGAGTATACTAACCCTACCCCCCACCCCCCAGAACTGAGGAGTTTTACTTAATGGATTTTTAACTAAAAAGAGATATATAGCAAACACAATAAATCCGTAATATTAGAAAAAAGTATTCCCTTAATAGCCAAGATAAAAGCCAAACACACCTAGAGAAGAGCTCCGATTCTGCCCTCCACTTTACATGTGTGTCAGCTCCCTCATTAAGTTATTCTCTGTTTACCACAATACACCATTCCATTCCCCCTTGGAGTTACACTCCACCAGCAATAGTTGTGCTAATCCAGCTAACACCACATAAAAGGGAAACTACTTTTTTCAAACACACACCTAGGTCACTTGGGAGAAAAAGTATTTTCCTTTTAATTTCCTAACAAAGGGACATGGTGCCCCATTCCCTCCCCTCCCACCCCCAACATGCAATATGTCAGCTCTCTCCTCCCATCCCCATGCCCATGCCCAGCCTCCAGAAGAAACTTTGCGGAACTCTACTTGAATTGCTGGTCTTTAGTGCTCCTTGTTTTAGCCAGGAATCTCTCAGCCAACTTCTCCAAGTTCCTTGAGTAATCCATCTCGATCTCCGCCTTCTTGCGAAAGAAATCCTGCAAGTCCTGAAGTAGCTGGACCCGAAGCTCGCACTGTTGGTCGAGGCATTTCAGCTGCTCAATGAGTTGCGTGCGAATCTCTGAGCAAGGAGACAAAATGAAATACCAAGTGTTAAACAGAAGCCCAACAAAGGAAAACCAAAATGATAAAAGTTACCTAGTAAATGAAGATTAAAATAGCTCTCCCTCCCCACCAAGAGATCACCAAAAGCACCTAATTAACTGTATCCACAGTTAGAAAATGGTTACAATTACCTTTAGGTGACTATGGCCACAGGATGAGAGTTAGGCAACCAGGAACCCAATATTGTACCCTTACGAGCAAAGCTCTACCGCTGAAAATGTCATCACTCTTAAGTGTCAAGGGCATATCTGGCATTAAGAAATGGTTACTTCCCAAAAATGTCCTGAATCTCAACCTGGATAAGGACCGCAAAACTGCAATCTCTCCCCTTCCCCTGTACCTCAAAAATCACTCCACAAAGTCTCTTGATCTAACTGCTTCACGGACTATTCCTGAGGAAAACCAAAGGAACTGTGTGCGTTTTGGGTATTCCCAAAAGACACCAATTTGGGATTATTCAGTTAAGTGCAGTTAATGTGCAACCTCCATTATTAACACAGCACCACCAAACTGATAAAGCCCCTGTTTGGAGGAGCCAGACAGCATTTCCACTTGGACAAAGCCTCCAAAAGAAACACTTTTCTTCTAAAAAAGCATCTCTCCGAGTGATGTGTGTGTACATGTGTGCCATCCATAAGCATTTTCAGGTACAAGTGTTCTTTAATGCTGTTTATGAAGCAGAATTATTAGCAGCAATATCCATTTGCATTTATATGGCATATTTCATCTAAGATTTTCAAGGCATTTTACAAATGTGAAATCAGCCCCTGAAGCCTTTGGAGATGGGTTGTTAATCTCATTTTCCTGATGGAGAAAAGGACACGCAGAATGGTTAATGAGTAGCCCACATTCACACAGTGAATCAGCGTGAAGCAGAGATGTCAGAGTCCCCTGCTTTAAAAAAATACATATATCAGAACTGGCGGTTACTGAGTTACTAGGAGAATATTTAGCTTCCAACTCTAGCAATTAACACAACAAGAAAAATAATACAATATGTACTTTCATCTGAGGATCTCTGGGTGCTCAAACATTAAGCAGAGCTGCCTATCATCACTGGTGATTTGCTGCTGCTTCTTCTTAAGTGTTGAAAAAACATGTTGTTCCAGGACTGAATTTAAACAGCAGCGTAACTTAACAAATGAAGTACTTAACATTCAGGTCTTCTTCTATATGGACAGCTTTGTTTGTGCCTGTGGATTGCATGGATGCAAAGCTTTAGGATAATGGTCTTATTTGGGGTTGTGGTTGGAAAGTACTTATTCCTAGAATGATCCATTTGAAAAACATAACAGACACTCAAGAAAACTAACAAGACCATTTTTCATGGCAGTACATACGGACATTAATAAACTTAAACATTAGAGCAACCAGCTAACAACCAGCTTTGCTTGCCTCCTTGAGCACATCTGTCCTCTTGTCACTGACAAATATACCAGGATCCAGCTCTGACCAATTTACCCTGCCAATGCACCACAAAGAGCAGCAGGGCAGTGTGAACAAGAAACAGCTCCATGGAGTTCAGTGATAACTCTCAACCAAAGTGATCATGCACTTTTATTTGGGGGGTGGGGTAGAGGGAGAAAGGGGGAGCAGTGGTAAGGGATTTTGTTTCAGGTTGTTGGTTTTTTCCCCCCCAAAATCAGGATATTAGTTCATTTTTTCTTCAAGTTATGTGATAACTTAAGGCTCTCAAATTTGAGTTGACTTTTGTAAGAGCGTTTAAATTGGAAGCCTTGCTTTCCCGACAGTATACCATCCAAGGCAGTTCGGAACATACAGTTCAAGGGGAAGGTAAAGCGTGTGATTCCCCATAGCTCCCCCTCCCGCCCAGCTGCCCTAACTGCTACATGAGGGCAAACCTGGTCAACTAACTTTTTTCTGGTTGGAGAACTCATGCATCTTGAATCCCTCTGTCAGGGAAAATAAAATTACATGCAAATATGCAAGCTTATAGTCGTGTGCATTTATTTGCCGTCAAAACACTGAGCCACGTTCATTCCTTCAGGCAGAGGGAAGTGTCAATTACACCTCCTTCTCCTAGTGTGGCCTGCTACAAAACACAGGGTGGGGTTCACACTCTGGGAAAGGTACCACTGCCATCTGTTCTCTAGTCAAGGTTAGATTCCATTTCCATCAGGGCTCCACAGAAGCCAAGCCAGGGGACACTACGATGGACAGGCACACAGTGTTCTTTTAAGTGCACACTGATCATGATCCATGGGCTTCTTGAAAAGGGCCAATGAAACCATTCATGTTGCCAACTGTGGAGTACCCTACGTAGGCAATGTTAAGAAAAACAAAAACACATCCTACATGTTATATCTCTTGCAAATTTGTGATACCCTGCTGTACGTTCATTTCCACATGATAGTAATATTTCAGGATTTACAGGGGTTGGAGGAAGCAAAACACTTAACAGGACCACAAAATTTACTAGCAATTATTTAATGGTTGATACTCAGTCTACACTATATTTCTTCCCCATTCCGCTTTCTCCCCATTTACAAAAGCAGTAATGGATTTGCAAGGCTTTGTAGGCGTGATGAGCTTATTAACGTGCTATGCAAATAGACCTCTTTTCCATCTGTGGCTTTGTCGGTAAGACTGATACAGGAATGAAGGTGAGCCAGCTATATATATATATACACACACACACACACACACACACAACAGACTGAGGAGCAGACAGAGCATTCCATAAGGAATGTGCAGTAATTCAGTGTTTCCTTGGTGTAATGAATCAGTCTCCTCACCACTTAACCTGGTACTCATTTGGAAGTCTGCCATTCTGACACAGAACATCCTGCAAAGCCAACCCCATTAACGAATTTCTCCTCCTTCCACCCCCACCCCCCTCAAGTAAAATGGATTGTCACATACAGCCAGGTGGTGTTGCTATGTGGTAACTAAGGAAAGACTCCCATTGATTTCAGTGAACTTTACCTCAAGCTCTAAAGCTTTAACAGGGTAAAAAAATTGTAGCTAGCACACACACAGGTAACAGAGGCACCTGCGAAGTAGATTCCGATCTGTGCCCCAGTAAAAATGGCACACACATCATGCATGCGGCAAGTCAGCGGCATGCAAAGGGTCGTTAACAATTCCTACTACAGAAGTATGACCACTCACATCCCTATTAGAAAGTGGAGTAGAAAGTTGTGGGTTTTTTTTTTTTTAATGAGTTCTATTACCAGGGTGCGGGGGAGGAGCACAACCGTGCCGAGAACTATCTAGAACAGGGTGTTTCAAACTTCATTGCACTGTGACCCCCCTTCTGACAACAAAAATTACTACATGACCCCAGGAAGGGGGACCAAAGCCTGAGGCCCGTCGCCCAGAACTGAAGCCAAAGCCTGAGCTCCGCTGCCCAGGGCTGAGGCCCTCGGGATTTGGCTTCAGCCCTCGGCAGTGGGGCTCAGACTTTGGCTTCAGCCCCAGGCTCCACCAAGTTTAACGCCAGCCCTGGTGACCCCATTAAAATAGGGTCACGACCCACTTTGGGGTCCCAACCCACTGTTTGAGAACCACTAATCTAGAACCTCGCCCTCTTTCAATGCCCCAATTTTAGAGGGCCCTATCAAATAGATTTTAAAGTTAGTTGTTAATTAACTGATCTATTGCTTGTAGATGCTCCCTCCAAATGCTTGGAAAGGAAAATACCTCTTTCTTCCTATTTTGTAATATCTTGTTTTTTACATTTGGCAAATTGGTTATGATTTTCACCCTATGGTTCCAAAAATAGTAGTTAAAAATTAAAATGGCATATTCTGTTTGCTCCATTATTTATGTACCAGGGTCCTATGGACTGTAGCCCAGCTCCTGACAGGTCTGCTAGTGAACCATTGCTCCAGAGACTCAAGAGAGCACTGACAGTGGCTCGATTTTCCCCTCAAATTTTGTAATAGTGGTGGAAGAAAAATATGTTTCTCTGGAATGTTTCCAGTTCCACGAGCAGGGCCAATTCGATAGGCAGAACTGCAAGGTCTCAATGCGTGGATGAAACATGGTGTTTGAAGGAGGAATTTAGGTTTATTAGGAACTGGACAACCTTTTTGGGAAAGGAAGAGTCTAGAGAGGAAGCTCCACCAAAACCAAAATGTAGAAAGACTGCTAGAATGTAAGGGCTGGGGAAACATGACAGGTGCGGAGGAGCACACAGTTCAGACAGACACATCCTTTATGGAGGGATTTATTAAAGGGGATACTCTATATTCTAGCAAAGAGGAGATGACAGACGTTGATAAAGTACAAGTAGGAACTGAAGAAAGGAAAGAAAAGGAAAGAAAGAGTCCCATTCAATTACACCACATGAAGGCAGACAGCCAAATATTGACAAATCTGGTAAGTGCCTGTGTACAAATAACAGAGCAGGTCACACTGGTGGGAAATGGCATTATACATGAAAGAAAGCAAAGTCAAATATAGTAAAAACCTTAAATGAATCAAACAATACCACAGAAGCTCTATGGATAGAAATTCCAAGCATTAATAAGGGTATAGCAGCGGGAATATAATACCAAGCACCTGACAGGTCCTAGACTGACTGAAATGCTCAGAGAGATTGAAGAAGCTACAAAAACAGAAGACCCAATAATGATGGATACGGCTATGATGTAGAAATGGGTCTTCTTAGTAGAAGTCATGGACAGGTCACGGGTAATAAACAAAAATTCACCGTCCGTGACCTGTCCATGATTTTTTACTAAAAATACCAGTGACTAAACCTTGGGAAGGGGCCCCTGCTTGGGGGAGAGGGCTCCGTGACTTCCGCGACCTCCGTGACAGACGCTGAGCCCTAATAATGGGGGATTTCAACTAGTTCCCTACTGACTGGGTACATGTCACCTTAGGATGGGATGCAGAGAAAAAAATTTAATACACCATTAATGACTGCTTCTTGGAGCAGCTAGTTATGGAACGCACAAGGGGAGAGGCAGTTCTTCATTCAGTCTTAAGTGGTGCACAGGATTAGGTATAAGAGGTGAACATAGCTGAACTACTCAGTCATAGCGACCATAATGGAATTAAATTTAACATCTTTGGAGGGGGAATTATTCTCAAGCAGCCCACCACAGCTGCATTTAACTTCAAAAAAGGCAACTGCACAAAAATGAGGAAACTAGTTAAATGGAAACTAAAAGGAGCAGTCAGTCACCCGAGGAAAATGCCTGCAAGCTGCATGGAAACTTTTTAAAAATACTATAATAGAGGCTCAAACGATATGCTTACCCCAAATAAAAAATACTAAGAGGACCCAAAAAATGCCACAGTGGCTAGACAGAGTAAAATAGGCAGTGAGAGACAGAGACATCCTTTAACAATTGAAGGTGAAATCCTATTGAGGAAAACAGAAAGGAGCACAAGCATGTGGACACAAGTGATCTAGTGGATACAGTGTACGTAGACTTTCAGAAAGCCTTTGACAAGGTCCCTCACCAAAAGTTCTAAAGGAAAGTAGGCAGGCCTGGGATGAGAGGGATGGTTCCCCCATGGATCAATAACTGGTTAAAAGATAAGAAACAAAAGGGTAGGAATAAAGGTTAAGTTTTCACAGTGGAGAGAGATAAATAGCAGGGTTTCCCCAAACACCTGTACAATACCACTGCTGTTCAACATATTCATAAAGGATCTGAGAAGAGTGGTATAACACCAAAGTGGCAAAGTTGGCAGATGATACAAAGTTACTCAAGATAGTTAAATCCAAAAGTGACTAGGAAGAGTTACAAAGGGATCTCACAAAACTGGGTCACTGTGCAACAAAACAGCAGACAAAATGGTATTGATAAACCCAAAGCAATGCACATTAGAAAACAATCCCAACTACACATACACAACGGTGAGGTCTAAATTAGCTGTTACCACTCAAAGACCTTGGTCATCGTGGATAGTTCTCAAACATCCGCTCACTGTGATGGACAGTCAGTCAAAAAGCTAACAATGTGAGGAACCTTTAGGAAAGGGATAGATAATAGGACAGAAAATATAATGCCACTATATAAATCCATGGTATGCCTACACCTTGAATACTGCGTGCAGTTCTAGTTGCCCCATCTCAAAAAAGACGTTAGAACTGAAAAAAAAATACAGAAAACGGCAACAAAAATTATTAGGGGTATGGAACATTTTAGATTTGGTCTTGGTGAGTAATGAGGACCTCATAGAGGAAATGGTTGTAGGGGATAATCTTGGCTCAAGTGATCATGAGCTAATTCAGTTCAAACTGAATGGAAGGATTAACAAAAATAAATCTGCGACTAGGGTTTTTGATTTCAAAAGGGCTGACTTTCAAAAATTAAGGAAATTAGTTAGGGAAGTGGATTGGACTGAAGAATTTATGGGTTTAAAGGTAGAGCAGGCCTGGGATTATTTTAAATTAAAGCTGCAGAAGCTATCGGAAGCCTGCATCCCAAGAAAGGGGAAAAAATTCATAGGCAGGAGTTGTAGACCAAGCTGGATGAGCAAGCATCTTAGAGAGGTAATTAAGAAAAAGCAGAAAGCATATAGGGAGTGGAAGAAGGGAGGGATCAGTAAGGCAAGCTACCTTATTGAGGTCAGAATATGTAGGGATAAAGTGAGACAGGCTAAAAGTCAAGTAGAGTTGGACCTTGCAAAGGGAATTAAAACCAATAGTAAAAGGTTCTATAGTCATATAAATAGGAAGAAAACAAAGAAAGAGGAAGTGGGACCGCTAAAAACTGAGGATGGAGTGGAGGTCAAGGATAATCTAGGCATGGCCCAATATCTAAACAAATACTTTGCCTCAGTCTTTAATAAGACTAAAGAGGATCTTAGGGATAATGGTAGCATGATAAATGGGAATGAGGATATGGAGGTAGACATCACCATATCTGAGGTAGAAGCGAAACTCAAACAGCTTAATGGGACTAAATCGGGGGGCCCAGATAATCTTCATCCAAGAATATTAAAGGAATTGGCACAAGAAATTGCAAGCCCATTAGCAAGAATTTTTAATGAATCTGTAAACTCAGGGGTTGTACCGTATGATTGGAGAATTGCTAACATAGTTCCTATTTTTAAGAAAGGGAAAAAAAGTGACCCAAGTAATTATAGGCCTGTTAGTTTGACATCTGTAGTATGCAAGGTCTTGGAAAAAATTTTGAAGGAGAAGGTAGTTAAGGACATTGAAGTCAATGGTAAATGGGACAAAATACAACATGGTTTTACAAAAGGTAGATCGTGCCAAACCAACCTGATCTCCTTCTTTGAGAAAGTAACAGATTTTTTAGATAAAGGAAACGCAGTGGATCTAATTTACTTAGATTTTAGTAAGGCGTTTGATACGGTGCCACATGGGGAATTATTAGTTAAATTGGATAAGATGGGCATCAATAGGAAAATTGAAAGGTGGATAGGGAATTGGTTAAAGGGGAGACTACAACGGGTCCTACTGAAAGGTGAACTGTCAAGTTGGAGGGAGGTTACCAGTGGAGTTCCTCAGGGATCGGTTTTGGGACCAATCTTATTTAATCTTTTTATTACTGACCTGGGCACAAAAAGTGGGAGTGTGCTAATAAAGTTTGCAGATGATACAAAGCTGGGAGGTATTGCTAATTTAGAGAAGGATAGGGATACCCTACAGGAGGATCTGGATGACCTTGTAAACTGGAGTAATAGGAATAGGATGAAATTTAATAGTGAGAAGTGTAAGGTCATGCATTTAGGGATTAATAACAAGAATTTTAGTTATAAGCTAGGGACGCATCAACTAGAAGTAACGGAGGAGGAAAAGGACCTTGGAGTATTGGTTGATCATAGGATGACTATGAGCTGCCAATGTGATATGGCTGTGAAAAAAGCTAATGTCGTCTTGGGATGCATCAGGAGAGGTATTTCCAGTAGGGATAAGGAGGTCTTAGTACCGTTATATAAGGCACTGGTGAGACCTCACCTGGAGTACTGTGTGCAGTTCTGGTCTCCCATGTTTAAGAAGGATGAATTCAAACTGGAACAGGTACAGAGAAGGGCTACTAGGATGATCCGAGGAATGGAAAACTTGTCTTATGAAAGGAGACTCAGGGAGCTTGGCTTGTTTAGCCTAACTAAAAGAAGGTTGAGGGGAGATATGATTGCTCTCTATAAATATATCAGAGGGATAAATACCAGAGAGGGAGAGGAATTATTTAAACTCAGTACCAATGTGGACACAAGAACAAATGGATATAAACTGGCCACTAGGAAATTTAGATTAGAAATTAGACGAAGGTTTCTAACCATCAGAGGAGTGAAGTTTTGGAATAGCCTTCCGAGGGAAGTAGTGGGGGCAAAAGATCTATCTTGCTTTAAGATTAAACTCGATAAGTTTATGGAGGAGATGGTATGATGGGATAACATGGCTTTGGTAATTAAATATTCATGGTAAATAGGCCCAATGGCCTGTGATGGGTTTTAGATGGGGTAAGATCCAAGTTACCCGGGAAAGAATTTTCTGTAGTATCTGGCTGATGAATCTTGCCCATATGCTCAGGGTTTAGCTGATCGCCATATTTGGGGTCGGGAAGGAATTTTCCTCCTGGGCAGATTGGAAGGCCCTGGAGGTTTTTCGCCTTCCTCTGTAGCATGGGGCACGGATCACTTGCTGGAGGATTCTCTGCTCCTTGAGGTCTTTAAACTACAATTTGAGGACTTCAATAGCACAGATATAGGTGTGAGGTTTTTTTGTGGGAGTGGTGGGTGAAATTCTGTGGCCTGCGTTGTGCAGGAGGTCAGACTAGATGATCATAATGGTCCCTTCTGACCTAAATATCTATGAATCTATGAATCTATGAACAGCTTCCATATGAGGAGAGATTAGGAAGACTGCAACTGTTTAGCTCAGAAAAGAGACAACCCAAGGGGATAAGATAGAGGTCTATAAAATTATTGTGTGGAGAGTGTGAATAGGGGAGTGTTATTTATCCCTTCAGGTAACACAGGAACCAGGGGTCACCCAAAGAATTTAACAGGCACCAGGTTTAAAACAAACACAAGGAAGCACTTCTTTACATACACACAGTCAACCTGTGGAACTCGTTGCCAGGAGATGTTGTGAAGACCAAAAGTATTACTAGGCTCAAAAAAGAATTAGTTAAGTTAATGGAGAATAGGTTCATCAATGGCTATTAGCCAAAACGGTCAGATGCAACGCCATGATCTGGGCGTCCCTAAGCCTTCAACTACCAGATGCTAGGACTGGACAGCAGGGGGTGGATCCCTCGGTAATTGCCCCGTTCTGTTCATTCCCTCTGAAGCATCTGACACTGGCCACTGTCAGAAGACGAGATACTAGGCTAGATGGACCATTGGTCTGACCCAGTATGGCAATTGTTGTGTTATGATGTTCTTAAATATGCCTCCTGCTGTATAGCAACAAGTGTAAAACAATGCACAGGGCAGCCTTCTTGTTTCCCTCTAAGACAAGGGCAGGCAAACTTTTTGGCCTGAGGGCCGCATCGGGTTTCAGAAATTGTAAGGAGGGCCAATTAGGGGAGGCTGTGCCTCCCCAAATAGCCAGGCATGGCCCGGCCCCTGCCCCCTACCCAACCCCTCCCCCTGCTTCTCGCCCCCTGACAGGCCCCCTGGGACTCCTGCCCCATCCAACTACCCCTTCTCCCTGAGCACCCCTGGAACCCCTGTTCCCTCCCCCCTGATTGCCCTGACCCCTATCCACACCCCCGGCCCCTGACCACCCCTGCCCTCTATCCAACCCTCCTCCCCCACTCCCTGCCTCCTTACCATGCTGCCTGGAGCACCGGTGGCTGGCGGCATGGCTGCACCAGGAGAGGCAGCCATGCATCGCGCAGCACCGAGCGTGGGGTCAGGCTGGGCTCTGCATCTGTGCTGCCCCAGGAGCTTGCAGCCTCGAGCATTGCTCCAGCAGCGCAGTGAGCTGAGGCTGCAGAGGAGGGGGAACAGCAGGGGTGAGCCTCCCGGGCCAGGAGCTCAGGGGCTGGGCAGAACGGTCCTGCGGGCCACAGTTTGCTCACCTCCGCTCCAAGATTAGCTCATGTAGCCCCATGACAGCTAGTTTCCTCCATTAGACACTCTCAGCTGAATTACTGTCCCACACTCGGAGAGGCTATGATGGTCATTTGTCACAAAAACTTATTTTATATTGTATCTATCAGATGATCAAAGCGGATTCAGTGTTTTTCCCTTAAACCGATATGGAAGCGAAGTGCACAGCTCAGATTCAACAACCACTTGCCTCATATCTACTTGCACATTTAGAGCTTGATTATCTGCATTAGGTTATCTTGAGGGGGAAGTCAGCTACTCCACTGGCACATGCAAGTGCAATCGCTGGTATTGGAAGCAATACTCAGGATGTGTCAAGGCAAGGTTGGGATTGGGGTGGAGTGGAAGACAAAGATATAGCTAAGAGCAGTAATGCAGTTGCTGCATTCCCTGCATTAGTTATTTCTTCCCACCTCTTGATACCCTATGATTGATTTCTTAGCAAAGTAGCTGTAAGGCAAACTCAATGATTCTAAACCAATAATATTCTTGTTTTAACTGCTCAGGAAATCACTTCCATAGCAAGTAGGAAAACAAAAACCAAAAACCAAACACACACCAAAGCTCAGTTCAATGACTGCCTGATTCTGCCAGGCTTTGTAACTGGTTCACAAGCACCCTGAACTTGCATTGACCTCAGTACTTCACAGCACTGGGACCTACACGAGGGACAAAGGACTAAGACACAGGAAGACTACAGAGGAAGAAAAGTCATGAACTTCAGTGTATGGATCATTTGCAGAAAATTCAGCCCCCTATCCTGCTCTGTGCTGAGTGACCTCAACTCCCAAAGCCTTCAGTGGGAATGGAGGACACTCAGTGCTTTGCAGACTCAGGCCTTTTGATAGGCTCAACTTTTCATGGTTTGGTTCTGGACACAGGATTGAAATCCAAACATATTCAAATTCCAGGACTGTTTACACTGGGGGATGTGATGGGTGGCATGGGCACCCTCTTGACTTTCAAAGTTGACTGCAAAAAAAGAACATTGCTCTCTCTCTGAAGAAGCTGGGTGCCAAATCAAAGAGAAAAACTAAAAAAACAAAAGGTCTTATTTAATAAGTCTTATTAAAGAGACTTGCACACTGTCATTCTACAATCATTTAAAATCCAATGGTAAGTTAATTGAGCAAATGCTTTTCCAACTGCCTCACATGCACCTCGCCTGCTAAACACCAAGACTAACTGTAACCTTTCCGTTTAGCAAAATATGCTGCGTCAGGACTTTTTGTTGTAAATACATGCACTGTTTCTGTGAGAGGAAAAGTAACAGCTGATTGGGCTGCATGCACTGGGGAACAATAGGCTATTGAACATGAGTGCACCCAGTCTGCGAGCTTGAGCTGAAGCAAGGCAACCTTGATCATCAGTTGTTTTATTTTTTAACCAGTACTTTGCTCTGGCCACAAATAAAATAAATTCAAGAATGCAGGAATTTCCTGAGGCTCACTCGGCTTTCTAGGATATGAAACATCTATTTGTTATCCCACCGCTTAAACATGCCTGAGGATTTTTTTCCAGACGTACTGTCAGAACATAGCAAGGCAACATGTGCTGTCAACTGTGGGTTACTATATTACACTGGAGCTTTTATGACATTGCAGTCGCAATACACAAATTTTGTTTTATTTCAGTTCATTGGTTTGGCATCCCTTAAGTTACACACCCCAAATACACATCTTTTTTAAAAAATGCTTCATTCCTTTCCTATTTTAAAAATTAAAGCCCTAAGTAACCATTTGCTAATACCACTATTTGCTGCAAGCCAAGTCACAGAATCAGTATCATCCAGAATCTGTTTTCATACGGACACTATTTTAAGGTCACACAGATGTTTAATCTCACCTCATCCATCACTGTGTGTTCTCAAACTTGGACAGTTTCCAGCCCCTATTACTACACTGCTGGGTTTTCAAGTTAGTAGCAGAGTGGCTTCTGCGGTATTGACCCATCTCGGTCTCTCCCAGCCTTTACATGATACCATGCTCTTTCTTGCTTTGGAGAGTATAAGGCAACCCCCCAGTCCCCCAAAGAATGATTTTATTAAATATGGAAACCGTCAGCCTATCCTCAGCCAAAGCAAGTGTCGCCTTGATTCTTGTACCTGTTTTTCCAACACTTCAATAGGACCAGCACTTTAAGGAGCTGCAATTTCAATGACCGCTTCTGTTGAGTTGGTCACTGCCAGGAAGTAATTGCTATTATTTGTCTGGCATTAAAGCTACAGAGGGCATTAGATCCACATAATAAATTGTTGCCATTCCACATTCAGCTGTTTCCAAAGGTGAATAAGCTTTATCCACACTTTACAGATGGGGAACCTGGGGCCCAGTGAGGGGAAGAGACCTTCTCAGCGTCATGTAGAGTCAGTGGCAGAACCAGGACTTAGACCCCAAGTCTTCTTATTCCAAATACAGTGCCTTACGCCAATACTGGAACAAGCTACCTCCTTCCCACAAACACGGCGTGGCCAATAAATACATACCCCAAAGTCTCCAAAGGGAGGAGGAGGAGGAGGAAAAAAGAAAGGTTCCAGCTATTTACAATTCGATTAAATAGTAACAAGAGGAAAACAGTATGCCATTTAATCACTTCCAACATCATGTTATAAAGATCCTTAATTATAAAGGGCAGGGATGAAGAATAAAATATAAAATCTAGACCGCTGCATAATTTTTCATCCCTTTCCTAGCCATCTTCAGTACTTCAACCTCAGCATTTGTAAGTAGCTTCAAGGACAGACCTTAACTGCCATCTGGCTTCTCCTGTAATTTGTGAATTAAGTTAGGTAGCGAGGGAAAGCATTGACACTGTACATTATGTATTATTCATAAATTTATCATTTAGTAGATTCCATCTAACTACATAGCTTCCCCTCCCACCTTTTCTTGTTAATTCCCCACTGAATCCCATGTACAGATGCAGGCTGAACGAAAGGAAAACATGGAAAAGCAGCTGCTAAAAAGCAATTGCTAACTGCGCATTGCCGTTTTCCTATACAAGATAAACAGGCTGCAAGTTCTTTTTTCATTTTGAAGAATACGGTAAAAGTTCAGCAATTCCTTCCTCAACCCTTAAGTCAGACATGCAAGTCAGAAATCATGTAGGATTGACAGATTCCCTCAGTCCACTTAAAGTGCCAATCAGACTGGGGGAAAACTGACCTGTGTAATATGTACCATTTTCAAAAGCAAACCAATTTACTATATCCAGGTATTATTACGTAGATGAGCCAGACAACTCTCCTTCCCTCTATACAGTTAGCATTCTACTGTGCATACAATGTCAATGTCCCAGCCTGCTGTGCAAGGCACTGTTACTGGTGCATAACCATTCACGATCATGGTCATTCAGGTACAAACTCACCAGCCTTGGCTTTCTTCGGATTCCTTGGGTCAATCATTTGAGAGGCACATTTTAAATTACCATACAATTATTTTCATGTTTTACTTCTGAAGAACCCTTAAAAATTAGGACTTCAACCGCTTGTGCTAACTGAAGTACAGAAATGTTAGCCCTAATGGCCTGACGATCCGCAGCTCTGGAAATAAAAGGAGTACTTGTGGCACCTTAGAGACTAACCAATTTATTTGAGCATAAGCTTTCGTGAGCTACAGCTCACCTCATCGGATGCATTCAGTGGAAAATACAGTGGGGAGATTAATATACACAGAGAACAGGAAACAATGGGTGTTATCATACACACTGTAAGGAGAGTGATCACTTAAGATGAGCTAATACCAGCAGGAGAGCGGGGGTAGGGAAGAAAACCTTTTGTAGCGACAATCAAGGTGGGCCATTTCCAGCAGTTGACAAGAACATCTGAGTAACAGGGGGGGAGGGTGAGTGGTGGAAATAAAGATGTGGAAATAGTTTTACTTTGTGTAATGACCCATCCACTCCCAGTCTCTATTCAAGCCTATGTTAATTGTATCCAGTTTGCAAATTAATTCCAATTCAGCAGTCTCTCGTTGGAGTCTGTTTTTGAAGTCTTTTTGTTGTAATATTGAGACTTTTAGGTCTGTATTCGAGTGACCAGAGAGATCGAAGTGTTCTCCGACTGGTTTATGAATGTTATAATTCTTAACATCCGATTTGTATCCATTGTTCTTTTACGTAGAGACTGTCCAGTCTGACCAATATACAAGGCAAAGGGGCATTGCTGGCACACGATGGCATGTATCACATTGGTAGATGTGCAGGTGAACGAGCCTCTGATCATGTGGCTGATGTGATTAGGCCCTATGACGGTGTCCCCTGAATAGATATGTGGACACAGTTGGCAACGGGCTTTGTTGCAAGGATAGGTTCCTGGGTTAGTGGTTCTGTTGTGTGGTTGCTGGTGAGTATTTGCTTCAGGTTGGGGGGCTGTTTGTAAGCAAGGACTGGCCTGTCTCCCAAGTTCTGTGAGAGCGATGGGTCATTCTTCAGGATAGGTTGTAGATCCTTGATGATGCGTTGGAGAGGTTTTAGTTGGGGGCTGAAGGTGATGGCTAGTGGCGTTCTGTTATTTTCTTTGTTGGGCCTGTCCTGTAGTAGGTGACTTATGGTTACTCTTCTGGCTCTGTCAATCTGTTTCTTCACTTACAACTGTAGTTGTAAGAATGCTTGATAGAGATCTTGTAGGTGTTTGTCTGAGGGGTTGGAGCAAATGTGGTTTTATCATAGAGCTTGGCTGTAGACGATGGATCGTGTGGTGTGATCTGGGTGAAAGCTGGAGGCATGCAGGTAGGAATAGCGGTCAGTAGGTTTCCGGTATAGGGTGGTGTTTATGTGACCATCGCTTATTAACATCCTATTGTCCAGGAAGTGGATCTCTTGTGTGGACTGGTCCAGGCTGAGGTTGATGGTGGGATGGAAATTGTTGAAATCATGGTGGAATTCCACAAGGGCTTCTTTTCCATGGGTCCAGATGATGAAGATGTCATCAATGTAGCACAAGTAGAGTAGGGGCATTAGGAGACGAGAGACTGGGAGTGGATGGGTCATTACACAAAGTAAAACTATTTCCCCATGTTTATTTCCCCGCCCCCGCACTGTTCCTCAGATATTCTTGTCAATTGCTGGAAATGGCCCACCTTGATTATCACTACAAAAGGTTCTCTTGCCCCCCTCCACCCCGCTCTCCTGCTGGTATTAGCGCATCTTAAGCGATCACTCTCCTTATAGTGTGTATGATAACAGGCATTGTTTCCTGTTCTCTGTGTATATAAATCTCCCCACTGTATTTTCCACTGAATGCTTCCGATGCAGTGAGCTGTAGCTCACGAAAGCTTATGCTCAAATAAATTGGTTAGTCTCTAAGGTGCCACAAGTATTCCTTTTCTTTTTGCAGATACAGACTAACATGGCTGCTACTCTGAGCTCTGGAAATAACATCTTGTTCCCGGAAGTTCCTCCCACTGGAGAAGTTATTTTCTCCTTCCCCTCACAAACACAAAGTACTGATGGCCCCAGCTTTACCATGAGCGTAGCGATCCCTGCATACAGGAGAGTGCAGTTTTCAAGACTAGCATTTAAACGAGGAAGCCTCTGATGTGTTAATGGAAGAGACACTATGACTAGAGTCAATGTAAACTACACACCCACTACCCGTCTATCAAAATATTAAAACAGTCCAACAACAGAACAAGTCAGAGGCAAAAGGGCAAAAGTGAAGCCTGTATTAAACTGCATCCGTTTGAGTGAGCTCAGGACAAGCCTTGAAAGCCGGAGCATTGTAACAGTGGGGTTTGGAGCGCTGCTTTATCACTAGTTGTCATTTAATAACTTGAGATTGTCACAAAGTACAGGAATATGAACAGTCATTCTGCTTAACCAACCAATATAGAATCACACACACACACTCCATTGCCTTTTGTGCTATGTATCTATAGCTATGATGGCTTCCCTGTAAATATTTTACTCCCCAGAAATACTGGGGAACATAGCTGAGGAAAAAAAAAAAGCCTGCAGAGGGATAAATTAGCCCTCAATTATTACCACACAAACAAATGGACAAAGACATACAATAGCAGTTCTCAAGAATTTTATATTGTGGACCTCTTCTTTTAATCAAGATCCTGCAGTGGAGGACTCCGCATTCCACCCTACCACATTTCCCACCGCTACAACAGTGCTGGAATATATACAAGTAATATTAGGTCAGTGGTAATGAGACAACTCGAAATCAAGTCCCTGAATATGATAGATACACAGCTGCTTATTACATCCCTCACTCCCCTCATTTTCTCTGGGGCTTTACATTCATCTTTCCTTTTGTACCTGCAGATCATTGCTCTGAGCTGCCCAAGGCACTCTGCTTACATCCTCTTGTGCATTTACAGATTTGACCCTATTTAAATTTGCACCAAGGAGACTACCAGCAGAGATGCATATGAAGCAGCCACACAGGGTGCAGAAAAGAGCCTAAGTCTAGTTGGTGGAACCTTAAAGGGGAATGGGGTGGCGGGGAGAAGAGAGGCAGGGGAGTCCTGGCCTGCAATAAGCTTCCCTTTATGAAACCTGATAGATGCTTCACCAGTGTTAATGAAGCAGATTCAGGGACAAGCTGGAAGTGCTCCATAGACCAAAAGTTCAAGAACCACATGCAAATCCACATTAAAACGATTGTCTTGTATCTCAAGGGATGAGGCAGAAAATACAAGCGCTCTGTATTACCGGCCAGCTGTAATCATTCCACCCTCTTAAGAAAGCTTTCACTGCTTTTTTGCCCAGTTATCTCAGCAAACTAAGGAAAAATGAAATACCTTTACACTGACTGTTGTGCAGAAATAGAATTGCTGAAGTCCTCTTGGCTCCACTTTTCATCTCTCTTACTCACACCTCTTATCTTCACGATTTTTAATCAGCTTAACTCCTGCTCAGCAGACAACTTGGCAGCTGGTTTGACCATTCCCTTTGTAAGCAGAATGACTTTTACTATCTCACACTTCAGGTTTTGTTTTTACCTCATTCAAAACATCTGCTTCCCCATAGCTGCTTCTGCTGGCCACAAGTTATAAAAAAGGGTTATTTTTTGTAAGTACATATTCATATAGATACTGTGTCTAAGTGGAAAGTTACAGAATTTCCCCTCCCCACTCCACCAATTGGAACAGCTATTAAAATCATTCTCCCACTGATCATCGGTTAAGAGGGAACTTGATGACACAAGAGAAACAGTGATGTATGGCACTTCACAGAGTTGGGAAATTTCTTGGGGAAATTCAGCTGCTTAGCAAGCAGAGAAAGAGCACATCATCATATGATGTCAGCATGACCTTAAAAGCCACACTAAAAGCATCAGGGACCACCAGAGTTCACCTTTGTGATATGAATGACCATTGAGGCATGCCTCAAAAAACTCAGTGAGATGTGTCTCTGGGGCAGAAGATATTTCCAAACCATTTTAACGCAGACACCCTTGCTCCTCTATAGCACCTTGTCCCAGAGCATTTAAAATTACTCTATCAATCTACTGTGGCTCTTAGAATCAGCATTATCTCCGTTTGGGGAGTGTAGAAACTGAGGCAGAGAGCTCAAGTGACTTGCTCAGTATCAAACAGTAAGCTAGCAACAGAGAACTGTGTTTAGAACCAGGAACCTTGGCTCCCAGTTACCTTCTCTATTCCGCACCATGCTTCTATGCAGATAAAAAGGGCACTCTCTCTCCGTATGAGGAGTTTCTTTAATGATAAGTAGGCTTGCACTGGATAGCAGAGAGTGTGAATCACACAGACATAACAATTCAGTATTCCAGGAGGAGAAACAAGAAACCAATGCTGCTTTTCACTGTTCAGTTACCTCAGCCATGTAACAGCACTCAAGTCTTTCCACAACATTCCCATCCCTGTCCCAGATGCCAAGCTATTTAAAATTATGACACACCCGGGAAAGGATTGGGATGGCAACGAAAGCAGCATCCCCAACACCTACCCAGATTTTAAAAAGTCTCTCACCCCCACATGGATTGGTTTTAACCAACAGAGTTGATAGAGTGATGCTCAGAAAACTTTTATTAATGTTAAAAAAAATTACATAATACATAGGTTAAGAAAAGAGTGTCTGTACATCTGGGTAGAGTGCTTAGATTATCCATAAATACAAAGTTTGTTTAAAAACTCATAAGATACATATAGTACATAATCTGAAATAATCCAAATGTAGATAAATTTAATGATACATTTTATATATTAGAATCCAATTACTTGGGTACATCACTCATGAAAAGTTATACAGTTGGTTGTAGAAAGCAAATATAGGAATGAGTGTAGATTGTCCCTCCGTAAGTGAGCATTTAGGATGGGCTGTCCCTTAGTAGATATAATCCATCAGAGAAGTATTTAGTTTCCCCTTGCCTGAAACATTCCTCATGACTCCTTTGCGAGGATTGGTCCTCCTCACATAAATTAAAGACCAGCAGAAACACACTAAAGCAGGGGTGGCCAACCTGGGGCTCCGGAGTCACATGCGGCTCTTCAGAAGTTAATAGGAGGCTCCTTCTATAGGCACCAACTCCAGGCCTGGAGCTACAGGCACCAACTTTCCAATGTGCTGGGGGAGGGGGGGTGCTCACTGGTCAACAGCTGGCTCTGCCACAGGCCCTGCCCCCCACTCCACCCCTTCCCGCCCCCTCCCCTGAGCCTGCAGTGCCCTCGCTCCTCCGCATTGGAGCCTCCTGCATATCACCAAACAGCTGATCAGGAGGTGACAGGAGGGAGGGGGAGGGGCTTCCGGTGGGTGGGAGGTGCTGGGAGCGGGGCGGGGAGGGCTGCTGACGTTTTACTGGGGCTCTTTGGCAATGTACAATGGTAAATTCTGGCTCCTTCTCAGGCTCAGGTTGGCCACCCCTCCACTAAAGTCAAAGCAAAGGACAAAACTGGGAAAGGTGATGAGGGGGTCACCAAATTGAAGAGCTTCAAATACAGACCAGTCACCCATTAAGCGAGTGCATGGGAAGCAACTACATAAAAGCAACTTGAAAACAAGTCAACAAGCTTTAAATTACAAATATGGCTTTGCCAGGATCCTCTCTCTTTCAAGTGACTCAGCAGCAGGACAAAGACAAAGGGCCGCAAAATGAACACGCTGCCACATTATACAGTAGACTTGACTGAAATAGTAATTTTAGATCCTAGGCCTTGTCTGTGATCAGTTTCTTAAAACAGAAACTGTCATCTCCTGAAAGGTATAATTAACTTGTGTTCTAAATGTCACAGTAAGACTTGCAATAATGCAGACATGTGGTTATCCATTTAAACCTTCCAAGAGGTGAAGGTTAAGGCTAAGACTGCTGTTTAAATTCAAAAATTGACTCCAGTTTCAGATTTTAACCTATACCAAAAATCCACAGGCAGAAGTAAAAACAAAAAGCAACATAAAGCTAAAAATAACCAAGAAAAAAATGGTTTTTGATTGGGCCTTTACCAGTCATGACACTAGTTGATGGGGGGCGGGGGAAGAGATGGGGAAGGATTTAAGGAAGTCGGCAGAAAAGGATGAAGAATTTTGAAAATATATAAGAAATGGTGCAATGTGGGAAAAGACAACACCCCTCCCTCCCCCCCGCAAGAATTAAAAGGCGAATCTAACTTTAGAGTCAAATATCGGAGTAAAGAAAAATTGGCTGGTCCCTTTGGATTTGTTAAGTGTGTTAGGTTCAACTGCTAGGCCACTGCTGGATTTCAATGTTATGGAAATTGTACCTTCAAAAACTGTATTTCCACTCCATTTCTAGCAAGTTATTTAGATGCAACCCTGATACTGCTACTGATTCCCTGAAGCCCATGGATTTCATGTGTTTTGTAGAGGCTGTGTTTTTCCTGGTTTACGGGTAAAAGGGAGGAACTCACCAGCCCTATCATCTTCCAGCCACCCTTGCCAACAGGCCAAATTAAAATCAGCCTTTGGTCCTTGGAGAGCCAGAGTTCAAGCTGGCTACCATTGGTTTGGGCATTGGGCAGAAAGAAGCATCATGTTCAGAGATCTAGCCTCTTGAATAGAGAGGTGAGCTATATACATACATGAGTAGCTAGCCCCAAGAAAAGGAACTAAGCAAAACACACATACAACAAAATGAACGAGGAGTACTAGTGGCACCTTAGAGGCTAACAAATTTGAGCATCAGCTTTCGTGGGCTAAAACCACTTCATCAGATGCATACAGTCTCAGTCTGTAAATTTAAATGCCACCAGGTGATTAAATGGCTTGGAAAATTTTGCAGTTTTGCCCGAGTCACAAAAATCAGAATTCCATTGCACAAAACACATTAGTGGAACATTGTCGACTAACAGCAGCACTACATATCCCTTAGAGAGTCTAGGGCCTAGGCCACTGAGGTGGAATCAGGAAAAGGAGAGGAAGTCATAGGAATAGTAGTGAGGAGATCTAGCTTCTAGTTCTAAGACTGCAGTACATACTGTGGGACCTTGAAAGAGGCACTTCACCTCTCCATGCCTCAGCTTCCCTAATCTGAAAAATGGGGATACTACTAGTTCCCTATCTCACCGAAGTAGGTAGTATTAATATTTGCTTGGGGGGGGGGGGGGCGGCAAGGTACTTGGATAAAAGTTGGTTATAGAATTATAGACACTTGCAGCAGTTTTTCCTCCTAAACTGGCTTGTTTTAAACTACACTGAGGCCATGGATGACCACATGAAGTTGAATAGTAGTGAAGTATAACGGTAGCATAAAGGACTTTCTGTACGAGTAGGGTTTAGGACTGGGTTTCAGATGCAATATTCAGTGAAATAGTGAGTACAGTTTTTTTGCATGTACCTCAGTTTATGCTGAGTCATGAATTTATTGGGTCTCAGTTCTTGTATGATATGTAGCACTAGAAAGGCATTATTTTAAAAAAAAAAAAATGAAGAATTGAAACTTGAAGATTCCTGCTGTAAGTGCAGTTTTGTAATATACCAAATCAGATCTAATGGTTTGAAAAGTTCTTCCAACCAATGGCCTCAATGAACCTTGCACATATTTATGAGTTGTCCCTCAATACGCATATGAAAAGCAAAGCATTGTCATCTGTATTTCACAGACTGGGAGAATGAAGACAATGGGTTTGCACGCGATGCAAGGCCCCACATCAGCAAAACACTTAAGTACGTGCTTGAAGTTAAGCAACTCAAGGTGCTGGCAAAGAATCATCAACCCCTATGCACATCAAGCACTATGTAGAGTGCAATGAAAGGCTAATTTGGACTGCGTCACTGATGAGGTACCACGACATTTTAAAAGGTTTCCCAATCTCTAAATAAATAAATGTTTTGTGATACGAAGTGTAATGAAAGAACTGTGGTCACCTTTTAAAAACATCTAAAAAGAAACCTTTGCTTACACTCCAGACCTTTTTAATGCTAAAAATAAGTTAGTATGGGTCCAATATTGTAGTATCTTCCCGGAGTGGGAGGAGGAGGGCGTGATACGCTTCATAAAAAAAGCAAGCTGCAGATAGTTACAAGGGGAAAAAAGTAAATAATCTTCCACTAGAAGAGTTCTATATCGTTTCCAACAATTGTAGAACAGCATTCTAGGACTCGGAGCAGGATATCTGTTCTTCCTTTTCAGTAGAGGTAATACTGAATTATATTTGCAAAGATGCCTTTTATTTTCTGCCTCTACAAAATATTCTGTTACCAGTGTTAGAAGGCAATCTGAGCTTTGTAGATTTAAGTGATGGAGCACAGAATAGTTGTTTAGATTTTGAAGTACTGTTCTATGGGGCTCACGCAGTGAAATATTTCAAGGATACTAAACATGCTTGCTTACCCCCCCTCCCCCCCACATACTACACTATTCTATAGATCTGATTTTACTGTTCAAATTAATTTCTTATATCAACAGTTAAAGAAAATATGCAATAGGAATCTCCCAGGCTTGGTACTGTAATATACATAGCAAAATCTCAAGGACAAAAGAAACTGAATTTCAGTATCAATTAAAAATTGTGACATGCATTTAGGTAACTAACTGGATCAAAACGTCACTGACACATGAACCACTAGTACGCGTGAGACCAATAACGTGTAACAGTTCAAACCTTCAGTGCACAAGCAATACGCATGTTGTCTGCTGAACGCATCCCAGGATGTATTCTTGCACATCTAAAATAGCTGTGCTTTTTGGAAGGTAAAGCATATTGTACATTATGCAGTTTGAAGTTAGACATTTTCAAATAACTTTTCGATACCTACTTGAGCTCCTTCCTACCTATCATTCTGAGCCGTTAAGCCACTGCCAGTACAGATGAGCAAACAAGGCAGGTAAACTTTTTAAATTTACGAGAAGCCATTCTGCCCCAATTGCCCGTTTTCTCTGAAGCTAGACTGGGACTGCTTGAGGCAGGTATTGTCTCTCTGAAGTCCTAGAATTATATTTATTATCCACCAGACATCTTCAGTGACCATTGGAAATGGTCCTCCTGTGATAGGAATTTGGAGAGATGGGAACTTTTCTTCAAAGATTGGTGAGCAAATTATGAAGGAGAAAAAATGGCTTTTAATACAACTAGAAGCTTGAGGAAGTTCCCTAAGTGTTCCCAACCACAAGTAGTATAAAAGCAAACAACTGGTCAATTCTCAGCTGCGTTACAATAAAAAGAGGATTTGAAACATGCACTGAACATGTTGAGCTAGCCTACACCCTGACTCTCATGAGGCCTATGAGGCATAAGACATCACCAGAATCTAAATTTCTGGACATATGTTCCCCTAAGGGTGGGGGAAACTTTCCACTGGATGTTGCACAACACATCTCTGTGCAAAGAAGAAATTAAAAAAAAAAATAAAAGCTTAGTTCCTCCTGGACAGAGCCACACAATGTTCTGGCAGGCTACTCCCTACAAGACTGCACTGAAGTATAACAATCTCTCTCCCATTAACACGGTTTCTGAAACCAATCTTTTCATTACCATTCAACCTTCCAACTTGAATTCCTGCTAGTATCATCCAGTAAGACTAGAAAATAAATTAACTTTGATGTCTGGGTATTCATCAGTTGGGCAATAAATACATTTAGCTTGTCTGATGTTTTAGGGAACAACTGTGCTTCAGCAAATTTTCTTAAAGCGAGTGAAGTTTTTTAATAGCAACTAGACAGCGCTATTGAAGGAGCCCCAGTTAAATGCTTACACAATTGTCCACGGAAACCAAAATAACGGGATGAGAATTCAGTACCTCCCCATCTTTGGGTGAGGGGAAAAGAGAGAGGAGTATGTGGAGGCAGTGTTCTAGTCCTTCCAGTAGGGGCACTGGGAGCCAGGTGACAAAAGGTTCTAATTCTGATTTTCACTGACTCGTTGCAAGACCTAAGAAAAATCCACCTACCTTGATATTATTTAAGCACTATTCTTCACCTATCTCTGCCTTAATTTTTTCATATGTAAAATTAAGGTAACACCCATCTTCAGAAAGCACTAAGATTCTGATGAAAGGCACTATACATCATTGCAGATTATCAGTGTCACTTCATTTCCATATAGGTAGAATCCAGAACAACTTCACAGATGTATTAGACATTATAGACAGGTCAGGTAGGTTATCAAGTCATTTAGTGCAATAAATAATATTGCCTAATTCTTATATAGCACAAAGTTGTTTACATTAACTAAGGGAAAAAAGTTACGAAAGCTACTAAAAATGTGTCTAGAAAGCAGTACCTACTGGAGATTTTGCCGCTATTTTGCCCCATTATATGGAAAACTCATTACAAATACCAAACATGTCAGGAGAAGCAGAAATATCCCTCGTTAGAATTCTGGGGGCAACAGCTACCAGAACTCAAGGATAAAATCACTACACGGTTAAATCCAGGACTTTCAAGTCCAAAATTTAGCACCACCTCAACAAATGAAACAGATTACTTTCAAGTGATAAACGTTAGGAGATTAATTAAATTTGAATATTTGGCTGAAAGGAGGAAAGACTGAAATGCAAAAGTAATCCGATGAAGTGAGCTGTAGCTCACAAAAGCTTATGCTGAAATAAATTGGTTAGTCTCTAAGGTGCCACAAGTACTCCTTTTCTTTTTGCGAATACAGACTAACACGGCTGTTACTCTGAAAAGTAAAACTGGAGACAGAAATCTCAAATTTCTGCACTAGCCTCTAAAGTGAAAATGTAAATAAGGCCCTTGCTGTTATAACAGCAAGATATTCTCAGCTCACGAGAAAGCATAAACCGTTCACGTTCTAGCCTACAGAAATCGTCATACAGGATTTCAATCCACGAGAGGATGCTTTGGCAGGCAAAGGCCCATAAAAATAATTGAAAGAACTGGTTTATCTGTGGCTACTTACAATCCATATGTCTAGGCAGTTAAGGTTTAAATGCCAGACAGCCTTATACAGGCAGAGCTCCACTATTGATTTCTCAAATCGAAGATGGCTTTATTGTTTATATCCCCAAGAGAAAAATTAATAAAGTGATTTGGATTAACCAGACCTCCAAGGCTTTGATGGCCATGGAGAGCTCTTCTGCTCGTTTAAGATGCTTTTACTAGAGAGAGGTTCTCTGGGGAAGCTGCCTATTGTGACCAGCCTTTCTGTGTTACCTCCTGCCAAGTGCAAAATTACATAAAATGGCCCCAGCATTTTAAGTTCTGTCATTAACAGGCCAAAAGCAACATCTGAGCATTCCAGTCAGAGGATTCTTTACCCTCCTACAAGCACACACAGATATTAGAAAATTAAGTGACTGGCAAGGATGTCTTTCCATAAAAACTATGCAACAGTGTGTGTAGACATGAAAGGCAACTCTCCTACAGGAGAAGACAGTCAAGGCACAATATAAAACCACTAACAGTCATTTTCTGAAGGTAAATGAAAGAAAAATACCACCACCAATGCAGATTCTTCATGAAATTGGCAGCAACTTTTCCATTCCCTTCAACAGGAGCAGGGAGCATTTGGAAGCGAAGGAGGGCTTTTGTCTGCCTCTCATCTTGATAGAAATACAGCAACATGTGCATGTTTTGACTCATCAGAACATGGGTAAATCTCATGAGCACACAAGAAACCTGGGCACCTACCTGTTCACAAAACCCCTATTTGTTGAGTGCTGATGCTCATGTTTTGTACACCAAATACATCAAGACAAGTATCAGAGGGGTAGCCGTGTTAGTCTGGATCTGTAAAAGCGGCAAAGAGTCCTGTGGCACCTTATAGACGAACAGACGTATTGGAGCATAAGCTTTCGTGGGTGAATACCCACTTCTTCAGATGCATGCAAGCAAGAATCAGGCTAGGGATAACGAGGTTAGTTCAATCAGGGAGGATGAGGCCCTCTTCCAGCAGCAGAGGTGTGAACACCAAGGGAGGAGAAACAGCTTTTGTAGTTGGCTAGCCATTCACAGTCTTTGTTTAATCCTGAGCGGATGGTGTCACAGTAAAAGGATAAATGGACACAAATCAGCTATTAGGAATGGCAATATACAAAAACGTGTATGAGAACACTTCAGCCTCCCTGGACACACAATAGCAGATTCCAAGGTAGCCATCCTGCAGCAAAAAAAACTTCAGGACCAGCCTTCAAAGAGAAACTGCTGAGCTTCAATGCATCTGATGAAGTGAGCTGTAGCTCACGAAAGCTTATGCTCAAATAAATTGGTTAGTCTCTAACGTGCCACAAGTCCTCCTTTTCTTTTTGCGGATACAGACTAACACAGCTGCTACTCTGAAACCTGCTGAGCTTCAGTTCATTTGCAAATTTGACACCATCAGCTCAGGATTAAACTAAGTCTGTGAATGGCTCGCCAACTACAAAAGCAGTTTCTCCTCCCTTGGTGTTCACACCTCAGCTGCTAAATGAGGGCCTCATCCTCCCTGATTGAACTAACCTCGTTATCCCTAGCCTGATTCTTGCTTGCATACTTACACCTCCCTCTAGAAATTTCCACTACATGCATCTGAAGAAGTGGCTATTTACCCACAAAAGCTTATGCTCCAATACATCTCTTAGTCTCTAAGGTGCCACTCAACTCTTTGCCGCTTTTACATCATCAAGACAGCTTGCCTTACAAACTAGAAAGCAGGTGAAGACTGACAAAACAGAGTCCAGGAAGGTAGCGGGGTCATTTTAGGTATTACAAACATTCTGAGCCTGATCATTGTTTTTCCTCGCTCCCTCTCTCTCTCTCTCTCTCACACACACCCCCACTTTGTTTTTATTTCATTTATGGACATTGCAGAAAAAGCAAGTCTTTAGGAAGGACATTGAGTAGGCCAACGACAACAGCAGTGAAAGGTCCCAGCAATCTGGGATTAAGAAATTGTTCCATTCATCGGAGACAACATGGAATAAGACACAAAGACCAGAAGAGGCTGGTCTTGGGATCTAGGAACAGGTGGAATACAGCAAATGACAATATGATATGTATGTCAAGATGGAGTGATGTTGAGTCTTGAAAGCGAGGATAGATGTTTTTATTTAATACTGTGGGCAAGGGGAAGCAAGCAGAGCCACTTGGGATATCAAGGTTTGATCACTGGAAGACCAAGGTAATCTGCATGATACTTACATTGCTCCCTTCCAATCCATCCAATACATATTAGGGATTGTGCCTACAAGCTTTCATAGTAAGGGCTCCTCTATCCTCCACAGGGTCAAGTTACAGCCAACTGAAGCCACCTTATTTCCGAGTGAGGGCATCCACATGCTGAGTAAACTTGCTTTAATTTACACATATTGACTTTACACCTTCTGTTAACTGAACTTTGTCCCTCGCAGATGTACCCTAAGCGGCGATCAGAACAGAGGTGGGGTGCAAGTGAGACTCAGACAGTCAGTTTACATGAGCCACTGTTTGTTTAGTTCATTTTGTTTGTTATTTTTCTTGTTTAGGGGGTTCTTTTTAAGTGGAAGGCTTGAGAGACTGAGCAGCTTGCATGGGCTCTCAACCTTTCCAGAATATTGTACCCCTTTCAGGAGTCTGATTTTTCTTGCATACCAAGTTTCACCTCACTTAAAAACTAGTTGCTTATAAAAATACAAAAAAGTGTCACAGCACACTATTACTGAAAAATGGCTTATTTTCTCATTTTTACCATATGATAAAATAAATCAGGTGGAATGTAAATACCATACTTACATTTCAGTATACAGTATATAGAGCAGTATAAACAAGTCAGTGTCTGTATGAAATTCTGGTTTGAACTAACTTTGCTAATGTTTTTTATGTAGCCTGCTGTAAAACTAGGCAAATATCCAGATAAGTTGATGTACACCCTGGAAGGCCTCTATGTACCCCAGGTTGAAAACCATTAGAGAACTGGCTTTTCACCTCCAGGTCAGTGTGTCAAATCCAGCCCCAACCAACAGTGCAATTGCTATCCCATAGCTTACAAGAAAGGATTCTGGGCTCAGCCTACTGCCACATCAGGAGCAACACCCATATTTGTGGAACCCAGCAGCAGGAGCTGCCTGACATGCAGGGAACTCCAGAGGATTCTGACACACTGGCAGGGAAGGTGGCACTGCTGTTGCTTGTGTTAAACCCTTTCCTAAGGATAAAAGGCTTCAGTTTCCAGGGGTGTCTATCTGGCCCCTTTCATTAGCATTATATTTACTTAAAAGGAGAAAAATAAATAGGACACCAGAGGGATGTGTGTCAAGATTAAAAGGGAGAAGATTCCACTCTGTGACAGCGCTAGTCGGTTTCCTTGAGCAGGTAATAAAGGTGCTTAGCCATCTGACTGTCTCTTAACTTAGTTGGGCACATACAATAAGACAGCAGTGAGGCTCATTAAAAACTCCCACCAAAAGGCATCCTGATCTGAAGACTAAGTTGAACAGCAGCTGCAAGGGGAGGCAGACAGGTCAGTACCAATGCTCCCCCCCGCCCCCAACACACACAACAATGTCTCCCTCAAAATCTGACATTTATATTTCAGATTTGTGGTTTAAAATACTAAGCACTGGTCCAGAACTTTGTTGTACCACAGTTAAAACAAATTCATCCTCAACTCCCTGTAAGCAGTATTATACTCATTTAGATGGGAAAACTGAGGCACAGAGGTTAAGCAGCTTGCACAAGGTCATACAGCAAATCAGCAGCAGAACTGGGAATAAAAGGCAGGAGTTTTATCCCTTCCTCTGTTCAATGAGCCACAATATCGCCTTTGAGGAAAAATTTCAAACGAGTACAGAGTAAATGTATGATTTATACCCAGTAGCATCTACATCACACTAGGTGCTTTGCAAGCAACCAAGGCAGTATAACCCCTTGTTTAGAGATCTCCCAGGCTAAAAGGAAACAGAGCTGGGAAGGGGAAGGAAGTAAGCACACAGTTGTGTTAAATACAGGTCAACAAAATGACATACAAGTTACTCTTCAAATATGTCAGCTAACAAGTTTATCGTAGGACTCTAGATAGATATCTACATCCCTCCAGAAGACCCATATGGAAGATGGAGAGCATTGTAGGTGTGCTCAGGAAGACTGTTTCATGCATGAATGCACAAAATCATTTGGGGGCAACGACCCATTTAGTTTTTTCTTTAGTTTTTTTCCAAGATATCTTTTCCTTAGCACTTGAAGAAAAATACAGAAAATTCACATCAATGTAATCATCTCAATTTCCATACCAATACAGAAAATCCTGTGCTAGACTGCAGATAGTTCACCAACAGAGTTATTCGTGTGCTTGAACAGACACTTTATTTCTCTGTACTTTGCAAGATACACACTAATGCATCACCATGTTTTTCCTCCAACCATATTCCAGCTACACTCCCCAGAGTGCATGGCATATGTAGGCTTGGCAGAATTGTGTTAGTAATTTCAACAGATAATATCAAGGTTTAATTAAGCATTTTCTTCTATTTTTATCCATTTAAATTGCCACAAAGTCAGACAACTATGTGGTATCAGACAAGGGGGGGGGTCACAATAATTTAATGAGACAGACAGACTCAGGAAGTTAAAGCTTTATAACTATTAAAACACAAGTTGTCAATGCCATCTGTCAAAATACACCAAGTAAATATCCTTTAATGAAACTAAGCACATAAGAAACATTTTTCTCACTTTGTCTTTCTGTATATTTTTATTATTATTGATGGAAATATTTTTTCATCTTTGTGCGCCTGGTGAAAGTGATGGTTTACTGACCAAACCCGAATCTTTCCAAGGCTAGGCATAGGTACAGGACAGAGTTCATGACTACAAAATGGAAGCATAGGTTTGAACGTTCTTCGCCCCGCCCAACTATATTTTGAAAACGAAGGCCCAACAATATTCTAAAATGAAAGGATTTAGAATATAATTAGACTAGATTTGTAAGAAAAATGGCCCATCCTGAAAAATTCTACAGCCATACTACCTTGTGCTGTGCTCTTCTCAGATCTCACAGGCTATGTAGCATCAAGCTAGGTCACTCCTTTAATGGGAGACTTCCCTAGAACATCCATGTTCTCCTGGAAACCGTGTTGATAATTCAGCAAGTGTCATTCTCCTCCCATCCCTCCCTGAGTCAGAAACGTACCAATACTACGGAACAGTGCATCTTCTGAAGATACGTAAAGCACTTCATTAACAATCACCACATGTGAACAATCCAATGCAATTTGGGCAACATTAGTTTGTCTCCAAGGTGCCACAAGTCCTCCTTTTCTTTTTGTGGATTACAGACTAACACAGCTGCTACTCTGAAATTAGTCTGTACTGGCTCTAGCATCCCTGGAAAATTTGAAGCTTTTATTCTGCCAAGCAAAATTCTCCAGTTCTTCTGCAGTTTCAGTGGGATATGGTTTCTCCCTTTCCTGATTTAAACAATTACTTTTACTGTTAGATCACTGGACACTTTTCACCCTAGAGCTGGCTACATTTCCGCAGTGGGTGACAATACCCTTCTTCATAGGGAGTGCTGTGGGTTTCATTAGTGAACATTTGTAAAGCGCTCTGAGATAGTCTGGAGGGAATGTTGTGGAAGTGTGAGGTATTCTTAATTCCAGAGGAAAAAGAGAGAGTAGCCCCAAACCAAAGCTCATTCAATACTGAAAAGAATTAGAATCAATGAGGCTGACCACAACATAGAAAGCTATGAGAATGCATATCAGAAACTGCGGTCTTCTCATTTCTTGAAGAGCTGGACAAGGGAGGAAAGGGGAACCGAGTTAGGCCCTCACAGATCTTCTAGTTTAATGGATGTGACAGAGGCCTGGTTGAAAGGAGAATGTTGTACTGCAATATTTCGTGCCACTACACGAAGGTTATGAAATTGATGTATGCAGGGAGAGGCTGGCACATGTTTCCAAAAGAAACATCTGCTCATTCCCGTACAAGCAATCTGTCTGGAGGGAACAGTAAAGCAGGTCTGAAAAAGACAGAAGCACTCTTAAGAAGCCATTGCACCATTGCATTTCCTTGCGATAGAAGCTACTGTAGGTGAATACAGCCTTTGCACTGATTTCAAGGAAGGTACTAGCTCAATATACTAGGATGTTTGCAGAAGACCTCTTACTCTCCATGGCCCTATCAGTCATTGCGATCTGCAAGTACGCTCTACAAAAGAGGTGTTAAGGCAAGCAAATTTTAAGAAAACCAGTGACTAGCAAAAACCAGCCACCTGAAGTCTCACCACAAAGATGCAGCCTCTAAAAGAGTTGTAGAGAGCAGACATTTCTACAGTTTGCAGCTGCCTCTATCATGAGCTGCGTAAGAGAGGCTCAAAAAGGAGACCCTCATATGCATCCATCTGTGTGGTATTTAGGGACTATACTGAACGGCAGGATAGGTTTCAGTTTAAGCAACAGCAAAGAACAGCAAGTGGTCTGGTTACCTGCATTTTGTTCAGACCCCACTCCGACCAAGAACTATACAGTTATCTTATTACAATCAATGTGACCTTAAAGACGGTAACTTTTTAACACCTTTGCTTCCCATGGAAGAGTTTCATATCTCAAACTTAAACTTTTCATTATAATTTATGTACACACACAATGAAGCAGTGCTACCAAGTGTTAAATCAGGACTTCTGAATTCCATTCCCCATTCCCCCACAGACAAGTCATTCAATCTGTGCCTTAGATTCCACATTCATAAGATTGGGTATAAAGGTCATAACACAAGGACTCTGTAAAGCTTAAAGTGTCTGTAAAATTGAGAACCACGAATGGCATGCTTTAAGTGCAAAATATTCATCTGGTGTTCATTAGAACACAATCGCACCTTTGTCACCAATGTCTTAGGGTGAGATTCTCACAAGAGCTTAATGAATTCAATGAGCTGTGGGCACCTATTGAAAATCCAAGACTTGCATCTTGTTTTCATTCCCCCCCCTCCTTTTTTTTTTTTTTTTTTTTTTTGCAGTGGGGTGGGGAGGGAGGCACTTCCCTGACTTTGGCTGCTTTCATTTCTCCCATCTTCGGCTGCTTTCATCAGTTTCTGACATGGTCGCTTTCCCCATTTTGCAAAAAGTTTCATCTTCCCAGCTAAATGCTACTCCTTCGTGACCACAGCCCTACCTTTGAAAGGCCACTGTGCCTTCTGCACTCCCACCGTGCAGTGTACAGGAACCATTTAATATCAATAGCTCCGGCCATGGTTTTACATATTTATTCCAACTGAGCAGAAAGTAAAGGCTCCATCTGTTAGTGATGTTAGAAATAGAAGTGAAAAGGCTCCTTATTTCTTCCTTCTAAAAAAATAGAAATGCTTTGGCTGCACTATGCCAAATATTGCGAGGATTTTATTTGCATGATGGAACAGCATTAAACTGAATTGAATTATTCATGAAATCTATGTAATGTGATCGTTATTTTTGGAATTCAGCATATGTGTGCTCACCACCTCAACTCATTTTAGAATTTCCAAATTAGGCTCACAGCAAGGCATTCTCCTGGACACATCATTAAACTGGTGATGTGCGTGATGTTCGAGTCAACTTGTTTTCAGTGCTATGTATTTCTTCAGGACAGTGATAGTCCTTATTTTAAACCTCCTGCCTTTTAGGGCTTAATTGTGAACCCCTTTCACACCCATGCATGGCAGCATGGGGGCACAAGCCATCCTCCTATTCCCTTCTGGGGGCTACTCACACACATTGCAGTAGAAGCATGCAGGGGAGCAGCCTCTGTGGATTACTATTCCCCCACCTCTGAGTCGGGAAGCAATGGCATTAGCTGCCCACCTTCATGGCACTCCATGGTGCAGATGACCCAGCACATTGGGTCAAGTAATCTCCAAAGACAGGTATAGGATTAGTCCAGATTACTCCCTCCCAGAACAGGTGGAGTTACAAGGTACCAGATTGCGACTTTTGGAGTCACAAACTGCTTCCTGTTCTGTTCTTGGGACAGCACAATGAACCGCTGCCCCTTGTAGCAAAGCATAAACGAGCCTTTCGTGTGCTTTCAGAATGATCAGGACATCCAGAAGAAAAGCCAAGTGACAACTATTCCCACACATTCACTTTCCCTATCTTTAACCCATCATCCTCTTCTACTCAGCTATTGAGCACGTGCCACATGTTAAGGCAACACTATGCCCCTGCACTACTAAAGTCTTAGATCTGAAAAAAAGCAGCATGTTTCTATTTGCAAAAAATAAAATTACGCTTTTTTCAGGTACCTGAAGTGCATCAATTATTCTTTTTGGAACATGCCCAATTTTAAAAACTAAGATACTGAATACTTGCTTCCACGAGGGCTACAAACCATAATCCTTCTCCTAAAAAGGTGCAAAAGAGACAAATATTGGAGCACTAACAGGACACATTGTAAACATTACTGCTAAATTATTTTGCCTTTGTTACATCTCCTTCCCAACTCTTCATTTCTTTTGTCTATTAAGTAAGAAGAATTGGGGTGGGGGGCTGGGACCGTCATATCTATCATGTAGCACCCACCATAAAACAAGGTCTATACATGATATTGACAGTTGGGCATTAAATATGGCTGAGTAAGACCAACTGCTACACTTTAGTGATAGCTTCTTCTCGTTTCCCCTTCCATCCTACTTTCCTCTAACTCGTGGAACGCCAAGCAGAAACCACGCAAACACTGTGCATTGCTTGGGACTGCTGGTCCCTGTCAGTGTTTAGCCAGCAACTAGGAACTGTGCTGATTGCAGGAGACATGTACAGAAGAAAATACACTCATGCAGGGTCGAGACCCAGCATGAAATGCAGAATTCAAGCCCCCTCACCTCCATGCAGAGGAAGGAACAGTAGGACACTAATGAGGCTGTCATTCAGTCATTATGTGCTATTTTCTCCTGGCATACCAATAATTTGATTTAGTCTGAATGACACTGCAAAGTTGATTAGTCTCCTCTTATGTTCATGACTTCCAAGCTAAAGTATCAGGCTTTGGTAGAACACGTGCACTCCTAATGGCCTTGAACAAAGGTTTTCAGTGTTAACCATTTGGTATTTTCCCTTGCCCTTGTGGAGTTATTTATGTAGCTCTAAATATCCTTTAATCCTGACCCTCCCCTCCCACTCCATTTTAATTCCATCATCCCGTGTCACGATCATAAATTCTAATGAAGGGCTTGGTGTGAATGGACTGTGCCTCTGAGGCGAAGTTGCTCCTTAATCAGTGTGGAGATTTGAGGGACATGTAATACACACCTTCCATGCAAGCACTTCACAAATCTCTTCTGCAGGATACCAAATATTATCCATGTTTCAACAACAACTAAATTAGTTTATCGGATAGAGCACAAGAATGATAGCCAGCATTCCTGGATGCAATTCCCAACAGTCTCTGAACCACTATTGGACCTTAACTAAAATAACTAAATCCCTCCTCCCTCGTGCCAAATTTTCCCATCTATCATGGAAAAGCCATGTATCTACTGAGGAGCTTAAAGTTTGGAAAGTGCCCAGATACGCTTGGATGAGGCGTGCCACTGGAGGATTCTCCAACTGTTGAAGGATCATCAGTAGTCCGTCCCTCTGTGTGTGTGTGGGGGGGGGGGGGGGGGGGGGGGGGAGGGGCTGATTCGGAGAGAGTCACGACCTGCAATCACACCTGAGCTCTGCATTCCAACATAGCTCACACAATCATACCCAAATAACCATTGCTTACAACTGCTCCAAGCGTCTTCAGAAGAAATTCCTCTCCTCCTGCTCTACAGCCAAAACCTTGGAGGAAGCAACCTCTCTTATATGAAGGAAAGAATCTCGTCTCAAGAGTCACCAGCAGCACAGTCGGGATGCTGGTTATTCATGGGAATGCTAACACATTGCATTATTAGCTACTGAACTATTTTACCCGCTCGTCAGAAACTCAAAAGCTTGGCTTTCCATATGCAATTTTTGTCCTTAGTAGGCCAGTTAAAAAATGCCCTGTCTTCAGGACCCTGGAAAAAGGCATACATAAAAACTGCCTAGGTACTCTACTAATTTATCCCAGGCAGTAAGTAAACTCAAGATCGCTTGGCTAAACCTATAACACTGGTGGTAGCTAGAGAAATTTTCCTTCCCATCTCCTATTACTACTGAACTTGCCAAACATCTGATTCAGACAACACACATGCTTTATAATCTGCCTATGTGCAGTTCTGCCCCCCACTCACCACTGGTGGTTTTACTGAAGTGGTGTATTTTTTTTTTTTTTATTGAAATTGAATGTAATGGTTAATGTTTAAAACCTTCTCACTCCCTTATTCAAATGAAGGCTTTTTGAACATGTCTGTGTTTGAGTACTACTTACAAACATCTAAGATTAGCTCCCTGGACTGTTCAAATTGCCTAGAAATCATAGGAAACCATACACTGATATTTTGCTAGAATTGAGTTTGTTGGGGAAACACAGTATGTCAAAAAGTGCTGAGTGACCACTCGTGTTTGATCTTATGTTTTAAACAAATGTACTGGAGTTTCACCTCACTGCTATTCAATATTACTTTTACAAGACATTCTAAATAGAATGAACTGTACTTCAACTGACAACTTTCAAAATACTGTTGGGTGGATAACAATTTACTCGGCTCAACAAACTGACCTACGTGCCTCCCCAGACAACTAAGAACCCCACTATTGGTACAGAATTCCTGCTGACTCTTTAGTCGCCACTCAACACTTCCCAAAGGTGAACATGTTCGTAAGGGCTTGATACGGTGATATGCTCAGCACCCTCAAATCCCACTAGCTTCAAAAGGCAGGGAGGGCACCCAGCACCTCCCAAGAGGTACACAGCACCTAGAAAGATTAGGCGTTCTGGTGGACATCCTAGGTTTAGTAGCATTAAAATAATTTTTCAGCTCAATAGCAATGCTCTAAGAAAAGCTGCACTGGAAGGGTGTGTGTGTTTTAGTTCCTCAATGAGGAGAAAAATCCCTTGGTGAATTGTCTCATTTAGTCAGCGATATAAACAGAATGATTAATGTTAGTTTCTGATCTAATTTCACCTCAGGATTTCTTTAACTGACACATTAACATGCATAAATGATCAAAAAGTACACGAAGCAAGACAAATGTCAACATTTCTAATAAAAAGCTTGACAGAAAGAATATTTAGGAATCATTTCTAATACATTCCCAAGTTCTTTAGTTGTCATAAGCAACTAATGAAAAAATATAGGGCATGTCTTTTTCATCACATCAGAAATTTTAAAACCTGCTATACCTTTTGGTTGATAGTTACACAACCTGAATAGAGCTGGGGCATCTCCTATAGACACTGCAGAGGCAGATGAGGCTTTTTTTAAATCTGGTAGCTGCACCACTGCTGCACGCTAACCTTGAGCCAGCACTATCACTCCAGATGAGTTGCCATGGCAACTAACACCTTTCTCTAGGCTGTCAATATGTTCCCCCAAAAGTCTACACTCCCTTGATTTACTTTTACAGTTAGAAACCACACAGGCACCATCAAATCTAGAGGCCCGTAAAAGCCTGTAAATAAGCTTTTCTAGAAATTTAAGGTGGGATTTGATCTTGCCCGACTACTTTAGACTGCATCAAGGAGAGACCTACCTGCTGGGTCATAAATAACCCAAAGATACTCAGCAGCTGGCTTGGACTATTTCTGGCCAGCGTGATGGTTTGTACATGCTTCATTCTTACAACCCCCAAGGACATTTATGGGTTTCCTCCACATTTGTCCACAATCCCCTTCCCCCAGTATGTCTGATGAAAGTGTCAAACGAAAGGAGAAGTAGGGAGAAAGCCTTTAAAATAATCTGAAAAAAGTTTCAAGAGAAGGAGAGAAGCCATTACATTTTGGCAAGCTCATCTCTAAGGCCAAGGTCTCGTGTAGGTGACCTGCTGAGGATTGCGCACACTATAATGTACAATGAAGAGCATGTGAAAAACATAGATGAAAAATTCAGCTGCGACAGTTCTATTTGCTCGTTTTACAGCTAATTATAGAACCAAGTAATGAAATTTTGTTTTGGTCTTCTTAGATTTAACTGATCAAAGCAGGCACTGTCTCCAAAGAGTGTGTGAAGTATCTAGCAGTTAGGTCTTGAGCAGGGCCTAACACTACAGTATGAATATTTAACAGAAATCCTTCCCCCTCCTCCCTTTAAACACCTCTGTACATCTGTCCTTCAAGTTCAGTTCAACTTACAGTGCAGTTTTTCTGTTAATCATAGTGTGCACTTCTAGCCATTAAATATCCATCTTCTAGTTGAAGGGCCTTTTTAAAAAACCTATTATAAAAATAAATTTTAAGTAAGCCCTTGATACTGAAGACTGTTTTCTTCCAAAGCTGTAGTCCTCCATACTGCATGCATAGCAATGTGCTATTGTAGGGTTGCTCAAATGTAGCAGCACTGAATGCACAAAGCCTTTGGTTTGATCACCAACAGAATGATTTAAACTTTATAATCCGACAACATTGGGAAGGAAAATGTTAAATAACAGGTTTCTCTTTAGAGCACGAGTTCTGAGAAATTGCATGTATGAGAGAAGGGCAGAGATCTACTGCCAAAATACTAGGAACTGAAGAAGTGAGAACATTGGCAGTTATCCCAATGCTAGACACATTTCTCTAACCAAGCATTTGCATTATCACAAATGAATCATGATTACATGGACACTCATATGGAAGGGTAGGGAAGGAAGAGAAAGAACTAAGGAAGACTCCATTCATATTCCTACATGCGAACTTAATTTTGTTATTTGTATAATGGACTTTTATTGAGTAGTGAGCCTTTGGCCAAAGTATTTAGAGTTAACCACCACCATCTCAAGGTTGAGCTCTGAATGAATGCCAATATTGAATCCCTTCCTTCCATGACTCCAATGTACAACAAAAAGAAGGATGAATAAAAAAAACACAATGGATAGCATATCTGTTTGGGCCATGCACAGGGTTTTACTGTTCTTGTGTGCTTGACAGCATCACAACCAACATGAATAGAATTAAACCCTACATTTAACTCTAACCTTACAGTTCTCTCACACAAAACAAGACTATTCCATAGCAGGAATTGTTAGACGGCACAAGTGCAGCCAAGAGCAACCTGACATACAGGAAGAAGTCAATAACTTAGATGTTGAGAGATGAGAAATATTTCAAATTACTCAACCTAAAATATAACACAATAAAATGAAAAATCACTCCGTTCTTGCAAGTAGCTCAAGGCTTCTTCATTTGAGACATCAATAGTAACTAGATGATTAAAAAACAAACTTAGAGCTCAACTGCTGAAATCTTGCAGCTCATTTATGGTAACTCACGTATGAAAAAAAGAAAAGGAGTACTTGTGGCACCTTAGAGACTAACAAATTTGTTTGAGCATAAGATTTTGTGAGCTACAGCTCACTTCATCGGATGAAGCTGTAGCTCACGAAAGCTTATGCTCAAACAAATTTGTTAGTCTCTAAAGGTGCCACAAGTACTCCTTTTCTTTTTGCGAATACAGACTAACATGACAGGTTTCAGAGTAGCAGCCAAGTATGAAAGGTGGCCTTGAAAACCAAATTCTAATCCAATTTCCAAGTAGTAAGAAGACTATAGACAGCAGTTACAGACTCTGCTATCAAATCTCCACAGCAGCAGAACTCAGGAACACATTTACGGAGAAAGGAAAGACTGTCTATGTATGTCTACACTACCCACCAGACTATCTACGTATGTCTACACTACCCGCCGGATCGGCGGACAGCAATCGATCCAGCGGGGATTGATTTATCGTGTCTCGTCTAGATGTGATAAATCGATCCCCAAGCACTCTCCCGTCGACTCCTGTACTCCACTGTCGCGAGAGGCGCAGGCAGAGTCGACGGGGGAGCAGCAGCAGCCGACTCACCGTAGTGAAGTCACCGCGGTGAGTACGTCTTACGTACGTCCACTTCAGCTACATTATTCACGTAGCTGAAGTTGCTAACTTAGACCGATCCCCCCTACCCTAGTATAGACCAGGGCTAAGACACTAGGATCATCGCTCTACTTTTGAAGAATCCCAAAAGGTTCTTTCAATTAAAGCAGAAGAGGAAAAAAAAACCTCTTGGTTCAAGGTTGCATTTCAAGGGCTACATTCAATTATGAAAACCCAAGAGAGGCCAGAATCCCCAAGAAAAAGCATTTGTTAAAAATCTGGGTATGACAACAAAGAAAGATATAAGCCTTCAGAAACACCAGAAGCTATGGCTTTTCCCCCATGACTAATAAAGATTGTCACCGTTATACAAATTCACATTAGGACTTTGAAGTGCTTCAACATCTATTAAGGTCAAAAAGTTGTTTCCCCCAATCTAACTCGATGCCAGACCAAATTCAGCATCTTCTGTAGGAATAAAGTGAACAGCTTTCAGATAGGAAACTCGAGCCCCACAGAGACAAGGATACACACTCACTCCAACCCCCCTCCCTCCATCACTCACTCTCCTCCACCCTCACTCACTTTCACTGGGCTAGGGCAAGGTGCAGGAGAGGGTGTGGGCTCCGGCTGGGGGTGCGGGCTCTGGGCTGGGGCCAGAAATAAGGGGTTCAGGATGTGGGAGCAGGCGCAGTGCTGGGGCAGAGGGTTGGGGAGCGGGGGGGGTCCAGCTGGGGCTCTGGGGTGGGGCCAGGGATGAGGGGTTTGGAGTGTGGGAGGGGGCTCAGGGCTGGGGGTTCGGGGTCCAGGCAGGCGGCAATTACCTCAGGAGGCTCCAGGTCTGCAGCACAGTGGGGCTAAGGCAGGCTCCCTGCAGCTCCCAGAAACAGCTGGCACATCCAGCTCCTAGGTGCAGGGGTGGCCAGGCAGCTCTGCATGTTGCACGCTGCCGGCCCCCCACAGCTCCCATTGGCTGTGGCTCCCCACCAATGGGATCTGTGGCAGTGGTGCTCAAGACAGAAGCAGCACGCAGAGCTTCCCTGATCGCCACTGCACCTAGGGGCCACAGGGAGCCTGCCTTAGCCCTGCCAACCGGACTTTTAAACAGGCATGTCAGCGGTGCTCACCGGAGCCGCCCGGGTCCCTTTTCGATTGGGCGTTCCGGTCAAACACCTGACACCTGGCAATCCTATCTAGAACGTGACAAATTTACTTTCACTATTTGAAGCTGCAGCAGTCTGCCAAACTGAACCATTCAAAAAGCACCATCCAGTATGAGCCAGCATCAACAAGGAAGCCAGAAGCGCGGTGTTTAACTTGGACTTCTCTACCAAGCCTTGTTGGTAGGAGTGTTTACATTGTTCGTTTATCAGTAACTACAACCTGCTAACTATTTCTTATATCTCTACACTGCCCACTTTTAAGTGCTTCAGCATTTTAGTGAGCTGTCATTGCCGACTTCCTGCAAAGGCACAGTATTATCCATTTCAGGACAGCTTACGGAACACACAATCCCCCCCATGGAACACCATTCTGAACCAGAAAAGGGATAGACCCTTGTTTATGAGCTTTTATAGTGCAATCTCAGCTCAACTAATATTCCACAACCCTGCAGCATCTGTGGTTCACCATGCGATTAAAATGCAGAAAATGTCATTCTGATTTTTACAATTTTACCAAGCACTTTTGCCTCCAAGAGACACTGAAGTTAATTTAATGCAAAATGTTGCCTCAAGAAAAACAAGACAGTGGGTGCTGCCTTAAAGGGACACTATCAACTGTAAACATTTTAAGGGGAAAAATTTTAAAAGGGTGTGTTAAGCTACTTAAATTACCTGAAGAAAATATTTGGAATCCATTTACTAGTTACTATTTATGCCCTTTGTTTAGCTTTGCATGGGTCAGTCATGTCAGTTTTTCTTTATACGCAGTTTTACACACAGGTAATTGGTTCTTTATAATCATAACTTTGTAGCACTAACTTGCTTAATCAACTCGTACAACTGAACCTAAACACGACAGAAGAATATTCATTTAAAAACAACTATTTTCACTAAAATCCAAACAAGTTACAAAGCAACATTTCTACTGTCCTTAACTTTTTTTAGTATTAAAAAGACGATTTTTACAAAATATTAATTTTAGGAAAATTTAAGTTGTCCATGTGCTTTAAATGCTCTAGGATACTACAGCACACTTCTAATATGATATACAAATTTTGAGTCTGAAACCACAGACCCACCACCACCAATTAACCTGGGAATAGTCATTTCTGCAGGCACATTAAACGTAAACACATTCCCCTGCAAAACTGCTTTCCTCCATGTAAACGTAAAGAAAATAAAGCATACTTTATTTATTTTAAATACAACTGCAACTGAAGCCTTAGAAATGATATGTTAGACTGTATCCGCAAAAAGAAAAGGAGGACTTGTGGCACCTTAGAGACTAACCAACTTATTTGAGCGTAAGCTTTCGTGAGCTACAGCTCACTTCATCGGATGCATTCAGTGGAAAATACAGTGGGGAGATTTATATACACAGAGAACAATGGGTGTTAGTGAAGATAATGATAAGTTAGTGAAGATAGTGCAGGGTCAGCACCATCAGCAACTTTAGCAGCCTTAGAGCAGCTTCGTCCACAGCTGTTGTCAGTATTTTAAGCCCTTTGTAGGTTAGGCCTGTTGCTTTGTGAAGCGTTAGATAACTCTGTTCTTAAAACACAGCAGCAGCTGCCCAACCACACTGGAGCTTTCAGTGTTCCAATGGCTATACATTTTCCCTAATATTTTCTTAGTGCAGGCAGGTCGAAGGCAGACACACTTACAGGTTATTGGTCACTTATTTCCATTTACACAGGTAACCAAATGCCAAAAGAAATTCAAAGTGCCTCGTTCATCACACAAACATGTTTTTAAAAAGGTAAAGATTATGTAAAACTGCCATGTACTATCGTCAAAAATAGGATGTTCCCACAGGAAGAATATATAATTACTGTGCCATCGCCAACAATATATATTGCCCCAAAAAAGGCAATTCCTCCTCACCTCTACAGGAAATAAAATGTGATCATGAAGTATTTGACTTTATTCTCTTGAAACTACTATTTCTCCTTTAGCAACGAACCAAGGCATTTCTACTTTTCACCTTCCAAAGGGTGAAAGAGCTCATCTTAAGGCAGTCGCTCTGAATTTTAGGGCAGACTTGGAAGGGTTTTTAACATTCTTTCTACTGAAACTCCCACCATAACAATGCAATCATACAACAGCAGCAAACCCTTGGTTTTACATGGAACCCATGTTACTGCTACTTTATCAGTCAGTTCTTGATTTTCACAGCAGTAAGCAGAACCTTTTGAAAACGACCTTCAGCTCATCCAGCAAGTCAGAAATATCACAGTAACTGAGGAAAGCGAAGAATTCAGCCTGGGCCTGATCTGGCGCTCACTGAAGTCAAATGGCAAAACTCATCAACATTAATGATAGCAGGATCTGGTCTACAGCACTGGGAAGTCATAGACTAATTGAGCAACACCATGTGCAACCAGGTCAAAATAAAGCACAGTACCTTACAATATGACTTGTACTGAGACCATCCGGGAAAAAAAATGCAGACATTCAAGAGGTTAAAAAATATAAATATTGAAGCAAACTGCCAGACAACCAAATTGCACAGAATGATCCATCCCATGTGTTGGAGATTCAAAGGGTTTCTGGCAAAGTAGAGAGGGGATAGGAAATTTGTATCCCTTTGGGATCTACTTATAAATAATCTTTATAGGTTTCAACATTTTTCAAATTCATAACCCAGACACATGTAATGTGTACAGGGTTAGATAGAGCACATGGTCCTATGATTTCTTACAAGACAACAAATGAGCAGTTCTATCCCCCCATGAAGAACTGTCTGTGTGTATGTGAATATATCTTCAGTTATCCATTTAGTTCCACATAACAGTGTCTCTGTAAAGCATCTGGGTAGACTTTTCTGGCCCTCATCCGCTTCTTTTCCCAACTAAATAGGCAGATTTGCCATGCTAAATAGTCACACCACAAATTTCCCCCACAAGTCCAGCAAAACCAGCTAACAAGCACAAGTACAATTTAGGCACAGGGTTTTTCGCGTGCTTCTCAATTCCTCCTTCAAAATCAGCGATTCTGTTAGTTACCTAAAAAGAAAAGGAGTACTTGTGGCACCTTAGAAACTGACCAATTTATTTGAGCATAAGCTTTCGTGAGCTAAGCTAAGCTCACGAAAGCTTTTGCTCAAATAAATTGGTTAGCCTCTAAGGTGCCACAAGTACTCCTTTTCTTTTTGCGAATACAGACTAAACACGGCTGCTACTCTGAAACCTGTTAGTTACCTAGCCATCTCCAACTAAGCATCTTATTTGAACCGCGTCACCTTTCACCCTTCCCACCGAAATAAGCCATTTCTCTGTACCAACTGAACATACGTTGGAGAAGAGGTCTCTGAACAGACAGCCCTTCCAAAAGCTGAATTGACCACTGCAGATACTTTGTTGCAGTTGCAAAATTATGGGGTTGATTTAATAGCGATTTCCCGGTCCATTCCACACTTACCTTTCTTATTCAAAAAAGTCATTTTTCACCCAAGCAAAAACAGATAAAGTCAGTCACGCCCCTACAAAAGCAGGAGACTTCTGGCAGCGTCACCAGCGCAGGCCTTGGACAAGCCATGTCACATCTCTGCACTTCTGTTTCCTCTTCTATAAAATGGGGATAATACCCACTTTCAACAAAGCACTCACACATGCACATGTGCTACAAAAATGCATATCACAGCAAGGGCATAAAATTGGGTTCAATAGCTATTGAGTACAGTCCGTTGACATGCCTTGAGAGAGATCAGGGATTACAAGTAAGTTAAGCATGGAAGTACTCAGCAGACAAGTAGGTTCGCAAGGAATGTTGCGAATATTTATCTAATAGGCTTTAAACTCCTAGATCAAGTGCCTGCAGCCATAATATTGGGGGCGGGGGGAACCCAGGGAGGGCAGAGTATATATCCTATTCTGCTCAGATTCTTATTCTATGCATATTATGGTGTTATCTCAACACCACTTTGAATGACTGGAGCTTAGCAAACAAAGCTCTAATGAAGTTTAACCAATATTGCTGAGGTCATAGGAACCTATTGCCCCTACTCTTCTCAAGCTAGTCGTACTAAAGAGGAGCGCTATTACAGATGTTAGAGAAGCATCCAACACTTTCCGGGGGGAAATCTTGAGATTCATTTCAGTGAGGAAGGAAGGAAGGAAAGTTATCAGATTCAATTTACAGAGCATCACAGATGGTATCCTAGCACTGCAGAGGCCCTTGCAGCCTTCAAGCCAAGCGTACAATGGCAAGAGATTTGACGGATGACAAAGACACTGACTTTCACTGTAGGACCAAAAGCCTGGAACTTGTCATTGTCCTGCTGTATGACATTTGCAATAAAAGGAAATCAATACTGGTTTCCCTGACCTTACAGATTCCCTCATTCTTCCTCTTGTATGTATACAGGCAGGCAACTCAAAAAGCATGGTGAGAAAAATCCCCCATAGTTAACTCCACTGGTGTTCAGTACAGCTGCTGATGTTATATTTGGCTGTCACAAAGTACTGCTGAAAGATACTTATTCTGACCTTGCTGGACTTGGGAATTGTCCCAAGTTAATGAGATAAGCATACAGTGTAAATTACCCCAGTGCTCCTGGTAATAACAACCTGCACCTAAGCCAGTAAAACTGAAAATCCTCTTCCAGGATAGAATACCCAGCCATCACACATTAATAGTCATGCTCTTATCTAGAGGATAACAGTTTGTATTAACTGAAGACTCCAGACCCGAACAAAGTCAAAAGACAAGACACCTAACAACTTCATGGGGAGCCTAAAATGTGATTCAGTCCCCAAAATCAGAATTCATGTACAGCCTCTAAGACATATGCTGCAGCACTAAAAACACGGCAAACGTGAAGAAATCTATTTGTCTTGGGCCAGAGTAGAAACAGTTGCAGGTTTATATAATTTTTAACTAGACAGCGTCCTCAGAACAGGCTGCACAATGCGTAAAACCACATTGGACTATGAGAACAGAAGTAAACTGCTCTATGCTTGGAGACAGCATCTAGCAGTACATGAGAACAGAGTCTTACATCTAAGCGAAGCCTCAATGTGAGGACCGGTGGTATCAGCCGTTTCCAAATGTAATTTCTACAGACCCCAGTCCTGTCCTCAATGGAATCAGAAGCATACTAGGTCTTTGGTAGTAACCACTGTGTTTAAAAATGTTATCAGAGAAACTACCTCTCCCCCGGCATTCTTTAGGAAGGATTTCAGCTGTCCATCTCCCCAGTCAAACTGGTAAAGCAAGTCTTCACCAGTGTTAAGTCTTAGACTGGCCACTTTTTAAACATCTCTGTTCAAGGGGCTTCAGAATTGAATATAATGGAAATTTTGAAGTACAGCCCAACAATTAAGTCTCATCTTTGGTCCTTTCAGAGCTATTAGCCTGAGGGAGGAGGATCAGGATCCCAATTTTTGACAAATGGTCATTTTTCTACCTGAGCCAACATCTGTCAAGTGAGCTGGCAATCTGATGTCATGGGTGCATTACAAAAGCACGTATTAAACATAGCTGCACTGTAGGTAGCACACTTATGGGCCAACTGTATCGTTCGTTCAGTACACACCCACGTTCCCCAGGTGATGTTTCCACACAAACATTTGTTTTGCTTTTTCACTCCTTATTGGGGTGGTGCCCAGCCAAGTAACATTGCAGCGAAAGAAGGGAAGGCCCTTCACAACAGCTGCAAGACAGAACTTTGTTTCAGGTAACTGATAAGTTAATCAATTCTCAATTTTATATTCGTTTGTTTTTCTACCATACATTGTGAAATGGGATTAATACAAGTTACTTTCCTGAAGCAGTTTCAGTTCCCTCTTCACAAACAGTTTCTGACATAGCTCTGAAGAGGAGGAAGGACAAAGCTCTTCCATGAAGAATAAATTTAGAGCCCAAGTCTCAGAAGCGCTCACTGATTTTGGGTGCCTCCAGTTTTGGTGGCCCAACTTAAGACACCATGAACGTGATTTTCAGAGGTGCTGAACACAACCAAATTCCAGCCCAAGCCGAATGGGAATTGTAGGGACCTCTGAAAGGGAAAAAAAAAAAAAAAAAAAAACAGAAAAAACCACCAAGCAAAGCAAAACCACACACACCCCACTCAGCATGTCTCACTCAAACAGGCTTCAGAGTAGCAACCGTGTTAGTCTGTATCCGCAAAAAGAAAAGGAGTACTTGTGATGTAGTGAGCTGTAGCTCGTGAAAGCTTATGCTCAAATAAATTTGTTAGTCTCTACGGTGCCACAAGTCCTCTTTTTCTTTTCACTCAAATAAGGAACTCCAAAACAGAGGTTTCCAAAATGTCTGGACAACTGAAAAATTTTACCTTCTTGTTTTAGGATGAGCTGGCTCTTCATTAAGACTATGTGAGACGATACGGCAGCCTTTAAAAGTAGACTGTATACTGGTATTTGAAACCAGGCCCCTTCCATTTCAGCATCTATATATGGATTTAGGAGCCCTAGGTCTGAAAATTTTGGCTACTAACTCTAAAATGAAAACAATTAGCAGGCCAGCTAAGTCTGAAGTTAACAGAAAAGAACAGTTTTCTGCATGGAATAGGTGAGAGTAAGAATGTGTGTTTTGATCCATGAAGAATCAGAAAGTAGTCAATTTCATTCTGCTTTCTTGGAGGTGATGGGCACAGGAGGGAGTTGTGAGAGTTCCTGTCTTTCCACACCCCACCTAACATATGCAAATTAAAATTAACCTCATAGTATAAATAAGCCAGTCACATAAGACTGCTTTTGTTTCCCAATTAAGGGGATGATAACCAGAAATACTGAGCAACAGCAATTCCCATCCAAGTCGGTGGGAGTTTTACTTGACTAAAAACAGCACAATTTGGCCCTGTAAAAGTACTACATATTTAGAACACTTTGTATACCAATGTTTCAGCATAAGGTACAGTTCCCACATAAATATTACACATCCTGCCGAGTACAGATGTTGCACATATAGAAAACGCTGGCCTCACTTCCAAACACAAGAAGATGAGACATATAAACTAAACACGTCAACATGTTATATGTATACACAAAATATTTAGCTTTTGGACCAGGCATCTCTTAGCCTCTCTTCCTTTAAAACACTTTAATAAATCATTCCAGCTTGTGTGATAACTCAAACAGATGAGCATCACAAGACGGTTCAGCTGGAATGTAACACATCTAAGATCTCCTTCACCATAACCCTGTCACCATCAGATGGTGCCAAAAAATTAAGCTATCAGAAAGAATTCAACCCTAGCTACTGAGCAAATGCTGGCACACCTGGATTATTTCATGGGGGCCCTTTAACAGTTCTGGAATCCAAAAATAATAAGTTTTAAACCACATGAAAAAGGAGCTCAGTTGGGGAAAGTTAGCTGGTCAACTGAAGCAGTGACATCAGCCATCTGGTTGGTTTATAGAATGGGCTTGTGTACACACTTATTTTAAGGCAGGTTAGACATTTAAACAATGAGTGCTGAAGCCTGGAATTTTAACTGAGGTTATCAGATCAAAAATGTTTGGCTTTTTATACCCATCCAAGCCCCACCCACTCCAGTCATAAATTCTACCACACTGCAATGTTTGAAAATCACCCAGTACTCTGCTCTGCTAGAGCACTTACTGTTTCTGGATTCAGCATTATACACAAACGGTGTCTGGAGAGAGATGAAGGCCTGGGAAGCAGAACTGAGCCCCTCTGCCATCAGCGTCACCTTTTCGCATACATTGTCTCACTTGCTATCCTTTTGTATATCATCACTTCTATTGCCCTTTTAGGTTTCTCCTTCTCATGTCTGTTCTCCTCTCCCTTCCCACCACTGAGGACAGATTCCGAGATAACGCACTACTTGGAAAGAAGTCAACTGTGGGCCTTTATCCTTTGGCTTAAACATTTACTCAAATCCTTCTGCAGCTAAGCAAAATCAAGTTTTATTTCTGAATTTCATCAGTCCTGCCATACAGCGACCCAGGAGCTGTCTACACAGACAAGGCAAGAGAGTGGTGGTTAGGCAGTTTAGCAGACCCTCTGTTGGACGGGGCTCTGGTTCCTGCACGGACTGTGAATAACGTTACAGCAATAAGCAGGCTTCCTTTGGCTTTATAAGCAAGGCACTGGTAGCAGCTTCCACAATCCCAGAAAGCAATATTCTACTCTGCATTACAGGGAGTGCCTCCTCTAGATCAATTATGAAGGCTTCACTGAAACTGGGTCAACAGGCAGAGGTAGAAGAACAGACCTCAGCGTGAGGAGACGGCCATCTGCCAGAAGCTCATGTGCTCCCTCAGCAAGGTGAGATGAAACATTCTCTATGCGCTCAGCCCTGAAAAAGAGTTTTCCTACTATGAACACATCAGATGTGAAACTAAACTCAGTTACTTGTTCACTCACAGCTCACACTCCACTGCTGCAAGACTATTGGGATTGTTTATTAGGTACCAGGTACTTAATTTTAACAAACCTGAAATGCTTTGCTAAAGGAAGTGCAAGATCTGGAGCTACTTAAACAGTAGGAGGTACTTAACTCCAGAGCATAATAAGTGAAATGTGCCATTTTCACAGGACATCAGGCTGAATGTGTCTTTTATTGACTTCATCATTCCTAGAGCTAGAAAGGAAAGTAAAAATTTAACATGTACACCTGCTACTATTCTCTCTTTCTGTTGGGTTTCTGGGGGTCAGAGGGAGGAGAACTGGAAGAGGCATCTAGCACAGCAGGTTGCTGTGAGAAATACGATGTAACTGCTCTTCTGCAGCTTCAGCTGAGCTACCATATTCTGCTAAAAACTGCAAAAGCTTTTTTTTTTATGTTATATTTGTTAGATCTCCAAAGCTGATGAGTTTTTAGAAGTGTTGGGCCCTTGTAATTGGGCACTATCTTACGTAGTTATATTTTTGCTTCTCATAAATTAATTCAATTGAATGACCGTTTGTTCTCCCAGCTGGGAGAACAAACATCCCCACTCTCCTGTATCATCATCCATACAGTTGTTTCGTCAGAAAACTCTAATAGCGTCTGGTCTTGTTAAAAGAGAGCTAAATGAATGCTAAAGAGGAAAACAGTAATCCCTTCCTTCTCACCTCTTCCCCAAGCACCTCCCTTATTTTCCCCAAGAGATGCAGAGAAATGACAAAATGTGGAATAGTGCAATGATGTAGGAAAGCTTTGCCTATATAAGAAATTATCCTTTCCCTTGAAGTTAGTCTTTTGACCCCATATCTACAGCTTTTGTATGCATATGAAATGTTTGAGAAGTTTAACATCAGCATACTCCGTCCCCATCAGGGAACATGTTATTTTAATATGATCACAGTAGTCAACGTGCATTATGAAGGATATTCTCCTGACTGCTCTGGTTGACCAGTTGATTATTCTATGAAGATTAGTTAAAATGTCATTACTTGGCTTACAAACAGCTTTAGAAAGAAAATGGTCAGTTAAGGACTTCAGTGCTTCTAAAAGTGAGACAACCATCTGAACGCAAGCAGTCAAATGTATTCCTGACTTCAGTCTAGGTGCACGAGATAGGAATTCCACTTGGTAAACCCAAATCTCAATTCCCACAGAGAGCAAGCAATATTGTGTAGTTTGCAGCACCGTTACATTTAAAACCATCACAACCCTTCTTTTGTTGGAATAAATGTCTGTTTTAAAAACAGGAACCTATCAAGTAAGTGAATAAGGAAGGCCATGGCTTGAGCTTACCCACTTTCACGTTCTCTAAATCTTTACAAAACTATAATGAAAATGTACCACTCCAGACACAAAAAAATCTACCCACCCACCATCTACCATAATAAGGGGAAAATCCTTAATGATACATTACTATCCCATTTATAAAATTACCACTGCCGAAAAGTAGAATTTTACAAGATTGCTTTAAATAGCCACTTTGCAGCCCCTGCCCTTCAAAAGCCTCACTGCATTCTAGTAAAGAAAAATAAGAGCAGGTCCCAAATAATTGGTATAGTCAAATGAGAGCCTGCAAAGGCCTTTAACTCTCAGAATTAAAAACACCACCCACACACAATGGCTCAAATGTGAGCCAGTGTCTACAGCTTTTCATTCCGGCTATTGTGATCTAAGAATAGAACTGCAGAGTCCACATAATCCAGCAGTCTCCACTGCATTGTGTTCTCTCACTATCCATGTTACAATCTGAGGGTTATTTAAAGTGTGAAACAGGCAAGTCTCTCTTTGAATGTCAGCCTAAACACGGGAAGCCAAGCTAATGCCTACTTTGAAATTACTGGACCCTGCCCACTAATGCCGTAGTTCAAGTATTTAAATAGCAGATCCAAGTCTGAAGTGGCAAGTTTGGTATCAGAAGTGCTCCTGTGAAGACCCAACAGTGCCAGTGTGGGGACCTCCAATCCAGTTCTCGCCAACCAGGAGCTGGTTGCTGCTGAACACAACTGATAGCAATTTTCAATCCGATTAAGTTTGCACAGAATGTACGCAATCAGTAGAGGCAAAGAAAACAAGAACTAAACGGAATGGAAGGACACTGTGCAGTGAATGTTTCTTATTATAAAGGTAGCTGTACCCAAAAACAGTTCAAGCCAACATTTTAGACTACTACTAATCTGTTGCATGAGTACAGTGCCTTTCATCAGGGTGCTGTAAGTATTAAAGCCCCACAGTACTGCTGATGTAGTGGAGTACTATCCTCATACAGATGAGGAAACTGACAGAGATTAAATACCATGCCAAAGGTCACACAGCCTATCAGCAGCAAGAGTAGAAATCAGAAATCCTGATCCCCAGTCCTGTGCTCTAACAACTAGACATCCCCTTTATCATGAGCTACTGTGACATTCCCCTGGTGTTAGCTGGACCAGTGATCTGCTAGGTCACTCCAATCCTCGACTCTGGGAACCAGCCTTACCCTGCTTCGCTGTGAGAACCCCCACTCCTGGGCTGTTCACACACAGCCCCTGGCATGTAAGCTGCTCTCAGCACATGAGTGAGCACTTTTGGCCAGCCGCTGCTTGGATTGTGCAACTGAATGACACTAGCCAATATCTCCGGTCCCAGACACAACCCTAAGAACCTCCATCTTGCAATGTCCAGTTATGCCCACTGGACGCTGCAAGCTTGTGAGTTTGTCAATTTAACAAAGAAATTGATATGTACTAGGCTTGTTATCCCAAGGGGAGTCTTTGATACTTCAAACCGAATGCACTGCTTCAGGTAGAACAAATTTATTCACTACGAAAGATAGATTGTAAGTGATTATAAGTCAAAGCACAACAAGTCAGGTTTGGTCAAATGAAATAGAAGCAAAACGCTTTCTACGCTGATCTTAATATTTTCAGTGCTCTTACGAACTTAGATGCTTCTCACCATAGGCTTGCCGGTTGCCCTTCAGCCAGGCTCTCACCTTTGATCAGCTCTTCAGTCACTTGGTGGTGGTGTCTGTAGATGAAGGTGGAAGAGAGAGGAAGAGGATGGCAAATGTCTCTCCCCATTATGTTTTTTCCTTCCCTCCTTGCTTTGCCCCCTCCCTTCACCGTCAGGTGAGCATTACCTCATCGTCGTGCCAAACTGACCAAGCGAAGGGGGATGACTCACTGGAGAGTCCAATAGATCCTTTGTTGCTGCCTAGGCCAGTGTCCTTTGTCCCATACATGCCCTGATGAGTTGTGAACTGCCCCTCTGTTCCTGGAGAGTTTTGCCTGGTCTTGTTTTAAGCCATAAGGACACTTTTCAGCCTCATAACTATATACACAGGAAATTACAACCTGTAACGTCACTATAACAACAATGCTCAGTGCATCATGAGCCTTTCAAAAACACCCAACGTGACACACTTTGCATTGGATACCACACCATCATATTATAAGGATGAACATAGGGGTGCAGGGTGTTCCCCCGAGATACAGTGTGTCACAGCTACACAGTGCGTAGCATCAAGACTGAACAAATCCAGCAGATGCGTTGGGGGGGGGGGGGGGGGAGGATGAAGGTTATTTCCCAGTTGATGTGGCACAAGCTTCTTCTCAATTGCCCATAAAATGGGAACGTAGTGCTTGCCAAACAGTACAACGTGCACGTCACAACCCATTACCATTATCAAGAACTTGATAACTGACCACAAGCAGAAATTCGCAGGCTTGCAATAGGATAAAATTTACACGAACCTTCTGTTCAGACATCTGTCATGGATACAGACAGTGATCTTCAACGAAAAACACATTCATCCCCATGCCACACAAACCCACCCTTTAAAATCATTAAGTAAACTTTAGTGCATCTGCAAAACGCAAGGGTGACAGCCCTGAGAAATAATTCCGTTTTATCTATATGGTATGTGCAGCCACTATGCAACTCTCCTCCCCTCACTGCCTTACCAATAGGCTTCTAGTTTGACCAGGAGGGACCACTTCTAAGAGTGAAAGCAATTCATTCTCTCCACAGCCCATTCAGTCCCTAGCCTCTGCTGAAGCTACCAAAAAGGGAACCAACTAGTGCCAAGAGCAGAGTGTGTGTGTGTGTGTTGGTGTTCTGATACACTCCATCAGCTGGGAAGTGGCACCAAAACTCATCTCAAATAGGAGGGTTTGAGAGCAACCAGATGGCTACCAACATGGAATGGACTGGAACCAGGACTTAGAGAAAGTGAAGTTCTATTTACCATCTGGTGTACCGAGCCTGATTGTCACACATTCAAAGTTACTTCCATTTACTCCCGATTTACAGCTAGGTACACATGAACAGTATGTATTGAGAAAAAGCAGTTATAGAGGAAACCATTAGCAATAAAAATAAACAGTCAACATATGACCGAGCAGCAAAATGGATATTAAACTCTCTGAATTGCCCTCTTACAAAAACCAAGTCATCTAAAACTCTGACCTCAATTTTGGATATTTCAGTCACTAGAAAGAAATTTAAACTCATCTCAGTACAAAGTAATATAGCCATGTTAAGATAAATGCTAGAAATGACAGCAATTGAAGAGTTTAAAAGCCATTTAGCTTTGCACAGTTGAGTTCAGGTCCTGACGCTGTAACTTAGTCATGTCCCTGCCATTTTCAAGCCCTCTCTGAAAAGCTGACTGCTGTTACAACTATCAAAAGGGTAATAATATGGTCAGCAATTCCCCCAACTCTCCCCATCTCCCTTTACAGGAAAACCTGTGACCTTCAACTTAAGGATAATTTTGAATTCTACACACACACTTCAAGTGTAGTGGCATGGAAGATTAAGTATTCGCATAGCAAACACATGGCTCTTTGTTAGAAGCCATCAAGTGCCATAATATTTTGTGCCAACTCAGTCCAAAGGCACTGCCTGCAATGAAATCAAAAGCTAAGGTGTTCACCACAATGCTGGATTTTAATGTGGAATTCTCAACACTAGAGTCCATTATCAGATTTTCTTGAGACCCCTTTGCATGGAGTAAAAGCAGGATGAAAGCCATTATGGCCTAAACCATTAAAAACAAAAGAAGTCACAGGACCCTTTTTAAAGGATGTAAACAGACTAATTACCCCCAGAGGAATGAGGTTTGACATGGAAAGGAGGACCTGCTCCCTCAGTCTGTAGCACAATAAAAGAAAGAATCTTTAAGATACTGTTTCAGTGGTACCGCAAACCTGTCGGGTTAAATACTCTTCTATACATATATGAATTGACTAGGGATAAATGTTGGAGAAGTTGTGGTTACAGAGGAGATTTTATGCATATATGGTGGACATTTCTGGTCATTACAGAGTATTGGGATGGAATCCATACAAAATATCACCAATTGATTCATCTCTGTTACTAAAGGAACGTTTGGTAATCCTCCTGGGGCTTCCACACAGAAATGGTCACACAGAAGGACATGAAAAATTTATCTGTCATCTGCTAGTAGCTGCTGAACTATTGGTAGCTTCTCACTGGAAAGAAAAATACCACCATCACAGAGGAATGGTTAAAAAAACTGGATGGTGTGTTTATGGAAAAATTAACACACCAGTTATGCACCTAGCAAAACCGACTGACAGATTCTCAGATATTTGGTTACTGTTTATTCAATACTTAGAAGTTCATTCACCTGCCAAAAGATCCCGCAAAAAACCCGAATATAGCTGTCTAATTTTTATTTATTTATTTTTTTAATATTAGCATTTGGTAGACATGCCTGGTTTGTTAATTATGTATATAGAGAGATTTCAGTCCATTTAATAAAATCATGAGAAATAACATAGGTGTGTGACGATATACTCTAATTCGATAACATGGTGTTAGAAAAAGAAATCTATTATATTGTTGTATGTTGCTTAAAACCAGGGTAGATGAAAAAAAATCAATGATTTTAAAAAAATCTGATTTTTTTTTAATGTAAATCTGATTTTTTTTTTTTTTTTTTTAATAAAACACTTTGGAGGAAAAAACCTGTCTAGAGATAATTTTAATTAAGATACATTATAGCTCAAAGATGATATCATGGAATAGGGATTATAAATTCTAATTCCATAGTATGGGACAATATATTCATGTAATGCTGAAGAAAAGTTTTGTAAATGAGTTCCAATAGTTCTTGATTAGGAACCCAATCTTATGGGGTTCCAGGGGCTTCTGTATAGACTATTTAGGTTAATCTTTCTATCTATGCAATGGAACTCAGTGCTCAGTCTAGAAGAAACCATCAGAGATTATTAGTTTTCTCAAACTGTGGATTTTTGTCTCTAGAAATAACATGCTTGTTAACAGCAAAAATGTTTTTAAATATATAGAGTTGAAAAATAACGGACCTCAGCCCTATTGTCCCTCTGCAAATTTGTATACACAGAGTCAATCCCTTCTCTCTCTCTCTAAAAGTGCAAAGTTTCAAAAAGTTCAATGAATAGAAGGTTTCAGAGTAGCTGCTGTGTTAGTCTGTATTCGCAAAAAGAAAAGGAGGACTTGTGGCACCTTAGAGACGAACAAATTTATTTGAGCATGAGATTGTTGGGGGCGGAATAGATCTGGACAAGGAGAAAAAGTCTGGAGATAAATATGAGAAGGCAATAGAAACAAAAGAGATACTGTTTGAGCAGCATATTCCAGAAGTCTTGAGGTCTGAGTGTAGCCTTCATTGATTTGAGATCTACCATACCATTCTCTCACTAGAAGGGAAAACCTGTAATGGCAGCAGGCCATAAAAGAGACCCAGTTTGGGAATAAGAACCATTCAAGAAATATATGTTTGCTGATGATTTAAAGGAAGTCACACCAGCGAACTGGTGGAAATCACTTAAGCACTTGGATTCAGAGACTGTTGAAGTGATAATCACACTTTACACCGGCAGAAGAAGCTACTGCTGTTAAAAGAATATTTTCTTTCTTTGGACTAATTCATTCCAAATTGAGAAATCGTTTGGGACCTGAAAAAACAGGAAAGCTGCTTTTTCTTTTTCAGATTATGAACAAGCAGGAGAATGAAGGTGAAGACGACTGAGTTAGCAGCAGAAGCCAATACTTTAAGTTTTTCGTGTTGACCTGGCTGACCTAGTCGATTTAAATTTGTTTTTTAAAAAAAAATTTCATTTAACTATTTTAGTTAAAACAATTTTAAACAAAAACTAACCTGATTTTAAAAAACACTTGAATGTTTAACTGAATTCAAAAAGTCATGTGCTTGTTTTGTTAAATTATGTGTTTGCTGTTGAAAAAAAAATCCAGAATGCATAACGTTGTTGTTTTAGTTAAATAAAACAATTCAAGTGTCCGTCTGGTGATGTTCTCCTCCTAACACAGCATGGCAAGAAAATCCTTCAAATATTAATGATTAACCCATTGCACTGGAGATAGTTCACCTCCAAATCACTTCATAAATATCTGCTTCAATTACCTTTGGTAAATGAAATAACCAAAAAAAACATTCATTTTCTGATATAGCTGTAAAACTGATCTGAAAAGTTTTCAAAATAAATCACTGCTTAAAAATGTATAGTGCATACCTTCTAAAAATGAAACCTAGATCTGTCTGAGTTGTGAAGAATATGTATTAAAGTCACAACCACCAACAAGAATGCACTTTTATGTAGAAATCCATGATTAAATCGAGTCTTCCTGACTAGTGATTTAAACCAAATCCACCCTGCTTTAAACTTTGTAATGATTGGGGCTTTTTCCCCCTGATATTTACATGGCAAGGATTTGTAAACTTGTTAATACTTTCTAAGCAAACAAATAGTTCAAAACACAAAATTACAGAACCCTTTCAAAAAAATGTCCAGTGTAGCAAAAGTAGTTGAGCATGCTACAAGTTTGAGGACACAGATTACAGCCTGGAAAGCTTTACTTTCTACAATGAGATTCATGTATACCCGGGCTTGTCTACACAGCAACTTAGTCATGGCAAGCCACTGTGAAACAGCAATGTGTCGAAGCACACTATGGAACTTTTAGTGCTTGGTAGCAGGTCCACACAGTCAGTGTGCGGCACGCTGTAGATTGACACCCCGGCTTTCTGCAAACTAAATCTCTGTTTAAACAGGCCCCTTCCCTATTTTCATCTTACCTCGGAACTCTGAAGTACGAGAAGAGTGGAACTCTATTCTCCCACAAATAACAGTTTTCCCCATCACAAGAAAGCAGGCTAACAGGTCAGGCAGTTAGTCGAAAGGGTGGGATTCCAAATGAACGAACAGTGAAGGATGCCATTTTTACACATGACTGAAGAGAAGAAGTTTAGATGTTGCAGACGGGTTCTAACTGCAGCAACTGCTTTTCCATTTCTAGTGCTTGTACATTTTGGAGACAATTTTCAAGAGAACCCAAGAAATTTAGGTGTTCGTGTCACAGTGACTTTCAATAGGACTTAACCTTTTTGGCTGAAAATCTCCCTCTCTAACACCAGACTGGGAACACATCATATAAGTTTGGTTACTTCCAACTTCCTTTCATGGCATACTCTGTTGCATGCTACTTCTAACATAAATGATTATAAAAAGAGTATTTGATACAAGTATGCCTACAATTATGCATCTCTGAAATTAATGTGGTATAAACTGTAAACTAGAAGCTAAGAGCAAACAAAATTATATGACTGACATCTTCAAATTCCAAAGTGCCAGAGCAAAGAAGAAATGGAAGGGAAAGAGAAAAGAATTAGTTCTTTATAAACAAAAAAGATACACTGTATCCATTAAGTGATCAAGAAAGCAAGGATCTGAGTCATGGAAAGAATAATTTAAGAATAAATAACTTTCATTTATATCAACATATTTCATTCCAAAGGCCATTACATATTACATAGCAAAGAATCATTTCACTCATCATTCAAGTGCAGTCACCTTGGGTTGAGACAGAAAAAGGAAGTTTGGTGAAAGCAGTAGGTTGGCTACTGAAGTTAAGCACGTTTATTGCATCCATTTATGCTCGATAGAATCGATCAGAAGACACCATAATCTAGGGCCAGTTACAGAGAACTCTGTCCCATGCCAACGTTGCACCGTCAGTATGGTAACGATGGAGCAATCATTATAGAACGGAATGGACTGCACGGCAGCCAACACAAGCTCCAATTATCTGCTTCTATTTGTGTCTTTGAAAGTCCTCTTTCCTTGCTCTGAACTAGTGAGATGAGTGAAAGGTCCCAAGTAACAGATTACATGGTCTCTATCCTGCCACTACTGCTCTGCAATTACTAGGAACTAGCATTGTACTAGAGGCCCAGACCAAATGCAAGTGTCACATATCGATAAGCTTCCTGCCCCAAAGACGTGGAGCCTGTAATGCTGATGTGCCTAGACGGTCACCCAATGATACAAAGTCTCACTGCTGTAGTGCTCACCTGTATCAAGAGACGGGTCAGTCAGTCACATGGGTCGGTCACATCAAGCGCAAAGAAAAACATACAAAAAGAGCTCATGAGTGCAGGCTGGTGGATTTAGAAGCCAGAAGACAGCAGCTTAAAGAATGGGAAAATATGGACTCCACTATCACCACAAGTTCTGCTGTTTTATTCGAACGAACTACGTTATTGATCAATTTGCCACTCAGTCCAGCTAGCGATAAAAAGGTATCCCCACTGTCATCATTGTTTAGAGATGGGGGGGTGCCCCACTAGAGAGAGAGATATGGATACACAGAAATTTGAATATAAGCAATTTAGGTGTTTTAGTCACTTCTGTTTGAAATACAATACTCCAGCCACATTCTGCTGCTTAAAAGCTATATATTGTTTACATCTTAGTAAGAACTATCCAACCTCAAACCAAGCTAAGGCATGTAGAAAATTAAGTCTGAGCAGCTATGCACCAGTGAAGTTCATGAGTCTGCATTGATTATCTGTAATGCAAGTTTTGGCAGCTCTGAGGATACTTCTCTCCCCCCCCTCCAAAGAGCACACACACAATTGCCTTTGGATTGCTTCTCTTCTCCAGACTGCAAAGAAAATAAGAAAGCATTAAAGTATCTGCCTAGATGAACAGCATTTGGGAGCAACAACAGCATTTGACAAGAGTGGGCTCGATACCAACCACACCCCACCCCTTCACCCTTGGATCTACAGCTTGCCAATATAAACATGTGCCAGAAAGCAAAAGATGACTCTTAGCACATTCCATAGAAAATAAGGAGAGAAGAAAAAGCCCGCAATACAGGGACTATATAGAGACCCAACTCTTCTGTTCATTCTGGCATCAATATAACCCTTGTTCACACATCTAGAGCAGGACATCAAGTGCAGTTTAACAAGTGCACTGAAACAAATACAAGCACTTTAAGTAAATAAAAGGACGTGGTATAAATCCTGAAGTAGCATGCCCTCATTTGGCAGTTCTTGCTTATTCTACCACCAATGAGGGACTGTTTGAATTAGGGAAAAGTTAGGGAATTTAAGTGGAAAGCACCACAAAGCTCCAGCACCTCTGTGAGAGCCTCTAATATAACCTTCCACTCCAAGGGGAGAGGAGAGGGTCTATCATCTCATTTACTCCCATCTGCAGAAGAGGCTTTTTGAATAAGCTTTCAGACTTCAAAAGGTCAGTGAGTCCCTGACCCCAGGCAAACAGACTTTTCCAGTTTGTGAATTGCCATTAACAGAGCACAACCAAGACATTTCCTGATCCAAATTTAGGTTTGGTTAAAAAAAAAAAAAAACACAAAAAACCAAGTCAAATCACTTACTATACCTAAGAGTAGTAGACTTTCCTTTACTTCTCTCCCCCACTCCAACTCCCATAGAGTAAAGAAGGGACACAGATTTAACGCTTTCCTGAAGCTGACTGAAGCCCAGCCACTGAAACATTGCTCTAGTGTGGGAGCGTTTGATATACAAGCTGATTAGGTAATAAACAGAAGTGAAACTGACTAGTTACGTTCACTATTCACACTTCAAGAAATATAAGGAAGTGGTAAGATTTTAGGTTTTGATATTGTAAGAAATTAAGTACAACAGAAGAAAGGAAATTTTTTTAACAAAAGTTTAACCTCTCCCTTTGAACAGAGCGCTTTACGACACTTATCCTCCCTGCACTACTAAAAAGGTAGCCACCTTTCCAACGACTACACTGATGAAAAAAGGATGTCACACCCCAGGCACACTTATGGGATTCACATACGTACATATATTTTGAACTCATGCATGATTTACAAAAGCATCATCAAAATAGGAGTAAAAGACTGTGCAATGAAGTTTCTCTATTTTCAATGGTTCTATCTTCTTGGCACATTATGGATTTAAAGTCTAGGTCTGTCAAGCTGATATATTTTGCCAGCACTAAGTCTTAAGCTTTATCTTCCTAAAAATAAACCTTTAAGAAAACCTTGCAGATTCATTCCCACTGGTGCAAACGTAGGTACTACACAAGAATAGCTTATAATTCTGTGCACACTGGTGACACTTAAAGAAACCTTATTAGTTATCTGCTAGTATATTTGCATTGGATTTTGTGAGGAGGGAGGTGGGGTAGGTAGGAGAGACAATTGCCATGACATATTTGGGCCTGTCTATGCTAGAATTTCAACTTCCCTCGGCACTCAGTGTCTAACACAACTTCCCCCAACCTCATGCAGTAATTGTAAATACAGGCAGGATCTCATTTCTGTATTCCTCCTCCTCCTCCAATTACTTTCCTCACCCCACTGTTTGTTGCCATCACATGTTGAGTCTCACCTAAAATCTTGAAACTAAGCTAGAGCTGGTTGAAAAATGCTAAGTATATTTTACAAAAAAGTTCCAAAGGTTTGACTTTTTTGTACTCCCCCTCCTCTCAGGAGCAAAAATGTGGGAAGAGGGGCAAACCGCTTTCATGCCATTTTTCATGGATTAAATTTTGACTATTTAAAAAAAAAAGTTGGCAGAATTTTTTTTTTTTTTATAAGACCATATTTGACAAGGAATTAAAAAGGTTGGAATAAAAAGTTTCATTCAGCTCTACTGTAAGCTCTGAGGCAGGAACCATGTGTGGAATCCTGGACTCATTCACATCAATGGGAGTTTTGATACTGACTTCAGCAAAGCCTGGGTTTCACACAGTGACTTAACTTTGTCTGTCTGTAAGGAACCTGAACACACATTGGCCACAGTACAAATAGCAATGATGCCTGAGACAGCATATGTTCTCTGCACTGGCCCCTTAACGGGGTTTGGCATGATCCTCGCTACTAGCTAAATTGTGATCAAACATGGTTAAGGAAAACCCTGGGCCAGAGGAGTGCTGAGAAGGCAGGATAAGAGCACTGGATTTGATATGAGAAGTTGAACAGCTCAACTTCTAGTGCAGACATGTCCCATGAAAGCTCATCAACAAGGAAATAAAAACCACTAAAATTAACTTCAAATATTTAGAAAGGAGTACCCAAGTGTGAACAAGTTTTAACTTGTTCAGGCAATTTTATATAAGCAGTGTTCATCTCAACACATTCCACCCTACCCCCCACTTCTACTTTTGTCCAACTTGCACTGGCCAGCATTTGGCTATTTGACTCTCATTCCATTTATACCAATGCTGGAATTTGCCATTTTGTAACAAAAGCAACAGTATGACCCTCTTCCCAGCACAAGTAACCTCTCTTAGAAACAAAGGCACGTCTTTCCTAAGCCTGCCCTTCTTACCACCAGATTTTAAAGCCCAATTAAAAAGCTCTTTAACTTGTGCACGATGTACAACTGAATCTCTTAAACCTCGCTAGTGACCATTCCCAATTTGTCGTGGCGCCTTAAACTTTTTACCTGTGTTTGTTTATCAGTCTATTTAGAACACACCACCATCAGATTCTGCAATTGTTTTTTCAGAAAGAATCTAGTTTGGTAATTGGAAGCATACTGAAAATGTACAGAGTGCCTCCCAACTAACATGGATCTGGAAGGGTCCCTTTACACATTCAAATGCGAAGAGGAAGCACCATGAGACCAGTAAAAAGGTTAATTTGATGTACTTTTTAGTCACTGCAAGAACACCTTAGTTCATTCCTCATTCTTTAAGTTCTTTGACAGAAAAAAAATGTATTTTTAAAAGGGAAAACAGCCAAATGCCTATTATAAAATTACACATGCTTATATCCCATAGCAACTAAGATCGCCCAACTTCAAAGTGGCCTGGAGAAATGGTCTATAGTGTTTAGAATAGACAGGAAGTTCCAAAGCCACATTACTCTAAAGGGGATCTGCAAAGGGGAGGAAAATTGCACGTATCCTCCTTTTGCTTCTTTACAATATACGAAAGCAGCCTACAAGATTCCATCCCCCAATAGAAATATCAGATCTTGACTTCCCTGTATTTGCTGGAAGACCGTGGCAGAGTCCTTTAACGGAAACAGAGCCCACAAATGTGCTAAGTCTGTATAAACTTATAAGAAAGCGTAGTCCCAGCCCAAGACCATTTAATATCTTTAAAAAAAATAAGGAACAGACACCAGGATGGAATACAATATACAAGCAGACTGGCTATGGTGATCATAAGCACATATTTTTAGCTTCTTGTAAGTTTTTCGCCCTAAGACAAGCAACATATGGAGGGAGAAGAGGGATCAAAATATGTACAGTTTTTATTATATGTACATACCTGTTTTAGGTGTTTGTATGTTTGATCCATGTATTTAAAAAAAACAAACAAATGAACAGTCTAGCCACTGTTGGCAGATTTATTATGGCATCTTGGAAAAACTGAGTCTTGGGAAGGAAGGATGGTCCAGGGATTGGGACACTAGTCTGTTATAACTGGGGTCAAGCCCTTGCTCTGCTACTGACTCCCTGTGTGGCCTTGGGCAAGTCACTTAGTCTCTCCCTGCCTCAGTTTCCCATTTTACAGATAGCAATTAACAGTAATTCTCTACCTCACGGGGGTACTGAGAGGATCAATACATTACATTGTGAGGCACCCACTGTCCCTATTACTATAGTAATTTAATTATTAAGAGAGCTGAAGGAGAGGATATTTGCCTTCTAGATCAGTTCAGTTCCATGCTTAAAGGGATTGCAGAGATGAAAGCATAGACATATGTGAGAGGCTGAAAAAAGTGGGCATCACAAATTAAGTAGGGAGCGTGGGATGATGCAGTGACAGGACAAGTGCAGGTAAGCAAGACGGGGGAGCGCTGATGGGAGCTGTGTCCTTTTACAATTTACACATGGAATTAAGACAGGTTCTTGAACACACCTGGAATACACTCAGATTTATTTCAAGTAGTATGATCAGATCTCCTGTAAAGCTGGAATACAAGTATAGATGTGTGTACGTACACAGAAACGGGTTGCCATTTCACAGACTGGCACACTGTTGTCTACAGGACTCAAGTATATGACCCCTCATTATAATGAGTGTAAATATGGAAGCAAGAAGTGGAGAAAAAACAATTAATTGCTTTTCTGTTTGGAGTGGCTTTGACTTGCTAAGGCCTGTAGCAAAGCTTCTCTCAAACTCACCACTCAAGAATCATTAACAATGCAGGAGGATCAAGGTGAACCCCAAGGCCAACTGCAAAACAAGTAGGGACACTGAAGTAGTTTCCAGGATCTCATTCCAATAAATTGCAAACCCTGACAGTGCTGACTGGAAGATGTACTAAGTCTCCTGAAAATATTAATGCAACAAGGTACCTACTCCTTGCACAGGTTTTTAAAGAAATTAATTCCCACAGGCCCTAACAGGGAGCATAATTCATCACTGGAACAATTTACCAAGCATCGTGGTGGATTCTCCATCACCATCAATTTTTAAATCAAAACCGGATATTTTTCTAAGAGATATGTGGCTTCAAGTGCACTCGATAACTTAGTTCATACCAGCAGAGTCCACACAGACCAGCTAGGTTACATCCACACTGCAAAAACACACACAACACACAACAAAGAACAGAAACAAAAGACTGTAGCAGCAAGTCTCAGATCTTGAATCTACAGACTTGAGCTCACTAGATGTTCTGGCTCAGGCTGGAGAGCTAACGGAAGGTGGGTGCGCTTCAAAGCACTAACTCGCACAAGCCAGACCGTCTACACTGCTATTATTAAAATGATGGTTCTAAAGATCTGACCCCTCAGGGAAGCACAGCTGACCATATGTAGACTGACAATACAAAGATGGGCTGACATTTTAATAATCGCAGCTGATTAAATTGCCCACCAAATATGTCAAAGTATGACAATGAAGTGTACCATGCATCAAAAAAAGCAATTTTAAGAGCCATAGTACTCAGTGGGGTTACACAGAGAACAATGGCAAAGACGCCATGATGATTAACTGTATCATAGGCAGTTGAAAGATCAACGAACACCACTCCTATATTCAATCCTCTTTCACATGCATCTTCAATGTGTTCGGTCAGATTCAGAAGCTGTCTGGTACATGACCAACCTGGGCAGAAGCCAGGCTGTACGTTGAGAAGAAGTGAATCAATAAACTGGTGTGAGGCAATGTAGTAATACGCACTCAATTTTAAAGTATCACGCACACGAGCGAGATGGGTCAAAAGCTCTGTGGATCAGAGGGTTCTTTGCCAGGCTTCAAGAGACCCATTACCTCTGCTTGTTGCCAGATTTTTGATATCTGGAGCTGAATAAGACAGATAATTAAACATACTTAGGAGCCACTTTGTGTGTGTGTGGGCAAGAGTTTTTGCTCTCCTCAGTTCAGATGTCATCAGCACCCTGTTTTCAGGGTGCTGATGCTGGCATCCAGTTCCTCCATGGAGAAGGGCATTAGGTGGTCTGAATCACTGTGTGCATCCAGAGGTGTTTGCCAAGTGACTATTGGTTGGTAACAGCAGACAAGGCAGAGTCGTACGGGCAGGTTAGAAGTTAAAAGATGTGTCTGGTTGCTTGTAAATGGACAGTAGGGAGATGCAGTCAAGCTCAACAGTGAGACGCTCAATATTATTTTATCCCATTTTGTAGGTGGATGCAATCCTAATGCCTGGCTTAACTAATATGGCATACTGGCAGTACGGTCTCTCAACAGCCAACATCATTCCTGGTACCCTGGCTCATTTATCCTGTGATTCTCAATGAATCTTCTGTAAACAGAGAACATGGCACCAGTGTTTTGCGCAAATATCAGCAATCATCTCCAGTTTAGGAGCTGCCTGTCCTTCAACTTTCATGGACAGAACAGTCAGTGAGGGTCCCACGATGGATCCTGGGTGTCCGGATTTAGACACATGTTCTTGTCATTGACATCCTCCTTTGTTTTGCAGTACTGCAGTAATAAGAAGTACGAAATCAGTAATACTAAGTATTTAGCAGCATTCGCAACTTTTAAGGCTGAAAGCTGCTACCATGTGAAGGCTCTTGCTGTGGTCAGATTAGGTGATTGCAGTGGCCCCTCCCTCCCAACCACAGACTCTATTAATCTAATCCTGCCTGCTGTGATCCAGAGACCCATTGGTGCCAACTGACAGAGGGAACAAGGGGTGCACAGAGTTTTTAAGGGTCACGAAGGGTGACATACAAGGTCTCTACCGAGAGCCAGTAGCCCACTGGTCGTCATGATCATTGTGAAAATGTACACATGGATAATATTTAAGGAGTTATGTATCTGTACTAAAAGTTATGTTCTTGGGGTCTTGGAGCTAAGGTAAGTCACCAGGAAGGGATATAAAAAGCTCAGACATGTTCCTTTCAGACAGGACGTAGCAGACCCCTCTCCCTGTTTGGCCATTTGTGTACAGGGAGCGTCACCACGCGTATGTGCATATGGCACCACGGGCAAAAGAGGAGATTCAAAAAAATAAATCTACAAGAGAAGACGTTTATATGAACAAACAGCAGTGGCGTGTCCTATTTATGACTACAGACAAAGGATTGTTCTGGTATATCTGGGAGTGCTAAGAGACGCTGCAAGGGTTTTGGGTGAGCAGCACTCTACAAGACAAGAGAGTATCTCATTAATTAAGTAAGGGTTCTAGAATGCACGATGTATTATTGTATATGTAAATAATTTGTTTGTAATACTTCTATTCACTACTTGAATCTCTGTGCTTTGTTACATAAACTTATACCTGATTTCACTACAAGTATATGTAAGCGCTGTATGTTGGAGTGGTAATCAGGGTTGGAACGGGTTAGCTGGGGAGCACTGTTGCTTTGGAAGCCACGAATCTGTGAATACAGGGAGTGTGCAGTGGATCAGGGGCTGGACACTCGAGTGAGGAGCCTGGAGGGGTCAAAGGTTCAGGTGTGCCAATCGCTAACCTGTAGAGTAACAGTGAGGCCTGCAAGCTTTAGAGTTACTACATGGGGGGTCACGAGCTGTCAGCCTCCACCCCAAACCCTGCTTTGCCTCCAGCATTTATAATGGTGTTAAACACATAAACAAGTGTTTTTAATTTACAGGGGGGGAGGTTGCACTCAGAGGCTTGCTATGTGAAAGGGGTCACCAGTACAATAGTTTGAGAACCACTGTGCTAAGAGCAGATGCCCCATAACCCTACTCCTCCAAGTGTCACACCTTCCCCCTTCTACAGGAGTTGTAATGCAAAAGGCTGCAGGAACTGGTGTGATTTGACCACTGCTACATGCAGGGTGGAGGGCTCATCACCTTATGACAGAGCTTAGTTTGAAGGAAGAGCAAGGGAGACGGAGGATGTAACCAAGGATCTGTAACGATAAAGGTCCTCTCTTTAAGCTCATCCCCTGCAGGGGTTGGTGCGGGAGGAACACAGACTGTAGCAAAGAGGCTACAGCACCCCAGAGCTGGAGTAGCAGATGTGGAGCTTCTCCCCTGTGGCTTGCATGAAAGTGGAGGGAAGGGGATGTCTGTCCACCCAGCCCAACTACAGGACAAAAGTGTAATGGATTAGGTCAGTTAGCATGAAGGAAAGCAAAACAAAATGGAAGGACGACACATTTTTAAAAAAACCCATTCCATTTTTAACATTTTTTATTATGCAATATGTTTACAGTCAGATTCCTTACTATGACAGCATGCCAAATCTCACTTGAGCCTCTCTGGCTAGTAACATAATTGAAAAAAAGTTACTTACTGTAGTTGGGTTCCTGATCTCAATCTACAGCACAGAAGGAAGTGAGAATGCAACTCAAGTGTAAAAGGAGGGGATTTAAAAGTTATATGGTGATAAAGCTTAAAAATTAATTAGGAAAAGGTTTAGTTCAATAGCTCTTTAGAGTATTTAAAAACCAGGCAATTTCTATGTGCTACCTCAACTCCACCCCCCACCTCCCCCAAGCATCTAAAGGCTCCATAAAGGGAGATTTCAAAAGGCTGCTCTTCAAACGTTTGCAGCAAAAACCACCCGGTATTGCAGAAATAGCAGCATACGTGTGCTAAACACATGGAGGCCAACAGCTTTTAATATCATTACTGTCAAATTACCAGAATGTAGAGTGAGGTTTCTTGAGTTTTCACACAGTAAGAGTGCACTGAGAAGCCCACTGAGCTAGAAGCAAAAAGGGTGGAAAGCTGTTTTCCCCATACACCAGGCCACCCTTTGTCTATTCACAGAGCTGCAGTTATTTTCACTCGGGTTGTCAATGAGAGAAAGCAATTCTTTAAGCACCGTTTAACCTTCTCATAAGAAACACCACAGGTCAGGCTGGTTAAATGCTGAATCATTTACGAGATCTGACTCTTCCTAAAGGCAGATGTAGCAACCCCAGTACACTCTTGGTATTTCATACCCGGACTACATTTCACATGAATGATCACTTAGAAATGCTTCTCCTTTCTCTAAAAACGGGGAGAGAGATTTTTCCACACCAGTAAGTATACAAACGTATTTTCAGAAAGGACAACAGCAAGGCCTCTGGCAGGAAGAAAGATTCAGAGTTATTAAACTGAAGGTATTGGCAGTACCACCATCAGTTTTGCTCAAAAAATCCAACCACTGTTGTTGAATGCCTCAGCTGTGTTTGGAAGAGACTGGGGTATGGATCTGAGCTGGCTTGCCAGAAGCTCAATCCTGAGACTTGATGCTCACAAATTAGGAGAAGCCACCAGATTTGTAGAGAATTACAACTGCCCCTTCAGCTGAGAGTGCAAGCCTGTAATTTTTTTTATTGGTCTTCACAATTAGAGAGCTTTGCTGCACACCAAAGTGCCGTTGGACAATCACAGCAGCAGTGGCAAAAAACTCACCATACTACAACCAAGCCTGTGGGGTGTTTGCAACCCTTACTGCAGATGTGGACTGTGCTACTGTAACCCATGCTTTGTCACCTTAACCATTACACCTTGAAATCAACCTAGAAAAACGTGAGGATAAATCCAGCAGTTTGCAGTTAATAAAAACTTACCTTGCTGGGAGCAGAGAACACCAATAATCTCGGATCTAATCATCTGGTTTCAGAACGGAGTATGAAGTGTTAGTTTTGACCTACAATGCCCCAAAAGACCAGCTCCCTCCTTGCTGTACTGTCACAGCTGTTGTGGCCAGAGACATTCAAGCTGGTATAGCTTTCTTGGAATAGGAAAGGGAGCTGCTTGTTGTACATTCTCCAGGAAGTGCCCTCTATTTTGGAATTGAGTCCCTCCCTGAAATTGACCGTATCTGTTGACCTTTAGAGCATGCTGCAAAGACCAACTTTTAACCCAAGCTTCCGGGAAGGAAGGGATAAAAACTAGCCCTTAGAAGTGAGTTGAGTTCTGTTGGGTTGTTTGATTTGGTACCTTCTAGTTAGTTATTTTCTTCTAATTTTGGGGGGGGGGGGGGGAATGATGCTTTTACACTTCACTGGCTCTAAGTCAAAATAAATATGAAGGTGGAACTCATGTGAAAATGTGTTTGGAGTAAAAGACCTTGGCCACAACAGAAGGGTCTTTCTTCCATTGATGGATGAAGTGATTTACATAATTTACTCCCACTAGCAGGGATAATGGGAGTTACATATGTATCGATCGGAGATCACACCAGCTCCAGAGGCACTATAGCTAATTTCGAACAGGTAAAAGTGGAGGAGGAGTCTACTGGGATTCAACAGCACAATGAGGAAGATTCATACCCGGCAGGAAATGTTATCAGGGTAAGGGGCAGGAAATGAGCTCAACACTAAATTCTTTGGAGTGACGAATACAATCTGCTTCCCAGCTGCAGAGTTTAAAGTTTTGTCCTGGGACCTGTTGCATCAGGAATGCAGCCTCCAAGTCTCAGGCAACAAGTATCAGGTTCCCTTCATTTTTTCCTATTGCTCTGAAGTGTACATTATCTACAGCAAAAAAAATAAAATAAAATAAAAATTGTGCTTTGTGTTGCAGGGTCACAATCTATTCAGACAAAGCAGACTTCTATGTAGTGCAATCGCCAACTCCAACTACAGCATTAGCATAAACTTAACCTCTTAAAACCTCACCATACTTCATAGGCCATGTCTACACTACGAGCCTGGGGAGCGAGTCCTTTGCTCATTTATACACATTCTCGGTGATTGGAGTGTAAATAGCACTGTAGCTGCAGTAGCAAGGGTAGCAACAGAGGCACAACCCAGCTGGGCTTAGCACATACCCACAACTTTCAGGCAGGTTTTGCGCTCAGTGCAGCTCAGCCACGCCTGCACTGCTGCGACTCAAACTATTGAAATGACAGTGCTATTTATACTCAAGCCACTGTAAGTGTGCGTAACCAAGCAGCAGAAATACACCCCTCGCCTGTAGTGTAGACATAGCCATAAAGGGCGTCTTGACCACACAGTTAACCTGGGCTCTTACCCACATTTTAGCTCCATTTCCACCCTCCCCCCCCACACACCGAACCTCCGACTCACATGTAGAAGTGCTTAAAGCATGAACTAGGTTACATGGGTAGAGGTAGAGGTTAGAACCCAGGCTCCACTTTAACTCTCACTCCAAGCCACCCACTTTCTACTGAGAAAAGGCAAAACTCATTTGAGTGGCGAGAGTCCTCCAATGCCCTTCCCAAAACTGCCCTGGAAGGCAGACAAGTTCTCCTACAATTGATCACGAACTAATCCTAGAATATCCCAGCCCGAACTATGGGATACACCCACAGACATGCACAGGCAACACAAACAATAAGCACAAGTGTGGGGATGCTTGCACCTAGGCTAGGCTAACCCAAGTTAACTGTGCAGTGAAGACATACTAGCAGAGTGCATCTCTGAAAGGAAAAATACCATCTGTTTCTCAAGAATGGTTCCAATCACGACATTTGGGCCCTGCCTATGCTTTTTACCATGTGTTCAAAGTAGGTTATGTAATATCATTGTAACCCTTTCTGCACTGGCGCTTAAAACCATTGATAGCAAAGAGTGCAGATGCATCATTGCTGGAACAAAAACCAACACGTACAAGTTTGTCTAGTTAGGCAAAAAGTCTTAAGGCTTGTCCACATGCAAAGATAAAACAGTTTAAATTAAACAGGTTTAACATCACACTGTTAGTAAAACCATTTGTAGACTAGGCCTTAGTGAGACAAAGCCTTTGGCAGCATCTGTTTGCACATTTTCAGTTCATCCTCAAATTCTTCACTTCTGTTCCACAACTAATGAAAGTTCATAGGAGGCATTTACGGAACCCAGACCACCCCACGCGCGCGCACACACACACACAAAAATGAAAACAAGCATTTCAAGGCCAGTAGGAAACACCAGAAAGCACATTTTCTTTCAAAGCAAGTTAAGTTTCCATCGGATCATTACTGTATCATGTGACCTTAGTAAGGCTGTAACTGTTCCTCCCTCTCTGCAGTGGTGGAGATTCTCCCCCCTGCTCCAGATGCAATTTTCAGTTCTTTACTTTAGAAGTCTTTTGTTCTTATTTCAGTATCTTCCCGTAGTGCTCTGCAGACCATCCTACTGAGACATCACATGCATACGAGTGTAAGTAGCCTACTAACCAGACAGACAGGAAGCACACCGACTTTTTAAAAAAGGCTAATTGTGGTGAAGCAGACCCCTTTGTGTCAGTTGGGGATGGGGGTGGGAAAGGGACATCAGAGATTCAACACCTCATCAAGGAAAGCGTGGTGAGGAAAGAGTCAAACAGCCCTTCCAAAACTAGTTTACGAAAGAAACCAAATGGTATCCAAGGGGCCAAAAGCTGTTTTTGATAATGTTCAGAAAGTTAAACATATTGTGATTTGTTGTCATCCATGGACAAATCCACTGGGCATTTTAACAGAATATGGAAAACAAATTTTGTAATACAGTAAGCAACCTACCTGAAGAAATAGAAAAAGCCAAAAAAAAAAAAACGCAACACACATCCAACAAAAGCACAAAGCTGAAAGCAAGTTATTAATTACAACTTTCAAGAAACTTACATAAGTACCAAGTCAAAGTTGACAGAAGCACAAGTATTGATCAATCCATACATTAACTAGCTTATCCTGTTCAAATTCTTGCAATTCAGAGAATACATGCTTATTAGTCAAGCTGAAACTACATTTGACAGGTCATTTCTTCTGGTTATAATCAAGAGTCTGGCTGCATGTATCAATGGAGTAACATCTTGGAGGACACTGAAATATTAACTCTACAAATCAAACCAAACTCAAAAAACTCAAGATCAACATCAATGGCCAAACATCTCCTCATTGAGTTAATATTCTCTTTTCAATCCAAGCCACCTGCAAGAGAGCAAGAAGGTCTCACTGCTTTATGGCTCACAACTTCATGGCTCTGAACTCAGACATCCCCTCAGGAACCACTGACAAAGTACAACTAAATACCATAATGACAGGTTTCAGAGTAGCAGCCGTGTTAGTCTGTTTTCGCAAAAGGAAAGGAGTACTTGTGGCACCTTAGACTAACAAATTTATTTGAGCATAAGCTTTCGTGAGCTACAGGTCACTTGCATCCGGTGAAGCTTATGCTCAAATAAATTTGTTAGTCTCTAAGGTGCCACAAGTACTCCTTTTGTGAATACCATAAATCACTGGATGCAAACTATGATCAAGAGTCTATCACTTTCAAGCAGTGAACATAAGGGCATCACTAAACCGAACTCAAGAGAAAGGTGGGTTGGAACATCCCCAGCTCCAAATTGACAGCAGTCACCCTGGGTTTTGGATAAAGCATGGCAGTGACTATTCTCTGGGCAGTTTCATTTTGTTGTTTGACTGAAATTTCCAGGAGGATTATCTGGAATGACGAAAAGCACCTTGGGAGTAGCAGCTGTCTCATCATACTTGTGGTTGCCAAAAAAGAATTGAGGATATTGCACTTCACCTACAGAAGTGGGTAGATGAGCAAGAATTCCAAGGTACCAGTTGGCTGCATAGCAGCCTACCACTGACTTACATGTGGTTACCACATAGTTACTGTTTAGATCAGTGGTTCTCGACCTGCAGCCCACTAAGCACACAGCTGCAGCGCATGTGATATCCTCAGAGCCATACAGATTGTGTGGATGTGGCGCACATAAAAGAGCACTGCATGTGTGGCCCACAATGGTAAACAGATTGAGAACCACTAGTTTAGATTAAAGAACTGCATCTGGTAGTTTACTGGATGTTTCTCCAACCCACGATCCAATCCTGATCTCAGTCTAGAGAACTATTTTAAGTGGAATCAGTGCTAGTTCAACAGCCCAGGGGACTGGAGCCCTCTTATCCACAGGAACAGTTATGGCATATGGGTGAAGCTTGCAGGTGCCAGGTATCCTTGGCAGCAGGCCCATGCCTCTGGAATTTACTCCCTACAGAAATATGTTTAAGCATTAACTCAGATACTTTTAGAGAGAGTGTAAATTCTGCTGCAATGAATCGAGGTCCATTGTAGGTCACTAGTTGTTCTGGAATACCCAAGAGAACAAAAACGTGCACTTCAGTTTCCTGGTAACTCTGACATGTTATGTCTTTCAAGTACATTGTTTCGTGGTAAGATGCACCTCTCTCTCCCAGAACTTCCCATTTTCATTAAGCACTACTAGGGAAGCTTTGCTTATTTAAGGTTTGTTATTTTACAAGCACCTAGACACAACAGATATGGGCACCCTATAGAAGCTTCTACTGATCAAGAGATAATGGTAGTAATAGGAGGCAGCACAGAGAGCAACAATAAAAGCTTCCTCATAGCTGTCCTGCAAATTATGATTCTCTATGACCTGGATAGATCACTTCTAGGAGTCAAAGAGGTTCACTGAATTTTTGGCCTCTGCTGAGATTGGAAACAAGGGGGTGGATCAATTAGCCCCTAAAATATAATGATGTACACCAGAAACTTAGACCTACTACCTAATTTCATACAGGTCACTGAACAGCCACAGGCTAACTGCCCTGAAGGCCTTGTCTACACTAGTTATTTTCTCCCCTAGATGTCCCACTGATGCTATCAATGGTGCACCTCCACTAGAGGTAGTGCCAGAAGAGGCCAGGCATCAATTTCTTTTTTTAAAAAAAATTACTACTGTGTCCTCTGGACCTACCCTGAGCCAAGCTAAATAATCCTGGGGTTAAAACGCTCACTCACTCTCAACTTGTCTGCATTAGCACTGTTTCTACCACTAGTGCAAGACTTTTTGGGAGAAAGAAACTCCCTTCAGTCACCATCAGTGACCACCTAGATTCAAACTAGAAACAGAGACGAAAGGCTCTTTATCCCATATTAGCCTCCTAAAGCCACACATTTCATGCCCTTTACTCTAGGAGTCCATGATGGAGTAATTGGCAGACTAGCAGACACTTCTACTTCCTATGCTACAAGCTCACCATTACACGATGTGTGTCCAGATACCGCATGTGGAAAACTGCATCCATATAAAGAAGCCATAGCATGCAACTGGCAATAGAATTCTTAAGTACATTCATCAGTACTGAGAAAGCTTGAAATTGTTCTCTCCCCAGCAACCTTTTATATATTCCTTCAGAATACGTGGCAATTTTAAAGTAAAGCAAAAAATTAAAATAAACCCGAAGATCGGCTTGAAGGTCAAACCAACCAAGGTCTCAGATCATTGTTATCATTATAGAAACACTAGTTACTGCCTGGTTTATAAAAGAACACCTCCACACATGCATACATTTTGAAAATGAATACTCATGACTAATTGTTAGAGAGATACCTGTATTAACTTAAAATCCAATGGCAAGTAAGCAGATTAATTTACCCTCTCAAGGAAAATGCTGCCATTTTCATTGCCCTTATAAAACATGTCAATGCCACAGAAATATTTTGATTGATTGAGCCTTACCTCTTTGGAGCAAAACACAAAAACCAAGATCTCCTTACTCAAGGCCACACAGTTTGGGGCAACTAAGTCAGCTACAACTTTGGCAGAAACTGAGCTACTTTTCTCAAAAATGCAGAAGAGAATGGTGTAGATGGGGAATTAGTCAGCTACCCAAAGAAAGTCAAAGACAAATCTCCAGGCTACAATTTCTAGCATTTTTAAGTACAATCAAATTGTAAGCTCTCACCATCTGTAATTCATAAAGCTCTGCTATTTATAATTTGCATGAAAATACTTGTCCAAATGTAGACAGAAAAACACTATTTTAGATTCAAGAGAATGGAAGCCAAGATGCTGCTATTGAAATTTATTAGAATAAGAAAAAAAAATAAGACTCAAAATTAATAGCGCTGTCTAAATTTCATCACTGCACACTTTACTCCTGTAGATCAAATCCTCTCTTGGTTTAGAGTTAATCTGCTTATTTGGTTACCTTCTTAGAGTCAAGATGCCAGGAGCTGCTTATGTGCCACCATTTCTACCATGATAAGCAAATCTGCAGCCTCACCCTTGTCTAAGTTTATTTTATAGAAATAAATGGGATCCCAAAATCATTTTAACAGCTTGTTAAAGATTTCAGTATTTCAGCACTTCAGCAGTCTCTGAATAAAGTCTGGAATGACTGCCACACAGCACAAGCTATTCCTATTCCCCAACGCAGACAAGAGTCAGCCAAGCATCTACCATTCAACAGCCATGGCTTGTGATTTTTTTTTTATTTAAATTAAAAGTACATAAGGATGAGTGAGAGTTGCCTGGGTTATTCTTTCAATTGACAGCATTGGCAAGTAAATTTAAGATTTTATTTTTGTAAGCTTTTAAACTCAGAGGTTTTATTATGTATATAAGCTATAAAAATGTGGGCTGGAAGGCCAGAGTGCACCAATATTGCAGTTAATATGAAGTTGAGCCACAGGACTGCCAGCTCTTATCCAAGTGCAGTAAGAAAAGCCTGGTATAGTCGGAGCTCTAGCTTAGTGGGTTCCAAACTTTCTACCTAGGCAACCTGTCACCTGTATTTCGTCTTCTTCTGCAACCCACCCAAGGTCTAAACTACTTGGGGAGCGGGACACCTCCTCACCCCACCAAGGGTGCACAGACCAAGGGGGCCTCCTCCGTCCTGGCACTGCAACTCTAATCCTGGACCAGTGCAAAGGGGAGGCTCTGTGCAGGTGATGGTAATGGGGAATGCTGGCAAGTAAGCCCACCCTGGACTCAACCCACAACAGCACTTCATGTCCTTCTGGCTGGGCCGGTCGCTCCCCAGGCATTACAACAGCCAGGCCAAACCTGAGTGGCACTCAGACCTGGTTTCCTCAAGATGAGCCTTCTTCCCCTCTCAAGACATTCTGTGTGCACAAACATTCACACAGCAACTTTATTTGAGCTAGCCTGCCTTTATGAATGCCCCCATCACTTTTGGATAGTGTTCCGATACACAGAACAGAATGCACCAATTCCTGCCCTCTGCTGTGCTTAAAACAACACGTCCACCCACATCCGAGGAGAAGAAGAAAAAAAAAAAAAAAAAAAAAAAAAGACAGCAAATCAATGCCTTCTGTGTTGTAGATGGGGCTCATTAAGCAGCTCAAAGCTTTCTTTTAAGACTACTTCCCCCAACATGCCACATGGCTTTACTCTTCTCTCTCTCCTCCCCCACATGTACAGACCACAATAAGATCAAGGGCTCTCCAAGATAAAAACTTCTGCTTTGACTGATCTCAAAAACGGTAGCAAGGAAGTTTTCTACTAAAATGTGGGCCCAGTCCAAGATTGAAGGGTTCCCCTTCCTACATACAATTAAAGTAAGGCTCAATTTCACACACAACCCAAAATCCAGCATGCTGGACGAAGCGGCAATATAAACATGCTTTTCTACTGAAAGCCTTGCACACAGCCCAATCTTAATTTCAGGTTTATTTTTGTTAACAGCCACATTTTTCCTGCTTTTGGGACACAGCCATTGGATGGCTTCCCCCACATTTTATCAGTGTCCTGGAGGAGAGAGGCAAGCAAAAGCCACCCCCCCTCAAACCAATGATAGAGGTTTTTACTGCTTGTGTTTTACAACCAAGACTTACAGCATTATTCCATGGAACATACTGGAGCACACAGAAATGTACACATTGGATTCGATGGTGCCGGAAGTACCCAGTTCAGGATAATTCCCCTCCCCCAAGCCACATTTACATATATATTTGCTTCCACTCCAAGTGCTTAGGAATGACAAGTTGTAGGCTTATTTTTCCCCAAGCTTAAATTCTTACCAAGCTGCCAATCGCTAATTCTTATCTAGACTTGTCAAAAACTGCACAGTACTATTATAACATCATGCCCACGCTGACTCCAGAGTACAAGCTGCACTCCCAAACAATGCCTGTTCTTGTAAACACATGATCGTTTTATATTTAGACTTGCAAAAGAAGTAATGTATTTTAATTCCAAATCCTTGCTTCAACTGGTTCAAGAAATGATTAACTCTCACACTAGTGATTCAAGGCAGCACTTCTGGGTCACAAGCCCTAGAGCGTAACAGCAACGAAGTAAATATTTACATTGATGGTGAGAAGTAACTGCCCTCATCTGTAAAATGAAGGTAATACTCATACCATCAGAAGTGCTAACACAATGTGTAGAAGGTATTATTACAAAATTCAAAGCATTCATCTAACCACCCGACCACTACAATCCAAGATAGCTCTATCACAACTAACGGTTGGGTGGTGATTGCGAACCAAACCCCAAAGCTAACTCAAATGTATAAAAGCTGAAATTGACATTAATATGTAACTATCACTGAGACACTAAAGCCTGGGAGGACAAGCCCAGTGGAAGGAACACAGAGGTTTTGCACAAAGCCATCAATGAAGAACCGATCTTCCAGTGATGAATGATACATGCTCCCCACGCTGACGCCTCAGTAGATAATCCAAGGCGACCAGAAGAACAATGTTTCAATGTAACTAGGTAGGTGAATGCAGTTGCGTAAATTTCTTCCGCTATGTTACTATTTAACTACAAAAAGAAGGGGGTGTGAAGAAGCAGAGACATGAGGTTAAGTAAACTGAAAGTTGAAGAATTTTAAAATTCATCTGGTTGTCATGGGGTCACCAGAACAAGGAATAAAATCTGGAATAAATGCATTTGCTAAATTCAGAACTAGTGGGGGGGAGGAAGAAGAGAATGTGCAGAAGCATCCTAAATGCTTTGTTATTTCACGACTGAAGTTGGTCATTAAGTGCTGGCTTTTCACAGTCTTGATTCCCTAGCCCATAGCACACTGGGTTGCAATGAATGTCTGCATGGTGGAGGGGTGAGTAGGGCTTGATTCTCCTTCTTTTATTCTTCATTTACATCAGTCTAAGTCCACAGAGTAGTCCCAAAGAAAAGACTGGCATAAGCAATAGGAAATCCTGATCCAAAAATGAGTAATACAGAAGACTAAAGCTGTTGTGTTTAAAAATGAGTCCAATCCGCAGGTCCAATTTCTACGAACATCAGGGTATGATTGCATCTAGACCATCTCTAGTTGCTTCACATTACAAGCAGTTATGGCAAGGATACGTTGCAGGAATTAATGCAAGCTGTCAACTGGATTCTTCCTTGGGTCATGCTCCAGCTCCAAATTTTGCCATCCATTATATGACGGGGGGGGGGGAAATAGAAGAAAATGCCTTGGTACATATAGCTCGTGACAGCACAAAAATGTACCTGTTTGAAACCATTACAAAGAAATTTAATCTATATTTTTGACTGTATTCCATATTCTAAGATTTTAAATAATCCTGATTACAAAGACATTGAAACATCTGTAATGCATCAGGTACCAGCTTCTAGTTCCCATGTTGTTTCCTGGTCACCTGCCCATTGATTGATACATTTTTAGAGAATAAAAATTTGGCTTCTAATGGACAGATGGCACATTAAAATAATCCCACTCAACTAGAGCTCGGGATCCACATTTCCCAGCTGCTTCCTCCAAAGATATACGTATTTCAAGTTCAGAAAATGAAAATTTAAGAAGATTATTTTCAGCAAAAGTTGATAATTTCTCCATCATGAGCAAGAACAAAGCCTCTTAAGTTAGCAGAAACGAATAGTGAAGAGTTCAGACATCCCATTTCAGAAATTCCTCATATTCCTTATGTTTGAGACACACTACACAGTTTTCCTAAGTATGAAAAGGAACACTGTTTAGCTATTTGAATTGTCAACTCTAACGATAAATCCATGCACAAGAGATGGATAATTAACCAATTATGAAGCACTTTACCCTTTTCCTGGATTTTGCTTTCCAACCTTCATCCTTCCAATAAGCGTACTTGCCTGGGGGCGGGGCGGGGGAAAGCAAGGTAGAGGGATAATTACAAACGTCCACAGAATTCTGGATTTAGGTTTTTCCCTCTTCAGAATTTAAATAAAAAGGGGAGGGGGTGGAATTAGCCAATATATGGTCTTAAAGCAAATGCCAGAAATGGAAGAAAACAAGGGGATTTTTTTTTAAATCCAGTTGCTTAACTTGATTAAATTAAGAGGCATGAAGATGGATAGGGGTCTACCAGAAGAGAAATCATTTGTGAATGAGGCGGAAAGTAAAAGCATGGTGAGGCACCTCCAGTTGCATAAACACTAGCTGACTGAGGACAACAGGCTCATAAGTAGGCGTGGATGGATTTGCTTGTTACCCATGTCAGAAAGCGTCAGTTTCACCATATGCAGACCAACTGATGAAAAACATATTTCCATTGATAACAGAAGTGTACCGATAGACAAAGAAAGGTAAATACTGCTTGAGAAAGTATTAGTTTCATTAAGGATGTTTACTTTGTATATCTTGTACATGATGTTGACAATGTGTTAATGGTGATCAAGTTTAACTATTCGAATCTCAACATCTACTATCCAATAATCATTGTCTGACCCCCATTCTAATCTGACACCCGCAGCCCCCAAAAGTGAAAATTTAAGAATAAAAACAACAAATGCTTAAAAATAAGAATCAGTATTATCCACTGAAATTTTTTAAAAGTGAGTTCTGCCACATCTACTTATACAAGCTCAAGCAGAAGTTATAATGACATTTCTCTTGCCTTCTAAAAAAAACTGATACCCATTAGGGACTGAAATCTTTTGATCAGCTTCAGATTTTAGCCTTGGAACATTTGATTAATTTAGAGAAGACTAGACACACACACAAAGGTTTTTGCGGGGGGGGGTGGGGAGTGAAGTAGGAAATAGCTGTATTCTCCTTTCCCCCTCCCCATTAATAATCCATTAGTAGGGAGCTCACATAAGAGAAGAGAACAAAAAAAACCTAAAATCATATTTGTAACGTTACAGCAGTCTCCCAATAGGGTCCCCCCCATCTGGGATCTCACATTTTAGTTGGCACATTCTGAACAGATTCAAAGCTCAGAGGATTATCACTATCAAAAACTGCAGGAAAACAGATGACTTCTAAAGCAATTCCATACCAGAAGTTTGAAGTAACTCATTGCCACGAACAAATGGAATCACTTATGCACGCAGAGCAATGATTAACTGTAAAACGCTTAAAAGGTAGTTTTACATTTTTAAATGTAAATAGTAACACAATATACACAAACTGGAAATTTTAAGGTATTCCACTCAACCCTGTCAAAGTGAATAATTGAAAACTTTATTATTTACATAGTTTACTGAGCAGCCATTGCCAAACAAATATCCAAAGGCCCAGTTGCAACTCCCAAATGCATGCGTATATGTACATAGAGGTAGATGGAAACAAAACAAAATTAAATCAAAATAAAGAGATTTGCAAGTTCTGAAATGATCTACAAAGAAATTCCAGACAATGCTGAAAACTGCTACCTCCAATCCAAGATGGATAAAATAAACCTATCGGATCTCAGTGGGATATTAAAAGATGGCTCTGTAACTCCATTCTGTACAATTACTGATACCATGTATAAAACAAGATCTCAAATTTTCAGGATGGACCTTTCAAAAAAAGTCAGTCTATTAACCAGATGGTGAATTAAGGTTAAAGAAGATGCCTGGAGTTACCATCAGCAGCAGATTATAATTGTTTATTGCTCCCCCTTCCATAGGATAACAATTTTCTCGTGGGTCCCATCTCACCAAGACCCTTTTAAGGTAGCACAGTAGATCCCATGAAAGAAAGTGTTATGTGGCTCAAGGGACCTTACAAAAATTAAGTATTGCTTACAGTTGGTCACCTCAATTCACAGATGAGTCACCTGCTGATTTCAAACAGTGGTGAAAGCAAAAGGAAAATATCAGGTCAAGAAAACCACTTGGAATTCTACCTAACAGGGAGAAAGAGGATGTATGTGAAAGTTGGTAGAGTTGCTTTGGAAAGATTAGTAAAGCAGGTTTTACAGCAGATTGAAATTGAGAGCATGTGGGGGAGATGTTTAACTATAGGACCATCAGCCAAACATCTTCCATTAGTTTTGTTTAGATCTGTTTACTCAGTTGATTGCATGACCATGTGGACACGTGTTCTCCTCCGGTCATGCATTAACTAGGACTATGGGGAAAAAATAGATCTAAGTACACGGAACTGTATCAAGTGATTTGATTTTCACATCAGGGAAGTTTTTTGGGGGTTTTTTTGTTGTTTTTGTTTTGTTTTTTTTTTAAAAAACATGTGACTTTTCCCAGAAAGAAAATGGCTGTGGTACCCTTGCTGTGATAAGAACTCCAGTTTTAGATCTCTGTAGTCCCAACCATTTGAGCTATTTACTGCAGCTTTCCACAAACTGATTAAATAAAATGCTTTCTGGGGATTAGAGGGGGAAGGAGAGAGAAAATAGAGCATTGGCCGTTCTTCCCTCCCTCAAAGTCTACACTCCAACATTTACGCTAAAAATGACCATGGTGGTCTCTGTCAGACCCAGAAGTGCAGTAGCCCAAGTTAGACGTGGAAAGCAGTCTGCATTACATACCCGTCTGCTATACCCAAAGCAGTGGTGAAAGGATTAAAACAATCCAGACAAGAAGAGGAGATTGCACTATTAAAGGGTCCATACAGGACCATGGAATCTCACTTGCCAACTCTGTAGATCTCAATCTTCATAAACACATAATGGAGAAACAGGGTCCTCCACCCCCCCCCCCCAAACTCCACCCCAGGAGAATTTCAACTCACTATTTAAACAATAGCATCTTCCAAGACAACATCCATTCTCCATCACACTTATTCAAGAAGATTGCCTTGAAGTTCTCTCTTCTCCCATCCACCCATAATGCAAAATATTCTGACGCTCGTGAAAGCATTGTGTCCGACAGACCAGTTCAAATCAAAGGCACAAGACAATTCACATGTGTGTGAATATCTAATGTTAATGCTATTATCTTCACTTACCTATAATCTGTTTACTATCGCATTACATTATTACCCTAGCCTGGATCAAAAGTGTATGTTAGTGAGAATTTACTTGATATGTAAACTTCATGAAAACTAATGAAAGATTGTTTGGATTGCTGCAACTAAATGCATTGTGTATACTTCTCTAATTGGATTGCCCATCAAGTGCGACTGGGGCCTTGGAACTATAAAATGAAGAAGCATTTTAACTTCAAAGCATGGGTCATGGTGTTCTACAACGGGAAATCCACAGACTCAGTCTGCATTTAGTCAACAGACAAAAAGCCAATGCTGTGACAGAAACGCTTGCCAGATTGCTTTTTGGGGAAGATAGCTATAAAAACAGATCCACAGAACAATCACATATCTGAGCCATTTGGACACTTTCAGGGAGCATTCCAGATGTAAGACACAGATCCCCAAAGTTATTTTGGGTGACCCTGAGAGATTTGTGGAAAACTAGCAGATTACTACTTCTTTCCTATCACTTTGGACTCAAAAACTTGGACTCACCTGTTCAGGTTATTTTACTTCCTTGAATTTTTCAGTAACTCTCACTTGTTTTTCTTAGTGAATAAATCTTTAATTTGTTTACTAGAGAAACTGGCTGCCAGCATTTATTTATTTATTTATTTTGGTATGGGATAGAGTATCCATTGACGTAGGGTAAGTGACCGATCCCTTGGGATTGGGAGTAACCTAATGTGAGGTGATTTTTGGTGTTAATAACCTTTCATCACAAAGTCTAGTTTGCCTGCATAGCAAAATGCATTGGAAAGCCTAAGGGGACTGTTTGTGGCTGCGGGAGTGCACGTGTGTTACTGGCTTGGTAAAATTTAATTATAGAATATACCACCTGTTTGCAGTGTCTGCCCTGTTTTCTGACAGTCTGACCTGAGCCTGGCACTCTCAGTCGTGAGCTATTCTAGACAGCGTGACAAGCACAATCAACCGATCAAATTCTGTCAGTTTTATGTCCCATCTATGTTTCAAATAGGGGAAATTAAACCACTAACGTTGATTTGGAAAGCCACATTCTCTACAGCTCAGTGGGATACCATTAGACAGCTCTACATATCTACCAAGATTTGAACATCCACACCCCGAAGAGATATTACATTAGCACCCACAGACCAAATTCAGGTTCACAGTCCTATTGTGCTAGATGCTAGATTAAAACAAATGGAAGATGACATGGCCCTTTCTCCAAGCACCTTACAAAGTGGAGATCAAAGCAGAGATAATACTCCTAGTCTCCAGGAAGGAAGCTAGAAGTCAAAATTGACTTGGAGATAGCACAATAGCCACTTGCGGCCTGGGAAGTCAGTCTGAAGAGAAAAATCACCAATGGGTACAGTTGCATCCCAAAAGGGACATGACCATGGCTGCCGTACCGAGGGAACAAACATGTAAATGTCAAAATTAATTCTGAACAATGAATTGCCACTAACTAATGACATTTTGTTCCAAGACATTCGAAATCTGATGATCTCGTTCACTCAGTACCTCACAACCATAGGGCTGTAATTATGACCTTATTCATCACCAACTGACACCCTTATTATTGGTTAACAACAAAAGACAACTCCAAATAAATAATAATTTTTCAAACCAAATTTAGGGATAATTAGCAACTTTTAGGTTAGAGAACATGCACACAAGGTCATTGTTTGTGGATTAAGGATTTTAAGTGATGTCTCAAAACACAGCTGCCTTACATCATCCCAGTGTGGAATGCAGCTAAAAATGTGTTAAGCTTTCAAATGCCAACAAAGATAGAGGAATTTTGTTATATCTGAGCAAGACATATAATACCTTGCAATTTATATAGCATCCAAGTGTGACAAACATGATTCATTTCAACTACCACTGGTGCAGCAACCTCAGGGTTGAAATACCTTTAGCAACACTAATTAACAGGAGAGTAAAATAAGAAGATCAACATCCAAATGTAACTACAGGGCCAATTTAGAGGCAGCATGTAATGAACCAGATTTGGAAATTGACCAAAGACACCACAATTAACATGATACTGTTTGCTACACTAGGACAATGGTATTTTTAATCACAAAATGGTCAGAATCTTGGATTTTAGCCTCAAACAGTTCAGTGCCCCCTATCACTGTGCTGGAGCACTGGGTCTAGAGAGACAATGCCATTTCCTGAACCAGCAACAGTACCTCCTCCTACTCCTTGGCATTTTCTTACAGAGCTTCCATTCCAATACTGACCACAGCTGATTCTATTTCAGGTGCAAGAGCTGATGAGATCACAGCCAAAGAGTATATGATGGCAGGCTTGTAAATAAACCTTCAGAATAATAATAATAAATAATAATAATAATAGCAGCTTATTACTCTAAACCCTTCTCAGACCAATCATTCAACAGAACTGAGCTACAATATTCAAGAGCTCTAGGTTAAAGAAGTGCCTTGTGCATTGTTTCAGGAAGCTGGAGGAGGGAACCCTCCCCCGACCCATTTTGAAACAAGAGGCAGTATGGGGGGGGCCCCCACATCTTCCTGCATATTTTAATTTACTGAGTTTTAAGCACCACCTACATCTCACTTCCAGCCATCGGAGTAGAGGACTAAGTCTATCTTTTTGAAGCAGCACCTCCAGCTGGCTATTGACATTCCACTAGACTAACTAGTTTGTCAAGTTAACATTATGTTTCACTAAATAAGAGGTAGAGTGGAAATGTATATATATTTATAAAAATATACGTACACCTTGCAGTTCTTTTGCCTCCCACCCAGGGATCTCAAAGCATTAAAGCACTAATGAATTAAGTTTCACACACCCCTTCGAGGAGCAGCTCACACTTCACTGTTTTACACATACTCTTTTACCAAGAGACTTGCACCAGGTAACACAAGTCTGTAACTATATCCAGATCTCCAACTTCCAGTGCTCTGCTTCAACCTCAAGCCCATCTCCCCCCGACCCCCCCCCTCCACACACACACAATGTACCAAACAAGTTTTAGACAACAAGCTAAATGCAGTTTATTTCCCCACCAGCAACAATTTGCCAAGTCACAAGCACACAAGTATATTTTCCACAAAAATTATCTTTAACACTTTTATGCTTGTAAAGTTTTCAACACTAGCATTTCACCACCCTCTTTATCACCAAGGGCATGTAATGTCCTGACCAAGCCTTAAGCTCATTTGCACCAACATGCTCTCCTTTGGAATATAATATATAAATAAAAGTTATTGTCATTGCAAATGCCAATTACATTCAGAACAGCGGTCCAAATATGCACAGCAAACGTAGGGTGTTAAAGCCAGGGCTGTATGAAGAAACACAGTGTGTGAAATTATTGAGTGGAAGCCTGAATATTATAGCTTTTTGGCACAGACAGCTATGAAGAGTTGATGTGAACAAGGGTTCACAATACTGGCAAGTGATATACTTTTTTCTGCTTCTATTGAGGTTTTTTAAAGATTCCCTAAGGGAAAAAGAAATTGAAAAGCTATTCACTGCCTATCACATTTCAAACCTAACCATATTTTAAAGCATCCAGAAAAAGAAACCCATCTCTGTAAACTCAAGGATTTTCATAGACAGAAAAAAATTCCTCTCATTAGGTTGCATTAAAGTAACATGGACATACCCAGGAGCCCACCCTTATGAGGAAAAAAAAAATTACTGCAAATCCCTTACAAGATCGCACTGCAAATTCTTCTCCCTGTCCCCACCCAAATATTTAGTGCAAACGCCTGCATTACTGAGTCAAAACTGTAACAATACAGACGGATGTAAAATTATTCCTACCTTTGACCTGAGTGTCATATTCAGCTATGATCTCCTTATCCTTTTTGAATTTAGCTGGCGACGTCATGTTTTTCCTTTCCAAAAAGATTAATCTCAGAACAGATCCACCAGAATGCAACAAATAAATGCAATTTTGTTTCTCCCAAAGAAATGCCTTGGTTTCTTGTCCTTCCCCCCTCAACAACAAAAATATCAGTCCATGGGAAGAGGGTGTGAGACGGAGTGCGGCAGCAGAAACATGCAGATGTTAGGAAATCAGCGGGTGGAAAAGGCAGTTTTGTTTCCCTGCACCAAAACCTTTAGCAGCAACAGCAGCAAGCTTCAGCCGAGAGATCATGTAGCCCCCAAAGGCTTTTCCCGATTATTAACATTAATAGCACAGTCAGGGAGTGGAAGTCCTTCCGCACAACATGTTGTGTGTGGGTTTGGTTTGCCCTTTTTTTTTTTTTTTTTTTTAAAAAATAGGCTCAAAGATGATGCAAATAAAATCCCAAACGGGAGCAGAAATGAAGGATCAGATGTTTTCTTCTTTGGTTTTGTTGCCTGTAAGTAGAAAAATATTTTTAAAAAAATTAAACTGAGTTACAAGATGCAAGGAGAAAATTTGTGATTTCTGCTGTAGTACTGCAAATTCCTCTTTAAACTGCAGCATATTACTACATATATGCATCACCCAGGTAAGCAAGATAAAATGCATGCATCATAGCAAGTACCCCCACCCCCAAAAAAATCTCATTGGGAGAGCTCAGTCCCCAGAGAAAAAGGGGTGGGAGTGAAAGAAAACTAGCCTGCACAAAAATCACTTCTCTAAATGAGCAATACAGGGAGAAAGAGAGGTACTGGAGAAGCAGCAACATGATACACTGAAAAATTAGACCCAAATCCCTAAATTACACGAACTGCAGGAGCTCAAAAATGAATCCACAAACCATTTTGTAAACAAGATTAATCCCCTCTGGCATAGCTAAAACAGCAGCCTGTGATTCAACAGACGTGGCAGCTTTTTTTATTATACATTATTGTTATGATTACGACTGTTTGGTTCTCCCCCCCTCCAATCCAGAAATATAGGTATCTCCTCTAGACATCAAAGCAGATTTGGAGCCAGGGGAAATGCAGCCCAGCATGTGCAAGGCAGATGCAAATCTCCCAGCAGGGGGAAGTCAGGGCACAATTGGAGGGAGGGGAGGTTAGAAGTTATTCTGGGTAACAAATGTAAAAAATCAGGGAAATGTGCATTTTTAAAAAAGCCAACCAAGAATTGGATCCACATCCAACATCAAGAGGAACAACGTGGCTAGCAGAGACGGGAAACGGTTACAGACTAGGGTTAGAGCATTTAAATGGAAACAAACAAACAGAAAGTGTGTGGCTGGCTGCCCCCTTAGTTACGGAGGGAGTGGAAGATATTCCAAGCTGCTCTATGCCATTACTATCCACCCAGCTGGAAAGAGACTGCGCAAATCCACATATTTAAAGCACTCCCAAAAATACACGGAGAAGCCACCGGAGCTCCCCCCAATGCTGACTGCAAAACCCTCCAGCACCTCGGGATCCTGGCTGCTGCAAATTCCATCGTATAAAGGAGAGGGCCACTTGGCCCCCAAACCCCATTTGCTTTTCATTTCTGGAATGACGGGCCCAGCCCTGTATTCCCTTTCCTGCTGCTGATCGTAGCAGGGAGAAGAGATGGGGGTAGTGGGAAGAGTATTATGGGTTTGAAAGAGAATATTAAAGTCTGAGGAAAAGGGGAGATGAGCTCTGGGAATGAAGTGGAGGGAGAAGATCAGCTCCTAGAATGGGGAAAAATCCAATCCTGGAGTGTGGGGTGAGGAAGGTTTGGGAGCTATACGGGGGCGGGGGGGATGTAGGGATGGGGGAATAATTTCTCCTTGAGTATTATGGACTGAAGGGGGAATTTTATGGGCTGGAAACTCTATCCTAAGAGACGGGCTGTGCTGGGAGGGGGGTTACACAATTAGGGAGGACTATGCCGGGGGTTACAATTGGAGGGAAATGGGGCTATGCCGCAGGGGAGTTACAATGGTGGGGGGGCAAAGGGGCTATATCGCGGGGTGGGGGGGTGGGATGCAACTGGGGAGCGGCTGTGCCGGGGGTTACAGTTGGAGTGAAAGGGAAGCTATGCCGGGGGGGGGGGAGGGTTTACAATTAGCGGAGAAGGGGGCTACGCCGCGGGGGGGGGTTACAATTAGCGAAGCAGGGGGGCGATGCCGCGGGGGGGGGTTACAGTTGGAGGGGAGAAGGGGGGCTACGCCGCGGGGGGGTTACAATTAGCGAAGGGGGGCTACGCCGCGGGGGTTACAGTTGGAGGAGAAAAGGGGAGCTATGCCGCGGGGCGGGGTTGCAATTAGCGAAGAAGGGGGGCTACGCCGGGGGAGGGGGCGTTGCAATTAGCGGAGAGAAGGGGGGCTGCGCCGGGGGGGGTTGCAGTTAGCGAAGCAGGGGGGCGATACCGCGGGGGGGGGGGTTACAGTTGGAGGGGAGAAGGGGAGCTACGCCGGGGGCGGGGGCGTTGCAGTTAGCGGAGAGAATGGGGGCTACGCCGGGGGCGGGGGGGTTGCAGTTAGCGGAGAAGGGGGGCTACGCCAGGGGCGGGGGGGTTGCAGTTAGCGGAGAAGGGGGGCTATGGTGTTCTGCCTGCGAGAGGGGGCGGCGGGGGTGCTCTGGACGAGCCAGGAGAACGACCGGCTGGGGGGAGCAATGGGCTTGCGGCGGCAGCCGCTGCCGGCCACCGCGGGCTGGGGGCTATGCGGGTCTCTCGGGGGGGGGAGTATTATGGGCCGGGGCGCGCCCATGGTAGGGCGGAGGTCTGCGCGACACACGCCTCGGCCCCGGGCGGAGCTCGTACCTGCAGCGCGGCGCAGCCAGGTCCCCTCCTCCATGAGCCGAGGCGCTCCAGCTACGGCTCCCGCGGTCAGTTTCCTCCGCAGCGCGAGCTCGCCCACCCCGCCCCGTCGTCTGCCTCCCCCAATCAGCAGCGGGGAAGATTCAGAGTGACACTCCTCCTAACCAATAGCAGCGTTCTACTGTTTTCTCTGCCCCGCCTCTGGCTCACGGCTCCTCCAGTTAGGAGCGGAAGGGGACGGGCCCTAGCGGCTCTGAGAGGCGGATCCCCCCAATCGGGCTCGAGGGGAGCGTTGGCTCTCTTCCAATGGGAAGCGAGGACAGGGATTCAAACGGAGTGTGACAGTTCTGAAGCCAGGGGCTCGCTGGGGCCAGCCCGTTGGGGTCTAACGGCAGCAGGGCTGACGTAGGTGGCTCAGCCGGCCCGGGGCAAAGAGAAGCGGGTCGGCCCCGGAAGGGGCAGTAAGCAGGGGCTGTGGGGGTGGGGCAGCAGGGTGAGAGGGGGAGCCCAGGGCCCCCGCTGGTGGGGGGAAAGGAGAAGGGGGGAGAAAGACAAGGCCCCCAGTAGAGAGGGGGTGGGGAAGGAAGGGGAGAGCATAAGGCCCCCACTGGTAGGCAGGAGGGGGAGTACAGGGCCTGCGGGGGGGGTACAGGGCCTGCAAGGAGGTGGGGGGTGTTGGAGCCTGGAGGGGGCAGCAGGGTGGGAAAGGGGAGTCCGTCTCCAGGGCAAGGGAGGGGTGCAGGTATAGGGCTGTGCCCTGAGGGAGGGGGCAGTGGGTGTGGGGAGAGCAGCTGAGGGGGCACAATCCCTGGGGCAAGGAGCCTGAGAGGGGGAGCTGAAGAAGGGGCGGGGGGAGGGCGCTAGGAGCAGCTAAGGGGGTCTGATGGTCAGTCTGCCCTCAGAGAAGCAAGGAGCATCCTCACCGCTCTCTGGGAAGAGGGGACGGACCCTTCTGGGCCAGAGCCATCATGTCCACGAGTGGCTGCACCTTCAAGGACAGGTGTGTGTCCCTGCTGTGCTGCAGATTCTGCCAGCAGGTGCTGAGCTCGCGGGGGATGAAGGCTGTGCTGCTGGCCAACACAGAGATTGACCTGTACTCCACCGACATCCCACCCACCAGGTAAGTCCTCTTCCTTTGCCACCTGCAGGCATCTCAACAGTGGACTAATGTCACAGTAGCCCCCAAAGACCTTAATCGGTAGGAATCCCCCATTGTGTTAGATACCAGGCAAATCAATAAGAAGGCCCAGTTCCTACTCCCCAGATCTCAGTCTACTCCTTCTAATTGTGTAGGGCAGGTAGGCAAGCAAGTATTAGTATTTCCATTTTACTGCAACAGGAACTGAGGAACAGTCCAAACACAGAATGGTACAGTACTTTAAAAAATACATATATACAAGCTGTAAATAATAAACAAGACTCATTTTTCCTCAGCTTCAAAATGTGCAGTTTTCTTGGTGTTTGGCTCTAAATATGTTCCTGTGACAATCACTGTAGGGTTGTATTTAACAGCCTTCTGGAAAGTAACTAGCCTTTAAACAGAAGTGAAAGTGACTTGAAAGTGTCAGTTTCACTCCTGTTTCAAGTCAGTATCTAGTTTACTTTTGTTTGTAGTAGGGTAACAGCTCCAGGCAGGTGCAGTATAAACTCTGGGGGCCTTGCCCCAGACTAGTGGGATGTTTCCAACACATAAATGATCTATTCCAAGCTTGGTGAACCGCAAATAAGTAAGTAGTGTAAATGATAGAAAAATCTGGATTACTTTCTACAATTGTTGTTCAAGAGTTAGTAACAAAGTAAGAATATACAGTAAAATTATTTTAAACCTAACCCATGTCCCTTAAGTGATTTGCCACAAGATGTCAGAAAGTGTTAGTATTAGATAGGGAAATGCATCTCAGCCCTGATCCTATTCTGCTACTCTACCCTTAAGGCCACACACTCTCCCCCCAGTAACTGTGATCAGTGGTTCTGAACCAGGGGGTATGTCAACTCATCTAGATATTTGCCTGGTTTTACAGCAGGCAACATAAAAAGCACTAGCAAGGTCAGTACAAACTAAAATTTCCTGTGAACAATGACTTGTTTATATTGCTCTATATACTATACACTGAAATGTAAGTACAATATTTATATTCCAATTGATTTTATAATTCTATGGTAAAAATGAAAAAGTAAGCAATTTTTCAGTAATAGTGTGCTGTGTCACTTTTTTGTATTTTTATGTCTGATTCTGTGAGCAACTAGTTTTTAAGTGAGGTGAAACTTGGTGGTACGCAAGACAAATCAGACTCCTAAAAGGGGTACAGTAGTCGGGAAAGGTTGAGAGCCACTGATTTAGATGATGGATAATAAGATTGTTCATTGGCGTATCTTGAATGTACATCCAGCCTGACAAAAATAAATGTGGGTTTTTCAGAGTAAAAACGTCACCACGATCAAATACAACTACTTTCTCTGTTTCAATCAAATTTGTTTATTTTATGGATACAAACATGTTTTTGCTCTTAATGGTGCAGGAACCAATATCAATCAAGGAAAGCAAGCTGTATTCTGTTTGGCCTCATAGATCAACAGAATTGTTGAGTGCATTAACTGGTGAAGATGAAAGAAGCAAAAAGAACCCAATTTGGCTTTCATGGTTAAGCAAGGACAAGAATTGAAGAAGAAGAAGAAGAAAAAAAATCTTTCTTGTTAATTGATCAAATGTAAGCTGGAGTCAGAGGATGAGTAACTATAGAAAAGCAATATTTACATATTAAATAGTAAATTAAATATTAAGAATGTAAATTACAAAGTGTTAATCTGTAAGCATGAGTTAAAAGGAGATAAACTAAGATGGGCTAATATTTAATTAAAAAAAACAACAAAGGTTCATTTTTTTTAAACACATTCTAATCACTAAGCCATTGTTCTGTGGTCTCATTTGAGATTTACAATAGACACCTCGTTCCTGGCACAGATGTTCTAAACTGGTGTAAAATGTCTTTCATACAATGCTAGTTGTCAAATGTGAGTTAAAGCGATCTGTGTGGTTACAAATGTAATCCACAGTTTTAGTGTACAATAAAAACATATTATCTACAAAAATGAGTTTATGAAAGTTAGTAAACCACATTTCAGTATGAAGTTAAAATAGCAATCTGTGTTTTAGTGACTCAGGAAATGATTTCTTGGTATGTGATTTCCTGATACTGTAATAACTGATTTTATGGCAAATGATGGTTCGTCGGGGCTGAGTGGTTAGAGTTGGAGCTAATGTATTGAGGATCTAAATTATAAGAATAAATCAAAATAGGAAACATGCAGATTCTTAAGTAAACTTATATCTCTGCATACAGGGCAGAAGTTCAACTCTCAGGACTGTTTTTTTCCACCCATTAACAGAATGAATGGAAGCACTCATGTTGGACATGGAGCACTCAACCCAGTACATACCAAGTTATGTAAACAAATTGCCCCTTTTCTCACAAAGTCTGTACCTACATTACCATTGATGCAGTTCTAACAGTGGAAATACTAGTGTAAACCAGCTGTTGGCATTCTACCTACCATCTCATCTAACGTAGCTTAAAGCAGGGTTTGCACAACACTACAGTTGAAATGCCAGTGGCTGCCTACACTAGTGCTCCAACTGGTGGGAAAACTAGGAAGGATCGCCAAGTCAAAGAGAGTTGTAAAATAGGAAAGATCAGTTTGCTTTGAAAATATTATTTTTGTTCCCATTTACAAAAATAGAACCAATTAAAAATGACAGGAGTTGACAAAGCTTATCTACCTAAGATCTACCATAGAAACCCTATTACAGAAGAGTATTTGACAATATTAGTTTGCTCTTAACAGCTTTTCTACAGAGGAGCTCAAAAGACATTAAAAACAGACAGCCTTACAGAAGATGGGTTGAGGCAACACCTGATTTAGGTAATACTATCCTACTTTCCAGAAGAAGAAACTGACACACAGATGTTAAGTCTGACAATGGCCTTGTCTGCACTGGGAAATTGACCCAAGGCTAAAGCTGGCTATGTCCATAGTAAGGAACTATAGAAGAAGTTATCCACCGGAGCTACCACAATTGTAGCTGGGAGTCCTGATGTAGACAAAGTGCTACCAGCCTCTACCATCACCAGGTTTGAAGGTATGTCTACACAGCAAAAGCTAGCATGGGCTAGTCTGTCCAAGCTAACTTGAATCCAGCTAGCATGGGTAACAACAGAAGTGCAGCCAGCATAGCACAGGCTTCACAGTGTGCTACCGAGCCAAGTATGCACTACAAAAGACACACTGAAAGTGTATCTCAAGAAAACTGATGTGGACATCACAAACTGGGAGAAGCAAGCCACCAACCGACCCCCGTAGCACCACATCCTCCATCAAGCAATAGGTCGCTTTGAGGAGAAGTGCCTTGCTCTCAAACCTGAAAAGAGAAAGAAGGAAGGAAAAAAGAAAGAACTTTCTCCCAGCAGGCAGTTGGCCTGCCAGGAAATGTCTGTACCTATTGCGGCGGATCTGTGATTCCAGGATTGGACTCCTGAGTCATCTCAGGACCCATATGTAAATCCGTAGTAGAGATCATCCTTGAATCAAGGGGTCGCCGATGATGATGTTCATGATGCATCCCAGACTTGCACTACCCACACAGAAGCCTGACTGTGGTGTCTTCGCTATTATTGTTTCCTGGGTTAGCTGGATTCAAGATACCCGTGCACAGCGTTTTCTTTGTTAGACAGCTTAAGTGAGAGTGGTAAAAATGCTGGACCCTTGTTGCAACCCAACCACTACTGGAAGCCCTACTGTAAAGAACACTGGTTCCCTACAGACAAAGATGTAGGGTGTCTGCAACGAGCATAGTGAAATGGTACTGAAAATGGTTTAACTGCAAGTGCACAGACAGGACTAAATGAAATCACCTACCATTTCTGAAACTGTGTTCAACATAGTTTGAACCTGTTCACCCTTGCAGTTAAACTACGTCTTGCTCCAGGTCAGCAGCACGTATTGCTTATGACGCCCATTGTAAATAGGCAAGTTTCTTAATGTAGATATAGATAGTGAGTTGCTAACTGAACCCAATGGTAACGGAGTTCAATCCCTGTATAAAAAGACTAATTATCACCTCTAAGTACTAGTGAGAGGCCCAGTTCCCTTGTGGTCTAGTTGAAATGGTTAGCTCTGGACTGACTGACTGCTTGGAACTGGGACACCAACAAAGCAGCTCTTGAGCCTTGCTGATGTTTACCTCTGTGGGCCAGTTCATTGAGTTGCATAAAACCAAACCACTCGCATCGTCTGAAACAATTCAGAAGAAGTTAGCCATCATCCTCAGGTAAAGTAGGAAAAATTAAATATATAGAGCAAAGCCATTAAAGGGACTTTGTCAGCTAGCTTGTAACTTTATTTTCTGCCAGTGTGTAATATTTTTAGAAGCTTAAAGAGGTAAATAAGCCTACTCTAAAATTAAGTTTCAATTACTGTCATGGATTTTTAAAACAGAATCTGATGGGCACTTCCCACCAGATCACACTAATTTCAGGGGGTCAGATTTTTGGTCTAAAGCACTCAATTATGCTTCATTTTTAATTACTCTCCTAAGAGGAATCTACCTGACCGCAGATTCTGCTGCGATTATAGTGTGCACATATAGGGGAGTTGTAGATCCCATCAACCACTTATGAACCTCAGCTGCTAAAAGTTTCACGGGTGATCCTTTAAGTCTCTGTATAGTAGTAAATGCCCATACTATAGGCCTGAGGAGAAACCCTCATTGGCCATTAAAAGGTTGTAGAATTAAAAAGGATATTGCTACATGTATAACCTGGTGAAGTGGAGTCTGCCTCAGGACAGTGCCTGGATTGGTCTCACAGTGGACCAACTTCAAGTATGGAGAAAAAGCACTTAGTGGAATAAGATCTTCAAAAAAAATTAGCACTCTTTTGTTTTATAGCACCGATGACTAACTCAGTGCAACAGAGTATAGCTAACAGAGTATAGAATTGCTTGGGATAGTGTCATCTTGAGATTCTTGTGAGCAATGCCTTTTGGTCATTGACTTGACTTGATAAAAATGACCATCACATTGGGTGCTTTTATTCCTTTCTATGTAACAACCAGTTCCAGGAAGTAATCCAGTTTTGGTTTATTGGTGTGATAACTGGAGATATGCAATTAAGTGACTACGCAGTAGTGTAATGTTCAGCATTGTTCGTATTATTCCTCACGTGGTTTGTGAAGAGTTTAACTTTGATGCTCTTCAAGGTTGTGTTGAAAGTATCTTTATTCTACACCCTCTGCCTCTTTTGCTATTTAATGGTGCCCTCAAATACCTGCTTTACACTAATGGTCCGCTATTCTTCCTCTTACTCCGTGAAGTGAAGAGAGTCAGCTATGTGAATATTTGAAGTACATTCACTTAGCATTGGGATTCAGCTGAAATCTGTGTTGAGCAGATGACCCTAGACCATTGAGTATTATGGTACGCTACTGGACAACTAGAGGTGAGCTGTTGAGGAAGCATTGTAAGAGGCAGGGAGCACTATCACTCAGCTCACAAATTTGAAATCTGCCTGCTTTCCTGGCCTTAGTGTAAGAATAGGGATTGTATAATCAAAAGCTGAGACCTTTTTTAATTGCTGCTGGGACTGACCTGTGGTTCCTTCAATAGCATTTTGTGCTCTTACGCTGGAATTTAGGTATGCAGTCCTAAGCTCGACAACCAGCATCCTTGGCCAGCAGAAGTATTATGTAGCGGATATCGCTCTCAGTCCTTGAGCTGTATGAACCACTGGCACCTCAGCTCAAGAGGGGAATGGTGGTCCCAGTAGAATCTTCTTTAGAACCCAAGCAACCAAATATACCAAAGCAGTGCTCCTGGTGGAGGGTAGCAGGTTCCTGAAAGATAGCATGTTTGCACTGTGATGCTGGCTGAGGGTGTGCTGGTGAAATATATAGGAATCTTTTCTATCTTAATACTAGTTTGCTTGGTGATAGAGGAAGATTGAAGTTCTTACTTTTCTATTTCCATTCACAAACACCTAACATTGGTTTGTTGAAATTCTAGCTTACCGCAAGACCAAGTGGCTGGGTGAAGTTATGTTAAATGTCTAAACTATTCCTGTGACAAATTTTTTCCCCTCCAGTACGGTTGACTTCATTGGAAGCTGCTATTTCACTGACATCTGCAAATGCAAACTGAAGAACGTTGCATGTTTAAAATGGTAAGTAATATCATTTCAATGTGACTCGTAATCATACACGCACCTGCTCCACAATGCATGTGCTGCAGCAACAACATTGCAACCTCTCATTACTGGCCACTAAAGTTGTCACAAATGAAATGAATTTGATATAACATTGCTCAGTGGAAACTTGGCCCCGCTACCTTTGGACATGACTGTTAGTCTGTCATTGTAGAAGTCCCTAGCAGAAATGCACAGAAGAATGTGTATCAAGACTAAGGTGGGGTTCTATAGGAAACTTGCATAGCACTGACTGACTCCAGAGAGACTGCTTCAGTATTGATTTGAGATAGCTGTGTGAATAAAGTCACAAAGAAATGCAGTTACTCATATCTTCCACTTTACTAAAACAGATACAGTGGAGAACTCCTATTTTATGAACTAATTGGGGATTCAGGAGTTCATAAAATTGAACATCTCAGTTACAGTAGGTTTGTATAAGAGACTCATAAAATTGAGGTTCTGCTGTAACAGAACATGCTGTTGGCAGACCTACTCTTCACTAGCGGATGGAAAAAATTAACATGAAAGTTCCTGGAGCTTGTTGTTTGTTTTTATTAATGCCCGATACTTAAAATACTGTTCCTTTTTTTTAAAAAAAAAAAAAAAGCTAAACTGCTCAAAAGGATCACTTGTCTACTTTATGCCTAAAATTTCAGTTTGCTCAGATCTGAGCTTGGATGGGAAAGTTCTTGGACTAAAAATAACAAGGTGGGTTTTTTTTGAGACTTGGCTAGCAAGGAATTCTAGTTTGTCTAGATGCTGAAATAGAAAGCACACACTTTCTTCTGGGTGTGCTACTGGGAGTGAAAGGAATCTACTACAGGTAAATTAATTAGGCTATAATCTGTTCCTACTCAAACCCTTAATTTCCATTTATTTCAGTGGAGCAGAATCAGGCTCATATATATGCCAACCTAATTACTTAGCTTTTATCAGGTCCTATTGTACCATCAGTTTTAAGGAGAACTCTCCATTGATTTCACAGGGGAGTTCTAATTTTAAAATGAACAATCAGATTCCATGATAGATACAACAAATTTCACTGACTTAAGATAAAAGTACACTCAGGTAACAGACAGAATTTGGTTCTCTGCAATAAGCCAAGACTCCCTGTATAAGAAACATAAATCTTGTGCAACTCCACACACACCCTCTTTCTCTAAGTAAATATATTCAGACACTTTTTGTACCATTGTTTAAAAACTCGCCATTAATTTTCCCCAGATAAGAACATTATATACCAATTTGCCTGCTAAAGTGGTTAGATCCTATTTAACATTAAGCTGAGTTTGTTCTTCATTGCAAACTGGCTTTCATCCACGAACTTACATGATCATTATTTTGTTTGTTTGCTGTTCTAGCGGCAATGTTGTAGGTTACCATGTGATTGCTCCGTGCAAACCTTGCCTGCTGTCCTGTAACAATGGACATTTCTGGATGTTTCACAGCCAAGCAGTCTTTGGTATGAACAGACTAGACTCATCTGGTAAGGAACTCTTGATTCTGAACAGGGAAGTTCTATTTAACTCACAGGAGAGTTAACTGGCAACTCCCCCCCACCCCAATAGCAAGGTGCCTCAAAGCATATGCAGTTTACTTAAGGTATATAGCAAGTCTATACTGAGTTGCCTTTCCAGCAGAGAGGCTTGTGAGGAAGGAATGCTGTATGAGGAAACTGTTCGTGTCACCTGGAGCTTAAAGTATCTAACATGCTATATGAGGCTACCTCAACTTTGTGTGGCTTTATTAAAAAAAAAAAAGTCACTGGGCTGTAAGATTAATTGGTCAGAAAATTTACTCTAACCTCTTGCTGATGGGAATCAGGATTTTCTGAGGCAATATTGTTATGCAAACTGCACAAATACAAGTGGTGTAAATGCAGAGCCACAGGATACTATTTATAGTAGTGTGTGTAGCTTCACTGTGCTATTAAGCAACCTCCACTGACTGGTCATTCTGAGCTGAGCTGTGTTGTCACTGTGACCCTGTATAACTTTCTCTGTTGATCCCCATTACCTTAGGCTGAGGTTACAACCAATACTAGCTCTTACTATTCAGTTTGCTTGAGCTCCTTTTAAACAACTACTTGGCACACAAACTAGAAGTATCTAGCAATATCAGTCCTTCTGGGTCCTTCCCAAAGTATGTGGCCTTTTACTAGATCATCTATGTTTCTGTTTCTCATACACAAGATTAGTTAATTTAAACACTTTTACAGTGTCATCTGTGCCTCAAACCAACACAATTAATGTAACCCAGCCATAAGGGGATTTACCAATAGCTACATGATTATTTCATATTACTCTTCATACAGGACTTGCTACTATCGTGCAGTTCAAAAGGATATTTCTAGAGATCCTTTTTGAATAAAAATAGAAAATAACCTACAGCTGGGCAATGTTGTCTTAGTTCATCTAATAGGTTTTGCAAGAGCCATTCATTTTGTGGCAATGAATTCAGTTCTTAGTCTAACTCAAACGGGGTCAGAATACAAATTAAGTTATTTACAATCCTTCTTCCAGGTGTGAATTTACTGCTTTGGGGCAACTTACCAGATTTGGAGGAAAGCACTGATGAAGACATGTCTGGCATCTCTGAGGAGGAGTATATCAGATAAATATTATCAGCAGTGTGCATCACAGTGTATTCCCTCATTACCTTGTATTGCAGCTTTCTTCCTACTGTCTTAATGTACAAACTCAAGCAATACAGTAAACAGGAAGGCTGGCAAACCGTTTTCCAAAAAGGGTAGAAGCTGTCTTAGTCCAATGTAACATACCTTATAAGAATCCCTCGCAGCTTTAAAATGCGCCTATCTGAAAAATGAATGGCATACAGATGGCCACTACCTCTGGTTTTAGGGCTATTTTGTTCTTATAGTCCTAAGTCTTAACAGCTGCAGGTAAGCAAAACACAGGCTTTGACACTTCAAGTGCCAGCTGCTGCCTGTTTTTTCCTTCCTAAATAACAGCTCTGTTGTGGATCAAAAGTCTTGGCATCACTGAAAGGAATTTAATTTTTACCTCGAGTGTAGTGCTATTGAGGAATAGTTACTCTGGGTGAGCTGTGACATTATGAAGAGAATTCTATGGGCTTCAGTTATGCCTCCTTCTGGACTCTGCCTTTTCTCTCTTCCCATTCCACCCATAGCCAGGAAGGCAGTACGTGCACAGTCTCCTTTGAGGCCACAATCAATGCTGTTGAAAGAGTGGGCCAGCAGGGATTGCTGAAACTGTACAGCTGTCTGTCTTCATCCTGCTTTGGAGTTGTTTGCTTGTGAAACCACTAGGGAGATGAGCGTTGGAATGCTCCTGAACCTGGGTCTCTCGCCTGAGTTTTTTCACAGCATAATAAGTACTCGGTTCTGCTAAACTAAACTGCATAAGAAATTTATAGAGTGACTTGCTGCCAGCAAACAGAATGGCTGACAAATGGTAAATAAGGAAGTATGCTGGGAACTGGCACACTTCCCTGCTTTAAATGGAAATGGATCACATTCAATGAAATATTAGCATAACTATTCTTAATTAATGTTACACAAGTTAGGGAAACTCCTCTTTCTCTGTAGAAGTCTCCCTATTGTGGTGAAAAACTGAAAGAGGGAGAAAAGGCATAGTTTCCAAGCAAAATAATCTGTAATTATGTTTGTATATTTCGTCAGTATTAAATGAGATGAGCAGTAAGTATGATGCTGGAGTAGCGTGTGACAAGTTTAGGGTCAGATTCAATAAAATCTCCGTCTGGCTTCTGTGCTGCTGGAAGGTGGGTAATCCCCACAGAGTCGGTAGTGGAAGGTGGCATGGTGCCTTTTGGAAAGGAGGCAGCCAGACATAGTGTGGAGTGAAATCTGGCTTCAAGAGTACTGTTCTGCTTGCAGCTACAAAGTAACTGCTTCAGCAAGTTTACATTCTCAAATGAAAAGTTTTCTTGTTTCTAAGGATAGGAGGGTCTAAGAGAATAACTTTATAAAGAAAAAACATCTGAACAACAACTTTTAAAAAGGTAAACATTTACTTCAGAACACAAATATTCTATTTAATGGGAAGATTTCTGAAGTGACTTATTTTACATTTATGTAAACAGGGCTCTAGCTAAATAGTACTTTATATGCTAATTACAGACTTTCAGAGCTTTTCAGAAATGCCTAAGTGACTTGCCAGAAATATCATCAATAGTGGAGCATAAGAACAGCCATACTGGGTCAGACAAATGGTCCATCTAGCCAGTATCCTGTCTTCCGCCAGTAGCCGATGCCGGGTGCTTCAAAGGGAATGAACAGAACAGGCAGTCAGAGTGATCCATCCCCTGTCATGCACTCACAGCTTCTTGGAAAGTCAAGGAGACTTGTGCTCCTGCAGCACTTGGTAAAACCCTACCCATAGTCCCTAAGCTGAAGAACCAACAGAGTAAGTCTGCAGTTCTGCAATGAGCTCCATGTGGGTAGACTCCTCTTCATTTATTTGGGCTCTGTGAGCATCAGGACAGTGCTCATTGTGCAAAACCTCTTAGGTTCTGATCCTACAAAGGACTGCCTTGGAAATCTGTGTGTTAAATGAGTTTTTTATCTCACACAGGCATCCTGCTCCCTGTAACAAGCCCCTAACACAAAGGTCATTGGTGTTTTGCAGAAGCCAAAGCATTTCATTCATAAACCATATGTATACTTGGTACATCTGGTTAGCTGAAGATACATGAAAGATGCATTTATAAAATACAAAAGTGAAGTAGTACATGATAAGGTAGGGTGGATTTCCTGAATCGTACTGAAAGCAACTCCAAGATTGATATCAAGATTAACATTTTGTATATTCTCCGTTAGGCTCTCAAAAGATGCGGTGAAGGCAGACTCTTTTGTTTTAGTACTTTACTGTATTTATTCTCAACTGGTGTTACTCCCTCTTCTTCTGTGTTGGCTAAAGTGTGTATTTGCTGTTTTTCTGTATTTGGATGTCTGTTATGACTGTGTGCTGTCTACACATGCATCAAATAAAAGTTGATTTATAACACATTCTCCTGGGGGATATATTAAGTGCACATTATGTAGTTGGGGGATTGTCTAACTTAAGAATACATCTGTAGTGATTAGGTAACAAAAATAACGAAACCACACATTATAGGTTTCAGCGTAGCAGCCGTGTTAGTCTGTATCCGCAAAAAGAAAAGGAGTACTTGTGGCACCTTTAGAGACTAACAAATTTATTTGAGCATAAGCTTTCGTGAGCTACAGCTCACTTCATCGGCTGCATGTCATTATAGCCATGATAACACATTATAGCTAACTCAGCTCATTTGAAATCTTCCCTACTATATAAGGACAGTAATTAATTGTTCCAGTTAAAGTCAAAGTGAGCTACCAGCTGCTTAGCACCTTGTCTCTCTGACCAAGGGAAGTTAGTCCAATAAAAAAATATTTGTCTCTCTAATATCCTGGGACCGACACTGCTACAACACTACTGCATACTTCAACTGTTAGACCCTCCACAGGACTCATACGATTGGCCATACTGGGTCAGACCAAAGGTCCATCCAGCTCAGTATCCTCTCTACTGACAGTGGCCAATGCCAGGTGCCCCGGAGGGAGTGAACCTAACAGGTAATGATCAAGTGATCTCTCTCCTGCCATCCATCTCCACCCTCTGACAAACAGAGGCTAGGGACATCATTCCTTACCCATCCTGGCTAATAGCCATTAATGGACTTAACCTCCATGAATTTATCCAGTTCTCTTTTAAACCCTGTTATAGTCCTAGCCTTCACAACCTCTTCAGGCAAGGAGTTCCACAGGTTGACTCTGCGCTGAGTGATGAAAAACTTCCTTTTATTTGTTTTAAACCTGCTACCCATTAATTTCATTTGGTGGCCTCTAGTTCTTCTATTACGGGAACAAGTAAATAACTTTTCCTTATTCACTTTCTCCACACCACTCATGATTTTAAATACCTCTATCATATTCCCCCTTAGTCTCCTCTTTTCCAAGCTGAAAAGTCCTAGCCTCGTTAATCACTCCTCATATGGGACCCGTTCCAAACCCCTAATCATTTTAGTTGCCCTTTTCTGAACCTTTTCTAATGCCAGTATATCTTTTTTGAGATGAGGGGACCACATCTGTACGAAGTATTCAAGATGTGGGCGCACCATGGATTTATATAAGGGCAAGAAGATATTCTCCGTCTTATTCGCTGTCCCTTTTTTAATGATTCCTAACATCCCGTTTGCTTTTTTGACTGCTGCTGCACACTGGGTGGTCATCTTCAGAGAACTATCCATGATGACTCCAAGATCTTTTTCCTGATTAGTTGTAGCTAAATTAGCCCCCATCATATTGTATGTATAGTTGGGGTTATTTTTTCTAATGTGTATTACTTTACATTTATCCACATTAAATTTCATTTGCCATTTTGTTGCCCAATCACTTCATTTTGTGAGATCTTTTTGAAGTTCTTCACAGTCTGTTTTGGTCTTCACTATCTTGAGCAGTTTCGTATCATCTGCAAACTTTGCCACCTCACTCATTCACAGCAGTGCAGATGGGACACATCACAAAGTACACAGATGTAGGATCAGGGTCACAGATTTGGTTTGGATGAAAAGGTATTTCAAACCTGAATTTAAAAAACCCCCACAATTAAGTAGCTTTCTTCAGGACCTTGTGCAATAGTGCTGCTGTCAGTGGTGATGCATTTTCTTTCCTGTGATGCATAATTCAGCATTGATTTCTAGCTAATGGGGGAGAAAGGGAGGGGAAAAAGAAATCACAGAAAGACAGTGATAAATTGCAAGGTTTTTTAAGGGGAAAGGCAAACAAAGAAAGAACACATTTAAATATTCTTCATTATTCCCAGATACAAATGTAAGATTATGATTAGGCATTAATTGATATCACCATTCATGTCAAAGTGCTTCACAAATGACATTCAGATAGGAAACCTTTTGCCATTGAAATGCAGCCAGCTCTAGGATAGAAGGCAGCTGCCAAGCAAACAGCATGCTGCCAGGTCACCTGGGCAAACCCCATCCTATAATGAACGTTGGCATGTGATCTTCGTCCACATGGACCATGGCCCTTGATTATTGAGGGTCAAAGATCCCATGCTCTGTTTATAGCCTGGAATGCAGCTTATTTACTTTGGAGACAGAGAGGCTGAGTCACCCCTGCTAGGATAGGAACCTGTGGTTCTAGATATCTCAGAGAGGGCTATTATGCCATGCAGCTCCAGCAGCCATTGTGGTTACTAGAGTAGAGGTGCCAAGTTTTGCTTTGTTGGCCCCCTCATACATGCCATGCTTAAGACATTCACTTATAAAAGCAGTGACATAATACCTGTAGTCATGTATTATAAACTGCTTTATTTTTGCACACGTAATTGTTTCTCCATGTTTTATAAAGTCTAAGATATGTGGACCCCTAAAAGCATACCCTCAGGAAGAGCACATGTAACCCACACACTGTCTGGGTGTGGTGTGCTGTCCCATCTAGTGGCATCAAGACCACTTAGAGAAAGAGATTAATGAGTCTGCTTTACAGCCTTAGCTAAAAGGGCTCTGGCTTTTAGCTCATAGAATCATAGAATATCAGGGTTGGAAGGGACCCTGGAAGGTCATCTAGTCCAACCCCCTGCTCGAAGCAGGACCAAGTCCTAGTTAAATCATCCCAGCCAGGGCTTTGTCAAGCCTGACCTTAAAAACCTCTAAGGAAGGAGATTCTACCACCTCCCTAGGTAACGCATTCCAGTGTTTCACCACCCTCCTAGTGAAAAAGTTTTTCCTAATATCCAACCTAAATCTCCCCCACTGCAACTTGAGACCGTTAGTCCTTGTTCTGTCATCTGCTACCACTGAGAACAGTCTAGAGCCATCCTCTTTGGAACCCCCTTTCAGGTAGTTGAAAGCAGCTATCAAATCCCCCCTCATTCTTCTCTTATGCAGACTAAACAATCCCAGCTCCCTCAGCCTCTCCTCATAAGTCATGTGCTCTAGACCCCTAATCATTTTTGTTGCCCTTCGCTGGACTCTCTCCAATGTATCCACATCCTTCTTGTAGTGTGGGGCCCAAAACTGGACACAGTACTCCAGATGAGGCCTCACCAGTGTCGAATAGAGGGGAACGATCACGTCCCTCGATCTGCTCGCTATGCCCCTACTTATACATCCCAAAATGCCATTGGCCTTCTTGGCAACAAGGGCACACTGCTGACTCATATCCAGCTTCTCGTCCACTGTCACCCCTAGGTCCTTTTCCGCAGAACTGCTGCCTAGCCATTCGGTCCCTAGTCTGTAGCGGTGCATTGGATTCTTCCATCCTAAGTGCAGGACCCTGCACTTATCCTTATTGAACCTCATCAGATTTCTTTTGGCCCAATCCTCCAATTTGTCTAGGTCCTTCTGTATCCTATCCCTCCCCTCCAGCGTATCTACCACTCCTCCCAGTTTAGTATCATCCGCAAATTTGCTGAGAGTGCAATCCACACCATCCTCCAGATCATTTATGAAGATATTGAACAAAACCGGCCCCAGGACCGACCCCTGGGGCACTCCACTTGACACCGGCTGCCAACTAGACATGGAGCCATTGATCACTACCCGTTGAGCCCGACAATCTAGCCAGCTTTCTACCCACCTTATAGTGCATTCATCCAGCCCATACTTCCTTAACTTGCTGACAAGAATACTGTGGGAGACCGTGTCAAAAGCTTTGCTAAAGTCAAGAAACAATACATCCACTGCTTTCCCTTCATCCACAGAACCAGTAATCTCATCATAAAAGGCGATTAGATCAGTCAGGCATGACCTTCCCTTGGTGAATCCATGCTGACTGTTCCTGATCACTTTCCTCTCATGTAAGTGCTTCAGGATTGATTCTTTGAGGACCTGCTCCATGATTTTTCCAGGGACTGAGGTGAGGCTGACTGGCCTGTAGTTCCCAGGATCCTCCTTCTTCCCTTTTTTAAAGATTGGCACTACCTTAGCCTTTTTCCAGTCATCCGGGATTTCCCCCGTTCGCCACGAGTTTTCAAAGATAATGTCCAAGGGCTCTGCAATCACAGCCGCCAATTCCTTCAGCACTCTCGGATGCAACTCGTCCGGCCCCATGGACTTGTGCACGTCCAGCTTTTCTAAATAGTCATGCAGTAGAGACTCATGCGTTTAGCTCCAGAAGTCCCAGGTTCGATCCCGCCTGCCGACAACTGGCGTCTGTTGGTGTTACACACACACACACAGAGACGGCAAACGAACAGCCTATCATTTGTTTTGGGATAGCACCTAGATGCCCCAACTGAGACAGGGACCTCTTGTGTTAGAAACACATAGTGAGAGACCATCCTTGGGCCAAAGAGCTTCTGATCAAAATAGGCGAGCCAGATAAAGGGTGCAAGGGAAAACAGAGGCACAGAGAGTGACTTAGCCCAGGGTGCACAGCTGGTCAGAGGTGTAGCCTGAGTCATACCTGAATGAGTCTGAGGAGGAAAATCCTTAGCTCCAAGTCTACAGTAAGCAACCTAGGACTGCTGTGGCTGCTTCTGCAGGGTATAGAGAGGTGACTGTAGACCTCATCCCCAACATGCATGTGTTGGCTAGGGAACATGGCCAGCTCATGGATTCAGACACCAAGAACTTGTCCACCGCCCATTTGTGAAGCATCCTTGTACTTCCGCTGCCTTCTTGATGTTTCTTCAGCCTTAGTATATATCCTGAAAGAGATCCAGTGGATATAGCCAATACCCCAAATGAAGATAGGGAGCCCACTGGAGAGCGATTGTCCTACATATGCATGGAAACATGGCATTCAAGAGATCAAGAGACTTGTTCCCCACAGCATGTAGTATGCCAGGGATATCATAGGGGAGCAGCAATAAGCAGCATAAACTGGCTTGGCCATCTTGCATACAAAACTAATTCCAGATGCTTGAATTTTGGATGATCCAATATAATATGAAAAAAAAATGAAAAAGCAGCAGTATTTTGACAACAGCGACTAGCTAGGGGGCATCACAGCTGCTTTGCTGTCTATGATGTCTCTTGTCAGTCTTCATGCCCAATGCAGGCTGAACAAACTGGCCTGCACTCTATATTGATTTCCTGTTAGAAAGCATGTCTCACATTTTGGACAACAGTAGGGGAGGAGGGAGGAGGTCCAGGTCTGAACTCTCCAAAAAAATCTCTGGTGCTTCAGTTTCCATGTCATCTGCGGTTCTTCGCAATACTGACAGCTTGACATCTCCGGTAACATCACGCGAGGGAAATTAGCTTTGTATGTCTGTTACCAACTTCCATCTGTGTGTCACCGTACGCTGGAATTTGTGCACAAGGTTGTGAAGCAACATTACTACAAAGAGACTGTGATGCAGTCAGAGAAATGCGAAAGATAATTCCCCAAAGAAGTGCTTATTAAAATACCACTGAACGTGGCTCAGATACAGCTGCAACTGCACCACAATTAGTTCCTGCTGTGCTATAGCGGAAGCTTATTATCGTGAGATGGATCCTAGCATATGTCCTCTTCCAGTATTCAACATTTGCCCTGGTTCGGGGGAAATTCATCTGGGCATTCAGGGTGGGATTTTTCCAAATCAACTAAGTGAGTCAGGTGCACAAGACCCATTGAAAGTGAATGGATTTGTGCTCATGTCACTGAGGCATTTGAAAATCCCCCTCACAGTCACTCGAGTCACCGTGAAAATGGGCTTAGTTTTGCCCCTTTTTGCTGTTTGGCCAAATCACAGAGCCAACTCCATACTCCAAGGATTTGCAAGTGTGACAGAGGTCAGGACTGAAGAGTATTGGCAGAGAAGGGGTGGAGGAAGCTTGCACGGCCTCTGCCTTCACTTTACTTAAGCTTCTGCCATCGGCACCTCACTTTTATGAGAAACATATTTGTCCTTACATTACAAAAGTACGGGGCCAAGTTCAGCCCTAAAACGACTGGCATTTAACTAAGGATGAGTCTGTCCCGTCGTGCTCACAGAACATACCCAGATGGCTTTTTAAAGCTGAAGCTGGCATTAGGGGATGCACAACAAGATGGTATGGAATCATTATTCATGCATGACAGAGGAGAACAGTTTAAAGCAACCTGCTCTGAATGTGAGGAGAGTCTGTCTTCATTGTGAGCATTTTATATAGGCTTTGGCCTGAATTAGAACATAGCCTGGGACTGCAAGCCCAGAAATGTTTGGAGACTCGCATGTTATTGGAACTGTGTAATTAAAAATAGAACTAAGAACCCACCTTAATGTGTTGTGCATTCCAAAAAAGTTACAATGGGTTGGTAGGTTGGCAAATACAAAATGTAGGTCCCAGTCTCCTTTCATTGACAGCTTTATACCACCGCAGACAAGCGAGCCCAACTGAGTTACTCCCAATTTATTCCTGTGTGAATGGGAGGAGGATTAGGCTCATATACTCCAGTTTGTTAAAGAAGGAACCAGTTGCCTATGGACGACAAGTGTTATCAATCCAGGAGGACAAAGCTGCACTAGCAGCCTCATATGGAAGCTAGAGAAAGGGAATTGTGCAACCACAGCATTACTTGGTTAGGAAAGCAGATCGGAAGACAAAGGGTGACCTTTAAGAGGTGATGATGGTGCAGGTTATCAACAATTCTGACCTGGCATAAACTCAGACATAAGTCAATACCTAAAATGCTTGGCCTTTTCTACACTGAAAGGGGACATTCGCTCCTCTACAGAGGGCCAGCAAAACACTCAAATAGGTACAAAAGGCTTGTGCTGGAACCTCAGCACAGGGGGTGACTTTCCCCCTGAAAATAGTAGCAGGGCATCATCAAACTGATTTTTTGTTTGTCCACAATTCATGTAATTTAGATACAATGTCTATTTTGCTCAGTTGCTACAGAAATGCAATATTCATAGGCACCAAGAAGATTTTATGAAATGGAAGGTGCCTGCAATCTCTTCCAGCCATTGTATGGAATAAAAACGGGGCCAGCTTCAGAAGCATCTGGTGCTGACCACTGTCAAAGGCAGGATACCAAATTAGATGCACAGCTGCTCTGATCTGGTATAAATCTGCCAGGAGTAATATATGGAATTAAACAGCTCTTTACCTGTCATTCATTGCTGAGGAAAGATGCCTGTCTGAAACAGGTCTGCACTTGCAGTCATGCAATTGCTATTTCCAACAGCTGCCAACAAGAAGCCAAGTTTCATGTGATTTTTTTAAAAAAAGAATGAAAATACATACCACACATTGCTCAGTGCTTTGAGATCTATGGAGGAGTGCTACATAGCTAAGTATTATGAAAACAAAGGTTAAGTCGTGCGAATAGTACAAGCTGAAGTCCCAAAAAGAGCAAGAAATAGAAGGGTCACGTGGTTCAGTGAGAGGGGAGGGTCTCAGACCCAAGGCTTCAGCTCAAGAGGGAGCAACAACCCTGCTATTTTTAGCCCCACAGCCAGAGCCCCACAAGCCTCAGTCAATTGACCTGGGCTCAGAGACTCGGTGCCATGACTTTTTCTTTGCAGTGTAGACATACGCTTACCCCTTTGTGCCTTAATTCACGCGCCCTTTAGAAGGAGGAGGAGAATACCCTATCTGATGGGTCGAATTAGCTATTGATAAGGCACTTGAACTATAACTATACAGCAATCTCAAAGTTTTACCGTGTGTATTCCCATCTAAACGGCGGTCTCAGCACCAATTCATTCCTAAAGCATTAAACCCCTCCTAGGAAACTGACAGCGAGGCAGGTGCACAGTAGCTCAGGTTACAGTTCATCATTTACACATTAAGGGTGGCAACAATGAGTTACAGGCAATCTCCAATGGATTACAAATGCTTGATCCTGAGGATCTAAAATTAAATCCCTGTGAGCACTGCCTGAAGTCACCCCTCTAACCAGGGCTTCAGGAGCCCCAGAGAAAGGCTGGGGGCCAACACTAAGATCAAAGGACTTGGCAACAAGAGTACCTTGGATTCTGCCAGCACTTGGATAAGGACAGTGCCACTTGTCCTAAGTCATTGAGCCTTCTCTAGCTACAGCAGGCACATTCAAAGCTTCGGCACGGATTTTTTTGGCACTCTCGCCACAGTGTGATATGCCAGACCCTGGCAGCAGGCAAAGCTCCTACCCTTCCCCCTCACGGTGCCATAGCATTGTATTTCAATGGTGGCATTTATTTCTATATTACTATTAGTGAAAGGTGCTAGATGGACAGCCCTGGAGGAAACCAAAGTCCTCCTGTTGTCCATAGCATGGGCAGAAGCAGCTCCAGCTTCCACTCATCCTGCCCTGATGACATGCCCAAACCATGATCTGGGAGGGAGAGGAGTTCCATCTTCGTGACCCATGTAATCCCTGATGATCTCTGCAGAGAACCTCAGTGAAGCGGGTTTGTGGGGGAGTGGGTGTGTTGCGGCGGGCAGGAATCAATTGTGATATGGCACTTCCATACTAGGAAGTGCACAACTCCTCTAAACCAGGGGTTCTCAAACTGGGGGTCGGGACCCCTCAGGGGGTCGTGAGGTTATTACTGGGGGGGGGGGGTTGCATGTTGTCAGCCTCCACCCCAAACCTTGCTTAGCATCCAGCATTTATAATGGTGTTAAATATATTTTAAAAGTGATTTTAATTTATAAGGTGGGGGTTGCACTCAGAGGCTTGTTATGTGAAAGGGGTCACCAGTACAAAAGTTTGAGAACTACTGCTCTAAACAGTGTCTCACTGGCCAAACTGACTTTCAGTCACTACTTCAGAAGTGACCTAGAGGCAACAGGCTCCATCTAGAAACCCTTGGCCAAGGAAGCTACATTTTGAGAGGTCAGGAGGCTAGCGATAGCATTGACTTTGCTGCCATGGAACAAAACCTGGACCCATTCCCAAGCCTTAGCTGCCTGTTCATGGAGTTTCTGGATCAGCAGTCCCCGCAGAGGAGGCAGACTCCACCCCAAGGAAAGACAGACGAGCTTCGCGTAGCCCTTGGAGGATAAATGACAGGTCACTTCATCCAGGCGCGAAACAACAGCTTTTTATTACTTTAAAAATTCCTGCAGAAATGTTAAGACACCACCTCACCACTCTGCTGGCCTGGTTTAAAAACCAAAGGGAGTGCTGCTCACTCAGTGTCTGAGTGCATGAGAGAGGCTGGAGGGCAGTGGTTTTCAGTTTGGAGTGAAATATGCCTCAGGACATAAGATAACCTCTTACTAATGGGAGTTAGGAAGAACCTCCCTCCAGCTGCCCACGTGATTCGCATCTTCCTCTGATGCAGCTGGTACTGGCCACGGATAGGAACAACATGGGGGAAGATACTGGATTAGAACCACTGGTTTGCTCTGGTGTGGTAATATCCATGGAAAAGTTAGAGAGCAGAGCTACCAGTAACTGCAATGTTGATGTCACGCTGCACATCCTGCAACATTACACTGGCACGACATCCAGATGCGTACTTCCCCGGGGGAGGGGGAGGTTATTGCACAATCCGATCTGGCTCTGGGTCAGGATGTTTTTCTCAATATTCAGCCTAATTTTGTTCCTTTGAGTCATCCCTCCCAGCATGGATGGGCTTGGAAGGTTCTTCACTTCACTGAGTTGTGAAGGCCACCCTTCCCCCCAACTTGCTGGCATTCTCAGCAGCGAGGTCAAGAGCTGATGGGTCCATGAAGCCTTCCTTTCCTTCCCCACCACTAAAGGTAACGTCTGCAGAACAAGGTTGAAGCACATGAATGGGGTGAAGTGGGGGAGGGGAAGCGTGTACTGCCACCGCACGCATGCCCACCTGCCATGGATAGCTAGAGAACTTCTGTCTCCGGATCTCAGTTCCATAGCTGTCATCAGCGCACAAAGGAAAAGCATAAGAGACATTAGCATTGTGCTCAGTGAAAATACATACACTGTGATAACAGAAGATCTGACTCAATCTATAAATTCAGCCAACCTAAAGAGTAAAAGGCTCCTCTGCAGAACACACACGTTCTATTCTCAGATGACAGTGTGAAATAAAGACCATTGGGGGGGCAGGAGGAGCAAGAGATAAATATTGATGCCAAAAGTGAGGGGCACTGATATTTTTAAAGCATTCATCTTCGGTTATAAGCAGCTTCTCTTAGATTCTAACATATGCGGTATCCTTGGGAACCAAGGAATAGATCAGAAATCAGATGTGTCAACATTTATCAAACCTTCCGACTAACCAAACCCCACCAGTTCGTATAGGAACAGAGAATCTGCTATGCAGGGTCAAGGGCCAGCTCTGCATTCACTACTGTGTGTGTGTGTGTGTGTGTGTGTGTGTGTGTGTGTGTGTGTGTGTGTGTGTGTGTGTGTGTGTGTGTGTGTGTGTGTGTGTGTGTGTGTGTGTGTGTGTGTGTGTAGAGACCACCACTGAATTGAAAGGAAATTTTGCCTAAGGAATGCAGCCTATGTTATTGGTCTCTGTCTGAGGTTCTTCCTGGATCACTGGCCTATATCCGCAGCTTCAGAGGAAGATGAACAAAAGAAACCCAAAAGAAAACACACATTATATAGGTATAGCTAATGCGGCCATCACCATGGTGCCTTGGCATCAGGCACCAGGCCAGTTACGGAAATAACCCTTCCTGTCCCCTTTCCTTTCACAGTTTGAAGCATGTGATTAAATTATCCTTACTTTACTCCTGGCAGAAAACCAAAATCCAATAAAAATCCTCCAGCTTACACTATAAAGCAATGATAGAACTAGAAACAGCTCAAGAAAAAGGCAAAGTTACCACATGACCCACTTCCCACCCCCAGGGGAAAAATTCAGACATTTCCAACAAAACCAGCCTCTCTCCAAACAGGGGAGGTTTCCCCACCTGGAGCCACAATATAGCTGCTCAAAGAGTTCTGTCTACACATGATCAAGGGAACATCCCATTAGCCACTCTCACGGTAAAGACCGCTGCACTGTCTGCAAGAGATCTGTCTAGGCACTGCTTGCCTAATCTTGCTTGCCCAGTGAGGTTGCGATTGTGACCGGTGGTGGCATCACACATACTTTGGTCACTGGTGGCAGACATGGTCACCGGCCCCAAGAATATGAGGCAGTGTCTCCAATGTTAGCATCTGGAATAATGGATTTAAAACCATGACACTCTCTGTTCTACGCAATAGCATTGCATGTGCTCCCAGATAGACGAAAACAATGCTACCAGCCTGTGCCTGGATGAGAATAGTAACACAGCCAGTTTATTATTGTTTGTGTGATGGAAGCCCAACGAGGTCCCAGCCAAGATCAGGCACTGTACATATGCTTCTAGGAGGAGACACTGCCTGCCCCTAAGAGTTCACAGTCTCCACAGACAGAGGATGGGAATCAGGACAGAGGCACAGGGACTCGCCCAACGTCACACAGCTCAGTGGCAGAGCTGGACCAGAACCTATATCCCAGCCCAGCACCCACTGTAGCACATTGCCCCGGTTTACAGCTTTGGCTTATAAGACGGGCCTGTTACAAAAGCCCCAGGCACATGCACGATTTCAAAACTGTAATGGACATAACAAGGCATGAGTTAAAAGACATGAATCCTAGGAAATAAACTGAATACCTCCCCCACAGTCACATGCCTGCTGGCAAACACCTAAGAAAAGCCTGTACCTTGCCCTGAAAGTCAACAGATTCTAGTTCTGTTTGTCCAGCATGGAAATCTCACTATTGATGAGACGAGATGATGTAATAAGTTCCTTGTTCTGAAAAAAACACTGTACTGATCATGCAAGAACCATTTGCCTTCAAACAGACTCTAATGCTCCAGTGTGTCATAGATCCTATACTGCTAGTAGTCCACGTAGTCTCCTTGCTCATGTGGCAGGATCCATACTTTTGAACCAGAAGGATCAGAGTTCTAGCCCCATTGTGGCCAGCAGGTACTGAAGGGATGTGGCGTGCAGCACAGTAGCAATTGGGAAATTGCTCTGGGACTATGGATTTGTGAAAAGATTTAAAATTACTCCAGCGATGGGTGCCTTATAAAAGACATTAGAAAAGAGACAACATGCATGCCTCGTTTGCACACATCCTGGTGAGCGTACATGCTGAGCCTGGCAATCGCCCAGACGTATCTAGACATTTTTAAGGTACCAGCTACTGTGCTATCCCAGTGCCAAACGGGCAACACCCTGTGGGTTTGCCAGAGTACTGTGAGATGCATTCCACAAACAGGGGAGATGAGAACAGCTCAGTCAATCAAACCATAGCACTGAAAGGCCCATCTGCCGCTTGTGATGGTGAAGCCAAAGCAACGGTGGGAGAGAAAACACGCCACGTCCCTGTGCCTGACCCAAACGTCCTCACAGCCCACAGAAGCCATTTCCAGAGTCTGACATCCTATCCGGGCCACGCCAGGACGGGAGCAACAGACCGAAGGGTAATTCCCTTGTCACTTGTGGTGGAAACCGGAGAAGCCTCCCTGGCAGCAAAGGAGCTGGAATGGCTTTTTCCTGCCATGGAGCAGCGACATCAGGCTACTTCAGCCTGACTGAACATCATTTTACCTTTCAATATCTCGGTCATTTGTCAGGGTTAACAGATTTCACACGCTCAACCAGAAGTTGTACAGTAAACCACCGTCAGTCCAGCCCTGCCTCCTAAAACCACCTCTTACTCTGCCTGCCTCTGCGGCTTCGTGGCCCAGGAAATTTACCACCCGCTCTCGTTCAGCTCCCAGCCTGGAACTGAAGCTGTATCGCCACCTGCTGTACAATGAGAACTGGCTCGGGGGCAGCGGCAGAGGTTGGGGCCAGTGACAACAGATCCCATCAAAATATTTTTTCATAGTTTTAAAATATAAATTCCCCACTCCCTCTCTTCTGTTTGTAATAAGCCTTGGGGTCTTAAAAGTGATTCCTTTCCCTTCCAGGAAACACTTCTCCCATCCCCTTGCACACACATTCCTTTGTTATCCGAGGGTTATTCTTCAGTGATGGGGACAGGTACTGGGTTGGTACTGTAGGGTTTATTTATTTAGGATCTAATCCCAAGCCCACTGAATTCAATGGAGAAAGACGCCCACTGACTTATTAAGAGGCTGACCCATAGCCCATTTAAAATTTGTTTTTTTTAAATCTCAAAATCACCAAATACTAAGAATATGGGCTTTGCAAAGCGATCAAGGTAACATTTAACTCAAGGTCTCTTACTTACATGCTTCTAAATAAATTCTCTCATTCATTCCTGTGCCGCTTTACCCCAACTCTCAGACTCTTTTCAATCCCTTTCATGCACTTAACACCCCCCGACACATGCACACACACACAGGTCCTTGCCCTATTTTCCTCAGCTATAAGCCCACACTCTGCGCTATGTATAATCTACCGTGTGGACACCACCTTCATCAGCACTGGTATGGTACTGAATCCTTTCTACTCATCCTAGGCTTTTTCTAATGGTGGAATCTAGTATTTATATTCCAGTAGTACCCAGAGGCCCCAGTCAGAATCAGGGCCCCATTGCGGCAGATGCTGGACAAACACACAATAAAAGCCATCCACTGCTCCAAAGAGTTTGCAGTCTATACTTGGGGCATGATGGGATGTTCATGGGGTTGGGTGAATTGTACCACTTTGTTGTTCTGGTTACATCCCTCAAAACAGAGCCTTTGGTCACACCATCCTTTTACATTTCCTTGGACACAACAGAAAGTCAACCATACCAACCGCTGTGGGTTAAAATGGTATTCCAATAAACTAATGAGTTGACAGAAAATGCCAACATCTAATAATAATCCCAAAGATGATTAGGGAAAGGCACGGTGTTTACGAGGCTAGTAACAATATATTCCCTTCCTACAGCATCATTCACCCCCAAAGGATTCCAAAGCACTGTACAATTTACAGATCAGACCACTGAAATGCAGCCACCTCTGGGGTAGGAGGCTGGCAATCATCTCACACATTTTACAACAGCAGACAGAGGGCAAGTCTGAGACCAGGACAACTCCCTGCCCCCCCTCTTATGGAAAGTGCCATGGGGTTGTTAGCACCCACTCAGACTAGAAAGAGTTCAGTGGGATTTTAGCTGGCCACGCTATCAGAAAGCAAGATTCCCCTTCAATTCCAGCCCCTTGCTCGAGACACGAGGCTTGAATAAATGGAGAGGAGAAGCAGGTCCCCAAAATCATATCTTACCTAATGTCAGGTGTATGGTTAAAACTCCTGGAGAGCTGTGGCTGTTGGAAACTGTGGGTAGTTACAGGATACCCCCATCACTCTGCACAGACGCTGGCTGCGTGCTCTATAGAAGGGAGGTGCTAGACAGGAACAGCAAACTAGGTATCCTCTGAACATAGGGGTATGTAAGGTGATAAGCATGGGGACGGGGAGTGAGACGCTCTCAGGGCCTTCTAGTCGTGCAAGTACTCAAAAAATAAGGAGTAAGCTGAGCACCGGCAAACTCAGGGCCCAGGGCACAGCACAGACTCCTGCACTGAGGGTGCTGAGGCATTCCCTGTTTACCTGAAGGACTCATGGTGCAGATAGCAGGAGTGTGGAATAAAGGTTCCTACCACACAACAGGGGTCAGTCTGCATGGACCTCAAAAGGGTGGCTGAGGATTCTGGGGAGGAGCTGATTCAGGGCTGTTTGAAGAGCTCGGGTGGCCTAGAGTAAGGCCAGCAGATGGCAGCAAAATAAACAGTTAGACTAGTGTAATGTTAGGTAACCCCATGCACTTCCATAATTCACTCTTCATTAAGAGCCTCTGTTATGGCATGAGAGCTGGCAATTAGAAACATTAATGCAGATTTATAAGCCATGTCAATGACTCCCACCTCTGTTGTTTTGTGAAACCACATTCCCTTCCCCGTCAATTATATGCCAGTTGATCACTTAATTTTTGATTTGAGAGATTCCATGAAATAAGAAGGCTATTCGAGTGGAGGGAAGACACTTGCGGCCAGGTTTTCACCCGGGCTGAGCACCCAGCAGCTCCCATTGAAAACAGAGAAGTTCTCCCCTCGTACTCCTGGAGAACAGCTGTGCTCACGGGTGCAAAGATCTCTTGAAAATCTTGCCATGCAATAGCAACCAAGAGCTCTTGGGATGCATGACAATTCTCACTCACACACTGAAGACTGTCTTAACTCCTTTAAAAAGGTATTTTTTTGAGATCTCTAGGCTCTACTATAATACAAAAATTACTAGTACTGTACTTATTTTCATGGTCACTTCTCGCCACTAGAGGACAGTGCCGTATTAGGGAGCTTTCTACAAGATGCCATATCATGGCCCGGCCCTGGCAGATCGTGATACAGGCTTAATTTTGTCTAAACCCATTAGGTTCTATTTTCATTTAACTGAGACCGACTTGAAGTGATCATTTGTAACACCTTTTTAATACGGTACAGTCCTCAAAGCATCATCCCTAAACTGAATCTGACACAGTGAACAGACTCACTGCCAATGTAAACAGCAGTCAGTGACCTTATAGCCTAGAACAGAAGAGTGGGATGGGAGGGGGCAGAGGATATATCCAGCAGTTTCTGATTCCAAGGGATTCCTTCTTTCATATATTCCATCCAGCTATGTGCTCAAAGGGCCAGATCCTGCCCAGTGAAGTGGGAGTTTTCAGTGGGAGCAGGATCAGGACCTACTGCTCAATATGAACTTTATGATCAGTGATATCTTACAAACTGACATGGACCTTTGTGTCTCAGCCCCCTAGCTCATGTAGGCACGGCCTAGTTAATGCACCCCTTTTTAGTTTTATTTCATTAACATCACTGCAGGCATTCAGTTTTTCAGGGCTGCCTTTCATATTGTGTTTGGGAGAAAACATTTAACAGCCACACAGAAAGGGGGTTCCAACCCAGCCATAGGATCCCTTAGTCATACTGCATTTCTTCGCCACTGCATTAGACTGTAAACTCTTTGGGACGGAGGTTCTGGGTCGAATTCTCTGCTGATGTAAATTGGTGCATCACCACTCAAGACAACAGAGCTCCAGCAATTTGCATCCACAGAGAACCTGGACCTCTGTTATTTGGCACCTTTAAGCTACTGTGCAGAGGCATGTACACTTAAAGCCAGGCCACATATACACATAGAAGATTACCATGGCTATCATTTCAAACACAAGGATGATTGCAGTTGGTTGTTCTTCTTCCATCTCTCAGTATCCAACAAAAGCCAGAGGGGACAGCAAAGGGAGCACCATGATTAAAAATTTTTTTAAAAAAAATCAGTAATTAGAATTAGGGTCTGGCAATCTGCTTTGCTGAAACTAGACATGGACTTGAATCTTCACCAAGAATTCCAAGTGAACCACTCCTGATGTCTTGCTCAGTGCTTCACCGCTTCTGCTGCCATACTTCCCCCAGAAACACATGCAACAAAAATGAAGGGGGAAAAAGTTCACTGAACTCTTCCCAGCCTCAGAAAAGGTTCATTTCAAGCTTTTGGTAGAATTTTGGACTGGTTAATGCTGGAGAACAATAGCTTTTCAAATCTTTCTGGAGCTGCCATTTTAACTTTTGGTGAAGGACAAACTTGTCAGAGCAATAAACAGCTAAGAAGCCCCCAAAGTTGTATTATTTTCTGTTCACCAGCCAAATAAGGGTAACTGCTGGAGACCATTATGTTCCCTGGCTTGACTTTCAATAAGCAAGCCTCTTCCCTCTTAATTTGCTTGGAAGTTCAATGAATATTTAGTGCCACTCTGGGGGAAAACAAAGCATCAAGAAATGAATGGTTACTGCAGGATCATTTAACCCCAATTACTAGGCTCTCTTCTTACCTGGTGCTGCAGAAGAAAGTCAAGAGAGAAAGAAAAACAGCTGTCCAGGAGATGGCCAGGAAGAAGGTTATTTTACCAGATAATTGGGAGTAATAAATTTTGGGGGCACTCTGATCAGGGGTTTTGTCCAGGCTTATTTCCACTTTTCAACAATATAAAACATAAGATGTGGGCGACTCCTTTGGGAAATATAAAAAAATGTGCCCTCCGAACAATAAAAACGATTTATAAATCTCATCTTCCCATTGAATAGTGTCTAATTTAGTGCAGGAAATTTAGCCTAGTCGCTAGAGCAGGGCATGGGGACTCAGGACTCCTGGTTCTATTCCTGCTTCTGCCACAAAGTGATTTGGGGCAAGATGCTTAGGGCCAGATATTCAAAGGTATTTAAGTGCATGACAATGACGACAGGTGCCTAACTCCCACTCTGTGCTTCCCTCCCCATTTGTAAAATAGAGGCAACACCTTCCTGAAAGGTTTAACTGATTCACCGTAAACACTATGAGATGCGAAAGGGCCTGTGGAGTGAAGAACGTTGTTATTATTCAGGATGAGACATTGCTGAAGGTGGTGACTTGGGTTATCGACCAGACATGCACCATTTAATGCTTGTGCCAGTCAGCTGAGTCATGCACCCGGCAAGGAGAAGGTATCGTATTTAAAGAGATACAACCTCTTCTGGCCCCTTGGTAGTGGCTCAACCATTAGAGAGTAGGGAGCTTGCTTCTGATACCTCCTGACGAACAGCGAGAAGAGTGGCCCAGAGCTGCTTCAGAACTCCAGCTGGACAGCGGCTCCATGGAAGGAGCGGTCTCCCAGTATCTGTTGGTGAGCTAGGGGAATTAGCCAGGCCTCGCTGCATGTCTGTTATGTGATCGTTGAGGGGCATTTGGGTCAGAATTCAGTATTAAGTCTGGGGGCAATCAAACCTGATTATCCTGGTTGGGTAACCAAAGGGCAAGAGAACTGCACCAAATGTGCCTGGGGCAAGGGGTCACCCTCAAGAAACCCACAGCTGCTGGCACAGTTGGGTAGCGGGGCCTGGACAAACCAGAAACAGAGGCAGAATGGTGCTCCTGCTTCCTGATGGGAATCTTCCAAGGTGGGAGTTTGAGCTAGTCTGATTTGTTAAGGTTTCAGAAGGAAGCCCTATATAACTGAACCCAGCTCTCCTTGCTACCAAAAACACCCAGCAGAACGGCTCCGAATAGCTCGCAATGGACTTGTGACCCGCATGAATACTCGATACTTGTTCACTAATTGTTCTCTGCTCACTTAGCACAAGAGCTCATTAGTGCCTCAGCCCAGGGGATTACTGCTCCCCAGGGCAATTAACATCATGGAGGTTGCGTTTCCAGTGGGGCTCTGCATTCTGACACCAAAGTAGCATGAATTTTGAAATCCAGAGCAGTCATTCGTCAAGGGATCTGCGACTGAGTTGCCCATTACAGAACGCAAAAAGAAAAGGAGGACTTGTGGCACCTTAGAGACTAATAAATTTGTTAGTCTCTAAGGTGCCACAAGTCCTCCTTTTCTTTTTGCGAATACAGACTAACACGGCTGCCACTCTGAAACCTGCCATTACAGAACCTCACCCAAGAACAACAGACATGAACTCCTATCTCACCTTTTAGCCACGCACCTCAGATCAGTTGTTAGCCAGTTAATTCCAAGACTTAAATATTACTTGCCCTGTTTCAGAGGTAAGTGATCTAACTTTTCATCCCAAGGCACTTCAAAAGACTATATAAATAAAAGTCACATCACCCATCACTGAAAGGGCAGCAACCCCTGGTGTGAGACCTAGCAGCTGCATAACAGCACATAGCAACACTATACAACAGCTTAGGACAGAGGGTGAAGTTATCTTACAAAAAAATGTAGGGGAAATTGAATGAAATTCTGCTTCCCTACTTTACCCAAATTGGGATTTAGCCAGGGCACCAGGATAATACACCCTGCTATTACATAAAATTCCATGGGATTTTTAGTGACCAGAGATGTACTTTCATTTTATTATGCACATGAAAGTCAATCTCCTGATATCATGCTAGTGATATTGGTTCACCACTGACTCAGGTGCGGGGAAGGGAAGACTACCACTCAATCACCAATACCTTCAGGTACAGAGAGGTGTTCCTTGCAGGAGGTCTCCCATCCTAAAATGGATTTTGCTATATGCTGCTTAGCTTGTGGGGGGCAGGCTACAATTTTACAAAAATCATTCACATACAAAGACTTAAAATAAATAGGGTTCAATCATCGTAGTCAATGAAAAGTTCTGAAAAATCCACTGTCACTGTACAGCAGGCATGACCAAAATGCACCCCAGATATGGCCCACGGCGATTTGCGAGACTGCCCACAGCCCTCCCTCACCTTAAACAAACCAACCAATCAATCAAAGGAATAAGAAAAGGAGTACTTGTGGCACCTTAGAGACTAACCAATTTATTTGATCATAAGCTTTCGTGAGCTACAACTCACTTCATCGGATGCATATGCACCCGATGAAGTGAGCTGTAGCTCAGGAAAGCTTATGCTCAAATAAATTGGTTAGTCTCTAAGGTGCCACAAGTACTCCTTTTCTTTTTGTGAATACAGACTAACACAGCTGTTACTCTGAAACCAATCAAAGGAATAGGCCACTGAGAAAACAGGCCCCAGCACAAAGGTGAATGAAGCAAGAGAGATTAAGTGACTTGCCCAAGGTCACACAGTAAATCTGTGGAAGAGCCAGTAATAGAACCAAAGAGTCACTTACTCCAGCAGCAGTGAGGAAAGGAGTGTGGGTCAGTAGATGGGGCACCAGCCTACATATTTGGATTTCCCAGTGTTGCTTGTGACCTTGAGCAAGTTACTCAAACTCTACGCATTGGCTTCCTCATCTGTAAAATGGGGTAACACCTTTGCAATTTGCTTGGAGATCTACAGATGAGAAGTTCTATATAAGCTTCATTACCACCCCCACTAGCAGCCAATTAGCTTTATATTTCACACATTAACAACCAGTTCAACTTAATAACAACAGGTATTATTAAAAGGAAACAAACCAAGTGGATGGAAGTGAAGTAGCTTTTGTTAAGAGGGATCACAGTTGACTTAGGTCATAGGCTAGTGATCAAGGCTTTCATATTTCCACTCCCGCTAAGTTTGGCCCTCAGTCAAGTTACAAACTCTGCTGCAATTTTTGTTTTTGTTTTTAATCTCAAGATGAAGTTGTCGGAGTAAAAAAAAGAAAAAAAAAGTTGAATTAAATCTCTTTTCAGGAACATGAATCTCTCTGAAACCTAATAACCAGCTCCCAGCACTCTCCCTTCCTACAATTACAGTGAGTTCACATCAAAGCCTCACCTCCCTGCCACTGAAGTAAACGGGCTGGGGGGGCGAGGGCGGGTATTGCTTAAGATGGAGACTCACTCCGGTGTAAAATTAATTAGTTTTAGGGAAGAAGACAGGATATTGCTCTCATGTCAGCAGGTTGGGATATTAGCTGAACTGAACTGTGTGAAGCTTCAGGGACTCTCTGCAACTTCTCAAATAATCCCTGGCTTGTTTGTTTCAGTCAGTATATATTTTGGAGGATTGCTTTCAACTCTTGGCGTGTATTTCGATCTTAAACAAATTTGAACGACAGAAGCAGGCGAAGAGGAGAGGCCAAAGCATTCTGTAGGCTGCTCCCTGCAATGCCATATGGCTCATTGTCTGAGGAAGTTAGTACCTATCCTAACATGGAACAAAGGACCAAGCAAGGCCCCGATCTTACAAAGATTTACACACATGCTTAACTTCATGCACTGTGAGTAGTCCCATTGAAGTCAATGTGACTGCTCCCATAGATTCATGGATTCCATGGCCAGAAGTGATCATCTAGTCCAGTGGCTCTCAACCTTTCCAGACTACTGTACCCCTTTCAGAAGTCTGATTTGTCTTGCATACCCCCAAATTTCACCTCACTTAAAAACTACTTGCTTACAAAAATATACAAAAGTGGCACAGCACACTATTACCAAAAAATTGCTGACTCTCTCATTTTTACCATATAATTATAAAATCAATTGGAATATACATATTGTACTTACATTTCAGTGTATAGTACACAGAGCCGTATAAACGAGTCGTTGTCTGCATGAAATCTTAGTTAGTGGGGACTTCGCTAGTGCTTTTCACGTAGCCTCTTGTAAAATTAGGAAATATCTCAATGAGTTGATGTACCCCCTAGAAAACCTCTGAGTAACCCTAGGGGTACACATCTCCCTGGTCGAGAACCATTGATCTTGTCTGACCCCCTATGTAACCCAGGCCATAGAACTTCCCCAAAATCATTCCCAGAGTATATCATTTAGAAAAAAACACCAACCTAAATGTAGAAATTGTCAGTGACTGAGAATCCACCATGACGCTTGGTCAATTGCATGGGCGCTGACTCCATGGGTGTTCCAGCGGGTGTTTAGAACCCACCGGCAGCCAAGCTCCCCCCAACAGCTGTTCTGCGGCAAACAGGAGAGGCTGGGAGGGAGGAGGAGGACTGGGGACGGGGCATGCTGGGGCAGGGATGGGTCTTGGAGAAAGGGGTGGAGCGGGGGCGGGCCTGGGTCGGAGGGGGCGGGGTTGAGAGGAATTCAGCACCTATAGTCAATTGTTCCAATGGTTAGTTACCTTCACAGTTAGAAATTTACACCATGTAAATTAACAAAATTAGAACATGCTTAAGCATGGGGGGCGCGGAGGGATAGCTCGGTGGTTTGAGCATTGGCCTGCTAAACCCAGGGTTGTGAGTTCAATCCTTGAGGGGGCCATGTAGGGATCTGGGGCAAAAATTGGGGATTGGCCCTGCTTTGAGCATGGGGTTGGACTAGATGACCTCCTGAGGTCCCTTCCAACCCTGATATTCTAGGATTTGCAGGATCAGGACCCTTATTCTATCCACTGTAACATGCTTGTAAAGTGTGTCACGGACAGTCCCCTCAACCTCATCCTTTGTGAGACAGCCACCATAGTCACTTGCTACTGCAGGCAGCTACTAGACCAAAGACTAGCTCTGAAGTCCCCTCAAAAACTGGTAGAAATGCCATAGGATGCAGGCCAGATCCCTTTCCATGGGCTTTGGATCAGGCCCTTAGCTCAGGAGCCAAAGGTTGGTGCTGCAGAGCTGATAGTCCCAGGCTCAAACCCTGTTGATATTTCCAATGCAGTGTCTCGATACCAGTCCCTTTTAAGGGGCTTTGTTTCAACTCCAGCGAGGCACTAACATTTAAACAGCAAAGGCTAAGTAAAAACCCAACCATGCCCCTGTGAATAGCAGTGAATTCTGAGAGTTTCAAAATTGCCCAGGAAGGGAATTGGCCTCTGGCTAATCACCAGTAATATCACTAATCACAGGTTACGTCAGGGAGCGATGTTTTTACCCCCTCATCTCTGGTTTCCTTCCAGGCATAATCCCAGCATGATTAGTTTATGGAGGACATAAAATTAAATTTATTTGTAAATCCTATCAACAAAGCTAACAAGCCAGGGGACCCTGGGTCCCTGAGGCAGAAGGGATGGGCTCAGTTCTCCTTGTTTTGTTTGGATGAATGCGAACGGGCTTAAGAGCAGCTTTCATGTTTCCTTCTGATATGGCAGTTAGCTGTAAATCTCCCCCCTCATTGAAACTGCACCAGCTCTCACCTCCCTGCCCAAGGTGAGGTGCTTGAATTAAACCTCTGGATGGAATTAGATACCTCAATATTGGTATGAATGGCATATGAGGCAGCCTGGAGTTTCTACACAGCACATGGCTAGCCGCTCAGCTCCTCATTTAAGGACTGATCTTGCACTTGCTGAAATCAATGGAAGAGCTCTTCAGTGGGGGCAGGATCACAACCAGGCTCTCCATGCCCGTTAAGGATCATCTAAGAAATCCAAGCAGATCCTATACAGGTTTTGATGGACCAGAACGAGAACCGTGGTTGCAAATCCCCACCCTTGTCTGGATACAACAGAGACATAGTTGAGCAGTTGAGGTTTTGAGAATTTTGTTTTTGGGGGGAATGGGGCGGGGGAGAAAGCAAAACTAAGTATAGACCTCTCTGGATTCTTCCACTTCCCATTGCGGCAGCTAAAATGAAAACATCTGACTGTACAAAACCACCAGAGCTTGGAGATAGAAGAGACCAGATCATCATGTTGCTGCTTGCCGCAGCGACTCCCACACTCCCATGCTCACAGGGGACACTTTGTTCTAAACAAAAAGATCCTCTGGTGCTTGACCTGCACGTAGATTTCGTTCATTTTCTGGAAGATCCATGCTGAGTGAGATAGGGAGGCCAATGCAGAAACTGCTGATTTCAGTCTATGGTTTCCTTACCAGCAGGGTCTTACTACAAACTGCGATTGGCTTGAATGATGAAATGATCATCCATTACAGCCAAGAACACCAGGCTGCAAATCACTTACACTGAGAGTGATCAAGGATGCATGTGGGAGTTTCCAAAATGTCATTATATCCTGACACATGGGGCGATGATGCCCATTTACAAGGACACAACATGCCCTAAAAGTCACTCAAATCTATTTTGCAAACACATATGGAAGCAGCTTTTAAAAGTGCCTTGGTAATTGGGACTGTATATGCAGGGAAGATCCATATCTACGTGTAAAATACTGTTCAAAGTTACCAGATACCCGAACCAATTACACCACGGTTCAGAACAAAACAGTTACCAAGTTCAATTTCCTAAATCCAAGACATGCCTGGGAAACACTGCTCTCTCTGTCTCCGGGACTTCCCTTTTCTTTTACATCTTTTACACAAATCACTGTGATTGCTCAATACTCTGGTTTTATGAACACCTTAGACAAATGAGTTTTATGAATCAAAGCAATGAAGCATCCTAAACTACAGCAGTGGTCTCTGTTCTGATTCATGAGGTCACAGGGAGGTCCCAAAGCACTTTACAAAAGAGAGGCATTATCCCCACTCATGGAATTTCAGTGGGATTTGGATACCCCATTCCTTGAAAATTGCAGCCAGAAAGTTTAAGTGAAGTACCCGAGGCCACAGAGAGAATCAATGGGAGAAGGGTCTTACTACAAACTGCGTCCCCCCAACACTAGCCATTAGATCATGCTGTCTTATTTTAACATATGGTAATTCATGGATTTAGATAGCGAAGGAATACTCATGTGGACTATAATGTATTATCTAAGGTTAGATGAGCCAGCCTGGGGAGTAGAATAACTGAACTGACCCTTCTGTTGGAAGTGGCGTTGATCCTGAATTCTGAACCACTTTGGTTGACTCACCCCCACTCCTGAGTTTTGAACCCCCTGCAGGTCACTGGTTCTGACCAGGACTGGAGAGAGAAGGACAAGAATCCTTCAAGGAAAGCTATTCTTGTGGTGTTGCCAAGCTGGGAGAAGCAGGAAGCACTAGAAATCTCATGATGTAATCCATCCCCATGAAGATTCAGCCTGGTTTCCAGTGGGTTTGGAGAAGACCCTGGATACCTGGGGGTGTTTTCTGAACCAAACTACCAAGAGTCACCCATCTCTAGACACCGCAGTAAGTGTGCCCAATCCCTGCTAACCACTTATAGTGAGAGCCAGCCCTGCTGCTACGGAGTGTGTGTGTGGCCAAGAAGCCACCCTGGTGGGGCAGGGCAGGATGGCTCAGATAGAGCAGGAGGAAATGCATCCCTGGGCGCCTTTTGCTTCTACAGCTGCGTCTGCCCTAGAGGCCTCACCATAGCTTGCAGACCACACTATCTTGGAGCTAGGGTGCACCATCCAAGGACAGACTTTCCATGGTGGGAATCCTACCCTGCAACCACACTACCCCACTCTCCCAGCCTGGGGCCGGATTTGCCTGTAACTTGTGACAGAGCGCACAGCACACCATGCATCCTACGGAAGGCAATACCCTTGATCCCTACCTGCGTCCATTCAGAGGGCTGGCAGATCCCTTCCCGCAAAGCCTGCTACAGCTCAGTGTCTCAGACTGTTTTCAGGGTGCTGAGTGGCAGACAATCTGAACCTCCACTCGTCTGGGTCATTGCATGGGGGAGACCCACTGCCACTTACTTAGAAGGCCGACAACCTGCTGGCTGCTGCCTCTTCCACAACAGCTTGCTGTTCCTCATCACCAGGACATGAAAAGAGAGGAACCCCCCAGCGCCGCTCAGTGCCTGCTCCTGCAGTGTCACATGGACGGTACCGATGCCTAGCAATAATTCTTGCCTGACTATGGGACCCTGCCCATCCATCTCCCTGGACCAGCCAGTATGCTGCAAGGCACAAATGTGGCATATCCCAGTTTCTCCTTCTAGGTGTCTCATGGTGGGAGAGGACTGAAGGCGTTAGCAGCTCTCTCTCAGGTTCCAGGCCTGCTCCCGCTGAAGGGAACGAGACGCGGGAACACATCCGAGCTCGTGTTCGGTACAGGACAAAGGAGAGCAGATGGGGCATAAGGCCCTGGTTAAGGATTAGCAGCTATTATCCTCACATTACTTTCCCCAACAGGATGCTGCTTGGGTGTTAACGGAGCCGCTACAGAAAAGGTTTTGCCACTTACATGTGAGCACTCGGCAGCCCAAGGGGGTTGAAGAGGCGGGTGCCTGTCGGATGCCGGTTGCAATCCAGCCCTGCAGCAGCAACGGCAGCTCTGCAGCCTGTGTACATTAAGTTTGGTGGCCTGAGTCCAGCTCCTAGTAGGGCAGGTGAGAAGCCGCCCTCACAACAGCTCCTTCCATCCAATCCCGCGGCTGGTATTCGCAGGGGAAGGATGCCCCTAGAGGTTGCTCTCTCTGAGTGACAGCCAAGTCTGGCCAGACCTTATCTTGCTTGCAGGGCTGAATGTTGTGCGGTAGCAAGGGTGACCAAATGTGCCAATTTCATAGGGATAGTCCGGATATTCAGGGATTTTTCTTATATGGGTACCTAATACCCCCTGCGCTCTGTCCTGACTTTTCATACTTGCTGTCTGATCACCCTAGCGGTAGCGAAGATTCCTAAATCACTCTGGTGCTTAGTTCCTACAGTAGCTTGTGTGGTAAAGATGCAGCAATTACCTAGGGTAAACAACAGCTGCAACAGGGAGTAATTGTAGGAAATGATCTGCCTTGCCTTATGTCTCCTTGTACTTGGAAGATATCCTATGGCCACAGCCTTCCATCTAATCAGGCAAACAGCAAGGCTCTCTGCTCTAAAATTAAGGGCCATCGTGAAGGGAGGAGATGGCCCAGTGGGCCCCGTGTATCCTGAGAGATGTGCACACATTGAGAGGAAGACACACTTCGTGTGAGAAGAAGATAAAATTATTCCACTAACGTCGGTGGTCTATTAAAGCTCTTGAATCAAACCATTTGAATCAAGCCTGCAATAATGCTCTCTACTTGGGTTTATTTTGTCTCCTTGCCCACGTCAGGTACGCTGAAAGGGAACAACAAGGGATGAGAGGTTATTTGACCAGGCTAAGTGAAATCGCACTTTTCATTAAACAGCCTTGGACTATTGTAGAAAAGCCCCCCTAAGGTACACAAGCCAGATCTAAATTCAGCCACAATCTTGCTGCTGTCTAGGTCTCTCTTGTGCAGCCGACTAGAAATACTGCAGCACTTCATCTAAAATGGAGGTTGTTAGTGCATTAAAGAAGACAATAGTGAATCAGTTCCAAGACTCTCTCTCTCCCCAAGTTATTTATTTTGATATTAAATCCCATCCATTTTACTCCAAAAGTCCTTCTCCAAAGAACTGGTGAAGGCATATTGTTGTTCCTTAGATGACAGCCATTAACAGGTTGCCAATGAGGGAACAGAAATAATAACATGTGACCAATTGCACCCCACAAATTCCTTAAGTAAATGATTTCCAGCCTGTTCACTACAGTTATTCATTTAAAATAGTTGTTAGATGCCTGCCCAGTGCATCACCCAAAAGCCAGCCTTCTCTGAGGGGGGGGAGATCCTTTCTGGTGTATTTTATTTAAGCCACCCTATCACATTCTGCAGCCACGTTTTATGATATATCCAATGTTACCAACCGTGGCTCATGGTATTTGGAGTTTTTCCTGAAATTCACAGGACTTCAGGACCTGGGCCTATGTGAGAATCTCAGATTTCAATCGAAAAGGTTTCTAGCCCTCCCAGTTGCAGAAAAAAGCTCAAAAATCTGATTTAAGGGGTAACCTCATGGCTCAGAAACCAAGAGGCAAAGAAGAACCCAAATCAATTTTTTTTCAGTCCTATGATTTAAGCCAGTCTCACCGTCATCACCTGTATTCCAGTAGCGCCTCCGGGAGCCAGTCATGGACCAGAACCCCATTGTGCTAGGTGCTGTACAAACTCACGGGGGGAAAAAAGAGATAGATTGTAAGGTCTTTGGGGCAGGGACGAAGTATAAAACAAGAGACAGCTGGCGGGAAGAGATAGAGGATAGAAACACCACAAATAAGATCATATTGGGGGCAGCATGACGGACAGCGGCCTCCGGCCACCAGCAGCCTGACCCTTCTCAAGTCTCATGACTTTTTGGGAACCCGGGGCTGACCCGACTATACACGGAACAGAAAATATTCAGTTGCAAAGCCTTGAATCTGCAGCCATTGACGATTGTGCCGATCAGGGCAAGCAACGCCTCTCATTATTCATTTTCTTTTAAAAGGGGGGGTAATTGTGGGGATTGCCTCTAAAGCACCACAGTCCTGATTGATGGCAAATGCTGCCATGGCTGTCAGAGCCCACTGCCTTGCACTGAAGAAGGGCAATCAATCCGAGGGAGAGCGAGTGGACAGAGCAGCCCTGGAGCTCATGGGAGGTTTCATTTTGTTCCCCCTTGACATTTCCAGTTAAAAACAGATTTAAAATTTGCATGTTCCTCTCACCCAGCAGGAGAAGGAAAACAAACAGTCCCGCCTCCCACCCCCCAGCAGCAGGCATAAGATTGCCTGTTGCAGGAGCCAGGAACCCAGTACTGCATGCAGTACAAGAATGCAGGTGCTAGAATGTGACGCATCCCGTATGGGGTTATGCCTTAGCCTGCCGTGAGCTCCAAGGCGGCAACCAACCCCTGCACACCTCCAGTGCTCTCAGGGGGGCTCTGCATGGTTCCGTCCCTGTGCTTCCGATTTCAGGACTGGAGCTCAAGAATTGTTTATGCTGGTTTAACACAAGTTTCCTGGCTAGAACGTCCAACCCTTGTTATCCGTATTGCAGTACCACCATGGAGCCCTAGTCATGGAGCAGGACCCCACTGTGCCAAGTACAAACAGAACAAAAAGATGGTCCCCGCTCAGAGAACTTACTTCATTCCCCCTCAATATATGTCAAACTGGCCCAAACTGGCCACTGACTTTCTCCATTGCCTGCTGAGTTTAAGACAATACTAGCTGTCCATCCAGCTGCTAATGCTTTTCACGCCAGAGCTAGCCCAGCACATATTTCTCGCTACACCCCGGCAGGAAGAGACAAGAACGAAATGATTTCTTTCCAGTCTTGGAGTGTAATTTTTTTTTTTATTGATTGTTAAATTGTAAATGCTCTGGATGTGGCTGGTTTTAAATCCTAATGGTTCTAGCAAAGCAAGCGAGGCAAAGGGGAGAAAATGAGCTGTTTCATGGATACCAAAACCTCCCAGCATCACGGATGATGCAAGGAAGAGGCAGTGTAAATAACAGCAAGAGCCTAAGGTTGATAGACAAGTAATTTTCTATTTTCCAGATGCCAGTCTGTTCAATTTTTCCTCTGGCCGTTGCTTCTATTATGCAAAAACTTTTCAAAATATCTGCATCAAGCTAAGGGCTGCCGTAGAACACCGAGAGAAGAGAAAAACGCGATAGAGCTATTAGGCTGTAATAATGTCCTGGCGTCAGGTTCATTTTATTCTCCAGGGAAGTGCCTCAGTACTATTTATGTGACCGCAAACAGTTTTACAACCCATCTTACTGCTGGTTCAGCAGGAATACAAACAAGCTGAAGCCACACAACTGTAATTCAGCTCCTTGTTTTTCCTCCTCTGTCACTTCCTCTTTTGCTATGCGCCACATCACCCTCTGTCCCATCACACAGGCTTCCAGAACATCCAACCGCACTTTTGTCCTCCCCTCGCCTCCAGGCTGACACCAGCTCCTGCAGCTTCTTCCTCTGCCACAACACAGAGCAAACCCGAGCCTCTTTTGCAGCACACTTCTCCACCTCCAGCTTCAGATACTACCACAGCTGCCCTGAGATGTGCAACGCCCCCTTTCCATATCTCTAAAGCGCTGCTGTTCCCTTGCTCAGCCAGAAACCATTACTCCCTTTGAACCTCTCTGCCCACTCCCCTTTTCCTACTACCTTATCACAGAGATAAGCCTCTTGTCTTTGCTCCACAAGTCTGCTCCAACCTCCAGGCCTCATCTCCTCTCTTGTAGTCTCACCCTCTCCATGACAACGAAGCCTCAAGGCCCTGTTCATTTCCTTCTCCAGCTCCCTCTTCCTACCTTCCTCCATGCTGCACCGTACAAATGGGATGAGCTACAAGTTCCAGAGCACTAGGCCCTCGCCCATTTAAATACCTCCGTAAGACAATTCTTCCAGGAAGTCCACTAACACCAGCTCACGTCAGACACCTTCTTCAGCCCGATATTCCACTGCAGGAGAGGAGCTGATTTGATCTGCCTTAAAAAAAGAACCTTGTTAACTCTCTCCTCTGGCTTTCACTTCTGATCTTGTCTTCTAGGCTGTGGAGCGCTAAGGCAGGGACTGTCCTTAATGTGTGTCTTACACAGACAGCACCAAGCATGTCGCTCATGTTCAGCAGATAATATTCCACAAGAAGTGCTCAGATAGCACTGTGGCTAGAAGTGGAAATTCTAGGCAGGGAGTGGCTGTTAGTGATTATCAGAGGACGGCTATTCAGGAGAACTGGATTTCAGATTGGAGCTGGGGAAACAGGGACACAGATGGGCACAGGTCAGCATCGTAGCACTGAACATCCCCAAGCGTTGGGGTCCTTGGTTCAGACCAGGTCTCTCTCTAAGAGACTGGTTAAGACTTCAAGAGAAAAGGCAGATCGATAACCGGGGGAGCTGAGTGGTAAACTGAGATCCTGGGCTTGATTCTTTGTTTTCCTGAACCATGTGACTTCATTTACACTACAGCAAAGTGGGGTGTGGCAAGTCCCTGATCCAAATTGTGCCAATTTACACACACACTTTGTACTGGTGCAAGTGACAACCCCAGGTTCAGGGCATATCCTCCTTGATGCTTACGTGTTAGTGTAACTCTAGAATTCCAAAGTATTTGTCTTCAACCTTCTGCTAATGAGCCTGACCAACCTGTGCTAAGCGAGAGGGGTTTCCTGGTTCTTTAAATGGCTGCTCTCTGTCATTCGTCTAGGGTTTATGGGGAGTTTGAAGAAGCTGTACGCTCCAAATAACATCCCTGTGTACAATGTAGGGCTGTCAAGTGATTAAAAATATTAATTGCTATTAATTGCACTGTTAAACAACAGAAGAATACCATTTAGTTAAATATTTTTGGATGTTGTCTACATTTTCAAATATATTGATTTCAGTTACAACACAGAATACAGTGTACAGTGCTCACTTTATATTTATTTTTATTACAAATATTTGTGCTGTAAAAAACAAAAAGCAACAGTATTTTTCAATTCACCTCATACAAGTACTGTAATGCAATCTCTTTGTCATGAAAGTTGAACTTACAAATGTAGAATTATGTACAAAAAAATAACTGCATTCAAAAATAAAACAATGTAAAACTTTAAAGCCTACAAGTCCACTCAGTTCTACTTCTTGTTCAGCCAGCCTCTCAGACAAACAAGTTTGGTTACATTTGCAGGAGATAATGCTGCCCACGTCTTGTCTACAATGTCACCTGAAAATGAGAACAGGCATTCTCATGGCACTGCTCTAGCCGACATAGCAAGATATTTATGTGCCAGATGTGCTAAAGATTCATATGTCCCTTCATACTTCAACCACCATTCCAGAGGACATGCGTCCATGATGATGAGGGGTTCTGCTCGATAACCATCCAAAGCAATGTGGACTGACGCATGTTCATTTTCATTATCTAAGTCAGATGCCACCAGCAGAAGGTTGATTTTCTTTTTTGGTGATTGAGGTTCTGTAGTTTCCACATCGGACTGTTGCTCTTTTAAGACTTTTGAAAGCATGCTCCACCCCTCATCCCTCTCTGATTTTGGAAGGCACTTCAGATTCTTAAACCTTGGGTCGAGTGCCGTAGCCATCTTTAGAAATCTCACATTGGTAACTTCTTTGCGTTTTGTCAAATCTAAAGTGAAAGTGTTCTTAAAATGAACAACATGTGCTGGTTTCAGAGTAACAGCCGTGTTAGTCTGTATTCGCAAAAAGAAAAGGAGTACTTGCGGCACCTTAGAGACTAACCAATTTATTTGAGCATAAGCTTTCGTGAGCTACAGCTCACTTCATCGGATGCATCCGATGAAGTGAGCTGTAGCTCACGAAAGCTTATGCTCAAATAAATTGGTTAGTCTCTAAGGTGCCGCAAGTACTCCTTTTCTTTTTAACATGTGCTGGGTCATCATCCAAGACTGCTAGAACATGAAATATCTGGCAGAATGCAGGTACAACAGAGAAGGAGACACACAATTCTCCCCCAAGGAGTTCAGTCACAACTTTAATTAACACGTTATTTTTTTAAAGAGTGTCATCAGCACGGAAGCACGTTCTCTGGAATGGTGGCTGAAGCATGAAGGGGTATACGAATGTTTAGCAGATCTGGCATGTAAATACCTTGCAATGCCGGCTACAAAAGTGCCATGCGAACGCCTGTTCTCAGTTTCAGGTGACATAAATAAGAAGCCAGCAGCATTATCTCCCGTAAATGTAAAGAAACTTGTTTCTCTTAGCGATCGGCTGAACAAGAAATAGGACTAAGCTCCCAGAGCGCAACTGCCCAAGCAGAAAAAGGATGGCCGAAATGCCGCCCCAAGCACATGCTTGCTTTGCTGGTGCCTAGAGCCCATCCTGCTCAGCCTTCAGGCTCTCTTCAGAAATGTACCCGCTTCTGACATAGATGTGGCAGAAAAGGTTCTCATGTGAAAGGGACATACAAGTACTGTTCAGGCCAAACAATGAACAACAGTGGCAGCTGCGCATCAAATCCCAGGTCTACATCTCACCCTTTTAGCTTCCAATAAGGAAAGGAAGTATCCGAGACAGGCTCTTTGTTGCTCTTGAGAGGCAGCTGTCTCAGCTGGGTGCCTCCCTTGACTTCATAATTTCATCCCATCATAGAAAGCAAATGAAAAGTCGGAGACAAAAGCGATCTGATTTCTTACAGCATTCCTGGTGTATCAGTAAGCACTGGAATGTATGTTCCTGGAAGCATGTGGCACTGCAGAGAGACCAGGGAGGGGGAATATGCCATACTCTTGTACGTGACAGGACCAGACGCACAGAGGACTTACATTGCCAATTTGTGGGCTGGCTTCATAGTAAAGTAGTTACCAGGCAGATAGATGCAGTGCCTGGGGTATCAGAATTCTGTGTATATGATCTAAAATATAGTTAGCTACAGGCAAGCAAATCTAGGATTTTTCAAAGGGGCCTCCGGTTGTGAGACATCCAAAATCTCCCCCTCAAGTCTCCCCACAGATCATCATCTGATGCCTGTCTGAACCAAGTTGGGTGGCCTAGGTCCAGTTCTTCTTAAAGCATCAACAGGAGACAACACCACAGCTGGCAATCTTTAAAGATGCCACAGATGGAACGACAACTCCTCGCTCAAGGGGAGTCAGGATGCGGAAAGCTTACACAGCATTGCTGAAATTGCTCTGGGGAACAAATACTCCATGCTGCTGACTTCCCCCATCATTCCTGCGCAGCATTCACACACAGCCAACAGTTTGTCAATGGGACATGAGGTGAAAAATCAAGCCAGCAAGTACAGCACCTTTGTCATTTGTCACCTAATCCTGCCCATGACTTAATGATTTTATCCCAAAAGCCTAAAATAGTTGAAGAGAGCAGGGGAGATGCAAAGGGAAAGCTGCAGCTGAACGGGCATTCAGTACAGGTTCCTTGCTAAGCTAGAATAGATATTGTACAGTTGGCTGGCAAATTAATAGATCATTCCAGATTCACTCCAGGGACTCTGGCCGATTTCATTATATCTATCTTTTCTCGGCACATCATATGCTCTGTAAGTAAAACAAATAAGCTGCAGTTGCGACTGGCAGATGGAAGAATAGCACAGAAACAAATTGGCTATCATGTAGCCGGCCTGGCTAGATCAGCATAACAACCATTTGTTAATGGCAGAGTGAATCATCGGAGCAAGTCAGTGTTGCTCTGGGGGGACTTGCAGGGGGAGGGAAGGTACAGTTGGACATTCACTAGTGTGCCAATAAATGTCAGCCGAGATTTTCCAAGAGCAGCTGGTGATTTTGGGTGCCCAACCTGACAAACCCCAAAGGACCCCCAATTTTCAGAGAACAGATGCTCAGCATTTTCTGAATAAACTAACCAACCAACCGACCACAGCTCTGGTTAAGGTGCCTTAAGTTGGGCATCCAAAAATCACTAGTCCCATCTGAAAATCTTGGCTATTGTTCCTTTGGTGTTTTGACCCCATGATCACAGCAATATTTGATAGCATTTCTCCCCGTACAAGTGTAGGGAATATTTCCAAGTCCTCTGCCAACAATGGGAGTCTTTTCATGGACTTTAAGGGGCTTTGGATCCGGTCCTTCAAGCATACGCTTTGCAGGTTATTTTAAGCTCTGATGTTTGAACATGTGGTCCTATTCAGCGTTGCCAGCTCTTGTGATTTCATCATGAGACTTGTGATACTTGCTGTTTTTATAAAAGTTCCAGCTCCTGGAGACCTGTGATTACAAGAGAATCTCATCTTTCATTTAAAAAAATACCACAAAACAAAAATATCTGCAAGTTTCTAGGCCTCGTGGTTGTGGAGGAAAACTGGAAAGTGCAAGCCACACCCACATGGAGCCAAGCCACGAGAAGACAAATATAAAGCCCACCAAGATGTATTATTTTCTAATTCTCATGATTAAGCCCAGTCTCATGGTTTTGACTCATGATTTTTAGATTGCTTGGGGTTGGCAATACCACGGGTAAAATCCACCCCAGTCAAGAGGGCCAGCCCAGGGCCTGAGCAGCACTTATTATCAAGACTTAAGTGATACTCAGGCATCCTGCACAGGTGTGAATTTCACCCTTAAGATCTTAGGAGAAAGGGTTCCAAAACTGCAAGTCACACCTTCATAAGCAGATTCACATGGACTTCTCATTATGCTTGGAGTCACTTGGCATATCTAGTGGTATCCCTAAGGGCAGGTGTACACTATGGCAGGGATCGACGCTCTGAGATCGATCCACCGGCGGTCGATTTAGCGGGTCTCGTAAAGACCCACCAAATTGACTGCAGTTCACTCTCCAGTTGACCCCGTACTCTACCCTCGACAAGAAGAGTAAGGTAAATCGACGGGAGATTTTTTTTCCCGTTGACCCTCCATGGTGTAGACCCTGCGGTAACTCGACCTAAGGTATGTCGACTCCAGCTACGTTATTTACGTAGCTGGAGTGTATTCACGTAGCTGGAGTGGCGTAGCGTAGGTCGACTTACCACGGTAGTGTAGACACAGCCGGAGATGTCTCTCTTTGATGTATTTGCTATGTCTTTAACATTTGCTTATGCACCTATATATGCTCTTTACCATAAAGCAATACCGCCATTTTAATTAATTAGAGAAGAACAAGACACACAACTGCCATAAAATTCTAGGACTTAATACAGCAGCTTTTGTAACTGAGGATAATTATAAGCCAAAGGTGGCAGTTTATCATAATTGCAGGGACCCTGGTAACGCTGTCCAGTAACAGAGAGGAGAATGATAACGGCCATAGTAACGCTGTTGCTAATAGCTGTGCCAGAGTAGGCGTCTCGATTTAGGAGACGTTCGGGATTCTGCTCATCGTGTGTGGTCTTGAGTTGGAGCGTGGCTCACAAGTCCTTGGCCTGGGTTTGATTCTCCACGACACCCACATCGAAGGGGATCTCATTAAAATTCTGTAATTGATCACTATCCTACAAAGAGATTATTTTGCCTGCTACTGAACATATTACATGGGTGCTCTCCTGAAAGCACTTTACGAACATTAAGCTTCACAAACTTACCCCCTCGCCATGTGGTAGCAGGAAAGTGTTTGCCTCACTTGAAACTGAATCAGGAGATCAGCAACGTGACTTTTCAAAGGTGGCAAAGTCATTACATGCCGTGAAATCTCAGCATCTTCCTGGCTCAAGTTCCATAGGGAGCGGGCATTAGTACTCACGAATTCCTGGCTCTCAATTCTGCGCTCAGACCCTCTTTCCATGGGTCTGATTCAATGCCCACTGCAGTCAATCAAAACACTCTTATTGATCTTAATAGAAATTGGAGCAGTCCCTATGGGCTCAGTCCTGCTCTCATTTAAGTCAATGGCAAAACTCTCATTGACTCAGATAATCAAGGACCAAGGGGAAAGACATACATATAATGGGGTACAAGAGAATGTGCCTTGTGCTATCCACTGAAGTGTGATATCACCACATACAGGCTGAATAGCAGTGTTATAAAAAAAAAGCCATGAAAATCAAACTGGAAAAAAATTAAGATATTAAACCTGTTATGCTAGCCATGAAACAAAGCTATCAATTCTTCTGCCAAATGTATTTTAAACTAAGGGTCATAAGAGATCCCAAACTCTGTATGTTGCAGGGGAAAGGACAGGATGTAAATTGTTAATAAAAACACATATTATACTTAACGATTTATTGACAACAAAGGTCAGAAAATTAGCTGTTCTAATAGGGTATTACCATGACAAGTCATACGTTAAGAGCTTAGAAATCCCATTATACGGATGTGTGTATCATTGTCAGACCTATGGAGAAAAGACATGGTCTGTGCAATTACAATTTGTGTTTCCCTAACAGCTTTGGTATGAACTCATTTTTGGTACATGATTCAACACAATAATCTGATGTGCAAAGGGCTAGGTGCAACAAGAAGAAGAGACACTATTTGTTTCTCTGGGCAGTAGGACTTTTTAAGTCTCCTGGTGCAAATATTTCTGAAAGCCTGTTTACGCTAAGTCCATCCTGAATGTGAGAAGACAGCATCAATGGGGACACAACCCAGCTGGAAACGGAATACACCCCAGTACCACCAGAATACAGAGTGCCCAAGAGTCAAACGAATTGGGCCTCCAAGATGGACAGGATTGTCAGCACACAAGAGGTCTGGGAAATAGATTTGAGTGTAGGCAGAGAGCTGTATTATAGATTTATTTAGTTTACTGATGCTTATAATTGACACCAATGTAGAAAGGCTAATTATGCACTGCGCAGTTGTTCCCTGATTCATAGAACACCTTTTTACAGACACCAAGCTGCTTTACAACCTACACCCACCACTAAATTGGAGCACACAATAGCTTTTATAACAGCGCTGTCAACAGGGCACAGCTGGCTTAGGTGAAGGACAAATATTGCATGCAGCTGAAACTGCAGGCGGAATGTAGAGGAGTAGAAGATGGACAGAACCCATAGGAGACTTTGCTAGGACACCAAAGCGAAGGCCCAGCCCTACCCAACTCTTGCAACAGTGCCATGGGATCTTTAATAATCCCCAGTAGTTTTAGATCTAACCTTAAAGACTGCATCCTCCACACTACTCTGAGACAGCAGCTAAATGAGAGGAGCACCCACTACTGGGGGCTAACCAACAACCCTTCCTGAATGTCTCCCATCTAAGTATTGACCTAGCCTAATGGTGCTTAACTGCGGAGACTGGCTATCTCACAACCCAAGGTGTTACAGCTGTGGGCTTCCCTTGGGAGCTGGAGATACTGCCCTACATACACTCTCTTCTCTGCCTAAAGGGATCATTTAGCAACGGACGTCAGAGTAGAAAAGTGACACCTCACCATCATGTTACGCAGGTGCGTTATTGCATTAGCTCTTAAGACTCAGGATTTGGACACTGCAGTTGGTGACAATGTGCAGTGAAACTTTATGCCAAGTGATTTCAGGCAGGAAAGGTAATCGGAAGGGCTGTTGTGCTAACAGCAGATGCCAGTTCACCTTGAAGCCCATGGGGTCAGATCCTTAGTGCTGCTAAATAGATTAAATCCATTAACTACACTCATTTGAGCCCAGAGCATCCAGCCCTTTTTAAAATTGTGTTTGCTGAACTGCCTGGAGGGGAGAAGATTGGACTATGCAGGATGCATCTGCTTATGGGGGCTTGGTAAGCCAACAAGAACACTACTCACCGGTCAGCCTCTTCCAGGTAATCACCTCTGTGTTGCGCTGTCTAGTTGGCCAGAGCCACGTGGCTATCACTCATCCTAAGCAGGATTAGCAATGCCGTTGTACTAAAAACAAAGGGAAAAGTCCGCCTCAGTCTCCAGAGCATTTTTGTGTGAAATCACCCCATTCATTTCTCCCTCACCTCCCTTCTCTGGACTAGCAAAGAGACGGAGGGCTTCACCAAAAACCAGCACTGTTCTCTTTCCCCTATAAAACTTCTAGCTCCCACTACTCATCAATTCAGCCCACTCAGAAGGAGCTCAGGGGAGTGGCTTAATTAGCCAATCGCCAGGCCAGCCCTGCTCCCTTGACAATCCTAACTATGGGCCTTCCTGTTAACCCTCTGCCTGCCAATCGCAGCATGCCATCTACCTACCTCATCCCATGGCTGTTTCCTATTTCAGGGAGTTGTGTAAAGAGCACAGCTTGGAGAGTGACAAGGGAGCTAATAAAGTAACAACCCTAGCAATAAGCAGGACCCAGAATGCCACAACTGGAATAAGATTGCTGGGTTAACTAGGACGGGGGAGAAGGATACAAAAGAGCCGTGCACTTGGCAAGTCATTCTCTCTATTTCCTTTGCTATTAGGAATATATTGTAGCAAATCCAAATACTCCTAGTGCTTCATGGTGGTCACTATGCTGCACGGTGGTCACCTAGAACTTTGTGGCGATAGCAGGAACAGAACTCAGATCCTCCAGTGCCAAAAGAATGAGCTGCTGATCACGTGTGCTAAAGGAGAATCTCTTTTAGCTGCTTTCATTACAGAGCCAATGACACACAGTTGAGCCGTTCTGCCTCTGTCCACTAGAGAGCGGTAGTTAAGTATTCCATAATTATACTATAAAGAGCACGGAGGGTCTCAGATGAAAGCTGCTATAGATATCTCAGGTATTAATGAATAATGACAAAGGAATACGAGCAGGAAAGGGACCAAGCTCTCATTGAAAAACAGCTTTGAAATCACTAGCCAATGTGGCAAATAAAAAGACAAGAAACAAGCAATGAGTACATGTGTTTATGTTTTAAGTTCGATCTGTTTGAAAGATTTCCCTGAAGTCAATGTCGCTCTTTAATGACTTCTTTTGATTTCTTCCTTCTGAGGATAATTTGTCTACTGTGGATTAGCATCATTCCTTTGCAGATATCTTTAGAAACACATTCTTTGCTCAGCTATCCTGGTGTAAATGCAGAGTAAGAGCACCAGCTTTGAAAGAACTGCTCCAGGTTTAAACTCATATAAGTGAGATCAAAATCTGGCCCTGAAACTATTTAGATGCATCCTTCTCTCTCCAGGATCTTCCCTTCCACCTCTACCTTCAATTGGTTTTTCATTGGTGCGTCCTCTGCTACACTTTAAAAAAAAAAAAATCTGGTAGAAAATCAGCTGTCTGATCCTAAACTGTAAAAACCTGCATTAATCCCTGTAATATCTCCCTCTCTCGAACAACTCCAGAACCTCACATAGGCATTTTATAGGGATGTGCCATTTCTGTCCATAGGGTCACTCCTGAATATAAATAACCTTTAATGAAATACCAACTGTGCTCCTTGTGCCCTTTAGAGGTGAACTGCAAAATTGCAAACCTTTATTAAGAAAATAATTGGACTCTTACAGGCAAAACCGTTGCAACATCACAAATACCCTGAATCATAGCAGTCAAACCACCTGCAGGTTACAAATCCTAGATCAAGAACAACAATTTACATCACGGGCCGGGCTTTGTTTTTGTTTTTCCCTGCAAGGAATGGCAGCAGAATAGTTTATTGAGGAGTATATTCAGTTTTTATTCACACAAAACTGAAATAATTGGCCAGTGGAAAAAGAAAACATCCGCATTGTAAACTACAGGGCAACAGATATATAACCCCCCACCACCACACACTTCTACATATACACACACTAAATGGTATGCAGCGTGAGAAGTAAACACCGCTGACTTTGATTTGATACTTTAATAAAACTGCAGAGTGTAATTGCGTGAACTGCAGTTAACGGTCTCAGCATTTTCTTCTTGGGTTTTCAGTGTAGCTCTCAGAAAAGTAAAGGACCATTACCCCTTGTTTCTGACAGGCATAGTGGAAGCAGTTGTTGCTCAAACTTCTGAACTCAAAGCTCTGCTAACACATTTCAAACTGAGCTGCAACAACCCCTGCTGTTCTGGCTCTGAACCAATAATTCTGACAAATCACAGTGTATAAAAATTAGAACTGACCTTCAAAAGAGAAAAAACAAAAACAAAACGAAACCCTCTTCCCTGGATCTGAAAAAAATCCAGTGAGTTTCTTCAGAACGAGCCATGCAGCACAGTTACAAATCCCACTGTCCCAGAGTGCTAGGGTTCTCTTCTCTTCCTTATACCATGCCCATCACTGTGGTATCTGAACCTGTTGTGATCATGGAGACACAAATACTACCTGCACCAATCTTTCCAGGACTGAGATAACAACAAATCATAATGTATTTTACATGACCTTCTTGAAGCCCCTTTTTGAGATCAGGACATATCAAGAAACAGCCCCCGCCCCAAAGAACTTACAATCTAAACAGGTTTCAGAGTAACAGCCGTGTTAGTCTGTATTCACAAAAAGAAAAGGAGTACTTGTGGCACCTTAGAGACTAACCAATTTATTTGAGCATAAGCTTTCGCAAGCTACAGCTCACTTCATCGGATGCATACTGTGGAAAATGTAGATCTTTTTATACACACAAAGCATGAAAAAATACCTCCCCCCACCCCACTCTCCTGCTGGTAATAGCTTATCTAAAGTGATCACTCTCCTTATAATGTGTATGATAATCAACTTGGGCCATTTCCAGCACAAATCCAGGTTTTCTCTCCCCCCCCAACACAAACCCACTCTCCTGTTGGTAATAGCTTATCTAAAGTGACCACTCTCCTTACAATGTGTATGATAATCAAGGTGGGCCATTTCCAGCACAAATCCAGGGTTTAACAAGAACGTCTGAGGAGGGGAGAGGGGGGGTAGGAAAAAACAAGGTTACCTTGCATAATGACTTAGCCACTCCCAGTCTCTATTCAAGCCTAAGTTAATTGTATCCAATTTGCAAATGAATTCCAATTCAGCAGCTCTCGCTGAAGTCTGTATTTGAAGTTTTTTTGTTGTAATCTCGCAACTTTCATGTCTGTAATCGCGTGACCAGAGAGATTGAAGTGTTCTCCGACTGGTTTATGAATGTTATAATTCTTGACATCTGATTTGTGTCCATTTATTCTTTTACATAGAGACTGTCCAGTTTGACCAATGTACATGGCAGAGGGGCATTGCTGGCACATGATGGCATATATCACATTGGTGGATGTGCGGGTGAACGAGCCTCTGATAGTGTGACTGATGTGATTAGGCCCTGTGATGGTGTCCCCTGAATAGATATGTGGGCACAGTTGGCAACGGGCTTTGTTGCAAGGATAGGTTCCTGGGTTAGTGGTTCTGTTGTGTGGTGTGTGGTTGCTGGTGAGTATTTGCTTCAGGTTGGGGGGCTGTCTGTAGGCAAGGACTGGCCTGTCTCCCAAGATTTGTGAGAGTGTTGGGTCGTCCTTCAGGATAGGTTGTAGATCCTTAATAATGCTTTGGAGGGGTTTTAGTTGGGGGTTGAAGGTGATGGCTAGTGGCGTTCTGTTATTTTCTTTGTTAGGCCTGTCCTGTAGTAGATGACTTCTGGGAACCACCTGATCAACATCCTCTACAGCAAACAGGGAAAGATAAAGAATGAGCTCTCAAAACTGGATACTCTCATAAAAAAACAACCTTCCACATAAACTTCCTCGTGGCTGGACTTTACTGAAACTAGACAAGCCATTTACAACACACACTTTGCTTCTCTACAAAAGAAAAAGGACACTAAACTTTCTAAACTACTACATGCCACAAGGGGCCACAGCAATGGTTCCCTCAACCCACGCAGCAATATTGTTAACCTATCCAACTATACTCTTAGCCCAGCAGAAGCAGCTGTCCTATCTCGGGGCCTCTCCTTCTGTCCCTCCACCCCCACGAACATGATACAGTTCTGTGGTGACCTAGAATCCTATTTTCGACGTCTCCACTCAAGGAATATTTCCAACACACCTCTGAACAACATACTAATCCACAGAGACCTCCCTACCAACACTACAAAAAGAAGGATTCTAGGTGGACTCCTCCTGAAGGTCGAGACAGCAGACTGGACTTCTACATAGAGAGCTTCCGCCGACGTGCACAGGCTGAAATTGTGGAAAAGCAGCATCACTTGCCCCACAACCTCAGCCGTGCAGAACACAATGCCATCCACAGCCTCAGAAACAACTCTGATATCATAATCAAAAAGGCTGGAAAAGGAGGTGCTGTCGTCATCATGAATAGGTCGGAATATGAACAAGAGGCTGCTTGGCAGCCTTCCAACACCACTTTCTACAAGCCATTACCCTCTGATCCCACTGAGAGTTACCAAAAGAAACTACAGCATTTGCTCAAGAAACTCCCTGAAAAAGCACAAGATCAAATCCGCACAGACACATCCCTGGAACCCCGACCTGGGATATTCTATCTACTACTCAAGATCCATAAACCTGGAAATCCGGGGCGCCCTATCATCTCAGGCATTGGCACCCTGACAGCAGGATTGTCTGGCTATGTAGACTCCCTCCTCAGGCCTTACGCTACCAGCACTCCCAGCTACCTTCGAGACACCACTGACTTTCTGAGGAAACTACAATCCATCGGTGATCTTCCTGATAACACCATCCTGGCCACTATGGATGTAGAAGCCCTCTACACCAACAGTCCACACAAAGATGGACTACAAGCCGTCAAGAACACTATCCCCAATAATGTCACGGCTAACCTGGTGGCTGAACTTTGTGACTTTGTCCTTACCCATAACTATTTTACATTTGGGGATAATGTATACCTTCAAATCAGCGGCACTGCTATGGGTACCCGCATGGCCCCACAGTATGCCAACATTTTTATGGCTGACTTAGAACAACGCTTCCTCAGCTCTCGTCCCCTAACTCCCCTACTCTACTGGCACTATATTGATGACATCTTCATCATCTGGACCCATGGAAAAGAAGCCCTTGAGGAATTCCACCATGATTTCAACAATTTCCATCCCACCATCAACCTCAGCCTGGTCCAGTCCACACAAGAGATCCACTTCCTGGACACTACAGTGCTAATAAACGATGGTCACATAAACACCACCCTATACCGGAAACCTACTGACCGCTATTCCTACCTACATGCCTTCAGCTTTCACCCTGACCACACCACACGATCCATTGTCTACAGCCAAGCTCTGCGATACAACCGCATTTGCTTCAACCCCTCAGACAGAGACAAACACCTACAAGATCTCTATCAAGCATTCTTACAACTACAATACCCACCTGCGGAAGTGAAGAAACAGATTGATAGAGCCAGAAGAGTTCCCAGAAGTCACCTACTACAGGACAGGCCTAACAAAGAAAATAACAGAACGCCACTAGCCGTCACCTTCAGCCCCCAACTAAAACCTCTCCAACGCATTATCAAGGATCTACAACTTATCCTGAAGGATGACCCAACACTCTCACAAATCTTGGGAGACAGGCAAGTCCTTGCCTACACACAGCCCCCCAACCTGAAGCGAATACTCACCAGCAACCACATACCACACAACAGAACCACTAACCCAGGAACCTATCCTTGCAACAAAGCCCGTTGCCAACTGTGCCCACATATCTATTCAGGGGACACCATCACAGGGCCTAATCACATCAGTCACACTATCAGAGGCTCATTCACCTGCACATCCACCAATGTGATATATGCCATCATGTGCCAGCAATGCCCCTCTGCCATGTACATTGGTCAAACTGGACAGTCTCTACGTAAAAGAATAAATGGACACAAATCAGATGTCAAGAATTATAACATTCATAAACCAGTCGGAGAACACTTCAATTTCTCTGGTCACGCGATTACAGACATGAAAGTTGCGAGATTACAACAAAAAAACTTCAAATCCAGACTCCAGCGAGAGACTGTTGAATTGGAATTCATTTGCAAATTGGATACAATTAACTTAGGCTTGAATAGAGACTGGGAGTGGCTAAGTCATTATGCAAGGTAACCTATTTCCCCTTGTTTTTTCCTACCCCCCTCTCCACCCCCCCAGACGTTCTTGTTAAACCCTGGATTTGTGCTGGAAATGGCCCACCTTGATTATCATACACATTGTAAGGAGAGTGGTCACTTTAGATAAGCTATTACCAACAGGAGAGTGGGTTTGTTGGGGTGGGGGGGAGAGAAAACCTGAATTTGTGCTGGAAATGGCCCAAGTTGATTATCATACACATTGTAAGGAGAATGATCACTTTAGATAAGCTATTACCAGCAGGAGAGTGGGGTGGGGGGAGGTATTTTTTCATGCTTTGTGTGTATAAAAAGATCTTCTACACTTTCCACAGTATGCATCCGATGAAGTGAGCTGTAGCTTGCGAAAGCTTATGCTCAAATAAATTGGTTAGTCTCTAAGGTGCCACAAGTACTCCTTTTCTTTTTACAACCTAAACAGTTAAGACAGACAAAAGGTGGGAAGGAATGAAGGATTACTATCCCCATTTTACAGACAGTGAACTGCATACTAACACTGAAAGGAATCCTTTTCCACCACAGCAGGATTTTGTAAATTTCAATTCCCTGCTTATCCTCAAGAATGGAGCCCAGGGAGGCCCAGCGACATAAACAATTGCCCGCACATCTGCACAAAGCAGGGGGTAGGAGGCTGTCTCATTTTAGGCCTATCTACTCTTTGAGATTGTGTCTACACTAGGATTTTGTTATTACTAAAATTTCCCGTCCCCGGTTCATCTCCACCAATTACAGCAGTGGTTAGCTTCCAGGGGAGAGAGGGCTGTAGGGGACGGCCAGCGTTTTAAGTGCCAGGTCAGAGCAGGTCTGCACGAAGAAGGAAGATTCTGTTAGGGCTCCTAGTAAGAGAGAAACACAGTTGGGAAGTAAGAAAATCAGGGCAGCAGGCAGAAAGGAGGGAGAGAAATAGTTTTTGAAAGAGAAAGAGGGAAAGGGATCTTAAGAATAAAGAAGTGAAAATCCAGGGGAGAGAATATTATGGGGCAAAGGGGCGTTAAACCCCAAAGCTGAGGAAAATCCTCTTAATTATCCCTTCTAAATAATATAAAACACACATGCAGATAGGGCTCTGCTGTCAGAGCATTCTCCAGCAGAGAATTGCTGCCCACTTTACAAGCATTCATGAATTAAAACTTCACAACACTCCCAAGAGGCAGGACATATTATTATCCCCATTGTACAGAAGGAGGAAGTGACTGACCCAAAGCCACATTTTGAAGAGCTGGGCACAGAAACCAAATATCCTGACACCCAGCCTCAGGGTTTAGCCACAAGACCACAATTCGCCTCCTGCAGGAAAGAAACACACAGTCTACTTCTTACAGGAGATAAGTACTCCATCATCTGTGTTTTTGGCACTGTAATTTCTGAGGCACTTGTCTGCTGACAGAATCTATTGCATTTCTAATTGAGTCATCTATTGCATTTCTCTTGGCTCAAACTATATGTAACGCACTTTGCCTACTGATGGAAATTATTAATGTGTTCGCATCCCTTTCCCCCTCCCATGAATTTTCATGAGGCTTTTTTAACTGCACAGCACAAACCCTAAATCTATGACAAGGGAGACTGGACAGTTATTCCAGACTGAAACTGCTCTGCAGACGGATTCCCAGAAGATATGTTCTTCTTTGCTGGCTGTGTTGAAGCTGCTGGCAGACCCTCCCACTTGCAGTCCAGAGATTGGCTCCTAGGTTGTTCTGAAGTAGCCACAGTGGAGCAGCCAGTTTTCTGCTCCCTATCCGACGGGGGATGGCTGTCTGATGAACTGAAATTGCAGTGTTCGGGCTAGGAAGACTAACCAGGCTTGTTAGGATATCAAATATTTGACCAGTTTCACAAAATTCTTGTAATGGAGGTAAGTATCCTTATCCCATTATACAGATGGAGGGACAGAGGTGGGGAGGTCATGCAGTGAGTCACAGCAGAGCTGGGTCACTTAGGGCATTGAAGTCAATAAGAATCTTTGCACTGACTTTAACGGGAATTGGATCAGGCCCTTACTTTGTACTTTTGTGCTTCCACCTCTGTAAAGTATATTGATACCGGAGATTAAAATCAGTGCCTTAGCTGTGAAAGTCTTGGGAAGTAGATGGCACCTCACCCAGTGCACTAAATGCCCTAATAACAACTATGTGGGTGAATGAGACAATCGCTACACTCTCCAATAAAGTCACACAGAAAAATGATAGGACAAAACACCCTATCACCTGTGGCCGATCACTTTTCACAAAGGGTCATTCCCAAGCTGACCTCTCAGTCCTCATCCTCCAAGGAAACTGGCACAACACATTCAAAAGATGAGCCTGGAGTTTAAATTCATAACTTCGCTGGATACTCAGAATCAGAACTCAGTAAAGACACTGGATTTATGGCTCATTACAACAAGCGGTAACACACTGACCCTCCTTTGCCCGACAACTGCAGAGTTGTCAAGTGCCCACTTCACCTTGAATGCTCTCTTGCAATGTGCTAACGCTTTATGCTTAATCTGTTCCACCTTGTATATGGTTGTGACTCTCTGAGTACCTTTTCCAGGTCTGAAAAAGAGCTTTGTGTAAACCCCAAAGCTCGTCTCTCTCCCCAACAGAAGTTGGTCCAATAAAAGATATTGCCTCCCCCACCTTGTCTCCCTCAAATCTTGGAAGAGATGGGGTGGGAAGGTTTGGGAGCTGCGGAAAGAGGGGAATATGGCTCTGTGGTGTGATTGGCAGGTGATACTGCAAACCACTGAAAGAGGGTGAGAGAAGGGACAGAAACGTTCCCTGCCTGGGAGGCTGCTGAACATTTAAAGCATTGAAACAGACAATTTAAGGATGGGGGAGTATTTCTGGGGTCCCCCTCCCCCTTCCTACAAATAAGTCACTGGTGGTGAAAACAGGTGTGGTGTTGGAAGCCCTGGAAATCTCAGCTTTGTAGGAAAGTCAGAGAGAGCGGGGATATTCAGCAGAGGAGATGCAAGGCATCTTCTTTTATTCCCCAAGGGAGGAAATTGCCAGCCACCTGTGTGTGCTGCTTCTCTGACTCCAGCCAGCTGCAGCTCAGCAACAGGGTGGCAGCGGAATGGAGCAGGAGAGGGCAGGCAGCTCCTGGGCTATAAAACTCAGACCCAAGCCAGATGCTGTTCACACATCGCAGGCTGCATTCAGAAGGCACTACAGCACCTAAACCAAGACCTGACATTTTAACACTGGAAACCTGGCTTCTTTAAATTTACCCTTTGGATGAAAAATCCAATAGATGGAGCATCTCTAAGGTGCTTATTTATTTTTATTGCATTTTTTAAAAACAAGAAAGAAAGGTTTTTTTCTGAAACTTAACGGCAGGGGAGAAGGGGGGAAGGAGGGGATTTGGGAGCTGACCAGCCCAGGTTGAAAGGAGATTTGGAGCTGGCTAGCACAAGAGGGAGAAGAGGGATTTAGGTGCTCTCCAGGGGGATATTGCATCAAATTACTCCAGAAGAAGGTTTGAAATTGACCTGCCTAACAGGAGAGGAGATTTGCCATCAGCTAGTTCAGGACTTGTCTGAAATCAGGGAGAGAGAGAAAGAAAGAACTCACTCAGGTTTGGGGAATGCAATAGGGGAAATGCCCAGCTCCAGGGTCTGGGGATGAGGAAATGGAGCAGCTCCAGCTCAGCTCGCTAGAGGGATTCATCTTAAACACACCTCTTTGAAGAAGAAGTTTGGTGGCTACCCGGTTGTCTCCAGCGCCAGCAGCTCTCTTCCCCCGCTTGCCAGCTGGCCACCTCCTCCTGCATCCAGCTCTCCCAGCAATGGAGCCGGGTTGGGAGAGGAACAGCACTCCCTACAGCGACCCTGGGGACGTCCTGACCCAGGCAGGGGATCTCAACTGGACTCTCTTCCACACCCGGGATGAGGAGCTAGCCCGGGCCGAGATCGGGGTGCTGGCCACTATCCTGGCAGTTGCCACCGTGGGCAACCTGGGGGTGCTGCTGGCCATGTACCGGCTGAGGAAGAAGATGAGCAGGATGCACCTCTTCATCCTGCACTTGGGACTGACCGACCTGGGGGTGGCGCTTTTCCAGGTGCTGCCCCAGATGATCTGGGAGGTGACCTACCGCTTCCTGGGGCCCGACCTGCTCTGCAGGGCCGTCAAGTACCTGCAGGTGCTGAGCATGTTCGCCTCCACCTACATGCTCATCATGATGACCCTGGACCGCTACATCGCCGTGTGCCACCCGCTGCGCACCCTGCAACAGCCAGGCAGGCAGGCCTACCTGATGATCGGGGCCACCTGGGTGCTCAGTGGCCTCCTCAGCCTGCCCCAGGTCTTCATCTTCTCGTTGCGGGAGGTACACCAGGGCTCCGGGGTGCTGGACTGCTGGGCTGACTTCAGGTACCCCTGGGGCGCCCGGGCCTACATCACCTGGACCACGCTGTGTGTCTTTGTCCTGCCCGTGGGCATCCTCACCGCCTGCTACGGCCTCATCTGCCACGAGATCTGCAAGAACCTCCGGGGCAAGATGCAGAGCGGGACAGAGACAGGAGCGGGGTGCCCCTGCGGCCAGGCCTCCCGGGTGAGCAGTGTACGCACCATCTCCAGGGCCAAGATCCGCACGGTGAAGATGACCTTTGTCATCGTGCTGGCCTACATCGCCTGCTGGGCGCCCTTCTTCAGCGTGCAGATGTGGTCAGTGTGGGACGAGAACGCCCCCGATGACGGTGAGTGATGGGGGGGCAGGGGGAGAGCCGGGGTGCAGAGCAGGGGAGCCTCACACAGTTTGCCAGCCACAGCCACCTCCAGGCCAGGGTGTGTAGATGGGCATCCAGGGCAGCCACTGGCTTCTAAAGCGTGACCCCTGGCCCCAACACAGGTACACACACACACATGCAGAATACAATATATACACCCTCAAAACACACAACAGGCACAGCACACACAGACTGCACACAAAAACAGAACACAGAGAACGAATATATATATTCAGAATACAATACACACACACTCACGCAGAACACACAAAGAATACGCACAGCACAAGAAACACTCACATACTCAATCCTCCAATATGCAAAAAAAATTGTTCACACACACCTGATAAACAGACAAAGAGATAATCACAAACCAAGAGAGAGATTATTGACACACACAGATTCTACACACATACACACAAACACACAGAGTCACAAAGATATACTCACATATTCACTCACAAAGCTATATATACACACTCTCTTCCATACACAGACACATTCATTCAACAAAGATACAAACACATAGTCACAGCCACATAGACTGGACAGCACACTTCTTATACAAGATAAACCAGATGGGTGTCTGTCTCTCTCTCACACACAGTAATTTATTAAACTGATGCTTTAATAATCATTCATCTCCATTTAGCTTAGAAGGAGCAGTGTGAGGGAGTGTGTTGTGTGCCTCTGAGCGCACACAGACACCTGGAATAGTGCTTCTCAACCATTTTCAGTCTGTGACCCAAAAAGTGGCTGGGAAATTGTCCCACTATTCACTGTGGTGCAGATTATTTCCCAGCTGATCAGAGACGCACTTCTAACAAACCATTCTTTGTAATCAATTAAAATGCCGTTTTTTTACATCTTGTGGAGTTTAAAATGTTACCAATGTCCCATCGCAAAACGCATTTAACAGAATCTCTTTGCAGCGGGTGACATTTCACAACAATATATAGAGGCAAAAGACAGCAGCATTTTTAGGAGGAGATCGTCAGAAGCATGTATTTATTTCCATGTAAAATAATAAAGATTCCGATCCGAGGCTCTAGATACCCTAACATAATCAATCATACAACAAATACAATTAAATTAAATCCAGGGAAAGCCAATGGGACTTGTGCTCCTAAATCCTCTAGGTGCTTTTGCAGATCTCCCCCTTACTGCCTCACACCTTAAACAGTATCTGGATGTTCAGTAAGGGTGAAATGCAGACCCTGGGCAAAGGGCCAGCACAAAACCCATAACCTAACTTTAAAGGCTGAAGAGGGACTTAAGTAATGTCTAAGCCTTGTGCTGGCTTTCTGCACAGGGTGAATTTCACCCTTAAGGCATAGAGCCACAGCAGTCACAGTGTCTGAAATTCAGTTCCCATTGAGCAGTCTGTCCAAACTCCAGTCACCGTCTGTATCTATTTAATGTTCAGAGAAATAGAATTAACAACTGCTTCACTGGAAGGAGTTCTCACCTACTCATACTGATTTAAGTCTTTAATTTCAGGTTTCAGAGTAGCAGCCCTGTTAGTCTGTATTCGCAAAAAGAAAAGGAGGACCTGTGGCACCTTAGAGACTAACCAATTTATTTGAGCATAAGCTTTCGTGAGCTACAGCTCACGAAAGCTTATGCTCAAATAAATGTGTTAGTCCCTAAGGTGCCACAAGTCCTCCTTTTCTTTTTTCTTTAATTTCAGGCACTGGAGCAGGAGAAGACAGGAACTTGATTTGTAATCTTCCTACATGCCTAACAACAACATTGCCGTTCACAGGGTCCATGAGGATTTCAGCTTCTAAATGAAAGCCTTTACAACATTCAAATGAGATTATTTACATTGTTTTCTATTCTACCCTCTTCATCCCAAATTGTGTTTTCTCAGAGTTTGTCTTATCATTTGAATCAGATCCTTGTAGTGACAAATGAATCTTATTGAATGTATCAACACTCAGACAGGTATGCTGGATTACACAGCCACTCAGGGTCAGCAAACAGTGAGTCAGATGCTGATCTTTCCTACAATGTCATAAATCCAGAATAACTCCACTGGAAGTTAATGGCATTATTCCAGATTTAGTCTGGTGTATCCGGAATGTATCCGGTCCAGTTTCTGCACTATGTTCCCTTCAAGAAATAAAACCATCCTGGGCCAGATTCTCATGTACGCCAAAGTCCCTTTACTCCGCTCTGGCAGGGGAGTAAAGATAATCCATGCCCACTTTAAGGCTCCTAACACTGCTAGAGCAGTGTAAAAGGGACCTTAATGTAAATGAGCCAGATCCTTTGAGTTCAAGCTGCTGGTTTAAAACTTTTTATTAGAATAGCTCCTGTACATGGATATAGAAAAGCAGCTAATGGGTGACTTTAGATAAACCTAAGTGGAAAAGAAGTGGCTGGTGCTCAGCTCCTATCTCCTCACAAAGCCTGTGGAAAAATCTTTGACTCAGCGCCCTTGAGCTGATAAAATATACCTGTGTCACAGCAGTTGATAAGTTGCACTTTAGTCGGTTTTCTCTGCGCCGCAAGAGCCTTTCTGTGTATGCTGCAGCAAGCTCCCTCTATAAACTTGATCCAAAGCCCATTGAAGTCAGTGGGAGCTTTACTGCTCACTTCATGGGTCTTGGAAAGCTTTGGTCCTAGCAACATGGTCACTCCCCAGGCCTTGACAATAACTGCTTGCACCATCAGTCTGAACAGAATAACGCTGTTCCCACTGAGCTGCAGGCACCCTTACACACGCTGGGTGGCACTTGACTCACTGAGTGGTCCATTGACTTCAACGGAACCATTTGAGGAGTGGAATATGTTTCATGTGTAAGGGTGCTGGAATCTGGCCCTGCATGTTATTTTCTTGTTAAACAAATAATGGAGAAGGCTTAGCATTTGCTCACCCATTGTGTTTGTAGAGAAAAGTCTGCAGATCCAAATCACTGCTGTTATTAGAAATCCAGCCAAGGCCAGGAGTTCTGCTCCTTCGGCAGCATCGCACAGACTCCTCAAAATGCAGTGCAAACATCTTGGCCTTGTGCAATCCCAAATGAGTGGAAAAGATGCACGTCAGGAGCTGCTCCATTGTTTCGACATGTAACAAGGCTAGGGGAGAGTGTGTCCACTGTTTTCAGTGACCTCCATAATGGACAGCAGGATAAAGCGTCTCATCTATTTGCTGGGGCTGTGTAGCCCCAGCCGTTCTTTAACAGACAGCGTAGGGTGGCTTTCAGGCTTTTGTCGAAACAGTTGCAGACTTGAAAAGGTGCCTTCTGATTGCTGAGATCAGATCACTTCCTCTGAAAGTGTGCAGTGAGGCTCCCGGGAGGTGTGTTTGCAGGTGTCTGTGACGACTGTTTAAATGTAGGAGGTCATAAGCCACTCTATGGTTACATAACACACACAATGGCTTTGGGAAATTGTTTCAGCCAGTAAATGGAAAGCCAGGCACTAGCTAGCCCTTATCGTACATCCCGTCTCAATATTTACAGGCTCCTGTTGGTTCCACCCGCACATCTCTTCCCTCTTGTGGCATGGGAATGGAGCTTTCTTTGCACTCACTTAGGCACTCAAACAGGATGGACACGCCACACGCTGCCAGATCACACCCCACATGTAGGTTGACGTACAGCCTCAACCCGCAAAGGTGCAGGCTATCCCCACAGAGTCCTGGTTGGGGCACTGTCCTCCTGTAATGTGCATGGATATTGTTATTATTTGTTTGCCAGTGACACCTGCCCAGCTGAGCTTAGAGCCCCACTGTGCAGGGTGCTGCTCAAACGCACTGTCCCTGCCCCCTAGAGCTGATCGTTTACACAGATGAAACGGACAAAGAGGGGAAGGGACGTGATTTGCCCAACAGATCAGAAGCAGGAATAGAACCTACCTCGCAGGCCAATGCCTTGTCTGCTGGACCATGCTGCCTCTTCGCCAGCGCACCGCTGGAGAATTCATAGGTGTTTGTCCCATGTTCTTTGCAGAGTCCACCAACGTGGCATTCACCATCACCGTGCTGCTGGCCAGCCTCAGCAGCTGCTGCAACCCCTGGATTTACATGTTCTTCAGCGGGCACCTCCTGCACGACGTGCTGTGGTACGTCTCCTGCTGCAGGAGCCTCCGGCCTGGCCTCAAGAGGCGAGTCTCCAACGGGAGCCTCTGCAGCAGGAAAACCACCATCCTGACTCAGAGCCACCGAACCGCCACCGCTGGGATCCGGCTGCAGCAGGGGACCTTGAAAGATTTCGGCCAGTCCTACGAGGAAACGGTGACGGAGGCGGGTGTGCTCTAGAACCGCCGCTCGCGCCAGCTGCCATTGCGGGACGCACGCCCCTGCTTGCACACTCCTCGCTGTTTGGCTGTCACTCCGAACTTGGAATGGATGTGGGACTAGAGAACATGCACGATGCCTCCTGGGGTGGGGGGTGGAGTGCGGGGGGGGAGGAAAGTCTCTTTGCATCAGGCAGAATTTTATTCTGCTGGAACCTGTGCATTTAACCAGGCAAGCACCACGGTGTCCCTCTTGTCCTTATACGCTTTGCTACTGTGCAGAAGCAGCGTCTCTTTCACTCTCTTTCCCATGCACAAAGGAAATCAGGTCTGGTCCCCCTTCCACCTGCCCCTGAAACACCAGGAGACGCGGTCTAGTGCAAAGATATGGTCAATGCGCCTCTTAAATAATAGGGCTTCCCCCTCCCCACCTTCAGGGCTGTCCTACCTAGAAGTGGATATAAAAACAAGCATCACTGAAGCTTTTACTCAGTCCTCACTGACGCAAAGCTTCCACTGAAGTCTTGGGCCTGATTCTCACACCGGCGTCTGGCAGGAGTCAGCCCACTGATGTTGATGGGCTTCCACCCGTGGACAGTGAGAGGCGAATCAGGCCTACAGACTACAATGGACGCTTTGTCTGAGTAAAGCAGGATTTGGTGCATTGCTATGAAGGGTCCCTTACACTGAGCTGTACAAACCAGCCCCCTGCCCTGAGGGCATGGCAGTCCAATGCTGGGGGGCCGCAGTTCACAGGGCCGGCTCTAGGTTTTTTGCCGCTCCAAGCTCAGGTGGGGCTGGGGCTCGCAGGCGGCGCTGGAAGTGGAGGGAGTGATGTCACCTTCTCCCAGCGCCTGCAGGGGCTTTCCCCCCTCCCCTGCCCGGCCTCGCAGAGAAGCCCCAAGATAAGGGGTGGCACAAGGCGGCACAGCACCGGCTCCCCGGCAGGACTCTCCCTCTCCTCCCCAGGTAGCGGCTGGGCCCTGGCAGCTCAGCATCCCGGGGCTGGGGCTTCCCCTTCCCGCTGCGGCCGGGGGCGCTGCACCCTCGCCCCGTCTAAGTAGCGCAGCTCCAAGAGTGCAACTGCCCCGAAAAAAAAGGATGTCTGGAATGCTGCCCCTGGAAATGTGCCACCCTGAGCACAGCCTTGCTTTGCAGGTGCCTAGAGCCAGTCCTGGCAGTTCAGAGCCACATGGGTGGGCCCTTATGCCTGCTCAGGATCAATTAAAGGCAAAGAGTCTATTCTTTTACCATTCAATTCAATGGCCAGCCTCCCCTTGGCTATAATAGGAGCAGGAGCAGGCTCTCAGGGCGAAGCCCTGCTGTCATTTACACCACTGTCAATCCAGAGTAACTCCCCGGGTGTCCATGGGATGGTTCCACGTTTCTTTTAAATAAGATGTCAATTAAAGTTCCTGTAAAGTGGCCGGCGCTATTAGCCAGAGGCAGCTCACCTAAGCCTGCCTGAAAGTTCATTAAAAATAATTACACAGCCTATGAACATGCTTCGCCCGGAGAGAAGAAAATTCAGCTCCTCCAGGTCAAAATGTACCTTTTGCAGTGTATTAGCAGCCCATTCTATTAATAGCTGTGAGCGACGCTGCCCCCTGCTGCAGTGCAGGTGTAAAGAGTTCCCTCTGCAGGCTAACTCCATTGAGATCACTGGAGTTTTATTAATTATGGTCGCACCCAGGAACCCCAGCCATGGAGCAGGACCCCTTTGTGCTAGGCGCTGTACAAACACAGAACAAGGAGACAGGCCCTGCCCCACAGCACTTACAATCTACTGCTGTAAAAACATTGTAAGCGAGCAGAGTGTCAGGCAAAGCGTTTAGGAGCCTGATTCACTGTTACTTTGCCCCTTGTGCAGCCATTTACACCCACGTAAAGGGTGTGTAAAATGGTGCCAGATCAGAATGGTGGCATTTCACACTGACATTGCACTGGCATGAATGACAGCACAAGGGACGAGATAATAGAGAATCAGGCCTGTTGAGTTCTCTCCCTGCGTGTGCTCTTCTGGTGAGTTTGTTCTTTGTATGTAATTGATGGCTGCAGAGCTTTATTGCCTGGCACCCCTAACTTGGCTGGAACCCCGGATGTCTGTGTCAGGGGTCTGCAATGAGCAGGGCTGTATGTGTCCCACCTACTGACGGGTTGTTTTAGGGCAGATCCTGTCGATAGCGCTCCTTGCTTTTCTTTTGTACCGCTCCACAAGCTTGAAGCAAATGGCAGTTTTCCTGTGGTCAAGCTGCTGATGCCCAGATCTTAGGTAATCTTCATCATCCCTATTAATTCTGTAGACCCGTTTCTCCTGGTCTTTAGCAACATTAGGCACCTGTCAGGCATGGTGTAGATAATACCTAGTCCTGTCTTGAGTGCAGGGGACTGGATTAGAAGACCTCTCGAGGTTATGATTCTATTATTCTATTTCTCAGACTCTCAAAAAACCCAGCCCAACCCAACCAACCAAACCACCAACAATCCATCATGTCTTTTCCAAGAGGGGACAACTCAGAATGACAGGGTCATGAAAACAACGTTCTATTTCCTGTGAAGCATGGTTACCTGATGCCCGTGATGCCTGTATGTGGCCACAAGTTATTACATAGCCTCAGCTGGCCTGTGAAATTACCATCAGTGGGTTTGCAGTGTTGTTGTCGCCATATTGATCCCAGGATATCAGAAACGGTGGATGGGGTAAAATCTTCTGTTGGTGAAAAAGACAAGCTGTCAAACTCCACAGAGCTCTTCATTGGGATCCCTTGGTGGGAAAGCACTAGTCCTCCCTGCAGAAAGAAAGGGTTCCCTCTTTCCACCCTGCAAAGGTTAGTTTTGTTTTGAGGTGCAGCTTCCCTTAGTGCTTAGAGTAAACCTGCCCTGTAGAGACCTTTGTCTGAGCTCAGTAGTTCACATGCTCATCCTGCTCCTTTGGTGGGTAACTTCCCAAAGGCACTTTGCTGCTGTAGGAAGCACCAGTCGTGGTTCCCTAGGTGGGCCTCTTTCCTCTGAGTCTGCATAAGCCCCAGCACCATCTGCCACAGAGGATGCTGTCCTGTTAGAGACGGAGACTTTCCTGTTCTGGGGTCCTGAACACTTGTGATCCTTAAAGGGCTAGGTGGATGAGTCCTGGCTAAAGTCCAACTAATCTAGACAGATCCGGCCTCCCTAAATGCATTGTGCCATTTCAGATGGATTCAGCATTCTTTTTTCTTGGCATCAGCTGCTGTGTGGTGGTGCTGTGTGCTATTAAACAGCTGCTGCATTTCATCTCAGAGGTGGCTGCATTCCAGTGGCCGATGAAGAGGAAACTGTATTATGCATAGGTTGTACAGCAGTTAGTTAAGCTTGCAAAGGGCTTGAAATGGCCCATGCAAAGTTTGTGGAGTGCTCTGGGGTGCTAGGGTGGGGACTTTCAAAAGGACAGAAGGACAGTTCAGTGGTTAACGTACTTGCCTAGGACTACCTGGGTTCTCTGCCACAGGCTTCCTGTGTGACCTTCGGCAAGTCATTCAGGATCAGACCCTCAAAAGGTACCTAGGCACTCAACTCCCATTGATTTCAATGAGAGTTAGAGCCTTAGCCTCTCTGTAAAAAAATAGGGGACAATAACACTTCCTACTGTACAGGTGCATTGTGAGGCTACATACATTAGAGACTGGGAAGCGTGCCAATATTACAGTCCTAGGGGCCATATACATACCCTAGATAGGTATCCCACACCCACAGAGTTAGGCACGTCATTCTCTTAGGCTCTGTTGAAAACTCCAGCCTCCATATATACGTCAGATTACATTACACTTCTGCGCTGACCTCTCCCTGAGTTGCCTTTACCTCAAATCATGACTCTCCCTTTTTGCCAGCTCTTCTAGAAAGAAAACCAACAAATCAATCTCTCTTTTTGACATCTACCCTTTTAATTCTGTAGCCCCATTTCTCCTTAGCCTTAACATCCTTTCCCACAGTCTAAAAACTGATCTGTCACGTCTTTTCCTACAGGGGACAACTCAGAACAACAAGATCATGAAGACAGAAAGACAAAAAAAAAAATCTTTGAACTCACAAATTGATAAGTCTCAAAACCCTTCATTTAAAAAAAAAATGAATCCCAAGTTTTACTCTGTTTGAAATGTATTGTGGCTGCTGGCAGTTCCTTTGCTCTGACTGCAACTGCTGCCAGCTGCTAGGATAGATAGTGCACATCATCGTCGGAAATAGAACCCTACTTTATCACAAAGGGACCCACGTCTTCAAAAGCTTTTGTTCTTTCGCTTTATTTCTTGCCAAATTCTGAGTAGCACAGAATAAAAAAGATGGCAACATGCCACATTTTCAGCAGTTACTTGCTAATCAATAGGTTTTCCATGAGCATTTGGTATTTATTCCTTACGTGTTATTCAAGGCATCGGTGTTACACAGCAGACAAAGCCCTAGCCAGCTTACTATATGTGTGGCATTATTTAGTCCTCCACTCAGCAGAGCATTTAACTCCATCCACATTCACCAAAGCACATGTGTCTCTTCTGAAGTTAAGCATGTGCTTAAGGGCTTTGCTAATAGGATGCTAGCACCTTCTTAAAGTTAAGGCTCTGCTTAACTGCTCTGCTGAATCAGGGTCTTCCTGCAGAGCATTACCCGGGGAAAAGCATGTTGCTCCTTCCAGGTAAATCTAGCCTCCCAGCCCTGGTGGACAGACTCAGGCTAGTGGGGCGCACGCTCGTGCTCAGTGTAGAGCTGCATAGAGACAGAGCTTGAAAGATGTGGCTCAGGCTTTTCTGGGTCTTTAATAAAAATGTAAAAGAATTGGTAATGGTGTGTTTGCCATGATACTAAGAAGACTGAACATATCAGACCCCAAATCTTGTTTGAAATGGTTTAATGCAGGGCAGTGACTGGATTATATCAATACTGCTGGGCCACCTCAATTAATACAAGGTCCCGCTTCAAACTACCAACCACCATCAGCTCAAGCCCTCACTCAGAATTTCAGAGATCACTAAATACCTCCCCTGGAAGCCTTTGACAGGCAATACTTCCCCACTCAAAAGCCCTGAGTCTGTGAATGAAACAAGGGAAACTTCACTGGGGGGAAAGAGAACACAGCATCAATCCGGGAAAACACAACAGCAATATATAACTCAAACACTCTCCCACAGTGACCTGGGCAGGAACCTACTAACCCCACCTGCTGGTGTAAATGCCCTACAGGCCAATAGCCTTTGCTATGTCCCTTCCCCGCCTGTTAAACCCCACTCACAGTTTCAGAGTCTCAAGGGTACTTGAGCAGGGTTGTTTCTAGCCCCCTGGAAAATGCTACCTGGTTCTTCTGTAAGGCTCCACTACCTAACCCAGATGTAATGACTTCAGCTTTAGTTAGTGGCTGGGTCTGAGTGGCCTCACCAGAGTTCTCCTAGCTGTGCAGAGGTCCTCTCTGCATTGCACCCCACAGACAAGCTGGCAGTGTCTCTTGTCTTACCATAAAGTCTTCTCAACAACACATGATCCCCAGGAAAGGAAAATCAAGAGGACACAGGATCCTCAAACAAAGTCCTTGAAACAAATTAAGAACCGCTTTCACCTGGATCTTCTTTTAAGGCAGTTCCATTCCCTAACCAGTTCTGAGTTTGCTGCTCCCAAAGTCCCACTGGAGGAATTTTGGCTAGAAATCTTATTCAAAAGAAGATCTCTGTAGTTATAATTCCACCTATTCACCAATAAATGGGGGCAGAGATTTCCTCCCCCTCTGGAGCTTCTCTTCAGTTGGAGTTCTGGGTAAATCGCTCATACAAATACAGCAGCTCTCTGGTTGTTCTGCTCCCTATTGGCCAACAGATGGGAGTATAATGCTTCTTACCCTCTCCAGCTTCAGGCCACAGGGTTTACACAGACTTCAAATTATCCTTGCTTATTGATTTCCCGCTTACTCCCTGCATTCCATGTGCACTCAGCATTCCTATGAGCTTCTCTGGTGTATATCGTTATGAAACTGATCCCTTAGTTTCCTGGGCACTGGACCTTTACATTTCTAAGCATGCTGCTTGCCTGCAGGAACCCAGCTGTTTGCTTCTCAGAGCTGCTGCAGCCTGTTACAGCCAAGAGACCTACATGCCGTGCTCTCTGCTGAGGCCTTTACTTAGTGTTCTTTCTTGTTGCTTTTTTTCCTTCCTCTAAAACAAAAGCCATTTTAAGCTGAGAGCCAGATCCTCTGCTGGTGTAAATCAGCCTAGTACCATTGAAGTTAACGGCATTATCCCAAATTTCCACCAACAGAGGATCTGGTCCCAGAAGCCTATGGCTGTTCTTGGATTCTAGAAAAACATAAGGGATCTGCTTCTCTGTGACACAAAGGCTGCTTTGCATCACTCTGTCAGCGTAAAGAGGCTTTAACGTGAGTGTGAATTTACACACCCTGCAAGACCCCTTTCCTCTGCCTGAACAAACAGTGCTCGCACTACCACCCCCATACGTTCCAAGAGCACGCGTCCGCTCCCCCAAAATCATGAGATGTTTTTAAAAAATTAAAGGATGGAACCTTTTGCTTTGCCTTCTGGTTTCTGCACCTTTAGGTCGCACTTGGTTCACATTTTCAAGCATTCCTCCACAACCACGAGGGCTAGACATTTACTTTTTAAAATGAAAGCGTGGCCTAGCAGCGACAAGAGCGCTGGTTGGGAATTCAAGAGACTGGGGGTCTAAGCTTGGACCTTAGACTAGTTTGGCTGGGTGACCATGGGCAAGTCACTTCCTGTCCCTGTGCCCCAGCTTCCCCATCTGTAAAATGAGGACAACGAATGATACTAATGTCCTTTATAAAGCACTTTGAGATTTACTGATGAAAAGTGCTAGGTATTAATACGAGTCTCATAAAACACCAGGCTTCCAGCAGCTGGGGCTTTAAGAAAATCACTAAAAATTGTGAGATTTGTGATAAAAATCACAAGAGTTGGCAAAACTGAAGACCAAAGCAATAAGGATCACTCTAGTGAGTACACAGCCATGGCTCCTTTCCAGTCGTTAGCTCAGATAGGATGGTTATGTGATCTGAGCGGGGAATAAATGGCAAGTGCAGATGGATCTTGAACAAAACGTCTGTTTTCATATAAAGCAATAGGATGGGGGAGCAGAGCTCCTAAATGCACGTAGCTGTGCAGATGCTTCTAAAAGCCACTGATTTCAGAAGTCTCTCACGTGCTTTATCTGTTTCTAATCTGACTTGACAGAAAAAAGACCTGAGTGGCTTTGAATCAAAATCCAATTTACATGGCTGCTGTAGACGGCATCATGGCCAGTTCTCACTGCGTTCCAAGCTAATGGCACAGCTCCCATGGACTTGAACGGGACCAGGAGGAGGACTTGGGAAATCACTACAAAATCAACCCACTGGTTTGTGCAGCAGGTAAACTAATATAAGCCGCTTGCTGGCAGCCTTGCTCAGTCCCTGGAGAGCACAGAGACGCTGCTGCAGATACAAGTTCCCTTTGATGAAGCGTGTCTTGATTATTAATGTACTTCTGCAAAACCAATTGGCCGAACAACCACTATGGGCAGGAAATTAGAGAGAGGCTTAACCTGGGAGACTCAGTTCCTCCAGCCCCATCTAACATGGCAGTGTTCTGGCTTAGGCCCATAAGCAATAGGCCTGATCCTGTGAGGTGCTAAGTACCCTTGACTCCTATTCAAGTTAACAGGAGTTGCGGGTGCTTGGCACTTTGTCGGAGAGGTGTAGCCCCACAAGAGCAAGACTGATGTTACCGGGTTGGAACTGCTTTCGTTACTCGGCATCATCCCTGTGCAGCACAAGGCCTCTGCACTACTTTAAACTTATTGCGAGAGCTTAAGCAGCACTTAAAGCATGCATAGACCTTGCATCTTGAATTTCATATATTGAAATTGAATATAACGCACAGGGAAATCGATTACACACAGAAACCAACAGCCTGATTCTCCACTGCCTTGTACCTGCTGTTGTCACGTTGCTTTGCACTGGTATACGTGACTACACAAACTATAGGGGAATGGTCATTCAGACCCCAAGCGTTTGCCATATCAGATCAAATCATAGGTCCAGCAAATCCCTCACCCTGTGTCTGGCAGGGGTCAGCTCCTTACCGAATAGGGCACCAAAGCCAGGCGCCTGCAGGGAAGCCGAGTGATAGGATTCTGTGTGTTCAAGTGCATCTTGTGCCCGCAGACTGTCAAGCGTGTTATTAAATCCTGGCTCTGACATTACACCTGACATTTCAGAATCAGGGCCCCACTGCTCAGAAAGGTAATTGCCAGGCAGTCTGGGATCCAAGCTGCAGGCTGGAAATTGCTGTGGATGTTGAGGTGGTGTTTTGGGACAGGATTAGGAAAGGCTCACAAAAAATGTAGGCGGAATTTCATTTTCATGGAGTGAGAAGGCCAGAACATTATTGCAAGACAAATAGTGACTGAACCTTAAACCCTTCCATTCTCATACTGTATCTTGAAATTTAAAGTTTATTTTAGATAAAACCCTCTTCCCCAAGGCAAATATTAGATACTGGGATATGGAGCTTTCCACCTTTAGCTCCAATCTGGCCCCATCTCAAGAGAAAAGGATGGCTCAGGAGGATCCAGGAATTGGACACAAGGAGGTTTCTTTCCCCTCCCTTGAAAGCAACTGCTCTTAGCAACTGTCATTATTACAGTAAGATATTCCCTACAGTCCCCAGCTGAGATGAAACCTCCATTATCTAGGCACAGTACAGACACATAGCAGGAGACAGTCCCTGCCCCAGCCAAAGATGGGGAACTTCACAAGGCACAGAGAAGACTAGATGACTTATTTAAGGTCACACAGAGTCTGGGACAGAACCAGGAATTGAACCTAGATGTCCCAAGTCACAGTCCATGGCCTTAACCACTCGACCCCAGCCAGGACACTGGACTAGATGGCCCAATGACCTGCTCTGGGCTGGCAACTCCTATGTTTCCATGAGACGTTAGGCCCTTGCAGGTTTAACCCACTCTGACTGCTGTTTGCCAGCTGTGCTGATTAATTATGACACAAGGTGGGAACTGGTGCCTCTGATACCAGCAACCTGTGCTCCAGCAATTATTATTCCTGATGGAGCCCTGGGACTCTGAAGTGACTCTAATCAGCGTTCGAGCCAGGATGGAAGCTTATGCTGTGCATTAAAAAAATCCCTTCTGTTCCGGGATGGGCATGCGGCACCCATGACTCGTGGCAGGCAGCGTGGGAGCTGGGACCTTTTGGCTCAGTGACCGAAAAGCATCCCACCGGCTGTAATTGCATTCGGCAACTGACCACCAGGTGTGAAGGCAGCTAAGCAGGTGGCTGCTTGGTAATGAAAGAATCAGATGAAGACAGTGCTTTTTAGGCTTTGTGTCCTTCTGACCCAGGAATCTCTTAGTGCCCACTAGCAAGGGGCACAGAGCAGGTCCTCGTGGTTTCAGCAATCTCCTGCGTGTGGGATGTACATTCTTGTTCACCACAGACTGTCATGTGAGGTCTGAAATAAAAGAGTAAGCCATGCACCCTGACTCTGAGGTCTGTGCCTAGGGACTGGTCACAAGCAAAGGTGAAGAAAGAGGTTTCCTACTAGACAAGAAACGTTTATGCAGCTCAGGGGTGGGGGAAACTTTTTTCTATCGGCGGGGCCACTGACCCACAGTAAAAATCAGTTGCGGGCCACGCACAGCCCCACGCAGAGGGAGGCTCCCCCTGCAGCAGGGTGAACCAGTGCTCGCAGCTCCAGCCCCGTGATAGGGCGCGTGGAGACTCGGAGCTTCCCCTAGAGTCCAAGGTGGGGCCAGAAATGAGGGGTTCAGGGTGTGGGAGGGGGCTCTGGGCTGGGGCCAAGGGGTTTGGAGCACAGGAGGAGGCTTAGAGCTGGGGCAGAGAGTTGGGGTGCGGGAGGAGGTTTGGGGTGCAAGCTCTGGGAAGGAGTTTGGGTATAGGAAGGGGCTCAGGGCTGGGGCAGGGGGTTGGGGTGCAGGAGGGGGTTGTGACCTGGGGAAGGGAATTCAGGGTGCGGGCTCTGGTCAGCCAGTGCTTACCTCAGGTGGCTCCTGGTTGGCAGTACAGTGGGGCTAAGGCAGGCTCCCTGCCTGCCCTGGCTCCGCACGGCTCCCAGAAGCGGCTGCCATGTCCATCGCCTAGGCGGAGGGGTCAGGGGGCTCTGCGTGGTGCACGCTGCCTACTTCTGCAGGTGCTGCCCCCGCAGCTCCCATTGGCTGCTGTCCCTGGCCAATGGGAGCTGCAGAGCCGGCGCTGGGGGCAGCGCATGGTGCTTCCCTGATCATCTCTGCTCCTAGGGGCCACAGGGGTATGTCAGTCTCTTCCAGGAGCTGCGTGGAGCCGACCAGACTTTTAACTGCTTGTCAACCCCAGCTTTCCCCCACAGCGAGGCAAGCCGGTGCTCGCGACTCCAGCCCTGCAGGGGTCAGGAGGGAGGCCCGGGGCTTCCGGCCTGTGTTGCAGAGACTTGCCGTGGGCTGGATGAAATGAAGCAGCGGGTCGGATCCGGCCTGTGGGCCGTAGGTTCCCCACCCTGATCTAGCTGGTTGTTTACATGCAAATTACGTATGGATCGGAAAAACTTAACAGCAACGTATGGATCGGAAAAACTTAACAGCAAGAACCAAATAAGGGAGTGGGGGTGAAAGGAGAACCTTCTCAAGATGCTCATCTAAGGTTTGCTGTACTACAGCGGGGCAGGGGGAGACAAAGAAGTAATTGGATAGCAAGTTTGCTGCATGAAAGAGGGGTCTCCCAGGTTTGGCAGAGAATGTTGGGTTAGATCCGCTTCTTTAGACAGGAGAATAATTTGCATGCAGTGTTATTGTAGCCATGTCGGCCCCAGGATATTAGAAAGACAAGGTGGGTGAGGAACTTAGAGATATTACCAGGAGGATAGTTGTTCGTTAAGTTCAGTGTCCAGGAAGTGCGTTCTGATTTTGTTTTATACATAACCATTTGTTTCCAGCAGCCTGACGCACGGTCATTTGAATCTCTGCTCTTTGATCATCAACTTATTCTTGTTTTCACCACCACAATACCTTCGGGCTCTGGTGTTAACTGAGGATCACCAGTCTGACAAGCTGGTGTGTGCTGTTCCTTTTGGAACGGCAGCCTCCTCACTCTGTGAGCCTTCAGTGGGGAGGGGCTGGACTCTGCAGGGACGCTCCGAGGACGCAGGGGCTGGGGTGAGCCTATCCCTACCTGTACAGAGACTGTGAGGCCTGTGGAGGCCTGGAAGGGAGCGCTTGTACCGCTGCAAGCTGGTGGTTGCAGGGAGCTACTCCACCGCAGGCGCAGAAAAGAAGCCCTCACACCCCGGACCGGCGGTGCAGAGGTGCCTCACAACCCTGGGTACCCCTGACGAACATGACTGTCCTCAGCCAAAGAACGTCGCAGGCAAATCATCTTCAGAAAAGAGAGCCCCTGCCCTGATTGCCCGCAGAAGTGCCCAGGGACCTGTCACTCGAACGCTACGAAGAGTTTTAAAAAAATTAAAAGAGGAAGGGAGGGGAAAAAAAGAAAAGTCAGCGTTGGTCAAGGGAAAAGACAAAGGAGGCCCAGGAAATATATTTGAGCATTTAAAAGTTTGGGTTTTTTTAATTAATTGATATCAAGCAAATAAAAAACAAGTCAAATCAAAGGGCCAGCCCAGTTGGTGTAGCGCCATTGAAGTTGAATTAGGTTTTACACTAGCTGAGGATTTGGCCCTGTATTATATTTATTGGGTGTTCTTAATTACTCTCTCCTCTAATGGGAGAACAAGGGGAAGCCAATGAAATGGAAGGGCACAATTATCGCTGCGAAACGGAAATGCTCTTTTTACACCAGCTGTGAATAACCAGTGCCACATTGTATCAACACAGCCAAGAGCTTTGTGGGATCCAGAAGGGAAGAGACCTTTGTATGGATAACAAGAACATGCACAGTTACATTAGGCAGAATAAAATGTTGTAAGGAATATAAAGCTTCATGCTTCAGGACATGACAGCCACTAACTGATGAGGATTAGGATAACATACCTATATGAACAGGTTGACAGTGACCCATGTGAAATGTGCAGAGAAGGATACAGGATATGGACTAAGAATGGATCACTGATTTGACCTGCTGTGGCAATTCTGATGTTCCTAAGGAAAACTTAGTTAATAGCATCCCAAGAAATCACAATTTCACTTCAGTATATTCCACGGGTTTGGAAGATACAGGGCTCGAGCAGGTCCAGAAATCCACCTTCCTTTTTTTGGGATCCACATTGACATAGTCTTCTCCCATCTTCATGTTCTCATAGTCCTCTGCAGTGCTTGCGCTGCGACCGGTAACTTGGAAGACCAGGGATGTGTAATTGACCTCTTCTTCTGACCGAGGACACTAGCGTATGACAAATAGAAACCAGACCAGAATTCAGTCTAGTCTTCACAGGCATTATCAGTTCTGGTTCAATCATAGTGGCATGGCACACTTTAGAGGGTCATATGATCTCTAAGCTCACTACACAGATCTCACCTGTCTCACATTTGCATACCACAGAGAACAACTGCCGTTCAAATCTTAGTGATTTCACTCACTGGTTTAGTAAGATACTGAAGTGAGTTTGCTTGGGATTTAGCTGCCATGTCAGCAGTTTGATTTGGGATCAGCAGCAACACGTGGCAATACTGCAGATGGCACGGAGATCACAAACGTTCTCAGTGTTGCTTTGCAGTGTTTTACACACACACACGATGGATTCTGGAGTCCTGGATCTGAGTAGCCCTAAAATTCAGGTAATATGTATACTCTTACCGGCTCCCTCCCCATCCCTGAACCTCAGTCCTCCCCTGCTTGTTTCCCATGTTTCCTCCCCCTGACCGGGAAGTACTCTGCAGATCACTGATGGCCCAAGCACCATCATCTGAGAGCCAATGTTCTAAAGTGTAAACCTGGGGAGGACGTCATCGATCAGTAGGACCAGGAAAAATTGCATGTTTGTCATCTAATCTGGCCAGCTGTATCCTCTGCAATATTCCCGCTCCCGTTTTGTCTCTCTTCTCTTTAAGTCCTGATGCCCACACCTGTCCCTTGGCAGTCTGCTGAATGGCGCTGAAGCTGGGAGTTAGGCTGAAGTCCTGTGGGGCAGGGATTGTCTCTTACTATAGGCCAGATTTCCAAGAGAGTTCAGCTCCTATTTGTGCACCAAATAAGTGGGGAGGTTTTCAGGGGAGCTCATCATGCTGGGTGCCGCTGAGCTCTTGGGAAATCTAGTCAAGTGTCTGGACAGCAGCGTCTAATAAAACGGGGCCTAGACCTGGTTCAGGGTATACATTATGTCTACATGAAAAGAATAAATAATATGAATAAATAAATAAGAATGAGGTTGGTGCAATTCCATTACCTTCCTAGTGGAAGGGCTGCCGTCTGAGCTCTCAGAGCTGTCTGAGGAAGAGCCACTGTCACCTTAAAAAAAAAGTGTAAACATTTGCACCTATAATAACTATAAGCTAGAGAATGGGCAGGGAGAAGAGATGAATGAGAAAGTGGGTTAGCAGTCGACAGAGGATCTCGCTCTCTCTCTCATATTGTGTTGATCTATGCACATGACAGTATTTCTCAAACAATAATGCACAATTCCATTTTCTTGTCTCTTGGGGGTTCCAGTCATGAGTCCAAAATGGGGCCCAATCCTGCTATCTTAATTTCTTGGCAAAGCTCCCATTAACATCCGGCGGGGGGCGAGGGGGGAGGCACGACAGGGTTGGGCCCTTTCATTGTTTGGATGTGATTCTCATTTACATTAATGCCTCTTTACACCACCCTGGCACTGTAAAGGGGCCTTAAAATGAGCATATGGCCCCTTTATATAGCTTCATAGATTCTAAGGCCAGAAGGGACTGCCTGCATAACACAGGCCATTGAACTTCCTCAAAGTAATTCCTAAACATGTATTTTAGAAAAACATCCAATCTTGATTTAGCAATTGTCAGGGATGGAGAATCCACCACGACCCCTGGTAAATTGTCCCAAGAGTTAATCTCTCTGACCAGTAAACATTTACATCTCATTTCCAGTTTGAACTTGGCCAGCTTCGGCTTCCAGCTACTGGATCATGTTATGTCTTTCTCTGCTGGATGAAAGAGCCCATTATTAAAAATATTTGTTCTCCATGGAGATACTTATAGACTGTGATCAAACCACACCTTAAGCTTCTCTTTGTGATGCTAAATAGATTGTGCACTTGGAGTCTATCACTAGAAGGCATATTTTCCAAACCTTTAATCATTCTCATGGCTCTTCTCTGAACCCTTTTCAATTTATCAACATCCTTCTTGAATTGTGGGCACCAGAACGGGATACAGTATCCCTGCAGTGGTCACACCAAATACAGCCATAAAATAACCTCTCTACTCATTCTCAAGATTTCTCAGTTTATGCATCCCAGGATCACATTAGCTCTTTTGACTGCAGCATCTGAGTGGGAGTTCATGTTCTGCTGACTATCTACCACAACCCCCAAATGATTTTCACAGTCACTGCTTCCCAGGATAGAGTCCCCCATCCTTATGCTGCCAGATGTGGTATAAAGGGGCCTTCAGGCTTGACTATACATGGAGCTATTCTTGATTAACTCCATGTGAGGGTGTCTTGTTCCTGTTTAAATTAACCATATGGTTTAACGAAAAGGAGGACTTGTGGCACATTAGAGACTAACAAATTTATCTGAGCATAAGCCATCCGATGAAGTGAGCTGTAGCTCACGAAAGCTTATGCTCAAATAAATTTGTTAGTCTCTAAGGTGCCACAAGTACTCCTTTTCTTTTTGCAAATACAGACTAACACAGCTGCTACTCTGAAACCTGTCATATGGTTTAAGGACGTCCCTCAATAACTCCATGCATAGACAAACCCTTAACAGAAATGAGAACCAGGCCCTTCATATATTCCAACTCTGCAGCGTTATGGTTGATTTTAAATTGGAAATTTGAAATTTTGCTTTTCATGCTGATTTTTTTAATGCCCCCCTCCCAATATGTGCAGTGAAACTCCACTCCCCCCCGCTGCCTGACAAGAGGCATTACTGTACATCAGCAATATTGATCAGGGAATTCAAAGGTTCATTGCGTTATTGGCTCCCGATGATCACAGTCTCTAGTATGAAAATGTAAAATATGAAGAGTGCTGGCGTCAGAGACCCTTATCCGCCGGCCTGGAGGACTGAATGGAGAAGAACTCATCTGGCAAATGGAATGGGGAGGGAGGAGGTGATGTGAATTGCTAATGCATATAGCTCACTTGTACAGGTCCTTCATTCCCCGTCCTAAAGCTAGGTTGTGTTTGCTGCTGCCCAGTTTTACTGCTAACATACAAAGAAAGGCTCATCCCTTGCAATGAATCAGGCTGATAGCGAAGTATTTTCTTAGCGAATTAAAGAAGAAGTTATTGTATAACGAATAAACTGTTGTGTAACGAATAAATTATTGTAACGAATAAACTGCTCTCCCCCCTTTCTCAAACACTGAAATATGAATGCAGGACCCACACCTTATATCTCTCATCATTTGCAAAATGAGTGCAAAACGTGTGTAACACACTACCATAGCATGTTAGACTCCCTTACCATGGGTGTAAGTGTCAACTTAAGGTGAAACGCAGTGGTGAATCTGGCCCTATGTTTCCAAATACCTGTCTGCAGGAACAAGTACCCGAGGTCAGATATTCAGCCAGTTTCAACTGGCGTTGGGCCACTGAAGTCAATGAAGCTATGCCAATTTGCAACAGCTGAGGAGCTGATGCAAGCACAGATTTGAAGATTGCAGGCTGCACCCACTGAGCTGAGACTTGATTGTTTGGCACCAAAGATGCAATCTTACCCTGGATGCGCGGCCTTTTCAAAACCTCCTGTGCTGCCTGGGAAGTGTTGGGTTGTTCTGGTTTTGTAGAAGGGCTGCTGCTCGCCTGATTGCTACAGGAATGATTGTCTGAAATGGAAAGTCAGATTTGCTCGTTACTCCTGCTACTGTAGGGAAAACATGACAAGGGCTGTCACTTCAGGGCATGAGCTGATCACTAGGCAGGGACAATAAAAAAATCCCTCCCGCTATAGTATAATGGTGCACAAGGGGCTTGGTCATTTGTGGTTTGTTGTCATTTCTGTGCCTCCCACTGGAGCACACAGTACAGGGCATTATAGGAGATGGTGCACTGAATGACAAGCAAAATTGGTCCCTCCTAGAAGTGCCCAGTGCTTACAAATATGAAAAAATGACAGTATTGGCTCGAGAAAGTTCCACACACACACACATACACACACACACACACACACGTACACCAGCTATTCCAGTCCTGCTCTCCCCACATCCAGATCTGCCAGTGCCCCTCAAGCCACATCCCAGCACCCGCTGTTATTCCACTCCTGGGACTTTCACACACGGATCCACCACTGCACTAGAACCCAGTCCTAGAACATCTCATGTCAATCCTGTGAGGGCCTCTCCTGAGCAGAATATAACATAAGAGTCAGAGTGGGCTATTTTATTTTTGAGGTGAACAAATGAATGAGAAATTACTGAAACTATCAAACTGTGATCTAAAGCAGATTTGGGCTCAGATATCTTGTGGTGAAAGGTTCACTGTGCTTCTGAACCTCCATCTATACAAATACAAGATTGAATTAAGCAACAGGGCTGATTGGAACATGTACTATATACAGCGCTTGGACAAATATGTTTCTCACAGGAAAATGTGGTTTAATCAAAATCAACTGTTGATTTTGATGAAAATTTCCCACATTCCAACAGGGAGAATTGAAACAAAAAATGTTTCAAATCAACTTTTTGAAATGCAGTGGCATTTTTTGTTTTAAAAGTCTATTCAAAAGAAAAAATTGTTTTGAAACAAAAACAATAAAACATCAGTCTATTGACTTGTTTCTTTTTGATCGAAAGTGTCAGAATTTTCCATTTCAACGTTTCTGATTCAAAACTTTTTGGAGTTTTTCATTTCACAATTTTTGTAAAAATATTTTTGACTTCTCATTCTGACTGGGAGCAGAAAATAATTTTGAAGCGTTGATATTTCCTGCGATAGGACAATTTTTCAAACAGCTGTAATATAGACAAGTATAGACTATTTCATGTGTAACATGTCCTGTCAGACAGCTGACAATACGGGCCAAATTCTGCTTGTCTCACTCATGCAAGTTGCCCCATTGACCTCAGTGGGTCTGCTCATGTGAGTAAGCCTGGCAGGATTTCAGCTTACTTGGTATGTATGTGATGACGGCACAGGGTACCTCTACCTAGCAGCTGGGAGGAAGAATTCTCAGCTCGGGTAGCCATACGCTCAGTAGCTCTGCTTGTGCTAGTACCTAAGGGCTTGTCTACTCCAAGCAGCTTTTCGCGACAAGGCTCTGTCGACACAGCCTTGTTGCTAAAAGTCAGCATGCGTAAATGCTCTTTTTCAGTACTTCGTCGGCACTTTTGCTGACAAAATACTTCCAGCCCTGCAAGCGGCATTAGCTTTGTCGGCAGGAGCAAAGCCGCGTACACGCTGCCACGTGCGTCGGCAAAACTTGTGTCTTTCACGGGGGGGGGGCGCTTTTTTTAAGTACCCGTGAAAGATAAAAGTTTTGTCGACAACTTCGCAGGGTAGACAGGCCATAAAACTAGCAGAGTGGCCTCGGCAGCACTGGTGGCGACTCAAGCTAGCCGCCGGGCAATCGGGCGGGACTGTCCTTGCCGCCCAGGCTGACTCAGGGCCGCCACGGCCACGCTGCTATTTTAGGCACTAGCTCAAGCAGAGCTAGAGCAAGACGTCTCCCAAGTTGGAAATCACACCTCCCGCACTGCCGTGTAGACATACCCACAGCGTCCTGTTGTAATGTTGTGGTGCTGTAGCAAAGCCACCCAAATGCTGATTCTTTAACCCCGGCCACCACTTGCTTTTTACCCCCAAAATACATGACTTGTGTGGCCTCCTCTCATCCTGCATTCCACACACACCGGGCCAGAACCTCAGCTAGTGTAAATCAAAGCAACTCCTTTGGCCTCAGTGCATGACTTCAATGGCACTACGATTTACACCTGCTAAGGGACTGATCCATCTGTTTTTCAAATCACATTGGAACTTGTTTAAAAAGGACCCCCATTCATCCTCCGCCCCCATCTCCTGGAGTGCTTGGCATTTCACGAACCAGGACTAGCCATCACAATTCAGCAGTTTGTGACCCTTAGCAAACCAAAGAGTTACTCTTTGTTGGCTCTTGGGCCAAATTCGTCCTGTTCACTTAAATGGATTCACACCAGGGATGAAAGGGGCACATTATAAATGAAATCAATAAGAGATGAAATTACCTATTTTCCTGCTGAGCTTGATGTAAAGCACTACTAGGAGAAGAACATAGACAATAGAGGTCACACCTGAGCTGAGAATGTTTATCCACCAATAATCACATGTGCTAAGGGAGAGAAAACAATCAGGTTATGTTAGATCTTTCAAGTGCTGGTGGGCTGACATGGTTTCAGATAGGACGTCGTTTTTAAGGTGATTTCCCAAAGACTTTGGCAAAGATTTTCAACAGTGACCAGTGGTTTGAGGTTGCCAAGCTTTTGGGTGTCCAATTCGAGACAAACTAAATCTGATTTTGGGTGCTCTGCCCTTTCTGAAAAAAACCAGGCCCCTTTAAGGAATCTCAAGTTGAAAGGCACACAAATAAGACAGTGATGAGCATGGCAGAAGAATCTATATAGAATAGGATAGAAATTGGGCTCCTAAAAATGGAGACACCCTAAAACCACTAGTCACTTTTGAAAATCTTGGCCTAACTGACTATCGGACCTGGGTGTCCAGCAAGAATACATAGTTGCCCCAGGGACAGCCAAATGGAGATTTTAAAAATAAGCAGAGAGGAGTCCAAACCCCTTGGAACTGAACAACCCTTGAATTTTGATGTCTTCAAAATCTGGAGCCCATTTCTAATTCCACAGATCGGGTTACAGGGGAGAAGATCAACCATCCAACTCCATGGGGAATCGATCATCAACTCCTTTCATAGCAGGTTTCTCCCTCTAATAAGCAGCACTAATGGCCACTGCTCCGTACTGCGGTTGGGAGCACCACAGGGAAGAGCTGTTTTATGCAGAGCTTACTTGTGATCATTCATCCTCCCAGCAGAGAGTCTTCACAGGCACGACAACTGCTGAATGAGTTGCTGAGGGTTTCTAAGGAGAGAGAAGGAGACAGGGCAGGGATATCCAGGGACCTGATGGCAAAGAGGCACCAGTGTCTTTGGGGCCAGATGAACGCACAGAGGAACATGGCTGGGTTCCCCAGGCGCCGATAAAACAATAATAATACTGTGCACGTCTGTATTGCAGAACGGGGGGCGAGGGGGGGAACTCAGGAACAGGGAGGCCGAGCGATTTGCCCAGAGCGACACAAGGGCTCAGTAACTGAGCCAGGAATGGAACCCAGAATGCCTGACTCCCAGTCCTATGCTCTGACCACTAGACAAAGCTCCCTCCTGTGCATCTTGGGCTGTCTGTTGCACTCCTCTTGGCTTTCATTCCCCTGGAGCTGCCCTGAGCCACAGAGGTTAAAACCATGCAATACCTCCCGGGACGCCCTACCTCCTGCCCCCATAAATCAGCTACCAATAAGGGGATCAATTCATGCTAACTATGGCACCGGGCTGTACTGGGCAAATAGCAGTTCCCATAAGTCTTTCTGACCATCCACTGAACCTCATGTGGACTTGAGTGGGTGATGCTTCACAGCCAGCTGCAATAAGGGGACAGAACTGATGGAGAAAAAATGCAATCGTCTAAGCAGAGTGATGCAACAAAGAAAAGAAACTGATGCTGCACTAACACAAACAGAGTGGCAAGGGGATAAAAAAAAATAGCAGTGGAATGGACAGTGTGCTGGAAATGAGGGAAAAAGTCGGGTTAGGAGGAGACTTTATCGTCATTAGGCCAGACCCCAGCCAGCTCCATTGACTTTAATGCCAATTTCCACCAACCAAGGATCTGGCCCATTAGGTTTCTACAGGGGAATCAGCCTGGTAGGACTTTTCCAAAGCTACAAAAATTAGTTGTAGGAAAATAAACAACTAAAGGGCCTTCCTCTTCTTTCTAATTCATGGTCTATCTTTTATGAAGCGTTGTTCCTAGGCCTATCTAACGCATTCTCCATTATGTGACAAACTCATTGAAACTCACCAGGTTGCCATGGGATATCCAAGGGGAGAATACAACTCCCTTTGGCTTGTAGGGGAGGTTTTCCATTGACTTCAGTGGGAGTTGGAGCAAGACCGGGGAGGGGAATCTAGTTGTAGGCATGATAGGAATCCAGATATGCATCGCTCCTGTTTTGCATTGTAATGGCCCCTCCTGTTGTTTGTACATGTAGTTATTTCCCATATGCTTTGCCTTACCCCAATTTATTTTATATGTATCACCATAATAAAAATGTTTTAGAGGGAAAAACAAAGGGTTACTTTATCAGACAGGCCTGCAGTGACAGGTGCTTAATAAAAACTCATCATAGTCACAGATAATACAGAACTGTAAATAATAATGTAATTCCCCTGTCCCCCAGTGTCTACCTCCATTAGACAGCCACTATCTCACATTCTCCCCAGGACAGCTGACACGAGAGCAGGTTTCTATAAAGGATTCTCTACATAGTATATAAAGAGAGGTTCCTAAAAAGGACTTGACACCAATGAGAAAACTACTTCTTATCCAATTTTAACGTTTGGCTAGATGACACATTTTCAATGCAAAGCTCGGTTGACTGCAAACTATGGTCCTGTTGCATGACAGACTCTTCTTACTTCAGTGGTACTTCTGATTGCAAAGAACATCAGTGTCATTCCGAAGAGTATGTTTCTCTATGGGTCCTGAAAGGTGCAGAGCAGCGACAATTTCTACTGTAGTCAGTGGGAATAAAATTGCACTATCGGGATTCAGCATCTATCAGTGCTTGGTCCAAATGGTGTAAGTCGGGCCCAAAGTTATTCAGTAACAAAAAATAACACCTAACTCTTATATACTGCTTTGCATCCAAAGATCTCAAAGTAAGGCTACTGTAGCCTCAAACATTCAGACTGTTACTTGCAAACCCAGAGCTCCATTCAGCATCCTCTACTCACATGAGTAGTCTGCACTCACATAAGCAGCCCCACTGACTTTGGTGGGTCAGTTATGTGACTAAGGCCCATAATTAGCCATTGCTAATGAGAGAGAGCAAATATTCAGTTGCTAATTTTCAGCTGCATGATGTGATAACAAACCAAGTGAGCTTCTCTCCGGATGAGGCATGAGAGAATTTGCAGAGTATTATGCAAATTTTGTTTTTTTAAAAAAAATGGCGTATTTGGCTTTCTTTGCCAGGGGTTGGGACTTCCACGGAATGCTCCTGCATTGATCCAATGCTGTGCGCCACTGGGGCATTCTTTGGGTTTGTCTGTACCATCTCCAACAGCGAGCCTCCCAGCCTGGGTGAACAGCTCCGAGCTAGGGGGGGGGTTCATGCCAGCGTTCTAAAAATAGCTATGTAGACAGTACTTTGAAGATGCTGCTCAGGTTGGAGCTTGGGCTCTGACGCCCAACCCACCCCACCCCAGGCTTTAGAGCTTGAGCCACAACTTCAAAGCACTGTTTATACAGTTATTTTTAGCATGCTAGCCTGAGCCCCGCTACCCTAAATCTGTCCACCCAGGCTGGGAGGCCCCAGATCAGGAAAACACTTTGCCTCCAGTGAGTGCTCCCTGAAGAGGGATGCTTCTCCGAACGGGGGCCTTTGGGCCACGATATAACTGACTGTTTTCCATGAGTTTTACCGAAAGACGACAACACCCTCCAGAGTTCTGTGATCCTGGGCATGAGCTCCCAGAGGGTGCAGGAAATCATTAGGGTGTCTCAGCCACCTTTGCTAACCATTCCCAACACTGAAAAACAGGGACATTTTGTGGGGTCTTTCCAGTGTATATGCTACAAAGGCCTGTTCTACAAGGTTTGCTTGGGTGGAGTTTTATGGACTTTAACCTACAACTGGGAACCGTAATCATTACGCTCTGCCTAAACCTCACTGGCCATGCTTTAATAGTTAAAATAGTCATTACTATGTGGGGTAGAGACATGACTCTGTGGGGGGGAGGGGTACATGCGTGCATGTGTGTCCAATGCCCTTCTCAATGGCATTCCTTGACTGGAACTTCTGAGCACTACTGCAATCCACTAACTCACCACAATTATAAATAAATAATAATAATAATAAACCTAAAATTTGTTTTTCATAATTTTATCCTTTTTTTTAAATGCCCAAAAAAGCATCTGATAAATACAATTTAAAAAAAGATTAAGTAACAAATAAAAGCTACAGACCATAAATGCCTAAAGTTAGGCTCCTAAACCAATCTTCAGGCATCTAAATAAAGGAGGTTGGATTTTCAATGTGCTGAGCTCCTACAGCTCCCAATGGGATTCCTGGGTACTCGGTACCTCTGGGGAAAAAAATCACACCTCTTTTATTTAAAGCCGACACGTGGACTTAACAGCCTAACGTTATGTACTAAGACCCATACCCTCAAAGGTATTTAGGCACCGAACTCTCATTGATTTCAGTGGGGGCTGGGCACCTAAATACCTAAATACCAAAATACTTTGAGGATCTGGCACTCGAGGTCCTGATTCAACAAAGCCCTTAGGCACTTTTGAAAATCCCAGCCAAAGCTAATTAGGTGCCCAAATCCCATTGCAAATTAATGGGAATTGGGCACCCAATTCCCTTATACTCCTTTGAACATCCCAGACTTAAACATGTGCTTAACTTGAAGTTAGTGCTTACATCCCCTTCAAGTTAGTGGGACTTAAGCACACAGATAAAGTTAAACATCTGCTCTGCTGCACTGGGGCCCTCAGCTTGAAACTTTTGGCCATAACATCCGAGAGAATTCAACTTTATAACTAAGGTTGACAAGCCAGATTTAATTTGCATTGTGTGTTTTCAATTTTGTAAGGGCATGTTCAGTTTTAGATAAATGCTTTAAAATGATCGAATAACTAAAATGAAATAAATGCTTTTGTATAATTACTAACAACAAATGTCTCCTATACAGACACAGGTTTTAGAGACTATGAGGACAGGAGACTTAGAAACGAGAGGCTCCGTCTGCACTGCGGATCAGAAAACGATTTTCTATTTTGATCCCAGAACAGAATTTCCAAGAGTTGCTCAACCAAACATTTCTCGAGAATCCCATTCAACGTCCCTCTGAATCCATCTTCAATATAATGCTACTTACCCAAAGAGTTAGGCAACTACCAGACTAGAAGTCCATTTCTTGCTTTTTTTCACCTCCCCTATTGAATTGATGCATCCCCCGAAGTATCCTTCTTAGATGGCTGTCATTCTTAAATGGTTCATTTCCTATTGCGGTACAGGAGATGATGCTGAAGCAGATAGCAATCTGAAAAGTGAGTCGGTGTAAAGGAAATTACAAAGAAAGACACAAATCCAAAATTCACTAGCAGGCGTCTTCTTTGCTTACATGGTTATAGTTAGATAGAAGAGATTATTTTAAAAATGTATTTAAATATATATTTTAAAGATAAAACCTAATGAGATATTCACTGCAGCTGCGTTTGCTTTGCTCATTATGTTCTTTCTGTTGTTGTCCCCCCCACCCCCCCGCCCTCCGCCCTCTTCCCAGCATATTAACACTGCAAATTTTGTGAAGCCTTTATTCCTGTTAGTAGCTCTGGCTCAAGGAAGATGCCCAACTGAAATCAAGGATTTGCGAGGAACTTGTACTACTAATGTCTACTGAATGTAGCAATCAAGGGATATGTGCCTGATCCAAAGCCCACTGGAATCACAGGAAAGACTAGATTGATGTCAATAAGCTTCGGATCAGGCCTTATGGCCTCAATTCAGCAGAGTGCTTAAGCATATGCTTAGAGTGAAGCATGCATTTAAGTGCTTTGCTGAACTGGAACTTATATGTACAGCTAGAGCCAAATCTTGCCAGCCCCTTTGGTTTCAATGCCATATACACTGCTCCAGAGGCTTGAAGCCAACGGAGTGGTGCAAGCAAACCTGCTTGTGTTTTACATTAGAGATTCAGGCCTTGATTATGTTCATTTTCCTTCAGCACTCCTGAGCTAGGAGGATGTCCAAGCCTCGTCTAGATTAGGATTTGAAGGGGGTGACGTTAACCCATTCTAACACGGTTTAGAGGTCCGGCATAGACAAGACAGTGTAGGCTTCACAGTGTGCTAACCTGGCTGAGTTGAAGCACAGGCTCTCTTGAGTTTCACTGGGCCAGTGTACTGCACATTAAAGGCAATGTGCCTTATCCACACTAGACTTTTAAAGCACATCATTTAGAACTTGTGAATCAACCTGTTCCAACAACACCCCTTTTATTCTGGTCTAGACAAGGCCACACACACCAAGCAAGTGACCCTAATTAACTGAGTGGAGGAGGAATCATTATTCAGACTGTTTAAAGCTTCTTGGATTGTTGTTAATATCTAATTAATTCAAAGGCTTGAATAAACAATAGGAAGAAAAGCTCTTTTGTTAAAGGTTCACCATTCCTGCACCTTCCAATCAGAGCTGAGAGGGCCATGCACCATGTACATCCCATCTGAGCTTTGTCTAGACTGGGATTTCAAGGGATGCTGTTAAGAACTTAGTAGCTAACTAAGAGGTGCTAACCAATGCAGTCTAAAAGCCTAGTCTAGAAAAGGCAGTGTAGACTTTAATGGCGATAAAGATTCTCACCTCCCTTTGTAAACCGCTTTGAGATCTACTGATGAAGAGTGCTACATAGGAGCTATGTATTATTAATTATAATTAACATGCGTTAAGATGGTGGAGCCCCTGGGGCTGTGAAAGGCGGAAGCGGTACACATACCTAGTGCTGGCCCCGTGTCTAGGGATTCTCATTCCCGGGGTCCTCCAAGCAGTGCCGCCCAGAGGATTCAGGGGGCCTCGGGCAAAGCAATTTCGGCGGCCCCTTCCATAAAAAAAGTTGCAATACTATAGTATAGTATATTGCCCTGGGGTCTGGGGTAAATTGCCCCACTTGCCCCCTCCCTTCCCCCCCGGGCGGCTCTGCCTCCAAGGTAAGTGCTAATAGAAATCAGGAAACACAAGACTGGGCCTTCCTGGCATTTCTAGAGTAAAAGATACATTATTAAAATTAAAAAATTCTCAGGACTTTTCCTAACCCATTACGAAGAAGGAACAAACAGGCACAAACTCGGTTATGTTCCTTCCCCTATGCAGATTCCCTTTAAACACTGGACCTAGCTGTGTGAGGGGGCTCTGAGTTACATGGGGATGAAACATGCCCTTCGGTATTTATTTTATTTATTTATTTGCTCTAATTTAGAGTTGAGACCATCCCTTCTACTGGCTCAGTTTGTCTGGCTTCCCCCAATCTGGTTTCCCCTCATTTGCCTGCTCCTGCTGGCTTTGTCACAATTGTCAAATGACCCAGTGTCTGCTCAGCCGGAGGCTGCCCACTCATGTGGGCTGAGTCACCTTCATTCCAATACTGCGCAGGTCCCTATCCTTCTGGGACAGGTGGTTCGGAGGGGGTGGCAGACAAGATGGGAGATGTCAGGGAAGAGAAAAGGGGCGGAGAGCACAGGGTGGGTGAGAGGAATTTCAGAAGCAGCGTAAAAGAACAGGTTTGCCTCTGTAGAATGGAAGGCAGGAGAGGGGGAAGGGTCAGTGGCAGTGAATCTGCTTAATTGAAAGGCTGCATAGGATTAAATAAACCTCACTGTGCACTTATCTATGTATTTATAAATGCTGAATTCAAACCAAAATTAGGGGCTGGCAGAACATTAGCAATGGAAAGTCCCATACTCCATTGCCAGGTCAGATGCTATAATGAAGAGCATTAATTATTACTACTCATATTCCAGTATCCCCTAAACGCCCCAGCTAAGATCAGGGCCCCATTGTGTTAGGTGCCGTACATACACATATTAAGGAACAGTCCCTGCTCTGAAAAACTTAACAGTATAAAGAGACAAGACAGACAAAGAGGCGGAGAAAGGAAGGATTATTTTGCAGATGGGGAACTGAGCCCCAGGGAGAAATTAAATGATTTGTCCAATGTCTCACCGGGAGTCAGTGGCAGAGCCATGGATGGGCCCCAAATCTCTTAAATCCCAATCTGGTACCTTAACCACAAGACCATCCGATCTCTGTAAAACATCCCTCCTGTCTGATGAGCATGGTGCAATAACCTAGTCAGATATCTAGATTGGGCAGATAAGGGGTTCAAATCCAGCCCTGGGCTGGTAGTAGAACTGGTAGGAAAACAGGTTTTCCATCCTACAGGAATTTCTGATAGTCCAGCATTGATTTTCATCCTGAATGAGGATAGGAAAAAAAAATCCACATTTCAAACATTTCACAAAATGAAAAATTCAAACAAATTCATTTCAGAAATGTTTTGATATTTTTGAATGAACAAAACCCTTGTGATGTTCAAAGCTAATTTTTTTTGTCTTGCACAGTCGATTCAAAACAAAAACATTTTGAGTCGACATTTGGACTTGATATCAATTCAAAATGAACATTTTCATTCAGATTTTTCTGGACAGAAAATGAAAAAATAGAATCAATAATTGATATTTTCCCACCGAGAATTTTGATCAAAGCCACATTTTCCTAAGAAAAAATTCAGTTTAAACTTTTCAACCAGCTCTAGAGCTATTGCTAGTTGCTGACTGTTTAGTGACCCATATGAAATGAGTTTTGTGAATCTCAGCCAGGTCATATCACAAAACCACTGCAGTAAATGGCAGACTGGCTGGCTAAAAAGGCCAAGGATTGATGAGCCCTGAACTCCCCAGATTAGAATCGAAGACAAACTCTCCGTTGCCTATCACTCTACTTGTCCTGTCGATAATGAGGTGACAGAATCCAAGGGTGTCAGCTTCAAATCCATTTACATAAACTGCACTGGTTTGTGCTTTAGTCTATTGGCCCTGTGAAGCAATCCCTTTCCCCTGGAGGTGTGAGAGGGGAATTCATGCAGCTGAAGATCAGACCACTGATTAAAAAAAATACTGTAACAGTGTGTAACGGTAACAGGAAGTGGCTGCTGATCAGACATCTCCACAGGGCTGCTGGCTTTATACATGTTGCCTAATAGAATAAACAGCCCTTGTGAGACCCTGCACCCCCTGCTTCTCCTTGTCTCACTGCCATCTTCTGAAGCTCACAGAGAAGAGCTCGAGGCAGTTTGGTTTGGGGTTGGTGGAGTGGTAGCTGTACAGTTAAATGCAATGGACCGACATCTCTTGTTGATTTCAAGCCTATGCTGTGTGTCCATCTTTCTTGCTCTGGGAAATGAATGACCGTTTTATGGGCGGAAATCCGCCAGCTGTATTTCTACACACAGAGACGTTCAGCTAGTGCAAATCAGCCTTTTTATTTATTTATTATTAGCTGTCTTCCAGTAGCCCCCAGGAGCCTCAATCAAAATTGGAGCCCTGTTATGCACTGCAGCCTGAAAGAGCTTACCATGTGCATAGACAAAACAGATGAAAGGTGTGAGGGGAAACAGGCACAGAGTGGAGAAGTGATTCATCCACTGTCAGTGGCAGAGTTGGGAATAGATCCCCCACCCCGGCCTGTTGAGGGGCCATTGGGAGGAGAGTTAGAGGCCTCAGTCCGGCTGAGTGGATACATTAAATATTCGCCACCATAGCTGGCACCTTTATTGGCAGTCTCAGCAGGGAGGCCAAAAACTGGCTGGGTCCTAGAGAAGATGTCTGCAAGGCAGGATTGAGGCATCTTGGCAGGGTAATATGGGGAAGGTTGCCCACGCTGCATATGTTCTGTGGAGAGAGAGAGGATTTCTTTCTCTAGGGCTGCTGTTAATCTGGCACCTCTCCCCAGCAAATTCTCCTCAGCCAGTATCAATCAATCAATGCAGCTCCCTTGAAGTTAACAGAATCATATCAATTCACGCCAGCTAAGGATCTGTCCCACTAGGTCTCACAATGACAAAGTGTTCACAACAACAGAAAATTGTACCAGACTCTGCACATTAGCACACCTGAGAGACAACACAAATACACTTTTATTCCAAGAAGTTGCATCAGAGCATTTAAAAATGTACAGTAGATTCAACTGGTGAAAGGAAAAATAACTATCCAATACAGATATTCCTATTTTTCCTAATTTTCAATACAAGAAGAAACATAAGGTAAATTACAGTCCCTGTCAGTGTGGCTGTGATTCCTTCTAGGCTCTCCCTTGCAGCTGGCATCTTGACATGTGCCATGGCAAAGCTTGGATTGCTAAGGCTCTATAGATATAGGGTCAAATCTCCAGCTGGAGTTCATCAGCCGAACTCTATTGCTTTAAATGGTGTGATGCTGATTTACACTAGCTGAGTCTTGGCCCACAGCCAACCCAGAGAAGCAGCTGGAAATAATTATTTACACAACAGCAAAGTCAGGCACCACAAAGGATCAGTCTGAACCTGCTACAAGTTAATGGTGATCATGCCACTGTAGTCTATGTAAATTCCGATTGAGCATTCATCACTAGGATAGCTGAGTATCATAGTTTTCAGAGATCTCTGTTCCTGGTATTTATTGTATGTCATCTAAACACAATCACTACTAATGATACTTTGCCATCACCAGTGTGAGGATCTTAAGACACTTCACAAACATTGTAGAGCTTGGCTCCTCTGTGAGGTAGAGGAACTGAGGCACAGAGGGGGTGAAGTATCTTGCCCACGGTCACACAGTGTGTCCGTGACTGAGCTGCGAGTACAGTTGGGATCTCTCAACTCCCACTCCTGTGGTTTTACTCCAAGATCATCATTCCCTGCTAGGTGGGTGCTGTTCCTCTTTGTCAGGTGAGGGCTGCACACAACGGGTGATGTTCGTGGGTGTTGGGATGATTCATATATGTGGCAAAATCATCCTCTATCCTGAGTGCAGCAGGGCATATTTTCTCATGTCTGAATATATTCCATGTGAGTTATTCCTTTGTGCCTTGATAATTAAGAATAAAAATGAAGTGTGTTTGTGTGTGTGTGTGTGTGTGGGCGGGGGAGGGGGGGTGTTGGAGAAACACTTTAATTATTTTTCTATAGCCAGCTATTTACCTCTTACCTTAATTGTGGAGTTACAATTGGATACTTGAGTGGAACTGCACCTGTTTACATCATTAGCGGATCTGGCCAAGTGAGAGCAAGTGCACTATTGGAGCAGGAGGCAGTGTTACACCGTGTGAATCTGTGGTGCATCTGATTGATTTCTAGGCAGCTTTGGGACAGTACCAAGACATATCACCATCAAGAGTGACATTGGACAAAGAGGGACAGCTTGGTGCTGTTGGAACGGTAAATGTCGATGGACTGTAAAGGACTATTTATTGAGTCCTTCTTTGAGGTTCTACACAGGTCACTCCTTCAGTGAGGGAAAAGGATGTGGGACGGGACATTTGGTGCTTGAAGCACAGTGACTGCAGGGCTGTCTCCTGTAACCACTAGGGTCGCTATTCGGGATCAAAGAAAATAAAATAAAGGACCCTGTCTTGGCCTATCCAAAGTCCATGACCCTTAGCTCACGTAAACAGACCCCAGTGAAACATAAACCCAGTCTGGAGAAGTGAATCACAAGATGGAAGCTGGATTAGTCACTGGGACAAATTTCCAAAGGGTCCCTCAGTTGTGCCAGCCAAACCTTGTGTGTGCACTGGTTTGGATGAGCAAACTCTCTGTATCTCCCAAGTGCTCATCTGTGTGTTCAAACACCTCTTAGCTTGTGGAATTGTGGAGGTTCTGCGCATGCAATTAGGTCTTGACACCAAGTTGGAGGGGTGTAGGGTAGAAAGACTGCAAAGTAAACCTACTGGATAGCCAAAGGACACATCTCTGTGGCTGGTCATTTTGAAACCCACCATGACAGGCACAGCAAGTAACTTACCTTCATCCCTTTTCTTCTTCCACAGCTGTACCAGGACACAGGATCAGAACCAGAACTGCTGTGGATATGGAAATGGCCATAGCAAATATAACAGGGCTGAGAAGATGCAAAGAAAGGGGGTTAATTTCCACAGTGATGACCTCTTCCCGGCAGTTCTGCGTAGCGGGGCTCCACAGAGTGGGAGGTGGAATGTTGTGTGGGCAGGTGTGTGACAGAGAGAGAAAGAACGTGTCCAGAAATTACATTAGTCCATATTTACAAAAAATGTACATGCTTAGGTGTTTTTGGAGATGGGGACTTTTAAATTGTTTGTATCCAAAACATAACAGGTCATATTTTGAGGTCCTAAGACGCCATCTTTCCTTACTCCTTATTCAAGCAAATCTCCCATTGACACCTACGGCTACAGGAGCGGCCCAGAATGCCTGTGAAAATTTGCTATACCTCTGGTGAAAAACATTCACCAACTTGTCCAACACGTAGGGCTTTCCTTCAGCCTACAAATTCACTCAAAATAATCCATGAGTCAAATTCCAGTTTGGGAACAGTTTGCCAAGCTAAATTGCCCTGGCAGTTTCCACTGAATATAGTATTCCTCCTCCCTCCGTGTACTAAAGTGGCGGAAGTGTTGCTGTATGCTGTTAAACAGCTGCAGTGTTTCACACCGGACATGGCTGCACTTGGGCAATGGGGGAAGTTAGTTTTGAGAATACAGAACCATGCTCTGCTCTCAGCTACACTGGTGCAACCCCATTACCATCAGTGGAGTTGTGTCAGCAACACGGGATTTTGCTCGTGCCCTACAAGTGCTCGGAGATCCTTCAGAGTGAAAGGCCCTGTATAAACACAGATTATTATTAACACATAAGACACTCTGGGTCTGATTCTCCCCCTGCCGGGCTCCTTGTGTTGTCATTTACGCCTGCACAGAGCAGGCGCTACTTGCTACGAGATCGGAACGGCAGTGCCTGTCGCAGGCGCTAACTTTCCACTGTGCTCGACCCCCCAGCTCTGCCCCAGGCCCCGCCCCCACTCCACCCCTTCCCTCAAGGCCACACCCCCACCTGCCCCGCCCCCCCTCTTCCCGCCCGTTCCCCCCCTCCCCAGAGCGTGCCGCGTCCTCGTTCCTTCCCCCTCCCCCCCCAACCTCCTGCACACCGCAAAATAGCTGATTGCAGCAGGTGGGAGGGAGGGGGAGGCGTTGATTGGCAGGGCCCGCTGGTGGGCAGGAGGCGCTGGGGGAAGGGGGAGATGCTGATAGGGGGGCTGCTGAGGGGTGCTCAGCACCCACCATTTTCCCCTGTGGATGCTCCAGCCCTGGAGCACCCCCGGCATTGGTGCCTGTGGTGTCTAGCACCTGCTTTGCGCTCATGTAAACACAAGGAGCAAGGTCATGGAGTCAATCCGATCCTATGTCCTGGCTAGGCCTTTCAAATACAAAACAACAGGGGTGAATTTGGGAGCTCATGAAGGGGAGGGGATCCCAATCAGACTCCGCTTACACTTCTAAAACCACTGACTCGTGTCCCAAAATACTGGCGGGGTCTGAAGCAGCTTCGTATCTGCTGTCGGGGTTGGATGTTGCACCACTAGACAAGCTGGGATGACTCAGGAGCATCTCCCTGAGAGAGGAAAAGAGGTAAGAACAAGGCCCACACACCTCAGTGCGCCCGGGCTCCAGAGACACCAACGCACTCAGCTAAGATTACTCTGTAGGTCAACCACCCCGGAGAAGCCGTGGTAGGGCTCACTCAGCCTATCTGATTGAACAGGCAGGAAGCGAGCCAGGCAGGGAGTGATAAACTGCTCTAATTTGGTACATCGGGGAAGCAAACACAGACATTCAAGCAGGAGGAGACCTGTTCGACCCCTCTGGTCCTTTGCAGTCTTTTTCTGGAGCACTTTCAGAGCGGAGGCATTGGTTGTATCAGCTGATTTTCCAAGAACACAAATGTCTTGTCAGTGCCGGGGTTATTGTCTATTAAATACTGTTTGAGCCACTGCATTTGGTGTTGGAGGTGGCAGACCAACAGTTCTGGAGGCTGGAGTCCTTTCTTTAGCCCCGAGTCTGGGACTGTGTGAGCAGCAGCAGGGTGAGCTTTCCATACACACCGACTCCTACCAGCGTGGGGGTAAGCCTGTTCAGCTCAGTAGCATCCACCTCTGGGAGCAAACACCCAGCCTTGCTCTCAATGGCACCACATGCCAGATAAAGCATTCGTGGGTGTATTTGTACTACAGTCATGGGCTTCAGCGCAGGCTAGCCACTGAGTAATTACCTAGGGACAAGGTGGGCGAGGTAATATCTTTTATTGCACCAACTTCTGTTGGTGAGAGAGAGAAGCGAGCAGGATTAAAGCTAGCTTGGGCAAGCTGCAATCATACTTCGTGATCGCAGGATAGACATACGCTGTGAATAATGCCACCAGGGAGAGAACCGAGCTCTTTAAAGCCCCTTTACACTGGCAGAGCCTTGTTAAGGGTCCTTAATGTAACAAGAATCAGGCCCAAGGTGCAGGGCAACAGAGAATCAGGCCCCACAGGTTGCAAATTTCTCCTAAAATGCTTCCTCCTGATGGGCAGAAATAGCGATGAAGAGACTATGGTGATGAGACTGGTATGAGACCCTAAACAGACAGGCTGATCAGCTCTTTGCCCTGTTGTAGACTGGATTGAAGGTATAGCCATTATTTAGCTGTCAGCTGAACAATCTTACCACTGGAGACAGTTATCATGACTCATAGATTCATAGATATTAAGGTCAGAAGGGACCATTATGATCATCTAGTCTGACCTCCTGCACAACGCAGGCCACAGAATCTCACCCACCCACTCCCGCGAAAAACCTCTCACCTATGTCTGAGCTATTGAAGTCCTCAAACCAGGGTTTAAGACATTTAATATCATGATACTGGCCCTACGCCCATACAACTCTGTGGCATTCTCTAGGTGTCCCATCATCATTACAGGGAATGTTCTATTTTCCCTGCTTTCTCGAATGGCTGTTCAGCCCTGGTGCTCATTGCTGGTATTCCCCTGACAGCCCATGAGGTTGAGACACTGTATTACTTCATGTCTCCACCACAGCTTCTCCACTGCATTGTGCTCGGGGTCATAGGGACACCGCATTGTGACCAATTGTCTCACTTCTCCACTCGGCTCCTGGGCTCCTGCCAGCCTACAGAAACCTGCTGGCTTTTAAATAACAAAGTTCATAATCATCCTTAGTGTATCTGTAGCCCTCCATTGCAGGTTCTCAAAGCACTTTAAAGCATTCAGTAAGTCCCACAATGCCCTGTGAGGCAGGGCAATAGTATTATACCCATTTTACAGATGCAGAAACAGAGGCACAGAGAGGTGAAGGGCCATATCCTGAGAGGTGAGTTCCTTCGGCTCCTATAGCTGCTCAGCAGCTTGTGAGGGGCATGCAGCACTTGGCAAGATCAGGCCCTGAGTCACTTGGACAGTGTATGGAGGCCGGAAAGAACCCAAATATCCTGACTTCTGGTCTTCTCCATTAGCTTCTCTTCCCATCTACTCAAGCTATATCGTGCTCATGATGGTAGTATCTGAATCATCCTTTGCTTGTATATAAGGAAGGAAACTACAGCTGCTCAAAGACTAGCTTTGTCTCCACTAATTACAGTTCATTAGGGCATCTTGGAAGTTTAATCCCTCTATTTAACTAATGAATTTACAAAACAACTGACTTTCTGCCACCATGCTGTTCAATCCTGGTTCAAAAAACCATGTACTTCTCTGCAAATAATAACGTTAATTAATATCCTTAAATACCTAGAAAATTCATTAATGGCAGCAAAGATTTGCTGGCCTGGCACTAGTGTGGGATCTGAGTTCAAGTCACAGGGCTAGTAACCTGCCTCCCTCCCCTTCAGTCTTTTTGGAACCCTGTTCACCTCTGGTGTGATAAGAGACTAGATTGCCAAGCTCTCTGGGGCAAGGACTCTTTTTTTAAACAAATGTCGACCCTCGAGGGGGACTCTAAGACATTTCCATTTTAAGTCAAGGAGATAAACAAAGTTGATCCTTAAGACTTAGAGGCCTCCCCCTATTCCATATAACACATGGGAATGACTGCATATAAGCCCTGAAAAGCAAATATATTCTGAGTCAACGGTCCCCATTCTGTCTAATCATTTCAGCATGCAGATTTCCAGATGAAGGACGGTGTTTTCTCTATCTCCTTTTCTCCGACCCAAATTCCCTTTCATTTCAGCAGCTGGATTCAGCACTGCCACAAGGTTCCTTAAGAGGTTAAGCTAGTTGGTTACAGTGCCTGTGTGTCACATTAAGAACACAGAACAGTGATTCGAATGGGTTCTGTAACCAAATAGCTTGGTAATTATTCCACGAAATATTGTTTCTTCCAAAAATGACACATGCTCTCCATTACAGACACGCTCTGTAATTATTTCAAACAAGCTGTTTGGGACCAGGTTCCACTCTCCAGTATATGGTATAAATTTAGAGAAACCACTGAAGTCAGTAGAATTACTCGAGATTTGTGCAGGAGTAGCTAATGTCAGAATCTGGCCCTTTGAGTCTAGAGTTTGCTTGGAGCAGCCTTAGCTTCGGAATGGAAAGCTCCTACCATTCCAACCAATAAATTGGTTGTTTAAAACACGTTGTCCAGGGAACATACTTAGTCCAGGGAACTTACCCGTACTAAAAAAAAAAAAAAGAAAAAGAAAGAAAACTCATACAACCATTATATAGAGCTATCGCTGTCTTCCTCAGAAATATGCACATAACGGACAATGGACTAGATTTTCATATGAGCTCAGCACTCATTTAGGTGCCTAACTAAGAGCCAGATTTTCAAAACAACTCAGCATTTTGGGTGCTGAGGTCTTTTGGAAATCCGGCCCCAGTTGTGGGTGCTAAGCACTTGAAAATCTGATTCCAAACTCTTTTGAAAATCTGTCTAATCCATTCAAACTCTCAAGCTCAATACCTTTTCTTGTTGTTAATACTAGGTGTTTGCTAACTACACAGTGATCTCATTTTATAATGATATATTTGTTGGATACATTCCAGCAATTTGCTGGACGCTTTTTGAAACTATGTACTTCTTAAAGTGTGATTCTGCTCTGGAACGTGACAGTAAAAGGCATCATACATTCTCTATGAAATGTGCTCAGTAAGCAAAAAGAAAAAAAGACTTGCTTTCGCAACTGCCCGCCCCTGAGACTTTCAGGCTGTGAGAGCTGAGCTGGGCTCTTTCCATTTCACACATCATCACCAGAAATCAACATTCTGCTGCCCAAATGCAACCCTCCGGGACACGTACACGAGCCTGCTCACTGTTCTTGCACATGTGTAACCGATTGGAACTCAGGCTATGTCTGCATTGGGGAGTCTAGCCACTTGCGTAGGTGTGCCAAGTGCAAACTTCTAGTGTAGGCAGAGTAGACACCCCAACCCATGATTTGTACTCATGCAGCTCTCCTCTGCTTGAAAACGGGATATACTGCATCAATACAAATTGCAATTTACAGCAGCTTTGCCTGCCTACACCCACGGCTGTAACCAGGTCAAATCCCTGATGCAGACGGTCTGAGTGAACAGACCCGATGACTGTGAGCAAGATGGAACTGAACTCACAGCTCATTGTCCTGGAGCTGTGTTGGTTCTGCACGGCGAACAGGAGCAAAAGGGCACAACAAAAACTCATTCGATGGAAAGAGTCCCACTGATTTCAGGCCTTAAAGCAGTAAAAACGTAGGGCCAGATTCCCTCCACTCCCACGGAAGTTAATTGGCCTAGCTCCATTAGAGTCCGTTAACACTAGTGGAGGATCCGGCTCTTATTTTTTGTTGCACTAAAATCAGCCGGTATGGACTGAATACACTAGTGAGAAGCAGAATGCTGGAGTACAAAGCTGTCTTTTATTGCACAGTCACATTTCCAAATGAAGCTACACTTTAAATGTATGAAAACTGATTTATCTGGGGGGGGGGGAATGGCCTCTGCAGTCAATTTAGCTTAAATTACCGTGCCAAATTTCAACAGTGTTTGACTTCTATTAATTGAGCTTTTTCAACACAAAAGAGTCATTTGGACACCAATGGTAAATTTGGGAATTTTTAAGAATTTTATATATAAAAATGAGTACTTAATCAAGAAAATTACTTGAAAAATTCAACTAGCCTCTGAAGAGGAATTGACCCCACTTGCTGTGTAAATAACAGTATTTAAATTATTTAACAAAAGGCGTTTTAGTCCTGCTTTAAATGAAAATCAGAACACAATGGAGCTACAATTGGTGCCTCCATAAGTGAAAATGTAACTGCACAACTGTCCCGACATTAACGAAGAATACATTTTTTTGAAAAGGCTCCGCAGCCGTAAGGTCTCCAGTCTTCTGAATGCTTCATGATTTGTAAGCAGTTTAGCAAATGAAAATGATGTCTGAAAAGTAAAGAAAAAACCCTCTTCAGCAAATTCCAGCCAGACACAATCTGAATCAGTCAGTACATGAAAACTCTCAGAGACAGGGTTAATAGTCGCAACGTTGCGAGATCTTAGACTATAGGATGCTAACTCAAAGAAAGAGCACCGACATTTTTATCAAGAAAAAAGGTTACTGAAAATGAATAAAATAAAGTACACAGACCCAACGTGGATTACATGTGTATTTCATCTGTATAATACATATTTAAATCGACACACAAGGCATTTCTTATATAAAACGGAATAAACTAAAATATATTCATATATATGGTTTACATCAGGTTAATATAGGACAATAAATATATAATTTGTATATTAATTACATAGGCTGAGACTTTCAAACCAGTTAGGCACCCATATCCCATTGAAATTCAACAGGATTTGGGCACCTAACTTCTTTGCCTACCTTATTAGCAACACAGATTCATAAGTGCCAATTCTGCAAATACTTGTACATACGTTTAGCATTACTATGATGAGCATCCCGTTGTCTTTAATGGGATTATTCACGTTAGTAAAGATAAGTACATGCATAAATGTTTGCAGGATTGGGGCCGTAGATTGTAAATCCAGCAGGGACCATTATGAATATTTAGTCTGACCTTCTGCCTCGCACAGGTAACAGATTTCATCCACTGATGTATCGTGATACCATATCACATATAATTTTTTCATGGGTCATCCCTCTGATAACTGCAGTATACTCACAATATTGCACATACAGTATCTGTTTGTGCTATACGTTTTAGAGAACGAGTGACAGTTGAAAATATATATTAGGATTGGTCAAAGACAGAAAAGGTGAAACTATTTCCCCCACATTTATTTTATCAGAATTCAACATTTTGGTAAAAATTTTCATCAAAATGTTGAAATTTGAAACACACCCTATTACATATACGTCGACAAAAATATATTCTCAGTATATGTTTGTTCCATTCAGGACTGACACTGCCAAACTAGTGTGCAAGGCATTTAACTCATGACTTCAATTACAAAACAGGGCTGGCTACATTGAAGTCAATGGTGAAGCAATCATTGAGTTCAGTGGAACCAGGATTTCACCCCATAATTTTAAAGAAATCTGTAAGGAAACACGCTTAAACAGCCGAAGTCATCAACTTCTCCTGCCCCAATGATCCATGCCAGCTCCTGAAGTCCTCACTCAGTTTCATCAAAGGATCTCAAAGCACTTTTAGAAACATTAGTTACTTAATCCTCATAAAAAAAAGAAAAGGAGGACTTGTGGCACCTTAGAGACTAACCAATTTATCTGAGCATAAGCTTTCGTGAGCTACAGCTCACTTCATCGGATGTCCACTGAATGCATCTGATGAAGTGAGCTGTAGCTCACGAAAGCTTATGCTCAAATAAATTGGTTAGTCTCTAAGGTGCAACAAGTCCTCCTGTTCTTTTTGCAGATACAGACTAACACGGCTGCTACTCTTAATCCTCATAAACACTGTTGATGCTACACACTAGTTTCAAATAATTCCATGAACATTTACCAAATATTTGAGTCATAAGTATGGGAGGGGGCTTCCTAATTCACACTTCCCTAACCTGCAAACACAGTAAGTATCACCCAGTATTCAGTGATCTAACCCTACTACTCAGTAAAGATTTAGCCACACCACGCTGTTGGTAGAACTCTAGAGCTTTTTGAATATTATTTATCAGATTCACCAAATAATGCTGGTTATAATCTAATAAGTTTTTCAGCTAAAATTGTAGTACCTAACCATTTTCCTTGTTGGGTCGACACTATTCAGTGAATCCATTATTTATGAAAAACAATAGAACTAATCGATAAATCAGAGTAGCCATCAGCTCTCCCTGATAAGATTCATTAATTCCCAATATTGTATTTTTATACTGAGAGGCATCATAAGTAACTCAAATTTTCCTGTGGTTGTCGTATAAATGAACAAAGTGATGGAATATTTGTATTCATTTTATATTTTGTTCACTCATTCCCTTGCTACCTCCGAAAGCTCAGCAACCCACAGTGCGTCTCCCGATTATTTGTGTGACATGCTGACCAAACTTACATTATCTTTTGTTTTTTACCCTAGTGATAAAAGATCAACAAAAATATAAACCAGACATATATGTCCACATCAATTAATTATGAATAGTGTGATAAGGTCATCAGAGCATTTTGGATTCAGAATTATTCAGGCCAGGTTTCTTAAGGGATCACTGGTCAATGGCGACCATCTGTGGTCTGATTCAGTAATGCATTTAGGTCCTAGTTCAACAAAGCCCTCAGCTCTAAGCACACACGTTCATCCCTATTCAGTAAAGCATTTAAGCACTTGGGGTTGGAATTGGGAACTTATGTTCTTAAATCACATAGGCCCAGATCCTCAAAAGTATTTACGGTCCTAATTCCCACTTATTTCAATGAGAGCTAGGCACCTAAATATCTTTCAGGATCTTTTAAAAAATCCCACCCTTAACTCCCATTGAAGTCAATGGGATTTAGGCACATATTTAAAGTTAAGTCTGTGCTTATGTGCTTTGCTGAATCAAAGCCGCATATATCCAGACCGAAGCATTGAAAAGTGGAGGTTGGAGTAATAGCAGTTCCGCCTAAAGAGCTGAAGCTAATAAAATTCCTGCCTAAAAATTAAGGTGAAATTGCATTTGTTGGCACTTAACAGCAGTTTGAGAGTGTTCTAGAGTTTAAGAGTTAAACAAAATCTCCAAATGTTAGCAGGCCAGGAAATACAAAATTAAAGCTGCACTTCTCAATCAAGAGGAATATGGTAAAGTAAGTTCTCTCTCTCCTCTCCCCTCCCCCCCGTTTCTGTTTCTTGGCTACAAAGTGGCAAAACAAAAATTAGAAGAATTTTATAACTGTGTTTAAGAGCTTTAATTTCAGGATGTCATCATTCAAGATCCCCTTGTTCGGTTCACTCTAAATTTTTCAGGAAAAATTCTACCTCAGCACCCAATTTAACCCATAAGTTTTGAGACTGATATGAAGGGTTTTGTGTTGTTTTACATTTTAGAGAGTCATCAAAATCAGGCTTGCCAAGTGCAACTTGAATAAAATTTGAATTAAATCCCCTGAATCTGCTCACACTTCCACTGGGGTAAATCAGGAGTAGCTCAGTGGAAATCAGAATTATGTTGGTATAAAACTAGCATGAGATCAGAATCAGATCCCATCAGACTAGATTTTTCTTGTAGGATTTTCAGTTTATAAATTTATGCTCGCAACATTTGTAGTTGTGGCTATTATGTTTTGGCCACACTGATTTTTCAGCTGCTCTGGCATTTACTGAAATAATGTTGTTCAGCTGTTTTAGATCTGAGCGGTTGGCCCGTTTTTGAATATCAGTGCCTGGTGTGGGAAACTTGCAGATTATAGGCCAAATTTCAAAACATGCCTCAGTCTAGGTTCCATATGTGCACATAAATTTGCACATATAATTATTTTTGTGAATTTGTGAATGCAAATGACTGAATTTATGTGCACAAAATCCATTTGAACTTGATCTTCATGTGCCCATGGGACTTGACCATTTTTGTGCAAAAGTGATACGATACAAACATTTGCAATCACAGATCTGCACATGCAGAAATAGAGGGCACATCTTGGAAATGTGGTCCGGGGTGTGCTGAAAACAACTATATTTATCATAATATTTTGTACTTCTTTGGAGTTTTTCATCTGTGGAGCTCACTGTGCTTTACAGCTCAAATACAGGGAGTGCAGAACAAACCTATGAAGTAAATTCTGCCATGTTTACTGGGGGGATCTGAACAGAATGCAACTCACTTACATTAATTCTAATGACAGGTTTCAGAGTAACAGCCATGTTAGTCTGTATTTGCAAAAAGAAAAGGAGTACTTGTGGCACCTTAGAGACTAACCAATTTATTTGAGCATAAGCTTTCGTGAGCTACAGCTCACTTATGCTCAAATAAATTGTTTAGTCTCTAAGGTGCCACAAGTACTCCTATTAATTCTAATGTAGGAGCGATGCATGTCATAAAAGGAGACAATAATAAGAGGAGACTAACTATGTAAATATGTACTATTATGATAGCATATAAGTGACCCAATCAGCATAAGGACCCCATTTTGCTAGGCACTGCACATAAACAGAATACAAGCCAATCTCTTCCCCAAAGAGCTTCCTGTCTAATTAGCCAAGATGGAAAAACAAAATAGACCAAAAATTGACAAGCAAAATGTCAAAGGTGCAAGCCTTTAGATACATTTAAAAAATAAACTGTCCCTAAATCCCTCTACCCTATTGGGCACTGGAGAAATGCACCCAGCTTTGTGGCATTCCTCATCAGTTATTGCCATGCTACAATATAGGTATCTGGAAAACAAGCTATAAACCAGATAAAGGATAATAATTAAACTGCTTTAATAATTTAATTGGAATGATCTTGGCATCAAGAAAAAAAACTACTTCAATCACATGTGGGGGCTTATTTGATCATTGCCGTTTTTGTACTGCACTCACTGTGGCTTAACGAGATGGCTATTCTATGCTAAACAAGCATCCGTTGTTTTGGAAGAGTTCATCAATTCCACCATGGCAGCACACAACTGTCGCTCCTGCAAAGCGGCTTAGTCTCAAAGAACAGGCTTTAATTACACTGACTGGTATTTTAAAATGAACGCTGTAGATTTTCATACAGTGTATCTATGCTAATTGCACATTCACTTTTTTAATCTGTTTAGAGACTGTAAAATACTGAAAATATTTTTCCTTGTCGCCGTTCCCTTTGCATCCTTTACCCATCAGTGAGTCTAAGCCTGCAGTTCTGACAGGGACAGAGCTCCCACTGCTCTGTGTCCTTTACACCATAGTCATTTACACCAGTACCCATGCAAAGTGCGGGGTAAGATGCCACCACATCAGAATGGTAGCAGTTTACACCCACTGGCGTGGATGACTTCTCCACAGAGAATTGAGCATTTTCTTCTGTGTAAAGAATGCATCATGTTTACCTGACCCCAGAGCCAGCAGTAGCAGCCACAGCATTGCAGGGGAATCCATTGACATCGGAAAGGTCATGCAAACCATATTCGTGCAGAAGACTCTCACTCGGGCTGTTTGTTATCTCCACAGCTCTTTCTCATGCCCCCTTTTCCTGCAGAGCCTCCACGCTTCCTCTGCATTCGGGCTCCGGTGAGGCACAAGCACAAGCTGAAACTGCCGTTTCAAAGCGGCAATGGGAAGGGGCTCCATCTGCAGTACCCCCGAAGGGAGCAGCAGCTGGAAAGAAAGCTCTTTCGTCCACCTGTCGCACCCTGTCTGACATGTATTTTGAGAGCTCTCTGGGAGACGGGCTGTCTTTTTTGTCACTTGTCTGCACAACAGCCTAGTACAGTGGGACCCTGATGCTTGATTGGGCTTCCTGCAAGTTTCTATAATATAAACTACTAATTAGGTGTGGTCTTGTTGTCTCCTGGAGACAGGCACAAGCCATGCAATGTGGACCCAGATTGCAAATACACCCAAAATATTGAGGTGTCTAGATCCAGGGTTTGGGTTTGGCTGCATTACAAAGACAGCTGTGAAATTCACACATGGGTTATGTCTACACAGCACACCATTGGGCGGCGGCATGTAGGGTATGTGTAGCTACAAGCCACAGTCAAAAGTGGGTTGCGTCCACACTGAGGTGTGTAGCTACACAAGTCAGTGAAAGGCTCTGGCATGGGGGAGGCAGTGGGGAAAGGCTCTGGAGCTGCTGGAGTCCTTCCCTGTGGCAGGGAAAGGCCCAGGCAGCAGGGAAGCAGAGGGGCACTATCCTGCTAAAAATATCTTGTGGACATGGAAGGCACTTCTTGGGCGTGTAGAGAGCCATGTACCAAAAAGGTACAGGTATGTGTTTACTCCACTCACCTAAGCAGTGCCTCGCCACCTGCTATTTATACCCGTGCTAGGGGGCGTGCAATGTATGTATGCTACACGCCACCATAAGGAGTGTATGGTGTAGACATATCCACAGGCTCAGAGTTCAAATCAGGGTTTAGGCTAACATCCATGTTCACTTTTACATTTACACGTCTACCCCTGTGCCTTTAGCCCCGGTACAATCCCTGGTGTGCCATCAGACTCCACTGGAAAATTTTCCTAATGTTAATATGTTGTCCTACTGAGTTTCACAATCACTAGTACAGAATGACTCACAACGGTTCTTTACTTTCCATGGCCTCCGGAGAAGCACCTAGGCCTGGTCAAACTAGACCACTGATCCATATAGTCCACTATCCCATGCCCACCAGTGCCAGTTGCATCAGAGGGAGCTGTAAATCCTCATAATATGGTGCAATGCAATAAATGGTGTGGGAGGAGAATTTCTCTCTGTCCCCAGGTGGTGATCACACAGCAAAAGTATCTAGACAACTACGTATCAATCAACACCAGGAGAGATAAAAAGCAACAGGAGCCAAAAGCTGCTTTGTTCCCCTCCGTAGACTGTTTTTCTCCAACTATCAGCTTAATTCAAGGAAGTCCAGTGGCCTGTGTTACACAGGGTGGGTCAGACATGATGATCCCAATGGCGCCTTTGGGCCTTGAACTCTATGAATCTATAAATCTATACCTCTTCCCAGGGCACATCACAGGCTTGGCACAAATTCCCACTTCCTGGGAGGCAGCACAAAATGGAGAGTGGGAAGGGATCACTTGGGAAAGGGGATGAGTGCAGAGAGAAGGGGTAGAGGTCTGAGATGTACGCAAGGGGAGAGCCTTGTAGTGACACAGTGGGGAGGATGAGGAGCCTGAACGTAACAGGGAACTGAAAAGTTGCCGATACAATGAGACGTGGTCGCCAGTGAGGACTGGGACCTTCAGCACCAAAAGCAAAGGCTCTTTGACTTGAAGCTAAAAGAGCACCTGTTCGCTGTGAGCAAATTACAGGCAATTAGAGTTGGCTACTAGATGGAAACAAATTCACCTACGAGATGATTTATTACCTAAGAACCCAGGTATTGTAACTATTCCTTGCTCCAACCAGTCCCTTGCTACTACCTTCAGACCTCACTGTCTCGCTTGCAATTGAATAAAGAACCCCAGTCGATGCATCATAGAATCCAGGCAGGAGGGAAACCCAGCCACTAGTAAATATGTCCCAGAACTTCAGAGTGACCGGGCTGGACTGCGCATAATGGAGAGAGACTAAATCTTTTCCTCCAAAACAAGTACAGTGTAGAGTTAAGTTGATCACAGAGCAACTGCTGAACTGTAGGGGCTCGGTTACTAAATCAAGCCAACTGCAGAAAAATAAAGTTGTTTATTCTGTAGCGATAATTTCTGGGAGAGTCAAGTGGCTTGTGCAAATCATTTATTCCTGCGTTCAGATGTTCCCCCCTTTCTATTCAGTATGGATGAGTCATCAGCTAGTTCAATACAGTGCCGTGGTCCCTTTCTCCAGGACAGTCAGATCACCCTCAAGTTGGGTGTAATTACAGCAACGCTTTCTCTGTTCCCCCCAGGGCAATCCAGGGTGCCGTCCCGCCTCTGCCCGGCGTTCCTATGCTATGGCGTACGGCTGTTACTGAACCACACACTTGACTGCCCCTCCTTCCCACGCCAGAAACCTGGCTCCAGCTTTTCCACACCTCAGCCTCCTGCCGCATAAAATGGACGTTAGGGCTGGTGCCACTCCACTGTGCAAAGTGCCTCTGATGCCCGCTTACCCGGCCTGGGAAGATCACCCCTGCTCAGGAGAGCCCTTGGTGGCATGGAACCACCGGGGAGTCTGCTGCGCCACCGTCTGTGTTGTTCCTGCAGCCAGGTTAGGGGCCATGTCTGGGGAAAAGAGAATGTGGCAGCATTCCCCTGTACCCTCGTGATTCTGGGGCACTTGGGTCTGTTGGCAGCCAGTGTAACTGGGTCTGATTTCTAGCATGTTTCATCTGACCATCAATTTTCCCTCCCCCTTTCCGCTCGGCTTCAGAGGACACTGAAACAAACAAATCCGGCTGTGCTCAGAGGATTGTCTCCCAATAGACTGTACAGGTACATTAATTTCCTCCAGCAATGCACCAGTGCCTTTGAGAATAAGGAAAGGCATTCTCTCCCCTCTGTGGGTTAATTGCCAGGCATAGCTAGCCAATGGGACATAATACATTGGTGCTGGTCTGTGTGTATATAAATCTCCTCACTGTATTTTCCACTTTATGCATCCAATGAAGTGAGCTGTAGCTCACGAAAGCTTATGCTCAAATAAATTGGTTAGTCTCTAAGGTGCCACAAGTACTCCTTTTCTTTTTGCGAATACAGACTAACACGGCTGCTACTCTGAAAACTGTCACAGCGCTCTCTGAGCAACACTTTTACATACACAAGCCTGAGCATGGGTATAGGACACCACTGGTGCCACTGAAGTTTGCTGAGCAAAACAATCAAAGCCATATGGGGTGCAATGCAGCCCAGCAGACCACAGCTTTACTTTGCATAGTGGCCTGCATGCAAACTGCATCACAAGGGGCTTTGAGTTCAATGCTACAGGGCAGTAGGTGATAAATGACTGCCAGACAGCCACTTCTTCAGTTTCATGACCCTCACCTTCCAAGCTACAGCTCACAGGTCAGGACATAAAGGACCAGAACACAAAGCACAGGAAATGTCGGTGACAGAGCTGGTCAACCAACCAACCAACAAAAAAAGTAAAACACTTTTCCCCAAAAATGGCTTTTTTATTTAAAAAAATTCTCATGGGACAAAATTAGTTTCTGCTGAAATGTTTTGGTATTTTGACAAAAAAACAAACAAATATTTTCCAGTTTTGTTTTTTTCCATTTTGCCACTGGAGAAGGGGGCATGGGAAAAGGAAAGGGGGGGAAGGGGAGAGGAAAGGGTTCCGAGAGGATGAAAAAAGAGAACATTTTTCTTTTGAGGGGAGGGGAAACTTTTTTCACAAAAAATAATCAGTATTTCTTGGCAAGTAATTTCCCCATCTGCCCTGAAGGTGGCAGGCCTGTCCTATTGCTGTACTTTGTATACCGAGAAGCCCTGAAGTGGGGAAGGGTGGAAGTAACTGACTCTGTGAGGAATCCCCATCAGCATCTCAGGCCAGATGACTGCAGATCTACAGGAAAGGGGGACGGTTCGGTTTGAGACAAGCTCTCATCAAGGACGAGAAGGGGGACGGTTTCGCTTCTGGGAAGATTGAGACAGACATCTTCTCTACTGCCAGAAATGTATGAGTGAAAATCTAGAGCAGGGAGGGGAGTTTCCACCAGGTCATTTAATTCCCTGCCTCAGACACTGCCTCGTCGGAGCTGGCAGAGACATCTGTGGGTGGTGATGGAGAAGGGAAAGTGGGGAGAAAACAGGCAAATGAAGACAACAACAGCTGGAGGGTGCACTGGGGGCCTGCATTTAACCTCAGGGTGGGTGTGGGGTTAAGGAGTGGAACCCCCAGCAAGCAATTTATGGCCAGTATGGGGGCGAATCCCACCGTCATTGTTTGTCTGACAGAGCACCTCGAGACTCCAGCTGAGCTCAGGGCCCAATGCGCTCAGTGCTGTATACACATATAGTGAGAAACGACCCCTGCCTTGAATATCTAACAGTTGAATGGACAAAGGCTGGGAAAGGAAGGATTACTATCCCCATTTTACAGATGAGGGGACTGAAGCACAGAGAGATTCAGAGCAACATCTTCTGTCCTACCACAAGACTGTGCTACCTTTCCGACACTGATGGAAGGGTTCCAGGGAAACCCCATAAGTCCAGGCTGGGGGAGATTCCCCTGCTAGCGGGCAAAACTATCCCATCTCAGAGAACAATCTGGCTCTGTGTGTTTCAGTTCTTGTCGCCAGGACTGAGTGTGTGCATAGTGATTCATTTCTCTCGCAAAGGCTCTGTGTTGACATTCAGAGGAGCCTTATCGCAGGGCTCTTATCCTTTGGGGTTGGGTTGTTCCAGCTGCTATAAGGGCGAAACTTTTGTTCAGTTTTCACAAGTTAGAGAGAGCGGCTGGGTGAGGGTTAGAGCGGAGCCTCCGGTATGAATCGGCTGATCCTTTTGATGCTTTGCCTTTGGCTGGCCAATGGGTTGCAAAGGTAAGCAGGCTTCCTTGGCCTTTCCTCACTTTTCTGGGCATCCAGGTGACGGCAGCTCTAGGGTCAGGGCTTGCAGTGAGGCTCATTCCCGAGGACTTGTGAATTTTGGCAACGGTGAACGTTAAAACAAACAGCAGCCAGAACCGTGTGCCCAGGCTTTAAACAGCACCCGACACAACATTGCTGGGTGGGGAGTGGTAGGCAGGCTGGGGTAACATTGATGCTCATGAAACTGAGGGGGAGAGCACCAGTCAGACCCAGCTTTGTAGGGACCAAGCAGGGTTTCCATTCCGGTCAGAGTATCTCCTCAATGGCTGGTGAGATGACTCCAGCGGATGGAGACAGAGGCTGGGGACCTGACTGAGAGGAGATGGTGGGTTAATATGAATTACCTGTTGGTAAATGGGTGTAAGAGAGTCTAAATGGATGTAATTCACTCCTGAAGGGGCCAGCAAAGAAGGATGGACCAACTGCCAGGAGCGGGGACCAGGCATAAACTCTACTACAGTGTTTTAACATTGACTTACCTGCTTCCAACTCCTCAGCTTGGAAGCGATAACAATTTAGACTCCTTCACCCTCACTTACCTCTGCCTAAATTACAACTCACCTCCACGCTTGGTTCTAAGATTCCGGACTGCTGGGGTCTATTGCTGGCTCTACCTGTGAATCGCCCCCGAGGCAAGTCCGTTCACTCCCTTGTATCTCTGATATAAAGCCTCCTGGAAGGGCAGGGTTGAGAGTTTATACTGATGAGCATTTTAAAACACACTTTGGGGTTCTCAACTGAGCACTGCCCGGGAAGTGAAAAGAATCATTATTAGGTCACAGCCGTTAGCGTCAGTGGGCAAAATGGATCTGGATTTCTCAACACTAACAGCCAATCTCTGTGCTCATCTACTCCCCATGCAAACTTACTGGAGTCAAAGGGACAAACCTTGGTGCCACTGAAGCCAGTGGGTTAACTAGCCCTCCGAGCAAAGGACTAATTTACTATTTGTATTGTGATCACACCTAGGAGCCTCAGTGCTCTCAAAACAGCTGCTCGATGTGCAGCAGCAGTCAAAAAAGCTACAAGAACATTGGGGATCATTAGGAAAGGGATAGATAAGAAGATAGAAAATGTCTTAATGCCACTATATAAATCCATGGCACACCTGCCCCTTTAATACTGCGTGGAGTTCAAGTTGCCCCCATATCAAAAAAAGATATATTAGAACTGGAAAAAATACAGAGAAGGGCAACAGAAATTATTAGAGTATGAAACAGCTTCCAAACGAGGAGAAATTAGAAAGACTGCGACTATTGAGCTGAGAAAAGAGATGACGAGGAGGGGAACTGATAGAGATCTGTAAAGTCATGTCTGGGATAGAGAAAGTAAATAGGGGAGTGTTATTTACCCGTTCACATAACACATAAACCAGGAGTCACCCAATGAAGTTAATAGGCAGCACGTTTAAAACAAACGTAAGGAAGCATTTGTTCATACAATGCACAGGAACTCGTTGCCAGGGGATATTGTGAAGGCCAAAAGTATAACTGGGTTTAAAAAAGAATTAGGTAAGTTCACAGAGGACAGGTCCATCAGTGGCTATTAGCCAGAATGGTCAGGGATGCAACCCCATGCTCTGGGTGTCCATAAGCCGCTGACTGCCAGAAGCTGGGACTGGATGACAGTACATGGATCACTTGATAATTGCCCTGGTCTATTCATTCCCTCTGAAGCATCTGGCACCCTCCACTATTGGAAGACAGGATACTGGGCTACATGGACCATTGGTGTGACACAGTATGGCCATTCTTATGTAATGTCATAGACCAGGACCCCACTGTACTGGGTGCAGAACAAAAAACAAAAAAAAGGTCCCTTCCCCCAAGGCTTACAATCAAAGTAAATACCACACACCAGTACATGTGTGCCTTCTATCAGATGCCATGCACTGGGTAGATGGGCCAATCCACAGTGTACTTCTGCAAGCCTTCTTTTAATTCGGGTTCCCCAGTTCCTGTTGCTCAGGACCATGGTTACTGGGCGAATGCTTTCTTTCCCCAGGGTGCCCCTGAGGAGACACAAATCCCTGCGGAAAATCCTGAGGGAGCATGGGCAGCTGTCCAAATTCTGGAAGGACCAGAAGCTGGACATGATCCAGTACAGGGAGGACTGCTCCGCCGTCCCAGAAACTAATGAGCCACTCATCAACTACCTGGATGTAAGTTATGCAGCAAGGGGTGGGGAAGGGGGGTGAGGCAGCATAGGGGCACTGCTTTGCAGAAATCACGGAAAAGCCATGCAGGAAGCAGAGAGAGTGCATTATTTTGCATGAACAGCCTTGAATGCCCTACATCCTGACCCTTGAGCTCAGCTCCTGTTAAACAGAGTGTGAGCAAAGCCAGCAATAATGTGCCATAGTTATCTGTCTGCCCGACTTTTTACTGGTCTTTTGTCCTGTGGGTATGTGATTTGTGAATGTAATGTTGATCCCATACAAAGGGCTCCATTCAGTGTATATCACACACACACAAATCCCACTTTTCTCCTACTTTTGTGGACATGAAGCTAGGGACAGTAGCCTAGAGCCAAGAACGAAAATCCCCTCCAAAACTAAAATACAATCACACAAGCAGAGCAGGGCCCAAGCCAGAAGGTTTAGACCCAGAGACCAACTTTCCCAGTAGTTGGGGGTATTTCCCGGACCTGAGGTCTTTGTCTGGCCTGTCATAGTGTCAGTGGTTGTGACATTTGGTTCAAAGCATTCCCAAAGTTCAGGACATGTTTGGATCTTTATGGGGATTCTGCTTAAGCCTGTTCCTGCTCCTACGGGTGCCCGTGGGAGCTGGGCCACCGAGATTGACTGGAGCAGGACGGAGTCCACAATCATTGTCCATTTTCATTCTGGATTTGTTAACATTTTTCCAGGCTCTAGCTGTATCTGGCTCCCACTTTCCCCCTAGCATCATGCTGCAGCAACCTCCACATGGTGTCAGCCATTCCAGAAACAAACTCAGCCCATTGCAAACATCCATCCCATAGTTATTCCCCTAGAGCTTGGCTCTCTTGTGGTTTCCCAGGGTGCCTATGCCTGACAATGGCTGTTGCTTTGCTGTTTGGCTAGATGGAGTATTTTGGACAGATTTCTATTGGGACCCCTCCTCAGAATTTCACAGTGTTATTCGATACTGGCTCCTCCAATCTCTGGGTTCCATCAGTCTATTGTGTCAGCAAAGCCTGTGGTAAGTAGCGATTCCTCAGCTGCATATTGCTCCTGGACATTGGCTGGTGCAGAGTAGAGAGGCTGGGCCTGATTCTCCACTCAAAGTAAATCAAGAGAAAAATCAAGTAAAATCCATGGAGTTAAAACAGTGTAAATGAGGTGGGGGGGCAGAGGAGAGGGCAATCAGCCTTGGAGGTGCTTAGAGAAATCCCCCTCTTCATGGTCCCCTTACTAGCTTTGCTGAACCACTGCTTTCCAAATGCAGGCAAAATTAAATATGCTCCAAAAGAGCACAAAGTGAACGCACCAGCATGGAACCCAGAGCATCCACACTGAAATCAACCAATAGGAAAAAGGGATGTAACAAAAACGGAAACCCTTTGTCATGCACACTGTGTGTTAGGTCCTAAAAAAAAAAATCTGTTTTGTTACAAGGTCATTGCATGTAATAGCAATGGTACTAGGCAGCAGTCCTGGAAACTACAGGGTAATCGAGACTGCAGCCTTAGTTCTGGGCAGCAGTCCCAGGAATTCAGCTTAATAGTACACATGGTGCTGGTTCTGGGCAGCTAGAGCAGTGATGTTTTCCGTGTAACAGGCTGTGGTGAAGGATCTGGGCCAGTGGCGTTGCAGCTTTGAGGAGTGGGTTGATCAGCAGGCAGGGACCTAGGAGTCAGAGCATTGCACAACACGTGTGTATTGTGCCTCAGAATTTCTGTCCTTGCCGGACGCCGGATGAGGGGGCGATAGATTATTGGGACATGGATCAGTTAATGTATAATTCCTTAGCAGCCAGGGACAGGTCAAAGGAGCCTCAAAGGGTTGTGTCGTTGTGTGTGTGTTGGGGGGGTGTCTGTCCATTTTGTCTAATTATAGACGTTGGCTCCGCTCCCAGTTAAGACTCTCAGGTGGGCCTGGGATATTTACAACTGATCTTGCGCAAGTGGCCACTCTGATTCTGAGTGTCCAGCCATAAGGGGGTGTCAGGCTGGACACCCAAAAATGGAGGGACCCCAAATCAATGAACACTTTTCATAGTGTTGGCCCTAGTCATAACAACTCTGTGCAACATGAAACATTGAAAATATATTTATAAAGAACTGAGAATTGTGTGGAGAAATCACTTACTGGACTATGTGGAGACCAGGATTCCCTTTTACTCCAATCCAGTGCTTAGCGCAGGAAGAAGTTAGGGAAGGAGGAGGAATAGGTGGCTTTATGCCATCTTTGTACTCGTTGTAGCCCATGATATAAATTAGAGCAGCCGAAGGGCTGCTCTAATCTATACTCTGCTTCCAAAAGCTCCCTCCCACCTGAGGGCTAAGGGAAGCAGAGAATGCTCAAGGAGTGCAGCTATTCTCTGTCTAAGCCTCCCACACTGGGGGTGGGACTAGAAGAGGAGCTGGCTCAGTGCTGTTCTGGTAGCAATACACCACCACCTGGGGGTATTCACCCCGGCCTGCTTCTACCCTCTTTCTACTATTCCTTTATGATCTCAGAGTGGAAGAGAGAATCAGGCCTAAAGTTTAAGTAGGTTAGTCACTTTCCCTCTCTTTGTGTCTCAATTTCCCCAGCTGTAAAATGGGATAATAATACTGACTTCCCTATCTCACAGGAGTGTTGTGAGGATAAATTAGTTGTCTATTGCACAGTGATTTGAAAACTTAAAGTGCTATCAAGTTCTTGCAATAATATGTTTATTTGCAGCACTTTTCCAGCCATTAGATGACTCCATATCTAGCATAGAGTTCCAGATGGGTAGTGGTGCTTGGTAAACACAGAACACAATGCTGGAACTCAAGCTCTGTGGAAACCTGTTTCCTTAGGTCTACAAGCTGCAGCTGTTTTCTTTAATAAACCTCTCTTCTTTAAGACAAACCGTAACTGGACACATGACCATGCTAAGAATTATTATTCTTTGTAATACAGAAAATACAACTCTAAATGCTCACATTTTGCTGGAGCTCTCATTTACAAGTTAACCTGACCGTGCCATTGCATGAGTAATTTCAATTGCCTTGTTTTTTTGTTCTGTGTTTGGACAGCACCTAGCACAAGGGGGTCCTAATTCACAGCTAGAGCTCCTAGGTCAGAGGTGGGTAAACTACGGCCCGCGGGACCATCCTGCCCAGCCTCTGAGCTCCTGGCCTGGAGGCTAGCCCCTGGCTCCTCCCCCATTGTCCCTCCTCCTCCGCAGCCACGCCACCACGTGGGCAGTGCTCTGGGCAACGGGGCTGCGCGCTCCTGCAGGGCAGCGCGTCTGACTCCGGCGCGGCTCCCAGACTTGCTTCTCTGAGCGGCATGCTAAGGGGGCCAGGACAGGGGGTTTTGATAAGGGGCTGGGGGTCCTGGGGGGCAGTCAGGGAGCAGAGGGGTTGGATAGAGGGTGGGTTCCCGGGGGGGGGGGGTTAGGGGCAGGGAACAAGTAGCTGGGCGGGGGGGGGGGGGCAGGAAGTGGGAGGGGGCGGATGGGGGCAGGGGCCAGGCTGTTTGGGGAGGCACAGCCTTCCCTACCTGGCCCTCCATACTGTTTTGCACCCCGATGTGGCCCTCGGGCCAAAAAGTTTGCCCACCCCTGTCCTAGGTGCTACAGTAATGCAAGCAACAAATAGTAATAAAGGTGGCATCTTGTTTTACTGCAGCTGCGCATTCCAGATTTCTTCCATCAGATTCCAGCACCTACAATAAAGTTGGGACTCCTTTCTCGATTCAATATGGGACTGGTAGTTTGTCGGGAATCATCGGATCAGATCAAGTCACTGTGAGCAGAGTCTGGTTTTCTTTAGAAAACTTAAAAAGGTTCTTCTCCCCTTTTCTCTCCTGTCCATGGCACTGTGACTGCAGGGCATTATTTTGTCACCAGGGGCATGTGAGCCCATCTCCCATTGTTCTTTCCTGGTAGGGCACCATGACTCCAGAACCTTTCCTGGCTCAGCTCCCAAGGAAGGCAGTGGGAATGGAGGGCAATCTGTACTTCGAGGGAGGGGCTCAGAACGTTGCAGGACTGGGTCCTCGGAGCATGCCTGTTGTAAATGAGTGGATTCCTCACCCCACTCCTGACACCACACACACATTTACAACTGATACAACTAAACCCCACTCATCCACCCCTTCTCCCCGAGTGTGCCTTCATTCTTCATGAAAATAACAGAGACCTAAGGCAGGATTCCGCTTACAAACATGAGCATTAGACCCTAACTCCTTTTTGAGTGGGCTGATTAAAATTTATACCTGCAGGAACTCCTGCCCTTCTCTTTAGTTTGCTGCAGAGTAAACTTTGAACTTTTATGTTCTTGCTTGGAGCCAATGAGACACACCTGGTCTAATTACCAAGATGAGTCAGCATAATAGCTCTGCACTTCACAACAAGGTCCTATACCCTGAAAGCCTTCCTTTCCTGTTCTCTCCTGTTTTGACACCATGACCTGGCCTCCAGAAGACCAAATTCTTCCTATTCTTTCCCGCCGTGGCACAATACGTGGCCTGCTGCTGAGCCTTCTGATGAAAGGTCAGAAACAATAAGTAGCTTTTCTTTCCCCTCTAGGTTGAAGGCATCACTGTCAGCAACCAGCAATTTGCAGAGAGCGTCAGCGAGCCAGGAAACACTTTTCTGGATTCTGAGTTTGATGGGATTCTTGGGCTGGCCTATCCATCACTGGCAGTGGATGGGGTTACCCCGGTGTTTGATAACATGATGGCACAAAATCTGGTGGATCTGCCAATATTCTCAGTCTACATGAACAGGTGTGAACACAATTCTGTACAAAATGGGCCACTGCCTGAGGGTCAGGCCTTGTTCACAAGGGAATTGGGAACAGGCTGGGCCCCAAGAGGGGAATGGGTTTTTTACTTAGATTGTAAGATTGTAAAGGCAGAGACCGCCTTTTTGTTCTGTTTGTACGACACCTGGCACAATGGGGTCCTGGCCCATGACTGGGGCTCCCAGAAACTACCGCAATACAAAAAATAAACAACAACATTAAGTATTTTGGGGAGAAAACTAATGGATTTCAGGAGTTTAAAGAGCTATGTGCACAGTAATAGGATTATATAATGTGAAATGCTTCTGCTAATGGAAAACCCGGATGTATCCAAATCCTCTTTTCTCCAGGAACCCAGATTCCTCTGTTGGGGGAGAGCTATTATTTGGTGGCTTTGATCCTTCTCATTTCAGCGGGACTCTGAACTGGGTGCCAGTCACTAAACAGGGATACTGGCAAATCCAATTAGACAAGTAAGTGTCTGTGTGGGGGTTCCCCACGATGGCGGCTGGGGTGGGGGTGGCACTGGGTGGGCACAGATTAGAGGTAAACTGTGTAACCATTAAACCCTGTCAATTCAGAACAGCAGCAATCCAAAGCCATTCATCCTCTAAGCTACAAGCACTCACCCAGGAGCTCGATGCCATGATCAATCAATGGACAAAGGGATTCACTTAGGAAAAAGGATGCTCCCAAACCTCCTGCCTTCTCTGGCTCTCGAACAGAGACGAAGGATGGTCCTGTGCTTAGGACACTAGCCTGGGATGTGGAAGAACCAGTTCCCAGATCGGTCACACACTCCCTGTGTGACCTTGAGCAAATCATATTGTCTTCCATGCCCCAGGTCCCCATATATAAAGTGAAGGTAATAGTCCTTCCCTGCTTCCCAGGGGTGTTTGAGGTGGCCAGATACTACAGAGACTGGAGGGGAGGAGGGGGGGGAGTGTCACATGAGCACCTAACAGACAGAATTGCATCTTATGTTTTGAAAACCATGTCTGTATTAAACTAGGTTTTCCCCCCCGTCTAGGGTCCGTTTTTAAAAAATGCTCAGGACCAGATTTCCACAGCATGCAGCCTCCAGCAGCCCCCAGGGTGACACTGGTGGGCAGATTTTCAATAGCGCTCTGCACCCAACATGCAGGCTCTTGCAAAAAACTGGCCCACATTGGGGTAATGAAAGCAGAAATGTTCTCTCAAAAAATAGACTTAAATAGCTCAATATATGTACCTTGTTGATTCTTCATCTCTGCCTAGAAGCAATGTAATGTCTTAGGGTTTGTCCAGAGACGTAAACCAAAGAGAATGTAAAATATTTAAGGAAAAGCCTCACTTATATTTTATGTACATGATTTAAAGTAGCTGAAATCTCCATCACCGGTCAGCAGCCACAAGAATCCAACTTTAATATAACCTGCAAGGCATACATGTAACACACTTGCAAAGGGTAATTTGTCCCCACCTAGTGGCAGGGCCAAACAGAGAAACAGCAGGCTACTAACTTCTATCAACGAAGGAAATTATTCCTTTGGCTGAAGTAATAGAGGCCTATGGTTTGATGCTGCAGGTCCCGAGTTCAGCTCCTGGTGATGACCAGTTTTTGTTTTATATACACGGAAAGCAATTCTGCTAATCAGTTAATTGTGCTCTTGTATTTGAGTGCCTCGCAGACACCAGAGTAACTATCAAGCAAAGCCTCAGTACTTACTGTCTAATCTTATCAGACTATCCCACTGAATCTGGAATGGTCACAGTTCTGATGTGTGCTCAGCCATGTGCTGGGTCGGTGGGGAGAGGAATGCATTGCTCATAGACCCTTTCTCCAATGCTTGTTCCATTTCCTTCTTCCCCAGCATACAGGTGGGTGGGACAGTTGCCTTCTGTGCAGAAGGATGCCAGGCGATAGTAGACACCGGCACCTCTCTAATCACCGGTCCTTCCAAAGAAATAAAAGAAATGCAAAATTATATTGGTGCGGTGCCCATGGATGGCGAGGTAAGCCAATGTGAGATGAGCGGATACCACATGTCCTGGATGCAGAAATTCTTGTCTCCCCATGCTAGATTTCCAACCAGGATATAACTCCTCAAACAAAATATTACAGGAATATTTGAAGTTTGGCATCTCTGCTGGAGACAATAAAGGCTCTAGGTTTCAAAAGGCCTGATCAGACCCATACAATGTGTCAGCAGACAGCCCTGATAAAGAGATAAAGGCACTAGCTATTGAAACCCTGCCTTTACCATTATGCCACTGAATATCATATGGTCATATCCTTGCTGCAAGTCCTAAGGCCTCAGAGACACACAGCCTTTCCTATAGGTCAGCCAGGGTCTCCGTATATAAACACTGCTGCCAAATTTCAATTAAAATCTGGATGTAGATATCCTTCCCTGTCCCCATAAAAGCTACAAATACTCATGCTGGCCTATTCCCTTTTGTGTAAGACAATTATTAATGTTGCAGGACTGCAGCACTTAGAGATTAACAATAAAGTGCCTACAAGGCCATGGGCTTATACAGGAGACAGCAGGGCTTAGAGAACAGAGTCCTGGGTTGAGAACCAAGTAACGTAGTTCTATCCTGAGGCTCCTTTGCTGGGCACGTCCCTTACCCTCTCTGGGTCTCATCTGTAAGGGGCATTGAGTGTTGTAACAGCTTCCCACCCAATGCAGAGTTATTTCCTGTTGCACATTTACCACCATCCAGCAACAACTTAGTACATTTTACATGAAATCAGCACTGTATGTTTTTTCCCAGGGTTTGGGGTTGTTGTTGTTTTTTTCAGAAGGCTCTTTTTGATACACGGCCCCTGACCCGTGACGTCCACCTCCATTGAGGGTATAATCGACATACAGATAGCATCACTGCTAGCTAGAGGAAAGCTGGCTTGGGCACGCCTACATGAGCTGAAATCGCACCTCTGAGCTTCATGCCTACCCCTAACCCATACACCTGCCAGTAACAAGTCAAAGGACTAGCTCCCAGGGTCATCTGCTTGGGAAGGGGAGTGCTCTATTTACTAGGCTTTCTGGCCTTTGGGGTCAGCACGCCAGGTAAGCTGTCCCTGCAGCCTGCCCTTGGCCAATCTGTGTCATGTCTGTCACTTTGCAGTACACCGTGGAATGCAACAACCTGAACGTGATGCCTGACGTTACCTTCACCATCAATGGGATCCCCTACACGCTCAGTCCCCAGGCCTACACCCTCGTGGTATAAGCTTCTTCCTCATTCTGAAACTGGCATGACAGCATGTGTGTCCGGTTTCCCTTGTAGGCTTATGTGCAATCCAGCCTTGAGATGCGGGCTGTGCTCAGTGAAGTCCCATTTTTAGCTCAGGCAGGAAGTTGGGAAGCACAAGAGAGCCTCCAGCCTCTGTTTAATGTTCACAAGATCAACTGCTGTTCTGTAACAGTTCAGACTATGAAAAGGGCGATAGGGAGTGTGGTCTAATGGTTAGAGCAGGGTGGTGGGAGTCAGGACTCCTGGGTTCTGTTTCCAGCTCTGGGAGGAGGGTTGGAGCATGGGAGTGGGCACTGTATGTCCCAGAATCTATTCCCGGCATTGAGCTGGTGGGGGGTCAAGTGGTAATAGCAAAGCGATTGGGAGGCAGGAGTCTTAGAATCAGCTCTCAGAGGGGTGTGTGGTTTGAGTACTGGGCTGGTAGTTAGGAGTCCTGCATTTTCTTCCTGGCCTTTCTAGAAAGGTGGGATTTGTTCTCATATTCACAATTCCTCTTCCCCCTAGGATAATAGTGACGGCATGGCATTCTGCACCAGCGGCTTCCAGGGGCTGAACATTCAACCGCCAGCTGGGCCGCTCTGGATTCTGGGTGATGTTTTCATTGGCCAGTTTTACTCTGTCTTTGACCGTGGAAATAACAGAATTGGGCTGGCACCAGTTGTCCCTTAAGGCAGTGTTCCCTAATGGTCAGAGAAAGGCAGTGGGAGTCAATGTAGAGCTTGGTTCTATCCCTGGCTCTGCCACTGTGTGACTTTGGGAAAGTAACATCATGTGTCTTTGTGCCTCAAATTTCCCCACCTGTAAAAACAGGGATAATCATACTGACCTCTTTGTAAAATGCCTTGGGATCCTTGGCTGAAAAGCACTACAGAAATGCAAAGTCTATCGGGGCATTTGTGTGACCAATACAAAAATGTCTTTGGTAACTTTGTTAAAGCCAGTTTATAGATTTTGATTTTACCCTTGAATCAATGGAGATTTTCATCAAATCAAAAGAGAATTTCAATTCTCATTTCACATCTAAAGATGCAACAATCAAACTGAATTAGATTTGGAAGCTACTGCAGAAAACATCGCTAGCTTCGGTAGGCTGAATTGTGCACGGTGGCATCACCCTTCACCCCCATGAATTAAAAGCTTTGGATATGCCTGAAATAATACCTCCTGGGTGTCCTCTGTATTGTCAGCATCTTCACTGGATTGGGAAGAACCTTGACTGTGCAGGTGGAGGATATGGTGACCAAAGAGAAAGCCTCTTTGTTATATGGTCTGATTGTCTTTAGCCTGCAATTTTCAAATGAGCCCAAGAGACTTAGGAGCATGAGTTCTACTGAAAATCAGTTGGAGTTGGGTTTCTACCTCTCTGAGGTGCTTCTGAAAGCCCTTAAAGGTCACATGCTGTGGTCAGGGGCAGAGCAGAGCTAGATGGAATGTTCCTCATGAAAACCTGATACTTCAGCCAGTTTTGCTGAGGTTGGTGAAACCTGGGCAAAATGTGGAACAAGCCTGAAGTGAGCCTGGGGTGTTTATGCTTTGCAAGCTGCTTTCCAGTGAGTTTTGCTCTGAGCGTCTGGGTTATTTCCCGAGATGTAGAGAGGGTACATGCCCTTGCAGAGTGAGTGCGGGTAAGGAAAGCTTTGGGCCAATCTCCTCAAACAGACAGCACTGCGCTTGACACAGCTGGAAAGATGGGTCCTAAAATGGGCAGCGCTCTGCAAAAAAAGGCAACTGTTATCAAAATCTGTGTGTGTTAGGGGTCAGCCTGCCACTCACAATGGTGTCCGGAGCATGTGACTTATTAATGGTGAGCATAGGGCTTAAAGAATACATGTGAGTGAATTTAGCACCCACAGCTCACACATGATGTGTCTTGAGAAATCCACGTAAGTCAGCAGAAAAGGGAAGAGAGGGGAGGGTTATTGTTAGCCATGTGTCTTTTCTGAGATATTCATACTTGTGTGGAATCAACCCCACTTAACTAATAGCCAGCACAAACTCATACAGCAAATAGACCCTATGTCAGCATATCCCAAAGATGGAGGATATCCAAGAGCAGAATTAGACATGGTGGATATTAGCCATGAGCCTGAACCAACCCCCTAGATCCAGAAAGCCTGTGAACTTCAGAGACATTTGTATCTGGGGCTAAACTTTGCAGCTGATCCCACTCTTCAAAATGTGGTAAACCTAACACTCCAAAGTGTGGGGAGAGTTTGGGTCTGAACCATGCAGCTTGGGCTCACTGCTCATGTACATGAACTGATTAAAACCAAACTGGAAGGGTGTGCCTATCTCGTTCAAATAAAGTGATTGTGTTGCTATCGAACTCATTTGTCATTGTGTCAACCACAATTCATTCCTGCACTCACTCCACTTTGTCCCGGCACATTGCTAAATAAGGTACCATAAAATGCCATGCAAACCTGTCTTCTGACATTGCCAGCTACGAATCCTGATTAGCATACAGAGATATTTGTTTCCCTCCCAAACAAGAGTTACCAGGCATAACTCCACCACAAATGGCAAGAGGCAGCAGCTGAAAGTTGCTTCGTATTTAAGCTCTCAACCTCTATAGTGTACAGTGGGATTGATTTCCCCATACCGTACTTACCCACCCAGTACTGTGGGTGAAGAAGCACTAGCCAGACAAGCATCCAGCAAGAACCAAGAGATGGGATGCCCTAAACCCATTAATTAGAACCTTTTGGAGCATTGAGGTTCGTCTCCTATTCCAGTAGGAGAGAGAGAGAGAGAGAGAGATTCTCATAGGCATCCCTATTTTTCCTCTGAAAGGTTCACAGAAATATAGAATTTAATGCTGCTATGGCCCTGAGTGCCCTAGAAACACAGAGGAGGAGACCCATGTGGTCCTACCCAGTCCCTCTTACCCAGTAATGCAAGATTGTTCTCCATAGCTAAGTTCTCAGTGTTTTGTCCGAGTAAGCTTTGGCCATTCCAAGCAATGGAGCTTCCACCTTTCCCCCTGCTGATTGAATTATTGTGAAAAATATGAATGGCGATTTTAGACCTTTTTCTCCTGAAGTTCTCCATGAGGAAGTGTTTCTTTTATTCCACCAGCTCCATTGAGAAGTTGTTGCAGCACTTGGGACAAACCACAGTCAGGAAACTTTCCCCGATATTCAGCAAAAAAATAAAATTAAAAAAAAGTTCCTTTTCTTATCCCTTGTTGACCTATCTCCACTACACTAAATAATTTCTTCCTTCCTGTCTATGCCTTTTCTTCATAAGGTTTCGCACCATTGTAGTTCTACTGATGGGAACTGTATGGTAGACAGAGCTCAGGCAGCTGCCAACTTTTCAACCGTTGTGTCTCCTAGACCTGCTCTGAGCAGGGTCAGATGTCCTACCACCCCATACCTTCTCCAAAGCACTGACTGTTGGCCTAATTTTGGTCCCATTTAACTCAGCGGTGAAGCTTCCATTGATTTCAATGGAAGCAGAACTAGGTCAAAGAGTCCTTGAGACATTCCCACCCCATGGTGGTTAAAACACCATCTACCCATGTACACAGGAGCTACTGTGATTGCTACCACTGGCAGAGTGGCAGTGGTGGAAAATTTTAAGAACAGACTAGAACGGAGATAGCCCTTGGGTGAGAGCTCACCTGACGGTGGTGGGCATGGATCAGCATTCACTTCACACTCCTCATCAGTACCCAGCCCAAGTTGGGGAAGCTAATGATGCAACCAGTGGACCAAATTCAGTGATGAATCCTGGCCTTGTGCCACTTGAGGCACGTTGCGTGTACACTAAGAAGACAGCCTAACGGTGCTAGGTGTCTCGTGGAAAAAATCTCTCTTCGGGACTTCTGTGGCCCCCACTGTATCTCAGCATCTCACAAGCTTTCCTGTGTTTATTCTCACAACACCCCTTGTGAAGCAGGGCAGTGCTATTATCCCCATTGTACAGATGGAAAACAATGGAAGTTAGGAGCCTGAATATCTTTGTTGGTCTGGGCCTGTGTCACGCCAAGCTCACACAGGGAGTCTGTGGCTGAGGAGAAAGCAGACATTGGATCCCCTGAGTTGTAGCCTTACACCCTAACCACTGAACCAGCCTTCCTCACTAGCTCCCTCGAAATGTCATGGTTTAGAGATGTTGTTCTCCACTGTCCCGTGACTAACTTAGTTAGGAAGCCACACCCACAAAGACTATCATAATCAGCTGAAGAGGTCCTTCAAATGAGTCACATTGCGGGATACTCAGCAAAAGTATGGGGAAGGCAGCAGAGTCTGGTAGGATACCACTGGTAGGAGTTAGACCAGGCCGGAGGATGTTGAGAAGCAGAAGTGAGAGCTGGAGCCACAACTGTTCAGTGCTCCCTGAGTCACTTCAGATTAGTACACAGAGAACATCCCAACATTTGAAAGGAGAAGTAACTGGATGGTGAATTGCTACTGGCTCCTAGGCTGTGAAGCAATCCCAGTCACGAGGCATGTTTCAGTGCTTGCCCTCAGAGCCTGGGATGGAAATGGATCCATCAGCTGACTCTAGGCAAAACATGTCCATTCAGCTCAGCATGGCTGAGTATGTGAACTGCAAAGAGGCCAGAAGTAGCCACAGAAAGGGTCAAAGAGGGCCTGGCCAGGCCAGGCTTGGGGATATATTGCTACTAGAATATCTAGCTGCCAGGCTTTTGCTGGAGAAATGGGGATGGTCAGAGAGTGATCCTTTGAGCAAGGCCTGAGGAGGAGGAGGAGGAGGAAGGTCAGCACGGAAAAGGTAGACTTTGGAAAGAAGGACTCCAGAGCTTCGGGAAAGGATGTGGTGAAATGCTAGAGCCTGGCAAGGCCACTGTAGGGATTTAGGACTTAATCCAAAGACCTTGGTCTTTCTATTAGCAGTGACGGGTTTTGGATCAGGACTTTAGGGCACAGCCTAAGGCCAGGGCAACTTTGGGAGCAGTTGAGTGAGAATAATACCACCTGCCAAGGGAGAGTTCTCCAGAGTACAGAAGGGTGCCAGCTAAATCCTGCCTCGGGTGCCATGTGCCCATAACATGCTGCATCATCGGCTGCTTGCACATGCCATGCTCTGGACTGGCATCATTTTAAAAGCATGTGTTGTGTCCTTTGCTGTTTACAGAACAAGAGCAATGTGACAAGCCCGCAGGGGCACAGTTAGGTCCCACATCACCATACACAAGCGTGCCAGGCCTAGCTATAGGCATATTGCCTTTCCGATTGGTTTCCGTTAGCTTCTAAACACTAGAACACAGTGAGCTCTAATAGGCAGCTCACAAACGATTTAAGGAGTTGCTACCCTATTCCTATACAGCATAGCATGACAGAGTAACAAGGAGCAAGGACATGCCTTTGAGCTGTATGAACAAGGGGTAAACTCCAGGTAAGTTGCCCTTTGTTTCTTTTTTTCTGTTGAGTCATACGACAGTCACACAGGCTGTGAAATTGCTGAACTTCTTGGGCCATGTAGTAGTACCCTTTTATGGGGAACTCTGATCTGTAGGTGTAAAAAAAAGCAGAGCATATGCCTTTCGGAAGAGTCAGTGCCTGTAAAAGACTTTCAGTTTGGTTTGTGGCATGGTTAGGCCAACGCTAGGCTCGGAAAAACTGGACCTGTAATTCCCCACCTCTGGGAGCGGTAGACCAGGCAAGATCAGGTGTTTGATCGCTGTGCTGTCTGCCCCCACCATGACTCCACTCCTCAGGATGAAGAGAAGGCTCTCTGGTTAGACAGGCCTCAGAACTATGCTTTTTGAGGAGGAAAAACCCTTCACGAGGAGCCTGATCGAAAGCCCATTGGCATCAATGGAAAGTCTTTCATTGACATCAGTGGCTTTGGATCAGGCCCTTTAAGGGGATTCCTGCTAGAATGAGGAACAGGGATTTTTGTCTCTTCCTTTGACGCATCAGGTGCTGGCCACATGCTGAGTACTAACATGAGAGCAATCCAGGTTTCTAAAACTAAACTGGCTCTTCGTTAAGAGAACGAGTTACAGAGGGTGCAACTACAGTGAGCAGTCCAGCCATGTACACACAGACTGGCTTCCTGGGAGAGAAGTGTTACAAGTTCCATGCAGGTTGCTCAATCCACTGTCAAAGGCACAGTACTGGACTAGATGGGCCACAGGCCTGATCCAGTCTGGCAATGCCCAAAGTATCTGCAAGAGTCACTTGCAAGCAGTGAACTTGTTCTGCCACACCCCTGTGCTTTCCCCAAATTTAACAAAGAGTACAGGGCCTGTGCATGACTCATTGTGCTGCTGCTATAGCCAGGAGACAACTCCCACACCCGCCCACATAGCACAAGACAGCTAGAAAACCAAATCCAAACACTGTTCAACAAGGACGTGTCAGGAGTCAGCAGAAATAGAAAAAGGCAGCATGTATGGAAGTGGCTCTAGGTTACAGGGGCCCTGCGTGAATTCAGTTGGGAGGGCCCCTAGGCAGACCTCAATAGCAAAGCGAGCCCATGTAGGGAAATGCTGGTCCTTAAGGGACATAAGCGATTGATTGCCCACCTGGTAGGGCATAGGGGAGCTTGTCACAGAGATCTGGGGAGAGTGGTTTCCCTAGGTTCATCTTCCTGGATGTGGGAGGTTGGGATGGGTAGTTGCTCAGAGAGCAGTACTCCCCATAGCCTCGTACCCTGCCTGACACACCTGGCAAATGCCACAGGCTTACCCCAGCATGCACAATGATAAAGAACAAACACCTTTAGTGTTACATGCCTTGGACAGCAGGGGCACTCCCTCCTCCAGGAAGCACCCATCTCTTGGTGGAGCCTGCTATCTAGGTTGGCCGCCTCAGTGTTTGCTCTCAGATCGGATCAGACATGCCCTGAACAAGTTCTCTAGTGTACAGATCATACTGAAGAGCCCGCCCAGCAAGGCGTTCTCCAGGAGCAGCCACTTCTAGTTCAGATCAGAATCACTGTCCATCCTTGTGCAGACTCGGATTGTAGCTGGGCTCAGGGAGAGATTCCGCCCATGCAGCAGTGTGGCATAGGGTTGCACAGTTCGGTGAACCAAGAGGGAAGGGACTTGCGTCTCTGGGAAGCATCATGCTTTAGCCGTGACATACCAAACTAGATAGATCATTGGTCTGTTCCACCATAATGGCTCCTGTTTGCCGACATCAGAAGTCATGCCGATGCGATACGCACATTTTCCTCCGGACGTGGTTATAGTTCAGGTTACTGGGAGTATCAAACAATCAGAGGCTGAATTCTCTCCTTTTAAACTGTTTGTGCCAATGTAAATAGCTTGACATCCCTAGTGACTGACTCCTCTACTGGAGGCAGGATTTCTAGTGGATGGAGTACTGGATTTGGAGTCGGGAGAGCTGCTGCTGTGTCACTTCCCTTCTCCGTGCCTCAATTTCCCCATCTGCAAAACGGAGATCGTGCAGAGCGCTTTGAAACCCAGAAAGCCGGGGCAGCATAGCACAGACAACCCTACACCTTGACCTACCAACATGCCTCAAAACCTGCTCTGAAGAGCAGTGTAGTCTCTGAGCCTGTTCAGCCCTTGGCGTCTCTGTTGCGGTTGCCACCAGAGCTGGTGGAAAGGGTGATTTAGACAGCGGTGCACCAGGAAATGGACTGAGGCCAGGTCCACACTCCAAGCTTCTGCCAGCATAGCTATGTCACTCAGGAGTGTGACCTCTGACCGACATAGCTGTGCCAACAAGAGTCACTACTAAAGATGCGGTTATACCAGCAAAAGCGCAGTTTTGCTGGTACGAGCTGCATCAACACAAGGAGTGCTTTCCTGGTGTAATAGATCAGCACAGCTAGACCAGCAAAATGCTCCTAATGTAGACACAGCCTTCAGACTCCCCAAAAGCCATCAGGTGGTAAAAAAACCTCTTACCGACCTGGGCTGGCCCACGTGGCCTTATCGGTACAGGCAGAGCAAAGTCCAGGGAGTTCACTCTGCAGGGTTCAGGCAACAATGGCAACGTAATCTGATGTTTTGTTTTGTTTTCAGCCCTGAACAATCTCACACCCAACCTGGCAAGGCAAGGGCGGCAGAGAAGGTGCACTGGGTGCCCTCAGCAGCAGGAGGAGTTAGAAAACAATTAGGAAAAGTCCAACCTTATTTCCTCCATCAAACTCCCAGTGTTCAGAGCACCATGCCCTGGTGGCAATGGGGAGAGGGTTTGCGTCCATAAAGACAGCAAGCTTTTAAAAATGAAGTACTCATCAAAGTGGGGCTAGAATGGGAGGTTTGTCTGCAGATACGGTAGCAGGCATTGATCCAGGGCTGGAAAGTGCTGGGTAGTTCATTGCTTCCTACCTCATTCAGTGCCCAGTCAACTTACTTTAAACTTTAGTTCCTCCTTCACGCAGACATACCCTGTTCAAATCTCTGCATGCAGGAAATTCCTCCAGGGCACAAAATCTGATTATCTCAACCCCTTTTTGCTGATGTCATTTCTGGACTGCCTCTTTAGCAGCCTTCCCCCCCGATTCAGACTGCTGGCAAAAAAAAGCAGGAGAGAGAAAGGGAAAGATAAATGTACGCTCAGAGACTCAGAGTTCTTGGAAACTCCTCTCACTTGACTCTTTCCTCTTCAGGAAGCGAAGTAAAGGGAAGAAAGCAAGAGCTGCAGCAAGCACTGAGGGCTAGAGCAGATGGCCTCCGGTTGCCACTAGAATCCCTGCAGCTGGAGGAGGGGATCACAGGATGAATGCCACAGTCAGTAAGTGTCTTTTGTTTGCCCCCTTTGTTTGCTGATGTGAAATTCCCACAGGTGATGGTTTGGATGAGTCTGTAGGAAAGCCAGTGGGATATGAAAAGTAACAGCCTGCTCTTGTGAGCAGGCAAATCAGGTTTTGCAAACTCCGTTTTGAGTTAATAGACAAAGGTTTCCAGATATGGCAAAACAACTGGTGACTGTTGGATTTCTAGACACGGGCCAGCACCGAGAGACTGCAGTGATGGGTGGGTGCTCCCTGAATGATGAGAGAGAGGAGAGAGAGGGGGGCTGTCTCGACAGAAGGCTCAGTAGTATATAGGTCCCTGCACAGAGGTCATATTACACTGTATGGAGGCGTCTGGGCAGAGTCAAACCTCTGCCTTTTTCAGAGGTCTGTAAAGTCGGGCAGCTTTAGACAACACATCATGAAAAAATGTATGGGTTGGACACTGTCACTAAACATAACCATCTGCTTCTCAGGCTGTGCAGTGCTTAATGCCTCTGGGCAACTAGTTAGTCCCATACCGAGAAATGGACTTGGCTGACCCAGGGGTGATTCTTGGCATCAGCCACAGAGGTGGCCACCTAATTAGGCACTGCCTTTCAGGGCAGCACCCAGACTGTGGGAGGAGTGTGGCTGCAAGAAGAGGCCGGCCAGTCAGAAGGAATCCACAGTCCAGAGAGTGGACTGCCAGCTGGCTAGGACAGAGGCTCGCTCAAGCAAGGAATGAGGAGACTAGAGGGGAAGCCAAGGGGAGGAAGGGTGGAGAGATGGGAAGCGACCTGGGCAAAGGAAAAGAGTCACTGAAGAGGAACAGCAGGCTCAGGATAGCTCAGACAGACTTTCATTGGTGGCAGGTTCTCGGAGCTGCGGGTTCTTTCACAATGTATCCGAACCCTTGTGTGGAGCAACAGATGGTGGCTGCCTCACAGCATGGAAGCTGGGCATGCTCCTAATTACCTCAGGCATCGCTTAAGGAAGGCAGTCCTGGACGAGGCTCCCTCGCTAGAGCCCTGTCTCAATGGGCAAAAAGGGAGTAGTATGTTCCTAGCCATATTAGTTGGCCATGTTGGAACCTAGTTTTCCCGTAGGCTACAGCATGGCCAGCTCACTGGCTTGCATCTCTTCAGGCCTATTAGACTAACTCAATTGAGCTCATACATTGAGACGGGTCCTAGGGACAGGGGTAGAAGGCTAGCTCCATCTCAGACTAGAGAGAGGGGCGGAAGCTTCCTTGGGAGTAGCTTGCCCCGCCCTGGTCTGTGATCTGAGCTCAACATGAGTAAGAGCACTATAGCAGTTTGCAGGTGTAGAGGTAGGGTGGGTTGGAGACAGGAGGAGGGAATGACATGTCTGGACCAGGGTCAGAGCAATCCTAGTTAATCCCAGTTAAAGCAGGGGACTGGATTCGGCTCTCAGTCCAGCAGGTGTAAAGCAGGAGTAACTCCAATGAGGTCACTGGTGTTACACAGAGGTGAATCCAAGATCAGATAGGAGACCTCTGCAGTCTGGGCTTGTAGCCATCTGAAGGGTTAATGGAGACCTTGATTTCTGAAAGACTCATTCATATTGCAGCTGTGCTGCATGAATCCTGCTGCTCCCTTGTGTAAATGCAGATGCCATGGACTGAACGTTACTCATCTCAGACTTATTTGTGGTGCTGCCTAGAGCATCCAGACTAGTGCAGCTCTGTGACAGTTTCTGAGCCCAGCCATTCCCCATCCAGCCTGAGCCATAGGTGCTGGAAGCAGGGGTATGGGGGTGCTGCAGCACCCCCAGGTTTTATTCCTGGCATTCCGGCCGCCGGCCCCGTGCCCCCGCTGCCCGGGGTCCTGGCCGCCATGCCCGCTGCTGCCTGGGGGATCTGCTGTCGGCCCTGGATCCCACTCGGCTGCTGGTGCCAGGCGCTCAGCTGCTGGCCCCCGCTGCGGGATCCTGGCTGGCAGCCGGGCCCAGGGTCCCAGCCACTGGGCCCTCATGTGGGGGCCCAGCTTCTGGCCCCAGCTCTAGGGGGTGGTGAGGGGTGCGGACGGGGCAAGGGGAGGGCAGCTCAGCACCCCCACTCCAAAAACTGTTCCAGCGCCCCTGGCCTGAGCCGCTCCCTGAGAAACATAAAGGGCCTCCTTTACCAAGCATGGCCTCAATTTGTGCCCCAGCAGTTCTGTACAGACACCCATCAGCCCAACAGGAAACCCGATCACCTGCATGTGGAAGTGACAACATTGGGGGATTAGTGCTGCAGAGTGTGCACCAATGTGTTTTACACACACACACACCCTGCCACACACACTTACACACACCCTGCTACACACACACACACACACACACACAATTATCCAAAATGCTCAGCGCCCAGCAGCTGTCTTCTCACTTCTGGGTCCTGAGCACTCTTGAAAATCTGACCCAAGAAGGCCAGGTACATTAAACTCTGAAGGGAAACTGCCAATGAGAGGGGGGGAAATGTGTAGTGTTCATTCCTGCTACTTTGGGATGCACAAGGCCAACATCACATGTATTTACACTTTCTCCAAAGAGTTATTTTTTCTGATTAGATTTTCATGGTATTAGTTACTATCAGGTCCCTATTTTTTGCTGGAGGACTCTTTGGAAGGCTGGAGTGGAACAGCGACATCACACTAAGGTGAAACCCGAGGGGCGGATTGCCCAACCTTTAGCTGCAGAGGAGGGGAGTCTGGGGATGCATCCACACTTACCTTATTGTAAAATATCTCATTCTGCATTTGAGCTGGTCCGCTTCCAAAGCTAATTAATTAATGCAGAATGAGATGCCAGATAATTTGGCAAAAAAACCACAAAACAAACAAAAAAACCAGCCTGGTGTGTGAATGCAAGGCAGTTTACCAGAAAACACCGAATTAAATCCAAAATAACTTTCAAGAAGCCCTAAATCTTTGATGGTGCCATTATGGCAGGTAGACATGCCAGCTAGAAACATGCCGCAACCAGAAGATACCTGATGTGGTCTACCTGTTCATTTTACATGCACTCTACTCTCGTCACCCCTCGATCCCCCCCACAACACGGTCAGGGAGTTGTTAGTTTAGCGGGTGCATTTAGAGTCAAAGCCAAATAAAACCATGCTAGTGCAAGAAGACATCTCATCAAAAACACAGGTTATTTGCAGATGCCAGAACCATGCTGTCTGAAAGCTGTAACCTACCCACGGGGACTCTGTCCCTGATGGCCAGAACTTGATAGGGATGCTAGCAGCAAGACTGAGTGATTTCACTTTCTCACACTGGGATGGCCGAGTGTATTGCACTGGGACTGGGTTTGTACTGGTGACGGCAGACTCCTCTGGGGTAGTGAGATCTGCAGTTCAAAAGTTTTAGACGCATCCGCCACACTTCCTAATAAGGGTTAGTCCAGGCTGCTGGGCAGTGATTTCCATCAGGTCTTATTTTTATCCAAGCCAGCTCAGCTGTCTCTCTCCCTGATCCTTTCCCAGATGCCTGTTATCCAGGAATGGATCTCTGCGTTACTCTCACACCTCATGGCCCAAAGCCAATTTTCAGCTGTCTCGGAGAAAATCTCCCCTCCCCCATTTTCTGGTATTGCACAGTTGACCAGGTGCATAAAAGGGGGCAAAGGGGTTGGGGGCTAGGATTAGCCTTCAATGGGAAGGCAAAAAACCTAGTGCCAGCTGTACCACAGGATGCTAGACTATTGGTGTGTCCCAGTATGATCAGTCACGTGTACCTACATATGCCATTCTTATACTTGGCTCAAGCACTAACTCTCCTCTGCATAAGTTTCAGAGTGGCAGCCGTGTTAGTCTGTATCAGCAAAAAAACCGAGGAGTACTTGTGGCACCTTAGAGACTAACAAATTTATTTGGGCATAAGCTTTCATGGGCATAGCTTCACTCACAATCCTGTCTTTTCTTCTCCAAGCTTCCTAGTTTGTTGATTGTCCCAGGCTATTGCAGAGCAGTGCAGAATAGGGTTGCCAACCCTGCATGATTGTCCTGGAGTCTACAGGAATTAAAGATTAATCTTTAATGAAAGATTGTCATGTTATGAAACCTCCAGGAATACATCCAACCAAAATTGGCAAGTCTAGTGCAGAACCAGAGCAAACGTTTCTTCTAGGGGACTGAGACTCTCTCTGAAACAGGCTGAATCTTGTGTCTGAGAGCTCTTGTGCTTTGGAGAAGGTGAAAGCTGAACCAGAGCCCAGGTCTGCATGGCAGTAATATTTTGGTATCTAGCTCTGCTAACAGAAGTGTGAACAGAGATGTTTCTCAAACAATGATTTTCTCAGCTTCAGTACTCCTCCCTGATGCCTTTCCCTGCACTGTGTAATGGTGAACCCTTCTGCTGGCCAAGAAAAGAATGAGTCACCCTGGAATGGAAGAATGATGAATCACCACACGGTTAGGTTTGTGGACTGGGTTCTCTACCTCTGACTTGCTCTCAGGAGTCTCGAATGGAATTTAAGGTTGGTCTCCCAAGTCAGTGCTTCATGCAGTCGCAGTTGAAAGTCAGCCAGGAAAGATTAGCCAGCAGTGATACGCGCCCTTTTAACAAATACTTTGTGGCCCAGCCTCCTCTGAGGTTTGGCTCAGCTGTGTGGGAGGGACCCAGGTTTCAGGGTGGTAATGAAACCCAAAGTCAGGGAAGTTTCATTCAAGTTTCTTACGGCTATTTTATGATGATGATGATAATTAAACTACTATTGGAGTAGCGCCTAAGAACCTCAAACGGGGCGCAGGGCCTCATTACGCTAGGTGCTGAGCAAGCAAACAACAGTAAGACAGTCCCAGCCCTAGACAGCTCACAGTCCAGCATTAGAGACTATTCAGCAGGAGAATGAGTAGACAAATGGGAATGGGTAGAGGTCAGAAGAGAGCGAGGTGGCAAGGTAGCCGCAAAGACAGGGTGTAGTTGCGGTGGCCTCAGTGGTGTCAGTCTCCAGGCTGTGACATCAGGTGAAAAATAGTCCCTCAGCCGTAGCCCCAGAGGCCTCTCTTTAAAGGCTCACTCTAAATTGCACCTGACATCACCAGCGCCGTAAGGGTAAAATAGCGCCCAGAGCTCCAGGAAACACCCGTTTGGGATGTGGAAACAGAAGCGCCGTTTGGACAGAGGCAGCGGTAAAGTCAGTGGGGGAGGCAGCGGCTGAGTAATGCTGGCTCCTGCGCACAGCGCAAACACTGACAGGTTTGTTGGATGCCGGGCCCACGCACAATAGGCTCCTTGTGGCAGGCACTGTCAGTCTGTGAGGGCTTGTGCGCTGCCTGCCTCCTTTTGTGGCAGTGGAAAGCACAGCACGCGGGGGGGGGGGGGGGTTTGCTAGCGAGCGAGACAAGAGACAAATGCAGATGCTCAGCATTTCAGGGACCTAGAAGTGCAGCTCATTTAACCAAGCTACAAACAGTGATGGTTAAAGCTCTAAGGTTCCTGAGCACCCATAACAAGAGCAAAGCCCCATTCCGAGCTCTCCCAACGCGCCAGGCAGCCTCTGAGGAGAGGCTGACTCTGGCGCAGGGAGGGATGGTAACGGGGAGATTTCCCTATGAGCAAAATTCAGCTCTGTGCCAAGGCCCAGCACAAGGCCTTAGCTGCCACTTATGCAAAGCAGCTGTCAGAGAGTCTCACTTGCTATCTGAGCAAGAAGCCGTTCCCTCCGGGTGTGGGAGCTGTTTGCACATGGCAGACCAAGTGTAACTAACATGCCACAACATCATGGGCATAGCTGGGAGACAACGGGGGGCGGGGCGTTGTGCCCTCTGCCCCCAAACCTCAGGCAGGGGTGGAATTTGCCCCCCACCCCAGCCCTGTTGGCCTGACTGGCGCTGCCCACCCAAATCATGCCTATGCACAACATTATGGGGTACCTTCCCGCCATCCTGGATGTGCCGGCAGGAAAGGATTCAGCCAGTGGAGGGCACTGTCATTCCCCGGTCAGTATCCAGCCAGAGTGCCCAGAGCACAGAAAAATGAAGTGACATGCTGAGGGCAGAGAGGATCTGGCTCACCAGGGAGCTGGCAGCTGGCTGCAGGGGAAGGTCGGGCAGCAGGCAGCCTAAGAGCTGGGGCTGGCAAGCTAAGGGCAGGTGGGGAGCCAGCCTATTTGCTGGATGCTGGTCAGTAGCCAGATACTGCACAGCCAGTGACATGTGCAGGAGGAGGGCAGTGCCCCACTGAGATCATAGACAAAAGGGTTCAGGCTGGGGGCAGTCTGCAGGACAGGGTTCCTGGCCACTGGGAGAGGGGTGGGTGGAGTATCCCTGGCACGAGGAGTCCCATGGGACGCAGTACCCCTGCCCTGAACTGGCCCCAAGGGGCTAAGTCAGGAATTGCTGGTTTGATCTTTTATTGTAATTGTTAAAGTCATTGTGCCAAGGGTATTTGCACCTTTAAGCAGCCCTGGGAAAGGAATGTGCTGTTATTCAAGGTGTACGAGTGCTACAGGGCCCTGCCGAGGGCTGGAGCCTGAGCAGTCCAGCGCTCGGAGCACCTGCTCTTCCTGCCTTCAAACACATGGTGTGCATAACAGGCTGCCAGATGTGATGTCCAAAAATACATCACTTCCCATTCAGGCATCTAAATAAAGGCCAGATAGTCACAGATAAGACTCTGGCCCCCACTGTGGGTGCTGAGCTCTTTCGAAAATTTCCATCCTGGAGGCGGCTCTGTAACCACAGCACTCACAGTCACACGCAGCTATAGGGCTTGTTACCGGTCCCTTGGATTAAGTGGCGCCTAGGGCTGGTGGTGAATTTCCCCCCTCTGCATGTGTCTCGTGGTAGCTGGGACGTGAAGTCTAGTCATGGTCTCTCATTCCATCCTCTAGGCCCCCTTCATGAATTCCAGCAAGAAAGTGGATTTGAAGATAATTATCATAGGAGCACTGGGGTAAGCAAAATCCTTCCTGCTGGAGCCCCACAGTCCTGAGGGTTTGTTCTCATGAAGGCTAAATGCATCCCACTCGAAGCCCCCTTTACACTGCTAGAATGATGTAAGATGGCCTTAATGTAAATGAGGAAGAGAGACTTTATCTTCAGTGTCTACGGTTCTCTGATTTATTTTTCATGTCTTTATAATCATCTTTAAGCTGCTGTGGAACACAGGGGAAATTAACAGCATAAAAATAATCCATTAAAACATTAAGCCCTTTAATGTAGAGGTTCAAACTCCAATCTTCCTGTACTTACAGTATGGCACCCACCCCCAAACCAAACTAGTTCATAGACCAGTTTGAAGCCTGGCTACATACAGGTCTCACACATCTAAGATACATCCAAGACCAAGGCTAACTTCGGAGCATACTAGCGGAGATGAAAACGGCAAGGCGGAGTGGTTGGAGTTTGGTTCCCATCATGGAGTCATTATCCCATTAATAACAGGGTGTAGAAATTTGTGACTCTCCAGTCTTATTCCCTGCCCCTGATTCTATAGCGCAACTCAGAAGTCTTGAGGCTAATGCTTGTCCCTTTGTGTGCCTCTTCCTTTGTCCCAGCGTGGGGAAAACCTCCCTCCTGCACCAGTTTGTGCACAAGACATTCCATGAAGATTATCGGACTACTCTGGGAGCCAGTATCCTATCTAAGCACATCATGGTGGACAACACCCCCCTAAAACTGCAGGTGAGGCACCTCTCTGTTTGGTCTCTGGCATCTATCCACTCAGAAGGAGCAGGTCTTTTGACCTGGCGTGTGTGCAAAGCGCCAGGCGACATACATTTAGCAAAGGTCGGTGCACAGATAAGGGATCATTCAGGACCTGCTCCTGCGCCTTCGAAATCAACGGTAACATTTTAACTGTTGCAGGCTTGTGCCTGATGTTCAGAGGCCTGAGCACCCATGGATTCTGCTGAAGTTAAGAGGAGCCGCAGGTGCTCAGCACCAATGGAAACCAGGCCCTTGATAGCTAAATGGAGTACAGGACAGCAGACAGTCTCAGGCAGTGGTCCTCAAACTTTTGTACTGGTGACCCCTTTCACATAACAAGCCTCTGAGTGTGACCCCCCCCCCTTATAAATTAAAAACACTTTTTTGAATATTTAACACTGTTATAAATACTGGAGGCAAAGTGGGGTTTGGGGTGGAAGCTGACAGCTCACGACCGCCCATGTAATAACCTTGCAAGCCCCCTGAGGGGTCCTGACCCCCAGCTTGAGAACCCCTGGTCTAAAGTCACAGTCAGCAGGTCACTGCCTCCAGAGCATCTCCTGATAGCACGGCGGCTCTGCAGCAGCCCTGCCTCAGTTTCCCCTTCTCAGGACTCCTCAGTAAACACCACAGCCTGGTTTGGGCGGTGCAGTGCCTTGGCCCTTTGGCTAAGTCCTTCACAAAAGCCCACCCCTTCTGGGGAAACAGAACTTCAAAACAAACAAAACACAAAATCTTTGCCCTAGTCTCAAATCGGGATTGGTCTTTTCGCCTCTCATGCTTCTGCCCACCCCCTTTCAGCCCTTTCCAGGCTCCTTTCCATCTCTCCCCCATGCTGCTCTTCCCCAGACAGGCACCCCCCAGTCCTTCCAGCCCAGAGTCTTCCCAGGCCTCTGCCTACCTTATGCTCCAGCTCCTCGCAGCCTTTCTGCAGCCATCTGCCATCAGCACTTCCCCTTTCCCCTCAGGCCTCTGAGGTAAATAAGGTAGAAGCCTGATTGGGTCACATCATGACCAGCTTCATTTCCCCCACCTGGGGAGGCGAGGTGGCTGTGTCACAGGTGGGGCTGAAGCCCATCCCCCTTTAAAGGGCCAGTCACCCCATAACAGTCATTAATGTTGTGCGTTTCTGTCCTTTTCCCCCATTAGATCTGGGACACTGGGGGTCAGGAGCGGTTCCGATCCATGGTGTCGACGTTCTATAAGGGCTCGGACGGCTGTATGCTGGCCTTTGACGTCACGGACCTGGAGTCCTTCGAGTCCTTGGATGACTGGAGAGAGGACTTCCTGGAGAAGATAATCCCCACAGAACAGGGCTTCCCCATGGTGGTGCTGGGAAATAAAATCGATTTAAATGAACGGCAGGTAAGGAGGGAGCTTGGTCCCAGTTAAGGGCTCAGAAGAATGGGCCATGGAGAGCGGGAGGGGTAGGGCTAGATTTCTTTGACTAAATTTCATAGCGTTCTGGTGGTGCCTCCAGGTCAGGGTTGGAGCATCCTGGGGAAACTCGCCCTCCTTCTGCCTGTCCAGCTCCTGTGAATGACACAGGACTCCAGCCTCCAGGGCTGTCAATCATACACCTTTCACCAGCACCAAATTCAATTAAAAATTAATAACCCACCGCATGCCCCACTTGAAGCCTAAATTCCCAGAAGTGGCTAATGATGTTGGGTGCCCAACTGGAGATGCCTTAAAGGGGTCTGATCTTCAAAAAGGGCTGAGCTCCCGCCCTCTGAAAATCAGGCCCCTTCTGATTCTCCAGTTGGGCTCCCCAAAATTAAGGCACCTGGAACAAGTAGTTCCCGTCAGAAGCTATAGGGTTTACTTAATATAGCTGGAGTATTTAGTCTGGCATAGGCTGGGTTTACAATTCACCAACAAACCAGAAATTCCTGCCAGGAAGTGAGGGAAGGGAAATCATTATTAATAATTAATAAAACCCCTCCTCAGCCGTAGCTCAACAGTTAGATTCCAGAAGACTCCCTCCCGAGAAATCTCCTTCACTTAACGCCCCACCAAGCCCTCCTGTGACCTTGTTGAAGGTCACAACAGCACTGGCCTGGCTTTGTGCTGCTGCTGTTAGGTGACATCCCTCTCAGCTGCAAAGCCAGGCACCCAGGCTGCGTTGAGCCCCTCACTGTGCCCAGCCCCTGCCTCTGAACAATGCACCCTCCCAGGGGGGACGTGCTCTAGCCCAGGCTCTTTAAGAAAATCAGTGTCCTCGAAGAGCGATGAGCCAAATGTTCTGCTACCAAACACTGTGTGCCTGACGGTACAATGCCCCGCACCTGCCAGCACTTGGCCCTGTTGTCAAGAGACCAAGCGGAGCTGGCAGCAGGCACTGAGGGCCTCATTCTGAAACCACACCGGAGGCTCCCGTTGCCTTCAATGGGCATTGAGGGCTCCCCGTACCCTCCCAACATTTGCTCCCAGTGGCTGTAGAGTGAAAAGCCCGAGGAGAAGCCCAAGGGTCTCTGAGCATATGGCTACCATCAGGACCGGTGAATACCCCACGCACTGGACAGGGTCACCTCCTTAAGGGCTGCACGTGAATAACATGACCCCATCCCCTTCCCCTCTCCCAGGTGTCCAAGGAGACAGCTTCATTCTGGTGCAAAGAAAAGGACATCCCGTATTTCGAAGTCAGTGCCAAGAACGATGTCAACGTAGTGCAGGCCTTTGAGACGCTCGCAAGGCAGGCCCTGTCGAGGGTGAGTAGCAGTGCTGGCCCTGTGCCCTTGTGAGCTCTAGAGCCCTGATATGGGATTTGAGAGACCTGAGTTCTGTTCCTGGCTCTCCTGCTAGTCTGCTGGGTGACCTTGAGCAAGTCATAGCCCCGTGCCTCAGTTTCCCGTCCCCCCCCGTAAAATGAGGATAATGATACTGGCTTGCTTTGTAAAGCGCTTTGAGATCCACTGATGAAAAGTAACATTTAGGAGCTAGAATGGTTATTATTATTTTCATCATTTGGGCCAGAAATCTCATGGAAACAGCTGGTGAGAATCTGGTGCAATTTAAGCTAAAACCCAAACCCTGGCCTGAATTTGTCCCTGGATTTAAATCCTAAACTTCACCTTATACCTAAGTAAGGATTCAGACTGGACATTTACCAGTTCTCATGTTTTTTTATCTTTTCCATTAATTTTAGTCAAAAATGCAAATTTGTCATTCATCGTTTATTTCTGAAATATTTTCAGCATTTAATTTTAATTATTTTCAGCACTTAATTTTAGTTTTAAATAATGTTTTAAAAATCCATCTTGCAGCCACCCTGATGAAAAAATTCAGTGTTGAATATGTCTCTTGTAAAAAACGTCGGGCAATAAACAAGGAGAGAAATGTTTTCATAAATAATGTTGATAAAAATAATTCTAAAAGCTAATGAAACAAGAAATATTTTGCTGTTTTGAAAATTCTTTGCCAAAGTTTTGTTTTAATTTTTTGACCAATCATAAGGGAGTCCAGAAAGTGTGTCTAGTATAGCTGTGTGAACAGTGCCCTCTACTGGTCGTCTCAATGAAATGGCGAGACGAGGGAAAGCATTGGGCTTGAAGGCCAGTCATTTAGAAGCTGTCCTCCATTTTAAGACAGCAATTTTGCATCTGCAAGTATTTGCTGGTACAGCTGAGGTCAGTTACATGTTTAACCAGAGTATCCAGACTGTGCCCAGAAATCAAACAGATAGACATGAAAATGGCACACATTGTGCCTGAATTTATGTAACTCTACAAAACTGCTGGCAAAAAATGTGATGGGCCCTTTCAAAATATGGCCCTTTTCCCAGGTTGGAATTAGTATTTAAATAAGGGGAGGAGTCACAATTAAAGTAAATGGTCTGCTCAGAAGAGAGGACTTGTATCGAACTAAACTCTACAGGCTTAAAATGGAGCTAACTTAAACCTACAACATTTGGAGTGAAATGTTGCTAAGTTATCTCCATTGGAAAGGTGTGGTGTCTGTTGCCTGTTGATATATGTACAATACTACGATGGGTAGAACATATTGCTCTCTCTAACCACAAGGGTCACTGTCCCATCTCCGCAGAAGGTTCAGCAGAGTGATGTGAAATGAGAGTGTTTTCATGCCACATGGGGTCGTGCAGATGTTTTTGTGATTTTGGTCCCATGTTCTTAGTGAACCAATATTGTAACTCAGACTGAATCTCAGATGAAGCTTCCAGGCTTTCTGCAGTTCTGTTCTGTTCAGAGTCATTTACCATGCCCATCACTGTGGTGTCCGAAAGCATTAAGCAGCCTGATTAGCATCTGTTGTGTGTGGTTCTTTGTTTTTGCCTAATTTTCATCCCAAATCGTAAATCAGTCTGAGATCACTCAAATTTCAGCTGAAAACTCAGTCCTAGGTTCCTGGAGATTTATCCTCAGCTCTTCAAAAAGTTTGTGAACCTCAGGGAAACTCGGGTTGGTAAGAAACCTGAAATCAGGTGATTTCCCATGGGGAAGTTTAGGATTCAGGGACTGTAGTAAAGCAAGTCCTTTTTTAAAAGCACACCCAAGCCACTTTTATTTCCTCTTGTCTTTTTTCCAGTACCAAGAGATTCTCGAGAACTATTTAACAGATTCCATCAAGCTCACTCCTGATGACCAGCCCAAGAAGAAATGCTGCTGAATGAGACATCTGGAGACACCTGACATTATGTCTCTGAGTCTTTGCTCGGCACCGAAATCGCTGAACCGACCCCATTCACTTCCGGTTTTGTGTTCAGCCATGGGAGACAACCACAGCGATCCAGTTCCGCATTGCACAGCCAAGCTGACAAATCTCATGACATTTACAGAGTGCAGAGACGAGACCGGCCTTTTCTCTACGTGCCTAGATTGGACTAACCCAGCCAGACCGCACCTGGCTGCTCCTATGCATTGGGACCCTTATTGCTTCATTAACCTTCTAACCACCCATTTCAAAGCCTTGCACCAGCCTTCTAAACCTGGCTCTGTGCAGTCAGTGCTGAGTCCAGGTGGTCCAGCTACCTTCCCAGGGCTGTGGCTGGCTCAGTGACCTCACTCGCCTGCTATCTCTCTGCTCTAGTTACACCTGCTGACACTCAGGCAGGTCACAGTGGATTGGTGGCTCACCCTCTGGCACTTGACCAGGCATTCCCAACACACGCCTGAATTGACGGTGCTAAGGCAAGGCAGGGCTGTGTTGTCAGTGTCCTGCAGGCTGCGCCTCCGTGGAGAATGTAATCTCAGTCCCTGCTGTTTGAACGCAAAACAGAGACATTTGTTCTCCAGATACCCAGTCTTTAAACTAACCCCCCCCCCCCCCCGCACAGCCTGCACTTGATATTAAACAGGCATAAGCCATTTATCCCCAAGGGAGGGAAAGGTGGATGGTCTAGTGGTCAAAGCACAGGCCTAAGAGCCAGAAACTTCTACATACTAATCCCAGCACTGACACACATTGCCCTCCGCATAACCTTTCTGGGCCTTAGTTCCTCCCCATCTGTAAAATGGTAGGGGGGCGTGCTCTCTCACCCAGATATGAGGTTGTTTGTAAAGCACTTTGATAATGAGCTGTCCTGTGTAGTTTTATTGGCAGGGTATTTTTTAAAGGAACACTTTCAAAGGGAGGCAGTGGGGCCTAGTGGCTAGAGCACTAGACTGGGTCACAGGAGACCTGGGTCCTGTTCCCAGCTCATCTGCTGGGTGACCTTGGGTAAGTCACTTCACCTCCCTGAGTCTCAGTATCCCCATCTGTAAAATGGGGATAATGATGAAAAGCACTAGATAAGAGCTAGGCATGATTACTATTTTATCAATCACTGAAAAAGGGGAGGCATGGATCAGAGTTTGACACAACAAGCAAGGGGATTGAGCAGAACTCGAAAAGGGAAAGTGAAGGAAAGAGAACATATGGTATCTGTGCAGATCTGTGACTGTCCTGAAGGGTCTCACTGCTCAAGTGCCTGGATTTCTATCTCAGCCTGGGAATGATGCCCAATTTTCTGCTTTTATTGCCCAGTGGGGTTTGGATTCATCTTTGGGTGTTAAAGACACAAGGGCTGGACTAAGCTGTGCCCATAATGTGAAGCTGACACATGAATTTAAGATTTTCAGTGATCCCAGGAGCCGCGGGAGGGAAAGCAGCACATTCCTATCTCTTGAGGGTGGTTCATGGCACTTTCAGCTGGTGGCTGTGAGCAGCAGAAGCAGCTGCCATGTGGAACTTGGCCAATGCTTGTGCAATTGGTGAAACCTGGTTTAACACAGCAGTGAGGTTCACCAGAAGCCAAGCCGCAGGCTGGGGCCAGAGGGCACTGCTGTATATCAATGCTGTCTCCATGCAGTTTGGCTTTGACTGTGGAAATCTCATCCAGCCATGAGGTCCAGAGGAATGGTGGACCCCTTCACCTACACCCTGCCGTGGGCCGTGATCTCTTCGCATACACCCCTATATGGGCTGAGCCATGGGCCAGGATCCCTTCGCATACACCCTGACATGGGCTGCGATCCCTTTGCAAACACCCTGACATGGGTTGCGCTGCTGAAGGTCTTTGGCCCAGTGTGCTCAAAGCTACCTTAGAGAAATGTGTCTAGGTTCAGAGATGACCACAAAACCCCTATTAATTTAAAATCATTTCCAGCAAAAGTAAAAGGTTTACTCTGCAGTGCTGGGCATGTGTATCTTCTTTTTGTGTGGCTCTAAATGAGAGGATGCCCTGGGTCGGGGATTCCCTGGGAGAAGCAAATTCCACAGTGGTCCTGTGCAGGGAATAAGGCAAGCTGGACTGGCACTTCCTTGGAGCGTTTAGTCCAGCTCTGACGTGTCAGTGTTGGTGGAGAAGTAGATCCTGCTGGAGGGGTGGGGAATCCCCTTCTTACACACACACACCCCTCCCCAAGGAGCTGCATGGGTCTGTTTTTGAAGCCCCTCAATCTTTGCTGCAGGACTTCTTTTGGTTTCACATTTCAAGCATGTCTAGCTCCTGCCTCTCTCTCTCTGAGCTGGGAGTCACATAAGCCATAGGACTGGAAGAACCTCCTAGGTCCTGGAGTCCAGTCTCAGGCTATCTCAGGCCACCCTGATACACAATCCTGTTGTTATTATTTGTATTCCAGCAGCCCCTAGAGACTAGGTCCCAGAAGGCACTGCGCCAGGTGCTGTACAAACATCTAACAGAGTCCCTGCACCAGAAAGCTTATGATCTAAATGAGTTCCAAGCCTTTCCTGCAGATCACAATGACATTCCCAAGAAATTCCAGGGTTGTTCTCCGGGACCATTACTGTTTCCCCAGCAGAAATTTCTTTGACCAAACACCAGTTTTGCAAAGCACAGACAACAACAACAACAAGAAATGGGGATGGAAGGAGTGTGGAATGGCTGTAAGGGTCTAACTGATCGCCATATTAGTGGGGGGGAAGGAATTTTCCCTCAGGTCAGATTGGCAACCAGAGATCCAGGGTTCCCCTTCTCCCCTCCCCCCTGCCCCATCATCTACAGCCTGGGGCATGGGTCACTTGCTAGTTTGAACTGGAGTAAATGATGGAATCTCTATAGCTTGAAGTCTTAAAATGAATGAAAGATCTGTATATGGGCCTGTCATTCTGCCTTTGGGCACAGGAGGTCGTCAGTACAGTGTGAAGAAAACGTCTGTTGTATAGCCTCCATACCAGCTTTGTAGAATCACAGAAATGTAGGACTGGAAGGGACCTCGATAGGTCATCTAGCCCAGTGTCCTGCATTGAGGCAGGACTAGGTATTCTCTAGACTGTCCCAGACATGTTTGTGTAACCTGTTCTTAAAAACTTCTAATGACAGAGATTCCACAACTTCCTAGGATTTTCATACCTTATACCTTTTTCAGGAACATCTGTAATTGCAAATTCATTCCTACCCAATACATAGTCTCTTTGGCTCACCTTAAGAAACCTTCAATTCCCAGAATTGTGACAAAGGAACTCTGTGCATAATCTCTTTCCTAAAACCTGCCAGAATAACTGCTCTTTCTCCCTAAAATATAGTGCCATTCTGCATACACAAACTGTCTCTTTTCTGAAAGAATGGTGTTATCTCTTTAGGTAATTGGTCTTTTGTCGCTGGCCATTGTTGTAGGATTCTGAGTTTCAATGTCGACAGCATTCTGTCTTGCTCTGTACCTCTCTATATTTCTCTCAGCCTTTCTTCTGAGAGGCTTTCTTCTGAGAGGTAAGTCCTGTACCATATTTATTGTCTCCACCTCTGGTCCTTCTTTGTTGGGTTCTGGCAGGTATGCATGGCTCAAGGTGTCCACCAACATCTAATCTTTGCCTGGGCAATTCTTGATCTATACGATGTACCTCTGCAGTCAGATCATCATCTGCTGTAAGTGCTTTGATGCACTGAGTAATGGCTTTCTCCAAATGCCTTTGAGAGGTTTAGGGTCAGATTGTATGTCCATGATGCAACCATAGCTGGATTGGTGAATTTTTTTCCATTCCAAAGAGTATTGCTCATACTTCTTTTCAGTTTGAACATGGCCCTTCTCTGTCACGGACAATGCTTTGCTTGCAGATGAAACAGCTTATCCCCCTTGCAACATGGTAGCCCCCAGACCCTAATCAGCTATATCATATTGCAGTATTAGGAGCTCCTCTGTGTTGCAGTCTTTCAAAATTGGAGCCCTCCCAGTCATCTCTTTCACTTTCCTGAATGCTTGCTCATGTTGGTCCTTCCACGCCCATAAGATGTCTCGATGTATCAGCTGTCTCAGGATCTCTCATTTCTCAGACAGATAGTTGCAAAACATTGCTAAATAATTGACCATTCCCATGAATATCTGGACTCCTTTAACGTCACTGGGTCTTGGCATTTCTCTGTCCTCACTTTCTCTGGATCTACTTTCAGTCCTTGAGAGGTCTAAGCGTGTCGAAGTTCAATTTAATATTCTTCCGTCTGCATCTCTGAAAAAAATGTAGTAATTTGTAGTCACAATCTTGTTGTGCTTGTTCTGTTTTATCACTCTCTCACACTATCAGCACATCATCTGCTATTGTCCGCATTCCCGTCAGGCCCTCCAATGCTTGGTCAATCGCCTCTGGAATACCTCTGATGCCAGACTGATTCCCACTGCATCCTTAACCATCAGTATCTCCCAAGTGGAGACACGATGGTTGTCAAGTAACTGGAATCTTCATCCAATCCGACAAGCCAGAATTAATACTTTACATTGCACACTGCAAAAATTCTTGCTTTAGACAAATCTGGTAATATGTCCTCAATTGTAGGCAGAGGGAAATGGTTCCATTTCAAAGCTTTGTCTAAAGGCTTTGAGTCTATGCATAGTCCCAGTTTCCGGACAGCTTTTTTACTCCCACAAGACGGTTCATTCAGGCTGTGCTCTTCTCTACAGGTTGTATAATTCCATGATTTGTAGTTTGCCTTTCAGTGGCTGTAGTCACAGGCGCTGGCTTCCTCCAGGCCCCAGGGGTGCTCAGCCCCCCGCTCTGCCCCAGGCCCTGCCCCCACCTCGCTTCTTCACACCCCCACTCCACCCCACCCCGCCGCTTCCCGCCTAGTTCCACCCCCTCCCACAAGAGCACCTTGTCCCCACTTCCTCCTTCCCCCCCAGCACCTCCTGCCCCCGGGGGAGGAGTTGCCCGCTGTGGGCGGGAGGCACTGGAGCTGATCGGCAGGGCCGCCAGTGGGCGCGAGGCGCTGGGTGGGCGGCGGGGAGCTGGCTGCCGGTGAGTGCTAAGCACCTGCTACCTTTTTCCTGTGTTGGCGCCTCTGGCTGTATGAATGCAACAGGTACTTTTCTTTTTGGCAGTTTAACTGGCTTCACATTTGTCTCTTCCAACAATATGTCAGGGTTCACAGGCTGACTGAGATAATGTTACAACTTGTGCCACCATCTAATTGAAATCATACCACTTTCTTCCCAAGTAATATGGCTGCATACAACTGTTTCTAGTGCTTACTAGGGTCTCCTTGCGCTGGGTTTACCATCTGTTTGGTCACTCGCATAAAGTCCTTCTACCCACTGTTCCTCTCTTCAGTTACTGTGTGTACCTTGGATTTGTTTTTCTTCTCTCTGGACAAACACTTGGCTGCAAAATGATTACATTTGTCACAGATCTGGAATTTTTTCCATAAGCCAGATACTTTTCTTTCTGACTTACATGTTTTCTCCCACAGTACTTGCATGTGTCTGAACCATTGCCGTCTACTGATGTTGTATCTGGTTTTTATTTCGCTTTCTTACAGTCTGCTGACTGCCCTGCCAGGGGTCTGATCCTCTCTTTGGGTAGCTCCGAAGCCCTCAATATCACCAAGCTTTTCCCCAAAGTTAAGTCAGCTTCCCTCAGCAACTGCTCCCACTTGCGAGTCTCGTATCCCACACGCCATGCGGTCTTTTATCAATGAATCTTTAATATTTCCAAAATTGCAACTGGCTGGTAGCACTTTTAAATCAGTGCCATACTCATCTACATCCTCCCCGGCTGCTTGATCTCAAGTAAAGAAATGATATCGTTCCACTATTTCTTTCTTCCTGGGTTTACAGTGAGCATCCAAACAGCCCATTATTGCTTCTAAAGTGCATTGAGCTTGGGGAATTTCTGCGCACAGGGTCTCATTTATCTCTCTCCTCCTTTCTCCAATCAGGTAACAAAGGAGTTTTATTTTCACAGCATCCTCTTTATCTGCCATAGCTGTTCTACACAGAGGTTAAATTCTTCTTTCAGCTCTTCTAGGCCTGAGCTAAATTCTTAGCTTTCAGGTTTAATGTCCCTGAAGGCTTCAGCCCCTCCGTTTTTCTGTTATCAGCCTTGTCTTGCAAACAAACTGTGCAGTCACAGATGCATTCTGCTCACTGCAGTGCAGCTCTGAATGGTCTCTCCTGCTCTCTAGGACTTGATTATTACCCCATTTTATGCTCCATTGTGTCTGAATATTCTGACATGTAACATCTCACTCTGACACAGGGTTAATTAACAAATTCCAGCTTTGGTGTGGCTGCCTACAACATGGCTTTTTCGGCCTCATGGCTTCTCAGACAGTTCCCCCGGAGGCATCGCTTCCAAGCAGTTTCCCCCAGGCAATGGTATGCTGCCTGGCAGTGTCCACTAGCACTTTCTTATTGTTACCCTGGCTGAGAAATGCTCACAGAGCCCAGGCACTTGGCCAGGGTGTTGCCAGAGCTCTGGCTTATAGGGCAGTGACAGTCACAACTCTGCAAAAATTCCCTGGTGGGATCCATGGTTGGCCTCTCGCTGTGACAACGGCAGATTTTATGTGCTCAGCTTACAAGCCAAATGGAGGGAGGGTGGGAATTGCCTCCTACTATGGGAGAACTCACAGGGGGGCCTGGAGCTTCCCCCAGAATAGCGAAGGGTTCAGGGACTTGCTTCCTGCAGATCGTCTTGGGGATTCTGCCCCCAGGGCTGCTGGATACCCTGAGATCAGGTGGGATACAAGGTGTAATACAAGCAGTGGGCTGAGTGCATACTGACCCCTAGGCAGCAGGAGTGTGGGGGTGAGTGTGGACGGTGTGTCCATGGTTCTGCAGAGGGACATAGCAGCTGTCACATCCTGGCTTGTGTGGGGAGGATTCCCACCCCTGACAACTGTGCTTGAACTCAGCCTGTTTACAAGGGGACTGAGCCAGCGAGAGGAGTTGTCCTTTCACATGCAGTGCAGGCAGATGAGAGGGGAAGCCCATTTTGGCTAATATTTCTCCTCTGAGCTATGATTTTACCTTTTCCCTCTGTCCTCAAACCACAGGGACAGTGGCACCTGTCCAGCTATTTCCAAGCAGCATGTGTGTCATTGCAGCCCTGCGTGGCTAACGGGAGGCAGGGCTTCACGTAATGGGGCCAGAGGCTGCAATCTCTCCCTTAGTTCATTGCAACTTGCACCTGGGCCAGTTATCTCCTCCTTATAATAGCCCTGCGATAGCCTGCATGGCATGATACAGCCACGTCACAGTGTTTCTAAAGATATCACGCCAGTGCATTAGGGTTGGCAAGTTTACAATATGGAGGTTAAGTGCTGCTGCGAGTGTCAATATTGTGTCTAACTACACCACTGCGCTGGCTGCTCCTAATGCAGGCAGTGGATGGGAACCCAGTCTGGTTTGTGATGACTAGCTGTCATCTGGACACTAAAAGTCGTACCAAATCAAACGAATGAAACGGCCACTCCTTGCTTCTTTTTGTGCTTCAGAGAAACCAGCTGGCCCACACCCAGATCTCACAAGAGAACAAACCCCGATTAGATGCCGTGATCAGAGACCAGCCCGAGTTGTAAACTTGGCTCTGGCTCAGAATCTGGATCAATCCTTCCCCAACGGGCATTCTGAGGAACGTGTCAGGTCACCTGATGGCCCTCAGCAGTTGCTGCTTTCTCAGCCAGACTGACTGAAGCAGCCAGAATCAAAACTGAGCAGAGCATATAGAATCTTGAGCCCCTGTGTGCTGATGAGGACTAATCTGTGTGTGCAGAATGCATTGGTTGCCAATTCGTAACTGACTCAGAAAGAAAGAAAGAAAGAAAGAAAGAAAGAAAGAAAGAAAGAAAGAAAGAAAGAAAGAAAGAAAGAAAGAAAGAAAGAAAGAAAAATTCTATAAATGTGGGATTTCTTGCCCTTCTTCTGAAGCAGTTAGTGCTGGCCACTGGCAGAGAGGATACTGTACTAGACTGACCTCTGATCTCCAGTTCCTGTGAGACGCAAAGGCTAGTGTACACATAATGGTCCAAATCCATCCATGATGTAGGTCCTTTTAAATCAATGGGTTTATGCCAGGGATGAATCTGACTCTCCTAGTAAGTTCTCAGGCTGGAGAAATATAAGTAGCATCTTATCACGTTAACACTAGGGCTGGGCAGATCACACCAGCTTTTCCATGGCAAATCTCCCAGTGGGGGGTTGGACTTGAGCCCACCTTGGTTTTTGGGAGGAGGTTCTGAATTACCATTTTCTCATTTAAATCCACAGAGGCTTTCTAGCTATCTCCCTGATGTTCTTTATTTTGTGTTTAAAATTCTTCTCCCTCCCTGCCCTCACCCCAGCCGGGCTCCTGAGCCCCAGAGGAGCAGGAGATGGGAATGAGGAGAGGAACTCTGGATTTCCCAAGAAGGAGAGGACCTGGGTTAGTTGTTTGTTTGGTGTTGTTCTTCCTTTGCTTTATTCCATGTGAATTTCCCTCTGGTTGTAGGCACCAGCCTAACGCCCCTGGAGACTGAAGTCCTCTGTTTCTGTACAGGATGGATATGGCACGGGCAAGATTCTCCTCCACACTGCCCCATCCTGCCAGAGTGCCTCACCCGTGCCCTGGAGGGATCTCCTCTGGAGTCATGCACCTAGAAGTAGGGAAAAACTGCTGCCAACGAATCGCTGACGCAGGGCGACAGGCAGACAGAAGCAATGCTTTGCTGTTGCTGCTGTTAAATGAAGAGACAATGGGGCAGATCCGCAGCTAGAGTAACCTGGGGCAGGTCCATTGGCTTGAGTGAAGCTAGATCGACTAACGCCAAATGAGGATCTGGCCCACAGAGAGTCCCAGGGCCAACTTCTGGTCCCACAATGGGCAAATGCCTGAATTAGTTTGACAGGAGCAGGAATTGGCTTTTAGTGACCTGGTGCTTGATCTGCAGAAAGATATTGGGGGCCAGTGTGTGTGTGGGAGGGGAGTAAACACAAAATAACTCCAAACAATTCAGGATGGCCGAATACAGAATCATGACATTAGAGTTAAAGGTGACCTGCAGAGTCAAATCTAGTCCATTCCCCAGACAGTTTCATCACTGGAGCCAGAAATAAATGCACCCCCGCCGTGATCCAACCTGACATGTCCCATGTTCCTATGTTAATTCTGCAGAGTTCTGTCCAGTCCAATTTCAAATGACTCAAGTGACAGGCCTTCTACCTCTTCCCTTGGGAAACTATGCCCTCGTCTAACTGCTCTTCCCCTTCATACACACTTCCCTGCTATTCAGCCCGGATTCCCCTTTCTTTAATTTCATCCCATCACCCCTAGTTCCATCCCCTTGGACCACCTTCCTTGCTGCTTACTTTTCCCTTCCAATAGCTGAAGATGTTTATCATAAACTTGCTTAGTCACTGTTTAGCCAGCAAAGCAGATCTTAAAGAGAAGTATTTGACTGTGTTGCAGAATTTGTTGAGCCAGAGCTTCGCGATCGCTCTGAGCTGTGGCACTATTTGCCCAGCTAGGTGAGCTGTTGTTAACAGGGCTCTCTGAGAGTGTTTGTCCGTATGAAACTCCGTTCTTTTCAAGTGCACTACGAATTTCATGAAGGGGCTCTAGACCCAAGTACGCTGCTGTAGCTATGTGCACTGTTAAGTGGCAAAGCACAGTGAAAAGCACAGCTTTCCACGAGTTCACACTATTGTGTCCTACCTAAGTGGGAGCCTTCAATTAATAAACAACGGGCCTGATACTCTTTTAGAGCAAGACCATTTTAAATCACTTCAGCAGTGTAACAGGCCTTGGAGTGTTTATGTCCCCTTCAAGGCTCCTTTATGCTACCACAGTGCTGGTATAAAGTGGGGCTAGTGTGAATGAGAGTCAGGCCCAATGGATCAGACTCTCCATTGCATCGGCCCTTACGCAAAGCACGTGTAAAATGCTGCCAGAGCAGAATGGGAGTGTTTTATACCCACTTTTCCCTGGTGTAAGTGATTAGGCCTGGTGCAGGGCAATGCAGAATTAGCATTAAAGCAGCTTTAGTCTATGCACCAGGCCCAGACGAATATCTGTGTGGGACAGAGTACACATTCCCCAACTGGCTTGTCCCCATGTGCTGTGGGTTTCATGTGAAACCACGTATGGCAAAGTTGCTGCCTCAGCACCCCCCGCACCACCCCATGCCTGGCCAGCTGTGGCCCTGAGAGTGTCCTGGCCCTTCAGCCAGACCAAAATGCAGAGTCCCGCCCCTTCCAGAACCACAGAGTCCTTTGTCAAAGCCCAACAGAAATACGTAAGACAACTGTGTCTTCAGCCCCAGCTGGGCAGACCAAGTCTTCCTCACCACTATAGCCTTTCCCCACACCTCTGTCTCCTGTGCCTCACACAGCCCCTCTGTCCAGGGGCAGGCACACTCTTCCCCTCATTTGGTTCTTTACAGCAAGGGTTCACTCGAACACTAACATCGGCCTGCATTGCTCCAGTCTCCAGCTCAGCTCAACCTGTCTCACACAGCAGCCCACTGCTCTCAAAACACAAGCTTCCACCACGTGGGCTAACTGAAGTCAATGGTGCTGCAGTGGTTTACACCAGCTAGGGATCTGGCCCTACTATATTGCACACTGGGATGTACGTTTGCTGGTAACATTGCTAGGCCGGTGCCCAGGTCTCTCTCTAGATATCCACACTCCCTCCCTCCTCCAGCTCCTGCTTTGGATACTCAGACCATCTCTGACATTTTTTTTCCTTTCTTCTTGGCCTTCTTCATGTATTTTCAAACAAGAAACAAACATCTGTGTGGTCCCCCCCAGTTTAGTAACTCTGTTCTGGCTTGGTCAATTCTATGTGTCAGCCACAATCACCCCAGGAAAGGGTCTCTCCAGGAAGACACGGACTCTAAGCTAGGCAAACGGTGTGCCAGGTAGGATGCTGGCATATCAGGCCAAGAGGGTCCTAAACTGAAATGTACTAGAGAACAAGGCAAGAGTCTTGAAATGCCCAAGATTAACAAGAGCGACGGGTGGGTGAGGTAATATCACACACCTTGTTTCTCTAATATCCACAGCTACAACATCACTGCAGATAAGATTAACATGGTCAGCTGTAGGTTCCATCCATCGAAAGGATACTCGTGGGTTGAAAATCATGGAAAGTTGCTCAGTGGGTGTAAATCAGTGCAGCTCCTTTGAAATCAGTGGATCTATGCTGCTTCACATGGCTGAAGATCTGTCCCATCTAGATATTTAAAAACAAAATAAACAATCCACTCCCTCTGATATCCCCAAAGATTGTTATGTTTTAAAATTCTAATGTGCTCTCCAGTACTGATGTTACTTCTTTTCATTCAGCTTGGACAGTGGAATTAGCCTGATCAGATCAACGTCAGGTTCTTGTTCACTAGCTAATGCATGCTGCATTGTTTGGGTTGCAAAAATGGCAGCGGGATGTTTACATCCAAATACAAAATCATATGAATTAAAGTTACAAAAAATAAACAAACAAACACGCTGCCTAAACACCACATAACACCAAGTCCATGAAAACATTTCAATCAATATTAGGAGAGTTTCTTTCTTTCTTTCTTGGATCTTGGTTTAGCAGTTTAGGTGAAATAAAGACCCAGGAAATATTAGTTTGTTCCTTACTACATTGCTGAAACTAGCAAGACCTCTTAAATACACCCTCCGGTACTTGCAGAAATAGAGGCCATTTGGGACAGGAGTCTTTTAGCAACGGACCCTGAACTAACACCTGAGAAAGTTGGGTGAGCCTGGGAAGCCATTGGGTTCAGCAGATCACTAGGGCACTGGAGTGGCGATCAGGAGACCGCCTTGCTGTGTGACCTTGGGATAGTCACCCTCTCTGTACAGACTGTAAGCACTTTGGGGCAGGGAGTGTTTCCTGTTACGTGTGTGTACAGCATCTAGCCCCATGGGGTCTCATTTGGGGCCTCTGTGTGCTACCATATTATGATAATAATTGGGGATGTTCAGGCCTAAATGTAGATTCATGGCCAAAACTTGTGGCTCAGGGCTGACTCTAGACATGCTGTTTAATGTCTGTAATCCTGATACTGAAAAGAAAAAAATTAACTCACTGCTGCAATCTTTTTCCAATGCACCTGAGTCTTAATTCCTTAACACCCCTCTTTCCCTCTCATAACTCGAAGCACTCTCATGCAAAGTGCATCAAGCTTATCTCACAAAGATGCACCCATCTTACTGGACTGGTTTAGATTTGGCCGGTTCCAGGTTTATCAGTCTAGATGGTGCCACTGCTTTGCATTGCAAATTGCCTTTTTGAATGTCACACAGATTGTGGTTTATCTTTAATTGTTTGGCTGTAAACACGTCCTTCAAACAATCCCAGGAATCCTTTAGGAGTTTAATGTACAGCCATGGGAATGTCATTCAAACCTGGCACTCAGGGTACTTATCACCGGAGTATCTGAGCGCCTTCCAGCAGTCCATTAAGGAATATGCAGTGTTGTTATAGTCATGCTGGTCCCAGGATATTAGAGAGACAAGATGGGTGAGATAATATCTTTTATTTTGGACCAACTTCTGTTCATGACCTGAAGCAGGGTTCTGTGCAAACTCGAAAGCTCGTCTCTCTCACCAACAGAAGTTGGTCCAATAAAAGATATTCCATCCCCAACCTTGTCTTTCCATTAAGCAGTATGATTAATATCTGTCATGTGTTGTTTGGTCTCTTGTCCTCTCTTCAGGGAGAGAAGTGTCTGCAGTGAAGTCTCTTGTCTTGGTAGGGTTTTAGGTTTGATTTAATATATATTGTACAACTGGCACTAAATTAACTTACATATGATAAGGTAAAGGAACCCTATCTGGTAGCTTAAACCCAAGGTATAGGTTTAAAAAAAAACCCATTTTCATGATTTATATTCCAGGGTAGCTGTGTTAATCTGAATTTAGGGTCGAGAGCACATATCAGTTTATCCATGGTATAAAACATTAAACAAACGTTGCCATTAACCTGAAAACAAACAGTCTAAACCCAGAGAATTCAACATTAAGTTTAAACTTTGAAGAAATCCAAACCTGTTCAGATATGAAAATATACAGCTGTGGCCCCCAAACCACTTCAACTCTGCCCTCTAGTGACACCAAGCAATAGCCATAAAATTAGGAGTTAAGCATTTGAGTGTCCATGCTCCCAGATTAGATAAAAGTGATATTTATAGAGAGATCAGTTCATCCTTTTGCCCCATTCAGGGATGGCATCACTACAATATACACAGCAAACACACTCAAACAGCTGCTTCTGTGCAGTATAAGGGAGCCACAATGGAAACACAATTGTGTAGCGCATGGACACAATGAGGTCTTTAATTAGGGCTGTTTGATTTGGCTGTGAAGTGTCTGAGCAGAAGGAGAATGAGTTTCAGAGGGGGTCCTGCTGCTTATCTGCATCTCCAAACAGGTGCGCCCACTTCACCAGATGGAGTGTCACAGTCAGGATTGTTGGTATTATTGTTTGTGTTACTGTTCTTTACTCAGCCACTGCTCTATTATTCCACCCCAACTGGCCATCAATAAAGTTGGTTGCCCAGGACATTAATGGGAGTTTGTGTCACTCCACTCCAACATCCTCCCTAGAGACTGTCTGGAGATACACAGAATTAGCCTTTCTTTGGAATACAATTGAGAGCACAGCCAAGTCTATACACGGGCCCTCGACTTTATTGTCCTCCTATTTACAGTAACTATTTATGTTCCCTCTTCACCATTCACCGCAATGACTTTTATATTATTTTCTATCTGAGCACTCAGCTGACATGACAACTATCCTGCCTTATTAGGCCTGGCTTGTCCTTAGCTTGAGGGTAATGATCTCACCACCTGGAAGATTAATGGAGAACGAATGGGTTACAGCCCATGTACTGTAAATTACCAGGGCCCAGCAGGTCATTGATTTTGAATAAGCAGAGGGAGCTAAGCATGAAGAGAAAATATTTCAGAGGCATGTCTTACCTTTCACCGCACCAGGAAATCCATCTCGGCTTCTGAGAGGGTTGTGTTTTTGTGGGAAGCCACAGGAATTCTATTAATTATTTTATTATTATTATTATTATTATGTCCCCTAGACCAGTGCTTCTCAAGCTATCTGAAGTGGGGGACTGGCAATTTTTTTTTCCAATGTGCGTGCAGACCGGCAGCTGATGGCTCGCGGACTGGCACTGGTCCACGGACCACCACTTTGAGTAGCACTGCCCTAGAGGCCCCAGTCAGGGATTGGGTTTCATTGTCCTCCGTGTGATACACACAGTCAATGAAAGGACAGTCCTGTCCCCAGATTGCTGACAATTGTATATGATGATGAGAGCCAAGAGGTGGCTACAACAAAGAGATGGGGTGAGCACAAAGGTCTCAGCATTAGGGTCTGTATTTGAGAGTCATGGTGAAACAGGATGGCTTCTGGTTTTCTTTTAAAACAGGGATGGCAATGTTTACCTAGAGGGCCTATGCAAAAACAATGGGCCTGACTTGCCTCTCAAATCATTCATTTTAAAGGAATCGCTCTGGATTTACCACAGTGTGAATGAGAGGAGGATCAGACCCCCTGTGTGGCAACTCAGACTCTATGATGATGGACGCCCTAGAGAAGCAGATAGAGGTGTATGGGGATAGATGAATATGGGATGGATGAATAGGGGATGGATGGAAGGATAGATATTTCTCCCAGTGCTGGCTCTACATCATATTACATGCCAAAGAAATGCACAAATAATTGTGATAACAAATATATTTAAGAATACTACAGTTTAGTATTAGTAATTGTATTAGCATTGGTATCGGTACCGTTGTAGTGATATCTAGCAGAGAGCTGGGTAGGAAATAGTTTTCCTGTCCCAGGAGAATTTTTGAGACTTCCAAAAAATGTTCCAATCTCAAATTTTGATGAAAAGTTGAAATCTAGAAAATCTGGGGGACCTGATCATCTGAAAACAATTTTGGATTGGGTCAATCAAACCATTTTTTTGTTTTGTGTTTGGTAACTTTGAGACATTTTGTTTTGATTTTGATCTTTTTAATGGGTTTGACCTTTTTTAGTATAAATTAAAACTTTCAAAACAAGAATTCATTTTGAACTGAAAAATGAAAGTTTTCATTTAGAGGATGTTGAAATAGGACAGTTTGACAATCCCCAAACTTCTTTTTTCACAGGTTCCCCCGCCTAAATCGGGAGATTTGTCAGAACTGACCCATTCCCTCAAACAGGTTTGGTTTCGACAAATCAGCATTTTCCCAAGAAAAAACGTTGAGTTGGAAAATTCCTGACCAGCTCGAGGTGTCAGCTCAGATCTGGGAACCACTCGGTTGTGCTTGGCCTTGCCCAAACACACAGCAAGGGTAGTTCCTGACCCAAACAGGCAGATAATTCATGCGCAGGAAAAGATGGGCTGAAAAATTACTCAGACTGTTTGCCAAACTTCAAGAGCTAATAAAGTGCCAAGGGCTGGAGATGTGTCCCCCCTCCTCCAGGAGAAACCTAAATCATTTTGGCTTAACTATGTTCCCCAAAGGGCACTTGCCTACATGCCTGTTGGCTTATCTGTTTATTCCGTGGGGTTTTCTTTTTCCCTTTGGTGGAGTGAAGATACTACAGCTGTTTGAGCAGGAAACACCTGTAGCCTGACTGTTCCTTTCACCAATGCGCTCAATCCCCTGACACGTTGAGCAGAGCCCTCTCCCCTGTGGAGGTGGGAGAAAGGAGATATCTGTGCACAGCTTTGCTCGGGTGGTGCGCTGAGGGACAAGAGGGCAGAGGGCTCTTCCTCTCTCTACCCAAGCAATAGGGCTTGACCTCTCTGTAGCCAAGTACAAAAAGCTGGACTGCGCTTACACAGCACTTTGCACACCACATCTGCAAGCCAGCACGTATTGAGGATTAGGGGCTGTGGGCAGTCCCCCTAGCCAGCTAAAGTATATGCTGAAGTCAGCAGTAAGTGCTAGCCTCAGGCACCCTTCCTTACTGCTCAGAGAAGCAGCAAAGTGCTCTCTTCAGCTAGTTGCCTACCTGCTCTCCTGGAACCAGGTTGTGGTCAGCCAGAGTCTTCTGCACAAGCTGAATTGGGCAGTGTCTCTGCTCCCCCTGCAGCCCTACATGTGTGGATGTGAGTGTCGTCTACCCTTCTCTAGTCAACTCCCATGTGCAAAGCCTATCTAAAAGCTAAGTACTATTGTAGGGCTGAATCATGGAGTGTTTTGAACTCAGAACTCAGGCTGAGTCATGGGAGTGCTCAGTGGGTAGGTCTACATTGCAATTAGATGCCCGCAGCTGGCCTGTGCCAGATGACTGGGGCTTGCGGGGCTTGGGCTACAGGGCTGTTTAATTGCAGTGTAGACATTCGGGCTCAGACTGAACATACACCTCCATCTATCTCTGGGACCCTCCCACCTTGCAGGGTCCTTTAGCCCGGGCTCCAGCCTGAGTACTGAATGTCTACACTGCAGTTAAACAGCCCCTGAGCCCGAGCCCCACGAGCCTGAGTCAGCTGGCAAGGGGCCAGCCACGGGTTTTTAATGCTGCATAGACATATCCAGGCAGTCTGAGGGCTCGTCCGCACAGCACTGGCAAAGTGCACTAGAGGCGTGTGATTTGTAAGGCACTCTAATGTGTTGTGATCTAAGTGTCCTGTGTAGACCCTGCTGGCCCACTCTAAAAGGTACCTAGTTTGTGTTAGCTTCATCCTAAGGATACATCAATACCCCTTTGGCATGCTTTGCTGCTCTGTGCAGACAAGCCCCACGGCAGAACAGAGGCAGGACTAGCTTCAGCTAGGGTGAAATTCACCCTTGTGCATATGTGATGGTTGCCAGCTTCGTCAACACACCAGGGATTGAACAGGGTCGTCCGGAGTTAAAAGCACGAGCTGATACCACGCTGTAGCACCCTAGATGTGGCTGTAACTGGCACAGGCTGGATCAGTCACAGATGGGGACATGTTGCACACTCAAATTATGGTGGTCCTTGGCACAGAGGGGAATTTCACCCAGGGAACTTTGCCTCAGAAAGGACTTCAGTTCCCCAATTATTATTGCATTTGAACCTCACTGTTGCATTCTTTCTCCGGGCCTGTCTTTTGGTACTGGGCCATATGTAAGAAAGGTTTTATCCTGTAATATAATAGCCATGTGTGAGAAAAGGATTTCTGCAACTACCTGCTCCACTACCCAGTATCAGGAGACTCTGTCACCTCTGCAGTATCGGGTCTATTTTCATTCAAATAATCCTTATCTTATCTTGAGTGCATTTTAATCTATACCCTACAAAAAAGGTAGCTAGCAATGGCTTATAAAAATGACATCATAAAATATCTCCTGTGCTATATAATTATATCATTAAATATCCTAGGACCAAAATAAACCAGAGAAACTCACTTCACAAACTCTGCTACAAATAATTGTGAACGAAAGCCCTGAGAACTGTCCTCTAGTAAGTTCACACTTCAGTGTTAGGACTAAGCCCCCCTACCTCCACCTCCACCCCCACCACCTCACTAACCCCCTCACCAGTTGCATTCACTTCCTGGAGAGAATACTTTAAATTCAGAGTCTAAAATATGCAACTCAAATATTATAACTCCAACAATCCTGTTACCGTATGTTACCAACTGAATCAAACAAGCATCCATACTGAGAGTTAGCACCCCAGATGGCTGCATTTCAGTAGTGGGTGAAATAGATTCATAGATTTCAAGGCCAGAAGGGATCATCTATTCTGACCTCCTGTAGAACCCAGGCCATAGAACTTCCTCACAGTAATTCCTAGTGCAGAACTGTTCGGAAAATATCCAATTTTGACTTTAAAATTGTCAATGATGGAAAATTCACTGTGAGCTTCGGTAAAGTGTTCCAATGGTTAATCATTCTCACCACTGTTAAACATTTACGCCTCATTTCCAGTCTGAATTTGGCTAGCTTCAACTTCCAGCCATAGGATTATGTTCTATCTTTCTCTGCTAGATTGAAGAGCCCATTGTCAAATATTTATTCCCCATATAGACACTTACAGGCTGTAATCAAGTCACCTCTGTAACCTTCTCATTGGTAAACTAAATAGATTGATCCCTTTAAGTCTATTACTATAAGGCATGTTATCTAATCCTTTAACATGCTCATAGCTCTTTTTTGAACCCTCTCCAATTTGTCAATAACCTTCTTGAATTGTGGGCACCAGAACTGGACACAGTATTCCAGCAGCAGTTGCACCAGTACCAAATAGTGAGGTAAAATAACTGCACTACTCTTACTCTAGATTCCCCTGTTTATGCATCCCAGAATCACATTAGCTCTTTTGGCCACAGCATAATACTGGGAGCTCATGTTCAGGTGATTATCCACCACAACCCCCAAATCTTTTTCAGTCACTGGTTCCCATAATAGATTCCCACATCCTATAAGTATGGCCTACATTCTTTGATCTTTATATTTAGCAATATTAAAACGCATATAGCTTGGTTGCGCCCAGCTTGCCAAGCAATCCAGATGGCTCTGTATCAGTGACCTGTTTTCTTCATTATTTACTACTCCCCAATTTTTGTGTCATCTGCAAACTTATTCAGTGATGTTTCTGTATTCTCTTCCAGGTCATTGATAAAAATAGTGCCAGGGCCAAGAACCAGTCCCTGCGGGACCCCACTGGAAACACCTGTCCATTTACAGTTACATTTGGAGACCTAGCAGTTAGCAAGTTTTTAATCCATTTAATGTGTGCCATGTTAATTTTATATTGTTCTAATTTTTTTAATCAAAATGGCATGCATATCCAGTCAAATGCTTTACAGAAGTCTAAGCATATTATATCAGCACAATTACCTTTACCAACCAAATTTGTAATCTCATCAAAAAAAAATATCGAGTTTGTGTTGCAGGATGTATTTTCCATTAAGCCATGCTGATTTGCATTAATTCCTTTACACTCCTTTAATTCCTTATTGATCTAGGCCCATATCAGCCACTTCATTCTCTTGCCTGGGATCGATGTCCGGCTGACTGGCCTATAACTACTTGGGTCATCCCTTTTATCTTTTTTAAAAATTGGCCCACTATTAGATTTGTTCCAGTCTTCTGGAACGTCCTCTGTGTTCTAAGACTTATTGAAAATCAACATTAATGGTCCAGTGAGCTCCTTAGCCAGCTCTTTTAAAATTTTGGATGCAAGTTATCTGGGCCTGCTTAGATATGCACACAGAAACACATATATACACATAACACAACTCATGTATATGCCTATATATGTATATGTGGAGGTGAGAGCCATGCGATCAGTTGCAGAACCATGTGATAAGCTGGCCATGCCGTATTATGAATGAATTTATTGTGCACCTTTAATCAATTCACCCGCCCTCTACCCACCAACCCACCTCCTGTGGATCTTATTCTGACATTCCAACCCTATGAGCAGCTTCTCCTAGCCATGGGAGTGTAACGACTTTCAAATGCAGAATTATTTTCAAAATGTAGACTTTTACTCCCCCAAATTCTCCTGCCTTTGGCTCAGGACAGACAAGATTCAGTCCTGCACCAGGGACAGCTTTTCTACAGATAAAACGATCACAAAGGTAAAGTCTAATGTCTCATAGCCTGTTGGCAGTACCAGGTCAGCTGCACCGCTGCTGAAAAATAGGTATGAAAATCCCTCCTCTTAACTTCTGTGTTAAGTGCCAACAGGCCTTTTAAGGGTTGATCTACACACATCTTTGTACCCATAATTATATTGCCTGATGTCCATGCATTTACACCCATATAAAAGTGTTCAGGCCAGTGTAACTTTACTTACAGCTTTATATCAGTGTAGCTGTGTCCACACTAGAGTAGTGGGTTACACCAATTTAACTAAACTGAGATAGTTATATTGGTACCAAAATTGTGCGTAGGGCAAGCCCTAAACTCGCCAATATTTTCTTTAGAGCTGCGGATGAGGCACAGGAGTGCAGCCGTTCAAGATCTGTAAGCGCTAGAGTGACAATAGGGCCAGATTTCAGCTAGAAAATATCCTGTGTTTGTCTCGTGGGTTTTACCGAGCTCTAAACTCATGTTGCCTGAAAACTCTTCCTCGGGTGAATGACATATACTCAGGGCCTGATTCTGCTCATGCTTACATTGGTGTAAATGAGAAGTAACGCCATTCACTACAATGGAATCAGAGCCTGCATAAAACTGGCATAAGTGAGAAGAGAATCAGGCTCTCAGTTCTTTATTTGTGAGTGATAGTGGGCTGGATTCCGCTCTCGGTTGCTCCAGGATACGTCTGGCGTGGAGAGAGCTCAGGCCGTTATTTAGGTGACTAACATCAGTCACTCAGGTTTGAACATTTTGGCTTTAATGAGCTCCCCAAGCAGCAGGGCAGTCGTCAGGAGTAGAATACAAAAAGCCAGACTCATGCCGCGCTGCTATAGCCTCACTCAGTTATTGGTCTACCCAGGCTGCAAGTTCTTCTTTCCTTATTCCAAAGCCTTCTCTCTTTCTCTCTCCCCCACATTCAAGTATGTCAGGCTATGCTATGGCTCAGACCCACTGACAGGACTAGACCGAGCTTAGCGAGCTGCTGAGATTCTCTCAGTGTTTCTTGCCCAACGTCCACAGCAATGCAATGTGTGTTGGTTCACTGAAAGTTCCACCTCTGTTGTCTCTCTGTTTATGGTCACTGTCCGGTGAGGGTATGTTCAGGTCCAGAGTTCTTAGGCCTGTCAGCCTTTCGCAGTTAGGAAAGTAGGAGGGGAAAGGGATGGAAAGAGATCTCCAAGGGAAGGGAAATGAACGATGGTGAAAGTCTAGGAAAATCAAGGAAAATCTGAAATGGGCTCAGCTGCAAAGCAAAGATTCCAGGTAAGCCCCTTTTCCCAAACCGCTGCAACCTCCAGACTTGCCAGGTGACACTCATCTATTCTTCTGAGCTATCATTCCTGCCGACGAACTCATTAAACATAATGCATTTTCTTTGAGAGAGACAGCAGCCTTACCCCACACTGTAACCTAGCCCCCTCAAGGACCAGGTACTAAGCTACAAGCCTGGCTCGCATGACTTCTAATCCCACCTCTTCTGCTGAGTGCTGTTAATATTTCTGTGCCCTTCACAAACCTTATTCAGCATTCGCACACTGCTACCTTAGAGGAGGCAATTATCATGCACCTATTTTACGTATAAGATAACTGAGAGAATGCACAAGGTCAATTCAGGTGCAGCTGGGAATAGAACATTGATCACGAATACAACAAATTCAAGTCGCATCCACTTTGGAACAGACAGCCCAAATTTTGCACTTGTATAACACATGCTAATATGGTGAGGATCTTTGAGGACGTCCATACTGCAATTAAACAGCCGGGGCTGGCAGGGGTCAGCTGACTCAGGCTCACGAGGCTTGGGCTGCGGGGCTGTAAACTGTGGAGACATTTGGGCTTGGGCTGCAGCCCGAGCTCTGGGACCCTGCGACAGGGTTGAATCCTGTAATAATGGGCTTGGTCCTTTAGCTGAAGTGTTAGACCATGTCTCTATGTACCGCGCTGCAGTGCCGCAGCTGTACCAATCCAGCTGCACCACTGCGGCGTGTCTGGTGAAGACTATCTATGCGGATGGGAGAGAGCTCTCTCCTTGGCATAAAAAACCTACCTCCGCAAGCAGCGTAAGCATAATCAGCATCAGCTTCTCCTGCCGACATAGCACTGAGCACACGAACCCTTATGTCGGTGTCATTTATGTCGCTCAGGGAGGTGGAATATTCACGCCCCCGAGCGACATAAGTTTTGCCGACATAGGCTGTAGTGTAGACATAGCCATAGAGATGGATGGTTTTAGATCCAGACATCCCACGTCCTCTCCCTGCAGATATTCCCCACAAGGATCAAACTGTATTTGGCAATGGTGTCTCTAACTGCAAACCCACTCTCTGCTCCCAGACCCAGAAAAAGAACCCAGGAACCCTGAGCCCCAGAATGCTAGTGTGAGTTTTCAAATAGTTGTGTAAGACACTGGAAGCCTGGGTGTCCTGTCTCCCTGTATGGATCGATGATGCATTCCCACCAATTGCCCCTCGAGCTGAAGTAGATGAGGACTATCCTCCGGGACCAAAGCCCTGCATTCAAATGCTGCTGCTGACCCATGTGGGAGATGTATACATAGGATAATGTGACCACCCTGCTATAATGGATGAAATTATTTTATATTGCAAAATGTATTTGGAGTCACATGTGGAGGATGTGTTCATAGCAGTCTGATTGTTATATTTTTAGTGTTTTATTTTGAGGAGTTGTCCCTTTAAAGAACAGGGTGGAGCACCAGTAATTATAGGGTTTGTCTGAAGGAGAAGTGTGGGAAATTTTGCCTGTGTGTGCAGAGAGTGGCAGACCCTGCCTGTAAGCTCCAAAGAGGTCAGAGCTTGATTTAATAAACATACCTTTCCAGAAAGCAAGGCTCGTTTTCAAAAGGGCATCATTGGTAAAGCTAGATGCCTCGGGACATTGTTAAGGAGCAGCAGACCCTCGCACCTGTATGAATCCAGCCTAGCTCACTAGGGCTTAAAAGTTGTTCCCATCTACTAAATGTTTGGTGGCACTGATGAGATGAGTTTGGTAGGTCTCACCACCACACTTTGCATTAATTGACAGACTCAGTGGACAGGCCAGGAACTGCCCTTGTCAACAACAGAGGAAGTGCCCCTATGGATCAGGGCTGAGCCCTGCTGACAGTGTGTGTGTGGGAACTGGGAAACCTGCCCTGTAGATAAACAGAGGGCTCCCTGTACAAGGACTGTCAAGTGAATGCCTTTCACCAGCACTAAATCCAGTCCCTTAAATAATTTGCTTCAAGAGTCCAGCTGGAGCTGCATGAAACTGGAGAGCTGGGAACCTCTTTGCATGCTTTGCAAAGATATATATATCTTCTTACTATATGTTTCATTCTATGCATCCGATGAAGTGAGCTGTAGCCCACGAAAGCTTATGCTCAAATAAATTTGTTAGTCTCTAACGTGCCACAAGTCCTCCCGTTCTCTTTGCATGCTGTCTTTTATTCTGGTGCTGTAAATAATCCAACTGTTTTCTCCCAGGACTTTCTGTTCCTCATTCCTACACGGGTAAAGCTTTTGACCCTTGTGCCAGCCACGCGGCACTGCAGTGAAAACAAGGTTATCAAGGACACCTTCAGCTTAAAGATTTGGGGTTCTTTGTCTGCTGGGGAAGAGAGAAGGGGTTTGATTCTCCAGTCCCCTCCATCATTGTGCCATCATTGACCCCACTGTGAAGTGAATGGCCAATGCACATCAAAGCTACCAGATCAGAATGGCAGCAATTGGTTAGTCTCTAAGGTGCCACAAGTACTCCTTTTCTTTTTGCGAATACAGACTAACACGGCTGTTACTCTGAAACCTAGCAATACAGCAGCCAACCTTGCCATCTCGTTGCTCTGGCAATTACATGCAAAGGTGCAGGATGGGTCCCAAGATGAGGGATGGGGCATGGTGGGTAGGGGTATTTGGCTGTTGTTTTTCAAATCGAGATGATCAAAGCAGGAAAATGGCTAGAGCATCAGGAAAGATTAGATGAAATAAACGGATAAGGAAGGACTTTCCCTGAAACAATCGGTCTTCTGTGGAGAGCTGGAACCTTCAGCCACGCTCTTGGGAAGTCTCAAGTAATCGAGTCACAGACAGGCCAGTCGTTTTACAGGAGGCAGAGTATGGCCACATACCCCTGCCCTGCAGGAAGTCTGTGTGGGGAGGGAGAATATAGTGCTAGCTGCTTAACTCTTCTCTGCACTAGAAGATGGAATATACAAATTGTCCACGGGCGTCAGCAAGAAATGCAGCTACGGGGGGGTCAAATGTGGTTTGTTTGCAACTGGACGCAAGGCCTAAATGGGCAACATCCTCAGCCGGTGTCAACAGCGGAGTTCCATTGAAGCCTACGGAGTGATGCGGAGGTTCTGGCCCAATGTGTTGAGTCCTGTTTCACAAAGGTCTTCATTGGCAGGTTCATCCCTCTTTTCTTTTCTCTGCAAAGGTCTGCATGGGCACATGCAATGTGACCAGGAGCTGAAAATTCACCCACCCAGTTACATCTGCGGCAGTGTATACAACCAATGCTCAAATTTACTCCTTCCTCTCCAACCCATCAATGTCCAGGGTGTGGGGCTTTGACTGGAATGTCTCCTAATCACCAGCATTAAATCACCCCATCTTCAGACTTACAAATGTTAATGCTGAAACATCAAAATGCCTCTGTGTGTTTGTGCATAGCGTGTCAGATCCCAGAGCCCCTGCTGCATGAATGAGATAATAGCAGGTACTTTGAAAGGGAGCAGCTCTGCTAAGAAAGAAAAGGAGTTTTCACAAACACTTTGGGTCACTTTGCTTTCCTGTTTCCTGTCCAAGAAGTACAATTCCTGGGCTAAAAGGAGACTACGGTAAGCAGGTGGCTCACTGCAGGGTGGCTCCGAACATTAGGTGGGCAGTGGCTAGGAGAAGCTAATTAGCTTCCAGTCACGATCAATGATGAGCCTATGACAGCTTGTCCTGAGGATGCTCCTAATTTATTGACTGGTCCCTCAATGTCCTGCTGGAGGATGATGAGGGCAGAGACCTCTAGAAGCGCAGAACCTCTTCTTATAATACAGGACAAGAATTGGGTCTGAACTGATCCCCAGGATCAGACCCCTCGCCATGCAAGTTTCAGAAACCCAGTATGGAACTCATTTTGCCCCCTTCTCTTTATAATGGGATGGATTATTATAACTTTTGATCAGAGCACCCTTGCTATTTGGGGTGTCAACAACTCCCTCCAGGCATGGATCAAATTTTGGTTTGTAATGGGTCTAACCCACACCCAAATCTCAACGCTCATGAGCTTTGGCATGTTTGGAATCCAGATGTTCATTTTGCCTGGAGGAATCATCTCTGCACAACAAACCAAAATGAAACCCCAGAAGCAAAACTAGAGCTGCAGAAAGGGGAAGCACCTAGGATCCCTGGAGGCTGCAGGACACCTGCCAGGATCAGCAACTTCATATGAGTAAGCCCACCATGCATCCCCATGTGCTCCTGTCCCCTCCATCCCAAGGCAGCCGTTCTCCCTCCCTTCTGTAAGTCATAGCCATGAACTCCAGGGCAGGTTTCCCATGGTTCTTAGCAATAAATTAGTACTGAATTATTACCGCAAAGAGTGCAATCCATCCACTAATATTAATCACTTGTAAACAAACCCACATAGCCCCTGCTTGGTGTTGTTATCACGGCAGGTGATAAAGAGCTGCAAAACATGCACAATCAGGGTCATGAGGTTCAAGCCAGAGCAGCCCCATTTCCTCTTTCCCATCTTTTCAGTGTTCACTGACATCTTGCAAAGCTTCCTACACACGGATTGCTCTCTCTGTCTCTCATATGCACACACACGTGAACGTGTGCACACTCTCTCTCTCTCTCTCCATCCCAGCCAGCATTGAATGGGGTGGAATCTGGCAGCTATTTCACAGCACCGCAGTTTAGGACAGGAAGTACAGGCAAAAGCAGTATCCAGCTGGGGCTGGGGAGAGGGGGAACTGAAGCCAGAATCATAGCTACTTGAGCCAGAGGTCGGCAGTGTGGCACCTACTCTTGCAAGAATTGGCAAAAGATCTTCAGTAGCCATATGGGGCCTGATCCTGTAGGGGACTGAGCACCTCACAGAATCACGCCCACCAGGACTTCGGTGTAATGCCTCGTGCAGGGGGAAACAGCCATACCTCCGGAACAGAAGTTCCAATCGCTTGGAGGATTGCCTCTGCCTGTTGCTTCCTCCCTTTGAGTTTGGATCTCCACTAGCTATTGCCTCCTGGGTTCCTTCTGTGGAGACTAAGCCCCAGTTTGCAGCTTTCTACTGATGCTCTCAATAACCTGGGTTTTGTCCTTGACAACACCACCCTCATGCCACAAAGACCAGTGACTTGTCTCTGTTCAGAAAGGCTGCTCTATTGCACACCCTGCTGGGGAGATCTTGGAGGAAGCAAATGTTCCATCTACAGAGCACATCTGAGATTGCCCTCAAAGCAGATGTCCTGCAAAGCACCTAGCACCAGGAGCAGCCATGGGTACGTTTTACAGGGCTTTGCTTCCTGTATCTTGTGTGCTGTCCTCATTCAGATTGTTCCGTACCCAGAACGAGGCCGAGCGGATTGTGGCTCTGTGCATATATGACCCCTGAACTAGTGGGTCTCTAGGAAGTTACACAGGTAGAAAAGGGCTGAGGGTGCCACTGGAAAACTTCCCCTAGGGCAGGTTATTCCATACTTGTCTGCTACAAGGTTCCTTACATCTTCCTCCAAGGTACGTAGGACTGGTCATCGTTGGAGGCAGGATAACAGGCGGCTGGAGGGGCCCTTGGTTGGATCGGCACATGTGCCAATTGCTCAGAGCCCGGTAGCTTTGCTGTTCAGATTTTGAATCTGACAGTTTTCAACTTTTGAAAGATTTTGAATCTGAATATAATTAATCTTTAAAAAGTCTTATTCCATCTGCCAAAGCTCAGCAAAGAGGCCTCTGGGCCCGCTGTCCACTTCCTGCTGTGCCCGCCGGGAGCCCGTACGAGCTCACACAGCAGCATGGCCTGACACAAAAAGCGCACCCTGCAAAGGGGCAGAAATGATGGCAGATTCCTGGGCTGGAATCTATTAGGTTTCACGTGCTGCTGCCATTGCTTTAGGCTGCAGTGGTGCCCTCCACTTTGCAATGAGCTGACACTGGCTATCGGGTTCCACTTTCTGGGTACGTTGCAAACCAGTTGGATTTTTTGCCACGTCTAAACCCAGCGCAGGGACTCCTCCTCAGTGTCTGGGTTGGCCCCACGCATGCCGCCTATACTCCGCTCAGTGCATTCAGGAGGATCCATGGCGCTCCATTCCCCTGCTGGGGGAGCAGCAGGGGCTTTACAGGGCAGAAAGAGCATCCTAGGGTTGCCAGCTTTGGTTGGATGTATCCCTGGAGGTGTCAGCCCATGACATACTCTTTAATTAAAGATTAATCTTTAATTCTGGAGACTCCCGGACAATCCTGGAGGGTTGGCAACCCTAACGCATCCAGTTTTGCCAACTGTCGGTATGCCTCCACTGCATCACATGTCGGCATACCAACAGTTGGCAAAACTGGATGCATTAGGGTTGCCAACCCTCCAGGATTGTCCAGGAGTCTCCAGAATTAAAGATAGGTTTCAGAGTAGCAGCCGTGTTAGTCTGTATTCGCAAAAAGAAAAGGAGGACTTGTGGCACCTTAGAGACTAACCAATTTATTTGAGCATAAGCTTTCGTGAGCTACAGCTCACTTCATCAGATGCATCTCATGAAGTGAGCTGTAGCTCACGAAAGCTTATGCTCAGATAAATTGGTTAGTCTCTAAGGTGCCAGAATTAAAGATTAATGGCATCTGCACTGCGTCACGTGTCGACGTATCTGAGCGAGCTCCGATCGCGCTAGCTCCAGTGACAATCGCAATGAAGTCCTGGCAGCACAGCAGCAGGGGTTGTACAGACCTGCCTGGGACACTGGGTATATACCTGAGTGGCTGGCCCATGCTGCTGTGGGTGGCTTCACTGCCATTGTTCTAGGAGCTAACTAGATCAAAGCTTGCTTGGGTAGGTCTCCACGTGCTGCAGTCACACCTCTAATAGACCTACTCTGCGAATGCTGGGCCCAAAAGGTTTACAAATCAAGTGGGATCATGATTAGAAGGGAGGCATGGGACGGCCAGGACTCCTGGGTCCTATTTCCGACTTGGCCACTGACCTTGGGCAAGTCATCGCCCCGCTCTGAGCCTCCGGTTCCCCTCCCACTCTTTTGTCTGTCTAGATGGCGAGCACGGTCTTGGTGGGGATCTTTAGGTGCCACCGTCACGCAAATGATACTAATCATGGATTTCAGGGGGCAAATCATCATCCCTGCTGCTGAAGGGAGCAGGGCTAGAACCACATTGAGCTATTGAGCCTGGAATGGTTTTGCCCACGGCCCTCACGGGGTTCCTGTTTCTGAGGGCTCCCTATGCTCATTAATATCAAGCTGCCCTTTTAAAAGAAAGTGATAGAGGTAATTAATGATATTTACAGAACAATTGGGCAACGATTGCCTCTGTCTCTCAGAAGGCAATGAATCACCCCTGGCCTCCACTTATCGGCTGGACTGGCAGGATGTTTCTTTAGCTCACTTTGGACACTGTGATTAGCTTCCTGAATTAATGATTGCTAATGGTGAGAAATTGATGTTGTCTATGGGGCCTGTGATTTGGAATAAACAAGGCATCAGAGTTCTTTCCCCAGGGAATCTCAGGGCAAGTTAATTGCTGGGAACTTGGCATAAAGTGTCATATCTCTTCCCTTTCTACCCGCCCTCATCCCCATCCCTCTCTCTGCTCTCTGTCACCCCAGCCCGGCTCTCTCCATCCCTCCCCATCCTCCTTGCCCCCTGCACCCTCCTTTCTTTCATCTCACTCTCAGTTTGTCCTCTTACCAGTTCTCTGCGTGCACCTGGGGAAACATGAGTCTTGCACGCTATTGAGCTCACAAGTGGGCAGCACATATCAGAATGGCCATCCATGTTGGGTCCCTCCTTATCTCCCGGCACTGAGTGTCCAGGCTCTGTGGGTCACGCATGCAGAGGGCTGGGTGTGGCCGAGCACCAAAGAGCTGGGCATTGACTGCGCCAGAGTCATTTCTTGAAAAGCCCCTCAAGCTCTCATCCTGAGAGTGGGCTTTAAGAACACTCGTAAGGCTGAACTCCACTTTGAAACCTTCCTCAGCCATGATGCCTACAGGCCGTGGGCATTGGTGAGGCAGCTGGCCAGCCAGAACATCTATTTTCCTGCTTAATTCTGTTCATTTGGTTACCTCACCCTTCAACCCTCCCCAGCCCATCTGTCTCTTTCGTCCACCTGTCACGTCCTGCCTGGCACCTGGACTGCCAGCCCCGTGAGGCAGGCACTATCTTCATAGATTCCAGTGCCAGAAGGGACCTTTGTGATCATCTAGTCCAACCTCCTGTGTAACACAGGCCAGAGACCTGCCCCACAATAATTTCTAGAGCAGAGCATTTAGAAAAACATCCTGTCTGGATTTTAAACATCCTCCCACCCTGACCTGTACTGTGGACTGTCCCAGTTTTTCATTCACAAAGGGAGAAGGGGCTGCTTTTCCTTCTGATGTCCCTCATTCGTTTTACCACCAAACACTTCCCTGTGACGCCCCCCCACACGCAGCCATGTCTCAGATGTTCATTTTGAATAAATAATCCACGAAAGGGCAGGGGAGGGAATGTCTCTCCTCTCGATGCCCAAATGCCTGACCCTACCTGGCCTCATTTCTATGCCGACAACCACTATTGCTCCTCCCTCCCCTCAGCCCGGGAGAATCTCCATTTGCCATCAGGAGTAGGGTGCACATCACCCCATCTCCACTGGAACAAGTATATCGATTCCTTTAGCCTCAGAGACACTGAGATGTCCCCACAAAGGCACCTCCTGCTGCTCCCTTGGTCTGCAGAGGCTGGTATCCCTTGGGCCGAGCAGGGCTGGGGCCAGCACAATCTCCGCTCCCCTTGCTGCTGGGGGAGGATCTGGTACTTGTCTGTACAGTGCCTCACACAATGGGGCCCGGAGCTTGGACTGGGTGTTGCTAGGGGCTACCGTAATACAAAGAAATAATAATGCTCCTCATCCACTCATCCCACAACCCATCCTGAGGGAGTGCAGAGGCTGGAAGGCAAGGGACTTGCAACCACGTTTCTCCTCTGGAGAAGAGAACTCCATGAACATGCCCCAATCCCAGCTGGAGTCCTCCCCACCAACACACACTCCACACTGGTATCTTTCTTCTGGCTTTTCAAACTTGACAACAACTCGGCTGCAGGTGTACAGTGACTGCTGCCTCTCATGCTGACTGTTGTTTCCTGGTGCTCCCTCACCTGACTATGTCCGTGTGTTGCCTGTTGTCTGATACTTAGATTTTATGTTCCTGGAGGCAGGCTGTTCTGTGTTTCTACAGCGGCTAGCACAAGGGGCTCCTGGGCTACAATAATATAAATAAGTAATAAATAATTTTTATAAATATTTTTAAAATCTTAAGGGTGGGATCCTCTGAGGTGCTGGTCACCTTCAAAGAGACATGGGAGCTTAGCACCTTACAAGATTGGACCCAACCTCTGGACCATATGGAAACAGACCAATGGATTACAGCTTGATCGCCACTCTCCATCAGTATCCCATGGTGGGTGCGCTTGAGCATGTTGTAAAACTCTCCTTTTGCACTCGCATGTGCAGTTCTGTACAATGGGAGAGTGGATGAACATTCCCTCCTGACCCTCCGTGGTGATCATGCCCTGAAGCAATGAGGATTGATGGCCCTGGACAGCTTTACTGTCACAATAACATCACTCCGATGTGATTCTTACTCACACGACAGTCTCTCAATCTCTTCTCCAGGCAGAGCCCCAACAGTGTGGGGAAGCTCAGTGCTCACCGCCTAACAGACCAGCCGCAGCCTCCTCTGTCCTCTCCACCCCTCTCATCCCTTTGAACGTGGAAATAAGAAAGCAACCGCTTTCCCCTGCCAATCCTTAGTTCAAAGCCCAACCTCTGGGAGTCCAGGACCTGGCACAATGCACTCCATTGTCCTTGTCCGATGCTGAGAGGCAGCCAGAACACAAAGACAGGCTGGAGTCACTGTCCAACGCGCCAGGAAACCGTAGCCTCGGTCAACAAAAGCATCTTCTCCCCACAATGGGAGTCTGAATGCTGGGGGGACCCGGGGGGACACTCAATATGTTCTATTGTCTCCGAGGGCCCAGGTGTATTGAGGGAATTGTACAATGGGATCAAACAGCCTAATTCTGAACTGGGGAGGCTAAAAAAGCTGTCCTTCTTCAGATCTCTCCTTATCTCCCTTGCTATCTCCTGGGCTTAGCCTGGGTGTACTTGCTTGCAGTCACTTCGTAACAAGCCCAGCAAGCCAATCAGAAGCCAAGCACAGCCCTCAGTCCCCTTGACTGAGGTGAGTTATAAATGACTCACTGGTTTATATTTGAGCACAGTCCTCTGCACACCTCTACCTGGGGAGCAACTCTCTGCCGGGGCTTTCTTGACACATTTGCAGCTCACCTAGCAGAATTAGCCCTTTCTTCCCTCCAGCAAAGATGAAGGTAAGTCCCTGCTCCCAACAATGGTGCTCTTTGTCTGGGTGGGCGTGGGGGATTCGCACTGAGGTTGCACAGCCACAGGGTGTGAATTTCAATATTTGGAGACCTGGTTGTTGAATGATTTTTTTTCCCCCCAAAGGTATTTACAGCAGCAGATATGCCAAGGAATTAGCAACAGCAAAGATCAAGGGGCTTGAGTTATGAAGAAAGGCTACAGGAGCCAAATCTGGGAATTAATTATTATGAGATCAAACCCTGCAGTCCTTACTCAGACAAACTCCTGCTGAGTTCGGTGGCAATTTGCCTGAGCATGGAGAGTTACTAGTAATTACAGAGCCTGTGGGTCTGGTCTGTTACTGGTGTTTGTGTTGCACCCATTCAGGCTATGGTGCTTTGCAGGCAAGTCCCTGCCCCAAGGAGTTTGCAACTTAAATCAGACTTTGCGATGCCCCCCTCCCGCCGCCCCCTCAGTTTGTAAGGTGGAGTTTGCATAGCTTGGCTAAGGAATAAATAGCAGGAGCATGTGGGAGAGGGCATATAAAAGTCTGTCCCAGCCTAATATACCAAGGAGGAAGGGGCAATTATTTAAGGTGGGATGAAATTAAGAAGAAATTCTAGGCTAGAAATCTGAAGGTGCTTCCTACCAGAGATGTGTTAGATTGAGGGATAGTGTCCAAATGGAAGCAGTGGGATTTCCATGGCTTGGGAGTTTTAAATCTAGACTGGACCAAGCCTTAGGATCTGTGTGATAAGCGATAGTCCTGCCCTGCATGGGCCCTAATTGCGGTACCAATTCTCAATACTCTGATCAGTGGAACTCTTGTGCTGATTCTGCCTCTGTGTGCCGCTAAAATCCATCCACTTCTGACTTGTGCATCGGCTGAGAACCTTGGGACAGGTTCTCCCCTGGCATGGTTCCTGAAGAGGTTCTTACCTCCACTGTTATTTACTGGTCAGCAGAAAGTGCTTTCAAGAGCTTGCTGGTATGGGCGGAGATGGATTTTTGCCTAGGTTCAAACCCTGGATGGAGAGAAATGCCCTCCTCTGCCCTTACTGTTGGGAACGATGGACGAGGTGACCCATAAGGTGTTTTTCCTTCTCTCATATCAGATTCCCGGGGGGAGGGAGTGTGTCTGTGTACATGAGAGAGCGCTAAGCAGGCAACTTGGATAAGAGTGTTCTCAGGTGCTGCAGGAATGCTGCAGTCTGCAAACTTCCTAATTCCTGAGACTTTCCTTTGCCCGTGTGCTCTTCAAAGGGCAATAGTAGTCTCGGTGCTCTGGGAACAGATAGCCAGAGGGGTTATTGGGGGGGCAGACTTTCCCCCTTACCCCACTATTCTTTTCAAGTCATTTCTCAGTCCTTTCCCACAGAGCTATGGAGATGCTGCCTCCATACGGGGATGGGGAGCTGTGATGGAAAACTTTGCAAGGGCCAAACGCTGATGTTGTTGAGATCAGTGGCAAGACTCCCATTGACTCCAGCAACATCGGGATTTGCCCCTAAAAGCGTTCCTAAACTGGGTGATTTTGTAGAATCTAGCAGCCACCCACCTGACAGCTCTTGAGAAAAGAGAGGCCCCCAGGGGTTCTTATAGCATTTCAACCCTGTAGCCTGCTGAGGGGCTGCTGACCTTGCTCCAGATCAGCTCTGACTGCACTAAGTCAATGGGCTGGCCTGGCCCTTGGAAGCCAGGCTGATGCTGGTGGTGGTGATGTTATTTTTGGTGGTCTGGGGGAATGAGTGCATGGGCTTCCCACTGGAGATGTATCAGCCTCACCATTGTTACCGGCCCCCTAGCTGGCTGTCTCAGCAGAGAGGCTAAGGATCGTAGGGGACTGGAGACTCCACTCCTCTCCAAGCCCTAGAGATGCCTCCTGGGGGGTGAGGAAGGAGGCCCCGTGGGATGGGGAAAGCAGCACTCTGCTGTATCTGTGTGGTGGCCATGGACAGAGGGTGTCAGTCTCCAGCGCTGGCACCCTGGCACCTGCACTGAATTGTTCTGACGCAATAAGTGTATTGTTCTTCTGCACTGGAGCAGCGCTGCATTGGAGCCGGCAGAGCTGCTCATTTTTTATTCCTTGCACCCCCAAAGCTGTTCCTTCCTAACATGCCTACTGGCCTCCCCTTCTTCCCATAATTAAACTAGGACGAGAAGCAGCTGAAAAGTTGGGGCAGGGCTGAGAGCAAGTGGGTTATTTAAACAAATCAGAGAAAGACTAGGTTAAATTCTGGTCTCATTTGTAAGATAGTCAATCCAGAGTAACTCCAAGGACTCGAAAGGAGTTACTCCGGATTTACACCAGAGACCAGAATGTGGCCAAGGGAGTGAAAGCATTTTCTTTCATAACCCCCCTTGTCAACCAAATGCTTTGGCTTCACCTGCAGTAACTGGCAGGTGTCTGCAGCTCTTATTATCATGGTTACCAAGTGCACAGCTAGTTTGGTTTGAAACGCCTGTGAAGTGGTACAACAAATATTGGCACTGGCCCTACGGTAGCAGCGAGAGTGCAGAGCCTGAACTCCTGCCCAGTGCTTGCTCGGGTTTGTTCCCCCCCACCCCCCCCGAAGGACCATCTGCCTATGGAAATCATCAATTAACACGCCCAAATATTTAAACCAAAAGAAACCATTGTTTCAAAACCGAGCTGCTGTGTAGCAAAGGGGCCAGACGACGGCCACTGGCCTCCTTCCTTTGGGCTGTAAGGGCTGAGAGTGAACACGTGAGAAAATACGGGCTATTGAGGGATGAGGTGTGGAGCAGGGCATAGAGATGTTCCACCTCTGCCACTGGGACCTAACCCCATAGGGTTTTGTACCCACCATCGTGGTGTCCGAGCACCTCCTACAGGAAATGAAACCCGGGGACGTCAGGGAGTGTTTGGCACCTCTTCCGTTTTTGGGGTCAAACCACTGCTTGGGATCAGGCTTTTTATCTGTAGCTGATCTATCTTCACTCCTCCTTATGGCACTTATTATATGGCCAGTTTTTCAAAGTGTGCAGCCCCGAGGGTGACCAGATAGCAAGTGTGAAAAATCAGGACAGGGAGATGAGTGTGTGTGTGTGTGTGTGTGTGTGTGTGTGTGGGGAGGGCTAATAGTATCCCATGAGACAAAGCCCCTAATACCAGGATGTCTAACAGCTCCCAATCACTCCCACTGGGCACTTTAAAATGTGGCCACTCATGTCTCCGTTCTGGTCTAAATGTAAGATGTTTTCCCAGGAGAATTATGTTAGTTAGGGGGGTGGATTTTTACCAGTATAGCTATTCCAGTAAAAGTCCGAGCATAGGCACAGTTTTACCAGTATAAGGTGCTGTGTACTGGTATGATTGATTTTGCATGACCAAATCAAAATCAACTCTCCTGTTAAAAGCACTTGTATACAGGTAAAACTATGTCTGCACTCGGGGGGTGGAGATGGGGGTTGAGGTTCTGCTTTGACGACGCTGGCATAATAAAAGCAGCAAAACTTTTAAGTGCCTAAGCACTGAAATCTCTGGGTTTCAAAAGGACTGGAGATGGAAGTGAACAAACCTGTGGATTTTAGAACATTTCCTAGGTAAACTCATTGGGGTCGGGAGGACATGATCAGGAGAGGCTGGGGAAGTGGTCGTGGTAGGGGATACTGGGATACAAAGGTGAGTGCAGTAGAAATAGAAAAAGACTAAGTTTTTTGAGGCAGGGACTTTTTACTATGTGTACGTACAGCCCCTAGCATCATGGGGCCCTCATCCTGACTGAGTCCTCTAGGTGGTACTAGAATGCAAATAGTGAATACCAGCAGGAGCAGGAAGGTGGAGTGAGTTTGATCAGCATTCCTTGGAGTGAGTGAATTACACAACATTCTGAAACAACTTGCATTGGTTTAGAACAGACTGCTCTTTCCCCTGGATCCTGTGTGATTGGCTAACCAGAGGAGAGGCTAAATGAAGTGAAGGGGAAATAAAGGATGAGTAGTGTGGTATGTTGAAAACTGTGTTTAAATAACAAGCTATCCCTTTAAATGTAAGGGGTTTCCTGATCCTGGTTGCAGGCTCAGGGATCTCTGTAGGGAAGTGTGCAGTCTGGGTCTTCTGCAGCAAGTCCAATCTGCAAAAAAGCCAGTGTAGAGCAAGGTGGGGTGAGAGGTGCCTCTCTGCCTTAGGGAGCAGTCTGCTTGGTCTCTCTGCATTTGATTGTTTGTGTGTTAGATTTCTGAATTCTAAGAAATAAAATAATGTTATGTTGCAGCCTTTCAGAAAGAGTATCTAACTTTCTGTGTGCATGCCATGAACCTAACAGCTGGGTGTTAAGAGGGGTGAGATTATGTTTAATTTGGGAAAGAGAACTTGCCACTATGGGAGTGTCATAGAAATACACTTAGCACTGGATTCTCAGTTGGAGTAAACCTACATAACCCTGTTGACTTCCATGGAGTTGCACTAATTTACACCAGCTGAGGATCTGGCGCTTAGTCTTCACAAAAAATTCCCTGCCATTTCAATGGTTTCTGTTTAATTCCCACAGGGGAAAAGCAGGACGTGACCCGACATGATTTTAGCAGGTTTGTTTTGTTTAAAGTTTCTTCAGCACCGTCACATTCCCGTCTCCAGAGTCACACCCAAAGCACGTTGAGAAAACATCACAGGGATCTCAACTGCATGACATGCTTGGTTCCCTTGTCCATCCCTGTGGCCTCCAGGGCATCCCTACAGTGCTGCTGGCTCTGACAGAGGCATTGAGGCTCATCCACTTCCATAGTCCACTTGCAGCTGTGTTTGTAGCATTGCTTGCTGGGCATCTTAAGGTATCTATATAGGAGTGACCAGAACGGCTACAGGCAGCACTGCAAGGTGGGATGCAGAAGGGTCCAATGAGCTAGTGCAGTTGCAATGTTTGTGGTTTCCCATTTGCACTGGGAACCAACATGGTTAGAAGACAGCACTGGTTCACGTGGACTAAACCAATAGACCTAAACCTGGGTATTGCCCCCAAAGCTTTACACCTGTGATGGGCATTTATGGGTACATGAGGTTTTGCAGACATTGCTTGAACAGCCTTGAATATGCAATGGTTTGTTGTAAAACTTCCTCATCTAGTGTAGACTCAGAGGCAAAAGACATTTTTAATGAAGCTTAATCTAAGGTTTGAAGACTCTGAACTTATTGAGACGTTAAGGAATCAGGGAGAAAACCACAGGAGGAGGCAGTGAGACACATCATGTGTAAAAAAGTCATCTTAAATGATTTGCATTTTCTCCCTAAACATAACTGGCCAAATTCCTCCCTTGTGGAGTTCCACTGAAGACCCTTCACTTACTCCAGGAGTGAAATTGGCCCGATTTTAAACAAGATACAACCCAACTGCTCTCAGAGAAAGTCGATTTCCCACCCAGTTTTGCTAGTTTTGACTCATGCGCCCTGAATCTGAAGTTTCCCTCTTGCTCCAACTCTGTCAGCACCAAACAGTTGTTTCGTGCTGTTGGATCCTATCCACACTGAGCGGAAACTTCAATGTGACTTTCTCTCCCCAGACACAGCTATCAGCAGTGCTGGGACTAGAGATAAGGAGCTGGGATTCCTGGCAGTGAGGCAGGCGCTAGGAGAAAAGCTTGTGCTTGGCACACCTGGAGTGGTTTGAAACTGGCAGGACACGAGTTAACCAATCAGGAGCTCACAGGGCACCATGCAACATTGCAACTCAGCTGATACTTTGTGCTTGTCTGACCTTATGGAACAATTTATTTTGCCTGTTCCATGCCCTTGCTGTGAAACAGTTCTGCCCCAATTCTGTGTGTGCTCAGAATTCTATGCCCTGGCTTAAGGATTCGGAGCGTGCCTTTACTTTTCACTCTGTAGGCCCAGATTACCAAGTGCTCATCACTAGTAATCAAGGCCGTATTTCCCACTGCACTGCACTTAGCACCCAGCAGTGCCCTCTGAAACACTGATGGGCTTGGCTTCTCAAAAGAGCTCTGCACTCAAGGTGTTTCCACCATGCGGAGGCTCCTGAGAATCTGGCCACTTGTTTTGGTGCCTAAACAGAATTCTTTGGAGAATCTGGCCTCTAGTTAACAAAATGATCATTGGCAGCACAGCATTTCACTGGCTTTGGGATCCCATCCCTGTAGATAACTTGCATTATCTCTGGTCAGCGTTTTGCCACTGTGACGAAGGCAAAACGCTACCTTGGGTATGTCTCCACATGCCCATCTCCGTGTTACACCTTCTCTACCACGACAGCTGGCTTACTCTTTCGTTCACTGCACAATCAAGTGACTCCTGCTCTTTACTTCTGAAATCTCAAAGGTTTAGCCTGTTGTTTGATCTAGGGCAAGGCCATTGATAAGCCAACTCAAGAACTTGACTCTCTCTGAGATGCTGACATCATCGGCCTGTTTGTTCAAGATGAATTTAATCATGAGAATATTATTTTTTTCACGTTTGCCAGCACTTTTGCTCAGCAGGAGGACTTCATTAAAGAGCTGTGGTATAGTCATAGAATCATAGAATCATAGAATATCAGGGTTGGAAGGGACCTCAGGAGGTCATCTAGTCCAACCCCCTGCTCAAAGCAGGACCAATCCCCAATCAAATCAGCAGATTCGGTCCCGCTGATGGCATGGCAGGCACACTGCTCAGAAACCAACCAGATTGAGAAATAAAGCTTCACACACCTGAAACTTAGGCCAGGGTCACTGGAGTTTATGATCTTTTGCTGCAACTTGATTTGGGTTTTCTAATAAGGCATGGGGGATTGAGAATCTGGAGTGAGCCCGGGTGGGGGTGACTTACAGAATCTGGAGTCAAGCCAGGAGTAACTCTGTATCCAGAACAAGCTGTAGGGGACTGAGAATTTTGGAGTGAACCTGGGGTGGGAGGGAGAACTGGAAATCTGGAGGGACGGGGCTTCTGGGGTGAGCCTAGGTGGGCTGGCAATCTGGAACAAGCCCAGCAGGGAGTGACTGGGAATCTCGAGCGAGTCTGGAGTGACTGGGCTTCCAGAATGAGCTATAGGAAGCTGGGAATCTGGAGCAAGTCCAAGGGTGCAGGGATTAAAAATCTAGAATGAGCGTGGAGGGAATGAACTTGAAATTGGGGTCCAGCCTGGGGCTGTGTTTAGGGTGAGCCTGAGCCAAGTCTCAAATGACCCTGTCTTCAGAATGGAAAAAACAAGAAAGGGGATACCAGTCAAAGTGCTAACACCTGGAGGGTTCTGAACCCAGTGACCAATGATACCAGAAGGGAAGGTCTCCTTGCACGTGGTCACACCACTGCGGCCCCACTCCTTGCCCTGTCATGTAAGCCAGGCAGAGTCAGTTTGGATAGCGACCTACCTAGTGTCTGGGAGAAATGGTCTTGGTTATGCAGCAAGTGACACTCTTCTGAGTCAGCACTGACCCACGTATTAGAGAGCCCAGCGCTGTTAGAGGTGCTGGTATTAGAGAGCCCAGCGCTGTTGGAGGTGCTGCATTTTGGATGATGGGTGCAATCTAGGTCTGGCTCCATGTGATCATTAGAATTTTTGTGGCACATGTCACCATATGAGGGTTGTCAATCTCAGGTTCCTGGCAAAATTTCCATTAGCACCATCATACTGCTGACCTATATTCCCATAGCCATTTCAGCTGCCTGCATTATCCTTCGCTTCCTGACTCAGACTTCTGTGCTATGTTACTGCACATTGTTAAAATCTTCCAGACTCCACCCCAGAGGTGGCTACCTCTCAGCTAACAGTGACATCATTCCTCTGGGCATACACTTATGGGTGAAATCCTGGCTCCAACAGGGCCAGGATTTCACCCAGTATGTTTAGGACCTGATCCTGAGCAGTGCTGAGCCTGAGGGGCGAAGGCTACAGGAGTTGAGCGTGTTTGGCACCTCTCCGGCTTAGTCCTCTGATGTGTAACACACTTGGGATGATATTTTCGGGCTTGACTAGGCAGGTGACACCATTGCCAGGTATGTAGAACGCGCATCTGCACAAACTAGCCCTGTTGCTGTGGTGTCAGTCACTGGTCTCCATTAACGTCCCTCTCTATCAGAATGGAAAATGCTTTGGGGTCTAGTATAGATGGGAGCAAGCCATGGTCGAAACTCTTTCCAGGCAATCTCTTAGGCTCCTGGTTTTATCAGATGCTTGTTCCACAATAGTCTGTATGGGTTGGGCCAGAAGTGTCCAGAGAAAGAAAGAGTTAAACTATTGCAAAAAACCCCAACTGTACTCAATAATCGTCCTGCCTGGGGTGAAATATTTCAAAGAAAGCTGGGCTGCCTGGAAGATGCTGTCTGACTGGGATTGTCTAGTCCCATCTACACCTCCAGCTCTGTTCTTATGAGCCTGAACCTTTGTCTCTAGAGAAAGCCTGGAGGGAAAGCACAGTTTAGGAGGCTGGGACAGCAGACTCCCATCGGAGTGTGTAACTGCTCTGTACAAAGCTAGAGCCTGCAGCCATATGACCTTGGGCTAAGATCTCATCAGCTCTCAGGGCTGGACTTGGAGACCTCTAAAGATATATCTACGCTGCAATCAGAGATGCGATTGCAGCACATGGAGACATACCTGAGTGTCAGGATCCCAACAAGGGCAGTCAGGCCAAGGGTCAGAGTAGGGTCAAACCCGAGGCTGGGAGTAGCAGAGGACTTGCGTAGTCAGGTTCCAGGCCAGAGCAGATACCAAGGATCAGAGTCCAAGTCAGGGTGCAGGTCAGAAGGCAAAATGAAAATCGAACCAAGATCAAAGCCAGGATTTGCACAGGGAGCAAGGATGGTCATGGCAGCCACAAATGTCCTTTGGGTTTATATCGAGTGGGGAGCCAGCAATGAGCCTTGGGGCTGCTGCCTGTCAGACCCCTTGATACAGGACTTTCCATGGGCTGTGTCCAAAGCAGGTCCTGGGCAGCAGCGTGCAAGCTAGGTACAGCTGCTACTGGGTGCCTAGTAGTCCTACAGGGCCTGGGTTCTGGATCTGTGGAGTCGTACACTCAGCTAGCTTTAATCCAGCTCGTTTAGGTACCACATATGCAGGCTCTCCTAGCCTAAACTGGGAGGGCTTCACTCCCACGTTGCTATGGCTTTACTACTATTGTTATTCCAGCTAGCTAGATCAAAGCTTTCTTGGGTACATGTCCACCTGCTGCAACCTCGCCTCTGATTACAGGGTAGACACGCACTAACGGGAAACCACTCTTTCCCCGGAGTCACAACTGAGCCAGGGCCTGGGAATGGGGCTATCCCACTGGGATTCCATCTTTCAAATAATGGAAGACCACAGTCCTCGCCTCACACAGGCCCGGTCTACGCTAGACACGTTTGCTAGTAGTAATGGCAGATGGGGCATGATTTCTTTTATGACATTCTGCTACCAGCAAACGCCCTGGTGTAGATGCAGTTGGACAGGCCAAAAAAAGTCCTTTTGCCAGTATAGCTGATTTCATTTGCACAACTGTTGTAAGTTATACAGGCAGAAAAGCTCTTTTTCTGGTATAAACTGCGTCTACACTAGAAAGCTTTGCCAGGATAGCCATACTGCTACAGCTGTACCAGCAAACCCTTTCTAGTGTAGACAAGGCCCTCATCCTTGAAGATCCCCTGGGGCTGTTCACAAGAGATGGGGGGTTGCTGGCTGTGCTCTGACCACATTTTGAGGGTGGTAATTAACATTCTGCCTCCCTAAAATCACCCCATGTCTTCAGCTGGATCTAGTATCCTCCGCTTCCCATCCCAGACTGGTGTGTAGTGCTGATGTGCTCTGCTGAACTGCTGCCATCTTCTGCCCTGCATTTCAGTGGTCCATGTAGCAATCCTCATATACAGCCTCTAAAGCACCTCACAGACTCTAATGATTCCCTTTTCCTGACTAGCTTTTGCCCCAGGCCACGTGCCCTTGTGTTCAGGTATTTTAGGAACAGTGTCTCTCCAGATCTGTGGCCTGGATATCACATTGTTTTTATCCACCTCAAGACATGCCCAGACAGAGAGATTTTTCTCCTGGCCTGTCAGACAGCAATCCCAGTCCTACCACCCTGATTCACCCAGATTGCTCCCTTTTGGCAGTCACATGAGATAATCTAGTTCCGTTCTGAACCCAGACTGGGCTACAATGCAGAAAATACACAGAAAGTACAAATAGCCAGATTCATCCACTGACTTCAATGGGCTACCCCGGGGATGAATTGGGCCCAAAACATTTAACATTAACTGCATCACTCCCAGACCGAGGGTATGTCTACACTGCAATTCAAGCTGTGATTGGGCTAGCGGTATCGGCGCTGGCGTGGCTGAAAATTAGCAGCGTAGATGTGGCGGCATGAGATTCAGAGCAGGCTAGCAATGCGATCACGTGCCCAAGTTCCCCGGCGTATTTGTACAGCCCATGCTGCCATGTCTCCACTGCTAATTTAGTGAAAGCGAGAGCAGGTATGACAGGTTTCAGAGTAGCAGCTGTGTTAGTCTGTATCCACAAAAAGAACAGGAGTACTTGTGACACCTTAGAGATGAACAAATTTATTAGAGCATAAGCTTTCGTGGGCTACAGCTCACTTCATCGGATGCATAGAATGGAACATACAGTAAGAAGATATATATATACATACAGAGAAGGTGGAAGTTGCCATACAAACTGTGAGAGGCGAGCAGGTATGTCTAACCAAGCTGCGATCACGCCTCAGATTGCAGTGCTGACAATATACTCAATGCAGCCAGCACATAGCTTTTCCTCTGGAAACCTTTATTCCTTCTCTCTGACCACCCCCTTCCCTCAGGCTTTCTCCGAGGATGGGCTCAATGTCATGTCGGCCTTTGTCTACACAGGGAAATTGACTGGAAGAGCTATTGTAGCAGTTCCTTATTGCCTGCATGGCCCTATTTTCAGACGTTTTGCTTCCTGCCACCCCAGACAACATGGAAGATGCCACTTTGGAGCAAAAAATGGCATCCTCCAGGCAGCGTGACCTTGCACACACCGTACGTGTGAGGTTATGCTGTGCAGAGCAAAATGGTGTCCTCCACACACTCAGGATAGTCGCAACTGCATCCGTTGATTGCATGACCCTCCGAGGTGTCATGACCCATCGTATGAGAACCCCTGAGATATTTCTATCATTGCTCTATTCTGGAATTGAGTGATTTTTATTCTGGAACCGAGTATTCTTATCGGGAGCTAGTCTGGAATAATTTTTTCAGCTATTAATATTCTGTTCAATTTCCCCATGCAAACAAGGCCTTAATCCTAATTTACACTGGAAGCTCTGGATATTCCTAGGACCAGTAGGAAACAATTTCGAGACAGACATAAGGAGAATTTGTTATTCAAGTACTCCCAGAATTTTGGATGTAAAATGGCACTTGGTTCTAAACTAAAATGCAGCCTATGCACTACCCAAAACCAGTTTGGATTTAGCTGTTACACAGATGGGTCAACTCCAGAACCTTCTATTTGATTTCCTCTAAAATTTAGAGTTCTGGTAAAACAGGATCTGGATAAAAACCTACTCTGGTTTCGGTTCCATAAGGCCAAAATATCCACTGTCAAGGTTTTGCACAATCAAAACCTGACCCTCTTGTGCCCAATCTCTTGAAACAAAGATCCGGGTGTAAATCTACGTGGCTACATTGACGTCAATGGAGCTATAGCCGAGATTCTGCAGAATTCACACCTTTCAGCGATGTGCAGTTAATTTCTTGATAACTATTCCCTGAAATCCCAGTTGCTTTCCCGTCCTCGACGTGTGTGATGGGCAATGACTTTCTTAAATAAATGCCAGACAAAAATAATTATCCACATCCTTGTTTCAAATGTATGCATTCCCCCTCCTCACCCCCAGACTCATCAGCTCATAATGGTTCTCCCCTCTCCTCTGGTGGCTTTGTTTACACTAAAGTGAGCCATGGGGAGTTTATTATCTTCCCCTGGCGACACCTACATATTGCATAGGGCTGGTCAAACAGGACTGTTCGGCATCATTTTCATACAAATAGGTCAACAACTGTTACATCTCTGTGTGAGAGAAAATTGTTCCCAGCTTCTGGCAGGAATCAAGTATTACCCCACAGCTCTGAGCAGGACAGAATAGCAACTCTAAATGCAAATATGAAACACCAAGGGTGTTATGTTTGTAGATGAATTAATGAGGCGCTGTAGCTAGAACCTCTTGGATGAAAGCTGCTCCGTACCGGTAATGTTAATATTTCCCACTGCACAGTGCTTCACAGACATGCTAATTAATCCTCCCAGCAGTGCTATGATGTATCACTAACCCCATTTTATGCATGGTGAAACTGAGGCAGGGAAAGATCAGGTGACTTTCCCAAGCCCAAACAGTAAGTCATTGGCAGAGCCAAGATTAGAACTGTACTTCCTGACACCCAGTCCTGTGCACATTCCTTTAGACCACATTGCCTAGCTTATGAGTTTCACTATAAAACAGGTGACAAAAATCCATTTAGTTCAAGAGGTGGTGACCCAGCCTGGAAACAGACAATCCCTTGCTCCAGAAGCCTGCTTGTGAAGTGGAAAGAAGACATTTAGGAGACAGAATACTCCAGAGGAAATCCTAAATGCCTGGATGAAGGAGGCTAGACCAAGTCTCTCTTCTTCTTCTAAAACTTCACTTGGTGGCCAGATCTGCTCACGCTGATTCCTTTCTTCTCCTTTGTCTTATCTCGGAAGGATCTGAAGGACACCGAGATGAACCAAGCCCGACCTCGCTATGTTGTCGACCGGGCTGCGTATTCTGTCAACTTCTTCGATGAAGAGTTTGAGAAGAAAAAGAGAAGTTATCCACTTGGGGAAAAAGTCAAGAACCTTTTCAGGTAATGTGGAATGCTACTGAGTCTCCTTCGGAGCCTGTTGCCAGGTCAGATTTGGCTCAGCAGTGCGGTGTTTGAGGGGGTGGAGAGAGGGGAAGGAGAGAATGCGAACCCTGAGATCAATACAACATTTCCATTAAAAAAAATTCCAGGGGAAACATGTTTTTAAGCAAATAAATGGTCTCCTGTGGCATTTTACAACCTGGGCATTGTAGCATGGGGGAAGCAATGACAACCTGTTAGCAATTTTCTAGTCAATTTCATAATTAGTAGAGAGATTGTTTTTAAAAGCATGAAGGGCAGTAGGCAACCAGCTGCCCCTGAAGCAGCCCACGACCCTGGAGGTTTGATTCACACACACACACAAAAGCTCTATCATTCAGCTCTGGCTGCATAAAAGAACCTTGAAATAATCAGAAATGGCCCCTTGAAAATACCCCCACGTGTATGGGGGCTCCTCAGCTGGCATAGACCTAGTGTAAGGGCTCTGCCCCTGCCCTGTTATCAGCTCCCAGCATAGGGAGCAAATCAGAGGCAAGGCTGGAGTGCAGGGCATTATGGCTAGTCTTTGCTTCCCGGGGTCTAGCATAGGCCAGCCTTAAGGCTGCTTTCACTTACATTGGGTGCAGGGCCCTTCCTCAGAATATGGGGAGTGCAAAATTGGCTTAAAGCCACTTTAACACTCTTCCAACATGTATAGAGTCCTGGCCCTGCCCCCAGGACAGCAATGGACTAACTGAGAGTCAGGCCCAGCAAGCTAATAGCTAACTGAGCACAGATATTCGGAGTGGAAAGATTTCTGTGCTCTGAAATCAAGATGGGCAGCTGTTTGAGGTGCTCTCTGGGCTTTGGATAGGCAAAGCCATAGGCTAGAGAGCCTTTGTTAAACTCGACACATTGATGCCTCTGAGGCTGTGGCTGTTCCCATGTTGACTTTAGTTTTGGGTGGCATCCAGGTGCTTTTTAAGTGGAGAGAGTTTTTCAATAAGCCCCAGGAATAACTGCTCTCTCTCTCTCACTTCGCCGAAGTACAGAACAGCACCACCCCAGGGAGAAAATGTAATCACAGCCGCTGGAGATTAATACATCTGAGATAACCAGCGCTGAGTAATGAATATATATTTGATTGGGTTTGCACTGTAATTGAAAGGTAAATGGAGTTTATGGTTTTCACTTCAAATGAATCAGTCTGCAGTCAGAAATGAAGGCAGCCTGGCTGTGCTCAGAAGAATGCTTTTGCTTTGCATTTATATAGAAAGCATCTTTCACCCAAGTATCTCAAAGGGCTTTGCAGACATTAACTGAGGAAGCCTGTGCATGTGTTGTTAGATCCATAGGACTGATAGGTAAGCTGAGCTTCACTGACATGCTTAAAGCCTTATAATGAGTCAGTGGCAGAAAGGAGAACAGAACCTAGAGAAACCCTGTGTAGAGAAACCCTGAAAGTCCTATGTTCTAACCACTGAAGAAAGATACTGCCTGAGATCCCTGAACAGTTCAGGGGATGTAGATATAAGATCTTACTTTAATTTCAAAGCGGATATGTGTCTAAATCCCTGTGATTGCTTTGGAAACTTCACTTGCTCTTTCTAAAGTAGAAACCCTGTCCAACCATGCATTCTAGGGTAATATACAAATCCTAGAGATCCACTTCCCTTTTCCAACATGTGTGATGTTCAGCCTATGCTAATAACCAGGGGCATGGTTGTCCACTGAATGCATCCAATGAAGTGAGCTGTAGCTCACGAAAGCTTATGCTCAAATAAATTTGTTAGTCTTGAAGGTGCCACAAGTCCTCCTTTTCTTTTAGTGTGAAACATGCGCAGAATGCTGCCACATCAGACTGGTGATGCTTCTCACACCCAGGTTGGCTTTGTATCTGCTCCACACTAGTGTAAATGGCTTCCCAAGGCAAGAGGCAATGAAAATCAGGACGATTGTCCTTTGCATAGGAAACCTCGTAGTGAAGGGAAATGCTTCTTATCGGGACCCTCCTTCCTTACTTGTGTTCATTTCCTCTCTAGATGTTCATCATCCAGGTTCAAAGTCATCATCTACAGTCTGTTTCCAATACTCGTTTGGCTCCCTAAATATAAAATTAAAGACTACCTTGTGCCCGATGTCCTTGGGGGAATCAGTGCGGGGACCATTCAAGTGCCACAAGGTGAGACCAGGTGTCCTTTCCCCAGTGGGGGTTAGGAAGTAACTTCCCCCCATGAGCAGCTGGGAGGAGAGAACATTCCCACCTTGCTCCAATTAAAGTTCGGACACGCTGTCGATGGCTGATTTTATCCCCTTCCTGGGGTTTGGCTTTATTAGTAACAACAGAACATAAACCCTCAGCCAAAGCTTTCTCCTCCAAGCTGGCTCGTCCTGGTTTTCCCTGCAGGGCCCCCCTGGCTCTGCCCCTAGTTGCCTCTTGCCAGAGGGTCACATCTCGTATCCTGGGAGAGTTAACACACTGCATTTACCACAAAGACCCCGCAGCACTGACCCAGCAGCTTTGTGCAGATTTTTAACTTCTGCTAACAGGATGAGTCGCTACTAGAAGAGTCCTGCACCCCTATGAAGGCTCATAGACCCTGCTGCCTTGGTGCAGTAGCCCACTCCATAAATGTCCCGTATGGGTTTTCTTGCATCTTCCCCTGGAGCATTTAGTACATTGCCAAAGAGAGGCTGCCGAACTAGCTGGGCCACTGTTCTGTGCCAGGAGGGGAATTCCCAGGGCCCGCAGCTGTAACTGAGATGGAAGATCTGAAGTCAATTTCACTTGCATTTTTCAGGGATGGCCTTTGCACTGCTTGCCAATCTGCCTCCCATCAATGGACTCTACTCCTCCTTCTTCCCTTTGATACCCTACTTCATCCTAGGTGGCGTCCACCAGATGGTCCCAGGTAAGTTCCCCTTTTTAGTTCTGAAATTTGAATGTCTGTACATTCCAACTACGTTCATTGCCCGAGGGCACATTCTCCAGCTGTACCATATCTCCTGACAGGGCGCTGTTTTACCAAGCCTCCTCTCTGGTGCATTAGTCAATGTCCTGGATCCCTGGTGCCTGCTGTATAGCATTGCGCCATGCACTGATAAACCACTGCCGTGTTCTGCTACAGAACTGACTGCATTGCAGTGGTGGGTGATTCCCAATTTACGTTAACGCTTTTCAGGATGGGATGCTTTGTATACATGTAAGTCACCTGTTACTGTTTTGTCCTGTAGGCACCTTTGCTGTCATCAGCATTATCGTTGGGAGCGTCTGCCATGATCTGGCTCCTGAGTCCGATTTCGAATACTTTAACCATACCACCAATGAGATAAACATCAACAACACAGCCATGGAGGCAGCCAGACTGGAGATTTCCGCCACATTAGCTTGTCTGACAGCCATCATACAAGTAAGGACATCTTGGCACTAACACTGCAGTGCCCACTGTCTGAGCTAAGCCTAACCCTACCCCTTGTATGAGGTTGGATTTTGTCATTTGTACACCCTCAAGGAAGGGATGGCAGTGCCAGCAGGTGCAACAATTGGGACTGTTTCCAAGTAGATGATACCTGGAAACAAAAGGTTTGGAAGGGTCCTGTGGTCCTGGCTCCCACTTCAGAAACACTGGACCTCAGACACTATAGTGATTCCTACACTATAATAGGGATCTGGATAGATGGACCCATCCTATATTAAAGTTTCTGAACAAGAAAGAGACACATTGAGGTCTCTGTTCTTTTTCCATGATCAGCAGCTCATAGCAATTGCAGGTGTGTTTTTACTCCAAAGACACTTTCATGGGAGCACATGGGGTAGTAGAAAATTAAGCACGTGGCAATGCCCATAGGAGGCATGGTGTGTGCTAGACACATGGTCTGTATTTCCTCTGCCTGTGTTCAGAGAGGGCGTCTTGCTCATGGTGCAGGGCTGGGGGGAGGACGCAGTTGCCAAGGTGGTGCAAAGCTCACCCTGTGCACTCTCCCAATCCTGTGTGCAGAGCTAGTAACTGGTTAGAGCACTCGCCAGGTGACACTAGCGGACGCAAGGGAACAAAATGGCATCCCAGCCACACTTCCCCAGCCTCTATGTTGGCTCTTTGCCACCAGAGAATGCTCCCAGCCTGGCATGACTCTCCCGGGGCTAGTTAGGCTGGCTCTGTGTCCAGACCGCCCCAGTGCCCGGTGCCAAGTGGCTGCCCTGCACTGCAGGGGCCAGCCTGGCACGTGCAGCAGTTCTCCATTAATGATCTCTGTGATGGCCCCTGCGGACGGGGTCTGGGCTGTTTCTAGTACGTTTACACTGTGATGCGTGTGTCCGTCCATCCTTAGATCTGTCTGGGATTCGTGCAGTTTGGCTTCGTTGCCATCTACCTCTCGGAATCCTTCATCCGGGGCTTCATGACTGCAGCAGGGCTCCAGATCCTCATCTCGGTGCTCAAATATGTCTTTGGCTTGACGATCACAGCCTACACTGGGCCCTTGGCCATCGTTTATGTAAGTGAGCTCGCTGGGGTAGGGGCCTTCTCTCCACACCTCGGCCCAGGGGCTAGCATGCTGCAGACACTGCGTCAGCAAATACATGGGGACATTACTTAATGAATCCTAAATCAAATGAGCAGAGGGCTGAGAGGGTGTAAGCACATGGCAGTCTGCTCCATTCCCAGCACTCTCAGCTTGTACCCAGGGTGCCTTGTGCCATTACTGTAATAAATAAAGCCACAATCAGACCTGAGCCCTGATAGTTTTTAATTATTACCATTGATGGGTCTTGAGGGAGTTTTGGAAGGAATATTAGCCCTCCTGCTTCAGGGCATGAGCCAGTCTCTAGCTGTTAGAGGTCAGGGGGAAACTACCTGTGGGTGCAGGTTATCCCATAAATATGACCTCTTGTGCCTTCCTTTGATCTATCTGGTATTGGCCACTGTCAGAGATCGGACACTGAACTAGATGGTCCCCTGGTCTGGTCCAGTCTGGCAGTTCTTCCAAGACAAGGTTCGGTTCATTGAAGGCAACACTGCTGGATTGACCTTAGCCTGTTTAGGTTTGGAAACACAGAATCAGCTTAGTCAGCAGAGAGTCGGGCATGTCAGAGCGTCCCTGGGGCCAATGCAGGAAAATCCAAACCTGCAATCCCTAGAGACGCCGCTTGATTTTTAGTATTCCAATGAACACAGGTATTCTGTTTGGGTTTAGAGTAACAGCCGTGTTAGTCTGTATTCGCAAAAAGAAAAGGAGGACTTGTGGCACCTTAGAGACTAACCAATTTATTTGAGCATGAGCTTTCGTGAGTTACAGCTCACTTCATCGGATGCATACTGTGGAAATTGCAGAATATCATTATTATATACACAGACACCATGAAACAATACCTCCTCCCACCCCATTATCCTGCTGGTAATAGCTTATCTAAAGTGATCATCAAGATGGGCCATTTCCAGCACAAATCCAGGTTTTCTCACCCTCCGCCCCCCCACAGACAAACTCACTCTGTTGCTGGTAATAGTCCATCATTATTACCAGCAACAGAGTGAGTTTGTCTGTGGGGGGGCGGAGGGTGAGAAAACCTGGATTTGTGCTGGAAATGGCCCATCTTGATGATCACTTTAGATAAGCTATTACCAGCAGGATAGTGGGGTGGGAGGAGGTATTGTTTCATGGTGTCTGTGTATATAATAATGATATTCTGCAATTTCCACAGTATGCATCCGATGAAGTGAGCTGTAGCTCACGAAAGCTCATGCTCAAATAAATTGGTTAGTCTCTAAGGTGCCACAAGTACTCCTTTTCTGTTTGGGTTTAAACATTTCCCAGCATTCTTTGCAAGTCAGGCACTGCAGTACTGAGGAAGTGGATGAGAATTAGGGACTAGAAAAAAAAAAGAGACCCATAGGGCTTGATCCACATTTCATCCCCCTCTGATTAAGGCAATGGAGTGACAATGGCATAAGACTGCTATGAGAGGGGAATCCAGCCCTGGTGAGCCTATTTTTGCTGTCCCAGATGAGCAAAACAACACAAAAAAGGATGCGATCGGCACTAACGATGAAAAACAAATGAGCATTTTTTCGATTGCTTTGAGTTTCAGTAATCAAAGATGTAATTAGAGGCATGGGTAAGGGCACTGAATGTTTTTAAATATATAGGGCCAGATCCTCAACGGCTATGAATGGGGTAGCTGCATTGAAATCAGTGGAGAGGTGCTTCTTTTCGCAAACTGAGGAGATGGCCCTGCCCCTCTATGGAGCTGATCCAGAGTCCTTTCCATTGACTTCAGTGGGTCCTATGCACCTGGAAGTTTGGCTGCTTAACTGAAGTAGCCAGACACAGAAGCAGGCTGTCTTGGGATTTCTGGTGCTTGTTTCATTTCCCAGTGCCTGTTTCATATGCTCAGAGCAGGGGTGCTGGAACAATTTGTACAGTGTGGGTCCGGAGAGCCATTGAACCAAACTATGATGGAAACCACTTGAAACCAGAGGGTGCAGCAGCATCCCCCCGGCACCACTAGTTCCAGCACCTGTGGCTCAGAGATGTCCATGGGGAGGCCAGAGTGGGCGGGGGGGGGGGGGGGGGCGGGTGTTCTCTGCTTTGCCCACTGGAATTCCAAGTAGCCATTCTCAACATTTTGCCGACTGCTGTCCCTTCTCCCCCCTCTAGACATTTATTGATATTTGCAAAAATCTCCCCAAGACCAACGTGGCCTCCTTGATCTTCGCCCTGATCAGCACTGTGCTCCTGATTATTGTGAAAGAGCTCAATATGAAATACATGAAGAAGATCCGGGTGCCCATCCCCATGGAGATCGTCATAGTAAGTGACACCCGAGTTCCGTCGTCCTCTGTCCATTAGAGAGGAAACGACCATTCCCTGAAAGAGCCTTTTCCCCTCATCTCTTCCCAGCCTTTGCAGGAAGGTGCATCTCTAGGACAGGCAGGGGAAGGGCCTAGATTCCAGAGCACCCTTGCTTTGACACCTGGTGAGGCATGATGTCGGACTCAGGACACCTGCATGGCTTGGATGCTTGGGGAAGCAGGAGGCACTGGCAGCATCACTCTAATTAGATTTTTTGGTTTTGGTTCAGGTGGGGCTCACACCACTGGGCCCAACGCACCGGTGCCTGCTTCACATGATCGTTTACACCAAGACAAAGTGGGTGTAGAGCACTACACTTCTGATTTGGTTGCATTTTACACCCACCCTGTGCTCACTTTGCCCAGCTGCACAATTCAAGGGCAACGGGAAATCAGGGCCCCTGAGTTTGGTTTCAGTTTCAGAAATGCAGCAGCTCCCAAACCTCAGAGAGAAGCTGCTGACCCCACTGAATTTCATGTCAGAATGAGGGTTGGGCCTGAGTCAGAACATTTGGCTCAGGGACCCTCCAAATCCCAGGCGTGTGTGTGATGGATTTAGTTATCCAGTTGTGGTTCACCTCTAAATGAAACCATGACAAACTATACATCTCCCCAGCCCACACAGAGCCACAGCGGGCTAGGTTCATATTTGCAGAGGCCTTGCCAGATGTATTCCTGCTGTGAGCTCTCTCTAAACCATATACGGGCTAAGTCTCCCCACAGACCATGTGTAGAATGGCCACAAGCTTCCATGATGGAGCGAGTGTTACTGAGATTTTAGGACAGGAAACTAAGGGTCAGGAACCTTGGGTTCTATTCCTCACACTATCCCAGCTCACTGCTATTACAGGGCTCTGTCTCAGTTCTCCAAAATGGGGATGACGTGACTGATCAACCTTGTCCTGTGTGACTCCAGTAATACTCATCAACGGCTTAGATAACCTGTGATGAAAGGGGATAGGGAAGCCCAAGTATTTTTATATCCTCAGGAGGAGGAGAACCCCCCAAACCTTTGTTTCTTCCTCGTATATTGGACTGTCAGTGCATTCCCTTTAATGTCTATGGGGGGAAACTGATCTGTGACATAAATGGACATAACTCCCATTGAAGCAGATGGACATTTCTCCCACTTGATCCAGGGCTGAATTTGGCTTTACAGGCCTCGTTCTCAGCTGTAGTAGGCATTAGCCACTATCTCACCATCCTGCACAGCTAGGTCAGTGCAGCGCTGCATATGGATCTGACAATGCTGCTTCCACTTACGGCTCCTTCACTCTCTGTGATTTCAGGTCATAGTAGCTACTGCGGTGTCCGGCTGCTTGAACATGCCTGAGAAATACAACATGCCAATCGTTGGGAAGATTAAGATGGGGTAAGTGCGCGTGCAGGCCTGATTCCATTTCCAAGTGCTGATTCTCTCTGGACCAGTGATAGTCCCCTACCCACCCATGCTGCAATCTGGGAAACAACCCCCACAGGAGTGAGGGATAACGAAGGACACTGACTGCCGAAATGGAGAACTCAGTGAAAGGAACACCATTTTATTACTGCCTTCATCTCTTCCTCTCCCCAAATCTGACCCTCGCCCCGTTTATTGAGGTTCCTCCGTAGCTCTCCCTGAGCGATTGCCTTGTCCCCAGCAAAACCTATGCCCCTAACAAACAGCCTCATGCAGAAGGGCACCACTGGGCACTACAAGGGGGTAGAGAGGGGTTCCACTGTGGCTCAGGTTCTGCACAAGGCAGGAGCTGAATGTCTCCAGTGGGGTATGTACAGTGACCGCACGAAACTTGGGTTCGCTTCCCAGCTCTACCCAGCCCCCCTGAGTGAGCTTGGGCAAATCATTTGATCTTTCCAGGCCTTGGTTTCCCATCTGTGAAATGTAAAATCGTCCCTTCCTTTGTCCGTCTTATACTTTGTGTCTGTACAGCACCCAACACAATGGGGACACAGCTTCTGCTGGGGCCACTAGGTGTTACCATAATAAAAGTTACTTGTAACAAGTCATAACAACAACAGCAGGGAGCGATTGGTATGCAAAGAGGGCACTAATTTGCCTGAGCATTTGTCAATCCTCTTACAATATCCTAGGATAAGGACTAACCCCAGGCTGTAGCAATTGTCCTGCAGCGCTGCACTCAGATACCATTGTGCTGGGTGAGGCATAAGAACCAAAATAGAACAGAATCTAGGGCAGGTTGGAGTGGAAAATGTCTCCTAATCCTTCTTTCTTTACCTGAGTCAATGCATTAGTGGATTATAAAGAGCAGCATATAATTACCAAGCTATAATTGTGTAAAGCATACAATACTGCGCTGCACAATCTTATAATTACAAGGGACACACAGCACCAATCCTGTGTCAAAATAATAAACAAGGCTAGAGCCGGGATGGTATCTAGGATATTATTCAGCACGTGCAAAGCACAGTAAATTCTGTAAGCCTGGGGATCACACTGGCACTAGTGTTCTTTGTCGACATATATGCCATTTAGGTTCAACTGAAATGTTGTGTTTCAATTATTATATCAGAGAGACAAGGTGGGAGGTAATATCTTTTCTTGGACCAACTTCTGTTGGTGAGAGAGACAAGCTTTTGAGGCACACCGCTCCTTTTTCTTCAGTCCTGAAGCAGAGCTCTGTGTAACCTTAAAGGCTTGTCTCTCTCTCTCCAACAGAAGTTGGACCAAGAAAAAATATGACCTCACCCACCTTGTCTCTCTAATATCCTGGGACCAACACAGCTACAACAACACTGCATATTGTACTATATCATATAAAATAAAAGTCAAAACGGAAAAGTTGTTTCAAAATGCGAAAGTCAAAACATTGTTTCAACCTTATCAAAACAAATCGTTCTGGTCTTTTTTCAAAATGAAATTTCATCGAAATTGTCTCATTTCTGTGAAATGTTTCGATTTAGTCAAATTTTCTGACTCTTCCACTGGAAAATTTTTGATGAGCTCTAATTCTTTGGTGTTGGTGATGCAGTTCCTGGCACTCCTCTCTCAGTCGGTTCTGAGCCAATGGCTCTGCTCGGCACTAGAGGGGGCTGTGTGGCTTGGAGGTGCAATCTTTCAGATTATAGACAGAGCAAAAGATGTGGTCACTTGGGGTCATTTAAAATCCTCTGGCACTTTTTGCAAAAGCCCAGCAACCTGACCAAATCCATGCTGGAGTCCACTGACCTAAATTTCCCCCGCAGTTTCATTTGGATATGTCATTCTTCACTCGTCTTCCTGAACAGCTGTGCAGTGCTGCTGTGCACCATTAAACAGCTGCTGTGTTCCTCCCAGAGGTGGCTGCATTTTAGTAGTGGGTGAAGTGAATCCTGTATATATAAAGCCAAATCCTGGTCCACGGGCTCCATCTCTAAACACCTGTGTCCTGACAGCTTTCTCCTCTATTCTTTGGCTGCAGCTTCCCAGCCCCCACACTCCCACTGGTGAGCAAGTGGAAAGATATGATTGGCACAGCTTTCTCACTTGCCATTGTGGGCTATGTGATCAACCTGGCCATGGGACGGACCCTGGGAACCAAACATGGCTATGACGTAGACCCCAACCAGGTAACCTTTATTTAAAAGGATATAGTCAAGATGCTGCTGGGTATAATGGATGTGAAAGTGGAAGCCTATTTAATAAGTTGGGAGCTTTAAAACACACTCTGTTTCTTTGAAATTTGTGTCTTTCTCTCCTGCGCTCAAACTTGCCTAGTGGTAGGGTTGCTCATGAGTCTGGGGCTCAGTGCCCTGGTTTGTTGTTGTCGGTAGATTATCTGTGTGCTAGAGGGAGATTGTACAGGACTGGGGGGAGTTTTGGGTGTGATCCCCTGCTTTGCTTTCCCTCCACAGCAGCCCCACCTCTCTCTTTCCTTCTGCCCAACTGACCGCATTGGGAGGCCTCCTTTCCCAGGCACTCTAACATCCGTGCTCCCTGCTCTGCTCGAGACCCATGCAAGGAAACAGTTGCACATGCTACCGAAGGCAGACCCCTGATCAGCACACGGCTCTCTGTTCCGGCCGTGCGTTTCAGGCAGAGTGAGAAGGAGGGGAAGATTATGCCTGTCTGACTCATGCAGAAGGCACCCTTGTAAAGATTTTAGGGCATTTGGGATTCCAAACTTTTTTTTATTCCTCGTTTTCCCTCCTTTTTAAAATGCCTCTGCAGCTGGTCGGAGACACAAATTAAGGCAGGATCTTTGGGAACTGGGTCCAGCTATCAGCCTCAGTGCAGGACTGAATCATCCAGAAGTGTGAAACAGCTGGGAAAGGGACCTAGGCAGACCAGTGACACCAGAGGAATGGGGTTTGATCTGGAAAGGAGGACCAGCAACCTCAGTCTGTAGCACAATAAAAGAAAATGTCTTTAAGATACTGTTTTAGTGGTACCTCAAACCCATCAGGCTAAAAAAATACATATAGATTGAACAGGGATAAATGTTGGGGAAACTTCAGTGAAAGAGGAGATGTTATATATATACGGTGCACGTGTCCAGTCGTTAGAGAGTACTGGGATGCAAGCTGGCTCTCTGTTACCAAATGAACCTTTGGTAATTCTCCTAGGACTTCCCAGCACACATGGTTAAATGAGAGGAAATGAAGAATTAATCTCTCATCTGCTAATAGCTGCTTGGCTGCTGAGGCCTCCCTTGGAAAGGGAAAAATAGCCCAACCGTAGAGGAATGGTTCAAAAACTGTGGGAGGTTGTGGTTATGAAAACACATCAATTACGTACGTAGGAAATAGACAGAGGACAGATAGATACTCAGATATTTGGTTACCTTTTATTCAAAATTCAAAGTACATCCACCTGCAAAAAAACACTAGCACCTGTCCAGTTTTTGTGAGTATTAATAAAATCGCTAGAGACGACATGTTATAGGTGTTGTAATGATGCTCACTCTGTAATATGGTAACACCCTGTGAAACAGAAAAATCTGGTGACTATATCCCTGTATAATGTCTCTTTCAACAAAAGCTAATGGCTATGATGATCGTTTCGTTTCTGATGTTTGCTTGGCAAGGATTTGCCAACTTGTTAAAACTTCCTAAAGACGTAGTTTTTAAAGAGAAATCCAGCTGGTCTCTTGTTGCCAGGCACTGGCTGGAGTTGATGTGTCATCATGGGCATAACTTAGGGAATCCAGCGATGCCTCTGGGATGAGAAGGAGCAATCCTCTGGGTGAGGATGGTGGGTGGGGAGGAGGGGCAGGAATGAAGCTGTGAGCAGGGCGGAGCTAAGAGGAGGAGAATCCCTGTGACCTACTTCTCTCACCTTCCTTTAATTGTTGCTAGAAGAAACTAAGGGAGCCGGCAAAAGAGTGATGCTTCCTTCCTCCTCTGACGAACACCTTCCTCTTCTCTCCACAGGAAATACTTGCCCTGGGCTGCAGTAACTTCTTTGGATCCTTTTTCAAAATCCATGTGATCTGTTGTGCTCTGTCTGTAACCCTAGCTGTGGACGGGGCTGGAGGAAAATCTCAGGTTATTACTTTCTTCTTCCTGGTGCCAAATTTCACACTAGCAACCCTGATGACACCTCCACGATTAACGTATAGACCCCCACAGAGGGGGCACCTGAATGTGTCGGGTGGAGCCATTCTCTGCTAAAATTCAGAGCCAGAGATTCAGACTTCACTGTTGCTAATCCAGAGTAACTCCACTGACTTTAACAAAGTCACTCCAGATTGACACTGAGAGCAGAATTTGAACCTGAAGGCTGTTTTTCTGAGGGCCTAGCTGGCTCACATGATTAATGATAATCATAGACCTGTTACTCCCCAGAGTGCCAGCTGGAATCCAGACTGGGTCTCTACCTCACGGGAAGTTGTTACCATCTGATGGATGTCTCCAATGGCCTCTGTATGGGATGAGTTTGGTGAATCTCAACCCATTTTCCAGTGAGCAAGGGTCTACATCACTAAAACTACACTCCTGATTGGCTGCCGTGATGACAGACTCAACAGAGAGGTCAAGGACACATGGGCCACCGAGACGGAACTTCTCTCTCTCCCACAGAGGGGGGGTCCCTCCTGGTCAGGATTGGGGCACATTAGTGCTGGCACTTTTGCTGCCCATGCTGTGTAGCAAGCACCTGTTGATCTTGAAGGTTGTTCAGTGTAGGCAGCTCCCTGGGACTGCACTGGGCATTGTGGGTGCTCAGCACCTCCCAGGATCAGGCAGAAGGGAAGCGCTTTGTTTCCAGTGCTGCTAATCCAGGAGATTTCACTCATACTAAATGCATTCAGTTTGAAAGCTTTTCTTCTCCATGCCAGCAGTTTCACTATTTAGCTGTTTTTGTTTCATCTGGCACCAACAGCAGTAACTTTTAATGGGGGCCTGTCACAGGGAAAAGTCATGGGCAAAAGCACAGAGCTCAAGTGAACTGAGGGGCAGAGAGATTAGGTATCACGCCCCAGCCCTCACTGCGAATCAGTGGCAGGACTAAGATAATACCCCAGAATCCTGAGCTCCATCCTGCTGCTCAAGCCATTAGATCTGTAATTGCTCCACTTAACTGGTCCCCAGTTTAAGGAATCACATAAGGTTTAAAAATGCCAGGTTACCTCTGTAATTATTCTTTTTGTTTCCTCAGATGGCAAGTTTCTTTGTAGCACTGGTGGTTATGATAACCATGCTGGCTTTGGGAATCTACCTCGACCCCCTTCCAAAGGTAAAACCACAAGCAACCAGGAGGGCCATGGAGGGTAGGGGGAATGTAAGTAGGGACACTGGGGTATAGGTCACCCCTCTGTTCTGGACTGCTCCATTTCCTGTGTCATCTATGTCCAGTCAAACCAGGTCAACTTTCCTTGCTGTTTGTAAATCAAAGAGCAGTCACAGGAAGCTGCAAGTAGCTCTAATAAACAACACTCCCCTCCCCACTCCTCTTCCCCATCCCATGAAACTCACTTGATCTGGGGTTTTCTCAAAACCAGGTCCACTGAGTGAATCTGGATCAAGTGTCAAGAGAATCTGAGCTAATTCCTGGTTTCAGCACAAATACGAGTGAAAGGCTTGGAGTGAACTTAGAGTTTAGAAATTGGGTTTATTAAAACTTGAAACCCAGAGGGAGCAAAGTGATGGGATTGGGACAGTGCTTAATTTGTGCCAGGGCTTGCCAGGGTTGAGCCCCGGCACCTCTAGGCTGGGCAGTTCATAGCCCCGGCACCTCTGGGCTTGCTGCATTAGTTATGAATATAAAAAAATTGTTTGAGCCCTGGCACCTCTTTCATTACAAATTAAACACTGAGTTCAGGGAAGTATTAGACAATGCTGCCTTTTTCTTCCTGTCATTTTGACTTCAGTTATGTATGTCCAGGTGGGGGATGCCCTATGAATAAATTATTTACTATTGTAATATTGTGATTATTTAGTAACTAAGTATGGGCTGTGAAATCTGGCCCAAAGTTCCCCAGGCCTCTGGGGTTTTGGATTCAGAGTGTTGGTTTGGTCCATTTATTTAGACTGAAGCCAAGCTGCTCCAGTGTTGGGTGTGTTCAGAACAAGGTATTTGGATCAGGACTGTCTCTAATAATAATGACATTTTGTTGGTATTAATTATTTATGATTATTGGTACTACAATAGCACCTACCAGCCCTAATCATGTACTGGGATTCCCCTGTGCTCGGCGCTGTACAAACACAGAACAAAAAGATGGTCCCTGTCCTCTGCATAAAGCCCAGGTAAACTGAGCCACCCCATAGCATAGTTTCATAGTGTGAAGGCGCCACATCCACACTGATTCTCAGCAGGCGAAAGGGAACTGGTGGGGATAAAATAAATTATTTTGGATCCAGATTCAACCATGATCTTTGTTAGCTTCACCACCCATTGCTAAACCCTCATCCCTGCCCCCTCGGAAATTGGCAGCCAGACCTGAGAGCAGGCGATATTTGCAACAAGCAGTTTTCCCTTGAGCAAGAACACTTTCATGTGTCCTGTCTTGGATACCGTCTCCTTGGCAGGCTGTGCTGGGAGCCCTGATAGCAGTCAACCTGAAAAACTCCCTCAAGCAGCTGGCTGACCCCTTCTATCTGTGGAAGAAAAGCAAGCTGGACTGTGTGAGTACCCCACCGCGAGAGACCTGGGGGAGAAGGAGCAGAATCTGATTACGTTTTTCAGTGGGGGTGAAACTCACCCCTGCGTGGTGGGGGCAGCCCAAGACATAGGCACCACCACTTGAGCACTCAAAGCAGGGCTTAAATAGGATTTAAGAAGCGCATAGGCCTCACGCTGGCCCCATGCAGAAGGGTGAGTTTCACCCTATAAGCACAATGATGCCTCCGACTCAGTGCTAGTCAGCGTTTAGCTTGATGATCCCAAGTAAGGTGCAATGTAGAATGTGTCTGGTCTAGTCAAGCACGGTCGCACTTGACGCATGTAATGCAGAGATATGAACTATTACCTGCCCTATTTAAATGCCAATCAACCTTAAGAGCCTGTTTGTCAAGAACAAGCCAAACCGGCCCTACTCAATATCTCCGAGTCATGACTTAAAAATTCAGCCAATAGCCCTCCAGGGGAAGGAGAGGCCATCATGAAAGATAAGAATCCCAGGCACTGGTTGACATATAAACCCAATCTGAGAGCATGGGGGAGACAGAAAGGAATCTGGAAATGTCTGAAAGTTAAAGATTTTGTTTGAACAGGACTTATGCTGGTGGGTGGTATCTGTGCAAACTGTGCCAAAATAGCCTGCCAAATCCCAAGGAAGCTGCTTTATCAGAGAAACAAGGATCCAAAAGGACTGACTTGAGTCATCAGACAGCTTTCCTAAAATACTGTTCAAACAGGTGCTGGAGAGGAGATGGGTGATGATTCCAGGCAGGGCCTTTTAAAGCAGTGTGAATAGTTCAATCCATTACATGAATGCACCACATAACAACGCATTAACAAAGTGTCTGAGCTACAAAGGGCTGATCTATATTTCAAAGCAGTCCCAGAAGACCTCTGGGTTAGGAGTGTGATTTGGTTTTGCATACTAAGGCCTGGTCTATGCCTAAAAGTTGGTTCGACCGAACCACATGGCTCAGGCCTGTGAAACACATTGCACCTTGTGCAATGTAGATGCAGCTGTAGAATGTACTCATTCTCTACACCAATACTGACTTGGACTCTGAATACATTCCATGGGTGGCGTACCCAAGCCCACTTATCCACTGACACTTTTAAAACTCCCACACCCCAGTCTGGATCTATGCTGGTTATGTGGTATGTATGTACCTCGTGAACCTTGTAGCTGATACTTGCAATCCCCCATAACCCAAGCCCGACCCCAGACGTACAGAACCTTCCCTCTTAACTTGTGTAAATTTGATTTTAAACATTAACTTTAATACAATTTTTAATTCTTTTGTCAACATAGCTACCACCTGTCGAGTGGATTTATTGCAGTGATGGAAAAACCCCTTCCATCATGGTAGTAACTGTCTACCCTATGGTGCATCTGTGCCGCTGTGGCACTTATAATGTGGACATATTCATAGTTATTCCAGTAAAAGCTCTAGTGTGAACGCAGTTCTATTGGCATAAAGGTGACTTATACCTGTATAGCTTATTTAAATGCCTGAACTGAAATAAGCTATACCAGTATAAGCACTTTTTTATACTGGTATAATTGCACCCACACCATGGCATAGTTAAAACAACAAAACCTTTAAGCATAGGCAAGCCCAAACTCTCTGTCTTGACTAGTCAAAAAGGTACGTTTCTAAACTGAGTGAGCTCACTTGACTTGAAACACCACTTTAGCAGCTAGTTTAGACACAATTTATCTCTTTTAAAATGGTGCCAGCTAGTTTTGTTGTAGCCTAGAGGAGAACCCAAAGATTTGTCTTGACTATGAAAAGTATTTGAGTTTAGGTTGGCCTTAGCCAACTTGTTCACTAAACTCAATTTAAACCAGACCATTTTTCCTAGTCAAGACAAATTCGAGTCATATTACCTAACCCGGTTTTTAAAACACCTGTTTTCACCTTAGTCCATACAGACCCAAAGTTTGGATCCATCTGTGATCTTCCATAAAGTTCAAGAGGCTTGGATCCAATTTTTGAGTTCAGATCCATCTTACTGACATAGGTCCAAGCTGTGATGTCTTCTGGATCAGATAATAAAGCAGGGCTCTGGTCTCCTGTGGTCAAGAAAGGTTGCACTCCCCTTTTTTGTAACACAAGGGGTGTTGATCTCAGTATCCTAGCCAAATTTCAGTTAGGTTAATTGCATTCTGCTGACCTAAATTTTCCCTGGAATTTCAATTGGCTACAGTGACCTTCTCCACTTCCTGTCCTAAACTGTTGCCACAACATTGCTATGTGATACCAGATGGCTGTCATGCTTCACCTCAGAGCAGGCTGCATGGATCACTGTTCAGGTATCACATAGTTTATAAAGGGCTTATGAGGAGGGGAAGTCACTGATAAAGTGAAAGGTTGGGTTCTGCTTCTTTCTTCTCTCTCTTATACCAGAGTAAATCTGGGATTTGAATTCAGTGGCGTTACCCTGGTGTGCATGAAATCAGAATCAGGCCCATTATTCCTGTTGTGGGTGGGATGAGGATTCTAAAATGCTTCTCAAAGGACATTGTTTCTGCATCAGTTACATATCTAGGTCTTTTATACCAGCTGTTAAAAAATGTTTTCAAGTAGATTCACATCTCTACTAAAAGACGATCAGCAGCAGGGGCTTTCAGAAAGGTGTGAACAGTTATACATTAGAAAAGGGCCTAAGCAGCAAAAATCCTGTCTTGACTAGTCAGAAAGGTAGTGAGTGAAACTGAGTGAGCTAGTCTGGGTATTGAGGGGTATCTGAAGTACTGTACAAATGTTCTGACACCTTTCTAAAGCTGAGGAACTTGAGTTTATGGCATTTGTGCCTCAGTGTCCCAAGAACTGACACTGCACATGAAAACTTTTCTCGTGCACCAAACAGCAATTTATAACTAGAAAAGTGTCTAAGCTGCAAAATTTAGATTTAGGTTTTTGAATCCCCAGGCCATAGGTATTTTGGTTCTGGTCCAGCTGTCCTTGCAAACGCTTCATCAGAGTGCCCACTGCCTGTGGCACAGAGCAGTGACCTGCCATTCTCGTCTTCCCACAGTTGGTCTGGGTGGTGAGTTTCCTGTCGGCTTTCTTCTTGAGCCTGCCATTCGGACTCGCTGTCGGCGTGGGATTTTCTGTGCTGGTGGTGGTTTTCCACACTCAGTTGTAAGTAGCATCTCAGTGAAAAGCTGCAATATGGCCGTGCAACTGCAGAACATTTTCCAGTTACAAAACAACCTGGGGGTTCTTTGTATCAATGGCCTTCGAGCTAGATTTTCAAAGGAGGATCTGAGAGGAGGCCCTGGGAAAATGCAGGCTCCAAACCCCAAATGCAGGCTCCAAATCTCAATGTGCAAGCAGGAATGTCAGTTGTTAATTACTGCCTGGTTTCTATTCCTGTTCACAGTAACTCAGGTGCCTACTCCAAAGCGGGTGTATTTACCAGCCGCTATTTACCCTGCCCAGAAAAACACCAGCTCCATGTGCCCTTCCTTAAGGAATCCACTGCTCATAAAGGGTGAAATCCACCCCGTGCAGAGCCTGGCACAAAGCCTATGCACTACTTACTCCGCTCAGCATGGGCCTGAACCTGTGCATTGGCCTACAGCTGACCCTCCGCACAGAAGTGAATTTCAGCCAAAGAACAGAGCAGTCTTGTGAATTAACCTTGCTCTCACCAGTACTGAACACAATGAGGCACCCAGTCTTGCATGAGCCTCTAGTTGTTTCCATAATATAAATCAACAATAATCCTAGTGTGCTGCACACTTGCATGGCAGCAAGAGACGCAGCATTTTTCTTTCCTGTCTTAAATTTAATCTATCTGTTGTACTTTTTTCCCCTAGCCGTAACGGCTCTGCCCTGGGTCAGGTAACTTCCACCGACATTTACAAGAACCCCAAAACCTACAATAAGGTAAGCGTGGAAGCTAAAATCCCCCAACCAAAAATGCAAGCCCCCCCGTTTCTCATTCCTGCATCACTTGACCAATAAGTGATTCAAAGGGGCTGTAGGCTCTGTTACTGTCTCTCCTGATTCAGCTCAGTGGGGTTATTTGCTTGTTATTTTCAGAAGCCATAACAGTAGATCTGCTCTTTGTGGTGGAGGCCTTTGTGATCATTTACTACCTGTCTGTCTCATTTTAAGCAGAAGGCCCCCATATTTGCCACCCATCTGCCCCACCTGCAGGGCTGGTTCTTTGGTTATATTATTATATTATATTATTATTATATTATTATTATATTATATTATGGTAAAGCAGAGGGAGCTGGCAGTTGTGTCTAGAGTTGTGCAAATAACTGATTTTTCAGTTCACTGGCAATTCCCAGAAATAATTGCTTTGGGTCGAGCAAAAGGTTTCCTTTCCATTTTGTCCATTTTTAAACATTTTTGATTTTTAATAAAAACGTAAAGAAATTTTGAAACAAAAAGTCATTTGGGGTCAAAAAAATGGAAAGGTTTTGTTTTGAAAATGTCAACATGAAATGTTTTGATTTTTTTTCTGAATTTTTTGTTTTAAGTGTTTGGTTTTTTTTTTCCAGCCAAAACAATTTGGCGAAATGGACATGGATTTGTGAAATGTTTTGGTGTCGCCAAATCTGGATTTATCACCAAAAAAAGACTCAGGCAAAAATTTTCACCCAGCTCTAGTTGTGTTCCCCACAGATCAGCATTTATCGAAGGTTACCTGAGGTTTCTTTGCCAGATCTATTCACCGCACCTCTATTTTCTCTTGTTGCAAAAACCAACAAGCCCGTGCAAAGGCTTGAGTTGTTGTGCATAGTCTGAACTCTGATGTCTGTTGCAGGTCCATGAACTTGATGGGATTAAAATTGTGACCTACTGCTCCCCACTGTACTTTGCCAACTCAGAGATATTCAGGGAGAAGGTTATAGCGAAGGTAAGAAAACCCTAGCCAGCTTCTGTTTGCAGAGATGATGGAAAGCACTAATTGGTTCCAAAAGTATGTGGCTTTCAGCCTCTGATCTGACTGCCCAAAGCCAGCACAGCCTGGGAGCCCCATGGGGGATTGTGTGTTCAGTTTCTGAGAGCAGAGACCATGCCACTCAGCTAGGAAGGGAGCTCAGCTGAGGCCTCTGCAGATAAGAAGCATTGCAGGGTGTGGTCAACAGCAGACCCCCTCCCAGCATAGCAACATGATCTCCATTTCCCTGGCTTAGCTGTCCAGTCATGTCACAAACACTCAGGAGTTTTAATTAATGTTCCCCCTGCAGGGGCCTGCTTTATTAAGTCCTTCAGGTTCCATAACATAAGCAATTCATTTGCCCTCTCAGGTACCAGCAGTTCCTTTCCCAATCAGCAGGGTTTCATAAATAATCCCTTCTACCCTTCCAGGGCATAGTCCTTTTCTTCCCTGGTCAGTGAGTCTCTCTCTACAGCCCTCCTCTGATGCACCCTCCTGGCTGCTGTCATGTGACTTTTGGTGTGTGCCAGCTGCAATGTAATCCCACTGTTACTATCTCATATACTACATGCTGGGTAACAACATGAGACGATTCCATGCTTGTGAAACTAAACCGGCTCTTTATTAAAACAACTATTTCCAGAGGTGCTGCAATGGCCACTAGCATTCCAGCCCTGTGCACACAGACTGACTTCCTGCTGCCTCCTCCAAACTCTTCCCTCCTCCTGCAACCTGTGCTCCTCCATCCAAGTTTTGTGCAGGTTGCTATAAGAGCTTGGGACTTTAGCCGCTATGGGTATGTCTACACTGCAGCCTTCCAGCCCAGCTGGACAGACTCACACTAGCAGGACTCAAGCTAGCATGCTAAAAGTAGCAGTGTGAACATAGCAGCTGAGGCAGAGACTCACCCTGAAACAGAGGGTGTGTAAGCTGGGGGCACAATAGGTTCCATTTCAGCCCTTCTATTCCTGCTGCCTTCATATTCTGTGCTCCTGAGAAGGGAAGTGTTGTTGGACCATGTGCTAGCATGGGCAGTGGTCAGTTTCCCTTTCTGTTTTTCATATATGGATACAAGGCTCTTGAGGTCACGACAGTGACCGATGAGCTGCATAAGCAAACCCAACTCACTATCTCTCCTTCTCCACAGACTGGGGTAGACCCCGGCAAAGTGTACTTAGCCAGAAAAAAATATGTGAAACACCAGGAGAAGAAGGCGGCATCACAAAAAACAACGAAGCTGCAAAAATTGTTCTTCAGGAACAAGAAGGTAACTCACTCTGGGTTCCTTTGACTGCTGTATGGCCTCATGTACGTCCTTGTGTCCAACCTCTCCGGGGCACTTCTCCCATCCCTCTCTTACTTATAGCGCATGCTACAGTGACCTACACAAAGGGCCAAACCATGCTCACACCAAACTTGGGGGCAAAAGTCCCACTGAGTTCAGTAGAAGCAGAATTCAGCTCAATTTGCCCAGAGTGACTAGATCAGGAATGACCAGCCTGGGAGCCCATGGCTTGTAACTGTAGGGAAAGATCATCCGTTAGTGATCTGGTCTCCTCTTCATGTTGTGGCTAGTGAAACCAAAATGACATCCATGACGGAAGGGGGTGAATATGGGCACAGTGTGTTCAGTCTTGATTATTAAAATGTATGTGAATATATATGCAAAGTAGATATAGCCCTTAGGACTAATTTGGCAAGTTGCCGAAGTGGCCTCCCCTGTTTGAACACAGCTGGTCGAGGTAATTGGTACCTGGGAAGACAACTTAGAGGATCCAGGAAGGAGAGGCTGTATCAGCCCTGGCTGTGCCTCCACATTGTTCTTCTACTGACTGGATCCTGAGGGCTTTCTCCATCTCACCCCATGGCTGCTCTTTTCATGGTCAGGGAGGCTGTCAAATGTCCTGTTGCCTGCTAGGTACGAATGGGCCAAGTGGGAGTGGGGGTGGCTTGGTGGCTGGAATGCAGCCTGCAGTTTGAGACATTGACAATGTTTGACAAGCTGGTTGATCCTTTGGGCGCAGTCAAAAAGAAGCTCACGCCTGCTGTAACTCCACTGAAACTGGCCTGATGGATGTCTTTCTAAAATACATGCTGTAGCTCAACCGCAAAATTTGGGCTGGATGCTGGCCTCAGGAGGTAGGTTGAGAGCACTGATAATCGCATCCTGACCTGGTTGCCTTTGTTTGGCTGCAGACCTTGTCAGTGCAAGAGCTCCAGAAAGATTTTGAAAGCACCTCTCCGACGGACACCAACAATAACCAAACGACTGCCAATGGCACCATCATCTCCTACATCCCATTCCACCCCCCCACAAACAATGCCGGGCAGGTCAATACCTCAAGTGAGCTGGGCAGCATCTCGAGCCACCGAGGCAGCACTTGCAGTGTCAGCCCAGTTGCAAACATCGACCCGATGATCACAGCACCGCCCTACGTCAGCTTCCACACTGTTATCTTGGACATGAGTGGAGTGTGCTTTGTGGATCTGATGGGCACAAAAGCTCTGGGGAAGGTTAGTTCTCTGCCACTAATTCAGCATGTGAATCCTTGGGCAAGTCACTTCTTTGCAACTCTGTTTCCCTGCCATGCAATGGGGATAAAGATGCTTCTTCTTCAAGTGATGGTCCCTATTGTAGTCCATTGTGGGTTCATGTGTGTTAGGGTTACCAGATAGCAACTGTGAAAAAATGGGACAGAGGGTGGGGGTAATAGGCACCTATATAAGAAAAAGTCCCAAAAAATGGGACTGTCCTTTTAAAAATGGGACATCTGGTCACCCTACCGTGTTTGCACCATGTGCCCGGAGCCAGTGAGAAGGAATACAGTGGACTACAGACAGAGACCACACATACTGAAAACCTCCCGTTACAGGTCCTCTTATCTTCCTCACTTACAGCTTGTGAGGGTGTATGAATTAGCATCTGCAAAGTGGATGCAGAGCCTTGGATTAAAGGCCTTATATAAGTCCAAAGCATCTCTAAATATTATTGTTTCTTATTATCCTCTCTCTCCTTCTTCCCATCCAGCTGTGTTCCAGCTATCAGAAGATTGGGATTAAAGTCTTCCTGGCAAACGTGCATGGTAAGCATCCAAGCATAGCACATTTCTTTGTGCTCTTTCCCCAGTTTCTCAGACACAGGCGTAGTGGTGATATATTTTTTATATTGAATCAACGGAAAGGGTGGGATGAAACTGCAGAGAACCAAAGAAGTTTTCAGTTATCTAGTCCTCTCCTGTGACTAGTACAGGATTGTTCCCTACAATGTATTCCCCAGTGCTACTATGAAATCTCCTAAGTGATGAGGTTTCCGGCACATGCCACTCCACACTGATTATTTTAGGAAGCGGGATTTCGTAGCTCAGGGCCGTTGAGAATAAAGCAAGCGTGTAGCAAGAAGAAAGGGTTTACAGAGCTATTTCATTCCACAAAGGCAAAATGAAAAAGGGGATGGTTTTCTTTGTGACTGAGGCTTTTGGATGTTTTCCACTTGGAAACATTTATTTCAGGCCCTGTTGTGTTCTCTTTGGAGCTTAACGGCTGTGGCTAATGGTTATAAACATGCAAGTTTATCGTCCCACAATAGGACAGGATTATACTTAGACTTTCCTGGGCTTCATTGTTCTCTGTAATAATGTGTAATTGACATGTCAGAGCAAATCAGAACAGATGGGACAGAAAAAAGGGGGGGGAATATAGACTGGAAAAGGTCTGCGTTTGGTGTGGATAAATGTAGGCATTTTATCTGGGATTGGATATAGACGTCGTACCTCCATAGTTTGCACCTAAGAATACATATATATGCAGTAAATCTGTCTCTTCTCTCCCTTCCTTGCTCTCTTCCAACCACCCTGCCCATTGGACTCCTGACCTGCCTCACCCAGGACAAAAATTCTGCCAGAATCCTCCCATCCCAAAATCATGGAAAACTGCCTGTCCAAGTCAGACCCTTCTCCACTGCTGCCCCCATGACCCGCTGAAAACCCTCCCTGGGATGCCAGCACAATCACCTTCCTCCTGCTCAGCCCAGCAAACCATCTTATTTCAGTCACGACCTCAGAAACCAACCATAGCACAGAACGTAGGACAAAATTCTGCCCTCATTTACACATCTGCAAGCGCATCAGCAGCAGTGGGCCCTCCGGCTTTAAATGGGATGCCAGTAATGCACAGACTTTGGCAGGTACTCTGCTCTGTGTAGGGGTGAATTCCCAACCATTTCCTTTCTGATCTGGTCAGCGTCTGCCCACCGGAATTGCTACAGGTTCAGGAACTCTCCGTCAGCCCCATTTACTTTCAAATAGCTCCTCTTTCAGTCTGTTTCTCTTTGCTCATAGCGTCTTTTCTCCTTCTGCAGCCCAGGTGTACCATGACATTAGCACAGGCGGAGTCTTCGAAGAAGAGGGCCTGGACCCAAGTCACATCTTCTTGACCATCCACGATGCTGTTCTGTTTGCGCTGGCAAATGCCAAAGGAGTCTTCCGTCCTCCTGGTTTAGAAGAGGTACGCCTGGGGCTTTCCACCAGGTTGCAGAACTGCAGGGCTGCATTCTGCCCTCAGCTACACACATGCATACACATGAGAGGATAAGAGCCTACTACTGTTATTCCATTAGCTCAAGTGGCAGAGACCCAAGCGTATAGACCAGACACCCATATGGGGGTCACTGTCCAACCCTGTTGAAGTCAAAAGCATTGCACAGGTGTAACTGGGAGCAGGATTTTGCTCAAAATTTGATTACCAACGGGGAGGCATAGACTCAAACAAGGGCAGAGATCAGCCCATAGAAACTAGAGGCAGAACACGTCCACCTCCCCAGGAAGTGACTACTAGTGGGAGGGGCAAGGAAAGTGACATGCAGCAGTGTGGCACGTGCTGTAAATACAGGGGTGACATAGGTTATTTAGTAAGATACCAGCTGGTTATTGCATAGTAACTCGAATGGAAACAATGGCCAGGCTGCCGAGTTTATCTCATGATAACGTGTTAAAACATCCAGACTTGCCACTATGCGTGTGCGCAAACAGCAGCTCAGCCAGGGGAAATACGCTACCGAGAGACGTTCCCCTTTGGAAACCCTGCTTCCCTTTGGGCCCTTTCTCCCAGTGTATTTCTACTGCCACCGGAGGGTTGGGTGGGAGTGGGTGAGGCAGCATTCTAAAGAGCCGCAAAGGGACTGCAGGACTCCATGGGAGCCTGGAAGGAAGAAGAAGAATTAATATGATGACCCTGGGAACTCTTCTTCCCCTCACTGTCAGTCACCACAGACTCCCTTTCTGGTCATCCACATATTATTTACATTGCAGTAGCTGTTAGAGATCGGGTCCCCATTGTGCTAGGTGCTGTATACACACATATTAAAAGACAGTCCCTGCCCCCAAAGAGTTAGCAACCTAAATAGACAGTCAGACACGGGGTTGGAGGGGAAACAAAGGCACAGAGAGATGAAGTGTTATGGGCACGGCAACAGTGGCAGAAAGAGAACTCAGGCCTCCTGAATCCCAGTCTAGTGCACTATCCACTAGCTTATGCTGTCTCCTGAAAAACACAAAAATTATGTGCTTTTTTAGCTCCCAGCACAAGGGCAAAACCTTCCTAAAACAATGTATGCCACTGAATCATGGACCGTGCAGTAATGAGGCATTCAGTGGGTGCGCACAATAAGTGCACCTTACACCCCAAGGGAAGTAGCAAGCAAAGCAACCGATAGGATGGGGTATGTTCGGGGTGGGCGGGGGGCTGGAGAGTCTTTTAGGGTGACCATACGTCCCATTTTGGCCGGGACAGTTCCTTTTTTAAGCCCTGTCCCAGTCGTCCTGACTTTCTTTTCCAAAAGGCGGAATTTGTCCTGTTTGCTCTTGCTGACTTGATCAGTTGGCAAGAGCAAACAGGACAAAGGGTGCAAAGGAATGGGGGGTGGGGGGCGCAAGGGGCGATGCCAGCCCTGCACAGTGTCCCATTTTACTTTGGGAAATATGGTCACCCGAGCACTGGCCTGGGGAAAGGGGCAAGGCCTGTCTGATCGGGGAAAGTGTGCTCGATATCTGTTAGCAATAGCCATATTGAAAGGGCCAAATCCTCAGCGGGTGTAAATTAGCACTGAAGTCAGTTGAGCAATGCCAGTTCACACCAGCTGAGGATCTGGCTCATACTTTGTTCCTCTATTTCTGGCTCCCTGACATCCCGTGTCACTTGCAGGAAGGGAATGTGTCTTTTTTCCTGGCTACTCAGCGATGTCCCAGGGAACCGCGGGGCAGTTGGAATTTTAAGTATAGCATCTGCGGTGCTGGTGAGGGCATCAGCCGCACTCACAGATAGACACTGAGCTGTGCAATCATCAGACACCACAGTGATGAATGCTTGTGTATGAACCAGCACAGGCAGAGTGGCACACACAGCTTTAAGTGACCGCTTCCGAACACCAGTCTTGCAGTTCACTGTTCCCTGAACAAGGGAACTGGGGTCTGACCTCTCCCTTGCCTACACTGTAACTAGCTGCTCACAGCCCTGGGCTGCTCCCTGCCCACTTATTTGCATTGCTACACCTGATAAGACTTCTGTAGCCCCAACCTTGGGCTGACACTAGGCAAGCGCTTATCACGGCTGCACAGCAATTATTTGCTTTTTAAGAGATTTGCTGAAGGTGAAACCGCCTGGCTCCCACTGAGATTGAGGACAAGGAAACAACTGACTCTTTTTCAGTTTTGTTTGTTGAATCTAAATGTTGGGGCGGGCAGGGGGTGTCTTACAGGGTCCCGGTTAACGCAGTTGGGCCCCGGATTCCAGGTACTTTACTTTAAAGAGGTAGTTTCACACTGGAACAAATATGCGTGTTTTTTTTTTAAAGAAGAGCCAAAAGGCAATAGGTCTGATTCTCATTTACATTAATACCTCTTTATACCACTTTCACAGCCAAAAGGGGCCACAAAGAGGCTGTGAATGTAAATGTAATGCCAAACTGGTGTAGTTCAGCCCTCGTGTAAATGCAAATCAGGACCAATACACTTGCCCAATCATTTTCTGTATCCACTTTACTGGTTTTGGGTCTGATGTTTTGGTCCAGACCCATATCCAATAACAATTTGTGCTTCCAAATTGTATAGGGCAACTTCATAGGCTGTTCTTGGGTTAGCTACAGTTTTATCCTTTTCAGTCCTGTGCCTGCTAATCATTGATTTTGACTTCTTCCCATGCAGAGACCAAGTCAGACAGAGCTCTCCATCTATGATGAATCTGTGGATGAAAGCAGTGCAGAATTCAAGAACTTGGAGGAGGTGAGGAATAGGACCAGGAATCACTTTGTATTGTGGTAGCACCCAGCTGCCCCAACTAAGACTGATGCCCCATTATGCTGGGAGCTGTTCATATACATAATAAGCCCCTGCCCCATAGAGCTTAGAACACTATAGATGAGACAGACCAAGGGTGGACAAGAGGGAGCGGTGTTATGCAGTTTGCAGATGGGAGGCTGAGGCACAGAGTGATGAAGTGAGAGGCCTAAGGTCACACAGGGAGGTCAGACTGTGGCAGCAGCAGGAACTGAGCCCGGATCTCCTGACTCCCAGTCTAGTGCTTAACTATAAGACTGTCCTTCCTCTGAAGAGAGACTCATTCGTCTTTTGCTGCTGCATCTGCTGCTTTTTATCTGTCATGTGCCTGGAGGCTGGTGGGCTATCAGTCCTCAGGCTTAAATGCAGAAGCTTGAGGGGTGGGGAGGACAGGAAGAAACCCTCACCCTGCATGGCATGGTATTACACACTGTGGTGGATGGTTTATGTCTTCCTCTGAAACATCGGGCACTGGCCAGTGTCACAGGATACCGGGTTAGATGGGCTGTTGATCGATTCTAGTACAGGAACTCCTGGGCTCATATTGGAGATGGGCCTGTGCTACAAAGTTCAGATCCTGAAGGCCTCCAAAGTTTGGAGAGCGTGGAGCATGAGGCCTATCACTAGATCTCGGTCCAAGTACTCAGCTGGTGTAGACCAGCATAGCTCCATTGACTTTTATGGGGCTGCACTGTTTGCATCCGTTCAGGGTCTAGCTCGAGAAAGACGGTCATTGGAAAATTGACCCTTTCAGCCTATTAAGGAACAATGCAAAGGAAACCCTATGAACCAGGTAGCCACAATGCCAATAACCTTCCCTCTTGAGGTGTAAAGCCCAAGAGGAAATGAAGAAGGTGTAAAGTTGGATACAGAAATGGAGATCAAGTGCAGTGGCTATGCGGTTGGACACCAACATGTGAAAGTCATTGGTACCGTTCTAACCAAACCCATCTTGTTGTCCCTTTAGGAGATGTTTGGAACCATGTTCCGTTCGGAGGCCCAGACAGCGCTGTAAGTGCCTGGGGGAATGTTAAAGTGCTGGCAAAGCCTCCAGAACTGACTATTCTCACGTATTCCTTTATGAAGAAGTTTCCCCTGTCTGAGTGGTGCGCAGAACAGCCTTTCTGTGCTTCCAGCCCGGGGTAGCAGCGAGGCTGGGAGGCGAGGGACCGTCACACCTCTCCTCCTGACATCCTCTCTCCTCCTTCCCTCTGTGTGTGGAATTCAGAGCAATGGACTCTTGGAGCAGGTAGCAGAACACAACAGAAGCAGGAACTCAGGAAATAACATTCATCTACATGTAGAAGAGCAGCAACTTAATTTAATGGCAAGTGCCTCCAGGCAGAAGGATTATTAATATCCGTCATCGCTGTCAACCCTATCTCTGTCCCTCCTCCTCCAGAACCACTCACATACCCAGCCATAAGGGTTGCATAACACAGGCATCACCTTTGTTTTCCTTCCTTTTTCCAAGGAGGTGACATATAAGGAAATTTACAAGCCTTTCCTGGCTTTGATTCATAACCACAAGTAACCCTCTCAAGATGCAGTGACGCAGGTTTGCGAAGTGATAATATTTTAAAATGTGCACTGACTTTTTGGGAATCTGCACGCTGAATTTAAGCCTGTGAATTTCTTGGGGTTGCTGCCCAAAGCCACCTCTGTATTCTCTATTACCCTACAGGCCCTCCTGCGCTGTCCTGTCTATTACCAGGTACCATTTACTGAGCCAGTGCTGTGTTTTCTATTACCCTAAAATCCTTGGTACCACTGCATGGGAGTAATGCTGCATTCTATATTACATGCTCAGGCTATTTTTGGATATTAGCCACCCTCAGCTCACATGACCAAGAGCTCCTGCCAGCTCTAGTGGGAGTTATATTCACACACTGGCCTTCCCAACAGTTTGGGTAGTTAAAATAAAGCTTATTCAAAGCACCGGCAGAATTAGGGCCTGATTCAAAGCCTACTGAAGTCAAGGAGAATCTTGCCTTTTACTTTAACAGGCTTTAGGTCAGGCCTTTAATCTGGCAATATCATGACAGCAGGTATTCCTGTGGTATTTTGATGCTTCCTCTTCCTATTCTCAGTATCTGGACATTGCTAAAAATTCAGTTTAGATTCAGCTCTAGAAATAGGTAAGTGTTTCAGGGTGAGCAGGTTTTCTTAACCAGTGGGCCCATCCCTAGCAAATTCAGGGACAGGGAGAGAGAGACCCTTCAGCTCAGTGCATACATCCAATGGTTCTTGATGATGCTAAAACTCAGGAGCAGTATAATTAAAGATTGAGCATATTTTGGGTATGCCAGGAGTCAACAGCTCTTGTGATACCCAGCACTAACCTCTCCAAGCTTGGGGCTTCAAGCTGAAGAGATTTTAGGTAATCACCTAAGTGACAAGAGAAAGCTCATCTGCTGGGATTGCTACGGTGTCTGGTCCCTCATGCGCTATGTGAATTTGAATAAAAATCACCACAAACTGATGCTACCAGGACAATCTACCTCTCGGGCAAACAAGCCTGACTCGATAACCCATAGACAGATGATATCTTTTAATTTTTTTAAAAAAAAACCCTAATACTTTTATATATAAAAGTGTGAGTGATGCTAATAACTATTGCTATTTTAGTTTTCTGTTATAGTTCCTTCCTTTCATCCCCATATTGATTCTCTGAAGCCTATGACGAGAGGAAATGCATTTAAAGTATATGTAAACGCTGAAAAATACAATATGTTGAGGATTAAAGGGACACTTATTCGTAAATTTAGGCCCCAAATTCAGGTTTTGTGAAAAGCAATTTTGCAAAAATTAAGATGAGCAGAATTTTTTCTATGATATTTTTAAAGTTCTGATGAAAGCAGTTTTTTGTCTGGATTTTAAACCTTCCGCTGTGGTGTTTCCAGCCTTGGGATAAAGCATAAGGGCCAGAAAATGAAACTGCTTAGAAGCAAATGTGAAACTGACTCATCTGTTTTTCAGGAATAAAAAATATAATGGCCTTAATAATGCAAAGGAAATTTGCTTTTAAAAAATTATTTCTGTTCTAATAACCTAAAATGTCAATAATGCTTTTGTGTTTTACTATATGGTTTTAAATCTGTTTAATTCATAAAACACTCTTAAACCACCCTGATAAAAGGGTCTTTGAGATAACATTATCGGGGAAAGAAAATGCAGCTGTACTGTGGCTCCCAGATAAATGATGCCCCACTTGCAATGAAAATAGAGCTGCATGACTCATCCAGGCTAGACAAACATTCCATGTTATAACATCAGAGCTGCCTGGGTTTTGTGTGGCACCTCATTAATTAAGTCACCACTGCTCAATCTCAGTCTCTGATTACATGGTGCAGGAGAAAATTATTAAACAAATAGAAGTACAGTTTTCTTTAGTTGGGAGAACACTAAAAAAAGGTTACTTCTCACTCTGACCTTAGAGAGACAATCACAATTTTGCTGGGACTGTCATGTCCTACAAGCTAAGATCAGAATAAACAAAAAGCTTGGTGCAATGGAACAAAGGGCTTTTTCATTATAATAAAAGCTCTGTGGTGACCTCACTTTAAATTAGTGATATTCCTAATTGCAATTCAGGAATCAGAGTGTGTCTGCTAAAGGTTCAGTTCACAGTCCCACAGGCCTGACAGCCAAAGTATCAGTTCAAATACAGGAAACCTCAGAGCGACAGATCCCTGTGCAAAGTATGTATTGTTTCCTTTGCAGTTCCCAGCAGCATGATGGATGGGATGTCAAGAATGATGCCATGAAAGTAGTGGCAATAATTACATACTCTGCCACCTTGAAGTCTCAGGTAGAGGGATACTTGGTTTCTGTAGCCCAGTGCCAATTCTGGTGACAAATGCAGCCCTCAGCAGCTGACAGATGGTATTTTTGAAGGCATAACTCCTGTCACCATTTTGCTACTGAGTAGCACAAATGTTTTAGATGCAGAACCCTGATAAGTCTATGGGTCCCAGAACATTAGTTTCAAAGGCGACATTCACCAATCTGAACAAAACAGAATGACAAGTTAGCATGACTTGCATTTCTCTTTCAAAGGTTCTATGTGGCCAGCTCAGAAAGCTTCATTTCCAGGGTATCTTGACCAGGGAACTAGAGAAACTCAGAAAGAGAGTCCATTGGGGGTGGTAAATTCTAAACTTCCAATGACCTTTTATGTCTCTGAAAGTCTAGTGATATTAATATGTAATTACTTTGAAGCCTTATTTGATACTTGCATGATGCATAACAAGCTCAAAATGTTTGTGTAATTTATTTAATTTAATATTGGTTTGGTTCTTCTTTTTTTGATAATAAACAATATGTGACAGATCATATGCTTTATCTACTGATTTGGGAGTACACTTTCCCAGAACCCTTATGCCAATTCTATTTGGTACTATGGTGATAAAAGCTTTAGGCATGCCTACAGTTAATGTATTTTACCAGTGCTGTCCTAGAGTTTCTGTATGCTTCTACACCTTTGCAGAATTAATTACTCGTATAGAATCCATGCTACACCACTCTCTTATATAAATCACATGGCTATTTATCAGCAAAGGGTGCTCCTTTTCCTCAACAGTGCTCTCATTTTAGAAATAGTGTTAATGCCATCGCTGGATTTCCTGGTCTGCTATCCCCAACAAGAGGTACACTGCAATTGCGCTTATGTGAATGTGAACTGAGTTTTGTTAGAGAACAGATCTTGTCCTCCTGCTGCTAATGACAGCAACAAACACAATGCATGTAACATGACTTAGGCATACGAAATTTATACACTTCTATGGTGGTGTTCACTTGCAGATCCTGGTATCTATTAAACAGTGTGATTAATTAAGCTTCAAAAGATCCCTGGGGAGTAGGTATGATGACCATTTTAGGCATGGGGATACTCGGGTGAAGTGATTTGCCTGAGGTCACAAAGGGAGCCAGCAGAGACAGACCCCAGCCCCTGTGGTGGGCCCCACACTTTGTCCGGGGCTGGGAGCAGGCCCCAAGAGCCCGGCCTCCAGCCCCCTGCTCTGGGCACGCCACGTGAGCGGTCAAGCTGCCGGAAACAGCTGCCAGGGCCAGGGAACTGCAACTCCCAGCAGGCCTTGCAGCGAAGGCCGAACGAAGCCTCCGATTGGCCGGAGTCTCTGAGTTGGGGGCTGGTGATTGGCGGGCGGCGCGCGAGGCGAGCGGAGCGGCATGGCGGGGCGGCTGCGCGGGGCGGCCTGTGCCGCCTGCCTGGGGCTGTGCGGGGCCGCGCTGGCCCTGCTGGCCGTGGTGCTGGGGCGGGCCTACGTCCTCCGCCCGCCGCCGAGCCCGCCGCTCGGGGGGCGGCGGGCCGCGCTGGGCTTCGAGCTCAGCGCCCGCGACAGGCAGGAGCTGAAGGAGGCGCTGAGAGGTGAAGGGGCCGGGACCCCTCAGACCCCCATCCCCGGGGGAGCGCCCCGGCCCCCCAGGCCGGCCCCCCAGCCCTGGGACTCCCTGGCCCCCAACTAACCCCCACCCCGGGGGTACCCCCAGCCAAACCCCCGTTACCCCCCAACTAACCTCCACCCTCGGGGGGTACCCCCCGCCAACCCCCCCCAGCCCCTAACTAACCTCCACCCCTGGGGGGTACCCCCTGCCAACCCCCCCAACTAACCTCCACCTCCAGGGGGTACCCCCCGCCAACCCCCCACTAACCTCCACCCCTGGGGGGACACCCTCAAATTAATCCTTCTGATTTCCAGGGGGGACTGCCCCTGACTAACCCCCCACACCCCGGGGGCCCTTCACCCCAGACTAATTCTCCCATTAGACAACCTCTCACTCCTAGATTAGCCCCCCCCCCCGGGATTCCCCAGACTAATACTGCTCCCAAGAACTCATGCTCCCAGACTAAATCTTTCCACAGACATCCCCCCCTCACCTTACATGCACACAAATCTGGGGCAAAACCCGAATCCCCAGCAGGTGTCCACCAACAGAACCACCTCCACCCCTTGACAAATCCTGGAGATTATAATCCCATCCCAAATAACTCCTCCCATTCCTGATTGATCCTCCTGATGACAGACCATTTTCAGCCCCGCCCATTCCTGGCTAAGCTTCTCCCCGCCCGGGATCCCAGAACTCCATCTCTCCTGAGGAGTACACCCCCTTGGATCCCTAAAGTTACATTCCCTAACTGCACCTCCTCTGGCCACCAAAACTGCATCATGACCCTCTCCCAAGCAACTTCTACCAGGCTACCTCCCCCCATTTTCTTTGAGGCTAAGACCCCATCCAAGGGCCCTCTTGAGAGTGAGTGCTCTGAAACCCCCCTCCACCCAGGACTCACCCTCCATCTGAATTCTCTAGGGACCGAACCTGTCCTGAATACACTGAGCCCCCAGAAATCCCTTAAGTACTGATGCCTCCTCATCAGCTACTAACGCCATCCATTTACCAAGACCCCCAGAGCACTGACCTCTCTAGTCTGGTGTCCCAGGCAGAATTCCCTCAGTGGGCTCTTCTCTCCCATGTGTACCATGCACCCTCAGGCACAGACACCCACAGACAGAAGTTGCTTGAGCATTAGCGCTCCCTCAAGTGACACTGCCCCCCCCGCCCCCGACGAGCATCTTCTTCCCATTGTGTCACTTTACTTTTAAGCATCTATTCAGCCCCTTATTGCTTGCTTAGACATTGGCCTGCTCCCCTCCCAGCACCTCTTCTCAGACACTGACATGTTCCCAAGGAAACCGCTAACCCATCCTCAAGCTCTGACACCCCCCACTGGCTGCCCTCCAGCAACTGGGGCTGCTGACACCACCCTGAAACTGACAACCTCCCTTTATCTCCATAAGGCACATCCCTCCCGCCCTGCTTCCATGACACTGCAGAAAGTACATGCTATGGGTGGTAGGGAAGGAAGAAAAACTGCAGAACAAAAAGATTGAAAATCATGTCTTAAAAAAAACAAACCAGGATTTGTTTCTTCTGCTGACAAATGAAAGAAAGGAATAATATTGTTTTAATAGCTCCTCTGTATAATTCATTTCTTGTTATCAGTTAAGATTCTTTAGCACTGGATGACACTGGTGCCTGTCTCAAAATACCTGGTATATTTACATTTGCAGTCATATACTTTGACCCCAACAGATATCCTAAGCAAAACCTGGAGATGTGTCTTGGAGATAGTGGAGGACACATACACCTGAGTATCATATGTGTATCGGTGACATCTGCCTCTGACAATCTTGCTGAGTGGTCCAATGTAGATATTAATGAAAAAGAAGGAGAGGATATTGAAGGATTCCACAACCAGGGGCCTGGGTGTCTCAGAGCAGTATAGCTGTTTTAGTTTATAAAGCACTTTGCGTTCAAAGAGGATCTGTAAATGCAAGGTGCTATTGTTGTTGTTGGTTGGCCCATTCCTCATCCTTTGTTCATAAACATAATATTAAGTCTATAGAAGAGGGACAATAAGGAGTAGGTGAATCCATGCGGCTGCACCATATTTGCAGTGGATGGCAAGGAAAAACTTGCCCAGAAAGCTGTATATATGTTTTAGAGTCTGCCAAATGAATGTACTGCAAAGCTGAAACGGGTCAGTAAATGAATTATTATGCTTTCCCACAGCAGATAGTCTTGTCTTAACTGGAACCAGAATTCCATACACCTGCAGCCTTTGTTTCCTCCTACTGACAGTCTTCTCCAATATCTCATCCCGCTGACATACAAAACACAGTTTGTCTGTACTCTGCAGTTGTACATCTTGAGATGTCCCTTTGCCATACTAAATAAATTACTGCCCCCTCTTCCTTACTGGCTCAAATCAGTTAAAATGACTGTCAGACTGATTGACATCATTGCCAAAAATGCTCTACTTCATATTTTCATTTAAGGTGCCATCAAAATTCAAACAGTTTCCTTCTCTCCAGAAGACCAAAATACAACAGCCTTGGCAGAATTTGGGAATTATATTCAAAAAGGTACAGAATTTACGTTCCTACATATTTTTAATAAAAGGGCAGGAGGTTGGCAACAAGTTGAGTAGAAGGTTTAGATTCTGAATATAGTGGAATAGTACTTTGTTTGGTGTAGCACTTTTTAATCTTGATTTTTCTCAAAAGAGGAATGGATTATCATAGGGGCCAAAATGGGACCTGCAGTTCAACTGTGGCGTATCTCCACTGATGGTAGAAACTGTAGCATAGACAGGGCATAGGTGTCTTTTTACTACCATGTCATGACCCTGCTCTGAAGAGAGTTAGAGAACCTTGTGATAAAAAAGCCTAAGCCTGTCTGAAGGTTCCATCGTCCAACACAGCTGCAGTGGCAGTGAGTTACTGGTCCTGTTTTTGCCAAGGGAGACAAAGCTATTGAGGGTTTCCACTACCGATTGGGACAGTTTGGTAACGTTGTTTGAGGGAAGCTTGCACAGTTGCTGCCTGCAGCGTCTCAAGCTTTGTAGTCTTATTGCCATCCGTGTTAAAATTCACTATCGACCATGCTTCCATTAAAGTCAGTGGCAAAATTCCGCTAACAGGTTCATGTCGTATTCCCAATAATTTTGGTGGTGGAATATAAAAGACCTTGCTGATTTTTCTCCTTTGTATATTTCTCTCTTCTTTTGAATTTATTTTTAAACAGTCTTTCCTGCTGTATTTTCTACCAAGTTCATTCAACATGAGATCATTGGGGGATACAGCCATCTCTTCACTGTCCAGGGTTCTGACCCCCAGCTCATGCCCTACATGCTGCTTGCACACATGGATGTAGTCCCAGCTTCTCAAGAGGGGTGGCATGTCCCTCCTTTCTCTGCTAAGGAACTTGACGGTTTCATCTATGGACGAGGAACAGTGGACAACAAAAATTCTGCTATAGTATGTCTTCTCTGTCACCTCATTTCAGAAAAGCTCTAAGGAATGTTTTTGCTCAGGGTCTGATGGGTAAATAATTAACAGTCTCGTAGTTTTGTGATTTGAGAACTTCTGTTTTGGAACTAGTTAGCTATTGAGAGTGGCAGTAATAATCCCAGAAACAACTACATCAAAATTAACCATTGCAATGTATGAGGCAAAATGGATGCTGGCAAGACAGCAGAAATACAAACTAACCACTGCTGATTAGACAATGACCACAGTTTAGGAAGGAAAAAAAAATAGATGAGACTGGAAAAAAACACAAGTGTTAACGGATTACAAAATTCATCCCCACTGTTCTTATTTTTCTCTTTGTTCTTCCTTAGTAATGTTTTTGTATAAAAAGTTAATTCTCATTAAAGTAATGGATTTGCTACAACTAGCGAGAGCCATACCATATGCAGTCTAGATGCAATTTAAAGGCTCAGTTAAGTGGGGGGTTTTCAGACATAGAGACCCCGAACATGCTCCCTTTGAAGCGAGTTGGAGTTTGCCTTGGCCTCCAGTAAGAGTAGGATCAAGCCCATACTGTTTTATATATTTATTCTGATATTATGTAACACACTGAGTTTTAAGGATTATTAAGTCTGTTGGATTGTATTTGCAAAAGAATATGATTATCATCAACTAGGTGGAGTGAAAAAAAACCCCGAAATAGTTAAAAGAATGAAGCCTGCTTGAGGACTGTGAAAGTACCGGATTTCCTTTACATCTTCATGTTCTTCGCCATATGAAGTAGCTCTTCTTTGCAACCTCAGAGAGCAAAACGACACAGTGACTAACATGCTGCCTCTGTTCCACAGGGTATTCTGCAAGCTCTAGAATTCCTGCTGAGAAGAGACTACAGACCTCGCAGGTCTTTCTATATCGGCATTGGACATGACGAAGAGGTATTTCTCTCAGTCTGTCTCTCTCTCTTGTTTCCTCCTATAACAGCAGCTTAATTCTTGGATAGCCAGTTGCCTGCATTGTCCTTGTACTTGACTAAATCAACTTTAGAGCATTGCAGTCATAGGTATATATTGACAGTTCAGCTCTCAGTGACCTGGGTGTCAGGGTTTTGCTCAGTGGAAAGAGAGGAAAAGGGTAAATCCATACTGTTCTTTGGTATGGCTTTTCTAGGGCTGTCAGACATAAAAAGTACAGTGTATGAGTGAAATGTGAAAATCCAGGTTAAGATGTTTTTGACTGTTGCAGGTGAACAGTGTTATCTAACAGAGTCTTTAATGACATAGGGCTAGAAATAGAGAATGATAGGGTAGCAGAATTACCATTCTTATAAAGACAAGAAGGGCGTTCAGTAAAATTGAAAGACAAGAAATGATAAAATTAAATACCTTTTTAAACAATGTCTAATTAAGATATAGAGGTCATTGCTGTGAGGTAGCATTGAGGCTTCTCATGAATAATGAGAACATCTTCAGTTATATTAGACTGGATGTAAACTCTCCTGCTTCAGAGCATAAGCAACCACTAATTGATGGGGGTTAGAAAGAAACTTCACCTTATGGACAGGTTATTTCATAATTGCTCACTCTGGGGTTTCTTGCACCTTTCTCATGTAGCACTGGTCACTGTCAGAGTCAGGATACTGTACTAGATGGACTGCTTGTGCGATTCAGCATGGCAATTCCTCTGATTTGGACTCTCATAGGTATCAGGTCGTAAGGGAGCAATGAAGATTGCAGCTCTGCTGGAAGCTAGAGGAGTGAAGCTTTCTTTCCTGCTAGATGAGGGAAGCGTTATCTTAGATGGGTTCTTGGAGGGAATAAAGAAGCCAGTAGCAGTGTAAGTAAGGAAAGAAGAGAATTTAACACAATGAGCCTGATCCCTGGCTTTATGGGTAAGTATGAGAGAGTCTTCTAGTTTGGACTAATGCAGGGGTGTCCATAATTCAACATACAGGCCCTCTATGGCATCTTAAAATGTGGCCTGCCGCTGCCCTTTTTTTCCTTGGTGAAGACACAGCTGACGAACTGCAGGGTTTTATTGCTGGTGATTTGATTGCAGTTTCTGTTCATCTCAGTGTAAATATAAATACAAGCAAATATTCGGGTTGTGTGCATGTTTAAGAATTAAGTATATTTACATACTTACATACATCTGTGTGTGGCTCTTAGGCTCCTGTCAGATTTTCATTGCAGCTCTCAGTGTTGCAAACATTGGGCATCCTTAGCTAATGCATGGAGCACTTGGCTGGGAAAAGCACCCTACGGTTTTCATCCCACCAATCACTGTATCACACTTTTGTTATACCTCCTTGTTTACTTGAGTAGGTGAGTTTGGCTAGGTTGCAGCTGAGTCACAGGGGCTGAGGATGGAGATGCCCATATTTATACGTAGCTGTCTTCTAGGCTGTCGTTTGTAGCTGCCCATGGATTTTATTTTTTTTCTTTAGATAAAAATTTAGTAACTTTGGTGTGTAGTTGAGGTTTTGGCAGCAGAACCTGAGGCTGGTTCACCGTTGTGGCAATCAGTGTTTCAGCCTCCTGACTGCCATTTGCTACTTTGCAAATGGCAGGATGGGACATGCAATCAATACTGTTTCTCTTTGGTCAGCTTAGATAGTGACCCTGATGTAGCTGTGAAGTGTTTAAAAACAAAAGTTAGTCTTTGGCATGCAGCTTGTAAGCTTGATTCATACCTTTTCTGAGGAAATGCAAGGGTGACCCTTTATCTTGAGAAGGAAAGAATGAGGAAATGGGATATCTGTTGAGTTATGAATTCTGTCCCTTTCCGTCTGTGGTAGAGAATCCTCTGAAGACCTGGGATCCCTCAGTGGCCTCACTGAAATATCACCTGAAGGTTAATTTAGGAAGCCCTGTGATGAGTCAGTCTCATTTATTTGTTGTTATAAAAAGCAGGGAAAAGACAACCTGGTGCTAACAGGATTTGGAATTGTGATATAAAAAATTTGATGATAAAACAAATGTGATGAACACAGGCACTATCAGACACTGTTGGTAGAAGGGTCAGATCTGACTGCGTATAGGTGTTTCAGTTTTACAAATCCATTTCCTTCTCCAAAGCTGCAATTTAGTTTTTGTGGGAAGCATTCTGGTTTTCATGCAGAACTGTAGTCAAAAAGAGAACCCCATAATCTTAGTGTTGGCTGTGGAAGCATATAAAATTGACAAGTGCATGGGCCAGTCTCCCAATGGAAAATATGATACCTATATTTTGAAATATGAATGCAGTTTAGAATTAATAAGACAGCAATTGGCCCTTGACATCAAACTAGATTTAAAATGCTATTGTTTAAGGTTAACACTGCATAGGATAAGTATTTCCTATTGTCAACCTCCACAGAGGTGTTTGTAATCATTAATTCCTTTTAATTACCATGAAACTGTCTTGCTATACTTAAATGACATTTGTTTTTAAGACACTTGGTCTGTCAACTATACTGCAGCTGTGGTTCAACACGTAAGCAAAGAGCCTTCCGAGTGCACTTACTTTCAGTCTCTCACCGTGCTGTCACAAGCAGGGTACTGCAGCTGTGCCAGAGCAAGTGTGTTAGTTGTGTGATGTGAAATCTGGAGAAAAAGCCAAGACCCCAATGCTCCTACCACTCAGGTGTGGCTTTAAATGCTTTTGTTGTTGCTGCTGCTCTTAGAGTATTTTTATCTGGTTCTAAAAAATAAGCGTATCAGCCCCCTCTGTCTACAATCTGTGGAGGCTGAAGAACTCCAGTTATGTAATACTTGGAATCGGCTTGATGAAGTTATTTCTCGTTCATCAGAATAGCTATCACAGAGAAGGGTGCAATTACAGCGAACTTCAGCGTGGAAAAAGAGCAAGGTCATTCCTCTGCCCCTTCTAAGGAGACGAGTATTGGTATTCTTGCAGCAGCGTTGTCCAGGTGAGAGTTTACCTAGCTGTGTAACAGACCTAAGACTGTCATGCAAAATCTCCTTAAACAGACTTGACCTCAGCACTAGATATTGTACCTCTCTGAGGATGTTTAAAACTGAAGCTTATGGCTCAGATAAGTGCTGATATGCAACCCCTGGCAGAGGGGTTGTGGTCAGGGGAAGAGGGCATGGCTGGAGCACCTCTGCACTCCAGCTGTTCGCAGTTCCTGGAATGGTCCCTAGGGAACTTAAAAGGCCAGGCATAAATTAGAGCATCATCGGGGCTACTCAGACTTACACCAAGGGCCTAAATGTCACTGAGTAGCGCCAGAATTTGGATATCTGCAAAGGTGACATGAAGCTATTTTTGTTCCTTCCTTTTGTTTGTTGCCAGAATTTCTCTCCAAGAATCTTTCTTGACTGTATCTGCTGCCTACAGGTGATATCTATGCAGGCAAATAAACATGATGTGGTATCAAAATGTTATTTCCCGTAGGCTCTGGTACAAGATAGTGCTCCTCCTTCTCAGCCTCCCTGTCCCAGTGGATACAGAATAGATTGATGGGGGCAAGGATGTTGTTTTATAAAGTGCCTGAAATAAAGAGAGACTTGCTATCTTTTTGGCCTACCATTTTTATAGATTTCCACATCTCCCTTACTGTCCCTTCCTTCTCATTGGGAGGCAACCTTGGCTATCTCTTCATCCTCCCCAAAATACTATCTTTGGATGAGACAGGAATGCTCTGAAATCCATGGTGAAGTTGTTCTCCTTGATTTGTGAGCTAAGAGAAATGTGGCTACATTTCAAGCTCTTGGCAAAATCCATGAATAAAAATGCAACCTGTTTTCTGCAATAATGTAAAATAAGGTTTTTTTTCACATGCTCATTTGCGTGTTGTAGGTTGGAGCAGAATCCCATGCCCAATCTGTTTGGCCATGGGCCAGAAATTATGATTCTTGAGCACTTGGCTTCAGAGGTAAGGATTCAACTGTAGCTTCATCCTCAAGTTTTACATTATTAATATTAATAAATTAAAAGTAGCCCCAGACGTAAATTACCTAGGGAGGTTTCCTAGTCTCTGTTAAAATCATTTAACTCAGAAAGGAGAATTCAAAGCCTAAATGCAATAGTTCTCCCTTTGCAGCATCCCTCTCATACTGTACATAGCAGTGATCCTTTAACCCTGTGTTCTGCACTGAGTAGTGACATCACTTTAGTTTCTAAAGCTGGAATTTTGATAATTGGTGTATTTTTGTTTTCTCTTGCCACTTAGTTCCGTTTTCCTCTCAATATCATCATGACCAACCTGTGGCTGTTCTCACCTATCATCAGCAGGTAAGGGAACACATCTCCTCTTCCACACTCCCAGCCTCTGCCCCCGTGAAATATGGGAACTAATGTCCATTTAGAAACTTTAGTCCTCTAGCTTTCTTGCCAATCAGCCTGATCTTCCGTGGAAATCAGCCATCCTATTTCTCAGTTTATGAGACTGTAAAGCATTTACCTTGCTTTAATTAATAATTGAAACATACTGTAGCTGCTCTGTTAATGCATAGAGTGGTCTAATCAATTTAATTCTCACTGTTGTCATTTATATCTTTTATAAGTACAAAACTCCTTTTAAAAACTTATTTTCATGCAGAATTTTCGAGCAGAAGCCGTCCACTAATGCCTTGATTCGGACCACCACAGCAATCACCATGTTTAATGCAGGAATCAAGGTAGCTTCATGTGTGCATTTGATGTTTCCTCTACATAGCGTGAGGAGAACGCCTGTATTATTTAGAATGGTGGTTCCCACATACTGCTAGATGTACCACTATGAATGGTTTTCTAGTCTTCTCCTACACTTAATTTTAAACTCGGCCTCTATACTGGGCCTTCATGCTTTGCCAACCTCACTCCATCTGAAAGTATAGCCCAGTTCAAACCTTAGGGTTTACAATAGAAAATTGTTTCATTGATGACCATATGTGTTATCCAGTTCTTTCTAAACTGGTGCTGAAAATGGTTTAAGTGCTAATGTAAACAGGATAAAAAACATTTTCAGTCCCGTTACACGAAGCGTGATTGAGACTTTGGACCACCCATTTTCAGCAACAGGACAGCTTCCTACTATAGATGGGACCTTTGTCCCATGATCACAAGACTGATATCCCTAAACTCCACAGTGGGTTAGAGCAAGCACAGCAGAGTGAGAGGCAGCAGGTTCTGGCTGGTACAGTCAAGGTCTTAACCTGATAAATAGGTGCAGTTACCCAGAACAGTTGAGAATTGCAGCTCTGAAACACCAATGAGAGCAATTAATAGTTTGGCTACTTTGTGCATTCCTCAAAGGAAATCTTTACTGAAAAGGATCACTTGTCTAGAAAACAAGATATAATAGAAAAGTCTCTAAAGTGCCACAAGTCCTCCTTTTCTTTTTGCGGATACACACTAACACGGCTGCTACTCTGAAACCTGTCAAGATATAATAGGTAAACAGTGACACTGAGTGGTGAGAAGAGAAATAACATGTTGTTTGCTTTGCTTTTTTACTGTGTGTGTTCAAAGACTGTGTAACTTGCATACTTAACAAAGTATAAAATATATTTTGTAGAAAACGGGAATTCCATACCTGTACTTATGCTGTTAAGTGATGTACATGGGTCATGTCTGGTGTGCTTTGAGGCAATGGACTCAGCTATAAAGGAGGATTTTTTGGAAGAGTGACTTCATATAAAATGAAGTTATTATTTAAAAAAAACTATGCCAAGCCCTTTCTCACACAGAGAAAAAATTCTAAATGAAAAGTGCCTATTCCTTATATAACTACCTGTGTTGTAAATGACTAATGTTTACAGCGATCAAATGGTGGAAGGTTTGGGCATTTATTTCAATGGGAGCTGGTGGAGGCCTTGAACGGTGAGCTCTGGAACTGCATGAGCAGTAGTTTAACTTTTTTGGTAGCAGGATGATGTAATATTACAGTGGCAGTTCTGTGATTGGCCTTTGACTCTGCTTATGACTTTCTCTGTATTGTTTGTACCTCCTTTTTCCCCCCTAGTCCAATGTCATCCCACCTTCCGCAAAAGCAACTGTGAATTTTCGGATCCACCCATCACAAAAGGTTGAAGAGGTAATGTCTGCATGTTACACTTTTGTTCACCTTTTGTTTTCATCATGACATTTGTCCCTGACATGTCATTTACTTAACTTTCCTATACCTTTGAAATAGACAGTTGTTGACTGCTCTGGAGTTTGCAAGCTTTCCTCTCTGTTGTCGACCTTGCCTCTGCAACCTCCGGACTGCGCGGTTGTAATACACTCTACCTAAGGTTCCATAGAAGACCCCTTAGAAGGTTCATGTAGTGCAAAATTGCCTGCCTGCATTTTGCAGATGTGAGCATGTAATATCTGTGCTCTGTGCTGGCTTCCTTTATGTTTCCAGGTGCAAGTCAAGCTACTGGTTGTCTTCTGTAAATCTCTGAGTGTAATGGCATCTGGCCAGCTGAGAATACCTTATCCCCTGTTGCAGCAGGTCTTTTCCATCAGAAAGCTCTCATTGTCTGTCCCGAAGTTTAGAGTCTAGGGGGAAGGAAGTGTTCTGCAATTTGCAGTTGCCAGAGCCAAATTTATCAAAGGTTTTTTTTTTCCCTTTGAGCACATAGTATAAGATGCATGTGTCCATTGCGTCTTTTTCTTTATTTGGGCCTGTAACCAGGGAAGATTGTCCCTTTGGGCCAGTTGTTTGCTTTAGTGTTTGTTATATGTGCCAGATATCACAGTGATGAATGCAGTATAAATGAGAGAGATCCTCAGTGGCTTGTTTTACAGGACTCTTTTTGAAGACTCACTTTGGATTCTAAACACTACCTTCTAAATATGGAGGAGGACAGGAGACAGTCCGGATTCTGAGGGATGCCCTCTATGAAATGTAGACCTGCAGCTATATTAAGCAGCCTTGGGGAGTCACTCTTGCTTCAGAGTAACCCATAGACAAGTGGCTCCCACACTTCATTGGTTCACATACCACCGCCTTAAAAAAAATGTGAAGTGAATTGATGAAACATCGAGCTCACGTACTACCAGTGGTACATGGTGATCCATGGTTTGGGAATCTTGCCATGGACCATACATGCTTACGTAATAGTATTAAGGCTTATCTTCTGACAGTTGTAGCCACTAGAAGGTGACCTGATCTCTCACACTTGAGAAGGTCTGACATAGCCTATTATTTATGAATAATATCAACCCCCTCTCTCTGGACAATCATGCTGAAAGCTTTTTTGGTATTCCATTCACTTGACTGATCCAGTTACACAGTGGTGCCCTTTTGTACTGAAGGGGTTAAGGAAGGCCTTTTGAGGCACTGACGCATAAGTGATTGCCTTGGAAGTCCTTCGACCTTTAATGCCGGGAGCGCATTGTGTAAGAGGAAAACAGACTTCCACCATGAGGCCACTACATGGTCCCTGTCCTGATTGTATGTCTTCATTTGGAGCCATAGCTGGCAATTGATTTACAAGACAAGCCTTGAAACTGGCACCTACACAGACATCCACAAGGAAAACTCTCATTCCCTTTGCTTATTTGTTCCTCTGGGTGTGTTCATAGGTGCTAGAGATAGTCAAAAACACTATTGCTGATGACAGAGTAAAGATACACCTACAGGAAGCCTTTGACCCACTCCCTATCAGCCCCTGGGATAATCATGCCTTTGGAGTCCAGATTTTCCGAAGAACCCTACTGGATGTTTTCCCCGATGTCAGCAACATAGCTCCAGGTAAGCGCCACTCATGATGATTATTGTTTCCTCTTATACTTCCACATTCCTGTGGGCCCCCCACCATCCCCAGTTGCTTTGTTTCCATTTCTGTGTATCCCTCCACCTCAGCTGTTAACGACTGGAAACAGCTGTTGTTCCCTCTTGTGTTAGGTTCCATCTCTCTGCTTTAAAGTGTGTGTGTGTGTGTGTGTGTGTGTGTTGAGTTATGGTAGAAATAGAAAAAGCAAACAGGAAACTGGCAGAAACAATGAACTTTGAATTGAGTCTCCCTGCAAAACACCCCAGGGAATCTCTTCAGGGATGTTAGGAGTAGCAGGAGAGGTCTTCTCATTTTAGCCTTTCAGTTTGCACTTCCATGACTGGCAAAACCATCTTTCATCTTCTGTGCTGTACCTGACTATCTAAAGTCCTTATCATGCAAGGTGTTCTATGCTGGTGCTACACAGCTTATGGGATAGGGACTTAAGTTTGAAATTGACACATAGAAGAATAAGAGCCTGATCCTGACAGGTGCTGGGCACCACAACTCCCATTGAAGCCAATGAGGTGTGGTGCTCCGCTCCTCTCGTTGCTGAAAGAGTTCCAGCATTCTTTATTTCCCGTGCTGACATGGGAACAGTAATTTATTTTCAAAAGGAGTTTAAGTTTTCAAAGCGTAGAAATGCTACATCAGCCAAGCCTTTTTCCTTGACAGCTAATTGGTTTCACTTGTGCTGAGACAACCTGACCCGTGGGTTTGTTTTCCAGGTATTTGTATTGGAAACACAGACAGCCGGCACTTCACTAAGCTCACAGATGCCATTTATCGATTTAACCCACTGGTCTTTAAACCGGACGATTTACCCAGGTATTATATTCTGCTTGTGGGGGGAATGCTAAAGGGACTATAGAAAGAAAATTAGCATGTGCTGGCCTAGAGAATGAAACCCAAATTTGTATGCCATGGTGTGGCCATATGGGTGCCTCAGAATCACAAAAGCCACCCATTTTCTGCAGAGTTGGGTGCTGCACTCATAATGGATGAGAACTGCTGTGGGAGAGAGTTAGCCCCGATTCATCTCTATTTAAAATGTAGACAGGACCTGGTTCAAACATCCCTTCCAGTGGGACAGCTGAACTTGCAGGGTTGGCTGGATCAGAAATACAATTCAGGATTCTGAAAGGTTTGGTTCTAGTGTGAAGCCCTTGTTTAATATGCATGTCCACATGCCGGCACAAACATGGTACTCCCACTTGATTAACTCTTTAAAGCTGGGAGTTGTGTGAATACAAAAGTATTAACCATGCTAGGAGTTGGTTCACTTGCTAGTGCATCAATTTTATTTTCCACGCGAGTGGAACTGAAATAGGAGCAGAGTGCCCAGGTAGCTGTTCTGCCCTCTGACTCAAAGGGCCTCTGGTATGTCAGTGCAGGAACCTACGGTGCCTACTATACTTCCACTTGCCTGCCCTTTCTACCCACTCCATGGTCTTACCCACTGTGCTCTGGCCTTAGAATCAGTAAGCCATTTATACTGGCCTCAGGAAAAGATCTTGCTTGGAGTGCATTGTTCTGTAGATTTTTATTTGTCTCACACTGTTTCCTACTTACATCCTGACATTCCTGAGCCTTTATAAAGAGAACTGGGGAATCAGCAGCCTGGACTGGGTTTGCAGTTCCCATGTAGGTGGCTCATGCATATTGTAATGAAAAATATTCTTCTCACTTTAACAGAGTCCATGGGTTGAATGAGAGGATCTCAATTGAGGGCTATGAGAAACAAGTGGAGTTTCTTTACCAGCTGATTCAGAACTCTGATATCAACAAGCTCCCAGAGCCTCATGCAAACTCCCACGAGCTGTGAGACAAAAGAAATGGGGAGAGGAGCAGCTATCAAGGTGAATCATGGGATGGCAGCAACTTGGGGTATACAAAGCAGCTACTTATTGACATTGCATTTTGTTCTGGAACTAGGTTATTGCGGATGGTAATTTGCATAGAGATGAAAAGCAATGAGGCTGCTGTCAGCAGATACAAAGCCTGCCAAAAAGTAAAGGGAAACTTGAAATGGCAGAAGAGAATTGGATCAATAGAAAAAACCTCTGATCTCCACACCACCTCATCTCCCTACCTTCACCTGCAGCCATTAGACACATACTAACATTAAAGGGAAATGCTGTGGGATGGAGCTTGGGGAAGGGAATGTTAAGGAGACAACGAACAAGCACAACATAGAAAAACTGGTGGAAATGGCCAGAAAAGAGAGATTTATTTTCTGGAAATATCCATCTCCTTTCATAACCCCACTCCTTTATTGTACCACGAAATTCACCCCTGTGGAAAGGGCCAGTGCAAGGCCTAGGCACTACCCAGGTCCTGTCTGGAAGGCTTAAGTCCCACTAAAGTAGGAATTTAATTAGGATTTAAGTGGTGCCTACACCTTGTCCCAGCCCTCTACACGGGCGAATTTCATCCAAATGGATCATTATTTGTATTCCCAAAACACTGAAGCACTGATCTGCAAGGTGCTGAGCTGAGGTCAGTGGAAACTGAAGTCACTGAGCACTTTGCGAGATCAAACCCCAGAAGCCTAAAAATCCTGGTGCTGTGTAGTTTAAAGACAGCATTAAATGCTGAATGTATACCCCCCGCAGTAGTATGTCTGTGGAGCATGCTGTGTAATGCCCCTGGTACTGCAGCAAGCTTGCTTTTGCCATTAAGTAGACTTTCCCTGATGCTCACATGCCATCCATTGTTTACATTTTTCCTGAGCTGTGGTGCATTTTACCTGTGTAATAGATGGATATATATGCCTGAAGGGGTGCTAGTTAACGTACCGGCAAGGCCACAGGAGCATATGCCCCCTCCTCAGCCCCCTCTGTACATTTACTGCCTGCTGCCATTTCAGAAAAGACTAGTGCTTTGGGGGGCCAACCTGGTACACTTTTCAGGGGCCCGGTTTTCAGAAGGTGGGTGTTCAGCACTTTCTGAAATCCCATTTAAGAGATCTCCCAGTCACTAGACATTTGAAAATCTTGGTCATAATTTACAATAATTTTAAAAAATCTCGGTAAGATCTAATTACATAGTTCCAACTGGTGGTGCACCAGATCTTGGAGGTGCTATTGCCTGCCTCTGATTTCTTTTCCTCTTTTTTTTTTTTTTTTGTTGCTTTTAAGTATTTCTGTCTCTCTTTGGTAAGCCCATGAGGCACTATGTGATCGTGGTGCCAGAATTATGAATTGCAACTTAAAGGAAAAGTAAATCAAAATTGTGCGTTCGTCTATTTTCCCTTTTCACTGAATAAGCTGATACCTAGGAGATATATTCTTCTTTTTTCGTCTTTAGTTTTCCATTCCTAGCTCGTTTCTGTATGGTGCAGAATGACCCCAGTTCCCTTCCAGTGCAGGGGGAGCTGAGAACACTCTGCACCTCACTGGAAAGGGCCCTAGCACACTAAAGCTATGTCTACACTCACACTTTTCAGGAAATCACCCACCCTTGCCCTAGTAATGATGGTAGCCTTAGTACAGACAGGCCATTGGCATTTTTACTACCATGTTATCTAACCCTGAATGCTTTGCACTAGTGCACCCATCATTGTTACCACCCAGGGATTTGCACCAGAGGGAGACTTCCCAGAAAGTGCTAATGTAGACCAGGATTAAGTATCCTTCTTTTAGGCTATTGCAAAAATGTTCCCTTTCACTAAAGTTGCCATTATTAATCAAATAAACAATTGCCAAGAAGGGGCATCTGATCCAGATGCTATCCCCAAGTGCAAATAGGTGAAAGCCACTTCATGCACTACTAACACAGGAAATGCAATGCTGGAAACAAGCTAAAACCTCTTTCAGTTGCACTGTTCCACAGATGTTTGTCAAGTTGTACACTGGAATGGAAGGTTCTCTCTGTATTCTTGGTGAAGAATATATAGGAATACGGTACGGTACAATGAAATGTCATCTTGGAAAACATTAAATAATGAAACTGATTCTTGTACTTTCCTTCTTACCAAACTGTGTATGTCCACAGGTTTTTTTGCAACAGATGTACTAAAATTAAATTACTGATAAAAAATAAAACCTAATCTTGATTTGAAGCTAATAAAAATGGGATTGCAGATTCTTTCCTAGTCTTTATTTAATATTCTAACATGAATGTATAATTGCTGGGAAGACGTTCATCTCTTCCCTGCCATCAGTCATTTCCACACCTGGGTCTTCACTAGAGCTAGTCAAAAAATTTCCATCAAAACAAATTTTTGCCAAAACAGGAAAAAAACCCCACATTTTTCCAACCAGCCCTCATCTCCCCTCCCTGGTGCCCTCCTTTCTGTACAAAGCCTGTGTCAATTAACTTTGTCTGTTTCCTTCCATAAACTGTTTAGGAGTCTGCTTAAATATCCAGCCGGATTTGCTACTTCAGTGACAGGAGGTTCCCCTTGAACCTGACACTCTCCAGCCCCACTGAGCTAGGTAGCAAGAAGCCTTTAATCAAGTGTATCTCTCCTCTGTGCTACCATGTGGCTGGCTTTGAGAAGAAACCTGTCATGCTTGGAGTGCCAGCTCTCAAGGAGGGAGACTACCACCCCAAAGTCAACTTCCACAAGCTACATGTGTGGCTTTAGAAAGCTGCAATGACATAGCTGTTTCCCTGAAACCCCCTTGTACTTTGAAATATCAGGCTGAATCTAAAATAGAGACTTGAACCATTAGTAATTGAACCAGCCAGGAGCCCTCAGCAGTAGAAGTGTTGTATCTGTTACATCAGTGATTCCCATCCACACACACCCTTCAGCAGCAGAGATTGGCACATTGAAGACCCACATGCACGTCTAATCCAAATGGTGATCTTATAGTTTAGGTGGTGTTGGGAGCACCTTTTTGTGGGGGAACCTAGTGGTTAACACACTAAATTCTGGGCAAAGCTGCCATTTGCACTGGTGCAGGTTGATGTGGTTTCAAGCAGAGGGTGAGCTGCACCAGTGCACTGTGGCTTATTGCAGTTTTGCTTATTTACACTAGGGGTTTGCACCAATGCAGTTGCAAAAATGTCTGCAATCGCATGTAGGCAAGGCCTCAGAGATGGAGGTGGACCACGTCACTTACAGATTCAGACATGCCAACTTGCAGCACCATTTAACTGTGCAGGAGCTGTCATGTTTCAAAGGGGAGGATTAAGAAGTGTAGAAACCATAATCACCACTTTCACAGCATTCTGCCTTAAGCCAAGGGCAACAGGTGTCCCTGTAAGGGACCAGACCCAAAATGTCCCCATTGATTTGTTTAGAAAGGAATGGAGAAAATGTTGAGGTTTAATTAAGTCTTTAGCGGCGGGGGTGTCTGATAAGTAGCCTTTTGTTTCTCCCCGGCATGTGCTGCTTTGTGTGGACCCCTCACCGTTTCTGAAGTGGTAGAGTACCTTTAGCTCTCCCTGGGATTTGGCCCTGTTTGCAGGGGGCGTGAAACAAAGTAAGACAATGATGTGCTATGTGGAATGTTAATCAGCTTAATGTAAATTAAAGAGCAGCTCCCAGCCAGACTTCTAATAAGAGTGCTTAATAGAGCATGTTTCATCTTCGTTTTGTTAGCACTAAATAGGCTACAATCCTGCAGTGAGCTGTGGGTGGGCAGACCTCAGCCTCTGGGCTTAGAACCATCGTGGGATCAGAGCCTTCATTAGTTTCTGCCAGTTCCTCTTCCCCGCTCCATCCTGATCTCCTGCCACCAGCACAAATCCAAATCATTCTCTGTAGTCTTGACAAATGCAATCTTGTCCCGGTCATATCCCTTCAACAAATAGTTGTTAGTTTGCTCAATCCAATGTCTGCTGAAGTCAGTGGAGAGATTTGCACTGACATCAATGGGCTTTGGATCAAGTCCTCTGATTCTCACAAACACCCATCTGCAGTGAGATAGGTAAGTGTCATCCCACTTGACAGGGAAACAGCAACGGAGAGATGTGGAAAGGCCTGCCTCAGATAACTCTTACCCTTAAGAATTAGGTGGGTTATGGATTGACAAAAAATCCTTCAAGCTGATCATGTACCTGGAGTGCAACTTGACAGGTCCTGCTCTACCCCTTGATCCTCCTGTCTCTCTTTAATGATGGTTTAGGAGCTGTGCAACCATGAGTTCAAACCTTGAGGGGGCCATTTAGGGATCTGGGGAAAAAAAAAAATTGGGGATTGGTCCTGCTTTGAGCAGGTGGTTGGACTAGATGATCTCCTGAGGTCCCTTCCAACTCTGATATTCTACGATTCTATGATTAAATGTAGGCGTATAAGTACTAGAGTTTATAGCTGATTCTTTAGGATATAAATATGAATATAATAAACATTAGTTATTGATGCTAAGGGCTTTATACATGTATACGGAGATAAAAATAATATATTGCCTGGCACTGGGGCCATCTTTCAGCTAAATATCTCCGGATGAGTTACAAAGAGCTAGTTTAGTCTCATAACGCCCCTTTCAAAGTTAGGTAAGGGGAGTTATTTCCCAGGGTACAGATGGGACAATTTAGATACAGAGACTAAGACTCCCGTTCAGCAATGCACTTAGGCAGTGGACTAACCCTATCCCTGCTGATGCCAGTAGAATTTCTCCTGTACTTTGAGCAGGGACTCAAGTGCTTTGCAGGATCAGGGCCTAAATGACTCACCCAAGGTTCCATGGTGAAGTGAAAACAGAGCAGTCCCATGGTCTAACAATGTGAAAACACTAGCTCCAATTCCCCTTTCCCGCTAGCACACATCAGGAGTAAATGCCCTCTACTATAAGATGATACAATGAAGTAAAGCTGGCATAATGAGGTGTGTAGATTACTTTCAAGTATTTGTTGTGTTTAGTTACATTAACTCATTTTTAAGTGCCCCAAATTACTTGTGTCTGTGGCATGACATACTGCAATATATAAGGTTGGGTAGGAACTCGCTTAAGTCGTCTGTCCTCCATGTAACTCCTGTCCATATACGATAATGTCATTAATCCTGCACCCATTGTAACAACAAAATTAATACAAGTGTAGCACACCCCATTCCCTCCCTCTTCCCCCACCCCCAAAAGTGGGCCTCTGACAGGCCCCGGCAATGGTCTCTGCCCTGAAAGTTCAGCCTCTTGCCTTGGCATGGCATAAACAAAGTGAGTGCTACAGGTTTGCATAACCCTAACTCAGATTACATTGTTGTACAAGCAAATACTATGGTCTGAAAAGAGGGGTTTGCCCCCTGTTGCCCGTAGAAATCTGAGCAAAAGGGCCCTGCTGGAAGCAAGGCAGGCAAAATGTCCTTTACATTTTGTAGTGTCTGGCTACCACACAAACCTCGTTTCCCTCTGCCTTGACGCAGGGTTATGTCTTTAAATGAGATTCAGTTAAGCGCATTTCACTGTGAGGAGAAATGAAGGGCAAATAGCACTGGCAGGCAGGGTTGGTTGTGGCAGGCGCTGGGTGAACGTCTGCCACACCGTTCTGCCAGTGCACCTCGGGTCTGAGCCTCATTTTGCCCTGCTTCTCCAGCCCAGAGCCACAGCTGGGATTGTGCAGTGTCTGTCCTGGATAAAGGTTCAGACACAACTTGAAACCTCCACACTCAGGTGCTTTCAGTAGGCTTTAACCTGAGGTCTCTAGTGGTACAAGCCTGCAGTATTAACCCATTGCTCCAGCTGCCCCACTTCCTAACTGAGCTGCTTTTTATGGTGAGCGTGGGGTTTCCCCCATCAGTCAGGGCTCTCCTGCACCTATTCTCCTTCCCCCTAGTGCCACTGTTGGCTGTCATGTCTCGCTAACCTGTCTAGGTTTTTACAGGGTTACACATCACCCTGATAGCTATACATCTCTCCCTACGGAATAGCTTATCAATCACTCCATCCCATACAGTCTTTCCCATAGGCTCGTTATATGTCTCCTAAAATGCCTCCCATTTAAATGGTATTTAAGATCGAAGGTAATGCATAAAGTGCCGTGTAAGGATGATGCATTGGCCTTCTTTGTAAAGATCAAATGTAGCCTGACACGGGTAAGTAATTTTTTTTAGGTCACGGAGCGCAGTATAGAAACCTAGCCAGATCGTATGGCTTCATTCTCTTACATGCTCTACTGAAGTACTATGTTCTGTTTCTGCAGAGCAACAGACTATCATCCAGTAGAGAAATGGGCCTAAGCCAGAACTCCTGATCCAAGTACACATGAACTTTGGGAAACTTCTGCTCTGGATCTGAACTTCGTAGCTTGGACTCAGTTTCACTACATCATGAACTACTATGATCCTCTTATGTATGTGGAGAAGTTTTCCTCTCCCTGTTGTATTCAGCTTTGCTCTGTCCTTCCTCCCTATCCCCCACCCCGGTGCATGAAGCTCACAATCCTCTGACAATAGTTACGAAAGTGAACATGAACATGCCTATGGTTGTCTAACCCCACCAGCCATCAGGTAGGCAGCAGCCAAGCAGGGCCTGGATCACGCCAGAGCATACAGGGCTGACTGCAGCACCGCAAAGGAAAGGCCAAATTCCACATCTGCATTTTCTAAAGAAAGCTCTGTTACCGGCTTCTGTTTAAAGGGGCCGGGTTTATTTTGAGCCCTCGATGATTGTTCATGACTGTCAAGCGTTGAGTGAGAGGAGCAGCAGGAACAGAGTATTTACAAAAGCATTTCCTCCAGCCATCTTGCATTCTTCGCTCCTCTTTTGCCTTCTCTTGCCTTTTCTTTTTTCTTTTAAGATTGTAGAGCTTGTGAAACCATTTTTTCATGCAGATACTGTGGGAACTTCCCCTCAGCTTAGCCAATGCCCCTCAATCCCAGCATGCAGCATCCCTTCTATCTTAGAGCTGGGTTCGCCTCACAGCTCTGCCAGGGATCCTCAATTCTGACATGCAGCATCCCTGCTATTCTAGAGGAGGGTTCCACACACACAGCTCTGCTAGTGCCCTTCAGTTCTGGTCTTTGACACTCCTGTTCTAGAGCATGGGGCCTGTGGAAAAGTTGCCAGCCCAACATGCCCCCTCCTGGATGGCTGTGGTGCTGCAGCAACTTTTGCCTCAGTTTCCCCAGCTGTCTTTTGGCCTACTCCAACTGTAGGAGAGTCCTGGTCCTCTGGCCAGTCCACTTTGCAGAGTCCTGCCCCTTCCAGGGCCACAGCGTCATAGAAATATTTTCAGAGAACTATCCACTACTCCAAGATCTCTTTCTTGAGTGGTAAAAGCTAACTTAGACCCCATCATTTTTTATGTATAGTTGGGATTATGTTTTCCAATGTGCATTACTTTGCATTTATCAACACTGAATTTCATCTGCCATTTTGTTGCCCAGTCACCCAGTTTGGTGAGATCTCTTTGCCGTCAGCGTTGGATTTAACTACCTTGAATCATTTTGTACCGGCTGCAAACTTTGCCACCTCACAGCTTACCCCCTTTTCCTTATCATTTATCAGTATATTAAACAACACAGGTCCCAGTACAGATCTTTGGGGAACCCTGCTATTTACCTCTCCCCACTGTGGAAACTTAACATTTATTCCTCCCTTTTTTCCTAGCCAGCTACTGACCCACGCGAGGGCCTTCCCTCTGTGAAAGGGTTCACTCACCATAGGTGACACCTCCCTGTCGTGCTCTGGGGATCAGCTTTCACCAGGTCTTCAGCCAGTAACTCAAGCTGTGACCCCTTTCTCTTTCTTCACGGCTCGGGGTGCTCCCTCTTCATGACTCAGCACTCCGGCCAGGTCAAAGATAGTCCTCCCCTTCTGGGGTGTCGTGAGGCAGAGTGACCTCCCTCCAAGCCTGAGCCAAGGGACCACTACACGGGGTAACATTGTCTCTCCAGACCAGCTGTCCAGTTGGCGTCTCCGAATCAGCCCCCGTGCCGGAAGCAGAGGGGCGTGGTAGGAAGTATAAAGGGCTGGCCCTGCAGCTCACTTGGGCTGTTACCACAGGACGAGGCCCGTGTCTCCAGCCTGCTGCAGGGCTCCGGAGCTGACACTGTGCGGTGCAGCGCCCGGCCCCCAGAGACCACCGACCCGTGCGAGGAATTGCCCAGACTGCCGTCAGCCGCGTACGCTGAGACGACGGCGGACCCTGGGAATACAGAGCCCCACACCCAGACTGTGGTAGGAAGTAGCCCAGGGAAACCAGACTCTAGTCCTGTTTTGCTGCCAGAGCATGACACCGCGTATTCTGGTGGGATCCCTGCTGACCCAATGGCAGAACCGTCTGCCACTGTCAGGGCTCTGGGCTGAGACCGGTGGAATCGGGGGGCCTGGGTCCCCCTGTTGCCAGCACCACCCCTGGGGTGGTGGCCTATTCACCCCTAGGCCAGAAGGCCTGTGCTTTATTTGTGGGGCTTGCCCCAGCCGGGAGACTGTGGGCCCAGACTGTGTTTGCTGGCTGCCTTAGCCAGGAGGCTTAGGCAAAAGTCTGCTCCCTGCCCTGAGGGCCAAAGCCCATGACTGCGATTGCCACCTGCCCTAGCCCAGAAGCTTGGCCTAGGGACGGCTTCCTGCTCTGCCTGCCAGAGCCACTGACTGCCAATAGGCTGTTTGTTACCAGACGCAGCCATACAAAGTGGCCTCCCTCCGAGAGCGGAGGGATCACTACATGGGGTAACATGGTCTCTCCAGACCAGGGTCCAGTTGGCATCTCCAATGCTCCTGCGAAACCCAGCAGTTGATAGAGAACCCAGGCCCACTTTCTACAGTGAGCTGCGGCACAGGGACCCTATAACAAGCAGCCACGGTCTGCACAGTCCTACCCCTTACTGCTATTTCCCTCAGCTTCCTCCTACCTAGCCCCCTCAGGCTTCCTTTTCGTAAGACACCTCTGAGGCCTTCTTCTACGGTTAGAACCCCGGGGCTTATTTTCCCTCTTGGGTTTTCTCCTCCCCTCCTCTCTGCTCCCAGAAATGGACTGCAATATCTCTCCAGGCAGCCCCTTTCTCCTGCAAACTTCCTAGATTTATAATCCTGCCTACTCCTGCCCACCTGGGATTCTTGTTCACTTACGGCTGGCTCTCCAGATCCATGGAGGTACCCTAATTGTCCTCTCGGGCCCACATTAACCCCTTCAGGGCCTGTGTGAGGGTACACCCCCATCACACCCTCTTATCCCATGACTCCTTAGTTGCTTAAGAGCCTCATCAAAGGCTTCCTCAAAGTCCAAGTACACTATATTCACTGGATCATCCGTGTCCACATGCCTGTTGATGCCCCCGCAAAGAAATTTAACAAATTGGTGAGGCCTGATTTCCCTTTACAAAAGCCGTGTTGACTCTTCCCCAACAAATCGTGTTCATCTCTGTGTCTGATAATTCTGTTCTTTACTATAGCTCCAACCAACGTGCCTGGTATTGAAGTTAGGCTTATCGGCCAGTAGTTGTCGGGATTGCATCTGGTGCCCTTTTAAAAAATCGGCATCACATTAGCTATGTGCCAGTCATCTGGTACAGGTTCAGCCTGGCCTATCCTCCATGTGCAAACAGGCAGCTTAATTGACTTCTTAGATCCATATTAACCTTTCTCACTGTGTGTGGGGTAAACACCCCATCACAGCTCCCCATATGAATTCTTGCCAATGCACTTCAGTCCTGATATGCTCTCCTTCCTGCTATGCCAGTTCTGCCATTCAGGGATATAGCTGAGCTAGAAATCTGAAATGTTTATAGCCAGTAACTGATCCATTGTCCCTGCTACTCACGCTCTACATATAATCTCCCAAAGTAACCATGCTGTCGTGTCCGCTAGGCTTTCTTCTGCAGTGCGGTCAGTGAGATGCCGAGAGCTAGCAGGATGTTAACAACAGGGCCTCCTCTGGAGCAGAAATCCTGCTAATGGCCATCAGAAATACTCTCCCAGGGAAATTTTTTCAATTACACAGCCAGGCATATGCCCCACCTGCACCACGCTGCTGTGTGGGAGACTTGGGTTCAGTTTCCAGTCTCATGGCTCCCCCGGGACAGCAGGGGCTGCAGAGATAATGAACTCAGCGTGGTGGGGAAGGGAGTGCCCTGCGTTATTTAATAGAGACCCCTACGACTGATTTAAGAGCGGTGATGACGGGCTCCAGAGGAAGCTATGTCCAGTTCTCAGCAGGAAGGAAAATGACCGCATTCAGGGGCGGTTAAAGCAGGGAGGAGTAGAAAGAATAAGCACTCTTCAGCAATGATGGATTGCCTGGGGCGATGGGATGTGAGAGTCAACATCCAAGCCACCAAAGATGACACTGGCAGCTTTTCATACAGTTTCCATCGTGCTTTTTCTCCAACTCTGTTGTGCTTTGTTACAGCCCAGGGGATGCTCACAAACGTCTCTTGGAGACAGTTTCCCAAACTTGCATTATACATACAAGCATGTCAAGGAACCTGGTGATAATCTGGTCACATGCTAACCTGGTATCTAACAAGCCAGCTCCAGCTTGTAGTGCAGACCGGTCCTTGGCTGCTCCACAACCGAGAGCATGACTAAGTGGTAACCATGTGGCTAACTGGATGCTAGCTACCCATTTGGCTCATGATGCAAAGGGTGGGACAGGTTATTTTCATACCTTGCTCTTATGTGGAGCAGACCAAAGAAGGAGAGCAGAATAAGCACAAAGAAATTTCTATACCAGATCACACTATGCAATCCAGCCTCCTGTCTCTGACAGAGGTCAGCACCAGCTGCTTCAGAGGAAGATGCGCAAAGCCCAGGAGATAGCTATGGGATAACCTGCACTCAGGGGAAGTTTCATCCTGACCCCCATTAGTGGGCTTTTACTCTGAAGCAGGAGAGTTTATATCCTTTCCAAAGCTCGTGGGTTCTTCATCCTTATTATTAGCGTTCTGGGTGCTCTCATTATCTACATCCTTAGTGCTGACCCAGGGCATCACAAAAGGTTAATCCAGTACTGCTCCTTGGGGCCTTTGTGGGGAGGTAGCAGCCCCATCCAGTGGGTGGGATAAGAGGGATTGAACAGCACTGCTGTTATTTCCAGGCTCATTAATATCAGCTCCCCCACCCAGTCATCCCCGATCAGGCCTGTGAGTTCTCCTGTGATAACATTCTGTTTCCAGCCCATTTTATGAATCTAAACGAGCTCTCAGGCTGTATCCAGACTGAGGCGAAAAATGTTAAGCATGTCCTCAATTTCTACGCGACAGGTGGCCACTTGGTTGCCAAGTCAGCAGCTGTTGACACAGGAACCCCTGGCTTCACGGAACACAGGAAGTGAGGGCCCTTCCCGCTGTGCTCTGCCCAGATGCTTCAGCGCAGGGGAAAGCACTGGACAATTGCGTGGGAGATGCTTAACTGTATTCGTCACGCCCTGCGCAGCACGTGGGTCAAAGCTGGATACACCAGCGCTGGGCAGTCACATCCCAACCAACCCCTCTGCAAAGAAAAGTTGCTTGGTGCTCCCCTTTGCGTTGAGAGCTGGTGAACCCAGCCCCCAAGTCCAGTGTTTTTCTGCAGAATAGGGCACACATCATACTATGCTTCCTGCCCATGTGAATTGACCCTGTCCTGGAGTGACCCATCTAGGGGTAATTCAGGCTCCATGGCCCATTCAGCCCTGCTGAGACTGCCAGTTTGTGCTAACCACAGTGGGGTTTGTTCGTGATATAGACACCTGGACCACAAAGATTTAGACTGAGCTCTAGCACCGTCCTTCCACACCCAGCTCTCGATTGACCAGAATTCTCAGTCACTGTCAGCCCAGGCTGTATTCAGTCTGGTGACTTGGAACTGTAGGAGGGTCTTGTGACTACGGCCCTGAACTAAGACACAAGAGATGCAGGTTTAAACCATCTCTCTGCTACAGGTTTCCTGTGTGACCCTGGTCAACTCACTAAATCTTTCTGTCCCAAATCTTCAAAGACCTGGGAATTGCACACCTCAGAGGCCTGGGAATTAGATACCTTTGAGCATCTGAGCCTCAGTTCCCCATCTGTGAAATGGGGATAATTACACTTCCTTTCTGCTACCTACCCTTTTTCCATCTTGTTTATTTAGTCTTTTAGATCTTCACAGCAGGGACTTTCTTTCTGTTTGTTCGTAAAGCATCCAGCATAATGGACCCTCCATTTTGATCCAATTTGTAGCTAATGAGTCCATAGGCCATTACTAAGCTCCTGCACAATGCAGTTCTCCAGTGTCAACAGTTTAGTACTGATAAAAATTATGTGGCTGGTGTAAAATGCACGGGCTTAATCTTCTGAGATCCAGTGTGGCCAGATTGTAAATTGTTTCCTTTCCAAAGCATTTGCTGCCTTTTGTATCTGCTGCCCTGCAATTGGAAACCCATTTCCTGCCCTTTCATCCTCCTGCCTGTGTGATCTCTGCACGTCAGTGCAGCCGTTTTGGACTTTATCTATTTCTGTTTTCTCATCTCAGGAGTTTTTTCCTTCATGCTTCCACTTCCTGAGCATGCAGCTGGCCTGGCTGTTAATAAACAAGGTCACACTTCTGTGTGTGTTGTTTTTGTGTTCGGTGGGGAGGGCAACATTCAGAGCACATGGATTTTCAAAACCTGTAAGGCCTAGATAAGGGGTAAACAAAGAGAGTCCTAAAAGTCAGGTTCTCTTGAACAAAAGAAGTAAGATGATCTTGTGGCCAAGGCATCAAAGCAGGAGTCAGGACTCCTGGGTTCTATTCCCAATTCTAGGATGAATTTATGATGTGGCTTTGGGGACGACTTGGCCTGTCTGTGCCTCACTTTCCCCAGTTGTACAATGGGATTCATACTCTCCTCCCTCACAGCGGGGTGGAGGGGTTGTGAGGATTAACTAATTGGCCTGATCTTGCACTTCTATGCATTGTGATTTTGAGTGCAATGGCAGGGTGGTGAGCGAGCACCCACGGCCCCCGTTGAAGTCAATGGGAACTGGTTATTGAAGGATTACTACTGATCCAGGGCTCTGGTGATTTACACCTGCTGAGGATTTGGCTCTAGCACTTGGAGGCCCCAAGGAGTGAAGTCTTTGCCAAGGGCCTCAGTGCTTTGCTATAGAAGGTTAGAAAATCTGGCATCGTGTCATTTTAGCTGAAATAAATCCAGATGGTTTGATATTTTCATTTTCTTTTTATTGTTCCATTAAGCACTGATTCATTTTGTAACATGACTGCGAAGGAAGCAATTCTGAATCAGTTCCCTAAGGGAGGGAGCATAAAATAGAACTCAGCTTTGTCTTACACAGAGAGGGGGCTGGAAAGTGGACCTGCATCCCCTCCCATCCAGAGTTTAGAGCTGGAGGTTTGATATGGCTGGCTGACAAGACAAGGGAGGAAAAAGAAAGGAAGACTTGTGGCACCTTAGAGACTAACCAATTTATTTGAGCATGAGCTTTCGTGAGCTACAGCTCACTTCATCGGATGCATCCGATGAAGTGAGCTGTAGCTCACGAAAGCTCATGCTCAAATAAATTGGTTAGTCTCTAAGGTGCCACAAGTCTTCCTTTCTTTTTGCGAATACAGACTAACACGGCTGTTACTCTGAAGACAAGGGAGGAAGAGGAAGTAGCCGGTCACTCTACACAGGAAACCTAGGCTCAAGTACCTGCTCCACCACAGACCTCCTGTGTCACTTAGACCGAGATCCTCAAAGGTACTGAAGCTCCTGACTTCCATTGATTTCAATGGAAATTAAGAGTCTAAATACTTGGGAGGGTCTGGGCCTTAGTTCCTCTGTGTTTCTGTTCCCACATCAACAAAAATGGGAATAATACTTCCCTACCTCTGATGTGTGTTGAGAGATTATTAGGGTAATGGTGCTCAGATAAGTACATAGAGAGAACTCTGATTCCAGTGTATTTAAAGGCAAAATTCCCTTTGACTTCAGTGGACACATGGAGCTCACCTGTGAAGTTTGGCTCCAATATATGGCATTCCCAGTGTTCAGGGATATTTGGATGTAGCGTTTTGATTCTGTCCTGTGTCTAAGACATGGGGCAAATTCCCCTTTCAGTGGCACCAGCAATGCTGTATTTTCCTCCTCACTGTCAATGAGAGCAGGATTGTAAATGCCACCAGCTGTCTTTGCCACCTCCAGGATCAGCTGCTGAGTTCCTTCCCTGCTCCTCATTTGGTCATTCAAGCACTGCATGGAAAAGAAATGTATACACTGTACATGTACTGCTAACTCCCCGAGCCACACACACCTCTCTTGGCAGCGACATGCTTCCCAAATCTCGGGCACAGAGCAAAACAAGGCGGGTGCATTCTCAGCCAATATAGATTTATATTAACATTTACATTAACTGCCATGTTGATAGATTACACTGTTTCCATGCGTCATGCAGCTGATTTTCAAAATGACACTGTACACCCACTCTTCCACTACTCTTTCCAGATTAACAAAGCAAACATAAATCCTATGTGGATCTTTGTAAAGCTGGGGCAAACACATGTGCAAAGTTTAAACCGCAGACTTCATTTTTCATGCAGTGCGGGAGTGGCACTTTCCTAAAATGGTGGGGTGGGCCCAAACTGCAAAACCAGATCTGAATCCAGGGCTGAACTTCCCCACAGCTCATGGATATTGGGATCCAGGTTTTTATTCAATGCCATTGCTCTTTTAAAAAAAAAAAAAAGAGAGAGAGAGAGAGAGAGAGGACAGATCACCACTTCACATGAGTCTGGCAGAGCAATCAAGAAAACAGGAGTTGACCGGGGACAGCAAGTTTGGAGATCAGCAAAGAGCTAATGGGTGAGAGCCTCATCTGGTGTAAATTGGTGTAGTTCTACTGTGATCACTCCATTGTGATCAACGGAGCTATGCCGATTTATACCAACTAAAGATCTGACCTTCCAAAGTTTCCTCGGCCTTCATATCAGATTCCAGATATCATGAGGATGAGCACTATAAAAAAAGTAGATAGGTAGATTAGGTGGCTATCTAGGGCCCACAGTAACTGCCAACTTACCACAGGTTAGACTAAAAAATATATATATATATAGGCAAGGCATCCGTTGTATGTTTTCTGACCTGATCAGAATCCATTGTTCTCTGTTCAGACCATGGGTGCATCAGCAGAGCTGTGTGCAGGAACCCCCGCTGGAATAACAGTAGGTGTTAAAAATTGGAATTGAGGTGCACTGGCAGAGCTGCGAGCGAGGCTTCAGTGGCAATGTGAATTAAGTGCTGGGACCGAGGTGCATGGGTGGAGCGGTGAATAGGTACCTGTATCAAGATCGACCTTCATCAATGGAGCGCTGTGGGAAAAGCTTACCTGACACCGGACAGCATGGTGCTTAATTAATACCAATCTCGCTTTCAAGTGTGTCCGATTCACTGTGCCCTTCCAAAACAACCATCCCAAATACTAAAAGAAAAACAACTCCTTGTAATTCTCTGAGCACAGAGGGGTTAAATAATACAAAACATAACTCTTTAGAGGTCTCCATCAGAACGCCTCTCCTTGCTCCACAACCTTGACGGCCTTGTTTTCTTTATTTTAAAAGATGAGGTCACTAGCTTCAATAATATTTGACTCACTCTGTGTGTGGTGGGGAAGCGGACCAGAAGCAGTTCCTGTGTTGCACCCCTGCCCCCGTCCTTTCCTCTCCCTCGCCCTTGCACTAGTGTGCTGCAGAAGCCATTGGTTCAGGACCTGTCTCTAAGGCACCAAGCCTGGGATCACGTAATCAGTTCTAGGTAGTAACTTGCCGTTGACCATTTCCTGGGAGGAAAGGAAAGGCAGGAAGGAAAAATAACAGCTGGTCAAAAGTTCTACTGGTGAGTTTAAAAAAAAACAAAACCCTGTCTGAATCAGAGAAGCTGGTTTCATTCAGAGAAATTGAATCCTACAGAGCAGTCAGTAATGAGTTCTCAGCAGCAGGAATTACTGCATTTGGTGTATTTTTGTCAGGGGGAGGAGGGAGTTTGCCATAAACAGGATTTGGGAATGAGAACATGTATCTCCTTATCAGTATATTTTCCCCTTTGCAGCTATACTTGACAGAATCACTGGGGTCTGGTGGATGGAGCCAAGGAGTGGAAGTCAGGACTACTTCTTCTTTCATGCCACTTCCCTGTTCAGGATTGGAGATTTTCATAGCCTTCATACAAAACTCATGAACATAGGCCAGGCTGTCGTGCAGATTGGCCTCTCTGAGGTCTACTGATATCCAGTCCACATACCAAATCGTTGGTCTTCCCCTTGGTCATCTTCCATCCACAATTATTGCAAGAGCCATCCTACCGATACAGCTTTCCGCTCTCCAGTGGATAACCCTTACCAAGGTAGCCTAACCTCCCTCAACTTGTCTTCTATTGGAACAAACTGCATTAGGCCCCTTAAAACTCCATTTCATATCCTAACATGGAGTGTCCAACCATTTGACCATCTCAATAACTTCAACTCTGTGGTGGAGAGCACACTGACTTTCTTTCTTGTGGCTAGCTAAGTCCCCGTTCCATTAAGATGGGTCACATTACAATTTTATACCCTCTATCTTTTAACTATATTGGCTTCTTTTTGTCACAGACAACTGGAGTCAGCTCCCACCACTTGCCCCACAAAGCTTAGTACAATGCCACGCATCACTCAGGAGGGCATCAGCAGCAGCAATCATTGATCCGAGGTATTTAAAGTCTTTCAGTCTTCTTCTACGGTTTCTGCCTGTGATATCCTTCATGGTGAGTTCGCCTTCCTCAGTGATCACAGCCTTGGTCTATCATCATTCACGCTAAATCCAGCCCACTGAAAACTATGTCGCCATTGTTCAAATTGGCTCCCAAGGTCTCACCATCTTCTGCACCTATCACTAAGTTAGCAGAGAACAGCAAGTTCCAAGGCAGCTGCCTTCATATATTCTCACTTATCATATCCATGACAATTGCAAACAAGAAGGGGTTTGACGCTGAGCGCTGATGCAGGCCAATGTTTACTGTTAATCCTCTACTGCAGCCCTATTTAGTCTGGACGACAGTAGTCATTCCATCATACCTATCCTGGATAAGCTGGACATAGCTTTCTGGCACACCTTTCCATCACAAACTCCACCCAATTAATTCTCTTGGTACATGACTGTACGCCTTCTCCGGGTCCACAAAGTCCATAGCCAGTTGCCATCTCTTTTCTCTCAACTTCTCCATGAGGATTCGTAGCACAAATACAGCATTAACAAACTTGTAAGATAAGTGATGCTTTCCCTTCCCAGGGACTTTGCCAGGAAGCCAGGACTCATTATTATTTCATTGCAGTAGTGCTAAAGGTCTTCAGCCCCATCATGCTGGGCCCTGGACAAACATAAGACAGTCCCTGCCCTGAAGAGCTTAGTCTAGAAGGCCTTGTCTACACCATGCATTGTACTGCTCTAACTACCACAGTACAGTTAAAGCAATATGATTGCCCTAGTGTGGATGTTGTTATACCAGTGGAAAGGGCTTTATACTGGTATAGCTATTCCCATATAGGAATGGGAATACTTTATACTGGTATAGGGCATCTTTTTGCCTATATAACTGTATCCGCACTAGTGGTTTTATCATTAACAAATGACAGCCCTAACTGAAATAGTTATACCATTTAAAAAATGCATGTAGACCATATCTTAGATAGGTGGGTTCTATTCTCAACTCTGCCACTAACAGTTGTTCAGTGGCCATGGGGCTGTGTCACCTATCAGTGGCTCATCGCCATAGCCCTTTATAAAATGGGGATAATAAACCTAATACCTTCCTGGTACAAGTCTTTGGAGACTTAATTAATTAACGTTTGTAAAGCATGTTGAGATTCCTATATGTAAAGAGCTATAGAAGAGCAATTTATGGGCTTGGGGTTATGGCATGGGGCTGGAAGTCAGGAGAGATGGATTCTACTGCTGGCTTCACCTCAGTTTCCTCCTCTGGGAAACAGAGATACCAGTGACAATATCCCATGCCTTATTAACTAACGTTTGAAAAGTGCACTGATCTATTGAAGAGAAAGGTGCAATGTAGGGATAAAGTATGACTGTAATAATTCTGTTTTCTGGGATGTAACAGTGCAGTCATGACCCCTGTTTACTGTTGACCCTTGTTCTGCGTGGGGCCCAGATGGCACACCAAGCACTGACTAATCCTGCAATAAGAAAAGAAGTACTTATGGCACCTTAGAGACTAACAAATTTATTTGAGCATAAGCTTTCGTGAGCTACAGCTCACTTCATCGGATGCATTCAGTGGAAAATACAGTGGGGAGATTTATATACATAGTGAACATGAAACAATGGGTGTTACCATACACACTGTAACGAGAGTGATCAGGTAGCAGATTGACAGAGCCAGCAGAGTACCCAGAAGTCACCTACTTACATGACAGGCCCAACAAAGAAAATAACAGAACGCCACTAGCCGTCACCTTCAGCCCCCAACTAAAACCTCTCCAACGCATCATCAAGGATCTACAACCTATCCTGAAGGACGACCCATCGCTCTCACAGATCTTGGGAGACAGGCCAGTCCTTGCTTACAGACGGCCCCCCAACCTGAAGCAAATACTCACCAGCAACCACACACCACACCACAGAACCACTAACCCAAGAACCTATCCTTGCAACAAAGCCCGTTGCCAACTGTGTCCACATATCTATTCAGGGGACACCATCATAGGGCCTAATCACATCAGCCACACTATCAGAGGCTCGTTCACCTGCACATCTACCAATGTGATATGTGCCAGCAATGCCCCTCTGCCATGTACATTGGCCAGACTGGACAGTCTCTACGTAAAAGAATAAATGGACACAAATCAGACGTCAAGAATTATAACATTCAAAAACCAGTCGGAGAACACTTCAATCTCTTTGGTCACTCGATTACAGACCTGAAAGTTGCAATTCTTCAACAAAAAATCTTCAAAAACAGACTCCAACGAGACACTGCTGAATTGGAACTAATTTGCAAACTGGATACAGTTAACTTAGGCTTGAATAAAGACTGGGAGTGGATGGGTCATTACACAACGTAAAACTGTTTCCCCATGTTTATTCCCTTCCCCCCCTTTTCCTTAGACGTTCTTGTCAACTGTTGGAAAGGGCCCACCTTGATTATCACTACAAAAGGTTCTCCCGCTCTCCTGCTGGTAATAGCTCACCTTAAGTGATCACTCTGCTTACAGTGTGTATGGTAACACCCATTGTTTCATGTTCTCTATGTATATAAATCTCCCCACTGTATTTTCCACTGAATGCATCTGAAGAAGTGAGCTGTAGCTTACGAAAGCTTATGCTCAAATAAATTTGTTTCTAAGGTGCCATAAGTACTCCTTTCCTTTTTGCAAATACAGACTAACACAGCTGCTACTCTTAATCCTGCAATAAAATTCTCAATTACCTTCAAAACATCACCTCAGTCTCTCGGGTCTAGAAATGTAAAGGGATGCTGCCAAGAATTCTTCTATCAGTGGCAGAACCAGACTAGAACCCAGGAGTCCCAGCTTCCAGCACTAACCCCCAGACTTCACCTCACTCTCCAAACTGGGAGTACAACCAGAAGACAGGCGTCCCAGGCCCCCTGCTTTTACCACTAGATCTTATACCTGTCCCAGCACTGGGACTATAACCCACGAGTCCGGGCTCCCAAATCCCCCACACTGGGGCTCGGAACAGAACGCAGGAGTCCGGGCTCCCAAATCCCCCCACCCGCTAGGGCTGGGAATAGAACCCAGGCGTCCGGGCTCCCAAATCCCCCCACCCGCTAGGGCTGGGAATAGAACCCAGGCGTCCGGGCTCCCAAATCCCCCCACCCGCTAGGGCTGGGAATAGAACCCAGGCGTCCGGGCTCCCAAATCCCCCCACCCGCTGGGGCTGGGAAGAGAATTCAGGAGTCCGGGCTCCCAAATCCCCCACATTGGGGCTCGGAACAGAACCCAGACGTCTGGGCTCCCAAACCCGCTGGGGCTGGGAAGAGAACCCAGGCGTCCGGGCTCCTAGCCCCCACCCCCGGAGACCAGACCACGCTGCTCAGGGAAGCGACAGCCAGACACGTGCGCACCCGCAGCCACCAGCCAGGCACGGCGAGCTTTGCAGGCAGCCTGTGATTGGATCCTTCCGCCATGAAGCCCCGCCTCCCTGTGACGAGAGGCAGGCCCCCCTCGCTCCGCCTCCCCGGCCTCTTTCCCCGTTTCGGTTGGCTAGCGCTGCTGCCAATCGAGCTCTCCGCCGGCCCGGGGGCGGGCTGCCTGTTGCGTCAGCAGGCGGCGTCCAGTGACGAGGGGGCAGAGCCGCAGGCGCCGAGCGCCCATTGGCGGCTGGTGATGTCAAGCTCACTGCTCCGGCCGTGGCGGCTCCGCGGGAGCGCAGGCTGGGCCAGTGGCGATGTAGCGGCGGGCGCGCCGGGGCAGGGGCAGGGGCAGGGGCAGGGGCAGGGACGGCGGCCGGGGGCGGACGGGCCCCGGCAGCAGCGGCAGCAGCAGCTCCCAGGGCAGGTCAGTGCTCGGCGCGGGGGTCCCTGCAGCCGGCCGGGAGCCTGGTGCAATCCGGGGGGGGGGGCGCGGGGTGCAACCTGCTGGCGGGTCACCCGCGGGGGATGTGCCCGGCCCTGTTCCAGGGTCCGTCCCTATCACCCCCCCCCCTTCCGCCCCCGCGCCCGCTCCTGCTGGCACTGGGGACTCTTATTTGGGTGGGGGGACCTGCCGCCTCCGCGGGGTTTACGCAGTTCGCTGGCGGGGGTGGTGTGTGAAGGAGCCGCCCCTCGATGCAGCCTCCTTGCGGGTATGTCAGGCTCCTCCTCAGGCTGTTGCGAGCGCCGGGGGTGCCCACAGGTGCTGGAACTGGGGGGTGCTGCAGCAGCCTCCTCCCCCCCCCCCCCGGCTTGAAGTGGTTTCCGTGAGATACAAGGTTTGGTTTCATTCAGTGGCTCTCAGCATCCGCCATGTACAGATTGCCCCGGCGCCCCTGGGGGTGCCCCAATAATAGGACCCCCCCCACGGTGAGGCTCCGCATGGGTGGTGCTGGGGTGCGTTCTCCTTCGCAGGGTTGCCAAGGCATGTAAGGTAAGGATAGCGCGCCTCGGAGGGGTGAACGTGACCTGGGAGTGCATTTGTTTTTCCTTAGGGAAGGAGGCTTATGGGTCAGTCTCCAGCTTTCCCTCTAAATCCCAGACTGGATGCACCCTTTCCCTGCAGGGGCCTTGCGGGTGATGGGGTGAGGGGGGTAGGCTGTGGGGGTGATGGACTGGGGGTGGGCAAGTCCCTTTAAAATTCTGTATCTGAATGGGATATAGCTGGGGTGGATATTAGATGGTGCTTGACTCAAAAGGCATTTCTTCTGGGCAGGAGGGTTTTGCCGATGCCATCGGGGGTGTTATCGGTGGGGTGCTCTAGGTATTACCTAGAGAGAGGCAGGAGATTAATTCATGGAGAACTTGACACCCAGTGAAGATGAACAGTGTGTGTGTGTGAAAGTTCCTGTTCCGCTCTTAGACTGGAGGTTGCGGGTAATAGACGTAGTCAATCCAAACAGCCAGGGTGGTGAGTGGGGAGAAGTTGAGTTTTTTGAGGTGTGACTCAAACATGTATTTGGACTGGAGCTGGCTGGATTACTCAGATTCCTGAATCAGAGGCTGGCCGACCTGTGCGCAGTGACATGGCTAATAATGATAATAAATGATCTGTTGCCTGAATCAGTCTGTCAGAGGGAGTGTGAAAAGGAAGCACTAAACGGCAGTGGTTAACGAAGCAGCAGTGTCCGCTGCTTAGTGTATTGACACTATTACTGGGGGTGGTTTTTAGAATGTACCACAATGAGCTTTCCTCCACCCTCAGTAAAGATTCCTGCAGCGGAAGGGACACTAAACTGGGAAGACTTGTCAAGGTAGCAGGTTGAAACTTTGTAGTTTCAGGTGAGGTTTTTCCTCTTGGGGGCTTAGGGTCCAACTAGCTTTGCACTCAGCACTGTACCCTGTGTTCAGGGTATGCCTTACAAGCAGAGTGGCTTGTCATAGCACTGTCGTTGCAAGATCCGTTCAGCAAAGCTGGGATTCACCTTCCAAACTTAGTGATGGTTCAGTGTGGTAAAATGCCTTCGCTCATTACACGCTCCCCCTTCCGCATATGATACCTAATGGATTGTGTCTTGGGAGGAGGGCGGGTGTTCGGTTTGTATTTGAGCTCCCAGCCAGCACTGAGTAGAACTTGGTACTCGCTAGGGGTTTTCGTACAACAACGAAGTTACTTAGCTGTCCTGCAGTAGCAGGGAGAGAACCCTGACCTTCCAGCTCTCCAGCAATCCAAGGCCCATCTTGTCCATGGAGCACTTGTGATTCTGTCCAGCAGAGGGCAGCAGTGCGCACACCCCAGCCTGCTCAGGACTGTGCCCATTAACCATGGTATCCTGCTATGGCAGGGGTGGGCAATAATTTTCACAGGGGGGCCACTCCACGAATTTTTTTAAGTCGTCAGGGCCCCACATTTCTACTATATTAATGGAGGGGGTGTGGGGTCTGGGAGGGAGTTTGGGTGCAGGAGGGCTGTGGCGGGGGATTGGGGTGCAGGAGAGGGTGAGGGCTCTGGGAGGGAGTTTGGGTGCAGGGGGTGGTTCTGACCTGGTGCGGGAAGGGGTGCGAGGTGTAGGCTCTGGCCAGGAGGCGCTTACCACAGGCGGCTCCCGGCTGGCGGCGCAGCAGGGCTCAGGCAGGCTGCTTGCATGCCGTGGCCCCACGCCGCTCCCAGAAGCAGCTGCAGCCAGCTGCTGCTGGCACGTCTCTGCACGCCCCTTTGTGGGGAAGGAGGGCAGCAGGGTCTCCGTGCGCTGCCCGCACCCCCAAGCACCACCCCCTATAGCTCCCATTGGCTGGTTTCCTGTGTGAGGATGGTGCTGGGGGCAGGGGCAGCATGTGGAGCTGCCTCTTCCTCCCCCCCCACACACACTTCTGGGGTGCGCAGAGTTGTGTCAGCAGTAGCCGGCTGCTTCCGGGAGAGATGTGGGGCCACAGCAGGCAGGCAGCCTGCCTGAGTGCTCACTACACCGTGGGACTTTTAGCGGCTCGGACTCTGAGATCGCGAGGGGCAGAGGAGGCTGGACAGCAATGTTAGATGGGCCGGGTCTGGCCTGCGGGCTGTGTTTTGCCCGCGCCTGCTCTATGGCTTGCTCTTATGTTTATTGCAAAGGATCAGGGAAATTTGGCTCTTGAACTCGGAGGCTGCCGACCCGCGTGTCAGCTGGGGAAATGTTCCACTCTGCTGTCAGGCCTGTCCGGAGCCTGCAGCCGGCCATCTGGGGATGTGTGCGCATCCGCTGCCTGGCGTGGCAACAGTGGCTCTCAATGGCTGAACAATGGTATTTGTCCTCTGGACTGAGCACATCTGTTCACCCTGTCTCGTGACTTTGGTGCATGAGCATCCCAAGCAGGACTTTACAGGCTGGGAGGGGGTGATGGGAGATGGCTGGGCTGGGTGTGGGGAACAGAACAGGGCAGACCATCCATCGCACATAAGCTGTGTGAGCTGTGCCTCCTCCCCATTTCTCCTCTCTTCTTCTCCCTCCCCCGCCCCCCCAATTTGATACTGTCCCATTGCTGTGTGTGCCAGGAGTTGTGAGGGAGGGTTAACTAGCTCAGCAGCATAGCTCTGGAGAGCAGAATAGTAAAGCCATTGAAGGCCAGTGCATGGGAGGGAAGCGTTGCTGAATGAATGTGCCATTGTGCTGACTGCAGAAAGGTTAGATAAAATATTTGTATCGCTTGTTTCTCTCCTGTTTTAAGGTGAAAGCGCACAGCAGTCCCTGGAACGTGGGTGTGAGCCAGGCCGTTTCTCAATGCCAGCATCCCTGCCAGCGCAAGCTAGGCTCACCAAGTAACCCTATCTGGGAACTTCCTGTTCCTTTAGTTAAGAGTCATCCTTGCCACGTGGTGTTAGGTGAGAGATTCCCTTACACCGGAGGACAGCCGAGGCTCACTGCTGCAGTTGGAGCTGACTGGTGACCCAGCTGTTCTGAAGAGAGCAGGGAAAAGAGGCTGTAAGGCATGAAAAGGCCAGTGCTGTCAACTGCCAGACACCAACCAAGACTTCTCTGCACTGTCTCCCCCTGAAAGCAAGGTCCCCGGGAAGAAGAAAGCAGATCTGTAGCTCCAAAGAAGAGAGCTCATTCAAGCGGTCCTTTATTTTTAAACTCTGATCCTCCCAGTTCCTTGCCTGGCTAAGTAATTAAACTGGAATGACCCAAGGAGCTGAAATCAGGGGAATTTTATTTATTCTTTTAAAAGGATAGAACCCAAATTCCCCCCACCCACCCGAACTTTTTTTTTTATAAAATCCTGCTTTATAACACCCAGATTTGAAAGACTTTGTTTCATGTTTTCATGTTTTTCCCTGCTTCGCCTTAAAAGCAACTGAGCACAAGTCCAGCTGCTGGAGCCAGGGCTGGGAGGGGGAATGTGGAGTGTTGGAAGAAGATGCACTAAAGTGTGAAGAACCAAAGAAGAGAATCGGGGAGACTGCGTGTGCTTCTACAGCCCCTTCTTCTGGGAACAGGAGAACTAGAGCCAAGGGATTGTATCTGGAATCTCCTCCTTCTTCTCTGCCGGCTTGGTGGTTGGTGTCTCCCGTTTCTGGATTGTGCTTGATGGGGATCTCTGCTAGGGGATCAGCCTCTGCAGTCGAGGGCAGGCACGCAAGAACAAAGGAGGTGGCATCTAGATGCAAGAAGGGTCATTGGCTTGAGCCTTGGGCAGAAGGTCTTTTCTGGGACAGCTGCCTGCTGTAGCCCAGCCAAGTTGAGGGTCGGGGGGACATCCGCCCTTCAGCATGTCCTCCAAGCTGGAGCAGAAGGAGGCTCACCAGACCAATGGGGTGGTGCTGCCAATCCTGGCTGTGCCCGTAGACTGCCTGGCCAGTCCGGACCGGCAGCAGCTCGTGGAGCCCTCGGAGTTCTTGGAGCCCGACGGAGAAGGAGTGGAGGTGGTGGTGCTGGAGTCCCATGCCAACGCCAAAGGGGTGCGAGAAGAGGATGCCCTGTTGGAGAACGGCAGCCAGAGCAACGAGAGCGATGACACCAGTACAGATCAGGGCCCTGAGCCTGCCTCCCCTCTCAAGGAGACCTCCTTCTCCATCGGGTTGCAGGTCCTCTTCCCTTTCCTGCTGGCCGGGTTTGGGACGGTAGCTGCTGGCATGGTGCTGGACATAGTACAGGTAAGGCTAAAACCCGCTCTTAGTTTGGGGACACTGCATGGCTTGGGCTCCGAATCCCATTATCTGGCTTGATTCTGTCCCAAGACAGTGGTGACTCAAATGCTGGTACCATGGTGTGTGGTGGTGGCGGCGGCCTGTGTGAAATGAGGCATTGCTGTCCAGTTCCTGGGCAGAGTACTCCGCAGTGCTAGTTGGGCTGGGCGTGTGGGCTAGCGAATGAATTGGCCCAAGTTGCCTAACAGGGGTCTGTCCCTAGTCAAGGCAAGAGCTCGCTGGCAAAGGAGGATGTGAGAAGCTTTCCCTAACCCAGGGCATGCTTCTCTGTGTACAAAGAGAAGGTTCAGTGGTTAGGGTGTTAGTCTGGGACTTGGGAGACCCAGGCTCAATTCCCACCTCTGCCACAGACTTCCTGTGAGAGTTTGGGCAAGTCACTTAGCCTCTCTGTGCCTCATTTTCCTATCTTTGCAAAGGAAGTAAGAGCACTGCCTTGCCTCACAGGAAGGGATAAATGCATGGGACTGTGAGATGGTTGGTGTCCTAAAAATCAAGGGAAGGGTAACCGCCTTTCTGTATACAGTGCTAAAAAATCCCTCTGGCCAGAGGCAAAACCCTTTCCCTTATAAAGAGTTAAGAAGCTAAAATAACCTCACTGGCACCTGACCAAAATGACCAATGAAGAGACAAGATACTTTCAAATCTGGAGGGGGCGGGGGAAACAAAGGGTTTGTCTGTCTGTGTGATGCTTTTGCCGGGAACAGATCAGGAACGCCGTCTCAGAAACTCTGTTAAATTAGTAAGTAATCTAGCTAGAAATGCGTTAGATTTCCTTTTGTTTAATGGCTGGTAAAATACGCTGTGCTGAGTGGAATGTATATTCCTGTTTTTGTGTCTTTTTGTAACTTAAGGCTCTGCCTCGAGGGATTCTCTATGTTTTGAATCTGATTATCCTGTAGGGTATTTACCATCCTGATTTTACAGAGGTGGTTCTTTTACCTTTTCTTGAATTAAAATTCTTCTTTTAAGAACCTGATTGATTTTTCATTGTTCTTAAGATCCAAGGGTTTGGGTCTGTGTTCACCTATACAAATTGGTGAGGATTTTTGTCAAGCCTTCCCCAGGAAGATGTCTCCAAGTGGACTCTTTCCCTGTTCTTTGTTTAACACGCTTGGTGGTGGCAGCATAGGGTTCAAGGACGAAGCAAAGTTTGTACCTTGGGGAAGTTTTTAACCTAAGTTGGTAAGAATAAGCTTAGGGGGTCTTTCATGGGGGTCCCCACATCTGTACCCTAGAGTTCAGAGTGGGGAAGGAACCTTGACAGTTGGCTACAGTGGTGATGGGCGCTAGAGAAGTACCAATGGCAAACTTCTTTCTCTAGTGCTTTAAGGTAAACTCATAACTTGGGGAGGGTTGGAATTTAGGCATCTGCTTCCATTTCTGGAGGTGGGCGGTCGAGACACAGCCACGTCTCATTCTGTTCTGAATCTGGAATTGTTAGAACCAAAGAGCAATGCTATTCGAGAGCCCTAATATGTATTGGAAGGCTGGGGGCTAGAGTCAGTGTAGCAGTGGCTACGTGTGCAGCTGTTGTGGAGTTCACTCTCTGCTGTGCTTGAATGTGCTTTTTCAAGAGCTCCCATGGTTCGGCACGTGGTTACTTAGGGCTCTCGTTAGTGGCTGCACCATGTTGCTGGATCTCTCATCAGAGTTGGACGTCAGAGACTCGAGTCGCTCGTTGCAGTTTGTGGGGGATTATTCTTTGCCTTAGCACTTAGGTCTGTGTGCGCAGCCTGGTGGAAGTATGATTTCTCCAGTCGTGGTCCACACACAACAGTTAGACAAGGGGTCACGCTGAAGGCCCCGTTCTGCCCTTGGTCACTTGTCTGCCGCTCTACTTGGAGTTAGCTGTGCAGCTCCAGGCCTGCTGTTTAGCCCCCACATCACTGATTCATGGCTCCTGTAGAAGAGGCCGGGCATGCTTTAGTTAACGGTGGGACATTTTCCATGAGGTGGCTCTTCAGAAGGGATGGTGGGGTGGTCGGCTACCTAATCCGCATTAAAACTGGGACGACTTCGGGGACTGTGGGCAGGCAGAGAGCCCCCTCATTGTCCCAGGAGACTGGCTCAGTCCTGATGTTGCCCCAAGGGCTGGTTGGAGCCCAAACTGATTTGAGCAGAATTGAAATATAAAATCAATCTTTCCCTGAAAAATGCTCAAGGGCTGAGTTGGAAACAGCTTTCTGGGAATGTGACTGGGGGGACCTTAGTTCTAAAACTCAGCAACTCTGGATGCTGCGTTTTGTGTGTGGGTGGGTTTGCCCTGCGTGATTTTGGCGATACATGTTGGAGTCCTCTGACCATTCAGTAGTGACTCCAGCAGAGCAGGGGGAAGGCTTCCCTGAGAAAGCTAGAGCATCTGATTTTATTGTAGTGTGCTATCAGCTACCTGAACCTCTTGGACTTGTATCATAACAGCCCTTGAGAGTGGTGACTTGCATTGCAGGGGGTGCAACCAAAATGAACAAGCTGTGCAGTTTGCTTGGATTTTATGTGGGGAAGGTGACCTAGCTGACCATAGATCTGGTGCCAAAGTCACACACTCTGACCCTGGCGTTCCTAGTCCTTGGCAGCTGATCAGCAGCTTAACCATTTCCCAGCTGTCCTGAAGGGCTGCGGTTGTGAATCAGCTTCCAGAACAAGATAGAAAAGGGACTTCTTTGATCTGTCTTTTGCTGTAATGTCACACAGCAAAAACGTGCATCAGTTGAAGGGAAGTAAAAACTGATGCAGGGAATAAGGCACCAGTTCGTTGTGTGTATGTGAGGTTATTTATCTGAGCAAAATACAGCAATCCTAATGAAGAGCTGCTGTCAAAATAAAAATCCGGCTTTGAAAATCCCCACACAGATGTCCTGAGCTGTGGTGTGCAACGCCGCTTGTTCAAGGAAAGCCCCTGGCGGGCTGGGCCAGTTTGTTTACCTGCCGCGTGTGCAGGTTCGGCTGATCGCGGCTTTCACTGGCCACGGTTCGCTGTGCCCGGCCAATGGGGGCTGCGGGAAACATCGGCCAGTACGTCCCTCGGCCTGCGCCGCTTCCCGCAGCCCCCATTGGCTGGGCAGAGCGAACCACGGCCAGTGGAAGCCGCGATCGGCCGAACCTGCAGATGCGGCAGGTAAACAAACTGGCCCGGCCCGCCAGGGGCTTTCCCTGAACAAGTGGTGTCCCAAGTTTGGGAAACGCTGCTCTAAATCATTCAACATGAAAATACTTTAACCGCAGTCACTTATTGCTATGGCACAGCATGGAGACAACACCCGGTAGTTTCAGTCTTGGGTTTAGTGTACTAGCTCGACCATGTCTGAGCTGCTGGGGAATGTTTAAATCAAAACAGAAATCTTGGTTTTGTGAGCCTCACCTACCTGGGGTTAGAACAATATTTCTCCTTCCCACTCTCCCTCCAGTTCACTGCAGACCTGTCCCTTAAAGCCATTTGTGGGCCTCCCTTCGAAGCAGCTAGTACTGCCCACTGGATGGACCCTCGGTCTCATCTGGTGTGGCAATGCCTATGGCTTTACTGGGACATTTATTTTTAAAATAGCCCCACCCCTTAGTCACTGGTTTTGAGTCCCTGCTCTTTTTGAAGCCCTAAATCAACCTGAAGGTTCCTCTAAACAAAGATCTGCCCTAATGACAGTGGGGGTGGAGGTGGGAGTAACACGGCAGCTCACTGGATCGGTAGCCCTCTTTTATTTCTGAAGTCAAACTTCATCATGCCTCAGTCACCTGGCAGCTCAACACGTAACTATGCAGGGTGTGCTGCCAACTTCTCAGTAGCTGCCTTTAGCCTTGGTATTAAATGATCGATCGAAAGGCCATGGGACAAAAACCCAGGCAGTCTTTTTTTTTTGACGTGCGCTCCTGCAAGATCCGGGGGTGGCCCTCTTGGTAAAGGGCAGTGCCTTTGTTGTCTTGACCAGACTGCCCGCGGTGCAGAGGGATTGCTCACCCATTGCACAGGGCAGTTCCGGAGGGGGCCGTTGGGGAGGAAAGCTTCTTCCCTGCTGGGTGTATTGGTCTCTGCCCAGTGAAAGCTAGCGCTGCGGGCTAGCCCTGTCTTGCCCCGTTGAGCTGTTCCTGCCGCTAACAAGGGAGCGTGCTGAGAATTTGCCATTCAACAAGGGGAGCCCTCTCTGGGATCAGAGAGGCCTCGACCCCTTTGTGCTCCTGGAGGGCAGGGTTCTGACCAGTGGGCAAAGCTTGTGGCACTCCTACAACTGGAAGCCACTTGTAAGGGACAGCCCCCTTCTATCCGCAGAGCCCTGGCTTGTTGACCATGCCATCTGGGCGTGCTGCAAGGCTTGTCTGCTCCCCCTCGGGGGTGGGCTGAGTGGGGAGGGTCGTGTCTTTCTGGGGGTGGACGTCTGTTATGGTGCTTTTGATGTACACACCATGACTGGCTGTAGTCCGGCGAGAGCATCTCCGAAGCCCGTTGTTCCAGAGGCTTCGGTACTACCGTAGTTGGCATGAGGGAGGGTATGTAACTGGTGGCCCTAGATGTGGCATGGCCAGTATGTTGTATAATAGGAGAAATACATAAGAACTAACCCGCTCTTTGATGGAACATCGAGTTTGGGAGCTGGTGGATCACGATCTGCCCATGTGGCTTGTAACATGATCTAAGCACAGCTTGACTCTGCCAGCGGGGATTGAGCTGAAGAGGGGGTGTGAAGGAGAGAGGGAAGAAGCTAGGATGGGCATCTCATGTTTACTCTCCTTGATCATTGTCCAGCCCATAGAAAGTTATGTAAGATATGGAATGGGGCCATGGTCCCTGCACATGCCTGTAATTCACGAGGAGAACCGTACATGACATGAAATCTCCTTGTCACCTGCATTTCGCACACACATACCCTGAATTTTGGGGTCAAATGACTCAAAGCAAAGTGGTGTTGGAACAACTGTGTTTTTCCAGGTTGCAGGTGGCACCAAGTATTTACTGGCAACCAGGGCCTGATTTCTGGGTTTGGTTTGTAGAGATTGGGGCCCAGTCCCTGGACGTAACACTCCAGGGGTGGCATGGGGACAGAAGGCAGAATATGCCAAGTGTCTTTACTAAGGTGCTCTCTGGCCTTGTGTCCTCCCCGGGGTGCTTCACCCCTTCCTTTCAAGGGATCACTAAACATCATGCTGCTGGAGTCTCCTCTGAATGAGGGGACCCTGCTCCTGCTTAGAACTGTGCTGCTCTGAAACACCCAAATATGGTTACCCAAAACACACGACGGAGTTTTAGATGCAGCTGTTGTCCTTGAAGTAACAGCACTTTTGCACAGGCCTGGGTCATCTCTTGTTCAGCAAGACTGTTGCAAAAGCTCCACTTGGCAGGTGGGTGACTGTTGATGGCATGTGCTAGCTCTTGCACTTTACAAGTATAGTCCGTGACCTTAAAGTGCGGCTACCGTTGGAAGTTTGTGTGACTTGAAAATTTAAAAAAGTTTGATGTGGTTCCATATTTATTTTCAAGGGGTGGAAATTCAGTCTCCAGGCACTCCTACTTTCCTAACTGCTAGGGCTGCAAATACATCCTGTGGTCTGACCATGAAGCAATTTATCCTTTGTGTCTTCTATGACTGATCACCCATAATACTCTCTGCTGTGGAGCTTAACTGACAGTGTAGCATGTGAAGTGGAAAGAGTCCACGTCTCACTCTCATGTATTTTTAGCCCTTGTTACTACCAAGAATTTAAAAGCTTGACTTGGTAAAACTTTCAAAGCACCTTACTTCCAAAGGTGCTTTTCAAAATGAGACTTTATTTTCAATGAAAGTTAATGGGATTTAAGAACATAAGTCTCGCTGACTTTCGTTTAAAGTTGGGTTCTGAAGTGCCTAAGTCATGTTTGAAAAGGGATTTAGGTTCTTGTGCTTCTGAAAGTTTTACTCCAAGTTCAGTGTTTAATTTGTAATGAAAGAGGTGTCAGGGCTCAAGCAATTATTTTGCATTCAAAATTGATGCAGCAAGCCCACGGTGCCGGGGCTATAAACTGCCAAGCCCTGGCACAGATCAAGCACTGCCCAAATTTCAAGTCAGTAGATGTGTCAGCAGACAGCTGAGACTGCCAGGATTTGTTAGGTCTTTCTGTTGACTGTCTGATTCCCCTCTTCAGCCTTAGAAACACTTTCTCCTCATGCTGTTGACGGGGCGAGAGGGAATTTGAATGACTCTGTCAATGGCATGGGTCTCTGCTGAAGTTTTGTGCACAATAGCACTTAAGTGGGGGCGGGGGAGTTGCATTATGCCCTAAAGGCCTGTTCATTGGGCACACTCCACTGCTGTGAGCTTTGTGCCCCATAGAAGCCATTGGGGCTGATATAAATATGCCTGTATGTTGGGCTTATGTAACATCTTATAATAAGAAAGTTGGCAGGAGCCCGTGGGTCCTGCCCTCTGCAGCAAGCAAGCTGCTGATGCAGGTGAAAAGTCTTGTTTTCCCTCCTTGGAAGTGGCTCCCCCCCCCCCCCCGCCCCCCTTCTAGGAACATCCCTGGCTTGGCGCAGTGTCTGCCCTGCTGAGGGAACGTGCTGTAGCAGGTTCTGGTTACAGGTTACAGCCGCTCTCTTGGCACTAGCGTACTGTGCAGACTTTTAAAGGTCAATGTACAATGGCGATATATGTGGTCAAGAGGGGGGGAGGGCTGGAGGTTCCTCTTGCTGCCACCTGGACCTCCTGCTGTCGTGTCCCTTGGGGCAAAGGCAGGGCTCTTGTATAATTAATACGAAGGGGCCGCTGGATGCAGACTGACCCTGTGGCCCTCTCTTGTTCTCTAGCTCCCAGGCTAATGCTTGCTCTGCCTACTGTTTCCACGTGTCCTGGCTTGGACTTGGTCGATGGGGGAGATTTTTAAAAGCCCTGGAGCTCTCCCAGAGCAGCAGTCCCCTTGGCCACACTGAGCCCCAGATGAAATAATAAATAGCTGAGCTCATTTTCCAAAGTGCTTGATGAGGGAGGCCAAGCGTGACTACTTGGATCTTTAGAGAGGCAACAAGGTCTTTTGTCAGAGTGTGAAGTGCCCAAATGTCTCGGTGTATCCATAGACTTATTTTTTAAGCCCAGAAGGGACCCTTCAGATGATCTAGTCTGACCTGAGTAACACAGGCCATGGAACTTTGCCCAATGAGTCCTCCTTCTGGTCCAACTTGTGATTGAACAAGAGCATGTCATCTTCCCTGAGCAGCCCCAGTGACACCAATCACTGCAGTGCTGAGAACCTGGTGGAGAAACTGTCCTCCCTGACTCCTGTTGTCCCAGCACTGAAGGTAGAGGACACAAAAAATGGAAAAATAAACAAGGTGATTGAAATCCTTCCCCGCGGGAAGGGGTTACTAATGCAGGTAAAGAGCTCTCTATTTGCAGTAAGTTTTAAGTGTGCAGGGCTCCTTGTAATAGAGAAGAGCACACATCTGGCCAGCTGTTGGGATCTCTGCCAGGCTAGAGCTGCACCAATGGCAGTGCAGCTGTGGGAGATCTAAACGGCCCATCGTAGTCAAGGCCTTAGTGGATATCATGAGAGCAGCAGGAGCTGTGGTTGCAAATACGTTAATTGTGGGAACATCTGGTGGCAGCCTTTCTAGAGAGCACGGTCATGCTGGTGCCGTTGCACCTGTCTGAGTCTTGCCCAGCCTTTGCTGTTACTAATTTGTGTTACCATAGCACCCGGAAGCCCTAGCTATGGACCAGGACCTCCCTGTGCTAAGCTCTGTACAAACAGAACACAAAAACACTTCTTGCCCCCAAAGAACTTACAGTCCAGGTATTAGACTTGAGACAACAGGTAGGTACAGCTCGATGGGGGAGTGCCAGGACACAATGAAACGGCCTTCCACTCAGACTTGGTTTTGACCCGTGCCCCCGTCTTTGAGATACCAGCGTGTGCCACCATGGGAAGGGAAAAGCGTCCTGTCTGTGTCCCCACCATCCTGTCGGGAGAGAGGCAACTCATGGTATTCTCTGTAGTGTTGCCTAAGGGAAGCTGCATAAGGTACTTATTGTTGGGAAGGCAGATGGGCCTTTCTCAAAGAGACTGAGACACCACCATCACCATGCGGATCTATTCCAACGGTGCTTAGCTCTCCTTGCGGGCAGGCAGGAACTGAGCAATAGAGGGAGCAAAGAAGCCTTTTGCTCAGCGCTTATGAAAGTAAAGCATCGACCCCTTGAGGTTTTTCCAGGCCTTCTGTTTTTCAGCTGTGGTCTGGGTGGTTTGTTTCCCATCCTGCCTTAGGAAGCCAGCTGCTCTGCTGTTGGTCTCTTTACCCTGAAATTACTCTTCATCTCTTTCCTGAACAGCCCAGTGTTCAGCTCTGTCTCGAGCACAAGGAAACCGACTTGGCTGTGGGGGCGGAGTAGGCAGCAGCGTGTCTCCTAGCAATGCAGGTTCCAGAGCGAGCAAGGGAGGGCGGGCTCCCTCCCTTAGCAGGATAAATCAGTCTGTCCTGCTCCGGCAGAAGCCCAGAGCATGTGATGCTGTCTTTTTCTGGGGTTGGCGGAGGAGGAAGGCAGTGGAAATTTTCGCAGCATGACGTCTGTGTTTGCACCCCATACGCGGAGGGGATGGTCTTGTGGGTGGGGCACTGGACTGGGACCGAGACCTGGGTTCAATTCCTGGCTCTGCCAAACACTTCAAGTGACTGTCCAACACTGGATCTGTCTGTGCCTCGGTTTCCATGTTTGTAAAATGTCTTGTCTGTTTAGACCATAAGCTTTCCAGGGCAGGGACCCTCTCTTACGAAGTATATATATGCAGCCCCTCGCACAATGGGGCTGTGATCTCGGCTGGGCCTGCAGAGGCTACTATCAAGCAAATGAAAAATCAGAATAACGCTGCAACATTCCAGGGAAGGTTTGTTCTAGTTTTGTGTATTCATGGGCCACACGGAGTCAAAATGTCCAACTGTGAAAATAATGAAATAGCTTTCCTGAAATTCACTTCCGAACAAAGGTGTAGCACAGGTAGGCGATAATTGACCGTGTAACCTGTCTGCATCCGCTCATAAGAGCAGGGCCTGTTGGTCTCAGTAGATAGACGCTTGATCAACAATAAAACAGGCTCCTACCATTGGCAAAAAGAGGCACAGTGTTCGAATCCTGTCCCTGCCCTTCATGCTCCAGTAGGAGGTGGAGGATGACTCCAGTCATTCCTCTAGGAAAACAGCGGCCTTCCAACACTTGGGTGCACTTTGCAAAGAGCTTGGCTGTCCCGTGGTCTCGAAACAGGGAAGGAATGGAGCCATGGCTGGGGGTAGAGCCAAAGCATTTGGGGTTGGGGAATTACAGTTATGACCAGTTCTGTGTTTCACTTGCCACAGGTGTACTTCTGAAGGAAGGAGAGCTAGAAATTAAGCTCCTCTACAGTCTGGCTGGTATTGTATTGTAGTGCCTGGTAACTCCAGTTATGGAGCAGGAACCCATTTGCGTTAGGTGCTGTCCAAGCAGAACAAAAAAGGCCGGGGGGGAGAGGAGGGGGAGAGAGCGAGAGAGAGAAAATATGAATGAATGAATACATAAACACTTTTTGTCTTGCAGCACTGGGACGTTTTCAAATATGTGACTGAAGTGTTTATCCTGGTTCCTGCATTGCTGGGACTGAAGGGGAACCTAGAGATGACACTGGCATCTCGTCTTTCTACAGCTGTGAGTATCTAGGACGGGATGGGGAGGGACATTCCATGTCTGCTTGTGTTTATCTATGGAGAGGAGGGGTAAAAGACAGCTGTTGCGGGGAAGGCCTGCCATGGAGCCCCTGCCCGTGGACTCCTTTGCACCTTCCACTGACTTTGTGGTGGCTTAAATCACTGATGGATTTGCCTAGATATAGACACTTCATTTTGCAGTTGCTCTGAACTGTATCATTGTGGGCTTGCCAGTCTCAAAGGCTCCACCGGTTTCCCCTCTCTATCCCAGGCTGCACCAGCTCTCCCCTGGCCAGTGCCACTGCCAGTCCATTCATTTGGTTTGCCCTCTGAGGTCAGGACTCGCTGTGCTTCTCAATGAGTTTTCAGTATTACACAGTAGCGAGTGTTCCTGAAATCCGGATAAATGTTACCCTTCCTCTTCGTGATTCCATCCAGTCAGAGCAGTCGAGACGTTTCCCGTCTGCTCCCTCCCCCCCGTCCCTTCTCTTCCCCCTCTCTCTCTCTGTCCCTGAACTATCCTCACGGGTGTCCTGTGTCCAGGACGCCCTCTCACACAGCTATTGCACCTGCCCTGCTTCGATTAGCCGCGTACTGAGTCATGAGAGAGAACCACCCCTTTTTGGGGTGAGTGGGTGGAAGAGAAGAACCTGTTTTTAAGCATCTCCCTAAGCAGGGGGCCTTCAGGATCAAGTCAGATGAGCAGTCGGCAAGAGGTGCCTGTCACAGTTCATGGCAACTACACCTGTATTTCCCCTCAGTGGTCCAGCAAGGGCACGCACATGCTGTTGCCATGTGTGGATGGAGACACACGTCTCTTCCTTCTGACTGGGGTATCTTCAGGCTGAAGGGTTGTAAGCAGATCCCAGCACAGAGACTAATAAGAGTAACTGACACAGTTAGGCTACTACCCAGCTCTTTCCATGCACTTATTTATTTTTAGGGTAAAAACATTACAGAGAGAACCTATTAAAAACAATAAAAGAACTTACACGCATGGTAATAAGCTTCCCAGGGATCACCCCAGCTCTCTAATGGCCTCTCTAATACCTCCTATGAAGCCTATTTCATACACATTGTCACAAACTTTTGTTTTTGAAGTTCCTAACATTTCCCCAGGGTTTACATTAGTCAGTCTCCTGGAAAAGTTACATGCAGTCCTACAATGACACATCAACAATTGCATGTTTAATATCATGGACCCTGAAGGTATTCAACTTAATTTGATAGGGCATGTCCAGCATATTGCGGGAAATTGCCCTCTGTCACCGTGGCCACTTTGTCAAGAGCCTGGCAATTCAGGAAGGGGTTTTGAATATTAGTCGAGCAGGAAGACTGTTTAAAGTCCTAACGCCTGGTACACGGCTCTCCCCTGCCCTGAGTGCTGCTCTGCGCTGGATCCAGAAGAGGGGTGGGCGTGTTTCGCTGGGAGAGTTCTGATCTAGTTGAAGGGGATCTGATTTGTGCTTCAGGAAATTAAATACAGAAATGGCCCAAAAGCAGGCTGGGGAAAGCCTGTGTGTGGCAGAGGCTGCAGGGATTTGAGAGAATCGTGCTGCAGGGGCCTGTCCAGTAGAATCCTGCAGAGAGCATTGGCATCATAGCTGAAAACCTCTAGAAGTCAATAGAACGGCAAGATCGGGCATGGCCTCTGTGAGTGTAATGGCCAGATCCATAAAATAGTGAGCTTCCCAACTGAGATGGGGGCAGGCGCACCAGACTGCTAAGACCGGACTAGGCTAGGTGCCTGAATACCAAGTTAACGCAGTTAAAACTGAACTGCTTCTGGTCAGTGCTCTGGCACTACTGTAGCGGTCTGTCCCTGTAGCTGAGCCGTGCAGGAGGCCTGGAATCCTTTCCTGTTAGGGATTGGAAATTCTCCTCCCTTTCCATAAAGCACATTCCTCCAGGGTATGACAACAGGTGACTGTTGGATGTTTCCATGCCTCACAGCACACCCCACAATGGGTCCACAACTGTGATTCTTAAAGCACAAAAGTACCAGCTGCCTGCAGCTCAACTCTTAACTCTCTCCACCCCCTGAATTAACACATTCAGCCCGGACCTGGTCTTCAGGGGACAGAGGCGCAGGAACCTGTGCTCAGAAATTGCTGACTCAGACTGCTAGCCAGGGAGGATTTTGGGACAATGCATGGGCAGGACTTCCTGGACCACACTCAGATTGAAGGGGAGCAGTGAGCACAGCTGGCAGAAAGCTTGGGGAGAGTTGCATGTCTCTCTATCTCGGCCATGCCTCTTTAGTACCTCTAAGCCCTGAGCCAGGGGAGTAATGCCAGCTGTGGTTCCGAGAGCGGCCTCCTCTCCTCTGCCTGCTGCCCAGCATGTGTCCTGCGGGGCCCTGCTCCAGTGCACAGTGAGGCTTGGGTTGCCATGTCACGCTGGCTCAGTGTTTTGGAGGCGTCTAGTTTGCAGAGAGGAGGGTTGCTTAGTCTCTAGCCCCTGCATCAGAATCGGGGCTCCCTGGCCAACATCAGGGTGGGGAGCGAGGAAGTGGCTCTATCTGGATTAGCTCTTGGTTCAGCTCTGCATGTACGGTGAAGCACAGAGGGCATCCTACTGCTTCAACCCCCCAGCTGGTTACCGCTGACTCGAACAACTCCTCTTCCTCCTTGAATCCAGCCTCTGCAGCTCTTGGCCCTGGTCCCCTTGCTCCTGAGAAGCAAGCAGAGATCTGGCCGGGAAATGACATTGCCAACTACCAGCTGGCACGCTGCGCCTGCTGCTGAGGCTGACAAGCCTCCTTGTCTCCAGCTGATGGTGGGAACAAGCTTTCCCCTCCTCATTGTGCCAGGTGGGAGCAGAAGCCAGCTGCAATTCTGCCAGAGGCAAAGGCTGAGTGGTGAAGCTAATGTCAGTGCAGGCCAGACTTTGTTTGCTCTTCCACTTCGGGAAACAAACCCCTTTGTTTCATCCTTATTGTTTGGAACATGTAAGGGCTGTGAGGTCTTTTGCGGGGCTGGGCTGGGGTGGAGGAGCAAGCAGTTTCCTCGGCGGACTGGCTTGGCTCTGTCCAGCCAAGCACTAAGCGTGCCCCTCCTCTCCGCTGCCCCCCCCCCGCATCGCTGGGATCAGAGCTTAGCTCTTCTGGGACAAAGGCAGAGTGTCACCGCTTCCTCCATCCCCCTTCTTCCCAGCAGTGGTGCTGGCCCAGGACTGGGGCCTTGGCGGGGAACCAAGACTGCCCATGCTGTGCAGAAAGTCACGGGAATGCCAAACTTTTCTATCTCCCTCTGTGTCCACAGCAGGGCCACAAGAGAACCAGGGCACAGAGAGAGCAATGACCCGGCCTATCTGCCTCCCGCTGATGCTCTGTGCCTGAGAGCAGCCCTGCCTGTGCCAGCTGGGTCTCCTTGTGCCACCTGCTGACATGCCATGACCTTGATCTGACTAGTGTGGAGAAATTAGCTTGGCTTCTAGCCCATAAAGGGATCTGTTATAGCTTGGTGTATGGTGCGGGGGGATGACACGCTGCCTTTTAAACTACTAAACTCCCTTCTGGCCTCCTCGGGGTCCACATGTGATGGGGTCTGATGACCTGTCTGGCTTGCTTTTTATTCCCCTCTTGCTCTGCTCCTTCCTAGGAATAAGAGACCACCTGTAGAGTGGCAGCGGAGAGCCCTTCTTAAAGGAATTGCTTGGGACAACATGATCACTGTGCTGGCTCTGCAGGACAGCAGCCTGGAAATGCTTCCGCAGGCTGCACGTTCCTCATTAACGCTGCATTAAGGCTCCCCAGCCAGTTCCTTTCACCATTAGGAAGCAAAACTTTCCTGTTAGGGGATTAAAATCTTGTTCCTACTGACTACAGCCAGGTTATGGTAATCCAGACCTGATGGCAGGAATTTAAGATCCAGCTTCATACTGAGCTAAAATACCTGTGGGGTATGTGCTGAATGTCCCTGGAGTTGTCTCTTTCTCCCCCTCTAACCCCGTTGAACTTGCCAGACTGCAGAAATTCCTGAGAATGCCCCTTAAACCCAGGCTCCCTTCGCGTCTGAAGACTTCTTTTCAGGCATGGATGCTCTTCCTTCCTGAAGAGAATGGTCCTGTATCCTTCTACCCATATGCCATGTGCCCTGGTAACTTGAGGCCTGGGGATAGAATTCAAATGAGACACAAGACTTCTTCGACACTGTAGGTCGAATGCCGCAAGAGGAGGGGTGTTACCCTGGAGTCACGGCCACGTTCCAATGAGGGCAACTGTTCTCTTTGACTTAATTGACCCGGCCAACTCGGTTGGCCATGTTGTTTTTCTTCCCTTCCTGTCCTGAACAGTTTAGAGTTGCCGTGCTCCACCCCAGAAATGGCTGCACTTCAGTGGATGGAGTGCTTTGTCAGAGCCTCTGCAGTTGCTGGCTTGGAAGGTGCTCTGGAAATGTTCAAGAAGTGGCAGGGACTGGGCAGTTGGGAAAGCATGCTGATTTGAGCTGCTTGACCTTGATTTCTCTCTGGCACAGAAACTGGAGGGAAGGAAACTCCACCACATCCCTTTTACCTGTTAATGGCCTTGCTTGTGCTTTAGGGAATCCTTTCCACACTGTACTGCTGGATCTGCATAGGCTCGTGGCTTGAACCGGGGGCTAGCAGTCAGGACGCCTGGGTTCTATTTCTGACACTCGGTCACTCTGTCCTTTGGCTTGTCGCTTCCCCTCTCTGCGCATCTGTTTCTGTTATGAGAGACACATGTCTCTACACCATCAGCTCCGTGCGGGGCGGGCACACCACGCTCACCCTGATCTTCATAGTCCCTGGGAGTGCTGTGATACTTAATGTCTCTACATCGCATAGAGACCTGCAAGGGACAGGATGGCAGGGCCTTCTGCAGTAACTCTGCTCCAATGTTGCAAAATAGCAAACTTGTCTGCTGCCAGATTAAAGCAACTTTCAGTCCGTTCTGTTTAAGCTGATTAGTGTCTTTTGCAGCCATTCTGGTGCCAAAAGAACCCCATATGCTGTGGCTGCTTCCCACCACTCAACAGGTTTCCACGGGGCATTAGCTTTGTTTACCTAACGTTATTTAAAAGGAAAAACTCTCATTGCCATCACCCTGGCCTTCCTTATCAGAGCTTAGGGTCCGATCTGATAGCAGAGCTGGGGTACTGAGCCCTTTGGCCAGCTGCAGGAGCAGCATGACCCAGATGGGTGTGAGCCAGAATTGGTCGTGAGACGTGGTATTAGGAGCTCCATTGGGAAAGCATCAGCAATGCCTCATTCCCCATTCCAGCATGTGTTAAAGGGGAAGGGAGGAGGTCCTGCCGCCATCCCAGATTCGCTAGCAAAGTCTTTGTAGACCCTGGTCTCCAAAGCACTTGGCAAACGCTGAATCTTTGCTCTTCCCTTGTGGCATACATGTTAACCCTGCTTCTGCAGCTAGGAGAATGGAGGCAATTAAGGGGGACTGGAGTGTGGCTCTGGGCTTAGAACTTGAGCATTCCTGCCACCCGGTCCTGTGCTCAGGGCAGTAGACCAAGACAGCTCCTCCTTCACTGATCTGTCAGATGTTGGGTGCCAGATTCTCTTTTGTCTGCAAGAGTTGAGGACCTTGGGAACTCCGAAAGCAATAGAGGAAGCCCTCTTGACTCTGCAGCTCATTCCCCCCTCAGCTGGAGGTGGGAGGTGACTGGCCACCTTGCTAGTGTCCACATCCTGCTGCTCTGTTCCTGTCACGTGGCTGACGCGTGGGGCTGTTAGGAATGTTGCAGAATGGGGAGCCTTCACGAACGGCAATGGAATGCTCATTTTTTTTCTTCCCGAGCCACCATCCCAGAGGGCTTGGGTCTCGAATTGTTCTCCCCTGCCCCACGACAAATGTACCGCCTCTGTGATCAAGTTCCCTGAGCACTAGCCATCTGAGAGGGGTTCAGTGTAACCGATACCATGGTCTCTTCCTACAGGCTAATATCGGGCACATGGACACACCCAAGGAGCTCTGGAGGATGATAATGGGGAACATGGCTCTGATTCAGGTAAACTGGGGGAAATGGAGGGGGGTGGGTGGGTGTGTGTGTGCAGGGGTGGAGGGGGTGTGTGTGCGCAGCAGTGACACTGGAAGGAGAGTTTAAATACTGATGCTGAATGTCTGGTGGAAAAGCAAACGGTGACTTCTTGTGCCCTAATTAGTTCTCCCTAAAAGTCCCTTTTCTCCCCCCGCACTGGTAAATTGCAGTCTCTTCTTCCTCCCAACTAATGCAGGTGGGACTGGGCCTGTGGTTTCTCTCTCTCCCTTCCCAACCCGTGTCTGGTTTAACCCCTAGTGTGCGCTTTTGCTAGGTTCAAGCGACAGTGGTCGGCTTCCTGGCTTCCATTGCTGCCGTGATATTTGGCTGGATCCCAGACGGGCACTTCAGCATTGGCCACGCCATCCTGCTCTGTGCCAGTAGCGTCGCCACCGCCTTCATAGCGTCACTCGTGCTGGGTAAGCCCGAACCCTGGGCCGCGCGCGCTCGCTCTGAGCAGCGGTGCCCTTCGGCTCATGCCCTTTCTTCCTCTCGGCCTAGGAATGATCATGATCGGCGTCATCATTGGATCCAGAAAGATAGGGATCAACCCGGATAACGTGGCCACGCCCATTGCCGCCAGCCTGGGGGACCTCATCACCTTGGCGCTGCTTTCGGGGATCAGCTGGGGCCTCTACATAGAGCTGGGTGAGATGTGAGAGATGCCTACCTGCTCTGCAGCATTTCCTTTGCCTCTTGCCCTCCATTCTAGTTGTTAAGGAGATCTACTTAATGCCTAACCTTGAGGCTGCCTCTCTAAGGCACATTCAGAGATGACTGGCGGGAGGGGAGAGAAATGTAAAGGATCTTCATAGACCACACAGGTGCGGAGAGGCTTGCGGGGGTGCTCTGGGTGCACCCTCCCAGTCAGATAAGCAAGGGGTGCTTTTTGGCAAGTGCCAGAAGCTAGAGCATCATTGGCGTAAGGCTTGGGAGGGTCCCTAGTAGCAGAGCTGTGGCTCTCTCCTTGGTTGGGGCATGTCTTCAACTGCATTCCAAGGAGAGGGCAGGTGTGGCTGCTAGGTTTTGCCCAGCAGTGAAGGCTGGACAGGGTGAGAGGCTGGAAACGGGGCGTTTCCTAGAGGGCACGTCGTCAGCAGCGGTCAGAGCTGATCCAGAGAAGGCAGCCTGGACAAGAGCGTACCTCCTGAAGGCGGGGTGGCCATATCTGGCTCTCGCAGACTCCCAGGGCCTGAGGTCAGAGGGGAAATGGGACCAGGTCTGCTGTCCAACACTGCTGGACCCCATGACACCATGACATCCTGGTGGGAGGACTTGTTGACCTGTTGCCTCTCTTTTCAGAGGACAAAGCATACGTGAATCCTTTGGTGTGTGCCTTCTTCATAGCCCTGCTACCGCTCTGGATCATCATTGCCAAGAGGAATCCAGTAACCCGGGAGGTGCTGTACTCTGGGTGGGAGCCAGTCATCATTGCCATGGCTATTAGCAGGTAGGAAGGCATGAAATGACTGTTTTGCTCCAGCCCCACCAGAAAGGGATACCCTGGCTTCCCTTCAGGCGCTCGCCCAAGTGGTGCATGCTGGGCAGAAGAAACGGAGGTGGTGGAACCGAACCCCTTCAAATGTTAGAGTTCAGATCTACAGCCCAGGCCCCTCTCCAGTAACAGACCAACAATGGCACGTCCCTCCAGCAGAAGTGAGCTAATTCTGCTCCTAAAGCTATGCAACTCTGAGGGTGGAACTGAGAGCACGATTTCACCCGCTGTATGTCAAACAGATTTTAATGTGCACCAAACAAGTATCTCCTAAAACAGGGTCCCCAAGTACCTGTCTGTTTGCTGTCATCTTAGCATCTAAGGGTCCCACCTGGGATCAGGGCCCCCCCAGGCTGGGCATTCTACAAACCCATAGTGAGACAGTCCCTGTCTCAAAGAGGGGGGGGAAGGAAGTATTGTTATCCCTGTTCTACAGGTGGGGAGCTGAGAGACAGTGACGTGCCCAGAATCACATAGAGAGTCTGTGGCACAGCCAGAAAATAAACCCAGACCTCCTGAGTCCCAGTCTAGGGCCTTCACCACAAGAGCCGTCTTTGGGAAGTGACTGCCCCCGACGCGTTCGTGACAAAGGCTCTTTCTACACCACATACACAAGGATTTACCATCTCTGTTCCTGTTGGGGAATTTAATCTGACTGAAACTTACATACCAGCTGGTGTGACGTGTGCCAAAATGCAACTTGCATCATGGGAAAGCACCCCCTGCCTGACTCTGTGGCTCCAGCCAAAACTGTCTTTTAATATGACACATGAGTAACTCTTGTCCCTCGATGCTCTGATATTATGCACCAGCTTTAAGAGGCCCCAGTGTCCATATGCATCTGCTGCTATTGCGTAAATGGGTAGAGATGGCTGTGAAGTGTGTACAGTTGCAGTAACCAGCCTCACAAACAGTGGGCGCTGCTTCTCATGCCGAAATAAGTTTGACCCTTGTAATCACTTGGGAGTCTCTGGATCTTCTGAGTGGTCATTTTCTCTTGGGCATCAACTCCTTCAATGTCTTCCTTTGCAGTGTTGGAGGGTTAATATTGGACAAAACTGTGTCGGATCCAAACTTTGCGGGGATGGCCGTCTTTACGCCGGTGATTAATGGTGAGTTCCCTTCTGCTCTGCCAATGAGCTTCTCGGCAGTCCCTGCCAGACAGTGGGTAGAATCTTCAAAAGCGCCCAAGGCCCATTTTCAAATGTGATTCAGGAGCCTGCACATGTTGCTGCCAATGGGATTTGGGCTCCTAGGCTTGAGACAGGGTGTTAAAGCAACTCAGCTGCTCTGTAGGGTGGTTGCTCCTCCTGGTGATAGATTAAGATGAGGGAAGCATGTCAAGTGATCTACCCTTGAGTTGATGCTTCAGCGAAGATGCACCTATGCACGTAAGTGTCTTTGAATATTTTATCCAGTCTGCCCCATCCCTGTTCCTTGAGCTTGGGTCTGAAACATCTAGTGTCTTAGGCTCCGTTGCTAATAGAACTGTGGGGTCTGCTCATTATGTGTATGTTGCACACTTTTTAAAAAATGCTATGAATCTCTTGCTCTTGTGGCAATGAGTTCTGCAGGTTATGCGCTATGTTTCAGACAAAATTCTTAGCAGTTTTAAACTTACTGCAGTGACTGGCCCATTGTTTTTGTGCCCCATGCACAGCACTTAAGGCTCTACAATAATGCAGTTGCAGCAGGGGTCGCAAAGGGAGGTCGTAGAGCAGTGTCCTTTCTCTCTGGCTTTTTGCATCCGGCAAAAGTGGAGTGTGGGCCAGAAATACTGTCGTGGTGCTGACAGCTTGGTCTGTAACTGAGCCAGCTGCAGCTGCTTTCTGACAACACAGCAAAAGAATTCTGCATGTGAGGAGCAAGAGAGGACTCGTTCACCTGCTGGTCTGAATGTTCTGTAGCCATGAAAAGGGTTCAAGTTCAAAGGTCGATAGAGTTGCACTTGGCTCCAGAAGTCTCAAGTGCGCCCGAGTTCTGCAGGGGGTGGGTTAGGTACCCGCTCTCACTGCTCCCCTTCTGGCCTGCAGGTGTCGGTGGCAACCTGGTGGCTGTCCAGGCTAGTCGCATCTCCACTTACCTCCACATGAGCGGAATGCCGGGCGAGAGCTCAGAGATGGCCCCGCGCAAATGCCCCACCCCCTGCAACACATTCTTCAGCTCAGGTATCTGTTCCTTTTACCCAGCACCGTGCCCTGGGGCTTTCCGAGCTAGGGGATTTCCAGTTCACTTCACCGGTGTCATGAAATGGCTTGACGATTAGCTGGCTCAGCCTTCACTGAGGGAGGGGTCACTAAGCAGCCAGGAAGGGAAATGGGAGCAGAGATCTGTTGGGAGGCAGAGAGACCAGGTGCTGACCCGGCCTGCACTCTTGCTTACAGAGACCGTGTTAGTGCTGTTTTGGTGAGGTGGAATGTCCCCGTTGGGCTAGGAAAACAAGGCTGCCTTCATGGCAGGTGTGTCTCTGCGTCCCCAGCATTGGAATGGCTTCTTCCCCGCTTGCCTCGAGGCTGCCCGCCAGTGGCTCGGCTTGGACTGGCCAGCAGAACTGAAGCTGCAGAAAAGGTTCTTGTTAATAGAGGCTCTGTAATGTTTCCATTATTTAGCTGCAGACCCGGACGTTTCAAGTCAGGATGGACATGGTGGGGGGAACATTGCAGCAGGAAGCCAGATTTGCATTTCATGCAGTGCATGTGCTGAGATTTTACTCTCTACCATGCCTGGGGCAGCCCATAGCCTGGGAGCGGATCGGCCTGGCCTCTGAGGGCAGGGCAGACCCCAGAAGAGTGGCCTCGTGGCGCTGAGTAGGGTGCTTTATGGTCTCGGATGTCACATTATCTGTTGCAGTGTGTGTGTTGGGAGATATCCGGTGAGGCTGTGCTGGACAGAGAGTTGGAAAAATGAGCCCCAAAAGGGGGCAGGTGCAGCCCTTGGGAGCACCAAGCACCCTGCTTTAGTTGCTCTTATGAATTCCCCTTAGTAAATTCAGCCTCCCAGTGAATTATGGAAAGCAGTGTACTGAGCACCTGCCGAAAGGTACCACTTCTGTAGCCACGGGGATCTGTGTAGAGCCTCTTCGTTCGCCTGTCCCTTTTGACCCTGTCTGTGCTAGGAGCAGAAGTGCGTTATCTCTAGCTGATCCCAGGACGGGTGGGTCTCTAAGCCGGCGTTCGGCGCTCTGGGGCGTTTCTGTTACTCTCCTTGCACTTAGCACATAGAGGTGTGGATCCAGTATGCTGTGGCACGTGATCAACTAGAACGTAGTCTGCTGATTAGTGGACACATCCATGCTGGCATCCAGGGAGCTGGCTGCAGAGTTTCATTATCTGTTTAAATCCTGAGCTCCATCCTCGCAATTTCCTTCCAGATGTGAATTCCCGCTCTGCCCGCGTGCTCTTTCTCCTAGTAGTTCCTGGGCACTTGGTTTTCCTCTACACCATCAGCTCCATGCAGGGCGGGCACACCACGCTCACCCTGATCTTCATAGTCTTCTACATGACCGCTGCACTTCTCCAGGTAAGAGCTGGCTTTGCCTGACCCGTCTCCTCTGCGTGAATCGTGTTGTGGATTGTGATCCCCGTGCTAGAATAACGGACACTAGTGCACCACCTGCGGTAGAAAACTGGCCCATGGCTGTGATGGGTCACCCTCCCATGCTCCTGAAAATAGGTTTTGTCTCATTTAGAGTCCGCAGAGAAAACGGTTTCAGCACCAGGTCAGTGGGACCCATTGGCAGCCGCTCCTCAGTGCAGACAAACCTCACAAGTGGGATGGAGTGAGGCGCTTTCTCCTAAGTAAGGGGAATCTGCAAGGTGCAGAGCTACAAGTACAGATGACATGATTCTTGCACCTGGGACAAATGCAAAATATCCCTTTATTATTTGCACTTAGTATAATGCCTGATAGCCCCAGTCATGATCCAGGACCCCATTGTGCTAGGTGCTGTATGTAGCCGCAGCACAAAGACTGTCCCTACTCCAGAGAGCTCACACAACATACCCCTTCCCTTGACTAGAGAGAGAGCATGAAATGGGCATCTCCCGGCCCCGATCTAGCGCTCTTCGTGCATCCCAAATGCCCCGCAGAGAACAGAGAAGTTTGGGATGCGCAGCGTGCTCCTTACTGTTCCAAACACTCCACTGGCCACGCAGCTCTCCCTCGAGAGGGGGCGAGAGCGAGCTGCGTGTGACAGGTGTCCGTCACCTCACTTAATGCGCGACTGGGAGGCCTTTGGATACTCCAGTGCTGCGGGCAGCCTAAGAGCCTTTGTAGCTGGAACAGTCAGGTGGGGCTGGCTGGTTCAGGGTCCCCCGCTCAGTCCTCGTCAGTTGTTACATTCCTCACTACAGCACCTTCCCTGCGGGGGACCCACTGTCTCACAAATGGCTGTCACAGGACTCGAATTAAAATTCCCATAGAACAGAGCAGCACATGATAAACCGGGGTGCTTCTGTCTGCTTCGGTGACCCTGTGAAGATGAGTGCATTAGGCTCCCTTCCGTGCTCAGGGTACTTATTCCACTTTCCGTAGCTTTGCAGCCTACGCTTGGCTTTTAAAATCCTCAGGAGCAGGAAACTCACTTCCTTGGCTGTAAAGAGCCGTGAGCGCCAAGTGGGGCCGGAACAGTGTCTAAGCGGCTTGGCAGCGAAAACAGGGTGTGAAATGTGCAGCATCTCCCATGACTCGTGGGGCTCTTCCTCCCTTCGCTGGGCCTTTCTCATACAGGAGACATCTGGCTGGGCTGCCAGCGTTGGGCTCCCATGCTCCTCACCGATTCTGTGTAAAATAACCCTCAGTGCTTGAGGTGAGGAGCGTGCACTCAGGGATGTAAAGGGTGACTTTTTGGCATTTCAGGAAACTCAGGCAGCCAATAGATCCCTCCCCTACTACACAGGCAGACAGAGGGGAGACTGTAGCCAAAGAGTTATCCTACTAAACACAGCCACCTCCTGGTGCTGGTGGAAGTTGTTGCTGGTTTTAGCATCCCCCTAAAATCAACAACCGAGCTGAGCTCCAGGAAATGAGTCAGAGCATCCACAAGAAAGAAAAACAGCGCGTGCTGGACAAGGCTGCTACTCTAAGTCGCGACCCCTGCTCTGTGCTGGACACGTGAAGGGAAGCTTCCTTTAGCCACCACTTTCTAAAGTCCCTGGTGCTCTTCCCCCTGCAGAGAGCTAGCTGCATTGTGGGAAGCTACAGGCTTGCGAGCAGAGTGGGGGCTCATGGGTAATTAAATGGATTGTAGTGAAGGAGGGGGCCTTGGCCTGATCCTTCCAGCCCTCACTCCGGTCACAAGTTGATGGCTTTAAATGTCTGTACCTGATCTGCTGCTAGATGGATTTGTGAGCATTTCTCCTGGCTTTGCTTAGGACTCAGTGTGAACTACTGACTCGGGACACCCTCAGTGTTGTCCTAGAGCAAAGGTGAGAACCTGACCATCTGGGGATTCATGTCACTGCTCTGAGACCGCTGTCCTGCCCCCAGGAACCCAGGACTCTGCTGCTCCAACTCTGCTCCCCTTTCGCTGGGCTTTCTGCTCACCTCTGAGTCACCCCAGTGTGAACCGTGGATTGGATCCTGCCTCTACTTCCCTGGCTCTGGGTCCACTAGCTCCTCTCTCTTATTTTGGTTAGAGTTGTGACCTGAGCTACAAAACTTGGATCTGGGTCAGAGCCTCCTCATTTTGGAGGCTTTCAGCCCACATGCAGTGAACTCTCTCATACACCTAAAATAAACTGATGGTGATGCATTGGGCATAGAGCAGTAGGGAGGTTTTCAAAGGCACATTGGGGAATTAGAAACCCAACTCACATCTTGTGCCCCCTAACTGTTCACTTGCAGGCATGCCCCTCTCCCACATGCCCACAATCTGAAATGTGCCCACCATCAAATCTTTGGTTTTCCCTTGTTTGAGGATGTTCCTCTTAACAACCAGCCCCATCTCTTTTTAGTGTTCTGAACTATTCCGTAGGCTTGAATGGGATTAATAGGGGCTCGCTCTTCAATCAGGCTGAATTGCAAATGCCTGAGTATACAGGAACTTGAAGAACCCAGGTGGAAGGCTTTGTCCTGGGGAAGAAAAGGGCGTGAAAGTCTGCGTTAGTAGCTAACACGGCTCTTTCCTCTTGTCTGTTTTCCAGGTTCTCATTCTACTCTACATTGCCGACTGGATGGTGCATTGGATGTGGGGTAGGGGCCTGGATCCTGATAACTTTTCCATCCCTTACTTAACGGCGCTGGGTGACCTGCTTGGGACAGGTCTCTTGGCTCTCAGTTTCCACATTCTCTGGCTCATCGGTGACCGGGACACGGACGTGGGAGACTAGCTCTCCCCATCATCCCCTTCTTTCCTCCTTCCCTTTCTTCTGTCTCTCTTGGGACTTCAGCATTGATACTGGATTCTCATTATTTTCAATGGGAATTTTACGTGGTTTATATTTCAAGCCAAGTTTGTACAGAGAAATCTAGTTTTAGGAAGGACAAAAAAAAGTGTAAGAGACAATCACCAAGTGCAATTTCATAGCCACAGCTTCTGAACCAAGGTTATATTGGAAATGTTGATTGAGTAGTCGGATCATAAAGGAAGCCCACACCCATCACAAGAGGTAAAGGGTCACCCTTTTGGTTCATAAGCATTCAATGTTCAGGATACAATTCAGGTTTGTTTTAATTATAAACTGAATAGGCACCTCCCAGGAGGGAACACCCTATAAACTAGGATTTGGGGCATCCCCAGATCCTCCCCCAAAGCCCTACTTTATGCCTGGGTTCTAAATCAAACAAGATTCTGGTTGGGGAACTAGCCTGAGTGTGCCGGAAAGATCCCTTTTAAACATCCACTCCCACCCCCAGATGCTTATAAGGCGTGCTCACCTGGTTTATTTGAGGCTTTAAATCATAACCCTAAAGTTGCTGGATTTTTAATTGTATGTAGGACTTTAGTTTCTCTCCCCCCCCCCTCACCCTTTTTAAGTCTGAAATGCATTCCTCGTTCCAGAACATGCACCCTTGTAGTGGCTCTTATTTTCTGATACTGGGTCAACTTCTGTCTCTCCCACAAGCTCCTTAAAACAATGCTGTTTTTCTCCTTTTTGGCTCTTCCCAGAGAGCTGGGTGTTACGTTCAACAAGTGGGAAGTGATCCTCAATGTGTTGTGTAGAATTTTGACCACCTTCACCCTAAATGAGGCTTGGTTTCAGGGGGTGATTGTTGCTGCTCTGAGCAACCCCAGTATATTGGCTAGCTGCACTCTGCCACAGCCACGTAAGTATGGCTGTCTTGATTGCCTTGAGAGGGAGTGATTTGCTTGGAAGCCCACACCACCTTGCCCTTACCGTGGGCTGAGCAAGACAGCAACAGCCCAGCCAAGTGTATCTGTCATGACCATCAATCGTCCCATGCTGCAAAATTCCAGTCTGGAATTGGCTTGGCACTTTCCCTGCAGTTCAGAGCTAGAGACCTGGTTTAAGGCCAGGCATGTTGACAGGTTTGAAACTAAAAGGGGAGTTCCATCATGGACTGATGGGGAAACAATACCAAAAAATACAGGAACCTATATAGATGTCAAAACCAAACCACATTTACTGTCTTGCATGCCAGAAAGATAAGAGCTGAGGGACCACTGTCTAAAGGTACTTGTAGAAGAATAGTTTCCTGTTTCACACTGTTTGAGGGACGCCTCTTTTTTATGGCCTTAACTGTACAGAGTATTTGGGAGACCTGGCTTACGTAAAGATTGCCTTAAATCACAGAATCGCAGTTCTTAATAGAGTGCGGTCTCGCAGACTCAGCGCTAGTAGGGAGTGTGTTTCCAGAGGGTTTTCATTCCTATGTTAGAAGGCCTCGGAACTGCTCTCTTCAAATGTCACTTGTGATCGTAGCTCTGAAATTCACATCTCTTCACCCCAGCGACGTCTCACAAATCTAATTTGTCCAGGGCTTCTGTTGAAATTTTGCTGCACTGAAGTCCCAATTTCTTGGAGACCTTCTCCTGCACCTCGGCGTTAACTGACGCAAAAAACGGGTCACTTGTTTCCATGCCCAGTATGGAGGGATACATTGGAGATTTCCCTTCCCTAACACTTAAGCTTTTAGTAGACCCCCGTCTTACTATTTTACGTGCCTCATCAGTTCCCTATCTAAAGACTTGTGCCAATGAAAGAGAGAAACCCTCCATGGCCTCAGCTGAAAAACTGAGGGAGGTAGAGGTGATTGTTTTAAGAGCCATAGCTCTACGTGGGTGAGGTACCTAAAGTTTTACCAGGCAGAGGGAAGGGAGGATGGGCGGGGAGGGTAAGAACTTAATTTACATTTAAATTTTAAAATGCTTTGAAGGACAACTTTTTTTTTTATTTTTCACCAGTTGAACTTGAATGCATGTGTACTTTAGACCTGGCTGCAAATGAAGAGAATGTTGGGTTCCTCTTTGTATGAAAATTAAAAAAGACTGTCTTAAATATTTATAGTTGATATAACTGAATTGACAAATGTCAACTTAACTGATTTTTAAATTATATTTGGTAAAATAAAGATGGCATTTATTTATGTGGATTGTGACCCTCTTTTTTTCCTTCAAGCCACCATTTCTGAACACTGCTCACCCTGTCTATTAGTTGAAAACCCTCCTCCTGAACTAGGACGCTGTGTGCTTTCAGCTAAGGGGCCTGAATTTGTTCACACCCCTACCAATTCTACCCTGATACATCTTCAGTGGAGATATTTACACTCTTCTGTAAACAGGGAGTGAGAGAGAAATCTAGTTCAGAGGCTATTGCTAGCCCAAGGTTACAGGTTTGACGCTGACCTGTACAGTCTTGTCTGATAAGGAATTGGCCATTGAATAACACTAGTATATGCTCTCCTGCAGCATAAAACTAGAATAGATCCCCTTTCGTATGAATTAGTTGTGAGGCAAATTAGTGCAGTTCTGGAAAAGCAGCTCAATCACCGAGAAAGCGCCCTGCATAGCTATATAAGCTTTGCATGCTGGATTGGGTACAGACAAAATCCCTGAAAGTTGGGAAAAGGGAAATGTAAGATGAATATCGAGGAAGATTTCCCCTGCGCAGGAGACTTTTTAGAGTGGTGTACTCTCCCAAGTGAAGTGGTGGGAACCCCATTGTCTGAGGCACTTAAAACCAGACTCCATCCTAGAAAATGCAGGGGACATCTTTGTGTTGGTAGGGAACTGAACTGGATGGTCCAGTCTTAACACTCTTCATCCTATGGAACTCTCCAAAGAAAGAGACTGAATCACAAACTGGGTTATGCTCCCTTACTTTGACAAGGGTATTGGGAAGTTTAAAATTAAATACTTCAAGCATGCTGTGGCCTAACCATGTAAAAGCTTAGTGATACAAGGCTTCCCTGCAGCACTGGTTTGGCTGAGGAGAGGAAAGGCGAGGCTACAGATAGACAACTTGGATCGGCAGGCTAGCAGATGGAGGTCTGGAGAAATTCTGTTGCAGTTTCTATAGCAGAGTCCATCCTCAAGGATCCCAAAGAATTTACACCATTACTTCACATTCAGCTACCACAGGGCTGAAGGAAGACACCAAACCAGCACACGCAGGACATCTTGGAATGCCAGGACAAGCCCCTACTCTTACAGATCATGCCAAGATGCTCTCTGATAGTTACGTAATGCAGACAGAAGGCCGGCTGAAAACTCCCCACAGGACTAGATCCTACGAGCTCCTGATATCCTTGAGGAAGGGAGCTGCCTGGCCCCTGCTGGAGCAAGGTCCCATACAGGCAACAGTCTGGATCCCTACCTCTGTTTCAGAAGGGAGAAGCATGCAGCTGTCCCTGCTTCCACCGGAGACACACATAACTGGTTGAAACATTTTCATGTTTTAGATAGAAATGGCTTTTCAACAAAATGGGAACTTTCACACACACACACAAAAAATCCCACTTTTTAAAATTCCGGAGGGGTTGTTGAAAAAACAAATACTTGTGGGAAGGAGAGGGGGGCATACTCCATTGGGGGGGGGGGGGGGGGGAGTGTATGTGCAAGACAGCTTGCCAATCAGCTTTAAGGATAACCTTTTGGTTCATGGATTATAAACTTGAATGAGGAAGCGCTGACAGCTTAGCCACTTCGCTATCCCTGTGGCAGGGTCACTGAGTGGACAGCCAGGAAGCTGATGTCTCTTCTCAGTGGATTTCAAAAGGCAGGAGTTCCCCCGGTTGGTCGAAGGTTGCTCTCTTGTATCACTCTGAAACCTGTCTCTTGTCCTTGTTTATGCTAAGGGGTTTGCATGAGTGTCTTATTCATGCGGCACATCTGGCTTAATTGATTTGGAACACGATACATGGTCTGAATTAATAACATCTTGCCTAGTACATGGTGCTTTAATGTATGTCAAGTCCAGCAGCCTCTTGATTAAAGATCTTTCTCTGGGCTCATCTTGGCTCTCGCTAAAGCTCTCCAGCAACTCAGTGTTGTAACGATCAATGGAATATATGTAAAAATTTGTATGCATAGCAAGCAACACGTGTCCCATGAAAAAGATAGATTGTAGTCCACCAGCCTCTACCCTCCCAGCCATAGCTCTGTGTTCAGATGGCTCCCTGTAAATTCAGCGGGAGTTCTAGGCAGAGAATGCCAGGTTGTTTTCAGCCACATGATGTGCGTCAGAACCCTTTGCTGTTTTTGTAATCACAACCTCTGATGGCAGGGCATCTCTATTAACATGTATCTCCTCTTCTCCCATCATCTGTTTGTCAAGGTCTACGCCAGCTGAAGACTCTCAGGCCTATGCACAGTGAATGCTAAGCAACCTCCCAGACCAGCTGGTACTGGAGCCCGCAACCAGCACCATGTTCCCTGCAGCTGCAGCCTTTTTCCTTTTTTTTTAAGACCATGGACCATTTATTATCCTGCATGGATGTGCTTTTTGACTGCTCGTCTGAGCAAGGGTCACCTTGTGTTGTCTGAAACCAACCCAAGCTGTCTCGCTGCATTAAGGACAAGTGAACACCAGTGAGACCTCATTTACTCCCACAGTCTCTCATCTGAATCTGTGTCCTGCTGCATAGCTTGTCATTCTGGGTTTTGATTCTCCCCTGTGTCAGTGAGTGAGAGAAATTTTACATTTGCAGCAGGCATTTGCAGGTGAGAAGTAACTTTGCTTTGCAAAGCCCCCTTTAATTGGAAGTACCCATCACTCTGCTTCTTCTAACAAACAGCCCAACATGAATAAAAGCCAAAGCAATTTCTTGCCACTGTCCATTTATTCCCTGGAATCTGTGGGAAGATTTCTTAATGGCTGTTTTTAAAACAGAACCTTGCTTTTGGTTCCCCTTGCCAGCCTTGAGTGTTCAAAAATCTTGGGTGAACTCGTGCCCTTGAGCCAGATTCCTAAAAATCATGAGATTTTTTTTTCTAATGTTGAGTTATTTTTATTTGCCTTCTAGTTTTTCAGCCATTAGGGTATTTTTTTAATTTTTCTATACAACTGCAGGGGCTACAACTTCAGATTTCATTTCTTTTAAAGTGAGATTCTATGATCACACGACTCCAGAACCTGGGGCCAGATATCACAAGAGCTGGCATTACTGTGAGCTGCTTGCGTCTTGCCCATGCCAGTTGGTCTCTCTGTCCTCTGTGTTGTTCCTAGTGAATTTAACATTAGAACAGGTGGTCTGATACCTGATTGGAAGCTGGATGGAGCCAGGCCTGAGACATGGGAGTAAAACCTACAAACTTGCTCGGTTCTTTCTTCTTTACAACAAAATTTTAACAAATCAGAATTCCTTTATCCCTGACCCATATTCTAGGAAAACTTTTTTCATGATTATTTCTTCACTCCGCCCTTTGTATTAAATCATTATTTAACATTTAGAGTGTAATAGTCTGTACAGGTCTCAACCAGGGAAGGACTTCACTGTGCAATAGAAACATACAATGAAAAACAGTCCCTGCCCCAAACAGCATACAATTGCAGTTTATACTTAATCCTAATGAATACTGAAATTCCTGGTCTTTGCCAATTTGAGAGTTTGTAGGCCGGGTCCAATGCAGTTCCTCCCGCTTTAAATGCAGAAGCCCTTACCCTCTGAGCTGAAGGAGAATCTCCATTATCTCTTAGCACTATAGGGCCTATGACTGCATGCTACCCAGCATAAGGGCAGTGGCAACAGTTCATTACAATATGTGCTTACATTGTATCTTCTAACAATTTCCATACCTTTTGTAGCTCTTAATTAAACCTCACTTCATCCCTTTGAAGTCAGTAAGCAATGTGCTTATTGAGCGCTATCTGTGTACTCAGGGGCATACACCTGTAGAGGCTACTATGTCTTTGAAGAGCTCACAGTATTTACTGTCAACTGGATATGGCACATACAATTCAGACATGTGATACATGGGCTGAAGATATCATTTTATAGGAGCCCATTAATTAATAGAAATGACTAGAAAATATGGGAAAGAAATTGGGTAATCTACCTTTTCTGGTCAAAATTTTCTGAATTTTGATGAAAAACTGTTTGGTTCAAATTTTGACCAGATACCAAATTGGAAGAGAAGCAGAGTGAATTATTTGTGACTTTTTTGGGGCGGAGGGGTGTGTGATAAATTCATCCTTTTTTATATTTGAAATTTCAATGATAAAAAAGTTGAAAAATCAAAGTTTTAAAAATGTCAATAACTGAAATAAAAAAATTCATTGGGTGGGGTGGAGGTACATGATCACGCCTTTGTGGAATAAATGAATTTCGGCGAGGAAAGGGAAATCACACAAAGGACTTCTTGAATGAAAAAGTCATTAAACAACAATCGATGCCTATTAGATAGATCTTTTCATCAGTAGCTCTCAAAGCACTTTACAAAGATGGTCAGTGTCATTATCCCCTTTTTACAGATGGTGAAACTGAGGCACGAGGCAGGGAAGTGGCTTGTCCAAGGGCACTCAGCAGGCCAGTGGCAAGTCAGGAAAAAGAATGCAGGAGTCCTGAGTCCATCCCTTGCACTATCCCCTAGGCTACAGCAAGGGAGCAACAGAGGTGAGATTAGATCTCATGAGTCTTGGCCCCCCCATTGCTCTACCTATAGGCTACACTGCCTTTCAGAGATGGAGCTAGAACCCAGGAGTTCTGGCTCTCTGCCTGCAAAGTGTATTTCTGCACCACGCATAGTGCTGGTTAAATGTCCTTAATGTAATCCTGTGTAGGGGCAGCTCTTTTACTAAAAAAAAAAAAAAGGGCATTGATCCAACAGTAGAGAGAGAGAGGGAGAAGTAGCTTTACAAAAATCACAGCGTGTCCCTTTAAGAATAGGCAGTGGTCCTGCTTCTCCTCCCTACAGACTACACTTCCCACCAGCCCCTGCGCCCACAGACTCCCCTCTCTGTCTCACTTTTCTCCGCGGTGCCTGATGGGTAATGCAGTTTTCTTGGTGGGGCGGAGCTAGTGCAGCCACCTGACCGTCTCACATGACAGCAGCTGGCAAAGGGCCTGGTGGCTGCTGAAGGAGGAGCAGCTTCTGCTCTGTCCCTCTAGGCGGAAGCAGGGTTAGGTCTTTACCTCCATCAGCCCTAGTAGTAAGCAGAGGAAACAACCATTGCGGAGTGTGGAAGACTTTCCCCCCAACCTGTGTGATGAGTGTGGCAGGACTCAGCTGTCCCTCCAGTGCCACTGCATGAAGATTGAAAGGCCAGGAAACGTTCTGGGTTTGGCTGTTGATTTATTTTATGTTATTCTCGTTCATCCTGTGGATAATTCTTCTTTGGGACTAGTTATTTTTTAACTTGCTTTCACTGCAAGCCAACCAGAGGGGTGTGCGTCTGCAAGAGGGAGCAGAAGTTATTAAGAAGCTAATTCTGTCTCTCTGAGCGGTACAGAGAAGGCCATATCTGCAGGAGGAAGCAGAAAGTTATGCACTGTAGCTAGGTAATGGTATGCCCTTCTCTCTAAGTGAAGGGCATTCTGTATAAAACACTGTATCTCCAAGGAAGAGCAGAAAGTTATACAGAAACTAGACCACTCTGTCTGCGTGTGTTGTGCAGAGCAGATCATGTCTGTGAGAGGGGAAATAAGTATTTACAAACTTTGGTTAGCACATGTGTGTCCACTTCTGTGAGAGTTTTCCACAAGAGAAAGTGGTTTTTGGCTCCCTCACCCCCTTGAGTTACATGTGCTCAGATTAGACTAAAGATGCTTGAATAATAAAGAGAGGGTGGTTGTGTTTAGTTGGTATAAAAATGGGGCACAATGACCATATGTTTAAAGTTCTGATCGTTGGAGATGCTACGGTTGGGAAGACGTCGCTGGTGCAGCGATATGCCAACGATAGCTTCAACAAGCACTACAAATCCACCGTGGGAGGTGAGTGATCATCAAAAGATAGCTGCATGCAGTGATCTATTTGTAAGGAGGAAATCAGCAAAACTTTCAAATGCTGCTCCATTCTGTTCTAAACTATATGTTCAGTGTCTCTAAATGTGGAATATTTTCCCAGCTGGGGATGTGTATTTCCCTCTCCTCTTGCTATATTTTTCTGTGGATTGCGTTGTCATTTGCTAAATTATAATGTTTGTGCGCTGCTTTGAAGGTTGGAAGCACTGTGCCACTGTGAAGTATTATTAAGCTTATTACAACATGCTGGTTTGTAGTTAGAAGTCCTTTGTGAGACTTTTCTTTCCTTGCTAGGGCTTCCATTACCTTCCCATCAGTAGTGTCTTACTGGGGCAAATTCTGCAGTATATATGCTGGCAAAACTCCTGTTGATGTCAGGGAGAGTTTGACCTGAGTAAGAGCTGCAGGATTTGATTCCCAGAAAGATGGTAGTGGGCGACAGCTATCAGAAAGGAGAATACCTCGGACATCTTTTACTATTGCATGTTTGTCAGCAAGGATTTTTGTCAACAGAGCGAGCTGTCTCCTTCATGAAAAGGCCAGGAGTTTGTAATGGGCTGGTCTAATGAAGGATTGAAGTGTGGAAGGAATTACTATTGTCACAAAGGGGGAAATTAGGATGGTTGTATCTTAGCACTTACTATATGCGTGGACCACTGTGGCACAGTGTTGTTGTTGTGCCATTAAATAGCTGTTGTGTTCCATGTTCCACCCCAGAAGTGCCAGCGTTTCAGTGCTGGTTGAAGAGATCACTGTATCTACTTTGTGGTCTAAATTTTCAAAAGAGATTTTGGGTGCAAAGAGACCAGATTTTTAGCGGGTGGATGCCTGGGACTTTCTGAAAATTAGGTCCTTTTATACTGGGCTCCCAGAATCACTAGTCACTCTTGAAAATGTAGGCCATAATTTATCTCGTGTTTGTAAAGTGCTCTGGGGTCATTTTAAGATGAAAGCTGTTGTAGAAATATACTGTATTATTCTTATTTATTGAGAGTCCTTTGCTCACAGACTGAGATGTGAAAATTGTTTCTCCTATACCCTCCAGCAGTAAAAACCTGAAGTAACTCAACAAAAGGAGCACTTTTCAGCCTGCAAGTATAATATTTTGCATTTCCTTCAGCATCATACAACTGAGGACCTCATGTTGCTTTACACCTGTTATTTAATTAGGCCCCTGTTGACAGATGGGCTAGTAATTTTTCTGATCTTACAGAAAAGGATCTGGGCAGCCTGACTCTAGCCACTTGAGCACAAACACATCCTGATGAGGTCTAACTCTGAGGCCTCTGATCATTACAAACTGCCCAATGAACCTGAAGCCAGCTTCTCTTTAAGGCCCTCTCTATGCTGGGAGCACCGGCTACGGTTGGTGGTTGGGTATGGGAACTGCTTTGGAATACGTTTTCCAAGGCGCCTTTAATCACTGTGGGCTTGTTGCCCGTGGTGGAAAGGAATATTGTTTAAATGGCCATCCTAGCAGCATGGCTGCTACAAACAAACCTGCTAGCGAGTGTATGTTACAACTTCTTAACACTGCTAGGCAACAGTTTGAGGTCCTATCTCCACTGTAGAATCAGCTGTGCTGGAGGACCCAGTGACGACACCTTAGGCCTGGTCTACACTGGGGGTGGAGGGGGGAATCCATCTAAGATACGCAACTTCAGCTACGAGAATAGCGTAGCTGAAGTCGACGCATCTTAGATCGACTTAGAATCACTTACTTCGCGTCCTCGCGGCGTGGGATCGATGGCGGCCGCTACCCCGTCGACTCCGCTTCCGCCTCTCGCCCTGGTGGAGTTCTGGAGTCGACAGCAGAGCGATTGGGGATCGATGTATTGCATCTACACTAGACGCAATAAATCGATCCCTGATAGATTGATCACTACCCGCCAATCTGGCGGGTAGTGTAGACGTGGCCTTAGTTCCGTGACATGGTTAATGCTTGGCCTTGGCCTTGTTTCCCTAGTTTATAACATAGTTGAAGCCACTCTAGCAGAAACTAAATTTCTGTGTGCAATGAAACCATGCTAGTTATGGCCAGGTTGGAAGACCGGTGTCAAGAATGGTATCCATACTTTGAACACATTTTAGCAAACCGGGATACACAGATAGCTCCCATGTAGACAGGATCGCAATAGACTTTCATCCTGAATTCCTCAGAGGAGAGATTTTGAGTGAGCACAAGGTTAGCACGATTGGAGAACACAGTTAAGAGTGTTTGACACTTCAAAGGCTAAGTGGGTCCTTGAATTTTTAGTGATGGTACCATGTGTTAATTAACTCAGTTGTAAAGTGTGATGTAGATGCAACCCAAATATTTGTTCCATGATGCAAATGTCTGAGTCCTGTTTATGCTAGAATCTAAGGCTGTGTTATGTAAGATCACTACTAAACATTTAAGTATAGACTTACACTAAAATGGAACTGTGTGTTAATTGTCTTGAGGACAAGCGCATCATAACAGAGACTCGCAACACAGTTGACTTTTTTGCATACAGGACCTTAATAGTGTGTGGAAGCAATCCTGTGTTTGAAAACATCATCCAGCACACCTCTAAACGCTAACATAGCAGGGCTGAATAACAGGCCAAGTGCAGGAGGCACTAAGGCTCCATCCAAACGGTGTCTGAGTGGGACAGAATAATGGAGGCCAGTGTTGGTGCTTTTCCTCTTTTTCAAAGCACACGCTTACTTTAATCTCTCCGCTGGAGAATCCAAGATGAAGAACTCGGTCAGAGGTTCTTAAACTGGGGGCCTGCACCCCACTGAGGCCGTGATGTACAAAGTGCCTGGATTTGGTCTTGTAAAATGGGCACTTACATACAGCTTTTGATCACTTGCAACAGCGGGGGGATGCATTTTCTCTCTGTGTCCTCAATCGTTAGAAAATGAATCCCTAGCTTCAGAAAGTTTCAGAACCGCTGAACTAGATATTAGCTCAACTGGACAGCCTTCCTTTGGATTGCAGCCTATCCAATTTGTGTCACTCCTGAGAAATGTAGGTCAGGTGTGTGTATTTATGCTCACTGGGCACTTGTTGGGATTGGTTTGGTTTGGAGTGGGGAGGTTGTGTGTGAAAGGAAAAACTGTGCCCCAAATAACAAAAAACACCTCTGAACTGTTTCAGGCAGCACAAAATGGAGACAAGTAAAAACAAAACAAAAAATTGGCTAATTTTGTACATTCTTGGGCATTTATGAAGAACCAGCACGAGCTTCTGACAGACGGCCGTGCTTATTTTTAATGCATTGATACATTTTGCTTTATTAAAAGAGTATTAAACATAGCTGTTTGCCATTTTCTTCAGTTTTGATCTAGGATCAATAATTTTTTAAAAAGGCAAGATTAGCAAGGCTGACCTTTCATTTCAAACTATCCCCATTGTGTATATTGGCCCCTAATCAAAATGAACTGATTAGTTCTGCCTGCCATTGAAACTGTGTATCAAGGGCACAAAGTGTGCAATACAAATACACATGACTGAAATGAAAAGTAAATCCAGATGATTGGGGGAGGGGAGGTCTCCTGTAAAGCTCTCTGTGTAATAAGATTACCTGTATCTTTTTTTTTCTTTTTTTTTTTTAGTTTACATTGTTATTTCTCAAGATCAGGTGCTGGAGAGGGCTTATTCTTCAGAACTCTCCCTGCGAATTTAATTTTCCTTTGATGATATTGATATTATTTATTATTTCCTCTACTGTAGCGCCAAAGTACCCCAGCCATGGCCCAGGACCCCGTTGTGCTAGGCGCTGTACAAACAGAACAAAAAGGCTCTCTCTACCCCAAAAGAGCTTACAGTCTCAAGCCATGGTGCTTGCCCAGCATTGCTAGTTGAGCATGAGACTTGCAAGTGGGGTTTTGAGTCCCATTCTGCAAATCAAAAGCTTTGGGTGGGATTTTCACAAATGTTCGTGGTGGCCCGAATAATGATCCTGTTGACGTCAGTGCTGGCTTTGGCAGGAGCAGAGTTAGTCCAACAGCGAGCTAATCCCACCTTGTTTGCCTCTTTCCTAAAGGACAGCATGGCTGCATTCTGTGCCACAGTCTGGGGCATATCTTGCACCAGATCAGCCCCAGCAGTGCTAGCAAGTGGGAGTGCTATAGTACTGAAGGCACGGGGGTCTCTACCATTGTGTTGTAATAAGCTTAATAACCCTGCTCAAAGTGGCTATGAACAACATGGCAGTGAAAATCCGAGTGCTTTTTCTATGCTAGTGCTCCTGCTGCAGCCAGTGCTGGTGGAGCTGCAATGGCAGGAACTTCCCACAAAATGCTGATGTAGACAAAGCTATAGCCAGCGTGATACACCGACAGCAGAGGGAGCAGGATGGACATGGGGTTGGCTGTGCCCAGGGAAAGAGTAAATGAAAGCAGGGTGTAGAAGGAGAAAAGTCAAGTGTGGCATTCATGTTACGGTCCACTACCAATTGCCATTGCTAGTAAAGCACCCATCAGTTGTAAAGCAAGATGCCTGTAACCACTGGTACAAATGGGTGGGGGAAACGCACAATGGTTTTACATAATCCCTAATCAGATTTCCTCTCTCTTTGGGGCCTTGCAGTGGATTTTGCTCTGAAGGTGGTGCAGTGGTCAGAGTCCGAGACTGTGCGACTTCAGCTATGGGACATTGCAGGTGAGCTCAGACAAGCCGCTGGAGTCAGTCGAGACAGAGTTTCCAAGTGTCCAACTTGTTTGACTTTTTTTTTCTTCTTCTTCAGCAAAAGACCCTTAAAAAACCCAACAACTTTATTTTGGGCTGGCAAAAACAAAGATTCTGTTTTGTGGTGTACGGTTTTGTTTTTTGTTTTTTTTCAACGGTGATTAAATGTTGAATCATGTGGCTAGTCTAGAGAGAACATATCAGCGTGGATTGATAAATTCCACAGCACGCTTTCCACTGTTTTAAAGGAACACAGACTGAATGGGGAGAGAGGGAAGGTGATGTGTATCAGGATGGAGCGTTTTAGCTCTCTAGGTCCCCTGTCTGAATACAGCATGGGCTGGTTGCCATGAGTAGAGTGCTGATTCTCTGCTCCCTCAGGGCTAAATCAGGAGTAACTCCCACTGCTATGAGAGAAAAAATGGGCCCTGAAAGTTACCATCTGATGGCTGTTTGGTGGCCTGTGTGAAAAGAGTAGTGGTTTCCTAGAGAATAAGTGTCCATATTAGAGATGGGGAGGCCAGCAATCAAGTGCTCATGGAAACAGGATTCTCCTACAGGCCCTGGAGGTGGTGGGTCTGGGTTGGGGTGAGGCGCATTGTTTGGGAGACAGTGGGATGGAGAAAACTTTCATTGCAACTGCATCTGCTGCTGTAGAGAACCAGAAGAACTAGCTTCCAGCACTATCAAAGTTTAGCGTCAAAAAAGAAAGGAGACAGAGCAGTGTCGTGGGGGTGTGCAGGCAGGGTACGGGGTTGGAGCATGGAACTGTGGGACTGGGTGACTGAGTGAAACTCCTAGCTGTGGCTTTATCCTGTTTCAGTATTTCCGTGTGTGTGTGTGTGTGTGTGCGCGCGCGCGCGTCACAGGCATCAATCTAATCATTAAAAAAGGAGAAGTTGTGCCAATCGCATCAGCATGCAGATTTCAGCTGAAAACCCAAGAAGCCATTTATGGTTTGTGGGACTAATGGCTGCTGCATTGTTGTTTAACCCCCAGCAATGTGCTCAGGGCTGTACAAGACGCTCAGATACTGCCAGTCCCTGCCCTGCTGTGCTTACAGTCTAAAAAGCACACGGGGAAGATAGCAGTTGAGAGGTAAGTAGAGAGTGTATTGTTGCTAACCCCTTGCCAGCATAAGAGCCTGTAAGTGCTACCAAATCTTCAGTGCTGTGTTGTTGCAACACAATCATCATCCACCCCGTGGTATATAATGGTTTGCCTGTGTCGATTTGACCAAGTCCCATTTCAGTCGTGTTAGTGAAGCATGTAACAGGAATGGTTCATAGTTTGGTTCTGTCTACAAGGCGGGGCACTGCTTAAACACAGATTGTGGCTACCTAGAGGGCTTATACCAGTGCAGCTGTGCTGCTGTCAACTCTCTAGCAGAGCCGCTCTAAGCGGATGGGAGAGCTCTCTCGTCAACTTAATTAATCCACCCCTAACGAGCGGCAGGAGCTACGGTCAGCAGGAGAAGCTCTCCTGCTGACGTAGCACAGTCCATGCCGGCACTTAAGTCGGTGTAAGTTATGTTGCTCGGGGGAACGGCTTATTCACACCCTTGAGCGTCACAAATTCTCTCGACGTAAGTGGTACTGTAGACATACCTACAGTCGTTTTGGTAGCGTAGCGAGGCCCTAAGTGCTTGGTCAGCCGGTGGTTAAACCTGTACCGCACCAGCTGCGTAGTTAGCAGGGTACTAGCATTCCTTTAACTAACATGGATAGGTTATTTTCTGAGAACAGTGCTCATAACATTACAGGATGTATACAGCACGTAGCCTATAGCACTGTTGTGCTTGCACACACTTCGGAAAAAATCCCTGTGACTAGAACCCTCCGAACAGCGGTGTTTAGACCAAGTATTGCTGTTGTTAGCCAGGCTTCACCATGGATGAGGTAAAGCTGCAGGTGGGAAATGAGGTGAGCTTAAATGGCCACGAAAATGACCGTGAGAGGAAAGTGGTTGGAAAACAGAGGCTTGGGGAACGTGTGACTTGAGCACATTGGTGGTGGGGGAGGAACTTCTAAGCTCTAATATCAGCTACGCTGCTGAATTGCGTGGGCAAGACACTGGTCTCCATACCTCAGTTTTCTCATCTCTAAAATGGGGATAGTGATACTTCCTTCTGCAGAGGGGTACTTGGAGGCACAGTGTGAGGTGGCTGGCTCTAGCTGGCTGCAACTGGGGCAAATCCTCAGCATGGACCAATCCAAAAAGGCGATCTTTAAAAAAAAAAAAAAAACCTTTCCCCTCTTCTCTCCCTCTCTGCCCATGCAGGGCAGGAACGCTTCACATCCATGACCCGGCTGTACTACCGAGAGGCATCGGCCTGCGTTATAATGTTTGATGTCACTAACTTCAGCTCGTTTGGCAACAGCTGGAGGTGGAAGCAGGATTTGGACAGCAAGCTCACGCTGCCAGATGGAAGCCCGGTGCCTTGCTTGCTGCTGGCTAATAAGGTGAGCAAATCTATATGGACCTTGGGTGTATGCGTGTTTGAGGAAAGGAGGTTTAAATTGAAGTGAGGAAGATGGCCTTCTCCACTAGACTTCGCCAGAGCTGTTACATATCTTGTGGTCTCGCTAATCCCTTCACCTTTATCTGGCAAGGATCTTGTGATTAAAATGCTGAGCCAGGGCAGTGCTGCTCCTTACCTGGTACCATTTTTACTTAGCTTGTAAAGTTTTGAGGACGGTGGATCAGTTCAGGAGACCTGGTCGTTCCTTGGCTGGGCAGACATTTGGACAGTACTGGCTTCTACGGTATGTCTGTACTGCCCAGGAAGGTGTGATTATAACACGGGCATTTAACCTATCTAGCGCAGGTAACAGTAGCAGTGAAGATTCATAGAATATCAGAGTTGGAAGGGACCTCAGGAGGTCATCTAGTCCAACCCCCTGCTCAAAGCAGGACCAATCCCCAATATTGCTCCAAAACCCTAAATGGCCCCCTTGAGGATTGAACTCACAACCCTGGGTTTAGTAGGCCAATGCTCAAACCACTGAGCTAAGATGCCACGGCATGGGCTAGCAAGGGTTCCCAGCTGCCTTGTACTCTGGCTGGTTGCCCATGCTAACGCCCATCCACTGCATCTCCACTATTATTGTTATCAGTGCAAGCTAAATTAAAGCTAGTATGGGTATACCTGCTTGCACTACAACCACCCCTTTGCTTGCAGTGTAGACGTACCTCTAGATTGAAAGTGGCATTTTTTTTCCCCCTTCCCCTCTGAGAGAGTTGATCCCAGGAACAATCTGGGTACAGGGAAGAGTGAAGAGCAAGTGGGGCACAGCTGGGAGTTTCTTCAAATTCCTCCCAAACCACTTGTGTTTAGGTAGGTGTTAGATAAGCTTATGAGGTGGAAATCATCCAGACAGACTGGTTAGTCCTGCAGGAACTTTTTCTTCCCGATGTGTGTGTGCAGGATCAGCCTCTGCATAGCTAGATTTCCTCCCTCTGGTCTGATTTGTGACTGGTTCCCCTGTTAGCATTTCTCACTTCCACTTTGTTTACAACTTGGAGTTATTTTTTCTAGCCTGGGCTAAACACTGGAGAATGTGTTCGAGGAGACAGTCCTGCATTGACAGGAAGGATAGATTGAATGGGATCTAATAGACCCCCCTCCCCCCCTCCTTGGGGTTTATACTGCCATCCATCACCATAGTATCTGAGCACCTTCCACACCTGGTTTCCATGATTCTCCTTGTGGAATTGGTGAGTCAGCAAAATGGTTGATTGAAGATCCGTCGGAAGAGACGGATTGTTATGTCCTTTTGTGAGCAGATTTTCAGATCATACCCATGCTGGGGGCTTGGACTGTTTGCAAAACCATCTTGAAAAGCACTCTGAAACCAGTTCAGGCTAACACTTAAAGATGGGTGGGCTGTCCATTGTGGATGGAGCCGTACCATGTTTAGACTGGGCTCTAGCCTCACTGGCCACTTAGGCTACAATGTGATTTATAAACTGAGCTTAAAAAGGGTCTCGTTGGCCAAGTTCTGTGTTGAAACAGAATCAGTCGGACTTAATACAACTCTTTGAGGTTGGTTAGTCAATGTCAGTGCGAGCCTTATATAGAAAGAGCTTTGGCCGATGCCTAATATTCTGAGTTGCTTCCTCATCCTCCGTTGGAGTGTGGTTTGCTGTGCGCTGTCAGATGGCTGCTGTCTCTTGCCCCACGGGCAGCACCAGTTTAGATTGCCAGGTATCACTTTCAGAACCGGCAGCAGAGAGTTCTCCTATGAGGGCTCCGTGTCTGGAATCTGCTCCTTCTGCTGCGTGATCAGAGCTAGAGCGTGGTGGCTTTCAGAGGGTTGCAAAGCTTTTCTGTCCACACAGATCTTTAATTTGCACCAGGTTAGGATGAATATGTATGGCAGGGCAGGGAAAGGGTTAGTATTCTAACGAGGTCACCTATATGGGTGACCTGAGACTTCCCTTGCTGAGAGAGATGCCATCTGTGTATTGCTGCTCAGTGTCAAGTTTCAGTGTTCAAATCGCTTGCTGCTGGTTTGTTTAATGATTTATTTCTCTTGTATTTAAAAAACCCCAATCTTCTGTGGCTACAGGGGTGTCCCTTCTTTGTGCTGATATCAGCTCTGTGGCCCCTTCAAGGTCCAGATTGGTGAGGCTTATCTAGTTTGAGTGATAAGGTCTAAAATTCAAGATTAGCTAAGAGCTGATTATCAAAGGCATGATAAAGGGGACAGCATGTTATACGGTCATTCTCCTTCTCATTGGGGAGAACACCTCCTCCTGGTAGCAGAGTTTAAAGAACGCAGGCTCTGTCTACACTAAGGAAATCTGCACCAGTGCAACTAAATGAGTGTAACTGTGCCAGTGTAAACCCCTAATGGAGATGCACTGCACCTTACTTCTCTATGTTAGCATCAGTGTAATTGCATGAGTGTAGTTAGGTTGATGTGAATTTTCTTGATGTAGACAGAGCATTTCCTAGCCTGGATGAGTGAGAACATTTCTCTTCCCCACTGCTTGCTGTCTCACTCTGGACAGATCTCCAGCACATGCATGCTTGTGCCAGATTACTCTCAAACCAGATAAACATATTGGCTTTTACATTATCCCACTAGGAACCCCTATCTGATCATGCTCTCAAGGATGGCAAGGGTTGGCACTCCATGTTATCTTTTGTTTAAAATAAATAAATAAAACGGCTCCTTTTAAAGTGACCGACTCTTTTTTTTTTTTTTTTTTTTTTTTTTACAGTGCGACCTTTCCCCGTGGGCAGTGACCAGGGAAGAGATTGATCGGTTCAGCAAAGAGAACGGTTTCTCTGGCTGGACTGAAACATCTGTCAAGGAAAACAAGAATATTAATGAGTCTATGCGGTAGGTATGATGGCTTCTCGGATGCCTCTAAAGCAGGGATACTCAGATTGAGGCTCAGAAGCCGCAAGTGGCTCTTTAATGTGTCTCCTGTGGCTCCTTGCGGCACATGATATTAAAACACCGTGTGATTTAATTATTAACGAATCAAAGTTATTATCCAATCAGGATGTTTTTACTATGTTGTTAACCAATTGTAGTTGATAACCTAATACATGGTTAGTCATTTTGCTCTGAGAATTATATAAAAACAGTAAATGAAACCATGAATTCACACAACTGTTGCTCTTTGGGGTAATGTCGATTGCTAATTTGGCTCCTGAACCACTGAGGTCTGAGAATCACTGCTCTAAAGGGTTAACCTCCTGAGGAACTGAGCACACTGTTGGCATTTATCATATAGCAGTAATAATGTGTAAGTTAGTCTAAAGGGAAACTGCAGCTGGAAAGGTCAGAAGTTATCGTGCCCATGTTTAAGCTGTGACAGGCATTGGGAAATACAGGGTTTAACAAAATACAGTAGATATTTTTCATCTGCCGGTCTCTATTGGGAGAATGGGAGCGGGGTGTAAGAGACTGGAGATCTGTTTGTAACACAGTTATCCTTCAGTGGAGTTATCCAAGCAGAGAACTTGGCCCTTTTACTTTTCCTAGGTTTTATGAAAAGGTGTTGGATTCTCATTCCTGGACACCAAAGCTCTCTGCTCTCATAATGGCTATGGCAGGAAAATGCAGACTTCCCCATCGAAGCCTGCGGCTGTGCCTTGATCCGGAACAGGAGGGGCTCACCTCCAGAGGTGGGGAGGGTACTTCAGTCTCCGTGATTTGTTCAGTCACTGGCCTCTCTACTGATGCTGCCAGCATATGAGCCAGCTCGTGTCCCTGATGGTGGTTTGTGCTGGGGACACTTGTCCTCAGGAAATTGGATTGAGAGCTGTAATTTGTATTACCTAGTATTGTCCCTTTAAGTCCACAGCAGCCAGCTCTGGCCCATAGGAATGGTGGCTATATCCAGTTGTGTACCAGACTGTAGGGGTGTAGTCTCTTGCTGCTTGTTACATCATGTATGTTGTTTCCTAGAGTCCTTATTGAAAAGATGATGTCGTCGTCCATGGGTGATGGAGACCTCTCTGTTTCTGGCCGCGGGGATTATATTAACATAAAAGATGCTTCCCAACCTGGCTGGGGATGCTGTTAGCTACGCTCACTTCTCCGTCTGCATCAGAGCAAAAGGGAATGTCTTTTTCACGATGCTGGCTTTATTAAGTGGTGAAGAATTGTCTCCTGTTCAACACACACTGGCTCTCAGTAAAGCATTGCAGTCCATGGCTGTGGGAGAATTCCTCTTTATTCCAGCACAGTAGCCACCTAAAGCTCTCTGCTGCTCCTATCGTTTGCTTTGTGTCTCCTGATTCCTGACATGGCGTTACAGTAACTCCTCATTATTTCACACTCTGGATCTGTGTCTGACTAATTTATCTGTTGTGGAAATGCCCAGGACTCTGACAGCTGTGGCAATTGGGTTGAAAGAGGATGCTTTCGGGTCGCCAAAATACCTACTGGGGTGTTGCCTGATCTGCAAAATGGATTGGTGTGAATTTGAGAGATTCTATAGCACAGCTTTCATGTGTGTACATTGACTGCAGTGCTTAGTTTGTCCCTGCCTTCTGCTCTGTCTCAAGAATTGCCTAATTGCCTTTTGCCAGTTACCCCTTTTTGTCCCTCTACCCCATACATATAACTCTTCTGATGCCACTTTATTAGGGCATCCAGCGGTGAATGAGAAAAAGGTTGTAAACCCCCTTGTGTTGTAGAACAACAGTACTCTTTGCTTTTATTGCACCTTCCATTCTGCCATCTCCAGTAGCTTCACAAATGCTGATGAATTACTTCCTTGTAACCATTCTGCAGTGGTGAGTAAAGCCTTTGGTGGTAGTCATGGTATGGCTCACTGAAAGCCCAACTGCTGCTTTTGGCGATCCAAGGAAAAGCAAAGAAAGGGACTTAACTGGTCAGAAGAAAATAATGGAGAAAACTCCTCTTTGCCCTTTTGATGCCTGTTATTCTCCCTGCATATTCTACATGTGATCATGGCTGCTGACTGACTTTGGGGCAAAACATTCAGATGGTTTCATAAAAGCACATATTTGGCAGTTTCCAATAAAGGAGTTAATATGGATCTCGGCCCAGTAAAGCCGTGGTTACATGAATTGAGGTGGTTCAGTTTTTAATCCTAACTTAAAATAAGGGCAAAATGAATCCTCTGAAACAGGGGTGGCATTTTTCTGTGGCAGTTTCAATAAGGAGGCTGTTTGGAGGAAGGATATTAAAGGGCTACTGTCAAATAAGAGAATGATCTGAACAGAGGACTGTGAGCCAGGAACATATGGGATCCATTGCTTGCTATGGGAGTGATCTCTTCTGTGGCCTTTAGTAAACCACTTCACCCTTCGTTTTATATATATATAAATGGGACTAATTACCCTGATACCACAAAGAGCTGAAGACTAATGAATGCTTGTAATGTACTTTGGACTTAAAATGTTCTATATAAATGATGAGTAATAAGGATTTAGGCCCAACATTTTGTTAAAGGATAAAATCCATAGAAGAATAGGACACAAGCAAAATTCAAGGATTTTGTTGTGTTAAGTGCATTTAAATATTCCATCACTGTGCAGTCAGGATTCACAGTGAACCCAAACTGTGCAGAAGGTACGAGAGAACTGGAAAGAGGAACTAACCAGCAATGAAGTGGAACTGACCAGTCTAATTTTATTGTCTAAAGAAAGTATAATACAAAAAGTAAAAAGCCTAAAATATAAATAAATTGGTTTTTAAAAATCCTATTTCTATTTTTAGAAGTCTAAAGATTAAATAGGAAAAGTAAAAGGTCTTGTTTTTAAAAGGGTTGATCTTGACAGCGTTCCTCATGATATTGATGATAATACCTAGCACTCTGCATCCATAGATCTCAAAGTGCTTTACTAGGGAGATCACTAGTAATATTCCCATTTCACAGATGGGGAAACTGACGCACAGGGAAGGAAGTGACTTGCCCATGATGGCACAGTAAGCTAGTAGCAGAGTCAGGAATTGAACCCAGCTCTCCTGAGTTAAGTCCAGTGCCCTACCCAGTAGGCAATATTGCCTGGAGGAATAGATTTAATCACACATGGTGATGCGCTTTAACCTGATATTCAGCTCTTAATTTTGCATAGGTAACTGCCTCTCAAAAATAAGCAAAAAGCTTGAAATCCTTAAAGGTTTCTCATATGCAAGACATAAAGATCTGCCCAAGAGCCATGGAATGCTGGTATGTGCACAGGTTTGGGGGTTTTTTTTGTTTTGTTTTCACATATAATTCACTGCTTGTTAGCTGCTCAATAGGCGCAATAGAAAAAATGAGTGTCAAAAATCAACCCAGTGCAGCAAAGAATGGTCTTTGTTTGTTTTCCTGTTTGGCTGAGTTTTTAAACAGCTCTCAATCTGACTGTGCAAATTTGTGTTTTCAGAGCTGTGTCTCTGACACACAAGGCACTTAAAACAAAAAAGCAAGCTTGTTGTTAACCTTTGTTTAGTTCTTCTGCAAGACAAACTCTGGTTCAAAGTCCCCATCTAAACTCAGGTTTTGCTATGTTAGGCAACAAGTCTTAATGTTTTGTGAAACTGTTTCTGCTCATGTGATTGTCTTGTCTTGTCCATTGTGGTTGGGAGACTTTAGCTTAAAAGTTTGATGGGTGTTTTAATGTGAGACCAAGGTTTCTAAAAAATTATTAACAAAGTTATGCCCCATCTATGCAGGTTTGTATAGCCGTTCTAGGAGAAACATGGTAGGAAACTGTTTTTAAGCAAAGAGACTGTGGATTTTCATCTTATTGGTGCTTATTATGACTTTGTACTCTTTTTGCATGATTCTGTGCCAGTTGACCTCTCTCTCTCTCCTCTTCCCCCCCCCCCCCCCCCCATGTTATTGCTTCATGTCAGAGATCTTTGGTCTGTACCCATGGGACTCAGATTGTTAGGTTTAGTTACACATTTTTAAATTGTGATACTTGGATTACTACAAATCTACCAATAACTAGAAAATTTTACTGCAGTAAAACTTCCAGGTGATGAATACAGTTCAAAGAGCCAGTCAACCATATAAAAACTCTTGAGTTCTTTTATTGTTTTTTGTTTAAACTATTTGCTGTTATGCATAGTCTTGCATGGACTTTTTTTTATAGACAAGATTCCGATTAGTGTTTCTTAAGCTACAGTATTACTTTGTTTATATAAAAAGGAAAAAGCTGGTGATTTCTTCTGTAACCATCAGTAACCAAGGCAGTATTGAAACAAATTTGTAATAAACATTCTGACATTTTTACACTTGCTTGTTTAGTAGTTATTGGTTTTTTGTCTAAACAGTCCTAAGTCAGATAAGTTCACAAGTCCAAAACAAAAATATTTCACTGTCAACAACTGTATCTGCAAAGAGAATTGTGTGTGTGAACATTGAACTGTTCCCTCTCTGCCCCAAAAATAAGGTTTCTGTCCTACAATGCCAGCAACACAAATGCATCCGTTTCACATAAATACGCTGCTGTTATGATATTGTGCTAAGGGTTCTATTTGTTAACTTTTGTTGACTCTTAGGAATCCAGAGATTTAAACTTTCATGTACCACTCTGAGCCTATCTATGCTACATCATTTACAGCGGCACTGCTGTAGTGCTTCTGGTGAAGATGCTCTAAGCTGACGAGAGAGCTCTCCCATCGGCTTAATAACTCCTGCCTCTGTGAGAGGCCCGTAGCTATGTCGGCAGGAGACGCTCTCCCACTGACATAGCACTGTCTACACCGGCGCTTAGGAGGATGGCTTATTCACACCTGTGAGCAATGTTACACTGAAGTAATTTGTTATGTAAACATAGTCTGAGTCTTTCAAGCTCTGCTGTCTCCAAGGAGTCTGCAGCTTCACCTATAGTTTTCTTATGTACTGCATGGGTACACTGTGATGATCATAGCTTGTGTCCCTTCAGCTTTGTTTGTATTGGGGAAACTGCTGTATTTAGGGGAACAAAAGTAGATGGAGATGAGTCGGCAGGTGTACCCACAGGTCAGGAGTAAAGGCAGCATTTTTCATCCCTGTTCACATTTGAGGCCCAAAGCCATTTTATCCTTGGCCAACAGTGCCTGTGCATGATTTTAGATCACATTACTATTCTTTTGAACAGAGCAGTATTTGCAGCTGTTGAATTTCACCATGTGTTTTGGATTCAAATGAGCCAAGCACCTGCAGCCCAGCTTCCTGCATTTTGCCTAATTTCTACCTGCTGTCAAGGTTATGCTTACTCCCTACTAAAGCTGAGCTAGCTTAGGAAAATATTACCCACCACTGGTGCAACGATGAAATCCAAACCAGCCACAATTCATCTACTTGCAGCTTTCCACATGGAAAATTTTATACACGGAGGCCTTGATTCCACATGAACCAATGGATGCAAATCAGCAATGTGATGTACTGATATAAACTTCTCTTGCTCAGTGTTGCACCATAGCTATTGACCATATTTTATAAAACCATCCAGCAGACATTTTGTGTTAGAGTATCATTTGAGGGGGTGGAGGGAGATGAAGATGTAAAAGGACGCTGTCAACTTAAAAAGTTGCATGACTCTAAAGATAACGAAAAAATTACCCCTATGAGTTTGCGTGCTTGTATTTCAGTGATTTAATTATGAAATGTTCTATTTACAAATAGGGACATGGAGTTTTTTATAGATTCTGTTTGGCTGGCAAGGGGTAAGCTGGATTTTTGCACTTCTGGTGTCATCAGAAAAAAAGGTTCTGCCAGTCATCGTAGGTGCTGATTGCTTGATACTGTAGCATGTGCGTGCCTCCCACCCATTAAAGTATTTATTCTCATACAACCCTTCTCAAATAGGGATGTACAATTATTGGCATTCTAAATGCGGAGAGACTAAGTGACTTGTCAAAAGTCACGCAAGAAGTCTGGTATAGCAAGGAAATTGAACCTGCATCTGTTGAATCCTAGATAATTAGCCCAACTACTAGATAATCCTTCCGCTCAGGAGGAGACATAATAGGAAATGGGTGCAACACCAGGTATGTAAGATAGGCAAGGCCTAATACCATGTGTGCTGTTGTTGGAGAGGTGGGAAGAAATCAGGGCTGTAGCAGAGGTGTGAGGGATCAGTTAACGGGAGCCAAAGAGTGAGTTACAGGTGAGTTAGCAGGAACTCAGTCATGCTCCTGTCTCATCTTTACATTAGGGAGCACACAACAGCCCAAACCAGAGCTGACAGCACAGGGAGGGATTGAAGTTTCAGGGCTATCGCACAGGGCTGTGACAGAAGGAAAGGGATGAGGTAGTATAACAGCAGCTATGGGGCTAGAGCACCAGCCTAGGCCTTAAATGACCTGGGCTTTATTCCCAGCTCTGCCACGGGCTTGCTGGGTTACCGTGGACAGGTCACAGCCCTGTTTTGTGCCTCAGTTTCCCATCTGTAAAATGAGCATGACAACTCCTTTGTACAGTGCTAATGAAAGGTGCGCTGTAGGAACGAGGTGATTTTGTTATTAACAGGGAGGGCGAGAGACTGGCAGGCCGTAGATGAAGGGGCAGCAATCAGCAAGGTATGGGCCTGGGGTAGATCTAGGGAAGGAGGCGTGGACGATGGATAGGGACTGAGAGGGGCTCAGGGCCTAGCCCGGCTGTTGTAATGCTCGGGTACTGGGACAGTGGCATGGGGGTTGGGGGGGGCTAAGGTATGGGAGCATCAGGGTCGGTGTGTGTGGGGAGCGGCTCAGCCCGACTACATTTTCCCTCCAAAATCTACGCAAGCCAGGCCGCGTGCCGAATCTGCTGATCCGCCTCCATCTCCCGGCCCGTCGCAGACCCCGTGCCAATAATAAAACCGGGGCCGAATACACCTGACAGGGCCGGGGGCCTGTAACTGGGGCCGGGCCCCACCGCAGGGCTGCTCGACTGGCAGGGCGACCCGTGGCGAATCTACCGCCGCAGAGATCCCAGCTTGGGCTCGCGGGCTGTTGTCGGCTATTCCCTCTCATAGCAGCTTGAGTGTGGGGCGTCCTCCTCTCTCCCCCCCCCTCCGCGGGGAGGAAGAGGTGGAGCCGAACCGCCGTGATGGTTCGAACGGACCAATGGCGTTAGACGGGCCGCTCAGTCGGCCAATGAGAGAAGGAGGAGGTGCCAGCGGGCTAGGTTGTACCGCCTCTCCGTTCAGCGCATATCCTCGGCTGGGCGAACGCGACCATTTTGCGGGGGGGGGAGGGAAGCGGCGAGTGGCGGGGACCCAGACGGAGGGCGTTGGGAGAGGGGAGCGGGGACGGGGAGCACCTTCCGGCGGGGACGGGAGCGGTGGCTGCCGCGGCGGAGGGAAAGGCGGTTCCGGCGGCGCGGCCCGAGGCTCTGGGCCCAGGGATCCCGCTTGCTCCCGGGAGGGAGGGGACGGGTCCGTCACCGAATCGAGGCTCGTCGGGTTCCCCACCCCCCGCCTTGGCCGACATCGCCCGCTTCGGGCCCCGATTGGGTTGGAGAAAATGTCCAGGCCGGTCAGGTGAGTCTGTGGGGGGGCGAGCGCGGCGGTGAAGGAGGCCCCACTCCCAACCCCCGTCTCGTGCCCCGCGTCCCTCCAGTGCCCCCCCACCCCCGTCTGCGGGGAGCGCGGGACGGGGGGACTAGGCCCGGCCCCGCTGCCTCTGGGACGGGACGGGCAGGAGGCCTGCTGCAGGCCACGCCGAGGGGAGGCAGGCATGGAGGTCGCGTGCATTGCTGCGCACTTTATGGGGGGGGGAGGGACACATCTTTGCAGCGTGCCCTTGTGCACCCTGTAGGGGGAGGCTGCTTGCTCGGCGGAGGGAGGGGCGGATACATGCTTGCAGCGTGGTGCTCTTCTGCACCCTGTGAGGGGCACGGGGAGGCTACATGCGGGTTAGGGGGGAGGAGCGTCTGCCTGCCCTTCTGCACCCTGGACGAGGACGGGGGGGAGGAGGACTCTGGAGCTTGCAGCGTGCTTTGCCCAGGCTGGGGGGAGTTGCGTGAAGACAGCATGCTTGTGGGGGGGGGAGGGGGCGTGGGCATGCATCATACCTTGTTGCACGCTTGATGGAAGGGTAACGTGTAACGTGCGTTGCTGCAAGCTTATTGGGTGGAGAACAGGGCATGCAGTGCGCTCACTGGGAGCTGTCCCTCATGTTATTGCTCGGGGGATGAATGGTGAAAATTTGCAGCATGCCATGACCCACTTTAAGGGGAAGCATGCGAAGTACGTGGATGCAGTGTGAGTGATTTAACACGTTCAGGGAAGAGGCATGCAGTATACCTTGCTGCATCTGGTTAGGGGGGAGGAGGAGAATGGCAGGGAAGGGCAGACCGTGCTCTACGGTTTTCTTGCGAGGGGGACATGCGTGCAATATGCCATAATGACCGCGGCTCCGAGTCCGCTTCCGCTAGACACTGCTGCCGCCAACTGGCCTCACGTTTGGGGGAGGAGCCAGGAGGAGCCGCCCACCTGGGACAGGCGGGGAGCGGCATTTGAACACACTCCCTTTATTTTTCCTTTGCCGTAAAACAACGTTCCTCTTAGAGTGGGTTTCCTACTATTCCCCAATCCCCGAGAGACCTGTCATTAAATTTTGGGCTCGGGAATGAGGAACCAGTGAAGTTCGTCCCTAGTCAGGCTTTCTTTTCCCCAGTTCAAAGGAAGGTAGGTGGTGATGCTTATACTTACGTTAGATGCGGTTGGGCCTGGGTTCTGATAGCACAGAGTTTCCGGGGAGTATAAACTACAATGCTGAATTGTGATACGGTGGCAAATGTAAAATTCTGTGAAGTTTTCTCATGGTAATGATTGTAGCGTGCCCACAGTGATTAATATTGTGCGTAGCATTTGAAATTGTAGTGTAAATTAATGATGGTGTCTTTCCAATCTTAGGTTTCAGAGTAACAGCCGTGTTAGTCTGTATTCGCAAAAAGAAAAGGAGTGCTTGTATATTCTGCAATTTCCACAGTATACATCCGATGAAGTGAGCTGTAGCTCACGAAAGCTCATGCTCAAATAAATTGGTTAGTCTCTAAGGTGCCACAAGTACTCCTTTTCTTTTTTCCAATCTTAAAATATGGCAAATGCTTAGTTTGTGGAAGAGGATTGTAATATGCATTAGCTTGACTTCTTATTTAGAATAACAAAGATAATATGAACTATACAGGTTTTGTGCCTTTTAAAGGTGGGATTCAAGTTTGTCTGGTCTGCAAAGCTTTTTGCTGAATGTCCCCAGATGGGGAGGATAAAAGGGACATTCAGTACACTGATAGTTGAAAACTAATCTTAGCTTTCAGCTCTCTTGTGTATTTTGACCAGTAAGTTGTGCATGCCAAGATAAGGGTGATTATATCTCATAGGTCAGGTCTGACAGTAATTGTCCAGGGTCCAGAAGGGTTTTTTCCTTTTGCTTTATGAAACACTTAATTGCCCAGCTACATTAATAGGGTCTGAAGCATTCTTGGCCTTTTGCAAGACAGGATGCTGCACTAGATGGATTAGTGGTCTGAGCTTGAATGACAATGCCTCTGTCCTGGAATACAGTGATGATACTACTTTGATGCTCAGTGTGATATAGTATACATTCTGCTGGTGACTTAATTGCCAGTACTGGAACCTGACTACAGGTAAGGAACGTGTGTGTTTTTAAAAGTATGGTTTCTAACGTTTTTTTATATTAAATAACCCATAATTCTTTATTATAACCAATTTTAAACAAAAAAAAATTGGGAAACCATACACAGTTGTAAAAGATGCAGCTTGGCTTAATATGTGTAAATGGATGTTGGTCTTCAGAAGAGTTCAGTGGGATGTTAATAACAGAATACCTGCTGGGATGTTGCAAAATTGGAGCCAGCAATCCACAGTCTGGCTGGTCTTAACAGGCCTATGAAAAATAGAAGATAAATCTTCAACTGCAAATGTGTTCAACATACCCCTTCAGTGTTAGTTAATTGGAAAACTGTACATAATTTTAAACCTATTGGTTTGAAATATGTAGGATTTACCTGAGGATTGGATCTGTTACTGCACTGTTAATGAGACTAGGGGGTAAGGTAATATCTTTTAGTGCACCAGCTTCTGTTGGTGCAAGACACAAGCTTTAAATTTTATGCAAAGCTCTTCTGGTATTGTTAATGGGAGATACAGGTGAACTTATCCAAGGTGAGCAATGATGGAATATTACCATGTTCAGTGGTCTGTGTGAAATGAATTCATGGTCTCAGTTCGCTTCTGGCTGAACAAGTATCCATCTAAAAAATATCACCGTAAATGGAATATGGGGATAACCAATAGTGGGGGAAGCTTGAGCTGCCACTTTATTCTGCTGGTGTCAGAGTAACAGCCGTGTTAGTCTGTATTCGCAAAAAGAAAAGGAGTACTTGTGGCACCTTAGAGACTAACCAATTTATTTGAGCATAAGCTTTCGTGAGCTACAGCTCACTTCATCGGATGCTGTTTCTGCTGGGGATAGACCAGGAATGGAGTCTTAGAACTTTTAGTAAGTAATCTAGCTAGGTATGTGTTAGATTATGATTTCTTTAAATGGCTGAGAAAAGAATTGTGCTGAATAGAATAACTATTTCTGTCTGTGTATCTTTTTGTAACTTAAGGTTTTGCCTAGAGGGGTTCTCTATGTTTTGAATCTAATTACCTTGTAAGGTATCTACCATCCTGATTTTACAGAGGTGATTTCTTTACTTCTATTTACTTCTATTTCTATTAAAAGTCTTTTTGTAAGAAAACTGAATGCTTTTTCATTGTTCTCAGATCCAAGGGTTTGGGTCTGTGGTCACCTATGCAAATTGGTGAGGCTTTTTATCCAACATTTCCCAGGAAAGGGGGGGTGCAAGTGTTGGGAGGATTGTTCATTGTTCTTAAGATCCCAGCATGAAGTGAGCTGTAGCTCACGAAAGCTTATGCTCAAATAAATTGGTTAGTCTCTAAGGTGCCACAAGTACTCCTTTTCTTTATTCTGCTGGTAGTTAGAGGACTTTGGTCTCAAAGCCTAAATCAATGCTAAAATTGACTTTTAACAAAAAACTAATTTTTTGTTAAATTTGCAAGTTCTTCCTTTTCACAGGCATCCAAAAAAACTAGCACCAGACCTCGTGTTTTTTGGTGCCCTGGAGTGAAATACTGCTTGCTTACTTGTATTGATTTTGCTGGCACCCTTCTTCAAAAATATGCGTATATGTATCTTGCGGGTGTACAGTGATGCTAATACCAATATCAATAGAACATTGCAAAGATCAAATAGTAAAGGATGTTGTTCTAGGATCTTTACATAATATGACAAACAATTTCTAAGTAACATCCAGGCCATTTACAGCACATGGTTATATCATCTCATATTGATCTTATCTATTCTGATGTGTAAATTCTTAGGTGCTGTTACATTAGATGGCTTCTATAGTTCCTTGTATTATTAAATCTTGTATGTGTGTTTGAGAATTTAAAATTCGGTTTGTGTGTGTTTTTAAAATTAATGCAGTGCACTTCTGGTCACTTTTACTCGCACATACAATGTTATAGAATAAAATGTTGCAGGCAGATATCTAAATCCAGTGTGTTTTAAATAAGATCTTTTAAAATAGGAACATATGTATTGATTCAGAATTCTGTAAAACTTTGAATTTTACAAACATTAAATTTTGGACCTAAGTCTAACATTCATGTCCCTTCAATGGTAAATATTACCCTAAGGCTTTTGTTCGTTTCGATGTTTACTGCTAAGGTGGTACTCTTGCCTGAGTGATAGGGGAAGTATTCTCCTACTTAGAGGTGTTAATGTCAAAGCTTACATGCGACCATGTAACTCCTAATACTATACCTGGGCCATCTAAGAGAAAAATGCTCAGACTAAGGTGGAGAGCTTCTTGAAAACTTAATTATAGCTTTCCTGCTCCCCTTTTCCTTAGAATTGTCCCTTTCCTTGCTTGCCCTTCAGAGTGTGATTGATTATTTGTGGTGGTGTCCACAATGGGCCAGTTACTCTTCTAATAGGAAAAAAAAAGACATGATCCCAGTGCTGAGGTGTTCATGCTCTAAAGAGACAGGCAAAGGGTAGTGGTAAGTGGGTACAGCATACATAAAGTAACACCCAAATAGCACGTGGGACTGAAAGGCAGTTGTATCTTTCCTGTACTTTTATCCTCATAATATTTCTCCTTTGTTTCCTAAAATGTTCTTCTCAGTAGTTGGCTTAAATGGAGGATGTGCACCAGGCTGCTTAAACTGTTGCTGCATAAATCACTTAATTTTTTTTTAATGGAGTTGCAATTCAGACATATCCCTAAAATTTCAAATACCACCATCAGTGCCCAGTCTTGGATGGCTTGTTGCACCAAGTCCAGTCCTAAATGATCACTCTGTAGTTGGAGACCTCTAGGCTGTCAATCTTGTTTGAGTACAGTTATGTCATTTTAAAGAGAATTGTACGCACTAACACTTATGTCGGTATAACTGATGTCACTTAGGGATGTGAAAAAGCCACCCCCTGAGCGACATAAGTTACGCTGACCTAAGTGCCGGTGTGGACAGTGCTATGTGGATGGGGGTGCTTCTCCCGCCAACATAGCTACCGCCTCTCAACGAAGTGGATTTATGTTGATGGGAGAGCTCTTTCCCCCTGGCATAGAGCGTCTGCACTAGCAGCGCAGCTGGATTGTTGCAGCTGTGCCCTGTAGCGATTCTAGCATCGATTAGCCCTCACACTAATAATGAGTTGTCTTAGGCAATTAACTGTTGTTAGGCATAAGCATTGGAAATAAAGATTTGTTATAAGTTTTGTCTGTTTAGTTAAGGCCAGAAATATAGCATTATATTCAGGTGTGGCAAAACAAATACGTATAGAAATATTTCTTAGACATAAAACAGCAATATGGGAACGTTTCCCTGTGCTGTTGTTGAAACCAGTCTACAGCTGCCCTGTCAACTGGATGAGAACCGGAAAGTGAAACTGAACACACTTCTGTTTAGCAGTCCAAGCTGAATGGAATCCAAAAAGGCAGTAGCATAAATTGGTGAAAAGCTTACCTATGTTTTTATAAATATTTCATGTTATTTATAATGGTGTTAGCTGAACGCTGAATATTTTTTTGAATTACTTACCTTAACAGTCCGATCAGTCTACCTAATTAGTCTCGCTCATATTTTATTCTCTGGCATCACCTGAGAGGTAACTGAGTGTTTCTGCCAGCACTCATTTAACAAATTTGCTAGGCAGTGTTGCAAGTTGCTGGCTTTTTAGGATTTACTCTTCCCCAGCTGCCAGGGCCATCCCTAGGTGGTGTGGGGCCTGGGACAAGAAATTCATCTATATGCATATACTTACCTAGTGAGGCAACATTCAACACTATACACAAACATATTGTCCTGTGCCTTGGAAGTATTGGAATGCCTTCTGTGTTCTAGCGCCTTCTGTCTTCATGACACCCTTGCCATTTTTCTGCCAATGGCTGTTAGAGATTGTATTTATGCTCACCTTAGATGATACAAACATGATGAGGGGATGGTAGATGCAGTGAATGTTGGGCCCAGAATAAGAATGCTAGACTGAAGAACAGTTTGTGTTTGACTTGAGTTTGTAGAGACAACAGCTATAGTTAAACAGTCCTTGAATGTTTGTGTGCGCTCTTTGCACCTGTTCTTTTGAGAAGACTCCTTTCCAGAAGTTTCTTTTCTGTATCTGCCCTCTTATGTCTCTGTAGTCATTCTCTCCTGCAAGGCAAAAAGGAACAGCCTTTGCTGTACAGTTGTCTACAGATTTCTATCACACTTCCTCTAAAAATCAATATTGCTGTAGACAAGGTAATGAGGGAGCACAGTAGGGACCATCTTGCTAGCCCAACCTGTAGGGCTTAGTACTTGGAAGCAGGAAAGAAGCTTAGAATGTTTTCATTATTTGCCTGACATAATATTTTGCATTTTATATGTGTATCCTACATTATATTCTAATAATATGAATAAGCTAGGTGAAGCCCTGTATGACTGCTTGTTTCTTTGCAAGGTGCTTATCCTGCAACTTAAACTGTGCTCAGTAGGTCAGTGAAATGTGAAGACAATTGTCTTGTGAAATTGGTAGACTGAGTGTGCCGCAAAATTACCCTCTGTTTTTGTTTTAAGGGGGAAATGTCTGTTCCACTCATGCACACAAAATAAGGGGATGTGTACCAGATTAACCTTTGTCATCATGTAGTGCTCATGCTTCTCTTTAAGTATTTTAAAAATATAAATCCTTGTGCCACTTCACAGCAAAAAAGCTGAGTTGGGCCTAAGGAAGGCTAATTGTTGAAGCAGAAATTAGAAGTTGAGTGTTTGTGGCCTGGCCTCTGCCCTTCTCAGTGAATCTTGCCAATGGTGTTATTCCCAAATTCATATTTTACAACAGTCAGACTATAGATGAGTGGGCAGTGTGATACATTGCAGCTGTACTTAAAATCCCCTCTTGTCACTTGCATTGGATTCAACATGGCAAAATTCTGACTGTCCACCTCTTCAATTTTTTTTTTTTTTTTTAGGGGGTTATTTTAGTGTTGGTTTAACTGAATTCTGGTACTTCCTCTTTCTCTAAGGCTGTTCCTAATAGCTATGAATTGAGGTTCATGCAGAGAAAGGAAGCTTAGAAGGAATTTGAAGGGGTTGACAGCTGTAGTTAAAGTATGCTTTTAGGGGTATCCTTCTAGCAAAAAGCCTTGCCAAGAGTACACTGTATTAATCTCAAAGTGCTGCTCCTTTCTGGAAAGTGCATGTAAAATGGCACTGTGTGTTTCTGTTTGTTTTAGTGGCTCCACATCAAATTTAGGAGGAGGCTGGGAGGAGGGAGTTGTGGTTCAGATGCAGGATTGAGTCTCGGAGCTGCTTTCTAATCATAGCACTCTTCCAGTCTGTGTAATATTGGGCAGGTCACTTAATGTCTTGAACATCACTTTTGCCATCTGTAAAAGTGAGATAACTACCCCACCTCATAAATGCATTTGTGAGGATAAGTTCCTCATAGCTTTTGGATTTCTGATACTGCGGTGATTGTCATAGAGAAGCCTATGCTTTTTTAGATTTATTTATTTGTTTTATTTTTTAAAAGGACTTTCCTAGCTGCTGCTTAACCTAGGATCTAAGTCAATCACTGGCATTAGATAGCAAAGTCAGAATCTGGACTGCAACTGGAACTTCATTAAGAATATTATTTTATGAGCCTGAGTAGAATCCAGTGAGCACTTGTGTACTTGTATTGGTTGTACAGGGCTAATAGAACTGAAAAGTAGTAATACCTCATCGCTAACGTAAATGGGTCAGATGCTGAATATGATCTCTACTTAGATCTCAATAAATGCCATTTTTATAGCGTTTTTTAGACTTTGGTCTACTAAGTACAGGTCTCACATTTTCTAAGCAAATGAAGAGGAATTGGGAAGTGTCTGCCAAGTCATTTCTATGGTATTAGCCAACCAAATCTGCCAAGAATTGGCACTCATAGTTCATTGTTACAGCTATAACTACTTAACTTTTCTAATCCAGCATAATGGTTTTTTATCAGACTTTTTGAAACATGCCTTGTACCTCATTTTGTTCTGTACTTTTTGGTGGTAATGTACAAGGAGAACCAGAAAGGCTTTTCCCAGAAAAGCTTTAACACAAGAAATACCATGAATGTACGGTGTAGTTGTCCCTGACATTGCTGGGGGTGTGGATTAGGTATGAGGGCAAACCTTAACTAAGTGTTTCCTCAGGGGAGGTTGCCAGATCTCTGTCCCATAACTTCTAGGAAGGATAAGAGCCATGGGGAAGAAAGTGAAACTAAGATGCAGCATCCATGCTCACCTCTCCACTCAAGCATATTATGAATAGCTTCTTAAAACTGTCTTTTCCTTTCTGGGGCTCTTGATAATCAGTTCACCACAGGAGCAGCTCATGTTTGCCGGGCTACAATCTCAAAATAGCCAACTGGCAGGGCTCATTGTATACCCAAAGAGCCCCTAATGGAAGCCACGCTGAGCTACTTGTTCCCTCGCTCTCCAGAAGACTGAGTAGGGAAGTCTCCACAGGAGAAGCTGTGTGGGGAGTGGGGCACACCTCTGTCAGAGTTCCGATAAAAAGTTGCTCCCAACTGCAGCTTCAGTCAGTGGGAGGGGTAGCGATACGTTGAACTCACAAAGGTCCAGTGTAATATTTTTTTTCCCCCGAATTTTTATTTTATCACTGAAATTAAGTTGGTGTTAACCATGAGAAACGAAAATTTTAAACATGACTCAAAAAAACCCAACTTTCACTCTTAACGTGTGAACTTTCAGTTTTGCCTCATTGTTCTCTAGACATTATGAAGCCTTAAAGGATAGGTGGAAGCTGCTTTGCTTTTTTTAAACCTTTCAGGCATTCTTTATGTATCCCAAAAGAAATTAAAAATGTGGGGGAGGGGGCACAAGTTTTTTTCTCTTCCTTTTCAAGGACTGATTTTCTTAATCTTGAAAATGCTATATATGTCTGCTTGGCATATTCAAATATTTTGATTGTAGGAAGAAAAGGAGTACTTGTGGCACCTTAGAGACTAACCAATTTATTTGAGCATAAGCTCAATAAATTGGTTAGTCTCTAAGGTGCCACAAGTACTCCTTTTCTTTTTGCGAATACAGACTAACACGGCTGTTACTCTGAAACCTTTGATTGTAGGCTTATTCTGTGAAGAAACTTCAAATATAATGGCCAAAGGACTGAAATGACAGGCTTTGTCACTGTTATCTTTTATTTAAAAAAACAAAAATATTTACAGTTTTCCCCCTCACTGTCCTGTTTAAAAATTCAGTTGGAGATCAGGTCAAGCTTGACAAAGCCCTGGCTGGGATGATTTGATTGGGGATTGGTCCTGCTTTGAGCAGGGGGTTGGACTAGATGACCTCCTAAGGTCCCTTCCAACCCTGATATTGTATGATTCTATGATCACTGAATTTTGTGTAAAGAGCAGCTAATGCCCCATGGGAAACTTTATTTTTGTACAAGCAATTCTCCCTGTCTTGATGACACCTGTATTAATGGCATGTGCATGACATTGTGAGCATCAGTTCACCTGCTCAGTGTGTACCTGGAGTCAATCTTTGATACTGTTTCTACAGCAACCATTTCACGTCTGAGGCTAAAGATTTGGTGGGGTATACAGATGGATGTAGGAACTCCTAGGTCTGGTCTAAACAAAGTTCCACCTGTTTCAGGCTATGCCTAAGGCCTGTGTCAGTAAAACTTGGTCACTCAAGGGTGTGAATGTTCCACCTTGCTGAGCAACATAAGTTACACCGACGTAGGTGCTCGTGTACAGCACGACATCAGCAGGAGAGCTGCTGCTTGCGGGGGTGGGCTTTTTTTATGAGAGTCTTCACCAGATGCGCTGCAGCGGCACATCTGTATCGATACAACTACAGCGCTGTACATATAGACATACCCTAACTAAAGGTGTTTGTGGTTTTTTTAAACTATTTTAATTTAAAATAGTGCAACTTCTGGATGTTGCTAAACCCTAATACATAACTAATGTAACAAATGCAGCCTCAATAGGGAGGTAGATAGAAAATATTATATTTCTAACATTGACTAAACTGAATGTTTCCTGACCTGCGAACATGTTTTTTTAAAAGGGGTAGTGAAAACTCACTTTAATCTTAGGGTGCTACCGGTGTTTTAAAGATGGTTCTCAAGAACTGTGGCTGAATAAACTACAGCAACACAATACTGGATACGATTTCATTGCAGAGTAGAGGAACTATGTATGCACAGGTGAGGGTGGTTCTGTTAATCGTGCTCTTAAGCAGCACAAAGAATACTGTTCAAAAACCCTTTAAAAAGGAAAGTGATGGATACCCGATAGCAATCTCTAATAGAAACTGGAAATTTTTACCTTTTTTCATTTAAAAAAAAAAAAAAACTCATCCAGCCTTATAAATCCTAATGGCTCCAGAGGAAGTTGTTAGAGCAGCGGTTCTCAAACTGCAGGTCGGGGCCCCAAAGTTGGTCGCAATCCTGTTTTAATGGAGTCACCAGGGCTGTTATTAGATTTGCTGGGAGCCGAAGTCCGAGCCCCATGGCTTCAGTCCTGGATGGCAGGACTGAGGTTACAGGCCTCCAGCCTGGGGCTGACGCCCTTTGGCTTTGGCCTTCCCACCCATGGCGGCAGGCTCAGGCTTCAGTCCCCACTCCTGGCATCGTGTAGAAATTTTTGTTATCGGAAGGGGGTTGCAGTGCAATGAGGTTTGAGAACACCTGTGCTAGAGCGTTGATCCTGCATTCATTTATGACTGTTAAGATATAGATAGCTGAGTTTCTGGAATTGTTTTTAGAGTTGCCCGTTGGAGGTGTTGGTGGGTAATGACTTTGCAAACTGTGAATTCTGCATCAGAAAACGAGAGTGGTGGTGGTTTTTTGCTAGTTTGAAAGGGCTGTCTTTACGAGATCATAAGTTGTTAATTAAACTTAACCCTTTCTTTTTCTTTTTTTTCTTTTTTTTCACAGGAACAGGAAGGTGGTTGATTATTCACAGTTTCAGGAATCAGATGATGCTGGTAAACTATTATATTCTTTTTCAGAAAAAAATTACAAAATTTTCACTCTTTACCATGGCCGTGAATTGATAAGGGTTTGAAAATGTAGTGTAAAACTATTTTAATGCTTATATTGTGACAGCTTCTAAAGGCCTTTCTTGATTTGTAATTGGCAGAATCTTCCTGAAATTACTTCCTCGTATTTTACCGCAGCCAATTTATTAGTTGAGCCTACCACACAGGCTTTTCTGTGAATCATCTTTTTTTTTAGTTATTTGCATATTCAAGTGAATTAGATTATCCGCATGGCTTCCAAAAATATCATCATGTTTTATTTTCTTGGAAAGTAGACATGCTGCGGCTCTGCTAATTGAGGTTATGTTGACACTTAGTGGAAAGAGAATGTGACTGAAGTTTGCCTAGTTCTTAACTGCAGTACTATTGGTAGTATCCTGTAATCGTTGTGCATAATTTGGTACTTAAAAGATTTTGTGAAAGACCTTACACCTGTCTGTTCTTGTCATCACAAGAACACACGTCCATAAATATCTAAAGAGTGGGGGTTTTTTTGGAGCACCTAAGATAAGAAATAGGTGCAAATTTTAATGGATTTGTGTATAATTCTGAATATAAAAATGTAAGGTTCTGATTTTCCATAAAACTCAGATCAACTTTTCTCTTGTCGTGAAGCCTTTTCTGCAGTATTTCCTATGACTGCTGCATCTTAAACTTGTTAACTTATTATATGCAGTTTGTAGATATACAGGTTGAGTATACGGTGTCACTTTTGTAAAGTTGAATTGAAGTTTTGAAGACTTGGGGTTTTTGACAGGATGCTGATTTGACCTCGGTAAAAATGACATGGATTGGTAACTTTAAATATACTTGAAGAGGTAGTATTCTATTGGCTATTTGGATTGCTGGAAGTTATAGTGTAGTTCACTTTTCAAACCCATTTCCTCTGCTGTACTGTCCAGATGAAGATTATGGAAGAGATTCAGCCCCTCCAGCCAAGAAAATCCGTTCATCTCCCCGGGAGGCTAAAAATAAGAGGCGGCCTGGAAAGAATTCTCAGGAGGACAGGTGAGAAGTTGTTTCTGTTACTTCTGATAGGCCAACATTAGCTAAACCAGACTTGCCATGTAGGTTGCAACAATCGTAAGTGATGTGCGCTTCATTGCACTGAAGCCTTCAATGCTAGCTGGTATGGTGATGGGCTTTCAAGGTGTTCTAGAAAGAGTAAAGAAATCTTAGTCATGGAATGGTTCCTTTCCCTTGCATCGAAGGCTCAGTTACTTGAAGCTTAGGGTGTATAGGCATCTCCAGTTAAATAGTATCCTAGCAGTTTGAAGGAGGTCTGGCAACGTGTGGTACTTGTTCTCTTTTTCACCCTATTCGACATTCTTCTACTCTTCAGGTGTAGAGAATCTGCCTCCAGATTCTACGTGAATTTCCACTTGCAAGTGACTAACTGGACATTTGAAATTTATTAATGGAGTCTGCTGTCTAAGGCAGTGGTTCTCAAACTTTTTTTTTCATGGACCACTTGAAAATTGCTGAGGGTGTCGGCGGGCCACTTAATAATCTTTGCAAATGTTGTTTGTACCATTAGCTAACTATTGTAAAGCACTTTGGATAAAAGTGCTATTAAAAAAAATTATCAAGTTTTTTTGTTCTACAAATAGAAGCACACAACTCTTTTTTTTTTTTTTTTTTTTTTAATAGCAGTAATACCTTTCTAATGCGATGGATGTACCATCTCTCCCCTGCCGCGGCAGCCCCCAAACTGGGGAAAGTCACCTCTTTCTCTGGCTGCTGCAGCTCTGCACATCCCTAATTCCTTCCTCCCTCCCACCCCACTGCCCCCTCCCACCTACCTCCTATTCCCCCTCAAGGCCACCACCTCATCTTACATGTGTCTTCTCCAGGGTCCAGGCACCTAATTAGTGGAGCCACACCTGCGCGGCTCCACTAATTAGGTGGGTGGCCCTTCATTCTCTCGTGTGTGGCTACCCAGGTGCACGCCTTAGAGGGAATTGTCTGCAGACCACCTGAATGGAGCTCACAGACCACTGGTGGTCTACAGACCACAGTTTGAGAACCTCTGCTCTACGGAATCCCATTAATGTGGTTTCTGGGACTTTTTCTCCTAAATCCTGAAGGCCTGATAGATCCTACAGCCTTCTTGCTGAGAGGGGGAAAAAAGGGCAGAAAGGTCCCACAAGAAGAGCATGTTATGTCTGTGCTACATGTGGCAAACCCATTCTGTGAATCTGGAAAGGTGCAGACTCCATGTTGTGTAATAGCAAATCTTATTCGAGGCATAGACCTCCTAGATCCCTTGGACCAATAAATGGGGCTAACCAGAGTCAAAAGAGCATTGGAGTAGCGCATCTACTGTAGAGCAGAAGTCTTCAGCAGAACTCTAGGGTCTGTTGGAATGCAGGACTGGATCTGTGCTGAGTTGAAACATTTGAATGTATTGAGGGAGCCAGGTCATAACGCACACGATTGTGGGTAGGCATAGTCTGTGTAAGCTTCCTAAAATGGCAGGACTGTTGCTGACCAAGCCAGCAAAAGGGGATTGGACACTGAGGTTCTCTTCCTCATTCAAACGGGCATTGAAGCCAGGCATAAAGCATAGGTCACTAGTGCTTTAGCATTAAAATCACTTTCCAGAGCTAGGCAACTAGAACAGGAGCAAGTAGAGTCGCATGAGTTACAAAAATCTTGACACAGGACAAGAGTAGGTGGGCTACCAGTTTGAAGTATTTCAGTCTCTCCATAGTTTCATAGTGCTTTACAGTCATTGTTGGATCTGATGAAAAAGCCCCTCAACTATTCTTAGCAATGTTTTCTACAGAAGTGGAAGCATTAGTAATAGTGAAGACTTGTTAGTTCTCCATTTTCATAGTTTGTCTGGCCTTCAATGTGCTTCCAAAACAAAATATCTTACTTTGATTACTGAGATTTCCTTTACATTTCTGAGCAGCCAACCCCTTAAGGGAAGACCTGTTGAAAAATTACCTGCATCTTACCAGACAGGACAAAACAAGTCTCTTGACTTCTGCTGTAAACCCAAGGCAACCATCACCAAGAAGTAGTTGGCCTACCATGACTGGTTAGTCTTGGAAATCAAAAGTATGCCAACTATTTCTTGGTGATGACTGCCTTGGGTTTATCGTAGAAACTAAAGTCATGCCTGTGTTACAGCAGTGCAGCCGCAGTGCTGTAGTGTAGATGTTTCCTACATCGACAGAAAGGGTTTTGCCAAATTCACCTCTCCAAGAAGCAGTAGCTAGGTTGATGGAAAAATTCTTCTATCAACCTGGCTGCACCTACAGTCCCTGTTAGGTTGATGTAAGTTGCACAAGGTGAAAAAATTTTCACAGCCGGAGCAACGTAGCTCAATTGATCTAATTTTAAATGTAGACTAGGCCTTAATCTTTTTTTTTTTTTTTTTTTGCCTGATCCAAAGGGATTTTTAGTGCTGGCACTTCAAGCACTTTTGTACGACTTTCCTGGTTGGTTTTTGTTTTAGCCTTTGCTTGCGGGGTGCAGTGTTGTGAGAACTGCTGCAGTCTACTTGTGCTGCTGCTGTGTTGTCTACTTACCTGTGCTCCAGTAGCTTAGAAATACTGGAGGTCCAGATTGCTGTCCAGGACTTACTCCCAAATATTACCTGAATCTAGATATTTTCGGCCACTTTCAGGTGATATAATTTATGAGAGAAGCAGATGTGAAAGCACCTAAATGTTGATTACTATGAGAGCTGCTAGTTCTGTTCCTTCTCAGTGTGTGGCAAATATGAGTATCTGTGATACAAACTTAATTGTTGGTCCCACAAGACTTGAACTTGTAAACAAACTAGCTTATTCAGGTAATCAAAACATGCTTCAGAAATGTGTGGTGGTAAATTTCAGATTTAGAATAATTATGTTCTACAGTCCCCTAGCCATTCTTGCCATTGGCACAACCCTTCAGTAGTCTGGAGCATATTTGTTTCACCATTACTGGCTTTTACCTGTGTTTTCACCAGTCCTATTTAAAACTGTTTACTCCTAGGCTGGGTTTGCTGTGTTGGCTTTACATCCTTTAGCATCCAAAAGGAAGATCCTTTCACTCCATGTTGTTTCTTCTAGCAAATTATAATAGTAATTACTTTAGATTTCAGAGTTAAACAGTTTATTGAGCTGAACTGTGCAGCTCATTTCTCAGAGCTGTTGTTTCAGCTGTCAGTCAGTTTACACTTGCTTCACGATTTGAAGGTGGTTATTTTTACAACCATAATGACTAGATTACTTTTTTTAAATGGGAGCTTAGATTCTGAAGCACAAAGTGGCAGCCTTTTAAAGTACCAGTTCACCCAACTACCACCGGCTTACCTAGTACAGCAGGTCCATCCTCTAAAATACTGATAACACTTTCTCCTTCTCTCCTTTGCAGCGAGGATTCAGAAGAAAAAGATGTGAAGACCAAGAAAGATGATTCACACTCGCCAGGTAGTTACCCAGCTGCTAACATAACCAAGTAGGCTTGTTATAGGAATATCGTCCTTGTAATAAGAATATTACAAGGATTATATTCAAAGTAAAGAACTAACTATGCCGACAGGAGTAGTGTTCATAATACATCGCTCTGCCGTTGCACCTTAAGTTGGACGCTATCTTCACTTCTCCTGTTCTTTCTAGTTCTGGTGGACTAGACTACCAGATTTTCTTCCTTTGTGATATAGTACTACTGAGACAAGGTGGATGAGGTAATACTTTTATTGGATCAACTTCTGTTGGTGAGAGAGACAAGCTTTCGAGCGATAGAGCTCTTGCTCATGTAATGCTAGTTTAATACTTGGAGCAGGGAAGACCAAGAATGTTAGTCCACTATGCCTGCCACTCCCTTACGTCTCCAATGTATATGTTCCATTGAGAAGTATTTGAGACTTCATTTTGTCATCATTTTCTCCTAGATGAAGACTTTGGCAGCGAGGATGACGACTTAGGAGCAGATGATGGCAAAGCTGACAGTGACTATGAGAGCTCGCAAAAAAGTAAAAAAGCAAAAAAAGCCAAACCTGAAAAGAACAAGAGAGCCTCCAAATCCAGGAAAAGGGCTGCAGGTAAAGAGCGTAAAAACAAAGATTTTTCCCACTGTTAAGCAGCTGTTTCAGGTATGTTGCCCTGAAATCAGTACGGAGCTGGCCTAAATGTTGTGACTGAATGCCAAAGATCCAGAAAGCAAAATCAGAAGTTAGGAACTAAATATACTCTTTGCTCCATCCCTCTTGCAAGTTATGTACTCTTCCTTCCCTCCACACCTCCTTTAGATTAAAAGTATGAAAACTGCTGTCCTATGCCCCCATTTCCTTTATCCCTAAGCTTTGTGCAAGTGGCTCTTACATGGGAGGAGGGGAAGGAAGCTCAAGGATCGCTGGCTGGTGTGAAGCTGTTCCCTGACCTCACTCCCCTGCATTAGTACTGAGAGTCTTCTGCTTTTCCACATTTTTATTCAAGCTTCCGTCTGTCAGCTGGATGAAAATGAGAAGGGTTTAAATAACTTACTACAGTATTTCCCAGTTTATTCTGCTCTAGAATCACAAAAATATCTTTTGAGCACACAGTCTATAACCATCGTGAGTGAAATATTTTTACAGTGAAAAATATACCACTGTAATGCAACATTGACTTGAACAATTTGGGTTGGTGTTCAGTTATGTTCACTGTGGGAACCATAACTGTCATATTGTACAGATGAAGTAATCTGTACAACAGCATTTGCTATTAAATTTACGTTAATGATATCTGACATTTATAGAGCACCTTTCATTACAAAGGATCTCAGAAGCACATTTTCAGTAAACAGCACTCTGCTCTGTATTAAGAATGGGTTGGTGGAGGATGCTGGGGAAATACGCCTGTTAAGAAAAAGTGTCCTGGGGTTCTTTAGTTCATGGTTAATGGACAGGACCTCGAGGTTGAGCCCTTTCAAAACATATGCTTGATGTAGGGAGAATTTTGACCACACTCAAATAACCAGCTGTGGTAGTTGCCCAGCAAGCCTCGCAATTCTCCTGCTTTATCAGGAATGATTTGGCCTTCATTTTGCTCTTAGCCAGGAATATGTGGTATGTTGAGTGTCTTCATTGCAACATGGTGAATTTTGTGTTACAGAGGACAGTGAGGATGAGAAAGAAGACCACAAAAACGTGCGCCAGCAACGGCAGGCAGCTTCCAAAGCAGCTTCCAAGCAGCGAGAGATGCTTATGGATAATGTGGGCAGTGAGGAGGAAGAGCAGGAGGAGGAGGAGGCACCATTCCAGGAGAGTAAGTAGAGGGGGATTGTAATGAAAAACATACTAAAGCAGCTGTTTGGAGTAGTGTGACCCAGATGTAGTTAAGTTCTTGGGCCTTGGATGCAGACAGCTCACTAATGCATTCAGTGTTAAGGCATATCTGGTCAAGGGGTGAATTAAGTTTTAGCTGTAGTGTAGAGTGCATTTTTTTTATTATTATTATTTTTTTTTTTTTGGTCTTTAGCTCAGGGCAAAGAGGTGCATGACTCGATATACTATCCATTTACAAATTCTAAGTCATCACCATAAAATAGGTATCTTTACAAACCTTGTCGTCTGCTATGAAATATTTACAGATGATAAACTGAGGCACAGTGGTAAAATGACTTGCCCAAAATGGCACAGGTATGTGACAGCTTATAGAACTACGGTATCCTGACTCTTACTCCTCTTCCATCCACCAGTCTAACTGCTAGACCACTCTCCTTTCTTTGCACTTGGAAAAGATTTAAAGGCTTCTTCACAAACACACACTTCCTTTCTCTGTCCCTGCAGAAGATTCTGGCAGTGATGAAGACTTCCTCATGGAAGATGATGATGATAGTGATTATGGCAGTTCAAAAAAGAACAAAAAAAAGGTGGCTAAGAAATCCAAGCCAGAGAGGAAAGAAAAGAAAATGCCTAAGCCCAGGCTAAAGGCTACAGGTGAGCTTACTGGACGGGAAGCCACTTGCTTCAAAAAATGAGTATTTTTGCAGCTATAAGGATCAATTAGCAAAACTGTGTGTAAATGTCACTCTTTCCTAACTGTTCATCTACTTAAAGGAGCACTAGTCAGATGACTTTCCTCATCGCTTTTTTGGAGAATAATAAAGCATAATTGGATTTTTAAACTGCGTAGCACTTCAAAATTAACTAACAGCCTTGTGAAGTAGATAAAAATTAAATCAGTTTTACTGATAGGGAAATTGAGACAAAAAAAAAAGATGAAGTCAGTGGCAATGTTGGGATGAGAACTCCTGAGTTCTTAGCTTCCAGTCCTGTCTCTAGACCACTTGTCCTGTGGTGACTTAAAGTAGTTGACAGTTGGGCCTAACAACCTGGAATAACCGCTCCATTTATTTCAATATGCAGACCTCTGGATGTAGGCATAGCTATATAGAGGTGCACAGATATTCAAATTACTGAATGCATTTTTATTCCACTTTTCTAGCTGACCGTGAGCATGAGAAATTTTAGCCTAAAGGAAGCTTTTCCAGGCTTTTTTAATTTGTTGAAATACGAGCCTATGATGAAAGTGCCTTTGCAACCATAAACTATAGCATTACTACTACGACTTTACTGCACCCTCTGTTCTTCACAGCTACAGAGCATGTTGCAGAATTGTGCTTCAGAATTGCAGCTTTCTTAAAAATAAAAGCATGTTTTGTAACTTACACGGTTATGGAGAAAAGTTCAAAAGATACTTGGTTCATAAGGTAGTGTTGGCTGCTGGGAGCTTGGATTACTAGTGGTGGGATTTGAACGGTCTTGTTTTTTGGGGGGAGGGGATGCCCATGAGCTCCATTGTTCTGTGGAAGTGAGTTTGTCACTCTTTCCAAGATGCCATGTCATTCAGCTTTTGTGCTGCAGGTAGCTGCTTTCTTTTGATGCCACAGTGCTGCCATCCCACAGCTCGTTACATCTTGCAATTAAATGGTTTTTAAATGGTTTTTAGAAACACTTTTTTTTTTTTCCCCTCGAGTTCAGACTCTTAAATAATCTTGCATAAGAGATCTAAAAAGGACATTTTACTATCAGGCATCTGTCTTAACACTTTTTGTTTTCTTCTGAATGCCTACAAACGTTCAAATGGATCCATAATAAAATAGTAGCCTGTCCTAAAGTAATTCTTTCCACTCCAGGTAAGCTTCAGAAGACAGGCTTACAGCATGCCATTAACGATAAGTAGATTGGCATGCACTTGCTCCAAAGATGGTGCCTCTTTGCTTGTCAAAGCCAGCTGAAGTATGGGCTGAAATATGTGACAAACTCAAGGTGATGGACCCAAAGTAAAATGAATATCAGAAAACTAAAATATTGTCAGATTTGTTTCTTTAGTGTAGATAACTCTTCTGTAACTTGTGCTTCACAAATCTCTTTTTCTGATGTAAATAACTTCAGCTATGAAAGCGAGGACACCCTTACTTCAAAATGTGGGTAACATTGGGACTGCAATGAGTGAAGTCCCTCAAAATGAGGGACATTTGAGAAGACTGCAGAAGTTTGCTCTCTGTTAATGAAACAGATTTGTGATATTCACAAACCTAAGATGAAGGCTAACTCTGAACTGGAACACTATAGTTGCATGACTTTTGATATGTGATAGGCTTTCATCAAGGAGTTCTGGTGATGACTTCAACCAACAAATTGGAGTTTCATCTGATTGAAAATGAAAAGATGGAGTTCTTACTGTATGTGCCAAATTCAACACCTCTCCTACTGATTTGCCTATCCCTGACGGTCTCCTGTCAGCTTATTTGAAAGTAAATGAGAATTATGGACTTCTCTTTTCAGTTGCTTTCCTGCTTATGCTGATTTCTCATTGCTCAAGTCGTCCGTTACTTTGGATATGGCATCATTATCCACATTAACAGTTTGTTGCTCCAACAGCTTTAATGCAGGACTCATCTTTGCAAATATCCGCTTACAAAAAACAACCTGGTTTGATTTGGAGAATGCATTTTCCAAGTAGAGATTGTTTGTGTAAAGCTGTGTGAATTTTCTTTATGTAATTGCAGCTGATCTCATGAAACTGGTGCTTTGCTTTCTTTAGTGACACCCAGTCCCGTGAAAGGCAAAGGGAAGGCAGGCCGCCCCACAGCTTCAAAGGCATCAAAAGAGAAGACCCCATCTCCCAAAGAAGAAGATGAAGAGCCTGAGAGCCCCCCAGAAAAGAAAAAAAAATCAGCCAGCCCTCCACCAGATAAATCAGGGGATGAAGGGTCTGAAGATGAAGCAGCCTCTGGTGAAGATTAAATGGCAGTTTGGGGAGATTTTTTGTTTTTGTTTTTTGTTTTTTTAAATACGAGGAAAAGAAAACATACTTAGGGGTAGAACACGGTTTTGGCTGTGGCTTGACTCATGGGCTTTGAATGCTGTCTTTGCTTTCAACTGTTTAACACGGTATCTTTTTTTTTTTTTTTTTTTTTTTTTTTTTTTAAGAAAAAACCCTTATACAGTAATGTTTTTTGAAGTCACTGTTCTCTGTTGGCCATTCCGTTCTTGTCCCCCACCAAATCTGAAAGCCATTTAAAACTAAATGGATCACTTACTAAAAATATATATTTTTGAAGGGATGTTGCAGTTGTGAAGCAATAGCATCTGAGGCTGATACTTTAAAATTATACTTACAAATCATCAAGTAGCATAGATTTCCCAAAGCTGAAAAGGGCCTTTAAAACGACTGTTCCTTATTGGAACACATAATAAATTCATCTTCCATCATGTGGTTTCAGTTGACAAAAATTCATTCCCTCAGAAAAAAGGAGGTTAATGAATCGTAAACAGGAACTTTATTACCCCTATTTGAGCTTGTTGGGTTCATGCAACTGTTTTTAATAGGCAATATTCAGGAGACTTATAATAGTCCACCTTAGTGTTTCATCCTTTAGAAAGGACTTATCCAATAAGGACGTGATACCCTTTGTCTCTGGCTGGGTAGAATTGCATTCTGCTCTTGGAAAAGCGCATTCATTAGGCTTCAAACCTGCAACCCACCAACTGCTCATACCCATTACTCCTGTCACTCTTTTCATGGCTGGATATAGTTAGACAGAGCATGGGAGAGAGTTTTAAAACAAAATTTTAAAGCCTGGTTTTCTTCTGGTGGTATGGGAGTTTTTTCTTCGTCATTTTAAGCAAAAAAAATTAACTTAATCTCAAACTAAACTCTAGTTATGGGGATGAGGGGGTGGCCTTTTTATAAATGTGAAGCAATGGATTCTTGTAATGCCACAGTCTCAGATCCCATGAGTCATGCTTAAGTGTTTCTCTCCTCTCTTTCCGTCTGTCCTCAGAAAGACTGTGTAGTCATAACCTCTCAACCCTCTCCAGGTTTAGTTTTCGGATGGCAGACTCCCACCAGTATAGATCATAACTTTACCCCACCATCACTTCTATTTCTTCTCTCTCCTTCCTGCAGTGTGGGAGTGCTCTTCATGCTGATCCCACACCCCTATATCTGCACCTAATGAGTCAGCATTCTGCTACCGAAGCCAAAACACTGGCTGAGTAGGAATTGGAGCAGGAATAGGATAAAACTGGGAGGGAACAGTGTTGATGGCAGTGTAGCAGGACTGTGGTGCATAACAAAAGCAGGCTGTCCCACCAAATTCAAGACACTTGATGTCTGTGCAGTGGCATTTTAATGTGCTTTTATCCAAGCAGCCATATCTCCTTTAACCCTTAGGAATAAAAGTACACAGGATTTTTCCTTGAAACCTTGATACAGGGACTGCAGTATTTGTTGGTGGAAATATAAAAACTGGACTTGACATCTTTTTAACCTTTTATGTTTTCTATATCTTGCACGTTCTCTCATAGCTGGCAAGCTTGACAGTCCTAATCTTTTCACTCAATTATATATGTTCTTAAACCAGCCTCTTCAAGGTAACAAGACCGCTAGAGAGTTGGATTTCTGGTCTTGTGTTGTTGGATTTTTAAGGCTGTTGGATTTCTGAAAGCTTTCAGGTGGGATGCACTACTATGATCTGGGAGGAGACCTGGCAGAGTATCTCAAGGAGTCTAAAGACACAGAATGAAATGTTAGTAGCATCCAAGTCGTTGTCTTATCTGGTTCATGGCTGTGAACTTCCTTGGGAGGCTGTGCTTTACCTTGGCGTATACATCTTAAGTTCTCTAACTCTCAACTAGGAGACCAACATTGCCACTGTAATAAATGCTATCAGTGTTTCCATTGTAAATCTCTATTTTTAGGGGTTTAACTTTGCGGTACAGCTTCAGGCTGGGCTGTGATGTGACTGTCTTGAGCAAGAAGTGAATGTGTAACTTCCCATCCAAATATTAGGAGAGCAAAAAGTCTCTTGCAATCCTTAAGTGAAACTTTTCAGATCATAGTCCTGTAATTCTTCAGTGATGTAGGAAAAAAAATTAAATGGCCAACTTCCTAATGGTCAGCTATGTGGAGGAACTGTTCATGTAAATTAACTCTCTTTTGGTAACATGCTCTTCCATGCCTGTCTTTCTGGTCCATATAGATCGTCCCTCTCAATACAAACTACAAGTATACACACTTAAGCCTTTCTTGTCAATTGGGTTGTTAGTTTGCACTTGTTTTTTTTTTTTTTTTTTAAGTGTACTAGATTTACCTAAGAATAGAATGCCTCCAGTAGTAGATCTGGTCAATCCGCTAAATGTATTTTTAATTGTCTAAATACACTTCGCCCCTAAACCAGGTTTATTCTGAAGGGTGTACGTTTTGTAGTTTCCATTGAAGCATTTTTTCCTTTTTAAAAAGTTAAACTAATGTCCAGGCTGTGATATGTACCTGAAACCTGGAAATTTAATTTTCAGACTTGACCTCTGTTACGAACTCAAGTCTTTTGGACTATGGATTCTCTCATACCTGCCCTGAAGGGTGAATTATGGCCCTGAATCGTCGTAAAATTGTTGTTCTGCTTGTGTATTCATGACTAATGGTTGACATGACAGGATGGTAGGATTCTTAATTTTGAATCTGTCACAATTTGAACACTCTGTAAATGCTACATTTTTGTTTGGATTTTTGTAACTATTTCTCTGTAGGCTAGTGTTTTGGTAGTACATGCAAACACTAAATCCTCACGGTCTAGATCCACTTGTCTCCAGGTTACCCTCTCAGTTTGGAAATAGAGCAGCTCCTTTTTCCTGCAAGTTGAAGAAAATTGTGAAGACAAAGTTTTTGGTATTTTTAAGACAGATTGAGCATTTCTGATTAGCAGTAGACGAACTTTTTAAACATGTCCTTTTAGAATTTTTGTTTTCAAGCCTTTTAATTCTATGAAGGAAAGTAATAGGGCGCCTCTTTTTAGGGGGAGGATAGGACTGGGTTCCTTCTTGAAGGCAACTATTTCTGCTCTTTGCTGTGAGAAGGCTTTAAAAACAATGAACAAAATAGATTGCGGCTTCTGCCCTCTCCTTCTCTCCCCTCCCCCCACCCCCATCTCCCCAGATCAGTAAAGAGTTGAGTACCTGGCATGGATTCTGATCTATTACCCAGGTGTACCTTTGGAGCACCTCCATTAAAGTGAATGGGTTGCTTCCAGAGTTGCACTAATTTAGCATCTGTCCTGGTTTCCATCCTAAAATGGCAGCTTATCCATTAATTTCCATCAGAGCTTTCTGCTTCGGGACCCCACTACAACATTTGAGTTTGCATTTGTATACAAACAGTAATGTCTTTAACAGGCCATTCAGTGTGGCCAACAAAGGTTTACAAGCAAGATTTCACTGATGCTTGGAAATTGCATACTAAATCCTAATATCACACAAATATGGCTGTATTGAATTTCTGTTTAAATCCGTAAGACACAAATTCAACACAAGAGTGTCAAAATTCCCTTCAACAGAGGAGTTTTCTTTTTTCAAGTTAAAACGAAATGAGGTTCGGGTTTGGAGTGGAGTGGGGGTGAGAGCAGGATTTAGATATAGGAGCAGTTTGGGAAGCTTTTAATAATTCCAGTTTTCGATCAAACTATCATGTCAAAGCAGAGAAATGTGTGGGGGAGAGGAAATGGTGTACTTCCTTGAGCATCTGTACGGCTGTCCTGGAGTGAATGGAAGGGTGGGTAGGTAATTGTTCTAAGCATGCTCAGTTTCTGCAACACCATGTGGCTGTATCAGGAAGCGAAGAACTGTTTGTTGCGGGGGGGGGGGGGGAGCTGAAGATATATTTGACTTTTCAATGGCTATTAGTCCAAATGTACACTGGACAGTTCAGCTGAGGAGCCTGGGTTGGGGAGAAACGAAGATGCTAGAAGCTTTTGAGCTGTAGAAATCGGTGTTTTGCTTTATGTAATTTCTCTGTGTAAGGTTTATTTTTATAACAAATCATACTGGTAAACATGTTTTTTTAAAGAACACAAATTAATCCCTGACTTCAGCTATTACAGACTTCAGAACAATAATGATACTGATACTGTCCTTGGAAAGCACCTTCCAGAATCTACCGTGTCGTTCTTTTAGATTTCCCACCTCAGTCGATGACTGGCATTTGAATGTCCTTTTTCATTAAAATCTTTATGAAAACATAAATGTTTCTCTTTCTAAGTCTAGTCAAGTTCTCCCTATGTGCTGACTCTATGTATCAACCACTATTGGAAAGATCTCTGTAAGCTGCCTGCCCCATACCACTGCAGGGAACTGAATGGTTCAGTCAGTCTAAGCATGCTCAGTGTGACTGCAAGACACCATGGTGCATATGCTTTGTATGTCAGGGGCAAGGGTTACATATATATTTATATATTGGGAAGGGCAGGGTGGGATGGAGAAATACTCAGTCAACTTAAGCCACACCAGTGTGTGTAAAAGCCCCAGAAGTATATTTGTGTGTGTGTGTGTGTGTGTGCGCGCGCATGGGAGTGTCTGATAACTTTATCCCTCTGTGTTCTGGAAATTTGTGAATTTTACTTTTTCCTGCAGAAGCAATTGTTACAAAAATTGTAAATAAGAGCTACATAATTTGTTTTACCATGAACATGTCACAGCAAACCCTAAATAACTACCCTGAAACAAAAGAGGAAGAGACTCCAGGTGGGCCATTGGGCCCTTAACATCAGCAAGGCATCACTCAGTGGTATGTGATGAATATTTGTCTTGAGTATTCACAACCCTGTTGGGCTTTTGTTAAAATAAGCCACCATCAAGTTCTGCACCTCTTCCCCCCATTAGTGGCCAGAAAAAGGAGTGGGACTGCAAATATAGGTCTCTTTCTACTGGTCCATGACCTGAGAGAGTGTTGCTAAACATGGCTCTGTCATCACAGGGCATAAAACCCCCATAAGGGTTGGCAGTCCTTGCAATACCTTGACGATATGAGATCTGCAGCATAGCACTAGGAGTTAAGTTTGAATGTAACGTTAATGCTTTATTTAAAAATAATTTTTTGAAGGGGTTGAAGTGAACATGACTTCGTTGACCATGTTCGTGAATTATAGATGCAACTGCATTGGTAGAATTGTGTGATGGTCTTTTGTGCTACTTAATTTTACATATTCCAGTCTCTGTATGTACCTGCAAAGAAGAAAAAAGTAACACAACCCTGCTTTGCTTTTATTGAGGGGTTCCCAGGACTGCGTACCTGCTCCCGAGCTCTGTTTTAAGTATGTGTATCCTTCGCTTGTATTTTGTATTAAAAAAAAAGAGAGAGAGAAAGAAAAAGAAAAAACCCTTTATCGTTCAGCATGTTGGAATTGTGTCCCCTCTTATTTTTCTCTTTTTGGAATATATTAAGCAACTTATTCTTCTGTATCTTTTATTTTCTTTTGTAAACTTTTTGGTTTTGTTTAAAAATGGCTTTATAAAAGGGCTTTTATAACCCATAAATATGCCTTGTGTAATTTTTCTGCTTTTCTAAGACAGTAGCTATTAATTGTTTTCCAGTGTATAGTAGCTATTCCGCATTTGACTTGTTTTTGACCAGTAGTGATGTCTGAAACACTGTAAACCTATTTAATTCCTCTCCTTCGCAAGATTTATGCCTTACTTTTCATCTGCAGAGGCTAGTTGGTCCTTTTGGCCAGAGCAGTTTTGCTGTTTCACTACCTGCCAGTCTGGGCAGTGATTGAAAGAATCTAATTCCCTTCCTGCCTGTGAACAGAGCACACACACCATGCTCCCATACAGCTATTCCTTTGAGATGAGGTGGGGTCATGCTTTAAGGATTCGAAATGTGTTGAAAACTTAACGGAAATCAATGAAGAGGAGAGAACACTATTTAACTTTGCATATTACACGTCTTTGGGCTTCCTGCAGCAATCGCTAGCCTTTCCCGGCTGTCCTGATATTTCCTACCAGTAACACTACATACTATCATACATTAATTCTTCATCTGTGGTTGTGAGATGAGAGAACCCAGCAGAATTTAGGCAGCATGTGCACATTGTTTGTCCTTAAAATGTGATGGTTCAAATTAAGGTAAGAACGTGACAAAATACGTTCAGTAGTTCTAAGTGTGTTGCCACCTACCTTACAGGATGTCTAAGTATAGACTACACACAGGCTAAAGATAAATTCCCTCCAATGTCCTGTAAGAAATGGTTTCATCTCCAGCTAATAGAACATTAAAGCTAAAAAGAAGTTGACCAGTCTTTTTTTGAGCATTTTAAGCTTAGTCTACCACTTTCTAGACATTCCTGAGACTGTAATCACTGTCAAATTCTAAAAAGTTGCAAAGAGGAGGCAAGGTGATCGTGCAACACTTGCAGTGCAAATATTTCTTTCATGCAGCAGAGGGCGTAGCTTAACCTCTTATCACAATTTTTTCCCTCCTTCCTGGTACAAATAGCTTGTGAGTTGTGTTTCACAATGTATTGTACTGCAATAAGCTTTTTGTTCCCATTAGCGATGAGCTGGCAGTTGCTCTGGTACTTTTTACAAGGCCTATTTCAAACAAGTGAAAACTGGAAGTATCAACTCTTGATCGTCAGTTTGTTAAATCTTGCAGCATCTTGCCGTTCCGATCAGGAGTGTCCATCCTCGTGCTTCAGGACGGAATCCACGTGCTTCCTCTCTGGGCTAGGACCAACTCCCCCCCCCCCCCCCCCCATAAGTATCTTGGAAAATGGTATCAGGGCCACAATGGGCGGCTAAGCGCGTGCATGCATCATTATTCAGCAAAGCACTTACGTACATCCTTCAGTGTTTTGCTGAATGGGGAACTATATATGGGGGTCTTACACCTCCCCTGAAATACCTGGTACTAGCTATGGTCAGACTGGACTAGACTAACCAAATCAGTGGTATGGAAGTTATGTTCCAAATTGCAGTGTGGACTGATTTGTGCCATTTCCTGTATATATCTGCTTTCAAACACTGCTGTGGCTTGTGCATTGTTGTATCTTGGTGTTAATGGAACTTTAATTCCCATTGATGATGGTAAAACAGGATCTGGCTGTTAAGTTCCTCTAAGTGTTCTGAATTACCCTCTCTACTGGACAGTACAATATATAAGCACATTGTATAGCTGTGTATTTGGCTTCCAGATAATACTGAAGTGTGGTCAATAGATTTCCAACTGAAATCTGATCAGCTCTCTTTCCCCTCTAAATGCTCCCCAATTTCCTGCCCGTGGCAGGTATACTAACTCATTGCTGATTTAACTTCTTGCATAGTGTAGCTCTTGAAATTGGTCCGTTTTTGAGTACAGCTGTGGCTGTAGTAATATAGTCCTTAAAAGTTATTAAACTGCTTCAGTTAGAGGATGGGAGGCCAGTAGCATGTGCTACAGCATTTTTTGGCCTGGCAAGCAAATACTGTCTTCAGTGGCGCAAAGTATAAATCTGTGAAGCGGAGGCTGGCGAACCAGATTATTTTCAAGCAATGCTTTAGGTGCAGGATTTCCCTCTGGTGATGCCCTTTCTAACATAGGGTTGTTGGGATCTCTTGCAGCATTCGGTTCTCACCGGGGTTTTTTTGGTGGTGTTTGTTTTTTCAATGGTTTGAGCCCTGCAATGTGTACATACAGCGGTGTGGAACATAAATCAGGAGTGTTGCATCCAGTTGAAAGGACAGGACATTTTTTTACCTAAGCACAATGTAAATAACTGCAACAAACTCCTTATTTGTGTACAAAGCATCACATCTAATAGGGTTTCAGGACCTGTGTGTTAGGGCTTTTAGCTGTCTTCCTCCCCTCTGTTGAATCTTCTGATGTAACACAGGCTGAGCATCTTCCTTCCTGCTGTTTTTGTTTTTGGAGAAGCTGTGTTCAAAGACGTTATAAAAATATAGTGGCTTTGTGGGGGGGGCGGGGAATACTATTTACAGAAGGATTAAATACCATTACGGAAGAACATGTGTGGTGGGAAGTAACGGGAGCAATATTCAAGTCAAATAAGTTCTCTTTCAGGAGTTGTCATAGCTATAGCACCAAACACTAGGCTACAGTGTCTGCTGTCTCTGGGTGAACAGATCCTCAGCACCGAATGTGACAACAGGATTGTCCAGTGTTAAGTGCATATCCTGTAATGAAAGTCTGCCTCAGGAGCACCCCAGTTCAAACCTTTCCTAAAATACGGTAACAAGCTTGTAAAAATTTAGTGAGCTAGAGGCCCCCTCCATCCCAGTGAAGAATATAGACTTCCTTAGTAAGACAGTAGTGATAGCTTGTTAGCAAAGGCCACAAAACAGCCATATGCTTTTTTGATACAGGGCACAATGGAGAGAATAATTTCACACCCCATCTTTCTGTTCTTACTGTATTCTCTAGCTGGGCTGAGACTGCCTTTTATCCTTTGAATTGGAGAGCCGGGAGTGCTGCAGAAAGTGAGATGTCTGAGCAAACCAGCATCTCTTGATGTCTAATTTCTTCGGTATGGTTTTCGTATGACACATGGCAAGAATAACTACACTTAATCCTATTTCACTGAAGCCTGGGGGCTATGTGGCAAACAGTCAAGGTGCATCAATCGTAGAAAGACGCTAGTAGAGATACCTAGAGCCTCCTGTAATGTGGGGAAAGACTGCCCTAGGGACTATGGAATAAAGAGGAGATATGCTTCTGAAAAGGGTATATGTCTCCTGTACACCTCATGTATTAAATAAGAGCACTAAATGTATAAAACCTGAGAGATGATCTGAGTGTTTTTCTCATTAGCTTGGTAATAACATTGTGGGCTAATAAACATTTCCCACTCTGGAGTTTATGTAGATCAGGAAATGCTAGATTTGGTTTTCTTTCTATAGACGCAGGTCACTATTCCAATTCTGTTATGCCCCTTGGGGATTAGGCATTGGACCTGTCTCCCATATGAACGCCAGTAGCTAGCCTTAGACCTAAAGAGATCAATAAACTATACCTCTTTTTAAACTCACCAGTGAGTAAATTCTAGGTCAAGTTCTGCACTTGGCTTAAACTCCTGCAATTGCCACTAACTTCACTTCGGTCTTCTGTCTGCACAGGATTTTTGATGAACAAGGAAGGATGTCCTGGAATAAAATAAAGATGCAATTCTATACAAATTTTGCAAAGGTTTTTTATTGGCATTTCATTTACCTTCCATAGCATAAATTGTGCTTTAACTCCCAATTTGACTTAAATTAATGTCCAAGTGTCTCTCACAAGAGGCTGGTATTTTATTTTAATAATCCTTTTGTCTTTTTAGGTTGAATAACATTTATGTTTTGATAGATATGATGCTGTTCCCAACAGCAGTGAATTTCCTGTTGTCACGCTATCTCTGTCCCAGAAGCAGTTCTCGGCACTGGGTTTTGTTAACTTTGTACGCTGCAAACATTTTCCTTTTCAAACATTTTTGATGAATGGGAGAATTTAGGGTCATGAGAACTGCCCATCTCAGTAAAGGGGACAGAATTAATACTGATTGTAATACTTTGCTCTTTCTGCTGACTTTCAGCCAAAGGTCTCAAAATGTTTTATAACGAGATCATTTAAACTTTTTCTCATCCCTGCAAAGTTAAGGGTTTTTTTGTTTATCAGCTGCAGTTTACAGATGACAAAACTGAGACAAAAGTTGAAGTTACTTGGCCCAAGTTACACAGCGATTTAAGTGGCCCAGCCAGGCATAGTCCAGGCATCTTGGCTCCACTCTGAACGCTATACGGCATTTTGCCTTTTTCCCCCCAAATGTCGCTGAGGCCTGGCCTGGCCTGACATGAGTAATGGGTTAATAATCCATGCTGGTAGACCATTCTAAATGTCCATAAAATCAATATCAAGCTGTATTAACGTAAGAGGTTAACAGCCCTCGCTTAGTCTACCATTGTAATTCGGTTGCAGACCTGATTTTTGTGAATTCTGAATTTGCATGTAAACTCGAGTAGTTGATGGGGCCTTAAGATTCACCTGAGCTCAAATATCTTCTTTGATTAAAAGCTAAAGAAGCAAGAGGTGCTCTAAGTTTTATTCCCTGCCCTGCTGCAGACTTTCCTCCCTTGTCGGGGCTAGTTACTTACCCTCCCCATGCTTCACTTTCCCAACCTGTTGAAAATACTGGACAAACCATTAGAGACTATGTGATAGGGAACAACTCCCCATTAACTGCGGTCACAGACCTCGTTGCCTTTTTCCAGCACTGACCTCTGTGCATTGACAATTGATAGATATCCCTCTAATAATCCAAATTGGGACAGCCGAGTCCATTTCCATATGAGATTTCTGCTTCTTATAAATGGGAATATTGAGAACTGTATATTTTGTCTAGTGCTGTTGTGGAAGCTACTCTGATCCTATTCTGATAATGCCTGTTACCTCAACTGAGCGCTCATTCTATCAGGGAAACGACGTCTCGGATAGCTGCTCGGGGGTTTCCAGTGATGATGTGTGCTTCATCCCGAGGCTCTGGCCCCTTTCTTCCCTGGGTACGCAAGCGCTTTGCTGAATATCAGTGACCCTGGACTAGGTTTCCTGGTCTACTGGGGCTGAAACTGAAAGATCAGTAATAATATTTAGTAGGATTTATCAAACAGTTTTTTTAAATATTGGTCCATTCATCTCTTGGGTGTGAGTCGATGGAGCTGAGCAAGAGGTGAATATTTCTTCATTAGATAATCATCATAGCTGCCCTGTGGGGCACATCAGGATTGTTAGACAGGCATCAGCTGGGATTAGAACACCAGAGTTCCTGGCTCCTAGAGCTGTGCAGAACTCGCCCCTCCTTGGAAATAAAAAGGGGTGGAAAGGACAGGGGAGAGAGAGAGAGAAAAGAGGACAGGAGGATGGAGTTAAGTAAATAAGATCTATTGTAGGTACATGATCATCCTGTGCCAATCCACCCGTCTCCCCTGTGATTCTTGGCCTTCTCCCTATATTTGCCACATATTCCCTTTTCCTTCATTTACAGAGCAGCATCCTTAGTCTGACACTCCTGTAGTATCGGTTCAGTAAACCTTCTCTAAGGATTGTATCATGCTCTGTGCCGGGGGGGATGGTTTTTACCATCTTTACTGTGAGCCTGAGGGCCCCAAAAAGCCATCCATGTCATCGGGGAAGGACTTAGCATCTCTAACAGCTGCCTCCAGCCAGCACTTTGTGAATGAACGTGGCCAGGACACCTTCCTTCTGCGACCACTTCCTGCTTCCATGGAGCAAATCTTTCAGAATAAACACTGTGCAAATATTTCCCAGTGTTCTATAAACAGTGTCCATGGTGTTTACCTGAAGCAAATACCTTCTTATCAGGCCATCAAATGCTTTTATAATAGTAGAGGTGGGACAGGGGAGGGAATTTAAAAAAGAAAAAAGATTCCAGATCAGCTGGTTTGACTACAAATTTCTTCTACAGAAAAATGACCGAGCTGGTTTCTGCAAATATTTCCTTGTTGAGTCAATGTTCCAGGTTTCCTGCTTCATCTAGTAATCATTGACTTTTGGCTGGGTTGTTGTCGTCTTTGCTGCTCCTGCCACCCCTGCAGCTGGGTTGCTGGAGCGAGTCCCCATGGAAATTCTCCTTGCAATCCTCGCTCCGACAATCTCCATGTCAGATTGTTTATACACAACACAGCCCTTTATCCCACAGGCCCATAGGTTGTGTTTACCTGTTTTGATCTTAATAGAGGCAATAAAGTAAATCATTCCAATTCAGCTTGCGGGATTGGGCATTGTTCAGGTTTGCAAACTGAGTTGTGCACGTCTTGAGGGTGCCCAAGTCTGTGTATATGGATGCGGTACGCTGTACGTGTGTGTGGATATCTGTGTATTGCTGCCATCGTAGCGGATGTTGGGGTCTTGCAGGCCAGTTTCCCATTGGAAAGATTAAGGCAGAGAGCAAACTCCCTTGCTTTTTGTAACAGCTTTTCCATACAAAATGGTCACAAAGCAAACAGCAACACAGCACGTCTCCAAAGATTGAACAATGCTCATGTGCTAAGAAACAGAACTTAGAAAGGCTTCTCTGTGTGGTGCAGAAATGTGTTCCTGGGGTGGCATACCCCTACTCCGTTAATGCACACTAGGGAGTTTCTAGAGCACACCAGCAGGGTCTACACGAGCTCGTTGGTGCACCTTCGAATTCACAACCCACTGCTGCACATTACCACGCTGTGTAGACAGGCGCTAAGCCCACGTGTAACTGTGGCCCCTGGGGACTCCTGCCATAACAGTATTTATGTATTAAGTACGTGTGTCTGTAGATAGGTGCGGGTGCATGGATGTCTGCATACTCATGAACATACATCAGTCTGTATATGCCTGTGTTTATGGATACTCTGCATGTTCAAACGCACATGGTATAAGCTGCCTTCTCACACGCATGTTTCTAGGCAGCTGTTGGTAGCAGGGGATGGAACTGACATGTAGAAAGGAAAAAGAGAGGCCTTTTATTCAACCCGGAAAAGGCTTTGCCTTGTTAAAGTAACTAAAACAGCACCAAGCGAAAACCAGGCTTAAACCTCCTGCAACGCGAGAGCAGTGTTGCAGATTTCTTTGCTCTGGTGTCAATACCCCTGTGACTATAGCAGGGCTCCAGCCTGGTTTCTCGGACGAGTGGCGCTAGCATGGGTTCCACTGTAGGATGGGGGGAGGCCTTTGGGGTGCTCTTCATCCAAAGCAAATGTCACTCTCTTCCCTGCAGCCCCTGTTTGTGGGGTCTCTGACTGCTGCGCTTGGTCTCCTTCTACTGCCACGGCGAAGAGCAGTGAATAAGCGGCGGGGTGCAGATGACGCCACGGCTCTGCAGGCGTCCAGCTCCATGGCCATGCTCTTCCCTGTCACTGCTCCTGCTGTGCACAGCTGCTGTGGGAGAACATTGTCTGCTCAGGAGGAAGGGCTGTCCAATACAAACTGTAATGTGGGACTGGCCTGAGGCCCAGACACAGGCAAAGCAGCCAGAGGTCTCTCTGACCCAGCCTCTGCAGTCCCACAGGGCCGCCTGTTCCTCCTCCAGGGAAACGGGGCTGCAAGCATCCTCAGCACCAAGATACCTGCTTTCCTACCCTGTCATACTGCAGGGGACAGATTGGGAAGGGAAGCCGCTGCAGGGGGAGGGGTTTGCAAAACAGCAGTTGAATTCTGGGGGAATCAGGATTCCTGGATTCTGTTTCTGCCCCTGGGAGAGCAGTGTGGACGGCCGCTCACAGACAGCCTTGCCAAGTATGTAGCTTTAGGCCATAAGTTCTGAAAGGCAGCAGGTCTGCAACTTGGTCCTATCATGTTAGAGGTCTGGGTTCTCTTCCCGCTTCTGCCAGAGTGATCCTGTGCCATCTGATTTATTGTGAAAAGAGGGTGAGAGTAGGGGGGGTGATACCTGCCTCCCTTTTTAGGGTAAAGGCATATGAAGCCATGTTCAAGGGTAAAGGTCTTAAAGTGCACACAAAAATAAGCTACTGTCGGTGGAAGAGGTCGGCTTAGAATGCTTGCGTTCCCAGCCCAGTGCACGCTCCTCTAAGCCAAAGGGTAGTTGGAGAGTGATGCGGTTTCTCTTATCCATGGAAGCGGAGAGGGGGAATCCAAGGCACTTGAGATGGCTGGAGATAGGGTTGCTTTTTCTTCACCAGGCAGGCTGGCTGTCAGCCTGTTTAGTAAAAAGATATTTTAGTCTGCCCTGGGTTGTCACAGGGTCATTGACCAAGAGGCTACGGGGTATGTTCTTAAGCTGGATTGATCTATGTTCCCGAGTCTTCCTTACCAAAAGCTTGGCCACATGATCTTTCTTGGCTTTTGTTTAATTAAGTCTCCCTGAAGTTAATTGCTGCAGCAGCATGTCCTAGTCCTGTCCTTTTGCGCCTCTCCCCCCCACCCCCGCCACTTTGAATTCAGTTTCCAAACTGTGTTTGATTAAAATACAGCTATAAATAAAACGTGGCACATGCACATCCTGGAAGGCTCTTGGGGCGGTGAGGAAAAACCACCTCCCAGGCTCCGAGGGTGGGGAATGTGTGCACAAGGCTGAACTTCAAATAAAAGGACAAGTTTGGAAAGTGAGACTCTGTCACAATCTATGCCTCACAGGCCACCTCCAGGGACAAGGAAGCAAAGGGCTGGGCACTTTAGCTTGCACTCTCCCTGTCTGTATTTTATATCCACCCGTTGTCTTTTATCTGATACTTTGACTGAAAGCTCTTTGGAACAGAGACTGCCTTTTTGTTCTGTGTTTGTACAGCACCTTGCACCTATGGAGTCCTGGGCCATGACTGGGGTTGGCAGGAGCATCAATCATACAAATAATAAGAGGTTCTGAAAATGTACTACAGTGCTTTAATACTCATGGTGCGTTGCCCTTCCCCTCTGAGAAGTGGATTCAAGTAATTTACACTAAGACACTCTTATTCCAGCAAAGAGTCTCCACACAGGCAGTGAATCAGGAATAGCTATTCCAGAATAACTCCCCATGCTGACAAGCCCTAAGCCTTTAATGTAAGTGCTTAAAGGGCATCAGCAAACTTGAGGGAGATGCCCCTATCTGCCTCTCGCCTGGCAGTGAAGGGCTGTGAGTCATGCAGCTGCTCCAGGCTGAAGCTGTGTAGGTAGCTATGGTAGACTAGATTCAGTGTAAGGCTGGTGATGAGGGATCCGTGTTCTATTCCCACCTCTGCCATTGACTCTTTGTGTGACCTTGGATAAGCCACTTCCCTGCTCTGTGCCTCAGTTTCCCTATGTGTAAAGTAGGGGATAATGATAGTTACTGTGAGATCTATGGGCACCAAGAACTAAGTATTTTGAAGTAATTGGGCAATCAGGAGGCCTCAACCTCTTCCATACCAGGACCTCCGCATCCATCACCTGCCTATCCAGCACCCCGGAATCCTTTTGGGGCAGTACTCTTCATTAAAGCCATCCCAGGATATTGACTGAATGGCTCACGGAATACATCAGCTGCAAGTGGAGCAAATATGCTTCAGGGATTGGCTGGAGACAGGCGCTGGGAGCTGACAGCTTGCTTGGTGTATGAGGCAGAAGAGAAAGCAGTTCCCTGCCTTCAGGGCTAAGTGGAGGAAAAGTGAGCAGCTGTGACTTGCAGAGAGCAAATACACAGTTGAGAACAGAGCTATTTTCCCATCTCTTTTTATGTCTAACCACACTGCAGTCAAACTGGACTATTAAATCATAAAGCAAAGCGCCACCAACTGCACCCCAGGGAGCTGGAAATCCTGCCCCAACAGCTCTGGCTGCTCCACCGGGTGACAGAGGCTTGATGGTCTGGCACCCAGACAGTGCAGAAGTAAAATAACCTCGTGGAAGAGAAAGGGGGGACCAATGCAGCCCCAGCCCGGAGCTGGTCTCAGGAGAAATCCCAACATGATGCAGCAGGGTGGGACGGAGCGTGCTTCCTTTGGCCTCCAGCCGCCAGCTGCTTAGGAACCCTGCAGCGGGGCATATCACTCGGGTCCTAGGCAGCCAGGGCAGCACACCCGTGTCGCAGCAGAATGGAAGCAGCGCGAACATGGAGGGGGAGGAGGAAGGAAGACTGTAGGGCAGGGTCAGAAACGCCATCAGAAGGAGCTCAGGCAAAGCAGCCTTGTCCCCGATAGACGGGCTCTGCCTCGGCTTCTCCATCTGTGGCCTAACACACTTGCTGTCTGTCCAGCAGGGTCTGGGCATTTCACCGTGAGTCTGGTTACAGCTCAGTCCTGGCCACACAGGAGAGGCCTGGTGGAAGTGCTGTCAAGGCTCTCTTGGGCCAAGCATGCACCGAGAATGGCCCAGTATTCTGGGAGAGGAATGTGAGGCTCCCTGCCCCATGTGTGTGGGGGTCTTCATCAGGGGCTGGGAAGTGGTAATGGAGTGATGTGACCTATTTTAAAGAGGGGAAAGGGAGGGAAGTGGGTGTGATGGGGGCGTGCCCTTGGCTTGGGGGTTAGGGTGGGGCAAGGTGACCAAGATAATGCCTGTCCTCACTGCAGTCTCCTTAGCTCAAGTCTGGTTGTCCTTGGGGAGCGAAGGGTTAACCAGTGGGCGAGCTCCAGGAAGCCAGGTGTTAGCTATCAGTCAGAGTGTGTGTAATGAGTAGTGACAGGCCAACTGCCAAAGGGCCTGTGTTAAGGTTCAGAGAAGCAACCAAAAACTCACAGAGACGTTTAACCTGCACCACCTGGGTCTGCAGAGGCTGCAAAACACCAGGAGGGGCCTGGTGCTCCCTGCCTCAGTCATACACGGTGGGGCCTCTCTAACGTACACCTGTCTTACACTGGTGTCAGTCCGTTGCCTTCAGTGGGGTTACTTCTCACTGACGCTGGTGTAACTAAGAGGAGACTCAGGCCTGTCTGGAAACCGGAGGCACCCAACAATGATGCAAAGTTACAGGAAGAAAAAGTTAGCAGGGAGATCATTGCTTTCCTTTAAAAGGTTTGGTTTGCATTTTACACAGCTGCTCGGGCAGGCTATCTCCTTCGAAACAGCTCATGCGTCTGTAGCAATGACATGCCTTCTGGCAGGGATTCCTGGTTTGTTGCAGCCAGTGGGCAGGGCAAGGGACAAAGGACAGACCAGCTGGGGTCCGGTAGACACTGTTCAAACTTCTAGCTGCACCCCTGCCAGGGAGGGCAGGAGACTGAACATGCTGCCTACAAGACATGTGATAACTCTATGGGTGGAAGGAAACAGAGGTTAAGAATACAGTCTGGAGAGCAGCTGAGTGAATGCTAAAGTATTTGTCTTACACTGGGCAAATAGGGTAGATACACCTGAATTTCAAACATGGCTTAGCAAAAATAAAACAAGTTTAATAGGAAGCTTTTTGCATCCCCTGCTGCAGCCACAGCGACACTGGGCTGCCAACTCTGGGAACCTTTCCAGTATCTATAAGGAACTTAACCAGGGGAGTGAGTTTATTTGCTTGGCTGGCAGAGCCCTGGGGTTTCAAAAGGACTCAGGGAAGACCTTGAGGAGCAGGAAACCGGGGTTGCAAGCAGTGAGAATGCAGAGGGATAATCAGCCACTCCAGCCTCGGCTGTCACCGCTAAGGGCCCTATTTCCAAGTGGTCAGCGCCCACAGCCAGGCAGGGCCAGGTTTTTCAAAAGCGGACAGCTCCCTCTGAGAGGCTGGTGGAGAATTTTCAAAAGAGCTCAGCCCTGGGGCTGGTTCAAAATTTTCTATCACAACTGTTTTTTGTTTTTGTTTTTGTTTTTTTTTGTGTGTGCCAAAACATCTGGTTTTCAGCTAAACACAGTTTTTCACGGGAAGTGTGTGATTTTGGCAGAAAATTCCAACTTTTTGCCAATCTCCTCCCCTCCCACCTAACAGTTGAAATGTTTTGCTTTTTTAATGAATAGTTGACATTTCCCAAGGAACCAAGCTCCACTTCCCAACTCACTGTGCTCAGGCATGCAGTGCTCCTGAAAATCTGTCCCCAGTTGTGGGCACTAACTGCTGAGCCCTTTTAAAAATCCCCAGTCTCTGCCCAAAAATACAATATGCATCCTTGCCTCTTGCCGTAGCATGGCTCCCTCTAGGCTCGTCAGGCAGGCCCTATCTGATGTTATCCTTGCCTAGCTCTTCCTGTGACTTCACCTCTGTTCAATGTAACCTCCTGTGCCTAAACCCACTGTCCTTGTTTTCTTCATCAGGAGTCTCCCTTGCCTACTTCAGATCCCATCTCTTCACACTCCCCCTCCTCATTAACAATCCCCTCACCCATTAAGCCTTGCCTAGGCGCAAGGTTTGCACCAATTAGTTACATTGGTGGAAGCCTCTTATGTGGACACTCTAAGTGCCCCATGTTGATTTAGGCTCTGGTCCTGCCGTGAGACCCCATGTGAGCCGAGCTCCATTGAACTAAATTTACTCACTTTCAGTGGGGCTCCACCCCATTGCACAGATACTGCACTGGTGAGCATGGTGTAAGATCACATACAGAATAGGATCCGGGCCTGGGATTCTAAGCTCACTGGAGCAGAAAGAACTGTGTGTGAGAGTGTATCTGTGTGTAAAGCATTGTGCACATCTTTAGCTCTGCATGAGTGAATAACAGCAAGAAATCCCATGCTGTGGCTTGAGCCCTCTATCATCTGACACAGCACAGAAATGCTTCCACCCACCTCCAACATTGCCAACCCTAAATAATATATAACAAATGGAAGAAAGGGGAACTTGATAGTAATGATAGTAAATCAGAAGTCAGGAACTGTAGAAAATTAATAAGGAACAAAGAATGTAGGCCATACCTACAGGCTGTGGGAAGCCGTGACTGAAAAAGATTTGGGGGTCATGGGGGATAATCAGCTGAATATGAGCTCTCAGTGTGACCTGTGGTCAAAAGAGCTAGCACTCTTTGTACTGGGATGCATGAACAGGAGACTCTTGAGTAGGAACAGAGAGGTTATTTTACCCATCTGCTTGATACCGGTGCAACTGCTGCTGGAATACTGTGTCCAGTTTGGCTGCCCAGGAAGGATATTGATGTATTGGAGAAGTTTCAGAGAAGAGCCACCGGAATGATTAAAGGACTAGAAAATGTACTTTAGAGTGAGACACTCAAGGAGCTCAATCTATTTGGCTTAACAAAGAAAAGGAATTATTTTGGAGCAGTGAGATGGGGCGTCTGCCCCATATTAGCCCATAAAGGGTTAATAGTACCCTAGGCAAGCTGCTCAACAGGCAGCCAATTGGAGAAGATCCTAGGGAGGCTATGAAGGAGACAGCCAATTGGAGAGGGCTATGAGGAGCAGCCAATCAGGGCTGGGCAGGCCCATATAAGAAGAGGAGGACTGGCTGCCTTGCAGGCAGAGGGCAGTTAGTACCTTGGACAGAACAATGTTGGGCAGGATCGGGGAGCGAGAGCGAGCTCCCAGGTGACTGCTGGCATGCTGGGGCCCTGAGACAAGGATGGAGAGGGGTGCTGTGGGGAAGTGGCCCAGGGATGTAGACTGTGGGGTTGGAGGCGACACAGCACATGGCTGCCATCTCCAGGGTCCCTGGGCTGGGACCTGGAGTAGTGGGTGAGCCCGGGTCTCCCCCTACCCCCACTTGCCACTGAGGAGGTGGCTGGACAGTGGACTATGGTTCCCCCGTAAGAAGGGAGAACAGAGTATGACACAGCTGGAGGCTGTGTCCTGAAGAGGACGCCGTGTTCTTTGGGACAACACCCTTCCTGGAGCAGACGTGACTGTGGTGAGACGCCACCAGACGAGGGCGCACTGGCAAACTCAGCTAATTCCCAGGACAGCCAGTAGTAGGCGCCACAGCAGTGAGTCGAACCCTGTCACAGGAAGTTCCATGGCCTGTGTTATACAGGAGGCCAGACTAGATTATCACAAAGGTCCCTTCTGCCTTAGAATCTATAGGGGGGGAAAGTCTTCAGAAATCGTGTATGGACCCCAAAAATCATGAGATTCCCAATAATAAATGTTGGGTTCTTTTCATTTGCCTTCTGTTTGGGAGTTAGGCTGCACTCAGGTCACCTTTTCAAGCTCTGCAACCAAGAGGACTAGAAACCGGCTTTTATTTTTTTTTAATGAAAACGGAGAGTCTCCCCCGATCACACGAGTCCTGGAACTGGCCCCAAAGACCCAACTCTCACAGGACTCCTGGTGAAATCACAAGAGATGGCAGCTCTATAAAACCGGCCAAGCGTTGCTACTCTCTCCACGTGGAACTGGGGAGACAACCCAGAGAGGAAGCTGCTCCATTAGCCAGGGCACAGGAACAAGCCTGCGGTGTGCGGCCACTATAATTTGCTGGGACACACGAGAAAAGGAAATCATAACATGTTTTTTTCAAACCTTAAGGCCCAGTTGTTGTGTAGCCTGGCAACAATCCAGCTGCAGTTAATGTCCCTCCCTGGGAAGCCTGGCCTCACGCCTCTAACTGGCAGCAAACACCGGGTGTCATTTCTGTAGCTCCTTGGAGTCTCCCCCTTCGCCCCAGTTCTGCCTGCTCACCACTCTTGCAGGGTCTAAAAAAGCATGAAAGCTGGAACTGACCTTCCAATAACACCCCCTCCGTTTCCTAGAGCAGCGAGTGACATTGTTCTGAGGGTTCTTTGGCTAGCCTGGGGGCCTTAGTAACTTGAGCACTTTTGAAAATCTCACCCTCGGTCTCCTGCCCTATGAAGAGGGCTGAGGTGAACCTCTCTCCCCAGCATTCCTCCGGGGCTAAAGACGCCTGCATTTCAGAAGGCTGCCCTGGACTTCTTTCCATAACCTGTTCATCTCTTTCTTCTCATGCTTGTGAAATGCCGCACAAGGCGCGCGCACACACACAAGACTATTGTGTGCACAAATTCTATTCCGAGCCCTCTCGGGGTGGGACGGTGCTGAAACCTTCTCCGGGTGGAGAGGAGGGGGAGGAAAGCTCATTAGATCAGAGCCCTGTCTGGCTCCTGCACCTTCCACTGAGGCAGGACACAAGGATTATTTCCTCAGACAGGTTCACCTCTGCCTCTAGGTTAGGGCGGTCAGCAGAAGCTGTGGCAGCTCCAGTCTTCTTTCCCCTCCTCTCCCTGAGGACAGAAACGGTTGGTCTTGAAGAACACTCAGAACAAAACCCAACTGTTCCAAAGGCTCCTCTTCAGCTTTGCTGGCAACTTTCCTCCAAAAGCACCGAGAAAATCCTCTGGAGCCAGCTGCCTCTCACCTCATGCTGGAGAATGAATATGATGTGGACTGGGAATGAGGAGACATGGGTTGTCTTCTCCCCCTGACCTGCGGTGCAAGTCACTTCACCTTTCCCCTGCACCCTTTGGGTTGTCTGCTTAGACTGCAAACTCCTTGGACTGGGGACTGTCTCTCATTGTGTGTGCAGGTGCAGCACCCACCCCAATGAGACCCTGCTCTCAGGTGTCCATCGGAATACAAATAATAACAGCCTCTGAAATCCATATCTAGGCACTGAAATCAGTAGTTTGATTTTCAAAGATGCTGAGCACCCAACATCTTTTTATTATCTTAAATGGCAGCTACTAATCTGGAAATCTGTCCACTGATCTAGATGCCTAAGAATGGCGTGAGCAGCCTTGCTTTAGACCCCCAGCTCTGAAAATCCTGGGCCCTTGTTTCTTCTCCTAAGAGAAAAATGAATGAGAGAAAAATACTTTTCCTGTTTAGGGAGAATGAGAAGATAAGCCCTAAAGTGCAGCTGTCTGCTCTGGCCACCCTCTGTGCAAACAGCTAGCATACCCCTCGGCTCCCTTTGTTAGAGCTGATGCCCTTTTTTCCCTTTTAGATGCATTAGACACAATTATACGCAATCCATCTCCCACGAGGATCACTTCGAGCTGGCACGAGAGTCTTGGGAATCCAGGGAGCACACAGGGCAAGGCAGGAGAAAACTTCCTAAACTCACAAGTATCCAGCAAAAATTCCGAACTTAATTCCAGAGGAAACTTCAGAGAGCACTAAATAAATATGATGTCACTCTGCAGTCAGCACACTTTCTCTCCAGAAACAACAATGCGGAGTCCTTGTGGCACCTTAGAGACTAACAAATTTATTTGGGCATAAGCTTATTCACCCCTTTGTGTCAACTGTTGGGAATAGGCTACATCCACCCTGTTTGAATTGGCCTCGTTAGCACTGACCCCCCACTTGGTAAGGCAACTCCCATCTTTTCATGTGCTGTGTATTTATATCTGCCTACTGAATTTTCCACCCCATGCATCTGATGAAGTGGGTTTTAGCTCATGAAAGCTTATGCCCAAATAAATGTTAGTCTCTAAGGTGCCACAAGGACTCCTCATTGTTTTTGCTGATACAGACTAACACGGTGACCCCTCTGAAACCTTTTCCTCCAGAGAATCTCCAAGGGCATTATAAATAACGGAGCCGCCTAACATCTTAGGCAAGGTGTGGAGAGAGGAGCTGATCTTCTCACTTTACAGAGAGGCACAGAAGATTGAGGTGATTTGCCCAAGATCATACTGCAGGTCAGTAGCAAGTCTGCAATAGAACCCAGGGGCCAGATTCTATGCTGCACCTTTAAGGTGGCCCAGCACAGAAAGGTGCAGCCCAGGAATGAGATGGGCTTTGCCCCTCCTGGATTCTAAGGCTTAAGGCAACTTCCTCACTCCTGCCCGCAGGTTATCCCCATGGAATAGGTGGAGTCAGAGCACTGCAGTCATGCCACCTCCTGCCAGCATGCCTGTACGCTGGGACTGCAAAAGAGGGGTGTCCCGTATGCTAGTGGGTTAGGGTTTTGCCTATAACAAGGTTCAAAAAAGGACTAGATCAGTTCATGGAGGATAGGTCCATCAATGGCTATTAGTCAGGATGGGCAGGGATGGTGTCCCTAGCCTCTGTTTGCCAGAAGCTGGGAATGGGCGACAGGGGATGGATCATTTGATGATTCCCTGTTGTTCATTCCCTCTGGGGCACCTGGCATTGGCCACTGTCGGAAGACAGCACCAGGGCTGGCTCTAGGTTTTTGCTTGGGTGGCCAGAATGCCGTCCAAGCGGGGGAAAAAAAAAAAAAGGATGTCCGGAATGCCGCCCCTGGAATTGTGCGGCCCCAAGCACGTGCTTGCTTTGCTGGTGCCTCGAGCCAGCCCTGGACAGGACACTGGGCTGGATGGACCTTTGGTCTGACCCAGTAGGGCCGTTCTTATCTCTGCAGAAGGAGAATTCTCCCAGAAGCCCCTCCATTGCCTTTCCAGCCCTCAGTGGCATGGACTGGAATCTGGCCCAGGTCTCCTGGCTCACAGTCTCCCAGTTGAAATTGCCCTAACAGTTGCTAGGGAGGCTGAGCTGAATCTGCCATGGTCCTTACACCCTGAACCAAATTGCCCAGGTTCAGGCAGTCTCTGTTCTCTCGCTCTGGGTTCTGCTTGCCGCGTAAGCTGCTGACACCCAGCCCCTGTCAAGATTTTGGCAGATACATCAGGCACAGCATGTACCCTGGTACATGAGATTTGGATAAGACCAGGGCAAATCAGCAGTGTGATCTAATCGGGCACAAGCCTCTGAAGTGGCAGTTAGTGGCAGTTAGCCCAGCACTTCCCCTTCCTCCTGATAGATGTAACTCTTGTTAAGTGTGTGTTTAACTTAAAGCACATGGTGTCGGTGGAACTAATGCTGTACTTAAAGCTACGCTGGATCAGAGAGCGTGTGCTCGGCGCCTTGCAGGATTGAGCCCTGAAACGGTAAAATATCAAATGTTTTTAAAATTCGTAGCCGGGGCACAAGGGTGGCCAGTTTGGCTGGCTCAGGAGATTTGCAGCTCTTCACCTCTAGGTGACCAGCTCAAATACAGCCCAGCGACTGAGAGTTGTTAGTGCAGGGTGATGGATCGGTGGCCTCTGTGTAATGAATTTGGCAGGTCTCAGCCCGACCCCCTGAGCACAAGCATCAATGCCACTCTAACTGTAACGTTGAGGGGCAGCATGGAGGAAGATCTCACTGCCACTGCGACAGTCCTGTGGCTAACTAGCATTGCCTTCCAGCACTTTTCACCTCCATGACAGTCACATTAAAAAAATAGAATCCCACTGGCCGCTATAGCCCTGACCTTCCTGCTGTGTTGTGCTTGCAGAGTCCAGCTGCACTTCCAATGCACCTGAGCTGCAGCCAGACAAGCACTGCAGGTGAGGAGGATGTGCCCCTCTGGTCCATTTACAGCTGTAACTTTCCCAGGCAGACCCGCCCCATCCTAGGTGTCAGTCTGGCGCATTAATATTCTTTATTACTTACACAGTGCTGAGTGCTTTGCTGACCGCTAAAAAGGCTACGTCCCTGCCTGAAAGAGCTTATCACTGAAAATTTTCAACAAGATGCTGTGGATGATAGCAGTGAGCAGTGGGGGTGAGAATAAATGGAGAGGAGGGCAAGGGTTACCAAAACAAGATCCTGCAGCTACTTAAGGTTCCTGTGGGCCTGTCTTGTTCCAAACAGATCCATCCTTTGGCCCCAGTTCAGCAAAGCCTTTCAGCACAGAATCCATCCCCATTCAGCAAAAAACATAAGCACATGCTTAACTTGAAGTCAATGGTATTTAGGCACGGGCTTAAAGTTAATTATGCACTTGCGTGCTTCGTCGAAGAGGCATGAACTGGGGCCTGTGTGGGCGTACGCATATCATGCATGCCTTGTACAGAAGCTGTAATGTGCAATGGAAATGCTAGGAGTGATTGTTAATAATTATACTCAGCACATGTATGGTGTTTTTCATCTGTTGATCTCAAAGTGCTTTACAAAGGTGGGTAAATATCATTAGCCTCATTTTACTGATGGGGTGAATGAGAAGAGAGGTGTGAAGGCTCAAATGCTCAAGAGTGACCCCTCATTCTGAGCACCTCGGTTTGTGAGAGCCCAGCTGGAGACACTTTGGGCCTGATATTCAAAGATGCTGACAAGCCATAAGCAGCACAGGGACTGAATCAGTAAATGGTGGTGTGGCACAAACGGGTATCTCCACCGAGCTGCCTTCTCGGGCTCCAGAATCTCAGCTTTCATATCAAGTTTCCAGCTGGGAAGAAAACCATGAAAATGTGATCCAAGAGTAGCTGTTACAGGGCTGTCTGCCTAAGCCTGGATGCTGGGAGAGGTGGGACCTGCCTCCTTCACCTCAGTGATAATCATGTAAATGTCAACATCATTAACCATTTCATTGCTCATGGAAGCAGGCAAGCAAGGAGAGGAAAGATCATGGACATGCGCCATCTGCTGTCAGTGAGGTCCCATTTTGGCACCATGAGTGGGTGGCGTTTGGGAGATGCCATCACATTTTTTTTCCCCGCCATAGTCAAGACAGAGCAAAGCCCAAGGTGCCTAGCAGAGCTCCTGGGCATATTCAAACTCCACTGAGGGCTGGCCGTGCCCTGTGAGCTCCCGCAACCACGTGTTGAACATCTGCACAGTCTATTGTGAGCAATGCCTCATTCTGATGATGACTCAACGGGCAGCGCTGATGTCACGGTGGAGCTTGGAAGAGTGCCACCACCTCGTCTCCCTCCCTGTCCCCTCCATTCCACCCTCGCCCATAACTCCAGCTGAAGGCAACAGGAGCAGCAGATGCTCTGCACCTTCAAAATTCCAAACCAAGAAGTCTCAAAGTGGGCCCCTCGAGAACAAAGCCCCCCACCATTACAGGCCACCTTCAAAAATCTGGCTGCTTGTGGCTAGCCCAATGTTACACAGAGAGGCAGAACGGAGACTAGAACCCAGAAGTTCTGACTTCCACACTACTGCTCTAACCATTAGACCTTTGCAGAGCTTAGCAGTAGGTCCTGGAGGCATGGTGTTTTGGGAGTCAGACATATGTTCCAGCTGAGAATACACCACACAGAGTGCACTGAAATAACACTCACGCTTACCTAATTACCCATCTGTAATTATAAGTGAACAAGGTTTCCCCAAATAGAAAACATGGACAGCTCTGCCCACGCAGATTTACAAGCGTAAACATAACGAGACTCTTTGAAAATGTGCTTCCAGCTAAATCTGGACCGGAGGGAGCTTTTGCAGGAAACAGCAGCAGCATTTCCACCCGTCAGCCATCCCAGTGAGCTGTACCAATGAGTCAGTTCCCATCGGTTCAAGTGACAACACGTGCAGGTGCTCCTGTGCTTTTCCCAGCAGTGCGCAGATTCTCTTCAGCAACCTGTTCAAGAGGGAACTGCTGCTCAAAGTGAAAACAAGACTGTTCATATACATCTGATCCAAACTGGAATACAAAGTGGGACTGAGACCCAAGCAGAGACCCAGTGATACTCAACTAAGGGACACTGTAAAAATAAGCATCTTTTTCTCTGCAACTGATAGAGCTGGGTGAATATATTGCAAAACAGTGGGCCAGATCCTCAGTTGATGCATCGGCATAGCTCAATTGACTATATGCCAGTTTGACATCAGCTGAAGAACTGGCCCGAGTGACTGTTTGCAAACACTAGTTTGAATTAAGAGCAGCTGTTCGTGTCCACCACATTCCTGCCTTTTTTTCATCCTCTGTTCATGAACATTCACACAAACAGATATTTGTTCACACAGATGTTTGGGAAATGGCTGTTCTTCGTATGGGCGCCCGTCTTCACATGTGGATGAGGGGACTCCTGGATGAACAAGAGCATTCATTATTCCTTAAATCATTCCATTCAGGCATCCAATCAAAGAGCAAAATATATATATACCCAGTGACTTAAGCAACAAATCACACGCCATGAATAATGAATAGGGGACAGGTCACAAACTGCCGACAGTGTGAAATGTGTTTGCATTCAATTGAAACAATTACAAATGATGAACAGATTAGAGGGGAGGGGGGAAGGTCAATTCTGTGGATAATTCACAATCAGGGATTTAAAAAAAATTGGGGTTAAATTATTCAAAATGACACATTGGTTTGTTATTGTAGGGTTGGTGATGGCCTAGGCATTGGGGGGCTGTGTTTTCTAGTTTGTTCAAGGGCTCTGTGGTTCTTATTTGTTATTGTAGGGCTTGTCATAGGTGTTGAGACTGCCCTGGATTGTTATTGTTGTGTTGCATGGGGGCATGGGTCTACGTACTCTGTATTATTATTGTGGGGTTGCTCAGTGGCATGGTATTTCATCCCTGTTGAACTGAGTCTAGTGCCTGGAAGCCAGTTTCACGACCCTGGTGAAACACTTGATGAAGTGGTTCAATGCCCACTATACAGGGCATTAATGTTCCTGGGTCTGGGTCAGTCAAGTGTGGTGCTACGGGTCTGGCATGGTTAGCTGGTGTGCCACTTGAGTGAAGTCGTCCAGCACCAATATAGGTGGTGTTAGGTCTCAGGATCCTTCTGGATTGACGGAGTCTAGTGCTGTGGATCCAGCACATTTGATGCTGGTGATCTACTTGCTTGAAGTGACTTGGCTGGAGCCCAGTGTAACTGGCACTAGAATCAACCATGGTGGAAGTTGAGTTTGTTCCCAATTCAAGTGACTTAGGACCCACCTAAGACTACATAGTTCAGTGGCAAAGATCCAGCACATTTGCTTGGCTAAACCAGTTGTTCAAGTGTCAGCAATACCCAGATCTCCGAGTCCAGGAGAGTCAACGGAGGCCCTGGCATTCCTTTCCTGGGAGTCTCTCCTACATCCGATGAAGTGAGCTGTAGCTCACGAAAGCTTATGCGCAAATAAATTGGTTAGTCTCTAAGGTGCCACTAGTCCTCCTTTTCTTTCTCCTGACAAAATCAGACTGGGGGCCTGAGCAGGGCATGACAAGGCCTTCCTTGCCTCCCGGACCCTTCTGCTGGGTTATCTGTGTAGGGCTGCTGGAGGGCACCTGGCTGGGTACTCTGTGTTGTTGTAGGGTTGCCCCGGGGGGGGCTGTGTGCCCCGCGGTGTGTTGTTGTAGGGTTGCCCCGGGGGGGGGGGCTGTGTGCCCCGCGGTGTGTTGTTGTAGGGTTGCCCCGGGGGAGGGGGGCTGTGTGCCCGCGGTGTGTTGTTGTAGGATTGCCCGGGCGGGGGGGGGGGCTGTGTGCCCTGCGGTGTGTTGTTGTAGGGTTGCCCCCGCGGGGGGGGCTGTGTGCCCGCGGTGTGTTGTTGTAGGGTTGCCCCCCGGGGGGGGGCTGTGTGCCAGGCGGTGTGTTGTTGTAGGGTTGCCCGGGGGGGGCTGCTGCTCTTTTAACGCGCATTGTAAGCGGCTAAGGGAGGCAGCTGTTGGAAAAGCAAGAGGCTCTCTTCGTCCTCTGGGCTGATACCAAGACAAGGGGGCAGGACAGGCTGGAGCCCCGCACGCCCCAGGAAGCCCGGGGCCGCGCGAGGATACCCCCCCCCCCCGCAGGGGACCTCCCCCCCCCCCCGGCGGCGCATGCTCCTGGGAGCGCCCAGCAGCGAGGCGATTTAAAAGGCGGCGGAGCGCGGAGCCGAGCGGGGCAGCTGCCGAGGAGCCGGGCGGAGCCGGGCCGAGCCCCCTGCCCCTCTCCAAGGTAGGGCGAGCGCGCGTGTGGGTCCCCTGCCCGCCGGGCACCCGGGGCTGTCAGCGGGCGCGGCTCAGACTCTCCCGGGACGCCGGGGCTGACCCCCGGGGAGAGGGGCCAGAGAGCCCCGGCAAAGGGCGAGCGGGGCGCAGCCTGCAGGGCGAGCGCAGGGTCCCGGGCCGGGCTGCTCCGGCCCATGCCCGGGCCCCCCGGGGGCGGTGTCGGCCCCGCGGGGGGCAGAGGAGACCCGCCCGGGTGAGTGGGACCCGGTGGCTGCTCCGGGGGAACCCGGGCTGCCCCCCACGCGCGGGGGCTCCTGTCTCATCCCTGGGGGGGCGGCGGTATTTGGGGGGACATCCGCTGCCCCCCGCTTTGTGCTCTGTCTTTTCCTGGCTTCCCCCGGGGGACAATCGGTTCTGTGCTGGGGCTGCCCGAGGAGGACGCACGCTGCCTTTAGGTGGCTTTTTTTACAAATAAATGTCATTCCTTTTCTGACTGGGCAACGAAACGACTTCATCCCTGTGTGTTTCCTATCACCGTTCAGCGCTTTCCTTTCCCCAGCTTTGTGTTGTGCGGTGGCTACTTAGTTAAAAAGCAAACCAGGAATTTGAACTATGTGCAGCAACCGTGGGGTTGCTGAAGTTTGTCAGTCGTCTAATGTGACTGTAAATATAGATACATATATATTCCGTTTTGACATACTCCAGCCTTTCCCTCTCCTGCAGAGAGCAAACAACATGCTTTTAGCACACTCCTCATCTGTCAAGGGGGAGAGAGACCACAGAAACTGGCTCGTTCCTAAGGAGGGAAGAGATTTTGAGGGCTAGCGCTCTTCCTGTCGCTGTAGTTAAATGTGTTCCACGTCTCTTGAGGCATTTGACAAGGCAGTCTGACCTGGTGCCTTTTTAAGTAACATTAATAATAACAATGAGGCTACTGGAGACAGGGAGCTTTTAATATAAAAATTTTGAAGTAGCTTTAGTCAGCAGGAATGGAAGGTGTAAAAGTGCAAGGCATAGGTGAGAATGTCACTTCAGGTAGAGCTGATAAGCAACGTGTGTGTGTGTGTGTGTGTGTCCCCGTCCTCCTGACCCAGCTTTGTTCTTTGTGGGTTTTGTGCATTACTTTTCTGGCTGCTTTTGTGCAGTCCAGAAGTTGTTACATATGTTAGTTCTAAACCTTAGAGGGAAGGGGGGAAAAGTCTAGGAGAAGAGAGATGAATCTGGACTTTCCAGAATCCTGGGAGTCTTGCAGGGACAAACCAGCCAATACTGTAATTAACCCGAATCAAAGAAAACAAGCATGTCACAAAACTAGTAATGTTGGTATGACTTGAGTTCTTGATGGGCACGCTGCTTTAACTGAGTAAGGTACCAATTCATGTTTCCCTATGTGTAGGGCCCTCCTAAATTCATAGCCATGAAATATGCGTCACGGACCATGAAATCTGGTCTTTTAGGTGCTTTTACCCTATACTATAGAGATTTCACGGGGGGGAGACCAGTGTTTTTTTCAAACTGCCCAAAAGGGAGTTGCAGGAGAGTCACAAGGTTATTTTAGGGGGGTCATGGTTTTGCCATCCTTTCTTCTGCGCTGCCTTCAGAGCTTGATGGCCGGAGAACGGCAGCTGTTGGCCAGACACCCAGCTCTGAAGGTGGTGCCCCTCCAGCAGCAGTGCAGAAGTAAGGGTAGTAGTACCACAACCCCCCCTACAATAACCTTGCTACCTCTCTCCCTCCTCTCCCCAACTGCTTTTTCGGTCAGGGTCCCTACAATTACAATGCCATGAAATTTCAGATTTAAATAGCTGAAATCATGAAATTTACTATTTTAAAAATCCCATGACCGTGAAATTGATCAGAATGGACTGTGAATTTGGTAGGACCCCGCCTATGTGTGACTGCTTTAGATCAAATAGAAAACCAATGTAAGGAATTAGGATTTTTGTGTTAGTGATAGGAAGCTTGATTTCAGTGCTTCTCCAAAGCCACTTGGTCTGCAAAACTGGACTGGAAATGTTTCAGGAACAACATTTCTACTCCCTGTCTGGAGCTGGAAGGTTCATGGATAATGAAAAGGAATAAACCAAACTCAAACAAGGTTCAGTTCAGGTGTGGTTACAGTCTTAGATAAAGGTTCAGGGAGGTGTGTATGTGACACCTGATCAGAACTTAACTGGGAGTTTTTTGGCAATTTTACTCAGAATCTATTTCTCAGAGTGCCTAAATGACATAGGTGCCTAAGTCACTTTCAAGGATGGGACTTGGGTTGCTGAGTCACTCAGGCACTTCTGAAAATCTTACCTGCTAACTTTTGAACAGCTTCTAAGTGACTCACTGTACCTGCAGGCCTCTTTCTGTCATAAAGGATCAATTCATGCCACCAGGTCCCTTCTCGCATCTTCCTGTTGTTCCTTGGTAGCTTTCCTACCCTTAAGGGAAGTGGTTCCTAGATACTTGCAGTGAAAGAGCCAGGGTTAGAAATCGGGGATTCCTAGCTCCTAGTCTTGTGCTGAGATTGCCCAGTTAGACTCTGGAACATATTGCCGTAAGATATCCTTGAGGCCAAGGACTTAAAGAGGATTTTAAAAAGGATTTGACATAATATGGTAAGAAGAATATCCAGAGTTGTTAATAAATAACTTTATGAAAGAAAGAAATGAGAGCTTGGCAAGGGAGAGTTTGATGTATAAAACACCATGCTTCAGGGCATAAACCAACCTTTAAGTACCAGGAGACAGGAGGAAGTTTTCCCCTGGGGGAGGGTTTCCCATAAGAATCTACTGCAGGGCTTATTCCTCCAAAGCCGCTGAAGCGGGCCAGTGTTGTAGAAGGGATACTGGACTAGATGGACAGAGCTCTGATCTTGTCCGGCAATTCCCACAATGGTATCTTGCCACATCTCTAAAGGGGTCTGTTGTTTAAAACACAAGAGAGCGCTTGCTTGGGAAAAAAACATTGAAACCTCTTGGGATGCATTACCGATACCATAAGGCCCAAGCCCTGTGGATTTGTGTTGGAGGTGTCCAGAGCTAGGGATTCTCCATACATAAATCTGAATAAGATTAAGATTCCTAAAGAATCCTATTGATTCAGAAATACATAGAATTCTGTACAATACATTCCAGACAAACACACAAGGAAACTCCATCACAAGATCTTCTAGAAGGAGGGGCAAGGGGATGGCATTACTGCATTTGTGGTTGATGCTGGCAGCCAGAAACACTCGCTACATAAATCATGAGGGAAGCACATATCATCAGACTCTGAGATAAAAATAAAATCTTCTATAAAATCTGGGGCTGTCTTATTTTTGAATGAGTAACTACAAAATACAGATGCTGAAAATAAACTCTTAATCATTTAATCTAACAACGTACTTCTGCTTGGAGCACTCAAAGGTTCAGTCTTCCCTTGGTTACACCTCTCCACCTCTCTGTTGAAGTTCACCGTGGGTGGAACCTAATACACTGTGCCAGTTTCACACAATCAACTACTAGAGTAACTGCCAGTATGTTCTCAAAAGGAAAATCTGACATTGGAGTGCAGCTCTATGAAGTCGCGCTCTGGAAATCTCATCCTGTTCGTAATTTGTAATGTTTTATTTTCTCAGTATATGTTGCTGGCAGTTGCCAAACTGGATCAGACAACTTGTCCATGTAGCCCAGGATTCCAACTCCCACCATGGCTGGCACCAGATGCTTTCTGGAAAAGTGCAAAAAAACCCTCTTAATGGACAATGCAGAGTAACTTGTGTCTAGGAGCAAGTTCCTTCCAGTCAGTTAATGGCTGGCCCATTCCTTGAGCATGGGAATTCATACCCCTTACATTTGAATCCTAGCTTATGTAGCAAAGGATGTTCTTATTATTCATATACATGTCTAATCCACTCTTTGACTCTTGCTAAGCTCTTGGTTGGCCCCAATAATACTCAATGGCAGTGAGTTCTCCAGGTTAACTATTCATTGTGTAAAGTCTCTCCTTTTGATTGGTTTTAAATCTGTTACCTTTCAGTTTCATTTTGTGTTTAAATTCTCAAACCATATAATTCTGGTGATCCCCAATGCTGCGGCATCTGTCACTCCACATGGACTCTTCCTAGCTGTAGCCCAATTCAGGACTCTGTAGCTCACAAAAGCTTATGCTCAAATAAATGTTAGTCTCTAAGGTGCCACAAGTACTCCTTTTCTTTTTGTTAGTAGTGTTTCTAAAAGCTGTTTTGACTAACACTTACAAAATCACAAGCCCCTCTTTGCCCCCTGCCAGGCTGTTTCATGTCTGTCTTTGCCACATATTTCTTTGGTGTAACTTCAACCATGATCAGATTTGTGGACAGCTCCAAAACTGGAGTGGGACAGAAGCAAAGTGACTGAGAAAGGTAAGAGCAGAGCAGAGGAAACGATATAGGGCAAGATTGCTACTAATCAGTGTAAAGCCCTGGACCCTGGGAGAAGAAATAAGAGGTGCAGAAGTAAGATGAGGGAAGGGAAAGGAAATTTAAAAAGCGGCACTTGGCAGGTTTATTTTCATCTCTGCTGTCCCAGGGTCACTCTTTCATATAACCAAGCCCTGTAGTTTCTGCATGAGAAGGTCCAGGGCTGGGATTGAGAGACAAGGAGGGGAGGTGTCCCTGGGAGGATCTTTGCTTTAAGAAGAGCAGAGAAGCTTGCAAACAGTTGAAGGCATCCATGAAATAATAGGTGTTGCACCAGGAAAATATTGCCTAGAAGTGTGTGTGTGAATTTCACTTTAGGATATGCAAGCAAAATCTCCACAAGCATGGAACATCCAGAGGACAGGAAAAGAACAAGACAAAGGCTCCTTGTCATGCGACTTGTGTCTCACAATCAAACCCCACATACCTGTTTTAAGACTCAGTGCAGCAAACTCTGACTTCCTTTAAATCACAGTATTGCTTGTGTAATATGGCATTACTCACTGCAATAAGAGTGGCAGTGAGAGAGGTGCCTGTGTGTTTCACATCTCAGCCACCCAGGGGCTTGATCGTGAAATATAACTACATGGAACGCTAAAAAACTTCTTTGTTATTTTTATGCTGCTCCTTGGAGGTCTCTAAACTTGTGGCCCTTTTTGTTTTCATCTCCTCAAATGTCAGTTCCTGGTTTAGTTTGAAAATATTTAACGTTTTTGCTAATCTGCATAAGAGAAAAAGCAGACCCTGTGAATATTGTCTGGCAAAATAAGAAATGTAATAGAGGCTTGTAGCCCGAATGGCTTCTTTGTCTTGGTGGCAGAGGGAGGTTGGAACATATTCTGCAGTAAGCAGGTGTTTGATCTACAGGCATTGAATAAACATTTTTCTCTTCCTCTAAATGCCCGTATTGTGAAATCGCAGTCACCAGTCCAGTTCTCAAGACCTTGTTCCGTGTCTGTGTGGGGAAGTACCTCTGCATTGAAATGTGGCACTGATTTCCAGCTGTTTAGAGCCAGAATCCCAGGACTGCCAATCTCAAGAGTTTAAAAAAAAATGGTCCCAAAGATCACAAGATCGTTTGGTGATTTGTTTTTGTTTTTTTTTTTTAATACATGATTTAATCCAATGTTGGGTTCTTTTAATTTGCCTTTTGGTTTCTGAGCCTTTAGCTTACATATTCTTGTATGTGTTTGACTAGCATCTAACTATTTACATGTCGTATTTGTATTACTGTAAAACCTGGGAGCCCCAGTCACGGACCCAGGCCGTATTGCGTTAGATGCTGTACAAACCCAGAACAAAAAAAGACAGTCACTGCCCCTGAGAACTTGCCATCTAAGTATAAGACGAGACAACAGATGGATACAGACAGACCAATGAGGGAGGACAAGGAAACAACGAGCCCATATTGGTCAGTGTAATCAGCACAACAGCAACCTAACTGTTGTCAAGTTTTTGGTGAGCATCACACCCAAGGAGAGTTAAGGAGGAGAAGGAGGGAGCGATGCGGATGTTAAGGAGGAGCTGAGGGGCAGCGTGGGAGGAAGCATGAAGATGCTTGTTTGAAAATTAGAGCACTCCCTTCCCATGAAACCTCTGGGCTAGTGTTTGAAATTCCCATGCTGGGTATAAAAGAGTAACTGAAATGATCAGTGGGCTGACAGGGTGGATTTTCATGAGGACTAGCTCATAGCTCTATACGTAGAGCTTTGGAGTTGGATGTACCTACCTACAAGAATGTAAAGGGAGTATGTAAGTGGAGGGGCACAGGACTCATACAGGGTATATAACTTGGACTAATGGGAAAGGGAAGGGGGAAACCTGGTGCTTGGTACTGAGGAGAGAACCTTCCCAGCTCTCAGATCTATTAGACTGTCGAATAGTGCCCATGGGATATGGTGACAACCTCAGGGCTTGAGACACATCAGACCAGACTGGACAAAGCACAAGAGAATGTACTTTTGGGAACAGTCCTGCATTAGCCCCTGGGGGGGGATGATGCAATAGGGCCTTTTTCATCTTTAATTTCTCTGAACACAGGCCACTCTTATTCCCCCTGATACTCCTGTTCATCATTGTTCGCACATGCCGTTCATAGCAGGGCATGAGCCTTGTAGGCGAGAGCAGCGAACTCTAGCTATCCCCCTCACCAGTTGAAACCGAGCTTGGGTACTGGTTTGCATGTGTCCTCTTTCCTGGTCATCTTGGCTGCACAACTGCGGTGATAACCCTGTGCCAGGTACTTAATAACGGGCAGTGCCAGCACCGTAGTTTTGTGGCTGCAGTGGGCAGAGTGGAAATGTCCAGCTCCTGCAATAATGGAAACTACTGCCCACGGTGACCTGATTGTGTGCTAGAGGTATCCCTGGGGAGTGATGCAGAAGTATCCATAACTCACCAGAGGTCTCCTTCCCCTTCATGTGTATCCGCATTGAACTTTGCTCCAGTAAATACAGCAGGATGCTAAGATGCCTGCAGGAGGAGAAAATCCTGCCTTTTCCAAAGAGAGCCATCAATGGAGAGCGCGTCACTGACATCCTGCTAACACAGCGTAGTTGTAAGAGAGCTCTCGCCCGTCTGCCATCTTCAGCAGATGCCCCCTGCATTAACGCAGCCTACTTTGTATCAGTGCGATGCTAACGTGTTAAGCGTGCGCAACAAGAGATGAGCCCAAATTCTGGCTCAGAGCACTCCTGGACTAAGTGGCTGATCCTCCTGTCTCTGGACTTATCACCCTGATAGGAACACAGCACTGGAAGGGACCTCCTGGGTCACTAAGTCCAGTCCCCTGCTATGTCAAGCTACCCCGTCATGTATTCCCATTCATAAATGTATCATGCTTCACTTTAAATAAGTAAGGCTGAGATTTTTACACAGGCATGTAAAAGGAGTTAGGTGCTCAATTCCCATTGGATGTCAGGGGCTTAAGTGAAATCCCAGCCTAAAGCCACTTCTTTAGAAAGGTGAAAATCTCCTTCCAGGTACGTAGAGGCAAGCAGCAGCCTCATGTGAATTCTTACTGCTGTCTATTAAATCCCTGGGAGATGGGAATTGATGATGGTTTGAAATCATTTTAAAAAAATGCCAAATTTTGAAAAATCCTGTTCTTCCTCACCCCATTGCCCCCAAATTACCCACAAACCTCTTTCAGGTTTTTGATTAAACTTGATATTTTGGTAAAAATCTTTGGTTTGTTTTTACAAAAGCTGGAGAATTTCAACCACCTTGAAAATGGTTGTTTTGGTCAGAAAGCCATTGTTTCATCAGAAAAGCGTTTTGATGGAAGATCTGTGACCTGCTGAATGAACGATGCCAGGACCACCACAATCTTAATTAATAGAAATGAAGGGACTGGTGCTATAAAGGTGGCTGTAAAACGGCTCTAACACCTTTTCGTGGCGGGGAGGGTAAATCCCAGACACTTCAGGGAGAACTATGGTCCATTGCCCAGTCCACCTGCTTCTCACGCACTCATGTTGGTCTGATAGGACTTATGGAAGCCTCCTGCTTCCAGCTGTCTTGATTCTAGTCCTCAAATGGCAAGGTCTTTTGTCTGTTTCAAAGCCACGATTTCATTTTGGCGACTGAAAACGGAGAGGGAGAAACCCACCAACTTGCCGGTGGAGGTCAAAGGGCATGCCGAAAGATATGTTCGCATCAGGCTCCTTCAGCAGGAACACAAATAAGTCGAATTGCAGACCAGAAAATTACCATGAAAAAATGTACTAACTACGATGTGATTACAAAAGAGCCTATTTGTTCTTTGTGCATCTGAGATTCAACGTGCATCCTCCAAGGAAAAGCATGGCATCGCACTCTTGAAAGTCAAGCACAAAGGGCTATATAACTTTTTGAGCCCATTGTTTTACTCTCCCCTGGGATTTTCCTGGATGATTTTTGGATAGTTGTCATGCCCTCCCCACACCCCACAGCACCCCACCCCCAGTGGTGGTCCTCTGTGTCTAGCAAAAGATAGATTTCCCCACTAAGTCCTCAAGACCGTGCTCGCAAACAGCGCCTTCCCCGCCTTGCAATGGAGCTCCCTTTGCAGGGAGTGCTACTGGAATCCTCTTGCTACTTCTGAATTGGCCAGCAGGGGTATTATGAAAGCTAATGAGTCATTCCCTTCTGCCACCATTCACAGGGTTTGAGCCTTTTGTCTCTGCTGTGTTCCCAGAGAACCACAAATCATTTCACTAATCCAGCCAGGATGTCTTGTATGGCAGTGCAGAACAGAGCCATTCGTCTGGCAATTAACTACATCAGGTGGAATATCTCAAGCACTGCAGCTTTCTAGCATTGCAAATTCTCCCCAAGGCTGGTGCTGGGAGTTCAAGGCACGATGCTGGCTCAGCGGTGAGTTCAGTCTGAAGCATCTAGCCCTGGCCACTGTCAGAAGACAGGATAGATAGACCATTGGTCTGACTCAGTATGGCTGATCTTAAGCTCTTCAATCCCCGATTGTGCAGTACCCACCTTCCCGTCATAAACAAGAAGTTCAGCTCTCGTTTCCTATTTTCCCAGCTCTGTTCGCAGGCAATGTGGCCTCGAGACAAGATAACCACGAACACCCCCACAGCTGTGATTACAGTCTTGGAGACTTTTTTTCCCCTCGTCATCATAAATGAGCAAAGCAACGATAACGCGGATGATGCGGGAGCCAGGGCTGACTTGCCAGTAGTGTAACTTCAATTCAGTTTCAGAGTAACAGCCGTGTTAGTCTGTATTCGCAAAAAGAAAAGGAGGACTTGTGGCACCTTAGAGACTAACCAATTTATTTGAGCATGAGCTTTCGTGAGCTACAGCTCACTTCATCGGATGCATACTGTGGAAATTGCAGAAGACATTATATACACAGACACCATGAAACAATACCTCCTCCCACCCCACTGGAGGTATTGTTTCATGGTGTCTGTGTATATAATGTCTTCTGCAATTTCCACAGTATGCATCCGATGAAGTGAGCTGTAGCTCAGGAAAGCTCATGCTCAGATAAATTGGTTAGTCTCTAAGGTGCCACAAGTCCTCCTTTTCTTTTTTCAATTCAGTGTGACTTCAGCACATATTGCTCAGCTGGGAAGAAGAGACTGAGTTTAGTTCCATCTGAACTAGTTTTCCTTCCTATTGTGTTTCCAAGAATGGAAATTAGAGGGGCAGGCACTTTATAAGTTTCCTTCTTGTTTGTTCTCTTCCCTAACCCCTTTTTATGGCCAGTGCTGGCCTGTTCCCTCAAGCAATCTGTGGAAGCATTATTTTTTGTAATGCAGTGGATCATGGTAAAAAGACCTGTCAAATCTCCTATGTTTCCCCAGGCGGATCTGATTTACACTGGAATTCCCCCTGCACCCTGAAAGAGCTTTGGGGCTGTCTCGCCTTCTGCCCGGACATTAAGTTGCAGAGGGGTGTGCTGGGGGAGGCCCTTGGCCATGGCATCCTAAGTGGAGATTTGAGTGGTCCAGCTTCAGCCATCCCTAGTCCATAGGGATCTGTCCAAGAAATTAAGTTATTTTGAGCCCTTTACTAGCTAGTGGGGGTGGTGCAAAAGTGGTCTGGTTTTTAAATGAATGTCTGGTTGGTGGCAACACTTCCTCTGACCCTGTTGATTTGGTATTGACCGTGTTGGTTGCTCTCAAGTTCTGTAATTGCAGGAGTGGGTTGTTTGGTTTTTTTTGCTGCCATTCTCAGTCTCACATTTCTAAGCCTCTTACATTTTTCAGATTCTTGACACCATGGAGAGATGTTAAGCTGGCGAGTTATCTGTCTGGGGAGGAGGGTCAGTGTGGAATCCCTGGATCATGTGCTGCTTTCTTTTAGTTGTTAGTCAGAATGTTTCTAATTGTGGAATGTAATGATGAGCTAGTTTCCTATCTGTGACTGGATGTTTCCGGGTTTTTTTTTTTTTTTTTTGTAATTTCCTTTATTTGCTGTGTGTGTGTGTGTGTGTGTGTGTGTGTGTGTGTGTGTGTGTGTGTGTAAAATATATCAGGGCTTCAGGGCTGACTTTTAACCTTCTTCCTCCACAAAAGTCCCCAACCCCAACCGCTCTCTTTAGGACTGCTGGGAACCTACTCAAGAGAGTCTCTCAAATGTCCAGACCAAGAGGTTTGGGACACACTTGCTACGAATGGGCATAAACCAACCGGTGCAGCAATGAGCCAGGGGATCTATCCAGAGACTCTGCATGCTCCACGTGGCTCAGGCTCAGATTGACCCCTGAAAGCTGGTCACTACTGGAAATGAGGCCCATGGGCCTGGTTCACCATTGCGCTGCACCTTGCAAAGTCACTTGCGCTAGTTGAAAATGCTACCTGGTCAGAACGGGAGCACTTCACACCCACTTTGTGCCAGTGTAAATGGCTGTGCAAGGTGCTGGGAAAGGGCAAATTGAACCCTATCTGCCTTTCCTGGCACCCTCTGTATCTAGCTAAGAGTGTCAGTGTCAGGACTGAAAGAGTCTCTCCCTCGTGTAGGAAGAAGGGCAGAGTGGGTTGTATTGGGGAACCTATTTCTCTCCATATGAATTAACCCCTTCCTACCAACAGCTGGGAATTTAGGGACATGGTGGGTGCTGAGCTTCTTTTGTTGTCGAAAATCTGGCCCTGGGTTACAAAAGCCCACGAGGTCACCCGGGAATGCACAGTGACCATGTGCTATTACACAGTGACTGAACGGGGGACAGTCCCGTTCTGAACTCCTCCTGCTTGGCAGCATGGGCCTGTCTCTAGTGTTGAGAGAGCCAAAGGCAGATCCTGAACTGGAGCCGCCTGAGGCATGGCTACCCTACCCAGTCGCTTCCAGAAAACCAGACAGACTTCTTTTGCGAATGAGCGGGCTGTGTGTGTGTGTGTGGCTGGAAGTAGGAGGGTTGTCACATGTTCTGTTTTATTATTCGTCCCTTTTGAGCGCTGCTGTTTCTGTTCCTAGATACAGAAAGGGGAGGAGGGGCGGGAGGGCAGATCCTGAGCCACCTGTTGGATTTCCACACTTGTGGAGGCCGCTGTCCTTTTTCACAGTGTCTGTGTCTTTCTCCTCACTCCCTACGCCCCAGCATTCAGTTCACAACCAGCCCATTGTGATGCCGGATTAGAGCAGCTGGGTGGAGCCTTTCAGGCTCAAGCGTAACTTCAGTCCCTTTAAAAACCTTCAGAGGCTTTTTCATTTTTTTTATATTTTAAAGAGGACGGCAACGCCAACAAGGGGATAATTTGATGGATTACGCTGTGGGGCTGAGAGGCTCTCCCTAATCCCCTTTGTGCATCTGCTTGACCAGACGCGCAGCAGAAGCCCCCAGCCTCTGACAGAGAAAAGGCAGATCAGCAGAATGTGTTTTACACACTGACATATAAATACGGGGCCCTGGTCATGTGGGGCTCCTCGGATATAATCTGTGCCAGTTACCACACCACGGAGGAGGGGAGGGAGCCTGGCTGGAGTGTATTATTTCCCCCCGACTCTTCCAATTCAATTTACATTTTTATTCTTCTGCTAATAATAAAAACTTGAGCAGGGGAGGGAAAGGAGATGGGCAAACTAGATCAGATGTCATTGTGATGGGCATAGTTGGCGAACCAGAATAAAAAGCAGAACCAAGTCTTCCCTGACCCCTGGAGGTGTCCGGCTCCTGACTTCACAACATGGGCCCATCTCTTAAAATAAAGTCTGAGCAGGCATGGTGCAGTGGGACCCACTTATAGAGGAGTTGGAGTGAAACTCTAGTTAGTTATTGAGCATCAATCACTGGCTGGTCATTCCATCTCAAAAAAAGATCTTGCAAGACTGGAGGAGGTTCCCAGGAGGGTGATGAGAATCAGAAATGTAGGGCTGAAAAGAACCTCGTGAGGTCAAGTCCTGCCCCCTGCACTGGGGCAGAACCAAGTAAACCGAGACCATCCCTGACAGGTGTTTGTCCAACCTGTTCTTAAAAACCTCCAGGGATGCAGATTCCACAACCTCCCTTGGAAATCTGTCCCACAGCTTAACTACCCTGAGAGTTTGAAAGCTTTTCCTAATATCTAACCTAACTCTCTCGATTGCTTCTTGTTTTACCTGCAGTGGACATGGTTCTCTTTATAACAGCCCGTAACAACTGGAAGACTGTTTTTCTCAAGACTAACAATGCTCAGTTTTTTTAACCTTTCCTCACTAGGCAGATTTTCTAAACCTTCAGTAAGTTTTTGTTGCAGTCCTCTGGACTCTCTCCAATTTGTTCACCTCTTTCCTAAAGTGTGGCACCCAGAACTGGACACCGTACTCCAGCTGAGGCCAGTAGAGTGGGGAAGTTGCCTCCCATGTCTTCCACACAGCATTCCTGTTCATACCCCTCAGAATGATATTCGCCTTTTTAGCAACTGCATCCCTGAATAACAGGGAAGGTGATGATAAAAGTATCTAAAACAATGACTGGGATAGAGAAGGCGGATCAGGAGCTCCTGTTCCCCCTCTCTTTTTGCTCATCTCCAGCGATTAGAGATGGGGATGAGACCGATGTGGGAGGTCGATTATCTATCTCTGGTGGGGCTCGTACAGCTTCCTCTGAAGCAACTGGTGCTGGCCGCTGTCAGAGACAGGATCCTGGGCTAGATGGACCTTGGGTCTGATCCAGTCTGGCGATGTTTATGTTCCTGTGTTGAAGAAACAGCACTAGGGCCAGCCTCGGCTGTCCTGGGGAATAACGAATTGTGTCTGAGACCCCCCCAGGCGCTGGATGCAGGTGACGAAGCAGAAATTGGTTCTGGGCAAACAAAGTTGTTCAGGGCTGGCTTGCAGGGCCGTAGGTGCAGCAGTCCCATTGCTGTTCCCTCAGCACTGTCCTAAGATCTCCCTCTTATGGCGAAGTTCAACCCTGGAGTATCTCGGTCAGTGCATTTGGCCCCTCTTTGCTCTAGGGCTGATTTGACCCTTTGAGTTGACTGATGTCTTCCCCCCCTCACAGGATCTAGCTTCTTTTTGATGGAAATGGGTCTGAGCTACAAAGCTCCAGGCCAGCTCTGAGCTTCCCCAGTGTATGAGAGTGCTGGGATTGGGAGCCTTGGCTCTGGCATTTCTCCCTTGCACAGGAATGCCCAGCAAGTCACGGTCAGGGGCCCCACCGTGTCTTGGCTCCTACCACTCTGCACTAACCGCTACACCACAATACCTCCTAATCTTGGGAGTAGAAGCCTGGAGCACTGGCTCCTCATTCCTTGTCTTAATCACTTGATTAAGCCCTTCCATGGTGGGCTGCAACTGAGCCTTCCAGGCAGGAGATACCTTCCTCAGCTACTCGACAGACTTGAAGTGGGCTCACCTCTGCAGAGCACTGACCACAATGATCCTACCCAGCATCCACTGGGCTGCTGATGCACTGCCCTCTCTGGAAGCGTAATGCACTCTCTGTAGTGTCCAGCATCCGCCCATGGCCTCTGCTTCCTCTGGTGAGTCAGTCAGCTCCCCTCCTGGTCAGGCATGTGGTTCCTGTTTTAACAGGGACAGGGGAGGATGTCAGGTTTGAACTGGCCACTGCAGTATCTTTCCTCTGGGTTGGAGAGGGTGAGGGACCGGGTAGCAGGACACTGGAGCTCAGTGTGAGAGAACCTCCCTGCCTGGTGCTCCTCCTCTGTCAACCAAATAGAGGGAATGGGTGGCGGGGCCAGAGGTCTGTGGAGCCTGGCAGGCTGCTGAACCCTCCGGAAGGGTGAGGGTTCAGGTTAAGAGCCCCACAGAATCTCTGCCGTGGCATCACCAAAAAGCAAGAAGCAGGGCAGAAGTGCCAGGGTGAAGGGCAGGGGGATTGATCCACTCAGGGACACGCTCGTCTCTATACAACAGGCTAAGCGTAGACAATGCTGTTAGCCAGCCCAGCGTCCCCAGGCTGGGAGAGAGTCCTGGGCTAGTACTTCTTCAGAACCGTGAATTCTCTCTTCAGGGTGATAGACTGTTCTGTAAAATCACACTGTCTGATTACCCCCGTCCACCCTCTGCTCTCTAGCAAGGTAAAGTGGTTTGCCTGGAGAGTATGATAAAAGGAGTAGCCTGTCTGAGTCACACGCAACCTCTGAGGCAGTGTTTCCTAGTGGCCTGAGCACTGGCGGGACTCGATCTCTGCTGTAATCCCTGACTCTGCCACTGACCCTGGGTGACCGAGGGCAAGTCACGTCACTTCCCTCTTCTCAGTTCTCCCCTCCGTTGAAATGGAGATGACGATGCTTGTCTCTAGAGCTAGTCAAACAATGAAGGGGGAAAAATGTGTTTCACAGGTTTTGAAAAGAACGGACTTGCTGAAATCTTTTACCAAATATTTTCAGTCCTCTTGTCTCTCTTCTCCCCCCGGCCCCCAGTCCTTCAACATACAATTGTAGGTTTTTTTTTCTTGCTCATATTTTTTTGCCACTGAAAAGGGGCTTAGAAGGAAGAGGCGATTGGGGTGGGCGTGGGGGGAGAAAAAAAATTGTTGAAAAATCCCACTCTACTTGCCTCCTTTCCAAAGCACTCAGGCCTCTGAATGAAAAGCCCAACACAAATGCTCTGTACTACTCTCATCCCCTCCATTGCTGACTCAACGTGCGGCCTTGTCAAGTGGCCATGCTGAGCTGTGCCTTAGCAGCTCTGTTGGTCAAACAGGGATAATTCCTGACTGGCTACCTGAGGCCTTGTTTGTGTCTGTTCCGTGCTCGTCAAAGACGACGGGACGTACGTAGGCAGCAGTATAAAACAAACTGAGCTGAGTCACCCGTTCAATACACAAACGGCACTGGAATGAAACACACTCTGGTGTCTGGAATAAGTTCAGAACTCCTGATTTTTCTGCCCCTCCTCTGCATTTTTTGGCTTCTTCTGGATTCCTGGGTTCCTTCCAGGACCAATAGATCTCAGCCGCTTTCCTTGACCTGTTCCCTAACAAGCTGGCAACTTTCACCAACCATCCCAATTTAGCTTTTCAGTCCCCTCAGCAAACCTCTCCTGGTGTTGTCTGGCCTGTGTCTGCTCTTACACGGTGCTCGTATACTGATATCAGGGGAATCCATCTGAATCCACACTGGCGGCACTGAGAGCAGAACCAGGCCCACGATCTTCCATGAGATGGCCAGAGCTTGCATCTTAAACAACTCCATCCAGGCAAAGCGGCCTGCCCAGCTGACCAAGGGTATGGCTGACAGCAGCTTCATTCATCAGCCTCGCCTGCCGAGCCATTCCATTCCAGTCACGGCTCAGCCAGTACCGGCTGTGTGCGGGGACTTGGCAAGAGAATGGACTCCGTCACCATAGTTTTGAACAGACATTGGGCAGCAGCCGAATGCAACATTGTTCACTTCCATAACTGTGGTTCGCTATGAAAGGACCTACTCCAGGTTATCAAAAGAGCTCAGCACAATGGGTGCATATTAGGTGCTGAGCTCTCTTGGAAAAACTACCATTAATTGTGGATGCTGAGCAGTTGAAAGTCTGATCCTTCCTCTCTCTCTGGGCCTCTATTCCCCAATGGTGGACAATCCTTCCTCTGTCTCGTCTGTTCAAACCGAAAACTCTTTGGGGTGAGCATCAGGGCCCTGATATAGGTTGAGGCTTCTAGGCGTTATTGCAAGACAAATAATAATGGCGGATGGATTGACAAGGAAGAGACTATTGTCATGGCACTAGAAATCCAAGGCCTTTTTATTGACTAATATCAATGTCCTCCTGATGGTCTAACATCTCCCTGCAAATCAAAGTGCAAGGGTCTTCCCAACCTGCAGCACCAAACATGGTGCCCAAATTCTACACTGCAGTCTTTGTGCCACACCCTGCTTTCTGAAGAACTAGGGAAAGCAATGGAATTGCAGGTGGATTTAGGACCTTGTAGCCTCCCTGGACCTCCCACGTTTGGTACCGAAGGGAAGGGATTTCCAGCATTTGGTTTCCTCTCTTTCCCTAAAGTATTGACTGAACCCAGTGAGGCTGAGATAATGGAGTCCTGGGCTCAAAGCAAACGTAGTGTGAATTCAGAGAGACTCAATAAATTACACTTCTCCACATCCCCTCTTCCCCTGCTTTGAGAGGGGTCAAGGAGGTTGTGGGGGGGAGTCAGAGAAGGTCAGGTGAGTTTTCCATTTCACTCTGCACAAGCCTGCCAGAGCTATTCTCCACGGGGTCTTTCACAGTCAGCTGCAGTGAATAGACTCTGATCGCTGTAAAGGGATCTGGCACTGTCTGAGCGGCCCTTCCTTAAACACTCGTGCGCTCTTTCGCCCACACATCCTTGATTCCAGAGGGCGTACAGTGAGAGGGGAATTAATAATCATCCTAACAATGTCCCTCAAAGGTTAGAAATGTAACAGTGTGGTTGTAAATGGAAACCCCATTGGTAATAACACACTTACCACACCCCTTTCTCTGCCCTTTGCTTGGAAGGACTTTCTGCATCAAACCTTCTGGGTTGTGGGGAGGCAAAGGGGCAGGCAGGATGATGCTGGCTGAAGCGTTATGGTACATCTGCTCCGTGTTCAAACCCCTTCTCCCCCTCAGGGAGGAGGGGACTGGAAGCAGGGCTGGTCTCTGACATCCTGGCTGAGTATCCTGTCCACTACACTAACAACTAGAAAGGAGAGCTTTGCCCCCGGCTGTCTTCCTCCTGACCCTGCATGGTTGCACTTAGCCAGCTGAGTGCCCGTCTTCCCCAAGTTTGTGGCTCAATAACAGAGTTCCCTGCAGTCCTGACTTAGGTGCCTATCTCTGTGAGGGGGGCAGGGCTTAGGACACCCCCGGCCTCTGGTCAGGGTCTCCCACATGCTGGCTTTATGGATCACCGTCTAAGGCTCCTGTCCTCTCTCCCCTCATCCATCAGAAGGAGAGCCTAGACAGCCAGCTCAGGCTTTGTGGATTGCAGTGTTGTTCCTGTGATTTTTCTTCTAGGTGCCTAAAAGTTAGACATCACGACACTCAGTGTTGCAACACCCAAGTCCCTTTGTGCCGCCCCCACCCCCCGGCAGTCAAGGCTGGAGATGTACTTACAGCTGCACTCACTGCAGGACCTTAAGCAAGTCTTTGAAATTCGGTGCCTCAGTTGCCCTCTCAGTAAAATGGGGGATCCCTCTGACCTATTCTGTAATGTGCTTTGAGACCTGATAAATGAGGCTGTACGAATGCGAAATACCAAGACACTATTCATTACAAAATCTGAGTAATGCCCCATCACAGGGTGACACTGGCCCTGGAAGAGAGCAGGGCCAGTGCATTTGTGACTGGTCAACTGATCCCAGTGGAGCTTTAAAAGGGGGCATCAGAGCTTGAAAAGACAGAGAGCTGGTGAGGGGAAGCCTGGGTGTGTCAGGCTGAGCTGGATATGGAGCTCTCACTGCCTGCTCCCCCTGGGAATAGGGAGCCCAGAGGACTGCCAGGGTCCTTGGGGTTGAGAGGGGAGGCAGCAAAAGCCTGAGATATAAAAGCTGAGCTGAGGAACTGTTTCAGTTTGTTTAAGTTTGGACAGTAAAACTGCTTAAGAGAGACTTTGCACGTGGCAACGAGTCTTCGGGAGCTGTCTTGTTACTCTCTTTTCCCCTCCACTTCATCTGCATTTAAGATGATGCTTAGCAGTTCATACCAACCCTTGGTGGCTCACAGAGATTCGCTGGGCCTGATTCTCTGTTACCCTGCAGTTGGTACAGTCAGTGATACCTAGTGCCAAGTGGGTGAAAGGCTGGACAGACCTGAATGGCTGCCATTTTGATTTGGGAATATCTTTGACCCTGTGGCACTGGAGGAGATGCAGAGCACTGGAGAATCAGGCCCTGGGTCCAAGGGGAATGTGTATTGTAACCAGGAGAGAGGTAGAGAAGTGACAGACTGAGGCAGGCCAAGAACATCAAGGGCAGACACCCTGCTGTCTCTGTCAGCGACTCATTCCTGTAAGGACATCAGGTTTCTTGATAGAGAAAATGCTAGCTGACCTTGCCATTCAGTCTGCAGAGTATTGATTTGCTAGTTGGGGTATCTCACTCAAACTACTTTGCTTTTTTAAAAAAAAAATCAGAAATTGTGATTTTTTTTCCTAAGAAAATTATCCACAGTGAGAATTCATCCCATGGAACTTTCTCAGCTGGTCGATCATAGATCGACCCAGATATTGAAAGGACACCGAGTTAAAAATAATCTCCCCTCTGTCTGAGCAATGCTGTTGTTACTTGCAACTCCCGGGCTTTGAAGACATCAGAGTAAAAAGAGAGTCCTTTCTTCAGCTAGTTTGGTATATCTGACAGCAGGTTGTGTATGGGCCATTTCCCAGTGTCTGTGGGGAGGCTGAACCAAAAGGTGTTGCTTAAAGCCTGTTAGCTAAAAGGCTTTAAAACCCTAGTGTAGCCAGGGCAAATTGTCTTTTCACACGTTAGCTGGCAAAGGGGGTGTGTAGGGGCCACCTCTACCAGCTACCATGAGTCACCCCGTCTATTCTAGCTTCCAAGGCTGTCGTACTAGTTCCTTTCATCAGCTTTAAACTCTGTATTGTTCCCTTGTGTTCCCATCTGTCTGTTCCACCTCTGGTCTTTCTATTTCGAGTGTGAGCTCTTCGGGGCAGGGATCACCTTTCTGTTCTGGTTCACAGCCAGGGTTCCTAAGTGCTCCCACAACATAAATAATTAGTAACCCATTGAAATCTGCTTTGCAACCTTTTTATAAGGAGAGGGCATTAACGAGGGAATTGCAAGAATCTAAAGAAGCCACAGGGCTACTAGCTAAAATGAGTTAGCTTCCGGGGATTGTGTCCCTTAGGTAGCTCTCTTTTTTGGATTTATCCCACCTCCTCCGGCTGCTTGAATAATAAACGGCCAATCTTTTCAGGTCACTTATATTTCGCTGCACCCAGTCAATCCTTCAGTCTCTGAACACTCAAAGTCTCTCCTCTCCCGCTTTATTGGAGAAGCTGGAACAGCAAGAATGTCAAACATCCAGGGTTCGCCCTTTTTTTGTTGTTGAAATGGATCCCCTGTCCACTGAGAGCTTAATTTCCCTTTGTCTGGCCAGCGAGCTCCTTTTCTTCTGGCTTGCTCCCTTCAAATCACTTCAAGTCCCACCCACCTACCTGGTTGCCAGGTGAGGAAGTCTTTACAAGCTGATCTGTTGTTTCTCTGAGTGAAAAGCTCTTGCTGGTTCAGTCAGTAGGGTGTCAAAATAATTAAACCAAAATCTTGGATTAAACCTGTGGTTGTGAGCAGGGCACGGAGGGCAGGCAGGGGCAGATCCATAATAGTCAATGCAGATGGCACCCCATGCTCCCCAGCTGCACTAAAAGCCCACTGGTGGGCCAGGTCTGCAAATCTGAGCCAAGTTTCAGATGAAAGCCCCACCTTCTGCAAGGAAGGTGTTCCATGTGAGTCCTGGTGAGGCACTCGGTCATGGGAGGGAGTTCTGCTTTGAGTTTTGGGGGTCTCCGTTGATCCTGACACTCATGGGGATGGAGTGTATGTGAGTGTGGCTAACAGTGAGCCCTGACCCCCTGTGAATGGAAAATGTTGAGTTTACCCTAGTGCTGTTCCTTGGGAGGAAGTATAGCTAGGGTGACCGTATTTCCCAAAGAGAAAACGGGACACCCCAGCCGCTCGCCTGAGGCTCCCCCCACGGGAGGCTGCTGCCGGTGGCTGGAACCCTTTGGGGGCCCCCACGCAAGGCTGTTGCCCATTGCTGGAACCCTGCCCTCCCCACCCTCCCATGTGGGAATGCTGCCCCCACCCTTCAACCCTGCCTCCCCCTCTGCGGGGCGCTGACCTTTTCCCCGCTCCACCCACATGTTGCTCTGCACCATGCCCCACTTTTGCATTTGTCCTGTTTGCTCTTGACAACTGATCAAGTCGGCAAGAGCAAACGGGGACACATGCCTCTTTCTGGAGGAAAAAAAAAAAGAAGTCAGGATGGCCAGACAGGGCTTAAGAAAGGGACTGTCCCAGTCAAAACGGGATGTATAGTCACCTGAAGCATAGCCCCAGTCCTGCAAGCTCTTCCTTAAGGGCAGAGCCCTGTGGTGCTCCATGGAGATTCAGGGGTCCCCTGGCATAGAAAAGCTTGCAGGATTGGAGCCAGTCATATAGTCCACCTTCAGGCATCTGCTTGATTGAAAGCAGAGCTGGGCAAAGCCCTGGGCCCCATCCTCCGATGTGCTGAGTTCCCATCGCTACCATTGCAGTTACAAGTCAGTATCGCTTCCCCAGGCTGTAAACAGGAATGATGACCATACTCCCTCAGCTGCCTAGCATGCTTGGAGGTGGATGGCGCTAAGCAGTATTATTACTGTATTGGACCTGGGCTTGAGCAGCAAGGTTTGGATATGGATCTGAACCGGGGGGCTCCCGTCTGAAGTGAGGTGGAGTTTGCTTTCAAACCCATCTATGTAGAATTTCAAGCGGTTGTAAGCTCTTTGGGGCAGGGACTGTCTTTCTACAGCACCTGGCACAACAGGGCGAGGTCCCTAGGTGCTGCGGTAATACTATAATCTACTGTGGTTCTGTGTTTAAAAGATCAGAGGGCAGGGAGGGCTCTGCAACCAAACCCCATAGGTGTGCTCTGTGTGCCCACAGGTTGGCTCCACCTACCCCTTCCTGCAAACTCTACTTAACTACTTTTGCAAGGAGTGCTGAGCTCTCTGCATCCAGGCCACGCTGGCTTTATTAAATGAAGTTCCTGCAGGGTAAAGATGGGAATTTACCTGGATCATCTGTTAGCTCCTCTCCAGAGAGGGAGGTGAGTCTGGTGTTATGAGCTTCATTTCAAGAGACACTGGTTCTTTGAGGGGTCCCAGGACTACGCTTTTGGGTTATGTTTGGCCAAATTAGTGGTTTGATCCTATCCTAATGCTTTTTAACTCTGTGCCTTTACCAGTCTTAATGGAAAACCCTTTCCAGTTCAGTGAGTCTTTCTCTTGTGGTTCACTCACCCAGCTCCACTTGTGTGGCCAAAACCAAGTTGTACGCAGTGTTGTTGTAGCCGTGTCGGTCTCGGGATATGACAGAGATACGGTGGGTGAGGTAATATCTTTTATTGGACCTACTTGGTGAGAAAGACAAGCTCTGTGTCAGCTCGAAAGCTTTTGTTTCTCCCCAACAGAAGTTGGTCCAATAAAAGCAATTACCTCCCCACATCTTGTCTCTCCAAAACCAAGTTGGCATTTAACTTCAGACTGGTAAACACTCATCCTGAGAGAGGAAGAAAAGGGATGTTTGAGCAAGGTGCAATTTGTACCACAAAAACTCCTGGCAGCAGCATCATCACCTGTAATTGGGTCACAGTTGGTAGCTCCCAGTCCGTGCTTTACACCTGGTATTGCTGCTGTGTACGTTGGGATTAATCTTCTTATTAAGTTTAGTGGGGGCTGGATGTGTGGGAGAGAGAGACACCTGTCCTGATACAAGAGAGGCTGAGCCCTTCTGCCTTGGTCTGAAATTCTAGGGCAGTCTGAGATCCTACTTCCTGCTCCCTCCATTCCGGCTACTCTTAATTAATGCTAGAAATTCCACTACAGTACGAAGTGGGAAGGGGGGTTGTGCATCTGAGGTCTTTGTATTTTTAAACCCCAGTCCGTAAACCACCCAGGCATCTGGGACTGCAGCCCATGTAACCCACTGGTCAGTGTACATTATGTCTTCAGCTCTGTGCCTTATCCACAGAGGATAAGGGTGTGTTTATAGCTCTCAGCGTGGCTGTCCGGCTCAGAGTATCAAGGCTCGTATTGTCAGGTATGTCACTGCTTCAGTCTCCAGTTTGCTGCTCAGGATGGTGGCTGTCACATGCATGATTCTTGGCCTTGTTGAGATGTCCTGGGTCTAGTCTACATCTAAGAAGGGCGTATTTCTGCCCCTCCAATCCTTTCCCAGTAGATGTTAATGTATCTCACGGATTCAGAATATCTGAGCCAATCCCAAATGGGCCTTCAAATTTCCCATATTAGGTTAGGGGACAGGACTCCTGGGTTCTGTTCCCACCTCTGCCACTAACTTGCTATTTGACTGTGGGCTAGTTGTTTAAAACCTCTTTGGATGCCTCTGTTCCTCCTGCTGTGAAAGGAGGATACTCCCCCCCCCCCGCCCCCCGGCCCAGGGTTGAGAGTCTTAATGGTTCGTTTCAGAGTAGCAGCCGGGTTAGTCTGTATTCGCAAAAAGAAAAGTAGCTCATGAAACTTATGCTCAGATAAATTAGTTAGTCTCTAAGATGCCACAAGTCCTCCTTTTCTTTTTAATGGTTCGTAAAGCCCAGCTGTTTTGGAGGTGCAAAGTACTTGTGTTAAGCACTCTCACAGAGCAGTAACTACCCACTTGGATGAGGTTTGATCTTATTTCTGTAGCACCTTGCATTCTGAAGACTCCCAAAGCAATTTACAGTTGCTGCAGTTCACCCCACGCGGTTGAACCCTTACAAATGTTTGGGAGCCCCATTTAGTCACTGTGGCCATAGGGGTCCACCTATGGGGCTCAGCTTGTAAAATTGATGCTTTGCACCCCACCCCAGAGGTGGGTGAATGAATCAACAATTGATCTACTTGGAGCTCCTGGAATGGATTTTTCTATCATTCCCCATGCCACTTAGAGGCTGGGCTGTCTGTCTGTCTCTCCCACATAATCCTCGAAGGACGATAAAACACAATAAGAGGCACCCTGAAGTCATTAACCCTTGGGAAGCTGGGGGCAAGCAAATGAGTCACAAAGAATTGAGTGGGAGGGGAGAGACATTAGGCATGAATCCAGGGGCGTTCGTTATATGTAATGAGTTAATGACTGCCCATGAACTTCTCACATCTGTGGAGGAAAGAGGCTCCTCTTTCAATGATCATAATTGCAACAGCAGGGAAAGGTTGGGAATGATGTTCCGTGAATCCTCATCAACATGCTCCAAGAATAGATTGTTCCAAGTCTGGGCTGAGCTATTGGCTGCTGGAGAAATCCCAAACTCTCCCCAGCTCTTCCCTTTCTACTCTGTAAGACTTGCTCAGTTACTGCAGCAATGAAGGGGACCCTGGGTAGACGGATCATATACGTTTGCCCTAGGGAGTTAAAAAACCCACATTCTTATGGTGGTTCAGTCACGGGGGTAAAAAGCACAGTTCTGTCTCGTCCAAGGCTGCAGCAGGAATCCAAACCTGGCTAAACTTAATCCAGTGCCTCGCTCTGTGGTATTAACAAATCTCCCCAGGCCACTGAGGTAAAGTGCATTCTAAAGTAAAGGGCGCTTCGTTTGTTTTAGTGAGGATTACGCTACAACAAACTAAGTGTTTATCTATCGGGTGTGAATCTACCCCACAGGAAAGCCTGCCACAGGTTAATTGTTCATGGGAACCTCTCGGTGTGCATTAAGTCTTGTCCTCATACCACTCAAAGCGCTCTAACAAACTGTTAATGTGCATGTCAGCAGGGCGTACATAACAGTCCTTGGCAGGCTAGCACAGGGTAGATTCACACCCCGGCTTGCTGCAGACTAATTGTTCATGTACACAAGACCTAAGGCCACTTTACTTCTGAGTGCGAATATCCAGGAGGGGGGAGGGATGTTAATGTGCATTAACTTTCCACTTTAAGTAAATTTGTCCTAACTTGCCTGAGTGTCCCTATGTAGCCAACCCTCATGCCATTCCTCCAGCATTCTTTTAGCAAAACAATTGACTGGGGAGATCTGTGTGACACGGGACAGGTCATTTAGGCTATGTCTACATTGCCCCACAGTTCAGACTATGGGGGTGTGAACATTAGTCCTGTTTAAAGAGGACAGTGTTAACGCAAACTAAGGTATCCTATATGTAGTTCACTCCCACAGCGTCCACACAGGGGAGTTACTGTAGTTCATTCCTCTATCGTCCGAACTGTGGGGCTGTAGAGACAAACCCTTAATCTCTCTGGATTTCAGGGCTTGTACACGTGGGGAGTTTTTTCCATCATAACTATTCCTGATTACCTATCCCCGAATAACTCCATGTGTGGATGTCCTTATTCGGAATTATTTTAATCCACTTCCAATCTGGATTAAGGTAATTCTGAATAAGGCACTCTTATTCTGGAAAAAGAGCATCCACCCATGGAGTTATTTGGGAATTCCACTTAAATTTCACACCCTGCCTTAATCCAAATTTATTTCCCAGTGTAGACAAGCCCGCAGCTCCCCATCTATGAACTGGGGAGCGATGAGACTTACCTCCCCAGGGTGTTGTGATGACCCCATAAATACTTGGGCAGACACTCCACTGCTGTGGGATACGGGTCACAAAGAACAAAGGTAGAAAACATGCCCCAGGGACGTCAAAGAGCAGAAGTGGCCTGATCTCCAGCTCTAAGGCATGTGAACGGCTGATCCCTCATTGAAGGGCGCAGATTCAGTATTGCCCCAGTCAGCAATTCCATTTCCTGAAGCACAGCTGCCTAGAGCTGCTGTTCACACTCCCGTCCTATGACTGACCAGGCCAGCTCCTGCTGAGTTTACGGGATCTAATGCAATCAGAGTCGGAGGTGGAACAGCACCCTGGTATATCTATCTACAGGCTCACGGCAGAGGGCTCTTTCTCGTCACGCCCCTCCCCTTGCTTTGAGCCCATCCTCACATAGTCCCTGTCAGAAGCCGCATGAGCGAGGCGGGAGAGATGGGACATGTTAAAGGGAAACCAGATGACTCAGCTGACAATATTAGCTCAGATGACAAACTAATGCTCACGATAATTGCCATTTACTGGCAGAGGAGGCTGAACTGGGTCATATTTATTTGTGAAACTCAATGAGGCACCATCTGTGCTGCTGAATACCATGCCCCTGCCAAGATGATGGGTACATAGTTCAGATAAAAATATTGACCTGAGAGCTTTGTGCATCTAGGCTGTGGGAAGGAGCAGTGGAGCAGAAGGGCAAAAGCTCGCTTGATCTTGATTTTTCAATATGAATATAGACCATGAAAGCAGGGCCTCACGATCCTTCTGACTTTTTGGGTTGGCCTCTTGATCAAGGCACTAGCCTAGGCCTCGAGATCTGGGATCAACTCCTGGTTCTGCCCCAAACTCCTTATGTGACTTGGACAAGTCACTTCATCTTCCTCTGCCTCAGTTGCCCATCTGTAAAACGAAGATAATTCTTCCTTTTGCCTGTCTTGTCTTGTTAGCTTGTGAGTTCTCTGGGATAGGGTTCATCTCTTACGTTGTGTTTGTACAGCACCTTGCACAACAGGGCCTTGATCTCTGCGAGGGCCTCTAAGTACTTACTGGGATGCCAATAAGAAATGGAAAAGAGCCTGGGGTAAGTGACCCAGTGAAGGGGCTGAGCCTTCCAAGGCTTGGCCTCTCTGTGAACCATGGTCCTTTGATATTGCCAATATTGATGCTATTTGCAAAGGCTAGTGGGAGTGATTTTGTGTTGGGGAACGCTGTCCAGTGCCCTCCTTGTGACTGCAGCTTTGTGTCCCACTCCAGACGGGTGGTGCTGTTGACTTCAATGGAATGGAGAACTGTTTCTTGCTTTGGTCCCCTAAAGAAGGAACCCCCTCTGGTGTGGATCTCTGATTTCTAATGCGCTCTCTTCTTTTCTCCGTAGTACAGAATGTGAAGCTGGGGGAGAGACCTGGAATATGAAGCCTGCCTACCGGTGCCTGGACTCTGCATTGTAGCGACTGCATCTTGCAACCTAAGGAGGAAGAAGGGACAAGATGTTCACTGCTGATAAAAATGGCAGCCAGTGTGTCTCCATTGGACTGTGAAAGGAGACTTTGGACCTTGGTGTCTGTCTGCCTGGGAGCCCCAGGAAGGCTGCTGTCTGGTTGACACAGCCCTCTAATATTAAGTGGAGTGAGGGCAGCATGGCTCAGAAAGCGTGGGTCAGCATGCTCTTCCACAACCGCAAAGCCCAGCTCCTGCTGGTCAACTCCCTGACCTTCGGCCTGGAGGTCTGCCTGGCTGCTGGGATCACCTACGTGCCACCGCTCTTGCTGGAAGTGGGTGTGGAGGAGAAGTTCATGACCATGGTTTTGGGTAGGTGGCTTCTTCCTTTCTTCGACTGAGATGCTCACCCCTTCGGTGGGTTCAGAGGGCAGTGGGGAATCGGGGCATGAAGATTTGTATCCCCACGCTCTGATCAGCTGAGACAACTCTGTTCCAGGGAGAACGTGCAGCCTATTGGCTTAGAGCCAGGGACTGCGAGCCAGGGCTCCTGGGTTCTTTTCCTGGCTTCTGCCACTGAATTGCCTGTGTGGCTTTGGTATGTCTTTGCCTCAATTTCCCCTTCTCTAAGACAGGGATACTTCCCTGAGGGGCTGAGGGCTTAGTGTCGATCAAGTGCTCTGTCACGCATGGGGGAGGGGTGTTCTAGTGTGCGCTTACCAAGTTGCCTAGAAGCCTTAAAGTTCAAAGTGGTGAGGGGGCAGGTGATGGTGGGGTCTGGTTTCTTGGGCTGAGCTAAGGCCAAGGTTTTCACAAGTGACTATGGATGTCCTACTTGAGACTGCTTAAAGGGGCCTGATTGTCGGAGGGCGGGTGCTCAGCACTTGGACAGACAGGCCCCCTTAAGGTGTCTCAGATGGGCACCCGCAATCACTTGTCGCTTGTGAAAGCCTTGGCCCTCGCTCTTCTTATTGCTGGGCACAGGGATCGCCTGCAGCACTAGGACACTGCCCCTAAAGCCACGTCTCTGTCTCCATTCCAGGGATCGGGCCTGTCCTGGGCCTTGTCTTTGTACCGCTGATTGGCTCCGCCAGCGACCACTGGCGCAGCAGCTACGGCCGGCGGCGGCCCTTCATCTGGGTCTTGTGCCTGGGAGTCCTGCTGAGCCTCTTCATCATCCCCCATGCCGGTCGCCTGGCAGGCTTCTTCGCCCTCAGTGCCCACCCCCTGGAGATTGCTTTCCTCATCCTGGGCATTGGCTTGCTGGACTTCTGCGGCCAGGTCTGCTTCACTCCCCTAGAGGCCTTGCTCTCGGACCTCTTCCAGGAGCCTGACAACTGCCGGCAGGCTTTCTCCATGTACGCCTTCATGATCAGCCTGGGTGGCTGCATCGGCTATCTGCTTCCGGCCATCGACTGGGCCAGTAGCTTCCTGGCCCCTTACCTGGGGGGGCAGGAGAAGTGTCTCTTCAGCCTCCTCACCATCATCTTCCTGGGCTGCGTCCTGGCCACCCTCTTTGTGACAGAGGAAGCAGTGGGGCAGGTGGATGCTCTGGCAGGCCCTGCACTGAAGGACTCTTCCCCCAAGCCCTCGTCCCCCAGCGGCTGCTCTTGCCGGGTTTCCAAAAGCCTCTTGCGAGCCAGGCATGTGGTCCAGGCCTTGAGGGACCTCTGCACATTGATCCCACGACTGCGTGGCCTCTGCTGCCGCATCCCCAAGGTGATCCGGCGGCTCTTCGTGGCCGAGCTGTGCAGCTGGATGGCCCTCATGACTTTCATGCTGTTCTACACTGACTTTGTCGGCGAAGGGCTGTACCAGGGTGTTCCCAGGGCCGAACCGGGAACAGAAGCCAGACGTCACTATGATGAAGGTAATGAATGAGCCAAGTGCCTTCAAGGCTGCAGAGGCAGAATTTGCTTCCATACGCAGGGGAGTAGAAACGCTGAGATGGGATCAAAGATGGGCTCTACCTTTAGGGTTCAGCTCTCCCTGCTCCTGGGTCTGAGCTCAGGTGCGTATCCCGAGCCTCTGCTGGTTCCACAACATCCACACAGCTATTTTTAGCACACTAGCGTGAGTTCTGCCAACACAAACCTGCCTAGCCAGGCTGGGAGGCACTCTCCCAGTTGCAGTATAAACGTGTCTGAATTGGGTATCCTCTCTAGCTGAGATGTGGGCAGGGAGGTAGGTGTATTTATATCTGTCTGCCAGCACTTGGTGCTCTGCTTCGGCCACATGTGACTTCGCTGCATAGGCTGGGGTGAGAATCTGCCAGGACCAGAACCGCTTGTCTGAATCTACCAGGTTTTTAATGATTATTGTTGGTATTTCATCCCAGAATCTGAAAGGTGGGTAAATGGAACTCTTCTCCATTTTACAGATGGGGAAAACTGAGGCATGGGTAGGTGATCAGCAGAACCAAAAGTCAACTTCTCTCTGCACGGTGTTGCAAACCCCAAACCCACCCCTAGTTTTTACCGGTGTCCAGCACCTGACAACAGTGTGAAGAACTGAGTTAGTTTCCTTGACATAAAATCTCATGCTCCAAGGGATGTAAGCTGATCATCTTGGGGGGTGGAGGGGCAGGAAGGAATTCTCTCCCTCCCACTCGTCAGACAACATTACACAGTTGCTTGGCTACATTACAGGGTGACTTTCCTCTTCCTCTGAAACATAAAATATGGGCCTAGAGCCTGATTCAGTGGAGCCGCAGGTCTGGTGCCTGAATTCTTAAGAGATACTGTAGTCCAGCAGCTAGCACACTCAGCCGGCAGTTTGCAGCTTTACCACTGATCCACTGTCACCTCAGATAAGTCACCTCACCAGTCTGTGCCTCAGTTTCCCCCATCTGTAAAATGGAGCTCATGACGCCTGCCTACCTCTTGTAAATCACTTAGCGATTGGTGGTGCAAAGCCCTGGGAGTGTTAAGTAGCGGTGAGATGAGCCAAGCTGCAATAATGATGTTCAGACCCTTGTCTCCTGGCTGACTCACTCATTCCAGCACTGCTCTCTTCCTGGGTTCTCTTCATGTGCATGCTCTCTGGAAGCGTTGGAGCCCTCTGGCTCAGCTTCACAGCCTCTCGTTTTCTGGTCCTCTCAGATCTAAGCACATAGGCCATCGTCCTCTTTGTCCTGCGTGCATTAGTTGTATACCTTGGCCTCTATATACCTTGGCCTCTAGATTTCCTTATTGCTGCCTTGTACATTTCCTCCTTTGTTAGGCTGTAATCATTCATATTAATGTCTCTGTTAGCTCAAGAATCAGCTTAATTGGTGTTTAACAGTTCTGCTATGGTAGCCCCAGAGGCTTCCACCAGGTCAGGGCCATTGTGCTAGGCACTGTACAAACATCCTGTTGGCGACAGTCCCTGCCCCAAAGAGTTAATGGTCTAATTATCTATAGTCCGACATGCCTCTCCGAAGGGGAAGGGCAGGATGGCTGCCAGATGCTTCAGAGCAGCTTGTGGATATCTCACTCTATGCCAAACTCTAGAGTGTCTCACCAGCTTAAAACCATTCTTTGTTCCCTTTTGTTTTGCTGCTGATTTGGTGTCGGATAGCACTTCCTGGTTAGCAAGCAGGCAAGAGATGGATTCTGGGGAGAAAGTCAGGGGAAGGTGCAGGAGTGACTTTCTAAGGCACAGCTGCCCAACCTCCCCTTTGTGCCTCTGCAAATGTTCCCCTCGGTTCTTCCCCTATGTGTGGGTGGTGTTCTCACCAGCACTGTCTGGGGGTCCTTTGTGCGTAATCTTGGCAGAGAATCAAAGGAGTGAATGGACTATGGAGACTGGCAGGGTGGGGAATCTCGCATGGTTGCTGCCCATCCTGTACCTGTGCTCCAAGCAAGGATGGGACTCTAGTCTCCAGAGCTTGTGTTGAAATGTGCTGACCTCTATGGAGTAGTGCAGAAAGACCCTGCTTGGATCCTACAGATTCCCCATAGTTGCTTGGCTTTCGGAAAGCGGAGCAGGGGGAGCCTGCCCACCACCCCTTCCCCACCGGTGTGTCTGTTGTTTTCAGGCGTCCGCGTGGGCAGCCTGGGCCTGTTCCTCCAATGCGTCATCTCCATCTTCTTCTCGACAATCATGGACCGGCTGGTGAAGCAGTTTGGGACCCGGGCGGTCTACCTGGCCAGCGTGGCATTCTTCCCCCTGGTTCCCTTCGTCATATGCTTCTCCCAGAGCATCCTCGTCGTTACCGTCTCGGCTGCCCTGACGGGCTTCACCTTCTCTGCGCTCCAGATCCTGCCGTACACCCTGGCGTCGCTGTACCACCATGACAAGCAGGTGGGGGCCACTTCTGGGGGGAAAGGGGGATGACGCACAACGTGATCACAACATGGGGGTGCAGCTCAGCTTGGCCTGTGGCTGGAAAGAAACACACACACACACAAAGGGTGTCACATGTGCCTCACAACACAAATGGGGCCTCTCACCTGAACCCTCTTGATCTTGGGAATCTGAATAAAAACACAATCTGGCTCTAACCCAGTGCTGGTTTTGGGCGGGGGGGATCCAATTCCCTAGCCCCTCCCTACTTGCCACAACCAGCACATGGATGTGCATATTGCGTTGAATGAGGAGTGTGTATTTCTAAAGGCAGCGCCTCATCTCCTCCGCATTCTGAATGCTTGGCTGGAAATCGGTCCAGGGTCCCAAGAGGCTCCTGCGTGTCTTGCACCCAATCACCTTTGCAGCATCACCAACCCCAGCTCAAAAATCACAAATCAGGTCCCCAAAAGCCCCATGAGACAGTAAGTAATAAATTACAAATGGTGGGTTCTCTATTTGCATTCTGGTTGTTGAGCCTTTAGGGTTCACGCTTTCAAGCTTTTGTCCGTAACCACCGGGGCGTCTGAAATGAAAACTGAGAGCTGGGGCTTGAAGAAAAACATCCAATGTTGAGACATGATAAAATCACAATAGTTGGCCATGCAGCTGTTCCGCAGCGCTGGGAGCCACTCTCACACTGTAAATGCACCAGTGATTTGTGGCATGACAGCATCTTTCGGCCCCATTGCAGGCGCCTTGCTGTGTTGTTAAAGAACTAGGAGCTTTTACTGCAGGCATCCCGGGGCTCGCCTAGAACTAACACTTCCAGGCAGCCCGTCCCAGTGTGCACTAGGATGCCTGTCAAACTAGGGATGCATTTGGAGGGCCTGTTCCACTTTGGTTTCTTCCAAAGTCCTGGCCTTGGGATCTACTCCAGCCAGCAAAAAATTAAACCCACCAGGGCATTTTCCTGTCAAGCAGGGATTAGTGAAGGGAGGGGTCCAACTGTTTCCTCAAAAGGCTGATGGGGAAACACCATCCATGACCAAGAGACGGGCGCTAACCTTCACAAAGCCACCTCTGTGACTAGCTGTGAGGTCCCGCCTTCCTGCTTCCGTTGTCTTCCTAACAGGTTACAATGGAACCCCAAAAAAGATAAGTCCCTAAAAACCCTTCTGCAGAAATGTATCCATCTTCTTGGATCCACTTCCTTTTTGTTTTTCTTTTTTACTGGTTTAATTCTTTTTCTTTGTTGCCTTTTGTCGTTCCTTTTTTCCTGCTTTCTGTTTTCCTCTCTTTTTCTCCCTCTCCTCCTGAAGTGAGTCAATGAAAGGGTGCCGCATAACAGCTGCCCCTCCAGCGTTGTGTGGAACATTAGTGCAAGCCAGCAAGACTAACCCCATCTGACGCTGCTCACATGGACTGTGTAAGTTGGTCTCTTTTCGTGCATGCTCTCGATTCTACCTGTACTAGTGAGACCAAAGAGGCCTTGTCTAGAGTAGGATAAAAGATGTTCTAATTAATGCATTTGAATGTCTATCATAGACGAAGCACAATGCATTTAACACATGCTTAGCTAGTTGAGTTAAAACCTAGGATTTCTTCAGCTCAACTAACTTGAGTTGCAACAGGGCTCCAGCTGTCAGCCCCGTGTGGGGCAATGGGGCTCTGGCTGTCAATGCCCCACAATGCTCACTTAAGTCAGTGCAAGTGCTCCTGGTGAGGATGGAGGGTAGTGTGGATATGAAGAGCTGATTTAATTACTGCAGTGGCTGTAGGTTGACCTAACTTAAGTCAACGTAGTTCTGTAGTGTAGCTATGCCCTTAGTTTTTAAGTCTACACGAGGCTTTGTGTGCATGTGTGTGTTAGAACATGTACCCCTTTAAAATTCTGGTCTAGACCAAGTCAGAAAGAGCAAGAAATTGTGGCACATGCCTTCAGGATATCCAAGTAGGCTTCGTGGACCATCCTGCATCTAGTATGAGGCATCTAGAGCTCTGAGGAGTTTGCTGGAGTTTGGCACTCACAGTTTATAACCTACTTCTCTTCTGTGCTGGGTTTTGCACCATTTAATTTCTGGATCCTTCTAACCTTGGTGTGGTAGGTGTAAACTGAGAGTTTCGTGAAGCTCTAGCCATTGCATGTGGGATTCAGGTGGCTTGACTTAGATTCATAAGACCAGTGACCAACTTTATTACAAAACACTGTCTTAGGAAGATTCGTGGCTAGTCAGAGTCCATGTAAAGCTGTTTGACTCTCAACAAAAGGTTCTTGGGGACCAAAAGTCCCATCTGGCTTCATTTCTTTGCTTGAATCTGAAACGGGTGCATTGCAGAGCTGTGGCCATGGCTTCAGGGAACGTTAATGGAAAATAGCTAGTGATACTATACCACAGCAGAGTCTGTGTGTGTCAGGTGAGGTACTAGATGCTGCCAATTGCTGTGGTGTGGCTTGGACACAGAATGCAGCAGAGATGCCTGCACACCCTGGAGTAAGCTTGTGTAATTCTCCAGTGGCCCCCCGCTTCCCTTGTGAGTGGAAAGCTGATATCGTTGGTCCTTTGGACAGTGCAGCTCCTACCCTTGCACTCCTGGTATAAAATTCTCTTCTCTCAACCAGGCAGTCTTCTTTCTCCTGGCTGGTTTTATCCCATCACACGGAGAACGGATTAATATGTCCTTGGCTCACCACAGTTCATGGGATGTGTCTAAGCACAGATGTCTTGAAATTTCAAGGCATGAGTTTTGCAGCAGTTTCTCTTGCTGCACATAAACACTGATTATTTGTATTACAGTAGCCCACAGAGGTGCCAGCTGAGATCAGGGCCCCAAGGTGCTAGGTGCTGTACATACATTCAAAAAGGGACAGTCCCTGCCTCAAAGAGCTTACAGTCTAAATAGACAGGCAGACAAAGGGTGAGAGGAAAGGCAGGATTATTCTCCTCATTCTACAGTTAGAGACGTGAGGCACAGAGAGACTAAATGGCTTGCCCAGGATCATCTGGGGTGTCTGTGGCAGGGCTGGGAACAGAGTCCCAGTGCAGGACCTTAACTTAGCTGGGTGTCAATGTAAAATTCTAGGTAGCAGTGGAAGGAACTTGGCCAGAAGAGGCTGCTTGGGTTACCCAGAAGAATGATGCCTTTGCAGTGATACTCCCTGCCTCATTCTCACTAAGAGCTTAACTAACCAGCTGTGGAATTTCCCTAGCATTGGGGCCTTGGCAGATTGTCCTGAGAGGCCGCTCTGCTGCCCAGTTGCACAGGAAACCTGTGCAGCCTTAGATTGTACAGAGCGATGTCACAGTTCACACTGGATAGTGTCACAGAAGTGATCTAAGGCCTGGTCTGCCCTACAGAGCAAGGTTGATGTCCGGCAGCTTACATGGACCTAACTCTGTCAGCATACACACTACAGTGCTACTCTTGCCCATGCACATCACCCACGACACCAACCTAAGAACTCCACTTCCACAAGAGGTGTAGCGCTTAGGTCAATGTAGTGAAGGTGACACAGTGTCTGTGTAGATACGATGTTACTTACATTGCCCTGTGCAGGGCTGACAGCTGCCTCCCCCCCTGCCCCAGCACTGTCAGCCTGAGCTGTTAGCTGGGTGTCCGGCTCACAGCTGGACTCCCCCCTCCCTGCCCCCAGGGTTGACAGCTGGAGCATGGCAGGTGCTCAATTTCACAGCAGGGACCCTACTAGCAGTGAAATTGACATTCTTGTCAGTTTCACGGCTGCTAGGATTTCACATTTTGTTTCCGGCTCTGGCAGTCAGCCCTGTGGCGGGGGGACTCCATTTCAGTCGGCACAACCGCTCCTGGTGAGGACCTGCAGAAGGAGGGCAGTGTGGACACCAACAGCCGATCAAATTGCTGCCGTGGCTGTAGGTTGACGTGACTTAAGTCAGCCTAATTTCGTAGTGTAGACAAGACCTATGATGGAAAGTTAATTCAGACTAAGGTAGAGTGTGAATTTGGAGTACAATAGCTAGTCCTGAATAACTGCATGTGTAGACAAGCCGTAAGGGCCGTTGCTTGACCATTTGAGCACTTCAGTTATGCAGCCACTCACCTCTTATTTGCAGCAATACACCTTTGAACGCACAATTGCCTGTTTGCCTGCCTGTGCGCCGGTCTTGAGATTATAACTTCGACACTCTGCTTTTGAAAAACAATAGTGCCAAATCCACAGGCCAACACGTGCCCTTCAGTCCATGTGGGCGGTGCCCATGCTTCCAAAGCAAGTATTGGCTGTGAGCAGCTCACGTGTCCTGCAGCAGGAGGGCATTGAGTCCCTTAGATCAGCTGCACAAACTGCACCCACCCCAGACGATTCCTGTAGCCCTGGGCGATGGTATCACTCCCGCATTGGACCAAGTTCATCCCTGGCCTGGCTGCAGTGGCATGAGGGTGGGGAGGGCTTTGGCCCATTCTCCCTAGGTAAGGGAGCACTTTCTATTTAGAGGGATTCTCCTCTCACACTAGTATGTGCTGGGAGTTGGGCCATTGAAGTTCATGGAGCTGTGTTTGGAGCGAGAGGAGAATTGCGTTTGCACCACCCGCTTCTCTGAGAGTCCAGCGATCAGACGACTCTCAAGGCTCGGAGAGAAACTGCCCCAAATGGCAGAGCCTTGTTTGGCTTTGGGTTGAGATGCTCCCTGGCGTTGGTGATGCGTGAAGCGAACACACAAAGGTACCGCTTGGAGCCAAGTTACCGCAGCAGGTCAGTGTCACCTTGAATCTGAAGCCTAACAAAGAAGTTCCTGCCAATCTTACCTGCTGCTGGAAACCATCAAACTTGCCCCAGACTTGCTGCAAATGTCTCCAGCCTTTAGCCAAACCTGGCCTGAGGATTTTCACAGGACTGGAACAATTTGAAGCCAGGGGAAGTTTTGCCAGGCCGAGGGGTGTATCGCTCCAGCTCTGCCCTGCTCTAGCTAATGGCACCACTCTCCTGGTCTGCTCTCTGGCTCTTTAGGGCTTCACCACCCCCTGCAGTTTCTCACTTTCCCTCTCTCTTTATTTTGTCTCTCAGGTATTTTTGCATAAGTACAAAAGCAAAGAAGAGGAAGATGCTGCTCAGCTGGATAAGAAATCAGGCTTCCCCAAAGGCCCCCTCTCCAGCCAGAAGCCGACCTACCAGAATGGCCATGCTGGGGGCCTCTTCTCCTCTCCTCCAGCTGCCAGCTCGGCCATGTGCGTCGGCTCCCCCTGCGAGGTCTCGCTCATGATGAGGGTGGGAGACTCTGACCCTGCAGCACCCGGTCGAGGGATCTGCGTGGACCTGGCCATTTTAGACAGCGCTTTCCTCCTTTCTCAGGTGGTCCCGTCCCTTGTCATGGGGTCGATCGTCCAGTTTACACAGTCGGTGACTGCCTACATGGTGTTCGCCTCCGGCCTCGGGTTGGTGGCTATTTACTTTGCAACCAAAGTCGTCTTTGATAAAAGCGACATGGCCAAGTATTCGGTGTAAAACGGGGTACGTGTGCACGTGGCAGACAGCCAACTTGTTTGTACACGTGCATTGACACTATATAATAGGGCAGGCTGCACGTTGTGCACCCCTCCTTTCTGTCTCTCATGCTGTTTCTGTGGGGCACGTGGCTGGGGAGAGGTTGTTGGGCTAAGCGCGGGTGTATTAGGAAGGGCACCAGGCTGTTCTATCTCCCACCATCAGAGTTTGCCCCGTGGTGCCTTTGTCTGAGAGCGGTGTTGCACAGAGGGCATCAATGAGGTGAAAGGAGAAGAGTTTCCCTTCAATCACAGGGTTAAATTTCTGTACAATTCCCCCGAGGGAGGGAGGCAGTTGCATCCCGGAGGGAGAGTGCTCCTCCTCTCATTCGTGGAGAGACCAGCTTAAATCCTGCCTTGCTCTGGCAGGCTTCACCTTGCTTCGGAAATGTAAATCCCCTCTCTGACTGGTGGCTGCTGTGGACTGGAATATTTGGGGGACAGGTGGGAGGGAGCTGCATTGGCAGAGCGGGGGGAAGACATCCAGGGTTGGAATGGGGTTTTGCCGGTCAGGACGCGGGTGCATTGGCAGAGCTGTGTGGAAGCAGTCCTGCATGGCACAGGGGTGCTGGAGGTGCATGGGCAGAGCCTGGCTCTGTCCAGGGCTAGTAATCCCATTGCTCTGGGAGCACCACACTAAGTGACCACTCGGTGTTAGTGCACCCCAGGCCACCCTGCTGCACTGGCTGGCCACTCTGTGCACCTCAAGAGCCTGAAACCTATTTGCAGTGGCCTTATAAAATGGCCTGGTTCAAGGCAGTAGGCAGAGTTGATTTAACAAGGCTCCAGGGCCGTGTTTTTATGGCACTGCTCAGACCTCATTAGCCTGAACATTACCCTGTATTCAAGTGTAATAATCCCCAGTGGGATGTGCGGGGTCTGGTGTCCTCTGTACCCTGCAGGGGTTGGAAGCACTTATCCTTTGTCCCCCTGCCTGAGGCATGTTAACGGGACACCCTGTCCCAGGTTACTGCTGTGAAGTCCTTTCCATGTAGGAGATGCACGAAGCCCTTGGACGAGATCCTGTCCCGGCTGCCCTGTTGCATGGCTGAATAATTGGACGTGCTGCCCTCTCTTCGGGCCACGTTCACTGATGGTGTGAAAAGGCACATATACCCTGCCCTTTGAAGAGTGTGCAGGAAACCCTTCCGCTGCATAAACCCCTGCTGGTGCCTAGCCTTGCCATCCCTTCCTTGTCCTTATTCATCCCACATGGCTGTGCCTGCCCCCTCCCTCCCCACCTCATGAGATGCTTCCTCCATTTCAAATCTCTTGTTCCTCATATTCTCTGTCTTCTCCACCCACATTGGGTCCCCTTGATGCCTATTCCCCTCCACTCGGGAATAGCCTTGATGCCGATTGGGTGCAGTTGTTCCCTCCGACAGGAGAGTAAGCTGAAGCAGGCTTGAGAGATGACCCTGTAGCATGTCCTGGGTTCTACTCCTCTGTAGGGTCATTTTTCTGCTTTGCCCCTTTTTCAAAGGGAAGAAGCCAAGAATGACCTTTCCACTGATCTGGCCCTGCTCTTGCTGCCATGAATTGATGGCAGAGCTGTCCTGGATTCTGAGATCCTGCTGCTGCAGAGGTCATTCCCAGCTAAGAGGATATTCCCGGATCAGTTATATCCCACCCGCCATGAGTCACCCTTATGGAAACACGGGGTGTCTACACTGCAACACAAGCCAGAACTAGTAGAACTTGAGTTAGCAAACTGTGGGTTTGTTAACCTAGGGACTGAGCATCTGTGCTCATTTGGAACCCCAGGTTAGGAACTGTTGAACCCTGGGCCCCAACCTGGGGCTCCAGCATCTACAGTATATTATGTGGGCCCAAATTCAACCACCCATAGACCAGACTTCCTCACACCCTACCAACATGTGGTTGCTCTAGCCCTTTGTTTGTGGTGCAGTGTTGGAACACTTGACTGTCCACCAAACTTGACTGTCCAGAAGCCAAAGAAAGTCTAGCCTATGGGATTGTGGGATACTTTGGGCAGACTCCCAGGGCGTGCATCCAGGGAGGTTGTGTCTACACTGCAAAGCCATGGGGCTTGAACCCTGGGTCCAGCTTGACTCAGGCTTGGACCCTCCATCCCCATGTGGTTCTGAGCCCTGGGTTAGCGCAATTTGTGTGTATGGAGAAGGGGGGTTAGGCCTGAGCCTGAGTTCAAACCCTGGGCTTACACTGCAGTGTAGACACCCCTATAAAGTCTTCAGTGATTAAATTGCACCTGTTCCCATCTCCCATTTTAACTTCAAAAACCCATTAGACCTTGGGGAAATGATCAAAAGCAGAAATGCCAGCTGGGGCCTAACTCCCATTGAAAACCAAACTGCCCCTCGGGCCTCTGAAAATCTCTCTAATGGTTTTTTAAATCCTTGGCTCTTCTATTTTTTCATTCACAGTGGGACTGGCTTCCCCTGCCCCTTGCTATCATTCTTCCCGTGGGGAACTGCTCCACCAGCAAACCTTTTAAACAAGAATCCTGTGAGTCCAGACAATGCCTGGGCCAAGGAGCCAACTCAATAAACCACCTTCTAACCAGTGGGATCAATGCCCCTATTCCAAAGGACGGGGAGAAGAGGGAAGGGCAGACACAAGGGCCAGCAGCCAGTCAAGAGCTAGTGTGGAACTTTACCATGTCAAGTTAAGCCGTGGGGCTGATAGCGTGGGAAATGAGTTCACAGTGCCCCATATGCCAATAGAGGCCTTTGCTTCCGGCACTCCCAATCTCTTTAGCTTTAACCTAGATCCCTCACTGCCAAGCCTACCCCAAGTCATTCTATTTTCCAGCTGTAGGGAGAACCTTCCCAATGAGCTCATCTGGCGGGGGGGTTGGATTTTCCCCCATGCACGCTTCTGGAGAGTGTGTGTGCGCGTGTGCGCGCGCCTCCATTCTGGCTGGGCTCATAGAGATTAATCTCCAGCTCACTGAGTAGAAATCTGTGTTCTGGGTCCAAAAGGTCATGTCTTCTGATTCCATCAACAGAATTTTCTGGGGGAAGGGCCGGTGGCTGGAAATCCCCCTTCTAATTTCCTTCCATCCCCCACACCACCCAAAACAAAATCTCATCCACCATTTTTTGGATGAAGTAGACCAGCCACGGCACCTATCTCAGACTGGTATGTCATAATGTTAAATATAATGAAGTGTGTTTTAATAATGTATTAGAGGCTGAAATAACCCACCCTTGCAATGAGCAATTATCTGTGGGTTGCAGATGGGAAGTTATTTACTATGTAAGGAAAACCCCTTTACATTGTATAGCAGAAAGGAGCAGGGGGAAATCTTAAAGAGGCACAATGTATTTACCTAAGATGGCATTTGTTCAGGATGCCAGGCCTAATGATCAAACTCTGTAATAACCACTGACCACAATATTCAAACCAAGTCCATTCAGTGGCCTGGTGTTTCGAAAGCACTGAACACCCTTTAAAGTCACTGGGAGCTGCTGGGGGCTCAGCACTTCGGCAAACCACTTATTTAAGAACTAAATATAAATCCGGTTTGAAAATAATGGTCCATGAGCGCTCTGGACGTCTTGACCACTCACCTGAAAGATGCATGGAAAAGTGATGGGGTGGAGGAGAAGTGAAGGCCTACTTGTAATATGCCCAGGTCTCAGGCAGGCACCGCCTAGAACAATAAACACCACAAATCTTGAACCAGAGCCTCTCCTTTGCCCCTGATTAAACATAGGCTGAGATTTTCAGAGGGAGTTGGGCACCCAAATCCCAGTGTAAACCTGAGCCTTTGTCTCTACTGTCATGCTCTGACCTGGCCTGTCCCAGGAGAGGGCAGACCCTGTGTGCAAAAGGAGCCTAGTCAGTAGCCAAGACATGATGTCAGGGGAGGTGGCTGTGTTTACTTCTTTTGTGTTTGAAGAGAGAGAGTTGAGCAAATGAACTTCTGACTCCCCAGCTAACATTTGTTTGTATCTGCACCACCTAGTTCTAGGTGGGGCTCCAATTGCCCCCGTTCTGACCTGAGCGGTAGCAGATCCTGGTCTCCTGAGCTCTCCATTTCAACTGGGAAGACACAGCAGGCTCTGGGAATTGCCGGAACTGTGGGGGGCTTTATCTGTCTCAGCCTGATAGAGGCTTTCCCATCACTAGTGGCAAAGGAGGGAAGGTGGTAGTGGCACTCTAGTGGGGTTTATTCATAGTAAATAAGCTAAGAAGTTGTCCTCTCCCTCTTCAGCCCAGTGGGTATCTCAGAGGGAGAAGCTATTTAATGTCCGGCTTGCCAGCAGGGGAGTCCAGATTTCCCCCACACAGAGCACTGAGTTGAGCAGCTCCCTTTTCCTCACTTTCCCTGCTGGGCTGCGTGCCAGGAGGTGGCATGGTGGGAGGATGGGGGTGGGAGAGAGGAGTGCATGCCAAGAGCTAGCCATGGCTTCAGCTCCAAACATCCCTGGCCCCCCTGCGAGGTCAGGCCCAAATTGTCTCAGGCCCATCTCTAGTAGGAAAACTGCTGTTTCTGAGCGAATGCAAAGACCAGAGCTCTGCCCGGATAATCAGCACATACATGGTGCATCTACACAGGGATAAAAGAGCTGATTCAGGCTCGCAAGACTCAGGCTATGGGGCTAAAAATTGTGATGTAGACATTCAGGCTGGAGCCTGAGCACTTGGAGCCTCCAACCTGTTGCTGAAGTAACTTGTGTGTAGATATAAAAATCTCTGTAGAATGCAAATCATACCCTCCAACCTTCAACCACTGGTGTAAGGTCCGTAAAGGAAAGGGCAGGCAGTTCCTGGGAACTCTGCTGGGTTTGGATGGTAGATCCATTCCCTCTCCATTGAGGAATCATATTATGCCTCTCCCTTCTTGGTTGCCCCAGGGGTGTTTAAAGGGAACACCTTCAGTGGTGTTGGGTCAGTGGAGAAGACTATAAAGGTAGGGTTGGGTCTTTCTTTTCTAATGCATAAGAGTGCATTATTGTGAATCTCTTGTCTAGGGAAGGATGTTTTGATGCTGTTTTCTTTCAGGAAGATACACTGTCTGCAATATGGTCCTCTCTTATTTATTTAGTGGAGTAAATATTTTGTACAGTGTAAGGAGAGGGATATTATAAAATTTATTAAGGAGGAAAATAAAAAACTTTTACGTTGGATAACTGTGTCACTGAGTTAACTGCACTGCTTTGTGCATGAGAGATGGGCCAGAAATCTTCCTCTAATTCCCCACTCTGAACACTGGTGGGCCGGATAAAGCAGTGACCCACATCTCACCCCCAAGCTACTGTTGCCCTTCTTTGTGTGGTCTGATTGTGCTGGAAGACATGGGGAACCATAAAGCAGCCAGGGAAGGAGGAGACCGGATGAATGAAGACTCCCTTCCAGTGAAACATGTCCCTCTCCTTTCTTTTCCACCAGCACCAGGAAGACCTTGCAAGGGGTGAGCTCATTTGGGGAGGACAAACTCCCAACCTGCTGCACATCAATCCATGACGGCTCGGAGTGCGACATGGGCCACAAGCCAAGCCCACAAAAGTGCACTGGCCAAGTGGAGAGCAGGGCATCCTCTGTCCTAAGGAGCAAACTCGACGACTGTTAGTATTCATACAGCAGTAGGAACGGTGTTCAAAACTCCATGCGGGACGGGTTGATGATGCCTGTGCCTCCCACATTTTGGATAGCTCTATTGCCGAGCTGTGCTCCACCCACAACTTTCCCTACAGCAGAGGTTGCCATCAGCTTATGTCACCACCGCCTCCCTTCCTGGCAGACTTTTGCCTGGCTCTGGGTCAGAGTCCATGGAAGCCAGCCCAGACTTGGCAATAAATCGGATCCAATAATAATTTCTGATGTCGTCCTCCCTCCCCACAATGTCTTCCCCCGCTCCCCTGCAAAACACTTCTCTCTGGCTCTAGTTCCTGCCCTGCTCCCTGTGCTGTTGGTATCCGTGTTTAAGGAGACTGTTAGAATTGCCCTGTTAGGAGGAGAACACAGCTGAGCCTGGCTTCTCTGCTCTCTCTAGCTGTACCAGCAGATGGTGCTGTAACAGGAGTTCTGCAAGAATGTTTTTCTGCTGAATGCATGCGATGAAGGGAGCTGTAGCTTATGCTCAAAAAAATTGGTTAGTCTCTAAGGTGCCACAAGTCCTCCTGTTCTTTTTGCGGATACAGACTAACACGGCTGCTATGCTGAAACCTGCAAGAATACTGTATTTCCTTCTGTCCCCAACCTGTTTCCTGAATCTTTTTGCTTCTGCAAACTGCATCCCTTGCTGACAAGTGAGCAGCTCACAGCCTTACGCACACAGAACCAAGACTGGACTGCGGGTGAGACACCTGAAAGGTAGCAGGCAGGCTGCAGCCCTGCACAGCTGCAGATGAGCCACTAATTTCTACAGCATCCCAAGTGTGCTAGGAGTATCATTGGCAAATACAGTGACACCATCCCTGTCCTGAGAAGCATCCAGAGTAAGGCACTGGGACTCGATGAGACTGCAGGCATCCGTCCACAGGGAACAGCGTGCAGAGTGGGAGCCTAATGTAGCCCATGGCCCACTGCGTGTTATTTCTCCCTCTTTGTGCCCAATCTACAGAGGACATGCGTCGATTACAGCCCCCAGCAGGGACTCATGCTGTGATCCATGATGCCTTTCACCCCTGGATGGGCATGCACAGCAGGTCACACTCTGACCCAGGATGACAGGTGCTTCTGAAATACTTGAGATGAAAAGGCCAGGCTCTGTAGCTCAGGCTGTAGAGAGTCCTGCTTATAGCTCTAGAGGTCCCTGGTGTGTTAGCCAAGCTGGGAGCCGAACTGGCATGATGTGATAAGAGCCTCATTGCTGATGTGATGAATAAGGAGGGGAGAGGAAGACCAGGCTAACAATCAGATATCCAGCAAGGGCTAGGGTACGAACCAATGCTTTATCCGGAGTTAAATGTTTTATCGTTTGCAATATAATGTGCCGTTGTGTTGCCTAGGAAGGAGCACCAATGAGTGAATCCTCACAAAATCCCTGCAAGGTGGCTAAGTATTGTGTGGCCCCTATTTATAGGGAGGAAACTGAGGCACAGAGCCAGGCACTGACTTGTGTGCAGTCCTCTCAGCAAATCAACAGAAGAGTCATAAACAGCACTTGTCTTCACCAAGAGACCAGCCAGCTTCCCCTGTTCCAAAATTAAAACATTAATGAATTTTTTAATTCATGCCATTTTAATTTAATGCCATGAAAATATTTCAGGGTCAAACTCTGATCTCTGGCCCAGGAGAGTAAATCTGGACTAATTCCATTGGCTTTGACGCAGTTACTTTGCATTTACACTGCAGTAAATGACAGCAGAATCTAGCTCCTCTTGAATATTTCATCCTGAAACCCACCTTTTTTTAAAGAGACCCTGTCCACTTCAACATTTTCAGCTAGAAGAGTTATTTTTTAGAAGCAATCCCTGCAATTGTTCGCAGAGACTGGAGGAAAACTGATTTTGTTCTAGTCTATCTGGTTGTTTGCCTCGTGCAGAGGACCATCGGTGCTGGAACTGGGGGTGCTGGGGGTGCTGCAGCACCCCCTGGCTTGAAGTGGTTTCCATCACACACAGGGTTTACAGTTTGGTTCAATGGCTCTCAGCCCCCCCACTATACAAATTGTTCCAGCCCCCCCGGCGTCGGACAGCACTGCGTGTGGTTCCTTTCATCGTTTCCCCTGTTGTTTGTGTGCACCTTCCACATAGCAACAGAAGAGAGGAGGTCATTTATAATAACACAAACGCTTTCCCTTTAAAAAAAGTTAAGCTAGGGCCAGATCTTTGAAGGTATTTAGGCATCAGAAGATACAGACACACGGCTCAGGCGGTTACAAAAGGGCCTTGACAGCTAGGGCCTAGAGGCTGCTTAGCCCCAGAGAGGCTGGAACTTTGGAATGTTGCTAGGGTGTAGGGTCCGTTCAGACTTGCTTTCTGATTCCTGCACCTCTACACGCTGTGTAGTCCGCTCCACGCCACTCCCTGCTGCAGAGCAAGGGAGAAACATAAGGCCTGAGCCTGCAAATCTTTACTACTGGGTGTAGATCTGACTAGGGTGAGTAGGCTGCTGGGGGACTGCTCATGTCAGTATGTATGGCTCTCGGTAGTAAGGGGCTGCAGGACTGGACCCAAAGACTGGCTAGGGAACAGCCCTGCATGCAACACCTGTTTTACAGGGCACAAGAAAACACATATTGGGTGAAATTTAGCACTGTGCAGAGTCACAACAGAAGGCCTCTCCATCCCTTAAGTCCACGCAGTGGGATGTAGGGAGTCCAAATATCTTGTGCATAAGGGTAAGTTTTGCCCTAATGGAATAACAGAGCAGCTGCTACTGGGGCAACTTGTGTGATGCTCAGGTGTGAGTCAAAGCAGCAGGCGGGTGACAGCTTACTTCTGCTATTAAACCTGTCCCTGGTGCTGACGGCCAGGGAGAGCAAGGGGTATTGGGTTGCTTCCTCCAGGGGTGGGGTATGGGATTTTCTCTTCCAAGGCTGATATAATTTTTTTGGTCCCTTCTTGCTGCAAAGCTGGATTCATAAAGGAGGCTAAGGTGTAATAAAGAAACTCTCGGCTCTGCTTACACACCACTGATTTATTGGCTTAGCAGCCTGGCTGTTTTACTGATGAAACCTTGTGGTGCCCTCTCCTGGTACATGGACAGAAAATCACATACACAGTTTCAGAAAAGAACAGGGTGGTAGAGGAAGCAGAAATTAGCACAAACTGAAGGCGGGCTTGATTCCAGTTCCTTGTAGCACACCATGGCAACATTCAAACCAGTACAAAGATTGGCTTTGTTAGCCAAGCCATCCAGATGAGAGAATTGGGGCAAAACATTTCTGAGACGTAATCAAAGGAATCTACTAGGTGGGAAAATGACTCAAGAACAAGATAGACCCTTAAAAGCAATTACACTGGAAGACACTTTAAAAAATGACCAGCCTTCTCTAGACACACTGGGACAATGCAAGACCTAAAGAAAAACCTCAGTTCAGGGAAACACGTAGCTCAGATAATAATATATTAAAGCAGTGGCTCTCAACCTTTCCAGACTAGTGTACCCCTTTCAGGAGTCTGATTTGCCTTGCGTACCCCCAAGTTTCACTTCACTTAAAAATTACTTGCTTACAAAATCAGACATTAAAATACAGTATCACAACACACTAGTACTGAAAAATTGCTGACTTTCTCATTTTTACTCTATATTTATAAAATAAATCAGTTGGAATGTAAATATTGCACTGACACTTCAGTGTATCATATATAGACCAGTATAAGCAAGTCATTGTCTGCATGAAATGTTAGTTTGTACTGACTTCACTAGTGCTTTTTATGTAGCCTGTTGTACAACTAAGCAAATACCTAGATACTTTGATGTACCCCCTGGAAAACCTCTGTGTACCCTCAGGGGTACATGTATGCCGGTCGAGAACCACTGTATTAAACCAAGTGCTGAAATGCAGCACTGAACATGTGCAGGGAGCCCTTCTGAAATTATTTAACTTAACCTTCCAGTCTAGACACGTTGCTGGAGCATGGCCAGCTGGACTCATTAATACACAGAAGCAGAGATGGCCTCAAACAACATGAGCAACTATTCTGCAGCATCCTCAATAAACTAATATTGCAATGCCTGACCGGCACCAGCATAACCCATCCCAAGAAATAGCTCTGTGATCTTGGTACTGTAAAGAAACCACTAATTTGTCAAAGACACCTAAGGTCATTTAAAATTGAATAGGGGTTGGATGCCCGACTATCTTCAGGCTCTTTTGAAACCCTCCATGTAGATTGATAAAACTATCCAATTAAACTATCTGACAATATAATTCAACCCTCTCTGTTGTAAAGAAGTGAAGTTCAGGGCCCAGATTTGTCAGCAAATCGTTACAATGATTCAGGCAAAATCAAGGCACTGAAGAAAAAAATAAATAAATCAAAATGAAAGCTTGATCGTCACGTCTATGATCGCCCCCATGTGTCAACAAATCTAACAGCCTGAGCAGCAGAACAAGCAACCAAGAAAGGCTCATAACATTAGAACCACAGAGACAACACAAAGGGAACCACAAATCTGAAACAACAAGCTAGACTGCTACAGCTCCTTTCACAGAATGATCCTGCTCGTGGGTTATCTCACGGCAGTGAAATGTGCAAAGCCTTCACCAAATACAAAATCAATTGCCATACACTGGAGGTGGAAAGCACAGACTGAACCTATGAGAAGCGCAGGTGTGGAACCCATGTGACAAAGGAGGGACTGAGATACAGAAGTGCTTCCCAGTGTCTGGAATGGACACAGGCTCAAACCCAAAACACCATTCTTGAGAAAACCGTACCTACCTCTGCCAGAGACCTGCAAACTCTGTCTCTTTTACACCCTGGCAGCACTCGTGCAGCTTGTCCTGCCAGCAAAGTGCGACTGAAATGAAAGACTCTTTCAAAATCCATTTACTCAGGAGTCATTAATTGTTCCTACCTGCTAGAACATGATATTTAACTTTTGGAGAAACCTGGGCTATTCCCAGCATAAATTAAGGGAGGAAATGGAACACGGTGGTAAACTGCAGGAGGAATAAAAGCAGTATCGCCTGAGGAGGACCATGCTGGCAATCTGATAAACCAGGATACAAGTCAATACAGTATTGAGAGCTTCCAGGAGAGAACATGCTCGGCCATGCCACGAGGAGAAGAAAGGATGAAGGTTTCATGAAGGTGCGTTGAGGAACATGAGAGCTGTTGGATGGCAAGAGAAAAGGTTAGCTGAAGACTAGGCAGGAGTCCACTGCAACAAATTTGTAGACCTGGATATGACCCTTGCTTCTGCATATGGACACTTCGCAGAGGGTTTCAAAACCATTGTGTCATATCCAGATGGGTATTTTTAAATTCCCCGCATTGGACATTTCCTTTTTAGAAAAAAGGGAGTTAGGTCCAGATCCTCAAAGGTATTTAGGCTCCTAACTTCCATCAAAATCAATCATCTTTGAGGATCTGGGCCTTAGAGTGAAAATAAGTGACAAGACAAGGAGTCCCATGAGAAGGGACTGAGGGAAACAATAGCCTCTGAAACAAGCCCAGCCCCGCAGTCTACAGGCAGTGTAAATAGAGGGGAAGAGCAATCTGGACTCTTTGGTTCTATGGCCTGCTCTGCCACTAATTCACTGTGTTACTTTAACAAGTCATTACACTTGTGGGCACAGATGGTAGTTAGGTGCCGTCCTCCCACCGAAAGTCACTACACCTAAGGCTAGGCCTTTGAATATCGCCTCTTAAATCAGGCTCTAGTATTTTTCCCCCTTCACTTGAATTCCCAGCTTTGCCTGTTGCTAATGTCTCTGTCTGATTTAAGGCCTCTTTGGAGTGCGAAGCAGGAGGAATTCCTCTCTCAAGTCAAGTCCTAGCAGGTGTACAAAACTGGTCCAGTGCAGAGGATCGTATGGTCAATGCTTTGATGGAGGATGCTCCAGAAATGTCAAATATGATGGAATCTGTGCACCCCCCACATGCCTGCATGAAGAATGTTATTAATCGATTATTATATCTTATAATTATTCTGGACTGGTGGAGCCTGGATCCCAGTGTCCCTAGTGTTTGAGCCTGTCCTTAAGGACTTCTGTTCAAACAATAAAACGACCACGGGGGGTTAGCCTATGGAGGCCCTCCCCTACCTGGCCCTGGGTACTTAGGCATTGTGACTCCCTGGAACAGCCTTTGTCCCACACACCTGGAGCTAGATTTTTAAAGGTATTTTAGGTGCCTAAAAGTGCAGCTAGGTGCCCAGTGGCATTTAAAGTCCACGTTAGGCACTGCAGGTGCTTTTGAAAATTACACCACATGCTGATCAGCACCTTTAGGTGCCTAAATGCCTTTGCAAATCTGGCCTTTCACTGCCCCTTAACGGTGGATAAAGGACCAGTACTTAAGGACCATATTATTATCCTTAAATAACCAGTATTCCTTAATTAACCTCTTCATTATTGTCCTTTAGTGAGCGTGGCATTGCTTCAGCCTCTAATTACGATTAACCGCTGGTTATTCACTATTATCTCTGAACTGCGAATTAATCGTCACCTCTTGGCTGCTGGGGGGACTGTTAAACTTCTAATCATGCGGATGATTGTTCTGCAGCCCTTAATTATTAAAAGCGATTATTAGTTATTCGACCCCCCCCCCAACCCCCATGAGTGATGACCCCTCAATGGTCCTATTTTTATGAAATACCCCTCGAGAAACACGCCCCCCACCCCTCCGCTGCAGCGAGTGGGGGCCAGCACAGAGGCGGCTCCCTCCGGCTGCGGGCCAGGCGAGCCCCAGCGGCCGCGCACCAATGGGGCGGCGGGGAGCGAGCCGAGCCCTCGGCGGGGCGGGGCGGCGGCTCCGGCTGGAGCTTCCCCGCGTCATGTGAGCGAGCGGAGCTGGAGGTGCCCGCATGGAAGGGGGCAGCGGGCTGGTAAGAGGCGCGCAGCCGGGAAGGGGGCGTCGCTGCGGGGGCAGAGAAGGAGCGTGGGGGGGGGGCAGTTCTGAGCTGCCAGGGGGCTTCCCGGGGCAGGGCGGATGCCCGGTTTGGGAGGGGAAGGGGGTTGCGGATGTTTTCACTTCTTCCAGCGCGGTGGTTTAAAGAAGAATATTTAGCTCCCCTAAATTCCCTGTCTCCCCCCCCCGCCCCGGAGAAGTGGGCAGGCTCCAGTGATCCTCGGCTACTTGACTGTGTTATTCTCTCCCCCCCTCCCCAATGCAGCCGGGGACCAGGGAGGCAGCCCGCCCCCCCCCCCCCCCCCATTAGACCCTGGGGAAAAGCCCCCGCCTCCGCTGGGAGCGGAGGGTGGAGAAACGGAGCCGCCACGTGTGTGACTCTCTGCCCCGCGGGGGCTGTTCCTGCACGCCCTGTGCTCGGGGGGGAATGGGAGCCGGGCGGGGGATGCGGGCCCCTGCCGCGGGCGGGCCGGCCGCGTTCACACTGGGCTGGCTGGGGAGAGGCTCCGGCAGGGGAATACCCGGGGCTCTGCCGCGCCGCGCAGGCTGATGAAAGCGCTTCTCAGGGCGCGGGGAGGGGAGCTGGGTTTTGTGGGGCCGGTGCAGGCCGAGGGTGCTCGTGCAGAGACCCCCGGGCCGGGCTTTGAAGGCTCCCCGGGATTGACAGGCTGAAGCCCTGGCGTTTCCCAGCTGAATGGGGGCCGTGTGCTTGGCGTCACGTGGGGAGGCATTCCGGAGTGGAACTCGGTCCGGGCGCCCTCGGCTTGCAGGGGGAGGCGCCCTATCGCGAGCGCCCAGACCAGCCGGTTGACAGAAGATCTGGCCATTCAGGCGTGACCCGAGGGAGGGACCGCCCCTTGCCATGAATGATGGTGGCTAGAGGAAGCAGGGAAGTTGCATGGTAAGCCGGGAAATGGCATTAAAGCCATTTAGTGTTGCAGCGTGTTCTTGTGGCTTGGGCATGCTTCCCTTGCGGCCCCTTTCCCTGTGAACTGCGGGCAGCATATGGAGCCGGCCACTAAGTCATGTGAAAAGGAAAGGAGGACTTGTGGCACCTTAGAGACGAACAAATTTATTTGAGCGTGAGCTTTTGTGAGCTACAGCTCACTTCATCGGATGCATTTAATAAGTCACGTGAGACTCCAGCTCATGGCAATCGCCAGAGATCCATGTGGCACCCAGCCTGTGCTTTACTGCTAGTAATACCCCGCCTCTCATCCAAGGATCTGGAAGCACTTTACAAAGCACTCCTCAGCCTTGTAACTCCTTGTGAGGTAGGGCAGTTTTATTAGCCCCCTTTCGCAGACGGGCAAACTGAGGCAGAGAGAGAAGTGATTTGTAGAAGTCACTGAGGTGCAGAGAGTAAAGTGGCTTGCAAGATCGCACAGGACGTGCATGGCTGAGCCAGGGATAGAATCCAGATCTGAGTCGCAGTCCCATATTTCAGTCATCTTTTTCCTTTGCCTCAAGTAAGTCTAATCCGTTTTGTGGACCCATTCTACCTGAGATTCAGTTGGGAGCAGTTATCTCCTTGCTCTCATTTTTGTAGAGCAGCTTTTGCCTGCTAATGCCCGTGCATGCTCACTAGCCTTGACTATTATATCTGTGGGCATTTCTGTATCTGCTGTTTCCATGGTATCTGGTCACGGATGATAATGGTGCAAATGCCTTAGTATCATAATTATTTATCATTTTATTTTGCAGTAGCTCAGAGGTCCCAGTGCTCTAGACCCTGTTCAAACCTAGTAAATTACAGTCCTTGCCCCCAAAGAGTTGATAGTCATTTGCCATTTTGATCCTTTAAAAACAAGGGGCGGGAATGCGCTGTACTGATTAGCACAGGAGGTTGGAAGTGGGGACTTCTGGGTTCTGTTCCCAGCTCTTGCCTGTTGTGTGACCTTTGGCAAATCACTTTACCTCTTTGTGCCTTGGCTGCCTATCTGTGAATTCAGCATATTTACCTACTTCCCAGGGTCACTGGGAGACTTAAAATGCTTTTAGATCCTCCCATAACCAAAGGTGCTGTAGAGAGACAAGGTGGGGAAGGGAATATCTTTTATTGGACTACTTCTGTTGGTGAGAGAGATGAGCTTTCAGCTACACAGAGCTCTTCCTGAAGAGCTTGTCTCTCTCCCCAGCAGAAGTTGGTTCAATGAAAGATATTACCTCACCCATGTTGTCTCTCTAATATCCTGGGACCAACATGGATACAACAACGCTGCAAACAAAAGGTGCTGTAGAAACACAAACTAATGTCTAAAGAGCTAACCTAGTCCAGCGATACGCTTCCGTGAAAGCTGGCTTAGGTTTTTTTACACATGACGTGTCTGTTAACTCTTGAATGTTGTCATCCATGTAGATTGATACGGTGAATTTTAGTTAAACCTGTAGAATCTAAAAAATGCTTCCAGTAGGCAAGATGCTGTCATTGACCCCTGGCAAATCTGGAGGGTGTCTGTCTTAAGTACTTACGTGGCCCCATTGATCTGAACATCTTATGACTTTCTTAATGTTTTCCTCACAACATCCCTGTGAAGTAGGGCCACGCTAAGGGGAAGTGAGGCACAGAGAGACGAAATGACTTGTCCAAGATCTCAGAGAGAGTCTGGCAGAGCAGGGAATTGAACTCAGGCCTTCTGAGTCCCAGACTAGTGTTCTAATGACTGGTCCCTCCTGTGACTATGCTTCTTAGCTGTCTTTCTCATTAGTGGAGAGCTCAAGAACAAGAGTCAGCTCACCCAGACTGTGCAAACTGGTCCCTGCCATCTCCCCAAGGAGAGCAGCGCTGGCAGGTTTCAGGGAAGAACTGCCTTTTGAGGGGAGAGTGGAAGGAGGTTAAGGAAGGTGCATGGTGTGTGGAGAGGGGGAGGCTGTTGTAAATGTAGCCAGCAGCCTGAAAGGAGTAGTTCTGAGGAAGGATGGAGAGGCAAATATCGGGATTGAGACGAGGGGGAGGGAACGGGGTTGGGGGGGAGGATGAAAGGGGAGCAGCGCTATAGGCAGGGTTGGGGCTGTGTAGAGCCTTTAAGTTCAAACTCCTCATCCCCACCTTCATGTGGGAGGAAAGCTGGAAGCCCAGCGTAGGGATCTGAAGATGGGGTGAGACAGATATGGCCCAATGCCACCTCTTGCCTCACATACACCTTCTGGCTTCTGTTCATTGTGAATTGTCCAGGCAGGAGATGCAAAGTCATGCCAAGGACAGAACCATGTTGCGAAAGGCCTTGAGCAATTTTAGGGTCTTTGTCCTACATTTTGCCCTTGGCAGATCATGAACTAAGTCAGGTGCTTCTTTTATTTTTAAGGCAGGGCTTGCTGAAACTGGAAAGCTCCTCAGAATCTGCCCTTCCTGACCGTAAGGGACCTGGGGAGATGGCACTAGCAAGGACTGGCCCAACTGGTTTGGACAGCTCTGAAGGAATCCCATGCATTTGCTTACTCACGGGGAAACTAAGAGCTCACAAATGGCTCTAGCATGGGCTTCCTTTCTCTCTTAAACTCTCTCCTTGCTCCTTTTTAATTATCTTAGATTTTATCTCCTGAATCACCTCCCCTCCTAGTCAGGCCTAAGCAAACCACTTCCCATCCCATGTGCTATTGCATACCATCCGCCTGGCAACTGCAGTGATTGTTGAAACAGAAGAGCGATATCAGGCAGGAGAGTGAGTTTGTGTGGGGGGGGGGCGGAGGGTGAGAAAACCTGGATTTGTGCTGGAAATGGCCCAACTTGATGATCACTTTAGATAAGCTATTACCAGCACGAGAGAGGGGTGGGAGGAGGTATTGTTTCATGGTCTCTGTGTATATAATGTCTTCTGCAGTTTCCACAGTATGCATCCGATGAAGTGAGCTGTAGCTCACGAAAGCTCATGCTCAAATAAATTGGTTAGTCTCTAAGGTGCCACAAGTCCTCCTTTTCTTTTTGCGAATACAGACTAACACGGCTGTTACTCTGAAACCTGTCATCAGGAAAGTGTTTTATGCATGTGAAGGTGACTGCTAATGCAAATTATGGAAACAAGGAAGAAAGCCTACATCACGTGACAGTCTGGTTCTCGGCAGACCACTTAGGTAGAAATGGGATGTGTGTTTGAGCAATTTAAAAACAAAACCGAACCCAACAGTGACTTGTGTGTAATCAAATTGTTCCTAGGTGTTTGCACTGGTAAATAATCTCCTTGGTGCCACTCCTTTGCAGGTGGGCTAACGCTGTCCCCGCAATATCAGGACTACCAGCTGTACTGCTGCCCAGCTGAATTGTTACACTGGCTTCCTACCCAGTCAGTTTAACATCTTTCCGGGCAGAAGGGACGCTAGTCAACAAATGGTCTCTCTAAATTGCAGCGAGTTGCTCCCTGCTTCAGACCCCCTGGCCCTCCCAGCTGGCGCCTCTTGGCTAGACAGCAACGCCGATGCTGGTAAGACAAAGATGCCGTCTGCTGTTCTGCCGGGAGACTGCGATGCAGGAGCATCCGACCCTCCGGATGGCTCCAGCCTTCGCCTTTGCCATGGCAGCTACCCTTCGCAAGACGCCCGCCTCCTGGTATCCAAGGTAAAGAAAGAAGGCGAGAAATCCCAAGCCACCCTCTATGAGGCTCATCTGAAACTGCCCGACTTCTGCACCGACCTCTCCAGAGATTTCACCCCCACCCTTGAGGAGATTGAGGAGTTCCTGAAGGAGAAGATGGAGCTCCTCAAGGATGAGTTGAGCGAGAAACAGCCCGTCAGAGGGAAGCTGGAGATTAAGTCGGAGATCAACCTGGGGAGCCCTGGGGAGCAGCCTACGCCCAGGGTGGCTCTGGAAGGGGGTGCGTTGAGCTCTGCCAAGGCCGCGGAGGCAGCCGGTTCTGCGGGCCTGACAGTGGGTGTTGGGAGCATCCCTATTATCCTACAGATCCAGCCCGTCCAAGTGAACAGTGGGAGCCCCCCACCGCAGAGCGCTGTGGACGGCATCAGGGTGGCCCAGTTGCTGGTCAGCGTGCAGGGACAAAGCCTGACCTTTGTCCCTCAGGCCGCCCAGCCCCCCGTGACTGTCTTAGACCAAAAGTACGTCAAAATAGCCCCCCTGCCCCTCGCTCTGAGGCCAGTGGCGCTAGGGAATGTGAGGGGGGTTGAGGCTGGCCCCAAGTTCCAGAAGGTCTCCCCGTCTGTCATCCGGGTCCACAAGTGCACACACCCTGGGTGCAGCAAGATGTACACCAAGAGCTCCCACCTCAAAGCACACTTCCGGCGCCACACTGGAGAGAAGCCCTATACCTGCACCTGGCCCAACTGCGGCTGGAGGTAGGTGTGTAAGCGCGGCAGCCTGGCGCTAAGGTTGCCTTTCCAGTGGCTGCCAGGCAGCCAAGCCATTGACTGCCTCCTGCAGGATCTGGCCTGTGCATGCGTTTATAAGGACTAGCGCCGGTCTGGTAGGGCCTGCTTTTTTCAAGTGCTCGGAACCCACAGTCGGGATCAGGTTTTCAGAAGAGCTCAGCATCCAGCATGCTTAGGGCTGTGGGTGCTGAGCTCTTGGAAATCTGTCCCCTCTGGCCCTGGCAGATCGTGACCTCTTTTTGAAAATCACACAGTTCTGCTTACCCTCTTGCAGCTTCCTGTGCATTTGCAAGATGATTGACTCAGCAGTTGTCTTGTCCCTTTAAATAGCTGGCATTGTCTGCTCTTCAAAGGTATGCAACATCCTCTGCTAGCTCTAACGCTCTTGAGAGAGCTGATTCTAAAACCTCACCGTCTCTTCACTCTAGCAGTGTTTTCTGGCACTGGGTCCTGGACTAGCAAATCCAAGACTTCCAAGTGTAAATTTTCAGGCCCTGGCTTCCCCAAGCTGTTCATATGCTGACTGGTTTAGCTGAGATCGTAACTTTTAAAGCAGCAGGAGAGTTTTAACTAGAAGTAAGCTGCCCTTGTGTGATTCAGTTTTTACAGTAAATTCTAGAAAGCAGAGCTCTGAGGAGGGCTGGGATAGAAAGACCTGTCAGGACATTTAGGTTAAACTTTCAAAAACACCTAAGTCCCATTGAAAGTGATTTAAATGGTTTGGCTCCTAAATCACTCAGGTGTGTTTGAAAATGTTACTCCTAGTCTATTCCCTGGCCAGTGCAGGGTTGTTTCCAGAACTTGCTTCCTATAATTTGTCCACTTATAAATGTCTCATCTATTGGATTGCCCATTGCTTCCCTTAGGAACTTGTCAATCAAATCACTCACGGTTTTAAAAAAACAAAAACACCTCCTGATTAATTTGCTGCTCATGGCTAGGCTAGAAAATAAGCCAGTGTTTCTCACTCCACATTCTTTCAGCCATATGGAAAAACCCTTCTGTCTAATGCTTTTACCATATGTGTGAGCTTCTCAGAGCTAGAACAGGGAGTGGATCCGCTCCTTGTGGGCGTTCTCCAGTTATAGTTGTAAACCTGAAGCATCACAGTGATATCGCATCAGTTCTGAGGCTTTGTAATGCAGATGCTGCCAAACCCAAGCTTGTGCAAGTCCAGTTCTGCAGCAAACCTTAGTGCTGATGGTGCCTGAGGATTTGGATTTCTGTGTGCCCAGTTTAGGGTGGAAGAAAGAGGGTGCTGGAGAAATTTGGGGATTTGAATGCACTTAAAGAGCTTTCTTGAGAGGTTAAGCTGATCTATTTCATCTGTGGAATTAAGGAGCTGAGTAGATGGATCTGTCCAGGTACCATAGTGGAGGAAGGCCATGTGAGTATCTGGATCTTTCAGTAACATGCCGCAGGATGGAAACTTTGAGCCTGGAACTGTGAAATTGGTGTACGTAGCCTTCGCACCTGGAGTTCGCTGTTTAAACTGGTCCCAGGAGCAGATGTCTGTCCCCGGATTGGAATGTAGCGCACAGGCTGATAGTGATGGGAAGTTGCCGGCTGTTGATGGTTTGAGAAATGAACTCATGTCACAGTTTAGGGGGGGAGCCAGTGTCCCCCGTCAGACGAACCAATGCTGCTCTTTATTGGGAAGCCAGGGATTGAGTGGTAATGCAGAGTGAGCTCCTGGAAGTGGTCCCACTAACTCAGGGCTGGGGCTCGCTGCTGGGAAAGAGTGCTCTGAGCCTGTGCCATGGGTGAGGAGAAGGACCTTTATGAAAGAGACTAGCCTGACAGCCCCAGAGTCCTTCGTTTACAGAGCAAGCGTCCCCATAGCACTGAGCGTCGACCCTGCCCTGGAGCGACTGCCTCCATGCCTGAGGGCAGCTCATTGTCCCTGGCTCCATTCAACCTCACAGCCAACACTTCCGGCAAGGGGGTAACTGGGGCCAGTTGTAGGGGAGGCTTGATGGTGTGGCCACAGGGAACTGTAGTGAGACTGCTAAAATCAGCCTGGCCACTGAACTGCTGCCAGAGGGTAAGGACTGGCTTTTGGTCACTGCTGCCCTGGGCTGGCTCTGAAGTGGTGACCTAGAGGTGCAAAGCAGTGTACCCCATTCCCAGTCCCTGGGTCCATCCAGTCCCCAGGGGTTTCCAGGCTCTTTGAGGGGAGAGCGGGTTCAGCTCCACACTCCCATGTCCCAGGGGGTGTGTCACTGTAACAAAGCACTGAGGGACAGAAGTGTGTGTGTGGAGTGGGGGGCTTCCTGGAGCAGGGAGAAATCAGCCTGGCTGTATTAGATGGTAGGTAGCATTTTCCTGAGCTGACGGGCAGGTGCCGCCGTATCTGTTCTTCAGCTTTCCCCGCCTTCCAAGGCTCCTGGCTGGGAACAGTCTGACCGAGGGAAGCATCCTAGTCCCCTGCCATGGGGACGGCTGTGTGTGGGCATCTCTTCAGAAACACTTGGTGCTGAGTCTGGGGTTATTTCTAATTAGCCCCGTCTGGGAGGAGAGCAGACACAGGTCAGCCCATCCTAACTGGGATGAAATTCTTGCTGTTGCTGTGACCTTGTTCCCAGCCACAAAACTGAGACAACTGTCCAAATTCATCTCTGGTGCCAATCCACCCGCATCAGTGGTTGAAATTACACCAGGGATCATTTGGCCCAGTATGTGTTTATAGCAAAAGGGGGAAATGCCAGGTATGTGCTGTAGTTGTGAAAGGAGGAACTGGGAAACCTGTAGTACATGGACTGCAGGCAAGCTGCACTCACCCCTGTGCCTTTATGGGGGTTGTATTTCACAAGGGAGCTGTGGTTTCATTCATGTCTGCAGAGCTCGTAGGTGGAAAGCGCTGTGCAAGTGCCAAGTATTACTTTGGCCAAGAAGATGTTTTCATTCGACCCCTTTGATGCGTGTTACTTCTGTCTCTCCAGGTGCTTACCTGATCCTCCCCACTGTAGTATTCAAGCATCTCTCACTCACCAGTTCCCTCACAGGGGTGTATAATCCACATTTTATAGATGGGATGCTGAGGGCTGGTCTGCGCTACAAAGTTAGGTCAGCTTAACTATATCGCTCAGGGCTGTGAAAAATTGCATGACCTGTGTGATGGATTTAAGCTGACCTAAGTCCCAGTATAGGCACCACTAGGTCAGTGGAAGAGTTCCTTCGTCAATGCAGTTGATGCCTTGTGGAGAGGTAGATTTCCTGTAGCAACAGAAGAACCCCCTCGCTGTAATAAGTGTCTACACTGCAGCGTTTCTGGTATAGGCATACCATTAGAGACTAAGGGACTTGCCCAAGGTCACACAGAGAGTCTGTGGCAGAGATGGGACTTGACCCCAGGTGTCCTGAGTCTCAGTTCTACCCCCTAGGCCTTCCTTCTTGCCCCTTCCTAATTCCCACAATCCTCTTCTGCTCTGTTCTGGTTTGGCCCTGGTAGCCTCAGGGAATGACAATCCTCTCCTAGGTTAGCTAGTAGTAAATGTGCAGCCAAAAGAACCCAACATGCTTCCCTTCTCCCGGCAGGTTTTCCCGGTCGGATGAGCTCTCTCGCCACAAGCGCTCCCACTCCGGCGTCAAGCCCTACCAGTGTCTGACCTGTGAAAAGAAGTTTGCCCGCAGTGACCACTTATCCAAACACATGAAGATCCACAGGGGCCAGCGCAGCCGGACAGCTCAAGGCAGCGGCAGCCGTTAACCCTTTCCTCCCTGCCTTGTGGAACTGGGGTGCAATCCAGCAGAGCTGGATATTGAACACACAGGGGTGGTTTTTTTGTTCAGAGGGGAAAAAATTTTTTTTGTACAAACTGGAGAAAATCCCAAGTCTACCTCTACCCATGGGTGCCTTATGGTCAGGACTTGTCTCTTCTACTACTGTGCCACTTGTAAATTCACATGATGGGCACCTGAGCTAATTAGGGCCGTGTGTGGGAGGATGGCCTCACCAAAGGGCTTCGGTGAGTGAATGGGTGTCTGTTTAGGTAATTCGAACGCTTCTGTCACTGTACTATCTACCTGATATGAGTGGGAGCTAACGGGTTAATAGCACTTCTTTCTTAGCCAGTATCCTGACTTGCAGCCCCCATAGCAGGGAGGATATACACGCAGCAAGTCAGACCAGTGTCCCAGCCGTCCATGGGCAGCCATCTTGGGGGGAAAGCCAAAAGGGATCCTGCCTGAGCCAATGAAGACCTGTGCTTGGAGTCTTGGCTGGAGAGATGCCCTCGCTTACAGATTGTACAGTGGGTATGGAAACGGACTGCCTCTTGATGTGTCCCTTTCTCTGATCTCTTCTTCTCTCTCCCCCCCCTCCCCCCCCCCCAAAGCCTCCCAGTGTGTGCTGCTCATCACTGATGTCTGCAGGATTGACAAGGCTGATGTCCTTCTCTGTTAAATATTCTTCGTTAATCATGTACAGAGCCAGGGTAAACTCCTAAGATGTCCCGGAGAAGGTGATGCTGATGCACTTACTGTGTCTTCAGTCGTATGTGGCAAACGCTTAGCTGGGTCCTTGCGTGTATCCTTGCTTTGTCTGGTTCCACTAACAAAAGAGCAAGGAGCCTGCTAGCTGCTTGTGGAGTCCTCAAGTACAACCTACCCCCCACCATGTTCTGCTGAGGTGGAGCCAGAGCATGGCCTGCTGGCTCCTGAAGTCTGCAGGCTGCCCCTCCGTGTCAGAGATCGGGGTTTCTGCATCCTATTCCTGTGTGTACAAATCACATGCAGCTCTCAGGCTTCTTGCAGGTTGCTAGTGTGGCCCACAGGCCCAGCATTGGTGACACCTCTGCTCCAACAGCTGCCTCTGCGGGCATTGCACCCAGCCCTGAGGCTGGAAAGGGCAGGGAACAGCTGCAGCTACTAAGGGTACAGGGACTCTAAAAACAGCAGGCAGGTCTTCACAGCACCTTACCAAAGGGTTTGTCTGTCATTGCTGTTAGTATCTGTGTTCCCAGCTTTATAGTTACAACTCTGCTGTCAAAAAAACCACAATTACCTTTGTAATAATCTGTTACAATAGTCCTTTTTTGTATTAAAGTGCCTGTAACATACTTCTAACAGCAGCCCGACTAGCGTGTTAATGGGACAGTAGAATAGCGTGTCTGGTCATCCCGTAGTGACTGAAGCTGTCGGCCTCTCTGATCCCCCAGGGGCACATTGTGCAAGGCACTGTCCAAACAGAACAGAGGCAGTCCTTGTCCCAAACAGTTTACAATGCAAGTAATTATGTAAGTAGGGAATTGTTTCCTCTAAGCGGAAAGTATTCCTCAAGTGTGACAACTTGAAGGAGCAGTACTGCTTCCCCAAAGAAGAAATACTGCTAAAAGTGAGGGTTGGGGGTTGGTTCTTTATCTAAAAAGAATGCCAGCAGCTGAACAAAGGCCTTTGGCAAATTTCCAGAAATGGTGGAGCGGGAAATTGACTTGTACGTTACCCAGCTGCAAGAGCTACAGCTTGAACTAACCAAGGCTAATTGATCTTGGGTTGGATTTCCAGAGAGCTGAAATGTGTAAGAAACAGAGTTTGCAACACCTGCATTGCTCGGTTTCCTAATCTGTAGGGGGAGGGGGTTATGACAGAAATGGGTGGAGCTGCAGTATTGGAATCCAGAGCCAACCTTTTCCCAAAGCTCCAGGAGGTCTGGCTCTGAAGATCTCGTTCAGGCTCACCCCTAGTTTATAACTGGATGGGGGGGGGGAATAATTGAGGAGTAAACTCTGCCTCAGCTGGGTCCCTCTCCAGTGTGCCTAAATGGGAATATTTAAAGCTGCAGCCTGATGCAGGTTCTAACGAGGTGCTTGGCTAGAATTCTGTGCTTTGTAGTAGCCTTGGGGAAGCCAGTGTGCTTCTCTGTGTAACTTTCCCACTGCTCCTCCACCCTGCCCTGGATTGATGTGACCAGAAGCCAAAAAGAACTCCCCAAGTTCAATGCGTGCAGTAATGAAGTTTTAATTCTGAGCCAGAGACAGGTATGTGAGAATCTATTTTTGTTTTGTTTCGTTGGGGTTTTTGGTCTAGCTGGTTATTCAATTCATACCCTCTTTCCTTCAGGGCACCTTTTTCAGGCCCCCTGCCAGCATGATTCATGCCAGTCTTGCTCTTCTTTCAGTCCCTTTCGCTGTTCTAACCTGGCCCCAAACCACTTTACAGCACAGTCTGTTCCTTTTGAATCTGCCCCACCTGCTTTCCCCCTTGGCCTTCAGAATACAAAGGCCAACTGTAGTTTGTGAATCCAGTGCTTTGGGACTGTGGGCAAAGAGGGGCTAGTCAGCAGTATCTGGGCCATGGTTCAGTTCTCCAATCTTTTATTCGCTAAGTGGAATTTGTATGTTCTACTCTTGTCCCCAGCACGGAGTCCCCAGGGTGGCCAGTGGGCTGGGTGTGGAATGGGGAGAGCAGGGCAATAGAGACTTTCAGTATGGCTGACCTGCCATGTGGATCCTACCAAAGAGAACTTGACTAGGGTGGGGAGGGCGTGCATTTCCTTTCATCAAATGCCTTGGGCACAAATTCGTTGTGAAATATTTATTGTCTTACCTGTCTCCTTAGGGGGTGCTTTTAATAAATGGCTTGGAAGGTTTGCTGGCACTTCTGTAATTACCTCTGTTCTCTGCTACTGTCAGGTGTTAACCTTCATACTGTAATGCTCCTCAGTGAACAACGGATATCCCTGTACAGTGACGGGGGATGAGGAGTGGGACTCTTCTGTCTTTCCGTTAGTTAAAGTACACTAGTGTCACCAACTGATACCTTTTATTTCTTTTTATCCCAGTATAAGCATGGGTCTGGGAGTTGGGATTCATGGGTTCCAATCCTGGCTCTGATGTTGAGACTCTGCTGTTAGGCAAGTCAGGGAAATCTGTGCCTCAGTTTCCCAATGTGTACTGTGGAAATGGTACTAGTTGTACAGTGCTTGGGAGACGAGGGCTTTGAGAGTGCTAAACATTTTTCTAGGCAAAGAAGTAGCTGTGGGAGCCACAAGGGTACTAATAATGAAAGCAGGGATGATCGCGTTTGTGTGCATGTGTAGAACTTTATAAAATGCTTTTCACGCTGTGCCTTTGGTTGCGGGCACAGCAAAGCTTGTGTGCAAAGCCCTAGCGCTCTGCACGCAACTGATGCTGCTGCGGAAGTCCCTGGCCTGTGGTCCGCACAGCACTTGCTGGTGGAAAATGGAGAGTTGATTGGTGCTGGTTGCACCCTCTTTCCATCTGAGAGGAACCAAACCCGTGTGGGTGAGAACTGTGAGCCTGGTTTTATGGCACCTTTGGAAAGAAAGACTCCATGTATGTTTGTGGCAGCTGGGTCTGCTTGTGGTTTTGCCCCAGGAAATTGATAAAGCTGGGCGTTAATGGGGATTCTTCTTCGACGGTGCCTTTCATCCTTGAAGGGATTGGCACATATTAAGCCTCACAAGACCCCATCAGTGGGTAAGTAGAATGTCTGTTATAGAGGGGTAAATTGAGGTCCCTCAGAGGTTGTGGAAGGAGGCAGTGGAAGAGCTTGGAATGGATCCTCAGAAATCTCGTCTCCACAGCTCTAGCCATGAAAGTTCTCCTGCTGAATAAATAATGTCTATTGTGTAATACCAACACCCTCCGTGTAATTCAGGGCACTCCCCACCTAGTTTCTCCTTTACCTACAGTTCTGGGCGGGCAATAGAAACCAGCTTGGGGCGGCAATCAAGCTGGAGTCTGTGCTTTCGAAGGAGAGCAGGGTCACATGGGGCTGGACAGGGCCTAACACACTGGGGACCGCTGGGATACAGGCAGTCATTCACAGTAGCTACAGCAGCTGAGTGTTCTTCTGTTTTGCAGCCAGCTGGGCCAGATCCTTTCTCTGCCTGCCTCCTTGAGAGGCCCATAAGAAACAAAGGTCAGACTGGTTCACATGAAACAAGTGGAAGAGAACATTTCCAGCAGTATCTGCAAGACTTTAACCCTCAAGTGGCTCAATACAGTTCCTTGGGCTTCTGAGCCCGGGGAGCGTGTCCACACTGCAATCAGCGTGTCACGGCAGCACATGTTGATGAACTAACGCTAGTTGGGATCTGTACAAGCTTGCTGGGGGCTCTGGGTACGCACTTGAGCAGCTGGCTCCTCGGCTGCCTATGGTGCTGTGGCTTCCCGGCTGCTGTTGGAGCTAGCTAGATCGAAGGTCACTTGAGTGTGACTCCTAGTGCTGGAGTCACACCTCTGATCGCAGTGTAGACATGCTGGGACTTCAATCTCTGTCCCTTCTCCAGTTGTTTGCTTGTGTCACAGGAGCAACAGGCAATGTGAATCACGCCCCTAATGCAGTCAGGGGCTGAGCATTAAACCCTATGCTTCTTCCTAAAGGGTGTATAGTAGCCTCATGCTGCAGCCCACGTGACTTCTCAGCTGATACACCTGCTCCCATCTCACTGCTGTCGTCTGAGTGGACAGCTGGCAGGTCTCTGAGCTAAAGGAAGCCCTGGCCTGGAGAGAGGTTAAGGACATGGCAAAGTTTAAAGAAGAACATAGCTAGACTAAAACATCTGGCTTGATGTGACTCAGACTTGCTGCTTGAACTAAACCATTTGCCAAGTAGAAGCGTGTCTGCCTTTAATTAAGCTCTGTTAAAGGACAGAGGAATTCTCTATCAACTGGAGATTAGGGAGCATTCTCCTGTCCATCACTTGCTCCACTGTGCTTTGCTATTACAATTCAATAGGACCCCAAGCAAATGTTCACCCAGCTGTGGGTAAGTAATGACCCCTAGTTCACCCAGCTGTGGGTAAGTACCATGCTGTCTGCATGATTGCCCCATGTTCTGAGGGCTGGTGCTCTCTCTCTCAATGTACTCAATTTAAATCAAGGTCAGTCTAGGCGAAGCCCTAGGAAGCACTGTAGGGAGTAATGGTGCAATAGCCAGGGCATGGACTAGCTGGGACCTGACATTGGTCTCACCAAGACTTTCAGTAATGACTAGTGATTTTTGGGGGGGAGGGTGCCCAAATCGTGACTCCTTAAAGGAACCTGAATCTCCGAAGGACGTTGGGTGCTCAATACAGAAAACCAGGCCCCTTTTAAAATGTCCCAAAATGGGCCACCCAAAATCACTAGTCATTTTTGAAAACTTTGGCCTTCTCTCTCTCTCCCTCCCCCCCCCGCACCCTCGCCGCCACCTGCAGCTTCAGGGCTTCCTGTACCAGAGACCTGACCATACCACAGTATCTTCCCCCTTCTATTTCAAGCAGTGGGTTTCGTGCACAAGCAAGGCTCTGAAATGAGACTATTGGTATGAGTCAAGTGGCCGGTGTGAGTACCGATCTTGTCACATTTTCAGCAGTGCTGAGTGCGCCAGAGGGCTGCTTGATTTGTCTGGGAGTAGGAGCAATGCTGGAAGTGTGACTAGGTTTTTTTGTGTGTGGATCTATGACCTTCCTGAGTGACACAGTATATTTTGTAGGGAAAACACTGCTGAGGTGGTGAGTGTGGGATGAACACCCTGCCTAGTCTAGAAGGGGTTAACGAGGCTGGGAAGGGGCCAACTAACAGGATAGGTCAGAGATGAGGGTAAACAAGTGGGAAGAGAAGAAATAAGGTGGGGAAGGAAAAGGACATGGGGGATGGAGGGGAGAGACAAAGGTCTGGTCTACTCCTAAAACTTAGGTTGACCTAGCTACATTGATCAGGGTGTGAGAAATTAACAGTAGTATAGACATTCAAGAGTTTCACATCCCAGGTGGTATTCAGGAGTTAGCTAGAGCTGGTGGAAGTGGCATTTTCATCTGGCTCCCTCTCTGGGCCAGTCTGGTCAGGATATTTCTCTGGATTAGGATGGAGGAAGTCTGGGGTCCCAGGAGATAGCGAGAGTGGCAGCTATGATGGGGAAACTTTTCTCCCCCAAGTCTTTAAGTACCTAAAGAGAGAGTGATGAGTGGAACAGCCCGTTGCCTTCATTATTTTGTGCACCAGTTAGGCTTAGTTTGACACCAATTTTGGCTCACTGATTTTTGGTTCCATGCTTTTCTTGTTCACCAAGAACGATCTTAACACAGTCCTTGAGTTATATCAGTAGCCCTCTTGTTTGGACTAGTTCAGTCTGTCTTGCTTTTGCACTTCATTTGTTGTTATAGGTGAGTGTGATGTTCTGTGAATTTCCGCTCACAGCTGAGCTCACAATTAGGGTATATGTGTAGGCTGAGTTATCACAACAGGGGTTGTCATTGTCTTGAGTGGGTCCAACTACCTCGTGCTCGTGGAAGGCATCTCTAACCCTGCCATGGAAGATTAGTTTGTATTAATATGCAGGATTAATTCTGTGTGACTGAGACTATTAATGCGGTGTGATCTTAGTGCAGCACTAACTGCTCAGGGGCCTAGCTAGTCATAGAGCAGGTACAGCATGAGCAGCAGCAGTGCAAGCTTCACCTCTGTTGCCCCCCTTCCAAGGGCCTTAGCCCTGCCCTGGTTGGGCGCCTTCTGTAGAGGCAGAGTGCAGAGACTTGAGTGCTATTCCCGACTCTGCCACTGACTTCTGCGTGACCTTGGGTCAGTCACTTCACCCCTCGGTTTCCCCTCCTACCGTGTCTGTCTTGTCCATTTAGACGGTAAGTTCTTTAGGAGCAGGGACTCTCTTGTTGTATGTATGCATCCATCACAGGGGGTCCTGATGTCTTTAAGGCCTCTGGGTGCTATTGTAATACAATAACATCAGTGAGAGAGGAGTGCAGCCTCCTTGGCTTCTGCTGAAACTGCCAACCGATGGGCCAGTTGGGAGAGTGGCTTTTTGATGCCAACCGCAGTAAAATTTGGCTTTTTAAACTATCCTTGCCTGGATCATCTTTGTCTCTGCTTTGGTGCTGCTTGTTGCAGTCTTGATGGCCTCAGGCACCAAATAGGATTGCTTTAGTTTTCAACACAACTTATTTTGGTAGTTTTCAACACAACTTAGTGGCAAAACTGTGGTAGGTTCTGAAAATAGTGGGGACAGGAGCTGCCATCTCTTCAGGGTGCCACCTTCAGACCCTGAGTCGTCGCTGCCATGTCTCCAGATATTTATGGAAGCAACCTGACTCTTGACCACGTGTAGGGTTGCCAATTTTGGTTGGACTTATTCCTGGAGGTGCCATCACATGACATAGTCTTTAATTAAAGATTCATCTTTAATTCCTGGAGGGATGGCAACTCTAGACCACGCTATCCGAAGCCCTGCAGTATAGAGGCTTCTGAGGCACTTAAGATGCATTCTGAAGTATCTTTGGGAAACATGTTTGCCAAGTGATGTCATAATATTGCATCACCCCGTGAATTCAAGATGCTATGACCTGCAACTTGAAGGATGAAGTTTTATGAAGGTGGCCACTTGGCATCCAGAGTTCACCTGAAGTAGGAAGTTGAGACCTAACTATAGGTCATAGTGTCACAAGGCATCTCGGCCATTGTCCTGCAAGCCACGTTGGAAGATTATCAGAATCCAGCTAGAATAGGGTTTCTTGCTACGAAGCTTGACCACTTGATGACTAGCACCATCTAGTCCCCATGCACAAACTAGCACCCCTGGTTGTGATCCTTAGAACAAACCCACAAACCAACTGAAACTTTCTACTTACAGTCACCAGCTTGCTGTGGTGGAACTGAAAGTTCCATGTCATGCTTTCTGTGCTATTGAGAGCTTTATGCAGAACTCAACACCTTTGTGTGTCGGACTGAGTAGCTTGCAACAACATGCCCGCACAAGTGCACAGGAGGACTGGCAGAGGTGAGAAAGGGATCCTGTGATATCTTGAGAGGCACAGCATAGCGAAGTTAGCGTTTGTAGCTTTGCGCTTCAATAAATATCTTTGTGCCTTAGAAAAATCTCTAAGGCTTTGATCCAGGAAAGCACTTAAGCACAGGCTTAAAGTTAAGGATGACCTAAATGAGTGCTACTCTTTGAGAGAGAAACTAGAGCATTGTAAAACACACCACAAAACCAAAGCAACCCAAACCCTTACTGTTAATGAGACTGTTTGTTTTGTTTTTTTTCTCCTTTACTTGGGACTGTGGTGGTTGCTAGTAAGGCATGAAACTCTTAGGGTCATTCAGAAAATTGCCAGATATGCAGATTTTCAGCTCACTTGTTCGAGTCAGCTGCTGAGTTCAAAGCTGTTTTAAAAGGGCACTGTTGAATTATGGAACAGGCTAGGGCTGAAGTGCCTGACCTGCTTTTGCATAATGTGTTGGCTACCCCCACATCTACGAATCTCCCTCAACCAGCCCAGCCAAAGATCATGGGGTTGTGAAGTCAGGAACTTGCTGTGAGATTTCTGATATGCCAATGCTTTTCAAAAACTTTTTTTTTTCTTGCAGTGATCTTACTGGATTTTGTCTTTCTAGAATTGCTCTTTGGGACAGGAACTACTATTTACTCTCTATACAAAGCCTTCCACAAAGGGGCCCCAACCATGCCAGTATAAATCTTTAACCATTAAACTGTTTTTACTCCTTTTAAGCTTCTCTGCATATTTTTTTTTAAACTCTGCCTTGTTCCCTGCTCTGCCTTGTTTTGCCTCCCCCCTCCACGCCTCCATTTTCCCCCAGTCTCATCTAAGCAGGACACTAACCCAGTAATATCCAAGTCACTCATGAATGTGGTGAAAAGTTCCTGACATTTCTTCCCCCCACAGATCCAGATTGTTTGTGCACATAATGTCACTGATAGTTATCTTTTTAATGGGACTTATGCTCCTTCCTGTAGGGTTCTAACATTATTCACTCTCTAAGTGTATTCTGCTAATCAACCCTGATCCTATTATTTTATGCTGCTAAAAATTGGGAGTAACTCTAGTGAGGTCAATAGAGTTGCATGGAGATAGATCAGAACTGGGCCTGTTTTTGATTTTTATGTGGCAATTGTGTGTGTGGTGCCCAGCACTTAAGTGCCCAGTCAGGGTCTCTCTGTGCTACTGCAGTACAAACTAATAATGAATTGACTTAGGGACTGTTTCTGATTGCACTGGTGTAAATCAAGGATAACTCCACTGAAGTAAGCGAGTCCAGTTAGCCCCCCACTCCATAGCACAGTGGCAAGCAGAAGTTACAGTGCCAGCAGACGTTGAGTGGGTCATGGTACACTTCAGAACAAACTTTGACTCTCTCCTTTCTTTACTTGACTTTCTAATATAGCTGGGTTTGGGGAAAAAGAACTAGAAAAGATTGAGTCCAGCATCTCCATGTTCCACCAAGCAACTGACTTGCCAGGCACAGTATTAGGATCCCATTTCTGTTCATGTGACCCCTACTGTGTAGGGTGTATGTGATGAGATCAGTTTCCAGGAGCTAGGATCTGTATTTAATGTACAGTTCTAGTAGGTTTGTTGGCTATTTCTGCTCTTACGAAAGATTAACCTTCAGCACCAATCGCTGGCGTTACAAACTGGCAGCAGTTAGCCATGCTTGATGCTGGACAAGCAAATGAGGGGTTACAGTCCCCGCCTTCAGGAACTCACAAGGTAAGGGTTCCAATTTTGCAGACCTTACATTTGTGAATCATCTAATGGAGCTCATGAGGAATTCAGTTGATTTCAGGAGAACCGCTCCCCACTGAGGGTGTAGTCTCCTAACTTCCCTTTTAAAGGAATGGTGTGTTAATAAAAATGGAGTCTCAGGGTACCTAAAAGCAGTGCATGTTCTAGTACCATAGGTTGCGTGAACCATATACAAGATACAGGAACAGAAAGCTGTCTAGAGAGAGGTTGGGGAACCTGATATTCTTGCATAAGGAATAGATTTCTGTGGGGTTTTAAAAAAAATTATTTATTATGTAATATAGTGACTCTACTGTAATATAGTGACTCTACTGCTCCAAGCTCTACTGTGTTTCCTAATGACCAAAAAGAACCACAGTGTCATTCCTCAATGAGGAAATATTTTGCTTATAAACCTCTCTCAGTAGCACAGACAGTGACTTTCAAAAGCAGACAGCAGTGAAGAGAGAGAGCGAGTGAGAAAAGTGACACTGTCTGATGGTAGCTCCTAGCTTTAGCAAGATTCCCCTCTCTGGCTCAGGGCCTGATCTTCTGCTCTTTTATCACTTTTCAGGATCTTTTCTGCTGCTCTTATCTTTTACCCTTCACTACCATTTTCATGCTGATACTCCACTCATCTTTTACCACTTTCAAGGGGTTCCCCTTCCCTGCCTCTTCAGTTTCTCTTGACCACAAACTTGTGACTTCACTTCTGCTTTCTTCAAACTAAGCACCTCAGGATGGAAGCAATTCTCTTGGGCAAGATCCTCATCCTCAATCACAGCACACGCTCTCCCATTCCCCTCCATGGACTGTAGACTTAATTCTGAAACTTCTCTTCCTGCACCTCTTCTGTCCTCATTATGGCCTTCTCACTCCTTCCACAGTGTTGCCCATCTAGGGCTGTACTCCTGCCACTGCTCATGCTGTCATGTGTGACTTGATCTCCTTTCACTTTGCTTATTGAGCTTTCCTTCTTTATGGCCTAAAGTCTCAGCTTCCCATATTCTGGCTGGGGGAGAATGCTGCCTCCCATCTGTTAGTGCATCATTCCTTTCAACAGCTCTACTTGATACTTATTCAGTCATGTGCTTCAAAAGTGAAGGGATTTTTAAAATCTTCCAGGGCGTTGCTCTTGTTTATTTCAATCATTCACCTCTTCCTTTCCCAAACTGATATTCCATCCCCTGCCTCTGTTGCTCTCCCTGCCCACCCCTGGGATGAATGGTTTGTTCAGCATCTGTCCTCTCCAGTAGCTTCCCTGTACCTCTCTGCCTCAAAAATTCTTAGTCTCAGGCAGCTGACACTAGCTGTCTCCTACTTTTCTCACGCACCTTCTTATGTTTTTCTTTAGCTTTGTAATTGTGCACATGTGAAAACAGTGGATGATACAGCAGGTACTGAGAAAGTCTTTAAGTTTGTATGTAAAAACATTAGCATAATCAACCTAAGACTTGAATGTCCGTCTGCTTTTTCCGCTGAGGATTCCAACGCGTGCTCCCCTTGTTAATGAATGAAGCAACCTCCATTCCCCCTCTGAAATGAACCAGTATCGTCATGCGGGTTTTGTAAAAACACTGCCAAGGCCCTCAAAGACACCTTCCTTGTGCCTACGAGTGCTGCATACACAACAGCCGTGGTCTTTGGTGTGGTTTCAGAAGGGCTGAGCGCCCCCCACGTTCCAGCTGTTGGGGTGGGGAGCTGCTGGCGCTCACCTGGGAAGGTGGGTACGCAAAGGTTGGGTGCTGTGATTTGCCCAGGCTCAAGCAGTGACTGGGGGATCCAGCCAGACAACCCCCCCAGGACTCCTTCTGGGTCTTACATGCTGCTCAACAACTGGGCTCAGAAGCCAGGAATCCACCCTCAGTCTTAGCCCCTTGGCCAGTCCTTAGGCACATGGTCTGGCTGGCCTCTACTAGAGCCAAGCCCCCCCAAAAAACTACATTCCCCATAATGCTCTGCAGCGAAGGGGGTGGAACAAGCCTTTTAATAGGTCAGTCCTTTCCCCAGAGCCGAGTCGTGATTGGCTAAGTGTATTCTGGCCTCCCGCCCCTCCCTGCGGGGCGGAAGTGGGGCTTACGGCGGCCGGGCGGGCCCGTGTCGCGTGTGAGCGAATGTGCCCTGTGTCCCGCCATGTAGAGCGCTGCCGCCTCCGCTCTGGTTCGGTTCCAGCGCCCGGGATGGGGGCCCGGCTCCCGTCCCGACAGGGGGGCCCCCGGCCATGAGGGGAGCCCGGTACCTGCCGCTGCCAGCGACCGCGCCGCTCGGGGAGCGGGGGCTCCGCTTCGGTGAGTGCGGGCTCTGGGGGCTGCGGAGCCGACCCTGCCCGGGACCCCGGTCCGGTCCCTCCCCCCCCGGAAATAGCCCCCGCCCGCCCCCCCCCCCCCGTGTCGCCTAGTCCTGCCCCGACCCTCCCGTGCCCCTCCCCCGTGTCCCCCAGTCCTGCCCCGACCCCCCCCGTGCCCATCCCCTGTAATCCCAGTCCTGCCCCTCCCCCCCCGGTGTCCCCCCTCCCCCCGTACCCCCAGTCCTGCCCCGACCCCCCCCGTGCCCATCCCCTGTAATCCCAGTCCTGCCCCTCCCCCCCCGGTGTCCCCCCTCCCCCCGTACCCCCAGTCCTGCCCCGACCCCCCCCCCGCGTCCCCCAGTCCTACCCCCGACCCCTGTGTCCCCTGACCTCCCCGTGCACCCCTCCTTCCCTTGTGTCCCCCAGTCCTGCCCCCTCCCCGTGAGCCACCCCGTGCGCCCCGACCCCCCCCGTGTCCCCTGTGCACTCCTCCTCCCCCCGTACCCCTCCAGTCCTGCCCCCTCCCCCGAGTCACCCCATGCACCCCTCCTCCCCCAGTCCTGCCCCCAACACCCAAGTCACGCTGTGTGCCCTGACTCCCCTCCCCGTGTCCACCCAGTCCTGCCCCCGACCCTTGAGTCACTCTGCACCCCTCCCTCCGTGTCCCTCAATCCTGCCCCTCTAAATCACCACATGGATCCTAACACTTCCCCTCTCTTGCCTTCCCCCATGTACCCCAGCCGTTCCCCTTCCCTGAGTCCCCCATGCACGCCCCCCCTTCCTCCCAGTCCAGCCCTCTCCCCTCCTGAGTCATTCCCTGGACCCTAACACTCCCCCTCCCGCTCAACGGCCCTGTCCTCCTGAGTCACCCCATGGACCCCAACAGTCTCCCTCCATATCCCCCCCCCGTCTTGTCCCCTGAGTCACCCCATGCATCCTGTCCCTCTTCTTCCTGATCTCACCCCCTCAGCCCCGTTTTCTGGCCCAGTGCTTGCGCCTCCTGCCCCTCCCAGTCACCCCATGCATCCCAGCCCCCTTTCCCAAGCAATTACCCCATGATCTGCACTCACCTTACTCTCTGCTGCTGCCCATTTCCCCTCTTTCTTCCCCCATTCCCCTCTTCCCCTGCACCCCACTAAACTGCTTGCCCCCGCACCAGCTTGTCACCCTGGCTGGGAGATGGGGCAGCAGCAGTGGGCGGCTGCAGGAGGAAAGCGCCAGACATAACAGGATGTTTTTATGGCTCGTAGGGATTGGGTGGAAAAATAAACAAATTTAGGTGCTGGTGCCACTGAATGAGTTTGAGGATGGGGTGTCTTGGGGATTAGTCTGAATCCTCTCAGAAGAGGAGGCAGTAAGTGGCTTATTTTGTGTCTGTCACAGTGAAAAGAAAGCTAAAGATCTATAGTAACTATACACACTCTGTATTGGGTTCGTTTGTGTGTCTAAACACCCGCATGGTTCATATTAGCAAACTTGTGGAAACATAAACTGATTTTTAAATGGCAAGTAAGGTACTGTTCTTTATGGGTGGGTGTTTGCTTTATTTGTATGAAACGGGTGGGGGTTGACGCGGGGTGGAGGGGATTTCTGTGTGTTTGCCAGGAAGTTGGAAAATGAAAGCAACTCTGTTAAAAGCTTTGAAATGGTGTAGCTCTCCTCAGGACTTTGATCTGTGTCACTACCATCACAGTTGTTTCATGATTGGTGGAAGCTCTCCCTTTATCTGGTGTGAAGTTTCCTTTCTCTCTCTCCTTGCTTGAAGTGCTTTGAAAAAAAAAATTTTTTAACGGAATACAGTTGTTGATAATGAGGATATACCTAATTTACACACACTTCTACAGTCGTGACTGTATGAATGCCTAGTCTCAGATTTACAGCTATCCAGCAGTCATCCCTCAGCCTTTTTATCGTGGCATTTTTAGTGGAACACTTTCCTCTAAAACTAGGACTATTTCCTTTCTGATGTAGTATTTTAATTACAAGACCTAAGCCCTTTGCCATTTGGTACTTATTACTTATTTGGCTCAATGTGATGATGTGAGTTAGAGCAGGGCCATGATTTCTGTTCCAAAGTTTGCCGTGGTCTGTTTGTGATCATAGGCAAGTTTTTGCATGCTTCTCCCCTCAGTATTTGCATCTGTATAATGAGGCTGATACCCATCTTGATAAATTAGTTTGAGGGCCTTGGATTAAAGCATTATATAAGTTCAAGATGATGTTATGTTTGATTAGCGTGTGTATTGTTGGGTATGTGTGTACTAGTGTATACATATTACATTCACAGTATGTATTTTTTGCTTCCACTGAGCTAATTCCTTAATTTTATTTTCGATCTCTTCCCACTCAAGTGTGGGTACAAGATCTTGGTGTTAAATAGCAGCTTCTGAAATGTAAAGGGATCGAATTACAAGACAATGCCTCATTCACTATGTGCAGATTCTAGTGGTTACAATTTACTTATCTTCCTAATGTATTCAAAACAAACATGATCCATATAACACGCTGACACTCCCTGACTGAACTGCGTGTTCATGATTTTGGTCAGCCTGTTTATTTTTAGGGTCTTAGCTCCTGTTTGTAGAGAATAGTTGTCCTGTCGCCGTAGCAACCAGGCTATGTGTACTATAAACATTATTAAAGGAAACCTTTTCCATCCTAAATGAGACTTCCTTTTCATAATAAAGTTAGGGTCAACATTCAGACATTTAACCTTTTTGTTCAGGGAGTATTCAACAGCATGCTACAGAGAATTGTCCATTCAGTCATAAACAAGGATGTTTTTACTTTTAGCAGATGTGCATATCATAGCTAATTTCATATGCAGCTGATAAACACTTTTCCTCTTTGTGCCTGCGGACCAGGAGAAAACATGTATAGTTTACTGAGAGCTGAGTGTCCTTAGAAATAAGGGTTTTATAATACATCCTGGAAACAAAAAATATAATTGTCTTCTTTCCCACATCGGGAAGGTTAAAAACCAGATAAAGGCATTTAGCTCATAATGTTTTCTATTTCAGTTCGAATGACTCCTGTGATGTCTCCCTTTAAGTCTAGTATCCCCTTGTGGGGTGAGGGTGATCATGGAAATTCAGACTTCCAACCATGTTGAAACAAACTATGAAAGTTAGGTCCAATGACTACATAACTCATCTCATTGGGGAGTTATCACGTCTCCAGCCAAGAAAGCTGGTGGATCAGAATGATTGCAACAACTGGAGGAAATGCATGGAAAATTATTCTTGATCACAAGAGTCCTCCCTACTTGTCACCTCCAAACAGGGATTGAAATGTTTTAAATGCTAGTTTAGGCAAGACAAAACTGTTTTCAACGACATTGCAACAAGCATGGAAGATTGTCTCAATCATGCTTTCTGTAATGATGTTGGAAAAACAATGTTGGTCCATCTGCTGTAGCAGCCTGTGGTCTTCAATTCCAGGGTGGCTAGGCGATCCCAATTGAAATTGTTACCAATGGCTCATCTTCCTACAGTGTGTATTGGAAACAAGCAAGACTTTCCCATGGAAATGTATAAGGTACAGAAGACAAGGATATATTTATTTACTTGATGGTAAATGTACTAGCTCTTGGGGGGGGATGTATATTTCACCTCTAGTTCTAAAAACCTTTGGTGTAAAATTGCAACTTAATTTTGCGATATGGAGTTGGAGGCTCCTGTGCAGTGTGAGTCTGAAGTAGACATAACTGTCAAATGATAAAACATGAAAGGTGAAAATTATAGACAAGCTCTTATCATAAGGGTGTCTCCTCCAGTCTTGCCCTCAGAGGTGCCTCCTGCCTTGCTGGCCACAGTTTCTCTTGCAGAGCAGGCATGTTTTTCTGTCTGGCATGAAACCCAGTGTTCAGTGGAAGCCAGAGAGATAAGAAGGCTGGATTTTTTAATTCTTTATTTTTGAAGTCTGGCTTCTGGATTTCAGCATTTACTTTTAGTGAAAAAGTTACTTGAAAGATATTCCCTGGGAACTAACAAGGTGTTTTGTTTTGTTCAGACTTTTGGTTGGGAGTGTGGAAATCCAGGTCTCCAGTTTAAGTTAATATCTGCAGTGAATTGCTTACCTTAATTTTTATTGTAAACAGGCTTTTACTGGCAAATGCCTGTTTGAACTGGAAGCCTTACTGAGTTTTAAGGCAATGTGTAATGCTGAGTTGTGGCTTGCCATCAAAATACTAGCTGATGCAGGCAGAAGAAGTCCAGATGTTGCTCTGGTACATCTTGCATTTTAGTAAAGTTGTCTTTTGTCTGTACTTAGGTTGTAAACTTCTTGAGCAAGGGGAGCATCTTTTTGTTCTATATCTGTACAGTGCCTGTCATAATGGGGTCCTTGTCTATAACTAGGTACCTAGACACTATAGTGGTACAAATAATGAATCACAATAATAGAGAGAGAAATACTTGGGAGATGCTCAGATACTACAATGATGTGGGCATGGAAATGCAAGTAGCTAGATAGTGACCTAGCATGGAGATGGTGTCCCACGTATAATAGGCACTAAGGTCCTTACTTTATTCTAGGTAAAATGAATAAACTTATACATAAGATAAAACATTAAGAGCAGTAATGCAGGAGAATCCATTTCCCCAAGGCTTAGAAGTATTTATATGAAAGGATTAGCGATAACTGGATATTACATTTTAAGAACTGTGCTAATCAAATATCTGCCTGGTTAACCTCATTACAGGTTGATAAGCCATTAACACCTCCTTCCCTTTCCAGTGTATTGGAGCTGCAGGTATTGTCCAGAAGGATACAACATCTCACTAGCATATCTCCTTTATCCTGACTCATTTCTGTAGTGCTTTCTCTCCTATTTTTTCACTTCCTGTTTTCACTCTTCCCTCTGTCTTTTCTGTTTTGTCTGCCTGTCTTTTTTTTTTTTTTTTTTTTTCCCTTAGAGTGGTAAAATTAACTTTCCTCTCTTCTAGGGGCAGAGAAGTGCTGCTTTACTCTCTTGGTACTCCATTTGCGCTCTCTCTCACTTAGTCATTCTGGGAGAAGGGAGAGAAAGTGCTTCTTTGGGCAGGTACACTTCAAAAATAGATTAACTAAATTAGGTTCTGCCCAAAAAAGTGCCTTCCCTGAGGCACCTAATTTAAGTAGGAATGTTGTGCCCTGTGTAAGCTGTCAGCTGTAATCCATTTACAGGACTGACTAAAATCTGACACTCAGACATTTAGACTGCCTGCTCTCTTCCTTAGGTAGGGGCTGTCTTCTGGCCTGTGGGTGGGTAGGTGCTTGGTAGTAATGAAATCATTACCAAAGCCTTTTATTTCACTGGCAACCCCAACTGAATTTTAAAGTTACCAATGCAAGTAACCGGCATCTTGGAGAATCCTGGCTCAGTGTCACCTTGCTCAAGAACTACTTGGAGTACAATGCATACACATGAATGATAATTTATCTTTTGTCTGATTCATTCGCTTTGGTACACAACTACACCCTTAGGTTTGCCTGTCCAATAGTATTTTCCCATGTAGCCAAGCCAACAGTTACTTCTGGTATAGTTAAACCGATATACCAATATAACTATGGCTCTTCATTCTGAAATAAAAGTGCCTTTTTGGTTTATCTTAAACTCTTCCAAAGCAATGTGAGCCAAACAGGGGAAAGGGCTCCACTATGCTGGAATAAGAGTGTCCACACGGGGAGTTATACCAGTGTGACTATATTGGCTTAAATTCACATCTACCCATAGAAGAAAGGAAAGTTAATTTTACCACATCCCTGAGCACCGTAGTTAAGCTGACCCTAGCCCTGGTGTAGACAGCGCTAGGAAGTATATTGGACTGTGTATTTACCTATACGGGCATGATTGACGTGCAGGTGATGTGTTCAGACCTGCGGGGCCCTAGCCCTAGGAGTGCGCACTGTAAAAGACAGACACAGATAGGACAAGATGCAATAGGTGTTCATTTGGATCTTTATTTTCTTCCCTGTTTTCAAACCCTCTCAAAAATTTGGGGAAGAGCCAATTTGTGGGATTTGATTTAGGAGAGAATGGGGACTAGTGCACTGGGATTGAGAGACTTTTCCATACAGAGGAGGTAACAGAGGCTCTGAATGCCCAAAGGAAAAATGAACTATCCTGCAGTATCAGTGTTTTCTCTCTAATTCCTGCTAATTGTAATTGTTTTGGAGGGACTTGACCAGCCATCTCTTTCCTTTTGAAGAAAGATCTGGGCTTTGGGGGGGGGGGAGAAGGAGATCTTTAACACTGCTGCACCTGCACTGTTTTTCAGGAGGCAACAGAAGCCAGAAGTGGGTGAGCACAGAGCAGTTTAGAAATCCTTTTTTCTAATGATTCAGTGTGACTTTCCCAAAGTGACCTGATTTAGTTAAATGTGGCTAAATATAGACCTTGTGAGAGAGACTGCGATGTGGGAGACGACGATGGCACCCGGCTCCTAGGCTGTCATTCGGCAGGAAATGTCTTCCACAGCTGGTGACGAATAATTTTTGACTCCTGCTGCCTGTGGAAATAACATCCTTGCCCCCTCCCTGTCCTGGTGAGATGTAGGAAATGGTACAGTTCATAACCCCTTGCCTGTCTGATCTCTACCCCTTCTGCATTTCAGCTCACTGCTATGGACAGTACGATCACCTTGTGGCAGTTCCTCCTCCAACTCCTCCAGGAGCCTCAGAACAAGCATATCATCTGTTGGACCTCCAACGACGGGGAGTTCAAATTGCTGCAGGCAGAGGAGGTGGCCCGGCTTTGGGGAATCCGCAAGAACAAGCCCAGCATGAACTATGACAAACTCAGTCGTGCTCTCAGATACTACTATGTGAAGGTAACAACACCCATTAGTCCACCTCAAATCTTATCCCTCTTACACCAGCTTCTGCCTAATGAGCTTTGTTTCCTTTTTCATTCTCTTCAAGAAGATAGATGTCAGTTGTGTCTTTGGCTTAGGTGAGGTGTGACCAAAGGTCCCTGCTGCCGCAGTGTTACTGTTTTAATTGTTCAGAGATTCCGGAGAGCTCCAAGTGAAATATCACCTCTTTAACTTACTTGTATCACACGCTCCTTTATTAATAGTCCACAAAAACAGGTGTATACTTTGAAAGGGTTTAAAGTCTTGAATGCTCAAAACTAATTAAAATCTTGCCAATAACTGTGAGAATTTTGTGTCCCTCTATCTACTTCAGATCTTTCCTGCAACTGTTTCTACAAAGTGGCCGGTAGAAAAACAGGTTTCCAAAGTAGCCCAAAATCTTTTATTTTTTTTCTTCTTCTTGTGCTCAGTATAAATCCGCACCTCTATAGTAGAGAATGAGTCAATGAAGCTCAGAGAAGCTTCTCTTGTTTAGCTAATGATTTTAGTTCTTGTTACCTATGGAAAGTCGCAGGCACCACCAGGCATTGACAAAAGGCTTGAAGGAGCTGAATTAGAATTATAAACGGGGTAGTGACCATAATTTCAGTAACCTCTCAATAAGTGGTTTATCCCACAACTCTTATTATGTGGGTGTTTAAGATAAGAAAATAGCATACAGTTTCTGAGCTAACTGTTAGTCGGTTGCTCAGAATTTATTGTTACCAGGACTGCACAGTTTCCTTAATCTGTTCTTGTACTAAAAAATCTCAGTTGGTCGTAGGTAGCTGTACAATAAATAAGAATCCATGTAGACCAAAAATGTTTGTGTATTCTTTTCAATACATACAAAAATAAGTAACAACAAATGCTGCATAGGTTGGCTGCAGTTTAGCATACTGTTCTGCTGAATACTTCATCTTGCCTATTTCTTTTGCTTTTATTATAACATCTTATTAAAATAAGCATGGTCTGTTTTTGAATACTCACCCCCTGATCCTGCAAACGCTTCTGCACATGAGTAGTTCTGCTGACGTCAGTTAAGAGGCGTATTTGCAGGATTGGAGCCTACGTTTGTGATTACCTGCTGGGTACTTGACTCATTGCGTTTGACCTTGATGCTGGTGACAGGTGACGTTATCTGCATCTGTTTGTTGTTGCTAATTGTACCTTTTTTTTTTATTATGAGATTAAAAAATAATTGTTGAGTAGCTTTAAGGTCCTTGCTAGTAATCAGGGTGGATAAAAATCAATGATTTAAAAAAAAAATCTGATTTTTTCAATTTAAATTGGATTTTTTTTATGTAAATCGGATTTGTTGATTAAAATGCTTTTTGAGGAAAAAATTTATCTAAAGATAGCTTTAATTAAGATACATTATAGCTCAAAGATATCTCATCATGGAATAGGGATTATAAATTCTAATTCCATAGTATGGGACAATATATTCATGTAATGCTTAAGAAAAGTTTTGTAAATGAGTTCCAATAGTTCATGGATTAGGGACCCAATCTCATGGTGTTCCACAGGCTTCTGTATAGATTATTTAGGTTAATCTTTCTATTTACCCAATGGGACTCAGTGCTCAGTCTAGAAGATACCATCAGAGATGATTAGTTTTGCAGTTCTCAAACTGTGGATTTGTGTCTCCAGAGTTAACATGCTTGTTAACAGCAAAAATGTTTTTAAATAAATAAATAACATATAGAGGTGAGAAATAACAGACCTCAACTCTATTGTCCCTCTGCAAATTTGTGTACGCAGGGTCAATCCCTTACCTCTCTCTAAAAGTGCAATGAATAGAAGATTGTTGGGGGCAGAATAAATCTGGACAAGGAGAAGAAGTCTGGAGATAAATGTGAGAAGGAAGGGACATATATGCTTGTTTTGTTAAAATATTATATGTTTGCTGTTGAAGAAAAAAATCCAGAATACATAACGTTGTTTTAGTTAAATAAAACAATTTAAATGTCTGTCTGGTGACGTTCTCCTCCTAACACAGGATGGCAAGAAAATCCTCCAAATATTAATGATTAACCTGTTGAATTGGAGATAGTTCACCTCCCAGTGACTTCATAAATATCTGCTTCAATTACCTTTGGTAAACGAAATAACCAAACAGTCATTAATTTTCTGATATAGCTGTAAAACTAATCTGAAAAGTTTTCAAAATAAATCACTGCTTAAAAATGTATCATGTGTACCTTCTAAAAATGAAACCTACATCTATCCCTGAGTTGTGAAGAATATGTATGAAGGTTATAACAACCAACAAGAATGCACTTTTATGTAGAAAACCATTATTAAATCGAGTCTTCCTGACTAGTGAGTTATATCAAATCCACCTTGCTAGTAATGCATTTCAGGTGAGATTTGCTTGTGTTTTGGTTGGGGTATTTTAGAAATAATAGTTTTGGTGGGTATTTTTTAGGTTGTTGGAATCCTAATGCTCCTAAAAGTGAAATTTTTTTCCTACTGAAGTAAAGATGCCACCTACGCATTAGTCAGTTTTGGGGAGCGTCTGTAGCAAGAAAATTAGTAGGTGGAATGATGGAAAATTATTTTCTCTACCCACAGAATATCATCAAAAAAGTGAATGGTCAGAAGTTTGTGTACAAGTTTGTTTCTTATCCGGAGATTTTGAATATTGCTCCACTGATGGTGGGCAGGATTGAGGGAGACCCAGTGATGGCTGGCTTTGCAGAAGTCAGCTGCACTCCGAAGGACCTGGAAAATGGTGTGAAAGAGAAGCCCCAGACCTGTGCTAAATCATCCAGCCGCAATGACTATATCCATTCAGGCCTGTACTCTTCTTTTACTCTGAACTCCCTGAACTCCTCCGGTGTGAAGCTCTTCAGGTCGGTCAAGATTGAGAATCCAGCTGAGAAACTGATGGAGAAAAAACCCGCTCAGGATCTGACACCTTCAGTCATAAAGTTTGTGACCATGCCCTCCAAAAGGCCTACAGTTTCACCGCTTGCCTCGGCCACTTCAATTGTCTCCACTCTTCCTACAGAATCAGAAGAAACTCTCCCGACCTTGGAGACTCTAGTTCCACCAAAATTAACTCCCACTGAAGCTCCAGCCCCTTTGCCAAACTTCACCACCACCTTCACCCCAGCACCACCTGTACCTTCCATTTCTCCCACTCTGGAGGTTCCTTCCACACCCCCTTCACCACCCTTGAGTTCTAACCCTGACCTGGACATTGACACGGACATAGAGTCGGTGGCTTCTCAGCAGTTGGAGCAGTCTCAGAACCCTCAGCACCTAACACCAGAGCCCAGAGAGCACGATTCATCTGTGCTAGAGAAGGATCTTGCCAATCACCTCTCCAGAGCTAAAAAACCCAAAGGGCTGGAGCTTGCTCCCACTCTTGTCATTACAGGCAGTGATCCAAGCCCACTGGGGATACTAAGCCCTTCTCTCCCTACTGCTTCTCTTACTCCAGCATTTTTTTCACAGGTAACCTTATTCCCTTCTCTTGTTTCTGTTAACAGCATCTGTTGTACTTGACAACAGTAAGGGAGGGCAGGTTGAAAAATGAACAGCCAATGGCAATGGTTGTGTTTGGACTCCTGAAATGAGGTGTGTCTGCCTCTTTTAAAACAAATCTATTCTGGAACATAAATGACCAGTGTTACTGGCATCCTATTTGAAAAGTGCTCAGCAGTTCTTCAACCATGGACGTCTGTACAATATTGGTGTACAGGAGGAAGACAAACTGGGGTACCTAGCTGCCTCTGTTGTTAAATCATTTGCATAGGAGGCATGATTAAAAATACTTTGAAGGTGACCCAGTGTTCTCGCTCCAGGGCCATGTCATGATGCACTTCAGGCAGACTTAAAAACGTTTGTGTTTTAGATGATTTAATAGAGAAATGTTGAAACCTCAGCCTAACTGTTCCTTCACTCTATCCAGTTGGAAGCTACTTTCAACAAAAAGGAGGCTGAGTGGCAGCATAATATGGGGGTTACTCTTCTGTGGAAAACCAGGCTTTTACATCTCTTGGGAAAATGTGCAGAATATCCAGAGAGCTCTGAATCTGGTTGTTACATTGTTCTGGTTGGTTTTAATCTCTTTCCTAGTAGTAAATTGAAAGTAGGTGCTTCCCTAAATTCACAGTATTGGAAGCACAAACTGCTGAAGATGTGGGAGATAGAACCATTGCACTGTTATTTAGCCATTCTTGGTTGGACTTGCCAAAATACTTGTTGGCGACACATGAAAATCTAGAGAATGCGCCAAAGTAGGACACTAGTTATTCCTGATCTATGGCTGAGGTTTAGAGTGCTACCTCGGGCATTTGGATGTTCAAATTCCCTTTAATTTTAATCACTTTGGTGGTTTTGGAAATATCAGCTTAAGGATACTGTGCACTGAATCCCAATTAGAGCAGGCACCCGGGAGCCAGGTCATGTCACCTTTGCGCCTCCACTCTTTTCACCTGTAAAATGAGGATAATTCCTGCCTCCTATGGGCGCCTTGATTTTTTGTAAAGAACTATGCAGGTGCTAAGAACAAAGTTTTCTGACCTAGGTGCCTATTCTTAGGTGTATATATAGGGACTGAAATGATTGGCCTGATTTCTCAGCAGTGCAGAGCACCCGCAAATCCCTTTTGAAATCAGGGGGAGATGGAGATGCTCAACACATTTGAAAATCAGGCCTTGTTTGTTTTGTTTCTTTCATGTGAAATTAGATATCTAACTGCTGGCACCTAGGGCTTGAGAACTTTGGCCGAAGGGTACAAGTGTTAAGAATGACTAAGTATTACGACATGTAATAACCTATAACGTAAATGACTGTATTTTGTATCTCTCTCAGACTCCCATCTTGCTGACCCCAAGCCCCTTGCTCTCGAGTATTCACTTCTGGAGCACGCTCAGTCCAGTAGCTCCGCTCAGTCCAGCCAGATTGCAAGGTGCTAACACCCTTTTTCAGGTAAGCTCCAGCAAGACTAGCCAGGCCTGTCCAGTTGAGCTCTACTTATGACTGCCTTCTCAGCGCACTTTGTGGAAATGCGAGGGGTAGGGTTGGTCTAAAATTTTTAGTGCAAGATTATGCAAGAAATATTTGCCATTGAATCAACAGTAAAATCATAAATTGCCAATAACTAACAAATTGTAGATTCATTAGTTGAGACTTCACCAGAAGTGGCAATTTGTTACTCAATAGCCATAATTGTATGTCTGCGTAAGTAATAGTGTTACAGTGTAAGTGACAATGATATAACACTTTGTGTAGTTTATTACATCTTTCTCTCTAATGCAATCTTCATAGTATGGGAGAGGGAGAGTGTTCCTATTGTACAGGTCTGTGACAACCTGGACCACAGGTTTTCTTCATGGACCCTGGATTCTGCACTACTTTATTGCAATGGACTGGAAATTCTGTCAGCTTCATTGTTTTTTTTCTTTAAATGGATTTTTTTTTTTAATGAACTACATGTGAATACAAATTATACAGTTGGTACTTGGTGCTATTAAATGGAACTGGGTTAAGCACGTCTTCTGCTTGATTCTGTGAAAATGAACAGTGACATTTTACTGGCCATCTTTGTGTTTTGAACTTAACATCTCCATGGAGATGAAGGGAGTAGCTTACATGTACTGACCTTGTCAGTGTACGGTTTTTTTAATGAGTGTATCTGCAGAACAGTTGGACTCCCCGCTGTCTAAATACCTGCGGATAATATTGAGGCACAGTGTGGAATGCTTGTTCTGCTGTGCAGATACTTGCATACTGTGATTATTTTATTAGTCGAGATAAAGGCTCTGCTCAGTACAGATATAAACTGGCCATCAACAAGTTTAGGATTGAAATTAGATGAAGGTTTCTAACCATCCGAGGAGTGAAGTTCTGGAACAGCCTTCCAAGGGGAGCAGCGGGGGCAAAAAAACCTAACTGGCTTCAAGACTCATCTTGATAAGATTATGGAGGGTATGGTATGATGAGACTGCCTACAATGGCATGGAGCCGACCTGCAACTGCTAGTAGCAAATATCACTAGACAGTAGATAGGGAGGGCTCTGAGTTACTACAGAGAATTCTTCTCGAGGTGTCTGGCTTCTTGCTCACATGCTCAGGCTCTAACTGATTGCCATGTTTGGGGTCGGGAAGGAATTTTCCCCCGGATCAGAGTGGCAGAGACCCTGGGGGTTTTTCGCCTTCCTCTGCAGCATGGGTCACTTGAACATTTCAACTACTGTAAAGGGTGGATATGCTGTAACTTGAAGTCTTTAAATCATGATATTAGGACTTCATTGACTTAGCTAGAGCAGCAATCCTCAAACTTCCTTGCACTGTGACTCCCTTCTGACAACAAAAATTACTACACGACCCCAGGATGGGGGACCGTAGACCAGGCCCGCATGAGCCCCGCTGCTCTGGGTGGGGGGCCAAAGCTGAAGCCCAAGGGCTTCTGCCCTGGAGTGGGGGCATGTAACCTTAGCCCTGGGTGGTGGGGCTTGGGTTTCAGACTTGCTAGGGCCCAGGGCTAACACAGCCTTGGTGACCCCATTAAAATGGGATGGTGACCCCCTTTGGGGTCCCAACCCACAGTTTGAGAACCCCTGAGCTAGAGGTTGTATGTGTCTTACAGGAGTGAGTGGGCGAGGTTCTGTGGCCTGCAATGTGCAGGAGGTCTGACTAGCTGATCATGATGATCCCTTCTTGCCTTAAAGTCTGAGTCTAACTTACAAACTTAATCACTGTGTCTACTGCAGCTACACTGATAGTAATGCTGGGGTCCAGGGACACCTGGATGCATTAGCAATTAAAGTTTCCATTGCCAGATGGTGATCTATAAAAGCCCTTGGTAGTGGAGGAAGCTATATGGGCTTTTTCAAAGCCTTTTGGGCTCTTTGTAGAACTTATTGTGGAGAGATCCTGAGACATGAGAACAAAGAATCTAAACTAAAAAAAGCAACCCTAACTCTCTGTTTTGTTTCTTAGTTTCCATCAGTACTGAGCAGCCATGGGCCATTTACTCTGTCTGGACTGGATGGACCCTCCACTCCTGGGCCGTTTTCCCCAGATCTGCAGAAGACATAGCACATGAACTCCTGGAAAGGACAAATTGGGGAACAATGGAAAGAGATGACATTAAATGTAATCCATTTTTAAATGAGCAATTTATAATTCCACCCAGATCATGAACAGTCATAATTTTTGCCATTCCCAGTTCAGCTGCCTTTTTTGCAAAATTCTCTTTTTTGAAGACGCAGTTGGGACTGCAGATGGAAATGCCTTAATGGGAGTCCAGGCTCCACAGTCTTTTCCTTGCCCCCTTGATTAAGAAGTCTCTGAAAGGGAGTTTCTGGTGGGATGCAGTGACTGAGTTTGTATTGATTGCAGCAAAACAAGATCTAAGAAGTCTCTCCTCTCTCGTTCCAACACCTCCATTCTTCTGCTTCCTGTGCTGGGCATGAAGAAGAAAAGGGTTTGAGTGCAGCTTTGCTATGGGGCAATGATAACTTCTCCGGCAACAACAAAAAGAGCAAATGTCTCATGCTATAAAAACATCTAAACTTTTTGCAGGGAGAAATTTTCAAGGAGTACTTATGGTGGTATAGGTGAAAAGCAGACCATTGTTTGGACAGTGTTGCACACAGGTAATCCAGCAGTTAAGTTTCACTCTTTGAGAGGGGGCTGGTGAGCTCCCAGAGGCTACTTGTGATACTGTGAGTAAGCAGGGCTCTGAGACAAATGGATCATGGCATGAATTATTTGGGGTTCTTGAACTGTTTGAATTCTTTGGTGTTTCTTGATGGTTATATATGCGCACATCTCTGATGCCTGATATCTGTGTAAAGCCTGTAAATTGGCTGCTAGAGGATTTGAAATCATGCTAACCTAGGACTCTCGCCACCCCTGTCCCTGGTATTGGATATTCTGTGTGAGATTGAGGGTTGTCTGTGTATTTGGCAAATGACACTCTGGGGCTGGTTGCTTCTTGATGTTCTGGTCTGCAGCTCAAGGGGAAAGAACACTTAAATTCTCTGCTTTTCCCAGAAATGAGGAACCAGAAGTGGAGGAGCCCCTTTGCCCAGCTCTTGTTGTCTCAAGCTCTACTTTAAACACATTGCTTTTTAAGTGGAGGAAGTGTTGGAATTCATGAAAATTTGGGTTTGATGTCTGGAGCTAAAATAGGAAGAGAATTATGCAGTATCAACAGTGAGGTAAAATCATGCATGTTCCAGGTAAACATGCCTATCTTTTGGTGGTGGGTAGGTGGAGGTGTGTGTTGGAGGGTTAATATGAGGGTTCTTGAAAGCCATTTCACGCTGATGAGTTAAGACCAGCAACTAGGGCAATAACGTCAATCAGTCTGAGATATAAAAAGAGCGCCTAAGACTGGGGGATGTCTCAGGTGTTTGCAGTTGGACTTCTGCCATCCACTGTCTGTCAGGCAACAACTTCCTCTTGCTATCAATGTATATGCAATGAGGATGCACCTGGATAACCTGTCCACTAGAAAGTGGACTGAGACTGCGCTTCTCTCGGTCATCCTTATTTAGGGTGACCAGATGTCCCGATTTTATAGGGACAGTCCCGATATTTGGGGCTTAGTCTTGTATAGGCGCCTATTACTCCCCACCCCCGTCCTGATTTTTCACACTTGCTCTCTGGTCACCCAACCCTTATTAGCTGTTTCAGAAGAGATGCTGAAGATGGGATGAGCATGGAGAGGCAGTATCTTCAGAACAAAGTTGAGTCTTGTTAGTGAGGGAAGCTTGCAGTGTTACTCCTTTCATTGCACCTGGCCTTAAGACAAAGAGAGGACTTCGTTCTCCAGAGCTTTCAATCTGACACGTTTTGCAAGCTCTGAATTCACTTTAAAGCATGTGTGTTTGAGAACGCCCAAAACTGAATGTAGTAAGATGAAAGTAGCTGGTTATATTCCAGCACTGAAATACATAAATCAATGTATCATGTATCTTTAATATTTCACCCCTGAGAAATGGATGTTAGAGTTCCTCTTTGGACTGTTCAGCCAGAAAATCTCCTGTCCCAAGTGAATTCAGAGGAGAGGAATATCTGGCTTTTGATGGGAGCAGAAGGGAGTCTGTTGCCTCCCTGCCACATCAAGTTAAAGGCATGTTACTGGTTCAATTTTTGAACATCAGTAGCTAATGGTTAGGAAGTCCCATGCCTGTGGCTCTCAAAATTACAATGTGCAATATTTACTAGTTTTTAAGGTAGTAATGCAGAAAGAAAGCTGCAGGTAGTAATTAAGAGCAGGCATCTGGGATTCTTTGGTTTGCAGGATAGCTTATTGCCTACTTAAAAAAAAATATATATATATATATATATATATAATCAGCAGCACTTTGTGATGGTTGTATTAGGCTGATTAGCTTTATGCCCAGTAAGTGTGCAGACTGGAGGGTAGTATTGTAGAATGAGGATGTATATTTTAAAAAAATTTCATGAGCACTAAAGAATTGCAATTTGATTGCTTCCCTTTCCCCCAAGGAGAAAAGCCAGGTTCTTTGTGTGTAAAGATTGCACGTTTTTGTGTGTGTGTTGTTTTTCATATGTGTGTGGCATAGATCTCTGAGTACATGTATGCAAGAGAACCAAATGCATATGCATGTTGGCGCAGGCATCAGTTTTGCTTGGTCCAGTTTCATGTTCCCCTCTCAGCAGCTTTGAAGGGATGCACTGCCATAGCTGGCTGACTCGTAACATGCACCATCTGTGATGATGTACATTCACCACCTTATGGATGGGGAGTTGTGTTCTCATTGCAGGAGGATACCTTCTGTGGAGGTAGTTAACAAGAGAAGCTAAGTTGCAAATGCAGCTTGTGTGCATATGTCAGTGTCACTCTAACTGCCTACTTCCTAACAGATACTGTTGAGGACTATTATTGCTGCCCCTTAATGACTATGGAGAAAAAAATTCCCATGTAGGGTTAAATACTGTCAGGAAGTATGTTTGGAAAGCAATGGAAATATGAGTTAAAGAAGGGAAGCAGGTTGAGGTGGGTAAGAAGAGGCGTGCTATGAGATTAGTTTACATAGCCTTTTCTCTTTCCCCTTCATAACTTTTCAGGTCACTTTAAAAAAGTGTCATTGTCTTGTTTATATGGTGCTTTGTAGTGAAATACTGTATCCTGTAATTGCGTACAATTGCCAGCTTTTCCGATTGGCACATTCCTGACAGCACTTATTGCTATGTGTCATCTTCAGTTAGTTCAGGTTGTGTTTTGCAGAAACTTAGGAAATAATGAAAGATGGATTCCTTAAATTTGGGAACTCTTGCTTGTGTCCCAAACTTCCAAGGCTTCAACAACTGTGCACTCCTTGGCTTATGAACAGGGTTTGCATTCTGAAAGGCCTTGGCATTCAGTGACTTTGCTTGGGAAAAGTTATATCTCTGCTATGGTTTCACAGCCTCAAAATTATCTAGCAAATAGATTCTTTTTGGTCTTCTTAAATTGAGCTTAACCACAGTGAAGGCCATTTGTATCCAATTCTGTGGTATGTATATCCTCCTTTGAAAAGTTAATGTGTTACATAAACCATTACTTAACATGGGAAGAATCTCTCATGCAATCATCTTTCATGCAAACACTTCTGGAGCAAATCAAAATGATATACAAGAACTTGATCGTAGCATCTGTGTAATTCCACTCACCAGGTGAACACAAATTTATAATTTTGATCTATTGATGTAAAGGTTTTCCACTGCTGCATTCAACAGTCTACAGTTCTGACCATCTATTGGATATTTGCAGTGTTCTCATAGCCGTTTTGGTCCCAGGGTATGGGAGGGACAAGGTGGGTGAGGTAATGTCTTTTATTGAACCAACTTCTGTTGGTAAAGAGTTAGGCGTCTGAGCTCTATGGAGCTCTTTTTCAGGTCTTATCATATATCTGTATCATCATATATCTACTTTTTAGTTATCTTTTTGCTACCGTTTTATAGTATTTTTATATGTAATCCTATTTTACTATACAGCTTCACAAATTGTTCAATTGATGCATATTTGTTTACAAGACACATCTCAATGTTGTATCAAGAGGCTATCTTGGTATGTGTCAAACACAAAATAAACTAATTCAGTAGTTAAGGGACACTGTCAAGGTTGACATACATTAAAACTTGATGTTTGGGTTTGTGGATATCTGCAAGGATTTTGCTCAGCATCTTTCCTTCTCGTGCAAGAAATATACCTAAATTCTGGTCTCTGAGACCTAGGGTTATGTATATTTTTCCTCTGTCTTAAGAATGGAGCCCAGGGCATAGTATGTCCATTATTGTAAAGAAAACCCATGACGCACCAGCAAAGTTGAATATGCCATCACTGTTGCAATCCTGGTCTTTGGGAAGCTGATTTGGGATACCTGAAAAATAAAAAGGTAAGCAGGTCACCCTATAAATAGGAAGTCTCTTGAGGAACTGATTTTAACTTAATGATGGTGGATACCAGTGACTGCTGCTTCTTCTGGACAGGATTAGCAAAACTTTCACTTAATGTGGAAGCATTTGGCTAGTGCCAGTGGCTTAAGTGGTGGTTATTATGTAAAATGGTAAGTTTTGGTCCTTTCAGTACAGACACTGCCAAATGAAGATTTAGAGATGGAATACAGTGACAGTTGCTTTTATTCTTTTAATATTGTATGCAGTTCTTGAAGACTGTTGTTTTTAAAGGTCTTTTCTTAATTGGAACTGTTGGGTCATGGCAGAGAGTTTCCTAGTGAGAGAATTCTACTAGGTAATAAAATGGCTATGCCTTGAGCTAGTCATTCTTGCTAGGGCCTCTTTTAGAGGGTGGTGGTTCAGTACAGAGAAAAGTCTTTCAAGATGACACCTTGTTTGTGCATTCTTCTCCCCATAACCTGCTGTCAGCAACAAGAACGTAATGCTTTTGGCACTACAGAGCAATTGTAATTGCAGGAAAGAAAACAGCCTTGTTGTCTGCCTTGTGCATCAACCGGTTTGCTGTTTAAATTTTTTGGCTCTGTCTCTGGTGGTTCATGAAGCAGAAAGAACAGAACTTTATCTTCAGATGACTGATGGAGCTTGAAGTTAGAAACGCCATGGCGTTGGCTTGTGAAATGAACGTATTCATATCCGAGAACAGAGTCAATGTGGAACACAGATCCTTTCTGGAGGCTACAGCTTTGCTGACAGTGACAATGCTTGTAAAAAAGTGACACGAGGTAAGAAAACCAAGCAAAACCTGACGTTCTTTTGTGGACGTGCACACCATTGTACGTCTCCTCCTTTCATGATGTCAGTTTTAACTTGGGTGGTTCTACAAAAGCCCGTACGTTAACTAGATTTAATATTAAACTTAATTCCCTCCTCTCTAACCAAAAGAATGCTGTAGAACACGTTAACTGACTTTGAAGTTATTCCAGTCACCTGGGTAAATGCACAATTTTTTGACAGCTGAAGATTTGTTTTTATGCATGTTATTTAATTGACTGGAACAGCTCTAATCTCATGAATATGCATATTTATATATATATATATATATATATTTTTTTTTTGAGGGACATATGTTCACTTTTTAGACTACCTTCCAGACTTGTATCATATAAATAATGCTTAAGATGTAGATTAAAAATAAATACTGCACTTGGCAGTTGCCACTTTTTAATGTCTTGCACATTTCAATTATTTTTTAAAATAGAAATAAATACTAAAATCTGTTGTGCCATATTACGGGCTAACCGCTTGCCAAATTTTATTTTTTTAAATCTGTCTTTGACATGATGTACATCTCCCCAAAAGTGTCTTAAATTGGTCCTTGATTAGTTTTATCGTTATAGACCTTACATTTGGACACAGATTTTATTTTTAAAACTTGGAAATAAATAATTGCCTCTCCGTTGAGACCTTGCATTAGGAAGGGTCATCGCAAAGCAAATGGCTTAACAGCAGAACTCTGAACCTCCGGAAAGCACGGTTCTTTTAGCAGAGATGCTGACATGACTTTAAGTTGCATGGCGTTGATGGAAGGAAAAAAAGTTGGCAGGAGTTCTGTTGGAGCCCCATTCAGTCCTTGAGCAATACTTAAAGGAGCACTATACTAATAACTGGAAGCTATTATTGTGAACAATTTCACACAAGAAGGCTTTCTGAATGGCCTTTGCATGGTTTCTAAAACTTGTACTGCGTGTGCGTGTGTGTGTGTGTGTGTGAGAGAGAGAGAAAAAGGATTAGAATACCCAGTTTTGGTGGTAGGTTCCTTGATGTGTTGTGGGTTTTTTTGTTTTGGTTGTTGGTTTTGGGGTTTTTTTGGCTAGAAGTCTTAAATCTATAGGCTACTGCTTTATACAGTTGTGTTGACTTTGTTCTGCTATTGTTCAGTTGCACAAAGTTTTCTATATGATGTGCTAGATTCTAGTGTTAATTCTTTGTAACCATAGTTGCGGTTATTCTCTCTAGTTTAAAAAAAAGTCATATTCTAACGTTCCCTTTTAAAAACTTGTATTTTTATTGCAGTGTTACCAGATGGCCTTATATACGTCACAGTGTCTGTGATAGGTACAGTTGTGTATTTAACGCTTATCCCTCCTCTTACTTTTGTGTGTATAGCTGAGGTGTATAGTCTTGGTAATAGAGATAAGCATACAAGAAAACTCTCCCCTTGTATTGTGAGGACTGACTTGAGCGCTGGTTATCTGCATTGAGCTGTATTAAGACAGCAGGAAATACTGACAGAAAACTCTTAAAGAGAGTCAATGAGCACGAGACTTTGTTGGGGTATTTTGAGCGAGCTGATGCCCTCTTGATGGAAAGTTTGAATTGTGGGCCAGATCTGTAGCTGGTGTAACTTGGAATAATTGACTCCAGTAGACCTGAGCTGATGCACACCAGCAGAAAATCTGGCCCTGTAGCTTTTTCTCTAAAAGGCTCAGAGCAGGGGGACATGAGTTAATTTTGGGAGAGCTTAAGCAACATGGTAACATGGCACAGTAATTTTTTAAAATTAATAAAGTATAATCATGTTTGTCAGTAACTTCAGATTTAAATTTGCTTTGTTTACAAGTTGGAAAAAAAAAAAACAAAAAACACCTGCAAACTCAAACTAGGATCTGAAAGTTGAGCTGGGTTCTTTTCTTCTTTGTGTATCATCACCTGTGGATGATGTCCGTAGCCTAAACTCTGCAGTCATTTTCATTGATGCAGCCCTATTATCTTCACTGATGGTGAATTCGTGGAGCAGAGGGCAGAATTATCACCCTGTAATTTGATTTTATTTTTTTAACTCTGAAAAGAACCCATCTTACTTACCTGCAGAGCCCACAATGGTAAAATCTAACCTTAAGCAGTAAAATCAGCTGCTCTGACTGAATACACAGGGGGCAGTAGATGCCATTTTTCACTTATTCTTTCCAGAGTAGAATTGCACTTTAATCTTATACAGAGTCAGCAGATAAAGCAAATTTCTGCTCTGAGGCAGAGTTGTGTACATCTATTAACCTCCTATGCATTCTACATATGATCTCTTAGTTTGGGACAAATACTGTACTATTAGATAGTCCTGGTGCTGTGAGTACACTAGGGTAAACTTAACTGGGAATAAAGTAGCTTTTTAGTGTAACTCTCTGTTCTTTTGAAAATTGTACTTTTATACTATCCAGTTATCTTAATGCCATTGTGCTGTTACCAGCATTTTTTAATGTAATGCAAGTGCATAAATAGCCAAGTTCTGAGAAACGGTTCAGTGTTACTAACCTGGTTTTATTTAACCTCCTTGCATAAGAGATTAGGGAGACCTTCAGCATATTAAGATGTGATCAAAACTAATCTGATGGAATTTGAGACACTGAGTACGGCTGATTATGCACTTGAGTGTGTTTCAGCTTTGAGAAGAATTGTTGGGGGCAGAGTTACTAAATTCTAAGGTGCAGAGCCAATCGTTGAGGAATTGCACGTCAGCGACACTTTGCTTTAAAAGGTTGGTGCATTGGCTAAAGTACATTATTCAAACCTAATGAAGGTCTTCCCTGAGGAAGCAGGTGACTTGTCTATTGCTTCAGTTTTTTGTGCAGAAGAAAATACAGTGTATGGCAGTTTTTTTAAAAAATGGGGTAGGGAATGGTTGGGGAAATCTATTTTGTGTAAGAATTGACAGAGGGATTTGCTTTGTACAATAATGCAAGCCGGCTTTTAAGAAAAAAGCATTGTAGCAAACTATTCAAGTCAATCATATGTTAATAGATACCTGCAACCAGACATGGAAAACAATTGTATTTTTTTAAATAAATATTTTTAACAAAGTCCTTGATCTTTTCTCCTTTAGAGGAAACAGTCACAGCTGCTGTACGGGTGTAATTAACTCCCTGATAATGAGGAATGTTCATTACCTTCAAGTGTTTACTGGCATCTTGTCTAGCAGAGGTAAAGATCCTATTGGAGAGCTCAGTGCTGGTTTCCTCCAGGTAAGATCTCCTATGACAGCACCCTTCTTAAGGATTTGGAGATGGTAAAAAGCTGGATTTATAGTGCTAGGGAATGTGAAACATTGCATCCTGGCAACAGTATTTAGCCTACTGCAAAGACCAAGCTCTGTTTTTTTAAGGATGAAATACTAGGATCTCTAATACAGGTAATGTCTTATTTGGAGTAGACTCCTTTGAAGATAGCAAATGACTGGATTTTTTAACGTTTTTCATATTAATCCTGTATTGTGTTGGTGCATAATCTAAATCAGTCCAGTTGTACTCACGGAGACAGGTGGTTGACTCTTCCTCCCCCCTCCAATGCAGGAAAGAGACATGTCTGAGGACCTGTGTCTTATGAGGGTGGGAAAGGATCTCTTATCTCAGGCCCTCTGTTAAAGAAGGGTTTTCCTACTGTAAGAGGTGTTTGAAATGCACCCTAATACCAGCTATTGATTGTTCTGCAAATATTCCCCATTACAGCCCATTACTAAGACCTGTTGTCCTGCCTCACTGAGCCACTTGCACAGTAAGAGTGGCACCAGCTGGTGGCCCAGAGGAATTACAGTGCATTTCCAGTTCCACCTGAAGGAGTAAAGTCACACTAACTAAAAACTGTTCTTCTGGAGGACACCTACGAGTAGTGATTTATTTTGTATTTAATCTAACACCTCCTTTCTGTTTCCTCTCTTCGGTGAGGGCTAGTGTGTGCTCACCTTACATAATGTATGGCCATAAACTAGTTTTACAGAAGTACTACCTCCTAAGGGAGCTTTCTGGGAGGAGATTTTGCATTGCTAAGTATGGGGAATATGGTAGGTGGGATACAAATTCTAAAGGGCACTGCAACTGGATTTATAGAGGGCACTGCAGTTTGGAATTCCAAAGTGAATTGTGCATACTGAACAGAATAAATAAGGACTTAAGTCAAATTGCTCTAGATAACGATTGAAATTGTTGCATTGGAGAGCCCATCCTAATCTCAGCCTCAGGGTTGTCTGGTTGGAAGGGGTTTGGTTCAAATTGTTCAGGTCCTGTAACAGTTACACTCAGAGCCTAGTGAGAATATAGTAATCACTTTTAATTAACATTGCTTTATATACACACACATATGTACATCCATCCACATACAATCACACTAAATCCTTTATCTCTTCAAACTTTCCTAAAGTATCTGCAGAAAGCTAACATCTTTAGATTTGCTAGTATGGTCTTGTAACAGATCATTCTTGGGGTATACAGTACCTCAAGAGTTTCTCTCATGGAAGGCACCTTTTGTAGAGGTTATTGCACAGATTAAATGGGTGGAGGTGGAGCCTAGATGCATCTGCTTAAGGTTTCAGATAGAAGCAAGACTACAAACCTCCCAAAAACACTGCTACTTGAACCAGTCACTTTTGCAGCTTACCAGTGACTTAAGCAAAACTCACTCTTTTTCCTCTGCTATATAACTAATTTAAATACTTTGTATGCTAGAGCCCATTGATTAAGGCTCTGCTGCAATGAACATATCTGATACTGTGTAATATAGATTGATCCTGTTATCAAAGTGCACCTGGTGGTTTCTGCTAATGTTGTGATTTCCCCTTTGGGAGCATATTTGAAGCCTGGATACTCTTACAGGTCTGGTTGCTGGAAAACTAATTCTGAACCACTCTTGCAGTGCAGCGTTACGCAGAGGATTGTTCTGTATTAATTAAAAGCTAGAATTGGTGCTGTAGGTTGTCAGGACCATGGCTACAAATGGGTCCTGTGCTTACACACCAATAGAGAAACCTATTGGTTATAGTAACTCTAAACCAGGTGATGATACCCAAAATAGGACACATGAAACAGTAAGACTTACAACTTCCAGCCTTTCCTCTGAAGAGAAGCTTGCTTACATGAGGAATTTTTCTCCACCAAGCTGCCATAAATTGCAGATTTCCAGGATTCTGCAGTTTGACCTTCTTAGTGGAATAACAGACATGAGCAATTTCTGCTGGCTGTACTTAGCCCCCCAAGGTGACTTGGGATGTTTGGTTCATTCTGACTTATTCAAATTTAATATTTTTGATTTAATTTAGCCATGTCATTAGTGTGAAATCATCCTTCCTAGTAATGCTTGATGATTTGTGTTTATTGCAAATACATAACTCGTTGTCCAGGGTTATACTTTCATTTTAGCGCTGATAAAGTCTAGGGTCGCCCATCATTGCTGGCTTGTCAGGTGAGGAGGCATCCACTGCTGCAAAATAAGATTAGTTCACCTGTCAGTATAACACTATGTGCAGAATCAATGAGCATTCATTCTAACATGTTTGAACATAAAATGAGGCCCTCTGCTCTATTGGATACCTAGTTGCAGTAGTTCTTGAAGTTATTGGTGCAGAGGCAGTTTCCTCTGCCTTAGAGAGGTTTAATTTTGGGAGGCATCCCTAGTACCAATCAATAAAAAGTAAGGGGGAGTGTCGGATGGTTTACACAGCACAAGTTCAATCTATTCCTAGCATTGGGACTGCCTGACTTATCTTGGGCAAGTCACAACTTTGCAGGACCTCTAGTCACTTGCTTTCAAAATGGGTTTACTTCATAGGGGTGTCAGGAGGCTTAATGCCTTTCTGGGGAACAGTGATGTTGGTGCAAAGGGTGCTGTAACAGCCCGCTGTATCAGAGACAACACAGGAAATGTTCCATCTCTCACCTGGATAGAATCTATCAATGCTGTCTTTAGCTTCCAAAGAAAGCAGCTGCCCATCTAGAGTTTGCAACTAAGACATTTCATAGATTCCAAGGCCAGAATGGGCCACTGATAATCTAGTCTGACCTGTATAACCGAGGCTATAGAATTTCCCCAAAATAATTCCTAGAGCAGAGCTTTAAACAAGAAATCCAATTGTGATTGGTCAGTGATGGAAAATCCACCATAATCTTTGGTAAATTGTTCCAAAGATGAATTACTCACTGTTAAAAATGTACGCCTTATTTCCAGTCTGAATTTGTTTAGCTTTAGCTTCCAGCCATTTGATCATGTTATATCTTCCTCTACTCAGTTGAAGAGCCCATTATTAAATATTTGTTCCCATTGTAGATACTTAGACTTAATCAGGTGAGTACTTTGAATCTGTTTTTATAAGGCATGTTTTCTATTCCTTTAATCATTCTCATTGCTCTTCTCTGAACTCATTCCAATTGATCAGTATCCTTTCTGAATTGTGGGGACCCAAACTGGACACAGTAGTCACCGAGTCCTAAATGCAGAGGTGAAATAAAAATCTCTCTGCCTACTTGAGATTCCCATTCTTGCATCCCAGGATCAAATTAGTTCTTTTGGCCAAAGCTCAACACTGGGCGCTCATGTTCTGTTGATTATCCACCACAACCTCCAGACCTTTTTCTGACTGACTGCTTCCCAGAATGCAGTCCCTTATCCTGCAAGTATCTCCTACCTTCTTTGTTCCTACATGTATACATTTAAATTTAGCTGTATTAAAAGACACATTGTTTGCTTGCATCCAGTTCACCAAGTGCTCTGGATTGCTCTCTGTGAGCAACCTTTCCTCTTATTTATCACTCCCCAGTTTGTGTGTCATCTGCAAACTGATGGTGTGTTTTCTGACAGGTCACTGTTGATAATGTTAACTAGCATAGGGCCAAGAATCAATCCCTGCAGTCCTCCATTGGGAGCACCTGCTCTGTGACAATTCCCCATTTACAGTTATGTTTTGAGACCTATCAGCTCACCCCATTTAATGGGTGCCAGGTTTATTTTATATCATTCTAGTTCGTTACACAACATGTCATGCGGCACCAAGTCTAAGCATGTTAGATCAACACTATTACAAGCTCTGACTTTGTGTCTTTCAGAGGGAAGGTTGCATTATTCGTGGGCTTAGCTAGGAAGCAGGCCAGAGAGACGGTACAGGTTGCAACTGTCAGGACTTGCTTCTACTAGTTATATAGCAGAGTGATTTGGTTTCTCAGCTATCATCCCACTCAATTTATGGTTCCTCCCTTACCCCCCAAAACCTGCTTAATGTCTTCCCATATCAGCAAAGAAAGCAGAGTCAGACTTGTGTCTGCCAGGGTTTTGTGGGCAAGTCAGAGCAGGAAGAGGGAACAGGAAGCAGCAGGAAAATAAACATTTCCTTGCATTTTACTTGGAACGCTGCACACTGGCTGTATGTTAATGCACATGTCATTTTTCCTGTCATTCTAAAGCAGGCCTAACTGCTGGCATTTTCTTACCTGATGAGGGCTTGGGGTACATCCTGTGGAAAAACAAAAGGAAAGTGTAGAACATAAAGGCCAAACCTCCAAAGATCATCCCACAAACCAGGAAACTGTAGCTGCCCTGATCATGGATAATCTGCAATAAAGAAAAATAAGGGTCTTAAGTCCAGTGGGAGGGGTGCTTCATACCAGGGCAAGCCACAGGGAGCAGCAGGCTGTTTACATCACGCCTGGCAGAGGTCAGCAGTGTTCCTTTGTTTGAACATAGGGGAACCTTCAGCTCAGGAATCCATTTCCCCTGTTGGTCTGGCCAAGCCAATCTGTTGGCCTGCAAGGCAGGTGCCAAGGCCCATCTGTTTTCACAGGCTGTGTTGGCTCTCTAGACTCTCTTGCTATCCATCTGTACAGATGGCCTGTTTTATGCACATGTATTATGTGTGTGTTATACAAATAAATCCTGCCATGAAATGGCCTAACCAAGACCTACCTGAACCAGATACAAGGTGAATTGATATTCTTGTTTTACCACCTGGCAGACTCTGGTTACTCCTCCATCCCCCCCCAAAAAGGTTATATAAACTCGTGGCAGAAAGAACAGTGGGGAGTGGAGCTTTTGGAAGCCCTGGAACTGGGTAGATTTACATTTAGGGTGTGTAGCGAAGCTTGACTCACCGCCATAGTGCCTCCTGCTGGTCATCTTGGAATTAGCTCTTTTCCAGCTTCAGAGCACCCTCTGCAGGCTGGTATCTCACCTGCCTCAGGCCCCCGTGTCCCTCCTGGTGCCCCTTTACCTCAGGGTTCTGCCCCCACAGTACCCCCACACACTGGGTCTCCCCTCCTAGGGGAATCCCCAACCCTCTAAACCCACCTTGCCTCAGTGGCTACTGCCAGTCATCATCTCTCCTTGCTCACCAGGGCAGACTGCAGTCTGTAATGGACACTCATCTTTGGCCAGGGGGTAGGACCTACTGCTTTTGCCTATTCCCAGGCTGTATCTGTGCAGCCCAGCACCTCTGTAGGCCTCTAACACATGGCCTGCAACCTGGGGTTTTACCGGGCTGGAGTTCCCTTGCCTTATTCCCCAGCACTGCTCCAGTTCAGGTACCCTCCTCTCAGGCAGCTAGCCCATTTGCCTCCAGGGCCAGAGAAAGACTCTTCCAGCTTCTAGCCCACAGCCCTCTTATCAGGGCCAGCTGGGCCCTAATTGAGCTGGCCACAGCTGTGGCTGCTTCCCCAATCAGCCTAGCCTGGCTGCTTTTAACTCCTGTTTATTGGAGCGAGGCAGCTGCTCCACTATAGGGTGTTGCTGCTCTAAGGAACATCACACAATGAATATGTTGCTTCCACAGTTCTCCAAACTTGGACAAATGAATTTCTAACACAAGAGGTAATGCAAAACGACCTATAGCTGCAGTAGCATTGCTTGCTGATGGTAAGGTGCGGAGTGGGGCAGCTAGCCCATCCCACCATGACTCTACTGCTTTTTGGGCTAGATTTACCCAACCTGGAAACTACAGTTCCACTGTAGGCATACTGCTGTAAGAGTGGGCACTTTTATAATTATACCTAGCACTCTTCAGCGCCTGATGGTAGCTGTCTCTTAGCAGCTCCCACTGATTGTGTTGCCTGTTTTCTCTACAGAAGACTGCCCCCTCTTTCCTTACAGAATGATTGTGTAGCTTTCAGAACTGTCTGTCTGAGCATGATTGTATAAAACGGCCATGCACTAAGTGTTCATGTAAACCCTGCTGCCGTGCAATACACGCCTCCTAGTGTGCTTTAATCCACTAAATCGGGTAGATTTAAAGAGCACTAGGGGACTTTTAGTGCATGGCAGCAGGCTGTTGTGAGGTACGTGTATGCCCCATCTTGTGTAGGCAAGCCTTAAGACTTCCATTCACTCAAATACAGATCTGTATGTGCTTGAATTAAAATTCTCGTCAATTCAGGGCATATCCTGGGTTTTTCCTTTTTTCTGCACTTACCGACCCCACGAGTAACTGTAGCACCATCTCTCCAATTGCAGCTCCAGTGACTAATACTGTCGTGGCACAGCCTGAAAACAAATGGTACAAGTTCTAGGAACTGCTGAAATGAATAGCTTCAGAGGGCCAAGAATGTCCCAGGCTAGAGCTCTGTGAGGTGAGACCCACCTGTTCTACATTCATGAGCCTGCACAAATGTGGCCCTTTTGCATTCTGATATTCTATCAAGGCTTGTCTACACCGCAAGTTACTGCCTGGCAACCTATTGTGCTGTCAGCCCTCTGCTTCCTTATGGACAGCAGAGGATATTAAAAAAATAATGGCTGCAGCCAGCAAGGGTACCAGTAAAAAGTTACCTGATCCTCCCACTCTCCACTGTGTGCAGAAGGACCTGTGCTCCCTGTTAGCCATTCGTTCTCCATTTTCCCGCATATCTACCCTACCACATGGTGCATGGAGCCAGGAGCTGTGGATGGTTCCACGGGGTGGTAACTGGTAGTGGAAATCACCATCCTAATTTAGCTGGAGCTATTCCTGGGTAACCTGCAAAGCATGATCTTGGGAAGGTGAAAAGGGATTGCTGCTGGTACTTTCTCTGCTCAGAATCTGACAGGGGGTAGGGATGCTCACCTTTGTACTGGAGGATGTCTTCCGTGTAGGCCAGCATGCTGGGGAAGGTGCTGCTGAGGAAGAGACCCAGGCACGCTGTGCCCACAAACAGGAAGACAACGCTGTAGGAGAAAATCAGGAGCAGGAGGAAAGTTGCAAGCACTCCAACCTGCAACAGTACAAGCCCAGAGTCACTGTCAGGGAAGAAAATAATCGCTGAGGTAGCACTGGGCTCTAGCGGGCTTTTAAAAAGAATAGTTGAGGGCCTGGAAAAGAAGTAGATTGATCTGGTCTAAGCGAGCTAGCTCAACTGAGCTTTGTCTCTTGAACATTGGGTTACAGGCATAATCTGCACGTCACATAGGAGTAACTATTCACTGACTGAGCTCACAGCTAGAAATCAGAGTCGATTCACCTCCAAATGCAGTATTCAGTACCCTCACTAGAGGGACATAAGCCAGCTACATTGGATTCTGGTCAAAAAGCCAAGCAGAACCATCTGTCCCAAGTTCATTAGACAAAGAATGAAGATTACCCTCAAGCCCCCTCTGATTTTCTAGATGTTGCAATTTGGTGTTTCGAGTGAGCCTTAAATGCAGATTTTTGCAATTTCCCTCATTTGCACCCAATTGTTCTTCAAGCCACAACTCTGTGCTGTTTTGCTGAATTGCTAGTGACCACCCAGCAGGGGGAGCTCTCACCACATTTTGTAATCCCAGCCAAAAATCAAGGCGCTGTTTTTTCCCCTTAATTCCTTCAGGACTAAGTGATAGGTGGTTTTAAAAATGTGTGCATGTATAAAAACACACAGAGCAACCTGGAATCTAAAAGCCATTCCTCTAAATTTAACTTAATATGAGAGTTAAGTCAAATTTTAATCCTAAATGACTGTCAAAACTGTGTACATACAGTATTAATAATTGCAAGTCTAGAACAAATTTTATTCAGTGATCACAAACAGTCAAAATTGGTACGTAATTTTCTATCTGTGGGTATACTTGCGTAATGCAGATTTGGTTGCCATTGAAGGAAAAGGCAAAACTTCCAATAAATTCAACAGGACTAGAAGGAGCCCCCCAAATCAGTTCTAGTTAACAATAGAACCCAGGAGTCTGGATGCCTAGTCCTCAGATCTTCAGTCGTGCCAGCTCAAACCAGGGAGTGGTCTACCTAGTCTGGTGACTAGTAAAACACTTCAGAGGAAAGTGCAAGAATTGTCAGAACTATGGAAATAACCTGGCAGTAGGGGGAAGTTTCTCCCTAATTCAGGCTGTTAGTGACTGATTTATGCTCTGAGCTTCAGATATTCTTAATCTTAAAAAACAAAGTGACGTGGCTGTTCCTCTGTGGCCTGATTTTTTTTTTAAGCAATTTGTGATTCGGTGCCTCAGTGTTTGGATGCCCAATTTAAAACACCTCAAAAGCACTTGGTTTTTAGAAAGCACTCGTTACTTTTGAAAAATTAGACCCATAAATATCCAGTCCCATTTTCCCATTATTCTACCATGCTCTTAGCCTCACATGTATATTGTGGCAGTGAATTCTCCACGTTAACTATACATTCTATAAAAGGTTTCCTTTTTTTCTCCCAATTTTAAATGAATTGCCTTACAGATTCATAATTATAAGGCCAGAAGGCACCACTGTGATCACCTAGTCTGACCTTCTGTAAAACACAGGCCAGAGATCTTCCCTGAATTAATTCCTGATTAAACTAGAGCGTATCTTTTAGAAAAACATCCAATCTTGATTTAAAAATTGCCAGGGATGGAGAATCCACCACACATCTTGGTAAATTGTTTCTATTTAGCTGTTTTCCCCCTGGTTCTTATATTACAAGGAAGGGTGATTAGGAGAGCCTGAATTTCTCTGCCTCATCTCATCTCCTCTTCAACCACTCTAAATCTTCTCAATCCCTTGTCACATAACACTCTCTCCTGGCCTCTAATAATTTTTGTTGCCTCTCGTCTAGTCCATCTTCCACAGCCTTTTTTGAGATGAGGTGACCACAGCTAGCAGTATTCTAGGTAGAGGTGCACCATTGATTTACATAAAGGCATGATTACTTTAGCGTTTTCTATCCAATTCCTTACACATCCTCATATCATTTGCTTTTTGACTGTTACTGCATGCTGAGCATTTCACTGAGACAGGCAGAGCACCTCTCCAAGTGATTAGCAGTCATTAGAACCCAGCAAAGTAGATGGAGTAGTTAAAATTATTCCTTCCAATGGGCGTTAGTTTGCATTTGTGATCATGACATTGCCTAATTACTAGACAACAATACAGATTGGTTGGAGCACTCCGTTAAATTACTTATTTCTACAGAATGATTTCATTATAAGCCGAGGGGCACTGCAACCAGAATTATGGGCACAGTGGGCTGTATTGAAATATTTATGGACTTTGAGTCTTCTGCTGTTCTGTCAGAGGACGTAAGAGTAAATAAAGTTGACGTCCACGTCACTCAACATTTCCACTGAGTTCTAGTCGGACAGATTTTAGCCTAAGAGAGAAATCAACAATGCAATAAAAGTTAAAAAATGTTTTCAGTCTAAGTCCTTTGTCTTGCTTTGGGTTCTTTGTACTCGGTTAGCAGTGGTGTACATGGTGATTTGTGCCGCCTTGCCTAAATTGGGGTGCAAATCACTGCTTGCATTGGTGAGGCATATCCACATAAGGGATATGTAGCTACATTGGTGCAAGAATACCCAGGGTAACCAAGCCTCTGAGCTAGCTCAGTCCACTTCTGGGGAAGATTCTTTCCCCTCCAGATCAGAAGCGCTATGCAGAGGGTGACAGTACAGTTTGCCTTACCACATTTATGGACACCATGGTTGCAGGTTTCATTCGGTAGGACACAGGGATGGAGATGAGCCTGCCTAGTGTGATGAACCCCCAGAATAAGCTAGGCAGGTAGCCAGCCACCTTGTGAACCACAGAGAGAGGTTCCTCCACTGCATAGCTGTATACGAACCCAGAGTACTCGCCCTGCAGGGAAAGCAAACAGCACTCTGCATTAATTTTACATCTCATAGGCCTAGCCCCCTGAAGAATACGGGCCTGCTCTAATATGTCCTCTGTGATGCTGTTTATCGTGTGTCCCCATTGTGATAGGTGCTGTACAAACAGAACAAAGAGATGCTCTCTGCTTCAAAGAGCATACAATTCAAGTAAGAGTCCATGGAGGGCTTGCAGGACTGATCCCTAAGGGAAAAGGAAGGGACGTACTGCTTCTGAAAGTGGGGGATGCCATGCAAACCTCTAGAGAGCTGTATCCTGGCCTGAAATAATGCTGCTCCCCTGCAGGCCACCACAAACTCTTCCCCTTGTAAGCTATGCTAGTCTGGCTTTGAACCTCAGTCTCCAGACAGGATACTGCATGTATCCTCCTTTCCTTAACGTTACTGAGCCGCAGCAAATAGACACAGCACAGCAAGGAGATGTGTGCGTGCCGTGGCAGCGCAGCTGGGATGCTTACCCAGGTTCAGAATATAAGGATAGTTAATTCATGTTAGAACTCTTGAGCCATGAATCATGCATCTGATTTACCAGATATGATCACTTGTCTGCACATGGAAATGGGCACCTAAATGGTAGCTGTTGCTTCTCTCTCTCTCACACCCACCCACTCCCCACCTGCCCCCTTATAAGGATGGAGATGAACAGGGATCTGTTGTCTCTCACGTGAGTGCCCTAAGATAGGAGATATTCTGATGTGGGCTGCTCTTCATCTCTTGTTGAAACTGTTCCACTGTAGTAATGGGGCCACAGACAGCCTGAGAATCACTGTATCGTCCAGCGGTTTGGGTACTCACCACGGCTGGGGGAGAGTCTGACTCAAACCCCCAGCTGCTTGAGGAAAAAGGATTTGAATAACAGCCACCTACCTCTCAAGTAGCTCGCCCAACTGCTGGGTTATAAGGTGTTCTGATGTGGGCCCCTACCCCTCTGAACCTTTCCTCGTGAAACTGTTCCACTTTAATGAACTATGAATTGGGCCAAAGCAAGAGGTAAAGGTAAGGTGCCTGCAGTAGCTCAGAGTTGGGGTTTTTTGTGGGATGAAGACCCTGGTGAAGGGCAGGGATCTGAAGGGGGAAGCACCTTCAGCCTTTCCTGTTGAAGTGTTTCCATGTTACTGAACTATAAATTGGGCCAAACAAAAACGAGACATCCTCACTAGCTCAGGGGTTAACCTTCTTTCTTGAGATGTTGATGCCCTGGTTTCAGTTCTTCTCTCTCTCTCTCTCACTCACTCCTGTGGGGCAGGATTTGAAGAGGACGCTCTCTTGTCCTTTCCTCGCGAATCTGGTTCCACTTTAATTAACTATGAATTGGGCCAAAGCAAGTACCCCCAAAGAGATGCCTTCTGTGGTGTAGTGGTTTGGGTACTCCCCTGGGCTAGCAAAGCCTCTAGTTCAATCCCTCCTTCTGCCTGGGGAGGGACGGACATTTGAGGCAGGAGCGCCCCCAACCTTTCCTCTTGAAGCTGGTTTCACTTTAATTAACTATGAATTACTCCAAAGCAAACTCCTCTAACGAGATGCCTTCTCTGGTGTAGAGGTTTGGGCACTCCCCTGGGATGCTGAGGACCCTGGTTCAATCCCTGCCATGGGCAAGGGGTTTACAACATGTATCGGCTGCCGGTGGGGCCTTTTATTTAAATATTTGTTGGGGGGGGGGGGGCGCACACCTTAAAAAAGCAAGTCACTCTTTTGTCCCCCGCGGCTAGGCTACCCGCCCAGGCTGTGGGAGACCCCAGGCCCAACCCCTCCTCTGCAAGGGGTTGTGCCAAGGCTCTCCCACCTCCCAGGAGACCACCCGCCTCCCGCCTCCCGCTTACACCTCCCAGCCCCACCCCCCACCTGGCCCCCCAGCCACCGCCCCTCCCGCCTCCCAGGCCCACCCCCCACCCCTCCCGCCCTTGCCCCCACCCACCACTCTTGTGAAGTGAGCGATCTCTGTTCAAACCCCCTTCTGTTTCCAGAAAGACAAGGGCCTTCCGCAAGCGGAAGGGGACCTAAACAGAAACCTCCCACTTCTCTCCTGGGAGGTGGGACAGCCTTCTCCAAATCCTTTTAAATAGTCAGAGGAAGGATTTGAACCAGAATCCTCCACCTCCTAAGCAAGCAACTTAACCACTGGACTATAGAGTGACCCTAGACCCTGGCCCGGCCCAGTTCATAGTTAACTAAAGTGGAGACAGCTTCAAGAGAAAAGATACACACAGCTCAAATCCTCGCTTCTTCAGGACCGGGGACTTGAACCAAGCTCTCCAACACCATAGGTGCAAGCCCTGGCCACTAGGCTATACAGGGCTGCTTGCAAATTACCTTTGCTTTGGACCATTTAAGAATTAATTAAAGTAGAAAAACTGCAATAGGAAAGACTTGCTCTGCTAAACCTTTCTCACACAGACAGGGATTGAACCAGGGTCTCCTGTACCCAATGTCCACACCCTAACCACCAGGCTATGTAGGACTTCTTATAAATGTGGCTTGTTTTGGCCTAGTTAATTAAAGGGAAACAGTCTCAAGAGAAAAGAAGCTCCCTCTTTCAACCTGTTCTCAACAGGCAGAGGAATGAGGTGAAGCAGAGTCTCCTCCCTTGGCGATCAGCAGCCTAACCACCAGTCCTTAGAGCAATTCTGAGCCTTTTACTGGCCCAACTGGTAATGAATTAAAGTGGAAAAGCTTCAGCTGCAGTGTGGATGATAACACTGACCTCCTTTGTAAAGTGCTTTGATATCTATTACTGAAAAGTGCAGTGTAAGACCTAGAGAATGAAGGGCTAAATTCTGCACTCTGTTACAATAAGTAATAATAAAACCGCTCTACATCTCCTGAATTGCTGTTGTGTGGGACTTAGGCAAGAAATACAAGCCTGTTTCCTGACTGCATTATGAGAGCGGCTTTCTCCTGGAGCTGCTATGGCAGAACTAAGCCTTCTATGCATTGTCCTTTGTAACGGTTACATGGGTTGCAAAAGCAGGCAAGTAGGCTGCTGAGTTAGTGTGATAGATGGTGCCTGGGTGAGGGCCAGGGATGCCTGTGTCAGCAGATGGGATAGAAAAAGGTTCTCTTTGAAGGGGGCTGGCAGTTCCTAAACGATGTAATAATACTAGAGGCTCAAAAACAAGCTATTCTGATGCAGGGGAAAGATAAGAGCCACAGGAGGGGTACCCAAAGTCGTCAGTTACGTCTGAAAATGGAGGGCCAGCTGTGTTCTAGCAGCAGCTGCCATATCTGCTTTTCACAGTGAAGCACGTTTTCAAGACTGTTTAATGCCCCAGTAAGACTCGGTGAGTTTTGCACTTTCCCTCACACAGATGGGGCAAAATCAGGCACAATTTACAAAGGTAGGACGAGCAGCCACACCTCAGTTCTTGGCCATACTGCCCATTTTTGGGGGTGGGATGGGGGAATCCTCCCTGCATCCCCCATAAGTAGAAAGGAATCCAGATGCAGCAGAGCCAGTGTGATGCCACTGATCAGGGTAGAGGAGGGGCATGTAGAGAATGCACAGTATGCTCTGAAACAAGCCAGGTGGGAACTTCCAGCCCAGCCCCTGTAGGCTCAGGAAAGCTCCCTGAACACAGAGCTAGCAGCCATTGCATCTGCAAAGCACAGCTGCTCTCAATCTATGAGTGGGGTGATGAGAAAGGATTCCTTCAAACCCCACTGAGGTCCAGCCCGCACTGTGCGCAATGAACAGAGTACGTGTATTTTGCCTGAGGCTTAGCCTGGTTGTAAAGGATTCAGGGTGGAGAGAGTGCCACATAGCTTTGATTCAGAGAGGATTTCTTGGCCAGCAGTACTTACTATGATCCCGTCACTCATGAAGAGGACAAGAGCCCCGGCGACGTGGACTGCGAAGTAGGAGCAAGGAGCTCCTCTGAAGTTTTTGCTTTGGCAGCAGCTAAATAGGTCGTCATGCACTGGGTTAAAAAAAAGAATTCAAAGCAAATGTAAGTGGAGCTCCCAACTAGCTGCTCGCCCTACCACTCACAATGGGGATTTGTTCTGTCACCTGCCCCTGGACAAATGGAGAACAAACATACAGCTCTGTTCTGGGTTGCGTACGAGCTGGAACACTGATAAGAGGTTATCAGTATGCTATGCTATGCTATGCAGAGGTACCCATGTGAAATCTTGCCATAGCACATGCCATCTAGGGAGCAGGTAGTGTCACCTCAAAGCTCTCGGAAGCTGAGGAGGATGGACTTGGGGAGCGCTAGCCTGGCTGATGATTTAGAAAATCTGGGTTCAAGTTCAGCTCAGCCATGGATTTATTATTCTTATTATTTACATTGCGGTAGCTCCTTGAGGTCCTGCCCAAAATCAAGGCTCCATTGTGCGGGGCACTGTACACAGCGAGAGAAAATCCCTGTCCCAAGAGCTGACAGGCTGAGGATGGGTCTACACTGCAATCAGTGTTAGTACAAACCCAGGGTCCTCGGCGGGGTCATGCTGCTGCAATTTCACTGCTACTGATAGACAAAAGCTAGCTCAGTATGTCCACAGGGGCTGCAGTCACCACTCTGATCGCACTGGAGAGAGGCCCTGGACCCCATGCCCTGATGCCTCTGGGACCAAATCCCTGAGTCTCGCTAGTCCTCAGTAAAATGGGGATAACAACCCTTGGTCTATGCAGACTATAAGTTATTTGGGGCAAGGTATGTATCTATACAGTGAGGCCATGATCTTGGCTGGGACTAATGTTGCGTAAAGAATAAATGGGGGGTGGAGTGAAAAAACCATGGTAGCTTTCAATAAAGTTAATGAAGTGCTTGGCACATTGAGTGTGTTTTTCGTCTACAACACAGTGTATAAGGTAGTAACTATCCCGCCTTGTGTGTGTGTGTGTGTGTGGGGGGGGGGGGGAATGGCATGACGGGGAAGTGAAAGGATTTGCCTGAGGCCACAAAAGGAATTAGCATCATTATTTATGGGGCTCGATTCTCTCCTGCCTGGCATCTTGTGTAGTCATTTACTCCAGCCTAGAGGGCACATGTGTAAGACAAAATCAGAACAGGAAGGGACCTCGGGAGGTCATCTCGTCCAGTCCCCTGCACTGTTGTGACCATGCTGAGTTAGAACAAGAGCTGGTTAAAAGATAAAACCTGGGTTTACCAATAAATAAAATCAATTTTGTTTCGATTTCAGGGCATTTGAATTGGACTTTCCGCCCTCCGCCCCCTTTAAAAAATATCGGGAGGGGGGATTTTATTGAAACACGATCACAAAGCAGGTTTTTGGCAAGTGAAAAATGTCACTAACTAGACACATTTCAGTTGCCAAAAACCCGCTGTTCGTTAAATGAAAATTTGGTAGCCATTTGGGGTTTTAAAAAAAATTTGAAAAAAAGTAGAATTTTCAATGCAAAATTTCTTTTTTGGAAAATCGGACATTTTTCCACAAAAAAACCTTTTGATTCAAAAGTTTCAGCCAGCGCTAGTGAGCCATGCTTCACCTGCACTTTTGCACTGATATAAATGACAACACAAGGTGCAGGACAATAGAGAATCAGGCCCATTCTTTCTACTGTACGAGTGCCTAAAGACCCCAGTCCCGGATCAGGGCTCCATTGTGCAAACACAGACAAACACTACCAAGACTGACTGCCCCAAAGAGCTCAATTAGACAATACCTGAGAGGTGGACAGACCAACAAACTGTGGGGAGGACAAGATAACACAGATAGCTGCACCTGAATAAATTTACACCCAACAATGGCCTCAAAAGTCATTTAAGATTAGCCGCTAGGAATCCCTGGCCATCCATCCTGTGCTTTGACCACATTTCTCATTAGTAAAAATCTCTAGACAGGGTAAAAGATTAGAGTTAAGGTGCACACAGCTTTGGACCCTGTGCTACGTCTACACAAGTACTTAATATACTACACCGGCAAAGCTCACCAAGTGTGGACACAGATTATACGAGCAGCTGTGCCTTTGCCAGCATAGTTGATGTCACTGAGTCTACAGTAGGGATTTTACCAGGACAGCTCTGTTGGTCAGGAATCACATCTCTGCATACCCCTGACTGACAAACGGAAGCCACCAGAAGTCTGTAGCATAGATGTGGTCAAGCATCCACTTCCCTCTCTGCAGTATCTCCTCTCTCCCTGCCCCTAATTCTCTCTGCCTAAACGACTCACCTTTACTTCATTGTAAAGAAAGAGGTGTCTTTACCTGCGTTATGAAGGCCAGGTCTACCCTGTAGACCTCTGTCAGGCTAGCTGTTGGTCAAGGTGTGCCCCTGCCCGACAGCTATGCCAGCAGCAGTCCCTAGTGTAAATGCAGTTCTGTTGGCAAAGCTGGACTTCTATGGATATTGCTTATTCCGCTCAGAGGGGTGGTTTTACTGCACCTATCAATTGTAGCTTGCCAGTATAGCTGCATACACAACCAGGAGTGCTTTGTTGGTATAGCATACCCCTATTTCTAACCCGTAAAGTGCTCCCGATATAGACATGGCCTAGCTTTAACCTAGATACTGAAACAAAGCATTTTAAAATACCCATTCACTTACCACTATTTATCCCAATGGTTAAATATACTTGGCATTTGTTTCTCTCAGCTTGGTAAAGAATCAGTTACGTGTCTTTGGTTTGCAGCAGCAGCTTTTGGGATGCACACAATGCAAAGGAGCCCCCACATTCATTTAAGAACAGCTGAATTTAAGCAAAATCAAGGAAATAATTTCTTTTGGTCTTGGGTTTTATATAAGCTTGCTTCCTACAAAGTCAAAATTTAGGACCAAACAGGTGAAATTCCTTTGGTTGCTTTACCCCCTACCTCGTGAGAATGGCTGAGAAGGAAACAGAAATCCAGCCGAGAGGAGTTTGTTTCAAACTCAGCAAACAACAACAACAAAAGAAATAGAGTTCAATGTTCGAAAGAGCTTATGTGATTTAGCAGCCCAAGTCCCCTTTCCAAAAGTGAGGGAGGCCCTTAGTAATATGGGATAGTTGTGAAGTCACATTGCTTAATGCACCACCGGAAGGTGGCCAGGTACTACCGTCTGGGCATAGTATAAAAGCTTAGAGAGCAGTACAGTGTCATTGAAAATGGCTGGGGCTCCTAAATCACTTGGGTGCTCTTGAAAGTTTTGCCCTTAGTCACGAGGGCCCTTGCCTTCGATTCAGTGGCCAAACCCCCCTTGACTTCCATGCCACAGGTTCAGGGCCTAAGTTGCTTAGGCTCTCAGACGTCTTACCCATAGTCTAGCGCTCTACCTACAGGGCTGGCAGTGCACTCCCGCAGCTCAAGCAGTGAACAGAGGAGTCAGGAAACTATTCACAGCTCTGCCACCCACCGGCTGTGTGGCCTCAGGTGAGTCACTTCACCACTTTCAGTGCCTCTGCTCCCCCTCCCACTCGCTGTCTGTCTTGTCTCTTTCAGGCAGAGACTGACTCTCTGGGTGAGTACAGGGCCTAGCATGATGATCCTGGTAAGAGCTTTTAGATGCTACCGTAATATAAACAATAATCAAATCTGCAGTCCTGTTTTGGGCAAAACTCACGTGCAGGAATAGGTGCATTCGGCAGTAATTCAAAGCCCGATGGACCTGCTGGCCAAGCCAGACAGTTTAAAGGGAAAGCCAGTGCCCAGGCAAGCCCAATCCCCCCGACCTGGATCTGTGACCCAAAATGCAGGTCAAGCCACTAGAGTAGAACACCACAAAGGAAATCCACAAGAGCATGCAGGGCTGAGCACATAGCTTTTCTGCACACCCCAGCGATAGCAACAGACTAGGTTCACCACTGCCCGCAGGATGCCTGCCGATATGAATGGGAGCTATGGGCGATCGGGGCCCCTTTGCAGGTGTTACACTGGCTTGACTTTTCCATGGCACCTCCCCACCTGCGGAGGTTCAGTTTGAGCCCATCCCGTGTCCCCTTCTTGGAAACCACATTCCTTAGGGGGAAGGGGCTGTCGTCATCTCACCTCTGTCTGGCGGGGCTCTCTGCAACGTGACGGAATGATTCTCCTTCTCGGCTGACTGCGTTTCCATTGCCAGTTCGTCTGCAGACAGCAGCGGGCGGCGCCCGTTATTGAAACAGGGCACCAGCCTTTCCTTGTAGAGCAGGAAGAACACCGCGATGGGGACTGGCAGCTGGGGGAGCAATGGAAAAAGGCAGGTCAGCCAGCCTGGATTTATTCTCCCTCTGACTCAAATGTCCCCTGCCCAATCTCCAGATTTGTTCCTCCAGGGGCAGGAGCTGCTCCCGCCTAGGGGGGTTATGGTGTTGGACTCAACTTCCAAAGGACATAAGCTTGTGTGAATTTGAATCCAGTGGGTGTAAGCCTCCTCGAAGCTGCAGGTAGCAGAGCAAAGACCCTTGGCTAACATACACCCCACCTTCCCTCTGTCCCAACCAACTGGGGAATGAAGGAAGGGCTGGAGGGCTCGGGGAGCTGGCAGTGAGAGAAGGAGGCTGTCACTTGCCACCTGGCAGGTTGGGGGTGAACAAAGAACTGGCTGACAAATGTCAAGTTTTTCAGCAGCATTTCAAAAGCTGAAATACTTCAGTTGTGAAATGCGGCAGCAATGCCTCAGGCTCCCACCAGGGAGCCCGGCCCAGTGAGGACTCCATTCCTCAGGGTGCGCCATGGTCTCACCTCTTAGTGAGAGGAGGCCGGGCATTGTGGCCAAGGTGCATCATGGGGGGTGAATTCCAACTGGGGAGCCCAGCTCATAGAAGGGAATGGGAAGATGAAGGCTCCTGAAATACAAATCCCATGAAGCACCGCGGCAGCATTTCACAACTGAAATACTTTGGTTCCTGGGAATTATGGTTTTGATGAAAAATATCCAAGTTCTCCTGTGGAAAGCAGACAGTTTGCACACAAAGTGTTGTTCAGACAAAGAGCCACTTTGGACGGGAGCTCTGCAGCCAGCCCTCATTGTTAGCACTCAGTGGCTAACTAGTGTCTGGCATCAGATGAGTTTATGAGTCTCCACCCAGTGCCCACATCACAAGGATCGTGGCACTCCCACAACAAGCTTTCACTGGCCTCCTCTTTGGCAGCCTCAGCTGAAAGACCACGGCCTGAATGGAGACTGAGCTGCCCCTCTTGGCGTTTTTATACTGCAGTGTCACCTAGAAGCTCCCACTGAATTCAGAGTCTCCCTTGTGCCGGGGGTCGTCAAGGACAGTCACTGCTGCAAAGAGCTCACTAACTTTAGTCCTTCCCGGACAGAGCTGCAGCTCGCTGGTGAACAGTCTCCGGGCTCTCACTGTGCAAACACACATTGGTGCTATGCCACCTGGCACTTCTCCGCAGCATCAGTCCAAGGTCACGGCTTAGGTTGGGCTTCTCACACCCACGACTCAGTGGTGCCTTTAGACCCACAGGGATTTATTCCTTTTTGTTTGAAGGGAAAATAAAGGGAATTAAGTAAAGTCACGTCCCCTCCTTCACCGCTTAATTGAAGTCCTGTTTATTCTGTGACAAACCGAGGGAGAAAGCCAGGAAATCCATAAGTTACGGCTCACACTTTGTCCCAGTTCTGGCTACTTGGTTTTGTTTTCTACACATCTGTGAGCAAGTGTGAGCGCTAACGCTGAATTTCCTGGTTTTTGTTGGCTCAGGGTGTTATTTAAACGTATGGAGGATTTCTCTCCCCTCCACCCCACCCGCTCCCCCCACTGAATTCATTTACGAGGACTCCATTGTTCTGGGAACAATGGGAATGGGAACAATTAGTTCAGTCCCATGGAAGAAAAATGTATTCACTTGATAGTTCTAATCCTTCCGGAGGTTAGGACCATATTTTAATTGCGGATTTGCCACAATAATAAAATACCAGTTTAGCAGACCTTGCAGACATTCTCACAATGTATTAACACAGCACCTTCCAGGCTAAAGGATCCAAAGTGTGTGTGAATAAAAGGGAGGCCACTGTGGGTAAGGTACTAGACTGAGAGTCAAGAATCCAGGGTGCAAACACTCCCTGTGTGACCTTGGACAAGTCATTTGACCTCTCTGGGCATCAGGGCCCATCTGTGAAACAGGGATAATAATCGTCCTCTCTCTTCAGAGCAGGGACTGTCTCATTATGTGTATGTACAGCCCCTAGCAGAATGGGGCCTTACCTTAATACAAATAATACCACGTGTACCTTACTCACACACACCAGAATTAGCAATGGGCCTAAACCAAACCCTAGAACTGTGTAACAAACATTCAGAGCCCTCTCTGATACCACCCACAGTCAGATTATCACCCACCACCATAGCGCAGCCACCTCTGGAGTGAAACATGGCAGCCAACTACATGCAACAAAGTGAATCAGAATGGCACATCAGCTGCTCAGTCGCGAGCTGCTTCATTCATGAAGATGGATGGGGTTTCTCTACAGCCAGATTGGATCAGATATCAGGTCATTCAAATCTGCTACCCTGGCTCCAGCAGTGGCCAAGTGACCAGATGCTTCTCTAGAAGGCAACCATAGCCAGCTGTGCAGTGCAGAGCAAGAGAGAGATTAGTTGAGCTTCCAAGTCCTGAGATGAGCCTACCCTAACTCTAGGATGTATGAGTACCGCTGACCGAGCACATACATACACATCAATCCCATTCTGGTACTCAAGCAATCCAATGTTCCCAACAGCGAAGTGTCAGGAGATGTTTAATTCCTCCAGGAGAAGGTCGTAGTCTCCGCATACATTTGGTTTAATGCACAAAACGTGTTCGGAAAGGGGCTCTGTGCAGACAACGGGGGAACCAAGAGAGCAGGCTCCCGATCCCCAGAGGCGGCTCTGATCTTAAACCAGCTCCTGGCCTGTTGGATAACAGCCTGGGGCAACGTCTAGGCGGCACCACCGCGGCTGTGGGAGAGGCTGATGTCACTCAAACCAGCACAGGGCGAATGCATGGGGTGGGGAGTCAGCCAATCAAAGCAGCTCGTTGGTTAGACGAGCAAACAGAGATCACCACACTAGCTTTACAAGGGAATGTTTCACTAAGCAAGGAGCCGAACTCACCCCTGGCACAAAGTGCACTGACTTTAGTGGAGTCACACAAGGGGACAAATTGGTCCCTAAGGCTTTACCCTGGGATTTCTCATTAGTTACTCGCACCTTCTGGAGCGCGCTTATGCTGCTTGCCTGAGTCCAGCCAAGTGTCTTATAGAGCCAGCTGCCTCTGTCCTCCTTTGATATTTCCCTATGTTCCACCAGAAAAGGGCAAACAGCGAGGAGCGGCGTTGGCTCACGGGTGTGATTTGTTTGCCAAGATATATGGGGCAGGGCCGAGGCATTTATTACAGGAACTTGCTCCTTGGAGAGGCTTGGTTTTCTTAGGCTAACACACCGGTCACCTGGGCTGCTTGGCACATGGTTTAATGAGACTTCCTTATACCCTGCAGCGATCCTAAACAGAACTATAAAGGAACAGACAGCAGACGCAGGCGTTACATGGCTAACTGCCCCAGCCCCGGGGCTGGAGATGCACCCCCAGGGATGTGGTAACACTCAATGAAAGGATAACCTTTTCAAGGCTCAGTCTACCTTTGGAAAGGCTCCTGCTTCCCCAAGCAGCTAGCAGAGCCAGCCATTCGGGGTACAGCCAGGCACTGAAAGTTGGTTCCTGGCTCATTCTTCCATGGGGTAATCCCAAGATTTCAGCAGCAATGAATTTGGCCCAGAGTTTTTTTCAGCTTAGCCTCTTGCTGGGAAATGCTGGTGGGTTGCATTGCTAAGGAAGCGGTCAGAATCTCTCTCCAGATCTTGCTGTTTTGAGTCAGCTCTCAATAAACTCAGGTGTTATTCCTCTCTCCTGGTCTCTCTTAGGGACTTCTTATAGCCCACATCACCAAAATATGTGAGTGTATCACAATCTTTGCTTTATTTATCCTCACAACACCCCTGGACAGTAGGCACTGCTACTGTTCTCATTTAGACATGGGGAATTAGGCACAAAGAGACTAAGTAACTTGCCCAAGGACACTCAGTTCGTAGTGGAACAGGGAACTGAACCCAGCTCTTCTGAGTCCCAGAGTAGAACCCCAATCATTGGACCAAACTTCCCCTCAATTTGTCTCAACTGGCTCTTTATTCAAAACTCAATAAATTGGTTGATCAAGGCGGCAAATGCAGTGATAATCATAGCTCTCTTCCATCTCTAGATTCTATTTCAGCCAGTCTCCCTCCCGGAGCACGGATTACCCCCAGCCTGCTTCTTAAGAACCCGAGCAAAGGAGCTTCCACCAGTTCCTTTGGGATAATTACCCCACAGACAAACAGATCCCACCCTCAGGAACTTGCACTGCCAGGGCGGGAATGGAGTTTCCATTCTGCGGAGAACCCTGATGCGCTGAATCTTGCTTTTGTTCAAATCAGAACGAAAAGCTGAAATGTCAAAATCTCCTGCAAAATGAAGGTTCTGAACATTTTTGATTGAAAACCATTGAAACGCTTTGGTAATGTTGAATCATTTTGCTTTGATAAGACACAAAGGTTTCGTTTTTGATCATTTCAAAACATAACACAAAATATTGGGTAATACAATAAACAGGATATTAGGGTTTTAATACCATATAAAAGTTGAAACAAGAAAGTCACAACAATTCATTTTGACTTTTTCCTATAGGAAATGGTGTCACATTAAGATACATTCCCCCCAAAATGTTTAGATTTTGACAAAACTGCATTTTTCAATGGAAAATTGCCAACATTTTTTCGGCCACCTCTAAAGCCTACTTCATTTGATCCCCTTGTTCCCAATTTCATTGTACTAATTAGTTTCTCTCTCTTTCCTTGATGTTTACACCGTTCAAACAGGGGTGGTGTGATCACCCCTTTTCCAAGCTACATATATTAACCTGATTAAGGTTTGATTCTTTCCATCTAAAAAGATTTTCAGCACGTTTGGTGGCAAGGCAGGGATTCATAAAGAGAAGAACTTGCTCTGGGAACTCCGGAATGCAAAATTCCTAAAGTATTTGAGATCTGGATTTATCTCCCTTCATCAGGGATAAAAACTTCATTGAGGAGAGAAGTGGAAACTATAAAGTTTCCCTATATGAGGCTAGTATCTCCTCCCACCTTCTGCCTTCAATCTAACCAGATCCCTTCCAGCTATTTGCCCAGTTTATGCCCGCATTTTCTCTGAAATGTGGCAGAGACCGTGCCAATCCCAATCTCACACTGCTCTTGTTAAACTAGAATTACTGGTTTGGATTATATAATTCAACGGGAAGGCTAAATTTCGTCCCTGTGCCATAGGACAACTTGGGAAAGAGAACAAGGACGTTACTTTGGCAGGAGACAAACACACACCCCAAGAAGTTTACAGAAGGTGTGCCCTGCTTCCCAGCCTTCCTTCACATTTGTTACCAATGTCTCATGCCACATAAAGGACTATGTTTCAAAGAGGGCTTCACTAAATGGGCCTCCAGTGGACATCATTCCGTTTTTGCATCCACAATTTTTCACGCCCAAGTCTGCATGTTTGAAAACCCCACCCTGATGGAAGTGCAAACTGGATTTGTGCTTGTGAGTCAACTAGTTACACACCACACTTCTTCCTTGGTGTGCACAAATGTGGTTTCTGAGGGTATGCCCATACAGCAATCACAGGATGTGACTGCAGCTCAGATAGACATACCCAAGCTGGCTTTAATCTACCTAGCTCTGCTCTGGTATCACAGTAACGAAGCAGGGGCTAGCCCTGGGATTCAGGGCTAGCCTCTGGGTTATCCAGGGCTTCAGGTGGGTTTACACAGCCCATGCTGAAGTGTGCGCTGCTGCAGCTTCATTGCTCTGTGAGCCGAGCTAACTTTATGCAGGTCTCCTCGAGCTGCAGTCACACACTGTGATTGCAGTAGAGACAGCCCGAGTTTGCATGCACAAAAACCAGGATGCAAAGAAAATGGTGAATACAATTCTAGAGGCCATTTTGGAACATCTGAACCGAGGCATCGTTTGGGGCCCAGTCCTGCTCCTCATGAAATCAACAGCAAAGCTCCCACTGACTTCGCTGGGAACAGGACCGGGCCCCAACAAAAACTAACCCATCAAGCACTGCCACTGCACTTCAAAGCCTACATTAACTGCAGCCTTTACTCGGATGATCAGGGATGACTGCTAAAATAGAGAGGACAGCTCCCGCCACAGCAGACCCAGAGTTAGAGGTAAGTAACACTGGATTCTCACCCGAAGGAGGCTGCACCTCGCTGAGTTCTTCTGCAATGACATTCTCACTTTGTACCATTTGCTTCACTGACGCAACGAGAAGTGCATCAAACAGGCTGCCCGGACCCCAGCCTGATGAACACCAGCTGTGAGATGCACTTGAGCTGTGTTTTGGTTTATAAGCACATGGACAGATCAAGACGGTGTGAAGACACCTGTTCCTCTGCCTAGCACAGCATGTATGTACTGGGACCATGGGCTGCTCCCTGCTTCAGTCTGGGGCTGGGAGAGGGAATGGGATGGGATCTTAGACAGCTTGGCTAGGTGGGCAGCCGCGGTCAATGCTCTGGGAGAGCAGGACTGTCCTGGTGAGCACATGGAAATAATAGAGATAAATCAAATGAACTGAATTCACCCACCACTCCTGGCTGTGCTTTGAGATCTTTCAAGGGATGGTGCCACAGGGATGCAGAGAATTATCATCTCTCTCTCTCTCTCTCTCTCCTGGAATTTCTCTGGCCCCACCACCACGCTATCCAAGCACCTTACAAACGTTAATGAACGCATCCTCACAACCTCTTCTCATAGGCAGGGCCATTCCCCCCATTAAAAAGGAGGGCCTGAGGCACATGCAGCTGAAGGGACTCACCCAAGGCCACGCAGTCAGACTGTGGCAGAGCCTGGAACGGAACCCAGACCACCTGAGTCCCAGTCAAGTGCCTTAACCACAAGGTCTCCTCTCTTTTGGCGCACTCCATCCAGCCCTATGGATTACCTGCACTGCTTGCTACTGAGCCCTGGGGTCGGAGCCTGCCTTGGACAGCCGAGCTCAGATGGGTTGCAGAGCAGGCAGACAGGAAGTGCTCATCGGCTTGATCAGCATCATTTACTGACTCTCTTGCGGCTAGCACCTCCAGGGAGGGCACTCAGCCCCAGCGGGAGGATGAGGCCGTCAGCTTTGGCAGTCTACGAGAAGAGGGTACGTCAGGGGTATCAGAACAGAGTGGGTGGAGGAAAACATGAGCCCCTTACCCAGGCAGGCCATTGGGCTTGAGACCAGCGGTACAGAAGGAGAGATCGCATCTGGTTGCCTGGTGAGAAGAGTGCGAGACACCCCTTTGTTTCACCAGCAAAAGCTGGTGTGTACATGGCGTCAGCCAACTGAGCGCGTTTCCTGCAAGTGTATTCCAGCTGTAACTCAAGTGCGGCTCGCTGCCCGAGAATGGCCAGACTCCGTCTCCGGGGGCAGACGGACAGACACATGTCTGGGACTCACTGCTGCATGTGAAGATTAACATTCCCTCTCTAAGCACTACTTGGAAACATCACACTGACCCATTCTGCTGAAATACCGACAGGGTGGGGAGTTAAGGCATTGTGACTCAGGAGATCTGGGTCCTGCCTCTGCCACAGACTCCCTGTGGGGCCTCAGCCAAATCACTTTAACACTCTGTGCCTCAGTTCTCCACCGGTCACACAGGGATACTACTGCTCCCTGTCTCCTACCTGTGCTGGGCTACTTGGACTGCAAGCTACTCAGGGCAGGGACTGTCTCTCACAATGCACTTTGCACAGCCTGATCTCAGCTGGGGCCTGGAGGTGCTACACAAAACAATCGTAATGTCAGATTGTTTCCAGCCCCAACTGGTGACAAGGCAAAGCCGTGTCATTCTAGACACCATCTTGTCTTCTCTCATTTCAGTTCAGGTGCCATTTTCAGCAGCTGATCTCTGACAAACTGGACATTACCGCTTCATGCCATTGGAAAGCCAAGATCCTCAGCTCCAGGAGAGTATAGCGCAGTGGATGCTAGCTGTACAGACTCTCAAGACGATGACCCCTTAATATCCATTTGAATTGAAGTAGGGGGGGAAAGCCCTCAGGCAGTCTGAAAGGGTGAGCCCAGGTCAGAGATCGTACAACTTGTCAAGGCCAGAATAACGTGACATCCACTGATGGAGAGCTGGGCTTTCCGCTTCCTTGCAACTTACAACACTTGTCTCCCCGTGGACGTTTGCAAGACACCAGACCCACTAATCCTTTCACTGATCTCTAGGAACAGTCTCCTGGCACCAGACCACGTGTGAATCTAACCAATCCCAGTCCTCAGGACAGGAAGTGAAGACTATTGAACCCAAAAGAGGGGTTGCGGGGGGGGAGTGGGGGTGGCAGGAGGCAGGTCCCTAGGTTGGTCGCTGGCCAGGACACTGGGGTTAACACCTCTACTCTTGCAAACAGTGCGAGATAGAAAAATGCCACCTATTGAACCATTAACACAGCTTCCCACTGCACCCTCCCTGCTCCTTCCAGGTCTCCCATTCAAGCACTGTCCTGCCCTGGCCCTGCTGAACTCTGGGTCTCGGCATCAGGTGGGAAGAACAGGATTTATTGTTTCACATTCTGCATCACACTCCCCTTCAGGGCGAACGCGCAGCTCCCCCCTCAGGGCCGCACATCAGTGACAAGCGGGAAGTCTGGCTGCACCACAGGCTGATGATCAACAGGTGGTCCAGGCCGCCCCAGGAACGTGCCGCAGGGGAGAGCCTGGCACACGAGGACCAGACGGCTGAGCGAGCGAGAGGAGCTGGGCTGGGCTGACAGCGGATTCCTTGCTGCCCATCTCCCGGGGAAAAGGCCCAGGCTGGGCATGTGGGAGGTTTACACCAGAAGAGCCTTGAGGGCATGGAAGGGCCCAGGATCCCAAGCCATCCAGGTTTCCCAGATAGCTGCTGGGAAACACCACAGCAACCCTATTAAAACTTTGCCCTGCATGGGGTGAGCAGGGACAGGGGGGTAGTGGAGGGGCCCTCACACAGAGGTTCCAATGTCCGGCGCAAATTGGAAAGCTCCGAGGGGGCTGCTGGCAGGAATCCTACTTCCCTGTCTGAACATTCACCAACCGCAGTCACCCGTGCCGGATGGCTGAGCTGCCAGCACGACCTTTGCAGCGATCTCCACCCCCAATCTGGGGGCCCTGTATGGCTGCGGGATGAGAGGGGAGAGCTGGGAACTGGGCTGGACTCCAGTGCTGGGGCAATGACCACTCAGGGGATCCAGTTCCTGGCGGGGGCATGGAGGGGCTCCCCGCATCTCACTGCCTGTTAGATTCCAGGTCAGGACGCAATGGGACGGGGACAGGGCCTTAAAGTCACCATCCCACAAAGCATTAACCCTCACAGTTTAGTGCTGGCCCTCAATTGTACGGTAAAATCACAAAGGAACAGAATCCCTATGGCCCAGTCTTGGGCCTCAGTAACTCAGCTAGGCCCTGGGGAGCTCCCTATGAGAAAAGAGGGGGTGAATCCTTCTCCTGCCTACTTATTCCCAGGCCACGGAGCTAATCCACAGCCTCGACTCCAGCCTGGCTGCTGGAGGGACTCTATGGCCCTGGTGCTTCCCGCTGCTGCTTGGAGGCAGGCAAACCGCGGTGCCTGGAGGGGAGCGGGAACAACAAGAGGAAGAGCTAAGGCACGGGACACAGAGGACTCCCGTTGGTCCACCACGCCGCGATACTCACGTTGATCAGGGCCATGATCCAGAAAGCATAGGACACGCGCGTCACCACCATCCCTTTCATTGGCAGCTCGTACTGCGACAGGTTGCCGGGGTGGTGGGGGACCAACGACTTGCGGATGTGAGGGAGGTTGCTGGTGGCGTTGAGCGTGGAGTTAGACAGGATGCAGTTGGTGTCCGAGAGGAAAGGGTCAGCTATCAGTGGGCTCAGCAGGGCCCCGAACCCCACAAAGAAGTGAAGGGCCTGGAAGAAAGGACAAATGCCAAGAGGTTAATTTTCTGCTCTCCCCTGCAGGGAAGCTGCTGAAGCCTCCTCCTGAAAGAACGAGACCCGACGACAGAAATACAGCAAGAGCTGCCGCGTCCCGACAGAACTGCCCCAAGGGGAAGCCAACGCATCTGCCTCACCTGCAGGAAGATGGCCGAGTCCTTCTGGTAGATCTTCACCAGCTGCATGTTGGAGATGGTGTCGATGCATCCCATAGCCAGTCCCGCCACGGCCATGACCACAGCCAGCACCACCACATTGTGGCAGAGAGGGATGATGGCAAAGACCACAGAGATGGCGAGGGACGACGCAAAGAGGGCGACCAGGGACTGAGACAACCTGAGCAGGGAGAGAGGAAACAAAGGGACAGAGTTACCTTGGGGAGAGCCCTGTCCAGCAATGACATCAACCTGCTCACTAGGGACACACCCATAGCTACCCCTGGCAGTAGCATTCTTAGTCTATTAACAGGCCTGTCCCGTCCCCCATGCACTCGGAGTCACTTGAGCATGGCACATCAGCCCATGGTGCACGTACCATTCACTACGCTGGCTACATTACCATTCAGCACATGGTGGGGAAAGGATTACGAGGGATATTCCTTGATCAGACAATGGACGTAGGATCCAGCTACGCTGCAGGGAGGCAGGATGTGGCCCTTAGCATGCTTTCCACACATGTTAAGCCCAGACGGGACCATTACAATCACCTAGTCTGACCTCCTGTCCAACACAGGCCACAGAAATATGTCCCATCACTACCCTACCCCTCCAGCCACCCCCATCTCTTGCTAGTCTCAGAGGCACTGTGGACTGAATGCATCATGGACACTTAACTCCTTGCTCCCCTGTAGAGGCCCAAAGGGGGCATATTGGCAGGGAGACCATGGTGCTGACCATGCTGCACCTGCGCTGTGGGTACTCTCCAGCCCCCAGGGCCACCAATCGCACTGATGTCACATTAGGAAAAGCTACATCCATTCCGTTTTTATTTAAACCATGACGTGGTGCTCTATTTGCTGCTGCCTGTAGGCCACACATAACCCAGCTAGGGTCCTGGGCACCATAATGTCTGATTTCAACAGCTCATTTATTGCTTTAGTCGTCTTCCCATTTGGCTTGTCTCCTGCCCTAACTTTGGATCTCCGCAAGAACCTGCCTTCTGGGAGTTCAACCCTTCCTCCTTCCTTTCCTGGCTGCACCACCACAGAGCAAGCAGGACGCCCGTCTGAGGCTTTCTTCCAAGCTTTGCCCTGCACACCAAGCCCCAGGCACCACGTTAAAGGTCCTCGTGCCCACATCCCATGATCTCACCCAATGTTTGCATGGAGGGGAGGTGATAACCTCTTTAATCAGGTGGAATTTACCCAGGTACCTAATGGTTGTAGGATAGCTAGAGGACAGGCTGCAAGCCAGTGGGACGTGCCCTCCGTTCAGGAGGGTTTTGCTCTGCTGAATGGTGTGCTAGGGCCCCTCTACACCACAAGCGTTATATTGCACACTGTGACCGTGAGATGGAGTCAGACTGTACCCAGCCTCGTGTGTATCTGACACGCTGCAGGTCCATTATTTGCTGCAGACTCTCAAGTTTCTTTTGAAATTAAAAGTTTCTAGACCGGACGGGTGTGAAGAGAGCCTTCCAACCGTGACCTGAGTGTAAATGGTGCAGCAGTGCCAGCCTGAGTCTGCAGACAGCCTGAAACGAGAGCTCCAGGAGTCGTGACCTGCTGTGCTCCTCTCAATGAGTGTTAATTCTGAAACCTACTGACACCAGGTTCAGTATCAACTGTTTCCATTACTGAACATTTTAACATCATAATATATCTGACCTAACCACTGCTTAGACTGTAAGAGGCTGAACTGTCTCTTTTCTGTGCTTGTATAGCCCCTAGCACAGTGGGTTCTACCATAACAAATATTTGTTATTCCTACAATACCTTCCCCAAAGCCCCAGCTATAACCCACCCAGGTGCCAGAAGTTCCATCTTCCCCAGTGGATCCCTTCCTCCGTTCACAGTCTGGTTACATCCCCAGTGAGGATCACCTCTACATCACAACAGCAGGACCTGTTCAGTCTTTCCCCTGTAACCAACTGAAAGGGTCCTGAGCTCCTACTTCCCTAGGCACTCCCACAGGCGAGTGGTCTGGAAACGCTTAAAGGACCTTAGCATAAGGCGGGCAAGTGCATCACGTCACAGATCCTGCGGGTAATAAGCCCACTCCCTGCCTTCTGTCCGGACTGCTATGAGCTAAGCAGGGAGCAAGGCTGCTCTCACTGTCAGCTCAGAGCCGGCCAGCTCGCTGAGTTAGAGAACCGAGCCCAGGCTGGCATTGCACCGCTGCAAAGCTGCCAAGTCTGAAGGCAGGAAGGAAGGAAGGAAACAGAGACCAGACAGCAAAGCACTGAAAAGACCAAGAGTAGCAAAATGTGAGACTGTAAAACCTCAGCAGAGAACAGCTAGCACAGACAGGTCCCCCTGGAGAGATCGCATCCCAATTAGCACCTCTCCCCACCTTTAGGCACCCACAGCTTTCTGATGGAGCAGGGCTGGTCCCTTTGGCACATGAAAGCATCACTCCTTAACCGACCAGAGGGGGGCGTTGCTGGGAGATGCAAGCCACTCCACTTCTGGCTGGAGACAGAGAGCGGGATCAGCAATAATAGCCAAGCCCCCCCTCGCACAGGCATGCAAACCATACCGTCTGCATGCACAATCCATTCCCCTCGCTCCCAAGCAACTCGCAGCACAGAGGAAATCCACAGCCACATCTCCTTGGGGAGCAGCTTGGCTTGGGGACAGCATCTCTGGTCACAAGTCACAGCTTCCCCCCACCCCCACCCCGAGCTGACACTGCCACGCAGCACAGAGGGACGCCTGGGCCATTCGCGACGCCGCAGCTGCAGAGAGGAGACTCGGATCAGGGGGACCCTGGGCCCGTTTCTGGGGGTCGCTGAGGCGAGTGTTTTGGGTCATAGGGGAATAACTTGTGTGTCCTAGCCAACGTGCTGCCCCCTGTCACTCAACAGGCAAGAGCCCTGGCTGGGCAGTAGCTGATCGCCAAGCTCATTTGAATGCTGAGTCTGTAGCTATCTCCCTGCCTTGCCAAGGGCTTTAAGATAAGAGGATGAAAAGGGCTGTGGAAACCAAAATCCATTCTCCAAAGCAGGTTGCCTAGAGCAGCCGGCCATGAGCCAGGACATCTGCTATGTAGTCCTGACTGCTATTTGCTGGCGGGCTGGCCTTGGACAGACCCCTTCTCCTCTCTGCACTTCCGTTCCCCCATCTGCAAAATGAGGGTAATTCCTGCCTTACAGAGTGCATGAGGCTGAATAGTTTATAAGACACTTTGACATCCTCGGGCAAAACAGACCTAAGTGCAAATTTACTTTCCTACTCTGCTGGATGGCATAAACTTGGTATTCTGGACTCACAGACACATTTTATCTTGGAGCCCAGCTCCATGTATTCAAATTAAAAAACTAATGTAATTGTTTTTGAGGGTCCAACATTCTGCTGGGCACTAACCCAGCCTCTCATGCAGTTTAGCCCTTTTTAAAACCCTGATCCCCATGAGCAAATTCACAAGACAAATTAAAAACAAACCCCAAAGACATAAGGCCATGGAATAAAACAACAGGCAAATAAGAGAAAGGAGCCACAGAGGTATAAGGCAGCACCTGTGGGGTATGGCAAGAGCCCACTGGGGAAGAGAACTTGTAGGGATTAGCAGCCAGTGAATATGAGATGGTAGAAACGTGCACCAAGAGATCCCAGAAGTGCCTTTTATGTTCTGCAGTGTTAGCAAAACAACTGCAGAGCTGCCTCGGCTTGGTTAGAGAGTGCATTCATTACCGGAGTTAAACATTAATCGCTAATTATTTCATGTCCTTAAAAAGCACTAAAAAGATTTTTTTTTTAAATAGCAAAAATGTGTGCCTCCAGCAACGTACCACTAATGATCCCATCGCTTCTTTATACAGCCCCCGGAGCAAGCACCAAGAGAACCCACTTTGCATTGCGCCCCATCGACCTCCACATCCCCAACTCTGGCATTAGTGAGTATGAAGTATTTGCTCTCTTCCAGCCACTGAATCCAAAATGAAGTCATTTGCTTTCAGGTTAAGTTTGAAGAGTGGACTGCTCAACACCAAAGGTGGGATTTGGACTCCCACTGAAAGGCAGTGTGAGTTGGGTGTCTAACCTGTTAGGTTCCTTTGAAAATCTCAGCTCTTTCCCTGTATCTTTGTAACAGGCATGACATAAACCCAGGTCTTGAACATGAAAAATCACTGCACACCTCATCAGACAGTTAACACTTTGTCTCCCCTACATCTGGCTGCAGTGGGATACAGTGGTAACCTGTGCTAACTGGTTGTGGAGCGTTGCCTTGCATAAACATCTGCTACCTCTCCCCCCGCCCCCCGAGGCTGCATTGCACTGGGGGGAAGGGATTCCTGTACAAACAGAGAATCTGATTTTCAGAAGTGTCCACGTTTTGTTGAAGCCAAGGGGAGCTAGGGGAAGGGATATGGAACCTCATGCTTCAGGGTTACAGCCAGTCTCATAACGATGGGGTACGATGAGACCTTCACAGGGAGACAGACTATCCTCCATCTGTCAACTGCAGGGTTTCTCGCACTGTCTTTGAAGTAGCTGGTGCTGGCCACTGTCAGAGACGGGATACTGGGCTGGATGGACCAGGGGTCTAAGTCCGTCTGGCAATTCCTATGAGCCGCAGATGTTCAGTTTCCCTGCAAAGTCAGGCCCAATGCTCAGAGAGCTTTCCCAGGGTGCTTAGGAATGAAAGACACTATATAAATGTGCCACCCTCAGTCCCTCCCAATACTGGAGCTGCACACGGTGCCAAATGAAGGAGACGCTGAAACAAAAACCTTAGAAAGATGGGAAGGGTGGAGGAGGAAGTGGTTGTAGGACCAGTCCTGGTGTTTCCCACTGCTGCCTTCCCTAGTGACAGACACAGGCCTTGGCTTCAGTGGGGCAGGATCAGGCCCCAAGAGGGGAGAGAGTTTAGGATTACGGAAAGTTGAAGAATCTCGTCTCATCTGCCCTCACAGGACCACCTAGGGGAACACACCTTTGGAGGAAGCCTGAGCAGGGTTACACCACACAGGGCCAAACATGCCTGTGCCCGATCCACATTCATACCCCCAGCTTGGCTAGCGCCAGTGGGGCTAGCTGGGTGCTGTGCCAACAGCGGGAGAAACGCTGCCAACTCTCAGCACAGACGCAGCCGCTGAAAAGGCAAACAAGGGCACAGGCGCCCAAATACCACTGCAATGGGAGCGGCAGGAGAGCAGAGACTGGATGGCAATGGAAGGGCAGCACAGAGGAGTGCAAGGTGGACGGGGGAAATAAGATATTAGTATTAATAATGGCAGGACCCAGTATTCAAATCAACCATCAGGAGAAGTCAGAGGAACAGAGGAAGGTGGGGGTAAGCAGAGAGTGAGACAAGAGCTTCTCAAAAGAGCGCAGGGCCAGGTTTCCTAGCATTCAGCACCCACAGTCAGAGCTGGATTTTCCAAAGAGATCAGCTCCTATTCAAGCACCTAAATCAGGGCCAGATTTGCAGAAAGGCTCCACCCGGACCAGCTCCCCGTGTGACACTTATGGCCAGATTTTTGCAAGCGCTCAGCTCTCAGCGGGTACCCACTGTGCTCAGCTCATCTGATAATCCGGTCCAGAGAACACAATAAAATGGGATTCTTTAATGCATTTCCAGGCACAGTGAGCTACGGGGCTGCTTACAAGAAGCCAACCAGCCAACTGGAAGATGCGCATAGACCTCCTTTACCCTAACGGATCTGACATATAATTTAGCATCTCTCTAACAAAGCTAAGGTAGTGCTAGGGTGTGATCCAGGGTGCGCAATAGGCTTAAAAGCTGTTACCACCCATGCAAGAGAATACCCTGTTCATGTCATCTTCTAAAAGCTATATTCTTCTGATCTCTGTACCACAGTGCAATACAAAAACTACAAACACACTGAGTCATAAGACAGTAACATGCCAGTCTTATGAATAAGGCTCACGCTTTTAGCTGAATTCTGTTCCTTTCAGTTATACAGGGCATTTCTCGCCCTACAGTTTCAGTGTAGCACATGCCAAGAGTAAGACGAAAGGGCAGCTCCCAGCGTCAGTAAGAGGGGTGTACAAGACTGATATTTTCAGAACAACTCAGGCACAGTAGCTCATGTTCTGCTCTGTTACATGCCTGCAAACACCTAGATTTCAGTGGGGTTACACAAGCTCAGAGTTTGGCCCAGTGTTAATTCAGCTCTCCGGTTAGAGGAACCAAAGGCCATCTTGAGCCCCATCTACCCTACAGTTACAACCAGTGGCCCAGTTAACAGCATCGTTATCCCCTGACTTGATTATAACATTCCATTTTGTAGAGCAGACAGAACCAGAACCATGTCCTAGGATTTAGCCCATATAAGAAACAAAGCCTAGATGCCATCTGCACTACAAATTAGAGCCAGGTCTCCTGTCTTGATTGTGACTGTTATGTCAATGGGGCCTTAGCAAGCTCTAGTAGAAGCTATCACCTTCTGAACTGTAGGAGGCATGGACTAGTGCTCTGACCACAGGACTGGGAGCCAGGAGCTCCTGAGTTCTAGCCTTTATAATCATGCAGCATTCTAGCAAGCAGTGACTTCAGGCAAGTCACTTTACCACCCTGTGCTTCAGTTTGCCCATCTGTAAAATAGCGATAATACCAACTGCAGCAGGGCATTGTGGGATTTAAATAGCTAATATCTAATATATGTAAAGTCGGGTGCCATGGCACATTTTAAAGATAGCTCTGTAATGCTGCTCAGTGCACCTCGGACACATGGGAAACACCCCCCCACTGCCCAAAATACCTGCCACTTCCCAATAAGAATGTCAGCAACCATTTTAAGAATCTTGCCCGTGCACTGAAGAGCCACAAACAGGGCCCTGGTTTATTAAGGCAGGAGGGGGTTGCTCATTTTGCCCCGCACAGGATTAAAAATCCAAGACACCAAAAATCCATTCTTAGGGAAACCCTAAAAGGTCCATGCAGCACAGACTGGACACCAGGAAGAAGCATAGCAACATGAACGTGGCATTTCCAACTGAGCAATCATCGGTCTGTATTTGCATAATCTCACCTTTGAACACACAGGCAGTAAATTAAGTGCTGGCAAAAGGTACTGACCTGGGAATCTGAAATCCACTATCCATATCATAGGCTGGGCAAGCTTCCCGCACACCGTCCCCTTCCAATACGCACCACCCCTGACTTGGCAAGTAGTTCGGTCTCCTAGTCAAGATGCTTCTGCTGATCTCCTCTAGGACTATTTCATCGCCAAGTACATACAGCCCTTGGCTCCTCTGCTCAAAATGCCATCAATGCAGCTCCGGGAGTGCCGCCTGGGATGGCAATTTCACCTCTATTCTAATTCCAAGACTCTTTACAGGTACTAATTAGAGTTATCTACCGAATGCCTCCTTCATAAGTCAAGAGAACAGTTTCAAAACAAACACTTTATACCCACAAGAGTATCATGTAAATAATGATACAGATAGAGACTACAAAAGTCAGCTACAGGGATCAGTAAGACGGTAAACAATCAGCTGATTTTGATATGCAATAGCTGTCCTCACATCCAAGTGTCCACGTCTGTGTGGAAACCTCTCACAGTGCTGTTGCACGTTTCCTATTTAAGCGAGATCTTAACACAAGATTTGCTACAGATCCCCTGCCTGGCTGCACTTGGAAGCCTCAGTGATTTGTGAAGAATGCTGCTGTCCCTCACACATGCCTTGTGTGAAGTTGAAATTGGACTGTACCCTCTTCAACCCTGTAGCAACTTCATGTTTAGAGTGTTATTGTTTGAGGTTGAATCTTGTTTGGCCAGCCTCCCCGAGCGTAAGATAACAGTGTGATTGCTGACACTGGGGTTATTAAAACAGGCTTTCCACAATGTTTTTAAACGATTGGGTTAAATAAATACATTGGGAAGCCTGGAGTAAGACTTGCAATTTCCCCCCTGCATGCACCATCTCTGCACTGAGCTCAATAAAATCAATGACACTCCACACGGATGCAGCGAGGTACTAGCTGGATGGACCCAAGTACAGAATCAGGCTCCTACAGAATGAAACCTGCAGCCTTTACTCTCATGAGCAATTCCACTGACTTCAATGGAACTGCTCAGGTGAGTGAGGGCTACGGGTCCATTACAAAGGGTGTAGTTGGTGCAGGATCTTTCACACAACTTGTCTCCCCAGATGCTTTGAGTTCCATACCGCAACCAGAGAAATAGACAAAAGCAAAGAGAAAGTCAGGGGGGAGTGGAGAGGGAGGGAAAAGAGGAGAAATGAAAAGACATGTTTTCAGAGGTGATGTGAAATAGGGACCGGAGACGTGGAGCACATGGGGCGTCTCAAGCCAGAAGGGGGAGAGTTGCAAGCTGCTGGAGGAACATGAAATAAAAATTGGAGCTGTTAGAGCAAAAGTGACGGTACAACCTGAACTAGGGCCCTGCTCTCCCGGCTGCCCTAGGGGGGCACAGAAAGGAGCGTCCCCACAAGGCCCCATACAGCGCCGGGAGGGAGGCTACAGCCAAGCCACGTGGGAAGTTCAGGGTCCCGAAGCTGGCCGGAGAGGGAAGGTGGTGTGAGCAGGGGGACAGGGCAGGCTGGGTTCTCGATCAGAGCCGGCATGGCCCCCGGGCCGGGGGCGTGAGGCTGATCGGGGGGGCCCTGAGCTCGCCAGGGGCCTTACGTTCTCTTGAAGACTCCCCCGAGGCAGCTGCCGAGCAGGAGGCAGAACTGCTGCGAGAAGAAGACCCAGGTGATCTGGGAGAGCGAGCTCTGGGTCTGGCAGCGCAGGTCCAGCAGGGTGGGCCCCAGGAAGGCGATGCAGAGCCCGAAGCTGAAGAAGACGCTCCAGTAGGTGAGGGTGGGCTGCAGGTTCCTCCGGAACAGGGCAGCCACCCGCTCATCCCACACCATCCTGGGCTCGGGCTCCGGCGAGGAGAGCCGCCCGCAGCGGGTTCCCGGCCACGGGCAGGGCTCGGCTCAGCGCGGGGGCCGGCGGGTGGACAGCGCCCCGGATCTCATGCGCCCGGGAGCCCTTCTCCCGCTCCCCGGGCAATCCGGAGTCGCTCCGCTTTCGCTGCAGCCGGCGCTCCGCTCCCCGGGCAGCAGGGATGTGCCTGGCGCGGGCAGGCAGCGCTGCTGGACTCGGGCGCTGGCCCCGCCCCTGGGCCCGGGGGGCAGCGGCCACCGCCTCCCGGGGCAGCAGCGGGGCGGGGGTGGCGACGGGGGCTCGCCGCGGTGCCCAGAGGCCAGCGGGTCGGATCCTGGGCAAGGAGCTGCGGGGCTGGAGCAGTTTGTAGAGTGGAGGGCGGAGACCGGGGATTCGGGTTATTGGTCCTGTGCAAGGAGGAAAGCGGGGAAATCCCCGCCCCGGCCAGGCACTGGGTCAGGTCCCTGTGCCCGCTGGATCGTGGGCTCCGTCAGGCTGCAGCAAAGGGAAATGTGAGCGCCCAGCAGCCTGGCCCCGGCCCTGCTGGAGCCTAGGCCACAGGTGCTGGAACTAGGGGCGCTGCCTTTGCACCCCCTGGCTTGAAGCGGTTTCCATCATGTGTGGGGTTTACAGTTTGGTTCAGTGGCTCTCAGCACCCCCCCCCCCCGATACAGATTGTCCCTGCACCCCTGGGCTGGGCTGCAGTGAAGTGCCAGCCAGGAGGGCTCCAGCAGCCTGGGCCCCGAGCTCAGGCTTTCAGAAGGGAGGCCACCCAGCTGAATGTTGGGTTAGTTTCCAGGCCCTTCGCCCTTTACATGGCCTGTTTGGAGGCTTTTAAATAAACCCCGGGGGGAAAAAACAAACCCACTTTTGTTCTGGGGTTCTTCTTCCCATAGTGTGGCTTAAAAGGCTCTTTACAGCAAGGGGAAAACCCACTAAGGCCCTGCACCTGCAAACATGTATGCATCCGCTTAACTTTAGCCCCATGCCCATAGTAGTAAAGCTGATCACCCATTTAGCCCCTGACCAGTGATTGTTCGAACACTCTTCCCAGGCAAAGCAGTGTCCCAGAGTCCAGCCAGGCTGGATGGGTTAGTTCTGGCCCATGTGTCAGCGTGGCATGCGTGAGCTTTATGGCATGGCTTAGGAATGCTGCTGCAGAGCCTGTCGGTTCTAGTTTGCACAATAGGTTGTTATTTTAGAGCGTGGGGAATCCAAACTGCACCTGACCCCTGGTTCTTCATCGTTACATTCATTTGCTAGCATGTCACACATCCCAGGAGGCCAATAGGAGTTGAGACTGATTGAGGAGTTCAGGATCAGGCCCTCATTTCCCATCTCACTCAGAAAATTGTATCCAAAAGACTTTGAGTTAATAAACAAAAGCAGCCCAAGAAAGGAAACAATGAATAGGCACAGGCTAGTGTGAGAACTCTCTTGTTTGTTAAGTGAGTGGAAGATGAAACCATTAAAGAAACCTCTCAACTTCCCTGTGAGATAGGTCAGTGTTATCCTATTTTACAGCTGGGAAAACGGAGGCACCCAGAGGTGAAGTTACTTGCTCAAGGTCACTCAGTGAGTCAGTGGCAGAGCCAAGAATCGAATTGCACCCTAATGATTTATCTGCCACCCACATTTTTTTTTTTACTAGGCAGGTCAGGTAACCTACCAATGTCACAGAGGAAGGGTGGTCAGAAGCTCTGGGTTCAGGTCCTGATTCTGCCACATCATAACTTTTCACTGTAGACAAAACTCTTCCTCTCTCTACCTTAGTTTCCTCATCTGTAAAATGGGGATAATGATTCTTATTGACAGCATGGAGGGAAGTTTGTCAGGATGTTTGTAAAAGGGCTGAGAAGAGAGATTTGAAAGCCAGAAGGGACTGTTAGACATGCATTGTCTGCTGTCTCAGTTACTTTTCTCTAGCCTTGCCTCACTCATATCCCTTCAGAACACTGCTGTGAAGATCTTTTCTTAGCCTGTCTTGTTGACCATGTCACCTCTTCTTTAGCACATCAAACATAAGCTCCTTGTCCTCCATACCCTTCACAGCCTGTCTCCACCCTACTGCTCTTCTCTCCTCCACTATCAAAAGGTCCACTCCTGCCTCCTATTGGCCAATGAGCATCTGTCATCCATTTGTTACATTTTCAAACAAGCCCCTTTGTGCTTTGCTTTCTCTCATGGTGTCCCGCCCGCTTGGGAGGTGCTCCCGTAAACTGCCACACAGCCACCTCCTTATCCACCTTCAACTCCCTCCTTAAGATCCCCAAGAATGCTGATAAAAAAATCTGACCACAGTTAGGCTGCTGGTGAACTGAGACCACTGTTTGTCATGCTGACCAATATAATCTCAACATTTCCTTGTACTTCCTGTTGGTCTGTATCTATCTGTTGTCTCTTGTTTTATGTTAGATGGTAAGCTCCATGGGGCAGGTCTTTTTGTTCTGTGTTTGTACAGCACCTGGCACAATAAATAACAGTCTGACCACCTGTATAATGCAGGCTATTGAATTTCACCTGGTTATCCTGTATTCAGCCCCATGACTTGTGTTTGGCTAAAGCATCTCTTCCAGAAAGGCATCCCAGCTTGATCTGAAAACCTCAAGAGATGGAGAATCTACCACTTCCCGTGGTAGTCTGTTCCAGTGGTTAACCACCCGCTCTGTTAAAAGTTTGTTTTTTCTAGTTTGAATTAGAATCATAGAATATTCAGGTTGGAAGGGACTTCAGGAGGTCATCTAGTCCAATCCCCTGCTCAAAGCAGGACCAACCCCAACTAAATCATCTCAGCCAGGGCTTTGGCAAGCCAGGCCTTAAAAACCTCTAAGGATGGAGATTCCACCACCTCCCTAGGTAACCCAGTCCAGTGCTTCACCACCCTCCTAGTGAAATAGTTTTTCTTAATATATAACCTAGACCTATCCCACTGCAACTTGAGACCATTGCTTCTTGTTCTGTCATCTGCCACCACTGAGAACAGCCGAGCTCCATCCTCTTTGGAACCCCCCTTCAGACAGTTGAAGGTTGCTATCAAATCCCCCCCTCACTCTTCTCTTCTGCCGACTAAATAACCCCAGTTCCCCCAGTTTCTCCTCGTAAGTCACGTGCCCCCTAATCATTTTCACTGCCCTCCGCTGGACTCTCTCCAATTTGTCCACATCCCTTCTGTAGTGGGGGGCCCAAAACTGGACGCAATACTCCAGATGTGGCCCCACCAGTGCCGAATAGAGGGGAATAATCACTTCCCTCGATCTGCTGGCAATGCTCCTACTAATGCAGCCCAATATGCTGTTGGCCTTCTTGGCAACAAGGGCACACTGCTGACTCATGTCTAGCTTCTCATCCACTGTAAGCCCCAGGTCCTTTCTGCAGAACTGCCTCTCAGCCAATCGGTCCCCAGCCTGTAGTGGTGCATGGGATTCTTCCTTCCTAAGTGCAGGATTCTGCACTTTGGCTGCTTGTCAAGTATTAAGTTATAGCAATATTTTCCAAAGTTGCCAGGCATTTTACACACGCTACTCAAACCCCGTGGGAAAAGCTTGGAGATTGTTTTCTGAGAGACCTGAAGTGACATAGTGCTTGGAAGAAGAAAAGCGCTATAGACATTTTTTGTATGGACGCTGAACTGGTATGAACAACGATGGATTTCAGCTATTTTGCTTTTAAATCACACCAGATGGTGAATGAGGAAACAAATCTATTCGTTTTATATCTGTCCTGTATCTTACGCCAGGATCAGTTCTGTATTTGATCCAATTTTATTGAACCAGTGGACGGGGAGATAGACTGGGCACGTGTTCTCTTCCCAGCTTTGAATTAGTGCATGACCTTAAGCAACGCTGTGCCTCAGTTTCTCCAGCTGGAAAATGGAGATAACAACCCTTTGGCGCTTCAAATGAAAAGCAACGTCTAAGCTCGGTGTCAAGGTTAGCACATTTCAAATTCCAGCAACATCTGACATGGCCTTAGCAACTAAGGATTGAAATACCAGCACTGCTTCTGGGAATGTCAGGCCATTTTAAGCAATACTGATAAGGGAGGTGACAGAAGATATGTTTGTAAAGGCTTGTCTGCATACGAACACACAAACCGCCTAGTGTCCCCAGCGGGCTGAGCCCCTGTACTGAGTAACTCATAGTACATATAATGGTAGCCCCAGGGCCTGCATCTAACAGCAGAACTAGTTTTACAAAGTGACACCTTTGCTGATTTTCAAATCCTGGGATCAGTTTTGTACGGATAGTGAATGAACAGCCACGTTTCTGTGCCTGCTGCGAACTGCAAGGTAAAACCAAGAATGAATTATTAATAGCAGCAGACCTACAGCCAACAACATTATCTGATGTTTGCTAACGTGGCTCAAAGAGAGCTGAGTATTTAAGCAACATCGTCTCTTCACTTTCTGCTGCCCTCGGCCCCTCTTGTTTGGGGAGCATGAGGCATGAAAGCCTGTTTCAGCCTCCCCTGTCCAGACGTGGTCCTCTTTGTGGCGGATGGGGTGATTGCTGGCTTACTGTGACGGGCCATGGTTTGTCATGACTGTATTTTAATATAGCTCCAAGCAGGAAGCTGGCTGTCATCATTCAATCTAATATTGTTATGGGGCTGGTGCTGCTTCCCTCAGCTGAATCTCTGGAGGAGAGGGGAAATCACTGCTCACGTAAGGGGTTGATTAAGGCGGGGCTCTGTGGGGCAATATGTTTCAGCTTTTCACTTGGGAAGACACCAGGGCAAACGGTGAAAACAAACAGCAACGTTGGCTGGACTCTCCTCCCAGGCCCAGTTGCAGGATTGGTTGGTCTCTTGCTCACAAACCCAGCAGCAGCGGGACAGGACAGCCTGTCTTCAGACAGTGGAGTAGGGAGGGATGCCACAGGTCAGGACATGGGGACTATTGGCAGAGCTGACTAGCGTCCCAGCACTGGAACAGAGACCCTGAATGGAGAAGCTCCTGCCAACATTGGCCAAAACATTCTGAAGTGGCCAGTGGTTCGGGATGCCTGGCACTTGTTTTTTTTTCAGAATTGCTGAGCGAGCATCGACGTCATTTGGAGTTGTGGGTTCCCAGGACAGTACCTCAGCCTGGGAACCACCCAGAATCACCGGCAACTCCTGAACATTCTGGCCACTCCAGGCAGCAGGTCCCAGCCCTCACCTGCCCGAGGACCAGCTGCAAGATAGGTGCCTCTGCAAGGGGGGGTGCTTGTTCACTCGGAGTTCCCATTAGCTTTTGGGCTCGGCTGAGGCCCAGCTCAGAAAAGGTATTTAAATACCAAATTCCTATTGAAATCAATGGGAGTTAGGTGCCTAAATACCTTTAGGGATGAAGGCTGCAAGGCTTTGGAGCAGGATTTGGGGCAGTGCATCCCCAGGAGCAGGACTAGGGTGCTCACCGGGCACTCTACTTCCTGTCTGACGTCCTGGCTGAGGAACCCTACCCCTCTTTATGAATTCACAGGCACAAGAGCATGTGGCCTGCAAAGCCTGTGCTTCTATGGGGTACAGCACGCCCTCCCCCAGCTCTGCTGCCCTTCCTTTGTCCTTTCCCTTCAACCCTTTTCAGGGATCCACAGATCCAGGCCCAGTCAGGGCCAATATCCTTGCAAGTACTTCTACACTGATGCATTGCGCCTGCAGCCAGATACAGCGGCACAACGGGAAGAACAAGAGATGTGTGTGCTTCCCCCATGCCCACTGAGTGTGAACTTCAAAGCCTTTCAACTGCCGCAATGGCCAACCTAAGAACCTTTAAGTGAATTTGTGTGGAAATGGAAACACCCAGCCAGAGTCATCAAAACTTAATGAGAAAAGACTTTGTGTTTCTTTTACCCACAATACAATGGAAACTCTCAAACAGTGGGTCGAATTCCTCCAGAATGCACACATTCAGTATCAGTGCCTGTACTCTGGGAAGGAATGGTCATGGGCAGCTAGGATTGCTGCACGTTACTCTCATATTCTGAAGAAATTATCAGCCAGATTTTCAGAACAGTTCAGCACATTGGGTGCTAGATGCTCTGAAAATCTGGTCCAATTGTGGGTGCTGAGTACTTTGATGTCTGGCCCTAGATTACACCTTCCTGGTTAAAGGTAACACTAAAATCGTGGTCTGGTCATTAAAGATCCCATGACTCTTGTCTCCTGGCCATCCAATTTGAATAATTCCTCTCATCTAAATTCCCTCTGCAGTTTCAGATGCATTAAAAATTCTTCCTCATTTACCAGCCTGAAACTGTTCTGCATTATTGCTCTGTGCTGTTAAAGAGCTCCCACGCTCCTTCCCAGGGGTGGCTGCATTTTAATGGGGGGGGGAGGGGGGGAAGGGAAAATAGTCTCAATACCTCATTCAGGATGGTAAATATCATCCCCATTTTACAGATGGATAAACTGAGACACAGAGAGGGAAGCGGTTTGCTCAACCCATATGAACAGATCCTTGGTCAAGCTGGGTGGATCATGCTGTGTAGAATCACTGGCAGGCACAGCTGTTTAGAAAATGGCATTTCTATCCCATGGGAAAGTCCAGTGTTTCTATGTTTGTTTTCATCCCCAAAAGTCAAAATACCAAAAAGCTTGGGAAAATTCCAGTTCAGAAACATCAGAGTGAAACATTGCAACATCTTCAACCAAGACTAAACATTTTACTTTGAATTTTCCCAGTGACAACTCAGAAAATTTAGTCAAGATTAAACATTGTCCCTTGAAAACTAAATCCCGTAGTTTGTCAGAAAAATTCCAGTGGGCTCTATTGGTGTGTTATCTGGGGATGGACAGCAGAAGATCGTACCCAAGGGGAGAGCCATCAGTCAAAAAAGGAAACAAAAATAGATCTGCTAATGAGGCTCAGCTCATTAGAAGAAGTCAGAGTTGTTTGGGTAACTCGTACACCAAACTCCCATTAGTCCCCCAGGGGAAAGACCCAGATTCAGGACCACATTCCAACAGTACCCTGCCAGCCACTGCCACAGCCGTGTGACTGGAGCAATTAGGAAACAAAGACAGAACCAGTTTGACAAACAAAACATTATCATACAGCACCTGACCATGCGTCACACCTGTGTCAGCTGCAGCCTTGTTTGAACATGAGTGAAGCTGGCTGGACTCCAGTATGGGATCCCTCAGCACTGCACTGTGGACTGGGATTTCTTTTCAGCGGCATATTATAGTCCCCAAATTAGTCCAGGACCTGGGTCAAAACCCGGCCAGCAGTGGTGTTTAAAAACGGCTGTGGCTCACCCAGCTCTGAGTGCCAGGAGGAAGCATTGTTTAGTGGTCAGGGCTCCCAGGGCAATGGCAGCCAGGATACCTGGGTTCTATTCCCAGTTCTGCCCTCTACTTGCAGGGTAGTCCTGGGTGAGCCATATCTGTGCTTTGCCTCAGTTAAACCATCTCAGATCATCACCCCCCTCACAGGGTTTTTGTGAGGCTTAGTGAACTATCTGGGAGGCGCTTTGAGATCCTCAGACAACAGGGGCTCTGGAATTGCCTGTGCTTTCTATTGTGGGCAAGCCCCTCTACCCTTGTGTCTCAATCCAGGTTGGGTAAAGGCACCTGAAGCCTCACCCCACAGCAAAGCATTGTGTCTGACCTGAGCTTTCACCACGGGGAAAAAAACGGGGAGTCCTGCGACAATGCCTTGTACGAAAGGTTGCCTCTCCCACAGGGCCTATTGCATTTTTGAGTCTCTCTAGGAGGACCATGCAAAAGTGGAGATAAAGGAGAGAAACACAGTCACCTGTGCTAAGCAAAAACAAAGCAGGTCAGCTGCAAGGCTGTGGTCTCCAAGCGTCTGATCCAGGGATGATGAGATATGCTCCAGCTGGGAAAGCACCACATTTACTGCCTGCCCGGGCCCACTGCTCAGACATTAACGAAGGTAACACACCTCAAGGTAGGACAGCTCCGCACTGGGCATGAGCTAGCACCAAGTGCCCTGGATGTGCACTGCTTTGCCTTGCTACAGCACCTCTAATCAGGGGAACTCCGTGCTTTGCACACATCATGGACCCAATTCTCCGCTGCTACAAACTGGCACTGCTGTACAGATTTACACCAGTGGAGAATTTGGGCCAATTAATTCTCACACAGCCCCCCAGTGATGCGTCACTGTGCCCATTTGCAGCTAGGGAAACCTGATAGGTCTAGCAACCTGAACGAGCAGCATATTTCTCTGCGGATGAACCCGGTACTCCTAGCTAACTGACGAATTGCTCTCTTCCCTTTAATCCGTATTCCTGCCTGGTGGTTTAGCTTGAAGTCTAGGGAACAAACATGTTAGCACCAAGTGGCACAAGATTATGGAGCAGGAGAAAGGTGAAAAAATAAAGGGTTCCAGGCCTGCATATCCTAGGAATTGAAATTATGGCGCTAAATTCCTGCAAATACATTGTCCTGTCCCTTTAAAGACCAGACGAATACAAGTAAAACAACAGTTCTCAAACTTCACTGCACGGCAACAGCCTTCTGACCACAAAAATTACTACATGACCCCAGGAGGGGGGACCAAAGCCTGAGCCTGCCCAGGCCCCACCACCCCGGGTGGGTGGGGGCCAAAGCCAAAGCCTGGGCCCCCTGCCTCGGGCAGGCGAGGGGCGAAGCTGAAGCCCAAGAGTTTCAGGCCTGGGCAGGGGGCCTGTAACCTGAGTCCCACTGCCCAGGGCTGAAGCCAAAGCCTGAGCCCGCTGCTCAGGGCTGAAGCCCTCGGGCTTCGGCCCTGGTCCCCTGTAAGTCTAATTCCAGCCCTGGCGAGCCCATTAAAACAGGGTCCGGACCCACAGTTTGAGAACCTCTGCAGTAAAACTGTCTTCACTTAGAGACCAGACAGCAAAGTGGCTCACCTTGGTTTTCTGCTCAGCTCTCATGGATCTTCCCTGTCCAAGTCAGCTCCAGGCAGCACAGTACAGGAAAATTAACCAATTACCCCCAGCTGGTCCAGCCCTCCAACTCCAGCCACTCAACGATCCTTTTTGACCAACAAAGTATTAACCTCTTCCCTGCCAACTTTTGGTGAGGTCCATCAGTGACCCACTATCAGATAGCAACATCTTTCAGGCCCTACACACTTGGGCCCTGATCCTGTAGCAGGCACCAGGTGGCTGGGTCCTTAAACATGTGGGGAATCCCATTGATTTGAAGGCTATGTAGACCTGATTGCAGAATTGGGCCCTTGGTCTGGATTTAAACTGGGAACCTAAGGCCAGATCCTCCAAGTTATTTAGGTGCCTAAACATGTTTGAGGATCTGGGCCCTAGGACCAGATTTTCAAAGGTATTGAAGCACCTAAACACACAGATAGGCACCTAGGGGGATTTTCAAAAGCACCAAGCTACCACTGAAATCCTAGTTGTAAGGGGAAAAACTTCAACCAGCTCTAGTGAAGGGACTGCACTAGCCAACCTCACTGATTCAAAACTACACACCAAAGCAGACATTTAACCCTTCCAAACAGATAAAGCCCCAAACAAAACTACCATCTACTCAATAAAGTTTATTTTCCAATCTTGGCTTCGTAGCATTCACAATACATTTGTAATATAAGCCTTAGCAAGAAAACAAACACATTCTCAAAACAGTCCATGGCACATCTGAAATACAAAAATCGCAGGATCTTTATAAAACATTCCGACACAAGGATACCATCTTTTATTTATTTTTGTACCTTTCGATTAATTCCAGAGAAACTTTCCATACAAAAAAAATCATTGCAGCTTTTGGAATAAACCTTTAAAATGATTCCTTTTAAAATTCATCTTCTGTTTTTACAGTAATAGTTAAATATATTATTTGTATTTGCAAATGAATCACACCAGAGAACATTCACAGCATGGGTACCCTTGGTGGCTGGCGCACGTGGGTGTGTGTATTTCCCCTTCCAGGAAAAGCAAGATGCTGAGGACGAAGAAGGTGACGAATAAACCAGAAAGCGGGCTTCTTACTATTTGCACCTGTTAACACAGGACACCACTAGCAAGAAATTCTGAAGGGACAGCAAGGTGCATTCAACAACAAGACTCAAGAGTACAGGAGAAGAACAGGTAAAGTACAGCTAAAGCAATATTTTCAGGCAAAGATCCGTGGCTCTTGGCACAAGGGGCCTTGTTAGTTTCAACCCCAATTCGCACAAAGACCGAACTGCATGTGTTGAACCCCCTTGGCCAATATTTTGCTCTGAGTTAGACCAGTGTAAATCCAGACTTTAGCAGTGGGATGCCAGATTTGCACTGGTGAAACTGAGCAGACTCTGGCCAACGAGGGCTAGAAAATGGTGGTAGTGTGGGGTGCGATGGTTTCAGTTCTCTGGGGACTTCACCTCCCTGGGAGCTGTGCAGGCCCCTCGGGATTAAGATGTCAGAGGCATGGCAGCATGCCTACTGAAGGCAATGGGAGGCTTTCCACAGACCTCAGTGAGCAGTGGATCAGGCCCTATGGACTGAGAGATCTCACTAGGAGCCGGTTGGTTGAACTGATACGAATTATGCTGTAGCATTTGGTTATGGCCTGGTTCTAGGACTCCACTGAGGATGCTCCCCTTGAGTAGGGATCACTCCAATGAGTGAGGTTTGCAGGCATCAAAAATTTGCAGCTGCACCTGACATGGGATCTTCCTATCAGAGGCCACAGTGACAGCGTCCTAATTAAGATAAAGGGATCTATTTCTGCTTTCAGTTTCACCAGTGTAATACCCACGTGAGAGCAGAATCAAACCCATGGGGGTTCTGGTCTCCACTCCACATGCAGATATTAAGGCACAAAGCCCACTGAGATGCGAATCTGTAGGGCTCAGCCATTTCCACCTTCCTGCTGTTTCTCCACCTGTCTGCTTTTACCCCGAGCCTTAGTGACTCAAGGTTCTTGCATCACTGGGGCCTTGTCCTCATTCAAAAATGAGGCTGTTAGAACATGACCTTGAGGAGGCATATTAACTAAAGTGGTGTTAAATACACCTTTGCAGTCAGTGCAGACAGAAATCTGTGTGTGTTAATATGGTGCCAGCTGGACCCCTAGGTTTAACCCCAACCAGCTGGTCTGATCTTAAGCACCATTTCCCCCTACAAGATGACATGGACTGCAAAGTCATGTTAAACATCATGTTAGTTAAATCAACTCCTCAAGATCATGTTCTAACAATGACCTCATTTCTGAGTGAAGCCAAGTCATGAGAAAACACACACACAGCTCGGAAGCTAGGAGAAAATGGTTCCTCTAATTATCCACCTTAAAGGAGGGGGAGAAAAATGCTTATTTCCTCGTTACCATGAGAACAGACACACTGCAGTTTTGCTATTTAAAATTGCAACAAAAATCTGCAAATGTGTCGAGCCAGGAAAGGTGTATGGGGAGTCGGAAATAAAATGACTATGTCGCCAAAGTTTTATTGTTGCCCTGTAACACAGACATTGTTATTGACACTAGCGTTATCGGCATTACTGGAGCTAGAGATCAGCTGTTGGGACGGAAGAATACAGCGTTTTAAAGGAGTACTGCCTAGATTTGAAAGAAAAATCCAACCCACTTTTTTTCTAGAGCTGGTCAAAAAATTTAAAAAAGTCTACAAAAAACCCAAGAAATTAAAAAAAAAAATGTGCAGAAAAGTTTCCTTGAAATTCCAGTTGTTGGAAAAATTTCAACCACACTAAAGGCTGGTCAAAACACACTCAAACCTGTGAACATTAAAAAAATAAAACCATAGCAACTTCCAGTTTTTCAACCAGCTCTACTTTTAACCCACTATTCCATGTATGTGCTTCATCAGGCGATATTAGACTGATCAGTTTCACTTCCTGGTCTTAGTGCTGTTGTTCTGGAGAATGTTTAAATCCACCGATTTAAATGTATTGAGTTAATAAAAGTCATGGCCATTTTTCTATTAGGTTTTATAAAAAGCATTTTTAAATGCGGGGGAGGTCCTATTATTAGCCAAGGTGGCCAGGGATGCAACCTCATGTTCTGGGTGTCCCTAAACCTCCAACTGCCAGAAGCCAGGATTGGACGACAGGGGACAGATCACTCAAAATTGCCCTGTTCTGTTCATTCCCTCTGAAGCATCTGGCTTTGGCCAGTTTCAGAGACAGGACAGTGGGCTAGATGGACCCATGGTCTGACCAGTATAGCTGTTCTTATGTCCTTTTAATTCTACTTGCTGGCCATGAGGGGGGAAAAGGTTCACATATCACCGGGGATAGAGCAGGTTTCGTTTAAGACTCTCTCCAAGCCTTGCCTGAACTGGCTGTCAGACTGGGACAGAGCTAAACAAAACCCAGGAACTACTTGTGCTCACAAACCTAATACTGGATTAGTAACACAGGGTTTGATTCTCCACTGACTCACGCCAGTTTTACACTGGGGTCATTCCACTGACTTCAGTGAAGTTGGCTGATACACACCTTGCTAAGTGAGAAGAGTACCACGCCTAAAGAACTCGATGTGCAGCAAGAACAACTGGGCTAATGCACTCCATTAATGTTGCTGATACTCCAACCGGAGTAGCCAATCCAGTTGATCACAGCCTTGAAGTGTGCCAGCTCATGGCAATACCATATTACAGTACAATGCATGCTTCTCGTCAAACAGACGAGGTAGGTCAGCGATTCCTGGCTGAATCTCTATTCTAGTTCTTGCATCTATGAAATTATCAATTGCATTTGCCATCTCCCTTCTGCAAACAGCTCAGCTGCACCAAGCAATTACCAAATAATGCCCATGAAACCCTAGGAAACAAAATACAACCAATGCTTCAGCCTTGAAAACATTCAAATTAATGCAACGCTCTACATACACAGTGGAACAGAACTGGATTCATTTGCCAAAGGAGACAGAGCTGAATGCTCAGCAGATGTAAATCTGCAGAGGGGCCAGATTTATAAACATATTGTGGCACCTAAGCATGCAGATAGGTGCCTAGTTGGATTTACAAGCGAGTTGGATACTTATCGCCTACTGGCTTTCAATGGGAGTTTGGCACCTAACCTGCTTAGAAGCTTTTGTAAACCCCAGTAGGAGCCTATCTGCCTCTTCAGGCACCTAAATACCATTGTATATCTGGCCCTAGCTCCACTAGCTTCCGTGGGGCTATGGCAATTTACATTTGCTCAGGATCTGACCAGTGTCCTCATGCCACTGTACTAAAAGCTTCTGCTCCGATGTAGGTGTCTGGAAGGCATTTACCGGCAGAGCATGTGCAGGAACCCAGAGATCACACAACTAGGACTCAGCCTGCCAAGCCCTGCCAGGGAGTGAGTCCTGGGGGCTTATAAATCAAACCCTGCTCAGAGGGCTGCCAAATATTTACATGCGCTATCGCTCTCCTGAATAGGAATAATGCAAAAAGAAAAGGAGTCCTTGTGGCACCTTAGAGACTAACACATTTATTTGAGCATAAGCTTTTGTGCTACTCCGAAACCTGTCATTATGCAAGGAATAATGCAGTGGAACAAAAGGTGTTATCTTAAACTCACCCTGATAGCAGCTCAATAGGCTAATAAATAACAGTGTCCAGCCCAAGAGATCTCCTTCAGGAAGGGTGTGTGGGGGAACGGACAGAGCTACGCAGGAGTAAAGAGCATACAGGTCACAGGCTTGGAGATAACTTTCTCGTTCGCTGGAGAAAACAGTCCCGGCTGCACGGTCACGGTCATCTGATACCCTTCTGTCCCAGTCTGCAGCCCCGGATGACTCCACTCGTCGGTGACATTGCCTCCCTTGCTCTCCTCTCCCTGGTATTTCCATGGTGGGCCTCTCTCGAGTGGACAGTGGCGGGGAAAGGGGCAGGCTTCCAGAGGCGCTGAACACCCACTGATTCAGCTGAAGCCAACAGGCGCCTCAGATGCTCAGCAACACCTTTGAAAATCAGCCCTATCGGCACTGGCGTGGGAGGCAGGGTACGCACTATGCTGACGTGTTTGTCCAAGAGACTGGTGGCGCTCTCTAGAGACCAAGTGCCTGCTACTGATGCCAGGTAAGGGAGCTCTCCTTTAGCCCCAGCGCTAGAAGCCTGTGTTGTTAGAGCCAAAAGACTAAGGGAGATGGATGAGCTGACTTAATAACATCTTTTCCCACCTTTGATTTCTTTGATTCTATTGACCCTACCAAGCCACTGGCCCTCGCTCCCCTGTAAGCCTTCTTAAAATCTGGTCTGTCCTTTATCTGAAGATCTGGTCCCTAGGCTTGGAAGGATTTAAGCTGATTCAGACAGGGCCTGATTTTCAGAGGCACTGTGCACTTCCGACAAAAGTTAATTTCAGTGGGCGCTGCGGTGCTCAGAAAACAGACTGCAAGCACCAGTAGACCACTTTTTCCTCTTCTGCCCCAAAGACAATGAAAACATCGCTGTCGTTAACAGTGTAACAAATCGTTAGCTGCCCCAGAACCTCACTATGTTGGACACCAAGAATTTCTAGGGCAACTTCTACAGGATGGAACTAGACCTGCCTACGTGGGCTTCATAGGCTCTATACTCAGAAAGCTCAGTGGGGATCCCCCTTTCGCTCAGGTGGCAGGAGCCTGTGACTTTGGAGCAGGAAGCGCTGAGTTCTATCCTTGCTGTGGCCAGGAAATTCCCAAACAGACTCCAAGCACAGAATTGTAGCAATTGTGATTCAGAGGCGGCCACAGATGTTACAACATAACTGATCACGACTTACATGACTAGATGAGTCCTCAGAGCCTGGGGCTGATGAGAGCAGGAAGAACACAGACAAGGTATGTAGGAGAATAAGCAAGACACTGGCACTGGGTATGAGTGCTCTACATTCCAGTGATGGGGAGCATTGTCCCAGGCTAGTGATGGACTTGGCCCTATAACTCACAAGGGGGCAGATGGATTAGGTCCATATTCACCCCTAGGCTGCGACATTACGGGACCCAATTTAGCACAGCTCCTTAAACAGGTGCCTAACTTGTAACACGTGAGTAGGCCCACTAACATCAATGGGATTACTCGGGTGCTTAAAACTGAGCCTACATTTAAGTCCCTTGCTGACTCAGAGCCGACAGGAGAAGTTTCATCGATGGGGTAAACAGTCAATTGAGTTACTCACCCACAAATAGAGGTGTCTGCAATGGAAAGAGTAAGCCCATGGCACAGATTCCTGCTCTACCTAGGAAATGCTCATGCAAAAAGCTTTGTTAAGGGATAGCTAAAGGGGAACAGGGGTTAAAACTTACTCTAGCTAACACCAACCAAATATTGTAAACCTTCCTCTTACATGTCAAAAGAAAACCCCTGATACAGCTGGCACAGAGAACACTATTTCTATATGCATGCAGAAAGGCTGGCCGCATCACTCACGTGCTACCCAGTGAAGTGCTGAATGAGTTAATGGATGGAAACAAAGTGTTTTCCCCAACTAGCTGTATACTGGACACACACCGAAAGAAACCTACCAGGGATGGGCAAATCTCACACAATGCACAGGTCTGGATGCTTATCTGGGATGAGCCTAACTTGGTCCAACCTGCTTTGGTGTATAGAATGGGCTGGGAATCTCATGGGGATGATCATGCTGAGCATTTAGAATCTGACCTGCATTGGAACCTTGGATCCAAACCTCCTCAAGCTTTGGGAAAGTTCAGATCCAGGTCCATTTCTAACTTATGCTTTGCCTCACAGTGAGGCAGCTAATGATTATTAGCCCCATTTGACAGATGAGGAAACTGAGGCACAGAAGAGTGCCATCACCTGCCCAAGGCTACTCGGTGTGTGAGTAGGAGAGTCTGGATTAGAACTCAGGACTTCCTGCCTACCAGTCCCACAGTCAGTCTACCAGCCCATGATGCATGCTCTCTAGAGCAATGCCCCATCATTTCCTGGTGCTAGCTGGGTCATGATGGGTATCGGTGAGGATGAGGTAGCTGGACGGGGAATGAAAACTTAAAAAAATAAATAGAAAAAATCCCCAAATCAACCAACCAATCAAAAAATTCTGACAAATTTTTCAAACTTCAAAAAAAAAAAAAAAGTTTCAGGTTTGGTTTGAGCTTTGGAGGAAGGTTTGAGCAGGTCCTTCTTGTACCAGAAAGGATTGAGCACGGCCTGGGAATAGAGGGGGAGGAACATATGCAAAGCAAACAAAGCACTTGAGTCCCATTGAGTGCAGCAGGTGTGCAATACACGGGGCAAAACCAATATGCTCAGTCCTAGGGAACCGGGTAGGTCGTGAAAGGTGGGTCTGTTTTCTGCTTAATAGGGTGTGTTATGTTTGAGTTGGGTCATGATCCTGCAGCCTTGCAGAGGTAGGGTCGGCACCTTTACACGCCGACCACAAAGGTGGAATGACGCAGCATTGTGCATTCACAGCTCATTTGCACCAACAGGTGAAACTACTTGTGCTCGTTCATGTTTTGCAATGAGCTCAAAGATGGGCCCAACTGGCTGGACAATTTGCTGCAATTCCAGAGCCACACGCTGGGAAATGGGTCCTCTTCCTAGTGGAAACGCACCTTTCCGCGCAAGGCAGATTAGAAACACAGCATGATTTTGATGTAGGAAACGGGACTTCACTGGTTTCTCGCTAAATCAGAGGGGCTGGGAACTGCCGCAAAACAGGTGTCAGAGCTTAGAAAATAAACTTGTGGGAGGGGTGGGGGGGTCGGGTTGTTGGGGAAACTGAGGGGATCAGAGGAATCCAGCTAATCTGCATTTTCCCCTTAACAGCCTCTTTCCTCTGCACCTCCTGGGGCTGCCGTTCAGGCAATCCCAGGAACTGTGCATGAGACTCAAATTATGGGGTGGGGAAGAGGGATCCCTGGTTGATAACCATGGGGGGAGGGGCTGAAGGAGAGCGCTCCCTCGTTAAATGTTTCCATCCCAACTCAATGTCTGATGTCAGGAAGCCCTGGATGGGGCTCACCGTAGGGCGTCCCCTGCTGGTGAGAGCATGTCCTTCATTCAGTGCAATGCATCTTGCCAGGTCTGACTTCCCCACCGGTGGGCATAGCAGGGTGCCCAAGCAGAGGCATGCCGTGCATTCACAGAAATGTCTTCCGCGATATGACCACCCAGCTGTCTGCCAATCCTTGGAGATTCTGCCCTCTGCCTGCGGCGCCCCTATTCACTCCAGATCACTTCCCTGTCCTGCAGCAAACAGGACTGTAACAAGGCCGGCACACAAGTCTCCTGAGTTCAGGGCTACTCCCAGGGTAGCTAGTCACTAGTTAAAGTACCTTACCCGGGTACAGAACACAGTAGTTTACTCTTGGTGGTGTCACATGAAAAATGAGCAACTGGGGGCAGAGCTCCTTTGAAAACAACTACTGGTGGGATGACTGGTGTGAGAAGTGGGATTCTGGGGGGCAGACAGAGGGCACCCCATGGTAGAGGGGCGTTCCAGTATCTTCCTGTTAGAGTCAGTAATTCTGTGGATGGGTCCTGTGGGAGCATGAAGTCCTCTCCTTTCTCAGTGCTTTGATCTCCATGGTGACAAAGGGAACAAGAGCCAAGTTTAAAATATACTCTGTCTCCTGCTTTTCCCTCGGGCTGGAAGAGTAAAAGAGAGAGAGAGAGAGAGAGAGAGAGAGAGAGACAGAGATCAGAAAGGCTAGAACAGGGGTGGACAAACTTTTTGGTCTGAGGGCCAAATCGGGGTGCAAAACTGTATGGAGGGCCGGGAAGGAAAGGCTGTGCCTCCCCAAACAGCCTGGTCCCTGCCCTCTATCCGCCCCCTCCCACTTCCCGCCCCCTGACTGCCCCCCTCAGAACCTCCGACCCATCCAACCCCCCTGCTCCTTGTCCCCTGACCGCCCCCCCGGGACCCCACCCCCTATCTAACCCCCCCTGCTCCCTGTCCCCTGACTGCCCCAATGCCTCTCCACACCCCCACCCCTAGACAGGCCCCCTGGGACCGCACCCCCTATCCAATCCCCCCTGTTCCCTGTCCCCTGACCCCCCCCGAACCTCTGCCCTATCCAACCGCTCCCTGTCCCCTGACTGCCCCCTGGGACCCCCTGCCCCATATCCAACCCCCCGGCCCTAGCCCCCTTACCATGCCGCTGAGAGCAGATTGTCTGGAGCCGTGCCGCCCGGCCGGAACCAGACGCGCTGCCCTGCAGGCGTGCGCAGTCCGGCAGCTCAGAGTGCTGCCCGCACGGCGAGCTGAGGCTGCGGGGGAGGGGGCACAGCAGGGGAGGGGCCGGGGGCGAGCCTCCCCGGCCAGGAGCTCAGGGGCCAGGCAGGACTGTCCCGCGGGCCATAGTTTGCCCACCTCTGGACTAGAACATAGATGCTTCTTGATGATGTAACCCACTAACAGTCTGGTGCAATGTCTCCTTCTAGTGGCTAAGTCATGTGGAAAAATGTATGAGTCCGCTACAACCTTTGAGCCAAGGAAACAGAGTCTGGAGACCATGCAGTGTGGTTCAGGCCAAGACTGATCCCTGACATAACTGCATCCAAACCAGTGGACTTATGCCTGGGGGCCACTGGCCCCATTGTGCTTTTCTGGACACAGCTGAATATTAACAAATGTGTCAATAATATGAAGCTGGAGAAGAAGGGCCCCGCGTGTCAGGCTTTGGAGCCGAACTCGCCCTAAGCTCAGGGATGTTGTGATCTGATGTGTTTAGTTTGGTCCAGGGTCAGCCACAACATTTGAATCTTGATCCAAACTTCCCTGGTCATGAGCGCCCTAATTCAGGGTTCTGGTTTGGTCCATGACAAAGATCTGGATCTGAATCTTCTAAGGTGGGGTGTTGGGGGGCTAGGCCTGGGAGCTGTGTCTGGCCCGCTCAGCGGGTACTGTATTGCTTTTCTTCTGTGGAACTCCAAGTGCCGGCCTGAGAACCCACCCACCCCTGATATGGCAGGTCAGCAAATCTCCAGACGGGACATGACTCGTCCCTAAAGTCACACAGCAGGGCAGTGGCAGAGTTGGGAACAGAACCCAGGAGTCCTGACGCTTAGTCATAACACCATAATTAGGCCCAGTCATTTCCCCTCACTAATAACCTCCTCCCAATCAGCTAGGGGACTCTGAGGTGTGTTCACCTGCATACGGGGAAGGGGATGGGGAGAGGCTGCTTTGAGGCATTTCCCACTAATCCAAACAGACTTTCCCCTGACATTAATCTGAGAAACAAACAATGGGACCCGCCCGGCTGCTTGGAAGAGAAGGTCACCGCAGCGCGGCGTACACATCACCCGCATGGCACTGCCTGGACGGTGTGGAAAGGCTGGCAGGATCCCAGGTGCGTGAGGCGTTGCACATGGATGCAGTCCAGTGCTGTCACTGCAGCGGGCGTCAGTGTGACCACACCAGCCCGGTGCAGGCCAGGATCTCCCAAGGCCAGCAGGAGACAGGATCGGTTGAATCAGAGCCTCGGAGGCAGAGCTCCCCACACTGGCCTTGCTGCTTCTAGTGTCTGTCTCCACTGGGCTGGGGGAGTAATTGGCAGCTCAGGCAGACATCCCCTGCGATGGAGCCGGCGTGCTAAAACCAGCAGCGTAGCCGCGGTGGCAGGACGGGCTAGCCGCCCCAGTACGTACCTACGATTTCAGACAGGACTGGCCCCTGAGCTGGTAGCGCCCCCTGCTGCCCATGTGGCTGTAGCACAGGTACGTCTGCCCGAGCTGGGACTCACCCCTCCCACTCCAGTGTGGGCAAAGCCTTGTCGCCTCACAGGGCCGCCCACATGGGAGGGACTAGCTCTTGTGGGGAAAGCACAGCACTGACTCTGGAGATCTGGGGCCTGATTCAGCTCTCACTCACACTGGTGTCAATCTGGAGTAACTCTGCAGCCGATTGTGGTGTAAAACTGGTGTAAGCGAGAGGAGGAGCGGGCCCTTGAATTCTAGACCCACAGACTCAATGGGCCTGGGCACCTGCTGCCTGGCACCTCGTGTTGTTATTCATGCGAGAGAGAAGTGGGTGTGAAACACAGCCACTGGTGAGGGCACAGGGTTCTGACCTGGCAGTGTTTTACACCTGGGGGGTAAATGACTCCCCTTGATGCAATGCAGTGGAGAATTAGATTCACTGTGTGACCTTGGACAAGTTCCCTCTCTGTGCCTCAGTTTCCCCCATTTGTAAAGCAGCGATAGGACACTATCTCCCTCCTGGGGGGCTGTGCGGCTAATTGCACATGTGCTTGTTCTGCGCTTTGGGATCCTCAGATGGAAGGTGCTGCCAGAGAGCACGGTACCTTCCAGCTCTGAGCATTTCTAGAGTGCCTCTTCTCCCACGGGGCCCAGATTAGGGCTCTGTGCCCCGCTGCAGCGTCCTACCTGACTGCTGAAAGGCTGAACCTCGATAGCCAGGGTCCTTTTGAAGCTGTATTTCCTTCAGAGAGAAGATGGAGGCATCTGGGTGAAGGGAAAGAGAGAAGTTGAGAGTTCATGCAACTGGCTGGGTGAGCTGCGATCTGAGCTTCCATAGGAAGCCAAACACCAATGAACCCTTAGAGCTTCACCCATGGTGCTCACTCTGCGGCTCCCATGAATTCTCCATCTTGTCATGCCCAGATCCCCCACCCCACAGCACCCACAGGCCCACAATTCCCCTGCCCCGACAGTGCCCAGAGTCCCCAGATCCCTCACACTGTGGTGTCCCTGGACCCACAATTCCCCTCCCTAATATGCCACAGCTTCAAGCCGCCTGAGTACCTGGCTCCCTTTCTCTAAACGGGCACAGAGCCACGGAATGGGGCTCTCTAAAGAGCCGTGCTTAAGCACAATCCTTCGGGTGTTAATAAGGCTCTGCCTTTGCCTGTTAGGCCTACTGCCTGCTGTGGGGCAGGACGACTCAGCAGCTTCTCGTTCACACAGGAGCGGTGCGCCATGCGCTCTGTCCTGATCGGCTCTGGAACTGGGCAGCTAATGGGAAGGTTTCCTGTGGGAATTTTTCACAGGAAAAATGCTCATTTGAAGTTTTCCCATAGGAAACTACAGTTTTCCCACGGGAAACATTTCAGAAATAAAGGAAGTGTGAGAAAACCTGCGAAACTCCCACTTTCTGACTGTCTTCCAACTTGTGCCAGTTGGAAAAGAGTCAGAAAGGGTTGAAAGTGTCTCTACCACTCTGAAAGGAACGCTCTTCTTGACCTTCTCCCTGGTTTTGTCAGGGGGAAAAGCAGGTTCCTCACACTAGCAACATGAACAATTTCAAAAATACTAAAAAAAACCCTCTTCCCCCACCAGACATTTTTCATTGAGAAACTTTTTCAGACGACGAAAAACACTGTCAAAACGGAGATTTTTTCCACAAAAAAATTCATTTTTGATGAAACCTGGTTCTTTACCAGCTCCCCTCAGCACCTTCCCCGGGCCCTGACGTGAGACGTGTTCCCTGCCTGCCTAGTGCAGAGCTGAGCCCGAATGCGGAGCTCACGGGGACGAGGGAGCCTAGATACATAGCCTGGCTGGGCCCAGTGCCCATGGGTGCAATATAGCCAAAGCACTAGACTGGAACTAGGAGACCTGGGTCCTCTTCTTGGCTCTGCCACGGGCCTGCTTGGGCAAGAAACTTCCTCTCTGTGTGCCTTGGTTTCCCTATCTGTACAAAGGGGATAACAATCCTGACCTTCTTTGTAAAGTGCTCTGAACCTACTAAGTATTGTTACTATTACGTGTCCGAATCTAGCTTAATACCGACGAGGGGACTTCACAGAGGCGCATGACTCAGACACAGGGTTTTTCAGCAATGGGCGGGCGGGGGGAGGCTGTGCTACTTCCCAAAGGGTGTCAGTAAGAAATGTAACAACTGGCTGGGCAGCCCCTGAAGTGCTGTGTCCTGCCCTTGGACAGCCCAACAGGATAATCTGTGTGCTCACTGTCAGGGAGGAGCTGGACTCGGTCCCCCAGCGCCTTGAAGTAAGGGTGTCGCAGGGCCTCTTCGGCGGAGATCCGGCATTTGGCTTCGTACTGTAAAAACCACAGAAAAAGGCGCGTGGGGCGACATAAGCTCTGAGGGTGTGCGTGAATGATGACATAAGCAGTGTGTGTGTGTGCAGGTGTTTACCTGTGCTCTGTGTGTGTCACCACATAGAGTGTGTGTGTTTGCGTGTTAGGTTCCGTGGGAGAAGAGAAGACGGGGAAGGGAAGGTGGAGACAAGCTCCCCAATTTTCAATCAGGGCCCCTAGGTAGGGTGTCCAAATCCCATGCTGGGGCACCTACGTGGGCACTGGGGAGTAATGCCGTGATGGAAATGGCATTTGTTTCTGGTCAGCAGCAGCTGCAGGGCAGCATTGTGTTTCTGGGCAAATCCAGGAAAGTGGAACCAGGAACTTGGCAGCAGAGAAAAGGTGAGCGACCAGATAACGCAGGTGAGATGCTGGGTTGGAGTTCGGGAGTTCCACTGACTTTAAATACAGGGACAAATGGGCTCGTCTCTAAAAGCTGAAGGGAAGGTAATGACAAGCGCTCTGATCAAGGAGGACATGAACCAGGAGAAGAAGGTAGAAGGGCTTGTCCAGCCACAGGGGAGAGTTCATGAGAGTTTCTGAGTGAACTCAGGGCAGTTAGCGGGTTGAAGTAATGGGAGTGGGTTGGTACTAAGCTCTACTGAGACCTTGGTGTTAGGGTCAGAGAAATGGCTTAGTTGGATCCAGAACCCCTTGCCACTGCTCTACGGCACGAGGGCCTGATCCAGTGCCCATGAAGCTCTCTAGAGGACTCCAACGGCCGCATGATCAGACACGAACATGCCTTCGTCAAGGCGGACGGTAGCAGGACATATCCCAGTTGGCTCCTCCGATAGAAGCCCCTCCCTGTGTGCTTCCCAATGAAAAGCCTTGATCCCAAGTTAGCATCAGATCGGCTGTTGTGCGTGCAGTGTTCCCAGCTGCAGCTGGCCAGGCCCCATGTCCCAGCCCCCTGATGAGGACGATGATAGGTAGCCAGGAAGGAAGGCAGCAGCCCCGGAGCCCCAGGGTGGCAGCTCCACCCAAGACATCCCCCTGCAGTCTGGCTGGACGGTCAGGCCACTTACCAGGAGGAGGCTCATCAGCAAGTCGATCCCTTCTGTGTCCAGCCTGAGAAAAGAAGGAGGCTGTAACCACGCCCCAGAGACTCTACACTGCTCAGGATCTCACTGCAGGGCCGTGCGAGCACAATGGGGGACAGTGCCTTGCCCTGCACATCAGGTGGGCGGGGTTCCAAGTATTAATTGGCACCCCTTATAGAGTGACCAGACGTCCCAGTATTATCGGGACCGTCCCGATATTAGGAGCTTTGTCTTGTATAGGACCCTATTAGCCCCCTATTATTCACACTTGCTATCTGGTGTGGTGGCAGTCTCAGCAGAAAGGATGGAATAAGCCCAGCAGATGGGTACTTATCTGCGAGCCCCTGGAGAGGCATCCTTCCAGGGCAAGTTGTTTGCACATTAGCAGGGCACAGTGGAGGAGGCCTGCTCTGGTGCTGGCTTCACCTGCACCTGTTCTGGAGATTGGCGGAGATCCTTAATATCCAGGGCTATCAGTCCAGCCCCTACCCCAACACTCATCGCCCTAGTCTCCCATTTGTGAATAGCCCGAAACCACAGTGCAAGTGTGGGTCTCTGCTCAAGGGAGATACCTGGGTGCATGATTTTTCAAGGGCTGGGCTTGGTACCGGGTGAAATGATAACCCTTAAACTCCTCGTTGGATGTGATTCCAGGCCAGGAGTCTTCTGTAGGGGTGCCTGGGGGAGAAAGGCAGGTTTACACACATCACCCTGTGCATGGGCTATGGAAAGTTGCTCTTAATGACACTAGATGACACTAGAGAGAAGAGCTCCCTGTGGAAAAGCCCCACTGTCTCTACTAAAAAACAATGGCTATTCTATAGGCGGTGTGAACCATCCCCTGGAACTGAATAGAGAATTCTCTCTCTCTGTTATCAAATTCTACAAGAAGGTTATCAAACCTTATAGAAAGGATCTGATTCTCCAGTACAATGGTTCTCAACCTTTCCAGACTACTGTACCCCTTTCAGTCTGATTTGTCTTGTGTATCCCAAGTTTCACCTCACTTAAAAACTACTAGCTTACAAAATCAAACATAAAAACACAAAAGCGTCACAGCACACTGGATGTGAAACATTGCTGACTTGCTCATTTTTAACATATTGTACTTACATTTCAGTGGATAGTACATAGAGCAGTAGAAACAAGTCATTGTCTGCATGAAATGTTAGTGTGTGCTGACTTCACTAGCGCTTTTTATGTAGCCTGTTGTAAAACTTGGCAAATATTTAGATGAATTGATGTACCCCCTGGAAGACCTCTGCCTACCCTGGTTGAGAACCACTGCTCTCATAAATCCTACCAGATTTACAGGATGGGAGTTAAAGGCCAGCCTAGCAGCACCAGGGAGGTTACAGTTTTCCCTCTCTGCTTAGCCAGCCACCTCCCTCTTGTGGAGACAAGGGAGAATGCAGAAGACTCACCAAGAAGCTTGAAGATTAAATGGAGCTCTTCTTTCACAGTGGAGCCTGGGAACATGGGCCGTCCTGTGACCATTTCGTAGTGTATGCAGCCCACACCCCTAAAGGAGCAGCAGAGACACTGGAATTAGAGATGGGAAAGCCGTCCTAGTCCGTCCCTGCCCTGTGTCCAGCGTAGCCTGGTTTCTTCCAGTTCCAGCCCTTGGATGAGGCTCCCAGCAGTTCTCTTGGAAGAGACATCAGTACCCAGAGCTACCACACTATTATTACAGCTAACCATGCACACAGCGCCACACGTGTTCACGTGCCACAGAGCCCCTGCTCCAAAGAGCTTGTGCCCTCCGAGATGCAGGACATGGCACAGAAACCGAAGCAGGCGGCAGCCCAGTGTTATTGTTGAACATTATTTAACTGGGCAGCAGGGTGCCCGGTGCTGTACAGACCCATGGAGGACAATGAATTCCCCTGCCCCGGAGAGCTTGGAATCTTAATGTGGGACTCTGATGGAGCTGTCCCACCCCGCCCTGCATGCAGATGCCGGCTCACCACATGTCGATGGGTGTGGAGTACACAGTCGATCCCAGCAGGACATCGGGGGGCCGATACCACAGAGTGACCACCTCGTTGGAATATGTTTTCGTGGGGATTGATTTGGCTCTGGCTAGACCTAGAGACAAAAGGGATGTTAGCAAGACGGCTCCTGCTGTGTTTTGCGGCAGCAGTGCGCCCATCCCAGGGAGCTGCACGGCCAGGTTTGCAAAAGAATTCAGCTCCCATCTAGGCACCTAAATGCAGTGGGCCAGATTTGGAGCTGCCCATCTGACAATCTGGCCCACTGCATTTAGGAGCTTAAATGGGAGCTGTTAGGTGCTGAAGCCGTGTTCCCAGAGGAGTCCTGCCCCCCTGCATTCCCAGACCAAGCCCAGCCCCTAACCTGTGTGCCTCAGAGGCCAGGCACCAAGTTGAAACCTAGCTAAGTGAGCAGGCAGTTTCCATACAGAGGTGACTAAAGCACCAGCTTGAGAAGTGCAAGCAAGCTTGTGTCTGGGGCTGCCCCTGCCCGATGCTGCTCTGCAGCTCCAGGGATTGCATAACCGCTGTTGTTTGCACAGCCCGAACCTGGTCCAACCCAGGCCGGTGCTGCTCTCTCTCTGCCCTACTCACCGAAGTCAGCCAGCTTTAGCTCTCCCCTTTCGTTGATGAGCAGGTTCTGCGGTTTGAGGTCTCGATGCAGGATCTTGCTCTTGTGGCAGTAGGACAGGCCGCGGAGCAGCTGGAAGAGGAAAATCTTGGGGGGAGGGGAGCAGAAGGGGTGAGAGCAGAGGGAAAGCAGGGCTTGGCATGCTGTTCAGCGCAGAGTAGGGACAAGCAGAACCTGCAATGGGCTTGGGACCCTTCAGCGTGGATATAAACGTGAGCTGTAACAGTAACGATCACTAGCTGTAACGGGGAATAAAAATCACAGTGGACAGCTCTGGGTTGATTTCAGACTTTGTACAGGTGCCACCCCTGGATGGAGCAATGTGCAAAACCAGCACTGCTGCGTCTCCAGCCTGGAGCACAAGAATAAGGGTCAGATTCACACCCACGCTAAGGCCCCTTTACACCAATGTGGCAGCGTACAGAGGCCTTAACATGGCTGCAGATTACACTGACTTCTAAATTACATTCATGTCCACTGTAAGGCCCCTCTACACAGCCAGGGCCTCTTTACGCAGTCTGGCCTTCAGTGTGTCAATGCAAATCTGACCCGACGAATACACTCCACTGTCTCAGGGCCTGGCTCGACAGACTCAGACACGAGTTAAAAGTAGCCACGGAGCTGTTCCAGCTCAGCCTGGGGCTTGGCCTCTCCCCTCCTCCGGCTTCGGAGCCCACGCTCCAGCCCGAGCCAGGACCGATACCTGGCTGCTTTTAACGCTGTAGCAGGAGCCCCGTGAACCCAAGTCTGCACACCCAAGCTCTGAGACTCACGGCCAGGGCCTTTTTTTTTTTTTTTTTGGCAGCATAGCATGAGATCCTCTCTCTCTTTGACTCATTGGCAGAGCTTGCAAAGGCCGGGCGCTCCACTGGATGAAAAGCGTTTTGAGAGCTACTGATGAAAAGCACTCGGTAAGAGCTGGGTATAATTATTATGATCATTATTATTGATGGCATTTCTGTGTTTGTCTGGAACTTCCCTCTGCCACATGCAACCAATTCCAAACGTTCAGGGAATGTTCTAGGCATCCAGGGGCAGAACCTTATGGATTTTAGGGAAAACCGGAAGGGGGGAAATGAGGGACGCACAGCAACCCGGACATCTGTTTAGCGCGGCCACAGCTTCAAGCACCTCTGCAATTGTTTACAGATTAAATAAGTGAATTCATGGCCCCTCCTATTGCTGCCCAGCATAACAATAGCCCTGCTCATCCTCCCAAGACAGTCTAACACGCTGACATCCTGAATAACTCCCCTCCCAGACAAAATTCAATGGTGGTGAGGAATGGGAGGCCCACACCTTTCCTGGTGGGAGGAGGGAAACCGGGGGACCTGATATGGTGAGGGATACACAGAGCCCTGAGGTGGGAATGTGAGGAAGGGGCGCAGACAGAGTCCATAACAGGGGTGGGGGGAAGAATGAGGAACTCTGGTATGGTGGAGGGGACATGGGGGGCACACAGAACTCCTGGTGGGGGGAGATGAAGGAGTAGTTGCAGGGAGGCCCTGAAATAGAGGGGACTGGAGGGATGCAAGGAGCTCTTGGGGTGTGCAGTCAGCTCGGTCTCCAGAAGTTATGAAGTGTGCCCTCCCTCCCCGCAGCGTAGCTGCATTCTGTCCTTAATGAAGTCAGTTTCCTCATTTGCCACCAGACTAACACCAAACACCCCACTCTACTAGGAACTGGACAAGGGGTAGAGTCTCTGTCTCGAGAACTTTCTAAAATCCGTTGACAAGGTCCTGCAATAAAATGCTAGGAAGGAAATGAAATCGCCCTCGGATGAACGGTAATACAGATAACTAGTAAAACTATTGATTAATGGTTGAGGAAAGGGGATGAACAGGGTTTACAGATGACACCAACTTATTCAGGTTAGTCCAGGCCAGAGAAAATGGTGAGGAACTTCAGAGGCGTCTAACAATGCTAAGTGAATGGGCAGCGCGATGGCAGATTAATTCACTGTTGAGAAGAACATGATAATGCACACTGGATCGGATAATCTGAATAATCTGAGTGTGAATGTCTGAGTCCCCAGTGACTGCAATGCAACTTGCTTCAGTTCCCTGGGTCTTCAACATGGCCACCATAGAGCATCCCCTGAGAGTCTGTAAACCCCTTCCGCAAGATAGTGGTCTCGTACCTTCACGTTGTGCATATTCATCAGGTTCCCGCAGTTATCCAGATATTGCTTTAGGTCACTGTCCTGCAACGACAAGCACGTCCCAAAGGAACCTTCTAAGTGACCGTGAATAACCATGTGCCCAGCAAGTTACTGACAACACATGGCGATGGTCAAGCTGAGCCTGGTGAGTGAGGTTTAACAAGGGCTGGGTGGCTAAATCTCACAGATAATTTTAACACACCCTGAGACCTTTTTCACAGATTTACAGAGGTTATGGTCAGAAAGAACCATTACGATCATCCCAAACCCTCCCCCAAGTGGCTAGGGGGAATGGGTGGAGATGGAGGGCTAGGAAAACTTTGCCTCCCTCATTTCAAACACAAGTGAACAGGCTTGATACAGCAATCTCTGGGTGAAATTCTATGGCCCACGTTACACAGGAGCTCAGAGCAGACAATTGTTATTAGAAGTGAATAAATATTTTGTTAATTAAAAAAAATTGAGTGAAATCTCTGACTGCACATATTGAAGAGACCAGGCCTATCTATCAAATGTTAATACTGTGTGGGTGTTGTAATGATGCTCACTCTGCAATGTGGTAACTCCCTGGTTGGTACACAGAGCGATCTGATGTTTATATTCCTGCATAATGTCTCTTTAAACAAAATCTCATTGTTGTAATGTTGATTGTTTTGTATCTGATATTTACATGGCAAGGATTTATAAACCCATCAATACTTCTAAATAAACAGATAGTAACGTAAAAAAAATCAGGGAAATAGCTGATGAAATTACTGTGAAATGTTCCCTTTTTTGACCTATTACAAAGCGGGTCAGGGAATTCTCAAAGTCTGGAAATTTTCAGAATTTTGAAAAACAAAAAATTTTGTTCCCCGTGATTCTCTCTGCTATTTTTTCTCTTTTGTTGCAACCAGCAGTTCTCATCATTCCATAAACCATTCCCATGTCTGGAAGGAGCCCCCACCCCTCCCTCAGCAGGAGAAAAGCTGGGTGTCCAGACTGCCCCAGCACAAGACCAAGTGCCCAGGCAAGCAGCCCAGGGACTCACCAGGTACTCAAAGACAAGGGTGAGGGAGCGCTCCGTGTGGATGAAATCATGGAGGGTCACAATGTTTGCATGTTTCAGGTTCTTCAGCAGGGAAACTGCAAGGCAAGAAGAAGACAGCGTTAGCCATGAGGACCCATTGGCGGCAAACTTTGTCATGAGGGGTGGCAACCTGCCCAGGCAGGGCTGATGGGTCCCAACATCTGGTCCTCATGGACCAGGTCAGTGTTTTGCAGATGGAAGAGTCAGTCCTTCAGGACTGAGTGGGTTTGGATTGGCTGGCTGAGCTGCCCATCAACCCTAAGGGAAGTCTGATTCACTACTAACTTTCTATTGCAGGCAGCGTCCTCCTTTTCACACAGTCATGGGGGCTCTCCGGAAGCGGCCGGCATGTCCCAGCAGCTCCTGACCTAGGTGGAGGGGCCAGGGGGCTCTGCGCGCTGTCCTTGCTTGCAGGCACTGCCCCTGCAGCTCCCATTGGCTGCAGTTCCCAACAAATGGGAGCTGTGGAGCAGGAGCTCATGGCAGGGGCAGCGCGTGGAGCCCCCTGGCATTCCCTCCCACTGGAGCTGCAGGGACACATGGAGTTGGGTAGGGAGCCTGCCAGCCCTGCCAACCCTCCCTGCCCGAGCACCAGCAGGGTGAGACCGTCTGGCCCCCATTCCCAGGACCAGCGGGGGTCCTGGACCGCATGCCGCCACCTGGACCACCCCCAGCACCAGCGGCGCCCCCAGACCACCCCCCAGACCACCTGCAGCCCCTTTGCTCAATATTTAGTCAGCGGTATATAGTACAAGTTATGGACACGTCACAGGCCGTGAATCTTTGTTTACTGCTCATGACCTGTCCAGGACTTTTACTAAAAACACCTGTGACTAAAACGTAGCCTTAACTATGGGCTCATTTGAATCATAGAAATGTCAGGTTGGAAGGGATCTTGAGAAGGCATCAAGTTTAGCCCCATGCGCTGAGGCAGCGCCATCTGGTAAGCGGATATAAATTGCTACCATTTATACTCACGAGTCCCAGAGCTGTGGTCCATCCCTGTGTGTGTTGCCTTTTAGCACTAAAAGCATCTACTGCCCCTTACCTTCCCTTATAGCTGTGCAGGGTGCTCCTTCTTCATGCTCCAGGCGGATCTCCTTCAGAGCGACCAGGTTCCCAGTTAGCTTGCTGCGCCCCTTGAAGACAGTGGCATAGGTGCCCTGTGGGAAAGGGACAGAGAAATGCAGCTCATGAACTCACACTTGGATGGCATGGAGCAGGGCTGCTAAGGGGAGCATCTGACACCCTGCATGTACCACAAACCAATGTCCATGGGAGCCTTTTACCTTTGGATGGAAGGGATTGAAAAACAAGGGCAAGATAATTTTACAACCACTGGTGACATTGGTAGCAATGCAACTGTGCACACTGGCTAAATCCCTCTCCAGTGGCTGGTTAACGTAGAACGTAATAACCTACTACTGCTACCATCTAATGGAGTTGCTCCTTTAACTCAAGTGGGAGAGACCTATGCTGTCGATCCCGGCTGACGAAAGGTGGTCGGGATTGTTACATACAGTAAGATATTCACAGGACTCAATGTCATACTTCAGTAACCCAGTGGATCAGGCGGTAATTTCCCCTCCTGTAAATACAGTATTACCTTGCACAATTTAACACCTTTTGTAAACCCAGAGTTTTGGGAGGGGAGTCTATGTTTTGGGCTTAAACCTTGAAGGCCAGATTTTCAAGGCTGGAGCTCAGAAGGCACCCTCTTAATTTGTCAGCATGGAAAATACAATCCTGCATTTAGAGTAGCCATCTAAGCAGCCAGATAACCTTTTGCCTGTTTAACCAAGGGCTTTGTGGGTGCATCTTAGGCACCATTCTTTGAAAATGGCCCTTTAAGAGTTTAGTTTGAGAGGGTGGGAATGATCTACTGGCGCGAGAACAAGCCTGGGTAGCATGAACATCTGAGTTCTACACCGATTCCCTCTGTAGCCTTAGGCAAATCACTTAACCTCTCTGCCACTGTAAAATGAGAACAACACTTAACTACCCAAGAAAGGGGGCGGGGCAGGGTTGTATAGAGTGTTTGTAAATTACTTTGAAGATAAAAAGCCTGATCCAAAGCCCCTGAAAGTCAACTTCAAGATTCCTGTCAGCTTCAATGGTCTTTCGATTGGGCCCAAAAGAACTCTGCAAGTGCTACGTTTGAGTATTTCTTTTTACTTTCAACTCACACTGGGCCAGGACCAAACTCCCATATACTGAGGAAGTTTGGCTCTGGGTCTGTCCTTTGCAGCTTGGGCTCTGTTCTTAACTTCATCTACAACGTTGAGTTGATTTCACGTTCTCCTTACCTCCCCCAGTTTTTCCAATTTAACATAGGTTTCCAGCTTCCCAAATCCGATGTCCGACTGCAAAGAAAAGGGAAGAACATCAGCAGGAAATATCCTTCCCGAGAAAAGATTAGCCCTGCGGCTGAAGGTCACATCAAGGAGGCTGGGCAGTATGAGCTTTGGGGGGAGATAAATCAAGGCAGGTAGCAGTTCTAGATACACAATGTTTATTGCTATCTGCAGGGGAGAGCAGCCAGGCAGCCAATCAATCACAGGGAAACGACAACTGACTGGTTGCTTAAAGGAAACAAATGATACCTGCTTTCTCCTTCCATGGAACTATGACGCAAGCTATTAACTTCATCACTGCGCTAAGTGTCTTCTTCTGCAATATGACTGTGGCTTGAAATATTGCCCTCCACTGCTCCTATCGCTACGATTCCATGATCATTCTGTCCATCTGTCCCTTCCTCACCCGTCAGCCTGGTATTTGAGCAGTTAAGTCTGAATTTAAACATGAGCTTTTTTTTTTTTTTTAAATGCAGTGATGCCGCTTTCATCAAAGACACCTACCCTAGGATCACATCAAGTAGGCAGCCCCTTCCTTGTGCTAAAAGTCAATTCCCACATATCTGATCTTCAGTAGAATGCCATTCCTTGATCCCAGGTACTTTTCAAACCAACCAGGAAAGAGACATTTCCTGTTTGCAATGGTCACTCTTTCAAGTTATACTGAGACACACACTATCATAGACACAACCACGGCAAGGGTAGTCTTGCGGTTAAGGCACTGGATGGAGACTCGGGAGACCTGGGTTGAGTTCCTACCACAGACTCTCTGTGTGACCGTCAGCAAGTCTGTTAACCTCTCTGTGCCTCAGTTTCCCAATGGGAAAATGACACCGCCTTTGTCTATTTAGATTTTAAACATTTTGGGGCAGGGACTATCTCTGAGGCCTGGTCTACATTACAACATTAAGTCGACCTAACTACATTGCTCAGGGCTGTGAAAAATTTCGCTCCCCATGCGATGTGGCTAAGCCAATCTAAGCCCCAGTGTACATATTGCTAGGTTGACGAAAGAATCCTATGGATAGGTGTTCCTGTGACGTAACTATTATGTCTCTCTCACATACCTGGTATGTGTTTACGTACAGGACAGTCACAAATACAACTCTTATCTCAGGGAAGTTCAGTGGGTTTCCACTTTTTGATATGTACCATAATAATCACTACAACACATGCCATATACATCTCTCCATCAGTAGGCGGTCCTAGAGAGACAGCTGTCACTCGACAGGGAGTTTTGGAACAGTGCAGTCACCGTCCATGGAGCAGAGAAATAGTTTGTCATCGTCTCCCAGAATAAAGAACGTCATGGTCGTCTGATTGAAGTTGGACAGGAAAATGGTGCGTGAATTTTAAACCGGTGGCAAGTCCTGGAGACTATTCATCTACAGGCTGCAGCAGGGACACAATCCCCCTTTCAAGTGGGATCCGGGAGGAACCAACCTACTACAGAACGGAGGTCAGTCTCTCTGGCTTCTCTGCCATTTTCCCTGCATTTTCCTCCCCATGTTTTCCAATCAGCACCCATTCCACCCACTCATTTCACACAAGCCACCAAAACACAGAGGAGGGAAACTTACAGTCTAGCTGCTGACACAAGGTGGATTTGAACTAGGGACTTGTGAGGTCAATGGTGTCAGTAGCTTCACTACACTCCCCTGAACAATCTGCCTCCCACAGGAGCGGCGACATCAGTCTATTTTGCACAGTTGGTGGACCTAATACCATGACTGTTGGAATGTGAGGGAGGCTGGAGGTGATCTGACAGCCTACGAATGGCACACTGCCATGTGGAGAGTTTTACAGAAACACTCATTATTCATTGACAGGATTATTAATATTTATAGCACACTCGCTTCACCCAGGTATATGTTATTCAATAGATACAAGAGACTGCACAAGTAGGTGTGTGCTGTCAGTACACCAGCTTACACCATTCTTCCCACTTGGGGCTAGATATCTGTCCAAGGCTTGCCAAGGCCTTGGCCCCAGTGACTGGGCAACACAGAGTGTTGCTGGTGCCTAGGAAGCATGCTGGCATATTCGTAAATAAGGCGCCGTGTTGTAGTCGTCATACATGCTAATGCTGTGCTATACAGAAAGTGAAACTCCGAAATTAGTACGAAGACTAATTCCTTATTTTCCAGCGTTCGCATTTTAACGAGAAGCGGTGGCCGCCAGCAGGTGCTTCTTAAATGCCAAGTGGCTTTCAGTCCCCATCCTTTCAAAGAATCAAACCCTAGTGTGGGCACGTGGGAGTGTACGAATGTGAGGGGCAGGTGTGGGCACATGTGGCGCAGGGGATTTGCACCTGTAGCAGTATGCGTGCAGACAGGTGGGGATTTGCACTGCACATGGACATGGGATTTGCACACATAGGTGCGAGCATGTGCATGGTGAGGACTGACGCAAGTGTAGGCATGAGTGTGTGATGGTTTACACTTGTGGTTGTGTGCAGTAGCGATTTACTTGCATCAGTGTGTACACGTGGGCAGGTGGAGATGTGTGGGAACGTGGGTGGATGGGCATTCACATGGGAATTTGCACACGAGTGCACGAGGATTTAAACACACAGCAGTGAGCAGTGGGATACGTGCACAGTGTGGTGGGCCTGACACAATTCCCCCCAGACCCAGACCCCCTGAGCTGTGGGACTCACGAGGGAAGCCCGTCGAGACATCCTGCTGAAGGTCTTGGGGAACTCTGGATTGTCCATCTGCAGCTTGTGCAGGAACTCCGGGGGCAGACGGATGTCCACAGGCAGGGAGAGCCGCTTGCTGACATCCTGCAGACAGGGCCAGCACAGAGTTAGCGTCTAAAGCACCTGACACAGCTGAGAATCTTAAGCAGACATTCAGGGAGCAGTGCCTGACAGCCACTCACCTCAGCCTACATACTCCCCATGCCCCCCACCCCACGTCCTAGACAACTGCCTCCTACCTATGAGAACCACGGAGCTCCTCCTCCATGCACCTCCTCCTCACCCCACCACAGGTGCAGCCCCACCCAGTACTTGCCTCCATGGAGAAGCGGCGCTGGTTGTTCCTTCGGTAGCGCACAGCTTTCGGGGACTGGCCTTCCACCTCCGAGGGGGAAATGGAGGTTGGCTCTGCCCGGAAACCCCGGCCCAGGTGGCCCAGCTGCAGGTGCCCTTGTGCCAGGTCTGATGAGAGAGGAAGCAGAGACAGAGTGGATAGACTGGACGGCACCAAAAGGCCACTATTAATCAATACATGGGACAATCACATTCCACTGATGAGTCTGAGTACAGGATGCGGAGAGAGGTGACTCCTGGACACTGATCCCTGCCCTAACACCGACCCCCTCTGTGGCCCTGGGCAAGTTCCTTCACCTTTTTGCAGCTCAGGTTTCCCTTCCAAAACACTGGGCCAACACTGTTACATCCCGGGGGGAGCTTGCAGGAGCTAATGTGTGTTTGCAAAGTGAATAGAAGTGCTAAGGATTTTTCTACTAACTATAGCACCTCTGCTGTTACAACTGAGGTGGTGCCTAGGGGCCCCAGTCAGGGAGCAGGGCTCCAATGTGCTAGGCACTGTATACACGTGGATTGAAAAGACTGTTCCCTGCCCCAAAGAGCTTTCAGTCTCATTGCCTTTCAGTACTAATTGCTAGTGCTTTACTCCCATTGTACAGATGAGGAGAACTGAAGCCCTGGGAGACGAAGTGACTTGCCCGGGGTCCTGCAGCAGGCCACTGGCAGAGCTAGGAATAGAACTGTGGTCTCCTGAGTCCCAGTCCAGTGCTTTATGCGGGAGGAAACACTACTTAGCACCCTACCCTACATGGAGCACCACCTGCTTCAACGAGGCCTACTCCTCACCACGAGCAAGGCTTTCTCTCTCTGGCGCTGAGCAGCTTCAGCTCCTGTCACAAGCAGTATCGTCATCATTATTCACTCCCAGGGACCTGAACGATTCTGAGCAAAGGGCCTATGGGATTAAAGGGGGGCAGACAGAGTGTCCTTTACTGCACAGTAAAACCAGCAGAGTCCCGAGGAAGGTACGAGTTCCCCCGCCCCAGCCCATTACGTCTCAGCAAATTATGTAGTCCTGGGAAATGGTCCTAAAACACAGCAGCCCTCTTGAAGCCTGAAGAGATTCCGAATAATAACCCTTCTCTTAGGATTACAAGTCTGAAGCATCATCAAGTCCCAGGCGCCATGAAAGAAGCAGGAAATCAGAACAAAATAAGCCACAAAGCTCCCTCAGGACTCCAGTTTTAGGCTTGCACTTAATTCCTCCTTGGTCTGCAATTAACGTCTGGTTGCTAGGAAGCTCTGGAGCGCAGGGACCCAGACCCTGGCTCAGTAAAACGTTTAACGAGTTCAACACAGGTCACCCGAATCCCTGTGAGATGGCTTCTCCAAATTCGCAGGGGCATTATTTCCAAGAGAGCCATTCAAAACAAGGCCTCTGCTAATTAGATGTTTCTGAATGAAGTTTGGCTATTTAAAGAGGAGTCAAAACCGTCCTGCGAGGATTAGTGGAAGAAATTTGACTCCCTTACAAAAGACTTTCAGCAGACACATGACAATGTCTTCAGGCCCTTCCACAGTGAGGGCATGGATACAACACAAGGCGACTGCCTTTGGCACAGACAGCCTTTCACACAAACCAGTCATTGATACAGAACTCAGCTCGCTGAGGAAACAGAGAGAGGGAGAACAGAGGGGAAGAAAGGTCTGCACATTAGGTGACAGAGTTGATAGGAGAGTCGGACAGAGAGATACCAGGGTTCTATTCCCTGCTCTGTCCTTGACCTGCTGTGTGACCAATTCCCTCTCTGAGCCTCTGCATCCCCCCTACGCTTTGTTTACTTGGAGTGTACTGTCTTTGGGGCAGGGGCTGTCTCTCACTACGTGCATGTACAGCTCCTAACACAATGGGTCCCTGACCTCAGTTCGAGTCCCTAGGTTCTACTGTCACACAATTAACAATAGTAACTTCTCACCGGCGTGAGTAATGGGTGCACAAGCCAGCCACAGGATTGTCACCTTTAGCAAGAAGGAGCTGCAAGTGAGCTTGGCATTTTAACAGATCAAGAAGAACAAAGAGGCCAGAAATGGGGGACCTGCTGTTCAGGGTAAATGCCCTCTTCACAGACACAGCTTCCTTTCTGACCCGGTTCTTGAACTCCTCCAGCAGCCCAGCCCAAGCTCTCTAGCTGCTTAAGGATCCATTTCTTTCAGCCCTGGAAAATATTACAGCCCACAGCCTGTGACATGGACCCATGCCCCCCTCGCTGGAAAAAGCTAGTGAAGAACAACTGTGCCCACCACTAATGGAAACAATCAGGGTCTCCTTCAGAGAGACACACCTCCCAAACCCCTTGAAAAATGCCATAGATGGCCCAATCCTCAAGAAGCCATCACACAACCTTGAAGATCTCTCCAACTACCTTCCTGTCACCCACCTCCCGTTCCTAGGCAAAATAACTGAGCAAGTAGTAATCATCAAACTCCAGCAGCATGCAACGTCAGCCATGAACCTAGATGTCTCCCCATCAGAAGCCAGGGCACAGCAGAGACAGCTCTGGTGGCACTAGAAGACAACCTTCTTGTGGCCATGGACCATGGAGGTGAGATCCCCATGCTCGCAACGCTGGACCTCTCTGCAGCCTCTGACACAGTGGAACACAAGATACTGCTAACCTGTCTACATGACATGGCAGGAACAAGGACGCCAACTGTTCTTTGGCAGCAGAGCTCAGAGGGGGGTGACAGGTGACTGCTGCCACCAGAGACTTCACTAAATGCTACTGATTTTACCTGGCAGGCGCCCAGATACTACAGGCACGGATGGCAGCATAAAACCAGCGAAACAGATCCATCCATCAACCTCCTTAACAACATTTCCCTGGGCCCAGACACACTGCCTTGGCCACTGTTAAAGCCTTTGTGGATGGGGCTTAGTTACATCACTCTGGAATAGGCTCAAGGGTTGGTTTCAACAACAGTTATTAAAAAAAAAAAAAAAAGACCGTGTCCCAAGCTCACCCTGCTTTCTTGAGGTTTTCCCTTATTCTTAAGAACAAAGCACATCCCTCAGCCCAAGCTTCCTCCTGAGTTTAGCCCTTCCTTTTTTTTCTCCCTGCAGGGCCTCTGTCCCTTCCCTACTTCTCTCTGCTTTATGAGAGAGACACTCCAAGGTTTTTGTATTCCTCGGTTAAAGCTAGTAGGACCCACCTGGTCTGGCTGCTAGTGTGAATCAGCAGAAGAGCTCTGCGTTTCTGTGCAGGGATATACTGCCCTCTGACAGTTATCCTTAAGAGCCATTAGTGAATTTCACACCAGGGTTCAAATTCCAAACACCCTCACGTTGACATCTGAGGTTTCAGCCTGGGCTCACCATTAATACTGATTATTATTACACTGCAATTTACCCTCTGCACAGGATAAACTGTTGACGCGACAAACACCAGGGCCAGTGCTGCGGGGGGAGGGATGAAGGGGCATGGCCATTAAGAGCACAGAGCACGGCAGCATTAGGAAAATGCTGTACATCAAGAGCAGGCCCTGGCAAGCTGCTCCCTTCCCTGGGAGCGCCACTGGTTGTTTGTGGCATGAGTCAGGGAGACATCTCATGACCTGCCATGGGGTATCAGCCACAAGATCCCTCCCCTGTGAGCCTGGGGAACTAGGAGTGTCCGGAAAGTGTCCTGCCATGCAAAGATGCCCTAACTCCCCTTAATATCTTCTTGCTGCTGCCACTGCTGCTGGGGGGCTGCCTGTCACCACAGCGGCCCCCTAGCATGGTGCCAAGTGGAACTGAATCACAAACGTTTCTGCAGGGGCCCGGGTTCCACCAAACCGCTCCCTGTGTCTCCACAGGCTGAAGGCCGCTAGCTGCTCCAGGCTGAGAGGGTCTTGTCAACAGAAGTCATTGGAAAGCATTTGCCTGGCAAGCATTTTGTAATGCAGATGGAACAGGTCCACAACCACTATGCTACTGCCGCGTAAAGAGACTGTGGGCTTTCTCTCTCTCTGTTGTGCTGCATGGCAGGGAAGCTTCACCTGCCAAGGAGTTCTCTGTACCAAGGGATATGGTAAATTGTCCATCGCTTGCAGTTTACATAGAGATTGAATGCCTTGTTTAAAAAGATGCCCCACGTCAACCACAAGTTTCACAGGAATTACCAGGTGAAATTCTCTGGCCTGTGTTACATAGGAGGTCAGGCTAGATAATCAGAACAGTCCCTTCTGGCCTTAACATCTAGCAATCTGTAGTTCACAGAAACAGAGCTGGGCCCAAACCCAATGGGGCTCTACCTAAACCCCCTCCCTCGATCTGAACGTGTGGCTTGCTCCTAGTACTAGAATGGGCCAAACTAGCACCCCAAATCCAAACGACCTGACATTAGGAGAAGTTAAGCTCCAGAGTCAGGTTTTGATTCTGACCATAGCCAAAGTTTGAAGGAACAGGGGGGAGTTCAGATCTGGGTTCTAGTTCAGGACCCTCTGTATTAAACCTACTAACTGCTGAATCCACAGGGGATGTAACACTCGAAGTAACAGCGCCCACCCATACATAATAACTCAGCAAGAGAAGGCTAAATGTCAGCAGGAGAGTTCCTGACCAAAATACACTCGGCTCAGCTGCCCAGGGCACGTCCCTCAGCCATCCTCCTGCTGAGACAACGTTAGCCGAGAGCTGCACGGAAACAGCCCTCTGCTATTTCTTACGCGGCTTTCACTGCACTGACTTCAATCTACTTGGACAGCTCACCGCTGGGTATCAGCAAGAGAGCTTCATTCGGAGGGCACTGCTCAGAGCAGGGCACAGCCGAAGCTGGCTTCACTAGCCCATCTCCCGGATGAGATGCAGCAGATGAACGACCCGAAGAGAGGATGGCTTTGGGCAGATGTGGTTCCCTGCCACTGCCACTGGTGTAATAAGGGTGCCCAAGGGTTCAAGGGATGCTCGGCTCTTGTCTGGCCTCTGTCTGTTAGAATTCTTAATCAGAACCCACCACGAGGTGTGGAAGCACCTGAAGTGGTGCTGATTTGCATAAGTCTACTCAGGGGGATGAAGGTACCAAGAGACCCTTCCTCCCAAGTCCACCCAGAGGGACTTGGTTTCCATCTCGCGCCCGAGTCCTTGCAAGTGAGGGGGACCGTCCCAGAAGGAAGCAGCCGGATCATTGTTGCATTCAGACTGTAGGGCCAGGAGGCTGCCTTAATCCAGCTCTGTTGTAGGATCCGCACGAATGCATGCCTGGGCAGTGGGCACCTGGCCACAGAGACACCACAGGTCATCAGCCAGGCTTGGGCCTGGGCTCTGAACACCTGTTTCAATTAAAAGAGAACTCCTATTTCGGTCAGCAAGCGGCAGATCGCATTTGTCAGGGTACGTCTATACTGCAGTAAAACACCCGTGGCTGGCCCGTGTCAGCTGATGCAGGCTCATTGCGGGGATATAAAATTGCAGTGTAGACATCTGGGCTCGGGTTTAAGCCCAGAGCTCGGGCTCTAACCCGACCATCTACATTGCAGTTTTATAGCTCTGCAACCGGAGCCCCACAAGCCTGAGCCAGCTGACATAGGTTAGCCCTGGGTGCTTTACAGCAGTGCAGACATACATTTAGAGTCCCCGGGGCAGTCACTGAGGCAGGGGTGTTGAACATATGGCTTGCAGGTCGGACCTAACCTGCCCAATGGATTTATGTGGCCTGTGTGACATACTCAGGTTCTCCAGGATCCAGATAAGTTTCTATCCCCCATGGTTGAGAAGAAAACCTTCCAAATGAGAAGCGAGTGTAAAGTGACACACTGAAATCTGCCTGAGTCTGCAGATACCTGATACAACAGCTCTCTGGCGCGTGAGCTGCCCAGTTCCCCACTGATTTCACTGGAGTGACAACTCTAAAGCTCACTACAATGGCAACAGGAACTATTTCCCAGCTGGTTATTCAAGCAGAAGGAATGAGAAAGAAGGTGGGAGGGTGGGAAAGCCATGGGAAGGTGTGAATTGCAGCACGGAAGGAAGGACACGGAAAAGGAAGAGCAGAGAAGACTCACAGAGACAGGGGAAGAGGGAGAGAAAGAGAGAAAAGAGGATGGGGAAGGAAGAGAGCCGACTGCAGGAGCACTGGCCTAAAAGGGAGCAGATTTTCTCCTGGAGAGGAGCTGCACGTGACGGCAAAGGACAGCGTCCTTTAAAATGCGGTTACTTCATCATGGCTGCATTCGCCCCTTGCTCTCTGCGCAAACCGCCCACTGAAATCAGCACGGGATCTGCCACGGATTGAGCCAAGTGTGATGACCGGGATCTGAATCTCAGCCCGGAGACCCTGCAATGAAGGCTGGAATCTGGCCCTCTCCAAATGCCTCTGGGCTAGACAAAGTGGGTCACATGCACGCAGCCACTCCCTAACACCTCCACCCCGAGGTGCCTGCGCAGCGTGGAAGCGAACTGCAGGCATAGGGAAAGGGGACGCTCCAACAGGGACATTTGTGGGCTCGCCACCCTGCCTGGGTGTTAGTTGGAGATGATGTCAGGCTCTGGGTGAGTGAAAGCCAGGGCCGGTTTGATTCCGCTCTGCTTTTCATGTGGATTATAGCGGACCCCGACATCCGGAGAATAATGAGGCTGCCTAGGATATCAAAGCAAATTAAAGCGAGACGGCAGACACTGCAGCTGCCTTAGACGAGTCTCTCTCTCCCTTTTTATAAATACATTTAAACATTGCCTCTGCCAAAACAAGCTTTGAACTCCCAGGGAAAGGGGCCAAAACCCTCCACTGCTTGCTTGAGTTACAACTTTTAATTACCTCGCTAAGTGTGAACTCTCCTCTTAAATCTCCATTAAGCTTGCAAGGCTGAGCCCCACTCAGATCTTGGATCATTCAGCCTCTTTCCACCCTCGATACATTGTTTCTTGGGAGGCAAGGCAAAGCAAAGGCCAGGTTTGCCTCTGATTAATGCCACTGCAAATCAGGAGTGACTCTGGATTTGCAACCAGAATGACAAGGCTTTCAGCCACGCGGGTAGCTGCGCTGTGCTAACCATGATTATGACTTACACCAGTGCAGCATGATTTGTGCACAATAAAAACCCGGGCCTGATTCCGTCCTGCTTTATATCTTGTGTTTCCATTTACAATGCAATGTGGGGTAAAGCCAGGTAGCCTGTTACACTCACTTTGCATGGTGTACCTGACTGCACCAGGTGTAGGACAATGGGGAATCAGGGTTCCAGTGCAAACAAAATCCCACTAAAAGAACAGGAGTACTTGTGGCACCTTAGAGACTAACAAATTTTATTAATAATAAATTTGTTAGTCTCTAAGGTGCCACAAGTCCTCCTGTTCTTTTTGCGGATACAGACTAACATGGCTGCTCCTCTGAAACCTGTCAAAATCCCACTGCGATTAACTCCCAGGGGTAAGTAGCTGGAGAGGGAGAGAGCCGCCTAGCCACAGCCCTGTGAATAGCACTTAGCATTTTACAAATGTTAACTCAGCCTCACAACCCCACTGTGCATCACGCACATTGGATAGAGAGGGAAACTGGGGCACAGAGAGGTGAAGGGACATGCCCAAGGGCACACAAGAAGTCAAGCGTCAAAGCTAGGATTGAAAGCAAGGAGTTCCTGGCCGCCACTCTGCTCCAGCCAGTGGGCTACACCATGCATCACATGGATGCACGAACTGTTTCCTAGACTCCTTCCAGCCCCTCACCCCCATTTTCCCTCCCTTCCTTTTTTAACAACAGATAAATATTTTGCAACTGCATGCTCCTAAGCCGCTGAGGAAGCAGGATTTGCTGCAGACGTGGGGCCTTTGCAGCTGAGGGCTCCTGAGGGTCAGATACAAGCTGGCACCGAGACAGAGAGAAGGGGGGTATCTCCTCTCTGAATCCTCATCTGAGCCACAAAGGTATCAGCTTGGCTGCATGGTGGCTTAAGGAGGACAGGAGTCTACAAGCAGCTGAAGTGTGCAAGGGCCACAGAGAAGGGAATTATTTAAGGTGGTACAAAGGGGTTTAAAGCAGCCAGATTTTTAGACATGCTGAGCACCCCCAAATCTGATAAAAGCCAATGGGAGATGCAGGGGCTCAGCATCTCTGAAAACAAGGTCAACAATAACAGGGAGGACTCTGAGGAAAAAGGGGAAGCTTAAGTTGAATAGCAGGAAGAGCTTCCAGACGTGAGATCTCCTAGACCGGGCAAGCCCATTGCTTGGGACACTGAATCGAGACTGGACAATGCACAAGGAACACAATGGGGGCAGGTTATCCCATAACTACAGGGTTCTCGCACCTTCCTCTACGGCAGCTGGTGCTGGCGACTGTCAGAGACAGGAGGCTGGGCGGGACGGACTCGAGGAGTTGCAGTGTTCCTATGAACACTGTCGGGTGTGGAGTGCATAACCCGATGGGTCTCTTCCACCTCTGAGTTCCATGACTGGGGGTGCCTGGAATGTCAAAGCCCCCGATATGGGAGTGAAGCAGCACCAGCATCAGGGCAGAGACGTTTCAGGTGCGGCTTCTGCAGGGCACAGAGGACTCACTATCTCATCATGCGTATATACCCAACTGCCCCCTCCCCAGACTCTGTAAAATTCCCCGGGAACCACTGTACCTAGCCAGGGAGCTGTTTGCTTTTAGTTCTTGCCTCATCAGCCTCCGTGCACAGCCTGAGCGAGGGAGAGAGACACTGGGATTTCATTTCCCATCACACAGGACATGGTCCTGGGAGAATTTCACCCCAGGCAAGGAGGACCCTTCTGCCCCAAAACTAAGGGTAGCCCAGCTCTGTCTGGGCTACTGACTGTACTGAGAAAGAGCCCCTTGGCATCTTTCTGCCCCGGCATTTCATTAAATATCAGGGGTTCAAGCCTCAGCTATAGCTCACACTGGGAAGCAGTGTGCCTCTAAGCCACTCTCTGTCTCCTCTGCTCCTGGGGCGGGGGTTGGGGGCCAAACTGGACCAAGTGAGGCCTGCTCCAATTTACACTAGCTGGGATGGTCTCCTAGGGACCATTCTGCTGGATGGGGATGGATGGCGTGCACTCTGGCTTCTGTCACAGCCCCTCCAGCTCCCAGATGGGCCTGATACACCTCCAGTGGCAGGAGGAGTTGGCGTAAAGCTGGCTACACCGGCTGTACACCAGGCAAAGAATCCCCCAAGCCAGCCCTTCAGGGCAGCTTGGGGGTCACACCAAGTGACCTTTAAGGGCCCTCTGTTGCTTTTCACACCCTTGTTTTTGTTCTCTTCGGCCTTTCCCACAGCTGCTCTAGCAGGGCAGCAATGTTAGAAGCGCTCACACAGCCAGAGCATGGGTGTTTTTAATGGCCATAGGGCCAGGTTTCCCAAAACGCTCAGGGCCAGACTTCCCAGGACTTAGCACCCACAGCTGGGGCTGGATTTTAAACTCTCTGGGTATGTCTACACTGCAATACAAGCCCTGTGGCACCGTATCGCAGAGTTTGGGTCAATTGATAAGTGATACGGCTCATAATAAAGGAAAACACCAGCGCTGAGATGGTAACACCCCCCCTTTAGGCTGCAGCATTCATTAGTTAAGTGACAGGTTATTGGGGACCCCCCGCCCCACACAGGATTTGCCATTCTACCTCTGCCTCTGAGTCTAACAGTTCCAATAACCTGCTGTCAGCAGCGGCCGAGGCTGGGAAAAATAATTAAATAATCCCCACGGCCAGCTCTGCAGCGCGATGAAAGGAAAATGATTTCCTGATCCTTGCAATGATTAGCTCTCTCCACGGTGCATGAAATTTGATTCCCTGCACGTGTTGTCCTTGAGCACACGTTCACCTGAGGAGATGCCAACGCACCCTGTTTTCAGGCCTGCCACGCAGAACGGGCAGAGAGAGCCCAGGAGGCTTGTTCAGAAATGCGGGCAGCAGGAATATTTAAACTGCACCATACGCGACAGTATCGGAAGGACACACCCGGTAATGGTTGGGCCTGGGCCGCAGAGGGGGAAGCTTGGAGGAGTGACTGAAGCACAAGACCCAACTTCAGGATTTTGGGGTTCTGGTCCCAGCTCTGCCACTGACTCGCTGCATGACCATAGGCAAGTCCCTGCTCCATTCTGTGCAGCGATTTCTCCATCTGTAGAATCAGGATAATGAGAACGACCTCACAGAAGGCTTAGTGCATCCAGGTTTGTAAAACAGGGCCAGACCGAGGCATTTGCCAATGGTGCAGCTGCATGCAGCCGGCTGTATTAGCGCCCATGAGCTTCCCAGTCTCCCTTTAGAGAGATGAACTTGGGGAGCAAACCCGGCTCGATTCCCTTCCAGAAAAAAGCAAACCAACCCCTTTCCTCTGAACCCCAACCTGCAGTAACCATGGCCTCCTCCCTGATCCAAAGACCACTGAAATCTGTAGAAAGGTGTCCTTTGCCATCAGTGAGCTGTGGATCAAGCCCACACAGTGCTAGACAGCCTGGTACATCTGTACGCAGCATTCCCCTGCTGAGCCCGCCCCTGCCAATGCTGGATGGCACAATGCTGTGGGCAGGGAGCTCCGAGCAGCAAGGGGTTTATTAAATGCCATCCGCGCAGGGTTGAAGAGACACTTCAGACAAATGCAGCTGTCAGGCCGCTTAATAAATAACATCCGCAGCTTTCAGGGGAAGGAGATTAAGGGCAGCACAGAGGTGACTTCACAGGCTTGTTTACAATCTGTGAGAAACTTAATCAAGAGATCTCGGGCCAGAAGGAGCAGGCTGTATGGGAGTGAGGGAATGAAGCCGATGGAATGACGCAGAACTGGGGACAGTGGAGATGGGCACCATATCTGGGCTGTACCGCAGGGGAAGGGCACAGGCTGCAGGGTGAGGAATTTACCACATACCGTGGGAAGCAAACTGTAGCCTGGTGCCAGGCTCTTCTGCCTCCAACAGGGGGAAGGAAATACAGACAGGGCCTGCTACTGGGGGCTTCTGTTTCCTAGGGGGGCAGAAACACATCCCTGGGCCTGGTACTATGTTCTCCTGCCACACAGGGGACACAGACATATCCCTGGATTTGTACTAGGTTCTCCTGCCATGTAGGGGGCAGAGACACCCCCCGGGCCTGGTGCAGGGATCCTCAAGAAGGTGAAAAGGAGTACTTGTGCCGTGGGAGGTAACTGTTTAATACTATAAAAAGAAAAGGAGTACTTGTGGCACCTTAGAGACTAACAAATTTATTTGAGCATAAGCTTTCGTGAGCTACAGTGAAAAATGTTTCCATTTTACAGTGGAAAATACAGTGGGGAGATTTTATATACACAGAGAACATGAAACAATGGGTGTTACCATACACACTGTAACAAGAGTGATCAGGTAAGGTGAGCTACCCATTGTTTCATGTTCTCTATGTATATAAATCTCCCCACTGTATTTTCCACTGAATGCATCCGATGAAGTGAGCTGTAGTTCACGAAAGCTTATGCTCAAATAAATTGGTTAGTCTCTAAGGTGCCACAAGTAGTCCTTTTCTTTTTGCGGATACAGACTAACATGGCTGCTACTCTGAAACCTGTCAAGAAGGTGACAGACTCAAGGCCCATGAAAGAGAGACAACTGCGTACTCAGCTCTGCCCTCGCTCCTATTCCATCCAGGTCACCCGGGGAGAGGTACTGACCAGCAGGGGTGGGCAGAACAAGTGGACTGCTGCAGACCTTGGTTTGAAAAGTGAAGGGGAGGGGGCCAGGCACAAGCAGGGCTGAGAACTCATTAAAGTAGTGGCCTTGTTATATGGCAGAGCCTGCGTTTGGTGCACACCGATAACGAGCCAAGGGCCAGAGAGCCCAGGGCTGATGTCCCCTGAGGAAGGTGCAGCCAGCTGCTGCTGTCAGCACCCAGCACTTTGTTAGCCTCGCACCGTTTCATTCCAGTAGCTTTCATGCCTGTAATTAAGGGTTTGTTCCTAATTATAGCCCCGTCAGTTTGCCAGGGTGGGGGGAGCAAACAGGCACCATGGCTTCTTCTGAGCATCGAGTGTGGCTGCCTGCTAAGGGGGGGTGCAGGTGCCGGCAGCTTGATGCGAGCGAAGGGATGTAATCTGTTCGCAGTGGCGGGCACTGCCGCGGGGCAGGGAGCTGGGCCAAGAACGAAAGAAAGCCATCTCTAGAACGGGCTGCTGGGTCTCTTCTACACTTAGGTTAGAGAACAGACGGCTGGATGGAGGAGCCAGGTGATTACTTTAGGGTCTCAGCCTTGATTTTTTTTTTAAAAGGACGTTTCTAGCTGTTGTGGTTGCAGAGAAAGGCATAAATGAGTGAAATGAGGGAGCGGTGTGTGGCTGAGTTTGCAGAGAGCCTGAGACAATTGCTGTGAGGGGAGAGAACTGCTGTGCATGTGAACAAGGCCTGAGCCCTGCCAAAGAGCCTGAGCCAATCGCTACTATTTCTGGGCAGGGAGAAGGGGGCCCCATGCTTTAACAAAGCGCAGGCCTTAAGCAGAAGAGCTGCTTCCTCCCCCACTTTTTGCTCTGGTCTTTAATGTGTATTGAGATGTAAAAATAATAATGCTTTGTTCTTTTACAGCACTTTCTACCCATGGCGCTCCCCATAAAGGAATGAATGTTGGGGAGGTATTACCCCTGTTTCACGGATGGGGAAACTGAGGCACAGAGTGGCCAGAGACTCACCCAAGGTCACACACATTATTTGTGCTGATTTTCTGGGCCCATTTGAGACAGTTAAAGGTCAAGTGGAGAGAAATCCTGACCCTGCACCAACTGTCTGTGCCTGGAGGGAATCCTGGCCAAGTCTGGACTGGTTTCCCCTGCTGGCACAATGAACCTGCCGGCCTCTCACCTTCATTCTTCTTGTTGTTGAGCTGGTTGAACTGCTCTGTGAACTCGGCCAGCGACTCCTCGATGGTCTCTGTCCGGGGAACGGAGAGGGAAAACCGCCGCTTGAAGTTTTTCATCTTGTTCATTGTATCCTGTACTGCGGCGAGACGGCAGGGCCCTGGAAGGAAGGGGAAAGCAAGGAGAGTAGGCTGAAGGCCTTGGATTGCACGCAGGACCCGCCGCTCGGGGCTGCAGCCAGACGCACAGGGCCTGATTTGCAGAGGTGTCGGGCACCTGCAGCACTGACTTACGGGACTTGAGCGCGCTCGGTGAAAATCAGGCCCGAGATACAGTCTGTGCTCCTGATGAGTTTACCAACAGGAGGCCTGATCCAGGGCCCACTGAAATCACTAGGAGCCTTTCTCTTGAACTCAGCAGGCCTTGGGTCAGACCCAAACCACCGATCCTATCATGGGATCCTCGCGGACGAACCCATGTGCCCATGCACAGCCCGACTGACTTCAGTGGGACTTGGCCTGGCTGCAGGGGTCTGTCCGGACGGCTCACCTTACAGGATCGGGGCCTAAGCGTGAATCCTCAACGCTAAGCCAAAGGAATGATTGCCTCTGCCTCCCTTCTCGCCGCTGCCTCACGGCGGTGAAGAGCAGATGCCTAAAATACTGACCCCCTCTTGCGCGCAGCACTGTCAGCTCAGCTGAGATGTGCTGCCAAGCCACTTGTGACTGAGCAGGGTAATTAGGATGGATTGCGGCACCTGTCTAATAACGTGAGACGAAGCAGCAGAATTCCACAGGGAATAACCACCACAGGCCAGTTCTACCTTTCAGCCTCAGCAGCTGCAGAACAGAATCAGGCCGGATCTGAAGGGTCTGGGAGTAGCTGGGGGACATGACCCGGACCCAGTGGATCTACGTTTGCCGGGTTTATTCCCGCGGAGCCGTACAGGGAGTGCATTGGACAAAGCAGGCAATAGGTGCCAGATGATGGCCTGTTCTCCTCCCCTCGCCCCCTGGCGTGGCAGCAGCGTGCCGACCTCAGTCACACTCTTTCCCCCTTAGCAAGTGAAGGAGTCAGCGAAGGTATCGCTTGCACTACGAACACCCCTTCATTAGGGAACAGCCTGACACCTAGCAAAGCTCTCCACTGTAGCCCATCATCAAACAGCTGTCAGACCGTAACAACTCTCGATTGACGCCAACTTCGACTGAACTCGAACCTGTGACTTAGCGATGAAAGGCTCCAGACTCTTTCCTGCATCTAACAAGCGCATTCAGGACTTCGCAAACCCTCCTACCATGACGTGCTCCTAAGCAGGGACTGTCAGGAGTGTGATCCCTTTGAGACAAGCACAGGCTCTGGAATAGGACCATGTTCGTTTTCATTCACAGCCTGAGGTGAATTTGAACCCAAAACTCAAGAGGAGAAGCCTATCCCCATTGATGTCAATGGGAGTTTTACCATTAGCTTCAGTGGGGCCACAATTTTGCCCCATGTATTCTGGGGCTGGGCAGGAGCCCGCCCCAGCTCCCTGTGTGTACAATTAAAGCAGCCTTGGGGTTGCTCTGTTATATGCTCAGCTTCCCTGTGGGCCCTGGGAAGCAAATTGCCATAGATTCAGGGCACTCCAGCTACGCCCCTTGTGTGTCCTCTGTGCTGGGAGGAGGCCAGCATAGAGCCCTGAGGCCAGTGCGAAACCAGCCGGGGAGGCCTCAGTACACAGGATATTCTCAGAGTATGCCTTCCACCTGCTTCAAGGCCCCTTTATGTTGTGAGAGCAGCATATGGGGCCTTACTGTAAGTCAGGGAACTAGGCCCCTTGTGTTTTCATTAGTTAACTGTGGTCTAACAGGCCCCCGATGGTTGCCTTTTCATTGTTCATTATCATGTGTGCCGAGGGGCTGTGTTCTAGACACCTAAATACAGGAATATCAAAATAAATACATAGTCTCGCTCTGGTCTGCAACATGCTTGGACTCCCAGTCCTGGCTGGAAAGGGTGAGGCTCTGGTGTGGGGGAGAAAAGGAAGGAAAGAAAGACTGAACAAATAAAGAGAAAGAAGATCTATCTCCCACAGAGAAGAAAAGGAAAATCCTCTAAGCTTCCAGGCCTGTGTCTCTCCAGTTTCTATGCTCTGCCTTTGCCAAAGAGACTTTCTGGGGCACCAGCAAACTCCCAAGGGGAGACAGGACAGAGGTTCTGACTGGGAGGGGACCCCTGAGATCGAGTAGAAGAAGTGAGGTGCTGAGAGCTCACCGTTCATTTACAGTCTCTTGACTGATTCAAATCCTGTATGGCCATGGAAATCCTCTTAGCCAGAGATCTGATTAAAGAATAAAACCCTTAAATGAGGAAAACCCCCAAGGGACAAAGAGCGAAGTTCATTGTTTCTCTGGCTGGCTAAATGAACACGTGCAGGGCACGGCTGCAGCATTCTTAATTCCCAGTGCTTACAAGCCACTGCACTGGGCGCTGCAGCTTCCGTCCCTCAGCAATGCAGACAGGGCCTGGCTTAGGAGCCGCTCACATTCTGTGCTTGGTGTTGGGATGCATTCTGGTTACAGTAATTGTCTGGGGTGATAGTTTTAGGAAAAGGGTAACGCTCCTGAAACTGACAGGACAACAGCTGTGCCCTAAGCTAAACCTCGTAAAGCTAAACCCCTGCACAACTCTGCCAATGCCCCTTATTTCTGACCTGCAGCCCCCCGCCCTGCCATTTCTGTCCTGGATTCCCCCCACAGCTCTGCCAAAGCCCCTCAATCCTGGACAGCCCCCAGCTATTCCAGCCCCAGGTTGCCCACCCACAGAGATCAGCCGATGCCCTTCAATCCTGACCCATAGCACCTCCCACCCCGCACTATTCCAGTCCTGGGTTCTCCCCATACAGAAATCAGCTGATGCCTTTCAGTGGCAACCTGCAGCCCCCTATTAATCCAACACTACCACCCCCACCCCACTCTGCCAGTCCTCCTGTGCAGCCCCCCTACTCTTCCAGCCCTGAGCAGGTACTTTGCTTTACTATGGTCCAGCTGCAGCATGGTCCGTGAAAGCGATGGAGCGATGAGGTGTGCTGGCAGGAGGGGGAAGGCTGCTGCCCAATCAATGAACCCTTCACCATAATGACTGGACAGAATTCCACTGACCCGGAACAGCCTGCCTCCTGCCTCCAGCCAGAGCTGGCAGTGCCCACTCCGCTCACCCTCCAACTGCGAGAGAAGCTATTTTTTCTTTTCTTTTTTTGCACAGCAGCGGAGTAAACGTAGCGGCTGTTGTTTAACAAGAAGGGGGGAAATAATCAATGGCTCAGCAGCACTCAGCAGCTACCCCCTGCTGGCCACAAGGCACTGGAAGGCAAAGCCATTGATCGGGCTCCCTCCCTGTTGCCCAGTGGCTAGTTCACTCTGACCCTCACGGCCATGTGCCCTAGCAGGGGGCGGGACTGTAGCAGCTCTGGGACTGACTGCCTCAGCCCTGTGTCTTTCTTGCCAGCTGCCAGTCCACGGGGATTGGGGGGAGATGCAGGGAAAGCCACATCAGGGTCCTGCTACCTTAGCACCTCTCTCTATATCACACCCACACTGCCCTAGTGGGCTGGGGGACAAGAGGCTGAAGTCAGATCCTCCATGTGCTATGTCTCTGACTGCCTTGGGCCTTGTCTCCTGGCCCTGATGCTGATTGGAAGGGTGGTGGCTGTGCTGAGGGAACGTGGGGGCCTGAAAAGGACCCCCCCCAATGACGGGGAAGGAGGAATACCTTGGGCTCAGATGAGCTGCCCCTCCACCAGGCCCTTGTACCTGGCAGGGGACTGCCATTCAGGAGCACTGCATTCCTTTAAAGTCACTCATCCTGCAGCACAGAAGGAATATGAAAGGGCGTATCAGCCGCTGGCTCCCAGTTCACTGAATGTTACTTCAGGGGGTTCTGCCCCACACCTCAACCCCGTCTGGACCTTCAAAGAGGGAAGGGGTCTGCTCTATCGCTGTCTGCTGGTAGCTCATTCCCTCCCCTAGCCGCCCCGTGATATCAGCACAAACAAACGGTGACCACATTCCAGACTGATGGGATCAGACACCACATCCAGGGAGCTAATGCATTGTGTCGCTGTGGCAACCAGCACACTTGGGTTGAAACGCTTGCATCTGAAACCTTAACAGATCATCTGCAGGGTCATCAGCCACTGTCGCACCAGTACCCACGGATTCCGGACCCAGCCTCCCAACACTGATGCAATCTCTCACCTTCAGTGCCTGGGAACCCCGGGAATTAGCTTTAGCTAAGGCTGCACTCACCCAGATTTCCTGCAAACCCACTTCTCCGCACGTCCCCCAGCCTAGCAAACCTCTCCATCTACAGACAAAAGGCCGACCTCAGCACGAGCACATTTGGAATCACAGCAGAAAACTGGGTGGCTTGGGGGGTTGGGAACAGGGGAGGCAGGGGGCGTCCTCTTAATCCCACTATTTAATAAGCCCCGGCAGAGTGGTGACCAATATTTACTATCCTCTGAAGACCTGAGTGATGAATCTGGCTGAGATCTCGCTCCATCTCGCAAGCTAAGCAAGATCTAACCTGAGCATGTTAGACAATGCCATTCGTGTCACGTGCGTCAATGGACCTAAATGGATCCGATGTATCTCACTCTAGCTCTGTACACTCACTCATGCTGTTAAAACAGCACTGGGGGAAGCTACCAAGCTTTTGTGCCATGTGCCCATGCTGGGCTGCATCAACTGGGGCTCTAGTCGACAGACAGCGGATGGGAGAACTCTTGGGAAAATCCATCCCTGCATCCGTGCCGGAATAGGGGGTGTTCTCTCCAAAGTAATGTTCAGCCACACCCCAGCAGGAAAAGAGCGGTCTTTCAACTGAGGCAGCAAGCAGGGTTCCTGACCATGTGATGGCCTGGCACTCTTTGAAAGACTATGGGTATGTTGACACTTCGAGTTGCAGGGGTAACTTCTGGCTCATGTAAACATACTCGTGCTAGCTCTGACCAAGTTAGTGCACTAAAAACAGAAAGGTGGCCATGGGGGCATAAGCAGCATGGGGGTTAGCTGCCCCGAGTATTTATCTGTCCAAGATGCTAGGCACATACTTGGGTGGCTAACTCCTCCTGCAGCTCTCATTGGCGCAGCTACTCTTCATTAGCTGGATCAGAGCTAACGAGGGTATGTCTACATGAGCTGGACATTACACTTTCCATCTCCAGTGTAGACCCTAAGAGGTTCTAACCCCAATTCCAATATGGGCAATTACATTCTTCCTTCCACCCTTGCACCCACTTTGAACTAACTGCAGTTTTCTTCTTCACTTCCTGTCCTAAACGATCGTATAGCATGCTGTGAAACAGCTGCCGCATTTTGCTGCTGGATGCTGCCGAGGTGATTGCATCTCAGTAGCTAGGGCCAAATACACAGCATGTAAAGTGCTTTGGCATCCACAGCGCGATGTGAACAACAGATATCATTACTGTCATATTATTATGGGTAATGATGTGTTAAGGAAGATTACACACTAGCAGCACCAGACACTGCAATTACTTTGCTTCAAATCCTCCTGAAAGATGTCACTTGAAAATGACAGTCCTCGCTTCATTTCACAGGGCAGGTAAAAGCATAGTGCAAGACTCCACCAAGTCTAACAAGGTATGTCTACACTACGGTGCGCTATGGTATGTCTACGATATGTCTACACTGCCTCCCAGCCCGCAGACAGACTCGTACTAGCGGAGCTCGATCTAGCTGTGTGGATATTGTGGTTCAAGCTGGGGATCAGGCTCTCAAGCCTAGGGGGTCAGGCGGGCTTCAGGGCCTGAGCCAGAACGTCCACACTGCTATCGTTAACACACTAGCACCAGTCTGTCTACCTCAGCCCAACCCTGGAGAGCTTCAAAAGTGACTTAGGGTATGTGTACGCTGCAGTCAGAGGTGTGACTTCAGCACGTGCGACGTGTAGACATACCCCAGCTCGCTTTGGTCTGGCTAGCTGGGATACCCGCAGCAGTGAAGTCGTGGCAATACAGGAAGTGACACGGGCTGTGCGACCCCACCCAGGCCCCTGGGAATGGACCTGAGCGGATAGCCCACGCTGCTGCAGCTGCACTGCTATTCTTACCGGAGCTAGCTGGATGAAAACTAGCTGGGGTGTGTCCAGACATGCCGCAGTCGCACCTCTGATTTCAGTGCAGACAGACCCTCTGGGGCACCCAACGTGAGACATTTTAAAAGGGTCTGATTTCGAGAGTGGACGCTCAGCAATTTCTGACCCTCTTTCAACCTCTCGTTGGCAAAGCTGCTCAAAATTGTTTTTGATGAACCAGTTTTTTATGGGAAAATGCAGTTCAGTCGAAAGAATGTTTCCATTTTGATGAAATTTTAGCTGGGAAGCTGTCAGAGCAAATCATTTTGACTTTCTCGTTTTGTTTATAATTGAAACGTTTCATTTATAAAGTAAAAGTGTTTTGTTTCGACCCGTTTCATTCCAACTTTTATATTATAATCATATTATATTTAAGATTACAGATCTATATTTTCTTTTATGTTATAACATATTGACATTCTCGAAATGAAACACGTCAACATTATTGAAACTAAAAGTTTCAACGTTTCTGAACTGACATTTTTCAGAATTGCCAGGCTGTGAAAAAATTCCGACTTTTCAGCATGAACACAAATGTCGAAACTTTGGAGTTTCCCATGGAACAGAGACTGATTTCTGAGCAGCTTTGCTCCTTGGCCTCTCCGCTCAGATTGCCAATGATGGGGGTAGTTTTGTGGTCCGAGATTCCAAGGCCAGAGGGGAACATTGTGATCTAGTCTGGCCTCCTGTAGAACCCAGGCCAGAGAACTTCCCCACAATCATTCCTAGAGCACATCTGTGTGTTGTGCACTAGTCGATCCACTAGGAACCAGACTGAGACCCACTGAAAGGAAATAACAGTCAAACTCTGATCTGGGCCTGATCCCAATAGCAACCCAGCAGTGAAAAGCTCCATAGCCCATTGACCAAGCCTCTAAACCATCCTACTCCTGCCCTATTTTTTTTTAACCTGGTTAATAATTCTGATTATTAGAGATCATCCCTGAAACCCTCTGACCACTGACCTGGCATGGGGCCCAGAACCTAGCCTCACTTAGAACAGCACCGTTCTGCTATTCATGTGTGTTACGATAATGCCCAGAGGTCCCCTTATACTGCGTGCTCTATACACACATAGGGTACGCTGATACTGCAATCACAGGGTGTGATTACAGCTCGAGTAGACATACCTGAACTAGCTTTACTCTAGTGAGCTTGGGTACTGGCGCCAAGCAACTGCAGCAGAATGAGTTTCAGCACCGGCTAAACAGTACGAGTAATTACTCAGCTTCCAGATGGGCTTGTACAGCCTGCGCAGAGTGCATGCTGCCACTGCGCCACTGCTCTGGGGCCAGAGCTAGCTAGATTAAAGCTAGCTCGGGTATATCTACTCACGCTTCAATGGACACCCTGTAACTGTAGTGTAGACATACCTATAGCGAGAGGCAGCCCATGGGTAGAAGAGTTTACAGTCTATAGACCAGGCACACAAAAGGCAGGAGAAGGTGAGGCTTATTATCCCCATTTCACAGCTGGGGCACTATGGCACACAGAGATGAAGTGATTTGTCCAAGGTCACACAGGCAGTCTGTGGCAGAACAGGGAACTGACCACTGATCTCCTGAATCCCGGTCTAGTGCCTTAACCACAAGACAAAGTCTCCCTTGCTCAGGAAGGATGTAAGAGAGCAGATCCCAGGCTCTGAGTGGAATCTCCATTCTGGGACTTCAGCAGCATATTTGTCAAGCTTATTTGTTCTTCCCAGTGGCATCAGGAGGAAAGCTCTCCACGCTCATTCTGCTTCGCTGCCAGCAATGAGCTACTCTGGAATCTGGTCTTGGACGATACCGGCAGTAGGGAATGAGGCCGGGGGAGGTGCAGAGGTGGTGTGGCTCGGGGAATTACGTCAAGGGCCGCACAGACACGAGGCCCAGGAACTTGTTTGATCTGGTGAAGCATGGAAGGAATCTGCATCTGTGGCAACACTCAAGACTAGCACCACAGTGACAGCTGGCAAAAACAAGTATGGCCCTTTACCATGCAGACAGGCCTCTAAGGAGGACAGAGTCCAATGCATAAGCAAGGGGCAATCAGAGAGCCCCTATAAAGCAGTGGTTTTAGGGACTGATTATTTCGCCCAGCCTAGCAAATTTATTATTACGGTGAAGGCACAGCAGATGACCTTGGGCTGCCTGGTGCCACGTTCACAAGGACCACCCTCCCTCCAAGACAGGATTTCCTACAGCCCTCAGAGCTCAGATTTGCTCACATGATGGCAGAGCCAGCCCCGAAGCACCAGCTGCCAGGGAGCCATTCTTTTAGGAACCAAGACACAACAGCTGGTCATGATGCTATTATCTGGCCACGTAAGCTAGTCTTTTGGGTTAAGAATGAACATAAGAACGGCCATACTGAGTCAGACCAACGGTACCCTGTCAACAGTATCCTGTCTTCCGACAGTAGCCAGTTTCAGATGCTTCAGAGGGAATGAACAGAACAGGGCAGTTGTTGAGTGATCCGTCCACTGTCGTCCAGTCCCAGCTGCTGGCAGTCAGAGGTTTAGGGACACACAGAGCATGGAATTGTGTCCCTGACCATCTTAGCTAATGGCCATCGATGGATCTAGCCTCCATGAATGTAACTAATTCTCTTTTGAACCCAATTATTTTTGGCCTTCATAACATCCCCTATCAATGAGTTCCACAGGTTGACTATGCGTGGTGTGAAGAAATACTTCTTTTAGTTTGTTTTAAACCTACTGCCTTATGAATTTTGTTGGGTGACCCCGGGTTGTGGCAGAATGAGCTCACTGCAGGCAATAACACAACCCTGCTGCTGTTGCCCAGTCTGGGTGCTTAGTACCCCGGACAGGGAATGGAGCAAGGCAGTGGTTCTCAGACTGGGCCCTGAGGGGCAGTAGAGGTCTCCAGAGCCTCTCCTTGTGATGCACAGAAGTTTTTTGAGAACCAAGCCATGGGGGTGTTTGTTGGGAGGTGAAATGGGTCCATGAAAGAATGCAGAATGTTGCAGAGCCACAGTTAGGCTGGGTGGTCAGGCAATGGGCCCAACCTTCCACACCTAATGGTGCAGGAACTCAGCATGTGCTGTCTGTGTTACCTGACCCCTTCCATGGACAAGGGTGCCTGGCCCTGGATAAGCTCCTGTTTCTCCTGGAGGCTGAAGAACCACAGGGGCTGTTGCATCAACCGCCACCAGGCCTGCCATGACAAAAGGACAGCAGAAGTACTACACTGGATCAGACCATTAGCCCATCTAGTCCAGCATCAGATATTCAGATGAATGTGCCAGACACTCAGTCCCACAAGCTCAGATGAAGGTGCAAGAAACCCTTCAGTTAATCTGCCCACAAGGGAAAATTTCTTCCTGACCATCATCAGATAGAGGTTGGCTTGTACCCTGAAGCATGATAGTTGACATCCCTTCAGAGCCCTTTTCTTTTCCCTTCACTATTATGATTCTATATTATGCCATTGCCAGAAGGGGGCACTATGCAGGAGCCTGGATTCCAGAGGTAGAGAAACAAGGAAGAGTCAGGGAATAAAAAGATATTAAATCTGAAATGGCGAAACTGAGAATGGAGAAAAGGTGTGCCCCTTCCCCCACTCACTCCCAAAATGAATGCAAGTAACCAATGACTTAACAGAAACCAACTTCTGAGTGCTGAGAAAATCCTGAGCTGCATAAATTGCAGTCAGAATCTCTCTTCCTATCATTGCCACCTACCAGAGCATTAGCTGCTATAAGCTACTAAATATAAACCTGCTCAGAGAGGAAGTGGGTTGGGGGTAAAAATAGCTGCAAAGAAATCACAAGGATATTGTTAGTTACCGCTCCTGCTATGTGCCTGGACTATTCGGTGTTCATTATCTTTATGGCTTTGTGCACTGTGTAACACGGGCTGCTTCTTCCAACGAAATCAAGATCAGACATGTGATGAAGGGGTTCACATTAAAATGTCCACAGGCTGTAATTTATGGGACGGTTATTGTTCCCCCCCATTTCTCCGAAACAATAATTCATCCTACTTTGTACTGTATGGTCACGAGCTGCATTAAAACTGCGATGCATCCACCCTGTCGTGATCAGTCCTGCCTAGCTGGGGCAAAATATCACTGATGCGGTCAAGTTTCAGCCCAAATGAATTACCTGATTGTTTCTAAGGCTCTGCACTGGGTTTTTAGCTGTACCAGGGCAACCCTCAGCGTAGATATGACTTACCCAGGGAGCCGAGTGACTAACATCAGTGCAGCATACCCCAGTTTCAAGCCAGGGTAACTTGCACCAGTGTAAACAACGCCGCACTGGTGAGAATCACGTCTACACTAGGGAGTTGATCCAGGACTGCTGCATCAATGACTGAGTCAAAGCCTAACTCTGGAGAGTTTCGGTTTCAGACATTTCACTTCAACGAAGCAGCTTCAGCCCAAACTTTCAAAAGTTTCCACTAACCTTCGGGTACTTGATTTGAGGCACCCATGGCCAAATTGTCAAAGGCAAAAGGGTGCCTCTATTTTTAGGTCTGATTTTGCAGAGGTCCTGAGCACCTGCAGATGGAAGAAGTCAGTGGGTGGGGCAGGTGCTCCTCAGCACTCTGAACATCCGGCACTCGGGGACGCGTTTTCAAAAGAGCTCTGCACCCAACCCGGCCAAAAGTGTTGCAATGGGTGGTGGATACTTCTGAAAATCTGGTCCCCTGTGTCTCAAGTTCAGTATCCAAAAACCAAAGCACCCTAGATTAGTGGCCACTCTGGGAAACGTTGGCGTTAGTCTAGGGTATCTTCAATATAGAGCTCCATCACTTCTTGCATCAGACCCTCTCCTCACTGCTTTGATCAAGAAGGTGGAGAGGAGACACTCCCTCAAACCTTTGGGAGCAGCAGGTTCAAGCGCTGAGTAGCTGGAAGGAACTATTGCTATGGGGAAAACAGAACCACTGAACAAGACAGACTAGCCTAAGGGCACCATGGCTGTGGGTGTTCCTCACCCAGCAGAAGTGACAAAGGCTTTTTGGAATCAGCTGATGAAGAAGTCACTGGGTTTGCATTCTCAGCTGGCCCCTGGTAACCTGCAGATGACTGGCAACGTCACTGAAGGCGATAGCATCTGTGGTCTCCTGGATTGGGGAGAGGGTAATTTTTGTTTGGGTTTCTTCTGAGATGTGGCATACACTGGTGTAACTACAAGGAGCAGACCCCATTAATGAGCCAGAGAGAGACCAGTCTCCCACAGAATGGATTTCAAAATAATGACTGCTAGTGGCCTTGTCTTGTATTAAATGACTTTTGGCCGCTGCTGCGAGAGGAAATAGAAGCGTGTATTGGCTCTGTCAGTGCACTTTAGACCTTTCAATGCCACCTCTACAGAAGCAAAACAATAATACCAAGTGGGCAATGGGTTCATACAACTCTTTTACAGGGGCTGGCAGTGTGGTCTAGTGGGTAAAGCACTGGACTGGGACTCGGAAGACCTGGGCTCTATTTCCAGCTCTGCCATGGACTGGCTTGGTGACCTTGGGCAAGTGATGTCACTCCCTGTGCCTCAGTTTCCCCAACTGTGAAAAATGGAGATGATAATGACTCCTCTCCTTTGTAAAGTATCCTGAGGTCTACTGATGAAAAGTGCTATACAAGACCTAGGTATTATACTATTACAATTATTATGCCTTTGAGCTCAAAGGATCCCAAAGCACAAAGTGAATTAAGACAACCACCACTGAAAGGCAGCCACCCCTGGGATGGAAAGAGTCAGCTGATTAGCATCACACAGCACTTTAGGACAGGAAGTGAAGAATCCCACTGAAATGGCAATGGGAAACTTAGGCCCCAGCAGACAAAATGAAAAATCACTCTCACTGGAATGCGGCTAAGAAATCGGGATTAAAACGAGTGATGTGAATGATCTGCATTTACTGTAACAGTCAAATAGAAAATACTTGGATAAAACTGTCGACAGAATCCAAATCTAAATCCAGGCAAGAACGCTAATTACATGGACTGATGACAAGATACTTAACTGCTTACTAAAGCTACAGTAGATGCACGAGCAATACCTCTGCTCAATATTTCACAGTAAACTATTTCAACAGACAGTTGGGTTGTAATTAGCCAGATGAATCTCTCTTGTATTCAACCCAGAAAAACTCTCTGACGTACTGCTGTGGAATTCAAGAGACAGATATTCCAGAGGACTGCCAAAAAGTAACTTGCCATCACTATGCGCAACTGTCCCCTTTCCATTCCAGCAAGCCTTGTGGTTCAGTATTTATTTTTTATGCTCACAGTTATTAGGTAGCATTGACTCGTTATTGTTGGTGTTGGAGACTTTTCAGAGCGGAGGTTCTTATTTGCTTGGCAAACATGCCCACTGTACAGGACCGCATGCGCTTTCAGGGCTAAGTAAATAATGAATCAAGGCATTGGTTGATTAGGTGCCTATCCCTATGGAGACATGGGCATCAAACTGAACAAAAGCTAATCGATGTAACACATGGGATAAGTGTGTGGTGTCCCCTTCTAATGACTGGACAATACACCGGATAACAGCCTACTACTGCTATTAGCTGTTGCAGTTACTCTTTAAGCTCAAGTAGGAGAGGCCTGTGCCTTGGTGCTGGAGGTTTAGGGTTCTATCCTTGCTGAGAAGCAGCTGCAGAGGGTGTCGCATACCCATTGTGGGACAGATTCCATCCCTTGCCCCAGCCCCTATCCCTCACTCTGGCATTGTAACGCGAAGGGTTAGGGGAGAATTCCTTCTGAGCAGGCACCGCTCTGAATTCCCCCAGCACAGCCCTACACTGGGCCCCTTACAGGAGGTCTGCCAGGATGGGGATGGGGGAGGAGTTGGCACATACCACTGCAGAGTCTCTGGGATGTTCTTGGGAGGCTGAGATAAATTAGAACACCCCTGTGGCTGCTCTAATTTATGCTGGTGGTGATTTTGACTCCCTGGGGTGGCTGAGAATCCTGAGGGAGCAAAGACTGCAAATCCCTTTGGCTCCATGAGGGGCGGCACCGAATTTCAACCCATGACCACACACTGCACCACTTCCTGCCTTTCACCCCCACCCATACCGACAATAAATCTGCCAAATTAACAAGCCCCTTCTTCCCCCAGCCAACGGTACATCTCCTGCTGGCTAAAAAGCCAGGTTGAACAGATGCATCTTACACAGTATTCTAATAACATTCCAATAACATGCTCAGAAACTACAGCGACAAGCACGAGCAAATGCCTGGAGAGATTAGTTTAGATTGATGGAGGCAGGCAGTTTCTGAGCAGGAGGGCTCATATTGAAGAGCTGTGGTCCCTCCATTGGCCATGCCATTCCTCATGCCCTCAGGAATCCAACCCTAGGGACAGACAGCAAGCACATTCCTTGAACATAACTTCCAGGATCGGGTATAGAGGAAGAGACGAGCCTAGGCCCTAGAACATTGACTGCATTATAGCTGATCATGAACATCAGTGCAAAGTGAGTGTGAAAACATGGTAGAGTTTTACACCCACGGGCACTGGTGTAAATGACTGCCCATGACGCAGGGCAGCAGGAAATTGGGAACAGCACCCAGACGTGAGTGGGAACCCAGAGCACTGCCATGCACTCAGTGAAAGAGACTAAGCCAGGACTTGAACTTTTTCAAAGCTGAGGTTGCTCAGATCAAGGGTCACTTCGAAAGCTACCACTAGCCTGCCGTGTTGCACTAGCAGATGGGGTGCGGTGGAGGAAGTGGGTGTGGCTAGAGGAATGGGAGCAGAAGGGAGATTAGATCTAGTTAGCAGATGGGATTGAAATAACCAGAACATCCTTCGATGAAAACTAAGTGTGCATGGGGATTTCACAGTAACTCATCCAAACACATGGGAATCTCAAGTCTGGGGCCTATCCACAAGGTGGCACATCCCCCTCAACAGCCTGGGAGGTTGCTCTGGAGGATAAGCAGTGGTCCTTGGAACCTGACTCTGCCAACACCAGTTCATGTCCCACCTTACGCAGAAAATGGAGGGGAAGGATGGTCCATAAGAACAGCCAAACTGCACCAGACCAAAGGTACATCTAGCCCAGTATCCTGTCTTCCGACAGTGGCCAATGCCAGGTGCCCCAGAGGGAATGAACAGAACAGGTAATTATCAAGTGATCCATCCCCTGTCAGGCGAACAGAGGCTAGGGACACCATCCCTGCCCATCCTGGCTAATAGCCATTGGTGGACCTATCCTCCATGAACTTATCTAGTTCTTTTCAGAACTACAGTCTTGGCCTTCACAACATCCTCTGGCAAGGAGTTCCACAGGTTGACTGTGTGTTGTGTGAAAAAATACTTCCTTTTGTTTGTTTTAAACCTGCTGCCTATTGATTTCATTTGGTGACCATTCTTGTGTTATGAGAAGGAGTAAATAACACTTATTTACTTTCTCCACAGCAGTCATGATTTTCTAGACCTCAATGATATCCCCCCTTAGTCGTTTCTTTTCCAAGCTGAAAAGTCCCAGTCTTATTAATCTCTCCTCATATGGAAGCCGTTCCATACCTTTAATCATTTTTGTTGCCCTTTTCTGAACCTTTTCCAACTCCAATATATCTTTTTGGAGATGGGGCGACCACATCTGCACGCAGTATTCTAGATGTGGGTGTACCATGGATTTCTAGGGAGGCAAGATGATATTTGCTGTCTTCTTATTTATCCCTTTCTTAATGATTCCCAACATTCTGTTTGCTTTTTTGACCTGCCGCTGCAGGTGGAGTGGATGTTTTCAGAGAACTCTCCACAATGACTCCAAGATCTCCTTCTTGAGAGGTAAAAGTTAACAGTGGTTAGGGCACTGGCTTAGGATGTGGAGACCCAGGTGCAATTCCCAGCTACTGCCGTGCAATTACTGTGTGACCTTGGCCAAGCCACTTGGCCTCTCTGTGTCTCAGGTCCCCATCTATAAAAACGAGGGCTAAGAGCCCTGCCCTACCTCATGGGGGCGCGGTGCGGATAAACATGCTAAAAGATTGTGAAGCGCTTTGAGAGCTGCTGATGAAACGCTCTAGGTGAGAAATAGGCATTATCATTCAGCCAGCTCACGCCATGTAAGCCACCGGCCCTGGGCCTTTATTACTAAGCCTGCCCACCGGTGATGAGGCAGGCACACTGCACAGCTATTTCCACAACAGATTCGGTAGCACCCGATCGACAGAGATCTAAGGGTCTCATCCTCTTGGCTAAAATCCCCCCCCCCCCCCCGGTTCCTAATGACCCTGTTTGCTCACAGGAAACTCATTCAATCCAGCCCCGCTGGAGACCTAGGAAGCCCCCCGACCCCGCCTTGCCTTCCCATGCAGCTGTCTGTGCCGATTGCTCTCCAGGAAGCGTGAGTGATGAGGGGAGAGAACAAGGCCATGGCCCTGCCTGACATGCAGTTCTCCTGCTGCTGAGCTTTGCCTGACATTTCACTCCTACGCAGGAAACAAAGACCCCTGCCAGGAGATCGTGCTCCTGCAAGGAGGGGCGTGCAATCAACTCCTATTAATCTACGGGAGTCCCGCAGCAAAGAGCAGGAGCCCTGATCCCAGGGCGGGTTGTTTGCATCAAGCACTTGCTTGAAAGAAGAACTTCGCTCCTTGAGGAACTGACTCAACTTCCTGGGCTGCAGTTTTTCCCTCACATTGGCTTCAGCAACAGCAGCACATTTGCAATGGTCTTCAGCCCATTTCTGGCATAGAGAACTCCCTGAGCTTCCACATCCCCAGGCCCTGGTTAGAGAGGAAGTGGTGGGTTCAATTCCCACCTCTTACTTACTCTCGCTGTGCCTCAGTTTCCCCATCTGTAAACCAGGGAGGATAAAGCTTCCCTTCTCCCATCTTTCGTCTGTCTTTCTTTTGATTGTCAGCTCGGTGGGGCAGGGACTCTCAGTCGCTCTGCACACGTACAGCACCTCGCGCACTGAGGTTTCGATCCCACGCCTGTGCTCAACCCCCCTGACAACAATCCTCATTCACGGGACCCGTGAAGACAACGAGGTAACCCGGTGGGGTCCTGGTGAAGCACAGATGGTGATGCACGCGAACCAAAGTGACGGAAGCCATATCCAAACCCAGTGTCCAAAGCACCCACAGAGACCTTGCCAGGCCTCACCAGGCAAGCTTTACGGAAAGCTTCCTCCAGGTCCAGCCTCCGGCTGCCATAACCTGCACTTGGCACACTGCTGCACACGGGCAGGAGAGCTGTTTTGCTGGATAGGCAGTTCCATCCCGGTTCCCCTAAGTCCTGACAATGAGCCCAGTAACAGGATCACACAAAGGGGGCTTGTATTTCCTTTGTATCTCTGTCTCTCTATGGCCAGCAGCCCCGGGCGGTGTAGTCAGCACTTCACACTAGGGCCCTCTGTCACAGCCTTGCAACGCTTGATGGCTCTGAGTGAAGGCACTAAAATGACAGTCATTATTTCGGCAACCAAAAACCACTAGGAGCTTATTCTTTGGCTGGGGTTAACCTGAGAGACTGTATCTCGTGTTTGGCCAGCTGGACAATAGGCCATTAATAGCCCGTTTGCCCAGTACAGACGGTCCTGTCGCACACCAGTGGCTGTAGCCTATTCAATACCCATATTGTCTGCTAGTCTACCAGGGCTCTTGATGAGCGGTAGCGAAGGTGGTTGTGTCAGCGTGTCCCTGGCACGCTCCTTATTTTCAGGGGATTATTGGGTCAGAGTCTCAGCTGACGGAAGTCAGCATAGCCCCTTTCAAACCAACAGAGCCCTGTCGTTTCTCACCAGCTGATGATCTGGCCCAGAATGGGCTTATAATAATATGAGAATCTCAGCAATGGTGAACATACCAATCTCATCCAAGGTCCCAACAAGTGCATTCGGTTTTGTATTCATTTATTTCTTGGAACTGTTTAAATTACAAGTTTAATTTCCTGCCATTAAGTAGATGGGTCTTGAGCTCTTAGCTATCGTCGTGGTGGCAGCATAGTTGAGCAGATATAGCACTCGACTGTGACTCAGGAGACCTGAAATGAAATCTTGGCCCCATGGAAGTCAGTAGGAGTTTTGTTACTGACTTCTAGGGGGGCAGGAGTCAACCACTGAGTGACCTGGCTCTGTCACTGACCTGCAGAGTGACCTTTGGCAAGTCTCTTCTCAGCTCTGTGACTCAGTTTCCCTCCCACCCTTTGTCTATTTCGATTGCAAGATCTTTAAGGCAAGGATTGTCTCTTACTACCTGTATGGACAGGACCTGACACAATGAGGTCCTGATCAAAGCTGGGTCCTCGAAGTGCTACAATAATACAAATAACACCAGTGATAATGGGACATAGAGAAGGACAGAATCAGGGGCCCATACACACAGAAACCCAAAGTTCAGTGTTACACCGATCCAAGACCCATATTCACTCATAATGACAACAACCTTCCATTTCCATAGTGCCTCGCAACCTGAAAAACCCTAAAACATATTCCAAAGTCTGTGAGGGGCTTTGGGGCCACTGAGTGACAATAAGCCCTATGTAAATGCAGCGAGTACGATTTACACACACAAACAGCTTTGGTAGTTACTGTCCACAAACCTAATCCTCTCTGGGCTCTACCCAGCGGTGATCCCTGTACCCTGATCCTGTCACCCGATTACATCCCAGCCTTTGTATTCTGCCCCCAGCATGCACGAGACCGTCGCCATAGATTCGCAAGCCGATTAAGGGACCTTTCAGCTGTCCCTGGCTAGCAGGAAAGCAGTCGGTAGGCAGCTGCTGCTGTGGAAGGCTAGGAGAGCTATCTAGCACAGCAGAGTCTGAGCAGCTCTACATCCAGCTAATTAACTGTGCGTGACCATTAAGACACCGTGCGGGGCTGAGACTGCATCTCAGCTGGGATCAGCTTACTCTGAAACAACCAGCACACTGGGGATGAAATATCTGTCGTTTCTCATATTAAAACCATTACTAGTGGGATGCATGTAAGGAGACAGAGATCTTGTATCTCACAGATCAGTATTCAGGCATGATCTGCCACTAAAATGCAGCCACCTCTGGTGTAGAGGAAAGGAGTGGGCAGACAACTGGTACACGACAGCGGCAGCAAGAGAAGTAATTACGCCGGGCATACTAAGGCAAATCTCTACCTGTTGCAAGAAGTGGCACAGAATCAAAGATCTTGCCTGGAGCTCCCTCCCCCGACCCCCACCCACTGGCCGGATCAATGGATGCAGACATGCGGGAGACCTCAGCAACAATCAATGTGGGCAGCACTGCACTAATGTTACTCTTCTTTAAAAGAGCTTGTTCTGTTGCACGGTTTTATGGAGAAAGGATGGGCAGGGATGCAAAACCATGCTCTGAAGCATTCCTAAACTGTTTGCCAGAAGTTGGAATGGGCGATGGGCGATAGATCACTTCATGACCACCTGTTCTGTTAATTCCTTCCGAAGCACCTGGCATTGGCCACTATCAAAAGACAGAATATGACCCAGTATGGCCATTCTTATGAAGGCACAGGACTGGGTGTCAGGATGCTGCTGCCACTGACTTGTTTGTAGCCTTGAGCAAGTCACTTTAGCCTCTCTTGCCACCTCAGTTTTCCCCTTCAGTAAAATGGTGACCGACAAGACAAACCTGCTGTACAGAGGGACTGTGGGAGCTGGTGTTTGTAAAGCACTTTGTGATCCTTGGATGCCAGAATCCCGGGCATTTAGGAGACAGAATCCTTTGTAAGGTGCCTTGAGCCCCAGGGATGTAAAGCTCTGTCGTCCCTGCAGGTCCTGCTGGAGTTACCGGTTTCCCATTCCCACGAGATCAGGAAGCCTGATACTTCAGGATCAATTTCCACACCCCTCCCTTAATATGCATGGTATGGAAAAGAACATTTGTAGGGCACAGTAAAGGGTTCCCCCCAATAAACACAGCTATAAATTTTATAAACCCCAAACAAACCCCCCAGCAGCACAAAGGGCTAGTACGCTCTCTGCATCTTCGAGACTGGAGTGGACCTTTCCAAACAGCATCACATTTTGATCCTAGCCCCCTATGAAAGGGGCTGAATCTCTGCCAGTTTATGCTCCACAAAACTGTCTCTAATACCTGGATTTCGAAGCTATTCATCTCTCCCGTGAGACTGCCATGCCAGGTCAGCACTTATCAGATTACCTGAAACGCCATCATCTTGCACACCACTCTCAGGAAATGGGGGCGGAGTAGGAGAGGTTCAATCCAAATAGATATGCACAAGACTAAAATCCCCTCCAGACTACAGCTCAGACCTAGGAGACAGGCCTCCTCAGGGCTGATCTGAGTCTAAAAACCAGCCCCAAGAACTCAGCCAGATCTTTCTGCAGCAGCACAAGAAGAAACTAATGAAAGAAGACGCAGTTCCTGACCTATTTTCCCCCCTTCAGGACAATTTACAGAAGCGGTACTGACTAGGTTTCTGTCTGAGGCCATGTGCTGGGGCAGCAGTACTGTGTAGAATCAGGCATTAAAATGCTTTGCATCGGGGTTTGAAATCTGTTTTATTTAAAGCTCCGGGAGTCACATGATGGCAAGTGAATAAGCAAATACCACAATTCTGCCTCCTTGCCAAGGATTGAGCTAATCTGGCATTTAACCTTAAACCAGTTGTGCACCCATCCTGGGTTGGCTGTGTGTGTGTGTGTGTGCACGTGTGTTTTGCTTAGCGGTGGAGGAAATGCAGTGGATTGAAGATGTCTGAAAGCTGCATGGGAATCAGTGTAACAATTCAACCCTTTTCTTCCAAGGATCTCAAAGCACAGCACAAACAATCATTAAGTTTGGCAGCCCCCCAGTAATAAAAACAATAACTTCATAATCCTTATCTGTCGATCTCAAGACACATGATTAGTTGTATTGCAATAATGCTTAGTGCCCCCAGTAAGGAACCAGGGCCCCACACACAGAGGCACAGAGAAGTTAAGGACTACATTTTTAAAGGCATTTAAGCGCTTAAAGATGCAGATGGGTGCCTAGCGGGATTTTCAGAAGCACCTAAGTGCCAAACTCCCATTAATTTCAATAGGAGTTCAGTGTATCTGCATCTTTATGAGCCTAAATGCCTTTAAAAATCTGGCCCTAAGTGAGTAGCCTAAAGACGCAGAGCAATACAGAGGCAGAATTGGGAATAGCATCCAGCTCTCTCAATTCCTAGCCCAGTTGCTTAGCTGCTGCCCATCCCACCTCTGGGTGCATGCATGCGTGTGTGTAGGGAGAGAGATTACCCTTCTGGAACAACATAACATTACCCAGATGCTATACAAAGTCAAAGGGGCACAGTTAAAATCCGGACCATCCCACGCATGTAAAACTGCAGCCGAACGTTTGGAAAGTACCTGTGGGGAAGATGTCTGGAAACGAAGACGCCAACAGGCAGGGGGAAGGGAAGAAAACAGCAATTCATAGACCAAAATATTTCTCTGGCAAAGCTGAGGGGAGAGGGAGTCAGAGCCGGGGCAGGGGGGTGGGAAGAGAGAGTCAGAGCTCTCCACTGCCAGCCCTGAGCTGAAAGACAGCCATTCGAAGTCTGAATGGGAAACCTGCTTCCAAGTGCTTCATGATGCGAGAGCCACTGACGAGCCACAGGTGAAGGTCTCAGGGTGGAACGAACAGCCTGCAGTCCTTCGGGTGAGAGTGCAAGAATCACAAGGATAGTGCCATGCAGGGGCAGCCTCCAAAGCGCAGGTGTGTGAGCAGGAAGAGGTCACCGTCACCATACACTTCTCAGTGAGGCCACCAGAGATCACGAGGCGCGTGGATTCGGAACTCCCATGGAACAGGCTGTGGCGTTCCAGTGAGGGGGAGGCTGGCTTCCCGGTACGTGAACGATGAGGCTCTGAGATTCAGTCTCGTCGCACGGGGAGTCAGTGCTGGGATTGGACCCAGCAGCTCCTGCCTCCCAAAATTATTATTAATCGTATCATTGCAGGAGCGCCTGGGGGCCACAACTGAGATTTGGGGCCCTGTTACTCTAAGTGCTGTGAGAGACGGTCCCTGCCCCACAGAGCTAGAGGTCTAAACAGAAAAGGCAGACCAAAGATAATGTTTTTATCTCCATTCGACAGATGGGAACTGAGGCACAGAGAGAGAGAGAGAGAGAGAGAGAGACATTAAGTGACTTGCCCAAGGTCACAGGGGGAGTCTGTGGCAGAGCCGGGAATTGAAGCCAAGTCTCCTGACTCCCAGCCTGATGCCAACAAGTCTATACAGCCAACCCCCTGCTCAGGCATTGGAATAGACCTCTGATAGACTGTATAAGCCTGCAGTTCCCTATCCAAATAATGACTGCCGTAACCGTATGTCAATGTTTAGATAAGAGTGGGCCTCTAAGTGGCCTTATCTGAAATCATCTTGGTGGGATCTTTCAGACTTTGCTAGTAGAGCTACATTCCAAGACGCGCAGCAGGTATTTTGCCCTGCTTGTGCAATCTCCCTTTTGCTGCACCTGTGCTGATGGGCAGCAGGAGACGGGGGGACTGCTGCTGGCTTGCGATAGGGGAGACTGCTTGAGGATGCACTCCCAGCCGTCAGACAACAGGGAGCTTATGTCTATTAAAGTCCTGTAAAAAAAGGAAGGCAACGAGGGAAATAAAAGCCTCCTAGGCCGAGAGGCAGCTGCCTGGGATCCCCCTGTGATAAGATGATTGTTTCGAGGCTGCAAGCTTGGCAAGAGCTCAGATTTGTTACCTTGATGCCAGGCTGTTCAAAACATGATTGCTGCAAAATAAATAGCTTCCTTGGATGAACTCTATGTGTTCTCATTTGCCCTCAGCCAGTGGACAGTCCACAGGTCTGGCAGCCTTTGGCAGTGCTTACCTTGGCTCGGGTCATACGCCTTATCTGTGCCCACTGTCATAACTGGTTCCAAGGAGCTCCTTTATGTGTCAGTTTCGCCTCCCCGCTTTCAGATGTCACCAGCCACCGCAGCGCTCTGCCAAGCTAGTGACCTTTCCCCATCTATTGCAGGGAGCCAAATACTCTTGGATGCCTTTCTACCGGCTACCAACATTACTAAGCTTTCCTCCCCATGCACCTTCTCATGCACAAAGAATTTTGGCCTTGCAAGGGGCCAGAGGCTGATCAACCGCATGAACAACAGACGTCGTTTTGGCTATAGGCCGGGAAGAGGTGTTGCAAAACCAAACACCAAGAGGTACTTTAAAAGAAAAAAAAAAGGGTAAGAGCCAGATCCTCAGCCAGGCTAGCTTCCTCCCTGACTTGGACTTTGACTGATGCTGTGTCAATTTATACCAGCTGAGGTGCTAGCCCAGGGTCTCTCGCTTCTGGTTCAAATCTGGCCCAGCTCAACAGTGATCTGGCAGATGCAAGGCAGCCCTTTGTGCAATGAGTTTTGTGGGCTGCAGTTCAGCGGACAAATGCCCAAGTTGCCAACAACATGGCAACCTACCCCCATCCCTAACACATGCATCTCCAACTCTTCTCTTGGCAAGAACGGAATAGGCCCCAGAGACTGAATGAACCTGTGATGCCTAGAGGTGACCTCGCCCATCTTCCGGGTCAGGATTGAGGTATAAGGGCAGGGAAGCTTGCCCTGCAGCTGTCCACGCTGTAGCTGTTCTACGCATGGGGCTGTCTGTCTGGAACCTTTCACCGGCAATGCAATCCTCCTTAGGAGTGGAATGCGAACAGGAGGACGTGTAACAGCCAGAGAGGCTCACCCAGCAGCTCCCTGCTGGAATGTAAACGCCAGCTGGTTATCTGCCTTCTGTTAATACCCTGCACAAATGATAATGATGTACCCGGAATAAACCATTCCCAGGCAGCATGCTCTGTTAGCGGATCCTGCTCTACCATGCCTGGAAGAATAAAGAAAACCCCACCAAAATGGGATGTGAGCACACAAAGCACCAACATCCCTTTAGCCGTCGGGAAACCTCCTCCAGCCTCCAAATGGAGGGCCACCCTGCGGGCCCCTCTACACTCGGGGGACCCAGTTATAATACACAGTTTGGTTAAAAATGCTGTTCCACCTTAAAAAGTAGACAAGATCCAGGACTCTGGACCATGCCACGGCTCTTTCACTATTCAAGGCTGCAGCACAGGGTACGGATACCCCATCCACGCGACAGGATGGAACAGCGTTGCAAGCTCGCTACCAGGCAACTGTGGCCGTACAGGGCCCTCTCCCTTACACAGTAAACCTGCCTCAAAGCAGCTATGCTGCTTATTAGAGTGGTAGACAAAACAGGGGTGGTTCTATGGAAAAGAAACCCCCTTTCCGATGTATTCAGACTCTATCCCTTTTGCACCCCAGTTCAATCCCGGCCACGCACCCTTTTCCCTCCCAGCCCCCTCCTCTCTTTGAAGTTATCAGCTCCTTTGTTGCAACCTGGTAGCGGATACAGACGAAGATGGCTGCTACTCTGAAACCTGTCTGGTAGTTCAGTCTCCCACACGGGTCCCCATCTTTTCAGCATGCAGCCACAGCTCTGGTGCCCTGGACAAGTTAAAAGCATTTATGCCTGAGCCCTTGGAAAGTGGGGACAATAACGGAGCTCAGCATGAGATCCACACAGAGGGAAGGAGAGAGAGATCTGCTAGAGGAGCCTACAAGGCAAGGTAGGATGATGAGGTGCTATAAGGAATCTGAATGGCAGATCAGTGGGAAAGAATTTGACACCAGCTCCAGGAAGGAAGGATGGTCGGGGGGTAAGGCAGTTGCCTGGGACTCCGGAGATCTGGGCCTGATTTCTGGCTCTGTCACGGACTCCTTAGGGGAGTCTATTCCTCATCTGTAGAATGGAGATGTTTCCCTTCTCCCATCCTTTGTCTTTTAGGCTCTCCAGGGCAAGGACTATGTATATGCATAGAACCTCCCACAATGAGGACCCCAGCATGGTTACAGCCTCTAGGCCCCACTGTAATACAAACAATAAATGAGGACAACATCCTGGTGGTTTCAGTTTCTGACTTGAGTGCACAGTCATTGATACCACAAATGCTGACAGAGCTAACGCTGCCCTGAGCATCCCAAGGAGAGCTGTGGTGGAAAGGGATGATTGGGCTTGATGCCCTCTTTTTTGCTTCTTTATAAAGATGGCCTGAAAGGCTTGTGTCCTAAAAGATTTTTCCATGCGCTCTCTCATCTTTTGGTTGAACTTATTCAGGTCTGGTATATACTAGGAGGCTCTATGGATGACTGGAGAACTGCCGTAACTGCGACTTCACAGTGTCAAGATGACAAAGATGAGCAAGTTAGAGAAGAGACTTTCTGCCACATTGTTTAAAATGTCCTTGGTTTGGTTAACACCTATTGAATTCCAGTGGCTGATGGACACTTTGGAAAGAATATGTCTGTGGTAAAGACTGCACAACCTTTCAGTCCAGGAATGAGCGCTCACAATAAACGTCTGAGACTCACAAGAGGTCCTCCAGCAAAACCAGTGAAGACCAGACTGGGCATTCCCAAAACCCTAAAAACTCAGCAGGTAAAAGACAACTCGAAGGATGTCTTTGTACCTCAAGAAGCAGAAAATGGCAATTTTAAATGTTCCTTTGCAGGTCATCTTTGTACCTCACAAAATCCCTGAAAGACAGGTGAGTATTACACCAATCTGACTGGCCCAAGTTCACTCAGCAAGCGTATCCTAAGTGATCTGCTCTAACCACTACACCGCACTCCCTTCTGGTTTGAAAGCCATCGAGTCGACTGTGCACATGGGAGCTAGCTGCACTCACCACACCATTATCACAGTGCCACTAATTATACAATTAACCGCTAATAAGAGGGGATTGGGATGGATTACGTGCTTAACTCGAACACATACTGTTAATCTGAATTTATGAAATCATTCCCTCTCCCTTAGACACCGTATTCTGTTTTCATGGACTTAAAATGACTCCCAGGGATCCCTTTCTCCTAGCCCCTCTGCTGGAAAACTGAAGTCAAAGGGGCTTTGTTTGCTATCTTCTTTGACTCCTTCCTTCCTGGCAGAATAGCACCTTGGATTTGTCTGACAGCAATTCAATACAAAGGACTTGCTTGTGCAGTCAAAGCCTTTGAAATGCCACAATCACAGCTCTTTAGAAATGGTGCAACCATCAGGGGGGTTGATGGTACCAGGAATTCTCATCCTAGCAGGGAAAGTGCTGTCATTGTTCTTGCTGGGGGGGAGGGGGGAAAGAGGGGCTGGAGATTTACTGATAAAGGGGAGGGGCATGCGAGAAACAGGGTGTGGGGCAATCCTTGGGTGAGGGATTGGTTTACCTGGGAGACTGGATGTCACTGGGAAGTGGAGGCATTACCTGCATTTAACACGGTCTTTTGGAAAAGACCTAAGAAACCAGAGTCCTGGCCAAAAAGCTCCTGAAAGGTGGCATGGTGTAAATACATACATAAACGCGCGCACACAGTTTAAATTCTTGTCTTAAATCTCGTACAGTACAATGCAAGCCAGCTCAGGTATCCATCAGACTCACCTGTGGCCCTTTGAGACCCTTCCAAGGAGAGTCTCTGCAGTCTCCGTGCAGAGCAGAGGCATATGACCTGAAGAATGTCTTCAGAGCTGTAGGTCTCTCAGAACTCAGCCTTCCAGCTTTAATTTGCTGTGTCTCCGCTCTCCCTCCTGGCTCAAGGGCAGGGATTAAACGATCTCCATTCTAAGTTTTTCAGAAGGCCTGGTGAAACTCTGCACTGCCGTCATCCTCCTCCTCAGGCCTTCGTCACAGAGTTTATCTGTGTCTCGTCTTTTTCGCTTCACAATAAAGAAATAATAAGTACAGTGGCTCCTCTTCCCAGAGCAGTCGGAGGAATCCCTTGGAGATTTCTGGCTCAGACCACATGAGCCGAAAGTTAGACTTAGCCCTGCAGAATCTAGCTCCGCACTGGACAGAATTTTACAATGCACCCCCACCACCTCCCTAAAAAGGGGGACTGGGTGACAATGGGATACCATGCTGCAGATGCTCGGTAGCACTGACTGTCTAATGGCTGCTTAGTGGCCTATGCAGCATGAAGTTTATGGTTTTACTCCAGTTTCTGCGGACACGTGTCCAGGCTCAGCAGAGAGACTGGGGTCCAAACGGTCCGTGGAGGGTGAACCACGCTCCCGTGGAGAAGGGAGGTCTCTCCAGGGTGGTGCTGGAGACACTCGGGTATGGCAGTGCTGGGGGGATGCATGCCTGTGCTGAACCTGCTTTCTGGATAAACAGAGGCTTTGAGTCACCGGGGCTGTTCATTTACCACCTACCACCAGGGCTGAACGCACTGAAAAATTATCAATGCATTTATTGTAGAGACAAATACAGAGGGCAGCAGAGGTGGCGACCTCTCCCCTAGATGTGGTCTCCAGAGTGCAGGGCTTAGGGAACATTGGCAGGGCTACATTACAGAGCTGTTTCGTAGTCACACCCCCAGGCGGTGCCTGTTACCATGGACTGGACTAACAAGGCTTCATTCTGCGGTGTGGTCAAACTGGAACCTTTCATGAACATTAAAAATAACGTCTAAAGAAGTCCAGTCACAGGAATGGGGAATAAGCTGATTTGCTACGTCCATTCTAAGTGTCTGGCAGACAACACAGCAGGCCAGACTCCACTGTGATGGGCAAAATATAAGAAGCTGAATAGAACAGACTGGGTCCAATTTCTCACTCTGCTATATACTTTCTGTGTCACCTTGGGCAAGTCACTTAATCTCTCTGCGCTTCGGTTCCCATTTGCAGAACGGAGATAATGACCCTCCTTGCTCCCAGCCTTGTTCTGTCATGTCTGTTCAAACTGCAAGATCTTTGGGGGAGGGACTGTCGTTCGTCGGTGCGTGGTCTTCATGGAACTACCCCGGTTTGCACCAACTGAGAATTGGGCCCACTCCCCTTATTTAACAATCGCGGGTAAGTGGAGATGTGTTCCTTCTCTCTACGGGATTTGGAGGGTTCTGTAATTATCGGAAAGGCCATGTAAAGCAACCATTTGATACTGGGACTAGACAAAAGATTCTGTCTGTGCTAAGGGCAGGGCAGATTCCTAAGAGGTCAGGAGCAGGAATCGGCCATTTATGCAATTACCACGTAATGATTCGGAGATAATTATGAGCTGGTTGCTTCTAGGGTATTTCTGTAGCAATAGGAGCATTAAATGTCTCAGGGTGGGTGGAAACTTCCCCAGAAAACACTTTGCTGCTGTTCCTTTGCATGTGAATTTACCCTTTCAGCTTGAAGAGTGAAGGACATTATGCAGGGAAAAGTTACTGTGCCCAGCCAGCCGATCCCTTTAATAATAGCCCTTCTACAGCGCCTTTCACTTGAGGATCTCCAGCTGTTCTACTGACATCGATAAAGCTGCAGCCCCGCGGTGAGAGAGGTAAGTATTATCCCCAGCACACAGATGGGGAACTGGAAACACAGGCAGGAGATGCGACTTGTCCGAGGTCACGCAGCCAGTCCATGGCAGGGCCAGGAATAGACCCCAGGAGTCCTGACTTCAGATCCTGATCTATGCTTTGAATGAATCCTGCCAGAATTATTTATTTATATGCTCAACGAGGTCACTGATGAGGTTGATGATCCTGACACGACACCCACAGTACCAGCCTGCAGTGTTTGCTGCGTGATGGCACAGGTACCACAGGTCCTTCCATTAAATTCAAGTGGAGTGGTTACATTCTGCTCCGTTCGCAGTCTCAAAGGGCCAGCTCTCTCACTGGCGTACGTCAGCATAGATCATTGACTCCAGCTGAGGATCTGGACCAACACCCCTCACTGCCTTTCCTATTCCGTTTGTAAGAGTACTGGCTTTCTCCCACTAGGTGGTTATACTGCATTGGTGGGAAGAGATTCCTACCTCTATATTTTGAAATGAAGCACTGAGGGCTAGATTTTTTAAAGTATTCAGCTAGGTTCAGAAAGGCTACAACTTCCATTGAAATCAATGGAAGTTGGGTACCTAAATACCTTTGAAAATCTGGCCCCTTTGTGAGCTGTCTGAATGAAGATCAGCAGCACTGGCCACACCACAGCTCCCTATCACCTGCCATTAATCAAATGATACTTTCCAACATATACCCAGCCACTGAGCAATCCACGACACACTAGATGGTACAAAGGCAGGGTTAAAGCTGACGTTTCAGGTGGAAATACAGCTATGTATCTTGGAATGGCTCATTTTAATGCTGCTGTGATTGTTAATGGTGTGTCAGAGAGCTTAGAGCTTTGGAGAGACGTCTCTTTCAATTATTATTTAATTCACAATAAATAACACAAATAAACAGGGATGTTGGAATTTTTCCCTGTTTTGCAGGAATCACATATTTAAATCTGTTTTAAGGCTGCGGAATTTAAGATCAGCCCAGAAATTCAATTCTTGTGGATTCAGAAATTCAATTTAAAAAATACCCCAACAATTGCAGCTCTCAGGTCTGCTGGGGAAACAGACCAAATTCCTCCCTCCTCCCCAACACACACACTTTACTCCAGCCCCAAAACTAGAAGAATTTGTTAGGAATTTCAAATGCCAGCTGTTTGTTTCAGGCTCCACAGAGAGGTGTTAGCAGCACACAAGAGCTGTGAGAGGAAGTTCAGGCTCTGGGACTGTGGAAGGGACGTTATCGGGGTTTGACTGTGTGACCAGTCCCATCAATACATCTGAACAGAAGACAAGAGGCTGAGAAGTGGGAGTTCACACCCCTTCATCCCTCCTTCCTATTCAGGATCACAAACTTCCCCGTGGCAGCTACAGCAATTGCCAGAGTAACTCATGGAAAACAACATACTCCGATACTTTTTAAGCTAACTATTAATACTATTTAGCAGTGGGGGGAAAAAGGAGAGCCAAACCCATGCAGCAATCTACAAACCACGGTCCGTGGATTACAGTTTGAGAACAACTGCCCTAAACCATTTGGAGCAGCAGTACCCTCAAGATTTTTTTTCTTTCCCCAAAAGAAGGGCATGGAAATCAGGTAAGGCCAAGGGGTGGTCTACACTACCGCTTAAGTCGATGTAACTTATGTCGCTCAGGGGTGTGAAAATGAGCCGATATAGCATGGTAGTGCCCTAAGCTACCTCGCTGAGAATGCTAAACTCACAGAACCCGAGGGCTTGAGAGAGAGACCTGAGATCATCCAACGCTCAGGATGAACGTTGCCCTCAATGATAAACATATCATGGCAGACACTGAATAATAATTAAAAAAATCTCACATTATTCTTGCCCCAGGGGAGATGAAAAGGAGAAAGAGAGAACCACATGTGTCTGATGCCAGTTATGTTACTTAATGCACCTCTGGATGATGCTTAGAGACCACGATGATGGGCATGGTATAGACACTAGAACAGAACAGACTAGAACAGAACATGACCGGGTATTTCTTCCCAGACGCCCAGTCTTGCAGAATAAATTAATTTTCTTCCAGAGGTTCTGTGCACTGAAAACGCACTCTTGACCCTCGGCCAATTTAAACACGTTTCGGAAGCCAGGCTCTGAATATTCAGTGTGGTGGCTGGAGGAACATTTACCAGGCAGGAGAGAATCTATAATGGGAGCTTGTTTGACTGTGAACATCTCCAAGGCTGAACTTAACCCTTCCAGAGATAATTCCTCCTTGGGCCACTCCACCCATGTTATGCCCGAGACCACCACCTCAAAACACAGAGCAATATGTTTCTTTGGCACCAGCCGGGTGCCTAGTCTCCAGCCAAAGACATCCTGACCAGAAACACGCTGCATGAACTGAATCTTCACTCCAAGGGACTCAGAGCCAGATTTTTAAAGGTATTCAAGCACCTAACTCCCACTGAACTCAATAAGAGTTAGGCACCTAAATTCCTTGACAAACCTGGCCCTAATTCCCTTAGTCTCCTAAAAAAAAATCTCATCACTGAGCAATGGAAAGAATCCCCACCTCTCCCATGAGCCCCAGCACCCCACTGCTGTCATTAGTTATACAAGGATGTTGCTGCTGGTAACAGCATCTTCTATTTCCCAAGGGAACCCACTGCCCTGCAGCTAAAAAAACAGCTGAATTAAAGAGACACTAACAGCCACCTGCTTTGTTTTTCCAGGTTAATTTCATTGATTAATTTATTTGACTCTCACCCCAGCTTGCTCTTCTAAAAGCAGGAAAATAATAAACTGACAAGTGTCACATCAGGAGCTGGGAGCCAGGATGCCCAGGTTCCATGCCCAGCTCTGTCAATGACTCATTTTGAAACAGGAATAGGTCACTGTGCACAAGGGAGCTTTTAGCCGCTCTGAGCCTCGGTTTACCCATCTGTAAAATAGGGATAATAATACATAGCTCAAAGGTGTTTTGAGAGTTAATGTTTGGAAGGTACTCACTAATTATTACTAATTAAGTATCTCCATTAGCAAGGCCATTCTTTATGTGGCTCGTGCAGAATCTCTGCCCTCACCCTCCACACACATTTTTGAAATTAACATCACTTCATCCTGTTTACTTCTTTCTTTGTGCATCAACAGCAGTGATACTCCTGCTCTGGCAATCCTGTGTGTTCCCGAAATGCTGGGCAGAGGTGGCCAGCAGTTCATGCTGACAATGTTACATCAAAGAGCAGTCATTTTTAAAAATATTGTTATTAATATTACATTAACGCCTACATGCCCCAACCAAGATCAAGGCCCCATTATGCAAGGCATTGCACACGCACTCAGTGAGCGATTGTCCCTGCTTCAAAGAGCTTACAAACAAATTAGGTGAGACACACAAAGAGGAAGAAGACATGCAGAGTGGTGAAGTGACAGACCCAAGGTCTCTTGGCTGGTCAGTAGCAGAACCTAGACTAGAGTCCAGATCTCCTGGCTCCCTCCCAGTTCAGTGCACTATCCGCTATCCCATGCTGACCCTCTTGTTTCCTAGGATCAGAGTGGTGACTTCTCTCACCCAACCAGCTGCTTCCGTCAAATGAAAGTCTGAACCACCGGGCATTTCCCCATTGAAAGGCAGGGCAGATTCAGGAACCAAATGATTTGATTGCAGCTGCAATGTTACTATTAAACCGTCTCTGGCAATACCATTGCTCCTTAAGCCATTTCAGTTGTGCTGTGATAATCTGACACTTGCTGTTGGCATTCAGAGCATGACTGCTACATTGATCCTTCCTCTCTACCAACCACAACCCCCGTTATCTAATCTAACCAATCCAATCGCTCTAGTCTAAAGGGTTTTTCTATAGCGCCTCTCCCCTGATGCCTAGAGCACGGCATGTGTCTTCCCCTGCACCTGCCTTACAATTCGTTTTCTGCCACTCGACATACTGGCTTCTCTACATAAACATTTAGGGCAGGTCTACACTTAAAATGCTGCAGCTTCAGTTAATCCAGCTCCATGAAAGGTGGTAGCTATGTCGATGGGAGAAGCCTGTTTACACCGGGGGTTAGGTCGGGATAGCTGCGTAGCTCAGGAGGGTGGCTTTTTCACACCCCATAGCGTTGTAGTTATACTGATGTAAGTTGATAGTGTAGACCTGGCCTTAGTTCCCCGCAAGCTGGAGTGAGAATCTACCCTTCACTAGCATGCTGCACACTGACTGTCCATGTGGACCCTGCTGATGGGTTTGTTAACAGGCTTTCCTCTAGTCCTCTTTGAAACAGGAGCAGATTAAAGCCCATTAAGGAACTTTTAATGTGCGCCAGCAGGATCCGCTGAGACAGACAGTGCACGGCAGGTTAGATTCCCACCCCAGCTTGCCGCCAACTAATTGTTCAGGAGAGACACCTTTGCTCATCTGAAAGTATACGACCCATGCCTCGGTCCCAAGCACCTACCTGCCTTAGAGCCAGCTGGCTCAGGGAGCCCTATAAATAGCCCATGCAAGATGCAGTTATGAAGAGGGCAGGTGACAAAGATACGTACAAACTGCTGCAGGGCTGTTTTATTTTTTCCTAATTATCACTCCTCATATTAGATTTTACAAATAAAACATTCACTGCCCCCCGGAGGCGTCGGAGGTTGGGAAATGGGTAGGTGGAAGTGACGCACAAACGTATCGCTCAGAGCAGCAGGTAAAGACAGTCGTGTGACAGTTTCAGAAGAGGGTAGTCAGTGTCTCTCTTGCCTAGACTCCGTAGGGCTACTATATTGCCTACCATCACTTTGTCCCTCTAAGCAGTGGCGAGCTAAGCGTTTTAAAACTCCAAAGTGATTCCTGATTTGGGCTGTCTCAATTGCTGGTGCACAACCTGAGATACTTTAAAGGGGCTTGATCTTCAGGACATGCTGAGCACCCACACTCTGAAAACCAGCCCCTAAAGAGAATGTCTCTCACTATTCTAGGTACTAATATGTCCCCATTTTTTCTATAGCATCTGGACATCACACTGTCCTTTAAAGGTATTTATCCTCACAACAGCCCTGTGAGGTAGGGAAGTGCTACCATTCCCACTGTACAGAAGGGAGCTGGCACAGAAAGGCTCAGGGATGTACTCAAGGTAACACAGGCAGACTGTGGTGAAGCAGGGACTTGAACCCAGGTCCTAGGCTAGTGCCTGAACCACTGGACCATCCCTGCTCTCTAGGAATCGTGCAGCCAAAAGCACTAGCCCCTTGTTAGAAGATGTGGACCACTATGCATGGTGCCCATAGGCCGGAACTTTCAAGAGAGCTCAGCTGCCTTTCGGGCACCTATCAAACGGGTGCAGGAGCATTCAGCACATTGGGTGTGCGTTGAGTGCTGGGTTCTTTTGAAAATCTGGACACAGAAGTGTCCCAATGGGCGCGGCTGGGTGCGGAGCACTTCAGAAAATCTGGTGCTTGCTTAGGTGCCTGAGAGGGAGCTGAGTTCTTTAGACAATCTGGCCCTGAGTGTGGTTGCTGAGCACTTGCATATCTGCGTCTGAGCTGGTCTCTAAAAACAGCTAGAGAATGCAGAAGATAGCAGAATACGGATCTCAAATTGTGACCAGAAAATCTACAAGACTGGACTGCACAAAAGAAGGAGAGAGGGAAAAAAAAAAAACGAGAGACAGCAGAGACCTCAGCAGCAAGGAGGCATCAGTGTAGATTTACTTTACAGACTAAAGCTTGGTCGCTTTTCACAGCTGTCTGAAAGTAATTTTCACTCCAGCTTCTGTTCCAGCAAGGATGGCAGGCCAGTGGTGTGGGCGGCTAAGCAACTCGATATCAGAGGAGCAACTTTTGCTGTAGGGAAAATGCTACCTTAAAAGGAACCTTGATTGGAAATGAAAGAGCGTGACCGGGATGCTGTATTTGGTAAGAGATTGTCTCTGCAGAGCTAACTGCCTGCAAGATTGCAATCCGGGCCTTTGCATCTGCAGCAACCAACAGGTGGTGTTTTGTTTTCTGTTTCTTTTCCAGCAGCAGTGAGTTAATCAGGAAGGGATAAGAAGACAAATTCAATGGGCAGATCCCCGCCTGGATGCCATTTGCTGAAAGGAGCCAAGTGACCTCCAAAATTAGATGCCTATTAAACATGAGAGATGCTTGGATGCAAATCAAGGCAACATCAGTTTGCAGGGTTTGGGCTGACTTTTGGCAGGGGGCGGAGCTGATGCACCAGTAACTCAGAGCAAAACTGCGTTTCAGACCCTTTTGAGAGTTCTGTGTGGCCTGGAGGACTGAGCCGAGGGCTGGGAGTCAGGTGCCCAGGGTTCTTGCTCTACCATCAATTCCACTTCGCTTCCATATCTCAGGTTCCTCATCTGTGAAATGGCAACCTTCCTCAAAGGGAGGTTGCGAGGATGCTATTGTACATACAGCACCATGGAAGCTCAAACGATTATTTGGTCACTTAGAGATTTTCTCAGACAACCTGCCCCAAGTTTCAGGTGTGTAATGAAGCCAGGAGAGTGTTTCAGGGTTTGTAATGAATGATTCATCTGTCTCCAGAAGGCCAGAGTGGGGACTGATGGACTCAGAAGTGTGCTGCAGCCTGAAAACTTTAATGCAAACAGGAGGTCTGTGAAGTGATTGCAGTCCACCCAGTGTCACATGTGCATATAAACCTATAACTTTTGTTTTCAGCAGGTGGCCAGGGCTCTGCATGTGACACAGAAAGTGGAAGGATTGTCTGGGATTCAGGAGATCGGGTTTAATTCTCAGCTCTGCCACAGACTCCCTGAGTGACCCTGGGCAAATCACCTCATCTCTGTTCCTCCATCCGTAAAATAGGGCTAATAATCCTTCTCTTGTCTATTTAGACTGTAAACAACTTCAGGCAAGGACTCTCTCACTGTGGGTATGTGCTTGACACAATATGGCCCCTTCTCAGAGGGAGTCTAACCATTGCCATCATAAATACATCTGGAATACATTAGCCAGATTTAAAACAGCCAACTCAGAAGCCAGGGTGCATGGCTACTGCACTGTCATCACCCATAATGTCTGAACAAGACACACAATAACTGCGCACGTCATCCATTGAAGGGACCTACAAAACGTAGCCAATTAGTGACAGTGGCCGTCAAAAAAAATACAACACTAAAAATAATACTCTGTGCTTCCAAAGCACCTTCCATGCCAGCATCTCAATGCTCAGTGCAGACCCAATTGAGCAAACCTCATGGAGTGATGCAAGGTCACATTTCACAGATGGAGACACTGAGGAACAGAGGTTAAGTGAGTGACCAAAGGTCCCATGGGGAATCTGTGGCAGAGCCAAGAATAGACTCCAGATTGGTGAACTCCTGTTCTTTAGTCACAAGACCTTCCTATCTTTTCTAATGAGAGGACTTCCAGCCTTCGCTGGGGAGATTATTCCACTGTCTGATTTCACCCCGAGGAAATTCCCCTGATATGGTGCCTACATTTCCCTATGCCCAAGTTGATCCTATTACTCTCTGATCCTTCCCATATGCTGTCCCATCCCCCACCCCTCACATGCCTCTGTGGGGTTGGCTTTAGTGTCTGAAAGGCTCTTTGTGAAGTAAGATGTCTAGAGACCCATCCAGTTCCCTCCTCACCTGTCACTGGGCCTGTGATGTTGGAGCTGGGGAGGAGGCAGTGTGGCACTCCTGGGTGTGTAGGCTACCACAAGCCTACAGTTGCTAGTGCAGAAGATAAACCCTCTATGTGACAACGAGTTGGTCAGTGGAGGCATGTCTGTGAAATCTCTAAAGCCCTCCATCAAGGGGCAGCAGACCCGGAAAGTACTTCTCCCTTACTGGCCAGGCGAGCTGGCACACAACCCTAGCTAGCAGCACCACCCCTCTCCCCCACACTGGCAAAACCCTCCAGCACGCAGACGGGAGCAGTGCCAAAGATGCCTTCACTGTGCCAGTTGGCAGAACGACCTGTCTGGAGAGGGGATGGTTCTGATCTCTAGTCGTGCAGCAGGGAGGCAGGTATTGCCTAGTGGACAGAGCCTCAGCTTAGGGGTCAGGAGAGCTGGGATCTGTTCCCAGCTCTGCCACTTACTTGTTGCAAGCCCTTGGACATGTCACTTCCTATGTGCCTCACTTTCCTGTACTCAGGGAATGATGCTATTTACCCAGCTTGTAAACGTGCTTAGAGAGCTAAGAGTGGAAAGTGCCAATTATTATTAGAGAGTCTAAATATCTGGTGTTTGCAGAGGGTAACTGTTTTCAAGCTAACTGGATTTCTTTGGTGGTCTCTCAGGAGCCTTTTCACAGCCACCTGAGGACGGAAAGCAGCCCCATTTCGCATTGATCCCACATTCAGTCTGTGGTTTGTTTTTCCGCTCTGCCCAAACTACATTGCCACTGGAAATGCCCAGCGGCCTAACTGCACCAGAACCACTGGTTACCCTGCAGCAGCCAGGGCTCCATTCATAGGCACCACTTCTCAGCTTGAACCAAGCCCACTCCCATTCCATTAACCCTTTGCCTCCTGCCTGTGCAGAGTGCCATCCCCACCCCCTCACAGACACACACACAATGCCGGAGCCTCAGGCTGGAGGCTGATGTTTCTTCCCTTTCGGAGTTAATGCCACCATTGTGCCAATCCGTCAGCACCACTCATTCTGGTTTGTTTGCATATAGGGAAGGGCCAGTTAGTTAAAGCATCACTGGCACCAATTCTAGTCCTGGCGTGGCAGGGATTTGGGTTGCAGGCATTAACCACCTGGTCTAGGTAACTGCTCCCCACCAGCGATGAGGGCGGTGATGATGAGGGAGCTGAAGGAAGCAACACTTAGGGGTCAACTTCCCCACATACCAGGGAATGTGCCAGAGCTACAGCGAGATGCAAAGGACACTGGCAGCCACAAAAAGTGCAGCGTGAGGGGAATTCACATATGCAGGGAGAATAACCCAGCCTCAGCACGTGAACAGATGTCACACCGAGACTTCAGTGTCATCTCCTCCTGACAGCAGCCTGGCAAAGTTTCATTCTGGAGGCAACAGATTTCCCCCTCCTCTCCCAGCTGGCCGGCTTCCTTCAAAGACGGGCCAATATCGTGCCCTGAGAGCAAACTCCTCAGGGTTTTGGAGAAAGGAGTGATGGAGGGGAGGGGGAACAAGGCTTCCTCAATGCCCCACACCAAAACCAAAACACACATAGGAATCTCTTCTGCCGAGGAGGAGACCAGAATATCCTGCTGCTACATTTGGCATAAAGCTGATCTGCCTCCGTTTCGGATCTCCCACCCCCGGCCCCAACTACCCTCCCACAAAGTACAGCATGCCACCAAGAGATCAATAATCCCCGAAGAAGAAGCTGTGCTGGGAAGCCAGAGGGATATAAAAGGGGGACTGCTCCTTTAAAAGCAAACCCCACTCTGTCATACCTTTGCTCTGTTTACATTGCAATGTTGGTGAAATGTAACCGCACAAGGGGAAGAGCCCGTACTTACCCGCTGGAGAAAGAGGAGACTCTCCTTCTTTCTTTTTTTCAAATCAAGTCCACTTTTGCTTCCCCAAGTCTCTCCCGTCTCCAATCTTGCCCCTGCACCAGCCGGTCTCGTCTGCCCTGGGCACTTCACTCCCAGAAAAGGTAAGGAAAGAGTCTTCCCGCAGCAACCTGAGGCTGGGGCTGCAAGAGGCACTGAGCAAAGGGAGGAGAGAGAGAGAGAGAGAGAGAGAAATCCTCTCAGTAGGGCTGGAGTATTTCATGTGTGACACTGGCTCCTCCCCAAAGCTGACATCCCTGCCGGGCAACTGCCAATCCTGGGGGTGTAGCAAGCCCTGCTTGGCTTGGGCTCAGATGTCTTTTCACCAGCTGTCCCAGGCTTACAAGGATCATAGAATCATAGAAGATCAGGGTTGGAAGGGACCTCAGGAGGTCATCTAGTCCAACCCCCTGCTCAAAGCAGGACCAATCCCCAACTAAATCATCCCAGCCAGGACTTTGTCAAGCCTGACCGTAAAAACCTCAAAGGAAGGTGATTCCATCACCTCCCTCGGTAGCCCATTCCAGTGCTTCACCACCCTCCTAGTGAAAAAGTTTTTCCTAATATCCAACCTAAACCTCCCCCACTGAGACCATTACTCCTTGTTCTGTCAAGGAGTGAGATGGGTGGGGTGCACAGTGTACTTCTGGAGGGCAGCAGCCACTTGCTCCTGCTCATTCGGAAAACAAATCTGGCCTCTGATCCCGCTTCCCACTCACCCAAACACCTGGTATGTCTTCACTGCAAAGTTTACTCAGGCTCTTATTAAGGGGCTGTCCACACACAAAACCCTCTCCCCCTGGGGTAGGGGTGCTTTCATCCCAGGCTAGCTGGACATGCTCCTCTTTCCCTCAGCAGGGCCCCCTGCAGAATTCTTCCAGCATAGTGGGGAAACCCCAGAAAGAGCAGCTGGCTTTATGCTGCCTCCCACAGGAGTTCCTGGCAAAGAGGCAAGAGCATTTCTTTGGGGGGAGGGAAATATGGCCATCACCCTGGCTATTCCCAGCTGCCTTAGGGGGCACAAACCAGGGAAGCCCTGGAGGTTGCTCTAAGCTGCAGACGATGCAGAAGATGAACTGGACCCTAGCAGCCTCCACATAAAGCCAGTGTTGCCCACTCTCACTTCTCTGATCCCGACACCACGCTCATGTGGGATGAATCTGACTCCCAGCATGACGACACCAACAACCAACCAACCTGTGGCAAGAAAACACAAGGCTGGGGAATTGGTTGCCCACATCTTTTAGATTTCTATTTATCAGCCTAATGCGTTTCCATTAGACTCTGTGTTTGCAGCATGATCATCTTCGCCAGTAACTATTTGCTGTATTATATTTAGCCAAACATATTCAGCTTTCCAAAAACAGGCACCCATGGAAATAAATCAGGTTTACAGAAGGTATCAACATCATCTGTCTGTGACTAATTAATTTCTCACATAACTTGCGATACCATGCCCATCCCCTCTCCAACACCGTCTGGCGGTCACTAGAATTTCAATAACGTATGTAATGTCAGGTTAAAACGTCTGCGTCATCCAAGAGGATTTGGGGGAGACGGGAGGGTTGGAATAGGATGGCGATGCTAATAACACACCTCTGTGTGGCAGGGCATGGCATGCCTTTGAAAGAAGGCATGGAGAACAAGAGGCCAGAAGAAGGTGATGGAAAAGGGGAAGCGGATAGAAAGTGACTCTAAACCAGGAAGGGAAATGCAGTAGTTAGTCTCCATTCCCTCACTCTGCCTTTTTTCCCCCTCTCCTTTTTGCATTCTGGAGAAAATCCTGGGAGATTGTCCTGTCTGTTTTCATACAGAATTGTCTGTTTTCTACTGGACAACTCCTTGGAGACCTGGAGAAATGACGACATCACAAGAGTGTGAAAGCTGAGCAATTGGGAGAGGAAGGGATTTTTAGTCAGGCTGTTTTGCTAGCTCATCTTAATATCTTTATAACTCTAACACCCAACCAAGACCTTGGGAGGGACTTGACCTTTGTGAAAGATTCAGCATCCTTACCACAATAACTGAGAAACTTCCCACCCCAACTCTCTAGTCTTCTAGAGGGCCGTCCAGCCAAAATGAGAAGTTAAGACCTTGTTGCACATCCCAGACAGACAGACCAAGAGTTGACCAGGCTTTGGAGGCTGAATTCTGCTCTCATCTTTAGAAACTGTTCATGTCTGTGGTATGTTAGGCAGGTGGGGTGTGTAAATAAGCTAGCAGGTGAGAACTGATGGCCTGTGGTTAAGGCAGCAAACTAGATCATGGCTGATCTCAGTTCAAGCCCAGCCCTGCCACAGACTCCCTGTGTGACCTCGGGAGAGTCACTTAGTCTCTCTGTGCCTCAGTTCCCCATCTGCCAAATGGGGATCATAATCCTTCCTTTGTCTGTTTTGTCTATTTAAGATGGTAAACTCTTTGGGCAGGAACAATCGCTTAACATGTTTACATGCAATGCCTTGCACGATAGGGTGATTTCAATAGAACGGCAATTCTTGCTGCTCACGTGACACCAAAAGGAACTTCAGTCTCCACTGCTGTCAACCTGGCACCTTAAAGTCATTTAGAACCAGGAAGCAGAGTAGCATCCCAGGCCAAACATATCCAGTTAGGGACAGTGAGCCCAGAACCGACGACAGAAAGAGAACTCACTCGCAGAACCAGTTTCAGAAGCAGCACTGGACCTGCATGCAAGCAAAGACTTTTACAAGCAATTAGTGAGCACGGACGTAAGCTCAGTGCCTGCGTCACACCGGCTGCCTATCGGCCCATAATATTCCCCATAAAAATAAATCACATTAATCACCATGCCACGGAAGGGAGAGCTCTAATCCTGATGGGAATGACATGGAGTGGGGAAGCCAAAAATTCTGCAGGTGCAGCTGGAAGACAGGAAGATTTCCTCGTGCTAGCTGTTCAGAGACAGACTGGGAGAGAAACCACCTCAGACAAACATGGCAGCAGCATGGGAGAGGTTGGGAGCATTACACTGAATGTTAGATGTTCACTAGGATGCAGGCCAGCAATACAGTATCCCTAGTAGGGAGGCACTGAGCTCCATATTGTAACCCGCAATTCATTCCCAACACTATCCCAAAGCAAAGTGTCCCCTAAGCAACAGTCTGTGGAGGACAGCAGGGTCTGATGGTCATTGGCCTTGAGTCAGGCACATGTCAGCAGAAGCCTGTGCAATACAGAGTGGCACATTTAGGCTTGGAAGGGTTTAGACAATGTGACCTATGAGGAAAGGTTAAAAAAAACCCTGGCCATATTTAGTTTTGAGAAAAGAAGACTGCGGGGGGACCTGACAACAGTCTTCAAATATGCGAAGGGCTGTTACGAAGAGGCCAGTGATCAATTGTTCTCCACGGCCACTGGAGGTAGCACAAGAAATGGGCTTAATCTGCAGCACGGGAAATTTAGATTAGATATTAGGAAAACCTTTCTAATGCTATGGGTAGTTAAGCTCTGGAACAGGCTTCAAAGGGAGGCTCTAGAATCCCTGTCACTGGAGGTTTTTAAGCAAAGGTTGGGCAAACACCTGTCAGGGCTGGCCCAGGTTTACCTGATCTGCAAGCCCAAGGGGCTGGGCTTGATGAGCTCCTGAGGTCCCTTCCAGCCTGGCATTTCTCTGATTCAGTGATTTGCAAGGCAGTGTGGAAGGTGTTTTTCCAAAATGGCAGTTTAGCAGCTGGGTGGAATGGAGGCCTGTTTGGGTTTTTTCCAAAGTCCTGCTGCGCCCACTAACTAGGGCTGCGAAATCAAGCAATCGTGTGAAATTTCAAAGGCAAATTTTGCTGAAATGAGCTCGTTGCAGTGAGGAATATTTTTCAAAAATGGGTTTGGTTTGGAAGTTGTGACAGCTTGCTGAAGCCAATGATTGTGAGCATAGCAGCTTCTCCTGGGGATATTTTGCTCAGTGAATCCGCAGGGCTGGACAGGGAAGTGAACCCTGGAGCTGTTACAGAAATGCAATTCCTAGAGTACAGATTGATCAAACTGCAGCCAATGGGTCAGATGAGGTCTGGGGAGCTCCACAGGGAAGCCCATGGCTGCTTTCATGTTGGATACAGGTTGCATCCCTTGGAGACATCAGACCTCCTCCTACCCAGCCTGGCTCCTTGTGCAGTCACTTACCCCTCCATAACATGAGTGCAGATGCTCATAGATCTGGACAGCAGTGTTTACATCCACCGCCCATTCACTTTAGTCAGGGGAAATGGCTACATAGGATGCCAGGCAGTGGAGAGTCAAGCCCAGCAGGTAACTCTCCATCTCGATCCAGATGGGCCTGGCATGCCGGGACCTGCACCAACACGGGCTGCACCTCCACATGAGCAATGACAGCCGCTGCAATCTGTTCTGTTTCATGCCAGTTAGGCCCAGCCCTGGGGCTCCTGTCAAGTTGCCAGCATGGCCCTTAAGTGGGCACCCCCAGGGACCGGTGGGTTAGGATTCTGCGGGAATGTCCATAGTAGCAGGTGAATTCCCCAGATGGGCATAGAGATATGGGCACGTCCACCCTCTACACAGAGAGCACCACGTTTCTTCCTTAAAGCCAAAGCACCTCCCCACCCCAAGAATGAGCCAACAGCAGAGAGATCCCAGATGACACTGCAGAGCTACGGGAGTGATGGGTCCTTTTGCTAGAGATGGGGAGGAGGTTTCCCTGCCAACAGTTTTCGAGGAGAGGCTGGTGAGTCCTGAGCAGCATTCTAATCACAGACTCTAGAAGGGATTTGCTCAGGCTGTTCTTCTCTACAGCGCTCTCCTTCAACTGGTGCATCTGCATTCTGCAGATCCATGCGAGCCCCGGCCCCAGAGGAAATCATAGAATATCAGGGTTGGAAGGGACCTCAGGAGGTCATCTAGTCCAACCCCCTGCTCAAAGCATGGAGCAGAACCTAGTGTTCCAGCATTCTGCGGGCAGGGGAGCAGGAGAGATCATTCACTGCAGCAGAAGCCCCACAGAGCTTCACCCTCGCCCACCACCACCAGTACAAAACCAGGGGGTGCAACCCCACTGCTCCCACCCCATTCCTGGGTAATTTGTACTAGGTTGGAGATGAGGAAACAGCTGGGTACCACCTGGGCAGGTCAGCATGGGGAGGAGCTGTGTTTACTGGCAGACCTTCCTGCTTCCCACTGGAGAATTTGTATTGGGTTATTTGTCATTTCAGATGCATGGCCTCAATTCTGTTGTGTTTTGATGTCGGTTGGAGTGAGGGATTGATGAACTCTGAGGCAGGGACATCCCTCCCTATGTATACAAAAAGCACGTTGCAGCTTGTAGGTGCTATGGTGCTACAAATAAAAGAAGAGCCTGGCAAGTGAAGTAGGGAGGGGTTATTATCCCAATTTAATAGATGGGGAAACTGAGGCACAGAGCATTGAAATGACTAAGAGGGGAGTTCAGTATTCATGATCCATTCAGCAGCTGGTCCCTCCGTGCTGAGATTAGCAGCGAGGGGGCCAAATGCATGGCAGTTTTCGTACTACAGGCCCAGTCCGCTATAAATGCACCGAGACCCCAGCTCATCGCATACAAGCCACCAAACAGCAAGCACGGTGACCTCTCCTAGCTACCAGGCTGGGCTGGAGGTGACCTGCTAGCAAGTTGACCAAACCCCTGAACCATCCATCCCAGAGATCTTTCGTTTTCAATCACCCTTTGGCCCTCTCTGGTCTCCCCTAACACCCATCTCAGCCTCCAAGCCTGGAAATGCAGCCCGGCCAATCTGCGCTAAAAGAGCTGGGCATTCCATGCTGGCAGGCTGCTAGCATCCCCGATGGAGTCACTCAGGTCCCGGGCACCACCATCACGCTCTACGTAATTCCACACCCATCTAGAGCAACATCCGTCTGTGGAGCTCAATGCCCCGGTGCAAACCTTCAGCGCTCAGACCCCGCAGCATCCCTGCGAGGCAGGAGAACATTCGCCTCGTTTGATTGCAGGGGATACTAAGGCACAAGGGAGGCTGAGCAAATTGTCAAGGTGACAGGGAGTGAATGAAAGAGCTGGGAATAAAGCCCTGGTTCCCAGTCCGGTGCTCGAACCATAAGACCCCACTTCTTCTGAGAGGCAGGACTGGAACCCAGGAGCGTTGGTTCTCAGCCCACTGCTCTAACCACTAGGCATACCTATTAATAAAAAGTCACGACAATCCTATACTGAACACTCTAACATGGGTGCATCTGACAGTCTAGACTGGACAAGTAAAGAATCTGCTGCAGTAAGTACATACTAACTGCAGATAATATTCTCTGCTAGTCTATGGAACAAGTGTCAGCACAAGGGGAAGTCATCTCTTTTCTTTAAGCAATCCCCCTGCCTTCACCTCGCTTCCAAGTAGAGCAATACTGGAATGGCACAGCTGTCCCAGATCCCGGAGGATTCACAGTGGTGCAGTTACAGATGTTCACACGCAGGTTTTCTCCCCTGCTAACCCAAGACAGCTCACGTGCACACACACGCTCCACTCAGACAGAAGCAGGCAGATTGTCCTGCTCCCCGAAGACCTTACAGTGTGTTTTAGAGTCTCTCCTTCTAGTGAGCACTTCACCTTCCCATCACCCTGCCACCCGGGAGCTACATAGGCACAGACTCCCGGAGACAAAACATGTCCATCTCTGCTGCCCACGTCACGTTAGTCTCTTGCACACACCCCCAGGCACATGAAAATCATTGCCAGGAGGCCAACCACGGAGGAGTTCGGTCTGACCTTTAGATTCAAGATGGGCGACTTCATTGGCAAAATGTGCAACTGGCCACTGATTTTGGGTGCCCAATCTGAGTCACCTGGGACCTGGTGTTCACAGGGTACCGAGTGCCCCTGCAAATCCCACTGATTTCAGCTGGCGCTGCGAGGGCTCAGCAGCCTCTGAAAACACACAAAACCAGCGTCCGCTTTTGCAAAATTGGGGCCCGAGGCAGATGATTTTTGCTGCTGCCTTGAGTTAGAGCAGACAGCTGCACATCAGGACTCCGGGGTTCTGCTCCTGACTGTGCGGGACCTTGGACAGGCTAAGACCTCTCTCCATGCCTCCGTTTCCCCAGTTTGTAGGCTTACCTAACTTGTGTCGGGCACATTGAGATCTTCAGCTGAGGGGAATGTTAAACTGCTATTATCCTGTCATTTCCTCCCTTCTCCACATCCTACATGTGCTAAGAGGGGTTTGTTGATCACCACGTTATCTAAATAACTTCTATTGAAGTAGCTGTCACCATAGGCACAGCTTGTACCAGACATTCTTCGTGCCTCTGTTCCAGCATGCGGCAGTAAAGCTGCCCCAGTCAAAGGCAAAGTACCGTTCAGGTAACAGACCACGGATCGTTTGGAGGTTAGCTGAGCCTGTGTACCTAAAAATTCAAGCAGATCTGACCTCCGCTGGCTATTTCAAAATTGTCACTTTGCTTTTGTAGAGGCTAAAGCAGCAGCAGCTTCTTATTGCTGGTACCACAGGAGTGCCAGCAGCCCTGGTCAATATCAGGGCCTTGCCGTGCTATACACAGAGCGAGAGAAAATCCCTGCCCCAAAGAGCTTACAGTCTAAATTGACAAAATGGATAAAGGGAATATTGTTATCCTCATTTTACAGGTGAGGAATTGAAGTACAGGAAAGAGTAGGCCAGATTTGGATACTCTTACACTGAGTAATACCTACTCCCACTGAGATGTGACTTGCCCATGTTCACAAAGGGAATCTGTGGCAGTGTCTAGAAATGAGCAGAATGTGTCCTACATCCCAGTACAGTGCACCAGCCACAAGACCATCCCACATGGGAATTAATCACCTGAGGGTACGTCTACACTGCACACTAAGCTGGGACTCTGACTTCGCTTTGAGCCCATGTCCCCGTTCTGTCCACATACAAATCAGTCTAACTCAGGTGAACAAGCAGGTCCTAGGACCCTGCTGGGGTGGGGAGTGCAACAGAGCCTGAGTCCTGCAGTGACCCAGGTCCAAGCCCTGTCATTGTGGACTCAGGTCAAGCTGCAAACCTGAGTCAGGAAGTCTGCGCAGTGCAGTGTGAACGTGTTTGCATGGCTGAGAGAGCTGGGTCCAGCAACTGTAAACTCAGGTTCACAGTGCAGTGTGGATGCTCAAGCCCACACACTCAGTTTACAATTCAGTGTGGACATACCCTTAGACACACTTCAGCCAAAAAAACAAAACAAAACCATCAACTAACCTCATTGCACTCAACTAAACTCACTGGACGCTACGCTACACACCTCACACACGCTAAAAACATACAGTCAGCCAAAACACAGTTGACCATAGCAACCAACAGACCAATAGGAAAACAATAAATCCAGCAGCACCTAGTCTCAATTTTGCCCTCGCAGCATCACCATAACAACAGATCCACCAATCGGAGCTGGAGAATTGTGCACTTAGCAACCAGAGGCAGATGAATTACATGGGAATAAAAATTATGCAGAAAGTATTTTTTCCAAGCTTTTCATATAAATCCATTCAAAAGGCCTTTGGACACTGCAAAGCCGGAGCCTGAAACGCAGGGCCATGTCAAATGAACAATAAGGTTGCAATCAATAGTTGCTCTTTTCCACCCAAGAGGCTCTTGGGGCCAAAGACACGGAGTTATCCTAGGGAGAAGTTTGGCCATCGGTTTGCACTACTTAACTCTTGGCTGTGTGGTTCAGAATGGCTCCTTTCTGCCCCTTACACAGCCAGCATATAGGAGAACGGGTATCACTTACCTGGAAACCTCAGAGAGATGGGGCAGGCACCAGAACTTGCTAACACTAGGGCTGAAGCAGGACTTAAGTAGTGCATAGGTCTTGGCTTAGCCCTCTGCACTGTGGGGATAGTCACCCTCTCCAAAGAGCAGTGGGTCTTTGGGGGAAGCAAGCAGGAGTGTTTGGCTGGAGTTGCTCAGGAAAGATTTGCTAGGGGCTGCTGAGAGACAGGTGTGGCCCGGCTCTAAGGAAAGGAGAAACAGTGCCTGACAGAGGGATAGATTACAGTCACATTTGCTATTCTGGCATCTGTGCTCCAAGTCTGAAATTGAGGCTTCTGGGCTCTGTGAGCTCAAATGGGCTTCCCCTGCCTGGCTCCATGGCCCACGTTCCTGGGATTGCAGAGGTTGGGAAGATGTTCTAGACCCCGTGCGGCAAAGAGGCTCCCAAGCAGGGAAAAACTGGTGGAACTTTCCTCACATTCAACTCGCCTTGCTCCTCCCTGCCATCTCCCTTTCCCCTCTAATTCCTAGAAGAGACACAGGCTCAATTAATCCGCATATTTGCTGCTAATTATTTACAGAGCCACAAATTGGGGAAGTGGCTCTTGCATGGATGTGGCTGATAAATGCTTACTGACCAGGAGTCAAGGCTGCCCGTTGCTGCCTAACTTCGCTCCCAGGGTTTGCAGAGAACATGGAAGTCAGTGGTGTAGTGGCTGGGGAAGAGGAATGCAAAGGGACTGGATATTCAGGCAACTCCCTTCTGGGTCAGCTATCCCAGTTATACTGAGGTTAAGAAAGGAACACACTGAAGCACCTAATTATAAGCTTAGCTGGGAGCAATCTGAGTTATCACACAGGAACTGGCACTCCCCATGCTGAAGCAAATTGCTCTCTTCTAATGGCTGCTTATCACTAGGACAAATCCATGGACAATACTGGGGAAGCATTTGGCCCACAGAGTATCCTGGGGGGAGAAGGTCAGATATTAGATACTATGTGAGATGAGTTTGGGGAGGGACTCAGCCCACTTCCCAATGGGCCGCTGTCTATAGCACAAATACCCCTTCCACAGCTGGCCCACAGGGTTGCAGCTTCAACAGAGAAGCCAGGACTGAGGAGGACGCTCGCCCCTGTGCAGGACAGCACCCCAAAACCTACCATTTAGGGAGGGCGGAGGGCAGATGTGGTGCCTAGGCCATGTGCTGGGCCTCTGCACGCGGGCGGACTTCGCTCTGACTCAATGGGCTAAGGAGACTCAGCTCCCGTCCGGTCTCTAGTAGAGGTGGGACACGTTAGCAGGATAGCACGGTGGATGTCTACACTGTCACTGCCCATTGATTTTGGCGGAAGCTGGGTGCCCACCTTTCTTAGGCTTGGCTAAAAGACCCAGCTGGTGTGCTGATCTGTCCCACACACAAGGCTGGGGATGGCAGGGAATTGGGGCTCACTCACAGGACAGAGTCGAAAACAACAACCTGAAGCATTTAGGGGCTCATAAAGACCACCCCCTTGTCTAGAAAAGGGTTAGACGTTAAGGACAAAACTCTCCTCACTCCTCTGCTCTATGGGTGGCCAACTTGAGATGTTTTAAAGGAGTCTGACTTTTCAGAGGTGCTGAGCACCCTCAATTTAATGGGAGCTGCAGCTGCCACACCTCTGAAAAACAGGCCCCTTTAAGATATCTCAAGCTGGGCAGCCGAACATTGAAACATCAGAACCAAAGACCATTTCGGGGAGTTTGGGTCCTTAATTCTGAAGGAGGAAATCATCTGGTGAAGGCACTGGATTAGGAGCCAGGACTCCTGGGTTCTATTCTTTTCTCTACCACAGCCTTGCTGGGTAGCCTTGGTCAAGCCACTTATGGTGTGATCTCCAGAAGTGCTGAGAACCCACAATTCATGATTAAATCAACAGGAGCTGCCACGGCTCAGGATCTCTGAAAATCTGATTGCTCTATGCCTCAGTTTCCTCATCTGAAAAGTGTGTGGGAGGGGGGGTTAGTTACACTTGCTCACACAAGGGTGTTGTGAGGCTTAATCTGTCGATGTCAGTAAGATCCTTGGGTTGGAATAAGCTAGAGAAGGGCAGATCTTTGTTATTATTATTTGTTCTTTGGAGAGCGACAATGAAGCCCAGCTCCACATAGATGTGGGAAGTGCCACAGGTGGCAAAAGCAACGTACATGTAATATGCAAATCCCTGGGTCTCCTCCTCTCTCTCTATTCTACAGGCAGAGCAGTCAAATGCCAATGCCAAAGGAATTTGCTCCCAGCCGTGGACCTTGTCCTCTATGGCGCCGTGTGAACTGAGCACAGACAGAGGTGAGATAAATTGGCGGAACAATCCATCTCCCTCCACTGAGGACTCATTGACAAGCTTCCCTTTTTCCAAGCCAAGGGATCCGTCCCGCTGGCTTAGTCATGGGCCAGGAACAAACCTCTCTCCTGCCACAGGGGAGCGAGAGCACGGAGCCGGGACTCGGCTGCCTTCGCAGGAGCTGGGTTAAAGAGCTACAGGGAAGGGTCTGCCTGCAGGGAGGAGCACGAGCAAACAGGCAGCTCCGGTGCGTGAACAGCAGGTCAAACCCTTCCCTCGCAGAGCATTGCTGTGGCTAATTCACTTGTGTGTCTGCAGAAGCACCTGCCCAGTGCTCGGTCCTCTCCAGACAGACGAGAAGGGGCGGTCACTGCCCCAAGCATGTCACAGCCTAAGGACAGCCAGAGGTCAAGGAAGGGGGTGAACACAAGGGCCTTTCTAGCCACATCAACAAGATTCCCCAGGAGCTGCGCAGCAGACGGGTCTCTTTTCGAGGGGGGAGGGCTTAGCAGATGAGTTCAGGGAGGGCGAGTGTGCCTGGGGGAAGGCATGGAGGTGACTGTCCAAGAGACTGACGAAGGGGAGGACCAGGGTGGGAATGCTGGTGGAGCGGAGGAGGCAGGGGGAAGCTCGAGTGATGCGAATCACACCCCACTGACTGCTGTCCAGTGCTCCGCTTGGAGACCAACCGTACCAGTTACGGCTGGGTGAAGAGCACCTGCATGTGGCTGATTCAGCAGGTCAGATGAGAGGATCCCTGTGGCCACTCCTGGCCGTATAACAGGGCTTTCTGGAAAGAAAGGGTTGCAGCAATGCACATGGCTGGCTTGCCCCAGGGAGAAGAGCTTTGATGGCACAGAGAGGGAATGGCAGGGGCCCTCACACACTCGCTGCCGCATCTGCCATCACCAGGACACCGTGCCGGGGTCTGCTCCCCACAGCTCAGCCCATTTGCTATTTTCAGCCCGAGCAGGGGACCCAGCACAGCCCTTGCCTTCCGCAGACACTGGTGCAGCCGGAGGGTTTGTCAGCTCCACGGCAACAGGTGGGAGAGGGGAGCAGGGAAACATTTCTGAGAGGGAAAGCAAAAGGAGCTAGTCACGGCACGTACAGCGCCCAGCGCAGAGCCCCCTGAGGCTGACCAATGGCTGGGCCTGTCCATCGCACCCATGCACCACGCTGGGGTCAGAGGGGCATGGAGAGGGCACGGCCCCACATCTGGGATCAGCTGCAGGTAACCCTGTGTTCCAGATCCCCTCTGGACCAGACTGCTCCACCCAGGGCATTGGAGCACGCTGTCCTGTCCCTTCCCCTCCCGTCACACAACGCCTGCTAACAGACCCGACATCCACTGCTCTCTGCTGTTATAATTAGGGAGGCAAAGCAGATGGCAAAAACTGTAGTCGAAAGAAGGAAAACCAAATGAAGCTGTCTACCACTGCAGGCCAATCCTGCCCTCTCAGAGCAATCCGGGGGCTCAGGAATGCCGGGGCTGCTCTTGGGTGATCTGCCAGCGCACACGGGATCGGGTGCGGCAAAGACTATGCCTGCAAGGGCTTCACCCTCATTTCAAATGGCATTTGGAAACTGCCAGGCTTGCAACGTGCTCCAGATGGAAACACTGCTGGCATGTGCCACTCCGCAGAGGCCCAAGAAGCAGCATGGTCTAGTGGCTAGGGCTCAGGAGTCCTGGGTTCTAGTCCCAAGTCTGCCACTGACCTGTTGTGTGATCACGGGCAAGTTTGCTTGTGAGGAGAATCACCATCTAGCCATCGCATGGGGAGGAACTCCAGCACTGTGCACAAAGCCAGCAGAAAACCCCACTTCAGCCCCCGGGGACAGAGTTTGAAGAGGGGGATTCAAGCCTCCTACACTGCAGAAAATCTGGTTGGGGATAGATCCATAGAACCTGATTCAGATGGGATTTACGTGATGCACCGGCCTTGAGTTGGCCATTGGCATGGGGAGAATAGCAGCCATGGTTAGCAGGAGCTCCTGGCCAGTGGTGTCAAATGACACACAGCTCTCAGTTCCCTAGGTAAATAACAGCAGGATTTTTTCCCTAGCTGAAGACCCCTAATATTTCATTAGCAGTATCATTCTCAAGCTATTAAGTGGTCCAATGGTATCTGGAGCCTTTTATTCCCCACACTCTATGAATACATCCTGAAAGCCTTTGTACTGCCACGGTGCAGACAGGCTTGCTTCCCTTTTAGATAGTAGGGGCTGAAGATTCACCCTGCAACCCCAGCTCTGGCAGAGGCATGGTACTCCATGGAAGGGATAACTGTCCTCCAGTGGACTACACAGAAGCCTAGGACTCCAGGCACCTGGATTCTAGTCCTGACCCTGCCACTAAATTATATATGCCACCTGAGCAAATCAAGTTCGAGTTTAATTTCCAGAAGTGCAGAGCACCCACAACACCTGCTGAAATCAATACGACCTGCAGGCGCTCAGCATCTCTGAAAATCAGCCCCTAAAAAAACCAAAACAAAACAAAAAAAACCCAAACTCTCCTTGCCTCAGTTTCCCCATCTATTAAACAGGCCTGAGCCAGCTCTGAGGTCTCGGAACGAAAATGCTCCATAGAGGCACCAAAGAATGATCATTACTATTAACTCCATGCCTTTCATCTCCGACAGGGACCAGCTCCCCAAAACAACCAGGGGAACATACAACGTGCAGTATTTTAGCAAATCTTTAGACTGCTCCCCTGCACATGTCTCCAGCTGTGCTTATCCATCATGGGAAAAGCCCTACTTGAATTGCAGGATGATCTTCAAATAATTGCAGTTGAGTTGCAGATAAGACATGGAAAAATAATAATGGACCTTTATTGATAGCGGTAATTTGGAAAAGCCAGAGTAGAGCAATGTTTTTAAAGAAAAATTTGCTGGAACAATGTAAACACTCTGGTATTGTTATGCATGATGATTTTTTTTATATAATCTGGCATTTTGCTGCAACTATGTTATGTTCATTAAAAAAAAAGCCACTGGTCCAATATAAAATCCAGAAGACTAAAGAAGTCTTAACACAACTGCTGTAGATTCCGAGTTAGGGCAGCACTAATTGTATACTCAAAAGATCTGCAAAATTGTGGATTGTGCAAGGTAAACGCACTTAAAAAACTGCGGTGGACACCTAATGTTGCGGGATCTACAATTTTCGCAATATTGCGAATGAAATAGGGCCTGGATCTCGGGACAGGAAATAAGTGAGCTGGCACATTTCAAAACCCGGTTGGTGAAGCAGCACAAAAGGGAATTCTGGGTACTTGCAGAATCACCCTGCCTTGTAAGACCCAGATGTTCTGAACAAACGCAGCCAAGCTCGGATACATGCTGGTTCGATCTGTAACTTAAAGCCCAGGGGAACTGTCCCTTTAGAATGCAGATAGCACTCTCCCCATCACCCTGGCCTCTATGGCTGGGGCAGAATTCCCCTGGCACCAGAGCATTACAGGACCAGTGTAACTGACCCTGCCCTGCTCCCCTGGCAAGGCCCAGTGTAGGGCGCATAAGGGATGAGACAGGGGGTTTCTGCAATGCATAACACTCCAGGCACTGTGGGCTATGACAGCCCTTGGGCAGCCCTTAGGAGGCTGCCATAAATGATAGCATCACCCCGAGTTGCTCTCAGTCATGTTAGGTACCAAACTGGTCCTCATCTGGGCCAGAATCTGGGGATCTTAAAGGCATCTTTGCCCACCCCTCCCTGTGCCGTGCCTCCAAGAAGGGCAGCACAGAACCGGACCTGTAATCTACAAAACACTCACCGACCACAGCTCAAATCCAAAGTAGCAAATCCTAATGCAGATTATTAAACAGCGCAATTCTAGCACTGCTTTGATGAATGAAGCAGCTTTCCCTGCACTTGCAGAGCTGCCAAAGCAATGGCTGAAGGTTCTGTCAGGACTGGTCTCTATGAAGCTTCTCTCTACACTGTCGAGACCCTTATAAATTACATCCAGAAACTCCACAGAAGAGCACCTGCATTTGCAGGAGCTGGATGTGACCCTCCTAGCATTCACATAGTGTACATCGGGAATAATGCCATTACGTCAATGAAGCTACATTTGTGTAGAACTGAAAGCAATGAGTACAAGGTTAGAACAACTGTTTATGGCTTTAAATCTTTTGGTTCACAAGCCTCTGGATATAACCAACATATTTTTAGCTGCTTACTCGTTAAGCAAACATAAGGGAAATGTCAGGGTGATTTTGCATATTGTGCTGGACTTTGCACATTTACTCTGTCATGCTGAAGATTCTGGATCCAAACCAAACCCCAGATCCAAACAGCTCCCAGCTTTGTGGGGGGTGGCGTGGGAATGGGGCTAGTATATGAAGGCAGATCCTACTCACAATTTTGCAGCTGGTTCCATTTAGACAACAGGCCTCCCCAAACTCCTGGAATCCAACATCCCCAAAGTTTGGGGTGCTTGGGATACAGATCTAAACGTTGGGTGCTCAAGCCCCTATTTAACACTGATCTGGTTTGGGATGATTCTGCAGATCGGCTTTCAGAGACCACATCTGGTGGCTTCACTTTAGTCCTGCACAAAATGAGGGTTCACACAACAGACCTAAATCCATCAAACTCTCAGAAACCCTTGAAAACTGCTACAGGATGCACAGAGCTTAAACGGAGAGGCCAATTCTGTTTGGAGGTTCATTGTAAGTTGCCAGGAACGCAAACCTGAAAGCAAAGCTCAAGAGGAGGAAGAAACCATATGAAGCAAAAGGAATGGGGAAAAAAAAAAAAAAAAGCAAACTCAAATGAACCAGCCAAAGATGCTGAGTGGTGTGTGGCTCTAGACACAGCTTCAAACTTGCTGACGTAAATGAGACACTGACCTGAAGCGCTGAGTCTGCATCTGATGGAGGGTGGACTTCCAGTTAAACAGCTGAGACTCCAGGGAGGCAGTATGGATAAGGAACCGGTCTGGAAGTGGGGAGATCTGGGTTCTAATCTCTCTGCTGCTGGGTGAAGATTGGGCAAGTTGCTTCTGCTCTCTGTGCTTCAGCTTTCTCCTCTAGAAAATATTTCATAGATAGGTATCACGGGGCACAATTCAGGAACACGCAGGGAGGATGCTAGAGAAGGGCACAGAGTTATTCTACGGGTCTGGTTCTGAGCTTTTTGACTGGGGACTCATGACCTAGACATGACATTACCAGGAGGAAGACATTTATGGGCCAGATTTCTAAGGGCTCAGCACCCAACCTGCTTACAGCTGATCACTGCGTCGGTGGGAGCTGAGCTCTTCTGAACATCTGACCCTGACTGTGGGGGTCTGAGCCCTTTTGAAAATTCTAGCCTGTGTCATCATGTCCCACATGTCCCCATGTCCGCTCTGCATGGCAGCCAGCACGCTGGGACAGCCACCTCAAAGGAGGTGAGCTAGTCCCAGATGCACTTCCTGGACTGCGGAAGAGACCAGCCGCAATAGGTTTGTTATCAGTCACCTGGTTAGATAAGGCACAGCTGATCCGCTGCGACTCTGCTGCAGGGAGCCAGCCCGGATCCCTCCCTGTCTCCCTCCAACGCCCTGCAAATGAGAATTAAGCGCCATCTCCTGCCCTCTGCCGCCTCCGTTTACCTGCCCTCTGCTGTGGCTGGATCTGAACCCGGGTCCCTCTCGTGCGTTGCCATGAACAGACCCTGCTGCTGCTCCTGTCATAGCTGCTTCCCTGTTAGCTGAGAGATCAGAGACAAAGTGAGGCAGAGCGCAGAGCCCTGGGGCTATTGGATCTGCTAGCTTCACATGGCAGAGGTTTGGGGGGAGCAGACACACCTGCACAAAGACACTGATATCAGGGCAGCTCTTATGTTTAAAGGGTTTGTGGGGTGCAAAGCCCTGGAGAATGACATCCTGGTTAGCCACCGGACAGGTGCAGCCTGGGAACAAGGCAAGCTTCCCCGTACACTCTCAGCCCGGCCCGGGAGGGACCCTTTGCAGAGGGAAAACAAGCCAGCTCTCTCCTTGGCCTCTCTGCTTCCGAGTGCCAAGGAGGGAGCCAATTTGTGCCAGTTACGGTGCCGTGGAAAGCCAGGCTCTCAGGCCGTGATCACCATCTGGTTTCCCAGAGGGCAGCATGAAGCCAGCTGACCCAGGCTGGATTCAGGCTGGCGATCAAAGGGGAGAATCAGCTCTGGAGCCCATCACCAACCTCACTGAGCTACCAGCGTGCGACGGGCTGCTTCGTTGTTTTGGTTAAAAACAGTATAATGAACTGGCTAGTGTGTCTGAGCGCCCCCTACTGGATGGGATCACAACTAAACAGGTGTGTGTCACACACCCCTTACTGCTAATGGAGATTCTCCTCTACTTCAAGTGCAGTCTGAACCCTGTCCCCTTGTACCCCTGACAGTCCCTGTGATACCTCTCTCTGAACTCTTGTCCTCAGAGCACAACAGCTCTGCAGTGCCCTGCCAGCTCCTCTGGTATCCCCAGAGTCCCTGGGCTGGCAGCATCACCCATGCTCAAGTCAGATGAAGAACAGAACCAGCCCCCCCAAACCCCGCCCTGGTTGGGCATTGCATTAATTTTTGGACATGCTGCCACCTTGTGGCAGTTCAGAGATATGACTGGCTGCCAAAAGGCCAGCTGGGTTGGCCTAACCCCAGCCGAGGCCAAACCAGCGCAGACACAAGGTGGTGTGAATCCGCCCCACCCACCCACGCCGTGGCGCCGGGCAGCCTACCGAACTTTCCTTCATCCGGGCCAAATTAAAGCACACCTGTGTAGCTCCAGCAGTCGCCCTTCCCGTAGCTGGCTATGGCACCGGCTCCGTTCTCACGGGCACTGATGTGAGCACAAGCCAGCCTGATGGCTGATAAAAGCATCGATCAGGCAACCAAGTTGTGGCCCCTCCTGTACCTGAACAGAGCATTGACTCCTCTGATCACACAGAGAGGGCACGGATCTGTACCGGGCATTATGCTGCGGTAGGGCAGGGGTTAATCAGGTGGAGAGGAGGGCTAAAGCAGCTCTCCAGAACAGAATCGCCAGCAGCTATTTTGCATCCCTCGGCCCCCAATACATACACACACACACACGCATGCTGCTGCCTTTTAAATATTAACCCAGGGGCAAGCTCCAGCTATAAGACCTGTTCTACCAGGGAGGCAGCCCCATGGCTGCCAGCCCCCTCCCTGGAATCTCTCTGCACCGCTGCTCTTGACATAAGGGCAGAGAAGGGTCACACAGACCTCAAGCAAAAAGCCAAGAACTCCCCGCTGCATATAGCATTGAGAGCTATATATATATTTGCTGGGCTTCCTTGCCCTGGCCTACCGGGAACCATTGACTGAAAGAGAAGAGCATTGTCCAATGCTTAGAGTAGGTGGGGACTGGGAGCAGACAGAAATCGGGCTTGGTTTTGGCTTAACTGGCTGGTGAGCTACCTGTTGGCTAGTTTTTGGCTTGTAGCTTGTTTGGCTTGCAGCTTGTAGCTTTTTTTTTGATTGGCTCCCGGCAAGCAGGGGAGAGAGTCAGGGGTGCACAGTGGGCCCCCCACAGTCCCAGACTGTGTGCCGGGGGGATCTAGTCACATAGAGTGTTGAGGTTCTTAGGAATTGGCTTGTTCTGGCCTTATTTTGAAATGGGATTAGCTTGATTTTTGGCTTATTGTGAAAGTCTGGGTGCTTATTTACCACGTGAAAGTTGGCAGCTGGGACTGGGAGTCCGGGCTCCGGCATTCCAGGCCTGGTTCTGCCACTGAATCAGTATGACACTGGGAGAGTCACTGCTTCAGGTCCCCCTCAGTCCAACCAGAAGGGCACTGGCTGTTTCGCAAGGTTGTTGTGCGTTAGGGTTTGGAACAAGCCTCGAGTCTCCTCAGAGGAAGGGAATTACAGAAGTGCTGAGCATGTTTTTTTCCCCGATACAAGGAGCAACCAAAGTGCATTTGGTCTGAATGGCCAGTTTCAGAATAAGGAAAACAGTGACAAGAAAGAAGAACAGTAAAGTCTCCAGGAGACTTTCTATATTTCAGTCCATTTTTTAAATTTAAGACAGATGAAGTCGGGGCTTTTAAAAATGTTGAGGAAAAATCTTTTCCCTGCATTAGGATTTGCTTCAGAGACGTGCGAGTTTATGCTACTCATTGCAGAGTCAGGATACATACCTGGGGGTCTGGCCTATGTCACAACTGTTAAGCTTGATCTTAAATATGTTCAAGGCAAAGAAGCTATCTCTCACAGTTCCAGTCTCTACGTATGTTGGTTCCTCTTCCCTCTAGTGGAGGGATTTTGGAAAGACACCTGTCAGATGTAAAACCTACAATCACGACAGAGCTTTCTTACTATAGCAGAATCTCAGAGTTACGAACTGACCGGTCGACCACACACTCATTTGGAACCGGAAGTACACAAGCAGGCAGCAGCAAAGACCAAAAAAGCATACACAGTACAGTACTGTGTTAAATGTAAACTACTAAAAGAATAAAGGGAATGGTGGAAAAAGAAAAGATTTGACAAGGTAAGGAAACTGTTTCTGGGCTTGTTTAATTGAAATTAAGATAGTCAAAAGCAGCATTTTCCCTCTGTCTAGTAAAGTTTCAAAGTTGTATTAAGTCAATGTTCAGTCGTTGTAAACGTTTGAAAGAACGATAACGTTTTGTTCAGAGTTACAAACGTTTCAGTTACGAACAACCTCCATTCCCGAGGTGTTTGCAACTCTGAGGTTCTACTGGATTGCAACAAGCAGCTGATTCTGTAAACATGTTTTTAAGGGGTACTAAATCTCATGAACCGCTTGCTCAAATGACCCCAAATTTGGAGCACTAACCCTACCCCTCAGCATGTGCATTTTTAGAATAGTCGTCTTTGAACAGTGACTCTCAACCTTAACTATGGTTGACCGTTACTATTTGCTTTTTATGTTACAATAGCACCCAAGGCTGTAAACCTCCCAAATCGGGTGCTGTTTTGTATAAGTTTGTCCACAATGGGGCCAAACTCTGATGGGGGCCTGCTCAAAAAAACTCACTTACCCCGGAGAATCTGGTTTGTGGCATGGTAATAAATTACTGACATTGTTTATATTACAGTATAGTTTAGAGGTGCCAGCCAGGGATCAGGGCCCCATTGTGCCAGGCACTGTATCATCTGTACTGACAGAACCAGAGCCCTCTCACTTAACAGGCACTGAGATGGGGCTGTGGGGGCGTATTTAAATGTATGTGTTTGTTTCTATGCATGCACACTGTGTGTGTCCATCTGTGTACATTCACATGTCTACATGTGTATGAGTGTCCATATGTGTGCACCTGCACCCTCTCTTCCTCACTAGTGAACTCACTCGACTTTGATCAGTCTCTCCTTGGAGCACAAGTACAGTGCCCGCAAGAGTCCCCAATCTCTGCGTCTCTGGCTCTGTTCCTCCTGTTGCCCCTCAATCTACATCCCCGGGGCTGGTCATTTCTCCTTGATTTCTGCAGTGCTGGGAACGCCACATGCACACATTTCCCTGCAGAGAACGCCACGTGCACACATTTCCCTGCAGAGAACGCCACGTGCACACATTTCCCTGCAGAGAACGCCACATGTACACATTTCCCTGCAGAGAACGCCACGTGCACACATTTCCCTGCAGAGAACCAGTCTATGCAGAGACCTGACCGACAGGAGACTTGCTGCTGAAAACGCACCTGGAACTATTCCTAGAGAAGGATGTGTACAAGTTCAGGAAATTGAATGCTAAATAAATAGCCTTTCCCTGCCAGTACTTCATGTTCAGAAGATAACAGGATAACAAGTCTGTTCTGTTCCTCTACCTTGCCAGGGCAATTGTACCAGAAACTTCTGAGAAGCCATGAGGAGCTCTTTTGGAGAAGGACTAACCAGCCCAGGGGCTCGGTATTGGTATTCTGCTACAAAATCATAGAACTGGAAGGGACCTCGAGAGGTCATCTAGTCCACTCCCCTGCACTCAAGGCAGGTCTAAGCATAAAGCCTTTCAATCTTTAGCTTGGCTGGTCTAAGCCCTATCCAGGTCAGTAGCAGCTGAAAGCTGTTAACATCTGACAGCTGTTTGATTTGATCCCACAAACACTCATTTTCACTGTCAATAACCCACAAAACCCCGTACTTCTTGCCTGCTGCTCAAAAATAACTCCCTGCAGCAGCTGGCTCTGAGAATTCCTCCATTCCTCTTCACTCTTCAACAGTGCAAAGATTTGCAATAATATTCACAGAGTGTTGCGCTTCATTGGATTAGGCAGATGCAAACCACTGCCCTCTAGTAGATAGAATCAGAACTTCCCACCAGCACGCGACAGGCCCTGTACTGCTAAGCAGAGTCTCATTTAGCTCAAGCAGTAGAGGCCTTCGATTCTGCAGCCGGAGGATCTGGGTTCCATTCCTGGGCGGTTCTAAGTGGTCACTATGCATATCATAGGGACAACAGTGAAATCTGACGTTGCTGTGGATCTGTGAGAACGTAACTACAATTCTAGGCACTACCGAAGAATGAAAGGAATGGAAGAATTCATTGTTTGCATCTGCTGTCCTAATCATCCTTACAAAACACTCTTTGGGCAGAGCAAGACAATGGGTACGTGATTAAAATTGCTTGCCAGCCTTTGTATTGCTTTGTAACTGCAGCAGCATGAAGTGATTAATTTTTTTTCCCTTTTGTTAAAAAAAAATCAAGTCTGAGAAAACAGCAAATCCATTTGCTATGCCCCGTGCACACTAACGGGATCGTTTTTGTGCTTTTCAATGCCTGAGAGAGGACGAGAGCTCCAGTGAGACACCGCCGGGATCAGCACGTGGGAACAGGAATAGATTAGCCAGAAATAGGAAATAGCTATACATACTCCAAGCACAGGCACTGACTCCATGGGTGCTCCAGGGCTGGAGCACCCATGGGAAAAAATGGCGGGTGCTGAGGACTCACCGGCAGACCCCATCAGCTGCTCCTCACCACCCGCAGTGCCTCCCGCCTGCCGCAATCAGCTGTTTTGCAGCGTGCAGGAGGCTCAGGGCATAGAAGCGGAGTGAGGATGCAGTGTGCCCAGGGGAGGGGGAGGAACTGGGAGGGAAGAGGTGGGGCAGAGATAGAGCGGGGGCCGAAAGAGGCGGGGCAGGGCGGGGTCTTGGGGGAAGGGGTGGAGTGGGTGCGGGGTCTGGCGCAGTCTTTGGAAAGTCGGCACCTGTGCATCCGGAGCCTCGATTTTACAGTGAGGAACAGGTCGGCATGGCTTCCCATTCCGCTGCCTTCAGTGCAAGGGGAACCCCATTGCAGTGAGGTGAAGGACAAGAAAAAAGCCACACAGTTCACCAGGCCCTGCACCTGTGGGGTTCGATTTTAATAACATTTTGATTTTATGAAATAGGGGGTTTACTGTACGGGCTGATCTTGTATTACTTCCCCTGCAATACTGTACTAGGCAGAATGAAGCAGGGTGGGGGCTTGTCTAGACACAGAAGTTGTCCCACTTTAACTATACCTACGCTTGGCTGAATTTGGTTTTTATTTTTTTATAATTTCAACAGATAATATTGATGTTTAGTTGTGATCATTTTTTCAATTTTAATCAATTTATATTACCCCCGTGGCAGGAAATTATGGGAAGTTCAGACTGTAGGAGGGTCAAGCAATTATTAATGACAATCGATGAAGAGATTCAAAAAATTCAAGCTTTATACCCATTAAAACACAAACTGTAAACATCATGTGTCAAAAGATATGAAGTCAATAGCCTTAAATCAAACTCTAATAAGTCCTCAGGCAGCGTTCTTCTTACTTTGCCTGTCTCTACAGTCTGATTATTATCGAGGGAAATATCTTTTCATCGGTTTGGGCGTGTACAGGGAAATTGGCATTTACCAAACAAAAGCTAATGCTTTCAATGCCTAACTCCACACACAGCACAGCGATTGTCATCAAACCTCTGCCCACGTTCAAGAGTTATAAATAAGGGGGAGGAAACTAGCAATCCCTTTTAACTCCACTGAACTATGTTGGATGGAACGAGAGTTCAAGTGATAAAGTTCCCATAAAGTTCCTTAAACAAACGTTTCACAAAAGTATAGGGGCATGTCCCCCTGTACTTGCCAGCGGGGTTGGCAGACTTCTCAAACTGTTCTCCAGAGCCTCAGCTTTCATGTTTAAAAAAAAAAAAGTAAGTTTTTAGCTGTTATGGTTGCAAAAAACACTTCAAAGCGTGACAAGCGTAACCCATGCAGCGACTCTGCCTGACTTTGCAGAGAGCCTGGAACAACACCCTCAGTGGTTGCTAGCTCAGATGCCAATGACAATACTTTAAATGTTAACTACCTTGATCACATTGTGAAGATCTACGCAATCGACTCAGCGACAGCTCATTTGGGGTTTGCATTTAACACCACGTGGCAGGGTGGAAGAAGGGGCATGACTGGTTTAATTTCCCCCAAAGTTGGGGAAATGCTGCCTTAAAGGCGCAATACAGATCTCATTGCACTGGCTGGGACTCAAATCCCGGAGACAAGAATTCTGCTGAGGACTTGGCAAGGCGCGGGAAGCACCGAGCAGTAAAAGGGGAAGCGCTTTGCTCAGCCAACGGGGACAGTTGGCCTGTATGGATCCAGCGGGGGGTTAATAAAAGGCCTGATAAAGAGCAACGAGAAACCTGCTAGTTGCCATAAGAAGTGTCATGCCCAGGAAATTAAAAACCATGCACCATATGCTGCACTGTGCAGGGCGGGAACTGGCGACGGCAGAATAGGTGGCTTTGCTAGACTGGTCTCTGCCTCTAGCAGCATTTGCATCTGCTCTAGTGCACACACTAGGCGGCAGGCTTGTTTCGCGCCGCCTTGTTAATCTCCCCCCCCCCCCCCCCATACACACACAGCAATAACTTAACCTCCCCCTCCTCCCTTCTAGCACCAAGCGGGGAAGGACAGTGACACAGGAATATGAGGAACAGAGGAGAGGGATGACATGCGTAACCTAACCTACTGGCACGGCAGCTGGAGAGGCAGAGCCAATGGCTGCCTTGCATGCACAATGAGTCCATCCAGCCCTCCCCAGTCTGTCAAGTGCTTAAGTTGCAGCTTTTGACTACCTCGGTGTTCAGAGAAAAGATGATGCTCAGCACGAGGGGAAGGAAGATCCCGCTGCCAGGCAGACAGCATGGACACTGATCCCGACAGGGCCGGCTGCTGAGAGGTACGTGCTTTCCAAGGCGCTGCAAGGCAGGGTTCCGAAAGCCATTGGTTAGTCTCTAAGGTGCCACAAGTCCTCCTTTTCTTTTTACGGTTACAGACTAACACGGCTGCTACCCTGAAACTAAGATCAGACTTTAATTTTCGAGCAGGGGGGATATGGAAATCTGGCTTCCTCTAAAATGATTCATCCTGTTTCCCCTCAAACCCTCCCACCCCCCCAAAACCTCATGTCCCTCCCAGCACAAAAAACTTCGCTGCAATCTCTCCCTCTGGGTCTCTCAACGTTCTGCTCATGTTCGCAAAGAAGTCAGGAGCGGAGGCTGGACAAGACGCAGGGAAAGCAGCAGGACAGAGTGGGTTGGTACCTGTTGGGCCGGTGGGCTGCTAACTCGGGCACTGGGATGCTAGCCAGGCAGGCAATGCCAGACAGCGAGCAGGGGCCAAGGGACAGGCGGACTCCTTGTGGGAGTGCAACGCACTGCGCTGCTTGGGATTTGCGGGTCGGGATTTAATGAGCAGCAGCAGGCTCATTGACAAAGACGGCACTTCCTAGTCCAGCGTTAGGCTTGCAGGTGCTCAGATGGGCAGAGGGGATTACAGAGAAGCAGGGGTTGGGGTTCACCCCTGAATTTCCACTGGAAGGCAGGCTTTTGATCCACCTCTCTGTTCATTCGCCCTTAAGGCTTAGCAAACAGCCCTGATGAGTGTCCAGCACCCATCCTGCTTCTTTAAAACAGTAGCAGAAAGCCAGGCAGATGGGGGTATGGGAAGGGTCTAGACAGCAGCTCTGCAGTGAAGTAGAGGGAGAAAGTGCTTTAGGGAATCACCTTGTCTTCTTTATTATACAAAGTTCCTTATTCAGTGTTAGAAGAAAGTGGCTCCCTATGCCAGGAGGAATCAATAAGCAGCCTGCGGGTCAAATCCGGACTGCCAAATGCTTTGGATTGGATCCTGAAATCTTTTTATTTACTTATTATCATTATTGTTTTTATTTTCTCTGGGGTCTGGACCTTGACCGAGAAATTTGGACCTTGACTACCCCTGCCCTGCCATTGTCACTTGACAGCCCCAGGGCTTGATGTTTGGGGGACGGGTAACTCCCCCCCAGGAGCACATGGCTCTTGCATTCCATTTCTACAGACTCAGGGTTGGATTCTTGATTACCCCAGGCAGGGATGGAAGGGGAGGTAGGGAAAAGGTAGCTTTAAGTCATTTTTGCATTCCCATAGTCCAGGGTCCTGTCTGGCCCCTGGTATAAATTAGAGCAGCCTCAGGCTGCTCTATGTTATATACTGCTGACCATGGCTCCCTAGAGGTCTTGAGAAGAAGAGACTAACCATAGTGCCGTGTGCTCTGGCCATGCCCCAGACATACCCCCACTCTGCCCCCTATGCTAGGGGCTGGGAACAGTGCTGACACAGAGCCCTTTTGACAGCTCTACATCACCCGAGCAGACAGGGTGTATTTTCCAACCAATCCAATGCCCCTCTACGCTGTAAAGGCGGCGGATGTTATGGGAGTGCCCTGTAGCTGTATATATGCAAATGAGTGAATAAATAAGATGCCAGTAGATGGCACTTAAGGATACCTAGCATAGCTGCTGGGGTTTGTAGGACAAACAAAATTTGCTGCTGTGCACTGAAAATGGTTTCCGTTGTGTAGCGCTTTACTCCAGCTCTTAGCAATGCAAAGAGGCCTCGGAGTTCTCAGAGCCCACACTACTGGCAGGAGGAAAGTGTAAACAGCGTGATCTTTTGGTGCAGATGCCAGAACTGGATAATGCAAAGGGCAACAGTTGCTGTTCAGGAAGAGGGAAAATAAACCCTTCCTCCCACTCCCTGGCATCGAGAAACAGGCCTTGAACTATTTAACATTTCTTAGGAGGCTCCTGAGACATGATGCCACTGCCCCAGGCCACTGCCCTGTGCCCCAGCCTTCCCTCATCTGAGTCGTTGACTGGACACAGTACAGAAGTGGTCTCTCAAAGGGGGCTGTCCAATAAGAGATTTAATATGCTGTCCAAGAGGCAGAAGTTTTCAAAGCAGTCTAGGAGACTGAGAAACACCTGTTCACTTCAGTGTGTGGAAATCCCCTAGGCTGCTGTGAAAATCTTGCCCCACATTGCTCCCTGAGGTGCTGTCACCTTGCAGTAAATTTCCAGGGAGTCTTCTGCAGACGGATTACCCAGTTGTCTGTAACAGAGCTACGCTACTGAGGCAAGGCAGAGCAGACAGTGCGGTGGCTGTGGGGCCTTCCTTTCCTTTTCCTGTGAAGTCTCTGTCCCCAGGGAGCTCTGGAGTTGAATGGCTTCCACGTGTCACAGGACAAAGGACGAATAACATGTAGACAGACGACAAAAGTCAAATCTGTGTCAAAGTCACAGGTGTTAAGGCCAGAATGGACCATTCTGACCATCTAGTCTGACTTCCATAGCAAAGGCCAGGGAACATCACCCTGCATCCAGCCCCTATCTTGTGGCTGAGCTAGAATGCACCTCTTGCTGACAATCGCCTATGTAATTATGCATGCGTACTTGGGAATTGTAACACAGTGTTACGGGGGAATTAAGAGAGGAGTGTGATCCAACTCCGGTAAAGAAAAGGGCAACAATCCCCTGGGCTTCCATGATCCTGCAGCAGGGCCTTGGGTGTTCTGGGAACAAAAGAACACCGGCTGAGGTTTAGGCCATTGTTATTGGGGGTATTAAGCTAGCAGCCAGAGGCACATACATTCAGGGTATCTGCATGAGGAAGCAGCACTGCTCTAGGTATAATCTTAAACCAGTGCAAGAGGCTGTGTGGACATTCATTTTGGTCGGCAACAGGTTTATTGCAGTTTAGCTGAAGTCGATGGGGAACAGGTTCAAGCTGAGGTAAAATGAGCTGCTCTTAAGCCGAAAGAAGAGCGTCCGCACAGGGGCTTGCACTGGTTTAATACTCATTTCAGTTAAACCAGTGCAACGTCTGCATGGAGACAATATAGCAGTGAGAGCGCGCCCCAGCCCCAAAGAGCTCACTGTCTAATGAGCCGCAACAAAGGGTGGGAGGGGAAACGAGAGCACAAGAAGGGGAAGTGACTTGGGCAAGGTCTTACGGCAGCTCAGTGGCAGGAGCAGAACCCAGGTCTCCTGACTCCCAGCTCAGTGCCCTAGCCATGAGACCACACTCTCTCCTGAAGGCTCCCCACTCCCCCACCGCCCTTTTGAACCAGATAGTTTATCCCCCAAGGACGAGAGGAAGTGAGAGCCGAACGCCCCGGTTCTCGGAGCAGCCTGATGTTAATGGCAGCAGCCCTGTTCCAGCGCGAGGGAGCGCGTCCCCAGTTAATCAGCATTTAATTAAAGGACATGCTGACATTTGGAAACTAGAAACAACTCTCCTGTGTGGGCTGCCTCTCTCTGCCGCTCGCCTTCTCTCTGAATCACTCCCTGACATTTTGCCAGATGAGGATGTGACGCTCTCCCTCCCTTTGTAAGAACTCATTGAAAAGGAGACCAAAAGCCACCGCCTCTCCAGGGGGAGAGGATGGCACGGGGCCCCAGATTTTGGTAGCAGAAGGGAAGAGCCACTTACCACCCCCTTGGCCAGCGCGAGGAAAAGAACCAACAGGTGGCATCCCTGTTGCCTACCTATCCCTGCCAGACAGCACGCAGCAGGGGAGATCCCAGTGGTATCCTGCTGCCTCTTCTGTGCCCAACTGACATGCCGCAGGGTCCTTGTTCTGCTGGGAATCCTGCTTGCATAGAACATGCCTGGCTGGCAGCCCAGTGCACACATCGATACCCTGCAGGGATTCCCCACTGGCTGGCCAAGCCTGCCGTTCCCACCACCCCCTTCAGCCACGACCTGCACTGAGCCCCAGGCCAGGACCTCTCTAGCCTTCACTCACTCTCTGGGCAAGCGCTGACTGACACCCTCTGCTCCATGCATCCGCCTTTCTACTCCAGCCAGTCGCATACTCCCCATATCTGAACCAGCACCTGCCCGGGCACCTGCGCTGGCCCTGGGAGCAAGAGGAAGAACTGAGGTTGTTCCCCGTTTTGTTTGCTTTTGGTAGAGCTGGGTCCAAGCTGCCAAGTTCTGATGCAAGGTTTGAGGCTGTTTGGATCCAGGGTTTTGGCTTGGCCCATTAGAAGACAGGGGGCCAGCCCCACATCTTAGATCTGGGTCTGAACTAGCTCACTTTGCACAGGTGTCTAGATTCTGTGGCTAGTTCAGAGCCCAGTTTAGATTGGGGGGCTCTCTCCTCCCCCAACAATCCCTCCTCTCGTGCTCTTGTCTAAACCCAACCTGTTCATCCTTGTTCTCAGGTCGGTTTTCAATCCTCCTCTCCCCAGCCTGAGACCGGGGTGTGGTGAGCTGGGCAGGTCCAGCACAAAACCCACCTGGTCTGATTCAGGGCAGGGGGCTGCAGTGCCAGTGGCTCTGGAGTCTTGGAACTTCCTTCCACCACAATCCATTTCCAACCACACCGCACCTCCGCACTGCACTTAGAACTCACTGCCGGAGACCCTGAGCAACCTGTGGGCTGAGACACTCCGGCCCCGTCTGCACTAGACACTGGCACCTTACAATGCCATACTGCTGATAGTCCCAGTGTAGATGGGCTCCTGACATTTCCACGATCCTGTCATCTAGACCTACTCTGAGCGGGTTGGTCAAAACACCAGCAGCCTGTCTACACTAGGGCTCCTGTTGTTGCTATAACTGGTGGGAAAATTCAGAGGCTGAAGACTTGCACAGACAATTGGGTTCAGCGTGGATGTCTCAGGGTACAACCGCGGGGATAGGCAGCACCGCCCACATGTTGTTGTTAATTATATTATGGTAGAACCTAGAGGTCTTGCCTGAGATCAAGGCTAAAAGTGCGATAGGTGCCGTACTGACATGTAGCGAGGCATGTTCCGCGCCTCAGGGAGCTTGCAGTCTATACAGACACAACAGATGAAGGGTAGGAGGGGAAACTGAGGCACAGAGAGGCGTGGGGACTTACCTGAGGTCACACAATTGTTTGGTGGTGGAGGAGGGAACAGAACACAGGTCTCCTGACTCCCAGCCCAGTGCGCAGGCCACCACACACACCCTGAGCAGCACCCAGCCCTGCAAGGAGAGGAGAGAACGTTTCAGAGCCTCCCAGCACTGAAATCTGATCCCAACCCACACTGGCATGTCCCCTTCCTCTCCGCCCCATTCATGCTCCAGCCCCGTTTCTCCATACTCTTGACCCCCCAGGCACACCTCAGCACTGCCACCATCACAAGCCCTCACACTCACCCCCCCCTCCACCATCCACGGGCTCAGCCTGCCAACTGCACCCTTGTGCACACCCACTCACCCCCCTTACACGCTCTCCTCTGGCTCCACCATGCACCCCACTGACACAGACACGGAGGGGGGAGGGCACGTGGGGACGGAGGTTAAAAGGCTTGTGCCCCTGGTGGGTATCTTAGGTCACGACAAAGGGGGGGATGGAGGGGAGACGCGCAGAATTAGATGCCGGGGATGCTGAGAGCCACTGAACCAAACTGTAAACCCTGGATCAGATGGAAACCACCTCACGCCGGGGGTGTGACAGCACCCCCAGTTCCAGCACCTGTAGCACCCGGGCCAGCTGCAGGCTGCCCGCCCCTCTGACAGGGCACACCTCAAAGCCAGAGCCACAAGAGGCTTAGGAAACTGCGCCCAGCCCCGAGGTGTCTGCACACAACCCGGCGGAGCAGGCAGCCCCAGGCTTCCTCGCTAAGCCCCGCTGCGGTAACCCCGCTGACCGCCTGGCCCGGGTCCCCCGCGACCTGCACGGCGCACAGACAGCAGCTCTGGGGTTAGCAGAGAGTCCACACTCCAGGGCGCGCCAGCCAGAGTCTGGCACACACATCCAGCCCCCCCTCCCCGGCTTAGCCAGCAGCTGCTGTGAATGGGGCTGAGGGAGCAGCCTGATTTGCTGGAAGCATGTGTTTCTCAGGGTGCGTGTGTGCCACAGACAGCAGGGCAGTGTGTGGGCGTGTGCACGTGCCAGGGGCAGCAGGAGGTGTGTGCCTGTGTGTGTCAGGGAGAGCAGGGCAGTGTGGGGGTTTATGTGCATGCCAGGAGCAGCTGTGTGTGTGTGTGCAAACGTGTGTCAGGGGGAGCAGAGCAGAAAGTGTGAATGGGTGTGTGCACATGCCGGGGGGGGGGAGAAGAGGGAGAGCAGAGCAGTGTGCACTGGGCAGCTGGGTGTGTGCACGGGTTTGTGTGTGCACATGGGCACACCCATGTGCCAGGACAACAGAGCCGTGTGTCCCTGTATCCGTGCGCGCCCACGCGTGGGGAAGCCGAGCTGAGTGGGCGTCAGGGAATATCCACCAGGGGAGCGTGGTGCACGCGTGGGGGGGGGGGGGGAGGAGCGGGTGCACGCGGGGGGGGGGGCAACTCACAGGATTATCAACCCCATTTTGCAGAGGGGGAAACTGAGGCCACCTGCACACGGTCCCACGGGGACTCCTTGGGGGAGCGGGGGACGTGTCCTCACCCCCCAGACCAGACCCTTCCCTGGCTGAGAGACCCCAACTCCCCAGCCCACACACCTGCTGCTGGGCCTGGAGAAGCAGCTGCAGACGCCCCTCACCCCGCCTCTGGCCCTTGCACGGAGCCGGCTCCTCAGCGGCCCGCTCAGTCTCCCACGCGCGGCAGCGTCCCCTGCTGGGGCTGACGCGCCCTCCGCTGGCACGCAGCGGTATTGCAGCCGCGGGAGACGCCCAAGCCCCAGCAGGGGTCCCCCCAGTGGCAGCAGGGGGTAGTGCACCCTGCTGTATAGAAGCCACACCTCTCTGTAGCTTCTGCATGGTGTTTCGTGGGGGTGGGGGCCAAATTGGGGGGCCGATTGCAACGTGCCCATCAGCCGGCCCTGGCTGCTGCGTAAATTGGATCGCAGAGGCCCATTCTCACTTTGCTCCATAATCTTCTTTGGTGTCAGCAGGGAGCTGTCTGAGTGGAGTCTGGGCACAACACGAAAAGTTCTTCTTGTGCCCCTGGAAGATGGGCAGCAGGGGGAACCCCTTCTCAATATTGTACTGAGCTAAGGCTAGGCCAGCGAGGGGTCGGGTGGCCCAGAAGATAACACATGGGGTTGGGACTCTAGCCTACCTCTGATATTAACCTATTGTGCCACTTTGCAATTCACGTCTCCTCTCCAGGCCTCAGTTTCCCCCGCTGTGAAGTGGGGATAATGATGCTGACGTCCTTTGTCAGGTATTTGGCGATCTGGGGCTCAAAAGTGCTATAGAAGAGTGAGTTACTGGTAGTAGTGGCCTGGAGTCAGGACTGTTGGATTCTGTTCCTGGCTCTGCTCATTGGCATGTTCCATGATGTGGGACAAGTCATTTCACCTCTGGGGCTTAGCATCTCCATCCATAACATGGGCCATCAACACTTCGCTGCTTCCCAGGCCCTGTGTGCATCTGTTCATTGTTTGTAAAATGCTGGAAGGAGCTACAGGCACAAAAACCAGTACAATGTGCCAGCTGGGGTATTCATGCACCCCTGCCTGCCACTGGGCAGGCTGCTCACCTGTGTGTCACAGCCCCTATAGACCTGCAGAAGATTCTCCTTTATCTTAGGGGCAGGGGCATGTGCTTTAGAAGTATCTGAGTTCTCTCCCTGCCATTACTGTGAAGGTCAGAGGGATCATGGAATATAGGGAATTCCCAGATAGCTGCTGATTAAATATGATGTGGCTGGGCTTGATCCATGGGTCCAGTAGCTAATTTCGGGGGGAGGGGCAGGCATCAGGTAGAGGCTGATGGATAAATATACCATATCTCTTCCCTTTTATAAACCAAACGAGCACAACAGCATCCGAGCATCCTCGGAGATGCCCGCCTGCCTCCCGCGCCTTCTGCTACTCTTGAAACTGGTCCAGCATTTTTGTTTATCTGTTAGTCCATGCCAGGGATGGTAAAATGAAAACAGCAGAGAGGGATAGGGAGGGAGGGGAAACCTCACTGCTTGCTTCCCCTTAGCTGCTCATTTCAACCCTCTTTCGAGCAGAAATTACTCACATTAATCAAGAGTGAGAATGTGTTTGCAGCCCTGCAAATTTGGCAGCACAGAATCAAATTCCATCAGTCATAGCAGGAGGACAAGAGTCTGTATCTCCACTGCGCGTGGCCTAATAGAGCCGTTGCCAGAGGAAACTGGATTTGAGAACTCCCCTAAATTAATCTCCCCTTTTTAAAAAATGCCTGGAGATCTGCATGACGAGTGGCTGTTTGTAACGGAAAGTGATGCAAATATCCATCACATCAAATCAGTATGGCTCTCCCTCCCAGCACACATCTGCACAGAGAGGGACAACTAACTCAGTCATTTTTGGAGGCACTATCCTCCAGGGCCTAGAGCAGAGGACGGTCATTCAGGATGCCTGGGTTCTCGCCCAGGCTGTGGGAAGGATTTTATCCAGTCGTTAGAGCAGAGGACTGAGAGTCAAGACTCCTGGGCTCTGTTCCCAGTTCTGCCACTGATTGCCCTGTGACCTTGGACAAGTCACTTAACTACTCTGAACCTCAGTTGGTCCTGCTATATAATGGGGCAGAATAAGAATTATCCCCCACCTGGGGTGTTGTGAGGGACCTACGTATGCGCTCAGGTGCTGAGACACACGCATACACTGACACTAAATACATTCAGTACGCTGGTACACAGGAATAAGAGCTTTCATTGCTCCTCTTCTGACTGGTTCCCCAGCAGGACTAGGTCCCTCCTAGGATCCCACTGCTCCCTGGTTAGTTCTTTACGTCGCCCCTCCAGTCCCGGCAATGCCAGGTGCAGACATGTAGGATGGGGCAGAGTAGGGAAGATATCGCTGGATGAAACAAGGAGGGAGCCAAGAATTCTCTAAGCAAATTTTGCTTCTTAGGCGTTAGAACATTCCAGGGAGTCTCATTTCCCTGAACTCCTGGCTACTGGTACTTTTGATCTTGCATAAACTTCTCACCCGGCCTTGGTCACTAACTCTGTTGGTTTTGATGGGAGGCAGTGTGGGCCCATGGATCGGGAGCCAAGAGAACTGGGTTTTAATCCCAGCTCTACTTAAAAACTGGCAGCTCCCTGGGGCTGTCTCTGTGTTATATGTTTGTGTAGGTCCGTAGTCCAATGGAGCTAGGGTCTCTCAGCACTACCGTAGTACAAATGGAAAATGACAACCAGCAATTATGAAGGAATAACCAGTAACTAGTATTGATCATTAAAAATGGTCACAGTATCCAGCGTTTATTAATTAATAATCCCTTGAACAGGTAATCCTAGGAAAGTTTACCTTCTCCCCGCCAGATGCTCAGCTCCCCAGTCCCCGGGCCGGGGGATGAGGCTGGGGGTGGTTAGAGAGCTGGCATCTCCCTTGTGTCTGTGCTGAGAGCTGGGGCCGGGCTAAATGCTTCAGTTCAGTCAGGTAGAGCAGCTCTCTGGAAGGACAGCCAGGCCGCCCAGGAATGCCAGACCTTATCTGGGAAGAGCCAGCAGCTGATAAGCTGCAGCCCGAGGCTCCAATTAAGAAGGATGACAGAATGGCAGAGCTGCCCCTGACAGGTGCAAGCTTATCAGGTTCCTGGCCTGTACGCACCGAGGAGCCTGGACACAGATGCCTGGCGCTTTAACGGAGCTGCCGCTGCTCAGAGGTGATTGCTACTTCGTTGGCTTATTTTTAGCAGCGCGGCTGGGAGTAAGATGGATGGGTTTTGTCTTGGGCGAGCCTTTTGCCATCAATAGGAAGCCAGGCTTCTGGGTTGAGGCATGGGGTGTCTCACACTCTGTGCCTCCTCAATATACCAGGCCAAATCCGGAGTAGTCCTATCGACTTCAGTGGCGCTAGGCTGCTTTACACCAGCTGAACATCTGGCCCCTGTCCTGTTTTGGGGTTGGAGAAGGAAGGGGCAAGGCACATCAACTCAGAGGTTCTCTATTCGATCCCTCCGGAAACATGGGGCAGCTGCACAGATGAGAAAGACCCTATGGAATCCAGGTGAAGCTTTCGTTGCGAAACAAAAGCTGTTCATGGTGATAGAAAGAGAGGAACCCCCCTGGCCCATGATCTGTATCAGCTATGGAGCTAAGGACAGACAGACAACGAGACAAAGCTTGGAGGAAGAGAGGCAATGGGCAATTTATATACCAGTCAGATCAGCTCAGTGGAGCCAGCCTGGTCCGTGGGGTATAGCACAGGGCAGGGAGTCAGGAGATCTGGGCTTTGCCACTGACCTGATGAATGACCTTGCTTAAGTCACCTACGCACTTCTGTTTCTCCTCCTGTGCCTTTGTCTGCCACGGCCATCTAGCGTATAATCTCCCAAGGGCATCAGGCATGTCTTTGGGTATGGACAGCCCATAGCTCCTGGGCCCCTGGACTCAGGTGGGGCCTCTGGGTGCTAAGATAAGTCGCAGAAGTGAGTCTGTAAGAGGGACTTAAATCTGGGCTGTTTTGGGAGCTTGCGGATGAGCTTGGGCCAGTTGTATTGGGCATAGGGGGCTGTAGGGATGAAATATATAAAACAAAACCGGGGGCTGGGTCTTGCAGGTAAGGCACTGAAGTGGGGCTTGGGGAAGCGCTGTGTTCCATTCCCTGCTCTGCCCCGGAGTCCCTCTGTGACCTTTGTGCGAGCCACTTCTCTCCATGTGCCAGCTCTCCATCTGTAACCTGGGGATAATCATCCTTCCTTTGTCTATTTCAGTAGTGAACTCTTTGGGGCGGGACTGTCTCCTGTGTGTATGTACAGAACCTAGCACAACAAAGCCCTGATCTCAGACAGCACCTCCAGACTCCCCTGTCATTAATAACCAATATGATAGCTAGAACATGGGCCACACTGCTGATTTTAACTAACCCTGTATTCAAACCCCCCGCCCCCGCCCCAAGCTTCTTATTTGCTAGTGAAAATAAGACTTGTTCCCTTGGCCACTTTCTCTTCACTTGGATTCTTCACATCTGGAATCAGCTTGGTCACTTTGCCAAGATCAACAGCTGTAAACAAAAGGCCTTGAAAAGCGAAGTAAGTGAAGAACAACAAAACCACAGTCACTTCTTGGGGCCCTGGGGAGCACAGAATTAAAGTTGAGCTACGCGGGTATGAATTGATTCAGGAGGATCGCTGTTAAGTAATTACATTCAATGAGAGGCTGCCAATACAGTTTGCTATCAGTTGTCACTTTATATCAAGTCTAATGGTTCTGAGCATACAGATTCCTTGTCAGAGGGAATACTGGTGTGTGATTATTCTAATGGAGCATAGCAGCAGCATGGTGAGAAGCCAGGAACTAGGCAAAAGTCCTGGATTCCAGCCATCGGCAGCCAGGTACCAGTGCAAAGCGCAGGTGTAGACAGGCTAAGCTGCTGTAAGCCCCAGTGTGCACCCGTGCAAATCACTTAGGTTCCAAGCAGTGATGGTTCCCCAACAGGGCACATAATGACTTTGCATCTCTGCACTGGTGCAGCTATGTCGGTGGCAGGAATCGGGGCTAATCCCCAGGGCTTGAGCGAGGGGGATTTAGGGTGTTCACCTTGCATGGGGAGTTAGTGGGATCCCTAGGCAGGGAAATCCAGGGCGCTGTGAGGAAAAGCGGTTGTGGCGACAAGTACAAGGACCTGAATCTGAAAGGGACGGAGATTCTGGGGGAGCTGCCAGCTGCTTGGTGGGATGGAGGACACTTGCCACCTGGCACGAGTGAACCCCCATCTCCACAGCAAGGGGAATAGGAAGGAACTAGCCAGGTGCTGGCAGCAGAGCTCAACCCAGCCAAGGCGGAGGGGCATGGTGAGCAAGGAGCAAGCCTTCGCCCTCCACACCATAGGTGGCGGGGCCATTCCAAATCCCCTCGAGCTGGGAGATTCCTCTTCACCAACCCTCTGTGGGAAATGGACATTGGGCAGCCTGGTAAAGCCCACGGGGCTGTGGATGCAGAAGTGAAAGTCTAGCTTGCATTCAGTGGCAAAGGGGTGAGGGCTGAACGGGGCTGAAGGCCTGGTCCTGCTCTTAGGCAAAGCTTGGAGGATACCCTCTGACCGTTTGGGCTGTGTCCAGAGTTGGGGTCGGAAACATTAAGGGGGTTGAAGGATCGAAGGATAAACCCCAGTGGCCTGGTTCTCTGCTCTGTGGCATAGTTTGGAAGGCCAGGAGGGACCATTCAGATCAGCTGATCTGTTACCTGGCAAAACCCAGGCCAGACAGCCTCAGCCAGTGATCTCTGCATCCAGCCCATACCTCGTGGCTGACCCGGAGCACATCTGCCTCGTGCAGTCGCGTACGCCTCTGCAAAGCGAGGGCACTTCGATGTGGTGCTGTTTCACAGCCCCTGTGCACAGGCACAAAGGAGCCAGGCGGAAGAACCGGGCTCAATGTCTCTCGAACATCTGCCTGAGTCATTGATTCTGGGGATAACCAGGAAAGTTCCAGACGTAAACGACCTAATGAGGTCACCGAGCCGGCCCCCCCGCCCAGCAAGTGCAGCAGAATGGCCTGGGGCAGTCTGGAAGACTGCCTGGTTATTAAACAAAAAGGAGAAGCTACTCGTATTAATGCTTTGGATCAAATCCTCCTGTTACACCAGTGTAGCTGTGTCATGCCACTGATTTCTGGGGAGTTACTCTGGATTTACACTGGTGTAACGTTTGGCTTCTCGCACTTCCCTAGCACGCTCAGGATGTGAATCCCGAGCCTACTGAAGTCAGTGGAAAGATTCCCATTGATTTCAACAGGCCCTAAATCTTAGAAGCCCTCTGCAAACTAGAAATAGTTAAGCCCCCTAACACTCCTGTGATGGAAAGCAGTATCCAGCCGCTCCCTTCATTTTGATGGGTATCCCTTTGCAAACATCCCACCAGGCCAAAAGCCTTTTCAGGGAGCGCTGAAGGGGTTAACCCCTTTGCACCACACACCCCTGCAAACTCCTGTGGCCGTTCCCCACCGTGCCCCTCCATCATTGTTCAGTCAGGCCCATGCCTGCCAAGCAATCGAAAGCCTCAGCGTCTTTGCTTCACATCCAGCAGCACCGGATGATTGAATCTTGAACTTTATGGGTCAGGTTTATTAACTCCCTGTCCCTATACGTGAGGATTGAGCATGCAGAGGCACAGAGGAGACAAAGAGAATTTCCCGTGCACAGCCAGGGATTGTGGTGAGCTGAAATATGCACCGTGGAAGAATAATTCCAGGCTGGGTTAATGTTGGAGTGTCTCTGTCGCTAGAGCTGAACAAATAGTGGGCAGCTCACAATTTATTCTATGAACGTGGGCCCAGATTTTTGACCAGGAGCTTTGCACCTAGCAACTCCCTTATGCAGGACAGTGGCAGCTGCTGGCTACTGAGCATTTTTGGCATTCCAGGCAGAACTTAGTGGAGGGTAGGGTGACCTGATGTCCCAATTTTATAGGGACAGTCCCGATTTTGGGGTCTTTTTCTTAGATAGGCTCCTATTACCCCCCCACCCCCATCCCGATTTTTCACACTTGCTGTCTGGTCACCCTAGTGGAGGTGCCTACACGGAAGCTGAACTCTTCTGATAATTTAGCCCAGCTTCATTCTCCGCTGGTGGAATGTCCACAGGCCGATCATGATTTACTCAAATGTGTTTGTTGTTTGCATTTATTCGATGACTGTCCTATTGGATTGTTTTTACCTGACAGTTCTGTGGGAGAATAGTAGTATTCTGAACTGAATTCTTGCACTTCCAACCAGTCAGATAAGCCATTTAGTGTGGCTTTTTGCTTCCTGACTGGATCAACTTGTGCAACTTGTGCATGCAGTTTGCTTGGGATGTTTGTGGAAAGCAAACACCAAGGTGCTTGGATATGATGGTGAAGGGGGCCCATGAAGTACCTAGATAGATAGATTAGATTAGATAATGTCTATGGGGAAAGCAAGCAAGAAAGAAAAAAAGGGTGTGAACATGGCCAAAGCAAATTCATTAAAAAACCTTACATGAACATTTGCAGACAATGCCTTGCAATAGTTTGCCCAGATCTGTCCACCCCTAAATCACAGACCTTCTTGCTGGAAAGGAAAAAGTCAGGGCTCTGTGTGTGAGCAAAACACACCAAGAGATGAGTGTAAATCTATCTAGGGGTTCACAGCCCTTCAGAACCCCCCTCCCCCCGCCATTTCGCTCCCAACCTGCACCACCAGAGGTAGAAGCTGCCTACTAAAGCATGACGGGGGGCCAGCAGTCTGCAAGGTCTGCAGGGGGATATTGATTAGTTTTACAGTGTAAACTGACAGAGCCTATTTGGATGATGTAATGAAGACAGATGATCCCAGCCTCTCGCTGCTCAGCTTCAGGGAGGGAGGAAAATCATAAATCGGATGCTGGAGATATACACTATTGCTCTCCGTGTCTCGCCCCCATTGCTCATCTGGTCTCCTTCACTCTGTCTGTCTCTAGTCCTCTCTCTGTTCCTCTCTTTCTCCCTTATTCCTCTTCTTGCCCTCTCTGCCCCTGGCTGTCTCATCTAGGTCCGTGTTTTCTATAGTGCCTCTCACCACTGTGTCTGGTCTCCAAACTGGCAAATGGGCTCAGCTCACACACCGCTTTATTCCTTGGCCTTCTCTATGTGCCCCATCCAGATGCCCTTACCCACATGCCCAGCCCCAGTGAAGGCAATGGGTCGAGGCATGCCGATCTCCCTGCTGGGAGCTGTGCCTGCTCATAGCCAGACCAACCTCGCCTTCCAACCGGCTCCTTTCTCCATCTCGTTCCAACTCACTCGCTTGTCTCATTCGCTCTCTCACCTTCTCCTGCTCTGCTTCACTTGCCCGGCTCATTATTTCTTAAGTTCCCTAATATCAGGAGTTGAACTGGGCATTTCCTTTCCCCCTGTGGTTTATAGACAGCCATCTCCTCTTCTGCACCTCAGGGATCCTGCTAATGAAAAGACAACACAGCAGCCAAAATGTGTCCTACCTGCTAGCCTAACGCGCTACACAACACACACCCTCGCCAATGTAGAAGGGGCACAGAGTAAATAAGGAGCATTGCTCAGAATAACAGTATCAGGGAGCTATCTGCACTGTATTCAAGCACAGCATCTTATCCTTGGGCTCATTCAGTGTCCACTAAGTCCAGGTTTTAGAAGCTGATGAGTTCTTTTCACAGGACAGTTTGACTGTTTTAGTAACTAGTGGGTGGTGGGTTTCTTTCCCAGTATAAACCAGTTCTACGTAATTGAATTCAAGCTTGCAGTGTTGCCTACCTCAAGTGTCCAAATAGCATATGTCAGTCCCATAAAATCACAAGAGTGGCTTAAAATTCACACCATTTTTAAAAAGGAGATAATATATTTTTGATCCTTTTAGTTTTGGACCCTTTAGGACATCATGTTTTCAAGCTTTTCTCCACAACCATGAAGACTGGAAATTTACTTTTTAACTTATATTAATGTGAGATTCTCCCATCATCACAGGACTGCAAGGGCTGGGGCTTGAAGAAAAGCACCAGATATCACACAACTTGAGATAAAATCACAAAACAGGTGAAACTGTTAAAATAATAACATCCGATCAAATCTACAAAATGTCATGAGAGCGATTCTCTTCTCACGCTGACTTTCATAGACATTAAGGTCAGAAGGGATCCCTCTGATCATCCCAGGCCAGAGGATTTCACATAGTAATTCCTGCGCCAAACCCAATAACTTATGGGCCAGGTAGAGCGTATCTCTGGGAAAGTTGGTCCAATGGTTAGTTACCCTGGCTGTTAAAAATTTACATCAGTTACTCCTGATTCACTGTGTATTACTCATCCTGAGATCATTAAGACCTCATGACTTGGAGGTAATTGGTAAAATCTTGCAAAATCTAGGGGAAATTGCTTTCAGTGGCACAATCCCCGGCTCCCAGCTGCCAAGCAGAAAGGCACTTGTGTCCATTTGGACATTAATGCAAAATAATATTGTTTCTTTCTGAGCTAATGGAGCTAATTTCATAAATGAAGCCAACTCCTGCCATCACAGTGCGTGGAGAGCTGCCAGTGATGTTAATGAGAGCAGTGTGAGAGGACAGAAGGTCCTACGCGGCCCACAATTTGGAAGAAAATAAATCTAAAAATAGAACACTCCAGGTAACATCGATCGCTATTATTGGACGCAAATGTGTTGTAATCACAGCAGTGAACCTCTTTAAAACCTGCAGAAGAATATCTCACACACCATAACAACAATTCACAAGCGTGCAATCAATTGCAAGGATATTTTTCTGGCTCTTCTGGGCATTGCAAGAACATCATTCCTTAAATACAAACTGTAGCTCCTCATTGGGGTGTCTGGTCTCTGAATGGCATTGAGTTGGTGGCTGTTCGTGAGCCAGTTTTAGAGGTTCTTTTTCAGGTAGACTATTGGATTTGCCTGTTTAAGGGCACTTGGTCACAGCTGAGTAAGGAGCATAGGATGTGATCCTTTGTGAGTTAACTTTTAAATAAGAGCATGATTGTGCCACTCTTACTCTGGGATTAGCCTCATGTATTTCAGTGGGGCTGAGGTACTACATAACATGAGTGAATGGGATCAGAATATAACCCTGAGTGACCAATTACTCTGTAGTTGGTTGTCAATTTGCAAACTGCCTTGGGCCAAATTGTGACCCCCTTCCTCACTTGTGTGACGCATTCTTCACCTATTAAAGCCAATGGGGCTACTCTTGTGCGTTACTGCTCCCCAACGGCAGAGAAGCATTCGCAGGCTAGCCCTGTGTGTATTAAAGGTATTATTTCCAACTCATGCTCTCTGCCACCGTCCATCAGTCTATCGTTCCTGGCTCTGGCAATGTTGTGCATTATGGGCAAAACAAACACCTCCTGTGTCTGGCAGACCAGTCTGACTGTTCCCACAAGCTTGACCCTCATAGCAAATCATTTCTTGACGGCAGTTCACTTATGGAAAAATATAAACAAATCTTATATGACATGTTTATTTTTGCCATCTCTTCATTAGCTCAGAGCAAAAATCCTGCCGAGCTGCATTGTTGGGAATGATGGAAATTCAGGACATCAAGACAATTAAAAAAAAAATCCTACAAATGAGGACAATGTCTGGTGCCGGAAGATGGCACAACTCTCACGTTGCTACTGGTTTGGGGTTACACAGCTCATCTATCTATCTATCTATCTATCTATCTATCTATCTATCTATCTATCTATCTACCTATCTATCTATCTATCTAAGGGTTTTATACTGCAGCTCATTACTATAGTATACAAGCATCTTCTACATAAAATCAATTAGCAATAGCGAAGTCCCTGGTGGACTCCATAGATTCTCTGCCATTTCTCACTTTCCGGATGCATCCGATGAAGTGAGCTGTAGCTCACGAAAGCTTATGCTCAAATTAATTGGTTAGTCTCTAAGGTGCCACAAGTCCTCCTTTTCTTATTACAGAGATAGAATCACGGGTAAGGCTGAGGGAAGAAAGATTTGCAGGGGCGTGGATGGATGTGTGTGGAGAGGAGAACAGTCATTTCCATAGGATGCTCATGCCCAAGCAATTCTTGGAAGTGGAAAAATGATGTTTCCCAATCACATTTGAATTGTGCAGACTAGCGTTAAGAAAAACACCGAGGGAGGCAGAAAACAGCGGGGGATACACACTTCCACCCTCACTTTGCTAATTACATTCATTAGAGAAAGAACCCTGCCTCAGATTTAGAACTATGTTGGCTATTTTTAATTTCCCTGCCTGTTGAAAGCAGAATTTAGAGCATTGTGAATTTTTTTTCCCTTGGGCCAGATTCTCTTTTTTCATCTGTCATGCTATAAAGGGAAAGGGGGGAAAAAAAACCCAAAGAGAGAAGGATTATAGTGAAGGGGTAGGGGGCAGAGAAAGACAGCAAGCAAATTAATTCTCTGCTTCTTTCCCTGGGAATGATTTAGGGTCTTAATTGAGCTTTCTAACTGGGTAGAATGCACAGATCTGTGCGCTGCCTAGCAGAAGGTAACAGTGTGAGATTGTGCAGAGAATGCAAAGGTCTCATCATAACATCATTGATGCAGAAGTGTTCCCTGCTCCCTGGCCCAATGAGCAGAGAGCGAGAGACGGAGGATAATTTATTCAATAACCTCACATTCAGGTTGCAGGCTCCCTTCCACTGCCTGTATGAGAGGGAGGTCTCTTCATATCTTCCCTTCTACCCGCCTCCCTCCCACCCTGCTACCGCACACACACACACACACACATCCATACAATTCCCTTACAATTAGGAAGACACCTATTCAGCACCGCTCTTATTGCTGGGCTTTTGTTCCTCCTCGTCTTTGCTGGCAAAGCCATTCCCTCTGCAAGTCTGTGTTCAGTGCTCAGTGGTTTGTTATGTTGCTTTTCATAATCTCTACCAAAGAATTCCACTCCCACTGAAGTCCTGAAATTAAGGCTGCAGGGAGGAGAGGGGGGAAAAAAAGAAGGAAAAAGTAAGACAGCATTTTCTCTTCCTTTCTTTGTTAAAAAGTCTTGTATCATGGAAGTGTGTGTGTGAAGGATGGTGAATGGGAGTGTGTACATATATATATATATATATGTACATATACCTACATAATATGTATTGCACAGGTAATATATATGTGCATCTCTATGTGATCAGCTAAAAGAAATTTAAGCTCTTTATCTGTTTTTGTTAAGTATTGTGTGTGTGGGTGTGTGTGTGTGTGTGAGTATGCAGTCACACTGCATACCATGCATGCAGTTTATGTATGTACTTGAAATACTTATGTTCATGTATATATATGTGTGATCTGCTGCAATAAAAGTTCTCTTTGTTTTATTCAGGTATCAATGAAATACATGTATGTGTGTAAATTTGAGTGTGTATATACCTATGTGTATCTATGTAACACATATTCATGTACACTGCACTGTGTACTATGCATGAAGTTTACACGCAATTCTTAAGCCAGTGCATGTGTGTGTTTAGCTAAATTAAATATAAATTCTTTGTCTGTTTTAGTCAAGTATCAGAAGCGCAACTGGGTGACTGTGTTTGAATATGCATGTGTGCGTATATCTATCTATACATCGTATACTGTATATGAAACGTATACGTTCAGTTGTATATATGTGTGATCAGCTAAAATATAAGTTCTTCATCAGTAGTAGTCAACTATCGTGAGTGTGAATGTTTGTATATATACACACTGTGTACTATATACAAAATATAGCTAATGCATATATTCATGTATATGTGTGTTCAACTAAAATAGATTTAAGTTCTTCTATCTGTTTCAGTCAGCATCAATCCTTGGTTGTAGGCAAAGAGGAAAGATAAACTCGCCGGTTAGTTCAGAAGTATATTTTTCCTCATGAGTGTGAACTGAAGGATGAAGAACTGAAATTTGTTCGTGAGTGAGTGTGTTTTGCTGGACATCCTTAAGTCCTTTAAGAAAATAATTGTTACTGGGATAGGTGGAGACCAGTGTTTCCATAAGAGATTCCCCTAAGAAATCTTTATCTGAAAACTTACAGTTCAAATACTAGTGCTAAAAAAAGAAACCCATTGTGTGTGAGAGTCTCTGGATTTCCTACAATGAGGCAATCCCTAGTTTAACAAACCAAAAAAAAAGAAAGAAAGAACATGGTGCATTTATTAATCAGAATGGTCATGGTGACTTCTGCACAAGGAAAGGGAGAATTAACTCCTTTAAAATAGGAATTTGCCTTGATTTCATTGTCATTTCATTTCTGTTGTTATTTTGTATGTGCATGTACATTTCCACCAAAGTGGTCCTGAATATTGACTTCCAATGGCTGGTCTGGTCCGAAGAGGTTAAGAGGTCTCCTGTGGTTTGTGCATTGATTTGGGTGCAAATGCTAAAGTGTGTGCTCTGTGTGTGTGCATGGACTGTGTTAGCCCTTTGAGAAGAATAATTATTTTTCTCTACTGGAAGCTACAGCAGAGGCAACAAGGAGGGAGAGAGGGGGAGAGAAAGACAAAGGGAATGAGAGAGGGAGAGAGAGAAACCCCTGAATCCAGACCTGTAAGTACTGTCTTAAAAAAATAACCCCCATAAGGCCACTACCTGAGGATAGTCCAGCCCGTGCATTCAGTCGGTGACAAGGCAGGTCGGACAGGGGTTGTTTTCTTTCTGAATTCTCAGGGCATCTGCAAATTCTCCAGGGAGAAGAAAGGGGTGGCAATTTGGGGCCTGTTCCTGCTCCCCTTGGCTTCTCTTTCTTTGTCCGTTCCCCCCAGCCCCAAGGACCTGTGAATTTGCTCTATTAAAGGAAAGCTAACTGGAGATGTGGCTGCCTTGCACAGACGCGGTTAATGAAAGTCTTGCTGGGACGTGCAGGCTTCTCCCTAGGTCCCCATTGTTCCCTCTGCAATGCTGCGCTGATCAGCGAGCGCCAAGCCATGGCTGTCATGCTGGCCATGGAGTCTGGATGGATCCGTCGCGTCTCCATGCCACTCTCACTGATCACCTCACAGACACAGATAGGTCTCGTTTCCGAATGCACATTTCACTTGCTGCCCAACACAGAATTAAGCAGGCTTCAATCCTCGGTTTTGCTGGGAGGCTGGGAGGGAATGACATGAAGTTGAAGCCAACTCAGCCTTTAGATGAACCTACATCAGCCCCGGTTATTTCCTTCCGGGCTTCAATGCCAGGGAGATGGGCGCATTTGAAGTACCTCAATTAGACAGGCAGAGCAGATTCAGACACAGCACGGAGAGCTCACAGCTCTGAGCTCTCTTGGAGCTGGGTTCTCCTCTTACTGGTACTGGCGGCCGTCAGGAGTAATGCCAACCAAGTCTGTGGGCCTGATGCCCCTGTCACTGACACTGCTGTAAATCAGGAGGAGCTGCATTGCGGGCAGTGGGGTTTCACAGATGTAAAACTGACAGGAGAAAAGAAGTGGGTCCTTCACCTCCAAAGGGATGGAGCTAACTTGAAAACCTGCTGGAGAAGTAGGTTCATCTCCACGACCAGTTGCCCTGCTGTTAGGGGGTTTTAAGTAGGACCAGAATAAGAAATACTGGAGTGAGCTCTCAACAAAATGAAGCTGTTCTTCCAGGGGGCGGGGAGGACTTCATGTCCCCAAAGGGGGAGCCGTGTGCATGGGGGGTGGGGGTGCCTTAAAGTAGGAGAGCTGCTTCTTCTGGAGGGAAGGGCAAAGTCTTATACCAGGAGAACTGATGTGTGGTGTCTACAGGTAAAGGTACAGCTGGGTAAGAGGGTCCTTGGCATCTTCAAACTGGGAGAAAGTTGTTCATGAGAGAAGGAGTCTCCAGCAGACTTCATCCCTCCACTCCTCCTCCCCCGCCAGCAATCCTCCTCTCTCCAGGGGGCTGGGGAGAAGCAGCAGCAGCAGCCACCTCCATAATCCTCTCTGGAAAACCTAATTAATGCACCCATCTCTCCATTCACCCATTTAATCCACCCCCTGGCCACAGCGTCACCAGTGCTGCTGCTGCTGCCGCTGTGGGCCTTATTGTCAACAGACGAGGTGCCGGCTGGGCTGAGGCTGGGATTCTTATTACAGGTGTGCAGGGAGAGGGGGATAGGTGCTGATAATGGAGCGTGGTTGCTTCCTCGCCCATCAGACCTTCTCCCCCACCACCAGAGATCACTGTTGGAACAAGCAACCACCTCCCTCCTTCCAACCCCTCTTGGGGGAAGTGCCTTTGTCCACTGGCTGAAGACCCACCCGAGCTTGTCCACAATGACTTAAGCCAATATTGACCCTAGGCTTGGGCTGATATAGAAACCTCTTGCTGCTTCAGCGGCCAGCAAATCTCCATTGAGAAATATCTCTGTGGGGATGGCACGATACACTATGGACCCTTATTAGCTCTTAAAGGGCCTCTGTTTTTATTCCCTCCCCACTTCTCTTCCCAGGTGCATTTCCGTTAATGGTGGGAACATTCAGAAGTGGAGCCAAACTTTGAGACTCACTCCCAGATTCTCCAGGTCTCTCTCTCTCTCAGGACTCTCCAGGTTTTATGCACCCCAGGGTAGGGTCCTAGCAAAACCTTGCGTGGTAAAGCGTTAGGCACAGCAGTGGTGTCATAGGACTCATGACAGTGGCCATGTGGAGGACAGGGTTTCAGGCATGGCCAGAGTGGAGAGACCACCAGGCCATGAGAGGAGGCAACAGGACTGCTGAAATGACCCAAACACCAGGTGTTGTTACATTATTGTAGGTCTCTGGGGCATCCCTGCAGAAGCAGAATGGTCCTGTTAAACCAGAACACCAGACCTCCCCGAGTGTGAAATAATCATTCACTGTCTGCGTGGCTAGAGAAGGTGACCTAGCAGGGCTTTGCCAACACCAGCTTTTGTGGCCCATGTTCTGCATTGGTTTACCCTAGAGTCCGTGAGGATTCAGAGAGGAGCTGTAAATCAATGGCCTTAGGAGTCTAATCCAGGCTCACCCAGTCCTGGGGGTGTGTGCAAACTAGTGCAAGGCCTAGCACAAGGCCTCTCTCTCTCTCACACCCACACACCCACATGCCATCTCACACACACATACACAGAGCTTCCTCTTCCCATGGGGACTGTGGGTGGGTGCAAAACTACACCAGCGAGAGCGCAGAGGTGGGGGAGTGAGCGAGACCAAGAGCAAGTGAATCCAAGGATCTTTTTAATCCAACTTGTTCCAGCAGCTGCCTCAGCTAATTATTCTCTAGCCGGCAATGGTGGAATGTCAGCAGGGGGCATCCCCACCTCGCTTCACCGGAGATTGGGCTGGTGTTCCTGGGTGTGATTTACTTTCATTCCCCCACCGCCCTCCTCCACACACACGCCTTGCAGGAAAATATTAAAAAATAATAATATCAAGCCCTGAGTAACAGAGCCTGAGGCGAATGCACGGGGAAGTCCAAAGCACAGCTGTCCTCTGGGAGTCTCCTCTCTTCTACCCCAGTGGAAATCAGGAGGACCTCCCTGGGGCTGAATGGAGTAAGGCACTGGTGAAAGGCAGAGGGCTATCAGCCACTTGGCTTTATAAAGAGGACTCCTGGTCAGGTGCTTCCTTCACTTACTCTAGCGTGACTCCAGCCACGGTGGGGTCAGTGAGAAGAGAATCGGGCCCTATTTCTTTACTAGATGCCCCTGACACAAATCCGTGTGTGGAAGCACTACCCCATCCCAAACGATGGTGGAATCTGGATTCCAGATTCAAATTTCAAGCCTACCCACCTTCTCTTCAGTGGGTCAAATCAAAGCCCAATATCCCATCAGGCAGCAGCTCTAGGGAGGAGGTGGGAGAAACCGGATCTGAAGTCCATGGCTTGGGCCCATGTGTATTGTGAATCCTGGTTAGTTCCCTGCTGTGTGGCCGTGAAGGTACGCGCGATGGCATTTCAGATCTGGTGTGATTATCTCTTTCGAGGGCGGGGGGGCAGGCTCGGATCGTGTTTGGTCTGGAGTTCAGCTGCTGATATTGGAGGGCCCAAAACAACCAACCCTGCATTCTATAAAATTAATTCTGGCAGGACTCCCCACTGAAGTCAATGGAGAGATTTGCAGGAGTGATGGCCACAGGTCTGGGACCCTTCTTCTCTACCCCCTTCTCTCTTCAGTTCTGTCACATTCCACAGACCAGGGATCTCCTCTGCCGAAAAGGATGGACAAAGGCAGGTGGGGACAAGAGCTGTGGGACTGGCGCCGTCCAGTCCTCAGGCTCCATCACTGGAAACCCCAATGCAAACAGTGGTAGCTGTCTCCTGCCCGCGGTGGTTCGTGCATGCCATGGGTTGGTGATGGGGGTCTGGCTAAGTCTTGTCTTGCCTGTGCCAGGGATGAGTGGGGCAGATCGGACTCGGAGGGGCTGTACACCCCACGCAGCAGGCAGAGGGACGGCTGTGTCAGGGTGGAGGAAGTGCAGCTGGCTACTGAGTAGGCTGGATTGGAAGCAGCAGCCCAGGGGCTATGGGTGTCTGCTCCTCTCCATTCCGAACAGGCTGGATTGCCATGCACAGTGGGGGCAAAGCGCTCCCTCTCGCAGCTGGACACCCAGGGAGATTAAATTCACTGTCCTCTTTCCCTGTTCCCTGTTGGGGGTCAGAGGCTTATATCGGCAGCTGAACCGAAATCTCAGGGGCCCGATTCTCCTTCTGCAGATGTCAGGCATTGATGAGACACATCCGCTGCAGCTGGCCAAGTCGCGCCTGCTGGAAGTGAGAGCAGGATCGAGCCCTTTCCCTCCCAACGAGGGACACGGTTACCCTCTGTGTAAAGCCGCTGAAGTCAGCGGAGTTACCCCCACACTGGACTGGGATTCCCGGAGCTCTGGGGGCAGAGGTGGCGCAAAAGGGGGTGTGAGTCACAGAGCGGTAAGTGGGGCCAAGCCAGGCTGAGTTGCTGTAACCTACACCCTGGGAAGGTGTCAGTTAGACCAGACCTCTCTGAATCTGTCTGTCAGCACACTCCCCCCCCCTTTTTTTCTTTAACTCCCCTCTCTAATTTTCTGTCTCTCTTTGCCCCTCCCCTCTCCTCACATCCAGCTCGCTGAGGCATCACTTACAGTCTGGCAGTTTTCCTCTCTCCCCATTACCAAGTCAAAGTTGCCGGGGATTAAGCAGGGATCCAGAGGCTTAGACCTTCCCTGAGTCTCCCTTTGTATATCTCTGGGCGCAGCGTCCTTCATCCCTCTTGCTTTAACCTACCCCCACAAGACCTCATCTTGAACTCTCCACCCCCGTGTCAGGGGCCCCTTCCTTCCCCATTCTCGCGCTCGGTGAGGATGAGAGTATTCTGGGGTTTCAGCCCCACTCCCCTTTGCAGAGAAACCCAGCTCGGTTGTTGAGATACAAATTGCTCTGCTGAGTTCTTGTTGGGGGTGAAATGGGGGTGGGAGCCAGTTGCAGGGGTCACATGCTCTGCTCAGGCACATCCCACTGCGGGGGCTTGCAACCTGGGCACCTGGTCACAACACCACTCAGGTTTGGACCAGCCAAACAGTGGGCGGCCCACAGCCTGAGTGCCCCCCCCCCCAGCTGGGAAGACCAATGTCGAAGAGCCTTCCTCCACATCTTCCTCCCCTCTTGGCAGTCCAGCTCATCGACAGCCGCGTGGGCGCCTGCCACCTTCCAATTCAAATCTCTGAGTAACTCAGCTCTGTCATGGTGGAGAGCGTCAGCGGCATGTAGGGAGTACTGGCGGGTGCAGGGAAGGGGGTGAGCAGGAGTGAAGGCAGCATTTCCATTCAGTCCTAATACTGACTCCGCTGTGTAGGTGGTCTGCTCCAGAGACAGCCTACCACACTGATTGCTCAAAGCACTCTTCAATGAGGGGAGCTTACATCACCTCCTTGCTCCAACTTCTTGCGCTAGAGTGAGGAAGTTCATGTGAGTGTGTTACTCCTCTGTACCCCTTAGGGACCGTAGACTCTGGCTGCAGCTGGTGTCTCATTCTCAGTGACAGAGCCCATTGCTCATCCGGCCCCCCGTGCTTCTGCAGATCTAGGCAAAATCCCCACTGGCTAAATCACCCGCTACTGCATCTCCTAACTCGTAGCCTAGACTTAATTACAGCTGGTGCTGCTGGAGCTGAAATATCTGAGTCAGGGAGCGGTGCAAAATGGCACCGGAGGATCTTGTTAATTAGTGAGTTACCTAGATTCCAGAGGGATGTTTTCTCTCTTTTAATGTTCCATGCAGTAATTTGATGGGCACTTTGCTGGAAGAGTTCTGGCCCATTGTCTTATCCCTGCTCCCTGAGAAACAGCCAGAGGAAGTCTCTCAGCTTTGCAATGAACTTTAGCAAAATTGGAGGTGATGTATGTGGGGGTGAGCAGGGTCTGTATTGTGACGCTCCAACACACCTCATCATGAACTTGGTATAGTAACACTACTTTCGCCAGGCTTTCGGAGATCAGGAACTCTCCTCGCAGCTGTCTGATTATCCTTAGCAGCCTAAATTAATCCGTAGTGGGCCAGATTTTCTGATGATGTAAATTGGTGTCATTGCTTCCATGGAGCAACGCCCATTTACACCAGCAGCGATTCTGGCCCTGGTATGTTTTTACAGCTTCCAACGTGCTTTAGCTTAAGGTGAGCAAAGCAGGCAGCCTCCTTTACCTCTCTAGTCTGTGTTATAACAGAACAGTGGCTGCTTTTCCTTTTTATTATTATTGTTGTTGTCATGCCTAGAGGCCCCACGATGCTATGTGTGCCACTGTGCTAGGCGCGGTACACATATGTACTGAAAAGACAGTCACTGCCCCAAAGACCTCTCAGTCTGGACGAGCCTGGAGGAGCCAGTATGGCGCGTGTGTGTGTAAGCAACAGGACTGTTTTTGAGTGAAATTGGGCGTTTGGCTTTTTTTTTTTGTAAAGGCTAAAGGGGACGCAGAGGTTCTGTCTGATCCACGAGCATCCAGCTGATAGTGTCTCTGGTTAATACATTGCTGCTGCATTTGTAGCTGGGCCTCAGTCATTTCGGTGCTACATGAGCCGTTTGAGTGGAGACGACACCATGGCGGAGACCCTGTAACTAATGCAGACACATGATCATCATCATCATCATGTTCCCGTTACGCCTCTGGCGTTTAGGGCAGTGATGAAGCTCCTCCACTCCTGTCTGTTTCTGGCAGGCCTTCCAATGGTTCCCAGTTGTGCCCCAGGTTTCTCAGCTCAGCTTCCACAGCGCTTCGCCAGGTTGTTTTCGGACGGCTCCGTTTTCACTTGCCTTCAGGTGTCCATCTTATTGCTACTCTGGTGATGGAATCAGTTTCCATCCGAAGCACATGGCCCCCTCATCTCCAGCGCTTCCTGGGAACGATGGGGCTCAGATCCTCTTGGCTGCACTGTGTCAATAGATCTTGGTTTGAGATTGTTCTGGGCCAAAAGATATGGAGGATTTTTCTGAGGCAGGTTGTATGGAATGAAGACACTTTGGACGTGTCAGACTTTCTCATTCCCCAGCATTCTGCACTATAGTAGTGTTGAAAGTACACAGCTCTGATAAATCTTGAGTTTGGTTTCGGTGTTGTATTTTGATGATTTCCAGACTGTATTTAAGCTCCTGAAGGTGTTCCTGGCTTTACTGAATTTGTTCCGGATGTCCTGGCTTGTTCCACCATCCTGGCTGATGGTGCTGTCCAAGTATGTGAACGTTTCTACAAACACAGGTCTCTCTAAGTAAACTCTAAGGCGGTGTCTTAGGGAATGTTAGCGGCAGTGTGGTCTAATGGTTAGACCAAGGCACTGCTAGAACTCCTGCATTCAGTTCCTGGTTCCTGACAGCAATGTGGTTACAGCAGGTGAATCTGGGAGCCAAGACTTCTGCTCTGAATCCCCCAGCTCTTTTAATGACTCACCGTGTGACCTTGGTCAAGTCATTAAATGCACCTGTCCCTCCTTTTCTCCATCCTTAAAAGGAGGGGTGTTGTGAAGTTAATTAGGGGTTATTATGAAGCTAATATATTTTTTTAAATTCTTTTTATTAAAGCAGATGTAGATACAAAATAGGTGGGAGAAGGTGGTAATTCATAAAGGATCAGAAAATATTGCATATGACACAGGAGGGACAAACAATATACAATGTGCATAGTAAAGAAAAGTATATAATAGTATTAAATACAAAAGGGTTAACATCATGAACCCATTTTGAGATCCCCAGTTGGAAGGTGCTGCATTATGTAGCCAAGTCCCAATATAACTCATTGACTAGGACATAGTAAGGCAGATTGGGGGTAAGGAAATGACTTTGTTACAAGGAAAGGTACTCTCCAAATACTCAATTCATAGTACAGGTGGCCTTATAAATGTGATTGGATAGCTCTAATCTCTCTGAGCTGGAGCCAAGATAGCTATTGTCAGCTTGATATTGTCAAGATAGCTGGGAAATGGATTGTTGCCCAAGTCTCATAGACTCATGGACTTTAAGACCAGAAGGGACCATCACGATTATGTAGTCTGACCTGCACATCACAGGCCACAGAACCTCACCCACCCGCTCCTGCAGTAGGTCCATAAACTCTGGCTGAGTTACTGAAGTCCTCAAACCTTGATTTAAAAACTTCAAGTCAGAGAGAATCCACCACTCATTCTAGTTCAAACCAGCAAGTGACTCGTTTCCTCCCATTGTAGAGGAAGGCAAAAAAAACCCCCAAGAATCTGATCTGGGTGGAAATTCCTTTCCAAACCCAAATATGGCGATCAGTTAGACCCTGAGCATGTGGGCAAGACCCACCAGCCAGACACCTGGGAAAGAATTCTCTGTAGTAACTCAGAGACCTCCCCATCCAGTGTCCCATCTCCAGCCATTGGAGATATTTGCTACTAGCAGTCGCAGATGGGCCATATGCCATTGCAGGCAACCTCATTATACCACCCCCTGCACAAATTGATTATGTTCAGTCTTGAAACAAGTTAGGTTTCTTTGCCCCACTATCTCCCAGCTCACTGATCTCCGCTGCTCTCTTCAGTTATAACGGTGAATAGTTAAAAAATAAGCAAGACTTTCGGAAGGGCCCGCCTGCATCAAGGCACGAGCCAGCTGCTAGGTGATGGGGGTCAGGAGGAAACTTTGCCTGGGGGTAGGTTATGCCATACGTGCAGGGTTTCTTGCAACTTCCACTTATACATCTAGCACTAGCCATTGTGGGAGACAGGATACCAGATTAGATGGGCCCTAGGTCTGATCCAGTCTGGCAGTTCCTGGATATCTATCTATCTATCTATCTATCTATCTATCTACCTATCTATCCTTTTATTTGTATTTATTTTTGCTATAATGCTATTTCTCTCTCCCTCCCCCTCATAAGACGGAAATGGCAACGTGGCTCTCATTAGAGGCTCAAGAATGTGTGTAGTCATGGTGAACAATGAGAGCACAGAGGGGACAGAGGCAGGAGAAGAATGGGGCCTCTGTGGCACCTGGGAAGAGACTCTTTTGAATGTCTCAGCTCTTTGGAGGCCCAGGGCAGCAGTGGAATGAAAGCACCTGAGGAATGGGGGAGAGGGCTAGTGAAGGAAGAGCGAAGCGGCTGGAGTGGGGGAGGCAGCACTGAAAGCTCTTGGCTATACTAAGGCCTAAATTTGTAGATTAGGGCTCACTAATTGGGTACGTAATTTGAGACACCCCTTAAGGACTGCGGTTCAGAAGGTGCTGAGCACCCACAGCTAGCTGAAGTCACTGGGAACAGCTGGGTGCTGACACTTTCTGAAAATCGTACATTGAGGGTACAATTTCCAAAGGGGCCTGAGTGACTCACGGACTTTAGTTCTATTGCCTTTCAAGAAACTCCTAGACAGATTTTCAAAGGCATTTCGGTGCCTAAAGATGCAAATAAACGTTTGATGTCAATGGGAGTTAGGCACCCAGCCTGCTTAGGCGCGTTGAAAATCCCACTTTGCATCTTTAGGCACCTGAATGCCTCTGAAAATCTGGTCAGAAGTGACCCAAGGAACTTGCGGGCTTTTGAAAATGTTGCCCAGAATTTTCAGAAGGGTCCAGTTCCCAGTATTGGGACCAGATATTCCGAACAGCTCAGGCAGCTAAACAAGTGCCTGGATTCTCAGAAGAGCTCAGCTCGGTGGAAGCTTTTAGGAATAGCCGCCCACCGGCGTCACGGTCCAAGCTGCTGGGCTCTGAGAGCTTCTCAACATCTGTCCCCTGAGCAGAAGACAGTGGGAGCTCAGCACGCTCAGCACCATCAGATCAGGCTGTGAGCCCAGCGATCCAACAACCAACTTGCTGCATGCCCCCTCTCCACCCCACTCCTCCAAAAAGCCCCCAGAGCTAAACATGCCCCACAGGGGAACTGCACAAGGGGGAGATACTGTGTGTTCAAGACCCAGAAGACTTGGGCCCCCCCAGTCAGATGTTTTCATTGTTTGCCCCTTGCCCAGATGCCAGTAAAAGCCTTTTTGACAAACAAAATCTTCGTCCCTGCTCCACCAAGTTCAGTGTTCTCAGGGTGAGAGAGGAACGGTGGAGCCAAGCCATTTCAGTGGCCAGGCCAGTGATAAAAGGCATGCCTAGCTCATCCCTTGGGACTGGGAGGGTGACCTGTTTGGGGCTAGGGGGAGAGAACTGGCAGGGTGGGGAAGAAGAAGAGAGAGAAAGTGGAAAAGCTGGTGTGAGAGGCTAGGGCCGGGTGATCCCTTGCAGGCTTACCGGCAGGGTGCTTTCCAAAACAGGGGTGATGAGGGGAGGAGAGGCTTATTCCTCCCCACCCCCACGCCCCATCCTGGCAGCAATACCCCAGCACTGGGACGTGAGTAATACGCACCCCACTGTGGGAGTTAGAGCAAAGCCAGTGAAGTAGATACAAGAGGTTTCTGCTTCACAGACCAGAGAGGCAGGAGTTCAATAGAGCCTTTGTTACCCAGGCTCTCGAGAATTAAGGATGGAGAAATACCTGACCACCACCACCCCCACCCCCCGCCCGCCAGCCCCAGCCCCGGGGTGATGAACCATCTCAAGTGTGCGGTGGAACAGCAACCACTTGGCGACTGGTGGAGAGACGGAGAGGGGACGGCAGGCAGGGGAGGGGTCAACGGCTTCAAAAATGAGTCAAGTTTCGTTGGATGCCGCTCAGATTTCTGTGGCGGGACGGCAGCAGGAGGTGTGGAGCGGGAGTCGGGGTGCACAGCGCTCACGGCCGGATCCCCGGGAGGCTGGTGTGGCCGGGAGCATTGTCCCCCCCGCACCGGAAAGCCTGTGACTCAATAGCCATGGACGGGGGGCTGGGAAGGAGACGGCAACGCAGATCTCATCTCTCCTAGCCAGCGGGGTGGGTGGCGGGAGCTGTTGCCATTTTTCAGGCCTGTATCCGGGTCGGCTGGTTCGGGGCGCCAGCCCCGCCGTGACGATGTCGCGCTGCCAAAGGTGAGATCATCTGTGCCCAGCCGTCGGCGCTGAGACTTTGAAAACGATGCGTCCCTTCAATCCTCTCCCTGCTGGGGGCTGGCGTGTCTGATTAGGGCTTAGTGCAGCCAGCAGGGGGGCGAGGTGGAGAGGAAAGAGGGGGGAAGCAGTGGAGGGTGCTCAGGAAAGATCCGGGATGGCGTTTAACCTGACACGGTGTGCGTGCATCTCCCTTTTCCCTCTTGACGGCTGTGTGGCGCTCTCCAAGGGTAGAGAGCAGTCTTTTCCTGGGGCGAGACTGAGGGAGCAGGATGGGGCTGGAGGCTGCACTGGAGGTTTGCAGCAGAGATGGGCTGGGTTGTTTTGGTGTCATGGAGGGGGGGGAGTTAAAAGCACAACAGGTTCCTCCTATATCCTCCCAGCCCTGGGTGCTGGAGCAAGGAGACAGTGCAAAGCACCATGCTGCTCTATTAAGAGGAGGGTGCACGGGCAATTGGTGCTGACCCCACAGAGGCACCTGGCTTTGATGCTGAAGGCACCAGGCTCCTTGGAAAGCTGGGCTGTGCTTTATGTCCAGCAATGGGATACCGTGGCACATAGCATGCATGTCCACACAGGAGCAGTTGGGGATAGGGTGCATGGGACTGTATAGGAGCACATAGGCATATGTGTACAGATATGTCTATAGGAGCAGGTTGTTGTATAGCACCAGTGGATACATAACAGGTGAGCACTATGTGCCCCAACACAGGACCATACAGGTGGCCACACAGCCCACACACAATGCACGACAGTGTAGAACAACGTAGCCATGCTCAGAGTATGTCTGCGCAGTGCCCATTTAAGCCCATGCAGGTGGCATTCACAATGCAAGTTCCGTTGCCTAGATAAAGACTATGTTGCCAAAAAGCAAATGTGTCCACATAGGACCATATGGAGCAGGTGGTGCCTTTTTCCTGACATTCAGGTTTGATTGTTAAAGGAGAACGGATGTGGGCAAGCAACATTTCAGAGCCATCCACGTGCTTCAGAAGCTCAGCTAGTCAGTGAAAGGCCTGTGTACTATTCTATACTGCAGGGTTTAAGATTTCACCAAACCTGCTGACTGTACCGTTTTAGAGAAACTGAATTTCCCAAAGACTTTTACCGAGGCAACAGAGGGGAATTTCTTAGACTGGCCTCATCAGCACCTGGTAATTAGCAATCACTGTTGCTGAACAAGTGTGAGCGACAGCAGGGTATGTAAGGGAAGAGAATAACGGCAGAGGGCCAGATCTTTAGCTGTATAAATCTGCGTAGCTTCATTGACTTCCCTGGTTTATACTGCACACAGGGTGCGGAGGCACTTGCTAGAGAGCAGGGACTGTTCCTGTGTCTAGACAAAGCTGCTGGGAGTATCTCTTGTGTTCCTCTCCTCTGAACACACTTTACCTTGTCCAGACGAGCCTGTTTCGTGGCTGCCTCTGATTCTGCAGAAAGAAAGGTTTCTTGGAAGAGGCACCCAAGGAGACCATCAACCTGGGAAGTGGAGTGGGAGGGAGTGGGAAACATACTCTCAGCAAAAGTCTTTCTTTCTCCAGCAGCCTACAGAGAAAGTTTTGTTTCGTGCACCTTTTGCAGCTGCGTCTTATTATGCATTCAGTTTTCTAGTAGCCAGTGCCATTACAATAGCTGCTAGAGAAGAAATGTAGACTAGTCCTTGGAAATGGGAGGCAGGACTCCTGGGTTCTATTCCAAACTCTGCTGTTGACTTGCTGTGTGACCTTGGACAAGTCCCTTACCAGCTGTGGGGCCAGATTTTCAAAGCTAAGTGAATTCATTTCCTTGTTTATAAAGGAGATGTAATAACACTAAACCACCTTTGTAAACTCCTTGGACATCCTCAAATGAAAGTGGCTTTATAAGTGCAAAGTATTACTGTACTTAATGGACCAGGTCCTCAGCGGGTGTACACTGCAGCTACACTGATTTACACCCAGCTGAGGATCTGATCCAATGTTTATCACATGCTTTGAGATCCTTAAAAGCAACATAAAATGCTGTCATATGGGATGCCAATGGCAGGCATTTAGCAGAATAGGCAGGAAATAATGCAGGTGCAGTTATGGCCAGAAAATGGACTATGTAAAAATCAGCTCCTTCGTGCTTTACACAACTGCTCTCTGGAAGTTTTGCCATTGGTTTCAATAGGAGCAGGATTGGAGCAGGTAAGTTCTTTAGGATTCATCGCTGCTGGAAGACAGTGCTGCCCCTAGAACTACAATGCTACAGTGCAGCTTGTAAAATACAACTTGGATGAGAAGAGCACAGGGCTTTCTAGCTGCCTGTTTTATACAATTCCGTTTGCAAATCAACGCTAAGGGAATTAGAAACGATGGGCCTCGTTCTTTTCTCATTTATACTGGAGCAAATGAGGAGTAACTACATTAAAATGCCTACGTAAGTGAGAGAAGAATTAGGCCTAATATACATAGGTGTCCTTAATAGGGAGTTTCCACATTCTTGCATATTTTGACCCCAACCCTGTGAGGTGCTGAGCACCTCATTTCACACTGCAGTCAATGATAGATGTGGGTGCTGAGCATCTTGCAGGGTAGGGCTCTAAGGACCAAGTCCTGCTGCTCTTGAAGTTGATGGTAAAATTCCCAAAGGGTCCAAAGGGATCAGGATCTGCCCCTTAAAGATGTCTTTGTAAGCGAGGAATAATGCAGCAACCTTAACATAAAAACTCAGAGCCCTATTGTACAACTTGCAGGGACGACAGACCCAAACTCAGCATTACTCCCTTAGCCCTGCAGGAGTCTGTGCGGCAGGGGGAGAGTGTGGTGCATGCTATTTCCCTGACCCTCCTCTCCCTCACTCTCATTTTAAACCAGAGGAATGGCACTGACTAGGCAGTGAAGCTACTCGCGATTTACACTGGTGTGAGAGGAGAATCAATCCATTGCGGTGTTTGCACCACCAGCTGCCTTGCCAGCAAAGCTCTGACTGCAAAACCTGTATTGCTGAAAAAGAGACAAGAGGCAGAAGGAGAAAAGCTGGGATTTTAGAGCTTTTGATCTGTAAACTGTGCAAACTGCTGACATAAATGCACACCCTCAAGTTATCCCTTTTACTGTCACTCTTCCGACCACAACAGCACATTGAAATGTTAAGGGCCAGATTCTGCTCTCAGTTACTGTACTGTCAATCTGGAGTAACACCACTGACTTCAGTTACTCTGGATTTACATGGTGTAGCTAAAATCAGAATATGGCCTTTCCAGGCACCCACTGCCGTTAGTGTACTTCATCCAGACAGGTGGGTATTCATATACACTGCAAGTCAGGTCCTGCCGGTGAAACTCCTAGGTGTTCGGCTAGGTTTAGCCCTCTAGTGAGAGCAGCAACCAGCTCATTGTAGGCTCCCAGCCGGACTGCGACAGGCTTTAGCTAATTAATGGAGGCGACGCATGGTAAAGACTCCATAATGGCCTTCATTAGACAGCATGTCCTGTTCTGTAAAAGCAGCTAAGCTGAGGCCACCAAACTCATTTCAAGGATGGCCCAAGAAAGATTCACAGATTCATAGATATTAAGGTCAGAAGGGACCATTATGATCATCTAGTCTGACCTCCTGCACAACGCAGGCCACAGAATCTCACCCACCCACTCCTGCGATAAACCTCTCACCTATGTCTGAGCTATTGAAGTCCTCAAACCAGGGTTTAAAGACTTCAAGGTGCAGAGAATCCTCCAGTAAGTGACCCGTGCCCCATGCTACAGAGGAAGACGAAAAACCCCCAGGGCCTCTTCCAATCTGCCCTGGAGGAAAATTCCTTCCCTACCCCAAATATGGCGATCAGCTGAACCCTGAGCATGTGGGCAAGACTCACCAGCCAGACACCCAGGAAAGAATTCTCTATAGTAACTCAGATCCCACCCCATCGAACATCCCAGTAATGACAGTGGGGAGGGATCACATGATAGGCCGGTGACTTTATTTAGAAGTGGAGCAAATTACTCCAGGGCCTAGCTCCAGTTAAATTAAATTTTCTCCGGGAACCTGTGAACTCTGGGGAGTCAGACATGGAGTCCAGGTGGCCACAGTTCAGAGGGATTAAGAGGGGTTTCATTTTTTTTTTTTTATTTCCCTTTCCCTTTTTTTTTATTTCCCTAAAGACGGCTGGCTTATCCTCGGTAAGCCCTCTGCTGTGGTCTATGGCTTTTTATTCCTATGTGATTGCGTTTCCTAACTCATGTAGGGCTAAAAGCCATGGGCTACATAGAGGACGACTCCACCTTCTCAGGCACCTCTACAGTCTGCACGGATTCCTGATCCCTTTTTAATCACCCATATTTATTTGGTAACAAATAGCAAGTGAAAGGGGGCATTGAAGCCTTGCACGACCTTGAAGTTTTAGCCGGACAAATAGGGTAGGGGGTGGTTAGCAAAGGGACAGACAAAGGAGGGGTGGGGGGTGATGTCGGCCTTTCAGAGCCCTTCCTCCCCATTCAGAGCTGAAAGGCAGCTTTGGTGCGTCCAGGGCTGCACAACTGCTGTAAGAAGTCTTTGGGAGGGAGGCTTTGAGTTTCTTTTTTAGTGCCGGGCTTTTCTCACACAGTTCAAAGCTCCCCCACCTGCAGCTCTTCTGAACAAAAGGTTCATGCACAAATGAAGGCTATTTCCTATGGAGACAGAGTGCCAGTTAACTAGAGCCACAGAAAGTAGCCACCAGGTAATTATAAAAGCCCTTTCTCTTCTATTGTCTCCTTTCTCTAGCGGGATCGCACAGGTGTCCAAGAAAGGGACAGGCCCCTCCAATCACTTTTACTCTGATTCCATCCTGCACTCCCAGTCTCCCCTACCCTCTGTGCACTTCGAGGCCACGGCGGGTGCAGTAAACTCGGTTGCCCTCAGTGGAGCCACATCAATGGGCACCAGCCAAGGATTTGTCCCAGTGTCTTCTGTGAGGCTGTGCTGTGAGATCAGTTGGGGGTGGGGGAAACCGGGGGCGTGATTGGAGAAAGATGAAAATCATACAGCAGAACTGTGCTAATTCTCACTGTGCTAATCTGCAAACCTCAATAATCCTCAAGTTCAAAACCTGGCAAGGTCTTGCCCAGCTTCTTGGCTCAGACTGAGCAGCAAAGAAGATGCGGTGGTGAGGTTTCATGTGAATCAGACTTCATTATATTTCCCTACACATTTGGTCATGCAGTGGGAAGACATGCATGATGTATCCCCAAGCCAAGCATTTCAAAGTCATGAATCCGGGACCTCCACCATCATGAGGCTTACCTTCTGATCTTTGAGCTTTTAGGGGTCACAGTCTTAAGCTTTTTTCCTCCACACTTATCCTTTTATAAAAAAGTGAAAGCTGAGCTTCTCACATGACTCCAGGAGCTGGGGCTTTCAGAAAAGCACCAGATACCATCCCAAGACTCATGATAAAATCATGAGAGTTAGCAAGAGTGTGCCACGTAAATAATTAAAACTAAGCAGTGCTAGTCAAAATTAATTGAACAAAGCAGATCTTGTGAGGCTGTTAGGGTATTTTTGGTTGGTTTGGGTTTGCGGGGGGGAGGGGGGGGAACAGGATTTGCTCATTCACAAAATTTGCCTGTTGCAACCGGTCCCCATCACTTGTGTCAATGAGGACTCAACCCTGCAGTCACATCTTCATTGACTTCAATTGGACTCAATGTGGACACCTGTTTCTCTGATCTTGGCTAGCTATTAGTGAAGGAGCAGGACTCTGATAGTTAATGCTCCAGTCCTGGAGGGCTTGGATAATTAACCAGTAATAATAGGAAAGGAAAAAAATTAACGAGCCCATTTAACCACCTTCTTTGTCGTAAACCAAAATGTTTTGTTGTGCTGGGAAAGTAATGAGCAAAATCCCCTTTTCCTGTTAATGGTACATTAACCCATCTTGAATTGTGGCAAAACTCCTGTGGAATGCACAGCCCTGAGATCACCATGCTGTTCCTGAATGAATTCCTAATGATCAGTGCAGCTGCTCTGGGGCCCCCCACACTTTCATAACGATAGGGGATTTAAATGGGGAACGTTGCTGAAAAGGATTGAGGAACCAGTTCTTCTAGGATCCCAGCTCTCCTTACGCTGTCCCCACTTATCCTGATTAGCCTCAGTCATCTCCGGTAATTGCAACGCTTCATTCTGCGGCTAAATCCAGCCGCCAGGCTGGGTTAATTTGTATCTTTGTTTCATGAATATGGAGGGCACAACATGCCACCTTTATAATCAGGATGCCGGGAAGCTGGCACTTGTTTACAGGCACAATTTTTAAGTGGTAATTGCTTCTTATTGTCAACAGGCTCCAAGAGATTGCAAAGGATCTCAAATACCCAAACAGAAGCGGCAGTAGACCCCATTAATATTTCGGTGGCTGTCGGGCAAAGCTGCTCAGAACAAGATTATTGGCAGCCTGTCTGCAGAACGCAGGCTAGATACTCATCTCCTGAGACTCGCTTTGACTACCCTTTATGCTATTGCTTTTTCTTTTAGCAAAGCAGGCGCTTAAAAAAGAAAGAGAGAGAAACACTCAACTCCAACTGTGTTGGACGGAAACCCAGCTGGGGTAGGAGGGTGAGAGCTGGGTCTGATCACTTGATCACCTCTGTCGGTCAAAAACAAATGGATCTAGGGCCAAACACGTCCCACAAAGTCTTTTTCTCCCTTAGTATTTTTTTTTCAGATGGAATATTTTCTTGCCAAACCAGAGACAACCCAAGCTGCAAGACCTGGATTCTGATTTTTGAACACTCCACAGTTTGAGGAGTATTTGGATCTGGTTTGGCCCATAATAATGACAGGAGCATCAATTCATATGCTTTAGGGCCAGGAGAGACCATTACAATCATCTCATCTGACCTCCTGCAAAGCACAGGCCATAGGCTTTCACTCTATGGTAACTGCATCAAACCCATTCCTTCAAGCTGAGCGAGAGCATGTTTTTTACCTAGAGCATATTTGGGCCTGTCTCTGCCATTGGCCTGATTCAGACATCAAGCAACCCAAAAAATCAGAGTTGTTTTGGTTCTGGGCTTTTGTTTCAGGCCTATCACTAATGGAAATGGGGTTGACCTTGCAGGGACTCTCAGGAGGAGTGTCTCGGGGACTGCGGCAGAAGGGGCATTTGAAACAAGACCTCATAGGAGGCACGAAGGGCATAGTAAGACTTGGGACAAGTGACTGCAGGAATGGATGCTAGCAAGGGTGGTTGCAAAGCATCTACTGAAGAAGACATAAGACTTCCAGGGTCAGGTGAGCTATGGGCTTGGTTGTCATCCAAGAGTTGAAAGTAGCTCATGCGGCCTTACAGTTAAAGCAACCTTTGCCTGCTGGTCTAAGCGCCTATATTAGGACTTGTCTACCCAAAGAAGTGAATTTGGGTGAAGGTAGTGTGTGAATTTAAATAAGAATAGCTATTCCTGAATAATTTCTTGTATAGAGGCTCTGATTCCTGAATAAGAGAACCTTATTCTGAATTAACTTAATCCACTTCCAAAATGAATTAAGCTAATTCAGAATAAACTAATCAGGAATAAGTCCCTGTGTAGACCAGCCCTAAGGGTGTCCACACATGGAATTGTTCAGGAATAGCTATTGAGCTTTTATCCACACATTCCCTTAATCCACACTAACCTTCAAGCGTAGACAAGCCCTGCTGACCACATCCAGGAGCAGACTTTTGGGCCCCAGCTTCCAGTGTTTGAATTAGGGTCAATGAGATTAATAACATCCCTGCCTCTCACTGCAGCAAGAAGATGATGAGTTTCTGACGGAGTCTTCCCTTTGAAGTGAAACATCTCAAAGCTTTTGTTTAATTTAGTAGAAATCCCTTCTCCAGCCACCCTTCCACCTCTGACCCCAGCCGGGACTCTGTGACTTAGCTCTCTAAGAGACGAGACAAAGACTCTCAGGCCAAATCTGCCACTGTGGTTATAACAAAAATAAAACGACTAGTCGAACTAACAAACGTAGGGTGAGATTTTCAAAGCAGCCTTGAAGACTGTACACACACCTGTCATTACTTTTAACAGGAGAGATGGGTCTCACTCCCCTGGACTGCTTTGGAAATCTCATCCCTAACAAAAGGAAGAGCTCTTAAGAAGTTCAAAGCTCTTCATTGTTTTTGCCATGCTATTTATTGTCATTACAATAATGCTGTCTCCTGCCCTGAAAAGAAGGAGACAGGAGAAATCAGATTGTTACAATATTGTTAATTCCTTTCAGAGCTACCAAGAACTAAAGAGGAAGGCCAGTCAAGCTACTAGGAGCATCCACTACCTATTGACACCCTAAACCCTAGCTAGTATTTGTTATGGGCCAGATGGCGGCTTGGCTTGTGCAGGACAGTAGGACACACCTATGCATCCCATCATCGGCAGCTACCTATAGGTGAGAGCAGCTTGTACAGGGCAGCTATATCTCTCCTACACCATGTGCATGGGCAGAACCTTGGTGCCATATCCCTCCCCTATGTGCCAGCCAGCATACCTATTCAGGTAACCTGGCACAGGTACTTCTACCAAAGCAAGGGGGAATTCTCGATAAGTCACAATCTGCTTGCTGGTCTGCTCCAGGGGCTGGATAACTTACTCAGGGCTTAGGGCAAAGCCACACTTGGGCCCTGCGTTAACACACTTCCCCCTACTTACAAACAGAGCTGGAGTTCTTGATTTCTTGCTGGGTCAGCTGGTCATATGGAAGACAATCTCTTGAGCAGGAGCAATTTCCCTGCAGACTATGATAAATGACTCCAGGGAGGGAGTTGTAATTATTAATATTTTAATTACAGCCAGATGATAACGAACCGAAAAGCCGTTTTTTATTAAAGCTGCAGCAGTTGGGTAATGAAGGAAAAGGCTGCTTCTCTTTTCCTTCAATCACGCCAAGCTCATTTAACTCGCTGTAAGTTGAGGATGTCGGGGGATGAGATACAAAGAAGGAAGAAGCTGCTGTTCTTATTTAGTTCTGTCTCAATGGGCCGCAGAGACCGTTCCCACCTTCCCTTGTTAGCCAGTCCCCTCTATCTTCTTATCATTAAGGGCCTGATCCAAAGCTCATTAAAGTCAGTGGCAGTCTTTCCATTGACTTCAGTGGGCTGAAGATCAGGACCCAAGTACATTGAACCCATCCATCCCAATGAAGCCACCACAGTAACATCAGGGATAAAACTGGCCTGTTTATTCACCCAGGGTTTGCTTTGCCACCTGCTCACCATGGGAAAATCCCCATTAACTGGGTGGAGAATCGTAGAAAGGTTCTCAGCTCAAGGCAGGTCGCTGTTTGGTTCCAGTTTCTTTTTAATTGTGTCTTTTGCGTTGATGGGTCTCAGTCCAGTTACTCATGGGCAAGTGTCCAAAAATCCCACTCATCCTAACTGGATCCTTGTTGACAGTCTCAGCAGAGGGGTCAAGCACTGACTGGGCCATGGAGACTGACTCCCCTCTTATATCTTAGTGGTGGTCCCTCTTCCCAGGGTGAGACTATGGTGCATTGCTGGGCTAGTGATGGGGAAGTTTGCCCACACTGTACCTGTTCCATGGATAATGAAGGGGGGAAATGTCAGGAGATTTGCAGTTCATTTTTCCTTCCCTCCTGCCTCATCCTCATTTATGGATGTACATTGGATGGGGACCGAGTTTCCTCAATTTTCCAAGCTGTCGTTGCAATGGTTCGGGTCAGTTCTTCTTTTGTTTGACCCGGTCCCTCCAGCCTCAGGGCCTGACCTGGCAATGTGCTGCACTACTTCAGTAAAGTGCCAAGAGCCCTCAACTCCCAGAGGTGTCAGTCAGGGGTCAGGGTGCTGAGCATGTTGCAGGAAGCACCTGAACCTCGTAAAACCTGACCACAGCCACAATCGATTCTTTGGGAAGCCTTTGCAGATAGGGAACTTCAGGTGGAAAGCCAAGGGGCTTATGGAGGATATAGCTGGACATGCTGCCTCTGCAGTCATGAGGGACTTTTTGACTAAGAGCCCAGTCCTGGAAATGGAGCACTCTTAGCACTTCACAAGTTCAGGACCTGCATTCAGCAACAAGGAAGGTTTCATGGGTGATGAGAGATCTGTGGGCGAGGGCAGGTGACACACTAGGTATAGTAGAACTAGTATGCAGACATGCTGCTCTCTTAGGCCCCGCTGTGCTGCAGGATGTCTGTGCATCTGCCAGCTGTTAACATTTCTTTGGTTAGGCCCCTCCTGAAAAGAGAAAATATTTTTTTAAAAAATCCCTCCACTGATTATACCACACAGGCTTTCTGTGTCAGGCTCCCATCAGCTCATACTACCAGAGAAATAAGGACCAGGTGATGTGCTAGACATGCCCAAGTCCATTTCACTGGCAGTCAGACCCAGAGACACATCTGTACAACTGGGGCTTCGCTCGGACACGTGTAGCTCTGTGGTTCATGCAAGCCATTTTGTCGGCGTTTGATCCGTGCCTGGGTTCACATTATTATTTATTGTTTGTTTGTGTCACAGTAACACATAAACGCCTTAACATAAATCGAGACTCCATTGTGCGAGGTGCTGTACATATGCACAGCAAGACAATCCCTGCCCCAAAGACGTTACAATTGAAATAGATAAGACAGACAAAGGGTGGAAGGAAGGAAGGATTTTTTATGCTCATTGTACAGATGGAGAACTGAGTCGCAGAGAGATTAAAGGAGAGATTTTCAAAAGAGCTCATTTTGGTGGCTGAGCTCTTTAGAAAATCTGGCCCCATTTGATTTGCTAAGTGTCTTCATGCCTTTTGAGTTTTGGTTGGAAAATTCACAAATAGGACAAAAAGGGACAAACAGTTTTTTTGTTATGAACTATTCACTCGGCTCTGCTACCCATGGAAAGATATGGATCTACTGTATATACCATGGGATGCCTCCTCCCTGGCCCCCGCCGCCAGGTCCGCTTGAAAATGGGTTATTAAATAACAGGCTACCCCACTGGTGCTGAGTCAGCCTGAAACTAATGAACACCCTGGCTGGCCATTTGAAATTTATTGCACCTATTAATTACAACCATTAGCTGCAGCCAGTGAAATTTTTATAATGAGTACCCTTGTGACTTTGCCTTCCTAGCAGCAAATTAACTGTGTGGGGGGAAGAATCAATGGGATCAGCATACTTTACAGAAGTGATGTTTTAATTAGCAATTCTCTGCAAACATGCGGGCCCAAGAAACAGTGCTTTGGTTCATTATCTCCTCTTAAAGGGACAGAATTTCTTTTTGATTTAGTCCTTTTCCGGTCTCTTCTGTTTCAAAAAAAGTATCCCGCTGTAAATTATGGGTTGCTGCTCTTAATTGGGTTTCACATTAGGTTGGTGATGAGGGAGGCACCCACGGTGTGTGAAAAAATAATAACCATAATTTTAGAAGTGGAAATAAAAAACAAATTAAATAATGTGGATACTGTGTTAAAATTAGCCAGCGATACAGCAACTGGCATACAGAGGAGTGTAATGAAGTGTCTAGTGTGTACGTGAGGCATGCCCTCTGCTGGATGGGATCAGTATGGCCCTGTACTGCTAATAGCTAAAGGAATAGATGGTCCATTATTTTAAGTGATAGATTTTAGAGCAGGTGGCTCTGGATTCCATCCCTGTAATTTTCATTAAGTTCTTAAGGCCACATTGCATAGTGTGCAGTAGTGACTACTAAAGGCCTAGGTGAGTGGATTCGTTACAACAGTCAAGAGTAAAGATCAACCCAGCCCAATCTGAGCCCAGATCTGTGCTTTCCAGAGTCCGCTGGCTTTTGGAACTGGGTTAGGGTGTAAAAAATATGTCATAAATCTCTTAACATAGGCCTCTATGCTGGGGCATAGCTCACAATGCTGACACACTTGAAGCCCAAGGTTTTAAAAAAGTGGCAGTGGTTTGGGGTGTCCCACATGAGACCCTGAAAGGGGCCTGATGGTCAGAGGATGGGTGCTCAGCACTGTCTACTCAACCAGCTCTTTTAAGGTGTCTCAAATCGGGCTCCCAAAATCACTGATCCCATTTGAAAATCTTGGTTACAAAGGTCAGAGATGGCTGGAATATCCACCATGAATGGGAAACAACTTGAAATTTGAAGGCATTTTTTCATATTTCATTACAAGCTATTTTATTCTATTCAGGTCCTTGGTATTTGGGCACTTTCCAGTACTAGGTCATTTTACCTGGACATTGGCCTCACCTCACAAATTTTTTGCAAAAAAACGGGACCCGTTTCCATTGAAAAACAGTCCGTTTCCCAAGAAAAATTGTCTTGCTGGGGGCAAAAGGCAGCTTTAAAATTTGGAGTTCAAAGTGTAAAATTTAACATTTTTCTAGTGGGGGAATTAAAATTTAATTTGATCACATTTCTCAGAAAAGCAAAACTGGAGTGGCATAAAAATCACATGAATTGAAACCTCAGAATTTCTGTGCAAACCTTTGCCAGGACAATTAAAGGGCCAATGACACATCATAACAAACCTTCTCTTTCAGTGCAACTCTGCTTTTAGCCATGTGAAAAGAGGGTTCACCTGATTCTTCCCTCACCCGAAGCAGAGCCCAGTGGCTATGACCGGTAGCCGTTTTTAGGATAACAATACATGATACCACAAGATGCAGGTGATTGGTCAACCTGACAGTAGCAATTGTCCTGTAGGTAAATTTAGTCCTATGACTTCAAGGAAGGAATAAACAGTAGGGACAAATGTACTCGTCTTTTATTGCAGTGTAGACATAAACTTAGAATAAAAAGCATGGGTCAGATTCTTCTCTCAGGGCTTGTCTACATGGGAAAGTTTTACAAGTTATACCAGTATAACGCCCCAGGTAGACTCTCTTAGTCCTCAGTTTTTCCAGTTATTCCTGTAGTAACTCCTCTGGGCCCAATTCACTGTCACCCTGCACCTTGCGTTGTCATTTATATCATTGCAAAGCAGGCGTAAAATGTTATCAGAATGCAACGGTAGCATTTTACTTTCACATTTCACTGGCGTAAATCGCTGCACAAGGGGGAGAGCAGCAGTGATTCAGGCCCACTGACTTTAGTGGACTTTCTTTGCATTTAAACCAGTGTAAATCACATCAGAATTTTGTCCCTTTGCGCTTCTCTAACCAAGATCTCATAGCACTTTATTCATTAAGCCACAAAACCCTCCTGGAAGGTGACTAATAAATACATTAACCATTTTACATATAGGGAGATTGAGAGCTTCTCTATATTGAGGATTTTTGCACCCTTCTAGCTACACCAATTTTTGCACTGGTACAAATCCCTAGTGTAGACATGTTGCATCACCGTACACAGGGGTTTGCCCTGGTGCACCATGTCTACACTAGGGGTTTGTCCTGTTGCACCAATCCCCAGTGTAGACAGGCCCTTCGAGAAATGACTACCCCAGGACCACACAGTGAGTCAGTGGCAGAGCTGGGAATAAAGCCTAGAAGTCCCAGTTCCTATTTGTTTGCTCTGACCACAAGATTACACTGCCTCTTGCCATACAACCGAGAAAGAGAGGAAAAGACAGCATGGAAAGTCTAAGCTAAAATAAAGATTTCCCATTTCATCAGCCTGACCTGGCTGTTAAGAATAGCTGGGGTTGAAAAGCAGAACCCAGTGAAATCAGTAATTGCTGGGCTAAGGAATAGGTTCTGTCCAGCTGGTTCAGAAAGACATTTATTAGGACTCAGAGAAAGTGACATTATTAAAGTGAGCATGCTGATTTCAGACAGCTCCCAATTCATCACTGTGACAGTGACAAACATGGCCAGGGGTTGTGCAATTGACTAAAGAGAATTCTCTGGCTTAACATTTTTAATGCACCCTGCATTTTTTCTCTGCTGCACAGGGCTTTATCCAAAGGATCTTCTCCCTTGAATAGAAAGGGCAGCGCAGCTCTGTGAAGCATACCCAGCTCTTGCAAATCAAACAGGGCTTCTGTCACTGCTACCGAAGCCAGTTCATTTATTTTTTAATTATTCCTTGCTCCTTCAAGATCCTTTTTCTACCTTTTCAAGAAGAACGGGAGCATTAGGCTCAGCTGTGCTTGCCTTCATTCTTCCAGGCTCGTTCATCATTGTCTGCTCCCTGAATGGAAGGCAGAGGGGTCACTTTTAAAAGCCTCCGTGCGACAAAGTTTCCCTAAAGACATCAATAGTTCCATAATGGAAGCTGGGTCCTGTCAGTCAGACCGCCCAGGTTCTGATGATGGTTTTGTGTCTGCAGCTAAGTCAGTCTGTCCTGGGATCCGCTAATATCCAAGGAGAAAGGTATTTGAGTGATGCAAGTGCTTCGCAAATGTTTGTTAGTTAAGCCTCCCTGTGAGGTCTGGTAAGTAATTTTTTATCCCTGTTTAATAGAGAAAGTGTAGCAAGGAAGGGGAAGGGTCTTGGCCTAAAATGAGCTTGTGAAGTGAACTGGAAGTGGCCGTGTAAGGACAAGGAACGTGTCTGGTTCTGAGCAGCTTCTCTAGGTGCTCTGGATTCTTGAGACCTGGGCTCCATTCATGGTAGTAGCTGCCATCTTCCTCTCTTGCTGATTCTGAGTTGGGAAGGGCAAGTCATGCAAGGGTCCAACAAGAATCCTCAGCAGTTCTGCCTTTCCCATTCCCCCCTCCTTTTGAATGAGGGCCTGAACCTGCTCCCATTAAAGTCGATGGGATTTTTGCCATCAATTTCAACAGCAACGAGGATGGGGCCCTGGAGACATAAGCAGGCAGAGCAAAGGCCTGTCCAACTGGAGTCAGCACCCTCATTGGACCTGCTGTACCGTGAGCAAAGTCCGGTCCACACAGTCAATGGTAGCCACTTAGGAGCTATTTTATGGTTACTCTTTCTTTTGGTATTAGCCATTACTTTTTTGCCACCTCTGGTTTCCTCTGGAAGCTCTCGTGGGGCCAGATCCATAGCTGAAGTAAATCAGCAGGGACTCTGCTGGAACTAAATCAATCTACACCAGCTGAGGATCTGGCCAATTGTCTCCCTGATTGCTTACGTCCTAATGGAAAGCCCATCAAAGTCAATGAAAAGTCTCAAGCTTCAATGGGCTTTGGATCAGGCGCCTCATGCTTTGGACCTGGCCCAGGGCGCTGAGATGCAGAGCACTAACGGTAAATATCAGCCCGTTGCTGGGCAGGAAAATGTCAATTCAGCAGGAAATGCCATGGCTACAGTACAGACCATATGCTTAAATGTTTGTTATCTCCAGGTTCAGCTTGATTAAAACTTGTCTTTAGTTCCTTCTAGGTGGCCATTTGCCTAGAATAAGGATTTCCTATCAGTTATGTCAGGCTTGCCAGCGCCTTATGTGAGCTGCTGGCTCATTGTGGATACGTATGCAGTGGCAGATAGTTAGCAAAGGGAAATGCTGGCAGAATGATGTTGCCCACGATGCATGTTAGAGCCAAGATTAACACAGCTTGACCAGAGAATGGGGAGATCTATTGTTAGTACTACCTGCCTGACTGGGCTTAAAGGGACACACTATCTACCTATTGTACTCACACTTACCGTAGAGTGACAGCATGGTCAGAGATATGGTGTGGTCCAGAGCCCTGAACTCTACTCCTGGATCTGCCACTGAGCTGCCTGGTGACCTTAAGAAAGTCACTTAGCTCCTCTGTTTCTCCTTTCTCTCCCCCCCCCCCCCATTTGTTAGGACTGTAAACTCTCTGGGACAGACTATCTCTTGCCATGTATGTACAGTGCCTAGCACAAAGAGGCCTCTAGGTGCTACTATAATATCAGTAATAATAATTCGTTTGGGTGCAAAATGCACTCCAATGAGTTTTACAAGACATAATGGGCTGAATTTAGCATTGGAGTAACTCTGTTGGTTTGCACACACCAGGGATTGACTTGATCCATTAATAATATTAAACAAATGTTCATGGGTTTTTAATATTAAAATCCAAGAAGATCCCATTTTCATTTTTCTTAAATTTTAACATTTCCTTGGAAATGCATGAGAAAAACAAACAGAAACTAGCTATGAACAAAAGTTAAACTGAGCTGTCAAGTTTCATTGTCCAAGCTGAAAAATTTGGAAACAAGCAGCATAAATAATGGGAAACAAACCTGACTTGAAAAAGTATTTTAAATGGTAACAATGTATCCTGGCATCCTTTCTCACGCTGGGTCCGATTCTGATAGCCTTGCCCATACTGAATAATGCATTACTCAGAGGGCAGCCCCACTGATTTCACAGAGCTACTTGTAGCATAAGGTATCAGACTCTGTCCCATTGAGTAGTACCTTACTCTACATATAGTGCAGGTTTCAAAGGCCACTGAAGTCACTGGATTTGTCTCCCACTGACTTCAGTGGACTTTGGCTCAGGCCCAAAGTCCCACTAACTTCGATGGCGTTACTTTGTGTGTATGAAGGGACAGAATTGGGCCCTAAAGTATTTGAGCTCAGGTTCACCACTGGCATAAATGGTTGCAACTCCTCAAGCTTCAATTAATTTTATGCTTCTTATGTGAATGGTGAATATTACTAGACCATTTCCATCCAGCTCTTCCAGGGTGCAAGGAAACTACCCAATAGTGAGGTAGCAGGTTCATTGCACTATGACTTCAGATTTTTATCTTGACAGTGTGTCTTGAAATTTCCCTGGAAATTGTCCCAATGCCCCATTTCCCTAAAAATGGTAGGGTATTGTTACCCTTGATATATGCCCACAACTGTACTTTCAAGAGGATACCATTTCTAGGGCCTAGTTCTGATGGATATTATGGGCTAGATTTTGTTTTCCCTATATCTGGGAGACAGATCGTCAGCTGATATAAATCAGCCTAACACTATTGACTCCAAAGGAGCTACACTGATTTACATGAGCTAAGGATCTGGCCTCTGGGTTTTTAAATATCCCCAAAATATGTTCGCCCATTTTAGGTGCAGGTGGTAAAACCCTGTTAAATAGTTTAAAAATCTTAACAGTCCTGAAGTTCTGCAGTACGCCTGGGTTTCAGGAGGAATTTTTAGCTAGAGCTGGGCCCACATAATATGTATGCTGAGAAATTTGAATCTGGATTCAGATTTTGACCACCCCCAAAGTTGAGACAGATCTGGTGATTTTGTTCAGGCCCATCGCTGATGTTGGGGGATGGTATTTGGGTACAGGGATCGAGGAGAAATTTTCTACCTTTACAAAAATATTCATTGACTCAATCACGGGGCCCCATCTGGCTCCTGATGAGCCAAATTTACAGCTACTGACATCAGCTGAGGTTTCACGGGCAGTAGCGCCATTGCAGTGAAATGGCAGTCTTTCCATTGACTTTAATGGGAGCGAGATCGGGTCCATAGGACAGAATTTGGCCCACTGTCTGCAGCAGGAGCTGAAGTAGGTTCGCTGAGCCTGATTCTCCGCTTGCTTACACTGGCATAAACCAGCAGCAGCTGAGGTTGGCGCAGTTACCTCAGGGTAAAGCCACCAAGGCATTTTCACTGGCTCTTTCTCTCAATGCAAATTTGCAAGTATACCAGACCGGTTCGGCAGAGAGTTCCTTTCTGCCACCTCAAGTCACAGAGTGTCGCTACAGTGAGAGAGAGGGAGACACTAACGAGCTAGCTTCATATCTCGCCTTCAGACAGCTTCGTCCAGTGGCACTTTGCTCCCTGCCAGCTGTTACCTCAGAAGACCCTTTCGCTGGCTTATAATAAAAAGCAGCAGCATACAGAGAGACGCACACAGAGCTGCCACTATGCTAAGAAACCCTGCAGACAGGAAGACTCGTTAAGGAGCCTGTTGTCATTGTTCCTGACTCTGAGCCTCAGAGGTAGCATTGGGGCCTTTTTAATTTGGGAGCCTGCTAGAGAGGTACATAGAAGGCTGTCAAACGAAGGGGAAGGTGGGGAGGTGGGCGGCTGGAGAAGTTTATTAAAGGGACTCTGTCCCTTGCTTGCTATCTGCTCTATATTAGTGCTGGGCCCTGATTGGAAAGACAAAGTCAGGCAAAAGCACAGAGGACAAAGCCAGCCCACTAGGTAGCTGCGCTCTGGTTCCCAGGTTACTGGATGGGGTTGATGTGATTTTCATTGCCATGTCGGAATGACAGTGCTGGGAATTGAAGGGCTCTTAATGGATACTGAATGGCCTTGCTGGAAGCCGGAAGGTCAGTCAAACAATCTCCATGGCCTTGAGGAGCTTAGCATGACCCCCTGAGAGCCAGCTGAGCTATTGACAAGCAGCCACCCTGAATGGGATTTTAGTTGCAGTCTCTCCATTGGGGTAACTATCAGCTTGGGATATTTTGTAACCCTGGGGGTGGGAAGGGGCAGAGTCACATGCCAAATGGATTTTTTTTTAAAGCAATATATTTGCCATTTCTCTTGCAAAATCTCCTTTGGGCCAAATCCTGCTCTCACTCAGTGGACTTATTCTGCACTCACACTGGACCCGACCAGCAAATCTCTCAAGCACATATTTAATGGGACTACTCGTTGATAAGCACATGCAAAAGTGCATTGGTGGATCAGGGCCGAATAGCAGCACTTGGCCCAGTGTGTTCAGTTTAATTCAATGCAGTTAAAGGTAGTGTTCTTATTTTTCTCCTAAATGTCTCCATGTAAGTTAGAGACAGGTCCAGCCCTGAATTTCCACAAAGTTACGGGATGTATGAATCAGGCATGTCTCTGTTAGCAGCTCGCCAGTGTCAGAAGCTATGATTCATTGCTAACCACTGTGGGCAATATTTGCCCCTCTGGAGCTTATGCTAGAACTTACATAGCAATTCCCACTCATGGATCTCAAAGCTTGGATGAGTTTCATTATCCCCATTTTACAGAGGAGTTAAATGACTCACTCACATGGTAATTTAGTGACAGAACTGGAAGAGTCCGCTCTCCCAATCCCATGCCCTGTACGCTAGCACACACTGCCTTCCTTGCTGAGATAGGGATGAGGGGTCAGTTGAAGTTTCCTTCAGGACTTTCTGTATTTCAGAGACTAGACTGACCTAGCCATAAAAATGTAGAAATTTAGTGTTCAGGACTCCTGTTTTCGAGCACTTTAATCACTGTTACCCTCTTTCTCATTGGCAAAACTAGATTTAGTCATTTGCAAAGTTAGAAATGCTAAAAATTAAAATAGGGGGAAAGCGCGGGTGGGTTTGACATCAGATGTTATTCTTTCCCTTCCATGTGTTTAAAAAAAAAGGCTTTTGTTTGCATAATTACATTTTGCAGCTGTTAGAGCTGTTACTCCCTAATGTGGGCTGTGCTTTGGGGCATGATTTGATCCACTGAAAATGGACAAGAAGACACTGAGCTTTGATATCAGCTGCTTCTCATTAATTGCGGTTGCTGGGTATATATTGCTAAGCTTTGTTAGAACACCCCAATGAGCCTAAGCTTAAGATCCCTGTAATATTCATTAGCTTAGCAGACTGTGCAAACTATCTATGTTTCTGTGCATGTGGGAACTGCAGCTCACAGGCTTCCACGGGCAGCAAGTGTTTGGTTCAACCCCCTCTTCTTTTACTGGAAAGGAAAATTTTAGAGAGTGTGACTGGGGCATCTGACATGGAGAAGGCTGGAGATAGGAGGTTCTGCGCTGGGAGAGGAGACTGCCAGGAGTTCTGCATCTGGGGTTGGGGGGAAGTCTGTCTTGCAAAGACAGGCAGTGATTGTTCATCCCTGCCCACCCTCCTTCCCAGTCATCAGCAAGAGCTGCTCTGATTTAAAAAACGCTCTCTTTTCTTCCTCTCCCCGTCCCCAACTAGGTTTCCTTTGGATGCTCCTGAGCCTGACCTGCCATAGGGGATGCCCCAGTTCACCTTCGCTTGCTTCTGCGGGCTCCATGGCTTCTGCAAGATGAAGAGGAAAAAAGAAGAGCCCAGCGCAGAGCAGGAGACATCAGTGTGAGACTTGTCTCGGGTGTATCACGTTTACCCGCTCACTCACATCGCTGGATCCCAGCCCCGGTTTGAACTTGGTATGACACTTTTGCCCTTTGACTGAGATCCCACCTCAGGGGAATCAGTCCCATTTCTGCTCTCTGACCTCTGTAGCCATGATGAGGCACCCATCACATCTGTGTCCCTTGCTTATTTTGCTCCCCTGCTGTACTGGAGGGTGCGCAGATCGGGGGGTGAGGGGAGAGAAGGGAGTCACAGGAGTGATGCTCCAAACCCTGGGACAGGAAGACCAGCATGTTCATTTAACTCCTAACAGCAAAGCTGAGTTTCCTATGCTTGACTGTCGATAGTTAATCCTCCAAGTATAACTAGGGCCGCAGGAAACAGGGTTCCTGTCCCGTGAGAACTTTTGAAATTTCAAAATGTTTTCATGTCCTGAATCAGGATGACAAATTGAAATCTCAAAAACTTCCACTAACCGAAACACTTGATGTGCACAGGGGAAACAGTTTGGATCAATTGTAATGTTTCGTTTCCATTTTGAGTCTTTCCCCTTTAAGCTTTTTTTTGGTGGGGGGTCTAAATTTACTAAAATTTCTGTATAAAACGTCGTTTTCCTTTGAAAAGCCAAAACTTTTTTCCAAACATTTTTGAGTCAGGAGATTTGTCGAAACTGACCCAGTTTCATGAAAAAGTTGGGTGAGGGAATATCTTCTGTTGGACCAACTTCTATTGGTGAGAGAGATGAGCTTTCGAGCTTACACACCACTTCATGAACAATTTTGCTTTGGAGAAATCGGCCTTTTTCAACAAAAAAAGAAGTTTTGCTGAGAATTTCTTGACCAGCTCTAATTCTGACCTCCACTAGGAGACTGCAGATCTTTGTTCCCTTCTAGTGGGTGGCCCATATAAGAGGCTTATGATTCTACTATTGCTCCTAGTTAATGGCTTAGTCCTTTAGCCTAAGTGGTAGCAGCTTGTGCTTTGAGTATTGAAGGTCTTGGGTTCAAACGCTCTGTTGCTCGAAGTGGAGTCAGTTATACTCAGGGACAGTTTGTACAGTGGGGTGCTGAGAGCCATTGAACCAAACTGTAAACCCTGTCCATCATGGAAACCACTTCAAGCCAGGGGATGCGACAGTGCCAGCATCCTCAGCACCCCTAGTTCCAGCACCTCTGGTTATACAACGTCTTTTGCACCTGAATAAATTTGGTTTCCTCCTCTCTTCCCCGTATAACAAATTCATTGGCATCCATAAGAGGACAGCCAGCTTCTTAGGGGACTTGAAGGGAGCCAGTTCAAGTTTAGTAGGATGTTCTTGGTTACTGTAGCAGAGGGAATTCCAGCCAGGATCATCTAACCATCAGCACACAGCCCCCGTTAGCAACAATAGCTGTGACTGGGGCAAGGGAGGGGAAAGGGGGATTCAACATCAGTGCGACATTCCCAGGGGGCAGGCTGTCTTGCTCAGTACAGCCCTCCCACAGCACTTGATAGATGAGCTCGGGAAGGTGTCCTGGCAGGAGGAGGTGCGCCTGGGATGTGAATGATGGGCTCGCTCATCGATGTCAGCAGCAGGCTGAGGAGAAGGCGGAGGGAGCTGGTTAATTTGTGTTCACACGTTTATCCTGCAACTTCTCTCATTTTCTTTCTCTTCCTTCTTCTTTCCTAGAGACTTGCCTGGCTTGGAAAAAAAGCTGAAACTCAGAAATGACCCTTACAGAAGAGCCACAAACAGGCATTATCCTGGGTGCTAGGGTGGTTCAGCACAGATCCCCGGTCTCAAAGGTGCTTGGCCTTGGACCCCACAGCTATCCGCGGCAGAGAGAGAGTTTGTCCCTTTGCTGGGTAAAAGTTTCATTCATGAGAAAGCTGTCCTTGTCTTGCTCGAATATGTCCCCATGGACAGACTCTGAAGGAGATTTCCAAATCAAGAGCCAAGTCCTGCCCTCAGTTTCCCTGGAGTAAGTGGGCAGCAGGAATTGGCTCTGTGTTTTTAAGTGCACTGTCAGCTGAAAATGAACAAGCTGTAGAGTGTTTTTAGTATCTCCCAGGCGAATGTCTGTGTCTACAAGAAGCAGTTCCTAATGCCTCTGAGACATTTTGTGCTCAGATGTGCTAGATGACAGCATGGAGAAACCCTTAGGAAGTGGTGCAAACATACTGGGCTTTGATTCTGCTCCCTCTCACACGGGCACAAATCAGGAGTCACTCCACTGAAGTCTATGGTGTTAGCCCAGTGGGAGAGCAGACTCATGCCCCTTATGTGTCTATATTAACTATGGGAAGTGAATTTTGCATTTGGCCCCTTTTCTATAATGGGCTTGAATCAAAATCCCTGAACTTTATGTGGAGAAAAGTTTGGAACTGGGACTCAGATCTCAGCTTTGGAGCTCAGGTCTATCTCTAGCATGTATGCATCCTCCCGTGGTTCTCCATTTTTCCCATAATGGGTGACCTCTTCCAATCTAGCCATTTAGCAACCTGGGAAAGGCAGAATGGCCATGACCCTCTGACACCTGTTCATGTACATGCTGTGGGTCGCAACCCCCAGGATAAGAGCCCATGTTCTCAAAAAAATTCATGCAGCTGGCAGTCTGGAAAATGCCAGTGTTCAAATCATTAACCTTTTTTGCTGGCACCGCCTCACCTAATCCAGGTATAGCCATTAGCATTAGTGTAGTGCTACAGTTTCAAAGGTTGTCCCTGTTTTCTCCTTCCTTGTCTGTACGCCTTTCCTTCCTGCTGTTAAAGCCATATGGAAACTCCCTGGGTGCTGTGCCTTTCAGGAGGTGTTGCAGACAGACTGTCCTCTTCAGGTACCCTAAAGTAGCCCCAGCAATTGTCACTGTGGATCCCAGAAAATACAGCTATTTCACGGCCTGATCCAAAGAACACTGAGGTCAGTAGAAACTCTTCCTTTGATTTCAGCGGGTTTGGATCAGGACCTCACTCAGGAAGGTCTTCTTGTGGTAGTGTTGGAGAACCCAACCCTCAGCTCCAAACACCCGCAGCCTTATGGCACTGGAAATCCAGACCCAAATTTAGCCACTCAGACCCAGCTCTGGTTAATTCAGGCAGCCTCAACCCCTTCACTCCTGAATCCTTTGCTGCCACCTCCAAAATGTGCAGCCCCCGAGGCTACTAGGGGTTTGCTCTTTCGATGGCAGTGACTAGGAGGGAATACCCAGTGAGGATGGTCACACAGTATTTGTAGCCCTTTCAGTCAGAATAAACTGCAGCTGCTGTGGCTTTCGAGAACTGGTGGCAAGGCCTGAGCTGGGTGCATGACAGAGTCAGAAAGGCAGGCTGTCAGCATGACAGGCTGCGATGGTAGCCGTGGAGATCTGGGGAGGGGTTCAAAATGGCTGCCTCAGGCAGGGCTGGTTAAGCCAGTACTGCAAAGCTGGCGGCTGTAGGGAACCCTCATGAACCCCCTCCTGCCCCAGTCATCTCTGTATGGAAAAGCCAGTGGGAGGTTCCTTGTTCTTGCTCCAGGGTTCAGTGGTGTGGAGTAGAAGCTGCTTTGTACTGAACAAGAACCCAGTGGGGACCACTTGGGCCCCCTAGAGAATGGGGGTGCCTCCCCCTTTAATATGCTCCTGGTTAGGGTAAATTGCTGGTTCTCTGCCTCTTCCTGTGTAACAGAAAACCTCCATTCACTTGCTCCTCTAAGTCCCTCAGCAAAGCCATTGTACCAGTTCTGGATACATCTCCTGAGGCCCGATTCCCATCACAGAATGGAACCAAGCCCTCAGAATCGATCAGGGCAGAGGATGGGTAGTGGGAGAAGGTCATGTGCTAAATCTGGTGGATGAGGTCTGGGGAGGGGGACAAGTGAATGACGTTGCATGGGACTGTCAATAGGCCTTCACTGCAGCCAGCCAAAGGCTTTGGGTAGGTTATTAATATTAAACAAAAAATAGTAATTGGGGCAAAACCACCATTTCTATTTAAAGACCAAACATGGAGGAGCAGGGCGGAGGGGCCAGAGATTGTTAATGCTGTAACTCTGATGCAAAATCTTGCCCGGTAGGGTCTCTGAGGAATGTTGTCTCTGCTCCCCTCTAGGAAGGGCAGACAGGTAAATCTTTAGGGGCCAGATCTGTGACCAGTGTAAATCAGAGGAGACTCGTTGACTTCAGTGGAGCTATGCAGATTTACACCAGCTGAGGATCTGGCCCCAAGAAGAATAAGTTGAGCTAACTCAGAAAACAAATCCTTTCCCCCAATTATAAAACACACTGACCTTTCCAGTGCTCAGACCGCTGCTGCCAGACCGGATTTACGCTTGACAAACAGAGCTGTGTGTGCTGGTGACAAGCTCTCCTTTTGGGAAGATTTGCTAGCTTGGCCGGCTACCAAAACCAACAGGGCCATTATTTTATTGTCTTATCCAAAGGGTTTAGCATGAAACCTCTGCCCAGCAAGGATGACCAATAAAAGGAGACACATGAGATCATCTCCTGGGGTATAAGAAGAGCAACGAACTAAGCAGCTTTAAAATAATCTTTGTCGGGTGCCAGGAGTCGGGGTTGCTCTAGGAGATGGTTGAGTCACTTCAAACATTTCAAACACGAAACAGCTGGTAGCAGACCATAGCAAGGAGTCCAACTGCACCTGATCTTGCTTAGTGAGTCAGTCTGGAAAGTTCACATGCTGAGAAGCACTGTATTTTCCCCATGGAGCATGAAGAAGATACTCACACAAGGTGCTGTCTGGTTCATGCACATGAAGGATCAAGCATAGGGAAAGGACCCAACACTGAAACCATTGGGGTCACACTCCAGATATATATGGCCCAGATGTTTTTTTTTCTCAGCGAACTTTGGCATGGCTGAGCCAACTTGTGATGGTGACCATTTTGCTACTGCTTGATGCATTACAGAAGCCCATCACTGGAGGCTGTTGGGCTCATTTTCATCTCATTCTAATGGTGGCAGAACGTTTAGCAGAAGGCTGAATTTTAGGCTTAGTTTGGATATCTAAATCTCCTAGGAGGTTTAGCAAATGGTCATGTTTAAATATTAAACATTACAGGCCAAATCTTGGGGTCTCTCACCCAGGAAAAGCTTTCACTGGGTCAATGCCTCACTGGAATGGAGCATTTTCAAATTCCATTGGCTGCAGAGGGAGCCGAAGGTGCTCAGCGTCCCTCAGGATATTGCCCCTTGACTGGGTGTTTTGCCTGAGTAAAGACTTCAGCATTTGGCCCTAAAATTCTTTCCAATCATTGACCCCATAATAAAGCAGAAGGAAAACTGATGCAGAGGACGAATCCTGTCACTGAGCATTTCTAGATGCCAATATCACAAATGTGCGCCCTATTCTGCAAGTTGGCAGCAATAGGAAACATGATTTCTAAAGAAAGCCAGCTACAGCCGTATTCTGGGTAGGGATAGGCCTGCGCAGCTCCCACTGATGCCAGTGGGAGCCCAATATATGTATCCAAAGCCAGGATACAGCTGAATATTTCCTATCACAGTTCTGAGTTTCTGCACAGCAAGAAGTGCTTGGCAGCCTGTGAACTTTTACTCTGTTTTCTGCACTGAGCAAGGTGGGGGTAGTGGTTTTGACTCATCCCCATTCATTTTCATCAAGGTCAGCTCATCACCTCATGCTCAGCTGATTGTGTAACATACTGTTAGCAGTTATAGCTCTCCATGGATACCAGAGACTATCTTTACTGGCCTTCTACTTACACAGAGCAACAAGAGCTACCTCTTTAGTGCAAGTGGCAGAGACTTGTGCATTTGGTGCTGATGGACACAAATTCAATCCCTATTTAGGACCAGTGTCTGTGTGAGTACAGCCCCTGCTCATCGCAGCTGTAAGCTATAGCAGCCATTCTGGCAGCAGGAGGTTGTTCCAACTGAAGATCAGTTGGCTGCAAGTCCCTGAGACCTTTCAAATTCCTTTGGGTCGAAGTCAGAGGCAGGAGATTTGCAGATGATCACAGTCAGTTTCCTTTTTAGTGAGTTGGACCCCATGTAAACTAAGAATATTAATGTTTTCTCCAGCACGGTGAGTTTTTAATTGTTTAATGGAGCACTCGGTGAATAGCCAAGGTTACCGTTGTGGAACCTAGGCTGCTATGAGCCTTTGATTATGCAGCCATCACGGCTTCATAGTTAAGATTCCAAAATTAATACACACACCCTGAGACTCTGCAAAGAGCTAACAGCTTTATTGAATGTATCCAGCTTGGCTGGAGGTTCATATAGTACTAATTAAATGCTCCTGAAATGGGTCTTACGTAAAAACTGGTATGGGTGCTTCAGAGGTTTTCTCTCCACTGTGGTTGTTCCAAAATCTGGTCTGGAAGCAGGAGGGGGATCTTTCCAGGACAATACGGTAACCTATTGAATGTATATTGTAGACCACCATATGTCTGCTGAATTTTTCTCACCTCTAGAATTGCACCTGCCTCCAGCAAAGAGCTTCCTAGGTAGGCATGGATGAATACAGTATGTAAAATATATAGAGACAGACACACACATACATACATATATATATATATATATATATATATATATATAAAACTGAAAATGCAATAAATTACACAAGTACAATATGAGTGTTTAAAAGCTCAAGGTGCAGTTATTTTTAAAGAGAACTTTCCATGTATGTGGATAGATAGCTCCCAAAGTAATAATATGTTATCCACAGTGGCTCCAAGCAAAATCATTTGCTCCTGGCTTGACCCCTGTGGTGCTCATAAATGCCTCGTGGTGCTTTTTGATTCTTCTATCGTAATGACTTGACCTCTAGGTTTATGGCTGAAGGTTCCTTCATCCACACATCATTTCCCACCAGGCTCCAGCACCGTGATTTTCTGCAGCAAACCTGTCAATAGTCTGAACTTCCAAGCAGTTTGCTCTTTGCTAATTGCCCAGGCTGAGAGCGGGTGCTGCCAGCTAACTTCCACATGACAAGTTTGCAGTGGGCAAAAGGTTAGATTTTTTTCCCCCAGTGGCAGCATTTTATTAGGACACTAGACTCTTCCAAAACTGTGAAAGCTGGAAAGCTAATAGCTCTTGTCAAAGTACAAATGAGCTTCCCCTCTCCCTTTCTCTTCCTCACCCACATACTTGCACAAGTCCTGGCATTTTTTATGTCTATATAAGAAGCATTTTGCTTCAGTGCCCAGAATTTCCCTTGTTCCCATACTTGTGTAACATGCTTTATGCTGCTTGTCCATCTGGCTTCCACCTTTCCATGTCAGAGGTGACTGCATTTCAGTGGTGCTATAGAAATACAAATCTTACTACTACCACTACTAAATTAACAATAATGATAAAATAATACAGAGCTATTCATCTATAAATCTCAAAGCACTTTACAAAGGAAGGGAAGCATCATTGCCTCCATGGTACTGAGGGGGAAACTGAGGCTCAGAGCAGAGATGTGACCTGCCCAAAGCCACCCAGGGAGTCAGTGGCAGAGGCAGGAAAATAACCCAGGTGTCCTGACTCCCAGTTGTCCCTGTGAAGCTCTTTTGGATCCTTTGGGTGAAAAGGGTGCTGTAGAAATGTAAGGTTATTTCTCCCTTTTTATGACAGTTGCTTTAATATCAATCCCATCCATGCTGAAGTCTGTGTATAATTCTCCCCATTATAACAGGAGTCTTAACTGTAACATAACTCCCCGGAACAGTTTCAAAGAGAAGTGTGCTGTGCTAGCTACCATCATTGTTCCTCAGAAAATGAATGTTATGCTCCTCAAAGATGCATTTGTTCCCACCAGAAATAATCCATCTTTAATCCTATTACAGTGAAGGAAACCATCCAAGTTTCTCTAAATGAGAATGGAAGGATATTTCTGAAACAGGCAAATCTGCTCATCTCTGCAATGCAGCAAGCACTGAGGTGTGCAACTCCATTGCTACCCACCCCACTGGCCACCTGCCACCCTTCCCCAAGACCAGCTTTTCAGATGACCCAGTGGGGACCTATGAATTTAGCAAGGTGGTGGGCTCATGGGAATTTAGGAAACCAAATATGCAGCCCCCTTTCCCCATCCAATCCTTTCTGGGCAGCTGGCAAAATGTATTTAAGTTAAAGGGCCAGACGCTCCACTGGTATAAATCAGCACAGCTCCAATTACACCAATTTACTAGAGCTGAGGATCGGGCCCAAAATGTGTTGCAATTAAAAGGAAACCAGCATTGCTTGATCTTGACAGTAGAGCGTCTGCAGCAGTGCTGATGATGTAGTCAAGGGGGAAACAGCTTTAATGATCAAAATAACCAGAGCGTTGCCTTGGGCTAACTTCCAACAGAGGCAGTGTACCCTCTTTGTGAATATTGGCCTACTTTGGAGCCAGAGAGTCTCCAGATGTTTATTTGCATGACAATAAGTGGGTAGGGGACCAAAAAATTGTGTGTATGTGTGTGTGTGCGTGGTGGGGTTTCATCCCAAATTGTTTTGTTTTTTATCAGCAGCAGATGATCTCTTGACAGATGTGGTCTTGCCAAGGGAACTTTCACTGCATTTATTTAAGATGAAGGAAATGTTTGTGCAGTGAGCTGGAAGGGTACAGAACATGCACAAAGAGTGAAGCCCAGAAAAAAGCTGCAGCTTGAACTCTTGTCGTGTAACATATTCCTGAAAGTCTTACTGAAGATGTGCAAAAAGAACAGGGATCTAGCCTAATCCAGCATTTCTTAATCTGTGGGCAGGACCCCAGAGTGGGTTGCGACCCCGTTTTAATCAGGTCGCCAGGGCTGGCGTTATACTTGCAGGGGCTAGGGGCCGAAGCCCAACACTAAGTCCCACCATCCAGGGCTAAAGCCTGAGGACTTCATCACTTAGTGGTGGGGGTCAGGTCACAGGACCCCCACCTGGGGTTGAAGCCCTTGGGCTTTGGCTCCCCTACCCAGAACGGTGGAGCTCATTCTTTGGCCCTCCCCACCTGGGACAACTGGGCTCAGGCAAGCTCAGACTTCAGTCCTCCCTCCTGGGGTCATGTAGTAATTCTTGTTGTCAGAAGGGGGTCGCGATGCAATGAAGTTTGAGAACCCCTGGCCTAATCTAATCTGATACACAAGCCCACGTATCTATAATATATCAAGTTGGAATCTCTTTTTTTTCGTAAACTCCACAATAGGATTTAAGTCTTCATTCCACTGGAATACTTTGCAAACACAAGCTTTTGGCATTTAATTGGACTGGGAAAGTACCAGTGTTCTGTTTATTATGGCCAGAGTGATTTCTGCATTCCAGTGTGTATCCAATTTCTTTTAAGATTATCTAACCAAAGGTGTCCTTTTCTTTCTTGCACTTCTAGGGTGATATGATAGGATTATGTTTTTTAAATGCACTTTACTCCCCCATGTTGAGTTGGTGGCCCCAGTTATCTTGCTCTTTATGATTATGCACAGGAACATCTATGGGTAGTTAGGTGTGAAGAAATCAAACATCTGCACACTACTGTCTCATCTGATACGGTCCATCTATCTGTAACTGACATGGTCCCCCAATGAGTTCTTTGACCAATATTTTCAAAAGTGACGAGTGATTTTGGGTCCCCAACTTGAGTCACTTTAATGAGTGCTGAGTTCCAGAGGGTGAATGCTCTGCACTTTCTGAAAATCAGGCTCCCTTAAGGTGTCTCTAGATGGGCATTCAGAATCATTAGTCACTTCAGAAAATCTCCCTGCTCTCCTCTCCCCCCCATTCCCCCATCCCCACTCGTCAGCAGAATAGCCTTCCTGGTCCGTATCTTGCAGTCCTTTCTGTTGAGCTAAACAGGAATTTTTCCCTGAACAAGAACTGCAGGATCTGAACCATTATTTGCATCTCTTCTTTAAGGGTAAAAAGACAGTTGGTTAAATGCAATGTATATTTATTGAATGTATCTGTACATAATTTGCACAGCCACTTTGTAAAGCAGGGTGACCACATGGGTAACATACTCGTGGACTTAAACCACTGATAATCAAACAATCCTCACTATGAAGTTTATTATATGTACAGATTTATATATAGGGTCACATTTCACTCTCATTTATGCTGATAAATGCAGAGAGTCTGTCTGTGTGTTCAAATGTCTCCAAAAAAATACGTGTAGTACAGAGATGGGCCTGAACCAACCCCTTGGATCCAAGCACCCCAAAACTTCCACCAAGTTTGGGGATGTTGGGGGGGCCTCAGACCCATCTCTAGTATAAAAGCATGCCAACAAAAAGCAGAACAAAGCAAGGATATAGTCACAGAAGACGCAACACTAAGGCCCTGACTCACCCAGCAAAGCATATGCATAAATTTAAGCTTGTGCTAAAAAGCTTTGCTGGATTGGATCCTAAAATACAATGGGCCTAATTCACCCCTAATGTAACCCCATTGTTCTTCAATGAAATGTACAGTTACCCACACATTTAAAGGTACAGGACTGTCTTTTCAGTGGGTTAAGTGTCTCCCTGTTGCCCTTTTTTCTTTCACTGTCTGGATTCTATCATAAAGGGACCTAACCAGACATGTTCCTCAGGAGTCTCCCAGCCTCAGTAGCCATAGAAACCAGCTATTTTTAGTTTGTTTTTCAAGATGCCAATAAATGACTTTTCTCTACTTTGGAAAGACAGAGGACCCGGTCAGCCTCATGTATTAATGCATGGTAAATTAGTGTCTTTTAAAAGCCATGCAAACTTCTTGTAAAGTACTGTATATTTAAGAAGAAAAATAAATGTGAAACTTGTTAATAGGAGAGTATATAAACATGCAGAGTAGATTATTCACTTACTATTATATTTCCTATCTAAGAAAAATATTTGTAATAATTTTTTAGAGCACACGCTTTAAAGTATAGATTTTATAGATGTCTGGAGATAAAGAGTATTTTTGGTACATGACATGTTTTGCTTTCTCCTTTCTCAAGCTGTTTGCTTAATCCCTGTCCCAGACATACATTGGCAGTGTTTGGAAATTAAATCAATGCCTGTGAGAATGCAATCGTATTAAAAATCCCCAAACAATGACTTTGTTTTCTAGGATTTCATTCATGTTTGAAGCTGGAGGCTTTTTAAACAGGACTGAGAAACAAATGTGTATGATTAATTATCACGCCGCATTTTAATGAGTGACAGTGGCTTAGCATTCTACAGCCAAATTCAATATGCAATATGAAATAAATGTAGCGGGATAGAGGATCTGTTTCATTGAGGTTTTCTTAAAACCAGTCACATCTGCAGAAATTATTTAGGTCCCCGACTTGCAATGCAATGTAACGGGGCAGACCTTTGCACACATGCAGAGCCCCAGTGACTTCAGTGGCACAATAATACTGGCACAAAAGTCCACCCACATACATCACATTGCAGGACTGAGGCCTTGGTGGTATTTTCCCACATACTTGGTATGACTTGATTAAAATTATGCATGTATACCTTGTACGGTATTTTTTGAATACCCTAACCTTATACACCCTTCATACAGATCACACAAGCCTTGTGGGGTGGAAAATTCTGGTAGGGCAATGGTGCTGTGCAAGCCACCCTTCATAGACTATCTGATCCTGCAAAGGGCTGAATGTCTTCTGCAAGGTGCTGCTTGCCTCTCAGCTCCCACTGACTTCAAGGGGAGCTGAAGGCACACTCTGTATCTTGCAGGAAGTATTGAGGATACTTTGCAGCATTGATGCCATAGAAACACAGGGCCAGATCCTCAGCTGGTGTAAATCAATGTAGCAGAGGATCCGGCTTACTCACTCCAACGTTGGTAGCTGGGCTAGGAAAACTGTCCTGGAATCAGATCAATAAAACTCTCACGTGTGATGATGACCAAGGTGATTTTCTTTATACACTTAATAGCTATCCTAGGGCTATATATACATGTAGCCCAGTGACTTCTGGTGTAACATATCTAGTTTACAAGAATGTATTATAAATTATAGATGCATATCATGTCTGTATCTTGCACTGAAATACCGGCCTATTGATCTGTCTCCCGCTGATTAATTTTCTTTACTGACTAGTTCCATTTTTGGAAGCGGCTAACTGGCTTTATTTCTGTTCTTTTGTATGTCTCTGAAATCTATGCACCTGGAGTAAGCACTTTCTTGTTCTAACTGTAAAAGCATGACTAGGAAAGCAGGTATGTTAATTGCTGTAATAAAGAGTCTTTATAATATCCCTTTGCAGTAGATGAATTACATTTTCCATGTTGTTGATACTTCTTTATTATTACTGAGATCAGTGAATCTACACCAACAGGCTATTGCAAACATTGCCAAGCAAAAGGAGTACAAACATGGCACTTACAGACGGTGGGAAAGAGAATACAAAGAGTAAGGCTGAAAGGAGAACATTTAAAGAGAGTGCAAATGGGGTCATTAAGATTACGGTCAAAATTGATCAATTGTTCCTTATTATCCTGACTCTCATGAAAACAAATAAGGTGTCACTCAATCAACTTAACGGCAGATAACATTAAATCTAGACAGGTTTCAGTGGTTGCCCTGTTAGTCTGTATAAGCAAAAAAAACGAGGTGTCCTTGTGGCACCTTAGAAACTAACAAATGTATTTGGGCATAAGCTTTCGTGGGCTAGAACCCACTTCAGGTTCTAGCCCACGAAAGCTTATGCCCAAATACATTTGTTAGTCTCTAAGGTGCCACAAGGACTCCTCATTAAATCTAGAGGTTGCACCCTTTGTTGTTTACATAGGCCAAAGAAACACCCCTTCACATGCTGTGTATTTGGTAGAGCGGTGCAAAACTGGGGGCATTTTGGAAATGGCTGTTTTGGATCCTGAGGGAACTGTACTGCCACAGCGGACAAGGGACCCCAGGGGACTTCTACAGAGGTTGTACTCTTGCAAGGATGCCTCCCGATCTGTGGGGTTTCTCCATGCATATTGGGGCATCTGAGGCTCAGAAAGGCCTGTCCCCTTCCCAAGCCCCCAGATACTTTGGAAACTCCCTGTGCCTGATTCTCCATTGTCTTGTACCTTCTTTAACCATTTATTTTGTGCAAAGTGGGTGTAAAACGCCAGCAGTGACATAAAGGTCCAAAGTGATCCAAAGCTCACTGAATTATGTTGGCCTTTGGATCAGCCCTTCTGTGAGTGGAGAATTCCAGTCAGGTAGCATTTTATAGCCATTTTGGATGTGTCAATGACTATTTTTTGTTCTGCGTTAGAACAGCGCCTAGCACAATGGAGGCATGGTCTATGACTGGGGCTTTTAGGCATTACTGCAACACAAATAAATAATAAATAGGGCTGTCGATTAATCACAGTTAACTCAAAAAATTAATCGCAATTAAAAAAATGTATCTCTATTAATTGCACTTGTAATCGCACTGTTAAACAATAGAATACCAATTGAAATTTATTAAATATTTTTGGACGTTTTTCTACATTTTCAAATATATTGATTTCAATTACAACACAGAATACAACGTATACAGTGCTCACTTTCTATTATTATTTTTTATTACAAATATTTGCACTGTAAAAATTACAAAGAAATCGTAGTTTTCAATTCACCTCATGCAAGTACTGAAGTACAATCTCTTTATTGTGAAAGTTGCAGGAGGCCGCACCTCAACCCTCCCCCAGCCCCAACCCAGCCCAGCCCAGACCTACTATAGCCGGGGAAGAGGCGCCTATCCTGCAGTCCCAGCCCCAGAGCTGCTGCCTCTCCCCCCCAGACAAGGTGCTGCTGCGGGGAGAGTGAGCTGGGGGGAGTCCTCTCTCCCCGCTGTAGCCCCGGGGCAGCCTGCACCCCAAACCCCTCATCCCCAGCCCCACCCCAGAGCCTGCATCTCCAGCCAGAGCACCTCATCCCCCCCCCCACACCCAACCCTCTGTGCCAGCCGTGAGCCCCCTCCCTCACCCTGAACCCCTCATCCCTGGCTCCACCCCAGAGCCCTCACCCCCAGCCAGAGCCCTCACCCCCACACCCCAACTCGCTGCCCCAGCCCTGAGTCCCCTCCCATACTCCCAACCCCTCAGCTCCACCCCCACCACATGAATTTTGTTATGTGCACCAATATGGAGGTGATGAGCTAAAAATAAGAAGAGCTAAAAATAAGAAGAGCTAAAAATAGAGTAGCAGGACTTGCAGCAAGACAAATAAGGATCCTGCCAAGTGTCACTCGTTTCAAAGAATAAAAATATCTAGATCCCAAAGCAGGTCAGTATCATCATCCCCATTTTACAGATGGGGAAACTGAGGCACAGAGCAAGTAAAGTGACTTGCCCAAGGTCCCTCAGCAGGCTAGTGGCAGAACCAGGACTAAAACACAAGTCTCCTGCGTGCCGGTCTGTTGCACCATCTAGTACTCCATGCTGCTTCTCTCTAAAGGCAGGGGTCTAGCAAAAACTAGCCACCTAGTAAAGTAGGTCTTTAAAGGCTGAGTAAATTGTACAGGAAACTTTGGTGATGTGAGAAGAACTTGGACATGGCCTACAAAAGGCGAATCTTGGTGCAGTCTCCACTGTACAATGCACTGGTGACCTGATTTGAATCCTATCCAAGTCAATGGAAAGATTCCCACTGAAACAGCCCTGACCAGGAGTGCTGGAACAATTTATACAGTGGGGGGTGCTGAGAGCCATTGAACCAAACTATAAACCCTGTATATAATGGAAACCACTTCAAGCCAGGGGGTACAGCAGCATCCCCCCGGCACTGCTAGTTCCAGCACCTATGGCCCTGACAACTGGAAAGGTAGATCATTCTGCGGACATATACAGAAGCAAACAGTCAATACAGGAAGCTACCACAGAGATGTTGAGAAATTGCCTTTGAAAAACAAGATTGAAATGAGAAAGACAATTGATTTGTTATGGATGGTGCTTGGATCTGGATTTGTCTGGGGCTTGGTGTTCAAGGCCCACGGGTTAGGCTAGGGTTCAACAGCACTGAAATATCATAACTGCTTGGGCAGGAGTGTGGCCCAAAATGGTGTAAACCTCAGAAGATCGGTGCGATTTCTGTCACCTTGCAACTTGCAAAAATAGGTCCTTTCTGTCTGGGATTCATTCCAGAACCACTCACACGTGGGTTTGGATCGGGGGACTCTCATCCAACCCACCCTGCAAATGCTGGGGCATCTGGGGTCCGTTCTTTCTTTTCTACCAGTGCCGCTGTAACCCAGAGCTCCTCCAGGAATGATGCAGCCATTCTGTTTAGTTTTAAATCAGCAGCAAGATGTGCCCAGCTTAAAAATAACTGTTTTGACAGTATTGATGTAAATATGTGAATGGCATGTTCTGCTTTTTTCCTTTTGCATTCTTCATTGCCTGATTTTGTGTGGGCTGAAGACAGGCTGAGAGACAGGGTGAGACAGTGCCACCTATAGGACATTCCTCAGTTCCAGTCTGGGTAGGTTTCAGACAGCTGTCAGGAGTCACTTTTGCAGTTTCTGGTCTTCTGCAGTTTCCACGATATGCTATGCATCCGATGAAGTGAGCTGTAGCTCACGAAAGCTCATGCTCAAATAAACTGGTTAGTCTCTAAGGTGCCACAAGTACTCCTTTTCTTTTTACGAATACAGACTAACACGGCTGTTACTCTGAAAGGAGTCACTTTGTTCTTGTACCACTCATTATATCAACCAGACCAGACAATGTAACACCTCCCACTCCCCACAGAAGCCAGCCTGATCAACAAACTACACGAGATGACAGGCTTAAGTTTAAAGTGGGGTTTGAATTTACTGAGAGGAAGATGAGGTTGGAGGGGGAATAATATTATTTGCAGGAATGTCAAACTGAGACAAGTGGAATGAGTGAGATAAGCATATAGTACAATCCTGCATTAGAAAGAAGAAAGAGATGGACATTATGAAAGGAGATATCAGATTAACTGATTAGTTAATAGTCCAACGTGTAAGAATAAATGTTAAATACTATAATGTATAAAGGGTTTAAAATGCTAAAGTACAATAGTGATTTAAATATTACATAATACTAAATGCAATAATAATAATAGTTAATATTAAACCCAGAGATTTCAGCTTGAGCTGAGAACTGATGTCTGAGAAAACTCAGTGCACCTAATACAGCTCCAACCCTGGCTGGGCATGTACGGGAATGGTATAGTCCTGTGGAGTAAGAGAGGCAGATCCCCTCCCGGGAGTTGTCGGTGGTATGACCCTATGAGATGTGCGAGTGGTAGCGCCCGCTGACACCCCCACCGCGGCACTGACACAGGGCGTTGGTACCGCCCACAGGGGCGTGGCCGGGCGGTGGTTGGCTGCGAGGCGGCCGGGCGGGCGGTTTGAAGGCGGCTGGGTGGGCCCCAGCCCGGCCGTGGGAGGATGACGTGGGGGCGCTATCGCTGTCTCCTTCGGCGTCCGGCGGGGAGACCGAGGTGAGGGCCGCCACGGGAGCGCGCAGCAGCCTCCGGGGGTGGCCGGGAGAGCGAGAGGCTCAGGTGTGAGGTTGGGACGCCCCTGGGGCAGAGTACGCATGCGCGGAGGGAGAGTGACGGGGAGACCTGAGACGCACAGCCTCTTCAAGCGCGGCTCCAGGCTGGGCTGATGGGACCTCGTGGCGCAACGGTAGCGCGTCTGACTCCAGATCAGAAGGCTGCGTGTTCGAATCACGTCGGGGTCAGCGTGCCCCCGGCTTGCAGGGGGATTTGTTTTACACCCATAACAAACTAGAGGTGGGGGTGGGGGCGTTTCCTCTGGTGTAGGGGGATAAGGGGAGGTGATCCCCAGCCATAAACCCAGGCAGTCTGAGACAGGGCACTGGGGGTCCCCCAGTAATGATCCCTGGGAAGGGTGGGGGGTAGCTGAAATAAAACACAAGTTGATGGTGCATGGGAGGGGTGCCCCTAAAAGTAAAATGGAGGTGGCCCCATTAAAATGGAGGAAGATAGGGTCTCTGGGAATCCCCTTTGCTAGGAATAGTGCATGGGGGTTCAATTGGAGGCAGTGGGGGAGCAGCATAGGGTTTCCCCCAAAGCAGAGGGAGATAATGGGAAGGATAAGGATTCCCCAAATTAAAACAAAGGGCAGTTGGGAGGTGTGGTTGCAGGGTAGAGCCCTGGGCAGGAGTCACCCCAAGGAGCATTTTTATATATATATAATTTCCACTCATAGGTCTTGTCTATACTGCAGTGGCCCAGCTGCAGACTTTCAGCGTAGATGCTACCTAGGCCTCTGGGAGGGATTCTCCCTCTGCACAGGTAATCCACCTCCCCAAGAGGCAGCAGCTAGGTCAAGGGAAGAATTCTTCCCTCACCCTAGCACTGTTTGTGTGGGAGGGAAGATAGGGTGGCTTAACTACCCTGCTTCACACCCCTGTGTGATGTAGTTAAGCCAATTTAATTTTCCAGTGTAGACCAGGCCACAGAAATGTAGGGCTGGAAGGCACCTCCTCAGGCAATCTGCTACTTCATCCTGCTGCAGCTGACCCCTCTCTTGTTAGCTATTGCACTCCTGCTTAGCCCCACAGGGAGGGCTGTATGTTCCTGCCCTTTGGATGCAGATGCTCAGCTGACTTGTGACTTCCCCTGAGGGAGGATGATAGAGTGAATTTTATGCCTTCCTCTTCCTTTTTAAAAACACTATGTATATGTACATGATACAGTCCTGGCATATATTCCTACAGCAGTCTTCTTTAGTCTCAGCAAAATCAACTTGAAAAGAGGGATCATTACAGATGTAAATCCTAAGCAAGTACTTATGATTATTGGTTAAACACTGTGCTTGTGCAGCATTTATGTTCTAATTCACAGTTGTGTTAAGATACAAACTACTTAAGCAAAGTAAATTGACATTACTGGGTTAAAATTACATGGGGGTGAGCCTCATTTGCCTATATAAATTACACCAAAGGTTAAATTGAAACAATCAAAGTTTAATTTTATTTTCTTTTTTTCCCTTTAACTGAATTATTGTACTAGTTAGTTTCACTCTGGTTATCATGCAGAAACTTATGGCTACAGTACTTAAGTTACAAATAATTAGAGGATGTAAACATCCTCACAAAGCTGTTTTACTAACACTTAAAAGTCAGGAGGAGATTGAGTGGGTATAATGCTTATTGTTTTTTTCAAAAACAAAACAATCAAAACCTCCACAAATCTAAATTTGGGGCCCGATTCCATTAACTACCAACAAACCTAGCCAACTGAAAAAAACAAACAAATCTGAGGTTGTTTTCAACTATTGCACCTGCCTCTGAGTTCCTCTGCCAATGCATACAGCTTCACAACTACACTTTTTGATTCTTAAAATTCTGTTTTCTCTGCTGTATGAAATACCCTTATAAATATAACCGAGGAAACTGACTATAATTGGGGAAACGGAGACCATCTCTACATACAGTGCTGCTGTCAGATGCATAAAGCAAACAAATCTCAGTGTTGAGAGGGATATTTTGCTCTCATCTTTCAGTTTATAGCATTTTTAGGTGTTTTTCGTAACCACAGCGGGGAAAAACACTTTCAGGCAGAGTAGGCTTTTTAAAGTTGATAGGAAGTCTAACTGCTTTTGACTATGTTTAAAATGTTATCCAGTCTTCTCAATGTACTGAGCATAGTCAAATGTGATCATGAGGTGGTGGGCAATTGCAGCTATCATTTGCTTCAGTGGGAGCTGTGAGAACTCAGCACCTGTCCAGAACAGTAACCTGATCCAAAGCTCATTGACATCTATTGGGGTCTCGTTCACTAACTTCAATATGTTTTGGATCAGTCTCCAGCTCCTTACAGTCCTTGACGCTGTACAAAGCCTAGAGGAAAACTTAGGCAACTAACTTTGAGAAAGGTAAACAAAACAAACCCACCAGTAACTGTTAGATCATTAGACTGTTTCTATGACATGACACAGTTTAGCAGAGCTTTTTGCAAAGTCATTCAGTCAGTAGTTGCCTGGAACAAACAATTGCTAACCCAATTTTTGGAACTAATTTTACCTAATAATGCCATTTTATTAATTTAGTCATGATGACATTGCAGTGTCATGGTAGCTTGGAAAGTGACATACGCACTTGGTTATGCAAATAGTTTTGGATTGGGAAGCAACAGAATGCCTTATAAAAGTGTTGTCGATTTTGCAATAGAAAAAGCTTTTGAGTGTTCTTGGATTCTAACCCTTTCAACCTTCATTTCAAGATGTTTTATTTTGTACACCTGCATTTCCTTTAACCTTGGTCTTTAGTGCTCTTCTATTCATTTAAATGTTCAGTCTCTTTTCCTTAGATGGCTTTTGTTATGACTAGATTGTTCACCAAATCTCGCTGCGAACAAAAGTTGTTTTTTGAGCTTATCTGTTTCCTCAATAATTTCTATTTATTTAGAAACATAATTTCTGACTAAAAAGAGCTGAAGTCGAATTTCCCGTTTAGTCCAGTGTACTGTCGTCCTTGATGCTCTTTAAATTAAGAGAAGTTGATGGACAAAACCAATAATTCCAAAAGCCTTGATTAAGAGTCCTGTGAATGAAAGAGGCTATATTAAAATCATTCATATGGCTACAAGATCTAGAATTAAGTCTAAACCTAGCCTTTGTGGGGCTGAATTGGTCATATAGCCTTGTCACATTGACTCTGATAACCAAACATACAGCCTTGATTTTGTGTTTTAGTTGTATGTTTGGGGGTGGGGTAGGCGGGGGAAGAGATGAAGTGTCATGGGGAAACTTGAGGCAGGTTAATAGCATCTCTTCAAATGAATGAACTAGTAAAGAGTTGTATGTTTATGCATAAAAATGAATGGAAAACAGAACTTTCAGTTTTCTGCTGCAATTTGTTGAGGTTTTTATGGAAATAGGCTTTAGCAGATGGCCATCTGAAATGCTGTTCGTTCAGTTTGGCTGACTCCTTTGTTAAAATAATGTATTTGTAGATTAAGTGAATGCGTACACTCACAAGTGCAACCTGAAAAGGGTCTTTAAATGGAATGTGGCTTCCATGGGAAGGGAACTGAACACAATTTAAGATAATTGTTAGTCATGTTTTAATTGTAAGTGCGAGATGTCACTGAAGGTCCCCAGCTCTTGTTTCCTTGTACAAATTATTTCTAGAATGCCACATGTTTCAAAGGGAATCCTATTTTCACATAGGCCTTTAGTGAAAGGTGCATAGTATAAATACAAAGCTAGATAAAGGATTGTAAATGTCTATCCCAGTGCTAGCTGAATAATTTTCTATAATGGGCAGAGGGGGGTGTTTCTTGCTTTAAACAGGGGCTGAAACATGCCAGGTACTTAGTAAATACTAATTTCTAGCTTTGTTATTCTAGGGGCCAAGGACAGATTGAGGCCTGTCTGTGGTAGGGAGTAAAGCATCTGAAGAAATATTGTTTAATATTAGCCACCTTCAGTGAGCTTGGTTAATGTAATGGCTGAGCGAATATCAGAACTTTAAAATGGCGCTCTCTGTAACTATTTCCTGCTCTAAATGTTTTTAAAAGAACTGGAACACAGAATCCTAATAACGTCATTCTTAAAACACCCATCAGCCAGTGACTTCTAGTTGCATCGTAGTGTGGAGAGCTTTATCTTGTCCTAAGCATTTTAAGCAATGTCGTCGTCCCCGTCCTCCCCCCCGCCAATTCTCTGGGAAGACTTCTACAGTGTAGTTAACTTCCTATAGAGGAGATCTTCATTAACATTCAGTCTCAGTCAGCTATACATATTTAGTTCTCTTAATCTTGCCTCATAAATAAATCACTCCAGACTCTTCATCATTTTTGTTGCTCTTCTGAATTACCTTTTGTCTTAGTAATTACTATACAGTATCCTTTAGTCAAGGACTGTAACTAATACCTTCTAGTATTGAGGTGTCCAGAAGTGAATGCAGTATTCTAGTCATGCTCTCAACTGAGTGATTATAGACGGAGTATCTCTCTCCTTTTCCACTGTGTGATGCCTCTACGACCCTCAAAACACTAGCATTTCTGCTGCTCTGTCCTTTGCTATAGCTCCTAGAACTTTGTAGACATTACAGATGGTCTTTTGAAGGATCCCTTCCATAAATATCTATCCTGGATTAGCTTTCCCCATATGTATTTACTTGCCTTCTGAACAGATGCATCTTGTATTTCTAACCTCATGAAGCTGTTACGTTATTTTCAGGCCTCACCGGCGTAATAGATTGGTTTTTCTTCTTCCCAGCAAAATTCCTCCTTGTAATGAACCTGTAGTGAAGTCACAATCTGGTTTGACACCAGTCTATTACCATGGAAATTAATGATGTCACAGATAAGTCACTAGAGCTTTATTCTGGGCATGAAGAGCAGGGGCATTTGGGCTTTGAGAAAGAGGAAGTCCTTTTTAACATCTGTAGCTGTTTTAATTACAGAGTCAGAATTTCATAAGATGATGTGAGGGGGTAAGTGAATTTGTCTGGAATATCAGAACAGTCTCCAAGACTGTTTCTAACCTGGCATACGAGGGATCTGGCATTCTTATCCGTAGAGCTGTCCCAGTGGAGAGTGACCAATTGTAATTTTGACCAGGGTAGATTCAGCCTTCGGAAATGACACCCTCATTTTAAATTGAAATGGGTCTTTTCAGGGATACCTTCTTTTTTTTTAAACACCTCTCCCCCCCCCCCCCCCCCAAAAAAAAAAAAAAAAAAAAAGGCTGATGAACTTTGAGGCACAAATACGTTTTGAAACAGTGACATGAAATATCTAGACTTGGTTCTTGTAAAATTATGTACTTTACCGTAAAAAATAAGTAAGTCGTTTAGAAAATTGCCCTTTTTCACTACAGAGAAATGAAGGCATGAGTTGACTTTGTATCCTGGGCTTCAGCCAAGAGATAAGAGACTTGTTAAGCTACACTAAAATATAGTGAGTTGACTGGCTCCCTGCATGAAAAAATGAGTGCAAGCTGCCTCAGATAACCCATTAGGGTCTTTGTTCTAGAATTTTCATTAGACACTTTTAGGTACAATTAATTTTATTTTTAAAACCTCTTCTAGATGGAAATGTGTTTGTTATTAAACAGATTTAGGGTGGGGCCAAGAGGTAGGTGCTCAGCTCCCACTGGAAGTCAGCAGTTGGATGCCTAGCTAGTTCATGCTGCTTTGAAAATCCCAGTCTGAATTACAGAATTCTAGAACTAGAAAGAAGGTCTGCTTTTAACGTTCCTGAGGCCTGATTTAAACACAAAGTTGCATCCGTTTAGCTAATGGTGTGACGATAAACTGGGGCAGCTTTGTGTGTAGTCACTATTATGTCAGTTTAAACCTGGTTTTATATCAGCTGAGCTTGGACCTTTAGCTAAGTGTCCACAGTGGGGTTTGTACTGGTTTAACCAAATCTGTTTTTAAACTGGTGCAACTCTTGTGTAGACAAGCTCTGGATAATCTGCTACAATAGAATATGTTCTTTTAATACGCTTTTTTTAAACAGAGTTTTTATCTTAATAGTAGAGGTGACAGGGTTTTGAATTAGCCAGTGTTACAGAATAAAAGTCTACAGACCTGGCTAGTGAAGTTTTTTTTGTAATTAGACAGTGACAGATCGCTGGCAGAGTACCAGTTTAACGTTGGCACTGATCATATTGTAACACGTAATTATATTGCAGTAATAGTCACTGCAAACAGCTCTGGTAAATGAGGGGTAGAAGTGAGTGATCATAGACAACGTACGGTTAAGTTCACGTCTCAAATCATAAATAAGCAGAGTGAGAATTTGAATTGATGTCTAACTATTTATTTTCCCGTGATGCAAAGCGTTAAGGTCTGGTTGAATGTTTAAGACGTTCGGTAAACAAGTGTAGAATTTGTGTTTGGAATAATCTCATTCTAATGCATTGTTAACTAATCTTGAGATAAAAACTGGATTGTCTGCTCCAAACTGAAAACTGTTGGAGGACTGTCTTTCTGTCTTGCAGAGCACCTCATATGCTGATGACAGTCAATAAATAATAAAGGCATATGAAAGTGCACCACAGATGTCTGTTCTGCCAACAATATGTGGACTTGTCTGCCAGTGTTTCCTGTACTGCTTCTAAGACTTCATTCTGACATTCATGGGTCAATTGAAAAAATCAAGTGTGCAGAGGAATACAGTGTTCTGCTTATATAAAAACATCACCCTTCTATAGCAACTTCCATGTGCGAATCCCCTAGGGCTTTGTAAATGTTAATGAATTAAACCTCACAACGTCCCTGTGAGGCATGAGACAGATGGGGTGATGGACACAGAAGTAAGCAAACAGAGTGAAACCACTTTAATTCGATCTTATCCAGTTCTGTCAAAGTAGAATTGGGGTAGAGTGGTTCCCAAACACAATCTGAAAAGATGCATAAGATGGCTTCGAAACCTTTTCTTCCCACTAAAGGGAAGGGGAAGTGAGTGAAAGAGGCATGGCTTTAGGCAATGCTTTTGCCCCCTTAAAATATCTGGATCTCTACAGACTCTCTTCCAATCAGAACGGTGCCTGTTCTAATCAAAACCAGGGCGCAAGAGACCAAGGCATGGAAGAGCAGCTGTTGCATGCAGTCATGCGCAGTATTTTTGTGCTAGAAATGATTCATTTAGTCTGTGTAATATATATGGAAATGTGCTGTGGGAATGTCAGTCTGGTACTTGAAAATAACCTATCTTATTAATATAACCCAGACAAAGCAGATCTTTGACTTGCAGATCTTATAGGCTTTCCCTTCGGTCATATAGGCATAGGCAATCTGCCTCTTCGCTCTAGACGCTTTACTGAAGACTATTAAATCTACATATATACAACTTGGACAGAGTGGCAGGCCTGAAAAGGACACCTCTCCATCACGACAAACATAACTGAATGATGATACAATATTTTTAGGCTGCTGCAGAGACGGCCAGCAAAAGGAAAGCAAGTTAACAAAACCATATTTCTGGAGCATTCGTGACAGACAAGGAAGTGAAGAAGGCAGGATTGAGGGTGGGAAGGAGGAGAAATTATTTCCAAACTCTTGATACTGCAAACAATGGAGATCTGGACTATAAAGGGATACTCAAACTACTTTTCTAAACATATTGCATATAGGCCTAGGGATTTAGTAGTAATTATTGACCATATATATTAGTGTACACACAGTCTTTTTACCTCATTTCTGGAAGCCGCCTCTGAAATCTGAGCACATCATCTCTTGTTCCACTTAGTTGTAATTGTTAGTTAAATATAATTATTACTTAACTTTGTATGAAATCTGTGATGGAATAGTGAGGCACTTGGAAACCATTCCAACAGTGGCAGGAAACCCGAATGTAACTCTTCCAGTTTATCTAAAAATATAGAAGTGATTAATAAAACAGGATTTGCAGAGCAACAGGATAAATGCTTAAAGATGCCTTGTGCTGTATTTAACTTTCATGGTAAATTCTCATATCTTATCTCAAAGGTTCTGCTGTTGGAAAAGATGGCCCAGGTCACTGTTGGTGTGTTGATAGAAAAGCAAGAACAAGAAAACCGAGATCAAGACACAACAGATGAAATCAGCATTAAACTACTGAGTGACAATGAATTGCAGGAAAAGCTTTTCATGTATGGTGCCGAGCCTGGACCGATACTACGTACGCTTCAAATGAATTATGGTTCTGGATTCTACTTCCCCATCTGTTCCTAATCAATTTAAAGGGTCTTTAAAGTGAGAGATTGAGTCTCAGCCCAATTCAAAAACATAAGACAAAAAACAAAGACCTGAATTTTCAAAAGAGCTCAGCTCCCATTTCAGCACCTAAATGATGTGGCCAGACGTTTCATACGTGCTCAGCGCTTGTTCTCAACTGGAGTTGCTGGGTGCTGAGCTCATTTGAAAATCTGGTCCTAAATTTCAGGGTTTTTACAACAATAAAACTAATTGCTCAGAAATCAATTGTTATTAATCCCCTTGTATTCGGAACTGCTTATTTTAGCTTCTACAAGGACTCTTTATGAGAATAAACTACGGCAGTTGGTGAATCCAAGTCCACAAGGATTATGTGCCAAGCCAAAGGAAAGTGGAGATCTTGACCGGGACTCTGAGAGTGAGGAAGAAAAAGGTACAGTATTCGACTCTTTGGATGCAGAAATTAAAATGTCAGTTTATCAATCTTAATATTTTGTGTGTTTGAGAGCATTTAGTATAACTGAGTGAGCTTTTTCTAAATTGCCTAGGAACCTATTTTCCATTAATTTCAATGGGAGTTAGGCCTATCTGCATCTTTGAGTGCTTCAAAAATCTGGTCTTAAGTAATTTAGGAGCACAAATCCCATTGACTCTCAGTGGGACTTGTGCTCCTAAGGCCTGGTTTACACTAGAAAATTACGTAGTCATAATTATGTCACTCCGGGATGTGAAAAATCCACACCCCTGACCAGTGCAGTAAAGCAGACTTAAATCCCCGGCTAGATCTTGCTACTGCCTCTGAGGGAAGTGGAGTACCTACGCCGGTGGGAGAACCCCTCCTGTTGGCGTAGGTAGTGTCTACACTGAAACGCTACAGTGGTGCAGCTGTGTTTTAAGTGTAGATGAGCCCTTTGACATTTGAAAAGTCTACTCAATATAGTGTGCACGATGTGTGAATCCACCTGTTTGAAATTATTTTAAATGTTAAACAAAAGTATCTCAATGGTGACCTTTTATGAAGGAAAGTAATCTTGCTGCAATGGTTCTGAGAGTTTTTGCAGCTGAACTCCAGAGTAATTTCTTAGGTCAAATGCCTTCTGTCCCTTCCATATTGTGCTCTTCATAGAATCATGGGGTGAAATCTTGGTCCCATTGAAGTCAGTGGGGGCTTTGTCATTGACTTTAGTGATGCCTGGATTTCACCTATTGTCCTTAATTTAGTGTGGCTTAATGGGTTTGTGGTCTAACTGTTTTATCACCTCTTGCTGTCTTCCACTCCTCCAATCCCCATCTTGCACTTCACTATCAAGTGCACCCCTGCATACTGTCTGGTTTTTTTTTTTAAACCAAAACTAAAATGGCACATGGCTTATTCAGTGTCAGTAGAGTTGTAGACTGACTCTGCTCCGAGATGGAAAACTAAAAATGCTATAAAACACTGGGATGAGCAGTGTGATTCCGCAGCAAATGTCCCTGCAACAAAATTCAGATCTGGGCCACGTAACCCCAGTAAACCACATACACTACAGGGCTTGCACGTATTCCACAAATCAGAAAATAAGTTTCCTTGGCTTTTGGATGGAGTCTTCAGTCTCGTCTCTTATGCTGAAAACACTGGGACTCCTCAGTTTGAAGAGGAGGGAAATAAGGAGACACAATCCAGGCAAACAAAGCAAGAGTTTTAAGAAGGTAAATTAGGGACATAGAATTATTTGTATTAGATGCCTAGGAACCCTAGTCATGGACCAGAACCCCATTGTGCTAGGCTCTGGACAAACACAGAACAAATGAATGCAATTGAATGGTAATGAACTGAATATTGATAAAAGGAAATACTTGATGCACAGCTAACTGTTGTAACTCAGCGTCACAAGATATTGTTGAGTCTGAAGGCAAGTCTACGCTACAAAATTAAGTTGACCTAAGTTACGTTGACGTGCAGCCACCGCAGTAAGTGAATCTGTTTTACGCATCCACGCTATGCTCCTTGTGTCAGCGGTGCGCATCCTTACCAGGAGCACTTGCATCGATTTCACTGCCAGTGTGGGGCACTGTAGGATAGTTGCTGAAAGGTAGCAACTGTGAATGTCTGCAACAGTGTCTAAGCTGACGCTGCGTCAACCTGACTACATTGACGTAAGCACTACATCTCTCATGGAGGTGGAGTTAAGTAGGTGTAGTGGGCGAGTTAAGTCGGTGGGAACTAAATTTTACTGTAGATACTTAAAGTTAAGGCGACATAAGCTGCTTTACATTGACCTAATTCTGTAGCAGAGACCAGGCCTGAGATCTTAGCTAGATTTTTATAAAAAGGACTAGAAGTTAGGGGCCTGATTCTTATTTGCACTAACACTTCTTTACAGTACTCTGAGGGGCAAATCCACAGTTGGTGTAAACTATCATAACCCTTGTTGAGGATTTGCTTCTGACATTGTAAAGGGCCTTAAATTGGCTCCTAACTTGTAACTTAGAATCAGGCCCTATATGGAAAATGAGAACATCCACTGTTAAATGAGACGTTTAGAAGTCTGAAGAAATGTAAACCAGCATGTTTCAGGGCATAAATCAATCTGTGTGGGAATTAGGAAGTAATTTATTCTATGGGCAGGTTGTTCTGTGACTGCCTGCCACAGAGTTCCTTGAAATGTCTGGCACTGACCGCTGTCTGACAGCTATTGAACCTGATGGCCCTGTGGTCTGATCTGGCATGCAACTCCTTTGTGACTATCAAGGGAATTGAAGTATCTTCAGAGGAAAAAACGAATGTAGGGTTTTCTCTCGGCAGAAGTGTAACGTTCAGTAGCTCAATCTTGAAGACCTTTTTGGGGAGCTGCATAGAACTGAAAACCAAGCTTTCTTTTTTATCACTTGTAAGCCTCCTTTGAAGTTCCTATCAAGGAGATAGCCAAGCCTCTTTTATTTTACAGGCTGTAAGGAATTGCTAGCTTTCTTTAAGCAATTAGTTTGGTGGTTCAATTTCTGTTGCTGTTTGAAAAAAGGGAGTTCCAAAATCCTGAGGGGATTAGAAATGTTTTGAAAAATACTAAACCAACAGCTGCACGTTGGACTAATCTGACAGCATAGCAGCTGTCCTAACAAAAGCATAGCTAGCTCAAACAAGCTGCCTGTTTTCCTTTAAATTATTTTCACTCAATATAAAAACTTTCCTGGTTCTACTGCATAGTGCTAGGGAATGGATAAGGAATTATTCCCTTGTTAATTTTCCAGACGTGATTGCCAATATATGAATACTGTTCTGACCCCTCTCCTGCCCCTGTAGCCCTGAAGACTTGAATCTAATCCTCTGTTAGGTAGACCGCTGGCATTTGGGCACATTGCCTCTTTGCACCTTCTCATCTACAGGTTTGTACGTTGCCTATCACCATTGTAGCTGGGTGAAAGCACAGGAGGATAATTAAGCAAAGCAATTTCTAAAGATGGCTGTCCTACAGCTCTTGTTTTGAAGTATTGACTTAGGCAAGGTGGCATAGATACTCCAGCATAATTACTCTTAAGTCCCTCATTTATTAGTTTTCCTCTTCTTATTCAGAGACAGGTACTGAAGTAGTCCTTGAAACAAAAGACTTTAAAGTGACAGCAGCTTGTGCCAGTGGCTACTGTAAAGTAAGTAATCTACTAATGCGTGAATATTTTATGTAACTGCTGCTACATGCAGGAAATTTCAAGTTAATAGAAACGGATGTTCTTTGTATTAAGCTCTTGACAAATGCAGCAATTACCTTCAATCAGTTAATTATAGTATGCTTCTATGGCACAACTTCTACTGTGCAGCCCAAGGAAATCAACTGTAAAAGTCAGCTCGGGTGTTTAAGAATATGCAAGTGTATTTCCTGACATACAAAGTGCCCAAGTAATTTATAAATGCTGACTTATCAGTGTGTTTACAATATAAAATTAACTATTAAATATTGATTCAGTCACCAGTGTTTCACCATGTTAAATAACATTTAAGCTTAGATTTTAAAGGGACACAAAGTAAGGTGACCATTATAAGTGGTGTGAAAGCAAGTTCCTATAAACCTTAAGACCAGACTCATCCCATCTATCTAAAGTTCTTATAGGGAAGTGCTGTTATCCCCATCTTACATTATAGATGGGGAACTGAGGCGCAGAGAGAAACTAAGTGACCTTGCCCAAGGCTGCACAGGGAGTTTGTGGCAAGACATGTAATTGAACCTCCGTCCTAGGTACTACTCTAACCATTGGACAAGCCTTCCTCATGTTTCTTCATATTTTATGGGAAAAAAATTTCATAATTACAACAATTGGCTTCCAAGATTGCCCTGCAGCATTTGAAGAAAGCTGAAGTGATAAATACCATACTAAGATGCTGGCTCCATCTGTGTAAAATAAACAGTTCTATATTGTGCCCTTTAAAAAATATGGACCTTTAGTTAAGGTCACTGTTAGTAAAAGTCTCCATCGGTTTTCAGCGTTCCTCATGGATTTCTTTTTCTTACAGGCGCCACACATCGAATTTTCAGAACGCCACAAGAAACTCCTAGCACCTGATGCAGATTACAGTCTTGCCAAGATAGTGGCCGAGGAAAGTACCCACCCTCCCAATGTTTTAATTTATGGTTATGTTGGTGCTCCTAACAATTCAAAAATCTTGAATTTTGTGCATGAACTTGCATGAGAAAAAGCTTCTCATTAGGCATACTGTAGTGGAGCTGAATGTTTCTTCGCTGCTTCTTACTTCACCTACTGCTAACTTTTCAGCAATGGTTATTACTGATCAGGGGTTGACCTATAACATTGGCTTTGGCCTATTTGCCTCTTGTTCATATAGAAAAGCCTTATCGTTCAAATTACATACTAGAAATAGTCATGAGAATAATTCTTATGAAATTACTGGCCCATGTCAATGAAGGTGTTCCATTAACTGTCAAATGGGCCGTATTCTAGACATCTACATTGGGCCTTTAACAAATAAAGCAAGCTGATATTCGATTGCTACTTAGAGCAGAAACTGTTATCTTGAGAACTATTTTATACGTCTGATGTGTGAAGCACAGATGATTCCAGGTTCTTACATTTAAAAAAAATTAGCAGTGCACAATAAATGAAGGTGTAGACTTATTGTCACAGGTGGAAAGATCACTAGTAGTCATTACTTGGATAAGCGCAGGTTGTTAACTGCAAGAGAATAGTCTCTTGTGCACGGTATTCTTGACCTTGATACAGCATCTTTGACCAGGAGAGTATTCAATTATGCATAGGTTGTTTACCCTTCCAATTAATGAATGCCTGTCTTGGATATTAACAGCTAGAGCAAATATTGCCAGAGGATAAGTTGCCAGCACATCGGACACAAGGACAGAAGAGGTCAGGTGGCGGCAGTCCCCAGGCTAGTCGTAGGACAAAGGTACTCTGGCACCAATTAACTTATAATAAACTGGCTTTTTTCCAGAAAATCTTCCAAAAGTGCTATCCACAAAACCATGTCCCAGAGCAAATAGTAAAGCAAAATGGTGCAAATGAGGTATCAGTGAATAGCATTTAGCTACCTAAGGCACTATCCATGCCCTTCAAAATTCCTTTCCTTGGTGTTGCATTTGATCCCGAATACAAATCTTCCCTTACCCTAATTTAAGACAAAGTAGCGCTACCCCAAAGGTGGACTCTTAAAACAAGCAAAATGCACAAACATTTGCATGCCTCCTTTTAAAGAATAGAAAATCACAATGTTTCTTTGCATTTCTAAATCAGCGAGAGATGTTGAAACTGTATGATATACCCTTAATAACTTTATGCAAAATTTCAGTGCAGCAGAGTTGAATTTGTTTTAGGCCCCAGTCCTGTAAAGTCTTATCACAGAGCACAAAGTTAAGCACATGCCTACATCTTTGCCAGATTGGGGCATTAGATTGTAATGTCCTTAAAGTGAGGGTAGCCAGAAGCTGGGACTGGACAATCAGATGGATTACTTGATTGTTCTGTTCTCTTCATTGTGTTTGAAGTAACTGGCACTGACCACTGTCAAAGACAAGATAGTGGGCTAGACTGACCATTGGTCTGCCCCAATATGGCTGTCCTTATGTTTGTACAGCAACCAGCACAGTGGGTCTCCAGTCCTGATGAAGGCCTTTGGATGCTGTGATAACATAAATGTTATATCACCAGCACATGAAAAGAGAGGAACCCCCCAGCGCCGCTCAGTGCCTGCTCCTGCAGTGTCACATGGACGGTACCGATGCCTAGCAATAATTCTTGCCTGACTATGGGACCCTGCCCATCCATCTCCCTGGACCAGCCAGTATGCTACAAAGCACAAATGTGGCATATCCCAGTTTCTCCTTGTAAGTATCTCATGGTGGGAAAGGATTGAAGGCGTTAGCAGCTCTTTCTCAGGTTCCAGTCCTGCTCCCGCTGAAATGAACGAGACGTGGGATATATATGATATATCACTGTTTCTTTTTCATTCTGAGGGCTTTAGACCAGACCTATTGTGTGCTTCAGCCCATAAACCTAGCTTATCCATAAAAATAATTGTTGACTGGCAGTTGAACACTTTTTGTTTGGATCAGTGAATGCTAGTCAGCCTTCCAACAACCTAACTAGGTCCATTTGGAGTAAGTGCCATTCCAATCTTTTGAACAAATTCAGTCTTGAATTTCAGATTTGCCCTAAATGTTACAATCAAAAAAAGCTTAAAACCCATTTCCCCCTCACCCATTATTCCATTTCTTTCTTACCTGAACCACTTTTTTTTTTTAATTGCAGTGGTGGTCTTTGTTACGCTTGTTTATATGGGCTATTGAATTAGTGGATTTAGATCCTATGTCCAGATACAAAGTACTTCTTACTGTGGAATGTTGATTTATTTACTTAAAGTAAGCTGCAATCACTTGCTTCTTTGGCAGGGTAAGATCATGCTGGACAAGAGCACAATGACTTATCGAACACCAGCTAATACTCCACAGGCCTCAATATTTGTTAAACAGAGTAGACTGCAGGCAACTAATTATTTTTTTAAACTTAATCTCCTGGGTGGCTATAAATCCTTCACAAGGTGTTTTTTCTGGTCACGATAGAGGAAATATTCACTTTAAATGAAGTTATTTGAAGGCTGTTTCCACTTACTGAGTTGCTTCTTATCTGAAAATAAAGAATTTGGTTATTACATTTCTGGCACAACTCTCCTTCCGGCTTTTGTGATCACAGCTAATGTTCCAGGCTAGCACTGGGCATGTAATTGCCTTTTCCCATTCATCTTGGTTTTGGTCATTGAAAATCCACCATGATGAATCCTCACTCCAAAAAAGTTAACGAAGATATTCTTCCTCTCAAGTATCCACACCTTGTTCAGTGGCCTCAGCAGTTGGGAATAAAGGATCCTGCATAAATTCTATTTACTAAATCTCCCACTATAAACTCTTTCTTCTCTTGTTAGGCAGCTGACACAATGGGTGACTCAGTGGGCAAAGATGATGGTCAAGGTGAAACATGGTTTCCTGATCCTCGGTCTCCCATAGGAATGAGGTAATGCTCTTCAGCCATTCACAAATTCAAAAATTCACTACTCAAAAATACACTGAAACTAGTGTAGAGGCTTTTAGCTGCTTCTCTTTTAGGTATGAGCTTCCTTTGCAGCTCTGCAAAAAAGCTACTTTCTAATTCTTTAGCGCTTCTCATAGACAAGAACCCATGTGTCCTGCTGCTGCCTTAGAAAGCCTTGGGGAGGAGCGCTTATCATGCAGTGCAGCTCATTAAACAAAAGGCATCCTGACCTGCAGATTTTGCTTCTGTTGGCTACCAACCAGAATGCAGTGTTTCCCAATACCACTTTACCATCACTGTTAACGCAACAAATAGTGACCATATGGCACAAGCCCATCTGGGAATGTATTCCTTCCAGTTCTATCTTAAGGCAGGTCATGCTGGTCCATTCGGTGTTAAAATGAACTTCCTGGCTGCAGTGGGTGCCCAGCCTGAGTTTAAAGCAACCCTTGGCTGTCCCCGTATACACAGTTCACAAAAACGACCTCTTTTTACGTTAATCTCAAAGGAGCATGTTTGATCATATGGAGGTTTGCTCCAGCCATGACTATATTTTAGTTTGTCTTGATCACAAGAAGCCTGATTCCTGGTGCTATATTTCTGAGTTTGTGTGCTTAACTTTGAAAGGTAACCGTGGTTAGCGGTATGGATTTTTTTTAAAAGTTGTCTTAAACTTTACCATCCTTTTCACAGTCCTGCTAAGAGAAGATCAGTGAGGGAGAGTGACCAGTCAACACAGAATATTGTGGAGAAGTCCAAAGTGGAAAAGGAGAAGCCCAAGGCAGCAGCATTAGAGCGGGAGGAGGTCCATCGAGGAATCTTATCAATGCCCATAAGGATTGCTATACTCGCTATCTTTGTTTTCGTACTCTTTGTCTATGTAACTATGGAGACCAACCCAGACAATCCATTCACAAACTTCATCATAGGAAGAGGATAGTAGTGCTGTCCTGATACCTAGCTAGGGAGCATTTAGGAGTGACTACAAAACAAAGCAAACGCCTTTTTCGCTCCCTACTTACATGTGAATAAGCTCTTGAGATGGTGAATTAAAAGGCCAACAGGGAAAAAAAAATTCTAGTCGCTGAGTTTTCTTTGTCAAATATTCATTATATAGAGAGGTTCATATGTCTTGGAGACCCAACTTGTTTCACAATTTATCACCTCACCTTGAGCAGGGGAGAAGCGGACATGTATCTCATGATCAGATTCATCAGTTCATCCACTCGGAAGGGTTTTGCATTTTTCTAAACTATCAGTGGCTGATCATTCTTTCCCCAAAATGAACGCTCTTGTACTGAACTGTTGCTCCCTTGTATTGGAGAAGCACTAGCTTGAGACCTAGAAAACAAATTGCACACCTCTAACAAGCCAGGTAACAGCCAGCATGGTACCATAGACAGTGAGGAGCAAGTCTCAGGTTCCCCCGGAGTGCCTTCTCATATCTTAACTATGACAGGAAATTTGCTTTCTTTTTCACTCCTCCAATTCTGGATCGTATCAAAAGTGGGTACTGTGGTTATCAGCACGTTTCTGAGGCAATGCGCTTCCTCCTGATTTAAAGTTGAGCTGTCTTTTTTGTTTTTTAAATATAAAATCCTAAATCACTCAAGTTACAATGCTGTAAAAATTAAGATGCTTTAAAACCATAAATGAAAGTTCATTTCTCTTTACCTGCTGGGACCAAGTTGAGGGCTTTTAGTGTCCGCAGCTCTTGTAGGAAAAACACAGAATTCTGAACTTAGGGCTTGACCCTAAGAAATCTAACACATCACCAAAGCCTTATGAAATGTGTTTAATTTGAAGTCTACTCATGTAGTCCGTTAATGGCATAAGAGATTGAATGGTCTCTTCTAATTTTTAAAGGCATTTCATTTAGCCTAAGATCTCAGCAAATCACTTTACGACTGTGTCTAATGCCCTCACTTAAAACCTTGGCTAAAGTTTCAGTGTGAGATAATGGATTATCTCTTTCCTAAACAGATAACTAGTAACAAGGAGAAAGGGCTTGACTCCTACAATTGTTGTCTTTAATTCCACTGTCTCAGAAAATTCTGCCACTGTATTCTGAGTTGCACGTTCTAAAATGCTAGCTGCTTTGAAAAAATGCCATCTTTCAATATAGCATATGCAACGGAAGCTGGACGGTGCTATTTTTGCATGGTTTTGTATTTACATGGAAACACTTACCTGGTTCAGATTGTTGTGTAAGTACCAAGCTATTTTAAGTTCAATTGCTACAATGTTAAATAAAGAGCCTTGTGATATGAAATCTGTTTCCCTTCTCAAATTCACACCTTGTGATTTCAGCCTTTGACAGCAGGGGCACGTAAGCAGCAATCTAGCTGTCACTCAGTCCCTTCTCTAAATCTTGTGTTGTATTTTCCAGCTGAAATTGGTTTCTTAGGTCTGGTTATTTAGGATGGAGAATGGGAGATGTAGTTTGTACACCCTTAACATTCCTAATAGCTTGCTATTGCAAAACCCTTCTATTCTAGAAGGGTTTTAAATCTTCCTCTGAAGCAGCTAGTATTCTGCTTTTTGGCATACCCCCCCTCAGGGACTGCTGTTCTGAGCTAGTATGGCAACTTTTGTCTTCCCAAAATCTGTCTTAGTTGTAAAATATATTGCCTCTGATAGATGATTCGGCTTAAGCAACTAGCTTTAAATTTTGTCCTCTTAAGGTCAAAGTTTGGTGCTTCCTGTGATGAAAAGAGCTAGGTATTGTCTCCCTTTTTTCCCCCATTTCCTGCAGATTCTGAGAAACTTTCTCTTGCCTCTACAGAGACTTTCAAAATTTATGTTGGTTTTGAGATAAGAGCTGAGACTGTTCCAAGTTCTGAATACAGGGTAATGCAGCACAGGGCTTGTCTACATGAACTCTGAGTTTGTGGCAAGCTGGGGCATGAATCTACCTTACAGTAGGCTGCCGTGCGCTGACTGTCCATGCGCACTCTTCTGATGCGTGTGCACACAGTTTGTTAATGCTCTGTAATCTACTCCCGTTTCAGTCTGCAACCTAGCTTACCGTGAACTCTGTGTTGGTGTAGACAAGCCCACAAGTGTTTTGAAGAGAACCTGTCATTTTCCCAGCATTGAGATGTGATCTGAGACCACAGCAACTGATGTGCCAGATTTACACAATAGTCTTCATGGAATTACAAAGGATGTTGCACTGGAGAGAGTTGTATGTTGAATGGGTAGTTCACACAAACGTCAATTTTTTTTGTTTAACTTTTGTCTGCGAGTTCTTTTAAAGCCTGTTCCTCTCATTGCCACCAGATCAATTAAGTTTATAATGTGCTAGGAAGAAGCAATATTAACCAGACTTCCCGTCTCTTGGCATTAGCTGCCTAACACCATGGAACACATTGGGGGACCCATCAGTGCTTCCCACACTGGGATAATGCAAAGAAGCTAGTGAATTTACTCTTGTCCGTCTCTAGACCAGTGGTTCTCAACCTGTGGGCTGCTTGTGGCACACATCAGCAGCCCAGGTGACATCCTCAGGGCCATACAGCGTGTGTGTGTGTGGGGTATGGATGGATGGAGCCCATGTAACACACAGAGAGCTGCATATACAGCCCACAATGGTACATAGTTTGAGAACCACTGCTCTGGACATCATGTGCTCCTTGCTTCTCCTGCTGCCATCTACTCATGAGGAAAATGTTAGCAGGTAATACCCTCTCCCTCACTAGGTTCTATTTCTTGATCTAGGACCTGCAAGGGCAAGTGTATATAGGTGGGTTTTTATTTTTTAATTTTCAGTTTGCTGGGCTACTATGTTCGGTGCTGTACATTCTAAGTGAAGAGACCTGGGGCCAGGGAAAACCCTGAATTTAATTTATTGCAACAAATGCGGAAAACTGGTTTGTTGGATCTGCTGAAAATGCCTAGTATTCAAATTTCCACCCACCCTATAGCAATATCTGCTTCCCTGTAATTGATTCGTCTACTTAAAGCATGTAATAGATTGAAAGCTTAGTTAATCCTTGTCAATATTTTTTTTTTTAATTCCCCTTCTCACCTTGGAAGGGGGCAACACAAGCAGCTTCCTCAACCTCCAGAGAAGTTGTTTGTGCCAGCTGTTACCCTTCTCCCCTGAGCTAGAGAAGGCAACTGTTACCTTACCAAAGCGGTATAGGAAGCAATGCCTGTTCCCCAGGGAGCTAACTTAGCACATATTGTGCTTGTTCATTTTACAGAACAGATCAGCAAAACGAACAAACATGAAGGTGGTGTAAGGCATTGATAGAAGATGAGCTGTGCTACACCAGGATATCAGTTGTTGAAAAATGATAGCTACAGGCAATATTCTCGTGTGTGGAAGGTAGCTTTAATACAGTCCGTAACTAATAGTGTGTGTGTGTGTTCTTGGCAATTAGCCTACAGCCATTGTTCCTGATGGGCACAGAAAGGCGGGGGCCATCAGAAATTACCAGTACGTTAGTCCTAGCCAATGCCTATGGCAAAACATGGGTCCGAAGTTCAGGGATCATCCAGAAGTGCAGCAGGGCACCTATTCAAGTTCAAATGCTGCTGCTTTCATTTTCAGCCACGTGCCCTGGACAAAACAAGGGAATAGGGAAGTGATCCATGGAGAACGGAGATGGAAAAGACCTTATTGGCTTACTGCTCCTTCCTCCTCCTCCTCCTCCTCCCTTCGTGTTCTTGTTCCCTGCAATATACCATACTATTATTACAGTCAGACTTACAGCTCCCTCCAGACAGGGCTCTGTCATTCTACTGTACAGACAAAGAGTAAAAGACAACCCTGGCCCCAAAGAGTTGACATTCTTTTACTAGGTCCTCACTGACAACCTGCGTCTGTTAAACGCACCAAACTATCCAGCTGTAAAAACCTACTGGAGACAAAGCACTGTAGTTCTACTGTGTGCTAAACTAGGCCAGGTCAGCCATGGGTGTGGGTATAGTGCTAACCTCACCTCGCTACCATGCAGCAAATGCTACACGTGCCTTGTCTTCTTTTAGGATTTTACAACAAGATAAATACCGCGTGTTCTCACCGTATTTCAAAACCCAAACCTTTCAATGAAGACAAAGCCCTAGCCTGAGGAATGAATGGGAGGAGGGGACATAACTGAGTCTAGCATGGCTCTCTAGTGCTTTGTCAGGCTTGTTATCAACTAGCTGGACTTCCAACTCCCTTGAGCGACAATCCTAGAATCTATTAGATCTCGTGTGTGTGTGTGTGTGTGTGTGTTGGTTCTTCCTTTATTCAGCCTGAACTTTACTTTTCACAAACATTTTGGGTTCCCTGACTGTATGTACTCATGAGGAATGCCTCGTGTCATGTGCTCTTGAGACGTGGCCTAGAACATATTGCAGTTGTAAGAAAGTTTATGCAGGGGTGCAGCTTTGTTGCTGAAATTAAGTGACCAGTTTTTGGGGGGCAGGGGGGAAGGTTATGCTTATTGTTACTACTTCTGCAGTAATCAAGGCTGCTCTTCCAACTCAAACGATTCCCTCTGTAGCCAGGGATCTTTACTGCGGGCCCAGCTGCTGAAGGGTGGTGATCATGATATGAAGTGCTGAGGCTGCTGCAGCGTATCCTGAGTGAGAGCAGACAACCTCAAACAGTTGCTCGTCTTCCTTGGCTTAAGGCAAGCCCCTTGAATGATTTCTACCTTATGAGAACCATAAAGATGATATTGTGATCACAAGGCACATTGTACAGCCAATACCTGCCTCTTGCACTGGTTTTGATAGGTGTGGAATGGCAGATAGAAAAGGAGTACTTGTGGCACCTTAGAGACTAACCAATTTATTTGAGCATAAGCTTTCGTGAGCTACAGCTCACTTCATCGGATGCATTCAGTGGAAAGTGTAGAAGATCTTTTTATACACACAAAGCATGAAAAGATCTTCTACACTTTCCACAGTATGCATCCGATGAAGTGAGCTGTAGCTCACGAAAGCTTATGCTCAAATAAATTGGTCTCTAAGGTGCCACAAGTACTCCTTTTCTTTTTGCGAATACAGACTAACACGGCTGTTACTCTGAAACCTGCCAAAAATGGCAGATAGGTAAAGCATTACCATGAATGGTACTTCATCCAGCACTATTGGAGTTAGTGGGAGCTTTATTCTGGGCTCCAGAAGGGCACAGGATGAAGCCCATGATGATGAATAAACCAGATTCCATTATAGAGAGATCACAAGTGGGTTGTAGTTCATTAATTAGCCAAATGAGGAAAGAGAAAAATAAACAGGGCTCTATATTTCTGTTTTCACTCTTATTTTAAGGTGTCAAACATCTGGTGGAAGCTCAGTAACTCCAAGTTGTTCTGGGGCCATCGTTACTTGGCTGAAAGCTTTTTGCCTCAACTGAATTTAACAGTTCTTGGAAACTCAGATGTTACAAATAGCCGTAAGTTGTAAACTTCTTTTGCAATCAAAATGTGATGCTCAGACTCAGCTAGACGGGCTCCTACCTCTTTCTTTTAAATCCATTTTGTAGGAGTTTTGGGTCTTTGAACTTGATATGCTGTACACTTAAGGTCATTAGATGGTAAGATTTCAGTAATACATTTGCTGAGTTTCAGCTGAACATGGCTGAACAGTCCATATTTGCAAGCAGAATGTTGGAGGTATCTTTTATGCCAGTCTCCACAAGTTTAGAGCTTGTGTGGCCAACTTTAGGGTAGAATTTGCACATGGCTTAGTATTTAAGAATCTTAAAATTATGTTGATCTTTAATAGGAAAATCATGTTCTAAGGTGGGTTTAAATAGAGTTTAGTTGCATGTGAGTAGAGACAGGACTAAATCTCTACTTGTGTAACTCCATTGCGGTCAGTAGAGTTACACTTGCAAAGAATTTGACCTGGGGAGTTCCAAGTAGTAGGGACAATATGGGAGAAGAAATTATGAGTGTGGAGAAAGCAAAGGATGGGTATCCAGCAGGGGAGCAGATGGAAATGGGGGCTCGAAGGTGAGGATGTGCAGCTAGAACTTGGTAGGTCAGGTGAGAGGAAGGTAGGAAAGGGATGTGAAGTGGGGAAATGACACATGGTCAGAGCAGCAGGACGGGGAGATGGGTTTTAAGCAGCAGCATTTAATCAGCTGGCTCTTCACTAAAGGAAGCAGCCAAAGGAAGTAATTAGGCTGCTGAGATGAGGCAAGATAAATGATTTCATAAATGCTCAGCAGGAATTCCACTCCCTCTATTCGGGGTCAGAAAAGAGTCTTTGGAGATCAGAGGAGATTCAAATGCACGGTAGGTCTGGGGAGCCCGTGCACATTAAGGAACTTGTAGTTCCCATTGACTTTAAATAGAGTTGTGGGTGCTCAGCATCTCTGAAAATCTGACCCGGAAGCTCTGATCCAGCAAAGTGCTTACCACATGCGTAAGTCCCACTGAAGGCAAGTGCTTTGTTGAATCACGGCATACGTGAATGGGTGAGGGTAACAACATGGCCTGAGTGCTTCACTCTCTCAGCGGCTAGGGAATAAGTCCTTCCTCTGCTAGTTCATTGTGTCTCACCTCTAGCCCTTTGAGCCTTCATTTTAGAACAGCTTCCAACATTGTGCTCTAATTGTGCTCTGTGGGATTTCGTTTCAAGGCTATGCATTGACTTGAATGACCAATTGGCTAAAAAAAAGAAAAAAAACTATTTCGTTATGCTCTCTCTCCTATCGCTGTACTCCATGCAAAATGTTATAAACAGGACCTTTTGTACTAGTTCAGATTAGAACACAACAGAGAGCTGTTTATATCTTTGCCAAAGCTAGGATTCTGTAGCATTCAGTGCACAGCGTGGAGGGGTCAGATTTATTCCTGATGTCACTTTGTTGAAGGTAATGAAGTTTCCAAGAACAGCTTTGGCCTCTTAATATTTAATATGACATTGTTGTCACTTGATCTCCTGACACTTTAGAATGATTAATCCTCACAATCTCCCTGGGGGAGGCAGGTAAGTTTTATTACCTCATTTTACAGATAGGTAACCCAAGGCAAAGAAGTGAATCTCGCCACATTCTGCTCTGTGCAAGGCACATTTCTTTTACTTTGCCTTCTCTACCGTAAACAGACAGCTGTGTGTGTTGATTAGATATTACCCACATACTCCATATATGTGTATTTGTGTGTACACAGATAGTGTGTGTGTATAATATAAGCATGCGTGTGTATATAAATCCAAAACAAACACGGCACTGTTCCCATATCTCCTCTGGGGAGAGGATGACTGAACATGTGACAGATGCTAGTCCCGATGCTTAATGCCCGCCTGGAAGGCGCTCTGATATTACAGCGAGGAGTGTGGCTTACGAGCCTGCACCGACTAGATGAGGGAGTGCAAGCTCCCGTGAATTAGTGGCAGCGTTGGGGAATAGTGAGTCAGTTCTCATGGCCCCCATGATGCTCTACCCACTCAATGCGTTGCTCACGTGGCTTGATCGCTCTTCAACACACCCCTATGAGTGGAGCGAAGTGGGAAATGGTGTCACTTTTATCAGAACTCGGACGGCTGAGTAGCAGCAGGCTATTGACTGATCAGCTTTGCTAGCCGTAGGAAGCTACCAAATGATAACGAAGGTGAGAGTCTGCATGAAAGATCAAGTGTCGTGGTGGATTCTCCATCACTGAGCATTTATAAATCCAGACAGGATGTTTTTCTAAAAGATCTGCTCTAGGAATTATTGTGGGGAAGTTCTGTGGCCTATGTTATGCAGACTAGATGATCGCAATGGTCCTGTCTGACCTTGAAATCTCTGAATTAGCAGTATTTCAGCAGCCCCAACCAAGATTGGGACCTATTGTGCTAGGTGCTGTATATCCATGGAGTGAGCCATGGTCCCTGCCCTAAAGGGTGTACAGTCCAGCCATGATAAATAGTGGGAGGGAGGAGGGATTTGTATTTGAGGCACAGAGAGGGTAAATGACTGGCCAAAGGTCACACCAGGAATCCAGCCCTCTTGAGTTCTGTAGCAGTGCCTTAGCCACAAGCCCACCCTGCACATACATTGTCTTGCCCTTTTTATCATCTGTTTCAGTAGATGTATGAAATCCTAGTTACGGAGTCTGGCTGGGGATTTGATCGGTTTTCCTGTCTGTTACAATTAATCCCACTGAGGGTGGAAGCCTTGTGCCTTTTTCTTTATGTTCAGAGAGACAGCAGCAATGTTCCATAGAGAGGACTGGCAGCGGGGTAGGAGGGGCCTGTCCACGGAGACTGATTGCTGGGGAACACAGAGCAGGAAGCAATGCACAAACTGTGCTTTCTTGGCTGCATTATCCCCCAGCCTCTCGATTTTATCTCCTTGTCCTGACTGCTCTGTGTCGGCTCCATAGCCAGGAGCCTTATTCTAGTGCTTCATCCCATCCACTCAGAGAGAACCCCTCAGGCTGGCTAATCCGACTGCTTAACTCGACTGCAAGTCTGACACTTTATTTACTTTGCTTGGGCGCAGACCCTTCTGCTTCCTTTCCAGTCACTTTGTGAACGTAAACACCTGCTGCTGGTCTGTGCTGTGACGGCTCTCAGCATCCCGCCAGGACGTGGCTTCCCGAGGCGGCCTGTTGCTTAGTACGGAGGAGACAGCAGCCGCTTGTCCTTTCTTCAGAAAATACTTCACGAGTGCAAGAGTTGCATCTGCATCTCGGGGAGAAGGAGCAGCGGGTTTTGTTTTGGTTTTTTTGTATATCTGGCTAAAGAGAATTGCTGCCCCTATATCCAGGAAACGCAAGTGAAAGGTCCAATCATGCTGGCTGTCATGCCCCTGTCAGTGCAGAGAAACTTCAGTGAGCACTAAAAGGATCCCTAACGTGTAGTAGCAATAGGTCAAACAAGTCTGGGTACAGAGACCCCTGCTAGATAAAAAGGGAAGACTATATTTGCACCAGCTTTTGTTTCAATTATCTGGTTTGTTTATATTTTGCCTCTGTGCCTTTCCCTCCATCCTCTGTGCCCTGAATTCCCATCAGTGAACTGGGAGTTATGATGGCTGGGCTAGGGTCCACTCTCCCTTCTTAACCAGCTAGCCCCTCCTCTGCTGTGCTTGTCGCTGCCTTCCCCTTGGGTCATACCACCCACAGATTGCTGGCAGGCTGCCATCTCAGACTGCCTCTCCCACCCATCTAATTTTACGCACTGCAGCCTTCTCTTGAGACCCATCAGCAAGGATCTGTGCTCGGCAGAAATAGCCCTAGGAGAGTAATGACAGCAAAATGGTTGCTAAATAGGGAATGGCTGGGGCACCGCAGCAGTAAGTAATTATAATCAACTTGTCTCCATATTCCTCAGACATCCCAGGGATGGGGAGCAGCTGGGGCTGTAACACGTCTTAGAGAGCTGCCCTGATGAAGACAATAAGGTATCAGACGCATAAGGAAAAGGTAATCATCCCATCCATTTGCCGTGGTGGTACTCTGTCTCCTCCCATTGTTGTGAACATAGCTCTGCCCAATCCACTAGTTTCTCTTGTTGTTTTGCAAGGCTTTGGATATTTGCAAAAGTGCCTAGACCTGGACCCTAGAGGCTTGTGATTTAACTTTTCATCCACCCAACTGTGGAGCTAGAGAATGAATGGACTTCTGAATGCAGATGCTCGCCTATCAGTACAGGGTTCTGCCCCACTGGCATGCAAACTAAATGGTGTACACCTGTTTAGTGATTAACACACATGCTGTCTTTAAGGCTCAGCTAAAGTTCCCCAAAGTATTCTCAGCGTTCATAAGAATTTCTGAACTTCCTCGAGGGCTTTCTCAACCAGCTGATCTCCAAATGCATGGCAGACACTAGCTAAACCTAACACCCCCCCTCTTGTGAGGAGAATAAATGACATGCCCATTTTACGGATTTCTAAACCAATACAGAGAGTTTAGCTGGCTTGCCCGGAGAGCTCACAATAAGACGATGGCTGAGCAAGGAACAGAACCCATAAGTCTCAACTCTCATTCCCCTGACCTAACCACCAGAGCACACTCCTCTTCCTGGTCAGGGAATAGAGCCCATGACACCTGATTCCTAAGCCACCTGCTCTAACCACTGGCCCCTCCCCTCCCCCCAGCTATGAATAGAATCTAGGAGTCCTGACTCTGATTTGCCTTGCTCAAACCATTAGACAAACACACTCACTTGCTCTTTCTCACTCTCTCAGAGCTGGGAACAGAATGTAGAAGACCTGATTTATGATCTGCTATCCTAACTGCACTGCCTCGTGTGCTGGACTACCTAGGAAATCATCTTTACCTTCTTAACATACAGGACAGTAAAAAGAAAAGGAGTACTTGTGGCACCTTAGAGACTAACCAATTTATTTGAGCATAAGCTTTCGTGAGCGATTTCGTGCATCCGATGCATCCGATGAAGTGAGCTGTAGCTCACGAAAGCTTATGCTCAAATAAATTGGTTAGTCTCTAAGGTGCCACAAGTCCTCCTTTTCTTTTTGCGAATACAGACTAACACGGCTGTTACTCTGATACAGGACAGTGTTACTCTGATACAGGACTGAACTCAGAGCATAGGGAGCTCATGACAATGGCAAACCACTGGTTGATTTCCATGGGTTTCCATTTATCACAATGGTAATCCTGAGTAGAGATCAGCTATTTTGATTCCTGCTAGGTCCCAAGTAAGCTTTCTCCATAAGAACAAACATTTTCACAGCTGTAAATAAACATGGACTTAAAAAAAAAAGTCACAGAAAGACTGATGGCTTATTTTTCATCCCGTTTATATAGGCTGTCTTGTTATGCAGCTTAACGTCTTCTGCTGATAATGATGAAACGCTACTAACTGGCTAATTTTGAATGTTGCTGTCATGTATGTATTTTTCCAGCCACTATCTTTTCTTCGAGGCTGCATCTGCTGAAATGACGCCTCTCTCTGTTTGTCAGAGGGTCAGGTGCAGCCGATGAATTTCTCCCCTTGAGAGATCCTGAAGCTCTGAGCTCACGCTTCCAAGGATTGAGGTGACTAGCTGTGGCAGAACTAGCTGAGGGCCCTGCAAGAGGGAGAATTAATTAAATGCCAGACTGCCAGATCTATGAGAGAGATTGTCAGTAAGGACTGGATCCAGCAGTTCTAACTCCACAATACAGGCCTCTACCATGTAAACTAAAGGGCTAATTTTGCTGGCTATGAGCAGTTAGCAGGTGGCGATCCTGTATGGGTCAACCACGGACTGGCATCAAGACATGCCTGGCCAATGTGTTACACCTCTTTTACCCTGGAAATAAATCCCACGCTGCTGAACAGACGTCAGATCTCCTGCTCTGAAGAGGATTCCTATCCGTTGGGCTGCTGAGCCACCATTAGAGTTTAGGGTGTGTGGAATAAGCCATTTGTTCTCTTCCATTACCCTTCGCTTGGTCTCATCTCTGCAGCTCAGCCAAGGGATCCATCAATAGCAGAGGGGCCACTGCAGAAGCTTCAGCAGAATGACCCAAGAGATGAATCTGGCTCATAGTGCATTAGTCAATGAATGCTGGGAAATTAACCCTTTACTAGCTGCTCTAAAACACCTTGCTGCGTAAAGCATACATGCAAAAACAGTATCTGGTCTGATGCCACAAGGTAAAGGATCCACGAGGCAGGTTAGTTGCCTCCAGATTATTTAATACGCCAAGGAAAGAGCAGGGGGTGGAAAAAATGGCCGCCTCTTTGACAAACTGCATATATTAGGAGCCGGCTGAATCTTAAAGGCTGCAGGTTCGATGGGAGGGAACCTGAAATTTGTAGCGTTGAGCCTATTTGTGTAATTTACAAGAGTCCCGACAATTCTGCTGCTGCTGTTCCCATGGAAACAGATGTTGGCTTGCAGAAAATCTTTACGGGTTTTGTTGTTTTGTTTTTTAAATTTAGGTCCTCCTGTCTCGTTTTCAGAGAGGCAGGACATTTTTGCTACCTGGTCCCTGCTTGCCAGGGCAGGCCAGAATTTGACTGGGCCGTTACCAACCCACAAGCTGTTAAGCATCTTGAGATCCCTCTGCATCTGCCCCCATGCCAGGGCAATGCTAAAACTATCCATAAAAATGAGGACACCAGCTGGAGTCAATCCATGGATGGATTTTTGTCCTGCTTGTTCTGTAGTTGTACTCGACATTGTCCTCTGCTCTGACCATATTTAAACATAAGTTGCTAGACGAACCTGTCTTTCTCTCTCTCCCACTCATCTAATGGAACAGTCTGACTTCCAAATCTGTTTGGTGGGTTTGTTTCCATGGCAGTTATTGTCTGTCTCTGCGTCCCTCCCTTTCATTACAGAGCAGGCCCCCAGCAGCCAGTGAGATGGTGTAGGTGGAAGGAGGTCTAGCAGCTATATACGCTGCTGTGGCTTTTTTACCATTTAAAAAGCAACATCTAGGCTAAGCCAACTCCTATCTTTGTATATGAAGACTCTGGAGTCTCTGTAGGATGTTACGTAAGCTTGGTTCTTGAGAGACAGTTATTTTCCAGCTTGTCAGGTCTGGCTCAGACAACAGGGAAGTTATCAGTCATGCAATGAACACGTTGGATTTTGTGGCCGAACTGATCTACCTATCGCTGCAACACATTTCTCTATCTAGAGCAAACCCTCTTTCTTCCACAGTCTTGATCTTTCACTTCTTTTGTCTTTTGCAGACGTTAATGTGATGCAGTTTATTCTCCCTGGGAAGGTAAGTCGCACTGAATTACTCTTTTAAGAAATGATTGCCAGACAAGTGAAAGATCATAATGTTATGTTTTAAAAAGCGGGGTGAATTGAATCTGATGGGCTAATAGCATTAGCACTTATGAATGATTTTATTAGCATTAGCAAGAATGAAACCATGAGGACAGAGACTGTGCAAGCTTCCCCACATGCATCTCTGTTGATACATTCATGATCTACCCTGCAACATCTCTGGTATCCTGTTAGTATTCATATTCCTGTAGGACCTACAGATCCCAGCTAAGGTCAGGTCACGTGGTGTAAGGCACTGTGCATACACATAATAAAAGATAGTCCCTTCCCCAAAATAGTTTACAGTTTAAAATAGACCAAAGGTGGGAGGGGAACAGAGAGACGGTGTCTTGTCCAAGATCACACAGCAGGTCAGCGGCAAAGGCTGGAATAGACCCCCAGGTGTCCTGAGTCCCAGTTCTGGGCCTTCCCATTAAACTCCCCTAGTACTGGCTGTCTCAACCCATTTTATGTTGCTCTGTAATGTAACCCATGCCAGCTTGCTGGGGCGCCCTGCGCCCTTCTAGTGATGGCTGGGCCACCTGGAGGTTGATGAGCCTGCGACAGCCTTGGCTAATAAGAGAGGTGAGTCTCTTCAGTTGGGCATAACAACTCATGCACTGGCTGGAGGACAACACCTCCAGTCTGTGACGGATTTTGAGATTTCAGAATTTGGCTTTGTTGGGCATCGGAATGAAACCGGAATGCTTTTTCAAAATTCAATGTCAACAGCTTTGGATTAGATGTTCTGTTCCATGTGAGAGACATTTGAAATGAAGACATTTCAAAATGCAAAAGCAAAATGTTTCATTCCCCAGTTGTTGAAACGGGACATTTCAGCTTTGTTTGAATGTTCACTTCTTCCTTTCCCCCGCGCCCTCCACCCTGTTTTTTCCCTGAAACAAAAATTCAGAGGAATTGATAGGACTCCACTAAGTGTTTCGAGTGTGATGGGGGAATCTTCATTTTCCAGTGGCAAATGGTTCCATTGAAGTTTTTCTGAGCTGTTCTAATCCAGAGATCTCAGGTTTGGTCCCAGCTGTTGACCATTCACCCATGTTTTTCTGAGGTGAATAAATGTCCGTTAGGGAGCATGGCAATCTCCATTTTAAAGTGGCTGAAAAATGAGTCAAACGTTTTCACCAAACAATTTTTTTCTTAAATACTTGAAAATTCTACAACAAATATTCACTGGAATTTCACTTTTTGAAATTTTTTGACCAACTTTCTGTTTTCATTTTTCATGCCACAGGCTCCGGAGTCTAAAAGAATCTTAATGTATGTAATACATAGTGATGGGCACTGTACAGACACGTAAGAAGAGGAATGATCATCATTAGAGGTGGGAGCCTAAGCCACCAAATTGGAACACTCAGGGTGTTTGAATCCAAGGTTTCAGAGTATCCTAGTAGAAACACAGGGATCAGTAGACAAACCTCCTAGACCCTGACCCACAAAAAGAGGTGTGTGACTTTGTGTGTGAGAATAGTTCCACTGGGACTACTCACATGCTTAAATTTATGCAAGTGCTTAGGTGCCTTGATGGATGGATGGAGCTCATTTGCATATTTTTACTTACTTATCCATAGTGGCTGTTTCATTTGGGGACACATCAGATTCCCTTTCCACAGTTCCTCCCCCTTACCTTATAATTTATATTCTACTCAACCAGGTGTTTCATGGCCTGAGAGGACTTTTTTCATGATGATGTTCCCACCTCTATAGCAGTCAGCTCAGATCTTGCAAATTCCTTGGTGTCTAGGTTTTCAGCTGTCTGGATTGAGCTGTAAACAGTCTGTTAAATAATAATAACTTATAAATACTAAGTATCTAATAAAACCAAACCACTAATAAGCCCTCCATTAAAATGCACGTTGACATTCTTTTTAATTTTTAAAGAGGCAAATGCATTTGTAATTAGCATTTTAACATTAGATTGGCCATGTTCCTAAGGTTTCTATTTAAATGCAAATTAAATCCTCCCACTGGAAAGCTAATAGGAGATGAAAATAGCTGGTAGGGGATGGGAATTCGCTTTCATGTGGAGTCATTTTAGTCATCTTGCTGTTGATTTCTTCATTTTTTATGACCCGGTTTGCTTTAAAAATAGAGCTCCTATGTAGAACTGCATGAAACATCTGTAATAATTAACCTTGCTTGGTTCCGGACAACACTGAAAGCTGAGCTCAGAGTCTCCGAAAGGTTTGCTAGCTTTTTGCAAAGGTGGACAAAGGTTAGAACTAGTCTGGGCCCAGTTTTAGATGATCTAGTGCTTGGTTTCACATAGTAATCAGGTGAGAGGAAGGATGGTCCCGTGTTAGGATCCTGGAGTAGGATTTGGAAGTTTCGTTTCCAGCTCTGCCACACGCTTCTCGTGTGACCATGGACATGGCACCTGGGGCCAGATTTTAAAATGTATTTAGGCACCTAAAGATGCAAATGGGCACCTAGGGGGCTGGAAATTAGCTGCTTAGGCTCTTTTGAAAATCCAACTAGGTGCCTATCTACATCTGTAGGCACCTAAATACCTTTAAACATCTGGCCCTTAACTCTCTCGGTGCCTCAGTTCCCCATCTGCAAAAGGGGGACTCCTTGTCTGAGCTAAGCACACGTGCAACCCACACTAAAAGAAACTGAGTCTTTGTTGCCCTGTAGTGTCAGGTGTACGTAACAGCTTAAAGAGGCTACTACAGATAAGATAATAGGACGGGGTGGGGGGACATTACAGGGGCTGAGCTCTTTAGGTCAAGTGATAGCTGCTCATGCTTTTAGATCTGAAGCATGCAGGTTCAAACCCTACTACATATCCAAGCCTGGGTGACTATACACAGATAGGGTGCTATGCATGTGCTGGTTTAGGATGCATCCATTGTCTCAAGGAGCTCACAGATTTAGGAGGTGATATCCAATGGGATCATCAACCATTTTCCCAGGCATATGTGAACGTGTGCAATTCAATATGGAGAGAGTCAGCAAAAATAAGTGGTAAAGAGAACGAATTAGAGAGAGTTTCATAGTGTAGGGAGCTCCTCGGTAGATGGTGACATTGGCACCAGAAAAAACTGCTCTGGATCATTATGCAATTATAACTTTGGGAAGCAGCTGCTGGGATATACTTTGAGAAACAAGCTTGGTGAGGAATATCTTCTGTTGGTGGAAGAGACAAGCTTTTGAGCTCCACAGAGCTCTTCTTCAGGGCTGGGAAAGTTAATCAGAGCGTCACAGCTGAATATAAGATGGACCAGATTGTTAAGCATAAGGAGTTAACACATGTTCCAAGAAATTGTTCAGAATGAAGTGGGCAATTAACACCAACCATCATAGGACAAAGGCAAGTTAGCGGGTTACAAAGTGTTGTAATGAGACATAAAACCAGCGTCTCTCTAGAACCCCTGATCTTTGGTGTCTAGCCGAGTTACGAATTTAAGATCCCAGCCTCCTCTTCTGAAGGTGTTGTGCAGGTTTCCTTTGAGGACAAAGACTGCGAGGCCAGCTATACAGTATTCTTGTGAAAAGTGATCAGTTGCAGGAGATAAGACAAAAACACCCTATCATTTTTCTGTGTGAGTTCAATTTAGAGTCTAGTGATTGTCTAGTTTCACCCACGTTGTTGTTGTTTGGGCATTTGATGCACTGGACAAGGTTCAGCACATGTTGTGATAGGCATGTGTAGGACCCTTGGGTCTTCAAAGGTGTGTGTGTGAGGGCGGGGTAGTATTGACCATCATAGCAGTGGAGATATGGCTGCAGGTTTTGCATCTATTACGACAGGGCCTGGTGCTGCTTTGAGATGGTGGGTCCTGGCCTTGGGAGGCTAGCTTCTGATGATGAGCTTAGCGATGCTACAGGATTGTTTGAAGGCCAAAAGAGAGGGTTTGGGAAAGATTTCTTTCAGGATGTGGTCCGCTGAGTATGGGTTGTATGGGTTGTAACTGTTTGATGATACCCTCTTTGGGTTCTCGTGTGGGGTGGTAGGTGACAGCTAAGGGTGTGCAGTCAGTGGTTTTTTTTTTTTTTCTTTTCTGTATTGAAGCAGACTCGTTCGTGGTATTAGGGAGGCCCGTTCCGTGATGTGCTCTACTTCTCTCATGGAATGTCCTCCTTTGGGGAAGGTGGTTTCAAGTGAATCAAGCAGTTCATTAAATCTTGCCTCGTCCTCCGGGGCTCTGACTCAAGCCAAACAGGCACAAGGGATCGTTTGCATCTCTCTCCCCTGCCCCTAAAGGATCTAGGGTGTGGACTGAGCAGCTGCTTAATGAGATGCTTTCTGAGACCTTGAGCTAAATTCAGTCCTGGCTCAAGCAGGCAAAACTTTCCACAAGTCAAGGGAGTTACATTTGTCTCTCTAGGGCTACCTTTTGGGCCTCTGTGTCTCATTGGAAACATCTCCAGCTTTTCATCTTTCCCATTTTAGTTTTTCCTTCTGCCTCCCTTTCGCTATTGCTTTTGTTTTCCGTGCAAGTTCAGAGAGAGAGAGGCCCTCTTACAAAACATCCTGTGCTAGCACTGGGTGCCATAAAAGGCTTAGCATGGCTCGTATAATCCAGTACGTGTGTGTGTACACACACGTACACACACATCTCTCTGACTCAGGGCACTGAGAAATACAGGTGGTCACACCAGATGGGGATTCCTCTGACTCTAATTGTCTTTCATCTTTTGTAGGAAAGTGATTAGGTCAGTTGGATTTATGCAGCCGGTTGATTTTCTTTCTTCCCCCCCCAGAAACCCAGTCTGCTTCTTTCTTGCTTTACTTTCCTCTTAACAAGGGCTGCAACCTCCTGGGAGAAGGAGACAGACCAACGCACAGAGAGCGAGAGAGAGAGAGAATGGCTGTTGAGAGAAATGAGACAGAGGAACAAGGGAGAGGAAGACAGATTCAGAGCTGCTTTTGCAGGAGTTTGGTGTCTGGACTTACTTGTATTAAAGTTGCAGAGCATTCTGAATAAAGAGCAAGTCTTCCTTGGGACCCACCGCTGCCTCGCAAAAACTGTAAGTACAAGACACTTTTGAAGTATTTCTTTGGCAGCCGAGAGAAAATTCCGCGCTCGCTAGAGGTCATTGGGTTATTAGTGTGTGTGTATATGAGTGCAAGCCTTGCAAGGGAACAGCTACTTTCACACATGAGCATAGCTTCTAAGGCGCACCCCTGGGATGAATCTTTAAGAGCATCAGTGTTCTCTAAAAGAAATACGTGGGTCAGGCCAGGGTGGTAATTTTCTCTCAGTGTTGCTTTTTAATTGCTTCAAAGCTAAGGTTGCATTGAGTATAAATTCTCAGAGGGTGCTTCTAGTTGGCATCTCCTGAGGATATATCTGTGGGGCTGCGGCTCACCTTGCCACAATCCAAAGCCAGACAGTGTCAGCCTTTTGCAGTCCAGGCCAATCCTTGAAGGAAAAGAGGCCCAGATCCTCAGTTGATATAAAGGGATGAAGTCGATGGAGCTACGTTAATTTACCCCAGTTGAAGATCTGGCCCAAGCTCCTTAAATTATATTTATAGAGGTGGCCTAAATACCACAGGGATGGGTATATCACGAATATGATTGTTGAGGCTGAAAGATATGAAAGTGAAACTTGCATATTTGACCCCGTGAAAAATAAAATGACTTTTACTTGTAGAGATCAACAGTAGTTATGACGGGGTGGGAAGGAGGAACACAGCATGGGGATTAGGAAGATCAGGAAAGGGTCAGTGTTTGCTATGTGAAGTGGTTTGTTTTTCTTTTGTAGGAATTGTAGCTTCGAGTCTCTCCTTAGACAAATCCCAGGATGAATCAAGCAGTCCAATAAATCTTGCTATATCCTCCGGGGCTCCCCAGCCACACAGGGGCAAGGGATAACTTGCATTCCTCTCTGTCCTAAACAGGCAGAATTTCCAGAGGTGTGGTGCCCACCCCCTCTAAAAATCAGACGGTCATTTCTTTCTCTTCTGCCCCTGATCTGGGGCTCCTGCAGATTTCCCTTTGCCCTGCTGTTAGCTGTAGAATATTTCCTTGCAAATGCCGTTCTGTCCTTCTGTTTAGCAACATCGGAAAATTACATTTGGCATGATAAGACGGCAAATAACAATCTCAAGGGGCTGCTAATGGGGTTAAAACCAGGCAGGAAGTTAAATATTCATAGTCTGCTGTCTTTGCATTAAAACTGTGTGCATATAAATTAAGAATGAGCTCTATGAACTGCCCATTGTAGCAAAGGTCTCATCTCTCCTCACAAAGTTTCAGGTAATTCCCATTTACCAAGACAATCTTTCCCTCTCTCTTTCCACACTGAAAGAATCTTTTCCCCTGCACAACATTTTGTAGCCATGGAATCCTGGAAGAAATAGGGCTTGCTGGGGTTTTGTCAGGTTTTCTGGTAGCTGTCGAGAGACTCGATTCAATTTGATGGGAGGTCAGCAAATGTCCAATTCAACCCGAATATATATAGTTCATTTAGAAGCCTCAGCTGTCAGGCCTTGTGCAAAGGGGAAATAATGTTGGCACCAGAGTGCCAGTTTTCAGAATGATTTAAAGCCTTTGCAGCTAAAACGTGGTATAAATTGGGGTCATTTGAAAGCACAGGCTGGTAACGCAATACTGTGTAGGGCAGGATAATCATAAAATAATGCTCTAAGCTCATAGCTTTCAGATCCGCGTATGGAAGGCCTTCCTATCTGCAGATATTGCTGAGCTGCACCGCTTTTCTGCGAGGGTAGCAACAGCAGGGAGAGAGGCTTTATTTGTACAGGATCATGCTGTAAAGCATGAAAATCTTTGGTAAGAGGGCCGGATTTCCAAGTGCTCAGCACTCACAAAAGGCATCCGAGTTGCTAACAAGATGCTGCTCCTGTTTAGGCACCAAAAGAAATGGCCAGAGTTCCAGGGGAGCTCTGCAACTTGGGTGCCCACTGGGTGCTGAGTGCTTGGAAATCTGGCCCCATTATGTGTGTTTCGCACTGAGAAACCTGGCTCGTTGCTTTTCTGAAAATCTGCCCCACGGTGTATTTCACGCTTCGCTCATTGGCTGTCTTCACTGCAAAAAGGTGCATTTTACATCAAACTTGGTTTCTCGGTGTAAAATTCAAATAGAGAAAAGGTATGGGTAGTTTTTCACCTCCATACAACTCCTAGAGGTCAACCCCAGGTGGTGGGCAGAGAGTTGACCTTGAATAGCTGCATCAAGATAAAAACAACAATGCCTTGCTTCCACTAGGATTTTACATTGAGAGAGCTACCTTGCTGTAAAAACCCATTTCTATTTGCAGAGAGGACATAACTAATGAGGCCTGATTCTGCTAGCCTTGGGGCTTTTGCCACTGATGTCTGTCAGCCCACGAATCGAGCCCTTTGCACTAGGTTCACCTTGGCTGAAATTCATCCAGAACATTCCATGCAACTAAACAAACAAACAAAAAAAGCACGTGAATTAAATTATATATATTTTTAGATGAGCTGAAGCAGCTGATCTTGAAATGAATCACTATAATCAAAGTTTACAGGACATTCGCTTGTCTGGAACGTTTCAGGACACGGCATGTGTTTATTTAAAATACATTGCATCCTGCCAACTTTTTGTGCATGTAGCAACAGGACAAAAAAGGTTGAAAGAAATATTCATAATTATTTTTTTTCCCCTCGTTTGGTCGTATTTTGTTTCTCCATAAGCTTCCTATCCTGTTCTAGAAAAATGTGATTTTTGTTCCTGTTGTATTGTCAGGAAGCTCCAAGTTCAAATTTTTAAAATGCTGCTTTTTGCTTCTCTGTTAACGGGCACATGTAACAGGGTGTGCTGGCGCTGTAAGGCAGGCCTACGGTTCAGTTCTTCTCTGAACGTTTCCCCAAGGTGAATCAGTTGAGCTGGATGAAAGCTAGCATGGGTATGTCTGCATGAGCTGCAACTGCACCCCTTGACTGCAATACCCCAAGAAGTGTACACAGTACAGGGGTGGAAAACAGCCACCCACAAGGAGATGTGATCTTCAGCACAGTCCTTGTGGTGATTATGGAGCATGTAGCTACGGGCTCCATGCCGAGGCCTCCCTCCTGCCACCAGGTGTCCCATGAATGCTGGATCGGGATCCCACGTGCGCTCCACATGCGCTCAACCTCATCCTCATCTGTTCCCACAGGCTCTAGATGGTGACATTCGAAGAGCAAGTATCAGCTCGGTTCTCAGCCCTGAAGCACCTCCCTTGAGACGGTGTCTCTATCTCCGAGCCGTGCTGCCCTGTAGTCTCCTCCTGCTCTTTTTAACTGAGTGCGGGCAGCCAGTATAATTGAAATGAAGCAGGTTGCTCACAAATGTAGATGCTGTGCTTGGGGAACAGGAGAGGAGATCTTTCGCCAGTCTTTGCATAACATTCCCAACCTATAGTTGCCCGTCTTCCTGTCTCTGCTGCTGTGACTGTCCCCAGTGTATTGAGAATAATTGTGGATTCAGCTATTGGTATTGGTTTGCTGTCATATTATTCACAGCAAAACATTCAAGCCTCCTTGACAGTTCAGAGAGCACACAGCAGACCTGCACAGCACTTATCTGATGTGACATTTAGGTGAGTACAAGAGCTTTCTTTTGGGGTCAGAAGGAATATAGGTTTCTGGTGTCTTTCTCAGGCTGGTGGCTAATCTGCATCTGTCTATCTAGCCCACTCCTTGGCAACAGTGCGACCAGTCTGGGGAGCTGTAATCTGGTAGCATCGTGATCCTCAAAGGGACTCTGTCAGATGTCATGGGCTTAGCTCACCTCTCAATTTACAGCAGTGTAAATCAGGAGTAACTTCACCAAAGCCAGCAGAGTTCAGAGTTGCCTGTGTAAAGCCAATGTGAGATCAGAATGAAGCCCTATATTTTTAAGAAACACAGTGGCAAATCAAGCCTTGTAACTCCATGGAAATCGGTATCATTCCACCCGCTTGGAGCGTGCAGTGGTGTACCAGGCTCCAGATTTCCTTAACCTTTGGTATAAAAAGAAAAGAATTGTGAGCATCACATTTACTTTTCAACGTCTAAGACTTGGAGGGTGAAAAGAGACTCCCTTTCTTTTCGAGTCATTCTCTAGTTAGGTTTCACTCTCAGCTCTCAGGCACTAACTAGCCACAAGGGTACAACGTTTGGGTTTGCTGATGCTTTAGGACAGTGTTTAAATACAAACAGAGCTGTTTTCACTGGAATGAAGATTCAAGACTTAAGTGGCTCTTAGGCCTTGCTGTGACCCACTGCGCAGGAGTTACCGTTAGAGCATGACGCCCTTTGAAATATGAGAGTCTAGGAGAGGAGAGAGGTAGCAAAAAGGACCTATCTGCATTCTAGCAAACCTAGGTGTGTTGGGAGTTCATCCCCCCCCCCCCCCCCAGCTCACTCACGCACAATCACTTTACTACAAGACTTAACATACACAGCTGTTAATAAATTTCAAATGGCTGTTTTATGAAGAGCAAATTGCTGCAAATAATGTTGCTTTAAAAAAGTGGGGCTGGATCTTCAGGCAGGAGTGACTCTGTGTAGCTCTGTTGTCTTCAATGGAGCCACGCCAGCTGAATATTTAAAAAGTAACATTAATTGTGTGTGTTCTGCACTCCCCCGAGATACCAAACAGTGAGCTGTTCAGAGCATGATGGAAACCAGAGGGCAAGGAATAATGGTTTTGTCTGTAACAGCTTCCAGGTTGTTGTTTTTAACTCTTGTAGAATACAAACTATGGGCTGGAGCAGTGGCTCTCGACCTTTCCCGACTACTGTACCCCTTTCTGGAGTAGGATTTGCCTTGCGTACCCGCAAGTTTCTCCTCACTTAAAAACTACTTGCTTACAAAATCAGACATAAAAATACCCAGTGTCACAGCACACTTTTGTGTCCATTCTTATTTTTACCATATAATTATACAAATAAATCAACTGGAATATAAATATTGTATGGACATTTCAGTGTATAGTATATAGAGCAGTATCAACAAGTCGTAGTCTGTATGACATTTTAGCTTGTACCGACTTCGCTAGTGCTTTTTATGTAGCCTGTTGTAAAACTAGGCAAATCTCTAGATGAGTTGATGTGCCCCCTGGAAGATCTCCGTTTACCCTCAGGGGTACGGTACCCCAGTTGAGAACGACTGGGCTAGAGGCTTCCGTTGCTGCGCACCCTTTGCTCCCATCAGTTTCACCTCCCATATTCAGGCCCCATGTATTTTTCTTTCTTGAGGTTGTAAATTTCATGCCTTCCTTGTCACCTGCTTTGAACCACAAATGCACTGGGTGGTCAAGGGATGCTCCGCTGCTAGGAGCTTTTATCCTAGCAGTTTCTGGCCGAGAACGATTCGGGCAGCTCTGGCAGCTGGCTTAGCATGACAAAGAGAATCTCTCCTCTCCCATCTCCTTTGATAGAAAAGCAATTACTATTCATTTTTGTTTTAATATAGCCATTTAGGAAGAAAATGTTAACGCTTCCAATTTGTTTGGTATAATTAAGTGATCATTCCATTTGCCTGGGAGTAGATGAAGGGGAACATGGCTGAAGTAGGTTGGGGCTATTTGCTCAGCACATTAGTGACAGCCATACAGTCCCAAGGCATAGCACAGTTATTACTTGGGAGTGAAAATCCTAGTGCCCCTTGAGAGAGGCGGGAAGGACTAAGTGTTTCAGGCTGACCTTAACTATTTTTTATTGTATGTTGTTTAGAGGTGGACAGCAAGGCTAGAAGATCGTTTCAGTGCCAACGCAGCAGAATTCATACGAGGTAGCAGATTAATGCACTAGACGCTCCCCTTTGGATGCCCACACGTGGGTTCCATTTGACTTGGTCACAGCTGGAATGAATTTGGCAGGTCTCTGCTTAGTCTGTCCTCTGATCCAAAGCCCAGTGAAGTCTGTGGAAAGACTCTTGTCCACTTCAATGGGGCCAGGATCAGGCCTATGGGTTTCCTATGCTCTGATGCAATTGGGAGTCTCTGATGCTCAAGTGTGAGGCTCAGGGTTTGCTCAAGGACAGGATTAAGAGAGGTCAGTGGCTGAACTGTCTGGGAATCCCAGCAATGAAGGGGTGGGGGGGACCTTCAGGGAAGGGCTGAGGTGCATTGGCTCATTACTGCATTGAGTAGCAGAGCCCAGACCTGGTATGTACAGTAGAACCCCTATTTTGCTAATTAATTGGGGTTTCAGGTCATAAAATCAAACAGTTCATAAAATTGAACAGCTCAAAAATACAGCAGGTGCAGGGCATAGGTTGCAGCCTGGTTCACTGCGTGACTTTCGTCTTGTCATTCGCCCCATGGCAAAGCGATTCCCCAAGCACTGAAGGCATCGGAATGGGAAGGGATGTCTACTTGTTCGTCATCACTTTTGTTCTTCCGTGTTTTTCTCCAGTTGGGAAAAATGGTGTGTATAACTGGTTGTTCATAAGACTGGTGCTTGTGAAATCGAGGTTCTACTGCAGTAGCAGGGTGTGGGGCTTCAGGTCAGGGCCGAGATCAATTAGCAAAGCTGTCGGGGGGAGTCAAGAACCCAGCACTGGAAAGCAGGGTTCCTCAAGATCAGGACTGAGATGCACTGGCAGGGCTGTATGGAGGCTCAAGACTGGAGTAATCAAATTGCTCCAGGTCAGGAGGGAGATGAACTAGCAGGATCCCTTAGGCTGAAGGAAGCTTGCATGACAAATGTCTGCACTGTGCAGTGTTGTCAATCCCTTCATTTTCACCACCATTGCAGTTCCCTAATGAGACCGCTGAATACAGACTGTGGGATTGTGACGTTGCCTCCCTGTTGTTGTTAGCCCCTTTATGTTTGGGTTACCTTAGATTTTGCTCCTAGGCCCTGTTGTCTCAGTTTTGCATTGCTTTTTTCCCTCAAACCCATGCTGAACTGGAGCGAGCACCCACTGAATCGTATGCAGGAAAGTCTGCTTCTTTCAGGCCAAACTGCACAGAGGCCTCGGAACCCTGTGCCTCTCCTGCTCCAATGAGGATCCTGCATTTCACAAGGGAAGCAAGGCAACTGACTCAGCACGGGGCCGCTCAGACTGCTGCCAAAGGCGCTGAAAGGGTTATAGCTCTTAGCAGCTCATGTGTGAAATGAGTTTGATGGATCTCAGTCCAGTTGTCGGTGGTCAGCTGTCTGCATCACAGTTGCTCTCTTTCTGCAGTCCCAGTGAAGAAGCCAAGAAGTGATTGGGCTAGGCAGACTGAGCTCACCTGCAGGTGGTCCTTACAGATCTAGGCTAGCGATTGATGGGCAGGACAGTGGGTGCGAAGTTTGCTTTGCTGATGCCAGTTCTATACCCACCCGGGAATAAATAATAATAGCTTGCTGTTCTATAGCACTTGCCATCTGTGGATCTCGCGGGGCTATACAAACTGTCATTGTCCCAACTTTCCTGATGGGAAAACGGAGGATAAGTGATTTGGCCAAGGACATCCAGCAGGTCAGTGCCAGAGCTGGGCACAGACAACAGGTCTCCCTGCGCTACCTACTGTGCCATAGCAGGGCTATCAGTTCTGTCCTTTGCCACAGCACTGAATTCAGGCTGGAAATTTTCAGCCATGCAGAGCCTTTGTGATAGCCCTGGTTCCTTTGGCGTGAAGAACCTCTGCCCCTCTTTCCTTCTGGGGAGAATTTGCTCATGCTCCACAGTGCGGTTCAGTGAACCCATCAAGATACCAGCTCAGATCCAAATTGATAGGTGATTAAAGGGAGTTGTAGGTGGCTGTTGCTAGGCTACAGACTCTCTCAATCTGCTCTCGCTGTCAAAGGGTTCTGGGTTGGGGAGATCTGAAGCGATGCAGCCGGGACTGGAGGAGTAAGTGCTTCCCACCCTTTCAGTGTGTGTGGACAGCCCTGTCGGCCCAGAAGCAACCAGAGGCTTCTCATGTGGGAGGCCTGGCTCCTTAGGAAGCAATGCCAGGCATTGCATGAGACGCGTTGTGGGTTAGTAGGAGGTGCTGCGGACATATCTCCTCTGGAATTCTGTGATGGCCCCTAGTTCTGGCAATGGCAAGGGGCATCCCAGCCACTGCCTTTGGGCAGAGCCATGATCTGCAAGTGGCGGCGTGAGCTCAGGCTGCTGGGATGGGTGCACAGGAGTGTCTGGGAGCAAGTTGTTTCCTCTCCCTCTGTTCCTGCTGATGCAGAGGGACGTGGGGCTGGCCTTTTCCCCTAAAAAGCCAGCTGTCCCCTAAAAAGCCAGGACCACGCAGCCAGTTGGTGGCTTTGCTTGGGCATAGGGCTTACCATTACCTTATTTTTGAAATAGGATCATAGGTAGGAAAGCGCCATTAGGCCATTGATCCTACCCCCTCCCCCATCCCAAACAGGAGAGAGTCCCCCCTCCAATAGTGCAATCGCAGTATCAGAGGCTTAAACTGACGCCATGTTCAGTCTTAGCCAGAAGGTTGAGACGAGATGATGGGCGTTAGCTTCTCTAAAACAAAACCGTGCAGAGGAGCAGGCTCAGGCTGCATCTCACATGCATCAAGATCCCTAAAGCTCCGGAGGAAGAGGGCACCAAGTCAGATAGGCCTGCACTCTGGGAGTCCAGATTCCTGGTTTTTTTCCCCATCTTGGACACTGATTCACTGTGTGACCTTGGGCAAATCACTTCACCTCTCTGTGCCCCTCTGTCAAATGGGGATAATGTTACTCTGTGAAGGCACTTTGAGATCCTCCCCTGAAAAGCGCTATAAAGGAGAAGTATGAAGCATTACAATGCCAGGTGGGGGAAGGTTTCCCATATAGGCTAACAAACCTCCACATGTACTCTCCTTTGATAGTGGCAAATATCCATTATTGCCAGAAGCCTGAATTTCTGGTATCAGTTTGTGACACTTGGAGAGGAGCATTGGCTGCTGGAGCCAGAAGTGCACCTATGCTCTGTACACAGTGTGTGTCCAGGGTGCTACAGTCCCAGAGTGATGGGATATATAAATTCTACTTTACTTTAAGCAGCTCTGGTTACATAACGAAGGCTGAGTTTCTCACTGCGGTTTGCACCCCTATTTATACACAGGTGTGAGTGCGTGGGTGGCTGCCTCTCTTGCTCCCCTTTTGTGTGTCTGCTCTCCTCTGTCGCTCTTCATTTGTTCATTTCCCCTGAAGGTTTGACAGCCATTCAGGGTGAGAGGAAAAAATAATCCCTGGATTCCAGTGGTAGTTTGGGACTCTCTCTCTCTCTCTCTGTCCTGCTGGGCTGCTTTTTGGATCTTTTACAGTTCAGCTGTAATGCTGCGTGTGACAGTCAGAGAGCTGTGGCTGGAGGGTTGGTCTCTGTACTCCAGCCTTTTTGCCTTTCCCAGCAGGAGGTACCATGGTAGGTTTCCCTGGGGGTTTGGGAAGACGTTGACAATGGGCATTAATATTAATCTTGTCAATGAAGAATTAAACAAAGAAAAGTTCCTCATGAGCTAAGAAAGCTCTGAGCCGGGGAGCAGACGGCTTGCAGCATCCTCGGTTGGAATGTCCTGTGGGGGAGGGGATGCTTGGAAAAGGGGGGAGCGAGCTGAATCCAACCTGTGCCTTTTATTTTTAGGACCTGGCTCCGCGTGAGCTGCTCTGGCAGATGTGGAACTGCAGGATTAATGGAGACGTGATGAAAGGTACCGGCTCCTTCTCTCTCTTGCTCTCTGGTAGATGGGACCTCTCATTATGGGCGACTGCATGGATGCATTGCTCATGGAGGGGTTGCTGTGCTCCCGGCTGCCCGGCTCTCGGGTGCGGGGGGGGGGGGTTTCTTTGTATATTTCTCTGTTGGTTTTTGTCTGTGTGTGATGCTTATCTCTGGCTGTGTTTTGCAGCTTAGCCAGCCCCCTGGCAAGCAGGACAGATGCTGCCTCATCCCTGACGATCCGCAATGGAAGTGCCCAGTACCAAAGACTTCCAGTGGAAAACCCTCGCCCCACTCCCCAGCGGCAGGGTCTACTGCTCGCTGGTGGAGGCAGGCGGCCAGGTCTTTGCCATCGGAGGCTGCGATGACAACGGAGTCCCCATGAACTGCTTCGAGGTTTACTCCCCCGAAGCCAACCAGTGGAATTCTCTCCCTCCTATGCCCACGGCCCGGGCTGGAGTAGCCGTGGCCACCCTGGGCAAGCGGATCATGGTGATAGGAGGGGTCGGGATGAAGCAGACGCCCTTGAAGATAGTGGAGATGTACAACATAGATGAGGGCAAGTGGAAGAAGAGGAACTCCCTGAGGGAAGCCTCCATGGGCATCTCCGTGACGGTGAAAGGCAAGGAGAATTTGTTTCCTAGGCAGTGTGTGGGGAGTCGCACTGCAGAGAGAAAGGGTGGAGGGTAGGACATGGGTTCAGCTCATGTATCTAGCCAAACAGCTTTCAGAGGCACTTGGGGTGGTGGGGGGCTTTGAACGGGGGCAAGGAAACAATCCCCCTTCCCAAACCCTGCACTGGGAACTCGAGCTGAGCCTTACCTCAGGTTGGAGAAGTTGGGTCAGCTAGACCCCTCCCCCTTGCAATGTCCAAACGAGGCAGGACTGGACCAGAACCACTGTAAAGAGGACTTTTCACTGACGCTGCTGAACCCAGACAGACCCTGTGGTTCCCACTGGCTCTCCAGCTCTGCCTGTGGACGGTGAGCACTCTTATGGCCGTGATTATTTTAGACAGGCACAAGCTGCATTGCTGCAATCCAAACTTTCCCAACTTTGGGTGACTTTTGGATCCCAGGTTTTGGCTTGGGCCCAACTCTAGTTTTGCAGGTTTTCTGTAAGGCAGAGATGCCAATAGGGGTTATGTAGGGCCTAGTTCTGCTCTCAGTTACACAAGTTTCAGTCCCGGATTGAATGGAGAGCAGAATTTCGTCCTTGGGATGGTCCCATTCATGTGTATTTCCAAGGTCTTATGGCCTGATTGTCAGAGATGCGGGAAACCTAAAGCTCCCGTTCATGTCACTGGCAGTGATGGGTACTTAGCACCTCTGCAAACCAGGCTACAAGGATCATAAAATGGCTTAGAATCTGTGAGCGGAGACAATGACTGTGACTTTTCCCAAGGGGCTACGAATAGGAACAAATTGCTCTCGGTTGGCATCTATTTCCAAGGGCTGTACAATTGAGACGGTAGGCTCCTTGTCTCTCCTTCCATTTGGGCCACAGGATGGGTGGGATCCACCACTTTATCTGGTTGGCACTTGTACCACTGCCCTCTGGAGAAACAGACACTGGAGCAGGCGAGTCTACCGTAGCCATATTGAGCTCCTAAGTAGACAGGTGAAATCATTCTGCCTCCTGATCCCATTATAAATGGGAAAAGCCTTGAGCTTTCCCTGGCCCACCCCAGCTCAACAGCCTTTCAGAAGTCTTCCAGGGACAGGGCTGCAGCTGACCTGGGGCTCCTCTGGGGGAGGGGGTGCGTTCGGGGCCATTGATTGATCTGCCCTGGGGCCCAGAACTGCTGTCGGTGGGGTTGCCGCCAGCAGCACGCTCACCCCGCACCACGCTGCATGTGTCCCTAGGGCCCCTCTCCACCGGCTCCCCCATGGCGCCAAGTGGGGAGGAAGCATCCCACCACCTAGTGGCTTGACTGGTGAAGGGTCAGGGCCCGGGGGGAGAGCTGCCATCACATCACATGTGCCTCCTCCCTCCGCAGACCACAGCAGCCGTCTCAGCCCGCCCCACTCCCTTGTAGTTGGAGCGGTGGAGCGGCACTGGTGGGCGCGGTGTGAAAGAAGCCAGCCACCGGCTGGCAAGGGAGCATAGCGCAGGGAGCAGCAGCCAGCCGCTGCACAGGGACACTCTGGGGGAGGCACCCGGGGGCAGCGGGCAGGGCCAGTGGAGAGGCCTGGCCCCAAATATTGGTGGAGCCGGACCCCCGTGCTCTGAATATTGGTGGAGCACGGGCCCATGTAACCCACCGCCTATGCCCGAGGCCCCATTGTGAACTCCCTGAACCTCACGGCCAGTTTAGGGAGAGTATCAGTAGGTGCATTTCCAACCGTCAATGCCCTAATCTTCCTTGGAGAGAGGGTGGCAATTTGCCCCTGAAAAGGGCCAGGTTGCGATACCCTATGGGGCTAGTCACAGAATAGGGAGATTCTGCAGCATCGGTAGGGATATCCCAGCCGGATCCCAAAATTTGCACCCATGCAAATGAACCGACTGCACAAGTGTGAATGGAGCATTGATGCCTCCCACTGCCTGATTCCCCCCACTTCGGGTACTGTCATTAGAGGCACAAGGGCCCTGGTTTGTACCACTGACTGAACTGTGAGTGCAAAATGCAGGTACAAATTCTGTGGTGCAAGAAAAGGAGGTGTCTTTTGGTGAGCTCCAAACACTCCTCTTTCCTCTGCCTTTCATAATACTATGGCATTAAATGGACAAATGGAAAATCCTTGTATCAGGGCTCTGGCTTGCCTATTTAGGCGTCTTGTTTACAATTTCTAAGCGGAGGCCTGGAATATTGATTTCCTTTGGAATGTGCTGCCATGCAATGAAAAGCCCCAGGCTGGGAGCCATGTTCTTATGCAATGAGCCCGAAGGTCAGTTAGCTTCCTGACGGGATCTGGATCATGAACGCCTCTTCTGCCTAATGGCCAGACAGCTTCTTTGGAAGTGGTTGGGTTTCCATTTATTTTTAGGTGGATTAAAAAGGTTACTGTCCAGGCATTTAAAAAAACCCAAAACCCAATGTTTACCATCATCGAGCCGGTTTCATCCCTGCTGTAAGTCTGCTGGCTTAAACACAGATACAGCAGGGATCAATTTGGCCGGAGAAGTCTGGAACATAAATCCTTTCCACAGTATTTTGTCTTCCTTGAGCAGACTAGTTTGTTAGTGTAAGGTTGTTCAGAAATGCTGGGGGGGGGGAGAGGGGGCGCATATGCTGGTGTGTTATAGGGTTGCTTGGGATTGCTGAGGGCTTCCTATACTGGTTTATTATTGTAGGGATGCTCAGTAGCGCTCTGCTCTGCGTACACTGGGAGATTATTGTAGGGATGCTCTTGTGGGCCAGGCTGCTGCCATTGGGTTCTTGGATTTCATTTCTGGGAATAGAAAAGCCTGGAAGCATTTGTGTAGGAGAAACCCCGCCCGCCCCCTGTGTCTGTATGTAAAGGATTCCATCGGTGAGGACTGCATTTGTTGTTACCCAGGGACAGATGTGGGTGACAGGGAGTCAGCTATCAACAAATCGGTTCTGTGCCTTGTGTGTGTCCTGGCTCCGACACCATGGCTTGGGTCACAGGATTCACCATCTTTTGCCTGCTCTGAGGCGGTTCAAACGCGCTCCCTAAGTATGGGCTGGAGAGTGCTGTGTTGGTTCTGCTGTAATTTGAGTGCTCCACCTGTTTCTATGACCTCATCTCCTCTTCCAGGGAGAAATAGCCAGGTACTTGTATCCAGCCAGAGTGAAACGACACAGCCTGCTCCTCCACAGCACCTTTCACACCCTGCCCCCTCAGGGGCCAAGCAGCCCCAAAGGCAAACAGCCACCCCACCTTAACCCCTGTGATGCAGGCTAGGACAGTGGGGCATCAGCTGGGTACAGGGAACACCTAGATTGAGTAGCAGGAGGGGCTGTGGGTTGGGATTGAGGCGCTTTGGCTGAGCTCCACACGGGAACCCCAAGGCTGGAACAGCAGGGGGTGCTGCAAGTCAAGACATAAGGCACCAGCAGGGCTGTGTGAGAGCTCAAGCACGTATCTGGCACCAGCCAGGGATCTTAGTCCTCGCTGTCATGAGCCCCATTTCCCCTCACAGAAGGGATGGTCTGAGCAGGCTTAATTCTGTCTCCGTGCGGAGGGCTGATCTCTGGAGATCCCTCCCAGCCCTGCGTTTCTATATCGAAAGCAAAGAGCCCCTGTGTGACCAGGCTTTTCCCTCCCCCCATGGCCCTCTGGCATTATTTCCCTATTCCCCAGTCATTTATTTGCAGCTCCCACTGTGCCACCAGTTCTCACCCCTACCCTGTGTGCTTTATTGGGCCTGTAGGGGTCTGTCTACACTGCACCTGGAACTGAGCTTCCCAGCCCAGGCAGGCGGACTTCAAAGACATGCTAGCGTGCTAAAAATAGCAATGTGGACGTTCCTGCTCTGGCGCAAGCTCAGGGTCTTAAGCCCCCCTGACCACCCAGGGAGCCCAAGCTCCAGCCTGAGCAGAACGCCCACGTGGTTATTTTTAGCAGTCTAGCTTGAGCCCTGCTGGTGGGAGTCTGTCCGCCTGGGCTGGGTGCTCGCTCCCAGCTGCAGCGTAGACATCACGGAAGACTGAGATTCAGGCTTGTGAGTTGCTGGGAATGTGGCTAATCGACACGGGATCGGCTCCGTGAAACGCAGACGCCCCTGTCTGCAGTGACCGTTTGGTGGCCCTGAATAAATCAGACAGGATGGCAAAAGCAAGCTGGGTGAGAGAATCAAACAAACCCCACCCCTTGGGTGAAGCTGCTTTTCCAGTTCAGAGCACAAAGGTGCTTTATTTGCTGTAGTGCTTAAATATCTGTCTAGGTGCACTGGGAGGGGGATAGAGGAGGTGGACTCATATTCATTCCATTGTTAGGAAAGGGAAGAAAGGCTCTTTGGCAACTGCTTCTGGTTCATTAACCCTTTCCCTGCCCAGGACAAGTGCCGTGGTGCACTGGAATAGGCCTGACAGTAGAATACCTACTGGTCTGAGTTATTGCAAAGATTTACATGGCACAGTGGGCACCGCATGAAAACTGAGGGGGTGGCTCCCAAATATTCTTCGTGGCAAGGGACAGTGGTCACTCTAGACCCAAAGTTACCTGTGCTCTGGGCAAATATGCCCTCTCACTTTTAGGGATGTAAATACTCTATCTCCGAACAGATCAATGACTCTGAGGTTCTAGAGAGTGCTATTTACATGGAAGGAAGAGAGGCACTGCGGGGTAGTGGATAGAGCACTGAACTGGGGCTCAAAAGTATCTCCATTACCTATTAGCAGTACAAGGGCTATGACATAGAGTTCAGCAGTTCTGATTCCATCCAGTAGAGGACAGTGCAACGAGCCCAGGCATGCACAAACACACACCTGCATGTTCACACGCATGCAATGCATGCATTTTTGCACCCTGGAGATTGCCCTGAGGGCAAGTGTCTTTTTCATTGTCCCAGGAAATAATTAGGATCTGGATGCATTCCTGAGCTCTTGTGGCCTCTGCTTCTCTGCCCTCTGCAGACTACAGAGTCTATGCGGCTGGTGGGATGGGACTGGACCTGCGGCCTCACAACTACATGCAGCACTATGATGTGCTCAAGGACATCTGGGTGTCACTCGCGACCATGCCCACGCCGAGGTACGCCGCCACCTCCTTCCTGCGGGGCACCAAGATCTACGTGCTCGGTAAGGATGGGCCCTGGCTGCCTCCTTCCTTGTTCTTCTGTAGGGGATCTGCTGGGCAATAGCTCCTCTGATCCGTGTGCTCCTGTGAATGCTGTCGGTGAGAGAATTCCTAGAACAGACGCAGACTGACCTAAAACCTCATAGGAGGTTCTGGAAGCTGCTTCCGTCCACCCCCAAGTGGTGATTTTAATGCATCCCGTGGGTTTAGCCACCATTAGAAATACCAGGCCTGCTCTTGCATCTGCTGAAATCAGTGGGATTTTGGCCATTGGCGCGTGCAGGTTCAGGGTTGGGTCTGTTATGAGGGAGATAAGTTGCCCACTCAAGTTGCAGACCAGAGACACCTGCACAAGCACCTGGCCTTTAATAACAATAAAAATGCTCTGTCTATACAGAGACCGTTTACGTCTTCAAAGCCCTGTACAAACATAAGGGTCTGATCCTGAATAACAAAACCCCACTGATGTCAGGATGTCATTGTCCCTTTGTGGGGAGTAAGTATCCTTCTCCTCCTCTTGTATATGGGGAAACTGAGGCAGAGGTACAGCACTACTTGCTTAAGATCACACAGCAAGTCGGTGGCAAAGCTTGGATCAAAACCAAGGAGCCCTGACTACGCTCAAACCCCTAGGTAACGTTGCCTCTCTTAAGGTTGCTGCAGAAAAGAACCTTTGATGCATTTGACGTTTACCCGCTTCTACTGATCACACAGTGTGCAAGGCCCTTCAGCAAGCGCGCATTTCCAGTCTTCAAAGACATGCCGAGCACCTGAACGGGAAATAGGTGTATTCATTTGCATTTGATTTATAAAAAGAATAATATGGCATCTTTTGCCATTAAGTACTAGCTGCCTCGGCCGTTCTGGTCTGTCACTTTGAGTTCTTGGCCATGTTGTGGGCAGCACCCGTGCTGAACCCAGTCTGAATTGCAAAAGTTCCTGAGCTGGCAGTACCCATCTTACTGTGAATTAGCCCTGATTACACTGGCACGTATTTAAATGCCTTTCAGTGCCAGCTATCCAGCGTCGCTCTAAGTGAGGAATATGAAGTGCATGGTGCATAAAAAGGCCATGTTTTCATTGTATGAAATAGAAGCTGGGAAGAGTCTACTTCTATTTAGTTTCAGGTTCAGGCTGTTGAATTCAAATGAATATTTTAATATTTCTTTTTTAAAAATGTCCTCCATGGTGTTACTAATGGTACTTCTAGACTATTACAAAGGAGAGAATTTTAAAGCATGAACCAGTGTTCTCAACTTTAGTAATTTTATTATAAGTCTTGAGATATTTGCTGATTTTTCTTAAAGCCCCAGCTCCTGGAGTCATGTGATTATTTGAGTCTCTGAGCTTTTATTTTTGTTTTTAAAAAAACAAAAACAAACTACCTTTCCAGAACACATGATTGCAGAGAAGAGCTTGTTAACATTAATCCTAAAGACTAAGGAGGCAAATAAAAAGACCACAACATTTATTATTTAAAAAAAAATCTTGAAGTCTTTGTCACATTCTCAGGATTTTTGATGGCCTGACTCATGATTTCAGAGGGGTTGTAGTTGGCAGTGCTGAACCACCATTAGTTATACATTCCTACCGTTTGTTTCCTTTTTTGCACTTCACTCTCCTTAGGCCTCATTTACATTTGAACTGGGAGGTGTGATTCCCAGCTTGCATAGACATGCCTGCGCTAGTGTAGCTGGGGCTCCTGCCCTAGTACATACCCGGGGCTCCGAGTGGGTACATGCTCTGGCGCCTAGCCCAAACCACCACCCGTGCTACCCTGGCGACAGTGCTGTTCTTAGCATGCCAGCTTGAACAAACCTACATGAGCTGGGAATCGCACCTCCCAGCTCCCATGTAGATGTAGCTTTAGGTCAATTGTTTCCACTTACTGTCCATAGTCCGTTTAATTTTCCAGTCCTTTTGCACTAGCTCAGTGCTGTCCGTTTGGGTTCTTGCCCCTACAAGGGAATGCTAAATTCAGAGTCTGTCAAGGAGGAGGGACGCAGTAGATCATCCCAGTCCTCCATGTAGTCCAGTGTTCTGTTTCCAGCAGCAACGAGCACCATAATATTAACAGTTACAATGATTTTGAATGGAAGTTGGGTACCATCTTCCTTAGCAGTTAGGTAGCTGGTGTGGTTGAGAACACTGTCGACCAGCTGAGGGTATTGTGCCATGGTTTCCTAGTGCTTTCCGATCTCTGTCGTATCCACCCGTTGTCTCTTGTCTTATACTTGGATTGTAAGCTCCTGGGGGCAGGGACCATTTCTCTGGTCTGTGTTTGTACAGCATCTAGCATAACCCCATGCCCGGGGTTCCTAGGTGCTTCCACAATGAAAATAATTAATAATTATTAGGCTGTTCTGAAAATCCCAGCCACTGGCTTTTGTACCTCAGCCCCCCGGCCCTATCCCACCGCTGCCCCCCTGAAAGCCTCACATATTGTCTTCCCACTTCCTGTCATCGACTCTTTCCCCCAGCGCTGACCTTCCCCTGCATCCCCTGGCTTCGTGGCAGTGACGTTTCCATGTGCTGTCATCCTAGAGCAGCTGGGCTCCACGATGGCTGTGCGGCAAGGAGCGCCACACACATCAAATCACATTTTTAACCTTGTTCAGGGAACCGAGTGATCCGTTTACTTATTGATTTTAAAGGTTGCCAAGTGAGGATAAGGCTGATGAAAGGTGCTGTACTGACAGCTTCGGAGGCTGATGGTCTCTGTCTATCTACAGGGCTTGCACAGACAAGCTCCCCCCATTCACTGCCCTGCCACTGTGCCTCGTCCCTGACCTGAAGGGATCCCACGCCACGGCAAGAGGAGAGTTTAATCTCTATGGCCCAGTCAACCCCTGCCAACAGCTGGGATAGATGGTTAACTCCATTAGTAACTGGGCTTATTACCATTGTTGTTATTTTGTATTACTGTAGCACCCAAAGGTCCCTCTTAGGAGCAGGGGTCCATTGTGCTAGGTGCTGTACACACACTGAGGAAGAGAGAGTCCCTGCCCCCAAAGACCTTCCAATTAGAGAAAATGGTCAGAAAATGGGATTTCTTGCCTTTTCTGTGCTATAAGCTGGCTTCTCCAGTCAGACCCCATGTCCCAAGATGTACCACAGTTTCCCCTCTGTTAGAGGAGGCAGAGCATCATGGGAGTCCCTGGCTGTGCTGCATCATGGGAGACATAGTCCAACCAGGGAGCTTAGCCTATAGAGGAGAATGGGAGCATGAGGCACCTGAACTACAACTCCCATGAGGCACTGCAGCAACATTTCACATTACAAATATTTTGGGTTTTGAGTGTTTGGGTTTTTTGATGAAAAAAACTGAAACTTTCCACAGAAAGCTGATACTTTTCCTGATATTTTTCATTTAGTTAAAAACCCAATTTTCCACTGAAAAACCGTTTGGATGGAAACTTTCTGACCAGCCTTGCTTACTGTCTAATTTAAGGCTAAGATGCATCCAGCGAGTGTGGTGGATGAAAGCAGAGGGAGGGAGGATGGATAAGGGTAATAATAATTATAAGTTGGTTACTTAAGTTCCTTCATATGGTTCTATATTGTCTGGAACCCGCCTCACGCATTTCAGCTGCCAGGTAAGTCACTCCCAGTTAGCCCAGGCTTCTCCCAGAGCCTGGAAGCAGCTAACTGACAAACTGACCCTGCCCTGGGGTGCTGCTGTCCCCATGTCTGTCACAGGTGGGAGGCAGTCCAAATACGCCATCAACGCCTTCGAGGTCTTCGACACAGAGACCAGGTCGTGGACCAAGTTCCCCAGCATCCCCAGCAAAAGGGCCTTCTCCAGCTTCGTGCCCACGGAGAACAGCCTCTTCAGTCTCGGGGGGCTGCGGCAGGGCAGGCTGTACCGGCAGCCCAAGTTCATGAAGACTGTGGATGTGTTTGACATTGAGCAAGGTGGGTGTCCATCAGGTTCGATGCTTGCAGGTGAGGAGCGTGTGTGTGATGTGAAGGGCAATATCTTCTAAGTCAGCAAAGGCCTAAAGAGAGAGAGCTAGAGCTAAACCTAGGTGGGCTGAGAGGGATCTGCAGCTCCCGTCGGCTTTGTTGAGAGTTGAGGCACACTGCCTCCCGCAGGATTGACTGTGAATCGCTTGCACCCAGCTCTGCAGAAGGAATGCCATCAATAGTAAAAAAAAAAAGCAAACTAGCCATGCAGCCTGCGGGTGGCAAACCCATTGTCCAGGCAGCCGGCTCCAACACCAAACTCTCTCCTGGACACTGCCCTGAGAGACCCTGGTCAGCTGTGACATAGGCTTACACAAGCCAGGGCAATGCCAGGCAAACAGGCTTTATGGAGGTGGAGAGGCCAGCAGGGTTTGGTTTGGTTGTGCCACACCTGTTTGCACACAGGTAAGATCTGCATGGAGCACATGGATTCTCAGCTGTTCTCCCTTCAGTAAGGAAACACCAAGCAGGGCCTTGGTTTCCCCTGGCTTGCTGGTGTGTCTGGGCTAGTGTGAAATGCAGGTGTTTTGCTTGGCGAGGGAGGGGAGGTTTATGCCAACTTGCTGGAGAGGGGCACAGGATGTAAAATCTGAATCCAGATTTTTCCAGCAGCCCAGTTTGGATCCAGGGTTCAGTTCAGCCTGTTGGAAAGATAGGACAAGGGCCTTTTGAAAAATCGGTATCCTTTTCTGAGCTCAAATTTCAAACACCCGATGCCTAGCCCTTCAGGGAGCTGGGATTTTGGCTCAGGTCTGTCTCTAACTTCACCCTGTGTGAGGTTAGTACCCCCCTCCCCCACAGTGACTTTTGACTGAGTTTGTGTCTGGGATTCAACAGAACCAAAGATTCTGAGCGAAACTCCCGAACAAACCACTGAGTTTCACCAGGAGAGCAGTGAACTGCTGAGTTTAGCACGGATCATCTATCTGTCTTTTCTCTCCTCAGGTGGCTGGATGAAGATGGAACGCTCCTCCTTCCTAAAGAAAAGGCGAGCGGACTTTGTCGCTGGCTACTTGAAAGGAAGGGTCATCGTGGCCGGGGGGCTAGGTGAGGAACAACTGGAGGCGAAGGGTAACATTTTCAAAAGCACTGAAGTGACTTAGGAGCCTAAGCCCCATTTTCAAAACTCACTTAAGCACTTCAGAGCCCAAATCCCATTAAGTTTCAGAGAGCCTTAGGGAGATTTTCAAAGGCACGTTGACTTTCAGTGGGAGTTAGGTGTCTAACTGCCATGCGAAGCTATGAAAATCTCCCCATTAGTCTCCTGTGTTGTTCAGGCACTTTGGGAAAATCTCACCTGAATTGGGCAAGACTCTCACAGGTCCCTGTTGATTTTGGGTGGCTGCATTTTTGGCTGCCCAGCAAGGGACCCCGGAAGCGGCCTAATTTTTCTGTTGAGTACCTGCCTTCTGAAAATGAAGCCTCTTTCTGATATCTTAAGTGGGGCACCCAAAAATGGAGCCGTCTGAAATCACTAGTCACTTATGAAAATCGAGGCTGAAATCTTCTTCTGTCTCATGCGATGCTTGTGAGGTACAAATCTCTTTCCCATCCCTCCCCCGAGTTCTGGGTAATGCGTTACCTGCGAGCTTCCACTCCCATTAGGAGATGCCCGTGAAAGAGTTCTCGCCCTGCCCCCCCCCCCCCCCCCAAATTCATATGGTTGCTGCTGGGTGTTTGGGAGCCATCCTTCGTGGTAGTTGTTTCTTCCTGGGTAGTTGTGAGGGATGGTGCAGGGGGTTCACTGCATGGCACCTTCTAGCTGCTGACTGCAGCCTTAACAAGAGTGCAAAACGGCAACTCCATCGCAGGCCAGGAAGGGCATTGTGGGTCCTGAGGAGCCAGCGTGGCACAACTGCTATTGTGCAAGGGTGCCGGGTGCAGCTGCAGAGACTAGAAGTCATCACCCATTTTGGACAGCAGGGGGCAGACCAGTCACTACGAGCTGCAGCTTGCAGCTGGCTCTGGTTTCTGTGTCCTGCAATATGTGAAAAGAAAGAAATTATTCAATGCAAGTTCTCATTGCTTCCCTTCCTGTACCTCAGTTTCCCCCAGTGGGGCTAGGGATACTGACCTGCTTTGTAAAGTGCTTTGAGGTACATGGCTGAAAAGCACTATGTAAGAGCTAGGTGGTGTTTTTATTTGTATGATTAACACAAAACAGAGTGAGCAAGACTGGAAGCAGGAGTGTGAGCAGGAGCTGGCAGGTATCCCCTTGGATTATGCATGACCACCCAGAGAAGTCTTTGTTCTTTGGACCTCAGTATATGTAGCAGAGAAGACCTCCCAGGCATCCTCATGGGAAAGGGGGAAAAGAGATGACAAAATGAGGCCATTTCTGCTTTTGGATCATTGCCCCAAAGTGGTGATTTCTTTTCTGCTCAAATCTGATTTCCCCCCTCCCATTCTTTTTGTATATTTATCCTGACTCCACCACACTTTTGCTCTCTTACCCCCCTGCCCCTCCCCTGCACCCTACTTTGGCTCTTTCAGGGAACCAGCCAACGGTCCTGGAGTCAGCTGAAGCCTTCCACCCAGGGAAGAACAAATGGGAGAGCCTGCCGCCCATGCCGACCCCCCGCTGCACCTGCTCCAGCATCGTGGTGAAGAACTGCCTGCTGGCCGTTGGCGGAGTGAACCAGGGCTTGAGTGACGCAGTGGAGGCGCTGTGCATCTCTGACTCCTAGCCAGCCCCTTCCCAATCCCCACCCCCTGGAGGGTCCTGCTCTGAGGTCCTGGGAAAGCAGCAGTGGCGGTGATGCTGTCTGGATTAGCCTTGCGTAGTTTGCACCCTGCTCTCTCCTGCTGCACCTCTGTAGCTGCCTTCACAGGACGTCCCGGCAGCGCCCCACCCTCGTGTGCACACACCTCTGAAGCTGTTGGCCAGCAGGGGCTCCTGATCGTCTGTTAGCCAGCCTCGGTACCCAAGGGCATCACCCCTTCATTTCCACCCTCATCCCTCCACCCTCATCCAAGACCCCACTCTGACCACCTGCAAAGGTCCAAGAAGGAGCTTGGCTGAGAAGAGCGCCCCATGGAGCTGGAACATCGTGTCCCCTGCCATTGGGAAAGGACGCTTTAGATCAGGGTATGCAGGGGCTATGTGCTCATTCTCTACTGTGCTTCTCTAACCATGGCTCAGAGCTGCAGCACTCACATGAAAACCCTGTGTAGCCAGACACGCTGGTTAAAGAAACCCCTCTGACTCCACTGTTTGGATGGAACCAGCCTTCCTGTTCTGATGTGACATTACGCTTGCCAAGCACCCAGGGTGCAAGACATCCCTCCCTGCACAGAATCCCTCGGCGAGCTACAGGGGAACTTCCTAATCATATAAGCTAGAATGAATGGTGAGCACCATCAGCCAGAGAGGAGCCAGTCCAATGCCTGGATTGACAGCAACTTCATTTCCCATTAACTTGCCCGTTGCTTGTGCCCAGAGCTGAAGCCAAGCGTTGTCAGCACTCCTGGGCGTGCTCTGACAGAGGGAGGCACGGGGGCTAGACTGAGGACCGTTTGAAGCAAACAGATGACTCTGCTTTTAGCATAGAACAGGCAGACCTGCCTTCACTTGGTCTGGCACAGAGATGGGGCCGAGCTGCAACATTCAGATCCGGTTCCAGGTCAGGATTTTAATGCCCATGATGCTCTGGGGTGTTCAGATCCACGATTATTATTTTTTGGCTCACTTCACAGATTTTCAAAACCTGGACCCCGAGCTCACTTTGGATTTCCAACACCCCAAGAGTTTAGGCAATGGCTTTGGACACACCTCGTCGTACACGCGTCCCACAGCGAAGCCAGAATGCCACAGCGGTCACTTCCTCTTCCTTGGTTTTGATTAAATTTGTATCTGTGGTTTGTGGCCAAATGCTCTTTGATGGATGGGTTGCGATTCCTGCTCCTAGCAGCAGCACAATTAAAACCTGTATTCCCTGAGCAAAGGCTCTCTGCAGTGAGAGATTCTGTAGCTCCCTCCCTGCTGTGGAGGGATCAAACTGGGGAGCTGCAAAGCTGGGGCGTGGACTAAAGGGAGGGGGAGCCAGCCTGGGAAATTCTTATTGTCGCTAGCAAGTGTACAGACGGACATCGAAGGCCCTGCACTAGGGCAGCCTTAACGCTGCGGCAGCCACCAGCCTAACTGGCTTTTTGTGTACATTTCTGAATAAAGTCATTTGCCGTAGAGGAAAATGGGATTTACCAGTGACAATCCTTTCCCATCCTGTGCAGAACAAGCCAGGGTGTAGCTGCAGGGCGGGAGGGGAGGAAGCTGCATGGCAGCTTAGCCAGAGCCAATCACAAGTGTAAACTGCCTAAGATCCTTCCATGCTTCCTGCCTTTGAAAGAGCCCATTGGTTGTAAACGTGATTTGTGATGGGGCAAGCGCTCCGGCGACAGGCTCGGTCAATGAGAACAAAGCCAGGCTCTCCCTTGGCAGGCCGATATAGCTGCCCAGGCTAATCTCCTGGCCATGCTGCACTGGGCAGAGCCATGGGACAAGGCGGCTGCTAGCAGGGAGAGCTTCCCTGATCAGAACAAGGAAGGGGGGGTTCGTTTTCTCCTGCCATCTGTGCTGTCATCATGTTCTAAAACCATCCTTGTGCTTCTCCCGTGGCCGGCCTGCACGGTTCTCAGAAGGAAATCCATATCCATGCGGCTCACGCTAAGTCACGTTTAAACATGACTCGTACCAGCACAGAGCAATCACTGGGCCAGTCTGCAACAGGGGAAGTTGAGCGCCGTTTTCTCAGCCCTTTATGGATAGGGCTCGGCTGGGTGACTATAGCCGTGGGTATGGAAGGGTCTTACAGCCTTGCTGCTACTGCCCTGGCCTTCTGCTGCTTGGACTTGTAGCTACTTTGGGATCCTGGGATGAAAGGCCTGATGGGAGTGCAGGGCGACCGTTAGTGTGCTCCGAGTAGCAGTGACTGGAGATGCTAAGGGGCCAGGCAATGGATGAGTGGGGCTGGGGACAAGGCCCCTGAGGAATTTGTGCCACCACAGGGCTGGGGATGGATGGGTTATTGTTGCCACGGCAGGGTGGGGTGGTTGGGGTACTGGTGCCACCATAGGGCCAGGAAAGTCCAGGGAAATGGCGCCCTGAGGTAGTTTTTAGCACTTTGAAACAATCCATAAAGGTAGCCGCAATCGGCCAGAGGAGCGGAAACACAGGTGCTTGCAAAGCTCCTGGCACGCCAAGCCCAGTGCACCCAGCTCAGGACCGCCTGGCTTAGCTGTCTCTTGGCAGCAGGCCCATTCACAGTGCTTCTCTGAGGGAAGACGCCTGGCAGCGGGGTCATAACCAGATTACGCTCCCACAACACTGCAGGGAGCAGGGAGAGAGCCAGCCCAGCGCCGCAGCAGCCACAGCCGATTGTAACCAGTGATAACCGAGCCATTCCTGATCGGCCGCCCGTCTTCCCATAGCAGACGCTGCATGAGACACAGGACCTCTGCCCTCTCAAGGTAACTACACCAAGGCCCTGCTATAACCTAGGGATCGAAAAGAGCTCCAAGAGTGAGCACATCTTGTCCAGCCCCTTCTCAGCCCAGTGCAGGACTGTTCCCTGCTGGATAGTGTCATGTACTGTGCGGCTGTGCATCACTGCCCTCTCCTGGATAGAGTCGGAACTGCTCAGCTGTGTGTCATAGGCCCTATACTGGTAGCAGATAATGGGAATTCCCAAATGGCAGGGACTTGAGCTCTAAGCCATGAGCACCTAAATTCTATCCTGGCAGTTGCTGTGAAGTTCCCAGTGTGTGGCCCAGTGACAGCGGGGAAATTTTTGTTGTTACAACATTGTAATTTTTGAACAACTTTAAATATCTCATTTACATATTTTTGTAAAAAATAAAATCACAGAATTTCAAACAAACTGGAAAAAAAATCCTTTTTAAACTGTTGCACAAAATATACTTTCCTCTTACCCAGCACACCAGCTGCCAGGCAGCGTCTGATGCTAGCAGCTCAGAGCAGAGTGAGGGGATGCAGAACATTGCTGGGAACACCAGAGGGCACTTAGGCAGGGAAGGGAGAAAGAGGGTGTAAAATCCAGCGGCTGCTGCCTTGCAGTTGTTCGCACCTGTGTAAAGTGGGAGGGTGATGTGACCGGATCTCAGTGGCTGTGCTTTCTGCAGGGAGAATTGGGCCCATCACAATGAGATGTTGGTATTTTGTGAGTCAGCGCCAATAATCCAGTTTCATCTCCCTAAGCCAGATGCTGCAGCTCCTGGGGGAAGTATTTGCTGCAGATGAGTCCCAGCTGTGCAGATTCTCTCTGGCCACACTCCCTGCTCACTAGGAGGTGGGCACTCCATGCTGTCATGGTGATGTAACTCTGTGGGGCCTGGCTCAGCAAAATAACCCCTGGGATCCTCTCCAGCTCCATAATGCAAAGCCTAGACGTGGATTCATTGTAATCGGGGGATCAGCCTGTCGGACACGCTGCAAACGTTTCCCTAGTCTTTCCCCAAATGCCCGATTTAATACTCATCACTTGGATCCAGGCCCTACATTCAGAACAGGGCCTAGATCAGGGGCGGGCAAACTACGGCCTGCAGGCCACATCTGGCCTGCGAGCCGTTTTGAGCCGGCCCGCAAGCCGCACCACACAGCTCGGCCCTGCTCCAGCACTCTGGCCAGGGCACTGAATCGGGGGCTGCACCGATGGGAGCTGCAGGGCAGCTGCCTGTGGATGGAGCAGTGTGCAGAGCCACCTGGCCGCCTCTCCGCATAGGAGCTGGAGAAGAGACATGCCACTGCTTCCGGGAGCCGCTTGAGGTAAGCACCACTCAGAGCCTGCACCCCTTGAGCCTCTCCCCCTGCCCCAGCCCCTATCCCCATCCCGCTCTCCAAACCCCTCAATCCCATCCCGGAGCACCCTTCTGCACCCCAAACCTCTCATCCCCAGCCTCACCCCAGAGCCCGCACCCTAAACCCAATTTTGTGAGCATTCATGTCCCATCATACAATTTCTGTTCCCCAGTGTGGCCCTCGGGCCAGAAAGTTTGGCCACCCCTGGCCTAGATCAAGCAGTGCCAGTGAGTCAGAGGCAGTGCAACAGATGGTAGCAGAGGTCGGGGCTGATTGCCGCTGGCTGACTCTGCCTCAAAGGTCAAGGAGTCAGGAGAGGGAGAAAGAGAACGCTCTTGTTGGGAGGCAGGAAGGAAGACTCCCTGCCAAGGCTGGGGAAATCTGGGCCAGATGGAAGAGTGTCTCCAGGGTGACTCAAGACTTCAGTGGATGGGCCAGCACCATGATGCCTTTTGCTCTGGTCTGTCACGTGCCATGTGGGCTTTCGAGCTGGTTGGGGTAGTTGATCGTGGGTCACATCCTGAAGCCCAAAGGCAGTCGATAGCCCAAAGGGCAGCAATGGAACTTGCAGAAATCCAGGGGGCAGAGAGGCCTAGCAAACCCACCCAGTCGCCAGGACTGAGTTCCCTGCCACTCCAGCGAGTTGCCTGGCTCATCTTTGAGCCTGGCAAAGGAGCAGGACTGTCTTGGGTTGCTTTATTGTGCCGCTTTGAGGACCCCTAGTGGCTTTTTGGGTGATCGCATTTGGAATTCTCTAATGAGGTATTTCTAATACCAGAAGCCCTCATCCAGTGCATCTCTGCAGAGAAGGAAGGTAGTTGAAACAAGGGGTACCGGCAGGGGACATACAGAGTATCCCGTTCCATTGTAGGTGCATAGACATGAGAGGGAGTGGGGTGGCTGGCTCAGAGACTAGGTAATGGGCTATGCTGAGCTGTCACCATGTCAGATCCAGCCCTGCTCAGTCATACCCTGACTACTTAGCACTGCAGAGGGTCTGAAGGAGTTTCCTAGGCCTGAGCCATTCTTTTTAGGTGATAAATCAGAGCTTGATCAGGGCGCCTGTGATCCAGATCTGAATGCTGTGGCTTGAGCCTTCTCTGGAAAGTTGTTGCAGAGGCCGTGGGAGAAAACCATTCCCGTCTGTTTGCATTTGCCATTGAGCAGTGAAATTGGTGGCCCCTTTTGAAGTGCTGTCCTGCCAGCTGTAAGTCACCGTCCCCTCTGATCTCAGACTGCCACCTAGTACAAATGAAAGGGGGGGGAGATATTTACTCTGCAGCTAGCAGCCCCGGAGCTAATTAGTTACATCCCCCTGGCTAAACACAAATGGCAGCAGCTATGGCCTGTCTGATCACACCCTGCAGCAGGCTCCCACCATGATTTAGGAAGTAGGGCCCAGATACTCAAATGTATTTAGGCCTCTAACTTCTATTGGTTTCAAGGGAAATTAGGAGCCTAAATACCTTTGAGGTTCTAGGTCTAGGAGCCCATGATCGAGGAGCTCGGGGATCCCAAAGAGCAGCCTCTTTGAGAAGATAGTCTCGGCTGTGGTGGGCCTCTGGTTGTTTCTGGCCCAACCCGGGGAGATGTTGAGCCCTGTTTGTTGAGCACCGTGGACAGTGGTAGGAGTTGGGAGCGCTCAGCGCTCGACAGGGCCGGGCCTTCCTGCAGGGAAGGAACTAGATAAACGCAAAATAGGAACTGCAATATGGGATGGTCTCACCAACAGCTGAGATGCAGTTACCTCTGGGGCGAAAGGCAGCACTGCCCAGGAATGCCACGCAGTCACTGAAGATGGGAAGTGAAGGAGAACGCTGAAGCCAGTTGAAGCTACAGGATCAATTTAGGTTGCCCCATTGCAGATACAGAGTGGGTGGGACTGATAACTCTGCCATAAGCACCAGAACTTGGTCCCTCTTTGTACCGTGTTGGGGCGTTGGGAAGAGCATCGCAGCGAATTGCTGTGTTTTCCCTGCAGGCCTCCCTTCCAAATACAGAGCAGGCACAGCCCGGCTTAGCATGTGCGAGCTGATGTAATGGCAAACTGGGCTGATGTAGCTGTGGTCACAGATACTGTCTAAGGGAAGGGGAGGGAAATGTCAACAAATTATTCAGATGCAGGGGAATAATAAGCGAGGTGGGAAGGAGGAAATGACAGGAGTGTTTGTAAAACAGCCTGGGATTAGTGCCTGGGGTGGGATGCTGGTGGTTCTAATTTGCTAAGTGGTGTGTGAAACTAGTCAAGGCTAAGAAACTTCTCTCTGAACTCCATGTGGGAAATTCCATGAAGCACACATCCCACAACAGCACAGCCCGCTACAGTGGGCAGTGGTGCAGTCCGGTGGAGTTGCGAGCCAGGACTCCTGGGTTGTGTGTAGGATATTGGGCGGGTTGCTTGCCTAGCCTGGACCTCAGTTTCCCTGTTGGGAGATGGACACCGCCCCAGCTTTGTAAAGCAGGTTGGCTAAACTGTACAATATGAGTGCAGATTATTGCATTGATTTATTGTGATTGTGGAGTATTGTGTCCAGTTCTGGGCGCCACATTTCAGGAAAGAGGTGGACAAAATTGCAGCAAGTCCGGAGTGTAGCTGAGCACTGGAACAAATTGCCTAGGGAGGTTGTGGAATCTGTCACTGGAGGTTTTTAAGAACAGTTTCTCCAAACACCTGCCAGGACTATTACAGAGTCCTGCCTTGAGTGCAGGGGTCAGGACTAGATGGCCTTTTGAGGTTCCTTCCAGTCCTACGCTTCTGATTCTGTGATGACCAAGATTCTCCTCCCGCTCCCATTGAAGCCAGCAGGGCTATCAGTGGACTTGGAATCCATTGTGCACCGTGCCACTATGATCCCGATGGCAGTGAAGCCCAGCCCGTCGAGAGGCCGAAACTGCTCAGTGTGCAGAGCCAGAGGGAGCCATGTCCCGGCCTAGAGGCTGTGAATCCCTCTCCTGTTCATGAGTTGCTGGTGTGTTGGGTAACACGCCCTTCTGTCTCACAAATGCAAATGTCTCTGAGAGCTGGAAAAGGGGTGGCTTTTTTTCTCTCCATTTTAATAGCAAACCCCAGCTCCCAGCACCACCTCTGCACAGCATAAAATCTCCATGTATTAATTAAACGCTTCCCTTTGTCCTGAAGGAACCTTTTCTCCACAAGACGCAGCCTGCTGCTTCCCCACTGGGCTGATTTTTCTCATTAGCGTTGAGCCCTGCTTATTACAATGAGGCATTCTGCTGGCAGAGACTCGGGGCTCAATTCTGATGTCACCGGCGCTGGTGTAATGCTCCGCTGGCTTTGGTGGGGGCTATACCAGCATAAGGGAGAGAAGGAATCCTGCCCCTTTGTCTTGCTTCTAGATGCAGTCCGAAGAAGGAGCCAGGGCCTGATTCTCCTCGTGCTTCCTCCCGTGTGGATTAGAATCCACAGAACACACTAGAATCAGTGTGGTGTCGGTGGGAGGGGGATCAGGCCCTGAAATGCAGAGCCAGGGACGGGTGGGGGGACTGGGAAGAGGTGAGGAAGAGACAGTTACTAATCAAAATAATCGCTGTGGAAAGCACTTAGAGAAAAAAATAGTTATCTGAGCCACACGTTTGCTTGGAGCTAACTCCATTTGCATGGGCTTAGTTAACGAACCCAAAGCTCCTATGTGCAAACTGTAGATCATTCTAACTATCCCGCGGCTGTTGTTTGAAATGAGTGGCAGCTCACTCTGTACTTCTATCCAGTGATGATGCACTGATGTACTCGGAGAATGTGTGGAGGCACTGGATGGCTCAGGGCAATGGGCTAACCATAGAGCCTTTTGCCTTTTACCAGCTAACAGCTAGGGTGTGCGGGCAATGAGTTTGGTGGGTCTCGTGTGCACTGGGTATTTCCTACCTTGGTGTAGGGGCACTAGTGTAAAGAGGTGAGGTGGCTATTTGCACTGATGTAAGTTACTCATATTTGCAACTGGAGGAAGCTGAATTGGTGCAAAGCGCAACTTGTTGCAGCTTTGCCTGTCGACAGTGGGGGTTTGAACGTGGGTCTGGCCACTGCTAATTAGTGCCAACGGCAGTGACGAAGAGGCCTGCTCACTAGGAACTGGACTGAGGCAAATCCCCAGAACAGACAAATCCTCAGCCTTGCTTCTAGTGAGCAGGTCTCTTCGTCACTGCCGTTGGCACTAATTGGCAGTGCCCTCATTGGCAGAGATGCCACGGATCAATGCTGCCAGCGAGGCTCTGATCCCTAGAGAAGGGGTCCAGCAAGGTCAGGGTGCTGAGGCGTGTTGATGGAGCAGTATGTGGGAAACCTGCCCTGTGGTCAGAGATGACGTCCGCCTCCAGGGCTGCCAAGGCTCTGTCTTTCTCCAGCACTGAAATCCAGAGCCTGCTGCTGTCCAGGGGTGGTTCCAGGGACTTTCAGGCAGGCAGGCAGGAGGAACCTCATTTCCTCTCATCTGCAAGACAGACCTTTCTTGTCTCTCAAGAAATGGGAGTGGAGGTTCCTCTCTCTCCAACCTGTCTGAGCATCCTCCTCTCATGCCACAGGAAAACCAGGGCAGCAGTGAAAGGGACTGACTTCCCTGGCCCTCTTAAGATTGAATCCCAGGAGTTGTATCGCCTGACAGCTGCATGGACGTAGCCCAGGTGTCTGCGGCTTGTGGAGAGCGTGACTTTCTTGTTAACATCAGCCTTGGTTGCAAATGATACAGGGGAAGGAGGGTGACAAATCACAGGGGGTTTCACACCATGTCATTTACCCAGCCTCCAGGAAACCAGTGGGATAGGGAGCGAACAAAGCTACAGAGCCTGGAACCCTGGCTGCGGAAGATGAGCGAATGCATTTCACAAGGCCATGCGAGTGCCTCAGGACTCCTGGCTCCCCGGAGTGGGTTAGGGACCCAGAGGGTAGCACGCCTGCAGGGATGGAGCTGAGTGCTAGCGGAAATGAGAGGCCAAACTGCAGTGATCCTTAACCTGAATGTGCCTGGCAAGTGTGGACGCACGGCACTGGTTTGTGCTTTAACTGCTTAGTGACGATTCCATTCTCTAGCGTAGACACAGCCGAAGCTCAGAGGTTTGCGCCCCAAGCCAGGATGGGGGCATGTAAGGCTGGTTTATGGGAAGTAGCTCAGTTCCCAGCTAGGCCAGATTTGCAAAACGCTCCACATCCAGCAGCTCTCGCTGCAATGGGCAGATTTGCACAAGAGCGCAGCAGCCCACATGCTGCAGTCTCATGAAAATCTGGCCCCAATTGCAGCTGCTGAGCCTTTAGGCTGTAGGTACCCACAGCACTGCCTGGGCACAGGTGACATTTATTTCCAGGTGACATTCCATTGCATCTGATGAAGTGGGTTCTAACCCATGAAAGCTTATGCCCAAATAAATGTGTTAGCCTCTAAGGTGCCACAATGACTCCTCGTTCTTTTTATTCCAAGTTAAGCCTCTGCATTGGCTATACTGTAGTCAGAGCTGCTCTGAATAATAGTACCTAGTGCTCTTCATGGGTGAGCTCAGAGTGCTTTACAAAGGAGGTCAATATCATGATCCCCACTTTACACATGGGGAAACTGAGGCACACAGCAGGGGAAGTGACTTGCTCATGGACAAATGGCAGAGAGCTGGGAATAGAACCCAGGTCTCCTGAGACTCACTCCAGTGCTCTATGCACTAAACAACACTGCCTTAGGCATCCTAAGACCAGGCCACTCCTGGGAATGGCTCTGCCTGTACTTGGCACTGCCTGGTGGGAGCTAACAGGGTTTTCAGACTATTCTTCCTTTAATTATTTCAAGGAAAGGTTTCAAACAATTTTTTTTTAGCAGTCTTCCTGCTTCACATGAAACTACCGCAGCCTCCGTTAATTAATCACAGTGTGGGAGGTTTAATGAGACTGCTGTAGAGAACAGGGGAAACCCAACCAGCAACTAAAACCACCGTGGAAATGCACTAAGCCCCACTGCCTTGGAAAGAGGGTTCAGTGCTCCAGAGCCAGCTGTCCAAGTGAACTGCGTGAAGATCCCCAAGCGGACAGGAGCTTGGTTGCTCTTCTAGGATGACGGTGTAAGAGGCAGAGTCAGACAGGCAAGCTTCACGGGTGCAGCTCTCAATGCACCCCAAAAACAGCCCAGTCAGTGCACCTCATTCCTGACCTGCTGCACGCCCTGCTACTCCAGCCTTGGGCTTCCCCGCTCCCAGCTCTCCCACTGCATCTCAGTCCTGACCTACAGATCCTCCCCCAGCACACCATTCCAGTCATGGAGCTCTCTCCCCGTACGTGCGCCTCACCCCACGCCTAAGTTGGAGTGCCTTTTATATCAGCCTTATGCAGCTGCTCTGCTGGCTGGATTCTCCCAAAACAACCTCTCAAGTTTTCTAAATGACTCCTTCAACATCCTTGCATCTACCTCGCTGTATGAATGTGGGCAAACCACTCAGCCTGAGCCACCCTCCTCCTCTTCTCAGGCCTTGCTACCTCTGAGCACTGTGGACGGGTCACACAGAGGACCTCCAGCTGTAGCCACAGGGCTGTCGACCTGGCACAAGGCAGGAGGCGTGGGGCGCTGATGGAATGAAATGGAACAAGAAAGGAGGCGTGGAGAAGACACCAAGAGAGCGGCTCTGGTGACCTGAGGGTGTCGCTCCGAACCATGCGGCCTGAGCAGGCACCCAGTGCACTGATGTTGGAAAGGGGGTGCCTCAGCACAGGTGGCAAGAAGGCAGCTGTTGCAAAGCCTCAGACCTGCTCCCCCTCTGAGTCAATAAGAGTTTTGCTACTGGCTCTGATGGCAGCAGGGTCTGAACCTAAGGAATTTCCAAGGATGTTAAGGTCTCCTTCATGAGCTGGGTCAGATTAGGAGACACGAGGGTACGAGGCTCCTTACCAGACCCATAGATCCATGATCACAGCAGTTAGTGCTCTCATTGCTGTTCTAAACCACAGATCTCAAAGCACTTCATGAAGGAGGGAAAGTTTCATTATTGCCCTCTTGCAGGGAGATGAAGTGACTTGCCCAGGGTCATGCAGTGGGTCAGTGGCAGAGTCAGAGATAGAACCTAGGTTTCCTGACTTCACTCCCGTGCCCTATGCACTGGGTCACACTGCCTTTCCAGAGAGAACGGCCAAAGAGGCAGGCAGATCAGATGATGGCTAAACAGCAGTACTGGCAACTCTCCCGACTTTTGGTGTATTTCCTTTAGCTCTGGCTACTGGACTTGAGAGAGAGCATGAGAATCTCCTCTTTCATTTAAAACAAAAAGTGAGTTTCTAGGCCTTATGCTTGAAGAAAAGCTTGAAAACGTGACCTGAGTGCACCCCAAAGGCGCTGAGACCAGAAGATCCCCATATTTGTCATTTTAAAAAAAATCTCATGATTTTTTAAATCAGTTTCATTCTGGATTCATTATTTTTTAATGCTTGATGCTGGCAATACTGAAACCTGGCCCCAGCCGACTCAGCGCAAGGAGTGTCCAACCTACCCATGTCCCCATTGGCTAGCAGAGGATGCTGGATCACATTTTTGGACACTTGAGACCAAACATCCTTCTTCCCTCATTGACGCATCAGAGGATGGTTTAACGCCCCCCCCCCCAAGCCCCTAATCTGCCTAGCCATTTGTGCAGCCCATGGTGCAGAGGGACAGAAAGGATAAACCCAACCCCTTCCGTTGCAGGACACGGTGTCCCAGATGACATACAAGGAACTCCTTCAATCAAGGTACTGAGTCTTCCTGGAGAAGAACCTGGCTCTGTACTTTATTGACCATGCCTGTGTCGCAGGGGTAGCTGCACTACTGACTATATTCTCGGTGTCATGTCCAAGCATGCTCCGGGCTTGGTGTCAAACCAGGATGGAATCTCTGATGCCTGATTCCGTCCCATTGAATGTAATGGGGATGAAACCTCTGGGATTCCATAGAAATGTAATGGGGTTCTATAGTTAATCACCCTAAAACCCTGTAGGACTTAATAGAGTACATGATCCTTTCTATGTCCTAAAGCAAGGGAAGTGGTAGAATCCTCTGTTAAATTCTCTAGGATGCTTCACAAAAACCCATAGAAAGGTGATTGTTTTCTTTTATATTCTGTAAGTGTAACCCTCTATCTGGAGCAAAAGTCAGTTCAGTTGTTCTAAACTTTTGGGTGGGAGAGAGGGCTCCTGCAGGAGAACCTTGGGAAATCCAATGCTGACTTCCACCTTGACTGACTTTGACAGCAGAGCATCCGGAACAAGGATGTTAAAGGTCCGTACCATGGCACATTGCTCATACCGCAGTGTTCTCAATCCAGCATCGTTCCCCAGCTCTCTGGGTCTGGCCTGGCTCCCACTGAAGTCAAAGGCAATGCTTTCCTTGACTCTAGTGGGAACAGGACTGGGCCCTAAATAAAACTGAGTCCAGCATTAACCTGTATATTGTGTCCTGATTTTGTTCTACTCCTGAATGAAGCACATGCCCCCGCGGGATACAGATGTCAGGGGAGGAGGTGAGAAGGTAGGAAGGTTGGATAAAATAAGGACCACCCTACCTGATCCAGTCTCAGGTGGATCCACCTCGTTATGGACCTGCTAATCCCCAAATAGCTTTCTATGGCTGAGCAAAGGGAGCTTCCAGGAGCTGTGTGGTGTATGGGGGCAGAGATCAGGATACGTCCTCCACTTCACACGAGCTGCACTGTGCTCAAGGACTTCCATCCACTTCAGCAGAGGTTGGGGGACAGGGCAGGATTGTCCCTGGATGCTCCCCACTGAGGCTACCTGGCAGGTGACTACGGTGGGGGGTGACACTGGAATTTACTGATTATCGGACAGAATTCTCTACCCACCCTGACTCCCTGCTTTGTAAATAGGGTGACCGGAGAGCAAGTGTGAAAAATCAGGACAGGGTGGGGGGTAATAGGCTTCTATATAAGACAAAACCCCAAATATCAGGACTGTCCCTATAAAATTGGGACATGTGGTCACCCTACTTGCAAACAATGTCCCATGATTATTTCTTGCTGGTGCTTTTGCACTGTTGGCAACTCTTGGGAGCTCATCATAAGTGTCACAATTTTTATTGTTTTTCCTACAGCCCCAGCTGCTAGAACTAAGAGGTCACCCAAGAATCTCCGCTTTCTTTGGAAACAAAAAGTGAGTTTCTAGCCCTCCTGGGTACAGAGGAAAACTTGAAATGTGACCGGAGTGCAGCCTACAGGCTCCAAAACCAAAAGGCAAATCACAAGAATCCAAATTTTTATTTTTTTTAAACAAAATCTCATTATTTTCAAGCCAAACTCATGATTTTTCAGGGCCTGACTCCGGCTTGTTGAACATTTGAGGTTGGCAATACCGCTTTTGTTCCCTTTCTTGCGACGCCAGAACTCTCTCTGAACAGCAGAGGGCACCCCAGCTCTTAGCCTCAGCCTAAAGCAGCTTCACAAAGGATTTGGTTTTCCCACTACCGCTGAAGGGTCAAGGCCCACCGCAGCCTCCAGCTAGCTACGGTAGTACTGTAATTTCCAGCTCAGGTAGCCATGCCTCGATCAAGTTAGCATGCTACAAATAGCAATGCTGTGGTACCCTGTAGCCACCCCAAGTAGGTACGTAGGTCCAGGTGGGATTGTATAATGAGTCCGACCGCCTATACCTGCAATGCTAAGTTAGGACGCTAGCTTGATCAGATGTGAGCTGGAAATTACACCTCCAGCTCCAGCGGAGACCGATCCTTAATGATGCTCGTTTCAGTCATTCTGTGATGTCCAGCCGGCAGCACTATGGCCCATGCTGGAATCCTACCACAATGCTGAAGGGGTAGGGTGCTACGCCTACCCTTGGGCAGGTGGGGTATCAGACTCATCTCTGTTTTGCCTGTCTCTGCTGGCCTGTCCTCCAGAGGAAGTTAAAGATCGGGGCTCTGCTTTCTGTGCCTAGGTCTTCCCAGCACAGACTTCCCCTGTTTGTGACCTAGGACCCAACCTTGCAAAGTGCCGAGAGATCTCACTGCGTTGTGTGCTCAGCACCTTGCAGATTTGAGCCCCTCATGCAGATGGGTGCGATTTCCAACTCAAACGAGCCTACAGGACAATTTTTGCTATCCGTTGCATCTGTGCAGCTGGTCCTAGTGCAGGCGTGACCATGCAGAAAGGCTCTATGGTAAATCTGCAGATTCCTGCCCAAGAGCTTTGGGGATTGGAGGGTTGTGGGGTTTCCTGTTCCAAGACACAAGCAACATGCTCAGTGTTCCCCAACAGCCAATTCGGAGAGTGCTTCCACCTTTGAAATTAATACTTGATGGATCCCATTATGCCTAGGGGGACAAGGCAAAATGTAAGCCAGGAGGTCTAGGCTAGTGATCAAACCAGCTCCTTAGAACGGGCCCTTTGATCATAATTACCAAGTGTGGCAGGGTTAGTTACCTTTGCAGTGTGTGATGGGGGCTGCTGCTCTGGATGAAATGTAACAATGAAACCAACTGTCTTCCAAAAATAGTTTGACTCTGTCTGTGAAGTATGACTCGGGGGGCCTGGGACTTGATGCAGAGATAACACTGCACCACCTCTGTGTGTGTGTGTGTGTGCGCGCATGCATGTGAAAGTCTGTGTTCATAAACTTTACCATCAACATGCCTGCGTGTGTGTGCACGCATAGGGGTGCACAGAGATACTGAACCATTTGTGTGTGTGTGTGTGTACATGCAGTTGTGTGTGTTCATTGTATGCGTATGGTATAATGAATAGAGCTGTGCAACATGTTCCTCAGTTAAAAAAAAGAAAAAAAGAAAAAAAAAAACAACCAAGCCCCCTCAGCACTCCCCTGGGTTTGAGTTTTATTGCTAGACAAGGACTCAGTCCACAAAATTTGGATCTAGATTTCATACACCTCAGATTTCAGGGTTGCGCCGATCTAAACTTTTGGTCCAGCTCCACTATAAACACCGGGATCATCTGCAAAATATGGGCCCAGTTCAAGTTTGGGTTTTGACTCTTCCTGCCGTCGACTGGGGATTTTCAGCTACAGGTCCCTGGTTCTGCTCCTTGTGAGAAATAGGCTGGCTGTGAAATTTGGTTACAGAGATATAGTTAGGTCCCAGATTTTAATCATGCTGTAACCCAGTCTGAGGACAACAGTGTTGCAACTGGTAATTACAATCAAAGGCTCTGTTTGAAGGAGCTGGTTTGTTCCTTTGACTTCATTCTGCTTGTGGCATATACAAAGCCACTTAAGCAGATGGTGCCAGATGGAGTATCTTCTACCCTGCTCTGCCACTGCAAGCCATCCCTAATGGGATGCAGACGCTGACTCTTTGAAGATTTATTTTATATAACTGCAGCATTAGCCGCTCACTTTCCATAGCTATAGCCATGCCTGGTTGCCACAAAAGACAGGAATGCTGCCAGCGATTTTGCTCCTGCGAAAGGAAGCTCTTCAGATCTGCAGAGCCAGACTGCAGAAGGAACAGACACGGAAACATCATTCTGAGTACAGTAAACAGAACCCCCATCTAACGTGGCAGCCTTACAACAGCTCACAGGCCTGTAAAATATATACAGTGCAACCAAGGCTAGCCTTGCATCAGGGTGGTCAAGGGGCCCTAAGCATGACTAACATCATGTGTCATTCCATCCAGATGCAGTAGGCCCTCCTTAAATTACAAGGAGAGCAAACTGAGCTGCTTAAAAGGACCTCAAGGAGGTACTTGATTGAGATCACATGCTGCACCAGCCCAGTGAGCAACACGCATCAGGATGTAAGAAATCATTGTCGTGTCTCATTGATCCTTCCTGCTACACCCTAGAAAGGCCACCTCAGCTCAGGCCCTTTTGGCATTTCCATTTACAAAAAGGATCATTTCTGCCCCGATTAGATTTCTGAAGCCCCAGGGAGGGTAACGGAAGGCAGAATACAGCCGTTCATTGTTGAGGGGAGGCAAGTGCAGTGACTTTTCCTCCCTTTCGCAATTCACAGAGGTGGTTGTCACTGCCACTTCAAATGGACGTTTCAGGGATGGGACGGAGGGAAAAGCAGGAAATGATTTAGGCTCCAATTCAACAGTGCACCTTAAGCAGGCGCTTAAATACTTTGCTGACTGTGAGCCTTAGATTATTGCAATCATCTTTGATTTGGAAATCAGTTAAACACACACAAAATGGTCTGGGTTTCAGTTGCTTTCTTACCAACATTTCTACCAAACCCAACTTCTTCTTATGTGGCATCTCTGTTATGGAAGGGTTGCAACAATGGTAGCCATTCAGTACCATCCTCTGTTACTCTCTCTGTATATGAATAGTCCTTTTGGTCCATCATCCATGATTTTTTTTTTCCTGCCTTGTTCTTCTGCCACCAACTTTCCCTTCCAGTGCCTGTACAGATGCATCACCTGCAGACCCCCAAAAAATGCACCCTGCCAATCCGAATCTTTCCTTTCATAAGATATATGACTACTAGTGTTTGCTGAGTTCCCATAATCACCACTTCTTCATTGGTTACACCATCTATCCATGAGATTTTCAGAATTCTTGTGTACCACAAACTTAGCATGGAAAATTATTGTCCATAGTCTTTTGAAAATGGATTAGTAATTATCTGAGGCATTTTGGAGGAAATATACTTGAGATCTAACAAAGACAATTACATTTAAGAATGATTCCATTTAAATAGGCCAGAATTTTCTCTATAGTGTACTGTGCTGTTCTTTATTATGGGGCTATACTATTCCTGAGACCCAAATCCCATAATCCCTTTCAACTGCAAAGGATTGTGCGATATAATGGGTCACAAGACAAGTTTTTGCCCATTTTGTGGGTCATGAACTAAAAAGGTCTATCACCATTAAACTACTGCTTTGTTATAGGATGAAGCGGATGGATGGATGAATGGATAGATATATAGATAGAGAGGCCTGATTTTAAGAACAGCATTAGCTCAACTACTTTCTTTGTGCCTCCAAATAATAGCAGGCATAATTCTGCATGTGCCTTTATTTGCAGACCCAAATGAGATGGTGTATTTGTCAAGCTACCAACCTGTGATTAATAAATCAGGAAGCTTGCTGCCTACATGTCCTTGTTTGAACCTGCAAATAGGAGAGACCACGTTTACCGGATGCCAGATTTTAAAATCAGACCCTGCATGTTGTTCTGAATCAAATCTGCACCAGGCAGTCAGATTGCTGTTTGGCAGGATGCCCTTTTCACTGGTAAAAGTCCCTCCTTATTGTCACTAGACAAAGCTTATTTATATACAAACACAACACACTTCTTTAAAGGCATCCCTCTGCTTTTAGGAAGAAGCCGGCTTCTAGAGGAAACCCAGAATAAGTTCTATAGGCAAAAGTTGCACTGTATTAACTACCAACCAGGGCAGTTAACACTGTACAGCCCTGCTAGTGTGGATACAGTTACCCCAGCATAAAAGGACTTGTACTAGTGTCGTTTATTCCTGTAGGGGAAGAGGAATAACCTATAGCAGTATAGGGCACTTGTATACCAGTATAATTGCATCCACATTCACGGTTGTACTGGTATAACTATTTCAGTCAAAAATCGCACCCCTAAATGACATTGTTATACTGGTACAAAACCTGTGTGTAGAGTAGGCCTTAAGACCACGCAGGATTCAGTCCCTGAGTCATGGCAGTGAGCTACCGTCTTTCTCAACAGCTAGCAGACAAAATGATTCAACATCCATCATTTGCTGTTACACATCGACTGTGACATGCAACATGTTGCTTCTTCCATTGGATCTGATGAGACGGACCCAATAAGTAGATATAGTAGATGGACCTGAGACAGAAAGCTACTCTTAAGGTTTATATTCTCCTCTGGCAGCATGGGTGGGTAACTCGTTTTTGTTGACACGCACGCATAACTCCCATTAACTCTGCATTAAAGAAGCCATTTGCATGTATCTGAGGGGAAAACAAAACCCTAAGGATCTACTTCAAACTCACAAAAGTAGGGAAATGTAGGGTAATAGCTACCACTCCGTCCTTATCTCAAGCCCTTGTCTGTACTTCTTATCAGCTGCAATTTGGAAGTTGTAGAACACTGGGGGGTCTTGCACACTGTATTGGCTGAAATACTCAGACAGAATGCATCCAATGGAGGACACTGCTTCTGCCTTAACTATATAATGTCCTAAGTCTTGTGAGTTTAAAGCATCCATCTTATCTATCTTATGTTGGCAGTGTTGCTATAGCCATATTAGTCCCAGGATATTAGCGAAACAAGATGGATGAGGTAATATCTTTTATTGGACCAACTTCTGATAGTGAAAGAGACAAGCTTTCCAGCTACACAGTGTAGCCTCTTCTCCCACCTTGTCTCTCTTGGCAATTCTAAGATGACCATCACCTTTATATATAAGGTACCATATACTTTAAGGTGGCTTTTTTCCCGTCCTTCTGTATCATTCTGCCTTTATAAGTGAATAATTACTTTTCATTTATCCAGGCCCAAAGGGGTGAAGAGACTTGCTCAAATTCACACAGCCAGTCAGTGGCAGAGCAAGCAACACAACCCAGGAATCCTGCCTCCCCGTCCTTTGTTCTAATCACTAGAGAACACTGCTACCCTGTACCCAGTATACAGAAAAAGCAGGAGACCAATAAGCATTAACTGCAGTTTTGCTTTGCTCCTTTTACTTCTCTGTGCACTTCCATTTATCAAACTGTCCACATGTAGAACTGCTCATAGAAGTGAATTGTTTTTTCAGCCACATTGTCCAACAATGCAACAAGACAATATGTATGCTTCTACCAATTCTGCATCATTTGTGTTCACAGAAACCAAACCAATCAGTGATGTCATTGTCATCTTCGAACTCGAAGGATGAACAACAAAACAACATAATCGTTGACTAGAACAGGTCTGCCTATCTCTGCAGATATGTCTAACAGGGAGCCAGATTCAGCTGTTCTTATTTACAATGCATAGTGACTTACTCCATACTACTATTTATGAATAAGCTTGGCAGAAGCTCAGTTTGTACGTACATCAATGTCAAATTGATGTTCTATATTAAGCCAAGCCAATATTGCAAAAGCATTACGAAAAGTGACTAGCCAGGGCACAAAATCTATTTGTCCAGCCCTTATCAGGATGGCATTGAAAAAAAAATTAAAAATATTTACTTGTCCGTCAAAAAAAATTTCTAGCTCCAGGTGAATGGATGAACAGAATGGGGCCCTGTGGATTAATCAGAGTATCTCATGGACTGCTACAGTGGAATTCGGTGACCATTGTACTGATCATTAGGCTTGATAGGTCATAAATTACTTTCCATAGCCTTTTCCTATTGGTGCTAATGTGTTTGCCCCTCTCTTATGCTGATCAATGGGGCACTCAGTTGAAAGGATCAGAGCAGTATTAGTTTCTTTGGTGTTTTCAAAGGCAAGAATGAATTTCACACCTGTCTGAATACCGCTCAGCTGCAGGTAAAGAATGTTGCCAGTTGGCAGGAGTGCTAATTAGAGGCAATTATAAGCTAAATGACCCTCCTTGGCATTTAAATACCTAGGAGAACTCTGCCTTTTTGCAAGATGGAGCTCGTGATTCTATGAACATGTCTGATACAGGAAGTTCATTCTTGTATGAATCTAGAAATAGGGCCCAACCTGTTGCTATTGACCTCAGTGGCAGAAAAGGTCACACCCATGGCCTTTTACCAAACTGGGGACATTGTCTAAAAATGTCACTCCATCACACCAGTGTTAGCAAAATCAGGAGCCCTAGTGTTCGTAAGGATCCCAAAACATCCCAAAACATCATGTTGATTAGAGCATAAGAAGGTAAGAATGGCCATATTAGGGCAGACCAATGGCCCATCTAGCCTAGTATCCTGTCTTCTGACAGTGGCCGCTGCCAGATGCTTCAGAGGGAATGAAAAGAAAAAGGCAATTATTGAGTGATCCGTCCCCTGTCATCCTGTCCCAGCTCTGGCAGTCAGCGCATGGGGTTGCATCCCTGATTAGACTAGCTCTGAGCAGGTTTAATTGATACAGAGCCAAATTCCAAGCCAGCTTCCCTGTTGACTTTAATGGCGTTATGCCTGTAGAGAATTCAGCCCACAGTGTTAAAAACAGCTGCAGCCATGGGAGGCCTATGTACACTAGGATGTTGCAACAGGGGGGAAATTTTAAAGCTACAGTGATCCTAATGACAGGTTTCAGAGTAGCAGCCGTGTTAGTCTGTATTCGCAAAAAGAAAAGGAGGACTTGTGGCACCTTAGAGACTAACAAATTTATTTGAACATAAGCCTTTGTGAGCTACACCTGAATGCATCCGATGAAGTGAGCTGTAGCTCACGAAAGCTTATGCTCAAATGAATTTGTTAGTCTCTTAGGTGCCACAAGTCCTCCTTTTCTTTTAGTGATCCTAATGATTACAATGAAGGATCCTTACACTGGGTTCGGTTCTGTATACTTTGATATTTCCATAAAGAAATCAGGTATCTTGAGCCAATTGGGTACCAGATCATACCCAATGCAATGCTGTCACACCAGTTACAACACACAACTACAGAAAATAATTCAGCTCTCACCCCAGTCAAAGGCTCCTAATGCAGGAAAGCATCTCTATAAATCAATGGGAGACTTAAGAACGTGTTTAATTTTAAGTATGTGCTTATGTGCTTTCCTGGATTGAGGTCTAAATCAGGAGTAAACCCACTGGTGGCAATGGATTTACACCCGTGAAAGACGGGGGAGCTGAGACCCATTGAACCAAACTGTAAACCCTGTATAGAATGGAAACCACTTCAAGTCAGGGGGTGCTGCAGCAGCCCCAGCACCCCTATTTCTAGCACCTATGGTAAAAGAAGAATCAGGCCCAGAATGGTCTAAAACATAGTGGATTTGAGCTCAAGAAAATGAAATTTCTTTGCTTATTTTTACTGCAATGAGAGGTCTGTTTTCTCCCCTTTCAACTATTCAGCAGTATCTCAGAGTTGCCTTTAGCAGGATCTTGTATGTTTATTTTGCCACTGAAATTACAGCTGTTTATTTAATCTCATCTACACCTTATTTATCTTGCCTATGTGACCTGCTGGCTGGTTAAGACTGAAATGCAGCTGCTGTTATTGTACAGTAAATAATTTGTTATAGCAATGTTGCTGCAATAAAGTAACTTATTGGCACAAAAGAAACCTCTCAAAAGGCGTAGCTGAACTCCTGGGTGTCACCCCTGATTGTAACATAAAATCTGAATGATAGATAGATAGATATAGATGATTTTGCCAGTGGGGTAATTTCAATTTCACATGTTACAGGTCCACCCCTGCATTCCTTATAAATCTCAAACTACCATTGACTTCGGGGGGAGGTTTTTGAGTGTACAAGGAACGCAGGCTCAGACTTTTCATTGTTTTTGTGGGCATGATCTTCCAAGAGTCCCTTAATGTCTGTTGAAGAATTGTAAGTTCCACTTACCCTAAGACCAATAGAAAATGAGGGTGTTTGCCATTTAGCAGGGCCAGGTCCTCTATCACTCAACTATTTCTAGCATCTAGGCACCTGATCCAAAGCTCATGGAAGTCAGCGGGAGTCCAATCAAAAATAATCTTGATCTGATGATGCACTAATACAGAGCGCTTCTTCCAGGAATATCCAAGCACTTTGCAACAAGAACAAAACTAAGAAACATATCTGAGGTCTAGATCTGCAAAGATATGGAGGTGTGTCACTCCAAGGCACCTCAATACCTTTGAGGCCCTGGGCCTGAGTTACAACACTTAGTCTTAAAAAGAGCAGGAGGACTTGTGGCACCTTAGAGACTAACCAATTTATCTGAGCATAAGCTTTCGTGAGCTACAGCTCACTTCATCGGATGCATTCAGTGGAAAATACAGTGGGGAGATTTATATACATAGAGAACATGAAACAATGGGTGTTACCATACACACCATGCATCCGATGAAGTGAGCTGTAGCTCACGAAAGCTTATGCTCAAATAAATTGGTTAGTCTCTAAGGTGCCACAAGTCCTCCTGTTCTTTTTGCGAATACAGACTAACACGGCTGCTACTCTGAAACCTACACTTAGTCTTGTGATTCTATAAGGGCCTGATCCATTGAAGTGAACAGTCTTTGAATCAAGCTTTAGCTCCAGGTTTCATCTTTCCTTGTGTGTATTCACATAAGACCCTGTTATGTTTCATCTTGTCATGCTGCCCTTAGCCTTTTGAAGTTCTGGGGAAATCCAGGTCTGATTGTATGGATGAGTAATGCTGTAGTTATCTCTCTTTTTTTCCCCCAATCAATACGATGATGTCCACACACATGCCAAAGCCAGGCGAAAGCTTTGTTTTGTCTGCTTTTGAAATACAGACATTCTTTTGATATTTGAAAGCAAAGAATTACCATAGGGGCAAACAGACCACGGTGAAGGGCAGTGTAGAGCACAATGAAATAGAACGGCACGTAACAGTTTTGCAAATGAGGGTTTGATGTAAATGTACAGCATGCCTTTCCCCACCCACCCCCACAGTAAGCACACATAAGCAGCATTTATTCAATCCACAGAGCCTATGATTCTATTAAAGCAAAGCAATGTTTCACACCATAAATACAATTATTACATCAATGCACATAGAGTGCTCACGCAGGAGGTATTTTTCTTCAATAACTATTTGTTCTGTCTCTTTTTTAAAGAGAGAAACCCAGATCCACTGTGCATGCTTCTGTTTCTGATACACACTGTGCCTCTGTGGGTACATCTCTGGCTATGGTTGCATGCACATCTCTCCATATAGCTGTGTATCCCACTGTGCCTGTGTCTTTTGGGATATTTGTGTGTAACTCTGTGTGTGTGTCTGTATTTCTGTGGCCTTGTCTATGAGAAATTTGCACCTATTTAGGTAAACTAGTTTACAGTTAAAATTCATGCAACCCCCTGTGTGGGTGAGCTGCTTTTGGTTTAAGAGGGGTTCACTTCAGTTTACCTTAAACGTGGTTCCTATTAAAATAGACTTAAAATCGATACAAGCCTGTTTCAAGCTGAAATGAGCATGTCCACACAGCCTTTTGCACCCCCCCCGAACATCACGCCTTGATTTAAACCAGCACAAGTCTGCCTGTGGACAAGCCATGAGGGCCTCTGCCAGTCTCCCCCAGTGTTCATCGCAAAGCCTGCCTCTCCGTTTCTGTCTCCCCTCCAGCACCTTTCTGCGCGTCTCCCTCTCCATCTGTTTGTCTCTATTTCTGTGTCTGTCTCTTTTCCAGCACCTGCCTGTCTTTCTGCCTCTCCTCCCAGCGGTGCTGGAATAATTTTTACAGTGCGGAGGGGGGGGGGGTGCTGATGGTGATGGCAACCCGGTGTGGTGTTTGTTATTACTACAGCAAGGCAGGGGGGGCGCAGCAGCAGCCCTAGTTCCAGCACCAGGGCCCGTCTCTTTCTGCCTGTCCCAGCCCATCTCTGTGCCTCTCCCCAGCTCACCACCGACACCTTTCGCAGAGAGCCCGTCACGTGCCCCGGGGCGGCCACTCGCAGGCGGGGGGCGGGCCCGGACCGGGCAGGTTTGTAGCATTTATCGGCCCCGGGGCGCCGCGGCCGGCAGAGGGTCGCTGCCTTGCGCCCTCACCTGGGCTGGAGATCGCGGCGCTGCGCTGCGCTGCGCCCCGGCGCGCCCTGCCCCAGCCATGGCTCTGGCCCCGGCCGAGGCGCTGCTGGCCCCCTCGCTGGCCGAGGGCCGGATCCAGCCCCCCAAGCCGCCGATGAAGAAGCAGGCGGTGAAGCGGCACCACCACAAACACAACCTGCGGCACCGCTACGAGTTCCTGGAGACGCTGGGCAAAGGCACCTACGGCAAGGTGAAGAAGGCGAGGGAGCGCTCCGGCAAGCTGGTGAGTGGCCCCGGGCGCCGCGCCCTGGCCTGCCGCGGGCACCTCTGCTTGCCCCCTGCAGCCCAGCCCCGCTTCCCGGCTTCTGGCCGCTGCCCCGCAGGGGAGACCCCCACCCCAGGGCTGCTCCGAAGGGACGGTGCCATCCCCGGGGTCCCCCGCCTGCCCGCTGCCGCTTGCGCGGAGAGCGGCCTTTCCCTCCAGCCCTCGGGGGCTCCTCTTGCGCCTGTTTGGCTTAAAGAGAAGGAGGCTAGTGGCACCTTAGAGACCAGCCAATTTACCGGAGCATCCGCTTTCCTGAGCTGCAGCTCACTGCATCGGGTGTAACTGAGCCGCAGCTCACGAAAGCGGATGCTCCGGTAAATTGGCTCGTCTCTAGGGTGCCACTAGCCCTCCTTCTCTTTATGCAAATACAGACTAACAGGGCTGCTACTCTGAAACCTGCTTGGTTTAACGCTCTCCTAGGGTGACCAGACAGCAAGTGTGAACAATCAGGACAGGGGGTGGGGGATAAAAGGAGCCTATATAAGAAAAAGGCCCAAAAATCGGGACTGTCCCTATAAAATCGGGACATCTGGTCACCCTATGGGCGCGCTCTCTCTCTCTGGCTTGATGCGTTTACACGGTACACCGGCGCTGCCTGCCTTTATCGCGCGGCTTGTTCCGGGATGCAGCTGCTGCTCCCCTTGCGCCTGCGGCTGCAGTAAACCCCCGATTTTGGTCCTGTCCAGTTTGCGCGATGCTGAGCTGCGCGGGGTGTGCGCAGGGCGGAGCCAGGCGTGGGCTGAGCCAAGCTGCCTGCGGCTCTTCAGGTTCAAGGCTACAATATTAATGGAAGTGGGGGAATAACCAGTTGCTGGGTGCGTAGTAGGTGACTATTTACCAGAATGTAATTCAAGGGATGGGGGTGAGGGGGGAGCGTTGCTGTAATGAAATCTTAGACCATGGAGGTGGTGGTGGTAATAAAAGTAAGGCAAAAAAGAACTGAAAAGTTAATCTTATATGGAACAAATTAAATGAGGTTGCTGGTTCTGCCACTTGTCTAGACAAGACCTGGTAGAGCAGCCTTGCAAAATCTACTTGCACAGGGTGAGTAATTCTCCTTGATGCGGGAGAGTAAAACGATTAGGCTCTGCTTCCTGGTGCAAACTATACTTGGATGGGTGTAAACGACAAGATGTTTTCTAAGTGGCTCTGTAGGTGGAGTAGGTGAGATGGTCACAGAAAATCCCTTTAAATGTTCCTAGGCTGGGGGCTTTCTGTGTGATGGGATTATAAAATGAACAGCACCTTGTTGTTGTTTGTGAAGTAGGAGGCTGTGTTGTGCAATAAAGAACGCTTCTGCCAGGGAATTTATTTCCTCTTGAAAGGGAAGGACAAGCCAGCCAGTAGTCTGCTGTATTTACTGTAGTTGCTATAATTGATCTGACATGAATTGCCTGGCACTGGTTTGCCTTCATGGCCTGTGCTAATTTGAAATGCAAAAAGGCCACCTCTCTTTGGCTAGGTTTCAGGGAGGCTATTGCCCAATCAACAGGGATTCCAAGCTCTCTCCCCTCTCATAAGGGCCTGCCTGATTCTGATCTTGCCTACCCTGGTATAAAGCAGGAGTAACTTGACTGAAGTTATTGGAACTGTGCAGGAGGTGGAAGGGGCAGATTCTGGCTTTACACTAAAGCTTTTGATACTGCATGCAGTAAAACTGGTTGGTGCTCATCACAGGCATGTAAATGGTTAGGCTTGCCAACCGATGACATGCATCCCTGTATAAACCCTTTCTGAGAGGTGTAATGTGTGTAGGTTTGGCAAGATCTATTGTTCAGAGAACTTGGTCCAGCAGTTGCATTATGTTACTACCTCTTGGAGCACTATTGAGTGGCTCATTGGAGGGCGGGGGGGGGGGGGGGGGGGGTGTAGAGGAGGTCACAGCTTCCTGTTGCACACTTGACCATCAAAGTCAGATTTGCTCCTGAAAAGGGGTTTGTACCGGTAGTAGTATCCGGTAGTAGTACATATCGAGTAGTGGAGAACAAACATCACACTCGAGTCTCTTCCCCCCTGAGTTTTGGTTACTATGAAACATATAAAGTCTAAGTGGTGCAGCATGCAAGCAATTCTACACCTCTAGATTGTCTCCTCACCCCTGACTCCAAGAGTGTCTGCTTTCACTGAAAGGTTAGTTCAACTTTATGGTGTTTCTGCCTCTCTCAAGCCAATTATAGGTTTTTAAGTTTCAAGCCTCTCCAAAAACTGTGTGAAAACACACACGTATTGGACTTGGTCTGTATTGCTTCACCACCACCAGCTATGCAATCTGTCTAAAATGGGAGAATGTATTGTAAATTTCCCTGTGGTTGGAGGCCAACACCCTATCTTGAGAGGTTTTTTTGGGGAGGGAAATACTGACACAAAATGGATCAGCTACAGACTGTGAGTGGACCTAACCCCCCCCAAGGAGCCTCTGCAAAAATCTAAAAGGCAAACCTAGACACTTGCTCCCTGCTTTGAGTCACTAAGGTGCGAGAGGTGATCCATGGAAGACAGATTCATACACACAAACCCACATGATCCCCTCTTACGTGGGTAAACATCAAGACACAACTTCAGTAACTCAACTGGCCTGGCAAAGCATCAGTGTTCAAGTCCTGAGGAGAAGGCGTGGGTGGGTGTGAGATTCAATTACTAATGTGCCAGAATGGCATGTAAAGAAAAACAATTGTGCTCTGACTTGCTAGAATTCTAAATGTATGGTTTTCCTTTCCTTACGTAATATGAAGTAGTTCTTGGCTGACTTAAGTAGGTGTAATGCTGGCAAAAGAAATGGCCTATCTGATGACTCTGGAGTCTCCTAATCTGCTGCATAACCAGGACTGTGGCAGTGCAGTCTCCCACATCTTGACCTGGAAGGATCCCTTTGGCTGGGACCTGGAGAAGAAGGGTTGGTTCAGCCTCCGTAGCCCACTTATCACTGGATTTCTTTAAGTACCCAAAATCAGATGTCATTGGGCTCGTCTAATCTAATACTTGGAATTAAGCTCTTTGGGGCAGGAGTTCATGTTTGTACAGTGCCTGGGATAATGAGGTCCTGGCCTCCTAGTGCTACCATAATAGAAATAGCATATGCAGGCCACCAAACAATCTCTAGGTGTAAGTGACTTGGCCAGTTCATATGTGGAACTATTCACCTAGAAGCAAGTGCCTGCATCACAAAGCCCTCTTATGTTCTCTTCCTAACTCTGCTTGGCAGTAAAGTGGGTTAATATTTGTTCGTTTTTAGTGGCTTCCGCTTCCTAAATAAGGAGTAAGAGCAAATAACTTCATTTGGTTAGTTAGTCTTTTCAAGGACTGTGAGCGATGCTAACCCTGTTAGCAAGAGTCACAGTACCCATCGTATTTCAGCGCGCGCTCTCTCGTATCTTGCTGGGCAGAAGCTGCCTCTGTTGGTTTCACTAAACACAGTCACCCCCCCCCCCCCCAATTGGCTAGCCTAATTGGCTGTTCTTTCTCCATCTCTAGTCCTCCTACCTAGACTCAAACAAGACGGCAAGTTCTGCTTTAATTGGTCTAATTGTGGAGCTGTCAGGAGTGTGGATTTCTGTTGAAATTCAGACTGCATGGAAATGGTGATGTTTTTGTGTGAAACGTTAATTTTCTGCTATAAACGTTTCTTTGGCTGCAGGGTTCTCATGCCCTGCTGTTAAGATGTAAGAACAGGTTAAAACCTTTTTCGGTGTGGGTGTCCTTCCTGACCACTTGGAAGCTTTCCTTCCGAAGTAACTGGGATGCTGAGAGCGTGATTGGCTCTTGCCCTTGTTTTGAAATGAAACTCCCAATGGAAATGCAGCTCGGGGCTGAGTAGTCAGCCTGCCTTCTGCACCTGTTTGCTCTGCAGCACCTGCCCATAGGCTGGGGGAGAGACTTGCTTTTAGTGCTTGGGTTTCAGCCAAGCCAAACAAGAGGCTTGAGTTTCTATGGTACTTGCCTGCAATGTCTGACAGATCCTCATGGGCCGGGGCTATGTGGAGGGGAAAGGGCACCTGGAACAATTTAAAAATAGCAAAAACCTCCCTTTTGATCTTTAGTAACAAGACCACACTGGACTTCTCCACAATGGGATGGAATCTGTAATTCACCAGGAATGATATTGTGTGCACAACCTGGAACAGCTTTAAAAGCACCTGATGGGCTTGTGGCTTAGTAATGCACTGTTTGTCACCTCCTTGAAATACTCTGCTCTTTCTGCCCATCCCCCCTGCCCCCCAGCATAATTTAAACCCTCCTGATTCAGAACTTGCTTTCAGATCACCAAGTGGCAATGACCAGCAGAGTGCCTGGTAATGTGAAGTCCACAACAGACTTCAAGGCTCTTGTGTGCCCCACAGGATGTTCTAGACATGCATGCTCTGTTATTTAGATGGCCTGAAGCTTGAGGCGGACAGAGCTGGCTGTCTAGCGTTCATGGTCGGCCCCCAGTGGCACAGGCGTCTACCTCCTTAACAGCCCCACCAGAGGGGGGCAAGAGCAGACTGTGAAGAGTGAACTACTTTACTGCCAGCTCAAAGCTGGGAGTTGGCACTGGTGTTGCCCGTGCTGTACCTGTGATGGGGCAGGAGTAAGGGAAGCTGAGTAGCATGACTTCAAGCCAGCAATAAGCTAGTCTTAGAATCATAGAATATCAGGGTTGGAAGGGACCTCAGGAGGTCATCTAGTCCAACCCCCTGCTCAAAGCAGGACCAATCCCCAATTAAATCATCCCAGCCAGGGCTTTGTTGAAAGCTAATGCTGGAGCTCGACTACTAGACAAACAGTCTTGAATAATAATGGGCGGCAACATTTTTATTGCACGAGATTGGAGCACGGACCATGGCTTCTCCTTGCTGGGAAGAACTCTTAAGGTGCTGAGCTGGAAACCAAAGCACTAGCCTATCCAAACCAGAGTCTTTCAAAGTTGGGAGGTGAGCAGGTTGGGGGGGTGGGTAGGGGTGGGAAAGAGACAATTGCTGTTAGCTGTTTACTGTAAGCTTGATGGGCTAATGCCACTTGATGCTGCAGGAATATTGGCTTACACAAGTTTGTATGCCCAACTGCATCAGAAGCCTTAAGATGCTGCCATTTTCAGAGGTTTGGTTGGAGCCATTCAGCATCTGTCTGCTAGGCAATAATAGGCTCTTGCTTTGAGACCAAAGATGTATGCAATGCAATTCCTCTTCAGTCAGCAGGCACAAAAGCTGCTGATGCAGCAGGTGGCTCTGTGTCCTAAAGATCATCAAGCCAGGCTAGATGCCAGGCATTCCAGCCACATGGCTCTGGGGAGGTGAATGGCCAGCAAGTGACTCATTATAGGGACTTGGGGGGAGGGGGGCAGGCAGGCTAGCTTGTTACATAAAGGCTTTCAAGCAGTTGTACACCCCAGATAATGGAGTGGGACAGAAAGGGTTAATCTTTAACCCATGAACGGAGCAGAGAGGCCATTGAATGAGTGTCCAATGCTCATGTCACTCTTGAGTACATGCCTTCTGTATTGTTGGATAACAAGTCTTGGACTTGAGTTTTCACATCCTCTCTGGCTGGGGTTTGTTATGGCCCTTAGTAACGCTTGGGTTTAAACCCTCTAATTGGGCCAGCACAACTTTCCCCTCTTGCATATGGAAGTCCAGTGTCAATCTCTGACCTGCTGCTGACCCCATGTGCCAGTGCTTGACTAGGTAAGTGGGACCCAATGTAGAGCAGGGAGACGCTTCGGCACGTGGGAGAATCAGACCTCTCCTATACGTCTGTCCAGATGATCCCTCGCACAAAGGGACTGACGCGGCAATCTAAAGCTTGGTGCTCTAGCAGTCAACGATTCGTTATCTGTGAGGTGACTGGCTTAGCTCAACTGTCGGTTTATTTTGGGAGATGTCGCTCTGACAGCACCAGGACACGCTTTGCAGGCGAAAGAGATGGTGACATAACAGGAATAGCAGCGATGCAAAGTGTGTGGTACCTCTTGTGACCCCAGTGTGCATGAGGAGCAGCTAGCCGGAACGCATGCGCCTAGTTACTGTAACTTCCCAATCCGCAGCATGGTCAAGGCAAGGAGCCACGTCAAACCTGACTTGGGAAGAGTCTAGGCAGTGGGGCACTACTCTGGCAGGCTGGGGCGGAGGAAGAATGCCAGGGAGGCATCAGGTTGAGCATCTGGCATTCAATAATGCCAGCAGATCACCTGTGGGAAGATTTCTCTTTAATGAAAAAGGCACTCTAGCCCTGCACTGACCCTGGGGTGCAAGGCAAAGCTGCTCCCCCCCCCCTTTTCTTGTTGCTGGGAGACCTGGCACTTTGTATCATCTAGGATCCTTTTACAGGATTAACGCTGTTCCGCATTCTTGTCTGAGAGAAGAAAAGAGGTTCTGCCGGATTCAGTTGTAAATTCAGCCCAAGGAGTATATTGTTTCTCTCCAGTCCCTTTGAAAGAGGATTAGGAGGCATCCATTCTCCAGCACTTACTTTTCTTTCTCCTCCACTCTCTCTTGCCTTGTAGAGGAGCATTCATAATGAAGAAATCTGAGCAAACTCTGGAACGCTGGCTGCTGCTGGCAGTTTGTATTTTCAGCATGCCAGCCAACTGGTCCCATTTCAGGGAAGTCCCATGTTTACTGCTTGTGCCTCTGTCACGTGGGGAACATTATCAGGAACTTGCTGATGGCTCCTTGAGTGCCAAACTTTCTCATCAAATCCAAGTACTCTTTTCCTCTGAAACAAACAAGAAACCTGTTTTCCATCTGCACCAAACCAAGATGTTGTTTATCTTCAAGTCATGTGTAGAGGTCACATTCCATTCCCTGGCTGTAATGTACCGGGCAGCAATGGTGTCAGACACTGTTCATGTAATGTAACTAACAGATTGGCCCCTTGCTACCTTGCAGGAAAGTGGGGTTCATGGTTTCTGGTTGGGGTGGCAGAACTAGCAGCATGCTTGGCTTTGTGGCTACTGGGAAGTAGAGAAAGGAACAGCTTTTCGGGGAGACAAGGGCCTTTCCCCAGATCATTCTGCAGTGAACTAGAAATCTGGAGCAGTTCTGACTGGATTGTATGAAGGGGAGCACTCACCCGGATCACTCCCCTAGAGGTGTGAGGCATGGGATTCAAAGGAAGGTGACCATTTGTAACGGGCACCCAACAAAAGAACTTGACAAGACAGAGCCTAAACTATTGAACTACCTCCTCAGTAAGGTTGAGTCACAAAATGTGAAGGATGGTCCCGTTAAAGCACTGGGCGAGGACTCCTGGGTTCAATTCCCTGCTCTGCCACAGACTCCTTGTGAGACCCTGGGCAAGTCACCCAAATCTCTGCTTCCATTCCCCATCTCTAAAATGGGGACACCACTTCCTTTGTCTATTTAGGCAGCAAGCTTTTCAGGGCAGGGGCTCTCATGTTCTAAGTACAATACCTAGAACAATAAGCTTCCAACTCCTGTCTCTAGAGGCTACCCCCTTGCAAATAAGTACATGAGCTGAGGTTTCATCTGCCATTGTACTAGTCTGGTTACTCCAATCCCATGCACCCAGTAACTGGTGAGTCTCCTATCTCTCGTTTCAGTGAGAAACACTCTGAAGGAACCCCGTAGGCTCCAGCGTTAATCCTTCCTTTATTTCTGTTCTCATTTACAGGTTGCGATCAAGTCAATCCGGAAAGACAAAATTAAGGATGAGCAGGATCTTGTCCACATCCGGAGAGAGATTGAGATAATGTCGTCCCTCAACCACCCCCACATCATTGGTATCCATGAAGGTAGGCTTAGCTAATGTGGATAGATTGGGGCGGGGGGGACAATTGAGGCTTTCACTCAATCCATAACTTAAGCTGGTCTGTGCAAGGAAGTAACCTTCCTTTAAGCATCTAATTTATGCTTTGTGTCTCACTGCCAACTAGCCCTTCACCGCTTGCTGCGCTTCGTGCAGTTGACACGTTCCTAGGGAATCTGCAGAGCTGGCTAACGGCATGTGGTCAGACTTACTTTTGCTGTGTCTGCATCCTGCCAAGTGCAACATCTATTGAAAAGATCTTCCCTGGGCCTTAACATGAAACAATACCCCTCTGCACCACGAAACTGGCTTCTGTCACTGAGCTGCTCTGTGAGCTACCGGCAAACTTGGGGGAGAGAGAGAGACTCTGGGATGAGCGTAGCTGCAGCCCTAAATACTGCCCCCTGGAATTCATCTACCCAATACAATATCCTGTATGGATGCAAGATCCTGTATGCAGTTGCTAACTGCATCATGTTGCAGCATCCCGCAGTATGATGTAACTTGGCTGTCTCTGATGCAGGCTTAAATTGCCTGTGCAAGCTAGCTGGGGTGGGGAGTTGGGAGGTGCTTTAAAGGTTACTAGTAACCAGGCATTAGATTACAGAATCCCTTCGGGGCGGGGGGGAAACGAGGCAAAGCTAAAATTTAAGCAAGCCACTTTCTCTGTGGATTATTCTTGTTAGGGACACCCAAGACTCTGCAGTTCCCCTCTAAAAATATTGCAAAAATATTGAAAATTGAAAATATTGCAAAACAAGCAGGCAGAAGCAACTCGCTTATTGCTTATGCCTGGGGCATGTGTGGGTGACTCAGCAGCTGCCAGAATAGAGTGCAGTTAGGCTCTCGGGCTTCTGCTGATCAGCTCTTGGATTTCGTCCTTGTTTTGTGTACAAAATGAGGCAGTCAGGTGGTGGTAGGGGAATATCTGCTCTAAAAATAGCTTCTTCCCCTCCCCTCCATTCTGAACCATGCAGAGAACAAAGGCTTGAGAGCTTCAGAAGCCTTTTTAGTCTGCCTGCCCCACAACTGCATGTAGTCAGAAAGCTAGAGACCTGAAATGCTGCTTTCAGCAAAAGCATGGACTGGATAGCCCAGAGGACCTTTCCTTTCTAGGTCCTGCATTTGAATTCCAACTCAGGTAGCTGTTGAGTGATCTACGTGAAATATACCACCAACTCCAGGTCTCAATGGCCCAGTGCCAGCATTGCAAAGCACTGCAGTAGTTATCCTAGTATGAATACTGAGCTACTCTCTCTACTAGAGTTCTCCTTTCCCCATCCAAGGCTTGGTTGGCCACTGGCAGGGTGGTGTGGAAGCTTGTGCTGCTGCCCATGCTGCCTTATGGACAGAGGACTTTGATCTCCAGTGTTGTGGTCTCCAGGCACCATTCTTAACGAGTGCTGAACTTGGGTGAAAATTTGTTCTCAAATTCTAGTTGCAGTCAAACCCACCCAGAGCAAGTCTCCAATCAGACTGGTCTAGTATCATTTGAACACCTCCTACTTGATTCTTTGGAACTTATATTTAATATCTCTGTCAGCTGACTCTGTGGAATTTTTATAGCTTTATCATGCCTGCTATTAAACTACATGGTAATGTCTGTATCACACCCTTTCAGAAATTGTGTGCAGTATCTCAAGGTTTCTCCTCTAAACACAGCAAGAGGACTGGTGCCGTACATTACGCTGAATGTTTGTATTGACTGAGTCATTCTGATCCTGGCCTCCATTCTCAGAATCCCAAAATACCACTTCTGAAAATAGCAGAAGAAAATCCTACATTTCTTGGCTAAATCTGGCTTTGTAAAATGGATTCTGAGAGTGTAGTGGTCTACACCCAAACTGGAACCACTGCAGTTTTCCTCGTCAGGGCTATTAAGAACCACATGCCATCTTTGTCAGCTTGGAATCCTTTCTCACCTGGTCTGTGGTAGTAGATCAATATAGCAGCTACCTAGTGTGTCCTCGACATCCCCAATCTGCTGAGCAACAGTCTGTTTGTACCCCCAGCAATCGAACGGGCACTTGCGCTTAAGCAGTGGAGTCTAGATGTTACCTTTTTGGCTCAAATCAGAGAACGCAGAAATGGGGTGGGTAACTTTTTTTTTTTTTTTTTTTTTTTAAATCCGACTAGTGGACAGAGACCAGGATGCCAGTTGAAAGAAGATGCCAACTGGACTCCTCCATGTCTGAAGGCACCCTAACTCCTGAGCATACTTGAATGCTCTGTGGCATCTCCTGACTCCCCTCCCCCCTTTTTTTGTCCCATCTAGTGTTTGAAAACAATAGCAAGATTGTCATTGTGATGGAGTATGCCAGCAAGGGAGACCTGTATGACTACATCAACGAGCGGCAGAGGCTGACTGAGCAGGAGGCACGACACTTCTTCAGACAGGTCGTGTCTGCGGTCTACTACTGTCACAAGGTAAGTGAGCATCGCTGCCCTGAGTCTGGGCAGCAGGAGGGCTTGGGGCCTCTCCATGACCTACTCGATGCAAAAGGTGATACTTGGCCACAGCCATGGTCTCCAACCAGACCCTTACCCATGAATGTTAGTCTTGCTCCTGTGCACCTCCCCAGCACTTTCTGGTGGGGTTGAGGATGATATGATGATACAGCAGCATAGACTGAAGGGGTACGCTGGTCAAACTCCTAACTAGATAAAACCGCCTATCTGGAGGAGTGCAACCTTGATAAAGAATATCACCTGGCAGGCTGATAAGCTCACTCTCCCGCATGTCACGTTGTGTTGTAGCAGAGTCCAAACCAACATCTCTTTCCCCCACCCACACTCTCCAAAAAAGACCTGTTCATCAAATCCTTGACTCCCAGCACCCTCCAGACAGGGAGCATGCAGGGTGAGCCCTGTGCTGGCGCCTACCTCCTGGGTTTGGAAGGGAATTGCAAGCTTCCCTTGGGGAGACAAGGGTGCCTAGCACTGGCATGTCGTAATGCTAAACTGCTGTGCTTTTCTAACTAGGTCAGTCACAGTGTATTAATTCCAGCCCAACCCCAGGGTAAGGGAAACACCCAGAGCTGTCACACAAGTCATAAAGTAAAAGCTAAAATAGCCCGGTTCAAGTTTCACTTTTCATAGTGTGACTTGTGCATCAAGTTCATGTGGGGAAATAGCATGCAGGGACACCTGGTGAAAGACCTTGTCTGAACCATCCCAATGCTTGTACCTCCTCACGCCCAGAAGACCTGGAGTTGCAGGTTCTTGCTTGTTTATTACCATGGGCAACCACGTTCCAGCACAAATTTCACACCGGCTTAAGAACAGGTTACTGGACAATTGGGCCGCTTGAGCTAGGCAGCTTATCCGCTACAATATGTAGATGCCAAGATTCTCCAAGTTTTGCACCCAGTTTGTGGTCCTCTTCAGAGATGTCCTGGAACAATTTATTTCAATGTGGGTTGTTGGCGATCAATAATTTGGACAACCCTGGCAGTTGCTAGTAAACTATACAGGTACATAGCCAAGCACCAGAACATGGGTGGAATCAATGGGAAATATCCGTACAGCTAGTCTAGATGAGGTACTTCCAAGCAAATGGAAGTGCTGAAAGGCCCAGCACAGGCAGGCTTTTATCTACTTGTTCCTGGCCCAGTGGTGGGGTGCCACCCGCCACCCAGAAGAATTATACTTCAGCCTAACGCAAAAAAGCACCTCTGACTTGAAGTCAAGGCCCTTCCTTTTGGCACCCCATTATGGGAAGCAGTTTAATTGAATACACAGACACACACACTTCATCTCCTCTCCATTACCAGGAATTCCTGTCTTGTTTGAGCTTTTCACCAGCTCAGATATAAACACAACCTGTCCACCTGCTGCCTGCATATCTCAAATACAGGTTGTGTCTGTGAACTGCGGTAACCTCCCTGCTGTGATTAACCCTCCCTTTCTCAGGCCAGACACCAACTCCCCTTTCTCTTCCACCCCCTCTAGAATGGCATTGTTCATCGAGACCTGAAGCTGGAAAACATTCTGCTTGATGGAAAGGGCAATGTTCAGGTGAGTGAGGCTGACAAACCCCAGTTGCATTTTTAAAGGTGAATGCAGTCTGTGTAAAAGCTGCTAAATCTCCTGGATTGCAGCAAATGTATGAACTAGACCAAGGGTTCTCACACCGAGCATGGCTTCATTCCTTAATGGATTGGGCACTGTGTGGTACCATATTTGACCCGTGGCCACTTAAACACTGGGAAGGCAGAGTCTCTCTTAATCATCCTCTGGGTCACCTGTTTGCTAACCTCCAATGCGTTTGGGGAGGGCTCTGACCATTTCTGAGCATTTGTCGGATCAGTCACACACGCCTGGTTCTTGGTAAGGCTGCACTAAGATAAGATTTGAGACCTGTTGGCTCACCGCAATAGCCTTCTACTTCTGCAGCCATGGGAGCTATCCCCTAAACTGCTCATTGCTTCCTCTGGCCATGCAGTGTAGGAGGATGTTCTGAAGTGGAGTGTGGCTGGCCAGTTTGGTCAGCAATGGAGGATTATTGGCTACTAGCAAATCCCTGAGGTGGGTGGGAGACGAGATCTAACTTTTATGATCCTGCCAAAGTACTCCAAGGCTTAGATCCCTCCCTAGCAGCAGAGTGCCTGTATCATGTCCTTGCCATTCAAAGGGCCTGCAGTGCTGACAGTGCAACTGCTGCCTGACCTTCTAACCAGGGTTAGACTAAGGGCCGCAGCAGGGCTAGATAATGGCAGGTGATTCCCAGAAACTTTCCGAGCTACTGAAATCATTATTGCTTATCTGATGGCTGGTAAACAAGCAATACAGAAACTAGAGTCCAAACAGTGACACACCTAGCCAGCTTGGCACTACAAAAGAGAAACCACTTTATAGCTTATAAAGGAGGAAATGCCAGTTTCCACTAAAGGAAGGGAATTTCTGGTAAGCTTGCTTCCTTCTGAACTTATTTGCTAGAAGCTTAAAATCCAGCTTTCTGGGCTAGGCTTGACCTTCTTGTAAGCATCAGCTCTTCCTCCTTCCTATCAGATGACCTCTACCAAGTGCTTCACCTGCTTCTGTCTTTAAGCAACACTTTTTATTTCTGGCCTCTGGCTCTGTGTAGCATGGTTCTAGCATTGCTGGTCACAACCACCCAGGGAGTCCATGTTCTCCCCTAATAAGGGAGACGGGTACAAACAGAGCAGGGACTTTGTACAGTTAATAATAAACAAAGCCCTGTAGGCTGTTTATCTTAACAATAGGCAATTCTGCAATTGCAAACCTGCAAGCATGTACTGTACCTTCTGGTTCACTTGATTGGGCATAGTGTTGATAAAGATGATAGGCATTTGCTGATGGTACAATTTAGCTGCTATGGGGCATGCCAACAGAGCGCAAAATCACTGAACTGCCTCTTGAAGCTGTCAGACATACCAGAGCCTCAGGTACAGACTGGAAAAGTTTTCCACATGAGACTTTTCTTCAGAGAAGTCCAAGAACTATTTCATACAAGTACAAAGACCCCTTTCCTCTGGGCCTCATTGAGTGGCCTCTCCTGGCCTTGTACTAACGGCGGGTTCACTCTGCCCTGTGCTGTTGGAGCCTTTGTGCAGTGGAGGGTCTGAGTAGATCGGAGGACCTGCCAACAAGAGCGGCTTTGGGGAAGGCTGGGTAGGGCAGGGCAGCAGATCTCGTTTCTGAAGTGAAAGATCAACTCGATGCAGCGTCTCACTTGGTGACCAAGGGGAGGGAAGAATATTCTAGTGGTAGTGCTCCAGTGGACACAACCTAGGGTACTCTGGTCTTTTTTTTTTTTTTTTAAGCAGTTTGTAGGGTCTTCTCTCCAGTTTAATAACACTGTTGGACTCCTACATCTCTCCCTCCTCTAATTGCTAACATTAACCTTGGCTTCACAAACCATAACACAAGTGAATCTCTCCCCCTCTCTAGATCGCAGACTTTGGCCTATCTAACGTCTACCAGCAAGACGCATTCCTGCAGACCTACTGTGGCAGCCCTCTCTATGCATCCCCCGAAATTGTGAATGGGAGGCCCTATAAAGGACCAGAGGTAAGCTGCATTTCCCTCTCCTAGAAAGGGCTGGAGTGGAGGGAAGCTTTCACCCCCCAGCATGGAGTAGTGCAGATGTCTTGCTGTAACTGAAGCAGAGGAATATCCCACTAGTAAGTGCAGGACATGCCTGATCCTTCTCATGCCCCTCTGCTTGAAGTCAGGAATGTCACTTCCCATGAGCCAGACCACCAATATCTGTCCCATGACAGTGCTCACTAACTGCTAGATCTGCTGGCCTCATTAATGGCAATCAATGACCATATGATCCAGCAGACACTGTATGGTAGGCAAATACATAAACACAGCAGCGTAAAAGCGATTTATGAGAGTTCACGTGTAGTTAGCTCTCGGAGAGCCACTGTAGCTGCCTGCAGCCATGGGTGGTGCGTATCGTAGGCTGGGGGACGCTATGCCTTCTCCAAACAGCTCAGTGTGGCTCCACCCATGCTCTGCCCCCTCCTGCTTGCCCTTCCCCTTGGCCCCAGCCCAGGCAGCCCACTCCTCTTCAGGGAAGTGGGCTGGGGCTAGGGTGGCTGCAGCTGGCTTGCAACCAGGACTTGAGGTGGGGGGCTGGAGGCACTGGGGCTGCTGCCCACCCTGTGGAGGGGCTGGGGGGACACAGCGCACCATGTGCTCGGGGGCTGGGGAAGGGGCTATGTGCTCATGGTGGGGTGCCCAGGGCAGGGCCATCTCACTGAAGGAAGGCCACCTCACTCTCCACCCATGCCTGCAGTAAAGGAAATGACAGGGCATTAGTAGAGACCATACACAGGATGTGGCCTGTGAGGTCACTGATGGGCTCGTTCAGTTCCTCTAGCACTGACTGCAGTTGAGTCACAATCTGGCCAGCTAAAGGGGCTCCCTGTTTTGGACCTTCAGATGCTGGCAGTCGGCACCAACTCTGAAGCTCTGGGGTGGTGGTAGGGGGAGGACACCTGGCCGGGATTCCACCCCATCTCAAAGATCCATCTGTCTCCCAGGTTGACAGCTGGTCCCTTGGGGTGCTCCTCTATATCTTGGTCCATGGGACGATGCCTTTCGATGGACACGACTACAAGACCCTGGTCCAGCAGATCACTAGTGGGGAATACAGAGAGCCCACTAAGCTATCCGGTAAGCAGAACTCTACACAGCCTCTGGGTGGTGGAGGAAGGGGGGGGGCAGGTCTCCTCTCATTCCCTCCCCATGTCTTCCTCAGACATCTCCCACCCTACGGTTCTGATCGGGATCTTGTTCTGCCTTCTAGATGCCTGTGGGCTGATCCGGTGGATGCTAATGGTGAACCCAGAGTGCAGAGCCACCATTGAGGACATTGCCAGCCACTGGTGGGTGAACTGGGGCTACAAGGTGCCTATCGGGGAGCAGGAGTTGCTGCGGGAGACCGAGTCCCCGCTGGCCACGGTGGCAGAGTGGCTGCGCCGTTCCTCGCGGCCCCTCTTTGAGAACAGCTCCAAGGTGCGCTGCTTCTTCAAGCAGCACATCCCTGGCGTCTCTCTGGAGAGGCAGCGTTCGCTCAAGAAGTCCAAGAAGGAGAACGACGTCACCCAGGTGCTGCAGGAGGTGGCCCTGGCTACGGAGAACCCCTCCAAGTCCATCCTGAAGAGGCCCAAGGGGATCTTGAAGAGAAGGAACTCCTGTGAGCAGAAAATGCAAGGCCCTGCCCCTCTGCCCACAGCGGCCGCTGGCGACACGAGTGACGACCGGGTGGCGCAAACACCAGACCTGATTCCTGGCCTCTCTTCCAGGGGGCTTGCCTGCACTACAGATGCTGGAGCTGCTGCCCTGGTGGTGCCCAAGAAGGGAATACTGAAGAAGCCCCAAAAGCGAGAATCTGGGTATTACTCCTCCCCAGAGCATACTGACTCCAGGGACCTTTTAGACTCCGACTTGGATGCCAGCGTCTTTGCTAGTAGTCCCTCCCCTGGCCAGAGCCCCGAGGGCCTTCCTGCCAGGAGGAAGGGCATCCTGAAGCACAATGGGAAATATTCCTCCACCAACACAGAATCAGACAGCAACCCCATCAAGGGCTTTGGTTCCTTCAGCGAGGTGGCCCTGCCCAAACACCCGCTGGCCTCCCGGGCCCACCCGTCCAGCGCTGTGAGTGAGGACAGCATCCTTTCCACAGAGTCCTTCGACCAGCTCGACCTGCCTGAGAGGATGCCGGATGGGGGCGGGGGCATGCGCAGCTGCATCTCTGTGGATGACCTCCTCTGGCTGGAGGAGACGGAGGAGGAGCCAGGGCGCAGGCTCCGGCGCTGGACTGTGACGCATTGCCAAAGCCCCCTCACGGACAGTTGCTTCTCTCTGGCAGACTGTGAGAACGTCACCGATGTCTACAAGCAGGCCATGGCCATCAGCATGAAGCTCAGCTGAGGAGCCCCAGCCTGCAAGCTCTTGAGCATGCCACTGACACCACTGCAGATGGGACTGCTGTGGGGGACGGTAGTGCCAGAACAATTGCACTGCCTTGGAGGTGGGAGAAGGGAGAGCCTTCCCCAGCCTGGCTGTCCCCTTGCAGGGCTGGAAATGCAGCTGTGACATTGGAAATATTTATTTGCATCCTTGTACTCTTCTGGCATGGGGTGCATGTGGAGGGGAAGGGCAAGAAAGAAGGTTCTGGTTTTAACAGTGCTGAAGTGGCTTACAAAGGGTACGACAAAGTAGAGGCATGTTTAGAGGGAACAAGGTATGTTGCATGAGAAGGAGGTGGATGTAGAGGGAGTGAAGGCAAGTGCAGTGGGGTGAGGTATGTATGCAAGGGTACCCATCTTGATCTGCAGGGAACTCTCGACGGACCAAATACCAGAGAAGTAGCAAGACTGGTCTCATGACCACCTAAGAAACTGGAGTTGCTGCTGCTGCAGAGCAGTATAGGAAAGGGTTAAGTCGAGTGTCTCTAGCAGAACTCTGCAGACCACTTTTGCAGCTCTCTCCTGGACTCCCTCACCTCTCAAAACAAATAGACTTGGTCATCTCAAGTTAGGGAATGAAAAAGCTGGATGACTTCAGATTTTATTTAATTTTTGCACTCTGCTGTCCACTGTACAAGAGGCTAGGATGGGATGGTAGAAATACAGCCAGGAAGGGGATCAAGACTTGTCAGGGCAATGACATGAGAACAGCCATTGGGCTGAGAAGATGGCATTTGGCTTGTTAGTCACTGAAATCTAGGCACTTAGGATTTACTGGCATGTATGGGGTCCAACATCCATCCCTTCCCCTTCCCCACTCTGGGAAGCCTGAACTGGAATAATGCACCCTTTGTTTTAATCTTGTAATGTTGGGACAGTTTTCCCATCTCAACGCTTCAGGCAGAAGTGGCTTGACACATCAGTGACCATCAGTGTAACATGTATTGCAGGCTGGTCTACAGCCCCAACCTTAACTCCTCCAGCTGTTTGGGTTCTGATGCGTCTTGCTTGGGCCATAATCAAGTTCAAGTAATAAAACCCGCTGCTCTCTGCAGTGGGACCCTGTCTTGCAACGGCTTTAAATCCACTGGCCTGGAAGAGCATCCTCTGACAGACTGTAAGGTTAGCTATCCGACATGGCCTCTGGCTAGAGGAGCTACTCCGCTCAATGGGAGTTAGGTGCCAAACTCCCTTAAAGCCCCTCTTAAAAATTACAGCCAAGGCCTGTCTCTGGCAGCAAAAAGCCAGGTGGACCTAGAATCTGGGCACCCCAAAAACCATGATATTAAAAACAAATGGGCATGTGTTCCCTGCTGCCAATATGAATGGGGGGAAAAAAGTTTGAATTTTTTTAAAAAAAAGTATATTTTTGCTTGTCTGGGGCCCTTGCGGGAGGGGAAAAATATTTATTGTCTTGTTAACACTGCATTGTTATGTAAATTAAAATGGCACTAGGTTAACCTGGCTCCAATGCAAAGCTTCTCAAGCATCTGTCAAAGGAGAAAAGCAGTCTGTAAATGTGTGGTCTTGTAACTCTTCAAATTGTAAAGCCCCTTGCACTATCTTGCCATGTCTCTTCTCTGGCTTCCTACCCTTTCCCAAGATGTGTACATTTTTCTTACCCCACTCCCAGAATGTGGTCCAGAGAAATTCATTAAATTAAATTAAAAGCAAAATGTAGACCTGAACTCTCTTGTCTGCCTGTCTGTCCATCTGCTCTGAGCTGTCCCACGGACCGTGGGAAGATTAAAGTTTAAAAGACACTTGGTGTGGAGTTGCCAGCTGGCGTTGGTGCTGCTTCAATGGGAGTTGCCTGCCAGCGGCTCTGGAGCAGAAGCCTTTCCACCTCTTGTGAGATGGCATCTCAATTCCCGGGCTCCATGGAGTCTCCTTTCACATTTCTGGTCCCTCTGTTGCTTCCTATGAAAGTACAGCTTGGTGCAATGTCACGTTGGCCATGGGGACAGCTCGGGCGTGTGCTGGCCTGGGAGAGGCAGAAGAAGACTCTTGCCTCACTTCTCCCTGTTTTGGAAACTCTCCTTGAGCCTTAGTCTGTACAATGCCACACACACACACACACACACACACACACACACACACACACACACACACACACACACACACACACACACACACACACACACACACACACACACACACACACACACCCCACCCCCGCTTGCGCACTGCTGCGCACTGCTCTGAACGCAGCAGCTCTGCTGGGCTCTGCACGCACCTGCTGGGATGGAAGTTGGTGGCTGCGAGAGGGTTGGCGCAAGCAGAAAGCTGTAGATGGGAGCAGTAGCACTCGCGTCTCCTATTCTAGTGTTCATACAAGTCCTCTGTCAGGGCCCTGCACAGTGGTCTTGGTGGTACTGGGGGATGATCTCTAGCAGCCACCTCTCCAGTCCTCATCTCCCAGAGCCAGTCACAAACCTACCAGGCTGCATCTTTCCAGCGGTGTTTGGGTTATTCCCCCATTTCAGACTCTGAAAGGGGTTGAGCCTTAATGCTGGTTAATACATACAGAATAACCATCCAAAGCTGAATCAGTCTTTTGGTTCACCAGGTAGGTGGCATGGGCTCATTTAACAGTGAGGACTGAATTCCCATTCTGTATTCAGTCAAATTCCCTCCCTTCTTCCCCTACACACAGAGTGTCCTGTGTTCTGGCCACTCCAAGCATTGCCATCAACCTTCACAGCAAGGAACAAGTTTTACCCACTGACACATTCCAGTCTCAACTGGAATTGATCAAACCTGGCACGTCCCCCACAAATCCTTCATCTCTCTTCCATCCACCATGCTTAATTCCTATAGGATCATTCTCCACCCAGAAGGCTTCTCTTTGAGAAGCAAAGGTCAGCTTGAGTGGAGAACGCAGAGTGCTGCCTAGGTGGAGGGTATCCCTGGTGCATCAGCTGTATCTGCAGAAGCATTGTCTCTAGCCTAAGTAGCTCTGTCTATTCACATACAAGCAGAAGAATGCAGAGCAGACCACCCAGTCACTCAGTGCCTTTGGGCTGCTAAAACATATAGCAGCCAAGAGCCTGCAAGACATGCAGTTAATGAGAAGTGGGAGGGTGATGACAGTCAGTGTAATTAACAGCCCTAATATGAGGTGGGAGAATAGGGTGCTGAGACCACAGCAGCAGCGTGGGGATTATGTGTGCCACAGGGAGTGCTCTGTCTCTGAACTGAGAAGGGAATTGTCCTCAGAACAATAGAAAGATTTTGTCATTTTTCTGAGAGCAAGCCTCCTCCACCCAGATTTTATCAAGCGTGCAGCACCAGCCTAGCGTTCCTGGGGAGGATTAGAATAAACCTGCTGCCTACAGTCAAAGGGTGAGGCAGAGGCTCTCGCCCTGTGGCACCTCTGCAGCTCTCCATTCCTTTTCTCAGAGCTGCGGTGTAGAGCTGACCGGAGGGTGACCCATTAACAGCTTGCAGGGATGGATGAAAGAGGCGGGGCCCTTGCTCCATTGCCAAAGCCCTGGGCTGTAATAGTTGGGTCCAATTTCAGTTGCTGGGTTTAGTGCCTGGGTTTTGGCTGCCTGTCCCAGGCAGCAGATCAGACTCAATCGGTTGGTCTAACTACTGTGACGCTGTAGTTCTAACTTCAGCCAAGCCTCAGAAGAAACAGGCAGGAGGGTTGAATGACAGACTCTGGTTTGGGTTTAGGCCTAAACTTGCAATCGCTAGGAACTGTGGGTGTTCAACAGGAACCACCATAAAGGGTTCTGATACATAGAAAGCGCAACACGCTCACGTTTTAACAATCAGGCCCTGGTTAGACATCTCAGTGTGGGCACCCACAATCACATGTCAGTTCTGAAAATGTAGCCAGAACAGGGCCAAAACTCAAGCCTGGTCTTACCAGGGCTGCAAGTGAATGCAGACTGACTCTGACTGCCAGAAGCTGGGAGGGGAAGATGGGTGGTCACTCCAACAGGTCTGTTCTGCCTACTCCCCTGATGCTCTGGTACTAGTCGCTGTTGGAGCCAAGCTAGTGGGCTAGATGGACCAGGGATCTGACCCAGTTTACACTGTAACTCAATATGGAGAAGTAATTGTTCACAGACTGGCTCGTATTTGTACTAAGGCTTTGGGCCAGCTCTGATGACAAGCATTAGCAACTTGTGGGCAAGCTTGCCACCCAAGCTGAAAAACAAAAACACACACACACACATGCTTGGCCTCCACCCTGCTGTATTTAGTTTGCATCATTCTGGGTAGCGTTTGCTCAAGGGAATTTTCTACAATCATGAGCTAGCCCCCTCAGGCTCAACATGCAACAGGCTTTCTTCAGAGACAACGTCAAGATCCTAGTTCTAGTCTTAAAATAGCATCCCCCAGCTGCATTACAGTAGCACTCAGAGGTTCCACGTGAAATCTGGGCCCCTGGAACGGGGCACTGCGCCCACCCAAGCTAGTCAGAGTGGTTGGTTCTGTGGTTAGGGCTGGGGTTCTGTTAAGCTGGTTGGAGAGGGCTGCCTACCTAATGACATCTTGGAGTAGCAGCAGCAGCCATGCCCCCCAAGGACACTACGAAGAAGAAGGATGCAGGGAAGTCCATGAAGAAAGACGAGGACCCAGTGAACAACTCTGGGGGTAAAGCCAAAAAAAGAAGTGGTCCAAAGGGAAAGTAAGAGACAAGCTGAACGGCCTTGTTTTGTTTGATAAGGCTACTTATGACAAACTGTGCAAAGAAATGCCCAACTCCAAGCCCATCACGCCAGCTTTAGTGTCTGAAAGGTTGAAAATTTGAGGATCTTTAGTAAGGGCTGCCCTCCAAGAACTGCTCAGCAAAGATTTGATCTAACTTGTGTCCAAGCACCGAGCCCAAGTGATTTACGCCAGAAACATGAAGGGTGGAGATGCACTTGCTGGTGGGAAGGATGCTTAAAAAAGTTTTCTAGTCACCTCTGCAATATTTCTTATGTAAAAGTATACAATAAAATTGTTGAATTAAAAATAAAAACACAAGCTGATGCAATCACAACCACACACAGACACTGGTACTTCTTATGCTCCTACCCTAGGGCCTGATTGATGGAGATGGCAGCAGGAAGTACTTTCAGAGCGTGGCAGTGGGGCTGTTGGTGCCATGAGGCACCGAATGTCTGAGATCCAACTTTGGAAAGGAAGAGGAACAAAGGTTCCAAGAGACGCATGGGAGAGAGCAACGACCACCACCAGTGCCACCGGAATAAATGGAGTCTGTTGAGTTTGATGCAGAGTTCCCCTTCCCCCTTGTAACTCTCAGTTCGCAAGGGGAAGGGGATACTCAGGTTCCAACCCAGGGTCTTGATTTCACAGAATGATAAGGGCTTTGTCAGGGTTCCTTCCCCATTCTGAACTCTCGGGTACAGATGCGGGGACCACAGATTCTCAGAGTGTTAGGGGACCAGCTCAGATTTTTGCAGCAGGCAGTGATGCCCCAGGAAACTGCCTCCTCTGTCTCTTTTGGGTTTTTAAACTATTGCTGCTTAAAAAAGGACCGACTGACTGAAACTGAAATGTAGCAGTAAAAGCTGAGATGGGGTCATGTGCACGCTGAGTGCCAGAGGGAACTTCCCTCTTCCCCCACCCCTGCAACTTCATTGTGCTGCTGTCCTGCTATTGCACGGAAGTAGATTTTATTAATCCGTAAAGCACTGTAACATTTTCCCCTCCGTTTCCACTTGGGTTAATAAAAGACATTTCACATCTCCGCCCCTTGCCCCACCACTCGCTGGTTAACGGAGGGTGAAATGAAACGAAAGGAAGAAAGACGTGAATGCCTGGAATTTTTTCCCTCTTGTCCTGTTTCAGATGAAATTAACAAGGGCAATGTGCAATCCACCCCCTGCGGAGAATTCCCTGCATGCTTCCAGATCCATTAAGAAACTCAGGAGTGCTTTAAAGCCCTTTTGAGGACAGCCAGATTAGCAAGGGCAAAGTCCCAGCACCCTCTGGATTTTAGGGTGGGGAGGGAGGTTGCTGCTAAACTTGTGTAACTTGGCAGCTGCCATCAGTCAGTGGAAATGGCACAAACTACATAAGCAGCTTTTGCTGCAAGCTTCTAACCAGCCTGTGCATCATGCCACTCACTTCGGAATGAACCAGTTGGGATAGGCCCCAGGGTGTGTTCTTTGTAGGTGCAGAGCAACGCAGCAAGTCGCATCACCTCTGTGCCTCTTTGCCCTCCCACCTGCTGCCTGTTTTAGCTGTAAGCTCTGTGGGGCAGGGACTCTCTCTTACTTTGTGTTTGCGTAGAGCCTAGTGGGAAGGGGCCCTGATTGCAGCGGGGGCCTCTAGGCGTTGCTGTGAAATAATACGGTAACGGTGAGCATAACACGCAGCCATCACTGGTACATTTATGGCCATCATCACCCTAATAGCTAAGTGCCACCATAAGACTTACAGCTCTGATGCTAACAGCAATAATCGACTTGACGATTAAATACAACTGCAGAGTGTGTGAGAGGACGGCTCTCCTGGCTGATGCACGAGGGAGTGAACTGGGTGCCTCCAGAGCTAAAGCACAATTCTCTACAGCTCGAGCTAACACGTCGGTGCCCCACAGAGAGAGCTGTGACGCACCCAGAGTGGACACAGAGAGCGGGACAGGTAATACACACTGACCATGGCATGGGGAGGTCTGACAGTAGGACACTAGGCATGTCAAGGCAGCTTGCACGGCTCCTGCCTCAGCTCGCTGGCTCGAGGGTCTCACTCTCTAGCCCATGCAGGATAATCCACCCGATAAAAAACAGTTTCCACAGATCCTGATCCCTGGACCCTTGGCTTTGGCCCCTCAGGTCGCTGATGGAAGAGGAGGGCTGTAAAGCAGAACCAGGTGGGTTAGATGGATTCCCGCTGCAAAATGTATCTACTTTCCCTCCTGCCCCCTTTCTGCTTTTAAAACGGAGCACGCACATGGCTTTAGCAGGTGTTGTTTCTGCTCAGGGAGCTTGGCTAACTGCTGGCATGCGGCTTTCATCTCACCCAGGAATGTTAATAGGGCTGAGCCCTGGCCTCAGTGAAGTGCGGGGCTTTGAGGCAGGGGAATGCGTTTGGAAACCCCCGCTCTGGGCAGCAGGATTATCGGACGCTCGGGTGCATTCTGCCAGGTAATAAATATTTTCCGCCAGCCCCTCTCCATGCCCTTTTGAACTCCTCTCTCCCACCCACCCCCCCCCCCTCCAGCCTGAAGATAAACCCCACCCTCTTGGTGTGCTAGACCCTCCAGCAGCATAGAATGGAAAAGGCCAAACCAGCCTTCCTCAGGCAGGATTCTGCAGTGGGTCTCTGCGCCTGGTGTCCCTTATCCGCTACCTGGTGTATAACAATACACTGCCCTTCCATAGCACCTGCTTTCATCCACAGGCTTCAAAGCACACGGTAACCTTGCATTAATTAGGCAACACTAGCTCCCTGTGTGGCTGCTTACTAGCATTATCCCCACTGTACAGAGGGCAAAGAGGCACAGAACAGTTCAGCAACATGGCCAAGGCCAGAGAGGAAGTCAGTGGCAGAGTCAGGCCTAGGACTTAAGTGTCAATTCATAGCTTTTAAGCCCAGAAGGGCCCATTAGATCATGTAGTCTGACCTGTATAGCTCAGGTCATTGTATTTCATCCAGATACCCCTGTACTTAGCCCAGGAATTTATACCTGGCTAAAGCATCTCTTCCAGAAAGGCAGCCAGTCTTGATCTAAAGAAATCAAGACAGTATTTCTCCATCTCTAGTGTCCTACATTTTCAAAATTGACAATGATTTTTAGGTGCCAAACTTTTCACTTCAAAGGGGCTGGATTTTCAGATAGAGGATTCTCAAAAACTCAGGCATTCAAAAGCACTAGCAGGGCAGTATCTTTTGCCCAGGGTAACTTAGCAGCCTGATTCTAGGACACTTGGGTTCTATGCCTGGCTCGGTCACTTCCTCACTCTGTTCCTCAGTTTCCCCATCTGTAAACCAGGGATGATGACACTGATCTCCTTTGTAAAGTGCTTTGAGATCTACTGATGAAAATTACTATATTGGAGCTAAGCATTATTATTATTAGTTAAGTAGCTGAGGTTACTGGGTTGTTGGTGGAGGGAATTATTCATGTGTGGTCCTGCTGTCCCTTCCAACCCTGATATTCTATGATTCTATGCTTTTAGCAACAAACACAGATATTAGGTAGAAGGTAGATTTAAGCCACTCCTAATTCACCTCTCAGCCTTAGGGATATTTGATCTGAGAGGTGTATTTATTACACAAGAAAGCTGCTGAGTTATACACGTGAAAGCACTGTTACATATCATTGTTCTAAAACACCTTAAAATATTTTTGCGGTATGTAAGAATAGGTAAGAATTCCTTGTTTCAAAACAGCTCCTATACTGTGTAAAGCATATCTAATTTTATGACTTCCCCATCACAGCGGAGGTATATATTTAGTATTGCTAGATAAAGTGCATTAGTTATGTTACAGGTACTCACAGGTACCTTCTATGTAATTAGTTACAACTGTTTATTCATTGATAAACGAAAGTACAGAGGTGTTTTCCCCCTGACAATTGCTAGATTTAAAGTGTACTACAAGGTTAACACCTTACTATATAATAACAGTGTACGTTTACATAGCACCTCTCCTCCATAAGGATCCCAAAGTGCTTTACAAAACTCATGCACCACTGAAATGCAGCCACCTCTGGGGTAGAAAGTGACAACAGCACAAAGTAACACTACACAGGAATTTCAATTTAGGAACCACCACAACAGATGGGCTCTTCTGAGGCAACAGAGATCTCAAAATCCAGGGCAAAGCACAATGAGAGCTGGGGACAAAGCATTCTCAATTGAAGGGGATCCAGCTCTGGAATGAACTGCTAGAGGAGATCAGACAAATCCAGAGTCTGACCATCTAGGGGAACCATTGGGTACCCATCATGACCACCTCCTCCCCAAAATCCTTTTCACCATAAGATTGTTACAAACACTGGCACCCTCTTATACCCAAATGGCCCTCTCAAAACAAATCCTGAAACAAAACAAACTAAACAAAAAAAAAAAACAAAAAACAAAAAACCCGTGCCCCAAGCAGAGCTCTTAGCCTGAGAAGAACCAGAGACTCCATGAAAACCTATTAAGGGCTTCATCATTGCGATTGATTTTATATGAAAGGTGCTCAGATGCTCTGGTGATGGGCAGCAATATAAAATCCTTAGGTAGATGAGATAGACACAAGCCAATAAGAAAAAGGCTATTTCCAAACTGCAGGGAGAATTTTAGGTGAGCAGAATGTAATTTCCCAAGTAGGAAGTTTGGTGTGGGGTTAACATCAATCCTGCCTTTGCAAAAGATGCGGTGAGATCTTTAGTGATCACTAATGGTCAGGAACTTGGGTTTTTATATTGCACGAAGGAACTGGCAGCTCCCCTGAGTTAGCAATAACTAGAGATGAGTAACAAATAGAACACTGCTCTGGTGGAAATGAGACCTGAAGCAGAGCTCAATGTAAACTCGAAAGCCTGTCACTCTCACCTACAGAAGTTGGTCGGATAACAGATATCACCTCACCCACCTTGTCTCTCTGATATCCTAGGACCGACACAGCTACTAAACCACCACGTACAACGGGTGGAAATGGGACAGCTACATCTTTGTTCAGCTACAGTGCCCTGCACAAAGGGTCCTGCTGTCTGATGGGGGATCCTAGTGACAATAAGCAATAAACCTGCATTCAGCTAATATCCTGGCAGTGAGCTTGCCCAGACATTACTTTAATCCCACAGTGGTTCGACACACCCACACTTTCCCGTGGATGCCTTTGGGATTTTTATTTTGAAGTCTCTGTTCTGTTTGTTCTTTGTGTTTTGCCCCATTTGCATCAGAGGCAGGTTAACAGGAGGAAAGGGAGACTAGTTAAAAATGTAGACTGAGGACAATATACAGGAAAAGAGATAAAGGAAAAGAAAGTGGCGGGTGGGACTGAAAAACAACCCTGGGCTTTTAGTCTCGGGAGATAGCAGCTCCCTGTGTTTGCAAACCAATGCCTCCTGGAGGGAAGTGGAAATCTATAGCTCTGGCCTACCTGAAGACATACATCATCAACTGCATGGTTTCCTGAAATCCTGTTGTTACCATCTGCATCTGGAAATGCAATACTTCCTGTGCTAGATAGCATCTTGTGCCACAACACAGGGCCCCAGCCGTAATCATGCCTGGAAATGGGCCTCATTCCAGGGTGATGTTAAATGTTTCAGGCCCATGCAGCAGAACACCGCTGCACCATCTGCTGCCCAGAGATCAGCGGGATAGAAAGAAGATGGATTCAGATCATGGGAGGGAAGGTCAAGATTGCTAGAGGTGCAAAGACTTCCATTAAGAAAAGCACTAGATCATTTTCTGAGCTGTTGAAGATCAGTAAATGCCTCCAGCTAAGGGTAAAAGACCTAGAAAACTGATGCTCAGCACAGAGCAGTGAGAAAGATAATGGAGTCATAATAGGTTGCCGTTCTCCCAGTGCCTTTCGTAAGAAGATTTCAAAGTGCTTCACAGACCTGAATCAACTAAACTTCCAACAACGCAGGGAGATAGGGATCATCCCCATGTCACAGATGGAGAAACTGAGGCAGAAAGAGGTGAAGGGACTTGCCGAAGGAGCTGTGCCAGAGAAAGGAATGCAGCACAATCCATCTGACTACCAGACCGTGCCCAGAGCTATAAAAGAACAGAACCAACACAGGACTGTGTTGAAGGCTAGTGCCTCAGCAGCCCTCAGGCCAGGTTACGGAGTCCAGCTGGGTGCTGACAAATCACCTGGTTGGCTACAGGGAGCCAGCCTGCAGGCCTGCATTTGAACTCCGCAGCAGCAAGGCTCTGGTTACTCGATGCTTATAGCTCTCGTTACTTCTGTGCTCATGTTACCCCAGTCTGCTCGCTTTCTGCTTCCCGCCTGAGCCTTGGTTCTGGTTCCGGTTCCTGGCTTCTGGCTCTGAGCTCGAGGGATGACCACCCACACCCCAGTCTGAGCGCTACCACATTATCACATACCTATCACTCAATGGAGAGCCTGCCTGGGCGTTAGTTCTGACCCAGAGTTGTTTCCCTTTACCCAAAAGCTGCTTGATCCTGAGCAGGTGCCAGGTTCTGTTATTTTCAACACTTCTCTTTAATAACAACAACAACAACAACAAAGTTGTTGCCCATAAATCAAAGCCAGAGACAAAGGCTGCTCCTTGGAGGCTTTCAGAGTCCAAATACAGTGGCACTTCTCAGCCAGATTTCCATCCGAAGGGGCGGGGATGGAGGAGGCGGAAGATAGCTTCAATCATTGTTGCAATAACTGATCACAGGAACCGTACCCACGACCCTGACACAGGACAAACTGGGCTCTGCATTTTTTTAAAGGGGTAACCACTAAGCAAATCCCTGATATTAAAGGGGGAGAAGTAAGCTCCCCCCGGCCACCCCTGAGAGGCAGAAATGAAACTGCACCGAGTGCCTGCAAAGAGACAATAACTGTCTATGCTGAGAGGAGAGGCAGGAAACAGACCAAAGCCAGCAGCAAATCATGTGTCTGTGCACTAGGCTGGTGCCAAAAAGCAGAGCTAGCCTAGTTACCGACCCCCTCTCCGGCAGGCCCAGAGGTACTCCCCACCCCAAGCCAGAATGAGCAGCGCGCAGCGCAGGGCTGGGAGAGGGACAATTGGTTCTTAATGGAGGTTAACCACTTTTCCTGCCTGCGATTGGCATGACTTTGTCATTGCTCAACCCACCCTGGATTTGTCTCTCCAACTAAAGAAACAAACATCTGGCCAAGGGGAGGGAAACAGGCAAGAGACAAGCTTGTCTCGCTCCTTAAGCGTGGACATTTTTAAGCGAGAGAGCCATCCTGGATCTAGCGCAACGGGGCTAGGGGGGCTTCCAGTTGCTGTTGCAATATATACCATTAATAAATACTGATTGTGAATAATCATTTGTGGTCATTAATACTAAGAGGGAGATTGCATTCTGTTCCAGCAGCTCATTCACCAAGTGTGTGTTTTTCCCCCCACTATTTGGGAGTCCTCTGTATTTCTCAAACACATTCCCCCGAGGGGTGTTAACAGGACCGTAGATTATTCCCACCCAAACAAGTGTGTATAGTTCATTTACTTTGCACTGCTGATGTTGTTTAACATTTTTGCACTTGGCTTCATTTGGGAGGTTGGAAATGCTCTCGGTCAGGCTGGGGCTCACACATTCTCAGGGGGCTGCCGTGTTTGCGTTGGTTGGGGGTCCCCACCCATGGGTTTCAGTGGCACATGTCTGCCAGGTTTCACTCCTCCCGTCTCCAGTCTGTAACCCACTGCTTTTGTCCCCTGGTACTCTGGGGTCTCTATGAGTCACAGTCCTGTCCAAGGATATGGGCTGGGAGTGGGAACTTCCCTCTCTAGTTATTCATCAGTTATCTCTGAAAGGGGGATTTTTATCCCTGGATCATAAAGGAACAGACTCCTAGCCTCACCCCTGGAGACCAAACCCCTTGCCTTTGGAATGCACCTGGTTGCACCACAATGCATATGGCTCCCAAAGGTTTTCCAGGTGATGTTCTCCCTCCAAGGGCTTTGTCCCCCTCTCTGCACAATTTAGTCAGTCCTAACTCCGATTGCTACTGTCCACTCAGTTTATTCGTGGTGACCAATCCCCACGCATCTGTGTTTGCTAATCATTCTAACGTATGACTGTTTATCCTTGGGCTGCGGGGGGAAGTAGCGATTTCAAACCGCCCCCACAAACAGAAGATTGGGTGCGTGGTTGAACTCCCGAGGGAATTCCCCACCGCCCCACATCCAGCTGAGTCCCCCTACAAATAACCCATAACTGATTTCTAGGGGTGGGTCCATTTCTGAGCATCCAGCACACATTGCAGGAGCTGTATGCCATAGGGTGGTGGGCAGCCCCCCTGAAATAGGTCCAGCTCCCCTGTGCCAGAGCAGGGCTCCCCGGTGAGCCAATTAATGGGGCAGGAACAGCGGCTGGGCTATAAAGGGTCAGCAGGCGCTCAGGGAGGACAGAACTAGAAGGGGGAACTGCAGAGTGAAGCTGTAGGGAGAGAGGTTCTCCTGCAGTGGTCCCTGAAGAAGGGACTTGGGGATGGGTAAAGAGGTCGAGCAGAAAGTTTTGTTTTCCTTTGGGAGAAGGCAAAGAACGTTGGCCAGGCCATGTATCTTCTCAGGCAGCAGGAAGGGACAGTACTGCAGGCAGGAGGGGCTGTGCCCAGCTTCAGCCTGGGGAGAAGATTTGTGGGGTGTGTGGTTTTTTGTGATAATAAAGACACCAGACCCCAAGATGAGCCAGACTGTGCAGGTTGGTTTAGAGACCCTTGAAAAAAGGGGGGGGTGAAGGGGCTGGGCACGGCAGAGGTACTTCTGGCTGCTTGGGTGGTGGCTACTGTGTTACACTGTGCTTGTGTGTCTTGGAGATTGCTGATCCCAGGCCAGCCTAGAGACCCCAACTGAGATCAGCCCCCTCTCCCCCAGTGTGAGGCACTGTATAGAGTAAGAGACAGCCTCTGCCCTGAAGAGCTAGCAATCTAGGCAGACAACACAGTTATTCTCCCCATTTTACAGATGGGGAACTGAGGCACTGAGTGACTAGGTAACTTGCCCAAGGTCACACAGGGAGTAAGTGGCACAGCCAGAAACTGCACCCAGGTCTCCTGCGTCCCTGCCTTACACACAAATCCATCCTTCCTTCTCATTCAGCCCTGATGCTAACCCTCCCCCTACTCTGTGTCATTTTTCAGTTCTGCGGCCCATCTCCCCAAGTGCCCTGAACTAGGCAGCCGGGCCGCCCAGGAAACCCAAGGTCAGACCAGCCTCCCACGTATTCATAGTGCTCCCAGCCCCGTGTCAGGAAGAAGGTGTTTCCTGGTCAGCCTTGGACGGTTTCTCGTGAACTGCTTTTGACCCTGGGCTGCGCTGCTGGCCTGAGTCTCGAGGGTGTCTGAGCCCCCGGAGCGTCTGCGGTTTCCCTTTCCTCTCTCCCAGAAGGAGGAAGGGGTGGAGGGCAGCGGAGGAATGTTATGGCTCAGGTCTGGGTCTGTGCTGTCCTTGCTGCAGTCAGACAAGACATTGCTGAGGGGCTGGTCCTCCCTCCCGTACCCGCCTGTAAAACCAAATGTTGGTCTGAGGTGCCTTTTGAAAACAACATTTTTTCCCCCTCAGTAAAAGTTGTCAGGGGCTTGCTCAGAACTGGAGCACAAATACCGGCCCTGCCACGGGGACAAAGGAATCCCTGCGTAAGACAGGGCAGCTAGCTCTGCCAGATGGGGAGCTCTGTCTTTCCAATGTGAGCAACGGGGAGGCTGGATTCTGCTCTCCATATGGCCCGTGTAAATCCAGAATCAAAGAGATTGGCAGCTGGGCTCCGGATTTACACTGGTGTAACCAAGAGCAGATTTGGACTCGATGGATCCAATTAAAATTGCCGGTGGCTGTAACTTTCGCAGAAGGTGGCACCATTAGGGACACCGGCAAGATGTGACAAGATTCAGTGCCTGCTCGGCCCACAGATTTCTGTACCAGTAGATGATAGGAAGCCAGTGACATGGGTGAGGAGGTTGGAGTAGCAGGAGGAAGACTGTTTCCAAGGTACAGGAAGCCCCACCGGAAGCAAGAACTGCTGGGAATCCCACAAGAAAGCCTTTTCTCATGAGCCTTGCAGACTCAGCAGGTTTGGAGATGCATCTGAACTCCCAGGTGCCTAAGTAGATGGGAGCCTCTGAATCTTGCTGAGGATCACCTGCCATAAGTTATTACCCCGCCGGGGGTGGCTCGGAGCCAGATGGGGGCGGAGCGAGGCCAAAAGTTAGAGCAGATCGATCATAAATGCAGGTGCTGAATCTCAACTGCCCGGAGGCTGCTGGGAAAGACATCCATGAGATGGGAGTTCTGGAAAAAACAAACTCCAGGGTGAGGATTGTAGAAAGAAAAAAGTATTTCGGGCTCCCCATTCCAGACTTGGGTTCCCTCCTTTGCCAGGTGAGGGGACGCAGTCTGAACAATCCCACCGTAACGTGCCGCAGCTGGCACTTTCAGGACGGGTGTCACCAATAGAGGAGGTGATTCCAAGCTTGATGTTGCCCAAGCTGCTGGGATCCTCCGCAGCCCAGTGCCAATGAAGGGCTAAGGCCATGAGGTGGGCCCAGTAATTGAGCTGCAGATAATGTCTTTAATCCTAGTTACCCTTCTTAACCCTCCCTCCTCCTGGCCCCTTGGATCACTCTCGAATCCATTCCCCCTTCCCCATGCAGTGTTTACTTTTCACAGTTTAAGGCCCATCAGCTGGGGATAGAATAAAACAGGCTCATTAAACATGGGATTCTCCAGCCAGCCCTTGGAAACGGCTCTTTCGCTCCACAGCCACCATTTCCGCTGCCCCTCCTCCTTCCTAGCTCCCCTTGCTCTCACAGCCATGAGCTGCAGCAGACAGGGGCAAAGGGATTCTATTCAGTCAATGACTGTTATTGATGACGGCCTTTTATTCACTGACTTTCATCCCAAAGGATCCACATTAAACTGACTTGGCAACCCGAGGCCTGATCCTGTTTCCATTGAAGTCAATGGTCAAACTCCCGTAGGGCCAAGATAGGGTATTGTTCTCATCTGTGATTCTCTGATCCTATGACAAGCCCACTGAACTCAGCGGGAGTTAAGGGTGCTCAGCACCTTTGCAGAATCGGGCTCCAAAAGAAAGAAATCCCCAGAGCTGGGTGTTTTGAAGCAGGTGAAAATGACTTCAGCATTCTGCTTGGAAACTGTCACCATTAAAGGCAATTTCCTGCCCCTGGAATGTCTGTTTTTTTCATGAAATGTGCCAAGATGCCAGTGTTAGAACCGCAAACCCGTGATTTGTTACCACGCGGTATCACCAAGGGAGCAAAGCGGCCTTTGTGACGAGGAAGAACACTTGCATTCCCGTTGTTAACAGGCTTGGTGTGAAAGAAAGCCAAGACAAGGCGAGAAAAGCTGGAAAAGAAATTGTCCCGGATGACACGCGAGCAGAATCTCAATCAAAAGGGCTACACCTGAAATCCAATCTATTTGGGGCCAGACAGTCCCTTGTTTTGTTTGCTTCTGTATCTCCTAGGACTTGCAAAGACTAAAATTAAGGATTAAGGAAATTTACTAAGACTAAGACTAAGGAAATTTACACCAGTGTCACTGTATCCAGTGCAAACCTGTAATGTAGACCCACTGCACCAGCCCAATGAAAACTCACCTTACACTGGCGCATTGCATCTATACTGGGCCCAATGCTAAACCCATCTTACACTGCTCCAGCGAAGCTACACCAGTGCAAAAAATTAGGGCCTCTGGACACAAGATGGCATGACAATCTATTACTTAAAAAGAACAGGAGTACTTGTGGCATCTTAGAGACTAACAAATGTATTAGTCTCCAAGGTGCCACAAGTCCTCCTGTTCTTTTTGCGGATACAGACGAACACGGCTGCTACTCTGAAACCAGTCTCTTACTTGGCTCCTCTGGGATTTGTTCTTTTATTGTTTTGGTACAGTTTGAAAGCTCCTGGGGGGACGCATGCCAGGAGAGTGAGCATCAGCAGTAAAAGTAGCCTCCCAGGAGCCCAAGAAATCCATATTTCAGAGTTTCCTTAGGACCTGGGCATTCAGTATTTTTAGACAGGCGTTTAGCAATAGCAGATGGTAAGGCGTCCCACTGATGCACCTGACATAGGTCTTAAGTGATATATATGTCCTGGGCCAGGTCTCTGCATGTGGGTGACCTGCATCTGTTCAGAGCAACATGGGTGGCAGCAGTGTAGGTTTCCCCCAATCCAGTTCCCGCAACGTGCTTCACCCTAACATCTTCTAACCATGAGATTGTCCCTGTGCCCATTCGGATCTTGACCCTTTCCTCTTAGACTAGCCACTAGGACCAAATGGTGATTTCTTGGAGGTGGATATCTGCACAGCAGTTCATTTCACATGGGTCACTGAACAGCCCACCCATGGGAACAGCCATCAGATGTTGCCATCCCAATCAGCTCACTAGAGGTGAAAGGCTCTGTTTCCCATTGGCAGCCAGCCAGTTCCTTCCTTTGGCTTTTCACCTGGCACATTTGGTGAGAGAGGGCATACCCCATGGGTAGATATGAACCACTTATCTCCACAGTCTGCAGGTGAGCCAGAGCCACGTATGAGCAGGTAGGAAGATGGAACAAAGGATTCAGCTGAGATCTGCCCATCGTGCATTCTGTTTATGCAACAACAAATCCTATCTTTTGTTTGTGTTGGGAGGCAGGACCTAGCTGTCACTAGGTGAATTCCAACCCATGGACAGAGAGTCAGCATTAGGCATATGCCCCACCTTCCTTCCAATTATGTTCCTAAAGCAAGACTTAAGTGGTGCCCAAGCCTTGTGCTGTCTGTCTCCACAGGGCCAGATTTCACCCAGGGAGTTTCTACTGCATTCACATGGCTTCAAGGCCCTTTGTTGGAAACCACTCGTGGAGCGATCAGCATTGTGCAAACACCTTGATGCTAAAGAACCAAAAGGGCATAATGCATTGGGGGTCAGATTCTGCCTTCGTCTGCAGCCCCATTCATTTCAGTGTGAATTTCAGCGAGGCAGCAGTCAGAGCACCTTTCTCCAGTTGAATGAGTGAACTTGCAAACTCCTGCCACTGTTGCCACCTTCAGACCTGACAGGAAGGATGCTCTTATGGATGTAAACTAAGCTGAGACTTAGGGAATCTGGGTCCAGTTCCTGGTTCTGCCACAGACTCCCTGTGTGACATTGGGTCAGTCACCTCATTTCTCTGTGCCTCAGTGCCCCATCTGGAAAATGGGGATAACAATCCTTTCTCCCACCGTTTGTCTATTGAGACTATAACCTCTTTGGGACAAGGAGCGCCTTTTACTCTGTGCCTGTGCAGCACCTCGCACCCTGGGGCCCAGATCTTGGTTGAGGTCTCTGTCTGCTACCATAATACCAATAATAGCTCATAATAATTTTTAAAATAATGACAGGTCACCAACAGTGCTTTGGCCTAACGACCACACACAGAAAGAGTTTTGGTTGGCCCCTTTGAGAAGTGGAGGCTAATATTTTCACTTGGGGTAGGGGAACACAACAGCAGGAAGGAGAAAGCTAGATCTCTCTCTCTCTCTCTCCTCTTATCTCTTCTTTGACAAGCCCAGCAATTACTGTACTTGCATCAGGATTGGAATTTCCAGGCAGAGAAAGAAAGAGAGACATCAGCCTTCAGATGGCCCCAGGCTGCTGACTGGGAGGTGAATCACACATCTTTGAAGTGCCTCTTGTATACCTCTTGTATACACTTGTGTAGAAGATCTGGCTTGGTGGTGTTCTATGTGTGGGTCTCCTAACTGGGCTTGCTGAGTGTGCGTCTGAGCTAGACAGAGTTCATGAGTGGGTGTGGGTGAGAATGTGTATGTTGGTACAAAGGAGGATGGGGGTATATGTGTGGGGGTGGCAGAGAATGTAGTTGTGGATGAGTGTGGCTGTATATGTTAAAAGAACAGGAGGACTTGTGGCACCTTAGAGACTAACCAATTTATTTGAGCATAAGCTTTCGTGAGCTACAGCTCACTTCATCGGATGCACTAACCAATTTATTTGAGCATAAGCTTTCGTGAGCTACAGCTCACTTCATCGGATGCATACACAGTATGCATCCGATGAAGTGAGCTGTAGCTCACGAAAGCTTATGCTCAAATAAATTGGTTAGTCTCTAAGGTGCCACAAGTACTCCTTTTCTTTTTGCGAATACAGACTAACACGGCTGTTACTCTGAAAGCTGTATATGTTGTGGGGGCAGGTGGGTATGAATCCCCATTTAATAAGGTGACTCCCATTAAATAACACTCAATTCCTGCACGCAACTGTTCTGTCCATAGTATTGTTAGGAAAAATATAATCAAATAGGTACCAGCCAATCACATGGCTAGGTGGCTGACCTCCCTCCATTCAGCTTTATCAATGAATCCAAAGACATTTCTTTAAAACGCTTCGGATTGACTGCAACAACCGAACAAGCTTGTTCCATCAGCCAGCCCAAGGAGCCATTCTGATCCCAGTGCAATGAGAACTGGTAGCAGGGCCTACCAGTCTGTCTCACTGGTGAGCGACTTCTCCACAATGCCCCTGGGCGTGGAATGTCATTAAGAAGTTGAGTGTCTCCCTCTCTAAACACAAACAACTTGGAAGTGATGCAGTATAAAATGCCCCATCATTTATCTCGCACTGACAGTCCATTGTACTGCCACCATATTCCAGGCCATTGTCATGATCTCTTAAACCAGTGGTGGGCAACCTGCAGCCCACAGGCCGCATGCAGCCCATCGGGGTAATCCGCTGGTGGGCCGTGAGACAGTTTGTTTACATTGACCGTCCGCAGGCACGGCCACTCACAGCTCCCAGTAGCCGCGGTTCGCCGTTCCCGGCCAATGGGAGCTACGGGAAGCGGTGCAGGCCACAGGTTGCCCACCACTGTCTTAAACAGTTCTGACTGATGAACATGAGCTGTTGTTCTTTTTATTATAAATCCTCTCTTTTCCCCCCAAGCGTTTATGATTTAGTGCTTATGCATTCTGTGTCTGGCTGACACATGGTAGACCCAGAGGCAAATCTATTTCTAAGACACCATGTAGTAATTTTTAGTACAGAACAATCAGAACAACAAAGTTTTGAGGTTTCTTTTAACCTGAGTATGTTGCTTTCAGTGTGATATTTTTTAAGGGGCTTCCAGGATTCCCTGTTTGATCGATCTTTCTTTGGAGATCTGACGATGAGAAATACCCACATGAAAGTTCTTCCATTTCCAATGGCATGTTGCTACAGCCCAGAGCTCTGAAGGGGAAATAAAACAGACCTGCAGCGAACTTTGATCATCTTCACTGAAGGAGGAGACACTGGTTGAGGGGTTACGGAGCCTTTCACTTTGTTCAAATTTGGCCTTGTGACCAAAAATATCACCTGGCGCCTATTTGGTGCCTCTGTGTGAATTGATCCACCCCAGGTCCCTGGGGCCTGCTGACCACATCTCAGGAACCACCCTCACGATTGGTAGCTTCAGCAGAGAGACCGAGGGCTGACTGGGCCATGCACGTTGCACTGCCCCTGGTGATGCTCCTGCTGCCTAGAGCTGAGGCAGATTGCAATGGGGTAGGGTGGGGAAGCTTTGAACTGCTACTACCTCTGCTGTCCCTGCTCTGCAGACGGGGGCCTTTTCCATGCCTGCACCCAGGCAGAGTCCCTACAGGCGGCGTCCCCTGACTCACTGGACTCCCTCAAGGTGCAACAGACCCTGCCCAGGGCTCTCCGCTCAGAGTCCCCATCTGGTTCCGTTGTTTTACACTTTAACCCCCACTCCCATTCCTGCGTTATCATTTGTTGTCCCACTTGTCCCCCGTGGTTAGCTGATTCTTGGCTCTGTGGCCCCTTCCCTGTTTGAGGGGGCAGGACTTTTATTCCTTTAGGGTCCTCCCGCCTTTCCAGGATTTAGACGGGGGCCTTTTCTGTGCATAATCTGAGTAGAGTTCCTCTAGGCATTGCCTGCTGACTCATTAGTCTCCTCCTCCGAGAAATGGCTGTTGTTCAGGGTTTTCTGTTCAGTGTCCCTTGCTAGCACCCCCATTTTGACCTGCATTATGTCCCTGTTTTTTCACTCTTTGTCCCTGTCATCTGGGTTTTGTGGCTTGTCCCTCCCCTCAGCATATAGGCCATTCACAGGGGCAGGAAGGGCCTGATCTCAAGCTCATTGCAGTCACTCAGGGGTGAGAGGGTTCTTTCCACTGACTGCAAGGGGCTTTAGGTCACATCCTAGAGGAGCAGGACTCGCTGACCTCTCAGAACCAAAAGGACTCTCCCTCATCCTGTTGGGTGCTGGCAACTATGGCTATGGCCCCTCAGCTCTTTCTCACCGAGGGGATTCATCCTGTGATTATATATCTTTTGTGCTGGGGCAGCCAGATCTCTGCCAGAAGAGACAGATCGTGTTCATGTGGCTGGCCTTCTCAAGGGCGAGTGGCTGTCTCTGTCTGTCTGGAAGAATGGCCATGGGATCTAAGAGTTCTAAGAACATGTCTGGGCTGTGGTCAGAAGGTCCAGATGTAGCACTTTCTGTTCCTCATAAAGGATCCTGTTGAGACACACGTGTGTGGGGGGTGGGGGAGAGTGGTTTGTTGATATCAGTTACTTTTTTCATTAGTTACTTAAAGTCACCCCATCTGAGGCAAAACCAGTGGGTGGAGTAAGGGCTGGTGGGGGAAGGAGTGATGAAAGCTCCCAGGGTGTGGGAAAAAGGGAAACAAATAGACATATATGTGTGCTGATGCACACCTGATCTGTGTCTGCCTAAGGCTGTTGTTGTGGCAGGGAAATTCAGTGATAGACGGCAGGCTGCAAAAGAGGAAACTTTGGGAAGGTCTCTGAAACTGCCAGGACCAGGAAAGGAAGAAGATTAAGGGAGAGAGCATTCAACTCTACTAGAACTGCCGTGTGTGTGTGTGTGTGTGTGTGTACGCTGAGATGATGGGATCATATGACCTGATGGGGAAGACTGGGGAGCAACCAAACCAATCTCGAGCAGCCAAACAAATCTATCGACCTATCTATTGAGCTATTAGGTCCCCTCTCACCATGATATCTGAGTGCCCACAGAAGCTGGGAGAATGTGTAGGAAAGTCTTGTGGCAACCTTGACCAGTTTGATTTGATGTGACCTGCTGTTATTAAAGAATCATTATATTTTATACTCGCCAAGGCACATCCTCTATCCTAGGTCGAGACCAGGCATGATTACATGGATAACGGCCATACAGAAACAAAAATCCCTTGTGTTTCTCCAACATGTCTCACATCTGCTGGGCACACAAGGCAAACATAAATCTGACAGAGCTTCACATTAAAACAAACACTGCAAAACATGAGCCAGCCATGTTTGCTAGACTGAATCGTAAGATGCTCAGTAACCTCTTTCCCTGCAGCTCCAGGCTACCAGCTGTTATCACCTGGCAAAAGCAGAGATGTGAACTGACTTAACACAGGATGTGTGTCACACCCAAATGCTGTCTCACTGCCAGACCACTGAACTGGGTCCACCCATTCGTACCAGACTAAGCTTCTCTGTCAGGTCACAGGCTGGTCTCCTGAGGAGAAAGAGTGAGACACAAAGGAAGGGTCATGATTTCGCACAGGGGCATCCACTGCTCTCCCACCCCTGTGTTTCCCTAAGCGGATAATTCCATGCACCAGTTATGCAGGCGGCTGCCTGCTGCGTGCGCACGGTACAGGCTTTGTCTGTGTAGTGGGTGCACAAGGCAATTTTGCTGCAGCAAGTTAGACGCCCATGTTTGCAAACTTGCTCTCAAGTGTGTCTAACAAGCGAAGGTCATTCCAGCGTGTGCAAACATTACAAACGTTAATTAATCTGTGAGGCAGGTCTCCTTGCCCTTCATTTTATAGAAGGTGAAATTAAAGATCTGAGAGTCTAAATGCTGGATTTTCAAAGGTATAGGTGCCTAGTACGATTTTCAAAAAGTTACATGCCTAAATCCCATTAACATCAAAAGGAGTTAGGTTCCTGCTTATGTACTTTCAAAAATGCCATTAGGCACCGTGACGGGGTGTATCTGCCCTGCAACAGGCCCCTATCTGCATTCTTAGGTGCCAAAATACCTCTGAAAATCTGGCCCTAAGGGACTTGCCCAAAATCACAGTGCGTCAATGGCAGATCTGAGATTCCAGTCCCCTGCTGTGATCGTTAGACCATACTCCTTCCCAGAGTCAAGAATAGAACCCAGGGGTCCTGCATTCCAGTCCCCTGTGATAAACTGAGGCTACACTCCATCCCAGAGTCAGGGATAGAAGCCAGGAGTCCCATCTGTCAACCAGTCCCCTGCACTAGCCATGGGACCACAAATCATACAAGGCATGTTGCAGCTTCATAGGTTACATTGTGCCCTTGCTTATTCTCTTTGCATCCTTATGGAAGCTTTGCACTGGTCTAACACACACACACACACACACACACACACACATGCACACAGAGGCATGAAAGCTGCAGCAACCCTTTGGCCCAGTGATTACCTTTGGTGAGTCAGGCTGCTGCATGGCATAATTTACTCCCCGCTCTAACATCTGCAAGGGTGTAGAATTCTGACCCAGCAGCTGATCTGTTGTAGCCTCATGTACAGAGGACCTGATTCTGCTCTCCTGCACCCTGGTTTTACATCTCCATTCACTTCAGTGGCATTACTCCTGACCTACAATGTAAGGAAATTCACACCCAGCTTGCCTGAAGAAAGATGATGGATGTAGCCTGGATACACAAGAGGCTGGAGAAGGTGTTGTTGAGAGCAAATGTTCACAATATACCCCCTAGGCTGGCTGAGTCACGGATGTGTCATGACTTGACCTCCAGACCAGCCACCTGGTCTCTCAGCAGAGCTGCATCCGTCATTGCCTAAGGGTGGAATTTTAGCAGTTTGTAACCAAACTTTAACACTCCAGCAATTTGTTTACACGCACTGATAATATCCATCACCAGTGACCGGCCTGCCTGAGGCTCACCCCAGAGATGTCTGTAGGTTGACCAGGTCTATTCCTCTTTGCTACCCTGACTATTTTAAGCCTTGGATAGTGTCAGCCCCTTTGGAAGTCAGGGAAGTTTGGGTGATAAAAATAGGCATTGAACGATCAGGAGACGATGGGAGGGAAGCAGTACACCTAGCCCTACTTTGGCTACAGACATTGAAGGGGAAGTTTATCTCTGGTGTAACTCCATGGAAGTCCAATGAGTTACCCTAGGGATAAAAATGGTCCCTTGTCAATGTTCTTAATTTGCAGCAGGGGAAGAGGAAGATCCTATTATGGAAATCCAGACAGGAGGAGCAAATTCAGGAGCAATGTCCAATGAGTAAGTATCTCTGGTTTCCCTGGTCAGCTCCGTCTAGAGATCCAGTGTCTCTGGGAAACTCTGCCGAGAGAATCCGAGTCTCTTGTGCATGGGTTCGGAAGGCAGAGAGAAGGAATTCTGTCACCAAAGGTTGCAATAACAGGAGAGCAGGAGAAAATGCAGCAGAAGGGAGCTCCCCTTCCTCTCCTGGGCTTGGGTAAGCAGCCCCTTCCTATAACTCCCCCTACTCCTTGGCTGGTCAAAGGAGAGCTCCCCCTCTGGTTTCAGTCTGCTATAATCACGGCCAAGGAGCATGAAATGGGGCCTGTGATCTTTCTCCCATGATCACCCACAGGGGCAACCCCATGTACCATGTTAATCCTGAGAAGTGAGATTCATAGATTTTAAGGCCAGAAGGGAGCATTATTATCATCTCGTCTGATCTCTTACAGAACACAGGCATGAGTACCTCCGCCAGCGATGCCAGCATGAAGCCCCATAACTTCTGATTGAGCCAGAGCATCTCTATTAGAAAAACATCCAGTCTTGCATTAAAGATTATCACAAATTTGTTAGTCTCTAAGGTGCCACAAGTCCTCCTTTTCTTTTTGCGGATACAGACTAACATGGCTGCTACTCTGAAACCAGTGATAAAACATTTTCTGATCGCATGCCTTTGATCATGAACTTGGCTCCTGAGAGCAGCTTCTCCAAACCTTTCCAATCCTTACTAGAAACCCCCCAGATCAGGCAAAATATGGGACCTGAGCTGGAGCTGAAGAACAAATTTTGGCTGTGTAAAAATGGCACAAGTAATTTGTTTGCAATATAAATCCCACTGCAGTTCAGAGAGTCTGCAACCCCTCTTGGGAGTTCTGAGCACTAATCCCAGTCTTATTCATGCCCTGTTGCAGCAGTCAGTCCAGGAATTAATCTGTTCATTTGCATGCTGCAATAACCTTCCCCTGATCAATGCCAGAGTCAAAGCAGTTTCATTTCTGTATTACACACAGCTAAAGAGGGTTTGCCACGGGAAAGTCATCCACTACCTCGCCAGGGTTTTGATTCTGCATTCCAGATTCAGCAGTGCTTTAATACCACATCTCTTTGTTTTGGCCATGTATGCAATACCGGGGAAAGAAAGAAAGAAAGAGAAAGATCAAGCACTGTTATTGCCAGACACAGAAAAATCTTGGATGGAATTAGAAATTATTGGTGCCTGATCCTTTCCCAGAGACTCATCCTTTGGATTGGGAGCAGAAGCCTAGGCCGTCAATTGCAAACGCTTGACGTACCGGTAGCTGGGAACCACTGTGGTGGAAATCTGTAGAAGGAAACTCATTACTGGCTCATTACATGGCTGCCTAAAAAAGAATCAAGGAAAAGATTTAAAAGTGTTCCTGGGAATGAAGAGCTGGTTTGATGCCAGGGCTCTGCTCACCCCTCCTACGTTCGATTTTGTCCATCAGTCGTCACTAGACTGAGTCCAGGGCAACCTCTCCAGAATCAGCTCCCCCAAGACTTGGAGCATGGTAGAATCCAAGGCCTGCACATGCTCCAAAGTCCTACAGAGCCTTCTCTGGCTGCTCCACTCCACTGAGGCGGGTGAGCCAGAGGTGCCTACAGAGCCAGGCCCAAGTGTGAGAATCCACAGCCTTGTCTCTGCATCTCTAGAGTCAGCTTGTCCAGATTTTCCATGCCACGCCTCACCACTTCCCTCCTTTGTTTGGCCCCTGATTGTCTAGCTGTTACAATGCCCTGTGTAATTAACCAGTGGTTGCACACTGTAATTAAATAGAATTGCACCACTTGTGATCACGTTCGGGTTTGGACTTGGTCCACTTTCCCAGAACGCATTTCCATTTAGCAGGGAGCACTGCCTCCTGAGCACTGCCGTGTCTGAACAGGTCTGAGAGGTGACATCTCCAACCCACTCAGAGAGAGCACCAGTTCCTGCCCTGACAGGTTGGGTGCCTTGAAACCCAAGTACCCTTTGGAACTACGGAGCTGTCTGATCAGCTCCTTCCCCAAGGACTTTCCAATCTCCCCAGCAGGCAGAAAGGGGGCCCACCTACTCTGCAGAACCATGAGATTAAACATGTAAACACCCTGTCGGGTAACCGCCATGTGACAATGGTAAAGAACCACAGAGAGAACATAACATAAGAACAGCCCTACTAGGTCAGACCAAAGGTCCATCTAGCCCAGTATCCTGTCTTCCGACAGTCGCCAGTGCCAGGTGACCCAGAGGGAATGAACAACAGGTAATCATCAAGTGATCCATCCCGACTCGAGTCACCTCCATCTAACACTGAGCAATGATCTTTGTTTGAATAAACAGCACAGGATTATCCCTAACCCTCCTCTGTCTTCACTGTAGAGCATCTGCTTAGAACCTTCCCCAGACCCTCACCAGCCTGAAGTTCTGCTAGAGATTCAAAGGGGACAGTAGTGCAGAGTTGTCCCCTAGACTTCTCTTCCTAGTGCTTTGTTCCATCTAGTTCTAAACATCCCAAGCAATAGTGCTTCCACCTCTTCCCTTTGAACACTGTTTCACACACCACTAGACTTTGCAGTCTACAATGTAGTACGCGCCTCTTCTAGCTTCACGCCAGTGCTTCTTGCAGTCAGGTCCTGAAAAGAAGGGGCAGAGACCACCACCGAATGCAGGAAGCAGTCTAGCAGCTCCATATTCAGATTCTAGCAGCTTCCTAACATTATCATTTCGAAATTAACCCTTTCATGGAGGCCATGTACATCTCCAGCGCCAGAACCCACAAACGTCATTCCCAGAATGCATTATTGAGTCAGATTGCACCTGGGAGTAAATCAGCCCATCTCTGTTGGCATCAGTGTCAGATTACATTGTCTGATGTCAAAACAAGGCCTTGTCAACATTCAGAGATGAACCAGTTTTGAAAGGTTTTAAACTGATTTAGTTAAAATGGAGCATAACAAAATGTGGACATTCTTAATTCGATTTAACCCAGGTTTATGTTGATTTCACTTAATTTGCTAAGGAATCAATTTAAATCATGTCTACATGTACGTTTTTGCACTAATTTAACTCATTTGGCTTGGAAACTAGGATTGCCAGCCCTCCACTACATGCATCCGACGAAGCGGGTATTCACCCATGAAAGCTCATGCTCCAATACGTCTGTTAGTCTATAAGGTGCCACAGGACTCTTTGCCACTTTTACAGCCCTCCAGGATTGTCCTGGAGTCTCCAGGAATTAAAGATTAATCTATAATTAAAGATTATGTCATGTGGTAAAACCTCCAGGAATACATCCAACCAAAATTAGCAACCCTATCGGAAACTGAATTAGTTAGAAACAGTTCAAGAGTGTCTTAAATTGGTTTATCGTAAATCTAAAACGACATAACCGAAAGAAATTTAAGACACACACTTGCATACATTTAACTAAGCAGTTTAAAATCCCACTTTTAGTTAAATTGGTGCAATTTTGTGTGTAGATAAGGTCAGACTAAGTAATTATCCGGGCTCCTTCAGGCCTTAAAATCCATTAATCTAAGCCAGGTTTCAATTGTATTATGGGTGTCCCCACTGCGTTTTGCATCAGTTGAGCTAAATTGGTTATTAAACAGATCCAGCTGGTGCAATTCTGAATATAGGCAAGGCCTGGTGCCTGAGGGGCCTTTCCCTCCCATGCTTCCACACATCAGTCTGTTGCCTTCACTGTAAAAGAGAGGGACAGCAAGAAACTGGGTGGTGATGGGCAGGAGGTGAGACAGCCTTGCCACTATACACTCCAGCGCACCCTGCAGTCAGCTTGGCACATTATAAACAAGTCCTGGTGGAGCTAACGAAGCTGCATAAGCGATTATTTTTCTAATCTTATCTAGCTGTCTTTCCCCTGCTTTCACTTGCGAGCTCCATTCCTCTCTCTATTCCTCTCTTTGACTTTCCCTCCCTCTCTCGTACTTTGTACCCTCCTGACAATAACAGTTCTCGCCCTGCCAGTAATTTCCTTTGATCCCAGGAAGAAGCAATTGATCCTCCTTATCTCGGTTGTGGCAGAGACATTCCCGGCATTGCCCTTAATTAAATTCCTCTTCCTTTTCTCCTACAAGCATTTTTTGCCCCACTCCCCCTCCAGACTCAAGTTTATTTTTAAATGTGCAACTCAATTATTACATTGGTCAGGAGAAATAACAGGAACCAGACCCCCCCGAGGTTCTATTTTTGAGCTTCACTCTGATTCATGCAACTGGCTATGGACGTTGCTTCCCAGTTCTCACCCCACTGTACCGTCAGCCCCAACAAAGCCATGCAAGGTGTTCTACTGGCAGAAACCATTTCCAAATGGATCCTTCCAAAGGCATTTGAGCCAGTACCCTCTTTTTTCAAAGGGGAAGAGGCTGCTAGTAATCTTACCTATGTATCTATCTAATCCATCCCAGAGCTCCCGTCACTGGAGTAGCTAAGCACTAAATACAATAACTGCATTTGCAAAGCATTCTCCATAGAGGATAGATGGCTATCAGTAAAGGCCTCAGCTCTGGACCATCCTCCCTCTGGGCACCTGAGCTGGCTGTGACGGAGCTGTCAGTGCGTGCTGCCTGGCTCACGTCTGCTTCTCTGGGTGGGGCGGGGGGTGGAGCAGGTTCCGAGACAGATGTCTGGGGAAGGTCTTTGCTGGCATGGGGCCATTGTAATTTTCCATGGAGTTGCTTTTAGGTGCTGCATGTGAGCTCAGAGACTTGAGATCCCAATATTATTTTAGACATTTTAATAAATAAACAAACGACATTCTTCACTGGGCACAGACAGTGCTGACAAGCTCCCTGGCAGAGCTCCACGACCTGCTGTGGCATGAAAAACACTCCCTGTGCTGATCACTCTCTTAAAAGGGGGCAAGTTGGGGCTGCTCGTCCTCCTCTCGGTTTGCATTAAACCACAGAAAAACACAAGCACTTTCCGTATGAAACTAAGATGCTGCATGTTGCAAATAGCCAAGGACTGATGTCATTCAATGTGACTGCATGGGGGTGGGAGATACGATTCTCGTGTCATTCTCCTGGGCAAGCCACTTCTGCTAATGCATTCCCCACTACTAGATTTGAAAGTGGAGACCCTCTCCTCCAGGGTTGTCTTTCTGCATTTGATTTAATCAGGATGTCCCATCGTCCAAGGTTGAGCCGGTTGTGAGCGGGCCAGACAGTTCTGTGTCAACGCGCTGCTCTAGTACAGCGCTCTATCTCAACCGTGAAGGTAATTAACCTCTGGAACCCCTGGGACTTGACTTGACGACGTGATGGATTCTCCATCATTTCAAGTTTTTAAATCAAGACTGGATTTCATTCTAAAAGACATGCTGTCGTTCAAATAGAGGTCACAGGCTTGAGGCAGAAATTAATGGGTGGGATTATCTAGTCTGTGTTATGCAGGAGGTCAGCCTAGAATGACCATATTGATTCCTTCTGGATTTAAAATCTCTCTCTCTCTAGGCTTTGGTGTCGTGGCCAGCATCAAGGAACATGAGCCAGCTATCACCCTATGAGCCAGCTATCAATGGGGTTGCTTCTGCTTTCCTTATCTCCTAAGCATGACACAGGGGTTTAGCTGTGTGACTCTGAATGAATGGGTGTTGCAATGCAGAAGCAGCCCACACAGGGTGTTGAGCTCACAGGGGAAGACCCAGGGCAGATCTGCTGTCTTTCTTGCCCCAAATTCCTGCGTTGCCACCCACCTCTGCATCTCTGAGCACACGGGATTAGAAACAAAGCCCTGACACATTTCTAAGAAAGGGCTGGAGCAGAACATGAGAGCAACATGATGATGACGTATCCACTTCTCATCACTTCCCCAGCAAGCAGAACTTGCTCCTGTCTCCTTTCCTTCCTCTGCCTGCAGATCTGACTCACACATGGATCTCGACATTGTGCCTGGACATTTCCCTTCTGGGCAAACCTAGCTTAATTTCCCTTCCCCCTAGCAACACACCTGGAAGGCTTATGAAACATTCTGTGGTATCCACATAGAGCCTTGCTTTGTGAGGGCTACTCCAAATCTCCCCCCCCCCACAATGGGCCTGATTCTCTTCCTTCCACCAGATTTAGACCAGTGTAACTCTGTCAGCATCACAGGATTTATTCCTGATTTACACTGGTATAACTGGAAGGAGACTCAGGCCCAGTAAAGGGAATGGACCTGATTTCCCGTCTCATATACACAGGTATGTATCAAGGGTAGTCAATAGAGCTACACAGTGTAAGTGGAGAGAGTATCAGATCCAATCTATCTCCCTCCTAAGTATTCATTCCACAGGATTTGGACTCATGGCTCCAAGCAGTGCCCGAGCACGACCACCCAGGTGAATGGATACATCCAACCAAACGCTTTGACATTCAAGCCAGGATCCCCTCTGGCAGAGAAGCAGGTGAGTTTCTTGTATTGCCCTACAAGGTTTTTGGTTCAGTATGTGTAAAAGAAAGGATGGATGGTGCAGTGGTTAGGGCACTAGCCTGGGACTTGCAAGACCTGGGTTTGCTCCCCTACTCTGCCACAGGCTCCTTCTGTGACCTTGGGCAAGTCATGTAATTGCTCCGTGCCTCAGTTTCTCCACCTGTAAAATGGTGGTAATGGCACAAGGGTGTTGTGAAGATAAATACATTAAAGACTGTGTGATACTCAGATACCAGGGTGAAAGGGGCCAGATAAGTATCTAAGACAGCTTCTTCTCTGAGGTATGTTCCTTTAGCAGATGCTTGTGTACAAATGGAACCCAATGGAGGATGACTCTGCGGTTGGCACCGGTACTCCATCCATCCATGTTAATATGCCTGGCGCAGTTCTCTGACAAGCGTGATCTTCCCTTCCCCTGCAGGGAAGAGCAGCATTTGGCCCTGGGGGCTGGATGTGAGGGGGTTAAGCTTTTCCCGATGGCAGAAGGACGGTGCTTTTCTAACAGCCGGCACGTGCAGGCACCTGCCTTTTCAAAACAGAGTCATAGGAGCTCCTGTTTCGCTGTGCTAAGACACACATGGCTGATGTGCTCTGACATGCCTTTTGTGCTGGTGGATCCACTCAGAGAATTAGCGCTGGTCCCAGTTAATGCCGCAGAAAGCCCTTCTGTAATCATGAGCATCTGCCTTGCAGAGAGAGATGAAAGCGTTAGTCCCCCACCATGCTCACAACAGAGGCTGGGTGTGGAAGTGTGTGAGAGCCCAATCCCCCAGTGAGTCAGGTGGAGCCACATGGACAGCTAAACCACATCAAGCTGGGAAGAGCCTAAGCGGTTGTATCAGCTGCGAGTTCTTTTTTTTCCCCAGACCATGTTAGACAGCCAAGCCCCGCTTTGATCCTCTCAACCTTCCGCACAAGTGTGCTCCCCGGTGAGTAACAAGGCAGCGTGCACACACTGCGTGTGTGTGCCCGGACATCATAAATTCAAAGGCACCAGCTCCAAACTGCCTTCAAGCAAGAGTGAGTTTGTAAAGATCCAGGCCATGGGGCTTACTGAAGCAGACTGGGAGGTCACTGACTCCGAGGGAGCGATCGCTGGAGTGGTTGAGATGTTTCACGTCCCCAGGTGGGCTCAAGTCTGATCAGGTAGCCAGAAATGGACTCAATACTGAGAAAACAATTTATTCTTATTTCATATGAATGTATTGCTGCGGATGGACAGCAATGGCCTGGAAAATGGATCGTGTTGATGGAACCACAACGCAGGCCCAGCACAGGCAGGACTAATCCAAGCCCGACAGCCCTCCTGTGTCCCCAGCTGCTTGGTTCTCGAACTCTTTCATTCTGTGGCCAGTGTGAGAATCACTGCTTGTGTGAATGGCCACGTGGTTAAAGGACTGGCCTGGCAGTTAGTGCCTTAACCACTGTGAGTCAGATGAAGTGGAGTTTATGGGGCATTTTCTGATCTCAGGTAATCCAGGATACATCAGCAGTAACCCCACTGGGTGCTCGACCCCCGGGGGACTCCACTGCATTGCACCTGAGAGCAGAATCCAGTCCAGGCAGAGCCAGATCCTCCAAGGGCAGAGCTCCTTTGGCTTCAACAGAGTTTTATCAGCTCTTGCCAGCTGCGATCGACACCCAGTGCAATTGAGGAGCCCCGCTCTTGTTTGACTGCACTGGAGCCATGGACCAGTGGTCTGGATCTGCTCTGTCCATTGTACTGCTATGGCAGCCTTTACACAGACTGTTTAGAACAAACTTCGGACAGTCAAACATGTTTTCTGTAGTCAGGCACCCCAGAGGGTCCCCCTTCTCCCCTCCTGCTCCTCCTCGTCCTCCTCACGCTTGGGGCTGGCGATGGAAAGGACTTTCCAGTCTTACCAAAGCTACTCGAAAGAAAACAGGTGTCCGACTCTGACCTTGGAAAGGAATGTGGACGCTGTGTTAGGGGCGAGTGCAGGAGCGCCGCAGGCTTTTCCTTTGTCTAGGGTGTTTTGTATTCCCCTTGCCGACGGTGCAGGTGTGAACCATCGATCAGTGTGGGTGGAGGGGCGGAGGGGAGGAAAGAATAAAACCCCGGGACTCCACAGGATGGGGAATTCAACGCAGAGGGCTTTTTTTATGGCTATTCTCCCTTTCCCTTGCTGCAGAAAATCAACGTAAAATCACTCGAGGGAAAACACAGAGATCCCCCTATCTCCACCCCAATCAAAATCAGCAGGAAGAAGCCAAGAAGGTTTAAAGGCAGCTGCAGCAAAAATTCTATTGCCATGCGTGTCCTGCCTGAACTGGGTGCTGGAGAAAGGTGTTGCAATGACAGCTCAGGGGACCAAACCCGCTGGCTGCAAATCTGGAGCCGGAACATCTACCACAGGGCGAGCCCCACGGGCCTGTACACCTGGGCTCTGAGACTTGCTGCTGGGTCCACAGGCTTGTACCTTAAGTGACTGGCCCAAGATCAGAGAACAGGTCAATAGCCAGGGATTGAACCCAGATCACCTGACACCACTAGTATCTTAATCACAAGGCTTCTTCCCAGCAAACCTGCTGGCTCAGCATCTCAGAGGCAGCGTTGATTGCTGCTTACCACCTGTTGTGCTGATTGCACTGGCCAAAGGGCGCATGCCCCTGCCTGAAGCCTTTACTGACAGGCAGAGCTGGACTTGGCTTTGTCTCTCACCAGCTCTCTCCCATTTGCTGCTCTGTTTCCCATTGCACACCTGTCTGTTTCCTCCTCTCCTTCCCCCCAGAAATAACTCTCCATCTCCCAGTCCTGTCTCCCCCACCCAGCCAAGTTGCTTTTGCAGCATCCCAGGACAGACCTAGCTAGAGTTATTCCCTCCCCTGGGGCTTTGTTTGGCCAAGGCCGGACAGGTGAGATGAGACTGCCCGAGACCTGGATGCTGACTGTGGCTCAGCTCTGACTTCATTAAGCCTTTCCGCTAGGAAATTTGTCCTTCAGATGCTTTGACCTCCAGTGTGGTGGAGCATTTTTCTTGTAAATCCATCGAAATTCCCCTGGAGACAGCAATGGAATGCAAAGCATGTTATCCTTGGTACCAGCTCTTTCTTTTTACTAAGCTTGCCCAAGCTGGCGGGGTGGGGAGGGGATTTCTCGACGTCTGGGATCTCAAAGTCTCTCTCCTTGATGCTGTCTGTCCTGTGCTTGCGCCCCCACCACACACATGCAGGTCTCTTGCCCCCCGCCCCCTTCCTTCTTCTTGGGATGCAGGCTGCTGAGCAGTGAAAGAAAGAAAACTCCCCTTCCCACTTTGGACTTTTACAGGCTTCATATCACTGAAGTTTCTCTGTGATAAACAGGTCAAGGTCTCAGCCCTCCTCCCTCCCTCCCTGCTGGTACGAGTGCCTGCCTCACCCAGTAACCCCAAACAAGGGGTCAGGCTCCTCCACTGCCTCGCACCTCGCTGGGATTTGCTAATGTTACCAGACCACAATGCCCCGCTCTCGGGGGTGGTGGCATTTTTACACAGGTAAACAACCACACAAGGAGCGAGGCAGGGGAGAATCAGGCCCAGTTCGCCCCTCAGGAGCAAGGGACTGCCCTCAAGCGCCACACAGAGGGGAGGAAAGTGCTTCTGGAAGCTTTGCCTCCCCCCAGGGCTGGAAGGTGATGTGCCGTGTGACAGGAGTGCTTGGGGTTGCTGCCTGCACAGCACAGAGGAGAGGCTGCTCCAGTAGGTCTGCTAGGGGCACATCTTCACTGCAACACCTCCAGTTAGTCTGGTGCTGACTGGACGGGTAGATAGATGAGCTGGGTTGCAGAGATTTTTAAGGCGCAGCATTGGGTGGGAATGGGGGAGCTGGCACATTATTTTACTGTCTGACCTACGTGCAGCTGGAAAACTGACAGTATAGTCTTATCAAGATGAATCACTGGATTATTCATCTCCATTAAATGTAATTACCTCTTAGATATAAGTCCTATTCATTATGTTTTTTTACAAGCTCACTGCACTGAAGGGTAATTACACACACAAAACATGTTCTCCTTGTAACATAGGCAAGGGGCAGGCCGGCACCAATGACTGACCAAGCCTTTAGGGGAGGAAATCAGTTCTTCCTGTCCACTCCCTACTTGCATACTATGGGGGAACATGCTCTGGAAGCAATACCTTGCATGTATATTGCACTTTCCATCGCATTTCACTTTTTCAGACCTGACATAGGGATCACTGCAGCCAGCGCTGGGGTGGAACAAGGCAGCTGTTTAACAGCACAGCGCAACACTACAGAAAAGTTTAGAACAGGACATGAAGAAGAATGCCTTATCTCAGTGGAACTGCAGAGGGAATCTCGGTTGGCAGAATGTAGTTACCCACCTTGAATTGGTTCAGATCACCAAAGTTCATGACCATACTTCTGCAAAAAGTGCTATGGAATCTTTGCTGGCCACATGCAGTTAGCGTCTTGGTTCTGTATCCCTCCTGAAAGATGGCACTGTAACACTGGCCACTGCATACTCTGTCCTACAGCTTGGCCTTTCTCCTGTATCAACTATTGCTAATGAAATAGGCTCTTTGAAAGGCAGCCCCCCCAGCACCATGCGGGGTCATTGGCTAAATATGGACTCAGAAGGTGTCACCTCACCACCAATTGCTGCAGAACCCTGGGTTTTTTTCCTTTGAGGGCCATATACAGATCAAGGTAAAGACTCTGTATAAGCTCTGATGAGCTCACACTCCCAGGAGGTGCATGTGGCAGACAGAATAAAAGTGGAGCGGGTGATGAACTTAGATCACAGTGGGCCAAATCCTGCCCTTTTTTACATCAGTGTAAATCCAGTTTAACTCCATCATAGTCCAGTAAGGTTGCTCCAGCTTTTGACAGGTGTAACTGGGCAGAATTTGGCTCATTATCTTGATTCACTGGTGATTAAGCAGGCAGTCTTGGCTGTGAATTTTAGGAGAAAGACGAGCATTGTATTCAAGCCACATTCAGGTCTCAGGAGCTAAGATGGAAATCCACAAAAGGTGAAACTAATTTAAGCCACAGTCTAGCCTATCGTTAAAGGCAATTTGATCTTGTAACCATTATATGTAATACTTGCTAGTCTCCCACCAAGGCAACACAGGACTGTTGTAACCCCCACTGGTAGATCTCTTGGACTTTGCAGCGCTGTTGCATGATTGATCAGGAGCATGCTTCAAACAGAGCTCAGGCCTGTCTGTTCTGTCAAGAACCAGCCATGTCAGGCTGTGCTGAAACGAGGCCCCCCCAGCGTGGTAGTTTTGATAGTGTAGATGGGGCTTTAGAGGAAAGCCAGAATAGCAGCTAATGCACCCATCACACGCTCTCTATTGCCCTGTCTTCCCGGTCTTTTTGGAAAAACCCTGGAAGTGGGCGGGCGCAAGCCCACCCACTGCTAAAGGCCCCTCCCCCAGCCTAGCGGGAGGGACCACTGGACCCAGGGACCAACTGATTACGGGGGACAACTAATGAAAAACAGGGATCGGGGTGAAGGTCAGAGGTTCAAAATGAGGAGACCGGATGGGGACGCTGAGCAGAGAACCCCGGACAGGGCCCACTGCTCGCCTGGCCAGGCCCATCTGTGAGTTGGTTGGCTAAGGCTCTGTCTACACGGGCAAGTGGAAGACAAAACTTTTGTCGTTCAGAGATGTTAAAAAAACACCCCCCGAAAAACACAAGTTTTGTTGACAACAAGCGCCAGAGTGAACAGTGCGTTGTCGGCAGGAGCACTCTCCTGCCGACAACGCTAACGCCGCTCATTGGGGGTGGAAGTTTCTGTTGGCAGGAGAGGTCTCTCCTGCTGGCAAACGGCAGCTACACTGCGCGCCTTATAGGGGCATGGCGGTCACGGCACGGACATGTCACTAAAAGCTGCATAGTGTAGACAGAGCCTGAGACCCAGTTAAATGGGCTAATCCTGGGGAAGTGTGTCAGATGTGCTTAGACCGAGATAATCCAGCGCTGCGTTTGTGACCTACGGCACTGTGGTTGCTCATTAACAAATGCCGATATTTTGTTGTCATTTATAAAGTCATACTTGGGAATTCATGCCTGGTCATTTGCTATGTGGGATAGTAGGCTAGTGGACAAAAATATCTTTCTGCCAACAAGATCTAGTCTCTTGGTGTCTTTGTCCAAAGGGTTGGACCAAAGCTGGTGCAGCCTGTTTCACTCCATGGCCACCTGGACCACGAAGGAGTTGGGATTAGGGAGGGAAAACAAGGATTTTGCCCCTTTGGAGGGAACAAAGCACTTCTTCTCAGCCTTCTTTGAGATCGGGCCACAAGTGGCAGGTGTGCATCAAATCTTTTTAGCAGGATCCAATATATCCTCGTTACTAGGGAGCCCTGCTTTGGAAGGAACCTAGCCTGGAGAATATCCAGGAGACCCAGGAGATAGTGGGTAGGTTCCTGAACCTCCTCTAGTAGGAGGTGAAGAAATTCAGCGATCCTTTTCAGATGGTCTAAGTACTGCCTGTGTTCGTCTGGTGGCGAGGTAGAGGCCAGTGTCTGCCCCATCCCGGCAGGCAGAAGAAGGCACTACCAGTGGATCTGGCGGTACTGGCCGTACCGGTGGCTCCTCCTCAACCAAGTGCTCCTGGGGGGACTGTGGCTCCTCGCTGAGAGCAATGGCCAGCGTCCTCATAATCTACATAAAGTACAGATCCCAGGGCCCCAATAAGGTCAGTGGACAGGATGATAAGAGTAGGGAGATGGGCCCAAGGCTGGAGGATACCATTGGTCCTTTGGCCAAAAGTGCAGTTCATGAGGGCACCAAGACATCTGGGTGGATCTGGAAGCCATGCCAGGGCTGATAGCTTTTCACCAGATCACCAGGGAACCACTAGTACTGGCCCCTGTTCATCTGCAGAATAGGAGTCCTCTGACTCTACTGGGGGAGCTGATGGTACCACGTGTGCCCTGTCTGACCATGAGTCCTTTATTGCTGGGTCGACAGATGCTCTGGGGCTGGGACTGTCTTTTTGTTATAGGTGTGTACAGCACCTTGCACAACAGGACTCTGGGGCCTCCAGTTGCTACCATAAGACGAATGAACACAACCAATAAGAATTAACCCCCTTCCCCCCCTATGAGTATGTTGTTGATAGTCAATTGTTTCTTAATGAAAATGACAGGCAGCCCCATTAAAGATCAGGCTTTTCACCTGCACAACCCGCATGGATTACACAAGGAGCAGGTGATAATGGGCTTATTAAATGGCACCCAAAGGTGCCCTGGGGATCTCCGGAGTTCATGTGGCACCGAGGGGATTGTGAGTGAACGTTGTGCGGTCTGTGCTCGGAGTCAGAGTAGATAACCATGCACGCTCTCAGGGTTGCTGGGATGCGTGGCGGCAGCCCACCGCTGTGTGAGGGTTTGCATGACAATGCTAATAGTGGCAGGAAATTTATGAAAGGGGGCAAAGAATTGAAATCAGGAGGGTCAGCAGAAAGGGAGGAGTTTCACAACCAGATGGCAATTGCACTTGGTGTGGATTCCATCATTCCAGCTCTCTTTATTTTATTCCTTCTTTTTCCCAGTCTCTGTCTCACCCCCCTTCCTTCCCTCCCGTTTCTCTGTTACAGTCCCTTCCCTCCTTCTCTGCTTTTGTCCCCCCTGCTCTCTCCTTCCCTTGACCTAGCATCAATTCCCATCGCAGCCCAGAACTCGCTCTTTTGTGCCGAGACTGGGGAAGGCGTCTGTCTGGCTTATCCTATTGAAAGTGTCTTGAATGCTCCTGTTTCCACTAAACAGTGGGGGGAAAGGCCTGGGACAAGTCCCTGGGAACTGCCTGGCAGTGGCAGCCCTTCGTGGAAGCATCCTCTGTTAACAACCATGCACAATAATCTCACACGGGCAGGGAGCACAGAGGACAGAGGGAGCAGCAGCCTCAACCTGGTCCCTCCTGTTTGAGGCCTGTGTGCTCCTCGGTGGGGGATTTGCATGCTTAACCGACTGCCAGCACCGGCTCCTGCTGCCACGACAAGGGCTCTGCCTAGAGACGTCTTTTTGGGACTTTTCCAGCTACCTTGGACCGGCCCCACGAGCCTGATGCTGCTGAGGAGCCGCAAGGCTCCACCCATTTGGGGCTCCTGTGCCCCCCACGATGTGGCTCTGCAGCAGCCCTTGTTTGCCTCCTCAGGGGCTCCGTTCCTGTCCCAGACCTGAGAGCCCTGTCACTCCGACTTATCCCGCTTTCAAGAGAGGAATGGGCACCCAGCTGCAGCTATTACATAAGGTGCAATTAGCGACGCAGGCCAGGGAGGTTTGAATGGCATTAAGGAATTCTACCCAGGGTGACGTCAAAGCCTCCCCGCTCCCCCCTGTCGCAGGGACAAAGGGGGCCGTTATGAGCCAGCCTGGACCCGCTGAGTGAATGTGGCCGCTGAGAATGCAAGTCATTAGGAAGCCTGGAGATGCACAGGCTGAAGCAGAGGAATTGTTCTGAGGACAAGCTAAATAAAACAATGGGCACATCAGGGCTTTTCAGACAGGGCCTGGCGCCCCTCTGCCCCGACGGTGCATGTTCAGAATGTCATTTGTCACCCTCTGTTGGCTGCTCGGGGCTGTTGGCTGGGTGAAAGCAGTTTGGGGGATTTCAGGCTGGCTCCCAGCAGACAGGTGATCGCATTGCAGACAGAACCCCTGCCTGGCTGTGTCAGCAAAGAGGCCAAGTCCTGAATGGGACCTGGAGACTGAGCTTTCTCTCTTATCCCTCTGGGGCAGGTTGGAGGCACATTGGTGGGAGTAGCTGTCCCTTGCTGACACCTCTGCTGGGTGAGCAGAGGCCTTCAGCCCTCTACGGAGTCAGCCTGTGCCTTTCACTTGAGCACCAAGGCCCTGATCCAGCAAAGCACTTAAGTGCTTGGTTCCCTTAAGTCAGTGGGACTTTTCAAAGGGCTGACATGAATCCTACCTAGCCCTTTACAAAGGAAGTCGGTATCCTTATTCCCATTTTACAGATGGGGAAACTAAGGTACGGGGTGGGGAAGTGACTCTCCCAAGGTCACCTAGCAGGCCAGTGGCAGAGCTTGCATTATAACCCAGGGCCCCTGAGCTCCAGCCCTGTGCTCTATAATACGCCCAAACTTCAAAGCTTAAATGTAAGCGTGTGCGTTAGCACTTTGCTGGGCTGGGGTTAAATTAGCACACTTACTTTAAAAAAAAACAACAACAAAAACCCAGAGCAGCAGCTGCAGATTCACTTGCCCTGATTGGTTCAATGACAAAGGCTCCTGTTCTGAAGGCTTCAGGTCATAAAAAGCTCTCCCAGCTGAGGTCAGGAACAAATTCCCGCCGGTGGTGTAGCCTTGCACTACTGAGTGCTTTCTGGAAGCCTTACGCTTTGCCCTGAAATATCCACCACCAGCACTGATCGCTCCGGCCTGGACCCAAGGCTGGAAAATGCTGCAAGGAAACCCCAAGGAGCTCTGAGACCCTGGGAGCTACAGGGAACCGTGAGGAACCAGCCTGTGTGAGCCTGTTGAGATGCCAAGAATGCTGGAGAGCACAGAGACTGAGGCAACCCTGAGGCCAACCTTGAAGGCCTGGAAGACACCCAAGAGTGAGACAAGATTTGGAAACAGGTGGTATCAAGGGACCAGGAATGCAGGCTGGGCCAGGTGCTGCCAGACAACCACCGGCCTCTCAGCATTATGATTATTATTTGTATTACCATAGCACCTAGGAGGCCTAATCATGGACCAGGACCCCATTGTGCTAGGCGCTGTACAAACAGAGACCAAAAACCACTGGCCTCTCAGCACGCTCAGTAAAGATCTCTCTCCTACAACTCTGTCTGCCTGAACCACTACCCAGTGAGAGACATTCATCCCTGCCTCCAGCGTCTCCTTCACTATGAGCTCCTTTGTGCTGGCCAGCTGTCATGTGAAAACATGCCATATTAACCATATTAATCTGCCCTTGATTGTCTTCCTCCACTTGCCACCCGTTCTGCCATTGCCAAATAGCCACATTGGAGAGCAAGATGCAGTCTCCCTCATACGCAGCAAGTTCTCTGTGCACTGGGCTGGCAGAGAAGACCAAACCGTAACCAGAGCATGTGGTTTTACAGAGCTGCACAGTGGAGGAAGAGCTGGGGTGGACGGGCCGAGTCTCAAGCCAGGAAGCTAGTTTATAAATTAATCTGGTGCAGCTGCTACTGGAATCCTGTGTCCAATCCTGACGCCCTCAATTCAAGAAGGAGGTTGATGAAGTGGAGACCGTTCAGAGAAGAGCCATGAGAATGATTATAGGGGCTCTGATCCCCTGAAAATCAGAGCCTGGGGGGGCCTAAATACTGAAGCACCCAAACTCAGTGACTGCTCTTGAAAAGATTGGCCAGAGACCATTTACTGCAGTGGTTCACCTGGGGGTTGAGCCCTCCCCACCGGTTCATGCGGTGGTATATTTTGAGAAGCAAGCAGTGCGGGGGCTTAGTGGGGTGGCAAGGGCAGCTGGTATGTGAGAGGAGCCTCACCTAATAGAACAAGGCGCAGAACAAAAAAACTGGAGGAACGCTGATTTATTGAAGATATTCATCTGACCAGCTGCTGTTTGATTGACACGTAGCCCTCACACAACACTGGGATTGCTCAGCAGCCATTTCCCAGCCCCTTCATGGGAGTATGGGATTTCTCATACTCAGAGCCTGCATCGTACGATTCTCGATCTTCATTCTGCTACATCCTTTAACTCTAAGCATCTTCTCTGCTTCTTCTCCTTATGCCCAGCATTCCAGACACAAGAGAAGAGAAGCAAGATCCATTAATGATGCCTCTGACACCCAATGGAAGGACAGCGATGGTGTAGGATACATGCTCCCCTGATCCTGATTCACTGCCAGAGGGGAAGACAAACAATCCAGCCTCCCCGCAACAGGAAGTCTAGTGATCAGTGCTGCTTTTGTCATGTGAGCATGAATCACCAGGGTTTAACAGCTTTGCGTGATTTCACAGAATTATAGAGGTTACAGATATTAGGGTCCATCTATTCTCTCCCCAGTGCAGGATTGGTCCCCACTGGCCTGTCTATTCCCCAGCACTTGATCCAGATCTGTTTTTAATGTCCCAAGGAATGGGGCTCCCAACCTTTCTGTAGATCCCACCGTCATGACCATCCCTTAATTTCCTCTATTCTTTTCCCTGCAGATCCTGTATTTCTTGCCCTAACCCGTCATGGTGTATTGCTGTGAGTTGTTAAACAGCTTCCGTGCTCCACCTCAGTGGTGGCTGGAGTGATGGCTGTGTTTAATCTGCATAAGCCTGTTAAGTATGTTGAGATCCATTCAGGATGAAAGCTTATAAGCATTCCTGTAAATCCAAACTGTTGTTATTGCTACTCTCACTGGTCTGTAATTTCTCCCCAGAGGAGCAGAGCACCTTTAATCATTCTCGTGGCTCTTCTCTGAACCGATTCATAACTGGGTCCCTGATCCAGTCAGATTCTAGCTTGTGGGCAGCTGGGTATGAGATTTTCATCATGAGCTTCTTTGAACCCAGACTCTCTGCAAGAATTGCTGGCAGGGTTGACAATAGCAACACTTTGCATTTACGGAGCATCTTCCATCCAAGGATCAGAGAACACTTTACAAAGGAGGTCAATATCATAACCCCCAATTTTAGAGCTGGGAAAACTGAGGAACAGGGAGGTGTCTTTGCTCACAGCACACATCAAGTCAGTGGAAGAGTTCTAAAGAGGAACCAGGAGTCACCTGCTCTAACCATTAGACCACACTCCCTCCAAGAGCTGAGCATAGGATCCGGGAGTCCTGGCGCCCAGCCCCGTGCACTGAACAGGAGAGATCTCTTCCAGTGCAATTTATCGTCAACACGGAATGGCAAGCAACTCTGCCACAATCCCATTTCCGCCCACTCCTATGCGTTCCCTCTGCAACACCCTGGGGGAGGAGCCGGAGGCAGCAGCCGCCCGCTCTTTAGATGTGTTTTGGAAGAAAAACAGCAACGAGCTCAGGCTTAGGAGCAGCAGTGAAGTATCTGTGGTGAACATTTCAACAGCAGAACTGTCTGCTGCCCCACCCCCAGCATCACAGGAATAACAGAGCATCCCCTGGGGGTCACCAGGGTATGCCACCCAGGCAGGGGAAGCCAGTTCATGCAGAATCCAGAGGGCCTCACCTATGCCATTTACTAGCCATAGGCACATAGGATTTACCATGCCATGCAGAGGCCACGACCTGATGGTTCAGAAGGTGGCCCTGCCCATAATGAACTGGGGCAATTGTGCAGCCCTGTGTTTGACATGTAGGTAGGTGAGATGGGGCACACACGTTCGCTCCTCATCCCTGCTGTGGCCTCATGAGGCCATCCAGCCCTGGGTCTACACCTGGGCCCAAAGGGACGTGTCCCTACTAAAGTGGGCACAGGGGAGTTCTGTCTGTGGTGGAAGTGATCTCCTGGCCTTTCATGAGAATGCCCCAGGAGGGGCAAGTGTAACAGCCCTGGCCCTGACACTAGTCCCTGCTGCAGTTGGAAGGCAGCTTGAGCTGGGGTGGGGGCTCAGAAATGGCCCGAAGGGGGCAGCGGGGAGGCAGTTAGAGAAGGAGGAGGCGGAAGGAGGCAGTGCTGGTCGAAAAGGGGATTGGCTGAGGAAGCTGGACCATGAAGTGCCGGGTGCAAAGAGCTCATCACGAGGGGCACAGAGCTCTGCCCAGTGGGGTTGCCCGTTGGGGCACTGATAGTGGGAGATGGTTTGGGCGCCTGGGACTGGCTCTCGTGGGTGGACCAGCTGGAAAGAGGCGCGGGCGTCACAGTGTTGAAGCCAAGGAGCATCGCAAGCCAGAGAGAGGGGAAGGCAGGACAGCTGGGGTGAAGCTGAGCGCAGCCAGGCAGAGGAGGAGTTGATTCCTCTTGGGGTGACAGCCAGGTGCTGAAAAACTTCGTTTCTGGTGATGGTAATTTACAGTTTATTGCCTTCCTAAGCGAGTATTTGATGTTACTCTATATTATTTATTGTATACTATCCATCTATTCTTTCTATTCTGTTATTAGTCCTGACATATTTCTGGATTTTTCTTGTATAAAGTTGACAATGTTAAGGTTCTCTCCATTGTGTTGGTTTGCCCCTGCCTCTGCTCACGGTGGGCATAGGCTAGCCGAGGCTTGGGGCACCAGTCAATCCACCCTCTCCCACCACTCTCAATCAGCACTGTCACTGCCCTAGGGCTCTGGTCACCAAAGGGGGTGCCATAAGAAGGGGGTCCCATGAGCAAAGACAAGTCCCTAGCTCCAGTTCTGCCCCTTTCTCTGATCCAGCATCCCTGTCAGGCGTGGAGCTTATCCCTGGCTCCTAACCATGCTTCTGGGGAGCAAATACTTCTTCCACCCCATGTTCTCTTCTCGTTCCCTGCCTCGACTCCAACAGGCTCCCTCCACGGGCTCTCTTGCTGCTGGGGGTCACGCCATTGCCATGCTAGTTCCTCCCATGGGGTATCTCCCACAGCACCAGCCACCTGAGGGCACATCAGGAAACAGCAAGGCTGCCAACACTCCCCCATTATATTAGAAGTCCCTTATTTAAATAAAACATTGCCTATCTCCTACTCAGTCAGCACGGGCCCCCTTATATCCCATGTAATGCCCTAGTGCATGGGATCACTGCACCACTCAAACTTGGCCTGGTCACCCCCCATCCCGGTCATGGCAGAGGCTCTCACTTAGCTCCCGACGTCCATGTGGAACTTGAACAGGAGCTGCAGCGGCTTCCTGGCCCAGCGCCTGAGGCCCTGGGTTCTCTGCAGTGCCCCGGGCTGGGAAGAGAGAATCCCTAGGAAGGACGGGGCAGGGAAGGGACCCACCCCCCCGAGGCTCCAATCAAGAGTGGGGCCATCTCAGGTCTGTCCCCCTATTTGAAATACACTGTGGGCCACCGCAGGAAGTGGAAGCAGGTGCAGAGTCTCCAAAGGGTTAACCTTCACGCCAGGGCGCTGCAGATCTTGATCCACGAATTGCACCCACCGAAAATGCACGGGGGCTAACCCAGGCACTGGGCAACCCCCGCGAGGAGGCAGATAGGGCGCGAGGGGCAATCACGGCCAGCACACGAGGGGAACGTTGCCCCTTAGCCACCGAGCCAAACACTCAAGCTGCGTCATAGCCAGCATAGGGCCAGCCCACGCCCTCCATCCCCAGAGGGATCTTCCAAAGACCCCTTCTCAATGGCCAGGAGTGTCTCTGGGCACTGCTGTTCTGCAGCGTTAAACGGAGAGTCAAAGGTGGAAGCTTGGCGCCCTCTTGTGGTTAGAGCTGAGGAGCTTCTTTAAAAGTTCCTTTTTTCGAACCTGCCTTCACTGCCAGGCCCTTGGGAAACTAATTCCAGCCTGTACAGTCTGGGGTCCGCGGGCACTGGCTCACCCAGGCTGGCTTTCCAGGGAGCTGGCCTTAGAAAGCCCACCCCTGCTGCTCCTTCCCTTTGCAGCCTCACCCTCCACATTGCCACCTTGAAATCAGCCTGATGATAGCCCTTGAGATGGGTGTGTATCCACCTAGCAGGTACAGCCTGGCCAGAGGCAGGGCATACTTCCCACACTCTGCCAGCCCAGCATGACCCACAGGGAACCCTTCCGGCGGTAAGAGGAGGGCTGAGTCTCCACGGCCCAGCTGTTCACTGGCCGCTGCAACCAGAGTAACAGCAAAGAGGGCATTGTGATGGTGAAGGCCAAGAGTGGGGCTAGGGAGGTAGATGGAATTAGCCTGCTTGGAATGTGGACAGGTGCCGGAGGTTAATAATCCCTCCCCCCTCCATCATTCATGTCCCAGGATTTTCATTCCCATTGGAGGTCTGGCCCTTGGTTTTGCATTTCACCTGCAACCAGCCCCTCCAGCAGAGCGGCCCCGAACAACACGCTGGGTCTTTCATTCAGTACTGGCTCCAAGGGATGAGTGTAGCTAGCTGCCCTTTATTGCAGCTCCTTGGGGCGGGGGGCAGGGGGCGGGGGGGGGTTAAACTAAGTCACCCCACTATGAGGGACCCCGGATTTGCTAGAGCCTGACAGTGGTTTCTTCTTTCCACACCATGGCATGTTCTAGTGTAGACAAGGTGCTGGTGTTTTGTTACTTGTTGTAAGTCTAGAGGCCATGGTGCAAAACTTGGAAAGAAAACTGGAAGAGGTAACTCAGGTTAGACAAGGCCTAAGGAACTCTGCTACTGCAGGGATCAGCAGCGTATGCAGGCGCAGCTAGGCCAGACTGCCAGTGTATTTAGCTTGGCAGCCCTGCCAGCCTTACATTGGCCTCCGTGTTCTTAGCCTTCCTTCTGGGTGAAAATCAACCCAGTGTAGAAGCCAGCCCAAGATATGAGCAGCTCTGGAGTTCCCACTTACACTGTTCATTAGTAGCTCACCGTTTCCTTGCATGCCCCTGTCTGTCTGTACCCATCTGTTGTCTCAGGCCTGCTTCTTAGATTGGAAAGTCTTTGGGGCAGGGACCAGCTTTTTGTTCTAGATTTATACAGTGCCTAGCACAATGGGGGGCTTGGTCCACACCTAGGTGCTAGCTCAATACAAATAAATAAAATAATGAATGTAAGTGCTCCAAACTGGTTTTAAATAGGGCTCGGTGCCTAGCCTCTCGGCACGGGGTGAATTTCAACCGCACTAAAAGCGCTTAGGTCCAATTTTTCAACAGAAAATGAAAACCAAAGGGCCAAGGGAGCTCTTTTTAGAGATTTCAGACTTTGAAAGTTTATTCAGTTTTTTTACAGCTATTTAATGGCATAAAATCTGAACATGGTACAGACACAGAGCCCCTCACCACTTGCTCCTTGTCAACGATTCTTTTCGGCCGACGGGGCAAGGCGTGCTGAGCAGCCCAGCAGCAGGTGCCCGGTTCCACAGACCAGAACAGGGAAACCGAACAGGGGAGGGAATGAGGTGGGGGAGGAATTCCATGCCGCGCTCCAGCAACAGCCTGAAGATAAGATGAAAAAACTTCCGATCGTGTGTCAGCCGCACAGAAATCACACACAGCAGAAACGCAAATGCTCTAAGATGCACCCAACTCCACCTCCCAGGGATGTCGTATAAAGGACCAGATCCTCAGCTGGTGTAAACCGGCACAGTGTAACTTCAGTGGCGCGGATTTGCACCAGCTGAGGAGCTGGCCTGAGGCCGACACTCTGGAAGCTCTGCCCAGGGCTGGAGGACAGGGGTTACTGTGTTCATCGGGCCACCTTGCTGGGGCTGTGCTGTGGGGAGGCATTTGCCCCTCTCAGCTTCACACCTCTATTCTTGCATACCCTGTAGGCAGCTGCTGCCCACTTCCCCTCCTTCAAGGGCCCCCTCTTGTCTTCTTTGCCCCCCTCCACACTGCTCTCCTCACCTCCAACCTCTTCCCATTGCCCTGGGTTTGGTCTGCATTGCAGCATGAGCTCTTGGGGGCAGGCGCCATGCCCTTGGTATACATCCTCTGTCATGCCCCCAGCCTCCGTACACGTGTTCATTAGCCAGGCTATAGTCCCTAGCTGCGAATCAAGTAGAAAACGTGAGCTCCGGGAGACCGGCCCAGGGTAGGAAGTCATCCTGCACCCTCGAGGGGATGAAAGGCCTCCAGGGTACACTGCTCCATAGACACACGCCAGGAGGGACGCGTTGGGGGTGTGCTGGGTAACACATGCAGAGGTGCTGGCTGCCCACTCGGGCCCAACAATGGAAGGGCAGCGCAAGCCTGGGGGTAGACCCTTTCCAGTTGGTGTCTAACCATTCGTCTGCTCTCAGTCGAACACAGAAAATTGACAGCCCCTCCCCGGGGCCTTCGCGAGAGCGACTCCACCCAGAGAGCCAGCTTCTCGGCTGGTGTAAAGCCGTGCAGGGCCACTAAAGCTGTTGGAGTCAGCAACGCGCCATTAAAACCAATGCAGCGGTGCTGATTTACACCAGCCAATGAGTGCCAGGAGGCCACGGTTGCACAAAGGGAACCCATCACGCTCAGAGAGCAAATTAACCCCAGGCGGGATTGGCCTCCCCGCTGAGCTGGAGCCATCTCACCATCCCTTTGGCTGGCTGGGCATGAAAGTTCTCCAGTGGGGAGGGAAGGAATCGCATCTGGAGCCCACTTGCCAACTCTCCACTGCCCTCCTCAAGCTGATTTCACATACAAGCAGCCTGGTAGGGAGAGGTCCTGCCCACGCACAACGCCCACCAGCACTCACAGCTACAGCACCTGCCCCAGGCACAGCAAGTGACTGCCGCCCCCCCAAGATTTGTAACTTGAGAGCCAGCCTGATTTGCTTCTCCAGCAATGGGAAGGGAGTGGGGAGCCCCTCATCACCTGATTTCCCTCTTCGGCCACAGGATCAGGCTGGGAGTGGGGGGGGAAGCTTGCCAGTCACTCCTTCTGGTAACGGATATGGAGGCAACTCACTGTCTACTCTTCCACTCTGGCCATAGGCTGGAAGGGAAGAGGGCAGCAAGGAACAGGGGCCAGTTCACCCTCCAAGCCAGCAATGCCATCAGCTTGGTTTGAAACATCAGGCCCCAAATCCCTGGTCTTGTTTGCTCAGCTGCTATTTCAGATTGCTTCGGTACCTTTCTAGGTCAGTGCAGGCAGCTGAAATCCAAGCTGGGATTTGGCTACCTTATCGCTTTCCAGTGGTTAAGAAATAGCACAGGATCCCATAGCAGCTGAGCACCAAAACAGACCCAGCCTGTTGGATCTCTGCTCCTGCACGTGTGCAAAGGGGAACGTGGGCAGAGGCTCTGGCTGATTATGAACATGCGCCCCCGCGATCCAGCCAACAACCTGTGAGGTTTATCCTCAGTGCAACATAAAAAGCTCTTAAACGCAGTTAACCAGGATGGCACCTGGTCGGCCTTTCAGCAAGTTTTCAAAGTTTTCAAAGAGATGTTAAGAGTAACAAGAAGGGTTTCTTCAGGTATGTTGGCAACAAGAAGAAAGCCAAGGAAAGTGTGGGCCCCTTACTGAAAGAGGGAAGCAACCTAGTGACAGAGGATGTGGAAAAAGCTAATGTGCTCAATGCTTTTTTTGCCTCTGTCTTCACGAACAAGGTCAGCTCCCAGACTGCTGCGCTGGGCAACACAGCATGGGGAGTAGCTGGCCAGCCCTCTGTGGAGAAAGAAGTGGTTCGTGACTATTTAGAAAAGCTGGACGTGCACAAATCCATGGGGCCGGATGCGTTGCATCCGAGAGTGCTAAAGGAGTTGGCGGCTGTGATTGCAGAGCCATTGGCCATTATCTTTGAAAACTCATGGCGATCGGGGGAAGTCCCGGACGACTGGAAAAAGGATAATGTAGTGCCCATCTTTAAAAAAGGGAAGGAGGAGGATCCTAGGAACTACAGGCCAGTCAGCCTCACCTCAGTCCCCGGAAAAATCATGGAGCAGGTCCTCAAGGAATCAATTCTGAAGCACTTACACGAGAGGAAAGTGATCAGGAACAGTCAGCATGGATTCACCAAGGGAAGGTCATGCCTGACTAATCTAATTGCCTTCTATGATGAGATTACTGGTTCTGTGGATGAAGGGAAAGCAGTGGATGTATTGTTTCTTGACTTTAGCAAAGCTTTTGACACGGTCTCCACAGTATTCTTGTCAGCAAGTTAAAGAAGTATGGGCTGGATGAATGCACTATAAGGTGGGTAGAAAGTTGGCTAGATTGTCAGGCTCAACGGGTAGTGATCAATGGCTCCATGTCTAGATGGCAGCCGGTATCAAGTGGAGTGCCCCAAGGGTCGGTCCTGGGGCCGGTTTTGTTCAATATCTTCATAAATGATCTGGAGGATGGTGTGGATTGCACTCTCAGCAAATTTGCAGATGATACTAAACTAGGAGGAGTGGTAGATACGGTGGCAGGTAGGGATAGGATACAGAGGGACCTAGACAAATTGGAGGACTGGGCCAAAAGAAATCTGATGAGGTTCAACAAGGATAAGTGCAGGGTCCTGCACTTAGGACGGAAGAATCCAATGCACCGCTACAGACTAGGGACCGAATGGCTAGGCAGCAGTTCTGCGGAAAAGGACCTAGGGGTGACAGTGGATGAGAAGCTGGATATGAGTCAACAGTGTGCCCTTGTTGCCAAGAAGGCCAATGGCATTTTGGGCTATATAAGCAGGGGCATAGCCAGCAGATCGAGGGACGTGATCGTTCCCCTCTATTCGACATTGGTGAGGCCTCATCTGGAGTACTGTGTCCAGTTTTGGGCCCCACACTACAAGAAGGATGTGGAAAAACTGGAGAGAGTCCAGCGAAGGGCAACAAAAATGATTAGGGGTCTGGAACACATGACTTATGAGGAGAGGCTGAGGGAACTGGGATTGTTTAGTCTGTGGAAGAGAAGAATGAGGGGGGATTTGATCGCTGCTTTCAACTACCTGAGAGGTGATTCCGAAGAGGATGGTTCTAGACTATTCTCAGTGGTAGAAGATGACAGGACAAGGAGTAATGGTCTCAAGTTGCAGTGGGGGAGGTTTAGGTTGGATATTAGGAAAAACTTTTTCACTAGGAGGTGGTGAAACACTGGAATGCGTTACCTAGGGAGATGGTAGAATCTCCTTCCTTAGAAGTTTTTAAGGTCAGGCTTGACAAAGCCCTGGCTGGGATGATTTAATTGGGGATTGGTCCTGCTTTGAGCAGGGGGTTGGACTAGATGACTTCCTGAGGTTCCTTCCAACCCTGATATTCTATGACTCTATGATTCTGGTAACAAGGAAGGGAATAATCCCTGAAGAACCATAGCAAAACCTTCACTCAAGTTCATCCTCCGAAGGTATAAAATGGCAGTCCCGCAGCATGTGGGAGGCAGCTTTGCTAAACCAGAAGCCCCACGGTCCACAGAGAATGGCAAATGACACCTTCAGCGTGTCTCTTCCCGCACACCTCCATCCGTCCTTTGAAATATTTTCTCACGCTTTTCCTTCCTTCCTTTCTTTTTTTGCTTTATCTTTTGGAAAACGCTCTCATCATAGGATATATATTTTTAAAGTACTTTCCAATTTCACAAAATCTTTTCGTTTCATTTCGTTGGTTGGTTGGTTTTTACACATTTATTGGAAAAAGTTAACAAACAAAACCAAAAATAAATAGTAGCAAGATGAAATCGAAGCTTCCCATGCATGGAAGTGCTGATGGGAAAGAGACAGTATAGGGCAGAGAGAGGTACAAGTGTCAAGCAACGACAATAAATACAGCCACACACGGCATCAGAAAGGGTCATGGTGCGAGGGGAGTCGTGCCTCTTTCAGGGATGAGCAGCAAGGCTCGGGTCCTGATGATGCCTGCCCCTGTTTAAGCCTGAGTAGTTCCCATTGACTTCACCTGGGATTTTCAAAAGGACCTAAAAGAGTGAAGTTCTTGTCTCAGATGACGGGCCAGATTTTCAAAGGTGCAGGTAGGCGCCTACTGGAACTTACAAAAAAGCCTCAGTAGCTTAGAAATCAATGGGTGTTCGGCAGTTATCTCAAACAGACACTTTTGCAAACCACACTAGATGCCTATCCGCGTCTTTAGGCACCTGAAAATCTGGCCCCAAGCTCTTGGGGTAGGGCCTGTCTTTTCTTATGTATTTGGACTGCACCCAGCACACTGGGGTCCTGCCTATGAGCAGGGCCCTTAGGTGAACTGCAATGCAAATACATGATAAATAATAATCATGAAAAGTGCCTACTGCTGATGGAAATTCAATGGTGGGGGGGGGGGTGCTAACGTCTCTGGAAATCACAGCTTTCAGCGGGACTCCTCACGGAAGTAAAGCTACTCATGTGCCTGCGTGGTTGTAGGCTCGGGACCCTTCTGTCCTTGCTGCTCTGTGGCATTTGTGCGGCAGTCACACGGATGATCAAGCTGAGCAGGGATGGGTTTGTGCACCTCAGTATTGGTAAACCCTGCGGTTCATTCATTGCACTGTTGAAGTCCCTAGCACTAAACATACGATTCATGATATTTTTTGGTTTAATGTTTTCAGGTCTGATGCTGCAAATGATAACTAGCTGGCACGGGGTCTGTTCCATTGGCAGGAGGCCTTCCAGTGACTTCAATGGGCTTTGGAGCAGGACCATTGTGATTATTACCATGAGCTTGCAAGCTTGATGAGATCATCATGGTAATAACACTAAGCATGATGCTACCTAGCAGTTGTTTGGCAGGATCAGGCTCTTAGGGTGAAATTCACCCCTGTTCATAAAGGCTACAAACCACCTAATGCCATGATTTAAACCCTATTTTGAGGCTCTGAATAATGCCTCAACCTTGTGCTGGGGGGAATTTCACCCTTTGTTCTCCAAAGAACACTGTCAGATGACAAATAGAAATGATAAAAAAACAACAACAAAAGAGCAAATTCCTCATCCACGTCATTAACGATCCCCCCCAGGAGAATCACTTCTGAAACCATTTTTTTACACGCTAAATGGCTTTTTGCCATTTACACAGTCGTTCACTTTTTGCATTTGACTCCTCTTGCACAATGGAACCACAGTGGTCAGTTTAAACTGTTGGGGTTTTTTTTAGTCAGTTTCAATTCCTGGCTGTGAGGTTGGGTTGCAAAAACTGCAGGAAACTTTTAAGTCCTGCACAAAAAATCTGTTCTGGTAGAAATCACAAGCAAATCCAGGAAACATTTCTGTAAAACTTGAAACAAAATCTAAATTTGGGGGCTGAAACTCCCCGCCAGTGTCCCCGAGACAGAATATTTGTGGAGTCTCAGGCCCAGATCCTGCAAAAACTTAGGCGTGTGCCTAATTATATTCATGTAAGTTGTCCCATTAAGGTCAGTAGGAACAACTGAGTACAGTTACCTGTGTGCCAGGGTCGGGGCCACAGTCATTGAAGAACAGGGACATAAAACTGCCCCATAATATCTGTTAAAATCATTTTTAATATTTCAAAAGTTCTCTGCAATTTTTCCTAAAATAACCCATCTCCCCACCCTGGCAAATAACTGCAGCTCTTGCAGAACAAAATCAAGGCAAATATGCCCTGAAAATCCAGTGGACTGAGAGTCTGACACTGCCCTGATGTGTGACCATGGGCATGACAGTTGCCACGCTCTGTGCCTCTGTTTCCCCTCCCATCCTTTGTCTATTTAGATCATAAGCTCTCTGAGGCCAGCACTGTCCCTCATTATGGGTATGTACAGCACCTAGCACCATGGGGTCCTGATCTCAGTTGGTTGTTACCATAATACATATAATGATATATTATAAAACAGACAGTGATAGGGAGTAGTACTACCCCTTTAAGCGACAGTCTGGAGTTTACAGCCAAGACAGTCTGGGCACAATCAAGGAGCACCCTGCCCCACCCTTGTGGCTTGGCTACATAAACAGGAAAAGGCAGCAGCTGGGCTGCTAAGAAAGAGAGGATCAGTAGCTATGTTGTCTGCTGCAGATCCCCAGGTCACTAGGCTGTCATGGGTCCTAGAAACTTTGCTATTTCCGCATGTAAGTCTGGTTGCCCTGAAGTAAGGGTCTTATGATTGTGTTTAAGTGGTTCCTCCCTGATTTGGTGTCTCGGGAAAAGGGAGAAAGCCTGCCTCCCTCCTACAACATTAAGGGTATGTCTGTGCTCCAGCCACTTCTGGTGCTGCTGCTGAAGTGTAGACTGTGTCTACACTGGGGGTTAGGATGACCTAACAGGTGCTCAGCGCTGTGACATTTTTCACAGCTCTGCATTGTGTAGCTTGTTTGACCTAACTTTTAAGTGTGGACTAGGACCTCTGGTGATGGGGGGTGGGGGTGATTTGGAGGCTTTCTTAAAAGGCCTTTTTTTTTTGTTAGTCTGGTTTTGGCCTCCCCCCATTCTTGAATCCTATGCAGACCTGAGAAGATCTGTTTGCTCAAAACAGCTGTGGCTTGTCCTTTAAAAAGTGCTTAGAGATAGAGAGGGAAACCTGTCAGCCAAATGAAACTTGGGAAGCTCTACAGTGCAGCCTGATCACTACCACCAGGTTAGCAACCCTTCCACTCCATCTACTGCACCTCTTTGCCTTCTATGGCGTGTCTGACGCTTAGATGGGAAGAGCCAGTGGTCAGCAATTGCCCATATCTCCATAAGGGAGAGCACAGGGCCTGATTCTGATTTTATACTGTTGTAAATTAGGAGCAGTCAGCGGACAAGTGTGGTGTAAGAGGAGATTTAGCCCCAGCCACCCAAGATGGTGCCTTGCATCTTGTCATAATTTGCACTTGAGTGGCACTTCCCCCTCACTTGGCGTGGATGTAAATGATGAGACACAGGGCAGGGCAGGGCAAGGGCGAATCAGGCCCTACGCTTCCAAAGTCTAATGTCCACTACATTTTGCATTCAAAACTTCCTCCCTTTATTTATCAACATGTCCAATCCCAGATTTAGTTCAGCCTCTAAATGCTGCCGATGGTGTGTGTGAGGCACCTCTGCCAGCCACCTGAACGGTTGTCACCAAGTCTTTGAAACCCAATTCCCCCAGAGAAACAACCAGCCATTAAAATGCAGGAGAAGCAAGATCCTCTTCTGTTTCTGCTACAGTGTGGGCAGGAGCAGCAGAGCTATACTTTGACTCAGGTGGGCCTGGCTGCTGAGGAGAAGTGGGTTTGGAGGGTAGCTTGGGAGTCCGCCTTGGAGTAGTTGTGCCTGTTCCCTGCTTTATAGCTCTGGTGCAGCTCATAATGCAGGAGACAAGGGGCGTAGCTGTGTGGAAGCAGTCAGAGACCACAGTGATCTGTGAACCACTGGTCCAGGTAGTAACACTGTCCCTGCAGCCTGTACAATGATGCTGACAGTGAGCGGATTAGGGATGGACAATGCTTTTAGAACGGTAGACAGGCAGAGAGATCCCACAGATTCCCATCCATTGGGCAGCAGGAGAGTGGCTGATTGCAGGGAAATGCCTCATGCTCTGTCAGAGTTCTAGCTGCAGGAGGAGAGGATCAGGTCAACATGTGGGTCCTGAGGCACCAGGGAAATAGAGGGAATGGCTTATTGAGAAGGGGAGGAAACTTAATGGAGGGGTTAAAGGGCCCCTCTTCCTCTCCTTGCTCCTGGTGGAGCACACGTGACCGTGGCAGCAATAACTGGTGCTGCAGCCTAACTGAGACCCGACCCAGGAGTTAGTGGTCATCTCTGAAGAAGGGATGGTCCCCGCTTATCACCTTGCAGACCATGATCGCAAACTGGTTTTGCGCATGTAAAGAGCTGCTTGAGGGGTGGCATGGTCCAGGGGGTAGGACATTGACCTAGGATGCAGGAAACCTGGTTTCTATTACCTGGTGTGTCTCCTATTTAAACTGTAAGCTCTTTGGGGCAGGGACTTTCTTACTACATGCCAGTTTAGCACCCAGCACAATGGCGCCTGGACCTTGATTTGGGGCCTCTAGGTGTTACTGAAATAAAACAAAAATACCTTTGCAACGTCTTATTTACACTAGAGTGAAAAAACAATCAGGCCTGCTGAAAGGAGCTCAACCTTTTGTCTAATTAATCAGACCCCCTGCCTACTCCAGACTGGATGCTCCGTTGAAGTCCGTGGAGCTACCCCAGTGAAAGGGGAACCAGAACCTTGATTATTAGGCCCCAGTGCATGAAAGCATTTAAAGCATGTGCTTAGGACTGCCCTTCTCCAGGACAGCACTTAAGGGTGTGTTTAAATCCTACAGACTTCAAAGAGACTTTAGCAAGTGTTTAAAGTTGAGCATCTGCTTACGTGCTGTCCTGAAGCAGGACACTTTCCTGAACCTGGGCCATAAGTTGTAGCCATTTGGAATTATCAGTGTATTAAGATTTCTGCCCCTCGGGTCTGAGAATATCAAACCTGGTGTCAATACATAAATTAGCTCGTCGTTTCCAACAGAATCCGAGTTTCCTTGGATAACTGATAAAATCAGGAATGTTAACTCTAGCTAAATCCTTACAAAAATACAAAATAAATAGGTCTACAGAAGAGAGGTTGGGGCTCACATCCTCCCAGTCTCCAAGAAGGCTCAGAGCATTGCTCGTACATTTCATGTGAGCTTTTCCAACAGAGGTCTCTGCATATACGGCTGATCATTCTGAAGAGCAGTCCCCACCACCTAACACCAAAGCCGAACATGGTGGGGTGTTATTTCAGGCGTGCCCCCTCCCACTGCCCAAATGTTCTAGGTCCAGCTCTTAACCAGGGGTGCCCAACTCTAATGGACGCTCGAGGTTCCTGGACCCAGTTCCAGGTGCTGGTATGAGTGGCAGAAATGCAGGAGCCAAGCTTAGGTGTCCATATTTGATAAGTGGACACCCCACATGTGTTCATCCTTCATAACCGGCACGGAAAAAGGCAAAAGGATGTCGGAGTTTTTGAAGGGGCATTTGCAAATGTCTTGCAGGAAGGATTGCCATGAGGAGGGAAGCAAGCTATCAGCTAAAGAACTCCTGGGGTCTGATTCTCCACCGCGTTACACCCTGTGCCGCCCTTCCCACGCTACATCAGAACAGGAACGTTCCACACCTACGCTGCACAGATGTGTCTGCACAACATGGGGGGAATCAGGCCCGATGCTTCCTCCTCCCAGTCCATCCACCCTCTAGTCATTTATTCTTTATCATGCATCCATTCTGGCAAAGGTGCAAGGATTATACACAGACCAAGATCTGGAATGGGAAATGCAAGCATGTCCTTTATCAGCCATGCTTCTTGCATATCGTTTGCAACAACCCTTGAATAACTGACCTTTGCATCATACAAATGGGATCCTTGCACTTCTGCCTATAGGAGCAATCCTAGCTAGGATTCATTGGTCAATGAAGTTAGACCAGGAATGAATTTCCTGGCTAGATCTTTACACTCCAAAGTCACAGCATATCCCCAGTGTTCAGCTGAGAAACCAAAAGATAGCATGGAGGAGCCCATACCACCTTCTAGGTGTCAAAGCCCAAGAAACAAGGGGAGAGACAATGCAGGCCGTTTTCCTTTAACTGACAAAGGTGACTGACTGTTCACCGAATTAGGACAATCCCTCCTTCCAAGCACTCAATCCTGCATTCCGTGCCACACCACCACATCCACTGACTTCTTTAGTACACCACGAGCACCTGTAGAAGTTTTGGCTGTGTCAGGAAAGCAGGAATGAGCCTCAAAGATACGAAAGGCCAAATTCTCTGTGACTGTAAACGGGAGCTAAACCCAATTGCAACAGGAGAGGATGTGATTGTGTGTGTGTGTATGTATACATACACACACGCACATAAATATGAAACCATTCAAGAAACTTTTGAGACAACATGCTCTGTCTTCTTTAGCAACATGGAGGCTGTGATAGCAGCTGCATTTTACCCCCACGCTTGATTCACAAATGGAAACAGAACCTCGAAATAAATTAAAACATGCGCACAACACTTTGCGTAGATCGTAAATTTCATAGGTGCAATGTTGGAAGGTCCACGTGTCCCTGAAGAGATCAAACGAAAGCCAAAGTAGGAAAAAAACTAACGCCAACCCACTGTGTTTCACCTGTGCCAGAAGTGTATGTATTTTCTGATCAGAACCAGAACTGGTATCCGCTGGCCATACGCCAATGATCAGCTGTGCAAAGGAAGCCATCCTAATAATAAATAGCAACCCCAATTCTGTGTTCAGCTTGTCAGCTGTTTGGTAACAATGGGAATGAACATGCGTCTGGTCTGGAGAAGCTGGTGTGATGTGTACATTCTGCTTCATCAAATATGTAAGCTCTCCCGGGAGCAGAAACATTAGAATATTCACTTTGAGCTCCACTTCTTCCTTTTGCTATTGATTTCTTTATTGCATCCCAGGTATGAGCTTTTCACCAGCCTTGTCTTTAAGAAAAAACCTCTCCTCTCGCTAGAGAAAGTTTCCCGGTGGCTGGGTTCAAAGGCAAACTCTGCTCTGGATACAAAGCTTTTAAATTACAGTCCCGGTGGCGGCTGGCATGTAAAGAAAGCCTCGTGCCCAGAGACTATTATGATAATGTCATTAAAAACAAACAAACCAACCAAGAACATGCCAGTTACAGGCTTCTTCCAAACTCTCCATCGCTCTCCCCATCCTCAACTCCCAGGGCTTCGCGGAGGAGTGAACAATTCTGGCGCAACAGCCCATGCTCCTGGCCACAATGAGGATGCAGGATGTGAATACGGATGGGTGCAGGGGGTGGGAAACCAGGCTGAACCGAATGAATGAAGACATTTTATGGAAGGCTCCAGTTTCTCCCCCACCCGCCAATCCCTTTCCTGTTTTCTCAGTAGGAAAATGGAATGCTGCCCCCAGGGAATCAGCTGGGGAGCAAAACATGCGCCAGGAAGTAAGCGATGGAGTCCCAGTGCTTCCAGAGGAGGAAGAGGAAGAGGAGCAGCAGGGTGGTGCTGAGGATGCGCATGCGGGTCTTCATGAGGGGCGTGATGAAGTTGGCGATGGTGGAGACGAAGACGAGCAGCACTGCCATGAGGGCCAGGATGACGTTGATGAATTTGCCTAGCAGGGCCCGGGCATTGGCGTTCTCCACCCCTTCCAGCTGCACCACCTGCTGCTGCTGCTGCTGGAGCTCCAGCTTGGTGACGCGGGTGAGGCACGACTCCACCGCTTCCTGCAGAGGTAGACGTGAACCACGGTTAGTTTGGCCGCAGGGTAGGACACCACAGCGTAGCGGCTACACTGTGTGGCAGAGAGTGCTGTCTGGTGGTTAGAACCAGGACTCCTGAGTTCTGTGCCTGTCTCTGTGAGGAAGGGAAGGCTGGTGGGTTAGAGCTGGGGACTGGGGAGCCAGGACTCCTGGGTTCCGTGCCTGTCTCCATGAGGGAGGGGAGGTTGGTAGGGTAGAGCCAGGGACTGGGGAGCCAGGATGCCTGGGTTCGGTATCCAACTCAGTGAGGAAGTGTAGGTCAGAGTGCAGCACTCCTTGTTTCTGTTCCTGGCTGTGACACTTTGGGACAAGATGCTTAAACAATGCTGGGTGCCTCAGTACACCCACCCGGAATAGGGGAGTGTTATTCACCTACCTAAGGTAGGTTGCAAAAAGAAAAGGAGTACTTGTGGCACCTTAGAGACTAACCAATTTATATGCTCAAATAAATTGGTTAGTCTCTAAGATGCCACAAGTCCTCCTTTTCTTTTTGCGAATACAGACTAACACGGCTGTTACTCTGAAACCTAAGGTAGGTTGTCAGGCTCAATTAACATTTGCAAAGTGCTTTGAGATCTGCTGATTTATCGCTGTGCAAAGTAGGGTTATTATTAGGGTTCTGCCCTGATAATCTTGTACCATTGAAAGTATCACTCCGAAGAGCCTTACAATGAAGGCGTACGATAGTCAGAAAGAAGCAAGTTGCAAAGACTCCATTTTGGGATCCCTGGTTGACGGGACTCTTGTGCACATGGCACAAAACTTTCCTCAAAACTTTCCCCACCTGCATCCAAGCGAACCCGCTATTCTGAGCGTTAGACAGAGGTATCAGAGCAAGGGGAAGTATATAGTATGCACAATGCATTGGGGAGCGGGGGCAGAGATACAGCTATATCTGCCCACACTTGCCTGGTGAAGAAGGTACAATGCATGTAAGGAAAGCACAGAGTTTTTCCATTACTTTGCAGAGTTGCATTTTGCTTGGTTTGTTCTTAATTCACTTGAAATGTATTTGCTTCCCTTCCACGATACATGTGCTATTTTTTCCAAAGGGCGAATAAAACCTGAGCATCAAATATAGTCAATTCCACTGGGAAGTTCCCCCAATTGCCACGTGAGGGCAGAACAGTCCCCTGCAGACTGTGCTGAACAGCGACAGTCAAATCCACCCACTGGGGGTCTCTGATAAATGGCCCGTATATTATTGACACCCAAAACGTGACAATGCAAAGGGCGGTGTGATGTGACAGTCCTAACGGAGCACTTCTGATCAGTCCCAACAGTACTGGGTGCAATACAAAAACCCCGACAGGTAGACAGACGGATTGACAGAGACATAGATTTCAATGGTCTAGCTGGTGCTGTCCATAAGACCCCAGCAGCCCCGTTTTCAGAGGTGCTCCAGAGAGACGTGGCAGCTGAGCACCTCTGGAAACCAGAACAAAGCAGGGAGCTGGCATCTGCTCCCATAGGTTTTAAGAGGAATGTTGTATGTAAGACATGAGAGGTAATTGTCCCATTCTACTTGTCAATAATGAGGCCTCAGCTGGAGTGCTGTGTCCAGTTCTGGGTGCTACACTTGATGTGGACAAACTGGAGAGAATCCAGAGGAGAGCAACACAAATAATCAAAGGTTTAGAAATGACCTTGACCTACGAGGAAATGTTAAAAAACTTGAGCACGCTTAGTCTTCAGAAAAGAAGACTGAGCCGGGACCTGATCAGTCTTCAAATATGCTAAGGGTTGTTATAAAGGGGATGGTGATCAATTGTTCTCCACGGCCACTGAAGGTGGGACAAGAGGTAATGGGCTTATACTGTAGCAAGGGAGATTTAGGTTAGATATTAGGAAAAGCTTCCTAACTCTCAGGGGAGTTAAGCTCTGAACAGGCTTCCATGGGAGGCTGTGGAATCCCCAACATTGGTGGTTTTAAAGAACAGGTTGGACAAACACCTGTCAGGGATGGTTTAGGTTTACTTGGTCCTGCTTCAGCACAGGGGGCTGGACTAGATGGCCTCTGGAGGTCCCTTGCAGCCCTACATTTCTGTGACTCCATGGTCCCTGCAATGAGCCCCTCTGCTCACCTCAGGCTGCTTCTCTGCCCTGCTCCTAAGTGAGTGACTCAGACCTTTGCACTGTTCCCAGAAACACCCTGTGTTTACCTCTTGTTTAAAGTGAATTTAGTTCACTAGGAACTGGACACATTCCAGGCACACATTCCATGCGGGCCACGGAACAGCCCTCAGTAGTCCATCACTAGTCCCCAGAGCCATGCAGCTCTCTACCGGACTAAGAGTCTCGGAGGGTCATAGCTAAATTGTCCCACTGCTGTCTCTTCTGGGCTCTCTGCCTCTGAACAGCGTATCCCAGCAAATGACTGCTTTGGAAGGTGGTAGCTCATTCCTTAAAAGGGAATTCATTCCCCTCCATCTTTCAGGTACTAGCCCCACACTTCCCCCCGAGGCACGTAGTGTCCCTTCTCCCGTTGCAGAAATCTGCACCCCCCGCCCCCGCCCCTTTCCTAGCTCATCTGCAAAAAGATGCCAGTTCAGCTGAGTAAGGATGGTGGCGTGGCCTCTCTGGGTTCCCATACCTGGATGTCCCTGGCTCTCTCATAGGACTGATAGGCCACCTTCTCCTCCATGCTGGCTAGCTCCTGCTTCAGGTTGGTCATTTCATTCTGGTGGAGCTCCGTCAGGTCATTCAGCTGCTCTTCCAGGCGTTCGTATCTGCGGGTGTGGAGAAGGTACATGGGGAAGGTGTGAATGCTGGCAGCTGGGTTATTACATTTGATTCAACTTTCTCCTACCATGCAAGGAGAACAGTCTGTTTCCATCAAATTGAGATTCCATTAACTCCAGTTCCCCCCTAGCCCAAACCTCACTGGCGCCCCAGATATCTAGCATACAGAGGTGACTTGGATGACATGGAAATAACTTTGGGTATCAAGCAATTGAGGCACTCCACACAGCAATGACACCATGGCACCTAAAACAAATAGGACAGGTTCCAGTGCTGCCTGGAGTCAACAAATGGACACTTTGAAGGATGCAGATTAGAAGCAGACAGAGGAGGCTGTGTGCACGCAGCGATTGATAATGTGGAGTTTATTTCATCTCTCTTCTGTTTTGTCTCTAGGATGCCTGGTTTGTGCTGCACTCCCCGAGGAGCTGGTCTCGCTCTCAGAAGCAGCCACCTTGGATTCTCCAGCACTCCCTTAGCCGTGGAAGGAACTCAAATGGCCCTGAAACCACAGGTCAGCGGAGCTTCAGAATCTCCTGGTTACACAGCTCCTAAGCCTCTCCTGTGCCTCCCTCTCTGAGATGAAATGTGTTGGAAGGGGACCTTGTGTCTAATGGGGTGGGGGAAGCGAACCTTCCACCCCGTCTTATCCACAGCAGTACGAACAGAGCCCAGTGCCTTAGCCCTGATCTCTAAGGGTGAGAGGACAGCTCAGCTGCCTTTGTCACCTGTTCAGTCCTTGGACTTTGTGTCAAGACTGCCATCCAAGTGCACACAACAGGGGTGGCTGCCACTTGAGCTGCACTCCCACCTCGCTCCATGTAGGCCACCAGATGGTAATGGCTTCCCTCCTGAACCTGAGCCCCTAAGCCGCATTCAAACCAGCACACTCTAGTCAATGAGAAAGGCTCTGTGACCCTTACCCCCAGTCCCCTTTGTTGGAGGGGGGAGGAAGGAAGGGTGGGGAGTTTCTTTGGCCACTTAGGACTATCTGGATTTGGGAACACGGTGTTTTATTTCCATCTCGTCTGACACTGGCAAGGATATTTCAGGACATTTTCCAGCTTCCGAGAAAGGCCTGGAAGACCCTTCAAATAGCAGGCCTGGGGGGAAAAAGGAACCCCAGTGACATCACAAGCCGGCTCGCAGTTGGAGAAGTATTTTTAAACAGGGTTTCAACTTTTGTCCTCAGCCAAAATGATCTAAAACAAAGCAAGCCCGAGCCAATGCCCCCTTTGGAGGCTGGTCCTTGTTTCCCGTTCCCAAGAGTTGAGGGGGCTGGCACTGTCTGTCAAGCATTTCCTCTGGCCTCCTATAAATAGCAAAGAGCCGTTTTTCTCAGGGTGATTGGCAGAGGGGAAGCATCACGGGATTCCTTCAGGGCTACGGGCGGCTGGGAGGTCCTACAGCTAAACAAACGAGCAGAGCCTGGCTCGTCAATGTGGAGGCCACACGCAGCTTGCTGGGCTCAGTGTAACAAATCCTGGTTCCTTTCTCTAACGGGAACAGAATCCCACGCTTCCTCTTCCCATGGAAAACAGAACGCTCAGGTACTGCAGAACCTTTCCCCCCTAGATTTGCCCTTTTGAATGGCTCGGCTTTATATCTCATTGCCTAAGCCAGTGGTTCTCAGCCTTGTTATTGATCTGTGACCCACAAAATGGCCAATAGACCAACCCAGGATCTACCTTATTCCAGAATTCTTTGTAGCTGGGTTTGTGGGTTTAAACTATAGTGCCCTCCCCCCACTAGTAAAATATATTGGAATTTACAACCCCCTAAAAAGCCAAGTGCGCTCAGTAACACCCAATTTTAGTTTCTTCAAAGACACTGTCAAGGTGTGTGGCATCATTGCGGTAAATCAGTTGCTTTCCATACTGGGAAGCTTGAAACGTGAATCTACTTCCTTGCCAATATCCTCGTCCACTGTGCACACACATTTATTTGTTATTGTTGTTCAAGCGTGCACAGCGGCTTGTTATTGTAGGGTTGCTTCTGGGGGCCAGGCTGCATACGCGGCTTTGTTACTGTAGAGTTGCTCAGGGGGTGCACTGGAGCTGCGCACAGTGGTTTGTTATTGTAGGGCTGGTCATGAGCAGTGTGGCAGTGGGCGCTGAAGGCATTTGCTTTAACTGTACAGCTCTGCACAACGAATTGCAAAGAACTACATATAAAATAGCAATGCTATGAAGGGCCAATGCAGATGCAGGCCCACTGGTGTGAGCCACGTAGGAACAGCCTTGCAGAGACAGGGAGATGGCACCCATGCACGCGCTCACACACAGCTGCACTGGGGCTGGCCCTACCTGTACCGCTCCTCTTGCAAGCACTGCGTCATGTAGGTATAGTCCCTCTGCAGCTGCGCCTTGAGATCCTCCATTGAGTCCTCCAGGTGCGACTGACTGTCCTTAATCTCCCGGAGCTCCTCCAGGATGGTGTCAAAGTTATTGTGGTGACTGTCCAGGGTATTGGACTTGGGGCTCCCCAAGCCGCCGGGCCCTGCCCCTGAGTTGCTGCCCCCCGCCGATCCCGAGGTGGCGCTGGAGCACTCGTCGTCGCTGCCATACTTGGGGCTGGACACCAGGGTGGCGCTGCCGCTCAGAGTCCTCGAGGCCTCCTCGGGGTGCCCGTCATCCAGAGTGTCCTTCAGGTGGGCGATGTTGTCGGCGCTGCCAAACTTGTTCCGGATCAGGCTAGCAAACTCCCGGGGCTTGGAGACCACAGCCGTGTGGGTGGCCTGGGACAAACCCGACAGGCTTCCCTTGACGCCTTCCACTACCCCACCTCCGAAGCCGCTGATGCTGGACCGGACATTGGCCCCCACATCCTTGAGGCCCTGGTGCATGTCCCGAAACACATCCTTGGGCTGTCGGGAGAGCCCGTTCTGTTCAATCTCCTTTAGCTTCTTGTGGTAGTGCTCAAGCTTCTTATGGAGCTGGGCGATGGTCTGGGCCGACTTCTGGTTCTTCTTCTCAAAGACTTGCTTGATGCGGGAGGCCTGCTGCTTGTCGGCGTTGTTGGCCAGCTTCAGGTACTCAGCTACGTTGTCGTCCCGAGCCTCCTGCTCGATCTTGATCTGCTCGGTGATCTTGAGGATTTTCTGGTGCAGGTGGTCGATGGCTGCTTTCGTCCTGTGCGGGTCTGGGGTGCCATCTGGGACGTCCAAGCAGATGTTGCTGACGTCGGAGTCGCCGTGGCTGGCATTGGAAGGCAGGCTAAGCGTGCTCACGTCCCCTTTGTCCAGCTGGGAGCAAAGAGAAAGAAGAAGAAGTCTGAATAGAGGGGTCTAAAAACAATACACCCAGGGAATGGGTGGAGCCTCAGGTTCCATAGCAATGAACAAACAGGGACAGAGAAAGAAGAGAGACAGGCAGAAGCAGGTTGGTTCCTGGTAGATGTTTCCCATCAGTAACACCATTACTGGCACCATTTGTAGAAGCCAGTGAGAAGATGCAGCAACAAAACTGTTGCATTGGGTACTCGTATGGCAGATAGGCTATTGTTTGAGTAAGCTTCTGCTCTAAGGTCACCTGCACAGGGCAGCTTGCCTCTGACATTTTACCCTTGTTCAATGCAAGGATAGCATGTTAGACGCTCCGGTGTTTTACTAGATTTGCAAATCCAAACCGTCTGGGGAAAATATCATTGAAAAAAGTAATAAGTTTGGAAGCATTTCAGGTTCTAACATCTTGTACTCAGGATCTGTCTCCTCTCATCACAGACGAGTTACTGCTTTGTGAGTTCTAACAAGGCTTAGCACAACTTCCTCCCAAGCTGCAAAGGTGAGGAAGTAACATTTTCTCCACTTTCCAGATGAGGAAATGGACGCTTCGAGAGGGGCAGTGACTTGGCCTGAAGCCATTCACTGAGTCAGTTTTCCCCTGTAGCACCTGGCATTGGCCACTGTCAGAACACAGGATACGGTCTGACCCAGTGTGGCCATTCTGATATTCTTAATCAGCTGTAGAGGTACGAATTGAACCCAGGAGCCCTGGCTTACGTTGCTCTGCCACACCCGCTGAATCAGACTGCTTGAGTGGGGAAGACTAGGAAGCTGAAACCGATGGTCAAATCTGCCATCAAAACAGGAGCACATGCAGAGATTCAGGAACCAGCCTGTATTTTGGCCTCTTTTTTTCAGGCTTTGGTTTCTAGAGCACAGACAAATGCCCCGGATTTTCACAAACAGGAAAGAGAAACCCAGGCGTGACCTGGATTTACAAATGGGGAAGAGACTGTTCCTTCTAATACTGCGATATCAGAAGGCTGAAGACACATTAACTCCCTTCCCCATCCCAGTGACACTCTGTCTTCTGCAAGAGGATTCCAGATCCCTTTACAAACATTTTCAATCCCTCACGTCCCGTCCCGCAGGGAGGGACAGGAATGCTTTAACTTACATTTTACAGACAGACAGCCTGAGGCACAGAGAGGGGAAGTGACTAGCCACAGGCCACACAAAAATGTCGCGGGTAAAGCCAGGAATAGAAACCAGGCCTGTCTTCCTATGCCCAGTTTGAAATGCCTAAAGCACACTGCCTTCCCATTTGAAAACCACACATTTTCCAGTGGCTGAGTTTTCTATGCAAATTGTTATGCAAATCTAGGTGATGCATAAATGGCTTGTGGCTTCTAATGAAGAGTTGGCGAACACTTAAATATTGTTGGCAGACATGGCCTGATTTCTAATTTCCATCACATTTTCACTGAATGACCCTTTAGTACAGTATAATTTTGATAGATTGTTACTTTGGAATACATTATCCCCAGGGAGCATCTTGCACAGGAGGAGTGGCGCGTTCTCCAGAGACTGCACGTAAAGGTTTAATAAGTGACGTGTCCTAGGTGTGGATGAGACAAGCACAGATTTCATTACTAGGAAGGGATTTGCCTCTGTTGTTTACTGTTGATTCTCCTCTCCTCCATGGGTTGCTATTATATTAACCATATGGAACCCCCTATTAATGACATCAATGGAAGCAGAATCAGGCCTTTAGACAAATAAGTTTCTGGACCCAGTGATCTTGTCTTCCTAGATGTCTGTGATGTCTCATGAGCACCTACAGTGCTATAAAAATAATAGGGAGTCTGATCTTGCATGGAACACCCATTGACTTCAATGGAAGTTCAGCGTGCAGAGGGCCCAGAAGATCATGCCCAGGAGGTGATCTGCACTGTTCTGTTGCATGCTTTACTCCCCAGGCTGCAGTGGTCCATCCACGCAGTGACCAGCCAGTCCTTCTGTTGGGTCCATGCATGGCTCCTGGCAGCCAGCGCTACTACGTAAAGGTAGCTGGGGCTTGCGGTGGGATGTGCAGCATGTGGATACTTCTAGGGAACTCGAAGGGCACTTCTGGAGACTCAAGGACGGAGAACATTAAGGGCCCGTCCATGCTGGGGAGAATTGTAGCAGTGTAGTCGCTACACTGGTGCAAACCCCCAGCGCAAATGCATTGTGTCAAATTCGGGGCTTGCACTAGTGCAAATTTTCCTGTTTAACCCTGGTGCAGCACATCTACCCTGGGGCTTTGCACCAGGACAGACAGGCCCTACCCTGAGGATTGAGATGATCTTTCACAATACATAGACATAAAGCGTTTTCTCTAAGATCAGACATGTTCCTTCTTCAGCCCTTGCCCCCATCCATGGCCAAGAGAGAGATTACAAATGTGTGGAGGGAGGGGGGAACAGCTAATTCCCCTTTTTGGGGTGTTATAAAGACCCTGATTTCTAAAGATATTGTTAATATCTGCAAAGACCTTTGAAGATGCAGAGAAAGCCTTTGTCCCCTGCTGGTATGTTTTGCAAAGCGCTGGTGCTTGGCCAGTAATAACATCATGCCATAATTGTTATATACGGTAATAGACTAGGAGCAAGAATATCTTTGAATTACAAACTGCTTGCCACAGGATTGAAAGCCACCTGCTGCAATATACTCTGGGGGTAGTTTTACTGTGTTTTTTTAAAATTTCTGAGTGCAATCCTAGCCCCAGTGAAGTCAGTGGGAGTTTTGCCACCTACTTCCAGGGGGCCAGGATAGAATCATAGAACTGGAAGGGACCTCGAGAGATCATCTAGTCCAGTCCCCTGCACTCAAGGCAGGACTAAATATTATCTAGACCATCTCTGATGGGTGTTTGTTCAACCTGCTCTTAAAAATCCCCAATGATGAAGATTCCACCACCTCCCGAGGCAATTTATTCCAGTGCTTAACCACCCTGACAGTTATGAAGTTTTTCCTAATGTCCAACCTAAACTGCCCTTGCTGCAGTTTAAGCCCATTGCTTCTTCTCCTATCCTCGGAGGTTAAGAAGAACAATTTTTCTCCCTCCTCCTTGTAACAGCCTTTTACGTACTTGAAAACTGTTATCATGTCCCCACTCAGTCTTCTCTTCTCCAGACTAAACAAACCCAATTTTTTCAATCTTCCCTCACAGGTCACGTTTTCTAGATCTTTAATCATTTTTGTTGCTCTTCCCTGGACTTTCTCCAATTTGTCCACATTTGTCATGAAATGTGGCACCCAGAACTGGACACAATACTCCAGTTGAGGCCTAATCAGCACGGAGTAGAGCGGAAAAATTACTTCTTGTGTCTTGCTTACAATACTCCTGCTAATACATCCCAGAATGATGTATGCTTTTTTTTTTTCTTTTGCGCAGCAGTGTTACACTGTTGACTCCTATTTCGCTTGTGATCTACTATGACCCCCAGATCCCTTTCCACAGTACTCCTTCCTAGGCAGTCATTGCCCATTTTCTGTGTGTGCAATTGATTATTCCTTTCTAAGTGGAGTACTTTGCATTTATCCTTATTGAATTTCATCCTATTTACTTCAGACCATTTCTCCAGTTTGTCCAGATCATTTTGAATTTTAATCCTATACTCCAAAGCACGTGCAACCCCTCCCAGCTTGGTATGGTCCACAAACTTTATAAGTGTACTCTCTGTGCCATTATCTAAATCAGTGTTTCCCAAACTAGAGCCGCCGATTGTTCAGGGAAAGCTCCTGGCGGGCAGGGCCGGTTTGTTTACCAGCCGCGTCCGCAGGTTCGTCCGATCGCGGCTCCCACTGGGCGCGGTTCGCTGTGTCCGGCCAATGGGGGCTGCGGAAAGCGGCAGCCAGTATGTCCCTCGGCCCGCGCCGCTTCCCGCAGGCCCGATCGGCCTGGAGCAGCGAACCGCGCCCAGAGGGAGCCACAGTCGGCCAAACCTGCGGACGCGGCAGGTAAACAAACCGGCCTGCCCCGCCAGGGGCTTTCCCTGAACAAGTGGCGGCCCTAGTTTGGGAAACACTGCTCTAAATCATTGATGAAGATATTGAACAGAACCGGACCCAGAACCGATCCCTGCCGGACCCCACTCATTATGCCCTTCAAGCATGACTGTGATCCCCCGATAACTACTCTCTGGGAATGATTTTCCAACCAGTTATACACCCACCTTATAGATTTTCCAACAAGTTATACACCCACCCTTTGCCTTCCTTTTTCACGAGACTTCCCGATGCCCCGTAAGCTGACCAGCTGTATATTATGCTCACACTGAGAGACCCTCAACCAAGGTCAGGGCCACATTGTGCAAGGTGCTGTACAGACACGAAGCAAGAAGCAGCCCTGCCCCCAAAAGCTAACAAAGGAAGGACTGTTACCCCGTTTCACAGACTGAAATTAAGTGACTAGAACAAGGTCCCACAGAGAGTCTGTAGCAGAGCCAGGAATTGAAACCAGGTCTCCAGTCTGGTGTCTTAACCATATACCCGTTCTTCCTCTGTCATTCACCTCTCTCCCTACAAACAGAATAAGAAACCTCCTTCTGGGCATGGCCCTTAGAGGAGCTCAGAATGCCTGGTACTTGGCACACCTCAGGATCACACCCAACCCCCTCAGCCTTTTGCTGCTGGCAGTTTCTCATTCAAGCCACCCAGCTCAGCATTTACATGGTACCTTCCATTTTTCGTCTGGATCCACCAACCTCTTCCGTCTCATGGTAGTTCAATCCTCATGGCTGAGCAGCGTGGAGAATCCAGCTAAGCAAGAGCAGCAAGGAAATACAGTCTGGGGTTTGTAAATGATGCCAGCGACTCATCCAGGCAATTATCGCTCTGTTTCAGATGCCTTACTGTACATTGGGGCAGGGGGAAGAAAGACACGGGAACAAAACTCAACCCATACGCAACCCTGGAGAGAGTTGCAAACTTGCTTCATCCTTATTAGATCAGCAAATTTAAAAAAAACCCTTGTAGACTTTACAAACTGCGCCTGCCCAGCTATTCTTAGCTATTTGGTTGCTCCTGTCCTTTTCCAGGCCCAGCGCCCAGGGAAGGCTTCACCCTTGTCTCTTATCGGCTGGCAGGAATTGGAAGCTGCAGGAAATGGATTTTTTTTTCAGCTGTATATTTCTATACACAGTAAAGGATAAAAGCAATTTTAAAAAAGAAATAAAACAACCCAAGATAGCAGCTCCGATGAAAGCTGAAAGAGGAAACTGGGCTCAGCTCAGTCAATTAACTGGAGAAGTTGCTCAACTTTGTTTCCGTGAAATGCATAATTATGGCGGAGACTGGGTCATTTAATTCCCCTTTTTGTCAAATACACAGCCCACGCTGAGACGGAGGGAAATGATCACTGGAAAATACTCCAGGTCACCAGCATGACAAACCTATATCAATGGGAGATGGCCTTGAAAATCTATTTGCTTGCAGTGGTTCTGGAGATGGCTCTTCTGTAGGGTGGGATCACTTAACAGGAAGGCTGGCTGATTCCCAAACTTCTCGGCCAGATTAATTCAATCTAGTGATGCTAATTTACACCAACTGATGATCTGATCCTCAGTTGACCACGAGGCTGGGGGAAAGTAAGAGGCTGGAACAGCAGCAAATACATGGAAAATACCCTATGGCCCAGGTTTTTAAAGGTATTAAGATTTGCTATGCTAAGCATTGAAATGCCTAACTGATTTAGGAGCCTAAATCTCATTTTCAAAAGTTATTCAGGCACTTAGGACACAAAATCCCTCGACTGTCAATGGGATTTTGGCTCAGAAATCCCTTTTGGGAATGAGATTTATGCTCTGAAATCAGTTAGGCATTGCAATGCGGATCGCACCACCACCTAAATAACTTTAAATATCTGGGCCTAGGTCCCTAAACAGCGCAACTAGTGGCCAATACACAGGAGACCGAGGCCAATACGTTCAAATGTGGGAGGCCAAAATTAGGCCTCTATATCCATATCTCAGTACCCAAAGCACTTGCCTCTGTGGAAGCTGTTTGGGTCACTTCTTTAAATGCACTGACTTGGACAATAGTGGCTAACAACTGGTGCTAGCCTGCAGGCAGAGACAAGGGCTGGCCGGGGTTTGCACCTATTGAGCTAATCAGGATTTACTCTTAATTACATTTAAGGCTGAGCCTTGACCAGCCCAGTCAGTACAAACCCCTGTATGTCCTGATCTTCACTTAGGAGTGCAGTTATACCGACAACTGCATCGGGGTTATTCACAAGTACAGACAAGGCCAGCCGATCCCCGTGGCATTACCCAGAATAAAAGCCACTGGTTATTGAGAATTCTCTAATCTCTACATACATTCTCCCCCATATATATATATACGTACGAGAGAGAGAGCATGCTTGAGCAATCCATGCTAGAGGAGACGTAGCACTGCACTCGGATGCTCCTAAGACATGCTGAGAACTGCCAGACGATGCTACACCAAACACCTTCTGATAGGGAAATCAAATTGCTCACGGAGCCACAGAAGCTACACTGCACTTAACGCAAAGCAGCATGGTTAATGCTCGCTTTTTAGAGAGATGTCCCTGGACTCAAGAGGCACATCAAAGAGGCAGAAGCATTGACGAAAGGGAGATTAAAGGAGTACCACACCCTGCCTGGCATGTATTATTCAAGCTTCCTGTCTCTTTCAGAAAGAGCAGGGCATGTCCAACTGGAGAAGTTCCATCAGGGGTCACGGCTACAAAGTCGTTGGGTTTTGATGTTAATCTTTTAATAAGAAATCCCATTTCACGCTGCTTCGTTAAATTAGCTGGGGCACCGATGTCATTAAGTGAGGTTAAAAGGTTGATGTGGAAAAGAGACAGAGCCAGACAGTGCAAAGTCACTTTAAAGCAGCACTAAGGGAATAATCCTGCCAGGGAAAGGGGAAGCGAAGCAAAGAAAACACCGTCTCTCTGCACCGGGCAGCAGGACGACAGCCTCTCTCTGTCTGACTCTGCCCCTGATGGTATTAACAGCCCTGCGGATTACAGACTTAAAACCGTGAGGCTGGTGTTGTTGAGATACTGAATGCAGGCAGCTGGCCACCTTCAGACCAAATTTACCCTTGACAGCCATGGCTGCTCTCGCTGACTAATGGGTATCTGCCTCTTATCTCTCTGCACCGCTCTCATTAGTGCCAATGGGTACTCTCTCTCGTTTGTGAATTCTATTACAATGCAGCCCCTCTTTGGGAGTTTGTTTTCTCCTACACAGATATAAACACCCAAATTGTGAGCTCACTGGGGCAGGGACTCTCTTTTTCCTTACTTCTCTTCACAACAAAGCCCTGAGCCTCGAAGTAATAACCAATAGCCCATGTAGAGGAGAGGGCGCTGCACTAGTTTTAACACACTGAGCATCTGGCCTTGTAAGTCACTGTTGGTTTGTAGGGCTTTGTTGGTTTCAATGGAGCTCTGCTGGTTCATCTACCAGCCGAATACCTGACTCGCACTGGCCTACTCATCCCGCCATTGTCGGGAAGTGGGGTTTGACGACCGCCTTAATCCATTACTCCAGTGAGATCCAGGCAGAGTGCTGGAGGACGTGCAAGAAGCAAGGATCTCCACTGGTGTCTGGTGGCATCTCCAACGAAGCAGCTCCCTTTACACACCATTATGCAGGCTCAGTTTCCAGACTGGGTGCCTGGTTTATTTTTTTATCTTCTGACTGAATAGAAGGTGGGAGCTGTTACAGGTGCAGACTTCAAACAGAAATGAACAACACTTTTAAAAGATCACAGTGGCAGGACTCAGCAGTGACTGAGACAGCTAGCAATTGTCTAAGGGTGCTATGAGTTAATTCTTCTTCAACAACAAGAAAAAAGCCCGAAGATGATAAACCAGACAAGGGTGCTCATGAATGAGAACACTTCATTTTCCAGAGAACAAAAGCAACATCTAAGCTTTTTTGTCCACCTGCCACTCTCCACAAGGAAAACCTGCCTAGGAGCTAGGAAACAGCTTAGGGTTTCCAGTGAGGGGCCAAATTCTGCTCTCAATACCTCTGAAGTCAGTGGAGTTATTCTGGGTTTACACTAGCATCGTTCATGGCAGAATTCAGCCCAGGGCATTTGCCCTGAATTGCTCTGTGGGGAGAAGGGGATGTTTGCACTTGGCTGACAGTTCCGTGCCCCAAAGCTGCAATGTCCCGAGATTCATGCAGATCTCAGGATGGTTGGAGAAGTCAGGAGCCTCTGTAGGATCTGGAAGTCCCCATCCTGAGCTCTGGGACCCATGCTGCCATGATAGTAGCTGCAATCACCCACTTCAGAGGGGGGTTTGCAGCTACATAAATGAGCATGGTGGAGGGAGGAGCTGCTCCCTAGCTCTTCTCTTTCCTTACTTCAGACCAGATCCCCTAAGCTACAAGGCTCCTACCAGGTGGAGAGGCACTGCTGCCGGTGCTCTCCCCTTTCCACATGCTGTGCATGGTGGAGGGTAACATGAAGCCTTGGTCCTTAAACTCCAAGCAGTTTCTCCCCTCCATGGGGCTCCAGCTCAGAAGCATGGAGTGGGGGGATTCCCACACCCCAGTGTAGGAAGGCTTTGCACTTCCTTGCTTAGCACAGAAAGCGGCTTCCTCAGCCTGACCTGAGACTGACACCGGAGCAGTGCAGACTGCCTGGGCACTCAGCCTTCAAGCCCCTGAGCAAGAGCTTGTGCCAGAGCCGTGAGGACAGCCCTGAAAGGCTGCTAACCTAATGAGACACGACAAGCAGGCTGGCTGCTAATGGCAGAATCGAGGGGAAATGTCTGAGAAAACCGACTCCTGGATGACTGTGTAAATAGCATGGGGGGAAGCAGCAAAGCAGCTCATCTTAGTAAGCTGGAAAGGGGATGCAGCCACCATTCAGGGAGCTTTACAAGGACACTGAGGCCGGACACCACTTGCATTGACTGTTTGGTGAAGAAAGCTTGGCCAGAGGTAGGACAGCGGCCTGGGGCTCAAAAGATCCGGGTTCCCTCCCTATGCTGCCACAGATGCCCTGTGTCACATTGGGCCAGTCACGCAACCTCTCTGTGCCTCAGGTCCTCAAGTGTGCAATGGAGATAGCAGCACTGCTCTACCTTGCAGGGGTGTTTGGAGGATACATATATTAAAGATAGTGAGGTGCTCAGACACTACGGTGCTGGGGGCAAGCCATAGGTGCTGGAACTAGGGGTGCTGCTGCACCCCCTGACTTGAAGTGGTTTCCATGATATCCAGGGTTTACAGTTTGGTTCAATGACTCTCAGCACCCCCCCTCTACAAATTATTCCACCACCGCTGGGGCCAGCTAAGCACCTAAGACAGAAGGCTTTGGGACAACTGTCAGATAGACAAATCTGAGATCCAGGCTCACCTTAAACCTTAATTTTCCTGCCCGCTTCTAACAATACACGCTTCACACACGTGCGCATGCAGGAACGATCCTACACACAAGCACCCATGAGAATCTAGCCCCACATTGCGCTTGGCAGGATTGTAATCTATAGAACATTAACACTCCATTTCTGGCTTCCAAGTTCGCCGCAGGAACCTGAGACACAATGGCAGGTCACGTATTCTGGGAGACAATTACTGTTCTCATTTGGAAAGCGGCTTTGCAGATACTGGAGGTGGGGAAGAGGAAAAGACAACTGCCGCATGTGATGTAATCGGACTAAATGGAATAATGATAATAATAATAATATAATAAAAAAAAACCCCAGCAGTAGGACAAGATTTTCAGGGCAAAGCTGTTTTAAAATCATAATGATCAGCCACATCTGGGGAGTTGTTTTGTTTTTCATTTTCAGCCTATGACAAATATGATCATTTTAGGCCTAATCTTCAATAAGGGCTTGATCCAAAGCCCATCAAAGCTAATGGGAGCTGCAGGGGTTCAGCGCCTCTGAAAATTCAGGCCATTTCTATTTAGGTACTCAACTTTAAGCAGCCAGGTTTGGGCTTTTGGGCTGGCCATCGACAGCTGAGCATCTCCCTTTCTTTGCCTTGTGCTCACTTTGTTTGGTTCTGTTCCATTCTCTATAGTTTCTTATACTGCGTTCATCACCGTCGTATCTGAGCCCCTTCCAGTAGTGCGGGGAGCCATGGGACTAATATCTGTCACGTATTGTTTGTTCTCTCATCCTCTCCCCAGGTCGGCAACTGGCAGCAGGATACAGGACATCTTACCTCCCAGTCTCCCAGGTCGGCTGGCTCTTCGGTGGCTTATGTGAAATGGATTCAGTCCAACTCCTTTTGAAAACAAAGTTGATCTCACCAAAGCTCCCATCGCTGGGCCTGATCCTGTGTAGCACTGAGGGTATGTCTACACTGCAACTGGATACCGGCGGCTGGTCCGTGCCAGCTGACTCGGGCTCATGGCACAGGGCTGTTTAACTGAGGTGAGGACATTTGGGCTTGGGCTGGAGCCCAGGCTCTAGGAGCCTGCAAGGTGGGAGGATCATCAAGCACCTGAGCTTGAATGTCTACACTGCAATAAAACAGTCCCTTAGCCCAAGCCCAAGCCAGCTGGCATGGGCCAGCGTGTGTTTCTAATTGCAGTGTAGACACACCCTGAGTGCCTCAACTCCAGCTGGAGTCAATGAGAGTGGAGAACACGTGACACCCCACAGCCCAGGGCCTACCCTCAGTGCCAGCAGACCCAGCAGATAAAATGGTGTCGATGGGGCTGGAAACCGAAGTCTCCCCTCCCAAGAAGGCTTCTCCAGGGCAGGGTTAAAACACACCAGCAGGGGGAGCATGGGAGTAACCTGCCCTGCTTCCACCCATGTTGCAACTTGTCCTGAGACTAGAGGATTTTGGTGTTCGGGCTGTTTACCCCGCCCCTCTCAGGTGAATGCAACTCACGAAGCTCTGCTCTGTCTCAGACCCATAGCAACCCAGAGGGAAAACCAACCTGGTTATTGTTTTCTAAGCAAAAGGCCAGTACAGCTTTCAGCAGCATTAACAGGCAATGCCATTTAAATCCCAGCAAACCTAAATGACTGCCCAGTGGATTTAACAGAGGGATTACTGAAAGCTGCACTCTCCATACACGAGGAAAGCCTTTCAAAAGTCAAAGCAAAATTAAACTTCCATTTGTTTCCCATCGTTTCTTTTTCTAGGGAGGCTGGGGGGGAAGAGCGGGGATTGGTGTGCCTCTGGTGAGTATGTGGCTGAGTATGCAGGAGGAAAAATGATTCTTATAAACACAGTTTGAACCAGGAGAACTGAGTTCTAAACAAAGCTCAATCTAATAAGCTGAGCAAACATTACCTTAAAGGTCACAGCAGGCGCACAGTTATGCAACACTGATTTACTATTGCTGTTATGATGTCACCGCGGTTTGGACGCAGGAAAGCTACGAGGACAGAGCTTGTGTAGACAGCTGTTTTTGGGTCCTTAGCAAGCTCTCCTGAGAGCTGAGAAACTTCCTGAATCCCAGGATTCTGTGCTGCCCTGTGGCCTCCCTGGTACAATGGTTTGGGTCCCACTGTGCACTGAGCGTGCATTTATGAGCAGTCTATAAAATGATTAACAGATGTTTAATAAATGGTCAATCAGCTGAAAGAGCTCCATGGGTTCTGTAGTGACGGACACCTGTGCAAAGTGGATCGTGAAGTGTCACCATTCCGATCCAGTCGCTGGGCCTTATGTCACTGGAGGGACCAAATGGTTTCGATGATATAATGTGAATGCACCACGGGGTCCTTGTGTGTACAGGGAAATGGGAGGAACCTTTGAGGCCCTTTGCCCTGAACTGAACAACCCCAAAGAAGGATGTGGAAAAATTGGAAAGAGTCCAGCGGAGGGCAACAAAAATGATTAGGGGACTGGAACACATGAGTTATGAGGAGGCGCTGAGGGAACTGGGGATGTTTAGTCTGCGGAAGAGAATTTGATAGCTGCTTTCAATTTGATAGCTGCTTTCAACTACCTGAAAGGGGGTTCCAAAGAGGATGGCTCTAGACTGTTCTCAGTGGTAGCAGATGACAGAACAAGGACTAATGGTCTCAAGTTGCAGTGGGGGAGATTTAGGTCGGATATTAGGAAAAACTTTTTCACTAGGAGGGTGGTGAAACACTGGAATGCGTTACCTAGGGAGGTGGTGGAATCGCCTTCCTTAGAAGTTTTTAAGGTCAGGCTTGACAAAGCCCTGGCTGAGATGATTTAGTTGGAGTTGGTCCTGCTTTGAGCAGGGGTCTGGACTAGATGACCTCCTGAGGTCCCTTCCAACCCTGATATTCTATGATTCTATGAAAGAACACAAGAGCTATTGTTGCTGGTGCCTACTCTTCCTGTAATCAGTGCTGCATAACTCTTCCATAGCCCCTCTCATCTGAGGATCTCAAAGCACTTCACAAACATTAATGATACTTGCAACAGCCTTGTGAGTTAGGTCATTATGATTAGCCCTGTATCATAGATGGGTGCACTGAGGCAAAGGGGTTTGCCCAGGACAAAGGAGTGGAACAGAGAATAGAACCCAGGAGTCCTGACCTGCAGTCCCTACTGCTCTAACCATTTATGCCACATTCACCTTGCAGAGCGGAGAACAGAACCCACTCCTGACTCCCAGTTCTTCACTTCTGTGAAGCCCTCTCCTTCCACGGCCAGGAACAGAGCCCAAAATGCCCAGACCCCCCTCTACTCCCTGAGCACTCTGCCTTCCTTCTTGGGCTCTGACTACCATTGTTAATGACCGCAGCATTGCCTAGCATACAAGAACGGAGTGTGGAGAAAAGTGAACAAATTAGATAATAGCAGATTCCTCCTCCAATTCACCAGCTTGAGAATATTTCTTTTATTTAATCTGGGGAGCTGAAATCAGAGCTTTCCATTTCAGTCGCAGATGCCCTGAAATCAAACATGCCAGCCGATTTTATTTATTCACGGAAGCCTGTCTCAGTTCTGCAACGCGCTTTAGAAATGGAACTACTGACTGCCCCTGCAAATCCAGGTCCGTTTTAGAATGATCCTTCCCTCAACATTACTGTAAGATTAACAATTGCCAAGACCTACCTCCATCTCACGCAGGATACAGGAACCCAAAGGTTAGTCCTCATGGGCTTTTCTGCTGCTTCGCCTTAGACAAGCTGAACTGGAATGTGATGTGCCAGTGCAAACCTGACACATCATGCCGACAGCTCTCCCTGCCATGCTGAGCAATGCTGGCGAGGGGAAGATGCCCATCCAATTACCTGCGAAGTTTAGAAGAGAGGGAGGGAACTAGGGGTATGTCTAAACTACAGCCGCACAGCTCCGACACTGCCATGCTGTAGTGCAGGAGCTTCCCGCACCGACGGAAGAGGTTTCTCTGTGGCTGTAGCTAATCCATCTCATCGAGAGGTGGTAGCTAGGTCAACAGAATTCTTCCATCAACCTAGCCGTGTCTTCGGAGTGGGTTAGGTCAACCTAACTACATCGCCCAGGATGAAAAATTTTTCACAGCCCGTAGCGATTTAGCTAGATCAGCCTAATTAGACTGACTCCAGTTAGAACTGAATTACTACGGCGCTGTTCTGCAATTCCAGTGCACTCAAAGCTCCCACTGAATTCCCTGGGAGTTTTGAATGAATAGGGACTGCAGGATTGGAGCCAGGCTGCTTTGCCCAACTAAGGACTGCTGAATCAATACATCTGTTCTATCAATGCTGTTTAAAATCCCCATCGTTGTAGTAGCTAGACACATAGAGAGACATAGTATCTGACTAACTCCCTGTGTATCTAGGTGCTTATACTGCACCTACCGCAGTACTGCCTGAGCACTTAACACAGCAGGTATTACTATTACGTGCCTATGGTCTCGAACGGGTACGTCCTCAGGGTGGCTAGCCCCCCCACTGCTCACGCTGCCACAGCTATCTTCTGTTTTTAGCGCTCTAGCTCCTACTGAGCTAGCGCAAGTACGTCTCCTTGGGCTGGCTGCCGGAAGCGTAAACATACCCTCACTCTGACACTGGTGTGAATCCACTGAATTTCGTGGGACTTACTCCAGATTTGCCCCAGCAGACATGAGATCCAAAACTGACCCAGTGCCGTCTCACTCTTCTGACGTCTGATTTCATTTCTTTTTTAAATTGTAAATGAGGACAAGATGCAGCCAAATAAGGGATGAAATGAGGGAGAAACCGCCTCTACCAATCTAGGAAGAAGAATGTGTTTGTTTCTATAAATTGCCATATTCTCCTGTGACAGGCGTAGCTCCTGGGCACCTGAGCCAGTCTCTGCAATCACTGTGTTTGTGCTTTGCTGAGTGAACATTTTGGCATTTCTTCAGCAAGCAAGCCCCAGTTCTTTCTCAATGCACAGAGCAGCAAAGCTATTAACTAGTCCTGACACAAGTGGCGGGGTAGGGGTATTTTTCTGATCAGTCATTTTGTTGTTGGTGGGTTTGTTTTTCTCAGACTGGACTTTGTTTTTTAGATAAGGGAAAGGGTGTGATGCTTGGGTGTCCCCTGCTTACTGTGTCACCCTGTCTATCTATGCACAGTAGCTTGCAAGCTTGACGAGAAGTAGCACAGGTGTCTCCTTGTGCTGGGCTTCACACACCCCACTCCAAATGTAGACGTGTCCCGAATGAGACCAGCCTCACTGTAGTTAGAGATGGGGCCCAAAGTAAACACCATGTAAACATGTCTAATGATTATGGCTGCCTCCATTTTTGGGTGACCAATTTGAGACATCTGAACTTCAGAGGATGGGTGCTCAGAACGGTCTGGAAATCAGGCCCTTTTAAGGTGTCTCAGGTTGGTGCACCGACAATCACTAGCCACTTTTGAAAATCTAGATTTAGGTTTGAACATCCCCAAACTTTAAGGGTGTTTGGAACCTAAACCCAGCTCTTTACCGTGATGCAAACCAAATCACTAGAGCCAAACACGCCCAAGCTTTGGGTTGTCCAAAAATCCAGATCAACAGAGTACAATATACCAGAAGCATTTACACACTCTTATCATGCAAGCTACAAACGCAAAGGTTCATTTCCAGTTCTCCATTAGTCCTACCCCAAAAGCTACTAGAGACAACAGCTTCCAAGATATTCTTTTCAATGCATGTAATTGTACAATCCAAAATGATGAGCCAGTCTTGCCCCAGATATGTGTTGAATGGGGAAGACCAAGTAGATTATTTGCACTATAACATCACGATCTGCAACGACTCAGCATGAATTTTTGTCTTGCTGCCGCAGGGGCAGAAACCTGCAGCCAGGGTGGCAACTCTACTGAATACTTATTGTTAGTCATGTTTATTCCGGGAGCGCATAAGGGCCAACCAAGAATGGGGTCCCATTCTGCTGGGTGCTGTACAGACACAGAGTTCCTGCCCCAAACTGTCTACAATCTAAACAGACAAGAGCGCCCCACGGTGCAGGAAGGCGTATAAAATGCAGGTACGCTGAACAATGTTATGGCAGGACATGGCATGTTAGTGCCACTTTGGGGGGCGGGGGTGGGGAGGGAAGGGGGTTACTTAGGAGGGGATCAGCTAAATGGAAAGAAAAATGCAGGATAAATTACTTAGCTGTCACTGGGGCTTGCCTGTTCTAGACTCAACATACCTCCCCTTGTTTACACCAGAATGGATTAAAAAACCTGGTGCTTTAGAAGGCAAGGTGGTCCAGTGGGTAGGGTAGCAGACTCACTCAGGAGATCTAGGTTCTGTTCCCAGATTTGGGGTCAGCTGGTTGAGTGCCCTTGGATACATCAATCCCCTTCCTGTGTCTCAGTTTCCCCATCTGTGAAATGGTGATAATGATACTGTGACCCACTTTTGAGCAGTGCTGCGTGTTGTTATTCCATCTCTGATCACCCAGAGAATGGAAGACATTAGGCCAAGTTCTAGCCAGCATTGTCGCTGCTCCCTGTGGCCCCATCTACGCTAGGAAATGGATCCTGACCTGCTTTACCTGCTAGTGTAGGCAGCATAAAACCATCCTCTAAACTGACAGCACTCAAGACTCATATCTATCAGCCCTACAAATGCCTTGACCCCAAATCCCTATGCCTCCATGTGCTGGGACCGTGGGCTCCCCAAATCCTGCCACCACCAACCCTTCACAGCAGAAACTCTTATATGCTATTAAAAAAAAACATGTCAAAGAGTGGCTGGCTCCTTTAAGAGGGAGTGGTGTTCAGAGACCGTGTGACTCACTAGCTGCTTCCCAGGTATGTGGGCCAGAGAAGGGGAAAAAGACAGGAAAGGCAAAGTGTGACCTGTCTGAGAACAGAAGAGAGACAGAAGGAGCAGCAGACTTACTCAAGGAAAAGAGCTGCAGGAAACCAGGAGAGCAATAACTGTGAGCTACTGGTGATGGGTGCTGAGGAAATGTATGGAAGCTCTGGCTAGAGCTGGGGAACCCTGCCCAGTTGCAGGAAGGCGTACGTAGGGGCCCCTAGGAAGATGTGAAGAACCAGGGTGGTTGGTGAGAGCCAGGCAGCAGCAAGGGGTTGACTCTGGAGGGAGGTCCCCAGACGCAGGAGTAAAACTCACAGGCTAGGAGGCCTTGGGAGTGAAACACTGCAGGGAGCCCTCTTGAGGGAGACCTGACTTGGGGCTACAGGAGAAGACGTGCGGGTGAGAAGCAGGTCTTGCAGCTCTCAGGTAGATGGTATGGAGAGTGGGGCCCCGGAACAAGGACCAGAATGGCACGGTGACCCTTGAACGGGACTGAAAAGCTCCTGCATTGTCACCTTGTTTCACTATGGGGCTTGGGAAGGACCTGTTTTTACTATGAGGGATCTGCAGACTGTGGCACTTTACATGTATGAAAGCGGTTGAATTTGCTGCTTAAAAAGGCAATTGTCCTTGGCATGGGCTATAGAAAGGGGAAACTGAGGCAGGTGTTCATGCAGTGCCGTGGCCATGTTGACAAGTTATGAGCTTTTGGTAGATACCTTACATGTTACTCTTTCGGGATAAATGTCCTGCAAGACATGTGTTTGGTGTAATGAGTTTTTCAGGTCTGAAGTGAGAGTTGCCTGCAAAGAACAGGGGACCCTTTGTCAAGTTGTCTTTCTGTCACAACTGCCACCGAAGGGCACCCCAGATGGAGGCTGCCCTCTGACAAACTAAAAGGGAACATTTCCATTTTAAGACGCATACATCCACTGGCAGGTCTGAGGACAGGTCCATGCACTGGCTGCCTGCGTTATTTAATAGAAGGAATGCCTGCAATTTTCAGATAAGCTAACCAGTATGAAAGGAGGAAATAGCCACAAAAGCAGCAGGCCTGCTGTCAAGCTGCAGAGAGACCATAAACTGTCTGCAACCGGCCAGTCTTCAGCTGGCAGAACCGTTCCTTATAAGTGCCCTCACGCAGCTCCGACATTCTGGGGGCATCAGGTCCTCAACAGCCTACTCTGCATATCTTGAAAGGGAGTGCAGCCTCCTTAGATAGTTAATCTTTGCAAAAGCTGGCTTTGCAAAGAAGGTGGGACCCAAACTGCTCACAGAAAGAGGGAAACAAAGTCACAAAAAGTAACATCCCCAACTTGTTCTCTGTATAAAAAAAGAATCTGACCTCAACAATAGCCCCAGTGTCAGAGGTTACCACTTTACCGGCAGATCAGAACATTTGGGTCCATATTTATCCCTCAGTACCATTCCTGCTACCTCACAAAGTTGGGCAAGGGTGTAAATCAGGGAAGAACTCATCCCTATGCACATCTGGTTTGTGTCTGCTTGTCAGAAGTAGAGTACTATAGCCCTAAAATGTTTAACAGCAGTTCATGTAATATGGTATACTCACAGCGCCTTTCATCTCAGGATCTCAAAGCATGTGATATTAAGACTCACACCCCGCTGATGAAACTGACGCACAGAGAGGAGAACTGACTTGCCCACACTGGGCCTGTGGCAGAGATGGACATAAAATCCTGTAGCCTTGAAACATCACAAACTGCTCTAACTACTAGACGACATTCCCTACCAGGTTCCATGGCCAAACCTTGCTCTGAGGAAAATGAACCATGCTGGCACCAGGAACTGACGTGGGAAAAGAATCTCAAACCCAGTGACAGTGACACAAAACATTCCATCTGGGGACCTTGAGACTGAAGCTGTCACTCTGGCCCTGCCCTCTTTCCTCTAACCATGTCCCAGCCTGGGCAGCGGGGGCCAGGAGGTGGCTGATGCAGGAGCTAGCTATGCCAGCTCTGTGCCACGCAGGGATTTCCCCAGCGTGGGGGAAATTCGGCCGGCTTGTTACACTGAGCTTTCCAGCTCCATCATGACACATTTTTAAAAGACAGTTCAATCCTCTCCTTTTCTGTTGTGTGGCTTAAAAGCAGGGAGAAGGCTGACAAACTAAACCACATGGATCAGCAGAGCTCATAGGAATAAGAGAAGGGAAAAAGATGCAAAATTCAGATCTGGTTTTCAAACAACAAAAGTTGATGATGTCTGGCTATATCACACATGAAAAGCAAAACTCACATGTATCCAAATACATATGTCCCTGGGTATGCAGCTTTCTGATGGAGTGATAGAGAGAGCGGTTATTAACCTGTTTGACACAGACTGAAAACCCTCTGCTGGGATTCCAGCACCTCGATAAATCAAACGCCCAAGTTAACAGTGTCTTTAAACGGTTTGCTTTTTAATTCCATTCTTGGGTTTGCCTCTCCTGATAGAAAAGAAGTGCTTACTCAAATCCCACCACCATAATCAATTCCCAGCAGGCCAGGAAAAATCCCCCAGCATCTGAAACATGCATTGAATATCCCCTCCCTTCTCCATGCTGAACTTCCACTTATTTTTTAAACTTTCTGGGGAAACCCTGGATTAAATTCTGCCCTCTCTCACTGGAGCAAATGCACTACAGTCAGTAGGGGATGCACTCATCCCTGCTTTTACGGGGTGGTGATTACAACCATGATTCAGAGCTGAGATTCTCCTTTCATGGCCCTTCTGTTAATTCTGATGCTATCGAGAGCCTCCTTAGCCTGTGAGCCAGTCCCACGGAACACATGCAAATCCCATGTCACTTGCCAGGCTCTTCTGAGTCAGTTTAGGAAAGACTGAGATGCACAGACCTTCCCCCAGGATGTTCCAGCAACACTGATAAAAGTCCCAGAGCTCAGGATCACATCCTACACTTAGCCTGCATCTGAGGGAACCTGGAAAGCAGTTTTATATGTTCACTGATGGTCCCAAGTTCGGGGGCAGGTCTAGTCACAGGAGATCGCCTTTTTTGACCTCCCCAGCACAAAGGAGGTTAGTGGGCCTCCTAGCCTGATAGGATGGAACGTGCACAAATGTTTCCTCTTAACGTTCTAACTCCTCCAGGGTTAGCAGGCGTTAGACGACACACTAGTGCCAGTGTTTTGCAGTGTCTGCCATCAAGGGGACTGACTGCACTTTTCACACATCCATTCGCTTAGCCTCATGACCTCCTATGATGTGGGTACGAATTACTACCCTCAGGTGGCACAGAGATCACCTAACGCACCAACATCATGGCTAGGAATAGAACTGAGATCTCCTGAGTAGCCAGCCTCTCCTCTAACTACTGTGCCACACTGCCATCTCAAAAAGCCTTATCGAACTGGTTCTCACTTGGCCCCACAGGGACAGCGGCTTGGTGGGGATCCCAGCAGGTAGGTAGGGAAAGTGGGTTTTTTTCACCAGGGTGTTGGCCATTGGCCTTGCTGGTAGGCTCCCTCTCATCTTTAGCCCTGGCATCTCGCTAGCAGACATAAACCACTGCAAGAGCTACATATGTATTTCAGGTCCTGCTAATATGAGGCAGATTTTCAAAAGAGTTCAGATCTCGTTTAGGCAGCTAAAGAAGTGGCTGGATTTTCAGAGGCGTGGTGCACACTTGGCGCTGAGCTCTGGAAAATCAGACCCTGAGCTCTTTCGAAACCCTGGCCCCAATAAGCAAAGGGTCACCTAGCAATACAAGCCATACGCACCCAGCACTTTCAAGAGCACTCAGCCACACTGCCAGAAGCCCGTCCTCCAAGCTGCCAAACGCTGTGGCAGGGCTTAGCGGAAACACCTGAGGTACTCGATGAGATCAGAGCAGCTTCCAAATCAATGCACGCCACTGAAAAAGTCAAACCATGGCAAAGCTCTGCAGGAGGGTGAAAGCCAAAGACTCCACCCATAAAGGTGAGAAAGCTGGGTCCTTAAATGTACGGGTTCACTGAGGCCACAATACTGATATATGCAGGATCTCCAAGTTGACCCCCTCCTATTCCACACTCACCCCAGCCCTCTATGTACCTGTCAGCCCTAGTGCTCAAAGCATTACAAATCATCTCCCAGCCTGGGCCCCAAAATGCTGCAGCTGGGCTCCTTACAGACCTGAGAGCCAGCCCCTTAGCAGCCTACTTAACATGCACAGGTTCCAGGCTGGTACTCATCCCTGGAAATCTTTTCCTTGTCCCAGCACAGAAGCAGGAAGGAGGAGAGGGATGTACTTACAAAGGCTCCCACTAGGGAGTTTAATAGCAATATCCTTTTCCCAGGACAGGAGTCGGAAGGGTGCATTTCCGGCATGAGGACGCTCCAGTGGCTTCTGCAAAGCGTCTGGCCGGTGATCCTTGTGCTGGCAAATTCTTCTCCCTCTGTCATGGCTGAAGTTAAGGATTAGAAGGGTGAGCGGAGGCGGGGGACTATGAATATCAACAATAAAAGAAAGCCGCTCTATGGGGAACTGAAGCTTCTGTATCAGCAGCCAAGAACAATTGGCACAGGCTGGTGCCAGTGAGAACAGAGGGAACCCGGAAGCTAGGTGCTGGAGGGAACGCTCCATCTCTCTCACATTAGCTTTTCCAACTGCGTTCTGAGAACAAATATCACTGTCGAGCCTGCTTGATCAGGTTGCCCTTTTCCCGCACGATGCAGCTTAAGAAATAAACAAAAAAAATCTGTGATATTTAACAGTACAGCTACCAGAGATATTACGGGATAACCTTTCCACCACATGGAGCTAGCAGTAATAGATATCTACCAGCAGCAAAGTACGAGTTCTCTCTTGTTCTTCCGTGGTATTTTGCAAAGAGCGACTGATCGAGCCACATAGTCTCAGAGGAAGGATGGTCTTGTGGCTAAGGAAATGGGCTAAAAAGTGATCTATAGGTGGTCAATTCCCTCCTCTGCCACAGCCTCCCTGTGTGACCTTGGGCAAGTCACTTAATCTACCCTGTGCCTCAGTTCCCCATACGTAAAATGGAGATAAATGCTTCACTTCTCCCACATGACGCCCATTTAAATTACAAGCTCTTCAGAGCAGGGACTGTCTCTTACTAAATGTAAGTGCAGCCCCTGGCACAATGGGCTTCCAATCTTGGTTAGTGCCTGGGGACACTAGTAATAATGAAGTGTTATCATTCCCCTTTAAAAAAATGGGAAAAAATTCACAGCTTCAAATCTCGGCAGGATCGACTTCATTCTTTGTATTTGGGCAAACTCCCATTAATGCTGAGGGAAGGTTTGCCCCAATAAAGGCTTCAGGATTTGACTGACTGAGAAATAAGTGTTCAAATGCCAAGGGAGCTCGTTCTGGGGAGAGGGTGGGTATGAGGGGTCAGCTTATACTCGACTCAGCCAGGTGGGTCAGTTGTGGTAAATTGGGGCTACGTTTTTGCAGCGATGAGTCAAAGATGATCCCTTAAGTGTGGGATTTGCTACTTCCTAGGTGGCTCCCAGGGTGATGTTATTTAAGGACCTGCTGACACCAGGGGAACTTCTGGAAAATTTCCCCCAACTGCTAATATCCGGTCGGCTCCACCAGAGAAAACACTGGCAGCGTTAGGGCTGGAAGTGTTTAAAGCATCAGGGCAATTAGGCCTGCTCTGAGTATGGTTAAATGACATGGCAGCCCAAAGCCCAGCTACTCCAGGGCACCCAGTGCTGCTAACAGCAGCGGAGATGAGTTGGCGTTAGCGACTGAGGAGGATTTGTAGAACATTTTCCTAGTGTAGACAGGGCCACGAAGTAGGATGAAACGGAACAGACAAAGGCTGTGAATGTAACGAGGGTGAGGAGTCTAATGGTGACCTAGTCACTATACAGGAATATCCTTGTTTGTTCGATCTGACTTGGGCGCTGAGAGCCAAATTCTGGTCTCAGCCACAAAACCTCATTGGCTGAACTGGATTGCAACAGATGTAGAGGAGAGAACAACATGGCCCAGGGAGTTTCTGAATGTCCTGTTGTCCACCACCAAAAATCTTTCCAAGTCAGCTTTGAGAGAGTCACCTTCTACATGAGTTAGCTTATACTGCTATCTGTACAGGGGGCATACAACGTGAATCTATATCGATTGCACTCTTCAAAGGAATCTGCAGTCTCTTGTAGCATTAACTGGAACGGCAAACAACAGCCATAGGTCGAAGGAAGCTTTGGAACACCAAGTCTCTTTGCTATATGGTGCATTGGTACCCTAGCTACATCCCCTTCAGGATTAATTAAATGAGACTATCTAGGAGCAGTATCTAGCCTCTTCTTGTGAATTAATTTTGACCTCTTCTAGCACCTTTCATCCAAGGATCTCAAAGCACCTTACCAGCATGAATGAATGAAGTTCCACAACACCCCAGGAGGAGCTTATCACTTTACAGATGGGGAAATGGAGGTGTAGAAGGTCTAGAGCTGACACGGTCACAAGTGGCTTCTGATGCCTCTATTTTCTTGATGCCCAACTTAAAACAACTTGGGCCTCATTTTAAGAAATGGCCTACAAAGCCCATTGACTTCCACTGGACTGGCAGGCCCTCAACACCTCTGAAAACCAGGCCCAAGTTGTTTCAAGTTGGGCACCCAAGAAATTATAAACCACTTTTGACAATATGCGTCCCTACCTGACTTATCCAGGGTCACAAAGGAGCCAGTGACAGACCCCGGAATAAAACTGCAGCACCCTGTCTTCCAGCTCCTACTCCACCACACTTCTCTTCTAAAGGGAATAAAACCCAGTGGTCTGGCCTGCCCATCTCCTGCTCCACTCACTAGACTGCGCTCCTGCTCATAAATGGCTAGATCCATGTCTGTACACTCCATTCAAATTAATGGATGCTCGCTGAACTTTTGAACTGAGGGGAGAACAGGCCCCGTAACTTCAGAAAAGAATCATGAAACAAGCAGACATGATGAACTGATCTCTCCATTCCCAAGGCGGAAAAAGCACTCAAAAAGCACATCCAAAGAACAATCCATGCTGAGGGTGCTGTATCTACAATGCATTCACTTGCCCTGCTTGCTTTGATTTCCCTGAAACATTGGTATTATTCATTATTATTAAATATCTGTGAGGTGTTGCTGGGGTGGATTTATTCTACCAACCATAGCATGAAATATCCCTGAGCTCTGCAGCTGTTATGAAATCACAAGAAAGGCATGTGGCAGGAATTCCCCAGGTCTGGCTAACACTGCTGCTGCAATCAATTTACATTCTCCAGCTAAGTGGGTGGGGACATGAGTCAGGGGCTGGGAGGGGACATGAGGCAGGGGGGTCAGAGGAGCGTGGGGGCCAGATTACATCATCTTTACACTGTTTTCTTCTCTCAAGAATGGTTTGACTCTTAGCCCCTTTCTCTGTGACTTTTAAACCACAAACATTTTCCGAAGGTCCTGGAGTGACTTACCCTTCACCTCCCTTGAGCACCGCCTCCTTGGGTAAGGAATTGAGTCTCACAGTTATTCCCTTTTTACAGATGGGGAAATTGAGGCGCACTGGCCCAAAATCCCACATGAAGCTTGAGCCACTGTTAGAAGCCAAGTCAATAGATACCTATGTGAATTAGGTCTGATTTGGGAGGCAGTGTTGCTTAGAGGATAGAGCACAAGACTGGGTCTCAGGAGACCTAAGCTCTAGTCCCAGTTCAACCACGGGCCTGCTAGGCGACTGTGGACAAGTCATTTCCCTTCTCTGTACCTCAGTTTCCCCATCTGTGGGGACAGTGCTACTGACCTTCTTTGTAAAGTGCTTTGAGATCCACAGTACTATTATTATTAATTGTTAAAAGGTGCTGAGCACCTCAGCTCCTATTGACTTCAGTGCAATTTGTGCACGCTCTGCCCCTCTGAAACACAGGATGCTGACTTAGGTGCAAACTATAGGCATAGGTGCTTAACTTTAGGCTCCTTCCGACGTTGGCCTGGATTCTATGCCCACAACCATCCTTTCTCCTAGCAAAAATGGTATTTAAAGGTCAAACAAAATTGCACTGGGAATGGCTGTGTGTCCAACCAAGGTCACAAACTGAAGGTGGGCACTCAGTGCTGATTTCACTATCATCACCAAGCAAACTATGATGCGACCAGGAGGGAAACTGACTTTCTATTTTCTTTACAATTTTAAAATGTGCTCTGATGCCATGATATGTTGGTATCTCAATCTGTTCAGCTATTAGTGTCCCAGGCTGTGTCAGTCTATCCAGTTACTGCTATGGTTTACTCCTAAAACACAGGCAAATCACTACAATAAAACCTTGCTAATTTGTTCTTCGCTAACCCGCCAGCCTGATCATTCTCCTTACAAAAGCGATGGGCTCATCCCACTGCTGAGTAAAGATTTAACAGCTAGGAGCGCAGCAGTGAGTTCTCATGGTTGTATGACTTCACGGCCCAAATTCAACCACTGAGTAACTCCACTGGCTTCTAAGGAATTACACCGGGAAACAACTGGGCCCTATTCCTTAACAAGAGAACATTTATTGTTACACTATAAATAAATGAGGGCCAGATCCTTAGGTGGTATAATAGCTCTAGTGAGGATCTGGCCCTTAAAATTAAACCACATTTGTCAGATTCAATCAGCAATGCAGCATCATACAATTCAGCATCCTGAAAATATACATATATTTAAACCATGCTTGCTAGTTGACACCTTACTTCATAAAACACACAATCCACTTTGGGTTTGCCAATAGTTAGGGTGAATTAATGAGACTCTTCTGTGCTAGCGGGTCCATCCAACATTGAACACGTTTCGATCTAAGCCAGCTGGCTTACTCTCTGCTCCCATCTCCTCATTCCAAGGTACAAGCAATATGCAAAGGATACTCCAAGGGTGCTGGGATTCCTGGTATCCCCTGTCTGACAGCTCACAGCACTGGGGTATTTCTGCTCATTCTTCAGACTCAAAATTGCTTCCTGGAGATGAAGTCTCCTTTCACCATCTTCTCGGCTTTAAATTCTTCCCCTTCTGAATTTGCTCGGTGTTTGGTCTGACTCAGGAGGAGTCACTGCCGGATATGCAAACCCCTCTGGCTCTCTCCCGCTCTGGAGCATAATCTTTCACTGGACAGTTGTTAATTCTGACAAGTTCTACGTAACCGGATCCTTAAAAGGGGGAAAGCTCCCCACCTCCCTTGAAACCTAATTCCACCAGATGCCAGCTGGTGCTGAGGAAGGAGCTATTGCTGTGCCCGGTCCGTCGCAGCCAACAAGAACGCGCCTTGTCAGAAATGATGAACTTTGACTGACTTTCCTGAACTCTCTGCCCTAGGCTGCACTGCAGATGGCTAAGCTATCTGCACTGAAGACCTTTCAAGGCTGAGAAATGGCGAGTCCTCAATGCTACAGGGACCAGTCTGGAGTTTTCCATAATACCAGGTCTCCATATAAGACCAGATAGGAACTGGAGCAAAGGTTGTGACCCAATATCTGGGGAATAATTCTTCCGAGGCGATCTCTCCAGAACACAATTCCTGTGTTAAAGGGCCTGATCCAACGAAACACTCCCATCAAGTTCAGTGGGCTTTCGATGAGGCCCTAAAAGCAGAGTCATAACTTTGGTCTTTCCAGAATTTCTGGGCTCAATGAACTAGGAGCAAACATAGCTCCATAATTACAAAGAACTGGGTAGAATTCAGCAGACAGCATGCAACCTGGAGCAACCAAAGGCAGCAATTTTGAGAAGAAACAGTGCATCTGAACAAACACTGCTATGGAATCCCAAAGAAGCAGAAGAGGAGAAAACGGAAGGCTACAGAAAACGTGTGAAGAACAGGGCATCTGGATACTCCATTTAAATTAGTGAGGGAGTGGGAATCAGGACACCTGGGCTCTATTCTCAATCCTTCTCTTTTTTGCTGCACTTATTGTCACTGAGCCTTTAATGTGGACAACACACAGGAGCTCGATTTTTAAGGTTTCATATGCAAGACCCACCACATGGAAAACCACACGGAACTCACGCGGGAACCCATGATCCTTAGGCCCCCCTAAAACTGCCCAAACTCTGAGAATCCTCAGGCAGGAAATACCATTTACGCAGGGATCAGCACAAAGAAAGCATCTGGGTGGGAGGGTGTGGAGACTGACTAGGAAAAGATGATCGTGAAGCTAATGGTTGCCCTTCCTTACATTTGAGGCTACATGAACAGGGCAAGAGTGAAGTAATAAAGGGGAAGGCGGGGGTCAGGAGGAGAATATTAAGCATGCCACGGAGCTGTCCTATTTTTGTGAGTTAGTATAAACAGAGAACGCAATTTTATCCCCCTGACTGCCGTTTACTGCAACCGAACTACAGCACCCCATTTCACCCCAGAGGTGATTGTATTTCCGTGCTGGACCAAGTCACCCTTGTGTACAGTCACTGTACCTGTTTGTGACATACTCTGGGCTCTTCTGTACTGAAACAGCTTGGTTTAAACTCATCAGGTCAAATTCCCCACCCCCATGGCGCAATTCTATTGGCATCCGCGCAGTTACACTGGGGATAAGGCTGACCATTTACATCCAGAAATGGATCTCTCTGTCTACTCAGAAGCCGATCTGAGGTATTAGCCCCTGCCTGTCTAATGGCTGAAGTATCTGAAAAGCATGAAGGTATCGCTGCTGGGGGGGAGGGAGGAGGAAGAAGGAGAAAAGAGACCACAGCTGGTGCTGTCATTTGTTACTGTAATTTTATCCTGTCAAGAGAGCGAAGGGCAGCCATGCCTGGAGCCGACTGAAGCATTTGAATGCGCTGACAAAAAATTCAGTGGTTCTGTTACTGAGACTAGCTTCTCCCCCATGGCTCTATGGACCCCCACACGATTTATTTCATACAGCTCTCTCGGCATGGCTAACTCCAGCTACTCCAGTTCATCGGGTCAGTCTGCCTCAGGACAATTTATGTCTTCTCGTGATTATCTCACCTAGACGCAGCACCTACGGATCGAGGGCCCCAGGTTCTGAGTGCTATGCACACAGCTAACAAAAGAGGGTCCCTTCCCCAATGGGCTTAAAGGCCAAGTACTCAACAAATCTCTTATCCTGGCTCTTCTCTCTAGCCCCCATAATTCTTGTTGGCAGGGAGATTTACCCTAGAGAGAGAGGGACAAATTCAGTTGCCCTCCTGAGGTTGTTCTGTCTTCAGCCAGCACCCAGCCAGGGGGCTCCCGGGGTGTTCACAGAGCGTGAGTGTCAATGTCCTCTCTTCTCTTTGGACAACAAGGAAACCCACCTTGCCCAGGCAGGCAGACTCTCTGTGCAAGTCCTTCCTCCACCCAGCTCTGCTGATGCACCACAGCCCTGACCTGAAACAACCCCTGCTATTCCAGTAATGGACCCCTGGGACAGCTCTGCTGATGTGCCTCAATCCTGACCTGCGATGCTCCCTGTTATTCCAGTCCTAGGTTGCCCATCCACACAGCTCTGCCAGTTCCCCTTGATCCTTACCCACAGCACCCCATGCCATTCCAGCCCTGAGTCCCCTCTGTGCTCTGTCACTGCCCCTCAGTCCTGATCTGCAATTCTGCTATTCCAGTCCCACCCCTCCTCACATGTCTACAATCGCATTTCAGTTCTGACCTAAAACCTCCTCCCCACAGCCCACCGCCGCTATTCCAGCCGTTCACAGGGAATGCCAGCGGGATCAAACTGCTCTGCTTCTGTACGGTAGGCAAGGAACCACAATGAGTCCTCACACATTCGTTGCTGCCTTCAATCCAGACTGGAATCTTCTAGGTGTAAACCAGAATTGCTCCGTTTACAGCCCAGCTCCTTATGCACACACACACACACACAGACTTTCCCACAGTATCTTAATCTCTAGTTTAAATTCTGCTAAAACAATTGAATTAGGAAGCCTGACATATATCCCCATAGCAGCCCTGATGCAGGGAGTGATACAGTAACAATGCCATCTAATGACCAAAGGAGTGACCAACAATTGCTGCTGAAACTTCTTTTGGAGAGTAATATTTCAGCCCAGCACCTGGGCCCATGAAACTGTTAAATGGATCTCACACGCCTAATTCCCTGAGTCCTCTGCTGAAAACACAACTGTCAATATTACAGGTGCATGGCTCAAATCTGTCCAGCTCTGATCTTCCCACTATGGCTTTGTTTGTAGGCTGGCTGCAAAATTGGAAGAGGCCGATTTTCCACACCTAAGATTCTGCAGGTGCTCAGGCCCAGAAATGGGAGTCAGAAGCCTAAATACCTTTAACGATCCGGGCCTCCGTTATTTTGATACTGAGAGCCTGATTTGACTGAGATGCAGCCCATGATGGGAGAAACAATGTGTGAGCGGCTGATCGAGGCCAGTTTCCTCCTCCTGCAGGACAAAATTTCACAGGAACAACTAGTGAAGTTTAGGCACCAGCCACATGGGAACTCGAACCCGCTGGCAGAAGCTCCCACAATGCTCAGCAGCAGCCCCAGCCAGGCGATTAAGAGGTAGCAACAGACTTAGAAAGATGGCCCATCTAGTCATGGTGAGACTGGCTGTGATGTGGAGTCTTGAGGATGATAAAGCAGAAGAATCCACAGAGCTCTGATGGGGACGTAGTAGATTCGGCAGGTTGGGACAGGGAGCAAAGAGTGAATGAGGAGTAATAGGTCTTTTATTGAGGATGGGAAGTCCCCACTCTTCTGCTCTCACCCAATAACTATGTAAAGAACTCAGCAGTCCTTGTCTCCTTCCTGACGCCTCTGAAGCAGAAGATGCAATCAGCCCACTCCATCTCGGCCCCCTCCAGCCTGTGGTCTCACCCACCATTAGCCTCTGATCTGTGCAGCTTTCCATCAGGAACAGCAGCCACACATACCCCTCCCACACCCCTACGGAAGGTCTTTCCTGACCTCAACAACCGTCTCCTGCACTGTGCATGTGATGAGACTCCTGCCATGCCTGGAGACAAAGGCATTAACCACTGCCTTTAGTTTCCATCAAGAAACTGATTCAGCACCATCAAGAAATAATAATAAATACTAGCCACTATTTTAACGAATCCCATAAATGCAGGAATACCCATCTGCTCAGAACAGGGCTGAATGCTGCCACACAGCCACTGGATAGAAACAACCACCACAGGCTGGATTTGAATCAGCAACCTGGCCGCAAAAGGCTTTCTAGCTCCTTACAAAGCCCCTGCACCACCACCTGTACAAACAGCTTCCTTCTCTGAGGGTCCCATTCTCTGGTTCCCTGCTCCATTGCAATCCATTCCATGCACCCTCTTGCACCTTAGCTAGACAACGTACTTCCAAACAGGGAAGCACAGACAGCATCCAGTCGTGTTGGAGGAATCCTGCTTTCCTGTGTGGGATGGGGTGTGGGTAGGGTGATCAGATGTCCCGATTTTATAGGGACAGTCCCGATTTTTGGATCTTTTTCTTATATAGTCTCCTATTACCCCCCCATCCCCTCTCCTGATTTTTCACACCTGCTGTCTGGTCACTCTAGGTGTGTGTGTGGAATAGTCAGAAATGAAGGCACTCACCTGGTCATGAACCATCTTGTCGCATCAGGCAGGTAGTGCAATCCCAGGTGACCTTGTGCTCGGCTCTCTGGCAGCACTACGTTCAAATCTGGCTTGGGTCCCCTGTTCCTGCAACCCCTCTTGAGGAGGGAGGAATGACAGGGAAAGGGGGAATATTCCTTCAACTGCACACAGAGGGAGCAGCCCCACAGGACGCCATCAATCTGCATCGGCGCCGCTGTTAATCTGACAATGGCTGCAAACTATCCGGTCTGAGCAAGGGCCAGGGAGGGTTAGGACCCGCGAGCACAGTGCCAGTGCTTCCCATCCCTCCCTCCCAGATGCGCAGCCCAGTGGGGTTGCGCCGCGGCAGCCGACTCAGCAGGGTAATAATCCCCTTCTGTCGTCCTCTCCCAGGAAGGCCTGGCAGGTCACCAAGGGGAGATTAGTGTGATAATGAAAAAGCTCCTCAGAGAGCGCCCACCGCCATGGCCGGCCTGCCTCCACCCTCCCCCAGCCACGGTGCCTGCGCCACTCTTCCCATCACCCAGCATTTTGAAAAGTGCTCGGCTGTGCAGGTGGTAAATCCGCGTCTCCCACGGCCTTTGGAAGCAGCACTCCAATGTTCTTCCCCTGGGCTGCAGCAACACCTGCCGGCCTCATCCAGACATGCCACGCCCTGGGGAACGCGGCCCACCTCGCAGCACAGAAAACACTCCCATCAGCACAGGAGCAGGTGCTGCGGCTGCTACCCAGCCTCTCTCTCCTCCCCCTCTGCACATGTGCTGCAGAGACACAGAGGAAGCTCTCCCCACTCGCAGAGCTGCACAATGGGTTAGGCGCATTAACAGGGGATTTACACCTTCCTCTCATAGGTATGGGTTGCTGTCTAAGGCAGGATATCTGATTTCAAAGACCAACGATCTGAACCTCTGCAGCTAACACACTGGCAAAGGTGCAGGGAATATGCAAGAGTATCTTTACTGAGACACGATCCTTGCATTAAACTTTGAATAACTGATCCTTGCATCAACCAGGCATGATCCTTGCACCTTTGCTGCTATGATCATGCAACATACATAAATACTCACACACAATACACCATACCCACATGCCACATACAGACAGTCATTCCCACACACAAACCACACATACCAAGCACACGCAAGTCATGGGAACACACAGACCAAACACACCACACAAAAAGGGCCAGAGCCTCAGGTACTGTAACTCAGTATAGCTCCACTGACATAAAAATGAACATACACAAACCACACACGCATATGCCATGTATACTCCATACCCAAAGGTAGCACACTCACACACTCCAACACACAAACCTTCAGCCAAATGCATCATACGCACACCCACCACGGTCATGTCACGCGAGTAAGTCTACACATCACAGACTGCTGGAGAAGCAAAGAGGTGGCAGAGTGGGTAACACAGACCCTGACATAATTGGAGCCAACTCAGCAACCACAACCCATTAGCCTGACAGCTCCTAACCCAATTAAGTGATAGGCAATGACATGGCAGCCCCCGCCAATTGACCCCATGTACATTTTTTCGGGGGGACAGCGGCATGTACGAACAGGGGGGCTGGTTCTCTGTAATGTGACGTTAAGCGGGTGCAGCTCTGTGCAGGAGATCCAGGGGCAAACGTCCACTCATCTCGCCCACCCCCCTGCACCCTGACACACACCCAGTGACCAGAGCACAGTAGCTACACCGCTCCTGGGAAGCCTTCCCCGACCTCCAGTCTTCAGAGGGCCTGACTGGCCTTGCGCACTAACTATCTGCCCCAGGCCGACCACTGTAACTGAATCAAAATCCTGAGCAGCTAAGTTCTGGCCTCCAACGTGGCCTCTTCACACTATTCCAGCCACACAGAGGGGTTATAATAGCGCCCTAGGGCATATCCTGAGCGCAAGGGTGGCACTCCAAGGCACCCTTCTGTGCAGTCCCTGATGTTGGGGCATGCTGGGGTGGAGTGGGAGAAGGAGGGTGTGTGCCTGTAACACTCCCAGGGTTCTGGGAGGCAGAGCAGCCCACAGGAAGCCATGCAAGCCTGCTGTAGGATTGAACTGATCTAACATAGGCTGGGGGCCATCTTGGCCTTGCAACAGCCCAGAATTATGAAGGTGCACTTGTGGCATCCTTTGCCCTCTCCACCCCAGGCTGCACTGTGTCTCAGGAGGGGCACAGCACAGAATCAGGGCTGGGCCAGTCCTTAAAGAAACCCAGCACAAGTGGCTGCATTGCCTCTGGTACAAACTCCCCGACTTCTGACCACATGTGGAACTTGAGATGGCTCCAAGGTGCCAAGTCTGTGTCTGCATCCAAACTACCCCATGTTCTGATGTGTTGGCATCTGGCGCTCGGTCTGAACTGGCTCTGTTTTGGAGACTAAATGCTCTAAGTATGGCCCTTGATGGGGACCATAAAAAGGAAGAGGGTGCAAATGAGGCACCCTGCTGGCTGATCAGCCCAGAGGAGAGTTGGCCAAGTGCTGGGTGGGACAGAGGATAAAAACGCTTGAACCCTCCATTGCTGCAAACTTGAGATCCTGGCTTGGCTCACTAGTGAAAAGAAGTTGTCCAGTTTCAACCTAGTGCCCAATGAGACATCCGTCCAAATCATAAAGCCAACATAACGGCCCAAAGCAGAAAAAGGAAGTAGAACATGCAGCCACTGTCGGTAAGAGCAACTGAAGTTTTAAGCCACCCACAGCCAGTCAAACAAATCTACATCAAACGCAAGGAAGTCAAATGCAATCGCTTGAAATCTGAATTAGTCACAAGATGCTCATAACTATACCAATCGCGTCCGCATTCCAGGAGAAAAGAGCTTCACGGAAGAGGTGGGGGACTCGGTTACCCAGTGAACTGAATTGTAAAGTGGCAGATAAAGATTCTCACTACCTGACTGGCAGATAAAAACGCAAGTGCCACGTGTTGTCTTGCAATAGCATGTAGAATCCGTGGAATTCTCAGTGCAGTGGGAAATAGCCATACATCAGAAGTTGTTTGCAATCATCCAGCCAGAGAGCAAGTGTTCCCTGGCTCATTCCATAATTATCCCGCTCTTAATACTCACCTGCTTTTCTAGACTACACAAAACAATAGAAAATGTAGAGTAGGCAAAGCATCCTGGGAGGAGGACTAGAGAAGCTGCTCTCAGGTCCTTTTCATCTGATTTCAGGAATTCATAATAGAAAACAAAGGTTTGCTCTAATTTTAAGATATTCATTTACCAGGGACTGGAGGCTCAAATGTCAGATAATGAATTACATTATGAGCTTGTCAGCTCCAGGTTGCTGGTTTTGAATGCAGATCATGTCAACACTGATAAAAACTTGTTGCCACCTGAAGGCTGTTTGATGGTCTCAATCCAGTTCTTAGGAGACAAAGATCAGTGTCATAAACCTGGCCTCCGATGCAGATAAATATTATCCAGTTTTACAGAGGGCTATAATGAGGCACAGAGAGGGTAAGTGACTTGATTAACATCACACGGCACATCAGAGTCAGAAACAGAACCCAAGAGGCCTGAATCCCAGTTCTTTGTCCTAACCACGAGAATTCCATCCTACCAGTTCACCTGGGTAGCACGCATCCCACTCCTGCTGGCTTCAGGGGCTAGGATGGGGCTTATTTACCACTTGTGTAACATGGATCTAGATCCTCTGAGAACACAGCAGAATATCAGCTTAGCCCAGACAGCTGTTTCTTTCCAGCCAGTCCAGGACTTAGTAGAATTTGTGGAATTTCAGAAAATAACTTAGTGCAAACAATTTTGTCACCAGTAGAGGGGGTTCTGGGTCAGAAGAGGCAGGCCTCAGGGAAATAGGCAGAGAGATCTTTAAAACAGAAGTGCCTTAAATTAAGTTTGGTAAGGCGGGCAGCGGGCTGCAGGGACCTAATTAAAAAAAATGTCCATGGCTGCTCAGAGAACACTTGCTAAGGCTAAGCAATTATGTAAAAGATTAATACAGCTCTTATACTTAAGCTGTTATGCAATGAACTCAAAATTTAATACGAAATGCCTGGGTGAAAAGTTTATTCTTATTAATGCTGCATGTTAACATAGCAATCTGCTTTTAACAACACAGCTGGGGTTGGGGTCAGCCACCACTACCCATGTGGACGCATGCCAGGCCTGATTCAGAAAGCCCAGCACACAGACAGCTTGCAGGATTCATCTTGTTGGTGCCACTGGGAGTTGCATAAGCTTCTCAGGAGCAGAACAAACACCTGCATTTGGAAGTGACAGGTCACTTTGCTTCTTGGTGCCTCGGTTTCCCCATGTGCAAAATGGAGACAACAATACTGACCTGCCTGCCATGGAGGTGCAGGGAAAACTAATTATTATTATTATTGCAGTAACACCTATGGACCACAGTCAGGGACCCAATCCCCATTGTACTGAGCACCATACAAACAAGTAACACAAAGCCCTCTTTGCCCCCCGATTGTTTGCAGATTTACACAATACACAACAGGGACCAATCAAACAAAGCCCTTAGGGCCAGATTTTAGAGGTATGTAGGCTCCTAAAGATGCAGAGAAGAGCCTTGGTGCATTGGCGCCTAACGCCCACTGGAATCAATAGGAACCAATGGGAGTTGGGTGCCTGGAGCTTTGGAAAATCCCATTAGGTGCCTATCTCCATCTTTAGGCACCTGAATACCTTTAAAAATCTGGCCCTTAAGCACAGGCTTCAATTTAAGTGCATGAGCAGTACAATTGCCCCTGGCAGGCAGATCATATTATCACCCCCATTTTGCACAGGGAGAACGAGAAGACCTGACAAGTGAAGGGACTTACTTCAATGGAACAACGTGTGCTCAACGTTAAACGTGCTCAGGTGCTTTTCTGGATCAGTTCCAATATGAATAAACCAACACACAGGGCATGGGGAGAAAGCAAGGTGAGACTAGAGCCAAAGGCATGTGCAGAAATTGGTAGTCACCCCGGCCTCAGCAGTTACAGGTGGTCACCTGCTAAAGTAATGCCATAAACTAGGGTTTGTCAAGCAGCCTGGAGACAAAGGCATTAACCACTGCCCTTAGTTTCCATCAAGAAACAGGTTCGGCACCATCAAGAAATAATAATAAGTACTAGCCACTATTTTAACGAATCCCATAAACGTACATGGTACAAGACCAGCATGGAACACTGGACGGCGTCAGTGAGAACAGCAGTATGGTCACAGCCCCCAGTTACGGCTGCAGCCCGCATTCTGTCGAGTCTAATGTTCCTGAGTACACACCTCACTCATTCCATCCTTCACCCCATTTTCATGCCCTTTCTGTACCAAAAGAAAAACCCTGCTCTTTGGTCCGAAATTACCTAGAGTTAGAACCTCAGCTGCAGCAGGCATGTTCAGTGCAGCTGTGCAGAGCGTGGGGCAAAGGTGGCTTAAAGTCACTCTTAAATATTATTTTTATTTGTATTACCGTCGTGCGTAGGGTCCTCAGTCACGCACTAGGACCCCCCGGTCCTAGGCACTGTACAAGCACAGAACAAAAACATGGTCTCTACCTCCAAAGAGTTTACAATATAAAGTCATCTTTGCACACCCCAATCCTGGGCCAGGTATGGACTCACAGTCCCTACAGTAATTTAGAGCATCTAGTACCACAGACTGCACCCAGGATCTGAAATTCCAGCCAGGGTCTTTCTGCCTCTTATGTTATCCCTGGTATTATTCTTATTTGTATTCCAGTCGTGCCTGAAAGCCCCAACTGAGATCAGCACCACATTACGCTATGCGCTGTACCAGTGCATATAGGGCTGAGAGACAGTCTCGGACCTAAAGAATTTACAATCTAAATAGACAAGGCAGATTAAGAGTGGGAGGAGAAACAGAGGCACCGAGAGTGGATATGACTGGCCTGTGGGCACACAGCATGTCACTGGCACAGCTGGGAATAGAATCCAACTATTCTGAGCCCCAGTTCCATCCCCTATCCGCTGCCTCTCTCTGTAGTGAAGATTTGGCAATTGGCACCTCGCTGCCAATGGTATCGAGGATGTATGAGCCAGAACAGAATGCATCTTGTTCACCTGCAGCTGTACAGGCAACTGCACGACTCGTATTAATGAACAGTTTGTTTGTGTGAGCAGAGAAAGCGGGTCTGAGTCAGAGAGACTAAGAAACAGAGATGTTGAGTAAGACAAGGCAATTTTTACAGAGTCACATGATTTTAACCGCATCTGAATGCACCAAACTTTCCCTAACCACAGAACGTGCTACTGAAAATCAAAACAAAACATTCAGAACAAACTGGCAGAGGTGGAAACTCCCTGTGACTCAGAAATAACTGAGCGACTGCTTGAAGCATTTCCATCAGACAATACTAGTAGCATTACAAGACACAGACTGTAGGAATGCTAAAGAGACAATTACCTCTGTGAGTTCAATCTTGCTCTAAATTGTATCAGTATACTGCACAAGTTGGTCCTGTGTGTCTCTTTGCCCTGTCTGTAAAAACAGGGATAATAATACTGCCCTATTGTAATGATTAATGAATGAATGCGTGAAATTTGCCCATGTGCAGAGGGAAAACCACAAGGCCGACGTACCACTTAAGACCTCATATCAGAGCTCAAGTGGGAATTAAGTGGCTCTCTGCACAGGAATGAATTTCATCCAAATGTCTGTAAGGTGCTTACATACAAGCTGGGAAAGTGGTTTCATTGTCTTAACTCTCCCTAGCACATTTGATCGGGGGTTTTCACTCCAGGAAGTGGAAGTTCGGGTTATTTTAAAAAGTAGGATTGTTGGGGGGCTTCCTAGTCATTGGAAGTGGGGATTTTTTAGCCTGCAAAGTGTGGTTTTACTATTCATTTTCAGCAGTCTGGGAGCGCAAAACATTTTAATCATACCGAGCGGCTCTCGCCTGCATGTGACTCCCGCAGTCTGAATGGCTACTGGCTTTGTACTGATTTATAGCCCTAACAAAGGGACAGCTGTTTGGCAGAAACCCAGCAAGGCAGGCATCCTCTACAGTAATCTTTCTGGCTCCCAGACACCAGCCGGTACATTCTCTCAGGCCACAGCCATTAGTTTAATTACAGTTAGAAATCTACACTGCTGAAATGCACGGCTAGATGCCCCATGGCTTTAGAGCAAAGAAGCACCTTTCTGAGTAACACTGAAAACAGGGAGGGGAGGGGGGAGAGGCTAGATACAGGGCAAGATAATTTATGGCCGTGTGTGTCATGGACTCTGACGTGATGAGAAATTCCCTTTTCTCAGGTCACCCGGTACTTTTCTGTGGATACTAAAGGTTTTCTCGTTCCGTCCTTCTTTCTCCTCCCTCCCTAAGGGTGAACCAGGGTGTCAAAGGAGCAAAGGGCAGTATTTCTGCATGCTATACTTAGCACCACTGAGCCCAGCTCTCCCCTGCTCGGCACCTTGTGCAGGCATTTACCCTTGTGCAGAGTGGGTGTCAAATGCTCCCATTTGGATATTTTATCCTCACTCTGCAGAGACATAAATGCTGACTCCAGAAGAGAGGTAGGAAAGAATCAGGCTCTGTAGTCAGACCTTGACCCTCTAGCTCCATGTGCCCCCATTTCAATACAGATATTCACCCTTTATTATTATTTGTTTTGTGGTAACACATAAGGATCACCAGTCATGGACCACGACCCCATTGTGCTATACAAACACAGAGCAAAAAGACAGTCCATGCCTCAAAGAGTTCTGGTTTTCTTCCCCTTCAGCCAAACCTTCCCCTACTAATGGCACCTCCAGGAGACCAAAAGTTTTGGAGAGTTTTCTTTACAGCCCAGCAGGCAGATGCCTGTTTGGAGAAGCATGTGTCAGTAATGGGGGCAGGGCAAAGGAAGAAAGAGGAGCTCCGAACTCAGGAGCCCTGGCTGGCAGAGTGGGGACAGGGAGTTGGTACTGAGATCATTCTGACCGCTCTGCCATTTGTGGGTTTGTACTGTGGGAGTGCATGTGCGTATATTCATGTGTGCGTAAGTATTTTAAGTGCATGAAAGTGTAAGTGCATGTGAGTATGTGTGTGTGTGGGTGCATCAATTAATGAGTAAATGTACTTAAATGTATATGGGGGGGCAGGGTGTGAGGATGTATATGTAAAGATACGTGTTCATGCATATGTATTTATTAACCCTTTCACTACTGCTGGACCACTCATGTGTCTCGACTGCAGTTTTCATTCAGACTCCATCCATCTGAACAGCACATCGGATTGCACCATGCACCACATCAGCGAGGAGCCGCCAATTTCCTGCCTGTACATAAACTGTCACCTAGCACAAAAGGGGTCACTAAAGAATAGACCCTGCATTAATTTCATACAGGAGGCTTTATTTTTTCCCAAGGCTATGGACAAATAATTCGTGAGAGAGTTAATATTACAGAGCACTTGTCTTCCTAGAACACGCTTATTGTTTCCATTGCCCTAAGAAGGCCTCTCCGCCACAATATCACCTCTAATCTTACTTTTCTTTATCTCTTGTGCCTTTAATTATTCATCTGCCCTTTTTGTGCTCGTTTATGCAGCCTTATCAGCTGACATGAGCCCTGCTTTGTTTTCAAGTTCTGATATGTCAGTCTGAACTACCTGGTACGAAACTCTTGTGGCAAGCAAACAGGGGTCAATGAGGCTGGGTGCTGCAGAAAAGGCCAATCCTAGACCATAAAAAAGGCCAGAAGCAAAGCAAAGCAAAACACATAGCACAAGGGGCCAGTACAGATTCCCATGTCCAGTAAGTTCCTTTTTTACACTGCTCGGGCACTGCAAAGGGAGCCTTCAGGGGGGAGTGAATTTACACACTACACTTGTTTGAAGGTGAGTGTGTATGTATACAGGTCTGTGTGCTTCTAAGAGCATGTCTGTGCCTGAGCAACTGTGTGAACAAGGGCTCGTGAGTATTATGTGAGTATCTCCGTGTGTATTTGTAAGACAGTGTGTATGACCTGTGTGTGTCTGCGAGGTTGTGTCTCCATCTCTCAGTGTGTATGTGTGTGTTTTTTAATTTGTGTGCGCAACTCTGTGTGCATCAGTGTGTGTTTGTGTCTGTGTGTAACTGTGTCCAGGTCTATTCATGTATGACCCTGTGTATATATGTGTGTGTGTATGTATATATATGTGTGTGTTCCTAGAGCTTTAATTTCTGTAGCAGCTCAAAGTACGTACATAGAAAAAGCCAAATGCAGACACCAAAAAAAAAAAAAAATTCTGTTGTTTTTGTTTCCATTGCCTCATCGGGCAACGAAAGGGTCCAGGTCATATTTCATTCCTCAGAGATTCAGTATAACATATAGAGAGAAATTCATTTCAGGCACCAAAGGAACCACCATAGGCCAGTCCTGCCGAAATCCATCTGTCCTGCTACCCTGGATCCCTTTCTTCTGACTGTACAAATCAGGTTGCCAGGAGGCTGCTGCATGGTATCAGCTTGGAACAGGAGGCTGTCACCTGGACCCGCAATCTCCCATTTGAGCCGACAAAGCTGTATCGGCATCCATCAGCAAAGAGAGCCGGGCCACAAAAATGAACAGAACACTGAGGATTGGGGCCAGGAAACTAGTTTTTCCTCTTTGGGGTCCTGCCAGGCCATTGCTGATGTGAGTGCAAGGATCTGTTGTCATGACCTTTTCTATTTCTCGCTGTGAAATTACCTGTGGATTTTGTTGCTTGCTGTAAGAGAAGGACCACTCTGCACAGAGCTAGGCAGAGTGTAAATGGCTCACGCTGAGCCTAATGCACATTCACCCGGCCACTCCAGCCCTGTCCCGCCCCGCCCCACCCCACCGCTCGGCCAGTGCACCTGGAGCCTGACCTGCAGCACCCCTACTAGTTCATCCCCAGAACCCCATCCCACCATACAGCAACCCTTGTTAGTCCAGCCCGGAACCCCAAAGCACCACAGCCCGGACCTGCCACCTACCCGATGGACCTGAATCCAGATCTGTATCACCATCACCCCTTTGCTATTCGAGGTCTCTCCACCTCCTCAGCTCTGTCCACACACTTCAGTCTCCATCTGCAGCCATTCCTACTCTTCCAGACCTGGGACCCTCACCTCACCTCTGCCTGGCAGCAGCCTATGTTTCGAATCCTGGCCCACCCCCCACAGCTCTGCCAATTCACTCCAATCCTGACCATCTTTTCTTCCTCTAGGTCTGACCCCAGCCTATTCACATACCCAGCACTGCCCAAGTATCTCAACCCAGGGCTGCTATTCGAGGTCCCAGCTGTTCCTGAGGCCAAACAGTGTTGCCCACTCTTGCGATTTTTGGTCTTTTTCTTAAAGTCCCAGCTCCTGGAGTCATGTTATCCCGTGAGAATCTCAGCTTTCATCTAACGCAAAAATAAGTTTCCAGCCCTCATGACTGCAGAGAAAAGCTTGAACATAGGAACCCTAAAGGCTCAAAACCCAGAAGGCAAATCAAAAAGAACCCAAACTATATTATTTTTAAGCCATGTTCCTGATTTTTGAGGGGCAGACTAGTGAGTTTTGGGGTTGGCGATGCTGCTGTGTGAGCGAGTGGCATTTCAGTCATGTCTGCCGAGTGTGCAGCTGAGACCACCAAAATCATGACATGAGAGCTCCTGAATCCGCTTTGAACCACAGCTCCCAGAATGACAGTTTGGTGCACTGGGCAACTGCGCCTGAGAATGAAGTGAACAATAAACTCATCTTCTCCTCCCAGTCACTCAGAGGCAACAGAGCTGAAACCTGCTCCCAAGTAACGAGCATGTGTCTTTTCCCTCACTGGCTGCACTTTGTCCTCAGAGTGCTGTGCAGCTGTGTTAATCTGCACTGTTTCATAATTAAGACGGCTAAATGCTAGATGGAAAGATCATCCTCTCTATTAGCTATGTGCAAAGCAATTTAAAAATCTCTTTGGACAGTCCCAATTTGCAGCCACTTACCCTGTCTACATACTTCTGTTGGCTGTGTTTATTGCTGATTCAGGATGAAAGCCTTCAGGAAATCTCGGCTAACAGGTGCCTGAGGTCTGGAGGTAGGAGACTCAACTCCCTACCCTGTGTGCTTGATCCTATACCATGTAGGCAGGAAATACTTCATGCACTGTGCTGAACAGGCCAGGGGAGCGTGGGGGACCTGGATCTCGCATTAATGAGATGCTGCCACAGGAGCAGGAGAGAGGCCTGAGATAGGGGCATGGCGCTTAACGCCCATTAAGCAGGATATGGGTCCCATATGAGACACATCCAGGCCCACGCCCCCTTTTTAAACCTTTCCAAGTAAGAAAGTGGGCATGCAAGGGGCGGGCATGCTCAGTGCACTGTGCTACACATAACACACAACCTTACATAGCCTCTGCTCATGCACAACACCACCCTGCACTCCCTGCTGAGCCTGGTGCTAGGACTTCCGGGATCAAGGCCTTTACGCAACACCAAGGACGTAAGGTCTTTGGGGGTCGCTGGATTGATTTATTAACCGTGCACCCCATTCAGTAGCTCATGCCAAGCTGGCTGCATCGTAATAACAAACAACTAATAATAAAAGAAAGAAAGAAAATAATAAAAAAACCTCATGACACCATAAGGCCTAATGATGGAAAGGATCTGAAGGAAGTGACACAACAGAGAAATGGAAATGATCATTAGCTGGCCCTATAGCACTTTCCACTCCTCCCCTGCATGGCTGGCTGCTGGGATGGAACATGGTCCATTTCCCCTTTCTCCCCACTCCTCCTGGATGCTTGTGGGGGCAGAGTGGAGTGGCAGGGGTTCCAATGCATCTGCTCAGCTCTATCCTGACAAATGCTAATTTTTCCAGTAGGAAGCAGTCTCATGATAAGGAAGTTCCTTGGGACAGAGATTTCTGGTACAGTGTCCAGCACAGTGTGGCCCCAGTCCTGACTGTGGTCTCTGGGTCCTGCTATGATAATAAAAAAAATCTGTGCTCTCTCTCTTTCTCTGTCTGGGACCCAGAATTTCATCTTTAAAACAACTGGCTATAAATGCAGCCCTTGCTTATCCCAATCTCTTCCAGGCAGATAAACAAGCTGGCGTCCTTGATGTCTTTCCAAGCTCGGACACATTGTAGGAACACACAGTGGTTCTCCAGGTCTTCTGCACCAGGCAGACACAGCTGTTTGTTTACAGTGAGAGAGAGGGAAAGTGAAGATTAGATATAGGCGTTAGGACTTCCAGGTTTTGCTCCCAGTTCTGGAGCAGATGTGATGTCTGATAGTTACAGCAGGGAACGGAGTCAGCCAGGATTTCTGGATCTTATATCTTAGTGTGGGAGACAGTGTGGTTTAGTGGTTAGCACAGGAGATCAGGAGCCAGGATTCCTGGGTTCTGTTGTCAGCTCTGGGAGGGATGTGTTTCTGGTAGGTAGGGCTCAGGAATGGGAATGAGGATCCATGGATTTGTCAAGAACAAATCACGCCAAACCAAACGAATTTCCTGCTTTGACGGGGTTACTGGCCTAGTGGCAAGGGGAGAAGCGGTAGATTCTGATTTTGACGCAGTCGCAACATGACTTTCTCATAAGCAAACTAGAGGAATGTGATGTGGATGAAATTACCATAAGGTGGGTGCAAAACAGGCGGAAAGATTGTACTGAAAGAGTAGTTATCAATGGTTTGCCCTCAAACCAGGAGGATGTATATAATGGGGTCCAGCAGGGGTATGTCCTGAGTCCAGTACTATTCAAAATTTTCATTGAGGAGTTGGATAATGGAGGGGAGAGTATGCTTATAAAATCTGTGGATGATACCACTCTGGGAGAAGTTGCAAGCACTTTGGAGTACAGGATTAGAATTTTTAACAACCTCGACAAATTGAAGAATTGGTCTGAAATCAACAAAAAGAAATTCAAGAAAATTAAGTGCAAAGTACTGCCCTTAGGAAGGAAAAATCAAAAGCACAATATCAAAACGGGACTAGCTGGTTAGGCAGTAGGATTGCTGAAAGGGATCTGGGACTTTTAGTGGATCACAACTTGAACATGAGTCAACAATGTAATGTACTTGGTAAAAAGGTTATTATTTTTAGTGTATTAGCAGGGGTGTTGTACAAAAGACACAGGAGGTATCTGTCCTTCTCTATTCACCACTGGTGAGGCCTCAGCTGGAATACTGTGTACAGTTCTGGGCACCACACTTTAGGGAAGATGTGGACAAACTGGAGAAGGTCCAGAGGAGAGCCACAAAAATGAAAATCTGACCTATGAGGAAAGGTTAAAAGAAACGGGGCACGTATAACCTTGAGCAAAGAAGACTGAGGGGGGAACCTGATAACACTCTTCAAATAGGTTAAGGGCTGTTACAAAGAGGAGGGTGAACAATTGTTCTCCACGGCCACTGCAGGTAGCACAAGAAGTAATGGGCTTACTCTGCAGCAGGGGAGATTCAGGTTAGTTATTGGGAAATACTTTCTAACTATAAGGATTGCCCAATTTATGACCTACGGATGAAAAGTGCTGTGTAAGAGGTAGGTATTATTATGGTACGGGGCACTGCAAACACACAGAGTGAGATAGAGTCCCACCGCAATGAGTTTACAACCTAAAGAGACAACAGATAGGAAGGGAAACTGAGGCACAGAGAGGCAATGTGACTGCCCAGGTCACAGGCGGAGCTGGGAATAGTGCCCCAGTCTTCTGACACCCAGTCCAGTGCTCTACTGCATAGTCCATACTGTTCTTAATCATTGGGCTATAACCCATCATCGTAGCTGTTTAATTCCTCTCCTCTATCATGAGGGCATCTCCTCCTACTGGAGGGGAATGGACTGGACGATTTAACAGGCATTCTCCATTTATGATCCTATGGTAAATAACTGTATCTTTGACTCTGCTTCCCCCTGCTGCAGCTACTTTATAGGAAAACTTTAATCACGGAACAACGGGCAGCGTGTTAGAAAAAGCCATGGGGACAGATGGCTTAGCAGTCAAGTGACGTGGCACTCCTTGGGTGAAACGACCACGCAGTCCATTGTTCTCATAGCAGTTTGGGTCTCAAAAGCTGCTAAAGTCCTTATGCAGGATTTATACAGCTCTCCGCAAGATCCCCTTCTCTCTCCCACAAATCCCCTTCCCGGGAATATGCAACGGCACATTCCTCACCTTCATTTCACCCAGAGACATGCCGAAACAGCCGGCAGCCACCAAAACCAGTAGGCTTGTTTGGTTAGGTTGAGCTGCTAGCTAGCATTAAAATTCATCTCACGGACTGGGATAATTACAGCAGCTTCCTCCTGGGCGGAAAGACATCCTCTTTCCAAAGGTGCTTGGGCTGCTTCACTTTTCAGCAGGGCTCTGTCAAACGTGTGCGCTTTGAAGCTGTTGACAGGAAGGGTAGGGGGAGGCAATGGGCTAGGAGATCAGGATCTGGTATGTCGACTAGGCACTGTCTGAACTATTCACCTCATTGCTCTGGGGGATGGAAGGAGAGTTGTACATAAGACTTGAATCTGGTCCCACCAGAGCTATTGGGAGCAGGATTAGAATCTATCTCCGGGGAGCGCACAAATCTACCTCAGACTCTTCCCTCCCTGCTCCACAGGAACTAATGGCCTGATGACACTCTCTACATGAGCGGCATTTACATCAGCGAACCCAACTTCCAACATCCCTTCAGCACATCTAGGTGTGCAGCTGATAAGGTTCACGCTATCTAGCTAAGCATTTGAGTGCACCCATGATTGGTATTTTGGTGCCAGGTTAGATATCAGGATGATAGACCTCCCCCCCAGAAATACCTCAGACAGAAAGAAATAAAATCTCTGCCTATTAGTGTACACCTGATATGGAGGCTGCTTAAGACCAAGTCCCTGAAGGGTCCAATCCTGCAAGGTGCTTGAGCCTTCAATTCTGGGTTTTGAAGGTGCAGGATCAAGCCCTATGTGCTGCCAGATCTCTCTGAAGAGCACCTGAAAAACCCTGTGAAGCAGAATCCCATTCCTGGCACCCAGGGGCCATGAGTGGCAGGGCAAAAGCTGAGAAACAGGACTTGTGTTGAAGATATCAGACTGGATATAAGGCGTACATTTTTAATGGTGACAGTAAATAGCCACTGGAGCAATCTACCAAGGATTGTGGTGGAGTCTCCATCACTGACAATTTTTACATCAAATTGGAGGTTTTTCTAAACACTTTGCTCTAGGGATTACTTTGGGGCAGTTCTCTGGCCTGGGTTACACGGGGGGTGTCAGACTAGATGATCACAGTGGTCCCGTCTGGCCTTGGAATCTATGAATTTTCACTCTTCGAATCAGCCTGCAGGCATAAGGCTGCAGATCTGGAGCCAAAGCCTGTCTCAGTTACACCCATGCACTCCCCAAAGGGGTTCACATGGCAGTAACTCAGAGCAGAACGGTGTCATGTAATGGAACACCCAGCCAAATAAGACCATGACTGCCCAACAAGCCAGCTGATGAGTTCATTAAATCAAAATGATTGCAAAGGGGGGATGAGTTATGAGTTAAAAATAGGCATTGAGGCGAACCCGAGGAGGAGGAGGAGAAATTATTGAGCACATGATGTTCTCTTTATGAGCTAAAAGATTCCCGCCCAGGAGACTACAAGGATTAAGCAGGAGCCCACAGTCTGATATTAGCTGAGTGGCCACTATGTGAGCTATGAGAAGCGGCTGGTTATGGTGCATAAGGCTTTCTGGACAATACATCGACCTGAGCATGCTTCTGCAGACAAGCTGCAACCACTGGGGGAAGGGAAGGGGAAGACAAGTACATTCCTCCCCACCCAATCTTTTTACCTTTCTTTGTGATGTCCTCAGTGTAACTGCAGAACTCATGCATTTTCCCTCCTGGCTCCCAGCCACCCACTGACACCACCCGCCAGGTCCTGCTGCATTGACTCAGGGCTGGTTGACAGCAAGAGGAACTGGATCAAGCTCCTCCTGGCTACAAAGTTGCCTGGGAATCCCTGCGCCTGAAATCACTGTCTGAAGGGATGACTGGCAGCTACGCTTCATGAAGGGGCTTTACAAAAACAGCAACACCAAGGGCAGCAGCTGGGGAGACCAGAAACTAACCACATCCGGACACAGCTTGTGTGTGTGTGTGTGTGTGTGTGTGTGTGTGTGTGTGTCCTTCTGAAAGATGATCCCAACACTCCCCACAAAGCAAGCAATGCCGCAACGTGGTCAGACAGGGTACATGCAGGGGGCAGCGTAGGCTGAGTACCTCTCTAAAGGATGCTGGCTGTGGCTGGCTGACTGTGTTGTACCCAGATATGATCCCATCGTTCTATACTCTTCCTGCTATAGGTTCTTGGGCCCCATGTCCTCTCTAGAGCAGACTCTAACAATCCCCTAGTTCACCTTCTGAACAAAGCGCGACCACCACATTAAAGACAGGGCCTATTAAGGGTGCTACAGGGTTTAATCCTACGGAGACGCTGGCAATTGCAGCCATCAGACAATCTCTTATTTCCTAGCATTAATGCCCAAAACAATGAGAGTCACAGTGGCAACCTGCCTGGAGCCTGAGGAACACACCTAATTTCCTTACAATGGAGCAGAGGGCAGCTCCTGCATCTTTAATGTGGAGATACTGCCCATGAATACAGCAGGTACGTGGATCAATAAACACCATTGTGTGCTGGGACTGGCCTCTGTATTAAAGATGGGGCCACAGCATGGTAGAACTCTGCAGGCCATATTTGATTTCTCGCGGGGAGTGGGCCAGGCATTCCCAGGCTTACGTCTTTCCACAGTTAGCCCTACCTTGTCGGCGAGGCACTCCGACTCCTCCGGGAGGAGGTACACAGCCCCACTTTCAGCCAGCAAGATGGCGGTGTCTGTGGCAGATGAAGACCTTGGCCGGCCCTGGTGCTGATGCAGTATGGCTGTGAGGCTACTATCCTGGGGAGCCTTCCGGACCAGATGGGGGCTGCCTTTCTGGGGATCAAGGGAGCTGCTTTTGCTCCGGCGGCTGCCGCTGTGCAAGCTGCTCCCTCTCTTGATGGACGGGCGGGAGCGGATCTGCTGCAGCACCCTGTTGAAGGCAGTGGGGCGTACGGGGAGGTCGTGGAGGGACATGGCGTAGGAGACACGGTGCATCTCTGGCGAGCGTTCCTTCTCATCAGGGGAGTCGTGGTCAGACATCCCGTAGTGCTGCGACAGAGAGTCCTGGGAGTTCTGGTGCTCTCGTTCCCGCGACCTGCGGCGACTGTGGAAAAGGTGCTTCAGGCCATGGCCAAACATGGAGCCTTCGGAGAGCTGCTGTATTTTCTGTGACAGAGGAGAGAAAACAAAGCACACGACCCACTATTATTATACCCTGGATTGTATGTCCCTGCTTTTAATCAGTCCATATACAGCAGCTAGATAGTATGGTGACGGAATGACAGATGAAAAATACCCTTTAATGACATTACAGCCCTGGGGCCAAATTGTCCACTGGTGTAAAGTGGTGCAACTTCAGTGAAATCCACTAAATAACACTGGGATCGTGTAAAAGAAGACACTGCTTCCCTGCATGGCTGGAGGGCTTTCAGAAGGCTGGGACTGTGTTGTACCCGGGCACTTCAGCATGTGCTTTAGAAAGATCTCACTGCTGACAGCAGTTCCTTGCAGCATGCAGGCACAACAACCTGAATGAAGGCTGGTGTGGCAGCTGTAACTCGACATCTCTGTGTTCTTCCCACTCAGGTTTTTCTTTTGCATGTCAGTTTCCCCAAGCCCCCTATTTTTGCAGGTCTTCTCTGCCCTCCTTGCCTTTCAACAAGGATCCCTCTTCTCCCCATCCTGGGATGTCAAACCAACCAGATCCTAATGTTAGTGCCTTTCCCTTCATCCAGTTCCCCATTGCACCCCTGAACCCCTCCTTCTTTTAGCAGAACGTTACCATTGCCTCCCTCATTCGCACTATGCCATGGAGGTCCTGTTGCTTATCTCTGCTGGCAGAAGGGACCACCCTGCTCTTCCCAGATAACAGGTGCTAAGCTCTGCAGGCCTGTGAGAAGAACATGCCAGAGTCCGGTGAACAGCAGCACGCAGTGCTGCTATTGCCAAGCCTCCAGACCAGTTCAGGCTGCAGACATTTAAGTCAAACCTAGCTCTGATAGACCTTGCAGGGGCCAGGGAGGAGTTAACTCCTCTAGCTACCAGATACAGCATTGCACAACAGACATTCTGGGCAGAGAGATTCTCCTTCCTTTGAAGCACTACGCATTGGCCACCATGGGAGGCAGGATCTTGGCCTTGCTAGACTGATGGCCCTATACGCTTATGTAACAGCACCAACAGTCAGGGAGGGCAGCGTTGTGGTGCGGCAAGCGCGCCAGCCGCTGACCGTTCAGTAGGCTTCGCTCTCATAGAAAGGAGCCAGTGATGATTCAAGATGAGGCAAGGTTATGGAAGAAGAGAGGCCAGAAACAATGTGGCATCTCTCTATAAAGATGACAAGGACACACGGTGAGTCGCAGCTCCACTCCGCTCAGCTGTGAATGGCTCCGATAGGATGTTCGCTTCTTGTTAGCATCACAGCTCTGTGGCTCCACAAAACATCTGTTCCTGCACTTTCACTAGAGCTGGAATGTACCAAAGACTAGTCAAGGTGGTTCAGTGCTCAGTAATACTTAACAGCTAGCACTTACCCAGTCCCTTATGAACTTCTCCTAAGTAAGCCGCAGTGCGCATCTCTGCAGCATTAATCCCATTTCACAGGAAGGACGAGCAAGAGGGAAAAAGGCTACCTGGCTCTCCCAAAGCAACAGAGGGCATAAGGATCAGAGCTGGGATTAGAACGCCACAGTCCCGATTCCCAGCCCTAGACTCAGGTATAAAGTCATGGCTTATTTCCGCTCAATGTATAAGACAGTGGCTGCTCTGTAAAGTCCCACCGAGGTTCCCACCCTGGCTTTGTGCATACTGCCGGTAGCGAGGTACAATGGCCCTTTCAGAGTAGAGGGGCCCAGAAGGCCCCATTCCAGTGAGCTGAAATGAACAAAGGCCTGGGAAATGGTCTGGTAGTGGAAGAGAGGAAGCGGTTCAGGGGAATTAGGAGTTGGATGGGGGAAAACCCAGGCACACTGTTCCTTTAAGGGCTTGGGATCAGCAGCCCTGTAATAAAGGTTGGGTTAGGGCTCCCCTCCCTTCCAGCCAATTAGGAGGAGTGCACTGGAGGAGAGCAGTATATAGTCTGCCTTCTCCAGCAGCATAAGGGAGATGCTGGCAAGAGGAGATTGTTAGAGCCATAAGGTCAAGCTCCAGGGAGAGACAGTGATGAGCTGTGACAGGAGAGCTCAGTGTAGAGCCAGAGGTAAGTGTGATCCTTTGGTTTTCAGTGTTGGACTTTATTGGTGGAAATGTTTTCAACTGTTTGTGGTCACTGAACCAGCCCCAAGTAGAGGCTTGTAGGACTTATAAGAAAGGTTGTAGGGAGGCCTGTAAGGGGCCCTAGAGAGGGAGGCTGATGAAAAGGGAATTCTGACTATGAGAGACTACTCAGTAAGAAGCAACCTTGTTAAATGCCCCATCCAAAGACTTCAGACACTAATTCTCCAGTTTCTCCTATGCAATCTCACTGATTTCAAGGGTGTCTCATAGGTATTGCAGTGAGGAAAGTTTGACCACTTGGCTGTATTTTAGCCAAGAAGTGGAGAAGAGAACTGGCTCCATGGTGAGGAAAGAACAGTTTGGGATATACAGGTATAGGTTTTTTTTTTTTTTTTTTAAAAAAAAGCTAAATCTTAGAGTCAATGTGACAATTTCTCACAGCCCTGTAAGGATTCTTACTCTTAGCACAAGCCCCAGGAAAAAGAATGAGGCTGTTCTTCCTAATGATTTCTGATGATCAAACACACCTGTGAGGTTTCTCTACAGAACCTTTGGAAGGGTTACCATGTAAGGGCCTGATCCTGCTATCAGATCTGCACAGGAGACCCCCTGTATCCCTACAGAGTCCTGGTGAAATCAAAGATCATCTGTGCAGGCACAGGGATGCAATGCCAGGACTGAAGGATTGGGGTTTAATTCACCCCTCCTGGAGCCCAGCTGGCAAACCCACTTTTCAGGCAGAATCTTGTCACTCCTATGGCTAAGCTTGCAGAAGGAAATTCCGCTACCATCCCTCCATGCCCATTGCAAGGCATGATAGGTTTTAAATTACAGATCCACTCCTGCAGGCCTTCCTCAGGCAAAACCCTAATCTTCCACTGGTGTAAACTGTCCTAGCCCCACTGAAGTCAACAGAGCTATGAAAATTTATACCAGTTGAGGATTTTTCCCCTAAGCTGTGAGTAGCTCCACTGAAGTCAATGGAAATACTTGGAGTAAAGCATTACCCACTATGAATAAGAGCATCTGGCTTTTATTTTTTTACTTCTTGCATAACAAACTCCAGTAAAAGCCAATGGGAGTTTTCCCCAGGTAAGGGGCTGAGTGAAAACAAAAGAAGGACCCAGGAATTGGCCCAAAATAAGTAAGTTCAGCTAACCATTTTCTCTGAAAAGTTCATGCAATCCCTGAAATCTTCACTGTATGACTGCAACATAAAGGAAAAGAATATAAAAATAAAAACCCAACCTTTTCTTTAGCTAGAAAAACTATGGTTACTGGTAGGTTTTTTAAACTTTGTTGCCAATGCATGACAACGCACCACCTGTCCTGATCAACATGCTCCAGAAATTAAACAGCTGGAGTTCTGCCAATGTGCTCTTCCACTTCTTCTGGAAACACAGACGGCAACTGTCTATGACTCGTAAGATTAAACTGCAGCTTGTGGTCCAGGTGGAAGAGGTGAGCAGCAACCTGGAGACTGCAAAAGGCTCCTCACACTGTGCACAAGATTGTTCCAAGACATTCTTCTCGTATGGGACACCCATTTATTCATGCCCAGAGACTACAGGTATTTAAACAGGTGCTCAGTTTCTGACATTAGCTGGGTGGCCACTATGTGTGAATTATAAAAAACAAAACAAGCTGGTGCCTTTCTGCATGATATATCAGTTTGGTCATGCATTACTTGGCTATTCGCAATAGCTACAGAAAAGAACTGGTAATGGGATATAGCAGGCAAGATTCTGATCTTGAAGCTTGTCTACAAGGGGAGCTATTCCAGAATAGCTATTCCCAATTAACTGCATGTGTGGATGCTCTATTGTGGAACAAGAGCGCCTTATTCCAAATAAAAGTGGATTTGGAATCCACTTCCAAATCCATATCCTATCTTATTCTGGACTAATTTTCAGGTGTAGAAAACTCCCTGGTTACACCAGTAAAAAGCCAGAGTGACTCCATTGGAGTCAATGTAACGCCCAGATTTCTACCTGTTTAAGTGAGATCAGGATTTGGCTGATTGCCTTCAACCTCCACATCACCAATTCATATCCAGCTAGTGACTGACTGTTGCTGCCATTGGATGGCTGCTCAGTGACCTCTGTGAAATGAGCTTGTTGGGTTTCAGTCCAGCTACCAGTAGGTCAGATGATCCCATCTCACAACCCACCATTCTCATTGGCTGGGGGCTGAATGAGCTATGGTAGCTAGATTATCCTCTCACCCCTCAGGGCAGCATCTCTATATCAATTCAGGCCTGAGGCTTGTTGGTAGGACAATGTGAGGGAAGCCTGCTGTGTCACTACCTGTGTGGTCTCTGCTTTGAGGTTAGTCTGAGCACTTCAGAGTGCAGTATTGAAATCCTTACCCTATGGAGGCAATGGGAGTCTTACTAGTTACTTCAGTGAGGCCAGAATTTTGCCCCACGACTGCTGATGTGTCACTTTCACCTACATGCACATTTTCTCCTGCCTGAAAAGATGATGTGATGTGGGCTCAGAACCAAGAGCTGCTTTTAGCAAAGCCACCAAATTCTGGAAAGGCAGCTGTGTTTGCAATACAAATTCTACAGGAACTTGGAGGTGACTGCAACATTTCATGGCTGGCCCAAAAAAAAAAACCCTGCAAAAAACCCAAAACTGTTTATAAACCAGAGTCTAAGTCCATAATGGTTCTGCTTCTGATATTTACAAGAATCAGGGTGATAACTAGAGAGGACTACAGCACTAGCCACTACAATTACACCATAGCACAAAAACTTTAATCCTCTCATTATCCAACCATCATGCAGATTATATTCCCGAAGTTCTACCTGAGAAAAATGTAACAAATCCACTGTGCTGTCTCTACTTCAGGAAATCGTGATCTAAAGTTTATTCTATTTAGAGTTTCTATGGAAACAGAGACAGCATTAGATAACCATAAACCCACAGATTTTTACCATTCGGATAGAAGGTTTGTTTGCCTTTTAGAAGCTCCCTGGGAAAAGAAATGACCAGTCTGCATGCTTTGAAAGTAACAAAAAGAAAATAAAAGGAGGCTTTGAGGAAGGAGGGAGAGAATAAAAGAAAAATAACTTTGACAGCATCTAGGAGTTCCAGTTATATCAATGTTTCCACTGGATACACAAGGCCCGTATCTTCCACAGATGTACACTGGCATAGCTATAAAGATTCAATGGGGTTAAACCAGTTTACATCAGGTAAAGATCCAGAGTGAAATCCTCTACCACTGACGGCAATGGGAGTTTTGCCATTGATTTCAATGCAGCAGGGTTTCACCCCTGACCTATAGCTTTTTCAGTAGGTTCTAAGCATAAAAAAATCATTTTGGCCTAAAACTTGTCCTAAAAAATGTCATCCTGGTGATTACATCATCCTAAATTTTTGAGGGGCTGTACCCACAGGATGCTCAAAGGAGATCTGCATGCAGAGAAAGTCAGAATCATGTATTGTTGCGTTGGATGGGGCAGATTCAGTGCTACATTGAAGTCTTGTAAAAGTAAAGGAATTTACAAGGAAATTGACCAAAATAAGTAAAATTAAAAAAAAATTCGGTTTTTAAATAGGTGTGAGCCAAAGCTTTGAGTCCTTCGGTTTTTATTCAGTTTTCAGTTGGTTAAAACTTCCACTTGTTTCCAGTGAGTTTTGCCTCAGTAAGGACTTGAGGGTTTGGCCCTATATACTTTAATCTGAAAGGAATAGAAAAGAATAAAGCAACCGTTCACTAGAGTCTTGTTTAGAAATAGGTTGGGAAATGGCTGGTGCTCATATCTCAGAGAAAACAACTTTGTTTTTCAAAACTTAATTTTACAGATGGCTAGCCCAGAAAGCGGAATAAGCCAATTTAACAAACAAAAAAGCCTTTAAAAAGTGAGCAACATAGGCTGAGACTGTGGGTGGCCAAATCGCCTTAGAAAAATCTCCATCATAAATCTTTATAGACTATGGTGACTTTAGAGATTGTTTCATAAAGGGATTAAGATTCTGAAGTCTTCATGCTGAAGTTTGATATAGTTTGCTAAAAGGAATATCATCCAAAATATCTATGAATCAAGGCCAAAAAATTCATGGCAATCTGTTTGGTTTAAAAAAAATCCACTGTTTCAAAAAGTGACTAATGTACAAATCTCCATGACAGATCTCTTAGGCTTCAAAGATCTACCAATTATGCCTTGGGCTTTTTTCAGTACAAAGGCCCTGATTCTCCTCTCACTTACACTAGTTTGATTCTATTGACTTCACAGGAGTTACTCCTGGTTTACACCAGTGTGTGTACGAAAGGAGAATTGGGCCTGAATTGTTACTAGCTTTGGCAGGGTTAAATCAAAGGTTTTCACCTTGTTTGAAAATGGTTCTGGGTTAAAAATGGTGTTTCACCCTATCCTCCTGTTAACTATTTACACATTGATAACATTTTAACAATCAGTTTTATCAAACGCAAATGAAGAAACAGGAGGAATTTTGTAAATACTAAGGGGCTGCTGGAAGTTCAGATATCTTATCAGTCACTATCTGAACCTCCTGGTTGTGTATTCCTTTGTATACCTAAATCTTTCAATCAAGATCTGCGGCAGTGGCTCAAAGCACAGCCTTCATATACCATGTAAGTCCCACTTATTTCTTTAATACAATTTTAATAATATCACCTAGAGGCTCCAATCAAGACTGGGCCCCCAGGGTGGTAGGCACTGTACAGACACATAGTGAAAGATGCTTCCTTTTCCAAAGAGCTAAACAGAAAGACACAGGTGAGGGAAACTGAGGCACAAAGAGAAGGGACTTGCCCAGGTTCCCACATCATGTGTTTGGCAGAGCTGGGAACAGAATACAGGTTTTCTGACTCCCAGAATGATCTATCCACTAAGCCCTGCTGCTCTCCTGTCTTCATTGGGACTTAAATTGTATAGACAGACTCCGGTGCTGGTGCTCTCACAGGGGCAAATACCATCCCAAATAGAGGACTTAGTTCTTTAAGACCATTTCAGATTGCATGTGCATGGACAACTAACTCACCCCTAACCCTGAGAGGTCAGGGGCCAGGCCAATCTAGGAATAGCTAGCAACTCTAGTGAAAAATCAGACGGGGCCCCATTAAATATTTCAAATGGTCTCTGAGCTTCTGCTCGTGGCTCAATTGGTCCCCACTGGGTTCCTGCAAGTTTCAGTTGGAGGATGGGTAACCCCAACAGAACCACTGATCTCTTCCAAAATGTTGCTGATCAATTGGACACAGTGGAAATTTTTCCACATGGAAATTTGATTAGCTATTGCTGCTGCCTATGCCATGCCTATCCTTTTGAAAGCCAGGTGCCAGCACTTGGCAGTCTGCTCCCTTTCACCAGCACCACCTTCATATGGGAAATAAAAAAGATGGCAGTGACTTAAACAGTAATACAGAGCAATAGGTATATACACATATATTATCCAAAACAAGACACTCCTGTATGCACACTTCTCCCCCGGGGGAGAGGATGAGAGAACAAATTGCTCAGTGCATTACTGGAAGGTGCTGATACTCCTGTAATGAGCACAGTATAAGAATCTATATAAAATAGAATCTTTGGCACCTGTAATTATTTTTCAATAATGCTGTGACCCTGCTCAAACGCCAAACTTGGAGTGAAATTTGAAGAAGGGCTTCAAAGCAATTCAGACTTTGGCCATGTCCCCTTCTCCTGCCCCATGCATTAAAACAGCTAGATCTGTATCAGAAAGAATGCAATTCCTCTCAACCCACAAGCATTTCACCCTCTCCTGTCACCTATTTTTCTGAACTGACTCCAAAGAAATTAAGAATCAAACTTTTCCTTGCTGAGGGGTGAAAGCAAGGCTGGCTTAACTGCTTGGATGCTGATGAATATCATAGGTGCATTTAAGCTGAATGCACCTGTATTTTCATTGTCCGAGGTACAAGCAGGTCAATTGCCCTGGTTCTGCGGCTGAATGCAGCCTCTATACTGTCGAACGTACTAGACCTATCCAGAACACTGTTGGCTTCAATGGAATGTTCTTAATGGACAAAGGTGAGTTCCTGCACCGCAAGGGACATTCAAAGTGAGCAGTAGCAGGGGGCATAATGTGTAAAGGGGATTCACAGTTCTAAACCTGACCACATGTGTGAAATTCTCCCCTCTGCAGCCCAAGACCTGTGCACCATCCCCCAGCTCCCTCTGGAAGGCTCAAATGGGATTGTAGTAGCACAGGTTTTTGTGACAGCTCGCTGCATGGGGTGAATTTCATCTTGTGTGAGGTAGTGTGCATGAAAGCAGAACATGAAGGAACAACGGCATGTTGATGAGCCCAAGAGATCTGGGATCCTGTGGAAGGTTCAGTTAACCTGGGGCTTCCTCCTAGATGAGGCATGTAGATACATTTTGCCAGTAAGCCCCAGTGAGGCCTTTAACATTTCTATGCTTTCACTGTTAATGCTCACAAACGTGAGAGGCTGACATGTAGAAGCACAGTGCAAGCTTCCTCCAATTGCTAGTCCATCAATGCAACACCATCCTGAGCCAGGAAAGGAAAACAGGGCTTCCCCCTACAGAAACTGAAGCACCACAGGGCAAGGTACTTTTGCTTTTGGCTGAGACCACCCACACTATGTAATTCACATTTGAACCCAGAACCTCCAGATGTGTGAAATAAACTCGTGTGCCACCCTGTTAATCTACTCCATGCCTCCCCACACCCAATGAGCAAGACTTCAACTGATGTAGTGTGGTCAGTTGGTTATAGCAGGGAACTGTGAGTCAGCAACCCTGGGTTCTCTTCCTGGCTCTGTCACTGACTTGCTGTGTGATTTTAGGCAAGGCACTTCCTGCCTCAGTGTCCCTATCTGTAAAATGGGGATGATCATCATTCAGACATACCTCCCCAAGCTATGTGAGCATGAATTATTAAAGCTTGTAAAGTGATTTGAGATCCTTGGTTGAAACATGATATGGAAGGAAAATGTTGTCGTCGTCATTATTAATTAACTGCCTGGAGTTCTTGCCTCTGAGCAGTGTGAATCGTTAAAGAACCTACTCACACCCCCACACTTTTGAAACAGTGGTTGACATTAGCCAGGGTCATGCAGCACAATCCCCTCTATGTGCATGAGAAAGAGGCAGAGGGAATTGGAAAGGTCTGTGCCTTGAGCTAAGCAGCATTTGATAAATCAGACCATTCCAGTGACCAAGTTACTTCTGTTCAGGCCATTTGACTGCAGGGACATTCAGGTAACTTGGGGGCAGGGACTTAACTTACCTTCATGGTGTCCTTTGAATGGCTGATGCAAAGGAGTGAATTCCAACGTATGTGGGGGTGATGGCTTTTGTGGGGGAGGAAGGAAAAGTGTCTTATCTCCCCCTCTAGGCAACCCATGGGTTGGGAGCATCGATAGTCTCTGGCTGGAACTGCAATAAGGGACCTTGTAAGGTTCTCTAGGAGGGGAATCTGGATCGGGACTCTTGGCAGGTTCCTTTGTGGGGTCCAAACCCACATGACACACAGACCCACACAAATAAGGAATAAAAGAGCAAGAGTAAAAGCTGAGTACAAAGTTCAGGGTTTGGCCCCAATGAGCGTTTTTCCCTGGGTGAAGTCTAGGTTCCAACTGAGTTTAGCTTTTAGGGTTTGGCTCCACAGACCTGATCCGGTGCCCACAGAAGCCATTGTAAATCTTTCCATTGACTCCAATGAGCTTTGGGTAAGACTCTGTTTGCAAGGGGTCTAATCCTGATCTCACTCTATGCCCAAACTGTCTCCTCCATTACAGCCAGGGAGCTGCCACTGATTCCATTGGAAGTTGCACCCAGGTGACCAGAAGCAAGGGCTCTGCCCTAGGAAGATGAATAATTCTGTCTTTAAACCATGCTACTATGACAACACTAAACCACAGCCCAGCCCACAGAGAATGAGACCCGACCTATGAAATCCTGCCCACAAAGTCAACCACCCCACCAGGGAAAGTCTGGGTAAACAGCACCATGCCCTGATAGCAATAAACTGACCAAGCTGGAGGAGGTAAGTGCTAAAGTCTGATCCCCATCTAGGCACTGTCAACTTCAAGCCCAGATCCTCAGCTATGTCCAGCTCAGGGACTGCTCTAATCTATGCCAGCTGGCTATGGCTTCCAAAGGACTCCCCCACCAGCCAGAGACTGCCATAGCTCAGTGTACTCTGGCCACTCCCCTTGCCCCAGGATGGGGTGTGGTGCCAGAGCTGTCTACGCTGGCTCTGCAGAATTCCCCTGCAGCAGAGTGGGAATGTGCAGAGGGGATCTGGCTGCTTTCTGCTCCCTTCACACACTGGAGCAGCACAAAGCAGGTCTGTTCTAGAGCTCACGGAAGTCAATGGGAGGGTTTCCACTGACTTCCATGGGCTTGCAATCAGGACCAAGGAGAGGAGTGGAACTCTGGATGGAGCCTTCAACTTCCCAGCTGCTCTTAACTTCCAAGTCCAAACACATGGGGAGGCATGGGGACCATTAAGATTGAGGTGGTGATGATTTTAGATCAAAACCATGGCTGCATTCAGCCCCTGGTTTCTGTGGCCATCAAATTCATCCAATTACAGAAAAAAGAGAATATACACAGATCTTCACTGCCTGGGGAAAGGCAGGAATGAGATCTAAGGGGTAAAATGCCTTTATGATACATCTTCCCCCCCCAGGACACCCAGTCTACTGTCTCTTACAGTAAAAGATCTGAACAATTTCTTTGGCAGTATTTTGTACAGATTCAGCTTCTCTGCTGCAGAGCTCAGAAATATCTACCACCTAACACATTTTTAAGCAGTGTTATGTGTCCCACATCTGCTCTTCTTGCCAGGACTTTTTTTGGTCATGGGAAGCTTGCTCATACCAAAACAGCAGGGTTAATACTTGTGTAAGAAAATCTGCCATGCATTTGCAGTGAGGGGGGGGACCAGAGAAGTAAGGGGACTGGCAAGAACAGAAAAGAGCCTTTTGTTTCCAGGTTGCTAGCACAAATCCAGCATAGGCCACTGGTGACCAAAAGTTACCATCTGATCAGTAGCCTCTGAGATTGTTTGGAGGGTAGGTCTCAGTCCACAGCACAAAACCACCATAATTAGCGTAGCTGGTAGTCTCTGTACAGAAGCCAAGGGCTAAATAAGCCATTGAGACTGATCTCACCTCTCAGCCCTTATAAGTAGCTGCTTCAGTTCAGGATGAGATGCACTAGCAAGGGATGGTATGGGGCAGCTTGCCCCACTGTCTCTCCCTGTTGGATCTATTCTCTCATCCTCTTACCTCCCAGAACTATTCTCCATCCCTTCCTCTCACCTGCTTTCCCCCCTTCCTCTCTTCGGGGATCCTCCCGCCCACTTCTGCCTCTGCTCTTTCCCTGGTCCTGCCTCTTATGTTTCCTTCTCTCCTCATTTTTTCTGCCCTACAGCATGAACATATCACTGCAGGCACAATCAGAACAGCTGAGCAGTTGGATCAGGTGTGCATGGAGCTGCTCCAATTGCCATGTAAGCCGAAGACCAAGTGTCTGTCAAAGGAATCAGCCAGCAAGAGCTACGTTAGAAGTGCTCTGGGTGAGTGAGGCTGCATGCCCGGTGAACGTGCTTCTAAAAGCATGCCACTGTGGGCTCTGGTCATCTGTCTTACACATAGCTCTTAACAGCTTCATTCATTGCTGTTTATAGGACAGCAGTGACAGGTGCATGTCATTACAGTAACTCCTAAAGCACAACAGCCACTGAAAAGAGCCAATAACAGAGAAGCCGAGAGCTCCACAACTCCACGAAAGAGCAAGTATAACAACTAACCTTAAACTACCTAATGGACACTTTCACTTCACATCTGCCTTTGGGTAACTGGCAAACATTGGCACATATGGATGAAGCACTGGACTGGAAGCCATGACACCTACATACCATTCATGGTTCACTGTGTGAACTTGGTCAAGCTGTTTAAACTCTCTGCCAGATAGATCAGCGGCAGGTATAAATCAGTGTAGCTCTGCTGGAGCCAATGAAACTATGATTTATACAAACTGAGGCCCTGGCATTCTGTGCCTCAGTTTCCACATTTGCAGCTAATCACACATACCTTTGAAAAGCGCTATAAGTGAAGTAGTATAATAATGAATGCATTACTAATTAACTAGGGAGGAGAACATGTTTTAGATGCAGTGAAATGTACAGCTGTGCATGGAGATTTTGAAGTGCAGTTACAGTCAGAATATTAGCCTCTGCAAAAATAAAGCAAGTCAGGCTTCCTATTTATCCCCCCCTTTTTTCAATGACTACCACTCAGTACTGCTCATGTTTCAAATCAAAGGGGGGCTTGGCTAAATGTCAGTGCTGGAAACTCCACCTGGGACCTCCACCAGTGCCCTTTCTGCCTCTTCCATCACTGCCAGTGACAAATAGGAACTGATTAGCCAGCAGCTCCAATGGTGATGTGCAAGACAAAACAGAACCCAGCTCTCTCTCCCAGAGCTGTACCAGCTCTGCAGTGCTAGTAAAAGCCTATTGTTGTAAGTATGACCTGAAGACCCCTCAGGGAGTAGCTCTGGGGAGTGAGAAGGGGGCATTTTTACCTAGTCATTGTTCTAACTGCAGCTGCACTTGAATCAACGCAGACAAGATATATGTTCTCTAGTTTAGCTCTGCAGAACCTGCTGCCGTGGGTTTTATTTAATGTGATCTGCTGAGTTCTTCTGCAGAATGCAGGCCCTGCCACATTTCCTTATCAAGAAAGGCCCACCACAGCTTCTGACCACGTTTAGCACCAAGCCAGATTCTGATCTCAATGCAATCGTATAACCTCATTTAAATCAATGGAGTTTCTCTGAATTTACACCAGTGTAAATGTGGTCAGAAGTTGGTGTTCTTCTTCAGCACAGACAGTCTTTTTTTTTTTTAAAGAGAAACATCAATTTATAAACTCACGACTCTTATCCCTTTGCTCTTCATGTCCTATAATCCATAATCTTACCATCACCTGTAGCACCCACAATCAAAACCAAGGCCCACTTATGCTACTATAACTGCATATTAGAGCCAGCCCATGGTTTAAAGAACTTAACCTCTAATAACAATAACACCTAGCTCTTATTATACAGCACTTATCTGTAGGTTGCAAAGTGCTTTACAGAAGAAGGAACTCTCAATCTCCCCATTTTACAGAAGGGAAAACAGAGGCACAAAATAGCAAAGTGATGTGCCTAGGGTCACCCAGCCCACCAGTGACAGAGCCAGGAAGAGAATCCCAGTCTCAGGAGTCCTAGTCCAGTGCTCTACCAGTGTGCCATCCTGTCTCTTGTAAGCACTATCCAGCCTGTGGCAAACTCTTCCAGATGACTTTTATCTAGTACCATTGCTCAGCAGATCACATAATCTCCACAAAGCTGAACCCAATACCAAGCGCCCCTTTTATCTTTTTAAATAATCAAAGTTTTGGTGAACAGTCTTATAAACCCATAAAATACTGACACACGTATACCTGCGGGTACAATCCGGGAGACCTAAAAGAAAATACTGCCATCATGTCAGCTCAATCATCGCTATTAAAGTAGAAAGTCAAGTTCCCATGTAAATAATAAGCCAATAAGGATCATTGGATGGAACTCTGGTTCCAGCTGCACACAGGAAAAACCCAAGTCTCTTTGTAATACCAGCTGGGGAGGCTTACCTTTAAATCAGGAGGCTTGCTCCGGGGAACAGGATGGGGAGCAGGGTTCGGATTAGCAGCAGTGCCCGATTCTGACAGAGCAGAAGCGCAATCCCCAGGTTTAGCATCCATGGCAGCCAAGTTGGGGGCATCTTCAGCCCCAGCACAGTCCTCCTCAGGCTGCTGCAGCTCATCCGATGTGCACCTCTTCATGCTGACCAGGTGGGGTGGGAGGGCGATTTTGTACTTCCACTTCTTGAAGGAATGGCAGAGAAATGTAAATGAAAAGCAGGAAGGGGCGGGCGGGAGGAGAGAAAGGAACCAGAGAAGCCTTGGTCAGTGCCCAGACAAGCTCACTTCACCTGGGAGAGGAAGGCAGGCCACAAACAGGGGCTGGGGAGGAGAATCCTTTATCCAAACTCATTGCATCGGGTGGAGGGGAAGGAGAGAGTCTCTGACCCACCCCACCCCCCCAAACTTTCTCCTCTAATTCAGCTGCATGGGGTGCAGTGCGCAGGGACTGCATTTTTGCTTGGGGAGGGTGCATGTTTCATGCAATTAATCATCTCCTCCCCCCTCCCCAGTTCTGTTACTCACTGCTCAGGAGAGAAAACGAGTGATGCGAAACCCTGGAGCCTTGCATGGCTGCAGATCCTCGTGCCTTGGGTGCATCTCGTCTCCCCTCCCGCCCCCGCCCCCGCCCCGCCTTGACATCTGCTGCTTCTCTCCACCCCCCACCCCCCCGCCAAGGAGCCGCTTCCCACCGCAAAGCTGCTGCCGCCGCGGCTCCTGCTCGGGAGGAGCAAAGAGGCTCAGCCTACCCCCTCCGCCTCGCCGGCTGGGGCGCCTGACGGACGGCCGCCTCCACCCAATCAGAGCTGGCGGATCGAGTGGGGCGCCTGGAGGGGGCGGGTCGCGGAGCCCGTTTCAGGCTCGGTTGGCCGGCGGCGCTCCCCCCCTCTCCCCGCTCGCGTCCCCGGGAGCTGTCAGCGGCGCTGGTGCTGCACCGGGCGGCGGCTTTGCCCTGTCGCCGGCGGGCTGCGGCAGAGGCGGGCGGGGAGCCAGGGCAAGCCCCCCCTGAGGGTGGCCCCTAGGCAGGAGCCCACCTTGCCCTAGTTCTGCGAGGGGCGGAAGCTAGGCAGGGGCAGCGGGGCTGGCACAGTCACCTCTTCATTGCCATGGAAACTCCTCCCACCAGCATGCGACTCTTGGCCAGAGCCTCTCCTTTCCTTTATTTCACCTCGGCCTCTTGCAACTTCAGTCAACTCAAGTTCCCTTAGAAAGAGAGAGAGAGAGATTTTTGGGGTGCCTTTCAAGGTACATGGACCTGGTGCACACCCAGAGATTTAACCCTTGCGCAGTCAGAGCTTGCCACGCTCCTACCTTTCTTGCGTCGACAGAGGAGAAATCAAGACGACCTTTAGCGCGAGGGTTGTTTTCAAGAGATGCCTGAAATTCTTTATTTTTCTTGTGTGGAATTTCTTGTGCCCGTTTGCTGCCATCTTGCCACACACGTAGACCCTGAACAATACAAAACTCGGCGTTGGTCTCACTTTGAAACGAAATGCCTTTTTTTGAACCCAAACCACACTCACTTGTGTTTTAGGAGAGAGCCACACACACACACACACACGCTTGCTTTTCTTCAAAGACTGGTTTATTTTCTGTGGAAAGTGAGGCCACTTTTAACACACAACTCTGTGACTAAAGCAAAATTTTCTGGCCAAGATGGGCCGATGTTTAACCTTGAAAGGAAATTGGGCGGGGGGGGGGGGGAAGACCTTGAATGGCTCACAGTTTTGTATTTTGTTACAAATATTTTACTGTGTTTTATCACCACTGGTTGTCTGAATGTGAATTCATTTAACTAGGGATGTCCTAGGGAGAAAGTGGGATGAGTGAGGAAGGGGTGAACAGAAAGGGAGAGTGATAGAAGAGGACAGAGAAGCACCAAACATACATACATTCTGATGAGTTACCAGCTAGTGTAACTATAACCATCTTTAATCATAAATTTATTCTGGGTTGAAGCCAATCTCTACCTATTGAAGGACAGCATAAGACCTATATGGGAAAAGTGTGTCCCACATCTGCCAATGGCAGGGTTCTTACATTTTCCTCTGAAACATCTGGCACTGACCACGGTGAGAGACAGGGTAATGTACTAGATGGATCATTGGTCTGAGCCAGTCTGACAATTCCTATGTTCCTACGACAACCTCTTATTGATCTAATGACTCAGGAGCAAGGTGTAGTGTCTAGAGCAGGGGTGGGCAAACTACGGCCCACGAGCCGTTTTAAGCCGGCCTACAGCTCCTGCTGGGGAGCTGGGTCAGGGGCCAGACCATGCGGCTCGGCCCCGCTCTGGCTGGGTCGCTGGGTCAGGGGTCTCGCCACATAGCGTGGCCCTGCTCTGGTGCTCCAGCCAGGGTGTAGGGTCAGGGGCTGCACCACGTGGCTCCCGGAAGCCGTGGCATGGCCCCACTCCAGCTCCAACATGCTCCAATGGCCCCATCTGGTGCTCCAATGGGAGCTGCAGGGGTGGTGCCTGCAGATGGAGCAGCATGCAGAGCCACCTGGCCACACCTATGCGTGGGAGCCGGAGAAGGGAGTAAGCACCGCTCGGAGCCTGCAACCCTGAGCCTCTCCCCACGCCCCAACCTCCTGCCCCAGCCCTGATCTCCTCCCTCTCTCCAGACCCCTCAATCCCAGCCCGGAGCACCCTCCTGCACCCCAAACCTCTCATCCCCAGCCCCACCCCAGAGTCTGCACCCCTAACCAGAGCCCTCACCCCCTCTTGCACCCCACTCCCAATTTTGTGAGCTTTCATGGCCCACCGTTCAATTTCTATTCCCCGATATGGCCCTCAGGCCAAAAAGTTTGCCCACCCCTGGTCTAGAGCCCAGGTTGTGGTTTCAAAAGGTCTGTACTTTCTCTACCAATTACTTGCTATGTGACCTTGGACAAGTCACTTAGCCTCTATATAAAAGAGGGATGTCACTCATTGGGGTGAAGTCAACAGGAGTTTGGATGCAAAAGTATGCAGGATAGGGTTACCACCTGGCCGGTATTTGACCGGCCTGGCTGGTTTGTTTTTTTTATGGATTTGCCAGTGGCCAGAAAAATTATTTAATTTGCCAGGGTTTTTTTTTAATGTGGGTCTAAAGATTTGCATTAAATACACTGGGATATCAAATGTTAAGAGTGTCTGCGTCCAGCTAAAGATGCAGCAATGTTCCCATTTCCGTAGTTTAAATAAGAAAATTGTTATTCAATTTTATCTGTATGTGTTATCTCTCTAGATACTATAATAAGAGGCTGTTGAAGCGGGGAAGGGTGAATTGCAGAGTTGCCTTGTGGTTGGGGCAGGCTTGCCTCCTTGGGTAAGGGGTGAATGCTGGGTTTTTTGCATATCATAGTTGGTAACCCGAATGCAGGAGGAGGCCTAGTGTTTGTCGAACACTTAAAAGATCTTTGGCTGAAAGAAGCTATTCAGTGTTAGTCATGGTCATATTCAGTAATAGTACTGATTCCGTGTATCAATGGGTAAATGATGATGTTATAACCAATGGGCCAAACCCTGAAGTCCTTAGTCATATTTTGCTCAGCCTTTATTCAGTCACAACTCCTGCACAATGGCTAAAAATTACTTCAGTAGCTAAAAAATAATTAAGAGCCTCAGAACATGACCCTCTAACAATATCTTATTTGATGCTTACAGGTAATTTGCAAAAAGAAAAGGAGTTCTAGTGGCACCTTAGAGACTAACCAATTTATTTGAGCATAAGTTTTCGTGAGCTACAGCTCACTTCATCGGATGTAGCTCACGAAAGCTTATGCTCAAATAAATTGGTTAGTCTCTAAGGTGCCACTAGTACTCCTTTTCTTTTTGCGAATACAGACTAACACGGCTGCTACTCTGAAACAGGTAATTTGATTTACCCCAATGAAACAAAATGGTTTGGGTAGCTCACAGATGTCCTGTTTTATCAAGAAGGAAAAGCTCAGATGAAAATGGATTGTGATAGGTATGAAAGCTTCTCATCTTGTCTGCAGCATTTTTCTTATCTTCTTCTGTTTCTGACTGATGCATGTTATTTCAGCACAGAGCAGATGTGATCCAGTAGGTGGTCTTATTGCTTGGACTATTTCTGCAAAGAGTTATTTTTACTCTGTCCTGATATAGCTCCATAAGCACATTAGTTCATCTGCATGAGGTTTAGCATGCCTGTGTTATTCTTTGTCAAACACAAAACCTTAATGAACAAAGGTGCCCTTTTATTGATGTGGGTATGGAACAGGTTTTTTGGGTATCGAGGCTAATCTCTCGTGAGTGGAATTAAGCTTTGATTGATAAATTCACAAACATGGGAGTTTTCTTTAATTTTAAGGTATAAAATTTAAACAAACTATAATACATTGTTCTCCTACAGACCCTTCATTTGAAGATCTGAAAGGAGTTTACAAACATTAACCAGAAGAGCTTCCCAACACCTGTGGGCTACATATTGTTATATTCATTTTACGGGTAACTTAACTAAGGCACAGGACGGGGAGGTAATTTTGTGTGCAGTCACTCAGTGATGCCATGGCACCACCAGGACCAGAACCCACAAACCTTTATTCCCTAGCACCTGCTCTAACCACTAAACAGCACAGCATTATCACACTGTAGCCCCAATCCTGAGAAGTGCTGAGCACCTGCTGCCTCAATTGTTCATCATTCCACCTCTCACAATCAGGCCTAATGGCTGCATGATCTGGACTAAACAGTGAAGATACAATATATTGGTGAAGTTCCCTGTGCAGAAGGCCAGCAAAAGGCATACGTACCACTTAAGTGACACCTGAACCCTCAAAATATGACTTAAATGGCATTCAGTGGTGGACAGGCCTCATGCCATCACTCTGCACAGGGGGAGAATTTCACCCTTTGTGAACTATTCCAGCCTCCATAAACAATTTACTTTGCCAAACAAGGTTGCACTGTTTTCATAAAAATCCTAGCAACTGGGCATATCTTCTTAAAATAAAACATGGGAAAATAAAGGATTGTTCGTGTGAAGGAGAAGTTGCTATTTATTAGACACATTTTCCATTTGAATGGAAACAGTGTCTGTGGGATCTGTGCCAATTAGCTCTGTCTGGCACTCCAGAGATCAAGAGGGATCAGGACATGCCATTTGCAATAGGGGCTCAGTATTTCTTCTCTACTCTCATCCACTGAAAGATGCCAAGCGCCCTTTGTTGTGTGAGATACCGTAGATCAAGTCAAACGTACAGACTGACTTGTATCTGATCATAAAGAGCCTGATGTATAGTACATCTCATTGGTTTGTGGCCGCGCAGTGGGATTCTTGCTTTGTGGAGCCATGGTCAGTTTCTGCAGTCTTGGAAAGTGATCACCACACTCAAACAACTGCTAGGAGTTTGCTGAGGGTATTGTGGCCTCAGCAGCTCAGATGCCAGGAAAGAGCATGGAATATATAGATGTGATTGAAATGCTAGCATATATATATTCTGGTGATGTGCAGAGAGATAGAATCTGCTGGCTTTATTTTTATCAACCACAAGGCAATGAAATGTATTTGATTTCAAAAGAACAGTCAATTTCATGCAAGATATTTCCCACCATTCTTTTCTTAGGAAAAAAAAAAGCAAGTTAGTTTATTCGGTCTCTCTCTCTCTCTCTTGTATGACCTTACTACAGCACCAACATAGAACAGCAAATTAATCTGCTCTTTCGACCATATGCCCTTTTAGCATGCACAGCAAAGAGGGCCATGCCCCTTTCTGGGATACAGCCTTCCAAAATTCTGCTCCTGTCAGTGCCAACTATTCGGCTCAATATCTTGGGAAAGAAAAGGAACCAGGGGGAGGAAAGTGACTGTGGCAGTTGAAAAGTGCAGCTTAAGCTGATTTTATGACTGAAAGGTTAAGAGTAGGGAGGAGGGCACATTTAAATAGCGTTTTATCAGCAGGAAATGATATATAAAAAGGGAACCACAACCTCACACACAAAAATTGAATGTAATACTATGGATAATTTATGCATAAATCACTTATTTCAGCTCAACAGAGACCATAAGGGCCTAAGGGCATGGAAAGAGATCAAGAAAATGTGGAGAAGGCATAAAGAAGGGGTTTTGTTTTCTTTTTTTCAGATGGGAAATGGGCCATCCTGCTCTCAGTTACATAAGTGTAAATCTGGAGTAACATCTTTGAAATCTATGGAGTTATTCTGGATATACACCAGGTAACTGAGATCAGAATCTGGCCCTAAATACTGAGAACAGCCTTGGTGGACAACGTCACCATGGCAAATACAGTGGTGTTTTTGAAGATGCTGTTATATGGTTTCCTTAGGACAATGATGTGCTTTTTCACAGGGCACATGTCCGGGTGCATGGGATAGGCTTGGTACATTTTGTTTTTATTACGGGGAAAAGTTCCTTTAACTAGTAGAGTGAAAACAGAATTCTGGTCCCAAAAGTAGCATGCAGTTTGTTTTTGCATGTCACTGAAAACAAGGGAAGTCAGAAAGACCGGTGGGGTGGTTGTTTTTGAGGAAGTCTAATTCATTTCCACTTCAGACCCTATTCCCCATCCCATGCAAGGCCCAGACATTGGACTATCATTTGGAGAGGAGAAGGAGAATAACACAAAGTGCTGCCAACTCATATAAGTGTCAAGTATCAGGGGGTAGCCGTGTTAGTCTGTATCCACAAAAACAATGAGGAGGCTGGTGGCACCTTTAAAGACTAACAGATTTATTTGGGCATAAGCTTTCATGGGTAAAAACCACTTCTTCAGATGCACGCACTCTTATCAGTGACTCCCCTCAGTAACTGCTATCATCAGTGCTGCTAACGTCATGATTTTATTGCGAGTCTCACAGGATGTTGTTTGTGTTTGTGCACAAAAAATTACGTGTGAATCTCAACTTCCATTAAAGTACATTTCTGGCCCTTGGGTTGCAGAGAGAAGCTTGAGACTGGGACCCAAGTGCACCCTAAAGGTTGAGAAACAAGAAGACAAAAAGAACCCCACAGTTATTTTTATGTCTCATGATTTCTAAGACAATCTAATCTGGGGAGCCTGAGTCATGATTTTTGCGCATTTGGAGTTTGCAACACTGCGTCATGCTCCAAAAGAGTTTTGAGCCACCTCTTTCCAAACTCAGCATCATCAATTCAGCTGTTTGAATTCTTCATTGTCATTAATATTAGCTGAAAATCTAGCTCTTTTTGTTTTGCTTTTGAACCATTCATGAACTGATCTTCGCTACAGTGAACAAGTTAGTTAATGGTAAGTAATCACTGAAGAGTTTGGATGGACAATTTTTAGCCTTTGAATTGTCTGGCAATGATTCACTGCAGCTATTCATTCTTGGTTATATGTGTAATTAATTGTCTAAGTCACATGGTACTGATTTTCTGTTTGATTGAATTAACTTTTTAAACTGGAGAATGATGAAAAATAAATATACTTCCCAGTAGTCATTTGTGCTAACATCCATGAAACTTCTGGAATTTGCAAACATTTTCATTAGTCCAAATACTTATGGATCCACAAATATAAGAGTAAAGCCAGTTTGTTCATTAATATACTGACAAGTTACTAAGATGGCTCTAACCACATGGCAGAAGGAGCAAAGAGAGCAGGTGCCCCAACGGAGCTGGGTTTACAAGGAATGTAGGATCAGATTCTTGAACTATAATGTTGACAGGGATTGTGAGAAATATTAAAAAGCAGAATGCTAAATTCTAAAGCAGAAAGCGCAAACGGAAAATGAATTACATGGGTATTACCAATATGTCAAGGCAGCAATGGAATACTGTAAAAGAAACAAATTGTTCTTTACAAGGTAGGGAAGCTGTGGAAATTGCTTTACACCTGTCCAGGTCTGTGACATAAATAACTGTAGAGGGCTTTGGCAATAAATAATAACTTTAATTTTAAAAAAATATTTTTAAAAAGGGTCATCATCAGGATTAGACCATCTTTATCATTCTTGCTGTAATTCTTTTTTTTAATTATTATTTTTATCTTTAAATTCTGGGTGAATTTGGTGCTTTGAAAGCGAGCAAATGAACGACAGATCTGGCTAGAAGCCAGGCAGAATGACAGAAGCTACTGTGAAACCTTCCCCTTTCAGACCTGTGCTAATATTAACTCTGAGATGAACTGCAAGACCTTGGGTTGTCAAACTCAGGTAATTTGAGTGAGTGAGAATTAAAAACAAAAATGATGAGGTGAGTTCTTAAGTGATTCGTTTTATCATCATTACATGAGATCCAATTAATATTTCTTTCTTATCACTGTCCAAAACCAGTGCTGAAAAATGTTTATCAATACTAAAAATATTTGGCGGGTAGGGCAAAATATTTCTAGCAGGTCATGAGGTTTCAGGCCTTTAAATCATGTCATTCTGATTACCACCTTCTAACAAGTGACTCAGTGGGTCTTCAGCAGGAACATAGGAATTCCCATACTGCATCACACCCTGTGGCTCACAATCTCTCTGGTCCCCAATCAGCAAAATATTTAAGCATGTGATTCAGTCTATCCCTATTCAGCAAACAGTTAAGCACATACTTAGCTTAAGACAATGGGACCTAAGCATGTGCTTAAAGTTAAACTGTTTAACGGTAGAGGGAAGGACTGCTGAATCAGGACCTCGCTGCCTCAGGTTCCTCAAGAACAGAATGGAGATAATACTGTTTACCTGCTTCACCAGAACTGTTGTAGGATTTAGACCCTGATCCTGCTAAAACAAATTATGGGCAAATCTCTACACCTACAATGTCCATGGGGTTCCATGCAATGACAAGGTTCTGCCCACTGAGAATCAGCTGGGACTTTAAATAGTGTTCGTAAAGTAGTTTGATGAAAGGTGCGAGAAGAGGGAAAAATATTATTAAACATCTTCAGTGGCAATATGTTCATAAAACACCACCAACAAAAGCCCTATCACACCAAAACACCATAATGCACACACAATTTTCCCTCTGGGAAGAGAATGAGAGAAAGAACAAACCACATGTGACAAATATTAAGTCATGTCACTTATTGCCCTACTGGAAGGCACTCAGATGCTATGGGGATAAGCACGCTATAAGAACCTATATAGAGCGGAACAGAAAAGCATTTTTTTCTCATCCTTAAATTCAAGGCTCTTTGTGGTCTCCTTGTGCACTAAAAGTTCCTGTCACCGTTTTTGTAAGTATGCAGCTCCTCATCTTTGCCCTGGTGTCCTTGCCAAGACTTCCCATCCCCTTTCCCTACCGTTGAGCTGCAGCTTAACATAGGAATTGCTAGACTGGGTCAGACTGGTAGTGTGTCTAATCCAATATCCCATCTTCGACAGTGTCCAATACCAGCTCCTCCAGAGGAAGAAACCCTGTACTAGGCTGCTATGGGGTAACCTGCCTCTAGGGAAAGTATCCTTCTACCCTCCTGCCCCAATAAATAGAAGTTATAAAGGTCCCCATAGAAAGGGAATCTGACCTCTCTCCCCACAGAAAGGAGATGTGCCCCCTATAGAGTGGTGTCTCCCCATAGCAAGGGGATCTGCCCTCTCTCCCCCTAGAAAGGGAACATGCCCCCTATAGAGGGGTGTCTCCCCATAGCAAGGGGATCTGCCCTCTCTCCCCCTAGAAAGGGAACATGCCCCCTATAGAGGGGTGTCTCCCCATAGCAAGGGGATCTGCCCTCTCTCCCCCTAGAAAGGGGGTGCGCCCCCTATAGAGGGGTGTCTTCCCATAGCAAGGGGATCTGCCCTCTCTGCCCATAGAAAGAGGATGATGTGCCCCTCACGTATGGGTCTCTCCCCACGCGAAGAGGCCGGCCCTGCAGCAGGAGGCTCACCCCCCCCCAAAGGGGCGTGGCGACGGCAATGCAGCGCTGATCAGGAATCCTATTGCAAAGGACTACACATCCCATGGTGCACCGAGGGGCAATCGCCGCAGCAAGCACCTCCCCACTAGAGGACTACAATTCCCACAGTGCCCTGCATCAGACGCGCAGATACCCTAGGCAGAGGACTACCACCCCCATGGTGCATTGCGGGACGGGGGTCCTCCCACCCGCCGCCTCCCCCTTCCCTCCGCGGCGCCCGGATAAAGGTTCCGCTCCGTGCGCACTGCGGTTCGGCGCGGCGCTGCCAGCGAAGACGGCGGCGGGGCCCGGCCGCGGGGCGCTGTTCCCTCGCGGAGAAGGAGGCCGAGGCTACAGCCTGGCAGCGGCGGAGTCTCCGCCGGGGTGGGGCTGGGGTAGCGGAACCGACCTGGAGGACATGGACGGTGGAGGCGCCCCCCCGACTAGGGGCCACGGTACCGGGGGCGGAGTGATCCGCGAGCTGTGCCGCGGCTTCGGCCACTACAACCGGCACCTGGCGCGGCTGCAGCACAACCTGCGGGAGACCAAGAAGTTCTTCCGCGACATCAAGTACTCCCAGGGGCAGCCCTTCCCCATCGTGGCCGTCCCCCCCGGGCCCGGGGAGCCGCCGCCGCCGGCCGTCCTCCCCACGCCCGGCTCTCGGGACAGCGCCCCCAGCGGCAGCGTGCTGCAGGCCGGTGAGAGGGGAGCTCCCCGACTGGGCTAATGGGGGGAGCACCTCTGGGGTGGGGTTCAGAGGGGGGAGGGGCAGCTCGGGGGGCGGGGCCGCGTGGTGGAGCCTCCGTGGGCGGGGGGAGCCTGTGGCGCAAAGCTGGGTTTAGGGGTGATGTGTAGGGTGGGGAGCGGTGGGGGGACCCGTGGGGTAGAGTGTGCGTGACTGTAGGAGGGGTGGGGGGCGGTGTATTGGGGGTGGGGGGGGAGCTGGGCGGGGGGGCATGGTAGGGAGGGGCGGTGTATGGGGAGGGGAGCTGGGCGGGGGGGCATGGTCGGGAGGGGCGGTGTATTGGGGGTGGGGGGGGAGCTGGGCGGGGGGGTCATGGCCGGGAGGGGCGGTGTATTGGGGGGGGGAGCTGGGCGGGGGGGTCATGGCCGGGAGGGGCGGTGTATTGGGGTGGGGGGGGTCATGGCCGGGAGGGGCGGTGTATTCCAGGGAAGAATAGGGCTGATCTCTGGGCAGAATAAGTGGTTTATGGCGCTGGTGCAACAAAAACGGGGTAGAAAGTGTGGATGTGGGTGGGGGAGACAGAGGGAGAGATGCACAGAAAGGAGGAAAGGGCTGAGCACGCTGAGCTCCAGTGGCGTATTGGGGAGGAGAGGGGAAACTCGGTGTGACACGGGGGCATTGATACAAAAGGTGAGATGTGGTGGCAAATTAAAGGAGGTGAGGTTCTTGCTAGGAGATTATGGGTGCTGATTGGTGGTAGTTTTGCGATTACTGTAAAATTGAATGATTTATGTACATTGCAGTTTGCTTCAGTAAAAGGTCTCAGAAGTAACCATGTTCAATTCTTTTCATTTCCCCCCCACCTATGAGCGGTTGTAAACCGCCATGATACAAACCTCTTTATGGTATGTACAGGTTTCAGAGGGGTAGCTGTGTTTGTTTTTACTGATAAAAACTATGAGGAGTCCTTGTGGCACCTTAGAGACTGACAAATTTATTTGGGTATAAGCTTTTGTGGGATTTGTTAGCCTCTAAGGTATCACAAGGATTTCTCATTGTTTTTATGATATGTGGAAGTTCAGCTTCCAGGGAATATCTTTTATGAGAAGGACCTACTGCAATTAACAGCTTTATAAACCTTTCCGTGCACTCAGAAGTAATTCCTGAAGTGTACATGAAGTTTTTCTTTATTAGCTTTTTGCTCAATAGGCCTTGTGCCCCAACTGTTAAACATCCTGATATAAAAATCTGTTGTTCTTGTGAGACTTAAAATCTGTCACACTCAAAATAAAGTGTTCTATATAGAACACCTGAGACTGAAAGGGCTACTCTAAAAATCCAATCTATTTCTTACCACTGATGCTTTTTGTTTACATTCTATTTTTTGTGGTTTTTGTTTTTAGTTTCCGAGGCAATAGGAAACAAACCAATCAGTTTCACTTCTGGTTTTAGCCAGCTTTGATGTGATTTGTGCATTGTCACAATACTGAAAACACTTGGCTTGCAAACATTGGAGGAGAAATGTTTAAATACAAATGAAACTGTCTGCAGTGATATTTTTGACTTCTATAATGTAAACTTTTTCCTTTTGGGTGTTAAACTTGTTTAAAAACCTCTCAGTTTAGGGCATAAACTGTACCTGTCTTCACCCCTTTAAACTGTTAGGTTATTCGAAATTTTACATTGTTTGTTTTTCAGTAAAAAGAAAAGGAGTACTTGTTGCACCTTAGAGACTAACCAATTTATTTGAGCAGAAGCTTTCGTGAGCTACAGCTCACTTCATCAGATGAATCCAATGAAGTGAGCTGTAGCTTACGAAAGCTTATGCTTAAATAAATTGGTTAGTCTCTAAGGTGCCACAAGTCCTCCTTTTCTTTTTGCGAATACAGACTAACACGGCTGTTACTCTGAAACCTTTTATAGTGGTAAACACCCATTTTTTCATGGTTTGTATGTATAAGAACATCTTCTGTATTTTCTACAGTATGCATCCGATGAAGTGAGCTGTAGCTCACAAAAGCTTATGCTCAAATAAATTGGTTAGTCTCTAAGGTGCCACAAGTATTTCTTTCACTACAAAAGGTTTTCTCTCCCCCCACCCCACTCTCCTGCTGGTAATAGCTTATCTGGAGTGATCACTCTCCTTACAATGAAAAGGAGTACTTGTGGCACCTTAGAGACTAACCAGTTTATTTGAGCATGAGCTTTCGTGAGCTACAGCTCACTTCATCGGATCCGATGAAGTGAGCTGTAGCTCACGAAAGCTCATGCTCAAATAAACTGGTTAGTCTCTAAGGTGCCACAAGTACTCCTTTTCTTTTTACGAATACAGACTAACACGGCTGTTACTCTGAAACCTCTCCTTACAATGTGTATGATGATCAAGGTGGGCCATTTCCAGCACAACTCCAGGGCTTAACAAAGACGTGGGGGGGGGTAGGAAAAAACAAGGGGAAATAGGTTACCTTGCATAATGACTTAGCCACTCCCAGTCTCTATTTTCCCTTGTTTTTTCCTACCCCCCGCCCCCTCCTCAGACGTTCTTGTTAAACCCTGGATTTGTGCTGGAAATGGCCCACCTTGATTATCATACACATTGTAAGGAGAGTGATCACTTTAGATAAGCTATTACCAACAGGAGAGTGGGTTTGTGTGTGTGGAGAGGAAAAAAAAAAAGGGGGGGGGGGACGACCCTGGATTTGTGCTGGAAATGGCCCAACTTGATTATCATACACATTGTAAGGAGAGTGATTACTTCAGATAAGCTATTACCAGCAGGAGACTGGGGTGGGGGGAGAGAACCTTTTGTAGTGGTAAACACCCATTTTTTCATGGTTTGTATGTATAAGAACATCTGTATTTTCCACAGTATGCATCCGATGAAGTGAGCTGTAGCTCACGAAAGCTTATGCTCAAATAAATTGGTTAGTCTCTAAGGTGCCACAAGTACTCCTTTTCTTTTTGTGAATACAGACTAACACGGCTGTTACTCTGAAACTTGTTTTTCATTGTTGTTCCAACATGAGCCCTTGCATGACTACCTAGTTTTGAATGTCCGATCACGTGACCTTTAGATATCAAGGTGGCAAAGAAGGCCTGAGCAGACTGTTAAGCAGTCACTGGGCAGGTTACTGTGGCCATGTACATAGTGTCAATGACTGGTCCAGAACTGCAGTTTGTTCAGTGGCTGTGTAACATCCTGCCATTGTAGATATAAGAATGTCTTAAGTTATGACAAGACATGAGCATCTGCTGCATGCATGCTAAGGTCATGGTCCTGCGTGTTACCTCAGCATGTGAGTAATCAACTTGGTTGAATGGAACTACTTGCTTGCATAATGTTATTTCATGTGCTTAAGTGTTTCCTGGATGGGTGTCTAAAGCTGATATAACTGTGTGAGATTTTGGGGCTGCTTTCTTCTGGTTAAAATATTTAAAAGAAAAAGTTATTATCTTAGTGCCTGAACTCGTGTTTTGTAGAACCTAATTGTAACAGAGGGGAGAGACTTTTAGAGTGCCTTAGGAATCAAGGAGCACAGCTCCTATTGATTTTTCAGGAAAGCACTCGCCTTGCAGAGTTTGCGTCTTCAATGCTGTAGCATTCTGTACAGTGCATGTGAATCGGGAAGTAAAACATACTAGTGTCTTTATTGTCCAGGTTGAGATAGACTTCCTGAAATGCTACACTTTTAGTTTACTTTCTAAATTCAAAAGGTGATGATATCCAAAGAGGTCTATTTAAAATAATAAAAAATAACAAACCTAGCCCTAGCTTGTTTTCAATCATGGCAGCTAGTGTTCTAAAATAACATTATAGAAATACCTGGCCCCAAATAAGCCACTGGGAAACAAGCTATCTAAAAGTTAGCTTGCCTTCACTTTGTTCTGTATCAGTATCAAATGCATCTGGTAAGCTGAATCGCAGCCATTCTAGTTTTATTGAAAAAGGAGGTTAAAATAATAGTTGGCTGGTTGTGGGACCTGAGAGTCCTGTCTTTCATGTTGTATTTGAAAGACTTTTAAAACAAATCTTAACACATCTGGGGATTAGGAGGGTGACAGCTAAAAGCTGTTGGTAATGGACAAATGAATGATCACAGATTTAAAGGATGGGTCTCCTCTACCCAGTGTGCATCAAGCACTAAGACAACTACTGTAATTTCTTTGTCAGCAATACAAGCAAAATTAACTTCAGAGGATGGAAGCTTGGGGATTATGCTAGTTACTGTTAAAGGGAGAACACCTTTGTAGCATCACTGTTTGTGTGTCTTGGGTTTAAAAACAAGACATTGTCACAGATACACATGTATCAAGAAATTTCTACTGTGGTTTTATAATAATGAAAAATGTTTCTAAAGAGAGGCTTCTCATTAGCCTACTTCAGTGTTAAAGCTGCTTCTTGTACAAAACTCTGGCTGTTCCTCTTTGTCTTCCCTAGCCGTCATGTTTCATATTGAGTCTTTACATAATGGAATCTCCCAGGGGTTCTGATCAGGGGTTTATCGATGCTACCAGGTTCTACTCTCGTATGTAAAGAAATGGCAAAATAAAACCCACCAGACAATTGACTAAGGGTTGTTTAGGGTTGCCATAACTCTAGTTGAAAACTGGTCCCCTTTTGGCAGTGGTGATAGGGCAAGCTGTTTGCTCCATCTGATAAAAAGAGATCAATTAAGATATCTCCTATGTAACGTGCACCTTACGAAACTGAATCCTGTGTCTACTGCACTGAACAGTGATTAACAAATTGCAAAATACAAATGGAATCTGAAGAGAAGATGCCTTACGTAACTCAGTTTTAAAATTGGTACCGAAGAGAAACCATGCAGTAATCAGGAATTGAGAGCTGTGGTACCCATAGTGTTTAGAGTACCTGCAAAGAGGAAAAGGTGACATCTGTAGGTGCTGCATGGAATGGAATGTGATCTAATTGAATTGTGGGATGGACAGCTAATCTGAATTGATGTTGTAGTCAAGGTGAGTAAATGGAATGAACATATGTGGCTCTTAAATAAGGAATGCTGTGGTCTTGAACATAGCATTGTTGGCATATGTGGTAGGATAGCAACAATGGTTACCCTGATTTTATTTTGTATCTCAGCGGTAATTTAAACAAAATAAATAGCAAAGAAAACACCATACTTTGCAAAAAGATGCATTCATGGGAGAGGTACTTGGCTGCATACTTTGCTTAATTAAATAAAGTAACCAGGGATGCACTCGTAAATAGGTACTAACAATCCCTTTTACTGTTTGAGAAACTGTTTCCCTTACTCTAGACCTAGCATCCTTATGAATTCTTCTGAAACAAGACCCTACCATACCATGAGAGCTGGGGAAGGTTTGAGATGGGACTTGTGTGGAAAGGAAGGGAAATCCTCAGACACTCTTTTGGAGAACAGACTTTGAAACTGCCATGCTGCCCAATGTCCCTATCCTTACCTTGAGGTGATTAGCTCACTCTCCTGGTCTTTTACATCTGGTCCTCCAATAAACACAGTTTTGTTCTCTTCAAGCTCTGCCAGCAGTTTATTTGAAAGGTATATCATTCTGAAACCTAAAACCGTTTAGCCTGGGTTTCTTAATGTTTTGGCTGTCTTACTTTGGACCCTATTGTGAAGTTCAGTTATTTTCCTCTTTTTTTGGTATATAGGCATCTAGAGATGAACCCAGAGGTTAGTTTGATCCGCTGTAGCAGTGCTTCAGAACTGACAACAGAACATCAAGCGTAGCACTTTTACGCTTGACTTTGTACAATGCTGTATATACGACTATTGATCATTACTCTTTTGAAAGTGTTCTTAAACAGCAACCACAGAACGCTTGTCATGGCTTTTTTATGACCTGTTTTTGCTTCCTGTTCATCTAACAAGGTTACACATCATGCTTAAAATAACCACTTGCTTTATTTGTATTGCAGCAATCCCCAAAGGATTGAGGACACCATTGTGCTTAGAGATGGCAAAGATATGAAAACAAGATTCCTAACACTGAGACTAGTTTTAAAAGGCTATTAGACTACTTGCTGGGTGGTACTTGGCACTACTCTGGCTCAATGCTGCTTTGACAGATCCTGTTCAAATAGATGAGAGAAATGCTGCTGTGGCTTACAGGGTTTAAAATAAGGTATAGACAGGGCCCAGCTCCACATATCATGAAGACAGTGGCCATGTTATCAGTATAGTCATGGCTGCTCTTATAAGAGTCTGCTTTGGCATGTTGATTAGCAAAGTGTGTGTGTGTAAATATATATGTATGTGTGGTCTTTTTTTTTTTTAAAAGACATCTGCAAAATGATTTTGTGGGGGTAAGGGCACTTCGCGGGCACTTTCAATCTATGTACTTATATTCTAAATTATGTAATAGATCAAAGGGGTGCACTTGATCTATACAGGGCAGAAATGCCCCTTACTGGAACTCTTCAACTCCATAGTGCTGCTGTGTTCAAAATGTGCTATCCTTTGTATAGCATAGGAGATGGGGTGCCAGAATGTGGGGGTCACGGGGCCATGGCTCCACGACTTTTACTGGCCATAAGGGTGAATGGTAGAGATGGGGGAGCCTTGGGGGAAGGGGTGCTATGGGGGGGACCTGGTTTGGGCACTGGTGACCTCCCCCCACTTTTAGGAAGCTTTTCACCGCTCATGATAGGAGGAAACTTACACCCATGCAGAACTTTAGCTTCTATAACTCTTTCAAGGTCAGTAGTGTAGTTATCGGTTTCCCATAGCTTACTGCCTCCATTAAAATGTAACTTGGGTGACTGACTGCAGTGGTTTTCCCCTCTGGTGCCCGCAAACCAAATTTGTGAGTGACCTTAGATTTCATCTTTGCTGTACAGCCAGTTCTTTGGTTAATAGATTGTGAATCCTTCAGACAGGGATCATCCTTACCTCTGCCTAGCAAATGAGCCGCTGGCTTTGGTCAGGGTTTCTGAGTGCTGCTGTAAACTTAGTGGTAGTAAAATAGTTTTAAATGGGGCACAACTGCTGCTTTGGGCATGGCAAATGAGCAATACTAACCACAAGGAATATCCTTTCTCCAGTAAATCTTGTCATCTAATTTTAGTCTTGAGTTGCAGATTCAAAGGCTCTCATGGTACCATACGTTTCTAGGCCCATGAGTGAGAATCTCTCAGTTGCAATGGCACTTACAGACCCAGGGTCTCTTCTCCTTGGATTCTGGAGCAGGAGGAGAGATTCTGTTGGTGGAGAAAGTGAAGTCGCTTCAGGTGGACCTTGTTCACTTAAATCTTAATGATTTCTTCTTCAGCTAGTTTCTCTGATGCTGGAGGTGGGTACCTTAAACGTACTTTGGGATGCTTCATGAACTTTAAGGAGTGTGGCTTCAAGTGTTTGAATTTTTCCAAGCTGCGGGCAACCAGACGGATACCGACTAGCTATTCTGTAGATTTCAGTAAGCGCTGTTTTACCTTTATTGCTGAGGTGTGTTGGCCTCATATGGTTGGCTGTGGAACTGATATTTTCTTAATGATTTCACTTATACTTCTAACTTCTGTCTTGGGTGCCTAGAATATAGAGAAGGTGCTTTTTAAAAATTCTGTATTGCTTGATTGATAAAACCAAAACTGGCAGTATAGGGAATACAGTTGTATTCCGAAATGAGATGAGCCATAGGTAGTGCACAACTTGGCTTTGCATAGAAATGGATAACTGCAAGAGTGAAGGTGAAATTCTGCCCTATTTATGCGCTAACGATCTCTAAGTGAATGTCAAAGAAGCCAGTGCAAGTACAGTGTGTAGCAGAAACTCTAGCTCTTTTTTTCTTAATGGATGGGTGCATGTGTGAGTTGATTTGTAATCTGTGAAGAAATGCCCTCAGCAAACTAGACTTGTTTTGCCAAGTAGTTGTGACTCTGAGTTATAAAATCCATTTTGGTGAGACACTCTTGGTCCTGAATCAGCTATTTTCATCAAAAAGCTAAATAGGACCCACATGTTTGGAAGCTTCCCTATGGGTACTTATTTGAAGTTTGTCCTATAACATCAACTGATGTGGTGTAAATTCCCCCAGTAAAATCAGCATAATTGCTTTTGCCATAAGCGCACTTCATCATCTGCAGTACTCTGGATTTGGTTCACTCGTTTCCTAGTAAATAGCTTTAAAAATTATCTGACATACCAGTGACTTATTACGGAAATTGGGGTTTGAGATTCTCCCATCATCCTGAACCTTTCTATGCTGACCAACTGCATCTGTGTCCTCTGAGTGCTGTGTGAACCTTCCCTTTGATTTCTTTGCCCCCAGTATCTTTCAGTCTCTTGGTATGGCAAAAATAGTACTGTTTGGTGCAGTTTATATTTCAGCTTGGTGAATGCAATTTTAATTTTTTTTACAATTTTGACCAATACTATTTATTTTATTTTTTTTTAAGCATTTTTATTTTTATCAATTTAAATTTTCAGTTGTTTAAAACCCATAATTTTGTGTGGTTTTTTTCCCCTATTTTTATTGATGTGAATTTTCACACTTGCAGGAAATTGTGTGTGACAACAGTGATTGACTTTTTAAATCTCAATGTCTGCAATGTCACATGTCAAAATATATAAAGTAAATTTCCTCAACTTTAAGTTCTCAAACAGCATTTTTCTTTGCCTGTTTGTAAATTTCAGTTATTATTGATAGAAATATTTTTTCATGTGTGTACAGTGAAATCAAAGTTTACCAACCATTACTGATAAAAATGTAATCTTTCCAAACCTTTTTTATATTTATAGAAGGACAGTCCTTAATGAGTTTACTGTTTAGAGGTTTGTTTGAATTGTTTTGCTATCTCAGTCCAGTATAGGCACAGCACAGAAACCACCTTCATAATTAAGCCCCTGGTGATAGACTGGTATCACATGTGCTATGGATGTCTTTTGTCTATGGTGTAAGTTCCAAGTTTGCTCTGAGCATGCATACTCTAGTCAAGAGTTGACACTGTATTATGGTAGGTTTCAGAGTAGCAGCCGTGTTAATCTGTATTCGCAAAAAGAAAAGGAGCACTTGTGGCACCTTAGAGACTAACAAATGCATCCGATGAAGTGAGCTGTAGCTCACGAAAGCTTATGCTCAAATAAATTTGTTAGTCTCTAAGGTGCCACAAGTGCTCCTTTTCTTTTTGTGTTATCGTAGTTGATTTAATTCACTGGCTCAATCACTTACACTAACTATAACAGATTAACTTGTTGAATGGATGCTGGTCACTGATGGATGTTATGTGCAGGAAGAAGGATGAAAATATACAAGCTTGTAGCACCAGGCATGTTCTGATCAACTCAGTAATTCATCTTCTTTAGGCTGCTGTATTCTTGGTGAGAGGTGTGGGGGTGAGTGTGCAAGAGCATACATATACTTGTGATAGCTTTCCACACTAGTCAAGGAAAGTCTGGAAGAATCCTTACAAATTGTTTGTTTGAACATGTCTTCACAAGGTCCTGCTGTATTGAGTGTTACAGCTGCAGTGATGACTTTGTGTGCAGTGTTTAAGTTTGATATGTTCATGCTAGGTCTTGGTGGAACAAGCTTGCATTCCAATCTAAGGTGCAGTAGGTCTGTAAGTATGCTAAGACATGATTCACTTCTTGCTCTGTCTCAGAACTTTCAAACCCAATGTTTTGTAAGCTGCTACCCAGAGTTGGCTGAAATTTTCAGTGCAGTTAGTGCTGAGGCTAGTCTGATGTGGGTATGAATTCTGGAAAGGCGTAAACCACAAAATTAGCATTTTTTGGTGTTCAAGATGCAGCTTCAAGTTTTTCAATAGAAGAAATGAATCATTTCTCAATATCTGAGGGTTTTATACTGCTACCCATCACTGAGGGCCATCTGGGTAAAATCAGTACCAATAGCTAAGTCCCTAATGGAGTTTTGAGCACTCTTCCATTTTCAGGGTCAAATCTTTGTTTGGGGAGTTGGGGAAACGTCGAAGGTGGAAGATGTTCATATTGTGAGCCTCACTTTTGTGGTGGAAAGTTTTTTCTTAATAAAAGTAAGACTTATTGAGCGTTGCTGTCGTACACTTGATGATCTGAATTATGGACCGGTAAACCTCACAGCTTTTTGTTTTTGCTTAGACACTTAATACCTAATTAACAAAGTGTGCTGCCCCTAATCTGAATGATGTTAGTAAAATTAGATTAATGGATAGCTAATTGTAATGTAGGCTAAAATAATAGCCCTCTTTGTCAAATGTTAACAGACTTAAGTTAGTAGTATTGGGAAATATTTCCCAATATCAGAGGACTCATTGTTTCCTCAGGATTTGAGTTGCTGAACACAATAGCTGTTGGTTTAAGCAGGTTCCCTTCATAGCAAACCTGTTACAAAACCACACACTAACTGGCCATCTGGTCTATGGTGGCTTTTTAGAGATTCTACTGAAGACCTTTTAGATGGTGTTGATAACGCAGTTTTCCTGTGGAAAAGATTGTATTAAATGCCGTGTATGCTTACAAAAGCATCAAGGAACCGGGGGAAAGTGTATTTGTAATTGTTGAAGTCAAGGGGAATCTTGTACATATATCTAGGGCGATGATGGTCCAGACTGTGCATAGAAAGGGCCATTTTTATAAGTAGTTTTGAAATGGTCTGAATCCCACATAGTAGATTTTCTTCCTGTGCTTTCAGTGAGACAATGTACTTTCCTGAAAGTGCAGCCTGTGAAACATGTAGTCTAAGGCCATGTTTACACTTTGCGGAGATGGAAGCTCGATTTTTAGTGGGTCTAGTGAAGACTCACTAAATAGGGAGCGCTCTGCAGTCAGGTTGACTCACCTTACTCCTCTTGTTCCGGTGGCGTACCGAAGTCGACGGGAGAGTTTCTCCCGTCAACACAGCATGGTATAGACAACACAGTAAGTCAATCTAAGCTATGTCGACTCCAGCTACTTTATTCACGTAGCTGGAGTAGCATAATTTAGGTCGACTTACCCCAGTAGTGTTGACAAGGCCTAAGACTATTATACTCATGTCTGATTCAATTTGATGTATGGAAACTTCCTTAGGTCACCTTATTAAAACTTCTAGTGTGTTCAAAGCCCACTCTCTTTTTAACTAGTCGTACTTCATATGTCCACCAGGTATATGATCAAGGCTCTTCCATTTATGAAACCAACTTGCTGCTCAAGTATTGGCATGTGGTATTCATGGTGATGTTGCATTGCTGATCTGATTATCAATTGAAGGATGAACAATTAAAAGCTCTGGAACATTAGCATCACATCATTTCTCAATGCTCTCTCAAAGTATTGGGGTGTGCTTAGTCTCTTGTAGGTGAAAATGTTATGAAACGCATTGAGTCTTGTGAGAAGTGTGTCTCTGAAACTAAACCTAATCCCTGAGCCTTATCAAGACGCATGTTACCTAGTGTCCTTAATGCTGCATAACTTTTGTTATGTTGAGCTTATGCTCAAATAAATTGATTAGTCTCTAAGGTGCCACAAGTACTCCATAACTTTTTTGTATGTGATACTTACAGGAATCACTTGACCTGACACTGAAGTGCAGACCCTTGGTGATACAACAGCTGTTTAAACACTACCACTCTATAGTAACTTAGGGCAGGAAGTAGAAGAAATCCATATCCAATGGAAACTCAAAAGGGAATTATTAGGTGAGCAAACAACTACTCAAGTTAGAGTTGGACCAGGATACCTGGGCAATGCTCCCGGCTCTTCCAAAAATTGGGTTCTGTAGTTTCCCAGTGGTCAGGACCTACAAGTTAAGTCCACAATGCTCTGTCTGGCTGCACAGCAACCACTTGGCATAGCGTACCGGTTCATTATCGACAGGGCGTTAGTGACAAAATAGATGGCATTATTTCTGCAGCATTTTGTTTCTTCCTTTGATGTTTACCAACCAGGTACTGATAAACTTTTGCTACTAGACTTATAAGAGCTTATCGGATAAGATGTAGGTGTGATTTATGGTCTTTCTGTGAGCTATTGGAAAAACCAAGTTAATTTGACAGTTAAGATTACATCCAGCACAACCTAAAATACAAATCAGGCAATTAAGCATCACTTGTTCATAAATATGGCACTCTATTTTCCCTAAAGAACAGCATTTTGGACTCAATCTGGCTTGTTCTCCATGTTTTTTCCTATGAGCAGCAATTCTGTAACATTCCTACAGTAAAATGCGGTATTGATGCAAGAGAAGTCCTGAGAAGGGTTTTTATTTTTAAACATGAATATATAATTAAGAGAAACAGCCCTTGCTCTGTGATCTTTTGTGTAGATGAACTGGATATCCCAGCTCTGCGTTTCTCTTAAATGTCCTCTTCAGACTGATTATAGTGGCAGAGGTTTTAACCACAGATACCAGGCAGCTGTTAAACTTCCTGCTTCTAGGTTGTCTTGTATCACAACGCACACCACAAATGACAGAATGGAAGCAAAGGTAATTTTAGGGAAGAATATCTGACATCCAGGATTCAAACGTCTCTTCTGTACCGATCTTGTGCTGCAAGCTGTTTGTCAGAACAAACTTTTCTTTTTAAAGTGGGTCATTGTAGGGCAGTTGCTTTTACAAGGGGTTCTCAAACTTCGACCCCCTTCTGACGATAAAAATTACTACACGACCCGGGGGGGGAACCAAAGCCCAAGCCCCACTGACCGGGGGGTTGGGGGGCAGTGGGACAAAGCTCAAGTCCTAGGGCTTCAGCCCCAGGCAGGGGGGCCTGTAACCTGAGTCCCAACATGCAGGCCTGAAACCCTCAAGCTTCAGCCTCAGATGGTGGGGCTCAGGCTTTGGCCCTGGACCCCAGCAAGTCTAAGCCAGCCCTGGCGACCCCATTAAAATGGGGTTGTGACCCACTTTGGGGTCCTGACCCACAGTTTGAGAACTGCTGCTTTTACTATAATGTGTAAAATAACAGTGTATGACGCTTGTGAAGTGGTGGTGGATGGTGCCACACAAATGCCTCAAACTTGCAGACTGAAAAGTAGCAGATGTTAAGTGAACAAGCCTTTTCTCCCCGCTGGCAATATTGGGTCACTTCTGTGGCTGCTTCCCTGTCACTCTCTAAATGTATATTAGGTGGTATGCAAATAAGATTCTTTGCTGGCTGCTAGAGCAAAATTTAATTGCAAGGCTGCCTACTTCTCAGGGCTGGATAAATTACAGTTGCATAAGGGGCTGGACAGCATCTGCCTGCTCATATGGAAAACTACTTAGACTCTGACAAGGCTTTTGCAATACTAATGTAAACATTATAAAAATCTATCCACTGTTGAGTTTAAAATTACACAAAGCTTATCTAGAATAACAAATGCCTCTGAAGATAACCTGATCAGGTTATGTGTAGCATTGGCATTTCACTTGTTCAGGAACATGTCCTCTTGCAGCTTGACAACATCATGCATTTTGCTACCATCAAGTAAACAAATTTATTTTGTTTATCAGTATTTCACTGATGCCATCTGCTAATAAATCTAGATTCAGGTAAGGGAATTGATTAACTGGAAAAATGGTTTGTGGAAGTCTTTTCTGTTTTGATGTTGGGCCTGTGTTGTAGAAATGAAATCTTACCAAAACAAAGCGCTCTAAACTCAAGACTTGAATTGAACGCTCGCCTTGAATTTTAGCTGCTCTGTATCTGCAGGAATGTAAATTATGTGAGCCGACCAACAAGAAAAAATAAATAGTTTTGCTGTACCCTTTCCTGAAACTCTCCTCTCCTGATTGTGATGTCTCACTTAATCGACATATCAACAGTGGATTAAGGCCCCCAGATTCTGCACTTCCACATCAAGTTCTATGTTGTAGTAGGAAATTGCTAGCAAGGCATGAATTCAACTCCTACCTTTTTGTGCATGTCTTTCACGCACTCACTGTAGGTGTAAGGCTCTTGTCCTGAACTTTTATGATGTCCATTTTATTTGTGGACAGTGAGGTTGTCCATGCTTATCTTAGAGCTAGAGAACTTTCTTTTCTGTCCCTACAACCCATTACAAACACTGCATTGTAGCAATTCTCCCTTCTGGCCTAGGGCGCCTTCCACCACTTCTTTGTTGGGGACAGTTGCTAGAGAATTATGAGAGGGAACTGAGCATGCTGTCTTTGTATTAAACTGTCACTGGGAGGTCAAGCTAGTTCTAGCACAGAAAATGACATCCCCCTCCCCCCTTCAATTCAGTCTTGTGACAACTATTTCTAATTACAAATACTTGATGAGATTAAGAGGACAAGTTTGGGTTAGGTGCCATAGAGCAGCAGGTTTGGAATCTGCCCGCTTGAGTTTTATTTTTGGCATTGAGGGTTTAGCCCAAGGTTGCAGTCTAGCCACCTGTACAACAGTGGTACTTGATGTAAGTGACAAGGGGGTTGTGTGGCTTAATGGCTTGCATGGCGATTGAGACTTTTTTTTTTAAGGGTCTAAATCTAAGCATATGAGTTTTTAAAGTCTCAGGCGCAAATCAAAAATATTACATAAAGAGCTACTTGAAAAGGTGGTTTTATGCCTTCTACTTCTCTCTTCTCCAGAAGACTTCCTTGATGCTGGAGGGTTAATTTTGGTTAAGTGCAGAGAGGCACAGTGATAGGTGGAGTTCTCCCTTCCCCCATCTTTAATCCAGCAGTATGCTGGAGATGTTACACTCCTCTTGCCAGTGGTAAATGCAAACCCCATCGGCATTCCTTAACACTTGCAAAACGTGGATGGTTTATGGTCATCAGCCTGTGTGACTAGTGCAGATAGGGTTTTTTGTTTTGTTTTTTTAATCTTTAAACTGACTTTGGCAACAGAAATCTGAGAGAAATTTGACCAAAATAGGTAGTGACTTTCCTCCAAACTTTCCTGTTTGTAAGGATTTTATTCAGTATAGAGCATCATCTTGTATGGAGTGTTATAGAAAGCATATCCCAGAATGCTTTAGAGTTGAACAGGAGAGAAATGGAGATGTAGAAGGGAAGAAAATATCTGGTAGGTTTGGAGAAATATTGGCAACTTTTGGTAGGGCTCTTTGTTCTATGCTCTGCACTGGCTTTACGCTGCTTTTTTTTTTTTTTTTTTTTTAATTGAGGAATAGGCACTAGACAGGCCCATATCTAGGTGTTGGCTGCTGCTGCTCCTGAAGTCTTGTGGTTACACAAGAATCTTGGCATCTATGTAAAACAGCAAGTTTCTAGCCCTCATGGCTATGAAAAAAACTTGAAAATGTGACTTAAGTGTAACTGATTCAGGGATGTCTGCCTGAGACAATAGTTCTGAGTGTGGTAAACGGTCCCATTCATCTCATTATGGGGTTACCAATATGCAGTGCTCCTCGGGGTACGGGGGGGTACACTACCACTACCCCATCAAGTGAGGCTGTGGGTACACCTACACCACAAAATAAAGAACCGTTGCACTGAGTCTGAGCCTGGGTCAGCTGACTCTGCTCATGCTACGGGGCTTACAAGCAGTGTAGATGTCTGGGTTTAGAGTAGAGCGTAGACGAAGATACCTGCCTGGGTTTCAGAGCCCAAGCTCCAGTCTGAGCCCAAACATGTCTACACTGCTATTTTTAGCTCTGTAATGTGAATGTGAGTCAGTTGACCTGGGCTCCGAGACTTGCTGCCTCAAGTTTTTGCTGTGTAGCTGTACGCTGTGGGAGGAGAAGAGGATGGTGAGTCTGGCCGCTCCATCCTGACTGCTGGCTTAAGTGTTGAGTGTCCCAGCCCTGCCTTTTAGGGGCAGAGGACGCTTGTTGACAGTGGGAGTGAGGGCAGAAAGGTCTGCCATGCTGCTGCCCCAGCCTCTTGGGTGCGGGTGAACATGGCAGGGGCTCTACCATGGCTACTCCAGGACGAAAGGGCAGGTCCGTAGCATGGTGGTGGGACTCCATTTCATGCTGTATCTCGGGATCCAGGTTATCTTACTGGCAGGTGTTGGATTAAGACAAAAGCATACTTACTCCTTTAAATGTCTAGTCAAGCAAACAATCAGGACTCCATAAACTTCTGGAAGAATCAGCAGAGTGTTTTTTTTTTTTTTCTTCTTCCCAAAGTTTCAGTGCTCTTGTGAAATGTTGTATAACTGCCATATGACCTCAGAGGTTCCGTTTGTAAAAGGGTTTTCTGTCCTTTTGTTAATAAAGTAGCATATGAGAGATTTGGTCCATAAAACTTCTACAATAACATGTTCATTTGACCTAGATATTTGTAGTAACTCTCAAGCCAAATCTGAAATCCAGTGCACTTCAGCATTTTGAACAATATCATGTATATTATATGCAACATCTTTGAATGGAAGCAGATTCAATTGGGTGCTCCTCTTGGACAAAAAGGCTGAAATGAAATTAAAATAAAAAACAAGGCCCTGTACTTAGACACAGAAATGCAGTAGTTTAGAATGTATATTCCCAAGCAATAGTTAGGCAAGATTGTAGCAGGAATATATGCCAAACAACTGTTTTTGAGCATAATAGTATGATGGATAAAGGTGTGTGTGTGTGTGTGTTTTTTGTTTTTGTTTTTGTTTTTTTTTTACTGTGTTCCCCCCCCCCCCCCCTTTCCCCTCCTAAGTCTGGCCTTGTTAGCTCTTGCTGGCTGGACAGTTAAATCCATCTGTAACACTGGACTTGTTTCAATCTAATTTAAGGCCTTTCCTCTAACCTAGAGTACATTGAATGGGGGAAAAAGTCAAAAAGGTCAAACAAAGTACGAACACCAAGTCTGTATTTCGTTTGACTAGTGTAGTGACGTTGACCACGGGGCCCCAAGGCAAGAATCTGAATCCTGGCTTAGCAATTGACATGCTCTGTAGCTTTGGGGAAGTCGCCTAAACTTTCTATACCTCTGTTTCCTAATGGGGATGGTTATCCCATTCATCCGATAAGGATGGATTGTATAGTATTGGAAAGATGGAGAAAATGCTATATAATTGCTTAAGGTGCCTATCGTTATAGTATTTAGACTACACTAAAGAAACTGTAGGACAGGAATCAAACTCTTGTCAATGATTGAAGGTGCTGCTACGGTGATCCATGGCTGTTCCTCCCACTCACTACTTAAAGGAATCTTGCAATGTGACCTGAAGATGGAGGAATTGGACTCTGCCTGACTCTGTGCCATGGTATTTGACTACTCAAGCTTCTTCAGTGGGAATGCCCTGTCTGACTGCTCTTGAGAAGGCCACTTGTAGCTTCCTGAAGACCACGTGGATCAAAATAAGGAAGAGTGCATTGTAATGTGGCTTTGCCCTTGGCCCACAAGTAGAGGGTGACGGCACTAGCTTTACTGGTGCTCAAAGATTGAAAAACATTCCTGGACAGTGCTGCAAGGAATAAGAAATGTCATCCATTCATCTTAGTATTTATTATCTCTGACCTTGGATGTTGCCTGCTTTGCTACAGAGAAATCAACAACTCTCTAGCCTTCACTGTAAGCTAGTGCAGTGTCACGCTTTTGAAATGACTAATGACTAAATGACATTGTAAAACTATTGTAGCTTGTATGTTTTTTTTTTTTTGTTACTGGGCAATAAGACATAGTATGTAATCTGCATAGAAACTGCTGCATTCCATCTGGTGGCTTTGGCTGTCCCAGAAGGCAGTGTCTTTCCAGGTGACTAGACTATCTTTAAATTGCAATTAAATTAAAGCCATGAAAACAAAGCTCTTATCGATGCATTAGATTCTGGTATTCCATCAAGGAAAGCTGGTCTGAGCTGAGTTTGTCTATAGATGAATAAATCTGTTGTCCAATAACTTAGGAGCATATGCAGTGTGATCCTACATTGGCCATTAATACAACCGCGGGGCACTTTGTTAGACCTTACTATTTGAAACAGTTTTTATAACATACATTTGACTTTTTATGCTACCATTGTGCTTCATTAGTAAGCTGCTATTGTGAGCCACTTGCATTTTCAGTGGAAAGATGAAAATTATAAGGCCATTTGGGAATTAACTGTGAACTCAAATCAGGATGGCTGGCAAGATAACACTCAAACAGCATGAGCATTCACTCTCTGAATCTGCTCAGGTTTCTAGAAACAGGTGATCACAAGTTACCTTGTAATGTGAGGACTATCCTTCCATTGTTCATAAAAAAGAAAGCTCTCTAGTACCCTTATGGGTGCACAAAGTGAATATATAGATACATGAACAAACCCAAAATAACTTGGAGATTCTTTAATCATAAGAAGTTGTTTCAGCTTTGAAAGATTTCTTCTTTGCCATTCCTTCCCCAAATTCACTTATGTTCTAAATCGATTTACCATGTTTGATGCCAGAGCTTGGTGCATTTTGTCATACGACACTACTTATCAGGGTGAAGTTCCTCCTCCTCCACCCCTAACAAGTCTTGTGCATTCCATTAATTTCTATTTTAAGACTAACTCTAGATTGAATTGGATCTCTATCCTTTTTACAGACATCAGTAGCTTGTCCTGTTTTGATGCATTCATGGGATGGGGGTGGAGTAGAAGAAACTCTGTTCCACCTTCATAATTGGCTTGGCTCCATGCCAGAGTCTGCGGTGTAAACTGAGTCTCGTGCCTTTTACTTCTGCTGTCCCTAACTCGTGCTTTCGTTTGAAGTTTTTAAAAAGCACATCCCTGTGAAGTCTCTTCCCCCTTAATTGCAGAATCCAATTTAAATTTGCCTCTGTTTTGAAAACTTCTTGCATGGATATTCCCCCCCCGCCCCATCTCGTGGATCTTGGCTCTTTGCTATTGACCACCAGTCTAGCACTCATCTCTTCCCTGTTTGTGTGTACTGTTGTTGCAAGAATCTTAACCTATGCAGATCCCACTACCTAGAAGAATCGTTCTATATATCAGTCTTTTCAAATCTCATTCAAAACATGGGCCAGATTCTGGGCTAGTTTAAATCACTATAGCTCTTTTGAACACAATGAGAATCTGGCCCCATATCAGTTTTTTTTTTTTTTTTTTTTCCCCTCAATTTCTTATACTATCTAGAATTTCTCTGCAGTTGGATTTAGCGTAACTCAAAGGTCCTTAAGATGTGGTTTATAGGGCAGGCCGTATAGGACAAAATTATCTTGTACAAACCAGGAATTCAAAAGGGCCAAAACCAGTGCTGAGCAGTAACTCTTCAGTTATGCTGAGCATCTCATATTGGCCTTATTGTGTAAGCGGGGGAGCAGACAAAGTATAGGTTAATGGATCAAGTATTCAAGTGATTCAGACTTCTCAAATGAGAAGGTGAGGGAGGGTATGGCAGCAAGAAATATCACAGCTGCTGCGTGGGAGATGCAGATATTTAATAGACAATCTGTAGTAATTTTGATTATAAAGCAGTTTAGATTAGATTAAAGTTCAAGTTAAATCATATGTAGTGTTTAAAATCAGTATTTTTTTCGTAAGTGATGAACTAATTTTGCATTTTGTGGCACTATTCTTACTCCACTCAACCTCCAGTATTGAAACAAAAGGCATATGTAAGAGGAGTGAAGAAATAAGGATCAATATGTGGCTACTTGCAACGACAATGTGGACCTTCTTCCCCCTCCCCAGGTCAACTATTTTGTGACTTTTATTTGTTCAGCCTGACCTTTGACCTTCCCATGTACCCCTCCAACACTTTATCTATTAGGAAAAAGTCAGTCAGTGAAAATTAAAGTAAAAGTAAACCCTAATTGTTTCAGACAATCTAACTGCAGCTCACTCGAACGACAATACAATATTTACCTCTGACAGCCAGTGAACAAGGTCTCGCTTACACTGCATCCTGTCTTATCCAGATGTGAAAGCATTTAATTTCCTCAAGTTTTTGTAATGTATCAATATCTAGCCATGGGGGAAGCTTTACAGTAGCATTCCTGTAACTACTTTGATGTTACAGCCAGAATCTTCAGAAACTGTCACTTCTCATGTCAATGAGCTTAGGCTTTGAAGGTGAGCAAGCCTGTCTTTCTTGTAACCCTCTTGGATGTGTTACGCACTGTCAGGTGGTTTTAGTTTATCTGGGGCTCGGAGGCACTTCAACCAATTCATTGCTTGTTGGATTTTTTTTTTTTTCCTGGTGCATGTCTCAAAGCATTCTATTCAAACAGGGCATTGCAGCTTGAGAAGCATTTGCAAAATGCTTAATGGCATTCCTAATTCTGTCACTCCATCTTGTTTTGAAGCCCCAAGATGAAGCACTATTCTAGCACGCTTCAGTATGGTACACTACCACCAGTAAATGTAGGTGCCTCTTAATCATGTCAACCTTCCCAGTTTCCTCATCTCTCTTCTCAATAGGGAAGAGCAAGGGGTGGCTTTTAACTTGCTGAGGAAAGACGATTAAAAACTTACTTTCATACGAAGGATGTCTAGGTGTTGTTTTTCTTCAAGTACTTGCTGTAATAAGCTTCCAGTTGCTTTGCTCTGAACTCTTCTATGGAGGTTTAGAACATATCTTGAGGGATACTATAGAATAAGCTGATCTGTGAATTTCACATGCTGGGCCAAGATGAGGGAATATATTGTACGCAGGTAAAGGTAGAAAGAATTTTACAAGTCTCGAGGTGGTGGTCTAGCAGTTAAAATATGGGACCAGGTGCCAGTGCTCCTGGGATGTTGTTCTGGTCAAGTGACTTCCCTCTTAGGACCATTACCCAGCTTGCAAAATTGGGGTGGCTAGCCCAGGGATGTTAAGATTTGTTTAGTTTCTCTCCTGAGACTTTGTAGAAGTACAAAATTACAATTACAAAGATCATATGACGTTTCTAATAGTTGTAGCTATTCATTCAACCACCTCCCCAGCCACAACCCAGGCTTGCCTGGATCTTGTCAAAGTGTTACCTCTTAATTCCAACTTAACTTTCTGTTCAATTGATTTAGTAAATACAGAAACAGTGATGAGATCCTTCCTAACAAGACCATTGTATTTCATTTTGATGAAATTTAGGAACTTCTGCTGTTGGTATTAAGTCAATACAAGCCCTGAATGGGTTACATTAGTTTGAAGGTGCAGAAGACTTTTAGGAAAAACTTTTTCACTAGGAGGGTGGTGAAACACTGGAATGCGTTACCTAGGGAGGTGGTGGAATCTCCTTCCTTAGAAGTTTTTAAGGTCAGGCTTGACAAAGCCCTGGCTGGGATGATTTAGTTGGGGATTGGTCCTGCTTTGAGCAGGGGGTTGGACTAGATGACCTCCTAAGGTCCCTTCCAACCCTGATATTCTATGATTTTAAGACAAGTAAATACTTAGTGTTATTAAACATGAGTGTCTGGCTGGGTTTCTGCTTTGCTTGTACAGGGCGTGCACCTTTCTGAAGATAATGCTGTGCTGACTATAGATACAGAACTGTATGGCACGCATTCTATTGCGTATGTTAATCAGCATTCCTAATGCAATCTGTTTGTTTGAATTCTAGGACAATTGATTTCCTTATCCTTTCCCCGCCATGAAGAGGAGTACCTCCAACTGACAGTGAACTGGCACCCATGCCTTCTAATCCTTGGTCAGAACTGCAATGCCAAATGCCAATTACTAAATATGCTTTTGGGTGAGAAGCTGCTACCCACTACCAAAATAAGCAGTGAGGAGAACTGTAAGAGGCGGCGGATCCGTTTTACACATGGAACACAAACACAGATTAGTCTGGCGCTGCCTGGGCAGTATGAACTGGTGCATATGTTGGCAGCCCATCAAGGGCAATGGGACACAATACCAGAGGAGGACTTGGAAATCCATGGGGACAGTGAGGATCCAGCACACCAGATAGCAGAGCTGGAGGTGACGCTGCCTTACTTGCTACTAAAGGTACTGATCAGAGGCACACATGCTATTGGTGCTTGTACTTGTCATATTTAGTCTTATCAGAAGATGATAAACTTTATTGCACATGAAAATGTTAAGATGTAAAACAATGTGAAGGAAGCTGGAAGAGGCAATATCTCCCCCCCCCCCAAGAGAAGCCTGGAAGTGTGGTGGTGATGTAACTGATAGGGTGCATGTGTATACCTATGTTTATTGCCCTAGCCACAAATAGATCCCTTTTTTTATTACTACCCATCTCAAAAGACAAATTTAAACAGATGTGCCTTAAGCATTTCTTAAACCTGAACGATTGCACTCCCAAATACCTTCAGAATCTGCCTCCTGTCCAGAATGACTGAGAGAGCAGATGTGTCTCCTCCAAGTATGACTTGCTGCATAGCACTTGTGTCAGCCCTGTGGGCACAGCCAAAGCATTCCACATCCCAATTCTGTGTTGGGACAGAATGACTTAATGCTCTGTAAGGGCTGAGTACCTTCCGCTCCCAGGCAGTAAGGTGAGTTGAGAACTATTGGTGCTTACTCGGTTCAGGTTTTATAACAAAGTGCCAAACCAGGTAAGGCTTTTTTAGGTGGTAACACCCACAGGGGGGTGTGTGGTTTTTTTTTGTTTTTTTTTTTTCCCTCTGGTTCGTCTAGAGCAGGGAACTGAGAATCTGTTCCTAGTTTTGTCACAGCTGTGCTGTGACCTTGGGCCAGTCCTGTAACCTCTCGAAATATCCTCATTCGTAAGATAAAGATAATGCAGTCTTACCTCGGGAGTGTTGAGACTCCACAGTTATTTAACACATGCTTTTAAAGACGAAAGACTCATTTGCTGGGACTTACGTTCAAAAGCATTTACCATGTTGTGGTATATTCTTATTCCTAGAACACAACGTGGTGACTGGCAAATATCTGCAGTGGGAGATACAGTAGTTTATATCTACTCTGTATCTGATCTGTTTCTCAGATCAGTAAGATTATCAATGTACATCTACAGAACAATAAAATAAGTCAGCATTTTCTGTCAATGAGCTACTTACAAACAAGTCTGGTGGGGAGCTGCCTTTCATCACTTCCAAGTCACCACATATATTGTATAAACCAGCCTACAGCTAAAGACCAAGTCAGCCTATGATCATTGAGTGTGGTTTTCTTTTGTGACTTTTTTTCCAATAGCCATGAGTGTTCATGTTGGAATATGTCGTCATCTTTATACTGGATCTCTTGGGCATGTGATATCCAGTGGAGTTAAGCTTGACAGTGTTTAGTTTTAAATTCAAATATTTTACTTACTACTTTGGTTAAATTTTTATATAGGACATCTGAGCATGGTGCAGCTCACAACCCTCTTGCAAATTTCTCATGCAAGTGACAAAGATCTTTGTTTGGCTCTGATTATATTTAGGACACGATGAAAACAGCCACTCGGATTAACTTGAAAAGGGATGGCAAAGTAAGGAGACCTTCTAGCAGAAGAGGGAGTGGGGGGGTTACTGCTTGCCTCAACTTGGGCTGAAGACTTTTTTAAAAGATGAAATTTCATGAGACTAAAAGCAGGGAAGATCAAACATCTAAGAGTATTTATTTATTTAATACATTGCAACAGTGGGAGATTTTGTTAATGTACATAAGGATCAGTTCACTAGGGATAGCTTTCTGTCAGTGTCAAATCTGGGCCTAGTCAGGGCCGGCCTTAGGGAGAATGGCGCCGTAGGCCCCGCTGCCTCCAGCCAGTGCTTAATTTGCATTGAAAGAGATGCTGGGGCTCAGCCCCAGCACAAATTAAGCACTGGCTGGGCACTCTCCAGCCACCCAGCTCTCAAGATGGCATACCAGAGAACCACTAAGTGACAAGAAATTTATCACGCTGTCACATTTGATTTGGGTAAAAAAAAAAAAAAAAAAAAATTCAAAACGCTATACAGATCTTTCTATACATTGTAAAAGATGCCACTTTGTAGAGTTCGTCTCTTATATCTGCTGTATCTGGCTGGTTTAATATAATGCCATAAGAAAGGATCATTTATAGATCAGCTTTCCCTCTTGCTGGTCTGTTACATATTTAATAATTTAAAACAAACACACACAATAAAGACTTATTTTACCTGTTTTTGTATTTGTAATTTTAAGTGATCTAAAAGAGAAGTACGCTCTTCTGCACATTCCAATAAAATAGGATGGATGCTGCATCGTCAACTACAGGAATTTCCACTGTCCGTAACTGGAATTGGAGTCTCAAGAGACTAAGGCTTAAAAAACACATTCACTGTAACCAGTCAAACAGAATACAGAACACAGTGTTTGCTTCACCAGGGTTCTGTTCTTATTATTGTATAATTTAGCAACCACTTAACAACTTTCTATGTTAGCTAAAATGTATAAAGTTCAGAAACCACGGCATAAAGGGTATACATTTTGGACTTTGACTTTCATTGACTGCTATTAAACAGTTTTTACAAAAATAATAATTTGATTAGGCTAATAAATAAATTATTGCAGAAATTGATTCCAGTGCTTATTCAGAAGAAATTAACTTTATTAGGAATTAATTTGTAGGAAAATTCCTCGTATGCAAACCCATGCATTCTAGCTTTAATAACATTTTACATCTGCAATGTCAGTCTCCGAATCAGCAAGAAAAACATGCTTTATCTCTCACGACACGTGGGGGGTGTGTGTGTGTGTGTGTGTGTGTGTGTATAAAAACAGGAGTCTGCCATATGTGATTTTTTTACTTCAGGATACAAAGACTGTATGGTAGAACATACAATCGTTCTTTATTTCTCGTGACGGCAACAAAACTTAAATATGTTTGCAGACAAAGCAACACAAATGTAGTGCTGCTCCAAAACTCTGAACTGCTGAGCTACAGTGGGAGCTGGGGACAGATCCTGCAAGCTTCATGAGTTCAGTGGGATTAAGTGTCTGAGTAAGGACTCCTTGCAGATTAAAGGTTTCAGGATCAAATCTTTGGCTCCCACTGATTGGTTTTTGCATGCTCACAAGAAAAAAGTAAGGGAGGGAGAGAACCCAGGCAGACAGAGGGGGAGAGGGAGCCATCTTGTGCTAGCGCAGAGAAGCTGAGAAATGGTAGTCACTGATAAAAATTTGTGTGAACAGGCATCTAATCTGAGAGGTATGTCTGAAATTTGTAAAATACACTAACAATAATGAATAACCCCTTCTCCCCTAAGACCTGCACTCGCCTCCTGCACCCCCTTCTCCCCTAACCTCTTCTGTGCCCACATAGAATCATCTCCTCAGTCAGCTCCTGGAGTATTCTAGGATGCATTTCATCAGGCCCTAGTGACTTGACAACATCTAACTTGTCTAATTTTTAATTTCTTCTTTCCCTATTTTAGCCTCTCCTACCTCATTTTCACTGGCATTCACTATGTTAGACGTATAATCGCCACCAACCTTCTTGGTGAAAACCAAAACAAAGTCCATAGGCATTTCCACATTTTCTGTTGTAATTTCCTCCTCTTCTCCCTCCCCCCCCCCCCCCCCCCCCCCCCCCCCCTCCAAATTGAGTAACAGGCTAGCTAGTTTGATCTCATTTTGTGCCTTGGCCTTTCCAATTTAGTTTCCACTTTTTGTAGGACTCTTCTTTGGTTTTCAGATCACTGAAGATCTCCTGGGTAAGCCAGGGTGGTCTCTGGCCAGACTTCCCATCTGTCCTATGCAGTGGCATAGTTTACTCTTGTGCCCTTAATGTCTCTTTGAAAAACTGCCAACTGTCTTCAGTTGTTTTTTCCCCTTAGACTTGCTCCCCATGGGAGCTTACCTACCACCTCCCTGAGTTTGCTAAAGTCTGCCCTCTTGAAATCCATTGCGTTTATTTTGCTGTTCTCCCTCCTACCGTTCCTTAGAATCGTGAACTCATCATTTCATGATCGCTTTCACCCAAGGTGCCTTCCACTTTCAAAATTCTCAACCAGTTCCTCTCTTTGTCAAAATCAAATCTAGAACAGCTTTCTCCACTTTCTGAAATAAATGGTCTCCAGTACATTCCAAGAACTTGTTGGATAATCTGTGTCCTGCTGTGTTGTTTTCCCAACAGATGTCTGAGTAGTTGAAGTCCCCCATCACCACCGAGCCCTGTGCTTTGGATGATTGTTAGCTCTTTTAAAGAGCCTCAACCACATGGGGGGTACGGACCTGGAAATGCGAAGCACCTGGTGTTGCTGCTCACTCCCCCTCTCCCAGCTCCCTGGGGGCGGGGGGGTACAGAGGAACATTTGGGGCGGTAGGGGAGGGGGAGGGTGAGCAGTAACACCAGGTGCTCTGTGCATCACTGCTCACCCCTCCTCACCAAAACATTCCTTCATAGGGAGGAAGCAGAGAGAAATCTGGGCATCCCCCACATCTCCTCTGTGAGTTTGGGAGGTGGGGGATAATGCCCCTCTACCCTTCCAAACTCCACCTATGTGCAGCGCTCCCCGCTGTTACTCGCTGCTCTGAGTGCTCCCCTGCCCACCGGCAGTGCACATCTCTGCACTGTGCCTGGTGCCCCCCTGACCATGGTACCCTGGGTGGTAGCCCATGTCGCTGGTGGAGTACATTGAAGGCTTTCTGAAATTCTTCCACCATTGTTCTGGCTTTGATGGGCTTGTTGAGCAGACTAGACCCACACCAAGCAGAGGTAAGTAACACAGTGGTAAAATGCCTGCTGGTGATGGACCGTAGTGCTGGCACATTATCAGAGCAATAAGAGGATTTACAAGAACACTTAAAATAGACACAACCCCTAATCTGCACCTATGTAGCATGGCTCTTGTAAAGAAATTCCTGCTTGCTTTGACTAGAGACACAAAGCTAGTGAGCTGCTAGTAACAATTGCATGCTGGTGGAGATCATGACTTTAAGGCAGGGGTTCTCAAATGGGGGGTCGGGGCCCCTGAGGGGGTTGTGAGGTTATTACGTGGGGGGTTGTGAAGTTATTACGTGGGGGGTCGCAAGCTGTCAGCCTCCACCCCAAACCCCGCTTTGCCTTCAGCATTTATAATGGTGTTAAATATATTAAATGTTTGTAATACAGCCTCTGTTTGTCACAGGGTGGAGATGGATGGCAGGAGAGAGATCACTAGATCATTACCTGTTAGGTTAATTCCCTCTGGGGCACCTGGCATTGGCCACTGTCGGCAGACAGAATACGGGCTGGATGGACCTTTGGTCTGACCCACTATGGCCTTTCTTAGGTTAATTTATAAGGGGGGTCGCATTCAGAGGCTTGCTATGTGAAAGGGGTCACCAGTACAAAAGTTTGAGAATCACCGCTTTAAGGCGTAAGTGTCCACACTACGGTTATTTTTTTACCAGAGGTTCTGAGCATCCCAGTTCCTGTTGACACCCAATGAGCTGAAGGAGCCCAAAGCTTTTGAAAAATCAAGCTGCAGATGTACCCTTGCTCTAGCTGCTCTCTGCTATTTCTGATAGTCTCATCTTTTTTTAAACCCCCCCCCCCCCCCCCCCCCCCCCCCAGCCCCCAACAGTATTGAATCTAGATTGGTGCTTACAGATCTTTGTGCCAAGCAAGGATTTTGTTTGTGACACCATCTCCCCCTCACTAGAGTCACTGAAGAAACATTGTCCTGCTATTCTCTAAAAAAAAAATTACAATGGGCTTGACTGTTGCGTTGCCTTACGGACTCTGAACACTGCTTACTAGACCTACATTTGAATTCAGTAGAACTTGTTCTGCATTTGACTTAGATGTTGCTCATAATGGTCATAACCTCTAATTCTGTCTCTTAAAATGTTTACCAATAGAAGGCAGTCTTGATCGTGGAAATGCTGACACATCCATTGCTCGTAATGGATGTTGTGTGGCTTTAAAAAAAATCTAGGCAAGATGCGTAATTACATAGGAGGGTTTGGACTGGGCACTTATAGAAAAGTGAGACAGACCTCATCTAAAGAACAAAGTGACTCTTAAGTGACAGTACATCCTAGAAGGTTCTGTAAAGCTCTGTAGGAACACAGCAGATCTGGAGCATTATGCAGTCGGCACATGTTTAGCAGTCTTAACATGTTAACCTTTAGCTTGAGAAACTTCGGTGTTTAGGATAGGATTTGCTACCTTTTTCTGGGTTACTAAAGGATATCCTCGCTGAAATAAACATCTTGCTTCACAGAAAGAAGAGCCAGGAATCTGACTCTACGTGGGTATGGTGGTTTGGGAGCACAATTCTGTGCTGGCAGGTATATTTGCTCTTAAGCATATTTATAATGTAGATGGCCCCAAAACCCCTCACATTTGGCAAGGCTATTCTACTCCTTGGGGATCACTTGTACAAAGGAATGCCTCTGGACCACAGAGGAATAATCAATGCAACCAAACAGATTTATGGTGAAAGTAAACACTTATTAATTTTGCTAAATCAGTAGGGCTTAAAGGCTCTAACTGAGATCTCTGAAGTATTGTGCATCCCTGGGAAAACCATTTGACAACTAAAGAGGCGTTAGTGCAGACGGAAACTTCTTTTATACCCTGGATCACCGATCAATCTTGTTTTCTGCTTCACTCTTAGTGGGGTGATTTCCTTAACTTTGAATGCAGGTGGAGTCTGAGACTAGTAGGTGCTTACAGGAAATTCCTAATAAAAATGTAAGGAAACAGTACTTGCCACATGCGTTCAATACTTTAGATCTTTTTCGGGAAAAAAGGTTTTTAAAGGAAAAAATATAAGGTTTGTTCCTTGCACTTTATCTCAAGGAACAAAATTAGATGGGTCAGTAACTTCATTGAATTGGCTTTGCTACTGCTGCTTGTGCACCAATGCAATGCTGTTACGTTTGACTTCTCTTCACCGTTTGTCCATTACAGGTGGCGAAGAATGTGACTGCATATCCATGTGGTCTTAACTGTAAAGAACATTCTAAGCAAAGGCTGAAGCATACATTGGTTTCCTGTCTTGTTTCTGAGACCCTAAGGGTATGTCTACACTGCAAAGTTGTCAACTGACTCAAGCTCATGCTACAGAGCTAAAAATAACAGCATAGACATTTTGGGTTGGGCTGGAGCTTGGGCTCTCAAACCCAACGGGGGGAGGGGCTTTTGAGTCCAGGGTCCAGCCTGAGCCCAAATGTCTACACTGCTATTTCTAGCCTTGTACCCAAGCCCAAATCAGTTGACCTGGGCTCTGAGGCTTGTTGCCACATTACCTTTTGCAATGTAGATATATTCTCTGAGGCTGGCTTCTGGCTGAGCCTTTCCTCCAAACCCCAGTATAACACAGCTGCAATTAAGCTTAACTGAGGTGCTTTTGCTGAGCACCAGAATTAAATATCTGAGAGCTGTTCTGTTTAGGTCTTACACTGGGCCTATCAACTTGGATTCAGTGCTAGAGGGACGGTATTCTCAGAAGTACGATCACTGGGAAATTCATATTTCCTTCCATCCGTATCTGATTAGAGCTAGAGTCTGGGTCTTGTGCTATGCTCTGAATGTCACTACTTTCAGTTTTTGCTGGCTTAGAGTGATTTCTCTCTCCCTCTCTCTCTCTCTCTCGATGGGGCAGGTTCTGTGGCTTTTGCAGTAGGGTTAGAAGAGTCTAGTGTTAAACACTATTCAGACTGTTTCCTATGTCTTGTGTGTTATCTGTAGACTTGTTTAATTGGCCCTCTTACTGATGGAAGAACACAAACTTGCACAGTGGAGCAGGATTCCTATTTATGCCACAGATGGTCTTTATCCAAAGAAACAAAGTAGCACTAACAACCTTTTTATTTGCAAAGGGTGCTGGCACAGAGTGTTACTGTCGGTTTTAGTTTAGAGTGCTGGCCTGGGACTCAGAGTTCTGGGATCAGTTCCCTAATCTGCCATACACTTCGTGTTACCTTGAGCAAATCGTTTAATTTCTTGATGCCTCAGGTCTCTGTGTTAAATGGGGATAATGGTACTTCCCTACCTCACAGGGATGTTGAGGGTAAACATATCAAAGATCGTGAGGTGCTCTGATACTTTGGTAACCCGGCCATATAAGTACCTCCGATTCATAGTGCAGTTGTATAACTTGCCCCTAGCAGCGTCTGATTTTAGTTATTGCGTTGCTTGTGTGCTGTGGTAGATCCATTCTCGGAATCCGAAGAGTACTGGAATTGGTTTAGTGTTTGAGTGAAATACTGAGTTGAGACTTGAGTCTCACTAAGCGTAATCCGCTCCAGCAAAAGCTTGGCTAACAGAGGATAGCCTCTGAGCACCTCTAACTACAAAAAGTCTTTCCTCAATAAATGGAAAGTGAAACTGTGCCAGGTCTAATAATCTGGGGTAGGGTCATTTTTGGAAGAAGCAAATGAATCTTATCCTTAGATGAATAGGAGGCAGGTATATGAAAATATGGCAATCCTCTGCCAATTTTTATCCTAAAGGACAAGGCAATTGGCTGTGTCCCTAAATAGCTTATTGCACTGAGATAAAGATCTTCAATTGATTGTCTCTTCTTCATTATGTATTGTGTATAGTGTCTCTCCTTTTACCTGTATTTATTTAGTACTGGGGCTAAGCTCTCTCTTTGAATAGAGGCGTACAGAATTTAGTCCATAGAAATATGCATAGGCTGTCAGAGAGAGGAGAATGGAATGCTTTTTTCCTAATTGGCTACTTTGTATTACAGTTTTTAATGAATAGGTGCTGTCAACATATGTGAGGCAATATTCTCTCAAGAAGCAGAATTGTAACCCAGATAGTTGTGTAGTTGGTGTTTAGGTCTCCAAGTGTTCAATAAGTCTTGATTTTTAGACCAGGTTTTAACTTTGGAGAAACATGGACGTAATTATTTGGTAGTAATGTATTTGAAGCTTTTGCTTCAGCAGAGCATACTGACTGAGAGCTCTGATTTAGTGAGAACTGATTTAAGGTTCCAAGATACTTCCATAAATCACTGTGTGACTACAGCAATTCTAGCTAACAGTCCTCTCAGTGAAAGTGCCCTATGAGGTGTACATACTGCTGGGCACACACAAGAAGACTAGACTGGTGCCTTAAAGAGTTTGTAATCCAAGTTTAAGAACATACAACTGAATAGCATATGGAAATATTCAGAGAAGCACCATAAATTGGGGAAAATTACCTCATAGAAGTAAAAGCAAACAAATGATGCAAATGTTGCCGGAAAACCCTACAAGGTCTCTGCTAAAACAAGGACCAGTTGCTCACGCTGCATTTTGTGTTGGGTGTTTTTTTTTGTTTTTTTTTGTTTTTTTTTGTTTTAGCCCATCTCATAGAGACAGTACTGGCTTCCTCCTTTGTTTATAGTCATCTGTGTGAGTCATCTTTCAATGTGAATATTGCAGAATTGCCTATCCAATTTTTCTTTAACTTATACTCTTGTTTAGCTACGGACTTGGGAGTCCCATGACAGTAATAGCAGGAAAACTGCTGGCAAGACTTTTTTAGGGCAGAAAATGGGAGACTACTCAAGTCTTTCATTTGACTAAAAATTCGTATTCATGTTTTTGCTCGAGAGCTCAGTGGCTTCCTCTGGTGCACAGTGAAGATCTCACTTATGCCTTCATTTCTGGATTATTTGGGAGAATTTTTGAACTCTCTTAATAAAGTAGCATCCAGAATTGTAATCCTTTCAGCCACACCCAAAGGGGAATATTTAACTCTTCATCAAATGGAAAGGAAGTTTGTTTCAGAGCTGGCCCTTCATTGCAAGTTTTTAGTATTGGCACTTCCAAGTTGCAATGTCAACCAGTGGGGAGCAATCAGGATGCAGGACACCTCAGAGCAATCAATTTAAAGCACAGAGCAACCAGGCACTGGCTAAATGGAAGCTCTAAAAATGCATGCATCATGGTTAGCTAGTTAAAACTGAGCTATAACTTGTTCTCTATCTAGCTTTTGTTAGCAGAATTATTTTGTGCCACCTTCCCCCCCCCCCCCACTTTAAATGGGAGACTACTACTATTGGAAACAAATAATACTGAAAGAACTGACTAGGTGAATGTTTACTCAAAAGGCTACGCATATGTTAAAATCATGCTTAAATTAAACCTGAGTCTGAAGCCACCCCCCTTGTGGACAAAGGCAAGGTATCCTACATAGGTCTTCTTGACTACCCCAAAAGGTGACCCTATTTGTGCTGCCTTGCACCTCTTTATCAAAGGATCTGAAAGCATCTCACAGATATCAGAAGTATCTGATTAAGTCTCTACACGTGAGTAAATTGCATCCATTATATTGAGATTTGGCTTCAATACAGAAGTCGAAAATGAGCTTTACAGACAATCTTATCTCCTCCAGCACTTCAATTCCTTATGTAAATAAATAATCTAATTGCCCAAATGAAGGTCTAGACCGAACAAGTGAAAGTGAATCTTAAACTGTATCCTTAAAACTGCTCAGCTCTAGGGCTATTGGCCCTCCTCCCACAGCTCAGCCCTGAAGATGGAGCCCAAGAAGCTACTTGAATTTTAAAAAAAGGAATGTTTTTCTCACCTTTTGCCTAGCTCTTGCCTTTCATTGTGATTTTTTTCATGGTCTAATGCAGTACTGATTGGGTTTCCAACTCTGCAGGGCAATACTGAAATTCAAAAACTTTTATATGGATGTGAAATTTTCTCTTGTTTGTAATTTTTTTTTTAAAGACCCTTTTTCTTGGGCCTGTACTGCTGGAGTGTTTTATTTGTCTTCTCAGGGAGCACTTCTCCACTAGCAAAAATCTCTAGTAAAATTTTTAAAGGAGACTCCTAGAGTCTCAGATTCTGTGGAAGTGAGTGACATCCTCCACTTGGTTCCACAGCAGAGAAACTAACTGGGATACTTTGCTCATAGCTTTTGAAGCCAATACCATTAAATCAGATTTAAATAGTTTTGCCTGGCTACATAAAAGCATTTCCAGTTAATTTAAAATATTTTTCCCTTCTAAAATAGTGATACTCCACTACAAATAACTGACTAATGTGCAAGCCCAGTGCTGTGGGGAAGTTCATGTAATGAACTGTCTGTAAACATGAAAAGATGATGTACTTGCATGAGAGGATCCCTGTGACAGCTCAACATCTGGTCCCAGGCACCTAAGGGACTCTGATACTGCAAGAATCAATAGCAGAATCTTGAGGAACAAAACTGATTTGTTACAGATGCATTTCAGTTTTTCAGGTTCAGATTAAGGAAGGCTGTCTAACCATAGTGTCTCTAATGAAGATCTTCAATTTAAATAGACTATTGCCCTGTTTTAAGATGCCTTCCTAATGTTCTCTCTTGGCTGTGAAATCTTACTTGTTGCACTGTAAACCGAAATGCCAAAAACTCTATTTAGAATGTTGATACCATACTTGTACCCAATGTCTAATTGTCACTGAAGGTAAAATGGTATGAAGATTGCAGCCTCATCCCACCCAAATGACGACACTATTGCTGTCATCACCATCAGTACATGCTTAACAGCTCGTCAGTTGTCATCAGCCCCTTCCAAGTGACCAAATGGTAGGTAATTCATTTAACAGCTGGTAGAACAAAGTGTATAAGCCACTAGAGTGTTTAGCTAATTGCGTGATCTGATTGGCTGAGCTCTTGAAGCCCATAGAAGGGAGTAATCTAAATACAATACTGGGAACTAGGAACCAAGTTCCAGTCATGTCTTGGACACTGACTCACTCTGACCTTGGGCAATTCACTTAATTCAGGTTTCAGAGTAATAGCTGTGTTTAGTCTGTATTCGCAAAAAGAAAAGGAGTACTTGTGGCACCTTAGAGACTAACCAATTTGTTTGAGCATAAGCTTTCGTGAGCTGCAGCTCACTTCATCGGATGCACTTCATCCGATGAAGTGAGCTGTAGCTCACGAAAGCTTATGCTCAAATAAATTGGTTAGTCTCTAAGGTGCCACAAGTACTCCTTTTCACTTAATTCAGTACCTCAGATTCCCAGTCATTGAAATGGTGTGAATACTGGATTGCCTCAAATTGTTAATTCTCATTTAGAGTACTTTGAAGCAGGAAAAAATTGTAATCTGTAAGTGTTAAGTACCTATACCGCTCCTTCTTCCAATTCATAAAGTCATTTCACGCATATGAAAACTTAGCTCTATAGCACTTGAGAAAAGAAGGTAAGTATCTGTTACAGAGGAGGGGTTAAGTGACTGGCCCAAGTGTAACTTGTTTAATTCTTACTGTGTTGCAATGCTTATTCATGTCCCTATGCAACATTCACTGGGCATTACGTCAGTAATCAAAATATTACAGTTCTGACCAACCTCTAGACAGCTGTTGGTGCAGTCATTTGGGCAATTACTCCACAAGGTAGGCATTCTCCTGGAGCCTTTCCATCTATGAACACTGTGGCTAGGAACTGTAGCTAAAAATTTGTGGTCTAACTCAATAAAGTTATACCATATATGAATTTTACCTGTAGCTAATAATGCAGCCTCCTAACAGTATTTAACTCCTATTCAGGTGGTAGAGTCCCAGAGCCACACCAACAACTGAACTCTTACCTTTACAGCTGAAATGTTCAATGCTTGAATCACTCATTAGAAACACAGGATATGACTGGCAACTTAGGTGGGACAGTCTGAACTTGGGTATCTCTTCTAGCAGTGGCCAGTGTCTCTCACCATAGGCAGGTGAAGAGCCTACAAATCAGTATATTGTGGGAAGGGTGAAGGACAAATTCACCACTGGAAGTGCCAGGAAGTTAACTTGTACTTGATTGATCTTCTTGGCTTGCATATCTACAAACTTTGGCAGTTTATAGTTAACCCCACTGTAATAATGGTCACTTAGCTATTTTCATTTATGCAATAACTATAAGTTGTAGTAGCAGTGGATAGGAGTCTATTCAGGGCAGTAACTGTGTGCTTGGAATACATGCTTAAAGTTGAAAAGAGGCTTGATGCAGGATTTTTCATGACTTGTGTCCGAGCCATACAGGATCAACCTACAGTTGGTCTAAAGAGGACCAGTACAAATAACTGCAAAGTGGATAGAAGAACTTCTTGAAGCGTCTAGCCAGAACATATAAAAGCTCTCCTGCATGTCCCCACACAACCTAAAATTTACCTGACTGTCTGCTTGTATGTGTGGTGGTGTGCAGGTGTATTTGTTTTTGCACCTGGGAGAGGGGCTAGCTACTGTTTTTTCTGTGGTAGAAGTAATAGTAACTGAAAAATCAGGGATGGTCCTTAAAGATTTGGTTCAAGGTCAACAAACAAAAGTGAGTGAAGCTAGTTAAGGATTTTCCTTTCCTTTTGCTAAAGATACAAATACAGAAGGCATCGGATCTTAACACTAAGTCAGTCATTGATGAGACTCTTTGAGCTTTTAAACTGTTTGGCCAACAGGTGGTTATAAAACAAATACAGTAAACAAATGTGGCTGCAGTGTAGTCTTAAAGGAAAAGCAAACTTTGCTAGTAAGCGGTGTCGTCTTTTTAAAATTAGAGAGGATGTTGGCATCTCGGACAAGCTCCTTGAGAGGTAGCGTGGATGGTGGAAATGGTTCTAAGATAGCCTTTTCTCTAGGTCAGTGGTTCTCAAACTGTGGGTCGGGACCCCAGAGTGGGTCACAACCCTGTTTTAATGGGGTTGCTAGGGCTGGCATTAGACTTGCCAGGGCCAAAGCCTGAGCCCCACCACCCAGGGCCAAAGCCCAAGGGCTAAAGCCCTGGGTGGCAAGGCTCAGGTTACAGGCCCCGCATCTGGATCTAAAGCCCTTGAGCTTCAGCTTTGACCCCACCTCACCCCTCCCACCTGGGGTGGTGGGACTGTGGCGGGCTCAAGCTGTGGGTCCCCGCTTCTGGGGGTCATGTAGTAATTTTTGTTGTCAGAAGGGGGTCACCGTGCAATGAAGTTTGAGAACCTCTGCTCTAGTAACTAGTTCAGATCCAGCTCTGTGCAGTAGTGAATGCAAGCCACCTCAGTATGGTAACTTTTTTTGCATTAGCTTATGTATAATGAGTTGGTTGATGCAACTGAATTTCTAGTGTCCAGAAATATCTGCACACTAACTGCCCTTTGTTGGCAGTCTAGAAATGGACCGAGAACTGAATAGGCCAGGGAGGCTGAACTCCCTTTTGCCCTAAATGGGGGATTTTCAAGACAGGTTTGAGTCATGCCAGCAGATAGCCGAGAGAACAGCACACACTTCCCTGAGCTATTCTTGTGTTGCGGATCTACTGATTTCATTCTCCAGGCTGGCAGTGTGCTCTCACTAGTTCCTGTCCTAAAAATCATCATAGTAGTTTAGAAAACCTTCAATGCTGAATCACAAAAACATGGATCTTGTATCAGTGACTTCAATAGCTTTAGCTGATTTGAAGCATTCTAGCCATATCTCAGCAAGACACAATGAGTAAAAATTCTAAATGAAGTGACTCAAGTGAAAAGTCTGAAATATTGAAGTGAGCTAGGATATATTCTCAGTTCTCCAGTTCTCCAATCTTTCACAATGAAAATGAAATAAAAAGTCAGCTCTTGCAAGACCGAGAGGCTTGAGGCCTAAAATAGGACCATGGATCCTATACTGCCACGTGACACTTGGGTTGGATTTGAACCTTGTTTGCTGATTCCAAGACTTCATTGTCTAGTATTGCTGTAGACACCCAAAAGGTTGAGAAATGAGCCTTGAATAACTACTACTATAGGCTAATACAAGGATCTGGGAGAAGCTCCAATCAGCCCCATGGACTCATGGGAATTGCATGTTTAGACCATGACAGGTCCTACCACAGGGATGAATTTTTAGTGGGGAGAGGGAAGTTGGGAGTTACTAGCAGGGTTAATTGCTAAAACTTCAATGTGGTGATTTTATTTTATTACTCTTTCAGGAGGTGGACATTGTGGTAGCCCCTTGTCGGGGATTCCAGTCTGCTGAGGTCACCTTGGGAGAGTATGTGAACCATGTCTTGCCTGTCATCACCTTTGCCATCAGTGAGACTAAACTCTCAGCATCTGATGAAAATGAACTGCGGGAAATCCAAGAGAAATTCTCTTTGCCTGTTTTCTTTTGCAAAGTGCCAGAGTCGGAGGCTGAATTGATCTCTCCCAAAAAGGCTGAGAATGAGAAGTCATCCCTCTTCTGTCAGCTGATGGACCTAGACTACCTGAGTACTAACCACTGCAGCTGTGGGGCCCCTAGCTCTGATGCCAAAGCCCAGAGCATGCTGGTGGAGCAATTAGAGAAATTCCGCCTCCTGAGCACTTTCTCCAGGCAGGTGCTGCAGAAGCACCTGGTGGATGTCGCCACCATCCTGAACCTGGTGCACTGCCGCTGCCTGGACATCTTCATCAACCAGGCTTTTGACATGCAACGAGACTTGCAGATCACCCCAAAACGGCTGGAGTACACGCGCAAGAAGGAGAATGAGCTCTATGAGTCTCTGATGGGTATTGCCAATCGCAAGCAGGAGGAGATGAAGGACATGATCATAGAGACTCTCAACAATATGAAAGAGGAGCTGCTGGAAGATGCTGCTAACATGGAATTCAAAGGTAATCTCTGGTAAGAGGAGAGAGATGGGAAGAGATCTGAAGATGACTAAATTTATAAGCCCCTCCACAAACTTTGCTTCTTGGGCCAATGTAAATGAGGATCAGAAGAAGTCTGCCTTCCTGTGTGACCTCTTCTGAATCATCTAGTCTGTAAAGCAATCAACTGGTAGTCTGCTACACTGGACTATTTTCTCTAAGCATATCACTGAAGTAGGTCGGAGCACACAACTAGACCAGGAACACCTGACTTCTAATTAAGTCTGACAGTGATTCATGCTGCGTAGACCAGAACAGGCTACTTAGGCCTGGCCTATGCTAAAAGGTTAGGTCGACCCAGCTACATCATTGAGGGGTGTGAAAAATTCACGCCTGTGAGCAGCATAATTAAGCAGATCTAACCCCTGGTGTAGACAGCACTAGGTCGATGGAAGAATTCTTTCACTGACCTAGCGCTGTCTACTGCTGCTTAGGGAGGTGGATTACCTACGCTGACAAGAGAGCCCCTCCCGTCTGGGTAGGCAGTGGCTACACTGAAGCACTACAGCAGTGCTGGGGCTGTACCGCTGTCGTGTTTCAAGTGTACACAAGCCCTTGGCCTCTTTGCTTTAATGTCCTGTTTTACAATGGGAGATAGTAATTGTCTACATTAGTGGTGGGAAAATGGCTGTGAGTAGTCAAAACTGGATAATAAAACCACTTTTTTTCAGCAAAAAATGCAAGTTTGTCAACACCAAAACATTTTGCAAATTTGTGTTGACTTTGTCAAATTGTTGGTCACAGAGCCTCGATTTTTTTTCAGAATTTTTAGAATACTTCTCACTCTGACACTTTCAAATCCACTTCTCTAGAAACTTCCTTTACTATTATAAAAATAAGTGTAAACATACGCTAAATAGGAACATTGTTTGACCCCAAAATATTTTTTTTTACTTTTCAACTTGCCAAAATATTATTAACAAAAACAGTTTGTTCTGGTTCAGCTCCACCAATCTTTTTAATAGTCAGTCAACTGAAATATTGCCAGTTTGCCTAGCTGTGGTTGTGAGGATAGTAAATCTCTTAAAAGAAAACTGTGAAGTGCAAGCCTCTACCCTGCATTCCTAGAATTTAAAGTCCCTTTCTTTCTTTCACAGGTGAGGACTGTTGTCTTAAACAGCTTTACAGTATTGAACCTTCTAAAATAAAACACTTCTATATAGATCCCTGGTTGCCCTTCTTCTATTGTTTCCTGCTGACCTCTGGGCAGTTAGCTGGTGGTGCATCAGAAAGCATGGGTTATTGCCTAAAAGTCTGTTTGGCATGCTCAACACATGGAAGAATGCAAGGACATGTGGTGTAAATTTTAACTAGTATGCAATTTTATTAGTCAAATTACATCCAGGGGACAGTCCAGTGTAGTCACTTGGAGCACATCAATCCTTTGGCTCCCTTACAGGGGGAGCACCCAAGAATTGACAATCATCACACGAGAAGGTTCTCAGGGTGCCCCCAGCTGCCCACTATCATCCCATTTTTGGGAGTTGAGGTGACAAGTGACTTCGACAGCCAGACAGCACTGCTATGAAGTGCAGTGGTGGGGCAGTTGCCCCACGGTCATATCCCATCTTTGGTTTGCATTTGACCCAGGGTGGGGGTGAGGAAATAGACAAGTTGCCCCATCTCATAAGGAGATACCCTTCGGATGCCCACTTTGTTAAGACTTTGGACCTGGAGCCTAAATCGGAGAGTTCCTGCACTCGGCACCTTCCAAAAGTTGCAACAGCTAAACAATTCTCCTGTAGGTTCTAATGGTGACCTTCAGGAGCAGGAGAATCCCAGCCCTCCTGTTGCCCAAAACTCAGCCTCTGGGTTTCTCTGTGAGGGCAAAAAACCCAACCGATCTTGGTCAATCTGGTGGAATGGGGAAAAATTCTTTTCCAGCCCCAAAGTGGCAATTGGCATAGCCCACGGTGACCTAATAAGGATTGGGGTGAGCTGATTGTTGGGAATTAGTAAACAGGAAGTGGCCCTGAGCACAGGTCTCCAAAGTTCATAACAAATCCCGCACAATCTCCACCCCACCCTGCAAGCTGTATGTAGGCAGGAAATCTCACTGTCCTTTTTGCCCTCTCCCATCATGGAAACCACCAAGCTCAACCGTGGTTAGGCTTGGGGCCCTCTTTTGGGAAGAGTTAGCAAAACCTGCTCTGTTCCTGCAAGCTGAATGGCATGGGTGGTCTTTTTGTGTTTGAAGATGCATGGCTTCCCAATGCACTTCCTAGTGAGGTGTAACTTCTGTTGGTAGCTTTTGAGCTCCAGGAGTGAAGGGTTTATTAACTGTTGTGAATGGTTAAACTTAAGTAACATATTCTCTCTGAGTCTTTTGGTCTGGGGCACTAGATAGTCCCATGATTAGCTACAAATGGGTGCTTTGATGTGGCAGGTTTTATAAAACTTGTCAGGCAATGGTTTGCGATAACTTTTTTTTTGGTCCTTCAGGAAGGAACGTTGACATGGAAATGCACTTTGAAGTGACATGAAGGGGTTTTCTGCTTGAAATGAAATTGAAAATAGCTTTAGGCTGTAAGATTGGAGGAAGTGGTTTACTTTTCTTTACGTTCAAAAGGCATTGAATGCTCTAAGGAGGCTTTTAAATCTCTAGACCTGCACTTTAATTTTAAAACTGGAAAACAAATGCATGCAGTCCTCTAGGAGAGATGGAGGGTGTGGAATAGAGCACCTGCCATAAAGTAGAGAATGAGCATGTGGAATACCATGTATCCAGATTTTTGCCTCTGGAGTGCAGTCACAGTTGGGAGGGAGAAGGATTGTTCTGTGACTTAGAATATGTTTGCTTTGTATCAGTCACGTTAAGTACAGCCATAACCATGAAGGGTTGGTCTACACTGCAGTGTTGGTTTGAGTTAATTCTGCTTGAGTGAGAGTGTCCACACTGAAATAACACTTGAGTAAAAGTGTTTAGTGTCCTGGAGTAATTAAATCCCCACTGTATTATTTGAGCATCAGCAGCTTCAGCTCACAGCATCACAGCTCAAGCTTCAGCCCACATCCCCTGATGGGCCAGCTAGCTAGAGTTTAAAGCATCATTTAACTGGAGCTAGAGACTTTGTGTGAATGGGAGTTGGGTTATGGGCACCATGTTGCGCTTGGAGTTAAACAAGTCCTCGGGCTTTATCTGTGCTGCAATCAGACTGCAATCAGGTGTGACTGCAGCTTGGGGAGGTGTACCTACACCTAGCTTTAATCTAGCTAGTGCAGTTAAAAGTAGCAGAGAAGACATGACTGCACAGGCTAGCAACAAAAGTATGTACCCCAAGTCCCTGCTAAGCGTGTACATCCCATGCTGAAGTCTGTGCTGCTATGTCTCCACTGCTTTTTTCTTTTAGCTGCATTAGGTAGTTTAAAGCTAGTATGAGTGTGTCTACTTGAGCTCTAATCGCGCTTTCAATTGTAATGTAGACGTAGCCTTTAGTGAGTACATGCCTTTAGTGTGCACGCTGCTGTGTAGAGCTGGGCATTCAGGAGAATGTAAAACCAGACTGCAGTAACTTGAGGGCCAACAGCATCTGAGAGTTTTTGCTGCAGGAAGGAAGGTAGATTCTCCTGTTGTGGCCTCTGATGTCCTAAGTCAGTCACTTGATTTATGTTTAAAGAAGCTAGACTCTCCCTTTGGATTTTGTGTTCAAAGACAGGGCTCCAGCCTGACCTCTGAGCGTTGCTGTAGAACTGGGGAAACTGGCTGTGGTGCATGCAACTTGACCAGCTAGTTACCTATTGAATAATACTTGGCGTTTGTATACCAAGCATTGAATAAGCACCAGATAATCTTTGTGATGTGAGGAATGATATGGAGGAACTGAGGTACAGCAATAAGTGGTTTGCATGAGACCTTGCTTTTAACAACAGAGCTCAGACCAGATTTCAGTTCTGACTGGGAAATTGCTGTGATGTGCATTTGAAATCAGAGGGCAGGGTAATCCTTGTCCCCTTCCATCTTGAGGGTTAGATGGGAGGTTGGCAAGTATATCACGAGAGAAAGTGACTCGTATGGCAGCCTTCTGAAAACAAGCTTTAGTGTCCAATTGGGAGCTAATTATAAGCTCCTTGGGGCAGGAGGGACCGTTTTGTTCTGTCTATATAGTGTCTACACAATGGGGCTCTGTTCTATGACTGGGCTACTACAATACTACTGCTAATAATAGTCCTATAAATGTAAACAATCGGGCACAAGCATTGCAGTGGTGTGTATGTTGTTCTCATAGGCTATTAAGTTGGCTTGAAATTGCAGTAGGACGCGCAAGGGATCAGAAAGTATGTTTAGAGACTTGAGTCTCAAACTTTTTTGCATTTAGTGGAGCAGATAGCTTTTCAGTGAACTTAGTGCTGAGAACTAAAAAATTCTGTGTCTGAAAATGAACTGGAGGGGGTGAGATTGTGGCTTTGGAATGTCTGGGAATCACTGAGTTAGTTAAAAACAGGCAAATGGCCTGAATTCCCCCACCCTCCCAAATCACCATTTGAATATGCTTCAGAAACTACATACTCTCTGCAAAGAAAGTTGATCTAATATGTAATGCTTTGCTCATCTTTTTTTTTTTTTTTAAGCCTTGAAACATTTGCTAGTTGAATGGTGAGCAAAATATTTAGTCACATCAAGAGCAGGAATGTATAAAACCTTCCTAATATTTCTCTTACTGAGAGACAAGTACACAACAGAGACAAGTACACAACTCATTCACCAAGGGGTCAAATGGTGAATGAATTAGCCTTTCATCTGTGTCTTTGGTCCTAGATTTAGTATATGGCCCTAGGGATGCAGTGGGATGCATGCTTGTAGAACAAGCTTGCACAGCTTCCACCTGCTTTTAAGCCCAGTTTGTTGTGATTTTGAAAGAACAGTGCTAATCATCCTACTTCAGAACATCTCTTCTTTCCTCCCTGCCCACCCCCACCCCCCAAAATAAAACAAAACCAAAGCCCCCCCCATCTCAGTCTTTTCATCTTACTATAATGCTCCCTTGGGAGCAGTGGAGGGGCCCCTGTCCACATGGTTTCAACTAGCTTTCTTTCACAAACCATTGTTAGCAGCAGTTTGTCCAAGAGCATAAACAGGACCTAGAAGTCAAAACTCAAGATAATTAATTGTGTTAGAAGGGGTGGAGGGTGAGCAGAAAGTGTCGAGACAAGTGCTGTAATAAGCTTGTGCTGTAGCTGCTTTGCAAAACACAGTGCAGAAGCTTGTCATGTTTGACTGCTAATAGTACAATTGTGATGCCTTTGTGTCCTGGCTATACAAATCTTTCCTTCCTTCCTTCTTGCAGACATTATAATTCCTGAGAATGGGGAGCCTGTGAGTTCCAAGGACATTAAATGTTGCATTAAGCAAATCCAGGAACTGATCATTTCTCGGTTAAACCAAGCGGTTGCCAACAAATTGATAAGCTCCGTAGACTACCTGCGTGAAAGCTTTGTGGGGACGCTGGAGAGATGCCTGAGGAGTCTGGAGAAGTCTCAGGATGTTTCAGTACATATCACGAGCAATTATCTCAAACAGGTACGGTAGCTCAAACAGTTGCTGAGAATTTTCGTAGCGTTACTTTTTTACAAAGAATTTTGTTGGACTGTCACAGCAAGACTTGACTTTATCCAGATAGCATAAGAGAGCAGCACTAAAAAAACAAGGAAGAGTTGGGCAAAGCTATAATGTACAAGCCCTACTAAAATCAATAGAAGGAAGCAGAAACCTTTGAGAAACTGACGTAGTGGCTAGAGAAGAGGGGGTAGAATTGGGGAATCGTAGGCTCTATTCTCCTCTCTTCTCAGGCTTGCTGTATGATCTCTGCCAAGTCACTTAACATCCCTTTCGGTTTCCCAGTCTGTAAAATGGTGATAATTACCTATCTATGTAAGGGTGTGGTAAGGATTAAATACACGGAGTAATCTGATCTGGTAGACTGGGAGCCATCTGCAACATCGGGTATAGACCATTGCCAGAGGCAAGATACAAGATTTGCAGGACCAGTGCTCTTATTTGTTCTAGGTCGGTTTTCCATGCTGAATCAGAATTAAGCAAGTCATGGGTCCTACTTTGCTAATTCTCCCCTCCCTCCTCCTCCTCCCCCCTCCAGATATTAAATGCAGCCTATCACGTTGAAGTCACTTTTCACTCGGGCTCATCAGTAACCAGAATGCTTTGGGAACAGATCAAACAGGTACGAATAGTCTACATTCCTTTCTGTTTGGACTGTAAAATAGACTAGTTACTATCACACCCTGAGTCTCGTACTAGAACAATGGACTGCTTGGATTATAAACGCTGCAGGGATTGCTTATGAAACTTTGATACTAAATATTAATAACTTCTGCTTGTCTCTGTTCTGCAGAATTATACTTCTTTTTACAAACCATAAATGTGCAAATTAATAATGTGCCCCTAAAAGGGTTCTGGATGCTTCACAAAGCGAAGAATTGACTTGACAGTTGCTTGTTACAAGTATTCAGGCAAACCACTATATTATTATTATTATTTATTATTTGAGTGAGTGTCCATACAGATTTTGCTCTTCATACATGAGATTAGATTCTTTTGGGACTGTGCCTGTGCCCGGAGTACCTTTTCGTTCCTCATAATGGAAGGCATAAGGGGCGTGGGGCAGCAGCCTCCTGCAATCAGTTCCTTCTTACTGCCTGTTGCGGTTCCTGTATGGGTGTTCCTAGCTTTGTGCAGCTAGGACGCTATTTTTTTTTTTCTTCCTACTGTGGGGGGGAGGGGGGAGTGCTGGTCTTTGTCTAGTGTTGATCAATTGGTTTTCTTTGCCAATTGGCTTTAGTTACTTAATCTTAAACAGAGTAGTGAGAAGGTTTCTGCTACGCAAGGAATCCCTTCCTTGTATAGATCGACTGTACAAGGGCAGACCCAAGTCGTTGGAGTTCAAGGTCTGCCCATCCTGCACCTGCTATTCCTGTGAATGTCTGGCACTCCCAATGCCTATTGTGCTTTGGAGCAGTGAGGATCTGGCAGAGTTCAAGAAAATCTCTGAGAGGCACTGGAAGATCATCAGAGATGCAGAGCAGCCCTCCTGGTACCCACTCATTTGTCATCCTCCCTGACCGTACCAGCCATGGCAGTACTGGTCTCCCTACAAGTGAGCCTCTGTTCTAGGAAGTCAGCTTTATCCACTGTCTCCAGAGCCAGATCCCCCTCACCAAAGAAGCTGTCTTGGGCTTCTCTCCTGTCTGTGTCCGTTTATGGAGGGTGAGAGGGAATATGGTGGAGATTACTACTCTCCACAGATTTATTAGCCTCTGGCCATCTCCATCTGCAGATAGAAGTAGTTAAGCCCCCATTCACTACTTCTGTGGATGAACTTAGAGCCCTTCCAAGACCTTGCTAAAAGTGGTGAAGACCCTAGATATTCCACTGGAAGTCATGCAAGAGCATGCTGAGTGTCTGTCTTCTGAAAGTCCTGCAGCCTTCCTCTGCAGTGTAACTGGCCATGCCCATTGGTGACTGACCACTTGATTTGGCATACAGTGGCCTCAGTCACAGCAACATCAAAAGGGGCTGTTGGATACCAGGTGCCTGTGAAAGGGTTTGAATATTTTACTAGCACCCTACCCCTGGGACTCTTTTTATAGCGCAGGTGGCTCATGGGAAGTTGAAGCACCAAAGCCAGCCCGAGTCTACCCATGTGGATAAAGACCCCAAGAAATGAGATCTATTTCAGGAAGAAGGTACACTCCTCAGCAAGCCTTCAGATATGAGTGGCAAATGATCAGGTGCTGCTATCAGAGAAGGACTCTCTGTTACGGGACATTTTCCATTTTTACGGACAGACTTCTGAAGGGCCAGCACAAGGAATTGAAATCCCTTATAAAGGCCAGCTCACTGCCTGAATGGCACTTCAAGCAGCATTTGATGCTTTGGCTGCAGCAGCCAGGTTCATGGCTGCAGGCATCAGGAAATCCACCGGAGGTCCAAGTCACCATCAGCCCTCCTATTTGAGGGCAACAAGTTCTTTAATCGTGATATGGATGAGGAACTTAATTCCCTAAAAGACTCCAAAGCCACCTTGAGATTCTTGGGTCAGTATGTCCCAGCCCCAGAGAGGAAGTTACCATGATACAGACTGAAACTAGTCTCAATGCTATCCGCAGCTACTGACTTTAGAGCTGCTGAGGAAGGGGTAGTGATTTTACTGAGTCTGCCCCACACTGTGGGGCTTCAAGCAAAAATGGTGTTTTGTTTTTTTGCGTTTGGGCAGACCTCCCTCAGCTCCTCCTTCCTCCAGGCCTCTCTTTGACAACAGCCTGTCCTGCTTCCAGGAAGCCTGGGATGGGATAACCAAGGACTGGTGAGTCTTGACGATCCAGGTTCAAGCTGTTTTTATCCCCTAAGTCCTCCTTCAGGGGCCTTTCTCATCAGAGGTTGAGGGAGTCCACTTCTTGCTTCACTTAAATGGGAGTGGTAGAGGAAGTCCACACCCCCACAGAGTTCAGGGGCCAGGGACTTCATTCCCACTGCATCCTAATTTCAAAGTTGGGAGACTCCTCACCTATCTTTGTCTCAATGCTTTTTTAGCCATTGCTTCAAATTCTGCATGGTTACCCTGGACTTTATAATCTCCTCTCTGGATCCCATGGACTGGCTCACTGCTCTTGACCTTCAAGGTATATATTTTCCCATCTTAATCCTTCCAGCTCATGGATTCCTGGCAAGAACATCCATACTATCAGCAGAGTTCTACCCTTTGGTCTCTCAGCATCCCGATAGGTGTTCACCTAAGTCCTAGCTGTGGTGGCTGTCCACCTGAAGGCAAGGTATCAAGGTGCATCTGTAATGGACAATGGGCTGGTTGGTACAGGGGCGCTCCCACAGCAAGTGACCGACCTCGCTTCAAAGGACACCAAACTGCTTTTTATCACCAAGTGTAGAATCTTTGTGGACAACAACTTGAACAATTACTTACAGTAACTGTGATTCTTCAGATGTGTTGTCCACAAAGATGCCATGACTCCATCTCCTTCCCTGATGATTGAAATCCTGCTCCTAGGGGATCCTTATTGGAAGGAATGGAGTACAGGTGCAGCTGGCCCTGCCCACTTAGCTACAGGGAGCAAGGGGGTGCAGAGTGCAGATGTGGCTCCAATGAAACACTGCTATTGAAAAGAAGCTGGACTCGTGCACATAGGGCACCTGCATGCTGAGAGTAAAAGCTGTGTGGGCAACTCATCTCAAAGAACCATACTTGTTCTTCTTTCTGAACCCAATTCTGCCCTCAGATGACCTCTTAAGATTTCAAAAGAAGGAAGTAGCATATCAGGCCTGAGGGCAAGATTTGGCCCTTCAGTTTAATTGGTTTAGTCCTGTTCTGTTAGATAGTTCAGCGGATTACCTGGGTTAGCCCACCTGCTATCACCATGGAGTGGAAGCGGAAAGTAGCTCAGGATGCTATTGAGAGCCTCAGCGCCTCCAAGCTGGCGAAGAGCATCTGCAGCCAATTCCGGACCAGGCTAAACAGCTCTCATGAGGCTTTTGCAGCCTCTCTGCGACAGGTAGGTGTGGGGCTGTGAGGTGGGCAGTGCAAATGCAGAGCCCCATGAGGAGAAACAAATTGGGGTTTCTGTACAGTGCCACTCTGGGAAACCAGAACTGTCACAAGTGAGGTGGCCAAATGGTGGGCAGAATAGTCAGCCCATTGCTGTCCTCCTCAATGTAGAAGTATTGCCTGTCTAGTGGGAGACACTCTGGCTTGTGATGCTTCGGCTTCATCAGCATGGGAAGCTAACTTAGAGCCATCCCTGCAATGAAGTGGGTGCCCTAATGAAATGACCCATCTTGAAAATGGGACCCCATAGACTCCAGTGTCTTGCCTTGCTTTCACCTTTTGCTTCTATGTGAGGCATGTGACCATGTGGAATGACTCTACACATAATCTCTGGCCTTCTGTCTTGGTAGCTAGAGGCTGGCCATTCAGGCAGGCTGGAGAAAACAGAAGACCTTTGGCTGAAGGTGCGGAAAGACCATGCCCCTCGGCTAGCACGGCTCTCGCTGGAGAGCAGGTCTCTGCAAGATGTGTTGTTACATGGTGAGCACCTACACCCGATCTTCTTTCCAGCCTCTTGCGAGGGTGTGTCTTGGATTAGTTCTGTCCTGCTTCTGCAGGGGTTGGGAGAGCAAGGGCAAGGGGGACTCCTCATCTAGCTGTAGATTATTATACCAGAATAGTGCTGGCTGGAACGCTGATTTGCTTCTGACTTTGCTTCTACTTGACACGTGCCAACTAAGTCGACGTATTGGGTATGGTTGCTCCGAGGGCTGCAGGCCTATGAAAGGGAAAAACCTCGCCCATCTTCTAGTATAGGATGTTGTGGGAAGGCTGATCAGGGGGCAGTAGGATGGATAGCTAAAAACAATTAGTTTGTAGACACAGAACTGGGAGAATTCTATGGAGGGGCGGGGCGTAAATTATAGAACTTTGAAAAGCTAATTGTTTAAATCATATATACTTCAATGCTGTGCTCATTTTTAAAAAGAAAAACTTTACAACAAATTTGTGGGCCTAACAAGAACTTTTAGGCAGGCTCGATAAAGATAGAGATTTGTTTTGAAGACTTACTCTTAAATCCTGTGAGACTCCCTGGGATGATTCATAGGGTTGGTAATGGGATATGGAACCGTCAACCTCTGTGGTCATGGGATCAAACCCAGCCTTTGTGGGTACTGACCAAAAAGCTTGTCTGAGGGTTGTGTGGCTTGTATGCTGCTAGCTGGAATGAGTCCTGTTCGCTTACAGATAGGTGTCTATATCCTAAACCACGACAACCATTGCTATGTCTCCTGTGTTGGCAGTCTCAGATTAGACAAAGGATTGAATGAGCAATGAAGATAGAACTCCCCTTTTTCCTCTTTGGTACCTCCTCATATGGGGATGAGTCACACTTGCAGAAGAGTTCAGAGAGATTGTACAGGGCTGTTGGCTGTTCTGCATATAAATATTGTGGCCTATACCAGTTCCAATATAGCACTGACCTAACAACTTAAACTATCTGATTTCAAGAAGGACCCACCTACCTCCCCCTGAATGTGAATGTGAAATACTAGTTCAGTTTATGGCATCATCCTAGCCAGATACTGATGCTAGAGGGGAAGAACGTGGAAGCTTTACCTCTGATCAAACTGACACATTGCTGTGTGTTTGCAGGTAAACCGAAGCTAGGCCGTGAGCTGGGCCGAGGGCAGTATGGAGTGGTGTACTTGTGTGATAGTTGGGGAGGCCATTTCCCATGTGCTCTCAAATCCGTTGTGCCTCCAGACGAGAAGCACTGGAATGACCTTGCACTTGAGTTTCACTATATGAGGTGTGTATTGGTAAACTCTCCTCTAATCTGCAAATGCCAGCTGAACCTGGTTAGATTCTGATAGCTATGCAGGTTGGCTTACGTGGCTTGAGGCAGAGACTTTGGTCCAATGTAGTTCCTTGCTGCTCCCAGTAACTTGGTCAGTGCCGAGGATTGCCACTAAATGCTGCACAACTTTGAGTGAGGACTTTCAGATGACTGTCAATGCTACTTATAGAATAGACAAGACAGTGCAAAGCTCACCTGCTGTCCCACCTCATCTCTCCCCAGGGCTGATTCTCTTGTGTCTGCAATACTCGCGTCCTCTGCTGCTGCTTGCAATAAAAGTCAGTTAGTATTGCATAGTGTTGCACAGTTGTCCCTGTCCTGGCCTTGGTATCTAATGTACTATCTCTCCTTTCATCTAGTACCGTGCACTCTTTCTGCCCAAAGTGTGCTATTCTGCATTCACTGAACAAAATGACAGTGGGACTACAATGTAGGAAACGTAACCAGCCTTGGCTGTATAGAGCTGCCTATACTGCAGTGCAGACAATTCTGTTACAACAAACTGATTCAGTGATCTGTCCTTTGCTGTAGCCATAGTGGTGGTAGCAATGAGCAGCATTGTCAGTCCTCTCCTGTCTTGTCCTACTATACTTGTTAAGAGCCCAGATGTTGGGTCCCTTATAAGGAGGCTAGGCTTGATTTAAGAGGGAAGGAGGGGAACTAGGCAGAATTGTAGTCTATGGGAATATATTCCCATATGTTTATCTGTTCTGATTTTGTTTCTACAGGTCTTTACCAAAGCATGAGCGACTGGTAGATCTCCATGGGTCTGTGATAGATTACAGCTATGGGGGAGGTTCCAGCATTGCTGTCCTACTGATAATGGAACGGTTGCACAGAGATCTCTATACAGGACTAAGGGTGAGAAGGAAAAATGGCTGGAAGCACCAATTGAATTCATAAACTGGTCTAGAAGAAAGCTATTGGTCTGTTTACCACTTTCTGGTGTCATTTCCCTCAATATATTTGTAACTGACTTTAGTCAGAGCAAGTATTTGTTTAGCAATACATGGAAGGCATGTCATGCATCCATGTAAAATCTCAGCAGCACTCAAAGTGATGAGAATGGCAGATTACTTAACTGTGACTGTTGCAAATTTTGTGTTTGCATGTAAAATTTAGCTTTAGCCAGTTCTGGTCTGTGATTCAAACGGTCAGGAAGCTAAATGCGCAAGTAGACCATATCCTTGATTTGCTAAATTTGGGCTACAGAACAACCATAAAAATACATCTGAGCACATCTTTGGAGAACTTTTGACATACCTAGGCCGAGTTTTAATTATGGATCTATAATGTTTTAGGAGCTTCCAATTCTCCTTTACATGAAGGCCCTCTTATACTGCTGGAGTGGTGTAAAGCGACATTAGTGTAGCTGAGAATTCAGGCCTGCAAATGGCCATTTTAAGTAGGAAAAGCTGAATTGGCCTATTTTAAACAGGCTACCATACTGCCAGTGTATCTGACAGTGAAAGTCCCCTAAAAGGGAAGTCACTAGCTGAAGGCTGAAATGCTAGATGGAATCGGTACTTGAATTTCCCAGGGTATAACTCTCAGCTTCTATGTGAGAGGTCCAGTTCAGGTGCCTTTTCAGATTGCGGTTTGCAGCTATGTTCTGCAGCACCTTACACTTCAAAAATCCCTCTCAGCCCAGGGAACTTTTGGGGCATCACTTCACCCATACTGCCAACCTGAAGCACATCCACCTGTGGGGTGGAACACAGCAGCTGTCTAGCAGAACAGTGATACTAGACGGTCTAGACCAGAAAGTGAAGAACACTCTTTTGCTTGACAAACCCAGTTGAACATTTGGTGCTTCAGACTGTTGTAAACAGCACGAAGCTGGGACGCTGTGCCCTGTGTCAGTATAGCAGTAGAAAGGACAACACTTAATTTGATTTAAACACACGAAGGCATAAAATATAAGAATAATAAAAACCTATATTGTGTACTGTAGAAGTGAAAGGAAACATGACTTCTTGGGGTAGTGGTCTATAACCAAGATCTTCCTGAAGGGGAAGTCTTCAGGATGGAGTACAGTTGCATTACTGTAATAATTACACAATGCTTTAATCTGGCTGAGACTGCTGTACTGTGTTTGATCTGACCTGTACTGGTGAAGGTGGCATAAGAGATGTTGCATTGCTTGATCTTTAGCATCTGACAACTTGGTATGTTTCGGATACCTTACGTTCAGAAGTCATGTGGCCTTTTTGCTGTTGGCACATCCATCCCTTTCATCTTGCTGCCTGCAGTCCTGGCTGACTCCATCAAGCTGTCTGTGCCAGTTTAGCAGCCACTTCAGGAGTAAATAGTGGGATCATGACGGCATGTTTCGTTACCGATCAAAAGAACTAAACAGACTAGGATAAGCAGATACCATGTTCAGAACCTTGTTAAACTAATGTACCAGGATGTTGGCAACAAAAGCAGCTCATGCCAAGTCCATTCCATTGCTTGGCATTCACCCATGGCTCTGGCAGGAGCTCCTTGCATGTGTTAAAGGGTCACTTAGCTAGATATTATTTACTGGAAAGGACCAGGAAGTCCCACAAATACAAAGTAATTTACATTTGTGGGATTAGTAAATCCTCCTGTGTGTGCCTCTTCCTCAGGCTGGGCTGATACTGGAGACACGATTGCAGATTGCCCTGGATGTAGTTGAAGGGATCCGGTTTCTACACAGTCAGGGGCTTGTTCATCGGGACATCAAACTTAAAAATGTATTGGTAAGGGTGATCTTTCTATACTTCACTTTCTCTTGGTTAGTCCCTAAAAGCCTTTTTATCTCCACTGCCAAAGGGGAACTAATAAATTGTTCGTAACATTGACAATAAATGAAATAATGGCCTTATTCACGTAAATGTTTCCGTAAGAAGACTTGTGAACAAATGCTTTTCACTTTGATGGCACTCTTCATGAACTCCTCAAAACACTTACTACAAATATTAGTATTACAAAATGTCCCTGTCAGCTGTAGAAGCATTATTATTATTATTTTGCAAGTGGGTTAGAGGTGAAATGACTTGTGAGAGGATAGTTTGTTACAGATGGGATTAGATTTAGGACTTTCTGGTTCCTGGTCCTGTTCTCACACTGCTAGACCATACCTTCTGGTTAATAAACATGTAAAAACTTGTCCTGTTACTTTTTTTTTTCTTACAGTCCTATAGCAGTCAGTAATTAGAGCAAACTCCCAACAATTCAAACACGAATACATTTTGTAAAGTTGCTTTTAATATTAAAAAGCCAATAATAGGGTTGAAAGCATGATTAACCATCACCTGATGTATGGATGGCTCTACAGCTTGACAAAAAGAATCGAGCCAAAATCACGGACCTGGGATTCTGCAAGCCTGAGGCCATGATGTCTGGCAGTATTGTTGGGACACCCATCCATATGGCTCCTGAGCTCTTTACAGGTAAGGTGGTGAATGGAATCTTCTATTGACTGTCTGCAGCTCCAGTCCTGAAGGCCCCAGACTCTGTACTATGCCTTTTAACTCTGGAGGGGGAAAACATAGTCAAAACTGTGGTAGACTTCAGTTGCATGTGGTGTGCATTTAACTTCACCTTCCTGTATTTTCAGTCTAAGTGATGATCATCTCCATTCTTTTTTCCTTTATGAGAAGAGAGGTTACTATGGGATTCATATGGCCTACAGAAGTCAATAACAAATTAATACACTGGAAGGGCTATTGGAGGTATTTAGTCTCTCTGGTACAAACCATTTTAAAAAAGGTCAGCTGTGTTTTAGGGTCTGATAAACGGTTTCATACAAATCGTAGAGTAAGTTGGGGAAATTCAGAGTTGAGGATGGGAAATGAACCTAGATATCCTCCCCAAGATGAAATAAATCTTGACTCAAAATTTGACGCGCAGCATTATGGTTCTGACACCAACTATTTTTCCTTTTTAAATTCCCCCCCACCCCATTTTGGGGGGGGTCTATTTCATTTTTTACAGTAGTTTCTAAAGGGCTCCATCAGGATCAGAACCCTATCCTGTTAGGTGCAGCACAAAAATGTCACCAGGAACAGCATCTTTTTTAAGATTAGAGTGATCACAGCAAACCTGTTTGTGTATCCTTCAAAGGGTAACATGCAGATGCTCCTGATTTAATAAAGTGTTCATAGTTAACATGCTAGGTTCTGATCCTGAAAAGACTTAAGCATCTGCTTACCGTCTATACATTGTAAGTAGTCCCCTGGGCTTTAATACGACTGCTTTGAAGGATTGGAGGCCTTAGGTTGTTTCCATGCTGTACAGTAACACACACCAGGCTGTGATGCAAATACTCAAATTAGTTTTGTACCTTTTATTTTATATTGGTGGCAAACTCTGGAGACGTTCATTTGTCCTGTTGCTCAAACGTGTTTGTTGCTCATTTGCCACAGGAAAATATGATAACTCAGTGGATGTTTATGCATTTGGTATCCTGTTTTGGTACATCTGTTCAGGACACGTGAAGTTACCAGAGGCCTTTGAGAGGTGCGCAAGCAAAGACCACCTTTGGAACAATGTTAGAAGAGGTATGTATGATTTTATGCTGCACTGCTGTTGGGTGATCTACTACTGTGTGAAACCTCTTGGAAAACTAAATCCTTTTTACCCTCTTCTAGTTTTTCTTAACTAGGAACTGTATTTCCAGTCCCAGCCTCTCTGTGGATTTAGTGGCCTTTGAGTAAAAAGTGCACTGCAGACTGTCACCCTCCAAGAGTATAGATGGGTAAATGACACTGGACACTTTTTCCTCTCTAAAGATTAGCTGGAATCTGGGCAGACTTCAGTGGGATATGCTGAAGGCCTGTCACTTAATGTTTAACTGAAATCTCTCTAGTTACTGGCACGGTTCTAAAATAGTTTCCGATAAAACACAACCTGTCCCTGCTGATTATTGTAACGGTGCTAGCACAACGTTTTAAATGCTATTCTTGCCTCAAAAGGACAATGTATTAAGGTTAGAAGGTAGAGTAAACCATATCCCAGAAACAGCCAGATATGTCATAATCCTTTAAGGAATGCTTAATTCCTTGCTATTTCCAGGCACCATCCGAATCCTTCACCCTCAAGTGTTTTGACTAGGTGCTAAAATTGTAAAATGCTGGGGATGATTGATGAGTAGAAGGTTGAAAATCTTTTACCATGGAAGACTGTCTATTATCGTTTCCCATTCTGAGCAATGAACTTCTGCTTCCCAAGTTAGAAAATAGTTTAACAGTGCAGTTGCTATCCTGTGGTAGCACATACTTTACGTGTATAAGTGCCTTATTCTTTTTAATGCCTGTCTACAACTTTTCCATGTACGAGAGACACTAAATCAAATAGGTGAGCCATGAATTTGTTCAGAAGGAAGCCAGATGTGCATTCATTCTCGTGTTCCAGGTCTGAGTTCTGCAATTGTGGGCTAGCTAGTGAAAAAGATCTTTCCCCTGTACTATTAAGCCTTTTCCTGTGGCCAGCTGCTCCAGTGGATCTGAATCATGCACATCCATACTTAGCTTGGTGCCTCCTGCCATTACCAGTTGTGAGATTTAACAGTACGCATTTCTACAGCTCCTAAAACCCCATCTGAAGTGGCTGGGGAAACTGCTGGGCACTGTTCTATTAATTTAGATGGACTAAATGGGCCAAAAGTATTAATGTAACTCAGTCACTGTCCAACATTAAACCGTGTTAAACAAGGTCTGGGGTTTGGTATACAGGGACGCCAGGTCACTTAGTGATATGGTGCAAACACCATTAAAAATCCTTTTAACCTTTAATAAAGGATGCAGAAAAGGAGGACAAACGGTTAAAGCATTTGAAATGTAAAGTATTAAATAGGGCTTTCAATTAATATCCCTTATTCCCTTTCACTGAAGAGAGTTTTAGGACCGTCCCTCTGTTCGACAGTTTTAGATGGTAAATAACTGTCCTTTGGAAGAAAGGAGAAGTTAGTTGAGATGGGCTGCTGATGGTTGTTAAAGTTCGATCCTGTTTCATCCCAAGTGGTATTTGGGATTTAGCAGGAGCCGGTAGAGTTGGTGAATTCATCTGGGTCCCCCTCTCTGGCCTGGCCTGGCCTGGTCTGGTCCGGGCATCTCTCAGGATCAGGCTGATGAAGGACAGGGACCCAAGAGATCAAGGGGGGTGGCAGCCATGATGGTGAAGCTTGTTCCCATAGCCAGATTTTTTTCTCACCAAAGTCTCTTCATTATGGACCCCAAAAGGGAGGGATGTGTGTAATAGCTCATCCCCCTCATGATTTGGTCCACCAGTTAGACCTAGTTTCGGACACACCAGTTTTGATTTACCAATTTTTGGTTCTACACTTTTCTTGTTTACCAGGCACAATCTTAACACAGTCCTGGGGTTATAGCAATAGGGCTTTTTGTTTGGACTAATTCAGTCTGCTGACCTCCCTTTCTTACCTTTTTCCCATCATTTGTTGTGATAGGTTCTTGTTACATCTTATGATCTTAAGAGCTTCCCTGGGAAAAATGAGCCTAATTAGGATACATTTCTAGACCCAATTATCACAACAGCACCTTCTTTACTAGGAGTGTCTTGAGAACTGCTAACATTTACTCTTCCCTAGCCACTATAATCTGAGCCGAAGTGACTAACATCAAAGGATCTCCTATACCTATTTAGTCAAGATTTTATAGCAGTTACCAGCCCCTGTTCTTCCTTTTTCCAGGAGTACGCCCAGAGCGCCTCCCTGCATTTGATGAGGAATGCTGGCAGCTGATGGAAGCTTGCTGGGATGGAGACCCTTCCCAGCGTCCCCTCCTGGGCATTGTCCAGCCCATGCTGCAGCGGATCATGGACAGACTCTGCAAGTCAAGCTCTGAACAGTCAAACAAAGGGTTAGATGATTCTACTTGAAGGAAACATGAAAACTGTTTTATTATGGGAGCACTCTGACCCCCTACTTGCAGTTGTCTTTTTGGAAGAAGTAGCTCTTTCTCGGTAACAGGAGTTGCACTGGAGCAAACAAAAGATGTCTTGCCTCTGAGAGCATTATGGACGTTCCGACTTGGGTAGCAGCCAGAAAAATTCCACTCCAGTGCACAAGTTACCCCAGCCCCCATTTTTATTACAAAGATGAGTGAATAAATAAAAGATGGAGAATCCAGGCCATTTGGACTGCAAGGAATCTCTGCTAATCCCCTCCGGACTGACCAAAGGAAAAGCATCTAATGCTTTAGGTAGCAACTGAGTCGCTAGGGCTTTATTACTGCAGTTCTCACTCCGTGGTAACAGTTGAACCAAAGTATCTTCCATCTGCTGCTATCTGTGGTTGATCTTTAGTATATCCACCAGCTTTCCTTATCCTCAAAATGGAGCTTGGATGGTTTGGGGGACAAATGACGGTAACTACTTGGGGTGGAACCCTTAGGCTACAAGGGGTGGGGGGATATGAGTGTCGTTGTGCATTAGCTTCTTGCAACACTCAGTATGTTTACATTGACAGGATCAGAGCATCCACACTTTACCTAAGGGGGAATTTCCGCATTCCACTGCAGCAGAAATACCCCAAAATCATAAGCTATCTGACTTTCTTTTCTTCTGACTTACTCTTAACCTGAAAGACCACTTTTTGTAAACAAGTTATTGCTTCAGATAACTCTGCTTAATAGTGGTTGTTGGGGTGTCTAACCTGGCCTTTCTTTCCCAGGCTTTTGGGAAGATGGGGACTTCAAACAAATGGTTCAGAGAAATTGCACATAGCGTTATAGAAACACAAGACGTCATTAGCAACTATTGACTGGTGTCCAAACCCACTGGAAAATTACCAGTTTGTGTTTTTAATTAAAATGCTTTCCTCGTTTTGAACTAAGTGTAAAGGCAGTGACTGTTTTAAATTCTGGTAGAGACATTTTAAATAAGATTTCAACTTTTTAAAGTCATTTGCTGGGTGAAAAAGTACCCAAGGGAAAACAGGTCTGCCATTCTTCAGCAGGGGGGGAGCGGGGGTGCAGCGGTTGCTGTGTCCACATCTGATCTCTTCACTCCTTGGGCTTTGCAGTTTGGTTGTATTAAAAATTAGAGGTCAGTTGCAGGGTGTGTGTGGGGCAGGACAGTCCTGATACCCCTTACATGAAGGGCTCCTTCTGAAAATACACCCTTGCCACAGTGATTCCTCTGCATTTGGTTGGCCAAGGTTGATACTTAGTAGTGCTTGCGGGAAGGTGGGGGTAGAAGAATGGAATCTGAATGAATGGAGGACACCTTTTGTATGTGTGAGGAAACTGATTACTTGGCAGTTTGTCCCCAGGTATAACAGCACCCCCCGGCTTCAGGAGATGGGGGCAGGCAGAGGCTTCATTTTAACAGGAAATCTAGTGTTCCGTGTGCAAAACCATGCAGGCATGTAAAATTAATACACCTTGCTGCTGGAATTGACTGGGTGGTACAAAGCAAAATTACAGCCAGTCGCCTTTTGCCTGTTAACAGCTTGAACAAAGGAGAGGGATAAATAACCCTGCAGTGTTACTCAACAGTCTAGTTTAACCCATCTTCTGTGTGCAATAAAACTGAAATAATGCTTTTTAAAAAAGATTGCTTTTTACTTAACTACAGACGATGGCATAAAAACTGTAGTCATAGTTCCACAGACAGCTTGCAACCTCTCCAGTAACTTGAATAGAAATGGGCAGCAGCTATAAATCACATGCCCAGAAAAACCAATCTTTTCAAAGCAGGACTATTACTAAGAACATCACTGCCTTGGTGTATATGCCACCAATGACTTTAACAGTATTAATCAGTTTTATATCCGTTTACTTTGTTCTGTGGTGGCTAGTAACTACGTTGAGAACTAGAAGAGTATAGGTCAGTATTTTTGCAGCGATAGACATAGTTTGTGTAACAAAACAAAAAAATAAATGAATAAAATTTAAATCTATATATGCAATTCCAGAAATGTCTTGTATAGCTTTCTCCTTTGTGGCACCTTCCTGACTTTTATCCTGTGCCTTTTTAATGCTGATTGTAAGTACCTTGAAGTCTTTGGGTTTTTTTGTTTTGTTTTTGTTTTAAATTCCCTTGGGATTGTTTTATGTATCCACAGCAGAGGCCTGCACAAGTTTTCCCACACTTAATACACAGCCACTTTCCTACCCCCCCCCCCCCCTTTGGCACTTGACCTCTTGCATAGCAGATTTCACATCACCTCTTTTTTTGCTTCAGAAGTAAGAACTCTTCATTAAAGCAAAGGGAAAACAAGATGCATAAATGATTATCCTGTTAAAAGGCTCTACTAGCTAATGATGTAACCAAAGGCAGTTATGTGAGTCTAATTCTAGCAGACCGAAAGGCAGTAACAAACTTGGATATTCGTTAATGTGTAATTGACATCTTGTATAGGCTCTGTATTTCTCTCATATGAAGCAGCCTTCATGGCCTGCAGATGAATAGATAGATGTACTATAAAATGTACCCTCGCTGTTAAGCATATAGAAAGAGCTCCATGTTATTTAACAGGAATTCTGGTGGCTTCTGTTTGTATGTGGACCCAAATCAGTGGTGAGTGCCAGTAAAATAGTATCATCGTTGTCTTATTTTAAACAAGACTCTCTGCATAAGACAGAAATCCTTCAAAAGGCTCAGGCTGCCTTAATGTGTGTTGCAAAAATATACAAACCAATGGCACACTCTGCCCCCAAAATCCACTAGATCTACCCAGCTTTCATTTCCAGCCTCTCTAAAGATGCAGAGGTGGGGTTTAGACCTAAAAGGATTTGAATGGAAGCTTTGTTTACTAAGCTGCATTCTGAGGTTTACGAACTGCCACTAATTTGCTGGCTGTTCCAGGTGCTCCAGCATAAAGCTTATTCTTCAGTCAGTGAGTTGGAAGCATGTAATAATAGGATAAATCTAATTTACCGAGCAAACATAGTTGCAAGGTTAAGACTTAAACTTGAAAGCTGCTAGTAGCTTACTGTGCAAAGATAAGAGCCACTCATCCCTGATTGATTTACCAAGGTAGCAACTTTTCAGCTATTGCTCTGTCCAGGACAGAAGTGACTTGATTGTTTGTTTCATATACTACATATTGTGGAATGAGATGGAAGAAAATGCTTCCTAAATGCAATGGAAGACTGGATCGTTGTGAGGCTGGAGGACTCCAGCCTCAGTGTTCTGATGCTTTGCCACTGCTGTTACTCACTGTATAGCTGTTAAATGTACTGTATATCTGGATGTGTAGGACTTTCTTTGGCTGGGCAACTGCTGGTCGGTGGGTGGGGGAACCCAAACATGTATCTAAACCTACTTGAGAGGGTTGCTAACTACATTAAACAAACTCTACAGCTTGCTCGTTCCTTTTTAAACTAAAAAGCAAGCTGCTCCAGTTTACGCTTTGCACATTTTTTTTGAATGGTGTTGCTAGCCTCTTTTTCCTCCTCAGTTTCTCTTTGGAGGGTTAGAGGATATTTACATTTATATTGGTTTACACATGGTGACAAGTTCTGTAGAATTTCAGAATGGGATTGAGTAATCCCTTTGCATCCCTTGGTGAAAGAATAGCTGTTCTTTCCTTTGTGTTTATATTGCATTCTCTGGACCTGCTGGTCCTACTTGAAGATCTAAAAGTGATGTGACTTTTTTTTTTTTTTTTAAAGACTTTAGTATTACAAGGGTTTCCTCTCCAGGAGAAAACAGGAGCACATCTGCATTTAAAAACTCCCTCAGGGGCTTAAGTAGCACTAATGTTAAAGGTTTTTATTTTTACTTTATGCCCTTTATTTTGGGAGCCTGTTGAACCTTGGTTGACTGAAGTTCAGTGGTGAAAACTGTTACATTTTCGGGGTTGGGGGAGAAATTAAGAACTGTACAGCCCCATTGTAATGCCTTTAGATTTTTGTATTGCTTTTTTTATTTTAAACTTTAAAGGACTGATGTATATTACATTGTTAAAGGAAAAGGTAACAAACTTACCAAGTGTGTAGGAAAAAGTGCAATAACCAGGAAATTGACATCCAGAACAAACTAAAATTTTCCCCTTGTATTATAACTTTCTGCAATACTAATTTCCTTTCTGTACCAGGTCCATAAGGGTATTTTTAAGAGACGTGACTGTGGGTTAAGAAGGCTTCATTTAGTGCCATTCTCAACTGTCTGTTTTATAGATATTATATATAATTGTTAGAATGCACAGAACACTGTGCTGTATAATAAAGGTCACATTAACATTTTAAGTTTTTGCATTATGTCTGGCTTGTTTTCCCCCTTGACTATACCGTCCCACCCTATGTGTCTTCAGATAAAGTCCATAACCCATAAGTGCCTAGGAGCATTTGCTGAACTCCAGTGAAATGTTGCAAAGCTAAACCTAGCCCTTGGGATTGACACTGGTTTGCCTCTTATACTAGTGTAAATGAATAACTACAGTGATGTCAGTGGAATTGGACCTGCATAAACCTGGTATGAAATGACTTCCCTCTTGTACTCTGCTATGGAGGATACTTTGGAATGGATAGGTAGTGCTCTGAGCTGATGCTTTCTGCACAATCCCCTTACTTTGGTCATACTCCCTTTCAGTTCACTCTCAGTAAGCTTTCCAAATTAATGATTGTTATTATGGCTGTAGCTTTTACTGAGCAGAGTAAACAGAATTTTGTTCCCAGCCGGTAGCTATGAAGGTTGAACTCTGTCATCTAGCTAAAACGCCTGTAGTAACCCTATAGTGCTTCTCTGCAACTCAACCTTATAAGCTCTCTGTCTCCCTATCTAATGATCAACCTTGAATAAAGTGAGTGCCTAAGCAGAATGAAATGACTGACTTAGTAACAGGCAATAAATGTGGCTTTCATCTTACAGGTAAGTTAGTAAAACATACCTCCTGCCTGTGTCTGACACTAGCACTATAGTCTATTAGTTTCTCTTTTTGCATGTGTGTTTGGGGGTAGGGTAAGGTACACTGTCACCTAATGAGTGGGAGCTCTTGCCCCTTGCTTTTACTAGTTTGTCAAGTTTCTTAATTTTGCCCTTTGGAAATGGCACTCTCCCTCTTTTTTTAAGCAACTGGTCTGCTGGAGAGTAGAATCCTCCAGTGCAGAATCCTATCACAACCTCAGGAAGGAGTGAGAAGAGACACTTTACTGTATGAATGAAAGCTGCTTATCAGGGTCTCAAGACATGTTCTTCATACAAGTCCAGCTTCTCTTTCACAACTGAAGTCAAGTCCGTGTCAATTTTCTCTAACATGCTCCATTACAGACCCTGTTAAGCACGGGCAGAGGGCAGGGTACTGTAGTGCTAGGCCTTTTCCACCACTGAGCGGGGTTAGTTGTTTAGTCATTTCTGTGCAGGGGGAAGAACAGACTAAAGATAACCCAGGGCCTGCTGATTCCACACCACTCTGTGGGGCCATTGCACAAACCATAGCCATGGGCCAATCAAAAGTCTGAGCATTAGAGAGGCCTTTAGTACCGATGCTGTACAGTAACTCAGGAGCCTGGAGCAGAGCTTGCCCCCAGCAGGGAAGAGAGGAAGCCTGTTAGGATAGCAGGACTCCTCCCACGTCAAGTTTCACTGAGTCCCGCCTCCTCTCAGCTGTTCCTAAGCCCCGCCCCTGCCCTCGTGCACCCGGAACCTCTCTCTCGACTGTCTGCTGCAGGTAGGAATCTTTTTCCCCGTGCACCAATGCGGGGTGCCCGCGGCGGTGCCTGACTCCCTAGTCCGTGGCCCGGCTCGTGGGGCTGTGCTTCCCTTCCACCCTGCGCTTCAGAGCCGGCCGAGGGGAGAAACCGAGGTCGGGGTGGGAAGCCGTAGGAGATCCGCGTGCCTGGGGGGCGGGCAGTTTATCAGGCAGCGCTTAGGGCAGCCCCTTTCGGGGAGGAGGCCCCCGGGGTCTTTGACGGTGAGCGGCGGGGACGGAGCGAGGCAGCGGCCAAGATGAACCTGGAGCTGCTCGGTGAGTGGGCGCTGGCGCTTTGCACCCCCCCCCCCCGGAACCCCATCTGCTCCCCTCCACCGCAGGGGGGCGGCCGCGGAGACGGCGGGGAGGGGCCTCCTCGGTGGGGTCCCCGGGGCCGGGTCCCGCCTCTGGAAGGGTCCCCCAGTGGGTGTGCGGAGTCCCGAGGGCCTGGCGCGGGGCTGGTCTGGGGACGTGGGGGGGGGGGGTCCTGGAGGGAGGGGGCGCGCTGGCCTGGGGAGAGGCTGGAGAGCGGGGCTGGCGCGGGCTTGGCAGGGGGGAAGGGGCCCCTTGTCCTGGAGAGTCCAGGCCCCACGAGGTTCCTGGGGCGGAGCTGTCTCCGCTGGGGGCCCGGGCTTTATGGGGGGGGGGGGCTCAGGTCTGGTCCCCTCGGGTGACACTTGCTGGTGTGTTAGCGTCGTGCGTGGCCTGCGTTGTGCTGCTCCCGCTGCCCCTCGCCTCTACATCCTGCCCCTCGCCCTGGGCAGACGCAGAGACAGCACCTTGCCTGGGTCTCCCCCCGGAGGAGCAGGCAGCGCTCCTGTGTGCGCAGGCCGGCAGGCCGTTCCCACCCTCCCCGCTGGCCGGGGTGTGCAGCAGGTGGAGCTTTGTAGCTGAACTGCGACCCAGAGTGTGGGGCTGTCCTCCTTTAGACAGAAATAATTTCTCATCTCCCCTCCCCCATATAGTACTTCCGTTTTATTATTCTGAGAAGTAGCCCCATATTTGGAGTCTGCAAATAGGAAAAACAGATTTTTGAAGCAAAATCATGGAGCACCTGTTCAAAGAGATGGGGAGGCAGGAAGCTGCCTGTTGGAGGGTTTTGACAACTGTTTGGGGGGCAAGAGTGCTTTTGATTCTCCTCTTTAACCCTTTTGTCTTTTCGCCTGTCACTTAGCATGGGTGGGAGCAACTCTGAAACAGGGTTACCAAAAACTGGAAAACCTGGCCAAGAGGCTGGGTTGACATAAAAAAAACAAACAGAAAATTCTAATTTTGCAGTACAGAAGGACTCAGACTACTTATGCGGGTGGATGAGGTGTCAGCCTGATGGTGGTACTGATGCCAGCATGCTCTCGGTCAGTTTCACCAACACAGCAGCTCATTCATGTAGCCAGAGTCTATGCAGATTTATGAAACCTTGGGTTGGGGGCGGGGGGGGAAGAATCTTATTTGAGAACTGACAGCGACACTGGGACAGGCCTCGATAGTTGGGTAAGTCTCATTACATCTGGGGTAAAACTTGAAGACCCACAATGATATATGCATGATTTATCTATGTTCGTTTAAGACATGATCCTGCTATATGTAGAGTGCCCTTATTTCTCATTGACTGTACTAGGAGTTTAGCGTGCTTGTAGGATCAGACCATCAGTGTATTTGTAAACCTAATCTATTAGAATAATGACAGCAGACTTGTGTCTAAATGGAAACAACATGGGATTGTTCAGTATGAAGTATGTGATTTTTATAGAATTTAATTAAAGCATTATGTTTCTGTTTTTTTGCAGAGTCCTTTGGACAGAACTATCCTGAGGTAAATCCTATTTTTTGAGAGGTCACTCTGTCTTTAGTTTTTGTTGGATTACTGACTTGATTTTCCTTGTATTCAGTTTTAATCTTTCTTGTATCATTTAATTGTTGTTGTTTTTAAAAAGCCAAAAAAACAAGGCAGTTGTTACAGGGCTATGCTTAATTGAGTCTCTAAAATAGGAAAGTCGTCATGCTTTGCAAATATATCCATCCCAAAGTTAACTGTGCTAATGCAGCCATTGTGCATGTCTTGTTTGTAAACAGTCAAGTGGAGTAGGGAAGAGATGGCTGTGTGGGTATAAATCTCTCCATTGAGTAGTTCGGTCTTCTTTGAGAACCAAAAAACTATTCATTCATGAACTTGTTACTTCTATATTATCATCAAATCTGGCATCAGGCTATTTGACTTTGAAATCTGTCAGATTAAAATTTGTGAATTCATGAAAAGTACACTGCTAGTTTAAAACTTGGATTAAAAATAAGAAGTAGTCTCTGTCTGTCTTACATCTGTGCTGGCTATTTGTTTTGTTTTGTTTGCCATTTGGCTTGGAGAAGGGGAATTTTAAATATTTTCCCTTTTCCGCTTCAAAATAAATTGTGAACATATTTCTGTACTTAGTGAGCTTTAGAAAATGCCCTTTTAAAAGCAATTTCACTCCTAATAGTTGGGCTTAAACCTGGTTGAGTGTTCCTTCAAGATCGGGCTACTGATCATCCAAACATCTGGGTTTTGGTGTTCAACTAAAATCCCAGGTGGGAGCTCATACATTTTGCACTTAAAGTTTAAAAGCAGGTAAAGTAAAGTGGGCACAAAGCTTGAAAACAAAAGTTTGGCTCCTCACTGTCTCTTCTGCCATTGTTTATTTCCAGGAGGCTGACGGGACACTAGACTGTATCAGTATGGCTTTGACGTGTACCTTTAACAGGTGGGGCACTCTGCTTGCAGTGGGCTGTAACGATGGCCGCATTGTCATCTGGGACTTCTTGACGAGAGGCATAGCCAAAATCATAAGTGCCCATATCCACCCTGTCTGTTCTTTATGGTAAGAAATTATTTTAGAGGTTGAATGTGAGTTTAAGTATGACATTTCTGTACTAAACCAGAGGTTATTGGAGTCTCCTAAGGGATTATCGTATTCAGTTAATTAAAGCTTCATTCCTTACCTCTCCTCTGAATTTCCTAAGATTGTCTTTCAAGTTCAGAGATTCTCCACCCCTTTGATGTTGGACGCCACACTTTCCTCTCCGGGTTCCTTTGCCTTATTTTGCCTCTTTTCTCAATAGCTGTGAATGGCAGCCCTTTCAAATTTGATGTATCAAGACCACACTATCAAGAATGCACTGCTGTAATCTAAAAGAGCTCTTTTTTTGTCGAGATGGCACTTAAAAACAAAGAGTTTTAGAGGATACTTTTTCATAAAGCAACTTCATTCCAAGCTTTCATTCTATTCAGGATTATAATCTATGTATTATCATAATATTTCTGCTTTGCTGTGAATGAAATTTGGTCAAATCGGTGCTTGCTATGGGCCAGATACTGTGAAGTGCTGGCCATTCTCAAGACCCACTGAAGTCAAATACAAAAACAAATAAATGACTATCTAAGCCAGTGCTTTGTAGGATCTAATCCTCTAAGTGAGTTTTAAAGAAATGATGTGCATTTCTGTGGAAACACAAAGATAAAAGCTACTTGGAGCTGTCCAATAGACAGTTTTATAATAGCAGCTCATAGTTCTAATAGACTAGTTAAACTGTTTTTTTTGTGAGCATAGGTTTTGTGTGGTTTTTCTCCTGAAAGGTTAATATGTTTCTCTTCTCTTGCAGCTGGAGTCGAGATGGTCACAAATTGGTGAGTGCTTCAACTGATAACATCGTATCACAGTGGGATGTTCTGTCTGGAGACTGTGACCAGAGGTTTCGGTTCCCTTCACCCATCTTGAAAGTTCAGTATCACCCCCGAGACCAGTAAGTTGTATGGAAAAGATCCCTTCTTAGGAGTCTTTTATGAGCTGAATGAATGCTCTCTTCCCTATGGTTGTATAATCATGAAAACATGTTTATTAGATCTTGTAAAAGGATTTTCTAAAAACCTGAATGTTGTGTCTAGTCCACCAGATGCTCTCCCTTTAACGTGTTAGCAATGTGAACAAAATAAAAATGTTTTTGTTGTGACTCTAACCTGCTGAAAAATAGTTTTGGGAAGTGGAAGAGGTTAAACAAAAGGATGTGTGTTAACAATTTATTTACAAATTTCTTGTTGAGTTGGCACAATTGATGTATAAACTTGGAAAAACATCCATAAAGAGATGTAAACAAAAAGGAAAAAATAAACACCAGATCATATTGTTTTACGATTGTATGGAAGAATCAGTCAGGACAAGAAAACAAAGATATTAGGGTTTTTCAGTTAATACCTGTTGCTCATGAATGCAAGAGAGAAGTCAAGGAAACAAAAGAACTTGTATCATAGTCAGCCACAATGTGGCCCTGCTTTTCTCAAATTCCTTCAACCTTTTTCATACTGGTAAATGTGAAAATTGGAGACTCTAGGAAAAAAAGACAAACTGTTAAACCTTCCTTTTCTCCTTTGCAGAAACAGGGTTTTGGTGTGTCCCATGAAATCTGCGCCAGTGATGCTAACACTGTCTGATTCAAAACATGTTGTTCTACCCGTGGATGATGACTCTGATCTGAACGTGGTGGCCTCTTTCGACAGGCGAGGGGAATATATCTATACAGGCAATGCCAAGGGGAAGGTGAGATGACACTGTGCTGATGCTCAGTGAGTGAAATAGTTAAAATAATGCAGTTCGTGGTCCAGGTGTCTAACCCTTCTAGGGATGAAGTCCTTTGTTTTGGCCTGTGAGGCATGTTCCCTGAGAGCTTCTTGAATCATTTCTATTATAATGATGCTGACCTTCCTTGGTAAAGCACTTTGACTCTATCTTTGAAATCTATAGATGAAAAATGCTATTTAAGCACTCTAAGTATTACTTGTATTGCTACTGTTTTTGAGAAGATTTTTAGGGGTCTCTCTTCCACTAGTGCACATAAACTGCATGATAAAAGGTGCTATAGATGTATAATTCTTATCAGAGGGACTCAGTAATGTACACCTGCTGATTTAAGCCTCTCACTGTGAGGTAGATATTCTCCCTATTTTCCTGAGAGGCAGCATGGGGCACAGAGTGGACAAGTTCCTTGTTGTTCAAGGGCACAAGAATTAGTTGCAGAAACAGGAAGTAGAACCCAAGAATTCTGCCTTAGTCCTCGGCACTATGCCTAGGTTAACACTTGCAATGTGAGGCTGTGTAATGAAGATACTGATTATTTTCTGTTTCTTTAATCTTCAGATCTTGGTCTTAAAAACAGATACTCAGGATCTGGTTGCTTCCTTCAGAGTTACAACTGGAACCAGCAACACCACAGCTATTAAATCAATAGAATTTGCCCGGAAAGGAAGGTGAGTAGGAGGAAAATTGGAGGTGAATTGAAAAGTTTTAAGATGGATGAATGGATTATAAAAACACTAACAGAACATATGTTAATCCATATAGACACAGACGTTAAAAGTAAATATATTTCCTTTCCAAAATTAGTTGCTGTGGGGGATGTGTCAACTATATAATTCAGGGGCAATCCTAACAGCAATACACTGTCTGTTATGTAAATAGAAAATATGAAGAGCTGGACATATGACAGAACCGTGTGTTGGTTTCACAGTTCTGGCTAGGTTTTAAAGGATAAATTTACTTTTGAATTAAAAGTGGGAGAAATAGAAGGAGGGGAGATTAATACATCTCTGGCATACATTTTTTTTTTTTTCTGGTTAGTGTAGATTCATGTTATAGGAAATGTTTTGTTTATATGGGGCCCATACCTGCAAAGTGGTGTGTGCCTTCAACTCTCATTGACTTCAAGAGGGAGTTGTGAGTGCTCAGTATCTTCTAGATACATGTTGAATGTATAATAAAAATTATGGTATTTTTCATGTTAGTTTAGGATTTAAAAAAAAATACTTTTTTTAAAGTCCTTGTTTCAATGTAATGAACTCTCTTCTAACTGTGTTCTCCTTCCCACAGCTGCTTTTTAATAAACACAGCTGACCGAATAATCAGGGTTTATGATGGTCGGGAAATACTAACCTGTGGGCGAGATGGAGAGCCTGAGCCAATGCAGAAGCTGCAGGATTTAGTAAACAGGTAGGAAGCAGCAGAGAGATTGGTGGCTTGAGATACAAAGCTACTTGCTTTGATGTAGCATTCACTGCTCGGTGTGTTCAGATAAAGAATTGATCTCATTCAGGGTGGCCTTTGGTGTAACAAGGCTTTTAAACAAACCATAAGGCACAGGTTTCAAATGAATAAAAGAATTCAATGAACCTCTCACCCAAGAAAACCTAATAACCCTTTCCCATGAAACCTTCGCTAGAATCCTGTCTTCTCCACATTTGCTTTGTTTTATGAATGGGTCACTTGATGATTACCTGTTCTGTTCATTGCCTCTGAAGCACCTGGCATTGGCCACTGTCGGAAGATGGGATACTTGGCTGGATGGACCTTTCACGTGACCCAGTATGGCCATTCTTATGTTCTTATGTTTTTAATTCCCTTGCATGCAGGACACCGTGGAAGAAGTGTTGTTTCTCTGGGGATGGGGAGTACATAGTGGCAGGATCAGCACGGCAGCATGCCCTTTACATCTGGGAGAAGAGCATTGGAAATCTAGTGAAAATCCTCCATGGGACCAGAGGAGAACTGTTGCTAGATGTAGCAGTGAGTGTGTCTCCCATAGTTTTTCTGTCAGTTATAATTCTAACAAACAAATGTTCTTAATCCACTTAAAAATAGACTCTTTCTTTCTCCCCTTTTACCATCTGAATAATTCCAGTGGCATCCTGTCCGACCAATCATCGCTTCCATTTCCAGTGGTGTTGTATCAATATGGGCTCAGAATCAAGTGGTACGTATTTTACAGATTAATTTCCATAGGGAATAGTAGCCAGTTAATTCTCTCTGGGCGGGTCATATTTTGGGCATTCTGGCAGGTGATGCACCACAGAATTTTCTTTCCAATATGTTACTGAATTAGGTCTTGAGTGAGCAAAACACTTAAGTGTGTGCTTAACTTTAAGCACAGCAATTAACATTAAGGGATTACTCATTTTCTTAAAGTTAAGCCTGTGCTTAAGCACCTTGCTGAATCTGGGCCTTATTGCAGAGCCTGAATTCTCAGATAATGGGAGCAACGTCCTTCTCAATTTATTATTCGCAGATAACAGATCTGAGACCATAATCACAAACAAAAACGGTGAAACAGAGCATGCATCCTTCTGGTTATGGGAGTCCTTATCTATGTGCAAAGATTCTATTAGATTTCAAGGGATGAAGGAAATAAAACTGACCAGATGACCACAGAAACTCACTTTTCCAGTGTTGAGTCTGCCATGTGACTATGAAGCTCAAAGAGGGGCTGGTCTTGTGACAGTGCATGTGGTTTGGAGGATTTGGGGGCAGAGCTAGAGATATCTCACTGCAGCTGCTGCTTGTTTGCACAAGGTAAAGTTCTCTTTGAATTTGCGGTTTAGGAAAACTGGAGTGCCTTTGCGCCTGACTTTAAAGAGTTGGATGAAAACGTAGAGTATGAAGAGAGGGAGTCAGAGTTTGACATTGAGGATGAAGATAAGAGTGAGCCAGAGCAGACAGGTAACATGTAATGCGAGTATGCATGTAAAAGAGGTCTGGCTATCAGTGCCATTGTTTATTAAATAATTCCTATGTCTGGATACATAGTAAAATAGAAATTAAAGATATGTGATTAAAAGCAGTGGTAGCAAAATGATAGATGATAAATCAAGCTAGGATTATTGGTCATAGGCAAAGCAACATGCTTCACTTATGCTTTTGTTTCCAAGGTTTATATCTGACATCCAACACTTCCTGTAAAAAATGACTTCAGCACCTATGATTCATAGGCCATACAAAGTGAAATACCTCTGCACAAACAAGATAAAAGCAGTAAGCATACATGCAGTCAACCTCTTGGAGGGGGTCACTATTATTAGTGGGAGAGGAAATGTTGAATTTCAAGCAGTAACAATGACAGGTTTCAGAGTAACAGCCGTGTTAGTCTGTATTCGCAAAAAGAAAAGGAGGACTTGTGGCACCTTCGCCACTTGGTGGTACCAAAAAAAACCACCAGAGGGAAAGATATTTAAACCAACAAAGGGTAGGAGCTTCCAAATGACTTATAAATTCTGCCATTGCCAAACACTTTTTGTGTATGTTTTGTAGCGCATGCAATGTTTAAGATTACTTGATGTCGGGGCCTTTTCAAGCATAATCATAGATTCATAGAATTGTAGGACTGGAAGGGACCTCGAGAGATGTTCTAGTCCAATCTCCTGCACTCAAGGCAGGACTAAGTATTATCTAGACCATCCCTGATGGGTGTTTATCTAACTGACCCTTAAAAGTCTTCAGTGATGGAGATTCCACAACCTCCCTAGGCAATTTATTCCAGTGCTTAACCACCCTGACATGAATTTTTTTCTAATGTCCAATCTAAACTGCCCTTCTGCAGTTTAAGCCCATTGCTTCTTGTCCTATCCTCGGAGGTTAAGAAGAACAATTTTTCTCTCTCCTTCTTGTAACAGCCATTAATGTACTTGAAAATTGTTATCATGTCCCCCCTCAGTCTTCTCATCTCCAAACTAAAGAAACCCAGTTTTTTCAATCTTCCCTCATAGGTCATGTTTTCTAGCCCTTTATCTGTGTGTGCTGCTCTTCTCTCGACATTCTCCAATTTGTCCACATCTTTCCTGAAATGTGGCGCCCAGAACTGGATAATGTGGATAATGTTGGAATTGAGAATGGAATCAATTTTGTTATGATTTTAAAAAGTTGTTTAAATGGCAGCAAAAGGCATTTAATGGTAGTTAAATTATTCTTATAGATAAATAAAAAAACGACCTATTTAATCACCTGCAATCTGTAAAATAATTTAAGTCCATTTTAAAACATGATATAGAAAATAGTAAAAACTTGAATTTTTTACTCATAAACCTGTATTTTTAGCACTCATTGTAAGATGTGGTTTATGACTAAATAGAACCAAACGTATTTTTGACATACTACCCTGTAATTTAAGATCGACCTACACTAGGATAATGCTCTGCCATTTGCAGTGGGCTCCCCCCATTTTCTCCTTCAGAAAAAAATGGTTTGGCTGCTGGTGTAGATAAGGGCTAACCCTTTGCAACCATTACAAAAAGCATGTTAGACACCTGAACCTGTCTGCTTACGTGATTTTTACAGATTCCAGCTTCAGTCAGATTAACAAGGTAGAGGTTGTATTTTAAAACATTGTTGCTGCTGGATTACCCAGACACTTAGGGAAGAGGTGAAAAATCTGATTCTGGTGTATTCAAGGGAAATGCCCTAGGTCTTTCTGCCTAACTTCAGGATTCCAGATCTCGCATGGTAGACATTCAGGCATCAGCTAAAGCTTCCTAAGGAGAGGTCTCTGTTTTCCCTGTCAGGCTATATTGCTCCATTTCTTTGTTTTTCAGGTGCTGATGCTGCAGAGGATGAGGAAGTGGATGTAACCAGTGTAGATCCTATTGCTGCCTTCTGTAGCAGGTAATTTAAAAAAAAAAAAAAACTGGAAATCCCAAATGTGTGCCCAAGATTCTCTTTGTAATATATAAATTGCACTCATTCTATATGTAACACATGGCTGTGTTGGGATTTTGCATGTGTTCCCAATAGTGCTGAGAGGAGTTACATGTCTAGAGAATAATTTACTGAGACCAGACTATATCTCAGAGGGTACAAAATGATTGTATTCTGCAGTCTTACATGCTGCACTAACAAGGTGTAAAACCCTAGCACTTCACACTAAAGCTCAATCTTTAGTTGGCCTTGAGAAGCAATAAGATTATAGTCCTATCCCATTGCTCTCCCCTGTTGTTTTCCTCCATATCCCTGACAAACTTCTAAAGATACTTCTATTTCTACCTTTTTAATTTGCCTAATCTTCAAATCTCACATCATAGCCAACGTAATTTCAATCCAGGGAGACCTATGGAAATCCATTAGCACAACTTTGTGTATTGTGAGGAACACTGTGCCTCCTAGGGGTTAAATGCCTTGCCTCCACAATACTTCACCTTCCCTTCTCAATCTTCTTTGTTGTTGGCAATACATATTTTATTCTCTGGAATATTCTGGTAACTGTGTAGTGTCAGTGTATAGCTGGTTTCTGCATGAAGCAGCCACACAGTCTTACTTTAGGGCCCTAGAGAAAAGCATATTAAATGTGCATGTTTTAAAATGAAAATATTTTCTCCTTTACAGTGATGAAGAACTGGAGGACTCCAAGGCGTTGCTGTATTTACCTATTGCTCCTGAAGTGGAAGACCCAGAAGAAAACCCTTATGGACCCCCACCTGATGCTGTCCAGACCTCCCTAACTGATGAGGGAATAGGCTCTGAGAAGAAGAGGCAGTCATCATCTGATGGACCTCAGCCACCAAAGAAGAAACCCAAAATGACCAACATTGAACTGCAAGGAGTACCTAATGATGGTGAGTGAAGGCTGCCATCATTTTAGTGCCCATTCTGCACTGAAGATGGGTGTTTCATCTTTGCAGCATTCCCAGCTCCCATCAGTTTCAAGACCAGGTGTTACAAAATCAATCTCTGATCGTGCTAATAGTCAAAAACCTTTATGTTGCTTTTGATAGTAGTCGTCTTTGGCCATCACCCTGAACCAAGTTCTGTTATAACTCATATTCTTTTACGAATGAGTGAAGTCATTCTAAAACAATGATTTTTAGTGTTCTTTGTACTTCATTCATTCATTCATTCATTCATTCATTCATCTGCTCATTTAGCCAGAGTGGGATAAATTGGAAGAGCTTTGCCATTAAATAAGTCACTTCTATCTCTGCTAGCCCCCGTATTGAAATAGAATTAGAGCCTAGGCCTACACCAACAGAAATGCAGCATTATATGACATTAGGTAAAGGTGGCAAAGCCCAGGTATATTAGAATTCATAAGGAGGACGAGGAATAGCAAAATACATTTCTTCTGTGTTTGTGCCACGGTATTTTGCCTCAGAGGGTCAACTTCTGCTAAAACTGAATTTGTCTCCTTGATAAAAAGCTGATCTGCATCCTGTGGGAAAGTGTTCTCTCCCGCTGCATTGATCTAGCTGTTGGAGACAGTGACACTTAGGCCAATGGTGGCTGCAGTAATCGTTGTCCTAATCCTAGTCTCTGTTTGCGCTCACTCCTCTGATTTCATGCAGCCAAAGTGATTGGGGTGTTTCTTATTTCTTGAAATGACTACACTGATCCATCTCTTTTACAGATTTAAAAAAATGTTTTTTCCTTCTTATAAATCCCATCTTGTGACATCAGAAATGTAAGGGGAGTGGCGGGTCCTGTGACTTCAGTTTGCCACTCCAACGGCTAAAAGGCATATGCAAGTATTTCAGGTGTATCTGTCTCTTTGCAGAAGTCCATCCGCTGCTGGGTGTGAAGGGAGATGGTAAATCCAAGAAGAAGCAAGCAGGCAGGCCTAAAGGATCAAAAGGTAAAGAGAAAGATTCTCCATTTAAACCGAAACTCTACAAAGGGGACAGAGGTGCTTTACCTCTGGAAGGAGCAGCGAAGGGTAAAGTGCAGGCGGAGCTGGGACAGCCTTTGACAGGTAAGGACCCAGCGTGAGCGTCGTTGGCTTGCTTGGTGGCCTTGCTTTGTACAGACCCTGACTTGATATAGTCTTACCACTTTATCTTCCCAAATGGCATTTGCTCACTAAGTGTTTAGCTGCTGTCAAGGATAGGCAAAATTTTCCTTTGTTAAAGTGTAAATGACTATATATTGATCACAAAACCAAAACAATGTACGAAATCAAAATACACACCCCATTGCATATACTGCAACTAAAGAACATACAGGATTTTCTAATATAATATAATGATTCAATGTTATGTCAACACCAAAAATGGTGGTAGTGGTTTGATTCTTTAATGTAGCGTGTGACAGCTCTTACATTCATAGTAGGCTTCAGTTTGCCAGTCAGGGCAGTTAATTCTTGAAATATGTGTTAGGAAAGAATGTAAGTGGTGGAGGTTTTTGAGGTGTAAGGTATTGCTCCATGCCATCATCAGTAGTGGTTGGTATGCCAAAGAACCTAAAATTTGCATAAGCAAAATTGAGAGAAAGGGGAAAAACTTCTAGCAGTGGCTGCTTTCCCTTGGTTGCAGACGCTTAGCAGTGCAGACTATTGCTGCATTTTAGAAGCTTCTTGCTGACTTGATTTTTCTGTTCCTTGTTTTGGTATATAGTACATTTTAGGGATTATCTCTTGTTCTTAATTAAATAGGTAGCTTTCATGTAACACTGTTCACCATACAAGCCTTCCCATTCAGTACACACGCACACACACATTCTGCAAGGAACTAACCATTTACCATGAAGTAATTTATTAATATTCAGTGGATTTCCACAAAAAAGTATTTTTTTTGTTGAGGATAAAAGTATTTTCCAGTAACTTTGCTTATGAAATCCTTTATTTTCTCCACCTCTGGGTCTCTTCTGAATGAGCAGCGACCAAAACTCATGTTTTCCTTACTGTATCAGAGTACTGTCTGTGTTTTAAATGGTTTCTGCCAAAATATATACCTGTAACTTTCCATTAGGTAAAAGCTTAATTTCCTATAAAGAAATGTTATGATCCTCCTTTTAGCAGATGTACAACACTCTGATCTGGCAGGGGAAGATGAGCTCTACTTCAGCCTTTATTTCTTAAAGGATATTTTAAAAAGGACACTGTCAAGAGCAAAATTAATTTTCTCTTATATGTGTGTTGTAATTTCATTGAATTCAGTGGGAGTTGTATTGCTGTAAGTGAGAGCAGGATTTGCTGACTCTATCTACATTTTTTGGGTCACTTTCTGGTTCCTGTGCACTAACATTAGGTTGTGTTTGGCTTACCTACGTATGGGGGTTTAGCTACTTGACAATGCCCTTTTCAGCTGAAATTGACTGAAAGCAAAGGTCCGCGTTTGACACATGCTGTGGTAATAGATTGGGAAGCTGCTCTTCTACCTGCATGTTTGGAAAGGCTCATTTAGGTACAGAAAAGCAAAATATGAATTGGAGTTTGCTGTGTTGAGCCCCATTTTCTAGGTGTGTTAAAGTAAGTTAAGAGTGATGCACAGAGACCCAAAGACATGATTGATTCATACACAAAATTTTGCACATCCTTGAGCTCAGCAGCTGCTGCTATGGATTTTAGGCTGTCCAGATTTGATTTTTTTCCCCCTCCCTCTCCACACTGCTGGTCCTATGTTACCCACCTTGCTCATTGTCCTTCCTGCTCTGCTCCTGTTATGTTGCTTGTATTGGTATCAATAAGTGCTTGTTCTTTGCATATGAGGGGATATGATATCAGAAATTTGTCTACCTACCAGGGCAAAATCTATCCATTGGGTGTGCAGCTTGACTGGTTTTTACTGTTGCTATTTAATCTCTTGATGTACTGCACCCTCCAAATGCTTGAAATTAAACTGAAGCTGTTAGCCCAAAACAAACTTGACACTATGCAAAAATTACTCCTGATGATGATGATGTTGAATGGCTTCAAATGTCATCCTCATTTTGGCACTTTAACGTCTCTAAAATTATCCTTGATTGCCCAAGTAATTAAGCACCATACATTTTCTTTTAAAGCAAAAATATAGTGTTAAAGAGTATCTGGGTTCCGAGGATTCTAAATTACCCAGGCAGGCTTCCATTGCACATCGTGACTGCACCATGTCGTGCTGGAGGAACCGAACCAGTTTTAAAACCAAACAAATATAAGAATGAGTGTTTGCAGAATACCGTACATTTTTTCTTTTACCACACTGCTAATTAACATAACTGTATTCAGGCGGCTATAAATGGAAAAGCATCATACGCTGTTCACCATTCACCACTATTTGCAAACAAAAGAAAAAAACACAAGTTGTTCAGTGCTTTTAATAAATGTACAAGGTGTCTAACCTTTGAGCTTCTGTGCCAATGTAGTCTACCTGTTCCTAGGCAAGTGCCATTATCATCCTTAGCAGGTCTTTTCCAGATACTGTGTTTGTGCAGTCATGCAGGTGTAGCTTTATGAATATGTTTGACTTGCCTGAGACATTTTTTGAAGGCAGATCACAGCCTACATTTCCTTTGCAGCTTGCCATCAGTATTACTTCCATCTCCTCTATAATTTCCCTGTGTGTATTTTGAATGCAGCAAAAGTTAAAATAGGCTCCTTCTTCCTTGTTCTTGCACATCATTATAAACTCCTGGATATCAAAGCTAGATGGAACCTTTATGGTATAGTCTGACAACCTGTAGCACCCCGGCTATAGAATTTCACCCATTATTATTGTTGATGTTGGGATGTGCGCACCTGTATGGCTTGTGTGAAACGGTGGCTACAGGGTCAGTGGAGGCCACATGCTTTTTCAAAGAGCCTGAAAAATGGGGGCTCCTCTCTCCTAAGGAGTAGTGGATTTAAATAAATAAATCTTTAGCCATTCCCCCACTAACTTTAGCAATCTTAGTGGATGTTAATGGGCAGTGGAGTCTTTTATTTATTTATTTATTTATTTTGCTTTGTGCTATCAGTATGGATTTTATTTTTTCATTAGTGTTAATTCAGATATTCTTGGGCATTAAGCAGTTAATTAGTATTATTTTTACACTGTATATATCTTCTATTAAGATCCATGAGTGCAGTGTTTCTCAACAACTGGTCCTTGGACTGGCGCCAGTCCCTTAGATCTCCCTGACACAGTTTAGGAAGGCAGCAAGCTGGTCCCTGAAAGGTTGAAAGACACTGCATTAGTGCATGCCTCTGTGGAGTCATATGGACTTACTAGGCCTGCTCATAGATCCATGTTAGTGTATCTCAGGGTAGGATTGAGGTCAATATGAGGAGAATGAACTGGTGAATCAAGTTGATGGAGTAACCGGAGATGCCCTCCACAGAGGAGTATGCACTCTTTCAACTCCTAGAGCCCTGTTATCTCAAACAGAAATGTTCAGGCCTACCTTCTTTCTCTCCTTTCCCTTGTCCACCCTGTATTCATGCATGTTCCGTTAGGCAACCAATCTTTTCTTGAGGGCATTAGTGTACGCCACTTGTGGATAGTCACCTTCAAACTCAGCCGGCTTCCCCTCTGCTTCAGGAGTCTTGCCTGCTTATAGTCAGAAGCAGACACTTGGCTAGCGAAGACGGATTTTTACCATATCTCCTGCTTAAAGCCACTAATTTCTTGCAGTGCTGCTTTGTGAATTAGTCAGTCAGTTGTTAAAACAGCAATGCAACATGCATACTTCCTCTGGAAGCTGTTTGCTGCACTACCGTGATGCATTCCATCTCTGCAAGTCAGCTGCCTGGGATGCTGAGCCCAGTACAGATGAAACTCTGCCATTGTGCTGCCCAGTCTGAGAGTAAATGCATTTTCTTCAAGTGAAAATGAGGTCTCGGTATAAACAAGCTCAATTGCCTAGGCCCTTTGATAATTTTAATACTGAAACTGTTTAAAAACAAAAACAAAAAAAACCTGTTTAAATCCAAAACGAAGTGGAACTTGTGTTTGAGTTCGGTTGTGTTTTGATCGGAGTTTGGGGATTAATTAAAGTCCGAAACTTAAACCTGGTAAGTTTGCTTAAGTTCCTGCAAAATGAGATCAGAGTTCCTCTAGTCCATATCTGGTATTTCTGTACGTGTTTAGGATTCTGTGCACAGACAACTTAAGTGGTGGTATAATCACCAAACCAGTGTCTGTCATGCTTCTGAAAAGTGTCACGCTATATTGAAAATATCATCTGTTTTAGCCTGCTCTTCTGGCAATGTTAGCATATTTGATGGCCTCCAGTTGTTTGGGTTCCCTGATGATGAAATATTTTTCACTTGTCTTTGATCTCTTTAGCAGGTGGTGCAATCTCAGAACTGTTATGAAGACATTCTGCTTTCTCTTCCTCTGTTCTTTCCTATGTTGGCACCATAATGTGGAATATGGACAAGGTGCTCAGTCAGATAATGGACTGACTTTAACTTAATACAGGAACCTGATTGCTCGTGGATGCAGGGAGTGACTTTTATAAGAAGTGAATTATGGAAGAGAAAATGGCCTGCATTCCTTCTCCTCAACCCTCTCTCCCACAAACAGTGTAAGATATTGACTCTCAGGACAGGAGATTTGCAAAGAAACTGTGTGGATTGTCTCCTTATAGTATTTGCTAAAGTGAAGCACCCTGCTTTCCTCAAGCTAAGAAATCATTTTCCGTTTGTTTCTTTCAAAGATTTTAGTTCTGAAACTGAAGCATGCCAAGATTTTTATTCCCGGGACCATGTACCCTCTGACTATGTATTCCTAAGAACTTCCATTTAATTAACTCTCATTTCAGTGAATTGTTGTGTGTTTTATTCTTTCTTCTGTGCCATCTCTACAGTACTTTACAGTGAGTTAAAAGAAAATCTGTTAATATCTTCATACACGCACCCCTTTTGTACCACCACTGCGGGTTGTGTGCAAGGTCTGATGCCACATCATCAGGCAAGGATTTCGGATTAGGAGCTGAGATAGTCTCCGACATCTACACTTTATGTAGTGGTTTGTGCAGGTGAAAGATGTCAGCTTCATGACACTGTTTTGTTGGTAGAATTGGGGAGGGAGAAGATAGAAGTAAGTCTAGATAAAAGACCCAAGAATTTGACTTTGTTGCCTTTAGGCTGAGGTATAAAAGGTTGCATTTTGCTACTTTATCTCTTTGCCTGCAGTGTTGGTTCTTTTTATATTGTCATGTCAGGTACCATAGTGTAGGCAGCTGGCTCCCTCTTTTGCTGACCCATTCTTGCAAGTGGAGAAGAAAGAGAACCCCATCTTTATCTCAAAAGAAACGGTAGTATAAATATTCAGGCTTTTTTTCAGTTAAATATCGAAGACCTTGAATAAGAGCCAAGAAAAGCCAATCATGAAACAGTAACACAGGTTTAAGAGCCAAGGATCTTTATATATTGTTTTAAAGTGGTCAGATTTATTTCCCCTGGTGAAATAAGGGGAGGAGAAAGATGGAGGTTTGTGTGTTCTTTCAAAATCTCAACCTTTCTTCTTCTTCCCGTGTATGCTTTAATTCCCTTGTCCCCCCCATGACCTGTATAATGCTGCCACTGTCTTTCTGTGCAAGGAGAACTAGATGGCAAGGTCTCTAAAGTCAGTCAGCATTGTTCCTTAACAACTGCCCCTGCTGATGATTAAGTGACATTGATTAATATGTACACAGAATAGCTAAGTTATAGAACATGTACACTGGGCATTGTTGAGGTCAGGCTCAAGCCACCATTTGGAGTGTGCCACAGGAATGGTCAGGAGAGAACTTCTTGCAAACTAGCAGAGATAGGAAATTAGGCAGCAGATGTCTTGCAAATTATACTCCTGGTCCTTCAGTGTGCTGAGTACCCTTAACTCTCATTGAACTCCGTGGAGTTGAAGGCTCCTAGTACTTTTCAGGAGGTACTCCGGACTGTGTAAGAGAGGACCCTATATAAATAACATCACTGTCTTAGCTTGAGTAGCAAAAATGGACCATTGGACTAGCTTCCACACACAGTCTTGCAAAAGTGGGCTTTGGAGCTAGTTTCTGCATGCAGTCTGGGAGATCAGTTATTAGTGTAATTTGTACAGTTTTTGTGTAATATTTTTCATAAGTGCTTACTTATTTAATACTTTTTAAGCCTGTGACCGCATTAAGGGATGTCATATTTCATGGTGATAACACCTAGAATGACAAAAATTGGCAGATGTAGTAGAATGATGCTACCTGCTGAATCGCAACCCATAAGTTGTGTGGCTGCTCATTCTTTCCATTTCAGATGTAGATGACGAACCACAGGTGACAGATACACACAGAAGTCATTGAAAAACTGAAGTTTAACAGTACCATCTCCCCCAGTAACCTCCTTGTATTCTCAGGATTATGTGGGCTACACACATCTGAATTTAAGGTGATCCTTATTCCGTCCCTGAGCTGAAGAAAGTCTGTTCTGCTTGAGACTTAGCAGATGGGACATCATAGAGATTCTCTTTCTCCATCCCTGCCTACTTTCCGGGTGACACTAGCAAGTTATTGGACTTTTTGTGCAACAAATTAAAATAGTGCTCCTCATTGCTCAGGGCGTGTTACACTTGCTCTTCAGCTACCTTCATTTATTTCCTTGGCTTAGTAAATTCAGCCTGTTTTCACTGCTTCTTTTAATTTCAAAACATCCTTCATACAAAAGTATCCACTCATACCAGAAGCCCAAGAAGTGAGTCAGGCAGTTACCTATGTTAGGTCTAATTTAAGCAAAGCAGCCAGTAGCAGCACTGGAAATAAACAAAGTTCATAAGAAAGCTGGTGGTTTTGTTCCTAACTTGCAGTCCAGTGTCTTGCTTCATTCAACTAAACTATTTTTGATTCCACCCTCACATATTCTGATAAGCTTTCTTTGCCCTTTGAACTCTCTGGACAGCTCATTTCATACCTTAAACTCTTATGGTGTGTCTGAATCCATCACAAACCCTAATGCTGCCCAGGTGATGGCTCTGAAGATTGTCTTAACGCATATGAATTTTCATGGTCTCCAGCCTTCAGTTGTGTTGAATGCTTCTCCAATTGTACAGTGTATGTCCTTGGTTTATTTTCTTCTGTCTTTTTAATTCATTATTTTGATATCTCTGTAGTTTTTGTACAAAATGTGTCAGATAATGGCCAGTTGGTAGTCATCGCTGCAACCAGAGCAGTGATGTTAGCTTCTGTGTTTGTAAATAAAGAGGTATGTTTTATTTCTTAAACTTGTGGGTAAGTCTCTGTGTTCCTTTCATTCTATTATTATTATTATTAGTGTATTGTGGTAATTGTGACACTCCCTGGAGGTCCTAGCCATGGATCATGACCTCATTGTGCTAGGTGCCATAGAAACTTAGAAAACAACCATCTCTGCTTCAAAGAGTTTACAATCTAGGGATTGATTATTTATTTTGCAGCAAGAATTTGCTTGAAAAAAATTCTTTATTTAACAAAAACAAATTCTTAGTCTAATAAAAATATTTCCATATTCTATTAAACAAACAAAAAAACAGTGCGAACAGATGGTCTTAAGTATGAGTTTGCATTTGTGTGCAACACAAAAGTTCCTGGACAGGGAACCTGAAAGTGAAACTGACCACAAGGAAAAGAGAAATTGACTTAATTGTATTTATGTTCCAGTACTCTCATGCTATGCTGAGCTTAGTATCAATATTGAGAGAATGTAGAGATGGAGAAAGTGAACAGCATAAATAGAGAACAGTAAACTGGATTTTAAAAATTCTTTCAGATTTAATAATCTAAGGTAGTGGTGGTAAGAGAGGTGTAGTTATTTGTTAGCACTGTTTATTTTTAAGGAAAAAGTCAGTGTTCCTGCAATCTGATCATAGGTAATCCTGATCTTTAGTAATATCCAATACTCAGTTTGCTGGTCAGGGACTACTTTTGTTTACTGGACTATTGTCACAATACGGTATCGCACCATCAGAAATAAATACTATGTTTACTTCTCATGACACATGATACTTGGCACTTTATTGCACCTGTCTTCGAAGACTTTCACAGCTCTTTGTGAACCATTGCTTTGGAACCATTCTCTTCTCTCCCTGCACCAACACCCGTGTATCGTAAGTGGCGGCGTCCATTTTGCTAATGTATCAATTGGAACATGAAAGTTGTGACTCTCCAACGGTCACTCAGTGAGTCAGTAACTGAGTCCAGAATAGAACCTGGGTGTCAAATTCGCAGCTAATATAAGTGGCATCTGAAGTCAGTGCAGCTGCAGCCACCTCTGCAGAACCTGGGGCTCCTGACTCCCAGCCTTACGCACGAACGCTGATACTGTCAGCTCAAGTGGGGCTGCCTGGCTTTACTAACTTCAGTATTCTAATGTGCTGTGGCCATTTTGGAGCTTTCTTCATCAAATCATCCATTTAAGATGCTTGCCTGGATGAGTGCGACGTTCTTTGTGCCATCATCCTGCCTCGTGGAAGGCTGGAATGGTAGGCAGGAATGGTGTCCCTAGCCTTTGTTTGCCAGAAGCTGGGAATGAGCAACAGTGGATCACTTGATGATTACCTGTTCTATTCATTCCGTCTGGGGCGCCTGGCCACTGTCGGAAGACAGGATACTAGGCTAGATGGACCTTTGGTCTGACCCAGTAGGGCCATTCTTATGTTCTTATGCTGGTTTATGACATCATCATTGTTTCACAGTAGCATGTGTTATGGAAACTTTAGAGACTTAATTGAGCCATGGAGGGAAGTGAAGAAACAGGTCACCTCTCTGCATATACAAAATGTCTGCTGTCCTATTAGAAAGGAAAATAGCCAAGCATATAAGTGGTTATATTAAAATATTTACCAGTTTGCCTTTAAACTCTTGATGTTCTGATGGCAATGAAGTCAAAAGGTTATCTTCGTGATCTTGGAGATTTGGGGAATGCTTTAAATTTCAAGGTACAAATATGTAAGACAGTACTTCTCACATACATGGTAAGTACTATTTTCCTATTGTTTTGTTGGCATTGTATTGGGGTTTCAAGATTTTATTATGGATTGTGTTTTATAGTTTGGGGTTGGAGAAATTCAACTGGAATAACTTCTCTTTGCTGCAGAAGTTGTTTTAAATCATTTTTCGGTTCTCCCTTCTGCTCCCTGAGAGTTTAAATTAAAATATTTTGTATCAAAGGAGGTTTCCTGTTGTTGGAGTTGAGTAGTTTAAAATGAGCTATGAAACATCTGTTATAGAAATAGGAACCCACGTGACAAACAAGGACTAACCTATTAATAGGTTGCATTTTCTTTAGCAGCGTTTCACTTCAAGTCCTTGTTCTTGGAGGATTTAATGTATGTGGGGAGTTAGTTCACGAAGATTCTGCTGCTGGAATTTCGGTAATACGTAGGATGAACACTTATGAAGAATGACTTGCACTTGTTGGACTACTAACTGCCATTGACTTAGAAGTGGCTTATACAATTGACTATGCAGAGATGAAGACCTTGGAAAACAGCTGTATCTGTGGGACATTAGCTTTTGGTTTCTATCTGCCTTTGTTGGCAGCTTCCCTTGAGACAGTTACCATCCCAGCGCAGCTGAAGTCAGCAGTGGCTAAGGTTTTGGTCAGTACCACATCCTGCAGTGTCACCTGTGGCCTGGGCTTCAAGGTGGAGGAGATATGTCAGATTGATCCGCATGGCGAAAGGAGTCATTGTATCTTCCGCAGGTCAGACTGCCTGACCAACTGGATCTGTGGGTTACTCCATTTCACTGTCCCCGTTGGCAAACCATTTGAGCTCAGCTGCCTGACCTCTGAGATGATTGGTGTTGGCAGCCAGGCCTTTATCTACACCTGGAGGCTTGCCAGAGGCTTAATCACCACAGATGATCTGCTTTTCAAACCTTTCAAGACCCCAAGCTATGTCATTAAACTTTCCCCTGCCAAAGAATCTGATGCAGGGACTTACAGGTGTGATGTGCAGCTGATGAAGACATTCAAGCTCATCAAGAGGATCTACTTTGGGCTTCGAGTGATCCCTAATGATTTAGTGGATCTGAACTTTCAGAAATCCTTGACTCTGGAACAGAAACTAGCAGCAAATGAAAAGGAAGCAAACCAACAGAATGGCACCAGTGTCGTCGTACAATGGCATCAGCAGTCTTGGCAAAGAAGGGCCTTGTTGGTGTTCCTGATAGGAATTGGAAGTGGGGTGGCAGGAGGTGTGTTGGTGGGCACAGTTCTCTACTTTTTGCTGGAGGCTCGCACGAAAAACAGACCCACAGAGGAGTGAACTGCTTTTTAATGTGGTCTCTTCTGACAGAAGGATAGCTTATTGCAATACTTGTGCTGTCTTAGTGGCAGTATTTCAAACTGATGTAGGTGTGTGTTTCTGATAAACTGAGATTTAACTATTAAAGCAATAAAATAATCTCTCATAATGTGCTTGCTTTTAGTTTCATAAGTCTGTGGTACGTCACCACAGGACTTCGGAACCAGGAACTCCTGAGTCTTAATGATAGCCCTGCTGCAGACTTGGGCAAGTTACTTAGAACCTACATTTTCGAAAAGGTCCATTAATTTTGGGTGTCCAACGGAGCCACCTAAGACTTGAACTTTAGGAGGGTATAGATGATTGTTGATAGAGTAGACTGCTCATTGCTCACCAGTTGCCATCCTGCTACCCTCTGACTAGTTCAGAACAGTGTTTCCCTAGCTAGTATTGATTCCATTGCTGGCTTTTGCAGCTAGTTTTCTGGGCTCCCTCTCCCTACCTTAATTGTACTGCAGTAGTGCATATAGGTCCTGCCTGAGACTGGAGCTCCCTTGTGCTAGGTGCTGTGCAAACATGTGGTGAGACAATCATAGTACTGGAAGGGACCTCAAGAGGTCTTATAGTCCAGTTCCCTACACTCAAGGCAGGACTAAGTATTATCTAGACCATCCCTGATAGGTGTTTATCTAACCGACCCTTAAAAATCTTCAATGATGGAGATTCCACAGCCTCCCTAAGCAATTTATTCCGATGCTTAACTACCCTGACAGGAATTTTTTTCTAATGTCCAACCTAAACCACCCTTGCTCCAATTTAAGCCCATTGCTTCTTGTCCTATCTTCAGAGATTAACAAGAACAAGAGACACTCCTCTTTGTAATGACCTTTTATGTAGGTGAAAACTGTTATCATGTCCCCCCCTCAGTCTTCTCTTCTCTAGACTAAAAAAATCCTATTTTTTCAATCTTCCCTCATAGGTCATGTCTTCTAGACCTTCAGTTCAATCATTTTTGTGCATTGTCTACCTTATCGCATTGCCCCAATGATGAACTTCGTTGCTGGGTCTCCACTGCCTTTTCTGTGGGTGCGTATGTGCTCTCTTCCCCACTGGACCTTGGACAGTTCTAAACCCCAATCATGCAACAGTTTGGAGCCACTCAAGCTTCCTTTGCAGGCCAGAATGGGGAGGCTGCAAGCATTAGCTGGCACAACCACAATTTTCATCTCATTTGGCACATGTACCGGGACCCAACCACTTCAGAGTATGGATAAGTCCTCCTTCAGCCATTCAGAAACCAGTTTATTCTTAAGGATTTTTTTAAAAGGATTTAGTGCTCTTATGAATCTGCTGATGTCACTTTCCCTGTGTTGAGAGAATAAATCACGTAGCAATCAACAGTAGGGAACAGTGCCCCACTGGCAGTGAGATCCACAGAGGTCTTTTCTCACTCTAGTCTCTGTCTCTGGTTTACTGGGTCTTTCACTCTGTGAAAGAAATTAGGAAAGCAGAAAAATCTACAGTACATCTAATTCAGGGAAAAATTATGACAAGCTTTAGTACTGACATTTGAAATGTATTATGCAAATCCCCATGGTTACTTCTTTACAAAAATGTGATATTTTATGGCAGAAGGGGATGAATACAAAAGTAAACAAGTTCTCTGCAGAGCATCTTCGAAAAAGCCAGTATGAAATATATTATGTTTAAATACACAGGGCTGGGTCTTCAGCTAGTGGAAACTGGCACAGCTCCTTTGACTTCTGTACCTTAATTGCTAGTCATTGAGAGTGCGCATGCTGCAACCTCTTTGAAAAGTCAATTTGATTATATGGTTCTAATAAATGATTGTCCGTTACTACTTTGTTTCAATTTCCAGAGCAAATTCCTACTTACTCCACAGATGTATTTGCAACAATGTTTCTTCAGTTTAAAGGACTTCTCAGAAAAATAGGGCTAGAACCCAAGCTCTGGAAAATAAAAACTGTATTACCATGCTTGGGGAACAATAGGTGCGAGGTTTCTTTGATGTACTTGCAGCATTTCCTCTCTTGTGCTGGCCCTGAAAACTGGCCTTGTGGGACTAAGGTAGGTCAAGGATTTATCCATAGTCCTCCAGGGTAGTGAGGAAAGTAAGATCTGTGAGTTGCTACCACTTGGCTATATAAATGAATGTAAATGCAGAGGAAGAGGCATTCAGGGTCATCACTGGGGGTAGATATGAGGTGCAAATGAAGGCAAGGAAGATTTAGGCTGAGTACCAGGAAAACTTTCTTTTCTGTGATGTCCATATTGTAATATAATCTCCTGTGAGAAGTCTCCAAATCCCTGTCACTTATAGATAACGTACTGTAGGGAGAAAAGTCCTGCAGTGGCAGAAGGGAGAGGGAGACTAGACGCCTCTTCTGTATCTGTTTTCTAATAGTCCAGGGATGTGCATGCGTGCCAGTGTTACTGAGAATTCAGTGTACTCTGTTGGCTTCCTGCAGGGGGTCAGTGGTATGTGGAGCTGGTCACAAACCTGTGTTTCACATTTTGCTGAGCCCTGTCGGATGTCCACTCTGGAAAGAGACATTGGAGCTCTACACTGTGGTGACTGACAACAAAGGGCTATACATTGTCCTGCCATCTAGAGATTTGGTCCCATGGGATAGAAGCTCCTGGATAGTGATCCAGTTGTCCAAGACTCTCCTGCTTCTCCTCTTCATCAGCTTCTTTTGACTCAGCTCAATAATACTAAGATCTCTTCTGCCCTCAGTCCCTGTTCTGTCATCTTCCTTCAGCTGCTCCATCCGGCTTTGCACCATGAGCTCCTTTCTTTGTTTCTGCTGCTTGGACAAGAGCAAGTGTTGCCTCCTCTCAGCCTTGTTCCAGTACTTCCCAGTCTTCAGCTCGCTCAAGGCATCGTCATCTGTTGTCATTCCACTGCGTTCCTCCATGATCCTCAGTGCCCTGTCCTTTAGCAGCTGACTCTTCTGCTGTTTATTCAACAGTTGTCTGCTCCTTTTGCATGTCAGGCTCCACCTGTTCCCCTCATCTAGTTTGCCCTGGATGCCTTTGCTGCATTGATGTGAGAGCACTGGTGGACTAGGCTGGTCGCTTAAGCCCTCTACAGAGGCGTCTTCCTGCATTAGGTTCATATAGCTCACGTAACGGCGTGCATGATACGGAATCACAAGTGCTTTTGATCCAGTAGCAATGTTCTCGGGTGTAAGAGAAACTGGTTCTGGCTCCTTCTGCCCTTCTGTTGATTTATCCACATTTGCTTGTTCTCTGACTCCATTCACTGCATTCTGAGGACGAAGTCCAGCTTTGTGGTTTGTCCCTTTTTCTTCGCTCATGGCGCTGTCTCCAACCAGTGGAGGGCAGTCTGCATGAGACTGGCCCAAAGGATACTTAGCAAGCCATTGGTCTTGCAGTGTGGGTTGCTCAGACCCCTCCTCCTGAGCTTCTGAAGCATATGGTGTTCTTTGGTCTCGATTAAGAGTCTTAAACAACTGATATTGGTGGCATTTTCTTTCCAAGATTTCTTGAAATCTCCTGTACTCTTCTGGGCTTACACCATAGAAACTGGAATCACTTAACTCCTCGTAGGTTAAGAACTCCTCAGTAGCTAGCTCACTACTTGCACGTGTCCCGCCTGCACGGTGATCTGCCCTCTCCCTCTTCTGGACATAGGGGAGTTCAGCATCCATATCGGGTCCTGAATTCTCATCCAGCTGGGTGCTTCCATCAGTACAGCCAACCCCACTGTCCCAGTCATGGGGGAGCAGAAATGTCGGCCCTCCTCCCTTTTCATCCTCCTCATCTTCCTCTTCTGTCTAAAAATGAACACACACACACAGTTTTTAGTTTTTCCTAATGCAGTTTTCCTACCCAGCTATGCAGGAGTCCCTAAGTCAGCTATCAAGAAATGGAAACACAGCACTCAGTAAGCTACTGCAGATGGATTGCAATGCATTGCAGACTTCATGGGAGATGGAACATTTCCCATCTAATGCATTACATTAAAGGCAGATTATAATAACTGGCTGAATAGGGAAATGCAGGATTAATGGAGTCTTGTAGCAAATTATATTTTAATTTGCCTCCTTACTCGCTTCCATGTTATCTTCCTTGCTTCTCACTGAGCAGAATATTGTTAAACTCTAGGGAGATGCTCTGAGGCATTTTTATTGAGACTTCCTTTGGAAATACATTGCAATGCAAACACGTTCAAATCCCAGCCATCTACACAGCTCTACCAGTGCCTTTCAGTCCTAACCCACAACACCTTTCTATTTCAGGCATGGACGGACCTCTACTGAGCAGAGGTTGACCAAACCATAAACCACAGCGCACTGGACAAATATGGGATCAAATTTCATTCCTGCCTCAACCCAGGGCTTAGCACAGTCCTTCAGAAGTTCAAGAGTTGCCCGTCACCCTCTTCGGTCCCCATGTTTGCTGTATAAATACGCTTGGGCCTGTGCTTACCAAGCTCAAGCAGATGCTGTAGTTATCTTTAGGGGTGGTATGACAGCTGCTGAAGCTCAGCTCCTTTTGACGAACGAGGGCCAGTTCCTGAAAGAGAGAGAAACAAAATGTTACATGTACAGAGAACGTTATGTTTAATTTAGCAGCCCTGACTCAGGGTAAGGCTGAGGTGGCTGAATAAGATTTTCAGAGCCTGACTGCTCCAGCTCCCTTCCTCCCCAGCCCAGGAGAGGAGTCTGATTTGATTCCATTATTAATTAGTATTTATATTAGCATAGTGCCTAGGAGCGTCTCTGTGTACAAAGGCAAATATGAAGAGGGAGAAATGCTACCTTGTAGTCCAACTCTTCTTCGTTTTCCACGTCGTGAGGTGCAGTCGGCAGGTAACCAAGTTCATTGTCATCATTCTGATCTTGGGGCAGCAAGTAATTGTAGCAGGACCTGCGGGGAGTGTTAAATAAAAGACAGACAGTGATCCCCTAGGGGGATGGGTGTGGCTTATGAATCTGAAAGCTTTCCTTTTAAATGTCATACACTCAGGCAGCGGTAGTGGCTTGCTCTTATGGTGTGATTGGCCAAAACTGAACGGGCAGGGCAAGAGCTAGATTGGGCTATACTCAAGTTACAGGACGTCACCCATTAGAAATCCACTCAGGTTGACAGGAACCAGAAATGAGTGAGCAGTCTGTGTGGGAAGCTTGCATTGTTGATAGCCGTGTGACGCACAAATCTCTCCGGAAGTAGCCCTTTAGTAAGAATGGGCTTTGTGTAAATCAACACAGCATTTACTAAGCCTAAAAGGATTCAGATGGGGGAAATATTGGTCTTTCAGCTATCGGTTAACTTGTGAATAACCAGTGCTGGGCCGTCCATATTCATAGTGCTCACTGCAGGATCTTTAATCACAGGATAGTGCAGTTGTGGACCCAGCGAACCTTGTGGCAAGGCTACTACAGTGGGAAGGCCGAGGAAAGCATGAGCAGCTTTTCCAAAGCGTTCACCAACTTGCTGAGGCACGGGGAGTCTCAGAGTAAGATTCATATGTCTATTGCAAAGCTGTTCAGGGCAGGTCCAGAGGTGAGAGGTGGATAATTATCCCATCTTTGCTTCGTGGAAGACCCCCAAGCAAAGCCATGCACATACCTGCCAAGGAAGAGATTAAAATCCGATGGGGTGAAATCCTCCCTGTGTGGGCACTGCTCATCCCACCAGCTGGAGTCCGTCTGGGTTGCGGCATCGGATGTTTGGGGCGATTTGTGGGAGGACTTCTCTCTCTGCACCTCCAGCGTGATTTGGTCGTCTGTGCTCTGAAGTATTTCTAGTGCCTCCTGCAGGGCAGCACTGGAGATGTCCTTCCCGTTGACCTGGTGGAGGTTTACGAAATAAAATGTTAAATGTCTACCTTAGCAAGTAATATTCTGTAAGTGAAACACGTTTCAAATTTGTCAGTAACTAAGCCCATCCTCCCTGCCGCTGGCTGTTCCCCATCTCAAGGCAGTACTGGCTGCTATTTCTGCTATGGCGTCACTATTCAGAATTTATCAGTTTCTAGGGGGCATAGAAATCTATCCCATTTTAAGAAGAAGATCACTGATGGTAAGGCTTTTAACAGCTGCCCTATTCTACTGCAGAAGTAGCGAATGAAGTGATCCCTATGTATCTGTAAAATGCTTTTGGGATCACTGAATATATCATAACAATAAGAATAAGGGGTTGTCTACACCTAGTCATGCACTGATTTAGTTAAACTGGTGAAAACTCCTCTTTGGACGCTATTCTTTTCAAAACAGACTTCTTTTGGTCTAGCTTCAATCTGTTTCTAATTTTTTTAAACAAAACTGCAATAGGCCTGTTTTAAACGAAGGTAAACATGTCCACACTGCAGCAGCTTTTGCAATGATTTAACATGACATCTCCAATTAAACCAGCACAACTCTGCATATGCACAAGTCCTTAGATTCCTGTTTCTCACTGCCCCCAGAATTCTTATCATCCAACGCACAGGTCTGCTCTTGCCATGGTTTTTGATGAGCAGCATTTTAGTGGCCTTAGTGTTAAACTCCGTAGGAGCTGCTTGTTTGTCTGCTTGCACTTGTACTCACAAGTGCAATCCAAAGCACTGCTGTGATGGTTGCCTTTGCAACTGATGCAACGCATATCCCTGGACGTACAAAAGTCTCTCGCCCACCCTTTTTCTCATATGCAATACACAAGAAGGCAGATCTTTAATGGAAAGGAGCAAGAGGGGCTTTGTAACTCGGATTCCCTCTCTGAAATCTCCTGCCACAAGGGGAGGAGGTTGCTGCCAGCAATCCCATTGCATGAGCTTTGCTTTTCATAATGCACTGTGCCCAAAGAGTGGGGGTAAACTCATGCTCAAGTTGTACACTAACAGTTAAACCAGCAAAGAATTTGCTATCCCATCTGGACAGGTCTCCCTGCCCTTTGCAACCTACATACAGAGTTTATGTGCTATGGTGATGGTGACTTTAGACTTTGAGGGGACAGACCAAACCATTGTCTTATTCCCAGGTGGAGGAGGTCTCATGGTGGGAAAGGGAGAATAATGGCACTTTTGTCTCTCAGTAGCAACTGAATGTCTCAATTGCTTTACAAAGGCGTTCTCCCCATTTTAGAGATGGAATAACTGAGGCCTAGGTATGTGAAAGCCAACATTTTCCAAAAGTGTCCACTAATTGTGGGTGCCTAGATTTGGGCATGATGGTTCTGATTTTTCAGATGGGATGAGTCTATGATTCACCTTGAGCAGCCAGTATGTTAATTGTGATTTGCCCTGTCTCGCTAGAGATCTAAAACATGCTAGTTAAAATATGTTGGCTAACATAGTCCAGCAGACTTGCTGGGAGGAAGATCCCAGAGTCTGTACTGAGGTGGAAGCATAGTCTGGCCTCCCTGAACAGATCCAAAATGGATAAAGTCCTGAAGGATGCTGGCACTGTCTAATCTTTATCCATCTCTGCATTTGTTAATCCTCTCTTCCTGTTATGCATGTGTATCATGCCCATTCATACAAGTAGGCCATCCCAGCTCTACATGGCTGCACTGCAGGAGAAAAAACATTTTCTGCCCCCAACTTATAGTGCATTTAAAAAAAAAATCCTCTTTCCCATTGTTATCTAAATCCCCTTTCCCCCTGCTGATGCCATCTGCCCGTCTCTCTCTCTCTCTCTTTCTCTCTCTCTCTCTCTCTCGCTCTTTCTTTCTCATGCACGGGCAGAGCTGGGTGAGCTGCTGCTGTCTAAACTCTTGTTATGTGGATTCTTGGCAGGAGGCCCTTGCAGCACAAATGTCAGGTCCTTGCCAATGGTCCTGATAATTAGGAAACAATTATCTTTGCCCATTCTAAAATCAGCCAGATTGCATGCAGGAAGGAAGTCAAATTTGCTAATGGCATTACCGTGTGCATAACAGAGTAATGGGGCAGAGGCAGCTGTTTAAATCACTGTTTGCTATTGAAGTTTATCTACATTGAATAACCAGATTGCCTTAACTTCTGGAATTTTGATGGTGATGAAGAGGAAAATAAACCCCATATGCTGCTTATAGAGCAGAGATGTGGCTGGTTAAGGTTGCTGAGCTTTTTGAGGTCACTGCTGATCCTTCTCTGTTTGTCACTCCAGTACTTCACCCATTTGAACTAAGGTCATCAAAGAGAAGAAAATACTGTGACAAATCTGTGGCCATCTAGGGTTTTATGGATCCCTCTGTCCCTGCACATCACAGCTGCTCAGAACTTCCAGGAGGCAGTGGGGATAGAATTGGCTCTTCCTTCTCCAAAAAAACCCCTAGGCTTTTACCACTTGAGCCTAAGGAGAATCTCTGTTCACCATTTACAGGATTTATGACACAGATGAGCGGTTATGATTCCATCCAGTAGAGGGCAGTGGTATACGAGGCAACATTCTACAGATTTTGTATTCTATGTGGTAAAGAGAGTGTTTTACACTATTTCTTGATTTTGGTTCTCCTAAACCACAAAAATAGAGTAATTCATCTGCTCAGCGGAGAAATTGATTGGGTGTTTTTATATGCTTGCTACCTACCACAAGAGCTCTTGTTCTTTCACTTGTTCCTGCATCGTGTTTTACCTTGAACACTTCCCTCAACTGCTAGAATAAATGAAACAATCCAGCTTGAAGAGTACTGCACTTGTGTGTCACATCTCTTCAGACATCTCAAAGCAAGTTACAAAATAATCATGAATACTGTGAGAGCATCAACTGTGCGGATGCTACTAGGTACTCAATCGACAGCTCATGGACAGCCTTGAGGACTGATTGTGCAAACCCTTAGCTCTCGGTGATTTCAGGGAGTCCACGGGGGGAAAGTGTGACATATGCTCATGAGTGCTTACATGAATACATAGAATGTCAACTGACTAAAGTGCATATAAGTGTACCACTGCCCAGTAGGGGAAAGGACCATAGCTGCCCAGTTATGTGTCACACGTGTTCTCCTGATAATGAAGATTCTCCTTTCACTCAAGTAATAGGAGTCTGGTCTCTTGGAAAAGCAGGGGGATAAGTTTAGTCTCTGCTGCCCTCAGTGCCAAATGGCCAAGGTGTACGGCGGTGAAATCAGTTGGGAGGCTTGCAGGGTCTGGTGTGGTACGTTAGAACTTTGTTTTAGAGAGGGGGAGAGAATGTTGGCTGGTGGGGATGCTCAGATAATTGGAGTTTAGGCAAATCGGAACATCTTAAATAGCATGAGTACGCTGGGTAACTGTTACAATTGTAGCACTTGCCAGCACTTTCCCCTTATACTTAGAAAAGGAAATAACTATCTGAAATAACTGGCTGACTTTTATGGCGACTTCTGTGGATTAATTAACTTCTGAATTTATTTATACTCTTCTAGTAATCACAGTTTATATGTGAGGAAGGCTTGTACATAAAGAACTATAGGTGATAAGAAATATCATTTTACTGCCCTTATCACATTGGTCTTAGATATTATGAAAACCATAGTGGATCTAGCACTGCAGCATTTATTCTAAGCAGTAATATTTATATGAACTGTGTTAAATATACTGAATTAAACAGATTATTCATGTCTTAGTTATTACAGCAGCAATTGTACAGTTGATATGCTGTGAATATGCAGCAAATTAAATACCAAATATGTAAATAACATAAATCTATTATTACAAAGTGACTATACATTTTTCCACTTAGTTCAGTCAATTTTTAATTTTGCTCCTCTGATTTGATCAAGGTCTCTGGAATCAAATCATCTGACACTAAAAACAACCCAACTTCCACCTTTTACTTTGATTGCTCTGGGTCTCATTTTGCTCCCATGGATTTTAGTGGGAGTTTTGTGTGTGGCTTCAATGAGCGCAGGCTCAGGCTCCTATGCAGACATTACTGCAGAGCCCAACTGCATCCACAGAAAGCTGCCACTTAAGGGCAGATTTTCAGATGAACTCAGCTTCCACATAGATACCAAAATAAATGGCCAGATTCTCAAACATTGGATGCTGAGCTCTTGTGAAAACTTGGCCCCCTGATGTGAGTGCTGGGCCCTTGAAAATCTGGCCCTGAGCTTGCTTGAAAACCTAGCTAAACACGAATAAGGAGGCAAAAACTAGAAGGTAAAAAACAAAAAAGCCCTGGAGGAAAAATCTAAAGACCCATGTGATGTTTTTTAAAATGCCATTCACCACTGTTAATAATATAAGCACTGCCATGTGATGTGGACACTGATGTCCACAGAGATAATGAGATCAACTGCTAATGTTTTAATAGGAATTTTTTGGGAAACTGCAATGTCTGATCACTTATTTCAGCCTCCGTGATAGAAATGTATTTGACTGAAATAAGAGGAAGGGTCCCTCTATGTTGTTGGTGTGAAGCATCACCAGTGTAGAGAGCAGATTCTACCATCTATTGCACCTCTTGGCATAAGGATTTACTCACATGAAGCAAAAGATAATTTCTCTGTACCTTAATTCGGTCCCAAGAGGAGAAGAGAAAGATCATGTTTGAGCCGTCCCTTTTTCTTGGGGCTGTTTTTGTTGTTGGATTCGCAGAATCTTCAAAGCCTTGTTCAGTTCTTTCCCTCTGTCTCTGCCCCAAACTTTTGAGTTCACTCAGATGAGCAGTCGTCCCATTCTTTCTCTGTGTCCCTTACATTTAAAAGGGATGCACTTGTTTATGTTTCCAGTGGGCGAGGGGCCTTTCATTACTGCCCTTTGACCAATCCCAGGGCTAGTTTGTCTAAGCCTGTTGGCTTATTGTGGAGACGGACCGTTTCTCCTTAATGCTTTTTCAGTATGGGGTTTATTTATTTATTTTGGTCTCTCTGCATCCTGCTGAGGCAGGGGGATGGGTTGTGTGATCCCTTTACTTGCCCATTTGGAATTCACAAAGTGACGCAAAAGTTGTGTAGGAAGTAATTAACGAAATCTCTTGAGAAGCTGAGCCTGGATATTAGCAATCTCTAGGGATCCAGTGTTGGGTCCACAGCAAACATTATAGAATCAAAACAATAAACAATGCAAAACTTGGAAGCAAGAAATCCTCTAAAATGTCCTTGATGACTTGAAGTGGTGATTTTTTTTTTCCCCTCAGATGGGATACAAATCATGGCTCTTAATTTCATGACTGCAAAGCAGCCTCCTCTTGACTCTTGGAGTGCACTGTTTTGATGTTACCAAAAGCATTTGTTTAAATCATCCTTTTTTTGCGCGTTGGAGTGACAGCTTGTCACAGCTACATTTCACTAATTACCTTCGTGCTGGGAGTGATGTATCAGTTCAGATCAAGCAAATACTAACCTGAACCTTGAACTGAAACTTTTGTAAGGATGACAAAAATTTGGCTAACTTTTTACTCCTTAAGTATGGGGGGGTAGCCGTGTTAGTCTGTATCCACAAAAACAACAAGGAGTCTGGTGGCACCTTAAAGGCTAAGATTTATTTGGGCATAAGCTTTCGTGAACACCACTTCTTCAGATGCATGGAGTGAAAATTACAGATGCAGGCATTTTATATAAGTTAACTCCCTTCCCTTCATGTGTCATTATATAATGCCTGCATCTGTAATTTTCACTCCATGCATCTGAAGAAGTGGTGTTCACAAAAGCTTATGCCCAAATAAATCTGTTAGTCTTTAAGGTGCCACCAGACTCCTTGTTTTTTCTCCTTAGTCACTGTAGTTACTGAATCAGAATTGTGCTGGGGACATATGCGGAAATGTCACAACAAAGGCTGTACTCATGGTATTCCTGGCCTGACTCAGATGTCCAGGCTGTCCCAGATGAGTATTTGAGGTGGTTCCTAGAAACATCTGAACTTCTGCAGTTTATAATATTTTGCAAGTCTTTAGTGTTTTGGTCTGCTGATCTGAAATTAATATGCATTAGTGACGCCTAACAACACTGGGGTATTGTATTGCCATTTTATGGATAAAGGAAGTAACTTCCCAAGGTCAGTGGTCACACAGTGTATCTATGGCAGAAGCAGGCATAGATCTCAGTCATGTATTTTAAATACTAGACAGTGCTCCTTGAACCAAGCTTTGGGGTCTTTTTGAGGTTTGCGCATGACTAATGTATAGAGCAGACCATGGTAGTAAAGAAGGTAGAATCCCCTAGAAATTAGAGCTAGAAATGGTTTTCTCCCTTGCCGAATGCAGATTGTTCCCGTCATATTCTCCAGGCCTATGTTTAGAATGTGCTATGCATTCAGAAGTTCCGCCGAAGACTGGAGGATTTACCTGCGAGGATAAATGTATTTGCTCGTGCTGAATTCTGCTTTCAGTCAAAGACATCATGACCCCAGGCATTAATGGTTACAGTTGCTGAGAAAGCAGAACTGCCATCTCAGCTTGGGACTGAGGGATTTATGAGTTCTGGCTGACGCCTGCTAACTTTCTTAATAACACCTCCTTCACCTTTACGAAATCTCTTTGGAATGTAAATCCCTGATTTTTACATCAAACTGGGTAATGGGCCCCACCCATTAATGTCCCAGCCCATGGCTCTCATCAAACACAACACAAGAAACAATAGGAAAGGGGGTAGTGCCTTCAAAATGAGCCTGAGCTTGCATTTGTGTGCCTTCTTGGGAGGTCGTTTTAGACTTGCAGAGTCTCCTTTGAAAGTGGCACCTGGGGCTGCCTGGACAGCACCTGGTGGCCTGGATTTTGGAAGCAGTTTGTATAGCAACCAACTATACTTTTTCAGGTTAGCCTGTTTTTAACGGAAGCGGCTGTGATGGGAAGAAGAAACAGCTGCTGTCTTTGTGTCCAATCACACGGACTTTGATGCTGAGCTGGAGTGCTGCCCTACCCACTTACAGGTGCCCTTTTTTACCATCCCTGTGGAAGTACCAACTGGAGCGAGGACAGTGAACCTGACATTGGAGAGGTGGTGCCTATGGCTCTAGCTATGTACATGAATCTAGGCCTAATCTGGCGTGTAGCATTAGTATAAGGTAGCATGGTATAGTAGATACAGCAAGGGGTTCTGTTCCTACCTTTGTAGCTGACTTTGTGTAGCCTTAGCCTCTCTGTGCCTCAGTTTCCTCATCTGTCATATGAGGATAAAAATACTTATCCACCTCTGTAAAGTGGTTTGAGATCCCTGCGTGAAAGGTGTGGTGTGCATGCCGTATACCCTTCCTGATCCAAATGTCATGGGGTCATTGATTAAGTTAGAATAATGAGGATTATTTACCATGTAGTTAATAGACAACAGGGAACATGACCCTTTTTGGGTGGCACGGAGTTTTAAATAGATGGGGTTTGGATAATTGAGGCTTTATTACGTAAGGCATTATTCTTCTAGGATCTGAATGTTGTGATAATGATGTTTATGCTTTGTAACATAGAGCATAGGAGGGATGGGAAGCTTTGTCTGAGTGGGTTTGTAATCCATGTTACTTACCTAGCATGGTAAGTGTGCACCGTGCTCTGCAGGCCACAGGAAAACACCCAAATCACTCCTCAAGGTGAGGATGAGGAAAGAGACCCTTTCCTGCCCTCTCCATTACCCCCTCCCTGCCCTTTGAATCTTTCTTCTGCCATCCCTTCTCCAGCAGAAGGATGCTGGGTGCGTGTGAGATCTAATAAATATAATAATAATAGCTAGCTTTTAGCGCGTCTGTTAGGAGAAGAAGGTTGTCTGTGCAGCTTGCCCCTTGGTTTTGCTGGGGCAGAGATGAACTCTGAACCAGACCCACAGCTGTATCTTCCCCCTCCCTCCGCCCCTAAGCCAAGACTCTTATTAACTCTTGTCAAAGTAAACTGATGTGCCACACCGTGAGCACAGACTAGCTCACCTGGCGTGTGGGGGCCTCTTCTCTTTGCGGCTCTCAGAAGCAGACCAGGCCCTCAGCACAAACCACTTTCCATCCAGTGAAGGGCTAGCTGTTCTGAGGTCACTTAGACTGGGCTGCTTTGTGATTTATAGAGTCCGGGCCTCATGCAGTGTAAATAAACTCAGGGTTTATCTACACTGCAATTAGACACCCCTGGCTGGACCTCGCGGGGCTCAGGAATATTGGCTCTGCGATGTCCTCCTTGCTCCCCTGCCCAGTTACCTATGTCCCTCCTCTGCTCTCTCGCTTTCCTTGTGTCGCTCCAGCATTGCTTGGTGTGCTTCCTGTCTTGCCCATTATGAGCTTTTGATTTCCCATTTTGTTTAACTATGTTATTAGTTACTTACATGGCCCCAGTAGTGCAGAGTCTGAACTCCTTACCATCTTTAGTGACTTTATCTTGAGGTAGGGCCACTGTCCTCATTTTACAGACGGGAGCTAAGGCACAGAGAGGCCAAGTGACTTGGTCAAAGCCAAGGTCACAAAGGGAATCTGACAGAACAGGGACGTGAATCCAGGTTTCCCAAGTCGGACGCTACTGCCCTAACTACTAGACCAGCAGCTATTTGATTGTGAGTATTGATGAATTTGTTGTAGGCAAGGAGAGTACAAGCACATCCTGCTTATTCCCTGTCTTACTGCAGAGAAAGTGGAATCTCTATCAGAACTACCCAGGGGAGTCCCAGGGGTGACCTTCTAAAGACCACAGAGCTTCTAACATGCTTGGGTCTCCTGGGAGATGGGGAGAGAGCTTGGTAGCCCTGACAGGCTGCTGTGATGGGCTGGGAGTCATGCCACCCAAACCAACCAAGGGAGATACAGAAAGCATCTGTCTTGGAGTTAGCCATGCGATCACTTAATGCACAGAGATGAGGAAAGGGCCAGGCCCTAGCCGCAAGCAAGGCACTGAGAGGCTGGCGTAAATCATTCAGCTTTTGGTGCTGCTCCAGCATCAAGAGCACATATTTGTGTATGCCGACCTGACAGGCAGGAGAGAAATCTTATTACCTCTGTCCAGACCCCCTGAGGAGAGTCCCTATGTTGCTAGGCCACACAGCTGGGCACTCAGCCATATGCTCTAAGGGACTAAGTTGAGTGTCACTGGGGGATGTGGTATGGCTGAAACAACAGTCTCACCAGTGTCTGGTTCTGGACTCACTTCTTCAGAGCAACCTTGACTTGCTGTCCGTTTTCTGTTGTAATTTATGTTCTTCCAGGGCGTAATGTAAGTAGCATGTCAGTTTTGTCCGGACTCCTCTCCCCCATTTCTTCACATCACACCCACTGACTTCGGGATGTTGCAGATCCTCATGAGGATCCTCAGTACAGCACCATTTTTCTACTGTACGGTGCTCGGGCAAGTCAGCCATACCAGCTGCACAATGCTAGCTGCTGTTTAGAATGTGGAGGCAGGTTTTTTCTAAGATACTGAGCTTTTCAGCATGCATGCCATTGCAGCATCTGCCTGTGGATTTGCAAAACGCTTTCGGATCTGGATGAAAGGAGATTAATAGAGTTTAAGGCCAGAGGGGGACTATTCTAATCATTTAGTGCAACCTCCTGTATAACACAGACCAGAGAATTTCACCCACTGATTCCTGCAGGAACGGAAAGGATTGCTTTCTGTGTCACTGAACATTAAAAAGCCTGATAATTTGTGCCTGAACCAGAGCACATCTTTTAGCAAGGCATCCAGTTCTGATTTAAAATCTCCAAATTATGATGAATTTTCTATGTCCCTCGGTAAACTGTTCCAATAGTCAATTACTCTCCCGGTTAATAAGTTCCCTCTTATTTCCAGTGTGAATGTTTTCATTTCAACTTCCAGCTGTTGGTACACAGTAGCCAGATACATAAACATGACATGAAATCTCCATTCAGACCCCCAACCCCAGCAGTTCTTTGCTTTGAGGGCAATAAACATGATTCCAAACAGCCCCTTCTCCACTTGCTCATTGCCTCTGCCTTGGAATAGGATTAGGGCTTCCTCTGTGCTGATTTCATTTCCTTCTGCTGCAGAGTTCAGTTACCTACTGGTAAAGCCCCAAGCTTTCCTTGTTTTGTCAGTATGTTTAACTGGCAGCCTACAGGAAAAGCATCAGTGCTGGTGTGGGAATCCCTGGGGCAGTCGGAGCAGACGTCTGCCTGCAAATCTCGTTGAATTGTCTTACACCCCTTAGAGCTACTGGCACCTTATTCCTCTTCCACCAGAATGGCAAGGAGGCTGTTACAGAGACAAATGGAGCAGCAAAAGCTTTTAGGAAAACCCAGCCTCTGGCTAGGATTTTGATTTGATCTGTGTCCCATAGAGGGGAATGCATGACTGAGATGGGAACGTTTTAAACCCCTACGTGCCCCCAGAGTTTAATAATGTGAGGAGGGGGGACTGGCACAGGTTTGTAGATGCCATCAGTGCCTTCATCTTTATACGGTTTGCAAAGGAGAGTCCCTCATGAGCCACAGCATACGAGAGGTTAACTTATCTCTGTTCACACAGAGTCTTAAACATGCACGCCAGGGACAACAGCTGTGGCATGTAGGAGTGAATGGCCAACCAGCTGTGGTCTCCCAGCTTGAGAAAAAGGCACAAGGGGTTGCTGGCTACATGGGGTTCTTGTTCCTCACTAGTTAGGAAGCGGAAAGGACTCTGTTTGCCATGCTTCAGTCCTCTTTTAAAAAAAAGAAAAAGTCAGCTGCATTGTGGTGTTTGTCTAATGATTGCTCCCCTTGGAAGGATCCTGTTTTGAAACAAAGCAAATGCCCTTTCCTGTCCATCAAACATGCCAGCGGATGATCACTTTCCCTTCCACAGAGAAACAAAAATAAGCAGTGGGCTAGTAAAAATACCTCCCTGAGGAACAAAGGGTGCCCCAAACAGTGGATGACACTGTGTAAATGGTGATGGATTAGGGATAGATGGGGTTTTCCTGTCTCCTCAGCTCAGCAGGGCAGCTGCTGCTTTATCATGGGGGTGTGTTTGTGTTTGCTTCACTCTGGGGTGAGGAGCAAGTGACACTAAAATTGTCAAGATCCCCACCTCCTGCTGGAGATTTTATCAGAGAGTCCTTTGACACCATGACTGAATCTGCAGCTGGTGCCCACCAAAGCACTTAGATTTTGCTAATTGACTTTAGTGGGAAGGGGTGGGCCTGAGCTGAAATGTTTGGGTCCAGATCTAGAAAGTTCTGAGGTCCCCAGATTTGAGGATATGAGTTGAGCCTCATTTTTACTGTCTGGAAATCTTCAGAGTAAAATACAGATGCCAGCACTGAAGGATTGTCTCTCTTGGGGACATATTTTCAAATGTGGTGTCCAGATCCTGCACTTGGGAAGTCAGATAGGCAGGCGGGCACCCAGTTAGGCACCTTAGTTCTGAGCATCCGAAGGTGAGATTTGGGAGGGTTTCACTTAGTTGCCCTCCCTTTTTAAAAAAGGGTCCCTAGGGTCTTCCTTCACCATTTTAGCAAAGGTGTATTTTTTTTAGGGTTGCCTGGAAGTATCTTGCACTTTTATAGGGCCCTTGTTCCAATGATTCCCAGAATGCTTGACAGACCCTTGACCAAATTCAGACGCCATGTAAGTAACTCCCACAGAAGTCAGTGTTTAGGTTCAGGCTGAATTTGGCCCTCGGTATATATTGTGGATTTTGCTGCATCCACCTCTAAAATGCAGGTGCAAGTCTCTGCCACCAATCTTGGAGAAAAATTAGAGGAAGTGTCCCTACATCCCGGGATGTCTAGCAGTAGACAATTACCTGAGATGGAACTTGGCCAGAACATCAGCACAGTCTCATTACTGGACTGTTTTTTGGTGGAAAAACCCACCACTCTCTTTCACAAAGTTGTTTGCCAAGTGACAGTCAGCCTTTCATTTTGTGTGAGCTTAGTGCTTTCAAATGCTCTTTAACTTAGCCACACAACCGATCCAGCTTCCGCTGCAAGCTTTCCAATCCCATTCTCAGCTCTCTAAACAAGCCGTTCTGTAATCCTTAACTGCATTTAAAGCTGCATATAAATCCTTTGGACTCAAGCAGGTGTCTAAAGCCTCTGAAGATCTTTATTTACGAACTGCGTGCTACTGTAGCCAATAAATAACTTTAATTACAGTAAATACAGTATGTTTACAATGTTACCTTTTTGTTTTTCTTAAAAAAATAGTGTACAACAAAATTGAGAAGAAAACTGCCCCTGTTCCTGTATAGTGAAGTCAGATTAAAATATTCACAGCAGAGAGTTAAACCAGTTAATACAGGGGGAGCCTTGCAGGTTAAATGCAGATGGGATCTTAAAATAATTAGCGGAGTGTGATTCAAGTGCCATCCAAACGATTCCCTGGGCAAGGTACAAAACGGTCTCCCATCCAACACAAAAAAACAGAGGGACCCATTCTTCTCTGTTGCATTGCTGTAAATCTGAAGTAGTTCCGCTGAAGTACTCCAGATTTACATCCATGTACTAGTGTGCAGAATTTTGGCCAGAGGACATAATGGGAAGCCTAACGCTTGGTGTTGAAAATCATATAGTATCAGTTGGAAGATTATATCATGTTACCTAATTTAAAATATCAGTAAGTCACTGCTGTGTAACGTGTCACTTGAGGATATCCGAGAACTTCACACCTGTTACTGAAGCTCACAACTCCCCTGTGAGGTAGATATTACTATAGATGAGTACAACAGACTCAGCAAAGTTACTTTTCTCAGAGAGCTGGTGGCAGTGCTGTAACAGAACCCAGGAATCCTGACTCCTGGTCCCCTGCATTAATCCCTAAATCACAATTAAATGCAGGGGATTCCTAATGAGGCAGGAAATTGGTTTGCAGCTTAATGCCAGGGTGTAAAGCCAACGCATCCATTTAAACTACTTTGAAGCCAAGTTGTTTTTCTCTCCTTGCTTTGAACACCTCTTCCTTGAACCCCACCCCCGACAGCCTGAGGCAGCCCTGTTCAATTTCACACACGCCCCTTTGTTCCTTTCCTCCCTTTTGAGGGCTCTGGCTGAGTCTGTTGTGCCATTTCACATAGTTTAGACCCTGTTTGAATATCCACCAGTGCCGCTTTGGCCTTGTCTTCACGAGGAAAAACGGTGTGGGTTTATTACCAGGTGTTAGCTAACTGCTAATAACTAATATGTAGTGAACTCGTAGTGTAGATAAAGGAGTTGTATTTTTAACACATGGTAACAGGTTGTACTAAAACTAGAACTGCCTTATCCCCAGTAGGCTTCTACTATGTGTTAGCTAACTCTCTAAGCCTGAGATTGGCCCTTTGCCCCTAGCTGAATGCAAAAGGGTCATTTTTCTTCCCACACTCTGCTTCTACCTTCATCCACAATATTTCAGTGACATCTTGCTGCTCTGTTGCTCTTTAAACCATCCGCTTCCTTTCCCTCTCTGCCACTTCCCTCCTTGAGATCAAGAGGGAACAAAACCCCACAAACCAACGGAAAGAAACCGAGGGGGGGAAAATACTCATTGATTTAAAAATCCATAGATAAGATGCAGCAGTCACAATGTATTGTGTTTTCAATCTGCAAAATACTTTGCAAATGTACACTAATGAATCACCGGTGCTGTAGGTTAGTTTAATTATCCCACAACGGACTCGCACAGAGGTGAAATGACTTGCTCAGCGCTACAGATGGACACAGTGTTGGAACAAGAATTAGACCTTGGGAGTTCCTTGTTCCAAGTCCTCTGCTCTGGCCACTGGATCACACATTTCTATTTGTGTGTACAGTACAGTCCTGCATATACTTAAGATATTACAAAATTTTGTTTAAAAATCATGCTGAAGAATAATACTTAATAATTAATATAGTGCTTTACATTTTCAAAGCACTGTGCAAACCTTAATGAATTAAAATTGAGGACAATTGATTTTCAGGGGGGCTTAGGTACATTTGTAAATTTTACCCACTGTATTTTAGATATTAGAATGTATTCCCTCTATTTAGAATCTAGAGCCACACTCATGAAAACTGGTCAGTTTGTAACATTTGAAATCCAATTCAAATAATTTGTCACATGTTGCATAAAATGTACCTGTGATACAGTTTAACAAAAATGTCTGGAAAAATGCATTAACCCCCAGGGAAAATGCTATGAGTTGCTACTATTTAAAATCCATTGGTATCTCCAAACTATAAATTCTTATTCTCTAGACCCTGTCACACTCAGATACTTTGTCTCTGACCAGGAATGTCAAGTCCTTTATTTTCCTAAGGCCATAAAATTCACTAAAATTGGCACAGCTGCAGGTACAGACAGTGGGGTTTGCAAGCACTTGTTTGGGACCATGTCTAGATACAAGTGCCATTTAAATAAGTCTCCGTTAGAACGGGACAAAGATGCTGAACCTCAGTTCGTTAACTCCCTTGGAGTAACTAAATGCTGTTCACCCCTCAGCCTAAAATGAAGTCAATGAAAACACATTCACATCCTATACAGATACCTACTGTCACATGCTTTAGTTTAGCTACTCTGAACTAGTCAGGGGGACACAGACATCTCGGCCCTCTTGGTGCCCTTGGAAAACAGGCCACTTTCCTCTTCCCCAGAGGTGCAACAGCCAGTTTAAATGCAATGGAAGTAGCTCACAGGCCAATCCTGCAACCCTCAGCATCAGCCTCTTGATACATGGAAGCCTAGAACTCCTGAATTCTAATCTCAGCTCATCATTGACTCTCTTGGCTGGTCATTTAACCTCTCTGCCCCAGTCTCTTCATCTGTAAGGTAGGATTAATATTTCTGTACTCCACCAGCACGGGTGCAAGGATTGTTAGTTCACATTTGTGCAATGCTGTGAAGCTACATGATGCCATATTCGAGCTAAGTATCGCTGTTGTTATGACCCTGGCTATAAATAATTCTGTGGTATTTCCACCTGGCCAGGTGGTTGATCAAGCATCAGGACTGATCCAGCTCCAAATCTCTAAGCTTTCAAGCAAGGTTTTATTCCTAAATTCTCCTTTGCCCCAGCTCCACTGGGACAAAGGATGAAGGCTCAAGAAAACTCTGATATGAGATAACAAAGTGAGGCATTATTAATAACACAAAATAATTTGCAAAGCAAAAGAAACACGTCAATAAAATAGGTTCAGATTTTTAAACATAAAATGTACAAAAATAGATATAATAATTTATATTTAGACAACAGCTATCATTCATAAACACTGTAACAATCCACTAGGGGGAACCAGCAGGTAATTTGTTGCTAAATAGATTATGGTGCAGAAATTCAAGCTGCATAATTAAACAGAGGTAGTGATGGGCGGGGATCCTGGTGAGGCTATGGCGTTGTTTTCACTGCTAGAAAAGGTACATTTATTACCATGGGATAACTGGCATGCATGAGCTATTCAGATGTAAAAACACTTCAGTTTTACCATATGGTGAATAGCCCTGTACCCTTTCCAGGGGCTGACCTCTCGTGTTTACCTCATGGTAATTCTAAATGCCTTGTCTTCGCTGTGTTTTTACGTTGGGGTAGCTCAGGAGTGTTAGTCACCCCGAAGTAAAAAATACACATTTTGTAGTGATGGCAAGGCCCCAGATCAGCTCCCTCTACTCTGTGTATGTCATTTCTCCTATCTGACTGGTATGACTCACTGCCCTTCACTTGGTTTCTCTCAGTGATTTATTTGTAGAGGAAACCAAGAGAGGGGAAATCCTCCATCTCTGTCTGGTCTCTCATTCTAACTGTTTAGCAATTTTCCATGCCACTGAATTTTTCCTCTCTCCTCCATCTCTCCATATATTTCTCTCCTTTTCCAAATATATTAACACCCATTCTTTATCTCAGTTCCCAGCGTTCACACTGTGTGCATGGCTTCTTGTGTAGGAATTCCGCTGGTGTACTTCCCCTCTTGTCAGAAAACAAATTGTGATGGTGTGTAGGACAGATGCTGTGCAATTATATTGGGGTCTCGCTAGTGTATGCTGCCGGAATAACTCCTTTACATGGGCAGGGATTTACGCACCTAAGCTCCTAAATGCACAATAAGAGCTGGGACACACAATAGCTTTAAAAATGATTAGCTAGTGCAAGCCATCCCTGACCCCTCTCTGACACTGAGGGCTGGACGGTGGTGTTTAACCTCTTGGGGAGCACTGGAAACAGAATATTTCCTAGTTGCGCTTTGTAGATCAGTTTAAGGGTGCAGCAAACTCCCCAGTTAGGCCTGCCTGGTGTATTACTTTCCATCACTTCTTGCCCCCTTTTGGGAGAATAGCACATCTGGTCCCTGGGGGAAAGATAGCAGTAGCAGCTCTTATGTACTCTCTAGCTCAAAGGTTGCAATTCTGGCCAAGCCGTACACAGACTGTGTAAGGAAGGGCGGGGGCTATTTGGTCCCTCCTCTACTTACCAGGCCCCTTCCATCCTCACTGCACAATCCTGTGAAGTCCAGACAGAATGTAGCCCCTAGTCTCTGGACACAATCTGCATAGTTTATGAACCAGCTAGGATTGGGAGAAAAAAAATACAGCTAGCAATCTTCAGGAGAAAATCATTTTTGCTACAAATCCAGAAGGAAATCACCTGGAGTCTTAAAGCTTTCCCCAGGCCCCTAAGTTTTCACAATCACTCTGTGAAACATTCTTTAGCAGTGGTTTGATCCTGAGAGTCCAAGGGAAGTGTGGATGCTTAGAATTGGGCCCTAGATGCTGGATATTCATTTTACTTCCCCAGTCTGTACAAAATATGCTGTCCTTAAAAACATGAGCCCAACCCTTCAGTCCTTACTCATGGACAAAATTCCTTTGTCTGAACAAGAGCTGCGGGTGCAGATCCAATTGACTTGATTGGCCTCAGCTACTGCAAATTAGAAGACCTTTGGAGTCCATGAAGTTATGCCAGTTTACGCGAGCTCAGGATCTGGCCCCTATATTTGTGGACGTTTACTTCATCACTTCAAATCCACACAAAAAACTCCCCTTAACTTCAGTGGCAGGTCTGCATACACCAATAGTAGCAGGATCAGGCTTAGATTTTAAGGGGCAGATGTTCAAAGGCACAAAGATCTGTTGGGCTCCTAATTCCCATTGTGCCTTTGAACATCTGCCCTTAAACCAGATGTGTATTCTGATCTGAATACTTGGGGTACTGACCTGCATAAACCCTTATGCATTGAGAGGATAGCACATGGTATACTTGACCATCTTATAAGTCAAGTGTACTATTTGCTCACTGTAGATAATGACTTTCTAGTCTCATGGGATCCTTGCAGTGCTAGTGCCTCTCAGAGGCATTTTGTGAAAATACGTAGCCTTCTGAGAAGCAGTAGACTCAATGACACTGGTAGCTGGGATGCCAGAGTCCCTTTACAGCATGTAGTTGGGATTCAAATACCCTTACACCGTTGGTAGTAGCTATTCCAAAACCCCTTACGTTCTTGTAAAGTTTTAACAGAATTTTGTGTGGTAAGTTTTGTGAAGAATTTAGCAGGCAAGAGGAAGGAATTGCTTCTAATGCTGATATGGTGCTGTTACTCCCCCGGAGAGATCCTAGCACTGAAATCTGCAGGCCCATCATGGATCAGTTCCATACAGTTATTGCAGGAGGGCATGAATGCATGGCAGAGGGTCATAACAAGATTCCTCAACTAACCTCACTGGTTCATTCTCAGCGAAGCTGGAGAGGACACGGAATTGGGTGCCTAGCACAGAAACTGTATTTCAATCCTCCTCCTTCCCATTGCACAGTTTGGCAAATGTAACCTCCTGGTCAGGTAATTATGGAATAAAGTTGGTCAGGTAAGCAATACCGTCAGTTATGAAGAAAGAAGATGTGGGCAAGTACCCCTGAAGGCAGCCTGAGAATCACCAGAGAGAGCAGCGAATCAGGTTGTGGATTACTCTGGACATGCAATCTTCTGGCATTACAAATTTTGCAAAGCAACAAACTTTTCTCAACCAGACCAGTCACTGAAACAGCTGAGCATTCTGTCACATCCGCATCCCCCCATTAGCTGGCTGTGTGCATCCCGCATGTGAAAAGCCAGACTCACTCACTGGTTAAACCTTGATCTCACAACCGTGGGGCGTGGCTAATACTTTTGGCTAGATGGGAATCATTTGCACGAGAGAGAGAAGAGTCTCCTCTGAGTCCAGAGCAACTCTGCTGCCTCAGCTATCCTTGAGTCACCAATCCTCGGTTGAATTGTCTGCGTTCTTCCCCCTTTAAGGCCCTCTCTGTGTGCCGAAGATGAATTCCTCTCAAATCGTTTTAATAGGCTGGATCTATCTCCCCAAATTTTAGATTCGAGAAAAGTAAACAAAACAAAACAAAACAAACAACCCAACAACAAAACACCCAAAGGGAAAACAACAACAACAACAAAACAATCCCAGGATGTGGGTAATACTGAAGGTTGCACCTCTTAGCATAACAGCCAGGGTGACCTGTTGTACAGGATTGCAAGTCAGCCCCAGCATTGCCAGTAAGAGGCAAGTAAAACCATTTCAATTTCACCTATGATCTATTTTCTCTTTCTTTTTCACCACCTAAGTACTAAGCTCATCCCTCTCCTTCAGGATAGGCAGGGCACAGATATTCCTTTCTCTTGAGGCTTTTTCTCCTTGAGCTGGTTGCTGCAAAATAGCTGATTTGGCTCAGGATCTGGGAAAAGCTCCTCCAATAATATTCTCCCTTATCTTTGAACACCAGAGCTGTCAGTTCAGAGATGGCTGTGGGGTTGATATGGAGCATGCTGATAACGTTGAAATCTTCCCCTCAAAAGCTAATGTACATATTTTTAAAAAAGTCTAGTTTAGCAGTCTGGTTATTTTCATACATGGCTTCGTAAGGCAATAAACCTACTGGATAAAGTACATAAGACAGCTGGCTCCCAGAATTCACACACAATTCTTCCTCTTTTTTTTCTTTTTTCTTTTAAAAAAAATCTTGTATGAAACGTTCTACTTTCTAAAAAAAATGAGTGTTTCTTTTGTTTTCTTCCCCCTTACATTGATTTTGACGACCCCCTTTTTTGTAGCACTGTTGTGGCACAAACTTGTAGTTGCAACGGCCAAATGTCGAATAGTTCCGTGCAGGCTGAGGAGGAATTGTGTCCTGTGATCCTCAATTGGATTGGCTAGCATCAGAGCTCCAAGTAGCCAATCAGAACCAACATTACTAGAGAGTTAGTCGTAATAACGGCAGTATGCAGTGCTGGGTTGGCTGCAGAATTTTCCACCATCATACTTGTGCCTGAAAGAGAGAAGAATAAGAAACAACCGTGATGAATAATTCCCTTGTTGTACTGGTTCCACCTGTTTTCTTTTTTCCCCAAGGAACCAGAGAGGATTTGGTGAAATGTTACTTCTTGGAATGCTGAGTGCTGCTGCTTTATTTATTGTTGATGCATCTTGAAGAAATAATTTTGTTTACAAAGAGAATAGAATAATATTTACTGTGGGCTAAATCCTGAAGGACTCAGGCAAAACATGGAACTCAAAGGGAAACTTGCCTGAGTCGGAGCTAAGGGTGAAATCCTTGCCCCATTGAAATCCATGGGAGCTTTGCCATTGATATCAGAGGAGTCAGGTTTTCACTGTAAACGAATATATATTGAGTACAGACTTCAAGGAGTTTGGCCGACAATGAATAACACCCAGCTTCAGCGTAGACTAAAGGGAAAGCATGATAATAGTTTGCCTGTATGTGAAGAATTCAAACAGCGAAGTGGGAGAGGGTTAACTAGGATAATCCAGCAGCCACAGGTGAGTTCTGGAAAAGGGTACTTGCAGAAAGTGCCCTTAACTAAAGCACTTGTGTGAAAGTAGGTCAGGTCACAGACCAGGGCTAGAGCTGCCCCTGCTTTCCCACCCCATGTGCTAGATGGAAGAAGTGGGATCTGGAGCCAGTGTTCATTCTGCTCTATGGGCCTGTGTTGGGAGAAAGACCCAGACTGAGTGCAAAATAGGTGCAAAATAGGGCAGCGAAAGGAATGATACAGGATTAGCGCCTCTAAATTTAACATACCACCTCGGATGCACCATTGTTTCCAAGGGTCAGTAAAACGTTATGGCATAATGGCCATTTGGTACATGACCAAGGTAAATGAGTGTCCACTTGTGGGACATGTGCAAGGGAATAAGGCAGGGAAAGGAGAAAGAAGAGCAAAGCAGACGCACCGCCATTTCTGAGGATGTGAACCTCTGCTGGGACTCCATCTCCTCCTGGCCCCGTTGCCCTAATCTGCACCAGGGCATGAGTGGAGTCTTCAGGCATTGGGATCTCAATCTGGTTCTTGCTGGCCAGGTACAGTGTGGGAGTGGAGTGCGAGTCTTGCCGGTAGAGCATCTGTTGGAGGATACATTTGAGTTTAGTGTCGTGGGGTCCTTCTTTGTTTTGTTCAGCACAGTATGGAAGAGAAGAACTTGCTATGTGCTGCCTGTACCTTGTATCCAGTGACAGTGGACTCGTTTGCCTTTGCAACCACAGGGTCCCACATGACGCTGACACTGGAGCCGGAAAATGTCCAGGAGATGTTACCAGGTGGCCTCCTTGGGGCTAGGAGATAAAAGATGATGGAGAGTTCAGTGAGGATGAGAAACAGAAGAAAGCAAAAGGAGGGATGCTGTAGCCGAGACCAAGGGCTATCAGGTCACCTTCTGAGACCCACTGGCCAACTTGGAGGGTAGGTAGCACTAACATGGCTAGGAATATCAGGAGAGCATTTCAGCTAGAGTCATCTGAATAAAAAACAACCTGATATAACTGGCAACAAATCAGGTTTTCCCTTTGCTGGATTTGAAATGGTTCTTTCTGATTGACTCCCAGCACACAGCTGGGAACAGTTCTCAGCTCGAAAGCATTCTTGCTCATTTGTCAAACTGTTTCTAGACCTTGTGTGTTGTGAGCTTTCACACCTTACATTCACCTCAAATCGGATTATCATTTGCTGTTTGTTTTATTTCATTGGCAACATATTAGTAGCTGATGTCTCAAAAGCTGGCAGAGTGGGTGAGTAATAATTAATTCTAGAAGTTAGGGGTTCCCTGGCTATCCTCAGGTATAAAGCATTGGTGCCTAGCTTCAGCAGCAGCTCTCCGGAAAACGGGTGCTAAATTCATGCTAGAATTCAAATAGAGAGAAAATCAATAGCAATGGTTATTCAAATGATATGATTTGGGGACCAACATCTCAATCTTTCTGAGCTAAAAACAAATGCCTGATACCAGCGGAAAGCTCAGATTGACACTTCTTATTGTATATAACACATTTTTGTCTGAGCAGATTCTAAACTGTCAAACCTTAGAATCAACCCTGGTCTTTTGCCACTGATCCAACAGGGAGAGAATATAGCCGTAGTGCTTGGCGCTCACTCACGTGGCTTTGTTGTTGTGATGTTGGTAGAGGGACTGGCTGGCCCCGTTCCAGCCCGGTTGTAAGCTCTGACTGTCATGTGGTACTTTGTGTTGGGGTTCAGGCCTGTCACGTGAGCTGAGGTGACGAGACCTGCCGTCCTCACTCTGTCCGCTGCTGCCTCTTTATCGCCATCCTTCCAGTACCGGATCTAAACAGACGAGTACACAGAGGTCTTAGCACTTGAGGCATTTGCACTTGTGAGTACCAGACCCATTCCACCCAATGCAGGAGACCTGGGTGCTGGAGCAGTTGTCTTAGGAGTCACTCTCTCTGTGCCGGAGGAGCTCAGGTGTATCAGGCTGCGGGTCATCCTGACCCCCCTCCAATTCTGTTTTTTTTTTTAAAATTGTACTATGATTGACACATTTTCCAGAGAAGCCCTCGGAAACTCAGCTTGTAGGTTGACTGCCATTTTCATACAGGGGATTATTAGCCAAACCCTGGGGCTCTTACTCAGTTTTTTACTCATGTCAGCTCCTACTGGAGTCATAGGTGCCCTCAGTATTTGGCCCTGTGCATCTTGCTCGGCCTGTGGCCAGGATCAAAGCCGTTGGCTGTGGAATGGCAGGTGGCAGGAATGGGAAATCCCATCATGACAGTTTCTCTAGAGGTACTAGTACTGGCTGCACAGAATCAGCATCGCCTACAGCAGAGTGGATGCTGGAATCCTCCAACCCCCTCCCGCGCCCTTGAAAATGGAGGCCCTGCAGCCATGTTGTTTGCTTTCACTTCCTGTAGCCTAGGGAGATAACTGATTTGCCTCATTGTGTGCTCCAGCCTGAGTCTCAGTCCTTGTTCTAGCCCTTCCATTCCCTTACCTCGTAGCCCAGAAGGACTCCATTCGTGTCTCCCTGCTCAACGGGCTCCCACGACACGTCCATTTCCGAGGACAAAACGGCCTTGGCTGTAACCCTGGAGGGAGCCACTTTTGGTTCTGGCAAAGGACGGAAGAAAAACCCAGCAATAGAAGTCTGTTTCATGACAGCAGGTGACAGGGTCACTACCCCGGAAGGAGTGGTTTCACGGCCAGATGCCAGCTCTGTGGCTATGGGGTGGCTAGAGAAGGCACTGCTCACTGGAGGCAACATTAATTGAAGCTGTGAATGTGGATTTTGTGTAACCAGGAGGGCAGCCTGGCTTGGGGTGGTGTGCGACAGGAGCTCTTGGGAGCTGAATGTCTCTTCTTCTGCAGTGGGTGTATCTTTGTAGGTGCACTTAGGAGAACGTGTGTGTTTGTATTACAAGGCACTATGTGAGCACTTCTAGCCTGATCCTCAAACCAAGGTCAACCGACCTTCTAATAACAGGAAACAATTCCTAGCAGTGATATCTATTAGACTGGAATAGCTTCTCTCAGAAGAAGCAGTAGCAGGCGCATCAGACAGAGTCACCACAGTCCCTCCTTACCTTCCTCTGCAGAGTACACAATGGCAGTCAGGCTCTCCGGTCCCTCCCCCTTCCTGTTGTATGCTTTGATTTTCACTTCAAATGGGGTGTAGGGCCCAATGCTCTCGTTGCGGTAAACGTAGTGCAGCGATTCTGGGTGGGGCACCTGTGCGGTCTTCCACGCCTGGGTGCCTTGCTTGCGGAACGACAGGATATATCCAAAGCCATCTCCGTTCTGGTACTCCCGCAGCATTGGCTACGATATTGGGCAAGAACAAACGGAGACATTGGCCCTGCGCTCATTTTATACCCATAGTGCATGCAATAGATTTGATCGATACAGTAGACGGAATTCTGCCCTTGGGCATGTGTGTGCAAATCCCACTGAAATGGCTCTGTAGTACAGCATCAACGCCACTGCAGTGTTGCCAAGTCTTGTGATATTTTGTGTTTTCTTATGGCCTCTGCTCCTGGAATCTTGTGACAGTCACAAGAAAATAGCCCACATCCTTTATATTTGTATAGAAAGGCCCGTATCTGCTCCCTCTAGAGTCTGCAGGGGAATCAGGATCATATCAAAGTGGTAGTTTACATACCCCCCCTTTTTCTTCCATCTTTGCTTTCATCTCCTTTTCACCCCCCTTCTCTGTTTTGTCTCCCTTTGTAGCGCCTCTCTGCTCCCTTTTCAGAGCCAAGCCTGTCTCCCTTTTTCTGCACTCTTTGTTGGCCTGTGCCTGCTGCCAACTTACCGTCCAGTTGATGATGAGCTCACCGGGGGCCCCTCCTCCTCCACTGAGCCCAGATGGTGCCACAGTAGGGGCTGTTGTATTCCCCCAGAAAGAGAAGGAATGTATGAGTTTAAAAACAAAACAGTGAAAGAAAAGCACCCGTGCTTCAAAACCTGGGAAAAACCAACTTCCATCAACTCTCAAACCTGCGCTGACCCATCTGGTTCTAACCATTAATACTGAAGGTATTTTAGGTGTGATTTTCAGAGCTTCTGAACTCCAACCGTCCTTACTAAGTTCAGCTGGAGATGTGAGTTTTCAGAGCCTGTGAAAACCAAGCCCTAAAAAGTATAGCATGGGTGAAATTGTGTTGGGTGTGAGCTGCCAGTTCACCACACACATTCAGAGCGTTTCTTGTGCCAATCTTGCACTTCAAGCTCCTGAGCAATACGACCAAGAGTAGTACTGATTTAATATACAGTAAGCTGTCCACGGGGGACTTCACCCTGTCCTTGCAGTGGGTTGGACAGTGGTTCTCAACCTTTCCAGTCTACTGTACCCCGTGTAGGAGACTGATTTGGCTTGCGTACCCCCAAGTTTCACCTCATTTAAAAACTGCTTGCTTACAAAATCAGATATAAAAATACCAAAGTGACACAGCTCACTATTATTGAAAAATTGCTGATGTTCTCATTCTTATAAAATAAATTCTGACACCCCCGCCCGATTGAGAAACACTGATATAGTATAAACATGTCACTGTATGACGCTTTAGTTTGTACTGACTTTGCTAGTGCTTTTCATGTAGCCTCTTGTAAAACTAGGCAACTATCTAGATGAGTTGCTGTACCCCCAGAAAACCTCTGAGTACCCCTAGGGGTACACATACCCTTGGTTGAGAATCAAATAGCTCTTTTCCATTTCTTACCACTAGGATCCTATAAAGTTCTCAGAGTGTCAAATACTCAGGGCTGGGACTGTCTTTATTTTGCATATTGCACAAGGCTGAGCTCATTGTCAGTGGTTAACATATAGTAAATAACACTTGTGAAGCAGTCATCCAGCACTGTTGCGCCTTTATCTTTGGCATGTAAATGGGTAAAGAAGAAGGCATATTTTGTGTCATCACCATCTCTAGGAATACTCAGTGAGATGATGAACTTGTGGCAATGCCTAAGTGAGCATGCAAACCATCCTGTTCCATTGCAGAGGGGTAGGGATAGATGATCCCTGATGTCTCCTTCTAACCCTGAGTGTACATGCACCTACCGGCTTCTTTGGTGCGGATTTTGCTGGAGGGCCCACTAGGATCCCCAGCTCCAAGGATGTTGCTGGCTAGGACACGGAATTCATAGTCCATCCAGGGAATGAGGTTCACCACCTGGGCTGTCTCTGCATTGCCCTCAATATTTGCAGGATCTATAACCCAATAACATGAGAATACAACAAATAGAGCAAGTGGCAGTCAAAAAGCAAAAAAATAATAATTCCATCCCAGAGCAATCTGTGTGGGCAAAGGCACGGCTGCTGCCGTGAAAACACTTACTGGTGCGCACTTGCTTCCATTTGTTGGAGAGTAGGGTGCGGGCCTGGATGGTGTATTTGGCAATCGGACTGTGGTTATCAAAGCCACGGCTCCAGCTCAGCTGGATGGCAGTATCACTGATGTCCACCACCACCACGCCCCCAGGGGGTCCAGGAGGTCCTACCACAGTGAGAGAAGGACAGTCACATTAACAGCCACATGGGGGAGTCAGCAGGGCTTGTTGCTCTTCAAGCAACATCCCATGTGGTAGGTCATAACCAGGCCGCTGTACCCCGAAGCGTAAAAAGTGTAGCCTCAAAATTTTTCCTCCCTTAAAACATTTGGGATCTGGCGTGGAACCTCCGCTGGATTCTAATTCCCTTCTCGCGGTTTAAATGTGTGTCGCAGATCATGAGGAATTTACAGAGCTCTTGGTGGGAGGTTTTCGGGTGTGAGAGCATGTTGGTCCCTGGCGGGGAATCCAGTTTGTTCGGGCTCGTTGTACGCTGCATGCAGGATGTGGAAAGGAACAGCCAAAAAAATTACCTCTTACAACCAGCATGGCTGATTCCGATGCGCTGTCCACGACTGTCTGGGCTGTGCATGTGTACCGCCCGGAGTGCCTCAGCTGAGTATTCAGGATGGCGAGGTCCCCAATAGCCTCTTTCTATGCAGGGGAGAAAGACGGCAATGGGGGAAACGTCAGAGCAAGCTTGGGGACCATACAACATATGAGTTGGCAAAAGAGACGCAGGCATTAAAACCCAGGGCTCTCCCAGCAAGGTCAAGAGGATTGGCAAATTGGAAACATCCTAGAAGAGCCAAAGACACGGTGGCAAATGGGACTCAGGATGTTTTGTTTCTCCCTTTGCCCCAGGTTTCTGGAGAGGGCATCAGCACAGAACCCCTTGATACTCACCCTGCTAGCTCGCTTGTAGTGCCCTTCCGACTTTTCAAAGTCAATGGGGAAGTCCTCCAGGGACCAGGTGAAAGTTAGGTCCATAGTTGGGTCATGGGAGGCATGGCACTGCAGGGTAATGTTTTCGCCTAAGTTGATGTCAGCACTAGATGGTGCCAGGGTGATTTTGGTGGCATCTGCAGAGGAGGTGAGAGGGCTGTTAGTTGTAGATGTAACCTCCATGCACCAGTCATTGTCCGGTTAACAACACACAGGCTGATTTGGGGTTTGACTTTGCAAAACCAAAATCTGATCAGCAAGGAATTGCAAAGCCAAAACCACCCCTGTTTTTGTCTCTCTCTAACTAGGAACCATCAATAGTTTTCCAAGGGGCAGAAAAGGATTAAATTAGATGCAAAATAGAAATATTTTCTCAGGGCCAATTGCTCATGGTAACCTTTGTGGAAGGGTGGGTGGAATTGAAGGATTGTCCTGATGACTGAAATGAGTTAAGGGTGTGAGTCCCTCTGAGAACCGGATTATTTTCTGGAATCGGAGAAGGAAATGTGTCCCCCTTCATGTTAGGGCACTCTTAGCACCCTCCTTGCTGCTTCAGCTCAAGTACAAGCCAAATATCTCTACCTCGAACTGAGAGGATTCCTGTGCTGTTGGCTTTTCCCATGAAATTCTCAGCAAAGCAGGTATACTTCCCCTCATCAGATTTGCTGATATTCCGGAGGATCAAGGTGCCATCTGGGGTAATAGTCACCCTGGAGAAGGAAAAGAGCCTCAGCAATAAGTAAGATTAAAGTGGCATGGACAACAGTCCTATTCACTGTGTGCACCCACTTCGAAATGGAATTCCTAGATGCTGCTGACTTCTCTAGGGATGCAGGTCATAAAGACCAGGCTGCAAAATCTAGGTAAGACTTTTTAAAGAAGAAGAACAGCCGTGTTAGTCTGTATTCGCAAAAAGAAAAGGAGTACTTGTGGCACCTTAGAGACTAACCAATTTATTTGAGCATAAGCTTTCGTGAGCTACAGCTCACTTCATTCGATGAAGTGAGCTGTAGCTCACGAAAGCTTATGCTCAAATAAATTGGTCAGTCTCTAAGGTGCCACAAGTACTCCTTTTCTTTTAAAGAAGAAGCAAATGGAGTGCAGCAAACGTCACTAGCTTTTATAAAGAAGGGATCTTTGATGTTCAGTCCTATGTAATGTACCCTCCGTGGAAGCTCTGAAATGCAAGAATGTGAGCATTCCCTAAAACCGAGTACGGGTAATCGGTGCTCCATGCTGCTCTTCCATGTTGATTAGCTGGAGGGCTCAGGATTTTTGCTTCCATTTCACCTTGAACTCTCTTTGGTTTTTACCATTTTTTTGGTTCATGGGGAAGCAAACCTACTCCACTTATCTCAGCCTCTGGGGATAGCCAACCCGCGTGGGACTTGGTGGAGCATGATGGGGTGTGTTCCCCACACGAGCCCTGCAAGAGCTGAGTTAGGCCAGGTGGGCCGAATCAGCTAATTAGGCTGCAAGCAGGGGAGCCTTAGGCTATGAGGAGGCAACTGATTGGGAACAAGCTCACTTCTGTAGGAACAGGGGGGCTGTATAAAGCCAGGTAGCGGGCTGCAAACTGGGGCTGCTGCTGGGAAACACTTCAGTGAAGTAGGCTGCCATCCCTCCCTGAGTGGAGGGAGTTGGAGACTGGCAAGGAGAGGGTGGGAACCAGTGATGTCGGAAGAAGACCAGAAAAACAGCAGCAAGGAGTGAGTTGTTATAGGGTCCTTGGGCTGGAACCCAGTGTAGAGGGTAGGCCTGGGTGCCCTACCAGCCACTGGGGAATGGCAAAGGGCATTGGATACACCAGCCAGACAACGGGTCTGGAAAGACTGTGAATTCCCTGGAAGGGGGAAGACCTTCGTGACCTGCCTGGAGGACCAAGCCACGAAGAGGAGACTGCAGTTCCTGGAGTGAAAGGGGCCGCATGGCGAGACAGGATGGGGAAAATACCACTGGAGGGAGAACGCAAGACTGGCACAGCTCGGTCCCAGAACAGCCAGCGAGAGGCGCTGCGAGCGGTGAGTGCGCCCTGTGACCAGGAGGGGCACTTTTTCAGAGGGTTTTGTTCACCGTCCATTTCTTTCCTGCAGTTTGTTCCTCCCATCCCCCAAGGCCATCCATCTGGCTGAGGAAGGCCCAAATGCATGTAGCTCCTACATCTGCCAGAGGGCTTGCTGCCGAGCAATACAAAAGGCTTTCACATTCCCAGGGCCTACCAAATTGACCCAGATCTAGCATGATAGTAAAGGGTGCTAACTAGAGGGCCACCAGTTAACAGCTGGGTGGTCTTCTGCAAGGAAAACATATTTTCAGCTGTTGTTGTTCCTAGCTAGAAGCAGACTTGGTGCTAGTACCTGCTACTGTTGATCAGGAGCTCAGTTCCTTTGGTCCAGAGCACAATGGACTTTGGTGCTGCTCTGGGCTGGCACGGGATGATGACCTCCCCACCTCGGGCTGCTGGTATCAACCGCTTCACGGGGTTTAGCCGAAAATCTGGCGCTAAGGCTAAGAAGAAAAGAGGCTTAAGGGATCTTCTCAAATACTGATCTATGAGCATGGTAAAGCTGCAGCGTAACTGGATTCTGGTGTGTCACCAAACTGCATGACAATAGCCGTATAACAATAGCATGATGGATGAGCAATTCCTTCACTGCTCAATGACTGCTGGATTGATTTGGCTGTTCCATCATCAACCATGAGAGGTGCTACCTGATTCTGATGTAGCACGCTTGGCAATGGGGATATGACCTTAATGCTCGCAAGGTCTTTGCCGAGACCCACAACCAGCCAATTTCAAAGAGGATGGGGATGTTCGCTTCAGTGTCCTGAGCAAAATTCCAATCGGTGTAAATACCTAATGTCTCCTAAAATTTCCCCTTTCAACTGGATCGGAAATTCTGCTTTACTTGCTGTTAAACAGCTGCTGCTTAGAGCATTTCACTGCTAAGCTGCTGGTTCAAATCCAGCTCAGACTAGTATCAACACCAAGACAGCATCTTGTGATCGCTGTTTGGTCTCTGTGAAATGAGGTTGGGATCTGCCCAGTTCCCCTTTGCTGCCAGCCACAACAGACTGACTGGGCCATGGGTGCTGAACTATTTTCTCAGCCCCCGTTCCGAGGTCAAGGGAAAACTGCGTAGTGGGGGGGGGAAATTGTTATACTTCTATTGTCGTGCAGTTTGGTGACCACACCACACTGCTGTAGTTGGTGCAGTATCTGTTCTCAGGCGAAGCAGAGGAGTTAATTCTCCAGAACCGTCTATCTTTTAGGAGAACTACATGTACGCAAACATGTAATAGATGTGCCCTATCCCAGAGGTGCTGCATTTCTGTGGTGGGTAAGTGGTTCTTGTGTGCTTGTAAAGGACTGCGATGAAAAATGTAGCGTACGAATACAGTAAATGTGTTCGGACTGTGTCTACAACACTGCAGTGTCTAGATAGTCCTTGGAAACCCGGGGGACCCTTGGGAAAACGATGAGTTACCTTGCACTGTTAATTCAGCACTTGCATATACTGTGCCGTGTTTGTTCTCAGCTACACACTGATACATGCCAGAGTCCTCCAGGGCTAGCTTGGAAAGTCTCAGCTCTCCGCTGCTCACTTCGATGCGGTTCTGTGTAAACAGGAACATCAGCAGATTAGATGGGAACAAAGAAAACGAGACTCAAGAACCAGGTGTTCAAAGCAGAGTTTCATTTCCGCTCCTATGCTGGCTTGTTCCAAAGTTTATATAGTTTTTCTGTCTATCAAATGCCTTTTTAGCCAAGCATTCACAGGGCTCTCATCACTGTGGTAGCCGAGTGCCAGTGCAGTGAAGTGTGTAGGTATGTACTGACTGATCAGTGACTGGTCTGAGGTAAGCACCACTCTCTGAGGAGGCTTTCCTGCCCCAAGGCCTGGATGTAAGGTCCCAGGGCTGCTGGTAACAGTGGAGAGTGACTGGAGAATGGCATGATGGGAATAAACATGTGAAATGAGCTTGGCAGTCTCACCAACTTCCCTTCGGGGCGGGAGGAGAGCTGGTAAAACTATCCCCCACATCAGTGCAGTTGGCAGTCTGCTGGGCAGGGTCATGGAGCCAAAAGAGGAGGGGATGTTACAGGTGAGGACTGAGGTGAACTGGCAGAACCACGTGGGGCTCTAGGACTGGAACAGTAGGGTCCATTGCAGGTCAGGGACACGTGTACCGGGAGAGGTGCACCCTTCACTGTTCCAAGCAAGGGCTGTGGTACCTGAGAGGTTAATGGCTGCCCGTTCCGGAGCCATCTGATCATAGGCCTTGGCTTGCCAGCTGCTGCACAGCTCCAGCGTAGGTCAGATCCAATGTCTGCTTCCGTGTCTGTGATCACCTTCAGCCACTCTGGCTGAGCTGCAAAGGGGCAAGAGCGATGTAGGAGCCCAGAAGGTCAGGTGGGAGGCTGCTCATGCCAGGCACGCGGTGGCACAGGCATGGGAACGGAGTGATATATCACTGCACGTTACCCCATAGCAATAGCCTTTGCCTCCTGTGTGCAGAGGCCAGGCCGATTCTTCTCTCTGGCTGCATCTATAGTATGGGTGAGGGCTGTGATTCCCTTACACATGGCCATGCACTCGTGCTAGCTCTCGTCGGGCTAATGCCAGGATCAATAGCAGCATAGCCACGGTCGCACGGGTAGCAGGAGCGGAGGCTGTGCAGAGTACAAACCTGCCCGAAACTGGTGGGTATATACTTGGCATGGCTCAGCCATGCCTTGACTGCCACTAACCATGTTACCACAGCTACACTCCCGTCTCGAACTAGCATGAGCGTGTGTGCACGAGCAGAGGAATCACACCCCTAACTCCTAGCATAGCTGTAGCCTGTGGGTCCCCCAGCCCACAACCCTCATCCAAACTATTCCTACCGCATTATGGGAAAGTCCAGATATGAGTAAGAACACGGTGACTCCTCTCTCTAGAAATGAAAAGGAGCCCTAAATGCAATCAGCGCTGAGTGGTGGGGAAGGCTGGATCTGGGTTGGAGGACTTGATTATAGCTCTGTCAGACTTGTATAGTGGATTCAGTCTGTGACCCTGGATACAAATACCCCTGTTCTTTCGGGAGGTTTGGACTGAGAGCTGAATCTGATACGCCCAGCTGGGGTTCTAGCTCTGTTATCTCATCTCTCTGTTAGTTGCTCAAGAGATAACTCTTTGGTAGGTTTTCATTCATCCCTACTAGAGCTCAGCTGTGTTGACAGAAAGGGGAAACCAGAAAGCTGGGCATGTGTTTAGTAGGGTTCTGTTGTGGATTTGATTAGGGCTGGTTCAGATGCAACCAGTTCCCTCCCCAGGGCTCAGCTCACTGCCTGGGGCTCCTTGTGCTTTGGGAAGGGACCTGTTTAAGGGCCTTACCCTGAATAATAATGCGGCCCTGGTAGGTGTCTCTTCCCTTAGCATTTTCAGCCTCACACTCGTAAGTGCCTTCATCTTCAAAGTCCACGTTTTGGATCTGCAGGAGGGGCTCATTGGAGATCCACTTGGAGGACTGTGAGCTGTCCACCTTTCGCCACTTTATCCGAGGGACGGGGCTATGTAAAAGCAAACACAGTGAAGCAAAACTGCAGGGTCTAATGCGCAGTGCAACATATAATCCAATCCAGTGCAGCAAAATATAGTGCAGCGTAATTGCCTTCCACAGCTACCCCCCGCACCCTCAGCGTGGCGGACAGGACAGAATCTCCACCTTTTGAAATGGTGGCTTGGCCCCTCGCCCTACTCTGCACTGGGAATTAAAGCAGCGAGGCTGTTCTTTCTACCCATCGTTATGAAGGCCCGAGGGTCTGTGACTTTCTTCCAATGCTGCTGCCACCATCAAAGGGTGGAACTAAAAGGACCAAGAATACTCACTTTCCAAAGGCAAAACATTCCAGAGTCACCTGCTGCCCAGCCAGGGCATAGGTGTCGGCAGGAAACTTGGCTTTAATGCTGGGTGCATACTGTCTGGCATCTGCTGAAAGAAAAACATTGGTAAGGAGGTTGCTGGGCTTTTAGAACTGCACACACAAAGCATTAAAAGGCAAAGGTCCCTGCAAGGATTCACCTCCTAAAAGCACATATTTAAGTCTCAAAGACAGCAGCTGCTGCACTGCCTTCCAGCTATCATCCAGAGCCTGCTCGAGCATTGTCTAGTAGTTAAAGCAGAGCCCTGCGTTCTATTCTTGGCTTCGCCACAGATTCACTTCATGATGCTGGGCAAGTCACTTAACTTCTCTGTGGCTCAGTTTCCCATCTGTGAAACAGGGATAATTGTATTTATTTAGATTTAAAATGATAAAAAGATGCCTATCCCACGCAGTAGGTGCCCCCGACATGTTCATTAATCGCACAATACAATGAAATCCCAGAAGCATTAAAATAATCATTCCAACAGGAACTCAGTCAGCTGGACACCTGCAGAGACCCCATTTCATCCGCTCCTCATTATGGGATACATACCCTCAGCCCTCTGCAAAACCCCCTTTCAAATAGATGTCCTTTGCAGCCTGCCCATAAGGTCATCAAATTCAGGGGGTGGGAGGAGGGATTTTGTCAAGTTCCAGAGTCCCAAAGCCTTCACAGAGAACACCCTGCCAGTTGCCCCCTCTCTTTTATACCAAGGGGGAACCAGCTCAGGCACGCTGCTGACTGAGCTGTGGTAATGCGTCATGGGGGGAGAGATGGTCCCTCATGTAGGCTGATCCCAGCCATTTAAGGTGTTATAAATCATATAACCAACATTTTAAACTCCTCTCAGGGACCAATGGGCAGCCAGTGCAGATCCTGGAGAACTGGTGTCATATGCCGTCAGCAAGTCACCCCGCTAAGTCAGTGAGCTGCTGCGTTCTGCACCATCTTCCATCTCTGATTGCTTCTGAAGTGTAGCCCCATCCCTACGGATGCATCCTCCTAATGGAAACAGGATGAGCTCTTCTCCCCCTATGTGAGACTCCTAAATTCTTAATGATGAAACACTGCAGCTGGCAATCTCAGTGGCTCACACTTTTGACCGGGGGGCCCGTGCAGTTTATTTTGTATCTTTAGGTAGTTTGGTAATTTTGCTTTTTACGCAAAGCAGGAGCCTTAAATCTGTTCTGAAAAGAAACGACATCCTGGAACTTTCCTACCATCGCCAAAATCCTTGCAGATCGAAAGCGTTTTCCAAGGGAAATGTTCCAATTCCAGATTCTCTCTCCTTCCACTTTCTCTTCCCCAGCATCTCCAGCTGCTTAAGCAAACTAAAGGCCTGATCCAAAGCACATTGACTTCAATAGGCTTTGGATCAAGCCATAAAATTTTCCCCATTGAATCTTGAGCCAAAGACCTTGTTTCTGTGACAACCACAAGTGCCACTGCCTGTGGGAATGACAATTGTAGTCACTGTGAAACCACCTACAGGATTCTGCAGCGTATCCTACATTGGCTCCCCATTCATTTCTGAGTCCAGCTTAAAACTGTTGTCCTTAAGACTCCCCCCCCGCCCGGACTTGTTCCAATCAGCCACAGGGCACCTGTTGCTCTTTATTTCCTATTCTGCTCTTTCACCTTGTTTAGCCTTGGCTCCTGCTCTGTAACTGTACATAGCCTCACCATGGCTGGGCAGAGAGCCGCCTCCTCTGCAGCTCTTGCCACCTGGCACAGCCTCCCTGTATCTCCTCCTCGTCGAATCTCCATCTGTTCTCAAACCTCTTTTCTCTCTCATTTATGCCTTTTAATTTGTCTGTCCTCCTGCTACATTGTGGAAGGTTTGTCATGTCAGTGTGCTTGGTATAAAACCCACTGGTGTGGTGCAGCTAATTCCCCCATGCGCAGCTAGCCAGTTCGGCAGGCATGTGTGGAGTCAGGGTTTCGCCTCCGCATCCTCTCTTCCGGGGCAGTGAGTGGTACCAGAGAGGTAGGGAGGGAGTAGCCCTTGCAGTCCTTTGAGCAGCTGCAATTGTGCATGACCCATGAGAAGGCCCCTTGCAGACCAACCCCCATTGCTGCCTGGGAGAGTCTTGGTGGTGTTGGAGGCGAAGGCAGCCAGGGTCAGCAGGTGTTGTGGGCTGCAGAGAAGAGTCTCCCCCTCCTACAACTGCAATAAATGAGAGGTTGGGACTGCAAGGTAGTGCCACTATGGTGATGCTTTTGTGTGCCAGCAACCAACTTGAGACCCTCTAAATGCATTTCTGATAGGCCACTGAATGGCAGATTGCAATAACCATCAGTAACTACTGACTGGGCCAGGATTTGAACCAGGGACCCAGAGAGGAAAGGCTTGAGCCATCCAGTCTCCCTCTTTCCTACTTTATCTTGGAGAGCTGTTCCCTCTCTCTATAAGAATCAGCTTCTAGGGGGCACCATGTTCCCACTCAGTAGCCCTAGAGCACTGACCCTCTGCAATAAGGGTGAGTCCGGCAAACTTGCTGAAGACACTCTTTGTGATGAAGTCGATGTGGCTTGTGGCAAAGCAGGAGTAGTTGCCCAGGTCCGATGCCTCTGTCTTGGCAATGTAAAGGTTTCCTGTCATCTGGGAGACAAAGCGCCTTCCATCTGCTGGGATGAAGTTGGGAAACTCATTCAGGAGCCATCGATAGGACAAGCCTGCATGGGAAAGAGTTGAGGGTGACGTGTGAGAAATGTTGGTTCACCTAGACCACTTCCAGAGCAGGCTGAGCCAAGAAGGTTACTTCCCATGCTGACACAAGTCTGACCCTAAGTTTCTCTATGGGTGGTGTTCGTCTTCTCCAGGTCTCTAGCCCCATCACGTGACTCCTTTGATTCACGGGACTTGACATGAGAAGTAACTCTTGAAAATTGGCTCTTCTAGAATTCCCAGACAAAGGCTCAGCAAGAAAGGGCCAAACCTATGGTCTGGTCCTGTCTCACTGCATGAGGCCACTTCACACATCACCTGCAATCCCTCAAACCAGTTACTTTTGATATCCCCTTTGCTGTAGTGCATTACCTGGGTAATGTGGAGGGGGACTGCAGGTGAACATCGACCCCCATCCCTCTGTAATCTTCACGGGGTCTCGCTCTTCTGTGGAGAATTCCTGCAAAACTAAACATGCACAGTGAAACGCGCAGGTGAACAGCCATCGCAGCTGCAGAGGGGATAAGTTTCATTTGAATCAGGTTTTGTCGTGCCCCAGCGTGGGAGGCATGTTGTGTGGTTCTGGAGTGAGCATGGCTCATGTCATTTCCTAGAGAATTAAAGGGGGGAGAACTGCACTGCGGCAGGGCAGAGAGGCGTGTTGCTCACACAGTGACTACCTCCTGCAGGGAGCCAGGATCATTAGCTGTCTTTGCAAGAATGCAGCCAGCGCTGCCCCACAGACTGGCCAGCAGGAGGCGCTGGAGAATGATGCAACTCCTTCCCAGCCCCCTCCAGGCCCATGCATTCATCTCTTCAGCAATACGCCTGGATTTCCATTGGCTTTGCAGATGGAGGTCCAAAGACCATTCCCAACACCCCTTTCCTGGTAGTGCATTGAATTAGCTGCACCACCGAGCATGGCCAGGTCCTTTCCCATTAGTGGAAGGGTCTATAAGATTTAATCGAGGGGATGATGTTGGGTACCGTGTGATTTCCAGCACTGAAAAGGCAAAGGTTGACATTCATGCATATTTTACTACTCCCAACAGAGGAATAAATGGCCCTTGTGTTGGCTGCCCTCATGGCACTGAATGAATGTATCTTGAAAAGCAAAAGGTGGTAGAAAGACAGTGGCATGGAAGCCTTTTGCATCCAACTCACTAACAACGGGGGCTATGGAAACATCTCCCTTATCTTTCTGTGTCAACAGTGGGAGGTTTGATTTACCCCCGTGCTAGTGCGGCTGCATTCCATTTGCACTGTGGAGATGAACAGGTGACTTACAGCCAAAGCGGACGTAGGCTTCTCGGCTCACGACCGTGCCCATGGGGTTAGATGCCAGGCACTGGTAAGACCCAGCATCCTTGGCTTTTACTGGGTTGCTTATCTCCAAGTTGCCCCCAACTAGCCTGTAACGGGTATCCGGCTCCATCTTCATTTCTGTGCCATTCATCTTCCACCTGCCCAGAACGCGGTTGGGGGATCAGAGAGGAGGAAACAATGATCACAGCTGCATGTTCACATCAGGCTGATACCAATGCATACTGACCAGCCCCTGGTATGAGGGGGACACCATGATGCATTGGAAGGTCAGTTGTATCTAGCGCTAGATGAAGTCAATATTTACTATGCTAGGGTGGTGCCAGTAGGCACACAGTGGATTATCTCTCAGCCGCCTCTACTGCTATGGGTGGGAAAGAAGAATAGAAGCCCCAGAGTTTCAGAAAGGCCCATAGCGTCTGCCCCTTGTCCCTCTGATCCCAAGTGAATTTCAGCTGTAAGTTTTGGTGGGATGGAGTATTTCTGTGTCATGACTGGGTTAGAGTTGAACTGAGACGAAAAGGCCCACGGTGATTTAGGATGGGCGTGCTGGGACAACATGCAGTAGGGCAGGAGAGGCAGCGCCTGTCCGTATTCATGATTTTCTTTTAAATAAATGGTGGTGTGTGAACGTAATGCTTGTGGAAAGTGCTGGGTGGGCAGCTCTGGGGAATTTTTAATGGACAGCTCTAGGGCAAGCTGCCCTGCTACCAGGTTCCAGTCCTGACCTAGAAGGGCAATAGGACCTAGGCAGTGGCTCAGTCACCCTTCGCGGCTGAGAGAGCTTGACTCTATATCCCTCTCTGCTGAGAATGCCAGTGTGGGGACTTCTGTGATATGAACAATCATCCATTAGAAAATGCCCCCAGTCATTCTACATAGGTTCTACAAACTGTCGTCAGGTGGTAACAACTTGGAGTCATTACCAACCTGGGCTGGATTCAAACCAGTGACCTAGCAGGGCAAGACTTTGTGTACTAAAGCCAGTTCTGCAGGACTCTTCATAAGTACACCCCGCAGCTCAATAAGGCAGCTAGTACTGGTCTAGACATGGGAGGCTCCTCCTCTGCTGTAGTTCAAACCCACTGCAGTTGTGTAGGTGTTTCTATGATCTGTCTCCGTAAGGCATTTATAAATGCCCATCGCTGCAGCAGCTTGGCATTTAGGGATACAGGACAGACAAATGGGAGCAGGTCACCTCACCTGTAAGTTGCAGGAGGGCTGGCTCTTGCTCGACAAGCCAAAGTTATCTTCTCTTCTGTTGAGCCTTCAGGAAAGAGGGTGTTGACTGGTTGATCTTCAAAGATTGGCCCATAGTTCCTTATGGTACCGTGTGCTGGGCACCGCCCTGCAAGGGAGCAGCATGAGAGAAATCCTGCTGAGCTCAGCTTCTCCAGGAGGGGTTGTGGAACAAGCTTTTGTCAAACCGTTTTTAAAAGGGAGACAAGTCCAGCTAGAGAGGGGCCTGTACCAAAACCCCACAACCAAACTCCTCTGGACTTTGGAGAGTTCAGCTCCCGGCTTAGAACTTTGCATCTCAGGCTCCTCTGTAGTCCAGATGTTGGACTTTTCTTACAATGTTAATTTCTGGATTCACAGTCTCTCCCCGATAGCAGGGGAACCATGCAAAATAAAAGCCATCGTAACCTGAAAACCCCAGCCACTAGACAGCACAGCCCAAACAAATCTAGCCCCGGAGTTGGGATGGTTGTATTTTGACATGTGTGTGCATCTCGCACAGTCTCTTTTCTCTCTCTCTCTCTCTCTCTCTCTCTCTCTCTCTGCCAGCGCGATTTGGGAGTGGGCAGCATGACTTAGGAAACAACAAATGGTTAACATGTTAGATTAGCATGCAAAGAGCAGTAATGACAGGTGAATGCAGCGTGGAGCAGTGGACTGGCCACAGGACTAGGAGCTGGGAACCCCTGAGTTTTATTCTTGGCCCCGACACTGACAATGTCAGCTTTGTGATGTCAACTTACATCTTTATATTGTTGTACGAACATTACCTCATTAATTCCTCCAATTCACCCCCTGCCTGAGAAGTAGGTAGGCAGTAGTTAGATCAGGGGACCAGGGTTCTGTTCTCAGCTCTGCTTCTGACTCATTTTCGGGCACTGGGTAAATCGTCTGTGTCACCACCTCTTTCTAGAACTTGAAACCTGCCGTTCCCATCTGCCATGCAAAGTGACCCTGCAGTCACTAAACAGGCAGTAATTGTTAGGTCTGTTTTGCCTACCAGCGGGGGGGGTGTTAAGTTTGCTTGGCTGTGTTCAGATCCAATGGGCTGGATTCTGGTCTCACTTACAGCAGCATAAATCAGGAGTAGATTTTACCAGTGAAGTTACCCTGGCGTAAAAAACTACGTGAGATCAAAATTGAGCCATTTGCTCAGTGGAAATAAATTGTGGGTATTTTTTGACTTCTGATCGGGATCAAACACTGGACATTTTTGAGTAAGAAACAGTAAATCTCAGAGGGACGCTCCTTGAGCAAAGGTAGGGGCCAGATTTTTAAAGGTAAAGATTTTTATAGATGCAGACAGAGGCCTATTGAAATCAATGCGAGTTAGGCACGAAGGCACTTCTGAAAACCCCACTATGTACTTCTGTATCTTTAGGCACCCAAACACCTGTAAAAATCTGTCCCAGGGTGCTTCATGAGATTTGCAGGTTTAGTGATAGGTTACTGGTGTAGCAGTGGTGTTTGCCTTCCTGTGGAATGGTTCTTGGGGCAGCACCTGATGCTTCCTGCTTTGTTCCCTTTTCCAGCTACCCTTTACATAAAGGAATGCCACCTGACTTGATTGCTGCTGGTTTCCCCCTCTTAAATTCCATCACCTCTTTGTTTCATGATGGGGAGGGGGCCCTCTCTATTAGATTTATTGTAGATCTCATGGATACTTCTGTATTCAGAGACTGAGTGTGACTACTAGATAGGGAGTTGCACTGGGAATCAGTTGACCTGTTTTCTGTGCCCAGCTCTGGGCAAGTCAGGTCACTACTCTGTGCCTCAGTTTCCCCTTCTGCAAAATGGAGGTGATGTCTCTTACCCTCCTTGGCTAAAAAGCGCAAAGTATTATGTCGTAAGTGAGACGGAGGAATTCGACCTTGTTATCAAGACAAATGGAAACACTGACAGAGCCACCCGCCGGGGCATGCGTAATAAAACCGGTAATATAAATACATATTTCAAATTGATTTTTATTCTTAACAGCACAAGCAACTAGTGAGATAACCATCAATTTTGGGCCCCCCTCCACCCCCCCGCAATTGTCACCCACCCACCAGCTGAAGTGGACAGCGAGCTCCTCAGGGTGAGGCCTGTCTGCCCCATAACTGATAAGCCAGGGAGAGCTCAGCCACCCCTGCCATCTGAATGGGATCGGCGGAAGCTCTTGAGGGCTTTGTGTTTGATTTAATATCTACCCTATGCTATCTCGCCAGCCGTCACTCTGTCTCCTTCCCTGCGGGATGCCGTGGGACCCCTGTTTCAATGAAGCGCCTCTGATAAGTTTGATGTTTTATGCAAGAGTGAATTCCAGCTGGGAAAGGCCCAGCAGGATTCGTCTGGGCTTGGACGCCCTTTACCTTTGGTTCATAGGGTTCTTGTTTGATGTCTAAGCTGCCATGGCATACAGGGACGGGGGCAATAGGGGAGAGGGACTCGCTAATTGGCTAAGTCCTCTCTGAACAGCTGGCTGCTTACTGCTGTGTCTGTGGACTGGTGCCTGAGCGTTAACCAATTACCTGAGTCCCCCCACTGAGCCTCAGTACAGTGCTTGGACGTGCTGCTGCAAGTGAGCTGGACTCACACCGGGCCCTTTATGATGTATAGGTATCAGTGGCCAAACGCACAAGGACAGGTTGTGACACCCCCCCCCCCCGCCCCCCGTGTTACTGACATTGGTAGGAGCCGCACTGGCATCACAAACTGGCCTATAGATGGTGAAATCAGGGCAGTGGTATTGTGAGGCTTCATAGCCCCTTCCCCAAATCTATGTAGATGTCCCCCACTTTGCTGCTGGAATAGTCCCTTCCCAAAAGTGAAAGTCTCTCCTCCTGACCATGCCAGTAGCAGACACACTGAGCTGCTCTCAGCAAGAAATCGCTCTGTGCTGATCTTACCACTGCTGGGCAGTGGATAAAATAATCCGGGTTTAATGCAGAATTAATAAGACTGTTGTGTGTTAATCCATTCCAATAGTAAAAAGCAAACGTACTGAGGCTTAACAACTAAGCAACCACATTTCCATTTAAGTCATTAGAACTTAATAAGTAATGAATGGCAAATTATTTCTATTTATTTATCACCCAAAAGCCATGGTATTAATACTCAAATGCATTGCTCCGTGTGTCCACGCTACACAAGCCGAGCCTGGCTAATCTTTTCTTCTAATTCTACCAAAACACTCTTGCTGTCCTCTACTGCCCTTCTCTGCAGTGGTTATGGACTGCAGAGGTCAAGCATTGATTTTCTGTATGTGAACAGTGCAAGAAGTTCAGGCAAATTTGTGTCCATGATTCCCAGGTGTCTGGGTGAAATGGCCAGATCTCACTTGTTCACCAACACAAGCCTATCAAGGTTAAAAAATAAGGCATTGAAATTCTAGATGGATTAGGGCGAAGGCCTGGGAGCCCAGGAGAAAATTCTACGCCTGCCTGAGCCACGTTGACTCCGTTGTAGGACCCTGGGCACATCACTCCACCTTAGACCTGTCGTTTGTAAATCTTCGTCCTTTGGGACAATGTCTTCTTGTTGCAACAGCAGGAGGTTGCATTGCTGGGTCATGATGTCCAGCTGCAAATTTTCAAGCCCTGAGGACATTTTGAAACACAGTCATGTCCTGCAAGCTTAGTTTGCAGGAAGCAGGATGATCCAGTCAAAACTGGGAATGTCCCATGAAAAATGGAACAGCTGCTATCTATCTTGACCTCTCAGCTTGCTGCCCTAGGCCATCCAGCTGGTAAAATGGGGCAAGAAAAGCTGTGTCTCAAATGCTGCATCTGAGCAGAGTGGAACTCACTTGAGGAAATAAATCAGACGTCAGAATAAATAGAAAAAGATGGAAACTGGAGCACCCAGAGAGATTCCAGACACTGGTTTAGGACTTGTAATATTTCACTCTCTGAACCACAGCACACTACAGGCATAGCGACCTCTATCAATATTAAAAAAGCTACATCGTGTATTATGAAAATAGACAAAACTATAGTCTCAACTCCTTTGCCACTGCAGTGACAGGGGAGGGGACTGCACCAGCCCCACCCCATGTTGCCAAGCCAGCTGATTTCTGCCAGTTTGATTTTTCTTGTTGGTGCTCAGAATATGCTGAATGCCAAATCTGGAAAGACCAGCTGTCTGGGAGGTTGGATTCTTTGGCCCTGCGCACCGCACGGGGGGAACAGGAGGAGAGCGTCAATGCTGCAGTCGTGCTATCCAGTTCAAAGTTGCGTCAGCATCAATTCCATTATAAAGCACAGAGAGTTTGTATTTGTTGCTTTATGGCATTGCCCCCAGCCTGAAGGCTGGCACGTTAGGGGAAATGAATGGGTTTTATAGCAAACGTGAACAGGCAGACAAAAAACCAAACCAAAACCCAAAGCAGTTATTTTTAAAGAGAAGCTTTCTCGTGGGGACAAATAGACACAGCTGTGGTTAGTAGCAGACTTCAAGCGTTTTCTAGGGCTTCTTCTCAGTGAAGAGCCTCAGAGATATTTTTAGACTCTCCTTTGATCATATTTTGCACTCTGGTAACACTGTTCATCAGAGAATTTTCTCTGCACGTTACAAGCTTTTAATCTTCTCAGCACTCCTGGGAAGTTGTCACCATCATTTGACCAATATACAGAGCTGGGAAGAGACTTGCCCCTGGTCCCAAGGGAGTCAGCGGCAGAGCTGGGAATGGACCCCCAGAGTCCTGAATCTCCTGCTTGGCCCACTTGAGATGTTTCACTGCGAGGTGCTAGTCCCCTCACAAACTTGGTTATTGAAATCTGTTGCATCATAGGTTAAAGGTCACTAGAAAATAGCCTCATAGAGTTTTTTAGTGACTCATTCTTTACGGACTCAGCCTGAGTGGAGAGCAAGTCTCATAAACGCAGCTGGTTAACAGTGAGGCGCAGCCCTGTCTTGCTGTGTCCACCATAGTTGGGTCATACCTATTTCCAGACAGGTTGATTGCCTCCTGATCTAGGCCAGGCCATGCCCCTCCCCTCCCTAGGGACCCAGAGAACATTAAAAGGTAATTAGATATTTATAAAGGACAGCAGAGCAGCCTCTCCCTGGGAGGATGAATTAGCTCAAAGACATTATCTAATTTTCAGCTGTCTGAAGGAAAGGACTCCCTGCTGAGAGGATGTCCCTTTAAAACACAGCCTGACTTGAGATCCAGTCGTGGTCCATTATGAACAGCAAATGGGGGTCTACACGACAGAGGGATGGTGGAAAATGCGTCCCTGGAAAAGCAGCGAGAGGAGGTGGCTGTGTCAACAGTGTGATCTGCTGATGGGGTGAAATTCACCCCTGTGCAGGGGGCCAAAACACATCCTAGGCACCACTTGCTGAAGTGGGACATAAGTGGTGCAGAGGGGTGAATTTCATTGATAGTGAACTCAGACAGAGGGCAGCCTATTTGCAGTGTGCCACACATTCCCTCCCTCCCTCCCTCCCTCCCTCCCTCGCTCTGACTGGTGCAATCGGACCTTAGACACTAAAGTCGTGCTCCTGAGCTGTATGAACTCCACATGAGAAACATGTACAAGCCATGTTAAAGCCATATGTAGAACACACAGGATTCATGCTAGGCGAGCCATGTAATAGGTGAATCATGTGCCCCAAATAATTCCACCTTCGGCATTTTGGATGAAGATCCAAACAACCTAGCTGGTTCCCCAGCTGCTGCATATCTGGTAGTTAGTCAGTGCCACCGCCCGGCGTGCATTCCCAGGCTGAGATGCTCCCTCTTACCCGTAAAGGTGATGATGGCTAATGAGATGAAAACCAGCTCTGTGGGAGCTCCCATCGTGTGCCTCGTGGTGGGGGTTATCTTTATCGAGGAATAGGGACAGGGACCCTGCAAGAGAAAGAAAAGAGGATTTATTCGCAGCAGCTGGGCAGTCCAGTTCCAGCTGTTCCAGAGCCTAACTTCCAGCTGGGAAATCCCCACTGGCTGTCTCTCTGACGTGGAGCGCTCCCTCTAAGGGGCATCCCACTGCGTGATGAAGTACACCCAAAGAACCATTTCCCACTCTTTCATGACCCTGGAGTTGGCAGGGGCTGGAAAATCATTCCCCTCCCGACACACACGTTCTACAAAAACAAAACATTTTTTAAATTATCCAGGTTTTCCTCAAAAGACTGAAAAGCAAAAATGTTCAGGTTTGGGGGTTTTGGACAAAAAAAATATTTATTTGGTGAAAATTTGTTTTGTGAGAGTCCACGTTTTCACTGAATAAATAGTTTTGACAAAAAAAACTTGTGACCACCTCTACCTCCAGGCACTGCTGCTACCCTGAACATTTTCCGTTCAGATCCCCTCTCGATTTTGTGTTTCTCTTCTTAATCTCATGGTCAGGCTGTCCCTTGCCCCTGCCTTCTGGTCCACAGCTCATGATAAGCCAAAGGAGACCAAATTAAACAAAGAAAAGCCTCAGCATTCTCTTTCCCCAATCACATTCTCATCCCACTGTCCCATGGGGTCTTATAACTTACAGAGCCCCATGTGCCTGGGTGAGTGTGTGTGAATCAGCCCAAGAGTTGCCTCCAGTGTCCCTTTGGGCGGGGTGGGATGGCCCTGCTCAGTTATCATAGCGACAGGTGTACTGAGATGGAGAGGATCAGCTGTCGTGCTCAGAGGTGATATTTTGGGGAGTCCTCTCGGAGGTTTCGCTGCAACCTACTTGGTCTTTTTGTATTTCTCTTCACTGACGCCTCTGCGGAGTTAAAACAAGAGGCAAGGGTGCACTGGGACATTTGCTGATGCAGTGATGTTGGTTAGTGGGTGCAGCAGTCTTGCTAGTCCCCTAAGAGGGTTCCCTCTTTTCCAGCTTCTCCGTGGGATCAAAAAAGCCTGCAGCAGCTCATGAACCTCCTGCTGCAACATTCCCCTGACGCCTGCTGCCACGCCCACTGCACACACCTGGCAATCGCAGTCTTGCTGCTGGCGCATCATTCTAACTCGATTTGCCATCTGACTAGCTTTAACTAGCCCAGCCATTTCCCTTTAACAAGAATATTGAAACGGAGCTAAGTTTTTTTTCTCTTAACAAAAGTGACTTTTAAAAAATGACAGTCAGGGGCTTGCTTCTTAGCCATGTATTGGGTGCCCCTCTTAAAGTGAACCCCAAATAAACCAGTACTGAGACCACTTGACAATGGCTAGGCAGGTGGAATACTGCGATTGCTGCTTAGCCACTGTTCGTCGCTCTATCATTTTCCCATGTGCTCCCCACACCACCTGTTTGCTGTACCCACTGACGAGCTCTCGTCTTAAACTTAGACTGTAAGTTCTTTTGGGCAAGCTTCTATGTTATATGCTTGTCCAGTGCCCAGGACAGTGGGGGCTTAGAGGCATTTCCGCTGCACGAATAAATCGTAAATAATTGAAACACACGTGCCTGAATACAGAGGTATTTCTGCTCACTGACACCAGATCCAGCATGCTTGATTTGCAAGGTGGAAAGATGATCTATCTCATGCCGCACACGTGAGATTTGAAAAGCCTCTTGGACTCTTTCTGCCTCTTACATGCTCACCAGGAACAAAAGTCTACACTGTTGGGTCTTAGGAGAGAGAAGACTGGATCCAGATCTAAACCTTCCCAGGGTTCTGGGGAGCGTGAATACAGGGGTTTGGATCAGACCTTTGCTTTTAATGATGTGTGAAGCAGATGAGAACCCTGCTGTCCCATAGCTGTCGTGACTTTTCAGGGCTCATGTTGTTGTTATATTTGTATTAAGGTGATGCCTACAGTCCCCAACCAAGACTGGAGCACCATGGTATGCTAGGAGCTGTACATACCCATAGTAAGAGACCATCTCTTCCCGAAAGAGCTTAGAGTCGAAATAGACAAGACAGACAAAGCGTGGGAAGGAAGTGTCATTATCCCCATTTTACAGGTGGGCAACTGAAACACAGAGAGATTCAGAGCCTGATTCTAATGTACATTAAAGCTGCTTTAGGCCACTTTTATGGTGTAATTTGGACCTGCTTTAAATGAGAATCAGGCCCCGAGTGTTGTGCTGAGACCCCCTTGCTGACCAGTCTTGTTTCACTGTTTCCTTGTACTGTCCAACTGACCTGTCTGCATCAATCTGTGCTCTCTTGTTGTAGGCTCCTTAGGGCAGGGAACATCTTTTTTGTTCTGTGTCTGTACAGTGCCTAGCCCAGTAGGGTCCAGGTCCATGACTGGGACTCTTAGGCGCTATGGTAACGCATGCCAAGTGACTCTCCCATGTCCTGTAGACCAGTGTTACTCAACCGGTGAGTCTCAAAAGGCAATTGGGGGTGGGAGGGGGTCATGAGATGTTGATGATTTTATTATGACGCACAGCGAAGAAGATCTCACTCCCTGCACAGGCCACGTAGTCTCTGTCAGCCTCTCGCAACACGCACGCACACAGTTATCTAGGCTTCGCATTGATACACATTTTACTCTTACTGTTAGAGTATATGGAAGGAGGTCACGAAAAATATTGACTTCGAATAAGAGGTCTCCAACCTGAAAAGGCTGAGAAAGACTGGTCTAGGGCTCTGCTGAGTCCTTGTCCAGTGTTGTATCCACAGGGACATCCTCCCTCTTGGGGTAAAAAGATGCATTTGGTCACCAGATAAGGCTTGGTGATACATGGAGAGCAGATCTGTGGATCTGTCACTTCTCTCATTTTAATTGCACTTTACGTTTTTCTGCTTTATAAAATATAGAAGCTGCATTCGAATGAAAGGAAATTTCATTCTGCCTTTCCTGAGTGTGTAGCTTACATGAACACTAGTCCCAAGTGTACGTGACTGGGCAGGAGCTCTCATCATAGAAGGAGCGGGGTTGAGTTTCAATAACCCTCTGCATATTTACGCGTGCCAGCTCCCCACTTTCTTCTCCATCTCCCAGCAAGGCTGCTATCTTGTCACAAGTGAGCTGGCTTTAATTATTTATCAAACAGCGCCTAACTGTATTTTGAACCCCAATCCTGCTTGTTTGAATTTACGCCGAGTCTCAGCAGCTAGAGCCCACCCCCAGCTTCACAATGCCCTGATTGCTGCTATTCAAATCATCTTCTCTTTTTAACTCCCTTTATCAGTGGATGCCCTCCATCTCTCTCTCACAGCTCTTTCCTTTACAAAGTTTTTCATGCAAGATTGCCTGGCTAAATTCCAAACTGGGTTATTCCATTCTGCCAAATTAGCAGTTCCCCTATGTGGATTCAACTGAATCCAGTCTTCATTAATTTGTTATTGGTGCAGAATACCTGCTGCATTTCATCTCAGAAGTGGTTGCATCACACTGGTGGATGAGAAGCCCCTCTGCACCAGACCCCTGTTTATCTGACTAGTAGAAAGAGTGTAGAATTTATTCAGATTTCTAGTGTGAGTGCTGCAGGGTAACGGATGTTATCCAGTTTCAAATGATGAGTGTTTTGGATAAGAGGAGTTTGGATAAATCATATTCTATTGATTATACAGCCTGTAAAGTATTTACGGTTCCTTCAGGAGGAAAGGCACCATACAAATGTGCTTTGCTATTGTGTATTTACTCTGCAAACTAGCACCGGGAAGGCCAGTTGAGGACACTTAACTGCCTGCAAGACAGGACTTCACAGTTCTGCTGCAGCAAGTATTGGCAGTGCCCTTGTGTGTTTCAAACCATAGGATTCATTCCTTATGGCCCAGCAGAGACGCTTCATAGGCGATGCTTGAAAGTTCCCCAAGAACGCGAGTACCACTGAAGCTAGCTGTGGAAATGGAAAGACCCATCTTTGTTTATTTCATCAGATGACGAGAGAGGGGATTAGTCACATCTAACCTCAGAGCCTTTTCTCTCTCCCTTTATTGCTACATCCAGGGGACAATCAGAATGGACCTGCATCCAGAACAAAGTAAAGTGACCCAGTGACATGAAGCAAGACCTACATAATCAGCTAACAGAGTCATGCCATTGGAAGTCCAGTTTATGAAATAATGGGCTGGGGTGGGATTTATGGGCTCACTGTATCATTTCTCTCATTTCGGTGACATTTTCATTGCTTCAGGATTCCAGAGGGATGTTAATGCTGAGCTGCTGGCATCTGCCTGATGTTATGGTGAGCTGACCCATCTGGTATCCCCCAAAATTCATCTCAGTATCTGGTTTATGTGTAAATCCGTGCTCGGACTGCAGGGTGCAGGAGGAAGAGGAGAGGAGGTTAGCAGGGAGAAAACCTGTTTAAAATGGTTCTCGTTGGCACTGAGCCATCCCAAGGAGTCTTATCTGGAAAAGGGACGTACATGTCTCAAAACAAGATTCAAGTCATGTGTACATGGGAAGTGGGCACTTCTCACATGCTGGGCCTCATCCGGTCCTGTTTTAGCCCCCTTGAAAATGTCTGGCAAAAATGGGAACATGATCAATAGGAAGAGCTGAAGGTGGGGCCGAGGTATAGTCAACACTTGGTGAGGCTGCATAATGGACAGAGAGATTGCTGCATTGTTTGCATTATCTACAATTAGAGATGGGAATAGAACTTCCCCAGGCTATTCTGGAGTCCATGTTCCCATTCATCTCGGTGTAGAGCCTGACTCAAGAAGATCAGAGCTGGACCTGCATTTGAACTTCCCCAAAGTTCAGGGCTTTGAATTCACCTTAGAAAGGTGGGTCTGAACCCTGAATACTACATTTGGAGCTGAACTTCCCCAGAGTTTTGGATCTCTGACGATCCAGCCCAGACCTGTCTCTGCCTCTAATTAGAAGAGGGGCCTCTGGGACCTGGTCTGGGACTTGTTTCCCCATTTGTATCTGATGTTTTGACAACCACTCCAGAGCCTTCTGTTGCACTAAAAGGGGATCTGTCAGGCCCACTGATGGATGCCCTCATTAATGGAGGAAGGGTGTGCATGTCTGAAAACACATACATGTAGCCACTGAAGCATTAAGCTTTTCCTAGGAAGCCCCTGGGAGCTGGGAAAGATCCATTATCATGGAAATGACGTTATGATGCTACAGTGAGACACTTAGAATTCCCCTGAGCCTCTCTGCCTTCCAAGCCCCCCTAAGTACGAGAGCTTTCTCTGGGAGCTGATCCTGTGGATGAAGTCACTCTAAAAGGCACCGAGGTTCCTTGTGGTGAACGAGTGCATGCGGATGCATATATGTGAACACATTCACCTGGAATCACAGCTTCAGTGGGGAAAATGACTGGTGACTCGATAAAGGCTGGAGGGTTGGAGATTAGGATGATGTGACACTGCCTTCACAGATGGATTTCACTCCCGTTTGGTTGATTACCTGTGACCAGCTACTTCAGTTCCAAGAACCTGTGAACACTTTCTATTCGGAATCTAAGCAATCTATGCTAAAGTCTGTCCCGCCTTGTATTTAGCTGTGACACTCTGGTTACCTTCTCCAGCTCTGAGGAAGAGCTGTGTGAAGTTGAAAGCTTGTCCCTTCCACCAAGAGAAGTTGGTCCATTGAAAGATATTACCTCGCCCACCTTGTCTCTCAGATCTGCCAGTATCATATGTGGAATGAACCATCTGTTAAGTCTTTAAACCGCATTACTGGAGACTCTCATCCACTGTGCCATCACTAACCATTGATGTTTAGTTGATATCAGTGGCCATTATGAAGACTTGGAGTATATTACGCAGTACGCCAGGCACTTTCAGCATGGATTCACTGGCGGCAATTGGCCAGCATAGCAGGGGTGGTCTGCATGGGTCATTCAGTAGCAAGGCTGGGACAGTCTGCATGGTGCATTTAGCAGCACAGCAGTTATATTCTGTGTGGATGCACCTGGAACTCACAGCGTGAGTCAGGCAGATTAAAAAAAAAATAAAAAAAATCCGGACTGCCTGTTCATTCCTTCCCTACCCCAGCAAAAGACCTATATTAAAATCCCTGTTCGTTCTGTCAAAAAGTAACAGCCACCCTTTCCCCTGAACACCAGTGCATTTGCACCAAACTAGGTCCATTGAGAAGTAAAGTCCACAGCCTCTCCCTTCCAGCCTCCCATCTTGCCTTGCATTTTGTGAGGCAGCCCATCCCCACCTTTTACTCCCTGCTCCTTGAGAGTTTTTAACGTGTACCCTTCTAGAGTTGCTCTGATTTACTCTGACGTGTGTGGGACCTCGTGGCCGCCTAGGGCTGCCAGCCTAGGCAGTGCTGTACCTCCTCAGCAGTGCTCACTGCCTCAATCTGTCAGCTCCCACCCTTCGGCGAGGAGCTGGGCTCTAACAGGAGGAGACTATGATGCCATCACAGCCACAGTGCAATCTATTAAATGAGTGTAGCTTAATCCCCCTTGGTTAAGTGACAATATGAGCATTTGGGCATAAACGTAACCATTCCTACAGCAGCAGTATCCCATAATAAAAGGGCATTCCTGACTCTGTTGCCATGGCTGGGACAGGGAGCCAGGCGTTCATACAGTGCTGAAAGGGAGGATGGTGAAGTTGGGAAGGTCCCAAATGTGACCTTTTTTTGGCTTGGGTTTGCAAAGTCCATGCAATATTTGTTGTGGTTTTTTTCTCCCCAGAACAAAATGCCTCAGTGTTTTGGATTTTAATTAATTTTATTATAATGTATTTGTTTGCTCATTCTCCCTAAGAACCAGTGCTTTTACAGCAGCCCATGTTCAGGAACAGGGATGGGACTGGATCTAAATACCAAACTTAAACTTTCCTGAACTTCATGGGATTCAGCATCCAAAACTGGATCCAAGTTTTGCAGTTGGTCCCTGCTTGCATAAGGAGACCAGTATAAATTCTACACCCCTGACCAGAATATCCTCTAATGGTTAGGTGTCCAAAATCCAAACCAGGATCCAGGTTTGGCAGCTGGCCTCACTGTCTGTAATGGGTCAAACCAAAAATCCAGATTACAGGGGTTCAGAATCCATCTCTGTTTTGCAGCTCAGTTCCATCTGGATTCATGAGCAACCCTACGAAAACAAGACAGTGCATGATGCCCCTGCACTTGTGAGCAACCCTACAGGAAAACGAACAAGCCAACAAAAACCAACATGTGCACAGCCCCAACGCTCCTGGGCAACTCTTCAAAAGCAAACTGGCTCTTCGCACAACCGAGGAAACAGTGCTGGTAAGGTCATTGATTGGGGTGTGCGATGGGGTGTCCACCCCACACAGGACTGAGTGGGGTTAAGGTGGCTGGGATGGCCAATCAACTCCACAGGCTGCACCTGGAACAGGAGTCAGGGAGCAGGAGATTGATTAGGATCAGGCTCATAAAGCCAGGCAGCAGGCTACAGACGGGGCTGTTGAGAAAGGATAGTCACTACAGTCATCCACTGTCTTGGGTACCCTTCACCTGAGCCTGCTGGCCTCCCATGAGAGTACCGGGTATCCTCACCCCCCTCGCCCTTCATTTTTGTTTTTTTGCCACCTTACACCCATTTAATTTCTTTAAAATACACACTGATAAATTCCGAGGAAATTTTAAACAAAAACCCCCCCGAAAACAAAGGCCCTCTCCGTGGCACAGCCATGACCCTCAGCACAGTCTCTGCCGATCATCCTGACCCATGGGGGCAAATCTGAGCTACCAGGGCTCAGGCAGAACAGCAAGGTGGCTTGTTATCCCCGCCGCAAGAGCTTTGCAAGGGGGGTCCATTCTTCCACCCTGGAATCTGCCAGCCGCAGCTGTGCCCTGAAGTGACCCAGAGGAGCTGGAAGCTGTGGGTGGGGTGGGCAACTGTATGTGGATCGCACTAAAGATTTTCCTGAGCAGGCTCTCTCCTCACTGTGTGGTAATTGTACAAGCCTAGTTGAAAATGATGCTGGGTACAGTGTTTTTAAAGGAAGGAGCATAGCCCCAGGAGGCTCTTTCTCTGCGGGATTACGAGGGGAGCAGATGGTGCTTGCAGCCCGTAGCTCATTCTCTACTGGTTTTCCCTCTGGGGCTGCAGCACCTGCCCCTGGGGAGGTCTGGTGCTGGAGGTTTATAGGGTGTGCTTTTTGGATTCATTTTATTGGCTGTGGGCTGTGGCTCAGCGGAAGCCCTAAGAAGGCTGAACCAATGTGTTGGGACGCTCAAAGCTGCCCGGTTCCCACGGACTCTGAAGTCCCTGATTTCAAGTCAAATCTACTACAGCGGGTTAAATATTTTGGGGGCACGGGAATGCTCCTCAGTTTCTATCTACTGCCATCACTCTGCACTTGTGAAGAGGGCTCACTTAGTGCAGGGAGTGAATGCACTGGCCTATTACCTTTGGAGACCTGGGTTGAGATCTAGTCTCAAATCAATACCGAAATAAGCCAGGTGTTTTCATTCTGCTTATCTTACATTTACTGCATCACAAAACCACTGCACATTTGGGCCTGATTAGCTCCAGTGGGGGTGGGCAGATCTGGAATAGCGTTAAGAGGCGGAGGGTGGGAAGGCTGAGATGCATTGGCAGAGTGGTGTTGGGAACTATAAGGACTTCAGTTGTCCAGACAAAGAATGAGGGGCAGGAACTGCAGTCACTGAATCAAGATCTCTTTCAAGCACCATGGGCCCAGATTGGTTGTTGAACATCCCAGACAGTGCTGTCTAGTAGCCAAGGTCCAAAGCAACAAGTGGGATGAGGTCAGAGCTGAGTGGCATTGGCAGAGCTGTACAGGTGGTTTGTATAACATTTTGTCCACACTACACCTGCAGTCTAGAGTTATTTTGTGACCACTAACATAGGAATCACAACAGCTGTTGAGCATCTGCTCTGTCCCATCTGGGGCCTCTAGGCTGACTGCACATTCAGGGCAAGGGATACTTCACATGGGGCAGTAGCTAACTTCTCCTTCTGTTCAAAGACCTCCAGGGGTTGAATCACATCCAGTGTGGTGATAGTGCTGCAGACATCAAGCCATTGCTCTCTGAAGCTTGAGTACTGCAGAATGCTGCTCACCCATCTCTGGCAGGGCTCCAGCCTGCTCTAACCAGCGACTAGAAAAGGTGACCAACTAGGGTGACCATCGGAAAGTCCCAATATTAGGGTCTTTGTCTTGTACGTGTAACTACACCCCCGTCACCCCACCGGGAAAAAACGTGTCCTGATTTTTTACACTTTCTGTCTGGTCACCCTATGACCAACGGCTATTGGAAACTTAATGGTGCAAAGCCCCTCTAACCAGCTCTAACTCTGAAAAGCACTGGAAATAAAGGCCCTGATTGTGGAATTGGATCTGCACAGGCACAACCTTGCACTTGCCTGGAGCCACACTGAAGTTAATGCAAAGCTCCCTCTGCCTGGATGTCAGTGCAGAAGTTGGTAAATTCCTTTAGCTTTCCAGAGTCTCCTACTGGCTGGGAAGTAGCTAGAAACACTTAACAAAAGAGGAGGCTAATAGTGTGGTGTGGGATGGGGAGGGGAGGGGAAGAAATAACCACAGCCAGACTGCTTGCGCACTCAGGTGCTTTCATTACCAAACATGCTTATTAAATCCCAGCAGTGTGAACAAAATAAACAAACAGAACAACTGCCTGTGTCTGAAACAGGCCAGAGAACAACCCCCAGCTGGGCCTAACTGAGGCTAATTGCTCACCAAGTCCAGTCTAGCTAACCATACCTTTGCTGGCTACTAGCCCGAATTAGCACTAACTGGGGGTGGGATTTAGTCTCTAATCAGCTGCTGTCCATGTTGGAGCTCATTTGCCAAGCAGAGCTTGAGGTGCAGAGCAGCAGCTCGGAACAGGTAAGTTGAAGTGAATGAAAGAGAAAAGAAACAGGGATTTAAAATAACAAACTGAGAGGGGTGAGTGGTTAGACTGCCCCAGTGCTGCCCAGCTCCCTGTTCTCTTGCTGGAAAGGAAAACGTGGCAGAGTACCCCATAAACGTCCCTCTTTGGGCTTTGCTGGAACAGGGCAGTCAGAGCCCCGGGTTCATGCACAGAGTTTGAGGGTTTGGAATCTAAGCCAGTAAGAATCTGGTGTTGGGGGGTCTTCCGTTGATAGTTAAACATTTGTCCTTCATCTCTGTGCACAGCCATCAATGCCAGCCCCACTCTGCCTCTGCGGCATTCCCAGCTACTACAAGTTTGGGGAACCCCCTGAGGGCCTGTGTTGTGTTACTACTGAGTCACTGGCCTGGACTTATTGCCCCCTAAAAATGACTGTCAGAATCTGGCTCGCCTTCCTGAGTTAGATTGCTCTTTTCTAGAGATGAGCTCAAAGCTGCAATGTTTAAAACCCAAGTGTTAAGCACCCTGTCACTTGCTTTTGCTCTGTAGTAAAGAGGGGGGCCAACTGCATAATTTGGATCCAGAGCCCAGTTCACATTTGGAGGCAGCTCCAAAGTTTGCAGGTTTGGGTCTGAGGTTTTGGGTTGGGCCCAGCTCTGATTTTTAATTTCCTTCCTTCTTTCTTTCTTTTTTTTTTAAGGAGTCATTCCGAAACCCTGCCCACCACAGGTCTCAGTCTCATCTCAGGTGTATTTACAACTTCATGCAAAACAACTGATTTGGAATTATTTTAAACATATAGAGTTGCTATCTATATCAATGGAAACTACCCTACTTTTGAGACAGGCGTCCCCAGAGACCAATGCTCATTTCTGCCACTTTCCTTGGAGAGCTGGTCTTTTAGGGCGAGATCTTGATTCCGTGGACTCTGTGCAAAGGTCTAGCCCAAGTGAATCAGATTGCAGGATGTGGCCCTTACAAAGGGCATAATGTAAAGGGTGGAGGCTTGAAGCTTGCAATGGTATTGCCAACAACCATTGTTTATTGGCTGTAGGACCCTTAGTGTAGGCGAGTCTGTTCGTTAACACATAGGCCTGCACACAATATTTCTGCATTTGTTAATTGCCTGAAATGATCTACATGAATGAATGCAACACAGAGCTGTGCGTTCTGAACCCAAGGAAACTCCAGTACATTTCAATGACCTGAGTTACTTGGCTTGTGGTGGGGTGTGTGCTGCCTGGATTGAAGAGAAGAGGCTTTGGGAGTCTTTATTTTGTAAGTTGGTAATGCAGCTGGGCAAACAGAAGCATGTGGAGATGAGGCTCCAATGCTTATTGCTGAGCTGATGCCCGGTTGGCGATGGTTTCTCCTGCAGGATTCTGCAGCTGCTTTGCCTGCATTTGGCAGCCCCACGCTGGAAAGCTGGTTCTGTCAAGGTCAGGCTTCATCCTCTTTCTCCTTGCTACTTTGCCGGAATGTTGATTTTAGCTCCAAGACGTGCCAGTTACTTTTTCTTGGCTGCAGTGGGGTGACCTATTGGTCACTGATTATTTTATTCCTTAATGGAAACTGACTGTTGATCGTTATCAATTACAGATAAGTATCTCCTGGTTCCTGTCTCCCAAAGTGCCCCTAAGGTGTCATCTATGTTTGGGAATGAAAAGGAATTATTTAGCGTGGCATATGGTGTAATGGGATGAACTTGAGAAAAGGGGAGAATTTAGGCTGTATTAAGAAAAACTTCCTGACAGTGAAATATACTGAGCAACAGATAAGTCTTTCCCAAGGCAAGTGGCAAATCCCCATCACTTGGGACGTGTGAAACTAGACTGGGTGAACAAACCATGAACACACATACAGTAGGGAACAATCTTTCATCAGCAGGGGGATGGATGGCGTCTAGAGATCTATGTGGGCCAGATTCTGAGAGGAGCTCTCAGCACATTGGGAATCTGCCTTTTATTTGGGTGCTTAAATGGGAGCTGAGCTCTTTGGAAAGTCTGGCTTAACAGATGGATTTGAAATCTCCAAACTGGTATTTCATAGGAGCAGATTGTTCTGTGCATTGTGAAAACAAGTGCTCTGCACCCCACAGGTTCTGCTCTCGATGCACTTATACACCTCCCCCTAAGGTCAGTGAGAGGTTTATTTCCACACCGGGACAAAATATACCCATCTTATTTCTCTCATGCTAGTATAAGTATCAGGCAGAGCTTTCTGATGTGCTCTGAGCAGGACCTTAGTAAGGCTATCAGGCTTAAGGCAGAGTCTTCTAAAATCCCTCCTGTGTTTCTGCTTCTTTTAAATGCTTTTAATTAGTAGTTGGGGACTGCATTTATGTAAGTCACAGGTCCCAAGGCTGCATTGTATCAGTGCCTCTGTACTTCTCAATCTTTCCCCCCGTTTAGGCCCTGCTCCTGAAAGTTGTTCAATACAGGCAAATCAGCTGCATTGACTCCAGTAGTTGGATGAGGCAGGATCCATCCACATACAGCAGCTTGCACGATCAAGGCTTTGATTGTAGGGTCTTGGGGGCAAGGACTGTGTCTTTGTACATGTTTGTACAGCACTTGGCATAATGGATCTCTGTTCCTGACTGAGACCTCTGGGTGCTACTCTCAGATACAAATTTAAAAAGAGATCAAAATACCCTCTATTAGAGATGGACCAACACTTCAATATTTGGGGCTATTTGGAATCTAGGTCTGAGTTTCGCAAAGGGACTGTTTCTTTGTAACTAGAAGCAATGTGGCCAAATGGATAGAGCACTGGGTTTGAAGAGTCCTGGGTTAGAGTCCTGACTCTGCTGTTGGCCTGCTGGGTGACCTTGGGCAACTCACTCCCCTTCCCTGTGGCTCAGTTTCCCCATCTGATGATGACCTCCTTTGAAAAGTGCTTTGAGAGGTGTTGATGGAAAATGCTATATAACTGGCCAAACCAAATTCCTGCCTCCCGCCCTGGGACTGTCGGGTGTTCGAAATCTGAATATGGTTCCTTCAGCCTGTCTCCACCTAATCCTTCCAAGCCTAGAAATATTAGGTTTTTATCCCTAAATGTCTGCAAATATTGATTTCACTGTGTATGCACAAATGATGAAAAAATATTTCCATAGATGATGATCTAAATGTACAGCTAGGCAAAGTAAGAAACCCACTGCCTGAGACCGTAGTCTGATTTAAAGATATTTACTTGGTCTATTTTGACATGTCATGTTGACAGGTTTTGTTTGAATGGTTTTGAAGCTTTAACTTTTTGAATCTCAGTGTCTACTGTTGTTAAATCATTTATTGTCTGATCCCCATCCCCACTGAATAACTTTCCCTCAGTGGTGAAAATGTAAGTTGATTAAAAATAGGAAAAAGTGCTAATTCATCACTTAGGTGTTTATGAGACTGTTTAGGCTGATTTTGGCTCCTGACAGTAGGTGCTGAAGTTTAAAACATTGGGTCCCCGTAACAGGAGCTCACTATGCCAATATATTGTGTTTCAAGGCCCCTTAGAAACATGATTGAATTTAACCTCACAACCCCCTCCTCATGCAGGGGATATTGACTATTAACTCCATTTTTCAGATGGAGAAGCTGAGGCACAGACAGGCTAAGTGAGGTGCCCAAGGTCACGTGGTTGAGTCAGTAGGAGAGATGGGAATGGAATCCAGGTGTTCTGACTATGTCCCATGCTCTGTCCATTAGATCTCCAGAAAAATAAAATCTCCAAAACAAGAGAGGGGCTTTTGGCAAATGCTTTAAATAAAATCTCTTGTTCTTAAAGTCTTGCATCATCTATCATAGGTACACAGCTCAGCAAAGGGAAATTCTGACTAAAGCTTAGGGAATCCACCACACTGACAACTCCCCAAACTACCTGCTCTTCACTGTCATCGTTACCATGGTGGTGTCAGCAGAAACCCTTTGATGTGTGGGTAAAAACAGCTTCCTAGCCCTGAGGTAGTCTGTCTCTGTGCTCTCCTAGCTGCTGGAGGGTGCATTGCTTGGCAAGCGCCAAAACCAGAGGAGAGATCGTAGGGATGAAAGACCTCACTCCCCACCCCTTGGAAAGCCTCAGTAGTGTCAAAGGGCTCCAGCGTCTCTAGAGCACAGTGATTGCACTGCTTCTAAACTCACCACATGGGCCCTGTCACAGCATCAGCACTCGCAGGTCACTGCAGCAGCTGGGGCAACAGCATCCCCCGCTCTTCCAGCACTTAGCTGCAGCACCGTCAACCCATTGCATTAGATGGTGGGGGAGCTGGCCACGCTCCCCACGTTGGCGCTGCTGCAGCGCTTAATGCCAGCCCTGGCAGCATGCAGGAGACTGGAAAGTGGTGACCACCCAATGCCCCCGAATGAATGCACAAGTAGGATAAAGTGTTCATCCCTTCCGGCCAAGTGTGACTCAAGAAAAACAATACTTCACACCCCACTTTTATTGATACCACACTGCGCATTGTTGTGTCCATGTGATAAATTCCAGAGCCCTTTGACTTCCTCGCTCCACTTTCTGCTCCCTACTCTATGATGGCTGGGGTTATTTTTAACATCCGGAAGTGTCAAATAGCCCCTCCTTAAAATAAAAAGAGCCTACCACAAAAATCTATCTCTTTCCCCTCCCAGATTATGGATTCACCACCAGATTACACAGCTCTAGGAAGTAAGACCAATAGCTTTATAAATTGTACCATAAATAACAAAAATAAATAATTCAAGTCTTGGATCAGGGTCAAGAATCAGGATCGATATCTTACAATCCTTCCAGGATGGAAACACCTGCCATATCCCATTGGAGAGCATGGGAATTCTCCCTTTACCCCAGCATTAAACATCCTGCTAGGTTGTAAAATACTGGACTGTACAACTGCTGTCAAAATATATGGATTGTAGACTGTTGTAAACAGGGCACTCTTGTAAAGAAAACAGCTACAAAAACAAGCAAACAGGCTTCCACATAACTCGTGTTCCAGCTTTGTTTCTTTTGTTTAGCAGGAACCACGCTCTGCCTGGACCACTGTACAGCACACAGAGACATGGTGGCTGAAAAACATTGCAGATAAACATATTACATCTGAGGGTATGTCTGCACTGTGGGGAAACCCCCCTCCCAGAACTCCAGGACGGCGGGTCTCAGATCCTGGGTCAGCTGACTCGGACTTGTGCTATGGGGTTAAAAAGAGCAGTGTAGATGTTCCCGCTTGGGCTAGAGCCCAGGCTCTGGAACCTGGTGGGAGGGAAGGGTCTCAGAGCCCAAGCTCCAGCCTGAATGGGAAGGTCTCTGCTGCTACTTTTAGCCCGTACTGCGAACCTCGCAAGCCCAAGTGAGTTGACTTGAGCTCTGACTGGCTGCTGTGGGTTTTTTTGCAGCATAGACATGCCATGTGATGCCCTGATTTGTAGAAAGACTGATGCAGATAATTTTTAGAATTTTTTGTCTGCCTCCGTTTGCCTCATATGATTTCTCTGTGGTACTTTTTTGTTACTTTCTGAATTTCTGCTGTTTAACCTATTTCTAAAACCATCCTTGAAACCCCCCAGTTAATTATTGAGTCTTTAGCGTGTATGTTTGTTTACATGACAACATTGCACAGTTGTTTTCTTGTTTGAGATAATCTGCTTTTGCATTGGAGGACTGGTAGATGGTTACATGTCTGGCCACACGCTTTCATTCCTACAGAGAATCCCACATTCAGAAAGGCCAGTTGCCATTCCCAGGAATCCAACCACATGGATGTAGTACTCCTGGGAATAATGTTTGCAGAGCAGTAAAGGCTCTGGTAGTTTTAGAAATCTCACTTGCCAAGGATGGTGGTAGCGCAGCGGTTGGTTGAGGAAAGGGATCGTGCCCGCAACTACGCAGAATAGCTGCAGGGAAACCTCTGTCAAGCAAACAACCCAAGGGACAAGCAAAATGCCGGCTGCCCAGTGGATTAATGATTCTGACTAGTGTATGTAGCACAACTGCCTTCTACTGCAGGGAAACAGAAGTGAGGATGTGTGTATCATAGGCCCTGTCTTGCAAACACTAATTCTGCTTTAGCAAGAGCAATGGAACCCTGTGCATTTGGCTCAGGGAAGATCTGTCCCTGTAGTTGCTGTCAGGTTCCAAGTGGCTGTGAGGTGCAGCATGTGGTAATTGTGGTGTTCAGGTGGCTGCGTGGAATTGCTACTTTTTGAAGGAAAATTTCGAAGCATTTTATAGAGATGGGGCAGCCTTTTGACATAGTCTCTAAAGGCCAGACAAAATTCTGTTGGAAACCTTGGGACTGATTTAACATGGTTGCTTAGGGCAGGGAGTTGCCTATTGGGAATGAGTCCTTGGTTCAAGTTCTTAATGAACGTAGCACTTGACAAATTTATTAAGACTTTATTAAAACAAGTTGGGGCTTATATATGTTTTCCCCCTAAAGAGTAAGCTTCAGGTATGCAATGAAATGTGAAAACCTGAAAAACTGGCCTTGTTTTGATTTATCTAAGGCCAGTTTTCACATGGGCGCCCAGGTTTGCATGGGTGTGAACGGTGTACTCTGTTGTGTATAGATTCTGCACTGTGCTCAGCTGTGTGACTTGTTTGTACAGTACCCAGCACAGTCGCACTCTGACTGGGGCGCTAGATATAAATCATAAAAAGATAGAGGTTGAAACGAAGCTCTGTGTGTGTCTTGTGTCTGAAAGCTAAAGAAAAACCATTCGTGCCACTGAGGTGATTTTTGTGTGTAACCTGATCCTACCCCCAGTGGCAATTTGTCGCTCTCCCTTGGCTGTTGCACTACGAGCTGGGACAGAAGCCTGAGTAGAGGTGGCTGAAAATGTTGGTTGAAACCAGTTTTCTTGCAAAAAAAAAAACCCGCTGTTTTGACCCAAATTCTAGGCACAACCACGATGCAAATAATTAATAGTAGCCGATTAAGAAATGAAGAAAAGAAAGGAGAGAGAGAGAGAATAAAAGCAAATGAGAGAGGCCAGGAAAATGGAGGGGGAGAAGACAAAAAGGAAAGGAAAAGAAAAAAGAGGGAAGAGGGGAAGGAAAGAAAGGGGAGGAAAGAAGAAAAGATAAAGAAAATGATAAAAGATAAAGAAGTGAGAGGGAAAGAAAAGGGAGGAAAAAGAGGGTACTAGAAGGGAGAGAGAAGACTGAAGAAACTATAGGTAAGTGTGGTGTTCCATGGTGTGTTTCCACAGGGCAGGGTGGGGCTGTCAGGCTGGGGAAAGGGAGTGACTGTGCAGTAGTGAGCCATGATTTCAGTTCTTCAGGGGCAGATGGTGCTCTTTAACCTGCTGCTTTCTCCACTTTGAACAGGACTTTTCCTCCAGCTCACCCTCCTGCTATTAGGAGATGCTGCCTCTAGAAAGCCCTGATGTTGAGCAAATATAGCTTCCATAGACCCCACTGGGAACAGCAGGTTCTCATCCCTGTGTTCCCTAGAGTGCCTGTCTGGCCCTAGTGGGGAGAGGCCATTTCACCTCGTGAGCTCCTCCTGGGCGAGACAAAGGCCAGTGTTCAGAGAAGTGAACACGGCTTTGGAGGCTGGAGTGGAGGATCAGACAAGGTCAAACCTCGGAGCTGAATTTCTTTGAGTGTTTGCATTGTTTTGGGGCAAGATCCCGCTTCTGCCAACAGACAGACTTCTGAAATGTAACTTTATCTCTCTCTAGACCTAACAGCGAATTTCTAGTGAGCTTCTGCCACAGGGGGACTTGTTTACATTGTGAGGACAGTCCTTTGTGACAGAGCAGAAGTCTGTGCCTGGGAAAACCCACCCATGGCCTGTGAGGGATAAAAGTCATGGCTGGAAGGAATTTCGGATTTTCACCAATTCGTGGAAAAAAGGGGATGTTTATTCCAGCTCAAGCTAAAACCACACTGTAAAGTCGGTGTGAGCTTTTCAGGCTGACAGTGTCTGAGCAGACCCACTCTCCTGATCACCTAGTCCTAGAGAATTTTAGAGTACTCAGTACAAGCCTTGCAGCATCATTGCTATTGTAAGATGGAGCGTGCTGGGCCGCTACTGTAGAATATTATGACACATTTACTTGAGGGTAACTTTTGAAAGTTACCCTCAAAGGTTAGCCTCAATACTCTCTTTGCAACATGCAGGGCACCTTGAGGGAAAAGATTTTCACAAGTGCTTCAGGTATTTAGGAGCACAGTGAAAATCAATGGGACTTGTGTGCCTGAATTCCTTAGATGTCTTTTTAAAACCTCCTCTTAAAGTACACGTGACCCGAAACACTTCAGCTTACAATGCTGGTAGCCCAGTGGTTAAATGAGCATGTTGTGTGTGTAAGGGATGCAGGCTCTTTGGAAGAGGAGGAGATGGTGCCAACCCAGAGTTTGGCTATCACAGTCCTCAGCTGACAAGTCAAGGTTTGCCAGTTTTTAAACCCAGCCCCTCTCTGAATTGGGGTAGCAGGGAAACAGTCCACATGGACTCTTTTCTTGCCCTGCTTTGTTGACTGAAGAGGACTCAACAACAAGACTTCCACTGAAGTTCAATATTATCTTACCCCGAGTGCACTTTTCACCCAGCGCTTTACTGATTCACTGACCCCATTCTCAGCCACTGCTAGGTTGGCTCTTAGAAGCTGATTAACAGGACGCCACTGTTTAGGACAGGAAGTGAAGAAGAATCCAGTTGAAACAAAAGGATGCATTGGTGTTGGGCTAGCATGTGTGCGTGCTCTCAGCCACCAATGCTCTTAGGCAGTGTCACTAAATGATTAGTGGGTCTTATTGGATTTAGGAAGGATTCATTTCTAGATTGCTGTCTTGTGGGTAGCACTGGCTGATGCTTGCTAGTTGCATCAGAAAGTGAGGTTCCCTGCCCAAAGTTGCCCTAGAACAGGGCTGGTGAGGGAGGGGAATTGCCCAGGACACGGCTGGGAAGGGTTTTAGTTCCTGTCCAAGGGATCAACTAGTGTTCCTTTCTTTAAAGAAAAATAAGCTAATTTTAAATGACCTCCCTCCCCGCCCCACGAAATAAATGCATGATTCTGAAGTCCCGGAGACCCTTTTAAGTTGTAGGGAAGTCAATGGAACAGGAGTGGATGGGATAATGGGGCAAGGGGTGAGACCCACTTTTTAAAACACAAGCTGCAGAAACCAGCCTCAGCCATTATCGCATTCACCCTGGCACTGACCCCATCAGCAGTCTGAATGCCTGGGTGCGAAGAAGGCCGAGAGGAGCCCTTAGGCCCTCCTGCCTATGATCTCCTGCATGTCATCCATCCCTCTGTCTTCGCTCCTGCTTGATGTTGCAGGGCCAGCATGGAGGCTTTCACCTGTGACTTAATTCAGGCAAGCCCCACTGAAAATCACTGTGGCCCCTGTGCCCTGTGCCGCTGTAGCGCTTCGTAGCACCCAGACACGTTACACAAGCCCTCACCAGCCTGAAGCACGGACAAGTATCCTCCGTGCACACACACGAGCCCGAACTTTTGCCCTCCTGCTTGAGCTCTGGAATCCTAATTAGGCGCAGGGACAGGAGGGGGGACGCTGGTGGCCATGGTCTTTCTGATCCCCTCTTTCTGCAGTGGAGAACTCAGGTTCACCACACCCCTCTGCCTGCACCCTGTTCCAGATCTCTCCCAGCTTGTGTTTACAAGCTGCCTTGGGTGCAAGCCTAAAGAGCTCTACAGAGAGGGTAGGAACATTGCCTTGGTGAGCTGCACTCTATGCTCCCTGCCCTCCGAATCAGAAATTCAGGAGCTGTGATCATAGCAATGGTCTCTTTAAAGTGCCGCCCTCACCCCCAACGTAATACCACACCGTGAAAGCAGGGCAGTAAAACCCAGCACTATTCCACACAAGCAGCCTCGGCTTTTCAGCCCTGTCAGTTTTGAAATTGCTGGATGAGGCTCTCTCTATTCCTCCACCAGAACTGACACATTCCTGGACATGTTCTTTAGATTCCCCCCCCACACACACACACACGCACTCCACCCCCATCCCTTTTCCAGCACAGCCAGTGCCTGCATTTCCTGCAAAATGATCACCATCTGATAAACACACAAAACCAGCCCCACACTGTTGCCTTAGACCAACCCCTTATGGAGCCGGTGGGTGGCTTGCAGGTGCCCTAGGAGGTGTTACTAGTGCCATATTCCCTGGAAAAGATGAGCATCACCCTGGGGTCACTGAAAGTTAGCTTGGCTTAGAAATGGTTCCCTGAAATCCAGATAATTCTTCCCCCACCCCAAATCAAGGCGCAGAGAAGCAGAGAGAGACCACTTACCTTGGGCTGGATGACACGTGTGTTGATGTGTGTGCGTGGCGTGTATGCAGGGGAGATCCTAGAGCCCTCGATGCTGCAACAACCTTCCTCTCTCCTGCCCGCCCTCCTCCTTCAGCCGAGTTCTTGCTTTGTGCTGCTGCTTGGCTGTGTGTGCCCAAAGCCACTGCAGCATCTCTGCATAAGGATGTGCTCCTCCCTCCCCGCCCTCCCCTGCTCGCTCGCTCCCTCTCAGCCAACGCTCTGGGTCCCTGGAGAGTGGTCTCTCGCTCGCTCTCTGTCTTTACCTCCTTTGCCTTGGTCCAAGGACCAGTCAGAGAGGGCCGGCGACTTGCAGCATCATACATAATTCATGCTTTGCCTCAGCCTGAGCTGTTGCTGCTCTCATCAGCCTGGATCAGGAAACCCCGGCCCTGTATTGATTGTCTCCAGCTCCTCACCCCATCAGTAGGGCAGAGGGAGGCACATGGTGCGAGGGAGAAGCAAGTGGAGGGATAGAATTCCAGGATTACAGCCTCGTGGGTGTGAACTGGGAAGTGAGGGCCTCTGTGTCCCGGGCTGGGATATGAAGGTGAATTTGCCAGGAGAGGGTCATACCTCACAAAATGTATTACCGGGTACTAGACCCAGTGGAACCCCCTTAGCCTGAGATCTTGAGGAACCCCACTGAGCAGGGCACAGAATTATGCAAGCCTTGATTTGTTGGCTCAACACCTTGCGACATGCTGCTGGTGAGGGGGAAACTCTGCTTGCAGCCAAGTTTATTTGGAGATGGGGAGGAAGGGAATTGACTTTAGGTCTCAGGCCCATCTCTTAAAATACATTCAGATCCAAATTTTCCACAAGCGTGGGGGGAGGGAGGGGCATGTTCCGGTTCTGTCCCATTACAGAGAGAAGGCTAACGTCAAAGCTCGGACCCACTTCATAAACTTCCTCTCACGTTCTGGGGCTGGGGTCCAGGACTCTCTCTGCTGCCTGCAGAAGCCGGGGTCTCCACTTTGCACCAGAAGCAGATGCTGTAGTGATCTCAGCTGACAGGTGTCCTTGTCAATGTTAGTTCTGTCTAGGCGTATGTCTGCCCTCCATGTCAGGGATGTCTGAGCACCTCACAGACGGTAATGGATTTATCTTCTCAATAGCCTTGGGAGGTAGGGAGGGAAGGATCACTATCCCCATGCTGCAGATGGGGGACTGATGTACAGAGCATTTAAATGACTTGCCCAAGGTCCTACAGGGAGGCTGTGGCTGAGCTGGGAATTGAACGCACATTTCCTGTTCCCAGCCCAGTGCCTTAACCACGAGCCCATCCTTCCTCCTTTGTAGCTGTCAGAGATACCGGGGGAGGTGAGACGTTTATCAAGGTAAAACCGTTCTGCGTGAAGTGTGGCAGGGATGCCCATGAGTTAGCAAGTCTGCTCCACGATGCCCCAAGGGCACTGAAACCCCAGAGCAAGGGGGATTTCAAAGCACGCTGCTTCCTGGGGACCTGCGCGCACAGTCCCTGGTTGAACTACGGTTCAAACCTTTTTTTTTCCGCTAGCAACTGAAAATATTGATCCTCCCCAAATCAGAAATGAGATGAATAAGGAGAATAAAAGCAGAGTAACCCTCTGCCCCCACATTCAGGTCTTTCCGTTCACAAGTTTACACAGCCGGAGCATGGGAGAGGGCACTGGGACCCTGGTGCAAGCAGGTGCGATGCGCTGACTTCAACAGAGCTGTGTCTGCTTCCACCAGGCTCGTGATTTCTCTCCACAAGCCATGGAGACAGGAGGCGTCAGGTGCAGCAGAGGCATCAGGGCAGGGCTGCCCACCTCACTTCCACCCTGGAGAGATCCCTCCGCAGGGCAAGACAGGAATTCACTCTCCATGGCCCATTCATCCTTGGCCTCTCGGCTGAGACTGCCCAAAGGGTGCTGGTTGGTTTTGTGATGTAGACATTTGTCCCTGGAGGGGGCTAGATTGAGATCCCAGACTCATTTCACAGACCCCTCTCCCCCCCCGAACAGCTGTAGATGATAACCACTGGCTGTCGCTACCACCCGGAGCTGCATCACGACTTTGGCCTGGCCGCCCCCTCCACTCCCCTGTGCTAATTAATATATTCCACTATGCTGCAAAGCACACGGTGAAACTGGACACTACTTCCAGATGGAACTCTCCGCACAGGCCTCGGGGCGTGCTAGACAATGATGAATATGCCCTGAACTCCCATCCGATGGCAACACAATTTAGGGTGGCTAATCAAACAGCTCTCGAATCAGACTGTGCACCTTTCTGGATTGGGAGTGGGAGACTGGGGAAGGTTGCAGAGACCACCCCTCGCTTTCTATCCATTCCATCTGGCCCTCCCTGGCTCCAGTGTAGGATCATTAATAATGTAGAGATCAGGTTTGGGTCTGTCCATTCATTAATGGCCTGCCATTACAGAAGAGTAATTAATGCATTAGTGTCTCTGTATTGATTGGCTGGACTCCAGAAGTCCGGCGTCCTCCAGCCACGTGGGAGTGGGAAGGAGGAAAGTTGTTTTGCAACTTAGTGGGTCCTCTTGCAAAGGGAAAAACAAGATGTTACAAAACAAGAGTGCATTTGTTCTGTATTCCTCTCCTGTATCTATCCATTCCTTGGTCCTGCCAATTGCCAGAGTTTGGCTGGCTGAACTCCTGCAAGAGTGAATTCCACAGGTTAACTGTATGCTTTCAGATGAGATATAAACCCAGGTTTGTTTGGTTTGTCTGTACTATATTGCCCATCTTTGTAGTATCTGAGCACTAAGGGTAGTATTGAAAATCCCCTGGCACTTTTTACAGTATTTAGTGGGGTTAACCCAGTGTCTCTACCAAATTTCAACATAAGTATATACATTCTGTCTCCTTAAATTCTTCCTCCAGATTCAAAATGGATACAAGATTCCTTTTCACTTCTTGTTCTAAACTGTTGTGCCGGGTTGCTGTGTGCTGTTAAGCATCTGCTTTGTTTCACCCCAGATATGGCTGCATTTCCTTGGTGGGTCGGTATACAGTAGAATCTCAGAGTTACGCACTGCCCGGTCAACCACACATCTCATTTGGAACTGGAAGTATGCTATCAGGCAGCAGCAGAGACCCTCCCCCCCCCCCAAAAAGCAAATACGGTACAGTACTGTCTTAAATGTAAACTATTAAAAAAAAAAAAAAGGGAAAGTTTAAAAAAAAATTGATAAATTAAGGAAACTGTTTCTGTGCTTTTCTGTTTAAATTAAGATGGTTAAAAGCATTTTTCTTCTGCATAGTAAAGTTTCAAAGCTGTATTAAGTCAATGTTCAGTTGTAAAGTTTTGAATGAACAACAGAACATTTTGTTCGGAGTTAGGAAGAACCTCCATTCCCCAGGTGTTTGTAACTCTGAGGTTCTACTATCATTGGTCTATCAGTTTCTGGGTGAGCTTTTTGGACCCTTCAGGCTGACAGGTGTTGTCTATTGCTGGCACTTGTATATTATGCTGAGGGGCTTCACAGAAATAACATAGACAGATGTACATTGTCACTGTTACCACTCCCACACAGAAGTGCAGTTTCATTCCGTGGTGAGCAGGGGAGGGTGATGAATCTGGATTTGAAGCAAATCTCTGCACACATACAGTGCCAATGCTTTTGGCAGTGAGTGGATTCCATTCAGCAGTCCCTGGTGCGTTGCACGAATAGCCTCAGTCTGAGGAGGGGTTGCTCACTCTCTTTAGAATCATAGAATATCAGGGTTGGAAGGGACCTCAGGAGGTCATCTAGTCCAACCCCCTGCTCAAAGCAGGACAGATTTTTGCCCCAGATCCCTAAATGGCCCCCCCAAGGATTGAACTCACAACCCTGGGTTTAGCAGGCCAAAGCTCAAACCACTGAGCTATCCCTCCCCCCCCATTAACCATTGGGGAACCATTGCTCCAGTGTCAATAGCAATAATTTATATAAGTCCGTGAGTTTACACTGTGATTTACAGACACAGGATCTGGTTCTCCATGGCCGTGCATCTTGTGCAGTCATCCTGTGCGAAGTGCATGTGAAATGCTCCTAGATCAGAATGGGCGCATCATACCGTGCACAGAGATGTGCGGTAACCTGTGGCCTTTGCCACTACAAGGGGGGGAAGCAGGCGTAACACAGGATAGAAAGGAGGCCAGCTCTGCTTAGTGATGTCTGTAATGGGGCTTTTATCTGGCCTGGCCCAGCCCAGGTATGGCGTGTTGCACACACAACGTCAAAGTGAGACGTGCTGAGCAGGCCATGGGGCATGCCAGCCATCTGATGCTGCCACGTGGCCAGCAAGGGGCCTTGCCGTAGTTGCAGGAGGGCTGTGTGGAGCTGCCTGCCACATTGGTGCAATTGCTGCTGGACTCCTGTGTCCAGTTCTGGTGCCCACAATTCACGAAGCGTGTTGATAAATTAGAGAGGGGTCAAAGAAGACCCACAGGAATGATGAAAGGAGTAGGAAACATGCCTTATAGTGCTAGACTCAAGGAGCTCAGTCTATTTAGCTTAACAAAGAGAAGGTTAAGGGGTGACTTGATTATATTAGTATCTACATGGGGAGTAAATATTTAATAATGGGCTCTTCAGTCTAGCAGAGAAAGGTGTAACAGGATCCAACTGCTGGAAGCTGAAGCTAGACAAATTCAGACTGGAAGTAAGGTGTGAATGTTTAACAGGGAGGGTAATTAACCACTGGAACAATTTACCAAGGATCGTGGTGAATTCTCCATCACTGGCAACTTTTAAATTAAGATGGGATGTTTTTCTAGAAGCTCTGCTCTAGGAATTATTGGGAGGCAGTTCTCTGGCCTGGGTTATGCAGGAGGTCAGACGAGAGGAGCGCTTCTGGCCTCAGACTCTATGAATCTGGCCACCAGTTACTCTTGTCACGTAGCAGGAGGGAGAGAGGCGTCCGGAGCCACCTGCCATATTGACACGATGAGCATCCCACTTAAGTAGGTCTCCTTTGATGTGCCCCTTCTCCGCACATACCATGTACCCTGGAGTGGAAGGGGAGCCCGGAGATGCGCTACCGCTCAGCTCCACTGCGCTATCGGCCTGGCATGCGCTCATATCCAGCCTTGAGCGTTGTGCTGGAGGGCAATCGCCATGCACTCCCCTGCTGCAAGGACTTGGTGGTGTCACAGCAAGTGAGCCACGTGTGCCGTACATGGCTGCGTACGTGATTTCTCTGATGATCTTCAGTGCTTTTGCTGGTCAGACAGAAAAGTACAGATTGGAATCTGTCAACCTCCCTGTGCCGGGACCGTATCCCACAACAGAAGGCCATTGATTACGTTTAACAGAGGGACCAGCCTAGAGGAAACCCAGATGGAATGTTTGAAACATGAGCCAACTGCCGCAAAAGCCAGGGCTATAAATCAGTTGGAGGGAGAGATGGAGAGCCTGGTGACTGGTGAGGCAGAGGGGTTGTGATTCCAGGGGTTATCGGTACAGCTGAGAGTGCCGGAGGTAGAAGGGGCTTTTGTTGTGCCCATGGCAGGTGAACAAGCAAAGCTTCTATAAAACGAACGGGATGTTTTCCTCTAGGACAGCGGATAGGACTGGACGCCCCAGGCCAGCTCAGTGCGGCCCAGGTGAAATAAGCTTTTTTGGGTCTCATTTCAGGTTCTAGCAGACTAGTGGCCACATCACTCATTATCCCTCTCTCAGCAGAGAGGCCGAAGTCTTGAATGGGCCATGGAGACGGAGATTGCTCCAGGTCAAGCCTGATGCACAATGGCCGGGCAGTGTTGGAGAAGCTAATGCTGCTGACTGAGTTGCTTGTTCTGGGGATGGAACAGACGGAGAGAGCAGGAGAAACCATTCTTGTGGGCAGCAAAGACTAGAAGCAACTTACTGAGTGTAGGGACACTCTGCCCGTCTGTCCAGCTTCCGATATTGAGCTCATCCCTGTGGTATCTGGGCACCTTCCTTTGCAGGGGAGCATGTCTCTTTAATATGGGTGTTCTCACTCCCTTCGCAGAGCAGGTAAAATGAGTGGCACTACGGGCTTTGCAGAAGGAATTTCAGGCAGAGTGCATTTGCCCAGATTGTAATTTGTCCTGGAGCTAGAATACAGAAGACGCCTAATTGTTTTCCCCTGTTATCACAGCTAAAAACCAACCCGCCTCCTCCCTGCAAATGTCACTGATACGAGTGCTGCCCAAGTCACTGCTGCAAAGGGCTGGGCTTGCTTTTCTTAGAAAGTTTTGGTTGGCGTGGAGGTGACAATCTGACAGTACTGTCAAATCAGCTGGGGGGGCGGTTCAGGTGGTGGTCATCTGACGCTGTGTCCCTGGGAGGAGGAGAGCATGACTCTTGGTTAGAGTGATGGGAAACTGACTGAAGCTTCCATTCCACCAAAGGGGGTAATTTAAGGCAGTCTGCCGACATTGATCCAGACTCCCGGGAGGGTAGGCAGAGGTCAGAGAAGTGGGTATGGTTATCCTGCCATAAAGAGCGACTGTGGCTAATGTGTGCATGTCTCTCTCTCAGTATTGATTTAAAAGATGAGAATGGTTCCATTATCAGTCACCTCTGGCTAATAAATATCTTGTGTTTCCTTTATCGATGATGGAGGCAGCAGGAGAAGGTGGGCTGAGTTGTTTTTTTTTTTTAACTGATCTGCTGCCTCGGATCATCTGATATTTTGGAGGATCCAGGGAGTTCTCCTCAAAAGGGGGTGACTTATAGGCAGTCCCATATGGCCCCCACCACTGTAGAATCTAGATATTAATGACTTTATCCTCCATTATCCTTCCCTGTAAGGTAAGGAAGAATTATCATCTCCACTTTAGATGAGGGATCTGGTTGCTTCTGCCTTCTCCTGAAACATTGCCAATAGGTTGCTACCAGTCTCGATGGGACCAGTGGTCTGATCTGTTATATGGTAAATCTGAGCTTCTGAGTGGTTTTCCCTCCAGGGAGTGAACGCAGTCCACCTGCAGCTGACTCTCACCAGTTATCCATGTCCTCACTGTTTCGAGTGCAAAACGCCCTTGAGGAGAGCAGCGATGTTGGTGGCTAGGGGATAAGGTCAGAATTGACTTCAGCAGAACTGAATGCAAAGGAAATGAGAGAAACCTTGGGCTCAGTCTGCAGTTGTCTCTTCCGCCCATCTACACTGAGAGTACGTCAGCACAACAGAACCCCCCCCGCCGTAGTGAGTCTCAGCGCTTGAGTCAGGTGAGGCAGGCTTACGGGGCTCGCACTACGGGCCTAAAAATAGGTGTGTAGACGTTTGGGCTCGGGCCAGAACCTGGACTGTGAGACCCTCCCGATCTGGGGTCTCAGAGCCTGGGCTCCAGCCCGAGCAGGGATACCTACCCTGCCACTTTTAGCCCTGTAGTGCAAGCCAGAGTCATTTGACTCAGGGTCTGAGACTTGCTCCTGCAAGGGTTTTGAGGCTTTTTTGGTGGTGTAGACATGCCCTCAGAGTCCAGGCCCCCTCAAATGTGACATTGATTTGTAGCACTTTGGTGTGTCTGCAGGACCAGCTCACCCCACCTGGCGTGGGGGAAGAGGGTCATTCAGAGGCCTGGGGGTGTGGCCCACCCTGTCGGGAACACCCCACATGGGCCTGGCCGGCTGACTTTGGGATGTTGCCAGTGCTCCAGTTCTCTTGTGTGAATGCTGCCGTACTGGAACAGATGGTGGGGGGAGTGCAGGCCAGGTTGTGTTTTCTGAGCCGTGGTAAGGAGCGCTGCTAAGCACCCTGCCCTTCTGCTCTGCCAGAGGTCCCAGCAGATCCTGCGAAATAAGCAACTGAATAACTAAATAAACAGAGTCACTGAGAGGTGCACTTTAAATAGGGTCTTACTGAAGCTGCTACTCCCAGATTTTGATAGACACCTTTCCAGGCCACTTTAAACACTGCCTGATAGACGATGCAAAGTGGTGTTGTGAGGGGTTGTCCGAGGTTTTATCCCGTTTCCACTTTGGCAGTCCAGGGCTGAGAACCCCCTATTCCTTTCCCTTCCCCCTCCACAAATCTAAAAGGGTTTGGGGAGCTGGGCTGATCTGTCAATCCTTCCAATCTAGCTAAGTTTCGACAGCACTGGGCTATTTTAGATACTGGATTGTGAAGAGCGAAGGGAAGAGTTCAGGTGTTTGCAGGGAGAGCACCCACTGCAGCTGCAGGGGGAACTGGGAGGCTCTAATACTTTCATCCTATTAGCGAGATTCGGAGCAATTACAGCTTCATTAGCCAAATAGGCTCTTCTGTTCATCGAATTCTCCACCTCCCCATAATCTCCCCCACCCCCTCCACTTCAAGGCTTTGCACTGGGGGTCTGCTGCTAAGAGCACTGTAGAGTGCCAAGGAGGCAAGACAGGAACAGATGAAAAACACCGTGTTGGCCAAGAGGCAGACGAGGCGTTGCTCGCCCCCGCATCTGCCAGGCATGGGCCCAGAGACTGATGTGTGGGAGGAGGAGAGAGACAGTTTAAACCCTGACTCTCTTGTCTTTTCCATATGTTTGCTGACATGCCTGAGTTTTCTCCTCCTTGTGACTCCTGATACTGGGAGAGGGGCACAATGTAAATTGGGGGACGTGTGACCGCCCCACATGTCGCCTCTGGGAGGAACTTCCAGCCCCACCTCCCTGGGCCAGGGAAGCCAATCTCACTGGCTCCTGGGGAGCTGGGGCCACAAGAATGGTGAGCATGTGCCTCTGAGCCCCCTAACCTGGTGGGACTCTCAGCACCATTGTCTCCCCAGAGCTTGCGGACAACTCAGTAGGGGAGGCACAGGGCATGGGCAATGCCCCTAACTCTGGCTGAGCAGAGGCCAGGAAACCTGCTCCCCGTGCCTTCCCCAGCAACCTCCCACCCTGCACCCAGCCCGTGGGCTGCCATGCTCTCCCTGCCCCACCAGATTTAGGGGCTGGGAATGGAGGGATCTGTCCTTCTCCCGCTGCGCCTCTATGGGGAGCACATTTGGCCTGATCGTTTAACGTACGTGCCCTTTACCTGAGCTTCAGTGGATGGATTACAAGCCCCGACTCTGTCGTGCTACTGAAAGGAGTTGCTGTTTGCCCCTATCCTCCTGTGGATAAGAAATATACACCAGGCTGGTGCTCAGATGAGAGTCCTGCCTCATTAGAGAACAGCACGTGACAGTCTAGACTCTGGGGTATCTCCCAGCTCTGTCACAGGGCTGCTGTATGACAGGGAATGAGTCCCGTCCTGTCTGTGCCCCTGAGTATGTTCCCTGTAAAAGGGGGATAATGATGCTCCCCTGTTTCCCAGAGGCATTGTGAGGCTTTTGTGACTAAGGCAGTTAGTGAGGTGCTTTGGGAGTATTGGATGAGATGTAACATAGCTGTGCAAATTATTTGAAAATGCTGTTCACCATTATTGCCGGGCTTCTCTGAGCCATAAGGAGAAAACGAAACCCTTGTTATAGGCTGGAACGTGTGTGTGGCACAAATATTTAAAACCGAACAAGATATAAAATAACTGTGAAACTAGCCGTCTCTCACAATACCTTCCCTGTCCGAGAGGGCACCAGACAGCCTCTCTGTGATTCATTTCATTCCTTCTCTGTGAAATGGGCCTTTCCACCTGCTAAACATTTCATATGGTGCTTGCCTGTCAAGCAGCCGACAGGGTGCCAATCCAGCGTGTGGAGGTGCTGTATTAAGGGCGCAAGTCACCAGTCCAAGGGCTACGCACTGCAAAGAGGAATCTTGCACTGGAAAGGCTGAAGTGCAATGAGATGTGACTGGCCTGAGTGGGCAGGCATTGGTATTTTGAGGACTTGCTTCCTCCCTGCCTGGATGGCAATTCATTCCTCCCCTCCCCCCGCCCCCAGCCATTTTCCCAGGATGCCTCCAATGCTCTCTGTCTTGAAGACAACTTATTCTCCTAGTGCTCTGAAGGGCCTTCCTAAACGGTGTCAGGGAGCTCTCCAGGACCGGTCGTTGAGAAATGCTGCCTTAGGCGGACTCGTTCTTTGTGCAACCCACCTGAATGCCACAGATCCCCCAGCCTGTAATGGCTTCGTCTTAGAGATGAACAAAGCCTCCCCTGCGGGAAGGTGCCAGGCTCAGGAGCTCGGGCTGTAGAACTAAGCGTCAGTAGACCTCCCCTGCCTGAGCCTGGTGGTTCTGGCACACACTCTGACGCCACGGTGCCGTAGGCCATGCAGGGGCATGGATAGCTACATACCAGGGGGCACGTGGCTTGGTGGGTGTCTATTGTATTATGGGCCCAGGCCTGCAAGATGCTGAATGCCTCCAGTGGGGTGCTGTGTGCTCTCAGCACCTGTTGAGCTCAGCAGGAGTTGAGGGCACTCATCATCTCACAGGATCAGGGCCTAATCAAGACAACTGCCAAGATGATCAGCACTGGCAAGTGACTCTGTGTGCCTGTCACAGGGTGGGCTGGTCCTTTAAGGAATAGGGATCAGCCCAACTGTGCCTCTTTAGCCTCCTCCCAGCAGGGCCAGCTCCAGCTTTTTTGCCGCCCCAAGCGGCGAAGAAAAAAAAAAAAAAGAAAAACCCGATTGAGCTGTCCCCGAAGAGGAAGAGAGGGAATGAAGGACTCGCCGCCGAATTGCCGCCAAAGACCCGGATGTGTAGCCCCAATAACGCATGGAGTGCCACCCCTGTCTATTGGCCGCCCCAGGCACCTGCTTCCTTCGCTGGTGCCTGGAGCCGGCCCTGCCTCCCAGATCCTTTCCCCTGACCTGGCATATCCCTGCTGGTCCCTTCCTGACTGAGCTGTTTGCCTGCTTTTTAACTGAGGACCTGGTGACTTGCAGGGCCACCACCTGGCCTTAGCTGTCTCCCAGATGGGGCTAACTGGGCACAGGAAGGGCTGAGCCTGCATCCCTTAAAGGGCCAGCCCATCCTGTGACAGCACGCAAACTGTGACACCTTAAAGAGCTCCACTTTTCAGAGAGCGCTGAGCTCCTGTCCACAGTAAATAAGGCCTTTTACAGTGTTTCGGAAAATAGAGGTGCTGGAGTCAGTGTAGTCACTTGACATCTTGGCCAGCGTGTACGCTGCTTTGCCTGGAAAAACACGGGGGTCAATTTAGTGGATAACAAAGGATGGATTGAGCTTTCTAAATGGCCTGATCACATCCATTTCAGTGAATACTTGAGCAAGCCACAAAGCTGCTAAAAGGATCCACTGTCTTTTACACAGTAATGCCCAAACTATTACTCATTGTTTATAAGAGGCCAAAAGAGTGTGTGTCACTTTACAAATGCGGTGTGAGACATTCCCTGAGGAACTTGCATTCTTGTTTGGATTGATACAGTACGAAAAGCTGACAGAACATTTAGCATGAGAACCCACACCCCCTAAACACGAATGCACTACTGTGCGTGTGTGCAATAAAGACCCAGGATCCGTGAATGTTTGTCCATAAGAGGGGAATATTGTAGATATTCAAATATTACAAAAATGATTTTGAAATAATGTTAAGGAACTAAAGACCGGCACACAAATGTGAGGAAATGCCCAGCTATGAAATACATACGCAGCTGGGATAAAATGAGAGAGGCTCTTAATCCTCATACTTCAGGGCGTAAATATTCACCTGCTTGGATCGGGAAGTAATTTCCCCTTGTGGCAAGTTCCTGCATAAATACCGGTAGGCACATTGCCTTTTGGCATTGACCTGAGACTTCTCACCAGAGAAAAGATGGCAGACACCTAGGCTGGTCTGTTTCAATATGGTGCTATGCCTAGCATTCCTATCCGTTTAGGACAGGAGGGAGCGATTAGGACAATTAATGATGATGGGAAAGTTTTGATAAAAGCCTCCTGCTCTGTTCTGTGTAGTCACCATGCTTCATATAGTTTTGTCTTCAAAACGCTATAATCTCGCATTATATGGGCTGGCCCCAGTCCTCTATCCTGGAGAAAGTCGTTGAAGGCAGCCAAGCCCCACCCATTTACACCAGTGGAGGACCTGGCCCTGCATGTTGTAGGCTCTCATTCCATACAATGCAGGACTGAAGCACTTGGGAATTGTTAAAACTTTGAAAACAAAAACTGCTGTAAGTTGGGCAAGTGCCAGACAGCATCTTCCTATGTGTCCATCAGCGGCTTATTGCTCTAGGGCTTGATCCTTCCCTCTGATTTATGGCATGAATCTTTCTGAAAAATCAGCCACTGCCTACATGTGCATGAGTACAGGTAGCTTTTTCTCCAGGACACATACAATGAGGAAACTTTGTCGTGCCGTTTTGTTTTATGTATGTATATATATTTTTTTCCAGATCTGTCTTCTCTGCCAAGTTTTACTAACAATAATATTTCATGAGCCAGTTATGAAAGCCGGGAATTCTGATGCTCATGCTGCTAGCATAACATACAAAGTATACATATCCTTACCATGCCGGTGGGACTCGAGCACCATAAATAAGACTTTTTATTGTCCACACTGTGCAAATAAATATTGTGCAGTGATTTCCGCTCAAAGAAAAGACTCTGCCTTTGGCCAAAGGGGGTTGCCACGTGGTTGACCGCTCCTTCCATGTCTTGGTGGATAGTAACCACACACGCAGGATAGTCAGCCCTCCCTCCTCCATCTTTGTCAGGCAAACCAGCCAGAGCTCAGTCCTACAATAGGTGACTTCAGTGGGAGTCTTTACTGAGGACTGCGGGACTGGGCCCTTAATGAGGCTCAGCGGTGACTATAGGAGCAATGGACATTTCCTTTCCTGTGCTGTTCCTATGATTGAGGGTGAAACTGAGACAGGCTGGAAGCTGGCTTGGTAACCCTGGGGACTGAAGTTATTTTATTATTATTTATACTGTGGTAGCACTTAAAGGCCCCAGTTGAGAGTTGGGTCCCATTGTGCTGGGCCCTGCACATAAGAGGACAGTTTTTTGTTTTTTTTTAAATCCACAGAACTATTCCAGCTTTGGGAACTGCAGAGCAAGGTTCCCCTGCACTGCACCACCCAGGCCACGTGCCTCACTGCTCTTCTGGAGAAACCCACCACCCCAGGGGTGAATGGAGAGTTAAATTTCAATGGCCCATTCATTCCTTGGCTTCTGCTGAGCCCAGCAGAGGGACTTAGCTGTGGTGGTTGCTGAGGTGCGGATGCCTGTCCTCCGAGAACAGGGCTGAGGTTTTTTCCTTCCATTTAAACCAAAAATACCAACAAATGTATTAAAAAAGACAGCACAGGAAAAGCTTTTGCCATCCAGGGACAGATGCACTTGTCAAGCCCCCGGGCGAGGTGCAGTTTGCAAACGTCCCTGAGGCCTTTGGTGTACTAGGGATTCCAGCCACTGGAGCAGCTACACCGGTGTAAACTCTCAACCCTTTACTGCAAAGTTGCTATTTGCACCAGTGATGATCACATCTTGAAATTGGGGTGGGTGGAACCAGTGCAAATTGCAATCTTTGCCTGTCCATGTTAGAGATTTGCAGCTATCCTGGTGGTGGGAACTGGGGCAAATTCCCCAATATAGACCAAGCTGGTACAACAGAGTTCTTACGGGGCCTCCTGTGCCTCCCCCCATCCCTGCTCCCAACCCAAAATCATCAAGGAACAGCACTCCTGGGCTTTAGCCTATGGACACTCCTCTCATGAGTGCCAGGGGAAAGTTCTGATGCTCTGAAAGTGATTGAGCCCTGCAATCTGACTAAAGAGCCCCATTCTACCATCTTCCCAATAACCTGGAATGAATTGTCCTTTCCTCCAAAACTTCAGTCAGTGGGCAGCTAGTAACCCGTTCAAGTAAAAGGAAATTGCCCGAGGGCTGCAACAGCTGCATGTGAAAGAATTTGAAGAGAGCAGCACTGTGGTGAATGCCCGTTCTCAAAGGACTGGGATCCTTCCAATCTGTTGGCTTCAACATCTGTTAATGGAATTTTCCAGAAGGGCAGATGGGAGGTGGAATTTAATCCAAGCCATCCCTGGTGCCCGTACAGATTTACCATCCCCCGGGCCCTGCTCTCCCAGTAGCTAATATGTCCAGGGGTAATCCGTTCAGTTGTGGATCATCAACGACTTCCTGTGCTGTAACTTTCTTCTGTCTGCGAAGGGAAAGCATCCTGCAAACACCACCCTGACAGGGCAGAAGGGCAGGGAGCAGTGTTGCTAAACCTGTTCTTGCAGCACCCCTGGATGGCAGCATTCGGGGCGAGCATGAGGTTTGCCCATCTGTAGCCATGCTGCTCTCCAGCACAAGGACGGCGCTGATGGTCCTTCAGGTTGTCCACGTAACATAAGCCACGCAACGTGATGTGGAGCTTCCCGTGTGCGTCCTGTTACGCGTTTCGTTCTCAGGCACAGCAGTGACCTAGGCATTAAAGGGACTAGGAGGGGTCTTCAGCCAGCAGTGCATCACATTGTTTTGGTCATGGCTTCCATGCCTGGCACAGCGAGTTACAGCAGCAGATGTTCTTGGCTGATGGAATCTCAACAGCCTCTGGCATGGTGCCCCCCAAATCCACCAAAGACGTATGGCTGTCGTAATACGGTCACCCACCTCGTCAAATAGAACAGTTCGCCTGCCTAGTAACATAGAGTCCAGTTAGGCCCCCTTCGCGCCTCCTGAGCTGAACCTAAGGGTACTGCAAGTCCCACTGCAATCCCTGGGACTGCCCGTGAGATGAGGCACTAGTCAATAGGATGAGGGGTGGCGCAGTTCTGTCTTTAAGGCGCAGTTGTAGCTTTGTCATGTTTCACTGTCCAAGGAGCAGATTGTGGGTATGTCTGCAAGTCAAGCCTGGGATGCCCAGCTGACGGGGACATCCCCGCGCTCCTCGCACTGCCGTGGCTAAGGTACTTTTAGCACAGTAGCTCAATGCGAGTGGCAGAGAGGCTAGCTGCTTCCAGGCCATACCTTTCCAAGATGCTAGACACATACTCAGGGTGGCTAGCCCCTCCTGCGGCTCGCACCGCTGTGGCCACACTCCATTTTTAAAAAGAAAAGGAGTACTTGTGGCACCTTAGAGACTAACCAGTTTATTTGAGCATGAGCTTTCGTGAGCTACAGCTCACTTCATCGGATGCATAGCATATCGTGGAAACTGCAGAAGACATTATATACACACAGAGACCATGAAACAAAACTTCCTCCCACCCCACTCCCCCGCTGGCAACAGCTTATCTAAAGTGATCATCAAGTAGAGTCATTTCCAGCACAAATCCAGGTTTTCTCACCCTTTCCCCCCCCTCCCCCCCACACATACAAACTCACTCTCCTGCTGGCAACAGCCCATCCCCCTTTGAAACCCCTCTTTATAATGCGCATGATAATCAAGGTGGGTCACCTCCAGCACTAATCCAGGTTTTCTCACCCCCCCCCCCCACACAGCCCCCCCTCCAAAAACCACACACACAAACTCATTCTCCTGCTGGCAACAGCTCATCTTACAATGTGCACAGCAATAATCCAAGTTTAACCAGAACGTCTTGGGGGGGGTTTTGCAGGAAAAAAACAAGGGGAGACAGGCTACCTTGCATAATGACTTAGCCACTCCCAGTCTCTATTCAAGCCCAAATTAATAGTATCCAATTTGCAAATGAATTCCAATTCAGCAGTTTCTGGAAATGACTCTACTTGATGATCACTTTAGATAAGCTGTTGCCAGCGGGGGAGTGGGGTGGGAGGAAGTTTTGTTTCATGGTCTCTGTGTGTATATAATGTCTTCTGCAGTTTCCACGATATGCTATGCATCCGATGAAGTGAGCTGTAGCTCACGAAAGCTCATGCTCAAATAAACTGGTTAGTCTCTAAGGTGCCACAAGTACTCCTTTTCTTTTTACGAATACAGACTAACACGGCTGTTACTCTGAAACTCCATTTTTAGTATGCTAGCTTGATCCGAGCCAACGTGGGTATATCACCCCCTGTTTGAAATGCAGACCTGCTGCGCAATTCAGAAGCGTTAGCCGGTCCCTGGTTTCTCCTTGCTGCATGGGGGAAGTACCCCGTGCTAGCTCTCTGCTTAGTGCAGATTGCTTTCCCTGCCATGCTAGCCCAGCTGGAACATTGTGGGGGATGGGATTTCCCTGTGCGTGCTTGCTTGCTCTCTTTGCTTGGGAAGGAGAGAAGTGGCCCTGTGGAGAGTGCATCTTTTCCGGTAGGCAGGGTGGCCTGCTAGACCAAGCACGGGATTGAGCTTCAGGAGGATCTGGATTCTATTCCCAGATCTGTTACTGACCAGCTGGCTAGTCTTTGGCAAATTACTTCCCCCACTCTGTGCCTCAGTTTCTCCTTCTCTAGACTGGGGCTAATGACACTGACCTGCTTCATAAAACAGTTTGAGTTCTACTGATGAAAAGCACTATAGAAGAGCTAGGTGGTATTCTTATTACCGGCAATAAAGGTAGAGAGTGCAGGGGAATAAGGGGCACTTTATGCTCTCTTATACACACTCCCTGACCCCAGGTAACAATCTGATCCTTATTGAGCAACATCAGAGCCATAATGGGGGCCATGTTTCCCCTTTGGAGTGGGATGGAAACAGATCTCAGGCTTAGCTTCAGTTTTGAACAATGTTTTTATTATATGTTTAGTGTTCTCTATACAAAAAATCAGGTTTTTACAGCGATTCTCCCCCCCCTTCCCCCCCCCCCCAAAAGAAAGATAACTGAATATTTTGGCCTTTTTCGTTGCTCATGCAGTCAGTTTATAAGTCCATATATTAAAACATTTCTCTATCGTCTTGCTGTAAGCCTTTCTATATAGCCTCAGATATGCATTTATCACTGGGGGGGGGGAGAAATAGATTAACACAAAATAATTGTGTTTTCTTTTTTAAAAAGGCAAATAAATATGTAGAATGTATTAGAATGACCAGGAGGTTTTAGACAGAGGTGGGGTTAAATATTTACAAATGAAAAACAAAACAAAAAATTGAAAACCAAAGTAGTCCAATGTTTTCTTTCCAACACTAGCTGTGGAAATGAATGTTTAAAACTCAGTTGTGCAAAGGAAGAAATCTGTTTTGCAGATTCGACACAGGTTCAGACTGCAATTGACATCACAGTCTGAGAACGATGCCCACTTGAAAAGAACACATGGAGAGACTGGCATTGCTGGGCAAAGGGAAAGCCACTGATATAGTGGAGTTTTTAAGAATTGGAAACGCATTATTATTTCCTGTAATAAAGTGGTTTGTTGTAATGCATGAAACAAAAAATGTTTTTCATTTTTACAAGGTTTTATTTTTTTATTGCTTCACTGAAATCTTTTTCTGCTAGCACAGAATTAACCTGGTACAATGCACGTTGTTACAGGTGGCAATCACTGCTGTGCTAGGACACGCCCTTCACATCTGGCTACATTCCAGGAAATGAATTCAGTGCCTCAGAATTCTTCCCGGGTCAGGACTGCTGCTAGCGTGGATGGGAAAAGGCCACGATGGGTCGACTGAGTGCTGCTGGTCAGGTAAAGCATGTAACAAGAGACAAAATCCTAATGAAGGTCAATAATGCTTCCCCCATCTTCTTATCTGTCCCAGTCCCCCCAGAATATCTACATCAGGATGTCTCTGACAAGTAATGGGTTGCATCTTGTTTAGTCACTTAAACACAATTCATAATAGGCCAATCAATCTCTGGGGTCAGAAACTTAGTAGAACAGTTGACCTCCAGGTCATTTTTTGCAGGGTTGAAATACGGGAAGGGGGAAATGTGTGGGTGTGAGGAGTGGGATGACCTAGGTAGCTTCCAGGCAATTTAGACTTCAATAGCATTTCTGAAATCAGGATTTCAAGAGTATGAGCTGTTATTCCATAACACAATCGATCCAACTCCCATATTTACTGTCTCTAAGGAAAATTAGGAGCAGCCTCAATATCATGCATATGTAGCCCGTGTTTCTCCCTCATTATTTATGCACATTGCTGTGTTTAGGATCTGCTGGAGAAGGAACAGCAGCTTGCTCTCCTAAGGCCACATTTCAAACAGCTACAGAGCTTTTTCCCTGGCTTTGGGTATAGTGGGTCTCTAGCAATGGAGTGTATAGCTAAGCTTCCCCAAAATCTATATATGGTTTTAGTTCGCCATGTTACAGAAGAGAGTCCAGACTTGCTAAGTCTGGATCCAGATGTGGACTCTTCCCAGGCTTCTGAGAGTGCTCAGATCTGAGATTTTGGTTCAGGCCCTTGTCTAGTTCCTCGTGTCTTCCACCAATTACAGATTTTAATGAAAGAGCTGCCAGTTTAACAATGCAGGACATAGCTTGAGTGACAGGGCAGTCGAAAGCGCTGCCTGCGTCTGGATGGAGAACCAGATTGTTTAAGGGAAATGCTGCCTTCACCAGCAGAGGGCATGCTTAGAGGAGTGGACAGTGCAATGTTCTTTCTATGTCCTTTTGGCATCACAGGTGGGATGGCTCAGTTGGTCAGACACACCACAGGGTGGGGTGCTTGGTTGACCTTCAGAATCGGAGCAGTGTGCACCTCTGGCGGCACAGAGCAGCATATGCCCTGGGCACCTGACAGTGCTCCGTAGCTGATGGACTCTGCCTACTTGAGGCCATGGTGCATAGACCAGCCCGGTGACTTGGATGAATCCCCCATGAGGGCGAAAGAGAGAGAATCTGCATTGTTTGCATTGCACAGACCTCTTTGGACAGCCAGATATTATAGATGAACAAGACCTATTAGCTCATCCAGTCCATCTCGGGGGAGACAGAGCATGACTGTTTCCTGCAATATGTCTCCTGCAGTACAGCTCCATAGGTTGTTTTAATAGCTTATAATCTACCCAACTAAAAACATATTTGATGCAGGCATTGTGTGTTAATAGCTTTAGGGCCACTGTCGTAATTTTACAGTAAGGTCTGGTAGAAGTCATGCACACGTATTAACTTAGCCACCAAAATTCTAATTAGCCTTCAGTCAGATGGCTTTGCAAGCCATGAGTTAGCTACTAGTACACAATGACTACAGGGAAACACCTAATAAACCTTTATGGAAAACACCTATGGAATATAATAGGAAATGTTATGCTCTGTGTAAGTTTGTCAACCTCTCTCTAGATTTAACAGAGAATTATGTGTGCCTGCTGCAAAACTCTAGAGCAGTGGTTCTCAACCAGGTGTCCGGGGCCCCCTGTGGGGACCACGGGCAGGGTTTCAGGTGGTCCACCAAGCATGGCCGGTATTAGACTTGCTAGAGCCCAGGGCAGAAAGCCGAAGCCCCGCTGCACAGGACTGCAGCCAGGGGCCCTGAGCCCCACCACCTGGGGCTGAAGCCAAAGCCTGAGCAACTAGCTTTGTGGTCTCCCCTGTAGTGTGGGGTCCCAGGCAACTGCCCTGCTTGCTACCCCTTAACGCCGACCCTCGCATTTATATGCAGGAAAACAGGTGCGGTGGCCCAGCTGGGCCGTGGCATTTTGACAGCATGTTGGCCTCAGAAAGAAAAAGGTGGAGAACCCCTGTTTTAGAGGCTGCTTCAAAAAAAAAAAAAAAAAAACCCATACCACTGTTCTTCTGCATCCTATAGCTTTTCAATTTCCAGAGATCCCGACTCCATTTCTACAGACCCTTATTTTCATCCTTGGTAAATCATACAGGACTTCTCCATAAAGGATGTGTGCTCTGTGCTTGGCTGTCTTTTTTAGATTCAGATCAATTTCTGGTGTAACATTGACTTGAGTGGAGTTAAACCAGGGATACATTTTGTCCCTTTCATCCTACATAGGCATCTTTTTTCCTTTGGTGGTGACTCAAGGAACAAGCAACACGGTGTCAGGGTTCAGTATGCTGAGTGTAAGGAACCTGACTCCGCTGGTCTTTTTGAGGTAACCTTCTCTAGTCTCCGCTGATCTAGGAATGTTATGGTGGCTTTAGTGAGCAATATGTGAAATAGCCACAAAGCGAAGCATTTCTCTTTCCTTTTCCAAACAGATGCTATGTAGGTGGCTCAGTAAAGTAATTCACAGGGACAGAACATAGTGGGTGTGAATCACAGGCCAGGCTGCTCTCACTGCACCCTTGCAACTCCATAGGATGTAGGTGTAATACGGTGGCCAATGGTGTCTCATTCCCCTCTAGTGGCTGGTCCAGAGGGAGGATAAGAACTTCCTATTGCTACCCGCCAATGGAGGCACTCCTTTAGATCAAATGACAGAGGCCTGTGCTTTTGGTGGTTTCTAGGTACGTTCCCTGTGATAATCCTGGGTGGGTGGGGAGGCTGTTACACTGGTGATTTGGCCTGCATGTACAGCATCACTTTTGATGATGATCCCAGACGTGTACACCACACCATCTTAAACTCAGCATTATTTGAAATTTGGCCTAATGTGTTATAAACTGCTCAGAGGTGGCTGCTTTCTTCCCTGGAAGTGAGTGGTTTAGGGTCTCCCCTTGCTATGGAACAATGCCAGCTGAGTCCATTAAAATTAAGCCTCTGGCTGTAATGCATTTACATTGACAGTAACAGAGTGATGGTTACGATTTTTCTCCCTCTAAAGGAAAAAGTGAACTACCGTGGCAGGTGATTTCCTTTGTGGCTTAGACCATGTTAGCAGGAGTAATCCTATGCATAGGAGGCAGCTTTGGCAGTCTTTCTTTTATCAGCAGTCTGTGACCCATTCTGAATCACATGGTGCATCCAACTTCTTTGCCACAGCTAAACTCTCCCTCCTGTTTCTTTGCTTGTTTGACTATGTTGCACAGGAATGGACCTAGTTTGGGTTTCTTTCTTAGAAATGCAAAATAGTTGAGCTGTTAAATATCATGGCAGCTTTAGAGAATGTGGCAAATGTGTCTAAACTATCCCTTTTAGTAAAAACATCTTTGTGAGAAAGATGTCTTTGTAGCAAAATAGCTTGAAAGCTAAAACAATTGTATGAATCCTACAGCATTTAGTCCATTATGTCCAACAGAACCATCTTCTTCAGTAAAAGACAAAAACCCTGCCTAACATCGTATAACTGTGAAACTGTCTGAAGTCATCTGATCTCTCTCAGCAAAGGTACCTTTGGTTTCACATGTGCACGAGATGGGGAGAAGACAAACGGCATTTGCCACTAAGTATGATCTATTATAAAACTCTGTCTTCTACAATGATCCATGCTTTCTCAGATAGAAGGGCTGCACAAGTATCCTTATTCCTAGTGGACTGAAAGATTAGAGACCATCACGTCAGGGGCTTAAGCTGTGGGTGAATATTCTTAGTTTATTAAACTTCAGGGGAAGTTTGAAGCTGTATAAGGCATATGGAAGAGCATTGTAATGATAGAACTTCCTATAAAGACATGTTATTACAGCGTATTAGCAGGTTAGCTGAACTGAGTTGTCTTGATATGTAAATAACAAAATGGGTGAGAGTTCCACATGCAGCCTTAAGCACATGGTAATTTCTCCTGTGGGGTGATTGATCGAAGGGGAAAAGGCCGCTGCACCAGGCTAAGAGGAGATTTTTAACTGAGAACAAATTGAATGACACCCTATTGATCAGAATAATGTGGAAGGAGATTCCATGTCCTGTGTCTTTGCCATTTACAGGCCTGGGCATCCCTGAAACTTTCAAGGAGCTTAGCAGCAGCTGCAATTCTGGGTTAATATAATTTGTTCTTTTACCCACCCCCCACGGCTGTTAGGTGCCATCTTTTCATGATTGGATATATGATATCAACCCTTAGTCCCTTTTTCGTATGTTAATACTTGTCCTTCCTCTTTGCTTTCCACTGATTTATGGGTTCTTCCTTAAAAGTAGTGGGGTTATATTTTTCTCTTATAAAATAAAGAATAAAATAAGAGTCTCCCACATAATTATCCAGTGGCTAGCAGTCACTTGGAGTCAGGTGGTGAGCTGCATCTGTCTGTCTTTAATCAAGTCCTAAATTTCTTCCCCAACATCCCTTAAAAAAAAACAAAAAAACTTTGCTAAGTAGCATGGATGCAGGGTAACCTCACCCATTGGTTCCTTGGTGACAGAACCCAATGTGGATGTTTAGCATTAATAAGAGGTATAACACAAATCCAACCGCACCAATGAAAACCTCATGAGCAAAGTCTTCCTCTGGGGTTCAGCGCAATGCTGCTTCACCTTACAGGAAGGGTCTTTGTGGTGCTGACTTGTTTTGGCGGTGTTATGAGCGAGGTGCTGGCTGTAAAGACGTCCATCTCAACTACAGTCACACAGAACATCCTGTTAATACAGTAATGTGTTGTTTCTATTCCTAGCTGATGGACCCCTCCTGCTTCCTTGTGTGGGTTCATGCCCCAATCCCCCTTTCTCTGATTTGGGACCTTTCTCCAAAAAATAATTTTGAACCTAAAAAGGAAAAAAACCAGAAACCTCAGCAGTGTAAACGACTAACCAAAGAGAGTGCTGTGTTATCTAAAAAAGAAGACATGGGGAGGGGTTGGCGGTCCAAGTTCTGAAGCCCGGGGTGTAGAACCTGTGTGTCCTGCTCTTTCTCTGGCCCCTTTGGTTCAGCTCAGATTTCAGCTACAGCTACAACACATTAGCACCCCATAAATCCTTGCCGTTCACTTGTTTGCTCAGGATAGGATGGCACTGTGACCACCTGGACTGTTCTGGTTTTGTTTGATCTTTTTTTGTTGGGGTTTTTTTTTTTTTTTCCATACTCGGGTTCCTGTTGGCGGCGGCGGCGGTTTGACCACCACGGCTATGTATATATTTGTCGTTGTGGTTTCATTGTATTTTGTTACGCAAGGGAGTAGATAGCATTGACGGGGGATGTGGCTTCTGAACTCTCGTTGCCTTCTGTCTCCTCCTTGTCCTTCTTGACTGTGTATTGGCCGATAAAGGAGCCATCCTCGTTGAACTGCCCTTCGCCCCCCTCTCCATAATCCACCAAGCTATCGTCGCTTTCCTGCTTTATTGTGCCGTCCAAGGAGGTGTGGCTGCCTGGCGGTTCCTTGTTGTCTTCATCGCTGGGTGGCAGAAGACAGACACACACAGTAAGAATTGGCAGGGTGGCGTTTAAGGGACACTGTTAAAAACTGGGGGCTGGGTTCTCAAATAAAATCCAGTGTGTTTGCTTACAAGATTCAAATGTGCAAACGAATCAGGCTGCTGTGATTGCAAATGGCTAGTCACAATTTCCCTGCTATGCAAATGCAGCTGCAGTAATTGCCTGCCTCTGTCAGGCACCCAGCTGCATGGACAGTTCGCACACTTGGCTTTTTTGAAAACCCAGCCTCGTTTTTATTCTGTTTTTGTTCAGGAAATCAAATGTCCTTACCTAACTTATAGATAACCCTTTGATCGATCAATCGGGAAGAACACTACAATTTTTTCCCTTTTAATTGTTTACCCTCTCTATTTACTTTTTGCATTTCAGTCATCCTTGGACAGTAAAATAGTTGGTTCCACTTTTGTGTCTAGTGAGTTTCACTTTCAGATTCTCTTGCACAGATATAATCTGTCCTTTAGATACCCACGCCCACATGCAAGTGGGGTTTGGTTTTTTCAAAGTACTGGAGGGGGGGAGTACAGGGAGGGTGCCAAAATCTGTGCATCTCTCAAGTACCTGTGGAAATTTACCTCTCGGAGTTTATTTCCAGTAATTTCATCTCATGTTTGAGGCTAATCCGTTTGAGTCTTCATCCTTAACACTTCTGACATTTTACACTATGAAACTATATTGTTTTCTACCAGAAAGATGAATAAAGCCCATAGAAAAAACACTTTTAAGAGACATATCTCTCAAAAATCAGGGGAAAAGTTGCATTTCCCCTTTATAGTAAGGACGGGTGTCTCATACACATGATTAATATGTGAGTGGACTGCAATATACGAAAGAGATGCCTTTCATATCCATTGATAATGTGTCCATATTTGATCTCATATGTCCAGTCCATATGCTACCTCTACTGAAATCCTATATGTCAAATTTAATTTTTCTCTTAGTGGGTCTTTTCAAACTCAAAACTGTCTGCTTCAAAATTTGCTACACAATAAGCAACACTATTTCTTGGCTTACTTGTGTGTGTGTGTGTGTGTGTGTGGTCAGTCTCTGTCTAGCTAAAATGTAGGAAAAATTTGGAATGGTCCAAAGTTGCTTTTGCTGAGTCATCAATCTAGTAAAAGATCCAGCATTTAAAAGAAAAATGAGGAATTTTCTGTAGCTTTCCTACATTCGGTCAGTACCTCATTGAAAGCAGCATTTATGCTATGCTTAGGGTATTGTGCTCTCAATGGAAACAACGCACCTTCCTTACTTGTAGCAAATAAGCTCAAAGACCTCAGGGCTCTTTTGTAATGTTCTACAGCCATCAAAGCAATAGCTGAGTGATAAATGGTTGCTCTGCAGGTACAGCGTTGGGCAAAGCTTGGGTCACAACGCAACTCATTTCAATACAGAGATGGGAAATAAACCATTGAGGGCTATTTTCACTTTTCCTTCCCATTCCTGCCCCGGAGAATTTAGATTCAGATTGTAGCATTTGACAGTCAACTTCCTCCTCCTATGAAGACATTGGGAGCTGCCATTTGGCCCACAGAGCTTAGCGCTGCTTAGCAATAGGAATGACCTATTAGGTCATTTAATCTATCCTATGCCATGTAAGTGATAGTTTCAGTGCCCCGTAATGTAGGAGGGATTCGGTGTCCCACAGAGCATTTTGCCGCTCTCAATCGTATTACCTTGTAAAGCACTTTGTAAATCCAGTAGCACAACAAAAGCAATGCTTGTGGCCTTGTGTTAATTGGCATCACACTAAGAATTAACATGGTAGCTTTACAAGCAGCTTCTTTGTTAAGAATTTAAATCTGCAAGCAGTGCCACCCTTTAGAAAGCCCAATAACATAAGCAGAGAGTGGCAATAACCAGAACAGTTGATCTGAAATCTCCTTTCCCAAGGTTTGGGGTGGGGTCAGATAAACTAGGATCTGCATCAAAAGTTTTCCTCAGGTGGAGTTTGCAGGGCCAGATGCCAGGGCAAGGAAGTTTTCCAAACCCACCCCCTGGCTTTGCCTCTCTCTTGGTTCTATTGTGTCCTGTTAGTGCATTAGGAACGTGATGTGTAGAGTTGTCAGCACGTTGATGCAACTTAATCCCGTTAAAATGGCCTTTCATGGTTTTGGATGTGTGGATTAGAAAATAAGAGCACCCAGTTCAGCACCGTTTGGGAAGCGTTGTCACGAGTGACGTGAGTCAGAGAGAGAGAGGTGGGATTTCTAGGATCCTGTTCAATATGTATAACTGACTGATTGTTTTGGCCTAATATCTTTTTGCTTGTGGTTTTGTTGTCTTCACTCCCTCAGTTCCTCCGCACAGTGCATAGACTGAGTGCCTCTTGTGGTCAGTACATCAGAGGTGCATCATGCAAGCAGCTGACTTGACGATTCTTAATTCATCTCCCTCAGAACCTGATCCCACAACCCTTGCCCACGTGAGTAGTCCTTAATTGTGCAATTGGTCCCACTGAAGCTAGCTGGATTTTTTGCATGAATAAGGATTAGTCACATAAATCTAGGTTGCAGATTGGAATCTAACTGGTTCTGATAGGCGCTCCCAACTCATTGAATGTTTTTCAGGAGGAATGCAACTTGCTGGACATGAAGTGCCCGAAATCTTGGTGTGAGGGAGATGACTGTTGTTTAATATGTTAGATGGAGGGGCAAAGGATAAGGTGTATTTCAGCTATGAAAGAAACAAACGGCTCAAAGAAAAAGCTAAAATGTGCCGGACTTCTGGCAGCACACGGGTCCTACCTTTCAAGAGACCTTCATGGTCCATGTGGATAGACAAGGTGGAAAGGAGAAGAAAGAATGGGAATAAAACAGAGAGAAGCAGAAAGAGCCGGATCAGAGAGAGATATGATGAGGTATGCATTTAAAGGGGCAGACGCTGAAACACCACTGCGTTCCTCGAGGGGCAATTGCCTCGTTATACCAAATGGAATTGGTGTTACGTTCCTAGCTGGCTGAACCTCACTGGCTCCCCCTCAAAAGTTAATACCCAATAAAAGAAAGTATCAGGCGGTCAGAAAACAGATTATTTGCAGATGTGCTACAGGGTGTGCCTGTCCTGGGAGCCAACTGGATGGCCTGCAGTCACTGCTGTCAGTGGCAGCATCTAGAATAAGCTGCCTGAGGCTTAGCCGAGTGGCTCTCCCATTTTTTTGCCCCCTTTCATCTCTCTGGTTTTTCAGTTGAATGTCGTGCTGGTGAAAGGTGGTGCACTGACGACCCTGGAACCTGAAGGTGACCCACGCTGGTCCAGGGACCGCAGGCTCCTCCCAGAAAGGCCCAGTGGGACCTCCTCTAGGGATAAGAGGACAGTTCTATCTCCATGGCCCATTCCGTTCCTGGTCTCTGCTGTAGACTGGCTGCAGTGGACGGGCTGGCACTACTTGTGATATCAACACCTTGTTGCTGGGAACTGAAATGAGACCTACTGAACTCTTTACACGTAGGTCACTGAACAGCTGGCAGAGAGCATCACGTCTTTCAGTCAGTCAGTCTGGGCTGGAAGCGAACTGGAGCCCTACAGGTGAAAGGCTCCAGCTCCCTGAGCTCTCCAGCCAACTTCTCCCTTCGCAGCGCTAAGTTCCATTTGAATCATTTGGTAGAATGAGGCATGGGCACTGGCACTGAACGCTGTCCAAAGATAATGGTCTCCCACTTTGAAAATAGGCTCCTCAGCTCAGCCTCTGCACAGGGTGACCATTGCTCTTTCAGCGGACTCGAGAGATGCGACAGTATCTCATAATTACAGGCTGCGGAGATTTGAAAGCAGCATGCACAGGCCATTACGGATGAGCGCACATCAGACATGCTTATGTGGCGGTGCGGAGGGAAACCAAAGAACTCCCGTCAGCAAAAATTCTGTCCTCCTCTTAAACTCTATTTGTTACCTTCCTTCAGCCTAACATCACAACCATTCTGAATCTTAATCAGCCAACCAGACTTCATACCAATTCTTCGGGTTCACCTTCCTCTCTGTTGGCTTAAGGGAGGCCTTGTTTCCCCCACCCTTCTCTGTAACCTTGGGACATTGTGGTCTGATTCTCCGGAAGAGAATCCAGCTAGAAGATAGTATTGTCATGTCTGGTTCTGCACTGCATGGTTGTGCTAGTAATGATACTTCAGACACTTCCAAGATGCCTGTGATTTGAGCACCTCAGAACTTTACACCAATGCTAAAGCCAGATTCTGACGCTCGTATACTGAGTGGAACCTTCTTCCACAAGCTGACATAACGTGGGCCAGGCTTACGCTAAAAAGTTAGGTCGACCCAACTATGTCACTCGGAGTGTGAAAAATCCACACCCCTGAGCGATGGAGTTAAGCTGACCTAACCCCAGGTGTAGACGGCGCTAGGTCGAAGGAAGAATTCTTCTGTAGACCTACCCACTGCTTCTCGGGGAGGAGGATTAGCTACAGTGATGGGAGAGCCCCTCCCGTTGCTGGAGTGAGTTTTTACATTGAAGTACTCCAGCAGCGTTTGTAGTGAAGACAGAGCCGAAGTCACTACTCGCTCTGGGGTAGAATCTGCCCCAGTTAAACCCCTTGATAGTGCCGAGAGGTAGATGACCGCTAGGATACCCTATAAGGAGACAGCCCCCTTTAAAAATATCTCCACTGAGGTAGCAAAAAACTCCCCAAATCAACCAACCGACTATGCTGGGTTTTTTTATATATATAAATTGCATCTAAGTTGTCTGTCATTTCCCTCCCTCTGACCTCTGCCTTTCGATGACAAGCTCTTCAGAACAGGGGCTCTCCTTTAGCATTTGGAAAGCACCCAGCATGTAATGGGGGCTACCACATATTAGCAATAAAGAGGCATTTCCGATCCCTTCCCATTGTCCTGACAAATGTCCTGCTGCCTGGACGGTGCTTGGGCAGTAAAGGGAACCCTACAGAACGGTTCCTGCTGTGGTAGGATGGCAGCCAAGCTAAGGGCTCTGGGTTTTCCTCTTCCATCGGCTGGTGGTGATCACATTTTAAATAGCCACAGTGCCTTATAGTCAATAGTGCTTCATAAATGCTTTTATGTACCCCTTGGGGGTGGAAATAAGGGAAAATTTTGGCCTCAGGCTCCAGGGCAAACCCCTGCTCTTTATATAAAGTGCCATAGGGTGCCTGTCCACGCAGAAAAAACCGGAGCTCGAGTTGTTAAGGTCTTGGGTGAAAGAACCACAAGCTGCAATTGAATTTGCCATTATTTGAATCAGTTGCTCTTTCCTGAGCGTTCAGATATTTCAAACCTGCAGCTCATTCCGCTAAGCAGTTCCGAAAGGAAGCAACCTATAAGGGATTGTGCCCGGTCACCGAGTGACTACTTAAATTAAAGTGACCGAGACCCAACAGTGAGATGTACAGCTATAAACGTTATGGATCGTGTCTGCACTCCACAGGGTTTCAGCAACACTGATGAAATTCCCAAAGTCCGTCCCATGTGCGCTGGGCCCAGGGTGAAACCTGAAATGGACCCGCTAGGGGCTGGTTGCTCTTTTATTGTTCTCAAGTCCTGGTCAGGGATATCCTCGGACTTGTACACAGTGCATGGAAAATAAGTTACAGTCATTAATGTAAATTGCAATGAACTTTCGTAAGCTATTCTGTCAAGGTGAGCTTGCCCTTATCACAATAACTATTTCCCACCAGCAGAACAACCTCTCAGAGTGAATAAATTCACTCTGGCTGCCTGCAGGCTAATAAACCATATTGTGTTCCAGTCCTGCTGTGTCCCACTGAGCCAGCTGGGCTGGCTTCTTAGCACTGGCAGAAGGTGATAAACAAAGCAAGTCCCTTCCATGTGATTATCTTGTCAGAACCTCACCACTGGGTGCTTGACGGACGGCTTGGCGTCAGAGTGCAGGCATGCACAGAGCAGGCTGCTCTTGCAAAATGAACATTCAGCTATTGGGGGCACGGACTGTGGCTGAAGCGACAGAAGACAGACTAAGCAACCAGTTGGTGCAAACTGACGTTCCAATGGCGTAGTATGAGAGCTCTAAATCCACAGCTCAAACATGCAAGGGATTGAGAGTGTGGAGGAGGAGTTTCTATTTGTCTGACCTTCCAATGTGTTAGCTTTTCGGTTTTTGCTGGGGGTTTATTTGCATCCTGTATCTTTGCATATGCCATGCAGAAAATGAAACAGCTCTGGTCACATGGCATCCTCTTGAGAAAAACAGCCACAACTGGAACATAATTACTGTAGCAACTTGCTACTAAATGACACAAACATGATTGTCCAGAAGGATCCAGTTATTTTGCCTTTTATTCATATAGCTGTCTGGGGCGCTATGGTCCTGTGCAGCTTGATACCAAAGCATCATAGCTTGCTCTGCATTTTAAATAAGTCCTTCCCATCTCTGGTATTTCAGTTTATCATCTAGTAATGCTGGGAATATTGTGCAATAGCACACAGCTTAATCTAAAAACTCATTAAATCAGGAGAAAGATTCCCATTGAGGGCAGTGGGCTTTGGATCAAACCTCTACGGAAAGGTTCACGGCAGTTACTTAAGTAAAAGAAAATCATAATGTAAAAACAAGCTACAGACACTCGAAGGAGCAGGGACGCTGTAAATCCCAGTTACTAATATTCTAAAAGGCAAGAAAATTTAAAGAGCTGGCAATTTTACCCCTTTTCTTTTTTTGGAAGCAATGAGGAAACCAATGTGGAGCTGTGAAGACAAAACCACACACAGCCACAGAAACTCACTTAGCCCCTTGTTAAAGTATTGTAGTGGCTGGATGGAGACATGGCTGTTGTTCTTTCAAGGATGCCATTGAGTTTGAGAGGGGCTGATAAGATGTGGGGTAGGTCACAGCTCTTGGAGCAGTGTCTGTTAGGCAGTGAAAGGCATATTTCAATGGAGTTTGTTGGGATCCTCTAGGGTAAGGTCCGGCATCTGATTCCATACAGGTCCCCCTGTATGTATTATGGAGTTCTTACAGGCTCTGAGGGCTTATTTGAACAGCTTTGGGACATCTCTTTTCTCGATAGCGCACTAACGCTAAGAAAAAGACTGAGCAACAGAGTGTCAAGTGGCTGTAATAGCCTTGCACTGTCTCAGGATCTTTGGCTCTTGGTGTGTTACTGTGTGTGTCTGAGGCCAGTTTCCTCCCAAGGGGAACGATCTTGTCCCCAGTGATTGTTGTCAGAGCATTCTCTGCCTCAAGAACGCAGAGGGTGGAGAAAGAAGGAAACCTTTTCAGAACATTCTAGTTTGGTTACTTTTCTGGATATTTAGGCAGGAATGTCTCCTTTTGTAGAGATCTTGCACAGTGGGAGACAGGAGGAAAAGGAAAAGGAAGGTGAAAAGTAATTCATGAGAGTGCAGTGCCTTGGTGATAGTTATGTGGGGCGGGGGAGAACAGAAGGGGTGAGACTGGAGTCGGGCAGGAGGTGGGATAGAAGTGGCTTACTGAACACACATGCCAAGTAGAGACATACCTGTAGTCAAATGACGGATCATCGACTTTGTGGTCTTCATGATCTAGGACTTCAACTTTTTCACGCACTGTGATAAGCACACCAACAAGCAAAAGTTAAGTTAAATATGGGAGATTTTAAAAACCTAGCTGCATAGTTTCAAGGACCTCCTTCTTTCGACGGTGTGTGTTGTGTTTGTTTTTTGTTTTTTGCTAAGGAATGTGGGTGAGGAGAATACAAAGCGAGGACGGTAACTGACATGGAAACTGAGTGAGACAATGCTCTTACACATCTGATCAAGAGCCCTTGGCAAATGTACTGGGAAAGTCATTATAAATCATTTCATGTTTTTAATCTCCAAAAGAGCTGTCATTCTATTGGGATGGGTTTATTTAGAAATCAAAGAATAATTTTGTAGGGGTCAGTGGAGAGAAGTATCACACAATCCCAGCCAGGAAGGGACCCCTGGATTCAACTGGGTCTACCGTGGGTTCCATTAAAATCTTGCACTGCAGTATCTACCTTGCCACGGGTATTGGCGGTTATTTCCTGCGTTAAGGGCGCCTGATTCGCCACTGCTACTCTGGCACAACTCCCTTGATTTTACAGATGTAAAAGTGGAGTGTAACAAAGGTGAATTAGACCCAGAATGAGGAATGTTGCAAATACCGTGAAAGATTTTATCGGGAGTGGGACACAACAGGAGTTTAAGGGTGCCAATTGTATCCATTTCTTTATCAAGCCTTAAGCGTGGGTTTAAAGTGGTGCATGAGATACAATTATTATGCTCGTGGTTTTAATTCTTTCTAATGAGGCTCCAGTGTTGAATAGATGAAGCAATTTAAAGAGTCAACATTTGCCAGCTGTTGCCATACAGTAAACAGATACATCCCATTCTAAGTATAGTGGAAGTAATGATCTGATAATATTACTGTGGGGCAGCTGTTGGCAAATGCTGACTATTATACTTCATGCACAGTAGCCTTTCATCTGAGCAGCTCAGTGTGCCCTACATTAGCCCCAGGGGTCAGTATTATTCTCTTCCCTGGAAGGAATTATCTGCATTGGGATCAGAACACAGGCCATTATTAATACTGCAATTTGACCTCACGTCTGTCTCTCTTATCTCCTGTGAAGCAACTGCAGGATATTTGCCCTGTATCTTACTTGGGACCCAATCCTGCAAGCTTTCTGGCTGCAGGGCTGTGTTGACTGGAATCGGAGTCCTACATACGGAGGGGCTTGCAGAATCGGGTACTGAGTGTTACCACAATGCTTGGATACCAAGGCGTAGGAACTCAAATGGCTATAGAGGGGGCATCGTTGGGTGAATTCTCCTAAGTCCGGTCTCTGCCTTGGGAAAATTTCAATGAGATGTTTGCAGGAAGAGATCCTTTTGCAGAGAGAGAGAGAGAAGCCTATTTGTTGAGCAGATGTCAGGTCACTCTTAAGAGCAATGAACTATGCAGCCTTTCTCCCGCATAGCAAGCATAGCACAGAGCGCTCACTTCACCTTTAATTAACTGAAATTCTTTCGGGTACCACTAATTTTCATACCAGGGAGGAATAAAAACACTTTGACTCAGAAGTGTGTAGCGGAGATCAGTAAAGCTGACTTAGCTCCAGAAAGCGTAGGGGTTTCTTTAAACTCAACAGCGTGAATAAGATCGTGCTGGATATTGCTCTTACCTGGATATTTCCCGCCTCTGCTTCTCTTAATGAAGCACACTATCAACAAAATCAGAACCAGAAGCGCAATGGCACACATCAGCCCAATAAACCAGCCCTGGGTTGCAATGTCCACGTGGTTCTTGGTATAAGCTGGTAAGAGGAATGTCAAGAAAACAAGTTAAAAATGACAGAATCTAACAGCAGAGAGAATTAAAAACACTGAGCCAATTGGCTAGGAAAACTCAGTTCACAAATGATCCATCTCTACAACCACGTTTCTGCATTGTGTGTGTGTGTGTATTGATCAGTTTGGTATCTGAGATTACATGGGAATATGGGCTGTGTTTTTTATGTTTTTTTTTTTTTTTAAATGCTTTGTCAACTCAAAATTCTGGCCGGAGCTGTGCATGGCAGAGGATCACAACCAACATAAATAAAATAGATTTAGTACAGACTAATGAAGGGTGTATAAAAAATGAAGGCAAAAGAAGCTGGGTAACAGATTTGATCATCCATTTACAGTGATGGCAAGTAAGCAGAAAGCTATATTTCAGGCGGCCTCCATAAATGGGGTGTGAAATTCATCCAAGAAGCATCTAAAAGCCTTTATTTTCCTGGCACGCAGTTAGAACAAAAGCACCAAATATAGAAAGTTCCCTGACTCTGCTGTGCTCTGTGCATGCAGTGGCAGAGTAGGGGAGAACCTCTTAGGGAATAACCCCAGGTCAGCATTTGGTATAGTGGCTCCAGCGCTGGTTCTTAAGCTAGGACAAGCCAGAGTTTCCATTAATCAGGCTACCCTTACTTTTAACTCTTGCTTAGAAGGCAGCTCTGGTGTAGCTCCACCACTTTTGCTCGCTCTGGGCAATGCCGGAGTATAGACCAGGACCTAGGTGGTACAACCTATCTTGTTTGATAAAGTGTCACATTCCCTGCCGACCCGGGTTGAAAAGAGCCATCCCTGCTGATGTGAGGAAACGTGACCAACCCGAGGTGACCAGGCTTTGCCACAACAGGTGCTGAACTCGGTTGACCCTGTCCACCCCAGTGGGGAGGTCAGGGAGCTATATCTGGCACCCGAGAATTTTCCTAGGTAGATTTCCTAGTGGAGATCCCTGATGGCAGATCCTTGATGAGCGATCCTTGATGAGCAATCCTTGGATTCCAAGAAGAGGAGACTTGGCCCTAGAGCCCTGAAAGATGATATGTCTCCTTGCTGGAGGGGGCTCTCTATTACACAGCTTATTTCATACGACAAGGCCATCCATCAGAATTTAATATTAAGCAAGTAAAAGTATCCCAACACTTAACTCCAGTCCCTGAGCTGCCTTCTACAACATGCTGGCAATGGTTATTTGCAGCTCCTAAACACAGTAGGACAAACAAAGCTCTAGCCTATAAATAGCAACTCTCTGCTATTTTCTGGCTCTCCTAATTGACATGCACCTGGTATTCAGCAAAACAGAGCAGAGAATAACCTTCAGTGCATTAGCGGGCTAAATGTAACCAGACTGCAGTGTAAATATAGATATTCATGGCAAGGGAGATGGGGGACTGCCAGGGTCTGACTCCGATGGGTTCAAAAATCTGAGCCAGAATTTGCTAGGGTTCATTCTGACAGGACTAAGATAGCGAATGCCTACTGTTAATTCTCTTGTGATAAAGAAAACAACCTCAACTAGATTGGTTTTGTTTTTTGTTCATCTGACATTGGCTATGAGGAACCAGTACCAGAATCCTTAATATGCTACATTTGTTTAATATCACCTAGTTAGGTAAACAATATCAAATTCTAATGTGAACAAGGGCTCAGAGCCAGTCAACCACCCAGCTTATATAGTGCTCAGTACCATCTTCCATAGGCACAGATCGTCGTAAGCAGTGAAACACACTCATACAGTTAGATCCTTAATCAACCCTACTTTGGACCAACCTTCACGCAGTTACACTCGGTGCAATGACACTTTTGCTCATGTGGGCCCCATCCTGCAATTTTTTACTCTGGCCAAAATTCCATCAAGGACTGCAGAATCAGATGCCATGGCTTTCAAGTCAGGAGAGGTGGGAAGGATATTTTCCCTTTGGGTATTTCCACTTGAATGCATGCAATTCAAAGTAAGGTGAATGGGAACTGTGTGCATGCGGTGACAAACCACATCTAATGTCCTAATTCAGAATGTCAGCAGCAAATAATGCCTGAGAACTTTGAATTTACCCACATTTTAGAATCACCCAATTCTTTCATGACAAGTGGTCACGGAGGACTGGATCTGCCAAATAGTGCTGATGTTATACCAGCTATTTTAGATGAAGATAGAGAATATGAATGACATGGGGAAAAGCATGTTTTGTTGGGAAGCTCTCTTAGGATGATCCCTGATTAGGTTCTGCAAGCCTTGCTTGCATCAGTGTTCCAGTTGAAGTCCATGGGACTACTCATATGAGCAAAAGCCACAGAATCAGACTTTAATTTCACTTCATCTTAATACATTCCTCAAACTGATCATTTTTGGATTGTGCTCAAACATGGTAACATGATGTTTTTAGAGATACTATACAAAGTAACACCATATAAATACACTCTGAAACCTACACATAAAAGCCTATCTAAAAGAGGCATGGTATACTGGTCAACACCGTCAAAAATGGGTTTAATTTTAAACATTCCAGAGCCAGGGCGTTCCATACCTTTAAACACAACTTTAGGATATTTCATATCTTTTTTTTTTTGCCATGACAATTCATGCTTTCCCTAAAAATTGAACTCTGATCAAATTGAAACCCTGATGTTAGTGCGTGGATGTTTACAGCTAAACTGCTACAAAGATTAGGATTGTTCAAGGGGGAAAAAGAAAAAAGGAGTTTTTACTAATGAAAATGGAGTTAGAACCTTGCACGGTGAATTGGCATAGCTCTATTACTGATTTATGCCAGCTGAGGATCTGACCCAAGAGTTTTAGGAGGAGATTTTCAATGCACAAAAGGGAGTCAGGCCAGCTGTATCCTAGGAACTTTAGCTGGTATGGTAGTGTTGGTTGAGCGGGCTGCTTTTTAAAAAAAAAAACATTATTATACTGCCAAAACCCTAGTGTAGACGCAGTTATAGCTGATTTCAGTTGGCAAACCGGTATAAGATCTACCGGAAATAGCACTTTTTTATCAGTGGAAGCTGCATCTTCACTAGGAGGGTTTGCTGGTATAGCTGTACTGGCAAACCTTCTGTAGCGTAGGTGTCCAGTTCTCATTGACTTTCAATGGGAGTCAGCTGCCAACTTAAACATTTCCCCCTTTAACACTGTCAGCTGGTATTCTGTGCATGCCCCTTTTCTACTAAAGGATCCACTCTCTGGGAGCTGAACCCTCTTTAAAGATGCAAGTTTTTATAATGAAAGGGGTGAGATAATTTAATGGAGTTGAGAATTGGATTAGAGTAACAATGTTCGTGGTGGAGGTGGGGGAAGTAAAATTATACTGGAGAGCTTTGAAATGAAAGGAAATTGTATTAGCAATGCTAACAGGATGGGATTTCTACAGGGAAACAATGCTGAGAAATGGAGTGGTTCTTAACTGAAAGCAAAAACCACCTGAAAGAAAAGCATCATGCCACTGTGGAATGAGGCCAGATTTGCCACAGCAGGGTGTGTTTTAAACAGAGGGTCTTTCACTAGGATAGTGGAACTGGGCTACTGTCAAAGTAGGCTGATAATTGCCATCGCTACCCCCCAAAAAATCACATGATGCCAAAATTACACCTACAGCAAACCTATATTTAGTGTAAACAGAGTGACTGATCACAGCTTTTGGAAAAAAAGGGAATAGATGGGTGGCTGTAATTTGACAGGATGTTTTGATCTGCCTTTATGCACGGCCAGCAATTTAGCTAAATAAAAGAAAGAAGCCGTGTAATCCAAGAGGCATCAATTTGAAACACCGTTGCACTGACTTTGGATTTCCTGAATTAATTATAAACTGAGATTCAAAACATGCTTTGACTAAAAATGACAAGCTTATGAACTGACAGCGAAATCGGTCATAAACCACTGACCAGGCAATTAGCAAAACTCACGTGCCATTTCTCTGAAGGCTGAATCTTGGACTGGGTTTAAAGAGGTAACTGTGCTTCATGTTGTAGGTGGTCTTTACAGTCGGCTTCGCTGTACTGTTGCTTGTATGACAGCTAATTTGCTCCAAAAATTTGCATGTGGGGTTAACTGTGGGTAGGATTTTCAAAGCTGCCCAGAACCAGGAAACCAGTTCCCATTAAAATCAACAGAGATTGAGCATCCAAGCCCTTTAGGTGGTCTTGAAAATCTCAGCCTATAATTATACTGTATGAAAAATACTATGTTTACTGTATGGCAATGAGCCCACATGTTGTACTAACAGTACTGTAAGCTATCGTATTTGATCATTTTTGTAGACAACGGTGTGTGTTCATACGTGCGCATACATATGTATATAGAGAGATATAAAATACTGCGCACAGAAAGACATGCAGCAAAAATATGTATCCAGTGCTAGTTTGATTTTTATACACTGTTGGTTTCTAGGTACCAATGTAACTGGTACGTTTTGAGAAAATTGCATCCTCCTTCCCACGTTTTTAAGGGGTGAAAAAAGGAAACCCCCCCTTCTTTTTAAATCAAGCTACATTTGTAGTTAAGCATCACTTACAACTGGAAAGCACTGTTCTGATTAACCAAAAGCTCAATAACGTCGGCAGAGAAGTCAGAGTGCAGTATACTGCAGCCGCGGTGCAGGTGGGCTATTTCAATTTGAATGCAGATAAATAAGCAGCAACCTCTAGAATAGATATTTGCAAAACATAACCAAAAAAAATGGACAGTGCTTTCTTGTCATAAAACATTAATGATGGCACATGATGGGGCAGTGGACTCTCAACCCTCACGTCAGTAGCATCCAGCCAGGATAAAAATGAAACTGCAGCATGCATGCATGCATAAACGATTGATAGCTTTGTGGATCCCATGGTGATAGGGCTAGGGTAGTCATCTGGACTTTATCAGAGGAATAAAGATGGTGACTCCTCGAATTTTAATGCCAATATAATAAGCAGCCCTTCAAATATAGAAAATGTGGATTTTGGAATAACAAAAATAAAGGTATAGTGCATATCAAAATCAAGCAAACTACTTGCTTTTTGGATTCCCTCGACCTTGATTTCCCTTGTGGTTCCTATGCACGAGAGCCCCGCAAGAAGGGGTACAGAGGCAGGCGGGTAAAGAGAGATGTCTGTCTAAAATGGGCAACGTACAGCTATTCACAAAGAAGAAAATAGGAACATCTTATAGAAACAGTGAGAGGGGCAAAGGAGATAGTGTTGGGATCTGGATTAGGTTTGGGATTCAGAATTAGAGACAAAATCAAGGCTAACGTGTGGCAACCGGAGGTGTTCTGGAAATCTTCCAGGCCACATCTGAACTGGAAAATAGCCTCCTTTCAGTTTTGGATCCAAACAAAACCCGAAACTGTAGGGACAAACTCAGATTTAGGGACTTGAAGCCAAAATGCTCAAAATTAGAAGGTTTTTTGGATTTGAGGTTCCAGTTCTAAAAGTATAGTCACAAAAATGGCCCTAGCTAGGAACACCCGTACTCCATACACCACGTAATGTAAAGTAGCATAGAAATAGGAAAAACCCAAGTCAAACTAACCCTTCTCCCCCCAAGGCTGTCCTTAAAGGATTCTTTACAAAGATGGTGATAAGAGAAACATTGTGGTGTGGGTTTCACCATTTTTCACAGGTTAGAGATGAAAGAGGCAGATCAGACTGAGTCAGTTCCCAGGCAAGGTCAGGCTGTACTTCCAAGGTACCGTATACTTGCTAGAATTTTACCAGAGTTGTGCATTGTTATACAAAGACGCTGCATGAATATTAGCATTTTCCATCTGTCATGTTAGCATCTTATGGTATAAGGATAACTCAATATCGTTAAGGACACCAACACTTTGAACTTCACAAATAAGATACAGAAAGGCCAAATTCTCCTCCGCATCTCCATCTGGAGCACTGCATGATGCAAATGCAAACAGAATTTGTTTCAGGGTTTCCTACTTAAAGAGAGATTGTGGAGCACTATATTTTGCTTTCAAGGTCCTACATAAAGGTTGTTTTTTTTTCAAATAAATATTTAGGGCCAAATTTCAACAGGCATCACGGAGATAGCTCCCTGCCACAAAATCCATGGCTGACCGTGTTATCCCTATTATGGTTCTACCAAAACTCATGGAATGATAACACAGAGGTTTTAAATAAATGAGGCCTGATCCAACAACCATGGAAGTCAATAAGCGTCTTTCCATTGGCTTCAGTGGGCTCTGTAGCAAGCCTATAATTAGCATGCTATAAAATGCAGTCAGGTGATAATCCCGGAAAAATTGCTCATGCAATTACACATGTTGTTCCCGGAGTACTATACCTGCCTTCTTATGCATCTGTAAAGTCCTATGCACATACCCCTCTGTGACCCCCTCTGTGGGCCTTCTACAAACATTACATTCCCCTGGCATTATTCCTCATCCGTATCTTGTCATGAAGGTATGAACACCCATTCCTGCAATAACCCAGGTATAAAGACACAGACGCTTTGCTGTGCCAGAACAACCACCACCACCACAAGAAGCAGCACACAAGTGAAAGTGCAAACACAAAGCCTGCAGTAACCAGCAGCACCCTTTGCAGGAGTCTGTCTTAATGTTTTAAGCATAGCTGCGTGACAAGCGCATGGTCTCTACCCTTATTGTAGGATTCCTTGTTTCAAATGGAGCTTGTTACATTATTGGCTGCACCAGGGATTTTGGTTTTCATAACGTGCAGTTGAGACAATGTTAGCTGACTGTGGGAATTTTATTGCTTCTTGAGCCAGCGCTATAATAAGGGCAGAGAGGGCACAATGTCAGTGGAGTGAATGAAATTTGCTCCATGCATGGTCATGGCCAAACCTCCCCAGCAAGAAGATACAGCACACAAGTGGTAAAGCTCAGGATGGGATGAAATGTCTTGGAAAGGTGTCACACAGCGGGGCTGGAACCCGTCTCACCTGAGCTTGTCGTAAAGGTTATGTAAGAGGTTTTGCTGGGGCTAGACCATTTGGGAAAAACCCACAACTGGTACGTCATCCCGGGGGTAAGGTCAGCCAGCTGCACGGAGGAAGGGGTCTGAGCTTTAACAGGGATAGATCTCACTGTATTGTTACCTGAGAAACAGAAACCTCACATCAAAACCAGGCGGCAGGAAGCTCAGACATATTAGTGTCGACTGCGTTATGCTACACCTCTCTGTTGAGCAGAAATAATATAATTTGATGGACCGGGATCATAACATTTTAATGTCCTCAGTGTCTGTGATTACTGCCCATTTGGGAATATCGAAAATGCAATGATACAGGTAAATGACAGTGCTTTAATAGCACTCCCATTTGTTGCATTGAAAATGGCTTCGTAAGCGCCCAGGAGACCTCTCTCTATTGTTAGAACCCGGGGGAGCTCTTTTGCTAACCAGTCTTTAGGTTTGGGTGTCTGGGGGAATCAGAGCAGTGTGTTCACAGAGGAGGGGTCTGGAATTTGTCTACTCCCGCTGATCAGATGAAGCCAGTCTGCTGACTTACAGGGCACGGGGTTAGAGCTGTCTCTCAAGCCTTTGAGAAGAAGGGGTTGATAGCAGAATCTGCACATGAGTTTTCTTTGCAGGACAGAAATCTACATCTACTGGTGCTGGTTAATGAATCGCTGATGGTTGTAAGCATTTTGAAAGACTGACTCGATGTGCATGATTGTGTCCCTGCTAGTGGTAGGCGCACATAGAGACTCTTGCAAGTTGGGAAGCTGCTCCTTCAGCTCAAATGGGCAGGGTCTTGTGCTGCTGATAGTCCATAGGTTCATGTGTAACAAACCCAATTCCGGCCATACACGAGGACTGAACCTGGGACTGTGTGTGGGGCATATTTTATACCTTTAAATAAAATCTGCAGCACTCAGCAGAGAAAAGGGTATTTTTTTGCTGGGGGCTTATAGAAAATTGGGACAACCTGTATTGCAAATGGGTAAATGCCTAATGCTGTGGTGGTCTAGCAGGGGAAGGGGAATGCTACATGGCAGCTCAGCACTAATGTCCAGTTTAAATTGAGGCAGGAGTTATGGAAAAGCCTGTTGGCTGCATGGTGAATACCACACTGTAGCCTTGGCTTGAAACATCATAGGGTGCAGGCAATTTAAATGGGTAGGTGAGACTGTGTTAGCAGAGAATGAACAGATTGGTGAAAGTCTAATAGCCCAAGCTCAGACAGCCCTTCCTTCTAGGGGTGCTTGTGGTATATGCTGTAGCCAAGACAACTTTCAGCCTCTGTGTAAGACGCCTGGCACTAGTATAAAGAGGTGGGAAAGCTCTTTGAGTCCTTTCTGACAAAGACAGAAGGGATCTGGTTGCTCCAGTGGCAAGGGAATCTGAAAGAAGTAAATGGAAACCAGCACTACCGTTTGTATGAGCAGTTCAACTCCACTGCGGTTTGCAAATGGCAGCTGAATAAGTGCAGTTTTCCAAGATATAGGAGCATCTTTAGACCCTTTTGGGGATCGACAGTAAGAGGTCTCCTGGGGAGTTTTCCTGAAAGGAGATTTGGGAGGCACCATCTGATGATGCGAATATCCCAGATCCTGAAATCCTTACTCAGGCACAACTCCCATTGGAGCCTGTCCTGAGGAGGGACTTCAGCATCTGGCCTCATGTTAGGCGCAAGCTGTATGTGTTTAAGATTTCTCTGCAGTGAACGGGAGTACTAGGGATGGAAGAGACCAGCACGCGAAGCTCCGAGAAATGCATTGCATTCTACTATGTTAAGAGCAAGCATTAGGGAGTTGAGCGCCTGATGAGTATTGCAAATTCTGGAATATGATGCAGAAGGGAAGAAGATAAACTAATTTCCTTAAACCAGTACTGTGAACTGCAAATATTGCTTTGCCTCACAATTAAAGGTGTGGAAGCCTTACAGAGGGAACAGGTACTGTCTGGCAATCGAAGGGATTCTAAGTAGCATGTGAGTTCATCTCTAGAACAGTACTGTAAACAAAGTTAAATCACTGTCAAGAATTAGAAGACTGTTTAAATTCATACCAGACACTATGAAATGTTCGGGAAATAGTAACGTACACTGTTTGCATCTATCTGCCTATTGACACCACAAAAGCAATATTTAAAAAACAAAAACAAAAAAAAAACCCTGACAGGTGCCAGCTTTGAATTTCCAGGCCAGATAGAGCCCTGTAATTTTATGAGACAATGGAATCTATTATACAGGAGTAACTGATCACAGGTGATTCTGCCCTTTTCATTCCAAAGCAGGTACTTTTTTTTTTTTTTTTTTTTTTTTTACTGTTGTGCCATAGATTATCTATTAAAAGTATTCATTTTCCTCTCCTTAAGAATTTGTTCCCAATTTGGTTGGTCTTTTCTGTAGCCCTTAATCTCATGACAAGCTGCAGCCCTTACAGCTTCCTTTGGACTCACAAATGAGCAGCCCTGTTAATTCAGAATGCATGGATCTGAACCCTCCATTGCAAGAAATGAAAGGAGAAGGTAATTGCATTTAGAAGAATGGCAAAACACACAATTCCAATGCATTCTTAGTGGCAAAGAGAATCCTTTGCAATTTCCCCCCAGGAACAGGCTGGACAGTAGGTTTCAATACACTGCAGTTAGTTAATATTGCTTAAAGGGGCTCTTTGAAACCTTGAGACCTTACAGGATCTCTAATGGTGTAACAGCCCTGCGGTATCTCCACGCGGTCTGATGCTTACTGGTGATATACTCAACCACAAAGTCAGTTCCAGCAGAAAAATTGTGGCTCCAGGTGATGTTTGCCCAGTTACTGTTAGTGAAAGCTTTTACGTTCCATATGGATGATCCATTCGTGGCTGGTGGACAGGTTAGAACAGGAGTTAGTACTCTGGATTATACACACATGGACCTTAACCTCACATCTGGGTTTGACAAACTATTTCAAAGTTGTTATGAATTATAAAAGTTAAAGCCCCTTGCATTAGTTGGAGGATATGCCCTCCTAGCTAAGTATGCTACACTGCCTAAGGCACGTTTTATTCATTGGCAAATTCAGAACCTGGCTGACGTCTTAACTCTGAACCTTCAGCCTTGTGGGTGAGTTTAGAATCAAGAGTGCGAGTGCATCACAGCCTGTGTATTTAGATAACTGCGTTCTTAAATTCAGAGAGGCTCTGCCTCACACGATTGATAGACTAATGGCTGTATCATAACTACTGTGCTCAAGCTAAAAGAGTGCCTAACCCAAGGTGACAGAAGCATGCATCAATTCACGGGCTCACTACCACAATCTAGAGGAGGGACTGGGCAAGAACATTTCCATGTTAATAGTCTGCAAACTACATGTTGGATAATGCAATCAAGCTGTTCCTAGCAAGAACACAAGTGACTTTCAAGTTGAGGAATGTCAACATTACTTTGGAGAGTGAGTAAACACCTCTTTATGTTAAATGACAGGTTTCAGAGTAGCAGCCGTGTTAGTCTGTATCCGCAAAAAGAAAAAGAGGACTTGTGGCACCTTAGAGACTAACCAATTTATTACTGTAGCTTGCACCTGCAAGTGACTTAGGGCTGGTCTACACTGGCAATTTACAGCACTGCAACTTTCTTGCTCAGGGGTGTGAAAAAACACCCCCCTGAGCGCTGCAAGTTTCAGCGCTGTAAAGCGCCAGTGTAGACAGTGCCCCAGCGCTGGGAGCTCCGCCCCTCGTGGAGGTGGTTTTTTAGAGCGCTGGGAGAGCTCTCTCCCAGCGCTCTGCCACGACCACACAATCCATGTTAAAGAGCTGCCACGACAGCCCGTTAGCGTTGCCAGTGCAGACTAGCCCTTAGAAGAAATTACATTGTGATGTATACATGACACAGTTGCACAGGCTTTGGTGTAGCAAAGTAAAGGCTAGTGATTTCTGACTCCATTCCTGTACTCAGCAGAAAAAATTTAATTCTTAAAAAATGAAAGATTTTTCCATAATATAAATGGATTGCAAAAGGGCATCTCTTTATCTGATTCTTTAGGGCCGTGCAATCCCATTGGATGGACAATGTGGAGCCATGACAAATGGAGTAACTAGAGATTGCTGCAGGAACCCTGCCCCAGCAAATCACAGTCAAGGCCCCAAGCCTGTGAAGACTCATACTTGTGGTTAGCTTTATGCGTGTGGGTGTGTAGACCCATGGAAGTCAATGAGACAACTCATGTACATAAGTGTTTTTGCAACACTGGGGTCCAAGTGATATGCTGTCATAGCTGTTCCAATGCAGCATAGTGTTGCTAACTCCCATCATTTTATCATGCACGTAGACATATATTGGTGTTTTTTTTTAAAGCCCAGCTGCTGGAGTCAGGTGATTGCAAGAGAATTTCAGCTTTCAGTTAAAACCAAAAGTGAGTTTCTTTCCCTTGCCAAGAAAAGCTTGAAAACATGCACCGAGTGCAGCCTAAAGGTTCTGAAACCAAAAAGGCAAACGAAAAAGAGCCCCACATTTATTATTTAAATAAAATCCTCATGACTTGCGGGGGTCTCACACAAGATTTTTGAACGGCTGGATCTGACAATTCTGGGAGCGTAGCAAGTAAAATTTGGGGATATGGCCAAGGAATAAGAGGATGGAGTCAAATGAGAGAAGAGTTTCTTGACATGTTCCTGTTTCAGAACACAGCAGTTTCTATTGACTGCTACAAAGTGAGATAAATTCAATCAGAGTATCAGTAACCAGTGAGGTTATTTGGGCAGCATAGGAGAGGACTGTTAATGTTTCAAGAATCATTGTGTGGGTGTGTTCTTGTACTGACATTGGAGCATACTGGACCCCATTCATCTTATTCAGTGACTTCCCAGAAGCAGAAGAATGTTGAAAAAAGCTTAAATTTTTTTTTAAATGTGCAGTTTCTGCATTTCATGCTGAGTTAGTGATAATGGCCCATTTTCACAATTTTTACTTTAAAATGGTTTGCATTCTGACCATACAGCTCAACATGTTCTCCAGTTTTGAATTTCATAATTCAAAATTCATTTCAGCTGAAAATCGATTCACTTAAAACAAAACAAAACAAAAACTTGCAAAAATGTTGATTTGGTCATTTTGTGGAAACCTAACAAAAACCACATACTTTCAAATCATGAGATGATGGCCCAGAATTTGTTTCCCTCCTCTTAAAAAATGGTGCATTACTTTGTCACAACACGGGTAACTGCATTAATGCATGACCTTTCCGCTTATGTTCTGGTGCGTGGTTTGAGACAAACGCTGCTGATTTCTTCAGCTTGTTGTGTGGCTATGAGTCTTTTTCAGAGTCACCTTTTCTGTATTGTGGTAGTACGCACTGCTTCTGTGATACTGCCTATTTGCAATTACTGAGAACATTTCTCATGTAGTAATTTGTCTGAGACCTTTCTGGTAGCAGATCCTTTTATGCTGCTTGGTTGTGGAAATCCTGCGTAGGTACTAGGCAGCAGAGTCTGTCTTTGGCCTGGTCTGCATGAGAAAGTTGCATCTCTTCAATGTAAATTGATCTGGTTAAACCAGTCCAAGCCCCTTATGGATGTTCTTACTTCATTTTAAGAGTAGCTTATTGCAGTTTGATTAGCTAATTTCAGCTCAATTGATATGTGGATGAATAGACAGGGGTTTGCATTGGTTTAACATCTTGAGTTAAACTGGTGTAACTTTATCATGTAGACAAGGCATTTAGCTACTCTAGGAGCTAGAGAGAATCATAGAATACCAGGGTTGGAAGGGACCTCAGGAGGTCATCTAGTCCAACCCCCTGCTCAAAGCAGGACAGATTTTTGCCCCAGATCCCTAAATGGCCCCCTCAAGGATTGAACTCACAACCCTGGGTTTAGCAGGCCAATGCTCAAACCACTGAGCTATCCCTCCCCCCAAGCAAGGGTTCTGTCTGCATCTAGCAACCCCCAATAAAGAATCCTCTTTGTTTTCATTACTAATTAGTGTGATGTTTTTCCTCTATCAAGAGGAACAACAGGGATTTTTTTGCACGTGATCCTTACTTGTACAGTTGTCTACGGGAGCTGAGTCTTAACAATGAACTATTTTGATTGTATTAGCTTCTGCCACAAGCTTAGTGCACTTTTTGGGTAAGTGAATACAAATGATAATGTAGTCACTTATCAGTAAGTACCAGTCTATCTACCAGAGATGCAATTACAGTAACTTCTTTTTTAAAAAGCAACAGAGACCTCTCTCCATTTTCCCCGTCAATAGATTAAGGATATTTAGAATCCTGTTACATTAGAGAGTCCATCCCCATGTAAATGCAGGATGTAGTCCTCCCAGCAGAGACACATGATAAATTGATTCTGGCCCAAAGATGGAACTTGTCTGCATCCTGCAATTTTAAATACTTCCCCAAATTTCCCATGGGCTATAGCTCTAGATTGCACTACAAAGAGAGTGGTCAGCATAAACCAACAGAATCCCATGCACAATAATGGGTCTGCTAGCTCAGTTGCTGTGCTTGATTTGATGTGGAATTCTTTATAATAATAATAATTAATAATAGAATCCCTTTTCTGAGATGGTAATAGAAGATTTAATAATACTTGGTGACCTTCTGTATGGTCTTCCACCTAATTATTTAAAAAGTTTTGCACACGTTCATTAAAATCACACCACTCCTGGGAGGGTGATATTATCCCCACAGTAAAGATGGAGAAACTGAGGCACAGTGAGTTAGATTCGAACCCAAACTCCTGTGCTTTGACCCCTAGATCCCATTCCCACTGATTTCTTGTTAAGCCACCCGCACACCACTAAGAAGTTCCCCACTTGTTGGGTTAAATTCCATCCATGGCTTGTTGTTTGAACCTGAGTACGGACATGGAATAGGTGAAAGGCCCAGCTACAGTTAGTGGGTTAGAGGAAACAGGGAAGCGCAGTACCAAACTCCCGCTTAGTGGTGGCTGTTGGAGCACTCTGCGTAGTGGCTGCAGTGCCGGAGACGGTTGTCGTGGTTGTGGCAGCGGTGGTGATGGTGGTTGTGGCGATGGTTGTAGTGCTGGTTAGACTGACTGTAGTTGTAGGCAACGAGGGTGCAGCTGGGAGAGGGAAATGTAAAAACTGCAGTTTTAGAAGAGGTTATATCCTTAGCTCTTTCCATCCCCAAAGGCTAAAGGCACGCACAAGAGGGAAAGCAGAGTGGCGTGGCATGACACAGAGAAAAATAGGAGTTGGTGGGAGTGGGGGAACAAACCGAATCATCTGAAATGAGAGAATGAAGCTTAGTTTTCATTTTCTTTCCATGTGCACATTTCAAGCGACAGTCATGCGCTTCAGCGCCAGCAGAGGTGGGTGTGTGGGGGGGCCTGGAATCTCTTGGATAAAGAGAGACGCAAAAAATTCCGTAGGTGAGTGAGAACAAACATGTGAAAAGCAGCAGGAAGTGGGTGAGCTCAGGCCCCAAACAAATAGCCCCCAGTGTCGTTCTGGGCTGGCTGTTGGTTTTATTCCCTTTCCCGTGGCTTAACAACTTGCCTCTCTTTTCAGCTGCTCTGCCTTAAATCACCACTACCACCTCTACCCCTTTTTGGATTTAAACAGCAAGAACTGGCATCACTAAAATGAGAGAGAAAAAAAAGTGACCTACTTATGTTCTCTTGGAAGATGAACAGAAGGGCCAGTTTCTGCTCCCCATTTTACACCCAGTGTAACTGAGAAGAGACTTTAGCTCAGAGCAGTCAAGTCCCCTTTAAATAAGATTTAGCTCTTAACAAAATATAATAACCCAATTTGTCACAGACTAGGCAAAGCAAAATTCAATTAGCTTAGCCCACCCTGAACTAGACCAACACCATTTCTGAGCTGACAGCAGTCTGCCTGCTGCCACTTTACCTGTTTCCATTCTAGCTCATCTTAAAGATGCTGGAGACTGTTGGCGCTGAAGAGGCATTTGTAGGACGGGGGATGCAGCTTTCTGTTTTAATCTAGTGGGGGATGACTTCAGCTTTGCCTCCCCCACCTGCCTTTTCTATTTATTTATTTAAGATGAGATTTGCATAGTCTAGGTTTTCTATAAACCCATTTTCTCCTCACTCCATCCAGATCCCCCTTATGCTGTATTTCAGGAGAGAAGAAGGGATCTAGGATACACCCCTTTCTCTCCTAGGCCATCAATGGTTGTGATACAAATCTAAAGAATACTGAACCCTATCAACTGATGGTCCAGTAGGTGGAGATTGGTGTTTTTTTCTGTGCTTGACACCACAGGCTGAGTTACGGTATTTAAGAAATCCTTTCACTTCTTGGATTTGTCTACACGCTTTGGATAAATCAGGACCCTAATCCTCAAAAGATTTGAATGGGAGAATAGGAGCCAGTGCCTTTAGCTAGGTAGATGACTGTAGATGGCCCTTGTTAATAGGAATCACTGGGTGAAATCCTATGACCTGTGTTGCGCAGGAGATCAGACAAGTTGATCACAATAGTCCCTTCTGGCCTTAAAATCTATTAGAAATGTAGGTATGAGGGTTATTTTGCTATTTGTAGAAGCGTGTCCAAATGCTCTTAGCTATGAATGAAGGTCAGGTCATGTGATATATTTGCACCACCACTTGATAACCTAAACCTCAGAGGGTTATTGCCTTGGGTTAAATTTGGATTTGATCGAAAATTAAACAGCACTTGTCAGAGTAATTCATCAAAAATTTGCTCTGCGATCCTTGTGCTGAAGTATCCTAGGTTTTTATAAAATTCTGCTTTGCTTATTTTTGTGATTTGGTGACATGAAATGCCTCTCCTGGTTATGAGTGAGAATTAGTAGAGGACCTATTTTAAATATGACCTTTATCCAAATAAAACCAACTTTAGGGGAGGAGTCTAAAAAGACTGCCCAGAACAAAACCAGGTCTTTGCCACTTCCTTGTTTTCACTTTACCTGGGTATGCAGTTTGGCAGGTCTTGTGCCCAGGTAGACCCCAATTGTTTTCAGAGGGGCTCCCTGAGGGCCCAACTGCAGGACTAGGGCCTTATTTTGGTTCTTGAAAGAGATGCTTCTTTGCACATGACTCTGCTGCATTCCAGGGTCCCTTGTTACTTAAGAATCAGGATGTGCCTCCGTGGGCTTCCCAGAGGCCCACAGAAGGGTTGTGTGCACGTATTATGTACGTTGTTGGTTTCAGAGCAGCTAGACCCAAAGAGTCCCACCCACAAAATATTTGTAAAACCAGAACGTTTCTGGTGGTCCAGAAATTAGACTCTTAAGAGTTCAGCGATGGAATAGAACTGTTAAATCACTCAGTGCATCTCCCTGCCAATTTCCCCTTACAACACGTCACACCGACACTGAAAATCCCAGTAAACCACTCAAACTGAAAAGGAAACAAAAGAGTTTACAGTATGCAAGCAAGATAGTGTGTCTTCCTTTTCACAATAGCGTGTCAGCTACAGATCTTTAGCACTCAGACACAAACACAGAACTACAGCCAGCGTCATGCACAAGCACAGCCATCAAAAGCCTCCTGCCATCCCCTTGTCAAAGGTTTGACTGATGTTAGTGAAGAAGCAAGAATGCCAAAAAACATGTGAGAGAATCCAGAGAAAATGCCATATATCAGAAAGAGAGCTCAAGTCAAAGAACCACAGAACTTGTGTTTGGTGCCATATGAGACACAGAATAACAAAGCCCTTTCTTATTTGATTAGGCCACCACAATACGAGTGCCTCTTTGAGAGGAGAGGACTGCTATCCTGCAGTTCTTCCTCTTAACCATTATAAGATCAGGGGTGTTTTTTATGCCCTGTGGCTATAAGGTACAAAAGCCTGAACTGGGCTGAGAAAAATTAACAGCACTATCTCTGCAGATTCCTTGCATTTTTCTGAAGCTCAACAGAGCAGTGTGGCTACTGGCAATATTAACTCAATTGACCCTAAAAGGACAACCCTCTGAATACAGAGTTTTGAACACACACGATGAAAACATCCAGAGTAGGAACAAATATTAGCTAATGAATTCTCACAACTTTCCTGTGAGGCACCCTTATCCCATTTTACTCAGGGGGAAATCAAGGCACAAAGAAGTAACTTGCTCAAGGACAGAGGAGTCAGTGGCAAAGTTGGCATTAGAACTCAGAAGTTTCTGCCTCCCGGTCCTGCTTTCATACCACTAGAGTATGCCTCCTGCTAAATTCTTAAAGGTCTATTTTGCACCCAATGCACTTCTAGGGATTTAGGGTCTGGTCTCCCCTCAATGCCCCTTTCTTGGTGCTTGGCTTACTGACCTTGTATGAATGGCTCAGCACTGTATTACGCTGGCTGGTTTGTGTTTATTTACTAATCCTCACATTAGGCTATGATCCTCATGTATTTAAAAAACAAACAGGTGGAGTGCAGTTAGTAGAGTGGTCCTGCTGCTGGAGGTGTCCGTCACACGCCAGGGTGATGGTCTATTTAATAACAGCCTGAGCTGTGCCTTTCCACTTTGGCCGACAGTGAGGACGTGAAGTATTTGCCCAAAATACTGTAACACCGTGATAATTCCATTGGCACAATACCCCAGGGTAGCGCCATCACATTGTATCAGGATAATGCAGTATGCAACTGCCACAGAAGTCAGTGAGAGAGATTCGGGGTGTGTTTGCAGTGCTTCTAAAAATGAATCATCATGTCAAGCCTGTGGCAGACTAGGGACAGGTAAATGCAGGGTCCTTAGATCCTGAAACCCCATAGCTCAAAGGGGCCCCAGATGGAGCTGTGAGAAAGAAGCAGGCTATCAGGCAGCAACCCCATGCTGTACCACTAAGATCAAAAGTGAGAGGAAGGCAAGAATCCAGCTGGAGGAGCTGGGAAGGAGAGTGCATCCCCAGGTTTGGGGGATTTAGCCTTAGTCTGCCCGTGATAGGAACAACGATACAAAGAGAACACCTCATTTGGTTTTTAGTATGAAATGAATCTTAAAGAATAGCTCAGCTGGTAATTTGAGAGGGAGGGGGAGAGGGGACATTTTCTGTCCTTTGAATTCTAGCCCTTAATGAGGGCTGACTCCAGGCTGGAGAAGGATAAAGGGTGACTTTCAGAGAGAATCAGAGCTTCTCTGAATATCAGGAACATTAAAGGCACTGTCGGATGATGGGCAGACAGGGAGTGAGTCTGAAATGAGTGGCAAGGGGGCAATAAAAGCTACACTAAAGTATTAAGCCTTTACAAGTGTCAGACTCTTGGGGATCTCAAAACGCTTTTACACTTTAACTAATCCTGTCCTGATTGAGAATATATTGTTGTACCCAGTTGGCAGAAACCTCAATGGAGCCACAGGGAAATTAAGAGTCCAGGGGTGGGATTTTTAGAAGCACCTAATTGATGTAGGAGCACAAGTCCCATTAATGACAGGTTTCAGAGTAGCAGCCGTGTTAGTCTGTATTTGCAAAAAGAAAAGGAGGACTTGTGGCGCCTTAGAGACTAACCAATTTATTTGAGCATAAGCTTTCGTGAGCTACAGCTCGCTTCATCGGATGCATTCAGTAAAATACAGTGAGGAGATGTATATACACACAGAACGTGAAACAATGGGTGTTATCATACACACTGTGAGGAGAGTGATCACTTAAGATGAGCTATTACCAGCAGGAGAGCGGGGGGGGAGGGATGGTGGTGGTGAGAAAACCTGTTGCAGTGATAATCAAGGTGGGCCATTTCCAGCAGTTAACAAGAACGTCTGAGGAATGGTGGGGGTGGGGGGAAATAAACATGGGGAAATAGTTTTACTTTGTGTAATGACCCATCCACTCCCAGTCTCTACTCAAGCCTAAATTAATTGTATCCAATTTGCAAATTAATTCCAATTCAGCAGTCTCTCGTTGGAGTCTGTTTTTGAAGTCTTTTTGTTGTAATATTGCGACTTTTAGGTCTGTAATCGAGTGACCAGAGAGATTGAAGTGTTCTCCGACTGGTTTATGAATGTTATAATTCTTGACGTCTGATTTGTGTATTCTTTTATGTAGAGACTGTCCAGTTTGACCAATGTACATGGCAGAGGGGCACTGCTGGCACATGATGGCATATATCACATTGGTAGATGTGCAGGTGAACGAGCCTCTGATAGTGTGGCTGATGTGATTAGGCCCTATGATGGTGTCCCCTGAATAGATATGTGGGCACAGTTGGCAACGGGCTTTGTTGCAAGGATAGGTTCCTGGGTTAGTGGTTCTGTTGTGTGGTATGTGGTTGTTGGTGAGTATTCGCTTCAGGTTGGGGGGCTGTCTGTAGGCAAGGACTGGCCTGTCTCCCAAGATCTGTGAGAGTGTTGGGTCATCCTTCAGGATAGGTTGTAGATCCTTGATTATGCGTTGGAGAGGTTTTAGTTGGGGGCTGAAGGTGACGGCTAGTGGTGTTCTGTTATTTTCTTTGTTGGGCCTGTCCTGTTGTAGGTGACTTCTGGGTACTCTGCTGGCTCTGTCAATTTGTTTCTTCACTTCCGCAGGTGGGTACTGTAGTTGTAAGAATGCTTGATAGAGATCTTGTAGGTGTTTGTCTCTGTCTGAGGGGTTGGAGCAAATGCGGTTGTATCGTAGAGCTTGGCTGTAGACGATGGATCGTGTGGTGTGGTCTGGGTGAAAGCTGGAGGCATGTAGGTAGGAACAGCGGTCAGTAGGTTTCCAGTATAGGGTGGTGGTTATGTGACCATCGCTTATTAGCACCATAGTGTCCAGGAAGTGGATCTCTTGTGTGGACTGATCCAGGCTGAGGTTGATGGTGGGATGGAAATTGTTGAAATCATGGTGGAATTCCTCAAGGGCTTCTTTTCCATGGGTCCAGATGATGAAGATGTCATCAATGTAGTGCAAGTAGAGTAGGGGCATTAGGGGATGAGAGCCGAGGAAGCGTTGTTCTAAGTCAGCCATAAAAATGTTGGCATACTGTGGGGCCATGCGGGTACCCATAGCAGTGCCGCTGATTTGAAGGTATACATTGTCCCCAAATGTGAAATAGTTGTGGGTGAGGACAAAGTCACGAAGTTTAGCCACCAGGTTTGCCGTGACATTATCAGGGATACTGTTCCTGACGGCTTGTAGTCCATCTTTGTGTGGAATGTTGGTGTAGAGGGCTTCTACATCCATAGTGGCCAGGATGGTGTTTTCTGGAAGATCACCGATGGATTGTAGTTTCCTCAGGAAGTCAGTGGTGTCTCGAAGATAGCTGGGAGCGCTGGTAGTGTAGGGCCTGAGGAGGGAGTCTACATAGCCAGACAATCCTGCTGTCAGCGTGCCAATGCCTGAGATGATGGGGCGTCCAGGATTTCCAGGTTTATGGATCTTGGGTAGCAGATAGAATACCCCAGGTCGGGGTTCCAGGGGTGTGTCTGTGTGGATTTGTTCTTGTGCTTTTTCAGGGAATTTTCTTGAGCAAATGGTGTAGTTTCTTTTGGTAACCCTAAGTGGGATCAGAGGGTAACGGCTTGTAGAAAGTGGTGTTGGAGAGCTGCCTGGCAGCCTCTTGTTCATATTCTGACCTATTCATGATGACGACAGCACCTCCTTTGTCAGCCTTTTTGATTATGATGTCAGAGTTGTTTCTGAGGCTGTGGATGGCATTGTGTTCTGCACGGCTGAGGTTATGGGGCAAGTGATGCTGCTTTTCCACAATTTCAGCCCGTGCACGTCGGCGGAAGCACTCTATGTAGAAGTCCAGTCTGTTGTTTCGACCTTCAGGAGGAGTCCACCTAGAATCCTTCTTTTTGTAGTGTTGGTAGGAAAGTCTCTGTGGATTAGTATGTTTTTCAGAGGTGTGTTGGAAATATTCCTTGAGTCGGAGACGTCAAAAATAGGATTCTAGGTCACCACAGAACTGTATCATGTTCGTGGGGGTGGAGGGGTTGAAGGAGAGGCCCCGAGATAGGACAGATTCTTCTGCTGGGTTAAGAGTATAGTTGGATAGATTAACAATATTGCTGGGTGGGTTAAGGGAACACATTGCTGTGGCCTCTTGTGGCATGTAGTAGTTTAGATAGTTTAGTGTCCTTTTTCTTTTGTAGAGAAGCAAAGTGTGTGTTGTAAATGGCTTCTCTAGTTTTTGTAAAGTCCAGCCATGAGGAAGTTTGTGTGGAAGGTTGGTTTTTTATGAGAATATCCAATTTTGAGAGCTCATTCTTAATCTTTCCCTGTTTACTGTAGAGGATGTTGATCAGGTGGTTCCGCAGTTTCTCTGAGAGCGTGTGCACAAGCTGTCAGCATAGTCTGTGTGGTATGTAGATTGTAATGGATTTTTTACCTTCAGTCCTTTTGGTACGATGCCCATCTGTTTGCATTTGGAAAGGAAGATAATGTCTGTCTGTATCTGTACGAGTTTTTTCATGAAGTTGATAGATTTCCACTCCATACGGCTAAATGCAGTGCCTTGCATAATGACAGGTTTCAGAGTAGCAGCCATGTTAGTCTGTATTCGCAAAAAGAAAAGGAGGACTTGTGGCACCTTAGAGACTAACCAATTTATTTGAGCATAAGCTTTCGTGAGCTGCAGCTCACTTCATCAGATGCATTCAGTGAAAAATACAGTGAAGAGATTTATATACACACAGAACATGAAAAAATGGGTGTTATCATACACACTGTAAGGAGAGTGATCACTTAAGATGAGCTACTACCGGGGGGGGGGGGGACGACATTTCCAGCAGTTAACAAGAACGTCTGAGGAACGGGGGGGCGGGGGGGGATAAACATGGGGAAATAGTTTTACTTTGTGTAATGACCCATCCACTCCCAGTCTCTATTCAAGTCTAAGTTAATTGTCTTTGTGTTGTAATATTGCGACTTTCGTTCTTGTTAACTGCTGGAAATGGCCCACCTTGATTATCACAACAAAAGTTTCTCTCCCCCCCGCCCCCCCGCTCTCCTGCTGGTATTAGCTCATCTTAAGTGATCACTCTCCTTACAGTGTGTATGATAACACCCATTTTTTCATGTTCTGTGTGTATATAAATCTCCTCACTGTATTTTCCACTAAATGCATCCGATGAAATAAGCTGTAGCTCACGAAAGCTTATGCTCAAATAAATTGGTTAGTCTTTAAGGTGCCACAAGAAGTCCCATTAAGTTTCAAGGATCTTCCAATAGGACCCGTGTTCTTAAGTCACACACAGGTGCTTTTAAAAACTCTACTGTAGATTTTAGCTCGCACAAAATTATGACACTTGGCAGCTTACCTTATTTAGCCACCTACGTATGGTCCCAATTTGCAGGCTCAGTCAAGGATTTTAGCTACTAAGGCCAACAATTTCAAGTGGAGCCTCTGATGTTCAGCGCCCAGTGGGAGACACTTTAGGTCTGGTTTTCAAAGCGCTGAGCATCGACTGCTCAGGTTAATGGGAACTGCAGGTGCTCTGAAATCAGAGGCCACTTTGGAAAAGTTTGCTGTGTAAGCTTCTTAAATGGCAAGGCAAAATTGCACCCACCAAATCTGGAAGCCAACGTATGAAAATCTAGTGCTGATTCGCCCAAGTTCACACAGCAAATCAGGAATAAAACACAGGAGTCCCTCTAGTCCCCCATTTCCTTTCCCCTTGCTCTAAACCATTAGACAACCTACTCTTCCTAAAACATGGGTTCAATAATACGTAAACAACCACTCTCAGCCCTGCAAAGTCACCTCACCATCAACTCATCTGAGGACAATCTAGGCTCTGATCCAAATAGACCCTGAGTTTTGTGACCCGGGCTCTTTCTCTCCTAAACCGTCCACTGCCACTTCCCTCTACAGATACTAAAGATACTGTCAGAGGATGGAGTCCCAGGGGTGTGGCACAGTTGCTCAAGTAAAATAGATGGAAAATGTAGCAGACACACTGGCTGCTGGAGTTAATAGGCTAATTAATCCAAAGTAACCGAGAGAGAGAGAGAGAGCGAGCGAGCCGGTACATAATGGTTTCTTCATGGCATGCTGGCTCCACTTACGCTCTTTGTTGGAACCTGCATACGCTAATAAACCCACCACTGTTTCCTCTCAGGATTATTCAGACCATCAGCAGGGATGGATGGTTGATAGGAGCCTGCACGCCATTTGACAAACCCATGTGAGGGGAAAGTTTGTCATTAGGCAGATGGGCCATGTTCTGTGCTACAATCACCACACAAGAGAGTGGGTTTTATTTACCACTCCCCCACTCTTTGCCTCCTTTTGTGCTCCATCGCTAGAGATTCATGGCTCCCTCCAATTCCACTGTGAATTCAAGTCATTTGAAAGCTGGGGGTGCAAGTTCTGCATGTACAGTGAAATATGACCAAACAATGCACACCCATATTGCTCTTTAATTATTTAGGGAAGCTTTTAATGTTCTGTTAGGCTGTAATAACTGCTTTACCCCTGAGCTTGTCTATAGCATCAGTAGGCTTAGAGGGAGTTCATGAATTTTTTATGAATTTGGATGGATAGCCAAATGTATTGCCAAGAGATTTTTCTTCCCTTGTGATATTTTTTTTGCAACAGGAGGAAATGGTACAAAGAAAAAAATTATACTAATTTGTTCCAAATGTAATAACTCTAGAAGATTCAGAAGGACAATCAAGTGATGGGTTTGCATATTAGATGGCCAGATTGAATGGACTGCAAAAAAGAGAAGTCAGCAGTTCTCCACAAGTGCTACATTTCTGTCAATGTCGAGTGTTAATGATGGAGTTCTCCCCAACCCCACTCCTATTACGGAGGGGGGAAAAGGAGAAACCAACCTATATCAGCATTTAGCTGTTTAAAATGTTATCCTTTCAAGCCTGGCAAAAGCTTCCAGTTCCAATCTGTACAATGCACGCACTGTGTTATATGGAGGGAAAAAACTATTTATGGTCCCAATCTTGTACGACTGAAACTTTGTTATTGACAACAGGGCTACAGAATCCAGCTCTATGTGACCTATCAAATATTTTCTTCCTTCATTGTGTAAATGAGACCCTTTGGGTTTTATAAAGTAATCCCTTCCTTTTGCTTTGCCCATCTCTAGATTTGGCTTGGTAATGAAATAGAAACCTCATAAGGTGAAGTTTTTGTTTTTTGCTTTGATTTCATCAAATCCGTCTGATTTCCCATACACACTCACAACAAACATGAAAACTGGTGTGTTGGTCATCCCCCCTTCCCCAGGCCCCCCCAAAAGGACCATTTTTGAGGAAAAACAGCTTGAGATTAGTAGTAGTTAAAGACAAATTTCACTGTTCTAGAGCACCTAAGGGACCTGCAAAATCTAGGTCGCTAAGCAGAGAGACGAGTCTTTAGAAGAAGGTCAAACAAAATTATATTAGAAACCTGTACTTGTTAGGAAGATAAAGAGCCCTCTAGGTCAAATGCAATTTAAATCAGGTGATTCCAACAATCTTCTACTTGCTAGCATGAAACTATTAATCGTATACTGTGGCGCAAGGTGGAGTGAAATTTTAAACTGATACAAAGGCAGGGATTTGTTCTAGTCAATTTTATGTATCACTACTAGTTACATTAGACTAAGGGACAAGTGGTCCTATTACAGACCAGTATATCACAAACTGTTATGGGAAGAAACAAATACCGTTTGCCATTGAAAAGCTAGGAATGCAGTCTACAAAGTATCTGAGCTTAACAAGCACATCATTTCAATTACTAACATTTCTCCTCATTTCAGTTCAAACATAATCTTAGTGGCCACTTATTGCTTATATTGGTAGAATACAAACCAAACTCTGTCAGTCCCTGTGGTCAGTGAGAGCTTTGAACAAACTATTCAGAGGGCAAGACGTTCCATCTCGCTTCAGCAGTTTGAGAAATATGAACTGCTAAAATCATGATGAAACTGCTGGGATGCAATAAGAAGAAAGACGTGATTTTAAGGTTCAACAGGATCCACCAAAGCTAGAAACATTGGTCCTGGCCCAGAGAGGAATTTTAGATCCCTGTTAAACTAGGCTTCAAATGAGCTGTTCCCTGTTTCACTGATGCTATGAAACTGTACGGAAAAAGTTGTGGATGTTTTATATTCAGTTCTTCAAAGCAGACCAATCTGGTACCCTTTGTTTTAGGAAGTGACAATACAGTAAAAGAAAGAAAGGTCTGTAAGTGAGGGAAGTTTGCAAAATAATATTGATTAAACAAACACTGCTGTAACAAAAGAGAGGGGGGAGGGAACATCTGCGAAGTAGAAAAGCAGAACCTAAAATACACCATTTTGTGACTGAAAACAGGCCCTGTGTTTGCAGTCAGCACACAGGAAAATCTTCCATTGAAATCCCATTTCCTTACAAGGAAAACCAAATGCCCCTACCCAATCCTTAGCACTGTGTCCACGAAGATAAAGCATGGCTTCTTACAGATCCCTTTAGTGCATGCAAAAATGGGTGCTGTCATCTCAGATCAATAGCTCTTCATTGGCACAGGGCATTTGAGATGCATTTACTGGCAGACACAATCCCATGTGCTGCTCATCTGAATCACCCAGGATTGATCAGCCTGGCTGCAACAGCTTCTGCAAAAATCTGCTCAAAATACTCTGCTCTGAAAAAGCTGTTTCTCTGAAAGTTGCACGCCCGTGACGCTTTTGCATTTACAGAGGGGAAGACCCCTCATTTGTACCAAAAGGAAAACAAAATTTCAGAAGTTAAGCTTTGGCGTTTGCTGTGTTGACACATTTTGGGTAGTTGGGGATTTAGGTTTCCTAGAAAGCAGGCAGAGACCCCCTTTCAAAAGAACATGGTTTCTCTGTGTCTCAGTGTTGTTATGGAAATATGCAGTAGAGGGCAAAGCCAGCAAATAGCCTAACATGCAAGCATGCATAGCTGCTGCACAAACATTATGCTTAACCCTTTCAATGGAAGCCTGGGAAAGAGAGAACTTTTTAGCTGCTGGCCACTGGAGAATACAGTGTGTCGTGTACATTGCAGGGTTCATGAACTTTGGCTCCGCAAAGCATACACGTAAGTAACGCACCCCTGTATTTCTAGAAGGGAGTAACAGCTGCCGTAGAGTTGTACAGGAATTTTCAGTGTGTAGTGCCATTATTTGTGTAAAATGCTGCATAATGAAAAGAGAATACACCCTCAGTACCTGCAGGGGGTGTTTATATATGATACTACTTTGCATTGTCACATGCATTCTAAGGATAAACATAAATTAAGCTGCACGTAACACACTCAGACAGTATGAATGCAACATATTGTCCCCACTGGACAGAGTGGAGGATGGAGATGCAGAAAGGTAAAGCAGTTGGTGCAGAGTTGGGACTACAGTCCTGGTTGTCCCGCTGCCGTGCTCTAACAACAAGGCTGCACCCCGTTTTCTCTGTGTTGGGCCCTTCTGGAGCAAAAGCAGGATTCTTATAGCCAATTTATCCTCCGACAGCTTAGTTTGCTCATTGAAAGGGTTAACCCGGTGCATGCTTAAGTGCCAGCACACCCTAGAGACAGCCCTTGACTGTGCATTGCCCCCCATGCCTGTTACCTCCTCCTCCAGTTGGTACGGTACCTGGGGTTGGAGTGGCTTCAGAGTGCAGCGCCAGGTATAGGGAGGGGAATACAAGGACAGCATAGAAGAGAGGGGAAGAGAAAACAAAGGAATATATAAAACCACAGCACATTAGTGAGACTGGGGATCAGTCATACACACAGTCACCAAAGGGTTTAAGAGAGAAAGAAAATGCATTAGCTACACCGCAGCAACCCCCTTTCTGTGCATAATAACTATAGCTATTTGCATAGGCCAAAGAGAAGGAAGATTCCATTGAGTCAGAGATGAATCATCATTCTCAGTTACACATACCCCACCTCCCCAGCAAATGGATGCTAATGGTCAGGTTCTGCCCTGGTGCGCGGCTTTGATTAAGTAAAGCATTTAAGCATGTGCTTACATCTCATTCAAGGGAGGACAAAATTGGACCTTCCACGTTCGGCTTGCTCTAAAATCCAACTAAAGGGCGTATTACGTACATAAGGTGAAAATGACCCAAGCTGTTGTAGTCTATGAATCAAACAGAGCTGTGTTTAATTTTACCCTCGTGGTTGAATGCAGCCTGACAGAAATGGAAGCAACATCTGGGTAAGTTTATTTATGATTGAGTCTGGTATCCATCTCTGAAGACAGAACTAAAGCAGTTGATTTCAAGGTTTGGTTTTCTGAACCTTCTTCCATTGAGTTCCAAGTTCTTTTTAGGGGGTCTATAGCAAGTATGTAAAAAATCAAACCAGAGTCATTTAAAGCTGCTAAACAACGCTCTGCTTACTGAGGTTACGTACCATTCATTAACAGAATCCTGCCCAACCTAGCCTTGTGTTAGATATATACCAGCTCTCGTGTTCTAGGGCCAAATCCTGCTCGCCTTACTCATGCAGCTTCAGTGAGACTGTGTAAGTAAGTGAGATGAGCAGATCTCACCCTTACTCTTTGTTTTCACTAATGGATAATGGATTGGTTGACCTGTCAAAGCCAACTCTCAATGAGTGCCATTGTCTGCCTTTACCAAGGAAAGGGAAACTTGCCTTTTTTAGGCTGACAATTCACGGCCTGTATTTACAGTGGTATCTGAGATAGTTATTTCTCATCCCTAGTAAGGGGAAGGAAATGTAATGCATCTCAGCTAGCACTGTGGGATAGCGGTGGGCAAACGCCGCAGATCTGTTAGGAAAGTATAACTATCCGTGACCCAGCAAAGTGAACAACAAGCATATGTGGAACAAACCAACCTAAGGGATGTTATTCATGTCCTCTAAGCAGGGCATTCACTGAAGCCGCTGCTTCAGAAAAAAACAGTGTATGGCAGGAACCCACACCACTGAACGTCTGTTTTGCCAATATTACAATACTGTGTAACAGTTCTGGAGCCTGTCTGCTTAAAGACATATAGGAAGCCTTTCATTTTTACTCTATTTTCAATAGGATACCCTTCCAACCCACCACACAATTAAGGAGGAAAAAGAAAAGCAAACACCCATTAAATAAAATCGGTAGTTTAATTGAATTGTATGTCAGCGAGTGCTATAGAAGAGAAAGAGACAGCTTTGTCTGTCTTCCATCCCTAAGGGCTCCTGACCTTTCACTCCATTTGATCGATGTCTCACAATGGGCGTTTTATCCTATTATGAATCTGTGAGTTGTGGCAGTTTCCTTCTGCGGGTCGTCTGTTGATTACTGGGGTGATGGGAAAGTGGCACCATGCCTCCCCCAGCCTGTCTCTGCAGTGGCTCTTGGGGTTTTGTGGACTAGAGAATGCATTTGTTTTATAACTCTCCTTGCACCAATAAAAACAATTTAAGATTGGCAGAAAATATGTGGGCCCTGCTGTGCGATGCTTAGCACAGGGGAGTTGCTATTGCTGCTGCGATTTGAACGTTCCAAAGACCTAAGGAGGTAATACAGGTGGGGGTTTATATTCAGAAAGCGCCTGATCCAGATAAGCGTGTGGCCTAACCTAACTTGGGTTACGATAGCTTACCACAATAAATGACCTCCCTGATGGATGAGGGATATTGATAAAGGGTTGTCAAGCACATGGTTTTGGCAGAAAAAACGGTTGCTAACCTTTCCATAACGGTGGTTGTTCGAGATGTGTTGCATATGTCCATTCCAGTGTAGGTGGGTGCATACCCCGAACACAGTCGCCAGACATTTCTCCCTCAGTGGTACCCGTCGGGTTGGCTCTGGCGCCCTCTGGTGCAGTGCGCTCATGGCACTGGTATAAAGGGCTCAGCTGATCTCACGCTCCCTCTGTTCCTTCTTTCCGGCCAACTCAGGAAGGAGGGTGGGTCTTGAAATGGATATGTGCAACATATCTCGAAGAACAACAGTTATGGAAGGGTTAGTAACCCTTCTTTCTTCTTTGAGTGATTGCACATGTCCATTCCAACGTAGGTGACACCCAAGCAGTTGTACAGGTGGTGGCCTCAGAGTTCATGGACATCCTGACTGCAACGTAGCTCGACCGAAACTGTCATCGTCGCTGGCCTGTTGAGTGGTGGTGTAATGAGTAGAAAACGTATGCAGTGACATACAAGTCACTGCTCTGTAGATGTCCTAGACAGGGACATGGACCAGGATCACCGCTGATGATGCTTGCGCTCTTGTGGAGTGGGCAGTCAGGATAGCTAGTGGTGGAACACCTGCCTGCTCGTAGCATGTGCGAATGCACAATGTGATCCAGGGTGAGATCCTCTGAGTCGAGATAGGGAGGCCTTTCATCCTGTCAGCTACCACTGTGAAGAGTTGGGTGGATCTACGGAACGGTTTGGTCGTCTCTGTGTAGAATGCTCAGGCACGTCTGAGATCCAGAGGGTGGAGACGTTGCTCCTCCCTGTTTATGTGTGGTTTTGGGTAGAAAACCGGCAAGAGGATTGACTGATTACTGTGAAACTGCAAAACCAAATTCTAGGCCCTTGAGGAAACAAAGAGACCTCTCATGTAAGAAAACAGAACAGTTATCCACCAGGGGGTGGAATGCTGAAATCGCTGTGAGGTGTATCTTAATCGATGAAATCACTAACCCCTATTGTTTCAGGTGTAACAAGTACTTCAGCACGGCCTGTAGTGATGACTGCATGGGTGAGAGACCGTGTTGGGAAGGCCAAATGGAGAACCATTTTCATTTGGAGAGGTATGTAGCCCTGGGAGAGGGCTTCCTACTACCTAACAGGACCTGGCAGACCTGCTCCGAGCAGGCCAGCTCTGCGGTATTTAGCCATGTAGCTTCCAGGCTGTCAGGTGGAGGGCGCCAAAGTTCAGGTGGCGCAGTCAACAGTGGTCCTAGAAGATCAGGTCGGGGAGTCCAGGGAGCAGTATCGGAGTTGTGAAGGAAAGGCCTAGCAGCGTGGCGAACCAGTGCTGACGGGGCCAGGCTGAGGCTATGAGAATGACCCACGCCCTGTCCAGCTCGATTTTCAGCAGAACCTTGTGCATGAATGGGATAGGAGGGAAAGCGTAGAACAGGTGCTCCACGGGAGCAAGAAGGCATCCGTAAGTGAACCCCGGGCTGTGACCTTGCAGGGAGCAAAACTAGTGACACTTTCTGTTGAGTCTGGTCGCAAACAGGTCTATGGGGGAGTTCTGCACCGCTGGAAAATGTCCCTCACGATGTCTGGGCAAAGGAGTCACTCCTGGTGATTGGAGAAAGATCTGTTGAGGTGATCTGCCAGCTTGTTCTGCGCTCCCGGAAGGCGAGAAGCCTTGCGCTGGATTGAGTGGACTATGCAGAACTCCCATAAGCAAATTGCTTCCTGACACAGGGGGGAAGGGTGAGCCTTCCCTGTCTGTCGAGGTAGAACATGGCTGCAGTGTTCTCTATGAGCACTAGTATGCTCCTGCCCACAATGTGAGGTGACTGCTCTGAGCTCTCTGGCGTTGCTGCAGCAAGGAGAGTAGCTCCAGTGACCGTCACCAGCGTTCAGAAAGAACTGATGGGGCACAGGGTCGGCCTGGCCCTTTCTACCTACACTATGGGCCGCCAGAGCCGACAAGTCACCACTGAGGGAGAAATTTCCACCAACTGTGCTTGGGGCAAGCGCACACCTATATTAGAATGGACATGTGCAATCACTCGAAGCACTGTACTTGACATCTGTATCTGAAGATGGTTGTTGCTAGACTGGGTCAAGCTGTAGCATGCAGTAGGCCTTGCAAAGAACACAGCATGCCAGTTATTGGTCACAGTTGTTGACTACACTTTCTCTTTGTAGGTTGGCAATAGCTCAGTCCAAGAGTGCCAACCCACCTTGTTTCTCTGTCAACAGAACCCTATCAGGAGTTATACAGTAGTGAGCTATTATACTTCAGAATTTGGGCACCCTAAAAATAAGAGAGGCTGTTCCCCCACGTTCTACATACTGGCACAGTCTCAGAAATGCACTTTGTAACTACAGGGAAGATACAAAGCTATTTCAGAGGAATTCCTAGACCTGGGTAAATACTGTTGGATAGTTCCCTCTGGTGGCTACCTGAAGTGTGCACTCTCTTCCAGGAAAAAGAGAGAGCTCAGCTCAGTAGAAGCATCTTTGTGGATCAGTGGCACAGTCCCTTTGGGGGATGGATTAAGTGGACCCTCCCACCCCAAATTTAAACCCTGTCAGCTCTGATTCTAACCACTAGACAACAGTGCTGTCTTGCTTTGATTGTCTTCCTAGTTATACTGATAACCTAGATCTCCTGACACTGGCTGGGTTAAAGTTTTCTCCTCTTTACTGGACCCTCCTAGGGCAAATGCCAAAATACTGTATGTTGTAGCTTTTGAAGGTCAATTACAAATATCCTGGCATAAACCCCACCATTAATGACTAAACACACAGTGATCTCCAAAACCCCTTAATTAACTTGGGTCTTTTCCTCACTCCCTTCATTTCTTTTGCCAGATTGAGTGCAAAGCCCCAACAGCCTCTCCTTCCTGCCTGTGGGCTAGCAGCTAGAGACTAACATTCCCCATCTACCCTGACAGCGCACCAGGTTGGACAATGAAATCCAGCTGAGGTGTTCCTTCTCGTTCAATCTAGCAGCTTGTCAAACTGCAGGGATTCCCTAGCAGCCTGCCAATGCCTGCCGCCTTTGGAATGGTTAGATCACCCAGCTACGTTTTAGTATCCCATGGATACGTCCTCGCTGGATCGCTCTGCCCCATTGTCTCCCAAGCATAACATTGACACAGCAGTATTGTTCAAAGAGATTTTTCAATGTAAATACCATTACTGGAATCTGCACTCAACATTTCTGTGGTGAACTCCATGTGGAGCTACAGTAAAAGGGTCATAGAAATGTATGGCTGGAAGGGATCTCAAGAGATCATTTACTCCAGCCTCCCACACTGAGGCAGAACCAAATAAATTGGTTCTAGACCATCCCTGATGGGAATTTTGTCTGACCTGGTCTTTAAAATTTCCAGTGCCAGGGATTCCACAACCCCCCTAGGTAACCCTTTCCTGTGCTTAATTATCTTTGTAACTAGAAAGTTTTCTTAATATCTAACCTAAATCTTCTTTAAGCAAAGGCCTACTAGAAAGTTTCTCACTCTGCATACGCTGTCTCCCCATAGAGTATATATCTAACTGATACTACACAGCATGTGAAGAGGGCAGGCATCAAGAAGACAGTCTACTGCTGTGCATACAGCAAGCATTTCTCTGTAGTTGTAAAAGAGAGAAACCCTCATGCTTCAGGGCATAAGACAACCACTAACTGCCTGGGGTCAGGAAGAAACTTCCCATAAGGGCAGGTTGTTGTTTCATAATTGTCCTCTCTGAGGGTTTTTGCACTTTCCTCTGAAGCATCAGGTGCTGGCCATTGTTGGAGACAAGATACTGAGCTAGATGGACCATTATTCTGCTGCACTATGGCAGTCCCTATGTTCCTAAATTTGGAAAAGCAGTCACTACTTTTGCCTAACTAGCTACTCATATGGCCCTCATTAATGGAGTATCTGAGCACTTCAGAATCATGAATGGATTTTATCTGCACAACATCCTTAACAGTGCTATCCCCATTTTACAGATGGGTAACTAAGGCATAGAGTAGAACTTTCTTGCTCAGGGACTATTGGCTCTGCTCATGTCACAGTGAGAAAGTTACCCCCTGTTCCCTTAGTAAAACCACATACTGTATGTGATTTTCAGTGTAGTCTGTTGTTTTGGAAGATGTGCATAATGCTCCTTGTGTTTTAACTCCTCTGGGAGCATGTACCCCACCCCCAAAGTCACAGCAACGCTGTCCTCCACTTACCTTCATTCAGCGGCGCTGGCGACTCTTCCACAATGGATTCTCCGTCTCCCACCTGTGTCCTAGCACGCAGGAAGAATCTATAGCGCGAGATGGGGTCTGTCCTCTTGAGCGTAAACCTTGTTTGGTTTGGGGAGAAGGTCTCTACCAGTGTTCTGCCCGTTTTGGATCCATTAACTGGGGAGAAAGGCAAGCTGAGTAGGCTTCAGCTTTGTTTCAGACACATGCTATGTTACACATTTCATCTCCTCCCACCCTGGGCCAGGAGCGGAAATCAGCTGATTGTCCAATATACTTCTGGATTGACTACGATCAACAGAAAGATTTGTGGAGATGCAACAAAACCTGTCTGAGAGAGCAACAGCAGCCAGCTGCCTCCTGGGGGTGTGTGCATTGAGTAATGGCACAGCTGAACTGTACTGGCTAGCATAGGTGCTGGAATTGGGGGTGGGGGGTACTGCTGCACCTTCTGGCTTGAAGTGGTTTCCATTATATCCAGGGTTTACAGTTTGATTCAATGGCTTTCACACCCAACCCCTCCCACACACACTACACAAATTGTTCCAGCACCCCTCCTGGCTAGAGATGAGATTCACACCCATGCAGAGGGCTGGTACATGTCCTGCTTAAGCTCTCACAATGCGACTTGTATTGTGCATAGCCCTTGTGTTTGGCCCTCTGCATTGCAGTGAATTCCATACTGTTTGGGGATACTGTGGGGGCAGTTTCACTCTTTCTGCAGTAATCTTCCCGGAGGGAGGGGGGTGTGCGTGCGTGAGAGAGAGAGAATCTGCTGTACTGATCTCACTGTATTTAGACGTTGCTTGCAATTTATTATTGCAGTCTGGGGCTAAACCTTATTTTTCCTCCTATGGCCAAGTCCTGGGAGATGCTGAGCACCCGCAACTCCTCCTGGCTTACACTGAAATATTGCAGGCACTCAGCACTGCAGCAGGACTTGTCCCCTTCAGAAATAGCAGATGTTTTATCTTGTCATGGAAGTCTCTAATTCTTTAAAGCGCTACTCATGTGCTATCATATTTTGGAAAATACCTTTTAGCACCTGGGAGAAGGAACTCTTTCGGGGTTTAGCACTGAATAACCTACTCGCCCAAGAGAATACTTGATGAGTTAAAAATAATTGATCAGTTGAGAAAAACAAACAGGTGTGGAACGTACAGGCTTGGTATCTAAGGTTGTATCCAGTGAGAATTCCATTGGGGTGTTCAGGGTGGTCCCATTCCAAAGTGATGGTTTCCAGGTTAGGCTGTCGGATTCTGATATACCTGGGGGCACTGGGTACTTGGGAGGAGGATGGGGCCAGGAGGGAGAAGGAAAGAAAAGACAACATACCTTACAACATGGTACACTTTGCAGGGTAGCTTACATAATAAAGATGCACGCACAAAGGTCAGATGCTAATGGAACAAAAACTGCATTAAAAACCATACAGCAGCACTGGGGGTTTCATAAGCACGCTGAGACTCAGAACAATTCTGGATGTGAATCCAACACTGGGTTCAACAGAATCATGTCTATTCATTAACTGAGATGCGTGTACTGCAATCTGATAATTCTCTGCTCATGGGACCCATACCAGTGCAGTGTGCATATCATACCTATGGTCAGAAGGGACTGTCATGATAGTTAGTCTGACCTCCTGCACATTGCAGACCACAGAACCTCACCTACTTACCTCCTGTAATAGACCCATAACCTCTCGCCAAGTGACTGAAGTCCTCAAATCATGGTATAAAGACTTCAAGTTACAGTGACTCCCCCATTTACACTAGTTTAAACCTCCAAGGGGCTTGGGCCCTATGCTGTGAAAACCCCCAGGCTCTCTGGCAATCTGACATGGGGAAAATTGCTTCTCGACCCCAAATATGGTGATCAGTTAGACCCTGAGAATGTGGACAGGACCCACAAGCGAGGCACCTGCCCAAGAATTCTCTGTAGTAACTCATAGACCTCCCCATGCAATGTCCCATCTCTGGGTGGGAGATATTTGCTCTGTGGGGGCTAGACCTACCACCACCACGACAGTTTGCAACAGGCAATCGCCTTTGGCTCATATGGTAGACACTTGTGTTTTGGAGATGAAGAACTAGTGTTCTTGGCCCCATTTCATAACTTGTATGTGTAGTTTATCTACTGAGATACCCTTTGTGGGTATCATTACACCAACCCTCTGCACCTGCACCCCTGACGTCTGTTTCCTGTTACACAGAGAGGCTGGTCCAGGTCTCTTCCCCTGCCAAAGAAAAACTACAACTGCTGTTCTGTTTATAACAGTGCCCAGTAAGGTATCCTGCCACTGCTACCTGTGTAATCTACTGCAGAGCAGGGAGGGCCTGCTTTACTAACATCGTCATACAATAAAACCACATAAGGCCAGGCCCCTGGCTGGCGCTAATTCATCTTTTGGCAGGAAGGCTACACATTGACGAGCCAATATGAGGTGCAGTTATTGAACAGGTTGCCCTGGGATACTTTGCAGTTTTCCCTAATCCTCTTCCAAGCCAGTCAAACCCCTTGTTAGGATATCAGTTTTGCTCCCAGCAATCTGAGGAAACCGTCCTCAGCGTACAGGGATTTCTAACACCTGCACTGCATGAGTATGCTTAGAGGTACAGGAAGGGTTTTTCCATCTTTAGCATATCTCCTGTGGAAGCAGGAGACTCCGCCATTCCTGCCTCTAGGGAGGCTCCCTAAAGGGGGGTGGGGGGAGCACCAGTGCCCAAACCCTGCCCTCTGCACTGCCCCTTCCCCTGAGGCCCCACACCGTGCTGTGCCAAGGCCCCACCCTCATGGCGCTCTGAGCCCCTGCCCTTGTGCTGCCCCTTCTGCCTGAGTCACCGGCCTAGCGCTACCCCTTCCCCTAAGGCCCCGCTCCCATGCTGCCTTTTCCCCCCAAGACCCTGCCCTCTGCTCACTCTCCTCCCGTGCTTTACTTTCCCTTACAGCCGGTAAAAAATGGGAGGGCTATCACTTCTAAAAGTGACGAGGACCTGGGCCCCCTTGTTCCAGTGCTCCTGCCTAGCTTTTGTGAGAGCTTGGAAGATCACCCAGCTCCCCAAGAGTGTCTTTTGGCTGGGATGTCACATATGCAGCAGTGTGCACCCCTCCTCCCCTTTCCATTCTTGCCCACTTGGGGCCAAGCCACACAACCTGGATGGCTCTTGGAATGTACAGCTTGTTTGCGTGCAGCAGTAGGGACAAGATTTTGCCCTTAAGTCCTAGCGCTTTGTGTAGAGAGGACTGGTTGGCAGGTCCCATTTGGCTCTTTGAAATACGTGGTTATGGTGATGTGGCTTGCTTTTCAAATGCAAAGACTGATTCAAGTTGTACTGCCAGTTGATGGGGTGGCTCCGTCCTGAGATGTGCATGTGACTTCCCAGTGATCAGAGTGGCACATGGTGCACCCAAAGGCACGACTGGTAACCTTTCAGTCACCCTTTGCTCAAAACAAGAGAGCAGCTCAGCAGGGCAACTGAATTGGTGTATAGATGCATTTGCTGATGGTGTGTTTGTCTGACCGGTATTTGATATGTCCTATTGAAACTGGACAAACTGCATGGCAACTTCACTGCTCCTTAGCACAGAACAGTTTTAGGGTAAGGCCAGGGGCGCCCCATTGTACTAGGCACAGCACACATACCATAGGCCCTGTCCTGAAGAGCATATGGCCGAAATGTTCAGAGCTGGCAAAGCAATAACTTGTTAGGTAGTGTGGGCCAAATCCTGCTCTCGGCATTGTTCATAACTGCAGAACTTGATTCAGATTCTGTCATTGAGCTGGGATATTGAACAGGGTTTGTTTTTTAAATGGAAGCTTTGAAGCTAATACGTATCAATTTACACCCATTAGAACAGTGAGGAGCTTCTTAAATAATTTCCTGACAAGCTGCACCTCCTGAGAGCATTATCAGACCTGGTTTTGTGCTGAAGGGAGTTATAAAACCAGCACAGCTTGCTGGGATTTGTATGTGCACAAAACTAGGCCAAATGGTACAGAACCATAACACACAGCTAATGGACTACATCTAGAAAAGCTCTTCCTTTCTTGGGCAAACCCATTGTAGGAGTTTTGCATTATGAAGGACTTCAGGATTTGGCCCAATGGCTTTATTTCCCCCTTTAATTACAACTTTCAATGAATGATGATACTTTTACTCACAGTAAGGTTTTAAAAGGACCACAGAGGAAGAGTTACAGCCTCCATCATGGCTCTCCACCCCACATTGTTACTTATAATGCACAGGACCATAAACATAAACCTTAAAAGATTCATTGCCAGTTGCTAAAAGGTGCAGCGCTAACAAAAATCTACTGAGCTGTTTACAAATAGGATCTAGAGTAGTGGTTCTTATTGAAGCTGTTCCATTTTAATTAACCATTAATTGGGCCAAAGCAGCAAAAATGAGACACCCTCTGTAATTCAGAGGTTGGGGTAGTTCCCTGGGATGTTGAAAACCTGGGTTCAATCCCTATGTCTGGTTGGGGAGGAGCAGACCTTTGAAGAGGGAGTACCCTTAACCTTTGCTGTTGAAGCTGTTCCACTTTAGCTAGGAATTGGGGCAAAGCAAGCACTAATAGTAAAGGGCCCTCTGTAGCTCAGAGGTTAGTGTTTGTTCCTGGGATGCTGAAGATCCTGGTTCAGTTCCTCCCTCTACCCGGGGAGGGACAGGTCTTTGGAGAGGGAGCGCCCTTAACCTTTCTTCTTGAAGCTGCTTCCACTTTAATGAACTATGAATTTCCCAAAAGCAAGCTCATCTAAAGAGATGCCTTCTCTGGTGTAGAGGTTTGGGCACTCCCCTGGGATGCTGAGGACCCTGGTTCAATCCCTGCCATGGGCAAGGGGTTTACAACATGTATCGGCTGCCTCTGGGGCCTTTTATTTAAATATTTGTTGGGGGGGGGGGCGCGCGCACCTTAAAAAAGCAAGTCACTCTTTTGTCCCCCGCGGCTAGGCTACCCGCCCAGGCTGTGGGAGACCCCAGGCCCAACCCCTCCTCTGCAAGGGGTTGTGCCAAGGCTCTCCCACCTCCCAGGAGACCACCCGCCTCCCGCCTCCCGCTTACACCTCCCAGCCCCACCCCCCACCTGGCCCCCCAGCCACCGCCCCTCCCGCCTCCCAGGCCCACCCCCCACCCCTCCCGCCCTTGCCCCCACCCACCACTCTTGTGAAGTGAGCGATCTCTGTTCAAACCCCCTTCTGTTTCCAGAAAGACAAGGGCCTTCCGCAAGCGAAAGGGGACCTAAACAGAAACCTCCCACTTCTCTCCTGGGAGGTGGGACAGCCTTCTCCAAATCCTTTTAAATAGTCAGAGGAAGGATTTGAACCAGAATCCTCCACCTCCTAAGCAAGCAACTTAACCACTGGACTATAGAGTGACCCTAGGCCATTGCCCGGCCCAGTTCATAGTTAACTAAAGTGGCGACAGCTTCAAGAGAAAAGATACACGCAGCTCAAATCCTAGGTCCTTCAGGACCGGGGACTTGAACCAGGCTCTCCAACACCATAGGTGCAAGCCCTGGCCACTAGGCTATACAGGGCTGCTTGCAAATTACCTTTGCTTTGGACCATTTAAGAATTAATTAAAGTGGAAGCAGCTTCAAGAGGAAAAGCCAAGGGCACTCCCTCTTCAAATCCCTGCCCCCCATTCAGCACAGGAAAGACTTGAACCAGGGTCTTCAGCAACTTAGGAAAGAGCCTTATCCCCTGAGCTACAGCACGCTTCTTATCTTTGTAGCTTGCTTTGGCTCCATTCATAGTTAATTAAAGTGGAACCGTTTCAACAGGAAAGGTTAAAGGAGCCCGCACAGCAGAATACCTTGTAGCCCAGCAGTTGGGACCACAACTTGAGAGGTAGGTGGGTGCTATACAAATTCCTTTTCATCAAACATCACTCTCCCCCGGCCTTGGTGACTACCCAAAACACTGGATGATAGAGTGATTCTCAGGCTGTCTGTGGCCCAATTAAGAGTTAATTAAAGTGGAACAGTTTCACCAGCAGAGGCAGCACAACCCACATGAAAATATCCTTAGCTCAGGGCACTCACTTGAGAGACAGCAGATCCCTGTTCATCTCATTTTTTAGAGGAGGAGGAGGGGAGGGCTGTGGGAGGTGTGTGTGTGTTAAACTATCATCTACTACAGCCCACGTGAGGCCCTAACCACTGGGGCTTAAAGGTTATGAGGGAAAGCTCATTCCCCGCTCAGGACACTCATCTGGGAGACAGCAGATCCCAGTTCCCAATCCCCTCTGTGCATTGGGCAGAGGGAGGAAACTGCCTCAGGTTCTCCCCTATCCTGGGTGCGCACCTCAACCTAACCGCTATAAGGGAGGCTGTCTCCCCGCTTGTGTGGAGTTCGGCGGATGCTGAGCGTGCCTCCCAGCTCCAGTGCTGCAGGGATGACAGGCAGGGCGATGTCTGTTGGCCTCTGGTTTGAGAATTGGGCTGGGGCTCAGGCATGATAATACGCAGCTGGTGCCCAGAGTATGGCAGCAGGGTATGTGCTCAGAGGCAGACACATACACACAGAGGGAACTTTTAGAGCAAAAACCTAGGCACCAAGTGAATTGAGGTGCATCCAGGGTCAGGCGGCAGCCGAGCTGGGGTTTTGTGGATCACAGCGGTGCCGAAACCTGGGACTTAGGCTCCACCCGCCCTTTGTGTGCCTATACTGTGTGTGTCCACTCTTGGCTGCCTTGAATGCTGGGTTGTGTGGCTGTGGTATGAACTGAGCTCACTCAGTTCACTCCCCTACTCAGCGCTGCATGCCTGCTGCCTCAGTGCTCTCTGTACCTCCAACTAAAATGCTGCTGAAGTTCAGGGGAAAGGAGAGGCTCAACTGACACAAAAACTAAACCCCGACAGTATTCTGGGTCTGCATCTAGCATACCAGTTCTCAAGCCAATCTGGCTCTATATTTGCATTTTACAGCACCTTAAAATTAAGCACAGGTCATTTGCTAGGAGGAGAAGGGAGCTTCATCTCAGCAGTCCCTTGACTGTGACCCTAAATTTGCACCACCAATGATACCCAAGGCCTGCTACTAGCATTGTCTGCCTTTGAACAAATACTGCTGCAGGCTTTGTGCATCTCTGGCACCTGTTGACATTCCCGGTCTTGCTCACAGACCCAAAATAAAAGTCTAGTAATGCTGGGCTCATTGGGTTTTGGAGCTGTGTGTTGGTCACCTCAGGAGAAGGCAAGTAAGATGTTTTCTATGGGAATACTGCTCCCTCACCCCCCGACTTTGTGCAAAAGAAAAGTTATCTCTTCCCAACCACACCAGCTGGAGTAGATAAACCCCCACCTCTGAGCCAGACCGTTTCCCTGGGTTCACTGAGTATTGCTGAAGAGTTAACAACTAACCCCTGTGACGCTGCATCCCTTACTCACTCAAACTCTGTGATATGCCCTGGCATAAGCCTGGAGTGAAATCAGGTGTGTGTGTGGGTGGACCCACATCTTCCACTTGCACCCAACCAGTGACCCTTGAGAAGGTCTTTAATCTCCACCTCCTCATTCAGCAAATCATTAACGCCCCCACAGGGGCAATAACTTTAAAAGGCCCAGCTGTTAAGGGGACACCCCTTCCTACTAGGTCCCCGCTCTGAAATCAGCACAGGAAAAAGCTTGCTGCTCAAATCCTTTCTTCTCCTCCAGTGAAGGGGGGATTAAACCAGCATCTCAGGTAAGGTATCCTAGGCCATACCAGGCTTCTTGCAAATGAGTCCTGTTTTGCCCCATTTAATAGTTAGTGGAACAGCTTCCAGAGGAAAGAAGCTCCCTCTTCAAACCTGTTCTTAACAGGCAGAGGGAAGAGTTGAAGCAGGGTGGTCGTCCCCCCCCTCCCCCCGCCCCCCCCCACTCTCTCAAGATCAGCAGCCTAACCTCCAGTCTATAGAGCAATTCTGAGCCTTTTGCTGGCCCAACTGGTAATTAATTGAAGTGGAAAAGCTTCAAGATGCTGGCTTTTCTCCTCTATCTGGTGTGCAAAGCTGTAACCACTGGAGCTCAGAGCCAAGTCTGAGCTGGAGGTTGCTCTGTCAGCACCAGTAACAGCAGATCAGGGAGTGTCAGAGGCACAGTGAACATCTGTCCTGCCCCTGCCCCAAAGGCCCTGAGTCTGGTACTGCCCATGCAAAACCCAGTGGCTGTTTGTCAACACCACAGAAACACCATTGCACAGAAGAGGGAAACATGCGTTTCATGGCTCTGCAGAACCCGTAACTCACCACAACTGGCAGCGTCTGCTCAGATGAGGTCTGGGCCTACAATGCCAAGGCTGGGGGGTGTAGATCAAGGGTGAGCTGGCAGTTCTTGATGTTTGGAGTCGGGGAGCCCAGGACTGGCATAGCAGTGGACTGTGGGTCAGGATGGAGAAGCGCTGGCAGTGGGGTGCTCAGGACTGGATGCGGGGGGCTGTGGGTCAGGACTATGGGCACAGCTGGGGTGTGTGTGTGGGGAGCTCAGGCCTAGAATTGCAGAGGGGGGTTATGGGTGAGAGCCATTGGCAGAGCTGGGTGTGTTGGAGGTTTGGTGAGCTCTTGCCTACCCTTCTCTCAGCACTGTTAGTGAGCGCCAAATCTCCCTGCAGAAGACAATAAGTGAGTAACTCATGCCCTGACGCACAAAAGGTTTGCAGGTGCCTCCTGGGTTTTCAGATCAGCTTCTCATTGCTCTAAACCCCCACGACATCCCATCCTTGGCTGATAAATAAGTTGGAAAGCCCTGGGCTTGACTCAAAGCCCACTCAAGGCAATGGGAAGACTTAGTGAGTCCAGAGCTTTGGATCAGCTCCATTTTGAAGAGGGTGGGGATTAGGAGATGACCCCTGCCACATGGAAACCACTTCAGTTTCTCAGGAAATCATTTTCCAGCTGGTTTTTCAGACTGTCTCCTTCTCTCTCCTTAAATACCCATAGAGAGAGGTGTGGGATGCTGTATGGACTATAGATGACCATTTATAGTTTTTCCATTGATACTTTACATGGCATATCTTGTAAGATGCATTGCAATTGGGTAATATTGATATCAATAATATTATAATTTGCTAAGTATGATCTTGTTCATAGGAACATATCATCTTTGTATTGTGAGTTAATATGTGATATCTGTATCTCAAACTTGTGCTGTTTCTGGGTGACACCCCCAGACAGATTGCCCTTGATAGGCAATTAAGCAGGCTAGATAATGCTGATGCCAATTAGCTATACAATGAAGCCACTGAGAGAAGGCAGCCATTGATGAGTCAGCAGGACCTGTACTAGGGACATGCCTGTGGGCAGGGGACTCAAGTGCTTTTCTGTGCCCATGTCCTGTGAGCTTGTGTTTGGGACAGAGGATGTATAAGTCACATAGCAAAGGCTATAAAAAGGCAGCTGCATAGTCTCCATTTTCTCTTCAATCCTGCTTCTCACCTCTGCAGTAACTTCTCTATAAACTGAAGCTTTGAACAAAGGACTGAGACACCCATCCAAACTTTGGATGTGTTCCAGGGGGACTTTACAAGCCAGCAAACTCACCAGTACTGCTAAGAACCTGATATATGGACTCTGAAGTCATATGTATGTATCTGATTGCTTTGACCGTTTAACAGCTCTGGTCTTCCCTTTCTTTTATAATAATCATTTAGCTTTAGATACTAAAGGAATGGCTGGCAGCATGGTATTTTGGGTAAGATCCAAACTAGCATTGATTTGGTAATGTGGCTGGCCTTTTAGGGATCAGAAGAACATTTTGTATAGCAAGTTTTAAATTCCCTTCTCACTTCAATGGACCTATTTGCTGGTTGGAGTAATTTCTTTTTTAGCCTCTTGATAACCAGTGTGGTGGATCAGGAGCACAGTTTGACTGGTTGGTGAATCTAACTACAGTGTGAACCATCAGTCTTGGGGATAATCTGCCACAGGGGAGGATTTGGTGACCTAAGATGGCACCATCCAACACTTCTGTTGTAGTAACTACATTGTTCCTCTGGCTGCTGTGCTCCTAATAACTAACCCTCCAGCTGTTGCAGAGATCGGCATGGGTCTTGCGGGCTTTGGCCTATTTTTCATTCTTTTTGGGGTGCTCTTGTACTTTGACTCAGTGCTGCTGGCCTTTGGAAATGTGAGTACCTCAAAACCTTGGCCCCCCTTCCTTGCCACTCCTGAGGGCAAAATATAGCAATAGGACAGGGGCCCAGACACAACAACCCCTCTGCAAACAGTCATGGCTCTCATGGTGGAGTGTGCCAGCCCTTTGGCCCGGTACAGCTTCCTATTATGAGAGGAACAGGGCTAGTCTCTGTTCAAATCCCACTCAGGTTTGTGTGACAAACTTGCTGGGTTTCAGTCCAGCTGTGCTGGTGTCCCCATCCTTACACTCACCACAATTGGTGCTAACTGATCCCCTTGTAGGCAACCTTGAAAGAGAAGCCAAGAATCAAATCCCATGGAGACTAAACTATTATCTCCCTACTGGGGATGCTCCTTCCCAATCAGGGTTGAGACACATGGTGTGGGGGACCCTAGTATGGTGCAGCACATACCTTCGGGGTGGGCGGAGGGGAGGGGAACTGAGCATTTCAGTCTCCAGGGAAGTCAGCCCAGCACCTCTCCTGCCAGGCACTCAAGTACTTCTAAAAGTTGTCTTGAATTTACAGATACAAATTAAGGGCTTGTCTACACATGGAAATTCATTCAGACTCGGGTAGGGTGTAAATTTAACAGATTATCTATTCCTGATTAACTCCATGGATGGATGCTCTTATTCTGAACTAGTTTTAATCCACTCTGGAAACAGATTAATGAATTAGGAGTAAGGTACAGTTACTCTGGGATAAGCGCATCCATGCATGGTGTTAATCCAGAACGGCTATTCTGGAATAACTCTCCAGTAACTATTAGTAACTATTAATGGAATGATGTCAGACTGGAGGGAGGTCTCCAGTGGGATTCCACAGGGATCTGTTCTGGGTTGGGTGTTTAACATTTATAAATGACCTGGATGTAGGAATAGAGTACACTGATCAAACTTGCAGATGACACAAAGCTAAGGGGGGATGTTAACACTTTGGAGGACAGAGCTAAAATTCAGAGGGATCTTGATTAAACTGGAGAACTGGGCTATAAGCAACAAAATGCAATTCAGTGAAGATAAATGTAAGATGCTACACTTAGGGAAGAAAAACCAAAAGCACAAATATAGAATAGATGGTAACTGGCTTTTCAGCAGCACTGCTGACCAGGATTGGGGAGTTGTGGTGGATCACAACCTCAGCATGAGTCAGCACTGTGCTGCTGTTGCAAAAAAAAATAGTTTGAAGCATAGCATGCAAGTCATGGGAGGTGATACTACTGCTCTCTACTTAGCCCTGGTTAGGCCTCAGCTGGAGTACGGTGTCCAGTTTTGGTCACCAATGTATAAAAAGGATGTAGAGAAACTGGAAAGGATCTAGAAACGAGTGACAAAGATGATCAAACAGCTGCATTCTAGCCCTATGAGCAAAGGCTGAAGGAACTGGGTCTCTTTAGTTTGAAAAAGGAGACTAAGGGGGGGACATGATAGCAGTCTTCAAAGGCTGCCACAAAAAAGATGGAGAAGTTGTTGTTTTGCCACAGGAGGAGACAATGGCTTCAAATTACAGTGTAGTTGATGTAGATTAAATCTGAGGAGAACTTCTTCACCAAGGGAAGGTCATGCCTGACTAATCTAATCGCCTTTTATGATGAGATTACTGGTTCTGTGGATGAAGGGAAAGCAGTGGATGTATTGTTTCTTGACTTTAGCAAAGCTTTTGACACGGTCTCCCACAGTATCCTTGTCAGCAAGTTAAGGAAGTATGGGCTGGATGAATGCACTATAAGGTGGGTAGAAAGCTGGCTAGATTGTCGGGCTCAACGGGTAGTGATCAATGGCTCCATGTCTAGTTGGCAGCCGGTGTCAAGTGGAGTGCCCCAGGGGTCGGTCCTGGGGCCGGTTTTGTTCAATATCTTCATAAATGATCTGGAGGATGGGGTGGATTGCACTCTCAGCAAATTTGCGGATGATACTAAACTGGGAGGAGTGGTAGATACGCTGGAGGGGAGGGATAGGATACAGAAGGACCTAGACAAATTGGAGGATTGGGCCAAAAGAAATCTGATGAGGTTCAATAAGGATAAGTGCAGGGTCCTGCACTTAGGATGGAAGAATCCAATGCACCGCTACAGACTAGGGACCGAATGGCTAGGCAGCAGTTCTGCGGAAAAGGACCTAGGGGTGACAGTGGACGAGAAGCTGGATATGAGTCAGCAGTGTGCCCTTGTTGCCAAGAAGGCCAATGGCATTTTGGGATGTATAAGTAGGGGCATAGCGAGCAGATCGAGGGACGTGATCGTTCCCCTCTATTCGACACTGGTGAGGCCTCATCTGGAGTACTGTGTCCAGTTTTGGGCCCCACACTACAAGAAGGATGTGGATAAATTGGAGAGAGTCCAGCGAAGGGCAACAAAAATGATTAGGGGTCTAGAGCACATGACTTATGAGGAGAGGCTGAGGGAGCTGGGATTGTTTAGTCTGCAGAAGAGAAGAATGAGGGGGGATTTGATAGCTGCTTTCAACTACCTGAAAGGGGGTTCCAAAGAGGATGGCTCTAGACTGTTCTCAATGGTAGCAGATGACAGAACGAGGAGTAATGGTCTCAAGTTGCAATGGAGGAGGTTTAGATTGGATATTAGGAAAAACTTTTTCACTAAGAGGGTGGTGAAACACTGGAATGCGTTACCTGGGGAGGTGGTAGAATCTCCTTCCTTAGAGGTTTTTAAGGTCAGGCTTGACAAAGCCCTGGCTGGGATGATTTAACTGGGAATTGGTCCTGCTTCGAGCAGGGGGTTGGACTAGATGACCTTCTGGGGTCCCTTCCAACCCTGATATTCTATGATTCTTAACTATGAAGAACATATGAAGGACAATGGAACAGAGGCCTCAGGAGCTTGTGGAAGCTGCTTCACTGCCAGTTTCCAAAAGGAGGCTGGGTAGCCCTCTGTCTCAGATGGTTTAGACCCAACAAATCCTGCATCTTGGCAGGGGGTTAGACCAGATGACCCTTACGGTCCCTTCTAACCCTATGATTCTTTGGGTACCTCTGCCATTAGGAGCTACAGCAAGATGTACATACCTGTGCTCCAGGTAGAGAAATGCAGAGTGACAGCTTTGGCACCTTAGAGCTGCACCTGTCCTGCACAGGATAGGTGGCTCTGTTCATTTTTAAACTGGATCTGTGTCATTCTATGGAATTACCATACAGGGCAGGAGGAATTTTAAGGCTCTAGGTCTGTGCCTAGAACTGTGGAGCAGAGTTTTCCCAGCATGTGCACAAAGCATACAACAGTGTAGGCCTGCAAAAATTCCAGAAGAACCTACCTCCTTCAGGTGTTGTGAACTCCTTAATTTCACTCCGAGGCCCATCTCCTCTCCCGTTGACTACAACCATCTCCAGTTTGTAGTTGCTGTAAGGAAACAGCCGGGACACTATGCCCCGTGGTCGGTCTCCAACAAAACCCACAGACTGCCTTTTTTTGGAGACCCACAGGTTCTTCAGCAAACTACTTTCTCTCCAGAAATAGGCCTTCAAGAAATATGTAGGGCAAGTGAAGCTTTTCCCATTCAGGTACAATTGGTTTTAATTAATAAAGCATAACAATTCTTTGCCTCTCAGTGCTTTAGAACAATTAATTAAGCCTCATAACTGCCCAGGAAGTAGGTCAGTAATATTATCTCCATTTTACAGATGCAGAAGCTGAGGAATGGTCAGGCTAAGTGATTTGCCCAAGGTCACAGTGAGTCAGCTGCAGAGATCAGGATGGAACTGAACAGTTCTGGTTCCAAGTCCTCAGCTCTAGGCAGAGAGCATTACCCCTCCAGATGAATTAGTACATTTTAACTATAAAGAAAGGAAGAGGCTTAATATGTCCAGGCACAATTAAAAGTCTGAACTTGAAAAAGATGCTGATTCAAATCCCTACAAATATAGATTTTTTTAGATAGAAAATAGATATACAAGGTGCACAAGAGAAAGTAATGAAAACGAAGGCAGAATTCAAAGAATTTTCTATGAATATTGAATTCTTGGATTTGAAAGGTATGAACATGTACAGAATATGCCACCAACCTGTATTGCTAAATTCTCAAAAGCTTTTTCTATCAGATTTTTGATTAAGTCCAGACTTTTCTGCTTGTGATCAGGCACTGCAACTGGCACATGAGATTATTAGCAGCGCGTATGTTTGATAAAGAACAGTTGTTGCAATGACTATACAGTATATTTAGCTCTATACTTTCTTTAGTTTTCCGTTAGTATGTTTTGTTTTAAATCTTGACCAGAGCAAATCCAGATAGCGTTTATTAAGACTGCCTACATTAGGGATGACACAAATCAGTATATTGGTATCTGAGGATTCTTTCTCCTCCTCCCCCCTTCTCCCATGAAAACCAGGCAAATTGCATAATGATGAAAGGGTGCAACGGAACCGTTCTAGAGACAGGAGTTGTCTTATTTAGGTATAATACAAGCAGCAGCGATACCTCAACCTTACTTAGCAGGGGCCACCTTTCGGGGTGGGGAAAGTAGTAGTGTTTATATGGCCCATGTATATATGGCCCTACTGTAGGGCTCAGTGGTGTGGGCACCGAACAGACTCTTTTCTGACTGTAAGAGCAAAGACTCCAGTCAGTAGCACATATTAGGCTGTGCATGTTTGCATATGCAGGACGAAGTCTCATTACAAGACCAAATCCTACTCTCACTCAAGTCTGAGTATTGCCCTTGATGTTCAATGGCAGCAGAATCTGGCCCTAAATCAGCCCCTGCAAACAAGATCTCCAAAGATCTTGTTTTCCAGTCATTAAACAAAAACCAGTCTGTGTGTTTCTTTAGTCTTCAACACACAGGTGTTCTTCCAGAATGACTAGGCATGATCACTAATGTGCCCACATAATGATTGCACCCAAGGTTATTAGGCCCAACTTACTGTTTTATGTCATCCCCACTGCATACTGGCCACATTTCCAGGTCACCCTTTGTGAGCAAGGTTAGCTGTATTAATAGTCAGTATCCAAACAATTTGGTTTTGCTCACTCTGTATTCCTTAAGTTGTCCCTGGATGGTATCCGGGTATACTCGGCTCCATTGGAGACTGACTGCTGTGCTGTTTAGAACTTTTAGCCTAATATCAGTGGGGGCAGCCTTGGGATCTAAGCGTTCAGGAATAAAACAAAGTGTAGATTAGGCACACACTGGGTTGGTGGTTTTTAATTCCAACAGTAGTCTACACCCCCTTTCTTTCTGAAGTTTACCTCCTGCAATTCCTGCTAGGCAGGTTTTTGAGGCATTTTGTTTTTCATTCTAGAGTCATCTTGGGGTAAATATAATCAGACTTGCAAAAGCCCCTGCTGCCACCTTGTGGCATTCAGGAGCAGTTTGCCTATGTTAGAATATTTGCAGGAAGACAGGATCTCATTTGTGCAGTTATCCCAACAAAAAGTCACAATCTTGTCACACTTCAAGGATTGCCACATCTGATGCAACAAAACAGCAGGAGCCGGTCAATTCTAGAGTTCTTGCTTAAAGTACTTAAGGGATGAATGTGTGTCCCACTGCCATGCAGTAAATATACCCAGATAATGAAACTGGAGAAGCAATATACAGAACATATTACTTACCTCCCTAACACCTTCCATCTGAAGATCTCAAAGTATTTTCCTACACTAGCAGGGAGCTGTGAAGTATTAAATATCCAAGGCACAGAGGTCAAAATCCACTTCAGGTGTGTACCCCTTCTCTCCTCTCCTCCTCGTGTGCCCCCCCCCCCCCCCCCAGTCAGTGGCAGAGTTGGGAATCCAGTCCAAAAATCTCTGTTCAGAGACCTTTGCTCTAACCATTAGTCTGTACAGCCAACTTTCTAAAGAGAATGATTTAAAAATGTTTCCCATTATATGCTAGTATTCTTTTTGGCTGTGCCAGATAAAGGAATTACTTCCTTGTTTAACAAGATCTTGCTAATTTTAGGAATCTTAGATTTTGAAAAGGGCAATAGCTCATGTTCAACCATGGGCCAGATTCTCAGCTGGTGTGACTTGGCATTGCTTCACTGAAGCCAGTGAAGCTCTTCAGATTTACACACCAGCTGAGGAGCTGATCCAGTGTGTCCACAATCCAACAAGACTCTGCTGTTTGGAAGCAACAACACTGGGTCAGTGCAAGGCAGAGTCTCCAGCTGTCATGCAACATGTTGACCATTTAACAATTCCCCCAGTAAACACTGATGCAGCCACACTTTAGCTGGCTCCATCCTCCAAACAGATTGTTTGCATGTTTTTAAACTGGCTAGCCCTCTCCCCTCTTAGTTTTAAAGGATCCCAGCTGTCTTTGTGCCTTGAATGCAGCTACTGCGCTAGCACGGCTTGGAAGCATGCCTGTCTAAGTTGTGTGCTCTAGGATGGCTCGGAAGCTAACAGAGTGAGGTGCAAGGTGACTTACGTGAGAGAGAGCAGGTGCAAATGAGTCTGAGTCCAGCTTACCCAAAGTTGGATCCCAATAGGCCAGCTCCTCCGCTGGTGTCAACTGGAACTCCAGTGAAGTCTCTAAAGCTATGCTGGTTTACACCAGCGGATGATCTGGCACAGTGTCCTTAAGTGATTGTCCTCTTCACCATCTAGACTAATCTGGTACTCCTGAGACTTTCTGACCAGGCAGGTTCTGAATCTAAGGGATACTTGGGTTGCTCCTGGCGGTGCCTCTCCAGGAGGGAACAATGTGTTACAATCTGTCAGCCACTCATGGTGTTGCTGTGCGATCACTCCTGATCCATTTAACAGCAGCACTTCCCTCGGGCCTCTGCAATGGATCAGCTACTTTGAGAAGCAAGCATGCAATCGGTCGCCCCTCTCTGCTTCCATTACAGGTTAGGACTGACTGCGTCAGTCTGCCACAAACTTAGGGGCCTGCTGCAGCAGTCGCTTTATGGACTTCCTCTGACCTGATGGGGAGGAACCCTGTGCCTGGGTGGGTGGAGTCAGGCCTGGCTCACCCCACCCACAGGAAGTATAAAAGGTAGAGCCTCCAGCTCAGCTGGAGCTGAGCCTGGGAAGGAGAGAGACTTATCTTGCTTGCTGCTAGGCCTCTGACTTCACTGCTGACCCTGAGGAGATGCTGGCTATCTACCCCAGAGAGACAGGACACCCAGGGAGCTGAGGTACCAAACAAAGGGGTAGTTTGGTTTTGGGTTGGGTTTGCCTGAATCCAGACCAGCATGTTTCAGGCAGATCTCCGCTGACCCAGTGGTGGATGCTCGACCACTGTTAGGTCCCTGGGCTGGGACCTGGTGGAGTAGGATGGGCCTGGGCTCCCTGCTGCCAACCCCAACCCTGGGGTGGCAACCTCCCCACGGTAGGCCAAGAGGCCTATGTTTGTCTTCTGTCTGTCTGAGCTTGGTGCTGTGCTCTGCTCTGCCTGAGGCCCTAAGCCCCTAGACTGTTGGGTGCTCCTCCCTGCCAAGAGGGTCAGGGGCTAGCCTCTGATTCACTAATTCCCCCTGATATGAGGCAGTGATCCGGCCTAACTAGGACCCAGAGGGGGAGGGACAACCACCACCACATTACACAACAGCAGAACAACCCTTTGCTTTCACAGCCAATCATCTAGAGTTACATGGTGATGAAGAATGGCCAGAGCCTGCAGAAGATCTTTGTTCACTCAGTACTAGCTTTCTAATGGGGAAATGCACTTGCTTTGGTTTCACTGTAGCTTGTATAAGAACTTCTGATCTCTGCTGGAATACTCATTTAAAACTAATGCACCCACCCATTGGAGAATCTCAACGGATATCCCTAGCAAAAGTGATTGGTGGTGAGATTCAGAAAGGATGGAGCACAACTATCCTCTGAATCAGGTTCTTTTAAAGGTGTCATGTGAGGCGGCACCCCCCCATCACTAGTCACCGTTGAAAATCTCTGCTGGAAATTATTGGAGGAAGAAAGCTTGTAATTAGGGCTAGATGCAGGAGTCACTAGGCAAGTTTCCATGGCTTCCTTTATGCCAGAGGTCAAACTAAAAAGGATCATTATGGTCATCTAGCCTTAATCTAATGTTATGTATTTAATGTGCAAGAGTTAGCCATTTACAAAAAACATACTGTATCTTGTGGCAGAAACTGCTCCCCAAAACAACCAGTTTATGGGGGGAAAGGGAAAACTAGGCAATAAGACATGGTAAAACAATCAAAGGAGATACATAACTTGTAGTAAAGCAATCCCAACAAAGCAAGAGCCAAGTTTAGTTTGCCAGAAAAACTATTGGTTAAAGACTTTTGCAATAGGAATTAAGTTATCTGAAGCTTTAGACAAGATAGTCTGGTGATTTCAGGACCAAGGACAGAGCAGCCCCTTAAAGGCCAATGGGATTTTTTTCCCCTCTCTAGAAACATTTTTCACGAGTGCACTTTGCAGTAGGAGAGGAAATGGAAAATGTGTGAACGTCTAATACTTCCCTGAAAACTTCTAAGGTAAGCGGAGATTCCTAAGGCTTATCCCAGGGAGGGAGTGGTATGGTCCCTTGGAGGTTTGAATTGGTTGAAGATACCACCAAGAACCATGCTGAGACTGATTTGCTTTTAGCAGTGGGTGAAGTGCCTGAGGCTCTAGCTTGCAGATCCTATGTGCAGAGTTTGCACAGCTCTAATATTGATTGGCACTGCAGCATGTCAGAGTCAAAAAGCCTGTGGCACAAGGTGGACATGTAACATTATAAATGGTACTTAGCACAAGTTAGCTGGGGCAGAGGAAACTCTTCTGCACCACCATTTAATCATACACAGCAGAAGACTCTGCTCTTTCTAGTGTGCTCACCCAGGGAGTGAAGCAAATAAACGCTGATGGCCTCTAATGGATGCTGGGTATACAGAGCTAACCCTGCAATGGCTGAGCTGTACAAAAGTCTTTCAGCAGCATGGCCACAAAACCCAACATTTGATTTGCTACTGTTAAAGCAGCCCCAGTTATGTGCCTGAGAAGCCTTTGAAAAAGCTAAGGCCACACTAGCCCATTAAGATGTTGCTCAGCTTATACATGTATTAACCCCCAAGAATGTTCAGGCTGTTTGGTTTTTTGTCTCATCCTAGGTCAAAAGCAGATGTTGGCCACTCTGAATCACACACAAGAACAATAAGCTGCAGGTAAAGATACTGTTATCAGGGGGGCTTGGGAGTGAAGTAAAAGCACTCCTAAGGTTAGCATCTTTAGAGAGAAACTATTGGAACAAACCTATCCAGTAGTTTAGCCCATTGCACATTGTATTCACTAGGGGCATGTGCAGGATCTAGTGTCCATACTTAGATTGTTTCCCATCTTTTTATAATTATCCCAGTCATTTAGGGAGCTAAATAATGAGATCTAGCTTCAAAGAACTGAACTCTCCAAGACCAAATCTCACTTTAGTTTAGCTCCAGCAAGACACACATTCAGGTGTATTTGAGTCCCTGCGGAACCCAAATGCACAGTCCCCAATATCTACTTTAAACTGAGAGAAATACCTTAAGACACTGAAAGCTGGCAACTGTGCAGCATCACAGTGGTGTGGGGTGTGTGTGTAAGGCAATCTAAGTTGTATTCTTTATCTATCCCTGGCTCTGCCTCTTGAAGCTTGTGGCTAAGAGCAGGGGATGTTAGGATTTTGAGTTTTTGTGCTCTGAGCTCAACCAGTCAGTGGGAGGTGGTCCTTGTGCTATTCCAGGTGACCTATTGTGGGACTCCTTTTCAGAAGTGCTGAGCCCATAGCCCAACAACAATCCCAGCAGGAGTTCAAGGCAAGACTCCCCATCATGTGGTGCAATAGAGTTGGAACTAAAATACTTTCTCTTTAAAAATGTTACAGTTCTGAGCACCTATCTGTTGCAGGCAGTGAAACCAGTAGGAGATAAACATGCAAGTAGCTATAATGGTAAATTTTAATTATCTAAAGCCATGGCACAGCAATCTAATCCAGGATTTCCCTCTGACCAGCATGCAAGATTATGACCTAATTAATCTACACTTCCCTCAGAGCAGAGAGAGGAGTTACCTGCAGCTCAGGTAGGCACCCATACTAGCTCTAAATACAGATGTGGCAGCACAAGTTCTCTCAAAACCCTGGGTAATGCCTACCAGAGTTGCAATCACACCTCTAAGTTCAACAACTACTTTGCCCAGCTGTATCTTTCATCCAAGGGCCAAAATACCCAAACTCAAACCTCCTTGCCCACATCACTCTCAGAAGCGATGTAGTCCAGTTTGCACAAATGGAGGCTAATTTGGCTTGGGGCTCCACAGGGATTTTGGTGACAGCTAGGAATGGAACCTGAAGAGTTGTCTTCTCCTCCTCAAATCACCTGGAACTGGATTGCTGTGACCCACCAAGCATGGCTCTAAGGGTGTCCACCCTGAGCTGCAATGTAGCTTTTCCATCTCCAGTAGGTGAGGAAATCTTGGCTAACTTTCACTTTTCTTTTCCCCTCCCCTCCGGTAACACTTAATAGCTCTGGCTAGGAAAATACTCACAATCTTCCCCTGAGTAGCCGATGATGACGTCAGGCTCTGGAGCTCTCCCGAAGTCGTTCTCTGCCTGCACTTTGATCTCATAGGGCACATAGATGGGTGTATTCCAGACAACATGCCTTGTGGTTCTCACCGTCTCGTTGCTCCAGCTCTCCCGCGTATCCCTTTGCCTCCAGTTGACTATGTACCTGAGGTTGGGCCCATAAGCTTGGGTTGCATTCAGCGGCTTAATGGATGAAGAGATAAGTAAGGTATTTACACTGCACAATACAGGCATGAATATATCCCTCCCCTACACCAGACTTTGGCTTAATTCCTGGTGACAGCTGTGTAGGTCCAGGCAGCATGTACGCCTGCTTCAGGAACGAAAGTCTGTTTCTGAAAACTTCTATATAATTATCCTCCTCTCAGGCTTGCTTCAAGAAGCAAGCTATAGAGTAATTCTTTATGTACCCTGGAAAATTTAGGAGTGACACTTTGCCTTCAAGTGTCACTCTTAATGAACAACAGGTAAACGCTGCTTCCAATTATTCTTTAGGCAAGAGAGATTATACCTGATTCTCAAGGAACTGCCCCTAACCACTCTTCTTTTGCTTCCATTCCTGTGAACAGATCTTGGAGACCAACCTCCTCCCTAATGCAACACCTGAGTACACTGTATGAGCAGGCTTCTGCAGGAAGACATCACTGTCTCTCACTTGCACCTCCACAATGGTGTTAGAGTACTGTCACTGTTTCTGAACTGAGTAACAACATGCTCATGCTTGTGTAACCTTCACCTTAGACTCGTGTCTTAAATGAGTAAGCTCTTTGTTTTAATAGCACCCAGAAAGACACATTCCAAACAATCAAAATTGCATGGGAATCTATGTATTCTGGCAGCTACCTAGAATGCAAAGGGAAGAGCATGAGGAGTGATTTAAATATGCTCACCTTAAGAAGGCTGATGCACTGAGAGAAATCCTAGTATGTGTGACACTTCCTCAGTTTAACTTTTCTGAAGGGTTATAGCCCTTGATGGTTAAGGGAAAAGAATAGGCAGGATCATCTTGACTCAAAACTTTCAACTGCTGGCTACTCTTATCTAAGCCCATTGAAATAAAATGTCATCCAGCTCTAAATAAATACTCTAGCACCCAAAAAATTAAACTCACAGTCCAAGTTATCTCCATGTTGTTTTTTTGAGTCCCTGCTCCTCGAACTCCTGTTGGGTTGATTTCTGGACCTGAAATCCACATAAAAAATCTTGCCTTACAAAGTTGAAAATGTAGGCATTTAAAAGCCCTGCACAGAGTAAACTGGTTATTAATACACAATTCAAAACAAATCAATGAGTGGCCTAATTTGGCTTCCAAATATCTAGTCCTATACATTTAGAAGGTGCCTTCTGTGTTAAGTAAATCTGAACAAGAATAATCAATACATCCCTCAGCTTTTGATTAACAGATGTCAATGAGTAGGCCCTAAGCAGCCAAAAACCCAGAGATTTAAGTTCATAAGCGCCTTGTGCTAGAAATATGATTTTTCTTCTCTGTAGCACTGAACACACAGAGGGCATTCAAAAATGAGCTGTACTGACCTGCTATATATACTGCATTGCACACCCAGCCTGTTCTGGGATTTCTGCCAAAACAGTGGAGGGAGTTAGCAGTTTTTGGGAGCATGCCTCCCTGCTCTGAGCTCAGCTGGCTAGCCCATGATGCAGAGTCCACACTGCTTATTTAAGTGTGCTCATCTACATGGGCTGGGGGGAGCCACTGCCAGCTGCAGTGTAAACAGGCCTAGTGTCAAACTTTCAAAGAAGCTTCCTGCAGTTGCAGCATCATGGAAAGATTGATTTGTTTTGAGGAATACCCCCCTCTAAGCAGCTTACACTGGAAAAATTACCTACCTTAGCTCTTTCAACCTGAATTTTGCTACAGTGCACAGGGCTTAACCAAATACATCATTCATCCCAACCTGTTAGTACATGGATTAAGTTCTGCTCTCAGTCATATTACTCTGGCTTTACAGTACTGTAGCCAAGAGCAGTATCTAGCCCTGTGAGTTCAACACCCATGGAAAATGGGCTTGTAAAAGAAACTCACCTAGTGTCTGATTTCTGACATGACAGATGAAAGCCATTCAGAGAGCAAAGCAGTACATGGCTGATTGGCAGCAAAACCACAACAGCGAGTTAAATGGAACTTGACTCCAAGTACTTACTTGCCCCAATAGTATGGTATCGTTCAGAGGGAAGGCTGGGCAGGCTGCTCCCAACTTCGTTCACAGCGATCACTCGGAACTGGTAGTTGACATAGGGTGAGAGGCGCAGAACAGCTGAGTTAACGCTCCCTGGATAACGGGAATGGTTATACCATGACCCAGGCTGGAACTTGTCCTCTTCAAACTGAACCACATAATCTAGACAGGAGAGAGGTGGTAGGTCAGGTTAATGGCAGGGTTTCTCCCAGCTCCCAGAGAAAGAGACACTTTTGTCAACAAAAACAATAGCTTGACAAATACAGCCTGGTCTCGTGTTAGAGGGGAGGGGTGAGCACCAACCTGTGATTGGGCTGTTATTGTCATCACCAGGTATCCATGTCAAGCGCACACTCCTTTCTGCCAGGTCTGTCAGCTCCAGGTCACGAGGCCGCTCAGGTCGTTCTATTGGCAAAGTAACAACCAAAGTTTGGCTCCTTTGGCAATCCCACTGAAAGTCAATGAGAACTGAACACCTAATGCCTTGGGTGCCTTTGAGAGTTCTACCTAACTCTCAAAGGCAGCAGTGAGAAAGTCATTGGCAGCAGCTGCATGTGACAGGAGTTGTTTCCATTCAGTTCTTAGCAGAGAAGTGTGTTTTCTTAATCTGAAAAAATATAGTGCCCTTCATCAGGGCTCTTTGTGGGAGTGCAGTTAGCCTTTCCAGGGTATATTGGTGGGGCTGGCAATGCCCAAGAATGTAGTGTATGAAGATTAAAAAAACCCTCTACATTCAAATGTAGAAAGAGGTGTGCATACATAGAACAAAGGCATCAAACCTAAGGAAAAACATGGTGGGTTATATACTGTATGGATGGTGGACTGACAAAAAGACAAGGAAAACAAACCACATTTGTTCTTGTAGAGCAAGGTCATAAGACTCTACACTCTTGGGTCACCTTCCTTTTAGAGGGAGAGCCATTAATTAAGAGAAGCCATACAAGAAACTAACTATTTTCAGCCCCATTTTACTGATAGGGAGAGTGAGGCAGTGACTTGGCCAATGTCCCAGAAGATCAGTGGAAGAACCAGGTTTCCTAACTCCCCATTCAGGGTCTTAAGGTGGCGGTGGCAGAGTGATACCATTCTGCACCGTGACACCCAGACAACCATTACAAAAATACCACAGCACCTTTCTGCTCATGGTTAGTTGTGACGACCCTTAGAAATAGCAGGCTTTGGAGCATCAGTCTTGGTCTTTTTCAACCCCTCCAGCCCTACATTTCCCATTAGAGTTATTGCAAAGGCCAAACAAAACAAAACAAAGCATATACAAATAAAAGGGTTTCAATAAACCAAACTGATTAGTGGTGATTACCTTTGGGTAAGGCTGTCATACGATTAGTTGGAGCAGACACGACAGCTGCAAGGTAAGACATTGGCTGTTAATGGAGTTAGTTTACTGATTAAACTTGGCTCATCAAAGGGGCATGTAGTAAAAACAAGTTAGAGGCGGATTCCATTTCCAGTGTGGGATCCAGTGAGCATCAGTACTTGTAGCCCGCCCCCTAGAGACTCAAAGGGGCTCCCATAACCTCTAATCCATTTTGGGCTGGCTGCACATGGGAGAAACAAACGAGTTAATTAGCTTAAGCACAATTATCTGTTAAAAAAAATGGAAAAATCAAATTTAGCTGAGTGATTAGGGATGCAGGATCCTTATGGCATGCTGAGTGAGCCAGCAATACATTCAACATTGATTTAAACAGGTGCAGGCTCTTCAAGAGGTTTCTGGTAGTTGAGAACTAAGGGTAGATGAGCCTCAACATGGAGTTCAAAGTTTGAGAGTAGGTCTAACAGCCACAAACCCAATCCCAGTCTATAAAACCCATTTCCCCTGTACTTTAAATCCATTCCTCCCCCTGCCAAAAAGGGAGATTCATTACCACTTCCACCTGGAGCAAAGCCTGTAGGACTAGGGCATGTTTCCTCTCTCTCCCACTATAGCTTAGCATCTAAATAAGGGGCCTGATTTTCAAAGGTCATGAGCAGCTTGAATTCCTGTTGACTTCAATTGGAATTGCAGATGTCTAACTCCACTGAAGAGCAGACCTCTTATTTGGATGCTTAGGCACCCATGTTTGAGCATTTTTGGCTCCATATAGGAATTGATTTCTTTCCCCCTCAGCTCCTTTCAACTCAGTCTCTCTGTACTTGATTTCCACGTGGCTTATTTCTCCTTATGTATTCTGTCTTTTCCTCTCTACCCCTTTATTTTCAGTATCTGCTGAATTGGAAGGTTCAATTGCAACATTAGAGCAGGTTTGAAATGAGGCTGCATGTATTCACTAAGTCCCATTAAGACACTGGTGGAGAAACTAACCATTTTTACTACACTACTTTGCTTAAGAAGCTCACAGCAAACCTACGTAAAACCACTGATAGCTATGGCGATAAGGGCTTGACCTACAAAAGTATTAGATTACATTAAATGTTAAACATTTTTTAAATTTCACTGTGTCTGATCATGCATTACCCAAGTTTGGCTGTGAGAACTTGACACGAATTATCAGTCTGTACTAACAAACCAATGCCTTTAGTTCTATTACTTTGCTTTCTGTGAGGCTCCAATCTCTGAGTTAGTAGTAAATTCAAGTGGAAGAATGGTTACCTAGCACGGTGAGGAATGCTTTGGCGGAGTCTTTGTCCAGTTCAGTACTGGCTACACATGTATAATCTCCTTGATCTTTTTCAGCCACACCATAGATTATCAAACCGTCATCTTCCTTCTTCATCCTTGAAAGGATACAATTGATAACAAAAACACACAGTGTTAGGTGTTGAAGGATTTTACCTTAACCTATGTGAAAAGTCCCATTGGATTCCATAGGACTATTTGCATGAGTAAGTCTAGCTGGGTTTGACTCATGTTTTACATTCATCAGGACAGGGACGTACTTTTCATTCTGTTTGTTGTTTTTTGTATATTTTGTCCAGGGCAGATGCATAATCTATCTATCTATCCAGGTATTCATACTGAATTTATTCCCATGGCATCAGAGTCTCTACAGTGCTGTATAGCTATACATTACTAAGCAGATGAAATAATCCTAGCAGGCCAGGAGATGGAATCAGATTCTTCTACGGGAACAAATTTCTGACCAGGGAACAGTCTGAGTCCCATGATCAAAAGCTCATTTCCTTTTCTCCAGATGGGAGACAGAGACTGGGAAAGGGGAACTGCAATTGTACTGGCACAGTAGATCAAAGCAGACAAGTATTAATTCTGAAATAATTTGTAGTTATTAAACCAAGATACTTTATTGAGATTCTTAAAAAACAAACACTGATTTCAATCTTTTTGGTATTTTTATATAAATGAAACCTGAGATCAAAACGTCTTGCGTAACTATCAAATCAATTCCAAATTGCTAGTCACTTTCTATTTGAAGGAGCTAACACCACAGAAATGTAGCACCACTCAGTGTCAAATCATAGGGACACTGGGTATTCTATGCATACTCTCCCCCTCCTGGTTGAATGTGAGAAATGCTGTCTGGGCTGTGAAACCAGACAAACTGTTTACACGCACTGGCTCTTGAAATGAGCATCCTATAAAGACAGAGCGAAGAGTAATACTATCTTGGGAGACAGAAGGAGCATGTAACTACAGATATACGGTCATAGGGCAGTGCACAGACCTGTTTCCAATGTACAGAGGTGTATCATCTTTCAGCCAGGTGACTGTGAGTTTCAGCGTAGAGTCATGTTTTATACGGCAGTCTAATCGAACCATGGAGCCCCTCTTTACAATCAGATCTTCTGGCCCTCTCACGATCCTAGTTGGGTCTGCAAAGAATCACAAGATGTCACTTGTAGGCATATAACAGTAGGGTCTATAGCTCGGTACCCAGACCAAAGGGGAGACGGAGTGTGACTTGTAAAAGTCAGGCATATGTGGACATGTGGCAAATGCCACAAGCCATCCAGCTGGCCACACTCTCCATTACTTACAAGTACCTGCTTATAAGCTGGGTAATTTAGTATCACTCTACCTATCTTACACTCAGCAATGCACCTTCCTTTTAATACACACGGACATGATCTAGAACAGGATTTTTGAGTCAAAGGGCATTTCACTAGGAAAGCGAAGCCACAACAGAAACTGTTCGCTTTACTCAAACGTTTCATTGCTGCTTGAACTGTGACCTTGCTCGACTGCTGCGCATCTTGTGTGTGTTTCAATGTGCCTGGTATTTATCTCATGCTCAAGGCAGCTCATCATGTTTAAAAAACAAAACAAAGTCCTCAGACAGTCATTCAGATCTTCAAGTATCCAACCACATAATTCTGTGATATTAAACTACAAAAACAAAGCTAAACTACACCATACTCCAGCTCTTAACATCTGCCTCTTTGCCTATAGGCTATGAAAGTGTGTAACAAAAAATTGGTAAAGGAAAAATAAATCCTTTATGCTGTGATTTTCAATGGAGCCCAAGAGAGTTAGGCACCAGCCACCACTGAATTCTTTTAGGCTTCTTTGAAAATCAGTCTTGCATTTAATGGAAACTAAATGTGTTGGGATCCCAGTTTTGTGGGTATGTTTGTGCTTGATGCACAGCACGAGAATTAGCCAGCTAACTACCCAACTTGTGGGTGTAAACTGATGCCCATGGAAAATTGTGGATGCTTGTGAGAAGGTGGGCCTGTACGTGCAACGCTTTGACAGCACTGTCTCTTACCTTTGATCTCCAAACGAACCTGGTTCTCTGCTTTACCCAGAATGTTGGTGGCGACGCAGGTGTAGATTCCCTGGTCCTCCTTCCGAGCCATGTTTATTTCCAAGCTCCCATTTTCATGCCTCTGGTAGTTCTCTCCATCCAGGGCGCTTCCCTGACCATTCTTAAACCTCACAACAATACAAGAAACTATTGTAAGAGGAAGCAGCAGCAGGAAGTGGCTCATTCCAAAGCCCATTGCAATCAGCAGTTCTGAGTGGTGGAATCCTTACCAGCGCAGAGTGGGAATCGGGGAGCCAAAGAATGGGCAGTCAAGGAGGGTCCTGTTATACTGAATCACTTTGATCAGCTGGTTCCGTGGGGCAAGAATCCGGGGAGGCACATCTTAAACAACAAAGAGCATCCCACCCATTGTTTCATGTTCTCTGTGTATATACAATCTCCCCACTGTATTTTCCACTACATGCATCCGATGAAGTGAGCTGTAGCTCACGAAAGCTTATGCTCAAATAAATTTGTTAGTCTCTAAGGTGCCACAAGTACTCCTTTTCTTTTTGCGGATACAGACTAACACGGCTGCTACTCTGAAACCTGTCAAAAGAGCATCTTGTGTTTTTAAAATCCCATGTGCTGTAACCACACCATCTCCCCATCTCTCCTCTCTAGTCACAGGACTCCCTCTTTTTCTTGCACCTCAAGTTCCTTCTTCAAGGCTTTGCAAAGCTCCCACATTTCCTCCTATCCCCTCCCTTCAGTTTTACCCTTCCACTGCTCTCTCTGTCTCTTACTACCTTCTATTTATGGTCTTCCTGCCAACACCAGCCCTGACGCTTGGTGTTCCTGCCACCAGCATCCTTAACAATCTTAACCCACTACAGCTGCTATCTATCATGACTTAAATTAGCCAGAGATTTTGGGAATGTTGTTCTATGGGAGATGGTGATTTCACCCATGAATTCAGAGATAACTGTTTTCTTATGAACACCTCTAGGCCGGGAAGTTAAAGAACTCCTGTGTTCACTGTAAAGACCTTCCCAATCCACCTCCGTAACACAGATATCAGCAGACCATCTGTAGCATTAGATAGTTACCCAGAACGCTGACGAAGGCGTTAGCCAGAAGGTAGCCATGTTCGTTGGAAGCATTACATTGGTACACGGCACTGCTGCCAATCTGGGTATCCCGAAATACAATGGTGTCTCCGGCCACTTCCCGACTTGGGTTGGGAGGAGCAGCTTCAGAACAAACAGAAGGAGGAAGAGAGAGCTCTTCGGTTTGCTATTAAACTTTACTTGGGTGAAAGGCTCCAAATCCCATTAACCACTCCCCGAGACATCCAACCCCCTGACCCCGCTTACAATTGGTTATCCTACTGAACATACCCAACAGAGCAAGCTGAGGATGGAGTAAAGCTTTTCACAGTACCAGCATGGGAGTCTGTGAAGTCCTCAGGTTATCTGCAGACCAAGATCATTAGGGGCTATGCCAGGCCAATAGTGCTCATGTTCAGACCCTGGCCCCTAGGGCCCGGTGTGACTCTTTAACCCCAGCACAAAGCAGGGTGGTAATGCCTGGGAAATGCTGAGTTCATCATTTTGAGGAGGATTTAGAGAGTCAATTTCAGTCTCAACCTGCTCCTCTCTGCCATCCACTCTGTAGTGAGTGATTAGTGAGCAGGGGGAATGTAAATTATTATTTAAGGTAATCATATGGGCCATAGTTTAGGATCTTTTATGTGGCCCAGACCTTATTTGTATGACAGATGAGACGGTTACTCACCTTGTGCAGTAACTGAAGTTCTTCAAGATGCTTGTCCCTCTGGGTGCTCCACTATCCTCCCTCCTCCTCTCTACTTCAGAGGTTCACGCCGATTCTCTGGGGTAGAGAAGGAACTTGGGGACTGTTGACTGAGCACCGCTATGTAACCACTCGGAGTACCCACAGGGACACTTCTTGAAGAATTATCAGTTCGCTTTTAAAAGAGAGATGACCTTTCTCTCTAGGTTATCTGAAGTGACCAAAAGAGTTTAGCAGGATTAGTTTCAGGTCATTTTCGGTTTCTTTTTAGAAGGATCTTGTTAAAATGTGATTGCTCCACAATTCATAACCATGCATCTAAAGCCAATGAGCATTACAGAAGGATTCTGATGCAGAAGCAATGTACATTAAGTTAGGCATTGATAATATTCTTCAATGATTCCATGACAAATTACTTTTAGTGAGGGAAATCAATAAAAATCCATTGTTTTAGGAACTAATCCTAAAATAGCAAGCGCTAGACATTACATAACACACACAGATATCCAGTCATTTAGTTGCCTGAACTCTGTCACACCTATACACACTTAACTTTAAATTAAGACTCCTCTGTTCAACACAAATATTGGATTTTTCCTTGTTATTCTTGGTTTGTCCAGTCCAATGTTAATTTCATTCTAATCCTCATTGTAGTTTTCATCTCCTCATTAATGGAGGGGAGTGTATCTTGATGGGACTGAAGGATAACAAGAGAGCTACCGGCATGATGGACGCCTGCCTGCACTCTTCTTGGCTCTCACCATTGCTACTGGTCATTTTTAAGTGCACCAAAAACTTTTTTTGTTTGTTTGTTTGTTTTTGTTTTAAAGTGACCTTTGGTGTCCCAGTTGTAACACTGTCATAACTAGATCTTCCACTCTTGGAAAGGATGATGAAAGACACCATGAGGAAGGCACGTGCGCTTGAAACATCTCAAATAACTAAGATCTTGAAAACACCCTTAGCATGACTCATGCTTATTATTTTTCCACCCTGAAAAGAGGAGCAATTTATATGAAATTCCTCATGGTTTTGGTGCATGCTTCTATAATGAATATAATTCAGTCCCTGCTAGGGAGCCCCAAAGCCATCAGCTTGCTTACATTCTATGGGCTCTCCATTCACCAACCACTGGATTGTAGGCTTCGGGTTCCCGTTGGCTCGACACACGAGTCTACCATCTTCACCAGGGGCCAAAATAAGGTTTTGTGGTTCGTCCAACCAGTAAGGGGCCGCTTTAAAGACAGGAATGTGTATACAGACAAGTTATACATACATTGTGGTTACCTCCGCTGAATTCCTCTCCATTAATTAGTTGTTGAAGCTGACACCACAGAAAGAGTTCCCCACCACATGCCACATGTAGGAAATGGGCCCTTCCCCAATGCGGAAGTGATGTCGCTGTAAGTCAAGTCCTCTATTTTAGCCACTAGAAAACAGATGGGCATTGGCTATGCTGAGTATTGAAGAGTAAAATCTCTACAGTCGACCTTTGCCTAATGTTCCTAGTCAATCCCAACCCTGGAGTGGCAGCCTCCCGACCTTAGGCCTAGAGGCCTACATTTGTCTGCTGTCTGCCAGAACAAGGATGTCAGACTTTACTGAGCCCCTAGACTGTTTGGGGGCTCTGCCCTTCCTGACGGCCTGAGCCTATAAACGCTTGGTTGCTCTGCCCTGCCTGAGGCCAGAGCCCTGGACTACCGGCCACTTGGCCCAGCCTAGAGGGCCAGGGCCTCAGAGGCTGCTAATCTCCCAACAATCTTGGCCTAGGGAGAGACCCGAGCATTAGGGGGCATGGCCTCCCTCTGAGATGGATGGGGCGGGATGACCATGCACTCCTACATGAGCTAAAAAAGCAGCGAAAGAATTTTTTTCTACTGCATGATGTAAATTAATGTAGCTCTATTTAAAAAAAATATCCACTGAGCTATGCTGATTTTCACCAGCTGAGGACCTGGATCAGGAGATCAGTCTGGTTGAGATGCAAATGTGTGTGGGTATAGGCAAACATCCATCTCAGTTCTGCAAAGCACAGATTATCCCATTAGCATAGGTCTGAACAAACAAGAACAGCCCCTCTCACCCTCCCCATGGCTCTGGAATTCTAACGGCTCAAGTAATTTGAATGGTAGGATAAAAAATGACGTACCCTTCACTCTCACTGAGATAGTGTGACGGATGCTGCCCATTTTGTTGGACGCTAAGCAGAAGTATTCTCCAGAGTCTTCCTCAGAGACGTTCGTGATGCGAAGGGCCTTGTTAAAATTTTCCAACTTGGTTTTGTCCGTTGGGAGCTCTCCTCCTTTCTTGTACCACATGATGTCTGGTGCTGGTCTAAGGAGGGGAGGACAGATTAGGGGTCATATCTGAGAGGAGGCTCGTCAAGACATGTACTGTACAGGAAACAAACAGATTTGGGGTCAGGAAGCAATTTTCCTCCAGGGCAGATTGGAAGAGGCCCTGGAGGTTTTTCGCCTTCTTCTGTAGCATGAGGCATGGGTCACGGGTCACTTGCTGGAGGATTCTCTGCTCCTTGAAGTCTTTAAACCGTGATTTGAGGACTTCAATAGCTCAGACATAGGTGAGAGGTTTTTCGCAGGAGTGGGTGGGTGAGATTCTGTGGCCCACGTTGTGCAGGAGGTCAGACTAGATGATCATAATGGTCCCTTTTGATCTTAATATCTATGAATCTATGAGATTCCTCCAAATTCAGAACCACTTAAACCAGTCCCCTTAGATTGCATCCTCCCAATGGTTTCCACAGATGACTCACTCTCCTTCCCTCCTGACTTACACCAGGATCTTGATCAAGGATCCTGACCTTCACTAACACCACTAGGAGTGAATTTCTGACTCATGGATACTACTCAATCTCTTCTGCATAGTTTTAGCTGGTGCACACTCCTGTAGCCAGACCTGGCCAGTTGGGCACTCACAAGGACTACAGTGGGGCCTGTTTCCCTATATTTGGTAGGACACTGTTTCATGTGTCACTACATCTCCAAAGTGGACAAATAAAAGGAAACTGATCCAACACAGAGAAAACAGAAACATAGTGTCACCAGCTTCCACTTTTGTGATGCATCTTTCTACCTCTTGCCCATAGGACATTTGCAGTTACCTGTCCTTCCATTGGGGAGCAAGACACCGTGGACTGGATCCTACTTTCACTGAAGTGAATAGCAAAAGTGGAGCATCAGGGACTGTACAGTTTGCTTACTACCCAGAGCAGAACAGATAAGGAGATGCCAGAAACCATTCCCCCTCCCCCCTGGGGCAAGTGGTACGTACACTCCTGAAGCAATGCACTCGAGTAAGAGGTCCACCCCTCTCAGCACTATCTGGTTGCTTGAGGTCCCGTAGGGATACATGAAGCTGGGGGTCGTTTCCATAACCCCTCGGGCTGAAATCAGCAGAAAAAAAAAAAACAGACCACTTTTAAAATCTCCTCCTCCATGCCATTTCTACCAGTAACACACAGAGCTGCCTGAGTGGAGAGAAGTGATATAGCAACAGGGGAAGAATGTATCTGTAGCATCATGAGTGCACACGGTACTTTACTAAGTTAGCTGGTTTTCACGACCATCTTGCAGGACTGTATTAGGTCATCAGACCATCATCCCAATAAAGCTGGTTCTTCTTGGATTCATGTGGATGCACCAATGTTCCACATCAAGCTGAACGACCCCATAATAGAACCACATAACTTCCCTTCCATCAGTGTTATGGGACCAGTTGCTACACAAGGGTTTGCCAACACACTGAGCTCAGAAGGAATTATGTCCAATTAATAAAGTGCTCCAACTCAAAGCATCTAGAGGGAAATCTGATGATGAATTTTAAGCAATGTTGGTTATGAAATACAATCCGTGCCAAACCAAATTAAGGCCAGATTTGGCATTCAGGCCTTGATCCGGCAAAGCACTTAAGAAAATGTGCAACTTTAGCATCACTGCATACACACATGCTTAAGTGCACTGCTGGATGATCCCCTCAGTTATCCCAGTGCAAGACCCTACCATGGTCTATTGGCCGGATAAGTGTAAATTAGGGCAGAATTTGGCCCTTAATTTCTTTCTTTGATATGGTTAACAAAGAAAAAAGTTGTTAAAGGAAATTCTGTTGACAGAGTGTACAAAATCTCATCTGTAGTTGGGCATCTGACATGGTTCCATATACCATTTCCATAAGGAAACCAGAGACACGAGACTGACATGGAATCACTATATGAACAAGTACAAAACTGGCTAAAACAAAAGTGCAGCTCAGAAACAAGATTAACAATTTAGGGTTAGTTTAGGAAGAGATACTGAGTTGTATTCTACTAGCGTGTGTTCTGGATCTGATACTTCAGTATAAGCCAACTCCTTTCATCCTTATCCAGTCAAGACCCCTATTGGCTGCTCAGTGGGAATTTTGTCTGCATAAGGACTGTAGGATTTGACCCAGGCCTCAATAGGATTTTGATGCAGTAGACGAGTACACTACTTAATTTTGTAGATTAATTGGAGTTGAAGGAGTAGAGCTCACAAACAATTTGGTGGACAGAATTAAAACACAGTAGAATCTTGGAAGGAGAAGTTGGCTGAAATCAAATGAGATTTTAAAATAACAAAAGACAAAGTGCTTCATGTAGGACACAGTAATCCAACACACAAATGGAGGCATTTACTATACTGGCCAGGCAGTAGTACCACACAAGAGGATGTGGGTATGAGCATGAAAATAAGTTGGAGTGACAGCGTTGTCTAGGCCTGTAATAAGGGTGAGGTGATTATTCTGCTCTATTTGGTAACTTTTAGGCCTAAAATGGGTATCGTTCTTTAAAAAACAAAATGAAATTGGAGAGCACAGAGGACAGTGACAAAAACTACAAACAATCAGACAAGGCAACCTAAGAGGAAAGTTTAAGGGAACTAGGGAAAGGTTAGAGAGAAGGCAACTGAGAAGAGACATGACCACTGTCTACAGATACATAAAGGTCTTTCTGTTAAAGACGATTGTAGTTATTAACTTACAACCATGAGGACATAAGATGCAATGGGCTTAGAACAGCAGTAGTGGAAGTGGAACAAAATGGCCAAGGGTAGGTGATGGATTATCAACAATGGGAGACATTCAAGGCTAGAGGAAATGTTGAGTTAGAAAGGGATAATGGGCCCAACTATGCTATGATGGATGAGTAGGAGTGGAAGTAGCTGGCCCCCTCTGACCCAAAAGATTCTTTAGCTCAATAACCAGCACGCATCAGAAATACAGCTCAAGTCAGTTATGCCCAGTGTGTGCCTGTGAGAGCAAGAGGGGGGGATTCTGTGGTACCCGTAGGATCACACATATCTGAGGAGCATCCTATCTGACAGGCTAGTAACCATTTTTTATTGTTTGTTTCTTCAGGGGAGGGGCTGGGATGACAAGGGAAAACAGTTTGTGGCGTTCACTCCATTAAGACATCAGGAAAGGTTTGTGATCAGACCCCTCAAAAGAAAAGCTACCTGCAGCCCAAACCACAGCTTCCCAATTGGCTCTGAGCCTACCGCACCACAGCTGCGCACACACATCACATGACTTTTAAAATACAAAATGATTAATGGTCAACAAGTGCTGGTGAGACGGTTAGTCAATTATTCGGTTAATGGATTACCACCACGTACAAGTCTTGACCTTACCTTGACGATACAGTATATTTACCAATGCCGTAGACAGATACACATATTTAACTTCTTTCTTACCACTTGATAAGCTCCCTTTCCTAGTTAAGGCAGCCCTACAATACCAACCCAACACTAGCGTACGAAGGCTAGGTTGCAAACATAGTGGCTGGTGTTATGAAGGCAATACTTGTCGACAGCTACCACACCATGGTAACAGCATTTCTGCAGGTATTTCCTATTTTATACAGAGAGATGCGGGAAATACATCCTCTTTGACACTACTCAGTAGGCAAATGTTCATTTTCATGGCAGTCACTGTATGGTATATGTCTAAACAGGGTGCATGTCTCACTTCAACAACTATTTTGTTTGTTCGGGAGCCAGGGAAGGCACCAGTCAGGGAAGAGAAGCAGTACAAGCAATTTTACCAGCCATATATTAATGATGACAATTAAAAAATAAAGGAAGGGAAATTAGTATCCTGTCCCAGTTCTTTTAAAGCACCGTACAAACACACTGGGGAGCTCATAATAAGGTTCTGTCTTAGTACATCTGATAAACATTTGCCATTTAACATTAGGGTGCTGCAGAAATCATTCCAGGCAGACATAAAATTCCAATTCCAGATTTGTGGGGATAGTGACAGACAGAAAATATCAGCCTGCTTAGAAAAGTCTCAGTCCATTTCTTTGGTTGGAACATGAAAATAAATAAATAAATTGGAAGTGGATTTTTATACCTGCTCTGCTAGTCATACACCCGTTATTGCCACCATTGTTCATCTATACAAAATAAACCTCATGCAAGCGTGATCAGGATAGTTTAAAACAACCACGTAACTCCAGTGCCCGCAGCCCTGAGCACTGAAGTGCTAATCAAAGGCATTTTTATTTTTTTCATTAACCTTATTAACCTTACAGATTTTAAAATTTGGAAACAGCTTGCAGAACATTTAATTTCTACTAAGAACCTTGAAAGAGGAGTTAGATACATATTTAGAAGCTGTATCTATTTGCTTTCTGTACAGCGAGCCACCTTTAAAAAGTTTTCTACTGGTTTGAAATAATTCTGTCATTTCCAGTGGAGTTCCTTATCTTAAAGGCAAGAAATTTCTGGCGCCGGTAAATCTTTCCAACTAGTAGAATGTTAATAATGATGATACTTAGCTCTTATATAGCACTTCTCATCCAGAGATCTCAAAGTACTTTACAAAGGATGTTAAATATCATCATCTCCCTTTTACTGAAAGGGAAACCAAAGTACAGACACTTTAAGCCCACCCACTAAATAGGCTTTGAGAAGACGATAGCCATTTACTCATTATCAGCCTGGGGATTAGGTTCAAGACGGATATGTGGCTAGCATTCAGGTCTGGATTACATGATGATGATAATCTCAGGAATTGCTCCCATAACAGTTTTACCCTAAGATCAGCTGATCTTATTACATTTCTACCATATTAGGGTAAAGTTTCAGAAGATGCACCTGCTGCAATTTTAACTGCATCAGAACTGAAAATACTGACCCTCTCTACGTTTTGGATCTGACCCAGAACAAAAAACCCTAGGGAGAGTTCAAGTCTAAGCATTTGGCATCTGGGATTCTAATCAGAGGCTTTGAGGATGGTTCCAATTGGCCGTTCTGTAATTTAATATTCAAAGCAGACAGAACATAAATATTTTATGTTTATTGCAAATGGTAACAGGCGTCCCCTCTTCTATTAGCTGGGTTGCGGGTGGGTGTGATCTAAGAGAGATGCAGGGGAATGGAAATTGAAGCAAGGTGTTCTTTCGGTCACCAGCTCTGGGGGAGATGTGGGGGCAGGCACTGCTGCATCAGGGCTCTAACTGCATGAAAGTTGGTGGGATTTTTAGGAGACCCCTGATAGCGAAGTTCGATATGAATGAAGCTTTTCGTGTATGCATATAATGCCACGCCCCAAATATCAGGATGAAAACACCCCTCTACTCTTTAGCTGCTTCCTTCAATAACAGGTCAGCTCCCATGATTGTTCAGTGTCTAACTGCAATTTTCAGGATCCACATGCAAGGTAGCACAGACATAGATATCTGGCTCCTCGGAGAGCTGCTCTATTGGCAGCTCCTGCCTCCGGCATGGTCGCATACAGTGGAGATTGTTGCGGGGAGGGGAGAGGAAGCAGCCTCCAGCAGGTTCGCTGTAGCACACGCACAGCAAGTTTGCCGTGTAATCTCCATCCCAACACACTGTCCACGGGCTGTACTAGTGGGAAGCTCTGCACAAGCTTTCTCTGACACTGGGTTGCTGAGGAGATTGCCAAGGACTTTAGAATGTAACAGGATCTCAGCTGGTGGTCATCTAAGCATTCAGAAGATGCTGGAGCATCCATTCCCTCCTTGGTGCACAGCTAGAGCCCTGCATATCCGCGGCCCATTTATGCGGATCAGATGTGGATACAAATTTTGTATCTACAGCCCTTCAAATCCACTGATATCTGTAGACTATTTTTGCGGCTCGGATGCGGATACACATGTCCTGTTAACTGGACTGATGCATGTGTCTCAGGAGCAGATGCTTTCCACTACCTTTTATGCTTCTGCAGATGGGGAGTTATCCATAGAGGGGGCAGCAATTTAAATATGTGCCAGGGGAGGGCCAATGGGTCTGGGTTTAGGGTTTTGCTACAATTTCTGTTGTATTCTTCAAGAGCTAAGCTTCTATTTAATACTAAGTGGTGGTGCTAGCCCTTCTGGCTGTCAAAGGAGGGCTATCTACCGCTGTCTCATTGAGCCTGTATACAAACTCAGACACAGCACTAAGAGGTATGCACATCCCTTGTTCATCTGAACGGGGCATTGCTTTATGTCCAGCTACTGTTCTTCCCGAACCCCTATGGACGTTCATGGTGCAGCTGGATGTTCCATTTACTGAGCAGCTGTATCCATTTACTGAGCAGTCAATTTTCCCTCTCATACATAGCCCTTACTCATGCAAGGAAACCCACTGATGCAAATGGAACTCCTTGCATGAGTAAGGGATGCAGGTTTGTGCACCCAACACGGGAACCTAAGTACCACAGCTAGATGCAATGGCACAAAGTTTTGTTCTGAGTCCACATGCAGTAACGGAGAGCCCTATAAAAACTGCTCCCGCTGCCTTCAAAATCTGCTATTTGGTGGTAATCTTGGCAGCAGGAAGGGGTTTATACAGTAGGCTGGAGCAGATGGGTCTCTTTTGACTCTAAGGATCAACAGAAGGTGAGGGGAGGAGGTGGAGGAAGGGGAAAAAAGCCAACACATATACGTGACTGGTGTCAAATCAGTTATTCCAGTACAATGAAACCTGCGCTAAGGATCCAGAAGTGCAGCAGCTCCTCCTCCATTCCCTTCCCCAAATTCTGAATAGCCATTTAAAAGTATCCCTAAAGTTTCTGCAGTCACGTCCAGCCAAGTGTCTGACTTTTACTTATGGCAATTTGCACTGCAGAAAGACGTTACAGCTATAAAACTTTTCTCTGCAGGTTTACTTGCTACATGAAACTGGTTTGGGCAAATAATCCAATTTGAATGACTAATTAGACACATTTTTCTGTTCGCTAATTTAGCATGATTTTCTCAAATCTATTAGTTATTAAAATAAATTTTCAGAATAATTTCTAAGAACAATTCTTGGTCTGTAGTTCACTTGTCTACAGTTGATTGGGAGGGTCTGGCATGGAAAGTTAGAGCTGTTGGATTGGACACACAAGGTCACCTAATATGTTTCTTTTCCCCTGATTGGAGGAGCTCAACTCTTGGGGCATGTCTACACTTCAAGCTGGAGATGTGACGTCCAGCTCAGGTGCTAGTTCACTAGGAATAGCAATGGTTTGGACAGGACAATGGGCTAGCTGCCCCCAGAACCTATGGTCCTGGGCAGGAATGTACTCAGGGCAGCTAGCCTGTCCTGCCACTGTGGCTAGGTCACTCAGAGCTAAAGTGCAGACATCTACATGGGCTGGAAATTACAATCCTCAGGTCAAGGTGCAGAGGGACCCTTAGATTCAGTTTTCCTGTGCGGAAACTCACAGAGAGGAATTCAAAATTCTGTTCCTCTTATGCAGTTTGTGTTACCTTCCTGGCAGAAAAATCTCTGTCCCTAGATTATTTGAGGAGAGTGAACACAAAAATGGTGCAAACGGTGTAAAGGGATTCACTTAGAAATTCAAACTTCTATTTATTTAAACGGCATTTGTCCAGCTTCATTAGCCAATGAGTATTAATCAGATACATTTTAAAGGACAATTCTCTATAGGATTTTCTCTCCATTTTCCCATGGATTTATACCTACTCACAGGCACAGAGGAGAAATCTCCTTCTACTTCCATCGCATGGAGACTTGAATCAGTTTATGTAACAACCACTGCTCCTATTGGAGCTAATTTCACTCTTGACCATCAAAGCCATCCATACTGGGCATAACTAGTCTTCTCCCATTTCAAGGGCATCCCTGACTTCAGTTAAACACAGCATATCTTCTGACACTGCTAGCACTGTTCTGGGTTTCTAACATGCCAAATCCCCCTCAATAGTTCTTGAGACAGTTTTCACTCAAAAAAAAAAAATCCACATTTCAAGAAGGAGTACCCTCCCTCGCCCATACGGCATCCCTATTACTCAGAGCACTCTCAGCAAGTCTCATACAGGGCGATACAAAAGGGGAGGGGTGTGTGTGAAACCTCTCTTGGCCATCTCATTTGGCAGCAAATCATGGCAGAAAATGCATTTCAATACTCTTGCAAGATTTTATCCAACTTGCTTAGACTTCTGCAGTCAGGCAATATGTTGCCAAAAAAAACCCTGCAAGGCTTTCAATTGCTTAAACAGCAGTATTCCGTATTCTTCCTGATAGTGCAAAGCTTCTACCTGATTTGGAATTCATCTGCTTTGCAGAGCTTTGCTACCTTTCTGATCTAGCTAATTCTCCAAGCCATTAGTAGGATGATAGCGTCACAATAACATGCCCATATTACTGCTATTTTCCTCCTTTGGTTGATGAGAATGAAATGGCGATCTGATTATAAGGTGGCAGACCTTCTTTGGTCCAGATTCTCTGCTGCACGGGCCACTAGTGACCTGGTTACTGCTCCCTGATTTCCTGCCCAGCCTTGAATGCACTGGGGGCTGCTCTGCCAGGCACCAAGGAACTGTATGAGACAGTGTCTCTCTCTCCTGCAATGCACATCCTGCTGCGGGATGCAGAGGGGGAGGATAAGAGCTTTAGCATAAGAGTCAGCTATGCTGGCTGTATGCCTAATAGGGACTCCCCAATGGCAGGGTTCTCCTTAGCTAGGGGGTGAAAGGTCTGTCCTCCCTCTGCTCAGGCAGTGCAAAGCAAGACACCTTGAGGAGGGAGGGTCTGAAGAGCGCTCAGACTGAAAGCATGGAGAATCTTTGCATTCTAGCTACCTGAGCGTGAGGACACCACTAGGGTTTGCCTGTGCATATCTGCGGGCAGAACGCAGTCCCTTGTGTTAAGCAAAAGTCCTCTTATGGTTTCAGAGGAAATGGAATCTCTCTCATTATTCTGGAGTCAGTTTCATCCCTGTATAGTCTAATGAGGGGGGAATGATACAGGCTGCACCAGCACTGGGGACATTCCCCCCAGAGCAGCCCAAACATAACCATGAAAGGCATACTCTGAATTCATTGCATTTGGGCACATCCTCCCACTTCCTCAGCAGCAATATCTTGGGGTATATCTGCCGGAGGTTACAAACACTGTTATGAATCAGTTTCCAGCACTTTATGCAAACATCCTCCCTCACTACACCACTGAATGAAATAAACCCACCGTGGCCCCCCACTATTATTTACATTATCACATCACTTCCACGACACTCTCAATTTATTTCAGAAGGAAGATCATGCCCTGGGGAACTCAGCAATTGTGCCTCTGAAGCATAATTTATGAGTATGCTGTGGGCTTCCCCCAACAAATGTATTCTCCTGAGGTAGTTTTTCTGCTCAGACAAAGGGGAGAGAAAGAATCTTCAAAAAGCATTCAAAACATGCATAACACCACTACAAAGAAACACATTACCATGCTTTTCAGAAAACCATACATTTCTTTTCCCCTCTCAATGCCTACATTTAGCTGCAAATATAATAGATGCGCTTTCTGAATGGTGAGAAATATTGGATTTTCTTTTTAAGTTTTCTGCTCTTTGGAAAGGGGATCCTATTTGCGGTAGAAATGGGGATTTGGATTCAATTTGGCCAAACCTCCTTGCTGTTTGGGCTTTGTTTTGGTTCATACTCAATTAATCCAAATGCCCCTAATCTGGGGGTTCAGATAATTGATTAGCTTTAATTTTCAATAATTTGGACACTGTATGATATTTTAGGGGGTTTTCTCCCCTCCATGTGCAGTATTTATGAAGTTGAAACTATAAGTACAAAATCAGAAACAGGACTACATGTATATGGTGTGTAGGTGCATATATATATATATATATATATATATATATATATATATATATATATATATATAAAAATATTGCTAACTTGTTCGCTCAATTGCCTTGTCAGTTTCAATGACCAACCAACTAGTGGGTGTTAACACAAGAGTAAGTTGGGTTAGGTAGAAAGGAGTTAGAACATGAAGTTCTCCAGAAGTCAGTGTTGACTCACCACTGTACATGTCAGTGTGATTTCGAAAAGACGTTTCATTATGGGGATTCTCTGTAATAAACAAAAGAACATGAGCGCACCAAAGGCAACAAAGCAAGCACTGAGTAACGGAAGGCGTAACGGAGGAACGCAAGAAAGCAGGAATGAAATACCAAGACCAGAACACAAAATTATTCTGAAAATGTAAAAATACTGCAGCTATGCAACACAAGCACACAAAATATTCCGAAAAGAACAACAGTCCAGAAAGAAAGAAACAGCAACATAAGACAGCAATGAAAGGAGAAAGGACTGCTTCATTCCTACAAGATGTAGAATCAAAACAAAATATAAAAATAAAATATCAACTAAAGGTTTCATAAACACTTTCTGCAATTTAAGTGTTTGATTCTTTTGGTATAAAGAGAGTGTCTGTATCTTTGAAAAATCCAGTTCCAATGTGAGACAAGTGGCTATTTTGCTCTTGATTCCTTGAACACATGAGGGAAGCATGTTTCTTGCTATTTTATGTCCATATAAAACATAGGTTGGCTAAGCCACAGCACAACCACACAGAAAGGTGTGATAAAAATTAACAAAATTAGGATTTAAAAGTAGTCAACTGTAAAATCCTTTTAATTAAAAGTATTTTAAAGTGCATTGTGTCTCATAAAAATCCACTATTCACTAACACACATCCATCAGTCGGTGACAGGCACTCAAATCTAACAACTCTATTTTATGAAGAACATTAATTGGCATTACAGGATTGCTGGATGATAGCTAGAACCATGGGCCAAGATCCACAGCTGGGGTAAATCAGCATTGCTCCAATGAACAATGCTGATATACACCACCTTAGGTTCTGTCCTCACATTTTTAAAATGTATCTTATATTAAATGCTGATTTGGGATCTGCTAAGAGTGATCAGATTTTAAAAAGAGATGCTACACAGCCATCTTACGACATCATCTAATGAACAGAAAGTTTTAGAACATTTAAAAACTGGGTACATTGGTTACAAGAAGAGTCACTGCCCTGAAGCTTAAACATCAACAACATACATCATCTGTTTCGGAAGGGTTAAGACGACTCATCAGGGGTCCAAGAGCTACACGAATCAAGTGGGATTAGGTTTGGAACAAGAACGCAGTCCTACCTCAGTCCACTACAGGAAAAAGTACAGCCTTATCTTTCTACCGAATCTTTACAAACTGCAGGGGCAATTTTCTTCCCTCCCATATGGAATGTAAATAATGGAAATTTAATGTAATCATTTTTCAACAGCTAGATTACCCATTTTTTAAAGTAGCCAACACCCATAAGGCACATATCTCTCAACAGCTTTAGACCCAAAAAAAAAAAAAAAACCACCTAAATTCAACCTCTTTGAATGTGATATATACAAAGAATTTATTATCGTAACAGCCAGAAAATTAGAACTTCAGTCCACCTTCTATACAGAGGCCTCCAGGGGGCTTTTGGGATGAAATTTGCATGCTATAATAAAGCCGACATTTCCAAGGGAAGACTTAAGAGAGAGTCCAGTATAATTGGAAGCCACAGTGCAGCAGCCTTAATGAGCCTTTTAAAGGGCCTGAGAGAATGGATGCTATAGAGATATCTAGATGAAGAATAGCTATCCTACGTGGGTTAACATTTACAGCTAAGCATAGAGTTCTTAGAGCTCGTCAATTCATCAATAGTTTGTTCTGCACATTCTTTCCTTCAGTCTATTAATATATACAGCTACATCCTCAGCTGGTGCCAACGAGCCCAGTTCCATTGTCTTTGGTGCTGCTACACCCATTTACACCAACTGAGAACCTGGCCCTTTTTTTTGCAGCTCAATGTTTTCATTCTTCGACCAGCTGTGTAAGTGGATAATTTATCTGAATGTTATTCATCTGTGACTATTCCCATCAATCGGCCAAGAATCTATGTATTTAGCCTTTGTCAGTCACTAAATACTTACGGCCCAGCTCACCTCAGTCTTATTCCTAAGCCCACATGGGGGAGAGAGCACAACAAAGCAGGTAGAATGCTCTCTGCCTGTTTTGATTCTCATGTCAAGTTTTATGCCGTACTGGGGCTCCACTAATTTCAACATACACTGATGTGAGATCACAGTCGAGCCCTACCATCCGGCTCTGGCAGTGTTCTACTCTCACTTTGCAGAGCTCTAAATACGCTTGAGCTATTCCACAATGTGTAGCATGCTACCTATTTAAAAGCCATATTCCTCCTCCTCTCAAACTATGGCAAATGCTTCTTTAACAGAGCTCCTGTTCCTCTAATTAGGTGGCTGCTTGCCTAGCATAACATGACCCTCCAATCACGTGTTCAAGGCGTGCTGTACCATTCCAAGTTCTTGCGTCTGATGGCTGCTCCGGGAAGGGTGTGCGGAGGCATTCAAATGCAGACTCTCTGGCTATGGGGAAAGCTGCCAAGCTGCTGCAACAGGGAGGTTGAAATAAAAAGGAGACGGAATTGAGACGTTGTTGAGAAAACAAATGGGCAGCAGGGAGGGATTGGACTCAGCTTCTGCTGACTCTGAACTGAGACAAGGGGCAAACTTGCAAGGTGAAGCTATGCAGAGAGGCATAACGTTAGCTGTTTCTACCTGGGATGTTCATCGTCCAATTTAATGAGAACAGAAATACACAGCAAACCATTGGTTGTGGGTCCTCCTCCTAACTCCCGCAGTGTATAGCCCTGAACTCTCTCTGCATTAGACTTGCAGCCGGGTAATGCTGCTCTCACTGCTATTTCTTTATACAGAGCAGCATTTGAGAGAGCCTGCCCTGATCAGGCGTTTTCAAACACCAGGCCTGCTTTCTTTGATCATCTCTCCCCCTCGAATTATAATTACAAGGTCTTAGGCCTTCTTCGGTCTTTAGATTTATACTCCAATTTACACCACAGTGTAAACGTACACAGGGAGCAGCTAAGCTTCTTGCTCTCAAACTGATGGGACATTGTGCTTGCCTCAACCGAGATTGTCCTAGGTGCTGTACATATACATAGCAACCGACAGTCCCTGCCTTGCAGGTTTACAACTAAATATTATCTCCTTTCTTCATTCTCTCTCTTACTCCCTCCCTTACAAAACTTCCACATCCGCTGGTGATCAGAACTATGATCTCGCTCCAAATTTCCTCCAGTAGACCCCCCGTGAAATCCATCAGCATTGGAGACCTGCCTTCCTCCATCAACCAATCTACGTTTAGACCACAGAAGAGAATACTGGTGCCAGGAACTAGCATGTATACTCTCCATCTCATCCCTTGGCTCCTTTGACATACTGAGTTACTAGATAGATGTGCATCCCTTATACCTAGAAACAAAATAAATATTCAGAAACAAATCCAGACTGTCTAGCCTACTATCACTGCAGTGGAGAAAGGATTTTGTAGTCAGCAAAGGTCTCTCAATGAGATTAGAAACATAATCTGGTTTGTCCATCTCCAGCTTCAATGTCTTCTCAGGAGACTTCTCATTATGTAGTTAGAGTGCATTATAAACGGGCTCCTCTTGCCCCTAGAGAGAATGCCCTTCTCTGGGTTGAAATTGAGGTCACCTGCAAGCCAGCACAAGTTTTCGATGCAATCGCTTGGGCTCCATAGGGTCAATTTTCCTGTTAACGTAAGTGGGAGTCTCACAGCTAAACAATAGATCGTTGTTTATAAATAATTTAGCCCTGTGCTGTGAAGCTCATGAGTTAAACGAGGAGACTACATGTGCCAGTCGCCTCAGTGTTTCACAAGCACAATATCCTCCCTACCCAATAAGAGCAACAATGGGCTTAAATTCAGGCCAGGCCTAAGCAAGTGAAACTCCAGTGGAATAAAAGGTGTTGCACCAACTTCGAATGGATCTGAATTTGGGCCCAGTATAATTCTACTCTCAGTTACAGTAAAGAAATCTCAATGAGATAGCACACAGAACAAAATTGCATCCAGCACGTTTTAAGGATCCCTGGCTGCCCGGGGCTCATTACCATATTCTTGCATATATTTCTGCATTAATTCAGACTTGTTTAGGGAAGTTCTGTGGAGATGCAATGCAAATGTAAAAGAACTGAGGTCCACAGCACAGGAAATAACCCTAACCCTGGGGTCATCAAGAGCAGCTCTGAGCAAACTCAGGATATTACTCACATATGAAGCCTGGAAACTAAACAGATTGATCTCCCACTAACTATGTATATAAAAGCTCCCCTACAAAGCGCAGACACGTCTCATCTCTGTTGAAGCTGGTTTTGGGTTAACACACACACACACACACACACGCAGTTATAGCATGAATTATAGGCCTGCTTAGCAGTGAAGTTCTGAAGCATTAGAGAGACATCAATACCCTGCCTTTAGGTTACTGGTCCAACTGCTAAGTTGACCTTCAACCACCAATTCTTAGGTTATTCTAAACCCTGTTATGGAAGGAAGCGCCCTCCCCCGGAGAGATCTCAGAGCTGCACAGAATGCCTTCTCTGCAGGATACTGCCAGCACAATCCAGAGGGGAGCCCTTGCGGAAAAACTTAAAGAAGCACCAGCCCAACAGGTCAAGGCGACACTTACTGGTTTGGACCTTGAGCGTGTAAGGGTTTTTCTGCTGGATGGTGTGGGTGAAGTGGAAGCGCGCATTACAGCTGTAGTCAGTTTGGGCATCCTGCAGCATAACGTTGGAGAAGTATAAGTCGCCGTTCTGGCCCTGGGAGACGCGCTTGTCTTGGTGGATTGGCTCCATGGCTGAGAGAGAGAAAACAGGAATTCAAAACAAAAGCCACTGCACTGCTGGACGTCTTAACATCTGCCTTCAAACAACTGGTGCGTCTTCTGGCAAAACATTTGGAGGGGGCAGCAAATGCATAACTGAGGCAGGGTCATCCAAGTCCAACAAGAGCTGATGAGTACAAACCAGTTCTTGTAATTAGTGGCGTGAAACACTCCATGAAGGAAACAAAATATGACTATTGAGGCTGCCATGCCCCTCATAGACTTTAGAGCAATACACAGCCCCGCTGGCTGGCTGGAAGGGATTCTGTTTGATTATAAGAATTCACTGGTTTCCAGTGGAACCAATGACGTGGGATGGGAGGGATTTTAAAGAGCTAGGTCCATGTACGAGCAAGGCACTTCCTATCGTTGTAAAAAGTGATTTGCCCCGTAGCTTTGTTTTCAAGCTGCTGCCATCCCCATGCCTGGTTACAGCAGAGGCTCACCTTCTTGGGCCAAATCGCAGGCCTGCTACTCCATCCAGCAGCATGCACTGGCCCCTACACTCCCTTCACCCAGCTACCCCCAGAGCAACAGCTCCCCATCCTACCCTCACAGCACCGAACCCCTACGGTTTCATAGATTTTAAGGTCAGAAGAAACCATTGTCACCTAGTCAGACCTCCTGCATAACATCGGCCATGGGACTTCCCTGCTTCATGTCCAACAGGCTGTGATTGAAGTAGAACAGATCCTCTTGCAAAAACATCCTATCCCCCACCACTTTCAGTAAATGATTCCAATGGTTAATTACCCCCACTGTTAAAAACGTGCACCTTATTTCTAGTCTGAATTTGTCCAGCGTCAGCTCCCAGCCAATCCCTCCCCTCCCTTTCCATTCCAACCTTTTTAAAACCTGTGAACCACAAAGTGGCTAAAAACTCATGCCATGATCTAACCCCCACAATTCCTGCCTGCAGAGGAGGGTGAGCTGGGACATGATTTTGTCACCAGTTTGTGGGTCACAGGACAAAACAAAACAAAAAATAGGACATTGAGAACACTTGGGCTATGCCAGAGAGCATCAGCTCTGCTTCTGCTGTAATTAAAACGGGGGCGGAGGGAGGTTGAAGTTCTGCATTAAAATACATATTGCGATCGGTCAAAAGATTTCCCTCACTGAAATGAACAGTTCAGGGAGCCCTGGCCACCCAACCACTGTCCCAACTTACAGCTGCTCATCCAGAAGATAACAGGAGGCGGCAGCCCAGGGGGTGGGTTGCATTTTAAAGTCAGTGGGGATCCTTCATCGATCTCTACGAGGTCCAAATGTTCCTTTGGCCACAAGGGAGACCCTGCAATCAGAAGATGTGAGAGACATAGCGGACACTGAGCTGAAGGGAATACACTGGGAGGGATTTGTTTTTTAAATCACATCACCCTCTCCGAGGACCTGGCCTGGTTTCAATGGAAAGGCCCTGATGCAATTTTATTTTTATACACACAGGTTTCTTGCAGGGTCCATGTGTTCCTGCTCCATAATGATATTTCACCCTCCGAAAACTACTTATATTGGAGGGTCTCGCAGTGTTGTACAAACATGACTAATGAATTAAGCTTCACGACAACGTCCTCTGTACGGCGGGCGTTATTACCCCTATATTACATATGGGGAAACTGGGGCATAGAGAGGCAAAGTGACTTGGGCATGGTCGCACAGCAGGTTAGTGGCATAGAAGGGAAGAGAACCCAGGTCTCCTGATTCTCTGTTCCGCTTCCTAGCCAGCAGACTATGTGGCCTCCTCTAGCAGCTGAGATTGCTATCTACTGTGATCAGCTACAACTGTTGTTTGTGTGTCTGATGCGCCCAGATGCCACAGTGGCAGGTCCATTAGAAGTTACACAGGATACAGTTATTGTAGTTGGGTTGTTGGATACAGGAGTGGGAGGGAAGGAAAAGAAGATCAGCCTATCAGCCAATGCAGGTAATGGGTATTTTATCACCACTATACATCTCTAGTCTGTTTGCAAGGCTGAATTAATAAAATGAAACAGATACACATACCGCCAGATGTGAAGCCAGACGTGGCAATTGCGTGGCAAATATTTCCTTCCCAGCTTCTGCAAACCCTATGTCATGCAAACATTTTTTTAACCCAAACCAGAGCCACTCAACTACCTGAGGCTATAGACTGCCTGGCTCAGTCTTGAGAGAGGAGTGACAAGTTTGCATTACTCACTGGAAACCTGCAGGAGGATTTTGCTGGAGAGCGCTGTCCCGTACTCGTTTCGAGCAGAGCACTGGTATTCCCCCTCATAATCCTCCGGCCTTCCACCGCCACGGAAGTCGATGACCAGTGTCCCCGACCTGCGCTGCATCGAGACCTTCGGGTCCTTGGCCACGTTGAAGAACTTCCCATTCCGTGTCCAAGAAAAACTGCCAACATTGGACATTGCATGTATTATGTAACCATGTGCCATGTCCACATAGGAAGAGCTTACTAGCCACAATACAGTTACATTTAACGTATGACCCATTAACTTTCCTATCTAATAAGAGAGACACGACATGGAGTTGGTTGCTCTTCCATAGAGTGTGCCAGGCTTTCGCCCCTTGTGTATTCCCACATTAAATCTATTTGGGTATTTATATGGCCCTTGTCACCATAGGGTCTAAATTCCATAGCTAAGTTCTGTACTGTGGAAGGTAAGGAGCCCAATTCTCTGCTGGTACAATGGAGCTATGCCAATTTACACCAGTGGAGAGTTTGGCCCGAGGTACCCAGAAAGATTCACTGTTGTCCAGTGCAAGAATGTCTTTAGATCTGGTTCCCCTTTTTGCTGACATCAGTAAACTTTTCTGCATCTCAAAAATAGCAGGACCTCAAGGTCATGAGAACTTTAAAATGCACTCACGTAGGAACGGGGTTCCCTTTGGCTTCACATTCAATGAAGATGTTATCCCTTGGATCTACAATATAGTCCTTCACAGACTGCTCTGTAATCGTGGGAGGTTGAGACACTGCAAAGGACACAGAAAGAATGAGGAGAAACCCTTTACTCATCATCCTGCAATGGAATCCTCCTGGGAATTGAGACTTCCCCTGTGGGAAGTCACTGTTTTTATTCATTATCTTTGAAATTGCAGGGGTCAGTAGAAGGACCCTTCAAAACGTAAGAGCCGAATATTTCTCATCTAAGTGACTCAAGCTCCCTGGTCAGGCAGTTCCCTGCCACCAGCAGGCCATCTGATGTGAACTAAAAATTTAAAAAAATAAAATAATAATCTCTTTATGAAAGAGACTGAACATGAAAGCAAAACTCAGCTAAGAGCTTTCAAAGACAGAACACAAACGTACGTGTTTTACCTAAAAGTTCCTGCAAGGAACAATCAAGGTAGCACACATTCAAGACAATGGTTTGAAAACGTCCATGTTTAGCCGGAGATCGTTCTAGATTGGTATCTAGGAGTTAATGGTTTGGAAAGACTAAAGAATACACCAATGACAAGTTTAGGGTCAGGTTCTGAACCATTACTCTATATTTAACATCAGTGTAGCTCCAGAGACTTCAACAGACTTATCCCTGATTTGCACCAGGATAACTGGGGATCAGAATCTGAACCCTAGCCTCTTACCCCAGCCATTGGAAATAGCTTAAAGAGGAGATACATGTTCATTACTAATTTGGTATATTAAATTGATCTGACATGCATGTTCATTATTTAGTAGGGTAGGCAAAACAGGTGCAGTTCTCCTCCAAAACAGACTTTTAGCAATAACAGTTCTCCAGAGAGTTAGTGTTTGTGTTGCAAGATTAAGGTTTTGCTGGGACATGATAGCCGCTTTATTAGAAGTGAAATCTCCTTAGAGCAGTGGTTCTCAAACATTCCCACAACACGATCCCCACATTATGGATTACAATTTCCCTCCAATCAAAGGTCCACTTCCCTCACAACAGGCTCCAACTCAAGGTTAGCTTCCCTCTCCCCCCCCCGCAGAACATTTCTGAATCCATCTTCTCTTTGCTGCTATTCCCTGCAGCAGATCATCTTGCAGGGGACACTTGTGAGCACATCTGTTTCGCTAGTGTCCTCTCTGGTTCTGGTTAGGATTATTTCCTGTCCGCACACCCCTTATGTACAGAAAAGGAATTGACATGGGGCTAATTAAGGCCGGACACTTCTTAATCTGGGTTCCAGTGTCAGATGTAGTATAGAGGGGCAGTGAATCTAAGGCAGGATGTAGGATAGAATACAGCAGAGTCCCTATCCCCTTCCCCTCAGCTAACACCACAACCTGGCTTCTTACCTTCCCATTCCTCTCTGAAGGTGCCAAAGGAGGGGGAAGAGCCAGGCTGCTTCGGAGCGGAGATACATGCTCATCTCTGAGCTACGCAATGAGACACGGGCAATTCTAATGCTGCCCTTACAGAAGATCTGTTCCCCACAACCCAGAGTTCACGCCCTCTGCGCACACAGCAATTCAAAGGAGACACTGTGCACGCCAGGAGAACGGGTCTTCAGGCAGTTTTCAAATTCAAAGGCACCAACTGCCCACTGCTGAAGGGGAAAGAGTAGAGCTACGTTGGACAGGAAGGGGGAAGGTAGGGAGTTAGGTTGGAAGCAGACAAATGATGGTAGGAGGATGGTGAAAAGAAAGTGAGAATCTCATTGCAGGATAAAATTGGAAAGGAGTCCTTATAAACCACCATTAAAAAGGATAACCTCTCTGAAGCTCCCCACCTACAGTTTGAGAACCACTGCCTCGGAATCTGGTCTGCTGTGTCTAGCTGTGGCCCATATTTGCAGCTCTGACCTACATTGAGAATCCACTCCTTTGCAAGAGCCATTAGAAGCATCTGCAAATTAGGGCATCAGGTTCCAGTCATGTACTGGCCCTGATTTAAAATTAGGAGCCAGACTCTGATCTAGTGTAAATCCAGAGTAACTCTGTTAGAGTCAATGGACTTATGTTGGCATAATGCAGATCAGAATATAGTCCTAGGAGGGAGCCCTTTTAGAGGCAGCACTGGTTTAGAATTGTTCTACCATTTCCAGATGTCTCAGCCAACTGGCCAACGTTCAGATGCAGTGGATCAGACAGTCTGAGGAGGCAGGGTGTGGCCAGACTCCCCAAGCTCCAAGGAACAGCTCATGCTCTTAAAATCTCAATCTTGCAACAGATTCTGCTTTAGTGGATTCTGTTCCTGCCTCGCCGTCACAAGCCATTCAGATTGCTCATGCTGCAGCCGCATGCATTTTGTGCCAGGCAACAACTTCTGCTGCCCACCAGTGGGACTAATGTACAAAAAACAAGTCAGGGTAGGACTTACATTCACTCTGAATATTTGCTGTTAGTTCCAAAGTGTAAGCATTATAAAAAAAAGAAACAAAAAAGGTTAATTGAAAAATAATCCAACAGATTACGTACACAACATGGCTATCGTAGGGACTACAAATATATCAATATCCAAACATGGCCACTTTAGAGTAAACAAAGCAATTGCCTTCTAGCCCACTTACCTTCATTTAAACATGGGAAAATCCCTCCATCAAAAACATGAGTCTTTCATATTCACAATGAGAATTACATGTTCACAATGAGAATTGTGTGTCCCAGGCCACTTCCCTCCAACCTGCCTTTTAAAAACTGCACGTGTGAAGTTAGTGAGGTTGAATGGTGACAGATCGGCAGCTCTGGAGACCAATGGGCTATCCTTATTCATGAGGTCAGTACAGAATGGACACTGCCAGAGCAAACATCTCATCCCACTGCCACCAATATGCCCTATCCCAGAGTTGGATGGATCGCCTTTAAGTAAGAAAGCAGTTCAGTCTCTCTGGGCAAATTCCGTCCTTGGCCTTGACGGCTATGACTGCCAACAAGGGGCCACAGGTGCCGACTGCGGTGGTGGTGGTTGGTTAGAGAGATGCTTTTCTGCTAGGCACTAGATTGCAAACCAATGACCGCCCACCAGGATACTTATCGAGTAGTGGTAACTTGTGATCCCTAACCTTTGGCTTGAACTGGTGGCAAATTCAAAAGCCAGTTACTGAGCCCCTTATGCCAGCCCTCCAGGCAATCAAGGAGCTAATGTGGGGTTTAATAAGTCTTGATTTGGCTAACTAAGTAAAAGCCCAAAGCAACCCAGGCACCTGTCAGATGTAGCATCTGACCAAGGGATCATAAGGCTTAATTGCCATGGGAGACATCATGCCTAATGTACCTGCCTCCCCACAGCCCTGCATCAGGGTCTGCCTCCAGGCACCAGTGTTTATTTCCAGAGCCGAACCATGAAAGGCCTGATAAGCTTTTCATTTAGCTGTTTAAACAGATACTGGTAGCAGCTGGCTCTCTGCCAAGACCTGATGGACCACCGGGGCAGGGTGAAAGGGGACAAGGAGGCAGTTCCGTTGCCTTGTTGTAAGAGCTGAACCAGAAGCTTTCTCAATGTAAAGAGAAAGCTGAACTCAGCAAATGGGGAACAAACCGCTGACTGGCCAACCAAGCATATGGAAGATACTGATTCCAAGCTGGAGGAAATGAGTGTTAGCACAATGGTCCATGGTAGGGTGACCACATGTCCTGAATTTATAGGGACAAACCTGATATTTTGGGGCTTTTTCTAATATAGGCACCTAATTACACCCCCCACGCCAATTTTTCACACTTGCTATCTGGTCACCCTAGTCCACAGACAACTTCCCTTCCTCCCCATGGTGCATCACTGTTGTGCTGAGATGTGACATGTGCACTGTCCACACATCATAGCGGGAAGCTCCAGCTCCATATTCAGCAATGCCTGCACAAGACTTTGGTCTCAGTGAGCAAGACTCGATAGAAGAAAGGAGCAGAAGGGTCTAGGAAAGTTTTTGTTTAGAAAAAAAAGTGGAAGAAAAATAAACTAAGCTACTCAATAGCAGGGAGACTTTTCCTTGTGATAGACGTGTTTTCAGATATGTTTGTAGAGCACCTAGCACGAAGAGGCACTGATCCCAGACAGACCTCTGGATACTACTGTAACACAAGGTGAGAACCACAGGGTTAATCTTAGAGGGACTTAGGCTTTTAAGGAGAGTCACTGATTTATTTGGATTTTTAATGGTCTTGGTTTAGTTGCTTATCGTAACTTGTTATATTTCTTTACAGATTTTATTGAAAGCAATAAGCAGGTAAAAGTAAAACAATATTAAGGCTAAACTATTATACTTTGTGTTAACAAAGGGTTAAACAATACAATTCTATTAACATTATAAGGTTAGAATTCATTTAAACTAAAGACAAGTATTATTCCAATATATGCTATGTCTTTTCCAACAAATAAAAATTAACATTGTCTATAATACAAAAACAAAATTGGTTTAAGAAAATTGGGAGGGGTGAGAAGAAGAGGTGAAAAAAACCATATTTTAAATTATAGAGCTATAGTTTGGTAGCATTAAGACCCTTCAGGTGCCACAGTAGTTTATTAATTGACTGCATGAGCTATGCATTATTGAATGGTTCACCCCAGGATCTCTAAATGCAGTAACGGAACTATTCTAATGCAGCTATATAACAAAAGACATACATTAATAAACTTTCCTCTTTATAGTGCTTTGAATCTTCAAACCCCACTAATTTGTGTTTACAACACTCATCACACAGTAAGAGTATTATCCCCGATATTACAGATGGGGAAACTGAGGCAGAGAGGGGCAGTGACTTGCCCAAAGTCACAGCGAGTCAGTAATAGAGTTGGGAAAAGAACAGTCTCCTGACTCCCAGTCTGCTGATCTAACCACTAGCAAGCACTGCCTCCCTATTGCTATAAAGGCTGAAGAGTGAAATACTTTAACTCTCCACGACTCCCTTTGCACCTTCTTAAACTTGACTGCAATCAATGCTCAAGCTGGACACGCAACCCACTAGCAGTTGTGTTTGCAAGCTCTTTGAGAGGGAGTTTCCCAGTTAAAGAGGCAGTGTCCCCATTTATGGAGATTTGCTACAATACACATCCATGCACCTGTGGAAAGAGCTTATCCCCATGAAGGAGGGAAGTCCTGTGCAGTTTGTAATACACAGGGAATAAAGCTCATCTGCTGAGACAGCTTGCGATTTGCACACTTATCAGGGCCCAGCACAACCCAGGAGCAGCTGTGGTTATTTATGCGCCACCTGCTCGACTTAGTAAAACCTGTAACCTTTCAGGTTCAAGATGGGAGTGATGAATTAATTAGTTAAATCTTGGAGCTCAACAATGGGAAGCCACAAAAGGGCTAGCGAGACCTGATCACTGACTGGGTTAAAAGTGAGATTAAAACGCCAACTCCCCAGCAGCTCTAAACGTTTCGTCAGAAGGAGAATGCAGCTCACGCTTGATGCTGTCAAAGAGTTAAATGAAACTATTTGAAATGGACTCAGCTGGGTGGGACAGATGTTGGCAAGACCTTTAACTCCTGCATTGATTTGGGACGCCCCACTTTTGGATTTCATCCCACTGCAAGTCACTGTGGCGAAGTCCAACAATGCTTTGAAGTTCCCTACATTGCGCAGAGTTCATTTGAATTTCCTTAAAAGAGGATAAATTAGGCAAAGACAGGCACACCCTGCCCCTGAGCCTGGCTTCCCCTTTGTTCTCTCATCTGGCTACATGCAGTCTCACAAAGGTCCTGTCTGAATGGTGGTTATGGTAGCAAAATATGGTTGTTGGTTTCAAACTCTGGTTTCAAACAAAGCATGGACAGGGTCCGAAAGGGAAATGCTGTCCCTCAAGAGTAGGGGCAGCCAGTGGGGTACCATTGGCTCTTTTCCTTGCTCTGCCAGAGGCACCATGGGCAAGGCACCTAGGGACCATCTACACTAGCAAAACTATCATATCAGTGGAGGTGGAGAAGGGCCTGGTGTTATAATTTATTGTCCAAGGATACTTATGATAGATAACAGAGTTTGGCCCTGCCTGTATAGCTAGGACCAGAGTATATTAACAATCAGGGCAGTAAGCACAATTTGGCCATGTCTACACAGGCAAGATCAAACTGGCTTATGATACCATCCATAGTTTTGCTAGGCTAAATGGATCCTGTTCCCTATTCAACAAATGGCAACTCATTTTAATATCGATTTTAGGTATTTAAAGAGTGCCCGTCACCTTATTGAACGTAGCAGAGTAAAAAAATCATAAAAGTAAAACATGGCATTTAAAACTACCTCTGCTTCTGCACGTCTCACCAAGAGATGTCAATACTTTCCTTCCTCTCAGGCGGTGGTGTGAGGAACAAGCGATAGGCGCTTTAAGTTCCTTAGATGGGAGGTAGCCGAGAAACGGAAAGTAATATTCCACAGCACAAGCTGTAAGCGTTTCTCTCTACTTTTCTAAGGTCGCATTACACTTGACTAGGCAAAACGACTCCTTCCTCCATCCAAGGCACAAGGAACAGCAGCAGGCAGCTCTTTTAAAATCAATTACGTTTTGTCTGGCCATGCTGCTTCTCCTTCCGTTTCAGGGAGTTTACGTTTCCGAAAGGGTTCTAAGTTCTTAACAAAGCTGGGCCTGATACGCGACACAATCAAACTGTGTGCACAAAATACATTCTCACTGTTGGGAACAACAAAGTGCAGTGCGCTTGTTACACCACCACCAACTGCAGCTACACAGAGTTTTTCATCCCAGATCACTCTGAATTAGGCGGAGCAGGGACTTGAGCATTGGGCCCGGGTCCCAGGCTAGGACCCTGTTCACCAGGATCCGGAAGGCAACGAGAGAAGAGTGTGCCTGTCCGACTCTCTTTCGCTCTCAAACCTTCCCGACGAAAACTTTTTCGAAACAGATACATTTAGATCAAAAGAGCCTCTTTCACCACCAACTAGCCAGCATCGATCTATGTCAGACCTGCGTGAAAGCTCACCTGTGGGCCCATCCTTGGGAGCTCAGGCCCACACCTCTCCTTCTGAAACTCTCAGAAAGAGCAAACGTCCTTTCCATCCATCACAGACTTTTGTCCATTTAAAGATCCCATTACGAATTGCCTTATCTGTGAATTCACTCCAAGCCTTCCTCATACACCTTGTCTCTCTCTCTTCTCCTGTTCAGTCTCTCTCTACATCTAGGCTCTGTTTCAGCCACAGACTTAAGCATGTGACAAACTTAAAGCATGTGAACAGTCCCACAGAAGTCAAGACTGTCCCCATGCTTCAAGGTAGACACGTGCTTTAGTGCCTTGCTGAATGGGGCCCTGCATTCACCCACCCACCCAGTTGGCACGAGAGCCTCATCCATTGCAGCTCCTGCCTTGTGGAGCCATCCTACATCTTTCCACCTGTTTCCAAACTTTGCGTAAAAGCACCTCTCTTGCCCATAACTTTTCAGTGCCCCGCCCCTCCTTGGTCATTTAAGTCAGGAAAGCATTTGAGCACAGTTTGTATAACTAGAGTGTCTAAGACAGACCAATATTATACTGTCAAGGGTACAAGCTCCCATCTCAGGAAGTGTCATGCTCCCTTAGCCGGAAGTTAGGCCTTGATAATACTGTGCCCGTCTATAACACCTTTCCTAAAAGGATTTCCATGTGCTTCAGAGTTGCAATGAATTCTGTGAGGGGGTGGGGTGGTTAACAACACCCCCTTTTACAGAGGGGGAAACAGAGACACGGAGAGGTTAAGTAATTGACCCAAGTGGCCGAGCCTGGAATAGAATCTCAGCCAATGAGGCCTTTGCTATATTCTAACCACTTAGACGACATTGTCTAAAACAGGACAACACAAGGTCAGACATTTTCTAAGCACTGGCCTTAAGGTGGCTTAACAAAATCATTCAGCAGCAATTTCATTAGCCTGCATTTTTCCCCCATGTTTATCCTCCTGAATAGAATATAAAACCTGCCTAATAATTAACCCAAAATGGCCTGATGGAGGGGGATAAAAATTGCAGAGATGTACATGCAACCTTCCTGATATAACCCAGTTTCCTCTTCCCGTTGGGACCAGACCTCTCTACATCTTGATGACAGCGTCTGCCTGAAAGGACTGCTAATGAGATTCTCTCCTCCATGAAGGAGCACCCCATACACAGTCTCCATAGTAATTGCCCATATCGTACATCTTCAGAGTCTCTTAATTATCAGTGGCATGTCAGCTACTGGCTGCCTTAACACAGCAGCAACCTGTAGGATGGAAGTGCCCTCATTTCAAGTAAAGCCCATTAGGGTGAATCCATGTTTCTGCTGGCAATAAAGGGTAATTACACAGCAGCAGAGCACCTAAGAATAGCAGAAGAGGATTCTGTGCACCTTGGTGGAATTCAAACACCTATCAAAGCCAAACAAATATGACAGGGTTTTCCTCAGCCCAAGTACAACACAAGGGCCTTCAATTAAGTGGGAATAAAGAGGAAACCCTCCTCTCCCCTGGTTCTCCTCTCAGCTCCAGCATGCTTCCTCCCTGACTGTCAAAATGAGCCCCACTTCTCACCCGTCTTATATCACACTAAGGAGGACAGTGTGTTACTTACCCTGCACATCTCTGCTGACATGTGCACCTTCACCTACTCAGAGGGAGAGGGTTATCCCCTCCTTCTCACCTATGGACAATATCTATACGCCTTGTTCAACTCCTCTCCCAAGGCCATCATCACCGTGGGAATTATATAGAGCAACACTTGCGGGTGGGCACAAGGGTCTTCCCATGTGAAGTCACTGCAGGACTGGAGCCCCAGGTAGCTTCAGGTCCTCCCCTAAACAAGGGCTCCAACAGCTTCAAAATCAGAACAGTTTAGCTAAGCAACCAAACAAACAGGAGATACATGTTGGCACTGGAACGGGACTTTAGGTGTGGACCCTGGGGGGGAAGGGAAAGGGGGGCGAGTCACTTGGACTCCTGTTCTTCCCTCTTTGCAATTACTCTCCAGCCAATTAGCCTGCAAAAATGATCAGCGTCCTCATGGGACACATTCCAGGAAAATGCCAGAAATTCTGCACGAATATTCATCGTGACATTATTTCTTTACCAGGAAAAGCTTAGCTTAGATGCAGCATTCACTGCAGTTTCCAATCTTTAGCCAATAAAGTTACCTAAAGCACAAAGAGCTCAAGAGACTTGCCCAAGGTCACATAGTGAATGAATGGCTCAGCCCAGACTGGAAAACCCAGGGTCGCTCTGGCTCCTGAGTCCTTCGCTACAACCATTACACCACATGGCTCCCCGAATGGAGATTTTTAGAGAAAGCTGAAAATAAATCTAGAAACTTACGATCCAGGGGAACTTCGATGGCTCTGATGACATGATGAAGGTACAGAGCAAACACTACTCCTGAATAGGTTAGGAGGTACTGTTGCATTACCATTTTGAATGTTTGGATAGTACTATGCTTCCACTTTCCTTCAACAAGGCAGGCTGGCCTCTTGCCACAGTAGCTGTACTCCTCGGATTCTTAACTGCAAAAAAAAAAACACAAGCCACAAATTAATGAGCTGATTATAGAGCGCTCTGTATTCCTCGTTTTCTATTGGGGTAGCTCCTAGAGGCTCCAATGAAAGATCTGAGTCCCATCGTGCTAGGCACTGTACATACACATAGTAAGAGAAGGGTTTTGCCCCAAAGGGCTTACAGTCTTAATATCTGAGCACTCCAGAGATGTTAGCCCGACAGAGTCCTCTTGCATCTTCGCTGACTCCCAGTCATTTGATGACATACAATCAGAATACTCGGAAAGATGTACATGAACTCAAGATTTAGAAAAAAGAAAAGGAGTACTTGTGGCACCTTAGAGACTAACAAATTTATTTGAGCATAAGCTTTCGTGAGCTACAGCTTATGCTCAAATAAATTGGTTAGTCTCTAAGGTGTCACAAGTCCTCCTTTTCTTTTTGCGAATACAGAGTAACACGGCTGCTACTCTGAAACCTGTCAAGATTTAGAATCTAATCTATTCAAAGTGCTTTACATCAACAGTCACTACTTCATCTTCACAACACCCCCCTCCCATGAGATAGGTTAGTCACAACTTCCCCACTTTACAGGTGGGGGAAAGCAGACACAGGTCCAAGGCCACACCATGAGTCAGCGTCAGAGCCAGGATTAGAACTCTAGAAGTCCTGGCTTCCTGGCCTGTGCTCCATCAGATCACGCTGCTCCTCATAAATAATTTGATAGTCAAGGAATCCGCACCTCCAATCTTGCAGCAGAATCCCCCTTTAATAGGCGTTGCCTAATCTGCTATAAGAACTGCCCTAGCCAGAGATAATAAAATACACAGATTTAAAACCTGGAGCACCTTTTAAAAAAACGCATCAGTGATCAAATTCTGCTCTCCATTACAAGGGTACAAATCTGGAGCAGCTTAACTAAAGCATCCTCTCTGTATGCAACCAAGGAATAGTTCCCAAAGATATACACTGAACCAAAAGCAGACTGTGCTCCTGCAATCGGATCTACACTGACTAGCCCTGATGCCTTATGCATGGATCCAACTGCAGGATCGGGGCCTTAGAGCACCTTAATGGAGTCACTCAGAAATACGGGGGACAGATTTTCAAGTGCCCAGCACCCACGAGTTCTAATCTGCACCAAACAGTTGGGCAGCCAGCAGCTCCTGTTGTGACCTTTATGGCTAAACGGTGAGTACTGAACTCTTGAAAATATGGTCCTGAGTATCAGAGAGAGGATCGTGCAAACTATCACTGTAGCATATGTCCACTGTACTTAAAATTCAAAACCCAAGGAATGGTCAAAATCCAAAGTAAGAGAATTCCAAACGCTTCAAGGAAACCATTCTGTTTGTACTCAGTTACTCTTTTGAGAAGTCTAGAGATAGTTGAATAGCGGCAAACAATTTTCACAAACCCTGACGAATTAGATACCAAACTCAGGTTTGTTATGTTCACAATCCCACTGATAATTTTCTTCACAAACATTCATCCTAACTCAACTCTGATCAGGAATAATACTGAGAAATCGGATATTCATTTCAGGATGGAAACAGGAACATCATGCTGTGCCTGGTGACTAATTGTAAGTTACTCAGAACTAGTGAATAAAGAAGAGTGAAACCAACAACTGTGTGAAGGAAAACCAACAGGATTTTTCTTCTTTAAAGGCTGTGTAAAAATACAGAAGATGCCTCAAAAATACCCCCAAACAACCCCTCCCCCTACCAAAACCCCTCAACCAACCACATTAAATAAATAAATAAAAATCCATGTTGATTTGTGAATATCAAAAAAGTGCTACATTTCACTGAAGAAAGCTATGCTGGGAACAGTTCGAAGCTCTAATGAAATCCCATGCAATGTACTTCAGCAGAGTTGATTGACAGTAACAATTATTCTTCTTCCACTATGCGGTGTTAATACTATACAGTATGTTACAAGATAACAGGAAGATTTTTGGTCATTTATGGATCAAGGAAAGCTGAGCTCAGCTGTAGCACCTCTGTGTCAGGAAGCTTTCTGCTTTTTACTCAATTTTCCAGCTGGACTGGCCGAGCTACTGAAGGTCAAGAGACTTGCTTGGGGTCATGGCAGTGAGTCAATGTCTTAACTGGGAGCCTTCTGGCTCCTACTCCTTTGTTCTAAACACTACACCACATGGCCCTCTTCTTATCATGCTTATGACACACAGTGGAGTTTTACTCATGAGATAAATCCTGTCTTCCCTAACAGCCCTCTTACGGAAGTCAATAGGCCCAGTTCTGCCCTCTGACAGGCAAGCAGAGCTCTCAGTAACTCCAATGTGAGTTGTACAGACAGAGGGGAAGAAAGAACTGGCCCACCTGTGGTTGACAAGTATAAAGAGTAAGGGCCTGATCTTACTCCCATTAAAGGGGATGGAAAAACTCCCTTAACTTCATTGGGAGCTAAATCAGACTTCAAAACAGGAAAATCCGCCCCCTTGTGCAGAGGCCCAGCACAGGGGGCTATGCACCACTCCTGTTTAGAGGACATAAGCAGTGCTTAGGCCTGGCATTGAACCACTGCATGAGTAGAAAGGCACCCAAACAGATGGTGCGAAGCACTGCTGCAGAGATTCTTGCACATATGCAGCTCCTGCCCTGCAGAGGGGCATTGCGCATACTCAGTTTATGGGAGCCTTTCTAATGGTTTTTTAAATGAGTGGATTTTAAAACCTGCTCCAGTTAGGGCTGCTGCAGTTCAGAATAACTTCTACTGCTACACCTGGAACTGGCAGACTTCTGATTAGTGCTTTCTAGAGCATGCCCTCAGGGACATTTTGGGAATCAATGGAAACTCCTACAGAAACTCGGGGAAATTTTGCCTGAGAAGGGACTGAGCACTTCAACGTTTGAGCCTTCACAGACAAATTTCCTCCTCTCCCTCCAGTCACACCTAAGAATCATACTGAAGCCATCTGGGTTGCCCGGATATAAATGGTGGCAGAATTCGGCTCAGCATAATAGCCATTTAGTTCTGCTTCATCTTCCCATACATAAGAGAGTCTTTTGAGGCACACAGGGTACATCTGTGAGATGCAACCATACACTGTCACATCAACAAATCCAACACCCTCTAGCGTTTTCACAATGTGAAACATTTCAACCCCACCCGTGTTTTTTTAAAAATCAGTAACATGGATTAAAAGACAAGGCAAAGGAGGATAAATTATCTTTTTCACTGGGCTTTCGTAATTCATCGGAGATTACGTCATGCCTGAGTTATGATGGTGTCTTTAATAGTGTTATAAATATTGGGCCTCAGTGGCAGATGTGCAGAAAGTCCTCTCTTAGCTATTACCCAACATTAAGACAGGGCAGCAAATAGAAATAAGTCTGGAGATATTCTGCTATGTGATATTTCCTCTCTCTTTGCACAAGGTTTTTTCCCCCCCGCGTGTTACCAGAAGAGAGAGTGGTGCAAGGGCAGGTCATTTGGCAGACAAGGAAAGCCCAGATTCATGACAGATAAATAAGCCGCTGGATGCTGCTAAGACTTCAACTGTCCCTGAATGTTGTAAAACGCAAAGTCCATCAAGAAAAAAAAAGGGGGGGAGCGATGCCTGGGTTTAATCCACAGACCAGTCTCCCCAGTGAAGTGGGGGAGGCTTCATCCTTGGGTGAACTGAAAGCTAAACTGCACTCTCCTGGAGAATGCACCACAAGGAACAATCCTGCCACAGGCAATGGAGAGGATGACCTCTAATTTCTGTAGTTCTAGATACCACGACTAGCCGCCTGCAGGAAAAAGCAGCCGCGAAACAGAAGAATATTTATGACCTATGATTAAGTTGATTTGCTAACTGCTTGCACGGGGCAGTACATGTGGGAAAACCCCACTGAAAAACACACACTAGTAAACAACAGGAACAGCCATCTTTCCATTCCCCTCACATCGCTGCAATCTGTTGTGTTCCATCAGCCTTGGTACTGCCTGATACCAACGTACTAGCCACTCCCACTGAAAGCACTCCTCCTTCCAACATAGCATGGGATTATTTGGCCCCAGGGAGCTACCACCATTTTCTCAGAGGAAAGCTCTCAAATGTAGGGCTTTCATAGTACTGTGCCATAGTCACCTATGAAATTCACCCCTTCTGCAGAGATCTCACCACCTTCCTGGCTTCAGAAAAGGTGTTAAGAACATAACTGCCAGACCATACGAGACCCATTTGTCCAATCGAGGCCAGTATCCTGTCTCAAGACCTGGCCAGCACCAGCAGCCTACAGAGGTGTAAGAAACCTTGTAGGAGGCAGTGATGGGATGACCTGCCCTCCACATCAGGTCTCCTCCTAATCTCTAATAAAAATAATCTTAAACCCTTAAGCATGAGGTTGCATAGGTCTTCCAAACTTTGTTAGCAGCAACTGTTACAGAGCTCACAATGAACAAATATCTGAGACCTACCAAAGGTCCTCCAGCAAAAAAAAGAGAAAAATCATTCTCCACATGCCTGATAAGTTTTTTGTTTTTTTTTTACGGAACTGGAATCTCCCCCACCACCCCAGCATTCACTGCAGGATATCTTTACCCACCAAAGAACTAAAAACCAAGAAAAGCCCAATTTTAAAAAAGCCCTGGCAGGTCTAGCAACGCGCAGGTCTGGCGCCACCTGCACAGGATTGAATTTCACCCTCAGAGCAAATTAAAAGGGAGTGTGTTGGCCCTAGGGCTTACTTTGTAGTGAAAGAGGTGCCAGGGCTCAAGGAATTTTTTTTAACTTTCATAAGTGATGTGGCAAGCAGAGGTGCCAGGGCTATAAACTGCCAAGCCTAGAGGTGCTGGTGCTCAGCCCTGGCACAAATTAAGCACTGATTGGCCCCCATTACCAAGTTGTTTATTAAGCAGAATGACAGTGGGAAAGTCCAAGTGGATCAATATCATCATCTCACAGAAGATTAAACACTTGGGATTTCAAACACTCTTAAGGGAGCGAGGAGATGGACAGTCACTGGGATTCAAGGCAGTTGGGTATTTAAATTCCTTAAGTGCCTCTGAAAATCCCAGCCACAAGAAATATGCTTTAATTTTCCAAGTATGACAAGCATACTGGTCCCAATCCATTCCTGGTGTAACTCCACTGCTGTCAATGGTGACACATCAGCTGTGTTTGGCCCATTAAATGTCACATATACTCCCACCTCTGGTAAATTCAAGGCAGCGTGGTCTAATGGCAACAACACTGAACTAGGACTCAGGAACACTGGATTCGATTTCCTGCTCTGCTACTGGCTTGCTGGGTGACCTTCAGTAAATACTTCCCCCTCCCTGTGCCTCAGTCTCCACATCTGCACAATGGGGATAACGATGCTGACCTCTTTTATAAAAAGTGCTTTGAGATCTGAAAGCACTAGGTAAGAGCCAGGGATTTTCAGTACGGCACTTCTTATGGATTTGTTAGGTTGTTCCTGCAGCAGATGCCTTGAAGATTTTAATGCCCCAATCCTGCAAACTGCTCTCCTTGGGTTCATAACCCGAACTACGCAGCGCCCGACTCACTTCAGTGGGTCTCTGTACGGGTGCAGGAGGCCGCAGGAGGCAGACCCAGTTGCAGGGTCATCACCTAAATTTGCAGCATACAGTTGCTGTGTATCTGGGTATCTGACACTTATAAAGGCAAGTACAGATTCCACCTTCCTCTATTTCCCCTATTGCTAGTGTGCCCAATTTTTTAAACAAGTCTCCCCATATTTGGTGGTTTTCTTAAAGCTTCAGCTCTGGGAGTCCTGTGATGATGAGAATCTCTGCTTACATTTAAAAAGTAAAAAGAATTGCTAGTCTTTGTGCTTGCAAAGCAAAGCTTGAGAAATATGAATGCTACAGGCTCAGAAATCAGAAGGCAAAAACACCCCCCTCAAATTATTATTTAGATCTCATGATTTTTGAGGAGCTGGATTTATGGTTTTTGAACATTTGGGGCTCGCAATACTGCGTTCCTCAGGCCAGTGTTCTGATTCCATTATGAGCATTGCAACCCTGTTCTCTGACTGCAGCTCTGCCTACACCAGTAAGTCCCCTTTGTGTCCCAATTCCACCAATCAGATTATAGATCATTAAAGGTTTTTTATTTTGTTTTGTTGTTTAGTTTTGGTTTTTTTCAAGTCACTCTCAGGATTTTCTGATCTAGCTCTAGGTAGCAATACAAACACTTGAAATAAAGAGTCATTGTGGAACTGGGTCAGAAATTGCACCAGTGCAAGACTTCCATGGTACACTGAAGCCAGCAAATTATATGACAGTTCTGGACTGAGATGCATGGGTAGAATTATGTCAGTGGGGGGAGGGGTAAGGAGTACCAGGGGGTGTGTTCCAAGTAAGGATGACAGTGTGTTGTCAGAGCACTGAAGTACAGCTAAAGTTACTGCACGTCTGGATCAAGTGGCATGCGGAGAACTGCGTGGAAAAAGGCTGCACAGTGTTGCCAGAGCTGTTCATCAAACGCTTCCAGGAACACTCAACAAACAAGAAAACACCACCAAAATTATCCCCACATTCACAAAACCTGCATCAAAGCCACGATCCCTGAGAGCCCCATTGTTATCCGAGGTACGTGGGCATGACTCACCGTGCATCTCAAAACTTCTGCCGTGCTTGTGCGTGTGGGTGGGTTGTTCAGGACACACAGTGCTGCTGCATGCCCACGGCTATATGTCAGAGCAGAACACAGCCCACATTGTCACAACCTTTCCTCTCACTGGGACAGAAAGCGTGGAGAGAATGTCACTAATGCAAAGGAATGGAGATGCATTCAGGCGTACGCGCGCACACATGGAGATGCTATTGGCCACGTGACTCTCCAATGTCTCAAATCCACTTCTTTGGCTGACTCAAGGAATCTAAGGGTTGAAATTTTAAACAGGAGACTTTTGAAACATCCCAATTACATTGCCGTGATGGAAATGAATTGAGAATGGGGCTCTGGCAGGTAATTCGCTACTCTTAAGGCAAGGGATTATGAGCTCCTCCTCCTCCTCCTCGCATTCAGTTCCGTCCTAGAGCTTTTTAACCTTCGCTACTGGACCAAAAATATAAGCCCATCATATTACAGTTCAATTCCATGTCATGGCACCAAGCCTTTAGGTCACAACATTGCGTGAGACATCACTATGAAGCACTACTGCACTGTGAAACTAAAAGGGTTTGGATCCCATCAAAAAAGTGTAGCAAGTCCACAAACCTTAAATCTATTACAGTCTCTCTTTCCCAGGGCTGGCCATGTTGGCTGGTATCCTGGTCATGACACCACCCAAGCTACATCTGCAAAACCAGGACCCATAAAATTCAGCAATTGTCCCCCATTGCAGGGGGCATGCTTGAGGTTGGGAATTCCTGTCATTTCCACTGTAGGGTGGCCTTATATCTTCTCAAGTTTTCAGCCCCTAGGCCAAATCTTGGAAGCCAGCACACGGCCAGGCAGCCAGACTCTGTATCTCCGGTTCCAGATTAGACTGGACCAGACATCCCATCTGCTGTTTGCGAGATCCTGGTTTAAAACAGCAGAAATCTGATGACATCAGCTGCTCTTGCAAGATTTTGATTCCATTAAACAGGAATCTAACCTACGGAAGCACAGCCCTGACTCCAGCATCATCCGTATCACGGCACCACTTCTCCAACCCAACGAGAACAACAACAAGATGGAACATTTTTTTACATTTCCCCAAATACTCTTCCAGAGTTCAGAACAAGTGCATGTCTCAGACTGGCTGGTGCTGTGTTTTCCTACCCAGAAAGTGGGATACACTGCAGCATTGACTGTCACAAGCTGTTCAATCCAGATTGGAGAAGATAGCCCAAATACCACCATCTGCCACAGTCCTTACTCCAGAACTCTTTCCAGATGAAAAGATGCCTTTACCATCAGAGTGTATTTAAAACAATAGCAACCCTCCCCCATGACTTTTCAGTGCAATGTACAGTTCGGGGGGGAAGTGGGGGAGGGGTACAATGTCATTCCTATGAACATGCTAAAAATGCTGATCCTTCCCTCACTGCAGTGAAAGGGAAATTTGCCATTGACTTCAGTGTGAATAATATCAGACATTAAGCTCCTTCCTCTCTATCTCCCAACCTCAAATTCACGGATTCCACTATAGAGCTTCATGGCTTTTCTTTCTGAGTACACACACAGCTCATCACTGTTTTATTTGCAAAGCTCCAGCATTTGGCTTCACATATTGCAACAGCTCATGTATGATTGATTAATCCCACCGATCATGTTTGGATTTCCCAGGTTACATTCCATGTCATGCCACAACGGGGTGATGTTCTGCCACCACCACCTCTCTCTCCCGCTCTTCCCCCTGCACCATTTGAATCCTCCTTCTACTTAAAGGGCCTATTTATCCATATATATTTGTGCCAATTTTGCACAAACTTCTCATCCTTCACTGCACCAGAACCATGCAGCCCTTTTATCACCCAAAGCAGCAGCCACCTCTGGATCACCATTAGAGAAAGAGGGGAAAGGCAAGTGCAAACAGTGGGTACAGTCGGCCAGTAAAAGTACAGAAGGAAAGTGCAGGCCAGGTGATAACACAGGAAAAAGCAGTGGATGGGCATTTCATTGTGATGCATGATGTTTTATGCCTCCCAACAAAGATGCATCCTAGCATTAAGATTGCATATTGTTTATTACTATCATGCAACACACCTAAATGGGAATTCAATTATGCAGGATTAAAAAGAGATCATTACAAACAGGGTACATTTCCTCCCTCCCACAACACATACGTATTTTTTACTAATGATTTTTTGTACCAAATATCATAATGCACAGGGACCATATTTGTTTTAATTCCTTTTCGCATCCTTTACTTACCTGTATAACCTTAGGTATATTGTGTGTGCCTAGCTGCTTACTCACAACTTCCCTATAACTACTCCTTTGAAACACAAAAAAAGTGATTTAATTAAAAATATTCATTAACGAGGCATTCCAATCAAGTCTGGCTTCAAGTTTAAGTTATGTCAGAATAAATTTCTAGGAAGCCGAAGCCTCACAGAATTTTTCCATTAATTTAGGGGAAAAGGTAATTCCAAAACAAGTAACAGTTTCACTAGTGCCATGCTGGGACAGAGAGCTCGACAGAGAAATTGATCGGAACAGAAGCGTTACGCTCATTCTCTGATTTGAGACAAACGCAGGAGTGATTAAGGGCCATACATTGAGACAATTAGAGTAAAAATTTAATAACTTCAGTTATCAACACTGAAAAGGGTGTGGATAAGGTGCCAGTTGTAAAATATGTAAAAAATTTGACAGTAACTTTTTAAAACCATTTAAAAAGAAATCTTCCTAGGGCCTGTTTAAAACCAGAAATGGCCCCTATCCAAAGACTCAAATTCACACAGATCTGCTTTAGACCCTCTGAAATCTGCATGCCTATCTACATCTTGCAGCTTGAGCCCATCTCTATTGAAAACCTAACAATGTTTGCCCAGAGAAAGGAGGTGGTAAAACATTAAAGTAGAGGAAGCCAAAAGGGAAAGGACACATGGAGATAACTGCGACACACAAGATGGGGAGACTACGTTCCTGCTCCAGGAGAATACAAACAATGGAAACGATTACCATTCTATGGAGACAGGTGCACATTACAGCTGAGGGTCATGTGATGGGTATACAGACAACAGAGTTTACAGCAGAAATAACATTTCCCATAGCAAAATTAGCCACGCTTTTTATTCGTGTGCAGCAGTCATGACAAAGGATACATGGGATCCAGGAGGAGATTTCCTATCATCCACTATATATTTTGCATCCCAAAATAAACTGACAGTGAGTGGATCCTAACACAGCATTGTAGGTATTCCACCCTATTGTAAAAGGCAGAGGAAAGATTCTGTGCATCCATGTGTGCTTTCTTCTAGTCCAAGTAAATCCTCCTTCTTCCAAAAAATAGTTTGCACTTATATATATATTATATGAACATTTTGAAGTGTTTACAAACATTAAAGAATTCTCAGAATACCCAGATGAGGTACATATTAACCTATCTATTACATAGATAGGGATACTGATGCAACAAGAGGTCAAATGACTCCCCCAGTGACACAATAAGCCGAAGAAAAGCACTGTGTAAGCTCAAAAGCTTGTATCTCTCACCAACAGAAGTTGGTCCAATAAAAGATATTTCCTCACCCACCTTGTTTCCACAATCAGTGTCATTGTAAGGAACAGAACTTGGCTGACTTCAGTGTAATCTTGCACTGTATCCAGTGCAGGGATTGAATACCTTAAATATTGGCATAGGTGGTTTATAAAAAGAGTTTCCAGGAGGGTGGCTTTGCATTTGAAAGTGCGTTATTTGCATGTGTTTTTTGCACAGTTCTGTTGTGGGTACAAATATAAAAATGGCTCCTCTAATCAACTGATTGTAAGTGCAGATCAGGTAGAGGTGCAGTTACTCAGTGCATTTAGCATGCGGAAATTGCATTTGCAAGCAGGGAACGTGCACTTTCCCAAGCTAAAAATATAACCCATTATTCTTTTTCTGGGGAATACTTAATGCAGGAAAGTACTGGTCCATGTGTACCACTGCAAACAGGAATACAGTTATATTTAGCCCCAAATACATACATTTCGCATGCGTGAAATTGTGATTCAAGTACTGTTGTACACAGAATACTGTCTAAAAGTAAACTTCATGCAAGCTGCAGACATTATAGTAACAAAAGCTGCGCATCAGTGGATTGCAATGTACAAAAATAGTGATAATTAGTACTTCTTTAAAAATAAATGGATAAAATAAGTTGGTTTTAAAACATCAGTTATTGTAAGGAAAACAAGCTGGACAAATGAAGAGAGCTCTCCAAAAACCATCATAAAGTTAATCAAGTACACTATCTGACAAATACGATTCAATTGGCTCCATAAGGCAATAAACGCAATTCCCTGACGTATTGACCCAAGGTTGGTGAGAGTTGCAGGTGCAGCCTCTTTAGGTTTAGCCCATTATTTTAGGAGTCTATTCACCTCTTGATATGCATATGCATCAAAGAGGAAAGATCCCCTTGCTTAGTATTTGCTATTGGATAAGTGCTAACCAGGGTCGGCTCCAGTGTTTTTGCTGCCCCAAAGGGAAAAAAAAAAAACCCAAAAACTTGCTGCCGAACGGGGAGGCAGAATCCTGCCCGCCAAACACGGAGGCGGAGCGATGGTGCGGCCGCCGAATTGCCACCAGCGACCGAAGAGTCGTGTCCCCGCTGCCGAATGGCCGCCAAGCACGCAACGCGCTGTGACGGAGCGGCCGCCGAATTCCTGCTGCTGCCAAGGGCGGATTGCCGCCCCAGGCACCTGCTTGGTTCACTGGTGCCTGGAGCCGGCCCTGGTGCTAACAATATAAGCTCCTCTAGGCAGCGATTGTCATTTGCTATATGTTTGTACAGCACCTAGCACAATGGAGCTACACCTGGTCGGCGTCTAGGTGATACTATTAAGTTGAAAATGCGCGTTATGCAAAGACGGTCTTTGCCTAGGGGAGCTCACAGTCTCAAGACTGGGTAAAAGTTCTTTATTAGTAAAAATCTGTCAGTTAATTAGATGATACAGAAAAAACACTTCAAACCCATTTACTGTTATAATTCGTTTCAGAGTGCGCACCTTTTCCTAACGGTTTCACAAGCTCTCAAGTTTCATCTTCTTTGGTAAAGACAATATTTATACACCAACGATCAAAACTGAGCAGAATGTCTGCAAACAACTCAAGTTAGTAGCAAAGGAGAAATAAGTCGAGGCAACTTTTAAACTCTCTCAGTGTAACAAAGTAATGAAAAAAATCAAGCTTTAATTTTTTTTCCCCCACTAGGGTGACCAGACAGCAAATGTGAAAAATCGGGATGAGGGTGGGGGTAATAGGAGCCTATATAAGAAAAAGACCCAAAAACCGGGACTGTCCCTATAAAATCGGGACATCTGGTCACCCTACCCCTCACAGAGCTGTGTAACTGCAGCATTTTCATCACACGTGATCTTCTTAAAAGAATTATAGTTCTAAGTATTTGACTGCAGGTTCCTGCCCTTCACTTTCTCAGACAGGTTATTCAAGGACACTATTTAATTTCAGAGGCAGCAGTCCACTCACCCAGCCTGGGAAAACTAAAAGGATAACTGTAGAAGATCAGAGCCTTCGACCTGCTCTTTGTACATTCTACCTTTGGTCAGCCTGCCTCAAGATGACAGGAATCTATTCTTTCCTCTGTCTCTGGACAGCTGAGTTAGAAAACCTTTCATCCCTTTCCTGATGAATCTGCCCAACCTCTCTCTCCGCCCCCACTACCCCTGCAACCTGAGACTTCCATCTGCTCTGTGTGAGCAAGTTTCCTAGCTAGCTTCTATTCATGCAGAGACAAGAGAGATGGGAGGGGAATGTTTAACTATCATTGGCTAGCTAAGGCAGCAGAAAGAGCTGAAGGGCCAGAAGAGAGGCTTAGGACTTGCTTTGATCATTAATAGAACATGATCCACATGCTACTCAAATAGGTCATTACTTCTCCAGCCAGGCTGCTCATGCCCGCCCCTTGGGCGTCAGACATTAACCATTCGAAGCAGGCACACAGTCTGTGGCTGAGCAACAATGAAAGGTGCACTGCATGTGAAAATGTCTCCCCTTGCTGCAAACATGCAACTTTCAGTGAGAATCAGTGCTGGGTCCAAGCAGTAAAGTCTAGATCCAGATTTGGTTCCAACCAGTCCCAAGATTAGAATATCCTGGATTTTAGGGGTTTAATTCAGGCCCATATCTCTTTGGAATATCGCCTTTCATCCAGATTCAGCAAAGCCCAGGCCATAAGTAGTCCTCATCCCTATTTACCAAGGGCTTGATCCAGCCCCAATGAACTCGATAGGAGATTTAGCACTGGCTTCAATGAGAACAGGATTGAGTCTCAAAGCACTTAAGCAGGTACTTAGCTTTAAGCACCTGAGCAGTTCCATGGAAGAAAAATGGGACCACTCACATCAAGTTAAGCATGTGCTTAAGTGCTTTACTGAAATCGGGCCTTAGTGCGTTCTCATTAAAACATATTCCTTCCTTGTAGCCTGAGCAAAACACTAAGCATCCTGAACTCTCGATGGAGTCCTTGGCTACAAAGGGTGCATAGCTCTTTGCAGGACTGGGCCCTCGATTTGGAGCAAAACAAAAAAAAGCAACAATTGAAAATAAGGAAAAAAATCATCCCATGATAAAGTTAAATAAATAAAATACCCCACAGTGGAGAACTGTTTTTAAATCAACTCATCAGATCCACCAGGACATTCTTCATAGCAATTAAAAAAACTCCTGTTACTAATGTTCCCAAGACGACACTTAACCGTACCATTTTATGGGCTTCATTCACATAATTTTAAAAAGTGACAATTACAGAACAGTGCTTTGGCATCACTTTTAAAATGAGGGAAAACATTAAGTTTTATGCAGTGTAAATTGATGGTTTAAAAAAAAAAAAAAGTTCCCTAATGAAAACTAGAGAGGGGCGGGGGGGTTGGGGGGGGCGGAAAAACCACTTTCTGGGGTCTCTCTTCCTCTCCTGCTTTATTCCCATTCCCGGTCACTGCCCCCGCCCCCCAACATGTAATATGCTAGCTGGGTTTCCGGGTTGCTGACTTCAAGGTTGTAAATCTGCCCTCTCCTTTTGTTTGGCGGTAACAGAACCTGTTGTCACTTGCGTTAAAAGCCATCACTTGCATGTAAGATGATTGTTAGGGCCCCGATCCTGTGAGCTGTTCATGTGAGAACTGCCTCCCTGGAACAATTTGTAGGACTGAGGTTTAAGATGGCAGAATAAGATCCTTCATTATATTATATTATGTATGTACACAGACACACACCCTGTCTACTTTAACAGCTATACTACGTACACCATCCCCCACAATATAGAATACTCACACACAAACCAATTCTTTCTGAACGTGTGAATCCCTACAAGCATTTTTAAGAAGCCACTTAAAACATCTGTTGTATTATTGTGCAGGTGGCAGGGTCAATGTATAGCAGTATCAGCACACTACATAGCAGATATGGGGAAAGGGGAAAGGATCTTTTGAAACTTTTATCCTGTAGGTCTAACTGGAGCAGAGAGTACCCTTCCTCCAGACAGCAGCTATCTGAAACCCTTAGGAAGGGCAGCATTTTCTGTCCTCTCTATTCAGAAAGGAGAGAGGAGCCCTGTGTACTTGTTTCTGAAGTTACATTCAGCTTTCATAATTGTTCTTCAGAACACAGTGATTGTCACAAACAAACCCAGACAAAGACAGGTAATTTCTCTTCTTTCATTACAAAATCCCTTTAGCAACTCTAACACTCTTTTCCCCTGCCCAGCATTAGGGGGTGGGTGGGTACGAAAGACAGGTTTGCACCGGGAAGCCCGTTTCATAGTTTAAAGCTCTGGAAGGTCTCGCACCCCTCACAATCCTATTCTACACGTCTTGGGGATTAACCCCAAACCAGAGACCCCAAAAGACCTTCTCCCAAAAGAGAAATTTCTCAAGATGTTTGGATCCAATCTCTATGGCTGGGCCTGATCACTCCAATGGGTCAAACCTAACAGCCGGCTCCAAACTCACCCAAATTTTGCAAGGTTCAGATTTGAACCCAAAGGTTACGGTTTAGGCTCATATCTGTAGGGCACCTTTAATCCCAAAGCATTTTGCAGATTATATCCAGTATTATTAACTATTTATATTGCTATAGCACCTAGAAGCCTCCATCAGGTGGGATCCAATGTGCTACATACCACACAATTATATCGTAAAATGCAAGGGTGGAAGGCAGCCAGCAACTGGCACACAGCACAACACTGCAGGGATGTAATTTTTGGACAGTGGCACTGGGGATAATCCCTACTTTTAGAAAAAGCAGTTGTGGGACCCTTAGTGTCCAAGCTGAGCAAATTGGACCTGACAGAGACTGGCCGAGGGGTTAGGGTACAAGCTGGGAACCAAAAACTAGAGTAAAGTTAGGAAAAGTCTGCAAGACAAAAATTACATGGGATAAAGAAAATACTATCCATCCCAACCATATTGGAGTTATACGGATTTCAACACCCTATAGTTTTACACCCAGATGCTATACCAGCATGCTGGCCTGCTGAGAGAAATTGGCAATTAACTCCTCATTAAAATTTCATACCTCAGCTCTCTTCTTCCCTCATTGTCTCCCCTATCCTCCTCCAGGTCCCGTCTCCCCCACTGGGTTAGTCTCAGCAAAGGGCCTGAAGCAGCCTGATGCAGTCCATCTGCAATGCCGTGGAGCTGTAATCAATGGCTGGAGCGGTGAACCTTGGTATACAGTAGCCCTACCTCCCCCACTGACAGCTATTGTTCAACCCTCCTGGAAGGCTGTCCATCTGTTTCATTGTTCTGCGGGTGAGAGAAGCCTCCTACAGGAACCCATATGCTGCAGCTGTCAATCAAGGAATCCACACAGATCAAGGGGTCAAGGAAACGGGTTTTTTGGGGGGTGTCACAGTTCATGCTATTCTAAAATGTTTAATCTCCATTCACCAGCGACTCCATCCATTCCCATTGCCGCTTCAAAAGGATGCTAGGATTTGTTTGGACATGAGGCAGACGATGATGTGTTTAGCTTTCCAGACTATCAGAGTTGGGATTCGCCATCGAGGGACTCCCAGCTTGCCTTGTGCCTCAGAGTTACAGAAGCTTTAACAATGGGTGACACTCCACTCTTTCCTTCCCGCCTGAGAAGGTCAAAGGGTTCTAGGAACATCGGCTAATGTAGCCGTACAAACCAACCTTGAGATAGGTGCAGTGGTCACCTTTAAAAAGGCAACAGTTTGTATGCAGTGGTATGCTAGATACCACAGTTTTTTCCTATATTTGGAATATGACATAAACCTTATGGTAAAGTACCATCAAGAGACTAGGATACAGAATATACCTATAATATAACTGTAAAAACATACACCACAACAGAAAATTACATCTTCTTTATAAGCTTTAAAAAAAACACACAGCATAGAGAATTATAACCCTTCTAGAGAGTTCTACGGAAGTTATTTTTTAATACATTCTATGGGACTCTTCCCTAAGGGCATGGGATTCTGTGGGCTTTTAAAATGGCAATTGCCATAGGTACCATGATAATTTCATAAAATGGGGAAACTGAGGCACTGATGGGTTTGATGACTTGTACAAGGTCACAGGAGATGTCAGTACCCAAGCTGGGGGCTACCAGTTTCCATTCCAACTCTCTAGCCTACGCTGTGGCCGCTATTGTCATTCTTTTCTAATGGCTTCCCGTCCTCCTCCCAGCCAATTCTTTTTCCCACACGCAGCATGATTCCCTAAGTAAAATACTGGATACAATCCAATGGAGGTGCTGAGCATTTTCATCCCCCAGCAAAGTTAACAAGAGCCGAGGGTGCTCAGCACATTGCAGGAATCAGGCCTCTTACTCGGAGCATGCCAAAATGCTTGGCAATATAAAGGCTGATGTTTGGAGTTTTGATTGTAACCCAATTCTAACAGTCCTCTCGGCTGCTATCAAGAGGAAAAAAATTCTTCTTCTATTCCATACTCTGTCCCCCTTGTCCTCCATAAAATTTCCTGTCCTTTTACCTTGTGCATACAATGGCACGAGTTTGAAACGTGCCCTGGGATAAGGAGAATGCCTGCAGAATAATTATTGGTATTGTCTTGTTAATAACACTGCTACTCTTATTATTGGGCCAAATCTTCAGCTGGTATAAATCCACATAGCTCCACTGAAGGCAATGGAGCTATGCTGATTTACACCCTGTGAGACCCAATCAGGAAACATAGTAACGTGTACTAGGTGTGAGCAGTAGTTTCAGAGTTGCTTAAAGTTGAGTGGGGCTTTGTTTCATAAAATCAGTTTGTTCTGCTGCAACAATAAAGTAACACACAGAGAGGCAGGGATCTCAGTCAACACTAAGTCCAAGCCATGATGCCAAATCTGGGGCTATTGTGGGCATCCTGGCATGTTCTACTCACAGGCCACACACCAACTCAGCTATCTTAATTTGTTCTCTCTTTTGCCTCCCCCCCCCCGGTTTGTTGAGCAAAAGCGGAACACAAAAAAGGGGGAGGCGTGCAAACGTAGCAAATAAGGGCTCTGTCACTAAAGAAGTGTGCATCATGGTCTCAGTGTACTATAAAGAGGGAATGCCTGTAATCAGAAAGAACGCTAGCTCTCATGATCAGAGAAATGCTTTTAGAACGACACTGCAGATAACTACAGCCAGAGGACTAACACACACACACCTCAGCAGAAGAGAAGTGTAGATGCCACTTAAAGCAGGTAAGGTTTGACTGGTCTCCGCTCACTTGAACTCTCTGGATATCTGCTCACAAGTTCGTGCTTTTTACAAACCAACACTTGCACTGCCTCGCAGGGGAAGTCAAGATAACCTCTCTCACTCACGTCCAAACACTCCTCTTGGTATATAAAGCAGGCAGCTTAGACACTACTGGTTTAGGCCTTATAGAAAACCCAAGATAGATCAATGTATTTTGTATTAAAATCAATAGCCTCTACTGCTCAGTTTCCAACCTGCTCCCGGAAATAAGGCATAGGGAAACAGAAGCTGTTCCTCGCGGCCATTGGTTCCTCGCACCACTTCTCCGTGTTATTTCACAGTACATTGCACCCTCTTCTCTATCTCACACTTTGTAGCATCCCTGCGGCATGCATGCATATCCATTGGGGGGGATTACGAGTAGCTCATGCCCTGCGAGCTGTATGTATAAAAATTTGCACACAAATGCACACAGCTTTTAATTATTATTACTACTACCACTATTTAAAAAAAGGCAGGAGGAACTGAATAATCTGACTTGCTGATACTCAAGGCAGTGGCTGTAGCTCGCAGCTTTGGAATTTATCAGCCTTGTTATACAAGTCCGATAGTCAAGGTAACAGTTTTATAATGTAATCGGTTTCCTTACGAATCTCTGAGTCACACTATAGCGTGGGGCAACTTCACTTAAGGTCTCTCTGTCTAGGTAGGTTTCAGAGTAGCAGCCGTGTTAGTCTGTATCCGCAAAAAGAAAAGGAGTACTTTTGGCACCTTAGAGACTAACAAATTTATTTGAGCGTAAGCTTTCGTGAGCTACAGCTGAATGCATCCGATGAAGCGAGCTGTAGCTCACAAAAGCTTATGCTCAAATAAATTTGTTAGTCCCTAAGGTGCCACAAGTACTCCTTTCCTTTTTGTCTAGGTACTTATCCACCATTGTCACATCTGAGCACCTCACAAACATTAATGGATTTATCCTCATACCACGCCTCTGAGACTGAGTGTCCTGCTACCCCCGTAGCATGAGTGGTGGCGACAGATATACATTACCTCACAGCTCTTTCTAAACAAGCGTACTTCATTCTTAAGGTAAAAGGCACTACAGAAAAAAAAAACCAAAACACTGAAAACAACAACAGAACCTACACAAATTCTAATAAGCTTACCAGAGTTCACCCCAACTCTAACATGGGCTCTGGCAGGAGAAGTCTTTCAGCACCCCACCTTAGGGGTTTCCTTGTGGTTACAAATTCATCACAGCTTCAGCTCAAAAGAAGCACACTCATGGCAAGTTTAGTCCACCTTTTATACAGATCAGGGGTCTTGAATATGGAATTCCCAGAAGCAGGTATTTAGTATACAATGGGTCTCTTCTCGCAGGATGTATCTTCAAAAGGCTGAAACCTTCAAAAGGTTGGCTGCAGAGGGGAAGAATTTGCATTCCCCTCACCTCAAGGTAACTTCCAAGGAAATCCACTTCAGACATATTGTTCCAAAAAGACCACTGAATCTCCTAATGCCTTCCAGAGATAGCATTTATCTTGTCTTCCTGCTAAAGAAGTTCCATGCAACCTCACAATAGCTCCTAAACATTTGTATCTGTAATACAATCAACTCCAAAGATGCTAAACGTACTTCAATAAAGCTCATTCAGGATATTATCAGTCTGTCACAGGGAATCGCAACACAGCGAGGTTAAGTTACTTGCCACTGGCCACACAAGCAATGTGGCAGAGATGGGAACTACACTGAGATCACCTGAGTAGCAGTCCATTGCCTTAACCATGAGATCGTCAACAGAAGGAATTACTCTAGCTTTATAGCTCTGTTACCAACAGCAGAACTTGACTTAACACATGAAAACATTCCGTGGAGAGAGATGATTTGGACTTCGTTGACTGAAGGATGCTAACAAGAAAAACCCAATGCTTCATAGTTATGAAAGCACAGTACCTGCTGGGAATTCTCAATCTGACAGTTGATCAGCAGATTTTCAGGGCAATTTCCTGTAGTAGCAGGGGCACCTTGTTGAAACAGCTCTACTAATGAGCAAACCAAACTCCATCTCCCACCGTCCGCGGACAAAGCCTCTCCCTATATGCTTGTTTGACATCTCCTCGTTTCATCAGTGGGACTTGGAAGTGGTGAGAAAAATCATTCATGGAAGTTCCTTTTGTTTTCCATTAAGTATGTCACAGAATACAGTTTATTCAGGTTTCCTTTCAATGACAATAAATGTTGCATTTAAGGCAGATGGGTTGGGAAACTCAACCTTCATTTGAAATGAAATCAACCAAGATGATCTCTTGACAATTTGGGGATGTCTAGGGCTCTTCTTTATATTTAGGCTTAGAAGGATGAGATAGTTATTGGTAAATGTTGATTTCATTGTACACACACAAACCAACAAAAATATTTCCATCGATAATAATCAAAATTTACAGATAGGAAAAGAAAGTGAAAAAGCTGCTTGAGAACTTTAGAGTTTGATTTAAGGATATTTATTTTGTCTGTTTTGACATGTGATGTTGACAGTTTGTGTTTTAACAGTTATAAAGCTTTAACTTTTTGACTGTCAAGTCTGTCTTTATATAATTATTGCTTGATTCCCTCATTGTCTGACCCCCATAATTTCCCACAAAGGTGAAAATGTAAATAAATAAAAATAGGGGGGGAAAATGCTGAAACCTCATAATTTTGCACAAGTGTGAAAATTTAAATAAGTAAAAATAAAAACACACAAAATAAACATGGATAACTGTCGAAATCAGAAAAAAAATTAAATTCCATCAAGCCTATTTATACTGTTACTTATGGGGGGCACACTCTACATTGTAATCTGGTTTATTATTATAATCTTGTTTAAGGAGAACAAGGAGTAACTTTAAAGGAGTACTGCAAAGGGAGTTTGAGGAGAGATGTGCTTAAAGGGCAGCATAGCACATACAGAGAGCAGATGGAATTACACACCACTGATGGGCCACGTTCCTGCCCTGTTATCACACTGCATCATATAAGGTACATCGAGCTTTTATGAAAAGCAAAAGAGGAATAGATGGTTCAGTGGATTGGTGAGAGGCTGTGGAATCTTTAACCTTCAGGTCATCATTTCTAAGCCAGCCCTGGTTTGATAGTGACTGAAAGTTGTGACTGAGTTGTGACTTTCCAGTGGCCCTTGCGTGAAATGAATCTGGTGGATCTTAGTCCAATTTGCAATAGACTAGATGACACCATACAGATCGCTTCCACAACTGGCATTAATTGCTCCTCCACAAACCTGCACTGTTGCAGTCTCAGCAGAGATGCAAGGGATTGACGGGATCATGGAGACGGAGCTCCCTTCTTGGACCATTTAAAGACATTTGAGGCATATAGACAGGACAGCATGCAGATAATTTTTCTCTGCTGCTGCCCATGCTCTGTGGATGGACAGAGGCCTTTGGCCCCTAGGACTGGCAACCTGGCACCTTTCATCAGCACTATATAGAAGGGAAACTCCCCCACAATGTGGAGCAAATAGCAGGATCAAAAACCCTCACCTCCACATAAAAACTGTTAATGTTTGTATGCATGCTCCCCTGGTTCGCCTCAGCTCAGAGGAAGCAGCATCTCTCATCTGGTGATTAGCAGATTGCTAATCACACACTGCAATCACTATGAACAGCCGTCGTTACACAATTCACACAGCAAGTGCTTTGGAAAAGCCGGCTTCCTCCTTCTGGACTCATACTCTAGTTCACTTCATCTCCCCTCCATAGACTTTCCCTCTCAAGGCGAGCACGCGGGGCCCTGTGGGATTTGCAGCAAGCAGCTGATAATCACAGGCAAAGCCAACAGAAGCAACACCCAGAGAGAGGCGACATGCTCTAGTAGACCAACCACACGGTACTGGGAACCACAGACCGAATTCTAACTCTGACTCACTATGTGACCAGAGGCGAGTCACATCCTCACTCTTTGCCTGAGTTTCCCCATCTGTAAACTGGGGATAATACCTGCCTTATGTGATGCTTCATTCATTCCTATCCAGGAAGTGCTATTAGATGCTCAGATGGAATTTGCTAGGAAAGGCAAAGTATCGTCAAATCGTATCCACCAACGCAGAAAACTCCACCCAAATCCAGCCTGATGGAACAGAGGATGTTACAGTTAGAGGAGAATTATAGTTCTCTTAACACGCTGCGTTTGCCATTCTTGTGATGCTTCAGCACGGCAGGTATCATCATCCCCATATTATATATGGTGAAACAGTGCCCGGGTACTATGGCAATGGATGTTACATGAACCCCCAAGATAGACAAACTAATGCAGAGAGGTTAAGAGCCTGCTTTTCCAGCGGTGCTGATCGCCCACAACTCCGTTTAGAAGCAATGAGAACTGCAAGTGCTCATCACTCCCAAATACCAGGCTCTCGGTGACTTGCTGAAGGCCCGTGTCATTATCATTCCAACAAGACATTAGGCTCCAGCCTTATACCTAAGGTCCCACACAACATGTGTTCATATGAACCAGCAAGCCAGAATGCCACTGCACGTTCTCTGTCCACAGTCCTGGGAGACTCCAATACCAGCAAGGCTATAACTGAGACTCAGGGCTCGTCTACACAAAATAATAAGACTGCAGTAAGCTGGGGTGTGAATCTACCCCACGCTAGCCAGCTGTTCGGGTAGACCAGTGGCTCTCAACCTTTCCAGACTACGGTAACCCTTTCAGGAGTCTGATTTATCTTGTGTACCCCAAGTTTCACCTCACTTAAGAGCTACTTGCTTACAAAATCAGACAAAAATACAAAAAAGTGTCACAGCACACTATTGCTGAAAAATTGCTGACTTTCTCATTTTCATCATATAATTATAAAACAAATCAATTGGACTGTACATATTGTACTTACATTTCAGTATATAGTATATAGAGCAATATGAACAAGTCATTGTCTGTATGAAATTTTAGTTTGTACCAACTTCGCCAGTGCTTTTTATGTAGCCTGTTGTAAAACTAGGCAGATATCTGGATGAGTTGATGTAACCCCTGGAAGGCCTCTGTGTACCACGGGTTGAGAACCACTGGTGTAGTCCCTGCTGATGCACCGTTAACAGTTTGTTAGAGTGCTTTGATGTAGTTCCTCTTTGAAATGGGACTAGCTCAAAGTGTTCTAGCCAATGATTAATGCATATCACCCGGGTGCATACGGTCAGTTAAACCATGGCAGGCTAGCGTGGGGGTAGATTGATACCTCAGCATCCTGCAGTCTAATTGTTCATATAGACAAGCCCTAAATTCCCAAACTTCCCAGACTACATGAAGGGGTCGCCCACAGGCCACACTGCTTTTCATACTGGCAATAATAATGGCTTCTCTGCAAATGAGGAGACAGTTTGTCACCAAAGTCAGCTCTTCTCTGTGTGCCCCATGAAGAGTTTACATTCTCCTGCATGTGGTGTCACGTAGGTTAAATTGCATCTGCTCAGCTGTATCACAGCAGCCTATGACAAGATGTAACATGTCACAAATATACAGGGCCAGACACTGAGCGTGAGGTTTCCCCTCTGTTCAGATGGAAAAGGTTAATGAAGCAAAATTGCATAAGCTGCGTTGTGTGGATGCCCAGGGGTTAAAATTCCCGACTACTCATAAACCAGGAAATTATTTGGTGACTAACTGAATTCCACAAGTACTCCTTTTCCTTTTGCGAATACAGACTAACATGGCTGCTACCCTGAAACCTGAATTCCACTGTTCTTTATACTTACATCTTCCAGGGAAGATGCAAACATAAGGTCCTGACCACTAGTGATCAGTAAAGATCCCAGGGCACTGTCTTTAGGAGAAGGAGTGTTAACCTTTGTGTCCCAGTCAGATTTAATCTCAGGAAGCTACAGTGTCAACCAAATTGCACTTTCAAGTGGATATTTACTTCTGCACCTCCTGTTCCTGTGCATGGCTAAACAGTTATTGTATTCCACCCCAGAGATAGCTGGATTTCAGAGCTGTGTTAAGAGCTCTCAAATTATTTCACCAACTGCAAATGGGTACTGAGGTTTTTAGTTAAGGTTTGAAGTAATATAAGATGATTTGATGGCATTTGATTATTAATAATATTTTTCTGCTATTATTATCCTTTATTTTGTACGAGCTGGGAGGATTGTTTAAGTAATTCACTCACAACAAGGGCAGATCCTCTTACTTCATTCAAGAAACAGGCTGTGACTCGAGTATCAGACCAGAGACGCATAAAATGAAATCTTGACCCCACTGAAATCAGTGAAAGTCCGCAAGGGGCCAAGATTTCACCCACAGCAATAAAGAACCATTTTTGATCATAGAGTCTGACCTTCTGTATAACATAGGCCAGAGATATCTACCCAGTGATTCCCACATCATGCTTAATATTCTGTGGTTCAGGGAGAGCATATATTTTAGGAAAGCATCCAATTGTGATTTATAATTTAAAATATTGGAAAATCAACCATGTCCTTTGGTGAAAGGATCTGACACTTGCTGTCAAAGCATGCCATTAATTCAATTGTCAAAGTATTTTTTTTTTTAAATCATGCCACGTAAAGCATAAGTAGGGCTCAAACGCAGGGCTAGAAATTAACCTTTTTCTGAAGAAGTGAAGGACTAATCCAGATGGATTATTTATTTCAACCAAGGGCATTCTGATACAACTGAAGCTGATCTGATCTGCTGTGCCACTGCCTGGAGGTGATGTTGCTTTCCAGACACTGAAACTGACACATGGAGTGCGTGCCGCTTGCTGGCTCTTCTGTTTTAGTGTCTGGACAGTAGCAACTCTGGATAGAAGCAACCACGTCACAACAAGCTCAAGTTAGGTGAGCTGGGGATGCATCTATTCTCGGTATTTGCCCACATCAAAGCTGACCAATCCCAGAGTCGGATCTCTGCACCAGAGTTTCCAATGCTGTTAAAGATCCACACACACTTAATTAAGATAGGAAACAAGTTGGGTAAATATTAAACTGATTTACTGAGCTTTTCTTTGGCCGATGGAATAAGTTAATTAAGTTATCATAGACTACTCTTGAATTCGGTAAGCAGCTAAACACGTTTTCCACCAAAGTAATGCAATTATTTCAGTACTATTTTCACCAACCAGGAAGAAAAGGGGAATAAGGCATACAGACAATCAAAGTAGCTTTGGAATCATTATTTTAGTCCCCAAATTTTTCACTGTCTTTAATTGGACAGAGGCTCAAGTCACTAAATTTAGAATCAAATGGAAAGCGAGAACACCTCCAGGATGAGGAGTGTTCAAGATCTGAGGTTTTCATTGTGCTGTTGATATAAAGCTGGGGGATCATCTATAAAATTCAGATCAGGATTCATATTTCTTTTTGGAGAGCTAGTGAAAGCCATTGGTGAGTGTGTGTTACAGGTCCTCCTGTTTGTGGCCAATCCTCAGAGGATAGGAGTTGTTCAAAATCGCCCTAAACTGTCTCTCTCTAGCTGTAGCAACTCATGCATTTAGTTCTGGAGGTCCCTGGTTCAATCCCGGGTGTGCTGACTGTCACACTAGGACTTTACTCGGGGGTTTGGTTTGGACAGCAGCCGTAGCCACAGTTAGCCTTGTGCCCAGGGTTAGCTTCTCTAGTTTGTTAACCAGTATGAAGTTCAATTCAAACTAACTTGGTTATGACTGAAATAAGCGAGGTGCTGTGTCTTACCTTAACACTGTATCCTTGGTCTCTTAAATACTTGTTGCTTGTCTTAAAGATTTCAGGTGACTATTATTCAGCCTATGGAAAATGGGGCTGGGGAGGGGACACAAAAATCAGAATGAATGAATGATTTGTAAAGAATCTGTACATTACCTTTTATAAGTTTTCTAAGAGTTCTCTAGAATTTTTAAGCCATGATTTTTAAAAGCAACTAGTGATTTCCGACGCCCAAACTGAGACACCTTAAAGGGGCCCAATTTTCAGAGGGTGCTGAGCACCCCCACCCCAAAATCAGGACCCCTTCGAAAGGTGTTTCTGGTTAGGCATCACAAAGCTACGGCACTTGAAAAAAATCACTAGTTACAACTGAAATCTTGGCTTTAGCCTCTTGATCTCCATCACATTTTAACTAGTCACAGACCATGAGCACATTTGTACATTATTGCAAAACATCAAGGCAAATTTTCAGAACGTCAGATTCTGCCCTCAGGTTCATCAGTGCAAGTCATCAGTGCAATATTTGATGTTTTGCCTTGGGTTAAAATCATGCTTTTTAAGCATGTAAGTGTAAGAGTCTTCTTTGGAATATTTCCCCTCTTGGGATCTGAGATTTTGGGGCAACTTTTATGTAATTGTGCAATTGGATTGCTTTTCCTGAGAAGACTTTTTTTTTTTTTTAAATTAGTTTCTCAAACAGCAAGCATTTGACACAGTAAAGAGTGGATGGAGCTACATGGGGGATGCAAATCTGGAATAACTGAGAGCAGAATTTGACCCCCAAAACAGAAACCATGTAAAAAGGACAAACCTTACAAAGATTTAACATTAGCATCTTTGCTTCACAGAGCTTAGAACATACATGTCAAAAAAGCAACCTTAAGATGATGTGATGAGCCACTCCCTCTATGGCTGGCTCTAAATCATGGGATCACAGATATAATAGATAGGTTTTGTCAATTAGATAACGCACTTCTTCTCCCTTAGGATTGTTCCCTTCAGTACATTTATTAGTATTTTGCCCAAATGAGGTGTAAAAGTCCCAAGCAAAGCAGAGTCCAGTACTTCCCAGAGAAGACAACTTCACAGCTTAATCCTGCTCACTGTCAGGATTTCCCACCTCCCCATTCAGTCTAAATTTCCCCTCTTTCCCATTCCTCCTTGTTTTACTTCTTTGTACCGAACTAAACAATCCCATCTCCCACAATACCCTTCAAGTATTTATATAAATTCATGTTCCCCTCATCCCCAACCAATTTAATTATGGTTTTGGCAAAATGCACATATTTTGCTCCTTTAACCTCCCCTCAAACTCAATCCATTCAGTCCCCTGATAATTTTATTCTCTCAACTCCTTTCCAAGTGGCCAGTATTCTTCTGGCAAACGGAAGCACAGAACTGAGTGCGATATTCCAGCTGTGGTCACACCACAGCTGTATGAAGCAAACTTCCTCCCGCTGCCCTGGGTGGTGGTGGTCTTTGCACACACAGTGCTCAGAGCTGCATTTACCCTCAGCTCTCACAACATACACCACTTTTTTTTTTTTTTTTTTTAAGTCCAGGAAGAAATAAGCCAAGAGGACCCCTAGCTAAGTTGTTAAGAGTGTAAATAATTCCTTCACAAAGCCCTTCTGACCAAAACTGGAACATACAGGGAGAGAGACTGATGTTATGGCTCAGTGGGGTAGTTCCAGATACCATATCACTTGGTCATCTTTTTGACAGCATCGCCATTCCATCGTTTGTACAGCTAGGAAAACAAGTTGCCTCTAGACACATTCCAATCACAAAATGGCATTAAGCTACAAACCATCAACAGACCTCAGAGAAGCCTTTGTTACAGACATATTTAAAAGCATGATCTTAACCAGTAAGAACATAAGAACAGCCATACTGGGTCAGACCAATCATCTAGCCCAGCATCCTGTATTCCGACAGTGGCCAATGCCAGGTGCCCCAGAGGGAATGAACAGAACAGGTAATTATCAAGTGATCCATCCCGTCACCCAATTCCCAGCTCCTGGCAAACAGAGGTTAGGGATACCATCCCTGCCCATCCTGGCTAATAGCCATTGATGGACCTATCCTCCATGAACTTATCTAGCTCTTTTTTAAACCCTGTTACAGTCTTGGCCTTCACAACATCCAAGTTCCAGTGGTAAAGCCTCAATTACGTACCACTGTCTTCAAAGAGAATCTGCTTTTAGTCTCACCTTCCTTTGTGGATTATACCTAACCAGATATATACCTTCTGCTGGGGTCTGAATGTGAGCTATTAGAAGCCTCACCCTTTCCCAACTCAAGCACAAAATAAAAAGGTAATATCCATTGAGTAATTACCAGCTGCTGAGCTCACCTGCGTAACAAAATGCTGGAGGGGAAAGGAGGACGCAGGAACTTTTATATCCACAATTTGCGATTATGAAATCACACTCACCTGGGAAAACATCCAAGAACAATGTTTGCCTGTACTGGAGGAGTCAAATTTCTGGCAACACAAATGAAACCAGAGGCCAAATCTACTCTTGCAGTTACATCAGTATGAATCCATGTTAACCCCACGGGAGCCAATGGAGTCATTCCCATTGCACAGGTGAGAGTCTGGAGTAACTCCACTGAAGTCAGCTGAGTTGGTCCCGTTAGGCTAGTGTATCACAGCAGAATTAAGCACAATGGGTGTAATAAGAGCCAACAGCTGCATTTTATTTGGGAAACAGACAGGTAACAACGAAGGAGAGTTTGGTGAAAACCCAACACCTCCTTCTCACACACCCAAATTCCTTAACATCTTTCCCTGGAACAGGAAGCAGCCCCTCTGCACTCGGTTTAAAGCACATACTCCCAGTCCTAGGCCCTCAGAGGATTCAGGCTTTAACCTTTCTGTGCAGGAAGGCACGCACCTTATCAACATGCAGCATTATGGGACGGAAACCACAGTCAGGCGGAATAAAAACCAGTAGTGCCAGGCAACCCACCAGACAGGAGGAAAAGGTCAGCAGGAGGTTTTGTGTTGGAAATAAGCTCATGTCACTGATCGTGCTGAACCAAGAGGTTAGGAAAGCCAAGTATGGAGAGCAGGGACAGGTTTCTAGGTTATACTAAGAAGGGGGAAAAAAAACCAATGTGGGAGACCCCCATCTGCAGACGGCTCAGCTCAAGGCCCAACACACTGCTTATAACCCATCTGAGACCTGCACGGAGGACCTGCTCCCAAGGGAGCTTGCCTGAAACAAACCAAACAGAGACCTCTGAATTGTGGCCTTGTGTGCGCTCAATTTAACTGCCTCCATCCTACTTCCTGGAGAGAGAGAGCGCGCGCGCGCGCGCCCAGGGAATGGAGCTCAGTAATACCTTAAAGGGAGGGGGAAGTTGATAAATAGCGTATCCTCTTCCCTTCCCAAATGTAGAGGTGGGCAGTGCGACAGCTTTGGGAAATATTCCAAAGGCCAACTCTTCCATCCCCCCCTCCATCAACAAGCACCCACAGCCAGGGTCAGCAGAGGTGGCTTCTGCAACAACGGGGAAGGAGAAAGGAAGCCTCTTTGTCCCCAAAGCCACTGAATGGCAGCAGATTCATTTCAGGGTTGCTAAAGCTGTAACTTAAGGTCTATGATGGGAAGGAAGGTGGAGTGAGAGTGGAATCCACCTGTTTTACAAACATGCAAAATATACACCAACTGGAGCCCCAGGTCCCCTCCTGCCCTGCCTTCCTCAGCCCTGTTGCACGTGGACACTCACAAAGTTCCTTGTGGGGCTGTCCTCTGCAGACATCTCACTCCCTACGCCATGCATTGGAAACAGAATTCCACTGCCTCTGGGGTCACCTATGGGTACAAGGGAGCAAGCAGGAGCCAGCCCTGAGGAAGGAAGAAGAGGGAGCAGAAATAGGGAAAAGTCACACCAGCCGCCGTGACAAGCTCAGAGAAACAATCAACAGCCTCACCAAGAAAATACTTCTGTTTGTCCTCGAAGGGCTGAAAGAACAAAGCAGGATTTGTGGTTTCTCACTCCCCTGCAGGAATTCACATTCTGGGACATTCTAAATGCCATTTTTCTACAGAGAATTTAATTATCAGCCATACCCAGAATGCAGCAAGCAAAAAAACACCAACATGCGCATGCATTAGCACAAGCACTGGGATAGGCTCAAGGCAGTGACATTAAAGAGATCCATATGTCTGAGCCAGAGAATCACAGAAGTCGCCAGTTATGTCTTGACTGCAGAGCTAGCCTGCGCTTCAACCCAGGTGTTGCTCCAACCCTCCTTCCATGCACATACAAAAACCTCTAACCTGGTCTTGAGGGTGATTTAAACCAGTGGTTCCCAAACCTTTTACTAAGGTGACCTGCCAACTGCATTTTGTCTTTTTTTGCCATTCACAATAACATATATGCCCCGGCACCACAACGCAAACCTTGGCCAGGTGGAGAAGGGAAGCCCCAGGGAATGGGGGGAAAGAGGCAGAGGGGGTGGAGAGCAAGCCCACAGCGGTGGCTCCTGTCCCATAGGGCTGGCCCCAGCTCTCTGCTCAAGGCATCGCAACTTGGCATGCGGTGTCACGGCATCACTCAGGTTTGGCCCAGCCGCCCCTCATAGTGTGATATCAGCAGGACCCATCCATTGTGAATGACTTTACAGAGTGGCCCAGTTTAATGCATGGCTAAGAACCAGCAGACAGCCTGCTTGAAATCCAGCCCAACACACAGGCTATCACACAATGCACAGGCACCACTGTAGAAGCAGCCACACAGGGACGCAGACGCAGGCTTTGCAATGGGAGTGCTCCAGCAGGGCTAGCCTAACTCAGCAGTGATGGCATTGAGTCAGAGTTTAAGGCTGAAGGGATCACCAGATCTAGTCTGACCTCTCAGGTATCACTGTCCACCAACATGGCCCAGCACCTGCAAACTAAACCCAATAACCCAAATTAGACCCAACGTGCTCAATAACTTTATAATTTAGACACAGAATATATTTTTTTTCCTTTTCACATGTAAGGCTGCAGGAGCCGGTGGAGGTCCAGCTTCTGATACAGCTCCAGAAAGCAGGTATTCCTTCAGCAATGTATCAATCTCTTTTTTAACAAGATGTTTTGCAGGTTGCTAGCCACCTCCCGATCCCCATACATTGTCTATATGTTTTCCACCTTTTATCACATTCAACAGCATGGTAGCTTGGACCAACACAGCTTGAGCCTGGACAATCCACAGGGACTTTGTTGCAGTCTGTGTAAGTACTACATAAAATCCCATCTCCAACCGTTCTTGCAATAAACTGGCCCACTAACTGTGGCGCCCTGGGAGAATCCAACACCAGTTCAGGTAGTTCTTTAAGTCATCTCTGTGCTCACTACTCTCCCACAGAGGTCAGAGGAGAGCTTAGATATCATTTCCCTGCGACTATCCTTCCCCTCTAATGCCAATGATATTGCCAACACAGATATACCCACAGATGGCAGAGATCTGCTAGTCACACGCACAGAGTCGCCAACTTTGTGATTTCCCCAGGGCTGCTGGACCCCCGCTCCACCCCAGGCCATGCCCCCACTTCACTCCTTCCCCCAAGCTCCCACCTCCACCCCACCTCTTCTCACCCCATTCTGCCTCTTCTTGCCCCTGCTCCTCCCCTCCTCCTTGCCTCCTGCACGTCACTGAACAGCTGATTGCAGCCGCATGGGAGGCCCTGGGAGGGCAGGGGAAGAGCGGATGAGTGGGCCTGAGAGGTGCGGGGTGGGGGAGGGAAAGGAGCTGATCCGTGGGGCTGTTGGATTTTTTTTTCCATTTTTTTTTTCCTTGGGTGCTCCAGCCCCAGAGCACCCACAGAGTCAGCGCCTATGCACACGCCCATCGGTAGATCTTTCCTCTTGGTATCCTGCACTCCCGACTCTGGTCTCTACTTTCTTCCCAGTCTTTTCACTTCACTCCACCCTTTTTAATCATGCTGCTCCCAAACCCAGGGTCCAGAACTATCTCCCTGTCCTTTTCTGCACCTTCAGACCCATCTGAAGCAGGCTTCCCCGGCTCTTTACCTCACCCTCCCTCTGCTGAAACAGTCTTTTGTTTGACTTGTCTTTACTTTGGGTCTGACTCTGCAACATACCATGTGCTCCATGTGAGGTGATAGCTACCACCCGGCTCCCGCTAAAGTCAGTGGGAGCAGAGATCCTTCAGCATCTTAGAGAACCAGGTCTTTACATTCTAAGCTCTTTGGAGCAGGGAACAGGCATCACAGCGAGGAAAATGTATCCCAGGAAGGGTTGTGGGTATTAGTCCTACAGTTCCCTCTTGGACCAGATCAAAATTCTCAAGTCACTGCTGACAGAGAACATCTGTTTGGTAGTCACCCTTCTCTATTACAGGCAGAGCACCGTAAGCCCATGTCTAGACCTTTGGGGTGTCTCTCCTGCGTGCTATTTTCATGTCCTTAGATAACATGCCTTGGAGCTCTCTAATTAGATGGAAGGAAGAAGTGTCACCAACAAGATGGCAACGTGACCACTGTTTACTGATTTAGTAAGTGATCTGTATTTACTGACACTGATCCCTTTGCCAGAATCCAGATGAGGGCCCCCAGACTGTCGTCATTGTAATTTCACAGAAAGCTGGCAAGAGGTACCTAGCTGCCAGATGCCACATCTGCCTTCAGCACACAGGACAAACATTAGCCCTGCTAGGTGAGGTTTCAATAACCCCAGCTGTGTACAACGAGGCTATTATATACCATAATGGCCCGTTCAGCATTAGCCTGTAACATTGTGAGTCAATTTCACTAAGAAGATTCAATGTACATGATTAAGCCGCTGCAGCCTTCCCAAAGACAATCTTCAAGCACATCTGGTTTCCATGCGCTACAAAATGCCTTTGACATTTAATTTCAAACCCCAGGCACTTAAAGAGCAGTGACAACGCAAAGGAACACTGAAGCTGACATTTCATCCCTGAGCTATCTGATGTGCAACCTTTAGACAACACTGCAACACACAGAAGAAGGGAGAAAAATGTGGGACAATTAATGAAAAACTTAACGAGAGTCAGATGACAAGACTGCAAGACCTCCTGGATCATCTCTATACCCTTTAATATCACCGGGCCGTCTTCTAGACTACCTCTCTCTTGGGCTGGCTTTCCTTGCCAGACGCACGCATAGCTCCGAATTATATTGAGGGGATTTGTGGGGAAGAGTTTAGATCTAGCCTACTCTTAAACACTTCAGAAACAGATCCTCAGTATCCTCCCTTAGCACGTTACTCCACTGTGCAATGCTGCTAGGAAATTTTAGTTTAATAACTTTGCTGCTCTAAAATCCCTTTTAAAATTCAAAAATTGCTTGTCGCTTCACAATAGCCCCGTTAAAAGGCATTTATTCCTGTTTTACAGATGGGGAAACTGAGGTACAGAGAGGCTAAGGCCTAATATATTTATTTATAAAGTGAATAATTTTGGGTGTTCAACTTCAGACACTTAGGTCTGGTTTTCAGAGATGCTCTCACTCATTTCAAGTGGAGCTGGAGATGTTCGGCACTTCTGAGCGATCAGGCCCTATGTGTCTCCAGCTGGGCACTCAGAAATGGAGGTAACCAAATTTCTGAAAATCTGGGCCGAGGCAAAGTCAAAGAAAATTAGTGGTAGAACTGGAATTAGAACCCAGGAGTTTCAAGTAGCTGATCCGACACTCTACTCACTCTATCACATTGCCTTGCTGCAAAAGGTTGCAATTGCATACTTCATGTTTTCACTTGTGGCTTCAGGCCATTCCATTGTTACACCACACCTAAATAATTCACTCCTTTTATACTATTTCTTCCTAAATCTTTACACAGGGTCAACTCCTTACTCTTCTTTTATTCAATCCTTAAGACAAAGCTCCCAAATCCTGAGAGGTACTGAGCACCCACAGCTCTGTTCAAGTTAACAGGAGTTAGTGGTACTCAGCACCACTCAAGATTTGGCCGGCTGACTTCAGAGAGAGTTAGGACTTCAGTTGCCATCACATCATCGCTCTTCCCTTAGGGCTGGATCCGAACCCACTGAATTCAGCAGAAAGACTGCCCTGCCTTAGTGGATTTGGACTAGATTCTAATTTCACTTACAACAGTGTCAGAGTTACTCGTGATTTACACTGGTGTGAAAAACATAAGAATCTCACAATCTGTCTACACACTACATTGTAAAGCCCCCTCAATACTCATGCTCCGAGCCTTTTATAATTCTTTTACACCTCACTTCACATTCACTTCAATTTATCAATGTCTTTTTTTTTTTTTCTCTAGTGAAGCAGTAAAAACCTGAACTAGCTATGAAAATATATTTCAGTGTGTAGGTTTGTGTTTTTCTCCCTCATCTGTATCCTGTTCCAAATTATATTACTTGTTTTAGCTCCAAATATACCAGCCTCCTCCACTCACACTGCTATGATCTCACTAGGTATGCCTGTACGTTTTTGGAAGAAATGCGAGATCAACCACCTCCATGCAGGTTGACGACATGTGCAAGTGAGTGGGCAAAACGAACATTTGAAGGTGCCATGTCCCAGAGCCAGTTTACAGTAATGAGTAACGATGCACCTGATCCAACCCAGAGTAGGCAGTGCCAATCAACCCTGCCTGCTGCCACTGTTGAAACAGAGATTTATATAAATTTTTTGCCATGGGCACATTAAGGAAAGAACTCATCATTGAAGCCTCATTTGTTTTTATTGTGTTCTTCATTTTGAGTCACTGTCCTCTCTCTTAGAACAGTCTGTGTCCCAAATCTGGCTTCTCTGGATGGAGCTACAATTCTGGTAGCTTGGAAAAGAAATTATTTCATGCTCTGTTCCACCAACACAAGCCTCCGGTTACACTGTGGCGGCACCCACATACCCCAGAGCAAAATGGCAGCTCCTGGGGTGGACACACTGGTGCCTGCATCAATCTTTGAAATGCCAGGATGAAGAGAGGGGTTCAAGCTTCAGGGTGATGATTAAATTTCCCATACAAGAAGCCCAGTGTTGGGGTTAGGAAGAGGTGAAGCACTTACTCTGATGCTGCTAGTGGGAGTTTTCCTAGAAGTCAGTGCTGCTAAAGGTCAGGTTACATAGTCCATCCCCCCCACCCGTTCGGTTAAAGAACTGGACTTCAAAACAGTTAAACGTTATTTTTTCTTGCTTGTAGGTTGTAAAATATTCCCATCGTCCCACAAGCTGCAGCTAGCACACAAGGCCTGGAATACTTTTCCTCCCAAGCCTCACTGATTGTAAATCTTCACTAGAGATCGAGGATTGAAGCAGAGGAAAGCCAATTAATTAGGATATGTCTAGATGTACAGCGCTGCAACTGGACTGATACTTCTGCGCCACTGTAGCGCCTCTGGGGAAGATGCTCTAAGCCAACGGAAAAGAGCTCTCCCGTCGGCATAAAAAACCCATCTCTACAAGCGGCATAAGCTATGTCAGCGGGAGAAGCTCTCCCGTCTACATCATGCTGTGCACACGAACACTTATTTTGGTGTAACTTATGTCACCTAGGAGGGTGGAATATTCACACCCCCAAGCAACGGAAGTTTTGCCAACCGAAGTCTATATGTCTACAGTACAGCCTGTGGTAGGATAAAGATAACATAAAAGAAAGGGTGCTTTGTGGGTACCCCAAATGCCTGTTTGTTGCATCTTTCCACAGCTCACTCTAACAGTGTACAATGAAGCTCTGGTTCATAAAGACTCATTGTTGCAAAGTCATGAATAAAAAAAAACTAAACATGTGTTTGAGAAGAGGTGGCATAGTCCAGTGGTTAGAGAAAAGGACGGGGAGCCAGGAAGTGCTGAATCAGCACTTGGTGATTGCCTGTTCTGTTCATTCCCTTCGGGGTACCTGGCACTGGCCACTGTCAGAAGACGGGATGCTGGGCTAGATGGACCCCTGGTCTGACCCAGTATGGCCGTTCTTATGTTCTTAACCCATAGCAAGTTACTTGAGCTCCTTGTGCCAAAATTTATGTGAGGTATAACTTCCAGTTTTTTAATAACTTTCTTATCTAGCTTCCCATCAGAGGGCTGGACAGCTCGGACAAATTTTCTTCAATTCACATCAGCTCTGGCAGGGATATTGTCAGATTTTCCAAGATAAACAGGTACGGAACTAGCCAGTATGTTTATTGCAGATGAGTCACAGCACCACAAGAAGCATTGGAGGGGACTCCACCTGAATCAGTACTGAACCCAATCCTGCAGGTTGGGGCTAACGGGCACTATGCTGTGAAACAATGTCCTATGGATGAAATATACAAACCAAGGTCCCAAACATTTGGGACCATTAGATCTCCCACAGCAACTCTCCAGAACAGTCCCAGCATTCTGGCCAAATTCCAGTTCAAAGACTCCCTTAAAACTTCCCCTGCAGTTTAGATTGAACACAGTATTATTCCCTCTCTGGTCAGAATTCTTGGAAGAACTCAACTTCCCAGTTAGGCAAAATACAGGCCAAATTTTCAGAAGAGCTTAATATGCTCTGTACGAAGCTCTTTTGAATATCTGGCCTCAAACTTCCAAATTCTTGACCTTTAGCAAGACTTGTAAATCACATACAGATGTAGGACAGGTTCCACCATTACTCATAATTAAAGCTGCATTATTTCTCGTAGTTTTTTGGAAAAGGTTGAGGTTTTGGGGGGGGTGGTTTTGGTGCTGTTTCACAACACAAGTTGTCTTGGTTGTAAAACCTTCACAAAACTACTGTCTTCATATTGAAAAATAGGCAACATTTCAAAATTGCACATGGCTATTTACAATGAATTTTAATATAAAAGTGTTGACTTGGTTTCAAAATAAGACCATTTTCTGTAGTCCTATTTTCAACAAACATGCACACAAAGCGAAATTTTGGGCCACAGAGTTGGGCCACTTTTTAAAAAATAAGCAAATCCCTTGATTTTTTTTTAAGCTTATCCAATTTTCAGCATACCTCTGTTTGTAACAGATAGTCCACTAATCCGTATGTTTTGTGGACCCTAATAAATTAGCCAAGTAGCATATGCACCAGGGCGATGCTTTCAGCTGTCACGCTTGTAGATTTAGTTTGGGGTTTTCAAAAGCTGCCTAAGGGAGTTAGGCTTCCAGTTCCTCTGGAAAGTCAATGGGATTTGGGAGCCTAAATCTTTTAGGCACTTCTTAAAGTCCCTGCTTCACGGTCTTAAGAATTTTGGTAAGTCAAGCATGCATTTAAAAAAACAGCTACATTAAATCATCTTCTCCCCACAGTTATGTTCACAGCCCGTTTATTAAACCCCCTCAAAGAACAAAGAGAATTGGGGAGGGAGAACGCCAGTGTCACTTGCTACATCTTAAAAACAATTGAGGGGAGAGAATTCATTTCTGCCTTCCAGCTCTGTTAATATGGTCTTGCTGCTCACAAGATTTAAAAAAAAAAAAAAAAATCAAGGCAATGCAAGTATGACATTATGTACAGCTCTATTCTAAACCCCTGAGAAGGAAGAGAGGGCTAGTCACAAGTTTGATCATTTCTGCGCTGGAGTTGAGTCCCCTCTGGCTACGTCCCTGCATTCAATATGGATATCCTGTTTGGTTCTAGAATTTTTAAGCTTTAATTTCAAATCAGGAGTTTCATGGCCTCTTCCGTCCACTCACTGGGTGCCCAGTAATTCAGAATGGCAATATGACATCGTACCCCTTCAGCTGGTACAAAGGGACTTCCCTTAACAAGATTAAAATGTGTCTGAGGTAGCCCATGAGAGTGGTTTTCTGATAATATGGGAATAGGCACATACTCCCAGCAAGAGGCAAACACAGCAACCTGTGTAGTGATGAGCTGAAGGTCTTTCCTAGGCATCCTCTTAGATTATGTTTAGAAGATTATAATGTTTACTTTCAGTTTCTTAGATCAAGGAACTAAGAACAGGATGGAGGGAAATAAAGCTGCCCTCGTGGGTCACTGGCCTGATTTTCAGAAGTGCTGAGCACCTACAAATCTCATTTTAGTCAATGGGAACTAGAGGTGCTCAGCACCCTTTGAAAAATCAGGCCCTCTAAATTTGTACTAAAGAATCATCATGGAAATTGACAAGCGCTACCATTATAGGGCCTGATCCTGCAAGCTGCTGAGCATCATTCAAATGGGAATGGTGGACTCAGAGGTTTTCAGAGAAATTGTTCAGCATCTCTCCAGGATTAGGCCTAAAATGTGTTCTGCGACTTGAGGTACATCAGAATTCAGTCTCTAATTAGTGCTTTCTGTAGCGATGGCATAAAGTGCCAGTTCCCACAGTTATTCTACAACACAGAAATAACAGGGCTGCTCAGTTTCTTGATTACTGTGGCTGTGCATTATGTTAGACCCGCAATCCCTTTTTTAAAGTGATCACAATGTAGAAAGAGTATTGATTCCTTGTTGAATGGTACCACTGCTATCGACAGCATAGGTAGATGTGTGGCTCTTAAATCACCTACCCCACAAAACAGTGGGCTGATTATGAAGCGGATGCTTCCAATATATTTTCCAATATTTAAAATTCCTGAAATTATTAGGTTGGCAATATTTTTCAGTTTTAATGTAATGGGACTTCAACAAGGAGTTTGCCCAAGCAGCCTAGAATCAGACCTGATTCTCAGATGCACAATAAGGCACCAATCATGCTCCCGTTGAAGTGAATGGGTAGACTCCCAATGATTTCAGTGGGACTTCCACACAAGTTCTCACTAATAGAGTATGGGCTACACAAGTTTATGACCTGATTCTGTTTCTAGCAGTACCTAACTCTATGGGTAACTCCACTAACTTCAGTGGAACCACTTGTGGTGTAACATACCAGAAGTGTGTCAGAATTGGGCCCCTGGTGACAGCTCAATATAGGCATGGTATTTTTTGTTTATTTGAAAAGCCACATTTGGTTTTAGGATATTGTAAATTACAAACAGCTGGTATTTTGGCTGGTTACTAGCGGCAGAGATTATAAATTCTCATTATCCTTCAGACAAAATGCATAAAAAAACCCCATCGCTGTCAGGTCCCAGTGCAGATAAAGTTTGGCACACTATTATTTGAAAATGACTAAAAGCATGCAATTAGCTTGAGAACAAATGTCTATTCTGGGTAGTAAGCTTAGGATCCTTTATCTGGCTTCCAAATATGGGTCATGTGACAGCTGGATGTTTAACAGTTGCAAAAACCTCACTCCCTCTAAAGAATGCATACAATTCTCATAATATTTGCATTCTTGTCACTGCTCTCCGTTTATAAAGCCAATCAAGAACGGGAGGCATTCATAACCCTACTTTGCACTGTTCAAGCCTCTTCCAGCTGAGATCTCAAAAAATTGTACAAACACTACAGATAGCCCTTTGAGAGTATTCCTCTCCCCACTTTATACATGTGGAAACTGAGGTACAGAGCGGTGAAGTGACTTGGCTCCAGGTTGCACAGGAAGAATCAGCAGAGAGTTGGGAATAAAAAATTCAGATTTTGTAGCTCTCAATCCTCTACGCTACCCCCAGGACAACAACTCCCAAGTTGATGGGTTTAGCGTGCAGAAGCTGGGCATGAGAGCATGCACTTGATAACCCAGTTCACCATAAAGCAAATGCATGACATGGCTTCCTTAAGTACAACGCTCTGTCAATGTACCTCAGTTCTGACCAGTATCCCTCATTTGCTATCAGAGATCTACTAGTCCTCTAACGTTTATTCTTACCCAACTGTGCGTAGCTCACAGTCCATTACAACTTCTGTCCTCTGGAGCAAGGGCATTTTAAAAGCTGATGACTTTGTTTGAAATATTTAGACCAAAATCCTTAAAAAAGCCATTAATGATGAGGCAAAGACTCTGATCTCTTACTTACGAAAGAGGTTTCTGACAATGTGAAACCCAAAGAAAAAGCCTCATTGAGGTTCTAGTCTGGCAGACAAGCAGTACCACGTGGGAAGCAGGAAAGCAGGTGGGGTGAGATGATGGGGCTAAAAAGGATATGAGGAGGGTGACTGTGCCCTTCAACATGACTGGGGGACTTGATCGTTTTTCCCGAAGAAGAAACCTCACCAAAGCAGTGAGGATGCACCTAAAGAAGTTAGCCTAAGGGCCTTTTATGGCATTGAAGTTCTGATCAGCTTCCTAAATAAGCGTTTGCATCTTCCTCCTCACCTGCCCTTCCATTCTGAAGGGAACACAGATCGTCATGGCTACTGAACTTTTTGTTACATTCTTATAGGGGATGGCTTAGATGTCTAAGTCTGCAATACACAGGCGCTTAGAAGCCCCAGGTTGATACTGCAGAAGGGTCGACTCAGCCCTTTAACTTGAGATAGGCAAGTGGAAGTTCCCCATGGAGATGATCAGTCAGATACTTGGATGGGGCCCAATTCTAGCCTCAGTGTTTTTTCAGTGGCATAACCATTTTCTTCAATGCAATTTATTCCTGATTTGTACCAGTGAGATCAGAATCAGATCTGGGAGATAAGCTTCATGGAGTTTCCTGTCCTGTATGTGGGACTAACCTGTACAGGTGACAGTTTGGCCCATAGATTGGAAAGATCTTTGGTATCCTTTGGGATGAAGGGTGACATGTAAAGAGAAGATATTTATCAATGCAACACAGCAGTCTTACCATGTGCTATTGAGGCAGCATAACCTGCTAGATAAAGCACTGGACTGGAAGTCAGGAGACCTCATCCTGGCTCCGTCATTGGTCTGCTATTTGATTTAGGAAGCCATTTCACCACCCTGCCACTGCTTCCCATCCCATCTTTTGTCTGTCTGTTGTATTTAGATTGTAAACTCTCTTGAGACAGGACCTGTCTCACTGCATGTATACACAGTGCCTAGCACACGAAGGTCTGCACGCTGCTGTCATTTAATACCAGAATACCAAAACGCTTTACCCAAGAAAGGTAAAAGGAATCACCTTTGAGACAGTCCCTACATGAAGCCATGGAGATCCTGTTGGAAACATTCTTCCAGCTAAAGTGTCTCACGCTCACAAAGCCACCACCACCAAGAGGCAGGAGCCTGGCAGAACAATTAGCGTCAACAAGACCAGCGCTGTGAACCAGACAAGCTGTAAGATTAAATCACAGCAGCATTTTATCCATCTCTTATTTACTCTAAATGAACAGGTTTCTACCATCGAGGTCTTGTTGTGGCTTGAGAAATGCAAGAAGGATATTAGCACTGGGATCAGTGTTTAAAGCCAAGACTGGGGGTTTCGGGGGGCGGGGGGAGGGGAGGAAAGAAACTGTGCAGCTGGGTAACCTGGATGCTTCTTCAAAAGCTGAAACGAGTTTCCTTTTCACAGGGATGTCTGTGATACACAGAGAACCAGATTCGGTCCTAACTTAAGTGGATTCAACAATAACTAAAGTCATTCAGGGTTGCACCAGTCAATGCCATAGCTGAATCTGGCCGAGTAATTTCGTTTTGTAGCAATGGTTACAGTTCCCTTTTGCAAAGTTATCACCATTCAAACCTCGCTTGGCAAAACACGCAGACCCCAATTGTGGTAACAGTATCCTCAGCTGTTTGGTTTGTTCCACTGGGACCATGGCCGTTCCATGTATCCATAGCAACCAGCATTTATGCACAGAAATTCCCATGTGAACAAGTCGGGGGGTGGAATTCAGACACTACTTCAAAAATTATTCATGAAAAATTAGTCAGAGCTGTGACTCTGCCCCCAGCAATGCATGGAAATCACTAAGCAGGAGACTTTCCCTTTCATTTCCCCTTCGCAAAAGGTGTTAATTGAAAGAGAGGAAAGAGTGTCATTTACTGGAATTTTCATTCTGACATGCCAATTTCAGTCCATGGCTCTACTTAAAAACTTCTTGTTGGAAAAAATACACACTGGTGGGGACGCAGAGCAGTTGGCACAGTACCATCCATCAGACCAGCCATCTACCCCTGCTCTTAGACATCTTGTATTCCTCTAAATTCAGCTCACGTTACAATTTAAGCAAAACTAAAATCTCCTAAAATATTAATATAAAGGGGATTCTTTTGAGATTGCTGGATGCAGATACAGTAGAACCTCAGAGTTATGAACATCTTGGGAATGGAGGCTGTTCGTAACGCTGAACAAAACATTATGGTTGTTTTCAAAAGTTTACAACTGAATATTGACTTAATATAGGAAAAGAAAAATGCTGCTTTTAACCATCTTAATTTAAATGAAACAAGCAAAGAAAAAGTTTCCTTACTTTGTCAAATATATATATATATATTTTAAAGTCTCTTTTTTTAGTAGTTTACATTTAATACAGTACTGTACCAGTATTTGCCCCTTTTTTGGGGTTGGGCATGGGCGTGTCTCTCTCTGCTGCTGACTGTGTATTTCCAGTTCCAAATGAGGTGTGTGGTTGACCGGTCAGTTCACAACTCCAGTGTTCATAACTCCGAGGTTCTACTGTAGATCTTGTGGTTCTCTCTTGCTTTTGGACTGACTCATGTAGCCAGTATTCACCCTGAGCCCAGACCTGCACTAAGCATGACATGTTCATGTCGCATCCTTCCCCCCACCCCAACTTTGTATTTTTTTTTTAAAACATAAAAACACTTAAGGCCTCATCATACAAACGTGAGCCGTTTCTTTGAAATCAGTAGAGCCACTTCAGCAGCATGCAGACACTAACAGCTTGGGTATGAGACTCCACTACCAGCTGGGGTTCTCAAGTTATAACACTGTGGTAGCTTAAAAGGAACAGACCGGTACATACACCATAAGACTATGGGCCAGGTTTACAAAGGTATTCAGGCACCTACCCACTTTGTCGGTGCCTACGCATCTTTGTAAATCTGGCCTTGGATAAACAGTCATGTCTGTTCACTCACTGTTGGACTTCCCCTCCCCTGCTGGCTGGGTTGCTGGTGGGTGTAGTTTGAGAGAGCGGCTGAGGAACAGGAATTGAAAGATTATTCTTTTGAATGGACAGTGCTGCTGGTCTCCAGCCCTAGGGGAGGCAGGTGAGCATGCTCACTCTGTACTCAAGTCCAAGCTAATCAGGGCCTTCGGTTCCCAATGAAACAGGTGCTAGATCGTTTCATTACAGCGGTGCCTCAAGAGGTGAGACAGGCACAGAAAAACCAACATGATTTGTAGTGAATGCGGCCTGCCCTTGACATCCCTGTAGCACACAATGCACCTTCTGGGGAGTCTATTACACAGCTAACAGTTACACTTCAGCCAGTTCATGCTAATGATTTTCAGTGCAGTTTCATGCTAATTTAACCACAGAGCAAAAACATGTAGAAATATACTCACCGTACCCCAGATCCCAGAGGTACAGTCAGTTCCATATTAGCTCTGATTCACTCTTATTTCCTCTCCATCTATATTTGTTCATAATACACTAATGGGTCATTACTGAGAAACAGGCAAGGTTGCTGTGTACTATGCCCTTTTCATGGACTCATCTTTAACTAGCTGGCTAGATATTAAGTGTGACTAATGACTCTTGTTGCATCTGCTCTACAGCTGCTCAGCATGGAACCCAGGGAAGGTATAATTTAGAATTGCTTTCAAACATCGGAACTGCAACATGCAATTACATGCCGGGAAAAAGAGAATGTGGGAGAGAGAGACACCAGGGCAACTTGAGAAGCAACACAAAAGCCTCATCAACACTATAGCTTCACACACACACTCAGCACCTCCTAGGAGAAACAACTGGCCTAGGTTTTCAGAAGTCTTTTGTGTGTGGGGGGGCGGGGTCTCAGTTTTTGAGTGAGAGGTTTCAGAAAACCAGGCCCCCTTAAAGCTTGATTTTCAGAAAACAATGAGCATTTGACCTCTGGAAGAAGAGGCCCCTTTAAAGGTGTTTCAGATTGAGACACCCAAAATTTACTAGTCACTTTTGAAAACGTGGCCTAACAGAGCTTAAACAACTATTGTTGCTAGAAGGGTTCTAGCAAGGTTTCCTGGACCAGTGCAGAAAGAGTCTTTTTGGAGGTTTACATTTTATCTGAGAACACAGTTACAACAACATTATAAAATCCTGTTACAGACAGCCTGAAGCAGCCACTTGTGGAATTTGGCTTCAATGATTCTCAGACACCCGTCCCCCCCATCTTTACCTAATCTCATCAGGGGAACTAAATTGGAATATTGAACATGACTAGTGCTAGTTTGCTTTCACCCACAGATGGGACAGTCAGGGCCTTGAGAGCAAAAGTCACCTTGATGTACCGTGAAGAATTAATTAGCTGAACAATGAAAAGATGTTATTCCTGACTAATTCATTCGACAGCTGACTGGAAAGAAATTCACTGAATAAGGTATTTGAGAATATTATTCACAGAACTCTAGAAATAAGGTCACAAGTTTCATTATACTGACAAAGACCTGAGCTTTCTGAACTGTAAAAATAGAAAGTGTGTAAGGACAAAAACAGTGGGCCAAGATCACGTTCCCCCATCCTAAAAGAAGAGCTGGGCGGGAAATGGTCTGTTGCGTTAAACTTAATAATGTCGAAAACCAATATTTAGTCATGGAAGCATTTTCATAGCAAAGCAGGCTTGTTCTGCAAGATTGCCCTCCACCGAAGAAGAAGAACGGGATTTTTGCATAGCTGGTTTTAAACAGCTGATTTGACATTGTAAACAGGCCCTTACAGTAATAAATGTGTTTTCTAGAGCAAGAACAGAGGCCCAATCAACAAAGAAAAAAAAAAAAAAAGAGAGAGAGAGAGAGAGAGAGAAAGAAGAAAAGCAGAGAATGACAAGATTTTGAGAACCTCAAAGGAAAGACTATAAAATGCTAAGTGATCTGTAAATATTAGGGGTCTAATCCTGATCTCAGCGACACCAATGTAAATCTGGAGTAACTTTATTGGCGTCAACACATTTACCCCAGATTCACACCCACGTAACAAAAAGCAGAACATAGTGCAGAGGGCTGAATTTCCCACTCATGGGGAGAGCCCTCTAGACCAGTGGTTCTCAGTCAGGGGTCCGGGGTCCCCTGTGGGGGCCGCAAGCAGGTTTCAGGGGGGGGTCCGCCAAGCATGGCCAGCATTTAACGCACTGGGGCACTGAAGCCTGAGCAATTTAGATTTGCGGTGCCCCCTATGGCATGGTGACCTGGGCAACTGCCCTGCTTGCCACCCCCTAATGCCAGCCCTGGCTTTTATATGGAGAAAAACAACCAGTTGTTGTGGCATAGGTGGGCCGTGCAGCTTTTATAGCATGCTGGGTGGGAGGGCGTCAACGAAAAAGGTTGAGAACCCCTGCTCTAGATGGCAAAAACTGTTTCCCAACTCCATGGCTACCCGCTCTGATCTCAGGCAAAGGGCTACGTGGAACAGGGAAGGGGCCCAGCTTTGGAGTCACACATTAGTAGGGAGATCCTGCTGCAGCACCACTGATAGTGGGTACCTCTGTGGGGAGCTAGCTCCTCCTTCCCTTGAGCATGTTTCCTCCAGGGGCTGTGGTGTCATCAGCCCCCTCTACTCCTATATCACCTACTCCAACTGGAGCAGCAGCAAGGCGGGCATGTACAAGCCATGGAGCTGGCATTAACTATGCAGAGAACAGCGTTAATTTCTGCGGGAAAAACCCTCTGGGTTGCTACCGGAGCATGGCTCAAAAAACAAAAACAAAACAAAAAAACAGTTTCTCCCCAGCTCTGCTCCAATTTTAACCCAGTTTCTCCTCTAAAAAAAGTCAAAATAAACTGCAGACGTGGTTTGGGAGGAGGGAAAGCCTTCTGAAAAAGCTTCCTTCCCCATTTCCAGGCATTTCAGACCCTTTGCATCAAGATTTCTGCTCCTTTGCTCTGAATAATGCAGCCAGGGTTGGGTAACTGGCTCTCTCTAGAGGATCCAAACACTTCACTTCTCACTGAAATGGGGTAACTCTGGGGTGCTGTTTTACAGCACAAAGCAATGGAATAAAACAGGCAGTGAAGAAGGTGCCTGCATTCAACTGAAGCCGCAGGGGAATTTAGGAAGGCAGGAGACAATCACTCAAATCGAGACTTTGGCCAGGACATTGGGGCCAATGCTCCATCTTTTCTGAAAAGAGCTTGTTCACGACCACAAGTGATCAGACCTCAGTTTTACTTCTCACCCAAAAAACAGGTGAACAAAAAAAAGTGCAGAGGCAAGAGACCACAGCTCCAGATAATGAGCAAAGTGACTAAATACATTTAAAAATAACTAGAATTCATTCAGATGTTCCTGTTTCTATGCAAACTTCTATGGGAGTTTTTGGCATCAGCTTCAATGGGAGCAGACAAAAATCAGAGTGAAACATGGTTTATATATAAAAAGGCAGAACAAACAGCTGAATGATTTCAAGGTAACGTTTATCAGAATTTCTAGGTAATTTTTTTCAAGGATTTCAAGGTAATGTTTATCAGAATACTAGCACAACGCTGTGTACAGTACATTGCTGTGTGCACAGGGCTTTCAAAACAGGGCAACAACCTCACAATAGCTGAAGAGGTATGTAAGTTAGCCCTCTTCTCCCCATGCGAGAGATGAACTGCTTGATTTTACTTCCAGCCACACCAGCCTGGTTTCAAATGGTCCAGAGACTCTGAAATACCTAAGAGTTAAAGGGTCACGAGATCCCTGCATTGTTTGGGAGACACTGGAAAGCCGAGCAGGGGAATCAAGAGAGAGCCAGAGTTTGAATGCTGCACGGAGCTCACAGCAGCAAAGCAAAACTCAGCAGGTAACTCAAGGATTCACATGCAAGAGATAAGATCAGGTCATCTTGGATATCGTATTCACAAAGGATGTCTGCCACCAGAGCAAAACACACAGCCCTGTGTGGAGCTTGGATTCACTTGGACGTAGTCTTCTGCTGAGACCGGACAAAGGTCTCACCTCCAAAGATTAGAAAAAGTCTGCATTCTTGCCCCCTTTAAGATGCTCACGAGGGGTGCTAGGTGGAATGAGGGTATACAACATTTCTGACCATTATGCTATATATGCCTACATCTCCATTCCGCCTCTCTGTGTGCTGTGCATATGAAAATCCACTCCTGTAAGTAACTCCCAAGCTATCTAATACGCAGGCCAGCCTACCTTTGCCTTTCACGTTTAAGCCATGGTTTATCCCCTCCGAAATTCAGGGTAAGGATCTTTCAGTCTCCTCGATCCCAGACAAGGAGGTCCTCCATGTGAACAGGGAATATTGAGTTAAGCGCTCAATGACCAAAGCAGCATCCAGGCAGCTCAGCTGGGGAGCAGAACGCTGGGACCTGCTGTTTCCAAGGGTGCAACGCTCGGACCCGTCTCTAGCCTTCAGCTGCACAAACAGACCTTCCCAGTGTCCAGCAGAAAAGATAATCCAATTGCTTCAGAAGGTCCACCCCCCGCCTCCCCACCACACACAGAGCTTCAGCAGCCTTCTCTGGCTTACACAGAGCTTTATTATCTCCAGGACACCAGGTCTCCAAGTGCCACAGTGAATGGGAGAACAGACACTACCATTTATTAACAACTGCTCCCTCATTCCTCTCTCCCCCTCCTTCCATCCCAACTCTCTCGCTGGATCTCCCTCATGCATAATGCAGGAGTTGTAGCCCTGGACACTACCCACTCTGTACTCTGCGCCTCTCCGAGTCAGATGAGAACAGGCTCGAGTGCCAGTCAGGGCCTGTCCCCGTGTTCCGCACACTGGAGGCCAGAGACACTTGTACGGCAGAGGTTTGTTTGTTTGTTCCAAACGCAGCCTCGTTCTGTTTCAGCCCTTTTTATAGAGCTCTGCACTGATGAGACAGCTCCACAGAGCACACATCAAGCTCACAAAAAGCCAGGAAGTTCTGCTCTCTCATACCCCACTGAGAGTCCACAGAAGGCAGTTGGGGGGGGGGGGGGGAGGGAAGAGGAGCTCAGCTCTGTTACACCAATGCATTTGGCCCCATATATTGTGGAATAGCTTCCAGCAGTTTAACTCAGATTATTAGCATTTTAGTGAGGATTTGTAATACTACATTGCCCTTCTCTAGCATCACCAGCCGTGAATCTCAAAGGGCTTTATACCTCATACTACCCATGCCACATTGACACACATCACAACCGTCATTTTATAGATGGGGAAACTGAGGCACAGAGGGCAATGGCATGTGCACAAGGGCATACCTAGAGGAGAACGGACTTCTAAAGAGAGTTAGCGGAGGAGACAAGAATAGAACCCACAAGCCCTGACTCACAGTCCACTTATCTAACTACTTGACCATCCTTCCTCATTCTTTTAAAATATTAAGACTTCCTTTACTCATATTAATAGGAACCCACTAATATGGAAAACAGAGTGAGAACTAGTCAACAAGCCAGAATGTCCAGAGCTCAGAAAGGGAAAAGAACCTTCTGCTGGTTTCAGGTGATACCTCTTGTTCCCAAAAGGCAGATGGGGTGGAAATCAGACAGCCAACTGAACTGGAAGGAGAGAAGCAAGCCAGACAGCTAGGAGAACCAAAACAGAGACAAGGAAGATGTGAGGAATAAAAATACTAAGTCTGGCATGGGCACATCTGGAACTCACTGGAGACAGAACAGGTGACTTATCCACACTCAGTTTGCTAGATGGCTTGGATGCCCTAGATCCAGGTTTCCACTTAAAGGCAGCCATAACTCCCTGCTGCCCAACCCTTCAAAATCCCACAAGGCCCTTAACTCAGTTAGGTTGTCAGGGACTTTGCAAGGACTGGAGCAGTATGCCAGGGAATCATTGCTCCTTTCCTTCCATGATTTTCAGTTCAATTTCACACACCCTTCAGAATGGAAGAGCACATGCATCCTTATAGACACAGAGAGACATTTCTCACCACTATGCTGACGTGCGGCTGCCTGCAGGGTGGTGGATGGCAACTAGTCAGAGGACAGGTACATGGCATGATGCACATCAAGAGAAATATTTTGGTCAGAAAGTTCCTACTCTTAGGAAAAGCACTATGTGATCTTTCAGGGCTGCGCACCAAGACAGATGCAGTTTCTAAGGGCCACATGGCATGGAACTCACTTCATGAAGCCCAGAAAGATAAAGTGCGAAAGTGAATCTGTTGGACTGTTTACCGGTGGTTCCGGGAGAGAAAGTCTCGCGAACACCTGATGTTCAGCTATTCCCTTATTCGTCACCTAACTAAGGTCCAGATCTTGGTGCTCTAAATGCAAGCACAACTTCCGTGACCTTAGTGGGAGTTTTGCCTACATACAGTGTTTGAGATGAAGCCCAAAGTGCAAACCATTACTGCATATTACGGAATCTCTGGAACTCCTAACAAACAGGAGTTAAAGCACTAAGCACACCCAGCTTTGGTAACAAGGCATCAGAGAAATCAACAGACTGTACTCCCTATCAGAGTGAACAGCTATGGAGTGGCTTTTTTAATGCTGTATTTATACTGGCCATGACCAGAGAAAGCAAAAAGCAACTCACTTTGAGCTCTGCCGGGGCTTGATCTTGAGAAGCAGGAAGCAGTGAGCTCTCTTCTTGCTGGGCCAACACTCTCAACTCCCGAACACGAACAATCCCGATGGCTCCCTTTGCTCCCAGCAAGCAAGCCCTGCCACCGAGAAACTCACGCAGCCGCTGCCTGTGACTTGGGAACGGAGTCTTTCCCAAAGTCCAGTCACCAGCCGAGCTGAAATCCAGACACCTTTCCTTTTCCAAACAGCAGCATCAACAATGACGGCTGGGCAACACGCAAGGGGCACCTGAACCCTGAGCTGGAGCACCTCCAAACAAAACCAACTTACCAGCCGCCTCCCCTACCAGCTTCGCTCTGTTCTGCTGAATCACTTACTGCATTGTCGGCAGTGCTGAGGGGGGAATTTTACTGAGGCTCGTACGGCTCAAGCCTAGGACGCAGTGCACAGCAGCACTAACTGCATGTTTAACTCGCATGGCGCTGTGGCACAGCTCAGGCAGTACAAGCCAATGAGAGGATAATTATTTCACAGCAGGCGCTCCTGTAGCCCAAACTGGTCTGCCCCTGGATAGAACTGTCTGCTCCTCTAACAGTTAAACGCTTGTGCGCTGACCGAGAACTAGCTGCAAGCAATGTTTCCCCTGCGGCGGGGATTGCAAATATGACCGTACCTGGGCTAGGTGTGGAAGGGAGGTTACTTTCAGCAGCCAAAGGATATGCTAGGGACAACCAAAGTTGTCTCCCTCACATTTCAAAACACTCCAGCAGCATGGGCTGGATAGTTGGACTTCAGAGACAAGGTGATGCAAGGAGCAGAGAACGGAAATCCAAGCGGAACAAATAGAAGTAGGGTGCTCAGAGGCAGAAGAGCAGAGAGGGGGGAATGGGAAAGATTCTTATGAAATAATAAAGACAGTGGCCTGGCTTTCGTACACAGCATGCAGCTTCCTGCTCTGTACTTGTTAAAGTATAAAATGCAACCAGGTCAGAATAGCAGCATTTCACTCTCACTTCACACGGCTGTAACTGACAGCACAAGGTGCAGAGCAATGAAGAATCTGTATAACTGTCTACATGGAGCACCCACTCCTAACTGGGGTGGGGCAGGGTGGGAGCGATGGGTGCTTGTATCCCTACTGCACGTGGTTTTAATGGATGAAACCCAAAGTAACACTGGGGAAAGAGTTTGAGAGAGAGAGATAAAAACCTGAACTCCAGGAGATTTACACACACACACACCCCCACCTCCCTTAAAAATCCAACTTAGCCTGTAAAGAAGGAGGGTCTCGGTTACAAGTGTTATTCAATGCAGGGCAGGAAATGTCCTCAGGAGGAGGAGAACTGTATGGCTGCAGGATGGTGCTTTCCATGTGGCATTATTTATATTACACACAGTTTTTTTCCATTCATGATGAAGCAATGTATAGTAATTTTTAAGGGGGCGGGGGGGGGAAAGGAGAGAGAGACGCTCCAGGTTCCTCCACTCCCCCCGCCCCAAATATGCCTTCAATTCTCAGTAGCTCCACATCCTAGTGGAGTCTGCAGCATCTGACCTCCTCCAGGGCTTGAGGATGTTCTGCGTCAGAGGGGAAGGCTGGAGAGCGACTCAAGTCCCTTCCTCCATCCCAAGGAACAAGCATGCTGACTCTACAGGGCTCTAAGCCATTGCCTGCCCAGGAGACGGGGCTGCCAGCTTGGATCCCCTATGCGATGCAAAGCAATTGACCACGAGACTCTAGGCGTGACAAGTTATTGAACATGTTGCTGTATTCAGAACTGTGTGTTCCCTGCATATTACCAGCACAAAGGCTTCCTCAATCATCTAAAGAGACCTGAGTCATGCCAAACAATGGGCCGTGTTAGTCTGTATCTGCAAAAAAAAAAAAAAAAACCAAAAAACCAAAAAAAAAACAACCCTACAACACACACCAGGAGTACTTGTGACACCTTAGAGACTAACAAATTTATTAGAGCATACACATCCCTACTTCTAATTTTTCCCCATGGAGGAGAAGGGGAAGTTTATGTACTACATTCACCATATAGCCTACAGTCAGATCAACAGAAAAAGGTGTTGAAACCAGACCTTTAAAGTTATGTAAACTAGAGACATACTCAAACATCTGAAACTGGATCTAGGAGATTAAACATACCAAGATTGGGGCAGTTTGGAACCACGTCTTTGGTTTAGTCCAATACAGAGATATAAATCCACATGCATCCCAGTTCAGATTTTGAACACTCCTGAAGTTCAGATATAGGGGCCCTGTTTTGAGCTCTTCTCTTGCTTGATCTTAGTTCTTATTGCTTTAATTGCACATGGTGAGTTAACAAGCTTGACACCAGTAACTCTCAGCTCTGAAACAACACATCAAAGAGAGGTAATTTAATTAAAACATGGACCACAGTCTTTAGGCCTCCTAGTTCTTCTGATAATTACGAAAACAGATTGAAGGGAGGGGGAGAGAAACCTTTGTTAGGTTAATTGTATGAAGCCTTGCAATGAAATACGTCTTATAAGCAGCCTGATTTCCCTAGAGGGCCATGTGCAAACTTGACTATAGGCTTTTGTGGGGGATAAAGAGGGGAATTTCCCCCTGAAAGAGCGAGAGACAAGGATTAATCAAGAACAGAAGAGATAAACCAAAGGGGAAAAAAAGCTTCCATTTCTCAAAGCACTTGAAATGAGGTATCCACCACCGAGAGCTGCAGTTTCGTTGCCATCTTATTAATATGCTGTTTTCATTTCACTGATCAGATGGGAATGGGGGGAAACCCTTCCTGGTATAGAACTATCTTCCCAAGTGAAAAGACGCTGCGTCCCCTGGGAGATCTCAGCAGTCCAAAGACTTCCGAAAACACCATTTTTATGGATGCATTTGAACCCACCCGCTTGCCATAGCAGAAGGTGCCCTCAAAGATGCATTTTCATCCCCTGATTCTCATGTGTCAAAAACCGGACATTTTATAACCAACAGGACGATATCTCCATTGTTTTCTGGCTCCTATCCCTAAAGTGTTAGTTATTAATGCTGGTTTGATGTTACATGCTTAGGGGTACGTTCTTATCTCGATGAAAGAGGATGCACATAACTCCCCCACACATTGCGGCAAAAGCTACCCTTTAGTAGCAATTACAATTCTAATGACTTTAAGCCTCAAACAGCTGATTAGGATGGGGGATGCACATTATTAGTGACAGCTAATGTCATCGTAGGCACCTTGAAATTCAGTTTAAAGTTCAAAAACCAACACACACAACCTGCTCCCTTCCCACCAAAAGGACATGGCAGTAACTGCCATGAACTGATTTCATTTCAGCTCGATCTGCATTTCTCATTAACCCAGAATAGCTGCAGAGATAATTATAAAGCCAGCCTCACTGATCTGGATTATTTGGATGTGGGTGATGGGAAGAGGGTAGGTCAACAATCCTAATCTGATTTCCAACCACTGGAAAATTACAGTGGTGTTGGAAACGGAAGGCGCTGCGGTCCAATCAAACGAGAGGATCAGGCCTGTGGGCTGGAAGCCAATAGAGAGATGCCAGAGATCCAAACAGCCACAGCAAGCTCTACTTTTGCCTGTGGTCCAGGCAATGTTTTCCCCACTGCCGTGCAACTTTGGTGAAAATAAAATACCCCTTCAATCATTTGAAAAATAAAAATCAAAGTTACAGGCAAGGTCTGAATTTAGAAGCTAAATTAATAATACGTAGTGCCAGCAGAGCACTGTGCAAACATTCACTAACTTGGATACACAACCCTCCCACGTGGTATTAACTATATGTTACAGTCAGAGAAAATCAAACAAAAAGTGGGTGTGTTCACAGATTCCAAGGACAGGATGGGTCACTGTGATCATCTAGTCTGATCTCTTGTATACCACAGGCCAGAGAACTGCTTCAGCATAATTCCTAGAACACATATTTTAGAAAAAATATCCAACCACCCAGCTCCCCCCACCCCTCCCCGCTCCCTGTGTTAATGAGGGCATGGGAAATACAGGCCTGAACAGACTCTCACTGAAATAAGTGGTTGTTTGTATTACAATAGCAACTAGATTTTAACGGAGATCTGGGCCCCACAGTACTAGTGCTGTACAAACACACAGAAAGACAGTCTCTGCCCCAAAGAGCTTGCAGTATAAATAGACAAAGGAAGGATCACCACCATTTTACTGACAGGGGACTGAGGCACAGGGAGATGAAGTGGCTGGCCCAAGGTCACCCAGAGAGTCTGTGGCAGAGTTGGGAATTGACCACAGATCTGCCAAGTCCCACTCCAGTGCCCAAACCGTAAGACCATCGTTCCTCTCCAATAGTTAAACTGCCTGACTTCAGTGATGCAAGATCAGGACCTAGAGGCTTCCTCCATCACCTTATCCCTTGTGCCTTTGAGTAGGGGCTGGGTAAAATCCCAGCCCTTGTACTGCTGTTCCTCAGGCACTGGAGGAGTCTAGCAAGGAGGGCAGCATTCAACTTCCTCACAGGCAGGGATGGGCGAGGACCAGGCCATATCTGTATCCCCTCAACAGCTACGAGAGCCATAGCAGGGGCCGCACAGAGCCACACACCAGAAGGCATCATGCTGGCTTCAGGAACAATTACCTTCGCAGCAGCCACCAGCTTTCCACCCCTTGGCCATCTCCTCCTTTAGATACAGCAGTTTAGTTTGACCGAAGCAGTGGCAGCCAGAGGCCTTGCGATCTAGCAATAAGAGCAGGAGGCTGGAAGTCAGGACACTGGCATTTCTATTCCCAACTCTGCCACTGACTCTCTCTTTTATCCTGGACAAGATCCTTCACCTCATTGTGCCTCAGGAATATGTCCTGCTGCGTTATGTTCATTGATCAGCATTGAGTAGCACTGCGCTGAAACACACACACCCTGTGCTTGCCAGGACGGATAAGATACCTTAGTGTAAGGAACCCGCTTTATCTGAGCCACAATTGATGGCGTTGTCATTAGCAGCTTCACCCCAGGGCTCTACCTTAAACCCTTATGTTAAGCCAGACGATCCTTGTTTATAACCCCGGACCCCAAAACTTAGCTCTGTGTCAAGCACCAGTGACAGACAGATCTATGAAGACGACAGGTTAATGCACAAGCTACCTCCATGAGCATGATGTTGGGCTGCTCTGTGAGATGGCCATGCTGCATTTCCATGTTGTTGGTTTGTTTTCTCTGTCACTGTGCAGTTGCAAAGCATCCTCACTTATGAGCACAAAGAATCCCCAGAGATCCGCTTGCTGCATCCTCCAAACTGCAGCTGGCACGTTGCCGATGATGCAGAGTAATGGCCTTGAAACTTCCGTTCCCCCTGCACATGGTGTGCAGGCAAGGGAGACCCAGGACCTCAGGTTACAGAGCTAGACAGAGCCTGACAAGAGGTAATGAAAACTTGCTGTCCCATTGAAATCAATAGCAGGTGCTCAGTACCAGGGTTCACAGTGGGCAAAATGTATCCCTTCTGTAAAACTACTAAATCACCAGGGATTAGCTCAGTCCAATATCCCTAGAGCTGCTATCTTGAAAGATGGAAATGACTTGGGGACATTCCTCCCCGTTAAGTCTCCCCAGGGAAAATGGACCAAGTTCTGCTTTCACGGCCCTTAAAAACTCATAGATTTGAATGGATTTGCACAGAGCAGGTACAACCAGGGGCAAAGTCTAGCCCATTAGCTGTTTTGTTTGTTTTTGTTTAAAGGAAAATAAAAACCATTTTGTTTTTTCCTGCAGGAGAAATTCGGAGCTATTGTGGTTGTTTTTTGTTTTTAAAGTTAATGTGTTTTACGTGTTATTAGTTATAAGAGAGGAACTCATTTTTGCAACGACCAATTCATTGCTGGAATAAGCAGCGACACATGCAGCCTCTTCAGTGCATGTTTTTCCACACTGGGTCATTCAGGACTCAAGCTGATGGACTGTCCCACATCTGTCCTATTTGCCTGGCTAGCAAGAAGCTGAAAATCTCCCTGGGCCAATCAGAGAAATAAGTTAAGTTTACTGGGACAAATGAGCAGGGGTGGATTCAGTCTTAACTTCTCTGTGGCTCAGTTTTCCCCTCTGTGAAATGGGCAGATTACCCATCTACCTCACATGTATATGATGAGGTCTAATTTTCAACTTGTGAACTGCTTTGAGAGTCTTCAGTTAAAGGTACTAAAAAAAAAAAAGCACACAGTAGTATCTTCTTATGTTGTGGGTAACTCATACCAATGATACTCTATCACTTTGTATGTAAAATACATGTTTTCTTCATGCTATTTTTTTTAAGCAGGCAAGTCAGCTGATCATGCCAAGCTACCCTGTAGGAATGGATTTTTAATAAGTCAACGTCCTTGTTCTTCCCATGCTGAAGCAGTAAAGCCGTTAACTCACGCGCAGCCTTTCTGCCTGGTTGTCCCTGCAAGTCTCTTGCTATCCCGGCCACACAAAATGCGTCTGACAATCCTGCAAAGTTTCGGCACTGAACAAACTAATCAGATTTTTCGTCTGCCTTTATCCTGAAGGGAACTGCAAAGGGATCAAAATATGCAATGGTACAAAACAAAATAAATAGCAGTAGCACAGGCATATTCTCTGGAGAGTGTGTCTGGGAGCAAGATGTCACTGTGGGGTCAAAGCAAACAGTGGGGACCTGTCACTTCACATCTGTATCCACGGAAACTTGCAAGGGGTTCAGAGACAAAATTATTGATCACATGAAGTGACACTCACATATGAAATATAAACCAAGGGACATAGGAACCTAACAAAAAGCAGTTAAGTAGGTGTGTTTAAACACTGATAAGTTATAAAACTTACCTTTAAGATCTCATCCAAGTGATTAGTGTTTTACTAGGCAAGCACAAAGATAAGATTCTCTGCTCCAAGGAGCTTCAAATCCAAATGGAGTAAGAGAGGAAGGACAGTAGATGGGGAGAGGTGATTGTGAGTGGTCACATTTGGCACAGGTGTTCATTCCAGGCTTTTTGATTTCTTTTCGTATTTGCCAACATTTCTTTCCAGGTGAGACAAGAGTTTGTATGAGCTCTTGTCCTTTGTGGACAGCATTGGCATAAACTGATGTTGTCCATTAGGAGCTCAAAGCCTTTCCACAGGCACACAAACTGCCATAAATTATAGCAAGTGAAAAAAAAATAGCTTAAGAATGACGGAGGGGCACAAGCTAGTATTCGGAATACAGGACTGGCCCAGGAATTCCCAAGTTTGAATCCTGGTTCTCTTTAGCCAGGGGCAAGTCAGTTCCTCTTTTGCTTCTGCTTTTTCTCTAAGATAAAGAGACTGCTTACCTACCGCCCAGGGCGTCTACCAGGGGTGGTGAGAGGACTGTCTGAAAAATGCTACAAGTTATAAAACAAGAATGAATAGGAATTAGACGGTCTTAAGCTTTCATCTGAAAGAGCACCCACTCTAGCATTCCCCCACCCCACCCCTCCGAGTCACAGCTGGCATCATCTGAGCCTTGTGCAATGGAAGTTCACACCTCAAGAATCACAGCTGGCAGCAGTGGGTTCTGGAAGGTGGAACAAAACTCCAGCAAGAAGGTTTTGCTCCAAGGAAAATGCACTGGAGCACTGGGTACAAAAAACATTGGAAGGCATGGTGCATAAACCAGATACCCGCCTCCAGCACAGAAAGGTTTGACCCTGTGGATCTGTGCACAATGCCACTGACCACACCTGTCACTTTCTCCACCCCACAACTCTGCTGTGCACTCTGGCAGCCACCACAAAGGTAGGTGGGGATGCAAGACCCTCTTTGTGAGCTCTCTACAGATCAAAAGACTAGCAGAGCAGAAACCCTGCATCTTCACTGTCCATGGCCTTAACAGGCTTGCACAGAAGGGCTCGGGAGGCAGGGTGTAGAGTAGCAGACCAAAAAGGCACTGCTCCAAGGAAGCTCACAGCAACAGAGTCACAGCTTGGAACAGCACTCATGGTTTCAAGCCTCTCAGTAATTGGTGTTGACAGGGTTGGGCTAGAAGGAAGTTCAGGCTTGTGCAGACATAGCTCACTGTGGCAGGCCATGCTCCTGAGCTCACTTCCTCTGCTGGAGTCACAGCTGGCAGGAGCTGGCTATAATTAGGCTTTAACATATGCAGACAGCAACTGTGAACTCTCAAAAATGTTTCTCTTGGCCCCCAGAGTCTGATGTTAAAAATGGCTAGGGGTTTGTCAAGGATTGAGGTTGAGAAATAGCAAGGCAGCAGCGCACGAAACGCCAGGCTGCATTTGGGTCCCTAGGCATTGGAACAATTAGTTTTTAGTCGAGTGTCAGGTTTGCTTGGCTGCAATCAGACTTGCCCATGTTTACTTTCAAGAGAACTCCATCTGCACTGCAGAAAGATGCTATGAAAGTGCTGAGTATGGGAAAGCATCACTCAGCCAGCACAGCTTCCAAAGCCAGCCTCTTAGAATCTGGACCAGATCAGACCACCACCATGCAGCATCTGGCCAACAGCAGTGGGTCTAGGGTGCTGTAAAGTAATTACATTGCAGGGTTCCATCTGCCTTCCCAGCACCTAAACATCTGTTTAGAATCAATAGCACCATGTCTTTCTGTAGAGAATGGAAAAGGTCCCTTTCATTGGACAACAGAAATTGCTATTGTAATCATTCACTATTATACGGTAAGCAACCTCTACTGCTGTGCATTTGTTACATCAGTGCTGTTTGCATGGGCTCATTTCATTTTCTAAGCTTCCCCCCTTTATTGACGATTGGGATTTATCGCAAACTGGTTGACATATGTTGAACTGAGTCAGGCAAAGAGGAGATTTAATACATTCAAATACTCTCATAGTAAATACTTTGCACTGGGTCAGTGCCTTCCCTCTGAGGACCGCAAAGGGTTTCACACAGGCTGATGTAATGAGCCCCAATTCCTCTGCCAAGAGGCAACTACACTTACCCCCATTTTACAGGTGGGGAAACGGAGGCACAGAGCTTTTAAAGGGTCACCCAAGGTGACAGTATGGCTCAGTAGCAGAGGGGGAAACCGAACCCAGATCTTTTGACTCTCTGTCCCATACTTTACGCATCCTTGCTCCCTGTTTTATGGAATAATCCTACATTGGGCCAGAAGGAGGATGGAGATGTCCTAATGAAGGTGTATTTCCAATTGCTTTGATTTGTTCTCTCTTCAAAAGAATGTGGTGATAACAGGGTTAAATCACCTGCAGCCTGCTGCTTGGTTAGCACTGAGCACTCTTGCTGCCCAGAACACACAGACGGTATCTGACAGTAACTTCCAACATCTGTTGGGAATCGATTCCAAGCACACATGACTGATACCGTTGGAGTGACGTGCATGCCCTCGCCCTGCCAGGGCACTGGAAGGGGCAGATGGAACCTGGATCGGGCCACCAGTATGAAGCCATCACCCCAGCGCTCCATGCAAACTGCTGGCACCCCATCTGATGCGGCACAGAAGGAGTGTGCTATTAATAGAAGCCATTAAGGGCTAAATCCTCCCCCTGCGTCAATCGTGAGTAACCCGGCGAGGCAGAGGGGGATTTTGCAGAGGAAGCAGTCCTCCTCTGGGCTGCACAGGGCCATAAGATGCAGCAAGCTTCCTATCCCTGCTCCTGGGCTGCAGGGCGAGTTGGAGAAAGGAAACAGGAGAAGGCAATAGCCAGCGGTTCGGTGCAGTGGCTGCACCCTGCAGCATTGGGTCAGGGAGTTTCTACAGTGCAAATTAACAATCCCCCTATCGCTGGCTCCCTCTACCCTACCCAGCAACGGAATTCAGCCTCCAGTATTGTTAATCTGGCGTCTACCATAAGCACTTAGAACAACATTTCCAAACCTCTGCACCTAAAATTAGGCACCCTACATCTATATCTAGGCACACGTGGCCGAGTACCCACAACTCTCCCTGGACTTCAATGGGAGCTGCAGTTGCTCAGTACCTCTCAGGATCAGGTCCTAAACTTGAAAATGGGCATGGAATGCAGTGTCCACCAGAATAGATGGGAGATGGAGGTCCAGGGAATCATCCTTAAAGTAATCACTGGAATCCATTTCTTATTAAAGTCATCTGCTTGTTGGCTCAAATAGTAAGTAATCTCTTCCCTAACACGTTACTCTCAGAGCATACTGGTAAAGTCCAGGGGGTTTCCTAAAACCTATGTTATGCAACAGTATATTTTCCCAGTGTAACTAACAACATGGCTTGGACATGTAGTTTTGTCCATGCCAGTCATGTAATGAAAGTCAGATATATTTTCAGGTTCCATGGTTCAGTAGATTTAAGTTGTGCATAGGCTGTATCTGCAGGGAGGGGAGTCCTACACCATAAGGTGTTGAGTAGCCTCAATTTCCATAGACTTCAACACAAGTTGAAGGTGTGGAGCACTACACAGGACTGGATCCTCAAAAGCACATGACAGACACAACCTTGGAGCTTACCAGTTAAGTGTGAGGATATAAACGCTTAACAAAGCAGATGTGGTCCTGTGAACTGAGCACTGGGCTGGCAGTCAGGAGAGTTTGCTTCCCAGCCTTACCACTGGGCTGGGTAAGTCAGAATGTAAGGCCAGAAGGGACCATCAGGATCATCTAGCCTGACCTCCTGTGTATCACAAGCCACCAGCACCCGCATGCTAAACCCAGTTTCGGATCAGATTTTTAATAGGTGTTTACCAATTGCATGTGGCCAGCTGGAGACATCTAGGGCCAGATTTTCATAGGTGCTGATCATGACATCTCCCATTGACTTCAGGCAAGGTTGTAGGTGCTCAGCAACCTCAAAGGTCAGGCCCACTACTCTTAAGTCAGGTACCCAAAAAATTAGTGGACTTTTAAAATTTGTGGCCAAAAGCTCTCTGCGCTTCAGTTACTCTACCTGTAAAATGAACATAATGGTTTGTGTGGAGCTTCCAGTTCTATGGATGAGAAGTGCTATACAAGTTAGATGGTTATTCAGATGCCCATCTGCTATCCTATCTGACTTCAATGGAGCCCGAATTTGGCCTATAAAGAGTCGACAAGCCTATAACAGAGGTGGTAGAGGGTAACAGAGATGGGGAAGAGAAAGGTCAGATACACTTACTGCAATAATTTTTAAATATGAAACCAGGTTTGGGTCATTTTAATTTAAATATAGGGTTTGGGGAACAGTGTCCCTAGACTAGACTGTAAAAAAGCCACACATTACTAATACAGTTATATTTGTACTAGCTTGATAACAGTGCAGTGGCTTTTTTTGAATGCTGGCAGTGTTACACAATAGCAACACAAGATGTTCTGGTGACAAATCATTAGCTCTCTGCTGTCATAAATTACCACGAGCCCCTTGATGGGATTATAGACAATTACTTGTATGCCTATTATTCCCATTATAATAGAAAGATGGCAGCAGCAGCTATATAGTATCACATGCCATTCTTCGCTCATAATCCACCAGGCTGAATGACGGATGTTCTTGGAACATTCAGGTCAATTAAATGAGATTTCTGGGAACTGCATCTCAAAAAGGAGCCCAGGCACAATGTTGAGTCAGCATGACTAAAAAGCCCTTCACTTGTACTTTTACATGGCCGTACCCTGGTTTTGGATACATGCGCCGGGCTCCAGTGAGAGATGTGGCGTTTTAAGGCCCTAGCCCTGTACCATAGGTAGATATACAGAAGACAACCACTGAGCTGCAGTGCATTACCTGGAACCAATTCTATCCCTGGTACCATAAGCCGCTTAAGTGAACCCTTTAATGGAATTATTTCCATGTAAGTCACTACAATCCATCCATTTCTCTATATTGGCTTTTAGCACTGCATGCTTCTAAGGGTCTTTGCAGCTGAAATTCCCTTGGGCATGAAGCGACTAAAGGGACATGGCCTGGAGAATCCACACCTTAAAGTGCTCATTCTGCTTCTGAAAGCTTCATTCACCACCTGGGAATAGACGTGAACTCTCTAAAAGCCCCACTGTGTGAGCAGTTGTTATAGCAAGAATCTGCCCCAGCATGTAGCTACAATGATCCAAATCTGCCTGAGCAATAGATTATGCCGATATGCAAGGAGGAATCGAGGCACCCTTGGGTCCCTCAGATGGTACCAGACACCACACCTACAAGGAGCACTGATTATTCTTTTTCTCAAATTAAAAGCTACATTGGGATTGAGACTAGAACTTGAAAGCCAACTTCACCCCCTTCACTTTTCTACGGCAGGTCCAAGCCCAGGACAGAGTCAGGATGCTCAAGCTCTGACAAGGACTCCCTAAAGCCATCTTGGGAAAATCAAACCCTTCAAGCCTTAGAGCTTGTCTTCATGTACAGCGCTACAGAGAGCAGCTGAGTGAAGACACCACTAGGCCAATGGGAGCGCTCTCCCCTCGGTGTAGTTAATCCACTTGCCCAAGAGGCAGTAGCTATGTTGATGGAAGCAGCTCTCCTGCCGACACAGCATGGTCTACACAGTGGGTCAGGTCGATTTAACTATGTCACTCAAACATGTGGATGTTTCACACCCCTAAGTGACAGTTATACAGATATAGGTCTCTGGTGTAGACCCAGCCTCAGTATTGCCATCCAAGGAGCGGTGATGGCAGCATAGCCACCCTGGTAGAGGCATGCAGGGGAGATAATGAAGATTAACATAAAGCCCTTGGAGGAGGAGAAGTGTTAAGCAAGTAGCATTATCTCCACCAGCACTGTGTGCAATTTTAGACAGTACGCTGCGCTCAATAGCCCATTTTCACACTACCCCTGCCTGACCATATAGAGGATCAAACAATGAAAAAGTTCATTACCACCCTTTTCCCCTTATCACCGAATGCTCTGGCTAAGTGAATCACAGGAGGGGACCAGAACTGGCTTACTAATTGGTCAGAAGAGCCCTATGCTAACGCCCACTCAGTAGATTTGACATGGTCCCCATTCACCAGCTTTTAAATGTGTAGCCTGAGCGGACACCATTTACATACAGTCTGCTTCAACAGGATGGCACTAATCTCTCTCCAGGACACATGCTGGTCAGTACAAATCCAACACCCTTGGACTATTGGTCTATTACTTCGCAATCTTTGCATGGCAGGTGCTGCGGAGATGCCCCATTCCCACTCATGAGGGTTTGGGGGCCTTACTCCCTTAGGGTCCTTTGAAAATCCCAGCTTGAAGCCTCATATTCCCACTATGCGTCAAGTATTTTCACCCCTATTATACAGCTGGAGAAACGGACATTAAGTGACTTGCCCCAGGGGATAGGGAGGAAACCATACACTGACTCAGTGGCAAACTGGACACAGACCCCAGTGTCCTGACACCAGCCCCATTCTCTAATCCTTCCCACAGTGACATGCGTGAAACCCAGGACCCCGTTGTCAGGAACTTTTTGATTTGCACATGGCCTAAGTAATTGAATGACAAAAGTTCTCATCCTCATTACAACTTAAATTCAAGACTTTCAAAAGCAACCAATGGCCAGATGCCCAATTATCAGAAGGTAGGAGCTTGGCACTTTCTGAAAATCAGGCCCCTTTAGGAGGTCTCAAATCGGGCATCTGAAATCACTAGTCAATTACCAAAAAAAAACAAAAACAAAAAAGGGACCATGACTTAAATCTTTTTTATTCATTAACAAAGGTAGGAAGAGGCACCACAATTTAGCCTTGGGACTCTGATGTGATGTCACCCACAGATCGATTTATAATCTACCAAAGGCAGTCCAGAACCCCTCTCCCCATGCCCCTTTCCCCCCACACCCATTCATAACGTTGCTGCACTGGATTTTATAGACGTCGTCCGCTTCACCAGTTCAGCCTCTTAGTACATGTCAACACAGTGACAAAACAACTCAAAATATTGTGACATCACCAAAAAAATGTCAACCCAGGTTACATCACAGACTACAGCCAAATATAATTGCACCAGCATGGACAGTGAAGGTTAGATTGGGAACACTGAGCTTTTTTCCTTACTTTACATTTAAAAGATGAGAAAAGGGAGAAGAAAAAACAAGCCTTTAAGAAAGCAGTTAAAATGCTGATTTGTAGCTTTGTCCCAGTTTTGTCAAAGTCCCGAATGCCTGAGAGAACCACAGAAAAAGGTCATTGTATACAACAGGAGACTGTGTTTTAATTTACCTGGATCTCCAGGTACTCAGCAGATCTATGCAGACAGCTTGCAACAATACACCGAGAAAGAGCATTTGTTTTTGTTTGCTTGGCAAAATATCCCCAAATTTCCCCCACCCTTGATTCATAAACACAAACACCCGCATTCCCTTCATGTCATTCTTTTAGCATCAAAAAAATGCCAAGTTGGTGTGCAAGGGCACCCATCACATAAACCCTAGGCATGGACGGTATTTAAAATAGTATTTGAAATGAGAAAGTTTCAGGAACAGAAATCATTTTTAACTATTTCCCTCTACTGGGGTGCTGTCTCCACCGTTCCTTTGACATACCGGAGGCTCTATGACCTATGGGGGAGCTAATTCTCACAATAGTAGTTCTTGTACCTTAAGAATATACTTTACAGGCTTGATGATTCAAAGAGCTGGTACCAGCCGCAAAGCCTTTCACACACAGATCATCAGTCCCAATTCAGCTACTCAGAGAGACCAAAGTTTGTTACTGTCTGACTGTTATTGGTGGGCTATACATGGCTGATGTCAGCCTAGGTCCCAGTGAACAGGGGTTGATGTCATAAAGGCTCTGTGATAATGCCTTGTTGGCTACTTCAGGCCAAGGATTTAGGGGCCATACAGGTCACCTCATCCTAGGAGTGGTCTCCCTTGGTCAGGATTGAGGTAGTGGGGAGAGAGGTGGAGATTGTGCACTGCTGCTGTCTACAATGCTATCTCTTATGGTTGAGGAACATTCACCACCAATATGAATACAAGGACAATAAAAACCTCACTCAGAGATGTACTGATACAGGGCTTGGACAATCCAAGTTTAACGGTGGGGAGGATCAGAACAGGACAATGACAGAAAATCTGTTGAAGAGCCCTCAGCTATCCAATGAACGATAGGACTGACAGAAACCAGGTGTGAGGGATTTCCCCCCTTGGAAAATCCCCAGAGGGTTGAGAGGAGCCAAGAGAAGGATGGAGGGAGATAAAGCGAGAGAAATGTTTATTTCTTTTTTCTAATATTTAAACAAACAGCACTCTTACTTCTGTGATCTAGCCAAAACAAAGACAGTCATATCAGAAGATGTACTCAGTAGTTGCACCTCACACCCAAGCGAAATAAATCAATTCCCCTTCCCCTTGCATACATGAGCCCCTTAGCATTCTCTTCCCTCTCCAAAAACATAGGCAGCTTGCAGCGTGCCCTGAAAACAAGAAATCCAAGCTACGTCGGACCAGGGGTCAAGTAGGTTCCAAAGTGGAGGGCCCCTCATAGAGGGCACACTGTGAGTAGCCTTTTCTCAATCAGCCTTCTCTCATTTGGATATGAGGAGCTCAAATGCACAAGTGTCTCAGCGGCTCACAGGGAGACAGGATGTCTCCGGGGGGGGGGGGGGGGGGGGGGGACCCAAGCCTCCAAAATAAGGTTCCGTGCCCTCAGCCTCTTAAATACACACAAAACGCTGCCAATACCCTGGCTAGTGCTGTGGACCCCCACCAATGTCAAGACAAGAATGGAGATTTTTTTAAAATAGACAGAGGAGGGTGGATTCATGGCTCAACTCTTACTGAAGCCTGGACACAATACAAGGCTGTTTTATATGGACCATGGTAGAGTTATGTCAATACCCGCACTTATTCTTAGGCAGGGTTTTAATTGCTTGTTTTATATACCTATTTCAAAGAAGGGTAGGATCTGGCAAACTCTAGGTGCCACAAGGAGAGCAATGGTAAGTGGAGGTCGGGGCAGGGAAGGTGACTTCTTTTTATCCCCCTGCAAGGCCTCTGTTCTACAATTCACTGCATTACTGTAACGTTCTGAAAAACAAGGCTATATTTAAAGGGGAAGCCAAGGGGCAAACACACTAATAATCACATCTGGGGATCTATAAGGATAGGATCCTTCAATGACACTGGGAGAATGAGATGCCATTTAAAATAATGCTACCCTGGTAAAGCTCAGTTGCATAAAGACCAAATAAGAGCTGATAAGAGAATATTTTAAATGCCATTAGCTGCCCTCTAGAGCCACTCCCTCATCTTATTGTTAATTACACACTCATTCAGTTTGATAAGTTCTTATTTAAAATTTGGTTTCAGACCCATCTCTTCTGGAGAGCTGCACTGTAATTCACAGTGATAATGAGTTTGACATTCTCAGCATTATTATTATACATTTACAGTAGTAATGTTCTAGTTGCTTCCCCACACATTTTGAAACTGCCCCTGCCCCTAGGGGTTCACACTCTACAATAGATCAGAAAACAGAAGTGAAGGAAAGGGGAACAGCAATAGATAGTTTCCATACAAGCCAACTCAATCCACTGCAAAGTAAGCAGCATGGCAGAAGAGGGTCTTAAAAGTAACACATTTCACTCTGCTTGTGTCCCATGAAACTCTTGATTTTTTTAAAGGAAGTTAGAGACTAGGTGAGCAGCAGGTGACTAACCAAGATTAGGACCCCTAAAGCTGTCCCTCCATGGCCATAAGCAAAGTCCTGTTAGAACATTTACACTTTCAACAAAAGACTAAGGGGGAAATTCTCGGCAACACTGGTGAAAATCCCACTGAAGCCAGAGGTGTAATTAAGAGCATAATTTATCTGTTTATATCAGACAGATGGCGCCTACGTTTACCGTCGCAAATATTCGGTTTCCCCGTTTCTCCACATACAGCTCCTGTGTTTCCCTGGAAAGCAGTTTATGCAGGAATGTCCAACCAGCCTGCTACCAGGTTAGTCCATGCGCAGAGTGTCAATTTCAGGATTACAAGTTTGAGGAACACTGAGACTCCATTGTTACAGGGCTAGCAAGGTTGGAGCACGATGCAATTCTCTTAGCGTTCAGACAGTTAATGTCTTGGGCAAAGCAGGAGTAAGGAAGACCTATCCCAGCGGGGGTTCATTTCAGAAATTAAGAAAATAAAGTCAAGAGCAGTGCTGGTAGGAGCAAATAAAAATTGAAAGGAAAAGAGATTAAAAAGGTGCACACCTTAAATAAGCCTACATTTAAATGATACAAGGACTAGTCTTTGCACCAGCCTGACTGTAATCATCAGGGATTCATGCAAATCTACAAAGAGGTCACAAGCATACTTTAAATGAAAGGGGGGAAAATAGGTCCTTGCACCATCTAACGCTTAGGTGTTCTTTTATAAAACAGTTCAGACAAAGTTGAAATGCACCCTCCGAAACAATAACCCTCATGCCCCTAGCCTCCTATGACAATAGAAAAGTAGACACAGATGGGCAGGACGGTTTTGGGGGCTTTTTTTCCTTTTTAGTAATAAAACCCAAGGTTATTCCATTTCTTGGATGTATGCTCCCAATATTAAGGCTGTAATTCCATTGTGGAGGGGGGAGGGAGGGAGGGAAACAAGCAGAATGGGAGATAATACACAACTCCAAGAGGGAGGCAGGGCTTCAGAAAACAGAAGAACATGGACTATTTTACTGTCTGTCATGCTGAAGTGGTCTCATCCATTGTGAGGTTTTGCTAAGTAACAACTCTAGATGGAGTACAACTGAAGTTAAACACACAAACCACGAACGCGGGACAGAGCCAGATGTTCAGAAAAACTCAGCTCCCATTTAGTGACCTAAATAAAAGGCATATTTGCCAGATGAGCTCAGCTTTGATTTTGGCATCAAAGTAAGTGACTAAAGCTGAGCTCCTCTGAAAATCTGTCCTGTAATTATGCAGACCCATGTTTGCAGTGGGGCCTCTGGTTATGCACAAACCTGAGAAAATCGCAAGTCTTCTGAGCACCCACAACCCTAACTAAAGTGAACAGAGCTACAGGTGCCCATCACCTCTAAAAATCAGGCCCAAACAGCCTCACGATCAGTTCCCAAAAAAACCAAGGCACTCAAAATTAATCACACTCTTGAGTATGAGAGTCTTACACAAAGTATTGCAACAGATTCAATGATGTTTTAAAGTGCCTTGAGAGAACTCAGCAGATGCCAGAGACAAAGTCATTACTGGTTTCCTTCAGTTTCTGTTTAGTGCTTCAGTTCCAACTTGGAGCAGTTTTTAAATATTTGTTTTGCTTGTTCATATTTTGACTGTTCCTTCACTGGAGATGATTTGGGCTTGCAGTTCCCAAGAAGCATTTAGGCACATGATACCAACACATTACAAAGGAACAATGATTAGAGATGAGCTCCCACCACAAGACTGGGAACCAGGTTCTGAATACCCCAGAATGCAAGCGTGCTCCAACCTAGGGGTTTGGATCAGCTCATTATAAAGGTAGGTTATAAAGCCATTTGCAAAGTTTCTTTCTGGATCTGGATTCAGATGAGCACTGTTGCACAGCATGTCAGAGCAGAGAATTAAGAGCACTGTCTCAAATTGCAACTAAAAGGGGAATGTAAGGGGGCAATGACTGAAATGACATGCTCACCTTGGCCCAAAATTCTCCTCTCAGTTACACAGGTGCAACTACCAGTGCCTGCATTAGGGCAGACTCCACCTTCCCTCATCTAATCCCATGGGAAGTTCTCCGAGTTCCCTAATGGCCACATGTGGTCATGACTATAGTTTTACATCACAGCCAGATAGCACCCCTGCCAGCATGTTGGGTGACTTGGTGCATAGGGAAGAATCTCTCTTAATCATCAATACAATCCATTTCTATTTTCCAAGGAAATCCATCTAGCCAAATGGCGTGGCTGATCCTTGCTTAGCTTGTGATGGGATCATAGCACAAGGTAGCCTGTCTTTTAACCGTATAAACATATGAGACAGTCTGAACAGTAACTTCCTAGCCCAGAGTATGCTACTAGCCACTCCTCCAGCTAACCAGAACTACCATGGACACAGTCAACACAACTGCTGCAGTAGTCATCAGCCATGTGGAAACTTGGACAGATGACTAGGGAGGAGTATAAAAATATTGCTCGAGCATGCAGGGGTGTAATCAGGAAGGCCAAAGCACAACTGGAGTTGCAGCTAGCAAGGGATATGAAGGGTAACAAAAAGGGTTTCTACAGGTATGTTAGCAACAAGATGGTGGGCAGGGAAAGTGTGGGACCCTTACTGAATGGGGGAGGCAACCTAGTGACAAATGATGTGGAAAAAGCTGAAGTACGCAATGCTCTTTTTGCCTTGGTCTTCACAGACAAGGTCAGCTCCCAGACTGCTGCACTGGGCAGCACAGTATGGGGAGGAGGTGAGCAGCCCTCAGTGGTGAAAGACCAGGTTAAGGACTATTCAGAAAAGCTGGAAATGCCCAAGTCCATGGGGCTGGATGTGCTGCATCTGAGGGTACAGAAAGAGTAGGCTGATGTGATTGCAGAGCCCTTGGCCATTATCTCTGAAAACTCGTGGCGATCGGGAGAGGTCCTGGACGATTGGAAAAAGGCAAATATAGTGCCCATCTTTTTAAAAAAAGGAAGGGGAATTAGGGGAACTACAAACCCGTCAGCGTCACCTCAGTCTCTGGAAAAATCAAGGAGCAGGTCCTCAAGGAATCCATTTTGAAGCACGTGGAGGAGAGGAAGGTGATCAGGAATAGTCAACATGGATTCATCAAGGGCAAGTCGTGCCCGACCAACCTGATTGCCTTCTATGATGAGATAACTGGCTCTGTGGATATGGGGAAAGTGGTGGATGTGATATACCTTGACTTTAGCAAAGCTTTTGATACAGTCTCCCACAGTAGAGTTCAAAAAAATATGGATTGGATGAATGGATTATAAAGTGGATGGAAGCTGGCTAGATCGTCGGGCTCAACAGGTAGTGATCAAAGGCTCGATGTCCAGTTGGCAGCTGGTATCAAGTGGGGTTCCCCAGGGATTGTTCCTGGGGCCGGTTTTGTTCAACATCTTCATTAATGATCCGGATGATGGGATGGATTGCACCCTCAGCAAGTTTGTGGATGACACTAAGATGGGGGGAGAGGTAGATATGCTGGAGGGTAGGGATAGGATCCAGAGTGACCTAGACAAATTGGAGGACTGGGCCAAAAAAAATCTGAGGAGGTTCAAGTGCAGAGTCCTGCACTTAGGACAGAGGAATCCCAGGCACTGCTACACCTTTGGGACCGACTGGCTAAGCAGCAGTTCTGCAGAAAAGGACCTGGGGGTTACAGAGGACGAGGAGCTGGATATGAGTCAGCAGTGTGCTCTTGTTGCCAAGGTGGCTAATGGCATATTGGGCTTCATTAGTAGGAGCATTGCCAGCAGATCGAGGGACACGATTATTCCCCTCTATTCAGCACTGGTGAGGCCACATCTGGAGTATTTTGTGCAGTTTTGGACGCCCCCTCCCACTACAGAAAGGTTGTGGACAAACTGGAGAGAGTCCAGGGGCGGGCAGTGAAAATGATCAGGGGGCTCGGGCAAGTGACTTTTGAGGAGAGGCTGAGGGGACTGGGCTTCTTTGGTCTGCAGAAGAGAAGAGTGAGGGGCAGATCTGATAGCAGCCTTCAACTACCTGAAGGGGGGTTCCAGAGAGGATGGAGCTCGGCTGTTCTCAGTGGTGGCAGATGACAGAACAAGGAGCAATGGTCTCAAGCTGCAGTGGGGGAGGCGTAGGTTGGATATTAGGAAAAACTTTCACTAGGAGGGTGGTGAAGCACTGGAATAGGTTACCTAGGGAGGTGGTGGAATCTCCATCCTTAGAGGTTTTTACGGCCCGGCCTGACAAAGCCCTGGCTGGGATGATTTAGTTGGTGTTGGTCCTGCTTGGAGCAGGGGATTAGACTAGATGACCTCCTGAGGTCTCTTCCAACCCTAGTCTTCTATGATTCTGTGTATTCTACAGCCATGTCCTTAAGCATCACAGCCACTTCCTTTCGCCCCAAGGCCACGTGTGGAGCCAAGTCCTTCTCCTCAAAGCTAGAGCAGAAAGAACAGAGTTTCCAGAGATCCATCCCATTTCCCCACATTCAACTGCCTCAGTCACACAACTGAGCTTAATGAAAGTATTTGGGCTTGACTTTCTGCAGTCACTTCTTCTGAAGTTCTGAATTCAGAGGAACAAAAAAAAAAAACCAACCAACCCACAACACACCAACTTTGTTAGCTCTATTAGCTGTGATGACACGTTCTTTCACGCCTATTAATTTGGGGGTGCTATATCAAGGTCATCTCTTGTAGATGACTAATTCATGTCCATTTACCTGCAAGGCTAGTTGGGTGACAGGGAGGAACATTACCGCTGACCTCACAGAAGGATTACTTGTCTGTGAAGAGTTTGCATGGGACATTCACAATACACACCATCCCAAATTAATTTGCTGTCAACCATGGGAAACTTTCATCCCAGAAGCCAGGATTTTTAATAGCAAGTTGGGTTGGAACAGCCAGGCACACAAGGAAGAGCTCTGTTATCAGGCTGAAACCAGGCCAGCCTCACAGCTGCTACTGTGGACAAGACAGCTGAGAAGAGGTCAGCCAAAAATACAAAGCCACAGACCCAGATGCTGATGCGACTGGAAAATGAAAACCCCAAAGGGCTTGGCATCTGGATCCTGGAGCTGTCAATCATCTAGATGCCAGTCTCTGAAAAGCAGCACACGATCACTGGTTTTTGTTAATGGCTACTGTCCTGTTTAATTTAGAGCATTATGTGAACCAGAGATGTTCTTGTGAGTGAGACTTGGGGATGAGTGGGTCTGGGAGAGAAACTATGTTTAAGAGTCTATGTGATAGTCACCATACAAGGTACATGTGTTCTGTACAAGTTACCGGAGCTTTTGTAGTAAGTTCTGCAGGGGGAAGGGATGTTAGTTTAGAGGAAGGCCTGGCTCCATCTAACTTAGTATTCAATAATCTATTCTTATTTAGTAGTTCCCCTTCCCCCACCCCCTTCTCCATTGCATTGGCCACGTAGGACTTCTAAGAGGTCATTCTCAACCCACACAACTGTGCATCATATATCAATGTAGAGGGCACAACATCCTAACCAGAGATCCTATTTTGAATTTGTAACTAGAGAGATAAGAAGATGTGCCAAGCTCTCAATCACCAGCTACACTGAAACCCTAGCAAAATCAGCATGACACAGGCTGCACATAACAATGATACCAAAAAAAAAAACCCCTCAGAAAACCCTGAGGTTTGGTGTCTGCCAGGAGTATCAAGAAATGAAGACTAGACAGAGAGGCTTCAGCGATGCCATGTGTGCAGTCACACGTGCACAGCTACAAAGGCTCAGTTCTATCACTCTCCTCTCCCTCTCGCCTGCACACATCTGTGGGGACGTCACAAGGATCCAAACACAAAAGCCAATGAGCTTGCAACAAGCATTCTTTGTTGCTGGGTCTACTAGAAATCTGAAAGCAAGATGTCACGAATCCTGACGCCATTTAAGTGACAGCAAAACAGAGCCCATATATATTATATATGCCCTTAACCCAATAAGGGTACAGCTCAGTGTACAGATACGACTTTATCACCATGGAGTCAAGCAGTGCTGTAAGGCATATTAGCAACTCTCCCAACTTGTCACAAACAGGGCAGTGTAATTAAACATGAGGTGGCTGGTGGTACCATACCCTACTGTGAAAGAGTCATGCAGAGGTCAGAGCTCGTGGAACAAAAGGATACAGGCGGACTCCAAGTACCAATCATCTCGATTACTTTCAGCAGAATGACGTACACCATTCACACGCAAGATTAGTGCCAATTACACATTAAACTCCCTGTTAAATAAACCTACCATGTGTGAAACTTCTTAAAGCATGTGAAAAGGCAGGGTTGATCTTAAGCTTTTTTTCCTTGAGAAGGCCTCAAAGTAGCATCAGCAACGTGTGGACCCATCCTTCCCTGGCAGAAGGACCATCTTCCCCCCCACACACACACACTTTTAGACAGAACCTGAACTTCCCCCAGACCCAGGTCATAAGGAAAAGACAGCCATTGCCATGTTTGTTTTAACCCTGAGAAGACAACTCGTTTAAATGTGCTAGCGAAGATGTATTATGTGGATCTTGGATTTCAGCACCCTGGACAGCTGTTGAATGAATAGTGATAACCTTGGGTTCCCTGTTCTCTAAGGGCAGTGGTTTTCAATCTGTGGTCCGTGGATCCCTGAGGGTTCGCAGACTATATCTAAAGGGGCACACGAAAGGTTGTTGTTACCATAGAACAATGGTTTTCAACCTGGGATCTGCAGTCTAGGTCTAAGATTTCCAATTGTAAATCCCTATTGTAATTCTGAACCATCTGCTCAAACCAGTATCTGGGTAGTATAATCTGGTAAACAGACTTTGCCCCTGAAAGAAGAAACCAGTGACAGGAATTCACTGCAGGAATTTGGCCATGGACACCTGCAGTGAATCCTCCCTCAACCTTTTTGTGGAAGATATTTCCTCTTAGCCATCCAAACCTAGCACCTCTCCATTGTACATTTGGTCCAGATGAGACAAATTCAGGGAGGTCTAGAGCAGCCCTGGACATTGGTGTCCTTCAAACCATTGTTGGATAACAGTTTCAGAACAGCAACAGCCAGGATTTCTAGATCAGTGGTTCCCAAACTTTTTGGCATCATGCCCCCTTTTTAATTTTCGAGAAACCCTCAGGCCCCCACCTCTCCTTTACCATCATCCAACTCTTCTCCCACTCCCCAACCCCTTACCAGGCTGCTCAGAGTGGCAGGACTATTGGAAAGCCTGGGAGGTGGGTGGGCATAAGCCGTGCTGCCTGCCTGGCTATGGGAAAGGGTGGACAGGAGGGGAGGCGAGGGGAGGGGCTGGGGGCGAGCCTCCCCGGCCGGGAGCTCAAGGGCTGGACAGCCTCATGCCCCCCCCCCGAATTTCTTCACACCCCGCCAGGGGGGCTCACCCCCCAGTTTGGGAACCAATGTTCTAGATAATGCTCTTCCTGCTAACTCTTAGCTTCCCCCCACCCTCTGCAACCCAGACCTTCCCAGTCCTCCCTACAAGCCTCCAGCACAGGAGTGATGCTCTTGCTGTTTCTACATACCACAGGCTGCTCCCTCTGCCTTTAGTTGAGTGGGAGTGAAGCACCAAGCAGAAAGAACCAGAGGATGCAGAGATCACCGCAGGCAGAATGATAGGATTTACAGCTGTAGGGGCAACAGCCCACAAATGGAGGGATTTCTAAGAGGTACAGTTACGGTTTATCCCTGTGTATTGCCCTTGAAAACGCGCACCTGAATTAGCCACACAAATCCATTCCTAGTTGTTAAGTTATTAATCCTTGGCCTGTTCTCTCATTCACTATATATTGCGAGCCCTGTAGGAGGGCTGAGGGTCTAATCCTCTTTTTTTAAAATTTAATCCATCATAACACAGCAAGGTTTTCTTTCAGCCCTTGTAAAATATTAACAGCCTCGTTAGCACAACAGTGAATGCAAGCTAATTCACCCTGGTCTGGGCTTCCAGGATCATATAGCAACCATCCAGGACAGCTGGGGAAGGAGCAGCTGCACAGGTGAAAGACTGTCATGACATATGCTTTACTGGAGAAAGCAGTAACCAAAAAAAAATTAAAATAAAAAATTAGCCAACAAGATTTAAACCTGTAGTCCTGGATACTTCACTTTAAAGAAGATAGTTCTGGAAAGAGATTACCTACTGGGCAAGGAGGAAAATGAGATCCTTGGTGAGATTTGGTTAGAGACTACAAAATTTTTTGAATGAATCTAGTTATCAGTTTTCACAGACCACTCTGCTTGAAAATACCAAGGAAACTTTTTGTAATGATGAGCTGTAGTCAAATGAGACACCCCAGGAGTGTTAAGGAGACTGCCTGGGGAAGTGCAGACAAAAATGTAGGTTTTAGAATAAGAACTATGTTAAAAAGAACACCAAGATCAATAGAAATGTGTTTATTCCTCCCCTCCCCCATGCAAACCAGGCTTTAAAAACATACACATGTACCCCACAACAGCAATTAATAAACACTCCAGTGCAATCAAGCTAAGCAATTATGGATGGGGAGCATTCTAATTATGGCCCAGATCCTGCAATATGGTCTGCACAGGCGCTTGCACCTGGAGAAAAACCCACTGGCTTCAACATAGCTCCATGCAGGTGCAAAGGTCTCTGCAGATCATATTGCAGGATCTGAAACCATAATTAGAATGTTCCCTATCCATAATTGCTTAGCTCAATTGCATTTAATTCCCATGGACTGCTTTGAAAAATCTCAGGAGATAGTTCAGACCTCAGCTCAAATCTTCAGAGCTTCAGACTTCAGCTCTGCCCATCTTTGTTTGTCTGTATAATGTCCAGGTTTAGCAAGTGCCTTTAATCCCTTCCTTTTACAAGCACTAACAATCACAGTGAACAAAAACAAACACAAACACACAAAAAAACCCTTTCATTCAGGATCCATAAGCATGTCCTTTAATCAAAAGGTTTTAATGAAAATTTAAAGCAAAGTGATTCACGCTTTGTGATGGATTGGTCAGAACACAAGTGTTTCCAATATGAAAATAGAAAACATTGCTGGACAAGACTCTTAGTAATTGATCAGCTGTGCTGTTTACATGGCAGCATTCACACCAACAAGAAGTGCCACTTACGGTAAGTATCGATTCCCCCATCTCAGCGTCCTGGTATTCAGGGTTTGGCAAGTCACTTGCCATTTAAGATTTCGCAAGGAAAGGAGCACACTTTCATCCCACAACAACATTGCTTACAAAATAACTGGACACAGTCTGGATATAGCATGGGACACTACCAGTTACACGAATGATTGTGGAGGTAAAATTAAATTTCAGGATAAACCGCTCCAACAGAAAGACAAAATTAAAGCTGCTTTAGAAAAATGTTTATTCAATACTTCCCCTTCATTTGTGAAACAAATACTAATAAAAGCCTCATTGCTTTTGTCAGTGTCCATTCTCTTTCAGCTTGTCCTTCTCACGACCACAAATAACCAACAGTATTTCAAACCTGAGATCCCAATAACCAGTACTCCTCATCTACAAATTCTGATCTATTTTTGTTCTGCCACTTCTATGCCATCCAGCCTTCTGCTGTTTTTAGTCTAAGAACCCAAAGTCCCTTCCCAAACCACAATTCAACAAGCTTCACCTGATCACATAAATAACTCCTTTTCAATAAACACCTTTAAATTACTGCTTTGTAAAACACAAAGAGGACAAGAGATCAGTACACAAGCCCTCTCTCACAAATGTTTACTCACATAAGTAGCCCCAACACATGCAAGAAGCCTCACTGAAGCCCCAAGACAGCTTTCAGAAGTATGGGTATGCAGGATTAGGCCTTATCTATCGCTATTATGACTGAGCATCCCTAATCATTTTTGGTGTTGGTACACCAAACCACCCCAATGGCACTTTGCCAGCAACAGTGACAATTATACAGAAGACCCAGGAATGTTGAGACAGTTGGATCACATGAATGTCTGAACAGGCAGTTGAATAATTCATTGCAAATTAACATTCATTGTGAATTTTGGCAGTTTTCTCATCTAATAATTATTCAGGAGCAGATTATTTGACCAGCTCTGATTTCGTCGCGGAGCCTGCACAAAGGTGACAAAGTTACAGAAAGAGGTAATATCAACTCTGCAGCACACAATCACTCCCAGCGGAGCCAACTCTCACAGTACTGATGTTTTACTTAAAGCCCCAGCTCCTGGAGTCATGTTATTCCATGAAAAGCTTGTCTTTGTTTTTATAAGGTTTCTAGCCCTCATGTCTGCAGAGAAAAAAAGCTTGAAAATGTGACCCTAAAGGCACAAAAAGGGGGATGCGGGTGCAAATAAAAAGAACCCAAGTTTTACTCTTTTTTAACTCTCAGGATTTTTGCAACCTTGGCATTGGAAACACAGCATCCAATTTCCTGCCATCCTGCAGGAGGACCTGGATGTGCTTCCGTAAGGGACTGGAGGATTTATTAACTGAAATCCACAAGAAGAAACTGCTAGCTGGTGGAGGGACAATGGGATCACAGCCACTGAAGGAGATGTGCTGATTGTACAGGGCTGAGAACCTGTGAGCCACCTGGAGGAGATCACCTGGGAACTGATTTCTTGGGATCGGTGGGGATTTCAGCAGCAACCCTCATCCCTCCTTCCTTAGCTTATTGCAAACCTCTCCCATGCTTTTCAGGGAACAACTCTCTATTCTAGATGGTAGAGAGTTGCTCCCCGCCCCCTCATATGTTTTCCAGGAGGTGGGGTGGGTGTGCATATCTCATTTCACGCACACACACCACTTCTGTCAGCAGGCAGGGTACAGATGTTTGTAGGAGCAGGTGGATAAGAAACTAGAGATGCATGGTAGAGTGAACCCAGGGAGGGATTTTAAAACCAAGAGGGCATTTCTATCTTGGATTCAGAAATGGACAGGTAGCGAGTAACGTGGACAAAGGCCCAGAGATGACAGTTCCACGTTCTAGAGCAAGAGAGAAAATAAAATAACTAAACTTTTTGCTGCAATAGGCACCACTATTGTTATTAATTATTACTGTAGCCCTTAACAAGCCCTAGTCATGGACCAGGATCCCTTCATGTTACATGAGTACAATGGGACCCCAAATCAACCCTCCAAACCCGAACCACCCTGAACTAGGAGTCCATTTCCAAGTTTTGCAGACTGTGCCCACTTCTATGTTTAGCTGAGATTATCTGTATACACTATGTGAATGGAATATTCTCATGTCACATCTATAAAAAGGAGATCGCATGTGCTCCAGATCAAAGCAATTAAGAGAGAAATAGCATGATCCTGAATTTAAGTGGCTATTTCTCATGCTAGACTGTGGTGTTAAGAAGTTTTGGGGAAACAAAGCAGCCATGCTGGCACTCAATTTAACTGTCTGCCAAAGGGTAGGCATTTTACAGAAACCTGGTTAACAATGAAGGAGCCAGCATCTCAATCAAAATCCTTGAATTTTTGCTTTTGTCTTCAGCATTTGTTAGGAGTATCTAGGTAACAGTGGCATCTCCACCATATTCATCTTAAAACAGTAAGATGTCTGGATCGCCGTATGCCAGATTTCTGTCTCTCTCTCTCACACACACACACACTTAGTATAGCTTTGCTCTCAGAAAGAGAAAGCTGGAGATATCGCTTCAGAACTAATACTGAATAGACAACCTTGCTAGTCACAGGATCTGACCTTGAAAAAAAAACAAAAAACCCAAAGACAGATTCTAAAAAGAACTATAATAATTTTCAGTGAAAACATCTCTCTTTACCTTTCTGACCCTTAGTATAACCTCCCCATACACATCATTCGCACTGTCTTATTCAAAGATCTCACCCACTACATACATGTTATTTGTGTGTCCATGTTTTCCAAGGAGCAGACAAGACCAGATAAATAAATATCACACTGTATCACACCAACACATTGTTCTTTCAGGCCCCAAAGGTTCCTACAGCAGACATGGACTGTTCACACACAATAAAAGGAAGAGCGTTTATATGTCATTATGACCAGTTCCGGCACATTTCCTAGAGACAGCGAATAGCCAAACCTGCTGTACAGTCAGGAGTACACATGATTCAGCACTTACCACCTGACTAATACCAGCTAGCCTCCCACACTGACACAACAGAACTTGCATATTTAAAAAACAATGTTAACAGGGATAAAGCATCTTATAAGCAACGTATTTTCTTGGCAAGGCCTCGATGCTCATATTGCAACCTCACACTCCAGTTATTTTCATAATAGCCACACTGGATTAGGTCAGTAGGCCAGATAACCCAGTACCCTGCCTGTGCCAGCAGCCTTAGGGGGAAGGTTAAATTAAATAAAATAGCCTGTGGTAAACAATTAAGAAATAACCATGGGGGGGGGGGGGAATTCCCTCCCCCGTCAGAGGCTGGTACATACCCTGAAGCATGAAGAAGACTCATGGTTTATGTCCATGCTAGCTTTCCTTTCTGCACCCAAGTACCCCCAAGAAATTGACACAAGTATTTTCACACACACATACTGTAATGCCATTCAACATTTAGACATCACAGGCAAAAAAAAACAGAAAAAAAACAAAAAAACTTTTGGTATCAGATACCAGCCCTGATGTTCACATTTCCCTCATGAAGGGAGAGCAAGATATTAGAGCCAAGAGATCTTCCATGGGGTCCAAAAGCAGACACCTGTCCAGTGCATGGTTTTGTTTTACAAAATTTGGAATGGGGGTGGGGGGAGAGAGAAGAGATTGAAAATCTCTCTCTCTAGCAGATTCTGCAGCTGTCTTGCGGGTGGCACTTCTGTGGGATTCCACATCTAGAGTGGACACAGAACCAGACCCCCAACTGACCAGGTCTCTCAACTCTCCAGAGATGGCAGAAAGCCAACTTACACCCTCCCTCCCAGGAGGCTGTGTCACACCCAGATGCTGCCCTTGGGTGGAGAGGGCACCCAGGGAAGCCGGTGAGGGCTGCGCGCCTCCGCAGCGGGATGGAATCGGGGCCAGGTTGAAGAGGATTGTCCAGATCCCCCTGTAAGGCGCAGGGTTAATCAATATCCCTCCCCAGCCGGCTAAGGGAGCCGCCGGACAGCCGCTTACGCAGGGACCCCAAAGATATCCAGCCCCGGTTCTCCTCCGCAGGGCGATCCGCTCCGCGCAGGGAGCGCGGCGGGATGGGGACTGCAGCAGCAGGGAAGAGGACAGGGGGGGAGTTTGGGGGGCAGGGAGCAGCAGGAGGAGACGGGGCAAGAGGGACCCGCCCGGGAGGGATGCAGGAGCCACCTTTGCGCAGCCCCAGCAGGGAGAAGGGGACAAGCCCCGCTGCAAACCAGCCATTCAGAGACGCGCCTCTCTGCACCTGGCCCTGCCCGCCCGCAGCCCCGCTGTACCTGGCCCCGGCCGGGGCTGCAGCTCGGCACGCGCCTGCCTCTGGCCTCCCCGCGCCGGCTGCACGCGAGCCCAGCGCATCCTCCGGCAGCCTCCCCCCGCCCGCTCCCGCAGTAGGGCAGGGACCAGCGGGCTCGCCGCCGACCGCCGCGTGCGCGCTCTGGGGTGCCTGCGCGCCCACGGGCAAGGGGCTGGGGGCCGGAGCGCGCCTCCGTCGGTGCAGGTCCCGCAGCTGTGCTGCGCTGCACCACCGGTTACATGGCGGGAGGGGAGGTGGCAGCAATTAGTGAAGAGTCATTACCAAAGAGGGAATACGGAGGCATTGGATGGGTTAATGAATGGGGTTATTGCCTCCCTCCTAGGAAATGAGATTAAATGAGAGAAGTCATTGCCCTGAGGGGCAAGAGCAAGAGGGGGCAATTAATGAGGAGGAGAGAGTAATTAATGAGGCAACAGAGGGAGAGTTAATGGGGTAAATGGAGGAGTAATTAACGCAGGAGCTGGTCTCGTTGACTACCCCCCGATGGTAAAAATGCACTTTTACTGCTTTATCATTTAATTCAGCATAGTCATGTCTGTTTTGCTGAATTTGAGTTTTTAAACTAGGATAAATCTATGAATAGGGTGGGGTAAATTAATGAATAAATTAATGAAAGAGGTAAATTTATGGAGGAAGAAGGGTCTGGGTAATGAAGGGCAGTTAAGGAGTGGGGATCAAGGGTAGTTAGTACTGCATAGTAATTAATACTAATTTACTAGTAGTAGACTTCTTACTCTTTTCAAACAAAAAAGGAGAAATTTTAATTTTGAAAAGTCAAGATGTTTCCTTTTGACCATGACTTTTCCTGAATGTTGTGTCAACTCAAAACATCCACCCTGATTCACAAGACACCTTTGGTTGCAATAAATCAGCATTTTTTCCAGTGAAAAATGATCAGTCAGAAGGATCCTAGCCTGCTCTAGTTTCATCCATCAGGATGCTTCCTGCAGCCTTTTAGAGTGGTCTATACACAGCAGAGCCAGGCTCTCAGGTGAAAGATCCTCACCTGTTTACTGACACTGCTGTTTTCTGAGGAAATCTGATTGCTTAATGATTAAGCAGAGGTTCCAGCCTCCCAGAAAACCATGTACAGCTGCCCATTTAGCATAGGCTTATCCACATTATCTTGGGCTCCAGCTGAGAGTCAGTAGCTTGGATTGGCACTCCACTTTCTCCTTTTAAAGATTTGTGGGAACTACTTTGTTTTTGGACAAAGCCCTGTTATCTGGGAGAATGACCTACTGTTGTATCAACCCATCATTGGAAGGTCTTCAGATATTAAGATAAGGGGTGCTTTATATGAACTTTAACTGCATACTGCTCTATGTTTTACAGCATAAGTAGGATTTAAGGTTGATTAGGGTCTACAGAAACTCAATAGGCTTCTATGGAAATTACCTAGGCATTCTGCTACATCTGTAGTCAAGGACAAAAATTACCCAATGATTCCATTCTATAAGACTATTTCCATAAGGATAGCTACAAGATTTGAAGCAAACTGATTCATTTTAGAAGGTGAACTGGATATCAAGGGGAAAAGATTATCAGAATTGGATGTTAAATCAAGACCCAGAGATATAAAATTAGGCATAGGAGAATGCCTTGTACACTTATTCCCTACCATGTGATTAACATGATGCTGTAAAGTATGTCATAACAGCCTTAGCTCTATTACTGACCTTTTAGACCCTTTAAAAACAAAAAATACTATACCCTACTTGACTTTTCACTATTTATGCTATTTTGTATTTTGCACGTCACTCAGATTCAACAGTAATAGAACTATAAACCATATTCTATTGCAGTAGCACCCCCTCACTCAAGATCAGCACCCCATTATGCTAACTGTAAACAAGTAACAAACAAGTCCCTGCCCTAGACAGCCCACACTCTAAGGTCCCAGTCCTGTGCTCTGATCCCTGCAGGCAGACCCTTACACCCACAAAAAGTCCTGTTGGAGCCAATGCAAAGATCAGGGCCGGACTTGGAGGTTCTAAGCACTTGCCCAATGTTGTCACATTGAGATTCACAGCCCTGCAGGGCAAGGGTGAAATGAAAACTGCAACACCCTTTTGGCAAAACAAATACAATACTGGAGAAAAGATACAAATATAGATGAACCCCACTGGTTTCTACAGATCCTAAATAGGATTACATAGACATGACTTGATTAAATACTACAGGTTTTTAAGATAATTAACTCCATTTAGTCACTAATCCTATAGAGAACTCCAGGCAGGCAGGCCCCTCTGCCTGCCCAGCCTCGCTGCACGATCAGGATGTTCTGCAAGTGCTCAGTTTCCCACACGGAGTAGGGACTACTCAGTGTGTAAAGTTAAGCATGTGCTTAAGTCTCTGCTGAACCCTGGCCTTAATTGCTGAGGAACCCTGTTTGTGTCATCCCCTATTAAAATTACATAGATTTTACTGTAAGATTAGTAGAATCCTCTTCTAGAAAAGGAAAAGAAACTGATCCCACAGGGCCAAAATCACCTCTGCTGTAGCTCTCTTAAATTCATTGGTGTTGCATTATGGCTAAATTTAGCCCACAGAATTGTATATAGTAAAAATGTTCTGATGTTTATTCTCATTCTTAATTCACTGCCAGAATAATTGAGTTTTTTCTATGAACATTTACCACAGCAAATATAGGGTCTTATTTGGGAAAATATTTAGGCAAGTACTTAAATCCCAAGGAGTTAAGAATGTGCTTAAGTACTTTGAATAGGGATGGGATTAATTACATGCTTAAAAGATAATAATGTGCTTAAGTGGTTTGCTGAAGCAGGGCCATGGGCAGCTGACAAGCCCTGTATATAGTTTTTAGGATTTCACTGAAAGGGTGCAACTTTTAGAGTATCTCCCCATCCATACCTTTTGCTTAGTCAATATTCATGCCTGTGTTTATTATCCTAGCAGAGAAAATGTCACTTGGTAAAACAAGGAAAATACCAATAGGTCAACAACATGCTTATGTCTGCTGAACCATGCAGAGCAGACTTATTTGGAATGGTGGTGTTGCTTTCTCAAATGGATAGCAAAGAAATATTTAAAATAGCTAAGGTACAGGGCCTAGTAGGGCATTAGCTCCTCAACTCTGCCAGACTAGGATCAAAGCTGGTTTAGATTACAAATTAAACCTTCTTTAAATGGCACCCATGGAACCCCATAACCATTAGCTCAATTACTTAGGATATGAATGTGGGGCAGAGATTTGCCTCTCAGATTCAAACTGCTGCTATTCTGCAGTGTGAAAGCTGTATTTCAAGGAACTAAAACATACTAAATCTGCAGCAGCTGGTAATCCCACGAAGAAACATGGCTGCCAAACATTCCAGGAAAAATCTGTAGATATTCCAACTTTGTGGCTACTCTGACAGTTGGAGAGACTTTTGGGGTCCTGATCCTGTACCACTGCTGCTAAGTATTTTGCTATTAACTTCAAGGAGAGCAAGTTCAGGCCCTTAGAAATCAGCTAGCTGGGAGGCTGCTTATGATACTTTGGTTACATCAGAATTGGACCCCATGTAAATCAGAGGTAATGCCCCACTGAAATCATTGGGCATGATTCTTTGATACACTTTAGAATAAATTGGAAGGTACAACACTGATATCCCTAAGGGTCACATCAATGCAAAATACAAAGACACTGAAAGTAGAATCTGGCCCCTTGGTGTCCTTGTTACTAAACAGCATGCCACTATACTTCTGCAGAAGTTACCTTATGGACTCGGGAGACCTGGATTCTATTCTTGGCTCTGCTTCTAGTCTGCAGGGTGACCTTGGGCAAGTCACTTTCATCTCTCCGTGCCTCAGTTAGCCCATCTGTAAAGCAGGGATAATGCTACCAACCTCCTCTGTGAAACACTGAGATACACCAATGCAAAATGCTACATAAGAGCCAGGAAAGATTAGAAAAAGTTACCCATGGAAGAGAGCTGTATTGAATCATTCCAGGTCTGCAGCTAGGAAAATATAAGTGGGGAGTTCGGACAAATTTAAATTGAAGGGCCTGGTGTCCTCTCCAATTTTAGGTACCAGGCAGAATTTCTTATTTGTATTTTTTAAAAGAAGCTTTTAGAACAAGACTGCAAGCAATAGCATCAAAAGCCAACCAAGTGGTGTCAGTGTTTGATATTTTGTTCATTTCTGGGCTGGGATTTCATTCCTGTGTTCCCCAGACTCACTGTTGGACCTTTGGCAAGTCACTTCATCTTTGCTGTGCCTCAATTTCTCCATCTGTGAAGTGGGAGAAGTGATATTTAGCTTTTACTGAAAGCATATTATGATCTAGGCACTATGGAACACTTGATTCCCATAGCCAGATCCTGCCCAAATCTCTCAAATCACCCCTTGTCCTATCCAAAAAAAGAGTATACAGAAGCCTTTTGTACAATATTTTGCTACCAATTCTGTTAAAATGTTTGAATCATACTGTCTCCATTGTCTTTTTGCATGCACACACAGTCCTCGCCCCTCTTTAGCCAAATGGTTTCCTCCCTGATCTCCTCTTGTTTTCCCTACAGATAGCTTTTCCTTCTTCCCCTTTCTAGGCAGCTCCCTTTCCAATTTTCTGTTTCACTGCTTTTTCCTCCTCACTCCCAGCCCACTTAATTCAATAGTGAGTGAAGTATCCATGTTCCCCTTACTCCTCTTCTATTCTGTCTGATCGCCCCTTCCCCACACTCTAGCCTCCTGCTCTCACTGCCATGATACCACCCTCTGTCCCACGCAGCCCCACCAACAGGCACTCTCAGCTTCCTGGCCATAGACTCACCTGTTCAAGCATCTGTAGTCAAGTCTCAACCCACACTCTTAAGACCCTGAATCAGAGAATAAGAGACTATCCTCTTTCTCCCAGCTCCTCTATCAAATTATCAATCATGGGGCTTCGAGACAGGGGTCTGTGGGTTAGTGGAAGACCTGACTTTTGGAGTTTTACTAAATATAATTCAGGAGACAGACTAAGGTTACAGAGCATGTAGCAGGACCACCTTACCCAGGTGGGCTTCAGGATAGCTCCTGCCTCAGTTTTCCCTCACACAGGCAGGATCTCCTGACTCTCCACCACTCCCCAGTCTCTTTCAGACACAGTTTTAGTCTTTAAAACATTAGCAAAATATAACACAAAAGCACTTCCTCTACATACATACCCCCCAGCTACAGCTCCCAGAGGCTAGCTTTCTTGGGTCTGTCTCACTCACACAGCTGAATAAAGATCACTTCCTTCCCCCTACTGCAGGACATTCTATAAGAGCCCATCTCCCTCAAACAGTTCTCTATAGGGGGCTTTCCCAGTCCTTTATAGGGTTCACCTGACCACTTCCCAGCTGGGCCTCATAATTGAACGGGGCTTGTTAGTCCCAGGCCATCTGACCTTTAAAGGGGAAGGCCACCCTGCTACAGGGTGGTGACAACACTGAAGGGGATTGAGGAAAGGTGACAAATGCTGCTACTAAAAGTGAGGGAAGAAAGTTTGAATAAAACTCTAAGAAAACAGGCAGAAGTTTGAATGATTAAATAAATAATAAATTAAATTAAAAAGGAACCAGAAAGATTATTATAAAATAAAGGAGCTAGGCAAAGTTTGGGTTTTTTTAAAGTATTTTTGATATTTTACTTATGATGTGTGTCTGTTGCTGTTTGCCTTGTCTATTTAGGCTCCGATCCTGCAAACACTTACACACATCCTTAACTTTTCCACCATGGGATAGCACTACAACTGGCAGTAAAGTTAAGCATGTGTATAAGTGTTTGCAGGATCAGGGACTTGGACTGTAAACTTTCTGGTGCAGGGCCTCTCTCTCCCTGTGGGTTTCTACAGCACCTAGCACAGTCTGCAGGTCTCAATCTTCATGGGAGCCTTTGGGCATTATAGCAGTATAAATAAATTAATAGTAAATACTAATTCCCTGGCCCGTGAATAATTCTCCACTCCACACAGGCCACCAGATAAATTATCTGTCTGTCCCCCTACAACTAATCGATTATCCAGTCCATTCAGCTTTGTCAGTACACCTCACTGACCCCCACACTCCTTCCCAGTTCACCATCTGTCCCTCCATGCCGGCTGGACCAATCCATCCTCTGTAACTAATCAGTTAGCTGCTTCCCCACTCAGCTAATTCCATAGCTGCCTTCCTCCCCCATCCAAATCAGGCTACCCCTCCCAGCTCTGTGCCCAATCTGTCCATTCCCTCCCGCCTGCCTCCCCAGTCAATGTAATGCTCCCCCCAAGTCATGCTAGACCCTCCCTCAACCCAGTGGATCTACTATTGGAGCTGTGTGATGCTGTCTAAAGGGGAAGGTGACCGTCTACACTTATATGGTCACCACTGTTACAAAATTGTGATAAATCTTGTACAAAGTATGCCTTTTGAGGTATCATTGGAAAAGTTATAACCTGCTGAGTATTACTGTCTTGTTATAATGTGTGTATTGACATTGCATGTGGAGTTATGAAATGCTGCTATATGTTTGTAACTCACACAAGTTGTGAGTCTGAAAAATGCCCACAGGTTAGCTCTTCAGGAAAAACAGAAGAAATATAAACAAGGGTGTATGCACATCATTCCCGAAGACACCTCAAATGGCAGGTCTGCAAAGGTGCAAGCTAGAATTTGCAATTCCTATCAAGGACTGATTGCCAAGCACGTACGCCATGACACTGCCTGACCCATTGACACAGCCAGGATTTTTCCAGCAATAAGGGTCAAGATATAAAAGGGGAGAACAAAGGCCCCTGGCCACCTCTTTCCTACCCCATCTCTGGACTGGTGACTTCTGTCAGGGGAAATTTCAAACAAAAGGACTAAGGTTCTCAAAACTATTTGGGAAACCCAGAGAGACTTATAGACAACTAGCAGATTTAAGATCCCTGCTATTGTTTTGTACTATATACTTTGATCCAACTGTAATGTATTTTATTTGCTTTAGTCTTTTAGTATCTCTCATTTCTTTTTCTTAGTTAATAAATCTTTAGTTAGTGTACTAACGGATTGGCTTTCAACGTTGTCTTTGGTGTAAGGTCCTGAGCATCCATCGACCTGGGTAAGTGACTGGCCCCTGGGACTGGAAGAACATAATGTGTGGTGAATTTGGTTTTAATAATGTTTCATCACAGAAGTCCAGTTTGTCCTGGAAGTAATATAAATTGGAGCATCTAAGAGGACTGTGTGTGGCTCCATGGTAGCTAGTATTGCGATCCAGGAGCCATATGTGTTGCTGGATTGGTTAAATCTAACTATAGACTATACCACCAGTGTGGGAGTGTCCGCCCAGTTTTTTAACAGTCTGACCTGAGATTTGCCCTCTCAGCTGTGTTCCCTACCAAGCACAGTGACAAACTGTGCTTGCTGCTGCCAATGGTTTTCATTGTTAGCGACTAGACACGTGTGTGTGTGTGTGTGTATGCGGGCGTGGAACACTACTGTCACTTATTTATCTAGCTCTTTTGATTGATCCTTACAAGCCAGTTCTGCCAGCCCCCTGAAAATTTTTTATTGTTCTGAATTCATTCCAGTGTGTTGACAATGTCCTGGTATTTCACTTTACAAATCATCAAACCCACCATGGAAAAACGCATCTCTCTTCCCAAAGGCTGGGTCTCCAAGAATCTGGGATAGGAACCCAATTTCTTGGGAAAGGAATCTTTGATATTGAAAAGAAAACATGGTCAGATGAGAACGGAAATCCAGACAGCAGGCGCAGAAGGGGATCCATGCACCATCTGGCATAACTGAAGGAAGTCAAAGGAATAAGGAGTAAATGAGACATTGCACAATCCCCCTTGCTCTAATCACCAAGCAACTCCAACTGCTGGGATGCTCCAAAAAGCAGAGCTGAAAGCTCAACCCTGCACTGGGAGGACACCAACTATCTAGAGGTAAAGATCTTAGGCCAAATCCTGGTCCTACTGAAGCCAGTTGGAGTCTTGATTTAATGTCAATGGGGCCAGGATTAAAGCTGCTCAGAAATTTCATTGAAACGGCTTTCCATCTGAAAATGCCTTACTGTTTATATGTTTACAAGTCAAGAGTAGTGATCCTGTTTTCCATCCTCGCTCTTGTTCCTCTCAGTTATGAGGAACAAGGAGACAACAGTGCATGGAGAGCTGGGGTCCTGCCCAACCTTCCTTACATCCCCCACCCCCCAGACTGCCTAGGGACTTTCCCAGGGACCTCCAGAACTTCAGTGAGATTTCTGTGGGAGCAAGTAACTCAGGATCACGTCCAAAAAGAACTTTATCTGCCATGGCAGAGTTGAACCTCTACAGCCAGCTCATCCCCTCTGGCTCTCATTCTCTCTGCGCCATTACATAGCTTCACCCCCACTAACTAGCAGAGATTGCAAAGGGTCTTTTGGTTGCCTCCTATCAGCCACCACTTCATTGTATTCAACCTGATTACCCAGGGAATAGATAAGGAAGGAAAATTAGATGAGTCGACCCATTAGAAGAAAGTATTGATTAGCTTTGAAAAGGTTCTGCTTTGGGAGATTTATTCATTGGCCCCCTGCTAGAGACAAGCTAGCTGCTCATAAAAAGTTTGTGATGGATGTTTATCCCAAGCAGTTCGCTTCACTAGAGTGGTAGCCTCTCTCACTCTCCTCAGACATGAATTACTATGCTACAGCCACCTTCCTCACTTAAATGCCTGTCCTAATTACTGCTTCTTTATAAAGAGTAAATTAAGATTTAATCAGCACAGATCTAGGGGGTAGGATTTGAAACCCAAACAGTGGAATATGCTTAGCCTGTCATTAACTGAACTGAGACAAGATTAGAATCTCAGTGGTGTGATACAGGCTTTCATACACCGGCAGCCAGATTTTCAAAAGGGGCCTCTAATTTTGGGTGCTCAACTTCATACTCCTTGGCCCTGGTTTTCAGTAGTGCTGAGCACTTGTTTATGTGCTTATATAGTTTAGTTCTCTGTGCAATACAATGGGATACATACCTCACATGCATGATGATCTGGTTTTTTATGCTGTGCTGCCACCTCCTGCCCAAAGCTGGAAATGCAAATGAGTTTTCCCACTTAGGGCAATTACTTTTCCCCTCGTCTTTTGACCTTCTGATTCCTGGAGCGCGCACATGGAGGCTAGCATGTTGCACACAAAGCCAGCTCAGACCTGGAGATAAGGTCACAAATGAAAATGGGGTTAGTGCATTTTAATCTCATTTGTCTGTATCACAAAATGACCACACGCTGGCTAAATGTGACGTAATTGGCCGGGTCTGATCAAGAGAAGCATATTGCAGGGTCACTGACAGTAGAATCACTGAGGTTCTGTCAAGTACTAGTTATTATACTGGCACCAGCTGTTTTTAAGCCCCTAGTGATTCCTAGATGAAGTGACTTTAGGGCATCTGCCAATATCTATGTATACATTGGGAGGTTGCACATCTGCAGCAGGATCTGGTGCCTGCAGTGACTTCCTTTGCAGCACAGACCCTACATTTCTTTCTAGCTCTATATGAGTACCAGGGTGTGTGCTACACATCAGAACAGTGAGAGAGCTGCTATTCCATTGGACTGTTATTAAACAAGTAGCTTCAGCCTACAAATTCTTGAGAATAGGAGAAAGCCATTCCCTGAAACAGAAAGTTATCAGCTTTCTATATGTGCAGGAGAGGAGCTGTGCCAGGCACAGGGCTGGCTCCAGGCACCATCTTTACAAGCAGGTGCTTGGGGCGGCATTTAGAATGGGGTGGCAGTCCGTGTCCCGTGGTGGCAATTCGGCGCCGGGGCGGCGACTGCTTGGGGTGGCAAAAATTGGTAGAGCTGCCCCTGGCCAGGCAGATGGTTCAGCTCTGAGATACATCTGTTTTCCATCAAAGCGCTGGAATCCCCTCTTCTACGGGAGAAATCGGAAGGGATGCTGACAGGCTGAATTTTGCCCCCTATGAACTTTTACAAAACCACATCCCAAAGCAGATGTTTTCATTAAAGTTACTGCCCTCATTCCCATACAGCCCACAGGTGGAGAATTTAGTCAAAAATTCCCCTGCAGTGTTCGCAACCCAACCTAGCCGCAAGGGAACCAGCATGTGAAACTGACCAGAAGAAGCACTTTCGTTGCCCATGGATAAGGTTGGTTTCCGGTCAGAAGCCTCTAACAGGCAGGAGATGATGGAAACTAATCCTGACATGGCACTAAGAGCAAAGCTTGCTAGTATAGGGGTGGAATTTACACAGTCTCCCATCCAGTCCAATGCCTTCATTCCCTTGAAATTGTGAAACGTCAGAAACTTCCAGTAAGTCTACAACTGGGTGTAATAGAAGCGCAATGGGGAAAGCAAATGAAATACTTCCCTCATAGATTGTATTTTCTAAATGGACAACCTACCCTAAGTCTCAATTACTGAGGGACAATCTTCACTCATTGATATATTTTGCTTTCCACAATCAAATCTCTGTACAACTTTTCATGAGTGATGTGCCTGAATACTTGGATGCTAATATCTAAACTGTATTCTTAAATTTATTCACCTAACTGTGGGTTATTGCTGATTATGTACTATATGTATCATATGACTTTTAAAAACAAACTTCGTATTTGTGGATAATATAAGCACTATACCCAGATGTACAGACACTCCTTTCTCAACCTGTGTATTATATCATTTTAACATTAGCTTTAACAAAAATTTTAAACTTGAATAGTAAGTGGTTCAGTGTGAACACAGCTTGTGGTCTGATTCCATTCTCCCCAGACAGACCTAGAGATCCCAACTAGAAGCAAGATTGCTTGTTGATTTGTCCCGTGTGCACTTAAGAGGTCCTCAGCACCTCACACTTTCCCTTCCCAACAGAGAGAAGCCACTGAGAGGTTCAGCTTCTCAGGACCTCTCCAGTTCGGGTTCTCTTCCCCTTATGGACGTGTTCTGCCAGAGAGCTAATAAAAAACTCATCCTTTCGCCTCCCTGTTTCAAACTAAAGAGTTTGTATGGAAAGCAGTGATGAAAACAAAGAAAGTATGTTCAAGGGAAAGCCAAATCGCGTCACCCCCCCTGACTCCCTGGAGTCCAGGGGCCAGATTCTGATTGGTTTACTCATGCTGAGTACCACCTTAGTGCATGAGTAGTGTTGCATGGTATTTAGAGTTGTCAGTAAGTAACTTGTGCAGTATCTATCATCTTGGTAGCTGGATCCCAGGAATGAGGTGTTTCTGGACTGATGATTTTAATGATCAAGAGAACAATTAAGTCTGGTAAAACCTCAGAGAAAAGATTCACATGCACACATGCACACACACCCCATCAGATCCTGCAGCTACTAATCTGTAGTTCTCACGAGGGCCTTGAGTACACCAGTTTGGGAATATTGTTGCTGTAGCCATGTTGGACCCAGGATATTAGAGACACAAGGTGGGTGAGGTCATATCTTTTATTGGACCAATTTCTGTTGGAGAGACAAGCTTTCGAGCTTACACAGAGCTTTTCTTCAGGAAGGAGCTCGAAAGCTCGTCTCTCTCACCAACCGAAGTTGGTCCAGTCAAAGATATTCCCTCCCCCACCTTGTCTATCCAGCCGGGGAATAGATCTTCAATCAGTAGCTAATTCTGTGAAATAAGCCAGTGTGACATAGCCACTAGGTAGCAGCAGAACACCAATCTCTAATGCGTCCTCACATTTTTAGGATCTGTATAACATAAGGAAGGGATGATGCTTACAGCACGGAAACCTCTTAAAACAATGCTACTGAAATGCCAGGCTGGAAATCCCACAGCAACAGCAAAGGGACCCCCACATTCATTCAAAGGGAGGAAAGCCACCTGCGTAGATCCATTCCTGTGAGAATCTCTGAAACCATTCGTTCCTTATGTTGCCAAGAAATTTCAAGTCTTGGAAACCTACATGTCCCAAAATGCAGGTTTTCTGTTTGCTTTAATAAATCTGTTTTCATGTGCAAGCTACCAAGAGTGTCTTATGTTTACCGAATTCTCTCTGCCACAAAGTATTTGCTCAGGAGTCGCATATCCACGGAAGGTCGGGTACCCTTCCCTACCATTGTTTTGCCTAATACATGGCGGTGTGATCAGAGGCTAGATTTCCACACAAACGCAGTATGCCCTACAGCTCCAAGTGGTCTCATGTTTCTGAAACCGTGGCCACTTCATTTATACCCTTCAGTGAGAGCTGAGCTCTTTTGAAAACCTGGGCCCAATTGTGCGTGCTGAAACCTAGAAAATCTGGCGCTTAGCCCCTCAAAAAGAAAACACCTGCCCTACGGGAGAAATGGGTAGTTGAATATAGACAATTTATGCTAATGGTTAGAGGGGATCGGCAGGCAGAAGGTGTTGGTTCTATTCCTGGCTTAGCTGGGAAAGTCACTCCTCTGCATATCTCTTTCCTTCATATGTAAAGTAAAGTCAGTGGCAGCTCAGCAATTCTCAAAATCAACCCACTCATTCACAGAACCCTTCATCAGGATTTTAGAGCCTAACTTTCCACTCCTAGTTTTGGAAGCCTTAGGCATAGGTTTTGCAGGTTAAATTCTATTCTCGACTCCACCCATGCAAACCCATTCCACAGTCACTTATACATGTGCCACTCCAAGGTGGCGAGGTAGGCATCTGTATCTCCCCCTCCTGGAGCGGAGCTGACAATTTAGCATCTATGCCCCTTGCAGAGTGGGCACTTCTACAGCAGAGCTGTAGCTGAGATGGAAGGCAGAATTTGACTTTAGTTTGTAGCTCTGTTGATCAGGTGTGAGCCAGGATAGGCACCAGTTTACACTTCCACCGCTGTGGTCCATTATCTGGACTGTCTTTTGACTTCTGCTTTCCAATCCCTTGCCCAGAAATCTTCCCTGATGCTGAAGTTCTCAGGCTGTAGGGCCATCACTGCCCCAGGTTCTGGAGAGATTTCTTTAATCCTGTGTCCTTTGTTCTTTTCTGTTGCTCTGGTTGTTCCATGCCTTTTGGGGGGAGGATTCCTATGCACTGTATCCACAGTGGTCAAGGTCACCTGCGTATTCAGTGGAGTCCCACGAGGAGTTAGGGCATTCACAGCTACTGCATCGTCCTTTCCTTCCACCACATCAAAGCCCAATATCTCTCCATCTCCTACTCTGCGCCAGGGTCTCCTTGGGTTATTTTTCTTTATGTCAATCCATTGCATAAACACATCATCTTTGGTGTTTATTTCCTACTATTGAGCCAATGCATGATAACTAGGACCTTTGTTGGAATGATTTTCTTCTTCCACATGGCAGCTGCTGATTTTGGGTGGCCTCGGCTTTGTTCCACATGTGTGCCAGCCCAGGTTGCTGTCTTGGAAATGTTTACTCCCTGTATTAAGAGTCCCCTTTTTGCCACCTGCTTTTTTCGGGTGTCTTTGTCATGGGTTTCTCTTGTGGTACGGGGCTGCCACACATTCAATATCCCAGGCCCAGGCATCTTTGCAGTGTTACTGTCCATCGGTTTGCCCTTGTCAGATCTCCTCCTTTAGCTTGCAGAGGTCACGCTGTAGAACTGAGGGGTGGAAACTCTCTGCATTGTCCTCCTGCCTTCCAGCCATAGCAACAGGGTGTGTCTCTATGCAGCCTCCGACTGCCTGCTGCCTGCCCTTTCCTCCACAGCCAGCTCCCAGCCTTGCTGCCTCCAGCCTGCTCCTCTTCCTCCCTCCTGAGTCACATCCCCTTTGCCTTCTGGTTGTGCTTCCCTTTCCTGTGCTGTTATTGTGGAGCCCTCTGATTAATCAAGAATAATTAATAAGGAATAATTCTTTAAAATAGCTCTGTGATGCTGTATGGAATTTGGGGGACACTTTAGGATATTATGAATACCAATGTTGTAAAATTGCAATGAGTTATGCCAGATAGGCTGTGTAAGGTATCTGCAAAAATGTTATAATTTGCCAGGTATGATAATCTCGTTTGTGTGTTTGTATCACCTTTGTATTGTAAGTTATATGTATGGTATGTCTGTAGTTCCAAACTTGTGCTGTGCATCTGGGTGACACCCCTCTACAGATTGGCATTAGCATGATCTAGCCTGCTTGACAGCCCATCAAGGGCCATCAGCTATACAACTGACCCATTGAGAGAAGGCAAGGGATACACCTTATGACTCAGCAAGGCATGCCGGGACATGCCTATGGACAGAACTCTAAGGCTTCCAGGGCATGGGCTGGGCAGCTTATGTTTGGAACAAAGGAAATCAAGTTGCTTGGCAAAAAACTATAAAAGGCAGCTGCATCTTCTGCTTCTTGTCTTCAGTCCTGCTTCTTACCTCTGGAGTAACATTCCTACAAACGAAGCTCTGAAGCTCTGAAGAAAGGACTGAATGACCGATCCAAGCTGTGGGTGTGCTCCAGAGGGATTTTCAAGACAGAAAACTCACCAATACTGCTAGGAACCTGATGAACCTGATAGACTTTGAAGTCTTTGTATGTATGTGACTGTTTAACCATTTAACATCTCTCTTCTTGTTCTTTCTTTTTTCTTTATAATAAGCCTTTAGTTTTAGGACTGGCTGGCAGCGTGGTATTTTGGGTAAGATCCAAACTATACTGACCTGGTGACGAGGCTGACCCTTTGGGGTCAGAAGAACATTTTGTATATCTGAGCACAGTTTAAAATAATTGTTCACGGTACTGGACCTAGGTGCTGATTGGGAGCCAGAGAACTGGAATGCAATAAAGGGGGCTGTGTGAGTTCTTTTTTGCTTCTTGATAACCAATGTGGGGACCAGAAGCTCAGTTTGTGACTGGTTGGGGAGTTTAACTTCAAAGTGTTACTTACCCATCTTAGGAGTATCTGCTCTCCCTTTTGCAGCCTGCCCTGACCTTGGCATTTCCAGTGAGGGCTAACCTGGGCACAGCAGGACACAAGCTCATCTGGTAAAATGTTTTTTCTCTTCCTTCTTCATGCCACATTTTAATCCAAAGGGATAGAACATAATCATTAGTCAGCTGTTTTTAGTGAGTAGCCCTCCAGGCCCTGAGTGAAAGAGCCCCTGGAAAGCAAAGGGACGGAACAGGAAGGGGTTTTGAAGCAGGGAGAATATGGCCTCAGAGATATGCTAAGGCCAATGGCCAATAGTGCTGGAAGGATTTTGCTGCACTTGGTCCATCACTCACAATGCTGCCCTTTTGCCCTTGATACCCGCTGCTAGATCTGCCTTTGGTGCCAAGGAGGAAATATCCAAAGTGCACTGATTACATTGCATCTGGCAGATGTCAGTCCCAGAGCAATGCTCCTCTCCAGGAATTGTCGATGGCTCTGAGCTCGTACAAATCGCAGGGCCCAGGGCAGACAGGGAAAGTGGAAAAAGGAAGCGAAGGATCACAAGTCAATGAGCGGAAAAGGGAAAGAAAGCCTTTTCTGCAAAGGAGCGCTGCTGTCCTTTCAAAGTCACTCCTCCCCCCCACTTGTGAAATCCCTGCCCTTCAGCTGAGTTGGCAGCAGGCTGAAAAGGCATGTGCTGAAATTGCAGTGCCTAGCAGCTTCTTTCTCTGACTGGTGTATGCAGTAGATCCCTGCAGTCCCGCTCTTTTACTCACAAGAGGTGTCTAAGATCCATATGTGCATATATCTGTTTCTGTTTTTAAAAGGAGGACACAGGGAGCCATTGCATTCCAGTGGCATCATAATCTAGTGGATAGGATAGTGACAGGGAAGTCAAGGAATACCACTACGCATCCAGGTATTTATATGGCCCCCTCACCACAGTCTCTGAGAATCTCATACACATGAATGAATTTACTTCACAACACCCCTATGAGGTAGGGCAGTGCTATTGTCCCCATTTTACAGTTGGGGAAAGTGAGGCACAGAATGATGAAGTGACTTGCCCAACATCATACAAGGAGTTTGTGACAGAGCCGGAAATTGAAACCAGCTCTCCTGCATCTTTGAACAATGTCTTAACACCCCCGCCCCCCACCCCCAGCCATCCTTCCTCTGAGACCACTTGGTTTCTGCCTCCAAGATCTTCAACGCTCCCTGGGAATGAGGCCCCAGAGTGCAGCCATTTTGAAATCTTCCACCCAGTTCCCCAAGTCCTTTGGACAAAAGTGGTCGGTAGGGCACACCACATGCATGTGTGACTTACATCCCACTACCAATAAGGCCTGACTCTAATTTTATGCAGTTAAAATTGATGGAGTTACACAAGCGTATAACTGAAGAATCTATGCCTCCATCTAAACCTACACCTCCATGGAGATAGATTATTGGTTTATTAATTAATTAATAGGCAAGATCCTTTCCAAGCACTTGCAAAGACCTGCCTAAGGAGAGCAGTTAGTAACACATAGGTTTCTGGTACCTATTTTCCCACTCAGATTCTGACAGGGATGGAGAAGCAGCTACAAGCCAGATTTTATTTTTAATTTGAAAAAGCTTATTAAATGAAGGGCAAAGATCCAGAACACTTGTTTTGCAGTCGACCAGCAGCATGCTATTCCCATGGATAATATGAGTCTCTTGTATGAAGAAATCCCACCTGAAATGCTGGAAATCCAATAAGTCAACTGCATTAGCTACATGTCATAAATATTTATGCTGTTACAGAGGAGGGGAGGGAAGGGTTGGATTTCTGATGGACTCTTTGCAATATGCAGAAAAATGCACTGGTGGCAGTAAAAGACACAAAATATTATCCCTGCTGAGGAGAAGGCTGTGTTTGTGTGGCTCATGGGGCTTTAGGGTGGATCACACGTGTTTGGCCTGTTGGTGCATGTATGGGTCGCATGACTTGGTGGATTGCTGCTCATGTTTCATACTTGGAGATCAAGTGCATCACATGATCTGAGGGAAAGCCACCTGTTTTCACCTCTGGCCTTGCATAAAGCACATAACATTGGTCTAGGCCATGTAGTCTCACCCCTGGCCTTTGTGTAGTTCACATGATGTGGATCTGGCTCACATGCTGTTACATCTGGAGTTTGTATGGATCACGTGACATGGGGCTGGCCCAGGCATTTCACACCAGAAGGCAGTACAGGCTGTATGGTTAGGGTATGCATTCTGTGGGTTATTAGCAAAATAACCCATGCTATCAATGTGCATGTACCAATACAAATTGTGGGGTCTCTCTCTTCTACGAGTTGCTCTGGGACTCATGGCCTCTGGAAACAGAACGCATAATAGAAGAGATGGGCCTGGCTGTACCACTATTCTGGTAACCACCTCCCTTCTTCTGGAGTGTCTGGGACACCTCTGGTGTCACGGAAGAGATTTCGAAGTAACAGCAGGCACGTACGGCTCCTGTTGAAGTTTCCAATTCCCAGGGTGAACAGGTGCTTTTTGGGGAGGAGACACTCCCCTTGCATGCTGAGGGGCTTTGGCAGGCATCGGATGCCCTGTCACAAAAACAGGCCGGTACCTATGAGTCTGGCCCTTAATGAGCACATGCGTCCAGCTAAACTTATGCCATTGGACACAGAGATCTAGCAGGGCGTTAATATTCTCAGTGGAGAACAAAACACATGCTAGTTGCCACAAGACATGCTACCCTCAAGGAATGTACATTGTCCATGGACTGTTCCTGCATGCTTCTATGACGTTGATGAGATCCACAACATCTGGTGATGGCCCTGTGAAATACTTGATACTGGACCAAGAGAACCACTGGTTTCCCCTGTTCCTTTAGGTACCATCTAGCCATCCTGAGCTGGCCACATAGTGGCCATGATACAGTGGGACAAACTGGGACTCAGAGCTCTGACAGGTATGCACCCCCTCCATTTGATGTGGGAGGTGTGATTAATTAGAGACGCTGATTCCTTTTCCTCCATGTAAGATAGAGTTGGGGACGGGGAGGGAAGAGAAGGGATATTGAACCATTTAGTGATGCAATCTTTACCAGTCCCTGTGGGGGTGCTTGCAACCTACCAGCTGATTGAGGGTGGCAGGCAGATTGCCTCTGGGCAGGCTGTCCCATTTCCCCTCTCCTTGCTCAAAGAGGCACTTTCACACCTCATTGAATTAGTGGCTGCTGTTAACAGCAGCACTTGGGAGCCTGAAGAGCCCTTGATGGATTAGATACCGCAGAAGACAATGTTGACAATCAGTGGCAGGAATCCCTCCTCCCACCCCCCTGCTCTTCTTTTTTTATTTCCTGGCCCAATGACTGTGGTCCTTAATGGTTTCCAAATTTCAGGTTGCACAAGGTGTGTTAAACAACTGCCTGAGCTTCCACTACTGTTTATTATTCACAGCAGAACCAGATCTAGACAGCAAATGACTATGTTGATCCTGTGAAGAGAATCGATTCTTGCCGGTATAGCACATCTGACATATTTATGGCTGGGCTGGTGCCATGGGAATATTCCACACTGATTTTGCAAAAACATGGGAGAAATCTGGGATAGATGGAACCCTAGGGTTGATGGGTGTTCTCACTCTCTCTTTGAACCATGGAAGTCTGGAGCTGCAGCTCAGATAAGTCCCCTCCATGTTCAGATGCTGAATAAACTAAAAGATCAGGACTAGTTTCACAGATTTCAAGGTCAGAAAGGACAAATCTGATCGTCTAGTCTGACCTCCTCCATAGCACAAGCCAGAGAATCTCACCCAGGGATTCCTTCATGAAGCCCAAAAACTTTTGGTTGTATTACAACAGTGGCTCTCAACCTTTCCAGACTACTGCACCCCTTTCGGAGTCTGATTTGTCTTGCGTGCCCCAACTGTCACTTCACTTAAGAACTACTTGCTTACAAAATCAGACATAAAAATACAAAAGCGTCACAGCAAACTAGTACTGAAACATTGCTGACTTTCTCATTTTTATATAATTATAAAAGAAATTAATTGGAATATAACTATTGTACTTACATTTCAGTATATAGAGCAGTATAAATAAGTCATTGTCTGTATGAAATTTTAGTGTGTACTGACTTCACTAGTGCTTTTTATGTAGCCTGTTGTAAAACTAGGCAAATGTCTGAATGAGTTGATGTACCCCCTGGAAGACCGCTGCATACCCCTAGGGATACGTGTACCCCTGGCTGAGAACCACTGTACTAGAGCATCACTTTTAGAAAGAGACCTGCTCTTGATTTGAGGAGTTCCAGTGACGGAGCATCAACTATGCCCCTAAATAAATTGTTCAAATGGTTAATTATCCTCACTTATTTCTTTGCACTTTATTTCCCTATTGAATTTGTCTTATTTCCATTTCTATGTAAATGATATAGATTAGAGCAGAGACTAATAAGAGGGAACACAACATAGGCATATACAATAAGAAATGGTGTACAGTTGGTAAATCAGGAGGCAGCAAAAAAAAGTAAAAGACAGCACATTTAAAACTGATCAAAAATATTGTTTTATTCAGACTGTGGAACTCCCTGCCACATGATATTACTAGTGTCAGGAGCTTAGAAGGATTCAAAAAAGAATTTGTTGTTAATATGAATAATAAGAACATCTGCAGTTATAGACAGACCCTGTGGTTCCCTCTGGCTCTCTAGCTCCCAGGCTGTACAGCCTAGTGCCACCACACAGGGTCTCCCTAAGTCCTGGCTTGGACCACATAGCCATAAGAAGGGAGTGCTGGCTGCACTACAGCATGTCTACACTAGGGTTTTTTCCTGAAAAATTCTCCCATCATTACTAACAGTGGCACAGCTGCACCAAGGTATACAGCAATAGGTGCCCTAGTGTAGGCAAGGCTTCCAAGGCCACTGGTGTTTTTCACTGCGTGTCACACGGGGCTTGTCTACACAGTGTGGTAACACGCATCAGCGGGGTGCGAATTCTAATGCCCCGCAATGTGTTGGGCACTAACTGACCCGTGCCAACCCTGCTGGCGCACACGTAAAGTTTGCTAGTTAACATAGGCTCATTTCAAACAGTACTACATTGCCACACCCTAGGGGACTTTTAGTGAGCGCCAGCAGGGCCAGTTAGTGAGTAACACTTTGGTGTGCTTTAGAATTCACACCCCACAGCTGTGCACTGCGTAGACAAGCCCTGAGATTCTCCTCTTATACTGGTCTGACATAGGGGTAACTGAGAGGAGAATCAGTCTCTGTTTATCTATTTACCTGCAAAATGACAACTGAGGTGACGTGACAGGGCAATGGCATGATAAGGGTTGTGAGAGGCCCGAAGAAGAAGGCTGATGTTAAGAACATTTTCATTCCCATACAAATCCTCTGGTGATCAGCAATGTCGGTGGGGGTAGGGGAGGGCGTGTGTGTTTAACAGGGCCTGTATGTGTCAGGTTAATAGAATTTTGATGAAATTCAGAGATAGGTCCAAATAAAAACCATGGATCCAGGCACTTTTGTGCTTTGGCAGTGTGTGTATGTATGTTTGAAATCCAAACTTGCAAATGGCCTCTCTCCAAAAGTCTGACCTGAAAACCCCATGAGCTTTTGTGTGTTTAAAATCCAGAGTCATCTCTGGATTTGAGCCCATCCTTGGGTGGCAGGAGGCCGCTCGCCCAGCACAGTTTGCTAGAGGCCTACTCTCTCTCAGCTGCCATTAATATGCTGCCAACCTATCGTACTGCATCAGCGGCATTTCATGTCAGTGGCGTACAAAGCTGTGGCATTCAGAATGGGAAACTGTGTACAAGGCTGTGGCATTCAGAATGGGAAACGGGACTGATGCATTTCAGGTTAGATGCAGAGCTTCAGCTGCTGACAAGTTCAAGCAGAGGGCAGCATTCGATTAACCGGAAAAGAATCTGTGCATTTTCCCCCTCCTCCCATGATTCCTGTCATTGGTGCGGCACAAGAGAGTTCAAAGCTCCCTCTGAGCTAAGGAAAATGAGACAAGAAATGAACACAACTGAAACGTGGGCTGAAGAGAAGGTGATTATTTGTTAATGGATCAGACAGCACACTGGCAACAAAGCTGTCCCAACACTGCATTCAGTCAGTATAACCCACCGGGAGCCTCTGTTGCAAAGTCTTAATGAAACATTACAGAGAATAACAGATCATAAAGCCATAGTACACACAGAGATTATTAATGTAGCAGCACAGCTAATGCCTGCACAAGATGAGAAGCAAGAAACACACACAGTATGAAAACTCCTAGCCAGTCTGGGCAAGGTACGGCTCTCCTTAGCTTTGGGGATTGGGGCCCCATTGTGTTGATGCTCCTCAAATACAGAATAGGAGATTGCTTATATTCTAAATAGACAAGACAGAAATAGGAACAGACAGATGTTGTACAAGCAAAATGTTAAATAGTAAGAAACTTAGTAGTTAATTAGTAATTGTTTGTTTCACTACTTTCTCCCAAGGTATACTCCAATCTGCCTACCCTCTGGAGACGTCACGTTAATGTCTCTGTAGTCTTTCTGTACCTGGCCTGTTTCTGAACTCATTGGGCATCACCATGTGTTTTTCCTCCATTGGTCTCAGAAGTGTCATCTCTTCAACATGTTATTTCTGCTAACATTTTGACTGTATTTGGAATTCTCCTTTACTTCCTGTCCTAAACTGTTGCATACCGCCATGTTGCTGTGTGCAGTTCAGCAGACATTGCATTCCACCCCAGAGATGGGCACATGTCAGCAGCAGGTTAAATTGATTCTTAGTGAGGATCAAAGACTCTAATGCGGGTAATTGTTATTGCTACTTGGCTGACTGAGATCGCCCTTGCAAAGGCAGTATAGGAGGGCTTGCCTTGTTAGGAATGGGAGTCACTTTGGCTAAATCGGGTATTTTGGACATAGTGGATGAGATCCACAGCTGGTGTAGAAAATGGAAGTTAGCTGATTTCCTCCAGCTAAGAATCTAACCCAGCTTTCAGAACCTCTGGTAATGAGTATTTCTGTGCTGGATTATCTCTAAGCTTTCAAAACTACCCAAAAGGATTGGATGCCAGTGTAGACAATAATGCTTTGTACCTCTCCAAAATCTTTCATCAGAGGATCTTAGAGGACTTGACAAACATCCATGAATTAAGCCACGCAGTACTCCTGTGAAGTGGACAGTATTCCTATTTTGCAGAGGAAGGAAAGCTAGGCAGAAAGAGCTCAAGGCAAAGGGAGAGATTTCCAAAGTACCTGAAGGTTTTCGGAACACAAGTCCCAATGAAAATCAAAGAGACATGTGCTCCTAAATCTATTAGGTGTTTTTGAAAAGGTGCCTCCCAATGTTCCTGATCTGGGTGCCAAAAATTAGGCACCTAAATCCACATTTAGTCACTTTAAAAATGGCCTGATTTTCAAGGATGCTGAGCACATACAGCTCCTATTGCTTTAGTTGCAGAGGTGAAGTTCAACATTTCTGAAATGGGAAATATGAATTTGGGGGCCTCTCATTATGCACCCCAGATTTAAAAATTTTGACATCTGTGTCTTCTCCCATTAGCTGTTAAGTCTGTGGCAGATGCGGGAAGGGAGCCCTCGATCAGGGAGAATGGTGGTGTGGTTAGGTCCCTGAAAATGAAGGTTTAGTTCCTACCTCTGCCACAAACTCCTGGGTGAGTCATTCAACCTCTCTATGCCTGAAGTCCCCACCTGTAAAATGGGGACAATAACATCCTTCCTTTTGTCTGTCTTGTCTATTTAGAGTCGTTGGAGCAGGGACTGCCTCCTACTATGTGTATGTACAGCAGCTAGCACAATGGGTCCTGATCTTTGTTAAGGACTCTGAGTGCTACCATAATACAGGTAATAAGAACTCTGTGGCCTGCGTTGTGCAGGAGATCAGACTAGATGATCATAATGGTCCCTTCTGACCTTAATATCTGTGAATCTATGAAACCCAGGAGTCCTGAATGCAGGAACAAGCCCTAACCACTAAACAACACTCCCTCCTCCACACCCTATAATCCTAGCCCCGTGCTCATATGATTTAAACTTCTTCACATCCCTAATGATCTTAGCCAATTAACTGCATAGCCAATTAACTGCATGACCATTGCACAGCTATCATTGCCACCTCTATTGCTCACATTTCTAAAGAGTTAATGAAAAAAATAAAAAAAGTTGGTCCTCAGGACCAGCAAGACTTGAAATCCATTAAAGGAGCTTTTATTTTACCCAGTACCTTGGGGGTCTAAAATCTCATCTGTGTGTTACTTCTCCAAATGGAAAACCACAATGAATGCAGATCTGAAGTAATAAAAGCCCTTTCATACCAAATCCGAGTACAAATTAACAATTACTAGTGCTGTCTAATGCCTTTCTGCCTCAACATTTTCATTTAACAGCCGTTCTTTTATCTTCAATGCTCCAGTTATTTTTCCCTCCAAGATATTTATTGTTAGGTTCGGGTTTTTTTCCCCCTTCCAATTTAGCAAGGGGAGGGAAAGATTTTATTTGCTATGCAGGCGGATAAAAAAAAAGAGGAGCCAATACTATTCCTTTCTTGCAGGGAGGCTTCTCGAGACTTCAGGTCTAGAGCTGGATGGGTTTTGAAAAGCCCATGGGTACCCCATAAATGACAGTTTTTTTACCAGGTGTCCCGCATGGCATGGCATGGCCGGCACCGGACAGCAATTCCCTTGAGCACCTTTGCCAGGCAAGGACCTAGTGCCTCCTCCAGGGCATATCGCTGTTGTTGGTTTTACAGCACCACCTAGAGGTCCATGGCCAAACTCAGGCCTCCACTGTGCTGGGCGTTGAATGGATCCACAGAAAGAGACAGCAATCCGTGTGTAAAGGGAGCGAGTTGGATGACTGTGCACCAACCCCTCGCTGTGTAGACATCCCACCTCATCCAAAGCTCCCTACGCTGGTACATTTCCTCTCGGGAACTCTGTGTATGCGGGGTGATGGAGATGCCGCACCCTGTGGGTAGTACTGAGGAAGGGAAGGTTGGAAGGAATGGAGCTCTTGTGTTTCCACAGTACTTACTATGTCTGCAAGCCTGGAAAGGCCACACACTGCCCCTGGCATTTCCCCTCCTGAATGTTTTGCCCATTGTGTTCAAGAACTGAGAAGCCCCTTCAAACTCAGGTCAGAAGCTGGGTTCACGGGTGGGTGCCTGAGGAGCCATAGCAGAGAATATAAAGCAGAATGGAGATATCTCATGTCCTGCACAATGAGACCAGGCAGGTGTGTGTAACTGGGCTGTAGAACCATCCTTATCAATCAGAGCTATCATAGAGAATGAAATCAGCCCATCTGTTAGGGTTTTAATTCCCTTTTCTATCCTGCCTGGATCAGGGTCCTCCAGACTCAGCTTTCGGAAGGAATGATCCAACTGTGACTATGAGGAACCTGTGATACGTACAGCTGTCCCTGTCTGACATTCTGCAGCATCCTGTCTCTATCCCCACTAGGTGGCAAAGTGGGCTCAGAGACTAATTGAAGCTAAAGAGTCTTGGCTTTACACACAAGTGAAATAAATTTGAAGGATCTCAGCTTACCCCCAGAGCAAAAGAGAAAACCCTGATATTTTTATTATTTGTTTGTGTTGCTGTAGAGCCCAGGAGCCTCAGTCATGGACCAGAACGTCCTGTGCGAGGTGCTGTACAAGCATAGAACAAAGGGATGGTCCCTGCCCCTATTCCACAGATGTGAGCCCCAAATGGAGTGATACTTAAACTGAAAGTAGAAAAGGAAGGTGGATGAGGGATGATGACCTGTATTAGATAAAGGTTGTACAGTGCTTTGAAAATATAAGGCATTGGACAACAATCCTTTGCACTGCTAGCGCACAAGGATCTCAAAGCACTTAACAAACATGCATACATTCTCGCAGCCTCCTGTATTATGATGTCCATTTTCTAGATGGGAAAATTGAGGAACATAGGGGAAGTGACTTGTCCAAGGTCAGAGAGAGAGAGAGAGAATTGGTGACAGAGCCAGGAAAAGAACCCAGCTCTCCTCGCTCCTCCCCCTGGCCTTAAGCACAAGACCATCCTCTATACATGCTAAGAGTTATTATCAGCAGAGCTGCACTTGCATGGCCAAATGCAGCCACGTGGGCATCCGAATGCAGGAAAGGGGTGCAACATCCCGTTGTCTTCAGGAGGAGTTGGGCCTGTTTACACTAGGGCTGGATTGATTCAGAGTTGCTCTGTATCCAGTCCTGCCTCACCTAGATGGGCACCAAGCCATTGGAAAATAAACTAAAGAAATAGTGAAGGACTGAGATGAGACCCAAAGGGATAGGGTCTACACTAGTGGTGGGTCTTTTCTTTTTACACACCATTAAGAATAAGAGGAAGTTGCACAGACACAGCTGGATTCCAAAGAACTGTGTTTACTGTGTATGTACAAACAGGCAAGGCCTAGCTGCATAACCACAATGCTGCTTTATAGGGCTCTGGTGGCTTCTGCAACAGAAGACAGAGGCCCACTAGAGGGCTCCTCTGTCTATTCCCCTTTTCCTATATACGCTGCACTCTCCTTCCTGCAAATCACCGGCGGTGAATTACACAGCTGGTTTCTGCCTGTGTAGATAAGGGCAAAGAGGTGGAAAATGGGTGTGTATGAATGCGAAGGCTGGGATTGCTGCTAGCGCTGGTGCACGGATCACGCCGCAGCGTGGAACTCAGAGCTCCTGTGGATGGGGCTGTAAAGAACTGTCTGTCAGGAGATGCCATTCTCTGTTCCAATTCCCCATGAAGTCATGGCACTGAACCAGTGCAAAAGCTACTGTTGCCAGCCCATGAATCTCGTATGTCCCTGAATCACGCACCAACAGCGGAGGCTTGGGAGTATCTTAGTAGATGAATAATTACAGTCCAAGAAAACAGCAAGCAGCTGCTAGGCTGCCCATTCATTCCATTCTTTCACTGCAAAAACAGTCAGATCTTTGACCTGCCTGCTGTGAAGTGAATCTCCCTATACAAACGTCAGGCATATGTTTAAACCTGCCAAGGTCCTAGCAACAGCACTGTGACTTTTAAGGCTTGGCAGCATGGGTCAAGGGAGGGAAAGGCCACAAAAGGAATGTGTTTTCTAAGAGTGAGCCACATTAAGTGTGTGGCTTTGGTGTCATCATGCTGAACAATGAGAATTAACATGTTACTGTAATCAAAGGATCAGCCTGCTTTGTCTTAAATCACGAGTGTAAGGAGCCAAGTTTTCTCTACCTAGGTGCTAGTGGTTGTTTGTTTATTGCAATCCACCCTGTAGACATTGTACACTGTTAGAAAATTCTGCTCAGAAGAGGCTCTTAAAGGCAGGAAGAGCTGCCCTGGGAGAGCTGTGTGGGCCAGGGTCACAGAACAGGAATAGCAGGGGTTGTTGGTATTGCTGAGTATCAGGACTATGATGCATAGATACAATGTTTGGGGATGCTGCACCATACCTCCCTGACCCCAAAATGCACAAACATTAAATGTGGTACAGAATTGCAACTCTCTTTGATACTGAAAGAGTGTTGGAAAAACATGCAAAGCTTAAAAAGACAGGAGTACGCAGAGATTTCCTACATAACTCTCCGTAGTAAGAAGGGACAGGCATATTTTAGTAAAATATCGTTTTCCTGCCCTGTCCTTCAAAAACTCTTCCAGTCCACTGTATTTTTCTCCCCAAAAACCCCTTCTTTATAGATTCAGATTTGCTGGCAATTACTGAGATAATGTGTCTCCGTTCCCATCATTCATGACCAGTGCCTGGGTGTGGCAGAGATGTAGCTTGGAGCCAGAGTCTCCTCTCACATACACCAGTGTAAATCAGGAGTAGCTCCACTGAAGTCAGTGGGGTGGCATGAATATTAAATGAGTGTGGGAGGAGATTCAGACGGTTGGACTGCATTTAGGCTGAAGGCGGTTAAGTGGTTCACCAAAGATCATCCAGTCCTGAGTCCTGTGATCTCTCCACATGTGCCCACAATGGATGATGGCTGGCAGTCTGATATTACAGCCATGAGCACCATTAACGGGTTCCAGATAGACACAGATAGATGGGATGGGCATAGTCAACCCATATTTTTCCTTTCTCTGCTTATCTTCATACTTGTTTGTATGTCCAGGATGAGTTGTCAGACAGTCTAAAATTCCTTACATCCATATATTCAAAAGGCCTTTTCATTGATTTTCCTATTGTTACACATAGTAATACAAACTCAAGATGATGGGGCCTAACCCACTTCCCAGTGCATGTAAGGTCCTTTTCCCAGATACAAATATTTGTAACTACTAATCCATCTAAGGAACTCTTGCAAAATGTAAGGGCCTCCATGTGAAGATGAAACAATACTGATACACCTACGTGCACATGCACAAAGAGCGACTGGAAGGAGCTAAAGTTAACTTACAACACTAAAAATGTCTACTTGTCTCAAACTTCAGGAGAGAAGGGCATGAAACGTGTCTTTGAAAAAAGAAACCCATTTGCATTTTTGCATAACTTAGCCAGAGCTGCTGTTTGTTTTTCCTCTCCCACAAGGATCTGTATCTAGGTTCTCTTTGATCAGGTTCTTCATATCGTCAATAAAGCACAGCGTCAAGAAGGCAACACCGAGGGATTTCTAGCAGAGAACGCCAGCACTTTTTAATTTTGCTGCAGAGGTCCTCTGGGAGTCTCCTACTCCCCCACAGCTGCAACGTATTGGAGATTCTGCCAGACCAGCTGTCCCCCCCCAACCCGACCTCCTTCTAAACACATGCACAATCCTCATCCTTTACTACTACATGCAGAAGCGGGAGGCTGTACAAGCTCTTAAAGCACCACGCCGGCTCCAGGGGGATTCCTTTGGGGTGGCCAACCTGGGGCTCTGGAGCCACATGCGGCTCTTCAGAAGTTAATATGCGGCTCCTTCTATAGGCACCGACTCCGGGGCTGGAGCTACAGGCACCAACTTTCCAATGTGTCGGGGGGTGCTCACTGCTCAATCCCTGGCTCTGCCACAGGCCCTGCCCCCATGCCACCCCTTCCCGCCCCCACCCCTGTGCCTGCCGTGCCCTCGCTCTTCCTCCTCCCCGCCAGAGCCTCCTGCACGCCACAAAACAGCTGATCGGGAGGTGCAGGGAGGGAGGGGGAGGCGCTGATCGGCGGGGCTACCAGTGGGTGGGAGACGCTGGGAGCAGGGTGGGGGAGCTGATGGGGGGCTGCTGACATATTACTGTGACTCTTTGGCAATGTACATTGGTAAATTGTGGCTCCTTCTCCGGTTCAGGTTGGCCACCCCTGCTCCAGGGGATGGCGACTGGTATGCCCTTGGAAAAGATGCAGAACGCACCTGCCTCTGGGTAGGGCCAGGGAAGGGTGACACTCCACTGCCACTCCTATGGCTAGCCTGGCAGAGTTCTTGTGCTCCCTGGGGGGGGAGGAGAACTGGAGTGAAATGGAGAGACAGAGAGAAGGGGACCGCTGTATAGTCTGAGCATGAGAGGGGGCTGATGACTCTCAGCTTCTATTAAAGTTAATAGGTCTCGAAGGGGCAGCATCTCTCAGCAGCGGCTCAAAACTCTTCGGGATCAGGGCCATAGCAGCAAGAGAGTCCTATAGGAAGGGAAGCCTGAGGCTTTGCACGCTGGGAATTTGCCCTGACTCTAGTTACCTGTGTGACGGTCAGGTCAACCCCCTCATGCAAAGCGGCAACACCTCTACACCGCAACTGGCACCAGTACAGCTCAATCTCTGTTCAGACAGGGGAATTACCCCCGGGCAAGGAGCTTCTTTGCCTGTCTACACTAGGGGTTTGCACTGGCACTTCTACTCCAGTTGATGGAACTGCGAGAAGCCCTCAGTGCAGACAAAGCCTGAGTGAGGGTGATTCAGTGTATTCCTTTCATACCTGAGGTTTGACCAGGGGCAGCTACTCCAGTGGCTAGGATCCTTAGTGCAGACAAACCCTCAGCTCCGGGCTGGAGCTAGGTTCCTGTGCTGGAGGCCTTGGGGCCTAGTAACTGAGATTCAGAAGAGCTGAGTTCTATTCGTGGGTCTACCACTGACTTGTTGTGTGACCTTTGGCAAGTCACGTCTATTCCTGTGCCTCAGTTTCCCCATCTGAACTTTGGGCATATTGACCATGATATGTAGATTGAAAGTGCTAGAAATTGTTATTATTCCTGAGTTCACGGGTTTGCTTACACAACCCCCTTTAAACATGATTCTTATTAGCCACCCCTGCCTCTTTCACCAGGGAGCAAACTGGGCCCTCACTGATGCCACAGCAGGCTCTGAAATTCAATTCAATGCAATCAGCGGCAGCACTGAGAGAAAACAGACTCTGCAGAGAAAGCAGAAGACATTGTCTCAGTTAATAAGGTAACAATTTAATATGAGGTGAGTTTTTCCCCCCTTCCTCTGTCCCCATTCTAAACAGAATAGCAAGAGTTCAGAGTTGCCTTTAAGTCATTTAGTGGAAAGGCTGCTATGATTTCAAATCCCCATCTGCCCTGCTACCATCCAGTGATGTTTCTTGTCACCAGCTAGCGGCATTTAAAATATTTACAGCCCTGCCTTTACCCTGGGGAAGGATCAGAATAAATCACGGTTGCTGGCGATAAATCAAAAATTAATCTCCTGAAAGCGCAATGCCTGTCCGATTCCTCAAATAACAAGCCAGGGAATTCATCAAGGGAATTGGTGCCGGTGCCTGCTCAGCATTGCTGTGGGGTGTAATGGATGGGGCGGAAGGGCAGGATCAGCCAGACCAAGGTGCTTAGACACCGGGAGAAAAATGGTGAGGCATGGGAATTAGCATCATTAAAATACCATCTACATCCACACAAGAATACTCTTTGTTCAACGCCTCCAGCTCAGGGAGCTGTGTCTCTCTGTATTCCCCTGGCTTGGCCTCTCCTTCTTAAATGTTGGCTATTCGATTGCCTACAAGTCCTGTAGTTGATCTAAACTGTCTTCCCCACCCTGAGGTCTGAGGATGTTCTTAAGGTCTGGTGTTCTCTGTGCATGGGCCACAAGGGATGGGTTTAAGATCCTACAATTCTCAGTGCACAGGCCATAGTCCTCTAACGATCCATGGAGCTCACTTCTAGTGGCCCTCAGAAGGAATTCCACGTACACTGTCAACATCAAAGGGAAGACAGAAAGCCAGGAGACTGAGAAAAGGAGCTGGGGAGTCAGGGAGTGATGCGGATGAGAGGGGATGGGGAAGTTAAGGGCCCTGGAAAATTGGGAGCATGAGGTGTTGTGAAATTAAGTTCAAGATGGGCCTAACCCAAAACCCTGGCTGCTGAACTTTTGTGGAGTTTGGATCCAGCTCTGAACTTTCAAGCTTGGGCCAATATCTAATGAAGGCACATTGGTAGAACTGTGGGGGGCAGAGGTGTCGGGGAAGCCTGCTCGGCACTGGTCTGCCCCGTTAGCTGTCTTGAGCCAGGGCTATCTTATTTCCTTATTCACACAGAGCTAATTCCAAAGGGAAGACCAGTTGGGAGCACTCTCAGTCAAGGCTGGCTGTCATCATTCCAGGCTGACCTGGTGCACCCCAGGGAGTCAGGGAGGGTCCATCCACTGCAACTCTTCTCCAGGGACAGCGGGTGATCTTCGCCAGGCTGGGCTGAGACCAGGCCCTCTTGCCTAAGGTTGCACAGGGAGTGTGTGGCTGAGTTAACAATTGAACCCAGATCTCCTGAGCTCCAGGCCAGTGCCTTCACCAGAAGAAACCCTCCCTCATCCTAATAATAACAGCAAATTGGTTCATAAGAACCAGACCAGATTGCTAATTAGTAATAATAGCGTCTATTAATGATTATGGTGGTTATTATGCGCAGGGAGGCATGCAAATGAAAAAACAATAATGAAATGGAAAGCCTGTGACACTGTTTCTGATCTCCATTGTCTGGATGCGTTTTGGGCTCAGATGCCAGTCCTGTTCTCACCTTATCCTAATCAGTTTGCTCCTCCCTAGGAGAAGAAGGGAAATTCACTCCACTGAGAGATGTCACTTTCACTTCCAGGGCGAGAGTTTTATGGTCCCACAGAGAGAGAGTGGCGTGGGGGAGGAGAAAAGCACTGGCTTGCTGTCATGGGAGAAAGAAAGCCACAAATAAGAAGAAAAGACAGAATAAGTTTCCTCGGCGTGTCCGAGCATGTCAGAAAGCTAGGAGCTAAACTTGCTGCCTACCTGACATGCAGCAAGGAACCCGAGGCTGCTGCACAATTACTCTTCCAAACACACCAATGTTTATCCTGTAGCAATTTTCTATAATTACACTGACAGTACCTGACAGCCCCATGTCATCAGCTGAGGGGAAAAAAGAGGCAGCTGACACCCTGGTGTTCCTGGTTCTCTGCTGCTTGCTTGCTCTTTTCTTGATGCTTCTCTCACCAGCTTTTTGATTGTTTTGATACCGTTCAGCTAGAGAAGGGCCCATGCTGTGAAACTGGGCTCTTCATTTCAGACAGCACTGGGGACGTACAAGTGCTCCGATGAAGTGAGCTGTAGCTCACGAAAGCTTATGCTCAAATAAATTTGCTAGTCTCTGAGGTGCCACAAGTCCTCCTTTTCTTTTTGTGAACACAGTGGGAGTTTTAACATAGCCTTCAAAGTTCTTCCAGGCATAGAAAATGGGGTTAGAGCAAAACTGTGACATTTAGCTTCTGGATTTGGGTTTGCTTTCTGAACCCCTGAAAGGCTGATGGCATTTGGCTCAGGCTTAAATAGCTGGAGGCCGTATCCTCAGCTAGTGCAAATCAACATAGCTCCATTGATTCCAGTGAATCACCATAGACTTAATCCAGCCAAGAATCTAGTGTGTAAGAGCTATTGGATTTCAAGTGGATTTAACCACAGAACGTGTATTTTTCTCTTTGCAATGACACTGCTTTGACACCTGCCAAATGTCACCTAAAGTTTTTACTCAGTGACACTAATGTCTCTGCTGAAAGGAAACCAACAGCAAGAGTGAGATGGGAGAAATAATTAGAGCTGCATGTGGTACAGATACCCTCCAGCTAATAACAGTGCAGGGACAGAGAGCTTGGAATTCTTCTTCCTCTATTATTTTAATCTTAATTTCCATGTGCCTTCCCACGCAGGTGCAGAAGTGTGGACACATCACCTGTCTCAGCCGCAAACTCCTCCACTAGCTCCAAGTTAGCTTCTGGAGCCTGTTAAAATTGCCTGGTTTGGTTTTAAATCCCATCATTGCCCTACCTATAGGATTGGTCTAAAATTTTCTATCTTAACTTATCCTAGACAGAAAACTAGTTTGACTAAACAAAACTTTCATGGGAAGTGTCTGCTCTCCTCAAAAGAGGTCTCTTTTTAATCAGAAAACCAAAACATTTTTAGTTTCCTGCTGAAATGTTTCAGGCTTTGATTGTCAAAAACTGAACATTTTGGTTGTCAAGTCCTCAGTTTCTTGATGAAAAATCAGAACTTTCCTCTGGGGGAGAGAGGGACAATGGACATTTCTATTGTATTATACACCTCTGCAAAGCATTTTGGAATATAGACTGTACGAAACATGCGATGCAGAATAAAGCTTTAGGGCTTGGCTTTCAGAACTGCTGAACCCACCATCGATTTCAGCTGGAATTGCGAGTGGTCAGTGCTTCTAAAAACCTAGTTCTTAATATATTGGAAAGATGGGCAATTGCTTTTCTCAAGGGGAAGCCACCAGGCAGGAGTCTGGTGACAGATACAGATGAGATTTATGGGACAGATGTGACCTTGTCCTGAATATACTCTTAAGAGACAGCTGGGTCCTTATTTTGAGCTGGATGGTTGATAGCTAAAACTAGTTGAATCTTTAATGTAAATAATAATATTCATCAGAGTTTTTAAATGAATTCACTCTGCCTGAGTCTCTGCCCCTTTTGTGCTCATTCTCCGTGGAAAGAGGAATGTTCACAGCAACAATGGGCCAGATCCTCAGCTGGCATAAAAGATCACAGCACCATTGGCTTCAATACAGCATCACCGATTTGCACCCCGCAGGGAATTTGGTGCAATAGATTATATAGGGCAGTTCAGGTGGTTTGGGCATGTGGATGATTTAGAAGCAAGTTTACAGGCTTTTGTCCAAGACATAAAGTGAGGATTAGCTGGAATTTTAATGTTTAATTCCCAGCTGCCTATGCATCTTCCACTGAATTCAACTGAGGCTGCACGGGCCATGGCACTTCTGAAAATCAGACCCAGCTGGAAGCACCCAAAGTCAGAGGCCACTCATTTTCCCTTTGCTACCAGGTTCAGCAGAGAAGGCAAAGGCTGAATGGGATGTGGTGACTCCCACTCTTGAAGGTCATCCCTCCAGATCAGAGATGATGAGTAGTGTTGCATACCCGATCTTTAGCTAAACAGAGGGCTCTGTTCTTCCAGGCTCTTAATTTGGCATTTCACCACGGTGTGGGTAAGGTGAGTGGGGACTGCTTATACTCCAATATCAAGAGGCAGTTAGGAGGTAGAGTTCTGGCACAATCCCATGCCCTGGAACAGAAGATCTATGTTAGTTAGAAGAAACACAATCTTCTGGCTAAAGATGAAGACAAGGAGTCAGGAGATTATCCATTGAGATAACAACAGGCCAGATGTCCTTTGCCTTGCGCTATGTGCAGCCATTTACACAGGTGCAAAGTCCATGCAGAAAGTTATTGTTCTGTTCTGGTAGGGTTTCACAACCACGTTGTATCGGTGTGAATGACTCAAAGGGTGCAATGCTGTGGAGAACCCAAGTTAGACAGAGGAAGAGAGAAAAGAAAATGTTTTATGATTAGGGCACAGGACTGGGACTCAGAAGGTCTGAGTTCAATTCCCAGCTTTACGACAGACTGTCTGCATAACCCTGGGCAATTAATTTAATCTCTCTGAGCCTCAGTTTCCCTGTTAGCAGTAGCTCTGAATTGCCTCAGAGGGAGGTTGGGCATCTCCGTTAATCAATGTATGTAAAGCATTCTGAAGCTTCCACATGGGAAAGCACTATTGAAATGCAAGGCATCCTTAGACGGATTAAGTGAGCAACCCAAGAGCCGAACAGACCCATAGAGAGAACCATGATAAACAAACATCCCTTCTCCATTCACTCAAGTTCATTCAGTGTTAATCAACTGTGATCCCACAGAAATCAGCCACAATGATCAAACCACATGCCCGCACACCAGTAATGGGTTTTGACAGCATGACATAATGGGAGAAAATAATATAGCTAAGCCTGAGGGACATTGTAATGAAAATTTCATCACCCTAACTGCCTCTTCCACTGACCCAAACTGCTAGACAGATAATTGGGATTCCACAGTTAGAGAGATAATCGGGACAAGGAGCTACAGGGGCTTCGGGGACAGTTTGCTCTCCATACAAAGAAATGCAGACATCTTGATATTTACATTGACTGTCAGATCTTGGAATTCACACGCAGGCAGCAGGGTATAAGACCGTCATGCTCTTTTGCTTAGGGACCCCCCGAATGGTTTACACAGTCGTGGTTCCCTCCTTTGCTTAGAGGGCTTTGGGACTGGTTTGTTCGCTTGTGTTCCTTTGCTAAAGAGGAAGCAGAGCTGAGGGGAGAAACAACAGGGGCTGGGTTTGTTGATATCCCCAGCATGAGCACTGAGGTAAGCGGCTAACCTGCAACTAGCCTGCGGCTATACCACCGGCAGGGCTTTGATGCTGGCAGATTTCTCATGCTAAGCAGGGCTGAGCCCAGTCAGTGCTTTGATGAGAGGCCTCCCAGGGAAATCCAGAGTGATACGGGAACTGGTGTTGGTAATTCAGGAGACTGTGTCGTTTCCTCAGAGTTGGAACTGACCCAAATGCTCCCTCCATGATGCCAGCAGTCGCTGAGCTGCTGGAGGTGCAGCCCTTCAGATAAGACATGAATCCAGGTCCCGATCACTTGTGATCATTAAATCCCTCCTCCAACTAAGCACGTAAGCATACAAAGGCATGGGGAACAGCCACGTGCTGCAAGTTACGCACTTGCTTTAAGTGTTTTGCTGGATGGGACCTGAATAACCTGTGGAACTTTTCACAAGAGTAGAGGTAACAACCATGATGTCCTAATCAAATCCCCAGTTCAGGTAACTAGAGTCTGCCTCCTGGAATTCCTCCTGCAGTTTCAAATGAACATGGGATTATTTTTGCTTTCTGAGTGTGGCTGATGGGAACATCAGCAACAAAAAAAATGGTATTAAGCTGATAATAAGCTTCTTGTTGTGTCTTCCATGTATCCCAAGACACTTTGCAGACTCAAGGCCAAATCCTGACCTGCATTTCACGATTGCACCACGGAAGGAAGAGGATGGCCGGGGGCTCTTCACACTCTCCATGTATCATCAGGGCAAGTACCCAGAACTCAGCAGAACACTATAGATAGGGGCTAGCTACCATACCAGCTGGCATATCATGACCCCAAAGAGGCATGGTCTGCTGACTAGAAGCTGTGACAGTGATGTACAGTGCTCTAGACAATGGCAAAGCAGTGTGTCTCTGAGCATTTTTGCCACGCATTCCTCTGCCTGGAATTCTTTCCCATCTAGCAGGATCCTGGGAGCAGAGGATTTACTAATCACCATCTCTGTTCCTCGTCTAAGAAGTGGCTAGGGCAGTCTTCAAAGTTAAGGCCAAAATGTAACATACAGTCTGTAACACCCAGACATAATAGGGCCAGTCTTAGTTACTCCCAGCTATGTCCTATAAGGGGAGCTAAATATAAGAATTGAGACCAGTTGTACAGGTCTGAGAATCCAGCACTTCATGGCAATGCCTCAGATAGACCTTACATTCAGCCTTGGAAACAGTGGGCCAAGCTCCCCTCCTGGTGTATACCGAAGCCGGTGGAGCTACATTGGTTTACACCGGGGAAGATCTAGCCCAACAACTTTCTGAAATTGCTTCTCTCTCATAATCAAGTGTTTTCCTGCTCTCACGAATGCTGGCCTTGCAGGACGATCCGCTGACTTGTGTCTCCATTAACCAGATGCTTGGAGGTGCACCCAAAACACATGAGTTATTAGAAGGAATGGCAAGATTACTGGTAATTAGCATTCATAAAGGATAGGCTGCTATATTCCCATGTCGACAGCTGACACGAGGAGTGAGTCGTACTGAACATACATGATTTATTTTTATTTATTATTTATAATAATAAATTATTTATTATTTTTAATTATTATTATTTATATTATTATTTATTATTTATAATAATATTATAATAATATATAATAATATAATAATAACATTATTATATATAATAATCCATACTCAATCCCAAATACAAAATGACTTAATAGGCAGCTTTTGGATGAGAAGGAAGGAAAAGACTCTTATCCTGAATAAGGACCCCAAACCTAGGTGATAAGGGCAGGCCCAGCTCTCTTCCTAGGAATGCTTACTCACAAATTAATGCACCTTATCCATGCACCTAGAGCAAATCTTTGAAATGTCCAAGATAGATCTTATTGGTGTTTCCTGTGTTTGACATAATGAGGGCGCATTCATACATGCGTTGAAGGCACGTACTGCACACACACCTGAATGCATGATCATTCACACTCTGTACACGCTCATACACAGATAGTGCATGCACAGTCATCTGCATACTGAACGTATATATCCATTGAGCTCACACCCAGTTACACATACACCATGTGCACATACACCATGAAGGCAGGCATGCAGCACACTCAAACACACAGTGAATTCACATCTGTTGCAAAGACTTATGCTACAGACACATTGAGCATACACACAGCGCATGTTCACAACCGCATACACATATATACCCTGAGTGTACAGAGCCCATGCATTTCCACCTACACACACCCACTTAACACACAGCACACACTCAAGAAAGGGCATGTGCAGCACTGACACACACCTTCACATACACTGAACACACAGTCAGCACTTACACTCAGCCCACAGACATACGTGTGCAGATTCTCACACCCAGCTTCTCATGCCTCAGTCTGCAGTAGGAGGCTTAAATGGCCACTTAATTAATAATACTTAGCACTCAGAGAGCACTGTATATTTATTTTCAGTGTGCACAAACACACGAACTAATTAGAAAAATTAATTAGTGCTGCCTGCAAAGCAGAGAAAAATGAGGGAGAATAAAGAGAGACAGAGAGAGACGGAGGGAATGTGAGAGGCTGAGACAGTTGAGAGAGACAGATAAAAGGCCTATATAAAAATAGAAGCTGACTTGTTCTCCCTTATTCAAGTGCAGCATGGCTCTGCATATCAACTGCCAGAGACTGGCTCCCCACCTGGGGTTCTGATGCAGCCCTCCAGGGGGAATATCCATTATCGAGAACAAGTGACAGACAAACTCTTTCACTCTCTCCTGTTCTGCCAAAGAGGGGCGTGCCCTTGCTGGGAAACCAGGAGAACGGCTCATGCCCCCGCTGGCCAGCCAGATTCCTGCCAGGATGTTCCTTTCCCCTTTTATTTCCCACCTGCCAGGAATTACAACCTGGCAAGAATTGGGCGGTAGGGAGTCTGGGCTCTTTATGAGCACATGAGGGGAGAAGAAACTCTGAGAACCAAACGTGGGTTTCAGGGCTTGTTGGCAAGCTCTGGGCCTGGTTCTGCAAGACTGTGGGGCACTGGGGTGGATGATTTCTGGACAGTGCCTCTTAACAGGAGGCTTGTTCTTGGACAGTCCAGTGGTTAGGGAGCTAGTCTGGCCTTTAGGAAATCCTGGTGCAGGTTCTTGCTCTACCAGACTCTCCTTGTGACCTTGGGTAAGTCATTTACTCGCTCTGTGCCTCCGTTTCCCATATGTACAGTTGAGATAACAGTGCTGCCCGAACTCACAGGGTTGCTGTGAGGATAAATACATTAAAGATCGTGAGGTGCTGGCGGCTGAATAAATACAATAGGCAGATAGTGGTGGTGTATGCAGTGCTGCACCACAGTTAACTGGCACCTGGTCAGCTAGTGTAAACCACAAGCACTCAGGGTAGCATTCTGTCCTCCTCTAGTGAGGACTGACAGCTCAGGCACTGGAGACTCATGCGTGAGATCCATGGGCCCTGGATCTGATCCGTACCGCCGATGCCTCACCCAGGGGTGCAGCGTTCCACTAGCAGTGTCCGCACCCTAAAGGCATGAATGTAACACGATACACAGCAGAGTCACAATGATGTGCCGCCTTTAGAGCCTCCAGGATTCAGGGGAAAGGAAAGATCAAAGAGATCGATTGCAAGAGAAAGCAGGGCTGCACCGAGGCGCAAAATCTGAAACTGAGACCCTCACCTTTCCGAAACAATTACCACTGCGGGGAAGCCAGGGGGGTTGGAAGGTGAGCCTGTACCATGCTTTCCCCATGGCCGAGGCGGTGGCTCAGCTCCTGACCCCACACTCTCCACACTGGGTGTTGAGACCTTGCGTGGGGGGGTCACAGTGCTGCTTGGGTTTGGCCAGACCGCCCCTCCACCGTGACAGAGTGAGTGGCTCCATGACCTCATGCACCAACTTGCACCACCACTTGGTTCAGGGGCCCTCTCAGATGGGAGGCCCAGGGCAAGCTGCCCCCCACTTTCCCCACGCAGCCCTGCAAGCAGGGATAGCGTAATGGGGACGCCTGGCACATAAGCTGCTTGGAAGGTCAATGGCTGAAGTAAAGAAGTTCCAGCACCCTCTGCTGTCGCACTGTGGGGAGCTGTAGGCAGAGAATGGAGCAGCGTGTGCTACTGCAACGGGCATCCTGGCAGCGAAATGTCAGGTATGAGAACGGTTCTTATTTGAAGGTTGGTGTGTGTGAATAGACACAGGATCTACGCCCAAGATGGCATATGACCCTCTCATGGTGGATCGTGTCCACCTCTGACAGATGCCCAAGCAGTCTGACTTGCTCACAGATTGGCAGCACTTGTAGAGCTTGTCATACTAATAAAGTGGCATTGAATTTAAAGTGGGCTGTGTCTGGGCTTGTGCCCAACTGCACGTGTATCTGTCTAGCACAATATCCCACCCCCGCAAGCTGCCTGATAATCCATTCACCACCCATGATTAACCCACTGAAAAAGATGGGGAAGGGGCACTGCATCATTTCCTGTAACTGCCCCATGATTTTAGGATGGTGCTAGGGGCATGGTGGAGCATTCACTTGCTTTCATTCTGGGTGCCACTAGCCATTCTGTGTTTCCCTTAATACTGCTGTCCAGCCATATGTATCAGGCTGTCATCTTGCACAGCCATTCCAGATGGCATCTCTAACTCTAACTCCAAGTACCCTTCATATAGGAACCCTAACTCTAGGGTGGGGGGCCCCATCCGTAGGAGCTCTAATCCTAACTCCAAGTGTCCTACCCATAGGAATCCTAACCCTAGGACGAGCAGCCCTACCCATAGGAACCCTAATTCCAAGGGCCCTTCCCATAAGAACCCTAACCCTAATTCCAAGTGTCCTACCCATAGGAACCTTAACCCTAGGGTGGGGCACCATACCAATAGGAACTCTTAGCCTAGGGCGGGGAATCCTACCGATAGGAACCCTAACCCTATGGCAGGGAGCCCTATGCCTCGGAATCCTAACCCTAACTCCAAGGGACCTACCCATAGGAACCCTAATTCTAACTCCAAGTTCCCTATTCATAGGATTTATAACTCTAGGACGGGGAGCCCTACCCATAAGAACCGTAACCCTAGGGCAAGGAGTTCTACAGATAGGAACCCTAACCCTAGGATGGGGAGCAATACAAATAGGAACCCTAACCCTAACTCCGTGTGCCCCAATTATAGGAACCCTAACTCTAGGGCAGGGAGTCCTACCCATAGAAACCCTAAGCATATACTGGGTAGCCCTGCTTATAACAATACTAACCCTAACTCCAAGGGCCCGACCCATAGGAACCCAAACCCTAGTGCAGGGAGCCCTATCCACAGAAACCCTAGGACTCCACGTTTCCTACCTATAGGAACTCTAACCCTAGGGTGGGTAGCCCTACGCATTAGAATCCTAACCCTAACTCCAAGGGCCCGACCCATAGGAAACCTAACCCCAATGCCAAGGGCCCTACCCATAGGAACCCTAATTCTAGGCACGGAGCTCTACCCCTAGGAACTCTAATGCCCTGTGTTCAAACAAGTGGTGCAAGGATATCTACATCGCCGCGGCAGTCAAGTGGATTAGGCACAGTCACTTATTAACAAGCATCCCCAATTTCCAGCTGATTTTCTGTGGCCGTGTGGGAGATCTTGTCCACTTGACTCGGCAATGCACGTGGAAAGTAGAGCTGGTCAGAGAAAGTTTGACAGAACCATAGTCTCTCAAAATCTAAATGCTTCACAAAACTGAGTTGACTTTGCTGGAATTTTGTTTTCAGGACAATAAAAGAGAAAAAAGTTCCGGCAATTTCCAAACATCCCCATTTTGACATTTTTGGAATAAAACATTGTGATACTTTGTTTTGAAGTGGCTTTTCATTTCATATTTTTCATTTTGTATTGCACTATAATAGACCGTAAAACTTCTTTGCCTTCTGTCAAAATGAAACTTTTCAAGTGACTCAAAACGAAAATATCTTTGTCGTTTTACTTCCGACACATTTCAAAGTTTTTGGCTTGTGCGCCGATTCGAAATGAAGCCAGTTTTCAAAAGCCGTCATGAAACGGAACTCCCATCCTCTGCACAGCGCTTCTGGAAAGGTCACTTGAATTTAAACTCCCATAACCCAACCCTTTGCTAATCCTGTTGCTTAAAGAACATTCCCCTGACAAACGGATGGCAGCACTGGTGTTGCAAATGAAAGATAAGCAGAAATGTTAAATCTCTGGGGCCAGATCCTCAGCTGGCATAAATCAGCATAGCTACACTGAAGTCAATGGAGTGATGATGATTTACACTGGCCAGGGCTCTGACCATTGTTTAAGAGGAGACGCTTTTCAGCTTCTACACAGCATAGGCTCTGCTTGCTCATCAGGCGCTGCCAAAGATTTGGTAGTTCACTGAACTGGAATCACAAGCACATTTTTTATTATTCCTACGATGGTAGTGCCGAGGGTCCCCTGGTGCCCGGCGCTGTATGAACACAAAGCAAGAGACAGCTCTTGCTCTGAAGAATTTACAGGCTAAGCAAGACAGACAAAGGATGGGAGAAATGGAGGATTATCATCCCCATCTGTAAAACAGGGGAACTAAGGCAAAGAGAGATGAAGTGTTTTGCCCCAGGTCACAAAGTGAGTCCGTGGCAGAGGCAGGAACTGATCCCAGATCAATGCCTCCCTCCAGTGTCTTTTTCACAAAATCTCCTTCCTCTGAACAGTGCTAATTACAATGGCTTTGTGGCTATGCTAAGAAAAGAACTAATTCACATCTTAGTTTACAAAGGCCAAAGAGCAGTCAGGTTGTAACAAAAGTGAACCAGGATGGCTATGGAGCTCTGTAACCCTGAAGCCCAAGCCATCCAATCTCCAATAATAAGGATTACTACTACCCCACCGTATAGATTGTTAAGCATATTTGCAAAGTCAGATGTTCAATATGTTTTAGGAAAGCACAGCATTAGACAGATGTCCCCTGGCTACTGCTCCGTTAGCATTGGCAGTCAGAGCCTACTGCTGCCTACAGTAGTCAGACCCACTTGACTAAACTTGATGCTGATATGTTTTAAATGTTATCTATCCTATGCAGAAAAACAGGCCCCTGCTGTAAAATAACAACTTCCATACATCCCTCCTAGACCTCCTGCCAATAAATCTTTGCTTTAATTAAAATTCCTCTAGCACCAGGCCCTATTGATTAGCTGAGGAGCTGCCAATGGAAGTAAGAGCCCTGCTAGATGCAATCCTAAATGCCTGCTGTGCTGATTGCTACCGGAATTGCATCTGATGCCTTTTCATTATTGTTTGCTGCCGAGTATCTGTGATACGGCTAAAGCTTCCTTCTGAACTACCTCAGTCTGCCTAGCTCAGACTAGCCGAGGGGGTTATGGGAACTTTGCAATGAGTTTTCTTGGCAAGGAAGGAACTTGTTTAGGGGGGAACTTGTTCAGTGAAAAGAGAAGCATAATTGTTATTGTTTGTATTACAGTGTTGCCTAGAAGCACCAACAGGGATATGCTCTCCATTGTGCTAGGTGCTGTACATACACAGAGTAAGAGACAGACCCTGCCATAAGAGCTTACAAGCTAAACAATGAGACAAAGGGCAAAAGAAAGGATTATTGCTCCCATTTTACAGCTTAATTGAGGCGGAAAAAAATCGAGCAAAGGTCACACAAAGAGTCTGGAAGAGCTAAGAACTGAGCTCACGTTGCCTGGCTAGTGCTTTAACCATCCTGCTTAGTAAGAAGCGAAAAGTGAACTGATCAGAAAGTGAAAATGACTAGTGGAGTTCCCCTGTCCAGCCTGAAAGGATTAAACCAGCCCTTTCACTTGTGGAAAGAGAAAATTGGGTTTTCAACATTTCATTTTTAATAATCCAAATAAAAACTAAGCAACAATAGAAACCTGAAGTGGATCTCTCTCTTCCTTGGATTTTGGTGCAGAAAGATCTTCAGTGGGTGTAACCAGATATAGCTACTTCAGTGGAGCAATGCAGATTTATACCCGCTGAGGATCTAGTGGTCTGAGTCTAGCCTGGGTTCTGCAGATCAAGGTGCTAGCTGGGTGTGTGCATTATGTTGTTATTTTATCATATTATTGTACAGTATTTTCATTTACCAGAATAACTGCCAGTGCTTTTGCTGCAGATGCCTGTGCTACTTAGAGCCACTATGGAAAAGTTAGCACCTAAATTGGGGAGCTGGCTTAGCATCTTAACCTAAAGCAGACAAAGAAACTTTAATTCCATCATTAGGTGTTCCTGGTATAACAGAGGGCTCAGAGGAAGATGGCTAGTACATGAAGCAGGCCTACTTCCCAGGTAACTGATTTAATTGCTTACTGCCCTGACATGCTGGAAAAGCTGAAACTGGATCCAAGGCATCATACCTTACAGCATCTCTGCAGGCAAACTCTTTCCTGCCACCCACCTGAGCCGGCTGACCCAGCTCCCCTACCGGTGAGCACGGCATAAATGAGCAAAGTTACTAAATGCTCAATTTTTGTATATGGTTATTGGCCTGGAAGTGGATCAATATAATGAGAACTACGCAGTTAAAAGGTAATCTGAGCTGATTCCTTGAGAGCGGGGCTGCTATGGAGAAAAAGAAACTCTGCCTAGAGAATTTAGTCAGGTTCACAGATAGGACACTCATTTTGGACTCAATCCTACTCAGAGGTGAATGAATACTAATTCTAAACACTTATAAGGCTCTATCTATCTCCAGAGTTTTTCATGGCTATTCGTCCTCACAGCAACCTTGTGCTGTAGTGGGGTATGAATCAAGATCCGCACTTTGCAAATGAGGAAAATGCAGCTCACAGAGGTCAATGGGCCTGGTGTTTGGGGGTGCTGAGCTCCTGCAGCTCTCATTGACGTCAGTGAGAACTGCAGGTGCTCAGCCTCTGTAAGAGGTAGGCCCTAAAGAGCAGATTTTTCAAAGAGCGCAGGACCAGAATTTCAAGGTTCAGCATTCACGGTTGTGGCTGGATTTTCCGAAGAGCTCAGCTCCATTGAGACACCTAAGTAAGGGCCAGATTTTCAGAGGTGCTCAGCATGCAGCAGCTCCCAATGTGACACCGAAGGGCAGAATTTAGAAAAACTCAGCACCCAACTTGTCCTGCTGTCCTGAAAACCTGGCCCCCGGTGTAGCTGCTGAGACCTTCTGAAAATTCCAGCCTCAGTGACTCACTGAAGACACCAAAGTGACTCAGCCAGGGATAAAACTCTACTGCTTCTTGCTTCCAGTACTAAACACCAGAGTCCCGCAGCTTTACACCAGCTGAGGATCTGGCCCTGGTTGGTCTATTTTGCTAAAGCTCCCTTGTACAATTAACACATATAATTCCATGATACAGGAAATAGCCTGCCCTTTGCTTCCCTTCATTATGCTAAATAATAACCCATTAAACTCTATTTTGTAAGTGTGCCTACTTTACAATCCTCAGCCTCGCTATAATATTTAAATACTGTTAAGGACAGCTTTACCGTACGATGATGTATGTGCTCTTAGCAGGAATCCAGGCAGCGATGCGTGTTAATGTGACCTGCTGCCATACAGCTATCATGTTACTGCCTTCAAGTTCTGGAAGCAAACAGTGCAACTGTCCAAGAGGATGTATGTCAAGATGAGCGTGGGGCTGATGAAGAGTAGGCTGTGGTTTTACTTCCTGACAGAAATGCACCGGATTGCTAAGAGGTGGTGTTGCTGGCACAGCAGACTTACGCACCCAGCTCCCTTTATTACAGCAGCACCTAGAGCTCCCAGCTGAGATGAAGGCCTGTTGTGCTAGGCATGATGTATACAAAGCATGCAAGAGACAATCGCCGCCTCAGAGAGCTCACATGCTAAACAGCTGGTTAGCAGAAGAGCTAGGAACAGAACTGAGGTCTCCTAGCCCACAGTCAAATACCGTCTCCATTCAACCCATGGGCAGATCTCCCTGGGCAATGCTTTGCCCAAGCAATATTAGCAGCATCGTCCATAACTAGCCAGCACCTTTCTCATTGAAGGACCTCAGCGCTTGCAAACTGTATCCATAGAGGAATCACGTACCATCTAAAAATATCTGGTTACTCCTAAGGCCTTAGAAAAATGAGACAAAATTACTTGCCCAGGCCCACAGAGTGAGCCTGTTGCTAAGCCCGGAATAGCACCCAACTTGTTCAACTCCTAGCCCAGGGGTAGGCAACCTTTGGCACGTGGGCCAAAGGCAGCATGCGAGCTGATTTTCAGGAGCACTCACACTGCCCGGGTCCTGGCCACCAGTCTGAGGGGCTTTGCATTTTAATTTAATTTTAAATGAAGCTCCTTAAACATTTTAAAAGCCTTATTTACTTTACATACAACAATAGTTTAGTTATATATTATAGACTTATAGGAATGAAAGTTCAGCATACACACACACATTTCAGCAGAAAAATCTTAGTCTCAATGAGCAAGGTATTTTCTTCCAGGAATATTGTTTATAAGGAAGCAAAATAAATGAACATGAGCAGGGAAGGAAACAGGAGATTTCCTGGTCTCAGGTTCAACTCAAGTCCATGACCCCAGCTGTGGAACCGTGATATACCTGGAAGGAGACCTCTTCCTGTCCCAAAAACATTCTCCTGTCACCCAGGCAGCCAATTTATAGCCCTTTCTCTGAGCAGCTGTGCAAGGGGATGAGGATCCTGAGATAACACCCTGTTCACTGAGGACCAGGTAGTGCCCCCCTGTACCCTGTCACAGCCAGCTATGTCTCTCTGTTACTAAATCATGGCTGAGAAGTGCAGAGAGATATTTTAGAACATCTGTCTATTGTAGGGTTTATGCGCCTGCCCCTCACCATAGTATCTCAGCGCCTTCCACATAAAATCAACAACAACAGCACAGTAATTCGAGTTATCAGTATTCCACTGAAGGGGTGCCCTAACAGGGCTTGTGGTGGCCTTCTGCACAAGGATGAATTTCACTCTGAGCATGCATGTAAGTGAATTATCTATGTAGCACATTTGTCCATAGACGCTGCATAATCATTTGAAAATGAATTTCCAGCATCCATGCCCAGATGTCCCTGATCTAGCACAGGCCTCATCTCTGTGGTATTCAGTCATCACTCGGAGACAAGGCGCTTGATAGAGACCTGCTTCATTCAGCATCTCAGTTTCAACTGTCTCTGAGTTATCTAACATGAGTTTCTTAAAGGTGCAGTTCCCCACACGTTCCTTTCCCAACCAAAAAAGGTAACAATAATAAATAAGAATGAACTGTCAACATTTATATAACACAGAATTCCAAATACTTATCACCAGCCTACTAACTATACTCACTACCAATGTTCGATTCATCCCTATGGTGCCGTACGCTGTTGCTTGGACTTTTGGGTCTCCCTAGACACATCAGTACCACTGCTGTTGCGAGTTCCTTTGTTCGGACAGTGCCATGTCCTAGAGCTCATCTGTCTTAACCTGCTGTGATTGTTGCCTGTCTGAGTCCTTCTCAGGCAAAATGGCGGACTCAGTGCCCCTTATCTCCCTCCTTTCTGGAAATTGGAGAAAGTGTTTTCTATTTCTCCTCCATATGTGTCCATCTGCGATGAAACCTCATCAGACCACGGTACAATCTCTGGGGACACCACCGAAGTTTGTGACCATTGCTTCTCCATCATAGAATGCCCCACATCACTTTCTTGCTGGGATGGCAGCTCCCAGGACCCCAATTCATATAATTTTTTGTTTGTTATTTTGACCTTATCTGTCTCTTTATATGTCTGCAAATCCCCACTTCCTCTGCCATCCATTTTTAACACTACTGGCGTTCTTGTTCTCAGTTTTCTATTCAATAGAATGTCAGCAGATTCTGTAATTTAACATGCTTAATATGGATCACTGTCAACCTCCACACCTTTTCCACTAGGCACTTTATTATTTGACACCATTTTCCACCAACCCCGTGGGATTCCAATGGAAGTTAGGTGCCTAGGCACTTCTGAAAACCTCACTAGGTGCCTTTCTGCACCTTTAGGTGTCTAAATACCTTTAAACATCTAGCCCTAAGTGACTTGTCCAAGATCACATTGAGAGTCTGTGGCAGAAGCAAGAATGAACCATATCTCCTGAGTGCTAGCATGTTACCTTAACCAGCATCATTCCTCCTGCCTTAGCGGCCCTCCCATCCTTCACTAGGTGGTGAGACACAAGTTAGCAAGGAGGGAAATGAATGTATCTCCTCCACAGTTTAGCGGAGTCACAGTGTGAACAAACAAAGGACGTTATGTGGCCTGATGTGTTAGGAGAAAACCTCAGAGGGGATACTAAGAATTGCAAGACGTAAAATATGAACAGATGTGTTGTGATTCAAGTGTGAATCTGCAGGGCTTTGAGTCTCTGTGTGTAGCTGGCTCAGTATGGGATGCAATGAGCTTTTATAAATGGACAGTTTTGTCTCTCATTCACATTAGATCACGAATGAAAGGACTTGACCTCATTGTGAATGGAGATTTGTCCACAGTACGAACTAGTATGACAAGTTGCAAGGCAGCACTAAGCTGTGTCAGCAGAACTATGAAGGAGTCCCAGGGCTGGTATAGCAAGACGTGCTGCAGGTCAGGACTCAGAAGCCTCTGCAGAGCTGCGTATGGGCCCAAGACTATTCTGTTCTATTTAGGTTTTCATTAGAGTATGCCTATCACCCTCATCTCTGAGCCCGTACGGAATAGTAGGGGTGTAGCAGGTCAGGATGGAGGTGCATTGACAGAGCTACATGGAGGAAATGTTGCTTAATGCTTGACCACTCTGGGACTACAACTTAATACACCAAAATTACTCCCCTTTCCCACAGAGTTAAAAATGAAATAAAGTCTGTATGTGGAAACACCATCACTGTGACCTTCCCAGATCTTGCTCACTTGGGAAGTAGCTTGATGGGATTTGGGATGCTGTCCCAGAGCCATCTCCCTCCACACTTGTGCAAGCTATTACTGCAGGGCCATGCCAAGCAACCAGAGTGAGGCAATCAGAGCTAGCCATCTCCTGTGGCCTGGCCCGCTTTGCCGCTCACTAACGCTTTAGGATATGACAGCAGCTTTTTATTGCTCAGGGGATCCGAACTTGGCTAAACTTTTTGCATAAGCAAATTTGCAAGGAAATTTGACCTCAGATCTTCAGTCCAGGGGGCACTTCACAGGGCAGAATACCTGCTTGCTTTAGCAAATGAATTCCTCTGGCATTAAACAGTCACGACTAGGGGTTCTGTCAAGCCATCCTTACAAAGAGACTTTTCAAGCCTTGGGGCAACAGCACAAGCATCCGCCCTGACAGGAGTCACTAATAGAAGGGCAGCCTGCAGCTGTATCACCTTGTGCTCTGGTCCTGTTTGTTGTTATGAGTTCAGCCTGATCAGGCAGTGTCAGTACTGGGCTGAGATACTGACATGAAACAGCTAGGCACTGATTCAGTAGATGTCACTCTATCCCCTGAGCCAAAACCAAATCAGTGCCTTGCTCTTAGTGACAGGAGTGGGCACTATGCTGCAGGAAGTGCCACCTTTTGTATGAGATGTTGATCACTAGTGGACACTAATGATCCTAGGGCACTTATGTAATGCAACAACTATTTAAGGATCGGGATGCCTTGCTGGCAAACTTCGGGCACATTCCGCAAATCCCCCTTACAATTATACCAATCTGCCAGGGGAGAAATTATTCCTGAGGTCCTCTCTTAAGCCCTGTGTAACAGTTCACACCTGAGATGGCTGCATTTTGGTAGTAAACAAAGCAATCCCTGTTTGTAGTTTGTGTATCAGCTTCTGACACGCTTTGTGATCCTCTGGGTTGTATAGATAATGCACAGGAATCTGGGACCTTTTCCTGCCTCTGCAGCAGTGTGATGCAAAGTCTTATTCCCTTTGTAGAAATGCCACTGGGGCGCGGGGGGGGGGGGGGGGGGGGGAGGCATGGCAAGTACTAATAGGGTGTTATTAATGCCAGTGCCCTGCTCAGCAGCGGTTTGAGGTGCTGAGCCTTCAGCTTTCTGCCTTCCAGTGCACCAGAGGCATAGACCCTCATCGGAACCCCCTCACATGCTTTATGGCTTCTTTGGCTCACATCACCCACAACACAAGCTGCGTTAATTCAACATCCTCTCCCCCACCCCCCTTCCAGCCTGATTCAAACTCCAGCTGCCACCAGAGAGAGAATTTCCATTTCTATTTCATAGGCAATACAGTCCATTAGGTTTAACAAGTGAATGAACTTCATATGTAACCTACAGCAAGCATCAGTTCGGTGGCAATTCATTTTAACTGATTACCTTGTTTGCTACATCTAGGAGCCCCTGGCGTGGCCATGGCAACTGGTTTTGCTTAAATGCAGCTGAACAGTGAAGTTAATTTTAGATTAGGTGAGGAGGAGGCTGGAACACCAAGGGAAGCTCAGCATTAAATTTCACTCTTCTTTCTCTATAATAGAGTTCACTCCGTTTGCCAGTTTATTTGCAGCTGGCAATATGTGTGCTGTCATACACCAAGCCATAGACACACATATATGTATACTGTACAAGCAATTATATGCCAGACCCAGGACAGATATTTGCTCTGGTGATACATAAGCCCACAGTCTTGCATGCATGTACAACTAGCCGCTATGGTAATGGATGCATGTTGCAAATGCTTTAAAAGGTCTCTCTCTCTATTCATAACCCATTTGAATAGACGTGCGTGCAAATGCTGTACATAGTCATATCCTGGCCAACAGACACGCATTAATGCACTATCAGTTAGCTTATACATAAGCTCTACAAAATTCCATATCACCCCACGGACATAAATACTGCCTGTTGCACCTACTGTCATTCACTAGCCCTTAGACCGACACCCTGATATGCCTAGGTAATTCAAATGATAGGCATACTACATATTTCATAGACGGACACACAAAAAGGTGAGTCATTAATCAACTCACACTCATATGCAAACATCATTCTACATCAGCACACAGAAACATATTGATATACCAATATATAGTGCTCTATACATGTGGTATATATATATACATAATCTTTTATGTATCAGCATTTAAGACACAAACATACATATACTATCCCTGTGTATCAGGCCACATATACAGATATACTCATACAAGAACATAACATTTAAATAACAAAGTAGACTTCAACTGACCAAAGCCAGGCAGGACTTGGATTTGCCTTAGATTCCAAACTGGCTTCTAATGTTGCACAAATTTATCCCTTCATCCCTGGTGTAAAGCTGAGAGGATGAAATCAGCAGATTTACAGCAGGGATGAACCTGGCCCCTTTGGTTCAGTGATGTTCTAGTCCTTCTGGGTAAGAGGGTATTTATTTAGACAGGAATTTAAAAAGTAACAAAAGCCCTTAAAAAAATATGAAATAATCCTACTTTAATGCTGCTTCCCCCATTTCGCATGCACATATTGCCCTCTGCTTCCCCTTGCCCAGGGTGCTGAAAATACTGCAGGATCCTGTTGGAATTTTTGTAACACAGTAACATGTAGAGGGAATGTTATTGTCGAAGCAAGTTCAGTGCTGGTCTTATTGACTTAAGACAGGCAGAAAGCACTCAGATTTCCCAAGGCAGTTCTGCTGATACATCTTATTCCTCAGTCATGAATCTCCACCCCTCCAGATCAGTTTGCTGCAGTCATCATGAGCCACAGCCCCCCTTGCTATTCCAGTCCTGGGCTCCCAACGCACTTTGATTCTGACCTTCAGCCTCCTGCCATTCCAGTCCTTAGCTCGCCTACCTCGCTCAGCCGATGGACCTCAGCTGTGGGGTACTCCCTTCCATTCCAGCCCTGGGCTCCCACACACACAGTTCTGCTGTTGCACCTCAATCCTGGGATGCAGCGCTCCCTGCTTTTTACATTCTAGGCCCTCAGACATGTCTACTGATGCACCCCTTCAGTCCTGACTGGGGACTTGCACCACCCCCTGGTCTTCCAGCACTGGACTTCTGTGAAGCGCTTTGAAATCTACTGATGAACAGCATTATCTAAGGCCTTGGTATTATGATTATGATTGTTCTGCAGCACTCAAATTGCTCATGGTCCTAAAATTACGTGGTCATTCTGTGATGCAAAAAAAGTAGTGGAAGCCACATTCTTTGGGACTTCTAAAACCAGCCTGCATAAACACTGGATAATGTATCGTAGCGAACACTGTTGTATTGGTCAGGAGGAAAAGCCTATATAGCTTAAGCTAGGTCTCTTCCATTTCTAATTTCTCCAATTCCAAGATTCACTAGAGACTGGCCTCTTTGCTCTGCCATATCACCAGCATATCCCCTGCTCTGGGAGCTGTGCAGCCATTACTCCAGCTGTACCTCACATGGGAAACTCCCTGGGTCCTGGGCTGGGAGTATTCCCTGTTTCAGCCAACATCCTCTTTCTGCCTCCAGAGTGATGCAGACAGGCTGTAGCAGATCTGTGAATCAGGCCCTAGATTTCTCTTTGCTTGCATTGGGCTTGGCTCTGAGTTTAGCATGTCAGAGTCTTGCCTCTTCTTTTTGGTGCATGCACTTTTTTGCCTGCTCGCAGAAGAACTTCAGAATAGATAAAAATCACCAGCATCTTTCTGACAATTGCTCCTGACCCTGGGGCGGGGGGGACGGAGGACAGTCGAACAGTCGTCTCTGGCAGAAAGATTTTTTTTAAATGCATGCAGAGAAACCTATTCAGATTGATCAGACAACATTGTGATGTGTGATTTTTTTTCATGCTATTACAGAAAAGCATTGACCATGTGTGTGAGAGAGCCTGGCAGGATGCCAAGATTTTGCATAATGAATTCACAGGATGAATTCCATTAGTCTTCCCCCGCCACCTCCACTGAATTTTTCTGAAGGCGAATTACAACTGCAAACTGACCAAATAGCCAGATATTGGCTGGGCTGCATCTGATTTCTCTGAGACCTTCCTGCCGAGGCTGTTAGGTATCAGCTTGACTCAGTACACAGTGGTAGGTGATGGGAACAATGGAGGACGGTATCAGGGGGACTGGGAGAGAATTTCAAAGCCTCTAGCAGCTGAAATACACAGAACAAAAGAGGAGAATGGGACTGTGTGCTTTACCAGGCGAGACATGCATTTTATTCGCAGGTTATACATAATAAGCGTGGTTGCAGGGGAGAAGGGCATTTCCTCACCGACAATGTGGCAGCAATAATAGTCACATGGAGGACAGCTCCTGGTGACCGACCCCAGTGCAGTCTCATGGCAATATGGTGAAGAGTGTTTTATCATCGCTGTAAGCGTGGGTTGTAGCAGGCACCCGTAGATCAGCATTTTCCATGGCTGAATGTCATCCTCTGGAAGGTGCCCTAACCTGTGAGTCAATGAGCCTTGCGAATGCCATTGCAACGTGATTAGCGTCACTCTCATTTGTGAGCAGTAGGAATAAGAGGGCTGGGTTCTTTACAAACGTACGAGTGCCACTCTTATTCAAGGTGAGGTACTGCCATGTGTTTTCCTTTGTCTATGTTTACTGCTGTTCTGTGTGTGTGCACGCCTGAGCTCCAATGGAAGACATCAAAGTAGCTGTGTGCATGTGTGTGTGTGCGTGTGCGAAATAGTGCCCTCTACTGGAATATCTCACAACTGCTGACATGCACAGCTGCTCCCTGCACTCACTGAGCTAATGGGGCAACATTCTCCATGAAGAAGGTTCATGAGCTCCGGTTCCCATGATGTAACTCTGCAGCTAGCTGACAAAGCCTGATGCCTGCGTGCATGTAGCCAGACTGCTGCACCATAGGGCTGGGTGCATTCTACTGCAGGAGAGGCTGTGATGGTGGAAGCAGTATGTACTGTGGAGCTTTGTTTTCTAAAGAAGTCCTGGAGTCTCCCCGGTGCTCTGAAACACCAGGGAGAACAAGCTGAAGCTGGCAGGAAAGGTTTTCTCTGTATTGACACAACGTGGCAGTCTAATCCCATTAGCGGCACTTCAGTCTGCTGTATTAGTGTCATCTCACATTAGTATTTGTTTCCACTTGCAGTAGGAGCAAGTTGCTAATGTGAAACGGCCTGTTGGAACATGCTAGTGAGAAAGTGGAGGAGGAGGATGTGCGTGCGGCTTTGCTTTTGCAGAGGGGTTGGCTGCCTGGCTGGCATGTTGGTTGGCACTGGATACCTACAGAAGCTGAACTGCTCAGTAGTGCCAGTTCCTGCCATTCTAGGGCATAGCGGGCAACTTTCAACAGAGTCAGAACAATTGGTGATCAAAGCTAGGCCCAAGCCAGACTGCTTGCTCAGATTACTGATGGGATAGGGAGCCTTTCCCTTCTAATGACAGGTTTCAGAGTAACAGCTGTGTTAGTCTGTATTCGCAAAAAGAAAAGGAGTACTTGTGGCACCTTAGAGACTAACTAATTTATTTGAGCAAAAGCTTTCGTGAGCTACAGCTCACTTTATCGGATGAAGTGAGCTGTAGCTCACGAAAGCTTATGCTCAAATAAATTGGTTAGTCTCTAAGGTGCCACAAGTACTCCTTTTCTTTTTCCCTTCTAAGTCACTGGTAGAAATCTGTCCCCTTCAGTAGTGGCCAAAAGTTGCTCCTATTTGGTGGCCTGACGAGTCTTTGTCTGTGACCCAGTGGACAGGTGTTCACATCACACAAACCACTGGCATTAAGTGGCTTCCTTGTTGGTGATGTCGGCAAAAGGGCCCCAAACCAGGCAGACCTTGAGGACTGAATGGCAGTTTCCCACTATCTGTCTAAAGGTCTCTCCAGTCAGCATTGAAGGGACTTTGGTGGGGACTCTGCTCCTGACACTCTCGATATGGTACCTTAAAACCACCAGGATGACTTTGAAAGAGGTTTAATTAAGAGTTCTGAGCTTCCCTTCTCTTTCCTCCAGGGAGGGAGGGAATAGCTCTCTCCGCTTTGAGCTTTCTAGTCCCCTAGCGGCTCAACAGAAGTGCGAATGCCTCTAGAACAGTGTGTCATTCGCCAAAGTCCTCCAGTGCAGCACCTCACCTACGCATGTCACCTACAGACAGTGTCACATTCATTTCACATCATTACATGTGACAAACCCTGGCATTGCAGCCCATAGATATTTATATAACATGACTACCATGGAGACAATCGAGCAACAGCTCACGTTGCGAAAGGATGCCAAGCAAGGGATGCCATTTAAGGATTCCCTTCTAACATGTATGACCCTTCCATTCAATTTGCCCCTCACTCTTCCCAGCTAGTCATCCTAGGAAAGAAGAGCTGTTGGAGTTTTCTCCTCACTCTACAGGCATCAAAGATTTTCCTTGGATAACTTTTCAGGCATGAGTTGATCACATGATTCTATCACCCCTGCCCCTCCATTGGGAATATTCCAGGTAAAGCCTTCCTGCCGCTGGGACAAAGTAATGTTAGGGCTTTGGGAGCAGTCACGGTTACCTACTGCATAGCGAGAAATACAGATGACGAACAAATGGGCTGCCAGTGGGACACTGATTAACCTGCTGTTTCCAGCCACCGAGATGGTAATCCACTAATTGCTTTATCTTTTGTAGGGGCTCACTTCAAAGTCAGACCTGATGGAGCTAAAATTTCCAGATAAAAGTCTCTGATTCAAGGTGCCGTTTCACGGTGGACAAATCATTGCATAATATTTCCCGGCTGACAGTCTGTCCCAGGCCAGTGAGCCCCAGTGGGTGTGGTGATGGGGAGGTGCCGAAGCCTACCAGAGAGATACCTCCTGGAAGGCAAAATCTTCTCTCCACAGAGCCCAGCATGGGCAGTGGCACCATGCATTTCCCCACACATAGTGTCCCTCATCCCTGACCTGGGGAGACCACCTCCAGGACTTGAGAGGGTTGTTCAGTCATCATCCCACACTGAGTTCTTGCTGAGGCTCTCGGCTGGGATGGAGGCAGGTAATGCCAATTGCTTTTAGTGGGTCAAATATTATGTCTACACTGTGAGCACTACAGCAGCACAGCTACCCCGCTGTAGCACCATAGTGCAGGCACTTCCTACAGCAACGGAGGGGTTTTTTCTGTCACAGTAGTGAATCCACTTCTCTGAGAAGCGGTAGCTAGCTAGGTCAATGGAAGAATTCTGCCATAGACCTGGATGCATCTACTGGATGCCAGGGGCTAGGTCAGCTTAACTACATTGCACGGGAGTGTGTGAATTTTTCACACCCCTGAGAGACACATCTAGGTCAATCTAATTTTTGTAAGTGCAGACCTGGCCTTAGTAATGGCCACGAGCTCTCTAGATGGTCCAGGAGGTTTTCTTTCACCCATTGTAGGACAAGGACCGAAGGTAAGACAAGAAGTTATTGGCGTTATCTGCAGCAAGGGAGATTTAGGGTAGATATTAAGGGGAAAAAAAACTTTTTAGATATAAGGGTAGTTAAGCACTGGAATGGGCTTCCAAGAGGTATGTGGAATCCTCATCACTGGAGGTTTTTAAGAACAGGTTGGACAAATGCCTGACAGGGATGGACTAGGTTTATGTAGTCCTGCCCCAGTGCATAGGCCTGGACTTGATGACTTCTCAAGGTCCCTGCCAGCCCCACGTTTCTATGAGTCTGATTGTACATCTGGGAAGCAGATGGATCTTTTGCAAGTGGATCTTAGCACAACCATTCATGCTCATCGCCTCCAGATTGGATAACATCAATGAACTCTACATAGACCTTAATCTGGAGACCACCTGAGAACTTGAGCAGATAGTAGTGAATGCAGGACTCCCTTTTCTTAGCAATTTTGTTCACAGGGTGCTTTATATTCTGCATTTCCAATTTTTTTCCTCAGGTGTAATGAAAGATGCTGACTTTGACAGAGCTGAGCAAGCGTTGAATATTCACTCAGTTTTTTAAAGTGAATTCTCATTGATGGGCATTCACAGAACTTTTGCGTTCACTTTTCATTAATATTCTAGCTAATGAGTTTCCTGGCAGGAATATTTGTGGAAGCATCCAGATTTTAAGCAGCTATAGGAGAATATTTGCAGAAAGCAAGTTTTGAACTCATAAACATGAATATTCAAGCCTGAGTCTAAAAGTTATCCTATTAGGAAAACACAGAAATGTCAAACGAGATGTGTACTCAATCAAAAACTCACCAGAACAGCTTGACTTTTGTCTATCCAAACCAACTGCTTATTTACAAGCTACAGACTGAGCATACATGGAGAAAGTATTCAACAAATGATTTCAGATGGAAGGTGTAGCCAGGAAAATGTTTAGCTACCCATGGACAAATTACAAACAGAAAAAAAGCAAATTTGTCTTATGAATTATTTGCTGTGATGAGTTTGCTCAGTTCTAGCTTTGATCTAACAAACCCTGTATAGTTTCATAGATTTTTAAGGCCAGAAGGGACCATTACTATCATCTAGTCTGATTTCCTGTACAACACAGGCCGTGGAATTTCACCCAGAGATTCCTGCATCTAGGCTAATGATTTATGGTTGAACTAGATCATGTTTCTAGACCACCTGTATGCAGACAAAGGGCAACCCATCGAGACAGTGAATGGAGGTGGGTAGCGTTTCTTCACTGCCTTGCACATACTCCAGCCAGCGTTTGCATGGCCCACAGTAGTGCTTCTCTCAAACTTTGCAGTAACATTTCACCCACTGAGATTTCATAAGAAGCAAGGTTCAAACCCTGCAGAATTAGCTCCCATTAATTTTCATATACCACCGACCTGACCACAGCATTACATTACCATTTAGTTAAGTGTGCATGGGGCAGTGGAAGATCAATCAGTGGGAACAAGCATCTTGTGGCGATATATCGGCAACAGAGTGTCAAATGAAACCTTTCCACAAAGATGCATTGTGTATGCATATATATATGTATACATATACACACTATACAGACACCTTGGAAGGCTAGCCAGGGCTAAATGGAAAAAAATCACCATTTAAGCTAGATGCAGCCAAGACCTTTTAGTGTCCCTTCTGTTTTTATGGTGTGAATTCCTTGGGGGCAAGGACCCACTGTTCTTTCTGTTTGGAAAGCAGAAATAAATAATACCCTTGCAAGATCAGCCTTGCTCCCTAGGGTATATTTTCCATTAGCTTGCTCAGGTTTCTTTAAATGACACAAACAATGGGGAACCCACTATTCTGCTTGTAGAGATTATTGCGCAGCCTAACTGCTCTCACTGGGAAGGGGAGGAGTTCCCTCTGAAATTCCTTTGGACATTTCCCTGTGTATATTTCCAGGCTGGTCCTCCTAGTCACACCTCAAGCAATTCCTGTCCCTCTCAGTAGAACTCTTGTACTCCTCACACCTCCTGACATAACTGCTTAGCCAAGCTGTGCATCTTTCAGCTCTTTGGATCATGACTCATAAATCAGCCACCCACCCCTAATCAATTTCGCTGCTCCTCAAGGAATTCCCCACTATTTGTCCTGGCAAAAAAACCCCAAAACATTCCCAAAGCACAGAACAACAGCCTGAATAGCGTGGGGTGGCTAAACAAGAAAGGTGTCACACATACCCTGAGTCCCTGCCCCTCGCTTTGAGGCACATGGTGCCAGGGTGCAGCCAAACTCAAAAGAATATTATGCTGAGGGTCTCCTTAGTCTGTAGTCCCGCCTAATGGAGCAATTGATTCCAGTTGAGTCCGGGGTCCCGCCTGCTGGGTTTCCTAGCAATCACTGCACAGAGAGGAGAAACCTGGATTCCATATTCTGTTTAGGAGGAGAGACTATTAACCCTTTATCTGACAGATGCCACAAAGGTGGATTTTCAAATGCTCGGAACCAAATGTGCTGAGCTCTTTTGAAAATCTGGCCCTAATATGGGGAATACACTATGGGGAAAATTTTCAAAGCCACAAAGCACATTTAGGTGTCCAAATCCCATTGAAATCCAGTGGGCCTTGGGTATCTAATTCCCTTAGGTTCCTTTGAAACTCCCAGCCTATAAAATGACACAGACAGATAGCTATAATGCAATCTCCAAAAGCATGGGATTAAAACACAAATACATACATTTGGGGTTCTTTCTCTTTGTCTTCTGGTGTGTGCACCGTTAGGATCAATATTTTCCAGGTTTTCTGCACAACTATAGAATCATAGATGTGTAGGACTGGAAGGGAGCTGAGAGGTCTTCTAGTCTAGTCCCCTGCACTCAAGGCAGGACTACATAACAACTAGACCATTCCTGACAGGTGTTTGTCTAACCAGGCCCTAAAAAACTCTAGGTCTAACTAGAAATTTGCATTATTTTTTTTTGGTGGAAGCTGAGATTCTCATGCAACAACATGACCCCGGAGCTGGCACGTTAAGAAAAACACCAGCTATCATGAAATGTAGTGCCACCAAATCACAAGAGTTGGCAACACTAAATAGCCAGAGATATAGGACCGTCTTTTTGTTCTGTGTTTGTATAGTGCTTAGCACAGTGGGGTCCTGGTCCACGACTGTGGCTCCTAGGCATGATTGTAATACAAATAATAATAGTATAGCAAAGGTAGACAGATATCACCCATTATAGCACATCTTTTTAAGTTAAAAGGTAGAGCTATCCCATCAATCCATCCTTGCTCCTGACGTGGTAACTCTTGACTATTCAAGTGCATCTCACGCAGGGACGGGGTAATTATCACGCTGTACAGGTTTGGATAATTACGCAGCAGCTTCCAAGTCATTACAAAAGAGAGACAAGATCATTCCTTGCACATTACCCAGGAACCTTCAGGGCTAGTGGGGGCTGGGGCGCGTACTTCACTTAGCAGAGGGATAATCTTGGGAACTCATCTGGATCCCGAGGACTGCCCCTAAATGTAGTGTACTGCCACCACCCTTGTTCTCTGTATTGAGATCTAGCCATGAAGGCGGCTGCTTGAATAAACGGGGGTGAGCAATCTACGCTGTCATGCAGATGCACAGACCCGGCTCTGTGGACTTGCATCTTGTGCCCAGGGAGAAGCGGTAGCAAGGGTAACCCACTGGTAGGTGTGTGTTAGAGTCCTCTCTCTATGCCTGATTGATTGAGGATGTGGGGCTGTTGCGAATACAGACTAACACGGCTGCTACTCTGAAACCTGTAACTACGGAGTGTGTCTCTTTAGCTCAAGCTGTAGTGACCCCTGCATTTAGCTCTGGCAGTCCCTAGGGCTGGCTGTCACACAAGCACGCTCTGCTGTGGGATGGCTGTTGCAGGCAAGGCCTAGTCTGGCTTCCAGGAGTGCGGGGACAGCTTCTTGCTAGCCTCTAATAGGTGGCTGTGCAAGAGGAGCTGTCCTTAATCCATCCCTAGTAGTCCACACAATCCAGAGAGCTACCGGGATCACGCAGCTGCAGGGTGGAGTCTAGCTAGATGGATGTGGAAACATTCCTCAGTGCAGTGGGGCTGTGCTGCCTGGGTGAGGGGAAGTGGCAGCAGTGCCATGCTGCTTACGGGGGGTGGCATTGTGGCAGGGCTATGCTGCCTGGGTGAGGGGCGGCAGTGGTGCAGTCGCTGCTGGAAAATTTAGCAACAGCCAAATGGTGTATGGCCAGCAGGAAACTTGCTACAATCTGGAAATACTGCAGCTGGAAAAGCAGATCCTAATAGCTAGAGTGTATGTGCCTTTCCCCCATCCCCTGTCACTTAGGCACTTCAGCAACAGAAACCGAGGCTAGACAAATCTACAGCAACCACCTATTCAACTGGAAAACCCGTCAGATCAATATCCCTGACTGCTGCAGGATGTTCCCTCAGCAAACACACACCCTTTCTCCCATTTAAAATCCTCGTGCACTCTTGATAGGAACAGATCCCACAAAGCACTATACCAGAGTGGGTATGAGCGCATTAGGGGATGTGACGAGGGAAAGTTCGGGGGAACAGTGCAATTGTAAAGCTGCTGGCAGATGCCGTGGAGCCCTTCTATTCATCGGGATTTCTGGACGTGAAAGAAACATCCTGGAAAATTGTTCCTGTCTTGTTCCCTCAAAGTGTTTTGTAATGAGGCTTGCAAACCATAAAATTTTCAATACTACAGTGATTTTGCCCTCTCACTTTGCACAGACTTTGCGTCTCAAAGAATTAGCTGCCTGAATACCTAATGACTGTCTCTGCTAAAAGAAGCTTATGAATGCATGGTAGGGTGTCCTCCCAATGGCCTGGGCTCTCACAGCCTATTACACACCTACTGAGACTGGAAACTCGGAACCCTCTCCCCAGGTTATACTTGTGCAGTTCCTGAAGAAAATTCTCCAAGGCCTGGTCTACAAACAAACTTACACTTAAATATACTAAATAAACGTGGCTAAACTCAATGTACCTGATGTCATTCTTCTGAAATAAGAGCATCTGTATAGGAATAACTATGTGGGTTTTAATTGACACCTTTTGTTAATTTGGTGCAAGTTTTTGTGTAGACCAGCCCCGAGAGTCATTGACTCTGAATAAAGAAAAGGAGTACTTGTGGCACCTTAGAGACTAACCAATTTATTTGAGCATAAGCTTTCGTGAGCTACAGCTCACTTCATCGGATGAATGTTCTCATCAGCTTGGGAACTAGGATCTCGCCCAAATGTCAAGTGTTTTTCCCATTCTGCAGCTGTCTCTTGGGGAACCTTGCCAGCAGAGTTAACTGAGTGCAAAACCCCAGGCGGTGAAAGACTTGGCATCTCTCAGGACACCAGACTCACAAACCTCACAGCTTACGAGAGTGAAGGTGATTAACCCCTGGAACAAGCTACCTATGGAAGTGGTGGATTTTCCATCTCTTGGCATCTTCAGATCAAGACTGGGTGCCTTTCTGGAAGGTATGCGTTAGTCAAACACAGGTTATTGGGCTTAGTACAAATTCTTTGGCCTGTGTTATGCAGCAAGTCAGACTAGATGATCTAATGGTCACTTCTAGCCTTATAGTCTATGAACCTACTTGCTGGGACTCTGAGCAAGATAGTTTCCATTCCTTTTTTCTCACCACTTCGGTGTAGTGCTTTACTCAATAACAAGGGACTATGAATTAATGGTTCTCTCTGACAGCCACCAAAGAATTGGGGTAACCCGGAGCCATGAAGCCGACACAATCAGGATCTGGATTTCTGCTTTCTTCAGTTTCTATACGAGTGCAGCTCAGACTGGCTGCTGCTGAGGGGTGGTGGGGAACTTCGCGCACATTAAACATGTTAGCTGAAGAACACATTGTCGTATGCCTGCCTGAAGGCTATTTACACAGTTCCAATTGATTTGTTGTAACCTGCAATTATTTTAACTGATTTTTTTTTCATGCCGTTTGTTTTCACTCGCAGGAAGATGCGTGATATTTCTCACTGTTAAAGCAACTCTGGGTATGATGGGGAGGAAGCAATACTGACACTACAGTAAATCTTGGCTGGAGTGATGGCCACAAAGCCACTTTCCAGGCAGATGCTCCCAATGCCTCAGTAGGAAGTAAGTGCTCATTTCTGGCTGCTCTAAATCAGGTAACAAAAAGAAAAGGAGTACTTGTGGCACCTTAGAGACTAACCAATTTATTTGAGCATAAGCTTTCGTGAGCTACAGCTCACTTCATCGGATGCATACTGTGGAAGTGAGCTGTAGCTCACGAAAGCTTATGCTCAAATAAATTGGTTAGTCTCTAAGGTGCCACAAGTACTCCTTTTCTTTTTGCGAATACAGACTAACACGGCTGTTACTCTGAAACCTGTCATTATGCAGGTAACAAAAGTTCAGCTTTACTAGTTATTGTTTGATTCCTTCCTCTCTCTGTGTCTCCCTTTCTTTCTCTTGTCCTTTCTTTCTCACTTCCTTTTTAATTTTCTCCTTTTCACTCCTTTCTTTCTCTCCAGTGCCACCCAGCCATGGTGAGCTTGGATCATTGGCAGGCCCAGCAGCAGCCAACGGCTTATGGGAAGAGCAGAGTTCGATTCAGGACAACGTGGGAACGAGGCAGCAGACTAGCAATCCTCCTACAGAACCCTTTGAAAGCAGTCATCTCTCTCTTCACCTCCCCCCATACGCCCACTCCCAAGAACTCAGTCTGCTCATGTCCCTAGTGAGTAGTGTCAGTTCATTCATTGTTCAGAATGAATTAGCAGCCAGAGGGAGTTGTGCCCTGTGTTATTCTAGTGGCGTCTTTGTAAGCAAACACTTTTTACCCGTTAGTCATGGGGAAATCCCAGACAGGGCTGGTGTTCTCCTCCCATGGGCCCTGGCTGTTCTTCCCTGGTTTGGGGTTGGTAAACACAAGATGGATTCATTCCCCAGATCAGTTTAATGGGTCAGTGTCTACTTTTCTACATTTTACCTCTCAGCATGCTGGGAATACTCCAAATATATTGCAAGGGAAATAAACTATTGATTGAAAAGGGAGGAAAGGGGAAATCTGCTAGCGATTATAATAGTAAGAGCAATCCTTAATAATCGTCATAATTTGTAGACAGCAACAGCCTCAGACCATTCCAAAGTGGACACAGAATTTTAAAAAATAGATTGTAGAAATTGGATCTTTTGCCCTCCTTAAGATGGGCTCACACTGCTGAAATTTACTAATGATACCAATGATGGTTATTATTAGGTCAAATTTGCAATATGTGTCTCATTGACTTTCAATGGGATTTAAGAGCCTAAGTCCCTTAGGTGCTTTTGAAACTTTAGCCCATTATTTGTGTTATGGTATGTGACAAAGCTCTGTCCTTGTCTCCATGGGGCCCGCGTTTCCTGGTGGATTTCGCTAGCCTCAGAGGCTCATTGTGACCCTCCACGTAGCCCTTCTCTCTCTAGAGACAAGGGTCACAGCCTACTGAGCCATTTTCATCAGAAGCCAGCGAGGGAGGTGAGGAGAAGCTATCCTCCCTTGCACAGTCTCTGTTGTCTCCTAGTCTCAGTGATTAATCAGGGGGGCAAAGGGGAGAGCCCGGGCCCGCCCTCTACTCTGGGCTCCAGCCCAGGGACCCTAATAGTATCAGCTATGGTGGCTGACTTTTTAGAAACAGGACATGTACAATTCCCTGGGCTACTTCCCCACAGCAGCCCCCACTTCCTCAAGATCCACTTCACCCTTACCTCAGGGCCTCCTTCCTTGTGTCTGATATGGTGTGCACTGCTCAGTCTCTCGAACAGCGCAACTTCCTCCTACAGCTCCTGACATGTGCGCCTACCTGACTAACTGGGAGGCTTTTAACTAGTTTCAGCCAGCCCCTGATTGGCTTCAGGTGTCCCAATCAACCTAGCTGTCCTCCCTGCCTTCTGGAAAGATCTTAATTGGCCCAGGTGTCTTAATTTGGACCTGGAGCAGCTGCATTTGCTTATTTTGGTAGCAGGGGTTTGTTTAGCCTGTGGCTAATATATCTGTCTCCCATTACTTCACTATAGCCATCTGGCCTTGCCCTGTCACAGGTAACACTTAAATAATAATAGTAATTAGTATTACGAATACTTTTTGGAAAAATGGTCTGTCAGTGGCACAGTGGGACCTGTTGAATTCTGGACAAATTTGAAAATGTGACTCGCCCAAGGTCACATGGGGAGTCTGAGGCAGAGGCAGAATAAGCTGAACCCAGATTGGCTGAGTCTCTGCCCAGTGTCTTCATGACACCATCATGCTTCCTCTTCGCTATTGAGACAAAAGGTACCGATTTCCTGGTTATTACAGTGTCGTCATTCATCCTTCCATCTCTCTACTTTGCATTTCCCAATATCTGCAACATATTCTATTTGTCTCCTTGTGGTAACTTTGCTGTCCACTTCTTTTGTGCATTCTGTATTTCCCCTGCCTCTTCCTAACTGGCATCTATTCAGTTTTCTCTTGCAAACATTGACTTCTTAATTAGGACAGTGACTGCGCCCAGGGCGAGTGGCTGGCTACAGAGCAGAGAGAGTTCAAAGGATTCCACGTGGCTATCTCATCAATTAGCTGTTCAAAGATTTTTCTCCAGTCAGACACTAGTAAAAAATGTTTTTGTGTTTAATTCCTTTTTTCATAACAGAGTTGTAAATGACAGTGGGGGAAAGGGAAGCTGAGAGGCTGTATTTAAGGTGAAGACATAAAGGATCTAAATTCAACAGATCTGCTCCTGATCTCGTTCACACTGGGCTGTAATTTGATTGACTCGAATGAAACCTGGCCCATAGGGAGATCAGAATCTGATCCAGTGCTCCGAATAGGTGTAGCATTTAGAATGTGATAGCAAAAAGTGTCACCAGGTGTCTTCGTAGGAAACACCTTAATGTAGTCCAGCGGGCAGTCATTGCAGTGCAAGGGATGGGTCAACCAGTATAGAGAAGAGGGTTAAGGCTCTGGAATGGGACTCAGAAGAATGGGGTTCAATTTCTGGCTCTGACACAGACTCCCTGTGTGATTCTGGGCAAATCACTTAATCTTTCTGTGCCTCAGCTTCCTATTGGTCAAATGGGGATAATAATACTCTCTTGGGGTATAACTTCACTGCTGAGTTAACTCAAGTTACTCCTCTTGAGTTAGCCTAGCTTGAGTGGGAGCAGCCACACTATGAAATAACATGCAGGCAGCAGTGCCCATGCTGGTGCTGCTCTCCCTCATGAGGTGCTAGGACTTCTGCGGGCACGTCCCACTGTTCTGTGTGCACTGCACTAAGTTGAGCTTCTTTCCCAGTGAATTGTGGGAGAACTTCTCTCTCCTTTTGGGGCACACACAAAAGGGAATTGTGGGAAGGCCCTGGAGGACTAGCAGCTAGGGTGACTGGAGAGCAAGGGTAATAAATAGGGACAGGGGCTGGAGGGTAATAGGAACCTATATAAGACAAAGCCCCAAATATCGGGACTGTCCCTATAAAATCGGGACATCTAGTTACCCTACTAGCAGCACCGACATGGCATTAGCCTACATCCACACTATTCAATGGTCATGCTAGCAGCTGAGGAGTTGTGCTCACTTGAGCTGGGGCCTATAGCCCTGATGGGTCAGCCAACATGAGTCAAAAGCACCGCCATGCCGGTGTTCAGGGTTTTTGTGTGTGTATGGGACTTGAGTTAGGGCTAACGTTCTGTGAGGACGTGGGGACGATGTTTGTGTTTCTTATGCTAAGCCCATACAGTTTCCCTGCACTGATGACAGAGCAAGACTCATCCTCCCTTACCCAGGTGCGAGGGAGAAGAAGAGATCAGAGAGGCTTGTACTACCAGCCAAGCATTCAGATTAGCCTGAGCTGCCTGCGTTAAATCCCCCAGCAGGGCCTGCAGCTATACAGCCTGCAGAAGGTGTCTCCATGAGATAAAGACCCTGTTAGTGCTTTCTCTCACTGATGGCAGTGAAGTCTCATGCCAGGTTCCCCAGCTCTCATTCCCATAGAGATGGGAAAGTTACTGTTCCAATGTCATTGTGCCATGCTTCATAACAGGACGGGCTTTGGCAGTTGACCAAGTTTTGGGTTACAGCGACGAAATCTAAGGAGCAGAATACTGCCTGCATTTCAAAGACTGCAGAGGGAGAAAGCCAACTGCTCTGGGATGTTTATTTGTGTGTCTAAGAGTATGTGTTTGTCAGTGTGTGCGTCTGAGTGTTCATGACATGTCAGTGTGTATGTCTATCCCTGTAACAGAGAGATTGTGTAAGTGTGTGTGTGGGGCGGAGTATGACAGTCAATATGTGACTCATGTGTTTGTGCCTGTCCAAGTTAGAGGGTATCTGTGAGTCTTTGTGTGAATACGTGTGTGTGTGTGTCTCTTTATGACAGTGCAAGTCAGCGTGTGTGTGTCCAAGTCTCTGAGGGTGTATGGCTCTGGATGGGAGAGTATACATGTGTCTCAGTGTCTGAGTCTATGCATGTGTGCATGTCTGTGTCTGAGTACATGGATGAATCATTGTGTCCCTGTCTAATGTATGTGTGTGTTTCCGTGTCCAAGCGGGTATGTGTTGATATCTGTGTGTGGATCCAAGTGGACAGGTTTGTCTCTGTCTGGAAGAGTGTGTGTGTGTTGATATAATTGTATATGTATGTCTGATTGTATCCGAGTATACACTGTCTTGGGCAAAATACTTCAAGTACTGAGGGTTAAATACCAATGTACTCTGCCTCTCCACCCTGGGTGACAGGTTTCAGAGTAGCAGCCGTGTTAATCTGTATCCGCAAAATGAACAGGAGGACTTGTGGCACCTTAGAGACTAACAAATTTATTTGAGCATAAGCTTTCGTGAGCTACAGCTCACTGCATCGGATGCATTCACGCTGGGTGAATGCCTGATGAATTGTACCTGCTGCTGGACCTCCGACAGAGATCTCAGTTTACTGGCTTTTTTACACTTTGGCAACACTTGTATAGCTTGTCATGCCAATAAAATCTTATTGAACTGAATTGAATTGTATCTCTGGGTCTGATACTCAGTGTAGCTGTATCTGTGTCTGTGTTTCTCTGCACTTGTCTTGATCCAAGTGCATCTATAGCGTGTGTGTGTGTGTGTATCAGGGTGGATAAAAATCAATGATTTTTTTAAAAAAATTAAAAAATCCAATTTTTTTATTTAAATCGGATTTTTTTGATAAAATGCTTTTTGAGGAAAAAACCTATCTAAAGATAGTTTTAATTAATATATATTATACCTCAAAGATATCTCATCATGGAATAGGGATTATAAATTCTAATTCTATAGTATGAGACAATATATTCATGTAATGTTTAAGAAAAGTTTTGTAAATGAGTTCCAATAGTTCATGGATTAGGGACCCAATTTTATGGAGTTCCTGGGGCTTCCGTATGGATTATTTAGGTTAATCTTTCTGTCTACCCAGTAGGACTCAGTGTTCAGTCTAGAAGATACCATCAGAGATGCTTGGTTTTATATTTCTCAAACTGTGGATTTGTGTCTCCAGAGATAACATGCTTGTTAACAGCAAAAATGGTTTAAAATAAATAAATAAATAAATAATATATAGAGGTGAGAAATAACAGACCTCAACCCTATTGTCCCTCTGCAAATTTGTATACACAGAGTCAATCCCTTACCTCTTTCTAAAAGTGCAAAGTTTCAAAAGGTTCAGTGAATAGAAGATTGTTGGGGGTGGAATAGATCTGGACAAGGAGAAGAAGTCTGGAGACAAATGTGAGAAGGGAGGGACAGGCAGAAGAAACAAAAGTGAAACTGTTTGAGCAGCATATTCCAGAAGTCTTGAGGTCTTTCTGAGTGTAGCCTTCATTGATTTGAAATCTACCATACCATTCTCTCACTAGAAGGGAAAACCTGTAATGGCAGCAGGCTATAAAAGAGACCCAGTTTGGGAATAAGAACCATTCAAGAAATATATGTTTGCGGATGATGTTTTAAAGAAAGTCACACCAATGAACTGGTGGAAGTCACTTAAGCACTTGGATACAGAGACTGTTGAGATGATAATCTCACTTTTAACAGCAGTAGCTTCTTCTGCCGGTGTAGAAAGAATATTTTCCTCCTTTGGACTAATTCATTCCAAATTGAGAAATCGTTTGGGACCTGAAAAAGCAGGAAAGCTTGTTTTTCTTTTCCAAATTAAGAACAAACAGGAAAATGAAGGTGAAGATGACGAATTAGCTGCAGAAACCAATATTTTAAGTTTCTCATGTTGACCTGGCTGACCTAGTCGATTTAATTTTTGTTTTTTTTTAAAAAAAATTTCATTTAACTATTTTAGTTAAAAACAATTTTAACAAAAACAAACCTGATTTTAAAAAACATGAATGTTTAACTAAATTCAAAAATTCATATGCTTGTTTTGTTAAAATATTATGTTTGCTGTTGAACAAAAAAATCCAGAATACATAACGGTGTTGTTTTAGTTAAATAAAACAATTTAAATGTCTGTCTGGTTATGTTCTCCTCCGAATACAGCATGGCAAGCAATCCTCCAAATATTAATGATTAACCCGTTGAATTGGAGATAGTTCACCTCCCAATGACTTCATAAATATCTGCTTCAATTACCTTTGGTAAATGAAATAACCAAACAATCATTCATTTTCTGATATAGCTGTAAAACTAATCCGAAAAGTTTTCAAAATAAATCACTTTAAAAATGTACAGTGTGTAATTTCTAAAAATGAAACCTACATCTATCTCTGAGTTGTGAAGAATATATATTAAGGTTATAACAACCAACAAGAATGCACTTTTATGTAGAAATCCATGATTACATCAAGTCTTCCTGAATTTAAATCAAATCCACCCTGGTGTGTATACATATCTGGATCCTAGCGTGCCCATGTCTTGTATGAAAGTCTGTACTTGTGTCTCTGTGCATGTGTCTGGATAAAAGTGTGTCCAAGACTTGGGGGCCGGGGCGGGGGGTGTGTGTGCATGCAGGTGAACATGTCTGGATTGATGTGTGCTTGTGTGTGAACATGTCTGGATCTGAGCGTGTCTGTGAGTGTGTGTATATGTGCCTGGATCTGTGTATGTATGATAGAGAGAGATCTCCAAGGCAGTAAGATGATGTTCCCCTGAAGCCATGCTGTCTCCATCTGGGCCTGCTCACTGGGAGAGAAATCCCATGTCTCAGGGCAAACAAATGACTCTGGAGTGAAAAGCCATAAATCAGGCTGGTGACAGTCTGTGAGGCATTTCAGTGGGGTTTCAGCTGTTTATGGGGAAGGAGCATGTTCAGTGCTGAGTGATGGTGATAAATGGTTCGGGAAAAATGATACCCCTGTAACTAGCCCACCTTGCAGTCACATTCCACTCCCTTTGTGACTATAGCTATGCATGGTGGAGATAAGCACCTAGGGGCGTGTTATAAAGAGGTGGCTTTGTGCACAAGACTGTCGTAATAACCTTGACCCCAGAACCTCATCTCCGGATCTCAACCCCACTGAAGAGTTGTGGGTGTTTGAAACTCAGAACCCATACAAATGTGACGGCTGGGGTCCATCGCTAATAATAACGTGGTCCTTATACTGGGGCCAGATCTCCTGCTGCAACAGGGCTACAGCTTGGATAAAAGTGGCTTGAAGCCACCTTTGCAGCCCCCCAGTACCAGGAGCTGCTGGGAGGCAATTCACACACCCAGAACTAGAGCAACATCAGGGCTGCTCTAAATTACATCCAGTTGCAACAGCCCCCAAGGGATCGTTCTGCAGCTGGGGATTGCCACAGCACAGCGGCATGCTAGCCACACCCCCTTTCCCTGGCCATGCCCCTGACTTAGGAAGGGAGCTCACCCGTTTATAGAGCTAACACAAACGTTTAACTTTGGTTTGTATGTATTAATGGGCCAGATCCTCAGCAGGTGTAAATCTATGACTTCAGGGAAGCTATGCCGAGCCACACCCACTGAGGAGCTGGCCTATTATTTCTATAAAGGAGGGGGGCTGTAAATCTGGGGTGGGCCCTAAAAATGCTGTTTCACTGGGGGGGGCTATGCAGGCTCAGTCAGCCTGCCTTGCCCATGCAACCAGAATCCTCTCTCCGGCTCAGCAGATGGCTCGGCACCTGCCCCATCCACCTCAGTGGACAATTCATCATTACGCAAGTTTTTCTTTCTTTATGAGCAGGCCCAGCTTCCATGGCCTTGTAACTGGGCCAAGATCAGGGACTCTTCAGCCCTTCTATGAGGCCAAAGACAAGCTCTTGGGAGCTGCATAATGTGTCTGAGCAGGACTAGTCCGGAGCATGGGGGAGGGAGTGTGGTGGATTCTGGCAGCTGTGTCCGCCTGACATTTCTCTCTTTTTCCCTGCCTTTGTTTAACCAGGTACGGGAGGCCGTAGAAACTGACAGTGGAATTACCTGTAACTCCAGGCTCTGTCAATCTCTATTAACACCCTGGCAAAAGAAAGGCCAGCGCAACAAACACAGTTTGCCTGCGTGTTATGACATAGGGTTTTCTTAAGAACCACCCGCATCGTCCACTACTCACAAGAGAACGGGAAGTTCCAGCAAGAAACAAGAATGGGTTAGCCAGGGCTTGTATGTGGCACTTCCTTTCCACAGAGGTGCCCTGGCAACTGTACATGGCCAGTGTACTATCCCACGTGGCTCAAGTGGAAAATTCCCAGGCCAAGGTTTGCATATAAAGACTGTTTCTTCCTGATGTTCAAGGGTGGCTGCGAAGCTGGTGACACACATGGGCCGGCTTTTACAAGTGCTCAGCACGCTGGGGGCTGAGCTTTTGTGGGAATCTGGCCTTAAGCATCGCACTGGGAGCTGCTGGTCATAGAGCAAGTGAAAACCTAGCCCTTTAAGGAGCAAGAGCAACCAAGGGATCCTCGCTGACTCCTAATGGGGTGGGTTAGGGGCCTCCCACAAGCTATAGGGCAAGTGTGCAAACTGAAACTAGCCAGTCAATTTTTCTTTACTCTAAAGGCAATTTTTGGCAAACAGCTCAGCTAAATGAGAAGTGGCGTGTCGATGTTTGCACACATATGTGAAACAATGCCCTCTACTGGAAATGTGATGGGCTTGCTTATATTGAACAGCTCCCTCCTTGCCTTTTCACAAGAGTAACTATGTCATTGTCTTCAGCAGCTCCTTGCTTAGACATGCCAAGTCTGTGAGGTTCCCCCTCAGCCAGTGCTGCTACATTATAATGGATACATCTGCCTGCTGAAAGAAGCCAGGACTATGCTGTCTGTAGTCCCTACTAGAAATAGGTGGAAACTGACCTATTCCTATCGCTTCTAATCACATGCCCCTGAGATTGCTGGAAGACAATAGATCATTTTGCTATTTCAATAGAATTCCTAATGCAAGTGAAATTAAAATCTTCCCTGATATGCAAGCAGGAGTCATGCAGTGAAATTACAGGCTCTTCAATGGAAAACAACACTGCCCATATTTCATTTCTTGTATATTCTAAAAGAAACATTGCACAGACTCAGAAATCACCATTTGTTTGCCATATCTAGGCCTGTAGAAAGCAGGGTAATTACTTTGTAATGTCTCATCCCACATCAGATTGCAAGGAGGACAAGAATTAGCATCCAGAGCTGGGTGAGAAAAGAAAAAGCATTGGAGCGAGAATGGTCTTGTGGTCTGGGTACTGGGCCGGGACTTCAGGAGGTGGGGGTTCAACTTCTGGTTCTGCATAGATACGCTGCATAACCCTGGGCATGCCACTTAATCTATCTGCATTGCAGCTCAGCATCTGTAAAACAGGAATGCAATATTTCCTTACTTCATAGGATACATTTGTTAATGCTTGTGAGGCACTCAGATACTATGGTGACGGGACCGTAAAAGTGTTTAAACATCTGGACTCAGAGACATCTGTGGGCAAAATGTCTGTGGAGAGAAAGACACAAGAAAGAGAATATGTGGAGAAACAGGAAAAGGAGAACTGGGAGACTAAGGATGGAAGAACATCTGGATACTAGCTGGAACATCTGGATCATCTGGAAGAGAAAGATCTGTCAGAACAAGAGAAGTTAAAAGAAGACTAGCTTGGAGAAAATGGTAAGGAGAACATCTGGGTGAGTATCTATTAGAGGTGAAAGGGGGGAAAAAGCAATGAGCCACTGAACAGCCCAATAGGAAGAAGCAAGGCCTTTGGGAGAAGGAAAGCCCAAACATGGATCAAAATTGTGGGCTTGATTCCCCACAGGGACTGATAACCAATGCCAAGGGGGTGTGCTCTGCCCAGAGGTGTAATGGACAGCACAGGATGCAGGGCAGAGGGGAAGCAGGCTCTGTCCCTTTACAAAAAGGAAAATTATCACACATAGCAAAGATCTTCACTGGAGCTTCCCCACTGCTTGTAAGATCCCGGCATAATGCAAGGTGAAGGGGTCTCCTGCATTACAACCAAATGTGCTCTTTGCCTGTCTCCCCACATTGTGACTCCCACTATGATTTTCTGCTGCTGGGAATCTCCTTCTCTAGAAAGCCATTTCTTTGCCGCTTTTGTGAGGCTGCCAACACCATGGAGCCAGCTCTTCTTTCTGCATTACCCCAGCTGGACCTCTTCCTTAAGTGGAAAGAAAAAGAACCACCAAAAATCAAACATGAACCCATTCCTTATGAGGTTTCAGGAGTTAATGATCCCAGGAAAATGGGGGTGGCGGGAACAGGGAGAAGGGAAAACCACAACTTAGTAATGACAACAGATTCATTAAGAAGTCATTAGTCTCTGTCAGGAGCTGCTTTAATAAACAAATGCCAGGAACTGCAGTTCTGCCTTAACACCACTGCTGTGCTAAACACCATTGGGGCCACCTGAATGCAACTAATTAAATGCCATTTAAAGCTCCCCAAAACCTGGCAGTGGATTTCCAAGGCTCTGCCAGCTTCCTGTGTCAGCCTTGGAAGCCACCTCATTTGTAATTGTCTTTCTCAGAGATGAACAGGGCAGAGGTGCTGTCGCTTCTGGCAAAGAATTCTGTTTTTCTTTCTCAAAGAAGGAGAAGAAGCGCTTTCTAAAGTTTACTTTCTTCTTTCACTTGTTTAACCTAAATCGTGAGCCTTCCAAATGTCTTTCTAATGAGAACAGCAGCCTATTTACATTGGCTTTCAGCAGCATAAACAGCCAAGGTGAGAAACTGACCCCTGCACACAAAAATGGATTCCATCAGCCAGCAATAGGGAAGGCCATCTCTCAGAAGGTGCAAGCCAAGTCTATATCTCCTCCAGCTTAACCAAAAGGACTGACTTCCTGCTTTCCTTCCCTGCACATGCAGTTGTCAAGGAAGCATGAGTCTGTGATATCTTCTCTGCAGTCTAAGGGGGTGTGCGTATTAGGGATTTTTGCTCTGGGGTTGCTACACTGCAGCAAGCTGTGCTGATATGAACCCTGCTGTGATTCAGTGCCCTGCATCTATGCCAGGGTTTCACGGTTGTAGATACACCAGTGTAAAAACCCCTGTTGTAGACAAGCCCTAAACTCAGCGGCTTTGATTTCAGCTTTGGAAGGCAGGTAAGGTTCAGGCCTGTCAGTAACAATCAGGAGAGGTCCGTTGAGCTGATCTCCCGGAATAAGTAGGCAGATCACCATCTGGTGGAAGAAGCCTCAGCTGGGAATTCCCAGGAAAACAAAGGCTGCTTAAAGTGACAGCCTGAAGCTGAAGAACATTGAGTCCATGTGCCCTGGAACTGTGGAAAGGTTGGGGTCTGGGTCAGGATTTCACAGCTTGACCCTTTCTCTATAATGAGCTGCATCTAAACCCTGGCTCTGAACTCCACTGGCTTCTGGGGAAGGTCGGACTTCAGGGCTGGGGCCACTCACCTGTTCTAATGGGCTCTCACTGCCAATGCAATGCCTATTTAAATATTCCCATGACCCATTGCAGTCTTTCAACTGGCTTCAATAGGTTTTGGATCAGGTCCTGGGGGCACAGCTGGAACAAACTCTGTTGGCTTTATTCTCAACTCCCCCATTCCTATGCTTAGGAGAGGGATAAGGGGTCCATGTGTGGGTGGGTTTTAAGGTGGCTTTATCTACCTTTGAGCTCCGCATACTGTGGAGCCATGCCGGGACTTGCCCAGCTACAGATGTAAATAAGAGCAACCTCGGGGCTGCTCTAACTTACTCTCTGTTTCCCATGGCTCCCTATGGGCCATGGAAACAGAATTGTTGTTGTGCCATGCCTCTGACATGTCCGCTGTCTGTCCCCTGTGCTTGGGTTTGGGAGCAGGGCCAGTGTAGATCCCTTAAGCCACCTTTGCCCTCTCTAGAGAGGCCCCATCGCACAGGAGGTATTTTCAGGGGCTGTTTGCATTCACTTTGTGGTCCCTTTACACTGCCAAAGCACTTCAAAGGTAGAGTTAGCCATCCAGCAGGAAGACTTCCCATGTAAAAGGAAATCTCCAGTGGCTTGGAGCAGTATAGCAACTCTTATGCCACCCAGCTACAGGCTTAGGGGTGGCACTCAGGGAAAAGGTGTGTGACTGAGGCTTCCCTGATCTCTGACAATCCCCAGCTGCCATATTGACCCCTTGGGGCCCATAAGAACCCATGTGTGATTTAGAGCAGGCTTGAGTCTGCTCTAACTTATGCTGAGGACCATCCTGATACAGAGGAGTCTAGGTGAGTTTTATGCCACCTTTGTACATTCCCAACCTGCATTATGTACTTCTTCACTGCAGCAGAGGATCTGGTCCCAAGTACTGGACAAGGATAAAGGTCCAGATCTTCTGGGACTGTAAATCAGTGAAGATCTGTTGAAGTCAATAGAACTACACTGATTTACACCAACTGAGGATTTGCATCCAGGACATTTTAATATGTAAACATTTATCAAAGTAACTTAGGTAAAAATCAGCTCTGATCTTTTGGTCCTGGCCATCCTTTGCCCATGTACATCATGTCCTCTTGTGTCTGAATACAGCTTGGCTTCTTCTTAACACTGGGAATTCTCTCTATGCTAATTCAGAACCTTAATATTTGCATCTATCTGTATAATCAAATCAATGTAACCACATGCTCTCTGTTTTCCTTGAGATTCTCTTTGTTTGTTTTGTCCTTATATTTCCTGACATTTTTTTTTGATCCCGTAATCAGAGGTACTGCTTTAGTTCTGCACACACTAAGGAACCTTGGCAAACACGCAATCCATAAAGTATACAGCATAGTTATAGAAGAATTTACATAACAGTGACAGAGAAGACATCAAAAAGACTCAGGGATTAGATTTAGGAGCAATTACTGAAATGTCTCAAATAAAGGATGAGGGGGTTGGAAGCTGATGGGAAGTTTGATACACTGATAAATGTTCGGGTCCTTTTCATCTCTATAAGTGGCACTTGTCATTCAGTTTTATGCTTTGCAGAGAAGTTTCCAACCACTCACAACTAGAAATCACCCCAAACTCCCCTTTTGTATTTTACAGCTGGAGCGGCAGAGAAACACCCTCGAATGGTTCAGGCTCCACATTACTCACACTTAATAGTTTTTAAAAGTGAATTAAGGATCATCTGAGCGAGACAAGGTGGCTGAGGTAATATCTTTTATTGAACCAATTTAGGGTTTGTAGGGACAGTCATAGAACACATAGAATCACAGAAGATTAGGGTTGGAAGAGACTTCAGGAGGTCATCTAGTCCAACCCCCTGCTCAAAGTAGGACCAACCCCAACTAAATCATCCCAGCCAGGGCTTTGTCAAGCTGGGCCTTAAAAACCTCTAAGGATGGAGATTCTACCACCTCCCTAGCTAACCCATTCCAGTGCTTCATCCGCCTCCTAGTGAAATAGTCTTTCCTAATATCCAACCTAGACCTCCCGCACTGCAACTTGAGACCATTGCTCCTTGTTCTGTCATCTGCCATCACTGAGAACAGCCGAGCTCCATCCTCTTTGGAACCCCCCTTCAGGTAGTTGAAGGCTGTTATCAAATCCCCCCTCAGTCTTCTCTTCTGCAGACTAAACAAACCCAGTTCCCTCAGCCTCTCCTCGTAAGTCATGTGCCCCGGTCCCCTAATCATTTTCGCTGCCCTCCGCTGGACTCTCTCCAATTTGTCCACATCCGTTCTGTAGTGGGGAGCCCAAAACTGGACATAATACTCCAGATGTGGCCTCACCAGTGCTGAATAGAGGGGAATAATCACTTCCCTCGATCTGCTGGCAATGCTCCTACTAATGCAGCCCAATATGCCATTAGCCTTCTTGGCAACAAGGGTACACTACTGACTCACATCCAGCTTCTCATCCGCTGTAATCCCTAGGTCCTTTTCTGCAGAACTGCTGCTTAGCCAGTTGGTCCCCAGCCTGTAGCGGTACATGGGATTCTTTCGTCCTGAGTGCAGGAGTCTGCACTTGTTCTTGCTGAACTCCATCAGACTTCTTTTGGCCCAATCCTCCAATTTGTCTAGGTAACTCTGGACCCTGTCCCTACCCTCCAGCATTCCTACCTCTCCCCCCACCTTAGTGTCATCTGCGAACTTGCTTGGGATGCAATCCATCCCATCATTCAGACCATTAATCAAGACGTTGAACAAAACCGGCCCCAGGACCGACCCCTGGGGCACTCCGCTTGATACCGGCTGCCAACTAGACATCGAGCAGTTGATCACTACCCGTTGAGCCCGACAATCTAGCCTGCTTTCTATCCACCTTATAGTCCATTCATTTTTTAATGGCAAGAATACTGTGGGAGACTGTATCAAAAGCTTTGATAAAGTCAAGATATATCATGTCCACTGCTTTCCCCATATCCACATATCCTGATGATTGGAATCCCCCACTCACAGTGCAGTTACAACATGGGCAGTGTCATGGTAAAGTTACTTGCACTGATTGGGGTTCTAGCTTGGGACTCACAAGACTCTGGGTTTAATTCCCTACTCTGCCACAGCAGTGTGACCATGAGCAAGTTACTTAGGCTTACATAGGTCACATCGCATCACAAAGGTATTTCAGCACCTAAATACCTTAGAGAATCTGCCCTTAATTTCTGTCTGCTTCAGTTCCCCATCTGTAAATAAGGAATAATACTTCCCTACCTCACAGGGGTATTGTGAAGATAAATACATTCAAAAGATTGTGAGTTGCTCTGATACGTACAGTAACGGGGGCTGTATATGTTCCTAAAAGTAGACTTGTATATTATTCAGACATCTTCTGTATTTTCCACAGTATGCATCCGATGAAGTAAGCTGTAGCTCACGAAAGCTTATGCTCAAATAAATTGGTTAGTCTCTAAGGTGCCACAAGTACTCCTTTTCTTTTTGCGAATACAGACTAACACGGCTGTTACTCTGAAACCTATTCAGACACTGTGGCCAGAATTTCCAAAAGAGCTTTCCCAGCGTTTTGTTCAATGGCTCTCATACACTATTACTGGCAGGCAAAGCCCTCTAGAAGTTTTGGACCTGTAGGCAGATCTAGGGCCCAATCCAAACCCCTGTAGACACTAAAACAAGCGGTCAGATTTTCAGACGAGCTGTGCACGTGGGTGCCCAGCACCTTTGAAAATCTGGCCTCAGTTATGGGTGCTGACTAGCATTTGGAGCTCTTCACTGTATAAAGTTCCAGACAAGGTGTGGCCCATGGTAAACAAGACAGACAAAGCTGGAACTCAATCTGTGTGGAAGCGTGTGTGTGTGTGTGTGTGTGTGTGTGTGTGTGTGTGTTGCAGCTGTTCTGTTCAATAAATGCTTCCTGTTTAAGACAGAGTATATGACAGCCATAACCAAGGCAAGCTTCTCCCAAGATACCCCTTACCCATGTGCCTCAGACCTAACCTACAAGGAATCCATCCAGTCCCTGATCTCTGCTAAGATGATTCCCAATTAGTTTCAGTGGTGATGATGGTGGTTTTTTGTGCTGAGGGGACACCTGTGCCATTGGGAAATGGGCTGTGACCCACCGAACTCATTTCACTTCCATCAACAGTCAGCTGATAACAGCAACTAGATTAAAAAATGCTCCTTTAAAAAAACCCTGAACAACTAGTCAGTGAATTTGTTTATGGCCAAGTGCCATGCCCTCCTCTTGGATTGGAAGTGACCTTTGAGTAATAAGAGGAGAAGCTGGGGCTATGAATTGCTGGGAAGTGGGACCGAGATTCAGAGTGCAAGATTCTCCTCTCACTTACATTAAGTTCACATTGGTGTAACTTCATTGATTTCACTTGGGCTTACACCAGTGTTACTGAGATCAGAATCTGGCCCTGTGTCTCTCACGCTCTCTGGGCCTGATTCTTAGATATGCTGGGGGCAGAGATTCAGGGGCAGAGGGGCAGAAGTGTCTTTAAGCCAGCACCCTTCTCCCTCCAGTATGCTGAGGCCATTCAGTGGCCTGCCTAGCCTCTGGTGTGAGTTAGAGCAGCCTCAGGGATGCTCTAACTTATGCTCTGTTGTACATGACTCCCTGGAAAGCAGAGAATTTCTGTAGCAGGGTGCACTCCAGCCACAACCACTCCCCATCCTTGGCCCACCTCAATACAGGCCGGGGGCTGGGAGCAGAGCTGGTGCAGAGCTGTTATGCCACCTCAGCATGGGCTGGGGAGGCCCCGTGCACAGGGCATATTCTCCAGGGCTGTTTCCACTCTAAGAGCTGCCAAGGGGCCTTAGTGTAACTGACAAACAGGTCCCAGGTCCCAATCCCCCCTGTCCATACACACTGCCTGTCTCACTCTTCCCGAGGCTCTCCTGTTGATTCTAAGGGGTTTTGCCACCTAGCAAATTCTGGGTTGGGCCACCGCACATAATAACATGAGGAGTGCATCCTGTTTCCATGCAGGTCCAGTTTGTACTAATGAGAATTTAGATCAAAGAAATGTGGGGTGAGCCCAGCTCCCCAGGGGAGTCAAGAGCTGGGGCCTGGGTCCAATCCTGCCTCCCATTGACATTGCATGGGAGTTTTGTGTTGATTTCAATGGGAACAGGATCAGACTCCGTTACCAGCTTCTTTGCCTACCCCAGGCTCTAATTCAATAGTGGGCTATGTTTTGGTGTCAGCCTGCAGGAAGGGTTGTGTTGAGGCACTCCTCAAAGGCACCGCTAGCACCCGGGGATTTAATTGCACACTTGGTATTCTATTCAGTTTGAAACTAGGAATTATTTATAAAAAGAGAAATCAAGAGAAAAGGGGGTTAAAAAAACCTCAGAGCTTTTGAATGTTCATGCTGTGTGCAAGTGATCAGCCCCTCCAATCGTAGCCCGATGCCAGGGGCTGCTAGCAGTGCAGTATGAAGGTCCATCATGCTGTCAGTGTGATGCAGAAATCGGAGCAATGGAGCAGAGCTAAAGCCCAGCACTGATCTGGAATATAGATAGATATGTAGCTCTATAACCAAAGGTCTCAACTCTTACCTGCCTTACTTTTTCACTCACCCTTGTACAAAGTGACACAGTTCCGATCTGGTGGAATTGTACGCTCGCTCTGCTCAGGCACAAATGAGCTCACAAGATGCAAGCGTACCCACACAAGGAGGTGGAGAATCCAGCTCTGTATCTATATCATCTTTATCCTTAATGTTTGGCTTCAGGTCCAGCTCCAATATGGTAATAACCAGCTGGAAGCTTCCTTATTGACCTCTACCAACACATTGCATCCTGTGCTCCATTTCCATGAAGACGGGGCAAATGGGTCCATTAGACCCTCACACTCCTCCTGGGGATGGGTGATCAGTGCAGGTGGGATCCCCAGATGTATTCCTTCCCATAGTCTGCGTCTTCCCTCTTCCCTTCCCCTAGTGTCTCCCAGTCCCACACAATAGAGGGTTATTATTGGCATTGCAGGAAGAGGGAGGGGAGGGAAGGGACTGGGAGATACCAGCAGTGACTTTGCAGCATGATGCCTCTGTCCCCCTGCCCTCCCCCTTTGCTACCAGGGAACACAAGGAAGTGCCAGATTTGCTTTGTCTCCTCACAGCTGATGTCCTTGCCCCAGAAATATATCATCAGGTTTCATTTGCAGTGGGTCCTTTGACTAGAAATACCCTGCCCCTGCCCTCCTCCAGACTCAGCGGCTGAATCCAGCTGTCCTGACAGCCAGGGAAAGCTATTTATTCTGTCACTTATTTATTTATTTCCTCCAGGAGCCGCTTTAAATAGCTGAAGGCTGGGAGCTAGGCTGACAGCGAGCCAAGGGCGATGGGGGTGGGAGCCACGGTGGAGTTTCCATCCAGTTCTTGAATTCTCTCCCTGGGTTGCAGTGAATGATGGGGATGGACTTGCCTGAATTCTCAGCTGAGAACTAGGGGAATCTGCTCCATGCTGTGGGGAGTTCCTTCCTCCTCTTTCCTCTACATAACCACTCCCCCTGGTCACCTCCCCAATTTTTGGGGTGAATTTGGTGGTGCTTAGAGGCTGATAGGACAGAGAGGGTGGAGGCTGTGCAAGCATACGCAGCTCTTTGCTGATGTATCCTGCTCCTGAAATAACCCTCCATTTGCACTACTGGACTTGCGCACTTGCTTTGCTAATATACCTTAGTTATGTACTTCAGCAGACCCTGCTATTCCCGTGCTAGGCTTCCCACAGAGCTCTGCAGAGTCCCAGGCTCCAATGGGGAGCTCTGCTGATGCCCCTCAGTCCTGACCTTCAGCTAGTCTAATTCTGCTTTGCAGACATACCGGATGCCTCAGTATACCAACCCTCATCTACCCCTGCTATTCCAGTCCCACGCTCCCCACACCGCACTACCAATGCCCTCCATGCCAATGTGGTAATTAACAAGGAGGCCTGTAGTTTTGACAGATGCTAGCAGGTCGAGGTAAAGGCTGTGGGGGAATCTAGGGTGAAAACTACACATTGCCTTGTGCTCATAGGGGGTTGGCTACACTGCAATCATGCGCGTGTGTGTAGACGTACCTGAGCTTGCTTTTATATTGCTAGTGCAAGTACCCAATAGCAATGAAGCCGTTGCAAGATGAGCTTCAGCGCATGCTTTACTACCCCCTCCTGGGTCCCTGAGTAACTACTCAGGTGGTTATTCCATGCTGTTTCACTGCTATCCGTACCCAAGCTAACTAGATTACATATGGTGCAATCACACTGCTGCCTGAAATCAGATCTTCTCTTGCTGTGTAGACCTACCCTAAGATATAACTAACTTCACACATGTTGAGGACTACACTGCCTTTTCAGGTGCGCTAGCTAGCACTTTCGAACGTCAAGTCTTTAAATCCTGGTCTAGACCAGGCCTTGGGGGCCTGATCCTGTGAGGCACTGAGCAGCCTCCGTTCTTGCCCAAGCCAAAGGGAGCTGAGGATGCTTGTTGCTTCCTCAGCCTGGGCTTGTCAAGCACCAAAGCAGCATCAGCAAGGCACAGAGTGATGGCTGCTAATAGATGAGTCATTCCTAGTGATTAGAAAGGGCCCTTCTTTTTTTTTTATAAAGGAGCCATGGAGAGATGCCAGTGAACATAACCTCTGTGACTGCTGGAAGAATCATTCTGCGGAAGAATTAACAGCGGAATATTAGTTGCCGGCAAAGACCTTAATTAGCAGATTCAGCAGAGATTCCAATTTAAAAAAAAAGCCATGTGCTCGCCTCACGGCTTTTCTGGAGATGCAGAGAAGTGGAGGGGGGTGGCAGCCCTGACTGGGTTTCTGAAAAGCCTCTGATAAGGGGCCATGGAGGGAGCTAGGAAGGGAAAGCTAATGGGATTACTGAGGCTAGGGGTAGCTATAGCAAGAGCCATGGGTGATGATTAATGAGGGATCTGTTTCAGTTAAGAAGGCAGCAGCTGCAGGGTCAGACAGAAGCAAGGCTGGGGGGTCGTTACTAACCTTCTCTGCTGGAAAGGAGGCAGAACGCTAGGTCTGCCAGACTGATCTCACTCATGGAGAGAGCAGTTCCCCCCCAGTTTTTAGTGACCAGTGCCTGCCACCCCAGTTTTAACCCTTTAGATACAGCAGGCAACAGACAGCGCATGCATGTCCTCCTTAGCATACCACACACACGCCTGGCTGAATGGAAGTTGAGAGGGTTGGAAAGACAGTGCAGGGTTTTCGCATTTCTCCCAGGGCACCTGGACTTTTTCATACATGCACAACACTCTGCTCTCACCAAGGGAGTCTAGGCCAGTGGATCAGGATTTGGGTTCTGCATGGCAAGGTCCAGCTTGTGACATGGAACAATAGGGGAGGGATAGCTCAGTGGTTTGAGCATTGGCCTGCTAAACCCAGGGTTGTGAGTTCAATCCTTGAGGGGGCCATTTGGGATCTGGGGCAAAAATTGGAGATTGGTCCTGCTTTGAGCAGGGGGTTGGACTAGATGACCTCCTGAGGTCACTTCCAACCGTGATATTCTATGACTCATTGACAGAAAGGAAACCCAGTCCCTATGTCACTGGGGCCAGTTCTGTGATGGAGAGGAATGGATGGGTTATACGGATACAGATCAGCTCGGGTGGATAATATTATGAGCTGGGATAGTCTTGAAATTTGTATCCAGATTTCTTTCTAAGACACTTCCCACACAGCTCATAGCAGTTTGGATGTAGGATTTTGGTTTGTCCCAGTTATGGAGATGATGGGCAAAATTCAGAATTGGATCCAGCTTCAGATTTCAAACACCTACCCAGGATCAGAGGTGTCTGGATCAAGGAAACTCTTCTGTCTCCTTACGGTGAAGGCTAGTCTTATGATGAAGACACTGAACTGGGACCCAGGACATATGGAATCACTCCAAGCCAAATTTTCAAATACTCAGCCCTCTTAGTTGAGGCCACATTTTCAGAGGAGCTCGGTAGCTCCCACTGTGACACACCATTTACATATGTGTATTGTGGTAGCACCTAGGAGTTCCAGCCATGAACCAGGACTCCAGTGTGCGAGGTGTGTACAGACTTATGGGCAGATTTTCAAAAAAGCTCAATGCCCAATGTGCACCCAACCTGCTGGGCTCTTTTGCAAAGTGGCCCTTAGTCTCTCTGAACCTCAGTTCACCTATCTGTAAAATGGGGATAATAATTCTTTCCTCTCACTCTTTGCCTGTTTTGTTTAAGACAGGAAGCTCTCTAGGACAAGACCGTTTCTTAGCCTGTGCATGTACCGCACCTCGCACAATGGGATCCAGATCTTGGCCAGAGGCTCAAGGCACTTATGCATTACAAATAATAGGAACTGGTTATTTAGTGTGGAGCCTGTGTTGGTCAAAGGGGATGATGTTTTCCAAAATCCCAGCAATCAGTGGCCCTCTTGTGACCCACAGCAGACAGCAGCCCTTGTGCTCGTGGTAAGGACAATGAGCAAAGGGGGCGGGAAATAAATGGTACAATAACAGAAAAACAAATAAAAGCTACATCTTGTAACTGCAGCTTTCCTCTCTGTAGTTTTATACCAATCAGTGTTCAACCGCCAGAGCAGACACTAAACGCAGCCAGCCCGTTATTGCTTGTTAGGAGCAAGCAAAGCCTGGAGGCCTGAGAAACCTGCCTTTCAAATGGAAATGAAGAGATGAAGGGAGCAGAGAGGGGAGCCATGGGTTGTGTGAGACTTTGGGGTGTGCATGGCACACAAGGAGAAACAAGGTGGTGTGCATTGTCGTGGTAACCCAGACAAATACAAAAATGCCAGTAAACACCACTCACTCTCTTTCATTCTGAATCTTTTATTGAGCAATAGCTCTGGGGCAGAGAACACAAAAAACACAAACAAGGGGAAACAGGAGGAATCAAATGGAGCCGGGCCCCTGTTCCCACTCCCTGCCCTGGACACCTTGTGTTGTTTTCTGCCCATCTTGCTCCAGTCTTTATCTCCTCAACAGGTTGATATGGCACAAAGCGAAAGACGAGCACAGTGCACAGAGAGACACCAGGCGCTGGCTCCATCCCAGGGGGAGAGGGCGGAGGAGGCTGATAGCTACAGAGCTGAGGAAGCTTTGTGTAGTGTGACAAAGGGAAGATCTCTGGGGTGTTTATATGCTGTGGTGCGTGAATAAGATGAGAAGAGTGTATCTCTCTCTTAATTTAAAAAGATGGCAGCAGAGCTAATGGAAAAATCCAGGAGGGGATGGGGTGAAGCACAGAAAAGCACATCCTAAGCTCCTTCTTCCTGGCTGGAACAGAGATTCAAGGAACTTTTATTCACCCTGGTACCGATTCCATTCCTGGTAACACAGGTAGGCAACACACCCACTGATGTCTGAGAGAGATGCACTGGAATGGCAGTCTCAGATCCAAGCCCTCCTCCCCCTTTAAGCTTTCAATGAGATTCTGATGTAAGGTGAGATTTAAACCTCATAGGTCCATTGCTATTTTCTGGATGTGCCTGTAAATTGCAAGCAAAGATTCCTCACCAGTGAGGGGAAGCTGTATTGGACACCCAGTGCCTTGAAACAGTCTACATAAATCCAGAGACATGGGGGAAAGAAACAAAGTTAAGACGGGATGAGGTGTATGTTGCTTTCTCTATGACATCTTTAAATCTCTGAAGGATCTTGCTGTCAGTCGAGGATAGTGGCCATTTTGTTTGCCGTTCAAGCAGACTGTTACAGAGGGGACACACACACACACTGCTCTCTCGTAGGATCTTTACTTTCTTCACTTGTTGTTCCCCTTACATTTCTACAGGGCTGCTCTCTTGTGGAAGCAACTGCCATTTTATATTCAGTTCAGGTGTAGAATGTTACAGAGGAGACACACACTATGCTCTCCTAAAGGCTGTGTCTACATCAGCTCTTTTTGGGGAACATTTCCTAGTATTTAACTGCCATTGTTGCAGCTCCCCTGATGATGAAAATGGTGGGAGAGCTACCGTAGATGGGACAAGAGACAGGAGGTTTCTGCTATTTTGTCTAACCCTTGTGCTCACGCTGTTGTAAATACCAACGGTGGAGCATTGGTTGGAGATTTCGAACACATGGCTTACGTAGAGCAGGCGATAGAGACTTTACTTTTGTTCTTTCTTATCTTGTTGCTTGCCCTTGGTCTAAAATAAAAGTTAGAGCAAAAGCTTGCAGTTGCTCTTTGTGTATAGAACACATAACAGGAAAGCAGTCCCCTTAAAACCACAAATTACTATTTGATTAAGTACATTCATGTCACCTTCCAAGGGCTTGATGGAAAGACTCCCATAACTTCAATGGATTTTGGCTCAGCTCCTAACTGATACTAAAACACACATACAGAAAATGAGTTAATGATCAGCATCCACTAAAGATGCAACATGTTTGATCACCACTCGATGACACTGCAGCCTGTTAATTGAATTCTTGACTGGCAGTAAAAAAAAACAACCCTGACCATCTTAAAGCTTAAAGGAGCTCTGAATACATCAGGCATTGTAATCAATTGTTTTTTAAAACCCACAAACATAGTGCTCTTTAAAGAGTTTATTTCCCTCTGCACCAACTGCCTGCCTGTATATTTGATATGAGGGTGTAGGAGGAGGAGAGAGCAATATAAAACTTCTGCAATGCAAAGCTCTTCCTGTAAAAACTGGACAACGGTATTTCAGTGCGCGCACAGCCCATGTGTTCATATAACGAGGGACTCCATCAGCTTCACTTTACCCCTGTAACTTCTTTCCCAGGGTGGCTATAAAGAAAACTGACATGGGAGGAGGAAACCAAACTACTTTTCCTGCATTGGCAGGGGGAGTTCGATCTTTTTAGGTCTCCTCTAACTCTTTTTAGGTCTCCTCCTCAGTGGTTAAGTATCAGAGGGGGAGCCGTGTTAGTCTGGATCTGTAAAAGCGGCAAAGAGTCCTGTGGCACCTTATAGACTAACAGACGTATTGGAGCATAAGCTTTCGGGGGTGAATACCCACTTCATCGGATGCATGTGCTCCAATACATCTGTTAGTCTATAAGGTGCCACAGGACTCTTTGCCGCTCTAACTGTGGTTGTTCCTTTATTTTATAGTATCGGCCCTGATTTATTATCCGCTTTATGGTTGCTGTAAAACAGCCACAAAGCAGAGAAATAAAGTAACTAGAGGAACAATCCCCATCCCGACCTGACCTGTCTCTTTACTGTAGCTGCTGAGCCGCAGCATTGGATAATGGGAGAGGAACAGATTTTGGTTCCTCTCCCATTACCTTAAATTTGAATAGCAGAAAAATTTTGTTTCTCTCAAACTCCAAGTATCCAAAGATTTTGGATGTCTGTCCCCTGGGCCATTTAGATGATCAGAGTTTACCTCTCTAATTTTGCTCAGTGGGACAACCTCATTGGAGTTGCAGGACTATATTATCAGACAATATAGGGCTTGTATTGACCGGCATAATTATTCGTGAAATTGACCGGCATAATTATTATGCTATATCCATGCCAGTATAACTCCCTCATGCGGACACTCTGTTATGGAATGAAGTCACTAATAGCTACACAGCTATAGCTATGCTGATCAATTTCCCCTTGTGCACAAATCCCAATTCCAGCGTCCCGCATTGCAGTCCAGACAATACAACGCGGGAGACTCCAGCTAAACTAACAGACAGCACTGAGCATTCGCCCTTTCCGTTCATTGCACTCCTTGAGATAAGAGATAAAAATTTTTCTCCAAACAGACAGTCTCAAAGGAACAGGTGGCTTACTCCGGCTAATATGATATAACAATGTATGAATCTGTTTGATACAGCATCTTTCTTACTCCAGCAATGGGTTACCAACATAGGTAGGGCGCTGAAAGACTGAGAGAACTGTGCATAAGGCAAAGGCTAATTTTTGTTGAGCAACACATACAGCCTTGGGCAAAGGAAGATGGATAGAGGGAAAATGCCCCCACCTTTGTGTTGGCTTAGGTTGTAATAGAGGGCTCCATCTCCCTCTGGGCTTGTTCAGAGCAAACTGCCCCTTTGTTGCCAGCCGACTTTGAAGCTCACCTGGTACCTAGAAGAACTTGGAAGACTTCTGAAGTCAGTGGACCAGGTGTGTAAACTAGCCTAGCCCTCTTAACTTCTATGGAGCTACACTGATTTACACAGCTGAGGATCTGGCCCAGTCAGTACTTAAAAAGTGCCCCTGGGTATCAGGAGAGCTTCATTTATCCTGTCTCTCTTTCTCCTTAGTCCCAGCAACAACTGATGTACTCACTTCTTCTTCCTATGGCGCTTAGACCTTATGCTCACCCTTTCTCCACATGGGGATGCACAGGCATGTGCAGAACACAACTCACTCCTGCCAGTGCAATGGGCTCTCTCCAATTACACTCTGTCCCTCCTCAAGACACATTTCTCCCACGATGCCTTTCAATCCACCTATATGCACAAGAATATCAATATACCCTGTCCAATCTGGAGTCTGGACTTTCTGATTCTTGGTCTCCAGGTGCACTATATATCTGCACATGGTGATGAGGGCCTGTCTAGGGTTGCCAACTTTCTAAGGGCACAAAACTGAACACCCTAGCCCCTCCGCTTCCCCGAGGCCCTGCCCCCTGCTCTGCCCCTTCCATGAGGCCCTGCCCCCCACTCACTACATTCCCCCTCCCTTGGTGGCTCACTGTCCCCCACCCTCACTCACTTTCACTGGGCTGGGGCAGGGGCTTGGGGTGAGGGAGAGGGTGAGGGCTCCGGCTTGGGGGGCGATGAGGGATTCGGAGTGCAGGAGGGGGCTGTAGGTTGAGGCAGGGAAGTGGGGCAGGGGATGAGGGGTTCAGGGTGTGGGAGGGAACTCTGGGCTGGGGCAGGGGTGCATGGGGGTGAGGGCTCTGGGCTGGGGTTGTGGCTCTGGGGTGGGGCCAGGGATGAGGGCTTTGGGGTTCAGGAGCGGGCTCCAGGCTTGGGCAGGAGGTTGAGGTGCGGGGGGTGAGGGCTCTGGGCTGCGGGGGTGGGCTCTGGGTTGGGGCCAAGGATGAGGGCTTTGGGGTGCAGGAAGAGGCTTGGGGTTGGGGCACGGACTTACCTCTGGTGGCTCCCGGTCAGCCGCGCAGTGGAGGCGGGGGCTAAGGCAGGCTTCCTGCGTGTTCTGGCACCGTGCTGCGCATGCCCCAGAAGCAGCCAGCAGGTCCAACGCTAGTAGGCCAATGGGAGTGCGGAGCTGGTGCTTGGGGTGGGGGCAGTGTGTGGAGCCCCATGGCGCCCCCGCCTGGGAGCCGGACCTGCTGGCCACTTCCAGGGTTCAAAGCGGTGCCAGGACAGGTAGGGACTAGCCTACCTTAGCGCTGCAGCACCGCCGACCGGACCTTTTACGGCCCAGTTGGCGGTGCTGACCGGAGCTGCCAGGGTCCTTTTTTAACTGGGTGTTCCGCTCCAAAACCAAAGACCTGGTCACCCTAGGCCTGTCTCATCTAGCCGGTAAAACCCATGTGCCTGCACACAGGCAGCGTTCAGCCAATAAACACTAATAATGCCTATGGTCTTGAAAGACACTTGCAAGACCTGCTGCTGCCTTCCCTCACAGCTGCGTGGCCCGCATTGAATCCAATAGGTTTAACTGACAGCTCAGTTTGGCCCACTGGGAGCACATTATGTCTAAATCTAATGTTAGCAAGTGACTGGTCTCAGCATTCCTGAAGCAGGGGGATGAACCTGATACTGGGCTTCTGATTTTAAGTTTTACCTGATAAAATTCCCCAATTAACTCCCCTCCCTCCCCCGCAACAATAAACATCTGAAAAACACTGGAAATTGCTACTTATATCGAGGGCTTCTCTACACAGAGCAGTATTGCATATGATTGGGATGTGTTTTTTAAAGTGCAATAATGTATTGCACATTAATTGGTGCATTTAGACCTTGCTGGTGTGCACTAGGGAACCTTTAGTGCACTTTAACATAGGGCTGTTTGAAACTAGGCAACATTACAAAGAGAAGGCGCTGAAAGCCCCCTGATTTCTGGCCATCCACATAAAACTCAAAAATAAACTCCAAAAAATGAAATCAATAACCCCCAAACCCAGAAGCCATGTTGATGGCTAGCCTTGTTTGCCTCTGCGCCCACAGGGGTGAAACGCACCATCAGTCAGTATGTCTCCACCAATCCTATGCACCAACTAACAGGCTGGCCTGCCCCTTTAAGGGTCAGGGGATCTGGGGCCAGCCAGCTCTGAGTTGATCAGACCCATCTGGAAAGGGGCCGGTGAAACCTCAGTTCAGAGGGAGTGGCAGGAGGGACAGAGAGAGGCAAAGGAAGAGAGAGGCTCCTCTGAGAGCTGTAGCTCAGAGTGGAATGAGGAACTGTGTGATATTCTGTGTTTGGAGAATAAAAGTGTGGTCCTGGAAAAAGACTCTGGGTGTGGCAGAGTCCTCGTAGGTGGGCTGAGAAGACAGGCAAATAGGCAGCAGCTAGCTTAAAGCCAGACTCTGTAGGTGGCACTATGAGATACCACTTAAGTGCCACTTTGAGGACATATTGTTTCCTTCTTATTCCTTTCCCCCCATGGCTTCCTATTGTCCGTTACACCCACATGCTATGTGTATGGACAGCGCCTAGCACAATGGGACCCTGGTTTGGTTTGGGGTGTGAATTTTGCCTGTTTTCATACAACGGGTTTGCTCCCTCTGCAAGGACTGGGGGAGGCTCCAGGCCACAGCCCCTTGTATAACTCTCAGAGGAAGAAGGGTCCATTCTGACAGCTCTGATATCTCCTTCTCCATTTCCATGAGCAGCATAGTTTCTCATTCTGTCACTTAAACCCAGGCTCCCCGGCGCACTGTAACTTTCAGGGCACAGTGGCAAGTGGTGCTCTGCCCTCCAGTGGATTCTGTCTCCTACCAAATCAGCTCTCCCAGTTCCAAGTGCACACAGCCTTCCAAAAGCCCTCATTAAACATATAACTCCAGCCCCAGGGAGCATTTGATTTGACTACGGAGGGAAAGTTATGGGTTGGGGTTGGGTGAGCAGAGGGGGTAGGTGAGCCAGGTAAGTACTTTCCCAGCAGAGAGATGTGGGAAAGAAAGAAGAAGGAGAAGAGTACATAGCAGTCCCTTAAAATATCTGTTTGCTGAGATTGATTGGGGAAAGCTTCGGGGCTTGGGCTGAGCTGGCCCGTTTGTATTGCACACGACCAATATTTCTCAGTGTCGTCGCCAAGGGAGGAAGGCTTATTGATCCCTGCTTAAAACAAAACATATTGGGAGACCCTGGGTGCCAGGGGTAACATATAGCAGCTCTGCCACTGGCATAAGAAACACTATAACTCAGGAGCGCCCAGGACCTGCGTGAGTTATGACTCTGTCCTGCACAAGCGACAGGCCTGCAATAACTTACTCGGCACTGCTGGTAAGTGATTCAGTTTATTCCGCATGGGGGAGAAGCATACAGGGAGGGGAGATTACTCTTTGGGCCTTGACGTGGAAAAAGGGCAGCAGATGGCTTTTTTCCAAACCCATCCAGTTTATTTCCTCTCCCCCAGCATGTAGCCAGTGGAGCCAAGTTTAGTTCCTTAAAACATAAAAAAATAATAATAGAGAGATTTCTTCCACTGAATAAAAATGAACCATGCTTCAGATGGTGTTAGAGCTCCTAGCATATTAGCTCTTATTGTCCAGTCTGTGTTAGTGTAGCCAGGATTTCCCTGAGTACCATCTACAACTGAGGGGGAGAGAAAAGTACGGGGAAAGGTAGCATCAGCCAATATATAAATAAACATTGTTCTCCTAGTTAAATTCACCCCTGTGCAGCATGAAGCCTTGAGCATCACTTAAGTTCCTCTTTAACTCTCAAAATAGAGCTTAAGGGCTGTATAGGTGTTGTGCTGGTCTGCTGCACAGGGATATAAGGACTGCCAAGCTGGATCAGACCTGGGCTCCATGTTGTCCAGTCTCCTGTCTCTGCCAGTGGCCAGCACCAGCGGCTTCAGAGGCAGGTGCAAGAAACCCCACCATTGTTATTATTATTTATTATTTGTACTAGTGGCGGAAAGCCCTTGTGGTTACACCGTGTGGCAGCTGGGCCAAGTAACCCACCCTCTGTGCAGTCTCCCTCATACAACCAACTAAATTGTGGCATGGAAATTGGCTGTAGAGTAAAGGTGGTGATTGGTTGAGTTGCCTCTGATCTCACAATGCTCTCGTACAGGGGTTCTCAAACTGGGGGCTGGGACCCCTCAGGGGGTGGCGTGGTTATTACATGGGGGGTTGCGAGCTGCCAGCCTCCACCCCAAACCCCACTTCACTTCCAGCATTTATAACGGTGTTAAATATATTAAAAAGTATTTTTAGTTTATAAGGGGGGGTCGAACTCGGAGGCTTGCTCCGCCTCTTATAACTAGGGCCCTACCAAGTTCATGGTCCATTTTGGTCAATTTCATGGTCACGGGATTTTAAAAAATCCTACATTTCATGATTTCAGCTATTTAAATCTGTAATTTCACGGTGTTGTCATTGTAGGGGTCCTGACCCAAAAAGTAGTTGTGGGGGGGGGGGTCTCAAGGCTATGGTAGGGGATGTGCGGTACCGCTACCCTTATTTCTGCGCTGCTGCAGGCCATGGCGCTGCCTTCAGAGCTGGGCAGCTGGAGAGCAGCGGCTGCTGGCCGGGAGCCCAGCTCTGAAGGCAAAGCCACCACCAGCAGCAGCGCAGAAGTAAGTACGGCACGGGATGGTATTGCCACCTTTACTTCTGCGCTGCTGCTTGCAGAGCTGGGCCCGCAGCCAGCAGCTGCCACACTCTGGCCACCCAGCTCTGAAGGCAGCAGCGCAGAAGTTAGGATGGCACAGTATGGTATTACCACCCTTACTGCTGCTGGTGGGGCACCACCTTCAGAGCTGGGCGCCTGGCCACCAGCTGCCGCTCTCTGGCCACCAGCCGCCGCTCTTCTGCCTCCACTGAAGGCAGCGTAGAAGTAAGGGTGGCAATACTGTGGCCCCCCTAAAATAACCTTGTGACCCCCCCCCCCGCAACTCCCTTTTGGGTCAGGATCCCCTGTTTGAGAAACGCTGGTCTCCCCTGTGAAATCTGTATTGTATAGGGTAAAAGCACACAAAATACCAGATTTCACGGTGGGAGACCAGATTTCATGGTCTGTGACGTGTTTTTCATGGCCGTAAATTTGGTAGGGCCCTACCTATAACCGATGCTAGGAAAATATGCTGCTCTCGATTTGTAAGCCACAATAACCTGCAGATAATTCAAGCTGCAGTTCCCAAAGAGTTCCAACAGACATATAGGATTGCCCACTCAGGAGCTTCCCCCAGCACTGCTCAGTGGATTCTCTCACTCTTACCCTGTCTTTATTGCCAAGTTACTGGGTTCGAGGCTGGAATCACTGGGTGGAATTCTCAAGCCTGCACTACACAGGAGCTCAGCCTGGATGATCGGAATGGTCCCTTCTGGCCTTCAAATCTGGGATAAACATACCCTAGCTTGGGAGCTTAGTAGTACAATGAGTTAGGGCCAAGCCCTGAGGTTTCTAACCTGCTTTCACCTGTTCTTTACTCAGACACATTCCCACAGAAGTTCCTAGGGGTTTGCCTTAGCGAGGCTCTCAGGCTTTTGGTCCTTAGTGTGCTCTCCTTTCACCTCTGTGTTTGAAAATCACGGTTTCATGGTTTCTTTGCAAAACCAATAGAAGTGCAGTGGTTTTGACTGTGTTTTGCTTTCTGCTTTGGGGTTCAAAATAGGGCCTCAGTGGTTCATAGGACTTGTAAGGGATGAATTTCAGGCATTAAGACCTGCAAGGTAAGTTGAGCAGTATCATCCCCATTTTAAAGAGGGGGAAATGGAGGCACAGGAAAATGAAGTATCTTGCTGGGATCAGCACTCACATTGCCTCAGTAGCCACAACTGTCTCATAAGACTGTAGTGGCTGCATTCTTCCCAGAGCCAATCTTGGTGGCTTAGAGGAGAAAAAACAGGGTCGTGAAGTTCTGTAGAAGCAGAGACATGTAAAAGGTTATTGAAGAAAGATCTGCCTTGGATTTTTATGAGCTGCATCTCCAGTGAGATAATCTTTTAACCCTGTGTTCTTAGAGAATACGTTCAAGGTGATTTCTACTGTGGTAAAAGTGTAAGAATCCCTGAAGTGGCAGAGAAAATAAATTAGCGCCATCTCAGCTAAAATCACACACAATTAAAACCTCGATTGGGAAATACTTGTCTGTGTGGAGACAGCATCTTGAAAATGACATGCATTAGTCATTGGCTGCAGCTAGCCGGCTCAATGTGCAGTAACAATACGTTCCGGAATGAGGGGGCGGTCAGAGAGGCTTCCGGTACAGGTTCCGGTCCAATCACAGGCACACTCTTCTCTCTTCCAGGCATGTGTGATATCCTGGCTGTGGGCTGCGTCAGGGGCCAGTGGTATAAGTGCTTCCACACTCAGGGGCCTCCAATGAAATTTCACCATTTAGATGTCCTTCTGCTGCCCACATGAAACCCTTCTTCCCTCACCCCAAAAATGTACATGGAACCGTGCAAATATGTGTCAGCATTCCTCCCCTCGCAGCCTCTACAGGAAGGAGAATCCTGGGCATCTTTCCCAAGATGTAAGCATGCTCCCAGCATGAAGAGTAAGGCTGGAATTCAAATGCAGTTCTCTCAAGTGGCATTGCAGAGCAATTCCCATCCCCAAGGTAGCAAGTTTGTGATCCAAGCCTCCCAGTCATAATAATGCAAAGCCCTGGGGGAACTAACCTAGAGTTAGAACTCAAATCCATAACAATGCAGAGTAGGGCAATTCCACCACAAGACTTATTCCTATCATAGGACTTATATGGCTCCCCTCATCATAGTATCTGGGCATTTAATAATCTTGAATACATTTATCCTCATAACACCCCTGTGCCATAAGGAGGTACTGTTATCTCCATTGAACAGGTGGGAAGCTAAGGCATAGAGAGACTAAGTGATTTTCTCAAGGTCACACAGGGCATCTGTGGCAGAGCAGGGACTTGAAACCAGTTCTGCCAAGTCCCAGTCTAGCAGCCTAACTCGCCCTTCTCTATACATAGCTGGGGGGCTGCTTTAAGGATCCAGCCATAATCATGCTGCACAAATGTGCACAAGCTCTGGGATATCATAGTTCTGTGCAGTTCATTTGGGTCCTGTTGTTGCCATGAAGTTTGCTCACCCGGCTGCATCCAGAACCCACTCTGTGGACAGGGTCACCACAAAGCCAATGGTGCTGATCAGTACTTCTCCGGCAGCTGGGGAGGAAGCTGCCCGGCATCTGATCTCCTTTCAGCCAAATATTTAGGGGTCAGAGATGGCTCTCCCCAGTGCTACTCTACATTGCTGGACTCTTCTCTGGTTCCCGGGGTCCACTAGTAATTGCAGAACATCCCCGGAAAGTTGCATGTGGGAACAATGCACAACTCTGTCATGCAGGATTCGACTGAACCAATGACTCCTCACTTCTGGTATCCTACCACCAGCTCTGGCCAATTTCTGCTGATCTGAAACTGATTTGGAAGAAGAGGAACATACTACATCACTAACCTGGCCAGTTATACAGTATACTACACAGTGCATGCTGCAGGGAGGTGGGATAATGTCCTTCTTGAAGTCATCATGTTAGCCAGTCACATAACAAGATATCAGTCTAAAACCAGCCCCTCTGAAATGACAACCTATGGCAGGATTACCCCAGCATGATCTGGCCCTGAGCTCCGTTGGAGCCTGTAAGTGCAACTGTACTGTTAATAATTATAATAAACGAAGCACCTGGGATCTTGGCTTATCTATCTGCCTGCCAGACTCTTTCCTTTGCTCTGGTTTTGGCACTTAGGGGGTTAAGCTCTTGGATGAATTCAAGAGCTTCATTGCTCACGGAAGCGAGAGACTGATAAGTACTAATTCAACCGGACATAACGTGGGCAGATGCTGTGCAAGCAATCCCCACCCCAACGCATGCAGAGCTGGAGTGGAGCACACCTGGCTTGCTATTAGGGATGGGTGAACTGGTTTGCATAAGAAGCAATCCAGAACCCACCCCAAAATGACATGAAAACTTTTTTGAGTTGCAGAAGAGTTTAATTCACCACACCATTTGTTCTCAGCTTTGGCTGAGGCCTCCCTGTATTACTAGTCTGGTAGAGTTATTCCAGATATCGATATTCAACATATTGCTGGGATCTAGCTGTCTGAGGTACTTATACAGCCCCTGTTACCAAAGCATCTGAGCACCTCACAATTGTTGATGTATTTATCCTCATAACACCCCTGTGAGGTACATTTGGGCTATATTAGCCCCATTTTACAGATGGGGGACTGAGGCACAGAGAAGCTAAGTAATTTGCTCAAGGTCGCACAGGAAGTACATGACAGGGCAGGGAATTGAACCCAGGTCACCTAGCCTTAGCTGAGTGCCCTAACCACTGCACCAACCTTCCTCTCAGATACCACTTTGGAAGGCATTCAGATTCTACACTGAGGCACACAGTATAAGAACCTGAATAAAACAGAACAGAATAGAATAGGTGCATTTTCTCCAAAAGCATGAGGCCCCCCTTTCCCTTCCTTGAGCTAAAGCTTGGCTGCAGTGCTCTCTGTCAGTTCCGCATGGCTAAACTGTGAGATTAAACTTTAGGACAGGCGGGTCAATAGCAGGCCATCAAGTACTGAGAGTAATTGCTCAGAGAGCATCCATTAGAGTCCAGATAGTTTCCCATGAGAATGATGGGCTCCTATGGCCTGATTTTGTGTGTGTGTGTGTGTGTGTGTGTATGGCACAGGCACAGCACTAACATTTTCTTTCCCCACATAGCAGAGGTTCCCATACTGTTGTCCAGGGACCACTGCCCACCCCTGAGCAGGGAGCTGGTTTAATACACGATTCTGACTCCCTGATACTCTTCCCACGCTGTGTGGCGCTCATCCACAGAAGAGATTCTAGCCCACAGGGCAAGGGTTCCCAAACAGCTCAGCTGAGGAGAGCTCTGTCATGTAGGCAGCAGAATAGCTGGTTAGGCCCCGGTCCTGGTCTGCACAGGTCCTGGCGGGAGTCAGAGCAGTTGTGGAGCTGAAGTAACTATGTCACTGGTGGAGAGCCCTCAGTGGGCAGAGTCTCCTACATACCCCACACAGGCAGCTAGTACAGGAGCCATCTCCACCAGCTTTAGCCAGGGGGAAGTTCTCGTACACCAGGGGAATTCCTGGCTGGCCATTTGCAAGTTGTGACTCTGGCCCTATGCAGAGTAATGAATGAACATGCCGGTTCATTACTGAATTTAGAATGCAGTGGGTCTGATTCTGTGGTATTTATATGGCCCTCATCACTGTTATCTGGACATCTCACAATCGTTAATATATTTATCCTCACAACACCATGTGAGATAGGGCAGTGCTGATATCCCTCTTTTATGGGTGGCGAACAGAGACCCAGAGAGACTATGTGACTTGCCCAACAGGAAGCCTGTGGTGGGACAGGGAATTGTGTCTAGGTAGCTGGCTAGTGCCCTAACCACTGGACCATCCTTCCTCTCACCAATCTTCCTTGACATACACCAGTTTGACAGGGATGCTACTCCATTGACTTTAATGGAACCACTCTTGAATTACCCTGGTACAAATGGGAGAAGGATCATACCTAATACCTCTAGGTTTGGGGATGTCTTTATTTGTGTGTCTTATGCAGGACACTGCTGAGACATAAATAACAAATAGCTACGTATTAGGTATTAATGTAGAAAGTGTGCTAGGCACCACACAGACAGGGATGTGGATGCAGTCCCTGCCTGATGGCCTTGCAACCATTGTACTATTTGTCTGAAAGCCTAATGGAGAGGGAGAGTGGATGGCCAGGGAGGTATCCTGACCCAAAGGGATTCTGGCTGTTCAGTTGCACAGTACAGCCATAGACATAGAGTGTACTGGGAGGGAGGCAGGGTCTGAACAGTGCAAGGAGAACTGCATAGAGGCATAGAGTTAATAAAGTTCCCTTCCTGGCTGCCAGACATCCAAGACAGGCTTCTCTTGGGCCTTTCAAAGCTTAATCTCCTCTATAAATAAAAAGACCTGTCTGGATTCTGGTTTCCTGCATCTGATCCAGCCATACCTGTACCAAATGTTAAGCTTAGACAAGTAGGGTAGGGTACCATATCTGTGTATTCTCAATTTATGGCCCTAGAATTCAGCTGACTTTTTTTGGATGAGGCCCTTCCTCAGAATTCAGCACCATCCTTCTACAATAGAGGTTAGGGGATGTTGATCTGGAGTTATGGTTCAGTCCAGTATAAATATAGGAACCACTTTCAAAATTCAGATCTAGGTCTGGAATTGGATTTTGGATACCCCAAAGCTCAGAGGTCTTTGGATCTGCATGCAACCCCCCTTTTTCATCTTTTAACTCTATAAAGAGTTTTCCAGGACAGTTTGTATGAAAGATATTTAAAGGGTGGGGCCTGGTCCAATTCCCACTGAGGTCAGTAACAAAACATCCATCAACCTCAATTAGTGCTGGATCAGGTCCTATCTCTCTACCATCTAAGGGCTAAAAGGGCTCTGTTCACAAGGTGGTTTGTTTATTTGTTTGGCTGACAGTAAATCACCTGCTTTATTATAGCATTCTGTCATGGTTGCAGTGATCAATTTCCCAGACTCTGGAAGGCGTGACCAGTCAGAGGGGACCATAATTAAAGTAAGTCAGATCTTTTGGTCTAAGAAAATGCCCTTGACTCTGTCCCAGACGAGTTAAGTGCTGTCAGATCAGTCCTCACATGAGATGAAAGACTCCTGGAGTGACCCTATAAATTCTTTGCTTCACTGGGCTCATTGCAAACTCCCAAACCTGTTGCCATGTCCAGGTGTTCTGATTGCCAGTGCATGGACCCCGAATCCCTTTCAAGGCAAGCATAGAAACCTAGCGGGCGATTTGCCTGTGGGGTTGCCAGAGATTAAAAGAGCTTGCTAACAAAGTCTGGGTTGGAGGCGGACAGGTAAAGGTCTCCTCCAGTTTGTCAGTTCACTCTCACAAAGGATGAGAAAGGCCTGAAGTGGAATCCTGAGTCCACCTGAAATTGCCTCTGGGCGTGGCCTTTGCCTGGCTAGTTTGAAGCATTTTCCCCGCTACTCAGCTCCCTGATGTGCTGTCATATTTCATCCATGCCTCCATCTGGCTCTGCTCTTAGATCTGGCTGGGATCTTTTAAATGGATTGTCTCTGTGCTGGGCTCAGCAGCTCCTTGCTTTAGCCAGCTATAGGAGAGTATGCTTTAAGAGATAAGAAGATACAACTCACAACCCTAGTAGCCTCTCACAGCAACATTTACGGGAGTCTGTGAACCACACATTCACCACTGCCACGGCATGAGTCAGGGAGCTCAGTTCTCCATTGCCTTGACCTCATGCCGTTATTTATGCCTGGGCGAAGGGGGCCTAAAACAATACGGAACTGGAGCTCTGTACAGATGTAAGTGCCTTGCACAGGCACAAAGCAGTGGAACATAAGAACATAAGAATGGCCCTACTGGGTCAGACCAAAGGTCCATCTAGCCCAGTATCCTGTCTTCTGACAGTGGCCAGTGCCAGGCGCCCCAGAGGGAATGAACAGAACAGGTAATCATCAAGTGATCCATCCCCTATCACTCATTCCCAGCTTCTGGCAAACAGAGGCTAGGGACACCATCCCTGTTAATCCTGGCTAATAGCCCTGAATTTATTAATAGCTCCATGAATTTATCTAGTTCTTTTTTGAACCCTGTTATGGTCTTGGCCTTCACAACATCCTCTGGTAAGGAATTCCACAGGTTGCCTGTGCGTTGTGTGAAGAAAGTCAGAGCTTTAGGGTCTGGAAGGATGATTCATCTTAACAGCCATGGAGGATTACCATGGGGGTGAGGGGAGGCAGGTTCTGCTCCAGTTCATGGGCTCCCTTTCTTCACTGGGTCGGCACATACCATTCCTTTCCACCAAGTGAACCAATAGCTTGGCTAATCCAGCAGCTCTCTGACTCCCTCAGCCAGAGACATTGTACCCTAGGGCTAACAAACAAACAAAGAGCATTCCCAACTGTGGTCTGCAGAGAGCTGTCTGGCCATGGGGCATTGGCTCCTCCTCCTAAGATGCACTAAAAGAAGCTACAAATGCACTGAAGATTTCCCTAATAGCACTTTTGTAAGGAAGCAATGGCTGTAGTTGGCACAGGATTATTATCCAGTGTTCAAAGGAAGGGCAGGTGTTGGGGACCATGAATGGTAGGATGGGTGTCCATAAAGCAATCTCTTTTAAGTTGTGGTCCACGCTCTGAAAAAATTGAGAGCCCTGTTGTAAGGTATGCTTGATGGGGTTGCTGACAGATAGCTAAAGGCGGCCTTCCCTGTTTCCCCTACTTCTCTCTCTCTCTCTCTCTTTCTCTCTCTCTCTCTCTCTTCCCTTCAAAATATCATTAGGAAATATGAAACCTGTTTTCCCAAGGAGTGCTTGGGAGATCATTGAACTTGGCGTACGTGATCTGAGTTATGTCCATCTGAAACACAGCAAGCCACCCAGCCGTGCCCTGGATGCCCAGAACGTCAGCAACTGCTTAGCATGGCCCAGTTCAGCCCTGCCGTACCTGCTTAGCGTCCCTAAGCACAGCAGCAAGGCCAGTGCTGAGTGCCTCCTGAATCCTTCCATTTCACTGAGTTATCTGGGAGCTGAGGGTGCTAGACACCCTGCAGGATGGGGCCCTCACTACTTGGCATCCACCTTTGCAAACCTAACAGGACACCAGCTTTCTCCCACCTCCGATGTCCAGGCCTCTCCACTCTCCTCAGTTCTGGCAGTGGAATTGCCCAAATACAACCACCACATTTTTAAGGGTTTTCCAAACTGACCAGAGGCCTGGGAATCTCATGGGGAAAGGTGTTCTCAGAGGATATCCGGGTCAGCTCTGCAAAATCAAGAAGCTCGATCAGTTTGAATAATAACAAGAGACCTAAGCCTGCATCCATTAACACCCATGTCAAAACTCCCAGTGATTCCTGTGGGTTCAGATTCAGGCATTCAGTCAGCCATTCAGGCACTTCTCCAAGCCAAACCCTGCCTGGAGATTCATCTGTTGCTATTCACAAGGGATGCCTGCTAAATAAAAGTCCCTGATTCAACAGTCAATCCCTCATTCAGCAAAGGATTTAAGCACTTGCTTTACTTTAAGCAGGCACTTAAGTCCCGTAAAGGACATGCTTACATGCTTTGTTGAATCAGGGCCAAAGTGCCACAGCATCACCCATCTGCTCTGGCACACGGGCAGGAACGTTATGTTATTTGCAGCATGGCCAACAAAATCAGGTCATTGTAGTCCCTTCCCGGGTCTCCCTCTCTAGTGTATTCTCCATCTCACTGCCCAGCCCACTGTCCCAGGTGAGTAGTCTGGAACCAAGCCAAATCCCATCTCCAGTCTAATGAGGAAGAGAAAGGCATGAAACAAAAAGACAATGGTCATTGTTATTCTTAGGGCATCCAGGATGCAAATAACTCCAGGACGTCAGCCATCTGGGGCTGGGAAGGGATGGCGTAGGTCAGATGTCAGCTGGCAACAGTGGTCTTGAAGAGCAAGCTACACCAGCATGGGACAAGAATCAGCCAGCTACGCCAGCATGGGACAAGAAATGGGCCCCAAACCAGAACCCCAGTTCCAGGCTCTCACTGGCTTTGTTCAAAACCCATATCTGGATCTGAATTTTGCACATGGTCCCATGCCTATTTGAATGGGCTTGAGCTAAAATCACAGGTCAGAACAACCCAGACATTTGGAGTGGTTCAGACTCCAAAGGTGGATCTGGATTTAAAAAATTCTGTATAGCCCCCAATTTTTAAATGAGCCTGACCAAAACCCTGCATCCAAACACCTTGGACTTTGGGCTGTCAGAAATCTGGATCCAGATCTGAATTGTGCAGCCTGCTATGGCATAACCACATTGTAAAAAGGTGGGCGGCTCAGGTGGTTGTCTCTGCTGTGGTTTCCTCCAACTCTTCGTTTCCAGTGTGTGGCTACTTCTTCTTATTGCAGGTGATGCCCCTTAGGCGTGGTGGCTTCCCTTCAGTGTTTTCAAGTGGAGAGAGAAATGGTTGGAAAGGTGGGGGAAGGAAACACAAACACAACCTGCCTAGAGGACACTGGCCTCTGCAATCTGAGGTCCTGTTGATATGATGTTGCAACATAAAGTGTACTCCCTCTCCCTCGCTGCAACCCCCAAGAACACCCACAATCCCTTGCCTCTGGGACATGGTGGGGTCAGGGAGTGATTTTTCAGTCATTTTGTAGGTCAACGATCCCAGAGGAAGCCCATCCTTGAAATGAAGGTTCCAGGGGAGATGCAACCAAGTAGGAAGGCAGCTGAGTCCTTGCTTTCTCCCTGTGTTCTGCTGTCAAAGTCCTGATGCCCCAGGCTCTTCTCCCCCATACAGTTCTGTCTCTGTTTTCACCTGCACTCCAAGAGTGTGATTTTAGGGCACAGGCCTTTCTGGGCCAGCACCATGACATGGTGGAAAAGTCTTATCTGCCAAAGCTGAACTCAGAACTCTGCCTAAGGTACATATTTGGGTTCCATTACTAGCTATCTGAGTGCCTCACAATCTTTACTGTGTTTATCCTCATGGCACCCCCATGAGGTAGGACAGTGTTATCATTCCTATTTTATAGGTGCTCAGAGAGGCTCAGGGACTTGCCCAGGGTCTCACAAGAAACTTGTGTTGGAGGAAGGTATTCAGTTCAGGTACTTTAGGTCCCAAGCTAGCACCCTAAACCCTGAGCCATCCTTCCTTTCTGAAAGGTTAGGCCTTGAATATGGCCAGCTCAGATTTCTACCCAGCCCGACCTCAAGTAAACTCTGCTACACTCCTGCCATTAACAGCCAAGCTGAGCATGCGATGTAATTACAGGGAACAAGATCTGAATGAACTCACTAGGATTTTAAAAGTGGCAAGTGAGGATGTGGGCCAGAAGCAGTTTGTTTGAGGCCTGCTTGGCTCCACCTGGGGCAAGATGGAGGAAGACACCGGGGCACAGGTGACTTCCACGTGGCTCGGTAGGAAAGTGACACTGTCTCTTGTTAGATGTTCCACAACAAGGCCTAGAAGTTGCAGCAGGGTGGGAAGCAAATGGTGGCAGAGTGGAGCCTGCAATTCGCGAGGCTTTAAAAATCCCCAGACAAAGAGAAGTGTGAGGAACCCCAGCCAACTCCATGCCAAGGCCCAGTGTGCCTTACCCTGAGCCAGGCTGGTGCAAAAGAAAAGGAAGGTCCTCCTTGCCAAGACGCCATGACCCAGACAAGCCGGGAGAGGTACAGAGCGGCTGAGCCCCCAGCACGCCCTAGTGATAAATAAATGTGTCAGACTGGTGAAGAGGGTGCAGAAGCAGATGAGGATGCCACAGAGCCATGCCATTTTGAGTTGGCTCATTGCAATGAGGTGGGAGCTGTCTCCCGGTTCCTCTGCCATGCCAGGGTGCCACAAGCCATAGCAAGTGCCCCAGGGCTCCTTGCGCCACTGTGGCTGCTGACCCCTTGACACCCAGAGCTGCTTCAGTGCCAACCTGCCATGACACCAGAATAGTGTGGGGAGCCCTACAGTGCCTCAGTGCCAAGATACTGGTCTCCATGCTAGCACCGAGAAACATAAGGAACCCCAGGGCAGCGTGGCACCATGACACCACAAGCCAGTATTGTGTGATGGGAGCGGGAGGAGCCATGGGCACGCTGGGGCTAAGGCCCTGCAAGCCGGACGGGCACAAACCAATTGCTAGTTCATCCCTCCGCATCTCGGCCTTTTCAACAGCCCCAAACGGGGGAGGCGGGGCGGGGGAAGAGCTCAGACAGAGAGAGACACGCGTCATGTTGAGGGACGCAGGGAAGCCATCTGTGTCCCCAGAGGCGCCGATCTTCAAACCGATTTAAACAGGACGAGCTGCAGTTGAGTCCTTTGATGCTCCTGCCTGTGCTGTGAGGCTCAGCCCTGCCAGCAATCTGCTTGGCTCCCTGCTTCTGCCAGGCGCCTCTCGGCCTCCCGGCCCTCTCTGGCCCCCCTTGTTTACTAGGCAGAGCTTGTTGGCGCCTCAGGGGTTAAGTGGTACAGCAGGCAGGAGCTGATTCAGGTGGGTGGCACATTGCAGTGACAGGGCTCCAGCGAGGAGGAGGGAGGATGGAGAAAGAGGAGGAGGAGGTGGTGGGAAGCTGCTGAAAGCCAAGGAGAGTGGAGTGTGTGTGCTTACAAATGCGACGTGAGAGGGGGAAGAATGATGGTCCCTCCCTGCTGCCTCCAGATAAGTAGCTGAAGGAGAGAGAGCGGGAGAGAGGGGAAAATTGGCTGGCCATCATCTCTGAGAACAGAAATAAAGTGTGTGTGTGGGGAGGTGGGGTGTGGGGGGCATAGAGCAGAAACTCCTCAGCTTTGGCTGGTCCATTACGCCGGCTGCAGTGGAAACCGCAGCTCCCCATTGTCTGTCAGCTCCGGGGCTCCGTCTGAACCTGATGTGTGCATGTCTGTGTCAGGGAGCAGACAGGCAAATGACAGCGGCGCTAGGAGACCAGAGGAGAGTCCAAGGGTAAGTTGGGATCCGTCTATTTGGTGGCGGGCATCGTCAGTGCACAGAAGGCAAGGGGAGATGGGGAAAGCATGGGTGCATTCGTGGCTGCATGGTGCGACTCTTGGCTGAGGATGGGGAAGCCTTGGCACCCAGAGTTGGGTGTTGGTTGTTTTTTCCCAAGTGCATTTCTTTCTCTCTCTCCCTCTTATTTCTAGGACAGATGCTAAATGCTGAGAAAAAAGGGGCAAGGGGGTGGGGGGATGTGCATGGGGGGGATGCTGTGGTACCTGTGTGTTTCAGTTGCGCTAAGATGAACAGGTGAGGAAAACAAGACTGAGGCAGGGACGGATAAGGCAGCTGATAGAAAGGAAGGTTTTCTGCGGCACAGATGTTAAGGGCCTGATTCTGATCTAATTTACACTGGTGTAAATCTGGAAACTCCACTGGAATCAATGGAGCCAGGGCCAGATTCGGCTCTCAGTGAGTGGTGTAAATCTGGAATAACCCCAGTGAAAGCAATGGAGATGCGGTGGACTTTTACTGGTGGCAGTGAGATCAGAATCCAACCTTGGATAAGAACACCAAGAGGATGTGATCTGGCCAGGAACCAACATTTCCAGCACATTAACCCTTCTGTGGCTGAGATGAATGAAAACCATTAAGCGAGAGAAGTTAGATGTGGGAGAGAGGCTGTGTTAAATAACCTAGTCTGGTCCATTAGCCTCCTACCTCCACCCCTGCCAGCACAGAGCTCAGCTCGCAGATGGGAGAGGGGAAAGCGGAGCAGAGCACAAGAGACTGCAAAGTAAAAAGTGATCCTCAAGCCAAAACCTAGGAGCAGCTGACAAATACAGTGGACATTGACTCTGGAATAGCACTGCAAATGTACCCAGTGCTTTTGCAAAGGGGATCCCTGCTCTGGAGAGCATCTGGCAGCAAGCAAACAAACAAAAGAACCACCCACCATCCACCCTCCAGAGCCCGCAGAGCCCAGGGAAAGGAAAGCCCATGCAGATGGCTGTCTGTCTGTCATCCAGCACCCAGAGGGGGAGGCAGGGTAGCAAGGGGTGAAGCCCATGTGTCAGTGTTAAGCACAGAAGGGAACAGTCTCATCAGGCTGCTGTAGCAGAGGGTTGGTTAAGCAAGCTGGGGTTGGGGATAGGGTGCCTGCTCCCCTCTCTTGCCCCGTGGTATCAGCAGGAGAAACACCAGGACAACTGATGGTGTTGGCAAGGTCTTGCTGTCTTGCTGTTGGCAAGGTCTTCTCCACCCCCCCCACACCCCACCCACATAGGCTCACACACACCATGCAGGCACTCGCCACCCTATACACCCCTCCTCCCATGCCTTGCTAAAAATCCCAGCCCTCTTTTGATGTTTCGTGACTCCAGCCTGCCAGAGCTGTGCAGTGTATAATCATGTGCCTAGCAAGGCTGAGTTGGGAGGTTAGGGTGAGCTCTTGTTTCTAGCAGATTGATGGGGATTTGTTTTTCCTCTGCTATTGTGTTCCGTCATAGACTCCCCCTGCCCCCACCACCAGTAGCACTGCCATGAAACCCGCCCTAGTAACAGAGTGGAGGCTCAGGCTGCCGGGGAGTGGGAGGGTAGCAGCCATGCCCCCAGGTGCTCAGTGTAAATAAGGCTGTGTGATTCCAGTGTTGCTATGCTTAGCAGTGACATCAATTGTCTTCTCTCTCCCCCTCCTCTGCTCCGATGCCTGGACAAGAACCAGGTCTCTCCCTCCTGCTCTGCCTCTTGCTCTGTGCTGGAGCCTGGAACAAAAATGGGCTTGAAAGATCTCAGCAAGTCCCTTGCTCCCTCTAGTACCTGGTTAAGACTCCAGGCATGATACGGTTGTGCCCAGAGAAAGAGTCATGCCCTGGGGATATCAGCAATGGCAAGGAGGAACTGACCAAAGGAGAGCCAAGCCCCTTTGGGCGGGGAGTGCATGAGGGCTGTGGCTACTAGGGATCGGGCATTGAATGGAAGGGAAATGCCCTTTGTGCAGGAGGTCTTGAACAGGTTGCAGGCCGTGGGCCAGTGGCGATGGCCCTAGGGGATGCCATGTGCTCAGTTCCAATGTGTGCCCTTATCCAGGACTGGAATGGGAAAGAATGAAGGCGTGAGACCCTGCAGCTCCCCTTGGTCTCAGTGGGCAGCAGCTGGCGCTCAGCACCTCGGACACTCAGGCTCTTGTGCACAGGCTCCCAGAGGGCTGAGACTGTGGGAATCTCCTTCCCTTTCACCCCCTCACACGGCCATGCTGGTCCTGAACCAATGGGGCACACAAGGCAGGTAGTGCAGATCCTTATTCCTGGGCCAGCAACCAAAGTATAAGCCCCATGAGCTCTTCAGGGCAGGGAGTTTTGTGCTTTGGGTAGTCCCGGCCTCACTTCTCGCATTTAGCAAATGTTAAGCAAATGGTGGTAATAATACATGCGAGGGTCCTGGGTCCAGTGGTCCCTTCTTCAGCTGGGGCAGGTTCCACTTTAAATCCGAATCTGTATAAGGAGACTCGTGGGTTTGTTTGAGATTGCCAGTTCCAGTGCACAGCCCAATGCAGCTTGCCTTGCAGCCACGAGAGGCCTGATCTGGCAGCCCAGAGGCAGGGCAAATGCCTAGGAAAGCCAGGATTAGTTTTGCCTGCATAAAGGCTTCAGGGTCAGATCCTCTGCCTTTAAAAGTTTGAGTTGATACTCACAGTAGGGTCACGAAACCAACTCTCAGTGCTAGCATCACGATCCTACCATGCCGCCTGCTCCCCAGTCCCTTCTCTGCTCAGGGGATCAGGGAAGTCTGGATTCATTGATCTGTCCCCTATTCCCGGCTCCCCACTCATGGATGGAAAATACAGCCTGACCCTCTGATTTGACTCCTGCTGTTGGCGCCCCCCATAGTTGTGAGGGAGCCCCCCTCATCTGTCTCCTACTCCTGGCTCACCATCCTAGGTCACCCCAACTGATCCCCACCCTCCAGTTCACAGAATCCCAGAAATGAAGGGCTGGAATGGACTTCCAGGTCCATCTAAATCATCTCCCTGTGCTGAGGCAGGATTCCATATACCTAGACCGCTAATCCGGTTCTAAATAAAGGGCCTGATTCCCAATCAGTCTGCAATCTGCACCCTCTTACAAAGCGTGTGTCAAACGCTACCAACTCAGAACGCACTGGCTCACTGTGTGGTGGTGGTGTAAAGGTGTGAATGCCAGCATTTTGCAACCACGCCGCTCTCACTTGTGCACTAATGTAAATGGCTACCCATGGTGCAAGGCCAGGGAGACTCTGACTCCCCCAATGGTGCATTTATTGCTGGGGAAAGATAGCCGACGGACAGCCTAGGGGCTGTTATTCATTCCTAGAACAGGCCCAGCCTGGGAGCAGCAAGGCAGGCACTCACCCTGCTACCCTCATTGTTCAATAACTGCCCTCCTTGGAGAAGGGACATGGGTGGGTCTGAAATGAGCCCAGCTAAATATCGCTGTCCTACTATTAATCCCATTCCTTTCACCTGAGTTATTTTTGACAAGGGGATGTGTATTCCCCCACCCTTACATTTCAATCTTGCCCCTTATCTTCTCCCATAGCCGTGCGGCTGTAATGTAAAAACAAGGAAATTGTCTCTCGCTATCGGGGGGGGCGGAGTGGGTGAGCAGCGATAATGCTACCTCTCTTTATGAAGTGGCGTCATTAGAACCCTGATAAAATTCCGCTCGCACAATGGAAATGAAAGTGGTTTGTTGAGTAGGACCCTTTGTACCCAACCAGAACAGATCTGATCTTGTTATGCATTATGTGGCACTGAGCCACATTATCTGTCACATGCGCCCGGAGATGTGTCTCAGTCCCAGGGAGATAGTTGTGAGGGCGGAGGGAGGGAAGAGCTTGCATGCAGGATACAGAGAGACACAGCGCTGCCTCTGCGTTCCACTGCATGGGGACATTCAGCAGTGTTGGAACCCTGCTGAGCTCCCGGTGGCATCCAGCAAGAGATGTCTGCAACTCTGGGCATAGCAAGGTCAGCACCTAAGTTCTCCACACAGGAAGCAGAGGAATTATTGGTTTGAGGGGAATATAACTGGGAGTCATCAGAGGAGGTTAGGAAAAGGGGAAAATTCTGCCTAAACTTCAGAAGATAACTTCCTGACAGTGAGATCTATTAGCCTGCATAATCACCTCTCAGAATGAATGGTGGGAGCCCCGTTGCGTGGCACATTTAAAAGTAGGCGGGGAAGGCACAAATTCCCAGGGACAGATCCTCGACTGGTGAAAATGGACTCAGTTCCATCTACTTCAATGGAGCAATGCTGATTTACCCCAGCTGAGGATCTGACTCATATTCCTGGCCATCCCTAACTGATATAATTGTGTGTGAAATAAGCCTAAGAACCAAGAATTAGCCAGAGATGGAGATGGGAGAACCTCAGAAGGCTTGGGGTTCGGTCTAGACAAGCACTTTAAAGGCTGGGTGCATCTCTGAACCTCGTGAGATTGCAAAAGTGGGCTGAGGGATTTGATTGGAGCAGCTTTTCCTGGAAGTTTTCCCATGCCGCCTTCTCAGATGATGATGATAGGCTATGGGACTCTTTCCCCATGGGTAAAGTTACCTCCAGCCTGGTGCACTAAGGATCTCTCTTTGCCCACACCTTTCTTACTAATTGAATCACTGTCTTCCACTGGAAGATGGCCACTAAGCACTGACCTTGCTTCAGATTGCAGGTGATTGAAAGAGTCATAGAGAGTTTCCTAGGAGGGGAATCGTTGTGATCCTCATTTCTTTGCATATGCAACTGACAAGTTGCATTGGGACAGACAGCTAGATAGAAAGGCAAACAAAAGGATGTACTGGACATATCCCAAGAACAGCTTTACTCATGATATTCTGGCTTGTCTACTTCCAGCTGGAAGCCAGGAGTTCAGAGGCTGCCATAAAATTAAAAGGAAGTGGCGGGGAGAGAGGAGGAGATTATCCCAATGTTTCTCAGGCTACATCTACACTACGAGCTAAGGGTGTGATCCCCAGCTCATGTAGACATACTTTCGGTAGCTTGGTGAGAACTAGCAGGAATGTAAGTGACAGTGTAGCCACCATAGCCCAGGCAACTGCAGTGGCAGCATGGCTCAACCGTGCCGAGTACACCCCCACCCCCACCCCCGAATCCCATAGGTACACACGCTGCGCGGCTAAGGCAGGCTGCCGCTCCAGCTAACCAGGCTACCGCAGCTCGGCTACTATTTATACTTGCGCTAGCTCTCACCCAGTACGTCTGTGCGAGCTGGGGATCGCACACGGGCGCCTAGTGTGGACATAGCCTCAGAAACATGCTTCAGTCTGAGGCTGGGAGGAAGGTTCCACCGTGAGGAAAGTTCTTTTCACCCATCCACAGTGCGGGAGCGACGGCAGCTTCGGATCGCCATGCCCTCAGCGACTCTGTCGCACGTTACTGTGTTGCGGTACCATGTTGCAAAGCTCACCTTGAGCCAGTCCCCTAGTTATGTTGGCTAGTCGTAGATTTATAGATTCCAAGGCCAGAAGGGACCACTCTGATCATCTAGCCTGACCTCCTGTATAGCACTGGCCAGAGAACTGCCCCAAAATAGGCCCTAGAGTCACCCCTGAATGCTGCAGGTTGGACAGAGTTTCCTTGGAACATGGCAGTCCAGTTGCACCTAGCTGACTTAATGAAGTCCATAAAGCTATACCATTTTACACCACTGAAGACCTGGCCCTGGCAGCCAGAAAGCGATCCCAGAGGGGACCATGTGAGGGGCTTGCTAATTAATTCCCTGTGTATAGAAGCTTGCTGCAACCAATCACTTTTGCAATCCAGCCCTTTTGCCTGGAAACACACAGGAGATCAGTGTTTCGCTTGGACTCTGTAGGCAATGAGGTATGAGCCATCAGAGTACTGACTGATGAAACATCCTTCTGCTTCTTACTCCGGAGTGGGAGGTGCCAGCGACTTTCTCTGATTCTGCTAAGCAGCCTCCTGGAAATGAAATTGTCACTCCCAGGAGAAGTATCTTCCCCTATCCCTTGCATTGGAAACTGTAGGTTTCTGCCCACTTCTGGAACTGGAAACCCCCCAAAAGGAGAATAACTAGACCCTGCAAATCAGGACGATGGCTTGCAAGCTACTTCTCTGGAGCGAATTAAAACTAGAGCAAGATAAAAGTGAATGACACCAAAATTTACCTTTAAGAGGAGGGATGGTCTTGTGGTTAAAGCTCTCAGTCGGGACTCAGGAGAGCTGGGTTCAGGTCTTAGCCCTGCCACAGACTTCCTGTCTGACCTTGGGCCAGTCACATGGAATCAGATTTTCAAAAGTGCTCAGCAGCCATTGCACTGGCACATCATCACTCTATGCCTTAGTTTCCCATCTGTAAAATGGGGATAATAATCTTTCCTATCTCTTGCCCTTTGTACATCATGTTTATTTAGATTGTAAACTCTTTTGGTCAGGGACTGTTCTATGTACAGTCCCTAGCACAGTGGGCACAAGATTTCAACTGGGGCCTCTGGCTCCTACAGTAAGACAAATCCTGGCTCATACTGGTCCTCTCATAGAGAAAATCCAGGTGAGTTTGTGGACAAGGATGTGTCAGAGATGCAGACAGGGGTTGGAGTTTGCTGGGCTGAGTTGGTGTGATGGGAAGCACAGCTAGGCACATGGTGAGTCAGAAGTTTTTGCTTCTCTTCTGTTTAAGGGTTGACCCTGCCCTTGGACTTTGGACACACACAGTGCACGTCCCTAAAAAAACTATGGACGCAACTTGCAAAGGGGACTTGGATGCCCAATTCCCAGGGACAATTAAAATAATCTAGGTCCCTAGGTACCCCACACACAGTGCCCCCTGCCACCGCTCCCATGCCACAGCCCTGGGGGTGACAGTAGGCTGATGAATGGGGCAGTTCACGCTTCTTGGGGCTATTATTTCAGGGTGTGTGGACTCAGGCAGGCAGGTGGCAGGCCATGCAAGCTTTCTCCCTTACCTCAGCCAATGTAGTTCAGTCCTAACTTGCAGCATTCCTCCTTTTCAAGTAAGGGTCGTACGCACACACCTGACCTTCTGCAACCCCTGCTTTTCCAGTAATGGATCACCACACACATTCTCCAGTGCACCTCAGTCCAGACCTCTGCAGTTCCCTTCTGGGGCTCCCATTGCCCTGTCAGTGCATCTCAGGCACCGCCTGATACATCCCGCAATGCCAATGCACCCTGATCTTGTACACCCCTGCTTTCCAGCCCTGAGTCCTTCTCATGATGCTCCCGGATATTGCAGAACGGCCCTGCAGTTTGACTGCCTTCCATGCTTCCCAGCCCCCACGTTTTTTCCAGGGGAAAGAAAATGAGATGAGAGAGAGAGAGAAAAAGAGAGAGAGTGCTGTTTAAAAGCCTGAAGCTGTTCCAGGGCATCAATCAGTGTATAGGCAGTAAAATATACGTGCAGGTTTGGAGATTGTTGATGGGGTAGAGTATTTTGCAATACATATATTTATTGCTGGTTTTGTAAAAGGCTGTTCCAATGAATGGGTTTTAGTAAGGCAATAAATGGTAAAGAAAATTGCTCCGATCGCATCTCAGACCATCTAAAACCATTAAGTCAATGGGGGCCCTGCAAGCCCCTCTGACTTCCACCTCTCCCACGGGAAAAGGCAGGGTCCAGCAGGGATCTAGGTGGGAAGGTGTGTTGCTGCTTATATGAAGCTGACGTTTACATTATAGAAGCAGCTCCCACAGAGATGGAGAGACCATGATGCTTGGTGCTGTTCATGCACAGAGTGATAGACAGTTCCTGCCCCAAAGAGCTTGCAGTCTAAATATCCAACTGGAGGGAGGGAAAACAGAGGCAAAGAGAGGTGACTTGGTTAGCCCATGGTCACACAGCCAAGCTGAGAATAAAGCCCAGGTTTCCTGAGTCCTGGTCCTGTGCCCTATCCACTGCCTATCCACACTGCCTTTCTTGATCCCTATGGCCCTCAAAAGTTTGTACGCTTGCTCATTTGTGAGCGACAACTTCTCTCCATCTCAGCGTCAGCCATCATGAGTCACTGCTCCAAGACAATTGTGGCATTTCCAGTGCTCCTAATCCCTGCTGAGCTTGATGGCAGGGGTGCTGGAACAATTTTGATAGTAGGGGTGCTGATGACAGAAATCATGGAAACCATGTATGCGGCATTTGTTATTACTACTGCAAGCCAGGCGGTGCGGCAGCACCCCTTGTTCCAGCACCGCTGCTTGATGACATCCCCTGCCTTGATTGGGAGCATTTAAGAAATAAAGGGCCTGATTCTCCTCTCCCCTGCACTGGCATAATTCAGAGTCGCTCTCCTGATTCCAATAGAATTACCCCAGCATGAAACTCGTGCAAGCAAAAGAAGAATCAGACCCAACAGATCCAAAGCTGCTGCTCATACTCACTTGGGGTGAAATTCAGCTCTGTGCAGAGCAGCCAGCCCAAAGTCTACTATGCCCCACTTGAGTCCCCTTGATATAGACCACTGCACATGGGTGAATTTCATCTTCTAGCCACAGGGCATCTGGGATTAGGGATAGGCAGATAGTGCAAATATCTCCCTCCAGATGTTCATACAGATTTTCAAATGAATTCAGTTCAGCTGTGTTCATGCCTAATGGCTTTCCATGAGTATTCCAGCCAATGAGTTTATTGGCAGGAATGTTTGTAAGGGATTATTGAAGAATATTTCCAGAAAGAGTTCTGAATTTTTACTCACAGCTATTTGCAAGGGAAACCTGATTCTAAGTGTTATGCACATCCAGTCAGGGAAACAGCAGCATGCCATGTGGCCTGTTGTGGCCTATAAAAACAGCTTGAATTTCAAATGTCAAGCACTCACTGTGAACTGTTTGCAAACAAGGTGTGGAGCAAAAATTTTGTGCAGAATCTGTTTGGTGAATAATTCTGAATAACAAATAAATATGGGAAAGTTGGGATCTGTTCCCAGACAATTCACAAAGGGCTTAATTGGAACTTAAGTGGTGCTTAGGGCTTATGCTGGCTCTATGCAGTGGGTGCATTTCACCCAAACAGGAAAAAGAGACAAACTTAGTCAATACATTACTCGTGTTGAATTATTCATTCACCAACTCTACTCAGAATTAAAGCCATTTCCCCCTCTAGCACTCTGGTATCCTCTGACCCCAATGAGACTCTAGTGATGCTCATTAGAATTAAAAGACTATCCCCAGGTTCTGTTATAAAACTGTATTTTGTGGAGTTTATAACCAGCCATAAAAATTCTCTCCAAGATTCAAGTTGGCACACAAGGTCTGAGCTTGACTGTCATTGTTTTCCCTTTTCTGTTGACCAGATGTGAGTTGTTTGTTTTAAAGTTCAAGCAGGGGAAATTATTTTATACTAAAAAGAGTCTTTTATGCTTCTGTGAAAAACGTAGTATCACCTGCTTTGATTTATTTTAAAAGCCTTAGTAAAGCATCTATCTCCAACATGGGGCATTTTAACAAACCTCCTCCCAAAGCTAGGAAGAGAACTCAGGCTTCCTGACTCCACTCACCTGTTCTAACCAGGAAGACACACTGCCTCACAAAACCAGGAATAGAAAACAGGATCCCCGCTCCTGTGTCCTAACCCATCAGCCACATTCCCTCACACACAAAAAGAACCCAGGAGTCCAGACTTCCAGTTCTAATTAGTAGATCACACTCTTCCCTTGAGAAGACTAGACCCCAGGAGTCCTGACTCCCAATCCCCTGCTCTAACTACTAAATGAAAGGAACAAAGAAAAAAACCCAGGAGTCCCGAGTCCCTGTCCTCGCTATGTTTTGTTTTTGTTTTTTAATGTACAGGTGGGAGAGACAGTAACTGCCTGTGTGCATTACAGTGCTCAAGTAGCATTGCACTAAAGCCTAGGATATGCAATGAGTGACCTCTTCAATACACACCTCAGAGCAGAAGGAGACCCCATCTAAAACACTTGAGAGGAATAAGGAGCTGGGGATGCTCCATTGTGACACTGCTGGGTTTTACACAATCTCCCACTGCCACCATAGTAAGCCAGAAAGTCTCTGAAGGGCTATCATGCAAACGATCCCCAGATTACACTGGAGTATCATATTCTACCACTGAGATTTTTTTATTGTTTTTTCCTTTTTATTAAACTGCCATTGAAATAAGACAAAGAGATTTCAATGACACTCTCCAGACATCTTTATGGCTTTTTAATTTTTTTGTTGGCTCCCTCTTTGTTTGTAATCCTGCCCCCGCAAGGAGGCACAACAAATATATCCTCCCCCTGGCCTCCCGGATCTTTACTGAACTTGTTCCTTTCCATTTGGCAAACAGTGGATTTTCTCCATGTTTTTTTCTGTTTTTAATGGAAGTTAAACTAAGAGGGTTGTTTATGTTTAAAAGTGATAACTTATGCCCCAAATCTATCTCCGTTTATGCACCCGCACCAACGAAGCTGCTAGTGCTGCAATGTGAGAAATAGCAGTGATTACTTCCATGCTGGTACAGAGCAGCAGGACAGCTGCAAATGGTGGGGTTTGGGTGATGGGGGAGGGAGGTCCTACAGAAATAGGTTTTCTTTTGAAAATTGCTGGTAAGTTTAAATGATGGGGGGAAACACACACTAAACTATATCTAAGTAACATTGGTTGTTAATAATGGGATATGCTTCCTGTCACTACTTGATAGGGCAGGGTTTGCTCGGGCAAGATTTCCAATACAGGTCAATGCAAGTGTTGTCTGAGTAAGGGCTGCAGGATGGGGCCCCTAGTGAGTAAGGATTGGATGCTGATTGGTGCTCCCAGGTAGATGGAGAGATGGTTTGATGGCTGGGTCTGGCTAGAGCGAGCACAACACGAATGGACAAATGGATAGAGGGACATATGTATCATTGGAGGGACTCTGGAGTTACACTAGTGTCAGTGAGAGCAGGGTCGGGCTCGATTTGTGTATAGTATGCACAGCCCAATGCAATTTTGTTGTGCATAGGGCCCTTCATGCAAACGGTCTTCCTTACAAAGTTGGTGTGGATAACCTATTTACAGAGTTAAATCACTTTAAAAGGCCAAGGGGAAGAGATGTGAAGAGCCAGTCGCAAAAGAAGGTAGAGAAGTTGCTCCAGCTCCCTGTGGCCTGAGTCCTCCATTTGCAACGTCCTACAGAACAGAAGATGCAATCTGCTTTGCCTTTGCGCACTTGCAGGGTCTGATTCTCCCTTGCCTGACCCTTATGCAGTCATTTATCTCAGTGCAATTTGGGGGTGACGCATGCCCATTCTGATATGGCAGGCACCATGCTGTGCCCCACTTTGCACTGATGTAACCTGTTGTCATTCTCTGTATTACTGTAGCGCCCAGCCATGGACTACTAGACCCCAGGGTGTTAGGTGCTGTACAAACGCAGAACAAAGATGGTCCCTGCCCCAAAAAGCTTACTGCAGAAGTTATAGGGCAATGGAGAATAAGCCCCTGCCCACAGGTCAAGAAGGAGCCCGGGGAGAAACTGTGCCTAGCAGAGGCACCCTGCCCTCTGTGCTCCTGGGAGGGATGGCGACAGCTCTGCCCCTCCTCTCCTTCCCCCCAAGACCTGTGGTGTAGACAGCCCTGTACAGACTGAGATACTATTTCATTATCTTCTGTGATGTGTTTTCCATGGGGCCAGAGCCAGAGCCTGAGCCTCAGAGCAGTATAGCTCCAGATCAGAGCAAATCAGTATAGCTCCACTACCTTCACTGCATATGAGAGGCTTCGCACTTCTAACGAAAATCTAAAAGAACTAATTACACAAACAAGCACGACTATCAGGGTGAAAGCGATGTCTATAAATCAGAGACAAACTGAGTGATATTTTTGAAAACCACGTGCAGTGTCAGAACTAGCTGTGGGTTGTGTGTCCACCGGCAAGGGGAGGTGGAAAGTATCGGACGTGCATGACTGCAGATCGCTCACAGGAGAGCAAGGCCATGCTCAGCAGTGAATGTCTAATTCCCATAGGAAATGAAAGAGAGGGCAGTGTCTTCTCCTGCTCGTAGAACAGAAAGAATCCACGCTGGTAGGTACAGTAAGCCAGATCCTCAGCTGGTGTAGGTTGGCATAGCACCATTGGCTACAGGGGAAATTCTGAGCTGAGATCCCCAATTGGTGTAAATCAAGGTCACTTCATCATCCTAGATTAAATTCTAGCCACACTGAGGTGAATAGCAAAACTTTGCTTCACTTCACTGAGGCCAGAATTTTACCCTCTGTGTCAGATGACTTCACTATAACTATGCTGCCTTACACCAGCTAAGATTCCAGCCCAATATTTTCAGGGAACATTATTGTATCCCAGTGACAGCCAGACTTGTGGTTTTCTGGTTTGATGAGGACTGGAACAAGCTTTTTCATATTTGTGGGTGCTCTGCAGGGCAGATCCTCTGGAAAAGAATATCACTGAGGGGGGGAAAGGGCAGTCATCATTCTAAAGCAGCTGTGCCTGCTGAAGAAAGAGGTCTCTCTAATTTGATTCTTAAGAATGGAGGAAAAAAAGCAGAGAGCAGCCCAGAATGGAAAAGGTGACACTTTTCTAAAGTGTTTCTCAAAATGAGCTTTGGAAAATGAGCACTGGAAGAGGCAAGTCATTGTCACTCACAGCTCAGGAGTCAAAGCAGGGCAGATGGAAATGGCCAGTCAGCACAAGCTGAAAGCAAAATTATTACATACCAATATAGTGTACAGTGCATTGGTGACTGGGATGCTGCTTGACCTTGGCATAGGCTTTCCAGTGAGGTCAGATCTTATTGTGTGATTTTATTGTCCAGAATCTCAGAGTTCCTCGTGCCCTTCAGTTTCAATTATTTTTTTTTAAATGTATTTCAATAGCTCCTTTCATCCAAGGATCCCAAAGAACTTTGCAAAGAGAAATGATCTTAGCCTCAGCGGTGGGAGGTGCACAGTGAGTGCATACTAACTTTGCACAGGGACACACAAAGTGTAAGGCTGTGGAGACTCAGGACCAGAGAAGGTAAGGCCAGAATTTTAGGAGGCTCAGCACTCACCGTGGAGGAGTGATTATCCAAAGATCTCAGCTCCCATTCAGGCACTGTCCTTCGAAAGTGGCCAGGTTTGTCAGGACAGTTCACAATGCTGGCTGTTGGGTTGCAAAATCCAGCCTTAGGTGTCAACTGGCACTGCTGGGCACTGCTGCAAAATCTGGTCCAAATAGTGGGGGCTGAGCCTTAGAAATCAGTCCCAACGTGACTTCCTCAAGATCACACCGAGAACGAGTGGCGGAGGGAGTCCTATTTGTTATGATATTTGAGGATCACCAACCAGGCCCATAGCTCACTTTAGGAATCTAGCAAAACAGACAACCACTAGTTGCCGTAGCAGACAAAATCCACTGCTAATGATGAGTTCAAATCCTGGAACAGATTTATTTCAGCAGAGGTACAGAATGCCACACCCCAGTGATCAGGTGGAATACGGCAGGCCAAAGGTTTGGCTACATTTACATAGACAAAGACTGTACATAAACAAAGGCAAAGCTTAAGTCTCAGCACAGACTTTGTATACCCAAGATGACACCCTACTTTTATCAACACCCCCTCTTCTGATTCATTATATAATCATATAGCTGATCAAACATGAGATTTCGCATGACACACAGCATTATACAACATGTTTATCTGCTTATTAACAATAACAAAGCTCTTAATCTTATTATTTGACAGGGATTTTTAGGACTTTCCCTGTTTATCCTGATTATATCTGCCAGGTCACCATAACTTGATCCTTGTCCTGTATCCAAATCAGGGACATTCCAAAAACTGAACAACAGGAAGTCAAATAGGCTTTGTTTGCACTCCTTCCCGAAAAAGGTTATTCAAAGGCCACACTAAAAACGAACCCACAATTATATTGAGTATGCATTTTATTATATATTGATAACTAATGTGTGATCCATTAAACCCATTTAGGCCCTTACCATTTTATATGAGGAAAATTCACCTCATCACTGTTTCACCTTCTCACGCTATTCCTTAGCCCTCTACTCTAACCACCAGACAATCTCTCCCACTCGCTCTATACAGAAAATTGTAGCATGCACTGCATTCCTATGCTTTCAGGATGCAATATGGTTCTTAAAATGTTCCTTTCTGCAATTCACCTGGGCTCACCAGAAACCTGGGACCATTTTTCATCACAAAACATCAGGTTGGGCTTCCAGTCTTGACTTTCCTTAGCCCAGCATCCCCCCAAATAAGTAATGCCATAGAATGCCATAGGTCTCCCCAAGAAGAAAATATCCAGGTTTTATGCAGGCAGAGTCCCTTTCCTTCACTTGCTATCAGTTCCCCCTGGTTCATGTGTTATGTGAAGTGGGTAAATAACACTTCGCTATTCACTTTCTCCCCACCATTCATGACTTTATAGACCTCTATCATATCCCCCCTTAGTTGTCTCTTTTCTAAAATGAACAGTCCCTGGCTTTTTAATCTCTCCTCATACGGAAACTGTTCCATCCCCTTAGTCATTTGTTGCCCTTCTCTGTACTTTTTCCAATTCTAATCTCTTTTGAGATGGGGCAACCAAAACTGCATCCAGTATTCAAGATGTGGGCGTGCCATGGATTTATATAGTGGCATTATGATATTTTCTGTCTTATTATCTGTCCCTCTCATGGTTTTCCTAACGTTTTCTGTTAGCTTTATTGTCTGCTGTGCACAGTGAGTTTTCAGAGAATTATCCACAATGACTCCTTCTTCAGTAGTAACAGCTAAATTAGACCCCATCGTTTTGTCTGTATAGTTGGGATTATGTTTTCCAACATGCATTACTTTGCACTTATTAACACTGACTTTCATCTGCCATTTTGTTGCCCAGTCACCCAGTTTTGTGAGATCCCTTTGTAACTCTTCACAGTCAGCTTTGGACTTAACTAGCTTGAGTAATTTTGTATCATCTGCAAACTTTGTCATCTCACTGTTTACCCCTTATTCCAGATCATTTTTGAATATGTTGAACAGCGCTGTTCCCAGTACAAAGGTTGGAGGACTCCATTATTTACCTTTTTCCACTGTGAGAACTGACTATTTATTCCTGCTGTTTTTTTCCCCATCTTTTAACCAGTTACCAATCCATGAGAGGATCTTTGCTCTTATTCCATAATTCCTTACTTTGCTTAAGAGGTTTTGCTGGGGGACCTTGTCAAAGGGTTTCTGAAAGTCCAAGTCCATTATACCCACTGCATCACTCTTGTCCACATGCTTGCTGACACCCTCAAAGAATTCTAATAGATTGGTGAGGCATGATTTCCCTTTACAAAAGCAATTTTGACTCTTCCCCAACATTGTTTTTGTATGTGAATCTGATAATTCTGTTCTTTACTATAGTTTCAACCATTTTGTCTGATACTGAAGTTAGGCTTACTGGACTGTAATTACCAGGTTTGCCTCTGGAGCCTTTTAAAAAAATTGGTGTCCCATTAGCTATCCTCCAGTCATCTGGTACAGATGTTAATTTTAGCAATAGGTTACATAACACAGTTAGTAATTCCATAATTTCATCTCTGAGTTCCTTCAGAACTCCGGGGTGAATACTATCTAGTCCTGGTGACTTATGACTGTTTAATTTATCTATTTATCCCAGAACCTTCTCTACTGACCCCTCAGTCTGGGAAACTGTCCCAGATTTGTCCCCTAAAATGAATGGCTTGGATGTGGGAATTTCCCTCACATCCTCTGCAGTGAAGATCTGTACAAAGAATTCATTTAGCTTCTCTGCAACAGCCTTCTCTTCCCTGAGTGCTCCTTTAGCACCTTGATCATCCATGGCCCCCACTGATTGTTTGGCAGCCTTCGTGCTTCTGATGTGCTTTAAAAAATTGCTCCTGGCTTTTGTATCTTTTCCTAGTTGCTCTTAAAGTTCTTTTTTGGCCTGTCTAATTATATTTTTACACTTGCCTTGCCAAAGATTTTGCTCCATTCTATTTTCTTCAGTAGGATTTGACTTCCAGTTTCTAAAGGATTTTTTTTTTGCCTCTAACAGTCTCTTTTACTCTGTTGTTTAGCCATGGTGGCATTTTTTTGGCCCTCTTACTGTTTTTATTTGTGATATTCTCCAGTCGTACATTGCTTAGGACATGCTGGAAGGGTAGGTCTCACATCCTTTACTAACAAATGGACACCACCCTAGAGCTCTCTTCTCCCAAAGGGCCCCCACTGTACTAGTGACCATATGACATAGTGATCAGCTATGGATGATCGTCGGGGAATAGGCCGACACACCAGGGATTGAATCGAAGATCTGTAGAGCTAAAAGCATTAGCTGTTATAGTTTGAACTAAAAACACAACCTCCTGTAGTGTGCACTGTAACAAGCTACGATCCTCTACGGATTGCTACGGAGGGACCCATAATACATACATGCTAGAGGGTTATGTGTGCACGTTTCAGTCCACTAGCAGGACTTTCTGAAATTAAAGGTCTCCAGTGCATTTACAGGGTTCTCCTGCAGCACCAGTGATTCTTCTGCTGGTGGCAAAGTACCTTTGCTTCTTGGAGCCTCTAATTAGGGTGACCATATGTCCCATTTTGGCCAGGACAATCCCTTTTTTAAGCCCTGTCCCGGCCGTCCCAACTTTTTTGGCAAAAGTGGGCATTTGTCTCATTTGCTCTTGCCGATTTGATCAGCTAGCAAGAGCCAATGGGACAAATGTCCACTTTTGTCAAAAAAGCTGGGTGCGGTGCAGAGGGCAAGTGGATATGCCAGCCCTGCGGGGGGGTGGGGGGCCAGGATTCCGGCCAAGGAGGGCAGGCGTGGGGCAGGATTCTAGCACATGGCGGGGCTGGCAGGGTTTGAGTGACAGCCTTGCGCGGGGGGCCAGCAGGGTTCAAGCGACTTGCAACAGCCTCATGCGCGGGGTAAGGGGGTGCCTCGGGCCAGCCCCACAGAGTGTCCCATTTTCCCTTTGCGAAATATGGTCATCCTAAGCCTCTAGCTCAACCACCTTATATTAGAAAATACTAAAATCACAGAGCCTGAGGGATGGCTCCTCTCACCTTTCTGCTCTGCCCAAACTGCTCCTCTATGACTTTGAGAACAAGCCTCTTGGTATTGTACATTCTTCCCTTATGTGCCTTTTCTGCTTAAAATTCTCTCTGGATGCAGTCAGGCTGTGTACCCTTCTAAGCCTCATTTCCCTTTACGAACATTCAGGGTTTCTTTTTAATTCCACAAACCTTGCAGGTGGCATTTGCCTTTCCTCCATGATACTGTAATCCCATTTCTTAACAGTTACAGAAGGTAGAAGCCGCCTTGCCTGGAGATGTGGTATGTAGGGGTGGGGCAGAGGGAGGTGGGGGGATATAGGACAGGAAAAGGAATGGAGATTGGTATTGCAAGGGAAACGGAGTGTGTCATGAAATGCAATCCTGGTGATGGGATTCCAGCACATGCATCCCCCTGCATTGGCTTAGAGATGGTCCAGCTTCAAGGGCATGATGAAAATAGGTTACTGGAGCTCCCTTCTGGAGAAGGAGGGCAAGAGAGGAAGCAGACAGAGGGGGAACTTTGATCGTTCTCTGGACTGAAAGAATCAGCTACCCTGGTCCCATAACAAATATAGGGTGAACCCCCACACGTACAAAATGAGAGCAATTGATAGCCTTGCGGTGCTACACAAGTCCACAGAATATGTACAGTATAGGCAGGGCCAGGACAGGCATCTCCCTTGTTTACCTTGCTCGTGTGCCTCACTCTGCCCTGGAGGGACCATGTCACAGGGTACTCTACTCACCGCTCGACGATGCCTCCTCCTGGCCGTTCTGGGGATTAGCTCTGCCTGGCGGGTGCCCTCCGTCATTCTCTGTCTCTCTCTCGGTCTGCAGCCCTTCTCTCGCTCCAGGAGCTGCTGCTTCCTCTTCGTGACTCAGCCCTCTGGCCAGGTCACTAAGCGGTTTTCCCTTCCTTTCCAGGGTATCAAAATCTTTCAGGAACCACTGTCCCAGGCAGTCTTCTCATTCACTGCCCCTTCATGGTGCCACTTCCCCCGGCCCGCCCACTACACTGGGCTGCAGCCCAGGGACCCTACAACAAGCAGTCATGGTGTGCATAGTCCCGAACCGTACTGCTGTATCCCTGGACAACTTTCTACCTCGCCTTCTCACCCTCACAGCGACTGCAGCCCCCCGCTGCTCTCAGGTACTGCCCTGTACGCAGGCCCCTCCAGTTCTTGTCCAGCCGTGCTTCATCCCGAATTAATCCTTGCTCCCTGGCTGCTCCTCCAGGTGCAGCGAAGGCGGTTAATTGACACACCTGGTGGCCACCTTAACCCCTTCAGGCCTTGTGTGGGGTGGACAACCCACCACAGACCCCCTCTAGGGGCATGAGGGGAACTCACTCTCCAGGACCCATTCTCTCCTCCTTGGCATCTCTGCTCAGAGTGCCAACAGTATAGGGAAAGGGGGGGAAGATGTGGGCTTTGAGCTGTGGCTGCCTCTCCACAAGGCCCGGGGATGAGACCAGTTTATGCGTCTCACGCAGGCTGTTGGAGAGCTGTGAAACGGTGACCTCGGTGACGTCTACACGGCAGCGCGTCTCAGAGCCCAGGTGGACTGGCTTGGGCTTTCGGGCCTCGCGCCACAGGGCTAAAAATAGCCGTGTGGACGTTTGGGCTCCGGCTGGAGCCCGGGTCCTGGAACCCCATGAGCAGGGAGGCGGGGGGGGGTGTCTCTGAGCCCAACGGTCTGCATGGCTATTCGTAGCCCTGCAGCCCGTGCCCATGCCAGTTGAGCCAAGCTCTGAGACTTGCTGCGGCGTGTCAATCGTTGGCTGTGTAGACGTACCCATAGAAGCAGAAAGGTCTGTGTCCCTCACCCAGCACTCTTGGCTATTGGGTCTGCTGCCCCCACCACACACACACAAAATGGAGGACAGCAAACGGGGAAGTTTTTCTCAGCGTCAGCCATCCAACCCGCCAGCTGAGGGGCCTGTGAGCTGAGCTGGGCACTGAGGCCACGCGGCACCTAGCAGGGTCGGGCCCTGAATCATTTTGCACTTGAGGGGGGACAGAAAGGTGAGGTAAACGGAACACGAGCGAAGGGGGGAGGGGCAAAGTCCTTTCGCAGGTGTTCTGAGGTAGTGACTCCGGAAGAGCAGCCCTCCCCCAGCCCACCCCCAATTCTTCCTCTCCCTCATGGAGTGGTATGAACGTAATCTGGAGTTGGGATTCAGCTGATGCATTGATTGCCTGGGGCTTAAAGCACACAACGGTCAGGCTTAACCCATGCATGCAGACATGAGGCTCACGCATGCGCTCACACATGCCGACGCATACGCAGGCACCCATGCATACATGTATACACATCAAAATGCAGGCAGACACTCGCACACATACATACATGCCCAAATGCACACGCCCACATGTGCACACGCCAAGGAAAAGGGGCTCTATAACAAAGGCTTTGGTGTTCCCTGCTGAGACTCTGCCTGGCCGGTCTGAGTATTCCCTTCATAACCACGCAAGCTCCCTTCTGCCCGGTGCTTTGTCTCCCACGCCCCATCACCCCGGTGCGGCTCAGAGCTGCTCCTCTCTTTCTAGCATGTGCCGTGTGCACACCTGAGGAACGAAAGAATATGGCCCCCCGGAACATTGGCCGAAAGCTGTGAATGTCAGTTGCCATGACAACCTTACATTTTTCTTGCACTTCCTAATGACTTATTGGCATTTGTGGTAATTTACAGCTCTCTCTTCGGCAGCTAGAGATTGGCTTGTCTACCCCACCTCCTTCCACCTCAACCTCTTTTGCTGTTAGACATGTTAATTAAGCTGAATTGTGAAAGCAACCGAGCAAGTCTCACATCTCACCCCGGTTTGATGTTTGGGGAATCCACCCCTTCCTCTCATGCGTGCAGCCAACCTTTCTAAATGGATCTACCTCCTCTTTCCCCTCCATAGTACTCCCACCAGCACTCCCCGAGTGAAACAAATAGACAGGGATTCATTACCCAGCTTGTGGGGAGGTGCTGGTGGTAAATCACTGCTTATTTTGTTCCTGCCACGGCTGGGATGAGGTGAGCAGGATGTCTTCATCAGGGATTTGCTTTGGAATCAGTGCCACTCTCATAAGATAGGGCAACCCGCCGCATTCTAGTGTAGGGTGACCAGTGTCCCAATTTTATAGGGACAGTCCCGATATTTGAGGCTTTTTCTTATATAGAAGCCTATTATCCCCCACCCCCATCCTGATTTTTCACACTCGCTGTCTGGTCACCCTACTCTAGTGTGCTGAGCACAGCAAGAATCACTGGGGCACAGAGCGAGCCTCCATTTTTCTTCTTAGCCTATGTGCAATGTGCCTCAGGTGGTGTGTGACCAGGATGCATCAGCGAATTTGGGCTGCTGGGGGGATCATCAGCTTCCCCAGCCTGGGCTGGGTTCTGACGGGGAGCGCGACATGAACACCGATCCATGCCACCCCCCCCAGCAGCTTTCATTTAAAACAGTAGCACATTCCTAGCCCTTGTGCTGGCGGCAGAGAACAGTTTGAAAATGTGACTCCTAAGGGTTCAAACACCAGAGGGCAAAACAGACAGACAGACAGACACCCACCCGCCACCCTCAATTTATTAATTTTAAAAATCTTGATTTATTTTTAAGCCACTTCCATGAATTTTGGAGCCTGATTCGCGGTTTTGGAACACTTGGCTTTGGCAAAATACCAAGCATGTGTCTATGCTGCAGTCACAGGGTGGGAGTGCAGGACATGTAGACCTACCTGAGCTAGCTGTCCTCAAGCTGGAGCAGTGAAGATGCAGCAGCCTGGGCTTCATCACGGACTAGCTGCCCACGTATGTACCCAGGGTCCCAGACGGGCTTCACTGCTATTGGTCCCTGAGATAGCTAGACTTAAAGCTAGCTCAGGTATGTCTACATGATCTTACCCCAGTTTATGGGACGGTGGAGGGAGCTGGCTCTGAATACCCCGTGGTTCTAATCACAGAAACAGCTGCTGGAAAGATGAGTGCCTCTTGGGTGTGCCCCGCAGCAGGGGTGCTTGTCCTCAAATCAAAACAACTACAGCAGGACCAGAGAGACTGGAGGAGAAGACAGGCAAACAATCAATAGCAACCGCACTGGCGCTACCATCCGACACTGCACTCAGTCCTCATAGGCTCTATTTGAGGTCGGGGTGCATGTTGGGATGTGCACATGGGGTTTGTGGCAATGGGTGTGGTGTGTTTGTTGTGGGTGAGGTGTCTCTGTGCTGTGCTGTTGGGCTGTGTATGGCTTTTGGGTATGGCTGCGTTGTGTTGGAGTGTGTGGTATGTTTGTTGTGGGTGAGATTTGCATGTGCTGTGGTGTCTGGGTGGAGGTGTTTGAGGTTATGGGTGTGAGTGTGTTGTGTGGGTGCAAGTGTGGTGTGTAGGTGTACTGAGGTGTGTGTGTGTGCGCACTGGAGTGGGTATGGGATGGTGGATGTGGATGTGTTGGTGTAATATACAGTGTGTGGCTGGGTGGGTGTACTGTGATGTGTTTGGCGGAGAGTGTTGGGCATTAATGTGTTGTGTAGGGTGTGTGTGTGTGTTTGAGATTGTGAGTGTAGATGTAGTGCATGGGTGGGTGCTGCACTGGGTATGAGTATGTAAGCTTTCTGATTGTGCTGTCACTTGTGGTTCATTGAACCATAACGGGAGGAGGGAGACCACACAAAGAAAACTGTCCATGTGTAATGCCAGAATAAGGCCATGTCCTACCTTAGAAGTGTGCGTGTGTGGGAGGGGGTGTCAGGTGAGGGAAGGCAGAGAGAACGCCATACAGATGGAGGGTCAGATGGCAGGTAAAAGCGGATTCTCCTTTGTCCTGCACCATGCTTCATTTGCTCCAGTGCAGAGCAGCTGTAAGATGTCACCACTCTGATTTGGCAGGCTGTTTTACACTCACTTGGCAACTGGTGTGAGTGACCACGGCAACAGAGAACGGAGCCCACAGAGCCCTGGTCTGAGCATTGGCCGATACACCTGTTTCAAGGCTTGCTGCCAAGTAAAGAGGTTAAGGCACTTGTCTGGGACCCAGAAGTTGTTGCTCAGTTCCTGGCTTATCCCTAGACTCCTTACGCAGGTCATTTTGTTCATAAAATTGTAATGAATTTAGCTCTCCTCAGTACCAATAACTCATCAGCCACTGTAATGCAGCTACACTATAACCAGACTCTTGTCTTCACCAAACCACAGACCAGATCCTCAGCCACTGTAAATCAGTCTGTCTCTGCTGAAATCCACGGAGTTACATTGCTTTATGCCAGCTGAGGAGCTTTTTGTGGTAGGTGTGATGCTTGCTACAAAATCCTTTGCCTATACCTTGTCTGGCCTAATTTTAGATAACCCAAGTGGTGGGGCTTTCACCACCACACTGGGGAGACAAAGCTGCAGCTTAATAGACCTTGTTGTCAGAAATTTACCCCACAATATTCAATCTCAATTTTCCTATGCTCAGTTTAATCCTATTACTCCTAAACAACCCTCTATGGACCACTCTAAGTGGTTTCTTTCCCTTCTGGCTATCAGCAGCATGTCATAGCAAGGTGGCTGGCTTATGTTCCAGCAATTGTAACAGGGTTACTCATTGTCTGTTTGTCGCTGGGAATTTTCAGACATCATAGATTATGTGACAGCACATGTCCTGCATGGCTTGATTTTTATTCTTCCAACCACTTCTGTAGAACATCCTATCTTCTCCTTAGTGAAATGTAGCACCTCAGTTAAAACCAATGAGTTCTTTTTTTTTATTAATATATAATACAATTTTGGATATCTCTTCTAGATTTATTGTATCAGATTAGATGTCTGTTAGTTATTTACAAACTTTACCATTCAGTGTAGCAGGATGGGCTACGTGCATCAGTTCCCAGGGTGGGTTTGAGCCACTAAGTCTTGCTAAAAGAAAAGGAGGACTTGTGGCACCCTAGAGACTAACAAATTTATTTGAGCATAAGCTTTCGTGAGATACAGCTCACTTCATCGGATGCTAAAAGCACTTCTTGTAGTTTATCTTTAGCAAATCTATAATTTAAAGGCATTTGTTCATAGATTTTAAAACCAGGAGGGACCATTATGATCATCTAGTCTAGTGGATCTCAGACTACTCTGTATGGTGATCAATGGATGAAAAGCCCTGCAGAAGACCTAGGTATAAATAATAATGATTAATATTATTATTTCATTCCCAGCTCTGGCAGAGACTCACTGTGTGACCTTAAGCAAATATCCTAGCTTCTTTGTGCCTCAATTAATGTGTGTAACATTGTTTAACCACTTTATAAGAGGTGTTGTAAAGCATCTTGATATCTTTGGATGAAGGGGGCAAGACATGTGTCATAAAGGTCAAATCCAGCCCCACAGATTCAACCCCTGTTTCCTGAGGCCCCTCTTGGACATGAGGTAATTCTATCGAATCCACTGGAGTGACTGCCAATTTTACATCAATGTGAGAGGAGAATCAGGCTCTTAAAGCTGTTATCATCTGCTTATGTGGGAGGAGTTTGGTGGGAGTCCTAGTTCTCCTTGACAGCTGTCCTGGCATCTCAAACACCATCACTGCCAAGACAGTGCTGCAGAAACTTGCACTGGTGTGGTCCATGATGTCAATTACTAGAAAAATCCAGTCTCCGACCCTGTCAACCTGACTCCTCTCATGAGCACATCATTTACAGGCAAGCAAAATATTATCACTAAGCTACCAGGATGTGATGAGACACCAGTGCATGGATGATTTTGAGTGAAATGGTGTCAATTGTCAGATGGGGGGGAAAGGCCATTGTAGGGAAGAAGGAGACTTGAGAAAAGAAAATGTTTTTTCATCCCTCTACGACAGGCTTCCCCACAATTGTCTGTTTAAAACCTCAGGGGCCAAAAGACCTCAGTTCCCATTTAGTCACCTACATAAAGTCCAGGGGTAACATTTTCAAAAGTACCTAAGTGACACAGCAGTCTGTCTGACTTAGGAGACTACAGCATTGTCTGCCCTACGAACATTTTATCATCAGAAGAATATTGGTATCCAATACTGGAAAAGAGCTCCTCGCCTGGATGCCACAAGCTAACCAGCAAAGTGGTGCTTTTGTAATAAAAGTACTCCCCAGGAATGAAACAATCTATACATGTAAAAGCACAGCTTTGCCAGTATAGTTGCATCTACCCTAGGAACGTCTTCTGGCACAGCTATGTCGGTTGGGATTACACATCTTCACACCCTGACTGACATAGTTACGCTGGCAGAAGACTGTAGTGTCGATATTTCCTGGGTCTCATTGAAAGTAAGAGGGACCTGAGCCCCGAAGGGTACGTTTACGCTGCACCTGGCTCAGACTCAGGTGTGAGCCCAACCTCCCCCTGCACCGTCCACGCACAAAACTTTCTGACTCAAGTCAGTAAGTTCTTCAGACCCACCTTTTGGGGAAGGGGGAAGTGGTATCTGAGCCCAAGTCCTGCTGAATCTCTGGCCCTAGCCCTATTATTTTGCAGGGTGGACGCAAGCCTGGGTCCCCAGCAGCAGAAGGCCTGACAGGTGTCAGCACTGCTGTGAGACCTAGGTCCAGCAGCGTGAGCACACAAGTGCAGGCCTGGAAACAGCGAGTCTGCAGGCATGAGTTCCACAGCCCCAGGTTTACAACGCAGTGTAGACACAGCCTAATTACCTACACCTCTTTTGAAAATGGCACTTAGGATCCTAAGTCACTTCTGAAAATGTTACCCCAGATTTTCAGAAGAGCTCAGCAACCAACACACATCCAGCATTCTGGGCTCACCTGCAAATCCAATCACTTATTTAGGTGCTGAAATGCATGCTGAGCTCTCTTGAGAATCTGGCTCCAGATGTGCCCTGTATGATGCTGGACCTCTTCTCCTAGTCTCTCCAGAGCCATTAACCGGGACCCATCACTCTTCCTTTCTTCCAGTGAACAAGTGCCACCAGCAGCAAAAGCTGCTACAAGGTTTCATTCCCACTATCCCAGCCCCATCGACTGAAGAGACTAGAAGGGATCAGGAGGAGAATGGTAGACAATCCTTCTTAATTAGAGATTAGCCTGATCTGAGTGACTTACATGAAATCATGTTGCTGTCCTCCTGACCTTGTGGCTTTTAAAGATTAACCCAACCGGTCTGCACTCTAGAAGCTTCTGCTTGGTTCCCTCTTTGCATGTATGTGGCATTGTCTGCTATTGCTGAAGCTACCCAGTTAATTGGAAACTCCATTTGCTGATATTCAACTGATCGCTGAAGCTTCTGCCGTGCCCTGCGCATGGGATTATCTGCATTCACTCTGCACTGCTGTCCTGAGACAGTTCAAGGAGTGTGGGTTGCAGCTGGGGTCATTAGCATTTCACTCTTCTCTGGGCACTTGGTAGCAGTCACCATCTATTTGTCAGCTGCTGGTGAATCTGCCTTGAAGGTGATAGGCCTGTTCCATTCTTAAGAGGCTCATTTAGTCCACAAATGAAGAGACAAAGGAGACGAAAATTGCAATGGACAAGCTTACATGGGGTGGTTAAGTGTGAGTATTGACACCATGACACCTGTCCTGCAGCTCCTGCTTCCTGCAGCTCACCAGGAATTGGGGGCAATCTCCCTGCTATGAACTAGCTATCACCACACTTTTATTTCCTCTCCCCAATAGAACCTGTCAGTCGAAAAGGCCATGGGGTAAAGAGTGAGAGGCAGAAGCAGTGAGCTCAGGGGTGAGTCTGAATGTGATAGCAGGATGCAAAACAAAGAAACATCTGTATGGCAGCTCTGGAAGAAAGGGAATGGTGCTGAGGAGACAGCCCTCTCCACAGCGGGGATCAGCTAGGTTTTCTTTCCCTCCTCCCACAGAAGTGGATGTCACAATGCAGCCCTCTAAGCTTTATGATGCTAAGTGCCTTGTTTGAGTCTTTGTTCCCAAATCTCCCCATCCGAACAGGGAGGGCCAGGATCCCAGGTCTCTTTGCCATCTGTGCAGATGCTGTTAGGTGATGCTTTTAATTTTTAAACATATTTCCCTTCGTTGAAAGCGAACCCACCATTAAAACCAGGGCCGCACGAGGATGCAGTCTCCTGCATCTTGCCTCTTTACTGGGCTCTTTCTTTGAAACAATTCCCACCTGGGGCTAGGCTGCTTAGTTAAAAAAATATTGTTTCCCACAACATGCATCTCTGGAGAAATAATATAAAATGTAAAATTATCTCTGGAGAAATAATATAAAATGTTATAAAATAATATAAAATGTTCCATCGAGGTTTGGATTTTAATTACATCCAAGAACTTTTTTTCTGACTTTGTTTAATAATCTTTCCCACCCACCACTCACCTCCTAGATTAAAAAAAAAAATTAAAGAGCCTTAATTTATTCATCTCAAAAGATTGACATCAAAGCACTGCAGACCTAGAACATTCCTGCTTAAAATATCTCTGGGTAGGAGGCAGGAGCATTGTTAAGTGGGTAGAGCAGGGGTGGGGAATGGAAGGTAGGACAATTCAGTTCTATTCTGGGTTTGTGTGAGATTAGAAAATGCGGATGTAAGAGACTTGCCTGAAGTGGCCCCGGTTGTGCAAAGATTTATGCACGTGCTTAACTTTATGTATGAGGGGTGAGGTCCTGTGCTGTGCCTCTTAGAGGTGAACTCAGAGTTGCAGTCCAGAAGGGGGAGGGGGCTAAGCTGGAATAGCCCCCCCCTCTCCCCCGCATCATTTAGGCAGCTCTGAGGTTCTGTTAAAGTTGCAGCAGCTTTGCTGGGCTGCAGTGCTGCTCAGAATTACCACAGTGCTGCATGCTGCAGTCACACTCTTAACTGGCCTTTCCCACCCCGCCATTCCCCCTACTCCAGGGTTTCTGGGGGGGTCCTCAGAAGGCAGCTTAGGCCTGTCATCCACAGTGCCCGAGGTGGGGGAATTCTCCCCCAGCTAGAGTCAGGGCTTCTGGAAGCTTGCCCTGTGCTGCACCTGGTCCGTGGGGAGGGGAAGGAATATAAATCCTCCTGCCGCCGGGCATGAGCCAATCTCACTATTAGGGGTGGGGTCTGGAGGAAACTTTTCCTGGCCTCAGGTTAGTAGCCATCACAGAGCATCCTGCAGCTGATGCTGATCACTATGGGAGACAGAATTCTAGGCTAGGGTGACCACTCATCTGATCATGTGGCAATTCCTCTGCTTCTTTGGGGGTTGGGTCCATCTGGTCTTTGGGGATGCTAGGCTGCCATTTTTCCCCAGCATTACCTACATCTACATCTTGCTGCCTTAGACTGGTGCAATTTATGGCTTGTTCTGGGGATGTTCTGCTTTGACTCTTCACAGGAGGAAATAACCAACCTCCCTGGGTAGTGCCCCCTCGCCTTCATCCTCTTTGAATTCCACAGCTCACGTTTACTTCTCCATGACAGTGCTGTGTGGCGTGCAGGCAGCTCCGTTCAAAGGCAAGGCTTTGACATTGCCTGGAGCTCCCTCCTAGACAGGCTCCTCCTGGCTTCAGTGCTGACACGTCTCCCTGGCCTTGCAGAGGGGGAAAAGCTCCCCAAAATAGCAACATTGTGAGAGCCTCAGCATCCCAGCCCTTCTGCCCCCACTCTGGCTTGCTTGTCTGCTGTGTAGGGAATACTGTCTCCGCACCAGTTCGAAAGGCCAGCTGGGGATAGTCACTTGGGCTGATGCAGCAGTAACGCACCTGCAGTTGTGCTAGCCAGGAAAAAATTACCTTGGCCATCAATCTTCTTGCTTTAGGGATAAGATGCTCACCAGCTGGGTTGCAGAGAGAGCCTTTCTTCACCACGCAGTGCAGTGTCACACAATTGGAGGGGGACATGGCGGGGGCGGGGGGGAGAAGGGGAGCAAGAATGGTTACACCTTCCTATGAAACAGCCAACAGACAGGTTACCAGACTAGAAGGACAGCCCCTTCCAATTCTTATGCTCTAATGAAAGGTGCAAACAGCTCTTGGTCGCATGCTGATGTACTGGGTGTGGAATTCATTGTGGCTTGTTCGCTGGATCAGAAGGATGCAAAAATAAATGCAGGCAAATAAGAAGGACTTATGTTAATCCACATGCATCACAAGACATTTTGCTCACAGGTTTCATGCATCTGTGGTCATACTTTTCAGAAGTGCTCAGCACTCAGCAGCTCTAAGTCCAGTGGCTTCATTGAGGTGCCTAAATGGGAGCTGAGCTGTTCTGAAAATCTGGCCCCCAACGGTTAACCAGGACCTTGCTCTTTCTTGCACACTGCGGAAATAGCCTATTTCCCTTACTTGCATCAGACTGATCAATAAGATGTTTCCATACGCTGGCAATATACAGATGTTGTATACCCAAAATAGACCAATTCCATGTCACCAAAATATGTGGCACACAACTATATATGTCACAATTTCAGTGTACGCACACACATGCACACACACAAGTCTCATGCTTATTGCAGATGTTGCAATTTCCTAGTACATGTATATATATTGTGACAGGGTCGGGCCAGATGGCTACAGGAGAGTAACAGAAGGCAGATATATTAGCCCCAGGCTAAGTAGGTCCCTTTTCCCTGGGTAAGGTAACAGGGAAGGTTCCAGAACAATCAGGAACCTTCTGGAGACAATTAAGACAGGCTGATTAGAACACCTGCAGCCAATCAAGAAGCTGCTAGAATCAATTAAGGCAGGCTAATCAGGGCACCTAGGTTTTAAAAAGGAGCTCACTTCAGTTTGTGGTGTGCATGTTAGGAGCTGGGAGCAAGAGGCACTAGGAGCTGAGAGTGAGAACGCGGACTGTTGGAGGACTGAGGTGTACAAGCATTATCAGACACCAGGAAAAAGGTCCTATGGTGAGGATAAAGAAGGTGTTGGGAGGAGGCCATGGGGAAGTAGCCCAGGGCGTTGTAGCTGTTGCACAGCTGTTCCAGGAGACACTCTAGACAGCTGCATTCCACAGGGCCCTGGGCTGGAACCTGGAGTAGAGGGTTCCCCCCAAATCCTCCCAACTCCTGGTCAGACACAGGAGGAGTTGACCTGGACTGTGGGTTCAGAAAAACGGCCAAGCTGAGGGCTGCTGTGAAGCTCCAAGGCGAGCAAATCTGCCAATAAGCGCAAGACTCACCAAGGTAGAGGAGGAACTTTGTCACAATATATGTACATACACACACACAATTACTATTATTGTCATAGCTTCTACAGACATACAGTCACATACTTATCAAGTTATTCTCATGATCCTCCAATCGTGGACTAATATTGACATCAAACCTCATGGCTGCAGCCCTAGTAACCCTCCCGGCTCAGTCCTGCACTTGAAAGCATCTGAGCAATCCATTCGAGATCCAGCAGGCATTTGTGTCACATAGCACATGTGAATGGGAAAGAACTTCATGTGCACTCTGCTCGGGTGGGATCCCTATGGAATAATGCAATATGTCCCAGCGAGAAACAGACGAGACCATGTTTGGATCTGGAGTAAGTTTTGGATGGGGTTTTTGAGGGTTAGGTATGTGGGTTAGGATCAGCTCTGCAGCTGCTGAAATTTTGCAATCTGTGCTTATAAAACTTTGGCCTCAAATCGTCGCCATCTGTCAAGATCTGCAGTGTGAGATTTTTTTCACCATCCTGGGCCACACCCGAGGCGAAATTCTCTGCTGCATAGATTGATTGTAGCTCCTTTTGGACACAGTGGAGCTGTGCCCCTTCATGCCAGCAGAGCGTGTGGCCCCTGAACTGGATCTGGATTATTGCCTGCTTTTGGTTTGGATCCAACCCAGGGTCGAAACAAGGATTTAGATTGAAGATTAAGGCCTTTGAATCAGAAGCCTCCCAAAACTGGGGGGCAAGGTACACATTTAAGATTCTGGTTCACCCAAAGAATCTTGCCTACCTGTACCCTGTTACCAATCTCTTAGTGTAGCTCTCAAAGCTAGCCCTGGGTGAAGCACTACCCTTTTGTTGTAAAGGGAGCCTGTTTTCAGAGACAAGTTCTGCTATACACAAGGCTCAGTAAACTGCTTGTTCGCCTAGCCCTTGATAGATGGAACTCCCGGAACATATTGGTTTTGCGGAATGGGAAGTAATTTTCCTACAGAGGGCAGGGGGGAGGGACATGGCTCCCTGTTTAGCTGTTCCTCTGGGCTTGTTGCAGACGTGCTAATAAAGTGTGTGTGGATTGACAACAGCCCAGGCTTGTAGCTGGAATGCCAGCATCACTGTTTAATAATAAATGCCAAAGGGAAATCAGGATGGTCTGTCACTTAGTGAAAGCATGCTTGGACCTCACAACTAATTAACCAGGAGAGAGAGAGAGAGAGAGAGAGTTCACAGGACGTGCCACATGTTGGAGTACAGCGTGATTCCTTTAGCTGCTGTGTTCAAAGAGTGGGAGCCATCCAAAGAGGAAATGTGCAGTGTGTAAAATGCAGGGCTGCTTTCTCTATTTGGGTCCACGAGTGGATGTTCTTAGAGACCCCCAGTCCTCCAGCTATTCATGGAAACTGTTCTATTCTGGCTGGTTCCCTGAAGAGGATATAAAAATAACCATCAGCTAGAGGCACTGTAAGAAAGAATATCCAACTTTTGTGGAGAAACACGCCACAACAATCTACGCCACTTTCTAAATAGTAGCAGACAGCTGGTGTGAAAGCACAGGACTGGGAGGTAGGCAGTCCTTTTCACAGCCCTCGAGGCCCTTTCCAGCGCTATATTTCTATGATTCTATGACATCTGGAAACAGAATTTTCAAAAGTCACTAGTAATTTCTGGGACTGTGCATTTTTGGGTGCTCAGTGTGAGATGCCTTCAAGGGGCCTCGTTTTCCAGATGTGCTGAGCACCTGCTATCTGAAAATCAGTCTCTTTTGAGGTGTCTCATGTAGGGCAAGCAGAAATTTAGGCATCCCAAATCACAACCTAGGGTTTGATTCCTAACCCTGACAAAGATTAATCTAGTTGCCCTCAGTTGACTCACAATTCTGTGCCTCGGTTTCCCCATGTATAAAACGGGACAATAAAGCCATACCTACCTCACAGGAGTCTTGTGAGGCCTCTCTTATTCATGTGCAAATGTAGAGTTTGTTTGAAAATGGGACAGTTTTCCTCCCCCACAAAAAGTTCTTCGGAAAATGTTGTTGATATAAAATTTTCCATCCAGCTCTTTGTGAGACACTGCATGTAGAGATGGGCATGAGCTGAAGCCCTCAGTCCATCCCCAGCTGGACTCTGGGGAACATTGATTTGGATGCTGGGACTGGCCTGAAGTCTGTAATGAGCAGAATTGGGACCCCCGCTCTGAAATTCCAATGTGATTCTGTGTTTTGCAGCTCAGACCCATGTAGTTTGGAGTTCCTCAGGCAGAAGGCAGTGTAAGAGCAAAAGCGTTATTAATGATCACGATTAAACCCTCGGTGGTCTGCCAAAGCAGCCTCAGCAGATAAAGGTCTGCAGTCTCTTACAGTTTCACATAACCTCACCCCCTCCGGCCACCAGCATACGTTAACCCCATCCTAATAGCCACCAAAATCAAGGTCACTTCTCAATCAGCCCCAAACCTGAATCTAAATTCACACTGAATCTAAAATGGGAAGGCAGCCCAAGGCCCGGCACAGCAGGCTGCATGGCATATCTCACCACTTCTGGCTTAAGCTCCTTCCAGAGCCAATTAACGTTGCTTCTTTATTATCTGAATTCTAGTAGCACCCAGAGGCCCTGGTCAAGATCAGGACTCCATTGTGCAAGTCACATGTGATAGAGACAGCCTCTGCTCAAACAGCTTACCATCTAAAAAGACAAGGCAGGCAAAGGAAGGACTGATCTCTCCATGTTACAGCTGGGGAACTGCGGCACAGAGACATGAAGTGACTGGTTCAGGGTGAGACAGGGAGTCTGAGGCAGAGACGGGAATTGGGGGCCCAGTCCAGGGACCTACCCATCAGCATTCCTACTGGGCATCATTCCAGAACAACGGGAAGTGGTCTGTCCACTCAGCCTCTACAAAGCATTCTCCAGCCAGCTTCCTCTCCCCTCATGCCAGCCAGGAAAGTGAAGGCAATATGAGGAATTGAATGATGACACAGAATTTATTGGTGCCCCACTAGACAGGGCAATATCAACATTGTATAGTTGAAGCCAACTGTTGTCAGGTGCAGGGAAAGCTATCCCAGCTTTGAACCACTGGGAATCCAGTTCTGAGCAGGTCAGTAATGGAAGGAAACGGAATCAGCAGCTAATTTCCAGGACTTGTAAAAGACTTGCTGAGCCCTGAGAGGAGCCCTCTCATGTTGATCACTTTTCAGACTAGGCACTGTTCAAAGACGTGCTGTGAAAAGACCCAAAGGTTCCCTCCCCCCATACTTGTTTTACCTTTTAAAGATGTTAAGAAAAAATACCCCTGCTGTTCTTTTTGTGGGGGAATGCCAACACCCTGGATAACAGCAGCAGGAGGGATGTGAAACAGTGACACATGGCACATTGTTCTAGCTATGGCACAGTCCCTGAGTGGCTTGCCCATGGCAGCCCTTCCAGTGAATAGGTGCATGGCAGGAAGGGAGGCAGAATCAGTCTTGGGGTGCCATAAAGCTTATGAGTTAAGGGTCTTATTATTCATAAGAAATATGGTAATATACTGGCTAATGTGAATGTGCAACACTGCCAGCTACTGGATGTAATCCAAACTGAGCAACCTTGTGTCTTAGGCCCTGTACAGAAACAGCACTAAAAGATTCTCCTTTAGATCAATGTGGCAGGGCCTGCACTTTGGAACAAAATGACCCGAGTTCTATCCATGAACTGCCAGACACCCAGGGTGTGCCGCACCATAACAACCATGAGCTGACTATGCATTTGTCTCGCAGCTTTGCCCTTCTGTAGCACCGCTCTCTCTCCAGGGTCTCAACGCATTTTACAAATAGTATTTCATTAAGAATCATCGGCTTGGTAAACTGAATGTCAGAGCGGATAAGTGACTTGCCCAAGACCACATACTGGCCAAGTGGCAGAATTAGGAATCAAACTCATGAGCCTTGCTGCTTAGTGCCATGTGTTAATCACAAGACCATGCGACCTCCTGTGCTTTGAGAAGCAAAACACTAGATGAGGGGCTGAATGGCAAGTTTCTCTAGTACAAGTTTAGACAGAACTGGTATTTCTCTCTCAGCCTGATGCCTGCAGTTGAAAGGTGGGGGCGTGGGAATGAAGCCCAAATATTCATTCACCCTGTGAGAGAATGATCAAGCCCTGAGAGCACAATTTCAGGGCCTGATCCACAGCCCACTGAAATCAATGGACTCACATAGACTTCAATGGGCTTTGGATCAGGTCCCTAACATCAAAAGGCACTGAGCTGAAACCTGCATCCCACATCTGCTTGGAAAGGAAAGGTGTGGTCAGAGAACTCAGGTGAACTCCAGAGAGGCAAACAAATGTGCTTGCACAGGTCTGTGTTGATGCAGAAAAATACGAATCAAAAGCATGAGGTCTCCATTTTAATTAAAATCTGGCACCTTCCTTCTCTCTGACAGACCAATTAAGAGTTATAATTACATCATGGTGCTAGTCTGTAACAACCCTTTCCCTCAACTCCCCGGGGATGAAGGACAAGAAAGACTCTCTGGCATGGTAGATTTGATTGATGCCATCCTGTTTATGGGTTCTGTTTTGATGTAGGAGCAGCAACGCCTGGTTATGCTTAAAAGCCCTGCAGCTTTCTAGCTTTCTTATCTCCTCTCCAGCCCCTTTAGCTGAGTGGGAGAGTAAGTACATAAGAGGGCAAACCCACTTTCATCTTTCATCACTAGGCAGGCTGGGCACTTCTAATTGTATCGTGCTGTCTCACAGACCTTCACAGATTCTCTCCCTTGAATGCCAGGGGAATGGGCACTCAAGGGCTGTGAATGTATTGTCAGAAAAGGGACTGTAAAAGTGCATATTTATCCTGTCATGCTCTAGCAACGTGCTGGTGATTTCCACCTCTCAGCTGGTCAACTGATGTCTTCCATTAGTTTAGTAATAGGATGACAGACGGGGGCTTTGATTTTGTACTTTCACCCCACACACTGATGGTGATTTTATAATGAATAATAGGAGACTCATGTATGTTCTGACAGGTTTCAGAGTAGCAGCCGTATTAGTCTGTATTCGCAAAAAGAAACGGAGTACTTGTGGCACCTTAGAGACTAACAAATTTATTTGAGCATAAGCCTTCGTGAGCTACAGCTCACTTCATCAGATGCATCAGGCTGAGAGAGAAATGTATGTTCTGTTTCACGCAAGGATTTCAAAGCTCTTTGCAAATACAGGACAATGCCCTGGGGTGAGTTGTCAGAAGCAGGGACTGAACCTCAGACTTCTAGACCTAAAAGCAGGAGCATTGTGCTGCTCAAGCTAAAAGATCCTGCCCGGGTCATTCAAAGGTTGTACAGATTCATGATTCTAGTATGAATGTAGTCCAGCCACCAGAGGAAGACGGAGAGCCACCCAGTTTTAGCCTGGTTTACAAAACCATGAACAGGTGATGGGAAAATGCCCGATATTTTTAGTGGGAAATTTTGAGAAAACGTGGTGGGTTTTTATGCAATATACCCCAAGGGAAAAAATGTTCAGCATAAAAACAAGCAAGCAAAAGAAACAAAAAACCCACCACCCCCCGAAAACAAAAACTGACAAAAGTTCTTATTTTCAAACCTGGTTTTGGTGGTTAAATAAATAAATAAATAAATCAGAAACTAAAACCAGCACTTTTTTTTCTCAAAAAAAATATATTTTTGTATCAAAATCTGGTTTTTTTTAACCAAAATATTTTGATTTTCATCAAAAAATACAAAAAAAAAAAAAAAAAGATGAAATTTGCCTGCAACAATGTTTGGTTTGGCCGAAAAGCCATTTTTCATCCCCCCACCCCCCCCCCTCAAAAAAAAGTTTGGATGAAAAAAAATCAGCCAGCTATAGTTGTTATCCTGGCTTTATAAATAAAGAAACTGAAACGAAGGAACGCCCAGTGGCGAGGAGAGTAGCCTATGACTGGGAAGATCTGGGTTCAAGCCCCCTGCTCTGGCACAGACCTTGTGACCTTGGGCAAGTCACTTGGCTTCTTTGTGCCACCATCAATTAAATGGAGCAAAAACGCCTTCCCTCCCTCACAGGGGATAATACATTAAAATTGTGAGGTGCTCAGACACTGTAGTAATGAGGGGTTTACAAGTACTTAAGATGGCATCAGAAGGTGAAGTGACTTGTCCAGGATCAAACAGTGACTCAGTCAGTAAAAGACCCTAAGCATCCTGTTCTGCTCACAGTCCTGCAATGAACATATAGGAGGGAATTCCTCCCAAACGCTCCCAGCAACAGAGACAGGCCTTTGTTGCTCTCCAAGGTGCTGAGTTCCCCATGCACTGAGCAGAACAAGGCCAGGTTCCCCAGGCACCAAGTGGAAGGAGCTGCATAGTTCTCGCTCCAAAGAGTTTAATTTCCTCCGCAGGGTTCAAAACCAATCCACCTGGGATTGCGAACCATTAATTTCCCCAATCTGCAGAACGATCAGCTTCTGAGAGAAACAATTAGCTGGTCACAAATTGTAATTGTCATCTCACTTCTGATTTTAATTTGGAGTAATGAAGGCTAAGTGATTCTCTCTAACTCCTTCCCCCTCAGCTCCCCCCATCCCTAACCTGCTGTGGTAGTGTCATCAGCAGAATTTAACACTTGGTGGCACTTGTCCCAGTGCTTCCTCTCCCTGGAGAGCTGAGTACGCAGGGCCAGGCTGGTGGAAATAATTAATTCCTGTTGTAGGCTGTTTGTTTTCAGATATCGTTTCCAATAAAAGTTTTATTTCAGGGAATTCACTGCCTGTGTCCACATGCTCTGGTTTGTTACTGTTGTTAGCTTTCCCTGCAGCCCTTTGAATTGGAGATTGTCATTTAATCTTCATCCCTTTAACATGCTGAGTTTTTTTTCCTTTCTAACTTTGACTCCCTACCTGCTTGTACGTCTCTCTGTCTCTTTCTCTCTCCCCCTGTATCTCTCATGTTATCATCTGCATCTCCTCTGGGATCCAGCTGCATTTTCAAATGAACTTGTGATTTCACCACAGCTTGCTTTTCACTTTAGTATTTAACTTAGATTAAAGCGGGCAATCCCTGGACTTCAACTACCAAGGGGCTCTTCGATGTAATAGTGGTTGGGAGTTGAGCTGTGTCTATAGAAATAGGGATGGGAAAAGCCAGTGGAATTTGAGAAATTTGCAACCCTCTTGAACTGCTTTTGGGGCTTGCAAAATGTCATGCTCACAAACCTTTCCCCCCCGTAATGTAAACGAGGCATGGAAGGTTGGCATGAGAATTTAGCAGCTCAGGCACCAAATCCATTCTTGCTCCCTTTGCATCTTCCAGTCTGAAGAAACCCAGGGTATGATCCTCTCCTGTGCAGCATCTTGTGTGCAGTCATTTAAACCAATGCAAAGTGACTGTAAAATGCTTCCAAATCAGAATGGTGGTGTTTTGGGTACACTTTGCATTTATTTTGCACAGGTGTAAATCACTGCACGAGATGCAAGGCAATGAAATATTAGGCCTCCAGTGTACTTTACAAACAGATACAAAAACTAAGAGTCGGAGCCACTTCTGGGGTGGGGCACAGCAACTGTTTAATAGCACACAGAACCAATTAAAACTACAGGGGGAGCTTGAAATTGAGAGGCTGTAATTATCCAAACTGGAATTGGGCCAGGGCACCAAAGTTTACACCCCCATGTTTGTGGAAAATGTAGCCTTTGTGGACCCCAAGTGAACAAGACCCCACTTTTATACTCTCATCCAAAAGACAGCAACTCCAGCAGCACAATGTCCCCTGACACCATGCTGGGGCATTGGTTCAGTATCGACTCAAGGAGGACTACTGCAGCAACTAGGTGTGCCTTCTGCTGTTAAAAACAGATGTACACCACTACATAAGAAGATCTCTTAGGAAAAAGTGCCACCCCCAGTCTTTTTGTTTGTTTGATTGCGACAAACTTTTGATGACGATGAAATCTTTTTTAGGATCACTTAAATAACTGAAACCATTTCCTGCTCATCAGATTTCTGCAGCAGCACAGTATATAGTCAGTATCAGTATTGTGTGACTTAAATTGTACATCAAAACCAATTTCCTATCTGGTGATGTTCCACCTGATAGCCAGGACAACCCTTTTATTTCACTGGCCCCATAGTAATTTTGTTTCTCTGATTCTCCCCTATTGCCTACTGATGAGTTGAAGATGATTATTCCACAGCTGTGCCCCACCACCTGCTCCCTCGATCCTTGACCCAAATGGCTGCTATGTTATGTAGACATCTTGGGCTCAGTTATCGCTGATCTGCTTAGCCTTTTGCATGCTACTGGTCAAAGCCCATCTTGCTTAAAGATAGAACCAATTAATATTCCTAGAAGGCCCAGGTCTTCTAATATGGATCCAGCTAAATTCAGTTTGATCTCTAGCCTTTCTTTTATCTCAAAGGTGGTTGGAGAAGATTTGACTGGCTCCCCCAAATCCTTCTCCCTATATAAAATATTCATACTATTCCCCCCTCCCACACCCCCAATGACTCTGCAGTAGCCTGCAGATTGCTGTTGACCAAGGGCTAATGTGATGGTTGGATGTATAAACAGGTGACTATCAAGTAGGAGTAGAAAGATTATATTGTCTCTGTGTTTGGCACTGGTGCAACCACTGCTGGACTACCCTGTGCAGTTCTGGTGTCCACAATTGAAGAAGCATGTTGATAAATTGAAGAGGGGTCAGAGAAGAGCCAAGAGAATGATTAAGGGATTGGAAAATATGACTTCTAGTGATAGACTCAAAGGAGCTCACTGTGTTTAGCTTAACAAAGAGAGATCAAAGGGTGGCTTGATCCCAGATTCTAAGTACATGCATGCAGTGCAGAAATTTGATAATACAGGGCTCTTTAATCTAGACAACAAAAATGTAACAGGATCCAACGGCTGGAAGTTGAAGCTAGACAGATTCAGACTAGAAATAAGGTGCACATCTTTAAAATGAGGGTAATGAACCATTGGAACCATTTACCAAGGGTTGTGGTGGATTCTCCATCATTGTATATTTTTAAACAAGATTGGATGTCTTTCTGAGAGACCTACTCTAGTTCAAACAGGAATTAATTTAGAGCAGTCCTATGGCCTGTGCTATGCAGGAGGTCAGATGAGATGATCTACAGTGGTCCTTTCTGGCTTTGTAATCTATGACTAATGCTGCTCCTTAGTGGATGCTTTTGTTCAATTTGCAAGTTCCTTGTTTACCATCCTTGTTCCAAAAAGCTTAATTTGTGTTCCCTACCCTGGGACCAGATACTTCTGGGGTCTCAACGGCTAGCCTTGGTCCTGATTCTTTTCGAGCCAGTTTTACACTGCTTATAATGTCATTGACATAAATGAAGTTGCTCCTGATTTACTCCAGTGTCAGTGAGAGCAGACGCAAGCCCCTAGGTTTTATTTAATTACAATCGTAGTCTACTGTATGATGTCTTTTATGTAGAGAAGGGGCCAGAGTTTCAAAGTGGGGACCAAACTTCCCCACTGTTTGGGAGCATTTGGGTTTAGACTTCTCTTCAGTTATCACACATAACATGATTCACCAACATGGTCACCAGTGCCATCTGCAGGGTGAAGATATTCCCCCCGAAACAGCTGCTTGCTTTCCACAAGCGCACTCAATCAAGGGTGTCATCATAGATTCTCTAGATTGACCAAATCAAAGCTACATTGTTTCCTCTGATGCAGCAGCTTCAGGCGTCACCAGTGACGGGCCACTTCACTGGGAGCGCTCTCTGCCATTTGGATAATGACAGCTTATGGATTCGTGACTCAGAGTCGCTCTGGGATTCTGAGCCCTCAGCTGACTTTTGCAGCCTTCGCACAAGGATGGTGCCTTATCAGGGCCTTAAGGATACAGTTAGATCCACTTTATTATTGTTTGGCCAAGTGCCAAAATCTTGCGTTGCATCACCACATTCCTGCTGCAGTTCTTTGTTTTGTGGGTGATAGGCTAAACAGATTCACATGGCGCCCTATCCACCAGCTGACTTAAGCTCTAAGGACTGACCAAAAACCTACTGAAATCAGTGGAAAGACTCTCGTTGACTTAGTGAGCTTTGGAGCTATATCCTTCTATCCAATTGTAAGAGAGACTGATTGATTGACTGGAGTGAACTGATTTATATGAGCCTTGAAAATAATAAAGCACATCTCTGGCTTACAACCCCTTCATGAATTAATATTTCACTGCAGTTGTTGAATGTCTTCCATGTAGAGAAGTAATTTACAAATAGTAATTGAGCTTGTGTAGCTCAATTATCCCTACTTTATAGAGAGGTAAACAGAGGCATACAGATGCTGTAAGCTGGCAAAGGAGATCAAGCTAGGAAAACATCTTAGAGTTCCTGACTCCCAGCTCCATGTTGCAACACACATCAAACCTTCCCAAAAGCCGAGTCTCTATAAACCATTTGGAAAAGGGTCTGTGACTGCCTGTTTGTAGAGCATCCAGCCCAGTCTAAGGCCCTGATCTAGTGCCTTCGGGAACGATCTCAATAAAAACAATAAGCAGTCTTTTTGTTCCATACATTCAAGCAGCCACTTATGGACGATGAACATTAGCTTCAGCATCTCTGGATGTTTTGCGGCTTAACATATAGGGGTAGATTCTCAGCTGGTATGAATCGGTGTGGCACTATTGACCTGGGGGGGGGGGGGGGGGTTCACCTTCCTCTGCAGCGTGGGGCATGGTCACTTGCTGGAGGATTCTCTGCACCTTGAAGTCTTTAAACTACGATTTGAGGACTTTAATAGCTCAGAGATAAGTTAGGGGTTTGTTACAGGAGTTGGTGGGTGAGATTCCGTGGCCTGCATTGTACAGGAGGTCAGACTAGATGATCATAATGGTCCCTTCTGACCTTAAAATCTATGATTCTGTGATTTCAATGGAGCTTTGCAGGTTTACATCATCTGCGCACCTGGCCTCAAACCCATCCACATGATTCAGCTTTTTGAACTCATTTTGGTCGTGTGGCACATTTAATGTGAGTAGCCTGGGGCCAGCTGCCCAAGGGGAACTTTAGGAAGGTAAATATAATTGATATTTTTTCTACCTTGCAAGGAAGAATAACTTTGCATGTCAGTTCTGTGGTAGATTTTTGTCCTGACTATAGCTCTTTGAATGTCTCTTCTTTATCTTCTCTTGTGCTTTTTCAAACAATACTTTTAGGATTTGAGGTTTTTATTACAACCCTTTAAACCTATACAGGCATATTTGAAAGCTCCTCCAGAAACTGCCACTTTCCCTTTTGTTTCTTATATGAATGGATGAATATCTGCTCAGTGCTCATTCATGGCAAATATGATTTTCTATCTTTTGGAAAATAGTATTTTGTCAGTTTCTACTAAGGTATCAAGCCCTAGGGGTGTTTTTTTCTCCTTGAAGTACATCCAGCCAGGTAAGCAGAAGCAGGCTAAGGTGGAGAGTTTGGGTGCATACATTTCCAGGGATTGGGGTAGTTTTAGGGGCACAGCCATTCAAAATTTGGGCACACGCTGGTTGCGTCTCGCACACTGATCCTCTGCCTGATGTATTTCTATTATTATGGCTATTTATTTTTTCTTATGGCAGTGCCTAGGGACCAACCAAGACCAAGGTCCCATTGTCCTACGAGCTGTACAAACACAGGCACTTGTGATTGTACAAAACTTTTACAATCTAAACACACAGGATAGTGGTATCCCCATCATGTGCCATTTCACAAATCATCGCTCAAATACAATCTCTCCTACGTTTACAGCCAGGCTGAGTTATTTCCATTTGTGGATGGGACATAACCTAGTTTTTAACTGTGTACCAGAAATGCAATAAAGCCTTGGGCACAGTCAAGTCTTTCTCACAGTTCAGGAGAACAGCGAAGGTCCCATCTACACTACAAAATGGAACAAACTGGAATGCTGTAACTTGGTCCCTTGAAACAGATGCAATTATAGTACAATTGGGGCCGATGTGTCATGGTTGCCCTGAGATAGAAAGATAGAACATGGCGTTGTTAATAGGCCAGGTAGGGTGTACAGTAGCTTGTCAGCAGGCTGGTCTGAAGGCTTCAGATGCATCTTTAATGCTCTTCATCTTACAGGCTAAAGCGGCTGTTGCACTGAAGAGCGCACATGTTAGTCCAGTAACAAATGGGTTAACCAGAGACCGGTTTTCATGAATGAAAATTTCTGTCAACAGGGTCACCAACAAAATGGCCTGGTTGAGAATACTCTTCCTGCTGCTGCTGCCTTCCCCTACCCTGCCCATCGTCTCCGGGCTCGGGAACAGAGCTAGACTGGACAACGTATTTCCCTGTCAAGCTGTATTGGGTTGTGTGGGGGTAATATATATCCATCCCCTCCTCTCTGCCCCCTGCATTCTGGAAAGAGCCTCAGTGACAGGGCCCTGGGTATGAAATTGATGGGTAGAGACAGAATCTTCGCTGGTCTCCATAGAAACATAGACTTAGTTCCCTGAAGAGAAACGATGTGAAAATAAAAGATTTCTTCATGTGAATGAATAATTTTGGAGCAGTAAATCACTCTGTCGGCACGGGTTTGGTTATGCTGGCAGCTTTCAGGAAATAACACACTGGAACCCACTGAATACAAGGAGGACTTATCTTCTGATTTACTGTGAGTGGGTCTTACCTCAAAGGGGACCCTTCCAAGGTGGCACTGGGGGAAAGGGTGCAAAATACTAGCTAATACAAGGCTAGAAAGCTTGAAAGTCCAGTCTCTACTGAAAGCTAAAGCTCAAATGGTGCCAGACTGGGTCTAAGCACTTGTCTACACTGCAGATTTCGGCCAGGACTAGCTGCCCCAATGTGTAGACAATCTAAACTGCTCTAAGATGTCACTGGCACTGGTGCAGCTTAGGCCATCTTGAAACGTTCTACGTTAGCAGTGAAATTGAAGTCAAGGGGAATTCTGGGAGGCAGTGACTTCGACGGAGCCAAGATATCACCCTCGTGGTTTGTCCTGGTGCAACACCAGTGGTTATAATTCGGTCATATACCTAGTCTAGCTGGGCTAAGAAAATCCAAACAGTCTGGTTGTAGTCCCACTGACCAATGGTGGATTCACCCTTTCTGGTGCCTTCAGCCATGATTAATTTTGCTCCACTGAGGTCAGGACACTTGTTCCCGTTCCCTGGAGTTTCCCCTGTAGGAAACTGGTGCTTTCAGCAAATCCACCTATCCTTTAAGTATAAGGGAAAATATACTGGACAAAGTGTCCGTGTAATCAGAGAGCATCCACTAGGCAGCAGTGAAAGGTGGAGTGAGTCAAATGGAAATGGAAACATCCTGCAAAAAATCTGTGTGTGTGTGTGTGTGTGTGTCTTTTTTTTTTTAATGGTTGGCCTTTGCCCTTTGTTTGCAGCCAGCTTTGACCCATAGGCTCATACATCACTGTCCATGCTGCACATGTGCTGTTTAACTCCTTTAGGCGTGTGTGAGTTACGTGAGGAGTTTACAGATTGGTGACCAAGTGTTAGATTTAAATTCCTGAGAATCCCGGTGGTTCAAAAGGGAGCTTGGTCCAAATGTACTGTGTACACTGGTGCTCTAATATACCTGCTAGCAAAGGGCGGGGTCTCCTTTAGCGCAGATGGTAGAGTAGGTTGGGATTACATGCTGTAACCCGTCCATCACAGATACATGGTGCTGAGTGCAGGCTGTGGGGTATCTGTATGGTACATAAAGCCACCGACTGAGTATTACAGGAGAGCACCACTTTTAAAACATGGCATCACAGCTCAGCCATTCAGCCCGGCTCCCTGCAGTAAGGACCAATGCTCGAGTTTGAAATGAACTGTGGAAAATTCTCAGTAACTGGAAGGAAAAAGGTTAACTCTTTCCCTGCCAGCCTCTGGGTGGGGTATATGTGTCCAGATACAGGGAGAACCCTTTAAAGGTTGGATGTTTGGATTGGGGCTGGATATGCTCTCTCAAGATCAAATACTTACCTCAAGCTGAGTGAAACAATCTATACTTCTTATGCTGGAAAAATGCACAGCACAGGCTTTCTCACTGGATCTCCAGCATTCCCACATCAGGGCAAGGCTAGGAGTAATGGGGGTCCAGACTTACCAAAGGCCTTTTGTCACTTCCTCCTCATCTCCCCCAACTCTAATTCAGACCTCCAAAGGGGAGCTGGGGGTGGGGATTGTGAAGGAAGGGCAAGGGAGAACCTGAGCAGCCACGGAGAACCTGCCTCCATAACACACATTGCTGTGAGGAAGGGTGGGCTGGGGCTTAGTGCAGCGGATGGGGAGTTAGAAGCTCCAAATCCAATTCCTGGCTCTGCCACAGACTCCCTGTGTAACCGTGGGCCAGTCACTTTCTCTCTCTTTGCTTCAATTCCCCACCTTTGAAACAGTGATGATAATCCTTCCTTCATCTTGTCTGCTTAGCCTGTAAACTCTTAAGTGCCGGGACTGTCTCTCACTGGGTGGGTAGAACCATGGATCACCCTAGGCACTCCTGTAATAATAATAATAATTAATAATTAATAATAAACTTCCCCTCATGCTGGTGTAATGCCGTTGGCCTCTCTGGAGCGACACCTGACTTACACCAGTGCAAGCGAATGGAGGATCAGGCCTCACATGTCCCCTCCCCAGAAGGGAGGGCAGAAGGGAGCAGTCAGGGCCTTTGTGAGGCTCCCGTTGAAGCTCATGGGAATTGTGCCACTAGTTCCTGGGGCAGCAGGATCAGGCCACAGTGCTGAGCAGACTGGGACTCGAGAATCATGGTCATCGCTTCTAAACAGGCGGCTCAACAGCGATTCCTGCACCGAGGCATCAGCTGCTCTTAACCAGGCTGGGGCGGAAGTCACCCCTGTGCAGAGGGCCGGGCCTGAGCACTCCGCCCCAATATTGCCCCTTGAGACCTTCCGTGGTGGGAGGTAAGTGGTGCCTTGACCTTCCGCGGGGCCTTTGTACTGAGGTGATTTTACCCGCCGTTCCGAGGGTCCGGCTGCTGGTGACAGCTCCCTGGCTCCAGGCTTCAAATGGTTAATCTCTGCGAATAGAATAAACCGCTCCTGCTGGGCGTTTGGACTAGCTGAGGGCTGCTCCAGTAAGTGAGAATTCCAGCAAGGCTGGCAGCGCAGAGCAATGAGGAGCCTGAGCACTACAAGGCCGGATTCCAGTTCTTGTGGTATTCGTATTCTCCGAGGACCCAGTCCCAGGCTGACCAGTTAAGCATTCATCTCCCTGGGCCCACGCTCATTAGCCTCCTCCAGGAGGCACTTGACAATGCAAAGAGGAGCGATGAAGAGGGGAAGCTCTCTGTGGCTGCAGCGTGTGCTCCTAATGCAGCTGGGAGAGGGGAGGATGCTGTCAGTGAGGACAGTGGGTGGAAGGGGAGACGGCGCCAGGAGAGCATAAACTGGAACACCCCAGAGTTCTGAGCCCATTGCCTCCCCCTGCAGCTGGGCATGGTCAGGGTGGTTCAGATCCAGCTCTGGTTTGTGCTGTCAATGGTCAGCACTGGGGGTGGGAAGAGTTTCTCGCCACTATTATTTCGCTTTTGCCCACAGCGCAGACAATGAAGGCTAGACCCTGCCATCCTTACTCATGCTAATTAGCCCCTTACGCTGGGAGCTGTCCCATACACTTCCATGGGGCTATGGATGGAGTGAGGCACTATTCATCTGGAGTGAGGATATCAGAATCAGGCCTTGAGGCATCTGTTGCCTTTGCCTCATTCACAGCTTCTGGAATCTGCTTTGCCTGATCTGTTCACGGGGGGTCGGTTATCTCTTCCCTGCCTGCTGCTGCCTTGGACTCATGCTAATTGTGCCTGCAGTGTGCAGAGCTCATCTACTCCCCCACCCATCACACTAGGAGAATGTTTTTCTTTCCTACCGAGTGGATAATTTCCACTCTCAGCCCCAGAGAATGAAGTGGGATTTGTTGCCTGAAATGAGTTGCTGCCCTAGATTTCCAAGGTGAAGCTCTAACCTCCATGTTCTTTGCCAACTCTCCTCTAGAGGAACAGTAAAATATAACAATATTATTTTTAGCGAATTCAGTGATTTATATGGAGCCGTAGAGCAATCATGGGAAGGATGCACAGACACATAATGACACATTGCCCTACCATCCAGGGGGGCTACTTTGCAAGGGTCAGTAAAATTTCCCTAACATCACCAGCACAATTCTACAGGTGGGGAAGCAGAGGCACATAGCGGGGTTAAGTAACTTGGTGTACGTCCTGCAGCAACTCAGTGGCAGAGTTAGTAGGAGAACCCAGAAGTCCTCATATCCAGACCCTTTCTCTAACTACACGACTTACCCCCCTACACTCAAAATTCAACAACTGTAAACATCCTTTACCCTACAAAAGCTTTTTTATAGCTTCCTATTGGACATTTGGCAGCCATGTGCTAGTTTACATCAAATTATCCCTAACTCTGTCTTTCTCATACAAGAATAATAATACCAAATTGATTGGCTTTTAGATGGGTAGGTGTAAAAAAACCCAAAACTATAACGATCTATGCACCAATCCTGCAATTTGACTGCCTAGCACTGCCCCTGTATCTGTGTGTAGCCCCACTGACTTTCTTGGAGCTCTGAACTGATGCAGAGGTTAATACTAGCAGAATCAACTGCAGGGTCAGGGTTCCAAGGTGGTTTGACTGTGTTAGTCAGCATGGTCTAGTCTTCAGGAGACCTGAGTTTTATCCTAACGTTGGTTGGAAACTGTGTGTCAAAATGGATTTTCAAAAAATGTGTCAATTTTGAGAAAATTTTGTTTTGGAAAAAAGAACCCGAAATAAAGGATTTTAATAATGTCCCGTTCCGATGTATTCAAAATGAAGCATTTCCATTTTTCTTTCCTGAAACAAAATTCATTCTTTTTTATATATATATTTTCTGGTCTGTTTTAAAAGATTGAAATCAGAATGAAATGTTCGGATATTATCGAAACGAAACATTTAGATTGACCTGAAACTATTTTTCTTTTCGGAATTTCATTTTGTGGGAAAAGTAGAAATTTTCTTTTGTTTTCCTTCCTTTGTGTAACAAAAAATGTCAAAAATGTGGAATTTACCATGAAATGGAAAATCCTCTTCCTGGCCAGCTCCAGTCTGCTCCAGGCTCTGCCCTTTGGTGAGATCTTGAGCAAGTCCCTTTACATCTCTGTTTAGACTGTAAGCATTTCATGTCAGGGACTCTCTTTTGCTTTGTGTTTGTACAGCGCTAAGCGTCTTGCACTGCTACCATAATACAAATACACAGTAATGGTGATAATATGAATTTCTGTCAGCACCATATTCCCATTCCCATGACCACATCCTACCAGTGGATTCAGTGGAGTTGCTCCTGTGTAAATGGGGCATGGGGCATGGGGCATGGGGGGGAATATGGACTTTAGCTGTGTCTTTTAAAAAAGCTTTCCTTCTGGCATTACTTGGCTGTTTTCCTTTCCATCCCATGCACTTATCAGTCTTTGCATGTGAATCTCTCTCCCCAATCCCAGTCTTGGAAGCTATGTCTACATTGCAATAAAAATGCCATGGAGTCTCAGAGCCTGGGTCAATTGACTCCAGCTCACAACTGACTCAAACTGCGGGGCTAAAAATTGCAGTGTAGGCAATCGGGCTTGGGCTGGTGCCCCCAGCTCTGAGACCCTCCCCCTTTGAGGGTTTTAGAGCCCGAGCTCCAACCCAAACCCGAACGTCTACATTGCAATTTTAGCCCTGCAGCCCGAGCCCTGGAAGCCCAAGTCAGCTGAACCAAGCCAGCTGCAGCTATGCCGCAGGTCTCATTGTAGTGTAGACATACCTGGAATGCACCAGATTGCCTTATTGTCAGGCAGGGAACCCTGATACCAGTAAGACAAAGGTGACAAATGTTTTGCATTTACATTCGAGTTCCTATCTGATTTTTTAAATTTATTTATTTGTTTATTTTAGGGCCCTTTTGAATGACATCTCTAGCAAAACAGCGCATTTGGAAATGGCAGGTCCATTCTTGATGTCATCAATCTGTGTGATTGGTGTTGACAGATGCCCTGTAACAGTGCTGTGGTATCTAATACATTGTGCTGCTGCCTTTTGTAATATCATATTATTTTATTTATTCAGCGTGGCATGAAATCTCTCCTGCAGGAAAAATGGAAGTGAAAAATTAACTCTTACGATGACATTTTCGTTTCCTTCTTTTCTGGACACTTTCAGGACCCAATTCAGGAAAGCATGGGTATTCAGGATAGGACTAAGCTCCTGTGTAACTTTAAGCAAACATTGAAGTCAGTGGGACTTAATTACCCCCTATCTATTTTCTTCTTCCCTGTTTGCCTCAGAGGATATCTACTCACTCCTCATCTCCTCTGTATGTGCCTCTTTCTCTGTTCTTCTGGGTTCCTTCTTGTCTAGCGGGTGCCATTCATAAACAGTGTCTTCAGTGGCAGGTGGATAGATTTTATTGTACGAATGAAACTGCTCTGTGAAAACAATAGCCAATCTTCTCCTCTGTCCCAGTGTGTCTTTTGGAAACATCACACACACTGAATGAGCTCAGGGACCTGGGCATACTAAATTGATTACGGAAAAGCACTGTGGATTTATTATAGAGGGAAGCAAGAACTTTCTTCAACAAAGCAACTTTATCCATCAATGCACTGAAGTTCATGCTCAGCTTTATGGATATGACTTCAGGGGGACTTCAGCATGTGCTTAAAGTTAAGTGCTTTGCTGAATCTAGTCCTGAGATTCTAATTCTACAACTTTACTCAAATGGAATGATATTCACCCCATGCAGAATGTCAATACAAGACTTATGAATTTTAATCCCACTTTGGCCCCCAGATAAGGTTGAAGTGGTGCATTGCCTTGGGCCAGTGGTGAATTTTATCCATTGACTTTAATGAGAATATTATTGGCTGGATTAAGGCATAGGTCTGCACCTAAGACCCAGCACCTGGAATCATGTGACAAAATCAGACTCCAGCCAGGTCTATGCTAAAAAGTTGAGTTGGTTAAGTTTGTAAAGCACGTTGGTGTCCTGGACAGATGGGCCTCAGCTTCAGAGTTTGGATCCAGATGTGAGTCTGAACTTTCCCAAAGTCTGGAGGTCCAGGCTTTTAGCTCTGGCCATATCTCTTGTCTCCTTTGGGACAAAGCATGCTTCAGAAATGTATGATCATTCTTGTGGCTAAACAAGAGAAGGACAAGCAAACAACATCCTTCAGAACATAAGGTGATCTCAGGCTGGACTCAGAAAGGAAGTTTCACCTCTTATACCTCATTCATTGTACATTTGCCCTGCTGTGTTATAGAGGATTTGATTGACTGGGGGTTTTTGCTCTTCTCCGATGCGTCAGGTATTGGCCCCAGCTGGAGGCAGGATCTGAATTTCATGGACATAGTATGGTGTCTAGAATCCCATGCTCCTAAATACATTTAAGGGGGCTGATTCTCTGTTAGCCGGCACCCTGCCTAAGATGCTACTGTTCAGATCTGGTAGCCTGGCTACTGCCACTTGTCACAGGGGAGATCAGAGACATGTGGTGCAGAGAGCTCAGAATCAGGCTTTTTACATCTGCATTCATTTCTGAAGCCCCACATTAATGAAGAGCTCTCTTGTTGCCCTGGAATCACTTCCTTTCCCTTTGCACACAGCAGCTGACAACGACTGTGAACTTTGCATTAACACTGGGTCAGTGCAGGAATCTTTCCCCATCCTGGGGGAGCGCGCTGGGTCTGCATGATCCCAACTCTGGGCTGTGACAGGAGAGGGAGACTGCTCCACCTTCCTTTAGTGATAGACAAGGGAAATAAAACATGTCCATGGAGCTACAGAGAGGAGAGCCTTGTGGGCATGGCGCCAGCTTCATCATTATAAGTGGGGCCCCAGGGGATGGGAGGGGATGGATGGTGATGCTGCTCATGCCTTTTTCACTGTGGATTTCTGCTTGGCTGATGCCAGAGGACCAATCCCAGAACACATGAGCTCCACCAGCTTAGCAGGCTGGAGGTCTGGGTCCTATCACCATTAACCCTAGTCTGTACTTGGAATGGCACACTTGGCTGGGGCACTCTGTACATGCATGGCTGTTGGCGTGAGTGTACGGCAGGGAAACCTCCACCCCTTCATGAGCTGTGTGTCTTGTTAATGCCCACACACCACACAAAAAAACACGAACCCAGGAACCTATCCTTGCAACAAAGCCCGTTGCCTACTGTGTCCACATATCTATTCAGGGGACACCATCATAGGGCCTAATCACATCAGCCACACTATCAGAGGCTCGTTCACCTGCACATCTACCAATGTGATATATGCCATTGTGTGCCAGCAATGCCCCTCTGCCATGTACATTGGCCAAACCGGACAGTCTCAACGTAAAAGAACAAATGGACACAAATCAGACGTCAAGAATTATAACATTCAAAAACCTGTCGGAGAACACTTCAGTCTCTCTGGTCACTCGATTACAGACCTAAAAGTCACAATTCTTCTACAAAAAACTTCAAAAACAGACTCCAAGGAGAGACTGCTGAATTGGAATTAATTTGCAAACTGGACACCATTACATTAGGCTTGAATAAAGACTGGGAGTGGCTGTGTCATTACACAAAGTAAAACTATTTCCCCATGTTTATTCCTCCCCCCTCCTCCCCGTACTGTTCCTCACACGTTCTTGTCAACTGCTGGAAATGGCCGACCTTGATTATCACTACAAAAGGTTTTTTTTCTCTCCTGCTGGTAATAGCTCATTTTATCTGATCACTCTCATTACAGTAAAAAGAAAAGGAGTACTTGTGGCACCTTAGAGACTAACCAATTTATTTGAGCATAAGCTCAATATTTGTGCATATGCTCAAATAAATTGGTTAGTCTCTAAGGTGCCACCAGTACTCCTTTTCTTTTTGTGAATACAGACTAACACGGCTGTTACTCTGAAACCTCTCATTACAGTGTGTATGGTAACACCCATTGTTTCATGTTATCTGTGTATATAAAATCTCCCCACTGCATTTTCCACTGCATGCATCCGATGACATGAGCTGTAGCTCACGAAAGCTTATGCTCAGATAAATGTGTTAGTCTCTAAGGTGCCACAAGTCCTCCATCCCATATGTGACTCAGTCTTATCAGTTCCAGTGTAGCTGTTTGCTCTATCATGGAAATGGCCTGAGGTGATGAATCTCATCAGGGCTGCAGCCTTATCTCTCCTCTCCGAGTAGCTTAGACAATACAGTTAATTCCCAAAGCGGCTTTAGCGTTTCCCAGTTACTTCAGCTGAACCTCAGACTGCGCTGCCCTCCTGATCATCTGAAATATATTGAAGAACTGGTGGCTCAGGGCCTGGGATATATCCTGCCTCTTTCACCCCCTTCCCCTCCCTCAGATTTATGTGGGGCATGCACAGCTACATGACAAATATGATTCCTTGAGTTCCTGACCACTGTCTGGCCCCTACCCTCCTCATCCGCATTGACATGGAGCCAGGGTGAAGGGCCACAGGGGAATTATTGTTTTTACTATTTAACTTCATAGCCATAAGTGTTGGTTTCATCAGAACATTTTATTGCAACCCACATGCTAATGTTGTCCTGTGTGTGTGTGCCTGTGTGTGTATGTGTAACCCACTGGTGAGTGTGTTTTACATGTCCTTGGTGTGCCTGACCCACAGAGAATATCAGTCTGTTACAACTCCAGCAAAAGTGCCTTGTTTCTTTAGCTCAAGCTGTAGTAGCTCTTGCTTTTAGCTCTCGGGGTCCCTGGCTTGATCCCCAGTGTGCGGCTGTCACACCTGCATAGCTGGTGACACTCGCCCATGGACAGAGATCACTTAGGTCCCACAAGCCCCCTATACTGACAGTTTACGTAAGACTAGAGGTGCATAGACCTTGAGCTGTCTGCTGGGGGCGTAACTTCACCCAGTATGGGTAATATGTATTTAGTGTGCCTGCATGTGTTTAGTGATGCATGATATGTCCTGCTGCCAGGACCTAACACCTCACTCCGCCTGTCTCTCAGCCAGAGATGAACCTTTCTTGGCAGACACGGTCCCACTTCAGAATATTCACACATGTGGTGTGGTGTGCCATTCGGTAACCCATCAGAAAGGATCCACAGCACATGTACCTGTGAAGATTGGGCTGGACTACCCATCACATTAGAGCTGATGGCTTCTGTTGGTACCAGGAGAACATGGTGATGGGTACAGTGGAAACACCCAATAGATTAGATTCTGGTGGGCTCCATTTCATGATGGGCCTGATTCAAAGACAATAGGACTTTTTCCATTGACATCCATGGGCTGCCAATGTCTATATGTCCCTGTATGTACCTTTTCTTAGAGACAGGCTTCCTCTATAAACACAAGATACAGACAGGCAGGATGACCTCACAACATCAACTCAAGCCACCTTGAACACAACAAACTTTGATAATGTCTTTAGATCAAGACTGGATGCCTTTCTGCAAGAGATGCTATAGCCTAATTACTGGGCTCTGTACAGGGGTAACTGGGTGAAAATTAATGACCTGTGAGAGGACAGGAGGTCAGACTGTCTGATCTAATGGTCTCTCCTGCCCTTAAACTGCTTGAATCTATGACTATGATGTAGGGCTTTCAATTATTTGTTTTAGAAGGCAGTGGGGAGATGCATATTTTAGGGTGCTTTCCATTACTTACCTGGGAATGGTCTGTGTAGCCCCTCAAATGTCTCAGCGCAGGAAGGTTGGGGGCTTTTGTATGTACAGTTATTTTAAAGACAGGCAAAACCAGGATTCAGGTGGGTTTTGGTTTTGCAAAAATAAACCCAAGGGAAGTTCAGGTCTGAGTTCAGTTCTGTGCAAACCCCGGAAAGTGTAGGAATGGGAGGGGGGAGGGATAAGATTGAGCCCCCCTCTAAATTTTTTTGCAAAATAAATGATGAGGATAAGGAAGCAGCAGCAGCAGCAGCAGCAGCTGGAAGAATAATCTACCTTTCCCTTGAAAAAAGGAATGCTTGTTGCTTGGTTTAAAGAGATGGAATTGCTCCTTATAAGAAGTCCTGCATAAACTGATCTGAACTGGGTTCTGCTGAATGGCACCTGCTTTGCTAGCTGGAGAGTCCAGCATTTTGGCATTGTGCTGAAGGAGCCCGGGTAAGATTGTGTGAGTCACCTCCATGGTGCTCCCGTGTATATCTCGCCCCCCCGGAGTAAATTGGTATAAGTGAGCGAGGGGCTCAGACTACTGTGAAGGACAGTGTCTGTCCTGGGAGCTGCTTTTCCGCAGTCCCTAATTTGCATCCCAGAGTCTTTGTTTGCTCTCATTAAAGTGTGTGCAAAGAGCCTGATGTGTGAAATATTCTTTTTATTAGCTGGAATTGACAAGTCCATCTGGGACTCAGGTCTGCTCTGCTTTGCGAGGCTGGGGCTCTAAACACACCCATGTTTGTCTAGTTCAGTGTCTCTTGTGCTGATGGCTGAGCGCATGGCATCTGCTTTTGTATTGCTCCTTTCCAGCATATAGAGCAGGCTTGGGATTGATGCCTATGTGTCTCCCACTTGCATCTTTCTGTCCAGAACTGATCGCTTACTGAAAACTTTCCAGTTTCAAATATAACAACGGTATCTAATGGCTACAGCAGGGGATTGAGAGCTAGGACTACTGAATTCTATTACTGGCTCTGGGAGACAGGTCTGGTTATTAGCAGGAGATTGCAAGCCAAGACTTCTGGGTTATTTCACAGGCTCTGAGGATACACTCTAGAGATTACAGAGAAGATGGAGAACCAGGACTGCTGGGCTTTATTCCTTATTCTGGGAAGGAATGTGTCCAAGTGGTCAGAGTCAGCATTCCTAAATTCTTATCTCTGTCACAGACTTACCTTGTCATTTCACTCTGAGCCATCTGCAAAGCGGGGATATCATTCATTTCCCTTTGTGAAGCTCTTTGAGCCCCTGAAATGAAGGATACCTCTAAGTGCAAAGCTGAGAAAATGCATCCTACCAACAAAATGTGTCTGGGAGACTTATTTCAGCTAAAACAAGGACCCCATGGATTTTTGTCCGAAAGTCAAATGTAATCTGAATCTTTGCTGAGGTTCAAAAAAATGCGGTAAGATATCTTTCCAGTCCCACATGCCTCTGCTCTCCAGGGTCTTTCTGGCCAGGAATGGAAGCATAACAGCCAAAATGCTACTATGAAGGCTCTTCTCAAGAGATAAGCAGCTCAGTCGTATGGATCCAGTTATAATCCTTTGGCTAACATTATCCAGAATCTGGGAAAGTTTTGATGGCTCAGGTCTATCTCTCCAATTGACCCAAATAGTCCTAGGGGTCTCTCCTTCCCTTGCAGTTATCTCAGTGCTCTCCAGTAACAATCTAGGGTATCCCAGTCGAGACTCATGTTATTGCCGCAGGCTGTGGGTCTGGACAATGCTAGAGAACAACAATGGTTTGTTCTTGTAAGATCAAGGCAACTACTAGGATAAGTCCAGTTGTTTAACCCTGACCTTTTAGCTCAGGACATTGCTAAATTTCTGGAAAGGCAAGTAGTTTCCATAACAGTCATGTGTTTTCAGCCTCTTCTCGTTCTTTTCTGTCTCCTCTTCCTTCACCCATCTTCACTGGAATTATTTATTATTTGTATTATGTTAGAATTTAGAGGCCCCAGCCAAGATTGCGATCCCACTATCCCAGGCACTGTACAGACACAGAGTAAAAGAGTCCCTGCCCCAAACAGCTTCCACGCTATGTAGACAAGACAGACAGAGACTGAATTACAGATGGGGAACAGAGGCACCAGAGGGAGCATTTTCAAAAGCACCTATGTGATTTAGGAGCATAGGCCCTACTGAATGTCAATGAGACTTAGACACCCAAACCAATTGGGTGCTTTTGAAAATGTTACCAGAGATTAAGGGCTAGATTTCCAAGACTGCTCAGCTCCCCTGCAGGGCACCGAAATAAGAAACAGATTTCTAGAAGAGCTCAGCATGTTCTGGAGAGCTCACCTGAAGGGCACATCTGGAGATAGAACTGCCAGCTCGATTGAGCTAGAGCACTAAACATAGCAGCCCAGCTGTGGCGGAATGTGCCAGCCTCCTGAGTGTCACCCCATCCGAGTGCCTCGGCGTGTCCTCGGGCAGCCAGCTGCAGCTACACTGCCATGTACAGCGTCCGAGCTTGGATACCTGCGCCCAAGCAGGAAATTACCCATCCAGCGGGAGTGTAGACATACCGCTATCCAGAATGTTACATAGCGAGGCCATAGCAGAGGCAAGAACTGAACTAATCTCCTGAGTCTTAACCACGAGACCATCCTTCCGCCCTTGTTTTCTGTCCACTTTTGGTGCTAGCAGCAGCCGCGCCCCATGCAGTAGGCTTCCAGTTCTGCGTTTGCAAACTCCACCCCACTGCCAGAGGTAGCAGAGCGAATATTAAACCGGCTTCATAATGACTAACCTCCGCCTCCCACGGAGGAGCTTCCATCCTGCACCCCCATCACCCCCACCCCCCGGCCCACACACTCCCCTGTCTCTCAGATGCTTCCATTCCTGTTGGTTTCGGAAGGCTCTGGGGGAATTCACATCCCATCGGCACAGCGTCTACCATCAGGGGTTGTCACCGAGAACCAGGACGTGACAGGATGTGGCAGATAGAGGTCGGTGGTGATGGACCGAATGACGTTACTGCACTGTCACTCCAGGCATATGAAAGATGAACCAGCCACGGAGGCCCCTCAGACTGGCTCAGTAGTCTTGTTACTGCTGCTGGTGGAGCTCCATTGCTCTTTCGTCCTTCATATCCCCCACACCGCCAAGCTCCAGTGCCCAGAAGCCTCTGCCCAAGGCCAGCTGGATTAAAGGGGGAGTCTGGGCAGCGGGAGCCCCGTGGCTAGAGAGGGGGGATCTGGGAGAAACTGAGTCTATACAAGTGGCAGGTGGGGAGTTTAGGAGGTAGAGGAGTCTTTTGGAGAGGTGGGGCAGGAAGATGAGAGCTGGGAGGGAAATTCTGCAAGGGGATGACGCTGCTGAGCCAAAAGACCCTCATGTCACACAATAAGGTAGTGATGGAGGAGTCAGACCAGACAAGATTGCCCTGCGGACGAGAGACCCTCCTGCAGAATCCTGGGGGTTGAGAGCAGAAAGCCCTTCGGTCCATGAGACAAAATCCACCCCCGTGCAGAGGGCCAGCATGAGGCCCGAGCACCGCTTACGTGTCTGACTTACTTCAACCCTTAGCAAATGTTGATTTCACTGTACACAAACAAACCTCTGAAAAAGTGTTTCCATCAATACCCATCTAAATGTACAGATCGGCGGTGTAAGAAAAATGCTGCTTGAGAACGTATTAATATTTGATTTAAGGATCCTTGCTTTGTCTCTTTTGACATGCGATGTCGACATCTGGTGTTTTAACAATTATCAAGCTTTAACTTTTTGAATTTCAAAATCCACTGCTGTTAAGTAATTATTGTCTGATCCCTCCCTTGTCTGACACCTCCCCATAATTTCTCTGAACTGCGAGAAGCTAAATCAATAAAAATCAAAATGCTTAAAACCCATAAGTTTGCACAACTGTGAACATTTAAATTGGTAAAAAATTGCTTAAAAATGAACGGCAAGATTATCCATTGAAATTACAAAAAAAAAAAAAAAAAATCAAATTCTACCAAGCCTATACACCGTGTATCTATTTCATGTATAACTCTCTATGCCAATGTCAGAAGGAACAAAGATTCAAAGATTGAAGCAATACAGAAGGAAACCCACAGTCCATGCTTTCCCCCCACCTCTGTCATTCCACTCCACCGTCCCCTCTCTTCCATTTCCAAAAGCACGTGCTTTCTCTTTTCTAATAGGCCTGCCTAATCATTTGTTTAAACTAGACATTCGGTGCATAATGACTCCTGGCTGCTAGCAGAAAGCTCTCAGCAATCTACTGCGGGAACAAGCTGCCTGACCCCTCCCCACCTTTGGCTATTAATATCCGAATGTAGCCAGTCACCTGTGGCGGAGAGAGGAAATGGAAAGAGCCCACCAGGTGTCAGCTACAATTACGCTGGAAGTAAATATTTCTGGAGCAATAATCCCAAGACGAAACAAATCAAAGGAATTTGCGAGGCTCGATGCAGGCGTCTTTCTTCTCTTCCGCTCATGGAGCCTCCACTACGGCTTCTGCTTGACTCTGAGCACTGAATGGAGCGACACAGGAAAGGCCAACTGTACAAAGTGCATGGAGAGGCATTCATCCAGAACGGGGTAGAGAAGAGCCTGCTATATCTTTAAAGGGAAGTTGAGGGCATGTCTGCATTGGAAAGTCTTTCTGCTTTAATTACACCAGTAGAGTTAAACTGGCAATCTTCCCCCTAGTGTGGATGCAGTTATATATATAAAAGTGCTTATACCAGGCCAGGAACCATCATATGCTATACCAGTATTAGGCACAGTTAGGGTGACCAGATGTCCCGATAAAATCGGGACCGTCCCGATATTTAGTTGTTTGTCCTGTGTCCCAATATTTTGCTTCAGTGGCACTCTGGCGTTTTTTTGGTTTTTTTTCCGCTTGGGGCGGCAAAAAACCTAGAGCCAGCCCTGGTGGGGGGTGAGCCTGTGGCTGCCCCCCCATGTGTCCCGATATTTTGTTCTTGTCATCTGGTCACCCTAGGCACAGTTGTTCTGGTATACCCATACTAGGGCTTATACCAGCATTGCTATGTTGGTAAAATTCTTTCTGTGCAGACCAGGCCTAAGATCTGGCATCAGAAAAGAGAGAATTTTCAAGCGATCCATATTTCCACCCCTTGCACACTCCTTCGGTCTTTGCAAAACCATCTGCTGGGGCTGTCCAGCTTTCCCATATTGCTCATTTCATTCAGAGCTGGCATTGGTAAATGCATTGGTTTCTCAGTGCTCAATGTCCTCACCTGTGCCAGTGCCTCCATCACTATCCCTCCTCCTCTATTTACATCCCTCTACCAATGCGGGACTAAGTTCTCTGGACTACATTTCCAGGAGGACTAGGATCCTGTGCTTGACCTTCTCAGGAAGTGGGCTTTGCCCTCTCTGGTTGGAGGTTCACGCACATCTGGTCCAGCAGGGAGGAGGCTGGTAGAGGATACAAATCAGCAGCTCCTGAGTATGGGCACATTCCTTTTGTCTGGGTCTAGTTGGGAGTACATGCAGGCCCACAGTCTGGCATATACTGGGAAATCTCAGCACAAGTCCCAGATTCATACAGGTAGCCAGAGACATGCGGTAGAACACGTCTATCCTTAGGGAGGCAATGCTGCCTAGTGGTTGGAGTCAGGCTACCTGGGTTCTCTTTCCCCATCATGGGAATAATGATCTTTATGAACCTTTGTGGAGTGCTTTGAAAGGCTAACGTGAGAAGTGCAGAGTAGGCTAGATTCATAGATTTTAAGTCCAGAAGGGATCATTAGGTCCTCTAGTCTGACCTCCATAGAATTTCACCCACTTACCCTTGCAATGTGCCCAATAACTTGTGTTTGACTAAAGCATCTCTTCCAGAAGGGGATCCACATTTGGCTTGATGATTCCAACATGTGGTGAATCTCCGCTTCCCTCTGCAGTGTGCTTCAATGGTTAATCACCCTCACTGCTAACAACTGGTGCCTTATTTCTCATTTGAATTTGTCTGGCTTCAGCTTCCAGCCGTTGTTATTAGCCTCAAAAAGTGTCCCTGGCTCAGTTCGATGCACAGAACCAGATCCTCAGCTGGTGTAAATTCACAAAGCTCCATTGCAATTCACACCCACCAAGGATCTGTCTGAGCCTGTCACTGCACCAGCAAGTCCCCTTCAGAGCATTCATCTTGCAACCAGATATGCCTCCTGCTACCTGAAACGTTAACATGGGAAGCTGCTTTCTGTGCAAGGCCAGTCCCCTTCCCTCTGCTGGAAGGATGCTTTTCTAAGGCTGATGGCTTCGATAGCTGTGCTGAGGAGACCCGTCCGGCTGACCACAAGCTCCCAGAGCTTCAAGCAGCAGCATAACGGTGCGCAGTCCCGTGAAGCGACTGCCTCTTATGGGGCAGCCTGTTTGTTCACCCTCCTTTGAAGAGCACTCCCTTGTCTTTCAGGGGCATCCCCCCCAGTTGCGCGACACGTGCTCATGGAGGTGCTTGAGTTCGGCTGCGGTCTGTTTCCTGCCGCTCCCCCTTTAGCTGGCTATGGATGGATTGCCCGTGGCAAGCTCATTAGGAAGGACCTGGAGGTCTTTTCTAGACAGTGTAGGATCTTACCTGAATTATTTAGAGCATCACCCTACTGCACAGCATTCAGGAGGAACCTCATTAAAGGGCCAGGAATGTTTGTCTCCATCTGATAGGCTTGGCCACAGCAGTAACAGGGAGAGTAATGTGTATGCAGCAGGATGTTTTATTACCTCGTGCAAGTGAGGGCCTGGGTAAGTGTTTGCTGGGAAGTAAGCCATGCATATTGATCCAAGGGCTCGGCTGATTGGAGCATGGTCTTTAGAATAGTGCTGTAGCCTGGAGACCTTTGGTCTCAAGCAATATAAGTTGGGTGTTCTCTTAAATTGGTCTTCTCCAGGGAATATTTGTCCACATCTCAATCCCACCCCTCATTTGGCGTGGACTGCAGGGAAGAAGCACAGGACTGGAATAACAGGAACTGCTGCAGGGCAGGTTTGAAATGCTTCGGCAGAGCAGTGCAGGAGCGGGGAGCCCAAGACTGCAATAACCGGGAGGGCTGGCAGGGCAAGACAGAGGTGCATTTGCAGAGCTGGGCTTGGGGAGCTCAGGGTTAGAATAATGGTGGTGTTGAGGTTCAGTGTCGTAGCTGTGTGCAGGGGCCCAGGGCTGGAATAACAGGGGTGCTGCAGGTCAGGACTAGGTGTAGAGGGAGCCCAGAACTGGAATAGTGGGGTGTGGCAGTGCAGGATTGGGGTGCAGTGGCAGAACTGGGAGGGGGCTAGGACTGGAAGAATCAAGAATGAAGAGCACAAGGCTTTTAGACATTTACACCACTCTCATCCGAGCACCTACAGAGCAACTGCTCTCACTGCTCCTCTCCCCAGTCGGTGCATCTCGGCATATGGTGGTGCCATAGTCAGCAGACGAACAGTGGTGGAAGCCTTGCCTGAAGCCAGCCCAGCCGGATGCAAAGCGCTGGCTTAGTCAGCTGCCAGCCTTGGTGCTGGTCCTCCTGCATCTCAGGCAGCCCATCCAAAGTGGAGGTAACATACTGTTTGCCACAAGCCTCTCCGGGCAGCGTGAGGTTTTTGGGGACCCGGGAGTTAATGAGGAGGCCGGAGGGCACGTGGAAGAGGGTCGCAGCCCGAGCCTTCAGCTGAAGGAGAGTAAACTGGCCTGTTTCCATAGCTCAGGCAGCGGAGGAGGAGACACCTGGAGAGAGCAGGGCTCCAGGAATCATGCCTAATCATGAGGCCGGCCCACTGAGGGGGAGAGAAGGGGATGGAATGTGAAAGAGGGAATGAGAGAGAGAGGAGATGAGGGAGAGAATGGAAAGGGACTGAAGGGGGACGGATGGGAGCAGAAGGAGAGAATGAGAGTGAAAGAGAAAAGGAATAAGAGAGAGAGGACTCTCTGGACAAGCTGAGGTTTCTGGTAGGGCAGAGTGGGTCTGTACCGTGCTGAGAGGCAGGGACTGTCTGTCCTGTATCATGGCCAAGCTATTCCATCGACCTCCTGTGTGTCTCCAGGCTTGCAGCTCACCTCCAGAAAATCACCTGCCCCTCCAATCCTTCTGCAGGGGGGTGGGAAATCCAGCATGGTTCTCAGCTGGATGCTTCGGTCCTGCAGGAAATCTATGCCCGGTATGGTGCACCAGAGCCGGTCGAAATTGTTTGTGTCGCAGGGAAATGTTTCCTGTTGGAAAACGTTATTTCACTGGAAAATGTTGAGTTGCAGGAAATAGTTCAGTTTTCCAGCTGGGGGAAGTGAAATGGGGAAATGTCATTTCATCATGTCTGAGCATTTCAGTTCAATCAAAGATGTCAAAACCTTCTGTTTTCCATGGTACTTATCTGGGCCGCATCATTGCAGCATCTGGACGTCTCACGGTTGTCAGTGCGTTTCACGCGATGCTCCTGTGAGGCAGGGAAGGATTATTCTCCACATTTTACAGATGGGGAATGGAGGCACAGAACGACTGAGTGACTTGCTCAAGGTCACACACGGATCCTGTGGCAGAGCAGCGGACTGAACCGCGGTTTCCTGTGTCCTGACCATTGGGCATTCCCTCCTCTTTTAATTTTAACATTTCTGATTCAAGACTTCAGAGAGTGTTTTGGTTTTGACCTTCTGACTCTTTGTTCCAATTTGGAACAGCCAGTAATTTTGAAATGTCGACACTTCTCACGGGAGGAAAATTCCCACGGAACAACTCTAAGGATCACACCCCAAAATGGCCCCTACACAGCATGACCAGCACGCCAAGGACTCTGGGACATTGTGCTGCACCTGCTGGGCCTGACTCACGACAGCCACCTGGCACGCGGGAGCCTTTAGATTCTCTCTGGATCATGGCTTGTCCCTCACTTCTGCATGTTAAGTGGCAATGACGGGGGGCACCTCTTGCTCACGAATGCAAAGCGGATGCATTAGCAATTGCTAGGGTGAAGACCTCTTGAATATTAAAAGGAGAGGAACACTCTGAATAAAGTGCCACTGTCACCAGAGGCCTCCCTAAGGGAACTCCGGGGCTCCCGTGTTTACAGCTGGCTTTATCATGCCACCCCTCTAGTACTGCAGTCTTCAAGATGGACCTGAACCAAGGCGCTGGGTCCAGTTTCTTCCCAGAACTTGGGCAAATTACCGAGCTCGATTCTGAGCTTGTGACTCTGAATGCAGTAGGCCCGATTCTCCTTCCTCCCCCACACTGCTTTTGCACCACTCCAGCTATATTAACATCAATAGAATTACCCCCGATTTAGCTGAGTGCACATGAGAAGTGACTCAGGCCCAGCATAGTGGCTTTTTTCTCTACGGTGCGTCCATGCAGACTGTCATTCCCTAGCGCTTTCCCAGGATTAATAAGAAACAGGGCGGGGAGTCCAGTGTTCTAAGGTGGGGGTCCTTAATAGCATCTCCAAATCAGACACTGGGCTGCTCAGATCAACATTTAGGCCGGGGGGAATACACAGTTGATGTAACCCCAGTGACTATCACAATTAGATCAGCACAGTGTCCATCCCATGAACGTCAGCTTCGCATGCATGCACTCCAACCTCAACATCCAAATTCAGGATCTAGACAGAGCCGGATTTACACCTTACGTGCCTCTAGGCAGAGCATCTTCAGCACCACCACCACCCCACCTACAGCTGGCCTTCGTGTTTTCCATAAAAAATTAAACAAAAAGAAATATAAACACAGCCTCCCTGTGAAGGCACGAGACCCTGCGCCATGCACAGCACTCCCAGCCCGAGCCGGGGCACAGCCCACCCGCAGCAGGACAAATCCTCCTCTGTTCCACTCTTGCCTCTCCACTGCCACTTGTCTCCTTCTGGGGCCAAATGCATTCTGGCCCAGAATGCACCATGAGACATGGTCATCTGCCATCCCGCTGCATCTTTTATGTGAAGCTAATCTGAATTTCTAAGAGAGGATAGGGTTTGCTCGGTCTGACAGATGTGTGGGGAGTTCTGATCTGCTCTGCATGCAAACGGGAGATAGTCAAATCTCTCTTAGTTTTTATAGCCAGCATTATCATAAACAGTGTCCTGCATCTATTATTGAGTCAGAGGGATTCTTCTCTGGTTGTATTGTTTCAGAGCCAGAGCTGACAGCATTACTGGACTGATCCAAACCCCACTAAATTCAATGGGAAAGGCTCCCGTTAGCTTCAATGAGTTTGGGTTCTGACCCTACGGCTGCAATTTTCCAAGGACCTCAGCCCCCATTAGGATACTTAACGAAATGGCCAGAATGATGTTCAGGACAGCCCAGTGCAGGGCATGGTGCAGCAAGCGCTTCTGAAAAATCAGGCCCCAACTGTGAGGACTGAGGACTTGAAAACCTGGCTTGGAAAATCTGTCTGTGTGGGGTTAGTGTTGTGTCCCCAGTCACTGGGACGTGCTGAAATCCAAGCACGGAGACTCCATAACTCTGAGCTTTGGTGATCACCGGTAGCATTTCCTAAAGCAGCTAAGTGATTTAGGAGTCTAAATCCCATGTTCACAATTGACTTTGGCACTTAGGAGCCCTAGTTCCACTGACTTTGAATGAGACTTGGGCCCTTAAATCAATTAGGCCTTGCAATGCTGACTAAGTCGTTTTTGAAGATTGGATTTAGACTCCTAAGTCACTTAGCCACTTTCAAATATTTTACTCCACATCTGTACTGTGCGGGGTTCCCTGCCACACTGACAAAGTGTCCCCAGTGTCATGCCTGACTCCGTGTAATACCCCGGGTGAATTAGCTGGGGGCTGATCTCATAATGAGGTGTTCCAAAGGTCGGATCAGAAATATGGAGGGGATGTCTCCTGGAAATCTTAGGGTACCTCTACGCTGCAACAAACCCCAAGTCAACTACCTCAGGCTCACAAGGCCAAGGGGGAGGGTCTCAGAGCCCAGCTCCAGCCGGAGCCAGAACATCTACACTGCTATTTTTAGTGCACTAGCACAAACACCACGAGCCCGAGTCATATGAGTCAGGCTTTGAAACTTGCTGCTGTGGGTCTTTTTTTGCAGTGCAGATGTACCCTTAGTGGCTTGCCCTTTTCTTTTCTTTTTTGCTAGCGATGCTTACTTCTATGGACAAGTGAAGCATCAGAACTGTAACACTGGTGCTGAGAAATGCACATTCGATGTCCTAGTGTGGCCGCAGAGCCCAAATAAGGCAAGAGTTCAATAGGCCCCAGCAGGGTTGCTAGTCATTTGTGAAGCTTCCAAAAAGGCAATGTGATGCAGTCCAGTGCAGCATGAATTTTGTTAAATGAAGCAAATTTTACAGGGTAAAGACTGATTGTGCTGCGAGCTGAAACTGAGACTCCGGCTCCCCGGCCTTTTATTTATTCAGGAAAACCAGAGCTGAGATCAGCCGGCTTTTTTCGGTTTGCTTTTGCAAGACATTTACAAATGCAGAAGTTAACCGTGTGACCTGCAGCCTACCCCCGTGATTCTCTGGGATAAAATGAGGTGGCCCCTGCTTATCCATGTATAATGATCTGAGGCTTCCCACATATACAAGCATCATGGTCGTTCACATACTGCTTGGGCAGTAGGAATTTGAAGCTCTCAGCATTGATGCCCACAGGCCCTTTACTACGTGAGCTAAAGGAGAATCTCCATTAGCTGTTGGCAGTACTGGGCCTACGACACAATTGAGCAGAGCTGATTCGAGCCAGTAGGGGCAGTGGCATGTGCCCATGCATACACACACAGTTCCGTACAGCCTTTTTACGCCTCCAACCAGTAAGGGGTGAGACTATAACAAACTAATGATCACCGCTATTCCGTATCCAGTAGCAGGCAGCAGTACACCTGCACAGACAAGTCATTTCGTTGCATCAGCCATGCTCTTCCCCATTCCTTTTTTCATGACTCCCTGTTGGAGAGTGTTCTTCTCTCTCTCTCCTCCATTCCCTTCCCCTCTCCTTGTGCCGCTTCAGTTTTATCTACTCTCCCCTTTCTTGATCCCTTCCTCTCCCCATTTCTCGGCACTCACACACTCATCAGGGGTGTTTTAATTCCAGTTTGTCCCGTGAAAGAGGCATGTTTCCTGCTACTGCGTTGGCTGGCTCTGAAGTTTTCCACTCTGGACTGGCTGAAGCATGGCACAAAAGAATTTAAGTCTTTGGCTATCCTTGCCACAGACTAGCCTTTGCTCTTGGGGTGTGGCTGTCACACAGGAACCTAGGTGCTTTTTCATTACAAGCTGTCCCCAGTCACTGTGCAGGGGCTGCTCTGATCTGCTCACTAGACTGAGTCCAGGACAACCTCTCCAGAATTGCTCTTACTCCACCAGCTTGGGGTTTTGGTTGGAGCCTTAGAGCTGTGAAGCTTTGGTGATGGTTGGTCTCCTCCATCTTACTATGCCTGGAACCACTACTCTCAATGGGATCACACTGAGGCTTCTTGCCAGACATCTTTATGCTGACCCCAACATTTCATATTATGATGTGTATTAAGGTAGCACTTAGAGGCCCCAACAGAGATCAAGGCCCCATTGTGGTGGGTGCTGTATGGACTTATGTCAAGAGACAGTCCCTTCTCCGACAGCTTACAGTCTTAGCGGACAAGACAGACAAAGGGTGGGAGAAAGGAACCTCCAATTTACAGCTGGGGAACTTTAAGAAATTAACCCCCCAACATGCTGAGCTCCAGAAAATCGCATAAAAGTTGGGGGTGCTGAGCAATTTTGAAAAAATTGGTCTCTGTGTGACTTTCCCAAGGTCACAGAGGGAGTCTGTAGCAGAGTAGGAACTCAAACCCAGATCCCCCGAGTCGGTGCCTTAACCACAAGACTCCTCTCATCCCCTCTGTTATATCCCCCTTGGTAAAGAAGACCAGCTCCTGTACAGCATTTGCAAAGATCCCCAGAGGCCTCTGGGATATATTCAGAGGCAGCCAAAGGCCAAAGTCCCCTTCCCAAAAGCAAAACTGAAGACCAAACAAAATATTTTATAGTCCTCATTAAAAAGCATACAAAGCCAGGAGAGAACATCAGGATAAGAACCAGGCACTGTTCCTGCCCATTGGCTCTTGAAGGATTCAGAGAGATAACAAGGCACAGCCAGCTCAGGCTGTTTCTTTAATGATCTCCTAGAGCAGCTTTTCATCTCCCGGCTTCCTCCGAGACAAATAGAATCAGTGCCATGGCCCTCCCTACAAGGAAATACACGGGAGAAGGCCTGCAAAGAACATCCCAGTGTCTTGCTGCACAAAATACAAGGGTTAAAAAAAATACAATAATTGGTGAATTGTGTTTAAAACAAATAAGATACAAAAATAAGAAGTATGTAAATATGGGCTTTGAAGAACCTGTTTGTTGTGCTGCCTTTCTGTGTCTGGGCAGGCACGTTGATGGCGTAGCTTATTCTCCTTCCCTTGTGGGAATAAGCTATACCACTGTAAGCACTCTTACACTGGTATAACTGTGTCCACACTGGGGTAGGCCCTGTACCACTTTAACTATCCCAGTATAGTCAAAGCAGTACAGTTTTTGTGTGTACATCAGTTAACAATATGGGTGTTACAATAGCACTTACGTAGCTCTCTACATCTTCAGACACTGGATCAAATTCTCTTCCTTGGAGCCAAGGATGTTACACCAGCAGGGAATCTGGCCCACAAGCTAATGATTCCTCACCGCTCACCACATCATCCAGCAATAAGTATTATCATTCCTGTTTTACTGAGAGTGAAACTGGGGCAGAGAGAGGAGAAATAATTTGCCCAAGACCCAGAGCTTCTAGGTATTTAAGCAAATAGCTCCCATTGATTTCAATGAGAGTTAGTATCTAAATACCTTTTTGAGGGCCTGGCTCCAAGATCACGGAGCGACTCAGTGTCAGAGCAGGGAGTTTAAAATCCCCAGCCCTGTGCTCACTTCAGTAGAGCATGCCTCATTCTCTGGCTGGCTGGTCAAAGAAGGAGACACCCTCTGCCTCAGGGGCAGACATCTTTACTGACTTTAGGCTACAGATGCCCGCAGGAAAGACGATGTATATTGCACGTCTTGCTGGAGGGAGGACGGAGTGGCCAATGCTGGTTGGAACGGCTTTTCAGAGCCAAGCCAACATGGAATAATGCTACACAGGAGATTATCCACTGACCAATGACAGGGTGCCTTTTCTCCCCCACACCATTCCTCGTATTTTATTTAGCTGTGTTTGAAATAGAAGAAAAAGGTGTGGGAGCTTGTTCTTACTCGTCTAAGCAGATAGCAGAGATGCCGAGCTGCATAATACAATGGAATTTAATAAAACTGACAAAAGTTTTCCCCTTTACCAGCTCCTTAATTAAATTGCCTAATGCCGTTTGCGATCACGGCACAAACTCCTGTGTTTAAAGACCACGGTGTTGCCATGGTGCTAACCCAATGGATGGCACAAGGCTGTGACAGAGCATACAGATTAGGAAGGCTACAGCCGCTGCAGGAGAGTCCGTTGCCATGTTACAGGGGAGGTTCGACACATTTTTTACATGACACCTAAGACTTCTCCAGGCTCTGTTTCAGGGTCTTGCTTTAATCAAAGTGGTGGCCAAATGCACCCCTGTATTCACACCCTACACCCTATTGTAATAATCTTTGTACAAAAAATGCCTTCTGAGGCATCATCTGAAAAGTAACAACTCCCTGGTCAATAATATCATGGTGATATGTGTGAAGCAACATTAGATGTGAAGTTATGAACATAAGCTGGAATGTTGACTGAAATGTGTTTACCAGACAAGTCGGGGAAATAGGGGCGTAAACTTGTTTCTCAAAGACAAAGAACAAACTGATGCTTCTAGTCAGGTGACCTCAAAGTTGATTGGCAATCACCAGTCAAGTGCCCATTCTTTGGCAATGGAGCGGGGCAGGAAGAGGTCAATCTGTATTTTAACAGACGGAACCTCTTTCACCATGAGACTCCATGCCTCCATCCTCACAGTGGGAAAGAGTTTTGTCTAGGGTAGTCCTCAGGAAGATGCATTTCAAAGGGCAACTAGACTATAAAAGTGAGGGGCAAAAACAACCCAGGGAGTCTCTCTGTCTCTCTCTCACCTAAAAAGACAAAGGAATCACCTGTTAGACTTTGGGAAAGGTTCTGACCTGAGAATTTGGTCAGCCCTGTAGCTGGGAACATGTGGTAAGACTTTTACCTTGAACCCAAGTCTAGTTTGCTAAGTCTTAGTTACTAGAAAAGAGTTTTATCTTTATTTCTTTTGTAACCATTTTTTATTTTAATGCCTTATCCTTGTACTCAGTTAAAATCTATCTCTTTGTAGTAAAAAAACAAGTTTGAGTCTTTCATCAAAATTAATCTGGTGCTGTGTTAAAACTGAATGGGTTGGAAATTCCAGTTAAAGTAGCAAACTGTTGCATATTGAACCCTTACAGGGGTAATGAACCTATAATATCTGAACTGTCCAGGAGAGGGCCGGACAGCGCAGAACATATGTTTTGGGGAAAATTCGGGACTGGGACTGTAATGGGGTCACCCTGCAAGCAGTAACCAAGGCTGATGGAAGCTGGAGCGTGGCTGGGGTTTGCTAACAGGCTGCTGGGGTCAGAGTTGCTGAACCAGGACTATAGCTATACACAGACACACAGGAGGTGAGCTGCATGCTGAATGCCCACTTGGGAGCTACAACAAGGCAGGGGTTGCAGGGCAGGGGGTGACACAGCCCCTCACAGGTCTGGATTGCACCCTGGAATGTCACAAAAGTAACACTTTGTCTTTCTGCATCTTCCACATGAGGATCTCAAAGCCCCTTACTCAGTGATTTAAACCTCACAACACCACTGTTAGACTATCACAAGCCCCATTTCACAGATGGGAATACTGAGGTACAAGGAGATTGCAGGTCTGGTTTCCAGAGATCACCATGGCAGCTCATATTGACTTCAGCTGGAATCGTGGCTACTCTGCACATCTGAAAACCAAGCCCCAAGTAACTTGCCCAAGGTCACAAAGTGAGTGGGCATAGAACCCAGGTGTCCTGACTCCCAGTTCCAGAGCTTTAACCAATCAAAAATAGTTAATTAGACAGAGAACAAACCTCTTTTAAATGAAGGATGTAGTTAAGCCAAAAGATTAGGACCAGGAGAGCTGGGTTTAGTGCCCAACTCTGCCACAGAGTCTCTGTGTGACCTTGGGCAAATCACTGAATCTCTCTGTGCTTCAGGTCTCCATCTGTAAAATGGGGATAATAATCCTGTCTTTCTCTCATGCTTTGTCTGTCTTGTCTATTCAGACTGTAAGCTCTTGAAGGCTGAGAGTGCCTCTGACTGTATGTGCAGCACCTAGCGCAATGGGATGTTTATAACTAGAGCATTCTAGTAATTTAGCAGCGAGTCCAAAACAGCATTGAGGTCAAACTATATCTGTAACATTTCACTGTTTCTGATCCTGGCTGGAGCCAGGAAATGCAGAGGCCTCCAAACAAATGAAAAATAATGTGGAGAGTTGTAGCTGAATTATTTTTCATCACAAAAACAAGGTTTGATTGGTGAATTGGGAGAACACTGGAGATGGTTATTATATTGGGACTGGTTCCCCATCTCAAGTATCATTTATACAGCATGGAATCGATGCCGCTTTCTATTCATGAGCAGTGTGGGCAGCTGCAGCTACTGTAAAATGGCTACTCAGGGGTCCAATACTGACAATTACTCACTAAAGGTTTTGTTTGCCTCTTTGTGAAACTGGTGGAAAACTACTGAAGTCAATGAAGGTATGCTTGGGTAAAACTGCCGGGAGGAGAGCTGGGCCTTTAGGGCCACCTTGTGTTCTCAGCTACGTGACTGAAACTCGGAGTAACTCAAGTGAAGTCAGTTGAATTACTTCAGATTTACACTAGGATATAAGTGAGAGCAGAACCTGACCTTGGGATCTTTCACGTGCTTCTTCAGGGTGTGTAATTCTTTCTGGTGCATCACTTTAGTCCTGCGTAAGCCTTCAAAATAGGGCTTGAGTGATGCCTAGGCCTCTGCACAGGGATGAATTTCTCCCTTGGTGATTAACCCCTCCAAATACCCCATAAGTTAGAACACCAACAGCTCTTTTGATTTACTAAGTGATATTTGAAGGATAGATCTGCTCTTCAACATGGTGCCCGAGGAGTTACAATCACACGCAGCTCCTGTCAGCATTAGCCGCAGCTGAGCACTTGACCTGCACAGTTTAACTGAGATTTAATAAGACAGTTATTGTATGTTAAGCAACAGAGGATATTTACAAACATTTATTTCAGATTAACAACTATGTAACAGATATTGTTAGCATTGCAGTTGTCTGAGTGGCTGATTCAGAACGCATGTGATTTAATGATCCATTGGGATTTGTTTACCATGCAATTGCTGTCATTTTAAATCTAAATTCTGCGGGGCCTGATTCTGGTGTAATTGACTGCCCAAGGAATAAGGCACTGGAGAATCAGGCCCAAAGTCTGGCATACTACACAGAAAAGGTTTGCCCTCGTGGCTGTATTGGTATAGTTATAGTGGCAACCCAGTCTCCTGTAGATGCTGCTTCTACCAGTGAAAAAGGGCTTTTTCCAGCATAGCTTATACAAGTTCCTCAAACAAAATAAACTGTACCGGGAAAGGATTTTTATGGTGGTTTAACTGCATCTCCGCTTTTTATGAAAAGAAGCAAAGAGGGTAAGACTCTCAATGCTTAGCACAGGGTAAACAGGGCGATGATTTTGCCAGTATAAAAATGTCATTAAAAAAAATCTCACATATCCCAACCAACATTATTATATTGCCAAAAGTTTCTAGTGCAGACTTGGCCTGTTTCGTTCAACTCCTGGGTCTTTACAGCCTGGGTGGGACCCTGTAGAGCACCAACAAGGAAGGAAGACAGGGAAGGAGAAACCATCTTCAAACCTCCAGGACATTATGGATTGAGATTTGGGCGAAGGTTTAGATTGGTTAATCCTTATTCCATAGAAGCTAGCCACTGATTCCTGTGCAAAATTGTCCATGGCTTGTCTGCCCTTAAGACTCTACTTCAAAGTCCCATCCAGGCTCTATTATTAGAATCAAGGAAGCTTCACTCCCTGGAAACATTTTGAGATTGAACGGAGAGAAAAAAAATCCAGAGAAAGTGTCAGTCAAGTAGCAGGTCCACATAGTCCGACCCCCTCCCCTGAGACTTGGGGGATGGGAAGAACTTCATTAACCAACATTATTAACCCAGAGCTCATCTGGAGACTTTACGAATCATTACTGAATAATTCTAGCAGAGGCTTTTCGGGGTCAGTCGCTAGCAATCATTGCAAGTTTTGCCCAAAGCCAGGAACGTTGCCTTTGCCTTGGGTACAATACAAAGCCAAATAGGTCATTAATTACACACTAGAATGCTGCCAAAGAGGAATGGTTCTTCTCATTAACATCCACCCTGAGCCTTCGGATACAACCACTTTCCATATTGAGCCTGAATTTTATGTCATGAGTATTTATTTATTTTATTTTATGAAGATTTAGTGCTGGGGACAAGCTGTGCATGGATGGCCATGTAACCTGAAGGCTCCCACTTTACAAAGGAAATCAGTATCAATATGTGCATTTACAGACAGGGAAACTGAGGCACGGAGCAAATGAGAGCTAGAGAAATGGTTACATATGGCAACAGAGGGATGCGTATGCCGATAGACAGAGCGGCTGCAGAAGTGGTATAGATGTAACCTCACTCCTGATCTGGAGGGACTTCTTCAAAATTTGTGAAGGGAGTCCAGTCTCCAGAGCTCATTCGACTTCTTCCCAGACTCTGGTGTATATGTAGAACTCCACACAAAGGAGGTGCCTGGGGGGGAGGAGTCTGTTCTATGTCTGGTGCAGGTGGCTGGGTGGCATTTGGGGAAGAGGATGCTCAGAGGCTGGAATCCCTCCTGAGACATAAGATTGTGGCATGCTCCTTGTGGAGTACCGTGGTTGTGCTACATGCCAGGTGGGTGTGGGCAGGGGAGAAGAGGTAGCCTGTTGGTAGCCTGAACTTTTCATTTCCTTGCTTGTAAGCTTTGTGTTGGGCCTTTTGGGATTGCTTTTCAAAAGAGCACAGTTCCCCATGAAGAACCTAAATAAGGGTCAGAGTTTCACAAGAGCCATCACTCAGCGTGCCAGGCTCTGCCAAAATCTAGTCATGTATTTTGGTGCCTAAGCATTTCTGCGATAACACAACTTGAAAACAGCAAACAGCCTATTCACCTCACTGCATAGTCACACATCTTCCAGTGGAGACCTTGGCAGGTTTTAAAGGACTTCCGGTCCCCTTACTGGGCCTATCTCTGCTCACCAACTCATGTCAGTTCTTGGATCAAGTGGCAGTGCCCATCTCCCAGGCTAGGGCTGTCCTTTTTCATACTGTTTCAGGTCCTTTGTCTGTTAAGGCCTCTTGAGCCAGGTCAGACTGGTCTCTGCTATTTCCCCAGGAGCAAAACTTCAAAAGACTTGTTACCTGCATTGTTGCAGTATTGGGGATTTGTATTAAATACCCCCCAGTGTCTTTAGTTTCTTCAGGTAACATCTTTTAGCTCACCCATTGAGTCAGAAATACAATCACTAGCTACCCCACAAAGAGACATACTGATAACATGAATACAATAGTCTTTGAATAGTCCATGTTTCCAAAGCAAGCATGCATCTATCTATCTATCATGCACGTCACTGTAATGTCTGGGTCCCAACAAAATTATGAAAAGCAAGAGCAGATCCGGATCAACACAACTGTTCCAATATTTCACAAAGAGGAACAGTCTTTTAAGGTGTCCAGGGACCAGCCCACCATGGCCTCAGAGATCAGAACCAGGATCTTCAAGCAGATCTGGTTGGATGGGAAGCCAGTACAGCATATGGCACGTTGGAGAGGCAGATGGATTAAAAAGACAGCTCACAAGTCTGTCCATCCCACAGCCAAGCCCGCTGGTTACATCACACCAGGGCAGCTTTCAATCTCTGGGCCAAATTCAGACCTGGTAGAGGTGAAATGGGAAGTCAACTGAGTTGCTGCTATTTACATCAAGTCTGAATTTGACCCATTTTCAGCCTTGTCTCGCTCTCCCTTTTTGGTCTCTTTGTCGACATTGGCAAGTGAAAGGCAAAACTTTTGTCGTTCAGAGGTGTTAACAACCCCCCACCCCCCCCAAAAAACAAATGTTTTGTCAATGACAAGCACTGGTGTGAACAGCGCTTTGTTGGCAGAACTGCTCTCCTGCCGACAACACCAACACCGCTCTCTGGGGGTGGAAGTTTTCTGTCGGCAGGAGAGCTCTCCCCTGCCGACAAACAGTGGGTACACGGCGCACCTTTCAGCAGCACAGCTGTCGCGGCACAGCCCTGTGGCTAAAAGCAGAGTATTGTAGACAGAGCCTTTCTCTCTCTTTCGCTTTCCCTCTGTTGACTGGACATCGAACTCACCGTCACAAACTCATCAATGATCAGATGGGCAGAGGAGAACAGACCCTCCCAGCGCCCTTGATAAGCATCCCCAGGGCAGCTTCTCCGCCTCACATCGTCCAAACCTAGCATCTCCCAGCCAGCCAGGCGGCCCTCTTGCAATCGAGTATGTGACAGCCCCTTCTCACTGCAGTAAGGGAGCGGAGAGGAGAGGAGGGAAAAGGCTGGAACTCAGCTGCAACCATTCATCTCCCAATGCCGGGCTATTAGACAGATGACAAAGGGAGAGAGGCAGCCAGAGCAGGCACTGAGACCTGGCCTCCTTCCACTCTGTGATTTATCTCCTAGCTTCATCTGGCAAACTTGCTGATGAAAGGACGCTTCCCTTCTCTGCGCCTCATCGATTCCCATTCTCGTTGCATTTTTTTTCTCCCTTTCAGAAAAAAGGTTCTACTTTCTTTACCTGTTATCTCTCTTGTTCTTACGCATTCTTTCTCTCCCAAGCTCTCGGCTCTTTTTCCTCATCCTCTCTCGTTCATATCCTTTTCTCTCTCCCTCTCATTATCTCTAGTCATTTCTCATTCTCTTTAATTCACTGTCTGTCTCTTTCATTCTCTCTTATTTCCTCTCTCATTATTTCTCTGCATCTTCTCTTCTCTCATTCTCTTGTTCTCATGTTCTCGGTTCCTTCTCATTCCGGCTATCGTTATCTCTGCTTCATTCTCTCCTGCTCCCCTCTGAGTGTATCTAGCTGTGGGCAGGAGGGGGGAGAAGACCTTGCATGATCCCTTAGACACCCCCCCCCAATGAAAATGGTGGTGGGGTAGGTCAAAGGGTAGGGCCAGATGGAAATCAGCCCACCGGTCCTCCACGCTATGGGTGGGACAATAGGCCAATAACCTAGCCTCATTTTTAAAAAGGTTAATTTAGAGAAACACAACGAGGGAACCAGTCTGTTCAGGGACAGCAGCGCCCCGTTTGTGCCCTGAGCAGTGTTTGGGGGTACAGGAAGCATTCAGAATCAGTCCTCTGGGCCTTGTCAGACCTTCGACGATTGCACATTTCAGTCCCCATGCTGTGAGTTTATGAAACTGTGCAAACGAGGACTGATGGTAATTACTTAATAGCAAGCTATGAGTGAGTGGATTATCTATCTCCTGTATGATATTTGTAAGGTGCTATTGTTTTGATATCCATGTCACCCTCTAGTGGCAGCAGCTCGCCGCGGATGTAGAGGAAGGCTGTGATTTTCAGAGGGTGCTCTGGCTGTAAGCTCTTTGGGGCAGGGACTCTCTTTTGTTCTGCGTTTGTACAGCGCCTAGCACAGGGGGGTCCTCACCCACACCTGGTGCTCCGTGGCACTACGGTAATGAATAGTAGTTCAGTGGGTACTGCAGATGCTAGATTAGACCCTAATTCCTAATACTATTCCAGCTAGTGAATGTCTCCTTTAGTGCAAGAGACAGGCTTGTGTTTTCATAACACGTGGTCCTGAGCTCCGTCTTTTCTGAGGGCAATGAAAACTCATGTGGTCACAGTAAGGAGGGACGAATGACTGCTGTGAAATCCATGCAGCCATGGAATTGCTCCAGAGCTCTCTTGCCCGGTGATCTTCCCCCGGAGAAATGGTTTCTCTGCTTAACTCCCAGCCACATCAACTCAGTCTCATAAGCACAAATCCCAGCAGCTCACCGCCGTAATGCTCAAGGTCGAGGAAGTGTATTTACAATTTATTTGGCAAATAGAAATCCTGGAACTGGCTCCATGGTGTATTTAATTAGGTGGTTAATGGGAGGTATAAAGCAGACAGTGTCAGGGTGGGCTGTAGGGATTAGCATGGTTCTTTTTCTTTTCCTTTTCAGTGAAAACATCTACTCCCTGCTGCCTTCTAAAACATACATTAGCTGTTTCTTGCTATTCTTCTCTCTTTAAGCGCTTCCTTCCAGGTGGAATACTTGGGAGCTGGCAGGTTTTCCTTTTCCCCTCCATCAGAACACCACATTGGGTCTCCCAACTTCCTCGTGATGATGGCACAGTCCACTCTGATGCCATCATTCCCCATGTATGGACTTGAGGTCCAGCAGGTCTTATGCATGCACCATTCGCCTGGCTGCAGCTGCCACAGTCTGCCCTTTCCTTTGCCCTGCTGGGAGGATGCTGGCTTCCTGGCTGCGTGGAGCACCCTCCTATCTCAGAGCCCTGTTGTTTTCACCATATGGAGTTTTGCAATTAAGATGAGATATATATTTATAGGTAGGATTGTTGTAGCTAAATCTCATCTTTAAGGCATGAGAACCAACAGAAGACTCTACCTGAGCCCAGGAGCTAGGCGACACCTTTATGAAATGCAGAAGCGGGTGACTTCGGTGACCCATGCAGTTGGCGGGGCTGTGAGTTGGGTTGAGTAGTGGGGGGCATTAGGTGTTTTAGTTCTTGACAAGTCCCTGGCCCCTGGTGAGGAGAAGCCAGAAATGGCAGCAGGTGCTGCCAGTGAGGACTGAAGTGTCCTGACAGCGCAGTAGGGAGGGTAGGACTGGAAAAGCAAGGAAACAGGTTGCATGTCAGGGCTGAGTCACAGAGCCTGAGCTGTGTAGGGGAAACTTGTGTCTCCCCTACGTGTACTGCTCTCTGCTCCTCACTTCTAGACGCATCCCAAAATTTAGTTTTAAAAAATTAAGAAAAGACTTGTCTGTGTATGGAAAAAGGGGTGGGGGGGAATCATAGTATTTATCTGTCAATGTTTAGCCTATAGTCTCTCCAATCACCTTCCGTTTGTATTGAAGGTGGGTTGGGCACGGCACCACACCTGTTTTCGCTAAAAGCCTTCAGTTACCTGGCCAACATCTTGCCATCACCATTCAAGGCAGTGAATCTGTCTGACAGTGGAGATGGGAGCTTGGGCAGGAGCAGTCACCCTTATAATCTCAGCCTCTTCCTTTTCCTGACCTCTCAATTTGTTACTGTCAAATTTGCAGGTCCTCCAGCTCGTAAGGGCTGTTCGTGCCCTAAGCTCTGTTTGGAGTGACACGAGGAGGCTCCCTTGACCTGTTCATTTCTCTTCTCTGTCACAAAAAGCTCTCATTTGGAAGAAATGTGCGTGCGCGTGTGTGAGACTTTTGCGGGAAAGACCCATAGTGATTAAAGTGCATGGATCACACAGAGATGATGCATCAGTTATCCAATGTCTAATAAAAGGAATATCTAAAGGGTTTGTCTACACTTGAAGCTGCACAGCCGTAGTGCTTCAGTGTAGACGCTATCTAGGCGAACAGGGGGGGTTATCATATCGGCATAAGTAATCCACCTCCCCAGGAGGCGATAGCTAGGTTAAGAGAAGAATTCATCCTTCAACCTGGTGCTGCCTACACCGGGGGGTTAGGTCAGCTTAACTGCGTTGTTCCAGGGTGTGGATGTTTCACGCCTCTGAGCGACGTAGCTGGGTTACCCTAACTTTGTCATGTCGATCAGGTCTTAGAAACATGAAAGGACCATCATGCCTAGTTAAGGACACTCTTGCCTATCCCATGCATGTTCCTTGCACTCTCTCAATGTGTGGAGAGTAAGGAGCTAAGACCAGGTTTACACTAAACAGTGAGATCAAAAATCCAACCCCTTGAGAGACACAGTTAAGCCAGCGTAACCCCCTGTGTAGACAGTGCTAGGTTGACTGAAGAATTCTTCTGTTGACCTAGCTACGGCCTATATGGGAGATGGATTAATTACAACGGCAGGAGAGCCCCTCCCACCGCTGGCGTGTCTACAGTGAAGTGCTACTGCAGTGATGCAATAAAAAAAGCCATCTTCCGGGTATGCGAACAGCTGTGGCCCAACAGACTAAAGGACTCATTAAACTACACATGGAGACCAACCAGTCCAGTGCATTGTCTGTAGCTCAACTGTTCTGCCTGGGCAAGAATCTTGTTCATTTTGTCACATGCAAATAATATCAAGGTAGCCACATGTTGCCATGTTGTAGATCTCTGTGGGCGTGTTGGGCCTGAGGGGGTGCACCCAAAGCCCTCTGAAATCAATGAGAATCTTTCCACTGACTTCTGTGGGCATCTGGTCAGATGCCCTGGTCGCCCTGGCTCTGTTATTTAGAAAGAAAGCTGCTGCCAGCTCCTGCAGCTTTACTTTGCACACCAGTTGCCTGGGCCACTGGCAGGTTCCATACAGGAAGGGAAAAGGGCCCAGGAGCAAAATAAATGGAGTACAGAAATCCAGGAAATTAAAATCTCTGGCTCCAAACAGAGCAGGAAAGCAGCAGCAACAGAAGTAGCCCAGTTGCAGTTGCAGGCACTGCCATCCAGTTTTAGCACCTCCCCTCAATACGCCTCCGAAAGAAAGGGGGGAACATTCATTTGAGTCCAAGATGCTCAGGGTTCTATTGGCTCTATGGGCCAGGGAGTGCTTTGCAGGACACCCCTGGGTACGTCTCAGAAGGAGGTATCATGGGGGGGCAGAGTGGGGAGGCCCCTTTCTTTCATGCAGCTCTGGCGTTGCTAGTGATGCTTCTAAGGTTTACAGGTGAGGACAGACCCCATTGCTCAGGCATGTCGGTGGTGATCTCCTGAAGCCATTGGCAACAGGGAGGGCTGCATCTCAGCTGCTGTCAGCTGAAGGGAGCAAGGTCTGAAGCCGTAAATTGCCAAGTGCTGATTGACTCCTTGGCGTGGCAGGCCTCCGCAGTTCCAGCAGGTGTCACGTGGCTCAGACATTGAATTCCCAGTCACACAGCGAGCGCTTGTCTTTCTTACAGACTCCAGCAAGCAGCCCTGTAGGGCCAGTCGTTTGAACTGAAGATAACAATCATAAAAAAAGGCGCCTCTTAAAACCCAGATTCTGAGCCCACAACTCCCTGCAAACAAGCAGTAACAGACTGCAGGCATCATGCAGTGAGCATGTGCACTTCGGGAAAGCTGACAAGCAAGTGCCCTATGGGCTGTCCCCTAGCCAGCGGGGGCGGCGGGGGGGGAGGGAGGGGGTCTGATCCAGCTCCCATTAGAGTCTTTCCATTGACTGGAATGGGAGCTAGATCAGAGCCTAATATCTTGCATTTCTATAGCTCCTTTCCTCCCAAAACACCTGACAGCTTTGCAGGCATCGTCTTTGCAAGCCACTGCAAATGCAGCCAGTTCTGGGGAGGAACCTCACAGCAGCTTAACAGTGTATGCTGAGAGTTTAGGACAGGGAATGAAGAGGAATATTATATCCCGTTAGAATTGGAGGAGGAAATCAGTTAATACCCTGGGATCCAGAGAGAACAGCAGGTTTAACAATCCCCACCCTTGTGAAAAAATCCATGGATCCTCAGTAAGAACATAGGGATTGCCAGGCTGGGTCAGATTTGGGGTTTATCGAGTCCATGATCCCATTTCTGACAGTAGCCAGCACCAGCTGCTATAGAGGAAGGTGCAAGAACCCCGCAGAAGACAGAGTTGGACTAATCAGTGACTACAAGTGGCTAAGATGTTGGCTTTACGTCTCACCCACAAGACGCAGTGCTGGGATTGGACCTGGAGCTGGCCTAAATTCTAGGAGGTAAAGTTACATCTTTACTTTAAATGACCAGCTTTGCTACTTGGGCAAGTCACTTTGTTTCTCTTGTGGTAGAGAAGAGACAGGGCTGCATTGTAACGGGTATAAATGTGGTTCTCTCTGACGCCCAGACTGGTTGACACAGCTTGTGCTGCCTAATGTCACGCCCTAAATTCTGGCCTGGACTCCACATTCATAGAAGGGGCTGTTGGCAACACTACGGTGGGGCATTGCCTTCTCTGCAGCCGTGGGATAATAATACACACCTTTGCAAAGTGCTTTGAGATCTACAGGTGGGAAAAGCAGTTAACAAGAAATTAGCGCTGCTGACTTCTGCTTGCTCCCCAGCCTCAGGAATAAAGAGAACCACACAAACTCGCTTCTTACATCCACAGACTTCCACCATCAGCATCTCCATTTGCTGAGATTATTCCCCTACCGTGCCCAGCTAAACACATCAGCGATGGGGAGACATTACAACTCAAACACGAGCGTCTCGGGTGGCTCTTCCCACTTCAGAGTCGCTTCCCCTTTCTCCCTGCAGCCACTCTTTGGCACAGTGCAATAAAACAGTAAATGATTTGCATGCTACCTACAGGCATCTTCAGTTTCTAATTAAGAAGTAATGAGGAACACTTCATTCTAGGCTGTGTAACGAATAAATGACAACCAGCAGCTTCCCTCCCCATCCCCTCCTACCACCCATCGCAGTTGTATTTCAGCTAAGGAATTAATCTCCCTGGCTCCCATTTTCACAAGGCAGAGAGTGTGAACAACGGGCGAGTTCCTGTTATATTGATGGGTGGCGGGGGCGGGAATAGTATGGAAACCTTGCGCTATGTTCAGATTCTGAGACCCCCGCCCATCGACGTAGTGTGTGTCTACACGGAAGCGCTACAGCTTGGCAGCTGCAGCACTGCAACTGTAGCGTTTTCAGTGTAGACGTCCTCTAAACGAGCCAGAGAAAGGAAGGGTTATTATCCACGTGGGAGGGGGCAGTCCTCAGCTGATGTAGCTTCCTATGCAATCCTCCCCTCTCCTGGGCACAGTGTAGGGGTGTGTGAGGAGGAGCAGGAAGGGGACTGGCAGGAGCAGGATGAACTCCAGCAATCCCCACCCCTTCGGTGTGGTTACTAGTCACTGTACTTTAGAGTAGCCTTGAGGCTGCTCTAAAGAGCACTGGAGCCGAGGCTAGTGCAGAAGCAGCCTCAAGATCAGGGATCTGTACGCGCCTGCCTGCTAGCTCCGCTGTGCATAATGGATATGGGGCCCAGCAGTGAGCCTGGCCACCCTTGTCACGCACCTTCTATCACGCTGCATGCCACCCATCCCCACCTGCAACTGCCTCCCGCTTCCTTCTCCACCAATTATCCTCCCCCTCACCCAGACACCTAGCTCTCCCACGATCTCTCCACACCCTCCACCCTTCCTGCTCTGAGCATGATGGAGGAAGCGTCTCTTTTCAGGCAGACGCCTCTGAAAGTGGCAGCAGTGAGGAAAGTGGGAAGACCAAAGGGAAAAAAGCACCTGGCAGTTTAATGGGATTATTGTGCTCTGAGCAGCCCAGCAGGAGCCCTTAAAAGGAAGTTTGTCAAAAGGAGCACAAGTGCATCATGTGCACTTTGCTGAGGTCTTTCTCCCTCTCCCCCTCCCGCCCTCTTCCTTTCCTGTGGTTTATCTCCTCTCAGGGGGACTAAAGTTTATCAGAGTTCAACTCGATTACACCAGCCATATGTTTGCGAGGCCTCAGCCCCGTGCAAGGGGAGGCGATGCTGTAGCAGCCAGCACAACGCGGGCGTGGGGTGTTCAATCCCTGCTCAGAGCTGCAATGTGACTGGTACCCGGCTGCTCTTGCTGCATTCCTGCAGCATAAGCCAAGAACTGACAGGGGAAGAGGCAGGAAGGGTGGAGATTGGCAGGTTCCCGCAAGTTTCCTTTGCTGTACAGTAAACACTTGAAAGGGGCACCCGGTTTCTATTGGTCCAAATCCTGAGGGGCACCATGCCACTTATTTCTACATAGGAGAGCTCCACCCTAGCATGGCCAGTCCTGGGCATGGCCAGGCTGGGACAGCAGAGGGGCTGCTCAGGTGTTCTTAGCCAGGGCCCATGGAGGCCGAGGTGGGATGAAGAGCTGATGCCAAAGACACACCCATCTCTGTGGATCCTGCCCCCTCCAGATTGCAGTAAGCCCTGCAGAGGGGCCTGTGCTCGGCAGGCAGAGGGGCCTGGAGACTCAGAACAGTGTCCCGTACCCAGGCTACATGTCCCAGGCTTTAGCACTGAATGGGGACAGGGTTTAAGCACACTTAGGGCTCGTCTACACTGCATAATGGAACCGTGCTCTCTCCAGATTCTGCCTGCAGTTGATATGGGTGCTCAGCTTGCTTTCTAGCCAGCACCTCTCCTATTCAGAATCCCCTGCTCGTTGCCGACAGCAGTTTGGACAGGCCCAGGAGACAGACAAACCCTGTTCGCAGGGAGGCTCGGCGCTTCCGTACGTTGCTTTTGTGGGGACAGTGACCATGCCACATCATCTGCCACTACTGCCTTGCTGCGATCCAAGCCTGAGGGACGCTAACGTCCGGTGAGAGGGAGCGGGAGGAGCGGAGCGGAGCCCAGTGCCACGGGAAGAGAACGTTCACCTTCTATTCTAATAGGACCTGTCATCTGCCATGCGGACGTCACTCCTCTCAGCGCAGAAATGCCGGCAGCTCCTAGCCGTGCCACGACCAGCAGCGCCCAGTCTGGCAGTGCAGAGGGGGCAGCGAAGGAGAATCTGCAAGGGGAGCTGGAGATAATGGGTGGGATTTTGAAACCCTACAGAGACCAAGCCAGTCCGGCCCAGCCATTGCTGGTGCAACTGCCTGGACCCACGCCACAACCTTTAACCAAGCTCCCTGGGAAGTGCTGCCTAGAATCAATGCTGCCCCAGTACGGTGGGGCGGAGGCAGCCCTTCTGCTTTGCTCTGTCACAGGGAGGTGGGGACCCTAGCAGGTTTACAGATGATAATAAACAAGTGTTTATCCGATCAATTTAGGGCGGGCGAGAGAGCAAGGCCATGAATCCCCATGGCCTAATGCTTTATAGTCTACAGAGACAGCTTTCGCTAGAGCTTTACCAAGACCACCTTCTCCACGGCACTCAACAAAGGGGAGAAATATGGCCTCAAGTGGTTAACAATCCCTCACATGTTTGGGCTTTAAAGACCAGGGACAAGTGGGAGAACAATGGGAGAAAGAGCTGCCTATGGTCCTATGCTGTGGACTCTTAATGTCCCCCTCCACGCATTCAAATAGGAAGACAGCACAGGGGAGGAGAAAGAAAGTCAGAAAAAAAGAAAATGCACTTGCAATCCATATGCACAGTGTGTGTTGCATCCTGCTCTCCTGGCTGGGCAACATAACAAGATGAGTTTCAGAGTAGCAGCCTTGTTAGTCTGTATTCGCAAAAAGAAAAGGAGTACTTGTGGCACCTTAGAGACTAACCAATTTATTTGAGCATAAGCTTTCGTGAGCTACAGCTCACTTCATCGGATGCATTCAGTGGAAAATACAGTGGGGAGATTTATATACACACAGAACATGAAACAATGGGTGTTACCATACACACTGTAACCAGAGTGATCACTTAAGGTGAGCTGTTATCATCCAGAGTTCCTGGTAAAGTGTTAAACACTTTGACAATCATCTCACTAGATAAACAGGCATGCCACTAAAGAGCTTAACAACACTGTTAGTGTGACCACTTGCTCTCACCTGCTGTGTCTGACGAAAGCATGTTGCAGAGTTAAGAAGAAATTACACCCCCATGTTAGGTCTCATCCTAATCTCTACTAGTTAGAAAATGATTTAAATCCTGAAGCATGAGGTTTAATATGCAAAATGTAATACTCCAGACGAAGTTTTAGCATTCACTGTAATAACCCTATATATTTTTGTTATCCATATAAACAGCCAATCTCTTTTTTGACTCTGGCTAAATTCTTGACCTCCATGACACCCTGTGGCAATGAGTTTGACAGTCTAATTACATGCCATGTGAAAAATAATTTAAAAAAATAAATAATCTAACATCAGGTACTGAGCCGGAAATGGTCTCAACAGAAAGGCTTTTGACGCCATAGGCCGGAAGCTGAAGCGAGGTGCTTTTCCTGGGTCCCTTTTCACGACCTTGAAGAAATAAAATAGTTCTTCAATATTATTATAGTAAAGAGGAAAGAATTCTAGAGTATTTTCAATGGCCTGAGCAATTTACAGCAGCAGAAGTGCCCATGGGTTTTAAATGAAAAATGAGGGTCCATAAGGAAAGATGTAAAAATCAATACAGCCTTCTCCTCCTTTAATGCTGCTTTTGTGGGAGACAGCTGAAAAGCTGATGCCCTCGCAGCAGACAAGCAGGGTCAGTTCTGGTGCAGAGACCAGAGTGAGTCAATGCAGAATAAACTTTGCTTGGAAGACTTTTATAGGGAGAGTTGAGGAGCTGTAAACCATGGCAGCCTTTGGAGAAACCTCCCTTCTTGCTCCTGTTTGCTTTGTTTTCTGGAGCGTGAGGTTTTCTGAGATGCGGAAAAGCCACAGGAATGGGTATGATTTGTTTTGTAACACTGTGTTGGTCAAATTGAAGACAGGGGCAGTAGGTTTGTATAATTTTTGGTGGTGTCCAGGATGGGTCCGTGTCCTGCCCCCCCCCCCCACACCCCACCTTGTAAGCTGATAAATATTTTTTAAAATAATCTAAAAATGGACTGGAAACAATAAGCGTTTAACAGTTTCCCTATATTACACAATGTGGGGGGATGAGGGCTCTGGCTGGAGGTGAGGGCTCTGGGGTGGGGATGAGGGGATTGAGGTGTGGGAGGAGGCTCAGGGCTAGGGCAGACGGTTGGGGTGTGGGGGGTGAGGGCTCTGGCTGGGGTGGGGGATGAGGGGTTTGGGGTGTGGGAGGGGCTCAGGGCTAGGGCAGAGGGTTGGGGTGTGGGGGGGTGAGGGCTCTGGCTGGGGATGAGGGGTTTGGGATGTGGGAGGGGCTCAGGGCTACGGCAGAGGGTTGGGGTGTGGCGGTGAGGGCTGTGGGGTTCACATTGCAGAAGGGGGCTCAGGTCTGGGGCTGAGAGTTGGGGTGCAGTCAAGCTGTCCTGGGGCTGGGGCCAGAGAGGAGGACTCCAAGTCCCCCCAGCCCCATCCCCCCCCAGCAGCACACTCACCAGGCACCATCACTGCATGTGCTCCTTGGGGCCAGGCCCCTCTCAGGTCCAGGAAGCCCCCTTGCCTCTCCTGTGGTGGGTGCCGGGGGGGAGAGGGGGGGAGCTGCCACCCTGTGTGCGCCTCCTCCCTCTGCAGACAGCGGCTGCGCTGCCACCTCAGCCTGCTGCCGGCGTCGCTCCCTTTGGTAGCCAGCAGCGGCCGGCGAGGGAGCGCAGCGCAGAGTGGGAGGGCAGCCACCCGCAGCCCAGGGCGGAGGCAGGGACGCTCCAGGGGAGGCACACGGGGGTAGCAGGTGGGGCTGGGGGACACTCTGGGGGAGGCATGTGGAGTGGCAGGCGGGGCCGGGGGAGAGACCCAGCCCCGGACATTGGTGGAGCCAGGCCCCCGGACCCTAAATTTGCTGGAGCATGGGCACCACGGGCCCCATATAACTCGCCGCCCCTGATCAAAGACCGAGGTTGGTTTTGGTTCTGGGTCCTGTTTTCTCTGAAACCACAAAATATGGAGGAAAAGGAGATGGTCAGATTGTTACAGATAGCACCCACAATGCATTAGCTGCTGCGTACATGTAACAACCCTCATCTTGGCTGTCATCAAGGCCTGAGCCCAGGATTCCCAGAGATAAAGCATGCGTCTCTCCAGCTTGAGCTAAAGAACTACGGGCTTGTCTACATGAGAAGGTTGCACTGATAGCCCTTGCACTGGATTTTCTAAACTGATGCAAACCCATGAGTGGCTTATATCAGTTTAGTTAAGATTGGAAACTGTTTGTATTTCTCTTTTAATGAGAAAAGAGCCACATTATTTTGACGAAAAACCCCAACATTCGTTAGTCCAGAAGATGAACGGGGACTAGAGCAAGATGCAGGGGCCAGGATCACATCCAGCACAGAGCGGGTTAATAATTGTCCTGCTCCTACACAGGAACATTGGATAACCACTGAAAAACCCAGTTAGAGCTTCTGACTAGAGGGAGAATGGGCCACACCTGGGATCGCTTCGGAGCAACCAGTCAGATGCCTTTAAAAAGAGACGCCTCCCAGCAGCTGGAGCTTAGGGACTGTGGTTAGTAGTAGGGGTAGCTGAGAACTGTTGATACAGGGGCTAGTGAAATGGCGTTGCTTTAGTTTAGCTACAACTCTCTTTCATCCCCACATTGCCTCAAGATGAAATAGGTGTTTTTCTTTCGCTTTCTGAGCAGGGCCAATGCTTTCCATCAGAGGCTCTCACAAAAATTCTCCCCTTCTTCGCTTGGGGTAGCTCCAGGGCAAAGAGAAGCGAGGTGCTGTGCTTGATTCCTTTGTTTCCCCCCTTCCAACACACGCGCTTTCTCAGGCAACCAAGAGAGGCGGAAAAGGAGCGGATGTGACAGGGCTTTGCAGGGAGTGCTCCTGAAAACAATAGCTGGCACGTGCGGATGGTCTAGAGTAGAGTATCTCCTTGATACGATGGTGGTGAGCATGATGTAAGAACTGACAGAATAGGAAATACAGGCGGCTGGACCCCTCTTTGGTGTCAGTGTCAGCGGGGCTCTGGGCAGGTGCAGGAGTCTGCAAAGAGAAGCTCACTGCAGGATTGGGGGCCGTGGTTAAATTAAAAGAGTGAAGGGGTGGGTCCCGCTCCTCCCAGGGAAATGTTATTGAAAAACTCTCGACGCTTGGTGTAGTCAGTCCATTCTAGAGGCAGATATGTCTTCTCTTCAGTAGAATCTCTGACAGTCCTGGGGCAAAGTCATCTCTGTCTGGGATCCCAGTGGGGCATGGGGGTTGAGCTCTATTAGAGATGGGGAAATCATATCAGGCCTCTTTTCCATTCCTGGACAGAAAAATGAGTCTCCTAGAACATGGCATTTCTCCAGACAAATCCTGAGGGAAGCCCTCTCGGCACAGCTGAACTCTTGTAGGAGGAGTTGGTGGGGATGTCTCTTACATCCAAAGAAATCTCATATGGACAGCTTCCCTGCAAAGAAGCTAAACTCTGTAGCAATCAAACCTTCAAAATGACATCTATCACTCATTGTTGTTCATCCTCTGCCTACCACTCGTTATTAGTGATTCCCTGTCTGTCACTCATCATTAGCACCAACACAGCATATGGCCTGGTCAATTCATGTTATGGATTTAGCAATTTGACTTAATGGAGAAGCTAAAGAAAAGAGGTGCTTAGAAAAGGGACCGGGGACTAATCCATGGCTGGTGAACTCTTTTGAGATTGGTTTCTGTTTCGTAGCACTCTTTCGTTATTATTTATTTATATTATAGACTCATAGGACTGGAAGGGACCTCGAGAGGTCATCTAGTCCAGTCCCCTGCACTCATGGCAGGACTAAGTATTATCTAGGCCATTAGTGACAGGGGTTTGTCTAACCTGCTCTTAAAAATCTCCAATGCTGGAGATTTCACAACCTCCCTAGGCAATTTATTCCAGTGCTTATTCAAGGCACTATGGTAGCACCTAGAGGCCCCATCCAGGATCAAAGCCCCATTGTGCTAGGTTCTGTATATACACTGAGTGAGAGATAGTCCTTGCCCCAAACACTGGCTTTACAGACCACCACAGTTTGCCTGAGCTATCTAGTATGCCTAATTTTTAGGTACTTAAAATATGTGGCACGGTATGTCACACAATGTACTTTCCATGCAAGCGGTGATGTAGCAATGACAAGAGAACAGCGTTCCCAAAGCTCCCCAGTGGTAGTTCTGGTACTTGGTAGTGCAGGAGGTATCTGGTGGAGACATCCACATGCCAACTCCTTAGCAGCAAGTTGGGAATCTGTGTTTGGAGAGTGAGAAACACATGGCATTGTGATTGCTCGCAGCAAACTTAAAGGCCTAGGGTTTCCTTTTTTAAGAAAAAGTTCCCCTTGGGTACATGATGAGAAGGATAAGAGCAGTGAAGGTGTAGGAGATCCTACTTGCCTCCAGAGTTTGGGAATAGAAGAGGAAAGTAAGGACTGATTGTAAGACCTACGTACGGTTTTAATAATTTCATAAGGTGCTTTGGCACATGGTACGAATGCACAGATAGATCAGGCCTGACCCAATGCCCACTGAAGTCAACACTGGATCAAGCCCATAACAAAGGTGTCAGTTTGTACGGAGACAGGGAGATACAATAATATACCACAATGGCATTTCAAACCCTGTGAAAACAGGCACATCTTGCAATCATGTGAGTGAGTTTTAGAGAAGCCCATGCCCAACTCCCCCCAGATCTGAACCGCTCTCCATCGCCCAAAGTGTGAAGGGGTGGGTTACAGAAACCAGATCTGGATCCAGATTGTACATCTCCTGCCCTTCTATGCTGTATTTCCTAAATGGTTGCTTACAGCTTTCATGCATGCACGGTGTTATTTGATAAGAACGTACTAGTTTGTTCTACAAAGGTTTCTATACACTGCTCATCATCGTAGTACCTGATAACTGGGGGAAATAATAGGAGTTGAAAATATAGTCAAATCCCTTGTCATCTGCTTGCATGAACACCTGAGCCCCTTAGGAGGTCAGGAACCTGGAATGTCCCTGCTACTCGGACACTGTCTTCCCTTTATTCCTTTCTAGTGTTTGTGTCTGTCAGGCATCTCCGCAGTCACATCTTACCTACTCTCTTAGTACGTTAATACTCTGACAAAGAATAGTACAGAGTCCTGCTGTAGCCACTGGCTCACAGCCAGAGCTCTCCATTCCCACAGCAGCTACCTGCAGGAAAATCAATGGCAAGGAGTGAGTAGCCTAAATAACCAAGTGGAGAGCCCAGGCCCCAGGAGACGGGGAATAGAAAGGCTGTGAGGTCTCACCTTCTAAGGATTTGCAGGGCATATGCAGCTGTCACACTCCCGCCGGCTAAGGAAACAATGAAAGGCTGGTGGTGCAGAAGAATGCCCGGTTTGGCTGTCCCACCTATTGCAGAGGAAAGTTCAATTCCCTGTAGTGTGGGAACGGTCAGATGCAAGCTCCTTACAGACTAATGCTTCTCAAACTGGAGCCTGTGAAGCACTGACATGCAATGGAGCGCTACCCCTCCACTGGGTCGCTGTAGGCTGGTGCAGGACACTCAACGGTTCCCATGTTTCTTTGAGCAACTTGACTCAAAAGTGCAAACCCCTCTCTTCACCCTACTTTCTCTGTTTGGGGTTTTTCTTGGGTGTAAATCCAACCGTGACCCAATTTGCAGGGGACACCAAAACTGGTGGAAGGTTAGGTGGCCCCCCCAGAAAGGTACCTTGCTCTAGGTTTGTAACATGGTCTCAGGTTGGAGTCAGCATCCTGTACAGAATATGATCTGGACATCCCGGCTGTAGGAACAATTCTACCATGTAACGATATTTTGCATCTTTCATCCAAGGACCTCAAAGCATTTTGAATTTACTATTTCTATGAATCTCTTTTTCCTTTATCTTGGTACTTAGGTAACCCCATTACTGTCATATCTGAGCGCCTCCCAGATGTTAGATTTATCCTCACAGCATCCTCACATGGGAGGGAAGAATCATTACCCCATTTCACAGTGATGAGACGTAAAGAAGGGAAAGAATTTGCCCAGTGTCTGGGGAAGGGAGTCTGTGGCCGCTGGGAGCTGAATGCAGATCTCCCCAGCCCCAGCTCTGTGCCTTGGGGTACATCTACACAGCAAAAAGACCCTTGGCAGTGAGTCTCAGAACCCAGCGGGCTCATGCAGCGGGGCTAACAATGGCAGTGCAGATGTTCAGCCTGAATCCCACGCTCCAAGATCATCCCCCATCACTGGGTTTCAGAGCCTGGGCTCCAGCCCAGCAGGAACGTTTACATGGCTATTTTCAGCCCCGTAGCACAAGCCCGGGTCAGTTGACCCTGCTCTGAGACTTGCTGCCTTGGTTTGTTTTATTTTTGCTGTGTAGACGAACCCTTAGCCACCAGATCATCCTCCCTTCTCTCATTCCCCTTTTCTGCTTCTCTCCTCTGGCTTTCCCTTTCCCATTTGCTAGAAGAGCTGTGGAGAGCACTGTGAGAACAGGGCTAGTCCCTGTCAACCCTCCTGCTGCTCATCTTCCCCATTCCCTGTCATGCCATACTGCTCAATACTCACTGACATACCTGTCTCCGCTTGGGCCCTGGACCCAACCTCCCTGTAAACAGACTGCAGGAGCGGAGTGAGGCTCTGGCAGGCTGTCAGGTACAGCAGCTTGTAAAAATCCATCTGGCTCAGAGCTGCACCTCCGAGGCGCTAATGAACTCTGCCTTACCGAGCGAACGGCACATCAGTTGAGGAGGTGAAGCTGACAGATGACATGGGCAAAAATCTCCTCCAAACCCAAAGCCCAAGATATCTCACCCTGCACAGACGATGCCTTCAGAAAAGACTGCCACTGGCATGAGGTTCCTGGCACCACCAGATGCCGTTCCCCTGTTTGGTATTGGGAGCACATAGCATGGTTCTGTGTATAGATTGGGGAGCCAGAGAGAGTCACAGAGTCGGTCTGTGTCCAGCAGCCTCAATAACGTATTCATTACAAGCAAGCTGGGGCTTTAAGAAAACCACCAAACATCGCAAGACTTGGCAGCACTGCAGAGGGTCCAAACAAACCCCGCCCTGTGAGCAAGAGGAGGTGGTGCCAGGGTCCACCAAACCCAAACCAGGTCTTGATGGAAACCTGCAGGCCAAAAAGACAGGGGAACATGGGTCAAACCCCAGCTCCAGTGCCGTCTTGGCCTCTGTGCTCACAGCAGACTCACTCTGCATGGGGTGGAAATAGGAGTCAGCGTTGGGTGGAGCATTCCTTCCTCTTGGCTGTGAGTAAAGAAAATTGTCTGGGGACCAGAGGTAGAGCCCGGAGCCCCAAGGCTTTGCCCGAGATGATCTGTACTGGGGATGCATCTTCAAGGCAAAGACAGCAGAACTCCATGTGCAACCTGCACTAAGAGTATGGGCCTTTGGGCTCTGGCTATTCCACACAAGAGATCGAAGAGCTACTACTGCTCCCAGCTCACAGGCTTGGCATTTTAGCTCCAGTGGTCGAGACTCTTAGATTTTAAGGTCCTAGATTCACCCCCATTTCCCCACGATATTTAGAACAGGAAATAGCTGGCATGTCGTAGACCACCACTGCCCCGTAACAGATAGCAAACATTGACTCTTTCATGGCAACCGACCATCACAACGTGGCTCACCCACATTCTCCCTTTCCATGGGAGAGCCTTAGGGAGCCCAAGAATAATCACAGCAGTGCTGTAGAGATGCGGGTGGGTAGTTGATGGGAAACAAGGCTTTTCAAAGGAAAATATGTCTCTCTGCACCAGGAGGAGTGTTTGATTAAAATGTCCCTGGTGCTACCCTCCACATTAGTTGCATTCTTCTAATGGAGTATCTGAAGGTTTGCCTGCAGCCTGTACTCTGAAAAGTTTGTGTACATTGGAGGCATATACCCTAATCTTCCCCCTCGCAAAAGAGGCGACTGCTGTGATAATATTTAGGCTTCTGATTTTTTCCCTAAAGGGAGAGAGAATGAACAAAAGAATCTCTTGATCACTCTCTGTGGAGATTCTTCTACCTTTGGTTTCATGCCAGTAGACTTTTTTGCTGTGATCAAGAATTCAGTCCCTCGTAGAATCATAGAATATCAGGGTTGGAAGGGACCTCAGGAGGTCATCTAGTCCAACCCCCTGCTCAAAGCAGGACCAATCCCCAACTAAATCATCCCAGCCAGGGCTTTGTCAAGCCTGACCTTAAAAATATCTAAGGAAGGAGATTCCACCAACTCCCTAAGTAACACATTCCAGTGTTTCACCACCCTCCTAGTGAAAAAGTTTTTCCTAATATCCAACCTAAACCTGCCCCACTGCAACTTGAGACCATTACTCCTTGTTCTGTCATCAGCTACCACTGAGAACAGTCTAGAGCCATCCTCTTTGGAACCCCCTTTCAGGTAGTTGAAAGCAGCTATTAAATCCCCCCTCATTCTTCTCTTCCGCAGACTAAACAATCCCAGTTCCCTCAGCCTCTCCTCATAAGTCATGTGTTCCAGTCCCCTAATCATTTTTGTTGCCCTCCGCTGGACTCTCTCCAATTTTTCCACATCCTTCTTGTAGTGTGGGTCCCAAAACTGGACACAGTACTCCAGATGAGGCCTCACCACTGTTGAATAGAGGGGAACGATCACGTTCCTCAATCTGCTGTCAATGCCCCTACGTATACATCCCAAAATGCCATTGGCCTTCTTCCCCGTGTGGCTCCCCAATACCTGATTCCATCCCTATGGTCACCCATCGCTTTCATGTGGCTCCCAGCTTATTCCTCAGCTGTGGTATTAGGGACTGTGCCTTTAAGGGCTGAGCTTCCCAGACAGGGTCTGGGCAGGGCGCTGGGCAGCTCTTGTTACGCACAGCCGGCTGGTACTGGGCACAGAGTAAAGCAGAGCTTTTGCAAACACCTTAAGCATGGAGTGATCACTGAATACCACCAAAGACACATTGATTCTTTCAACCCCTTGTAAAAACCTGCACGAACCATGCCACACATAGGAATTGCCAGACTGGATCAGATCCGGGGCCTATCTAGCCCAATATCTTGTCTCTGGCAGTAGCCAGTACCAGCTGCTTCAGAGAAAAATGCCAGAAATCCTTTAGGATGATGGGATAACTAGCGCGCAGGGGATGTTAATTCCTGGCCCCATTAGATGGTTTATGCCTTGAAGCTTGGGGGTTAATATCCCTTCCAAAATTCTTGGATTATTTTACTAATATAACACACTCACAATTTGCCCTAATTGGAGACACTGATTCTGAGATCCCTTGGCTTCATTTTAATCCCTTAGTTCTGCGCAGAGATGGGCCCGGGATGGGAACATTCATAGCTAGGTTTAAAGGTTCACAAAGTTCAGGAGGCATGGAGATCCAGAGGCTTGGTTCATTCTGGGAGTCAGGCACCAAGTCTGGAACAGGATCTGGAAGACCAGAGGATGCTGGGTTCCGAGGTCTTGGTTTGACCTCTCTCTAGTTTTCACTTGAGCCAGATAAAGAAATGGGTTATTGTTATTTATATTACAGTAGAATCTAGAGGCCTCTGAGAGCACGGCCCCGTTGTGCAAGGTGCTGTACATTCAGACAGTAAGAGACAATCCCTGCCCCAGGGAGTTCACAACCTAAATAGACAGACAAAGGATGGGAGAAAGGAAACATTATCAGCCCCATTTTATAGCTGGTAAGGCACAGAGTGATTAAATAACTTGTCACACAAGGAGTCTGTAGCTGAAGCCAGAGCTCCTGACCACAAGACCAACACTCCTCTCATTACTGCTGGTGCTGGATTAATCTATATTGCTCTGTCTTGCTTTGTTTGCCACTTGTGCACTTCTCCTCTAATGTGACCTGTTCCTTGGGCTCTTTCAGGAACGACTTTGAGAGGAAACCTCAAAAATGCAGCAGAGTGAAAAAATAAATCACTTTGGGAGGAAGAAAAGGAGAAATTCCGATTAAAGGAGCAAGCTCCACCCAGCACATTATGACCTCTTCTACAGGGAAGGCCGAGCTGTACAGCCTTCAACAGGAACAATAACGCTGCTGGGAACACCCGTGAATGGTGGAAGAGGCTTGGGGCAGGGGTTTTCTGTGTGGGGGGCGGTCCTATTTCCACCTCTCTTTCTCCCCGTGCCAAGTTCTGGATGTGCCCTGTGAAAGTTTTTGCCCTGGAAGGAAGTTGGTCTTGCCAGTTGAAAATGAGACACTTTCAAATGAACTTGCTTCTCATCTGTGTGGCAACTGCCACAGCCATCCCCATAGTGCCCTGGAAGGTGAAATGCCCACTGCAGTGTGTGTGTCAGATCAGACCCTGGTACACACCCAGGTCTGTGTACAGGGAGGCCGCTACCGTGGACTGCAATGACTTGCTCATCTCCACAGTGCCCGAGCGCTTGCCAGAGGGGACACAGACCCTGCTTTTACAAAGCAACCACATCGCCAGGGTGGACCAGAGTGAGCTGGACTATCTGAAAAACTTGACAGAGCTCGACCTGTCACAGAACAGCTTCTCCGACATCTGGGACTTCAGTCTGAAGAACATGCCCCAGATGCTGAGCCTCCACCTTGAAGAGAACCAGCTGGCCGAGTTGTCCGATAACAGCTTCTCTGGCCTGGCCAACCTCCAGGAGCTGTATCTGAACCACAACCAGCTGCGTAGGATTTCCCCACGGGCCTTTTCAGGTCTCAGTAACCTCCTTCGGCTCCACCTCAACTCTAATCTCTTGAGGACAGTTGACAGCCGCTGGTTCCAGGTGCTCCCCAACCTGGAGATCCTCATGATCGGAGGCAACAAGGTGGATGCTATCTTGGATATGAACTTCAGGCCTCTGTTAAACCTGAGGAGCTTGGTTCTGGCTGGGATGAACCTGAGGGAGATTTCAGATTTTGCCCTGGAAGGGCTGAGAAGCCTGGAGAGTCTGTCTTTCTACGACAACAAGCTGGTGAATGTCCCCAAGCGGGCACTGCAGCAAGTCCCTGGCCTTAAGTTCCTGGATCTGAACAAAAACCCTTTGCAGAGGATCAGGCAAAGTGACTTCACGAATATGCTACACCTCAAGGAGCTGGGACTTAACAACATGGAGGAGCTGGTTTCCATAGACAAGTTTGCCTTGATCAACCTCCCCGAGCTGACCAAACTGGACGTGACCAACAATCCCAAGCTGTCTTTCATCCACCCCAGAGCTTTCCATCACCTGCCCCAAATGGAGACCCTGATGCTCAACAACAACGCCCTAAGTGCCTTGCATAAGCAGACGGTAGAGTCCCTGCCCAACCTACAGGAGATCAGCATCCACAGCAACCCTATCCGCTGTGACTGCGTCATCCGCTGGGTCAACAGCACCGAGAACCATATCCGCTTCATCGAGCCCCAGTCCACGCTGTGCGCTGATCCCCCAGACCTGAAGAGGAGGCACATCCGGGATGTCCCCTTCCGGGAAATGACTGACCGGTGCCTGCCTCTCATCTCCACCAAGAGTTTCCCCTCCCACTTGGAGGTGGCAGACAGTGAGAACATCTCACTACATTGTAGGGCCCTGGCGGAACCGGAACCAGAGATCTACTGGGTCACACCGTCTGGGGTCAAGCTGATCCCTTACTTGGAGGACGGGAGGTACAAGGTGCACCCTGAAGGGACGCTGGAAATTCACAAGATAACTGCACAGGAGGCCGGGCTCTATACCTGCGTGGCCCATAACCTCATCGGTGCCGACACCAAGAGTGTCAGCCTGATGGTCAACAGCTCCTTCCCTCTCAGCGTCGACAACCTGGAGCTCCTGGTGAAGGAAGTCCAGGCTTACCATATCCTTGTCACCTGGAAGCCCCACCTCAACACGGTCTCCTCCAATCTCACCTGGTCCAGCTTCTCCTTCAGCTCCAGTTTGGATGTGACCAACATGGCCAGGATCCCTGCGGGCACCCACCTGTATAACATCACCCGGCTCCACCAGGGCACAGAGTACTGGGCCTGCCTTCATGTGGCCTTCCTAAACTTGCAGTCCAAGGTGGCCTGTGTGAATGCCAGGACTAAAGAGGCTGGCTATGGCTACCGGTACCTGGAGAGCAGGCAGAGTGTCTTGACAGTGCTGGCCCTCTGCATCTTACTGCTCTCAGCCATCCTGGTTGGCCACTATGGCTTTGGTTCCTACAGGCCGCAGCCTGGGAGCCCTGGGAAGCTGCTCCTGCACTGCCTGCCATGGAACCCAGGCTCCTCTTCAGTGCGCGTGGTCTACCCTCCTTTCGTCAAACACTGGGATCAAGGGAGGCCTGGGGAGAAGCTCCTAGCCGTGGAGGTGCAAGCAACGCCGCTGGACTCTTGAAGGTCGACTCTTTGGAGGGGCGTGGAGTTGTGGTGGCGGTTTCGGGGGTCGGGGAGAAGGCAAGTGAAACTATTTTTTGCCAAAAATAAAAAGAAGACTTGACTGACAAACAAAGCAGCGTGGCAAGTGGAGAGGGACATGGCCAACATCCAGGCCTTGCGGTGCCCCTCTGCCCCCATGCCCCACCCAAATCACCCATCAACATTTGGCCAAACAGATTGTTTCTCTTACAGACAACCTGCTGTTACTGGGGGAAAGGTTCTTGAGTGAATCTTCAGCACAGACAGGGACAATGAAAGGCAATGCCCAGAGCAGAGAGCACGAGCAAGAACAGCCATACTGTAGAACCACAGATGAAACCAAGCCCCCAGCAGCCCAGCTGTTAGTCTGCTATCTGGGTGGTCCCTGTCTTAGAAATACACAAAGGCCTTTCCCTTTGGGACTTTTTTTGTGTGTACAGCCATAGGTAACCACAACTCAAACCTGCCAGCCCCCTTATTCGCTCACCCACAACCACCTCAAGGAACAGAGTGGGGAGGGGGGGAAGATGACAGTTGGGCTAAGAAAACAAGGATGCTGCTGTATCTCTTAACTGGCTAGTGACGTCTTCGTGACTCCGGCTGGATTCTGCCGTGAAAAGCCGATTGGATCCCATAATCCCAGAGCTTGATTTCAAGGCTATTTTGTAAACTTTTGTGGATAATGTTACAAAAAAAAAAAAGAGGAAATTCTTGCTTTTCTGTTTTTGTAAAAAAAAAAGAAACAAAAAACCTTTGTACACTGGTCTATAGCGTGAAGGGTTCGTGCTAGAAAAACATTGTTGCAGAGACAAAGGGGGGAGCGGGGAGGTGTGGAAAGGTGAAATCTTTGATGTGACAGAGGTTCCAGGAACAGAGTGTCTTACTTCCAAATAGCTGCACTTTGCTCTCTGCACATGTCCCACTGCATAACTTGAAACATCCCAGGAGATGAAAGTGAGAAGAGGCTTTATGGGTGCGAGGGGAATAAATATTCTGGTCTCCAATGCTGTCATCACCTCTCTTTCTCTGATAAGCAATTAAAATTGCAAATGAAACATACCGGTGGACAGCATGAGTCTCTCCCCCTGCCCCTTCTGTTTCTAATTATGCCAAACCAAGGGATGATGCTGTCTGTAGAATTTCAAATCAGTGAGCTTGGGAGAGTCAGCTTCCCTTTGCTAGTGGTGTATGGATGTTTTTATTTTAAAAACTCATTTGTTTACTTTTAAATTTCTAAGAAGCCTTTAATTGGGTGGGAGGGGGAACCACATGGAAAGAGAAAGGAAGGACAGGTGAGTTGGCTGAGGGAGAAAGAGATGGATAGCTAGAAAGAGAGTGATAGAAAGAAGCCACCAGAAAAGGGTCAGTGTAAATACATGACAAAACAATTTTGCCGCCAGGAAGTATAATGTTCATGGTTATGACCGTTGCTTTATCTTTCAAAATCTGGGCAAGATGGTGGTTGTAAGGAGACAGAAGACAAATGAGTTGGCTATCTGAGATCTGAGACCAGCGCCGATGGTGCCCTGGTGTACTGAGAGTTCCAGGTTAAAAGGCATGGGGAGATGAGGAGCAATTTTAACGAGACACATGCATGGGCTGATCCGATGCGCCCTCATCACCATCTCCGTAATGACCTGCCATCATCCGTGCTCTGACAGCAGCAAATTCAGGTAGGACCAAAGCCTTTTGAAATCCATGGGTTGTGGAGCAGGCCCTAAGACCAGTCACTCCACATAATACTCCCTGCTCCACATAATGCTCCCCATCCACTGTGGGGCACATGGTGCCCATTGCAAACATTAAGAAAAGCTCTACCATAATCATGTACAGTTTTTTGACATGGTACAATGGTATAGAGAGAAAAATCTCCATCTAGATCTAGCAGATGTGTATCCACATAAAAAAATCGCTGCATAATTTGGCATGGTTGGCAACCTTTTCTTAGGAAAAGGCCAGGTCTGGAATAGCAGGGAATGCTGGAGGTCAAGAGCAGGGCGCACTGGCAGAATAGTGTGTGTGTGAGAACCCTGCACTAATAACAGCAAGCTACAGGTCAGGACTGAAGGCATCAAAAGAGCTTTGCAGAGGAAAGTTGCCTAGCCCCTGGCGGTGCTATAGCCGTCTCTTGCTAGGATAATAATTCCCTTTCTTTCCTCCAGAACCAAATCTGTTCCCTCAATTATAAGGGACAGTGCCAGAGGGAAAATTTCAGCCAGGTTAGCTGTAATCACCTGAAACAAAACGTGATGTACCAGCAAATAAACAAGACCCAGAGACCAAAGTGTACACAGCTAAGCTTTGCTAGAGCGTCTGTAAACATAATCATGCCTTCCCCCCCTTTGGGAGGGGCTCTGAGTTGATCAGAGAGAAGAAATAAAACAAAGATGAAGAGAGATTCCCCTCCTGGTTCTTCTGAGCCCAGCCTAGGGATAATGGCAGACAGATACCTTTTGCATTGGGGAGGGGAGGAGTGGGGGGGGGTGTCTGAGAGAGGCTTTAATTAAAAATTTAAATGGCCTGGGATGTGAAGTCCCAGCCTCTACAGTTTGCTAGCCCTGTTGAGGTGAACAGCAAGGAGAGCAATGAAAAGAAGCCACTATGAGTGTGTGTGTGTCTTGTTCTCTTTCACTCACACACACAGCTGACCCCTCTACTCCGCAAGCACCATCGGTGACGGTCGATTTTGGGGGATGCACAACCATTGCTGAGTAAGCCCTGGCTAATTTGCATGGACATCTTCATGAATGTTAAGATGCACAAATCAATGAGGGCACCGTGCCCTGCTTGCCTTGATAAAGGAGCAGACATTGCTTGTTCCTGCAGGTTCACCAGCAACACATGTCAGCAGCCCTTCCAGCTCTGTCCTTGCCCTGCAGTTACAGGGAGGCTGTTGGATGCCTTAAGCCACCTGTTTAAAGCCATCCCTGCTTTAGAATACCCTGATATTCTGTTCTCTCTCTCCCCCCAACCCCCTCATTCACAGGAAAGAAGCCACTCAAATGGAGCTGTCAAGACACTACCATCATCTCTTGATGCAAAACCCATCACCCCGTAACTGGCGCTAACTGGCCACCTTAGCAGAGACACCAAGGATTGACTGGGCCATAGAGCCTGAACTTTCCTCTCAAGTCCAGAGGAGGTTGCTCCAGGCTGGGGATGAGGTGTGTTGGTGAAGTAGGCAGGGGGAGCTTGCACTCTTCATGGTTGCTGAACTATTCCTTGGATAAACAGCAGCTGGAAAATGACTCCCCTTTAAAAAATGGACATGCCGCTCTCCCAGTCAGAACTTGGGAGAAACGCACAAGAAAATGGCACATCCTCCCCAAAGCAAGACAGCCCACCTACAGACCTGTCTGATGTTGTGCTGCAACGCAATGTCCTTAACACTTAAAGCTAGAAGGACTATTTGACACGGTGGAAGAACACTGAAGAAATTATGCGATTGATGCAGCCTGTTTAGACAACTTCAAGTGTGGGATTCCATGGCCCAGTCCTCTGTGACCTGTCTAACCTCAGACCTCTACTCTTCCGTGCAGAGTTGGGCTCCAACCCCACATCCCAGTACCTCTCCCCTGCCCTGAACTCTGGAGGGTTTCAAATCCAGATGGGAGGTTTACAGTTTGACTCTGTCTCTGCTTTAAAGTTAGGAGTTTTGTTTCCTGGATCCTCATTCCCAGCTGGGACTGGCAATGTGGTTCTGCTTCAAACATCAGAATAAAAGATTGTCCCCACCAGGCGTACAAACATAACAATTACTGAGTCCCTGTCCCAGCTGGGAGCAGTGAGCAGGTGCCTTCAGTGCGATGCCAGAATAACTCATCCCAGGCAAAGCACGCCCCTGCTCCCTGGGCTGACACCACTGCATGGAGGTTGCCTCTTACTGGCTGAAATAAAAATGCCGAAAAAGTAGAAAACAGTTTAATTCCCAAAACCAGGGAAAGAGCCTGCGAGCTTGTCCGGACTGGATGAAACTGGAGCTTGCACATCTCACCTGGGAATTGCAAGGCCTGGTTAACATTGGAATGTTAGCCACCAGGGCAAAGGGCTACCCCCGGCAACATTGACACCAGGGCAAATCACACTGGAACACTTCCGTGCTCTAGGGCGAGGTCAGCACTTAAAACTTTTGCTACTATAGCAATGTCAGCTAGGGGTGTGGTTATTTTTATGACATTTCTATGCTGGCAAAAGCCCTAGTGTAGACACGGTTATACTGGGGACAAAAAATGGTTTTGCCTGTATAGCTAATTTAGTTTGGGAACTGGGTGCATTATATTGGCAAAAGCACTCGTTGGCTGGTATAAACTTGGTCTACACTAGGAGGGATTTTCTGGTCTAGTGGTACTGGTATAACTATACCAGCAAACATTTCCTAGTGTAGACTAGGCCTAGGGCTTTGACAAGGCTATTAAATCTAAAGACGGATGCATGATAATTCCCTATGGAGCAGAAGCTTTCGCTGCAGCCTTCTCTGATCCATTATTCCATATGATAGTTCTTACCAGCCACAATTCAGCCAACCAGCACTAATCAGCAAAGTACTTAATCACTGTGCTTGGGACCCATTGAAGATTTGCCATTATCTTCAATGGGACAGGCTGAAAGCTAAGTATGTGCTTAAGTACTTTGCTGAATGGAAGCCACTCTGGAGATTCTATAGGATCCCAAGTGCCTTCGATGGAACTACTCACGTATGTAAAGTCAAGTATTTGGAGGGTCGGGGCCTAACTATCCTTTCTCTTCTGCCTTTCTTTACACTGGGGAAATTTACAAAAAAATCCCCACTGGTTTAGCTGGATCAGTGTGAGATCAGTTGGGAATATTAGCCTGTAAATTTCCCAGGAGTAGGCATGTCTTTGATTTAATTCCATTCCTCCCAGTTATATAAAAAGCTCCCTTATTAATCAGTCACGGGGCCATATTTTCATCTCTCTCCATTTGAGATGATCTTGTTCCTACGCGTGGCAGAAATGTAGCTAACCCTCAAGCAAAACAAACACACAGCCCTTTTAAAGGCTGTAATTTTGTAGGTGTAGGGAAAGGACATCTGTGCTCATTACTATCATTACTGCTAATGTTACACTGGGACCGGAGGTGAGGTTTCAACAGCTGCTTGGTTTGTTTATTTTAACCTACAACTAATTCCTGCAGGCAAAAGATTCTACTTGTTTATTTCTTCTTCTATTTTCTCAGTTGCCTTCAGCTGACTTTGGGAATCACAGTGATACTTACAGAGCTTCAGAATATAATTAATACAAAAATACACCACTCTGATTGCCAGCACTGACACATTGAATTGTTCTCTCCTTTATGGATGCTTCCTTTTCCCCACTCCTGTCTGCTCTGGTATCACAACTGTACTAGCTAAAACCCAGCTGTGCTGGCTACAGCTGCATTTAATCAGTAGTTAGAGCAGGGCACTGGGAGTTGGGAAGCCTGAGTTCTGTTCTTGACTACCACTGACTCACTTCCTGACCTTGGGCAAGTCACTTAGCCCCACATTTTCAAAAGCGGCTGCTGATTTGGTGGGCCTCGGTCATTTGGCAGCCCAAACTGAGAGTATTTGGGGTTGATTTGCAGAAATGCTGACCTGCCATGGCTCGGCGCCTATGAAAATCACATCCTAGGGTCAAAATTTTCAAAAGAGCTCAGCAGCCATCGAGCCCTGAGCTCTTACGAAAAGCTGGCCCCTTACAGAATTTTGGTGCCTGAGCTCTTTGGATAATCTGGTCCCAGGGGTTTCCAGGTGGGCCCCCAAAATGAATGGGCACTTCAGAAAACGATGACCTCTGCTTCTCTGTGCCTCAATTCCAGCCTCTCTGAAGTGGGGACAATGATACTAACCCCTCCCTTCTAAAATGCTTTGAGATCCTCATCTGAAGAGCACTGTGTGGAATACACTATTTATTATTGTGATGATGGTCTGATTCTCATAGTTTCCATAACCAGTGATTTTTTTCCCTGACCATCATGCTAGCTAAATAGTACCATGGACCCTGTCTATCCTGGTCGTACAACCAAATTCAGCAACCGTGCTTAAATATAGGGTTTCTTTCTTATAGGGTTTGACCAGCCAATGCGGAGAGAGCCAAACTATATTAGTATAGAATGGTTCAGCTAGTCACATAGACTGGAACAAATTGATAACAGCTGACCTAGTCCTGTACCCTGCCTCCTATGGAACTTTAAGGGGCCAATTCTTCATCTGCTCTGGGATCTTTACTCTGACAAAGGCCACGGCTAAATGTTAAAGAGGAAACTATTAAACCCCACAACATTCATTTCATGGTGAAGAATGGTATGATTGGGAAGGAGATGGGATTACTTCCTGACCTCTAGCTGGTAATGTGTTCTCTGCAGCCATACCCCTGCCTAATTTTTACCCTAGCTAATGTAACTGTAGAAGATATTCATCCCGCAGTGAAATTCACTCCTGTGCAGAGGGTCAGCCTGAAACCTTTGCACCACTTAAGCCCTCTTTTGAAGGGCTTACGTGCCTTGTACTAATTTCTGTGCACAAAGGTAAATTTCACCTTAAATGTCCAGTCTCTTTTTTGCAGCTTGTTTGCTTCAGTAACATCACACACAGATACACACATGGCTGCTACTTCCACTGACTGTTTTTACCTTGCTTCCAAATGCATTTTCCTTTTGCCTGCTTGTAATGTGTTCCTTTCTGAAATGACAGAGTGGCTTATTGTTCTTGTATACGCTGATGACATAAACAAGGGCACCAGCCTGCCTTGCTCTCCCCTGTTCATTCTGCATAGCTCTCTGCCATTCTCTCTCCTCCCTTTCAAAGCAAACAGTCCCGGTCTTTCTGACTGATGCAAGAGGCGACAGCCTGATTACAAGGGAGAAGCATCTATTTAAATACAGAGATCTCTATGATTGGAATGGGAAAACATACAAATGCAACGGGGTTTGGGTAAAGCACTATTATCTCTGCAGCAATTCTGGAGCATGGCACTAGCGCCACCATTCCAAATGTTTTTCAGAGGAGCAGCATTTTAGCCCTAAGTAACGTAATCGCTTATCATGTGAGCAGGCTGTGCACGCTCTGTGGACGCCCTTTCGCCTTCCTGCTCTATCAGTTCTGCCCCCCTTTCCTTGCTCTGCTAATGCACCTCAGTTCCCACCTGCAGCCCCATCTTCTATTCTAGTCGTCATTCCCCCACACTGCCTGCTGATGCTCCTCATTCCTGACCTGCAACACATACTAGTTCCAGCCCTGGGCTTCCATCCTGGAAACCCACTGAGCTCACCCCAGTAAACCCACTCCAGGGTCTGATGGAGTCAAAACTCACACACGCTGAGCTTGGCAGGGGAGCCTGAGAAAATTCTTTCCAACTAGTCTATGCACAAGAGAGAACAGAATAAGCCGAACTCTCTGAACTGGCCATAAAAATGACCCAGCTCTGCCTACACAAATCATTGCCTGGAAGGTGCCACAGTGATAATATTACTAATCAGGAAGGACTAGTCCAAGAATGAACGTTGCTCTGTGAATTACAACAGCTGCAAAGTTTTATAGGGCCTCGTGATTGGGACTTATGGGTTCCCATCCCTTCGGAGGCTGGATCGTGCAAATGAAACAGTTGTGCAGATGTATGAGGGGTAATTTTTTGACTGCCAGGAATAAGTCACCTCAGGATGTCCTCTCATGGAGAGAAAGAAAAATGGCTTTTCATTGATAGGCTCCCCTGGTATTCCTCACCTTCCTTTGAAAAGCCCATTGGCTTCTGAGCTAACACAGCAGGATTGCCTAGATAGGAATGCCAGATCAAAACCCCTTGGATCTTGGGGGTAATTAGGGTGACCAGATGTCCCGATTTTATAGGGACAGTACTGATATTTGGGGCTTTGTCTTATATAGGCGCCTATCACCCCCCAACCTTTGTCCTGATTTTTCACACTTGCCGTCTGGTCACCCTAGGGGTAGTTCAGACCTCAGCTTTGTGGCTTGGTCCCAGACCCTATAACACGATCCAAACTGGAACATTAGCTCTTCTACCTCCTTCCCGCCTCCGCCTCTTGCAAACTTCAGATCTGGATTTGGAGTCAAGCTCTGCGGTGAGGGCATTCAAACACCGAAGGGAATGCTGGCAACTTTCCAAAGTGCCCCAAACATACATAAAAATGCACTGGAAAGAAATGCAATTGAAAAGAAATGCACACAGCCCTAATAGTTGCTTGCACTTGTCTCTTGCCTCTGACTCAGTGAATATAAATAGCGTGGATTTACCAGCAGTATAATCCTGCCCTTGATCAGCTTTGTCCTTGTCACCCTGAGGTTACTGGGAGACTATTTTAGGACTTTATTGGCCACACTTTGGGCATATATGCCCCTCTGCCTCAAATCAGCTTTTTATCCCCAGCTACAGCTTAAAATCAACACTATTCCAGGCCATTCATAGAGGTAACACACTGCAGATTTGAGATCCAACTCCGCAAACTACATATTCCAGCAAAATGAGGCGAGAGTGTGATGCAGTTGCTAAAAAGGGCTAATATCATTCTTGGCTGTATTAACAGGAGTGTCATATGTGAGATATGGGTTGTTCTGCTGTACTCAGCCCTAGCGAGGCCTCAGCTGGAGTACTGTGTCAAGTTTTGGGGCCACGCTTTAAGAACGATGTCGACAAATTGGGGAGAGTCCAGAGGCGAGCAACAAAAATTATCAAAGGTTTAGAAACCCTGACCTGTGAGGAAAGATTAAAAAACTGAGCATGTTTAGTCTTGAGAAAAGAAAACCGAGCAGAGACCTGATGAGAGTTTTCAAGTATGTTAAGGGCTGTTATAAAGAGGACAGTAATCAACTGTTCTCATGTCCACCAAAGGTAGGACAAGAAGTAACTGGCTTAATCTGCAGCACTGGAGATTTACGTTAGATATTAGGAAAAACTTTCTAACTCTAAGGATAGTTAAGCACTGGAACAGGTTACCGAGGGAGGTTGTAGAATCCCTGTTCTTGGAGGTTTTAAAGACCAGATTAGACAAACATCTGTCAGGGATGGTCTGGGTTTACTTGGTCCTGGACTAGATAACCTCTCGTGGTCCCTTCCAACCCTCCATCTCTATGATTCCATGAAATCATCCCTCTCCATCAAAAAATTCACCAACACTGACTTAATGAAACTTAAGCACAGGCTTAAAATTAAACCTGTGCTGAAACACTTTGCTGAATCAGGGCCTTTATGGCCACTAAATGGAGAGGCATAGCCCTCAGCACACCGGGGCCTTTAAGGCGGGACACAATGTGTGATGAGGATCCGAAATTAGGGAGACACAAACTATGATTCCTGCAGGGACCTCAGAATGCAGAGGGATACAGTCATCTAGTGCAAATGACTCAGCGACCTCATTTCACGATCCTTTATTTCTGATGTGTGAGGAGACCCCCAAATATGTGTGGAATGGAATGTACCTTTGGGTCTAAAATGAGTGGCATTTGAGCAGCGTGCAGAAAGGCTGTCTTCTATGGTAAAGAATTAGTCTTGGTCAATTTAATAGATTATATATTTGCTAAGGATTCTTTCATGATTACATTCAAGTTGCATTTCCTGCAATAGGAAACTTGGGCCAGATTTTCAAAGAGCTCAGTATTCATTTAGGCACCTAGCTAAGTGGCTGGATTTGCTGGAGACCCCAGCATGTTGGATGCTGAGCTAATCTAAAAACATTTTCAAAAGTGTCTGTGACCTAGGCACTTCAGGGCCAAAGTCCCACTGACTTTCAATGAGATTTAGGCTCTTTGAGTGGCTATCGCTTTTGAAAATGGGATTTAGGCACTTTTGAAAATGTTACCCCTCTATTTAAATGGGAAATGAGCTATTTTGAAAATCTGTCTATATGCAAAGTCACCCTGGTTTAACTAAAGGTGTAATTTAAAATCGTTTTAGTTAAACCAGTGAAAAGGGCTGGGTGGACACCCTTAAACTGATCTAAACCTGGCTCATATTGATTTAGCTTAAATCAGTTAGGAACAGGTTTCAATAAAACTGACATAAACCACTTTTGAACCAAAATTAGAGTGTCTATACAGGGTTTTGAACTAAACTGGTTTAGAAACCAATTTAAATTAAACCTTTTCAGTACGCCTTCTGAGTCTAGACATTCCGAGGGAATACATAGCATGGGACAGGCTGTGTGACACATTCTGCCACCTTTACACTGAGTATGAGAATAGTCCCACTGGTTTCATTAGGGCTAGTCATGGAATAAGTTATTATTCAACAGATGAAATTCCCCCTGTGCAACGGGCCACCAGTTAATTCCAACCTACGTCCTATGTTACACACAAGTCATCAGTAGAGATAGGCCCAAGCTGCCAAGTTCCCAGCTACAGCGGGACCTACATGCCCCAAGTTCATGCATGCTGGTATTTGGGGTTCCATGCTGAATGCCCAGAGTTCCCCAGAGCCAGGATCTGAGCTTGCCCACATTTTGGGAAACAAGTGAAGGTTTGATATCTGGGGTTCATTGTCACAGAAATATCCAACTGCTCTGGAGTGGTGGTCAACTCTCGGATGTGGTGCAGGAGGCAGACCCAGCTGCGGAGCTGGGATTGGAACCCTGTCTGACATCCCAGCTCTCAAATCCGGGCCTGGGAGTTCTCAGACAGCTGTTGCATCCTGGCCTCCACCCAATGACTGCAGAAACTTGGTGAGCGTCAGCCAAGGCACCACCCATGGGAGTGCTGATTGGAAGATTGCCCAGCTTCACCAACTAGTCCACCCATGCTATTTAAGCCAGAAGGAGGCACAGGAATTCATCTGAGCAACTAAATGATTCCCCGTTGCTGCTGCTGCATTGGACCCTGATTGTGCCTTCACCCAACTCTCTTCCTGATTCCTAATCCTCTCCTGCCTCACCAGGGCCTTTGCTCCTGGTTCCCACCATGCTCCTGCTCCATGCCTGATCCTCGTCTCTCTTCCAGTTCCTGCCCTTACACCTCACTTCCAACCATATCAGTCCTGGCTCTGGCATTTGGTATCCGACCCTCAGCTTCGATTCCTGGCTCTGACTCTGGTAATCAGCAGTTGGCTCTGGTGCTGACCCTCGACTCCATTCCCCAGCTGGACACCTGCCCTGCCCACTAGACTTGACTCCTGCTCTGGCCACTAGGCCAGACCACCTATGTCCCACCCCCTAACATCCTGGTCCCGAAACAATAGCCTCTACCCACTTAAACTGGAAGAGCTCCCTAAGTGGAAAGCAGTAGTAGGTCCTTTATCTTCCCTGTGGGCTGTCCAGTAGAGGCTGATATCATTCACACAACCAAAGCTAGTATATTACCAATTACCCCTGCTCCCCCCAGTGTACCGCTAGTCAGAAGCATCTGAAGTTGAGAGTGGAGCTGCTTGAACTATATTCCCCATGGAGATAAAGCTACACTCGTTTCCTGAAGGCGTTTCCCATTCTGACATGACATTAGCCAGGGGCTGTACTTAATGCAGAGAAAAGTTTAGGCACAGCAAACTCTTAAGAGCATCTTAAATTCATTTCAAGGTCAGTCCCTCATGGAGGGAAAGCATCCACCCATTGAAACACTGAATGAACAGAAAATTGCTCAATCAAGTTTTACCTTTGCAGTCCGCTGCTCATTTATTTGGGAGAATGAGGCTTGCAGCATAGAATAATGGTTGAAGATGCTTCAAAAAGGGGGAGATTTTTAGGTGAGTGTCTGACCTAGGATGACTCTATATGTGAGGGCCCTTTCATCCGGACGACAAAGGCATAACAAGAGCCAGTGGCTGGAAGATGAAGCTACAGAAATTCAAACTGGAAACAAAGAGCAACTTTTTAACAGGCAGGATAATTAACTATTGCAATGGCTTCCCCAAAGGTGTGGGGGATTCTCCATCACTTGCAATTCTACATCTGCTTTTCTAGAGGCTAGTTCAACCACAAGTTATTGGGCTTGATGCAGGAATTTTACTGGATGAGGTTCTCTGGCCTGTGCTATGCAGGAGGTTAGACTAGATAACAGAATGGTCCCTTTTGGCCTTGAAATCTACAAATCTATGAACATAAGGAGGGATAGTCTTTGGGTTCCATTGAGTCTCACTTAAGGGAATACTAATGGGAGTAAGGGCGAAAGATCTATTTGAAGGTGACTATCAAAGGGCAAAGAATATGTACTATTACACCGGTTTCAGAGTAGCAGCTGTGTTAGTCTGTATCTGCAAAAAGAAAAGGAGTACTGGTGGCACCTTAGAGACTAACCAATTTATTTGAGCATAAGCTTTTGTGAGCTACAGCTCACTTGCTGTAGCTCATGAAAGCTTATGCTCAAATAAATTGGTTAGTCTCTAAGGTGCCACAAGTACTCCTTTTCTTTTTACTATTACACCCTGAGTTTTCATTTGCAATGAAAAGGCTTGTTTAAAAATACTTCTCCCCTCATCCTGCCCCAATCAGGTTTAACACCTGTGTTGTGGTTTCTTTCCCATAAACCACAGTCCTTCCTGGCTTTTTGTCCACCTCCCACCCTGCCCCTCATTCCTGTTTTACTTTTATTTGCTTTAGGAATAACAGTGAAGCAATTGCTACCGCTCCTTCTGCTCTTTCTTCCCCTCTTTCTCAGTGTAAACAGCATTGTGGATTTCATATGCAACTTAGCTTCTTGACAAATCCAGTTGAGAACATTGTGTGCCAGATTCTATTTTAAGCACCTAATAAAAATGTTTTTGGAATGAACCCAGGGCTGTGTTCTTCTTTTGCAAGAATCTTATTACTGGCATTATAGAAGCATCCAAAAGCCCCAATCAAGATTGGTGCCCCATTGCACTGGGCACTGTACAGACACATAATAAGAGGAGACAAAGGGCAAAGAGGGGGGAAAGAGATTTGCCCAAGGTCAGTGGTAGAGCTAAGGATAGCACCCAAGTCTCTGGACTGCCAGTCCAGTGCCCTACCCACTGGGTTATACTGCCTCTCCTGAGAGTAGTGTGTTTCTACCATTCTGCCTTCAAAGAAGGATATACACTTTACCCAAAAGAAGTGCTTTGCTGAACAGGGATGGGATTACTCACGTACTTAGAGTTAAACCTATGCTTAAGTGCTTTGCTCAGTCGGGGCCTTTAATCTCTTTAGGTCTCATTTCTCCATCTATAAAATGAGGCTAAGACTCCGTCTTTTCCACCCACCCTTGGTCTGTCTGGTCTGTTTAGATCGCAAGCTCTTCAGGACAGGGACTGTGTCTCACTAAGCATACGCACAGCACCTAGCACCATGAGGCCTGGATCTCAGCTGGGGGGATTTTTGTGCTACCAAAACACAACTAATACATCATGACAGGTTTCAGAGTAGCAGCCGTGTTAGTCTGTATCCGTAAAAAGAAAAGGAGGACTTGTGGCACCTTAGAGACTCTAATAAATTTGTTAGTCTCTAAGGTGCCACAAGTCCTCCTTTTCTTCATACATCATGGTAACAAATGAAGTGGGGAGAGGTCTGGCATAGCGGGACATGCTGCCGTCTGGAATGAGGCACGCGGCTAGAACACTTGCTGTGATTGTAGCCGTGACTAAGGTACATCAGTGTGTTCAACTTTGCAGTTCAGGCTTAAGGGGTTGGAGGATTCAAAAAAATCCCCAGTGATCTAAGAACATCCCTGAGTGCAATGTAATAGAATTCATTAGAGACGTGTTTCCTAGGCACGTTAGATCAGATGGGGAGCTGTCTGCCTGATGAGCTCCAAGACCTGCTGGCGCCCTGGGGTTTAACTAGAGTAGGCTGCAGGCAGATGCTCCACTCTGCAGGTGGATTGCTTTGGGTTTCATAGGCTGAAAGAGCTGCCAGCACTGGAGGCAGGCTGCCACTTACTGATGCATCTGGAAGTGCCTGCAGACAGCAGCCCGGTGTCACTGTGAGGGGGCTGAAAGCCTGGGCTCTTACATTTATCTCTTTGCAGAGGAGTGGCTCCTTTGCAAAGAAGCCCTTTTGTGTGAAAGATCCAGCACTTCATCCCATGGGAGCCTAATGGCGGCCAGGTCATAGGAAGGCCCTGTGCAAGGACACTAAAGGGCCAGAGAGAACCACAGGGGCTGTCTTGTGTCCAGCAGCCTCGCTAAAGAATCCCCTTCTCATTCACAGCTGAGTCCTGTCTTCTCTATACTGCAAGGGAATCTCTTTATCTCAGTGCCAGCTAAAGAGCACCTCATCTGCTGGCTTGTGAGTCCATGGGGCAGAGGAAGGGGTATCAGAGGAGAAGGTGGCCTGTGAGATGAACCAGCAGGGTGCAGCATGACAAAGCGTGGCCAAGGAAGTGACTTACCCACCTGAACTTTCTGCCGTCCAAAATGGTGTGACCTGGATCCACCAATGGCACTGGCTGGGGTTTTAGGTAATTGGACTGAGTGCTGCTGAAATGTTGGGGGGTCCTGCATGCTAAGGCTACCTCTACACTGCGAGCGAGGGGGTGGAATTCCCCAGCTCGCGTACACAAGCTGGGTGAGATATAGTGAGAAATAGTCGTGCAGCCGCGGGCAGTGGCGTGGCTAATGCAAACACTCCTGGAAACGGTGGGTGCAGACTCTGCCCCTGCTATAGCTATCACCATGTCATCTCCCCGGGGGAGACAAGCGGCCCAGGCCCTTTGTACTTCAGTGTGGCTAGGCAAGGTCAACCCTACACCCCCTGCCTGGGGCTGACTTCAATGAGATGTACAGTGTGTCTGTGTGGCCCAGAGCTCAGCTGGGGCATCAAGGCTCAGCTATCATACAAACAACAAGAATAGCTTCAGGGATGGAGAACTTGCTGACAATGACACTCTTTAGAAGCCAGGACCTTTTCTCTGCTCTTGTTCCCACAGCTCTGGATGGGGGAAAATGGGGCACCGATGGGCAGGCCACATTCTTTAATACCATTAGCTGGCATTCATTCCATTGATTTAATGCACTCTGTGTCTGTCACATGGATTCGTTCATTATTACAACCCTTTATTTGGCTTATCACCATGGTATCTGGGCTCCGTTCAAGCCTTACAGGGAGACTTTCCAGATCTCAGAACAACTCATTGCAGGTACATATTTATTAATCACAATTAGTCTGATTAAATTAGAACTAAAGCAGGCACTCCTTTGTCTCTAAAGTATACATTCAAAATGCAGACGTACTTGTGAAACATTGGCAGTGTTTTCCGTGTGCGTGACGATGTTATTATGAAGCGGGTACATTACAAAATCCTAGACAGCTTTATAGAATCATAGAAGATTAGGGTTGGAAGAGACCTCAGGAGGTCACCTAGTCCAATCTCCTGCTCAAAGCAGGACCAACCCCAAATAAATCATCCCAGCCAGGGCTTTGTCAAGCTGGGCCTTAAAAACCTCTATGGATGGAGATTCCACCACCTCCCTAGGTAACCCAGTCCGGTGCTTCACCACCCTCCTAGTGAAATAGTTTTTCTTAATATACAACCTAGACCCACTGCAACGTGACACCATTGCTCCTTGTTCTGTGATGTGCCACCACTGAGAATAGCCGAGCTCCATCCTCTTTGGAACCCCCCTTCAGGTAGCTGAAGGGGACTATCAAATCCCTCCTCACTTTTTTCTTCTGCAGACTAAACAAGGCCAGTTCCCTCAACCTCTCCTCGTAAGCCATGTGCCCCAGTCCCCTAATAATTTTTGTTGTCCTCCGTGGACTCTCTCCAATTTGTCCACATCCGTCCTGTAGTGGGGGGCCCAAAACTGGACACAGTACTCCAGATGGGGCCTCGCCAGTGCCGAATAGAGGGGAATAGTCATTTCCCTTGATCTGCCGGCAATGCTTCTACTAATGCAGCCCAATATGCCATTAGCCTTCTTGGCAACAAGGGCACACTGCTGACTCATATCCAGCTTCTCGTCCACTGTAATCCCCAGGTCCTTTTCTGCAGAACTGCTGCTTAGCCATTCGGTCCCCAGCCTGTAGCAGTGCATGGGATTCTTCTGTCCTAAGTGCAAGACTCTGCACTTCTCCCTGTTGAACTTCATCAGATTTCTTTTGGCCCAATCCTCCAATTTGTCTAGGTCACACCGGACTCTATTCCTACCCTCCAGCACATCTACCTCTTTCCGCAGCTTAGTGTCATCCGTGAACTTGCTGAGGGTGCAATCCATCCCATCATCCAGATCATTAATCAAGATGTTGAACAAAATCAGCCCCAGAATCGACCCCTGGGGCACTCCACTTGATACCGGCTGTCATCTAGACATTGAGCTGTTGATCACTACCCATTGAGCCTGACGATCTAGCAAGCTTTCTATCCACCTTATAGTCCATTCATCCAATCCATACTTTTTTAACTTGCTGGCAAGAATACTGTGGGAGACTGTATCAGAAGCTTTGCTAAAGTCAAGATATATTCAGTCCACCGCTTTCCCTATATCCACAGAGCCAATTATCTCATCATAGAAGGCAATCAGGTTGGTCAGGCATGACTTGCCCTTGGTGAATCCATGTTGACTGTTCCTGATCACCTTCCTCTCCTCCAAGTGCTTCAAAATGGATTCCTTGAGGACCTGCTCCATGATTTTTCCAGGGACTGAGGTGAGGTTGACCGGTCTGTATTTCCCCGGATTCTCCTTCTTCCCTTTTTTAAAAATGGGCACTACATTTGCCTTTTTCCAGTCATCCGGGACCTCCCCTAATCGCCACGAGTTTTCAAAGATAATGGCCAATGGCTCTGCAATCACATCAGCCAACTCATTCAGCTCCCTCGGATGCATTAGACCCGGACCCATGGACTTGTGCATGTCCAGCTTTTCTAAATAGCCCTTAACCTGTTCTTTCACCACTGAGGGCTGCTCACCTCCCCATACTGTGCTGTGTGATAGCTGTGTATCAGAGCATATATAGAACTTGTCTTCTCCAAAGTGCTTTAGAAACCTTACCTGATCCACCTTCTCCCCCATCTCATGATTATTATCTCCTTTGCACAGGTCGGGAGACTGAGGAACAGAGAGGTTCTGTGACTTGCCCTTGGTCACACAGCCAGTCAGTGCCAGAACTGGGATGAGAACCCAGGTGTTCCTGAACCCCTCTGCCCCCTTTCATTTCCATGCTCAGACCAGGAGATAAACATTTCTGAGCTCTGGCCTTTCAGTACAGCAATTACCAGAGAACGAGATGGGGTTGGAAATCAGGGAGGAATTGTTTTAATTCATTTATTTCCTTCTAGGTCTTTTCAGAATTCAAAGCTAAAATTATATCCCCTCTCCACTGGAACAATAGGCCTCACCCAGCTTGTCCCAATTAAGTGGTTTCTACTGTATTCAAGTGGGCAATTTACTTTTAAATCATGCTTATTGAAAAGCGCCAAGGCTAGGAAAGCAGCACAGGGTCAATTTCCAAGCTGTCTGGGGCGTGGGATGAATAATCCTTCCCCAGTCCTGATTTGCAATTAAACCACTTTACACATTTCGAATCACATCAGTCTTGGCCCCATGCAAACGCTGTCAGTTGACTCATCAACTTTCCCCTGTTCATCAAACGCCCCATTGGGCTGTTCTGTATGCTGGGGGACTCGGAGCTGGGCTTCCTGTGCTCAGGAGGGTAAGAAAAACAACTCATCCCAGGATGTGACATGCCCCACTGCAGACAGACGAGCGCTTGCAGGCTCCCGCATGGTACAGCGGTTCTGAAATTATTTTTGTAGCCCTTGCTCCCTTCCGCAATGCTAACGTTCTATCAGGCGATGAAGAATATTACCTGTGCTGTGGTGTAGCATTTAATATGATCTCTGGACAGGAACGACGGCAACATAATACAACAGCAGTGCAAACCCAGCCCTGCCCGGTGACCTTTCAAGAGAATGTCTGCAATTTGAATTTAAAGCATAGCTTAGAATGTTCTAAAACAAGTGTGTGTGGGGGGGAAGCGGGGGACGACTTGCTTTAATGGAATAATTCATTTTGATTGAGAACAGAGTGCCTGTGGTGTGTTCTGATGAGCTACTGAAAGGCTCCATCGGGCAGGGGGCCTGAATACCATTGTGTGTGTGGGGAGGGGGGGAAGGGGCAAACAAAGGCTTTTAAGAATGACCTAAATGAGAGGCCGTAGCTGGACAGAACAAATGCCAGTGCATGACAAGCGGGGACTCCCCAGGCCTCGGGTGGTCTTTTTGATTTAATGGTAGGTTTCAGAGTAGCAGCCGTGTTAGTCTGTATTCACAAAAAGAAAAGGAGGACTTGTGGCACCTTAGAGACTAACACATTTATTTGAGCATAAGCTTTCGTGAGCATCGGAAAGCATCCGATGAAGTGAGCTGTAGCTCACGAAAGCTTATGCTCAAATAAATGTGTTAGTCTCTAAGGTGCCACAAGTCCTCCTTTTCTTTTTTTGATTTAAGACACTTGGCTGAAAAGTGGGAGATCTGGGTTTTATCCCCAGCTCTGCCACAGACTCGCTCTGTGTCCTTGGGCCACCCACCTCACCTCTCTATTTCTTCTTCTCCCCATGCGCAGAGTGGGGTTGTGAGGATAAGCCCAGGGATCTTTGTGGGGTGCTTAGGTGGCATAGTGATTGGGGCCACAGAAGCAGCAGACAGACGCTCATCAAGCAAAGTCTGAATAACCAGATGAGTTGTAGAGAGTGCCCTGACAGTCACCAATCTCCGGCTCTGTCAGACCAAGACAGGAAAGCCCATTCCCTAGCAGAGGATGCCAGGGCCCCTGAAGTATAAATCATGGGAGTATCACCACGCTGCGAAGTGGCGGTATTTCCTATCAGGGAATCACCAGTTTAAAGTGGATCAGAGCAGCTCGGAAGGAACACAGTAAAATCCACAAAAGATCAAGCCTCTGTGCTTTAGCAAGCACCTGACTTGGTGGCTGTAAGATTTTAGCGGGACATCTGGCACCTTCTCTCTGGCTGACCCCTTCCTTCCTGTTGGTTCTCAGAGCCCTTCATTCTGCAGGCCCTGGAACATCCTGAGGGCAACCCAGCCAAGTTATACACACCTTGACAGTCAGACAGATGGACATGCATGGTGAGGGAGTGGTTACTAGCCAAGACTCAGGAACAAGCAGAGAATCCATCCTTGTATGCTGAGCCCAGTGCACACTGGGACAGGACTTTGGGGATACAGTCAGTACTGTGTGCATCGCGGATGGGATCAACAAAACAGTTATGAACCTGGCTAGTTGGAACCTGGGTGTAAAGACCTGCTGGTGAGCAAAGGGATGCAGAGAATAGACTAGAGCTCATCCCTGTGCTGACTGGATCTTGGAGCATCTTGTTCTCTGGGTCACCAGGAAGAGCCTTGATGGCCACAATTAGATCACTAGCCCCATCATCTAGTGATTTCCCAGCCACTGCCCTGGCCCCAGCCCCTCCTCGGGGAAGGCAGAAGCACAATGCAGTTTTCAGCAGGCTGACTGGGCTGCGTCTGGCTTAGCTGGGGAAGGCATCTGAGATGTCAGGGAGGGGAAGGATGGAACATACGTCAGGAGGGAGAAAGGCCCAGGACGGAGGCCAAAGGGAGAGAAGGGTAGTGACCTTTTGCAAGCAGGCAGCTCCAGCTGCCTGCAGTGACAGCTCCAGCTTGTACCTTTCGACTAACGGTCTCCAAAGGGTAGAGCTCCATGTTCAGCCACCAGCCAGACACTGCTGAATACTGCTGTGGATGGCCAGGGTTTTCAAATAGGACAGTGGAGGAGCTGATGGACAAACTCCCCCTCTGGGCTGAGCGGGATCATAAACCATCCAGAAAGCCAACAGCCAGGCACAGAGACAAGATGGACCTCTTCCCAGGGGTTTAGCTAGTCACACTGCATCGCTATTGGTATGACAGCAGCGCCTACAAGCCCGCTGGTGCATGGTGCTGTACATACACGCTGTACATACGCACAGTGATAGCGCCTACCCTGAAAGCTTACAATCTAAACAGACCAGAGAGAGTGAGAGAAAAAGAGGATTATCATCCCCATGGGAGCTGGGGCACAGGGAGATTAGGTGACAGGGAGCTTGTGGCAGAGTCAGGATTTGGAGCCAGACCTCCTGAGTCCCAAACCAGTGCCTTAACCACAAGGCCGCCTTTCTTCTCTGTGACATGTAGTGGTTCCTCCTGATCACCAACCTTACACCTGTATACAGGGGTCGGCAGCACTTTGCAACCTTGGATTTAGCCTCACTGTTCCCCTGGGAGGTAAGTAAAGATGATCAACCACTCTTTACAGATGGGGAAACTGAGACACATTGAGAGGAAGTGGCTTGCCCTAGGACATGCAGCCGCAAAGCCAGAACAGAATCTGGATTCTCTCCCCCACCACCCTCCCCTGCCCTGGCACTTCCGAGAAAGGAAGATCCTGGCCAAGAAGGACTTACTTCCACGTAGTCTGCCTCAAATATAGCTCTGAGAGACATGAAAATGAGACAGTCCATTGTATGGTAAGAATAAAGCTTCCGCTTACAGAGCAACTTTAATCTTAAAAGGGCTTTACACACACAGAGGAAAAACTTATCCCGGCCATCTCTGGGGTGGGGGGCAAGACAACACTACACTGGCAAACTGGCACAGAGACGAGGGGGGAGATTTCCGCCCAAGCGCCCCACAACAAGCCTCCTGATCTCACAGAAAGTGCCACAGGATCCTTAGCAGCTGCAAAGAGTTCGGCTGCATGGAGTTCGGCTCCGCTACAATGGAAGGACAAAGGGCTACGTTTCCCTGAGGGTCTTGAATGTGTGTCACAAGAGAAGAGAGGGTGTAGCCGTCCTGATGCAGAGGCCGTTAAACTCTCCCTTCCAGTTTATAGCAATGATCTTTCTCGCCCTGAGACAGGCGACGAAACCTTTGTGGCACTAGACCAAGGCCCTGCCAGGCCTAATCCAGGTGGTGGTTAGAACGCGTGTGACCAAAGTGTCACCTGCTCTTTCCCGGCAGCTGTAACTGCTCATCTCTTCAGGGCCATGTTTATTTCTCTGCCAAGCACATGCCCTGAGTGCTGATGAGCTCCCTCTCTCTGTGATCCAAGCTTTGCTTCCCTTTTGGGTGCCCAGAGCAGATCCGGAGTGCGGGAGCAGCCCAGGCAGCATATGGTCTGCAGCAAAATCCCAGGGAAATGGAATCATGGTGAAAGGAAGCAATGTTCCACCCCAGTGGTACAATCACCGCGGGCTGGCAAGGGCTGCCGGGCTGCTGCTGGGCTCCGCATGCCAGCTGGCAATATGGCAAGGACAGACTCCCCCAGAAGGGTTCAGACAAACACAAAAAAGCTAGAATGAAATGGGTTCTTCTTTGGGTGTGTAAATTCCACTGTCAGGGTGAATGCATCCCCATGCACTAGAGTTCAGCTTTTTTTTGGCCAGCAGCATCCATTGTGGCTGCATCTGTGCCCCGAGTGAAGCCTCTGACTAAAGGTATAAAGGGCAGGTGACCCCAATGGACCTTCAGTTCCTTCTCAGTGCCTGTGGCTACAAGTCAGACCTTTGCCGTGTCCCAGGTTCTTCGTGCACTGTGCAGCCTATTCTTCACTGTGTGCCTAGCTAGGTCCTTCGCAGAGAGTTGGTGATCAGGGTTAGTGTTGGTGATTTTTGATAGTTTTACAAGGAAACTTGCTTCTCTGTTTTGTCTGTGAGTTCCTCCCGGTAGCAGGCTCGACTCCAGGCTTCAAAAATGGCCCTTTATACCAGACTGGTATCCAGACGCTTGCTGTGGCTGGGGTGAGGGGCACATTCCAGAGGGATGTGCCATCTCTAAATCTTTTTCTGAGAGAACCCAGAAAGCTAGGGAGTTTATTTCCAAAGGTTTCTTTTGGAGGGATCAATGCATCCCTCGGATTCTGGGTGCCTAGGACAGGAAGTTGGCTCATCGTCTTTTTTCTTTTTGTCTGTTTGTGAACTATTTATTTTATTTAGGATGTTTTAACAAGTTTACAAATCCCTGCCATGTAAATATCAGAAACAAAACAATCATTACAACAGTTAGCCTTGGTTAAAGAGACATTTTGCAGGTCTATAGTTATCAGATCTTGCTGTTTAGCAGGGTGTTACCATAATACAGAGTGAGCCTCATTACAACATCTAAGGGGCAGAAACTTTGGAGCACACCTCCTCTAAAAGCGCTTCCTATTGGCGCCTCTTCCTGTGGGCTGACGTTCTTGCTGCCAAAGATGCATCCTCCTTATCTGATAAAATCTTGGGTGAAGAAAGAGCATCGAGTTCACAGGGAGAAGGTCTCCTTCACCAGGTCTTTTCTCTGCGAGCCACAAAACCTCTTGAGACTCAGAGGTTAAGAGTAGCACAAGCCCCGGACCCTCTGGCACCACATAAATTGCCTGGTACCAACCTCTCAGCACTGAAGCGTCTGGTACCAATATGTCTGGTGCTGTCTACCCTACTACCAATGCCAGCTGCTTATCTGCAGTGGAGAAGGTGCCTCTTCCAGTACTGATGGCTGCTCCAACCCCGGAACTGAGGACATGAGTACTATCAACCACAGCACATTTGGAAGGTGTTCTCAGCACACCAGCTGGTACAACTCCTCTTAGGGGGGACTATGCCTCCTCCTCCTGAGAGGGCAGTAGGTTGGTATCATCTGTGTGCTCCCTGGGGTCCGGTATCCAGGCCAATTTACACCTAAGGGGAAGTCAAGGGCTGAGTTTCATTACCCTAGGTATAGAAGCTCAAAGAGGGACACTTCTCCCTGGTATTCCTCCCTCCTGCCTTTGGCCACTCTCCTCTCATGCCTATCAATATCCCTGGCCTTAGTGGGCCCAGTGGGAGATGCACCATGCCAGAAGACGAGTGTCTGCTTCCCAGGCCTGGGCAAGATCCTCTTCCTCACCTCAGAAGGGAGCTTTGCAACCAGCTCAGTGTGCTCCAACAGAGCAGATGATTCAGAGTTCTGATGAAGAATCCCAAGTAGAGGACCTTCCTGCCCTGGCTCACAGCCTGGATGAGGCTGTAGTCCCTGAGTCATCTACATCCACCCCAAATGACTACAGGCCATTCCAGGACTTGTTATGCAGAATGGCTAACATGCTGGAGATTCCCGCTGATGAGTCTAGGAAGAATCACACAAGCTCCTGGACATCCTTCACGCCATGATACCAGGGTGTCTTGCAATGCACACCAATGAGAGGCTGACATGTGCCTCTCTGGCAACAGCATTGACACACTGTTTCCGGATGCTCTCCCATCTGTCCGTGTCTGTCTGTTCTCTCTTGTCTTATATTTAGACTGTAAACTCTTTGGGGGCACTGGCTGTCTTCTTCTTCTCTGCTGGTACAGCTGTCACACTCCCCAGGGCCCCCCAGGGTTGTGAGGCACCCTCTGCACCACCTGCCCTTAGTGCGAGAAAGTCCTGTGTGTGCCTGCTGTCAATCATCTCCCTGGAACCCCCAGCCTCTGGCGACACAAGCACTGTCCTCCAGGCCCTTGCTGGCATGCAGCAAGATTTCTCATTTGCTGAAGGATGACCAGGAGAAAGGAACAGGCTGTGGTTATGTTTCAGAAACCTCTTGCAAGCAAACATGCTGCATCGCAGATTCCACCTCTGAGTCTGCTCACAGCTTCTGGCCGGTCACGTGGAAAAACCTGGGACCTTTTTATAATCTCACTGCTGCCATGTTATTCTGGAACCATGTTCCATCTTAATTAGGAGAAAAATCGGTTTCAGATTTGCATGCAGCAAAAGAAAAGAAAAGAAAAGAAAAGAAAAGAAAAGAAAAGAAAAGAAAAGAAAAGAAAAGAAAAGAAGGGCTGCATTTGTGCTGATGAGAATTGAATATTAATACACAATAACAATTGTAAAAAGAAAAGAATTACTTGTGGCACCTTAGAGACTAACAAATTTATTTGAGCATAAGCTTTCGTGAGCTACAGCTCACTTCATCGGATGCATTCAGTGGAAAATACAGTGGGGAGATTTATATACACAGAGAACATGAAACAATGGGTGTTATCATACACACTGTAAGGAGAGTGATCACTTACAATGAGCTAACACCAGCAGGAGAGCAGGGGGGGGGGGGGGGAGAACCTTTTGTAGTGATAATCAAGGTGGGCCATTTCCAGCAGTTGACAAGAACATCTGAGGAACAGTGGGGGGGGTGGGGGAATAAACACGGGGAAATAGTTTTACTTTGTGTAATGACCCATCCACTCCCAGTCTCTATTCAAGCCTAAGTTAATTGTATCCAGTTTGCAAATTAATTCCAATTCAGCAGTCTCTCGTTGGAGTCTGTTTCTGAAGTCTTTTTGCTGTAATATTGCGACCTTTAGGTCTGTAATCGAGTGACCAGAGAGATTGAAGTGTTCTCTGACTGGTTTATGAATGTTATAATTCTTGACGTCTGATTTGTGTCCATTTATTCTTTTACGTAGAGACTGTCCAGTTTGACCAATGTACATGGCAGAGGGGCATTGCTGGCACATGATGGCATATATCACATTGGTAGATGTGCAGGTGAATAAGCCTCTGATAGTGTGGCTGATGTGATTAGGCCCTCTGATGGTGTCCCCTGAATAGATATGTGGACACAGTTGGCAACGGGCTTTGTTGCAAGGATAGGTTCCTGGGTTAGTGGTTCTGTTGTGTGGTATGTGGTTGCTGGTGAATATTTGCTTCAGGCTGGGAGGCTGTCTGTAAGCAAGGACTGGCCTGTCACCCAAGATTTGTGAGAGTGATGGGTCGTCCTTCAGGATAGGTTGTAGATCCTTGATGATGCATTGGAGAGGTTTTAGTTAGGGGCTGAAGGTGACGGCTAGTGGCGTTCTGTTATTTTCTTTGTTGGGCCTGTCCTGTCGTAGGTGACTTCTGGGTACTCTTCTGGCTCTGTCAATCTGTTTCTTCACTTCAGCAGGTGGGTACTGTAGTTGTAAGAACACTTGATAGAGATCTTGTAGGTGTTTGTCTCTGTCTGAGGGGTTGGAGCAAATGCGGTTGTATCGTAGAGCTTGGCTATAGACGATGGATCGTGTGGTGTGGTCTGGGTGAAAGCTGGAGGCATGCAGGTAGGAATAGCGGTCAGTAGGTTTCCAGGATAGGGTGGTGTTTATGTGACCATCGCTTATTAGCATCATAGTGTCCAGGAAGTGGATCTCTTGTGTGGACTGGTCCAGGCTGAGGTTGATGGTGGGATGGAAATTGTTGAAATCATGGTGGAATTCCTCAAGGGCTTCTTTTCCATGGGTCCAGATGATGAAGATGTCATCAACATAGCGCAAGTAGAGTAGGGGCATTAGGGGACGAGAGCTGAGGAAGCGTTGTTTTAAGTCAGCCATAAAAATGTTGGCATACTGTGGGGCCATGCAGGTACCCATAGCAGTGCCGCTGGTTTGAAGGTATACATTATCCCCAAATGTGAAATAGTTATGGGTGAGGACAAAGTCACGAAGTTCAGCCACCAGGTTTGCCGTGACATTATCAGGGATACTGTTCCTGATGGCTTGTAGTCCCTCTTTGTGTGGAATGTTGGTGTAGAGGGCTTCTGCATCCATAGTGGCCAGGATGGTGTTTTCAGGAAGATCACCGATGGATTGTAGTTTCCTCAGGAAGTCAGTCGTGTCTCGAAGATAGCTGGGAGTGCTGGTAGCGTAGGGCCTGATGAGGGAGTCTACATCGCCAGACAATCCTGCTGTCTGGGTGCCAATGCCTGAGATGATGGGGCGTCCGAGATTTCCAGGTTTATGGATCTTGGGTAGCAGACAGAATACCCCAGGTCGAGGTTCCAGGGGTGTGTCTGTGTGGATTTGTTCTTGTGCTTTTTCAGGGAGTTTCTTGAGCAAATGGTGTAGTTTCTTTTGGTAACCCTTAGTGGGATCAGAGGGTAACGGCTTGTAGAAAGTGGTGTTGGAGAGCTGCCTAGCAGCCTCTTGTTCATATTCCGACCTATTCATGACGACGACAGCACCTCCTTTGTCAGCCTTTTTGATTATGATGTCAGAGTTGTTTCTGAGGCTGTGGATGGCATTGTGTTCTGCACGGCTGAGGTTATCGGGCAAGTGATGCTGCTTTTCCACAATTTCAGCCTGGGCACGTCGGCGGAAGCATTCTATGTAGAAGTCCAGTCTGTTGTTTTGACCTTCAGGAGGAGTCCACCCAGAATCCTTCTTTTTGTAGTGTTGGTAGGGAGGTCTCTGTGGATTAGTATGTTGTTCAGACGTGTGTTGGAAATATTCCTTGAGTCGGAGACATTGAAGATAGGATTCTAGGTCACCACAGAACGGTATCATGTTTGTGGGGGTGGAGGGGCAGAAGGAGAGGCCCCGAGATAGGACAGATTCTTCCGCTGGGCTAAGAGCAGATAACAATAACACAATAACAATTGTGCACACAGCACTGAGGCAATAGAAACTGACACAGAATACAGAACTCAGAGGAGGCAAAGTAAACAGGGCTGCTTCTTGAAAGCACCTCACAATTGATTGGCTTTGGCTCTGTTGAGCGAGGGATAAGAGCTATCTGGGTAGAACAATCTGACCTCATGGTTCTCCCAGCCTGGCATCCTGGTCTTTCCAGACACCCGGTTCAGCGCTAATGGGGACAAGGGCCAGAGTCAATCCAATATGCAGATGAGCTTTATCTGAAAGGGACAACCATTTAATTAAGGCACTGTTCTCACTGCATAGGCTGTCACTGCCACAAAAATCCCTCTGCCCACCCCTCTGTGTTATCCCTTGCAAAGGGTGTGCATTAGGCTGACTGCCCCAGCCTTGCAATTCCCTAGCATGCCTGTAACACCCTGCATCTACAATTGCACAAGTATTCTTCATGTCCGGCTTGGTTTCCAAAGGTGCAGAGCACTCGCCTCTCCAGGAAATGAAGCTTACCTGCTATTGGGATTGCACCTGTGCTGAACAGGGCATAGTGCCATGTTTCCACCACCATGCCATCCTGCACCCCTGGGAGAGCAGGAATGTCACACAGAGGTTGGCCCTTTAAGGGGAGTTGAGTCCAGCCCCACCTGTGACTAATCAGTTGCTGCCCAGCTGATGCTAAGGCTAGGGATGGCTTGGAGATCATGTGGTCCCCATAAAAGCCAGCAAGTAGCTCGGTTGCCAGTGAGAGCTGCAGGGAGCAACCCAGGAAGGTTTCTGCCGGAGACTGTAGGGCAGGGGAAAGAGAACTCAGTTTATATGTGATTTCCAGATAGATGGTTTATAACGGATAATCTTGCAGGGAGCAGCAGGCTAAGGAAGGAGAAGAGATCAGAGAGGTTTGTCTTGACTCCCAGGCAGACAGGCTGTGGAATGTCATCCTGGAGAGCAGTGGTATTCAACCTGTGGTCAGCGTACCCTTGGAGGTCGCAGACTAGGTCTAAGACTTCCAAAGGGGTCTGCACCTCCATTTGAAATTTTTTAGCAGTCTGCAAATGAAAAAAGGTTGAAAAGCACCACTGTAGGAATTAGACAGGCACCTGCAGAGGGACCTGGGATCAGGGGGAAAGGAGACAATTGAAATGCTGAATGAGCATTAAATAATTTTATTCTGAAGAAATAAAACTTGGGTCCTGAAGAAAGGGGACAGGAATCCGGTTCCTGGAGAGTGTTCTAGCCCACTGGCTGACAAGGGAGTGCCACAGGTCAAGATTAAGGGGCATTGATAGAGCTGGGGGGGAATCCTTGAACTGGAATAGCAAGGTTGGAACCTGAGTTGCCGTGGCACAGCTGTGAGCAAGAGAGGCTGGGGTGGCGAAGTTGCAATGGCAGGAAGTGCTGTTGGGCAGGAGTGAGGTGTATCAGGAGAACTGTGCATAGTGTATGCACTCAGCTCTGCTGTCATGAGTTCCCACTCCAAATATCTGCCCACGAAAAGAGCAAGGCTGGGCATAAAAAGATTAAGAAAAAGCAAAGGCAAAAATAAACAAGAGCTGTCTGCCCTAGTGGGATCTGAGCTGTTACATGCGTAGGGAGAACTCTCAGGTCCTACATAATACCTCCAGGAAGCTGGTGACTTCCAGCACGAATAAACAGCTTTGATCTTCACCAATCCTTTCTAAATCTTGAGCAGTGTCTTGTAAATCTTTAATTACAAGAAAATTGCAACCTGAACAGTGAACACACAAACTGCGTTGATAAATATTTAAAATTGCTACAGCGCCAGATCTGAGGGGATTAAGAAAAGATATATTGGAGTGACAGTTATTAAACACTAAATCCCAGTAAATGTTACAGAGTGGATAAATAATGTAGATCTCTGACAGCCATTCCACTGCTGACAAACTAGGAGAGACATCTGCTATGGGGGAAAGAGAGGGGGTTTGGCGTTTGCTAAATGATTGGCACCTTGCAAAAAGCAAAACCCTGGGGTATTGGGGAGAATAAAGAAGAATAAAAGTGTATTCATCCCTGAACAGAATCATACCATTTTGTAGGTTCAGATAAGGAGCTGCACGTTTAAGTGTCTCTTAATCCCTTGGGTATGCAAAGCTAGAGTGGAAATCTAGCAAGATCTCATCTTCTGGAAAAGATTTCTAGGACTCTGGTGGCCTAAGGCCAAATGAGGCCTGGATCTATGAGGCGACCTGTAATTATTACCTACCAAGAGAAGCTATCTGTTACTAGTGGGCTCGCTAATCTACCGTGCACAGGCAGAATGAGATCTGACAGCTGGAAGATGAAGTTGGCAAAGTTCAAACTGGAAATAAAATATTTGTATCAGCGAGGGTAATTAACCGTTAGAACAGCTTCCCAAGGGTCATGGTGAATTCTTCCTCACTTGAAAACTCTACATCAAGAGCATGTGATTTCTAAGGCAGATGTTCTAGCTCACCTCCAAGTTATTGGGCTGGATGCAGGGATCACAGTGGGAGGTTTCCTAGCTGGGGTTATGCGGGAGGTCAGAGTAGATCATCACAATTGTCTCTTCTGGCCTTAAAAATCTAAGAATCTATCAGGGAAATCTTCTTCCTAACTTCCTTGAGCCGCTCCCCTTCTCAGTCTCCCTGATCCTGCTTCCCCCCTCACAGCCCTTGTGGAGAGTTGTTGGGTTTCTCAGTGACCTACGGCCAGTGGGCCCAAATCGGAAAGATCCTGCATTGCTCCGCATCGGCTGCCACTTGGGGCGGGTAGTGCCATCGGAACAGGGACCGTCTCATGAATATATGAGCGTACAGCGCCTAGCACAAGGGCCCATGACCTCCTGGTGCTACTGCAATATATATAAACAATCATAATAACAGCCCTTCCTTGGGGTGGGGTTTTAGGGTTTCCAGTTGCAATTGGAACCTGGAAGTGAGAGGCTTCTGTAAACATGAAATATAACCCAGAAAAACAGGACAGCAAGATCTGAAGCATCCTGGCATTTGACGTTTGGCCCTACAGGAAGCGCATGTAGGTGGGGAGGGGCAGTTCTTCTGTAACAACTCTCCCATCTATAATTAACCCATTCACTAGGCTAACAGAGAAGGACTGGAATGTGCCCCAAGCAGTTTCGAGGAAACACTGACCCCTTTTTTCAGTTTTTCAAGTGTATTTAGCACTGATGAAAGATTCCACCCTAATGGATCCCCGCAGGGTCCGAACACACACCCACACCCATCTCTCAGCAAACAAGAAGGAAGGGAAGGGGGAGGGCTATGAAAGAACAAAGCTCAACTCATCACAGGGAGCAAAGAATGCAAAACCAGACAAATCAAAGGACCATGGTAGGGAACAGGATTGCCTGCCTTGTCCTCAACCTGCTCATAAGGTTTGCAGCTCTGCACTGAGACAATAAGTATTATCAACACTCATTCTTCAGGGCTTCAGCCATGTACCTGCAGGGGTGAGGCAGGAATTTTTTCTTCCGATGCAGTTGGCCAAATGTGTTTAGGAGTGGCGGGGGTCTTCCTCTGAAGCATCAGAGACTGGCCACAGCTGGAGATGGGGCACTGGGCAGGGTGGCCGAGCGCTCTGAGGTGGCTGGGAGAATCCTCTTTCTAGATGTCTGGCTAGTGTGTCTTGCTCACATCTGGGCACATCCCACCTAATCAATTCCCTGCCATTCCAGGACCCTAAGGCATTCGTGGCACCTTGGTCCCGCCTGTTCTCTGCCTGTGGCACATCACAGTGTAGTCTGTGGCCTGGAATGCTTTAGTCTATCTGAAATCATTCCGCTCAATATTGGGGTAACCGGGGGACATGTAATGGCCTGTGTCATACAGGAGGTCAGACGAGGGGATCTCATGGACCCTTCTGGCCTTAAAGCCTATGGAAAGGCAATCGGAAGGGGACAGCTGGCAGACAGCCCTGGACAAAGCCCCCTGTTCCAAAAAGAATCTAGGGAATTACTGGATGTTACCCAGCCAAATTCTGCCCAGACACATGGTTTTAGGGGAGAAAGGAAATACGCCCCACAGCCACAGAGAAACCCTCCTCCCACATCTCCATCGAGCTTCCTCCTCTGGCGAAAGCTTCCAGCCTGACAGCCCTGGAGACTGAAGGCCTCTGTATCCACAGAGCAGACACGGCAAGGGCACCCGCAGGACAAACTGTGCTCTGCCACCTTGTGCTTCAGCCCTCCCCTAGGAGAGCCACCTCTATGGCTGAGGGGGAGGTCTGTCTCTGCAGCCCATTTGGTCACTGTTGAGCCTGCCAGCAGGGTGGGGTGATCAGTGCTAATTGGAAGGGTCTTCGTGGGACGCCTGTCCACTACAGCTGGACTGGGGGCCCCAGTTTTTTTCTGGAAAGGGGCAACTGAAGAGCTATCAGACAGTAACAACTTTTGGTCTTTGCCGACCTGGACTGAATTCAAACCAGCCACACAGAGGTGAAAGGCTCCATTCACACCCTCTGCTGGTGTGTGGAGGCCCCCCGACTCCCCCAGAACAGTGAGAGTTTGGAGTTCATACTCCCCTGAAATGCACAGGACAGCTCACCCCTCTAGGAGCTGCTGTTTCAGACTCAGGCATTGGTTACACTCGGGTACGCTTTCAAGCTTTTCTTCCTGACTATGAGGGCTGGAAATTTACTTTTTTTTTTTTTTTTTTTTTTTTAAATGAAAGCTAAGTTTCTCATCTCATCACATGACCCCACGAACTGGGGCCCTAGGCACGGGCCTGTAGTGACTATGCCTTTAATGCAGCACTGACTTAATCTGTGATCAAAACCCCTTCCATGCAGCCAACACCCTCTGCTTCACCCCACAGCGAAAGGGGACAATGGGTCGTATTTAGGTTGCTGGCTTGGATGTTTTATAATTTGGATCAGGACACCAGTAAACACAATTTCGCTACCATTTCCACTTCTTCCTGGCTCAGCAGGGCACCATACCTGCCTTCCCAACAGGTTCTTAAATTAAATGTTGCACTAGCAGATTCGAAGGCGGTTTGCAATCCAAACCCTCAGAGCGAGCTTTGCTTTGTTTTGTTTTTTATCCACAGGGATGCCTGGTGGCTATAGAATCGTCTTCCCATTGAAATTTGGAAAGCCAAATCCGTTACAGTTCTTAAATCACAATGACAAAGGCACCGGGGGGGGGGGGAGGGGGGGAGAGGGAAGGTTTATGCTGGATGTTGCTTGTTACTGGTCTTTAAACTGCAAGACGCCAGGGGACTCTTTGTGGAAGATGCTGTCCTGCTGTATTGAGCTTCTGCTATTGTGTCTGGTGTCAGGAGATGACAAAAATGTGGCAGGTTTCAAAAATTGAGGTTTTTTGTTGCAATTGGACAAAAATAATCAAATGTTTACAAGCCCAGACCAGGGACGTCAGCACCCTGAATTTCTTCTTTTGAAAATCTAGTGTTTCCATTGTGTCAGTTTTACCCACAGGGGTCCCAAAGTCTTCCCTTTAACCAAAGGGTGTGAGTTCTTTGGAGCACAGACTGTCTTTTATTGTGTGCTTGGCCTAGCACCTTGGTTTGAAACCTCCAGTAGTACCGAGCCCCCAAGGCCAGCACTGGGACATTGGGACCAGTACTGATTCAGAGGGAAGATACCCACTACTGACTCATTCACACCAGTTCTAATCTATCATATTGGTTCTCAGCCGAGCAATCCATCGCTTATTACTAAATTATTATTCATTTATAGTGTTATTAATTATGACTAATTAACGCAAGAAAGAGATGAGAATGCATATAACCACTCGACAGTCAGCTCCCTTGTTGTTCATCATCAGGACTTGTTTTCATTTGTATATTAACATTTCTCATCACCAGAGCAGTCTCAGTTGAATTCCATTACTGTACTTCTTAGCCCCAAACCACCTCCTCCTTACAGGTTTCCCCCACTTCTCTCTCCCCCCTCCTCTCCTTTTCCTTTAAGTTTTGAGGTCGTTGACTAGATTTCCATTGCCCAATTCCCAGCTAGCATTAAAGATTCATTAGTTCACTAAAGGCAACTATCAAAAAGTTAATTATTCCCAACAGTCCAGGCTGCAGTCACACGGAGAAAAGATGCCATAAGCAAGAATTACCCCTGCTCCCTACCTAATAAAATATTGATCCAAAAAAAAGTCCAAAAAGTTTGCTAATTACAAATATTAAGGCGAGGACGTGGAGCGTTTGTGGTTTTGTGTAAAGCTGCCTCATTGCTATTCTTTCTCAAAGGGGCCGGGCCCATGCATCAATGCATGAGATGATCAAATTCTCACACAAGAAATCAGGGCCACATTCAGGAGTCAAACCCAGGCCCGGTGGTGGTTTATACTGCAGTAGTGGCCTTGGGGTCCAGCTGAGATCAGAGCCCAGTCATGCTGTGGGCTCTGCATACGCACCGTGAACTCCTGCCGTAAGAGTTTATCATTCTAGACAGACAAGATGTACAAAGGAAGCCGTATTTTCATCAGGCAGAGAAGTTAAGCAGCACAATCTAACTAGTTTGAAGGAGCTTGCTCAGTTTATGAATGGGATTCTATGACAGGGCTGCCTGTGATTCAGGGGGTCCCTTCCAGTCCTGTGCCTTCCTCAAGGTCACACAGGGAGGCGGGTTTTTTTGGAGGAGCCGGGAATTAAATCCAGCTCTCCTGAGTCCCAGACCTGTGACTTACCCAGAAGATCACCCTCCCTCTCTGAAGCCCACAGTCCCTTGAAGACCCTCAGGCATCGAGGGCCCTCAGAGCAAGGTGGACCTGCTGATAGAGAGTGCCCTAGTCTGCATGGTGGTGAGAATCCATCCAAGGAGGAATGCTTCAACGCCAATCCTGACCAAGAAGAAGCATAGGGAGAAGAATGGAAGTGCAGTGGGGAGGGAGGAAAAAAAAACAACCCTTCTTTCTATTTACATTTGATTAATCCTAATAGCATGGAAGTTCTCCGGAGACACCTCTGCAGCTGCTGATCCATATGTGCTGCATTTCTAATTTAGTAAAAAGAGACAGCGCCTGCCTCTTGGTCCATCAGCCAGTGTCAGCAGCATCAGTCATCGGGAGGGGGTCTCCTCCTCCGCTCGCACTGAGCTTCTCTTGGGACTTTGGCAGCTCTCTGATTTGACCCAATCCTGGAGGAAGACCAGGATGGAAACTCTCGGATTTTGTTAGGGAGGGAGGGAGATGCACAAAAGGGCCGAAGGGGGGAGGGGAAATGGAATAGAATGTCTTGGGATATTTGGTGTTTTTCTTAACTCCCCAGTTCCTGGAGTCGTGAATACCCCAGAATCTCATCTTTCATTTAAGAACAAAAGTAAATTTCTAGACTTCTTGCTTATGGGGAAAAGTTTGAAATACGCGACCCCTTAAAGCTTCAGAAGGCAAAAAAGATCCTGTATTCTTTTAAAAATCTCATGAATTTTCAACCAGTCTCGTGATTATTTGAGGCCTCACTCATGTTTTTGGAATGCTTGGGGTTGGCGACTCTGTACATGAGCCATGTGTTGGGGACATGAGGAATGCTGGGGAATGAGGTACCTGGGTAATATGTACGCTGTGCACTTAGGTAGCAACTTTCATGCTAAGAGCCTACGTTACTTTGCAATCATTGTTGAAGTCTCATAATCTCCTTCCCCCATGACGCAGTCAAGCATCACTGTCATTTTACAGATGGGGTAATTGAAAAGCTACATCACTTGCCCAAGGTCCCTGTTAAGAGCCGCACAGAGGAAGCCATTTATAGTACACAACTAGACAGTTTATTGATCCAACAAAACCCAGGAACCACGCTGCCTGCAGGGACTCAAGAGCTTGAGCACCAACCTCAGGGCAAACTGTTGGGAACCAGGGCACAAACCCCAGATTGCTTGTGAGTTGTATACTTAGATTTCACCACCCAAGTGTCCAGTGTAAACTCCTCAGGCACTAAAATAGCCTAAACATGGATAGTCACAGATAGTCCCCTTGGGTACTCCAATCTCTCTCGCCACCCAGATGAGTGTGCCTTTGCAATAGATGGTCCCTTACACCCAGAATCACAGCAATATTCAGGTTACTCACAGTCCCAAAAGACCAGTCACTTACCCCAGGTCGGTTCCACCTTAGAGCTCACACCAAAGATAAGGATCTAAAGATTTATTAATAGGAAAAGGAAACAGAGTTATATTTACAAGGTTAAAGCAGGTAAACATAGATACACAAATGAATCACAATCTTAAGTTTCAAAAGTAATAGAAGCTTCTACCATAAGCACATTCTCTATGTCCCTTAGGGCTAACCCAGGCTAAGCAGATTGGAATCTCATGCTTATACCTAGAAACCTTGCCCTCCAGAGTCCAGGAAGCAGAGAGGTACTCAGTTCCTTCTGTGTGGGGTTTTTATTCCCCTTATCCTGTGTGCTCTGATTGGCAAATTCAGCTGATGGGAGGAATCCACCAGTATGACTCATCTCTATGGGGGCAGTGGGGAAGAGCAGAGGAACAAAGGTCTTTTCTCCTCTTCCATGCCCCACAATAGTCTGGTGTTGATGGACCTTCACTGTTGGGCAGTCATAACACCTTCTGTTGGAGACCGGCACTTCACACTAGTTAATGTCTCTCTCCTGTCTGGTGGTTTACACAGTCACAGAGGCTTTCACTACAAGTGCTCAAATATTACCTTACAATATGGGATACAGATGTTGTTCTAAGTGAGATTAATGCACGCAGCAACTCACATGCGTTCAATAAAGTCTAAACACATGCTTGTAATCCTAATACCTATTTTAACAATATTAACACACAGGTGACTTAGACTCACTCCAGCTGTGTATTTTTTCCATGTTCAATTGAGGCATGGGGACCTTGGCATGAGCTGGCATCTGGTCTGCCAGCGTCATACATACTATATATCATTGAATGGCATCTACCAGCACCATACTTATTAATTACCTAATTACAGATATAAATCACTCTAGGAACAGTCCCAAAGTGAGTCAGTGGTGGATTTAGAGGGGCTAATGCACTGGACTGGAGTCAGGACACCTGCGTTTTAGTCCTGGCTCTGTAATTTGTTTCCTGGACAATTTTGGGCAAGTCACGTCACCTCTCCATGTTCCTTACAATCCTGTCTATTTAGATTGCAAGCTCTTGGAGTCAGGGATTGCATCTATGTGTATGTGCCTAGTACAATGGAGCACTGATCTAAGAAAACATGGAAGGAAGATGGGTGGATGGATTAACTGTTTTGGTTTTTTTTTTTAAACTTGGACAGCAGCCTTTTAATCAGCAAGACTTTAACTATAGCTGCTGCTTCTTTAGACACATTTCTGTGACCAAATACATGGGCACATAGGGCCCGATCCTGCAACGTGCTGCATGCCTCCTGTAAATTGCAGAGCTTGGGGAGTTGAAATGGCCTCAGCATCTTTCCAAGAGGTGTTTGATGCTGTGCAGGATCAGGCCCTTAAGCCCTCTCCTGCCTGAATTACTGATGTGCCCTTTTAATCTGCTGTATCAGGACATCAGGGGATAATTATACTGACCCTGACGGAAGCACAGATTGTATTCCTATTTACAGTGGGTGGAGAAGACATAAATAAGCCAAGCAAACCTTGAACTGGGCGCCTGGCTCTGGGGCTGTGAAAACACCGGGCTGAGTCAGTGAGAATAAGCTGCCATGACTTCTCAATGCTTAGACATGGCAGTATGGACTTCTGTCGGTGTTTTGTCTAATAAAGCTGAAATGGTCACCCTCGTTTGGCTTGCTCTTCGTTTTAGTGATTGTTCAGGCTGTTATACAAATACAGTGTGGCTGGCTGGATGATATGCTATAGAAATACTATCGATGGTGTACCAGCGATTATGTTCCCTAAGTTGAAGGCTATTTCAGTATCTTGTGCAGTGAACCTTTTTCCAGTAGGCAACAGAGATGGATGGAAAATTATTGTTTTTGCCTTTGAAAATTTTAGATGAGGATGGAACATTTTTCATTTTCACCAAAAAATTTCCAGAAAAAACGTCAAGTCTTCATCATAAAATACACAAATACAAACAAAACTGAAAACTCACACATTTTTCTTTTTTGTCAACTGAAATCAGACAATCTGATGTTTTAAATTGACAACTGAGGGTTGGGAAGACTTCACAAGGCAGGGTGCAGCAGAGCACCCAGATGGCAGCACCGACTCATCTGATTTCCTGAGAACTGTAGAAATATCAGTGCGGGCAGCGCTCTTGGGCAATTTCTGGCCCTGCTGTCCTGGTAGACCCAGCAGCCGGCAGCCCAGCCTGCCCTTCCTGAGCCTGAAGGGAGGAGGGACTCACGGCCCAGTGTTCCCTGTACTGGTGGGACTGGAGGTAGGAGTCCATTCACAATCCACATCCCCACCTCTGGCAGCACGGAGCCATGCAAATTGTAAGCCTAGCCCTGCTGGGGCCTGCAGCCCCGGATCGCAGACAGAACCAGGAAGCACAGAAGGGCAGCAATATGAAAAAAAGCAATGTGTCTCCTGTTTAAGTTTATAGGTGAAGGTCCAGGCCAGGTTTTCTTTGATCTAAACCCATTTCACACACCTCGCACTGGAACACTGCTGCAGGCAGCCCTTTCTGAGGGACAGAGCTCTAGCTCTCTGCAAAGTACTCCAAGGGCACGGGTGCAGGACTGGCTCCTTAGCAGAGGCTGGGAAGGGAGAAGGAGGGGTAGCAATTGCACTGGTTTTGAACTGGCATCTCCTGTCAATTCAGAGTGTAGCTGCTGGTCTCTGCATGGGGTCCCATCTAATCTAGTCACAGCCTGGGGAGGGAGGTGTAGGCTTGCGGTATAGAAGACTTGAGTTATATTCCCAGCTCCACCAGATGCCTTGTGCAACCTTGAGCATGTAGCTCCTGGGAAGTGACAGAGAAACTGTAGCTGTGGGAACAAACAGCGTAAAGTTTTTATACTGCTAGATGCATCCTTGGCCTTCGTGCAGGGCTCTGCCAGGCAGCGGGCGGCTCCATGTGACCGGTTGCCCCCCCATGCAGATCAGCCCCTGGGCTAGGATACAGGAGGAAAGCAAGGCAGTTGGCAGATCACCGGGGGAACACCCCACTTGTGAGGGTTCTGGGGGGATGTGCTGCCGGGGGCTGAGTGGATGGAGACTGAGAGGACCCCAAGCCCAATTAGAAGCGATAACAGCCATATCCCTGGAGCGTGACTTCCGCTGCCCCACATGCAGCCACCACGGCGCAAGCCCCCTGGGGAGCAGCCCAGAGACAAGAGCGAACGACTCCCAGGACTGCGCTTCCCTCAACCCATGACATTGTTCAGATAAAGGGATGGGAGAAGTGTTTTCAGTTGCCATGGTCATGCTGCCATGCCAAGCGGTGCTTGGGGCAGCAGTGCCATCTTCTGGCCAAGTGGAAAGACTGGCACTGGGCAATGCAAGGAGAAAAGGTCTCCCTGTCCCTTAGTCCTTCTTGGGGTGAGGGGCTGGGTGTTAGCAGAGGTTTTCCCAAGCTATGGTGGTCCCCCACAGCTCATGGGTGTTTGGAGCCAGGCTTTAGCTCAGCCCAGTGTGGCGCTGGGCCCACACTATGAGATTTAGGGTCAGACTTTCTCGGCATTTGGATTTGAGGGAGCTTGCTTTGAGGCCTAAAATAAAATCAAACAAACAAACGGTGGACGAAGAACCAGGCCGCCTTCCCCAGCACTAGCGGCTCCTTTAAGCCATTCTTGGCCTCTGGAAAGAGGGTGGCGCATGGCTCCCCTGCTGAGCACACCCTCCTTCACTCCCAACAAAACCGACAGGCATCCCCGAACAACTGAGCTTGTGGGGTTTCCAGCCCTGAAGCCTCCGTTGCACTACGAGGGGCACAATTCTTAGCCAGTGTCATGCTGTACCGATGAGTGGAACTTGGCTTTTGGATCACGAGGCCTTTAACATGGGAGAGATCCTGAGCAGGAGTAGAAACATAAACAAAAAGATAATCAAGTGACCAAGCACCCTCGACTCTTTCTGGCTTGATGAAGGTGGCCAGAGACGTGAAGCACGCTGCACCCAGCAGCTCCCGCTGTGACACTGGTGAGCAGGTTTTCAGATCTGTTCAGTGTCCAACGTGCTGGGTCTCCAATCATCCAGCCACTTGTTTAGGTGCCTAAATGAGAGATGAGTTCTTTGGAAAATCTGGCCCCACGTCCGCTCCTGGACTCCTTGGATGACTATTCTCCCCTCCCAACCCACAAACCCCAGCTGGAATCACAGAGAGATGTGTGTTATGGAAAGCAAAGCCCCACCCCAGACCCATGCTAGGATCCCTGTCTTGGCAGCACACCGCGGCTGCTGCTAGGCGTTATCCAAACACTCCCTGCCGCAGCGCTGCACTGATTTATCAAGGCGGTATAGGTGTGTGTGTTTTTCAGACCTAATTTACAGATTGCTCCGCCAGAGCTAGGATAACAAAGCACTTAAAAAAAACTAACAAGGGAGGCTGGTTTGAAGGTCCAGAAGAAGTCCCAATGCCCACGTCGTAAATCTTTAATTAAAAGAGGAAGGGAACAGGGAAGCGAGTGAGTACAGACGAGATGGTAAATATTTAATCTGGACACAGTCATTACACTACCGAGATCGGAGGGGGAGAAGATGGATGAACGTGGCACCTGTACAACATTCAATCCTGATAAAGTCACGGAGGAGATAAATAAAACATCCTGCTGCCAGCAAAGACAGGAATAAACTGATTCCCTAAGAGCTGCTGCTGGGAGGTAAGAGTTAGACGAGGAGACTGAGGACAAGTTAGGGGGCACCTGGGGATTGCCCTGCTAGCAGCAAGGGCCTGGAGTGTCCACTGAAATCCGTGAGACTGCAGTATGACTCCAGCTCTCGGCTCCACCCCTAGAGACAGAGCAGGGGAAGTTTTGGAAACCAGGAGGGGTAGCTTGCAATTGTCAAGGGAAAGGAGAGTGGGAGTGACGGGGTCTCACTTTCCGGACTGCCTCAGAGTCACCCTTTGCTCCTTCATCACTGTCAAGCCACCTTGTCCTGGCTTAAGACTGTGAGGACCAACCTCAGGGCAGACTGCTAAGAGGCAGGGCACAAACCCTCAATCTCACACCAAAGACAATGCTTGTAGCCAATCCTATAACAAACTAGCTAAAGATTTATGAACTAAGAAAAGGAAATAAGAATGTTATTTACAAGGTTAAAGCAGATAAACAAACACACACACAGATGAGTTAGTCGTAAGTTTCAAAAGGTAACAGAGGTTTCTGTAATAAACAAGCTCTATGTATTCCTTTGGGCTAACCCAGGCTAAACACTGGGGACCTCTTGCTTATACCCCGGAAACCTTGCCCTTGAGACTCCAAGGAGCATAGCGATATAAGAAAAGGAGTACTTGTGGCACCTTAGAGACTACCCAGTTTATTTGAGCATAAGCTTTCGTGAGCTACAGCTCACTTCATCGGATGCATTCAGTGGAAAATACAGCGGAGAGATTTATATACACAGAGAACATGAAACAATGAGTGTTACCATACACACTGTAACGAGAGTGATCACTTAAGGTGAGCTATTACCAGCAGGGGAGCGGGGGGGGGGAGACAGAGGGGACGACCTTTTGTAGTGATAATCAAGGTGGGCCATTTTCAGCAGCTGACAAGAACGTCTGAGTTTATTTCCCCCCCTCCACCCCCCGCTGCTCCTCAGACGTTCTTGTCCCCTGCTGGAAGCAGTACAGCACCTAGCACCACAGGGCCCTGATCTCTGCTGGTAATAGCAGTAGTCATAATTGAATTCAGTGGCACTTTGGCTAAGAACTACAGAATTTGGCTTGTAATGAAGACCCAAAAAATGCAAGGACTAATAATAGTCCCTCCTCTGGCTGTCTTTTCTGTTTCTCTTTTAAACTCTTTGGGGTGGGGACTGTGTGTCTGACAGCGCCCAGCACAATGGGACCTGATCTCACTTGGGGGTCACTGGAATACAAACAATAATATCAGCTTGCAGCTTCCCACCAAGTGTATTGCAGGAGACAATTTTTGCCTGGGGCTTTGGCTACAATTAAAATCCTTCACCGGTGGATTAGAAAAGGTCAGTGGGGATGGGCCTGTGATAGAAAGGAGAGTGCTATAAACTAACCGATCTCCAATTAGCATGTCACTAGGGCAGCAAACTGTTGTACCTCATTTTTTGCTGGTTGCACCTTCCAGCCCGCTGCTAAAACCCTAAGCAATTGTGCTGCTTCAGCTTCTATTCCTAAGGGTGCCTGGCTCTGGCATTGTTTGGGATCTGGGTTTGTGTTGCAGGCTAAGATTAGACAAACACAACAACCTTCCTCTCTTGTTTCAGCATCTACAGGGAGATTTGCTGTCCGTTAATGCAAATGTAAACATCACCCATAGACTTCAGTGCAGTTAGTAAATTACTTTAGTTCTAAAATGGGGTGTTTTGCGGACACCAGAACCCAGAGAAATGCAGAGAGGGGTGGTGCCAACATCAACCACACAGCTGTCATTGGAGCTGCCAGCAGGGAGCATGAAATACAATGGGAGGCAGAAGTTTTCAGAAGTGCATTTTGCTAACCTGAAGCATTTGGTCACTGAACACGTCCCTTGCCCTCTGTGCCACACCCACTGTTTACTTAAACCACTGGAGAGCTGCATGGCCTTGCAACTGGACTTGATCGATTGCAATGAATGCCCGAAAACTGGGAAACTCAAAAGAACATTCAAGCATGGAGCAAGCAGGCACAATGGAGTTATGTATTTCTATTGCAGTACCTAGTTGCTCCAACTGAGAGCAGGACTGGGTTACAGTAGGCATTGTAAACGAACATAATAAGAGACAGTCCCTGCCCTAAAGAGCTTATTATTGGCAGGATAAAGGAAAAATGATCTCCGTTTTCCAGAGGAGTGAACTGAGATCCTGCCCCAGAGAGTGTAAAGGCCAGATTTTCAAGGGCTCACCAGCTGCAATTGTGGCCCAATTTTCAAAAAGAGCTCAGTTCCCATTCAGGCACCTAAATGAAAGCCAGATTGTCAGACCTGCCCAGCACTCACAGTGATGTTTTCTTTTGAAAATGTGGCTCCAGCTGTGGTTCTTCAGCCATCCTGAAAATATTGGCCAAAGCAACTTGCCCAAGCTCAGACAGGAAGTCTGTAGCAGAGCTGGGAATTATACCCAAATCCCAGTTCAGTACCTTAATCCCAAGACCATACTCAGACTTGGAATTTGGCCTCAAACCTTGCAAAATTGAGTGACACCTTAGAAACCTGCCAGGATCCTGAAGGCCACACTACATTTGTTTAATTTTTAACATCAAAACTAAATGCACACCACCACCCTTGCTCATCCCTGAGTCTACCCTGTCAGATAAATAGACATTACTTGTTGGGAGTTGGCCAGCTGATTAGCTTTCAGCACCTGCTGCTGTTACAGAAGTTAGCCACACGTTGGGCATCCCAAATCTTTATGAAAATGCTGCTGGGATACAGTTATGCTCCAACACCAAACGGAAGGTTAATCTAGGCTTCTCTTTAGCAGCTGAAGGAAATCTTCCCGTGGTCAAATACTAACATCTGAAGGGGAATTTTCAGCTCATTGCATCAAAAGCTGGATTCTGAAACCATCCTCAAGTCAGCCTCACCTCACCTTATTGCAATTGTTCTAAAAATCTAGTGTAGACTGCATTATTACAGCAGGGTGTTCACATTTCACTCCAGCTGGCCACTGAAAACAGATTAGTCAATTTTTCTTTTAGGCTAGAAAGCCAGGATGGTTTTGTGATTAAGGTTGTGGATTAGGATTTAGCAAATAGTAATGCCTAGCTTTTATACCACGCTTTTCATCAGAACTCAAATGCTTTCCAAAGGAGTATCATCATCCCCATTTTACAGGGGAAACCGAGGCACAGAGGGTAAATGACTTGCCCAAAGTAACACAGCATGCCCTTGGCAGGGCCAGGAACAGATCTGAGCCCCAGTCCAGTGCACCGTCATCTAGGTATTTGATTCCTGGCTCTGCCACAGACTGTTGGTGTGACTTTAGACAAGTCACTTAATCTCTCTGTGCCAACTCTGCCTGTCTTGTCTGATTAGCGTGCAAGCTCTTCAGGGCAGGGACGGTCTCTTACTACGTGTCTGTGCAGTGCCCAGCACAACGGAGCCTGAGCTCAGCTGAGTTCTCTGGGTGCTACCACAATACAAATAATAGCTGCTTTTGTTTACTTACTTTTAATGTAGGGGTTGCAAATTCTGCTGGGAAAGATTTAAATCCCACCCCTATAACTAAATTAATTAGAATTAAACAAAACATTCCTATTGAACTTAGGTCTTGTTGTTGTTTTGGAAACAAAATCAAAATTTGGGGGCTTTCAGGTCTCAAAGCATTGGTCACCTTTCCTGGGTAGGTGAGACACAGGGAGTGATGGCCTTTCTCATCCACATCTCGTCCCTGCTTTGGAGGGGGAGTCAGTAAACTGGGGAAAGGAGAGTCCCACGCAGTCTCTTCCTTCCCTTTCCCGCCTGCTTTCCTCTGGAGACTTCCATGGTGGAGATTGCGATAGGGCTGTAGCACGGTCCCCTCCCCAGTTCGCTTCAACCTGGCATGCCAGCCAGCCAGCTTTCCTGCAGCAGTAGTCAGTCCAAAGACAAGGGAGAACCTAGACTCTGCACTGCATTGACCTATCTATATACCTGTATGAAAGAGCAGAAAGCAGCTAAAGGCGCCCATGAAGAGCAACGGGAGTTTTGCCACCCGTTTCACTGAGTGGAGGATCCGGCTGTAAGAAGCACAAGCTGGTGTAAGCTTACAAGGGCTTGGAAACACTTGAGTGTCAGTGCAGAGAAAGAGGCTTGAGGTCAGCTTTCAATGGCATTATAAATTGCTGAGTGGGTAGCAGTGCATGCATCGTGTCAGCATGTGCCTTTTCAACAATAGTCTGGGACAGACAGTGCCAGTGGTGATCAGGAGCAAATCCACTGACTGCAATGGAGCGACTGGCTTTTCACCAATGTATCTAAAAGCAGGTTTCCACCAGTTTTAAGTGAGCTTTCCTGCACGACGCCGCTGCTGTGAATCGTTATTTGTATTAAATTAGAGGGTCCAAAACTGATCAGGGACACTTTGTGCCAGGTACTGTACACAGGTATAGTACAACACAGTTTCTTTCCCCAAAGAGCTTGCAATGTAAACAGACAAGATCGACAAAGGATGGGAGGGTAAGCAAGAGGCACAGAGCAGAAGCAGATGCAGGAATTGGACTGAGGTCTCCCGAGTCCCAGTCCTTGACGTGCTACACCACACTATGCAAGAAAAGCTCCCCTTCTCGTTTGCTAAAATGCCAAATAGCAACCTCTCCCAAAAGGAAAGTATCATGGCCCTGTCTGTAAAGAGGATCAGATGCCAGTTGTTCGGCTGCTCTTAACAGGATGTGAGCACATTGACAGGAACTGGATGTATCTACTTGACAAGTCCTCCTCTCCAGAAGTCAGATGGAGAGGTGAACAATTCCATTTCGCTCTAATACATTTTCTAGCTTCATTTTAAACAGAAGATTTGTTTTCCCCGTGGGGCTCTCTGGTGACAGACAGCTGCTATTCAACCAGGGGCAGGTAGAGAAGGGGAAGGGAAATCTCACCAGCAGAACACAGCTTATGGGGAACAGAATTGACACAAGTTCTCTGAAATCGATTCTACCTGCCTCTGGCCAGGCTGCTCTAAACATCTGGACAGCTGTAGACACGAGGCGAGTGTGCTGCTGCACAGCTCCTCGTCAGGGAAAGCTGATGGAGCTAGGGGAACCAGGTACGCTCAGGACTATTCAGGGTATTGTTTACAAGTGACAGAGGCCACTGGTGGCAGGTGTGTAGGGTCCACAGCAATGGCAGAGTGAACGGGCAAGAGAACACGACGCAGGCACACAGGAGAAGTGGTTAGTTGTCCAATGTGATTCGCCTGGCGAAGAGAGGTGCAGAAGCAATAGCAGATGGGAAGGGCAATTCTACGTAAGGATGGGTCCATTCTCTTTTATCACACACCGAGCGGAAGCCGCATGCAGAAATGTCAACGGCAGCTCTGCATACAGGGTAAGAGCAGCGTCCCACCCTCTGTGTGCAGGTGCCAGCAATGCTGCGGGGGGAGCGTGTGCAGGGGGGGCATGTAAGAAAGATCTGAGAAGTTTCTGCCACCCTGTAAAATGACAATTTCTCTTGACCAGACATGCACATGGGGCTGTGAGGAGTCCTCCGGAGATAGGCAGGAAGGCCCCCTGCAGAGCTTGGGTTTTTATCTTCCCACTGAAGGTCCTGCTTTACGCTGCAAGCCCAGGCTTATGAAATTCTTGGCAGAGTGCAGAAAAAGCTGCCTTAGGTAGAAGACCATGCAAGTGGATTGAGTATGGAGATCCGGAGGGTCTCCCATGTAAATCGCTGGTTTGTGATCACAATTACTGCTCTCCGACAGCTGTTTGGCATCTGAAATGGTTGGTGGTCATAGCCCAGTTGTTAACCAACAAGTATTCGCTAGGGAAGCATCACTGCAGAGCTCCCTTCCTGGCAACGGTCAATGACTAAATGGCAGTGTGGCATCTGAACAATAATTTTACCCCCAGGAAGTGGTCCTTTTAAGAGAGGACAGAGCACGGTATGATGTGGGCAAGCTTCCACTGCCCCATACTTGTGCTATGGCTAAAGAACTCAGTCTCCAGTTCTTTTATTCCGCCACCTTTCACCAACACCAGTTGCATTTATTTTTCTTAGGGAGCATTCCATCTGGTGTTTATTATGAAGCTGCATCTCCTTCTGGGCCAGTGACTAGTGATAAATCACCCCCATGAGTTTCTGACACATATAACACATGTAGTTGAGAATATTTTATATCTATCTAATGCATCTGGTTAATTTGTGTAGAGTCCCTCTTGCTTTTCCCCTTCCCTGACACCTGTTTGCCTGTACTTAGACTGAGCTCCTCCAACAGCGACTGTCTTTTCCTGAATGTTTGGAAAAGTACAGCAGGGATTCTACCACAAATCATAATCATGTCACAATAAAAGCACAGTGGTGCTGTTATAGCCGTGTCCATGCCAGGTTATTAGAAAGACAAGGGGGGGTAACATCTTTTATTGGACCAACTTCTGTTGTTGAGAGAGAAGCTTTCGAGCTACACAAGCTCTTTTTGAAAGCTTGTCTCTCTCCCCAACAGAAGGTGGTCCAATAAAATGTTACCTCACCACTCCCTTGTCTCTCTACTAAACCCACATTACAGCTACCAGTGTCTTTATCGTTTTACCGAGTGACACTCACAGGAATAGGAGATAACCCTAATCAAGTGGACTGCATGTCCCACAAACAGTTAAATTTTACTCATGCCAATGTAAACACTCCACAAGTACATACCCATGTACCTCAGTGATGCCAGCTTTGCTGCACAGCTGGAAGCTGAGATTTCCTAACACTATGACTGAGTAGCTCTAGCAAGCGGCTCCCGATACCTAGTTAGGTGAAATTTACATTGCCATGTTCTATAGAGGAGTACGTTTCTTTTCAGATACCTAAGCTTCCTCCATGCCCACCCATTTACAAAGGGACAGCACTCCTAACATCTCAGGTTAGGCAACACTCTCTCCCCATTCCATTCTGTCACAGAAGGTTCGGGACCAGACTCTGATCTGAGTTACACTGCTATAGATCTGGTCTAACCCCACAGTATTCAACAAAATTACCAATTTGAGATGTGAATCTGGCCCATACCTCCTGCCCTAACCAGCCATAATCACCTCAGTTATCTAAATGGTACTCTGTACCATACAAGGCAATAGAAAGTCTCAGGGTACTTTTTCTATACTTTGCTCTAGTCCAGTCCAATTGTTTCCAAGATCTTCTCATTCAGTCTCCTACAGTCACAAGCAAATAAGTTACTCATATGAAAGAAGGTCTTGAGCTGCAGAGGATTTCTTATTGATCTGTTAAGCTGCACATGTACACACACAAAGTGAAATAAATGGGGCTGCTATACTGGTAACAAAGGTTTTATTTAAGCTTTGCCGAAACACAGTACAAATTAAAAACTAAACCTTCTAAGTTACCCTATCACAAGATTTCAAATGTCAATTATATTTTGCATGGGAAACAAACAAGTCATGAATTTACTCCAATCAAAGCATTGTAAAATAGTGCAAATATAAATAGAAGTATTTTGGTGAGCTTTATGTTACAAGTAGGGAGCATGTATTCCATAGATATTTCACTTTTCCTGGATGAAAATATATTTAGGTGCAAAACAGGGGAAGGGTGCTTAGGGGATTTACTAAGAAATTACCTTTTGTGGAAGGGAATTGGTCTTTCTATTGTTATTCAAGAGCATAAAACATTCCTGCTACCTACACAATATTTCAGACATCTTCAAGCACCTTCTCAGATAGGTACACAGGGGTGTTGGAAGGATTCCTGCTTGCACAGCACCTTAGCTCTTATAGCACTTTATTAAGTATTCTTACAGGGTGACCAGACAGCAAATGTGAAAAATCAGGACAGCGGGTGGGGGGTAATACATGCCTACATAAGAAAAAGCCCGAAATATCAGGACTGACCCTGTAAAATCAGGACATCTGGTCACCCTATATTATTAGAGAGAAAGGTCAACACAAATAATTTGTAAACTGTCTGAATACAAAGAGTTAAGAATGAACGAGGAAGCTGCCACCTTGAAAGCTGAATGACCATTTGGGACACAGGGGATGTATGGAAGCAGGAGTCATTTTCAAAGCAGTTGTGTTATTTTAAAATGTATTAACAGTCATTTAACATGCGTAACATTCACCAATTATTTTTTAGTAACAGGACCTCAGGCAACTGTACTGCTTCTCATACGTTCAGCTATCCTCCCTGGCCAACACTTTCCAACCTGGGCTCCAAAAGGGGGCACCGCTATAAACAGTCAGAATTTCAGAGATGTTGAGTAGCTCACAACTGACACTCAAGTGAACAAGAGATCCAGGTGTTCAGCTGCTCCGAAAAATCAGGGCACTGATTTAAGGTGCCTAATTCTGGATTTAGGCGGCTAACTTTCTGGTGCCTGTATTAGCTTCCCATCTGTAAAATGCTGACTTCATTTGTAACGCGCATTGAGATCTACAGATCAAAAGAGCTATACAAGAGCTAGGTATTTTACTGAAATACTTTGGGTCCTGTCTCTGCAACTAAGGCATGAGAACAAACTTCCTGTTGGGAAATGTCAATAAAACGGCAGCTCTGATTGAATTAGGGCTTGTCTATACAGAAAGGTTGTACCACTCTAACTATTAAGACATATAGCTATACAACCCTCTTAGGCCTTGTCTACATGGCCACTTTACAGCGCTGAAACTTTCTCGCTCAGGGGTGTGAAAAGACACCTCCCTGAGTGCTGCAGGTTTCAGCGCTGTAACGTGGCAGTGTAGACAGTGCCCCAGCGCTGGGAGCCCTGGTAGCTACTCCCCTCGTGGGGGTGGGTTCTTCTCTCTCCCAGCGCTGGTGCCACGACTACACAGCCACGTCAAAGCACTGCTGCGGCAGCACTTTGACGTTGGTAGTGAAGATGTACCCCTAGTGTAGACACCGTTACACTGGTGTAAGCATCTATGGAAAGGGGAATAAGCTACATCGGGCTACGGTACCTTTATACTGGTATACCTGCATCGACACTAGGCATTACACCAGTATAACTACTTCAGGGGGGAAAAATCATATCCTTAAGCAAGATAGTTATACTGGTAAGAAAAAGAAGCTGATGCTTCTGAAATACCACTTTTATATTTGCTACATAATAAAAATAAATCTCCAAACTGTCTAATGTTCATTGTGGCTTTCCTTTGACACAAGGGGATTTCCGCTTAGACTCCTTATAACTCTTAGCCACTGAGTAGAGGCAAGTATCTCAAGCTTTGTATACATTACACATCTTAATAGGGTTTCAGTAAGGATATTATATCCCTACCTGACCCAATACATTGTACTTTCAGGCTTTTTTGATCAACATGGACTACACACTTCACAACATGTTGGGTCTGAAAACTATTCAAACAGAACTCTTAACAAAATGCACTTTTTTCGAGGCACCCGGGCAAACAAAATTCACAGTGTCCAGAAGATGTGCTTTCAGGTTTACGTCCAAGCATCCACCTTGCCGAGCGCACGAACATCCAAAGAAAGGGAAGGCAGCTAGCTGGTAACCAACAGTTCCCACTTCTATACTATTGTAAGGAAACCCTGCTGAATCTACAATGGCCCAAAGGAAGGCAAAGGTGCGTCAGCTTCATTTTAGTGACCCTTCAGCAAGACAGTAACAAGTGTGCTTCAGATATGGGGCCAGAACCCCCAACGGTGTAAGTCAGCATAACGCCACTGACTTCACTAGAGCTACGCTGATTTACACCAGTCGGTGATCTGGCCTGTTTGCAAAACAATATTGTGAAACTGCAATTTGGTGCACTGCAGCTTAACTTGTGATTTAAAAACAAAACTCATGCCATTTGTACATGTACAGCAAACAAAAACAGACACAGTAATCATCACACAGTAAAACAACATCAAGTCAATACAGCGGCAGAATCACCAACAGGTTTGGTGTGCTTTTGGCAGTGATAGCTCTGATACCAACATCCCATCTCCTCCGATGTCCCTACAGAAGAAGAATAAGCTCAACGTGGTTTTGGTGCTGCTGGGTTTTGTGACCTTCCCCGGCAGATGCAGACGCACGGCTGGCTTGTTACGAACGGGTTGAACACATGGTAAAGACTGGGTTTTTGACTTGAGAGGGAGTGAAAAAAGGAAGGAAAAAGTTGCTTTGCGAACCACCTGAAAGAGTATCAAGTATTTAGTGGCATGGAATGGTTCCCATTTCTGCTTAGACTTGCTCACTCATAGCTCCCGATGCACTGCTAGTCAGCTAGTACATCCAGTACTGGCGCTGCGCTGGTCAGTCTATGCCAAGTAGAAGCACTTTCTAACTAAAAGCCACAAATCAACAGCGAGAGAGGAAAAGCCTGGATTGTAACCATGGAAAAGAGATCCGTTCCCCTCTCCTCCTCCCAAGGTCAAGATTAAACCAGAGGAGAGCCACTGCCCTCTCTGCATACAACATAGCTAAGAGGGTACTGATCAATCAATGCTATATATTCTCTCTTCCCTTCCCATTTGAAACTTTGGAGACAGAGCTGCTTCAGCAGCAGTGCGCTAAGCGCTGCTCTAAGGAACCTTGTGGGGGGCCTGTACCTGCTTTGTCTCTCTACCAGGGAGATGAAGGGAGTTAGACAGACTACAATAAAAATACTAGATCAAAAAGGAATGTCGCTAGAGAGGAAACTACAGTTCTTTGTGAATATGTAAAGCCTCCCGCAGCTCTTCAGGCCCAGCTGAACTGTACACCCTCAGTAACTCTGGGCAATAAGGCTATGATGTATAGCTCAAGCTGCAATGACTGGCAGTGATGGTTCAGAAGGGGGAGGCAAAATCTTCCCCAAACCACATGCTAGAGACAGGGCAGTCTAGGTGGCCCAAGTAATAGGAATCCCCACCCAACTTGCACTGGATAGACACTTTACAGCAGAAGGCAGGTATGTGGATCTTAACAGTTAGAGGGTAAACACCTGCTAGATCAAATAATCCACCTCTTAGGGGGAGAGCATAGTCTTCACAGCAGAAGACGCTGCCCTTCAATGTGTATTCTATGGACACAGAACTATGGCTTCCCAGTGTATTGAGACGCTACATCGAATGCACATTTCTTGGTATTTAAAACAGAGAAGTGGCAGAGTCCACCCTAGAGTTATTTTAAACAGGCCTGGACAAAGCCTTGGATAACAGATTGTTGAGAGCAAACCTGTGATGGCCAAGGAGTGCTGGGCTAAATGGGACCTAACAGGTGTTGGCCATCTTTATTTTTCTAGGTTTTTATTTATTTAAAATAAGTAGGAAATAAAACAAAGGTGCTAAAAGGAGTGTGTGTTTTGAGGAGGGATGGGGGTAAGTAAATTCACTCTACATAGTGAGCTGTATTTGTGGCTCTGGCTCTGCAGGAGAGAAGGGAAAGTGCAGCAGGAGAAGGGCTATATACCTGCTTTACAGCCAACTGATATGCATAGATCTATTGGGGAATGATCTAACCTGAAGGAGACCCTGCACTTGGTAAGATCGTGTGCTTCCATAGCACAGTCTCTTCCCTTTGCATCCTGTAGATGCCTCTGCACATGGTCCGAGGTCTGTGCTGCACAGTGATTCTCCACCTGCACAGTGGAAGTTACTCAAACCCTAAGGGGTCCCCAGGGTAGCTGTGGCTGCAGGCGGGAGTCTCCGGTAGTTTGGGTCCAGTGGAATGTGAATGGCCCTGTTCCTCTACAGATCCTCCAGGCTTGAGGACAGGCACCCCACAGCCATCTCCATGTGGGCAAACCCTGACCAACCTCCACAAGGGACAATAGAGGATGCTCTCCTTGAGGCAGTCTTCACAGATTTCCAACCCCTGGAGCTCCTTCCTGCAGATGGGGGTTGAGAAAGATCTGGGCAGATACTAGGATGTGCTCTTTAAGAAAGAATTTAACAACAGTTTAAAACTACAAATTCTAGCTGAGTTCTAATGGCCGATGGACCCTCTATTGCACTGTGCAGATAAGAATACTGCAGAAGGATTCTGAGAAGCGTTAAAACCTGTAAGAAACTTCATCAAATTTAAGAGGGTCCAAATGTGACCAACACCACACAACAGAGTTCCTTAGATAAACCAGCTGTCAGGTGGCATACTAAGACGACCTTATTTTTCAAAATTGCACATTAGTCATTAGTAAATCTCTCCAGCACTTTAAATAGAGACACTTCTCAAACGATCAGCCAGCTTAAAAAAGGCAGGTATGCAGTTAAAACAGCTGTTGGTGTGAGGAGCTAATTATGAGCATTAGAATGCTCATATATACACGCACAACTGCTGCAAGCGCACACCTCACCTAAGGGCCAAGTCCTCAGCTGGTGTCAATTAGCATGGAGTTGACTGAGCTATGCCGATTGACAGCAGCCAAGGAACTGGCCCCCAACTCTATACCTTAATTAAAAGGGATCCAGTAAGAAAGCAAGACATGACACCTTGCTGTTGCATGATTGCTAAATCATACAGGGTGGTTTACATATTGATTAAAAGCTGGGGAGGTTTGTTTTTCATTAAGGATTTTGGGGAGTCTCTCAACCTGATCTTACAAAATACTGCAGAGAGTCAGAAGTCTTGTAACCCCCGTTTACCATTACTCTTCTGAGAACTGATCCTTGGAGAATTCAGCCTACATACAGGTACACACAGACACACGCTCTTCCCGCCCTGTGTTTTCTATTTTCAGGCACTGCACAGAGTTTAGCTTACTGCAGAGCATACAACCAACCAGAGTTACATACTTATTCATTAACCATCTGGCTTCTGCAAGGATCAGTTATGAAAACAAGACCATCCGGGTGAAATCATCATCTCTAGACCTTGGAAAGTAAAGGATTTAGAAATTCTAAAACCCGGGACAGATCAGTCAGGCCCCAGGAACGTAAACTGACACTAAAAACTGAATATTGTTTAATTTCATTACTGGGATTCCGCAACTTCCTTTGTCAGTTTGGGACCCCTGTTCTTTAGCTGAGTTACGTGGTTAGCCTCCCGTGCAGCACCATAGACACCAACGTAAACCTTGTGGCAGCTGTACCCTGACAAGCGACCATTTAAATCCCTGAAGCACCTTGCAGCAGCACGCTATCCCATGAAGATTCTGATCACCATCTGGATCTGTTTCTTGCACACTGGACATGGCAATCTCCCTTTCTTCAACATTTTTGCACATTTGAAGCAAGCCACTAGGTGAGCAGACCTTCCATGGACAATATTCCCATCCCGCGGCCTCTTCTGGCATAGAAGGCAGGGATTCAACAAATTTTTTATATTCTCTTGGCATTCTACTTTTTCCTCCTTTTTGTGTTCACCAAAATGCATCTGTGGCTCCTGGTCCTTGCCCTTGCATTCTTCTGCCAAACCCAGGGACTCCATGGAGCTGCCAGGGTCTACATGTGACTCGCATTCCTCTGTGTACAGATCTTTGGGTCGGCAAACTGGAGCAGACACGGTCCTTCTGCAGTCTGGGACATCGATTCCCTCATCATCCTTTTTGCCTTGAATAGTATCAATGGTGGACAGAGAGAGAGAATGAGCTAGTTTGGGGCAATCAGAGTACCAGTCCTTCCGTAAGGCCCAACAGCGGTAACAGTACCGTTTGACTGGAGAGTTAAACTTCTTGCATTTGGTGCATTGCCAGCAGTCCTGAAGAATGAACGGAGTAGACAAAAACAAGAGCAAGTCAGTGCATTCTTGCTAAGGCTGCTTTCCTTTATGTGCGGGAAGCAGCAAAGAAGAGTCATCAAAAATGGCAGTGTGTCAAGGCTCCCAGATGCATGATACACAGTGGCAACTTAGAGAGCCTAACAAACATTTCACCATGCTCATAACACCGACAGACTCACGCCCTCTGCTTAAGAGTTTACTTTGTCTTTTCCCACCTCTCAACCTTCATATCTTTGGAGGAAAGTAAAGTTCTCATTCTGTGCAGTTTATTGAAATTTAAGTGCCCCACTCTAAATTCAAGGGTAAATAGCTCCTTGAATTGGTTAGAAGTGTATTTCTCAGAATCATTAATTATTTAGCATCTACTGGATCTACACAATTGATAGTGGCTTACTTGAGTACCCTATATTCCAAGGGCAATGGCTACTCAAGTTTAGAGCTATAATTCTGCTGTCCTAGGCCAGGGACAATCAGATTTGTCAAGCCAGCACAGTCTAGAAAAGTGTGCTCAAAATTTTTTTGGCTCTGCCAGCTGCAAGGAACAGTGACATATTTTTTTTGACATACAGCAAAACCCTCAAAAGAGAGCCTGCAAGGACAGGGGAAAAAAGAGCACAGATGATAGAACATAGATCTGGTGTCAGTTAAGATACACTGGGAAGGATGCCTCTTGGAGAAGAGTCAAAAGGTACAATTCTTTTCCACATTGTTCAGAAACCGAAGGGGGAAATGCGGAAGAAGGCTGGATCTGTAGTTCAAGTGCTAAGTAGGCTGTGGGTGACCCAGGTTCAATTCCTGCTCCACCACAAACACCTTTTGTCACCCTGCACAAGTCACTTCATCCCTCTCTGCCTCAGGTCCGCATCTGTAATATGGTGATAACAGCACTGCCCTACCTTCATGGGGTGTAGAGAATAAATACACTAAAGATGGTGAGGCACCCAGATGCTACTGTGACAGGAGCCATGTGTGTAACTAAAACAGATTAGAGTGACAATTGGATTCTCTCTCCATCCTGAGGACCACCTTGAAGCAACCAGCAGTTTAGTAGCTGGTTTGGAGCTCTCAGGATACAGTGGAACTCTGACTGGAATACAGAACATTGCAGCAGCATGTTTTCTGATATGACTAACTCTGATCTGTCTATTTCACTGGCTACCGGGGGCTTAGTTTATACTTCTGAATTTTCATCAAGGATAATATCCCAGATTTCCTTTCAGACTGCAATACAGACTTGGCCCTAGAACAGTGTGCAAACACATCCATATTTACATTTTTCATCTCTCATAACAAAACCAGTTTTTTTTTTTTTATTCTAATTAATTTAGTGCTGGCTTGACAGCGCCAGACACCGAGGGCCCGATTCCCATTTACACAATTCTGGCAGCGTAAAGAGGCCTTAGCATAACACAGAAGAAAGCCCTGAATCATCTAGCCAGAGAACAGCTACAGCACAGGCAGGTGCAAACTCTCCCACACTGCCCAGCAACACTGCCTAAACCTGCACGTGAAGGGACTGTTCTGTTGTGAGTGGTGTGTTCCATCTCCATGGCCCATTCAATGCTTGACTGCTCTTCAGGCTGCCAACAAGGGGGCCATTTTGTGCCAATCCTGGTGTCAGTATTTAAACCGACACCTTTTCAAAGCAAACTGGACTGAGAGACACCCCTAAACTTCATACAGGTGACCAAGCAAAGGGAATGTACTTTTTTGCTACAGAGCACTTATCATGGCTTTTGAAAGGGATATAGTAAACATTCTCCTAGCACAACAAATAGTGTACATTTTAGTCAGACAAGCTGGCACAGCACACTCAGAGCATGGGATGCTGAGCTAAAGATGAATACCTCAGAGGCAGCTTCTACATCTGTGTCGTCACTTAGGCACTGAGAATCCTCGAGGTCATCAGTACACGTAACCTCAATCAACTAGGAAGAGTAAATAAGTTATTAGAATTGTATGCAAAACTCACTAATGACTTTTCTAAAAATGTATTTGTGGATTTTTCTTCATCCTTCAAACATGCATGTGGGTAACTTTACTCATGTGACCGGTCTTGCTGATCATCAACAAAGTTTGCAGGATCAGGCCTAAACCGTTAAACTGACTGTGCACAAAGTTTTCGCAAAAAAGCACAAGAAAAATATTTTTCAGTGCTGAATCTTAAAGTAATGGCTCTAGTAATGGTAGAGAAAAAATTCAGAAGTGTGATTTTCAGCTGATTGTGTGCCTTGAAAAATGACTTCAACGGGTCAAAACGAGCAGAGATGGAGGACTCCCAACAGCTGATAGCTTCTGAGAAAAATGGTTCTAATGGACATCCCATCAAGAGACTACTGAGGGGGGTTCCTTTACTAAGGAAGGCTTACAAAGTTGGCTGGTCATTGGACTGCCTGTTCCCAATACAGAAGCAGAACAGGAGAGGAGAAATGAATGGCAAAGGTTTGCAACATAAATTAGATCAGCTAACACAGCCGTACTGTGTATCACTAGGAGATACCTTTTTATCACTCTCTTTCCCCACTTCTTCACAGTCCACTGTCTCCACTTTGACGGCAACACTGAATTGATCAGACGCAGATTCATTGAGGAACCACAAGTCATCAGTAGTATCTGAAACAATGGCAGTGTCTATGTCCTAGTAGAAAGGAGATGGGGGAAAATATGCATGCATTAGGATATTAGTGATTCAACAGGTGTGGGTATACGGAACTCCAGTGCTCTCAACAAGAGAGAGGGGGCATAACTGCAGCCCTAATGCATGCTCTCCTCTTCTTTTATACCAGACTTCTCCCCACTCAAACTCTCTTAATGACTCTTGGGGTGACAAGCAATGCAGTAGAACACGCTGAAAAATGGAGACACATTTTCAGAAGTGTCCATTTTCTGACCAGCTCTACAATTCAGTCCCCTTGTTAACAGTTGACACAGGCTAGCCAGCATGCTACATATATCTTCATTATATATTAGTGACTTTTATCCCAAAGGATCCCAATGACCTTCACAGGATATATGCACACGGCACCACTGAAATACAGTCAACACTTTGGCATGGAGAAGAAAACATTGGGGAGCGGGGACATTTTGTCCAGACCTACCAAAGCAAACCTTGCATTCATGAAAAGACTTTTAACGGGGTAGATAGAAGGGAGAAGTTGCAGGTCTTGGACATACTCTGAACTGTGGGGAAAAAAAATGACTACAGGAATATTTACTTGTCCCACACAAGAGTGGATAGGAAGAGAATACACTGCATTTTTAGCTGTTTAAAGTATCCATTTACCTGGTTGGTCTGTATGTCTGTTGACCCGTTACTTCTGGACTTGTAGTTGTTTCTCAAATTTCCTAAAAACCACCATGGAAGGCCAGCAACATCCCACTCCTCAAATACCAGATCCAGTTTGGGCTTCTTGCTTTTTGAGAGGTTTTCTATTAAGTCTTTGTCTGCAAAAGCCAAGTAGAATCTAGGTCATGACAGGCATATGCGGCTTGTGGCACCAGCAAAGCAGAACCCATCCAAGTCTAATACATTGTGTATTATAGAATCTTTAATTCCATACCTTTCTGCCTGAGCTAGGTTAACAAGCCCTTGGCTGTATTTATTACAGCATCACACTGGCATGTTGCACCTCCTGTACTTTTGGATGCTCACATTGCTTAGCAGAGCAGTCATGTGCATTATTTACAGGTTGCGCATATGTGCACACGCACACGGAGTACAGCCCTGTTGATTCCCTTGACCATCCCCTTGAACACCACCACTACACTGCAGATTCGAAGTGACACTCCCTACAGGGACATGCTTGTGAAACCTGGTGCACAAATAAAACTCGTACAATACACTGGGGACAAATTCAGCTTTCGATAAACTGGGCACACTGACACTTAAACTGACGAGTTAGATCTGGTCACACCAGGTTTGGATTTGGCCCCAGATTCCAGCAATGAGTGCTCCTTGATTCCATGAGAAGGCTCCCAGCCAGAAACTCCTCAAAATGAAGGGAATCTGTCAGTCTTCTCACTCCTTGTCTCACTTTAGCCCACAGAATTCAACCTTTGTTCCCAAACACATGGGGGCCTCATTTCCAAAGAACTTTCACTCCAGCTCTTTATTCAGGCCTGCCGTTTTGAAGGCACAGACGAGGACCACCTCTACCTGCAATCAGGTAAATATCTACCCATCCTCATTTGGACTAACTAATAATCGAGCCTGCGAACAGAGGAGCCAGTTTTTGAACATCAGACCCTTTGATATCAGGGTGGAGTTGAGAGTAATGAGCAAAAAGGAAACAAACCCTCCATATCCCATAATACGCATGCCACTGAACTAGCAAGAAAACCCCAAGAGACATTAAAACAAATTTCAAGAAAGGAATTTTCTAGTTATGAGGATGGATGAAAAATACAGCAAAACTTAACACTATTGTTATTCAGTTCTCTGATAGGGTTGCGGGTACTGACTGCAGACAGCTCGGTCTGTATTCCAATTAATTAGAAGACAAAGTCCCCATGGAAGATAAATTGATACAAGTATAATTTCAGCATTTAAAATACCCCTCTAAGATTTTTGGTGGCGTTGCTTAGTGATAGATGTCCTGTTTGGTGTTAACCTGCCATTTCCTCCAAGTGTTTGTTTATTTATGAGGCCAAGTATCCGGGCTAAAAAGTGTGTACATTATGCAATACCTATGGCAGATATTTATGGTTCTCTAAATCTTTGCACATAAAATCATGACTTTGGAAGATTACTTTCCACAATAGGATTTTTATTAGTCTCCCAGCATCCTACTCTGATCGGCTCCTCCCATCCAGAGCACCATGTGCAGTATTCACAAATGTGTAGGTGGGCTTGTGCTTGCCCCTCAATGTGGAAACAACCTGCACTCACCTTCGTAGTTTCCATAGTTGAGCTGTGAGGTAGACAAAGCAGGAGCACCACTTTTGTCCTCTATTCCCTCAGTGTCAGAGCTTCTCCCTGTGCTAGTCTGCTTGAAGGAAGGCAGAAAAGACACCCATTAGCCCATCAGAGCTTATAGGGACAAGGGGATGTAGCACTTCCACTCTGAGTCACCAGCTGCAGTGCAACACCAAGGAGTTCCATAGAAGAATAAAAGTTTTTTGAGCACAACACACAGTATTAACCTTTCCAGAAGGCTGCTATGGATCTATTATCAGCACACGAGGAGTACTTTCAACCCAGGAAAAATCTCAAGATTGGCAAGAAACCAAAAGTTGCCATCTTTAATGCAGTAATATTGTGATATTCATCCCCCACCACCCCCACACTCCAGACTGCATAGGCACTTCCCATACCAAACTGTATTATTCCCCATGTATATGCCCAAAACAAGTTAGGACTAGACAAAGATTTTTCCCAGGTTTCCAGATTCTGCCTGGAAGCTTTCGAAAATGATCCCACTGAGCAAAACCAGTTTACGCTTTTAGGAAGTTCAATCTGTTGTTTGAAGAATGGGAGAAACAAAACAACACACACACACTCACAAAAAAAATCCAAACACAGTGCAAGCTGGAGGGACTGAGGACAGGAAGTGTTACATCCCAGAGAAACGCGCCCAGAGAATGGAACTCTGTTATGAAGAGAACAGAGAAGGGTCACTCTGTCCCTGGTCTGTGGACTCCCCAGAACTTTTAAGGAAGGCGAAGACCTACCAGTCAAGCAGTAAAAAGTTCTGGCAGTCCACCATGCACAGGTACAGAGAAGGGGCCGCTCTGTACAACAAAAGAAACCACCAGGCAGTGGGTTTACCTTCAGCTGGTCTTGGCTTGGATTATCGACGCTCTGATCCTTTGCGAGAGCAAGAGTCTGTGCAGCATCTATATGGCAAGTAAAACAAAAGAAAAAACCTTCCCTGGTAATAACCATTCTCACAACACAGAGGGCCCTCAGCAAGCAACCAATGAGCCAGGCTTGGCAGACAGGTGTGTAGCACTTTACAGAAGAAAGGATTCTAGTTGCTTAGGCAGCTGGCCAATTCCCAGATGGCTATTACAGGGGGACAGCCTATTTCTTTGTTCTTATTATGAGGGCACTGGACTAGGGAGTAGGAAGTGTCTGTGGCCACTGGGAGACCTTACACCTCATTGCAGGTAAGAATCCTGACACCCCGCACATGGCCTGCCCTCCCTCTGCAAGCTGCCAGGTTGTAGGCAGGGAAGCTCAATGCAGCAGCAGAGGTCGTGACTCCAGCCTGGAGCCTAGAGCAGCTCCATGCTGAAAAACAAGGCCACGAGGGAAATGCCTGATGGATACACTCTCTGCCACTGGCCACAGAGACTAGCTGTGGGGAGATGTCATTTTGAAGAAAGAAGAAACCAGACCAAATAGGGGAAGGTCCACATCCCGGCAGACTCCTCCCTCGGTATTCACAGTCAGTGTACATGTCCTCAATACAACTTAATGTAGACAAATACACAGGCCCCAAAGGTTACTCAAAACTCCCCCGCCCCCCAAAAACCTTACAGTCTAAGCTAAAAGCCAAAGCAACCAGGTTAACAAAAATGATTGTAACTAAACCGAAGACCTGTATTTTAGAAAAGGCTAAATGAGCGGAATGGCTCATAGGGACTGTTCCCGCTCCCTTTTAATTCCATGGCAACGCTGACTTCTAGGAGAGCAGGACTGGGTTTCTATGCCTGTTGTACTTCACAACACAAACAGGAAAACACAGTGAAGTGCAGTTACAGATAGAAGAGTGACTGTAAAACGACACTGCTGGATCCCATATTCTCTCCCACTCACGTCCCTATCAAATATACTCTATTTACAAGCCCATGGTTGATTTTTCTAATGCCCAACAAAGCAAATCTGAAAATCCAGCTATTTTCTTCTGCCTCTTCCATCATCATCAGCAGTAAAGATTCTGCAATGAGAGATTAGCTGATGTTGCCTGAAGCAAAAGAGACTTCAGCTCACTCATCCATATTTGCTTTGGCTCCACAGTGTTAGAAGAGGAAGGATGGTTTTATGATGAAGTCTAACTATCTGAACATATTATATATAGAACACACTATTCTTACAATGGTTGGAAAAACACCTTTCATACTGGAAAATGTCTCTGCCAACATAAATAAAAACACTGAATGTAAAATTTCAAGAAAGCAGATAGCCTAAAGTAGATGTTGTATGACTCAGGGACCAGTTAGGCTGAATACGGAGATCTACTGATGAAAAGTACTACATGACAGCTAGGTGTTATTAAGGAGATATGTTCTTATCCCACAGTCACTCTTCCTTCTATAAGTGCACTTTATAGAAGTGGCCTCAACTTGCAGAGTGAGGCACTGAGAAGCAGAAATCTGGCCAGTGAATATTGTTTGCTCTCCCCGAACATGAAGTATGAGAGGCTATGAAGTATGACAGGCAATGGAATCCTATTTCCAGTTGCCCTGTTCTAAGAAAAAATTAAATAAATCCACAAGCACCCTTCCTAGACACTTGTGAATTCACGACTGGGTGTACAAAATAAGGGATCTGTCTGCCAAGCTTGTTTCGTTTTGTTCCCCGCCCCTCTCACACACACACACACACACACACACACTGGTATAACTTGGTGACCTACTCTCTTAAGGAACATTATTTCCTTTGGCAAGTTTAGAAATAGTTACACCATGACCAGAATGAACAAATGCAAGCTCACCCACACAAACACGCACACACACCTCCACCAGAGGGGAGGTTGCTAGCAGGAGAAAATGTCTCCCTAGGGTTCTTTACTTTCCACATATGCTGCTTGTGAGTAAGCCAGGGAATCACCACCATAGAAAGTAGCACTCACACAGTTATTCTGCAGATACAGGTAGGTGGTTAGACAAGACAGTGCTCAGGCAGGTTCTCCATTACAGACGGAAATGGGTGATCTCCAGAAGCACTGATGCACACTAACCAGGTCTGAAAAGCGGAAAACTACACAGCATTTGGCCACAGTTTCTGAAATGGCCTCTAAATTTGCATGCACCACTACTTGTTAGTGCAAAAAATAGACTAGGCCCCTCTGAAAACTGTGTCATGGGTATTAAACTGCTTAGAGCCTTAGGAAGAATGGCATGTGACCTCACAATTCTAACAATGCACCTTGCTCACGATTCACATGCTTGCTATTTCAGTATGAATTCTCTACTGAGTAGATGCTAACAGCTGTACTAATTGAATGGTAGATTGTGACATGGGGGAAAACAAACACAAGGGACTAGGTTAACAACAACAACATTTGTTTCAACTTGTGACTGAATTTCTTTTTATGTGGATGGATTTGACAGCTTTCCCCATGAGCTGACAGAGTAACAGTGATGTTGAGCGGGTAAGTCAGGTATTCAGACCTCTGACACTGGACTGGATTATTTAAGGGAATAGGTCATCATGTCAGATTTCCAACACCTCTATGCGTAGTCCTAACTAAGATCACAAAGTATAGACGCAAGCGATAGTCGGGAGCCAGGTGGAGATCACTCAACATTTTGTAGCTTAGCAAAGGTTGAGAGATGAGCAAAGGTTTCAGTGGGGTATTTTTAGCCAAGCCAGTTCACTCACACCTAGCATTTAACCCTGTCAGTTTCCAGGATGTGCCTCTGGATGTAAACTGTCTTCTACTTTTTGAGGTATAGCTCCAGCCATACACTGGCAAGTCAGGCAAAGGGCTAATTGGTTTCCAACCACGTGAACTGTTTGCAGACACACATGTGACTTGAATGTATTCTCAGAGTGTGTCCCCACAAAGCCTCCACAAGCAGTTTTCCACTCCAGGAACATTTCTCTTTCCTACATATCATTACTTACCCAAATTACATTAACATTGTACTGAATGCACTTGGCTGTACTAGGACAAACCTACCTGTAATAGTAACAGAAGTCAGGTTCCTTTTCAGCATGTCATAAACTGGGCTGCAAGAAAAAGAGGACTCGTGAGTGCAACCACAGCAAAAAATAAGATAGCCTTTCCTCATCACTACTTTGTTCTCCCAGTTGCCCCATGCCTCCTAACATCCTCTCCATTCCAGCCACTATGCAACAGCAGAAAGCAGCAAGACCCTCCTTGCTCGCAGCCAGTGCAGCTCTCTAAATGGGCAATACTGGCCAGGGGAAGGCACAGTAAGGGAAGTACTGAAACAGCTTCTCCTAACCTAACTCTTATGAACCGTAATTTAAAGGTGCCCCCCTCTGGCAGAGCTCCCAAGGTTGGGAAAACATTTCGGGCCCAGATTCGCCCATGGTATACAGCAGGCCTTCATCTGATATAATATATGTCATCTGATATAATCACTGTGAAAAAACACACTGCCTTTTCCCCTCCCCTAGCCACTTCTCCCCTTTAGGAGACTGTCGGAGTTATCTGAAAGATAACCTCTTCTTGGCCATTTGTTTTCATATCAAGATATTGGTCTTTTGAATTCAAGAGTTCTCGCTTAAGCAGTTGTAATCTATCAACCCCAGTAGTAGTCTGCTGTCTTACATCAGTCATTTTGCTAGCACAGAAATTGAGACACTCTATACCTCGCAAGTGTACCCTGTAATCCCCATATTCCTCATTGATATATAAATTGTAATACTGCATATAAAAGCACGCCATTTGAGGTACCAGGAGAAAGAACAATGACTTTCAGCAGATCATAACCCATCTCAATATGTATTTCATTAGTGCATATGAAGTTATGAGATTGTGTTGTATAGTTGTCACTAAAACATGCTGTAAGTTGGGGAATCAGCAGCTTCCCAGAGACAACAGCAAGGAAAAGTAACCAACGCCCGGGCGGGTTTCGAACAACCATCAACAGCCATTGTCCAGCAAGGGAGCTACAATGCAATGACTCATTTGCACAAGGCGACACCAGGCCAATTGCTCAGCCTTGCCTGGTGACTCAGCAATGCCCCCAGACATGCCTGGACTTGTGTTCTCCAAGCACATGGACTTAGGGCATGTCTACACTGGAAACTTCAAAGCGCTGCTGCGGGAACGCTCCCACGGCAGCGATTTGAAGTGCGATTGTGGTTGCGTGCTCCTGGTAATCCACTTCCACGAGGAGATTACCTCCCAGCGCTCTCAGCCTGTCTACACTGGCGCTTTAAAGCGCTCAAACTTGCTGCACTCAGGGGGGTGATTTTTCATACCCCTGAGCCAGCACATTAGAGCGCTATAAAATGTAAGTGTAGACATACCCTAAGGTATAAAACAGAACATAGTGGCCCCATGCTTTGCCTTTTCTCCTCCCTCCCACCTTTGCTGCAACTAGCAACAAGGACACTGAGAAGACTGAAGACACTAACAGAGGAGATTGGCCCAGGTTTCAAGGGTGAAACCTGCATACTATGAACTGCAATATCCAGTGGGGTGAGAAAAACTGCTTAATCTAGATGTTGCCCAGTCTAATAGGGTTGAGAGTTTAGACTGCATGCTTATATTTTGGTAACTAACTCTGACGTTTTGCCTATCACTTATAACTTATCTCTTTTGTAGTAAATAAACTTGTGTTACTGTTTATCTTTACCAGTAATTTTGCCTAAAGTATTTGGTAAATCTGCTCAGATTTACAAAGGCTGGTGTATATCCATTTTCCATGGATGAAGTGGTGAACCAATTAAATTTGCACAGTTCGTCTTGAGCAGTGCAAGACAGTATATTCCTGAGGTACAAGGCTGGGAGCTGGGGGATTTGGCTCGTGCCCTTCTCTGTTTGATTCATGAGAGGCTCTGGGAGCATTCATCTAATCTAGCTAGATGTGGGGTTGCACCCCGGGGATCCCGTCACAGAAATGAATTCATGCCACAAGTTTCGCATTAGGCCTCCAAAAGGTCAGAGATGCTGGGCTGGCAAAGAACAGGCAAAGCCTTTGACAAAACACACAAATCTCTCTGCAAACGAACAAGCACGGCAAAGTAAAGTTTCCCTTCAGTAAAATCCTGAGAGATTGTGACTATGAAACTTGAGCCCTCTCCCCTACATCCAGAGAAGCGGAAGATATCGCCTCCACAGCAATCCAAGCCCCTGCTGAACTGAGAAACAAGGGACTGGGAATTACAGAAGTTAGAGCCAGAAAGACAGTTACACCAACTAGTCCACCACCCAGACAGTGCAGAATTGTTCCTTACAATGAAATTCAGGCATGCCAAATGACACTCGAGAGCACTAACAATATGCTGGTGGACCATCGAGGTCCCATCTACATCACAGAAAGGAACAATGTTGTAGCTGGGTCCCCTGCCTCAGCAATACCTAATCACGGTGAACCACCCCCCCAGTGAGCACATTGCAAAGCCGCATCTCTTCCTACCTTGGATCTTTCACAGAGAAGCTCTCCAGTCCCAGCAATTCTCCGAGCTGATCCCCTCCACAATACACCATGTGCTGCTGCCGCTTATCATATAGCTGCCTCACCATTATATACTGTCCCAGATAATGCATGACCTGTGGGTATGTAAGATAGTATTAGTTACATCTGCAGTTGATACTAAACCAGCAAAGACTCCAGGGCTTTGTGTTCCATTTCCTTCTCCCACTTTACACTTCCTTTAGCTGACATGACACGGTGCCAGTGAAGAATCACCTCTTTATCTAGGACAGACGTCACCCTTCTACAGAGCCTTCCATCCATACATCTCAAGCACTGGAGATATTGACACTTCTCCAAATGGGGAAACCGAGGCACAGAGAGTGATGTGACAATGCGACACAGACAGTGAGTCAGTGGTAGAGACAGGACTTGAATCCAGATTTCCCAAATCCCAGTAAACCACTAGGCTACACTTGTTCTATGTATCAGGGTGTACTTTGGTTATTATCTGAGCCAGGTTCATGATCCAAGCAGGTTTTTTTAAAAAAAAGTTTGGCCACAGTCTCTTGGCAAGTTCTACTGAGGAGAGGCCCTTCTGAATGTTTCAAGAAATACAATCTATAAAACACAAGTAAAGATCACATTCTATTCCCTATTTTCCCTCTGCACCATCAAAATCTCTAGTGAGATGGTGCCACAGAGTTTCCCAAAATGAGATGCTGTTTTCTGCACTAGATAAAAACCAATATTCCGGTAACTTCAAGTGCAGTTTATTTGGCTCTGGCATTTAATCAAAGCACTAGGTTCCATGTGATCCATCAAAAAAGGGAAGTGTAGTCTTGACCAATTTACAAGAACTCCAACTTCAGTACAGAATTAAATGGAAAGATTTTACCTACTGCCTTGCCTTCATTAATCCCAGCCACTTAAAATGTCAGCAAACAAAACAGAAACCTCTTTGCAGTCTCAGATTACAGCAGGGACCATGACAAGGTTGAAGTTATTTATAATCTATGCAAAGGCTCCTTCTCAGCCAAATGGAACCCAGCTGGCTGGGTCAAAGGCTCAGCCAACATCCTACACGGTAACAACAGCTATTCAGAAGGACCCTAAGATTGTTCTCTAGTGGCAATGCAGCAGACCCATGTTACAGAGTTGGTACTTCTCCGTAACCACCAAAGTGTGTCTTCAACTGTCCTCTCTCCAAAGTAGGAGGGCAAGAAAATATGGTGACAACATGAAGGAAGGCTGAAGTTAAGTGGGAGGAGACCACTTGCTTGGCACAGGTAGAGAGCAAAGATCACAGATGCAAGATACTTTGCATTAGAACCACACAGAAGTGTGGGGAGAAAATGATTTCTCTGCTATAGAAAATGTCCCTTGAGGACTAAGGCCACAGAACTGGTGACAAAGAGGATATTTAGGTGAACTCACATTAGAATCCAAGAGGTAAACAGCTAATTGTTTATGCATAACACAAGCAGGACTAGACACCTGACTAGAAGCAAAAGAGGGCTCACCTGAACAAAGATAAATGCAACCGAAGAACTTGCTAACAGTACTTCTATTCACTCAAAAGGACTGACTACTGTGTACTGAAGCTGGCTACATTTAATATTGAAACACCCCTCCCCCCCTCATTCAAAGCATTCAACTTGTTTTTGCAAAAAAATTTAGACTCTAAATAAGTTGTTTAAATGCATAAGAGTTTAAAATAAGTCACACAGCTCTGCGGGAGTATGTGACACATTCATAATGAAAAACGGCCGCATTTAATTCTTTGCTGACAGGATACCCCTGTAAATCACAGACAGTGTCATTTTTTAAATCTTGTATACATTTTGCATTTTAATCTTAAATGAATTCACAGCGTGTCTTAGGTTTAGCTGACGAGACTTTTCAAAAGAGAAAATATCAACTGAAGTACAATTTAAGAACTTTCAAGCAATGAATGATAGTAAAACAATTGCAAAGCATTTCTGACAATCTCACAAGAGTGCAGCTATCCATTACATCTCTCCTAACGCTGTTTCTGGATTCTCAAGATATATAATAATTTACATTCATATTTTGCACTCTTATAGGGATTCCATCAGAGGATCTCAAAGCACTTTGGCCCAGATCCACAAAGGTATTAAGGCACCTAACTCCCATTGATTTCAATAGGAATTAGGAGCCTAAACGCTTTTGAGGATCTGAGCCATTATGCTCACAAAAGCCTCCATATCCCCATATAATAAAGTAGCCCTATTTTACAGATAGAGGCACTAAGGCACAGGAGTTCAAGGACCCGATTCTGTGCCCACTGATTTCCAGGCCCTATGGTCCCAATCCTGCAAGATGATTTACGTGAACGGGTCCCAGTGGAGCCCCACTGACTTCAGTGAGGCTACACTCCCACCAATCAGCTTGCAGGAACGAGGACTCAGTGAGGAGATCCTGACCACAACACAAATCTGTGGCAGAACTACTAAGAAAACCCAGCTCTCCCAATTCCTAATCCAGTGCATTTTAGCTACTAGTGTATTTTATACATAGCCTCAGGGTTATCTCTAACCTAACAGAGATTTCAGAGTAGCAGCCATTTTAGTCTGTATTCGCAAAAAGAAAAGGAGTACTTGTGGCACCTTAGAGACTCAAATAAATTTGTTAGTCTCTAAGGTGCCACAAGTACTCCTTTTCTTTTTGCTAACAGAGATTGTGTTTATACAGTATCTAGAACAATGGGGCCCTGGTCCATGATAGGGGCCCCTAGGCACTACCTTAACACAAGTAATTCATAATAAAATAATTTTCCATCTTCAAGGTCCTGGATGTAAAATTCAGAAGGTGGTACATTAATCATCTGTTAACTGGCCATTATTACAGCTCCTTTCTTGGTTTAACCATCAAAGTAGAGTCCTGGGCTCACCTCCTTCAATGTGAAGGTTTCACCTTGTGCACCTGCTGCTTGCAGAATCTTCAGGAGTGGCAGTTTCGGTTGTACCTAAAATACAGAACACATAGTTTTGGACTGGCTACATAATGTGGTGAGCTACTGAGAAGAACTGTGTCCATGGGCATCAGTTATGTAGCTAATAAATGCTGGGGGTACACCTCATGGCAAGACTGTCATACAATCATTATAGCAAGTCCGGACAAGTGGTTCTAGAGTGAGTTGTTGGCCAAGGGGGACATCGCTAGTCTTTGAGGTACCCTCCCAAGGACTCATGACCTGCATTTGAGATATGCTTGAAGAGAAGACAATCCTGTCTGGGGCAATGAGCTTTGTGCAGATGGACCCTTGTGTCTGTTCAGAGCGCTGCTGAAATAAATATGGGCCGACCCAAGCAGAGCTTATTGCAGGATCAGGATCTGTAATGGTATGCTTCACTAGTGAGAATTAAAAGTCAGTCAGTGAAACTTCTCTACCATATTGATCCTAATACAAGATGAGCACAGCCAGCAAAGTAGGAGGCCCAATCCGGCAGACTGTAGTCATCTGCACTGTGCCATTAACTTGCATGGCATTGGTCATGTGAGCAAGGACTGGATAATTAGTCCCTAGGTGAGGGGAATCCTAGAGGCTGACTAGCTAGACATGTGAGGAATAATGCAATGGCCACACCACTAACTTCAATTAGACCAGGTTTAAATCTGGCTCACTGAATGGGAAGAACAGAATAGGTCCCTTCTGCACAGCCCATAGGTGATGTTTGGCTATTAAAAACTTGTAAATAGAGAAAAAAATTACAAGAAGAGGACGCAGCATATAAAAGTTTATTTTAAGTAGCATTAAAGGACTGATCCTGCACTCCCCATGGACCCCAAACTTCCACCCAATCTCTCACCAGAGTTATGAATTTTGTATTAATAGGTCTTGTAGTGGGGCTCTCTGGTCATGGGCACACACTCACACAAGAAGTGTGAACCTGAAGCAACTTCATGGTAGTTTCCCTTTGGTTACTTCCACACTATACACCTGAGCAAATCTCAATAGCAGACGAGACAGCTAATGTAGTACGAATGTTACAAAAAAAAAAGCAGTGGCAAGTTTTAAATAGTTATCAGTACCCAACTGCCCTACTCAAGTCCATCCGCGCAAATCCTGAAAGAGTAACATCCTAGGGAGATATGCCACGGCATAGATCAGTATTGTTCTCCACAAAACCATCAAGGTGCCCCAACCTGATTGCTCAAATTAGTAGCTGAATGTTATGGTGTTTTAAAAATACAATCAATATTGCTACATTAAACCTTTCCCCCATTTGCCTCTTGCATCCTTCAGGACTTAATACCAGCAGGCCAGAGGGGATGGATTTAAAATGTGGCGTGTTTTGGGAGGGATATATGCAAAAGCAGTGGCATTTTTCTGAACATACATTGATTAACTTTAGGACAAAATCCTGATGTTGGATAAACACTACATATTGCTGCATCTCCAAAGAAAACGTCATCTGTGTGTTCAGGGAGACAGTGGCAACGTATTTGCACTCAGAACCTGGCCCTCAGCATGTAAGCTGCAGCTTTCACAATTTTAGCTCTGTCTGTCAGAGCTTTCTTCTCCCTGTCCCCTTCTCATTTCAGCGTTAACAAAACCCAATTAGGGCTACAATAATGCTACAGCAACTACGAGTGAAGTCTTTAGAAGACTGTGGACAATTTCACCTGCCACTTCTGAAATGGCTTCATAAGGCTGGAAAAACAAAAGTTCTGAAAAACAGTGGCAGGGAACAGCTTTTTCTAGCCTGGCCTAATTATTTCTAATTATTTCTGCTCAAATAAATCAGCTGGAAGCAATGATTCTGTCAGGCTGATGTTATTTTTGAAAGAAAACAGGATTTATGGATTAAGAGAACCAATGATCCAGTCCAGTCCTTTCATTAGTGGCATCCTGCTATTCCATAAGCATATAGAAGTAGGTATGAGCTCTCCGTACTCACTGTACACACATGCTCTATTCCACATTACGGATGGGTAAGAGATCATTCACTGGTTAGAATACAAGCAGCGAGATGCTTCCACTGGTCGTGTGGTGGGAAGGGTTTTTGTACACAACACTCTTTACTGTTCTCAGAACACTTATCAGAGGCTTGTTCTATTGAAGCACGCCTCTGAACCTCTTTCCTGCTGTAACTGGCCCTTTATAAAAAGAAAAGGCGTACCTGTGGCACCTTAGAGACTAACCAATTTATTTGAGCATAAGCTTTCATGAGCTACAGCTCACTTCATGCATCCGATGAAGTGAGCTGTAGCTCATGAAAGCTTATGCTCAAATAAATTGGTTAGTCTCTAAGGTGCCACAAGTACACCTTTTCTTTTTGCTAATACAGACTAACACGGCTGCTACTCTGAAACCTGGCCCTTTATATCTTCTCTCCAGCAAAGGTGGGCTCAGCTGTGTCTAGATAGCTCAGATCTCTCCCTATATACATGCAATTGCAAAAAGCCCTCAGTTCCTGAAAGGAGGGGGAAGAGGACAACTCAAAATTCCCAAGCCCACTACACCCTAACCTCCAGGGAGAGTTGGAACCACCAAGCTCCTGCCTGAGGTAAGAGGAGCTTTGTTATTATCTGTCACCAACTAATTGGTCAAGAACTCAGCTGCCAGACAATACTCAGGCAGGAATTCATCCCATTGTGCACACTGTTTTCAAATTCTAAGAATGTATTTATCTTCGCCTTAAACTAATCTGAGCTATCTACTCCCACATCCTTATCATTGCTAAATTCACTCTTAAAAAAACCTTTCATCTTTCAAAACCAAATCAAACGGAGCAAGGAATGTCCAAACTCATGCCGCAATTCTTCTTTCCAACACCAGCCATTTTGCTAGGACATAACAAATTAAGCTCAATGAAAGTAAAAGCGTGTGCCAGTATATATACAATGTTCTTATAAGCACAATTAATGCAAGTACAAGACAGTTTTACTTCTCCAAGCTAAAGACCACTGGCATGGATTTTTCTTCATTTTAAATAACTATCTCCTCACCCTCCCCTTTCTGTGTTTAAAAAAAATTGCCTAAATTAATTTGAATATTTAAAATAGCACCTTAGCTACCACAATGAAGCCAAATTGGAGACGAGAATGTTCGTTCATTCCATATTCCCCAAGATAATGGGTGTAGGCAGCCAATATTTCTGTACTAACATCAAAGTCTGCTTATTTATTTACAATTTTTTCAGTAGAACGAGCTGAATAAAGAAGCATGTTAATCAATTCTGCATGGGACTCAGATGGATTTTACCATTTATAAATTAAGTATATAGGGGAGTTTGAGTCCCTTCAGAGCCTTTTAATTTTACACTCCCCACCCCCAGCCAGACACATGCTCTTACCAATGAAAGATTTTTGTCTTGGAGAACCCACTCATCATGGTTTGTAAACTGCATTTTTCTCGCCATAGCTCACACTGCAGATTTTTCTCTTTGACTGGCAGCCAACATGTTGATGCAGTGCCAGTTTTCCAGATTCCCACACTCAATGCTAAAGAATGGCCACGCTGGCTTTGGATAGCTTTCCTAAAGCAGTAAGGCTATGACATATTGGCACTCATTCCACCAATGCCCTGGGAATAGATTGGTATGGGGAACAGCACATGTTCAGTGTTCACTCAAGGTAGCTCCAAGAGAGAGAGATGTTATTGGCTTTATAAACTAGGTCACACAGATGAGTGTCTTTTCATATTCTGAGGAACTGCATAATTTAACAGTTCCATATAGTCCAGAGATTTTAAAAAGGAACTCTGTGTGGTCCCATGTAAGGCTAGGTCTACACTACCACTTATGTTGCTCAGAGGTACGAATAGCCCACTCCCCTGAGCAACATAAATTATAAGAACGACCCTACTGGGTCAGGCCAAAGGTCCATCCAGCCCAGTATCCTATCTTCTGACAGGTTTCAGAGTAACAGCCGTGTTAGTCTGTATTCGCAAAAAGAAAAGGAGTACTTGTGGCACCTTAGAGACTAACCAATTTATTTGAGTGGCCAATGCCAGGTGCCCCAGAGGGAATGAACAGAACAGGTAACTATCAAATGATCCATCCCCCTGTCGCTCATTCCCAGCTTCTGGCAAACAGAGGTTAGGGACATTGTGCCGGCATAAATGCTAGTGCACACGGTGCTATGTCGGCAGGAGAAGCTCCTGTCACCACTCGTTGAGGGTGGATTAATTATGTTGACGGGAGAGCTCTCTCCTGTGGACATTGAGCGGCTACACAAGAGATCTTACAGCAGCGTAGCTGCACTGGTACAGTTGTGCCGCTGTAAGCTTGCTAATGTAGACACAGCCTAAATAAGGTATGAAGCCTGGAAATACAAACATTATGCACTTTCCTGTGTGGCCAGTTTAACCCACCTCACTTTTCCCCCACTGTTTCAAATGTCAGTCCAATATTACCGATTTATCATCCATACCAGCAGCACTGCTAGTTAATGTTCACAAACCACTGACTTGATGGAAGACTATTCATTCCACCCTGTACGAGAGGCCACAAGCCTCGAAGTCAAAGCTGCTCTAGTATGGCTTCACTGGCCTTATTTTTTAACAAGGAGAGAGGAAAGCCAAGAGTGTGTGACTGGGGGAGGGTAGAGTGGGAAGGGGAGATTACCTGATTAGCTTGTCCAAGTGCGATTCTGCAGGCATTCTCAGATGCTGGATACTGTTCAGAGGTCGAAGATGTCATTTTGGCAGTGAAGTAGCTGTCTACAGTATAAACTAAAACAACAACAAGGTTATGTTTAGTAGCAAGTCAGAAGCAGCAGGTCCTGAGTTTAACCACTTCCGTTTCTTAGAAGCTTTAGGAAATCCATCTTCCCCGCATGTACATCCTAAAATGTAGCATAAAAAATCTAAAGTTACTGCATCCGCCCATGCAATTGTTTTATAGTTTGCCAATAATCTGAGCGATCCAAAACCAATTCTCTCCTAGGTAAGTTAAACCTAGCTGCTCAGCTACCTGAACAGGCAGCCTTCTCAGAGCAGCTGGGGCAGAAATCCTTCAGCAACCAAGAAGCATGTCTTCAATTTGCTTTTATGAAATTTACAATTTCTGTTCACTAACCATCTCAGGCTGATCTGCACTGGTGACACTCCCACCCCTCCCCCCACCTTCACCATGCTCTAGAAAAATCTTGCTCACTGGGAGACCCGAATGCTAGGATAAAATATTCCCACGCTCATCTGCAAATCCCAGACAGTTCTTCTTTCTGTTGTGACCTGCCTGTTCAAAGACACAGAGTCTTCTGTGACATGTTGAGGCAAGTTCTTAATGAGTCAGAATGGACAGTAACAGCTAAGTCACAGTTTTACCCCACTGGAAAGCCTTACAGACAATAGCAGCTTCATGAGTCAGCAAGGGTAGGTACACAGTGGGTGGAAGAACTAAATGCTAGTGATTAAACGCCCACCCTTCAAATTGATGGGATCAACTTAACAAAGAGCCCCAAAGATCACTGGAGCCCCCATCCCCCTCACTCCAAACGACACCCAAGTTCTCAACAAGTTCTATATTGCACAGATGCTAAAGAAACCTGGGATGGGAAGACTGTTCCCTTTTTTGGTGCCTTCAGACATGTATGGAGCTATGAAGTTAGACTCTCTGACAGCCCATCTGTTTAGGCATAGTTAGGATTATTATCCTTTACAGAAGGAGACACAAGCAAGAAGCAACTGTCCAAGGTCACAGACACACCTGGTCTCCTGAGTCCTAGTCCATACTCAACGCTTCTCCTGCTGACATAGCTTATGCCGCTCGCAGAGGTGTTTTTTTTTTTTTTGTTTTTTCAACACCAATGGGCATAGAGCGTCTTCACAAGACTGTACATACAGACACAGCCTCACTCTGCAGTGGAGCCACATACCCTTTGGCCTGGTCTACACTAAAAAGTTAACTTGACCCAGTTCAGTGGTGTGAAAAATCCACAACCCTGTAGACAATGCTAGGTCAGTGCTTAAGTGTTTACATCCAGCTGCTGAGTACCCTGGTTGAAAGGCATCTATCTGCAAGTGCAAAGACGCCTACACTCTCGAAATTTAATGTCTTGCCATCTGATAATATTTTGATGAATTCGATTCAGGAACACCATTTTAAAACCTGTGCCGTCCACAAAACCAAACACTTGTCACTCCACCCTACCAACATAATAGATAGAGCCCTGCAAATCCCCAGATAACCGTGGATGCAGATAGGCACAGACCATTTTTGTGGATTGCGAATGGACGCAGATTCAAATTTTATATCTAAAGCCCTGCCAATCTGCGGATATCAGAGGGTCATTTTTGCCAAATTGAGGATCAGATGCAGACAGAAAATTTGTTTCCGCGCAGGGCTCTAACAATAGATTTTAGCTGTGCAGGTGAGACTTTTGCTGTAAGGTACTAATACACACTAAAAACCCTGCTTTATCTGCTCTTGTATACACATCTTTGTAAGATGACTGCAGAATATGGTACCAGGTTACAGGCATTTAGAGGAGAGAGGGTAAGCTTTTCTACTCTACCCAGCCACAATGTATCCTCAAGGGCTTCAAGTGGTACAGCACTGATATAAAGTTATGCAACAATATGAAGTGATCTTTCATTTTGTATAACCTATGTGACTTTAAATTAATTTTTGCCGTCCTACTCTCATTTAGAGTTGCATGCTTTTTATTCTTTGCTTTGACGAAGATTTATGACATTCCTCCAAGAACCGTGAAGAGACAGATTTTATTGCACAAGAGTTTATGTAATATATTACTACCGTAACACAGGCAGTGACACTGCATTTAAGACTTATTTGATTTAATTTTTTTTTAAGTACTGTAAGGTAAATTCAGATCTGCCATTTAAAAAAAAATCTCCTTTAAGGGGTCAGGGCTTCGTTTGCAGAAGTCTTTTTTAAAGTCATGATACATCTGCCACATGGTAGGAATTTTGAGTTTATCAAGACATATGAAGGACTGCCAATAAAGAACCAAACAAAGCTAATCTTTGATAGACAACAATAATTAAAACAACAAGGAGTCCGGTGGCACGTTAAAGACTAACAGATTTATTTGGATATAAATAAATCTGTTAGTCTTTAAGGTGCCACTGGACTCCTCATCGTTTTTAGAAAAGGAGTACTAGTGGCACCTTAGAGACTAACCAATTTATTTGAGCATAAGCTTTCATGAGCTACAGCTCACTCCATCGGATGCATTCAATGGAAAATACAGTGAGATTTATATACACACAGAACATGAAAAAATGGGTGTTATCATACACACTATAAGGAGAGTGATCACTTAAGATGAGCTATTACCAGCAGGAGAGGGGGGGAGGGGGGGAAGGGGGGGAAGAGAACCTTTTGTAGTGATAATCAAGGTGGGCCATTCCCAGCAGTTAACAGGAACGTCTGAGGAACAGTGGGGGGGGGGGGGGGGGAAATAAACATGGGGAAATAGTTTTACTTTGTGTAATGACACATCCACTCCTAGTCTCTATTCAAGCCTAAGTTAATTGAATCCAGTTTCAGAGTAACAGCCGTGTTAGTCTGTATTCGCAAAAAGAAAAGGAGTACTTGTGGCACCTTAGAGACTAACCAATTTATTTGAGCATAAGCTTTCGTGAGCTACAGCTCACTTCATCGGATGCATACCCTTTTCTGTATCCAGTTTGCAAATTAATTCCAATTCAGCAGTCTCTCGTTGGAGTCTGTTTTTGAAGTCTTTTTGTTGTAATATTGCGACTTTTAGGTCTGTAATCGAGTGACCAAAGAGATTGAAGTGTTCTCCAACTGGTTTATGAATGTTATAATTCTTGACATCTGATTTGTGTCCATTTATTCTTTTACGTCGAGACTGTACAGTCTGACCAATGTACATGGCAGAGGGGCATTGCTGGCACATGATGGCATATATCACATTGGTAGATGTGCAGGTGAACAAGCCTCTGATAGTGTGGCTGATGTGATTAGGCCCTATGATGGTATCCCCGAATAGATATTTGGACACAGTTGGCAACGGGCTTTGTTGCAAGGATAGGTTCTTGGGTTAGTGGTTCTGTTGTGTGGTGTGCGGTTGCTGGTGAGTATTTGCTTCAGGTTGGGGGGCTGTCTGTAGGCAAGGACTGGCCTGTCTCCCAAGATTTGTGAGAGTGATGGATCGTCCTTCAGGATAGATTGTAGATCCTTGATGATGCGTTGGAGAGGTTTTAGTTGGGGGCTGAAGGTGACGGCTAGTGGCGTTCTGTTATTATCTTTGTTGGGCCTGTCCTGTAGTAGGCTACTTCTGGGTACTCTTCTGGCTCTGTCAATTTGTTTTTTCACTTCAGCAGGTGGGTACTGTAGTTGTAAGAATGCTTGATAGAGATCTTGTAGGTGTTTGTCTCTGTCTGAGGGGTAACACCCATTTTTTCATGTTCTGTGTGTATATAAATCTCCTCACTGTATTTTCCACTGAATGCATCCAATGAAGTGAGCTGTAGCTCACGAAAGCTTATGCTCAAATAAATTGGTTAATCTCTAAGGTGCCACTAGTACTCCTTTTCTTTTTGCAAATACAGACTAACACGGCTGCTACTCTGAAACCTGTCATTGTTTTTGTGGATGCAGACTAACACGGCTACGCCTCTGATAATTAATAATTAAGATTCGCAAAAAATGATGCAACATTCTTTTATTGCAAAACCGGTTTTTTTGGGGGGGAGGAAGAGGGAAATCTAGATTTATTTTCAAGTTGATTATTCCAATTAAAAAAAATAAAAACTGAAGCACTGGCAAATGGCTCTGCAAATCTTCCTAAATCAACCACAACCGATAACAGTATTTGTCCCTGGTGATACATCTAGAAATCTACTGTAGACAAACATGTTTGCAGTAATCCTATCCTAATGGGCTTTTTTCTCCCCTTTGAAAGGACAGGGCTGTGAGTGATTACCTTCTGTAAGTCCTTTGAGTCTCTACACTACTTGATGAACAACAGAAATCCTAGTAAACTGATTTGGATTCAGACAGTCAAAGGGAAAAAAAAATACATGGTACCATAATCTTTGATTGTATAACCCACCACTGTATTCTCGGAACACCTCCTTCTACAAGACAAGCAGGGACCTGTAGGGACTAAATTTATGCAAGTAGTATCAGCAAAGATCTGCTTTTTTCTCTGTCGTAAACCAAAGGCATCTATACGCTGAAGAAATTGATCATATTTATTACTGTACCTTAATATGAATTGGTGATGGGTTTCTCATTTAGGCTTTATTTTTGCTTGTCCCTATCGTCCCTAGAACACCCCGATTACAGCCTGTAAAATAACCTTTGACACCCAACTTCATATATACAAAGTACATATATATGAAGTCAGTGGAACTTTTGCATAGGCAAGGGGTTCACTCGCAGGAAGCCGTTGCAAGATCATGGTTTTGAAGTTATTATTCGTATTTATAGTAGCTTCTAAAAGCCCCAGCTGAGAGCAGAACCCCATTGTGCCAGGTGCTGTACAGACAAAAAAACAGACAGTCCCTGCCCTGAACTATTTTCAATCTAAACAGACAAAGGGACAAGGTTGGGAGGAAAGAGACACAGAGGGGAAGTGACTTGCTCACTGTCAGCATAAGGCAGATAAGTGGCCAAGCTGGGAGTAGAACCCAGGTGTCCTGACTCCCTGCTCAGTGCTCTGTCCACTAGACAGTATTTCTCAACAACCGGTTGGTGGACCAGCCCCAGCCCCTGAGATCTCCCTGACCAGTTTAGGAAGGCAGCAAGCCAGTCCCTGGTATCAAAGAGTTGAGAAACACTGCACTAGACCACACAACCTTCATACTTGCAACAACAGTAAATAGTTTCCCCTCACACTCTCATCCAAGTGAACAGTGATTTTTTAAATTGATGTTGACCCACTGACTTGACTTGACAGAGGTCACATAGCTAGTCAGTGGCAGAGCAAGCAGGAACAGACTAGTGGTCTCTCTGACTTACAGTCCTGTGCTTTAAACACTACATCATGCTTCCTCCATTTTGGGGGATGGAAAACAAGGCATGCTAAGATTATCCCCATTTCTTTCACTTTTACAAGTCACGTTTTAGCTGAGGGTTTTTGCAGCTACAAAATAGAGGTGGTTTTCTGTGCCTGACATTAATATTTCTATTTGCTCTGGGGTTATTTTTCTAGTATCTTTCAAAAGATGTTCAGAGGAACATGTCCCCAAAATCACTTCTTCCTTGCCCTATGGCTCTTAATTTCTCTCCTTTTGCTATTCATGGAATATCAGGGTTGGAAGGGACCTCAGGAGGTCATATTATTTATGTCCCTAACAGTATAACTCTAAAGCATTTGGAGATCCGTTTTGTACAGTATCTCTTATACAAAATGTTTCAATCATCACTGAGATTTCCAAACAGAAATTTAAAATGAGTAGAAAATCTAGATTTTAAAAATAGGTCCTTCTTTTATCAGGTGTGCATATTAAAGTGATTACATTTGTATCACACGTCACATATCTTAACAGGTATAGCTTTGTAACTGATGTAACCAGTGCTGTGCCAGATGCATTCTACTAGTCATTTAATAGACACTGAAAAAGCAACTGAGGCTGAGAACCACATATGTTCCAGCAGCAGTGACATAGGAAAGGGAATCCCCATAAACTGAAGTCATGGAGAACTTGACTGTAAGCAGGTACAGGCGTATTAGAGCAGAAGTTTACATACTACAAATAGATACCTTTGTTCCACTTCTAGAACAGTGTTTTAATACCAGCTTTCATTATGACCAGGCTCTGCTATATATCTGTCTGCCAGTCTAACTCCACACACACACACACACACACACACACACACTTCCAAAACACGGTCACTCACGCTGTCTAGACCAGAAATTTTTACTAAGAATTCCCCCAGTTCAACTTCCACCCATGCAGCTTCAGTCGTGGCAGCTCTATTGCAGGACAGTCACCGTCTAACCCTGCTCCAACCAGGTCTAAAAGACTAAAGAGGCTAAAATGCCAGCGGAACCATCTCTGCATTAGCATTTCTACAACTGCTACCCCAAATGGGCAGTTTAAATGCTTATCAATATACAAGTGAACTTGACTCACTATAGGCAGCATATTAGTGAGACAAGGTGGGCATCAGGGACCAAAGGTCTTGAACCCTAATCCACAAGGTTCTCAAGAGATAAGTAGTCCTGACCTGCCACCCAGTGACCTTGGGGCTGCACAGCCAGTAATACAACATTGAAACACTAATGAATGCTAGCACAAACAAAATTAGCCTAAAATCTACACAATATAGTAACAACACTTCACTCTCACAGATACAAAAAGGACTTCAGATCGGTCTAGATCTCATCCTCATTTAACATTACACTCCCTACTTCCCTCTCCTATCTGCCCCAACTCCCTTTCCGAAAAAGATCTGAACTTCACATTTTTCTTCCATTAAACTCAATCTGATGTATTTAGAAGCTGCTTCATCAACCCAAGTCACAATTAACCAGACACTTGCAATACAGCTCATTTTAATATAACTTTTAAATAAGCCCGATGTGCATAACGTTTTCAAAAACTCGGCACCAGGTTGGCAGTAACTGTTTCTGTTGATCATTTTGGAAGATACAGACAACACTCCAGGAAGCGCAAAAAGCACACTTTAAAAACGGACACACACACTTTACAAGATAGTTACGAAACTGCATGCTTTTCGGTCTCATTTTTTTAAATCCTTACTAATCCCTTCCTAAAATGCTTCCTTGTTTTTAAGTTGCACTTAGCAGAGTGGCTAGTTCCTAAACTACAGATGGGCTTTTGCCAGCGTTCGTTTCTGGGCAGGCGTGCCAGTATCCAACGTCAAAATTACGGCGCATCCGATGACGTACAAATCTGCGCGCGCCCCCGCCTTAATTTTCCCTCCTAATCGGGCAGTAACATGCTCCTATCAGCAGTTCCTCCAAAGGCTGTCAAAGGTACCAAGTCATGCTTTAGGTAACTGTTAGACATGTGACAACTTAGGGGAAAAAAGGGAAAAAAAGAGAAAACGGTAACCACAGAAACGCTTGCCAAGTGCTCCTTTTATTGATGGACCAGGTATAGCAAACATCAGCTAACAGCAAACCATGCATCGTCAGGCAACTGTCAGAGCTCCCTAAAACTGATCGCTGGAAAAGGAATCTAACCGTATAAATATTTTAAAAGTGTTCAGAAACACACACTAATTTCTGAATGGCACAGCTGCAGCTCTCCTGGCCCGGGCTCTATTTTTACGAAGTCGCACTGAGTGGATCATCACTGCAAAACAAACGTCAAACAGCAGCACTGTGCCACCCACAGCTGTCTAACGCGAAACCACGGCAGCCCAAACATGAATGTGCTCGCTCTCGGAACAAGGATGAGTCCGGCCAGAGGGGAGATTTTTCTTTTACATGAATGGACGGACGTACACACACACACCCACCCACCCAACACACACACAATGTGGAGCAGAAATACATCAAAGCGAAAGCCCACAACTTTAAAACTTTTCAATAGCAGCAGCTGTGCGAGGCTCTGCTCCTGCCAGTGCCCTCTGCAAGGTGTCTCGACAGCCAGACAGGTAATCCAGCCCCTACACTGCCTCCCACTCCCACTGCCCTGGCCTTGCCCACAACCTGCATCCCCTGCGTGCACCTATCCCCGCAGCAGGGCCTACCCCGCAGGCGGATATCCCCGCCTCCCCCCGCACACTGCTGCCTGCTGCCCTGCTGCCTCCACATCCCCCTGCTGCCCTTCTGCCCTGACCCCTTCGGCCCCCCGCCCCAGGCTATGCCCTCTGACCCCCAAGCCAGCAGGCTGGGGGCAGGGCCCAGGCCTCAGGGCCTCCCCGCCCCTCCAGGCAGGTCCCCGGGCTCACCCTAGCGCTGCTCCATGGGCCCCAGCTCGCCCTTCGGCCTGAGGGGGCCCTAGGCCCCCAGTTGGCTCCTCTCCTCCATCTTAGTGGGGGGCCAGGCCTCCACTTCCCCTCCCAGCCAACATGGCGGCGCGGCCACTTCCGCAGGGACTGCGTGGGGAGAGTCCTCCTGGATGGACTGCGACCATAGAGAGCACCGGAAGCCAAGCCTAGAAAGGAGGCGTCGGGGAAGCTCGGCCAGCGAGGCGCCTACCATAGAGATGGCGGGGGCGGGGGGAGAGGGAGTGTCCCAGCCGTGCTGGAGGACCGTGAGGGGGCAAGGGCACTGGGGCAGAAACCGAGCTGGAGGAAGGAAAGCAACGACCAGAACTGAGCACAACTTAAGCAGTGCACCCCGCCCTGCAGTATGTGCAGGGATCTGTGTCCTCACAGCCACTGTGCAAAGCAGTGCACCCCCAGTGTGTGATCTGTGCCCCACACGGTCACTGTGCAATGCAATGCACGAGCAGAGTGTGATCTGTGCCCCACACGGTCACTGTGCAATGCAATGCACCCCCAGTGTGTGATCTGTACCCCACACGGTCACTGGGCAAAGCAAGGCACCCGCAGGGTGTGATCTGTGCCCCACACAGCCACTGGGCAATGCAATGCACGAGCAGTGTGTGATCTGTGCCCCACACGGTCACTGGGCAATGCAAGGCACCCCCAGTGTGTGATCTGTGCTCCACACAGCCACTGTGCAATGCAATGCACCAGCAGTGTGTGATCTGTGCCCCACACGGTCAATGGGCAATGCAAGGCACCCCAAGGGTGTGATCTGTGCCCCACACGGTCACTGGGCAATGCAAGGCACCCCAAGGGTGTGATCTGTGCCCCCACACGGTCACTGGGCAATGCAAGGCACCCCCAGGATGTGATCTGTGCCCCACACAGCCACTGTGCAATGCAATAGCAGTGTGTGATCTGTGCCCCACACGGTCACTGGGCAATGCAAGGCACCCCAAGGGTGTGATCTGTGCCCCACACAGTCACTGGGCAATGCAAGGCACCCCAAGGGTGTGATCTGTGCCCCACACGGTCACTGGGCAATGCAAGGCACCCCAAGGGTGTGATCTGTGCCCCACACGGTCACTGGGCAATGCAAGGAACCCCCAGGGTGTGATCTGTGCCCCACATTGTCACTGGGCAATGCAAGGCACCCGCAGACGGTCACTGGGCAATGCAAGGCACCCCCAGTGTGTGATCTGTGCCCCCCACACGGTCACTGGGCAATGCAAGGCACCCCCAGGATGTGATCTGTGCCCCACACAGCCACTGTGCAATGCAATAGCAGTGTGTGATCTGTGCCCCACACGGTCACTGGGCAATGCAAGGCACCCCAAGGGTGTGATCTGTGCCCCACACAGTCACTGGGCAATGCAATGCACGAGCAGTGTGTGATCTGTGCCCCACACGGCCACTGTGCAAAGTAATGTCCCAAAATGTGCCACCACACCCCCTGTGGACACCAAACTTGTCCTCTCTGCACAAAACCCCTAAAATCTGTTACGACGATGACAAATCTGCCCTGACCATACACCCGACACACGGAGATGCCTAGGGGCTCACAGTCCGCGTGCAGCACCGCCGACGCGCTGGAAGCTCGCAAAGGCATTTTCCGTGATGCAGCGGGGCCCCTCCGGGACCAAGGGCACGCCCTCCCGCACAGGCTCTGCCAGGGGGAGTTCTGCCCCTCACCCCTTTGCACAGCGGCTGCTCACGCCCCGTTTTCTCCCTCCCCTGGCGCAGAGCCGGACCAGCCCCTGCCAGGGGCTGTGCACAGCGAGAGGAGCCGCCGCTTCCGGGCTCAGCCCCGCCTGCAGCTCAGCGCTTTTGGTTCTCCCAGTGGCCACTTCTTCTAAGGAGCCCGGATAGCTCAGTCGGCAGAGCATCAGACTTTTAATCTGAGGGTCCAGGGTTCAAGTCCCTGTTCGGGCGAATCCTCCCAACTCTTTTTTTTTTTTTAATTCTTCCTTTATTGTTCAGTCTCTTTTCCCCCTGTTCCGCCTTCGCCTAGGTTGTTCCCCCCGCAGCAGCCGCTGCAAAGCCCCCCCCGGCCCGGCTCCACTCCCCGCGGGGGGAGCAGCGCGGGGCTCGTGCAGGGAGGTGACACAGGCGCGCGCTCGGTAAAAAGACTTGGGGGGGCTTTTAAAAACTCAGCACTTGGAGTCCGCCCCCCCCTCGCCCTCCGAAGCAGCGTCCACGGCCTCCCCTCCTGAAAAAGCTTCTGCGCCCGAACAGGGACTTGAACCCTGGACCCTCAGATTAAAAGTCTGATGCTCTGCCGACTGAGCTATCCGGGCGCTCTTGTATACAAGCCTTTTTCTGCTGTATACATGGTACTTGGCAAACGCAGCTCCCCTTGGCTTCAGCCTGTCCAGGGATTCCACCCCAGGCACTGCTTAATGGCTAGGCTGGTCCGGGAGAGGGCTGGGGGCCCTGAGCCTGCAATGCCTTGTTTGGCGGGATCCTTGCACCCACCCGGTTTGCCCCCCATTGGAAAGAAGTAAGACTCTGGCTGGGCCTGGCAGGATGGGGATCTAAAGTTGCACAGTGCAGGGACTGTGAAAATTGGTGCTCACAATGAATTAATATTAGTATGGCAATTCTAGCCTCTTCTGCATTTTCATGACCATTGAAAATAAGTGGGTCTAGGCACCTAGGAATCAGATTTCAGCTTCACAGCCCTGTTAGTCCGTATTCGCAAAAAGAAAAGGAGGATTTGTGGCACCTTAGAGACTAACAAATTTATTGGAGCGTAAGCTTTCGTGAGCTACAGCTCACTGCATCGGATGCATGGTTAGTTCATCGGAATGCATCCGATGAAGTGAGCTGTAGCTCACGAAAGCTTATGCTCAAATAAATTGGTTAGTCTCTAATGTGCCACAAGTCCTCCTTTTCTTTTTGCACCTAGGAATGACCATCTCAGCTCAGTCCAGGGGCTGTCTAGTCCAGTATCCCATCTCCAACAGTGGCCAGCACCAACTGCTTTAGAAGAAGGTGTAAGAAACCCTGCAGTGGCAGATGCAGGATAATCCCAGGAAAAGATCTCCCTAATCCCTTATGAAGATTGGTTTAAACCCTGAAACGTGAGGTTTTTTAATCTCTCCCAGAAGTCTTTGTCTGCTTTAACTTTTATAGCTGGCCATTCTTGTCATCTGTATAACCTGTCCCCTTTTGTTAATGCCCTGATGCACTGCTCCCCACCCACCCCAGTCCTTGGTGCCTGACCCTGGGAGCCTTGGGGATGAGAAGTGCTATATAATTGTAAAGCACCAATATACAGCTGATGATTATACAGATCTGCCTCTTAATCCAGCAATTGGTTCTATTTAAGGAGAAAGGATGGGGCCTGGCAGCTAGGGAAGGGGAGTTTATTTTTCGTGTGATTAAATATGAAGCATCAGTAAAGGCAGGGGAGAGCTGGCCAGCTGGAATGCCATTGGGTTTGGAGGGCTCAGATTAGGAGACAGGGTTATTGTGAGGTGCAAGGGAACACAGTGAGGTGCCTTTGCCTGGAATCCAATCAAGTGAGTCATGGACGTTTAGTATCATTGTAGTTATACTGATGCTTTATATGTATACAGCACTTTTACTCTCCAAAACTCCCAGGATCAGGAATCCAGGACTGGGGTGGGTGGTGAGCTGTGCATCAGGAAATTAACAAAAGGGGACATGGTGTGTGGATGACAGGAACATTAGCTGGAATAATTCTCCTTTGTTTTTGGCTGGCCTCCTCCAGGCCAAATAGGGCTATCACAGGGAGCCTGGCAGAAGGAATGGAATCAAGCAAAGGAAAAATTAGACTGAATATGTGAAAGAGGAGATCTGTTACACAGAGGCATCATTTCCCCAAGGGTAGGAGTGGAAGCCATATCATTTGGGATATTTCAAATTATTCTGGATAAAGTGCTAGGAAATAAACTGCAGAAAACCATCCCACCCTGGGGAAAGGATGAGTAACTAGACCATTTCTAATGGGTCTGATGTCTCTAGCATCTCTGGCCTCAGCAATAAGAATACTGACCTAGGGAGCTTTAACAGCACCATGCTATAACTAATCAGCTTCAGTGTGGTGTAGTGGGAGGGCTAAAGTCAAGCACCGAGTAAGTGCTACTCTTCCAACATTTGCATTTCTTTCCTCCAATGCAATTGTTATCTTTCTCCATTGGGGGGCAGATTTTACCAGCAAATTTTTTGGATTATTAACTGCATGGAAGTAAACACCTTTTATTGAAAAAGTCACTAAGGCAACGACCTGATGTGCAAACCTTAACACTGGGTGCAAGGTCCGGGGTATAAAATTATGACATTCACTATGGGCTTCTATGATTTGGTTTTCTCCCACACCTTTTAGAACTGTCTGTAAATGGCCTTTGTGAGGGAAGACTCTGCTGCAGGACTGGTTAGTTCATGAAAGATTCTTTCCTATGTGAAGAATCCATCATTATTGTTAATCCCCAGAGTGCTGTAGGGTTAACATGCTGTTTGACCAAGTGCTTAAAAAGACAAGGCGACAGATTTGCAAAAGTGCTCAGCTCCCAGTTAGGAATCTAAATCTAGTGAACAGATTTCCAAAAGGGCTCAGCAGCTCCCACTCAGAACAACAACTCAGGGTACTGTGCCCTTTTCAGAATCTTCCCATTTAGATGCCCAACTGGGAGCTGTGGTCTTTGGAGAATCTGGTCCCACTTTTGGGTGCTGAGCATTTTTGAAAATCTGAGCCAAGATTCCAACAATTTTATAGTCTAACTAGGAGAGTGGCCCAAGTTTTAAAAGTACTGAGCCACCACAAACTCCACTGCAGTCAATGAGAGCTGCCGGTGCCTTTGAAAATCAGGCCATTGCAACTCGGGAGGGGGGGACAAAATCAAACACGCGGCGGTACAGAGGCAGCACAGATGATGAGCTGAGTGTGGGAAGGTGTCTTGGGAGACTGGAGGAGGAGCAAGGCGCTTGGAATAACCAGATGGTGATGTGCTGACCCCAACCAGCCCATAAATCAAAGGGGCTTGTGACAGTAACCTCAGCTGGCCTGGTGGTGAGCTCAGTGGAATAAATGTCCAATTTGTTATGATCTCATAGGGTGAGTTTAATTCCTGATGTTTGAAATATATATTTTTAAAATTAATTTCTGGTGAAAGGTCCCAGATTGACAGCCCTGGAGTAAGGCCCATCTCTTAGTAATACACACAGCATGTCCGGCACAAGCAGCTTCAAGGCAGGTGTCCTCCACGCTTCTCTGTCATGTGCTTCTAGGCTCCCCAAACCTGGGGACCCTCTCTAGCTCTGAATGGCAAAGTTGGGTCTCCATGTTCTTGGCCTTGCTGCTGAGACTGAGGTTGGCAGTTTTGCCCCGTGGGTACCATTCAGTTAGAACTGGACAATACTTTTATTATATGAAATTACAGATATTTATTGTAGTCTCTAACACCTCATCAGTGGGGAGCACTTTGAAAATTAGCATGGTAGTTTGGACTCTAAAAATGTTGTAATTCTCCAAGCGTCAGGGGAAAAGACAGAACTTCCATCGTACCTCTGGGATGGTCACCTGTGTGTCAGTGAAAAAAAAGGACAAGTGCATGTTAAATATAGGGACATAGTTTGTTCCTGAGAGACAGCAACCCACAATGTGTTATTCATGCTGCAAAATCATGCACCCCACTAAAAGCACAGATTTGTGTCACAAGGCAGGATCCTGTGCATGGTTACTGCTGAAATACAGAACAAACTGAGAGCTTTTAGTCATGTCACATAATGGAAGGTGCTCAGATACTACCGTGATGTGGGCAATATAAGAACCTGTACAGAATCCAATATAAAGTACACTCCACAGCGTTGCCAACTCTCACTATTTTGTCATGAGTCTCACAATATTTGGTGTTTTTCTTAAAGCCCTAGTTCCTGGATTCATGTGTATAGGTGAGAATCTCAGCTTTTATTTAAAAAAAAAATAAGTTTAATGGATATGACCCAAGTGCACTCTGAGGGCTCAGAAACAAATAAAATGAACCCAAAACTTAAAAAAAAGAAAAAAGATTTGCAAACTAATCTCATAATTTTTTGAGACCAAATTCATGATTTTTTAACTCTGGGGCTGACGAATCTAAGACCCCCTTTACCCATGGAGAAGGGGGTGGGAAAGAGAGGAAGGGAGGCACTGGGTTTAGGGACCTGATTTGCCTTTGGTTGCTTCAGAGAGCAATCAGTGTGCTTGTGGCTGGCTCTTTCAAAGCAAGTTTTCAGGGGTGCAATGCTTGAGGTCTCCAGGAGATGGCACATCCCTTTTCTTCTCCTCTTCTCTATTGTCTTCCCCTGGCTGCATCGCTTTCTCTCTCTCTTTCTGTGCCTAGTTCGCTTTGCTCTGTGGGGATTTTGCAGTCTGATGGCTTCACCCCTTCCTGCCATCTACCATCCGAGGAGGGACGCTTTTCTGCATTTACTCCTTTGATTTTATCTGTCCCACAGATGCACAAGCATCTATTCTGGACAAGATCACACTGAGGATTTTTGGAAGAACCATCCACAGGAGGAAGAGGGGTGTGTGTGTGTGTGTGTGAAAGACCCACAGGGAGGAAGAGTAAGAGGGAGCACACAAAATAACACACGTGCAGTATTTTCACAGCCCAGGAAATCGCAGTGCAAACATCAGGTAAGAAACTGACCAGCGGCTGCTCTCGGGGGTGGAACTGGGCAGGAGGGGGGACGTGAAATTGACTCGGAGCTGTTTGACATTGATTAGGCAGAGCCTGGGATTAACATGGGGAAGGAATTTCCCGTTTGAAAAAATGGAAACATTGAAGGTGCAACAATACAGGGAGAAGGAAAAGGTTCTTCCACTGCAGTCCCAGCCCTGGATATAATGTAGCAGCAAAAGCCAGAAGTCGGTAGCAGGTTGCTGGAGGAGGGGGGCTGTTGACTGATCCCAACTGCAGGGGAATGTTTGTGGGGGTGGAAGGCAAATCCCTGGTTTATTTTAACCTCCTTTCCTAGCTGCAGGGCGTTCTGAGATGGTTATTTCAAATAAGTGATACCGGTTTTTATTTTAATCTCCCCCCCACCCCTCCCCTTTTGGAGTAGCGGGGAGCGGGTCTTTCAGTGGATTTAACATGTGACTAAATGGCCAGGATCTCCTTGGAGACATTTGTTTTGCTTTCCAGCCTCCTTCCAAGGCTCTTTTTGCTCCCAGCAGAAAGAAGGGAGACCGGGCCACAAAAAATAAATACATTTCACAACAAAGCAGAGCGGATCCTGGTGTCTTCCTCTCTGCTATGACTTTTCCAGTTGGCAGGATTGAGAAAATGTTTCCCCCTTTGTTAAGATTTTTCTTTTTCGTATTTGCAAGCAATAAAACAAGCCTCCAAGGAGTGGGAAAGTGCATGGCGGCCTTGAAAGACGTTTAGGATTTGGGATCTGTTCCTGTATGTGATTATATTTTTTAAAAGGTGACGTGCAAACACCAGGGGAATTCGGCCCCCAGTAGGGAACTTGTAGAGTTCCACTCCTTCTTGAAGTCTCCCATTGGTTAACAACACTCGTTTCTGTGTTTATTTTCATTCTGGTCCCCTGTTGCGTGACAAGACTGTTTGTATATTACATTTAAGGGAGACATAAGGAACTTATTTATGCACTGTATGTATAGACTGCTTTATCTGTAATGTATATGGATCCTACTGTAAGCCTGGTTAAAATGATAATCAGCATAGCAAAATCCATAATGAAAGAGACACTCTTGCTTTTTTCCTCGTAAAAGAAATCGTACCTGCCCTATTAAGAGAAAGTTTTGGTGCTAAATTGGATCATATACAGAGTTATTGTGATTCATTTCCTGTGCGCAGTCCAAAAAAATCAAGCCCAGCCTCCCCCCCCCGAACTGTAAACCCTAAAAATAATAGCAAAATAAAACAGGATTTTGGGAGAGCTGGATAGTGCACTAAATAATCAAATCGAATGAAAACAAAATGTTGGAACTTGACCATTAAGTGTACAGTCAGCCTGAAAAAGTTGCATTATTTTTATTAGCCAGACAATACAGCAATCTGCATCAAATTATAAAGTTGCCTGTCAGCAAAGTCTTAGTGGTAGAGAGATCAAGCTCTAGATTTTCTGTTCTATTCCATGATGTCAATCTCCCCCTGCTGCTCCAGATTTCTGCTGGGTTGGAGCAGGGTGTATATATGTGTTTCTCCTAACTCACAAGGGGCAGAGATCAGATTCCTTGTGCTGCTCGACAGGGCTCCTGTTCTTAGCATGGGGAAGGAATGTGTGTGTGTTAGATATTGCATTTTTAAAAAGAAGGCGCTTGTCATGGTATTGATCATGTCACAGTAAACTGTGATGTTTTCCTGCTTTTGGAAAGGGATATCCTAGGCCCTGCTCTTGCAAATTCTTATGTATATGCTTAATGGTAAGCACCGGGTTTTAATGGGGCTATTCATGTGCAGAAAGGTAAGCATGCGCTTAACTGTTTGCAGGGGCTATGCTATAGCAAGCTGATAGCAGTGTGATCCGATAAATACAACCTTGCTTTTTAATGTCAACCGCAGCATAGCTATTCGAGAGAGAAAAAATGTGATTGGCAAACCAGGCTTTCTAGCCCCACCAATGTAACAGGGCAGATGAACACTCATTAGCCACCTTACTGTGAGTGGATAATGTTAAACAAAAGGCAAAGTGGGATCAGGCAGAGCATCAGCAGAGCTTCTGGGTCCTAAAAGCATCTGCCTTTGGCCTTTTACTTCTGTGGGCAGCCAGTAGAACAGCCCCCCCCCCCCCCGCCCCGTCATATGTTTATAGATAAATAGATCAAGTTTGTGTGTATAATCTGAATGCCGGTAATGGATACATTTGTGTGTGTGTGTGTGTGTCACTGTAAGGTGTGCTCCCATCAGCTCCATACATGTAGTGGGCCAGATACTCCCAGGGTGTTGTGCAGAGTTCCTGGGGCAGCAGGTAGGGGTAGGGGTAGGGGTGGGGGCTGTAACAGTAGGTAGCCAGGCAGCCTCACCCTCCTTACGGGGAGCATGGAGTATGCTAATGCAATGTACCATCTCAGCAGCCTCCCCTGGTGGGATAGGCAGGGTTCTATCGGGCACTAGCTGTGAGCTAAGGCTCTCCCTGGCAGAAGCCCAGAGGCTGGGGGTAGTAGGGTCCTGCCCTCCTTTGGGATGAAGCCCCCTGTAATTTACCTATGTCAGCATCAGTGCATCTGGCCCTGTGTGTGCACACATAATACAGAGTCCCTCTAGGCCTGCTCTCCTCTCACTTACACCAGTCTTGATCAGGAGTAACCAGTTTGAAACTGAGATGAAAATCCTCACTGTTATACACCGAGTGGGCCTGAAAGTGTTAGGAGATGGTCCCACTTACAGATCGGAAGGCGGATTTTCCTCTCATTTACCCTTGAGGTCAATCGGGTGTAGCTGCATCAAAGCCATGGAGTCACTGGTGTAAATGAAAGGAGAACAACCCCCCGATTGGTTTCTAGCAGCTCCGTTTGGCCTGCACTTGGCGCAGCATTGCTGATGCATAACAATGTGCGTCCAGCCCTTGGCCAGGTTGCTCGGTCTGACTTAGGCCTGGGATGTCTGAAGGCACGTGGGGATCATGCAGGGTCCTTGCCCCTGCAGCCACCATCAAACCCAAGAGAATCATGAATGGTTTAATTGTTGAGCATTCTCCAGCTGATTTCTGCTGCAAGAATGAATGTGCCAGGGAGAGGTTGACTAGCGCTGTACAAGCAGGAAATGGAGATTGGAGAACAGCTGAAGGGACTGTCTCTGTAACTGTGGTTTAAACTTGGCTTCAGCTGATTTTTCTCACACTCTTGCCGTGACTAGTTCTGTCTGGGTCTAGCTGTGCCACCCAGCTTCGAAATTCCCTTTCCCAGGCCCTTACCCTGGCACCGTGCTAACCGCACAGGCCTTTCCCCAGGGCTGCAGAGGGGCGATGGTATTTGCAGAAACTTGGAGAGGGGCGGGGGGGGGGGGGGCAGAGAGGGAAGGAAGGAATACTGGCCAACTCCTACATCACTTTCAGTGCTGCCCAGCGGAAGTTCCTCCGTGGGATGCCGCAGGCTGCTTTGTGAGGTGACTCTATAACCCAGGCAGAGAGGATAAAACAATCATTTCATTGGCAATGGGCTTGTGTTACTGGGGGGTGGAGTGAGATTTTGCAGGTACCTTTTTCTTCAAGGGATGTGGGATGCTCTATTTGGGGAGAAAGAACTCCACCTGCATAAGGTCTGCAGCTGTAGATTCACCTTACAGGGGTGATCCAGGAGGATCCACCAGATAGTGACTTCCAATGCAAGCTCCCTTCACAGGATACATCGTCCTTGCTAGAAGTGTGTAGGAAAGGATCAGATATCCAAAAGCAAGGAGGCACAGCGAGCTCCAGTGGGGAGACAGGGAGATAGAGGTTATGTTTATAAAGAGGAGAGAATTCACTCTCATTTGTGCTCGGGGAGAGGGAGGAGCAGGCCTGAGAAGCATAAAGCACCAGCCTTCACCTTGTGGGCTGCAGGTTCCATCCATCCTACAGCACCGAGTCTGAGTAGCCTCATTCCCAGCAGCAGACAGTAAACGCTGTCCCCCGGGCCTGGTACTGGCAGAGTCAGTAACTGCAAGTGCACCAGAGTCCAGGCATGAGTCAGTCCTGTCGTGCTCAGAGCTGCCAAGGTTTCAAACCCCTTGTAGGGGAGGGAACAGGCCTGCAAGGTGCACCCAGTTTGCAGCTGCTGCTTGTGTCAGGTGAGCTCTTCTGGCTCTTCCTGGATGCCTGTTCTTAACCGGCACCTGTTACCGTGTGGTGCTGGCTCAGCTGTGTAAACATGCTTCTGGAGGCGGGTGTAGCCCAGATAGCTAATGCAGCTGCTTGGGAGCTGTTTACAGTTCAACGGCAAAAAGCCTTTCTGTCGTAAGCACCTCCTGAACATTCAAGGACTCGGCTCTATCAAAATCCAGAGGGGCTCTGAGAAGGGATACAAGACTGCTGAGGGCTGCAGAGAGTGGAAATACCATTGGGGTACGTGTATGTGTGCAGATAGCCACACGTAGGTCTGATTTATTCAGAGTAATTGGGGGTAAGGGTGACTATTGATGTATCAGAACCCAGCAGCCAGCGTGCTGAGCTCCTCTGACAATCTGTCCATACACATCACAATCGCAGCTGAGCTGTCTTGAAAATCCCGACCTGATTTTGAGTGCTGATCACTTGAGAATCTGGCCCAGAGCTCTTTTGCACCTCTGCCCCCTGGATGTGCCCTTTGCCTGAGGCCACGATCGGGGGAAGGGGCCTTCCCCAGCTGTATGAATTGACATATGCCGTGGAGCTACAAACCAAACTGAAACCCTTGCACAGGAAATGGAAATGGGTGCGTTGCAGAAGGTTCCGACTTATCGTGGGCTTTCAGACACCAAGTGTCATTGCAGCACCAGCGCACTTGAGGACAGAGATGAGAGACCATCAATGTATAGAAAACGTGGAAAGGGGGAGAAGGCCCCGTTTCTGCTGATTCTAGCCAGGCCGGCCCTGTGACGGATTGGACACCTTTGAGGTCTTGACCTGTCACGTTTGCACGATGTGCCACCAGGCTCCTGGGGCTGATGTACCCCAGTGTAAATGGAGGCTATGTAAGTTAAGGTGAAGCTCTAGACCTAGCAAGTCACGGCTCCTCTTTTGCACTTGCTCCCTTCCTTGCAAGGGTGCAGAGTCAAACTGGGGGGAAGGGAGGTGCAGAGGGAAATGGGCTTCGCCTGATCCCCATCGTACTAATGAGGGGCTTGGCAAATGGTCCCCTCCTCGGCACTCTCTCCTAGGCTGCAGTAACCTGATCGCTATGCAGCAGCATCTCCCTAATGCAAGATTAGGTTCCCCCGTGCTTCCCATCCTGCTCAGCACGTTGCACCTTGCACCTGTCTGTGCAGCATTCTGCACCTGTGCAGCGCAGAACTGACCTTACCGGGGCTGAGTGGGTGGGCAGAACATCCAACATTCCCAGGAAGCCCCCCAGCCCACCGAACAGTAGGTGAGATGGCCCTCTGTCTAGAGTTATAGGTTTGAAGGCCAGAAGGGATCTTTCTGATAATCTAGTCTGACTTCCCGCATAACCCAGACCAGAGAACCTCCTGCCGTGACTCCCACATCCAGCCCATACCTTGTGATTGAGCTAGAGCATGTTTTTTGAGAAAGGCGTCTTGTCTTGACTGAAAGCCTTCCAGCGATGGGGCCCGGAAGTTGTATCTTCTATTAGTTACAGTGGTAGGTGGCATAAGCCCCCATCTGTGCTACAAAATTGAGAGACCTCGTAGTTAGAACTTAGTAGGGTCTCCCCTGAGTAGACTGACCTAAACCATGTGATGGAACCTCACCACAGCAGGAGGTGGGAGACTTGGGCCGAACATGGGGCTATATATAAATATAAACCCTGCTCCACCTGCCTAGTCACAATTCCCCCTCACTCTGCTTTCAGGCTTGTTTGGCTTTGATCACAGGGAGCTGCTCAGTTGCAAGGCCACTGGGCGATGCAGAGTTCAATCCAGATGTGCTGGAAGCCTCCCATCTCTGTCTATCCATCGCTCAGGGGTTTCCCGTCCTGTCCTCACCAGCTACCCACCTTCCCGCAGCAGGATTTCCTCCCGAGGGTGGAAATGCGTAGAGAAATGATGGAAGAGCCTGTGTCATCAGCAGCTCCACATCCTGCCTGCCTGATCCAGAGGGCCTTGGACTGAATTGGACTCAGCACCGCTATTAATAGGAAACATTGTGCCTTAAAGAGGAAGAAACACATAATGCTCCAGATTGGAAGCAAACTGCTCTCTATTCACCGGGCACCTTCCCGTCAGTGTGCATATATAGCGCAATGCAGGAGCATATCTGGATGGCTTTAGCATAGCACAGTTCCCAACGGAAAGGTCTGATCCTGCTCGATGTCAGCACCCACAATGCCTCGTGGCTTCAGAGTGAGCTCTACACCTTGCCGGATAGCACACAAAGGCCTCCGGCTCATGGCAGGGAGTCTAAAGCCATGGGCCAAGATTTCCAAAGGGCAGCCAGTGATTTTGGGTGCTCCACCTGAGACCATTTAAAGGAGCCTGATTTTCAAGGTGCTGAGCACCTGCCCTCTGCAAATCAGGTCTGTTATAAGGTGTCACAAGTGGGGCCCTGAAAATCCCTGGTCACTTTTGAAAAGTAGGCCAGAGTATGTAGGGCAGAGGGAAAAGGTGTCAGGGACACGGGTGGGTCAGGGGATGGCTGCTAAGGCTGGATCTATTCCACACTCACGTGAGCCTCTGAAATGTTGTCGTAATTCATCGATTCAGAAGGTTACCTGCAGTCCACAGAGAGATGTTGCTACACTGGCAATTAGCACCTAGGTAGCTGCAGTGATCAGTGCTGTTTAAATAGCTCTGATAGAAACTGACATGAGGCAGGTGGCCCTGTTGCAGATCCTGTTAGTTTCACTGTTGGAGAGGGATTGTGCTGGGCAGGGCCCTACAATCATGCATTCATTGATCAGTGGACACAGTCAGAATAATTGAAGCCAGAGCACTGTCCAGTAACATGGGCCCCACACACCAACTGGGGAAAAACGGTTTGTACAACTGGTCATTGGGGTTTGCAAAATCTAAGTTCTATTGTACGTACCAACAGCCACCCTATGCGTTTTCAGGGTAACGGTGCTCATCTCAGAGAAATAGCTCTGTGTAGCGAAGCCCGTTGGCAACAACCAGCTGCAGGCAGGCCCATCTCTGACCCAGTTTTGAACAGGGGCTTACCACTGAGATGTTCTGGGGTGTAGCTGGCCCCGAGGGGTGGTCAGGAGTGTACAATTTGTTGGGAGGAGAGCTGCTCGGAATTTCTTTTTTGCTGCCAAAAATCTGGACCGAAAGGAAAATTCTTTCCTCTCCACTGACATTTTTCTCTCACATTTTGGTGTTTTCCTTGAAAACTGATTTGTATTCTTTGTTTAAAATTTTGGTTGCCAGAAGCGGAAATGTTTCTATATTTGGGTTTTTGTTTTTTAAAAAAACTGAAAGACTTGAAAAATGTCAGTGAAAACCCAAGAATGGACAATTTTTAGGGCGAAATTCTCCCTTTTGTTGCAAAAGCCGTTTTCTGTTCAGTATTTGGATGGAGAATTTTTGACCAGCTCCACCCCCAAGTCCTCCAGATGCTGTTGTTATTGTCCAGGGCCCCCTTCGTGTAGTTCAAATCAGTCCTTACACTGGATGTTCCTTAGACTCCCTCTCTTTGCTCTCCCCATTCAGGGCCTGACCCAAAGCCCATCAATGGAAATTTTTCTTTTGCCTTCCATGGGTTTTGGATCAGGCCTTCATTTCCTCTTGCCTTCCTGCCCCCCTCCCCGACTCCCTCTGTCTCTCTCCCTCCCACCCCACCCTCACAGTACACCTCTTTTTGAGCCAGAGGTGCAACTTTTCCATGTGTTACCAATACATAGGGTGACCAGACAGCAACTGTGAAAAAACAGGACCAGGGGTGGGGGGTAATAGGTGTCTATATAAGAAAAAGTCCCCAAAAACGGGACTATCCCTTTAAAAACGGGACATCTGGTCACCTTACCAATACATGCATCCCACTCTCAGTTGCAGATGAAATGCAGGGAGTATGTAAGCAAAGGCCACCTGGGCATTGAGTGCTTGCCCTGCTAAACCACACTCACGTTAAACTATGGGCCTGGATACATCTCTTCCTTGAAAGCTCCTGCTATTTATTTGTTTATTTCCTTGCTTGAGGGGACATTCCAGCAGGAGGTCTGTGAGCTGCTCCTAGGGTGATCAGATGTCCCGATTTTATAGGGACAATCCCGATTTTTGGGTCTTTTTCTTATATAGGCTCCTATTATCCCCCACGCCGTGTCCCAATTTTTCACATTTGTTGTCTGGTGACCCTAGCTGCTCTGGCTGTAGCAGGCTGCTCTGTACAAATCAGATCCCCCTCTCAAGGTGCTGTCCCTGTCCTGTGGCTTTTCCCACAGGGCGTCGTCTTGATCTACGCTTAAGGCACCAGGCGAGGTCTCAGGAAATCTGTGGTCACTTCCTGGCTCTGTCTGTGTGACATTGGCCAGTTAGCCTTTGCTTCAGTTCCCCATTTGCAGAATGGGGAGAATTACCCTTCTTTTCTCCCAGCCTGTGTCTACTTTGATTCTAAGCTGTGGGACAGGGACTGCTTCTTACTATGCATTTGTGCACTGCCTAGCACACTGGGGCCCTGTTCTCAGGTGGGGTCTTTACGCGCTATGCCACTCCTGTAATACAAATAATATGACTACTAGTGTCTGTCCCACGTGAACCTAAGGTTATCTCGCATTCCCAAGCCCCAGAGATGCTGAATCAGATCCGGAGCAGGAAGGTATGGGAAATGCTGCCTATGCTAAAGGAGCAAATCCCAGCAGGTTTAGCTGGGTCCTTCACTTCGGGTACAGATGGTTGTGAATATAAACGCCCTCCGTCTTGGAGGGAGTTTGGAGCTGCTCTTTGGCTTACAGCCCCATCACTGACTCTGAGTCTCTATCCCATGTCAGGGATCTCTGGCTGGTGGAGAGGCGTTGTGTTCCTGCTTGCTCTGCTCCTTTGCCATTCTCCAGTTATTCATGTTACAAGAGACTCTAGAGACTGGAGCCCCGTTGTGCAAGGTGCTGTACATGCACACAGTAAGAGGCAGTCCCTGCTCTGAACAGCTTACAATCTAGATAGATGAGCAAGACCAAGGAAGCATTCCCTCTACACACATGCGCGAGGTCACAGGTTAGGTACCGAGAGGTGAAGTGACTTGCCCAAGGTCACAAAGTGAGCAAGTGGCAGAGCTGGGACTAGAATGTAGCTCTCCTGCCTCCCAGCCTGGTGCTCTATGGGCCATACTGCCTGCGAGAGGCCTGCCCTGGGAATGACCCTTATAGATGCAGTAGTCAAGGCAGAATGCCGCCAGCTTCAAGCTGCTGGCTGGGAATGAGGCTGCGCGGATGCAGTTCAGGCGGGTGTTGTAGGATGGCTGGAAGCTGGAGCCTGACGGAAAAGGCTCTGGCCTTCACCTTTTTCAGGCTTGCTCCTCCCTCTGTCTGGTTATAAATGGGTGTGAATTGTCCCCTCTTTATAGGCATAGCCTCCATCTCCCTGGCTCCCACAGGCCTCCCTACGGGGCCTGCTCTGCCTCCTTGACCTTGGATGTTTGATGCCTTCTCAGATGCTTCAAACGTTTCTGCCTCTGAACAGCAGCTGTGGGAGAGGGGAAAGCCCACGTTGCACATTGCTCTGCAAGCATCCAGGAGCTCTCTCCAGGCAGATGTGCTTGCATTGACTCCCCCTTCCTAGATAAGCCGACATGAGCATCATCTCCCAGTCCCTACACCAGAGCCTGTCCCTGCATCCACTGTATGTGCTGCATCTGCTCCAGGGCTGAGCAAGGGGGGTGGGGACTCACTAGAGAGTTCACTCTGCTGTGAATTCCCACAGATCTTTACACAATTTTCTGCTTGGTTTCCCTTGTCCCTCCCCAGAGTGGAGCAGGTGGTGCTCAGCTGCTGGGAGCGGAGCGGGCACACAGCAGGCTGTTCGCATTTGGGCTGGTTTAACCCTTAATGTGTGCAGATGCATGTCTCTGTACCAGATGGGTGACACCCGTCCTCATCCCCCACCCCCTCTGATGCTCATCACTTTGGACAGGGTTAAACTCATCCTCCCTGGTTCTGTGCTGTCTGACCAGGAGCTGGGTTGCTTGGTAAACCGGATAATGTCACTCCGGTTGCGATCCCACCTCTGCCCTTCTGGCTTTGCTGCTATTCCAGGGACACAGCTATGTGTTGCCCCCCCCCCCCGGCCCCCCTCCCCCCCGTGGCATCTCCGTAATCCCCACTGGAAGGCAGACATGCCATGGCATACAATGGGATCACTAATGCAGCAGGTGCAGCTAGCAGGGTGTAAAGAAAGGCCTGAAAGAGAACAAAAGTGTCTCTCCAGTCCTTTTAAAATTGTACCTGCCATTGACCTGGCCCCATGCGCTTGGATACTATAGGTAGGGGGGGAATAGAAAGTCCTGAAATAGAGAGCGTGAACACAATATCTTTGCTGGGATAACAGCTCCTAATGCTTTGTTACGATGCACCCACATTCCAACCACAGACAGCAACTATGAGGGGGGAAAGTGGCTCCTGGTTGGGCTGATTGCTAGCGAAAGGGAGCATGAGAGGAAAATCAAAGTGAACGTCGAACAAGCCATAGGTCTAAAGAAATGGGGTGATTCTGGACTTTGGTGGTGGGGATTTAGAGCCATTTACCAGTAGGTCGCTGGTTTGAATCCAGGATCATGTTGGTGGCAAGCAAAATTATTTCCATCAGATAACTGTGGGGTGAGCCATCTGGAATCAGCTTGGCAGGTGTCGGTCCAATTCCCATCTTCACAACCCCCCTGCCCCCGAATTTCTAATAAGTACATTATGGAAACAAAGCCACTGCCATGACTGCTGGCCGCGGAGGGGGCACGTCCCTCTTGGTCATTTTCCCCGGCAGTGCAAGGCGCAGGCGTATTGGCAGAAGGCGGTGTGGGGGAAGTTTGCCTTGCAGCCATCTGTGCTGTACCTGAGGATAGCTAAGCAATGGTTCTCAGCCAGGGGTAAGTGTACCCCTGGGGTACACAGAGGTCTTCCGGGGGTACATCAACTCCTCATCTAGGTATTTGCCAGGCTACATAAAAAGCACTAGCAAAGTCAGTACAAACAAACATTTCATACAGACAATGACTTGTTTATACTGCTCTGTATACTATACACTGCAATGTAAGTACAATATTTATATTCCAGTTGATTTATTTTGTAATTACATGGTAAAAATGAGCAAGTCAGCAATTTTTCAGTACTAGTGTGCTGTGACACTTTTGTATTTTTATGTCTGATTTTGTAAGCAAGTAGTTTTTATGTGAGGTGAAACTTGGAGGTACGCAAGACAAATCAGACTCCAGAAAGGGGTACAGTCATCTGGAAAGGTTGAGAGCCACTGGTCTAGAGGATGTCAGTACCCAGGGCTGCAGATCTGGGACCTCTAATCAGCATGAAATGATCTCTCTGTAAATCTCCTTGCAGGACGTGTGGGAGAGGACTGACTCTTTTGAGACACCCAAGATGTAGAAAGGAAATGCTCCTGTTGGAGCGTGTGTGTGTGTGTGTGTGTGTGTGTGTGTGAGACAGAAGAGAGAAAGAGAGAGAGAGGAGTGGCGTGTGTGGTGGTGAACTTTCCCCTCCGTGTGTCTGAAAGGCCTGCTGCTCCAAGCCATAGGGCTGCCTCCTTGTGCATCACACCAGCTGTGCAAAGCAATCAGTTCAGCCATGCATAGCAAAGAGAAAAGGGGGCTGGGCCTTTCTTCCCCCCCTTCCCCCCCCCCCCCCGGGTTAGATTTTCAGCATGGTTCTGTCTGCCTCACTGCCTCCCCACCAAGCCCCTCCGCCTATGCCCTTGGTCAACCCTTGAGGGTATCTGTCTGTTAATTTACAGTATCATGTGTGCTAGGAGGAATCCATCTGCATGCAAGGGGATGGGGGTGGGGTCTGGATGGTCCCCTGTGACATGGCGCTGGGTGGCCAAACATTGCTGTAGATCTGGGTGAACCATGAGCAGCAAACAGCTCATTAGACAATTCCGCAGCCCCTTGCTCCATTCGCTAATTACCTACAAACAGACTTAGGGTCAGATTTTCAAAAGGGCTCAGCCCCCAGCAGCTCCCGCCGAGGACAATGGAGAATCCACCCACCCCCCTGACCCGTGCACAGGGGGAACAATGCGGGCTGCTGAGGGCTGCACTCTTTGGAAAATCTAACCACTTGATTTTGACGCCACGAATGGTTCATGCCGATGGGTTTCAGTCTCGGAGTCGCTATTCGCTGCCTAAATCACATGGTATGGTCTCCGCTCCCTGGATTAGACATTTCTACCAATAATAGCAACCTCCCCAGTTGCACTGGATAGGATAAAAAATAGATACCCTCATGCTTCAGGGCTAAACTGACCACTAACTGAGTGGGGTCAGGAAGAAACTTCCCATCTGGGCAGTAAGAAGAAAAGGAGGACTTGTGGCATCTTAGAGACTAACCAATTTATTTGAGCATAAGCTTTCGTGAGCTACAGCTCACTTCATCGGGTGCATGAAAGCTTATGCTCAAATAAATTGGTTAGTCTCTAAGGTGCCACAAGTCCTCCTTTTCTTTTTGCGGATACCGACTAACACAGCTGCTACTCTGAAACCTGTCATCTGGGCAGTCTATTCCCTAATGCTCCATGAAGAGGTTTCATGAACAGCTGGTGCTGGGCACTATCAGAGGCAGATACTGGACTGCGTGAACCATGGGCCTGATCCAGCATGGCAACGTTATGGGCCTGATCCAAAGCTTGTTGATGTTGATAATGGAAAGACTTCATTGGATCACTTAATCAGGTCCTATTTATGTAGCAGCCCTGTTGGGGGAAGTTCACTTGTAATAGAAAGGCCAGTAATAATAAACACATCCCTGCCCTGTGCATTCTGTGGCAGGCCTGTAATGGGCCAGATGGGAGGGCTGAGTTTGTATTCTCTGACTGGCGGACAGAGTTTTCATATTTCGGGGATCCCTTGGGCTGGAAAGGAAAAGTCCCCCTTAACTGCACTTCGGCAGCAGCATCCACTTTGCTTTCAGTGCCCTTGGTTTTTGCCTCTAAACCTGTTGTTGTGTCCAGCAGAGGCTGGTGCTGGAAATGAAATTTCCCTTCCCCTGGGCAAAAAACCGTCAAACACTTAGGTCTCGATCCTTCTCTATTAAAATCAGTGAGAGGGTTGGTTGTTTTTTCCCGTCGACTCAAATGAGATGGGGATCAAGCCCCCACTTTTCTAGCCTGTCAGCAGGTGCCCTTCGTCCGAAGGGTACCAGGTACGGTTATCGGCCCAGCACTTAGGTGTGTCTCAGTTATTGTATATGAAATAATAATAATACCTACTGCTTACCAAGCATTTTTCATCCATAGATCTCAAAGCACGTTAGTATCAATATCCCCATTGTATAACTGGGGAAATTAGCTGTAAGCTCTTCCGGGCACGGGCTGGTCCTAGCGTGATGGTGCCCCAGTGCTGAGTGGGGTGTTTGTTATGTGCTATTTTGTATTGCACTCAATCAGGGAATTGTAAGTGACACCAGTTCATTCCAGTTTAACAACCCGCTCATAAATATACATGTTCAGTAGCTTTGAAACCTCAGTAAACATGTTATTCTTCATAATCAGCTGGTACTTAGCAAACAACTGACTTTTACAGCATAACAAAGAGCCTTACACCTGCTCTCTCTACAGATTTTGTACTGGTAGAACTATTAGCGAGGATGATTTTTATTTAGTTAGTTAGTTTTTTAACTGGAATAGTTATCAGTACAGCCCCTAGGGAGGACGCCGCTACACGATTAGAAAGATGCCTCATACCAGCATAGCTCATTCCCCTTCCTGTACAGGAATATGCTATGCTGGTAAACGCATTTTTATGCCAGTAGAATTGCATCCACGCCCAGGGAATTGTATTGCTTTAACTACACCAGCGTAGTTGAAGCGGTACAACTTCTGCACGCCGACAAGCTATGATAGACTTAATTTAAAGCTCCAGTGAGTAATTCCTCCCCACCACCCCCACCAACCCGGTGGCCCAGAGCAATTGCATTTGAATTGCAATAAGAATTCTAAACATGAAGGGCCAAATTCATCCTAGATACAAATGAACAGAACTCCATTAATGTCCCTGGAGTTGCACTAGTTCACACCAGGACTGGCTTTGATCCAAAATGTTTAAAACCCAAATCAACGGAAACATGTTTTACAATTTTTCAGAAGGGTTTTATTGTTATCGTTCAGTCGTTTATTGTAATCGTTAATTGTCATTGTTCAATTAAAATCCCATATGTTTGTTTTCAGACTCAATGCTGCTGTTGAAAACCACCAAAATCCAGGCCTTGAAAGATGGGATTTTGAAACCCCGCACTATAGTCTCCCATTCCTCTCCCTTTTCCTGAGCCTGATCTGTTTAACCATGTATCTTTTCAGGGGTTAAATCTACCTGTGGGTCTCTTTAAAAATGCCATTGGCCACTCTGACGTGGTTACACAGGAAAGTGCATTTTAAGCTCTTTTTATTGGCCTTCTGGGCTTTGAGCCTTTAGGGTTCATGTTTTCAAGATCTTCCTCACAACCAGGAGGGCTAGGAGCTCCCTTTTCCCCTAAATGATAGCTGAGATTCTCACCTGAATCACATGACTCCGGGCACTGAGGATTTAAGAGAAATACCAACTATTGCAGGAGTCATGATAAAATTGTGAGAGTTGGCAACTCTAAATTTGGAGACCTTCGACCGGGGTCCTAAGATGCTGAACTTGCAAAGCACTTGGGCGTGCGCTTAATTTTAAGCATGCAAGTAATTCTACTGAAGCCCAATCTGACCCCTCATTGCTATGCTTTGTGGGCTCAGGGCCTTGCTCCTGTTAACAGGCGTGGTTTGTCCCACATCATCTTAATGAATATTTGCAACATGCTTTGTTCATGTGAAAAGCTGGATAGCAGCATGGGCTAGTTTGTCTTTATTTCCCAGTAGTCTTTGGTCAGAGAAAGTTTAGGACTAGACCCTCATGGGGCATCTCAGTAACGCTGTGCTTGTGCTGCTGATATGAGATTCAAATGTAGTCACTGGGCTTGGCTCTGAGCTGCCGGATGCCGAGAAGGAAATGGAGTTAAACTTTAACCATAAGGCGTGGGAGGGATTTCAGTGCACAGGAGTGAATTTCACCCTAAGTACCTATCCCTTCTCAGCCAGGCCACAGGCCTGCATGGTAATATGCAAGCACTGGGGAGCAATTCTTTGGGAGGGGGCACAGAAAGTGTTGGTTTAAAGACTCTCCTAGATCTGACGTGCCCCTGACAAATGCTAGGAAATTCAAAGTCAGAAATCTAGTCTTTTATTGTTATTTTTTTTTTATGGAGGAAAAAATTGTTCTTCTCTGTTCCTTTGCAGTTTGGTTCCAGCTCCTTTCACTCCTAGGCTGAGACCTCACCAGCCAGATTTCAGACCTATGTAATTTTTTAAATAGCTTTTTGGGAGGAGAGAGAGTTTCTAATGGAAATGCAGACGGATGCTTGCCTAACTGGCAAAGAATAAGCAAGGCAAATGACAGGCTTTTTCAGCAGAGCTGAGACTTGGAGAGAACAAATGGAAATGGGAGGTGGAAAAAGACCTATTAGATTTTCTAGCCCATCACTTCGGCAGTGCAGAACTTGCTTGAATCTCTAAGGCATTGGCTTTCCATGGGGGGCAAGCAGGGGAGTTAGTGGAGGAGGAGCCAGCTCCCATGTCTAATGGAAGCCTATCTAGGGCCACCTTCTGTTAAATGATGAGATCTACCCCTATGCAGAGGGCTTCGCTCGCACAAGACTGAAGCACCACTATACTGAACACTTTACTGGTTCTTAGGCCTCACTCTGGCCCTCTGTGCAGGGGTGAATTTCACCGGTTCATGGTTGGCTTTTGAAAGCAGCCCTCAAATACTTCATTCTGCTGTCTGTGCTTTGGAAATCTGGAAAAAGACAGGTTTCAGAGTAGCAGCCGTGTTAGTCTGTATTCGCAAAAAGAAAAGGAGGACTTGTGGCACCTTAGAGACTAACCAATTGGAAAAAAACAACAACCCCAAACCCTTCAGTTTGGGTCCATAGAAATGTTTCTGTAATTTTGAAATGTTTCATTTTATTCGATAACTTTTTATTTAGATTTTTTGGATGTTATAATTACCTTACATTTCAAAACAAAAAGTCATTTGGAACCAGAAGACTGGACTTTTTCATTATATTCATAGATTCCAGGGCCTGGAGGGACTGGTGTCATCATCTCGTCAGATTCCCTGTAGAACACAGGCCAGGGGACTTGCTCCAAACAATCCCTTTTTGAACTAAATAATTCCAGACTGAAACACTTGGACAATTTCAAAATGTTTTGCAAAAACATTTTCAAGTCAAAAAATTCACCAGAACTGACCCTTTCCTGTGAAAAGTTTCGGTTTTGATGAATCAGCATTTTCGGCTGAAAAACGTGTTGTCAAAAAAATTCCCAACTAGCTCTGCCCCAGAGCAATGTAGTGAAACAGGAGAGGGGGCCATACGTTTCTGCTGTGAGGGCAGGTGTGACTGGGTTGAACCCACCTTGCTTCTTTCAGCAGCGTCTCCTCTCTTGATTCTTTTTGTGAGATCTCTCCGGGCCCGATCTGAAGGCCAATGAAGCCACTGGGAGTTTTTTCCACTGAGTGCAGTGGGCTTTGGATCAGTCCCCCCAGATTTGTCCCATACTGCTGGGCCTGTGCCGGGCGTCTTCAGATAAATACTAAGCACTGCTTTAGCTGCGGTCTGGAGGGTGACCAGGAGAGATGCTGAGGCAACCAGAACACAGATGGTGTTAGAACAGTTTTTTGTGTGGCTTTTCAGTTCCCTTTATCCTCTGCTGTTGCCCACACACATGTGCATGTTGCCTTATACAGGGCTCCTGCCTCTCACAGAACGGCAGACACTCTTACACTGATCTTACTAACCCGGCTCTGCATTTGCTTATGACTCGGCAGCAGAGGAAAGCTGCTACACAAACTATTTTAAGAAGGCATCCATAGAAAGCCACTGGAGTCTGAGGAGCTGGGGGGTACGGTCTTGGTTATGTCACATCCCACACGATCCTCTTCATGGCCAGGTTACTGGCTGCAGGAGGAAGTTTATTCTGCATGTGGCATGGCCTAGCTCTGTGATTTCAAGTGGGTTTCTCGAGGGGTTGCTGTTCTCTCCCCTGCTGCAACGCCAAGTCGAAGTGCAGGCAGTTCATCGCTGCACCTGGCTGTGACTCAGAGGACCGCTCCAGGCAGGTTTTAGCCCCGACTTTCTGACCACTGTATCCCACTGTCCCCTGCATAGTCATTCACACTGTGCTTCGCCTGTAGCATATGTGCCTGATTGGTGCCACCCCACAGCCGGGGAGGAGGGCGGGCCGCGTGTGTAATGAGATCATGCTCGTCCTCCAGGAGCCTGACAGCTCTACAACTGTTTGCATGAAGAGACTGCCTGTAGTCAGTGCTCGATTTGTAAGGAAAGAGGTGCCAGGGCTCATGCAATTAGGTGCTGGGGCTCAAGTCATTTTTTTACATTCATAACTGATGCTGCAAGCCCAGAGGTGCCGGGGCTCTGAACTGCCAAGCCTAGAGGTGCCAGGGCTCAGCCCTGCTGACAGTGTAACATCTCCCCCTCTGCTACACACCAATTATGAGGGTTCCTTTACCTCCCCACTCACCCAGGATACAACTGATAGCGAAAGCTGATGGAGTTTGGCCCATCTCTTATTCAGATCAGCATCCAGACTCCTGGCTGCTCATCTGACACTTCTGAGCCTGGCCCGCTTACTGTTTCAGAAATGTTCAACTACAGTTGGCTGGGAAGATGTTTTTTTCCTGTGAAAAACAGGGACAAAACAGACTTTTTGGGGTCAACATTTTTCTTTGAATTTTTTTCAGGTTTTCACCCAAAAACTCAAAAGGCCGAATTGTTCTTCGCTGTAAAATTGAAAACGTTTCAGTTGCCAAAGCCCCAGAATGTTCAATATTCAGGAGTTGGCAGTGGTACGACCGCGGCTGGACTCCTGTGTCCAGTTCTGGTGCCCACAAGTGAAGAAGGAGGTTGATAAGCTGAAGAGGGGTCAGAGAAGAGCCATGAGAATGATTAAGAAAACCTGCCTTACAGTGATGGCCTCAAAGCGCTCAATCAGTTTAGTTTAACAAAAAGAAGATTTAAGGAGTGACTTGATTAGTCTATGACTATCTGCCTGGGGAACAAATATTTCATAATGGGCCCTTCGATCTAGTAGAGGAAAGTACAACACAAGCCAGTGGCGGGAAATGGAAGCTGGACATGTTCAGACTGGAAATAAGGCATACATTTTTAACGGGGAGAGTAATTAACCATTGAAACAATTTACAAAGAGTTGTGGTGGATTCTCCCTCGCCGGCAATTTTTAAATCAAGATTGGAGGTTTTTCTAAAAGTTCTGCTCTTGGTATTATTGTGGGGCAGGTCTCTGGCCTGTGTCCTGCAGGAGGTCAGACTAGATGACCACAATGGTCCCTGCTGGCCTTGGCATCTAGGAATCTGTGATTTCGGTTTTTTGACAACCCCCTCCCTCCCCACATTGGCAACCGAAATGGAAAATTTTCATAGTGAACTTTTGTTTTGTGGAAAAGCCGTTTTCCATTTAAAAACAATATGACAGAAAATGTCTGAGCAGCTCTGCACTCAGCGGCACGTTATGGAAAGAAAGGACTCTGGCACGTGGGCGGCAGAGGGAACAAACAGACTCTCTGAAACTCATGCAGCGATGGGATAATCTAGCGCTTGTGTGTTGGGAAACAAGCCCTCTGTCAGGAGCAGGCGGTGCCTAGCTCTGTGTCACTGACTAGCTCACTTCGCCTGTGTAGCCCGCTCCCACGCTGGCAAAGGTGTTGGGGTTTCAATATCGCTGTTGTCATCGGTTCTCATTACCCGCCTGATTTTGATAGACTTCTTCAGTGGCATGGCATTACCACAGGCCTGGGCAGGCTGTGGAAACTGAACTCCACTCTGACACCCTGAGGGGGTCCTTCCGGCTCAGGGCTGAGCCGCACAGGACAGGCCCCGCATGTCGGGGAGGCTCGCAGTACCCGCACTCTCGATAAATGACAGTTGCGGTGGCTGAATGCCCCTCGGCACCCCTTAGCTGTCCTCACAGTAGGAGTGAACTGCGAACGGCAGCCCAGGCAGGGCTTCACAGCGTCATTGGCGCCTCTCATGCTGTAGTTTTGCATCTGTGGGCTTCTTTGTTTAGGGCAGGGAAGGCTGCCCACCCGGGGTCAGCTCAGTGTGGTGCCGGCTGGCCACCGATAACTCAGTGGAAATCCTGCTGGAGCGTCACTCACCACAGCAAGGGATCTTGTGGGGACAGGGCAGGCTTGTCTGCCACCCAGGGAAGGCTTAAGTACATGCCCAGGAAGCTGCTTTGCTCAGTCCGCGTCCGTCGCAGGGCACTGAGAAGCAGGGTCCAGGAAGGGGAATGAGGCTGGGTGTGTGTATTTTACCGGGGAGTCTGCACATGCTCTTCCTTTTCTTTCTCCCTCTCTTTATAGCCCTTCTCTCCTTCTCTTCTTCTCTCCTCGCGGTGCACCCGCCTGCCTCATAGGACAGCACAGACGACATTGAACTGCCACCAGGACGGGTTCTCCCCGCCCCCCCCCACACCCATTCCACTTTCTTTGCTGCAACTCTCTTCATTCCAAGCTTCCCCCTGACCAGAGTTTGCAGCGCCTGAAATTCAGACCATGTCCCCGGCCTGCTCCCACGTATCCCTGATACCTTGGGCATATGGTCGCTGCCATTGCCAGATTTCCCCTCCTCCACCTCTGGTTGCTTTTCAGGAGCTCTAAGAGGAGTATTTCCAAGATGTGACTTCACTGCTGTACTGGTGCGTCCAGAGGGAGACCTCTCCTAACCTCGTCCTCCCCGTCTGACGCAGGGTGTGAGATCATTTCAGTCACTGCTTTATATTTTTTGTTGGTTTTGTTTCCTGCTGACGTTTGGCCCCCTCTTCCCATTGCTGCTAATCGCTGGCTGGCTGGGTTTCTCTGGGCAGAGGGAGCGGAGCTGTGTTACTGCCTCCTATTCAGACGCTCCGAGCTTGGCACCCACAGAACGATGGCCGCTTTGTTTCCAATGCAGATGGCAGCCAGCCCCTTTTCTCAACGCAGTCTGTTCATGTTAAAGTGTGTGGCGCTCTGGTTGGCTGCTTGGGAGCGGACCCCTCTCATTGAGAAGGGCATCCTGCACTGGACCGTTGGATCCCTTGAGCCTGATTCTCTTCTTAAATCATGAGTAACTCCACTGAAGTCAACGTAGTTACACCTACTGGAAGTGAAAGGAGAATTGGACTTCTGTTCCTCCTAGAAACCCCATCAGCCTGAAAGGAACTGACACTGTGGCTCCGTGGTGTTGCCCTCTTCTCTTTCAGAGGGTGGGCCACATTTGCAGCAATGGAAAGCTGAGGTCCAGGTGCAAGACATGTGCATGCAATTAGCAAGATTGCACATGCAAGTGGCTCAGGTGCCTAATGCCCTACCTGCCTGTCGGCTCTGTTGCCTGATGTGTGTGTGGAATTATATGTACATTTTTATGTGCGCGAGCCCGGAACAGGCCTTTGCCCTCTGAAGTGGAGCCGCTGGTATTTGATTTTACTGAATTAATCTGCAATGAGATTTTCAAGAAAATTTTTCCTCATGACCCTGAGGAGACCCAGGGAACAAAACATCAACCCTATGGGGTATGTAGTTGTGAGAAAGTGTCTTCCATACTACGGAACCATGGATTTGGAGTTGGGGACCTGCTGGGCTTGCAATTGGGGAAGCTGTAGGTGCTACATTCCCTCTATGCTGGGCTAATTAGCATCTCCAAAATGAAACTCATTGCTGTGGTGGTATACTGTGGGCCAATTTATACACAGCAGAAATGGGATGTAGTTAAAACTTGGATGATAGTGATGTAGAATGAAAACTCAGTATTGTTCCCAGGCTTCTGATGGGCACATTGCAATAAGAAGGCTGTCTGTCTGTCTGTCTCCAAAGTGGTCAGGGATTGGTCTCTTTTCAAATGACTTGCAGCGCTCTCTCACCCCATAATGAGCACCTCCACCTTCCCGTGGTCCCATCACCATGTCCTCGGAAAGGTGTTGGGGTGGTGTGGCAGGGACAGGGTGACACACAGGGGAATGCTCTCCCATCAGAACATGCCCATCCCATGTTACCATCCAACTATCCAGTTCCCATTGGGTGGGGTGCGGAGTGACCATCCTGTGACTCACTGGCACACCCAGCCATGAAAGCAATGGTTAGCCATGAAAAGGGGCATAAGATGTACACGGATTTTATTCGCTGGAGTGACTCATTCAGAGGCTCAGAGCGTTCAGTGATATGGTTTCCTATAATCCATGACAAAATTGTGTAACAGGTCCTAATTGTCCATGTACTCTACACCTTCATGGAAGCAGTGGAGACAGAACTCAGATCTCCTGTTCCAAAAGTACAGGGCCCTACTGTTTTCGCAAAAGGAGAATCTCTGTTAGCTAGCAGCAGTGTAAGGTTTATGACACACAATTGAGCATCTCTGATTCCATCACACACACACTCTCTGCACACACACACTCTCTCTCTCTCTCTCACTCACACACACATTCACTCTCTCTCTCTCCCAGTTGTAATGTATTATCTGCTTCTCCCCGTGCCCCAGAAATCAGGATAAAGGGAAAAATATCCAACTCTCCCTTTTCAAAACTGTGCTAACCTACCCGCAAATGCTGTTCCTTGCAGAGCTGTGAGAGTGTGGACAAAGAGCAGCTCGATTTCGTAGTAGTCTCTCTGTTAATGATCCTCTGCCTTTCCCCTTATGGAAACCAAGAGCTAGACTCCCTCGACTGGAGAGTGAAAATACTGACCTGGCCGCAGCTCCAGGGATTAAAAAAGCCGGACGCCTGTGTCTCCCGAGGTTTGGTCTCACTCCATTCTGCTGTTTAACATCCATGTAGTTATTTATTTTGCTAAGAAGGGAAGAGGAGGTGAAATATCCTTCCTCTGAGCAATGTCGTGTTGGCCAGCAGAGACCTCAGCGGTCTGCACTTCTGAGAGCAAAGTTCCAGGGCATCAGATCAGTTGGAGGAAAAGGGGAATCTGGCTTTGTGCTATAGAGTTCTGTGGTCACTGTGGTTTAGATGTTTTGGGCTGGGGCCAAGAAGGAGGAAGGTGGTTTGCATCTGACTTCCCCCCCGGCTCTTTCGCCTCCTTCTTTCACATCTGAACTTGGGAAAGTAACTTGTGTTTTCAAGGCTCTGCGATCCAAGAAGCACCTCGTGCAAACTGCTCAGCACACTTGGGAGCAGCCTGCATTAGCGGGTGGCTTTGATTCGTCTTGGTTGACCCAGAGCGCCACAAGTGTGCTAGGTACATTCCAGCCAATACGGAGCCAACAAGCTGAGATCATTCAACCTGCCCTTAAAAAAAGTGGCACTGAGTACAACTGGGAACTGAGTGTCCAGATCCCACAGGTGGTTTTGAACAATCTCAGCCATGAGATTTCCCCCAGGCCGAAGGGTTTAGGTTAAGCCTAAAGTTACAGGACAGGATTCCCTGAGTGGCCATTGTGACTTGGTAGCAATGTACAGGATGACGCAGGGGTAATTCTGGCCCATGTTGTACATCGATTATAATGACTAATAGAAACCCTGCCAACCCAGAATCTCCTGTGGCCTTGTTACGTTTCCCTTCCATTGTAGCGGGTTTCTGTAACTCTGGGAGATCCGTGATTATCTAAGATGCTCAGGTAGCCTTCTACTCAGCCATTTCATCATTATTTGTATGGGGGGAGTGCGTGGGGGCCAAGTCTTCACTGCACAACAGGTGTGTTTTTACATCCAGGTAAAGGAGACCAGGGCTCTGGTAGTTTTTACCTCGATGTAGCTAGTTGAAGTCACCCCTATACCCTCCGTCTGGAGTTGGCCTCAGCTACCTTCAGTGAGGCAAAAACTATGTGTGCCTTGTCCCCACGGTAGGATTTTAGATCGAGAGAGCTCACAGTGGAATACCGCACAGCCTGAGATCAGGGCTGCCTCATGCTGGGCACTGCGCAGAGTCATGGACCGATCCTGCCCCAAGGAGCTTGCAGCGGAGATGGAAATCCATTTGCAGTGGATAAGCAATAATACTTCTGTCTGAGTCAAAGTTATGACCCCCCAGTGTTTGAGGGTTAGAATGCATTAGGCCTCTCCTCCACTCAGCAATCCCTCCATCTAGAATCACCACTATGGTTTGTGGGATCAGTTAATTTGGACAGCACTTTAGGAGGCAAGGGGAAGTGAGTGCCATTAAGTAACCCTGAGATTCTGCTTAATTCCCTTACTGCCACGGGGCAGGTCAACGCTATAGGTTCCAAGACTACAGGGGCTTGATTTCCAGAAGTGCTGGGTACCTGGCTGTCCCCTTGTCTCTAATCAGAGTTGTGGTTAGTACTTCTCAAAGTCAGGCTCTATATAAACGCGAGATCCTTATTATAGCTAAGCCTTCGGTGAAGCAGTAGCCAGTGTGCTGGTACGCTGACCCTGTCTTTGTTGCTCTCTCCTGCAGGTCACTGGTGGTGCAGTATGTCTTTGTTCCTAACCCCTGAGCCCAGCAGGAAGTAGCAGCTGGTCCCTGGCACTTGTTCCCCTGAGAGATGTCTGCGACCAGAGGCAATGGAGAGCACTGGAAGTCTTTGGAGTCAGTGGGGATCAGCCCGAAGGAGCTGGCTCTGGCTGAAGCCCTGCAGATGGAGTATGACGCTCTGTCCCGCCTGAGGCAGGACAAGGAGGAGAATCAGGCCAAGCAAAACACTGACCGCTCCCTCATTTCCTGGGATGACCCGGCTCTGGATTATAACAAACCCGCTGTCAGGAATGACTGCCACAGCATCAAATTAATGCGAGGTCTCTCTGGCTCGGACCCCACCCTCAACTACAACTCCCTCTCAGTTCAAGGGAGCTCGAGAGCTCCTGGGACCAACAACACTACCTCATCTGTCCCGCCACCTGAGCCGGAGAACCAGCCTTGGCTGAAGGGCCCTCTTGCCAGTGACTACTTGTACATCTTTGATGGCTCAGGGGAACACTTCCTCAGCGAGCCACTCAACGGGACCACGGGCCAAGATGGATCCCCCAAGAAGCTCTCCCCTCCCCCACTGCCCCCTCGCCTCTCCATCTGGAGCTCCTCTGAGGTGAATCACTCTTCCCACAAAAGCTCCTCACTGTCCTACAAAGGACCCCAGCCCAGAGACATCAACATGTTCTCCTCGGCCCACGAGCTGGCTGATGGAAAGCTGCTGGCCCGCAGGATTTCGGAGGAAGACCCCTACGGCGCCATGGACTACGACGGCATCAATGACGCCATCACCCGCCTCAACCTGAAATCCACCTATGACACCGATCTTTTGAGAGAGGCCACCTGGGGCTGGAAGGAAGGCAGGAGCATCTTTGAGAAGGAGACCACTGGAAAGCCAGTGGCTCGGAGCAAGACCATGCCACCCCAAGTCCCTCCCAGGACCTACGTCTCTAAATTCGGCAACCGGAAGAACGTGGCGCCCAACAAGAACCGCAGGATCTCGGTGGATCCGGTAAGAGGCTTTTGGCTTTCTCCTTAGAGGCTGGGCTGAGACAAGCAGATGTGAATCCCACCCCAATCCTAGGCTGCTCCTACCCATTCACAACTGCCCTTTCTAAACTTGACCTCTAGGATTCAACTGGGAGTGGGTTACACCTCCATTAGTGGCCTCACAGGGTTGTCTTCACTGCATTGTACACCTGAGTCTGAGGTGAGATTTGATCGGGCTCCCTTTGCAGGGGTCAATGGGGGAAGAAGTTGCTGGCTCAGCAGGGCAGGGCTCATGACATGCCTGTGAACTAGCACTGTGCACAGCTGAGGCCAGGCCTGCTGCTGGAGGATGGTCTGCTAGAATAGATAGCCAGGGAGCAGACGTAATGACAGCGAGGCAGCAAGAGCCAGGAAAGTGATGCATACCAGAGGAGCCGGGATGTGGCCTTGCACAGAGACAGCCTGACCTCCTCAGGCTTTTCTCTGCATGCAAATAATCTGTGTGTGTGTGTCTCTCTCTCCCCTCTCTTTGTCCGCTGACTACTGTAGGGAAACCAGCTTGACTCTGGCTCCCGGTGTCATTCTGTGTTGTCCAATGTGTTGTTTACGCATCTTTATTAAGGATGTCTGTGCACTGGCTCAGGCCCCTTTCCCTGGGGGCGTCAATAAGATCTGCTTCCTGAAAACACATTGCCCAAGAGGTGCTGGATCATGAGGCTGATCAGCCTCTTGTGGCAGCAGGGGAGAAGAAATGCAAATCTTGTGACAGCAGCTGGTTGTGATATTGCTATGAAACAATCCGCCCGGATGCTAGAGACCTCGTGCACATTCCCCTCTTCCCAAGCCCCAATTCCCTCTCTCCTTTCAGTTCAGGCAACGTCTGGGCCTCACTGTGCGGTTCTGGGTGTGGCCACAGCCACCAAGTGAATTTGTGGGGCTAGGCAAGGCTTCTCAAACTCTTCCCTAGAGTGAACTGCAGCTAAACCAAGGGATGGTCTCATGATTCCTTCCCCTCCCATCACCCACTTCCCCTGCTATTCCCACTTGCATAACTTCCCTGGGGCAACTACAGCCATTGCTGGCATCAGAAAGCAATAGGGGGAAAGTGTTCCTGTACTTATGGCAGCTGGAAAGAAGGATGAGGAACTGGCACCTTGTGATCAGCTGGGTCTTTGCAGACCCTGAGCAAAGTGTTCCGCATGCCGCAGTTTGACAAGCACTGGTCTAGGGGAGAGTCTGGTCTGAGAGTCCTTTCCCCCCATCTGCACCTGCTCTTCCCCCCACCAGGTACACCACGCCCGGTGGTGATAAACCTTTTGTCAAAGAATGCCGGGATCCTTATTGTTGCAAAATTGCCATGGGGCCTTGATGGGCCATTGACCACCAGGGTTCAGAACCTTGATTTTAAGACTCAGCTGCAGGTCTCTAGCACCCAGACCTACAATGCCTTTTAAAATCTACCCAGGATCATTCGGGAATCCATCCCTATTGATTTGGGTTGCTACCCCAACAAACAAAGCTTCTGACCGGGGCACTTTGGCACTGCCCGTACATTGCTGCTGGTCAGTGGCCTGTTGTGACACAGGCCTCTAGGTCCTTCCTTGAACTGCGGCCCTGGAGATTACAACTGTTTGTGCTATTTATAAGGTCCGGGGGAAAGTCCAAGCTAAAAGTGGTGTCCAGCAAAAGCCTTCCCCAGCCAGGCAGGATCTGCGTCTCCAGCCCTGACAGTTCTATCTGTTCTTCCCGGTAGCGAGGCTAACAGCTTGTGAAATGTCACAAGATCCTCAGGAAAGAGACTGGAGTCTCCTTGTAAGCAGCAGTGTGACTGCTTTCCTGCCAGGAGTGGAGGAGAGTACCAAAATATCCTTTGGATCCAACCTTGCTTTCTTCCCCTGCCATCCCCTTTAAAATATATATATTCCCGGGCCCTTCCCAGTGCCGTCCTAGCTGGATTCCTGCTGGAAAGGGGGCTGCAGCACATTCCTTCCCAAGACTCTGTGGCTGGGGATTTTCCCCTCCACACCCCAGCACAGGGTATCAGCAGGCAGCAGCTAATCAGGGAATGTGTGGGGGGGGGGTGGGGGGGTGAGGATCCTTCTCAGATGTGATGCAGAGGACCATGCCTCCAGGACCCGAGGGATATAAATACAAGTGAAGTCGCCTTCCCTGTTAAATCTTGCAGGATCCCTCTCTCCTCAGTCAGTGAAAGATGCAGCTGGGGGCCGCTCGTGGGGGTTATGTAAGTCACTCTCTGTTTAATCGGAGCCAGAAACTAATCATGAAAGAGTATTAAAATTGTCTTTAGCGGCGGTTGTGTTCTCTCCCTTTCTCTCCCTCTCTTTCGCTATTCGGTGGGTTAATTGCTCTGACAGTGAGCCCATTGTTTGCTCAGAAAGAGCAAGCGAGGCTCTGAGACCCGTGCACACACACGCACACACGGCGCGAGACTGAGCGTGGCACTCGACAGGCTGCTGCATGCCCAGCTGGCATTCAGGAGGGAGGGAGAGAGAGATTTTAAACAGGTGGTAGGGGAATGGGGGCCTCTGCTGGAACTGATACCCCGTTGGGGGATGTTCCTCTTGGTTCATGGTTCGAAGCACCAGGAATTTTCTTCGTTAGCTTTTGATGTTTGGATGTGCTTTGTTTCTACGGAGAGGCCATGTAGTCCAGAGGGGAGGGCACCAGGCTATTTGTGGTCTATTCCTGCCTCTGCCTTGCTGCATCACCCTGGGCAAATCACTTTGCCTCGTTCCCCCATCTTGTCTATTTAGATGATAAGTTCTTGAAAGTAGGGACTGTCTCTTACTATGTGTATGTACAGCGCCTAGCGTAAAGGGGCTCTGATCTTAGTTGGGGCTGCTAGGCTTTACAACAGTACAAATACTAATATGGGACTGTGGAATAGTCACCACTAGGAAAGCGGTGGACGCCTCGTTGCTTGGCTCTTTTTACAAGTAGCTCTGGTTCAAAGAAATGATTTAGGGGCAGTTCTCTTGCCTGTGTTATACAGGAGGTCAGACTGGGTGATCACAGTGGTCCTTTCTGGCCTTGGACTCTATGAATCTATGACTAGCCGTTGTGCTGAAAATGGTCCTTGAGGAACTGTTCTCCACTGGTCAGATGGGACCTGCCAGAGCTTTTCTATCCCTAGTTGCTGTGACTCTGATTCTCTTCCCCTTCTCTGTCTTTGTATTAACACGACCGTGAAAATAATTGTGAAGCCACTTGTAGCATTCACTGTACTGGTGCACAGGGTGGGATGAACTGCTTACTTCATAGGCTTATACCTGAAGTGTAAAGCCCAGCCCTAGGCTCTATGGCACTTGGGAGGCCATTGGTGGCTTTGTGCTAGGCAACTTGCCCTTTCCCAGCCGGTTGGGCTGCTGGAGACTAAACTGCCCTGCAGCACAAGAGTAGCTTGAGAACTGTTCTGACTTATGCCAGCAGAGAGCATCTCCATCCGCTGGCCAGGAGTACTGGGGTGCCGGTCCTAGGCCAGCTGAAGATTCCCCTAAGGAAAGGCAGCTTTTAATCCCCTCTGTGCTGATCCAGTAACGCACAGGGGCATTTGTGAGGTCTGAGGATCTAGCCTCTTGTGTGTTAGCTACATAACTCCATGCAGTAGATGTTCTCTGTGTTCAGTAGTAATAACATTCTGCATTTCTCTAGCATCCTCCAGCTGAGCATCTCCAAAGCCTGCGGGTGGGAGCATAGTCTTGTAGCAAAACTGAAAGACGGGCATTCCTGAGCTCCTGGGTTCCCCGCTCAGCTCAGCCACTGACTCACTGTGGGAGCTTGGCCAAGGCCTATAAGCCTAAATTTTGAAGCGCCCTCAGTTTTTGGGTGCCTAACATGAGCGAACTGGGGCCTGATTTTCAGAGATGATGGACCTGCAATGAAGCCAGTGGGAGCAGCGGGTACTTAGCACCTCTTCAATTCAGGTCAATGTGTCTCCAGCTGGGCACCCGAAACTGACAGGCACGTTTGAAAATCCGCCCTAAATGCTGTACCCAAATTACTGTCAGGAATAGAATCCAAGAGTCCTGACTCCATTTCTTGCTCTACTTTGCCGCTAGAATATATGCGAATGGGAGCACTTTTCAGTTCCCCTCCTCCCCTGGTCACTTTTGTTTCCACTGGAAAATCGGGGTGACCAGGGGGAAAAGGGATGAGTGCGGGAATACTTTTTTACTGGAAAAAAACCCTAGAATTTCAATGCAAATTAAAATTTCCTGCAGAAACTTTAATTTTGGTTGGAAAGCCATTTTTAAAAAAAATTATACCATGAAAACATTTCAACCCACGCTAATTACCGTACTCCTCCTTGGCATGCTGCATCTTACCTTGCTCCCTAGTCAAAGGAGAAATCCCTAGGAATTTCCATGAAATGCATTAGCCCCTCTGTTCAGTTTGTAACAGCGATGCTCAGAGAGGAACAGTCTCGGCAACACCACACCAGCTTGTGTCTGGCTGGGAGATGAATTTCCCAGGCCTCTACCACTTTTGCCCACAATCCCTCATGTGGCCAGCCAAGTTGTCCCACAATGCTCAGCGAAAGCAAGCCCAGAGTGACCAAGTGAGCTGTCATAGACTATCAGGGTTGGAAGAGACCTCAGGAGGTCATCTAGTCCAAACCCCTGCTCAAAGCAGGGCCAAGCCCCAATTTTTGCCCCAGATCCCAAATGACCCCCTCAAGGATTGAACTCACAACCCTGGGTTTAGCAGGCCAATGCTCAAACCACTGAGCTATCCCTCCCCCATGAACCATGGGATGCGCACCCAGAAATCTTTGCGTCTCTCACAACTGGATCCAGCGAAAGGGAGAGGAACCATGTCTTTGTCACCCAACTTGAGGGTAGACTGCTGTGAAGACATAGCCTATGCATGTTACGGGGGCGGGGGGTAGGGGGAAGGGAGTAAGAAGCATCCCACAGTGCCTTGGAAATGAGCTCAGCGGAGTGGGAAATTGGAGCCCTTCCACTCCACTGGCTGCTGTTTGCGTGAGCCTTGTTGCTACTATCTCTTTATCTCTTGCTCTCTTTCCCTGTTAGGTTGCCTCCCGACCACACTCCTTAGCTAATGGCTATGAGCTGTTTGAGGTCTCCGAGGAGAGGGATGAAGAGGTGGCTGCTTTCTGCCACATGCTAGATGTGTAAGTACCTGGGAGGGATTGAGACGCGTTCAAGCCGTCTTTCTGGGGTCTCCATGAGTTAACCTGTCCTACAGCACAGGCCATAACTCAGAGGTCCATCAGTGCACGGGTGGCTGAAATGCCCTGGGGATTTAATTACTGTGGCTTAATTAATCTTGGGAGAAGGAAGACATGCTTTTTGTTGTCTCTGCTGTTTGTGCTGCATGGTAGCTAAGCAGTGGCGCCGGGGAAGGGTCATTCCCGGGGTGCGAGTGATGAGACAACAAGCCCATTTGTGCTGGGCCCTGATTGGAATCCTTGGCACAATTCCGTGCAGAGGAGAGGAGGGTGGGGGTGGCGCCTAGTGGTGTTTGAAAGCTATAAAAGAGGCATTTGGGGAGACAGCATAAGGATGCCCCTTTCCGCTCTCTTCAACACTTTGGGGCTAGGAGAGCTTTATAGAGGGACAGCATGGGGAGATGGTAAATATCTTCTTAACATTCAGGGCTCTCCTCCCTAACAAGGGAGACTGACGCATGTGGGTGAGGGAAGGAGGGGGAAGCAAGAGGGGGAACTAAGACCATTTAGGACTCTCTTAGGTGGATGGTTTCCCGACATAAGGAACTGAATGCACCAAGGCAAGCAAACAGAGGCCTGCTGTCTGGCTAGCTGCACTATCAGTTGGTTTCAAGTCAATATTAAGTATGATATCGGTGATCCCTGCTGGCCACCTGTGTAGCTTAGTCATTGCCAACCGGCAATTTCCCAGAGGTGTTGCAGCCTCAGTTCTGGAGTGGGAGGTGGCTTTGCAGATTAGTTCGGAGAGGGTGTTCCATGCATAAGGGGTGGCTTGCAAGGATGCACAATGGCTCATGGGAGAAATGAAAACCAGGTGGTAGAGGCAGGTATCTCAGCTAGAGAGAGAGGGTGGAGTCCAAGACACACCCCTCCCAAGCTACAGGCCTGAACCACTTGGAGGAATGGGGTGCTGATGGTGACAGAGAAAGAGGGGAGCAGGAGGACTTAGCCGGCATGGGCCCGAGGAGATGGAGCTCATTTTGGGCCAGGTCAAGCTCAGGCTGGCCATGAGACACCCACGAGGAGACATCGAAGAGTCAGGCTGAGATGCAGGACTGCGTGGAGGGAGGCGAGTTGGAGAGAGAGCGGTAGATGGTGAGAGTCACTGGTGTTGGCCCTGTGAGCCAGTGAGATGGCTTGGAGCTGGGTTGTAAAGGGAGGAGAAGAGGCCAGGAGAGAGTCCTCTGGTGCCTCTATGGAAACGGGGAGAGAGGATTGGGAGAATCTGCCACACAGTGAGGGATAAAGCCCTTTGTGGGATGGGGCAGGGATCTCTAATTCCTCTTCTGCCTGCAGCTTGAGATCCGGCTACAGCACCAAGGACTATTCCCTCACCGGCTTTGTCTGGAGCACGGTCAACCTCAGTTCTGAGCACCTGGGCCACGGCATCAGCCTGAAGGTGACCGTGGTGTGCGACAGCGTGCAGGAACCGCTCACTTTCACCTGTGACTGTAAGTCCCTGCTTGGGTGGTCAGTATGGTGCTATGCTGACCCCGTGTCCACCTTTGAACACGGTATCCTCATGTGGTGAGAAACCCACACCTCCGCCGGTCCCCACAGCAACGAGGGGGCTAAGATGGCTGCCATTAGCAGCTAAAGCAGTGGTGTCTTCTGCCTCGTCCTACAAATTCATCTTCCAGCTCCTATGGGACAGACGTGATCCTGGTGACAGTGGCTCCTCTCCCAGAGGAGAGCGTGTCTGTGTCGCTCCCATGGGAAGATATGTGCTAGAGATGGGGCCCCCACATCTAAACCCTGGGTTCTGAATTTCTCAGTGTCCCCCTGTGATGGACAGCACCAAATGCTGAGTCCGAGAAGGCCAGAGGGGGATTGAGATCCAGGTGCAGATCTCTCAGCTCGTTTTCACTCTCCATCACTGCATGTGCACCAAGGTCTCTGGTCCTCTTTTGGATGTGGTTGCTTGGATACGACTAAGGCAGATAAGCCTTCAATTACAGGGCTGATCCGAAGCCCATTGAAGTTAATAGGAGTGTCTCCACTGACTTGGATGGGCCGCTTGTGGCCCAATCAGCACGCAGCTGCGGCCCACGTGACACCTTCAGGGCCATACGAGTATTATATATATTGTGTGGATGTGGCCCACATAACACACAGAGAGCTGCATATGCAGTTCACAGTGGTAAATAGGTTGAGAACCACGGCCCTAGGCGGTGGCTCGCCGCATGGGTTAGACGCTGCCCGGTGTCTCGCCAGGCAGGAACGGGGCACTGTGGAGGAAGCATGCACTTCCTCGCGTGACTCCACCTCCAGCCAGGCGCAGAGAGGGATTGTGGGGAGCAGAGTCTCGGTCACTGATCAGAGAGAAGCGGGTGGGATGGGGAGCCCCAGAGAATCGTGGCCTGAGGCTCTCGCCCTGCTGGGTTTGTTCCCTCCCCACCCCCACAGGCTCCTCCACGGTGGACCTGCTCATCTACCAGACGCTGTGCTACACGTACGACGAGCTGCTCGGCATTGATGTGGACGACTTCGTGCTCAAGCTCTGCGGCCTGGAGGAGTTCTTGCAAAAGTGAGTGAGCAAGCGGTGGCCAGCCGGCCGCACATAGGGACCTCAGCGAGCCTGCCCTGGTGCAACCAGAACACCCCCTGGTGTCCGGGGGCGCGGTGGGTGGTGGAGAGCTGTTGAATCCTTGCTGTGCTAGGGGCAGAGAAAGGGGAGCGAGCCTCCAAACATCTTCCTCTGTCCCCTCTTTCGTTTGTCCTTCCTTTCATGCTCCTTTGCATGTTCACATGACAAGCCCTGTGGTTGCTCTTGGGCCCAGCCCCTCCCACTTTCCCTGGGGCATTGCGTCACCTGAACGGGTCAGGGCTGTGCGACAGCTGGGTTTATCAGAACACAAGTCAGGAGTCCCCTGGATTATTCCGTTTCCTGCCTCCCGACATCACTGGGGACTCTCCTGCCAAGAAAGGCAAGAGCCTTATCCTCCTGCTGCAGGATATAAGTAACTCCCCTTGACCCCATGCGCTGGGGAGCTCATGTTTGGAGAATATTAGAGTGGCCAAGAAAAGCTCTTGAAATACTTATAAAAATCATGATGATACTCCGCAAAGTGGCTGGGGCAGGCAATCAAGTTGAGAGCTTAATTTTTGGTATTTATTTTTAAGTGGCTGGCAAAGGGCTGCCAGCTGGAGCTGGCTGAACAGGGTACAAAGAAATTTGGAGGGGGACGGGGATTTTGAAAAAGGTTTTGTTTTGCCAAATTTTCCTGCTGACAATGTTTTGCTTTTATGATGAAAACCCCCAAATGTGCTGGTGCTTCCTCCCAGTTGGGAAGCTGAAAAATGTCAAACAAAATGCAACTTTTTGTTTAAAGAAGAAGAATCCTTGGAGGGGAAATTTTAATGGAATATGTTTGCCCAGTTGTGGTGCGAGCCTGTTTAACCTTTGTGGAAGGCCTGGGACACCTGAAACGACCCCAAAGCCTCCCTCTTCATTAGAGATGAGGGCCCACAAAAAAATAAAGGCCAGCAAAACATATGGACAAATAAAGTGTAGGGGTGGGTCTGAGGTAAAACGAAAGGGGGAACCAGTGGGGACTGAGGAACAAAGAGATTGTAAGTTCTTTGGGCAGGGACCGTCTCTGTTCTGTATTTTTACAGCACCTAGCACAATGGGGCCTGGTCCATGACTGGGTTTCCTAGGTGCTACAGCAACACAGGTAATAAATAATCCTGTGGGGAAAGGTGCCACGGTGACTGACATCCTTTGCGTAGCCACAGGACAAGCGTGAATGCAAGATTTCCCATGCTGCCCTGTGACGTGTCTCACCCGGTGGGACCACGTCTAGGAGGGAAGAGATTTCGTTCAGTCTCCATGGCCCGTTCTGTCCTTCTTGGGGTAGCCAGTTAGTTCTAGTGGCTAATTTTTGTGATGTGGACACGTATCCTTTGGGAACTAGACTGAGACCCACCTTCTTGATTTCGCATGGGCCACCAAACAGCCTGCAGGTACCAGCCTGAGCTGGTAGTGAAAGCCTCCTTGCCCCTGAGCCATCTGCGGTCCCCCACTTTGGCTTTTTCCTTTGCTAACTCTCATTTTGCAAAACAAGGATGCTCAGGGGGACACTGGAGCACTGGCTGGCCAGTGACTGGGGTCACCCCCCTTGTCATTCATAACCATTAAGTGTCAGTCTCTCCATGACGGAGTTACTCATAGTTGGTGGGACTTTAAAGGTGGCTTTAGTTTTGCCTCTTCAGAGCTTGTGGCCTAGTAATGATGCCGGAGAATGCGAGCTGGCAAGCGAAACCCCCTATTATCCTGGCTGGGCTGTCAGTGAACAGACTTTTAAACCACATGGAGTCCTCAGCAGAGGCTGGCTTGGAGCGTGCAGGAGACCAGATCCAAGGGAATAAACCACCCAGACCAGTTTGCTGTCCAGCATGGAAAGCAATAAAAGCTTTCTAGTCTCAAGGCTATTTCCTGTTCCTCTGCAGCCCTGGCAGGCTGTACCGTAGCTTTAACCACAGACAGGCTTTCTCTGCAGTAATGGAGGGACGAGTCTGTATGTAAATGGCTTTGAGAGCGAAGTCTCAGGTTTGGCATTACTAGACTCCCTGAAACCACAGGTTTTAGCCCCAGCAGGGGCTGCTCAGCCTTTCAGCCTTCCCGGGTAGAAGAGTTGAGTACTACTGAGGTCCTTGACTGCTGCACATGGGCATTAAAGATCGCCTGGTGCTTTTTGTAATTGCAGCTGTTTGCCCTGATACAAACTTCCCCTCCCTGCTTTTTGACATTGCCTCCACCCCAGAGGTTGCTGCATTTCATGGGTGGAGGAAGTTTTTTTCTGTAGATAAGCTACCTGTAAAGCTCCTTAGGATGAAAGGCGTTCTCTGGGTGCAAAATCATATTGATGTAACATACATGGCCGTATGGGCAAATAAAGTATCTCCTGGTAATTACATACAATAAACCAGAACAAGCTGCCCTAAGGACCTGACTCTGCTTCAACAAAGTCATTGGAAGCTTTGCTATTGACTTGACTGGCCACAGAATTAGGCCCTAAAGGGGCAGTTGGGAAGTCTCCTTGTGCAGGGGCATCTCCTGGTTGGCTCCATTCCAGCCATTCCCTGCCCTCTGCAGAAAGGGTGTGATTAGGATTGGGCACAGGGTGAGGCCATGCTCCTTGTGCGCCAGCAAATCTTGCCCGGCTGGCAGAATGGCCCTAGTTGCTCCAGCCCTTTAAAGCAGCCCTCTGTCTTAGAATCACCTTTGCCCTGTTTTCCATCGGCCCCGAGCTCGTGCGTGGCTGAGGAATCAGCCCAATATCTATGAGTGTGTATGTGTGTGTGTGTGTGTATTTTAGAAAGGGCCATGTGCAAACCATATATATTAAATAGCCATATTTACCAAAGCAAATAGAAATATGACCTATATAGAAAATCTCTTCGGATGATTGCCATTGCAACTGCAGTGGATTGCTGGAAATGCCTCTCTCCAGGCAGAGTTTGGCCAGCCTTGAGGGGAAAACTCTGCCAGTTGAGAACTGACAAGATCATTCCAGCCTCCGAGCTCAGGGACCAAGACAAGCTGCAAATTCCCCTTGTTAGCCGCTGGGCTTTTTCTACTGATGCTGTCAGCGTCAGCAGAAAAATTGTCTTCCTTTGTGTATAATGAGCCTTAACCAGAAGCAGCCTCCCTCTGAAAAAGTAATTTACATCAGATGAGGGAATGATGCTCCCGACTTGTCATCTGCAGGCTCCTCTGGGGCTTTTTTTTTTTCTTAAAAGAATCTGGTGTACTGTTACAAAAAGAGAAGACAGCTTTTCTCTCATCCTTGCATCCAAAGCACAAACTGATTGCAGAGGGTGGCAGAGAAAGGCGATGTTGAAAACTTTTGCACAGGCACAAGAGGGTGTCTGATGTCAGGTTTGCTTCAGGGAGGGAGGAAGGCTGGTCTTGTGGTTAAGGCACTGAGCTGGAACTCAGGAGAGCGGGATTCCAATCCTGACTCTGCCACAGACTCACTTCCTGTGTAACCTTGGGCAAGTCACTTCATCCCTCTCTGTGCTTCAGTTCCCTATCTATAAAAGAGGTTGTAATATTTTCTTTCTCCTACCCATTGTCTGTTTAGATTGTGAACTCTTCAAGACAGGGACTGTATCTTATGTGTATTTACAGCACCTAGCACCGTGGGGAGCCGATCTCGGCCCAGGCATGTTGGGGCTAGAGTAATACAAATAAGTCCTTTTTTCCAGCTATCTAATCGACATGCCCGGCTCATCACTGCGAGTCTTTGCACACATTTGGCAACGACACGGCTCGTCTTTGCTATGGGCTGTGTCCCCTCTTGGCAGGGAACAGCAGTCTTGGGGATAGAGCAAAGATGTTCCCCATCTTCCCCCCTCCCCCCCACCCCCCACACACTGAAAGGTCCATAATGAGCTGGGGTGGGAATGCTGTGGTCTATCTCACTGGTCTCCTGGAAAGACCTTGGAGGAAGGCCCATGAACAAAGCCACATTGTTTCTGATCCCCCCGCCCCCCCTCTTCTCTAAAATGCAGTAGACATCAGGAGTGCTCAAAGCCTCCCCTAGCTGTTTTGGCCAAACAGGCTGCTCAGCAATCAGAAAACATCCTACACTGTCACGTCAGTTTCTGGAACCTCTGGGCTCGATTCTTCTCTCACTCACGCCTAGTGCAAAGCAGGAGCAAGTCCACTGAAGTCAGTGGAGATGTACTGGTGTAGACAAAAGGGACATAGAGCCCGCAGTGTTCAGTGGGGGGGAAGGGTGCCTAGCTGAAGACTGAAGTCCCTTCTCCAGCAGATATAACGTAAGCTTCCCCTGCTCTGTCGTCGCCAACGTCCTTTGCCCCTGATCCGGAGAGATGAGAGGGGAACTCCTTCTCCACGGCCTGTTCAAACTTTGTCACTTTCAATGGTGGCTTGTGTGAAGGAGGCACCAGGCTGACTGAGACTCAATAAACTCACTTCACTCCTGTCAGCACTCACCGGTGCTCAGTTGGAGTCAGTGATACTGAACCGAAAGGCCCCATAACCATTAGCCCCTTCACTATGCTAGATATGGGCTGTGCTTAAATCCATACCTAGTTTCCATGCCGGATGCCCCAAAAATGCCTAGATTAGATGGCAGATTTCTCGTCAGGCCGCTGCAAACATGCAGAGCCTGTGACTATTTCTGGTCCTACGCTACTACGTAACTATCTATCTAAAGTTCTTTTATGAGCCCCATTAGTATAGCAACTGAGCACTTCATAATCTTCAGTGTATTTGTCCTGCCCCTGTGAGGTAGGGCAGGGTTATCATGCCTTTTCTATAGGTGGGGAACGGAGGCACAAAGAGGCTAAGTGACTAGCCCAAAGTCACATAGGGAATCAGTGGCAGAGCTTGGTATTGACCCACCATCTATAGAGTCCCAGGGTCATGCCCGAACCACTGGACCACCCTTCCTTCCTAACTAGTTTCTATTTTTTTTTATCATCAACAACCTGTTGTTGAAATAATAACACACAAACCAGAACCCAGTGTGCTACCAATGTGCTAGCTCCCCCGATGGTTCTGCAGTTAATTAACAAGCTGTTCACAAAACCACACACACACACACACACACACACACACACACACACACACACACACACACACACACACACACACACACCAGTTACCAGGGTGTCCAGTCCCTTACACCGAGGCAGCACTAAGTATTATCTAGCCCATGCCTGACAGGTGTTTGCCTAACCTGCTCTTAAAAACCTCCAAGGACAGAGATTCGACAGCCTCCCTAGGCAATCTATCTGTTCCAGTGTTTAACTACCCTGACTGTTAGGAAGTTTTTTCGATGATCTAACCTAAATCTCCTTTGCTGCAATTTAAGCCCATCACTTGTTATCCAGTCCTCAGTGGTTAAGGAGAACAATTTATCACCCTCCTCTTTATAACAACCTTTTACGTACTTGAAGACTGCTATCATGTCCCCCCCTCAATCTTCTCTTCTCCCGACTCATCAAATTCAATTTTTTCAGTCTTTCCTCATAAATCATGTTTTCTAGACCTGTAATCATTTTGTTGCTCACCTCTTGACTTTGTCCAATTTGTCCACATCTTTCCCAAAGTGTGGTGCCCAGAACGGGACACAGCACTCCAGTGGAGGCCTTATGAGGACTGAGCAGAGAGGAAGAATTACTTCTCGTGTCTTGCTTACAACACTCCTGCTAATACATCCCAGAATGACATTCACTTTTTCTGCAATAGCATTACACTGTTGACTCATATTTAGTTTTTGATCCACAATCACCCCCACCTCCTTTTCTGCAGTATTCTTTATTAGTACTTCTTCTGGATTCTTCATTTGCCATTTCCCATTTTGTATTTGTGCAATTGATTATTCCTTCATAAGCGGAGTACTTTGCATTTGTCCTTGTTGATTTTCATCCTGTTTATTTCAGACCATTCCTCGAGTTTGTCAAGACCTTTTTGAATTCTAATTCAGTCCTCAAAAGCATTTGCAACCCCTCCCAGCTTGGTATAGTCCACAAACTTTATAAGTGTACTCTCTATGCCATTATCCAAATCATTGATGCTAGAACCAGACCTAGCACAGATATGTCCTTCCATCTTGCCTGTGAACCATCGACAACTGCTCTCTGAGTATGGTTTTCCAGCCAGTTGGAACCTTACAATAGTTTCATCTAGGTTGTATTTCCCTAGTTTATTTATGAGAAGGTCATGTGAGACAGTATCAAAAGACTTACTAAAATTGAGATATATCACATGTACTGCTTCCCTCCTATCCACAAGGCTTGTTACCCCGTTAAAGAAGGAAATTAGGTTGGTTTGACATGATTTGTTCTTGACAAATCCATATTGACTGTTACTTATCACCATATTATTTTTTAAGTGCTTACAAATTGATTGTTTGATTATTTGCTCCATTATCTTTCTGGGCAGCAAAGTTAAGCTGACTGGTCTATAATTCCCTGGCTTGTCCTTATTCTCCTTTTTATAGCTAGGTAGTATATTTGCCCTTTTCAGGTCCTCTGGGATCTCTCCTGTCCACCATGAGTTCTCAGAGATAATCTCTTATGGCTCCAAGATCTCTTTAGCCAGTTCGTTAAGTATTCTAGGATGTATTTCACAAGGCCCTGCTGACTTGAAGACATCTAACTTGTCTAAGTAATTCTTAACTTGTTCTTTCCCGATTTTAGACTCAGATCCTACCCCATTTACACTGATGTTAGTTATCTGATCTCCGCTAACCTTTTTGGTGAAAACAGAATCAACCAATGATCTATTGTTGTAGGGCAGAGTGCAGGCAAGAGGTGTGTTGGAAGTGCTGAGGATGTGGAGAAAATCAGAGAACCTGAATTAAAAATCCTCTTACTAGGACCAGAGTCTGGGCACTTCTGCCCCAGCGACCCCACTCGCAACCCCCCTCCAGGCCTTGTGATATCACTGTGCACTTTGTCTCACCACCTCAAAGTCCCACCTCTTCCCCACTCCTGATCTTGCCTGGTTATGTTATGGCAGTTGCACCAGCTGTGTGTGGGGTGCAGGTCAGGATGCAGGCTGTGCTGAGATAAGAACCAGCCATTCCTGCTGGAGCAGCCTGGCAGAGGCAGGGCTTCCTGCTGTAGTTTCCCCCCACTCCTGCATTGTTCCCTCTGTCAGAGGAGTTTGAGGCAAGGGCCGGCCCAGCTCGGTCTCTGGTTCCCATTCATTTTAATAGGAACTGGGCATCCGTGTTCCCTGGGCATCTCTGAAAGCCTCAGCATAAAGCTTTGAAAGGAGCTGAGACACCATCCTCCTGCTCCCATCCCATCTGTAGCTCTGTTCCCTGTTCTCTGAATGCCATATTTTCACCTCCCAGCATGCTGTCCCCAGCCCCCCCTTGGTTTGTACCTGCACTGCCCCCATGTGCTCCCATCTCTCCTACTCCACATTCCTTCCTACACCCTGCTATTTCCAGGCCATCCTGTCCATGAGCTTGCAGTTGTTTTAACTCTGTCTCCCCTTCCTTGGGCACCTTGCACTCTGCTTTCGGGGCGCACCAGTGAAAGCCGTGCTAAGCGATCCTCTGCTGCAGCTGACAGAGAGACATTCTGTATCGCAAGCTGCCTCCAGAGCACTTCAGCTCCTGTCGCTTCCAGATAAGGCCCTACAGCCAGGCCAGGCTGGAGCCAGAGTTTGGTTCTACCTGAGTTTGGTCTTTACTGAGTTTGTACGTGACAGTCGCCACTTGGGCTTTCTGTCTTGTAGGGCTTTGCCCAGCCCCCACGGTAAATTAGTGCAAGCTCCGGGCTGCTCTTATTTATACTGTGCATCCCTTGGCTGCCCATGTGTAACCAAGAATGAGGCCAAGACACCCTGCTAGCCAGGTTCTTCTTCACCCCTGCTGCATCCCCATGGTGTATATTAACTGGGGAATCTCCCCTTTTCACCCTCTCAGCACGGCACTCTTGAGTGATGGCCCATTTTTCAGTGGGTGAGGAGCTGAGAGGGCAAGTGCCTCAATAACAACTTTCTAGAACTTACTAACTAATCCCCATAACATCTGGTTTAAAGTGGTGGGGGAGGGAACTGAGGCACTGGGTGTGTGTGGAGGGGGGTGGAGTGACTTGCCCAGGTTTAGCCAGCCAGGCATTGGCAGGGCTGGAGTTAAAACCCAGCCCCTCCTGCTCCCCAGTGCTATGCTCCATCTGCTAGAGGCCCGGAAGATCCTTATCAAAGCGGAGGTCTTGAATTTCCAGGCCTTTCCCTTCTGAAGCCTGTGCCACAGGTTGGAGTGGGGCCTCGGATCACAGCTGTCTTTTTTCTGTTCATCCTTCCAGCAAACACGCCCTGGGCAGCCACGAATACATCCAGCACTGCAGGAAGTTTGACATTGACATCCGGCTGCAGCTGATGAAGAGGAAGGCAGTGCGCAGTGACCTTGCCAGGACGGTGAGCAGCTGCTCTCTAGGGGGAACTGAGAACGCACTGAACTGATGCATGCTGTTGCCACTGCTTGTTGCATTGATCTCCACTGCTGTCAGGGCAGGGGTGGGGAGGGTCACCAGCTATCCCGGGGTTGCTGATTTGCGGGGACAAGGCTATGACTGTGACGCCCTGCGAATTGCTGCCTCGCCAGTTCCCTTCCAGCGCGTTCAGTTCTGCGGCTGCTTGCCACCTCGACCCCTGCCCACCACCAGCTAAAAGTTCCCTACTCCCTGCCTTTCCCACTGCAACCAGGGCTTCCTTTGGGACAGCTTCTAAACTCCAGCAATTCATCCTTGAATCCTTCCCAAATGCAGAGAGATTTGCTAGACATGGCTCTACAGAGGAAACCATGAATGTAAGAGATGGAAAAGACCCATTCGATACATCTAGTCTATCCCCTGCCCAGTGTGAGATTGTTCCTTGCATCTGCCCCCTGCTAGTTCTAAATGTACCAAGCAACGGGGCTCGGGGGGTACTACTCCACAGCCCTGCAGATCTCGGTGTCAGGAAACGTTCCCCGATTATTGTCAGCATAGGTTGTCCCTTATGTTAATTTAATCACAACACTCTTGGCTAGAACCCGTTGGCCCTCCTCAGTGATCCCACCGAACCCAAGAGCCCCTACACGCCTCTCAACGGACATGGAGCTCACGGCTGAGATCTTCAAAGATACTTACTTTTCAGTGGGAAGTTGGTATCTCAAATGACTTCAGTGACTTTGCAGATGTCAGCCAGAGTCTTTCAAGTATCAGCAGAGAGTGCTACTAGGTACAGCCAGCATCCCTGACCAGGAGGGGTTAACGCTAGAAGGTCAGATGCACCTAACAGGTCTCTTTCTCCTACAGGTGAACGATGACCAGAGCCCTTCCACGCTCAACCACTACATTCACCTGCAGGAGAGGCCAATCAAGCAGACCATCAGCAGGTAAAGAGAAGGGGAGAGGTGGTGATGTGAGGTGTACAGCTCCCATTGGGGGTGCGGAGGGGTGTGGATGGGGGGGTGCTGAGCAGGAGGGTGGAGGAAAATAAATGGATCCAGGCAGCAAGGCACTTGCACTGCTTTGCTGGGGCTGCATTTGCATGCCGTTTGCGTGAGAGGGATGGGCTGTCCGGTGAGAAATGGTGCAGAGGCACCTCCATCGCTATGGCTCGCGCTCCCTCTGTCTGTGCTGAGTTCTCACCTATCTCCTCCAATCCAGGCAGGCCCTGAGTCTCCTCTTCGACACCTTCCACAATGAGGTTGACACCTTCCTAGCAGCCGAGGTGAGTGTGGCTTGCCTGGGACAGGATGGGCCCTGTACTTGGACCCACGCCGGTACAGAGTGGAGCAATTTAGCAGTTGGGGGTGAGGGGCATGACTGGGCTTGTCTATACACAGAAGTTGCTCCAGTTTAACTTAAATCAGCTGTATAAACAATTTTAGCAGAGCCAGTGCAAACCCCAGTGCGGACAAGCTTATTAGATTCCACCTGGTGTATAGCAGTTTTGCTTGCACTTGTAAACTGGGCCTTGTCTACGTGAGAAAGTTGCACCTGCTTAATTTAAATGGGTTTTTAATCTGATTTCATTGAATCCGTGCACACGGCTGTGTGGACACACATTTCTGCTTAAGGGGGTTTATTGTAGTTAAGCTAAACCCAAACAAACCACTCTTAAACTGATCTAAGCTCAGGTCCATGCTTGGAAGACTTTGCTGGTATAGCTACATCAGTATAATATACCGGCAAAGCGCTCCTAGGCCATGTCTGCACTCTAGGGACTCATAGCTACAGCCATAGCTATGCCAGCATAACCCTATACTGTGACACTGCCGACAGGAGTTTTTCCGTCACTGTAGGAACTCCACCTCCCTGAACGATGGTAGCTAGGTTGACACAAGCGTTCTTCCGTCAGCATAGCTGTGTCCCCCTGACCCATATAGTTATGTTGACCTATATTTTAAGTGTAGACCAGGCCCCAGTGTGGATAGAGCTTATACCAGCAAAATGGCACAGCTGTGTCAGTCACAGACCACATCTTCTCCCACTCCTGACCAACATAGTGGTGCCAGGAAAAGTTTGTAGAGTAGATCTGGTTTCAGAGTATCCACACACACAGTTGCAACAGCTTAATTAAATCAGTTTAAAACCACACCATTAGTTAATCCAGTGCAATTTGTGTGTGAAGACCAGAGTTGAGAGTGTGATTGGACTCCACAATGCCAGTCTTAGTGCTTCTAACAATACTTTGCCACTCCACAGCACCTTTCATGTACAGATCTCAGAGCACCCTTCATATGTGGGTCAGTGTTCTCCCCATTCTACGGAGATGGGAAGGGACTGGCCCAAGGGAGTGGGGCCAGAGCCCAGATCTCCTGACTTCCAGTCCTTTGCTCTCATCACTAGGGAATGCTGATTCCTGTAATGAAGGTCCCATGGGGCTTTCTGTTTTTGGGGTGGGTGGGGGGTTACTTAGTTACTTCATTTTCAGTCCTGTCCTCTGGGACCCGGTGCATGTCTGCCAGTCACCCACATGCAGGTTTTTCCTGCTAAACCCTAGGGCCAATAAGCCTCTCTTGTTTTCACTAGGCATGGCCACGCCTGTAAAAGGATTGCTGACCTGATCCTGAACCTGAACCTTGCCCGCCTTATTTCACATTATGTTGACTCTCTACTTCCTCATTGCAGTCAGGGATTCCTCATCAGAGCCAGTGCTCACCAGTTTTCCAGCCCAGCTTCGCAGACACAAGAGGCTGAAATAAGTCTAGAAGAGTGATCCCCACCTAGGGGTTAGAGCAGAGAACTGAGCGTCAGGACTCCTGGGTTCTTTTATGTTTTTGCCACTGACTCCCCTCAGGCAAGTCGTTTCACCTCCCTGTGTCTTGGTTCCCCATCTATAAGATGAAGATAGAACTTACCTACCTGCTGGGATGGCTGTGAGAGTTAAGTCATTAATGATTTTAAAGTGCTTTGAGATCCCATGACGGAAGGAGCTGTAGAATGTGTATAATTACTGTGATCCAAAACAAAAGCTGACCCTTTATTCTTGGTCATTAATTTTTACACAGTCTTTAATTGATAAGAAGACCAGGCACTTGCTCTATATGCACCTTTCATGTGTGGATCTCAAAGTGCTTGGCAAAGGAGGGTAGAGGCCATTATCCCCATTTTTACAGATGGGGAAACTGAGGCACAGACCAGTGAAGTGACCCGCTCAGAGTCACACTTGAGAGCCATGGGCGGAAGCCAGGTCTCCTGGCTCCCAGCTTGGTGCACTAGACCAAGGATTCCCAAACTTTGTCATAGCATGGACAGCAGCAGCCCCTAGTGGCAACTCCAGCTCCATGGTTTGAGGTGTCCTGGCTGGAGTTACATATAAGGGAGTGGAACTGGCAGCATCATGAGTGTCCATAGTGCTCAGCTTGGGAACCTCAGTGTTAGATCATGCCACCTCCATTTCAATAAGTGTAGGTATCCGCTCCCTACCCAGTCCAAAATCAGTCCTGAGAATCAAGTCTCAAGCCAAACTGATTAAAGAGTGCTGAGAGTCCCACCTCCCTGTGACATTGGGACCTGGGGAATGAGCCATAGCTTTGCTTAGCTGATGAGGTATGGCCACTGGATCTCTCGCATGTGACCAGGCGAGGAAGAGCCTCAAGCTCCTGTGGGATTCGGTGGAGCCAATGGTGCTCTCCCATCGCCAGACCCACATGCCGAAGGTGCCAGGATCCTGCCTGCTTAGCAGCAGGCCTGCTCCCAGCCAGGAAAGCCAGGTCTGCAGAGACTCAAGGACGTACAATGAACCGCGAGGCGACAGATACTGGGCTGGGAACTTGCTCAGCAGTGGCTGTGTCTTTCCTGTTGGGGTGTCCTGTTGGAGGGGACACGAGAATGCAGGTGCAGATGGGTACCTACAGGGCATTATTCCCACCACCCCCTGTTGCATGTGACTTTCTTTAGGTGCCACAGAGTCTCCTCTTTCGCCCTGCCCTCTCCTGGCACCTTCTGGCTACATGTACCTCCCGAGGGTGGAGGGGGTACAGAAACGGGGGATAGCACAGTGCAGAGATCGGAAAAGGTCTCATTCCCCCCACCCCAACTCTGTTTTTGGTAGCTGGGATGCAGAAGCATAGGCAGCAATTTGCCATGGGACCCTCCTCTCCATCTCTTCTGGGCAGGTCCAGACCAGGAACTCCTCGGCTTTCCATCCACTCCCTTCCTCCTGGGCTGCTGCTTTATCTCAGGCATAATCCCTCTGCACTCAGCCTCCTTGCCACCACTCACCTGGCCCAAGACAGAGAGAGAGGTCTGTCTCTCCCAGGATGCCTGAGCCAGGGTAGAGCTGCGACTGGCTGGATGCTACCCCGGAGTCAGATAGAATGTGCTGTGGTGGGACAGAGGTGGTTAAAACGCCGGCGTCCTTAGGCCAGAGTCCCAGTGGATCTCCTTATGGCCCCTGCTGTACGTCCATAAGATAGCTATCATGTCAGCATACCTCAGCAATGGTGGTAAGGTGAAGCCATCTGGCTGCGTCGCCGCACTGTGCAGTAAGCCTCTTCCTGCCTTCCCTTCCAGGGAGACTTCCAGCTGAAAGCCGACCGGGTGATCCAGTCCGTCATGGCCATTTGCAATGCCCTGGCTGCTGTGGAGTCTCAGGAAATCACTGGAGCCCTGAACCAGCTGCCTGCCTGCCCTTCCCGCATGCAGCCCAAAATCCAGAAGGTAAGAAGCCAGGACCCAGAAGCTCCTCAGCAGGGGGGCTGAGCTTGGAGGAAAGGGATGAAATTAAAGGGAAACTGAGGCTTAGCATTAGCGGTGTGTGTGAGCCGGGGGGAGCTTCTGGCTGGGGAGATCTTTCTAGGCTGTGGAATAATCTCCCTGGGGAAGGGTGGGAGCCTCGTCTCTTGAGTCTGGCAGAGCCCTACATAACAGACAGGACAGTGGGGAGCAGTCCTTCCGTGGGCTGGCTTCATAGGGCTTGATCCAAAGTCAGCGGGAGTCCTTTAGTGGACACTGGATCGGGCCCATAGATTTCAAAGCCGGCAAGGCTGTGATAGGCTACCATGAGCTAGTGATCAGGATCCCCCTGACCTCTTGTGTAGACCAAGGCCAGAGAGTGTCACCTAGTGGTTCCCTCCACTGCAGATGTCATTCTTCCCTGCTACAAAACTCTGAGCTTCGAAGCTCGCCACTGAACTGGACTGTATCTCCTAGGCAGAGATCCGGTCTCATTTTAAGGACTCCCAAGAGCTGGTTAATCTAACAGTAAAGAGCCCATATGTGAGAACCCAGTTTCACAGACTGGAGAGGGCATCTACTCACATTTAGGTAGCATAGTGGGTGCAAATGAAGGGAATCTGGCCCCTTTTCATCCGTTTTTATCCCCCCCTCGCCAACATACCACATGTAAAATTCCTGAACAGCCAAGACCGTGCAACTGCCTTTGTTGTATTTCCTTGCTTGCTGCAGCTTGAGTGGCAGGGAATGGATAGGCTCTGGGAGGCTGTTACATAAAATAGCTGGCTTAGACAATTGCTTCCAGCTGTGTCTGAGGGCACTGGAATAACCTTAACATTGCTTTTCTGGTTTCTTTTTCCTCGACAGGATCCAAATGTTCTGACCGTGAGGGAAAATCGGGGTAATTTCTCTTCTCCGCTCATTCTGTTGCAGAGTTCTTGGTGCTTTTGATCTTCAGACCCTTTCCCCCTATTTAGAGTGGGACAATCTTTAAAAAAAAACAAAACTTTTTTAGGTGGAAAAATGGCCTTTTTAGGGAGGGAATTTATCACTTTTTCTCTGTTTCCAGAGAAAAAGCTTAGAACATAAGCTTTCCTCTTTTTCTTCAGTTTCCAGGGGTTTTACGCCCCCAGCTTGTTCCCCCTGAAAAAGATCCACATGCAGAGTCCCATTGGCTTGAAATAACTTTTAATCAGCCCCCTAAAGCGTCCCACAATGTGCTTGAGCCCCTAGGCAGGTCACTGTGCAGGGTGTGGGTAGGGCATGGTCATCTGTAGTAGGATAGAGGCAACCGCAGCTTCCATCATGGGCTGGCAGTACTGGAGACCTCCCCACCAAGGCCCAGCATGGGGAAACGGGAGATGGGGGACGGGGGGAGGCAGCATTCCAGAGCATCCCTGTTTCATGCCTCATCTGCGCTCCCTTACAGAGAAGGTCGTGGAGACCTTGACGGCTGCCATCTTGGATCTGGTGGAGCTTTACTGCAACACTTTCAATGCAGACTTCCAGACAGCAGTGCATGGAAACAGGAAGCACCACCTGAGCCAGGAGGCCTGTCTCCTCACCTGTCCCCTCTCCTTCACTGTCTACGCCACGCACCGCATCCCTATCACCTGGGCAGCAAGGTACGAGGGCTTAGCTGCGTGTCCCTGCTGGGCGGTGACGGTTGATTGGGGTAGATCCCTGCCCTGGTGCCTGGCTCCTTGTCTGGAGTGACATCTCAGGATACCCCTTCACTCTGTCTGCTCTGCGGCCGCCTAGCCCATGGGGTCTCTCCCCAGAGTTCAAAGGCATGTTCAGTGTAAGGAATCCCGCCCTCATTCTAAGGCTCTCTGCCCTGCCTTAGTCTGACAAAGAGCATCTGGGCTGATTGCCCCCGATCCCTGTCGCCCTCTCGCCTCCTCTGGGCCGGGATCCTACAGGCAGCATTGGGAAGAGTCTGCAGCAGGGCTGGGAGGGGACAAGACATGAGCTGGGGCGGCATGACAGGCTTTTAGCATCCTTTACGAGGACACTCGGTCCTCATGTTCCAGGGCATCACTAGCTGAGGTCAGGGAGATATCTCCCTTTGTGGTGGAGTATGGGTATCTCATGCCAGAGGTTAGCACAACTTCCTCTGGACCTTCTGGCAAAGGCCACTCTTAGGACCAGAAGCACTACTAATCGGCTCTGTTCCACACCCCACACCCAGCTTAGGCATTACTGAGTCATGTGGATACCTGGCTGCAGTGAACATATAATGTATGTCTACCCCCTCCCCCCAGCCCTTCCATGCCATGTTACCCTCACCCCTGTGTGGTGAGATGTGTACAGAGCTCCAGCTGGATTCCTGCAGGGAATGCACAGGTGGGTGTCTTGGCCCTGGGCACTGCAGTGGACCATAGAATTCAGAGCTGGTAAAGGCCTATATCGGCTCATAGTCCATCCCCCATGGCCCTGGCAGGGCTGCAGAGAGCGCCCTGATGAGGGGTGTATCAGAGCCAGTGCGCTCCTGGGGATAGACAGGTCAGAGACAGAATTGGAGCTGGCTGAGGGGTTCGTTCCTAGCTGGAAAGGCTGCAGCAGCTGTTAGTTAGTTCACTGAATGGTTGTCTCATCCCTGCCATAATCTAGAAGCAAAAAGAGACCTTCCCTTCCCTACCTGCATGGCCCATAATGATCATACAGAATACGCCAGGAATATGGGCCCTGGCTGGATCAAAACTTGGGATGCCAGAGGCCCCGGAAATTCAGCCCGTTGGTGCCATGCAGGTGGGTGCTAGAGGAAGCGCTGGCAGGGAGGGAGGGGAGCTGAGCATTCCCTCTTGCAGCAGGGAGAGGAGTCAGAGAGCGGGGCTTGAAAGAGGCTGCGGAGAGCGAGTGGCGCCGGCGCGGGGGCCCGGTGCAGCTGAGCTCTGCAGCGCTCTCCGCAGCCCAGCCCAGCCCCGTTTGCGCAGGCTGCGCTGGAATGCGCTGGGAGAGCTCATTGCAGCAGGCTCCCCCCAGCTCCTGCCTGCTGCAGCCCTACAGGCTGTGACAGATGGGCCCGTTCTCAGCGAGGGCTTGGGCCCTGGCGGCCCATGGCTGCCTGGGCTTTTTATCCTGGCTTGATAAGGGGACAATGAGACGTGTGTGGTGTGTGGGGAGGGCTGAGGGGGGGTGAAGGGGATGCTCCTTTGTTAGCTGCCTGGGCTTGGATATGTGTGTTTCACCCAACGTAGGGAGGATGCCCATTGGTAAACCACGCTCCTGGCTATGGCTGGCCGCCTTACAGAGCTCTGCAGCTCCAGCAACACGAGCCTGCGAAGGGGGGTGGCATCGGGGGTAGGAGGCAGCAGCAGTCGTAGCAGCCGCCCCTCCAGGGACCCCTCGCCTTTGTCCCATCCTTAATGTATTCCAGTTGGTGATTGACTCTGAACAAAGGAAGTAGCCTGGGAAATCCAGGCATCTTCTGACCTTTGTTACCCCATGGCCCTCCCTGGATCCACGCTCGGCACCTGTCACATGGCCGTGTCCTTCTGGGACACCCCCATGTGATGGCATTCGGTGGCATATGTCAATCTGGCTGTGTGGAAGGAGTTGGGCCTTCTCTCGGTAGCTTCCCACCCCTTTCCCAAAGGGATAACAGCCTGGGAGAAAGATCCCATGGCTGATCTGGAGAGGCGGTGGAGAAAAGGAGATAAAATACCCCACCCTGAGCTGAAATGTTCTGGGGAGGGGAATGGGCTAAGAGGAGACATGGAGTTTGCGCTCAGATTTAGCTGCCTCCTCTGGGGAGAGTTGTGCGTCTGATCTCAGGGCAGATGAACCAGTTTGGGTTACAGTAAGATTGCCACGAACCTTGGCCTGAAATTCCAGCCTTGCTGGCCACCCAAATTTGAGAAACGTTTGTCCAGTGTCACCCCTCCCCAGTGTCTTGCGTTATCATGGAGGTGCCCGCGCCTCTGGATTCCAGCCGCAGACCACAGCAGGGGACCCCCGGGCAGCATTGCTGAAACTTCTGGATAGGCTCCAGAAATTTGGTGAGGGAAGCTGTCCTCCCCAGATCTCTGAGCCCAGTTTCATGGACCCACGGACCATATTCTGGGGCCACTGATTTCCATGGAGCATTGCACCAGCTGAGAATTTGACCCCAGAGCTGGGCTAAGGATCCGAGGCCTGGTTCTCCCCTTGCCTCATAGCTGGTGGTATCACTTACCCCTATGCAAAGCAAGCACCAAACCCTACAGCAATGCAAGTGAGTGGAGAAAGTCTGACCTGGTAGCATTTTACAGACCCGAGGTGCATGGTAGTGGGGAATCGAGTCTGGAGGGAGACTTATCCAGATCTCTGAATCTTCGTCCGAGCTCAGTCCATGGCTTGTCCAATCCCATTGGGGCCCCTAGAAAGAGGTCAGGTGCATTTGAAAGGCTTCGGTTTATCTGTCACCTGCTGGATTTGGAATAAACCAAGCCATTCCCCCCGCACACTGCTCCTGCTTTGGGTACCGCTAGGAGACGGGAGGAGGGAAAGGGGCAGGGAGGCGAGACGGAAGGAAGAGATGAGGAATTGGAGGAGAGGGAGATGGAAATGGGAGCAGGTCAATGTGCACTATGGAACTTTTAGTGTGCGGTAGCAGGGTCCACATGGCCTGTTAGCGCGTGGCAGGCTAAGGTGCTGTAGATTCACACCCAGCTTACAGTGCACCAGTTGTCCATGTAGACGCACTCACAGTGACTGGAGAAAAGCGGAGGTGAGGCCCCTTTGTTTCTTTGCTATAAGTTGCAGGCATGTCTTTATCTCTCCACTTTATTTTCTCCTGTTGCAGTTACGAAGACTTTTACCTCTCCTGCTCCCTCACCCATGGCGGCAAGGAGCTCTGCAGCCCCCTGCAGACCAGAAAGGCTCATGTGTACAAGTACCTCTTTCACCTCATCATCTGGGACCAGCAGTAAGGCAGCTCCCTGCTTAGCTCTGACCTGCTTCCCTTGGCCTCCGTTGGGGAGGGGAGAAGAGGGACACCCAACAGGCCGGGTGTCCTGTTGAAGGGGGGCTGGATGCAGTCTGCCAAGGACTGAATGCGGATGGCTAGGCGATTATGGCAGAGGCAGAGCTGAACCCATGGAATGAGATGGGGAGAAGGGGAAGTTAGGGAGAACCGGCTGCACCCTTCGGTCCTACCTCCATTCTTGCTCAGTGCCCCACCAGATCTCGCAGGGGAATGAGAACTGGATTCACAGAGTTCCCTTATAACACCCCCTGCCAGGGAGCGATGGCATTTCAGGTGTCCTCACAGCAGGAAACATGAACAGCACTTGGGGCTCAAACCCTCTGTTGGAGGGAAATGCTGCCAGTGAATTAGAGCACCAGAAGCTTTGTAATGAGTACCCAGGGAGATAGCCGTGGGGTAGGTCAAACCCAAGTCATATACCAACCACTTGTCCCCCCGGAACTCAGGGGCTTCTGAGGAAATGGGCCCAGTACCCACACTGCACCCTGGTCTGGTCTGGAAAACCAGAAGCCCAGGGGAACGAGGTTTTGTTCCATGAGCTTGTCTATAGGGGGAAAGTTACCAGCAAAATGATATCAGTCTAATTCTACTGCTACAGTTGGACTGTATAGTCCTCGCCAGGAGCAACACTGGTATAATCACAGCGGTATAATTATACCACCACAGTTCCCCCGGTAGACAAGCACCATCTCTACAATACAGTCATCACCCCTGGGGCTCTTCTGGAACCATTGCTGGCTGACGATAGTCAGCCCAACTCCTTGCTGTTGGGGTGAACGCAGCTCTGGAACAACAGGGGCGAGTGCCAACCCCACCCTCAGCAGAGCGCACAGAGCGCGTGCAGCTTTGCCAAAGAGCTCAGGGCCAGGTGTCCCAGGGCTCAGCACCCAGCAGCTCCCTTTGGGACCCTTGTGGCCAGATTATATGGTAAGATTTTTGGAAAAATGTGGCCCTTAGTATCTACTGCACCCACCCCCAACCCTGGGGTGTTCTCTACTGGTGACTCTAACACAGCATGAGCTTCAGCTTCCTCCCAAAGCCCGGCTATTCCAGGGACCCCCCTGCACGGTCAGTTGGTGTGTCATCCCCCACCTCTCCTCCTTCTTACTCCTAGCTCCCAGGGCCACTCCTGGCCCCAATTATAGCCTGGTTGGAGCTAATTGGACCCACCTGCCAGCATGTCTAAGCATGGCCTAAAGCAGGGCCGGGTTTTTGCACTGGCACCCAGGGTGATTCAGAAGACAAGCCCTGCAGGGACTAAGGAGATGTAGACTTTTAAGATAGAGCCAGTGGGAGCATCTGAGGTCCTGGTGAAATAACTTCTGAGGGGTGTCGGATCCCCGGTAGAACTAAGCACTCCCTGCTTCACCTCTTGCTGGTGGGTCTTCTCCTTTAACCCCGTGAGCAGGGCCTGTTTGTTCTGGGGGCTCTAGCTACTCCAGGGAAAGGGGATCTGATCTAAAAATAGCCCTAGCAGCTGAGAGGGCATGTGTACTAAGCCCGCAAAGGGGAGGGGAAAGGGCTAATTTTAGAAGGAGCCCATCCCCTGAGAAGGACCCAGGGAGAGAGACACAGCAGTGCCGGCACGGAGCAGTGTTGTTAGATGACTCCCTTTGTGTGGATCTTTGCCCCCTGAAAACTGCATGTTCAGAGGGGTTAACGCCCAGGTTGCATGGGCTGGGCTCTGAGCCACTTCCCTGAGTCCCCTTTGCTGGCTGCACGAGGGACCTCAGCCATGGGAGTCAGCTGCTTCAGCCAGCATTGCCCTCTTGGTAGCTATGATACTGCTTTGGTCTGGCACACCCCTGGGCTCTGCTAGCCCTGCAGGATTGGCTCCAGGACCCCTTGGGGCCACCGCCCTTTAAGGTGACTGCATGGGCTGGGCAAATAAGCTGGGAGGTTAGTGTGTGTGTGTGTCTGTGTCCTCTCCCCCCACCCTTGCTGGAAAGCTTTGGAGCAGCACTGGCAGACTCCAGAGGGTGGTGTGTCCAGTCCTGCAGGTGGTGGCCCCACCAGACCTTGGCATGGGAGCAGGATGGGGGAGGAAAGAAGGGGAGGGGTTGGGGAGAAGTAAAATGTGATCCTCTGAGCCCCGGTGTGAGGAAAGCTCCCCAGAGCTGTTGTCTCAGTCCCCTAGGACCAGGTGAAATCCACCAGCATGCAATCTGACAAGACAGGTCGGCTGGCAGAGCTTCCTTATAGAATACGTTTGCCCCCTCCATTGACGCCTATGGGGTATCTATAGTGATCAGCCCTTTCTGGTAGGGCCTGCGGGGCTCCCCCTATAGAAGATCAACTGAGCTCCTCCAGCTCTTCTATGCTCTTCCCCATCCCCTGCAGGATCTAAAGGAATCCCCTGTAGAGGGGGAACCCACCCCCTTCTTCCCTCTATAGACCAAAGAGGTAGTAGGGACCATGGCCACCCAGCTGCTTCCTGCAAAGGATCCATGGCCATCTCCCTCCCAACACTCCCCCCTTGCAGGGGGTGGATTGAATGCTCCTAGACCGATCCCTTCTCTTAGGTAAAGGGTCGGCATGGTTCTCTCCCCTGACAGCGGCATGTGTAGCTGTTGGCCCATTGCTCTAGCTTTCATGGCAGTTCTCGCTGTTGCCCTTCCCCGTGCAGTGCTGAGGAGCAATGCTGATCAGGCAGGAGTGTGTCTGATCCCCGATGTCCCAGTGAACAGTGGGAGAGCAGCCGTGCTCTCTCTGAACAGATCTGCCTTCCACCCTGCCTCATCTCCATGTTACTTCAAAGCTCTTCTAGAACCCACTCCTTCCACTGGTGGGTCCTGTTCCTGAGGGCAACCTCTAGCCTAGGATCAGGAGTCGGGATCTCTTGTATGACCTGGGGCAGGTCTCAGCCCCACTCCCTGCCTCAGTTTCCCTGTCTGCACAGTGGAGATCCCAGGCGTGTTGTGAGGATCGGTACATCGGGTCATCATCAGCTGGCGTGAACTAGCACAGCTCCATTCAAGTCAATGGCGCTGCAGTGACTTCAGCCAGCTGGGGGCCTGACCTGTGCATTGGTATGAGGTGCTCAGACATGACCGTAATGGGGCGGGAGGCAGCGTATAAGCACCTAGATACATAGTGGGGAAACCACTCGGTCAGATCTGGCGTCTCTGGTTCTGAGCGGGGGCTGGAAATTCCCTCACCAGCCCCTGGGCTCAGGACCAAGAGGCACCGATGCCCGAACTCCCCTGAATTTCAGTGGCTGCAGAGGTTGCTCTGCAGTCTTAGGGTTGGGCCCTACAATCTGTAGCAGTTCACTGTAGTGCAAGCCCTGTCCAGACTGGGGAAAGGCAGCTCCCTCTCTGGAGGGCCTGGTGTTGCTGAGGGCACAGCAGCTGGGGGGGTGCGGCACAGCCTGGGTAGACAGATGCATTCGCTCTGCTCGAGCTTGCGCACTGAAGTACGTACCCAGGGAGCCGGGTGGGTTTGTACTCGGCTGGCTAGCCTGCACTGCTGCCCATGCCACCATGGACCCACTGGGTATTTTTAGCACATTCACTTGAGTGGAGCTAGGGCGACTGTCTGCCTGCACTAGGCTGGGATGCGCTACCAGGAGCGGTATGCTGATATAACGCACAATGAGCCCCTTGACTATGAGAAGAGGGATCCCCTGGCTGTGAAGCCAAGGCTCTGACTCGCAGCTCCCCGGGTGATTTCTTCTAGGATCTGCTTTCCGATCCAAGTGAACCGGCTACCGCGGGAGACGCTGCTGAGCGCCACGCTCTATGCTGTGCCCATCCCGCCTCCGGGGAGCTCCTCTGAGACCAACAAGCAGCGGCGGGTCCCTGAGGCTCTGGGCTGGGTCACCACCCCGCTCTTCAACTTCAGGCAGTACGTGCACCCTCCCTGTCCCCATCCCCTGGGCAAGGGGCTGGGCACAAAGGATATGTTGGAAGGAGTTTACCGACTGCACCGACTCAGCTGGGATACAAAACCCAGGGGATCTCCTGGTGCCAGTGCCCCACCCGCCTGGCACCAAGGTCGCTGAGTTGGCCCTTGTGTCAGGCTTGTTGCTGAGCATGGCAGCAGCTGTCAAACCCAATCCACTATGGGCTGCTCCCATCCTGGAGGGGCTCTGCAATGAAGCCACCTGTACTCAGGAAACCACCGTCCCCTGGGTCCTCTCCTTGTTCTTAGCCTCAACAAAGCAGGTTCTAATGCCCAAGGCTCTAGATTCATAGATGCAAAGGCCAGAAGGGACCACTGTCATTATCTAGTCTGACTTCCTGTGTAACCCAGGCCAGAGACCTGCCCCACAATAATTCCTAGAGGAAGTCATTCAGAAGAACATCCAATATCGATTTTAAAAATTGCCGGTGATGGAGAATCCACCCCAGCCCTTGGTAAATTGTTTAAAATGTACACCTTATTTCCCATCTGCATTGTCTAGCTTCAACTTCCAGCCATTGGATGGTGCTCTACCTTTCTCTGCTAGGGAAGGTCATGACACCATATCCCCTTCCTTTCTCCAGGGTCTTGACGTGTGGGCGGAAGCTCCTGGGCTTGTGGCCAGCAACTCAGGACAACTCCAGTGCCAGGTCGAGTGCCCCCAACTTCAACCAGCCCGACAGCGTTATCCTGCAGGTGAGTGCCTGACTCTCTGGGCCAAAAATCTTCCAAATGGGACTCTGGGTTTTGGATCCCTCAGTTTTGGGGGACTCAGCTAGAGCCGCCCTGGGCCTGGTTCTCAGAGGCAGCTGGGCATTGAAATCAGGTAGAGCTGGCAGGGCTCAGCACTCTCCTCTGCAAACCAGGCCCAAGGGGTCTCAAGCTGGACATCCTCCCATCTCTGGCCACTCTTGAAAACTCCTGTCCCAACATGCTCTGGGCTCGGTGTGAAACCTGGGGTGGATGCTGTGGGGGCCGGTCTCTTCTTTGCTCGTCCCAGAGGCCTGGTCAGGGACCTGGAGGTGGTGGCCCAATCACAGAGTGGGCTAGGAAGTGGATGCTATGCTCTGGGCTTCTGCCAAGTCAATAGTCAGATACAAAACATAACTATGTCACCTGTGATAGGAGCCGCCAACCTAATAGCTCATCATCCGTGGGGGGGCGGAAAAAAACCCTCTTGGCAGGTCCATAGATGCTCTGTATTTTCCCCTGGGCCGTTCCCTTTCCTCTTCCCCCCTCCAGCTCGTGTCTGCATTCCCTCCACCCTCGGCTGTGCCTCTCTTTCTCTCTTTCCTGTGAGTGCTGGCGAGGATTCGGCTGAGCGCTCAGCGGCAAAACCAGCCCTGCACACAGGGCGCCAGCTGTGGCGAGGAGCAGAGGGGAAGGAGGCAGCTTTGGAAGACCAATATTCCAGCTGGGATGGATTGAGAATCTCCTCCCTGTGGGTTGCTGGGGCTGGCCTTAAAGGGGGAGGATTGCAGTGCAAATAGCACTCGGCCCTGCCTTCTCTCTGCTCTGTTTGTCCTTACCGCTCCGGTCTTTCCTCTCTCTCCTGCTTCAGTGCCCAAGCCACTGGGGCTTCCCCAAAGCCATTGACAAATCCATCACAGTTTCAACTGAAAATGGGGCAGCTGGGTGGGTGGGTGGGGAGAGGGTCCTGCTCTGCCCCGTCGGCTCCTCTTGCAGATAGGAGGAATGGCAGGGTGAGGCTGTGGCTTTCCAGGGCTAGGGAAGCTTGACCTCCTCTTCCTCCCTGAGGAAGGATCAGAATGGAAACTGGCCCAGTTTGTCCCAGCTTGGTCTTGGGGTGAACCAGCGTTCAGTGCAAGAAGGGAATGTGTTAGAGCCACGGCAGACGATGGCCCAGCTGTGAAAATGGGACTCTTCCCCCAAACTCTTCCAGGCCAGGAAGGAGAGGATCCCCCAGCAGGAGCCTCTCCTTACCCTGACCGAGCCCAACAGGCAATGGCAGTGTTACCTGGGGTTTTCAGAACCCCCAATAGGGGCAACGTAACTATTTCCCTCCAGGCGGTGTAAGGAATAAATCAACAGGAACACAGCACTTCCCTTTGATAAGATTCATGCAAGTCAGTGTGTTTTCACGGCAGTTTATTAGATTTAAGCACACACAGACATAAGCAATAGGTTTAGAACATCTGGAACGGTCTCAAGTAATTAACAGCAGGTTCGCAGTGGCCAGTTACTCACCCCCCGGGGAAAAAGGGTGTCAGGGAAAATGTCTCTCAAGATGGCTTCAGAGGACTGCTCCCAAGTACACTCTATTCACTAATCTTTTATAACTAACGTCTACAAAACACACAGGTCATAATGACTCCTACTATGTCGTCACTTTTTCTAACTTTCAATAAACTTTTCATCTCAGAGGCATCTAGAATCGAGGTTTTCAAACCACCAAGGTTTTAGTCTCAGTTGTTTACTTCTCTTTCCCCTCCTCCTATTCTGATGAATAGAAACTGCCAGCTCGATATGACCTTGCTTCTGAGAGCTTGTCTCCAAATTAACCCTTCACTATGTGGTGTTCTATTTCATTACTTCAGGGTGGCTGAATGCACATAATATAGTTGCAATTAACTGGCTCACATTCTGGGGTATACACACCCCTCAAATCCAGGGCAATGTCTTAGCACAGCAGAGGGGTGAGAGGACTGGCCCTCCATCTCACTGCACCAGCCGGTCACTAGCCATGCAGCTGGGACTCTGTGTCTGGTCACGCCAATCCGATGGGGACAGCCGGCTGTGCGTCCTTGTGTGTCCCTCACCCGCCTGTGGCATCCAGAACATGCAGGGGAGAGGAAGCAGTTGCTCTGTTGGGTTCAGAGTAGGGAATGCTGGGAATGGCAGGGACCGAGTCAGCTGGCCTGGCTAGCTGGGCTCCAGACTGAGAGACTGCGCAGAGCGGGGTGAGCGGTGTGTCTCTTTTCTCACAGGTCCTTATTCCTAATGGCCCTTAGTGCACCTGGCCTGGAAGTTTCCCAACACTTCCCAGTTCATGGCTCACTGGGTCAGTAGGGCCTGGCAGTGAGGCGGGCACAAGGGCAATCCTGCCCCTGTCAGCTTCACGTTCCCTTCTGGGAGGGCCCCATGTGTGACGAGTTTCACAGCCTTAGTAATGAGCATTGCAATGGCCAGTTGAGAGAATACATAGCAATTGCACAGCACAGCACATGGGGCTGCAGGAAGCCTGGGCATCTGCTTCAAAGCAGAAGCACAGGGCGAGGGGGTGTCGGCCTTCCCAGAATCCCACCTGCCTTGGAGGAGCAGTAACATGGGGTGGGGGATGCAGGTATTCTGAGAACACCATGTGCCTTGGAGTCAGTAATATGAGGCAAGAGCATCCCGAGTGTCCCAGGTGCCCTTGAGGAGGGCAGCAGCATCTTAACAGAGCCTTCTGGGTGACCTCTGACCCGCTCTTCCTCCCGCCCTGCAGATCGATTTCCCAGCCTCTGCCTTCAACGTGAAGTTCACGAGCCCACCGGCTGCCGAGTTCAGCCCCCAGTACGAGTTCCGCAGCTTGGGCGAGGAGGACCAGCGCAAGCTGAAGGAGGTGATGCAGAAGGAATCGTTGTACTGGTGAGAGGCCGTGCCCGCGTGGGGGGGGGGGACGCACACACCACAGGCATGACACATGGGGAGGCGAGACCTCAGCCGAGATGGTGTCTCCAGCTCAGCTGCCGGGGACTGTAGCTCGCCAGTGGGCACTGCACAAAGAAGCAGGCACACGTGGATATCCGTGACTGGGGGGCCCGCTGGGGTGGGTGGATCTCCATTGGGTTTTGTCCTCAGAAGTCTGTCTGTGGGAGGAGGGGTCTCTTGGGTCCTGATCGAGAAGTTGAAGGCAACAGAAAAGCTCCCTCTGCCTTAATAGCCTTTGGATCAGGGTCTGTGGCCAGGCAGGTTTGTGACTCTCAGGCCAGCCTGATCTCACACTCTTCCCCCCCCATCCCCGCCCTGCACACATGTGCTGTCTGTCAGCAGCAGGACCAGAGGGGAGTCATGTGAGGACCTGACCCTCATCTCTGGCAGGCTGGGGCCCCACTAATGGCAGTGCTGGCCCTGAGAACCACACAAGGAGCTGGGAAGCTCCCTCGTGAGTGGCGAGGGCTGAGGGTCAGGGATCAGGTCTGATGCTTCTGCGTGTGTGGCTGCCCCCCATTCTCCCTGTCTGAAGGCAGCTGTTCGCAGGCTGTTCACCTGTCCTTCCCTGGAGCGCCCCTCGTGCTCTGGCAGATGGCTGAGAGGGAAGAAACTGCCTTCTCCAGACGTGTGTACAAGGAAGGTGTCTCCAGCCATCTCTCCTCCTCACCCCGCTTCCCCCCGCCTGCCCAGAGGCCCACGCCTCTGCATCACAGACATGTCTATAAACAGGAAGGATCAGGTGTTGCTGGCCACCCGCAAGGCAGCTCACTCCTAGGGCATGATCCCGACCAGCAGAGCAGGGAGAGGGGGGCAGTATCTGTACCTCTTCTCTAATGGACAGTGGGAAATGGAAAGGTCCCAGGGGACCTTGTAGGGCCCAGTGTCTTGGAGCCAAGCTGGGAAGAACCAGCAAGCAACGTTCTCCTTCTGTCAGTCATCCCCACATATGGCTCCACAGGGTGTCCACACCTCCTGCCAGGCTGCCCCGCATGTGCCTGCTGAAGCGGGGAGGTCCACCCCCAATCTAAGGTTCATTACAGCCCCTGTCTCATATGGCACCTGGCCCACCTCTCCCTCCTTCTCTTCCAGTTCTCCGTCTCTAAGCACCACAGAGCCCTGGCACCCCCCCACCCCACCCCATCTCCTGCTCCCCCCAATCCCTGTGGTTTTGGGGAGCTGACTCTTCCCCAAGCTCAGGGGCCGTTCTGCATCCTTGCTCCCTCCCCCCCGTCTCATGTAGGCATGTACCCCTGGCTCCTGCCCCTGCCTTTGTGTGCCCTCTACAATAGCTCCACCCCCTAAGGCCAAATCCAGAACACAGGCACATCCCGGTCACCAGGTGCGATATCTGCCCCACAGCCACACGCCCCCTGCTGGCACCCACTGGCAACAAACTCTCTGCCAGCTGCTCCTGTGCTGGGCACAGCATCTGCTTCAGCCACCTTCTTCTTCTTCTTCTCCTTCGGAATGATCCTTATGCCCATCGCTGTGCCGGGTGCTCTGCGAACAGAGAGGTGCTCACAGAGCTTCTGGGCTAAGCAAGGCCCAGGAGAGGTGGGCGGGGGAGGCAAGCGAGAGACTAGGGAGCTGGGAGCAGCTGGGGCGGGGGGGTTTGGAGACATTAGAGGGGAAGAGACAGCAGAACTTGATATTGGTGCTGGGAGGAGGAGACCGAGACAATTGTCTTGGGAGAGAGAAGTAGGAGGGTGAGGAATTAAGTTCTGCAGAGACCGTTCCCCAGCTGTGGGGTGGATTGGGCCTTAGTGCAGGGACGAACTTCCCAGAGCAGCTGGGTCCAGAAGAGCAATAAAAAGCCAGAAGTGGGCAAGCATGGCCCAGCTCAATCCTCCATCTTCGTCACTCCCAGCTGGAGCTGTGGAGCTGGGTCCCAAACCCACAGGCTGCACTTCCCGCCCCATCCCCTGCAAAACACCCCCGGAGTCCCGACTCCAGGTGGCATTGGGCGCTCCCCCTCTGGCAGAAGAGAAAGACAGAGGCTCAGCAGAGAACAGGTGGAGGGCTGGACGTGAGGCATCTGAGCCCACTCCTGCTGGCCGGAATGCTGCCAGCCAGGTATGCTCCAGTCTCGGACCGAGTGGGAATAAGGGGCCTTGCTGTCCCTGTTCCTTTGCCAGCTGATCCAGGCCACGTGGTCGCCCCACACACGCTGCAGCTGTTGGCTTGAAACGGGACACTTCCTAGAGGAACAGGGCGCAGTGCTGGGAACCGGCAGAAGGCACCCAGCCCTTCCTGGCATTGTGCTCTGGGAGGGCAGAGCCTGGCCCGCCTGCTCCACGGCTCGCAGGTTCATTGCCAGGGTGGGTCCTTCCCACCTTCTCCTATGCAGGCAGAGCTTTCGCTTTCCTTTGCCTTTGTTTGTTTGGGGCGAGCTCTGGCGTCATCGTGAAAGGGAGCGTCTGGGAATGGACCCAGGCGTGGGAGCTGGGAGGGTCGGCTTCCCACACCCCCAGCTCTGCTGATGCCCCTCAGTACCGATCTGCAGCCCCCAGCCCTGAGTTCCCCCCTACAGGCTCTGCCGATGCACCTCAGTGCCAACCCGCAGCCTGCCCTCTTGCCGCTCTTAGCTCTCCGGAGCTGCCAGTCGCATCGGACTGTGCGCTGGTCTGTGATGTGGAGAAATGTCCACTAGGCACGCAGGTTATGTCTACCAGGTAGCTTGGGTAACAGAGCGCTGAAGCCACAGCAGCACGGCCTGTACAATCCTGCCTGCAGCCGGAAAATTACTCAGGTGGCCAAAGCACACGCTGCTGCAGCTGCACTGCTCCGGGACCCGAGCTGGATCGAATCTAGCTCAGGTAAATCTATGAGAGCTGCAAGCGCACCCCATGATTGTAGTGGAGACACACCTTAAGTTGAGACCTGCCCAACTCATTTCACCGGGGCCACAATGCACTAGTGCCTCTGTAAGATCCAGGCCCAGGAGCGAGGGATTGTCACTCCCTGCAGTCACTGGAATGGAAAATCGTGTGCAGCCCAGGGGCTCCAGGCTGCTACCCTGCTGATCAGGATTTTCAGGGGGAGAGAACGGAGGGGGTTTGAAATTCCCCTTGCCTCACCTTCCTCAATTCCAATGCAAGCTGAAAATCAGCTGAGATGTGTCTGGAGGAATCCATGTCACTTGCCTCCGCCTGGCCAGCTGACCCCCTGGATCTCTCAGGCTTGAGGTGAAAGGGTTTATGCTGCTTGATCAGGACTTGATCCAGCTGCCTTCCTCAGAAAACGGGATTGATTCAGAAGCCACTAAGCCGCATGCGTCCCAGGACAGTAGAGAGACAAGGTGGTTGAGGGAATATCTTTTATAGGACCAGTTTCCATTGGTGAAAGTGACAAGCTGCAGGTCTCCTCTTAGGCAGCCCTACCCAGCCTGAGTAACAGGAGCCAAAGTGGCTGTCCCAGGGTTGACTTTCCTGCTCTCTTGTGGCCACTCAGAGCACTGACCCTTTTATTTCTTGTCCCGCTCCTGAGATTCCTAGAGCCAGACTCTGTTCCCAGTAACACCAGTGTCAAGCCCTGTCTTCCGGGCACTTTGACCGTGGGCAAGTGACTCCCCCGCTCCAGGCCTCAGGGCCCCGGGATGTCCAGCCGGGATGGAAACGCACTGCTCTCCCAGGGGACTGAGGTCTATGTCTTGTGACCTTTGCTGCCCTAGGCTGACGGACGCCGACCGGAAGAGACTGTGGGAGAAGCGCTATTTCTGCCACGAGCAGCCTGGATCGCTGCCTCTGTTACTCACCAGTGCCCCCAGCTGGGAGTGGGCCTGCCTGCCTGACATCTACGCCCTGCTGAAGCAATGGACTTACATGAACCACCAGGATGCCCTCGGGCTCTTGCATGCAACGTAAGCCACTGCCTGGGGAATCCATCCCGGGGGGGTGGACATGCAGTGGGCAGAGACCCCCTCCTTTCCCTCGCCCCAGCCACTCACTGGGGGCTGTGGCTTCTGCCTCTCAGCCAGTCGCCGCATTAAGATGCATCCACATCCTGTGAACATCTGAACCCCAAACAGTCACAGCACAGCTGTGCTGTGTCAGGCTGGAGGGGTGGGGGAGGAACGGGGCTTGGGGGGACGTGGGGCATGGGCTGGGCATATCTGGCACATGGGTTTAGAATCTTTGCCCACAGGTTGGGCATGGGGGAAGTGGACTCAGACTGGTGACTGCCTACTAGTGTTCTCTTTCATATGGCAGTCCACTGCCTGGTCGTGAGCACAGTAGGAGAGCTGGGGGAACTGATCCAACAGGAACCCTCCCAGAAAATAAGAGGGTGGATAAGAGGACCAGGAGACTTTCTGGAGACGGGCCAAGCATCTCCGTTCCCATGTTTTGGGGCATTCCCAGTGGGATGATGTGGTTTGCCTGGGAGGCTGCGGCTGTGCTTTCCCCACAATGTGCCCATGAGAGGCTGTGATGGCAGCAGCAGACCCTCTGCAGGGACCCCAGCGGTCTGCAGGCAGGTGGGCTGGGTTCCTCTGGAGAGAGCCTGCTGTGACCTCCTCCCAGTGATGCGGGGCTTGTGGCTGTAGGTTCCCGGATCAGGAGGTGAGGAGGACAGCTGTACACTGGATCGACTCCATGTCGGACGCAGAGCTGCTGGATTACCTGCCGCAGCTGGTGCAGGTGAGTCACTGAGTCATTCGGCCCAACGTGCACAGCATGGCCTATGGTTAGGGCCAGGCCCGTCCGTCTGTCCTGCCTGCTGATGGAGAAATGTCCTTGCTTCTCCCCTCCCAGGCCCTGAAGTATGAGTGCTACCTCGACAGCCCCCTGGTGCGGTTCCTTATGAAGCGAGCCATCTGTGACCTGAGAATCACCCACTACTTCTTCTGGTAATGTTGGTGTGGGTGCTGCAGCCTTTGGGAGGGGTCTGTGCTCAGCTGGGGCCTGCCCAAGTGATGGGAGGTGCCTGGGGAGTGGGCATCCCACCATTTAACATCACCAGCCATGACTTGTCCCCCTCTGAGCCTGTGAGGTACAAGCCCCAGCTCCCCATCCTGGAGTTCCTGCACCAGGGAGAGTAGGAATGAGAGGGGTTGGGGGCCCCTTGTCCTGACCTCTCCATGCTGCCCTCTTCCCCCAGGCTGCTGAAGGACGGACTCAAGGACTCCCAATTCAGCATCCGCTACCAGTACCTGCTGGCGGCCCTGCTCTGCTGCTGTGGCAAAGGCCTGCGAGAGGAGTTCGACCGGCAGTGCTGCCTGGTCAACACCCTGGCCAAGCTGGCCCAGCAGGTTCGGGAGGCCGCTCCCTCCTCGCGACAGGTTGGTGCTTAGCCTGTACCTCTGGGAGGGGCATGAGCGGCAGGGGGGTCCGACCGAAAGCTGCTTGCTTTGCTTACGGACAGCACTCCTCTGTCTGCAGGGAGCAGGCCAAGAGCGCTGGCTGTCAGGGGACCTCCCAGCTGCCCCAGTTCCCACCTCGCCCAGTGGGAGGCGCTGTCGGGAGCCATGTAGGAGTGCTGGCTGCAGCCCCACCCTTCCGGAGTTGCTGAAGGGCCGTGGGATAGGAGCGTTGTTCCCCCTTTTCCTCCAACTCCCATCCCCCACTGAGGGGCCTTCCGTACCTCACACATGCGCCGAGGCTCCCCCAACCTCCTCGCCCATAATTCCTTGAGGTCACGGGCACCTCCCTCCAGTTGAGGGTGACTAGGCAGGCCCTTCAGGGGTCACTGAGCAAGGCAGGGTTCCCAGGCATGGTGCATCCGCACTGCAGCTGGAGAGTGAGAAGCTGCCATTGGGAAGGGATTGCAGAGCTGCAGCTCCCCCTCAGCCAGTCGATCCCTCCGGGGGGCATTGATGCTGGAGTGGGTTGCTGGCCGGGCTGTGGGCAGGGATGTGCATGCAAGGCTGTGACCCACCCCTCCCCACATCTCCGGCAGGCCATTCTCCGAGACGGGCTGGTCGACGTGAAACAGTTCTTCAGCGCCAATGGCTCCTGCCGCCTGCCACTTAGCCCCAGCCTGCTGGTGAAGGGGATCGTGCCCAGGGTGAGTGACTGAGCCGGGGTGAGAAGGGAATCAGGACCTGGGCTGCTGGTCCACCTGCTGTAGTAGGGCTAATTCCCCCAGAGGCACAGAATGCCAAGACAATGGATTCTAATGAGAAGACCTTTTGCATTGTCCATCCATCAGCTCTTCCCCCTAATCTACGTACCCCGCAAGGAGCACCACTATCTGCCTGCGTACCTCAGACCTATGTGCTCCTGACCACCAGCCCTGTGTCTCCTCTCCACCTGCCCCAACGCTCCAGATTGGCTCCTGATCTGCACCCCATCCCCATGCACCCACCCGCACCCGCCTCAATGTGGTGTGTCCAGCTCTCTGCCTCCCCCGAGCTGCAGTGCCAGTCTAGCTGAACCTCGGTGTGGGTTTGGGGACGTGAGTCAAATGCCTCCAAGGACCTTGCATGAGCTAGGCAGAGAGAAGCCTGGTGACTGGCTAGTGCATAAATCCCCTGGCCCGAGTGTTGGGCCTGGTGGCTCTACGCATCACAGATAGCCAGGGCCCAGAGGCGGTGATCCCTGCAGGGGGCAGGTTGATCGATGCTGCTGTCCTACTGACAGGCAATGGACCAGTGGAGGCCTGTGTCCCCCAGCAGACTGAGATCATAACCCTAGGATGCTCAGGCCTGCAGCAATGTTCATATCCCCAGGTAGCTCTGGTTCTTCCTGACAGTCTCCTCCTTCCCTCCCTGGCGGCAGGACTGCTCCTATTTCAACTCCAACGCCGTGCCCCTGAAGCTCTCCTTCCAGAACGTGGATGCCCTCGGGGAGAACATCCGCGTGATCTTTAAGGTGAGCCCTGCTGCCGCTGCTTATCTGGTTGGCTCTGTGCCTGCGCCTCTGGCACACGGTTCTGATCAAACAGCCATTGCTGAGGCTTCAGGGTCAAAGTGTGGAGGAGTTCATTGCAGAGTATTAGCCAGTAGGGCACGTCCTCCTCTCTGGCTGCTCCCGTCCCTGCAGCATCTGTGAGGCCAGGCGCTTGTCAAACAAAAAGCGAGCAAAGGTCTCCGAACTGTGATGGGAACCAGCTCCACTGCAAGCCGTGGCTGCGTGACAAACCCTAGTTCCCCGAGAAATGCCCTCACTAAATAACAAGATGGGGGGCACCCTCTGGATACCATCAATGGAAGGCACTTGAGTCCAGTTCTTCGCCCACAAAGTCCCTGCCACAGAAGCCGAAGGTTTAAAAAGCCAGTTGGATCATGTAGCTCATGGGCAGTGTCGTTCCCTACAATCTATTCCCCCCAGGCTGGTGCTCAGTCCCGCTTTCAGTGTCCCAAGTGAGGAGGCTTCCACCCCTTCCCTATTCCACAGTCTAGACCTGACTGTTGGCACCTCTCCCTGATGTTCCCACTCGCTCAGCTCCCACAGAATCGCATCTGTCCCCGAAAAAAGTGAACCCCCTTTAGCCCCAGACACATGGTGGAAGAGACTGGTCCTGCATTTATGAATTGTGGGGTTTGTGAAAGCTTTGCTGGGCAGGGGCAGAGCTGGCAGTGCCCTCTTTAAATCTGAGAAGAGCCTCTGTGGGGAGGGTGCGAGATCGCTCCTGGGAGAGGGAACCCCAGAGAGGGAACAGTGAGCTGTTGCCTTCATGGAAACACGCCAGTTGTGACCATGCACCTTCCCTCCTGTGACTGCCAGTGTGGAGACGACCTCCGGCAGGACATGCTGACGCTGCAGATGATCCGGATTATGAATAAGATCTGGGTGCAGGAGGGGCTGGACATGCGCATGGTCATCTTCCGCTGCTTCTCCACTGGCCGGGGCCGGGGTAAGTCGGATCCCGGGTGTGACTGTCTCCCGCTTCCCTCCCAGGAAGTTGCTGCTCCTCTGGGGCTGTGATGCTCTCGGCATGGGGACACTGTCGGGAATCCAGCGGCTGCAGAGCCAGGATGAACAGCGCCCGAACCCAGCGACTGTCCCTTTGGGTGTGTCTGTGCTGCCACCAGAGGGAGATGCCACGGAAGACTCTTACGGCCCGATTTTCAGAGGCGGATTTTGGTCTGTGCAGCTGCAGACATTCAGCCCTTCTGCAAATCAGGCCCACAGTGCCTCAAGTCAGGCTCTCAAATAAAGGCATGCAGATCGGTGACGGCTGGCCCCAAACGCTGACCTCTCAGAGGGCTGCTGAGACCTTGGGGACCCAGGCTGGGATCTCTCTGCGCCACCCAGGGCAGGGGCAGGGTTTGGACGGACAGAGTGAGTGGCGATTCTGGGTGCTGACCCTGGTACCTGCTGCCTCCCCTTCCAGGCATGGTGGAGATGATCCCCAACGCAGAGACTCTGCGCAAGATCCAGGTGGAGCATGGGGTGACGGGCTCCTTCAAGGATCGCCCCTTGGCAGACTGGCTGCAGAAGCACAACCCCACGGAGGATGAGTACGAGAAGGTAGTGACGTGGGAGTGCAGCGGGGTGACTTTGGAATGGAAAGGGGCCGTACAAATCCCTCTGTAGGGAAGGGAGCAGGGGTCCGAGGGAGGCAAATAGCCTCTGCAGTTTGGGATGATGCACAAACGAATGCACCTTCCAATATGCTTAACTTCTTGTAAGCCCTCCACATAAACAATGGCCGACAGATGCACCCTGAGCCTGGCTCGGGCATGGCGCTCGGCTTTGTTTAGGCCCTTCGGTAAGTGAACTTGATCTTGACCTTTTGCATAAAGCAAGCCAGCCAGATGCACCTGTGCTCCTGGATTGTGCCTGCATCTAAGGACAAGCTGGACGGATAGTCTAGATATACTTGGTCCTGACTTGGTGCAGAGGCCTGAACTCAATGGCTTTTTGAGGTCCCTTCCAGCCCTGCGTTTCTGTGATTCTGTACCCACAGGTTTGTTTATATGTAGGACCTACAGCAAGAGTGCAAGGTTTTTTTTGGTTTTTTTAATGCTTTGTTACTTAAAACAAGTTCCTGGTGAAGGCGGGTGGGGCAGCTGAGCAGCATTAAGTGTCCCCCTCCACCTCACGGACCAAGCTTGCTCCTGAGAGTGAGGGACTAAACATTCCCATGCTCTCTCCCCTTCCTCTCAATTCCTTTTTGAAGTCTCTCTCCCTCTCTTCCCCTCACCTGCTTTAACCCCTTCTCCCTCTCCCAGGCAGTGGAGAACTTCATCTACTCATGCGCCGGGTGCTGCGTGGCCACCTATGTGCTGGGGATCTGCGACCGGCACAACGACAACATCATGCTCAAAACCACCGGCCACATGTTCCACATCGACTTCGGCAGGTTCCTGGGCCATGCCCAGATGTTTGGCAACATCAAAAGGTGGGTGTCACCCACAGGCGCCGGGCAGAGGGGTGACACCTACAATTCCATTGTATTGCACGCTGGAGCAGAACTTAGCCCTGGCTCCCTTTACCAAATATCTTCTCCCCGCAGCTGTTGTGCTGGGGATGGCCATGTTTCTGTCAGACTACAGGGCTACAGTTTGTACTGTGGATACAGTGGTCTGCTGTGTGGCTGTCAGGGAGCCTGGCTGTTCCCAGCAGGATCAGGGTGTCTTGTGTCGGATGCAGGACAGACTGGAGTGGCTGTCTGTTCCATTTCCCATGGTCGACCCCTCTGCTCCACACCCTGTGCTGATCTGGGCGCGCGTGTCTCTTTCTCTGGTGCAGGGACCGGGCCCCGTTCGTCTTCACCTCGGACATGGCCTATGTCATTAATGGTGGTGACAAGCCCTCCAGCCGCTTCCATGACTTTGTGGATCTCTGCTGCCAGGCGTACAACCTGATTCGCAAGCACACCCACCTCTTCCTCAACCTGCTAGGCCTGGTGAGAACACGGGAGGGTTGCCCTGGTCCAGGCACCGCGGCGGCTTTGCTCTCGCTGGGCCTCATTACCAAAGAATCTCCAAAGAGCAGGCCACCCTCCGTGCCCAGGCCTTGAGATGCCTCCCACCCTCAGTGCTGGGGAAATTCCCTTCCCCCTCTGAGTCTGCAGCTGCCCCTTGGCCTCTCTGGTTCTGCCCCCTACCCTGGGCTCTTGGGTCCCATCTGACAGCGCTGTGTAAGCAGCATGCTCCACCCTTGGGAGGGAGGCATGTGCTTAGTGTCACGCAAGCGCCCCTCCGGCTGTCTGAAGTGCGGCAATGACTGCCTGATCATACGGAGCTCACCCAGCCGTCCTCACCCACATGGGTGACTTGGATCCAGGCAGACACACCCAGCGCTGGGCTGGGCTCGCTAAGTACATCTCATGGGGTGTGGATGTGAGTTATGGGGAGAAGGCCCCCGTCCCTCTCCACTGAAGGAGACTTCAGTGGGGATGCTGGACACACCATCTTGACCCGCACCTGGGCCGTGTTTAGCGTAGAGGCCCCAGGATCGGCTGGTCCATCTCTCTCTCCCTGCTCCTTCCCCACCTCTGGGCGCCTGGCACTGACCTGGCTGCCCTGCTCCCCAGATGCTGTCCTGTGGTATCCCGGAGCTCTCTGACCTCGAGGACCTCAAGTATGTCTACGACGCCCTGCGGCCGCAGGACTCCGAGGCTGATGCCACCACCTATTTCACCAGGTAAAAGAGTGCACCTGGCGCTGGGCGACAGGTGGGGAAGGGGGTGTCCCTGTCACCAGGGAGAGATGGAAGGGCCTTCAGTGGCTGTACACCCCACTCCTAGGAAAGGAGCCAGGCTCTTTGTGTCTCAGCATCCCTGGTTGAGAGGCCTTTGTGCACTCAGGAGAGTTTAGGGGCTGGGGTGCCAAGAATGGCAGCTGCCTTTGGCCCAGGATGGCGTCCCCCCTCTCTCACTAAGATGCTGCCCTCCCTCATTGCAGGTTGATCGAGTCTAGCCTGGGCAGCGTGGCCACCAAGCTCAACTTCTTCATCCACAACCTGGCGCAGATGAAGTTCACAGGCTCGGACACCCGCCCTGTGCTTTCCTTCGCCCCCCGCATGCACACGCTCAAGACAGCCGGCCGGATCCGCGACGTCTTCCTTTGCCGCCATGAGAAAGTCTTCAACCCCAGCAAAGGCTATGTGAGCGCTGCAGCTCTGCTTCTTCCGGACACGTGCCGGGGGAGATGAGAGATCTGGGAGAGGGATTCTGTGCTGGGGGGTGGGTTTGGAGGAAGGCCCAGTCTACTGCCATTCAGTGGAGTCCCAGGGGCAGAGAGACAAACCAAATTAAGGCTGCTGCAGTGTTTTCCTGATTCTGGCCTCACTAGGAACATTTAGTGGTTTAGAGGGGGCAAACCCAGTCCTCTGGAGGAAGGGAAATGTGGGACCTATCAGTGGATGGCTGCCCTCACACTGTATGATTTCATTAGAATCCAGGTCTCTCCACTTACCCTTCCATGAGGCCTTCAAAGGTGACTTGACTTGAATGTCTGCCTCCCTTCAGACGCATGTTCCTGAAAACTTTCCCCAGCTTTTAACAGGGTCTGAAGTGATGCCAAAAGAAACCATTTAACCTCTGTCTGATTTTCAAACTTCTTGCATTTCAGTGCATGCACGGTGGGTCTGATTCTGAGCTAATCTGGATGTCAGTTGGGCTACTCCCGATCTCTCCTGGTAATAAGTTAGATCAGACGCAGGCATGCCAGCGGTAACAGGCTCTGCCTCCCTGTCTTGCAGACGTATGTCGTGCAGGTGCAGCGGGAGAGCCCCTGCGAGGTCACCTATGTCCAGCGTACTTTTGAGGAGTTCCAGGAGCTGCATAACAAGCTACGCCTCATCTTCCCCTCCTCCCACCTGCCCAGGTAGCCCTGCTGCCCTTCCTCTCTTCCTCAGCGCCGCTTCTTGTCCCACCCCCAGAGAAAAGGGGCTGTGCTCTGCAACTGGTTTGGGGCTTGGTTCATCTCTGGGCTGGTGCATGCTGGGAGGAGGGGACGCGCCTCCCTCGTGGGCTTTGCCTGCCTCCAGGCAGCACCCACGAGGACAAGTCTCCCCCTGTGTTTTGTTTTTTTTTTTTCCCCTATGCTGCTTCCTGGCTTTACCGGACCACTGTAACTTGACTCAGCCCACTACAGCTGTCCCTGGCTCCAGACAGCACCCACCCAGACTGAGCCCTTCTTGATTCTCTTGGTGCTGAGAGACACCTGTCAGGATCCAGCTATCCTTGGCTTTAGGGCCCTCCCACCCTGCCAGTATTCCCTGCCCACCCATCCTCCAGTTTTTGCTGGCAGCACCTGTCCAGATTGGCCTGGAAAGTCCTCTAGATTCTGTTGCTGAGAAACAATCGACTCGGCACCATTGTGGTGTGATGTGCCTCAGTCCAACACTGGCTGCCTCTGGCAAGAGCAGTTGGCTTAGGGGACCTACTGCTTCAGCAGTGCATTCTGCTGCCCTCGACTGGGGACTTGCTAACTGTTGTCTCTCTCTCTCTCTCTCGTCTACACACACACAACTGGTCAGTTTCCCCAGTAGGTTTGTGATCGGCCGGTCACGAGGCGAGGCAATGGCCGACAGGAGGAAAGAGGAGCTGAATGGCTACATCTGGCATCTGATCCACTCAGCCCCAGAGGTGGCTGAGGTAAGATACTCTTCTCAGCACCTCTCAAGTCTATGGTGGAGAAGGGATCTAGCATACACGGCTTAATAGATAACACTCCCTCCTAGAACTTATCTAGTGAGTATAGCAAGTGACTAAGGGAAAGGATTCCTGGGCCCTTTTCCAGACTGTGTTAGTGAGAAGTGGGCAAGTCATGTCTCTCTGTGCCTCAGTTTCCCCATCTGTAAAATGGGGACAGGAACATAAGCTTTGATCCCATGGAGCTTGCAAGTCTTAACTTAATTCCAGTTTGTAAAGTTCTTTGAAGATCAGACACGCCATCGAAGTGGTGAGTTGTTCCTCTGGCTTGAGATTCTGGAGGATGGAAGGTGCTATATTAATAACTGATGGTGGAGTTACATATCTTGCTTTGAAGTTTGCGGAACATGCTTACGGATGGAGAAAAGAGCCTGTTACCTCTGTTGTGTAATACAAGCCAGACTTGTGCTATTCTTGCCTTGCAGTGTGATCTTGTGTATACGTTCTTCCACCCACTCCCGCGGGATGAGAAGGCTGCAGGCACCAGTCCAGCTCCAAAGCCCGCAGGTATCACTATTCATTGTATATGGTCCATCTAGTCTGGTATGGAGGCCAATATCAGGCGTGTCAAAGGGAAGGTGTAACACACCCACACAATGTACCTGTACTATGCTGTACTAAACCACAGCGGTAGATTCCTTCCTGACCCCTTGATGGAGCAGGAGAATGAGGGTCAAAGCAGTGGTTACCTAAAGGAAAAACAGCCCCTCCAGGGGATTCCATTGTGGCGATGTTGGATATTTAGAAGCACGACTTTTATGCTTCTTCCTAAGAAGCTGGCATGTGGTTTCGAATTGCTGCTGCACCGCTGCGTCGCTGCTTGGTTTCTAACCTGTGCTGGCCTCTGTAGCTCACCCCCTGTGCTGGTAGGCACTGCGCCCTATCTCTGTCCTTTGCCTCTTTCCAGATGCCACGTGGTCTCGGCCCATCGGGAAGGTGGGAGGGGAGGTGAAGCTCTCCATCTCTTACAAGAACAACAAGCTCTTCATCATGGTGATGCACATCCGAGGCCTGGTAGGTGCCTGTATCCCAGCAGCAGCCGTGGCTGCTGCGCAGGCTCTGTCTGTATCCTGGTGCCGTGGAAATGACTGGGGTTTTTTTTGGTCTCTCCCTCTTGTAGCAGCCTCTCCAGGATGGGAATGACCCTGACCCTTACGTCAAGATCTATCTCTTGCCTGACCCCCAGAAAACCACCAAGAGAAAAACCAAAGTGGCTCGGAAAACCTGCAACCCCACCTACAATGAAATGGTACCGTCCAATTCCCTTTGACCCTCATATAGGGCTCATGGAAAGAGCATTCAGCTGTGATGGGGTTAGGTTAGATCTAGGGCCAGCTAAGTGAATCTTTATCATCTTTCCCGGACGAGGGTGAAATCCAGTTGCCTGCCACTACTAGTGCACTGGCTGGATTGCTTGGGTCAGTAGGGATCAAAAATCGCCGCTGACTGAGGAACATTCAGCAGCTTGTCAAATGAGCTGGTGTCTCAGACCAGTTTCCAGGGAAAAGGGCCCATCTCCTATCTTGTCCTCTCAGCGGAGAGGCCAAGCACTGAATGGCTCGTGGAGACTGAGCTACACTCTCCCTCCAGAGCATGGTTGCGGCACAGTAATGGGGCAGCAGTAGGGACTCCCCATTCCGTAACCGAGAACTTCCTTCTCCAGGCTGCCAAGGTACCGTGTTCGGACCGGTAAGGGCCTTCCCCATTCTCTGTCTTGCAGCTCGTCTACGACGGGATTCCCAGAGGAGACCTTCAGCAGCGGGAACTGCGCCTGAGCGTCCTGAGCGAGGAGAGCTTCTGGGAGAACATCCTTCTCGGGGAGGTCTGCATTAAGCTACGGGACCTGGACCTGACCCAAGAGAAGATGGGCTGGTTTGAGCTGGGCTCCAGGAGCCAAGGGACCATGTGAGGAGAGCAACAGCGGTGGCAGTGTCTTTGGAACCACGTCAGCCCTGCAGTGCTAGTGCTAGGCCGTGGGAATGGGCGCGAGTCCCAGGAGTTGTATCCTGGGTCCAGATGGATTTTGTTTTCTGCAAGCAGGAGCTAGAGACAAACCCTCTCTCTGTAGATGAAGGTGTTCATTTTTGGGGGTGGTTTTTTGTTACATTTTCCCTGTAGAAACTGGGAACTCAACATCGCAATAGGAAATCCTATTGTGACTTGAAAAGGCTGCAGTCAATTTTTTTTTTTTTTTTTTTTAAGTTTACCTTGTGTCAAGGGAGCAACAATGAGGGAGGGGGGAATATCGGGGACACTTTTTTTTTTTTCCTTTGAGATTTTTATTTTTAAAAAATAATGAAAAGTAATTTATGTCCAGATGGGACATGAGGCTTTGATGAGAAGAGACCTGTGGGTGTGGAGGGAGGAGAGATACTTCATCAGGAAGGTTCTTATTGGACTGTCCCTAGGGAGTTTGTTTTAAAAGAATGTATATATCCATAGGAACTTCTGGGGGCCGGGGGGACCTAAAGGCCACAAGCAGCAGATAAGCCCTCCTTGTCTCTGGGTTAGGAGGTGGTGTGCTAGGATCCAAGCTGCCTCCTCTGTCCATCTCAGAGAATTTGCTTCCAAAGGAGAGCTGTATAATTTGTAAATGTGTAGAGCCTTCTGTTCTGGATTCCCGCCAGAGAGCATGCAAGTCTGTGAACCTTGCTCCTGGGGAATGACTGTCAGGGTTGATTATCCCCCCTGCGAAAATGCCAGCAATATTCACTTCAATTCCAGCTGTGCTTCACTCCCCAAGGCCCTTTACTCTGGCCTTGTGGCGATGTTGGATATTCAGAAGCACGACTTTTACCATACTTGGCTGTCCATGTTTTTCTTTCCCCCCGTCCCCTGCTCACTAGATTGAATTGTTCCAAGAGAGAAGCAGCAGCAGAGACTTTGTGAGGGGCTGGGCTGGGCTAAGTCTTAGGGGTAGAGGCAGTCAAATCTTGGAAGCGGGAGATGATCTTATCCCTCATTCAGGTGACTTCTGGAAATTGTTCCTCGGAGCTTGAGATTCCACATGAAGGAGCTGGTCACTTGGAGCTCCACCACTTTGTACCAAATGGGGTGGGGCTTGTGCAATGCCAATCTGCTCCTCTGGGAAGGGTGGGATTTGCTCACTGATCAGCTAAAGAATTACGCTGGTATTGAGCACCGATGCCATTTCTACTGAGACTTTTCCACGCCTGGAGGAGAAGGAGCCACTGGTGGTCACGCAAAGAGCAGAGAGGCTCTGCTCTTCCTCTCATCAGCCTTTCAGGGGAGAGAAACATTTGTAGAAGATATGATTTTTTGTTTTTGTTACATTCATATTGTGTGTGTCTGTGTAGAGGGGAAAGGAAATACCCCCTTCTTAACCTTTTTTGGTTTTTAAAGATCTAATTCCCATTGTAAAAATGATTTTAAAGGATGCCTGTTTCCACTTGGTGTCAGAGAGGGGAGAGCAGGCGAGAGGGCTCCGTCCATGGGGCAGGCAGGATAGTGGGGTTGCCCTAAACTGCAGAGTTCAAGAGCTCAGGTGCCTCCCACCCCAAGCAGCTGTCTTCCTCCCCTGTCCCCTCCTCTCTCCCTCCCCCCCCCGAGGTGTCAATGGTGCTTTGTTTACAGTGAGAATTCCGTAAACAGATGAAACGTTTCTCAGGATCGAGAATATGAACTTATCTTTATATTAAAAGTTTTTAAATATTGTATCTAGTAGGTGAATGGGTTTAAATAAGCTGGGGCTGAGGAAAGGATCCCCCCCCTCCATGCCATGGTATTCACTAGTTGCAGATGTGTCGGGCGGTGGCATCTCTGAACCTCCACCGGTGGGTTTGGGAGAGGTGCATTAAGGAGATGTCCTCAAACGTAGCCAAGTTCTTCAGTCAACGCTCTTTCCCCCACAATCTGTGTTGGGGTGCAGTTCGGGCTCCTGAAGAGGCACCTTTCAGATACCTGTATCTCGCTCGGTTGTAAAATAGTGGCATTAAAATAAAAGGAAATGAAATGCAATGGAAGAACGTGTGGCGTCATAAATCCCCAAAGCCAGTGTCACAAGGGTGGACCTGCCCACTGAGCAGCAATCTCGGCATTTCAGAATCACGCCGGTGAGGCTGCTACTCTGTGAAAGTGGCTGTACTGCACTCCAGCCCAGCGAAGGGTGGGCAGACACCATATCTCTGTGTTTCTGGGACACGCTGGAGAACGGGAATGAGATAGGGAGCCTTTTGCCTCTATGACATCAAATCCCGACCAGGTCAGTAGTGAGTGAAACTAGATACCAAGGGATGGCTACCTACTTGCCTTTGTGAAATGATTTTGGTGGATCTCAGCCCACTTTCCTAGGGAGATGACCCTATCACAGAACTGCCATTGCTGTTCGCTCTCTTGCTTGCAATCTCAGCAGAGAGGCCAAGGACTGAAGGCCCCTTTTCATCCCTCTAAGGCAGAGTTGAGGCACACTGATGGGGCCCAGAGATGGGATCTTGCCCTGGGGCTGTTTTGCCTGTCATAAAGAGAGGATTCCAGTCCCCTTAGTTGTCAAACCAGTGCTCATTAATGCTAAAACAAAATGTAAAAGGGGTCTAAAGAAACCATATTAAAAGAGAGAAGATGAAAACCTAACATAGGGCACGGAGCAGAGGAGGAAAACGTAAACCACTCTCATGGAGAAATGGGAGTTCGCTCACAGTATCCATTCCTTGTGAGCGGGCTGGGTGGAGAATGGAAAGGCCAGCACAGGCTTCGGCGCTTACTGAAGCGGCTTTATTATTGTCCGATGCTGTTGCTACAGCAACACACAATCCACGTTACAAACATACTTAGTTCTTAAACTACCACCTGTAATTACAACTGCCGAGGGGCTGCATCAGTCATAGCTACAGCATGTTCCCATGTGTAACTGGAATGCCTGGAATGCGGAGGAACCTTTTACTGTTACCATGATGCCAGGCTGGGATGCATGTTAGCTGCTGCAGGGAGGCTGGGGCTGAGGATGGCTGTTCCTTGGGTTGGGCTTGCAGGAGTGTGAACAGGCAAGATACTGCTAACAGATTTAACCCTTTGAGGGAAATGAGAGAGCAAATTAACCCTTAGAAGCTCAAGGCCTCATGGTATACTTCCACACCAACTCCCCGTCCTCCTACGCCTTCATCTGTCTGGGAAAAAAACAAGGTTTAAATTAATCCTGCACCTCAGGCTGAGTCTAAGGCCTGGTCAGGTTATGTCTGTGATTCAGCAGAGAGTGCCACTAGCAGAGCGGAGCAATGTGGATTACGAAGCGTGCGCTTACATGCAAGGAGCTGAAAGACGCTGAGCAAACAGAGAACACAATGTAATAGTTTAATTGGGTCTTTTTTTCTCCTCGCACACCTAAGAAACAATGATTGCTGGGTTAATGATGTTCTCCAGCCCACCTATTGCTAAACGCTGGCTTTGGAGTGACCTGAATGCCTCACCCTTACTAAATGAATATTTTGAAGGGTAGAATTTCTTAATTACCAGTTACAATTTTAATGAACACACGGCTCAACATTAGCCGTTCCCTACACTACAGCTGACACGAGGATTATTAATGCTCTGGCTGGTCACTTATTTGGTAAAATAAGGAAATTAACTGGCTATTTCCTGTCCACCGGGACTTGTTGTGTCAGTATGGGAATTTTCAATGTAACTGCCTGTCTTTCAGTTTGCTCACTAACAAAAATTAAACGTCATCCTAGTCAGTATGAGTTTTAGTGGGGAAATTATAGTAATATATATATTTTACTATGTCTGTGGGAGGATGAACAAAGAGACTATTCTTTCCGTAGGAGTAGCAGGGCAGTCTCTCCACTAGGGCAGGTACGTAATGTTCTTTCAGCAGTGACAGCTTGGTCCTTGAAAATACACCAGAAGCTGAAGAGGAAGAGCTAACGAGAACCAACTCTCGGCACCTTTCACCTGTGGAGCTATAGCTGCTTTATCACACACCTGAGCTATAAATAAGTATCATCCTTTGTTTTATAAACAGGGAAACCGAGGCAGAGAGCCTTTCAGGCCTAAATTTTCAAAAGTAGTCACTCGGTTTGGTACCTTAATTTCTAGGTGCTCAATGTGAGACGGCTTCGGCCTGATTTTCAGAGATGCTGAGCACCCACTAGTCCAGCTAAAGTCAGCGGGAGCTGCATATGGTTGGTACCTCCAAAAATAATTTGGCCACCCAAAATTAGTGGACTTTATTGATACTGTGTGTAGAAAGAACGAGCCTAAGACATGAGGCCTTGTATAAGGGGCTTGATGTAAGGCCTAAGGCCTGAACTAAAGTCAGGCCGTGCCAATATAAAGCAAAGTGAGCAAAAGTCAAGCTGTGAGCAGAAGTCAGGCCCTGCCGCATACATGAACTTGGCAAGAATAGGGCTGGAGTTGCAAAAACCCAACATATTCACATAAACCCATTCCAGGAGGGTAGCACCAGAACATACAGGGTTATGTGTGAACGCACTCTCCAAAGACGATACAAGGACACACTGACTCCTCTTAAAGATAATGTCAGGATGACAAAGTGATGACTATAGATGTTTTGATCTAACTTACATGTACAAGATAAAGGGTGGTAACTAATCACCTCCGAGGGGCAATAAGTAACTTGTTCGTATCAGTGTATAAAAGAGGGGTCACAGGGGCTGTGTCTTTGTCCAAACAAGGGGGGAATGGAAAGTCCTGCCATTCACTGAGCTGCATCCATTGTCATGGGCATACACGTCCTAGTATAACTGTAGACACTGATCCAGGGAGCAAGGATTATGCTTTGTGGCCAATAAACCTGGCCGAGTACCTTCACTACAGAAACAGAGTCTGTGGTCTTTCGGGCAGTTCGATTGGAGCCTGCTGTACGAACTATCTGGCCTGAGCCAGTAAAGCACGCAGGGAGAACACAAATGCAGGCAATGACTGACTACACTGGTGACCCTGACCGCTGATCTGATATGTAAGTGAGCTGTCCTCTGTAGGAATCACGATCTAACCTGGCAGAAAGCTACAAGCTAGGGAACTCCCTTAATCCCTCCTTGCAAATCCTTATAGAGTTTAATAAGGTATGGACGCTGCACTGGGTTGCCAGCAAAGGAGGTCCATATGAATTTTAAAAAGCTAGTGGGGAAGAAACATGGAATGGAATCTGTAAGGCTCGGGCGGAGACTGTAGCCTTGAAAAACAAGTGTAAGAAATGTAGAATATTGCAAACTATAGCCTTGGCTGTTAAATGGTTAAGACAACACACCATAAAATTGGCAGGCCAAATAACAGAAACAAAGATAGAGTTAAAAGAAGCAAGAGAAGCCACAGAGCCCTGGAATGCTCCCACTCTCCTAGCAGGGTGGCAAGCAGGCCAGAGACCGCAAGCACAGGAACAGAATAAACCACTGGGAACAGCTGTAAAGAATCTGCAAAAAAGAGAAGTGCGTCCCTTGTTATAAATACTGGTAGTCAACAACGGGCTTCAGGTACCTATACAGTGCCTGAAGAATGGGGATAGAAATGGAAAAAGGTGGCCCTAGCAAAATTAAAAAATGAAACAGGGACCACCACACTGGAACCACTACCGTACGATACAAGCCAGGTTCTGGTAAAACTGAAACAGAGACCTAGACTGGTGCCTGTCACAATGGGAAAAGTAAGTGCACGGGAGGGAGAAGTAGCAAATAATACTCTCACTGGATTGGTAAATCAGATAAAGGGAAAAAATGGAACAATTCACAGAGCACATTAGGAGACAGGAGTTGTGACTTAATCTCAGGGGAGTGAATAAAGAATTTCAAAGTGAAAAACTGAGATTGAGTGATTTAACAGCTAGAATTGATGTGTTAACACATGAAGTTGCCCCAAAACAATTAACTGTAGCATACAAGGGTGCTCCTGCAACCCATCTGGCGTGCAGACAAAAGCAACAGACACTGGGGGAACAAATTCAGGTTTCACAAGAGTAAGTAATGACCCCATCTCTCCTCTTAGAGCCAGGATAAAAACAAGGAGTGCGGGTTGCCAATTGCTTTAACCCACGGAGCCCTACTCTTTGCTCAGAGCTAATTATATAACCTTATTTCTCAAATATTTGTACACACTGGTTAAGTTTTCCTTTATATCCTTTCTCGGTTTGCTAAACTCACTGCTGCTGCTGCCTGTACTTTCAGATAACTCGATAGACTTAATCTCTCTTGGCTCAGGTATCCCTCCCTTCCTAGGCTGCTCTTCCCCAGCTTTTCCCTGCCTCTCCTCACTCCTGCTCTCCCTCTTCGTTTTAAAAGTTACAGTTTCTACAGAACCTCCAAAAAGATAAAGCAACTGCAAACAAAACAAAAACAGCAAACAAGCAAAGAGAAAACAAGGACAAACCTTTCAATACATCCAATACATTAATTATTTCTACCCTTCAGGAATGCAACAGCTGGAAATACTCCTAACTTTCTTAAATATATGGTTGCCTAGCAACAGAAATTCAGACTCTGCTTCTAATCCTAACCACTGTCGGCTATTTGAAACATGGGCTTTCCTTATTTCCATATAGCAGAGTTTTTAAATAAAGTAATGAAAAATAATGGAAAATGCCTGACGTTACTAAATTAATACAATAAAGGGGGGAAAATAACAATATGAATTTGTAATCAATTTTTTTAAAAGGTTCAATAGAAAGATAATAACTTGCTTATTTAAATGTTTAACCCTTCTGTTTACTTGTCTGGTTTTTAAACTGCATTGCTTTAGTAACTGAAGTTTTAATGCCTTATCTTGTATAGTTATAAATAGAATTCTGGTGCCATTTGCTTTTAATTGTAAATTTGTCCTGTACAGTATGTCACCTATGTTGTCCTGTGGTGTACGTTGTGTGTGTCACATAATTACTTTTTTTGTTTGTTTTTATTTTGTTGCAACAAAAGTCAGTTATACTTCTTTTAATAGAAGTAGTGCCACACTATTTTAATATTGTGGTTGGGATATAAACATAATATTATTAACACCAATTATTATTTTTTGCAAAGTTCAAAAAGGTCTCAGTTTTAAATATTTGGACATATAGTTCTGCCTTAACAAATAATGCAACTCCACCCCCCTCCCAAAAAAAATCTCTTTTATGAATCACAAAGTTTTGGGGGTTTTTTAGTTTAAAGAAAAATTGTAAGGGGAAACCTCAACATTAAGGTAACGGTAATATTAACAAAATGTCAATTTCTTGTTTGGGTTTTTATAAACTTGTTTTCACTTTTAAATATAGTTATAAGAATGTTTGTTTAAAAATAACAGTTTATGCATAAAGCTAACCAAACAATTTCAACAGGTTTTCATCTTTGTCTCCCAAACACAAGTGTCATGAAAGTCTAATAGCCTCCAGGTATTTGCATAGACTTGTATTTAAAATTCATTTTGGTTTCATTTTTATTCTCTTTTATGTTATGTTAAAGGAAAAGAGTGTTTATTAAAGTTTGTGCTTCTAAACAGTTAGCAAAAGTGGAACTGGTATCACAAGCAAATTAACTCTAAAAAGCTTGGGTAAAAATTCTCTTACTAACTCTTTTGCTAAAACAGAGTGCTCAGCAGGGGAAGCAATACACCCTCTCCTAGAAAATTGTAAGCATCTATTTTAGCAGTTAAACATTTTATTTAGTATAAAATATTAGTAATGCCCCACAAGTGAAAATGAATGTCTATACAACAATTGCAAAAGTATAGCTTGTGTTATAAAACACTTGGTCCCTATTACATTGTAAACAAAGTTAATCTGTGTATTAAATTTGGGTTACTGAAAACAAGAGAAATGTAAACAAGCAATCAAAACATTATGATGTTAACTAATTTAAGCTGTTTAAGGTTGCATCCCACAGACCAAAGCCACCAGAAGATACCACACCCTGAAGACACTAGAAGATATCAGTACACACGGAAGAAAACCCCAAGCATCAAGAAAAGAAAAATGAAGTGCTTTATAAATAACAGACTGGTCAAGTACACTTCAGTCTACCATATATGGACAATTAAGTAGGCAATGAGCTAAAAACCACTAGCTGGACCATGTCTACCTGTCACTTAAACTGTATATTAAGCAAAGTGGATTCATGTGTCAGTGATTTTAAATCTTTAGCATCAAAATATGGATGAATTTGGCTACTGTGTAAAAGCAACTATTATTGTTGTACACCATTCACAGCGTGCATAACATTGCTAAACCCTTTCACCAACACACAGGTAAAAATTAACAAACTAATGGCAGCAAACAACAAGGCAAGGGAAAAAAACCAAATTGGTAAAGAAATTATGTTTTGTAGTAACTACGAATTGTGTAAGCAAATCCCGTTAGTACTCGTCACAACTTGGGGTCAGTGACACCGCATCCTAACTGAGGCAAATGTTATTCAAAACAATCTTGTTCATTGTCTGGATACCAATACTAGGACCTGACACAGCAATATTTGATAAATTGGCTACTATCCATTCAGGTTAGCTGGAAGACAGCATCTTTAGGAAAAAACTGCATCCATGTCACCTACTGGTGTGTCACAGAGCAATGCAACCAATGGAACAGAGAAGCTAGCCGTTCCTTTTTTTGCGCAGCGAAGCTTACCAGAGGGTGACAACCAGCAGTAAGGGTAACCTGTAACATGGATGGGCAGTACCGTGTAGTAACTAATTACAAGAAATTTATATATAAAGGCCTCATTTGTAATGTCACTACTCCCAATTTCTGTTTTACTTCTCATATACATAGCACTGTGGGACACATTGTAATAATGCCTCTCCCAGTATTTCAAAATACTCAGCCTACCACTAATAATGATACAGGTGGTAACTGTAATTGCCCTAATAGGAGTGCGTTGCTAAGTAGCGAAGTAAAAGGGCCAGACAACAACACCAGATTGGAAAAGGATTGTTATGCTTGGATATGAGGTGGTGTCATACGTACGCATACAGACTATGCATATATACCTATATATACTACAAATATTTTAAAATAAAATATATAAAAAACTATAAAATATCCATATATTTTAATTATTTGGGGGTGCCCCCAAGGCTCAATCATAAAACTACATTCCTCAGTCATCGTCCCGGGACTAACATTCCCTGTCCCACCATAAAGGACTAAAAACAATTGGTGCCAGAACACCCCGATACAGGATTATAGTGTAAACGAACGCTGTGAAGATGATACAAGGAAACAATGACCCCTCTTAAAGACAAGGTCAGGATGATGAATAGAGATGTTTTCACTGAACCTACATGTACGAGGTAGAGGGCAATATGTAACTCGTTTGTATCGCTGTATAAAAGAGGGGTCACAGGGTCTGTGTCTTTGTCCTGCCAAGGGCCGGGGAGAATGGAAAGTCTCCCCATTCACTGAGCCACATGCATTGTCACAGGCATACTTGTCGTAGTGTAATTGTAGACACTGATCTGAGGAGCTAGGACCATACTTCGTGGCCAATGACCTGGCCAAGTGCCCTCATTACAGAAACAGAGTCTGTGGTCTTTTGGGCCGTTCGATCAGAGCCTGCTGTATAGGCTAACTGGCCTGCGCATGCAGAGAGAACACACATGCAGTCAATGACTGACTACACTGTGGACCTCAATGGATGGTGCAAGAACAACTAGTAGTGGTGAACAGAACCCAGTGATCCTAATCTCTAGTCCCCTGTTCTAATCAGTGGGCTTAAGACTAGGGAGAGCTGGCCCGCTGAGTGTCCTCAGGCAAATCACTTAATGGCTCCATGCCTCAGTTTCCCCATCTGTAAAATGGGAATAACAATATTGATGTCCTTTGTAAAACACTTTGAGATCTACTGCTGAAAAGTGCTAGATAAGAGCAGGACATTATTATTATTAATTATTATTAGTCCACATTCATCCTTAAGTCTCTGATTACCATTTGCAGTTTCTGCTGCATATCTTCTCATGTGAAAAAGATCTTCATGCACCCAATTAGTTCCACGCTTCCCATTTCTTCCTCAAGCTCAGAGATGTCTCAATGTCACTGTCTTTCTATTAAAAATTTGCCCTTTAACATCTGCAACCTCTGCCCGTTAGAACCAAAGTCTCCTGGTGCTTCACTGAACAGTTTATCCTTGTATACAATATTTTCTGGTTTGCATAAGACACCCTATTGCAGTCTCAGGATGCCTATGATAGACCAAATAGCCAATTAAATAAGCTGCAATGAAGTTATCTGCTCCTTTCCCAGATTTCTTCACTTTTACTTTTAACCAGCTATGTCCTAAAAGGGTGAGTGGGGTGGATCTTTGGCAACTTGCTCACCCTAATCTCCGTGACCCTGATGAATGTGCCCTTTGATAATGTGGTTACCAGCCTCTTATCACTGTTTGCAGAGCAGCCTCACCCTATGCCAGCTGATAATGGTACCTACCACAGGCTTTTCCCCCCACACTTTCTATTTCGTTTCATAATTGTTCTTTGCCTCTTAGCCACGTCTAAAAATAAAGGAGTCAGTAGACTTACGATAAAAGATTAAAAGGACTAAATTAAGACAGCCTGGCCAAACTGCAGAACATGGGTTCCAGGTGGAGGTTCTCATAGGTCTAAGAGGAGCTGCAAAACACTAAGATACCAGGACAGTACAAGGGGTGTAATTAGAAATGCGATAAAATTAAAAGGAAAATTTAAGATGGATATTAGGAATAATGGCCTCATTGGTTCTGGAACAAACTCCCCAAGAAAGAAGAAGAGGAATGTCTCATCATTTGGAATCTCTAAACTGAGAGTGCAGAATGGATTGCGGGACACAATGCAGATTCTGTTTACCAGTCTGTTCTGCAGTGCAGCCCCTAGGACAGCGTTTCCCAGCCTGTGTGGCTGCCCCTCCATGAGAGCAAGGATGCTGCAACAAGATGTAGGAAAGGCACCCACCCACTCCTACCACCAATGTTTTGCTCCACTGCCATATCCTCTAAGGCAGAGCTGCTGAAACATACTGATCCCTATTGCAGCTGGGGCTTTGCCAGACATCTAGTAGGGGGGCAGCACGAAAAAGGCCTGCGGAAATGAAATAATACTCTTCATGAAGTATTAAATCCATGGTCACTGGTGGAGAAGCCCCTGCAGGGGTAAGCCAGTGGGGTAGCTGCCAGTATGGAGGTCAGGGAGTTGAGGGTAGCAAGGGCCTTGGAAACCTGGGCTCAGGGGAACATAGGGGGTGAACATATAGGAAGACCCTGCCTACAGCAGCAGCTATCTGCAGCCCCCATTAGTGGCTGCAGGGGAAGGAACCCCAGTCCTCGCTCTGGAGCCTGCAGCTGCGGATGGGATGTTGAGTGCTAGGCCCTGCTTTTTGGGGGGGGTTCCCAGGAGCGCAGGGAACCCCAGCTCAGTGGGACAGGGCCCTGCCTACGAGAAGCCAAGCTGGGCCCGGGGCAGGAGTGGTCAGGGCCACAGCAGTGCCTCGCCATCCCTGCTGCCCCCAAGGCAAGGGGGCGCTGTGGAGCCAGGGGGAAGGCACAGGGGAACTGGCAGTTTGCAGAGCAGCCCCCGGGGAACCAGAGGGAGCCGGAGTGGGGGGGGGAGGAAATCTGCGATGCAGCCAGGAGGCGCTGGAGATAGGACAGCAGTAGGGGTGCAGTTCCCGCAGGATGTCCAGAGGGGGCGCTGCCGTGCAACAGGCTCCGCAAGGCCTTGCGTGACGGGCGGTGGCTGGGCAGCGCATGCGCTCTTCCCCCTTTCTCCTCCGTGGCTGATGCAATTCTCCAGGCTGGGTGCGGGCGGTACGTCGAGCTGGCAGCAGCTCGGGTGGGCGGTTGCAATCCAGCAGGGAACCAATCACAAGCCGGGGTCGCTGACGCAGTTGCCCGGATGTTGCGGGACGGCCCCGCCCACTCTCCCCTTGCGACAGCCTGAGCCCTGTTAGGTCAATGGGAGTTGGCTGCGGGCGCGCGCCTCACAGGCTCGTGTGGGTCTCGCGCCGGGTGGGCGGTTTAACCGTCGCTCTCGCGGCTCCGACGCCATTTTGCTCTCGCTCCTTCAGGCGAGGCGGCCGGCCGGGCTGGCCTGGGTCCGCGGGCGGGCTGGGCTCTATGGTGCCGCCGCGGGCCTGAGGGGACTGCCGGCCCGCTGCACTATGGAGCCCTGCCCGAGAGGAGACCTCAACGCCGCCAGGAGATCCCGAGCTTCCGCAGGCAGCAGCTGGATTCCGGCGCCGGAGAAGCGGCCGGGCCGCAGGGAGCGCTGAGGAGCCCCGCTATGGAGCCGAGGAAGCGGGAGCAGGCAAGCCCCGGGCTCGGCCAGGCCAGCTCCCGGTTAGGACTCACCTGGCTGAAGCTCGGCCCCTGTCCCCCGGCTCCTGACGTCGCGGCCCAGCCCCAGCTCAGCGCCCCCTTCTCCTGGCTGCGGCTCTTCTCGCAGCTGCTTTCCCCGCTGCCCGGTCTCCTCCACCGGCTGCTGCCCGGCCAGGGGCTGAGCAGCGCCCTGTGCCCCGCGGCGGGGGAGCCTCCCGCCGGGGCATCTCAGGCCGCGAATCTTCTGCTGCTGTCCGAGGCCAGCGCCTCACTGAGCTGGGCCGACGGGCAGCTGCACGGCGCCCCGGAGATGCGCCGGAAGAATAGCCTGGAGCCTGCCCAGCCGCTGTGGGGAGCTGGGCTGGTGCGGAGCGGCCTGGCCCCGCTCAGTGTCCGGCAAGTGGACCTGGTCTCCTATATGCTGGGCCCCGGCGGCAGTCTGGGGTCCGGCTACGGCCAAGCCTGCTGCACCGACAAGAGCCACCTGCCCCAGCCCTTGAGCGCCGAGCTCCCCGCGGACGGCTGGCGGGGACCCCCATCGCGGGAGGGGCTGCCAGAAATCCAGCACCTCCGCACCAAGCGCCTGGAGTTCCTCCAGCAGCAGCAGCAGCTGGCGACTAATTGCTTGGCCGTGCCTGACCCGGACCATGGCTACCACAGCCTGGAGGAGGAACAGCAGCACAGGGGTAACAGCCAAGAGGCTGGGATGCTGAGAGGCCCTGAGGAAGTGCCTGAGCACAGCATAGTGGGGCAAGCTGGAGACAGCCCCCTAGAACAGGAGGTATGGCGTCCTGAGAAGGAGGCAAGTGAGGAAGCGCCCATCTCGGAAGAGGATGAAGATGAGGATTCTGATATAGAGCAAGACCTGCCAGTGTCATCCAGGCCTGCCTGTGCTAACAAACTGATAGACTACATTATCAGGGGCAGTTCCAGTGGAGAGGAAAGTTCAGAGGGTGAGGAAGACTGGGATGGGGATGATGATGGGTTTGATAGCGAGGGGTCCCTCTCAGATTCAGACTCTACTAGCCAGGATAGTGAGAGCCAGCACCTCTGGAACTCCTTCTGCAGTTTGGATCCTTACAATCCTCAGAACTTTACAGCTGCCATTCGAACTGCTAATAATTCAGAGAAGGTTTTGTCTGGTGAGTCATATGTAGAGGAGGATTCTTCATGGGCCGAAAGCCTTCCTGGCTCTCCTGCCCTCAGTTCTGAAGAGGATGATGAATGGGAGTGTAATAGTGCAGATGAGGAAGATAATTTGAAACTTTGGAACTCATTCTGTAACTCAGATGATCCCTATAACCCTTTCAATTTCAAGGCACCATTTCAAACTGCAAAAAAGAAAGGGAAGCATGACTTAGAAGGAGCATCAGGGCTGTGTATGGTCAGCTCTCAGTGCAATCTCTTATTCACCTGTCAGGTGCAGCTGCTGGAGAACCATAACTGTGGGGTCTCAGATATTGTGCAGCATGGCATTCTTTTTGGAGAGAAACATACAAGTACCAAGAGAAAAAAGGTATATTTCCTATTCATGTACTTATGTACTGGTATTGTGGTACAGTTGAACCTTAAAGTTAAGAACACCTTTGGAGTGGAGGTTATTCATAACTCTGAAATGTTCATACCTCTGAACAAAACGTTATTCTTTCAAAAATTTACAACTGAACATTGACTTAATACAGCTTTGAAACTTTACTATGCTGAAGAAAAATGGTGCTTTTACATCTTAATTTAATGAACAAGCACAAAGTGTTCTTACCTTGTCAAATCTTTTTTAAACTTTCCCTTTATTTTGTTACTAGCCTCTGTGTAACACAGTACTGTACTGTATATGCTTTTTTGGTCTCTGCTGCTGCCTGATTGTGTACTTCCGGTTCCAAATGAGGTGTGTGGTTGAGCAGTCAGTTGGTGTTCCTAACTGAGGTTCTGCTTTAGTGCCTATGCACCTCACTCAGGATCAGGACAATAGGTGAACGCATAAGGAGATATTCTGGCCCTTTGAAGTCAGTGGTGGCAGGACTTTTACCCATAGCAAGAGATGATCCCTCCCCCCAACAAGCTTAGAAGCTAATTGTTCAATTAATATTTGAGTGTATGTTGCTGTTTGCCATTTTATCAAAAACTTGATGTGTTGGTATGATGTGAGTTAACAAAGTTTTGTTTCCGTAATCCTCTGAGTTCTGGAATTTAACTTTCATTTTAAAGCAGGGTTTCCTTGTACTTTCTGACACTGTCTACTGTTTTTGTTTTTATTTTTCTTCTGGCAGTATCTGGAAGCATTAAGGATTTAGTAAAGATTCCTTGTTTTCTTTTAATCTTTTACTTAACAAAAAAATTAATGTGACATACAAATGTTTGTATTTGTGTCAGGCCCATATTTGCATTTTATAAATTACCCAGAAATTATCTCTTCAGATTGTAGCCAAGTTACTTTATTACACTAGTTTGTGTAAGAGCACATAGTCATTTTAATCATACTTCTCGTGCAGTGAGAGGAAACTGTTTAATACTATAAAAAGAAAAGGAGTACTTGTGGCACCTTAGAGACTAACCAATTTATTTGAGCATAAGCTTTCGTGAGCTACAGCTCACTTCATCGGATGCATTCAGTGGAAAATACAGTGGGGAGATTTATATACACAAGAACATGAAACAATGGGTGTTACCATACACACTGTAATGAGAGTGATCAGGTAAGGTGAGCATTACCAGCAAGGGGGGGGTGGGGGGGAGGACCTTTTTTCTTAACACTTGGCAACAGAAGTCAAGAACTTAGTTCTTATAGAGACTTTCCAAACAGTCTGAGTCTTTTAAAAATGCATCATAACACTTCTGTTGAGTTTAAATGATAGCAACAATTCTTACTAGTGAGATTGAAGTATTCTTATAGTAATCCAAAGAATTAGTTAAAATATTTTAACACGATACTTCTAAATACAAATAGACAAGAATGGAGATCTGTGTATGGGTTCACTGATTTTGCTATCAAGTCTCTGAGGAGTTGGCTTGCTAGATGGATGTTGATCTTGTGTACTAGGATTTAGCTTAAATAACTGTCTAAAAAGTTAACAGTTACTTTTTAGGCTACTATAGATTGAGGCCCTTTACAAGCATATTGTAAAATGGTGTCAAATTTTGCAAACCCCATATAAGGGTTTGTAAGATTGAGTTCCATGATACTGTAACAGCTTATCAAAATAGATGGAACAAGTAAAATCTGTTTTTGTAGTGGTCATAGTGTGTGGCCATTTTGTGATTACTTTGAGAGCCTGGCTTGGGGGCATTCTGATTTTCAAGGCTTGTGCCCTGCAGCTTCATGAACAGCCCAATTTCCCAATCCTTCACCTGCCATTCCAAGTATCTTTTCTTCCAGACATGATCTGATAACATTGTGATTTGAAGTAGTCTGCCAGCTTTTCCTTATAGGAGAAAGGAGAGCATTTCCCTTATGAGCACCTCCCTGAGGTTTGACTAGGGAGAACTACATCTCCAGTCTTCTCTCCCTCACCATCTTATGATGGTTGTACTTTTAACTTCTGCTAGGTCAGGGAGTGGCATTTTGTACTTCCTGACTCACCTAGCATCAAGTGCTACTGCTTGTCTTATTTTAGTTTGTTTTTAACATCTCTACTTTAAAATCTTTATTTTAGAAATTATATTTCTATTCTTGGGTTTCTTTCCCCTGACAATAGCAGAATTTTTGCAACAGCAAACTTGCTGGGAGATGGGAACTTGAGGTTGATAGTTTTCTTTGGATGCTGTTGACCCCACCCTTTCCTGCTACTGGGATGGAATATATAAACTATGGCTGTTTGAGCCTAAAACTATATGTATACCTAAGTTAGCCTTTACCATGATTATGGGAATTTAGCATTTCCGCTATTTAGCAGAAAGTAGCTCGACCTGTGTCCATTTCTAGTATACTTTTGAAGATGAAGCGAAGAATTAGACTGCTCTCTGATCAGATTGAGTCCTATTCCTTTAAAAGAGTAGAGCCATCTAGATCAGCCTTTGCATTTTCTGAGCCATAGCTCAAAGGTGAGTTTGAAGGAGTGCTCCCTAATGGTATGTCAACACTCGAATAAAAGACCCAAGGCAGGGCTGTGGCTTACTGTGGCTTGGCGGGGGTCATCTCGGGTCCCAAAGCTCTGGCTCCTGTCTGAGCCTGAACGCTTACATAGCAATTTGACAGTCAGCTGTCCTGGGGCAGGCACTGATGAATTGCTGTGAAGATGAACTTCCCTACAGTCACTTGGGGTACATGTGTATATGTCAAAAGTCCAGCTCTCTTAGGATTTCACTGTGAAGTCCCACTTCATCATTTGAAACTCTTCAAATTAGGTGTAACTGCATTTTAAAAAAATTAGCTGAGTTGCAGCAACAAATTAACATTAAAAACTTAAAATGCAAATTTAACACTGAATAGCTTTTCATTCTGTTTTGTAGAAACAGTGAAGACATGAGACTGAAAAAAGATTCTAGAAAGTGACTCATTTTAGAAGCAATCATTTGGTGCGAAGTGCACTTCATGTAATGTTGAAAGTATACGTAACACTTTATAATGGACAATATGTTAGACAAAGATCGGAATCCTCATCTGAAGGGTTTAGTTTTAAAGAGTATGCACGTATACTACATAGCGCATACACATACAAAGTGGCTAGTGGATATTGCAGCTGGAATGTTTTCATATAGTAGCAACTTTTAGTTTAATGTCATGTAGTTATGTGCAAATTAACTCCAAGTAGATATTTACTTTCTGTTCTTCGATTATACTTTATTTTTTTGGTTTTGTGTAGGCATTCTAAAGAGCCACATAGTGCACTTATATAAAGGTTCCTGTACTTATTCTTTTATCTTCAGTGTCTTGCTGCATGTCAGATGAAGGCTTTTAAAAATTTTATTGGAGTGCATGAAACTTGAATTTTTAGGACCACCTTACCTAGTTCACTTGTTTGCAGTGGTAATTTAGATATAGTAATTTTCAAACAATTTTCAAACCCTTTACGTAATCCTTCCTAGTAACACAGTGAATGAACAATGATCTGTATGCAATATCTAGCTTGATATTACAAAAGTTGATAATTGTACCCAAGGGCGTGTCGTAGACTGATGTAAAGGGGATGAAATTAGTAGGCCACAAAGGGACAGGCTGATGTAACTATCCAGTTTATTTGAAAGCAGATATTTAATTAGGTATGGCTGGTCTATTACCCAAAGATTACTAAAAAGTGACAGAGGGTTTTAGACAAATCACCTTGTGCAAATTGTGCAAATCACCTTGAATAATTCAACGTACAACATTGTGTTCATTTTCCTGTTCAGGTTTTAAAAACTTGAAGACCCTTTAATTTATAGAGGAACAGGGTATCTGTTATTAACACACTATGTTGAATTAACTAAAGACTTGACTTCCAATGGGGAATTAAAGCTAAAACGGAGTTTCTGGACTAGTTTTAAGACTATGATGGCTCTTTTTGATCAGTCATTGTATGATCCCTTTGATAAATAACCCAGTAGGTCACTACATAGAAGCTTTATATTCCTCACTGCCAGTGCTCAAAGTGTACACAGGTGTGGGGTGAAGGTGGCAGTGGTAACTGAAACCTCCTGGAAGTAGTCTTGAGGAACTGTAAAACTAAGGCTTGTGCACACTGGGGATTTCAGTCTTTGGCACCACCAGAGTAAATGCCCAGTGTAAGGCAAAGCTGCAGCCTGCACCAGTGTGCTTTACTCCTGTTTCAAGCAGGGATAAGCTACACAAGTGCATATAGCCTCTTTGCCTGTTTGAACTGGGATAACTCCCTAGTGTAGCTATGCTGGAGGCTGTCACTGATGGCTGTTCCTGGTACGAAGTATGTAATTTTAAGAGGTACAAAAAATTATTCTAGGCAATTTCTGCATTTACATTACTTTAACCTGCAATTGACAAAAGGCTGGATGACTTTGAGGTTGCAAATGAAGTGCTTCTTGGCTGAGTGGCTAGCTTTAAAAAAAAATTAAGCAAGTTTATACAGCTTAAGTTAAACTTCTAACAGACTCACATTGCCCCTCTTGTGGTTTTATTTGAGTACAGAATCCATTTGCATTGGAAATGCCTTTGTCTAGATGTTGGCACCAAAGGTTTTGCCTTTTTGTTAAATTATAGAAGCTCTTTTCCTCTTGAAGGCTTCCATAGTAGCTATGTCGGTCATACGTTTTTGGGGGACGGAGGGGGAGGAGAGAGATGCAAAGAACAGCTTCTCAGTGAGAATGTTTTGCAGAATATAAGGGCCTGTCTACACTTACAGCACTGCAGTGACACAGCTGCGGCGCCTAGAGCTTCTCCCATTGGCATAGGTACTGCACCCGCCTGAGAGGCGGTAACTAAGTCCATGGGAGAAGCCCTTCCATCATTGTAGCATTGTCTGCATTGGGAGTTAGGTCGGTATAACTGTTTCACTTGGGGATGTGGATTTGCAACACCTGAGTAATGTAGTTATACTGACATAAGTTTGTAGTGTAGATCAGAGCTAATTGTTCAAAGTTGAGTGTTTCCAAGAAACTGCAATTAATACACTTGTTCTGAACATTGCTATGGGATCTTTAATGACAAATAGTCAGGGCTTCAGGTTTAAATTGCATCTGAAAGACTGACCATAGCAAAACGAAGAGGTACATAATTAGATACTGTATGTTGAGTTTAAAGTACAGTATGGCATTCATTTTAGCCTATTAATAGCTAAGATCAGAAGGATAATACAGTAGTTAAATCTTTAAAATAGTATTTGGCTAGGTGGTGAGCTAATACTGTGATTCGAAATATTTTGTTTGAATTTTAAATATAATGAAAATGTTGTATAACCATTATGGAAGGGGATACTGCCTCTGTTTTAGTAGCATGCCTGTCAAAGGTTTGGTCATAGATTTAAAGATATACTTATTTGCTGCATCATGAAGCTTAGGATTGTGACATTTGAAAATACCATTACTGTAACTTCAAAACTCTGTTCATGGTATTTAAATAGACATGCTGAATTTGCTGTGAGTCCTAAATAACTGATCTGTGTTGTCCTAGCCATGTAGCAATAAGAGTGCCGCTTCCTTAAGTTTAAAAACTGTATGACATCCTCTTCTCTATATTGATGTGGGGCTTCTTTTTTACACTGTAGTACCCATACAGTCTATTCAGAACAGTACACAACTTAAGTAACCTTCAGGAACTAAGTTATCCTGTTTTTACCTTTGTAAAGAGAAACTAAAATACACCGATTTAAAAACAGGCATGTTACAACCTTGTGTTGTCATAGTCCAATGTTAGTGTAAAGACCACGCTGCACAAGTCAGTCAACATTGAATTATGTTTTCATTAGGTTTTTTGGAACAGTTCTTAATTTAAGAGCCCTCATGGCAAAATATGGTAACAATAACTGCAAATACTAATTAAGAATGAGATTGCTTTGCATAAATGATTGTCCAGTGCTTTAATACAGTGGTTCTCAACGAGGGGTCCGGAGCGTCCTGGGGGCCCACAAGCAGGTTTCAGGGGGGTCCGCCAAGTAGGGCCAGCATTAGACTTGCTGGGGCCAAGGGTAGAAAGCCAAAGCCCCACCACAAGGAGCTGAAGCCCAAACCTGAGCAACTTAGCTTTACGGGGCCCCGGGTGGCCCCTGATCAGTTGCCCTGCTTGCTACCCCCTAATGCTGGTCCTGGTTTTTATATGCAGAAAAACAGTTGTGGCACATATGGGCCATGGAGGTTTTTATAGCATGTTGGGGGGAGGGCCTCAGAAAAAGGTAGAGCACTCCTGCTTTAATAAATATCTTATCTCTTATAGGTAACATTCCTTGAAGAAGTTACTGAGTATTATGTAAGCAGTGAAGAAGATCGGAAAGGACCCTGGGAAGAACTTGCACGGGATGGATGCAGGTTCCAGAAACGAATTCAAGAAACAGAAGATGCTATTGGATACTGCTTAACCATAGAACATAGACAGAGGATATTTAATAGACTCCAGGAAATATACACCTCTACCCCGATATAACACGACCCAATATAACATGAATTCAGATATAGCGCAGTAAAGCAGCGCTCTGGAGGGCAGGGCTGCGCACTCTGGTGGATCGGCACGTCCGTGTGTCTGGCTCTGACCCGCAGCTCTGAGCAGCGTGTTAAGGGGGCCGAGCCGGGGCCGAGGGGTTGGATAAGGGGCAGAGGGTCTCGGGGGGAGGTCAGGGGACAGGGAGATGGGGCTTGGATGGTTCGGAGGTTCTGGGGGCAGGGCGGTCAGGGGATGGGGAATGGGAGCGTTGGATAGGGCATGGAGTCCCGGGGGGCCTGTCAGGGGCAGAGGTGTGGATGGGGGTGGGGCAGTCGGGACAGGGAGCAGGGGGGTTGGGTGAGGCTGGGGTCCTGGGGGTGATTAGGGACGGGGGGGGTTTCTGGAGGGGGCGATTGGGGACAAGGAGCAGGGGTCTTAGATAGGGGTTGGGGTCTTGTGGGGGGGGGGGGGTCGTCTCTGGAGGGGTTAGTCAGGGGACAAGGAGCGGGGGGGTTGGATGGGTCGGAGGTTCTGAGGGGCCAGTCAGGGGGTGGGAAGTGACTATTAATAACGGAAATGCTCGAGGCCAAAGCAAGTTTGATATAATGCAGTTTCGCCTATAATGCGGTAAGATTTTTTGGCTTCTGAGGACCGCATTATATCTGGGTAGAGATGTACTACAAAAGGTTTGATGTTTTCTAGCCCCCTAAATTTGGTAGCCCTGCTACGCTACTGTTCCTATAACAGGGAGCTAAGCATAACTTTAATACTGCTTCCAAATTTAATGTTCAGCCAATAAAATATACCTAATTATGTCCAGTTTTGATATGGAAACAAAAAATACCTTGATCAACTTGAAGAATAAGAGTGGTGTAATTGTATTGCTCTTAAAGCAGTTTGTGTCTCAACTGTTCAGGTAAAATCCAGTCCATAAATGCCTTTTGTACACACTGTCCGTCGCTAGTACCGATTGGATGGTTTAGTGAGGTCCTCGGATCGGCCCTGCTAGGGTTGGTCATGGCCCTGGTGGAGTGGCGAGAAGATGGTCAAACTTGACTATCTAGGGGAAGTAAAAGTTGTAACAAGGTTTCCATAGGTGAACTTAATGAAGGGTCATTAATGGGGTGCGCGGGGAGCGACAGGACCGGGGTGGGCAACTGACCCTGGACTGGGGGGGGGTGGAACTCAATGCAGGTGTGTGGCCGGGATGGTGCACGAGGGGAGGGAAAAAGTCAGTGGCCCCAGTCATGTCCACCTCCCAGTCATGCTGGGAACAGAGTGAAACCCTGGATCCCTGGGAGAGGGCAAGGCCACAGCAGCACTTTCTCAGTGGGCCTTCTGGGACGATGCCCCCTGAGGTCACGCAGAGCTGGCTGGTGGGTGCCGGGCAGCACTCCGTGTGCTGTCCATCGCTGCCTGCCTACCCCATAGGTCGGAAGTGGCAAGGGAGAGCACCCCAGAGGGACTGGAGCAGTTTCCCTCAACCAGGAGCCAGGTACCTAGCGCGCTCTGTGAGCTTTGCGGCCCAGGGAAGGTGGTGGTTCAAAGACTTGTGTGGCACATGCCACCCACCCCTATCCCTCCCAGTCCACGGGAAGCCTAGGAGGGAGAAGGGCTACCCTGCTTCCCTCTCTGCTGTGTCTCTGTGTGCCTCCGTCTGCCATATGTAGGAGAAGAGTGGCTATTAAGTTGGAATTTTGCACTTTTGAAAAAGCAAGAATCTGAAATATTTATAGGGTTCAAAACCCAATGATTACAGTTCTGATTTAAAGTTTGAATTGGTAGTTGCTGCAGTTCAGTTGTCTTTTTCTCAACTTCTTTTTTTATTTTTCCTGCTAATTGTATTAGTTAACAGTGCTCGGTCTCCTTCTCAAGAATTCAGTTTTGCTTATCAGGTTTTTTCTTTGTTACATAACACCTTCGATAATGTATGTATTTAAATATTTTGATCAAAAGCTGGATTTCAGGAGAGCTGAAAACTACCAGTGCTGCTGTTCTTGTGTTTTCTAAATATAAAATTCTTGCCTGGTACTTATCAAAGCTAGTTGTGCAGTAGGTCCAGGTTCTTTCAGAACTCTGGAAAGCTCTGTTACCCTGATCAGCATATGCAACATGTAGTACATATACTGATGTTGAGGGTGACAGTCTGAGCCTAGACTGTATCATGGGCAGGCATCTGCCGGTTATGCTTTAGTTTTCACTTTAACAGCTTGTGGCGGTTGACCTGCAAAGGACAGTGAAAAGTGGAATTCTACATCAGGTTCTTGGCCTTTTGAACCAACTCGTCAAGCTCTAAAGCTACATCCAAGTACATATGTTCTTTACAGAAAACAAGTATTAATACCACCCTGTCTCAGCACCTCCACTTAACGGACAGTATAAAACCATATAGATGGAAACTGACAGTTAAGATGTCTCCAGTTGAAGAAAAATGTATTCTTTAGTCTCATTCTAAGTTTACAGTTTCAATCGGAAGCTATTTATTCTTTTAAACTAGTAGTAATCTTTCTTTATTTGAATGAAGTTGAATATTGCTCAAAAAGACAGTAAGATATACTGTCTTCCTGTAAAATTAAAGGTCTACTTTATTGTAGAGCTTGTCTGATAAACTTGAATAGCCATAAAATTGGCTATACAAAAACTGTACACCAACCTTGTTTGGGGTTTTTTTAATCCCTGTTGAGTAAGCATGAATTGGATTGCCTTTTCCTGCAAATTTTCTTAAATTAGTGTGTCCTGGTGAAATCCTCTTGAATCTTTTTTGGCATTTCAGCTTCTAGCAATTTAAGAAATGATCTCAGGTCAAATTTAAACCCAAAATTGGGTTATGTAAAAACTTACAAAACATAAAGCTAGTAGAACTGCTTCCATGATTTAAAAAAAAAATTCCAATGGCAACAACTCTTAAAACACCAGTTTCCCTACAGTGCTTGCAAGCCAAACAGTGTGATAGAGGAAGGATGGTCTTGTGGTTAAAGCACACGAGATCCCATTCTTTTCTCAGCTCTGCCAGTCTCCCTCTAGGTTTGGACAAGTCACTTTTTTGCCTTGATTTCTCTGTAAAATTAAGAATGCTCCCTTGCCTCAAAGGGTTGTTTGAGGTTTTAATTCATTAGTATTTGTTAGTGTTGTGAGATCATGTGAAAGACAGCATTATAGGAATATAAATATTGACTCAATGGGGAAAGAACTAGAAAGGAGCTCAAAAGTGAAGCTGACTAGTGGGTTTTCATTGTCCCTAATTAAGTAAAATTAGACTAAAATTCTATCAGTTTTTAATGTAAGGAATCTGCTTAATTTTCAACCTGACAGCATCTCAATCTTTTCCATACATCTTCATCATAGCAATAAACATAGTTTTCATTGAGGTACATATCTGCATAGGTAAGCACTTCGAACTAAATTGCTGTCTCCTTCAAAGCATCAGGTGCAAAATGAAAAGAGGGGGATTCTGGCACTAACCTCTCAGCCATAGAAATCCAAAAATAAAATCCCTAACCAAAAGCAAACCAATTTTAGTAGTCTATTCTCTTTCCTTTCTCTACAACATATCTTAAAATAGTAATGAAGGATGTGGAAGGCTGTTTTTTGTATGTATAAGTGTTTCACTAAAGAACACCTGTTAATTTTAAACTTTAAATCAAAGCTGTAATTATCAGATTTTATTTTTATATAATTTTAGAGAGGTGAAGTTAGAAGCCTGACAACCTTCTAAATTGGATTTATACAGATTTTAATTGATTTGATTGTATCCAATTTGTTGGGTTTTTATATCTAATGTTATATTTCTGTATATAATAAAATTATTCAGAACTAATGTGTAAATTGAAATAAAGATATTTGCAAGATAGTGCCAAGTTGTTTGTCTTTGAAGGATATTACATGAGGTATGAAGGGTGGAAACCAGAGTCTGCTAAACATCTATATGTAACTTGTACCCTTGTTTCAGACAGTAGCTGTGGTCCAGTAAAAACTATAAATGTGTATAGAATTTTGATGTGCAGCTGTTGTAAAAGAGAAATACAGTGCTTTGTTTTCCTTTAACAAGCTTGTTTTATTTGATATGTGAGCAGTTTTGTGCTGTTATTTCTTAAACTAAGCTGCTATGGGCTTGATCAGAGGTTGGAGAGATCTTAAGGAAAACAAAGTGATGTAAAAGTGACATTGGTGATTCAGAAGTTGTCACTCTTCACTCTGACCCAATAGCTCTGCGTGGTGGTAAGGGATACTCTGTAGCTGAAATGTCTACCTTTTGGCCAAAATATAAAGTTTAGGGTCCAGGCTACATGCAGTCAAGATCTTGTCCCTTTTTGGAACAGTAGGGTTTTAATCTTGATCAGATTTCCATTTGGATAATACATTTTGTCTGCTGAAATTCCCCTTGTAGTTGACACTGGATGTAGTATACATACTTCCCTCGGCAAGATATGTAGTATTATGCTGTTTTTAATAGTGAAGTGAATATACATAAAGTATCTCAGGTTTCAGAGTAGCAGCCGTGTTAGTCTGTATTCGCAAAAAGAAAAGGAGTACTTGTGGCACCTTAGAGACTAACCAATTTATTTGAGCATAAGCTTATGCTCAAATAAATTGGTTAGTCTATAAAGTATCTCGGGATCTTCCAAAAAAAAAGACTTGCTCTCCCCCCCTCCTCCCATGGAATTTATTACTTGTTTCGTTTCATGAGCTAAACATCTAATGCTGCTTTAAATTAGAATCACTTATAATGTTTTCCATGTGTTGCTTTCTGGCATCACTGTCTAAATTTTTCATTTTCGTCTGTGTGTGTTTCACCAGCTGTAATAGACAATGAATGTGTGGTGATTGGTACAGAACAGCAGGCGCACAGATCCAGAGGGTGGCTAAATTCAGTGGAGACCTAATCCATGGTACTACCAGCCCATGTCACTGATTTGTTTTCCCCTTCCAAAAGATGCTGTATCCATTTTATGCAAACATGTGCTCATGATTCCAAATTTCTTGTAGATCAAGGAAAAATATTTTGTTACACATAAAATGGGAGCGAGTTGACAATGTTATGAAAATGTATTTGGGGGGGAAGGGAGGAAAGGGGGGAAAGGGGGCATGATGCACCACAATGAAATGCTATATTCAAATGTACAATATGCTTTTTAGGTAAGTGTTTATGAAGGTGGCAGTGCAAAAATCACAACTGTATAACAGCTGTTTTCTTAAAAGGCCAACAGAGGTCACTGTTGGCAGCAGAATAGAATGCACAAAATCAGGTGATGCAACTACCGTCTAAATCATGCATCAGATTTGGGACTTCTACTATTTAGTGAATGGAAGCATTGTTAAGTCAATTGAATTAAGAGGTTCCCATCTTGAATATAGAATACACAATTGGTCAGTATAGCATAGGAAGGATCAAATTGTTTTAAAGAAGCAACATCATAGGATGCTAAAGATAGTAGGTCTGAAAAATTTGCTGAGAGGAGTGGTTTAAAAAAAAAGTTGGGTTTATGCTCATTAGTAAAACTAATTATCTGAAGGATTAATATGACTGTTTCTGATGTTTGTATTAAAGGCTTCAAATAACTACCATTTTTGCATTATCTCCTATAAAGAGGGAAGTGAGCCCTCACTGATTCATTCAAAGAGTACTAATACTGATTTGGAATGCTTTATGAGGGAAATGCAAAACCAAAGAGTAGAAATAAATTGAGGAAGCAGATTTCAGTGCCTGGCATTGGACAAGCCTGGCAAAGCAGGAACATGGTATTACAGTACAAGTGAAAACTGTTTCAAGATGTCTTGCATTATCAGTTACCTCATTGCTCTTCCTGTTGAGAACATAATCTATTGATATGTAATATCTCTTGGTAAGCAGATTCTTAATAGTGCAGATTAGTATTTGCTGCTGTTGCAGCTGTATGGGTGTAATAACCATTTTAATCTGCTTTGTGCACTTTTCAGTTATCGGAGAATTGGCAGATGTGAATAGGGAGATGGGGCAGGTCTGTGTAAACTGGAGCTTTAAGTAGGCAGATGGTGCTCTGTGCTTCATTGCCATCTTGTGGTCCGTTCTATTCTTTTGAGTGCCTCCGTTTTTAGTAAACATGGCCTGCTTGGAGCTAATGTCGTCTGGTGCTGTTGGTGCTTTCCCTGCCAGGCCATGCAGTCTGCCGACAATGGAACCTTCAGTATAAAGCCTTGATGGACATTCAGACAATTGCACTGCTCAATTGGCTGACCATTTCTAACAGCAGACTGCCATTGTGACTGTTTCAGGGGGGCTTGGTGCTTTTGGAAAATGGACCTTTCAATGGTGGTTCTAGAGGCAGTGTTTCAGTAGACTGTAGATTTGAAATTTGACTCAATTTTCAATTTCAAGTCAGTAGCAACAAATATGAGGAATTAATGATGTTGGCTAGGGCCAGGAATTACTGTGGGTATCGCTGTTTTCCCCCCTCGCAGCATAGTAAATGCACCTGAGTCTGAACCCACAGCTCTCCCTGATCTCTCTTGAACCAAGATTGCCACACTTGTTTCCATAACAATGGCTTAGAGGGAAAATTATCATTCTTAGGCAATGAGAGAGATCCTGCTCAGCTTGTGGAAATCCTTGGAAATAATACCTGAGTTAATCACAAATAGCTTATCAAATGTCCGAAAGCTATTGTCTCCACATATTCTGACAATAAATCTTTCTGAAAAGCTGTTTTAACCCCTTTCTCAGATGGCTCTAAGGTCTGTCTTATGGTGCAGATAATGAATAAAAATCAACACTCTAGGGTACCTTATTTAGTTGAACATAGCCTTTAGTTGGTTCACGAGTCAAAAACTTTATTTTTTTTTTCTCCTGTCTGCCAGCACATCTAGCTGCAAGCTGGAATGTGAAAATCTTGTTGGTAACTTTTTGCTTTTTATTCTACTAGTACTAAAGAGTCTGCACTTTGAATTTAGCTGATACATTAGGCAGCGCACAATTTCTTTTGCTGTCCTCTAGTTCTGTATCATCTCCACAGGCCTAACAGGAGTAACTACTGACAAGTTAAACAGCTATGAATAATTGACACACGAAGTAAATATGCTAGCTGCTATTGTTACCGTTCACTCTATCAACACCAAATTCCATTTATGCATTGCTTGATATTACTACATGGAGATAGTTTTGCCCTACCAAAGAACAGGTTTCCTCAGAAAATCCACCATGTGGATGGAGGAAGGGACACTGCACAATGACTGGATCCTAATGAGTGGAATTCAGGAGAAGTTCCATTGGCACCTTTTATCCACGCTGTAGAACTGACCAGCTATTACTGTGAAAGGAGCTCAGGTTACATCAGCTCTTGGCTGGTTGGTGGTTTCACCAATGGGGAGACAACATTTAAAACAAAAAAACCCCAACCTTATAAATGCTGGCCATTTCCCTTGGGGGAAAGAAGCACAAGAAACCATTAGTAGCAGGCGTCCATCTGTTAGTGCTGCCTGATGCTACAGCGCGTAATGACAGGTCTGTTGGTAACAAAAACAATTGCTACTTTCCAGTTGGCCCGGTTGTTTGAGGACATCTTGCGTTCAACACCCTTTTTCTGTCCGCTATAGCTGTGTAGAAAAGACGCAAAGCTAGGGGAAAACCAGCTGTATGCAGAATGCTGTCAAATATCTAAAATTTCAATTATAGTAATGTTAGATGCTGCAATAGTATGTGGAACAGTTTCAGAGAGGTCATTTAAATTAGTGTTCCTTTAATTGAGGGATTTAATGCCTATAGAAGTTTCTATTTTTCCTATAAAATATCTATTTGTATTAAGTTGTATATAGAAGTTCCTATAGAATATCTGTTTGTATTAAGGTTGCACGCAAAGCCCCAGCCAAGGTCAGGGTCCAATTGTGCTTGATTCTGTACATACATACAGTAAGAGTCTCTGTCCTGAACAGTTTATAAGCCTGTCTTGTGTATTTAGCTAAGGATGGGAGAAAGGAGTATTATCTTCATTTTATCGATGGGGAACTGACGCCCTGATGACACACAAACTTGCACCAGCATAAAGAGATCTTGGTTTTAAAATTGATTTTGTTAAACCCGTGCAAGCCCCTAGCAGAATACACTTATCGATGTACAACTGTTTCAGCAGTTTAACTTGTTGGTAAATCTGCTATGTCTGTTGTAAAGACAAAATAAGCAAAGGTTTGTCCACATGTGACGTGTTTGTGCCAGTTTAAATCTGTTTGCAAATGAATTTTAGTTAAACGGATGCAGCTTCTGTGTGTGGAGCAGACATGAGGCACAAAGATTAAGCAATTTGTTTATGGTCACACACAAAGTTCGTAGCAGCTGGGAACTGAACCCAGAACTAAGCGTCTGTTGTTAAAATGTAGTTATTGTTTAGTTGAGGAACTGCACAAAAACAAACACAATTATACAGACTAGAGCCCTTTTATAGTGAAAACACTGACCCTGTAATAGATAAGCTATTACCAGCAGGAGAGTGGGGTGGGGGGAGAGAAAACCTTTTGAAGTGAAAAACACCCATTTTTTCATGGTCCGTGTGTATAAAACATCCTCACTGCATTTTCCACTTTATGCATCCGATGAAATGAGCTGTAGCTCACGAAAGCTTATGCTCAAATAAATTGGTTAGTCTCTAAGGTGCCGCAAGTCCTCTTTTTCTTTTTGCGAATACAGACTAACACGGCTGCTACTCTGAAACCTGTGTATAGAGAAATTGGATGCAAGTCCTATGTTGTAATGCATCTTAATGAACAGGTTGCAATCTCTGTTCCAATGAAATTTCACAGAATGAAGCTTTCTGGGGGTAGGGGGCAGGGAGAGGATAAGAGGCTTCCACTGTATTTATACTTAGTGTCATTTTACTATGTCTCAGTGACCAGGGCTGCTTATTTTAAATTTTCTGTTTTAAGAAGATTGCTTCTCAGCAATGAGTTTGTTGGCCAAATCTCAGGCTCAAGCCCACTCTTCTCCCAGAGAAAAGATAGGATTTGTATTAGAGTCAGAGAAATGCTAGGGATTGGAATTTGTACTGTGAGGCTCTGGGTGGGAGAACAGGTTTACAGTGTTACCCTTGTGGAGCATCACAACTTGTGGAGGCTCCCAAATGCCATGGTGACAAGCATTGTGTAAATACGGGGATGGAGAGAGATTAGAACAAACCTAGAAAGTGTTACGTAATCATCATGCGTGGTGGTAGTACTTGCCAATATAAGGCTGTTGGACATCTGCTCAGAATGCAGTTCTGTGGACTCCATCCTGCCAGCATACGTTTTCTCCCTGTGGTTAGTATTCTACAGCTATCAGCAAAGCACAGCAGGATCAACTGTGGGCTTTACAGCAAAACTTTCAGCTGTGATGCTCCTCAACATATTAAATTTTAAGTCCTTAACAATGCAGACAAGAGTATGGAATAATTATACTTTCCATTTAGCTAGAACTTACCATCCAAAGATCTCAAAGAGGGGTGAATATCATTGTCCCCATGTTACAGATGGGGAAGCCAAGGCACAGCTCGGCAAATAACTTACCCAAGTCATAAAGCAAGGTGGTGGAAAACTCGCTCTAGAATCAAGTTTCCTGACTCTCTATTCCCTGCTCTATTAACTATAATTCATGGACTCCTATATTGTCCATTACATGATATGACCTTTCAGCTAACTTACCCATGATCTAAATTTACCTCCTCCTTATCCTCAATGGTCCCCAACATGTTTCAAGCACTGTAGAGTAGTTTAATTGCGTAGGCAGTTGAATGAGCCGTATCTCTGAGGTTGAACAGAGTAACCAAACTGCATAGCAGAAATCGAGTGATTTTTTTAAGGGAGAGAGGTAGTCATGGTGGAATAAATTGCAAGTGTAGATTCACTTGAAATTAGGTAGGAAGAATTATTATTTAGGCGGGAATTGGGCCCATTCCCTGGGCTTAATCCTATTGTACAATTAATAGTATATTACTGAGATGCGCTAGACCCCTTATAAACACCTTATCGATACATTCCGTTGGACCGCTTGAAAATGTCTTCCTGACAAACTAGTTCTGGTGTAGAATTTCCATTCAGAGAAGAAAATCTTTTGTCCAGAAGGTGGTGCCAGAATTCCTTTATTGAAGTGCCGATTATAAATAGGTGCCTGGTTGTGACTTATTCCTCTAATCAGCATAGTCTTTCTGACACTGTTAAGAGATGTGAACTCCATCCGGGGTGACTGTGAGCAAGGGTAGTCTGAGGTGTGTGTTATATTATGGACACCATACACTGCTGAGAGCGTTACTGACATGGATTTTATCTTAATAGAAATAAATAGTCAGTACCCTTTGTTGACTGTGTGTGTGTGTGTATGTATGTATTGCTATGCATTCATCATATAGTTGACAGCCTGGATATATTTTATGTCTACACGTTCGTCTGCAAGGAGCTCCAAGTGCTTTATGCGTTTCTGGGGTTGACTAGCCAGTAGCACAGCATAGATAGGGGAACGTGGGCCAAAGGCAGTGGCGTGGCTCCTTCCCATACAGAACGAAGTCCTGTACATCTTTAACATTCCTGGAATCTTAGTAGATAAGGTCCCAGATGAAAGACCTGCATAAAATAAACCTCAGAGCATTTGATTTATCTGCCTCAGAAGGATGAAGGGCTAAGTTTGCCCTGACAGTTTGAATTTGTGGTTCCAAGGACGGGAGGAATTTCCTACTTAACTCTTCAACCCTTAAGCTGTACCTGTGTGTGTATAGCATCAGTGCTCCACCTATCACAGTCCTTTTCAACGTACTTTGACCTAAAAGAGTGACCTAGAATGAGCAGATTGCATTGCCCCCCTTTCCTTTTTTAAACTGAGCCACACACATCACACTGCTATTCACAATCTCTGCAAGCAAAGGCTTTTAGCATTATCTAGAGGTAATCAGTGGTCAGTCTAGCCACTTGTATTACAAACCTCATTACAGTGCTGAGCTGGCTCCAGCCCCTAAACCAGAACTGGATTGCACCAAGTACGCTTAGCTGGGAAGCGGCCTCAGCACAGAAACAGCGCCGTACAGACTGGACTTCTCACCAGCTGACAGATAGCAACTAATTGGCAGAATGTCATTTCTGAGCTCCCATCCTTTCTTTTAAAAATAAGCTGTGATTGACTGCACTCCTCCTTACGCACAGGGATGCTTGGCAAGTCTCCTCCTTTTCGGACTGCACCTCACCCTGACGTGCCCTACTATTAATGTAATTCATGCATTCTTCCCTACACCCTCCTTTTAGTACTGTAATGACACTTTTAGTACTGTAATGTCAAGGTTGCAACACACACCAGCCTATGCCAGGAAAGCTGACAGGCAGCGTGTGAGTTAACTCAGCTTTTCTCTGTATCTCCTGAGTTTTCCTGCATTTGTGTCATAGTCTTAACAGATTTGGATCTTTTTAGCTAGGAGCCCATTGATGAAGCTCTCTGAGAAAAAGGGGAATGGGGACTCCTGGGTTCTCTTCTCAAGATGTTCTGGGAAGTTTCTTCACCTCTCTGTGCCTTGATTTCTCCATCTGTCAAAAGGGCAGTAATCGGACCTACCACCAAGGCCGGTTGTGATGTTTGATGGATGTAGATCTGCAAAGTGCTTTGAAAGCCTCAGCGGACATGCTGCAGACAAGTGCAAAGTCTTACCACAACAGTAGTTTGTATGGTGCGTCTGTGTGCCTGTTCACTTCCTAAGCTGTGTATTTTTGGTGAAGGAATGTTTAAGGAAGTTTTTTAAAAAACCCAACACCCTGCTGGTATTTTCCCCTTGAGTTTCCATTGGATTAAGAAATAAAGAAGGGAAAAAATCTCTTGTGGAAAGTAACAAAAGTTGATTTATTCACCTGACAGGGCAGAGCCTGGAGCAGCTCTGGATTTTTGGCAAGGAGTGTATTAAATCTCTCCAAAAATCCACATATTTTTTACCCTGGAGTCTGGAACAGCTCATGCTGGTTCCTTATGGTAATATTGGATTAGCAAGTTCTTAATTGCCATAGGCATTTCCCCCGAGTACATAGGGAAAAGGACCCACAGGGTGGGGGGGAGAATCAGCTTCCCCGGGAGAATTACCCTGGGAAGGAAGAGACTCTTTTTAAGATCAGATGAGCTTATACCACACGTTCCCTGATCCTGCAAACACTTGTGCTTGTGTTTAACTTTTAACAGTCCCACTGAACTCAGTGGGACTTCACACCATGTTTAGTGTTAGGTCTGTGAACCAGTGTTTGCGGGATGAGGATCTGGTTCAGGATCCTGCGACTGCACAGTGAGTAGTGATGGGCTCTGCTTCTTCCTGTCAGCTCCTCGGTATCTATACCATGCACAAAGTTTACTCAATTGCAGAAAAATAAACGGAATGAGTTTGGCCCTTGATCCAGGAAGCCATGTCATTAGGGCAAACCCCTATGCCCAGATAGAGCCCTGTTAACTTAAATGGGGTGCCTCCTGGGCACAGAGGTTTTACCTGTCCAGAGCAGTTTGCAGGAGTAGGGCATTAGAGAGCCTGCAAACTCTTAAGCGCAAGTGGGCCCTTGCACATGTGGGGAGCCCTGCTACAGTTAATGAGGCTGCTCCCATACGTAAAGTTACGGATGTGTATGTTTGCAGGCTCAAGCTGGTGGGAAAAGAAGTTTGGGGTTGAAAAATGTGATTTTTTTTTTTTTTTAACCTCACAGCGCCTCACCTAGGATTAGGGCATCTTATGAACAGATCTCTTGTGACATTTGACTTTTAAAACCTTTTTTTTTTTTTTAAACTTAAACCAGCTCAAAACCCCAATCCCTGTCCCAAAGCCAACTCTGTTGTTTCCTCCTCATCTATTGAAAAAGACTGAAACTATTTAACTTGGCCAAACAGATCACAGAATCTGTTCCTGGCCTGAAACCACATGTTCCAGATCCCAGGATCAAAAGAAGCCGCGGCTGAGTCACCCCTGCTGCTGTGGTTCTAGGAGTCTGTCCATTAGAAGTGTCCGCCAAAAGTGACAGTATGCACTGTCCCTTTGTGCACCAGCTCTAAGCACCAATCCTTAGCTGTTTATTATGATTATTCACTATTTATATTACTCTAGTACCTTGCCTACAAATCTGAAAGCATCTGGGTTGGAAGGCTCCCTGTTTGTTATTTCTATTATGGTACGCGGCCGAGACCCTGACCCCATCGTGCCAGGTGCGGTACAGCCACACAGTAAGAGACCGTCCCTGCCCTCCAAAGAATTTAGGGTGAAGTCAATGGGGCTGGGATTTCACTCTTGCAGTCATAGGGTGGGACAAATGAAGTAGTAGTATTCCTATTTTAACGATGGGGAACTTAGGCCCAGAGAGATTAAAGCCCCAATCAAACGCTTAACTTAGGCTCATGAGTAATGGAATTAATTTCAACAGGACTGCTACACATAGGTGGTTGACGTAGTGAGGCCTAAGTGACTTACGAAAGGTCACATGGAACCAGGCATTGAACCCAGATCTCCCAGGGTAGCACCTTAACCGTAATGCCATCCTTCTTCTCATGACCAACATTAGCCTAGCCAATCCACCAACATGGTGGCACCTCTGTCATGCAAAACCATCACCCAAGGACTGACTCTAAATCAAAACCAAGCTCATCCATTTCTTCAGTGCTACACTGTGACTTATCAGACATGTTTGTCACTCCCAGTCATTCAAAGAGCTATTGAAATGTCCCTCTCCCAGGCTTTAGGCAAGCTCCATTCCCCACAGTTTGAGCAGGGAGCTCAGCCCTGTCCAGTCCCACTCATTTGGAGAGAGAGTCCTTCATTTGTTGCATTATCTTTTTCAGGCAATGTTTCAAAATGAATCTTCCCACTACTGCCATCAGGGGTTTTGAAAATTACTGCAGAGGTGCAGCCACTTGGGATCACCTTGTTTCCAGTCTCCCCAGCCCTGTAAGAGGTGCCACCCAAACTCCACCTATCCCCTTTAAAAGAGGCTGTGAAGAGCGAGAGCGAATACCTGTTGGACAGCCCAGATACTACTGTGAATAGTAATCACGATCCCTGCATACTGCCTCCACTAGGCTTTGAGATCTGAAGGGCAGAAGAATTCAACAGTGTTTAAAGTTAACAGGAGAAGGGAGTGAAGATGTCATAATTACTCACTCATGAGTTAATTGATAGTAATTAAATAAAGTAGGCAGTGAAGGAAGTGGCTATGTACTAGCCCTAAGAGTCATGCAGAGAGCTGGTGCTGCAGGAATGTCCTGTGTGCTCCAGGTCATGGGCAAATCAGCAGGTTGTCTCTGACAGGGTTAAATTTATGGGTCCCCCCACCCCTCCCGGCTGTTTGCAGCAAACAGAATCTCGCTAGAAGGTCTGAACTAAACAAGTGTTTGTCTCCTGGTGGAGCTGGCTGTAGAGGGTTTCTCTAGGTAGTAAGCAGCAGCCAGCCTTCTCTCCCCTCCAGCCCTGCCTTGCAAGGAGCACTCAGGTGGGAGTGGCTGACTTCTGAGTTGGGTGGCTTTGGATTTCTCTCCATCTGCTGGTGTCCTGCAGCAGGGGGGCTCCATGGCTGATGACATTGACTGGCTGGACCTGCCTGGCAGGTGGACGTATGGAGTGTGTGGAGGCGGGCGAGTCTTCTTCATCAAGTATGTTCAGCTGGCTTTCTTTGTTTTCCTACTTGCAGTGTGTGTGTGTGTTTGTTTTTGTTTTTGTTTTTCATCTCCCCCCTCTACAATCTAGTGCATGTTCTGGGCCAGGTGGTGTCTGGACAGTGGTGGGAAAGAAAGCTTGGCAGAAAAGCTGTGGGAGAGGGGGACAAGGCAGAAGGAATGGCACAGAGAAGAAGAGGGGGATTGTGGCCAAGTGTAGGGGGTAACAGAATTACTGGGGGCTGTGGGAGTTAGGGGTTTACCCCCAGTTCTTACTAGTCCCCTTGATGCCTCCACACCTGACCCTATGCAGACCTCAGGCATTTTTATTCCTCATTCCCTTCCCCCCCTTTTATTTCACTGCCTGGGAGGAGTTCAGGGGTGACCTGGCTGATACTCCTTCTCTCGTGCCCTGAAGCCTGGCACAACTATTGGAAGGAGTAGAGCCCCTCCATAGTGCAGCCACTGATAGGATCTGCTGTCTAGCAAGCCCTTTGAGGAAGCTGTAGACCAGCCCTATCCCTGATCTTCACCTTCTCCCTTCTGCTTCCCATTCATGCTACTGGGGACCTCCAGAAAAGGGATAGAAAAGGGCCCTTGTAAAGCTCCCCTCTGCAGGCAGCAGGGTGAGCACCTACCTCGCTGCTCCAGACAGGTGTGATGTATTTAGGAAGCCAGGATAGGAGTCCTCCCCAGAGTCAAGTGAATGTTCTGACTTTCTGTTGTTGTCCCTCACAGCGATGAGACAAAATCTACCAGCTGGGTGCACCCAGGCACCGGATCCCCCATCCAGAGTGGGCACTTTGCCAGCACAGGTAAGGAACAAGCCTACTAAAACTGCCAATGGCTGACTGTGTCGTCATGACTGCAGCTGCTCTCCTGGTCACATGTGTTTCCCCTTCCCCCTCTGCACAGTTAATAGAACATCCTGCAGCTGTCAGTGTTAGAGTATCCCCTCTAGAGCTACCTTGTAAACAATCCAGGGATGAAGGGGTTAATACATTTTGCTCCTTACGCCAATACTATCAACCTCTTTCAAGAGCCAATGTGAAATGTCGGCTAGTTTTAGCAGTGTTTGTCTCTAACAGTGTTGAAAAGGGGGGCTGATTCCTTCTATTGCTGAGAACCCAGACATGCTAGCATTGGATTGCTGTGAGAGGGAGCCAGAGAGCAAAACTGGCTAGAAACAAGAGTTAAACCAAGCTGAGTGAAATACTGGAAATCCTCTTGTAGCCTCAGCGGTGAAAACTAAACTAGCTTAACAAACTGTTCCGCTTCCAGTCGTCTGCAATGTTCTACTCCAATTCAGGGACACTGAATTTGTCTCTCTGCACACACCCACAGGGTTTCAGAAGGGGAGTGGGTGAGCTGAGGATTGTGGGAGTTGCAAGTTATCTCTTTGAATGTGGAGGTTGGGGGGAAGGGTTCCCTGGCCCTGCTTGCATGCTAGGGGGCCCCTGCAGTGAAGCCTGGGAGCAGGTGTCAGTTTGCAGCCAGTAAGTTGGGGGTCAGTTGTGCCTCTCAGTTTTAGGGTGCAGCCTGCTTTGTGTGTCTCTGGTTTGGGGTTCTTATGTGTTATCCTTCTGAATTCTAAGAAATCAAGTCATGTTACATTACAACCTTCTGGCAAGAGTATTTGTTTTTATGTAACTTCACAGCACACATGCAGGGAACATAACTGGGCCTGACTTGAAAGGCCTGTAAGGAGCCTAATTTCCCGAGGGTGGGTGCTCAGCTCTCTCTGAAAATTGGATCTCTTTACGGGGCCTCACATTTGAGGGCAGGGGCCCAAATCGCTAGGCCCTTGGAAATGCTGTGAGCGTCTGAACAAGTGAATTGTCCCACTATCTAGTTCTGTGCTGCTGTCCTCTGTGTGCTTCAGCCAGACCCTCGTAAAAGTAGGGGAAGAGCTAAAAACAACATGGGTTGTAATTTCTGACTCCGCATGGGTTGGGAGGGAGGGTGTCAAGACGGGTCACTTTCAGCTGAAATTTCCTGAGATGCCGCATTCCAGGTGCATAGTAATGGGTTTGTAACTCGGGAACAGACAGAGTTGTCAGACTGGAACTGACTCAGTGGCCCTTCTATTCCGGTACCCCACCTCCTGCCTCCCTAGAACTAGCTCATTGTCTCTCTGGTCCCTCCCCTTTCTCAACAGTGACCAATGATGGCTGGGAGACTGGAAAGATTGCAGGTAACTGTGCAATACTATCTCACGTGAGGGAAGCTCCTCTGAGCTTAGCTAGCAATCAGTTTGTGCCCCCAAAGCTGGTATTCTGGAATAATTTTGAGCTTGCCTAATGTAACTGCAGAAGATATTCTTATTCAAATGAGTGCTTTCTTGAAAGGTAATAAGCTAAAAATTGCATCTGTAATATCCTGCAACAGGGAGTTCCGCTCTTGAACAGATGAATGACGTCTGCTTTTGCTGTTGTATCTTTTCAGACTTGCCCAAAGGCTGGGAGACAGGCACCACATGCCAGGGGGCCATATATTTTATCAAGTAAGTGGGAAGGTTTTTATTGTTGTTTCTGCTGTTTGCTAACTTTAGGAGCTATTTCCCGCCCCCTCCCCCCCCCAGCAAATGCCTTTAGCTGTTTTCTGGGCTGGGGAAGTGGGTATAAACTGGGAGGACAGAACTATTGGGTAATTACTGAAATGTTGGAAGGGCAAGTGGGGCTGACACTGCTATAACATTTGATAGCTCCTTGTGCACAGTATGCAGCTATGCTGTGCGTAGGATTGCTTCAGACGCCGATGTGCTGGTGGAGGGTGAGTGGGTGGGGGTGTGGAGTTGGGTGGACAATTGGTATCTTCAGATCACGCATTGCTCCGGCCGCACTGAGTCAGTTGCACCTGCCCTCAGTGGGACTAAAGGACAATGCTGAAAAGGAGGATAGCAGCCAAAACCTCATCGGTGGCAGAGCTCCCAGTGTTGCTACAAGCCATGGAGTGGAACCTGTGTTAGCACTGTCGGAAACTAGGCTGAAGCTTGATCGCTGCATGCGGTGCCTTGTCCTTGTATACCCAGACAATGCCTTTCAGAGGCCTAAATGACCTGCTGCAATCAGCAAAATCCTCCCGTCATGCTTAGGGGTTGCATATCTCTTAAACAGGAGCTTTGCTGGAGCCAGGACTCCTGCCAGTTGTTGTTGAGGAGGGATGGGGCTTGGCGCTCCTCCAATTGGGCACTGCCCACAGCTCTCCCAGACCCCGGTGCGGTCTTTTCAGTAGCTAACACTGGCTGTGGTCCCAGTGGCTAATTCCAACCTGTCTTCATCCTGTCAGGTCCGGCCCACTCACTACTTTGGCTGGGTTCCAACTTGCTGCATGGATGACGGGATCTGTAGACGAGGCCTGCTGAGATTGGCGTTGTCTCATGTCTTTCATTCCCCAGTGCAAACTCCTCCCACACCTCCTACCAAATCCACATAGAGGGTAAATTGGTGTAGCTCCATTGACAGGAGCTGAGGATCTGTCCTAAAGTTTCTATAGCCTGCCCAGCCATAGGCTGAGCTTAAGCTCTGGCTGGTGGGATGACTCGGGTCATAGGCTCTGCAACCAGGCACATCCATGGATAACTGAATTTCCCTCCCAGCCCACATGCCATCCTTTCCCACAGGAAGGATCCCTTCTTCTGGAGAGGCTGCATCAGAAGCAGACACCCCCTGCTGACCCTCTGTCCAGGAGACAGGGCTGGTGCAGCACCAGCTTTGATCTTAGATACACAAGCTGGGAGGTTCCCCATTGGGTCACTCCCAGCATCTGCTGAGAGAGCTTGTGCCAGGAGAAACTGGGGACCACATTTAGGGTTGGTTCCCGTGCATGGACGAGAGCCCCATGTGCCACACTGGTATTTTAGATGCAGACACTTCTAGCAGGGACTTCAGAGGGCTCTGCAACATCGCGGGCAAAACCAACCAGCCCAGACCATCCTGTATCCAGCCCTATTTGCATGAAAATAGTCTCTTCTCTTAGGGAAAAGTCTTGCTGAGTAAGAACTTTCTCAAGCCTTTTTGGATCCTCCTAGAGAACCGAATACAGAACGCTGTCGCTGCTACAGCACGGTTTTAAACCAAACCCTGGTCAGGCTCTCCGGTTCTATGGGCCGGATCCTCAGCAGATGGAAACGATTGTTGATTATTTGTATTGCGGCAGGCTTGGCCCAGGACCCCATGGTGCTAGGCACTGTATAAACACAGAGCAAAAGGACAGTACTGCCCAAAAGCTTGCACCCTAAATAAATCAGCACAACTCCTTTGATTTCCACCAGCTGAGGATCTGGCCCTACTGTACCCTTCCTCGAACCCTGTTGCCTTCTTCCCTGTTGGACTTTTCCCTCAATGATTTTTCTGGGGGGAGCAGTGGTGCTTTCTCTCTGATTCACTTCCTGCCTTAAATCGGGGCCATCTTGTCTGTAACTCTGCAGTGGGCTGCTGTGGAAAGGATGCTGACGCCCCGGATGGGAGGATTATGGCTCCTGGGCCACTTGGTTCAGCCTTCCTTTCTGCCAAGGCACTAAGCAGAGTTCCAGCTTGCTTTGTGGCTGGCGTTTCAGAGGAGATCTCTACACCGTGGTGCTATCTGCTCTGCAGAGTGACATCACAGAATCTGCAGAGGCCACAGCACTGGGTGCAATAAATACCTTGAGAGATCAAAAATCCTAAGGTGGCTGATTAGCGGCCTAGATCGTACTCTCTCTAGGCAACGACTGTCTTCTGTTACTTGCTTGTGTAGCACGCAGTGCAGCTGAGCCCTGAGCCTTGATTGGGCTCCTAGGAGCTACCAAATAATAAGCTGTAAGCAGAGGGTTTGCCCAGGTGCCTTGGCTAGAGCTTCCTCCTCTGCCACCCCTCCTGTCTGTTTGCCTGCTGCTCTCCACACTATCTGCATATTCCCTGCAAAGCGCTCTGCCATGCAAGGGGCTGGTGGTGTGGCCGCATTTGCAACAGCTTCCCACGAGGTGGTGCCAAAGTGTGCAGGAAATGTACAACGGGCAGCTTTAGAGGTCTGTTTTTGTGTGTGTGTGTGTCCCTTCACATTTCCACACACGTGAGGCGCAACCCTCCATGGTAAAATGCGTGGTGGGCAGAATCTCGCTTGACTGTCCTTTGGTGCCAGTGTGATGTGGGGGGAGGGTGGTGGGTGGTAAGAGAACACAGCTTAGCATCAGGGCTACTATATTGGTCCTCCTTAGCCACCATTTTAGTGTGACTGGCTCTGTGAAATCGCTCCCTGCCCTGTCTGCTCCAGCCCCTCGGTCAGCCTGGCCCTCTGGGGAGGAAGGGAGCGTTGGCTGTTGCTTTCCGTGCTGGCTGGGGGCTTGGACTCCTCTCCCCAGCACGGAGGCGGCAAGGAGAAAGCGCTTTCCTCTCTTGCTGCCTCGCCTCGCTCTGTTCATCAGAATTGTGCCCTGAAAAAGAAGGGCCCTTTTGTGCCCAGAGCAGGCAGCAGGGGCTCTAGGCACAGGGGCTCTAGAACTGACCACCGGCCTGTGGGCCATGGCTTCTCCCGCTGTGGTGAGGGGTAAGGGATTGAAACAGCCCCCGGCTGAGGGCTGACTCTTGTCAGGAGCTGTGCCAAGCCCCCTGCCCCTCCAGCCCCAGGTGCCGATGCAAGGGTGCTCGTGAGGTTCCCCTGGTCTCTTGTGCTGGCATATCCCTTTTCCTCCTTTGGGCCTGGCTGTGATGTAACTTTCACCTCCTTAAGGACAGCCTGCCTCGCCAATTGCATTTGCCCTTGACGTTCTCCTAGCGCTGGCTTTTGGGCCCCTAGAAATCCCTGGGCTGTGGGGTGGGGAGCAGGGCTTTTTGGCAGTGGGGGAGAGGGGTGCAGGACAAGGCCAAATTTACGGTGGGGCTGTGGGGCCTGCGGTTGTCAGAGGTCAGCGATGGGCGAGCTGGGTTGAGGGGGAAGAGAGAGGCCGATGGAACAGGGGAAGGGACTGCGAAAGAGGTGCCCACACAGGATGTTGGAGTGAGTCTGTTGACCCAGGATGAAAGGCTAAGGCTCAGCTGGCTCTCTAAAATTAGCTGTATTTGAAGCTGTGGCTGGAGCTCTGAAGCCCGCCCTTCCCTAGGCTTCAGGGCCTGAGCTCCCTGCAGCCTGAGATGCGACTTCAAAGCGTTGTCTGCTCTACACAGCTGTTTTAGAGCGCTAGCATGAGCCCTGCTAGCCCTAGTCTGTTGACTTGGGCTGGAAGGTCTCATGCCCCCAGATGGTGCTGGCCCTGCACCTACGTAGCTATTCATTAGCAGTGCTGTTGGTCCAAGGTCACCTTAGCCCTACAAGCCTGGCAGGGAGGGGGTTAACCTGGATCCTCAGCCCATCACCGGTGAGGGAGGGGTTTGGAGATGTGGGGCAGGGAATTCAGTGAAAGCCAATCCCCTCTCAGCCCCTAAAGCTTCCGGCTAACATGGATTAGAGGATCAAGGGTGTTTTTCTTTTCAGAGAACCTGTGACCCTCCCCCACCCTGTGCCAGCCACATCTCTGGCTCTGCTCCAGTGCCAGAGAGTCCTGCACTGCTGGAGGGGGGAGAGAATAGCCTCTCCCCCCGCCCCCCCACCCCAGCATGGTGACATCTCTTAATGTTGTGGTCCCCAGCAGGGTAGAGAGAACCAGGGCAGTGCTGTGTGCCAGGCCCCTGCACCAGCAAGGGACCCTCTTCAGTTAAGAACTCTCCGCCTGCCTGCCCGTTGCTCAGAAAATCTCTGGCTCTGATCCCTGAGCGCCAGGATCTTGGTGTCTCACCCTTCTGCTCAGCAAGGTACTGTGAGGTTCTTATTGCTCAAACGGGACAACAATGAACAGCTGTGGCCAGACAGTCTGGTTAATCAGTGTCCTAAAGAGGCCTGTGCCCATTCAGGGTTGTGCTGAAAGTTAGCTGTAGAGTGTCTGTCCGCTGGCTGCTAAGGACGAGTCTGTCTGTCTGTCTCACTGCTTTTCTTCCCTCCTATCAGCCTGTTACCAGTTCCCCTTCATGCTGATGTCCATGCTGCATCAATAATTGGACATCCAGATGCTCTAGGGCTGTGCTCCTTAGAGAGCCTTTCCCAGCGACCACAAGTCAAACCCAAGGTGGCTGTGGGCAGCTGCTTCCCCGGGGGCAGCTAAGTCTTCAAACAACCCCCCGATTGTGTTCCCTGCTGCTGCTGGGGGTGTAATTGGGTGCATTGGGACGGAAGTGAATGTGGACAACATGCGAACATTTGCCCCGGCAGCGTTTTAACCCTAAGCTGCAGCCTAGGCTCTATAATGCTGTTATAGTAACACAGGTTAGATCATGGATATGTTCAGGATTTCAGAAGCACTCAGCATTGTCTGCAGGGTTAGGCCATTGGAGTTGATAAGAGGATGGCCCAGTGGTTAGGGCACTAGCCTAGCACTTGGGAGATGTGGGTTTAATTCCCTGCTCTGCCACAGACCCCGTGTGTGGCCATGGGACAGTCACTTAGTCTCTCTGTGCCTCAGTTCCCTATCTGTACAATGGGGATAATAGCCATGCCTTGCCTCAGAGGGGTGTTGTGTGGATAAATACACTAAATATGTCCAGATACTACAGCAATGGGGGGCAGATAAGTACCAGAGATAGGTGGTAAACCTCCCACTGACTTAATGGGAGCTGAGTTAAGCCAGGGCTGAGTGCTATTGAAAAATCCACTGTAAGAATCTAAGTACAGACACCCCGTAGTGAGACCTTTCCAGCTGGGAATTGTTTCCCAGGGGAAGGAGTGGTGCCCAGTCACTTGGCATGAATAAAACTAGGTTGAACAAGACACTGTCTGATGCCCATCCTGCACTGGTGAGAGGTGGCACTGCATGCCTTGGGTGATGTACTGAAGAGTGGGGCAGGAAGCCGTTTTCCTCTCCTGTGAACGTTTTCAAGATTGACATATGCTTCCCATCCCGAATCGGGCTGAAAAGTTGAAACTCAAATTTTTCCAACCAAAAGGTTGTTGAGTTCGCTTCGGTTGAAATGGGTTGTGGGGATTGGTCCTGCTTTGAGCAGGGGGTTGGACTGGATGACCTCCTGAAGTCCCTTCCAACCCTGATATTCTATGATTCTTCTTCTTTATCTCTTTAAGTCTTCATTGACTCAAATTTCTAAATGAAAAAGTCATTTTGACTCGAAAAACTGAAACTTTCCAGTTCAAAAATGTCAGCATGGGGCATGCTGACCATTTCAAAGCTCTCTTCCAGAGGGGAGATTCGTAGAAATTGACGCTGTGTCATGAACAGTTTTGGTTTTAACCAAAACTATTTGCAGCAAAAAACCCCAAAGAGTTAGCCAAAAAATCCACGCCCAGCCCCACTGTACAGGGGTGGATCCTGGTGCATTTACTCTGTTGAGTTGCCTCCCTGACAGCGGCGGGGTTACTCGTGGGAGTCAAGGCTGCAGGATTGGGCACCGCTCAGTGGTCCTGGCGTGGCCCCATCCCCTACGTTAGCCACCTTTCCATGCGGGTGACAGTAATGATTAAACTGCGTGGCCTGCCAGGTTGTAAGGGGTCACCCAGCTGTGGGGGGCTGCTGTCGCTGCTCTTCCTAGGATCAGGACAGAGTTAATCCTGCTCCCCTACTACTTACTTCTTGCTCGAAATGACAGCTCAGGCATCACGTGACCTTTAAGTACCCTCGGGAGCGCATGGAGCATGCCCAGCTCCGGCTCCCAGGGAAGGATGCCGGATTCCGCAGCAGCATCTTCTTGCCGAGCTGAGCCCGGTGACTGTCTGGAGACAGAGATGAGTGACTAGCAAGGGAGGGAGGGGGGATCTGAGTGGGTGTGGGGGGAGAGAGACAGCGGCTTCCATTCCCCAGGGAGCTCTGCAGGGAAGGAGAAGGGGATCTGGCTGGAGGAAGTTGCAAGGAAGGGTCACCATGGCTTGGGATCTAGCCACACGGCGAGGAGGGACGCGGAGCGGCAGCACGGTGAGTCCTTGTTTAATGCCTCAAAGAGCTGACATCATGCACAGTCTTGTGCTGGCAACCGCTTTCACCACGGCGCCCGACCTGGGCTGCTTCCCTGGCAGGTGCCTGGATCATGGAGGCTGTGAGGATGCTAATTATAGCCAGGGTGAGGGATAAATATTTCAAGCGCAGAGCTCCCCTCCTCCAGTGCAGGGAATCCGCCTGGCAAGGAGGCTTCTAGATGCCAGGTTCCTGGTCTATTGCAGCCTGCACTTGAATTGCATCCATTCCCCCCCCCCCCTCCCCCGTTTCTGTGTGGACAGCCGTCTTGCTGCGCTGTGCCGTGAATATTACTGAGCTTTGCTGCCACAACCAGGGCTGAGTGTGCCAGCCAGTGCGTGCTCCTGGGGGCAGTGTGTGTCGGCCGGCTTCATGGGCAGCAAGAGGCTCCCCTGCTCTGTATGCGTTTGTGGTGCCTGCCTGGGTGTATGTTTATAGCGTGTGAGTGGACAAATATCCGTAGAGGTGGCTTTGACAAGCTCCCATGAGGCTGTAGTGATCTCGCGTCCCTGTTGCGGTGACACCCTGATGAGCTTGTCAGTTTGTATCAATTGGTTTTTGGCATCCCACCAGTCCTGGGGACCCGAGCCCTTCTTAAGGGAAAGGGGATCTAAGCAGTCAGGGGTGGGCCCTGCCTTTGCACAAATTCTGAGTGTATGTCCTCTTGGTGGAAACAAGGTCTGTAGGCACGAGGCAACAGTGTTCAAAGGGACAGAGCACATTCAGAGGGGGGGCCTGGGATATGGTGAGAGAGGGAGAACGCATCAGGTGAGATTGGAGGAACACCACATCTGTGAGGTAAGGGGGGGATCTGTTGTGTTTTTGGGGCTCTTCATTTTCCAGGTGGGGAAAGTGAGGCACAGAGGGGAAGTGACGTGGCAGAGCTGAGGTTAGAACTTGAGTTCCTGGTCCTGTTCTCTGACCCTTAGACTACAATGTGCTTCCATTGCAGGATGCTGCTTGGAAGGGCTAACTGGAGTCAGTGCACTATCCTGAGGGAGTGCTGGTGGCAGTCTCCCCTCTAAGACAGTCCTGTAGCCAATGCCCCAGAGGTGCTATGTTGCTGGAGAAGGTGCCAGGCAAAACTGAGCCCTGACCAGTATGTTCAGTAAAGATCCCTGGCAAGTTTCATTGGGGGCTGGGGGGACCCATTGTCTTGGCCAAATTCCAGTGTGGATTGCTACATTCTGCCAAACTAAATTTCCCCTGCAGTTTCAGTTCGATACAGAATCCTTCATCACCTTGTGTTTTTGTGTGATGCATCTGTGCCAGCAACAACTGTCATGCTCTGCACCAGCCATGGCTGCATTTCAGTGCTGGAGAAGTGATTCCTGCATGTGTGTACTTGAGAGGCCTCTCAGTAAAAAAAGGGGAAGTATAAATGTAATAGATATTGTCATTGTGCTCTACTGAATGGACCTGGACATACTCAACTGCATGTCCTGCTAGTATAGTGTGGTTGGAGACTCTCCTTTAGCCCAACGGACAGAGGCCTGGGCTTTGGGAACAGGAGGATCTGGGTTCTATGCCTGCTGCCCCTCTGAAGTCCAAAATGGCCACGTTGTACAGTCTGGTGACATACAGAAAGGCCTCTGTGCCTAACGATTTGTTTGTAGTAGGCTGAACCCATATCTTCCCTAACAGCCGTGCATTGTTGGGTCTAGTCTCAGATCTGGAGAGATCTTTTGCTTAGGCTGCAGCCTAAACAGACCACGATCGATGTCGTCTGAGATGTTGTCTGATGCTTAAATGAAACCCCAGCCTGTCTCTGGGACTTCCAATTGTTGGTGTCTCTATCAGAAAACGAGCACATTCCTCTTCTGCCAGGAGCCATGGTCAATACTTATTTATGTGTATTTGTTATTAAAGATCCCAAATGCACTCAACTAGCCAGTGTACGCAGGTGTTCTACTATGCAGGGGCTGAAGGAATAAATCCTGACTGATTGTTATGAGCTGTCATTCAAGTGATGCTTTAGTATGTTGCTGTTAAACCTCAAGGAACATGTTCTGATTCATCACCTGGGCTGATTTTGCATGCATCATCAAGTCTATTACATTGTGGTGTAGTTTTGCTTTGTGAACTTAATGCTGGTGCGAGGAGCTGGCTTGACCGTTCTGGAGAGTACCTGCCTCTCCATCCCCAGAGCAGGCATGGTACAGGTGAGCCTCACCCTGCTGCTGTGCCTCATCCCTGGCCTGGTGGCACTTGCTCGATGAGTGAAAGGGGAATTCAGCCCCCCATGGCGCAGACAGTCCTCTTCTAAGCTTGCTCACAATGGGACTGTTGGGTGGTGGGCGGCTTGTCTCCACTGTGGTCATATCTGCTCGGAGCTGGACTGAACCCAGCAAATTCACTTCATGTAGGCCCCCTACTGACCAACAACTGGGCCTTGAGGCAAAATTCTCCATCTCTGAATCCCCCGAGCATCCCCGTTGCCCTTCGTGATTCTGTTTAGTCCAAGTGAAACGAAGGTTAGAGATGCATCATGGGAGCGGGAAGGGTCAAAGCCCCTTCCCCACCTGGGGCAGGACTGGAGGAAAGCTCCCATGCAATAGTGGAGTCTGGGATGCTCTGTGGAGGGGGCCTGTGAATGCTGGTGCATGGGCTGGTGAATTGTTACCCTCTCTAATACAAAACAAACCCGAGACCAGCAGAATAAAAACTAGATGAGTGGGGCAGCCTTTGCCAGGCCTCTTAACTTCCTACTACTTGGCACATCTTCTCTTTCCAAGTAGCTTCTTCTACCCAGCACTCCAATCTCCTCTTTCTCTTCTGGGCTAGCTCTGTTCTTTTCTACTGGGCATCCCTACCCCCAGCCCCAAGGGAGATCCCCCTCCTTAACGGCAGCCTCTCAGAAGTAGCTATGTGGCTCGGTTCACCCTTTGCTTTCTTGGCCCCTCTGGGGCATGGGGCATTAGGAGCTGATGCCGTCTCCCCTGACCAGACAGGCAATCGGAATACTGTGCATTTACACAGTGGCATTTCAGGTGTGGGCATTGACCGATCCCAAGATGTCTCTGCCCCAGGTGTGAATAAATCTGCATGAATTCACTCAGTGACGAGTCTTCCATTTGTCTTGTGCTGGTAATGAGATTCAAGCATCCCCCTCATCACTGAGGTCACTTCTTCTCTCCTACCCTCGTTAGCGGCAGGAATGTTCTGGCTGGTCCCAACAGCCATGTTCCCCCTGCTCAGGGTGAGGTGGCAATGGAGGGAACAGAGTATTTCCTCCTGAGGGGCAGGAGAAGAGTGCTCTGTGTTTCCTGGCTGTGGCTTGCAGCTGCCATGACCGGCAGGAAGGGCCCAGTCTCTATTCAAGCCTAAGTTAATTGTATCCGGTTTGCAAATTAATTCCAATTCAGCAGTTTCTCATTGGAGTCTGTTTTTGAAGTTTTTTTGTTGAAGAATTGCCACTTTTAGGTCTGTAATCGAGTGACCAGAGAGATTGAAGTGTTCTCCGGCTGGTTTTGAATGTTATAATTCTTGACGTCTGATTTGTGTCCATTTATTCTTTTACATAGGAGACTGTCCAGTTTGGCCAATGTACATGGCAGAGGGGCATTGCTGGCACATGATGGCATATATCACATTGGTAGATGTGCAGGTGAACGAGCCTCTGATAGTGTGGCTGATGTGATTAGGCCCTATGATGGTGTCCTCTGAATAGATATGGGGACACAGTTGGCAACGGGCTTTGTTGCAAGGATAGGTTCCTGGGTGAGTGGTTCTGTTGTGTGGTTGCTGGTGAGTATTTGCTTCAGGTTGGGGGGCTGTCTGTAAGCAAGGACTGGCCTGTCTCCCAAGATCTGTGAGAGTGATGGGTCGTCCTTCAGGATAGGTTGTAGATCCTTGATGATGTGTTGGAGAGGTTTTAATTGGGAGCTGAAAGAACTTTGCATGTGTGCCCATCCCCGCTGCACAGAGCTCGCTCCAGGTGCTGTGGGTTATGGTGTTTGAAACAGATGAATAAAAAGAGCATCTCGGTCAGCAAAGCAAAAGGCTGTGCCCTTAAAAGATGCCACAGTGGCAGAAAGAGTTACATTCACTGTCTCTTCCAGAGACTCATAGGGGCCTAAGTGAGCAGGAATTGTGTGTGTCTCGTTCTAGCTCCTAGGCCTTGCCTGCCCGCAGGATTCTCCCACTAGTATGGCTCCTTCTGTGCTCACAGTGGTGGGAGTCTTAGTGTAGACACTCTGGTGGTGTCTAGACTTCCTTGAAGTGGGGCTCGACAAAATGCCAGCAGCTCATTCACACCCATGCCTGGGTGGAATTAGAGAAACCCGAGTGGGCATTGTACAGCTCTTCACACAACTCTGCATGACAGGCTGTTTCTCTGTTCAGGTGAAGCCCAGAACTGGAATAGCAGGGGGAGGCTGCAGCTCTGGGGTTGAGGTGCATTGGCAGAGCTCTGGCGGGGGTGAGGGCAGTACTGGGGGAGAGGCGGGATTTGCAGGTCAGGAATGAGGTGTATCCACAGCTGTGGGAGGGCTCAGGAATAAATCAAGAGCAAGATTAAGGTGCATCAAAGAAGCTGAGGGTGGGCATACTCTAGGGCTGGACTAGAGATGGGCAGGTCAGATGGGAGGTGCATTGTAGGAGCTGTCTTAGGTTCACGTGTAAGGACCTTGTTGGTCTGAAGTCCAGTGTAAATAAACTAATTCACTGGTCCAATAAAAAACAGACTGAGTACCTTTCACCTGGAACGGTGCCCAGCAACCCCTGACCTGGCCTCATCTGATCCCTGAATGACGTTAATGATATCCTCCCATCGTGAATACTCCAAGCCTGTTATCCCTCAAGTCCATGCTGGGCACAGCTTACCCCTTTGCCAGATGGCTGCTGTGATGGCTGCATAATCTGCACAGATCTGGGAGTCGGAAGTGAAACCGAGAGTGGCAGATCCTCACTGAAATGCTCCAGCAGAGAGGGGAGAAGAGGCAGGCGTTGTTCCTGGGAGGTTCCCTGGAAGGATGTTTCCTTGTTCACACAAGGGGTCCTTGTGTTCTGAAATCCAGCCTGAGAGGTCTCCAGGGAGGCACACTTGTAGGTACAGGAGGAGATGGAGGGCAGCACGGCTGGCACTGCTACCCAGGAAACTTAAACATCACAAGTGGCTGAAGTGGCCTTAGAAAGTATCCTCGAGTGGGGGAGGGCTCCTTGGACAGGGGATTTATTTTTACCAGAGGAAACAGTTTCCTTTGGAACAAGGACATTATCAGGCACTGCATGTTGCTCTGCAGCCTGGAATTAATAAGACCATATTGGCTTTCTAGCACTTGGCTGGAGTGAAGGCGGAACGAGCCCCTCAGGAGGAGGGAGATGGCTTTTTTTCCCCTTCTTCTTCACATCCACACACACACATCTGAATTAATTACCTCCTGTTTCCCCAGCCAGGCTTATTGCTGTCAGAGCGCCCGCGTGGACAGCTCTTCTGGGCTGCTGTGCACAGCCCAGAGGGGGGAGAGCAGTGCCTCTTTGGAGGTGAAGCTGCAGCTGCTCTTCTGGTCCTATTCTTCCCACTCTCCCATCACTCTGAATGTCTTGGAGAGTGTTTTTTGCCAGCTTGAGAAATGGCAAATTAGGACAGAATGAGCCACATGGGGAATGGAGCTGTCAAGCAGTTGCAATTCCAGCAGGAGGCAGCCTGCGAAGCCCTTAAAACCCAATAATAATGGTTTTCAACAAATCTGCAGCACCTGGGAACTGGACAGTGTTCAATCTGCTGACAACCATGACTATTCAGAGCTTCATGCCCAGGGCCAATCTAGAACCTCTGATTACAAAAGCACAGGTCCCTGAGCTAAAGGAGACTCTCCCTTAGGTGTTTGCAGTATGGGGTGTATGATGCACAGGTCAACTATTCTGATTTTCTCCAGTAGATAGCAGTGGGGGGGGGGAGGGAGAGGGAGTGTATATATATCTTTCCAAGGGCTTGTCTACTCAGTGTGTAGGGTGTAGTGCACCAGCTTGCTGTGCAGTAGCTCACCATGTGGACGCTGCAACCATGCAGTAAAAGTCTTGGCGTGCTGCGGACTGAGGCCCTGGCTGGCTGTGCGCTAACTCACCTTATAGACAAGCCCTCACGCACTCTACTCAGCTGCCTGCAGTAGGCTTCTGTGGTGCCTTTTGTCTGAGGACCTCAAAGTACTTTACAGTCAGTAATGAATGAAAGCAGGCCAGTGTTCTCACCCACGTCTTACAGATGGAAACACGGGGGCACAGAGAGGCTGAACGCTTTCATACTCAGGCCCGAGCGTTAGACGCTGTAATCAACGGCCTGACACTTCTCGTTCTCAGAAGAAATAGGGTGCTCAGAACCTTTGCCATCGGGCCTCTTCGTTAGAGGTATAACTGTAGGCACTTAAGGTTGAAAAAACTTGGTTTCCCAGAACCCAATGAACTCTGGAACTCCTGGTGAGAAGGGTAGAGGTATTAAAATTCTTGCATGTCTGGTAACCATCATGCGGTCCGTGCGAAGGGTGGCCCATCCAGCTGGGTTTATTAATGAGTCGGGCAGGGTGAACTGGCTGGGATATAGTAGCCACCCTCTGACACCTCAGCCCAAACCTGTTTGCGTGGGGGATGGATCCCCTGAAGTCGGTGGGAGGCGTCATTTAAAAGCACCGGGTGTTGTATGTAGGGAGACACGTGGCCCCATTTTAAGTCTCACCTAACGAGTGCACCCGAATGTGCAGCTGCTTCCCCAGATGAGCCCCTCCTGCCTTATCCGTCCATTGCAACGCTCAACCCAGCAGGTCCCGAGGGTGCTCTCCTTTTTGGCCCGCGTGTGTCTGGTCCAGAAAGGGAAGCAGGTCTGTGATAAAGATACAGCGCCAATTTTGGGCTCCGTAGGGCCCTGCATCCCTTTCTTCCCAAAGGACGGGGGGGCAGGTGAGGTGGGGGTGGCGGTGCACTGGGCTTTAGGCTTTAGCTCTGGAATGGGACTGTGCCTCCCGCAGCTGCACGCGCGGCTGCATTTCGGCATCCACGCTGGGCAATCTTTGACCTTGCTGGGGAGCCAGCTTTGCCTGTGGAGTTCCCATGGAAACCAGAGGGTAGCAGTAATTGGCCTTGGAGAAGCTGGGGAGGAAGAAGGAAGGGCTAACGGTGAGATTCTCTGAGGCAGGAGCGCCAGAGAGGGGATGAGCCTGGCGTTCTGTGAATCATGCCCTCTGGAGACAGAGCTGGGAGCCGGCGCCGTTGCGGCCAGAGGAGATTGTCCAGGCAGAGATCTTGTACGAGAGAAGAGGGGTGCAAGGGTTGGGCGGCGCCTGAGTTCTAAGGAGATGGTGCTGGAGGTGCCTGTGTCTGGGGGCTCATTTGCTGGGGATGCATGCTGCCATCTCCTGGCGGTGCATGCCACATCCCAGTGGAGCGGGTCCTCATTCTTGATGGAGAAATCCAGGCCCATGGCTTCTTCATGGGCTGTCAGTGCATGGCAAGCCCTTTGCCAATGAACTGCTTTGTCAAATCCCATGGCAGGCGATTGTCAGTGCTGCCTAGCCTCCGTCCTCGACTGGCATAGGGCAAAGGCACTGGGCCGTGCGGGCACGGTCTTAGCAGCTGGCTTGCTGAGCCCCTCACTGCTCAGTGGCTCCCTCCCACTAGCATCCTGCAGTGCTGCTCAGTGCCAGCGTCTCCTGTTTTCCCTGGTAGTGGTTTGGAGAGGGTTGTGTGCGTGTTTGCACGGCCTCCTGTCTCCTGGGCGGTGGCCAGACCGATCCCAGAGCCCTGCTCAATCTCCAGCCCAGACCTTATGTCAGTTGGAATAGAATTCAGAGCAAACACCATCCAGACATGTGCATTACGGCCTAATCCTCCCTGGTGGTTGGTGAGGTTTGGTTAACCCTTAGTAGCCCTGCAGGATTTTTGCCTTGCTGTTTCCTCTCCTACCAACGCCCCTGTTCTGTGTGGGAGCTGGGAAACTAAAGGAGAGGCGTCATTAAGCTTTCTGTGCAGGGTATCTTTTAGGCGTGGGAGGAATTTCTTCTACCTGCGGCCACCCCAGTGCTCTCTTGTGTTGCCTTCCAGATGTGGAATGTTAGAGGCAGTCGCTGCTCGCTTGCTGTCTCTCCCACTTGACTTTGTTTTCCTTAATCTGAAATAAAATAATCTGTATTTCAAATAAATATCTTGTGCTTTGCATATGGGGGAAAATCACTCCCCCTTACCTGTCACTTCCCCCCGCCATCACAGTGGCTGGTGGTTCCTTTTCTCTGCAGTGTTGCCAGCTCTCTCGATAGTCAGGGTATTTCTTAAAGTTGCAGCTCCTGGTGGGAAAATGGTGTGTGTGTGTGTGTGTGGGGGGGGGGGGGTTGTTGTGTTTTAATGAAAGTTGCAAGCCCTCAGCTGCATAGCAAAGCTGTAACATGTGACCGGAGAGCACCTCAAAGGATTAGAATCGAGAAGGTGGTAATAATAATAATTAATTAATAAAAAGGACACGACATCTATTGGAGGGGTCGATCATACTACCAGTGTACTAGACCAGGGGTTCTCAACTTTTTTCTTTTTTAAACCCCCCCCCCCCCAACATGCTATAAAAACTCCACAGCCCAGCTGTGCCACAACAACTGGTTTTCTGCATAAAAAAGCCAGGGCTGGCATTCGGGGGTAGCAAGCAGGGCAATTGCACGGGGGCCCACGCCATGGGGGGCACTGCAAGGCTAAGCTGCTCAAGCTTTGGCTTCAGCCCCAGGTGGCGGGGCTCAGGGCAGTGGTGGGCCCCAATGAGTGTAATGCCTGCCCTATTTGGCAGACCCCCTGAAACCTGCTCGTGGCCCCACAGGGGGCCTCTGACCCCTGGTTGAGAACTGCTGTACTAGACAGAGTCACTTCTGCTCCTGCACCTGGTGTTTTTGCCCCACAAGCCAGGGCTGGGCAGAAGAAGAAGATTGCTAGACAGCGTCCCCCGGCATGCACAGCCAGCTCTTCAGAGGGCTGTTCCCGTCTCCTGCTGCTTGGCCACAGCGAACCTAGCTCATGGGTACAGCTCCCTCCAAAGCTTCTCCCTCTCTTCCAGCAGGGCTCTGGCTGCAGCTGTTTGATATGCAGCCCTGGTTCTGTGCGTTGCAGTCAGAGTGGCGGTGGGATGAGTCTGTCTCTTGCTGAGCAGGGTTCATCAGCGTGCAGGGTGGAGCAGTTTCTGGAGTGAGCTGAAGGAAAGACAATACTTGTGGCTAGAGGTGACCTGCAGTTGGTAGGTAGAAGGGTGGGGGGGAAATCAGCTTGAGCCCTTTGTGATGCATAGAGATGCTTGGAACGTGGTTTTACACTAGAAAATCAGCTCTTGTCAAAACCTGTTTTTCATGGGAAACTCCAGTAGAGTAAAGACCTAGGAGTGTTTTGATGTTGGGAATACAAGGCAGCAAAAGCTAACTTACTTAAGAGAGGAAGCAAATTGTACTTGGGTTGTGTAACACTTTGTAGGCATTTTTCTCCTTTTCTGTTAAAACCAAAGACCTTTCAAAGAGTCAGGAGACAATTCTGCTGGATGTGGGAATCACCGGGGGAGATTCTCTGGTCACTGTTATGCAGGAGGTCAGACTAGATCATAAGGGTGCCTTCTGGCCTTAAAGTCGACAAAGATAAAAGCTCTTTGATAAAGATTTGACACCCTAATCCTCCGAAGAAGGGAAGAGACTTCCCACTCCCTATTTCTGGGTCATCCAAGGCGACCTTCATTTTAAACCAGGGAGACTTGAGAGTCTTGGTATTTCTAAGTGGTGGGGGGGGGGGGGGAAGGACTTTTGGGGAAAATACCTTTTAGATGCCACCTTCATACATCAGAGTGAAGCAAACGGCACTGAAGCGTTCTGCTCTCTCTCACATCCCCTTGACGAGTCACCATTAAGACACTGGGAGTCAGGAGATGTGGATTCTAATCTGCCCCAATTTGTTAAGGCCCCTTTTGGCACTGTCAAGTCTTCTGTGCCTCAGTTTCCCCATCGGTACACTGAGGATAAGACCCACCTTACAGGGATGTATGCAACTCCATTTATCAGTGTCTGCAAAGTGTTTTGAGATCCTCTGCTGGAAGCAACACAAGCTTCTCATGTAATGAAATCCCCACTTCCCGGAGTCTGCTGCTGCGAGCTGCCAGTCTTCCTCTCTCCTGAGCTATGCAGAACCATTCCTGACGGTCCGGGGTGGGGGAGTGTGAAGTGGTGAAAAGTGCCCCATTTGCAGGAAAATCAAAGCTTTTGTCCCTCCTTGTTTGATTTGCAATGGAAAAGGCAGCTTCTGGCAGGTGGGAATCCTCCCAGCCAAGGGGGTGAAGTTCTACTGCATCCCCCCAAACCCCAAAGAGAGGAAGAGCATTTTGGTCTCCATGACATCAGGGAAGCTGGAAGTGGGTGACTCTCTGTGGGGTTCGGTCCAAGAGACTCCCGGTTACCTCTGCTAGGCCTGAGCCATCTCAGGTAGGGGCCACATGCCTCTGGGTTCTCCTCCATTGCCCCCAGGGCCCCGTAGCACAGGAGTTTGGTGGTCTGGGCTCTGATCAACCCTCCAGCAGCCTGATTGACTGTAATGTCTCACTAACCCTTTATTTCCCCCTACAGCAGCCACTCAGGCAGGCATTAATTGCAGGAGCTGCCAAGGCAATAATTAGGGGATAATGAGACGGCTTTTGTGGGAGGCTGGCAACTGGTGCTCCATGTCGACAAACACCCTGTTTTGTTGCTAAACAGCCTGGTTCCTCCCCCTCTCACGCAGAGCCAGCCTCCCAGCTCGCTTCCTTCTGAGCTGGTGGTACCCAGGGTGTAGCCTGCCCTGGCTTCCTCAGGGCTGCCCCTGCAGGATTCCTCTTGGTGCCAATCCTCCGCCCTCCCTGCCCGACTCCAGCTGCGGCTGCTTTTAAATTGGCAGGTCCCCAGCACTTTGGGTTGGCTCCCCTGTGGCTTTCCCCACTTCCCCGTGGTTTTCAAGGTAGCGTGTAAACGTCAAGTGAGGCCGTTCTTGTGGAATGAGAGTTGTCCCGAGTTAGCGTAAGCCATGGACAGGAACAAGGCAGGCCTAATCCAGACGAGAGCGTCCACCCCAAGGAGATTGTCAGGAATAACTCCATGTGTCGACGAGCGCCTTGACAGTGCCCCTGCTGTGAAACAGAGCCTATGCCTCCCTCCCTCAGGAGGGTGCGGGCTCCGAGAGTGCAGCGGGGGAAGCCAAAGAAGAGCCTAGGTCGAGAAGGGAAAGGAGGCTCGTTTGGGTGGCTCATTCAGGCCACGGGGGCGCACGGAGCATTTTCATGGGAGAGCCAGGCTGGGCGAGCCCCCACCCCAGTATACTGTCTCTGGGCTGCCCTGCACCTTCCTTGGCTATCCAAACTCGGGCCCCCCTCCTCCTTTTTCCTTCTGTGGCTTTCCCGGGCGAGCCGGGACAGGAGCTGCTGCCAAACAGCAAGAGGGTCTTGTTCCTCCTTCAGGGTCAGCACTCGCTTTCCCGGGCTAATTATGTAACCCTCGACAGTTCAGCAGCCGCAGCGCTGGTGGTGCAGAAATGGCGCCCGGCTCAAAGCAGCCATGGATCCAAGTCTCCACCTGAGCCCCGCTCGGGGGGGGGCTCCCAGCCGTTAGCGCTCAAGGGAAGGGAAGGTCGGGGCCTGGGCCGCCCAGATGAATCGAGGGCAATGCAGAGCTGCTGCCCTCCGTTCCCTCCCCCACGCGTAGGGGCTGATCATGCAGGCTGCTGAGTGCCCTCTGCACGGTGACTTCACTGGCAGCTGACCGTGCCCGCAGGCTCAGGCCAGTCAGCCTCAGGAACATGCTGGCTCTGGTGGTGCACGCTGGCTCTGGCTAGCTAGGCCGGCTGTGGGAGGCGTCCCCGTGGAACTAGGATCGGAATGGATGATGAAGAGGTTTGAAGTCAGCCGCTGCAGGGCGTGTACACAGCTAGGCACCCAGCCCGCAGTGTTACCGAGCTCCCGTTGGGAGTGACATCCAAGCATGGAGGAGTCGCAAAGCCAAGACTAGCCTGACAGCACCCATATTCCTGTACCGGGGATTGGGGGGGGTCATGGCACTGCCAGCCCTGCTATACCGGTTCCACTTGCTCTCCCCAGCCGGCAGCGGCCTGCTGCTGATTTTGGGACTGACTCTCTCGTCTGTCGTTCTCAGTGCCAGGCCGCATGTCCGGAAGAGCATTGTTCTGGCATGCTTTATCTGGGTGCTCAGTGGGGAGGGCCGGCTGTCTGGTACCACAGATGACTTGCCCACAGATTCAGTCTGCAGCCCACTCGCCCTTTGCTCGCCCTCATTTGGAAGGGGAGCAGGGCATGTTGTTCTGGATGTTTGCAAGAGGACTCTGGTGGGGGGTAAGCCTGCTGGTTCCTGGGGCGACTGGTCCTCTGCCAGAGAGCAGGAAAAAGCAAGAGGGGGGCACGAATGCTGACTGTGAATGGTGAGAGGGGGCAGAAAATCCCAGGCGGTTACAGAAAATGGATAGAAAACCCCACCCAATTGGGAATGTTCTCCGTTCCAGATTGTCCCTCAGTCTCTTACTGGTCTGAACAACCCCCCGCTGAGCTGCGAAAAGGGACGCAGCATATGGGGAGTCAATGTGAGAAAATCTTAACCCAGGTGCCTCCTGACTTTGAGAGGTGACACAGTATCTTATTTAAGAACAGGCAGGGGGCCCACCCCCTCTGGCTACGGAGCAGTCCCAGGGGCTGGGTGAGTGGTGGAGCTGGTGAGAGCTAATTACAGTGCACCCCCAGTTTGCCTCCAATGGCTTTCTCGGCTCTCCCAATACAGGTGCTGCTGGGGAGGGGCAGGCGGTGTGGTCTGAGCTCTCATCCCACAGCTCTTCTAAGCCTGTGCAGAAGCCACTGTGGGACCTGTTGGATTGTGCTTGCAGGAATGTGTCCGTGCACAACCAGATCAGATGCGTAACAGGGCTGGCGTTAGCTGGGGAGGATGGTGGAGGCGGTTGATTTTCCTGGGGTTGTGTGGGGTGGCGGTAGCATTCAGCTGGGATCCCTTGCTGTGTGCCCCTTGCCATGGGCCGTCGGGTTCTCGCTGCTGGGGTTCTGTGCTGTCTGCGGTCTCCGTTACAGGGGCGCTGGAGCACAGATGGAGGTTTAGGGAAGGGGTGGCACAGGGAGTCTGGAGACTTCTCTCTTCTTCCCCCCTCCTCCCATTGCTGCCCACACTGAGCTTGAGACAGTCTTGCCTCATGGGCTGGGGGAAGATGGGTGATGCCCCTGGGGGTCTGGGGGGTGCCCAGCACGCCTCTCCCAATATCCTGTCATAGCAAATGACTGTGGACTGCAGCAGACCAAGCGTCTCTGTATATACAGGGCCTGATCCAAAGTCAATGGGAATCTTTCCATTGACTTCACCTGTCTTTGGATGAGGCCCTGGGGACGGAGAGGCTAGGGGAAAAGGCAGCCCTGCACAATGAGGTGAAAATGTGCACACGCTTGCATACAATCTGCCTGTCCCTAGGGCTTTACTACGCTGTCCCCCGGCTCTGGGTGAAGCTAGGAGAGCCAGGGGCTCAGCAGCAGAGCTGGACAGAAACTGCCAGCTGGCTTTTCATGGGATGCTTTTTTTTTTCCCCTCCCGTTCAAGGGTTAATTTAAAAAAAAAAAAAAAAAAAAAGCTCTTTTATTAATGAATGAGAAATTATTTTTGTGATTGTTCAGCACCCAAAGCGCTTTTTTCCATCAACATGCACGATCACTGCAGGGCAAAAACTTCAGGGGAAAAACAGGGTATGGGAAGCCCAGGACTCCTGGGTCCTGCATCCGATGAAGTGAGCTGTAGCTCACGAAAGCTTATGCTCAAATAAATTGGTTAGTCTCTAAGGTGCCACAAGTACTCCTTTTCTTTTTGCGGATACAGACTAACACGGCTGCTACTCTGAAATCTGAGCTCTGCCACTGACTCAGTATGACCTTCACTGAGTCCCTCTCCATGCCTCAATTTCCACTCCTGCAAAAAGGGGCTAATTCACAGGGTCATTGGAGGACCTAAGTGATTGCTCGTTGTAAAAGGCTTTGAGGTCCCCAGATGAAGTGCTGTGGTAGTGTGCAGCCCTTGGATTTTACTTGAGATCCAGCTGTGCAGTGGGGACAGGCCTAGGGTTTGACGGTGGGGGGCACATTGGAAAATAAAACCAACCTCCATGTAATCCCCGGCCGGGTGTAAGAAAGTGATGGATTAGCTCAATCGGCTTTAACTTGTCTTGACCTGTTCTGAGCCCAAGTCAGGGGCTGTGGGGAAAGGAGTCTGAGCCGTGGATTGCAAAGGAAGGATTTCTAGAGACCAGCGCTCCTATTTCAAGTCTCTATTCTTTCTGGTTGCCCAGAGTATTTCCTGGGGCGGGGTCCTATTGTCGAAGGAGTTTGGCTTGAGGCCGAGGGGGCTGTGTGGGCACGTCTGACCCTTGCTAGCTATAGCCTTTCTTTTAAACTGAGATCTCTGCCTTTCTCCACTCGTTAAGTGCAGAACCCTCTGGTTGGTCTGTTCTCCATGGCATAACAGCCCCATGCACGAGGCCCGAGGCGCACACAAGCTGTTAACACTGCCCATCATTTCGTCCCCTGTTATGTGAAGGGGTAAATAACACTTTCTTAACTGTCATGATTTTATAGATCTCTATCATATCCTCCATAGTCATCTGTTTTCTAAGATGAACTGTCCGTCTCTTTAATCTCTCCTCATATGGAAGCTGTTCCATAACCCAGTCATTTTTCTTGTCCATCTCTGTACCTTTTCCAATTCTTAGATATGTTTTTTTTGAGATGGGGTGACCAGAACTGCATGCAGTATTCAAGGTGTGGGCATACTATGGATTTATATAGTGTCAATATGATATTTTCTGCATTATCTGTCCCTTTCCTAATGGGTCCTAACATTCTCTTTGCTGCTGCACATCGAGCAAGTGTTTTCAGACAACTATTCACGATGATTCCAAGATCTTTCTTGAGTAGGAACAGTTAATTTAGAACCCATCATTTCGTATGTATAGTTGGGATTATTTTTTCCAATGTGCATTACTGTGTACTTACTAACATTGAATTTCATCTGCCATTTCATTGCCCAGTCACCCACTTTTGTGAGATTCCTTTAACTATTCAGTCAGCTTTGGATTTAACTATCATGAATAATTTGGTATCATCTGTAAATGTTGCCACCTTATCGTTTATCCCTTTTCCAGATTATTTATGAATATGTTGAACAGCATGGGTCCCCATGCAGATCCTTGGAGCACCCCCGCTATTTACCTCTTTCCATTCTGAAAACTGATTATTTATTCCTATCCTTTGTTTCCTATCTTTTATATCCTATCAGTTACTCATCCATGACTGCTTCCCTCCTATCCCATGACTGCTTACTCTGCTTAAGAACCTTTGGTGTGGGACCTTGTCAAAGACTTTCTGAAAGTTCAACTACACTATATCCACTGGGTCACCCTTGTCCACATGTTTGTTGACCCCCTCAAAGAATTCTAATAAATTGGTGAGGCACGATTTCCCTTTACAAAAGCTGTGTTGACTCTTCCCTTACGAATTGTGTTAATCTATGTGTCTGAAAATTCTGTTATTGTCTACAGTTTCAACCAGTTTGCCTGGTACTAAAGTTAGGCTTACTGGCCTGTAATTGCCAGGATCACCTCTAGAGCCTTTTAAAAAAATCGACATTACATTGGCTGTCCTCCAGTCATCTGGTACAGAGGCTGATTTAAGTGACAGGTTACATATCACAGTTCTGCAGTTTCATATCTAAGTTTCTTCAGAAGTCTTGGGCAAAGACCATCAGGTTCTGGTGACTGATTACTGTTTAATTTATCAATTTGTTCCAAAACCACCTTTCTTGGCACCTCAGTCAGGGACAGTTCCTCCGATTTGTCACCTACAAAGAATGGCTTAGGTGTGAAAATCTCCCTCTCGTTCTCTGCAGTGAAGATTGATACAAAACGTTTATTTAGCTTCTCTGCAGTGTCTTGTCTTCCTTGAGTGCTCTCTTAGCACCTTCAACATGCAGTGGCCCTAATGATTGTTTGGCAGGCTTCCTGCTTCTGATATTCTCTTGTGTCCTCATTTCAGGCACCTCTCCACCCTGAGACCTGCTCACCCCTGCTTAATAGCAGCTGGACAAATGTTTCTCAGTGCAGCAAAGTCTGCTCTGGGGAAGGTCTGTGGGGACCCAAGAAGCTAAGGGGTGTGTGGGGGTAAGAGAGGGAGAGCAAGAGAGCGAATGACTGTGGGTGACCCACAACAGTGAGTGTTTGCCAAAGGTGATGCAAGACCCACAGTGTGTACCTGGACACGAGTAATGGTAGGAGACAGCTGCATCATGGAGGATGATATTCTTGGCTCCGGCTCCGGCTGGCTGTCACAATCTGAACACTGGCAGGTTCCCCATTTCTGAATCTTCCAGTTACACCCTGGAAATCTGGGGGCAGATCATCTGGCATGAATGGGCCCAGCTCCAATAAAATTGGTGGAGCTCTGGTGATTGACACCAGCTGTGGAGCTGGCCCATGGATTGCTTGCTTGCTCATTTCCCAGCTCTCTTTGTGATTCCGTAGCCGGGCAAAGGGCCAGTTTCCCTTCTGCAGGCCCAGCTGAGCAGCTACATTGCTTTCTGGGGGGTTTATGCTGTTTTTATCCTATATTGGGTGGTGCTCAGGGTTTTGCTCTGATGTGGGTTTGGTGCCTGATTCTCTCCCCCTTTGGCTAGCTTCTAACTCCAATTTCCATGCCTCTGTCTCAGGAAGCTGTGCTTAAGCCTTGTCTATGCTGGTGATTTGCCCCACTTACTGCCACTGGTGGCCAAACAACCCAAATGTCTGGCACAAGCAGGGTGAACCGGGGTTTGCAGCTTACGTGGGGTTCGAGCAGGGTGAAGCCCCACTGTTGCAGACTGCCCCATACAGAAGTTTTGGGGGGCTGCCCCAAAGGTTCTGCACTGGTGTAGGGTGTGAATGGCTGAAATCCTTAGTGTAGGCAATGTCAGCAATATGATGGTGATAGCTTTTCTGTATACATTAGAGCATTCCACTGGTGACCATGCGCCTCCATCGGAGCAGGAGAGACTTATCCCCACACACAAACTTGTTCTGGTCAGTGTTTCTCTGGCCATTAATTGAAGTTGACAGACGGGAACTTCTCACTGATCAACTCCTCAAACGGGAGCCTGGTGCTTTGCCACATCATCCTACAGGGCCTCATTGTGCTAGGTGCTGTACATACTCAGAGTACGAGACTGTCCCGATCCCAAAGAGCGTACAATCTACATAGACGTGACAGACAAAGGAAGGAATGTTCTCCCCATTTTAGATGCACTGTTGCCAACTCTTGCAATTGTTGTTGCATGTTTTGCAATATTTGGGTTTTTTCTTCAAGCCCCAGCTCCCGGAGTCAGGGGATTAGGCGAGAATCTCAGCTCTCGTTTTATAACAACGTAAGCGTCTAGCCCTCGTGTGTGGAGAATAGTTTGGAAGTGCAACACAAATGCACTCAGAAGGCAAATAAAAAGACCCCCCCACCCAATCTACAATTTAAAATCTCATGAGTTTTAAGCCAATCTCATAATTTTAGAGGCCTGGCTGCCTTTTGAATGCTTGAGGTTGCCAATGCTGTAGGTAGAGGACTGGTGTACAGAGGGACTAAGTGATAGGTCCAGGGTCACACAGGGAGTCTGTGGCACAGAAGGGATTGAACCTAAATCTCCCGACTCCCAGTCGGTATCCAAAGCACAAGGCTAATCTTCCTATCTATAGGTAGGGTGTAGTTTATAACCTGGCTTCCCGCTAGCTGGTTTTGTGCAGAGGATCCTTTGCAACGGCTATATTAGTGAAAATTAAGATAGTGTGCGGTGGTGGGTTTTCCCCCCCTAAATCTGCAGCTGTAGTGACCTTTATCTGGGTCTAACTGGAATCCCAGCTCTGACTGCCGTCTGCTCCCCATCTCGCCAGGGAGATCAGGCTTTCAAGAACTGTGCGCAAATGCTGGGACCTCTGGGCTCCAACACTCAGTTGCAATCTGAGTGATGAGTTCCTGGAGGGGCGGAAAGAATTTTATTTTGCTGTGGTTTGATGGGGATGTAACTTTTTGTTTTTAATCAGATGTCAGTGCTAGCATTCTTCATCTCACCTCGTCTTAACGAAGTCCCTTGCTCCCTCGTAGCTGCTATCTATTATCAGCATGACCTTGGCCACGTCCGCTATAGCATGGGGGCTCGGTTAGGGTGATCAGTCATCTCTGTCCAGGGGCATGGCGGGGATTCTTATGCTCCCAGCTGCCCCCCTTTGAGGGCAGTTTTCTACCTGAGGCTTGTGTCAGGAATGCAGGTAGCGTCTTCTCTTGTTCACTTCCAAGTAGGGTGACAATATTTCCCAAAGGGAAAACAGTACCCTGCGCGGGGCTTGCCCGAGCCCTCTTCCCTGCATGGGGGGCAGGCAGGGCTTGGGCGAGCAGCAATGCACGTACTGCATAGGGTGATCATATTTCCCAAAGGCTGGGGCTGGTGTCACTGCTCGCCCGAGCCCTGCCTCCCCTCACCCCCCTGCATGGGGCTGGCATCACTGCTCGCACCCCCCTCCCCCCATTCCTTTGCACCCCCGTCTCCATGCCGGCCATGTTGCAAGGAGGAATGCCTTTAAATCTCCAGGGGAAAGAGATTCAGGGCCATTGGCAGAGGGGGAAGCGGTGTGAATGGGAGTGTTTTAGCAGCCAGCCCCATGTAGTGGCTGTCGGCGCCTGTGTTGCCTTTCCAATTCTGCCTTTAAAAGCAGACCCCTTTCCCGTTGAGGGGGCGCTATGTCCAGCAGCCAATTCACGGCCACGTAGGGAAGTCACCAGAGGGACGTATGTGACACCAGGATGCTGAATTTGGCTGGCTCAGCCTTGTGGAGCTGTCTCGGTGATGTTCTGCATGAACTGCTCTTCCCTTTTGGGGTGACTTTGAATTACCCTGGCATAATGATGAATATTTGTTTTCTTGTATCCCCTGGAGACCACAGCTGAGATCAGGGCCTCTTTGCACCAAGCACTGTAGATAGTTCCCGCCCCAAATAGGCATGTCAACAAATGGAGTATTATCAGCCCCATCTCTCAGAGGGGGAACTGAGGCCCAGAGAGTTGAAATGACTGGCCCAAAGTCACATAGGCACTGAACTCAAATCTCCTGAGTCCCAGCCCAGTGCCTTAACCCCGGCTCGTCTTTCTGCAAACCTGTGAACCTGACAGACTCGTGCCATCTGTATTTTATTACTTGGGTTATGCTCTGGGTGGTGCTCTGACGCTGGGAGAGGGGCTTGCTGCACCACAAGCCATTCTTGAGAGCAATTGCGCTGGGCAGTCGCTCGGAAGGCAGTGCCCCCCCACCCCCCCCCCCGCGACCTGGATGGCAGGCTGGCATGGTAGGAGGGGAGGGAGGAAGGTGTGCGGTGCCCTGACCCACTCGTTAGCTGGAACAGGCTGTAAGCGTCAGTTGCATTGAGGTGGGGCTGCCTGGGCTTATTCCTCTTGACAGCCCATCCTGTCTGATTAATCAGCAGCTGCCTCACCTGCTGCAAGAAATCTCTAGCCGCCTCACCAGGGTGAGCGACCTCTGTTCAGCTCTGGCTCATGAGGGGAGACCCGCCTGGGCTTTGGGTGGGCAGTCTGGCGTTAATTCCTTCCCTTCTCCTCCGTCCCAGAAGGACATCGTGCTCTGGGTCTGGAGGACTCCCTGCTGTGCGGCTGGTCAGGCTGACTAAGCCGAACAGCGTGGCATGTCAAATATTCTTCGTCCCCTGCCCCCAGCCGGATGGCACAACCCATGTGTTGCCTGTTAATGGCTCGCTGGGAACTGGTCACTGGAGGAGGGAGGTGATCGGGTTGCCCAGCTGCTCAGTGAACCGTGTGGTCCAATGGTTGGAACAGGGGACTGGGAGGCAGGACTCCTGGGTTCTGTTCCTGCTCCGTGGCCCTGAGAAAAGCTTGCCATCTTCGTTCCTCTGTGAAATGGGGAAAAGGAGAATAAGATGAACCGACTATGCAGGGATGTGGGCATGACCAGGCTTAATCCGATAGCAGGTGCAAAGTGCCAGGGCTGTTCTCCAGAGTCTGGCGGAGTTGAATGGAGAGATGTGGAATTAGCTTTTGTTGCAACTCATTTTTGTCTCTTCCGCCCACGATCTTGTTGTTGTGAGTGTGTCTCCCCCCCATCCCCGCCCATGCTCACCATTTTGCGTGTTTGGTTTTGTTTTAATTTGGCTTTGTAAGAGGAATAAAAAACGAAACCTACGTAAGTGGTGAAACTATTCCTGAGCAGATTTAGCCCTCCTCTTAGCTGACACACTGTGATGTACTATCTAAAGGCTTGTCTACCCACACAAGTTGTAATGGTATAATTAAAGCAGTACAATTTCCTCCCACCTCCCCCCGGGTGGACACAATTACAGCTGTCTACAAGAGCTTATTTCAGGATAGTTTATCCCTCCTCCAATATGGCAATAAACTATCCTGGTTTAAGGCACCTTTCTGCTACATCAGTTCTCTGAGGTTATATGGCTACAATCCGATCAGTAAAAAATCATACCCCTAACCAAAATAGATCTACTGGTAAAACATCTCTATTTAGATCAGGCCTGAGTAATCATGCACGCGTGCACGTGTGTGTGTGTATCTCTGTACCTTGCTCCAGCAAATACAACAGCCTGCTAGCAGACATACCCCTTTAGCTCCATGTCTGAAGACCTATTGGGGTGCTGAAATTGCCCTGCATGTGGCATGTATTTAGCCATGGTAAATTACAGTGGCATAGAGCGTAACATTTACCCATAGCCCGGTCCGTGGGCAGGCATTAACATTTTCCTTTTCAAATGTCCTCTGCTGGATGGAATCCCAAATCCAGGATCCAGATGGGACTTTTATTTAACATTGACACTTTTTTTTTTTTTTTTTTTAACGGATGCTATCCAAGCCCCTGCGGTGCCAGGACTTGGGGTGTTAATAGAAATGTATCAGATTGAATTTCTCAGCCTTCCTAGTTTCATTCCATCACTTGTGTGTGTAGGCTTGTTTGTTTCCGTCACGTGTGTCTCAACCCAGTAGAACTGATCATGTTTGGACATACTATCCTTTTTTTTTTTAAGCTCCTGGATGAAATTTGTGGTGGTGCCTGACCGTGAATTAGGCAGCTATGGTCACATGATTGCAGTAACACCCCTCCCCCCCCCCCACTGGATTTACCTATATCTCCAGTGTGGGTCAGGAAAGGGGGGTGGGAGCTAGGTGGTAACATGTTCCTTTTATCCCAGAGTGCTTTGTAAACTACATCTGTGCAGCACTGTTCAAATGCAGCCATTTCTGGGGTGGAGGGCAGCAGCCAGAGGACAGGACAGAATAAGAGAGCAAAGGTGGAAGAAATATCCCACACATATGCCAATTAGAGAGACTAATCTACATATGCATATGAAGTCCTTGCTTTCCCCAAAGCCATCCTTGGGGACTGGGGAGGGAGCCTGCAGAAGATTCCCACGTACGAAGGTGTCTCTTCTCAGGAAGGAGCAGAGGGAGGTGGAGATGGGCGAGGGAGGGAGCGGCCCTAAGAATGGCGGGGTACAGATCAACTTCTGAGCACCTTGCTCCCACGTCCCCGATGTGGCTTCCATCTGCTCTGCTTTTTGAGACTCCCCTGCTGCCCGTTAACTCCCCCTTCCACCCCGCTGTGTGGTTTGGACCTGTGATTCCCATGGTACCTTAGCGCAGAGTGAAAGCGGGCTAACAATTAACAAGCCCGCCCCCACCCCCACCCCCCCCCGCCCCTGAGGCAGAGGCAAGCAGGGGAGCGGCTGGACATAGGGGGGCTTCTTGAGGTGCTGGGAGACCGTATGGGTGGCAGAAAAAGGTACCGCACTGGCCTGTCAGCTCTGGAGAACAGGCCTGCTGTGTCTTTTCTTAGGGCCCAGGTGGAATAACCTAGTTTCTTGTGGCTGTTTGGCAATACCTGCCCTGAACAGTCTGGTATCACTGGCAAGTCGTTGCAAAAGAGAAGCCCAGGGCAGGACTGGAAGAGCAGGGCGGGCAGCAGGTTAGAATGGAGGTGCATTGATAGAGACAGCTGTGTGAGTGGAGCTTACACAGCACTTACCTCCCTTGCACCTGGCTTTGGTGGTCCGTGTCCCTCACTTGCAGCCCCAGGCTCACCCAGTGTCTTTGAAAGTGGGACATGGGCCCGTGTCAGGATTATTTGAAAGCCCCACCCTGGGTATGCTGAGATAAATGACCAGGACTTGAGAGCACGGTTCCGGACCGGAATCCAGAGAGGGCACAACCTACGGTCCCGTGGGACTGAGTCTCTTACACCCTCCAGGCGCTAGGAGTGACCCTGCTGTAGAGGGATCTGTCCCTTCGTTAGCGCTGTAGCCTGGTCTTTTAAAATTGGGTTTGCAAGGAAACGTAAATGGTCAGAGAAGCCTGACGCGGTGGCCTGGATTAATTCAGAAGTGGGAGGAAAGTGTCAGTGAGCAGCGCCGGCATGTAATTAGCGTGGGTTAATTAAGGCAGGTTTTCTGGTTCACTCTTTCTATTCAACAGCCACACGCTTGCTGAACGCAGCACAGGTCCCAGAGCGCTTCCTCCGCTGAGCGCTGCAGGACAGCTGCCTGTCACAGCTTTGCTCTCACCCCATCTTCTTTAGGAAACCAACCTACTGCTGCAAATGGCTTTGTTCACTCTGCACGTGATTGCAGCAACGGGTCAGATTTGTGGTACGAATGGATCTTCTGCACCCACACTCGCTCCAGGGAACTGGGTCGGGGGGGCTACTCTGTGCCACTTTGAACTGTAATAAGTGGCTATCGTCGTCATTCAAATCCAAGAGCAGGGACCTAGCAAGCAGACACGCTGCTGACTGATCCAAGCCCATTATCCAAAGGGAAACGGTGGCCATACTAATGCTTTAACCTTCCAACAGAAGGTCTCAGAGCATATTGCAAACATTAATTTATCTTCACATCACACTGGTGATGGAAGCAAAGATGATAGCATTTTATTAGTAGAGAAACTGAGGCAGAGAGGAGCAGTCACTTGCCCAAGATCAGACAAGTGAGTCAGTGACAAAGCAGAGAATAGAACTCTGGAGTGCTGGCTCCTGGCCCCCTTGCTCCAACCACTAGGTGATGCTTCCTTCCTGAATGTCTGTAGAAAAAGCTTTTTATTCACAGCCAATCTTTCAAAATGTATGAAAAGTGCCTTTGAATGTGAATCCAGGGGGTGGCTTATTGTGCAGCGCAAGGTCATTCACGCTTTAAAACTGAACCCTTCATAACAGAGAAGACAAATGCCTTTTTCTGGCATCTTTCTTTCACTCCCTGCAGTAGGTCAGTCCTCTGCTCCTGGTGCTGTTACGATAAAGGGCTGACTCTAGAAGATGTAGCTACTCTTTAATCGCCAGTGATTCTTCTTCTTCGGAGTGTCCTTGTGCAGAGAGATAAAAACCTCTGGCTTCCTTTGCGCCGAGGGCTCTGCTTCTCTAGGAGCAGGCTCGGGCGAGCCCTCCAGCCCTGCCATTATCAGTATTTGTGACGAATTGGAGCCACTAGGAATGTTACTTATGCGGTTAAAGTTCAGTTGTTACCTGCGCGTTCCCTGGCGCTCTGCTCCTCTGGGCTTAGGTCTGAGGCTTTGGAATCGGTTCATACTCGCGGCCACGTTTCCATCCTGTATGTCGCGCATGTGGGGTCCTGAGCTGCACTGTTAGTGTCGCCTTCCCGTTCAATTCAGAGCATCCCTGCCTCAGAGAGACGGACGCTTCTGCCCACGGCTGCGAGACCTCGGCCTAGCTGAGCGCTGGAGTAGCTGGTGCTGGCCTGCTTTAGGAATTGCCGCTGTCAGTCTCTCTGGCTCCCTCTCCGTGGCTCCGGGAGTCAGCCCCAGCATGAGCTGTAGCTTCGATGGCCCCTGTCAGGGGGATTGGGCTGCACACGAACATCCTTGTTTGTTCTTTTTTGGCTGGGGCAACAAAACGGGATTTTCTAGAGCAGACCAGGGCATTTAGCTGATTGATTGGGGTCCCTTGGGAGGTGACCGATTGATGCCTCCAGTTACCTCCTGCATGGCTCCCTTTGTCCCTGGCCAGTGGCTGCACAGCTGAGCCCTACAGTGAAGGGTGCTGGGGTGACACCCTGGGAAGCTGGTGCCTTCTGGTGATCTATAGGGGACAGATAGAGCCTAGGCAAGTGTCCTCCATGCCGCCGAGCAATGTGCCCCCATCCTGACTTGGGTGGGAGGGGGCACTTCTGCCTCTTGACTGGTTCAGCCTTTGGCCTCTCTGCTGGCTTTGCAGACAAAGGCGGGGGGGCAAGCGGGATGTTGGTTTTGGGGGATGGGGACGCTCGCCTAGTAAGAAATGGGCTGAGAAGCTGGGGTGCAGAGCTCTGCCTTGCCATGGCCAGCTGAAGCAGCAGCAGGGGCTACCGTAACCCCTGCCTCCCAGTCGGCTCTGGGGGTGCAAAGGAGGATGCTCCCTGGCCCTATCAGCAGTCAGATGGTTGAATCTAGGGCAGATGGTGGATCTCTTCAGTGAACAGGCCCATTCTGTTACCAGGGGCCCAGCTCCTCACTGTGAGCCGAACTCTGCTTCGGAGCAGCCACAGGGACCTCAAGGCTGTGATGGCAGGAATGACCCTTCCTGGGTGCTTGGGGATCGCTGGTGGATTGGTTTACTAGCTCAATGCAGTCACTGGGGCATCTCCTCCCTGGGATGCTCCCCGTGTATTCAGTGCTTCATCCACTTAAAAACAGGTGGAGGAAACAGCCTGGTGGAGGCTGAGAGACTGGTTCATGTTGGCTGTGGGTTTTTGAGGGGCTTCCTTTTAATATCTCAACAGACAGTGGACAGAGCACAGGGCTGGGCATTGAGAACCCTGGCAGCTAGAATCTGGGTTCTGCCACTGACCCTGGACCAGTCTGGTCTGTATCTGTTTTCCCCTCAGGCAAAAGAGGCGTGGTGGAGAGGGGCATGTCTCGGCTGTGCTTTGAACACACACAGCCCTGTATTATTTTTATTGTTTGTTTATGGAGATAACCATCCAAAACGCCCATACTGAAAGCTCCAGGCACCTGAACAAGTAAACATACGGCTGCACCTGATGACAGTCCCACAGCAAAAAACAATTGCGCGAGACTCGTGAATCAACTCGGTCAACCAGTACATCAAACCAGCCCCTTTAGCCCCCTCCATTGCGAACAAAAGCCTCGGCCTTATCCCCTGACCCGTTCCAGGAGAAGTGGTTTTTGCAGCGTGCCCATAGCCTGGTCTATTTCAAGCTTCTTATACTATTAATGGTGCAGCGAGGCTGGGCATGGAGCCGTGCAGTAGCGGACGCTCAGAAGGGCAGCGTCCCTGGAGTCCGTGGGTTTAGATCCAGGCCGTATCTATCCAGTGCTGCCTTTCTGCGCATCCACTGAGCAAACACTCATTGATGCCGCACAGGGTTAATTATGTGTCAGAGAAAGGCAGCATTAGACAGTAGAGCAGTCAGCCAGTGCCAAGCGCTGGGTAAATGCTCGCTATTATTAAGGCAGGGCTGTGCCACTCATCAAAGCTGCCACCTCTCATTTTCTTGCCGAACAGTAAGAGCCTCTGCTGGGCAGGGAGGTGCGAGTCTCTTCCTTGCTGTCCATATGGGGGCTAACTGTGCAATTTCCTTCTTTACATCATTCCGTGCGAGGGGGGGAGTCGCCATGCCACTCACTCCCCGCAGGTACCACATGCGGGCGATAGGGTATAGTCTGACTACTTGCCCCTGCGATTTTGGTTTATTTGTCTTGCAGCAGCTAGAGGCTCCAACTGAGATCGGGAGCCCGTTGCGCTAGGTGCTGTCCGTACCCATTGCAAGAGACTGTTCCTGCCCCAAAGAGCTTATGCTCTAAATCGACAAGGCAGACAGGACTGGGGGGAAAGGAAGGATCATTTTACAGATGGGGAGCTGAGGTACAAAGAGAAGAAGTGAGGAAATCTGTTGGCAGAGCCAGGCTTTGAAACTTTCAGACCTCCTGAGTCCCAGTCCAGTGCCTGGCCCACATGACCATTCTGCTTTTTTGCTTCTGGTTGATAAATTCCCTGGGGTAGAGACTGTCTCTCTAGGTGCCTGGCACAACCAGTTTCAGAGCCTGATCGGGACCTTTGGGTGCTATTGTAACAGAAATATTTAATAATTAGTCTCAAATGAGGTGACAAATCCCTATGACAGGATTATACTTGCAACATAAAGGGCATTTCTCTACTGGGCTTCCTGCCTTTCCCTCTGTCTGTCTGGCAGAGAAAGGCCCTCAGCCTTTTGTGTCCTGCTGGACTTAATGAGACCTCCCTGATCTGGCTGCAGGGCTGAGGCAGCAGAAGAACCCTGCACCCCAGCAGAGTCCTGTAGCCTGGTAGCTGGTTGCACACACCCTCTTCTGCATAGTCTACACACCTGACCAGTATGTATGGAGAAGTACAGTGCTGTTCTCCTCTTTGCTGGTGGATGGGGGGCTGACAGTGAGCTCTGGAATAGGATGTCCCGAAAGGGGCTCCCTTTTCCTCCTTGTTCTCATGAGCCTGTGTATCACACCTATCCTCGCCAGCCAAAGATGGCTGGTTGGAACACCTGTGTGTGTGTGTGTTTCGACACTGCCAGGAGTGGCCCCCTGTGAGCAAACCAAGGCTCATCCCTTCTCTTCACCTGGGTTCGCCCTACTGATGGTCGCTGTTGGGGGATACCGGGAGAGGTTGAGGAGCTAGAGATACAGCAGAGGTCTGGTGGGGAAGTTGGAGAGCAGAGACATCAGCCCTCTGGGGAGGAGTCACCATTACATCTGGGAGGTTCCAGCTACAGAAACTGGGGCAGCCAGGGCCGCGAGCCAGATCCCTCCATCGACGCTCCCTTTCACTCCCTGCTGCCACCGGCTCCCTCAGCCTCCAGGGCCCATTAGAAATCTCCTCAGATGCGCCGTTCTCATTTCCCCTGGGAATGTCTGGCTGCCCAAGCCCCTGTCTGGTCGTGGAAGAACTCTGGGGGCCATGTTCAAGTAGAAGGAGCGAGCTGTTCCCAGCCCAAAGATCACGGGCCGCTGCCCCACCACCCTACATGGGCACGCCTGGCCCTGGCCAAAGCCAGAGGAAGGCTTGTTGGCGGCATTCATCAGCGTGTAACTCCGGCAAAGCTGTAAATAGCAGTTTTATGTGCCTGCGTTCTCCCTGCCCTCCAACCAATGACACCATGTGCTTCTGGGACCCTGTGGAAAAGGGCTATAAAGAGGCTTGCAAAGGGGATAGCCCCATTTTACAGGTGGAGAAAGCAAGGGACAGTGAGGCAGTAGCTCTGTGGGGAATCAAGCCCATTTCTCCTGACTCCTGTGCTCTAACCATTAGACTGCATGCTCTCTCCCCAGCACACAGAGATAGCAGCAGTCTAGGACTTGGAAATAGATGCTGCCTGGTTTTAATCCCTACTCTGCTGCTGATGTGCTGTGTGACATTGGGCAAGGCCTTTCTGTGCCTCGGTTTCCCTAGTGGGGATAATGACTCTCACCTACCTGACAGTGTGACGTAGAATTAGCGAAAGCCTGTACAGTGCTTTGAAGCCATGCTTAGTATGTTTTACACAACCAGGGCCCAATCCTGTTCTGTTACATGGGTGTAAATCTGGAGTAACACCTGGAGAGGAGGCCTGGATCAATGAAGCTTGTTGGAACAGCTTGGGATTTACATTCGGGTGAGTCCCAATATTGGGGGCTTTGTCTTATATAGGAGCCTGGTTTTTCAGACTTGCTATTTGGTCACCCAGATGTATGTTGGTGTAACAGAGAGTAGCACATGGCTCCCATTTGGCCTCTCCAGGCACGCACCTACACCGGCACCTCACTCTCCCCTCAGCAATCCTGTGCCATACACACTTGCATACCAGCACGCGCATGGATGTTTGAACACACACATGGGCATGCATGCGGACACATGGATTATGCAGCCCGCGGGGACAGCTGCCCTGGAACAAAAATCTCTTGCCTTCACTAGCCTGCATTCCGGTGGGAACCAGGAGCCGTAAATCTGCCAGTGGGTAACACGAGGTGAGAGGCACATTCCTCCCTCGCACCTGCCCTTCCTGGGGCTGCCTATCTCCCCAGGCGAGTGGCGGGGAACCCTGCACCTGCTGCTGAGCAGGCACTCAAGAGAGCCCAAGCTGTGACCAGCTGGGTGAGCGTCCTGCCTATCCAAAGCCAATGGTCCCCAGACACTCCCTGTTCCTGTGATAGGCCAGTCACTGCTGCTGGAGAGCTCCACGCACACAGAAGCCGCAGCACTGGATTGACTGGGGACCCTGCACTGGTATGGACTCCATCAAGAAGAACATGTGTTCTGTCAAAGGCATGAGAGCTGGAGGAAGGGTCGGCTGAAATGTGACCCTATTTGGCTGGTTCCTTCTGTCCCAGCCCCACCTCCCTCTTTAGAAGCTTTGGGGGAGTTTTCCTCCGTTTCTCCTGTTAATCTCAACTTTACAAACTGCTATTCAGGACAGGGGATGGCAGAATCCCCGGAGCCCAGTACTGATAGTTCGGTTTATTTATAGGCTGGGATAGGCACTTAGAGGCTAACTTGTTTTTTTCCCATTCCCCCCCACCCCACCCACCCAATTCGAGAGGATGGGGCTACCTCATACCCGGGACGAGGGTGCCAAACTCATGGTTTCTGCATTGCTAGTTCATGCCTGCTTAGCATTCCTGTGCCAGTCATTAGAGGCCACCTGTGTGCAGGCGGAGAAGCCCGGAATTGCTCTGCTCAAGTGGGGAGACCTGATGACTGGCACAGCAGCATCGCAGCGCCGGGCCAGCACTAGCAGCGAGCCGAAGGATCAGTGGTGCCCAGGACATTGCAAGGCTGGAGTTCTTGGCCATCCTGGAGGCGCAGTCAAATCGCAAGGCCATTCTCTCTCCTCTCCCCCCAGTATTTCTGCTGCTGGGGGAAAGCAGTGTCCTAAGGTTCAGTGTACATTTTGTCAAGTATCAGAGGGGTAGCCCAGTTAGTCTGGATCTGTAAAAGCGGCAAAGAGTCCTGTGGCACCTTATAGACTAACAGACATATTGGAGCATAAGCTTTCGTGGGTGAATACCCACTTTGTCGGATGCATGTAGTGGAAATTTCCAGAGGCAGGTATAAATATGCAAGCAAGCCTCAGGCTAGGGATAACGAGGGTACATTTTGTCACCATTGAGCTGGTTCAGCGGCACACGTGGCAGGGATGATGGGAGCCCTAGTGCAGACAGGGCACCTGCAGCAGACAGGGGGCTGTGGTGGAGCTAGGCCAGTTCACACCTGCCGAGGGTGTGGCCCGTAGTTTAGCGTAGGCAGAGCCTGTGGCGGGAGGGCTGCCAGGCAGGGGAGTGCTGGTTTGTGGCCGACTGGCAGGCGGCAGGAGCATGTGTAATAGACAGCGGAGTGATTTGTTTAAGAGCCTGCCAGTGGTTGCTAGGGAACCCGATGCCTTTTCTCCTTGCTCGGCGCCCGGGTGGCTCTGCTGCTCTGGCAGTTGTGTGTGTGGGAGCCCGGGACTGGAATAGCAAGGGGGCTGCGGGGCAGGGTCGAGGGGCATGGGCAGACCTTGCCAAGTACCTGCCTTCCCAACGTCAAACCCTAGTGTAGACAGGGCAAGCAATACTAACGCCTGTTAGCTGGTGGTGGTGATCCCGAGGGAGGAAGTCTAGACTTCAGCTTGACCATCTTAGCCCCCTGCCAGAGTCTACACAGGAGTGTTAGCATGGGTTGGCTAACCCCCACTCCCCCCTCAAAAGCCACACCTTTGAATCTCCATCAAGACATGTCTCTAATCTAGACAGACCCTGTATCTGGCTCGTTAGCCACAACAGGGTGTCCCTCTCTCTGATCCGGCCCCATCCCAGCGGGCCCATGTTGGCTTGGGTCCATCACCCCCGAGTGCTCTTCGTCGAACACTGTAACGTTCCCTAGCCAAAGCCTCTTCGGTCTCTCTCCCCCATCACTTGTACTGTCTCTCTGTTTCTCCTCTGCGGGCCCAGGGCCCTGCTTGGCTGAGGCTGCCTCTGTCCCAACATGCCTTGGTATTTGCCTGCAGGCTGCCCCGAATGCCAGGCCTTGCCAAGCCACCCCCACATCCCTACAGCCTGGACTGGTCTGATTCTGGTGCTTGTCATAGCCTGATGCAGAATGGCAGAGCTGCGCCCCCATGCCTATGGGATGGGGGTTCACAGAATCCTAGCATTTAAGGCTAGACGGGACCCCCAGATCATCCCAGTCTGGCCTCCTGTATACATCACTAGCCTCCAGCAATCAAAACAGAGCCAAGTAGTACAGCCCACAGGAGCCTAGTCTATGTGCCAGAGGCAGAGAACGAGAGGGGCCAAGGTGCACCAGTGCCTGAGGCCCCTCCAATGCCATTCAGCGCTAAGACTGTCTGTCAGATGAGCATGCTATTAATACCCAAGTCGCCATCACAGCCGTCACTGCTGCTCAGTAGAGACTGGGATTGTCAGTCATTTTAACACAGCCCCTGGTGCACGTGGGGCAGAGTACAAGCAGACAACTAACAGCAGAGGGGAGACGGCATTGAAGAGGGGAGGATGAGGGAGGGAGTGTGTCTTGGGTAAGGATTAAGGGATCCGGTGCCTTCTGGGGAGGGGAGTTCTCCTTCCTCTGCAGCATCAGCTCTTGGCCACTGCTTGAGGTAAGATACCTGAGTGGGTTTGCTGGGTGGCAAATTGTAGGCTGGAGAGGAGGGGCCATGGATGGCTGGGGCTGGTGTCTTTGGTCATCTCTCTTGCTCACAGTCCATCTGTGCATGGTGAGCTTGGGCCGCTGCACTCTGCATGCCCCTGCTCCCACATTCACCGTGTTCATTTTCCCTAGCACTGTGTATCCTTTCAGGTCGGCTGAACAGCAATGATGAGCTGTTCTGGGTTTTGTAAGTCTAATGCATCCTTGTTTTCCATTCCTACCTCCCCGAGGTGCACGCCGCGCTCTCTTCCTGTCAAGGGGAATCGGCTGCCAGCTTGTGTGAGACAAATTGTTTGCTTTGGTGTTTTCTGAATCAAATAGATTGTCCTATTTGGAAACAACAAGCAACTGCTGGAGTGTGAATGTAATGAATTCTTTAAAGTGCATCAAAGTGAGGGATTGACAGTGGGAGCTGGAGCCAGGGGTAGAGCAAACAGGTGCTGTACAAGCTTCCTTGACTCAGCCCTGCCAGTGCTTCTCCGTCCTAACCTCTTATTCCAGATGTACCTCTCCCCAGCTCTGCTAATGCACCTTTGTCCTGACACACAGCAACCCTCCCGATCCCAGTTCTTGGCTCTGCCAATGCCCCTCAATCCTAATGTACTGCTTTCCCTGCCATCCCACCCCTCCTGGTCCTCTCCTGAGCAGGGACCAGATGGGGAAGGCCTAGTGGTTAAATAACGGGACTGGCAGTCAGGAGTTCTGGATTCCAGCTCTGACATTGATTCACTTTGGGGCCCTGGGTGAGTCAGCTAACGCGCGCTCTCCTTGTGTGTAAATGGTGATGACAACGCTGCCCTGCCTCCCTGGGGAAGCTGTGAGGCTAAATACATTCATACGGGCAGGGCCTTTGGAGGCCTTTGGCTTGAAGGGGCTGCATGCAGAAAGGCCTGGTGTGGCTGTTTGTTCAGCCTGCTGTGCTCTGTGACACAAACCACCAGTTCTGCATGGAACTAGACTGGACTCACGTAGCCACGCCAGATTCCAGCCGGCGTCTCTAGGGAAAGGCGAGCGCACTAACTCTGTTAGCCACCGCTTTCCTCTCTTTGCCAGCCCTGGTAACAGCTTGTTTGGTGTCCGGATGAGGAGACCTGTCTGCCACAAACCCCTTGGCAGTTGGCTGTTGATGTGGGACATGTCCCGATGTGCAGCCTGGGAGGTAGCCGGTAGGTGCTCGGCAGGGACGTGTCACTCCAACACGCTCCAGTGCTGTGGAGCGGCAAGCAACAACTTGGAATGAAATCCAGGGGACTAATGGGACTGGAGGCCTGTTTACGTGTGGGGCAAGTACAAGACCTTGATTTCCTCTCTCTGACATGCGCACACCAAAACCAAAAGGCGACTTCCATGTGTGGAACGGGGTGTGGAAGGGAGAGACTCTGGACCATGAATCAATTAAAATCCTTCTCATCTCCCTGTCCAGACACTGCCTAAATAATGAGTGACATAATTTAAACGGCTTTAAACCCCCCTCGACTCTCCTTGGAATCCCACTCCTGGAGGTCGAGACCTTGCATGCCAACTCTCGGCCTTGGGGAAACTTTTGCAGACAAGTTAGCTTCCTTAGATCCCTTTTAGGAGGGGTGCTTGATAGTGTGTAGCCTGATGGGCCCTTATCTTATCCCTCGTAATGCCTACATTATCGCTGGGCATTCCTGCCCGAGGCTGCAGGAGATAGGGGCAGCCTTGGGTTCACTCTAGGGCTTCCACCTTGTGTTTACCGTCTGGGCCCCGACTCGTCACATCTGGATGTTGCGCCATGAGCACCGTTGCGTCACGAATGCAGCCTTTCTGCATCGCGCAGCACATTCGGGACGTGCTGGGGAGAGGGGATATGGCTCCTCTCTGGTGCTGTCCCACTCCAGTACGCTCCCATGTGCCTGGTACTGTACATCCTATAGCAAGCATTGCTCAGAAGTCTGGTGCTGAGTTCGGCTACAGCAGGGAAATGGCCTGCAGCCCTCATTCGAGCTACAGCTTTCTTAATGCTCCCAGCATCTAGGCATCAGGGGAGGAGGCAGCTGATTCAAAATTGGCAGGGTCCCACAGCAAATGAGTGGCAGCCTTACAAACCAGGCCCAGATGTCCCCTGAAGCTGGGCTAATTCTGCCTGACCAGATACTAACCATCTGAACACCCTTCCTTGTGTCCCTAGATCAGCCGATCTCTTCCCGTTCCAGTCAGTGATAAGATTCCATGCTTGTTCCCTCTTTGGCTTTTATTCCCGATCGGCAGCCCCCACCTGGGTCCCTGGACAAGCATGGCCAAAGCATCTCTAGACTGATGTGCAGCACCCCCTGCCGCTCCAGTTCGGAAACGCCTGTTCCTGCCGAACTATACCGACTGTATTGCTCTTGCAGACCTATGATCAGCTGGGGTCATGATCAGCTGCAATGAAAATACCTGATGCTTGAAGCGGTTTGGTCTATTCCATGCTTGATGCAATCCGGTCCACACCAAGGGCAAATTTGCTTTCCCAAGGTATTTTTACGAGCCCCAGGGATAAGCCCCCGGCAGCAGGGATAATTGAACAGCATTTGGGGACGCCAACCAAGACACAGAAATCCTCCAAACCCCCTTCCAATTTGGCAGAATTTTAGTAAAGACTTTCTGGATAAAGGGGGCCAACAGGGGGGCCGGGGGGGGGGGGAAAGTAAAATTTACCTCACCCTTCCAAAGGGCTAAACCAACTGAGGTAGCGACTGCCTGCTGCCCTGCAAGCGATGGGATCAGAGGTGAGCTCCAGAGTGAATGTATATCCGTCCATATGGATGTAGTGTCCTCCCTACCGCCCTCTCCCCTTAAAGGAGAGGCTGGGAAGGGGCCAGACTGGGCAGCGGGCCAAGCTATTTGGCGTGGCAAGGTGGAGTTTATCTAGCTGATGCAGTTAATTAAGGATTGGCGTGTCTCTTTTTCCTTTGCGAGACATTAGCTGTCATCGAGCCGAGTAACCAGCCAGGTGGCTTGGGGGAGTCCTGTGAACGTCTCGGATGGGTGTCTACTCCCCAGGCAGCTCAGGCCAGTCCAACAGGGTTCTTCTCAGCCCAGCGTTGGGATCTGTTGCTCATAAGCAATGTTGCAGTTGTGTTTAGTGTGTGTGTCACAGTAGCTCCTGGGAGGCCTACCTCACTTCACTACATGCCGCACAGACACCTAGCAAGAGACAGTCCCTGCACTGCAGAGCTGACAGATTGAAATATAGGCGACCAAGGCGGTATGATCACCCCCCATTTCAGAGATGGGGACCTGAGGTCTGGAGAGAGAACGAACCTAGATCCTCCATCCAGTGCCATAGCCACAAGCCCATCCTTCCTCGCTCCCTAATTTGAACTGTCTAATGAAAGACACTAGGCACAGTCCAGTGTTCGCCGTTCTGCATAGGAGCCCAGGTGTACAGCTGTTCCAGCTGTGGGACATAGGTGAGCACAGCGTTTTGAAAACGGGGGAGGTGCCCGTCAAAGTCATTAGGTTTCCTAACTGTGCCAAGAGGCCAGGCAGGGTGAGCTCCCCATGAAATGAGCCTCCCTTGTGAGTGTCTTGGTTTTGCTCAATTGGTTTCTTTTAGCGGAAGTGAGTGAGGATCGTTATAACATTGGCATGAGGAAATCTTGCAGGGTGTCTTGGTCGACAGCGTTAGCTCTCTACTTTGGGTATCAAAATGCCTTTGTTTATCTTGCTTAATTCTCTCTGTGGTCAGCGAACAGCTCTGGGTCATATGATGGCACATCAGCAGTACAGCTAGAGCATACGAGTTGATGGAGTAAAGCGACAGCTCCCAGGAAAAGGCTGCTGGGGGAAAAAACTAAGCCAGCTCTCAGGTCTGAGTGGTGTTCGTGCTGGAGAGCAATGGGCAGTGGCTCCTGCCTCTTCTGATCTCTGTGACTCCATCATGGCCATCTGGAGCCCCTCTAATGCCAGGGGAGCAATGGGGCCAAGTGATGAAGGGGCTCAGAGAGCTGGGTTCAGATCCTGGCTCTGCTGCTGGGTAACCTTGGGCAAGTCACTTCATCTCCTTGTGCCCTGAGTTTCCCATGCATAAAATGGGAATAATGATACTGACCAGGTTTGTCAAATGCTTTGGGATCTACGGGTGAAAAGTGCTACGTAAGAGCTAGGTAATATTATTGTGATGTCTCCAGCCTGGTGTGGTCTGGCCAAAGCTCTGACCACGTGCCCCTCTTGGAGATGCAGGTTTGGCTCTGAAATCCTGTTGCATTTGGTTGGTGCATTTAACATGCTTATGGACTTCCCAGGCTCTCAGGATCCTGGAATCTCCTTTTAACAGAATGATCGCAGCGGCACCATCTGGACCCCGTAAATAATCTCAGAAAGAATAAGGTAGCATGGGGCTGAATTTGGATCCCACTGACCTCAAAGCCGTGGATTTTGATGGCAGCAGGGTTTGGGCTGTAGAACTCAGAGCTGGGAAAGTCCGGCTCGTAGGTCAGGTAGTTCTTTTCCTCTCCTGACACTACAGGAGAGTTCCCTCCAGCGCCGGTGAATGTTTGTTTTTAGAAATACTGGATTACCGGAAAACCCTGTCGGATACTGGCCACAGGCTGGGGAGCAAGACGGATCTGCTGTTGGGCTGAAAAGCCATGTCAGATGAGCTCAGTGGCGCTTCGGAATGGAGCACCGGTCAACCTGACGCCACGCCGTGTATCTGGGCCAGCTGCTGTGCAGTTTGCAGACTGAAGGTCCTGTTTTGGAAAGAGGCACTATGATTGTCCAGGAGCTTTCATTGCTGTCTGAGAGCGAGCGCCAAGCTCACAAGCCCTTTGTGAGTCACTTCATTTGGGGTCCCGTCTTGCAGTGGGCTCGCCCGGTCGGGCTCTGAAATGGCGATAAGAAAATATGCCCTAAGTAATGTAATATTAGTACGTATAAATGCATACAGTGTATCATACAGTGTAGATACTATTTCATTGCCTGAGAGAGGCAGCTCCATCCGGCAGCTAGAGCACTGGATAGTTCCCTCCTGGGATAGTTCCTGGGAGTTGGAAGACCTGTATCTTATTCCCAGCTCTGCCACTGACCTCGTGTGACCTTGGGCAAGTCACTTCCCCTTTTTGCAACTCCGTTTCCTCACCTGTAAAATAGCAGCGATGATACCGACTTTCCTTTCCAATGTGCTTTGAGATCTCTGGATTCTGGCCCTGTGGAGATCAATGACACAGATCCTCTGCTCAGTTTCATAGGGTCAGGATTTCACGCTTAGCAGTAGGCCATTAAAAAAAAAAAAACTCACTGTGCCTCAGTTTCCCCTTCTGGAAAATGGGGGTGGCGATGCCATCACATTGCGGCGTTGCATGGGTGAGTTAATAATGTTTGGTCTGGACTTCAATGCTCTAGTTTGATGGAAGTGCCCGGTGGTGGTGTCGATATTAGTAAACATGACAGCTGTGCAGGTCAGAAATGTGCTGGAGTAAACACACTAGCTGCTGTTCCTTAAAACAGGACTCCGGAGCCCTGGCTTCTGTTTGCAGCTCTGCCATTGGGTGACCGTGGCCGTGGGTGAGTCACTTCTGTGTCTTGGGTCTCCTGTCTGTGAAATGGGGTTGGTGAGCCTTGCCCTCCTTCGCAAACTGCTTTGCAATCAAGAGCAGGATGTTTCTATCCTGGCAGCATGGTGGCTTGAAGTGGTTTCCGTCATATGCAGGGTTTAGTTTTGGTTCAATGGCTCTCAGCACCCCCACTGTACAAATGGTTCCCACCCCCCTGCCTGGCAGGCTGTGGAATCAGAGCTGTCCTCCAGGGGATATAAAACAGATCGGTTCCTTCAACGGCATTGGAGAAAACGGATGTCAGGTTTTGATTTTGTTCTCTGAGCAGCTTTCCTTCCAGAACTGATCCTGAGAAGACATGGGGGTGGATTGCTTTTTTTGACAGGTCTCTCTCTGCCCCCGCCCCCTGTGAATTTCATTGAGCGCCTATTTTCCAGTGGTACAGCTAGAGGGCTGCCTGATGTTACCAAGGAAGCGTGCAGGGGTGGCGTGAGAGCAGAATGAATGGGTGTGTGTGTGTGTGTGTTTATATATGACTGAGCCAACCTGCAGTTTCAGATTTCAAACCTCGCTTATCAGCCTTCCAGCCCCTCCAGCATTGGGACGGTCCTTTCTCACAGACAGCCCTACCAGGACAAGGAGAGACGCTGTTGCCACTTCTTTCCCTTCCCTTTTTCCCCCCTTTCCCCTTCTACCGGGAGCTTCCCTTGCTTTCCCAGCTCTGCCTCCAGTCCCTCCACGTTGGAGCCACAGGTTGGATTTTTAGCCCTCTCATTCCTTGGCATCGGCAGACGTGGCAGTCTCTGGAGTCGAGGTAAATCTGGGTGTCTGGTTCCCATGGCTGCCCTGACTTTGCAGCAGGATATGGGGGTGACAGGGAATGTCCTGGGGGTCGATCTAGCACAAAGAGGATCTGCTGTCAGACAGAAGCGTCGGGGAAATGTTTTCCTAGGTGTTTGTAAAGGGCAGTGGTGCTGGAACAGTTTGTATAGTTGAGGGGGCTGAGAGCCATTGAACCAAACTGTAAACGCTGTATAAGATGGAAACCACGTCAAGCCAAGGGGTGTGGCAGCACCCCTAGTTCCAGTGCCTCTGGCAAAGGGTGGTGTGAAGACCGTTACATGGTTACAGTGCAGTCTGCTGCAGGCTGGGGTTCGGAAAGGATGTGCCTTGTCTGGGATTCCCCCTCAAAAGATGGCTGCAAGAGAGCCTTTCCCGGCACGTAGAGTTGCCTCCGGATTTCAAACATGCCAAAGTTTGTGGACCCGGGATTTTGGATTGGCCCACGATATAGATCGGCGGCTGTTTACCAAATTCAGACTTGTGTTCAGAAATGGAGGGCAGGGGGAAGGGAAGGAGAGACAAGCTGTTTTGTCTCACACCCCCTTTCTGCTGCCTCAGAGTGTAAGTTACACCGAATGCCATGTCGGTGCAAGCTAAAAGACTTTACTACTTACCCTGGTGTTTGGACTGACATACACCTGACTTGCAATGAACCCTGCTGTTTGTTGGGATTAGAAGTGCATGGGGCTTTAGCTATATAAAGTCTCTGCTTTGTGTAGTTTATATTTAGGTCCCCAACGGGTTAAACCACTTCATAGTGGGACTGAGATAAATGAAAGGTGTAGGAAGTGCCTAATAAGGCTGGCGTCTCTGAAAGAATGAGTAGAGTTATGCGCTATAGGGCGGGAGGTGAACATATGTATGCATAAAGTATTAACCTTACACTGCCTGAGATGTGTTGAGCAGAAATTGGTTCCTGTCTCTGCTCCAGAGTGTTCAGTGGCTTATGGCCCAGGAAGGGTCAATTTCTCTACGGTAATTGACCATGCCATGGGGTGGGCGGCTGGGCTGTGGGCACATCATGCTGTAGGGGCTGCAGGCAGACTGTGGTTTGTGAAGGGCTGTCGGCTTGCTCTGAAAAGGATGTTCTACTGTCCGAGCCCGGTGAGCAAAGTCAGGCAATAAATCCAGAGATAAACACAGATACGGCTGAGATCTCTTGGCAGAACAGTTCAAGTCGGGCTCTGGTATAAGAGAGAGATCCAGCCTTTATTGACAGCTTTGATTATTCTTTGTGAAGTCTTTTCAGTGCCTCACAAAGGAGGAAGTGGGTGTGTAAAAAAGACAGACCTGTATGAAAGACACGCACATGTACATATGATCAAGCCATTTTGAGCTGTCAGACTGTCCAGTCGTCTGCCTTTTGAACTGACACTGAATAGGCTCTAGAGGCTGGCCATCTGCAGCCACTGAGGGGCAACCCCAGGGCACAGTCCCCAGCCTCACTCCTTGAAGCAGCTTGGTGTTCCCTCTGTTAATAAATTGTGGACTATGTGGCTAGCTGGTCAGCTCCAACCATCTGGTTAGAACGGTTTCCCCCATACAGCCAGGAGCTGTTCCCAATCCATTTGATAACTCCTCCTTCTCTCCCCCTGGTCTTATACAAAGCAGCAGGATACTGGGCTTTGCAAGCAAATCTAGTGGCTGCACCTTGTAAACATTAAACAGTACTCCCAGCCCATGGTGCCGTTCAGGACTGGCCCCTCCATTTTACAGGCTAGGAAAACGGAAGTGACTTGCCCAAGGCTTCGTACCAAGTCTGTGTTGAAACCTGGACTAGAACTCTGTTGTTCCTAGGTCCTTGTGTTGGCCTGCTTTAATATATACATGATTCGTCTTGCGGTAGCCCCTAGGAGCTCCAGTCATGGTCCAGGACTCCGATGTGCTAGACACTGTACAAACACAGGACAAAAAGACAGACCCTGCCCCAAAGAGCTTACAGTTTTCCATCATTGTTCCAACTTGAAGTTCTAGTGATGGCACAAAGCCCAAGATCAAAGTTTAATTGCCCAGAACCTGCCTCCCTCCGGCAAAATAAACGTAGCCTTCATGTTTTCCTGTAACCCAGACAAGGTGGGCGGTTACATGATACTTTATAAATACTCTGGGAATGCAGTTCTCCACTCTAACCATCCAAATTAGGGCTGGCCAAGAAATGGTTTTCCCGTCCCATGAGAATTTTTGACATTTCAAAAAACTCTCCTGTCCCAAATCAGAAGGGAAAGTCAAAATCCTGACAATTTTTGCAAACCGAGATCCTCAGTGTTTTTGGTTCAGGTCAACTGAAACATTTCATTTCAATTTCAACCTTTTTTTTTAACCTTTCAGTGTAAATTATGAAAATTTCTAAATGAAAAGTCATTTCACACAACCCCTGCCCCCAAAAACTTTCCAGTTCAGTATTAGAAACAGGATGTTTCGACCATCTCTAAACTCTTTTTACCAACGTTTTTCAAAGCAGGTGTCTTGTTGAACCACGCCCGATTTTGCAAACAGTTTTGGTTTTGATGAATTGGCATTTTGGGGCAAAAAAACCAAAACACATTTAGGCAAAATTTCTGACTAGCCCTTGTACAAATTTGTACCGGTTATAGCAGAGACTGCAGTGTGGTGTGCTTTGCTGTACTCTGTTGTTTCTGCTTTCTAAACCCTTTAGAAATGGAACCTCTGGTATAAAGGGTTAATAAACGATGAACACCCTACTATAGGCATGTTGCAGACACGAGTAGCATATATGCGAGATCGTTGTAAGCACATCAGAAGACAGTTATAGACAACACGCTGACATCTAAGAATTGATTACTGTTTATGAAAACCTCTATTGATCATTGATTTAACCCTTTAATGACTGCTTAGAAATGGAACCTTAATGCCAAGCTCTTATATGGCACTTTCCCAGCAGTAGATTTCATAACACTTTACAAAAGAGGTCCGCATCATTATCCCAGTTTCACAGATGGGGAAACTGAGGCACGGAGCAGGGAACTGATATGCCTGAGCTGACCCAGCAGGTCAGAGCTGGGAATATGTCTCCTGAGTTCCAGTCCAGTGTTCTATCCAATAGGCCACACTGCTCAGACAAGAAATCATGGTGAGCAGTATCTCTTTATAAGGGAGACTCCCTAGGGGAAGGTGAGGCTGAGGGTTGATAACCTGTGTTAGCCACCCAGAGACTGGGGTGTATATGTGGAGCATGGGATCTCCTATAGCGCTCCACTCCCGTTGGAGTCATTGGCAAAACGCTCATTGAAGTCAATGGGGCAGAGCGAGGCCAATGCTAAGTGCTTCCAAAAATCCCACCTGTAGCTGCTTCTTTCTCCTCTTGCTTAGGCAGAGTAGGTATGAAGTGCACTAATTCCCTGGCCCCGGAGATGACTGAGTTGCTCGCCTTGTTGGGCTCGAAAATGTCCTGACTGCTACTAACACTCCTGCCTGGGGAAGCGAAGGACAAATCCAGCCTCCTGTCCATCCATCCCTGCAGGGGGCAGGAAGGAATTGTACCCCATTGGGCCCAGCATGGCCCGATGCGGAAGGGTTTGCTGCCCTCCGAAGCATCGAATATCGGCTGGCAGATCCCGCAGTGCTACATTCCCCACCCCCGTGCTGTCATATTGCCGCTGGGATCAGTGTTTTCATTAGGAAAAATCCTTTATTTCTTGCAATGCAGCAGGTTGGTTTGATTTCAGTTTTGAGAATGGCCTGGAACATTGGCCATGAAGACTCAGGGAGGGGGCAGGGGAGAAACATGTCTGCCCTCCCCTCTCCGAGAACCTCGAAGGGCCAGCGTCAAGTAGTGCAGGGAGGGGAACCTCTGTCCCAGTTTTTAATTCCCATCCACATACTGTGCTTGTCCTTCCCCAAATCTGGTTTCAGTCTGGCTCATCGGGCTGACAAGGTTAAGACACATCAGTTTCATAGCCAATGATACACAAGGCAGTGATGTGGCCAGCATCGCGTCCGACCACCTTTGACTGGCCTAACCTGATGGACCAGGTACCCATTTTGCAGCTAGGTGAACTGGAGGTGACCTTTCAGTGTGAGATCACGTCAGACTCAAATTCACAACCTTCAGGAATGCTGTCAAGCGCCTTAACCACTCAGCCACCGTATCTCTTGGAGCCGCATCAAAGCCAGGCGCCATCCGCAAGGCTGCTGGGGTTTGTTGCCGAAGCCTTGCGTGACTCTAGCGCAAGCCCGACTCTCCGATCCACTTTGTTTTCTTACTAGCCCACTCCCACCGTCAGCATGCCCTGGGAACTCGGGGCTGGCTAGGGCCTTGGCTGCACACCAGGTTTGTCCCAATTCCAGCCCCTGGCATAGCCACGCTGGTGCAGACGCCTGGTGCACGTGGCAACGCTGCAGTGTGGCGAATGCTAGGCTACAGCAGCTCACGCTAGGGGTTTGGCACGACCTGACTTCATGCAGGAGGTGTCTTTGGTCACTGGCAAGCAGGAAACCTGCCTCTAGGGAGGCAGTGGCCACTGTGCCCCAAGGCAAGCAACCCATTAGGGCAGCGTCTGGTCTCTTATCTCCAGGTGCCATCAAGATGATGAGGGCAGCAACTGCCACTTACCTTGCCTGGTTGTGTCAGCTCTCGGTGAGCCAGCCCATGATGTGTGACTGGTGCCATTTGAATCATAACACTTCCAGAAAACAAGGGGCGGCCCTGGGTTTTGAAAGAGGCTGCTGCCTTTTTCGTTTCGTTTCGTTTCGTTTCTTCCTTCTGTTCTCCTCCCTCTCTGCAGCCAATTGGCTCTCCTGGCTGGGGCTTGTTTGCCAACAGTGGACTTCCCTCCCATGCCACAGGTGGGTTTGCAGGGCCCTTGCCTATTTCTGGCAGCAGGCAGTCGTGTCCGTGTCCCCCCCCCCCCCCGGCCCCCGTACCCCCAGCTCTGCTCTGATTATGATAATCAGGTGAAGAATGCAGCTAGGTGGTGTTTTTCTTCCTAGTTCTTCCAGTCATTTAAAGGGCTGCTCCGCCCCAGGACTGTTAGAACTGTTAGAAGGCCTAATCATTAAAGCTGCCCATAACCGCTATCCTTAGGCATGCACAGGGGGTTAGATCATAGAATCATAGAATCATAGAATATCAGGGTTGGAAGGGACCCCAGAAGGTCATCTAGTCCAACCCCCTGCTCAAAGCAGGACCAAGTCCCAGTTAAATCATCCCAGCCAGGGCTTTGTCAAGCCTGACCTTAAAAACCTGTAAGGAAGGAGATTCTACCACCTCCCTAGGTAACGCATTCCAGTGTTTCACCACCCTCTTAGTGAAAAAGTTTTTCCTAATATCCAATCTAAACCTCCCCCATTGCAACTTGAGACCATTACTCCTCGTTCTGTCATCTGCTACCATTGAGAACAGTCTAGAGCCATCCTCTTTGGAACCCCCTTTCAGGTAGTTGAAAGCAGCTATCAAATCCCCCCTCATTCTTCTCTTCTGCAGACTAAACAATCCCAGCTCCCTCAGCCTCTCCTCATAAGTCATGTGCTCTAGACCCCTAATCATTTTTGTTGCCCTTCGCTGGACTCTTTCCAATTTATCCACATCCTTCTTGTAGTGTGGGGCCCAAAACTGGACACAGTACTCCAGATGAGGCCTCACCAGTGTCGAATAGAGGGGAACGATCACGTCCCTCGATCTGCTCGCTATGCCCCTACTTATACATCCCAAAATGCCATTGGCCTTCTTGGCAACAAGGGCACACTGCTGACTCATATCCAGCTTCTCGGCCACTGTCACCCCTAGGTCCTTTTCCGCAGAACTGCTGCCTAGCCATTCGGTCCCTAGTCTGTAGCGGTGCATTGGGTTCTTCCGTCCTAAGTGCAGGACCCTGCACTTATCCTTATTGAACCTCATCAGATTTCTTTTGGCCCAATCCTCCAATTTGTCTAGGTCCTTCTGTATCCTATCCCTCCCCTCCAGCGTATCTACCACTCCTCCCAGTTTAGTATCATCCGCAAATTTGCTGAGAGTGCAATCCACACCATCCTCCAGATCATTTATGAAGATATTGAACAAAACCGGCCCCAGGACCGACCCCTGGGGCACTCCACTTGACACCGGCTGCCAACTAGACATGGAGCCATTGATCACTACCCGTTGAGCCCGACAATCTAGCCAGCTTTCTACCCACCTTATAGTGCATTCATCCAGCCCATACTTCCTTAACTTGCTGACAAGAATGCTGTGGGAGACCGTGTCAAAAGCTTTGCTAAAGTCAAGAAACAATACATCCACTGCTTTCCCTTCATCCACAGAACCAGTAATCTCATCATAAAAGGCGATTAGATTAGTCAGGCATGACCTTCCCTTGGTGAATCCATGCTGACTGTTCCTGATCACTTTCCTCTCCTCTAAGTGCTTCAGGATTGATTCTTTGAGGACCTGCTCCATGATTTTTCCAGGGACTGAGGTGAGGCTGACTGGCCTGTAGTTCCCAGGATCCTCCTTCTTCCCTTTTTTAAAGATGGGCACTACATTAGCCTTTTTCCAGTCATCCGGGACTTCCCCCGTTCGCCACGAGTTTTCAAAGATAATGGCCAAGGGCTCTGCAATCACAGCCGCCAATTCCTTCAGCACTCTCGGATGCAATTCGTCCGGCCCCATGGACTTGTGCACGTCCAGCTTTTCTAAATAGTCCCTAACCACCTCTATCTCTACAGAGGGCTGGCCATCTCTTCCCCATTTTGTGATGCCCAGCGCAGCAGTCTGGGAGCTGACCTTGTTAGTGAAAACAGAGGCAAAAAAAGCATTGAGTACATTAGCTTTTTCCACATCCTCTGTCACTAGGTTGCCTCCCTCATTCAGTAAGGGGCCCACACTTTCCTTGGCTTTCTTCTTGTTGCCAACATACCTGAAGAAACCCTTCCTGTTACTCTTGACATCTCTTGCTAGCTGCAGCTCCAGGTGCGATTTGGCCCTCCTGATATCTTTCCTACATGCCCGAGCAATATTTTTATACTCTTCCCTGGTCATATGTCCAACCTTCCACTTCTTGTAAGCTTCTTTTTTATGTTTAAGATCCGCTAGGATTTCACCATTAAGCCAAGCTGGTCGCCTGCCATATTTACTATTCTTTCAACTCATCGGGATGGTTTGTCCCTGTAACCTCAACAGGGATTCCTTGAAATACAGCCAGCTCTCCTGGACTCCCTTCCCCTTCATGTTAGTCCCCCAGGGGATCCTGGCCATCTGTTCCCTGAGGGAGTCGAAGTCTGCTTTCCTGAAGTCCAGGGTCCGTATCCTGCTGCTTACCTTCCTTCCCTGCGTCAGGATCCTGAACTCAACCAACTCATGGTCACTGCCTCCCAGATTCCCATCCACTTTTGCTTCCCCCACTAATTCTACCCGGTTTGTGAGCAGCAGGTCAAGAAAAGCGCCCCCCCTAGTTGGCTCCCCTAGCACTTGCACCAGGAAATTGTCCCCTACGCTTTCCAAAAACTTCCTGGATTGTCTATGCACCGCTCTATTGCTCTCCCAGCAGATATCAGGAAAATTAAAGTCACCCATGAGAATCAGGGCATGCGATCTAGTAGCTTCCGTGAGTTGCCGGAAGAAAGCCTCATCCACCTCATCCCCCTGGTCCGGTGGTCTATAGCAGACTCCCACCACTACATCACTCTTGTTGCACACACTTCTAAACTTAATCCAGAGACACTCAGGTTTTTCCACAGTTTCGTACCGGAGCTCTGAGCAGTCATACTGCTCCCTTACATACAGTGCTACTCCCCCACCTTTTCTGCCCTGCCTGTCCTTCCTAAACAGTTTATAACCATCCATGACTGTACTCCAGTCATGTGAGTTATCCCACCAAGTCTCTGTTACTCCAATCACGTCATAGTTCCTTGACATCACCAGGACCTCCAGTTCTCCCTGCTTGTTTCCAAGGCTTTGTGCATTTGTATATAAGCACTTGAGATAACCTGTTGATCGCCCCTCATTCCCAGTATGAGGCAGGAGCCCTCCCCTCACAGACATTCCTGCCTGTGCTTCAAACCAAACTTAAAATCACAGCCAGATAGGTCTGCGGATGCTGATTCAGGTTGGACACAAGCAGGCATCTCTTTCCAGCCTGTTTCCTCTTTTACTTGGTGGTGGTTTGGGGGCAGAGCAGGGCCATGGGCGTTAGGACAGTGACTAGGTTTTGAGGTCAGAAGGGACAGGACAAGCCCCAATCTGATGCATAACACAGGCCAGAGAATGCCACCCCAGCTTCCTGCATCGCGTCCGGTGGGTTCTGCTTGAGTATAGCTGTGAGGATGGCACTGGTGATCTTGAGGAAGATGAGCACATGGTGTCCCCCACCCCGTGTATGGCAGGTAAGCAGGGTGTGAATGCAGGACCTTCAGAGTTGCAGCACTTGAGCTAAAGGAGACCCCTGCATGCGCACATGCTCAGTCCTCCCAACCTCCCACGTGTCCATGAATTAGGGCTGTATCCTTGTCCCCATTCTACGGAAACACACTGAGGGGAAGTGACCTCCCAACTCCCTCCGCAGCCAGAGGAGGCAATAGCTTCCTGGTGCTGTGCCCGGACCTGTGCTCCCTGCCTTTGTAGGTGAAAATCCCGCTTTTAGTTCCAGCACTTCCACTGTGTGATCCAACAGCAAGTTACTCCCCCGCTCTGTGCCTCAGTTTCCCCTACTGTAAAATGGGGATAACAATCCTGGCTCATCTCGCAGGGGGGTGATGAGTCGGAAGAGTGGCAAGCGTGACTGTGAATTGGGAATCTCCCTTTGAAAGCCTCCATGATTTTGCATGGGCCTGGCAAACCATAAGGGCCCAGTCCTGAGAGGTGCTGATCACCTGCTGCCTCAATTTCTCAGGACCTCTCAAGCCTGGGTCCTTTTAAGCTGCTGTAGAATCTCTGCTGGTGATCCAGCACTTGCGTGCTTGCGTGGCGGTGGTAGGTTCTAGGCACTAATTCGAGTCTGATTGGGTGTTGGGAAGATGCCCGTGATTCACAGGGCACCGTACATCCCAGCCCCAGCTACACCCTGTCCGCTTTGCACCCACCTAACTCTGTATCATGCTGCTGCCTGGTGTTAAACCCTGTACAGTCACAGCTTCTGTGATCAAAGGGCATGGCAGACCAGTGATAGCTATAAAGTCAGGCCCACAAACTGTCCGTGCAATGTCTCTGTACCGAAGGCAGCAAGTAAATTGCTGATCTGGCCCTGACGCTTCTTTTAATGACCGGTTTGAGCCCCAGTGCTCCAAGCCTTGGGGCACTGAGAGTGTTTAATGACCAGCTAGGAGAGCTGCTGGCTCAGTATAATTACTCCAGGCTGCTTATTTATCCTGCATCCATTGGTGGGGTAGCTGTGCTCCTTGCAGAAATTGAAGTGAAGTGGCCCAAATCGAAACCATCCTATTTATCTAAGGTACTTATATGGTTTTCATCACCGTAGTAACTGAGCACCTCACACTCTTTAACACCCTTCTGATGTAGAGCAGTGCTCTGATGGGGAACTGAGGCACAGAGAGGCAAAGTGACTTGTCCAACATCACACAGGAAGTCTGTGGCAGAGCAGGGAATTGTGGGACACCCAGTTCTTCCCAAGTCTGAAGCTAGACTGTCCTTCCTCTGTACTATTATTATTATCCAACGTCTACCACCCCTGGCCATGCGCAGGATAAATGCACTCTGGCTATAGGTCTTGTCCACACTAGGGGCTTTTAGCCACGCTTGTAGCTACATCAATGGAAACCTCTAGTGGAGACACTGCACTGGTGTAAGATACGGCTTGCAATGGTGCAACTTACCATGACTGCAAACCACATTGGTGCGGTGCATCTACACTAGAGGTTTACACTGGTGGCTAAATACCCCAGTGTAGACGAAGCCAAAGTGCACTGCACTCTTAATAGCAGCCGTGCTCTGGCTCTGGACCAGAAGAGGAAGTAAATTCCAGAGCATAGGGCTCTCCTCTAGGGACACTGCTGTCCATCCCTGGAGTTCAGACTTTGGGACCGATGGCTGTAGGGGCAAAGAGCATCTTACAAACACAGAGGAAGGGAAGGTATCAGTTATCTGTCCCCAAGAGAAATACCGTAACTGACCAGTGTGTGCAACACAGCCGTCTAGGGGATGAGCCTGGAATGGCTCAGCTGTGTCGCGTATCCCCTATACACCCAAAAAGAGTCACCTTTGGTTCAAGCTGTGAAGTTCTGTGCTTTTGGAGCAGGAGGGCCTGAATTATTATCCCTGCTGCTGCCATGAAGTTCCAGCTGCCCTGGGGCACAGCCCAGCAGCTAACATGCCTAGCAGTCTCAGATTTGTTACAATGCCACACAAAAAGAAGAGATCAGTTCCTAGCATTGGGAGCAGGCAGCGTCGGAGAACAGGTTGACTCTGGAAGGCTGAGCAGGTGTGAGGGTGGAGAGATGAGCTGTGTGGAAGGAGACATGAAGTCATGCTCTAAGGAAACACCCAGCCGAGATGATTGGGTGGTGCGTAGGAGGAAATGAGCTGAAATGCAGGAGGGATCCAGGCAGGGTAAAACTTGCAGGGTGAGGGCGAGACCATGGCCTGGTGCCTTTAACACTCAGGAAGAGGGAGTATTTTTCAGACTCTTCTTTCTTAAAAAACAAAGTGCTGAGGTCATAGTGGTGCTCGTCCCACCCCTTCAGTCTCTGCAAAAATGGGCCGAGCTATTTATATGAGCATGAGGCACCCAGTGCTGGGGATGGGCCAAAAGGCCGAGGAGGGGAACGCCTTGTTTTCATTCACAGAACTAGTCCACTCGCAGTAAATATGCGTGGAATGCTATGAAATTCCAAGGTCATGTGATTAATAGTCTTTAGCCAATCAGATCCCAGCATTCAAAAGATGTGTTTAGTGATGCCCCTCTCTCGATTTAAATGCTGTCTCCTTGCACTTTGGGTAAAGCGATGCTGGGAGTTTGTTTGGTTGCTGTGTACAGTGCATCTGGTTTATTGAAGACTCCTGGTATGCTTATTTCTTTTTTATGTATGGAAATTGTAGTCCTTGTATGTTAGCAACTCTCATGATTTTATTATGAGTCTCACAATATTTGATATTTTTCTTAAATCCCCAGCTGTTGGAATCAGGTTATTAGCTGAGGAGCTCTGTTTTTTTAAAGTCTGTTTTTTAGCTCTTGTGGTTGCAGAGAAAATCTTTAAAAATGTGACCCCCAAATGTTCCAGCACTAAAAGGCCAATAAAGGAACCCAAAATACGTTATTTTTTCAACCTCCCGATTTTTGAGCAAATCTTCTCATTTTTGGTGGGGCTAGAGTCCTGATTTTTGAACTCTTTTAAGTTCAGATTACAGAAAGTGGCTGCAAGGAAAAACAACAGTAATGTCTCCCTGAGAGAGAGAGTGCACAGTGTGTTGCATCTCCTTTGTAATAAGCTGCAACAGCTCTGGGAACAAACATGGCTGCTTTCTGTATGTCCTGGCACTACATGTCACAGTTACATAGTTCATAGATTCTAAGGCCAGAAGGGACCATTGGGACCATGTAGTCTGACCTCCTGTATAGCACAGGCCAGGGAACGTCACTGAAATAATTCCTGATTGAATTCGAGCCGTTCTTCTAGAAAAACATCCAATCTTAATTTAAGAACTGCCAGTGACGGCACATCCAGCACACCCCTTAGTAAGCTGTTCCAATGGTTAATTACCCTCACTGTTAAAAACATATATACCTCATGTCCAGTCTGAATTTGTCTAGCTTCGACTTCCAGCTGTTGGCTCTTTTTGTCTGCTATACTGATGAGCCCATTATCAAATATTTGTTCCCTATGAAAGTATGTACAGACTGTGATCAAGTCACTCCTCAACCTTCGTTTTATTAAGGTGAATAGGCTCAGGGAGCTCAATCTATCATTATACGGTATGTTCTATCACTATACAGCCCGTGAAATGCACTGGAGTAGAGTATGCTGATAATAATCCACCATGCTTTATTATTCTTTCACTCAAAACACAGACACATCCAGCTTGCTGCTACGAATTCTGGGTTTCAGAGTCCACCAGCCCCTTCTTGCACTAAGTCCCATAATTAGAATTGCTACTTGAAGTACTCTGGGCCCACTTCTGCCCTCAAATACATGCTCACCACTCCCATTGCAGTCAGTGGGAGTTGTATGCACGTGTTGAACTTGCACACCCAGTGTGTGTGTGTGGCCATGTTACAGAATCCATTGCAAGTTGTTCAGTGTCCACAAAACCAGATGACCAGAGTCAAACCTGTGAGAACCTCCCCACAAATAAGTGTGTGTGTGTGTGTGTGAGAGAGAGAGAGAGAGAGAGAGAGAGAGCCATGTACAGGAAACCATTGTGTTACCAATAGAACCTGGTTGTGGGGAGAATTTGATGGCCAATCTAGGAACCTCACTGCCAGGGAGGAGTATAAAAATATTGCTCGGGCATGCAGGAGTGAAATCAGGAGGGCCAAATCACATCTGGAGTTGCAGCTAGCAAGAGATGTTAAGAGTAACAAGAAGGGTTTCTTCAGGTATGTTGGCAACAAGAAGAAAGTCAAGGAAAGTGTGGGCCCCTTACTGAATGAGGGAGGCAACCTAGTGACAGAGGATGTGGAAGAAGCTAATGTACTCAATGCTTTTTTTGCCTCTGTCTTCACGAACAAGGTCAGCTCCCAGACTACTGCACTGGGCAGCACAGCATGGGGAGGAGGTGACCAGCCCTCTGTGGAGAAAGTAGTGGTTCGGGATTATTTAGAAAAGCTGGACGTGCAAAAGTCCATGGGGCCAGATGCGTTGCATCCGAGAATGCTAAAGGAGTTGGCGGATGTGATTGCGGAGCCATTGTCCATTATCTTTGAAAACTCATGGCGATCGGGGGAAGTCCCGGACGACTGGAAAAAGGCTAATGTAGTGCCCATCTTTAAAAAAGGGAAGAAGGAGGATCCTGGGAACTACAGGCCAGTCAGCCTCACCTCAGTCCCCGGAAAAATCATGGAGCAGGTCCTCAAGGAATCAATTCTGAAGCACTTAGATGAGAGGAAAGTGATCAGGAACAGTCAGGATGGATTCACCAAGGGCAAGTCATGCCTGACTAATCTAATTGCCTTCTATGACGAGATAACTGGTTCCGTGGATGAAGGGAAAGCAGTGGATGTATTGTTCCTTGACTTTAGCAAAGCTTTTGACACTGTCTCCCACAGTATTCTTGTCAGCAAGTTAAAGTATGGGCTGGATGAATGCACTATAAGGTGGATAGAAAGCTGGCTAGATTGTCGGGCTCAACGGGTAGTGATCAATGGCTCCATGTCTAGTTGGCAGCCAGTATCAAGCGGAGTGCCCCAAGGGTCGGTCCTGGGGCAGGTTTTGTTCAATATCTTCATAAATGATCTGGAGGATGGTGTGGACTGCACCCTCAGCAAGTTTGCAGATGACACTAAACTGGGAGGAGTGGTAGATACGCTGAAGGGTAGGGATAGGATACAGAGGGACCTAGACAAATTGGAGGATTGGGCCAAAAGAAATCTGATGAGGTTCAACAAGGACAAGTGCAGAGTCCTGCACTTAGGACGGAAGAATTCCATGCACCGCTACAGACTAGGGACCGAATGGCTAGGCAGCAGTTCTGCAGAAAAAGACCTAGGGGTGACAGTGGACAAGAAGCTGGATATGAGTCAACAGTGTGCCCTTGTTGCCAAGAAGGCCAATGGCATTTTGGGATGTATAAGTAGGGGCATTGCCAGCAGATCGAGGGACGTGATCGTTCCCCTCTATTCGACATTGGTGAGGCCTCATCTGGAGTACTGTGTCCAGTTTTGGGCCCCACACTACAAGAAGGATGTGGAAAAATTGGAAAGCGTCCAGCGGAGGGCAACAAAAAATTATTAGGGGACTGGAACACATGACTTATGAGGAGAGGCTGAGGGAACTGGGATTGTTTAGTCTACAGAAGAGAAGAATGAGGGGGGATTTGATAGCTGCTTTCAACTACCTGAAAGGGGGTTCCAAAGAGGATGGATCTAGACTATTCTCAGTGGTAGCGGATGACAGGACAAGGAGCAATGGTCTCAAGGTGCAGTGGGGGAGATTTAGGTTGTATATTAGGAAAAACTTTTTCACTAGGAGGGTGGTGAAACACTGGAATGCGTTACCTAGGGAGATGGTGGAATCTCCTACCTTAGAAGTTTTTAAGGTCAGGCTTGACAAAGCCCTGGCTGGATGATTTAGTTGGGGATTGGTCTTGCTTTGAGCAGGGGGTTGGACTAGATGACCTCCTGACGTCCCTTCCAACCCTGATATTCTATGATTCTAAGTTATTGCCACATACAACTTCATAGTAACAGCAGGGATAGAACTTGAATTCCGCTCTTACTGAGCTGCAGGATAATCTCCATTAGCAATTGGGTTTATGATACACAGCTAAGCTGTTGACAGTTTTCAGAGTAATAGCCGTGTTAGTCTGTATCCACAAAAAGAAAAGGAGTACTCCAATTGCTAATGGAGACTAACAGTTTATTAGAGCATAAGCTTTCGTGAGCTACAGCCCACTTCATTGGATGCCTGCAGTGGAAAATACAGTGGGGAGATTTTATATACACAGAGAACATGGAACAATGGGTGTTACCATAAGCAGGAGAGAAAAAAAAAACCTTTTGTAGTGATAATCAAGTTGGGCCATTTCCAGCAGTTGACAAGAACCTGTGAGGAACAGTACAGAGGGGGAATATAAACATGGGGAAATAGTTTTACTTTGTGTAATGACACAGCAACTCCCAGTCTCTATTCAAGCTTAATGTAATGGTGTCCAGTTTGCAAATGAATTGCAATTCAGCAGTCTCTTGTTGGAGTCTGTTTCTGAAGTTTTTTTATTGTAATATTGCGACTTTTAGGTCTGTAACCGAGTGACCAGAGAGATTGAAGTGTTCTCCGACTGGTTTTTCAATGTTATAATTCTTGACGTCTGATTTGTGTCCATTTATTCTTTAGAGGGCAGAGGTGCATGTGAACACCCACACACACTCTTGTCAGTTATTTAAATGCCTTTAGTTTGCCTCATCCCTATCTGTGTTGCTGCAGTGCTGATAGGTAATGAGCTCAATGCAACAGCAGGATGGACAGGCCAGGTATGCATGGAATCTGCAGATCCTGTCATTACCTGACTGTGTGAGGATGCTTCACAGAGCAGCCACAACAGCTGAGAAATCACCCGGGCCTCAGGCAAAAACAATCTGAGACCCAGCCAGGCCGCAGACCGAAGAAGAAGCCAAGCAAAGCTGCAACAGCCTCTGCATTTCCCATGGATAGATGATGTGCTCCAAGAAGAGTGGGGTTTCTCCCCCGTGATCCTCCGGCTAGATCCTGACCCGTCCCTGCTTCCATGCAGCGCAGTGGGCCATGGGGGAACAGAGAGAAGGATTCAGCGTCCAGCGAGGAAATGGTTGTCAGACTCACAACGGTTCCAGCTGCACATGAACAAACGATGGCATAGTCCTGGGACCGCTTTTCAAGGAGAAACGCTTCCTGCTCTTGGACTGAGTGCGGGGCCCAGCTCTGCCAAGAAGGACAAAACCGGCAGGAGATCAGGGCGGTGGAATGTCCCAGCAGCTGAGTGATGCTGTCAGAGGGCGATGAGGGCAACTGGAAATCTACTGCTCCTCCTCTCCTCCAAGGATTTCTATCTCTATTAGCAATGGATTTTTTTATTTATAGAGCACGTATGTATATACCTGCACACATACAGATCACTAACAGAGGCAGTGGCATTTCGACCCTGAGACCTAACAGGGTGCTAATAAAAGATATGACAAAGAGTAGTGGAAACCTGCCAGCTGCCATGAGGAATGTCTCTCCTAGGAAATTGTACAATCCAATCTGCTGGATTGTCTCTGCCTGAACCCCCAGGGCTGACCTTTTTTTGTGCCCAGGACAGGGAAAATAAACAGAGGGCAGACCTTGGGCAAGTCATTTCCTTGCCCCATGCCTCAGTTTCCCCATTTATAAAATAGGGATCGTGATACTGACCTGCTTTTTAAAGCACTTTGAGTTCTACCGATGAAAAGCGAATGGGGTAATTATTATGAATTCTTTTAATGTTCTTCACCTTGTGCTTGAACTCTTCAGTTAAAGTGCTACAGTACAGCTTTCAGTATTGTTCTGTACAGTCCCTGACACAAAGTGTAGTGTTTTAGCCACACAATTGTTATGCCTTTGTGTTCTCTGTACTGCACCTTTTAAATCTTGGAAGGATTCTGCTTACCTGTAAAGAAGAGATGGCTGCTGTGTCCAGTTCAATGCAGATGTTGGCGAGGAGACTTCACTTTGGTTCTTTCTTGTTCCCTTCTAGTGAGTAGTAGGACAGAGGACAGTGGCGCTTTGTGTAGCTTTGTGCAGCTCAGGTGCCGTGAGCCCACCCAAGATGGTGAAGGATGGGACAAAACTGCGAAATGGTTTGTCGTAACAGAATGATAGGATCCATTAGGAAAGGGATAGCTACTAAAACAGAAAATATCATACTGCCAGTATATAAATCCATGGTATGCCCACACCCTGAATACTGCATACAGGCCTGGCTGTTCAATCTCAAAAAAGATATATTAGAAATGGAAAAGGTGCAGAAAAGGGCAACAAAATTGATTAGGGGATGGAACAGCTTCCATACAAGGAGAGACTAAAAACAGTCCATACTGTGACTGTTCATTTTAGAAAAGAGATGACTAAAAAGTCTATAAAATAATGAATGGAGAAAATGAATAGAGACGTGACATCTACCATTTCATATAACACAAGAAGTAAAGGTCACTTGGTAAAATTAATAGGCAGCATGTTTAAAACAAAAGGAAGTACTTCACACAGTGCATGGTCAACCTGTGGAACTCATTGCCTTGGGATGTTGTGAAGGCCAAAAGTATAACTGGATTAAAAAAAGAATTAGATAAATTCATGGAGGAAAGGTCCATTAGTGGCTGTTAGCCAAGATGGTCAGGGATGCAACCCCATGCTCCGGGTGTCCCTAAATCTCCGACTGCCAGAAGCTGGGACTGGATGACAGGGTATGGATCACTCGATAATTGCCCTGTTCTGTTCATTCCCTGTGAAGCATCTGGCACTGGCCACTGTCAGTAGACAGGATACAGAACTGGGCTGACCCAGTATGGCTGTTCTTATGTAATATCCGCAGGTTTGGGGGTGAGATCTTATAGTAACCAGGTGTCTCGGGGGGTTGCAGCCTCTAGGGAGAAGAGGCAGATGCTGCCTTTCAGCCAGGGCATATACAGCATGTGATGAAATTAACAAGAAATGTTCCAGGGAGCTAACTGGGCTGAGGGTCTGTTGCCTTAGGAACAAGAAGCACCTGGTTAGAGCCAAGGATAGATAGCAGGTGGGGTGAAGTTAGCCCAGCTCCAGTATCTTAAAGGCACAGACCTTGAGTGCAGGGGGACGATGAAGCTGTCTAGCACATGGAGACGGGGCTGAAATTTCAAGTGATGATTCCATCATTCGGATTTGCTGTTTGATTAGCAGGAGCCGGGGCGTGTAATGGAGTTACCAAGAGGCCCGCTGTGATGGCTGCGGGTAGCAGAGGGAAGGCGAGCCATGTTCTTGTCAGCCAGGCACTGGGTAATTCACTTCCCCTCTAAGAGCTTCCAGGAGACTTCTTGTCACCAACAAGGCTCTTACATCAGCAATAACTAAAGGTATCTCACTGGGGCTGTGGTTCCATTGTGGGGAGCCCCTAGGGCCAGAGAACAGACCTCGGGTGATCTGTGGTCACTGGGGCCCTGGTTATGGCTCTCTGAGCTATAATGTGCCTGATCATTTTAAAATGCTGGGCTGAGCCCCGGATGCCCCCTGCCCCCTAAAGGGAAACCCTCCTTATAGCCACAGGTTCAAATCCCTGCAGGTCTGAGTGAGCCCCTCAACCAAAGCTTGAGTCCAATGTGGCATGGAAGGGTTTTTCCCAGCAAGAACTTGAACTCCTGCTTGCTCTACCCAGACCTCAAAGATCCAGGGCACTTTATAGATGAGCAGGGGTTTTGTTCAGATGGCCTTGGCCAAAATGTTTCCTTTTACATGTATTGTTCTGCTGCATGCTAGCTGGCTGCCACCTTCCACCCCAGAGGTAGCTGCATTTCGGTGGCGGTGGTTCACGAAGCATTCTCAATGTGTGAAACCGCATTATACTGCGTGAGATGCTACCTAGATAGGTGTGAATTAGAAGGCTACCTCCATATGCTAAAGGGTACAGATGGTATTAGGGTAATGATAACAGCAGAGCTCTGAGATTTTTGTTCACGATAGTTGGACAGCCGGGATGGTGGGGTTGTTGGCCCATTCAGCCAATGATTGTCGGGCGGAGGTGAAGTTCATTCCCATGGTGCTACCCTATTGGTTTTTGAAATGCTGCTGCGAAAAGTTGTCCCGGGCATTTCTTATGATTTCAGGAAGTGAAAGGTTGCAGCTGTGATGTCAAAGCCATGAGCTAGTCACCCTCTGGTGGCATCCTAGTTTGAGTATAAATATTTTGGGAGAGTTCTTGCTCTGTCTCTTAGGTAGCTACTCAGGAATTTAGACCGTTCTGAGTGGCATGTAGCCTAGTGCTTAGGGCAAGGGCTCCTGGGTTCTCTAAACCTTCTCTTTAGGTCTGTTTTCCCCATCCATACAATGGGAAGAATAATTTCAAGGCCAGCAGAAGTCTTGAAATGCTTGGTTTGAAACTGATGGCCAGTCTCCCATCTCTTTCCCCTCTTCCTGCCAACACTACTACCGTTTTGTTTTCCAGGTATGGAAGGTGTTTAACATGGCCACATGCGCGGAGAGGCCAGACCCAGTGGATGAATGTCAGGAATAGTGGAGGGGAGGGAGGAGAGGTCTGAAATATTCAAACAGCCTCTAATGTGGGGGCCGTTCAGATCCAGATGCAAGTATCATGTCTGCTGTCTCTAGCAAGCCATAGATCAATCCAAACGTATATCCTGGGCCCTGGCAGAGGTTGGCTGTTGTAGCTAGTGCTTGAAAAGATCCACTTAGGTTTAGGTTTAGGGCTGAACTATGTGGAATGCGGAGGCCAGGGATGAGCCAGTCTCTGCAGTGTATCTCAAAGCCCTGGCTGCACCATGGTGCAGTGGATAAAGCACAAGATGGGGAGTCCAGAGATCTGGGTTTCGTTTGCAACCCTGCCACTGCCTTCCTGTGTGACTTGGAGCATGTCACGTCACCTGTCTGTGCCTCGGTTTCCCCAGTCTATAAAATGGGGATAATGACCCTTTTCCACCTTTTGTAAAGCGCTTTGAGATCCAGGGCTGAAAAGAGATCAAGTACTGTTATTAAAGTAACCCCAAGCAGAGCAAATGGACAGGGTTGGAGTCCAGAGCCACAATGGAACTGGTGTTGCTTTTTTTGTTTTGTTTTTTTAATGTCTTTTGTTCTTGCCTTGCTGGTCCCTGTCTCTCCCTGTGCAGCAGCAGCCAGCAAGCCTGGAGAATGCTCCAGATCTTGGAGGCGAAGGGGAGAGAGAGCCTGGCGCTCTTTTGGGAGACAGCCGGGCCTGTCGTTTTTTGCAATCACAGGCTGTGATTCCAGTTGCAGTGGGACTCGTTAGCTGCTTCTGATCCGACCGAACCAGATGTGCTCAGGGCGTTTGCCTTGGCGAAGGGGCCGCTGCACAGGAAAGGGGCGGGTGGGGGATAAGTAGAAGCCAGGATATTTCAGCAATGCACACATCAGCCGCGCTGTGAAGGTCAAAGCCTGGCCACTGTGTTCATGGCTGGAGATGGAATGTGAGGGGCTGGGCTTTCCAAGCAGCAGGGAGCTGGGGAGCTTTGCTTTTTGATTCCACCTCGGTTAAAAAGTGGAGTGCTGGAGCGGTGAGGAGACCAGACGGAGCCCCAGGTGCCTCCCTCTCTGTGGGAAGGTGCTCCCTGGCCCAGAGCTGTAAAGCTAGTTGCCTGCTGCATCTAGAGTTGCCATCCCTCCAGGATTGTCCTGCGGTCTCCAGGAATTTAAAGATTAATCTTGACTGAAAGATTACGTCATGTGACACAACCTTCCAGCCAAAATTGGCAACCCTAGCTGGATCTTGTGAGTCCCAGGAACTGGGATCCTACCACTCTCGGGATCCTACCACCTGGTGATGTACCCCCAGGCCGTCTCCTGCTGCTCAGGGCTGGCACCAGCTGCACTAGCGAAGGGACTGATTCCAGGGTCGCCACTCGCCAGTCCACCTCATTCACCTTCCCCTACAGAGGCTCTCGCACACGGTCATTCACGTCATGCCTGCATGTGCGCACACACAATTGCACACAACATGCACGCGCACTCGCACTCCTACATCCTGGCACGTACATGTAAACACATGCAGTCATGCTAACACCAGGGGGTTTTAATCTCCAATTGCAGAGCCAGGCTTCCTAGGTTACAGGGAACAACTGCATAGTTTTGAGGTTAATAATTCAACATCTTCCCAAGCCTGGCCAAGGCTCCTGAGGGGGAGGCGGGGAGCATTATATTCCTGTGGGATTAACTAACCCCTTCATCCTACAATAATAAACCTCTAGCCCCTTAAAGTACCAGTGTCTCAGTGGTATAATGTGTGACCAGGGGCAAGTCACTTAACCTCTCTGTGGCTCAGTTCCCCATCTGTGCAATGGAGATAATACTTCCTACCTCACTGGGTGCTGTGAGCCTAGATACATTCATGGTCGTGAGCTGCTCAGACACGACCGTAATGAGGGGCCAGGTAAATATCTAAGGCAGATAGCTGGGAGTTCTGCTTGCATGCGCCCCAAGTGACGACTGAGGAGGACCCTTGGGAACTGGTCCTACGTCTGACTCTGTCGTACGGCCCTGCGGGAGAGGGAGCCAAATCCTGCAGCTGGATGTTAAACAGGGTTGGCTAATGTTACAGCCATTAATCACCTTTGTAGATAGTGCAGGCTAAGATCTGAAGGGAGCCAATGAGCTAATCGGTCTCTTCCTTCTCTGACTGCTCCTGTCATTATAGGCTCCTGGTAATGAAATCTCCCACTTCATGGCTAAGCTGGCCGTTTGCAGGGGGTGAGTGTGGAAGGAATTTTCCCCCTACCCCCTGCATTGCTTGGCTCAAGTGTATTCTGGAAGAGTTTCTGTCGTCCTCGCAAGCGGTGGCTGTTGGCTACTGCCCGGGGGGAGGCAGGGAGCTGGGTCAGAATGATGGGCACAATATGCGGTGGCAAATATTATAGTCCTAGAAAATGCTCCAAGAGTAGGAAAGGGAGGGCAGACTTGTGGGCGAGGCATTGTGCTGGGCCTCAGGAGAGCTGGGTTCAATTCCTGGCTCTGCAACAGACTCCTTGTGGGACTTGGGCAAGTCACTTAGTCTCTCGGCATCTGTAGTGCCCTTTGTCTGTGTAGTCTATTGTAAGCTGGTTGAGGCAGAGACTCTCTTACTGTGTGCAATGGTGTCCTCAGCTCAGCTGGTGCTGGAATAAGCCGCATTGCATTGCTCCTTGCAAGTGAAAGCCCGGATTGGCCCCCCACACTGGAGTTGCTCCTGATTGACAAGAGGAGAGTCAGCACCTAAATCCTCCCAGGTGTCCTCAACCCCAGAGTATGTGTCTGGCCAGAGAAGCCCTTGCCTTCTGATGTTGCATCGGAGGGGGCCTCTTGTTAGGGCAGCTCCTTTCTGGAGGAGAGCGTTTCTTCTTGCTGCAGGCCTGCTCTGTCCAGAGAGGTTGGGTAACTCTCTCCGCCCTTCCGGCTGTGTTTACATTCAGGCGTTCTTTGTCCTTTTGCCTCTCCAGTGTGGGGTTTTTGGCCGGGCTCCTGGCCAGGAGCTGATCGGACACATGCAAGTGGGATTTGCGGGCTGCTGTTTTGTTTCCAGCTGGAGGAGCGTGTGGGGCTGGGGATGAGAGGAGCAGCATTAGTGTCCAGGGCAGGGAGCGGGGTAACAGCATCCAGCTGCAGCTTTGCCTGCCAGAATAGCCTTTGACTGCTTTTACGTTTCTGTGCTTGTCCAAGTGGGGGATGGAAAGCCGTGGCTCGAGTTAGGCAGAGGGCATGCAAGATTCACCCACGCCGCCGTTCTGCCCCTGACTGCCCGTCCTCCTGACGGGCAGCATGCCATGGTGTTCCAGCCCAGGGCTCCTTCCCCACAGGCCAGAGCACCTCCCGCCTGATTCGGAGCCTCCCTGCAGTTCCAGTCCTGGGTCCTCACATCGCATGTAGTGCTGCCAAATGCATCCCATTCCTGACCTGCCACCCCCTGCTCTGCCTGGGTCTCCCCTCCCCTCCCCTGCAGCTCTGCCAATGCCCCTCAGTCCCAGCCCCGCTGCCGCTCCAGCCCTGGGCGGAAAAGGCTGCCTGTGGTGGAAAGCCTCTCTGCTGGGCACAGCCGCCGGTGCTGAGGCCGAGTCGGCGTCAGTCCTGACCCCAGCTGGCGACGGACCCCCGGCGTGGGGGGGAGCTGCTGGGCTGAGGGCAGCCATCGCGGGGGTGGCACTGCAGCTGCCACTCTGCCCGGGCCAGGCCAAGGGGGGTGGCTGAGGCCTTGCTGGGGGAGAGCTGTTGAGGCGTGCAGGACAGCATGTGTCCGATGTGGGAGCAGAGCAGCAAAGCGTGGAGGTGTGGACTGCGCGGAGGTGTGGACCAGCCAAGCACCAGGGGACCATGTGCTCCAAAGGGCCCCCCGTGTTTGCCTTCTCTTTGAGGAGGAGCCGATGTTGCTAGCACCTGCTCGGTAACCCAGGGCAGGGTGAGGAGCTTCCCCCAAGCGGACCCTTGGGCTTCCCCGGCTCATGGCACCATGCCCCAAGGGGCAATTCAGTCATCTTTTCTGTGCAAGGTTCCCCCACCCCCTCCCTTCCACTCCTACACCCTCAGTATCACCATGTAGGACTGTGAAATTGCTACCGAGCCACCTAGCTTCTGTCAGGAGAGAATCCGGCTTGACGGGTCTGGAGGCTGGCCCAGCGTCTCCCAGCTATGTGCAGATCCAACATGAGACCAGCTCTGAGGTGGAGAGAGCCACTCAGTTCAGCTCTGGGCCTCTCTGCGGACGGTGCCTGTGAAGGGGCTGATGGGAGCCAGGTGTGATCGGGGTGCCTGCCTGCTAGAAGCTGGGCTGAGACCCACCAAGCTCATAGAGCCACCAAGCAGCCTTCCTGCAGTGTTGCTGTCGGTCCGAGTTGGTTTTGAACCTGCTACCGTGAGGCAAGTGGTTCCATATCTCATGACCCCGAAGGTCGGTCAGTCTGTCTTCATAGCTTGGACTTGGTGGTCTCCTCCCGTCACCTCCTTTCGAGGGAAAGCCCAGTGGGGTCCATGGGGCAGGTGCTCAGCAGTCATTATGGGAACAGGCCCACAGACGGTATGAAATAATGGAGTTGTTGTGTGGCCCTATGCCATCGGGATGCCCTCACACATATACCTCCTGACCGTGGGCTTAGGAGAGTCAGTTTGCTCTGCCTGAGGTGATGGTGTGGGGACATGGGTGGCAGGGGTCAGACTGAGGGGAGGCAGGAAGTGGGGAGCTCAAGAGCCTCCCAGAATCACAGAGCAGTTGGGTGTTTCTGGTAACATGATCAGCCGTGACACAGTCCACATGTTTAACTGTCATCATTAGGTTTCAGCGTCAACACCTCCTTGAGTGGAATGTGGGCAGCTCAGAGCTATTGTTTCACACTTCAGGCAGGCAGCCTGGGGGGCGGGGGCACGGCACGTCTGGGAAGTTTCCTCCACAACCCCCTGTCCAGAAACATGATTTAACTTTGAAATGAAAGCTTTAAATTTTGTAAAAAGAAAAGGAGGGCTTGTGGCACCTTAGAGACTAACCAATTTATTTGAGCATAAGCTTTCGTGAGCTACAGCTCACTTCGTCGGATGCATTCAGCTGTAGCTCACGAAAGCTTATGCTCAAATAAATTTGTTAGTCTCTAAGGTGCCATAAGACCTCCTTTTCTTTTTGCAGATACAGACTAATATGGCTGCTACTCTGAAACCTGTCATTATGCCAGGCATTAAATTCTGTAGAGGCCAGCAGGGTCACTGTGGGGAAGGGCTGGTCCAGCATCCAGCTGAGCGCTCGCTCCACTCTAGGCCTTGCAGGTGGTTCCTAACGGCGGCTGGGGCATTGCAGGTGCTGCTCCTTTAAGACTCTGTTCAGTGCGCACAGCCCAGCCGGGAGATGTTGACTAGAGGAGCCAAGACGGGAGGTAAGATAAGGCGGGTCTGGGCTCAGCCTCTGGCGTGCCTTTGTTCTGGCTGGGCTGGCTGCTAGGTGAGCAGGAAGCGGAGGGCGTGGCTGCCCAGGGTTGGAGGAAGGGGTTGAAGGCAGGGCAGGTTGGGGGCACAGGCTGCTGGACTGGCAGGATCTCTGAAGCTGAAGAAAAGGGGGGGGGGGTGGAAGGAGCTGCTGAGAGCCCCTCTGGGTGCATGTTGGGTGCTGAGCTCTTTGGAAAATCTGGGTGCTGTGCCCTTGGAACTCTGGCCCTGGGGGTCCTATATAAATACTCCATGGAACAGGAAAGCTGGAGTTTAGCCCTCTGGACAAGAGAGGGCATATGCCAGTGGAAGCTGGCAAGCAAAAGCCATAGCTAGCAGAGACCACCTTGACACCCTCCATCTCCTCCCGGGAACCTGGGCATGACCATGTCTGCTCTTGTGCCTGTCCATTACTTCAGACAGTCCCCATGTTGCCTAGGTCTCTCCCAGCCGGCCCAGCAAGCGTAAGCTCACTGGATGGGCCAAAACGCTGGTGCACGACTGCCCTGGCTTTCACGGCTGCCCCAATGCCAGGAGGGAGGCCTGGGGTGGGGAAGAGCTGGAGATGAGCTTGGCCACGTGGAAGGTGGGAGTACTCCTCAGGTAAGCGCCGTGTTATGGTCGGGTCTGGATTGCGCCAGAAGCACAGGCCTGCTGTAACAAATGCCAGGCAAGCCTTGCATTTGTTCTTTAGCAGTGTGGGAGCATTGGGCAGCCCTGCTGGCGTAGGGCAGCGAAGGGGTTAAGGACCTCTCGCAGCTTAGGTGGCTGTTAATGATTGATAATAATGACCGGCTTGTGGGTTTTAAGGAAAAACATTTTTCAGCAGCATGAAAACCACCAAGGCTTGGGGCTGGGAATCCAGAGAGGGGATGCGGTGGCACTGGAGGAGTGGGGCAGGGAGGTGGGTGTGCAAGGGAGTCAGTGCACAACTTGATAGTGTGGGGCACACAGGTGCAAACCTCAGCAGCATCTGCCCTACCTTCCCCCCCACCCCCAGCACCCTCCTTCCCCTTCCAACCCCTTGTCTGCAGGGGGGGTGGGGAAGGGATCACTGCTCAGGGAGGTATGTCCCTGCCACAAATTCTGCAGGAACTGCTCTGTGCGGGGAACAGCATCCGGAGCACATGGGGTAGGGGGTGCGGCTCCTTGTTCTCCACCTGGTTGATTTGAAAGAAGATGCTGTAAAAACAGCTAGGCAGGGCAGAGGGGTAGTACCCTGAGCTGTAAATCTAGAGCGGGAGCGTGATGGTAGCGAGGTGCTGCTGCAGTCTGTCTAAACTGACTGGCCTGAGCTATAGCATCCTTCCCTGCAGACTCTAGTGTTTACTCTGTGCACGGTGGGGTCCCATTAAGCATGCACAGAGGTCTTGCCTCTGACAGGCAGCTCAGGGTCTGGCAGCAACCACTTTAAAGCATCCCCAAGGCTCCCAGTGCAATTTCTTTCAACCAGTGCTTAAAGAGCGACCTCTGCTCCACAAGTGATTTTTTCGCTGGCCCCTTGGGTGAGCACTTAATTCAGGCTTTTCTGTGCAGTGGACGGCGCTGCTGGGAGAGACGAGCCTAGCAGCCAGGAACACTAGGGTCTCCTCTCTGAGACACGGAGCAAGCCCAGAGACCAGTGTCTGGCTGCCAGTGACACACGCTCTGGGGTTGTACCTGCCTTCAGTGAGCCATCTCCAAAGCAGGGAACTAGCAGTCCATCCATCCAGCGTGGCCTCTCCTTGCTGCGGCTGTTTCCCGTTGAAATCCGGGAGGTCCCAGCTGCTTCACTGAAATGCACGTGGTGGAATCTGCGAAGGTCCCTGTCCCCAGTGAGGGGGAGGATGAAGGGTTTGGGACGTTCCAGCCTAGCTGTGTGCCTCCAGCCTGCTCTCCGGGAGTTCCCTCTGCCACCCCAGGGTTGGCAGCTTGCAGTTGTTTGCATTGGACAACTGAAAATAGAGGGGGGAATTTTTTGCACTTAAGCAGTTTCTGTTCTACCCGTGAAAAGAAAAACAACCTGGTTAACCATGGGGCCGAGCAGACCACCAAGGAGGCTGGAGCCTAGCACAGGAGGCTGGGGCTTGGAGAGGAGCCAAGCATCCTGGAATGCCCAGGGCAGCTCCAGCTTCAGCAGATCCATCCTGCAATGATGAGTTTCCAAAGTCCCGTCAGGCCTGTGGTGGGGGTGGCGGTGCGTGGCCAGCGCCCTCAGCTCTGAGCTTCCCCCGTGGCTGACTGGACGCAGAGGGGATGCCCGCGTTGTGCCGCGGTGCTTGACCCAGGCCCTAGCGCACACCTGACCCGACCTGCGCCGGAGAGGGTCGAGTCACTTTCTGGCTTGATCCCACCTCTTGTCAGCAGGGTGGGCATGATGGCAGCTGCGTGACCCCACTCCCACCGGCGGCCGCCCCCAGCTGCACTATGCACGGTGCAGTGAGAGGTGCTGCAATGCCTCGCCATGCGTGCTGAGTGGCGGCGCCTGGCAGGAGCGGGCCACGCAGCCACCGCCACGCCGACCCCACAGGCAGGAGAAGGCCTTCAGCGGTGACCCAACTTGACCTGAGAGAGTTGTTTCCCCTCCCGAACCCGGCACTTGCAGTCTGATCCCACCGGGTTTGGGTTGGGTGACAGGGCTCTGCCCAGAGCCACTCTGGTCTCTCCCCTACTGCACCCACCTACGCACCTAGGTACCACTCTGGCCACCTCCTCCACTAGGCTTCAGGCTCAGTGCCCCCCCAGCAGCGCCTTTCTCCTGAGCCAGCCTGGGGGCTGACCCAATTCTGTTTCCTTCCCTCGGCTTGTTTCTCAAGCCACCAAAGGATCTCCAGGCTGTGGTGAAGCTGGGACTGCCAGGGAGATAGAAATAGAAGCACCCAGTGCTACCTCCTTGCTGTCTTTCAGAGCTGGGTAGTGGTAAAGGGCCGGTTCCTCACGCAGTCACGTGCTGTTTGTTTGCCAGGAACGCAGTGTTCTCTGGAAAGTCCCCATGTTCTCAAACGAATGCAGAGGCAGCCTGACATCTCGGGAGTGATTTCCCCAAGCATGCATGCCTTGGGGCTCCCTCCCACCCCAGCATCTGGAGCCCCTTGCAAAGCAAAGGGGTCTCTCCCCGTGCAGCGCCCAGCCTGCCACTCTCTCTGCCTTCCGCCAGGCCAGCAGGTCTGAGTGAGGAGAGCAGACAAAAGAAAAATACATTCCAGGGCCTGGCCAAGTCGGAGAGATAGCGAAGGGTGGGGGGCGGGGATTTCGAGCCGGTCTGTCAGTTCTCTGGACCTGTCCGTAACCAGCTCCCTCTCCCACCCTGCTTGACTCTGGGAAAACCTGCTCTGGAGCGGATCCCACAGCCCCGGCCAGTTGTGTCTCCCACAGGTGCAGCGCCATGTCCCCAGAACGGCCAGCCTTTGTGACACCGCTGGGTGGGATGGGGAGAAGATGGTTATACCCCATGAGGGGTAGGAGTTCAGGGAGTCCATTCCAGGTGGGCGTGGTGCCCAAATTCCAGGTCTTGTCCTGAGGATTATGCCCAATGTGTCCATTCTGGGTAGGCAGAAGAATCCGAGCAGAGCCCATGGGAGGATACCTGGAACTAATGTCCAGGGAGGTCAAATCCAACTCAGGATTCCCCCATTTCTCTCTTCTCAGGGTGGTACCCTCGTGGGCAGGCTTTGTGAGCTAACTCCTTTCATTCCTGAGAGCCGGGGAAAATCCGAGCTGGGAATGCCTCTAGCCACATGGAGCCCCCTCGGTCTGGCTCCGTGGGACTGTCCTAGGCTGAAGGTTCCCTCTGGGGCAGGGGGCCAGTTGGTCACGGCATCAAGCCATGTTAAAGCCTCTATCCCCCTGCCTGGTGCCCTTTAAGACGAGTCTCTTTCCAGACAGTTGCCCTTGAGCTTGGTCACAGGCAAGTGATCATCATTACGCATTGGGGAGGGGGAAGCTTTGCTCATCAGTAGATGCGAGTCTTGAGCCCTGGTGAATTATTCACCTGGGTCCTCCCCTCCCTGCTGCCCTGTCACCAGCACGATGAGATCATGCCGTCCGTCGTTCTGATCTCAGATGCTAGGTTCACCCGGCGGGGGGGAGCGGAGGGGCCTGGAGCTCAGCCATTGCCCTGGACTCACGGGCTGCCAGTCCGGCTCTCCCTCTCCTGAACACAATGGTCATCCTGGGGTCATTTCTCCCTCTAGTGCAGGGTCCTCGCTTGCTCCTGTCGGATGGCTGTCAGCGAGCATAACAGTGTGTGTGTCTTTCTCTCTTTTCCCCTTTACCTTCCACTGTTCAATCCTGGCGGATGGAGATGTTTAAAATTCCCCTCCAATCTGTCAACACCTGGGCCAGTCTCCATTCCTCAGGGCCACGAGCACCAGTCTGGGAGCCACCTGGGCCCTTTGCTGAGCCAGAACAGAAGCAGGAGTGGCAGTTCCCACTTGGTTTGATTTTTCTCTTCCCTGTTCCACGAGGGGCTCTCATAAAGCCACCGAAGGCTCGGGGTTATCCGTGCATGCTGTCAGTTCACAGTCCGGCCCCCTGTGGCTGGCGTTTCCTCGTATCCCCCAGACTACAGCGCCAAGGTGCTGCCAGAAGTGGTGTGGGTGTGATGGGGCTCTCTTCCGAAACAAACCAGTGCCCCAGCTTGGTGGTCAGAGGGGCTGTGATATTCAAGGCATCATTCTGATCCATGATCCTGACTTGCCTGGGCATTAAATTCCCCCTGGCTGCATGCAAGGGTGTAGGCAGTGCCCTGGCCAAATCCCAGATTAGGTCATTACCTTCTGCTTCCCTAATTCCCCCTACAGTTTCATTTGGACACGGTATCCTTCTCTTCGTGCCCTAAACCATTACGTAGCGTTACTTTTGCACTCCACCCCAGAGGTGGCTGCCTTTCAGTGGCTAGCGTAGTCATTCCTGTATCTATGGTAAACTGCTCAGGTTGCCTGGTGTCACACGATGCCACAGTACGGTCGTTCCCAGAGGGGCTACAGATTTCTGACGAAGTTCAGATGCTATTGGATTCTCAAGGGAAGGAGCCCCAGCCTCTGCACTGCTTAGTGACCATGTTAGGTCCAGAGCAGGTGGCGAGATTCCCAAGGAGCCTGCAAGTTCATGGGCTTGCTTGCATTTGAGCCCTACACTGCGTGAGAATAGGCAGTCCTGTGTGAGCATACCCGGCTGGGGGCTCTGCTCTGCAGGCTGTCTGCTCGGTGAGCCTAGTGGAAAGGGCACTGGAGGGGGACATGGGCTGTGGATTCTCTTTCCAGCTCTGCTGCTGAGCTGTTAGGTGACCTTGGGCAAGTCATGTCCTGTGCCACAGTTTCCCCATCTCTAAAATGGGGATAATGATACTGACCTCCTTTGCAAAGTGCTTTGAGATCTACTGATGATACAGTGGAGGTGGTGAACATGCAACACAGCAAGCTCTTAGTTTCCACCTTGGCTGATTGAGTGCAGAGAGGAAAATGCTGCTCCGCTGAGTGGCAGGGGAAAGAGGAGAAACCACTGCCTGAGGCAGGAAAAGTCCCCCCCGTTCCCTAATGTGATTAGAGACTGATCCACACCCAGGGGTGGGGAGTCGGTCTGCTGACCAGCTTTATATATTTTTGTGAGAAACCCCCGGGTGCAACTCCACACCTGGGACTCAGTCTTCAAATGCTCAGCACCCTCCATCCAGGGCACATTTTTAAAAGAGCTCAGCACCTCCTAACCTGGGAATCGGCTCAGGGCTGGCATTTTAAGACCTGTAGTTCCTCATGGTTATCTTATAACACTGATATTGGGCCAATGCCTGGAGGCTACTCAGGTCTGCGCCCCATTGTTCTGGGCATCGCGTAGGCAGAGGAAATGACAGGCCATGCCCCAAAGAGCTCCCCATCCAAAATGCTGGCAGCTCAGGCTTTGAACTTGAGCTGTATTGGTGGGAAGGCAAAGGGGGGGGCGGGGAATAGAGGATCGACCAGCTGGCTGGTTCAGCTGTGGGACTTCCCTCCATTTCCTCACTCCTTGGCCTTCTGCAGCCCCTTTGCTCCCAGTCCCACTTCTTTTTCTTTTTTCATTCCCTCCTCTAAGGCCCCGAGTCAGACGTGCTCATGGGTAACTTTGAAGCACTGAGACAATATGGGGCACAGGAAAACCCGGAAGCTAGCTACGGCCAGATCCCCAGCTGGTATAAATCAGTGCAGCTCCCAGCTGGGCAGTGGCCCACAGATTTTTGGCCTTTGAGAACAGAATCCCATCTGACGCGACTGACCCAGCAGGAGGCTGGACTGCAGGACTACAACACCCCTCTGCCCACCACCCCTGGAGGTCGCAGCCCACAGATGGGGAAAGGCAAGTTGAGTGGCTATGTGTTTTCTCCAAGCCACAGCCCTCAACTGCAGGGCTTGATTGGTACTCTCCGATACGCTGCCCTCACTTGGCAAGGCTGGCTGATAAGGAGCAAGCCAGGCAGGGTGTAAAATGCTCGTAAGGGAAGAAACTCAACAGCCAGTGGGGAAAAAAAAAAATCAACGGCCGGTTTATTATTATTTGGGGAAAATAATAAATCCTTCCAAAGCGCCGCTACTCTCCTTCTCCCTCCTTGCTGTGTGCTGATTGATTCCTCTGGCTCCTCGGCCCCAGACAAAGCCTCCCCTTTGTGCTCCTGCCTGGTTTATCTGGGCACAGACGCGCTGCTGGAGGAGAGAATGTTTCCTTTCTTTTTTTCCCCTCTCTCTATCTGCCTCCGACCCGCTGTGTCCCTTTGTCTGACGGGCTGGAGGCAGCTGCCGTGCAGATAGATGCCTTCTGGATTGGTAGCCGGCAGAGGGAGGCTGCTGGGTCTGGGGTTCGGCGGAGGTGGGAGTTTAAAACAATGGCAGTTTGGAACGTAGCTCGGAGCTTAGGGGCTGGATTCTCAGAGGGGCTGAGGGCCTGCAGCTCTCATTGAAGTGAATGGGGACTTTGGGCGCTCAGCTCCTCTGAAAGTCAGGCTCTGAAAATCTCTCTGTCTAGGCAGTGCTTTCAATGTGGCTGCTGATCCCAGGGATGGAGAGTTTCACAAGGCAGGAGGGTGTAGTAGCTAGAGCTCAGGTTTGGGACTCAGCAGACCTGCCTCTGCTGCTCACTCGCTGGGTGGCCTTGGGCAAGGCACATCCCTGCTCTCTACCTCGTTTTCTCCATCTGTAAAACACAGGGAGAGACTGACCTAAGTTCCTGCCTTGCAGGGATCCACACTTGCCGCAACTTCCAGATCTTCACCGGCCACAAGTGGGCAGCAGCTTTTGGGTTTTCATTTGCTGTACCTGCAGCGAAGAACTCACCTAGCATTCTGCATTGGCTGTCCTTGCAGGTCTCCCATCCACAGACTGAACCATCCTGACATACGTTAATTAGCTGAGGCAATCTGACAGCACTAGCCTACGGTGCTGTGGTGCCAAAGCGTGCAAGGAATTAGTAGCTGTTCGGGGCAGCTAGTAGTTACATCAGGAAGCGTGAGCTATGGCTACCCTGCATTTAGAGCCCAGGTGTCCTTACTCACTTTCCACAATGGGGGGTAACAATACTTATCTCCCATTTTGATATGTGTGGCTGATTATTATTTGTATGGCAGCAGAGCCGGGGGGACCCAGTCCTAGATCCAAGGCAGGCGGTGCTAGGTGCTGTACAAACAACAAGTGGATGCCTAGTGTCACGTCCATGCTAAACCGTACCATTGTGGAGAGGCTTTTCAATCAGGACTTGGCAAGTGTGCTCAGAATTCAGCCTGATGCGCCCACATCTCCGGTGAGGTGGGTTGGTTTGTTTTTTAACAAAACCCAGGACATCCAAGTGTCCGCTACAGCCTGAGCGACGCTGGGTAGCAGGTGCCCACATAGTCACGAGGTGACGGCCCGGTGCTGAGAACGCAAGTTAGATCCAGGCTACTTCGTTCAATTGCTGCCCTCCCCTCCGGTCCCAAACGCATTGCAGCAAATTGCTTCCTCAGCAGAAAGTGCTTCCAAAGGCTCCAGCAATGCCTTAATCGGAAGAGTGATATGGATTTGGGGGAGGGGGAGAGGTGAAGGAAGGGATAGGAAAACAAAGGAGGCGGCCAAGGACTGGTTTGGACTGCAGCCACGCCAGCCCCCTAGGTTTAGAGCAGCCTGGCTCCTTGCCCCAGAGCTGTGTCTAAGAACATATGCAAAATCTCTAGACAAATCATTTTATTTTTCGCTTTTGAAAAGGTTACGGCAAATTGTTGGCCAAATGTTGACTTTCCTCCAACGACAGCCCGGTTAATCCTCAGCCCCTGCTGACATGCGTGGTCCCTGCTGCCTCAAAGTGCTCGTACCCGTCGCTGTGCCTGCCGCTGAAATGCAGCTGTCTCTGGGGTGGGGACGAGGAGGTAGCCCGTTCTGCATGAGCAACAGGGCTTTGAAGAGGGTGGGAAAGAGAGGGGAGGAGTAGCTTCCATCTGAAACAGCTGGGGTGGAGCGGGGCAGAATGGAAGCGTCTGAGTTTAGATTTGGTTGGGATGCTGGAGCAGACAGGGTTGTGCTTTCATATAAACCTAGTGCAGATGCTGGTGGGATTTCATTGGAGCCCCCGGCTCCTCTCCAGCGAAAATGGAAGCAGGCTCTGGAGTGGGGATCTGTACTGTGGGCTCTGACAGGTGAGACAACTGGGGAAGGGGTGGATGTGTCGGGTTCCCCCTCCCTCACATCCCAGTTCCCACCTCCCTTTCCAGTCTGGCCTGGGTTGAGAGCTCAGCACCCAAACGGCTCAGTGCAGAGGGGAGGCCCAGGCTGGGCTGGATTTTTTTTTTCCTCCCCTTTCATGAAGGCCCCACCAGTCTGACCATTACCTCAGGCCTGCAGGAATCCCAGATGCTCCAGCGAGGGCAGGGGCTCGGGGAGATGGTTTCCATTAGCCTGTGTATCCCACACATGGGGGGGTGTGTGTGTGTGAATCAGGGTGGTTAACCACATCAGTCCCGGCCAACAGTGAGGGATGTGGTGGCTGCATTTCACTCTCGGTGCGACACGCGGGCGCATTCTCTCGTGGTGCATGAGCCCCAGAGAGACCGTACCCTAGGATGAAGTCTAGCCAGCTCTAGGGCTGAAGGCAAATGCACGAGGAAGCATCCCCTTGCATTGATCTGGAGGTGTGTACTAAACATATACCCTCCAATGCTAGAGCCAGTGCCTGGGATGTCCAGTGCCCCCTCCACCTTGCATGCTTGGCACTCCCTGCCTGCCCGTGCCCTCCACAGATTTCCAGTTTCCACCCAAAGGCTGGCAAGCAAACAGCGGTGGCAATGCCAATGCCACAAGCTGGTTTGCTGTGGCTCAGAACAGCTTGGGTGAGTCTTGCCCTGGGCCGGTGCCTGCGTATCGAAGGCGCTGCGTCCCCGTGGATGGCAGCACGGCTGGTGCCCGCTCTGTGATGTAACCAGCCAAAGTCAAGGAACCGATTGTGTAACGAAGGGGAAACCCCCTGCTGCAGCCCTGCGGGCATAGGCCTGTTGGACCTGAATCGCTGTGTATTTTTAGCGGCGGTGGCTCACACGGGTGGCCCTCTCTCCGGCCAACCCCTTTGCAGGGAGAAATGGAAACTATCTCAAGCAAGGGGGTGGGGAGCTAGTGTCTGACGGGGTTTCACGGGGGTGGAGGAGAGGGTCATTCCACGCCACCATTGGGTGCGATCACCTCCTCTTCCAGGCCTTCTCTGCCTCCTTTGTAATGACACCTTGTCATGGTAATTGCATGTCGTCTTGTACATGGGGTTTGGACGCTGCGTTAGTCACGCTGAGGTTCATGTGTAAAGAAGGCAGAGTTAAATTCTGTACCTGAATTCCCCATCGGGGTTTCAATAGGCTGGGGGGGGGTTCTCTTCATTTCCTGTCCCAAGCTGGCTGCTGGGTATACAGTTTGGTTAACTGGCTAATCCCAGTATTCCTGGGAGATAGGTAAACAGCTGTCCTGTCTCAACCCAGACATGAGGCTGCATCTCAGTGGTGGGGAAACGAACCCTCAGTCAGGCTTTCCAAAGTGGCCACTGGCTTTTCAGTTTGTGAGCGTGTGCACCTTGAGCCGCCTTAGCTGGATTTTCAGGGGTGCCGAGTGCCCACAGGAGGCAGAACCGGTGGCCACCATTGAAAATGTTGGCTGCTATGAAGAGACCCACTTAAAAACAGGAGCCTGCAATGGCCTTGCATGCAGAGCCCCTGTGGCTTCAGAGACATGGGCATCCGGCTTAGGATCCTTCAGGTGAAAGATGTTGTAAGGTTGTCATGAGCGTAGTCACTGGATAATCATTAGAGCGAGCTTCACCCCGCGGTCTCTGTCCCAGAAAGCCTGATTTTTGGGTTGGTTGCCTGTATATCCACAGGTGGGTGCCAGCCTTGTGATTTACTGTAACCTGTCCAAAATGAGAGCATTGGGGGTCACCCTGAAGGGTTACGTTTCCAGCAGGGCCCACACTGAGGCCATTGGCCGTGGCTTGGTGCACACCCCACCATGCCCTGGGACGCAGATGCCCGCCAGGTCACTGCTGGGCAGTGTGTCTTCTGCCCATTAGGTTACAGAGATCTGACGGTTGCAGAGAAGGGAAGAGAAGCACAGAAGTGAGCCATGTGGCTGGTGCCCACCTCCCCTGCTTCCAGTGTATTTAAAGAGGAGCCTGAGTCACTTTGTAAACTGCGGGCAGCAGCTGCCAATTAGCCCGAGGCAGGTGAGGCTGGGGTGTGCTGGGGGGGCGGGGGCTGGCTGTGATTCAGCGAGGAAGGCAGGGGCACAGGTGACTGCACCCAGGCCTCGCTGGAAGCCAGTCCAGCCGCTTGCTGAGCCCTGGGGTATTGCATTGCCTGGCTCTGAGCCATAGCTTTGTTCAGAAGGCATCTCAACATGGCCGCATGGAGGTGAGAGGGACACGGCAGAGCTCCTGCCAAGAATGGCCTGCTCACAAATTGCCCTGCCCTTAGGCCCTGCTTGTGGTTCACGTGGAGGGGGGAGGGAAGAATCAAAAAAATAAAATCAAGGAAAACAACAGTTTGCAGGAACTGGGGCGAGGCCCCGTGCCAAAGAAATGAAACCACGCCCCAGATGGCTGGTGGAGAGCTGGCCAGAGGGATGCGTGTAATGTTGATGCATCGACAACTGAGCCTATGAATATTGCATGGAGGGAAGACGAGACTGCCAGCGGGTACCCTGCTGCGTCTCTAGAGATCCGTGGCAGGATGCAGCCCAGGTGGTTGCGTCTGCTACCCTGGAGCTGACTCGCGTGCAGGGCAGTCCTTGCTCACGCTCACTGTGTGTGCTACCCTCACGTTGACCAGGGTGCAGTACAGTCCTTATCCACTGCTGCCTGGGCTCTGACTTGCGTGCAGCGTGACTCTCCGCCATTGCTCGGGAACTGTCTGTTCCGCCTGCCTGTATTCAAATATCCCCAGCCTTTGGCAGATTAACTCTTTCCCTGGGGTGAGACTAAAACCAGTGCCTGCTTGCCACAAGGGCAGGAAGGTGGAGGTCGGGGGGGGGGGGGGGGGGGGGGCGGGGGAATCATACCACCCGCTGCCCGTTCATTGGTCACCGGTGGGGCTGGTAATTAATATTGCCAAGCAGATCTTGAATCGGTGGCTGACTAACACTGTGACTGACACCTTTATTAATGGTGATGGGGAGCATAAGGCACGGTATCTGAGTTAGGAACAATGCCACCCGAACACAACACAAGCCGGTCAAATTAGACGCAGCTGGGGAAAACTTGGATGGAGACTCACGGGTAACCCTTTGCTCTGTTTAACTCCGGGTCTGATCCAGGGCTTGGCTTACAGGTACTTTAAATCCATCAGTGGCCTCCACTGATTGAAAAAGGACCCTGTAGTCGCCCTAGGGCTCTTCCATGTATCGTGAGACTAACGTCCTGTCCAATGTGCAGCGGCAGTCAAAAAAGCGAACAGAATGTTGGGAATCATTAAGAAAGGGATAAATAAGAAGACAGAAAATATCATATTGCCTCTATGTAAATCCATGGTACGCCCGCATCTTAAATACTGCGTGCAGAGGTGGTCTCCCATCTCAAAAAAGATATATTGGAATCAGAAAAGGGCAGCAAAAATGATAAGGGGTATGGAACGGCTTCCGTATGAGGAGAGATTAATAAGACTGGGACTTTTCAGCTCGGAAAAGAGACAACTAAGGGGGGATATGATACAGGTCTATAAAATCATGACTGCTGTGGGGAAAGTAAATAAGGAAGTGTTATTGACTCCTTCTCATAACACAAGAATTAGGGGCCACCAAATGAAATTAACAGGCAGCAGGTTTAAAACAAACAAAAGGAAGTATTTCTTTACACAATGCACAGTCAGTCTGTGGAACTGTTTGCCAGAGGATGTTGTGAAAGCCAAGACTATAAGAGGGTTCAAAAAAGAACTAGATAAGTTCATGGAGGATAGGTCCATCAGTGGCTATTAGCCAGGATGGGCAGGGATAGTGTCCCCAGCCTCTGTTTGTCAGAAGCTGGAAATGGGTGAGAGGGGATGGATCACTGGATGATTCCCTGGTCTGTTCATTCCCTCTGGGGCACCTGGCCACTGCCAGAAGACAGGACACTGGGCTGGAGGGACCTTTGTCCTGACCCAGTAGGGCTGTTCTTACGTTAATGCCATCTCAGACATCTCATGAAGATACAAGTGGAGGATGAGTCTGAGGGTAGAGCTGGTCCAAATGTATCTGTGGAAACATAATTTCTTTGAAAAATGGTTGTGTAGAAAACTTTTTTTTCATTTTCAATTAAATATTTGGGTTTTTTTGAGGAAAAAGAAATTTGAATATTCAGTTAAAAATAGTCAGTTTTCAAAAACTGGGGGGGAAAAACCATGGGAAATTTGAATAAAAATGAAATATGTTCAAAATTCCCCATGGAAAAAGAATGTGCACTTTTCTGGCAGCTGTAGTAGGAAGCCTGGGTAGGGCCACCCCTTCCTGCTGAACTTCCTTTTTAGGGCATTTGTACACTAAAGTTAGCGGCGCTGACGTATGGAACTGCACTGAGCTGATCTTGTGTGCAGGACTCCGGGTGCATGCGTACATACCCCCACGTGTTGGTTTTAATGACCCTGAAACGGACTGGGTTGTATATAGAGAGCACAGCTAGACCCACTCATCGCCGAGTAGTTCAGGCCTGGATCTAGATCTGAAACTTCCCAAGGTTTGGGAGAGCTTGAATCCAGGCTGCTGGTTCTGACCCGTTTCCAGAGGCCCACCACATATTTCCACAAAGCTGCTGGAAGCACGTCCGCTCTTGCTCTGTCCATCGCAAACCGGAGATGGAGGGGGCAGACTGGGCACCGAAGGGGGATGCCTGTTCGTCACACCATTGCCAATGTGTTAGCACTGACTTGGGGTACAAGGCCATGCATGGATGTTTGTTCCTAAATTCCAGCTCCACTGCAGAAACTTCCTTTTATCTTGTGCTGAGGTTCTTTGTTCTTAGGGTTAAGCTCTTCTCCACTGCTGTTGACACAGTTCCAGCTGCCATGGCCTTAGGCTGACTCTGTTTATGGAGGTTACCCTGCACAGAGGGGGGATATTTCTGAACAGTTTTGCACGGAGGGGATTTTTATGAAGGCTTGTGTGGTGCATAGAAGAGATACTTATGTAGGGGGTAATACACCAGTGAAGGGTTGTCATTGATTTGCAGCTAAGGAGATGATGATGTTGGGAAGTCGCCATAGTAAGTTACCTTGGTCTACAAGAACATAAGAACAGCCATAGTGGGTCAGACCAAAGGTCCATCTAGCCCAGTATCCTGTCTTCCGACAGTGGCCAATGGCAGGTGCCCCAAAGGGAACGAACGGGTAATCATCAAGTGATCCATCCCCTGTTGCTCATTCCCAGCTTCTGGCAAACAGAGGCTAGGGACACCATCCTTGTCCATCCTGACTAATAGCCAGAGGCAGAGACAGAGATGAGTCACCAGAGGCAGAGATGAGTTGAAAAGAAATCAGGAAAGCTGAGACCTAATATACCTCCCCTCCTCTCGCTGGGCAGTTGTATAAACGCACTAGAGAGGGAGCAGAGCGTCTCCCTGGGCAGAGCTGAGCAGTGCACCTCATTATCTGTAGGCGGTGTTCCTGAGTGCCGGGGCAGTGTGTTTTGAAAGTACCATGGCTTGCGTCAGCCAGTCAGCAGGGACTGTGCACTCCCAGCTGTGGGTGGGATCGTGATAAGGATGTTATGGTTATTAACGAAAACGGGTGGCGCTCCAAGGAGCGTAAGCTTCCGGCGATCCACTGTGTACTCAGCTCTGTCAAATGATCATTAAATACACAATGCTGCTGCCCACTGAAACTGACTAGGAAAGTAACCGTTCTGGTTTTACTGCCCAGGCTGGGTGACGCATAGGAGATAAACTGCACCCTTGGCATCTGTTGGGTGAGACCCTGGTAGATTTCACAATCTAAAGAGGGTGGGCCCAGGTCACTTGTAGATGGGGGACTTTGAGGGGGATGGCATCAGTGACTGAGCAGTGGGACACGCTTCACCCTGGCCTAGTATAGATTCCACCGTGCTTTGTTGTCAGGCTTAACCTTAAAAATAAGACCCTTAACACCAAAGCCTAAGCAGAGCTGTTTTAGTGATGATGACAGGCGGTTTGTCCTGCTGCACTGGGTCCATGTTTCTCCTGGTTGGTTTCTCTCTCTCACACCCCCCAGAGGTGGCTGCATTTCAGAGGTGCTGATACACTTTTCAGAGCAGGGAATGCATCTCGGGTGAAAGGCACTGTGTACCATACGTGTAAGATGGTTCTAGTCTGTTCAGAGCAGGATGGTCTTGTGGGCTGGGACTCGGGAGAGCTGGGTCCAATCTGTGTGACCTTGAGCAAGTCACTTAATTTCTCTGTGCCTCACTTCTCCCTCCCCCTTCTATAAAATTAGGGTAATAATATTTCCTTTCTCCCATCTTTTGTCTTGTCTATTTTGACTCTCAGCTATTTGGGGCGGAGGCTCTCACTACAGTAGAACCTCAGAGTTACGAACACCTCAGGAATGGAGGTTATTCGTAACTCAGAACAAAATGTTATCATTGTTCTTTCAGAGTTTACAACTGAACATTGACTTAATACAGCTCCGGAACTTTAATCTGCAGAAGAAAAATGCTTCTTTTAACCATCTTAATTTAAATGAAACAAACCCAGAAACAGTTTCCTTAGCTTGTCAAATCTTTTTTCTAACTTTCTCTTTATTTTTAGTAGTTTAACACAGTACTGTACTATATTTGGGGGCTTTTTTGGTCTCTGCTGCCTGATTGCATACTTCCGGTTCCAAATGAGGTGTGTGGTTGACCCGTGAGTTGGTAACTCTGGTGTTCGTAACTCTGAGGTTCTGCTGTATATACCGCCTAGCACAATGGGGCCTCGATCTTCTGTGGGGGGTCTTGGTGCTCCTGTGATACAACAAATTATAACTGGAGAAGTAAAATACAAGAGACATTTATGGGCCTGTGAAACTGGCTAGTTATCAGGATGTTCCAGAGGCGAGCGGCATTGATTAGGAAACAGACAGCTGCTTTGTGGGGGACACCTCCCCTTGTCCCAGGCCACAAAGCAGATGGGGGGGATACGCGTATCACATGTGTGGGGATTTTATAGGTACTCAGCTCTGTCCCTTATTGGCTTTGATTGATGGTGCTTATGCATGAAATGGCCGCTGCGTGTGATTTAGAGAAGGGGAGAGGATCGAGGAGCTAAGGACAGGCTGCCCCTCTCCTCCCAAAGCCTGGCATAAAACCAGGGAAGATGCAGAGGCAATAATTTCGACAGTGACCTCTGTGGCATTTCCTCCATTGCTGGCCCAGCTGCCAAGCACTGGTGGTTAACCTGACACTCGGGTCCCTGCTGCTGGGGAGGCGAGAGGCTCTCCCTGTACCCGTTGCTGTGCCCCCAGAAACCCTTCTTAACTGGCAGCCTGTATTATGCCCTAGCATTAGGGCAATCAGTGCAGCACCCTGACCTCACCCAGAGTTTCCTCCCCCAGAGAGTTGTTACTCCCCGCTTTCTATCCCCCACCCTCTCAAATTCCCTTCCCACTTCACTGAGATGAGTAACTTAATCGGTACGTGCCTTGAATATCCAAACTTCTCCCACTGCTGCCATAAGCCAGAGGGATGCGCTGGAGAGGGTGAGGCCCAGCGGCCTGAGCACAGACAGAGGAGCCAGGCGTTCCCTAATTCTAATCCTGGCTCTGCCCCGACTCAGTGCATGGCCTTGGGCAAATCATTCATTGGCTCCTTCTTCCCTGGGAATAACAACACAGCCCTGCTCTAAGCACTAGGCAGCATTTCCCCTGCCTAGCTCTGCTGGGACCACTCTCGGCAGGGCCCAGGGGAGGCGATATCTCCTGCGTCCAACTCATCTGGTAACTGCCGTGAGGAGAGGGGACAGCGCCTTCCTCGAGCACAGCTGGGTGATCTCAGTGCAGACACATTCAGGGCTCAGAGGAGCCTGTGTGGGGTTTCTGTGTTATGCATCCAGCCGTGAGTGGGGCTGAATCCCCGACGGAATTAACAAAGTTGGCTGCTGTCAGGATGAACTGGAGCTAGATGGTCAGTCTGATGATCAGTGACTAGAAGCATACGCCAGGAATTAAAAACTCTGTGACGAATGGGGCTGGGGCTCACATGTGGGTGTGTTGGGGCCTGACCCTTCTCTCCACAGACTTCCAGGAGGTTACTCCTGATTCATGCCAGGGATGGATAAGGAACCCGCTGTGTGTTTGGAGCCCAGCTCATTTGTTTAGGACTAACTCCTCCGTGTGAGGGCCCCAGGCCCAGAATGAGCTGTCTCCAGCTAAAGTTCAGGGAACCCCTGTAACACGGAGTCACATCCAAGCACACGTACATGTGTGGTGGTGGGGAGTCCGGTCAGATCACTCCACATCCCCTACCCCCATCTTAAAGGTTCCCCCTCAGGCTGCCACTCTCACTGCAGCCAAGGAGGGCAGGACACCTGTGTTGTCCAGAGGCAGCTCCTTGGAAGGAACAAATGTTGCTCCCTCCAGCTTGGAAGTGTCAGGAGCTGCACACCAGCAACCAGAGGCAGCGATTTAACTGATTCACACACAATGCTACACATCCGCTTGTGTCTATAAGTGGTGTTCTTTCTATCAACTGTCTACACAGATGCAGCGTATTATAGAGCAACAAGAGGGATGAGCATCCATCCTCCAGGCCTGCCTGTCCTCCCATTGGCCTGGGTCACGCAGCAGGCCTGACTAGATGATCATAATGGTCCCTTCTGGCCTGAGAGTCTTTGTCTCCCTGCCCAAGCGGTGGAGCGGGAAGCTTAGCATTGCCGCATGGGCTGTCGCCTGTCCCCTCGGGATGCTGGCTCGGTTTTAAGGGCTTCCGGGAAGCGATGGCCTTTTGGAATTACCCAGCGGAATGATGCGATGGCAGCAGAAGTGCCGATTCGTCGGCTACTCGTGACACCCTTTGGATAAGTCGCGCCTCCCCAGAGCTCTGCGGCGGTAGCGTGCCAAGGTGCTTGCAGCCCCGGGCTGGCTGTACTGCTGTGATCCTGGCAAGGGGGAGTGAATACTGTGTGATATAAGCCAGCTGGTATCCCAAGCTCTACTTCCTTGTTTGGAGGTTTCTTTTAAATGTCACTGCTTCATTCCCCCTGGCCCCCCTCCCCACCCCAGCTTCTAATGCTAACAATCGGGATGGACTGAAATGTGTTTTTTAAAGTGTTGGCCTAAAGGGGAGAGTGAGTTGTTGTGTCAGTGACGCCGCACCCAGCCTCCAGTGCTTTCCCCTTTAAATCTGGGGTTGCACAGGGCTTTATAAACCCTAACGACCCCGCTCTGTGAGCAAGGGAAGCATTCTTGCGATCAGTCCCATCATCAGGAGAACCCAGCTTTTCCGCCTCTCAGCCCCCTGTGCTAGCTCTTACTCTAGAGGGCAGTCTGGTCAGGAATGGAACCCAGGAGTCCTGACTCTCAGGCCACACTCCCTTCCTAAAAGGAGACCGCTGGGCCTTCACCTAGGAAGAAGCAATAGTGACTAAGTGCAGGGAGGAATATAAGGCCACACTAGAACTGTCTGAAGATGAGCGATTGTAAAAAAGAGCAGCAGGGGGTGGGCCCAGTTTAATAAATCCTGTGCCATGACCCAGGTTAGCAGTAAACATCTGCTCAGAGTGTCTGCAATTTACTCTGTTGACAGAGGTCGGTTGGTCGGTCGGTCTGTCTAATCACTCCCATCCCTGTAGCATGCTCCTTCCCTTGTTGAGCTGCAGATTTCTCCAGCGCGGGATAAGAATAATTCCCCGGGAGGGGTCAGGGTAGCCGAGTGTGTGTGTCTCAAGAAAACCCAGCACCCTCCGCTTTTCACCTTCAGCTTGGCAAAGAGCTGCTCCCTTATGCCAAAGTGGGTACGGCCAGGCTGCAGCATAAATCCTCCTCTGTCTGCACCTGCCGCATGAGTGTGTGGCAGTGTCTCTGCCCTTCACCTTTCTCTCCTTGGGGAACCGTGCTGGGGATCTATTTTTTTTTCTTCTCACTCCATGCTCGGCATGCCTGCTAGCTGCTCCGACACGCGAGGCTGCAAGCGTCGTTCGCTTTGAATGATGAGCCTGGACGGGGCTAGAATAGACCCCGCTGCCTAGAGAGAACGGGTGCCTCTCTCCCCCCGCGTGTGCCTAGGAATAAAGGGGAGAGAGAAGGAGCGGGAAGCAAATGCAACCAGCGTGGAACTCAAGGGAATCGGACAAGTTGAAGATAAGGATGGAAAGCTTATTAGATCACCCACTCTGTCTCCCTGCCAGTGCAGGATCATCCCCCACGGTATATTGTCTAGTGCAATAGAAGAGCCACTGGAGTGGCAGGAAGACTTACCTCTCTCCCACGGGATGGTTGTAGCTGGGGATCCCTGCTGAGCTTGGCAAGGGGACCTGTCACGATGCTAAAGTTCCGGGCAGACCGTCGGGTCAGGTAGGGCTCACCTGGTGATAACAGCAGGGCTGGCGGGGGGAAGAGGAAGCAGGCCAGGAAGGCAGGCCCAGTTCGTCGCCTATGGGGGGCTTTGTGTGTGTGTCTGTGTGTCATGAAGTGGATGAGGGAACTTCAGCTTGGTCAGTGATTGCTGCATTGCAGTGCTTCAGAGGAGATGCTTAACTCGGGAGTTTATACAGCCGGGTCAGGCAAGGCAGCTGCCAGGAGAGGAATTATTTAAGGAGGTTCTGAGGAAGTGACTTTGCTTTGGAGGGGGCCTGGGAAGCTGGAGGAGAGGGTGGTGGGTGGGATGGAAGGAGGCAATTGAATGAGTGCCAGGAGGAGCTGCACGGAGCTACCAAGGATGGAAGCTGGGGTGGGGGAACTGTGCCCAAGGATAAAGAGAAACCTGCTGCCGGCTGGCAGAATGAATGAACCTGTGACCAAAAGCTGCAGGCAGGCTAAGAACCGTATGGTTGAGCCCCGTCCACAGACGCTAATTCCGGCAGCACCGGGAACGTCAGCTTTGCGAAGGGGGCCCTCCAGGATCCCAGCTCCTGGGTGCAGAAACGCTTGCTCTAGCAAAAGGTGCTTCCCTTTGAATGGACGTTCCCTGCAAGCTAGAGTGGGGCAGAGGGGAGTTTTCTCCCCTGCCTATGTAATGCCATTGTGATCCTTCTAAAGTCACTGGTGTTTGAGATTATTTTTAAAACCAGGTGCAACCCAGAGCAACCAAAACACAGCCCTCCTCCCCCGCCCATCATATCTAGTTAGAAAAGTAGCAGTGAGGAAGTGGGGTTATTTAATGGTGTCAATTTCTTTGTTAAATCAGCTTCCTTATTTATAAAAATAATAATACGGCTGGCCCAGTTTGGAGAATGAGATTTCCCCCCTCTTTCACCTGGGGCGCATGCTAACAAAAGCCCTTTAAGCTAACCGAGGAGGGAAGAAAGCAACTGAAAGAGAAATAGTATTGGCCAAGGGTACTGGGGTTTGGGCAGTAATGGTGCTAAGCAGGAAGCCCTCCTTTTAGCAGGATTCCTACCAGCAAACATTTAATATCCTCTAACCCTGGCCTTATCTCAGACATTCAGGTGAAACTTGCAAGTGGCTGGGTGGAGGGATGAGCGGTCGTGGTAGCTATTTTTCTTGCTCCAACTTTCACCGTTCTGCTGACTCTATGCAGAGTCTGGCTGTTTGCATGGAGACGTCATCGGTGGGCATTCAGTGCACAGTGGCCTGGTGCCCGGCTGTGCTGCATATCAGTGCTCAGATGCTGTGATGCTGGGGGGCCACGTTATACGCAGACAGCCGTGTGCAGGTAGCCGGTGTCTTCCTAGGACGATGGGAGCTGGAGGGGAGGTAATTTATGTTGCAGCCATTCTCTGTGCCCTTGAAGAACATTGCAAACAGCCATTGAACAGGATCAAGCAAAGCTGGTACTGAACTGGTATTCGTGCCTTAACCTTGACTTCTAACTCACCAAAGTGAGGAGAGATCCAGGGTTGTAACACAGACTGCACCTGAAACCTGCTCATCACTGGGGTTCTCCAACCTGGCAGTCAAGGGCCTGACTCAAAAGCCAGCGAAGTCCTTGGGGAAAATTCCCCTTGATTTTAGTGAGCGGCAAATCAGGCCCACTAATTGAATGTGTGGAAGGTGGTTTTTCATCCTGTCTCTACTGGAATGAGGAGGAGCTTGTGGGCTGAGTCATCCTCCACTGCTTTGGACTTCCCGCAACCATCCACACCTGAGTGGAGTATAAAATGCTGCTGTTTTCAATCAGTCGCAACTTGGAGTTTGTCCACACGTGGGAGTTGCACTGGATTAAATGAAAGTGTGATGTTAAACTGGTGCAAATTTGTGTGTGGATATTCCTCATATTGGTTTAAATCTGGCTTATGTTGGTTTAGCTGATGTAAGGTACAAGCTAAATCACTATAAACCAGGTTTAAACCAAGTTGAGCATCTACATGCAAAGTTGCCCTGGTTTATCTAAACAGCTTTAGCTAAATGGGTACAACTTTGTATAGACCAGGTTTTGTATTCATGTACAGAGGTGCAAATGGCTACAAAGGTATGAGGCAGAGAGGACTCGGGCCCTGGCTGGCTCCATCCATACTAGGAAATTAGGGACCCATAACTCTTGACCAGTGGAAACTGTACTGGGCATTTAGGGTTAGACACCACAGTGGTAAAAGCGCCTGAGTTCTGTCTACATTAGGGTCCAATGGTTAGGGCACTAGCCTAGGATTTAGCCACTGCTCTAACACAGAATCTGTGAGTGACCTTGGACAAGTCACTTAGTCTCTCTCTCTCTGTGCCTCAGTTTCCCATCTGTACAATGGGGATGATAGCCCTGCCCGACCTCCCAGGGGTGTAGGGAAGATGCATACATTTAAAGATTGTGAGGTGCTCAGATAGTACGGTAATGGGGAGGAGGGATAAAATTATTTGTGTCCTACAGGAGAGCCTAGGTCCCTGGTCATGGCGCAGGCTGCCATTGTGCTGGGTGCTGTACAAACACAGAGCAAAGAGACGTCTCTGCCCCCAGTGAGCATACTGTCTAAGTACCTTAGCTAAATAGATTACTACCGCCCTTGGAGCTGCACCTCTGGTGGCTGGTTTTCCTCGCATACCCAGGGCCCCTGGCACTAGTGCTGCCTGCGTTTTGATAACATAACAGGGCAATTAGCCAGTTTAAAACGTTTTTCATAGAATAGAATATCAGGGTTGGAAGGGAACGTCAGGAGGTCATCTAGTCCAACCCCCTGCTCAAAGCAGGACCAATCCCCAACTAAATCATCCCAGCCAGGGCTTTGTCAAGCCTGACCTTAAAAACTTCTAAGGAAGGAGATTTCACCACCTCCCTAGGTAACGCATTCCAGTGTTTCACCACCCTCCGCGTGAAATAGTGATTCCTAACATCCAACCTAAACCTCCCCCACTGCAACTTGAGACCATTACTCCTCGTTCTGTCATCTGTTACCACGGAGAACAGTCTAGATCCATCCTCTTTGGAACCCCCTTTCAGGTAGTTGAAAGCAGCTATCAAATCCTCCCTCATTCTTCTCTTCCACAGACTAAGCAATCCTAGTTCCCTCAGCCTCTCCTCATAAGTCATGTGTTGCAGTCCCCTAATCATTTTTGTTGCCCTCCGCTGGACTCTCTCCAATTTTTCCACATCCTTCTTGTAGTGTGGGGCCCAAAACTGGACACAGTACTCCATATGAGGCCTCACCAATGTCGAATAGAGGGGAACGATCACGTCCCTCGATCTGCTGGCAATGCCCCTACTTATACATCCCAAAATGCATTGGCCTTCTTGGCAACAAGGGCACACTGTTGACTCATATCCAGCTTCTCATCCACTGTAACCCCTAGGTCCTTCTCTGCAGAGCTGCTGCCGAGCCATTCGGTCCCTAGTCTGTAGCGGTGCATGGGATTGTTCCGTCCTAAGTGCAGGACTCTTCACTTGTCCTTGTTGAACCTCATCAGATTTCTTTTGGGCCAATCCTCTAATTTGTCTAGGTCCCTCTGTTTTTGGATATATGCTAGTGGTTTGGGGGCTTTGCCGAAACCGCCGGGTTTTCTGCTCCTTAATTTGTTGACTTTGAGTTTTGTTCACGTAACCGCACTTGGCAGTGGTCGCGTTTTCACTTTGTAAATGCTTTAATTTAAATTAACGGCTGGATTTTCTTACCCACTGAAAGCAATTTCTGAACAGGCCCACAATCAAATCAGTTATCTGGCCTGCAGGAAACAGGGAGCAAAGCTTTGGAAATGGAACTGGGGCCCTGCCGGAACGCTGGGTCTGCTGAGCAAATTCTGATTCAAACGTTGCAATTCAGCCCCGCCCAGAACCGCTGATCTTGAAAGTCGCGCCCTTTTTAGGGGTGTTAGGAACCGAATACAATTCTGTAATCTGCTCTGTTTTTATGCTGATATAATTGTCTGGATGGGGTGGTTTACCAAAATAGCTCTACCAGTTCAACCCATAATGTGGACACAGTTATACCAGTAAAAAGGTGCTTTATATCAGTACAACGTATTCCCCTTCCTGTACAGGAATAAGCTCTAAGATTTTATAGCAGTGTAACTGTACTAGGGAGGTTAGATTGTTTTAATTACACTGGTATAGTTAATCTGGTACATCTTTTGTGGTTTTAATTCAGGGCTCAATCCAACCACCATTAAAGTCAGTGAAAGGCTTCCATTGACTCTGAGAGTAGGATCAGGCCATTGGTTTCCTTGGGGCTGCTTAAGGCACAAGGTTCTACTCACACGTATGGCAGAATCGAGCTCTTAGTGACGCAATGCCATCTCTAATTATAAACAGACTTCCCACGTGCAGTCTAATCTCACTAATTTGCACTTAGGAGGGGTGCAGAGCCATTACTATTGTGAATGACTCTTTTCCGAATAAAGGGGTAAGTGAAAAAACAGCAGGCCAAGTGGAGTTACAGCAGCATTGAGTTTTCCCCACTTACAGCCAGCGTGTCGGAGAACATTACCGCGCTAATTTAGTTGGACAGCAGTAGTTTAGTCTTATGTTAATAACTCATCATGTCACAGTCGGTGTCCTGTGATATGTCCTGTAAAGCTAATAAGGTCTCAGCAATCAGAGACCTCCCCTCGGCTCTCCATTCCACAAGCTCTGCTGGGAAGTGCAGATGAAATTTGTTGTGCAAATTATGCAGCGTGTGGATTAGCAAAGGGAGAATCTGCTGCAATTTGCCATTCATTAAGTGTTGCAAATCCATCAGCTTTTGCAAGTGGCTCTTCATGCCCTGTTGTGGCTACCAGGCTGTTGGATGAAGTCATGTGGCTTGTGCTGCTTTGGAGCCCTCTGCCGGCATCTGCACACGATCTGGGGTCCTACCTCCACTCAGATCCTTCATGAAAGAGCGGATCTGTTCTTAACGTCTGTGAGCAGCACGTAGAAGGGGGACAAAGGTAAACAGATGTTTGCTCTGGTGTTATTGTGCCCGTTTTCTCCCCTAGTTGCAGGCTGGCATCTCATCTGCTTCCCCCTGCAGCCAAAGCCAGTAGCCACAGCCCGCTCCTTTAAATCCCACTTGCAGAGCTCCCCCAGGGGATTCAGACTGCTGCCATACCTGGGAAGACTGTGCCTATTGTCTGGAATGGAGAAATCCGATTTGTTCCTGCAAGTGTGGATGCCAGTCACTGGCAGAGAATGTTCTCTCCTGGTCAGTCTCAGACAAAATGTGAGGCAGAGAGCCTTGTTTCTGTAGTGAAGCCCTATGCTCAGGGCTGTGGAAATCAGAGGGCTTGGGAGCAAGATATGGGCCTGTGCATCCAGTAGCCACTGGTCCCACGGACTGGGTTTGACAACAGTTAGTTGGGAGCTGGTCAAGGAGGACAAGGAGCCAGGACTCCTGGATTTTATTCCCAGTTGCCGCGGACTGACTGTGGATTTAGTGCAGACGCTGATACCCTCGCTCACGATCAGTAATGCTGTACTCCATGTGTGGTCTGAGTCATTCCAATGCAACACTCAAGGAGGAAAGTCCTGTTCTGTGTGAGGGTGTCTGGATCTGACCCTTGCAGCGTGCAAATGAATTCAGATAAAGTCTGTAAGAGCTCGGCAGCTCAGTCCCTCTGAAAATCAGTCCCTTTTAACCGCTCTGTGCCTCCATTTCTTGATCATAAAACGGGACGACTAATATCAACCCATCTCTGTAAGGGGCTTTGAGATCCAGGTCTGAAAAGTGCTGTGTGATAACAGCTCAGGGTGATTGCTACAGGTACTGACTGCCACGCCGATAGCGAGGATCTGGAGCAGGTAAAGCCAGGTCTTTCCAGGGGCTGACTTGCGATATCGGTGTGGCTTTGGGTGTGTCACTCATTCTTTATTTACGAGTGCCTGCATAACCCTGTCCGTGCTGCATTATGTACATCGGTGCCTTGTAATAATGTACACCAATGGGCTTGCTGTTTCTTTGGCTGTTAGAACACGTGGCTGCGTCACACAGGAAAATTAATAGGGAGGAAACCCCCTGAAGACTGAGGTGTAATAGGTTGTTTTAACAAGTGAATGCCATTGGGGGCTATTCATTAGCCCCGTCTATTGACACCTGTGAAAGCTTCTCTTCCAATACATGCCGCTCATCCAAATGGATGCTCCATAGGAAACAGCCTGTGGAATTCAAACGTGGACTAGCTGGCAGTGAAGGGGCTAATGCTAGTCTGGTTTTGTGTGCCGGGTCTGTGCAAATGTGGCATACACGCTTCCATCCATCTGGTCGTGTACCTGGGGAAGTGGATGTACTGTGGATACTGGCCTGAGGAGGATCTGCCTTTGTGGCATCATTGCTCAGTGGGAAGAGGAGAGGGAGAGCATTGTGCATGGATGAACTCCGTCTCCTGGCACCATATGTCGGCCAGGCCTACTGGCAGCTGCTAGGTGGGCTTTGCCATGTGTTTTTATCTCCACACTCTGCCCTGACCTTGTCTCTCTTCAGCCACAGAGATGTTCCAGCTGGTTTGCCAAGCCTCCTGCGTACAATCCCACCTTGTCTTAAAGTAGTAGTCACCTCTTATTGGCATACACCTAGGGCGGAGTTGAAATTACAACCACAAAGCCCAAGAATTTAGGGCTGAAAAGGGCGCATGACTGGGACTACCACGGCTTGTGTTCTGTCCAGCTTGTGGGGCAGACAGATTCTTCTGTCCCTAATAAATAGCCAGGCTGAAAGATGGGAGGGGGCAGTTATAACTGAATCACATAACCCTTTCCTTCTCCCACACCCCCACAACCCACCAATGTTTCAAGTTCCTGCATCTCCTAGACATGAATTAATTTTACAAATCCCCAAAACATACTGAGGTTCTATTCACCTCAAACTACCCAAGGTTCACTCATTCTTAGTCATGAGACCAGCTAGACAAGAAGAGACCAGTTGCCACCTAGGCTGGCATCCCATCTCCAGCAGTGGGCAGTGCAGGAAGTTTCAGGGATATGTATACAAGGTCACCTCCTCAAAATGTACCTATTGGCACAATGCCAATAGGTACATTTTGAGGAGGTGACCTTGTATACATACTCTATGGTAGAGGAGGGGAATCCTTCCTGACCCCATCTGGTGATAAACATATGCCCTGAAGCATGTGGCTTGGTAAACCCTGATCATTTTTACTAGTGTAGAGTCACTGCAAATGTTGTTTCCACCCTTAGTGAGTTGAAATTCATTCATGAGCTGTGTCAGAAAGAAGCCGAAGGCTAGGCACAGTCAAGCCTTCAGTTATTTGCCTCCGTAATATCCTGAAGCAGCAATTTTCAGCATTTTGAACTGGTATACGAAGCAAAAGAAGGGCCGTGATGCTTAACCATTGCTCAGCCACTCCATTCACTCCAAAGCCGCTTAATTCCTCCAAATTCTCCTCTGTGTTTTCCAGCCACAATGAAAGACGGAACACGTTCCTGCATCCCGTGACTGGACACATCCCAGAAGAAAACGCAAGATTTGACTTACACTTACAGAAGTAGGTTTGCTTTAGAATGGTGTGTGTGAGAGTGTGAGTGAGTGAACCAGAGGGGAAAAGAATTAATAATACCAAGGAAATATTGAGAGCAAAGACCACAGCAGGGGATCTACGGGCCAGGCATGGTAGGGAGTAGGGAACAGTGTGGCTTTGCTGTGAGATGAGGAACAGCCTTACTTTGCTATCTATGTACGTGTAATCTGTGTGTTTGCACAGCGTGGGCCTCAGCTGTGGAAGTCAATGGAAAGACCCTCTGCTGGCTGCAATTAGCTTTGGCTCCGGCCCTGTGCATATAGGCGAGCACCATCAGTGTATCAGTGTGTTGTACGTATGGGGCAGGCGCTTAGGCTGTTATTCCTCAGCTGTCCTTGCAGAGATTGCTAATAAGCTTCTTTCTCTCCCTTCCCTCTCTGTCCTGATGGCAGCTCTACAGTGGACATGTCCAGCAAAGCAGGTGGGAAGCGACCGGCGACCATCAGCAGCGAATCATCCAACCACACCATGGTGTCAGAGATGCCTCAGGAGCGACCAAACGGCAGGGTATGTTCATGGAACACTGGGCACTGGCCTGGGACCCTAGGAATCTATTCCCAACCATGCCACTAGTCAGCTGGATCTAAGCTGCCCCTTACACCTAATGTTCTCATTGCCTCTGGACATCTGAAAGGGCCTTTCTTCTTGCTGAATGGGCTGGGGGTAACCAAGCACACCTGCCCTGGCGGATGCCTGCTGGTAAGCAGATGTATTTGGCCTGCTGGAGTCGCTGTGGGCAACCAGAAGCCCCCAGCCTGCACAAAAGGCGTTCAGGGAGGGAGATGGGTGTTTAGGCACTGGACTGGCACTCAGGAGATCTAGGTTCATTTCTCAGCTCTGCCAAAGACCCCCTGCTTTCGGCCAAGTGGCTTCCCTGCTCCGTGCCTCAGTTTCCCCCTCTGTAAAATGGGGCCAATGATACTGACCAACCTTTGTGAGGTTCTTTGAGATGTGGGAATGAAAAATGCGGCATAGCAGCGAGGTGATTGTCACGCTCCTTCCACACCAAGGGGAAGTAGCTGGCTGGGATCAGAGCATCAGCAAAGTAAAGACAGCGATTAGGATCCAACCCTGTTTTGCAGTATGGAAAAGATAGGCCGAGCTGGGAGCTGGTTGCAAGAAGGAAGCAATTGCAAGCCTGGGACAAGTAGATAAATGGCTGAGATTTCCCCAGGGGTGATGTGGTACGTGCGCTGGCGGTAAGATGCGGCTCTCCCTCGCTCGCCAGATGGCAGCGTTGCATGGCATCCCTCAGCCGCATGCTCAGTGAGCTGCATGGCTGGGTCTTACTATTCCCCGTGGGTTTGCCTGAAAAACAAACGCCCCCAACAGCTGCTGCCGCCACCCATGGGTGCTAAAGCCGGTGCATTCTGAGAGCCTCCTCTCTCCTTCTCCAAAGGCTTCGCGCCCTTCCCGGAAGGGGATCGCCTTTGGGAAACGCTCCAACTCCATGAAGCGGAACCCCAGTGCCACGGTGACCAAAAGCGGCTGGCTGTTCAAGCAGGTAGCGTCCCCCTGGTGCCGCTGCGGGGAGCATTCCCCTGGCTGAGCCAGGCATCTCACAGTGCCACCTTCCTCTGTCGGGACGATGTGGTGACCCTAGGCCCCATGCCGCACTAGGACTGGTGTGGGACTGCATGGGGCATGGCTCTTGGGTGCCCATTCCAGGCACCTGCCAAACTCCCCCCGCCCCGGAGGGTCTCCATGTAAAAGCATGAGGTGTTATGCAGGGCGGGCTGCCCTCTATCTGTCCCAACCTCTCTCCGGTGCATCCCCAGGATCTGGCTGTGACAGCAGGGAGCGCTGCTGCTGGGTGCCTGCCTCATCTGGCCTGCACCTCTCCCCAGTAAATCCCTCTCGCAATGGCTCCTGCAAGCCGTGCAGCTGGGCTCTGTGCCACCCTGCGCCCTCTCCTCAATGGAGCTCACCGCGGGCTCTCCCTGTGATGCACAAGATGCTGCTGCTTCCCCCACTTTCCCCTCTCTCTGCTTTACAAGCAGCTACGGGTCTGGGGCGCCCTCTCACTCGTGCCTCTCTTGCAGGCCAGTTCGGGCGTGAAGCAGTGGAATAAGCGCTGGTTCGTGCTGGTGGATCGCTGCCTCTTCTATTACAAAGGTATGTGGTGGGGCCGAGGTCTAAAGAGCCGTCCCATGGGCCCAGTCCTGATGGGGCAGGGCCCCGGCAGCTCCTGGTGCACTCACAGCCCCAAAGCCAGGTGGCCAGGGTTCAATCTGGGCAGCTGGGGTGGGATCTCAGAGTCCAGCGCCAGGGAAGAAACCCAGTTTGTTTGATGCAGAGTGAGTCCCACCGAGCAGGTGGCTGCAGGGAGCAGGGTGCGGCCAGTCAGAGGAGGAGTTAAAACCCTCCTCTTCAAAGGGAAGGCTCTGCTATTACGAGGAGCTGAGGGATCCTTGTGGGGTGCCGAGCATCTTCCCCCTCAATGGGAGCCATGTACGGTTAGCACCTCGCAGGACAGGGCTCGGAGAGAGATTGTACAAGGTGCTCCCAGGGGTGAATGCTGCGGAAGGTAGCTTCGTCCATGCATCCTTAGGTTTGTTTTTCTGTAGCCTTTTCTCTTATAGTATTCAAGGTGGTGGGGGGAAGGTTGCACGGCCCTCTTGTTAAACACTGTGCAAGGGATCGTGCTTGGTACAAATTCAGCTGTTCCCTTACTCACCTGGCCCAGAGGAGACCAGAAGCTAGCCCTGCCTCTCTCCGTGGGGAGCTGTGGGTCTGAATTCCAGAGGTGCTGCTCTTGGCATGCCCCGGTTCTGAATGCTCAAGACTCCGAATCCAGCATCCCTGTGTAAATGATTAACATCCGCAGACAAACCCGTCGCCCTTTTGCCTGGACCTCCTAGGGCCAGGTTGGCTTTTCGAGCAACTGTTATCAATGGTGCCAAGAAACAAAGAAGGCATGAGGAACTATACAGCAGCTCCAGGTCCATGGGAAACAGCCGCCCCCTGCCATAAAGGAGTGACGGAAGCCAGTCCTGAATTTGGGTGCCAAATCAGTCCCCAACTTTCTCCCCACCCAGCCCTGGCCTCATCCGGGCTGGAGCACCCCTCGGTATGGAGATTCACCCCTTCACACAGCCCACACCTTTTGCAACCTTCGCTTTCCAGCAGGCCGCTGGCTCGGCCTAATCCCTGGCAGCAGGTCTGGAGGGCGGGCATGAATAATTAACCAGCCTGTATTGTGAGCTGACACTGATAGGTTTTTGCGGGGGCGGTGGGGAGGGGGAAGAAGAGAACAACAGATGGGCGGATGCGACAGGGAGGAAGCCGGCTTCCACAGGTAGGCTGGCTCCAGTTCAGGTGCGGCGTTCTCAGCTCCCTGGGCTGTGGTCGCTCTCAGGAGCCCAGCTCCCATTTCAGCAGGAGAAGGGAGGGATGCATTCCTAGTCAGAGGCACCTCAGCCACTTCCCTCTCTCCTCGCTCTCCAGCTTTAAAGGGGAGACGGGTCTTGTCAACCACTTGGCATCTCCAAACCGGCCTAAGGAGGGGAACTCCCCTCTCTTTATCTAACTCCCATTTCTCCCCCCGGGTCAATACAGATGAGAAGGAGGACAGCATCTTGGGCAGCATCCCTCTCCTCAGCTTCCGGGTGGCGGCCATCCAGCCGTCGGACAACATCAGCAGGAAACACACCTTCAAGGTCAGTGTGTGGCCGTGACAGCGTCTCGGGGGCAGCGTTGAGCTCCCATTCGTTGGCCCGGTTCCCGGCGGCCACGAATGGTCCCGCAGTTTGTAGCGTGACCCTCCCTTCCGAGAACCTAGCTGCCCGGTAGGGCCGGACGTAGGCTGTCTGGTAACAGCAACGCTCAGAGGTCTCTTGGCTTGTGCTCTCCATTGCCTGTGGTGACCGGCGCTTGGGGGAGGTGTGAGCTGCTGTGGACGGTCGCTAAAGACAGGCATGTACCTGAAGGGGCAGAACGGGCATTAGTGACCTGGTTGCCTGCTGCAAAATGGGGTCCTTGGCACACGACTAGGGGTAGTGGCGGTGGAAGCTCTGCCCCAGAGAGAACTTCCGCTGTGTCCTCTCACCATGCTCAGAACAGGATTAAGGGGTCCAGTTCTTTTAGCCTTCTCGGGCGTGACCCAGCCATGCCCCTTTTGACCCTGGCCACACCTGCACCAAGCGGGGTGGGGGGCATATGGCACCCCCACTCTGAGCCACCTGCTTTGCTCAGAGGTGAAGAGGACCACATGAGAGGTAAAGCAGAGGGGAATTGGGTCTCTAGGTTTCCTGTTCAATAATGTTTAGCCAGAAAGCAAAGACCAGATCCAAACCAAACTGCCCCGTGATTTGGGTAGGGGGCTTGGATTGTAGGAGGAATCCTATTGCTTGTTCCTCCTCTGAGGCTGTCCCTCTGTCCGTAAGAGAGATGGGTGGAGGAGCTGGCGTGCAGATCCAGACTGGGTTAGAGCCTGTGTGATGGTGAGTGCCTTCAGCTCCTATTGCCTTCAGTGGGAGTTGAGGGTGCTTAGCAGTCTTGCTGCTAATACGGGGTGAAATTGACCCCTGTGCAGAGAGCAGCACAATAATAACACCACCGAGTGCTTTATACCATAGCTCTCAAAGCACTTTACGAAGGAGGTCAGGATCATTACCCCTGTTGTACAGATGGGGTAACTGAGGCACACGGAAGGCAAGTGACTTGCCCAAGGTCATCCAGCAGGCCTGTGGCAGAGCCAAGAATAGAAACCAGGTCTCCTGATGTCCAGTCCAGTGCTCTAGTCACTAGGCCACACTGCCTCTAACTGGAAGCCTTGTGTCAACCACATGGGTTTAAGTGTGTTAGCCTGCTGCAAAGAGTGAATTGCTCCTAGCCGGAGGTGATCAAAGCGTGCTACTGACCCAGTGCCAAGGAGGGGCTTCTCCTTCTTAGCTGACAGCTGTGGTGTCATTAGAGGGTTTTCACAAGACTTCTGCTCAGCCATTCCCCCTGTTTTGAATTACTCTCCCATTTCAATAAAAACAACAAACATACGTAAGCCAGCGTTGCTATAGAATTGCACCCTCGGCGGTGCTCTAATTAGGCTGCGTTCAAGCCCAGATGTGGAGGAGGGCTTCCCCCATCTCCCTTCTAAACTAGTTGAGACTAGTGTTCTCACACACTCTCACACACACACGCTCTCACACACACAAGGCAATACATTGTAATTGTTTAGCACGTAATTAGTTTCTACTTGTCAGACTTCTGTGCTGAGGGACGCAGCTGCGGTGGAGCAGCGACTGAAGCTGTGAAATTCCTGCTGCGCTGTGGGCCAAAGGAGCCGTTTGGTTTCATCCTCCCAAGAACACTTCGTGGCACGCACGCACGCTCATACACGCACAAGCACCGTTGTACGCATGGTAGCCCATGCTTGCAACTCACCTAGACTTAATAATCTGTACCTTCACATATGCAAATTGAAATTTGCATCCAACCCATGGGCCAAACACAGACTCAAAGACTTAATTTTTTTTCACACTTGTACATAGGCATATTCACACTTGCACTAGCACACAGACCAAACACACCTCGCGTGTGAACACACACACACAAGCATACTCCCGCGCACAAACACCCACTCACTTGCACATGTTTACGCTCCGCTCTCGCCCAGAGAAAACCCGGCTCGCCCACTGATGCACACAAACATACACACAGAAACAAAAATCCGCAAGTCACAAAAACACACTCCTACGCAGAGTGCTTGCGCACACAGAGCCTGGATTCTCTGCAGCTGGGGGCAACGCTACACACGCAACCTTGATTCTCTCCAGCCTGGGCCGTGCTACACCCACCCCTCTATTTTGTTTTTATTCTGAGGCATTTTTTGAGTGCGCATCACTGGAATATTGTTTGCACATTCACTCCTGCTCCAAACCTTATATTGCAACGTTCAGCACAGGGCGAAAGGTCTGCTCCGCCCTCCAGAGCCTGAGCTCCAGTCTCCCTGTTCTATCAATGGCAATAAAAGAAGAGAGCAAGGGAAGGAGCCTTCAAGAACTGGCAAGTCCTGGGAACATTTGGGTCATTAATAAAGAATGGATCCTGCCTCCTGAACTCACTGCCAGTCAGGTTAACCCCTTCAGGCCTATATGGGGAACAGAGGGAGCCCGGGTTAGAGAAAACGCGGCTCAGACCCAACGTCAGCCAAAGGGAAAATGAGAGATTTAAGGCTTTATCATGTTTTATTACTCTCCTCAGCTGCCTCCTTCCTGACCCAGGCCAGGGTTTGGGGGAGGTCAGAGAAGCACTTAATAGCTGGTTTCTGCCGTCCCTTTGACTTCTGTGGAGCTGCAGCGGCTGGAAGGTGCCACTTGGGCAAAGCACATGCTACGTCCCATTGACTGCAATAGGACTCAAGCATGTGCCTAGGCCCTGATTCAACAAAGTCTCTGGTGAAGCGGGGCAGGATTTGGGGCCTGGCGGATGCCAGCACTGAGGGCAAAATTAACCTCAGCGCATCACTGGAGCGCCTCTCTAGAGCTTGTCTGGTTCCTAGGGACTGTGCTGATCCTTGGTGCAGGATTGAATGCCACTCGTGGAGTGTGCTTACACTCACGTACCCCTTTCCACTGGAGCTGGGTGCAAGGTTCCCATCGACATACAATTCTCTGACCCCAAAAAGCCATTTTTCATTGCAAAAGAAAAATTTTGACCCACATGTGTTTGGGTGACTTTTTTTTACTGAAAAACATTTTTTTCTCCTTCCCAAAAAAGCCTGAAAAGCTTTTTATTTTGTTTTTCACTGAAAAACTGGACATTTTCATGGGAAATTTGGATAAAAACATCAGTGTTTCAAATTGGAGTAAACTGACATTTTCCAAACAGCGCTGCACTGAGAACCATTTTTCTTATGGATGCTGATATTTCTTAATTCTGTACGGGGCTTAGGGACTCGAATGGCAAGTGCCTTAGAACTAAACTGGTCAGCTAAACAGACAGGCTAACCCAGCGCTGACCATGCCCTCGGCTACCCTCCATCTGCCCTTCTTCGGTGACAGTGCTGCTCCTGCCACGCTCTGCCTGCCTGATGCATCTCCCGGTTGAATTCTCTGCTGGGTGGTTTGACCTGTTCTCTGTGTTTCCTCCTTTCTTCCACGTGAGGATCTCCCCCCTGGAGAGGAGGTTTCTTCCAAGTGCCTGTCTGCAATGCCAGCACACAGCCACCACATAGGTAGTATGCTCCTTTCATTTCCAAATGCATGCCAGAAAGAGAAGGGATGCGGCCGGTCACAGATTGCCCAGCATGCCTTATTCACCCCCACCCGACGAAGGGGAACGAAACACTGGGGTTTATCTCTCTCTCTCTTGCGGCTCGCATGCTTAGACCTTCCCAGTGTAGGGAACTTGGTGGAAAGACCGAGGTTTGTATGAGCCTGGCAGGAAAGATTCCTCTGGGGCTGGGAGCCCTTGACTAGTAACAGCAGTTGGTCAAAAAAAGCTACATATTGCCCCAGGGGGGACGGGTTCAAACACAAGGAAGAATTTTCCATTTTGTTGGAATATTTGGGTTTTTTTGGCAAAACAAATGTCAAAACCGTGGTTTTCAGTCTTTGGGGTTGGTGAGGAGGGAAGGGGAAACCCAGGGAACCAGTGAGACTATTTTGACCAGCTCTGTTCTTATCTTACCATTGCCAGCCGGCTCCTTTTTGAGCTCTGAACATCCGTGTAGGGGACATGCACTGACATCAGTGGCCAACCTGCAAGATTTGCATCCATATTTGCAAAGAGCATTTGGATCTGGAGTTTGGCTCAGTGTAGCATCCTGCCACTTCCTGGATCTGAACTTCCTTGATGATCAGCTGTTTCAATCGGGGAGGTTTTGATTCAGGCCCGTCTATAGTTGAAGTTGTGAGCTGGATGAGCCTGGATAAATCCATTCCTGGTGGGACATCTTCCTCCAGTTCAGGATTTACCTGTGCCTGCCCCAGGGTAGAGCCTTTATTTGTATGCTGTGATAACTAGCAGATCCTGCTCTGGTGCAGGGTGGGAATAGTGACAAGACTAGGGAGCGGTAACAGTGATGTGCAGAGCTGGACTCCACCCTTCGGAAGGGATCAGGAGCATATGGAGGTGGGTTTCTCTGTCCAGTTCTGCCCCTGGTCCAAGCCAGAAACCAGAAGTCCTAAAAATGCTCTTCTCACTATTCCTGGTCAGGGTCAGAATTGTGAACTCTTGTTAAATCAGTGCTCCGGTATTGTGCAGTGACTGCCCCAAGCCTTGCAGCATCCCTGGAACAAGCTGTCCTGCTTGGGATCAGTACTGCAGAGTGCTGTAATATTTTATTTTTAATAAGGGTTCCATGCCAGGAATTCCCAGAGGGGGCCCATTCTGCTGCGGTTTTTCACATCTCAGGGTATGGGGAGAGCTTATGATAAGATGGTGCTCATCTGAACCTGTCTAGATCCTGCCCATCACTAGATATGGGTCTCCCTGAGTCAGTGAATCCAAGAGAAAGAGCCTTGCATTTGCTTTGTGTGTCTTGCTCGAATGGGCTGTCGGGAGACCCCTGGCGATGGCATGTTACCCAAATCTGACCTCTCCCGATGTCCCAGGGCATTGGGTCATTTTCACCCGACTGGCCGGGGGACGGACCTGATGATTTGATGGGTCTGTGTCCATCTCTCTGACCCTGTGGCGGGGCGTGTGGTGGACTTGGCCCTGGGGCAGAGCTGTCATGGCTTTGCCTACGATTCCAGGCGCCCTCAGCTGGACGACTGACTTCTCTCTTCTTCCTCTGTGTCTGCGCTTCTCTCCCTCCCTGCAGGTGACCGTGTGCTGGGTGGAGGAGGCACTGGGGCGTCACACGCAGTCCCTCTCTCCCCAGGCCGAGCACGCCGGCATCCGGACCTACTTCTTCAGCGCCGAGAACACCGAAGAGCAGGAGTCCTGGATCCAAGCCATGGGCGAGGCTGCCCGGGTGCAGATCCCGCCCCCCCAAAGGTCAGCACGACAGGCCCCATACGCTGTGCAACAGTGGCCAAAGACTCTGGGTCTCTTTGGAGAATTGGGGGGAGGGTGTCCTGGCTCAAGTTGGGGGCACATTGGAGGATACAGTGGCTATTAACTTGGGGGCACAGTTGCTAGGTAACTTGGGGTCCCTTTGGAGATGAGGGGAAGTGGCCATTAACTATGTGGTCCTTTCAGCACTTGGAGGGACAGTGGCTAGAAAACTGAAGTCCTTTGGAGCATGTAGGGTGTGCAGCAATTTGGGGAACGTGTCAGAGCCAAGAGGGTCAGTAACCATCCACTAGGGGTGCAGGGACTGGATCGGCCCCGCTGTTCTGGGATGATTTGGGCCCAGGGTTGCTGTCCAGCAGGAGGTGACGCTCTGCGTTTCTGTGCCTGGCAGGCGTGAGAAGACGGACTCGGAGAACATCCCCCCCAGCAAGCACCACCACCACCGGACCACCGCTCACCGGGAGCACCCCAAAGCAGACCTGGAAGCCAAGACCAGAGGGGAGGGTGATGGGCGTGGTTCAGAGAAGATTGAAAGGAAGCCAGAAAGGATCGACAGCAAGAAGGAACCCCTGGTGAAAGCCAATGGCATTGTGGGCCAGGAGATGCCATCTGAGCCCAGCAGCCCTTACCCTGAAGCCCCACGGTTTCCGGCGGGGGTGGAGAGGTCCACGCAGCCCAACGGCTGGCAGTACTCTTCCCCCAGCCGCCCCAGCAGCACCGCCTACCCGCCGCAGGATGGGGAGAGCCTGGTGCACCGGCAGGGCTTTGTGCCGCGCACCAACCCGGAGAAGATCGCCCAGAGGAAGAGCTCCATGACGCAGCTGCAGCAGTGGGTGAACCTGCGCCGGGGGGCTGCCCCGCCAGAGGAGCTGAGGAGGTGAGAGGGCTGCATGGTGTGCCGTGCTGGGGTTAACATAAGGGAAAGGGCTGCAGATATTCTCCTCTCCCTGGCTGAGCAGCATTCCCATCCTTCCCAGCTGATGAGCGGGGAGCGTTCCCCGTCCTGTTCTCCACCCACAGGGATGGGGGGAGGGCCAGGAAACCTCCATCCCAAGCGGCACCCCAGTGCCAGCACCCAACTGTGTGCTGCTGGGCCTTGCAAACCAATAGGCCTGCCCCCCAGCACCGGGACTAGAGGGCAGTGAGTTTGGAGCGTAAGCAAAGGGGGCCAGACGTAGAAGCGATCACAAAGCCTAACTCGCTGCTGCAGCCTGCCCACCGGCATAGGGGAGCAGCTGTGTGCCAGCCATGCCCAGGGGAGGTGGCTGGGCAGAGGGGAAAGTCGTGGCCTAAGGTCTCCCAGGACCTACACTGACTCCAGTTAGTTTCCTAAGGTGGCTTTGTGGGCCCCTGCTCTGAGATCCAAAGGCTGGTGCAGTGGGGAGCAGCCCCGTGTCAGAGTTCTAGCAGATTGCCCTCCGGATGGGGTCCAGGGGTCTGCCCCATCGCTGGCAGGGGATGCCGCACTGCTCAGCACCTTGGGCATCCCTCGCAGGATCTGCCCTGCTGGCAGGTGGCAGGTGAGCACTGGCCCGTCAGCGCAGTCCGAGGCCGTGGCTTTCCCATGGGGAAAAGCCTGCAGAGCCAGATGGCGTTGAGGCGCTGGATCCAGGTTTTACGATTCTCTCTCTTCCTTCCTTCCTTGCGGGGTTGTAGCCCCACCAGGTTTTTCCCGATGTCTCGAAGGGTCCCTGACTACTATGCTCCTTACTCGCCCCAGTACCCTGAGGATTACCAGTACTACCCGCCCGGCGTGCGCCCCGACAGCATCTGCTCCATGCCCGCCTACGAGCGGGTGAGCCCACAGTGGGCTGCGGAGGACAAGCGCCACTCCTTCCGCAATGGAGGCCCCTACCAGCTGCGTGAGTGGAAGGAGCACCCAGGTTACGGCAGGCAGGACGTCCCCATCTGGATCCCCGGCCCTGGCCGGCAGCCCGTTTATTACGACGAGATGGATGCTGCTTCAGACTCCCTGCGGAGGATGTCCCTTCAGCCCCGCTCCAGGTCCGTGCCCCGTTCGCCCAGCCAGGGCACCTACAACAGGGCTAGGATGTACTCCCCGGTCAGGTCGCCCAGCACCCGCTTTGAGAGGATGCCATCCAGGAGCGAGGAGATCTATGCTGACCCCACGGCCTACATGATGAGGCGATCGGTCAGTTCCCCAAAGGTAAATGCCTGCCCTTTAGAGGAACAGCAAGGGGGACTGCAGGTCAGGATCGAGGGGCACTGGCAGAGCTGGATGGGGGGAGCCCAGGTCTGGAATAACAACGGTCTGCAGGTCAAGATTGCAAGCTCAACTTGCACCCCTGCTTGCACTGTCCCTGGCTCAGGGTGAGGGAGTTAGTTTCTCTCCATGACTGCTCTGCTTGTGCCAGATGTCCTTAGACCAGGGCGCTGGCCTTCAGAGCTTCCTCCTGGCCTACCTCCTCTGCCTACCCCGTGAAGATACCCTGCAAGGTTATTTGTGTTTGTTTCCTTCCTGCTTCTCCTCGTAAGATGAGCAAAGAGGGCAAGCCTGTGTTAGAGCGCCAGGGCAGGGGATACAGCAGGGAGAGATGGCAATGCTCTCAGGGGCACAGGGTAATTCTGTTATCTGAGCCATTAGTGGCTTGAGGAGCCCCCTCTGGGTTTCCCTGACCGTAAGCGCAGGGGTCTCGGGGCTGTGACAGCGCAAGGGAACACTGGCTGAGCTGTTGTACAGCCAGAGCTAGAGATGGGCCCGACCCAAAACCTGGATCCAAACACCCCTGTACTGTAGACCTGGGATCTGTATCTGAACTCAGACCCACTTGTAGCCAGAACCCTTTTTCCTTTCCTGCCCCCTTCCCCACTAGAAAATCTCCTCCTAAGGAGTGGGAGCTGTCCATAAGGCAAACAACTTGGAGCCAAGTGAGTTGGGTTCTGCTCCCATCTCTGCGAGTGGCTCACTGTGTGATCTTGGGCATGCAAGCTCACTACCTCAGCTTCCCCATCCCTAAAATGGGCATAATTTAAACTGAGCAAGCTGAGATCCAACTGCACAGTGTGAGCGACCACAGTCAGTTTATGGAGTGGTATAAAGATCTCACATGTCTTGTGGGGGGGTCTCTTCTCTTCTTAGTATGATTATCTGGGTGACAGGAGGCCTGTCCCTGCAGGAATGTATCCCTACAACTACCCGGCGTCCCCTACAGTCCACGACAAAATGGTACGTGCTGTCGGTGTCCGGGCGTTTTGTTGCTGACCTTGTCTCTCCCGAGCTGGTTTCTAGCCAGCGGAGCTCACGGGAGCTGCTGGAGTCAGGGATAAAGGAAGTGATACTGAGATGCCTGCTTTGCTGGCGTGGGGCCGGAAGTTTAGAGCTTCCTGAGATCGCGAGCGTGTCCAGCCAAGGGGCATGTGTGGCAGCTGGGGTGTATTTCCCTTTCCTCTCTATTCATTGCACCGGACACCCTGTGAGTCCTGCTGCCTGGATGTGCAGGGAACGTAGCTGGGACTCAGACTAGACTGACTTCTCATCCGCGGGGCGGGAGGCTAGGTAGTGGGGTGCATCCATTCTCGGAAGACTGAGGAGGAAACCGATCTGCTCGGAGTCCTTTGCAAAGATCTGAAGGGGATGCACCATCTGGCAGCGGGGGTGCCGTTCGGGGCCGGGTCCAGTGAACACCATATGGAAATGCGCTCCCACCTTTCCCCACCTTGTCCACTGCAGAGTGGCATACTCACTGTGGAGCGGAGGGTATTGGAAGGTGGGCATGTGTTACCCTGGGGGTACTTGCCTACCCTAGGACTCATCACTCTGACGCCCCTCAAGGGGTAACGAAGGTGCACAAATGCTTGGAAATCCCAGTATCCTATCACCTTGCTGTAGGGCTTTCAGCCGGGGGAGTGGGGAAGGGGGGTGTGGATGCGAAGGATGAGTCGAGCCCTCCATTTCCTCTTTCTCTTCCATTCCCCAGTTTTGGCTTCAATAGCTGCTTTTCTTTTCCCAACCAGCCTTAGCTTTTCTTTTCGATTTGGGTCTTATAATAGGTCAGGGGGCAGCAGCCAGAATCCACTTGACTGGGCTGGAACCTCCAGCTTGGGACTTAACCGCTCTGTGCCAGGGCCTTGATCTTTCTGACCTGACCTTTCCCCCGGGGGAGCAGTGGGTAGACCCCAGACCGGATTTAGACGCCTCACGGAACGGACTTGAGCCGCACACCCCTGCTGCACGCAGCTTCTCCCCCTCACTGCTCCTGTCTTGTTGCCTAGCTATGCACACGGGGTTTCAGTCTGATCGGTAAATGCATGTGGCTGAGCTGGAAAGGTGTGGCTGGAATCCTGCTGCCATTGAGCCGATCCAGGAGCCGTGTCAAAAAGCCCCATTCCCAACTTCCCATGCTGCAGGGCAAAGGGGCAGGGAAAGCAACGAGCAGTGGGGCGTGGCAAAGCTGCTGGCTCTGCCAGCTCCCCTCACGTGGAGCGAGAGGCACAATGGCAATAATGCAGGAGCCCTAGCCGTGTGGAAGCTCCCAGCTGCTGCAGACCCAGCCTCTCCTAGCAGAAGGCGACACAATGCTGGCTGTCGGGGAGCTCCTAGCTGCTTTGAACCCAGCCTCTCCCTGCCGGAGGTGATCTGGGAAATGGGGAAGGAGCATTGGCTGTAGGGGAGCTCTCATTCACTGCAGTCCCAGCCCGACCCAGCGGGAGGCGCTCTAGGGAATGGGGCAGGAGCACTGGCTGTGAGGGTGCTCCCAGCAGGAGCCCCTGCCAGGAGCACAGCCAGAGCTCTTGAAAGGCTGCTCGTGCTAAAGCACACACCGCCGGTCCTGTGTTCGGGGCTGCTTCCCCGCAGGAGGCAGTACTTGGCCTCCCAGCCCGAGAGCTCTTTGCCTTTCTGCAGCCTTCACCTAACCGCTTTGCTTCTTCTTTGTGTGTTTGTTTGTGTTTCCGTTTTTGCTGCATGTCTGTTGGCTCCTGATAGGATGAACTTTTAGATCTTCAGTTGCAAAGAAACCTAGAATATTTGGACCAGCAGGTAGGCAGAGCTGGCCGCGAATGTCACGCTGCTCATGTCCCCTCCTGCCTCCGTCACTGCGCCATGTCCCCTCTGCCTTCAGTACAGTGTCATTCCCTGCCCCTTCCCTGAACATCCATTCTGCAGCCTTTCTTGGCAACCCGGCAGCATAAGCCATCTTTGGTTTGCTTCCTCCATTCTTCCCTTCTCCAGGGTCACCCATCGCTTGGCTGGACAAATGCCTTCTGTGTGTCAAATGACTGCAAGGTACCACACCAGAGTCAGCGGTGCAATGAATATGTGTCTATTGAACGCCCCTTCACGCTGGTGCGAATCAGGAGTAACTTGGGTTGGGTCACTGGAGATTGGCTGGGGCGAGTGGGAGGAGAACGTGGCCTGTCCAGATGTGATTGGATCAGAAAATGGGTGCGTATGTAAACGTAAATTTCACCAGTCTGGGGCCTGGATTCTCCTCGCACACCCATGTGTCACCAATATAACTGCACTGATTCCAGTGGGCTCATTCCTGATTTGCACCAGTGTAAATGAGAGCAGAATCTGGCAGCAGACCAGCACAGATTATGCTAATGTGGGACCAGATTCCATCCCACCTCACTCATCCGAGTTCCTTACTCTTCTGGGAGCCTGTCGATGGGTACAGCATGACTCAGTGGAAGGAAGGGGAGCAGAAACTGGTGCTCAGGTTCTCCGCCTGCTCTGGGTCACCACTGAATGTGGTGCAGTGAATTCTCCGGGAGCCGTGCATCTGCTTACGCTGAGTCTGATTGAGTGTACGGAGGTGGCAGATCGTGGAGTGCTGGGGGTGGGAGGCAGGTAGTTTTCTGGGATTTGGCGGCAGACTGTTTTCACACACGATACCGTGAGGAGGGGACAGCCAGGGCCCTGTGTCCTGTCCAGTGTAGGAAGAGCACTGCCTGATTTGGGTGCTCGTGAAGAGTTCTGGACAAACAGCCCGGGACAACGAGCCCACCCTGCCCACAGCACAGGGACGGTCTGGCCAGCAATAAGGTGTGTGGTGTCCCTTCGCTTTGATCTAGCAGGTCAGCCTGCTGGGGGAAAAGTGGCTTAGCCCGTCCTCAACCTCAACACTGAGACACCTGCTCTGAGGGGGAAAGAGCCCGGGGACATGGTGCTTGGAGTCCTTAGTCCAAGCAGCTAGAGATTGTGAGATGAACATGGGGCTCCTGTTACGTCCAGGCTAGGAGTGGACCACTAAACGTTTACAAAGACCCAAACAGCATTGCCATACAGCTGGGTGCAAGCGTGGGGGGTGGAGGGGGGGGAGCTTTTGTTTGTGTGTTGTTGAAGAGGGGCAGAAATTGGAGATAATTGTTAAGAAATTCAATAGCATAAAAACCAGTTCCCTCTCATAGGTGAGAGGCTTGATGCAGGTCTTGGGGAAGCATCATGCGGTTCTGATACAAGAACTGCCCTGGACAAGCATCCCCCGAGCCAACCCTCCACTGCATGCGAGGGTGTGTTTGAGGCAGGTTGTAAACTCCACATCGTCCTAGGAGTAGGAAAGCCTTTTGGGGAACATCTGCAGGAGTGTCGAGATGAAAATTACAGACGAGGTGTGAGATTAAAAAGGGAAAGAAAAAGAAATTCCCCAGGCAAGTGCTGCAGCCTGATGTTTGCCTGCAGAAGTCTGTATTTCAATAGGGAAGCTGCTCCAGAGCCAGAGTCATATATGCCCATTGGTAGAGTACTCCCCGAGGTGTGTCTGGCTGGCTTGGAGCAGAGCCAGAGATGAGCGAGGAGAAGGCAGTAAAATAAAGAGCTCTTCAGATTATTTCACAGCCATCAGCAGCAGGGTTTCCTCTCTGAGTTCTTTGAAAATGCTCCCTCAAAGGCCTTCTGACTCCTCCTCCTTCCCTGCTGCCCTTTGGAGAGACTAATCAAGAGTCCCTTTAAAGCACTGTTTGCTTCTTTATTTTCTCATTCCCTGTTTGTCCGGGAAGCCGGAACGGAACATCTTAGACGTGATCCTCAGCTAGTGTTCGCTGACGCAGCACCATTGGCTTCTGTACAGCTATGCCCAGTGACATCAGTTGAGGATCTGGCCCGTTGTGTGCTAAACTGACCCCTACCCCTGTGTGGTTACTGGTGGAGCGTGAAAGGAAAGGGACAATGGCAAGATTTCATGGTGCAGAATTAGATCTCCTAATTGTGGTGTTTGGTTGTTTGCAATGCTGATTACATGTGGATCCCATCCACTAAAACAAACAAAAACATTAGTGCTATTTATAATTTTAAAAAGGAAATAAATCCCAGTAGCCAAGTACTAATGACCAACCCTACAATAATAAACTAGCTTGTGCAATCTTCCCACAATACACGCCTATGTGGTGGGTAGCCCGACAGTCAGTCACAGACTGGTGGGTGAAACACTACACTTGCAAACTGGAGTCTACCAAGCTGCCAGTCACTTGAACAAAGCAGTTTGCACAGCCCTGCAATAACGAACCAGGTTATCCTTGCCCTAGGAAGGGGTGGGGGGGGGGAAACCCAGCAAGATAAGAGATTTCAGTGTTAAGTTTCCAAGGGGTTGTTATGAACAACTGTAAGAATGTCATCTTAAAGAATCTGGTGCATGTGCTTTTGCTTCCTTTTATTCTGTTCAGTGGGACCATCAAGATACCCCCTATCTAGGTGTCACCAGCATCATTCTGGGGGCAGTGTTTATTCATTAATATGCTCAGACCAGCAGAGGGCACATTAGAACCCAATTTTTAATATGTAGGTCTGACATAAATGGTGTCTTTGTTTATCTTTTTATTTCACAATTAAGACTGGTTATTTTTTTTATTTTTTTAAAAGGAATATGTAGAATCCTGAGACTCTTGCTCCCCAGATAATAACACTCTTGGGGGGAGGGATAGCTCAGTGGTTTGAGCATTGGCTTGCTAAACCCAGGGTTGTGAGTTCAATCCTTGAGGGGGCCATTTAGGGATCTGGGGCAAAAATTGGGGATTAGTCCTGCTTGAGCAGCGGGTTGGACTAGGTGACCTCCTGAGGTCCCTTCCAGCCCTGATATTCTATGATTCTTCACAGGCTGAATTTTAGGCCTAAAATTCCTTTCAGCTATTCCTAAATAGATCCAGCGTTGGGATCTGACTCTCTTGGATTCAGTCGGTGTGTCTCAGTGACTGAGTTAGTTTCCATGTAGCAGGGTGCAAAGACTCGTTTCTGCCTCGCACATCTCAACTCTCCATTCATGCAAGGCCTGGGGTATAGAAAACACTGCAACATAGAGCGAACTCCAGCTCCGAGGGCAGGACACTTCCTTCTGCAGCGCCACCCAACGTGCCCCCAGGCAGACCACAGTGAGCGATGGGGTGGGAGAAGTTAGTGACATACGTGTGATACAACACAGGCTTTCCATACCAAGAGACCCTGCAAGATTCCCTGTCGTTCACGTGCCTTGTAACCCTGTGCAGCCTCTCCAGCACTGCAATAATACCATCGCAGTAGCGTAGATGTTAATGGAAAGAAAGCAACCGATCCTGATCTTTGGAACTAGAGCCATGGGCTGATGTGAGGTCAGACCCTGCTCCTGAGTTCCGATGTAACTGTTCTCTGGGTGCATTCAGCTCAGCAGTGAAGGGAGAACTCTGGTTCCTTCCTTAGCTCAAGGTTCTTGGAGAGAAAGTCCCTGGGCTCCCCCTCTGTTGAGGACCTTGGGGAGTCCGTCTTCTCATGGTGCAAGGAATAGCTGCAGACCATGAAGTCTTGTGCAGCCATGGGGGGCATGAGGTTCACAGCATGGGGAAGGAAGTACGCCTGCAGCCTCCTGTCTTTGTAGAGCAGAACCGCTGCTTCTCATCACTTTGTGGGAGCAAGGGAATTTTAGTGACCCTGCGGGACACATGCCCTTTGGTCTATCCCCCAGGACTGTGGCTGGTGCCAGGCTTGCCCCTCTGTGGACAGTAGGGTGGCCTTCCAGACCAGCTCACTTCTGACCCGCGAAGGTTTTCACCGTGTCTCCAGAGCTTTGACAGGTGGCCAGGCAGGGAGCCGAGCTGACTTCATAGAAACTGGGCAGCGATGGCCCAGATGTGCCAACCCTGCACGGGGCTGAGCACCTCCTGTGAGGTCCTGTTTGATCCTGGCCCCTGTCGGCTTCCAGCAGAATTGGTGGCACTCAGCATCTTGCAGCATGAGGCCTGAAGAGCCCTGTCCAAAGCCTCCCTAACCGATGCCGAAGATCACCCTGTTAATGCTGGAACCGAGGGAGAATCCATGTCTCTGCTGACATCTGAAATTTCCTTCCTTGTCTGTCGCAGATGAGTGAGAGCGAAACTTTGATCAGTATGGTGAACAGAATGGTGGAGAACTCCTCCCCTAGGGCCCAGCTGTACATGCAAGTAAGACACCACAGCAGCTCTGCCATCGATAGTGCCATTCCAGCTGCTTTTGCATGGCAGACCCATCGTCCAGCTTCCTCCCACACACGCAGTTCATTCGGGAACGCGCCACCCCACATCTCAGCTCATTGCAATGCCTCACCCGCCTGCGATGGCTCCATCACAAGCTTTGCTGGGACATCCATAAGCCATTCCAAAACCTACCGTCTGAAGGGACATAGGAAGTCCTGAGTTCTAATCCCGCTCTCCCATCAACTCCCTGGGCAGCCTCGGGAGAGACACTTACCCTCTCTCTGCCTTGCAGCTCCCATCTGTGAAATGAAGGTGATAAATACTTTACATGTCTATGAGAATTAATTAGTTAAAGACCCCACCACAACTGGGTATCAGCAGGTTTAGACTTTGGGGCAGACATTGTCTTTTTGTTCTCTTTGTACAGCGCCTAGCGCAGTGGGGTCCTGGGCCACGATTGGGGCTCCGGTGCACAACAATAATACAAATAATAATAACCCAGGGTCTTCATCTCCAAAGCACAGTCCTCTGTCCTTTGAGCTGCAGGAGCAACCCCATTAGCTGGGAGCAGAAATAGGTTTTTATCTTTTCTGAGCCACCAGAGGAGGGATGTGACACACACAGCAAGCATGTTACTTCTGCACAGTGCTTTGTATACAGAAAGTACATATAAGAACTAAGTATTATTATTCTTTCCTCCTGTAATTCCAAACTGCAAACACACGCCAACCAGGGCCCATTCATAAAAGTCACATCAAGGAAAGCTTAGCGTCACCCATTCATGTTTTCAAAGTCTCATTCATAGATCTGCCATCTGTGTTAACCGAACTCACTTTTGCTGAATGTTTCCGATGTATATTTTCCAGACGTTTGTACAGAACACAGCGGGCTGTTGATGGACATAGCAGTGGTCAGGCAGGACCTTAGGCAGGGCGTTGGTCAATGTACGTAGAGCTGGCTCTGCCTTCTTGCACTGGACCCCGGGGCTGTTCTGTTCAGTGTAACCTCCTGGTTGTCTCGCTAGGTGGGTTGTTGGGCATGTTGTGCTGTATCGCACTGAGGAAGGGATAGCTATGGATGGAAAAGTGAAGAAGTTTGTACCCGGTGTGTAAATGGAACATGCCCCCGGCTGGGACGGATGGTGCGGTCATGGAGGATTGAATACAAGCCTGGAACGCAAAAGAAGTCTCTCACTGGCTCTCCTGTCCTGCTCTGAGACAGCAGGGTCCCTTGGGCCAAATCCTGCAGCATGCTGAGCTCAGCATAGGGTCAGGACCTATTTGCAGCTGTGGGTTGTCGTGGTGGTCCCTTGCCATATCACAGTAATAATCCCACACTCTTATTGTAGACCTTTCACCTCTTAGACACTGATTTGAGGTCTCCGTGCGTCGCCCTGGGGAATCACCATTACTCTAGTTTTCCAAGGGAAGGAAAAGTTCTTTAGAGTAAACGTTTTCAGACATGCCCACTGACTTTTGTGTCCCACTTGAGACACCGTAGGCCAGCGTTTCAGAGGTGCTGGCACCCACCAATCAGTTGAAGTCAGTGGAAATGGTGGGTGCTCAGCACCTTGTGCAAATCAGGCCCATAACGTCTCTAGATGGACACCCAAAGCGTGAGGCACCCAAAATGAGTGGCCGTTTTTGAAAATGTTGTGCTTTTAGCTCTCTGCCTTAGTTTTCCCATCTGTAAAATGGTTGGAGTAAAAAGTTGGGGAGCTAAAATAGAAGCACCCCAAATAAAGAGCCTAACACCAGCATCTCACTGAAAGTAAGCCCTCAGTGGGGAGTGTCGGTGCAGTGTCCCCTAGTGACTGCAGCAGCTGTTTCTTTTGGTCTGCTGTTGGTCGCTACCCCTTAGCCCACCACTCCGGTGACGATCGGCTTGTCTCAGCCTGCCATGAAAGGGGCACTCTGGGACCTTATTCAGCTATTTCTTCTTGCCTCTTGTAAGCTACATGCTGAGCCTTTAGCTCCTCTTAAGCACACGTGCACCCCAGCACCCTCCTATGTTACAGGGGCAGGCAAGGCCCGGCCTTTCTTTAGAGCTCTCGCATTTTGAGGAGCCCCCGCTCATCTAGAACAGCTTCGTTCTGAGAAACTGAGGCACATTATGAAAGCAGTTTCATGCACGATGGCACCCAGAAAGGCACCACACCGATTTGCACACCAAGCTCCTCTGGCTGTGAATGGAAACAGGGTAACTGCACGTGCAGGTGGCTAATTACCATTGTCCACAAGGCCGCGTCTAACCTGTTTACAAATCCAGGCCCCAGATGTGGTTAAATATTGGAAATCCTTTGCTGTAGTGGCTGGGAAAGGAGCGTTTGCTTGGCAGTTCTCTTGGTTTGTACATGGAGGTGCGTGCTTTCTTGGCTTCTCCAGGACTAACTGTATACTCGGGAGGCATTTCTAAGTCACCATCAGAGCCCATCACTGGCCTGACTCTGAGGAACTGGGTCATCGTTCTAATCACTGAAGGCCAATGCGCTGCACGTGCATGCCCTTCACCCCTCATCATTGCACCCCATGCGAAGTGTTGTGGGGGAAGAGGACTCGATCGGTAGGGAAAAGGGGACGGTTGGGCTGGAAACCTTTCTCACCCAGGGCTCCAGCAGCCACCTCGGCTCTCCCAAGAGGCTTGTCGTGATGTGCTCCCCGCAGGAGGGAGCAGCAGTGACTGGTTCCTGTTGTTTCAGGTGTCTCCCTTCCCAGAGGCCTACAGAGAGACTCTGCACGCCTACAAGATAAGCGAGCAAGACACTGATGTAAGAGCCACGCTCTCTGCTTGCTTGTCCGCCCTGCCCCCCTGCTGTCACCCACCCATCCTCCGCCCTGCAGCAGCTATGCCTTCCCCTGCCTCTTTCTGCGAGGTTATTTATCATTGGACGAACATCCTCTCTCAGAGCAGAGCTAGAAGGACGCGGGCACGATCAGTATCGGTTCTGTCGCTCACTCGTGTTGCTCGCTCGTCTTCTCTAGTTCTCAGAGTCCTTTCCACTGCATCCTTCCCTCCTGCTGTGCGTGTATCGCTCGTGCTGTGTAATTGTGTGTCTTCCTGTCTGCTGGGCTTGTGTGTTACCTGCGTGGGTATTTGCGTAGTAAATGTCCCCTGGAAGATGGCAGGTTGCTGCAGGTCCCCACTGTGCAGATCCCAAAGGGATTTCCCCTGTCCCCTGCCCACCTGTGACACAATGACGTGGTAAATAGACAGTGGCCCCTCTAGTTGCTAGAGGGGTCTTGCCCTATATCTGTGGCCTGATAAGTCACCTTGGAAATGAAACTCAGTTCCTAGGAAACCCAGTGGATCCTACTGACTTCTCATTTTCTGTGCTGCCAAGTGTGACTGACGCATCTGCTTCTGAGCTGGGGAAAAGGGGAAGAGGCCCACTGAATGAAGACTAGAAATGAGATACTGTAGAGTCTCTGGGCTATAAGCTAGCGTCATAGAAGATGTATCAGGTGCTAAACTGCTGTCAGGCGGATTGGGGGCCAAATCCTCTTCCCAATCAAATCACTGGGAGCCACTGACCTGAGTGGGATCAGGGTTTGGATCTGTGCCCTGCCCAGGTGAAGATACAGACTCGCTGATCTACCATAATGAGCCTTCTCCATCCTTAACTGTGCGCCATGGCGCAATGGCAGAACAGACCCTATCTCCTCTCTCCTGTCAATTATCCACAGCTGGCTTGGCATCAGGGCTCTGAGGCCCATGGTAAAAGCCAAGGAAGGGCTTCCACGCTGAAGGCTCCAGGGGAATGGGGCTGGGAAGAAGTGCAATCCCCATCTCTGTGCGGCTCAGCACTCCCCGTTGCAGTGGACTCCCCGCAGTCAGGCTGCAGACGGGTGGTACGTTGGCCGATCAATAACCAGAGGTGCAGAGGTCATACAGCACCCTGGGGCGTGGGGAGATGCGTGGAGTGGGGGAGCCCCAGCCTTCCAGCCTGCCCTGAACTGCCTTAGTTTCCAGCTGATCAAATGCTATTAAAATACCCAGGCCTCTCCCTTGTTTGCCCAAAGTAATCTCAAGACAGGAATGGAGAAGCTTCACACATACCAGGCAGCATTGCAACCCAGAGCCTGGAAGTGGTTGTTACTGGCCAGGCCAGCTTCGTGCCTGATCTGATGTCCCCATGCACCTTTACACCTTGGACCCCAGTGGCCCTTGCTCTTCATTCTCCCCACCTTCCCCTTTTCTTTCCTTGCCCGAGGACAGAAGCTACTGGGAAAACTGTGTGAGCAAAACAAGGTGGTGAGGGAGCAGGACAGGCTGGTGCAGCAGCTCCGAGCAGAGAAGGTAAGTGGCTGAGGGAGGGGACTGGAGCAGGCTGGTTCCTACCACCCTGGGGGCACCCACGTGCTGGGGCTAGCCGTGTCTTCTGTTGGTGAACACTTCACCAGTAGCAGGGTTGTAGCTGTTTGCAGGGATCCCTACGCCATCCCCCATGGTGGGTGGATGAAGCATGCACAGGCCTCCCGCCAGGGTCGGTATTTCTGCCCGGGCAGTTACACAGTGCTAGCAGCTTTCAATTCTCACCTGGCCCCCATCACGGTAGTGACAGAGTGCCTCATATGGTAATTACGGTCCCCTCCTGACACCGCCTGGCAAGAGGGCAAGTTTTCTGCCCACGTTGCAGATAGGGAATGGAGGCGCAGAGGGGCCAAGTGACTTGCCTGAGCTCACAGGGAGACTGGGGCAGGGCTGGAAAATGAACCCAGATCTCCTGAGTCCCAGGCCAGTGCCTTAACCCTGCGATGACCAACCTCCCTGCTTGCAGGGCTGGGCATTGCTGGCTGCCTGCAGCCCCATCCCCAGGTCAGCCAGATCTGCTTACCCGCTGGCATTGATCAGGACGGGAGCATGGTTACCCACAGACCATTCTGCTGCAAGAACGGCCCTTTCAGATGCCAACCTCCGGGCTTGCCAACGCCGAGTGCTTTGCGCGTATGAGGGGAGGGAGGTGATGAGGGTTTAATTACCATCTTTCCCTACCATTAGGAGAGTCTTGAGAGTGCCCTGATGGGGACCCACCAGGAGCTGGAGATGTTCGGGAGCCAGCCAGCCTACCCTGAGAAGCTGCTGCACAAGAAGGAATCCCTCCAAAACCAGCTGATCAACATCCGGGTGGAGCTGTCCCAGGCCAGCACGGTAACAGACTCTCCTCTCCCTGCCGGTCCATGAGACTGCTGGGGTCCCCTCCTCCTTCTGGGGGTGTCATGGGGACCCAAACTGGCCCAGTGCTTCAATTTCCCCTGTGCCCTGCCTGAAAGTGAAAAAATGACATGGTAAGGGCCAGTGGTCCTCAAGTCACTAGAGAGGCCTTGCACTATATCAATGGGTTGGATGGGGTGCCACACGCTTGGGTACTTCTTAACTGTGGGGAGGATGGGATGCAGGAAGAGACCCATGTTCCCTGGGCCGCAAAGTGCCGTGCAATTTTAACTCATGCAGTGCCATGCACCCCCACTGCTCTGCTTCCGGCATAGATCCTGGTGTCTGCATGCTGCCCACTTGGCAGGGCAGCAAGCATGGACCTTGCTCGTGCTGGAGGGGAGAAGGTCTCTACCACCTCAGCCTGGGGGAATAAATCTCTTCTCCGCTTTCCTCTCCTTTGTCTGTGCATTACCCCCTTCTCTTTTTCTTTCATTAAAAAAAAGGGGGGGGGGCAAATCCCATCATCTCACTGGGAACTGAGACGAGCCAAAGCATCTTGTACAGGGAAAAAACTATTAACCCCTCCAGCACCGAGTTGGGGTGCATGCCAGGGAGCAATATTTTGGGTTCCCACTTGCAGTTTGCATTCCTTGCTTTTCTGCACTCCTGTTTTGCCTTTCAACCCCTGATCCCTAATGATGCAATACAGTCATCACTTGCTTCCCTTTGCTTCCAGCACCGGTCCTGCCAGCTCCCAAGTAACTCCAGATAAGAGACGGCCACAATTCCCTGTCTACCCAGGGGGTCATTCTGTACAGATGACACCTGTCATTACATCCTGCCTAATCCACTATTGCCACCATCTCTCCATGGATCACCTCCCGCATTGTCTGCTGTTCCCTGTGAACAAATCCCACAAACCATTTTCTGTTGCCTTCCCCTGATATGCCCCCTGGCTCAATGCCATTCACAGCCAGGCCTGGTATTTCCAACAGACAGCAAAAACAAAAGATGCCTTTCCCTAGGTGGAAATGTACGAAGAGTAAGCTTGTCCCTGGAGATTGAGTTGAGCATCCGCTCGCAGAGGGTATGGGCTATGGCCTTGCTGACCGTATCCTAGCCCCATACGCAGCCCCATGCTACTACACACATGCCAGGGCCCACCCACTGCCCAAGTGCCTCTTTCTCCAAGGTGGGGATCCCCCCCTTAGCAGCCCATCCTGGCTCTGGCAGGCTGGTGAGGGTTGTGTGCTGGCATATATTCCCTGTGCCCCCCATGGACTCAGACAAACTAGTTGATTTCCTGATGGAAATGTTTGGAAATTCCTACAGGCCTTGGCCAACAGCACCATAGAGTATGAGAACTTGGAGGGCGAGGTGTCAGCCCTGCACGATGACCTGTGGGAACAGCTGAACTTGGATATCCAGGTGAGAGAATGGGACCGTGCCCTTTCAGGCCAGTGCTAGTGAATCCAAGCAGCCTGGGATCTGGCGGGGTGCATGGAAATGGAGATCTCAGCCATTCTGGGCAGCTAGACCAGTTCACTAGGGCCTGATTCTGCTCTGATGTAAATCAGGAGTAACTCCATTGAGGTCAGTAGAGTTCTCCTCTGTAAAATTGGTGTAAATAAGAATAAATTCTAGCCCTAAGAGCCCATGACTTGGAGTTCTTTGGGTTTAGGTCACAACTTCAGGACCTGCTTTTCAGAAACCTTCATGTGCAAAAACAAGCATGTGTTTTTGTGTGCACAATTATCATGACTGTGCCATGCTATTTGTGCAGCAAATGGCCAGTTAGGTGCACAAGTGGTTGTGCAATTACTGGGATTACATGTACAAGCTCAGTAACTGCCTGTGCAAATTAGGAATGCAAATCCGCGTGGAATTTACGCACAGTCATTTGCATACATGGTTCTGAAAATAGAGTCAAATTCTCATAAATCCAGAGTAATTCCATTGAATTCAATACTCATTACTCCATAATCACACTATGTAACATTGAGCAGAATTTGACCCCTAAAAATGACTTGGGATTGACTAATGACAGGGGGATAGATATTCAACAGGATCTGCCCAAAGCAGGGTCAAAGTACACCCCATCCAAAACTATCTTTCTAAAGCCAGCCCAGTAACCTTCCTTCCTTCTGCTTGAACCATGTCAGTCATCCCAGACTAAACCCTGCTCCTTTGAAAACTAAGCTCGACTGGGATATAATCCTAGCTCAGCCTCTTCAAGCTTCGCCTTTACCTCTGTATTAAGCAAGCTCTGCCTCTGTGGGTAATTACTCACTCTTCCGTTCCAATAACGTATTTATTGGGGTCTGTCTGCTTCAGAGATGGAGCCAAGGTAAACTGGGCATTAACGTCCCTCGCTCTAAGGTAGAAGTGGCTGTGATATAACACTTAAACAGAGCGCCATGCCAATATTACCCAGCCCGTCTTCGCAGCTGCCCCGCTGGGTAAGCAGTGTTATCCCCATGTGGCCGAGGGGGAAGGCAAGGCACAGCGAAAACGCAACTTGCTTCAGACCACTGAGCCAGTCAGTGGCAGAGCTGGGATTACAGTACAGGAGTTCTAAGTGCCCCAGGACTCACGCCACTAGATGGCACTTACCCTCTGCTGTTCTGTAACGAAGCTCTCGTTAATACGCTGCTCTTGGGAAAGGCCCAGGGTTACCAGGAGGGATGAATTCACAGGATAATTGTCACCTGCTGCTATAGAAATGCCCTGGCAGCAGCATGGAGGAATCTTTGCAAGATAAACATTGAGGTGCCTAACTCCCATTGATTTCAGTGGGAGTTAGGTGCCTAAATACCTTTGTGGATCCCACCCTAGCTGTTCATTTTCCGAGCAGGTGACTGATTCTGAGGCAGTGGTCTAGTGCAGGCCCCCTTTGTCTATGACACCAGACGGTGGGAGGGAGAGGTCGGTAGTCCTGGCCTGCCTTGCCAGTGCCCTGGTGAACGAGCCTATTGTGTGCTTCAGCCATGCTGGGGCCAGCTTCCCCTGCAAAGCCCCTCATTATTCAGTCCTTGCTCATTCCACCTTTCAGTGACTCCCTGGGCCAAATCCCTGCAGGTCCCACTCCTTGCTCAGACACCCCCCTCAGTGATGGCACTGGGAGCTCCCTCGGAGTGAACTCAGAGTGAAGGCCCCACGGGTTGGTGCTACGGTATTAGTGGGCGGGAGGAGGTGCTGGGTATTTTTACTGTAGGGCGATGAAGACAGGGACACAGGGTCAGTCAGGCATGGCCTGCATCCAACACTTAAGTCGCCTAGCTACTTTGCTCGGGGGGTGTAAAAATTCACACCCCTGAAAGAGGTTGTCAAGCCAACCTAAGCCCCAGTATAGACAAGACTAGGTGGATGGACAAATTCCCCCTGCTACAGCTTCTCGGAGGGGTAGATTAACTACGGCGACAGGAAAACCTCTTCCATCGCTGTAGCAAGCACCCACGGTACAGTGGCACAGCCGCAGCTCCGTAGCTAGGCAGCTGTTGTGGCTGTCACATAGACCTCGCCTCAGAGGGCAGGTTAGCTGGGCCATGCCCCACCTCCGTGGCTCGGGGTGGCTGGCCGCGAAGTGCGGCGCGGCGCCTGCCAGCTGCTCTGACTCGCCGCACCTTGGCCCTTCCAGAACGAAATGCTTAACCGGCAAATCCAGAAGGAGATCTGGCGCATCCAGGACGTGATGGAGGGGCTGAGGAAGAACAACCCCTCCCGGGGCACGGACACTGCCAAACACAGAGGTGAGTGCTGGCTCCTCCCTACCCAGCATGGGCCTGCCACTCCCTCCCTTTCCCTGGCCGCAGAGCTAGAGGCCGCTGGCTGCCCGGGTGTCTCAGTACACCTGTCGTCCTCCCTGCTGACACAGTCACGCTGCTTTGTATTGGCTCAGAATGCCACATGCACCTGGCGCTCGGCGGCATTCCAGGCCCACTCCCGGCTCTGCCATCACGTCGCTCTCCTGTGGCTGCAGCCCGCAGAGGGCAGGAGCCCTAAGGCTAATGGAGAATCTGATAGCAAGGGCTCTGTGAGGTTTTTTTGGAGCAAAAGGATGTGGGTTGCAGCCCCAGTGCTGCATTAAACGCAGTCCCGCTGGTGGCCGTGGTATCTGGCAGGGTCCCTATGGCAGGTACCTGTAGTTTCTGTACATCACACACCTCTCTAGACATCCCTGCCGGTTCTCTGGACGTCCCTCTGCTGCTTCTGCCTGAAGGTGTCTGCTGCGTCTGCCGCTGCCAGGCTCTGGCTTGCTCTGGATAAGTCCAGGAGAGAGAGAAGACCGTGCAACGACCACCCTGGGCACATTGGCCTCTGGCCTGGCGTTGAATGCAGCTCAGAAGCCCCGGGCCCTGGTTCATTGGCCCCTTCCCTGCTGTGCCATCCCCCCCTTGCTCAGTGTGAATGAGCTGCACGCTCACTTCCGCTCTCTCCTCTCTTGTTTCTCCACAGTGGCCGCTGGCCCCTCGGGAACCTACAGCTCCAACAGCCCCGCTAGCCCCTTGAGCTCAGCCAGCCTCACTAGCCCACTGAGCCCTTTCTCCCTTGTGTCAGGCTCACAGGGGTCGCCCACCAAGCAAGGGGCAAGCGAGGTGAGTGGAGCCGCTGTTGCGTGTGGCTAGAATACATAGCCCTGGGCAGGAAGTGTCTATGGTTTTTCTCCTCTTGAGATTCTCTTGGCACCAGCAGGTGGCACTCCCGGCTTTCTCATCTGATGGCCCAGGAGAACGGCGTGAACTGTGGGCTCTAACTAGAGCTGGGATCAGGCTGCACATGTCAGGGTCAAAGTGAAGGTGGATTTGGACCTGGGGCTTTGGTTTGGCCCATTGGGAAGATGGGGGGAGGGTGGGACATGCACATTTTGGGTGCAGACCTGGCTCCGGATGCTCTGAAGTCCTGGGGCATGGAGAACCAGGGTTTTAGTTCAGCCCATTGTGCTCTACTCTCCTAGTTTGGGTTTGAGTCTGGCTTTCGTTGGAGCCCATCAGACAAAACCACAACGGTGCCTAGATGCCACGGTGTTGGGCACGTTGGACATTTTCTAGGTAGAGAGGGAGACACTCAAACCTAAGCCAGAGAGTTATGCTCTGCTCTGTGGTTCGGCTTGTTTTGTGGGGCTTCTTATTTGCTGCTGTCTGCCCAGCTGGTACCAAAGATTCACTGTGAAGCTGAACCAAAGGGCAAGCGCGCAGCCTCAGAAAACGGGAAGAATGGCCAGGGCTGGGTAAGTGGACCTACTTGTCCTTTCTCCTGGGGGCGCATTCACAGCAGCAGGTGGGGTTACTCTGCCAGGCTCCCATTGGCATAAACACATGACATCCAGGTAAGTGGTCCCTCTGTCGAGAGCTGTGACATAGCAGGGGGTGCTGGATGTGTGGGTCTGGGCCCTAGGCTAATGGGGCGAGTTGGAATTGCTGGGTCCCAGAGCGAGTGCTCAGCCTGGATGGGGTGGGACCAGCGGTACTGTCTGGGCTCCAGCTGCCCTCACCCCGGGCTCAGTGCCTTTGTTTGTCTCAGTCTCTTGCTAACTGTCTTTTCCTTCCTATTCTCTCAGTTTTTCTGCTGTTGCGCCTAACACTCTGGCTTCCTCTCTGCCCCAGGAACCAGGCCCGCCTCGACCTCCCCTGCCCAAATCGTATGTCCCTCTGGAGTCTCCTCCAACTGTTCCTCCACTCCCTAGCGAGAGCCGCTTCTGGCCGTACCCTAACTCCCCTTCCTGGCAGCAAAGCGGCGAGGCGAAGAGGGGACAGGTATCCAAGCGCCTCCAGAGCGGACCTCGGCATCCAGCGGCACACAGTATCCCCATCCCCCACTGGGAACCGAAGCCAGCTAAGGGGAGAGCCACGGGGATAGCTGGGAGGGGGCAAAGCAGAGCTGACCCTCTCCCTACAGCTGCAAACGCTGGAGAGGTATGGGGAGCAAGCTGCCCCAGGGAACAGACAGGGAGGGGCTTAGCTCCGTGACTGCCCTCGGCCAAGCTGGAGAAGCATGGCACACTCCGGGCATCCAGACCTCCAGCACGGGCAGGGGCTTTCCCAGGGACAGAAGCCATGCTTGAGCCCTCTCTGCAGCCAGGCCCTGTCAAACAGGAAATACTTGTATTGAATTCTAGATTTATGCAGGCCTTTTAAAGTGCGCACTGTAACTAGAATCCCTCCCACTTTGGGGAACTTAGTGAGCTCTGTCCCCTTAATGGCTTATTGGCAGGCAGCATTGTCTAATGAATAGGGCACTAGCCTGGACCCAGGATCTGTTCCCAGCTGTGCCACTGACCATGAGCAAGTCACTGCCTTACTCTGTGCCTCGGTTTCCCCATATGCCCAACGGGGGTAATGATGCCCTCCTTTGAGATCAGTGCATAGTGACGCTCGCCATGCAAGAGCGGAGTATTCTTATTGTCCATGGAAATCAATGGTCCATAAAACTTTGCCCAGAGAGGGCACTCAAGCCTGTTTCTGGTAAGGCCGTTAAGCTAAACTGCTGCTGGATCCATTTGAACTGAGGTGACTGATGCTCAAAGGCAAATGCTCTGAAACACCCTTAAAGCCAGTCTCGTCTCAGTGTGGAAAAGGGGATACTGTGCCGGTCACTAGGATGCTGTAAAAGCCAGGGTGCAGGGATGCAACCATTATGAGCCCACCACACAGCGGGATAGAGGGAGAATTCCAGGGCCTCTTGCTGGCCTCACTGTGATTCTTGCTTGGCCCAATGTAACACCATTGATGTGAGTAGCCAGTTTATTTCTGACTGACACCAGCAGAAGAGGAGACTCAAATGTGCAGCGTCACATGCTGAGCAGCCTGGTTCCTGTTTGCTTTTCTCTTCCATTCTCCCTCTGGCTTTCTTTACTCCAGCCCGGATAATTGCACTTCCAGTTGTCATCTGCAAACAAGCACTCGGCTGTAGCGAACTAATTGTACAGGGCCTGATTCTGATCTCACGCCAGCATAACTGCATTAAGTTTGGGTGCGTCACTCCTGATTTACACCCATGTGTAAAATTCGAAATACTCACTCGCACAAAAAAAGCACAAGCATTCATGCAGCCAAGTGATCTCACGTGTGCGAAAGGCATGCTAGTGTGTGTGGATGGATACTTGGGCATGCAGTACAATGCACATGCACCATCAAGTAACAGCATGAACGAGATAGTTAATTGTGAGTGCAGATAGGTGATTTGTGCATACAAAGGTTGCATGTATAAATGCAAACGGGCAGGAAGACAACTTTTTGCACATGCAGACTTGACCCGCATGCAGCTGCACATGTAAAATAGGTGGCTATGTGTGCAAACAGCTATCTGAGCTTGCAGTCAGCTGTTGAAAACATGCAAACAGTTTCCTGGTTGCATGTGCAGTCCCTTTTTTTGGGAAGGGTGCAGTTTACCCAAGGCAAAGTTATTTGAGAATTTGCCTTGCCATGGAAATATTGGGCAGGAATCTTTACTGGCGTGAGCCCGTTGAAGCCAGGGGATAAATGTGGCCTATTTAATTTTATCACAGGATCTCTTTGCAATATTTAATGTTTCTTGTGGCTTCAGCCTTTTATGTCATGAAAGGGGATTCTTAAATAAGAACCACAGTGGACTGTGGGGGATCCTGGACTCTTGAGTTCTGTCCCCAGCTCTATCATTGGCTCGCTGTGTACGTTGGGGCCGGTCGTGTCTAACGGGGGTAATAATAGAGCTGGCTGGAAAAGATAAGAATATTTTGTACAAAAATATTTGGAAGGAAACAATGTGTCCATTTCATTTGAAACTTTTCCTGAAATTTTCTGGATTTTTTTTTTTTATTAAAAATTGTTTTTTAATTTTTATTAAAAATTTGTTTAGTTGGGGGGGATAAATCCCACTTTTTAAACTTTCTCCCTCCCCCCCCCCCACTGAAGTAAAGAAGGGGGTGGGTTTGTTTTGTTTTTAAAGAAAGAGAGAGGAATTAAGGAATAACCTATTTTTAAACTTTTTTGTTACCCTCCAGTAGAAAAAAAGAGAATTTTTTTTAAAAAATTCCCACCAAAATGAAATTCAATTTTTTTAAATTTTCACTTGGAATTTTTTCCTTGAAATTGTTTTTCTTTTTGGTCAAAATGTTTCATTGAAAAAGGAAAAAGATTTGAACAAAATGAAAATGTTCCGAAAAAATGGTTGTTTTGGTCAAGAAGCCTTTTTCATTTGGGGAGTTTTTTTATGACAATGTTCTGAGATGCGCTCGTTACGAATGCTGGCCGCTCCGAGGCTTAACTGACCCTCATGAAGCCGACTGAGGCCCTTGGAAAGGAGACGAGCTGCAAGGAGGTGCCAAGCTGGGGCTGAGGGTAGGAGGGGATTTAGTGCAAGTGGCTGATGTAATGGTTGCAACCCCCGCTGGCTCATTCTTCCAACCCATCCCATGTCATCTACACCCATGGCCTACCTTGCCCACTCCCCCATTCCTGCTGTATTCATTGACACACTGTAGCAGATCTTGTCCACAGGGAATGTTGTCTGAGCTGAAATGGAAGCAGGAGGAAGATGAACTTGAGCAGGTTCATTGCAGACATTGTGGGAAGGAGGGTAGAGGAATAGACCTCCAGAGGAACCCTTCTCCGGGCCCCGGCTGCTCTTCAGGGTGTGGTGGTCAGAACCTGATTTACATGGCTCATCCGTGCAGCCTCCTGTCCCTGCTTTGCAGACTCATGAACTTCACAGACTGGGGAGCAGGATCCAGAGTTGCTGGCTCGTCCAACCTGAGGAGCCCAAATCACTTGAGCATCTCCCACCTCTAGTTCATGGATCAGCATAACATAAGCTTTGGTTAACCATCCCTGTGGTTAAGGTGTGGGGCCTGGAGCTCAGCAGCCCAACCCAAATCCCGCTGGAGTTAGTGGGAGCCTTTCCACAGACTTTAACGAGAGTTAGTTCAGGCTGTCGGTCAGCAACCTCGGGCTGATGATCACGGCCCGTGGAAATCAGCAGGAATCTTTCCATTGACTTCAAAGGGCTTTGGGTCAGATCCCAGGAGACTACTTCCACATTCCCAAACCCAAAAGAAAAATAGCAAAGGGTCTGACCACGGGGCAAACGTGTCTCATATTTCACAAGGTGAGCAAAATGTCCTGCACAAACTAGTTCAGTAACGATCCTGCCAAGAGATGGGGCAAAGCCAGGACAGCGGACCCCGATCTACTGTAGCCCCAGCCTTCAACACTTTGGCGAAAAGGGGTGTCTCAGACCATGCCTGGTTATGGCTCTGCAGCTCCAAGCCCAGCTTGGATTTTGCCTTTCTCTCTGTCCAGACGATTGGATCTCGTGCTTTGAGCGTGTCTGGGCTGAGGGGGGAAGGGTGTTGATCAAAATGAAAACCTGCCTAAGTGCCTCTCCCGATTGCTATTTCGTTCGTGTGCGTGTGTGTGTGTTTCGGTCTTTTCGGTGTGTGTGTCCTTTGTGTCCGCTGTCCCCCGGCTAATGAGTGGCAGAGGTCTGAAGGCAGGGTGTCTCCCCAGCTGCCCTGCCAACAGCTCCTCCTGAGCGGGTCAGCTGCTCACCAGCGAACCCACTCTCTTTCCGCAGTCCAAGTCCAGCTTTAAGCAGAAGAAGCAAGATGCTCATCGGAGCTCCGCCCCCATCCCACCCACAGAGGCCAGGCTCACGCAGACGAGGCAAGAGCCAGATGCTGAGAAGCAAGCGGCTCTCAACAAAGGTACCTCCCATGGCCTCGCCATCTCAGTGGGGGCGGTAGCTCCTCTGTCACCATAAATAACGTCCAAGAAGGGGAGATCAGGGCTGGAGGCACTGGCCAGCAGAAGCTTTGGGTGGCCCCTGAGGGAGGCTTCATCTCTTGGATTTTGGGTCTGGGGATCTCCTTCTCAAAATCCATGGTACCTTATGAGTGCAGAGCACAATTTAAGAGGACGCAGTAAGCTGGGTTCAGAGCTCGCTGGGGCCATCTGCTTGCACCCAGTGGAGCATGCTACCGAAAGGGAGGGAGTGAGTTGGGAGAAGACTATTACCCTAATATTTCCTCCTGCCCCTCTGGGTAGAGGCTATTACACCTGGGAGAGTCAGGGTCTTGTCACCGGACCCCAGGATGCCGAGGTCCCTCCGCATCTGGGGATACTCCTTCAGTGGGGTTAGGAGGCTCTGCGCCTCTGTGTCATCTGCTGTCTGGGGGCTCTTTGGTGCATTAACAGATCAGCTCCCCAGCCCTTCCTCTGCATGCTCCATATGAAGCACACAGTATGATTGCATTGATCTAGTAATCCCAGCAGGCAGTTGGAGGATAGGACTCCTGGGTTCTATTTCTGGCTCTGCCACTGACTGGCTATGTTACTTTGGGGGGAGGGATAACTCAGTGGTTTGAGCATTGGCCTGCTCAAACCCCGGGTTATGAGTTCAATCCTTGAGGGGGCCATTTAGGGATCTGGGGCAAAAATTGGGGATTGGTCCTGCTTTGAGCAGGGGGTTGGACTAGATGACCTCCTGAGGTCCCTTTCAACCCTGATATTCTATGATTCTGTGATTCCTGCTCCATGCCTCAGTTTCCCCTCACTGTAAAATGGGGTTAATAATATTCTCTTGGGGTGCTGGGGCTGTGAGACACTCAGGGGAAAGGTGTGAGGGATGGGCCATGCATCCGTATGCATTCCCAGGGCCGAGTGGCCCAGTAACACGCCCCGGAGTACACAGTGAGTACGCAGCCACCCCCCACCAGCGGCTCTGGGAGCACATCCTCTGCACCCGGCAAAGATGAGCAGTGTAGAGAGAGGGCAAGGAGCAGTGAACCACCCAGGCAACCTGCAGCTCAGGAGAGCTGTTGCCATGTCCCAAACCAGCATGGGGCCCTGGAGCCACCCTCTGGGCCTGCAGTGCCGTGAGCAGCCAGCTGATTTGGGTTCAAGCATTTATCTTCTCTTCTGCTTCTCCCCAGTTGGCATCGTTCCCCCGAGGACCAAGTCTCCCACCGATGAGGATTTGGCTCCCACTTCAGGCGTGGTCAGGAGGAGCACCAGCAACATGGCCAATGGACTGACCTCCGGGGTAGGCTGCGGCTCTCGGCTTTGCATGTCACTGGGGATCCTGGGATGGGGTGCAGGGACCTGGGGGGAAATAGAGGGGATGCAGGGGTGTGGATCAGGGCTGGGGTAGGAGATGGGAGACTGTACAGGGTGCTGGAATGGGCTGTGGGGAGGTGGGACTGGTGCAGAGGTGGAAGAGAGTGGGATAAGATAAAGGAAGCCCATAGGAGGTGTCGGGCTCACAGCCCATTTGCCAGCTTCCCTGGAGCATTCAGGAGAGGGGCTGCGAGAGGCACAGGAGCTGTGTTGACACAAGGAGGTGGCATTTGAAGCCTTTAGCAGGAAATACCACCTGTGGAGAACCCCCTGGCTTCACTAACCGGATTAGCATCTGCCTGCCCCTGCAAGCCTGGGAATCCTCCCCCCGGGGACTGACCTTGGTCTGAATGTCTGAGCTCCAATTCAGTGTCTGTCTGCACCTCCCTGGCTGCCCCACAGCCGAGCCGAGGCTTCTCCGTGCCACTGTCCCACCCACGGCGCTTCTCTCCTGACCTGCCCTCCTACCTCCACCAATACGCACCGCTCTGCCAGTGCCCTTCAATCCCAACCCACTGCTAGCCCAGCCCTGCACTCCTCTACTCCCACTGATGCTCTTCAGTCCAGTCCCCGTGTTCTTCCCACCCTGAGCTTCCCAGGAACAGCTGCTGAGATGCTAATTGTCTAGCGTAGAAGCCTTTCCCTTAGACAGCAAGTTGAGAGCAGCACATCTGAACCCACTACTGGGGGACACTAGGGTCCCAACCCATGTTGAGGCCCTTCTGTAACCGTGGGGGTTTTGGGATTCTCCCTAGGAGAGGCCAAAAAGCGCCGTGTTCTCCAATGAGATGAAGGCAAAAATGAGCGTGGAGGAGCAGATCGACCGGATGAAACGCCACCAAAGTGGATCCATGAAGGAAAAAAGGCGCAGTTTGCAGCTCCCGGCCAATCAGCAGCCAGACGCTCCCAGCACGAAGGCACCCGCATCATACAAAGTGGTACGGTCTTCCCATGTCAGTCGTGAGATTTGGGCATGGAATTTGCATTTATGCCACAGGCCTTCCTCAGAATAACATCCCTGAGCTTGTCCAGTCCCCAGGCTCCTCTGGGGTTTCTGGGCCAGCTCCCTTGGCGTGGGTTAGTCCCTGCTGTCTCCCAGGAAGAGGGTTTTCAGATCCGGGACTGCAAGTCCTCCCCTGATCAAAAGGCCCTGTTTGGATTTGCCTGGAGGCAGTGTGGTCTAGTGGCCAGAGCGCTGAACTGGGACTTGGGAGACCTGGTTCTCTTCCCAGCTTTGCCACTGGTCCACTGGGTGAGCGAGTCACTTCCCCTCCCCATGCCTCAGTTTTCCCATCTGTGAATTGGGGCTAACGGTACTGTATTTCTCTGAAAAGCACCTTGAGATGTACTCATGGAAAGTGTTGCCGAAGAACCAGATGGTACAATTATTACTAAGGCTGGGGCCTGCCATGGGTCAGCTGTCAGATGTTTGGGGGCATGAAGGGCAGAGCCGGTGGGGCCCATGGTGGGGTGCTTGAAGAATGTGAGAGATGGGGACATAGGGAAGTGCTTGCCCAGGGAAGGTAGGTGTGGGTGTTGCTCTGAGGCTATGGTGATGGGCACAGATGGACGGACAGAACAAACCCTGGGGTTTCTGGAGGAGTGGGGGAGGAAGAGGAGGGGAAAAGGCCAGCGAGACAGAGCCACCTCTTGCATTTGTGAGCCAGCAGGGGCATGACCCTGCTGGGGGACCGACCTGGCTCTTAGGTGGCAGCTCTGTGGCCCGTTCCAGGTGCGCCGACACCGCAGCATCCATGAGGTGGACATCTCCGATCTGGAGGCAGCGCTACGCACCGAGGACTCCGGCAAAGTCTACGAGACGCCGAGGGAGGAGATCGCCCGGCTACGCAAGATGGAGCTGGAGCCCCAGCACTATGACGTTGACATCAGTAAGGAGGTGAGGCCTGGCCCCACTGGTGCAACACACCTGAGGGATGTCAATGGGGGCAGGTTGCTATGGAGACCGTGTACATGGTGCGGGGAGACAGCTCCTCTGAGATGACGTGGGCCCCGGGCAGGCGGGAGAAAATGGGGCCTGGGCTGAAGGGACAGGTCCCTCTTGGCGTTCGTGTTGGCCAGGCTCTTACGTCCCATCGCCTGGGCCTGGGGGCTGGAGCAGACACAAGGGCTGGGCACTGGGCAGAGAAGAATGCAGTGTAGGGTGAGTGTCATGTGGGCTCTGGGCCAGGGATGGGTGTTGTGCTGGTTCTGGATTACAGAGAGTTGCTGGAGCTGGAACAGGTGATATACGAGTGCTGGAACAGGCTGGGTGAGCCCTGAAGGAGGGACTGGGTGCTGGAGAAGGGACCGAGGCTGGCTGCGGTGCTCTCCCCTATGTGTGCAGTTACAGAATGCCCATGTTGACTTCAGACCCCGGACTTAAAACCTGCCTTTGCCTCCTCCTAGCTCTCTACCCCAGACAAGGTCCTCATTCCGGAGCGGTACATTGAGCTGGAACCGGACACCCCCCTAAGCCCCGAAGAGATGAAGGAGAAGCAGAAGAAAGTGGAAAGGATAAAGACGCTCATTGCCAAATCCAGGTGATGGTACTGTTCTGTGCCCATTTCAGCACCGGCTGTGCCACACCGCCACCTCCTCCATCGTACCCTCTCTCTCGTGCCCGTGTCTGACCTTCCACCCATCCACTACAGCCGCTGTTTGTCTGTCCACCCTCCCTTCGTGCACCTGCAAATCCATTCAGCTATCTGTTCATGGAGCCTCCTGATTCATCTATTCAGTCGCCCACTAACTCATTAAACTCCTCACCCATCCAGCCACCCAGCTATCTGCCATTCCACTCATGCATTCACCCACCTCCCCTCTACCCATTCATCTCGTCCACCTAATCTTCTACCTGCTCACCCTGTCGTTCTGCCCAGCCATATCCTGCATCCTTGCGAGCATGCCCTGTAGTTCGGGCCGGGCCATCGCTCCAGGGGCACTGGGACAGTAACACCGAACTCTCTCTGCCGCAGCTTGCAGAATGTGGTCCCTCTAAGCGAGGGAGAGGTGGATGTGCCCCAGGATGCAGAAACCCAGCTCCAGGAGCAGGAGAAGAGGATAGAGATATCCTGCACCTTGGCTACAGAAGCCTCCAGGCTGGGCCGCATGCTCTCCGGTAAGGCACTCGGGAGGCAAAGAACTGCAGTTTCATGGTAAAAATATGAGGCACAGGAGATGCCTTGGGTGCCTCAGTCAAGGAGAGGCAGATCAAAGCTGGGAGGTACTAATGACATAGACAATTCCTAATCATCATGGATTTATCGGCCTTAAGGGCAGAAGACTGAACTCAAATGTAAAATGAGAGTTGGGGATGACCAGGCAATGCACCTGGCAGCAGCGGGGTGTAGGCAAAAGGCTAGATACAGCGAAAGGGCCTTTAGAAATAAGACAGATAGGTATATAGGCCAAGCTCCTCAGCTGGTATAAATTGGGGTAACTCCCATAATTTTGATAGAGCTATGCCAATTTGCGCCAGGTAAGAATCTGGCCCACAGAGACAGATCCACCACTGGGCTATTCCATTTTCCTGTACTGAAATCAGTGGAGTTACACCAGTGTAAAAGTGAATTAGCGCCCTGGCCGATCAATCCCGTCGACTTACCCCGGCAATTCCAGTAATAACCACAGGTGTGACTCTCCTCTCCCACCTGTGTAAATCAGGAATAACGCCACTGAAGTCAGTGAAATGACACGCATGTAGGAGCAGAATCGGGCGTATTCATACCATGTGCACGCAGGTAATGGGCCAAATCCGCAGCTGGGGTAAATAGCGGAGCTCTGACTCTCATTGCTGTCCTTGGTCATGCATAGTACTTCTGTGAACTTCAACGGGCGTCATCATGAACAGACAAGGGCAGAGAATAGACAGTTGAGGGTCTTGTTCTCCTTTCACTTACAGCAGTGAAACTCCAGGGGGCCAGATCCTCCACTGGTGTAAATCACTGAAGTCAAGGAAGCTGTACCACTATACACCAGAGGAGGATCTGGCCTGTTGATGTCAGTGGAGTCACACCAGATTTATACTCTCAGTGCTTTTGGTGGTCTGCACCTGTCCTCCCTGGGCTGACCCATCTTATTTTTGCATTGGCGCTATTCAACCGTGAACCTTTTGGAAGCGGCAAACTCTCAGCTCTTGCCGCGGCAGCACACCTGTGCCTGGAGATCCCAGCTTCTGGGCTAGCCAGCTGGTGACTAAGAATCATTCCTCATGTGGCAAAAACCAGCTGGGAAGATGGGACAGCCTCCAATGCACGTGGAGCTGATGAGCGATATTGGATGGAAGGGGTTGTGCGTGGAGAGAGGGAGGATGGCCCAGTGGTGATGGTAGCGCCGCCCTTCCTGACAGGAATGCTGTGGGGATAATGTGGGGCACTCAGATACTACAGTAATGGGAGCTGTGTATGTCGCTACACCAGACTAGAATATGGTGTATGTTGGATGGAGCGGGTTGGGTTGGGCATCTCTCTGGAAGGGCCTGTTTCCCAGGATCTTCAATGGAACTGTGGCGTTCTGCAGGGGAACCAGCTGAAGAAAGGGATGTGTCTGGGGGGAAGTCTTATGAAAAAATATAACCCTTTTTCTCTGTCAAATAATGTCAAAACTACGTTTTTCGCAAAACTTGTCACAAAATTAATCCATCCTTTTCTGGTCAAAAGCTTTGCACTGTCTCGCCCCAACTCTGGAGCAGACTAGGAAACGCCTGAGCCCTGGTGTGTGCAGTGCGTTGTGGGAGGCTGTACTGGCGAGGGGGTGTCATGCTGTGGCCCATGCCCATCTCCCTGCAGACAGGCACTGCCTCCCATCTTTGCCTTAGTCCATGAGGATCCCAGCATGGAGCTCACGTGTGCATGCTGGGGGGGAACCATTTGTGTGTCTCTGTTGTTTCTGACCTCGCTTCCCTTCCTTTTTTATATTTGCCTGTCGTCTCTAACCTCTCTGCCTTCCTCTGGAATTTGCTCCCTGCTTTGTTTCCTTTCTCCCCTTGCCGGCTGCAACGCTGTGTTCTTCACGTCCTTTTCCATTTCTTGTTTCCAGCTCAATGTGCCACCCCGAGTCCTCCCACTTCCCCAGCCTCCCCGACTCCACCGACAAACCCCCTCTCGTCTGAGTCATCCCGGGTCGTCGACAGCAGCCATTTTATGCGTGTTTGAGCCATGAAGTAAGCACCTTTTCTATTGTACTTCATCTCATCCTGTGTACATCTCAGCCTCCTGGGGCGATGGGAAGAACCTCATTCAAGAGTCTCCTCTTCCCATCCATTCATACATTGCTTCTCACCAAGCTAACACTCTCCTCTGCCACGTTAGCCCAGTCTCTTCCCATGGAACGAGCACAAGGGGCTCAGAACTTGAAACACTGAGGGTCCCGGACCTTGTTTCAAGTTCCTGGGTCAGATCCTCCACTAGGATAAACTGGCATAGCTCCACTAAAGTCAATAGAACTGCCCTGCAGGGTGGATTGATTTAAATCACAGTGATTTAAAATCAACAAGCCTTGATTTAAATTACCAATTTTAATTTTTGTTTTGCATTTGTACTTTTCAGTTATTTACTTATTATAAAGTTGATTCTCATTGGTTGGTACAATTTGGTACTTCTTTTTGCTAACCAGGATGTTACACTATGTCCGTACACATTTATTTAAGCAGTTATATTGCTTACCATATGTTTATTCTGAATTGTAGCTTTTTATGGTGTTAGGAAATGGGAATGATGCATTTCTTATGTACTAGACTATGATTCATTTTTACTCATGATTTGTGCCAACCTAATTGGATGAAAATTAGAATTCAATTTAAAAGCCACAAGAACATTTTAAAATGTTTTAATTAGTTAAATAAAAGTATCTTAAATGTGCTGAATACATAAGAAAAAAAGTTGAATAAATCAGTTTTAAATGCAAAACTTGTTTTGATAAACAAAGGAAGCATCAGCTGTAGTTAGTGAATAGCCCTGATTGCTTCTGGTCACCCTGTCCATCATGATTTTAGAATTAGTAGATCTGATCCTCTTACACCTTGTTTTTAGTCACAGCTGGAAGAGGAGAGCAATGTTGCATGTTGTTTCAATTCCTAGTTGATTTCTCAGCTTTGAATGCATTAGTCATTGAACTGAATAAACTGAACTGAAGAAAATACTCTCTGCACTTGGAGAAGAGACTAGTGCTGTCAAAAGCTAGTTTTGCACTTCAGGTTCCAGCTGCTTAGCCAGTGACTTTGACCAGTTCAGTGCTTTTGACTTTCTCTAAAACTTCAGCAGTAAACATGCACTGCTTGAATATTATATTTTTTTAAGTAAATTTAAATTATTTGAATCGTCTATAGTAAGTTTAGGCCTGAAAGTAGGTTGTCATAATTTCACTTTTAATTTTAAATACATTTATTTTTAAAAAGAATGATGTATTGAATTTAAATTTTTTAAAATTGATTTAAATTTTAAAGTCCATTTTTAAAATCATTCATTTTTATCCACCCTGCTACACTGCTTTCCACCAGTGGAGGAGCTGGCCCCATCCCTCTTCAGGATCAAGAGTCTTTTCCAGGATTTCTGGGCACAAAGGAAAAGCTAATGGTGTAGCTAAGTTGTACTAAGGACTCGGTTACTTGGTAGAATGCAGCTGGATGGGAGCATGTGGTTTCTGCCCATTCCAGGACTAAGTGGGTCTTAGCTACGCCAAAGCCATTCCTTATAGCCTACTTTGGCCATGCATTGAATGGAATAAGCTGATGTTGTGGGCCAAATTCTCGCCTCACTTAGATCCACTGTAAATTAGAAGTGACCCCAGCTGAAATCCAAGGGTGCAAATTAGAGAAGAAAACAGGCAAGAAAAACGACACATCCTGCACTGAGAGAGACTGGTTCCGTTCACTGCATAGACAAAGCCATGTAAATAACCGACATTGGGAGTGATGGCCATAAACCAAGGAGACAGGATGAGCATGAGCTCCAGAAACCCTTTGCCTCTAGGTAGCAGGTTCAAATCCAGGCCAGGTCAGTAGTGAGTCACTGGAAGCTGTTACAAGCTGGTGGCTGTGTGTTGGCCTGCGTGAGATGAGATCGGTGGGTCTCAGTGCAGGTTCTAGTGGACACACAGCACCAAGCTGGCACTGCCTTGTCAGCAGCCTCAGCAGAGATGCTGGGGACTAAATGGCCATGGAAACTGAATTCTCCTCCCATCCCTGGGGGACAGCCCTCCGGGGCTGGGCCGAGGCCCACCAGCAGGGCAGTGCAGGCGGAAAGGCTGCTTGTGCTGGACCTGCTCTGCAGATGAATAGTGGAGCCTATTTTCCATGGCTGTTGGCCCAGCTCCTGTCACCAGCACTAAAGTGCCTCCAAAATGTCCCTAACTCTTTTTGGTGAAAGTGGCCAGTTACCGAACAACGGCCTTTTCTGCCCTGGGATTTTAGCCATTGGTGGAGCAGCAGCACTGCACACCCCTGGCATAGATACAATTCACCCCAGTGCAGTGTGGTTTGCAGGGGTGCAGAGCCCCCTGGTTTGCACGGGTGGAGATTGGGGCATCCCTCTGTTTACCCTGGCTTTGCACTTGTGCAGCATTTGAGGTGACTGTATCTGGGTTGAATCCTCAGTACAGAGCAGGCCTAACAAGGGTCATTTATTTTTTTCAAGAGTGGACAAAAATCCCATTCGCTCCCGAGCATTCCTGCCCTGGGGCGTGAGGCAGGTGCAGTTCTGCCACGCTTCCCGGCGGGTGGAGGGCTCGGCTTTCTGACTCCTTCTCCCCTCTCCTCCCTCCAGCACAAGCCCTGGCTGCTGTGAACGCCGTGAAGTTCCACGGAGCCACATTTTAACACACAAACATGCGCGTCCCGACTCGACAACCAAATCTTTCCCCGCTCATCGCTTTTGGTTCTCCCCGAACCCCTGCGCTAACCAACGGTGAGATCGTCCAGGACGAAGATGGTGTGCGTCGGCACCTGTCGCCAAGAGAACACGGGAGCCTTATCTCTGCACCGGTCCCCCCAACTGGCCGTGTACCATCCCGGGAGGAAGTGCCATGGGTGGGCTGCCTGCTGGAGCACAGAGCGGCAGAGAGGCGCTGGTAAATCACTGCTCCTGCAATGATGGATGTTTTGTGTGAGATGTATTGCAGTCTGGGAGATGGGCCCACTCCACAGGCGGCGTGAACTTCAGGGCAGGGGATCTGACAGCTACCCACCAGTCTGTTCCATGGCCGGAATATCTCATCGAGGGGATGGCGTCGCACTGGAGGCTGAGGGGTTTTCCCTTTGCTTCCTGCACTGAAATATTTGTCTCCCAAAGCTCGTGTCCTGAAGGGGCTTTTGCATGGGGACCGAGCCGTCGCTGCAGTTGGAGCTTGCTCTTGCCCTCCACTGACGTGAGCACCCTATTTCCATTCTCTGTGCACCTTCCACCTCCCCAGGCCCTGGCCTGGAACGGCTACTAGCATCTTTAATCTCTGGAGCTAGCCACCTGTGCCCAGCCACGTTTCTCCACTCACGCGCATGAGCATCCACGGGAGGGAAGGAGTGGGCATCTGGGATGGACAGATGGAAACAGGAGCCAAGGAGGGAAAAGGCTCCTGGGCAGAAAATGGGAGAGGTGATGGGATCTGCAAAATTAGGATATAGCTATATCTGTGAAATACTAGTGTTTCCCCTCCCAGGGCGAAAGGTGGTGTGGAACAGCAGGTCTGTGCAATGTATGCGGACATGTAGTAAGGGAATTAGCTGAACGATACAGGGGGACGGGGCTAGGAGAGCCCAAGTGGCTGGTGTTGGTGACCAGGCGAAGCCTTGATGCTTTCTGAGGCCAGGAGGGATCTGTTTGCACATAGAGACGATGAGGAGAAAGGGGGACAGGCTTCGGGATATTTTTTTTTCTTGGACCAGAGCAGGTTCTGGATGGTAGCAACAGGTGCCCTTCCTCAGAGTTTTGTTTTACCCAGTGCAATGCTCTTTTCTTGCATTTTTATGGGGATGGGAGTGGGGTGAAATCGAGGGCTGCTGCCCACATACTTAATACTAGATTGGGCAAAACACTGGAGAAATGGCTGAGGGAACAGCACTGTCTCGCTGTCTATGGCATTTCTAGGGCATCTTATCACCTTGGATCTGAGTGCCCCTATCTAATTCTGAATGGCCTAGAGTGGACCTAGAGGGGCTTTCCCTGCAGTGGTCTTGGCAGGTACTATGTCGATGCTGTCACTGTCTCTTGCCTCCATCTGGAAAGCACTGCCTTGCCCCCAAAATGGAGGGGACACCAGAGCTGTGAGGCCCAAGGGAATAGGAGCATAGCTGGGAGGGGACCTAATCCCTTCTGCTTTCAGGCTAGAAGCCAACTTCTTATGGATGGGACAAGGGAGAAGCTTCCCCATGGACAGGTGATTACATAATCGCCCACTGCAGGGTTGTTGCACCTTTCTCTGAAGCAGCTGCTACTGGAGACATGGGATATTGCACTGGATGGCCCCCTGGTCTGGCAATCCCTGCATAGAGAATAATCCTGCTCTGGGCTTAGGGAAAGGGGCGAGATACCCATCTCTAACTTCTATGGCTCCCTGCTATATTTGCATCTGGAACGGCACGCAGGCAACTGACACTCCTAACTCACTGCGCTGAGACAAGCATGCCCCAGAAGTTCTTTTCCCCTGAAGAACAGCGAGCTAGAATAGTTCCTCTGACATTTTGGAGTGACTGAGATCAGGTGTGCATGGTGCTGAGTCACTGCTGCACGGTCTCTCTTCCATGTTCTCCGTTCCTGCAGTACCTTATGAGATGAGCCTGCTCTTCCAGATGTGGCTTCATAGTTTTCTGAATACATTGAGAGAATCATCGTCGCAGGGGGACGTATCGGAGGTGACGGAAGAGACATAGTTCAGAGAAGCATCCAAGAGATTGTCGGTTCTTCTGAAGCTTGTCAGAACTACCTGAATCATCGGGGTCTGCAGAATCTAGCATTATTTCAGCACTGCTGCTTCCCAGCAGGAAGTGAGAAGGTCCATCTAGACCTCAGCTCAGTTCAAGCAATGGTTTGGAGGAAGGAGGTTTCTTATATCTGTCCAAGTTGGTTTCCTTGTCCCTTCTCAAAATTAGGGCTGCATGCAGATGCAAATATATTTTCCACTACGGAGTGGATTTGCAAGTACTCAGCTCGCATTTAGGCACCTAAACACGGCAAGATTTTTTAAAAAGTGCCCACACCCAGCAGCTCCCGCTGTGATATTGATGGGCAGATTTTCAAAACTGCACTGAAAATCTGGCCACTTACTTTGGTGCTTAAGTGGGAGATGAATTCTTTTGAAATTTCAGTTTTTTGATAGAATGGAATTTTAAAATTCCCAAATCAGAAATTGAGGCCTACGCTCAAAAAGAAGACCAATCTGGGTTCAATATGGGCTTCCTTTTGCACTCCAAAATCTACTTTTTCAAGCGCGAAGCTGTGAAATGTTGCTGGCTGTATTCGAAATGATCTGGTGTAAGGAAACTGACCTGAAATAGAAAAGCCCCAAGTGTCAAGCTGTCCTAGTGTTGCTGTGAATATTATCTGAGCTCCTCTGACAAGAGCCCCTCTTCCTATGGACTTTCCAATACAGTTAGATGCCCTGTTCTAACATCGGTCAGTATTGGACTTCTGCACCTGATTCGGCTCTTACCTACACTGGTGCAAGTCAGGATTAACTCAAACGAAGACAAACTGAATTCAGAGTAGAGCGTAGGAGTGGACAATCAAGCTCTGTACCTTATACTAGAGACTGGGGCTTTGTCAATTCACTACATGGATGAAGAACTGTCTTGTCCCAGCACTTGAAACTCCAGGGGATAGTTCTGAAAAAGGCAATGTGATGTAGATGCGCAATCAAGCTCAATCTATTTCTTAGCTTTCTTTCTCCATTGGCCTGATCCTGATTGGTGCTGAGAACCCACATCTCCAGCTGAAATCTAGAGAGGGTGCAGATGCTCAGCATCTAACAAGATTTCTACTTCTTCCCAGTCATGCCACCAGTTGAATGAAATGGGAGCTGGCTGGCTGCCTGCCTGCTGTAGCCTGTGAATCAATTTTTCTTTCTAGTTTGGCAATACACATAAAATCCAAGGAAACAGAACCTCTCTGCCCAATGGGATCTATCTAGCATCTCCCTAGATTATCTGTCTGTCTATTTTTAATTTTGGCAATACACAAAACGTCCCAGGAGACAGAACTTTCCCCAGAATCAGATCTATGAATCAATCTTTCTTTCTTTTTCTTTTTCTTTTTCTTTTTCTTTTAGCAATACATAGAACATCCCTGGGGATAAAACAGTCCTGCTCCCATAATGGAATCCCAAACAGCTCCTGTTAGCTCATGAAGCTGGCCCTTTATTTTGCTATACATGCCTTAATATATGTTTTATGGAAATTATACATTTATATAATATATATATATATATATATATTTGTTTTTCTCTCCTTTTCCGGGTGGTACTGTTTTATGCTAACTTTCTCTCTCTTTCTGCTGGGCTGTTGGCATCAGCCCCGCTGGAAAGTTACAAATGGAGATTCTTTGCCAGTTCATCAGAAAAAAAAAAGACCTATTTAAATATACATATATATATTTTCTGCTTTTATTAAAAGCAAATTTATTTAAAATAAAATATAAAAACTGTAAGTTTTGAGAAATGATGCATTTATTTCCCTGTTACTGAATAGGTAGTGCTCTGTATACGGCCAGGTCCTCAGCTGGTGTAAACTGGCATAGTTCTGAAGTCATTAGAGCGAGGCTGATTTGCAGATGCTGAAAAGCTGGTCCACGAGGCACAGTATGTGAAGACATATAGGACTGTACCCTATTGGGGATTGCAGAGGATGTCTTGCTGGTACACAGCTGTCAATCATGGATCCTTGTGACTGTATGTGGGATTTTTAATCTTGAGTTTCAATGTTACATTTTTACCTCCCTTTTGTTTTTGTGAATGGTTTCTCTGTGATGGTGTGACTAGTGCAGAGGGCTATCAGTAGCCTAGCTGCTAACCTCACCAACGCACCCGAAGTGTATACCCAAGGGCATAGGCCCCCGGGGAGGATGGTCTCTGCATGGTGGATGTGTCCCCAAACGTAAAAGGGGGTGGCTGAACTGAGAAAAATGCAGCCAAGGTAGGAGAACCCCCAGGACCAAACTGTGGTGCAGGAGCTGAGCAGAGGCAGGAGAGATGTGGATGGTCAGGAGGATTGTTTCTCGCGGCCCAATTGAAAACCCACCAACATCAGTGGAAAGACTCTCACTGACATTAGTGGCCTTTGCGTCATGGATGGAACCAAGAGACAACCTGGAGTTCCCACCAGTGTGTCAGCCCCCCAGCGGGCTCCCCCTTGACTCTCCAGTCAGTCCAGTCTCCCATCATGAAGAGGGCTCTCCTGCATCTCAGCTCCAACAACATGGTTCCTAGGGGAGGGTGTTGTACGTTTAAGGGAAGGGGTGGGGGAGCAAGGCAACCCCACTGGTAAGCATCCTTGAAAGGCATAGGGATTCCCATGAAGGACACAGGGAGCTCCTAAAAGAACCTTCCTGGCATTAAGGCATGACCTAGCAGATGTAGAGGGGACAGCGAGGAAACCTCCCCACTAAGCGAATAACAACGTAGTGTCTGTGACCAATCCCTGCTACTGTCACTTTAAGAGTTTCCTAAGTTACAAGTTGTGAGTTCTCGGTGGCATGGCTGAGGATCACAATATTGCAGTATTGTGGAACTGTTTTTAATTATTTTAATTTTTAATTTTATTTTGGTTATTTTTTCATAACACCTTCATATACCAGCGACTCTTGTTAAAAAAAACAAAACAAAACAAAAAAAACCTGTTTGCATCAAAAAAAGATCTATTTATGCACATTATTTTGGGGGCGTGGGGTGGGAGGAGTGGCAAAAAATTGATTTTTGCTAGTGTTAGGCAAATAAAACTATCCAAGAAACAATGTGATGTTGGTGTCTTTCTTTCTGTATAAAAGTGACCTTAGATGACAACTACTATAACATTAGATCGAAGAGACCATGGTCAAATGGCTGTCACATTTCAGCAGCTTGAATTCTTCACACCAATCTTCCCAGTAATTAAATCAGTGGTAGTTTGCTTTGTAATTTTCCCAACAGCGTTTGTTTTAGATGTAGCTACTAAAAGATCCAATCTCAAACAAGGAAAAAAAATGCATTTGTACTTTGCAAGTTTGTATAAAATAAAAATTGCTGGTTTGTAAATAGATCATTTGTTGAGCTTGTCCTTCTTGCGACTATAGCTAGGGGACGGACATGCTTGGATATATTTAGGGGACCGATTTTCAGAGGTGCTGCAGCTTCCGTTGATGTTGACTTGAGTTGTGGGTCCTTTATTATCATTGGAACAGATCATAATTTCTGTTGTAAGACCTTGTTTGAGTTGAGTGTAGCTTTGCCAAACTAACCATTCAGGCTGAAATTTTTTATAATGACTGTCTACCCCAAGCTGTTTATTGTTTTAAAGTTTCAGCTTAAAGAGTTTGGCCATTTCAAGGAATGAGGCTAGGGGGGAATACATTGCTTTGCCAATGTTTTAAAAACAAAATTCTAGCACCACCGTACTTTGAACGAAGGACTTGAAATTTGGGGTGCAGGTCGCCATGGAGCAGGGGATGTGTCTTTTACCATCCATGTGAAATTTCACCCAAATTTGGCCAAGTTATGAGCCTCTGAAAATCTCGGTTCACACGTGCTCAGTGGAGATAGAGATATGTTGGAGTTTGGCAGGTAAATTCTCCAAAGACTCCAAAGAGGGGCCCTATGGGAAAAATAGTATATGACCATGTAATTGAAGACTGTATCCCACTACACCAGTAGTGTGACTGTATCCCACTTCTACACCAGCGCAGCTGCACTGCCCTCTGGGATGGTTATCCTAGAGTTCCACGTACACAGCTCCGTAGCAATGCCTTCTGGGTGATTTTGAAGGACCTTATGGGAATCCAGATGGCCACCCGAGGGAACTGTGGGAGGAGAGGCCAAACTCCCACTATCCTCTGTGGAAATTCCAGAGCAAATCCCACAAGTCCCTTGGCTCCAGCATCATTTCCAAAGAGGGAAACTCAAGCAGGGGACTTCCAACTCTGCTGCCCATGAGAGGCAATTAGTAATGAAAAGGTGAGTATGCAATCCATGGCTTAATGGGGATTCTTGAAGGGTAAGAGCTAACTACAGGTTCAGTGGGGAGCAAATCCATACTCATCGGGATGCTCTGAGGGTACAACCCAACTCCAGAAAGCAGTAGGGTGGGATGGGACAGCTCAATGTGAGTACATGGGGCAGAAATAGACCTATAGAGGGACAATTGTGAATAGCAAACGCGTCTGAGCATTTCCCAACCTCCTTGCGAATGTTTCACAGACAGAAAAAGAGACCAATTGCTGATGAATAATTAATTTCTCACAAACGATCCCTCCTGCATGTGATGGCTGGAGCCCATGCCTGGTGAATCAGGTGTACGGCACGCTAGAGCACGCTCCCTGTATCAGACAGACAGCAACAGATGTGCCTGGCTGCGTACGTAGCCTCGCACAATAAAGATTCTCCACTTGCCATTCAAACGGGGGCTTGCACGTGGAATGAGCACGCTCTGTTCTGGAGCAAGGCTGTGCAGTAGAAAAGAGAATCCTGCCACAGCTGAGTCACGGGGTAAGGTTTAACCCAGCGGGATGTATGCATGAGGTAGACATTGCTGCTCCTTGGATCAATTGGTGGCAGATTTGGGGTCTGGCAATGGGGCAGTTTTCCGGTGGAACAGAAATTAGCCACATGCTAATTAGAATTAGAGGCAGAAAAGCTTATGTGGCTCAGAAGCACAAGCCCGGTCCCGGAGAAGCCCCGTTGGGCACTATTTCTAAACGTTCACGGACCAGCAGCTATTAAGAAACAAAGACCAAGTTGGACGGTACCGCTCAGCACTTTGTGTGATCAGAGCATGTTGCAAGCTTCCATCGAGCCAGTGCGGGACAGGTAAGCGTCAGCTCTCTGGGGCGGAAGCCGTCTTTTTGTTCTGTCTGTACAGTGCCTAGCACACAGAATCATAGAATATTAAGGTTGGAAGAGACCTCAGGAGGTCATCGAGTCCAATCCCTTGCTCAAAGCAGGACCACAGTGAGGGCTCCTAGGCACTAAAAACAATACAAAGCAGGGGAGACTCAGGCCTTGCAAATTCTCTTCTTTCGTCCTCATTTACAATGGTGTAAATCAGATTCGAATCAGGCCCTTGCTAGGCAAGAATGGGCCATTAATAGAGGTCTCTGGGCAGTAGGAACAACAGAGGGGGCAATACAGAACTCTGCTCTCCCAGGTAACAGTGGTGGCAGGATCCCCTGGGGTACTTTATGCAGAAGACGCTCCAGGTAAGTGACCACAGGCCTGTGCTGGTTTCAGAGCGGGGACCTAATGGTGATGAGCGCCACATTTACAGCTGGGCCTTTTAAGGTGATTGCCACTGCTGGGGAGTTAATGATTTGCAGCACGATGAGGTAGGGATTAAAGACCTTTCCAAGGGTCACTGGTTGGGAGCTGTGGGTCCGCCCCCCTCCCCACCACACCCCTCTCCACACACACCTTGTTTCACTCCAGGCTTATGCTAGGAAAGATGGTGTCTCTCACGGAGTTTCAGAGTGAGTAAGGGAGGCAGCCTCAGGGGGGTTGGTTGTTAACTCATCAGTGATACTCGGTGAACCTGGAGAACAGCCTGGCTCAGAGGCTGGGGCTTATCTGCTCCGTCCAATGTGCCATGCTGCCACGGCTGGAGCTCAGAGCCAAGTCCGGGCTGGAGCTGGAGGCTGCTCTGTCAGCACCGGTCACAGCAGATCAGGGACTGTCAGAGGCAAACTGAACTACTGTCCTGCCCCTGCCCCAAAGACCCTGCATCTGGTACTGTCCCTGCAAACCCTGATGGGTGTTTGTCAACACCACAGAAACACCATTCCACAGAACAGGGAAACATGGATTTTGCGGCTCTGCAGAACCCCTAACTCACCACAACTGGCAGCGTGTGCTCAGATGAGGTCTGGGTCTACAATGCCAAGGCCGGGGGGTGTAGATCAAGGGTGAGCTGGCAGTTCTTGAGGTTTGGAGTGGGGGAGCCCAGGACTGGCATAGCAGTGGGCTGTGGGTCAGGATGGAGAGGCACTGGCAGAGCTAGTGGGGGAGAGCTCAGGACTGGAATAGCCGGGGGGGCTGTGGGTCAGGACTATGGGGCATTGGCACAGCTGGGTTGTGTGTGGGGAGCTCAGGCCTGGAATAGCAGAGGGGGTCTGTGAGTCAGGACTATGGGGCATTGGCACAGCTGGGGGGGGTGTGGGGAGTTCAGGACTGGAATAGCAGAGGGGGGTTATGGGTCAGGACTATGGGGCATTGGCACAGGTGGGGGTGTTTGGGGGGAGCTCAGGCCTGGAATAGCAGGGGGGGGCGTGGGTCAGGACTATGGGGCATTGGCACAGCTGGGTTGTGTGTGGGGAGCTCAGGCCTGGAATAGCAGAGGGGGGTTATGGGTCAGGACTATGGGGCATTGGCACAGCTGGGTTGTGTGTGGGGAGCTCAGGCCTGGAATAGCAGAGGGGGTCTGTGAGTCAGGACTATGGGGCATTGGCACAGCTGGGGGGGGGTGTGGGGAGTTCAGGACTGGAATAGCAGAGGGGGGTTATGGGTCAGGACTATGGGGCATTGGCACAACTCGGGGGGGGTGTGTGTGGGGAGTTCAGGACTGGAATTGCAGAGGGGGGTTATGGGTGAGAGCCATTGGCAGAGCTGGGTGTGTTGGAGGTTTGCTGAGCTCTTGCCTGCCCTTCTCTCAGCACTGTTAGTGAGCGCCAAATCTCCCTGCAGAAGACGATAAGTGAGTAACTCATGCCCTGACACACACAAGGTTTGCTGGTGCCTCCTGGGTTTTCAGACCAGCTTCTCATTGCTGTAAACCCCCACGACATCCCATCCTTGGCTACTGTTTGGCTGATAAATAAGTTGGAAAGCCCTGGGCCTGACCCAAAGCCCACTCAAGGCAATGGGAAGACTTAGTGAGTCCAGAGCTTTGGATCAGCTCCATTTTGAAGAGGGTGGGGATTAGGAGGTGACCCCTGCCATATGGAAACCACTTCACATCTTTTCAGGAAATCATTTTCCTAGTTCCAGCTAGTTTAACATCAGACTGTCTCCTTCTCCCTAGATACATATAGGGAGAGAAGCGCTCCGAGGCCAGGGTGATGGGTGAGCTCTCAAAAACCTACAATAGATAGAAATTGTCTTGACATGTTTCTAAATATTTGACGCGACCCACAAATTAAGCTTCCTTGCTGAGGTGGTGATGCAAAGAGGAACCACAGGGGAGGATTTGGTGACCTAAGCTGGCACAATCCAACACTTCCTTTGTAGTAACTACATGTGGCTGCTGTGCTCCTAATTGCTGACCCTCCATCTATTACAGAGATCGGCATGGGTCTTGCGGGCTTTGGCCTATTTTTCATCCTTTTTGGGGTGCTCTTGTACTTTGACTCAGTGCTGCTGGCCTTTGGAAATGTGAGTACCTCAAAACCTTGGCCCCCTTCCTTGCCACTCCTGAGGGCAAAATATAGCACTAGGACAGGGGCCCAGACACGACAACCCCTCTACAAACAGTCACGGCTCCCATGGTGAAGCATGCTAGCCCTTTGGCCCTGTACAGCTTCCTATTATGAGAGGAACAGGGCTAGTCTCTGTTCAAATCCCACTCAGGTTTGTGTGACATAAACTTGCTGGGTTCAGTCCAGCTGTGCTGGTGTCCCCATCCTTATACTCACCACAACTGGTGTTAACTGATCCCCTTGTAGGCAACCTTGAAAGAGAAGCCAAGACTCTAATCCCATGGAGACTAAACTACTATCTCCCTACTGGGGATGCTCCTTCCCAATCAGGGTTGAGACACATGGTGTGGGGGACCCTTGTATGGTGCAGCCCATACCTGTGGGCGGTAAACCGAGCAGTTCAGTCCCCAGGGAAGTCAGCCCAGCACCTCTCCTCCCAGGCACTAAAGTCCTTCTAAAAGTTGTCTTGAATTTACAAATAAAAAGAACTAAGGGCTTGTCTACACGTGGAAGTTCATTCAGATTCAGGTAGGGTGTAAATTTAAAGTGGATTATCTATTCCTGATTAACTCCATGGATGGATGCTTTTATTCCAAAGTAGTTTAATCCATTTCCAGAGTGGATTAAACTAATTTGAAATAAGGCACTCTTACTCTGGGATAAGAGCATCAGTGCATGGCATGAATTAGGAAGAGTTAATGAGGAATAGCTATTCTGGAATAACTCTCCATATAGATGAGCCCTGTAACATGAACACGGTTTCATTCTCATGATCTATCAGAGACGTTTCCTTCTAACACTGAGGGAATCAGCTGGCGTCGGAATTCTACCGCAGTCAGTGCGATCCTAGTGGGGCTCTACTGGTGAAACTGTGACAACTACAGTGGGGATAATGATACTGACCTCCTTTGATATCTACTAATGCGAAGTGCTGTGTAAGACCTAGGTATTATTATAACTGAGAGCAGAATTTAGCCCTTCATTCTCTTATCTACTCCATTTCTGTTGTGTGGGACTTAGGCCAGAAATGCAAGCCTGTTGCCTTACTGCATTATTACAGTGGCTTTCTCCTGGAGCTGCTATGGTGGAGCTAAGCCTTCTGTGGCTTATATGCATTGTCCTTTGTAACGGTTACATGGATTTCAAAAGCAGGCAAGTAGGCTGCTGCGTTAGCTTGATGGATGGTGCCTGGGTGAGGGGAGAGGGGGATGCCTATGTCAGCTGATGGGATAGACAAGGGTTCTCTTTGATGCACACGGGAAAGAGGAGCTAAAGTCGGCGCCCGACTGGGAATGAATGAAGGGAATGTGTAGACCTTCTCTCCTCTAACAAGTCCTGTGCAACTCCATTTCCTCCGCTTAGCTCCTGTTCCTTTCTGGCTTGGCCATCATCGTTGGACTGAGAAGGACTTTCAGCTTCTTCTTCCAGAAGGAAAAGCTAAAGGGCACCAGCTTCTTCCTGGGAGGCATTCTCATTGTGCTCCTGAGATGGCCTCTTCTGGGCATGTTGCTGGAGACCTATGGCTTCATCACCCTCTTCAGGTGACTTGTTCTCTAAATGCCTTTAGTTTTGGCCTTTGCCAATAGCCTTGCTAGGGTAACTGGCAAAACTCCATAGGTGTGGAGCATTGTGGGTGCAAGAGGCTATCAAGGAAACCCCATTCTCATTCCCCTAAGGAATTCCTTAGCAAGCATCCAAAGCTCCCCAGAAACCCAAAGACACAAATGTTACAGGATCAACTCCCCTGTTTGCAAGGCTCTGATTTCAAACGCTGTGAGCCAAAAGAAATTCTGCCAGGCCCCATATCCGTACCAAATGCACATGGCCGCTTGCGTGCTGGCAACAACAGGGAAAACCTGGCAAGCAGCTGGATGGGACAATATTTCCCAGCTAGTGAAAGCTCACAGGAACTTTTTAGACCTGGGTTTACTTTACCCAGTTATAGATCATGGGGAAAATCCTTCCCCGACCCTAAATCAGCCTTCCTCGGCTTCCACTAAGTGATTAACAATGATCTTTGTTTTGCTCCAGGAATTTTTTCCCAGTCATCTTTGGATTTCTGGGAGCTTTGGGAAATATTCCACTGCTGAGCAAGGTAAGCAGGGCTTTGGGGTTGGATTTCATGCAGAGTCGGGGGCTTTGGTTTTGCAAGGTACTGGCAGAAGATCCCAGTAAGGATACTGAACCAAATTCTGAACTGGTGTAAATCGACAGATCTTTATTGACATTTCCAAAGCTTCACAGATTTACACCTCCTGAGAATTTGGCCCATTCTCCTCTCACACTGGCTTCACATCTCGTTTGGTGTGATTTCAAATGAGTCACTCCCGATTTACAGGTGAAAGGGAGAGGAAAATCTGGTCGAAAGAGGCAGTTTCATTTCTGCCCTCAGTTACACTTGAATTGTTTGAATGTCTGTGTCTCGCAGCCATAATTTAACACAGACCAAGTGCAAGTTTTTAAGAGTTGGGATTTTAAAAAGTCTTCAGATTTGATGTTCCTTCTCATCCAATGTTAATTCTTCCAGAACGTCTCTTTTTCTCCTGCTATTCTGCTGCCGACTTCGTTAGCTGATCTTCCGTCTTCTGTAATGATGCTTCCTAAGTAGCAGTAATTTCTCACGTGTTGTACAGCTGTGTCACTCCTGGAATCTTGCATGTTTTCCCAGGATCCTTGCATACCACCATAGTTTTTGCCTTGTCCACATTCAACTCTAGACTCTCATTGATATTAGAATTGGTCAAAAAATTGTGAAAAATATTTGACAATTTTTGTTGAAATGTCACCAGCAGGAACAGTTTTGACCAGCACTAATTCATAGGCAACAATGTGTATCTGTTTGCCAGAGGTCTGGACTGTATCTTCTGTGTAGAAAAAAGTCTTAAACTGTGAATACAGAGTTGCTGAGGAGACAGATTGTACTCAATAGCAAATAGCATCAGGACTTCAACTGGTTATTCCTTGTTACAATGCCAACTGACTGTCCTGGGGCAAGTCTGGGAGAGACTGACACTGTCCTGGACAAACATTATTGAATTAAGTTTAATACCTTTGTGGTCCATTTCTTCAAAATGCAGTTGTGCCTGGATTATTGTGGGATTGTACGTAATTTCTCTAGAAGCCTGACCAATTAAATCTCTGAAAGTATTAGGAACTTCAAAGGGCTTTGGAGGACAATCTCTCTGATGTGGCTATCCTGGAAAGTACTTGAGAGGAAGGAAATGCAAATTCTCCCCATGAAACCAGTGTTTTGAAGCTATGTCCTGGGGAACGAGACTCCCCCCCTCCCCTTCTAGTGGTTACTTGCTCCTGGAAACTTGAGATCAAAGACCCTTAAACTGTATAACAGATGGACTAAACTTTACCTGAATGTGCGAGTTCTGAATTGAGGCTGAATTGAACTTGTGACCACAGAGGAGCCCCCTCTTTATGGGGTTTTGAAGGACAAATTAGCCACCAGAGCCCGTTGGAGTGATCTCTGGGAAGCTTATTAGCATGTATGTTGGTTCCTTTTTGTTTTTAATAAATTTTCTCTGTAATGCTTTCACCTTAAGGATAAATCAGCTTGCATCACAAGAGCTGTGTGGTAGCTTACCTGTGGGCAGATACACTGGTCTAGTGTCTGAAGAGGAAGCAAAGAGTTCTGCTTAAGCAGTCTGTCTTTTGCTGGGAATAGCACAGTGAAGGCAGGGAACCGCTCAGCCTGGGAATACCTCAGTCAGAAGGGGGAGAGACGCGGGGCTCCACCCAAGAAAGGCAACAAGCTGGGAAGCCGGAAGCCTGCCCGTGGGTGCCCTTGCTGAATCTCTAAGGGAAATACAGGCACAGTTGTGCTGCAATGCAAGAGTCACCGTTATGTTCAGCCCATTGTACAGCACGCTGGAGTTTACTACTGCTGCTAACGAATTGTCATTGTTGCAGCTATTCCAGAAACTAGGAGACGCCAGCTCCTTGGTGTGACCTGGAAGAGTTTCCAACAGCTAGTGGAGATAAGGTCACCTGCTATAGACACCCGGATCCCTGGGCAGCTGGCTGTCATTGCACAGACACTAATCTGCAGTCTCTCCAAGCCAAGAGCCACCTGGACTGGACATGCTGTTTTATTGTGTGACGGAAGAAGCCTGGAGTCAACAGATCCTGCTTCCAATTAACCCCCAAATCCAAATTGCTCTCAGTCAGACAGACCTGGCGGAGATTCTCACCTTCCCATGAGCTACGCTGGAATGACTGAATTTCCCAAGCCAGATGGTTGTGCAAGTTGTTGATTTACTCTTTTGTCAGGTCCTCGTGAGAGTGAAATTGTATGTGGATTAAAAAGCACATCTGAGATAATATTGCATCCTTGTCCCATTAGAAGGACATGCTGCTGTTAACACATTGCTCAGAGAGTTAATATGTCCCCATTCTGATGGCTGCTCCATACAGGATAGGAGCCTACTACAGCTCGGATGGAGACGACTTATTCCTTTAGCTCACGTCAGCTAGATCAAAACCAGTTCAGGTATGTCTACACATGCTGCAGTCACACCTCCTGGCCGCAGTGTAGACATACCCTGTATGTGTAGCTCTCAGGAATCACTCTGGACAAAATACCTTATTAAAAGCTCTTCTTGTTCTTTTTAATGGGGGGGGGGGTTTGTTGTTGTTTTTTCCTGGAGAGGGTCAGGAAGAGGTGGGAAACAGGCTTTCCCAGCCCTTGAAGGGCTCTGACAGAAACAAAAATGAATCAGGGAACTTGGAAAGAAGCTGCCAGATTTCAGTGGGTGTTTAAGCACAAAGCTAAAAACAAGGGTCATGTCTGATGCCTCCGGGGTGAGATGGGAAGCGATGCAGAATGTCTAGGGAACATAGAGTCCTGCAAGGCCAATGAGCACCTCAGACCCTGTCTCATTCCTATAAATGGGAAAGATCTGGTACAAGAGACACATTCTGATGCTATGGTTTTAATCCTGGTTTTGTAATATTTTAAAAATCACGACGCAGCAGGTGCTCAAATTGCTGAGTACGATAATGTTCCTCTCCGGTCTCTGAGTCTTAGCTGTGAGCTGCGTTCTCTGGCCGAGCAGTCCAACTGCTTACATTGTGCCTTTTGTACAAGCTCAAGGCGCCTTTCCGAACCAGAGTTTGCTCCCGTTGAAGTCAGTGGCAAAAGTTCCTCATCACATTAAACTGTACAGGATCAGGCCCTTAAAGGGCATTGTGGCATTCAGTACGAAATAAGGTGAAGTCTCATTCCCTGGGCCAACCCACTGATGGCGCCAGCTCCTTGAGGCCGGATTCTGCACCCCACTGCAGCATGTTGGGGAATTCTCCCAGTGCAGGAGTGACATAGCTTAGGGGCGCTCCAAAAGGGGGAACGATCAGAGAGCTCTGTGCTCCATCTCTTCTGGGCTGCAGAACAGCCATCAGGCAGCCATGCAAGGAGGCCTTAAAGGCCGAGGGCTGCTCTAACTTACTGCAGAGGTCACCTGCACGTCTCTGGAGCAGCCTAGGATCTGGGAGGTACCACGGAGTTATAAAGCTACCCTGGAGCTCCCCCTGCCTGGACTGCTCTTCCCACGAGGCACAGCACAGAATCTGCCCCTTAGCATGCAGCCGCTCTGAGAGAGGGCAGGGGAAGTTATGAAAACTCCTGTTAAGCCCCATTAACATTTCATGACCCGATCCAGGGAGAGTAAATTACCCTTTTTGTGTGCAATGACCATGAGAAACCAAATGATATTTGGGGCCATTAATTAATAAAGAGCTGCAGAGGGGTAAGCAGGTGGTTGCGGGGGAGAGAACACAGCCGTAGACCGATGATTACTTCCGATAATTATCTCTCATTTTTTAAAGACCATTCTGCTGCCAAACAGGAGAAAGCTGAGCGAGGAGGAATGTACTGTATTGGAAGCCCAGATGCCAAGCCGATAGCTCATGGCTGATGTATTGAGAAGGAGGGCATGTTCTTTTCAGTCCACCGCTGGCTGCGGATGCTATGATTAAGTGCTAAAGGACTTCAGAAACAATGGGGCCTCTCCGGAGCCCGCATGGAAGCTGGAGGCCACGAATCTGGCTGAGGACACGTGGGGAGGCAGGAGGAGTGAACCCATCCTGTCTTCTATGAGGCAGGTTCCGCAGACAGCGGTGCATGGGGGAAAGGACAGGCAGAGCGCTGAGCTGCTGCCGGAACAAGGCCAGATCTGCCGCTGGTGTAATTCTGCGCGGATCCGTTGGAAGTTAATGGAGTGATGCCGACATACAACAGCTGAGAATCTGGCCCCGTTACCTTGCATTCTAACGCAGCGGAGATCACAAGATCGCATCCTTAGTCGAATGTTCTCGCTGACTTTGGGCTCAGCCTTGTCTTAAGCCCTTGCCTGGCTGCCTGTTGGCTGTTCTGCCGACCGAAAAGCCAGAGCACTGAGCACTCTGGTCATTCCCCCTCCCACCCTGGTCTTATGCAAAGGGCTGCACAAGCCCTGTGTCGCCCAGCACGGGGGGGGAATTGCACGAGGCGCTGTGGTGGGGGCCAGCAGGGTACGAAGTGCATGGTCATGGGCTAGGAAGCTCCCCAGCACCCCCAGTTCAAGCCCAGCCTTGTTGCATAGGGACAGAAAAGCAGCTACATCTGAGCGCTGTTTGGTGGCCCCGGGGTGGAATGAGTGTGTTGGGTCTCAGGCCGGTTCCCGCTGGCCGGGCATCTCCATCACAAACAATAGCAACCCTAGGGCTGTCTCAGCAAAGAGGCAGCTGAATATTGAAGCAAGCAGGGGCACTTAACAGCCCTCTTTTGGCAAGGTGCCATGGAGGGCAAAAGGAGCACGCGCTCTCCCATCTCTCGCCCTGGAGGGCACATTCTTAGCTACCCTAGTTCTAAGGAGGCCACAGAGCCAATCCTGCTGCTCCCTTCCTGCAGGTGACATTCACATCAACTTGTCCTGTCATTGGCAAGAGCAGAGCACACAGAGGTGGGCAACTCCCACTCCCTGGCCACTTGGCATCGCCTCTGTGCGGTGGGTCCCTCCTGAATCCCCAGTGCTCCACGCCACTGGCCCTCTGCAGCACCCACAGCAGCTTCATATCCAGAGTCAACTCCCAGGACTTGCCCGAGTAAGCCCTGGGTATGGGCTACTAGACTTGCCCCCGCCCGGTGACTAATGGAGCAGCACGCCTCTGCGGTTCTATAGCTGTGCAATATCTCTATGAAACTGAGCGAGCTCCTGAATTCCTCCATGGCCATTCCCAGGGAAGCCTTGGGCCTGGTGTGATGGGAGCGTCGGGTTATGGGCAGCTCAGCTGGCTTCCTTGGGAGCCTCTCACTAGAGCTTGATGTTCCCCCCGCGTGCCCTGTTAAAACGGCTCGTATTCATTAAGTGCATCTCCTTGAGAAAGGAGGAGAAAATACATGAAGGACCTGGACTGATGCAACTCATTGTGATCCAGGCCCTCTGGAGACTGTCCTGGGAGTCAGCAGGCCATGGCAAATGGTATTGGTTTGTGGGAGCATATTGTTTAACAGCAAGGCCATCCACAATGGAGCTTCCGTCTCCTTACTTGGAGGTCACTGTAGGTTCTTTGCTTTGCTTCTTGTGGCCTCGTCAGTGCTAAGGCCATTTCAACCCTATTTTGAGGATGAAAGTGATGCCTAGGTGCTGAGCTGGCACTCTGAACTGGTGAATTTTAGCCCATGCCTCTTTATCCCGTAGATTTCTTTAAATAACAAGCTTTAGTTTGAAGCCTCTTAGCTCCTGCCATTGCTGGCTGCAGCCATGCTTTCTGGCATCCCGGGGCTGTCCAGCTCTGAGAATAACCTGGGGAGTGAAGCTGTTCGGGCATTTTCCACCCAACCGTTGTTTGGCTGCAGAATGCAGAAACCGGAGCTTTGCAAAGCAGGGTGAGTGAGCGTCGACGCCTCTTCTGACTTGACACATGTTTGGGGAAGAAGGCTTGGAAATTGCTGGAACAGCCCTTTGTGACATTCTGCAAACCAGGAAGTTATGCCAGCATAGGTACATTGGTATAGCCTCTGTAGTATAGAATCATAGAATCATAGAATATCAGGGTTGGAAGGGACCCCAGAAGGTCATCTAGTCCAACCCCCTGCTCAAAGCAGGACCAAGTCCCAGTTAAATCATCCCAGCCAGGGCTTTGTCAAGCCTGACCTTAAAAACCTCTAAGGAAGGAGATTCTACCACCTCCCTAGGTAACGCATTCCAATGTTTCACCACCCTCTTAGTGAAAAAGTTTTTCCTAATATCCAATCTAAACCTCCCCCATTGCAACTTGAGACTATTACTCCTCGTTCTGTCATCTGCTACCATTGAGAACAGTCTAGAGCCATCCTCTTTGGAACCCCCTTTCAGGTAGTTGAAAGCAGCTATCAAATCCCCCCTCATTCTTCTCTTCTGCAGACTAAACAATCCCAGCTCCCTCAGCCTCTCCTCATAAGTCATGTGCTCTAGACCCCTAATCATTTTTGTTGCCCTTCGCTGGACTCTTTCCAATTTATCCACATCCTTCTTGTAGTGTGGGGCCCAAAACTGGACACAGTACTCCAGATGAGGCCTCACCAGTGTCGAATAGAGGGGAACGATCACGTCCCTCGATCTGCTCGCTATGCCCCTACTTATACATCCCAAAATGCCATTGGCCTTCTTGGCAACAAGGGCACACTGCTGACTCATATCCAGCTTCTCGTCCACTGTCACCCCTAGGTCCTTTTCCGCAGAACTGCTGCCTAGCCATTCGGTCCCTAGTCTGTAGCGGTGCATTGGATTCTTCCATCCTAAGTGCAGGACCCTGCACTTATCCTTATTGAACCTCATCAGATTTCTTTTGGCCCAATCCTCCAATTTGTCTAGGTCCTTCTGTATCCTATCCCTCCCCTCCAGCGTATCTACCACTCCTCCCAGTTTAGTATCATCCGCAAATTTGCTCAGAGTGCAATCCACACCATCCTCCAGATCATTTATGAAGATATTGAACAAAACGGGCCCCAGGACCGACCCCTGGGGCACTCCACTTGACACCGGCTGCCAACTAGACATGGAGCCATTGATCACTACCCGTTGTGCCCGACAATCTAGCCAGCTTTCTACCCACCTTATAGTGCATTCATCCAGCCCATACGTCCTTAACTTGCTGACAAGAATGCTGTGGGAGACCGTGTCAAAAGCTTTGCTAAAGTCAAGAAACAATACATCCACTGCTTTCCCTTCATCCACAGAACCAGTAATCTCATCATAAAAGGCGATTAGATTAGTCAGGCATGACCTTCCCTTGGTGAATCCATGCTGACTGTTCCTGATCACTTTCCTCTCCTCTAAGTGCTTCAGGATTGATTCTTTGAGGACCTGCTCCATGATTTTTCCAGGGACTGAGGTGAGGCTGACTGGCCTGTAGTTCCCAGGATCCTCCTTCTTCCCTTTTTTAAAGATTGGCACTACATTAGCCTTTTTCCAGTCATCCGGGACTTCCCCCGTTCGCCACGAGTTTTCAAAGATAATGGCCAAGGGCTCTGCAATCACAGCCGCCAATTCCTTCAGCACTCTCGGATGCAATTCGTCCGGCCCCATGGACTTGTGCACGTCCAGCTTTTCTAAATAGTCCCTAACCACCTCTATCTCTACAGAGGGCTGGCCATCTCTTCCCCATTTTGTGATGCCCAGCACAGCAGTCTGGGAGCTAACCTTGTTAGTGAAAACAGAGGCAAAAAAAGCATTGAGTACATTAGCTTTTTCCACATCCTCTGTCACTAGGTTACCTCCCTCATTCAGTAAGGGGCCCACACTTTCCTTGGCTTTCTTCTTGTTGCCAACATACCTGAAGAAACCCTTCTTGTTACTCTTGACATCTCTTGCTAGCTGCAGCTCCAGGTGCGATTTGGCCCTCCTGATATCTTTCCTACATGCCCGAGCAATATTTTTATACTCTTCCCTGGTCATATGTCCAACCTTCCACTCCTTGTAAGCTTCTTTTTTATGTTTAAGATCCGCTAGGATTTCACCATTAAGCCAAGCTGGTCGCCTGCCATATTTACTATTCTTTCGACTCATCGGGATGGTTTGTCCCTGTAACCTCAACAGGGATTCCTTGAAATACAGCCAGCTCTCCTGGACTCCCTTCCCCTTCATGTTAGTCCCCCAGGGGATCCTGGCCATCTGTTCCCTGAGGGAGTCAAAGTCTGCTTTCCTGAAGTCCAGGGTCCGTATCCTGCTGCTTACCTTTCTTCCCTGCGTCAGGATCCTGAACTCAACCAACTCATGGTCACTGCCTCCCAGATTCCCATCCACTTTTGCTTCCCCCACTAATTCTACCTAATTATCTATCTAATTCTACATTCTATAGATGTACCCTGAGTGAAAAGGAAAAGAGTTTAAGGTGGCGGGGGGGAGCCAGATCCCCAGCTGGTCTAAATCAGTGTAGCCTTGTTGAAATCAATAGAATTAGGCCAGTTTATACCAGCTGATGATCCTGCCCAGAGAGGGGCAAGTTGCGTTCTCTTGTTTAAAGTGCTGTATAGTAAAATTGCACGTCACAGCAACAAGCAATCAAGAGAAGAAGATAAGTGGCAATTTTCTGAAGTGAAATGGCTGGGAGGACAGGGGGAAAGCAGAGGTGGGTCCAAGCCTTGCTGACATCACAACCAGCCCCTATAATAAGGGGGAGAGGTTTATACTGAAGATGAGAGAGATCCAGCCAGCCAGGGCAGCTGCTCCCCTTCTCTGTAAGGGACCAGAGTGGGGAGAAGGGTCTCACCAGTTGCCTCCCACACTTTGCACTCGAAGGTCCAAGAGCAGCAGAGGTAAGTGGAGGATAAGATCTCGTAAGAACTAAGCTGTGGTTCATTTTTCATTTCTCCCCTGATGAAAACTTGGGTTCGCTTTTCATGGAAACTTTTTAAAATTAAAACCCAAATGTCCTGTTTTGCGGGGAAGGGTATGTTGAATTTTGGTCAAGGAAAGACACAGATTTTCAATGGTCAAACTCATCCTCCTCATCATCATCATCAAATAGAATATGATCATGCTTTGTGCTTTGGTAGTAAAAGGACCCCAAGCTCTCGAGGAGTTAGACACTGTTTGATCACTAGGGTTTTCCCAGACAGCGAAATGGTTTTCCACACCATTGTACAGATGGGGAAACTGAGGCACAGAGAAGGGAAGCAACTCTCCTCAAAATCACCCAAGACTGCTGCTAACACCAGTTCTGTTGCACCGGGGGAAGCAACACTGAGCATGAACATAGCCCAGGCTCCCGCCAGCATTTTAAACACCGTGTTGTCTAACCGTGTTCAAAATCAGGCTAGTCAAAATAGAACTTAAAACACTGGTAGCAGCAGGTGACTCCCTATGTTGCTACCACTGATAGATATGAGCTGGTGTTAGCAAAAATGGGAATTTTTCAAAATGTCCCCAGTGTAGACCAGGCTACAATGAGCTGGGGGCGGAATCTTAGGCTTCTGGCTCCCGTTCCTGCCCTGGTTTTGCCCCAAGAGCATGAAATTGCTTTTTGACCCTGCCATGAGGAGCAATTTGGGGCTAAAACTAAACACTTTGGGTGGAATCCTGGCTCCGTAGAAGTCAATGGCAAAACTCCCACTGACTTCAGTGAGGCCAAGATTTCACCCTTTAATGTCTCCCTTATCTGCATGACCACTTGCTCTTACACCTCAAATATTTAAAGTAGCTCGAAGAGGAATTTTGCAGGGACTGTCAGTCCAACAAATTTCTCCACATTTAGAGTCGTGTGTGTGTATGTTGCTGAGTGGAAAAATGATCACATAAGCCTGTGTTTCTTATGTTTTCTCAAGAACTCCAAAGACCTGGAAAGGAATAAGATCATTCAATCTAATTTTAGGATGTTCCTGCATGTCCTAATTACCCTGTGTTTCAAGGCTCTTTTTTTTTTTTTTTTGAGTGTTTGGATCTGCCCTACGTTAGAAGGGAGCATGTGCACTTTGAGTGAATGCAGCATCCTTTTTCTTTAGAAGATAGGGACAGTTTCCTGGAATTGATTAAAAGCCCATTTGAGGTCTTGTAAGATGTAAGGGAACAAACGAAAAGGGTGAGCAGCCCTGTTCGTTCCAGATAGGCTGCTCTGTTTAAAGAGATACGGAAATAAAATATCAGCCAGTTGCTGTGATCTGTAGCAGGTGACAGACCAAAGTGTCCCAATCAACCAGGAGAAATTGCAGTGTTAGCCTGATGCAGTAAACTTGGGGACTCCTTAAGATAAGCACATTAACTCCAGTAACAGAGCACAATGAAGGGTCCAAGGACCGAGGAGAATTCTTTGTGCAGTTTAGTTAAGGGTCCTTATTGCCAACAAAGAGTGCGGGATTGGCAGCCCTGGAGATGAGTCTCTTTATTTATGATGACAGGTTTCAGAGTAGCAGCCGTGTTAGTCTGTATCTGCAAAAAGAAAAGGAGGACTTGTGGCACCTTAGAGACTAACCAATTTATTTGAGCGTAAGCTTTCATGAGCTACAGCTCACTTCATTGGATGCATTCAGTGGAAAATACAGTGGGGAGATTTATATACACAGAGAACATGAAATAATGGGTGTTACCATACACACTGTAACCAGAGTGATCAGGTAAGTTGAGCTACCCATTGTTTCATGTTCTCTGTGTATATAAAATCTCCCTATTGTATTTTCCACTGCATGCATCCGATGGAGTGAGCTGTAGCTCACGAAAGCTTATGCTCAAATAAATTTGTTAGTCTCTAAGGTGCCACAAGTCCTCCTTCTCTTTATGATGGCAGTAGCGCCTAGAAACCCAGTCCTGGCCCAGGACCCATTGTACTAGGTGCTGGATAAACACAGAACAAAAGGATAGTCCAGGGATGCTCCAGGAAGCTCACAGTCGAAGGTGAGATGACAGTCGGAGACAGACAGATGGGAGAGCATAAGAAACAGACCGAACAGGCCTGATTTTTCAGAGGTGCCAATTCACCAGCAGCTCCCGCTGGCCTCACGTAGGGCTCTGGGTGCTCGGTGCTTCTGAGAGTCAGGCCCAGAAGTTCGTCAGCTACAGAACAGGTACAGCAATGCAAGCTTCCCCCACCCCCCCAGGAACGAGCCTCAATTCTGAGCAGCAGGCGTCCCTTGCCAGTGCAAGAATTCAGGCCCGTGTTCCGTTCCAGCCCGCGGGCTGCGTTGCTACCTTGTTGACGCTGCCAGTGAATGGGAGCCGGCGGTGATGACGTGTCTATGCGGTTAATTGAAGGAACAGGGCTGAGATAGGGCTGTCGGCTCGTATGGGCCACTGAAGAGCCCCAACAGCCGCCGACGGAAAGAAGGACGTCCCTGTGGTTAGGGGGCTGCCTTGGAACGTGGGGCATCCAGGTGCCATGCCCAGCTCTGCCACTCCCTGGGCGCCCTTGGTCTCTCTCTGCCTCAGTTCTCCCTCAGTAACATGGAAATAAAAGACTGCGAGACGTTCAGATCCTACCAATATGGGGGCCAGACAAGTACCTCAGCTTGAGAGAGACAGGCAGGATTTGAATTCTGGCCTAGACATAAAAGGCGTCATGGGTAAAGGTCTCAAAAGTGTGTAAGTCCCGTTTCCAAAAGCAGCTTCGGCCCCCACCAGCCTAAGCCTGGTATGTCCCAAGGGACTTCACCATCTCCTTTTCCTCCTCTCTCCCGGCCACCTCTCGTTTCAGCAGGGAGCCCTTTGTAGCTGCCTTTGGCATTACTCTGCTGCATTACTGACCCCACCTGCAGGGACGGGGGTGTTTTTTGATGCGTCTTTGGCTGGGCTTGCTTGCTGAGCACATCTTTCATCTGACCATATTGATCCCCTTGCTCAAAGGCTCCGTACGCTGTTAGCCACTCCCTGTAGCATTTATCGCCACTCCTGTAGCTGCTGGCAGGTGGATGAAAGGGAGGGGGGTAGCCGTCCTGCCACCTTTGTCCCTGTTTTGCTTTGTATCCCATCAAAATCCCTCTGTAAGGCGCCGATCCCACACGCATGTCCCGTGCATTGCGTGCTTCGCTTTGTGCAGGGGAGTAGCCCTGTTAATTTTGGTGGGAGACAGATGGGGCGGGGATGGGGAGGGGGGATGAAGGGTGTCTGAATGCCTTGCATCTTGGACTCAACTCTATAGTCTACTCACAATTCCCTGCAAAAGGGGGAGCCATTTTCAGTTTTACTCAGCTGAGCTTGCTATTTCCAGCAGAGTGACTTTGCAGTGATTCCACTGCAGAGCACAAAGCCACCCCGGGTTTGTATATGTGTCACCGAGAGCAGGCTATAGCCCAGAGACTCTCCCTTTAAAGAGCTCTGTTTAAAGAGCAGAACGTTCCTGGAGACTGGAAACCATCTGACCAATTGTTGTTTTCTTCTTCCTTCCTCTGTGTTCTCTTCCCCTTTGTCTGATAATTCAGGTCTGGGCCAGCCCGGGATGAATCCCTTGAGCTCCATGCTCCTGCTTCTCTTCTTCTCCAATGCTCCGTTCGGGGAACCCACAGAAAGATATCTCCCCCTCTGGAGCCCTCGACACACAGGTATTGCCTCTGCCCGTGGAGATCCTGCATTGAGAGCCACGCCCTTGGAATCAAAAGGGTCACGTCTCCCAAAGAGGTTGTGTGAGCTTGGTGCAGAGCCCTGGCACCTCGGGGCCTGGCGGTGCAGAGCCCCGGCACCTCGGGGCTTGTCCAGTTATGAAAGTACAAAAATTGCTTGAGCCTGGGCACCTCTTTCATTACAAATTAAGCACTGCTGGTTGTTAATTGATGCCTTGAGGCCAGGAGCCCATTGTGCCAGGGGCTGTACAAACACAGAACAGAGAGACAGTCCCTGCCCCAAACAGCTTCCATGCTTTTAAAAATTAAAAATGTTTTTATTTGGTCGGGTGTAACTGTGCAGGCTGCCCTCAGTCTAAATGAATCTGATTTTCAGAGGTGCTAAGCACCCACAGCTCAAGTGAAAGGCATGGGGAGCTGCAGGTGCTCCGTCCCCCTCCAACCCCCTCCCCCCCGCCCCCGAAAAACAAACCCCCGAGGGCTGCATTTTCAGAAGAGCTCAGGGCGAGATTTTCGAATGCTCAGGGCTCCCACAGTTGGGGCCCGGTTTTTCCGAAGTGCTCGGCACATTGGATGCAGAGCTCTTTTGACAACAGGATCCATATTCAAGTGCCTGTGAGCTCTTGGGGACAGAGACTGTAGGTCTGTACAGCACCGAACACGTTGCTAAATTTCCAAAGCTTGGCGGGTGAACGTGGGGAGCAGGATGGAGAGGAGGCAAAGTTGGGGGAAATGTGGGGGTAAGATTATGGCAGGCCCTGGACAACGAGAGGCAGCCAGTGAATTCTTTACTATTAGTTGTTTGGATTGCAGTGGTGCATAGGAGCCCCAGTCATGCACCAGGACCTCATGCAGACGCAGAACAAAAAGACAGACCCTGCCCCAAAGACTTTGCCACTGGTGCATCTGACGCTGACCACTTTCCCTCATCAACTCCGTCTGCGCCTGTCTCTGTAGGTGACCATTTCAAACACCTGGCCAGCCCGGCCCACTGGGATCAAGCCATTCCTTGCTCAGAAAGCAAGCCCAGCCCTGGGAAGGCAGAACCGAAACCCGTGCCGCCCCTGCTGTGCAAGCCTCAGGAGGAGAGCCAGGCCCAGCTGGGGCAAGGGATCCATCCGGCCAGGAGCAGAGCCGTCTCTGTCCCCCAGGGCTCGCCGCCCATGGAGCAGGAGAAGGATCTCTCCGCCTACAACTGGAACTCATTCGGCTTGAGATATGGCAAGAGGCAAGCGGCCATCGGGGAAGCCAAGGTGAAAATATTGTGACACCAAGGAGCAGCTGGAGCTGGGGGTGAGGGTGGGGGGATCAATTGCGGCAAGTGTAGCTTTATGATGGGTTCTCCAGTATTCTCTGCTTTCTGTCCTAAGGGTGCAGGAGGAAGGCATGGGGTGGGTTGGAGGGGGACGGGGGGGGGAGGGGGGGGCTGATATGCAGCACGGCCACAACTTTCCAGAGGGATTGGGAGAGTTTCTGTTAGGGGGGGAGGGAGTCAATCTGAGATACCTCAGGCCTGATTTTCAGAGGGGGCCAAGCACTCACAGTTCCCATTGACTTCGGTTTGATTTGTGGGGTGCGCCGCATCTGCGAAAACCAGCCCCAAATCGTCATAAGTGTTGCTAGCCTCTGTTTGCCAGAAGCTGGGGATGGGCGACAGGGGATGGATCACTTGGTGATTCCCTGTTCTGTTCATTCCCTCTGAAGCCCATGGCACTGGCCACTGTCAGAAGACAGCATACTGGGCTAGATGGACCTTTGGTCTGACCCAGTCTGGCCGATCTTATGAGTTTGGGCACTTAAAAAATGGAGGATCTTCAAATCAGAGGGCACTGCTGAAAATGTTGGCCCCAGAGGCATATGTGACCGCAAGGCTGAAGTCAGAATCAAATTGGTATAGATGGTGCTGCATGGGTAGTTTCTGTAAAGGCTCAAGTGTAGGGACATCCTTGCCCAAGAGCCTGATCTGCTAAGACCCACAGGGCCTCTTTCTCTCTCAGTCCTCGCACAGGGCCTGATTCTGAGGATCAGCGACGCAGGAAGCTCGCCAGTTCTGTAGCATTCTGAGCATGGCGTTTTCAACAGAGGAAGGACCCCTGTGGGTCACCCAGATCTCACATTTGGACAGTGAAATCGAACCAGGCCCATACATACCAATGGGAGGGCCCACAGGGGGACTTGGTTTAGATGTTCCATTGTGGAGCCCGCTTCCAGCCCTGAATGTGCAGCATGCTTTTGCACACATTCTCCCTTTGATGCACACATGGTATTCAGGTGTCTGGTTGGTTGACTAGCCCCCTTCATCCCCTGTATCTGAACCAGTCCACACCTTCTGGGAGTCTCAAAATTTTCCATTGCGTGGCCCACATCTAAGAAGAGAAAGAGTGACTCCTGGTTGCGTCACATCCCCTCCCATTTGCGATTCTGCAGACCATTTCCCGCCCTGTTTGTAGGAACACAGGGATTGCCAGACTGAATCAGACCAGGGTCCATCTAGCTCAGTACGCTGTCTCTGATGCCTCAGAGGAAGGTATAAGAAACCTTGCCACAGGCTAATGTGGAATAATCTGCCCCACATATTGGGTCTCTAATAGTTGAGAGGAGGTTGGCTTAAGCCCTTAGGCATGAGGTTTAATGTCCTTTCCAAAATTGTTAGCCTCAATTATAACTCTGGATATTCTTTTTAAATCTTGCTCATTTTTTGGCCACACCCTGTGGCAATGAGTTCCGGAGTCCAACTGCGTGTTGTGTTCAAGTGTTTGTTTCCTTTAATCCCTTTAGAATTTGATTGACTGGCCCCTTGTTCTTGTGTAATGGAGCAGGAAGGACCAAAGCTCCCCATCTCCCTACTATTCACTATTGAATATACTTTTACCATGCCCCCCTCATTCACCTCCCTTTTAAGGAACGCCCAATCTCATGGACCTCTTCTTCTCCCAGCTGCAGTTGTGTAATGTCCCTGTAGCAACCACAGCAATTGCTCCTATAATGCAGTGCCCCTGGGTGTGACGTTGGCAGCAAACCTGCGCCTTCTGGATCTCAAAGCATGTAATGAGAGCTTCATAAATAATAGTTGCATGGAGCCTGCTCACGATGCACTTGCCTAGCGTGGATCAGGTGCGCTCCAAACTCCCACTGAAGTCCACAAGGAATGCGGAACCAGGCTCCACATTTGCTGGGATGGGAGCTCTCGGCTCAAGAATCTCTGAACCCTCCAGTGTAGAGGGATGAAGGATTGAGATTCTTCTTCCCCCTTCGTTGTTCCCTCATATTGGCTCTGATTTCCAGGGGTGCTGAGCACACAAAATGGAGTCAGCTGAAGTCACTGAGAACTGCAGTGGGCCCATCCTGGCTACCAAGCCTTTGGCATTTAAATACTCACCCGCTCTTGGATGAAACGTGTTGTGGCCCTTGGCATTAGCCAGTGTCCCAGCAATTCTTGCAGACCTATTATTGAACCTGATCCTTACTTGGGCTCTACTCACTGAGTGATGCCTGAGGATACTCTGAGTAAGGATTCTAGGGATAAGGTCCACCGTAAATAAGTCCCCAGGTGGACACTTGATTGTACCGTTTGCTAAGCTTTTGGGAAGCAAGAAGGGGGAAAGGCTGTTTTAGAAGTCACGCCTTGTCATCCGAGTTTTTCTGTGGGTGCCTGTGATTCTCTGACATGGTTTAATAAAGGCAGCTCTATCTTCCTCCTCTGCGTGTTGTCAAATCCTCTCCCCTCAGGGCGCTGTCAGCAGCACGTTAGGCATTTTATAAAAAGTAGCGTCTTGATCAGCAAGAGCTGCGATGCCCGGGGCAAAGGGAGCAAAGACGCAGCCAACTAAAATATCCTCCAGCCATCAGGGCTGTGCAACGTGCTTTGCAAACAGACGGGCGAGGCGGGGAGACTTGAGTACTCCTACAGCACCACGATGGCTGGATACATGTGTGATGAACCTGCTAAGCAGGAGACCTCTCCTGTTGGAACCTTCCCCACTGTGCAGCGGAGGAAGGACTCCGGCAGGAGGCACTTTTGGGAGGCAGTGGCCACGTGGCTAGCCCGGAGGTGCAGAGAAGCCGCACGCGGAGAGGAATTCCCAGGAGCTCTGTGCAGAGCTGCATGTGGAACAGGCTGCAGCTACCAGATGTTACAGCTGGGTGAAAGTCTGTGCGGGACTTTACGGGGAGCAGTGATGACTGGGTAGGGAGCCAGTGCAGAGGGGCCCCAATGAGAGACACACCCCTAAGTGATCCTGGCCTGGATGCCTGCTTGCATAGAGACTGGACTGGAGAGGGCACCCCAGGCACTAGCCCTGAGGAGCTTTGACTCTCCATTGGCCTGCCCCCGGGACTCAAACAGGAACCGCTATAGCTCACTTTGGACTGTAACCGTTTAAGCCACTGGACCTAAGGCATCTGCAACCTTTCCCTCTCCTGCCAGCCCGAGCAAAGTGCCCTTTCCCTTAGCCGTGTGTCTGCGTGGTTCTTGGGACCCCCCCCGCCCCTCCCAGGGCTAGCACCTGAAAGCCCTGCCAGAGCTGTGACGTACCTGGCATGCTACTGCTGCCTTAGGGGTTTGGTGTGCTCCAGCACCGAGCAGCTACCATTATCGCACAGGGACTGTAGCAGAATCGCGGTCCAAGGAAGAAGTGAGGGGTAATACTCAGCAAAGGCAAACTGGCTGAGAATCCGGAAAATCGGCCAAGTGGTAAGGTCTGATTAAACTGCAGAAGAGTCTCCCCAGACACACACACCCCCCCGGCTGCTTTGGGGCAGCGTAGGCCACCCTGAGCTTGGGGGTATTCCCAGGGAGTCGGTCAGCTGGCTTTGGGGCTCCTCCCTAGCAGCTGAGCCCCCAACAGAGGGGCTGCACTAGGACTCTGAACTGGCTGCAGCTTCTTTAAGGAAAACCTGCTCTGAGCTTCCCCTGCTGCAACCCTTCCAGTGTCCTCTGCTGCAGCCGAGCTCAGGGCGTGAAGGCAGAGCCCCCCCTTAGGTCCTGGAAAGCTACAGATGATCCTTGCTAGGTTTAAATTTGAAACACGCGAAGGACACACTCCCAGTCTGTCCTTTGCTCAGCCAGACCGGGGCAAAGGCCTCTTCCATCTGGGCCTGTTGCAGGGCCCCATTCCCTTCCCACTCACTGCATTTACACCTCTGCTACCATGGAGTTACTTTCGACTTACACCTCGGTAAAGGAGAGGAGAATCCAGCTCCTGCACTCGCCACTGTGGACTGTACTGCGTGGACAGTGAGTCAATGCCGGTTCTGGCCCTTTGACACTGTGCTGGTGGCAAAGACGGGCCATAGCAGTTCCGGGATGAATCCCCCGGCTCAGGAGCAGCCTAGAGCTGGTTCCCATGGCCCTACGCTGCCCCACCTCACAGCACGTAGCGCAGGGGTGTTTGGGGACTGCAAGGGTGATGACCAGAGTGCTCTGTGCTCAGGGGATTTGGCCTTCCCCGCCAGCAGCTGGAGGGCTCTGCTGTAAGTTAGAGCATCCCAGAATCCAGGAGGCATAAAGCTACATCTGTCCTGCTCCTCTTTGGTGAGACACAACCCAGAATCAGGCCCTCCCAGCTTGTCTCTCCCCTCCCTTCATCTGAGCCCAGCCACTGGCTCGTTATGCTCATTAATTTGCTAATCAAGGCTCCTGGGTTCCTGTAGCCCTCACACAATGCCAGCCCTGAGCGGGTAATGAAAGCCCTGGATGGGCCTTTTCAATTCTGCCTCCGGCCCCAGCTGCTAATCTCGCAGGCGAGGCTCTGGGCCACTGGACAAGGTGATCGAAAAATTCCTTGAGGGGCTGTGGTGAGTATGAGAGCAGCTGTCCCAGCTGGCCTGGGACCAGGTAAAGGACAGGGGAGGTTCTTGAACAGCTGGGACAGGATGAGGGAGACGTGACTCGTGTTCATGAAAGCGCTCAGGGCCCCGGGAGCTACTCGGGCCTTGGAGGAGCGCTGCTGGCAGTCCACATGCACAAGTGATGGGCAGGTGCCGGGGGAGCCTTCCCAAGGGGGGCGCCTGAGTTAAATGCAATCCAGGGCAGAGTGGGGGAAGGGAGGGCTGCCACAGAGTTTCTGGGACTTTCCTACCAACTGGGGGCACCTGGTCAGCTGATCTCTTCAATCATGCTGCTTTATTCCACTAGCAGTTTCTCTTTAGCCACTCCATCCCGATCCCACTGGAAGGCAGCTGTCTAGTGGTGAGAGCAAGGGATTGGAAGCCAGGACTCCAGGGTTCGATTCTTGCCGCTTTGTTGCTGTGTGTGACTCTGGGCAAGTCACTTCCTCGCCCTCTGCCTCAGTTTCCCCACCTGTAAAAGGCGATCATAGTGCTCACCTCCCTTGCAGGATGAAGCTTAATTCATTCATGGTGTTGAGCTCCTCATATGCAGGATGCTGTAGGGGGGCAAAGGGCTATTCCCACGATCCAGCTGTGGAGTATGGTCGCTCTTCCTCCAGCTACAATATACTCTGCATTTTGGCAGAACTCGCCCTCTGAGCCTCTCGCATGGATTCCGAGGCCTGGTCTATGCTTGAAACTTAGGTCAACCTAGCTCCGGCGCTGGGGTGTGAAAACTCCACACCCACAAGCACTGTGCTGGGTAGGCCTACAGAAGAATGCATGGAGAAGAGTCCCTATGGGTGCGCCACGCATCTCCAAGAGCTACCGTTCCGGCGCAGAGTGAGAAAGCCCTCCTTCTGTTGACCTAGTGACTCGTGCTCGGGGAGGGGGAGTTCCTACAGGGATGGGGAAACCTCTTCCGGGCCTGGAGTCTGCGTCTACACTGCGGCCTTGTAGAAGCACAGCCACAGTGCCATGACGACGCTGCTGCAGCGTGGACGTGGCCTCACGCATCACTGAATTAAGACCCGTGTCCCTTCCCCTTTGCACGCCAGGTCAGGAGAGTATTATTCTCCCTCTATAGATGGGTGAAGGAGATTAAAGGCCCCAATGCTCCCCACCCCCGCTGCTTTTATGAGAAGAGCCAAATCCCCCCCAGATATGGCCAGAGGTTAAGGCACAAGTCCAGCCTCATAACGTGCTTCCCCCTCAGCCCCGCAGAAGCCCATCCAGAATGGGATCCAGGGCCCAGATGGGGCCAGGTGCTCCTGGCAATGTGGCCCCCCCATGACTCGCTCAGGGCCTAAAGCAGAGCTGGAATATGTCCCCAGGCCCCTTGCTCCCAGTCTTGTGTCCTGACCATGAGACCCTCTTCCCTTCCAGGAGCCATCAATTTAAGTGGAACCCTTCATTGTGAAAGCCTCTCCTCTAGGAAACTCAGCTCTGCTATGTAAACAAAGCCCGCGGGATGCCCTGGAAGGGGATTTATATCTGCCGGCTCCTGGCCCAGCTATTTCTCATGTTCCTGCTGCCCCCGTACACAGCTCAGAAACGCAAGCAGGGGGCTGGTGGTTTGTGACCCTTTCCTCTGGGCAGCCAGCTCAGAGGGCACCAGGTTCCCTGGTGTGACGCATCCCGGAGCCCCTGGTCCCAGAGGGACGGAGTCTCCGAGTCCCTCTATGGGAAATGACGACAGGCAGGGCTGGCTCATGGGACAGAGGTAGCTCAGCCATGACCCTGCTGGGCCATGCAAAGCAAAGGCGCAAAGATGAGAATGAACAGTTGCCTTCGCCGAGCATGCGGGGACATGGAGCGGAACCAGCATTACAAGGGAAAGTCCCCAGGGGCCAGTTTCACTGGGGGGGGCGGATTTAGCTGTGGGGCCAGAAACAAGCTGCCAAGTCAGAATAAACTGCATCCAGGGAGCATCTAAACACACTGGCTCTGACTGTGTGCTTGAGGGCCGGAGGCACAGATCTGAGGCTGAGCGGACTGTGCACCGGTTGTCTGTCTGCCAGATTCTGGGCTGCAGCCCCAGCAGACCCCAGCCGCTCTCATTTACAGCAACACATCCCAATAGCGCCCCGGATCCCTGTGGGCCCACCCTGTATGTCTCACCCCAACACAACCCCCTGCACTGGGGCTGGTGAGGGGGCAGGCAGAAGAGGGGTGCTCACAATGAGCCTATGCTGTGCTGGTACCCTAGGGGAATTTGCATTAATGGGGGCAGACTGAGGCGGGAGCCAGGCACAGAATCTGCTCCATCTGCTCTTTTCAGTATTCGTTTCTGCAGCTAACATAGGGCCCAGCATATCATCTCTGCTCTATGCTTAGCCTGAACCAAACTCCCAGCTCTAGGCCCCAGATCTGTGTTCAGAGCTTCCCCTTGTCTCTGTTCACTGGTTGGGTCTGAAGGCCTAATCCAAAGCCCTGACCCTGGGGAGGTGTGGATCTGAATCCAGATTTCGAACCCTGATATTTGGACGAATTTGATTTTTGGGTCCGGATTACAAACCCTGACGTTTGGCGAGTTTTCATCTTGGAATTAGGATCAGCCTGTTACGGAGATAGGAAGTTTGGACCCTGTCTCAGAGATGACAGGTTTCAGAGTAGCAGCCGTGTTAGTCTGTATCCGCAAAAAGAAAAGGAGGACTTGTGGCACCTTAGAGACTAACACATTTATTTGAGCATAAGCTTTCGTGAGCTACAGTGAGCTGTAGCTCACGAAAGCTTATGCTCAAATAAATGTTAGTCTCTAAGGTGCCACAAGTCCTCCTTTTCTCTTTGTCCCAGAGATGTTTCACACCACTAAGCGTGGTCTCCAGTGTTAAGGGTGGATGGGGGATCTGGAGTCCTCTTCTCAGATGTTCTTCAAGTCTTTCCCTTCCTCGGGCGCTGCTGGCAGAGTGCAACAGCTGCATTCCAAACCAACGTGCTGTTTGAACTCGGAATGCATTGGTTTGTTTGTTTAGCTAGTTATTTCATGGCATGGGCCGTTATGTAACCAGGTTCCTTGAGAGAACATTTTTATTGCCTTCCAAGTAATTTCCCACTGTGGTCCCTGAGCCACTGAGATCGTTCCCCTGGCTGAATGCTCTGAGGGCCTTATCCAGCGCCTCTTGAAGTCAATACAAAGATTCCTATTGACTTCAGCTTGCACTGGACCATTGGCTCGTTTACTGACGTGTGAGACTGAGTTTTCTACACACAATGGGGGAAATGCCCCATGAGAATAAATCAGCCTAGCTTCAATTATGCCAGTTTAAACGAGTTGACCAGCACTGTACCTTCCGCAAAGAATGCTAATAATGCCCAAACAGATTCCATCTGGCGAAGCTTGTGTTATGAGTTATGGATGGAGCTATTCATTTTAAAACGTGGCCTGTGTGTTTTGCTGGTAGCGTGATCAGACGTCCCAATATTAGGGGCGTTGTCTTATATATGCAACTATACCCTCCCACCCCCGAAAAAGAAAAGTGTCCCCATTTTTCACACTTGCATGCAACCAGCTAATAGGGTCACCAGAGAGCAACTGTCTCATAGATGTAACTTTGAAAAGAAGCTGGTCTGGGCTTTGTTAATATTGGATAGGTTAACCCCCGCCCCCCAGCCCTTTTCACAAGACCGTGGAGAACTCAATTCATCCTTGAACCTCACCCGATCATTTACACCAGTGCAAAGTGGCGACGTAACACAACCATTCTGATTTGGTGGCATTCAGCATTAACTTGGCATTGGTGCAAATGACAGTGCAAGGTGGTGATGGATCGAGTTGTGAGGCCCAGATTCTTGGCTGGCATATGTGAAGCCGTGGAACTATGCCGATTTGCATCAGCTGCTCCCAGATCTCCACCGTGTTATTTTTTCATCTTTTGATTACACCTGGGCAAAGTGTTCTGTTCTGGGAGCAGCTGTGCACAGGGGTAAATGACTCCACAATGAACAAGGCAGCGGGAAATCGGGTCCACGTGTCGGCTAGCATGTGACACTAGCGGCTAGTGTCGGCCCCACTGCTTCCAGCGGGGTCCCAGATTTTGATCATTTGAAAGGATGCTTTGCTTTGATGCCTTGCCTGATACCTAAAGGGAGTGCTCTGCTGCTCATTGGGAGACCAGGGTTTCAGCCTGATTCCCTGGGCTTGGCAGGAATCGCACCAAAGCCACAACATTTCATTTGAACCAGCGCTTCCCACCCTGCGTTATTTACTGGATTGCCACACACAGCCAGAGCTCTTACGTAGTCTGACCTGTGTGCCAGCCCCGCAGTGCCCTTTAACCTGCGGGGAGGGGAGTGAAACAGCTGGGTTTGGGAAAATCCCTGCTCATCAGGGCTGCGTCCAAGGCAGCCTGTGGGAAAATAAATACAGAGTCAATTAAAGAAACCCAACCCCTTTGCTGACCCTTTAAGGCCCATCTTAAGTCTCCTGTGCTCCACTCAAGAACAGTGGCTGTGTGTCACTGGGCAATGGCACCTCAATTTCTCTCGTCCAAAATAGAGTTGGCCTCCATGTTTACTTGACTGCTTGAAGCCAGGCACCCGAGTTTTTCAGAGCTGCAGAGCACCCACAGCTCTCATTCATTTCAGCGTTAAGTGAGGCCACTCACACTGGTGCCTCAATATGGAGTTAGGAGATGCAACCACAGTATTAGCCTTTCCCTAAATGACTTGTGCAGGACAACCGGACAGGTCAGATCCTTAAGTAGTGTAATTGGGCACTTCTCCGTTGACGTCAGTGGAGCTGTGCTGATTTACATCAGCTGAAGATCCTGCCTCGGGGCTTCAGTGGAGGTAGCATGAGCTAGTGGTCAAAGCAGAGGGGACTGGGACCAAGTTCCCTGGGTTCTATTCCCAGCTGTGCAACTTTTGGGCGAATCACTCCGCCTGTCCAGGCCTTGGGGAGGATAAAATTCACCCACTTTTGCAAAGTCTATCAAGTTCCGAGAATGAACGGCATTATTATGAGCTCAGCTGGGGCCAATTCACCCTCATTCTATGGATTTCCATAGAGCTAGCCTGATTTATGCCAGCTGGCAGTCTGGCCCATGTGGTGTAAATGCCAAGTGTTATTAAATACTTTGAGATGACTCTGGAAATGCTAATAAATTAAAAGAGCACAGGTTAGCTACATGGAGAAATTTTATTTTTTAAATCCTTTTATTAAATGCTTTTGCCGTAGTATACCTGAAGAGATTTGATCTGCATTATTGGGATGTACACCGCATTCTGTGTGTGTGTGTGTCACCCAAACTGCCCTTTGCCAGGAAGTGAGGTCAAGCTCAGCTCCAAAATCTGTGTACCTATGGAGTGTCCCCATTGGCAGGATTTGTTATCCCCCAGTCTTCCTCCAATCCGCATTGAGCACAAACCTAAACAGATGCAGAAGGTTTGGCTATAAAAGCACAATGAGTTTTTCCTCTCCTTTGATGCAAGCAGGAATCTGCTGTCCCAGAGAAAGGTTATCGCAGTGGAGGGAGAGAGGGGTCCATGCAAACGGAGCAAATTAGAAGAATGCAGCACTTTCTGATCTTTGCGATGGCTACCTGGGGTGTAGGACTCTTCTGCTCTTCAATTGATGCTTTCCAAAGGTAACGTTCTGTATGTTACTAAAGGCCTAAGGGATGGAGTGTGTGTGTGTGTGTGTGTGTGTGTGTGTGTGTGTGTGTGTGTTAATATCTCTTGCATGTTTCTTTTCACTTTGGCTGTAACTGATGACAGAGGCCCAGATCTTCAGCTGGTGTAAATCAATGCAGCTCTGTTGACTTCCATGGAACGATGCTGATTTACACTAGCTGAGGATCTGGCCCTCACTTTTTAAAAGTTCACTCAACGGGTCTGGGCTTGCTTCGCTCTCGGTCCCTTGGGGAGGTTGCATTGGTCAGCAGTGTCTCTATTTTTAAAAATGAAGAGGGGAAGACGAAGGGTTTTAATTCTAAGTCTTAAATTAGCTGTGGAACGGGTGAAGCAGAGGCTGTGCTGTCCTCAGCCAGCTGAGCTGGGTTTATTTCTGCTTTGTGTCGCCAGAGCAGCCCGAGCATTCACAACTATTTTGGCCCATTTGCCTGCTTAGAGACCCCACCAGCAATTGCCAACCTCTGCCATGTCACTCAGAGAAGGACAGGTAGCACACAGCAAGGGCTTCCTCTGTTTCTAAATGCATTTCTCAAGGCAGATTCAGATCTCATTTACACTGGTATAAATTCAGAGTAATGCCACTGAGACTAACGGAGTGATTCCAGATTTCCCCAGTGCAAATGAGATGAGGATCCATCCCGCACAATTTAAATTAGGCCTTTGAAGGGGATGTGGGAGAAGTTCCTACCCCTGGGTGACGGCTGCAGGGCCAGGACAGAGCATTCTCCACTCTGGGTATCCAGTTAATGTAGAGAGTCTCTGGGGGCAGAAACTTCACTGGAATGGCAAGTTGGAGGCTTTGTTGCCCCTTAGGAGACGTCTCTTACTGACAAAATAAGAACCCGAGTCAGGTCTCTGAGAACCAAGTAATTTTTTTTGCCTTGTAAACGCTTATTGGGACCTTGCCTCAGGACCCAACAATGAGGTGAGGGGGGGTATTAGTGAATTGATCACCCAAGGGTTGGTCCTAGACTGGAACACTGGACCCCATTGCTTCTGAGCTTTGGGAAAGGCGGGACCTGAATTTGGCTGCTTGGGTCCTCCTCTCGTAGAGCAGGTGATATTTTTCGGTTGAATTTTTTTTTTGGCAAAAAATGCAAACTTGGAGTCATGGAAACGCTTCCCACATTCGTGTTGGTTTTTGCCAAATTGTTTATGTTGGGCAGGAGGGAAACTCTGCAAATTCTGAAACAATTGAAAGGTTTTGATTATTTTTTGTTTGAAACCACTTTTCATTTCCAAATTTCTTTCCCTTTTATTTTATAAAATGCTCAAAATCTAAACAAAACATTTCGTTCAACCCGAAACAATATTTCATTCGACTTTTCAACTGGCTAAAATAAAGCTTGAAAATGTTCATTTGTGGGTGGATCTAAAAGGATTTTTGTATTTGATTTTTCAGAATTGCCACTAAAAAAAATCTGTTCTTATCTCAACTCAACACACATTAGAATGTGGGAAGAGGGGCACGGAAATCAAGGGTAACATTTTTCTAAAGCACCAAAGTGACTTAGGAGCTGACATCTCATTTTGAAAAGTGACTTGGGCATTTTTAGGACGCTACGTCTCATTGAAAGTCCGTGAAAATTTTACTCCAGATTGCGGACAGGTAACATGAAGAATGACCGGAGACAGAAAGACAGACAGATGAACATGGAGAAAGAGAGACCCACAGAGAGAGGAAAGGAAAGGCAAAGAGAAGTGGTGTAGATCAGGATGGAAACAAAGAGAGGGAGAATAAACTTTGCTGGAGGAGAACATGAAAGAACGAGAAATGTTCACAGCAAAAAGAGAAGGCGGAGGGAAGACAGTAAGTGCAGACGCTCAAAGATAATTAGCCAGGTGCTGCATGAGGAGGTTTCCTCTCCAGAATCAGGGCCGTTCTAGAGGAATCTGAAATGCTCTTGACTTGGTGGACTGTTGGTTCGGTCTGATCTGACAAACTCTCTGTACGAAAGAGAAGCTTGTGATTAGCACATGGATGGGGTTTCAGGGGTGAGAGATACAGGGGACCCAGCAACCAAGGAGCATTGGGAGGGAAAAGAAAAGTGACTTTATAAAGCTATTCGTGGCAACTGATACCCTGTATTGTGATCCTGTCCCATCCCATAGGGGTGCAGCCCACCAGCTGCTGGGACTCCGTAAGGAGCGGTCTCCCCTCGGAGTCAGTGCTACATCAATGCTCTGATACAGCACTCAGGGGTGCAGCATGAGACTGAAGTCCAGCAACCCGAGTGACCGCATGAGGGTCTGAAAGGTCCGGTGGCATATTCTGCAACTGCAGAGGGGAGGAACCACCTTGCCCTGGCCAAATTCCACCTCCTTAAACTCCCTCTGCAGTGTCCATAGAATATAATAGTCTCCTGCATCCTTGGCCCCGTGAGCATGGGATCTGGCCTCATGCAGTCGTTTTGCTCTACTCAGCTGTGACTGGCCTTAGGCGTGAGCAGCGACCGGTCATCTGGGGATACGTTTCCATAGCTCTGTGCTGACTGTGCCGGCCACCGAGCTGCTTCATCTTCCACTGGGATAAGAGGGGCAGTTTGGGGCAGCCTGTGAGCTCCAGACTCCAGTCAGGCTGGCAGATCTGCCATTCTGAGCCAGGTGTCTGCTGCCACCTAGAGTAACTGAGTTGCATTCGCCAGGCCAGCTGCCGTGGCTTAGCCTAGAGGAACGCCGGGTCTCTCGCCCAGCGTGGCTTTCTATAGGCCCGATTCTGTTCTCAGACCAGTTCTGCAGTGGAGTTGCTTGGCTGACTTCAGTGGAGTCACTCCTGATTTACACCAGTGTCAGTAAGAGCAGAATCAGGCCCAGATTAAAGAACAGGAACATGGGGATTTTCAAGTGTTTGTGCGTAACGGGTCAGCTCCTCAGCTGCTGTCGGCGTAGCCTCCTTGGACTTACATGACCCCAGCTGGCGTCTGGCCCCGTCTTCCCTGAGATGCAGAGGAAATCTGGCAAGCTATCCGGCATCTTATCTTGCCGCTCACTCCAGGCACCTTGCAACCATCACCCTAAGTCCCTGGCATTTTTCCTTCTTCCCCAAATGTATAGGATCCCGCTAAAGAAAATGCCCTCAATCCGTCAGAGCTTGCAGGAGATGGGTGTGAAAGTGTCAGATGTCTTCCCTGCCCTGAAGCAGAATAAGTACGCCGGTGTCGCAGGCCCTCGGAACGGGACGGCCCCCACCATCCTCACCAACTACCTGGACGTGAGTTCCCCTATTGCTTCGGGACCCATCCCCAGGTCTCCTTCCGGGCCTACGGGCTTGTCAACACAAGAGTTGTACTGCTTTATCTGTCCTGCTGTCGTTAAAGTGGTACAATCCCCATAGCGTGGACGTAGCACTCTCTCTTGACAAAGCTATTGCCACGCAGGAAGCCGATAACTTCTGGCCGAGCTATAGTATGTCTTTTAGAATGACATCTGGACTTGATTAAAAGACTTCAAGTGACGGAGAATCTGCCATGTTCCAAAGGTTCGTTACCATTTACACGGAAGCACTGTGGGAAACAGACAGGACCGTGAAATACAGAGACCTCTTTGGGGCAGGAACAATCTTGTGTCGCCCGGACACCACTTAAATAAGACTGTGCTGTCGGGAGGCAGCATGGTCTAGTGTTTAGAGCCGGAGTCGGGGCTCATTGTTTCTGCTACTGACTCGCTGGGTGATTCTGGGCAGGTCTCTTCACCTCTACAGGTACCTCTGAGCCCGGGTCCACAGACTGGGGCTCGCAGGGCTCCCGCTACAGTGCTAAAACCAGCTGTGTAGGCAGCTCTCTTAAATTGTGTGTCGGGCCCACCCCTTCCCTAGGCTTCAGGACTGAGCTGCAAAGTTGACACAGCTCCTTTTAGCAGGATAGCGCAACCCCTGCGAGCCCGAGTCTGTCGACTTGGGCTCAGAGGCTTGCTGCCACGGGCTGTGTAAATGTAGCCGGTGCGTCTCCACTTACACACATGTAATACCGCTCTGTCTTAGGTGCTTAGACCGTCCCCGTTGCCAATGTATCTGAGTGCTTCACAACACTGAATGAGTTTATCCTCACCCCCCCCCACCCCCCGAGTGGTAGTGGAGTAGTATTTTACGGGGGTGGAGGGGGAGCTGTTCAGAGACACGGGGGCCTAGCCCTGTTTCAGTCTCGGTGTTGCCCGGCCTAAGCGATTTAGATGGCTAAAGTCCCATTTTCAAAAGGGACTCAGGCTGTTTGCAAGTCGATGGGACATGGGCTCTGAAGTGCCTACATCGGTTTTGGAAATTGCTCAGGCCTGGCAATGCTCAGCCTAAATCCCTTTAATAATCTGGGCCTAAGTGCCTTGCCCAAGGTCCCCCAGCATGTCTGTGGTGGAGAAGGAGCAGGTCTCCCATTGCCCGAATGGGGATGATGATACCTCACGACCAGGCTTGCAGGGAGTGACTTAAGTATTAAAGCTTGCTAATGGCTTTGAGATCCTCTGATGGGGCTCTTGTTACGCTTAGGGTGCATCGATGGGAATGCAGGTCATTTTTCCTAAGGATAATGCTCTCTCCAGCACAAATCAGGATTGCCAGGGCTCACATTCAGTTCTAACGCTCCTCCTGTCGTGTATTCTCCAGACCCAGTACTTTGGCGAGATCAGCATTGGCACGCCAGCGCAGACCTTCAAAGTGGTCTTTGACACGGGCTCGGCCAACCTTTGGGTGCCTTCCTACAGATGCTCTCCACTCTACAGCGCCTGCGGTGAGCCCTGGAGCGTCTCATGCCCAAGCCACCTGGGAACACTGTCAGGGGCCAGATTCTGGGCTTGTGCAAATCAGGACTGACTCCATTTGAGTCAATGGATTGAGAGCAGAATTAGACCCCACTTCTTGTGGCTCCTGCAATCAGCCTGTATCATTTTCAGTAGGAAGGTTGCATAGGACCCGGAGTAGGGAGTATGGAAGAAGCCTATGGTGTAACAAAAGTGCACACTCACACCTCAACGTGCATGTGAAATGATAGGGAAATACTACTTCCAGGTGGGACTGTATATGTCACAATGCAGAGAAGGGTTCTGGACTCGGCCGCTTGGTGGGAGCATATACGTGGTCATAGCAGGAGAGAGCATGGTTGATGGGAGGAAAGGACTTGAATGACATCTCAGAACAGATCTCAGGGAGTTGGGAATGTGGCAAAACTGCCGGAAACCACAAGCACCCGTGGAGGCAGTCTGAGCTTGTGCTGAAGGGAAACGGAGGTCTGGGCCTCCATTCCCCGCTCTGACACTGACCCCCTATGTGACCTTGGGGAAGTCCCTTCATCCCTCTGAGCCTGATCCAAAGCCCACTGAAGTCAGTTGAAAGACTCCCATTGACTTGGATGGGCTTTGGCTCAGGTTCTTGCTGTAAAAAGGGGATAATTCTCCCCTGCATCGCAGGGGGTGGAGGAATTAATTAACCTTCGTGAGGCACTCACATACTGTAGCGATGGAAGCAGATAGCACCAGGCCTGTCATGCTGATTGGCTTTAACTCCCGCCACCCTCCTTTCTAATGTATCCCCAGTGTCTCACAACCGCTACGACTCTTCCAAATCACGCACGTACCTGGAGAACGGAACGGGCTTTGCTATCCAGTATGGATCAGGAAGCGTGAAAGGCTTCCTCAGCCAGGACGTCGTCATGGTAAGTGCTGGCAAAGCCATGCTAAGGATAAACTCCAAAGCCCATTGAAGTCAATGGAAAGACACCCACTGACTCCACTAAGCTTTGTATCAGGCCATAACCCCCTCTCTCCTCCCCACCGGTATAGGTCAAATCTTCCGCTCAGTAGAGCACCATTGACTTCAATGTAGACATACCCATTGCACCAGCTGGGGATCTGGCCCATTGACTCAGTGGATTTCTGTCGCACTTTTCATCTGCAAAGATCCCAAAGCACTTTACAGACTGACAGGATTGTTTCCCCCATCAGTCGAACCAGCTGTGTGTCCTGGAACATGGACACGCCACACAACCACGTTCCAAAGCTGGGTAGAGCAAAGTAGACTACCGCACTTTGAGTGCACGGCAGCAGCGTCCACACGGACAGTTAGTGTGCGGCAGGCTACAGTGGGGTCGATTTACACCCCATCTTGCCTCAAGCTAAGTGTTCATGTGGACAAACCCTTCCTTTTCCATGTAAATGAAAGCAGAGATTCTCCCATAATCACTGGATTCCTGGAGTTTCGTACTTTAAGAACCATGCCAAGTATGAGAAGGGTCCTGAAAAAATCCAGAGAGATGGCAACACTGGAATGTCCAAAGCGAAGAGTGTAGTGGGTTTTGTTTAAACTCATGTCACCACAGGCATTGTTAGTTACACAGGGCTAGGAGCCTGTCCAGCTTTCCCCCAAAATACAGGAGAAGCCAGGATTTTGTGGCTCCACCTGCAGTGATCTGGAGCCTGGTTGAGCACCACCAACTCCCATCAGAGGTCAGTGGGAGTTGTGGGGCTCAGCATGAAAATCAGGCTTTGGAGAGGGATGATCTCCATTCGCTTGCAGTCCCTTGAGCAGCAGTAGTGTTTGGGGTGGATGGGGGGCACGGCAGCTTCTGCAGTAGTTCATAGTGGCTGTGGACAGGTGGGCACAGGTTAGAGCAGCCCCTGTGGCAGCTCTAACCTGCACTGCAGACTGCAGCAGTCCCTGAAAACCCCAGGATCAGGAGCTTCGCTGCTTATCCCTTGGTCCCTGAGCTGGGCTCTGCACCGGCGCATGGATGAATCAGGATCCTATGTGCTCCCAGCCCTCTTGAGTGTTTAAATGAGCAGCATGCAGAATACCCAAGTGCACGATATTTGTGCACCAAAGAAAAGAGCACTAGACCCCCGTGTACCCTCCACTGATCTGCATTGTCTCATACTCTCCTCTCCCCAGGTGGCTGATATCCCCATCATCCAAGTCTTTGCTGAAGCCACGGCGCTGCCTGCCTTCCCCTTCATCTTTGCCAGGTTTGATGGGGTGCTGGGCATGGGGTACCCCAGCCAGGCAATCGATGGCATCACCCCAGTGTTTGACCGGATCCTCTCCCAGCAGGTTCTGAAGGAGGATGTGTTCTCCGTCTACTACAGTAGGTGGGTGTCGCTAGGAGCAAGCAACCTGTACCACAGAGGAACTGGGAGCGCTGCATGAGTCTATTAGTCTTGTATAGTGTGGTGGGGGTCCCCGGGGTTCACTGCTGCAAGAGCAATGAGTATAAAAGTTGTCTGGGTTCAGAATTATGGCCTTGTTTAGCATGATCTTCACTGTCCAAGAAACAGAAGAGGCGGAAGGTTGGCAGGGTTGGGGTGCAGCCTTGGAACTGAAGAAGAGGGGAGCTATGGGCCAGGATGGAAGGGCACAGGCAGAGCTGTGTAGGTGCCCAGGACTGGAATAGTAGGAAGAGGGGCTGTGGACCAAGATTGAGAGGCCGGGCACAGTTGTGTTGGGGACCCATTACTGGAATAACCAGGATGTTGCAGGTCAGAGTGAAAGGCAGACCTGGTCAAAAATTGTCATTCAAAACATGTTTTGGTGGAAAACGACTTTTTTGTGAAAAAAATAATTTTTCTGTAAGAAATACCCATTTGGGACCCCCCAAAAATGTTCAGGTTCTTGTGAAAAACTGGAAAACCCCCAAACCGAAATTGTTTGGGTTTTCCGCAGGTGCAAACAGGCGGAAGAGAAGTCGGTTTTCCAATGAAACTCCGAAAACTTTTGAGGAAAAATATTGATGGAAATAAAAATGTCTCCATTTCCAGCAACAATGTGTGTGGCATCGACCCCGCTTCCCGGCCAGCTTTAGGGAAAGGCTTTTGGAAGCGTGCCTTGGGGGAAGCCATCTGCACAGTGCCCAGCCCACACTGGTGCTGTCACTTCCTGGCTTTTATGAGCAGTAAAACTAAATTCAAGAGACAAAAAATAATGAGAAACAAATCCAGAAATCAGAATGTGAAGCGAAACCTGTGGATCTCGCGCTCCCTAATAAAGGTGCGACTGTCAGTGATGGACAGAGCCTAATGACTCCTTTCCCAAAGTCCTTGGTCTGCAGTCCTAGGCCAGATCCTCAGCTGGTGTAAATGAGTGTAGCTCAAGGCCAGCTTGCACCAGCTACGGATCTGGCCAGCTGGATGCAGAGCTCCTGAAGGCAAAATCTCCCTAGGATCCTTGTTTTATTAGATTTCTCTTTCTTTGCAGAGCTTCGAAGTAAGAAGATGATCAAACACAAACCCTCTCAAGGCATCACCACACTAACAATCACCCTTGCACCCCGGTTCTGGGCGGTAAACTCTGCTAGCTCTGCCAGAAACATACCAAAAAATGACTCCCTTTAGCAGCCCAGTACTGGTTAGTATAAGCTCCCTCTGCACTTATTGGGCCACTGACACAAGGTCAATTACACTTGCTGGAACACTCTTCGGCTTCTAAAGCACAGCCTTGCACAAGCAGCCTGGTGGCAGCTTTGCTAGGTGTGAACTTGAGATTCCCAAGAAGCCTCTAAACAGAGCTTTCTGCATGCTGGAGCCACCTCCCAGATGCTAGTCACCATGCCCGCTAACTCCCCTCACTCGATTCATCTAGCACATGGGAAATCTGCAAGGCATCATGTCTTGGTCCTTATGGGGTTTCCCCATCTCCTGCCTTTCTGGAGTGGAGACCTAGAGAAGGGACAAGATAGGGAGTTACTCTGTTGTGTTTTATGTCCTAGGAACTCTCTTCTGAAACCCGGAGGGGAAATTATCCTTGGAGGAAGTGATCCAGCCTACTACACCGGGGATTTCCACTACCTGAATGTCAACAAGAACGGCTACTGGCAGATCAGCATGAAGGGGTCAGTAGCAGGGAGCTCACCTAGCCCTTACATAGCTCCCTCCCTCCTAGGTGGGGAGGGATTTGGGGAGGCATGATAGAGTTATCAAGGCTGGAATCAGACTGGATCACTGGGGTGAACCCCTCTAATGCCTGCAAAAAGTGCTGGGGGACAAGTAACACTGGATTCCAGCGGTTAACAAGAATAGTGCTGAGTCCGTGTGTAGCCCTCCTTGTGTTCCACATGAGAGAATTACCCCACGGTCCGCTCCTGAGAGGTCGGTAAGCCCAGTTCACAGGCAGGGAGACTGAGACACTGGGTGTGACTTGTCCAAGGAGACACAGAGTCATTGGCAACGCAGGGCGAGAACCCATTCAGCACGCACGTGCACACAAGCCGCCCCGCACCCGGGGGTCCTGACCCTGAGCTGTGTGTGTTACAGGGTTGGGGCCAGGAGGAATGTGTAGGAGCTAGCAGACTGTTGGGGTCGGGGCCCAAGAAGAGCGCTTGGGTCTGTTGGAAGGGTCAGAGCAGATGTACGTCAGCACCTAGCAGAAGGATGTGAAGGGAGGTGGAAGGAAATGGACTGGGAGGGAAAGAGTTGGTGCTGATTGGAGGGGCAAGGAGAGAGAGGGAGGTACCTAGATGAATGTAATTTCTAAGGCTCCTGTTCACCTTGGTATTAAAGGGCAGAGGTGACCGGAGTGCTGTCGGGAGGGAGAGGTTAGGGGAAAGTCAGAGCTCTTTCCTTCACTCCCTAGGGTGTCTGTCGGTGCTGAAACGTTGTTCTGCAAAGAAGGTTGTTCGGTGGCCATCGACACGGGGGCTTCTTACATCACCGGCCCAGCAGGCTCCATAGCTGTGCTGATGAAAGCCATCCAGGCAACGGAGCTGGCGGAAGGAGGGGTGAGCAAACCCACCCTTCGCTCCTGTCCATCTGCTCGCTGGTGGGCATGTGACCAAGCAGCCAGCTTCATTAGGTCCCGACCTGGGAACGAGGGCAGGTGCTAGGGATGATGGGGATGAGGTTACAATTGATTCCCAGGGGACAGCACTCAGCTTGCCTCTCCTTGGCTGTGACAGGGCCCCTGTTCTTCCAGACCATGGGGTAGCACTGGCCATTCCCACTGGCAGAGACAGGTCATCTCATCCTCTCCCAGCGGTGCAGGAGCAGATGGAGTGTGTTGATGACTTCTCCTTGATGAAGCCAGGGGTCAAAGACTCCATGTGCGTTAAGGCTGGCCAGGGGTGGATAAGGAGAGAGATTCCTTTTGGGAGCATAGTCACAACCCTGGGCAGAGGGAGGCAGAACAGGACCCCCGGCCCCCAGGTTTTTACTGTCTTGTTAACGCACTCTTGGTCTCCTTCCAGCTTGTTCTGTGTGGTTGCACCTCTTTGGGAGACCGAGTGAGGTAGTCCAAGAAGCCCAAATGAGCAGTGAGGTGTGGGGGGGTGATATGGGATGCCCCCACACTTTTCAGTCTCTGTTGCTAGCATGGGTCTGCTTTATCAAATGAGTTGCAACAGCCTCTAGCTGAGGCTACTTGTGCCTACAGTAGATTCTTTGCTGGACCGTCCTTCTCTGAACCCCAGGAGACAACCTCTATAGGACCTAATCGCCTTCTCTTTCCTTCCTCTGCTCCAGTATATTGTTGACTGTGACAAAGTCCACCTGCTGCCCGATATCTCCTTCCACCTTGGCGGGAAAGTCTATGCACTCAGTGGCTCAGCCTACGTCCTCCAGGTGAGATGCCTGTCCTCTGTTATTCCTGGCGGTGGGGGTGGAGAAGGCAAATGCTGCTCCTGACAAGGGATTTCTAGGTGATGCCCACTAAAGAACATGTTTGATAGTGTTAAGGGCAGAGAAGGGTTTAGTAAGAGATCACTGCGGGCAGTTCCTCAGTTGTGTTCTTTATCTGGGTCAGAGCTGTTATTTTGAGTTTCATCAGCCGTGGACTCCAGACTTACGCCCTGTATATTGTTTCCATAACACACGTAGGAATAAAGATAAGCCTAAACCGGAACTAGTTTTTCCAAAGCTCACAAAGTTTGTGGAGGTGTCTGGATAAACTAGGACCTGACTCCAAACCCCACTCCCTGCTTTTACAAAACACAAACCCTCCTTGGGTAATTTCTCATGTTCACAGCAAAATCTCAGAGTGAAGCAGGAGAATCTGCTGTGCGGGGCAGGACCTGGGGTGGGGAGCAGAAATCTGGAGCAGGCCTGACTGGAAAGCATAAACTGAAGTGTGGACCAGATTCCTGGGAGAAGAGGTTGTGGAGCTAAATAGCAACCGGGAGGAGTCAGCTACCTGGGGCATTTCAGGATCTGGGGAAACAAATTCCAATCCAGGGCAGGATTCTCTCCCCCGGCGTCTCTCTCCTCATGAGCTGGGTCTCTTTCCTTTCATAGCAATCCCAATATGGAGAGGACATCTGCACTGTGGCATTCGCCGGTCTGGACATCCCTCCTCCAACCGGCCCCCTCTGGATCCTGGGAGCCAGCTTCATCGGGCAATACTACACTGAATTCGACCGGCGGAGCAACCGGATCGGCTTCGCCACCTCCCTCTGACAGCAAGAGTGGGGGAGAGGGGTGCGGGGAGAGGAGAGAGGGTATCGGTTTGGAGAAGAAACACAAGACTGCCAAGGAGAAGCATTTTAAACTGTGAAAGAGAATAGCTTAGCGGAGTAGTTCCTTAAAGGCACAGAAAACACATCCTGTCTATATTTAAGTAAAACCCCCTTATTAGTCCACTTTGAAAATCAATGCTACACTTCAGTGATAAGCCTCAGAATTAACCCTCTTTGCTCCAGAACTCCTCCACTCCACTGTCCCCATCACGAAGGCACTGATCTCCTCTTCCCCACGGACTGGGTCTCATCACTTCAACTTTTATTTTTCCAATCTGTTTTGAGCCTCCTTTTGCCACAGCTGGACTTACTGCTACTTTCCTACCCTATGAGTCAGCTGAGAGAGACGCTTTCCCATAGGCCTGAATTTTCTATGGGTGTAATACGTATATTTGGGTGAATTTGACCTCTACCTAGGTGCCTAAATGAGAGTTGAGAACTTTAGAAGATCTGGCCCTAATTGGGCCTACCAAGTGCTTGGAAATTGGGCCCTGAGCTCTTCTGAAAAATTAGGACCTTATTGGCACAGTGATAAGAATGTTTTGGAAAGGTGACCTACCAAAAACAAGTCTATTTTTAATATAAAACCAAGGTGGTGTTTTTAAGGGGGATATTTCCTCCCGTCCCCCACCCCAGGTTGTTTATTTACATTAGCATTTCAGATTTTCTCTCCCCTGACAGACCATATGGATGACTGGAGAACAGGTAGGAATATGACATCAGACTCCAGGAAAGTGAAACCTGATTGATCCATAGTTTTGTTTGTTTCTTTGTTGTTGTTTTTTAAGGCCAGAAGAGACCTTTGTGATCAGACCTCCTGCATAACACAGGCCAGAGAATTTCCCAGAAATTCCTCCCTCCAGCCCATATCTGAGAATTTGAGCAGAGAATATGTTTTTAGAAGGAGACCTCCAATCTTAATCGGGAGGCTATGTGATTTTTTTCATTCCAGATGCCTCAGAATGTATTTTTGTTGCTCTTGCTTCTTTTTGTTCATGCCTAGTGCAGATGTTTGAGAGAGAAGCTTTTTTTGTTCATGAGGAGGAAGGGGCAGCAAACCCTTAAGGCAGAAAGATGCTCAGATGGTCGTGAGGGGACCACATCTTCATAGAGACAGTGCTGCAGATGACACCTCTCTCTTCCACAGTCTCCCCTTCCATTTGCCATCACGTAGCAGCCCTGTGGCGATTGCTGAGATGGAAGAGCGATAACCGGAAAGGCTTAAATAGATTTTTAGCTGGCTGCTGATGCAATTTAGCAGGGGAAATGAGGCGGAGGAGCTGGCACCATAAATCAGCCAGCTCTTCATAAACCACCAGCAAGTCTCCTGTGGACCCACAGCGGTTCGTCTATCACAGTTTGAGAACCTTTGAAGTAAGGGCTGGGAAAGCACCCATCCCAGAACCCCTCCGACAAAACCCTATAGAACCAGACTCTGCATTCCTGAAATGTTCCCTTGAAAATATCAAGCGAACGAAAAAAAGCCTTTAAAAGAAAAATCTTTCAAGCTTCCTTTTTCCAACCTAAAAAAAGGGCAAAATCTCATTTTATTCCCCCTTAGTGGGTCACCTTTAGTGTGCTGATGCTTAACGGCACTGCCAGGATTAAAGGGAAGAGCTCTGTGAAATACTCCCTTGAAGCTGCACCTCTCAGATTGGTGCCTGGCTCTCTGGAAGTGCTTGCAGGGATCCAAAAAGTTGGAACCTTAAAACCCAGCAGGCCCTGGAGATCAGGTGGAAGGTTGGAGGCCTCTATTCCCCCCGCGCTGGCACTGGACAGTCGGTTCCAAGAAGGTGCACTGAATCCTTGCAACCTTTTCAGACTTTAAAGTGGGCTTCCGTTCTGAAAAGTGACCGTGTAAAAAATGGTTCCTTCCTACTCAACCAATCAGCTCCCTGGGTTTGACTGACCCTCCCCCTGCAACACACTGCTATTCTGATCTGGTGTAAATGACTGCCCAAGGTGCGGGGCAATGGTGAATTCCTTTCCCCCCCCCCCACCCCCACTGCCCCGTTGCATATGCAGTTGGATCTTGTCTTGCAGATCCTATTAGACCTGCAAAGCTAGTACTGCTGCAGGAGAGTGAGCTGAACTGTACTCTGGTTTACGCATGGCTGACAGCAGTGTTAATCTGCCCTCCATTACACCACTATTGTGCAACTCCATTGCTGAGGAGGAGGAGGATACAGAGGGATAGTTCAGGGCAGAATTTTATTTTGCGCTAGCCAGGTTTCATAATTCATGAGCCAAATGGAACCAGCTTGCTTTTCAGATCCCAGGGTGAGCGCATGTAGCTTTCAGTTAAGGGAGCAAGGGGCAAGGTCAACTCCTCTACCTCCAGTGGAGTTGGACTGGTTATAAATGGGGGTACAACAAACCTTTTTTTAAAATCTTTTAAACTGAGTGTATTTGATCTGGAAATCCAAATCTGCACAACAAACCTGGATCTCCAGAGTGTCATTTGTAGAAATTTTTCTCAGAGCCGGGGCACACTTTAAGGTAACAGTCTTAAGTTAAAAGTGTTAACAGTCAACTTACTAGTGGACAGAACACTGGGGATGCTACCTGGTTGCCGATGGCTGCCTGCCAGGAACAGCTGAGTGTTTTGTCAAACTTTTCCATGCTGTTTGTTTGTTTTTGAGTGGTAGAAAAACAATTCATGTGTAGTTTAATGATATATTTATAGCTTGTGTAAATCCTGCCTACTCCATGACCTTTTGTATTAAACAAAGGCTCAAAGCAACAAGGACTCTGAACTGATGTTGTTTGTTATTGCAGATGCAAGAGAAAGCAAACGGATTTAAGAGCATAACAAGTGTTTCTTTATCCGGGTTTACCATAACAGACACAACGTGTATGTCGATACCGCAGCTGGGAGATGGCACAGGCTAGCTGCTGGAGTCAAAGCCTGCCCAACTCTCTCTGTCTGAGTTCAGGTGGCTAGCTCGTAATGCCACCTGTGAGGCACTAGCCACTCTGCGATTTTTGGCCTGTTAGCTTGAGTGAAGCTACCATGAGTCTGTCCACCTGGGCTGGGAGGTTTACTCCTAGCTGCAGTATAGACAGACCCTCAGTGTATGTACAATATAAGAAAAGGCAACCGCAAAATACTCCATCAGTGAATCTAAACACACTATGGATACTTAGTATATGTGGCCAAAATCCAAATCATTAAAAAGTTAGTCCTGTTGAAATGAAAACGATGTATTCCTTCTTGAGTGCTCGTGCCTACATAACTGCATTTTGTGTGTGCGTTTCCAGAGTTTGACTGAAAATACGTGGCCGTGAAGAGCACGGGGCTGCGGAGAGTGGGGAGCGAGATTTGCTTTGCTTTGGACTGTATTCATATTTTCAACCTCTCACAACCCCTCAGGCTGGTTTTTGTTACACCCCCGGGGATCGCATTGCAGCAACTGAGAAACACGGGGCTAGAGGAAAAGAAAGGTCTTCTGCCTGAGGGCCGGGCTGCTCAGAGGGAGCCCCGAGTTCAATTCCCGGCTCTGCCAGACACACAGTGTGACCTCACGTACGTCAGCCAGGGCCCGATTTTCAAAGGGGTGCAGTGTCAGATGTACAGCACCCAACGCCCTGGGCTCTTTTGAAAATCTGACTGTTAATCTCTCTGTGCCCTGGTTCATGGAGATAAGACTTCTCTCCCACCCTTTACAAGCTAAATAGATGAGAGAGAAACTCTTTGGGTCAGGGAACGGATGTGCCTGGGAGGGGAAAGGGGGCACTAACGTGCTCAAGCTCCTCCCATGAGCTTAAGCTAAAGAATTTGACAGGAATGAAACAAGTAGGAGTCTGTAGGCATTAAACAGGGGTCTGTGGCAGTCACTCAAGGACCCCATAGAGTTGAATAGAGCGTTATACCAGTTGCTATGCTGACAGAGGGTAGGCAGTGTTTCTTGGTGCGCCCGCAGACCAACCCCAAGAGATGGGGCTGCTCAGAGAGGGTTTCAAGCAGTGCCTCTGGGGGGAAGTTCTGGGGTGTGTCTGCACTCCCTGCTTCTGGAAGAATGGGCAATAGTGTAATAGCAGCTGCCTCTGTGCCCTTTTCCACTAATAAATAGATGCTCTCCTGGCCTCATGCTGACATCTAGATTCCCGGGGGGGCGGCCTGCCAGGGATAACCCACCAGGAAGTGGCCTGCCAGGGATAACCCACCAGGAAGTGGAGCATGAGGTCACGGAGCAGCACAGTCGACGACGACGCCGGCAGCAGGAGACCGAGCTCTAGTCTAGTCGCAGCTCGGCCGTCCCCGTCCCCGGGACATGTGATTCCGGGCAGGGCACATCACTTCTCTAGCCAAGAGGAACAACATCCAAGTATCTGGAGAAGAATTAAACGGAGTCGCAGGCTTGAAGTAGACCATACAATCCCCTCACAGAGTATGAGAGGCTGCCCTACACACACCCCCTGCTAACCCAGTGTAAAGGTATGCACCCAGGGACTGGCATGGGTTAACGAGCTCTATTTAAAAGGAGGTTTGAATTAAAGGCTTAAGGAAAACCTTTCCTATTGTATCCCTGAGAGAGGGGTTCCTTGGGAGGGAGGATCCTACCATATATGGTCTGGTCCAAACAGCAAGGGAACCCCTGCAACTAGGGGGTCGGGCCTCAGCAGGCCCATGCCATATGGGGGGGGCCTCCTTCACAGGGGACCCCTTCTACTGGAGGGCATGGCTTCCCCCCACTCAGCCTGTGGAGGGCTGGGCTGGAGCTCAGGCCCCCCAAAAGGCTTCCCCCTTGGAGAGTGGATTGGGAGCCATGGCCATTTCCTGAAGTACAAAGTTGGGGGTGATCCAGCCTTGCCCGCTCCCTCCTCCCCCCAAAGAAGACTCCAAGGGCAAGTCTTGAGGAGCATGGGGGAGTGCCCAAGGAATGGGTGAGAGATTGGAGAGCAGGGAGTAATGAAGTCGGTGAGGAGTTGGAGCAGTGGGGGGGATGTGTGGTAGTGCGGGGGGGTCAGAAGATGGGGAGATAGGAGAGTGGGGAGCAACATGAGGAGAGAGTGTGGGGGAGGTAGCAGCATAGTGTGTGTGTGTGGGGGGGGTCACAATTCCTCCCCACGACTGCTGTGCTCAGCAGCGGGAAGTGAGCTCTGAGGTTCCCCTTCCCTGCACTGCTCCCCTCCTTCCCCACATTACCTCCAGCACTGGAGAAGGGGTTCTAGACTCCCCCAAAGCCCAAGCCATCTGTGTGGGGGCAGCACCATAGAGTACATCTGTGCTTCCTCCCAGCTTGACCCTGGAGCACTCCAAAGAGGCCCCCACTTACCTCCCTTTCACAGCATGGACATGGGGACAGTGTTAAACAATACCCTCTGTAGGTTTGAAGGTCTGGCTCTTCCCAGGGAGCTGAGCCCGGCCTGTGCCTGTAGCTCTCTGGAGGCCACTGTGTTAACTCGGGAGGTCCCAGGTTCAGTCCCGAGTGACGATTGCTACATAAGCGCGTGTGCATGTATGTATATAAACAAAACTAGTGATTGCCCAATGTTAAAATCTTAAATTAATGCTGCCTGTTTTCTCCTATTTCAGATTGCTGTTATGTTTACAGACAGTATCCGTTTAAATAATTGGGTCAAGACGTTTAGCCGTACATGCTTTTGTCAGCTTGTTCGTGTTTGTTTTTGTCGCAAAGCAGCATGCCTTCATTCACAACTATAGAGTTAGCAATACCCAGGTAGGTACGAAAGATTAGTCACTACTTCGATTGTAAACGCTCTGAGGCAATCTGTCTCTTTGTTTCTGTATTTGTACAGCGCCTAGTGCAATAGGGGCCTGGTCCACGACTTGGGCTTCTGCATGGTACGGCCATACAAATAACAACACCCCGACGTCTATGTGGGAAGTGAAATTCTGCAAACTGATCTGTGCCTCAGTTCTCCATTTGTTAAAAGAGGATGCTGCTTCCGTGCCCCAGAGGGGTAAATTCATGCGAGACACTTCAATACTCTGGTGATGAAGAACATAGATAGTAGGTGTGAAAGGCTGGACTAAAATACCTGGCTTTGCTTTTCAGGAGCCAATGCTTGTAGGAGGGCTGTAGAATGTTTGTTTGTAAAGAGCTTTGCAGGCAGTTGTGTGGTGTCTAAAAGGGCAACACATTTTCCTAAAAAATAACCACAGGTAACAGCCTTTACCTACCAGTTGCTTACAGCAAGGTGCTTTAGGTCTTTTTAGGAGCCCTGGTTGTATCCTCTGGACATATCTGTTTGGGTTTTAACACTAACTTTCGGACGGGGGGGGAATGTCTCTATGGTGCATGTCCAACGAGGCCTCACTTCAGTCTCCCGAGGGGAGACAAAGGGAAGGTGTCCTTTTAATATCTCCCTCCACTCGACCATACAGACGACTACAGAGCACCATTTGTGTGTTGCGGGAGAGAAGTCTGAGCTTGGAGCAGAGCCAAGACGCACCCGCGCTGAGTGACAAGCGCAAACATCTACTGGAAGCTCCTAATCCTAGTCTGTGCACTGTGTCCCCCTCATCAGCTGCTCACTGAATTATCAGCATTGCTTGGGTACACAGTTGGGACGTGGGATAGTTCTCCGACTGCGATCTCCAACTTTCAGGCTCCAGCTAAATCCAAGGGAAAAACGCTTCTCTAGTTTAATGACGCTTCTTGCCATTCAATTCACACGGCGGCTTTCATTAAATAGCAGCCTCTGTGCAGCAGCAAGGGAGGGTAGGGAGTGGGATCAGGTAACCCCTGAGGAGCAAAAGGGGGTGGTGCTAGGGGCCAGCTTAACTCCTGAGAGCACAGGGAACCAGCGGCAGATGTGTTTTACAGCTCAGATTTGTGTGGAAAAGCCTGCATCCCCCAAAGGACAGGTACCTGCATGGTACAGGGGTACCTCCTGCTCCGTTTCCCCATGCTGGTGGGCTCCTGTGTTAAGTGCTGTGGTGTGTACTAAGGTGTGCGTTGTGCTTATGGCAACCTCTTAATAAAGCCAGATCCTAGGGCTGGAGTGTGTCTGGGACAGGCTGCAGAACCTTGCTAGGAAAGGGTGGGCTGGTGTTTTTAACGGGCAGACCACAGGCCAGCTCCTGGGCCGCATTCTCACTTCTTTACATCATTTGGGAGGCACAGAGGTGCTGGACAGCATCTAGCTCCCCCCCAGTTTGGCCAGCCCTACCCCATTCCTGTTTCCCCCAGTCCCCGAGGGTCATGGCAGGGGAGAGGGGAGGACTTTGGGAGAGTTACTCCTGGGTTGGAGAGTGGAGAAGCAGGCCCAGTATATTCAATAAATGACTGATCTGCTTCTCCATCCTTCACTGGTATATTTCAGCCTCAGCTAAGAAGCTCCATACCTATGCCCCATGGCTGTTTCTGGCTATAGCTTGCAGCTGTAATCTATTATCATTACTTAAAGGGGATACAGGTCAGTAGATTCAAAGGTGTCTCCTAAAACAGCCTTCCCATTTCAACAAAGTCCTTCGGAACCGTCCTGTGGTAAGGAAACAGCCCCCTCAGAGCCTTAGGCCTCAGTAATTGACAGGCCCACTTCCTGGCGACCATTCTGCAACCGGCAGAGAGCGCTGGCCGGGAGCCCCTGGGGACTGGCAACTGATGAGCATTCACACTTCTGATTGCACTGGACAAGGCAATTAGGCCACACTCAGCCTAGCACAATGGCAGGAGCAATTATGACCGTCCTATTAAAGTGACAGCTCCCCTTCTATTTATAGGCTGGCCGAGGGGGACTCAGCTTCCTGAGGGTAAAGTGACTTTCCTGACGGACTGTGTCCCGTTTAGCCGGCTCTAACTGTTGTCTGAGTGCTTTGGAGAGGGCTCTCTTACCCCATATCCATACTTTCCCTGGATAATCAGGCCAATCTGGACCATGCCAACAGGCAGCAGAGAGCTGGGGCAAAGGAGACGAATTCCTAAATTAGGGTGACCAGGTGTCCCCATTTTACAGGGACAGTCCAGATATTCAGGGCTTTTGCTTATATAGGCACCTGTTCCCCTACTCCGACTTTTCATACTTGCTCTCTGCTCGCCCTGCCCTAAATAGCAGTGAGATGCCACCTTCCCTGCCTTGAATCCTCAACTGTCCTAACAGTTCCTGTTCCTAAGACCGGCCCTCGCTGGGCCAGGGAGCCTTCCCCAGGGGGCAGGGCCCAGGGTAAGCCTGGAGGGGCCGCAGGTTTGTGCAGTGACCTTTTCAAAGCAGGCCCAGGGCTCCCGCCCACTGAACAACAAGCCCCTGGGGGACGGGGTGGGGGGTTGATGGCGAAATACCTGCGAGGGGCTGCGCCCGTGAGCCTAGACCCCTCTGGGCCGCCCCCCCAGCCCTGCCTCGGGGCGGGGGGCTCCCCCTGCCAGGCTCAGCCTGCGCCCGGCCCTGGCGCACCTGCCCGGAGCGGAGCGGCCCCTCCGCAGTGCGCGGGGCCGGCGGGACGCGGGCGGAGCGGCTCCCCGGCTGCTCATCCCGGCCGAGCCGCGCAGGGGGCCCGCCCCGGGGCGGGATGGCGGCGCCGGGGGACCCCGGTGACATCACAATGGTGGCCGGCCCGAGCGCCGGGCTGGGCACGGAGGGGCGGCGGCGGCGGCGGCGGCGGGGCTGACTCATGGGTTCCCGGCGGCGGCGGCGGCTCCTCCCCGCCCAGCCCCTCTCCAGCCCCTGCCCATGGGCCGCTGCCCCAGCGCTCCGCGGCTAGCGGGGGTGGAGTCGCCGGTGCCCGCTCCCCGCCTGCCGCTCCGGCCCGGCAGAGGCCGCGGGTCTGCCCGCGCTGCACGTGGGCCATGGAGGAGAAGCTCTCGGCCGCCGCCGGGCTGCCCGGCCGCCGGGGCCACCCGGCCGTGCGCTGCCTGGGCATCGCGGTGGACGAAGACAACGTCCGGCCCGGCGCGCTGCGGCTGATCCGCGAGCTGAGACCGCAGTGGGCGCCGGAGCGCGTGAAAACCAAGGTACGGGGCGAGCGTCCCGTCCCCTCCCCAGGGGCTGCGCGGGGCCGGGCTGGACCCGCCGCCGCTGCCGGCCAGCCCGGTTTCCATGGCTCTCGCCCAGGCAGGCAGACGGGAAACCGCTGGCTGGGGCGAGATCTGGTCTGGGCAGCCGCCTCCCGCAACACCCCGGGGGCGGTGCAAGTTCGCCTGGGCGCGGGAGCTAGACAAGCCCCTGGAAGGGGCGAGGTTTGCGCCCAGTGACCTGCTCCGGGTCTTTCCTCCCTCGCCGGGGGATGTTGCCGGGCACCTTTTCGCAGCCCCCCGGGCGGTCCCAGGGGCGCTAGGGTGGCCGCGAAGAGCTGAGGCGTGACTGGGCGGATTCATGTTCCCTGCACAACTCTGAAATGCCTGTTGCACGTTGGAGATTTTTAAGAGCAGGTGAGGCGGGCACCTGCCAGGGCCGCTGGAGGCCAGCGCTCCTCCAGGTGGTGGTCCGCGGGCCATCGGCTGCCGGTCTGCCCGCACAGTGGGAAGAACATTGCCAGCCCCCACCTCAGACAGCTGGAGAAGCACTGGTCTGGAGAATACGTGGGCCTGCCGTGAGTCAGGGGGCTGGGCTAGATGACCTCTCGAGGGCCCTTCCAGTCCTGTGATTCTGTGATCTATGAATCCTGGTTCTCCCCAGGCAGAGGCATGCAATCCTTAGAGCCGGAGACCCCCAGGCACTGGGACTCCAAGAATCTGTTCCTGGTTGCGCCACTAACTGGCTTTGCTGCTCTGTGCCTCGGTTTCCCCATCTGTAAAATAGGGATGGTAATAGGCACCTGAAGAAGTGGGGTTTTTACCCACAAAAGCTGATGGCCAAATAAATCTGCTTGTCTTTAAGGTGCCACCAGACTCCTTGTTGTTTTTATAGGGATGGTAATGACACATTGCCTAGCTTAGCTCATCAATATTTGTAAAGTGCTTTGAGATCCCTGCATGAAAATGTTCCGTAGCTGGGCAGCGAGGGCACAGTGCTAGTATAGTATCGATGTAATCTAGTACTCATACAAGCGTGGGCGCTTATTTCCAGTGTGCCTGGAGCATCCTTAGTAATATATTAGTAGCCCAGAGTCATTTAAATACAGGAAGCTGTGTCAAAATATCTGTGCCAGGGCAGCTGCTAATGGACAGGAGACTCTTGAGTTAAGGCTGTGATCTCTTCAGGGCAGGGACTGTCTGTCATGTGTTTGTACAGCCCCTTGAGCCCTGGTCTCAGCTGAGCCCTCTAACTGCTACCTATAATACAAAGCATTCGTAATAAGACTCTTGTCAGCCGTCTTGTATCCATGCGTTGATATTGTGTTGAACAGCAGATCTTACTTGTGTAAGCCTAAGGGGAAGCCTTAAATCGTAGCCCCAGCTGATGTTACTTTATATTTGTTTTTTTTTTAACATGGGGAGAGAGACTTTCTTTTTAAAAAAATTTTTTTCAAAAAGACCTTTTTTTTTTTTATTAAAGAGAGAATTGGAGCAGATCCTTAGCTGGTACGTCTCAGCATCATGATGGGGTGACGCTGATTTACCCTGCCTAGTTCCATGGTGTCAGTGCCAGCCTCTTAGGTATTGTGCACCACTGCAGATGTTAAAGCTTAAGTCTTTAGAGTGGCCAAGGTCTGCTCGGTGTAGGACCCAGGAAAGCTGGGTAAAGGTGGCTGTACGCCCCCCGCCCCCCCCCCCCCCCAATTCTGGGGCCAGCTGAAGATTGTCCATCCCCCCAGTGCAAGTAAAAGGAGCCTACAGGCTGCACTAAGTTACGCCCAACTGCAGCGGTCTCCAAGGATCTGGCCCCATCACCAGCGCATCCCCTAGTTTTGCCACTAAGCAGAAAGCATCTCCCTGCAGGGGACTGGACTAGATGACCTCTCGAGGTCCCTTCACTCCTATGATTCTATGCTGGAGGGCTTCAGGGCATTGTAAGCAAGCTTGATCGCATACTATCAGAGGGGTGCCTGCTTCTCTCTCACCTTAGATGTGATAGGGAGAGCCAGCACAATACATTCAGCGCTGAAGCCCTGTCTGGACTGCAGCAGGTTGGAGATCTATGCTCTGCATTCCAGTATCTTTAAGGCTGTGTTGGCAACACAGAAAGGCCCCTGCTTAAATACTCATGGAGTTACCATCCAATGAAAGAGACAGGAGATGCACGGGAGCACTTTGGGGTGAAGAATGGCTGTGAGAATGTCTGAATAGGCAGGGATTTGTGTGTGTCACATTCACTCTGCAGTTGACACTTCTGGGAACGTCTCAGGTGGTCTCCTGAGCAGCTGCCCATGTTCCTGGAAGCTGGAGGAGCTGTGAGATGCTGGCTGTGAGATGCAGGTCGTCAGCAGTGCTGAAATGAACGTCATGGAATGCCAGCAGGATCAATACCAACAGTCCAATTCACACCCACAGGAAAGATCTGAATGGACTTCAGATCCGAAAATGGAGAAGAACTGAGGCAGAGTTCAGTTTGCCGAAGAGGAGGGGGCTGCTGAGCTAGAACTGCTGGGGGAGTGGGACCTGTCCACAGGAAATTCCTGTTCTCGCCCTCACGTAACCTGGGGCTATTCTATTCCATGTGCAGGGGGCTAGTTTCAGTGGGTCCCACCCTTAGCTGGTGTAAATTTGGATAGTTCCAGTGATATCAATGGAACTATGCCGGTTTGTACCAGCTGAGGATTTGGCCCATTGGATCTGAAAGCAGGAGGACAGGGAGAGGCTGAGGGTGAAGACTTTAAGGAAATATGAGTCTTATGGTATTTACTTCTCTCTGGCCTGTGAAGCTCAAATCAGTTTCCTTTTTACTTATGGGGAAAAGCATATTGTCACCTACAGCAAAGCTACAGATCATGTCCCGGGCAGTGCTGGACAAAGGTAGCATCAGACTGGGCGGTACGGCACCAGGCTGTGCCCTTGGTGCTGCCGGTTCTGCAACAGCAGGTAGCCTGAGCAATGCCTGCTTTGGGCGTGGCATCCCTCCCCTGCGCGTCAGGCCATAATGCTGGGCACTGCCCACCCGGGCAAAACAAGCCCCATCGGATGGCACCCTCAGTGCCACTGTCTCATCAGCACATTGTGTCTCGGGTCCTGCTGCAGTATGATTCTGCCCGTCCCATTGCACTCCCAGGCAGCACCGGATCTGCCTTCTGAAAGGCCCAAGGATCCAAGCCTGCATTTCCCACAGCAGGATGGCTCGGTGGATGGCAAGGATTGCCTTTGCGGGGGCGCCTTGCTCAGCACTGGCTTGCAGCCGGAGCTAGCAGCCCCTTGCTTCTTTCCACAAACATCAGATTTCCCCAACTTTTAAAAAATCGAAGAGGAGAAAAGTGGCCCTTGGAAACAGCATTCATCTCGACTTAACCCGGGGCTAAGGGTTCTGCTTCGCCCCCATCTCGTTTGGCTCCTTTGACTTCCGTGGAGTTACTCCTCATTTACTCCAGCGTGAGTGAGAGGGGAATCAGGCCAATATTTCTTGCTGTCCCCAGACCATCTGGAATGGCCTCCCTTCCCCATCAAGCCACACCTCTGTGCGTTCCCTCTGCTTCCCAGGAGAGAGCATAAACAGGAGCATAGAGGGAGAGATCTGCAGGAAGAAGGGTCATGGAGTTGGAGAGGACGGGGGAAGGGGAGAAGACTCCGTGTATCCGGGCATCCAGCCAAGTTAAGGAGAAGCCCGAACAAAACCCTCTTTCCATCTGTGAGGAGCCATCAGAGTAGTGACAGAGGCATCCCCAGCAGAGACATCCCCGCTGTCAATGATCTCGATGCTGCTCGGACCCCTGGGGTTGGTTGGTTTGTTTCATTTGCTCCTCGCTGTGTTTTGTGCCTGAGGCTCTGTGCCAGTTCAGGGATTCTGCCCGCGGGGCAGCTCAGAACCTATAGAGGCCTGAGCCGCGGCCCTCAACCACCTCAAGGTGGAACGGTTCTTTTAGCTCTCTTGAGTCGCCAGCCGGAAAACAGCCCAGACCACCCAGCTGTGCCTGGTGCCTTGATCAGTGCCTCCAGCTAGCTGAGAACTTATCACAGCCCCCTCCCCACCCCCCACCCCCTGTAGGTTCGAAACCCTGCTGAGCGCCCCCATTGAACTGGGATCGAGTCTCAGGTTTGTAACTTAACCCAGTGTCATGCTTTGCTACTAAATCTCCCAGCTCCACTTATAAGCCTGGGCCATATGAGGAGTGCAAGACAGGCCCATGTTTGGGATGCTGTCGAGACCTCCCAGACGTACGTTGTCTGTGACTGGTGCGTCTCCTGAGGCAAACCGACAAGAAAGGTCTCCAGAGAGAGTCCCCACTGATCATAACCAAGCTCTTAATTAAACCATGCGGTTCCGTGCGGTGGTGCTGCTGAGACCCCTTCTTTCCTCACCTTGTCCCTTTCCTGTTCTCTGTTCCCCCCACATCTTACTGCAGCCTCTTTTGGCAGGGACCGTGCACAGGTGCACACATTCGTTCACAAGCAGCACCCAGAGGGCACAAAACAGAACGGCTCCAGCAATGACCCAAGTTGCAAGGCAGGGGAGAATCAGACCCGGTATCTTGCAATCTGTCCTTGCAAAGTGCCTAGTGCAACTCGGACACTGTTCAAATAATATTGCGCCACGCTGCGCATTTAACAGCCTCGGCCCATGTGCCCTGAGTCACAACCTCCATCCTGAGCCAAAGGCTGGTGACCTGGCTAGGACTCCGTTCCAAGTGTCTGTGCTGTTCCCTAGTCGGCATTTTGACTGGCGACAGTGGCAAAGAGAGAAAGGGTGGTTGCCTGGGACTCAATTCCCTGCTTCACCACAGACCCCTGTGCGACCTTGGGCAAGTCCCTTAGCTCTCCGGGCCTCAGTTGCCCATCTGTACAATGGAAATAATAGCCCCGCCTCGCCAGGGTGCTGTGAGGATGGTGATAACAATGCCTAGCTTTTATATAGTGCGTTTCATCAGATCTCGGAGCGCTTTCCCATGGAGATCGGTTTCGTTATCCCCTTTCACAGATGGGAGAACTGGGCAGTTCCTTGCCAAAACAGGCTGGGTATTGAGCTGGGACTTGAAGGCAGGTGGAGTGCTCTGTCCACTAGACCACACTGCCTGCCTAGTCAAATCCATTGGCGTGTGAGCCACTCATATGTAACGGTTGTGGCGGCCAGATAAGTACTATGGACAGACTCCTGTGCCAACCTCTTTCCTTTTACACTCGGGGCTGTTCGGATTCTACATTAGTGTCTCTTTTTCCCCTCCCCACAGGGCATTCCCCTGCGCACACACTTGTTAATGGCCCCTAAGGCCTCGCTGCTTTTCCCCACACCACGCCCTAACCCTCTACCTCTGTCCCTCCCTCGCCAGCTCTTCACCGATGGCATCACCAACAAGCTCATGGCCTGCTACATGGACGAGGGGATGGCGGACGCGGTCCTGGTGCGGGTCTACGGCCGGAAGACAGAGCTCTTTGTGGACAGGGAAAATGAGCTGAAGAATTTCCAGGTGCTGCGAGCCCATGGCTGCGCCCCCAACCTCTACTGCACCTTCCAAAACGGCTTGTGTTATGAGTTCATGCAGGGGACGGCGCTGGAACCTGAGCATGTGCGGCAGCCACAAATCTTCAGGTGAGTGTGTGTGTGTGTGTAGTTTGTGCCACGTTTTCCTCCGTGGTCCTGCCTTGGGAGGGGAAAGGCACTTGGGTGGATTGCTATAGGCCTGATTCTGCTATCGGTCTTAGGGTGCTGCATGCAGGGAGTGACGTTTGGGAGAAGCCAAGCCAGATCAGGGAATAGGTTCCTGACACCTCTGCAATGCCCCGTATTGGGCTGCTAGCAGGAACTTGGGTGGGAGGCAGCATAGGGCATCCCTTCTCCCAGCAACCAGAGGCAGCTGCTGGCAGGGGGGTGGGTGTTGCGTTTCGTCCGGCAGATGCGTAGTGTGCACAGCCATTGCAAGCCCCACAGAGGCTGTTCCCCTGAAGTCTCCCATACCATTTGCCTAGATAGAACCAGGACAGCAGCAGTAACTGCAGTCGCCGACCAGATTCCCTGCTCATGTAAATGCCAGCAGTATTGCCAACTCTCCTGGTTTTCTCACAAGTCTCGTAATTTGGGGTGTACTGATTGAAGCTCCAGCTGCTGGAATCAAGTGATCACATCAGAATCTCAGCTTTCTTTTAAAAAGAAGTAACTTGTAACCCTCAGGGTTGTTGTGAAGAGCTTGAAAACATGATGCAACCTGAGGGCTCAGAAACCAGAGAGCAAAACAACAACAACAAAAATTTGGCTTGAAAATCACGAGATGATTTTTTAAAAATATCCCATGATTTTGAATCATTGAGGTTGGCAATGCTGAAATTGGCATTTCTCCAGAGACTTATACCAGCAGAGAATTTGGCCCAGTGAGTTTGGAGATTTTTGAGATGGTACCTTGAAGCATTTGGAAGTCATGCCGCTAAATAGAAGAGAGAATTTAGACACTTTCAGCCTGAATTTTTAACAGTGGGCGCTGGTTTTGTGGGTGCCCAACTTGATGTCCCTGGGGTGTGGTTGACAGAAGGTGCTGAGCATTTCCCATTGGCAGAATCTCGAAGTGTAGCCACCTATTATTGCTGTCCGTGTGATTTGTTATAGGTTGATAGCCTGGGAAATGGCCAAAATGCACGCAATTCACGCCAACGGGAGCCTCCCCAAACCCAGCCTGTGGCACAAGATACACAAGTACCTCACCATCATGAAAACTGATCTCATCACCAAGACATCCAACCCCAGGTAAAGAGAGAGAGAGAACCCAGCAACAAGACTCCTGCTAAGGGCATCCTGTATCCACGCAATTCTAGCCAGCTGCACTGGGCTCGTCTCTAGTCCTGCGTATGGGTTCAGGCAATGCAGCCAGGCAGTTGTGGGAAGGGTAAGTGACATAGAATCATAGAATATCAGGGTTGGAAGGGACCTCAGGAGGTCATCTAGTCCAACCCCTGCTCAAAGCAGGACCAATCCCCAACTAAATCATCCCAGCCAGGGCTTTGTCAAGCCTGACCTTAAAAACCTCAAAGGAAGGAGATTCCACCACCCCCCTAGGTAACACATTCCAGTGTTTCACCACCCTCCTAGTGAAAAAGTTTTTCCTAATATCCAACCTAAACCTCCCCCACTGCAACTTGAGACCATTACTCCTTGTTTTGTCATCTGCTCCCACTGAGAACAGCCAAGCTCCATCCTCTTTGGAACCCCCCTTCAGGTAGTTGAAAGCAGCTATCAAATCCCCCCCCTTACTCTTCTCTTCTGCAGACTAAATAATCACAGTTCCCTCAGCCTCTCCTCCTAAGTCATGTGCTCCAGCCCCCTAATCATTTTTGTTGCCCTCCGCTGGACGCTTTCCAATTTTTCCACATCCTTCTTGTAGTGTGGGGCCCAAAACTGGACACAGTACTCCAGATGAGGCCTCACCAATGTCGAATAGAGGGGAAAGATCACGTCCCTCGATCTGCTGGCAATGCCCCTACTTATACATCCCAAAATGCCATTGGCCTTCTTGGCAACAAGGGCACACAGTTGACTCATATCCAGCTTCTCATCCACTGTAACCCCTAAGTCCTTTTCCGCAGAACTGCTGCCTAGTAATTCGGTCCCTAGTCTGTAGCGGTGCATGGGATTGTTCCATCCTAAGTGCAGGACTCTGCACTTGTCCTTGTTGAACCTCATCAGATTTCTTTTGGCTCAATCCTCTAATTTGTCTAGGTCCCTCTGTATCCTATCCCTACCCTCCAGCGTATCTACCTCTCCTCCCAGTTTAGTGTCATCTGCAAACTTGCTGAGGGTGCAATCCATGCCATCCTCCAGATCATTAATGAAGATATTGAACAAAACCTGCCCCAGGACCGACCCTTAGGGCACTCCACTTGATACCGGCTGCCTACTAGACATGGAGCCATTGATCACTACCCGTTGAGCCCAACCATCTAGCCAGCTTTCTATCCACCTTATAGTCCATTCATCCAGCCCATACTTCATTAACTTGCTGGCAAGAATACTGTGGGAGACTGTATCAAAAGCTTTGCTAAAGTCAAGGAATAACACGTCCACTCCTTTCCCCTCATCCACGGAGCCAGTTATCTCGTCATAGAAGGCAATTAGATTAGTCAGGCATGACTTGCCCTTGGTGAATCCATGCTGACTGTTCCTGATTACTTTCCTCTCCTCTAAGTGCTTCAGAATTGATTCCTTGAGGACCTGCTCCATGATTTTTCCAGGGACTGAGGTGAGGCTGACTGGCCTGTAGTTCCCAGGATCCTCCTTCTTCCCTTTTTTAAAGATTGGCACTACATTAGCCTTTTTCCAGTCATCCGGGACTTCCCCCGTTCGCCACGAGTTTTCAAAGATAATGGCCAAGGGCTCTGCAATCACAGCAGCCAATTCCTTCAGCACTCTCGGATGCAACTCGTCCGGCCCCATGGACTTGTGCACGTCCAGCTTTTCTAAATAGTCCCTAACCACCTCTATCTCCACAGAGGGCTGGCCATCTCTTCCCCATTTTGTGATGCCCAGCGCAGCAGTCTGGGAGCTGACCTTGTTAGTGAAAACAGAGGCAAAAAAAGCATTGAGTACATTAGCTTTTTCCACATCCTCTGTCACTAGGTTGCCTCCCTCATTCAGTAAGGGGCCCACACTTTCCTTGACTTTCTTCTTCTAACATACCTAAAGAAACCCTTCTTGTTACTCTTAACATCTCTTGCTAGCTGCAACTCCAGGTGTGATTTGGCCTTCCTGATTTCACTCCTGCATGCCCGAGCAATATTTTTATACTCCTCCCTGGTCATTTGTCCAATCTTCCACTTCTTGTAAGCTTCTTTTTTGTGTTTAAGATCAGCAAGGATTTCACTGTTAAGCCAAGCTGGTTGCCTCCCATATTTACTATTCTTTCTACACATCGGGATGGTTTGTCCCTGTAACCTCAATAAGGATTCTTTAAAATACAGCCAGCTCTCCTGGACTCCTTTCCCCCTCATGTTATTCTCCCAGGGGATCCTGCCCATCAGTTCCCTGAGGGAGTCAAAGTCTGCTTTTCTCAAGTCCCGGGTCCATATTCTGCTGCTCTCCTTTCTTCCCTGTGTCAGGATCCTGAACTCGACCATCTCATGGTCACTGCCTCCCAGGTTCCCATCCACTTTTGCTTCCCCTACTAATTCTTCCCGGTTTGTGAGCAGCAGGTCAAGAAGAGCTCTGCCCCTAGTTGGTTCCTCCAGCACTTGCACCAGGAAATTGTCCCCTACACTTTCCAAAAACTTCCTGGATTGTCTGTGCACCGCTGTATTGCTCTCCCAGCAGATATCAGGGTGATTGAAGTCTCCCATGAGAACCAGGGCCTGCGATCTAGTAATTTCCGTGAGTTGCCGGAAGAAAGCGTCATCCTCCTCATCCCCCTGGTCCGGTGGTCTATAGCAGACTCCCACCACGACATCACCCTTGTTGCTCACGCTTCTAAACTTAATCCAGAGACTCTCGGGTTTTTCTGCAGTTTCATACCGGTGCTCTGAGCAGTCATACTGCTCCCTTACATACCGTGCAACTCCCCCACCTTTTCTGCCCTACCTGTCGTTCCGGAACAGTTTATATCCATCCATGACAGTGCTCCAGTCATGTGAGTTATCCCACCAAGTCTCCATTATTCCAATCACGTCATAATTCCTTGACTGTGCCAGGACTTCCAGTTCTCCCTGCTTGTTTCCCAGGCTTCTTGCACTTGTGTATAGGCACTTGAGATAACTTGCTGTTTGTCCCACTTTCTCAGTATGAGGCAGGAGCCGTCCCCTCTTGTGCTCTCCTGCTCGTGCTTCCTCCCAGTATCCCACTTCCCCACTTACCTCAGGGCTTTGGTCTCCTTCCCCCGGTGAACCTAGGTTAAAGCCCTCCACACTGAACTTAACTGGAACTGGGCAAAACCAGAGTGAAGAAACCAGGCAACAGGCAAAGCCCTTGCTGGGGTTTGTCACAAACCTAAAATTCACAACAGGTTTGTCCAAAGTTTCAGCGAGGTCAGTAAAACATTCAGCTTAGCTACGGGGAGTCAGGCCAGTCCAGGGATTGGGCAAAACCAGGCCAAGTTTTGGGTTGAAACCATGTAACTCTGAGACTCTGACCTGAAACAAGACAAAATTTTGAGGGCTTTGGTTGCGTTTGGGGGCTTGTTTGAATCCCCAAACTGCAGGGAAGGCAAACCACGTGAGCTAAAAATGCAAGGAAAGAAAGGTGAACATCAGAACTGAACTGCTGAGCGTGGCAGAGCTCGAGAGGTAACGTGGGGTGGCGTATGTCAGCGGAGCAGCTGACACAATTACAGCAAGGTTTGAAATTTTTCATGTTAAGGAGCAAACCAAGGTGGGCCCTTCCATAACGCAACAGGGAAACATGGTCTAATATAACTATGGTCTGTCTACTCTACAAGATTGGCCAATTTTTGTGTCTGGGCCCACCGACAAGCAGACTTCCCAGTATAGATGAGACCGCACGGGAGAATGAACCTGGTTGAAATGGGAGATCTCTCTCAACACTTAACTCTCAGATTACGCTGCCCAGCCTTTGCTCTGAGTTGCCTTGGAGAGACCTTCGCTGTGTCACAGACAAAGACTTTGGAGCGATCAAAGTGGAGACAACTTAGATTGTAAGCTCTCTGGGGCAGGGACTGTCTTGTTGTTCTGTGTCTGTAGTGCGCCTAGCACAGTGGGGTCCTGGGCCATGACTAGGATTCCTCGTTGCTGCAGTAATACTGTTACTAGCAGTAATAACTCCCAGGAAAATCACCCCAGCTAGGATTAAACTGGGACCTGAGCCCCACTTACACTGGGCATTGACCCCAATTACGTGGGCTGATTTTACACCTAGGTCAGGATAAACAGGGGTTAAACCAGGGGCCATTGCAGCTCCAGTACAGTGGCTTTAAAACCATTATAGGCCTAACACTGTTTTTCGGTGATCCAGACAATGCATGTTTAAAACCAGTCCATCTAACGTCCAGCGCAGACAAGGCCTTGAGGGAGATTTAATCCATTCCAGGTGGGTGGATCTAGAGGAAGCCTCAACCTGCGTCAGGATCCACCTACTTGGACGCCATCAGTACCCATAAACAGTGAAGGTGAATGAACTAGGTGGCACACAGAGTGCATTAAATCGCCACTTAGATTTAATTATTAACTAGCTCTTTTTTTTGGTATCACCGGGTTGCTTGAGGTTATTAGTACAACATATGCCACTGTGGGGTCTTGAAAAATCCCGTTGTCCTTGTGGCTCTGGGCCTGGGAGCTTGATCGCCGTGGGAGCTCAGGGAACTGAACCATCATTTTGATCCACACAGACCCTTTGAAGGCGAATTGCAATGAGAGTCTTCTGCTCCTGATTTGATTGATCTGATTGTTGCTGGTTTGTGCCCTATATGTGAGACGGGTTTGAGTCTTGGTCTAGTTCCCCGTGGGACAGGGTTCTACGTCACCAAAACCACCAGTGCAATTGAGCTCACTTGTTAGCAGTCTCCACCTAGAGGCTAAAGAGTCAGTGGGGCATGGAGATAGAATTATCCTTTTCCCGCCTAGAGAGAGTCCATCCACATCACCATGGAGGCACGTTGATAGGATAACATGGGGAAGCTTCTGCTGCTTGGTTTGTCCCTGCTCTGAGGCTAAGTAGAGGATCCCAATTTCCAGGACTGTCGAGCCATTCACCACTGCTGAGCATCAGAACTTGAGAGTGCATGGCTCCCAGCCTGGTGTTTAGTCCACATTGATCTTCCAGTGAACAAAGAGGTTTTTGCTGGACCAAGTACCCATGCGATGTGATTCTCCAAGACTGTGCTGCCCTAGGAGATCTGCCCGCTTTCTCTCTCTCTCTCTCCAGTTATTGAATGTTACTGAGCTTTGCATTATTTAAAAAAACAACCCACATTTGAAAAGAAGCTTACTGTGCATGGACATGACCTCACATCCTTTTCTCCCCTAGGTTCCGTCAGGAAGTGCCCAGTCTGGAGGTGCTAGAGCAAGAGGTCGCCTGGCTGAAGGAATCTCTCTCCCACCTGGGCTCTCCCATTGTGCTGTGCCATAATGACCTGCTGTGCAAAAACATCATCTACAACGAGACCGAAGGTTTGTTCCATTCCTGTCCAGTGCACACGAGCTTTGCACACGTGTCCCTTCCCCTGATGGTGGCTTCCAAGGGGTACAAGGATGCTTGAAGAACCAGAGGCGTCTACTCTAACCGCTCCCCGTTTTGCCTTCCACAGGGCACGTGCGGTTCATAGATTACGAATACGCTGGTTACAATTACCAGGCTTTCGACATTGGGAACCACTTTAATGAATTTGCAGGTGAGTCAAGCTCCCCTGCCCCCTTCTTTCCCTAGCCTGAAAGCTGGGCCCCCCAGTTTGGTGGAATGTTTCCCTTTGGCCATGTTTACTTACAGGGTAACTGATGAGGATATTTCATTAATGTAAGTAACTGTAGGAAACATTCCTTCCTCTCCCCATGTGTAGCCCCAAGTGCAGGTAATATTTATGTATGTCGATAGCCATTTCAGCTTGTGCTGTGTAGCCTTCAGCTCTCACAAGCTAAGTAGGGTTGGACCAGGTCAGCACTGGGCGTGGAAACCTCTAAGAGGATTTGGAGGAAGTGTTGTGGGTGATTCAGTATTTGGTTCTTCTCCCTTCAAGTGACTACTGAGTCAAGAGCCACGTTCAGGGGGATTGTGCTGGTGGAGTTGCTGGCACCTTTCAAATGAGACCTAAAACTGAGATCCTGGCCACTGTGGGCATTAAAGTTGCCATGGCAATAACATCAGAGTGCCTGGGTCATTCTGTTCTGCCTACCCAATTTCCCAATGTGGTCTCTGTTGGCTTCTCTCCCAGCCCTAAACTTCTGAGCAGCGTTCCTACACTTGGTTGAATGAATAGCTGCCACGTTCCTCTCCAGAGGAGGCTACAGGAAGTTACTCCTTGCACTTGCAAGACAAAAGGGGTTGTGGATGTACCAGTAATTTTTACCTTGAAGACTTAAGCAGGATTATTGCAGCCTGAAGCGCAAACCCACACTGAAAATTTTAAGTCCCCTTCTGCGTGCCACTGCTGAGAGCAAACAGTAAAAGAGATCAAATCCAGGCTCATGCATGACAAGGTGCTCATGGGCCGGACTAGATCTAGGGGGCTCGGTATATATCGTGGCACCCTGTTATTTCCTAATTCAGTGGCCTTTCTCAGAGATCATCCCAAATTATTTTAAAGCCTCTGAAGAACTTCTAGGAGTAAAATTCACATGGAGCGCAGGGAAGATTAGGAATCAGCTCATGTGTCCTGGAGAGGGAAATTACATTTAGATTGTAACTTCAGGGCCAAAATCCCAGCGCCAGAGAGGGACGGATAGGACCCACTTGCTAACAGGATCTTGTAACAAGTAGATAGGATCAGTGTACTTGCACCCCATCCCTAGCTCTGGGGAAATACCTTAGTCTTCTACTAGAATGGCCCTGGACTTACATAGTGTTTGTCTCCCAGGGGCTGGTCCAACGGCCGTTGAAAGATTCCCATTGACTTCAATGAGCTGTGGCTCATGGCCTGGGAGAGCCCATCTTCATCAGCACTTTGCCCTAGAGGAGCTGCCTTGTTCTCCTTGTCCACCTCCAGTCCTCCTAATTGCTAGCTTCTGTTTGCAGGCGTGAACGAGGTGGATTACAGCCTATATCCCAGCAGAGACACCCAGCTGCAGTGGCTGAGGCACTACCTGCAAGCCTACAAGCAACTGAGCCGGGAGGACCAGGGAAACGGAGGGGGAGTCATCTCTGACCAGGAGCTGGAGACCCTCTACGTGCAAGCGAACCAGTTTGCTTTAGTGAGTGGGCGCCCGGCGGGGCGGTGGGAGGAGGCAGGGCTGACCAAGTGATGCGCGCTGGGGCGGGGGTTCCGAATATACTTAACCCACGGGAGAATTGATTGTTGGGGAATAGAAGAGGTATATTTACCATCTACTGGAGCATGTTCTTCTCTGACAGGCAAGACCCAGGGCTCTTGGGTGGGAGAGTTAATCTGCCCTGAAATGCACTCTGGGATTCAGTTATGGGAGTGGACAGGGAGAGGAAATAGGATCTGGTCCGGTGGCTCAAAGACACTGAAATTCTTCACTGTGCCTGTGTGTCTGCTCTGTGTTTAGTATCGCTGCAGCCCCAGGCCCAGGAGTGAACCAACTCCATCCTCATGGTCCTGGAGCATCACCGTTCATGAAAGGAACATAGGAATTGCCGTACCTGACTAGAGTAATGGTCCAGGAGCAGTGGCTCGGCAGCAGTTCTGCAGAAAAGGACCTAGGGGTTACAGTGGACGAGAAGCTGGATATGAGTCAACAGTGTGCCCTTGCTGCCAAGAAGGCCAATGGCATTTTGGGATGTATACGTAGGGGCATTGCCAGCAGATCGAGGGACGTGATCATTCCCCTCTATTCGACATTGGTGAGGCCTCATCTGGAGTACTGGGTCCAGTTTTGGGCCCCAAGCTACAAGAAGGATGTGGAAAAATTGGAAAGCGTCCAGCGGAGGGCAACAAAAATGATTAGGGGGCTGGAGCACATGACTTATGAGGAGAGGCTGAGGGAACTGGGATTGTTTAGTCTGCGGAAGAGAAGAATGAGGGGGGATTTGATAGCTACTTTCAACTACGTGAAAGGGGGTTCCAAAGAGGATGGATCTAGACTGTTCTCAGTGGTAGCAGATGACAGAACGAGGAGTAATGGTCTCAAGTTGCAGTGGGGGAGGTTTAGGTTGGATATTAGGAAAAACTTTTTCACTAGGAGGGTGGTGAAGCACTGGAATGGGTTCCCTAGGGAGGTGGTGGAGTCTCTTTCCTTAGAAGTTTTTAAGGTCAGGCTTGACAAAGCCCTGGCTGGGATGATTTAGTTGGGGATTGGCCCTGCTTTGAGCAGGGGGTTGGACTAGATGACCTCCCGAGGTCCCTTTCAACCCTGATAGTCTATGATTCTATAGTTCTATGGCCAGCACCAGATTCTTTAGAGGGAGATGCAAGAAGCCCTAGAATTAAAGTTCTCCAGCGGAGGGAAGGGAACTGCTGTGGAAGCAGAGAGGGAACAGATGTGATGGATCAGATCTTGCTAAAGAGCTCAGTAGGTTGGGCACGTGTTGGTTTTTTGTTTGTTTGTTTGTTTGTTTATTTGAAGATCTAGGCGCAGTGGTACGTTCAGAGCCGTTAGAGGCCTGGTCCAATGTACATCAGCAGAGTCTGCCCGTCTAGCTGGAAGTCCTTCACATTATTAAGTTCCTCTGACAATAAGGCAGATCCTCTCTAGGAGTCAGATGGCCAAGAGCTCTGAGTGCCACTTAATTCCTCAGGAATCCAGACCTAATGCCACCACTGACTTTGAGGAGAGTGGTCAGTGGGGGAGAGAACTGGATGGAGCAGCCAGAGGCCCTTCCCTGATCGCTTTTCCCCCCAGCCATCGTGGTTCTCTACTGCCTTCCACCTTGTGTAACATTTACAACTCGTAGGTACCTGTTGTTGAGGGGTTAACAGCATCGCCAGCCTCAGGCACTCCAGAAATCGTGAGAACGGCTTTGACACGCAGGTCACCTTTTCAAGTTTTTCTTCTGCAACCACACACACACACTAACACCCCCCCCTCTCTCTCTTTCAAGTGAAAGCTGACATTCCCATGCAGTCTCTTGATGGGGTTTTAAGAATCCCACCAACTATCACAAAAGTTCTGTTAAAACCACAGGAGTTGGCAACACTGGACCATGAACCTAGTCTGTGGGCTTGCTTTATGGTTTGCAGAGTTGCGAGAAAGAGCAGGCCCCCCAGAAACCACGATCAGGCTCTGGGTTGAATTACAGCTCTTCTCCTGCCGCTGAGGAGGGGCACTGGAGGAAACTAGGCCAGGCAGTGGGTGGCTTCCTCTCTTCCCCCTGCCCTGCTTGAGGAGCTATCCCACAAGTAGCAGAGCTTACATGGGATCCAAGACTCTGGGTCACTCTGAGCCAGATTTCTCAAAGGGCTACGAACCCATTTAGACACCAAAATAAGTGGCCAGGTTTTTGAGAGAGACCTGCACGTTGGGGTTGGCCTCTTGAAAATCTGGCTCTGAGGTCTTCCTCGGTGAGCATAAAGACACATCTGACTGGGTGATCTCAGGTTGCCTGGCTGATGGACAGACGGTGGTGCCCTGTTAGCCGTTATCTTGTGCATCCCCTGCCGGACAGCAAGAATCCTAGAAAACTGGCTGTCAGCCGTGCACGTGGGGCAGGATGTATGGTGCATGTGGAGCCCTGGAAATTTAGAGCCAGATTCTCAGCTGGTACAAACAGGTGAAGTCAATGGAGCTGCACTGACTTACACCAGCTGAGAAATGTTCTGGCCTATAGTTTCTGAGGACCGGAATTTCTGTCCTCTATGGCAGCAAGACTGGGAGAGCTCAAGGAAGAAGTTTTTGCACTGGTAGCCACCTGCTCATAAGCTGGAGAAGAGAGGTGGCCACATCTTCCATGAGACAGGAGGCCAAAATAAAGAGTGATGCGCTTTGACTGTAGGTCAGTGGGGTTCTAACAACAGGTGAGCAAAGACTACAGTGACCTGTTGGCCTGAACCTGGGCCAGAGCCCGCTGAGCCCTGGAATACAAGGAAATCTGACTTTGCCAAGGTTACTTACATAAAATTTCCAGAGAGAGCAATGACCCTGTTGGAGCTGCTACAGCAACCTTTGAACCGAGCAGCTGGAGGGGAATTTACCTTAGCTGAGAGCCAGGCAGTAAACAACTTCAGACCTATCCATCGTGATAAGGAAGCCGAGGGCTTGTGGAGCTAGTCGCCTGTATTTTAACTCCGAAACATTTACAGAAGAATTGTCAGTGGACACGTTACGGAACATGCTCTTGCTATTTCAAACATGCAGCTGCAGGGGATCATCCTAGAGGTGCTGTGACCCAGGTGCTGCCAGCCAAGGATGGATCAAACCCAAGGCTGTCCCACTCAGAGGGACCAGGTGGTAACACCCCCTTCCCCCCACCCCGTGCAAGGAAGGGGATAACATTTCGCTTACTTATGACTGTAAGATCTTTGGGGCGGGGATAGCCCTTTTGTTCTGTGTTTGTACAGCACCTAGCACAACGGGATCCTGCTCCATAAAAACGTCACACAGATAATCGTTAAGAAGACAGGAGCTGACTGTTCATTAGCATTTAAAAAGCTCATGGGCCAGATCCCCAGCTGACTGCAAATCAGCATAGATTCACTGAAGCCAGTGAAGCTGACTTAAACCAGCTGAGGATCTGGCCCTGAGTGCTGGGAGAAGAGGGTGACGTGAAAGGCTTTATCGTCCCACAGTGGTATGGGAAGCTCTAGGCAGGTTCCTGATTCTTCTCTCTGTTGCAGGCCTCTCATTTCCTTTGGGCATGCTGGGCCCTGATCCAGGATAAATATTCCACCATAGACTTTAACTTCTTCAGGTGAGCGGGTCCCTGCAGCAGGGCTGGTGCTGGGTAGGGCTTCCCCTTTGCCACGGCACGAGCAGGCTGCCACGCTACTTCTGCACTCAGGCTGGCATGAATTCCTCTCCTGTTTTGGCTGCGGTGATCAGCACCGAGGTCCTCGTTGGATCCGTGGGTCACTGCAGCACCCAGACAGAGCACGTGGGGAGGTGCAGTGTGATGGGATGTGTAACGCGGCAGGGATCGACGCTAAGACCCATGGATCCTAACAGGATTGCCGCTCCAACCTGGGCTAAAAGACACACCTCTGTTAGCCCGAGCTGCAGCAGGCTCTTCAGATATGTAGCCCAGCCCCAGATTGCCACGGTGTTACGGACACCCAGTGTATCAACGTTCTGCTGCAGTCACAGGAGAACGCAGTGAGCCCCAGGAAGACGGGGCTACCCCTTGATCTGTTATCTCCTGCAGAGTTTGGACCAGAAATTCCTAGAATGAAGGCAGACTATCTTTCTCCAATCCCATCTAGCTCCTTACCCAACAGCTCAAGCAATCAGGATTCCACCATTTCCCCTTGGAGATTATTCCACACCCTAAATCGCCCCTCTCCTTCATTGCAGCAGACGTGAGTAAGCAAGGCCGTGGGCTTCACCCTTGAAAGGAGGTGAGGGAAATCCCCGTAGTGCTGACAGGGTGGAGGCAGTCAGATGTTCCCACTCTCTTGTGTAAGATCTGTCTCTGTCTCTCTTCACAGGTATGCAAGGCTAAGATTTAAACAGTACTTCAAGGCAAAGTCTGTGGTGACAGCCCTGGAGATGCCAAAATGACGTCTCAAGGCTGCTTCAGGTCCACAAGATTCCCAGTTATTTTCTCCTGCACGGGTCAGCTGCTGCCATGACCTCAGACCTCAGTCAGCCACTGGCTAGTGGAGAGGGCAGATAGTCTGGAGGGGGAAGGGGAAGGAAGACTTTCCGGGAAGCCAAAGATTAAACGAAGCCCCTGGAGCACAGTTATCCCATCTCTGGATTTAGCCCCATGGTTGATTTTGCTGATGGTGCCATTCCGGGGAATGAGGACAGGCCTTGGCTGCTGGCAAGACACTGGGTTCCAAGACTGGAACATGAGACATTCAGGAAGGCCATGAGCTCAGCTGGACTTAAAGATTTCGGGACTGCCTTGCACATTAGTATCGCCTTAAGATTGGAGCTGTGTTCCTTGGGCCGGGCGACCCGGCAGGTATGTGCTTTACTGAAACAAACCGTGCTGCTGTTTGGTGTCACATCCTCCACAGGGTATGGGGAATTCTGCTCGGTCAATCCTGTCTCAGGTGGGGATGGGGCTGACTCTGTGCCTCTCACCCCCACAACTCCCTTCTGCCCACACTGTGAGGGGCTGGCTCTAGACCCCTCCCCCTTTATTTCTGAATGCACACTTAGGGGTTACACAAGGCGGCTTGCACAGGTCTGCAGTCAAAGGGTCTGGAGAACCTGCTGCTAGGCCCTGCCTTGGCACATGGGAGAAAAAGGGGGGCCTTAATGATAGAGGTCACAGCAGCTGGCAGTGACCCCTCCACCCTCACCACTCAGCGTTGTGTTTGCCTAAGCATCCCGAGGAGGAGGTGAAGATCCCGACTATGAAGAATGGTCCCGTGTGCCCAAAATAAACTTCTCTTCCCAAATAGGGCTGCTCACCTGGTGCCTTGTCCCACAGCCGGGTATCCTGGAGACGTGGCCGAGGCTGCACGTACCCCTTCCCTCCCCCTCCCCCATCCGGCGCACTCCTCCGGCAGCGAGGACAGCATGTAACTTGCTATAAAGCACAGCTGGCCCCAAGCTGCTAAGTTTAGATGTGAACTTTCCCTGAATTTGGGGAGCATGTTGGGAACTGGAGTTTGCTTAGCTCAGTAGAACCAGATCCCCGAATCTGGCTTGGAATCTCCCTTTAACACTACCCAGGACATGGTATGTTTGGGGTGGGGGTGCTGTGCAGTCAGCTTCCACTGGACCCCCCCCCCCCCTCAAATACTTTCCTAGGTGTGTTGTTTTGCACAAGCTTTTTCTTTTGCCTCAGATCTATGGGGCCACACACTCTGGTCTCCTCACAGTGTTTCCACCAGCCCAGGGACTGCTGTACCCCACAGCCTCCCTGAGACATGTAACGAGTCTGCAGGAGAAGCAGATGGAAAAGGTACAACCCCCGCACTCTCCTTGTGACTGCTAATTCCCCCCACACACACACACATTCTCAGTGCCTGAGTCATTCGTGCCCCGCACCTTTATGCTGGCCTTGCTGGCAGAAAGGGGCCATAAGCCCCTGGCATGCGGGAAGAGCACAACAGGGATCGCGTCAGCAGCAGGGGTCGCGCTGACGGAACCAAAGCAATGGCCCTGGCTGTGCAGTGGGCCCGGAGGTCCTAGTGAGGGCACCTCTGCTTTGCCCGGGTGGCTGGGACCACCCCTGACAGCGCTAGCATCAGGAATGTGGAGCTCAGTGAGAGCCAAAGCGGGTATGGCTACGGGCGCTGGGAATTGCACCCCCAGTTCCAAGTGCTGGGGAGCTACGCGGCCAGTGCTGACCTTTGAGCCTTGTGCAGCAGCTGGGAGCACCCCGTTTATTCTGGCAGAGGGTTAACCAGGGCAGTATCAGATCCTACTGCAGACCAGAGCCTACAATGGGTGCTATAACCCGGGGGAGAGGGTGTGCATTGCAAAATAGGCATGTTTCTCCCAGTTGGATGCCAAGCCAGCGTCCCATGTGCTGCTTAGTGGCTGGTTTGGCAGGGGTTAACCCTGCTCCCTTCATCGGGCCCACCGGCTGGCTGAGCACTCCAGCTGCATTCCCACCGTCGGCTCAAGTTGTCAGGGCGGCCGCAGACTGCTGGCGTAGGGCCCGTTCAGCCTATTGTCCCCCTGCCCTGCTCTGTCCTGCGCTTCGATACTTGTGGTTCAAATCTAGGCTGATTGGTGTCTGCAATTACCCGTGGTGTTAAACAGCTGTGCCTTCTGCCAGGAGAACGAGCGCGGAAGAACAAATCTCGCATCCTTACCCTGCAAGAGCCAGTATGTCCGGTGTTGTCTCAAACGGTGATAATAAAACGCTGCTGTTGTCTGGATCTTAGTGGAAGGAGGCTCTTTAATAACAGAGGGTAGGGGCTGCGCTTAGGGCCCCCATCTGCAACACCATGTGGGGGCCTGGTTCCCACTCCTCTGGGTCTCGGGTGCCTGGCTGACAGGCAGGAGAGGTCTATGGCCGCTTAGGAGACTCCGCCATGAACCCACTTCTGGAGTGAGATGCCTCATGCAGGTCAGCGTCCCTTTCTCATGAAAAACCAACGTGAGAAAGGATCTCCTCCCATCAAGAACAAATCGTGTCAAACTAACCTGATAGCTTTCTTTGACGGGGTAACCAGCCTTGTGGATCGGGGGGAAGCGGCAGATGTGGTCTATCTTGACTTTAGTAAGGCTTCTGACGCTCTCTCACATGACCTTCTCATAAACAAACTAGGGAAATAGAACCTAGGTGGAGCTACTGTAAGCTACTATAACACGACCTATGAGGGAAGATTGAAAAAATTCAGTTTGTTTAGTCTGGAGAAGACTAAGGGGGGGACATAACAGTTTTCAAGTACGTAAAAGATTGTTTGCCTGGGGGGTCAGTGAAGCAGGTTCCAATCCTTCCTATGTTGGTGGCTGTGTGTGCCCTCGGGTGCTGAGTGGCTCAAACGAGGGCTGTGTTCTCCAAGGGGGTCTGCTGTGCCCAAAATAGAGTTGCAGGTTATTAAAAATATTTTAGTGGACAGCACTTCTGTCACACTTACACTCCACCAGCTAACACCCTCCAGCCTGCCTGGTTAGGGACAAGTCCCCCCCACTGCATCCTTCTGAGCATAGACTTGAACTAGGCTTTCCCACACCCCATGCATAGGCCTTAACCAACATGCTAGAGAGTCTTTCCTAGCTAAGGTCTCCCAATCTCTTCTGTTGAAGCTACTCCACTGTGTAGCCCTAGTTAACTCTGTGTGGGGCCAGCCTGAGTAGTTGCGTGCTGTGGTCTCAGCATTCGGCTGAGCTGTATGCATGTCAGGTTCAAGTCCCTGTCTTCGTTTCAGCTGAAAGCTGCCTATGGCCTTAGTTCCACAACTGGCAGGATTCTCAAGCTAGGAAGGTCTCTGCAAAGCGTTTTTTTCCCAGTACAAAATAGAGCGTGCATTTGACTTCACACAGCAAGCGCTGCCAGACCTCCAGTAACTAGCCACACTTTGAGGAAGGCCACCAACAAATGCTGGCTTGTGAGCAGCACCTCAAACCTGGGCTTCCCACACCCCAAAGGCCCAGCCAGCCATGGCGGGACTTTCTCAGCCGTTCCTTGTGAAGTTGTTGCACGTTGTATTGAAATAATTAAATAGGTATTGGGCCAGAGAGCGAAAAAAGGGAGGTGTGTTTCAGCGCCTCGGCAGCCCGGTGGTGTGGGGGTGTCGTGGGAGGGCGAGTCCGGTTCCTTTCATAGGTTTCCAGTACGGAGGGTGCGTGTGTCGGGCTGGTGCTGAGGTCTGAAGAGCTAGGGAGCCTTTCAAACTGGTCAGGTGTCCTTGGAGAATATTTGATGTGCACAAGCTATGGTCACATATTAGAAACTTTGTAGACAGCAGCACACTCCACCGGTCAGACAACAGGGGTAGACCCCCCTACCCCTCCCTTTGAACTCCTTGAGAAGGGAACAGGGCTCTACCCTTGTCCCACCACGGGGTCTTAACCAACAGGCTAGAGAATCTTTTCTAAGCAGAGCCTCCCAGTCGTGTCTGCTGAAGCTGTTGCACTTAGTAGCCATAGTTAACTGTGTGTTGGGCCAGGGAGCAAAACCAAGCAGTTGTCTCTAGCCCAGCCACGTGGGCACTCAGCTAGGCTAAGGCAGCGTTGGGTTCAGGTCCCTGCTGCAGCACCTACAGGCATGTGAGTACAAAGCTGGCTGCCTCTTGAGCAGGTCTTGAGGTTGGACCGTTGTAGTGCTCTCAGTAGCTGTGCCCAGAGCCTTTTCTGCCCAGCACAAAATAGATCAGGCCTTAAACTACTCCCAGCTCTACCCGTCCCAGAGACTGGGACACGCACCTAGGAGGGTCACCATGAAATCCTAGAGCTGGCTCACACTCTCAAACCAGCGTCTCTCCCACCCCCTCATGCATAGCCTAACCACAAGGCTACAGGGGAACCCACAGCTGGAGTTTCTCAATCTCCCCTGTTGCAGCTGATCCACTTTATATTTATAACAAATTCAATCTGTATTGGGCAACAGAGAGAGCAAAGGGCGAGCTGTATTTGAGTCCCTTGCTAGTGCAGTGGTTTGGGTGCTGAATGTGGCAGAAGTAGTGAGTGCCTCAAACAAGGGATCTTCAGAGACTGTCTTCTGGGCCCCAAACATAGTTGTGTAGTCGAAATTTTGTGGGCAGCAGCTCTCCCAGCAGTATGCTCTGCTCGTCAGCCAACAGGACAGGAGCCCCACCTTCCTGTCCCTGATGGTGGTATTTGAACTCAGCACTCCCACAAAGAGGCCTTAGCCCCATACTAGAGAGTCATTCCTAACCAACATCCCTCGGTTACCCTCTGGAAGCTGTGCCACGGTGAAGCCATCCTTACCGCTCTCCTGGGCCAGCGAGGCTGCTCAAGCAGTTGACTCTCGAGTCCTGTGGTGTGAGCACGCTGTTGGGCTGGTTCGGTGTCAGGTTTAAATCTTGCCTTGGTAATTGGCGGCCTGTGTGTGAGGTTGTTGAGGCTTCCTGGACGCTGGGCAGCGCTCTCCCCTCTTGGCAGTGCGTGTAGAGCTTTTCTTCCTGACACAAAAGGGATTATGCCTTAGACTGGCCACAGCAAGCAGCACCATCCTGCCAGCACACTCACCAGGGAAGGCTGCCACCTCCGAGTCAGAGCACAGTCTCAAACCAGCATCTCCCACACCCTAGGCACAGGGCCTAACACCAGGCTATAGAGAAGCCACTAGTTAGAACCTCTCAAGCTCTCCTGTTGAAGCTGTTCCACTCTATAGTCATTGCTAATTGACTCTGTCTGGGACTAGAGATAGAAAACAGGGCTGGTGTTTGTATCCCTTCCTAGCCTGGTGGATTGGGTGCTGGTTTGGGGCCTTTGCAAGGCAGGTTCAAATCCCACCTTGTGTTCCTGGTGCTGAGGTGCTCTCTGAAGAGAGAGCTTCCCTTTAGTTTGCTTGTTGAAACTGTTCCACTTTACTTAACTATTAGCGAGGCCAAAGAGAAAATCAGAAGGTGTCTCTAGCCAAGTGGTTAGGCTGCCTACCAGGAATGTGAGAGACCTGGGTTCAAGTCCCTCAAAAGGCCAGGAAATGTGGTACCTTTTGGAGAGGGAGCACCTTTAAGCTTTCCTCTTGGAACTGGTCCGCTTTACTTAACTATTCATTGGGGAGCTACAAGAGCTAGGATCACTCTGTAGCCCAGTGGTTGGGTGCTTGCTTAGGAAGTGGGAGATCCCTGAAATTTCTGGTTCAAATCCTGCCTCTGCCCCTTAAGAAGGGGTTGGAATGAGGACATCCTATCTCCCAGGTGACCAGGGAGATGGGAAATTCCTGTTTAAGTCCCCTCTCCTTTGCAGGAGGCCCTTGTCTTCCAGGCAAAAGGAGGGGGCTTGAACAGGGGTCTCTCACCTCTTAGGGGGGTGGAGGGGAGGTGGGGTGGTTGGGCGGGGGGGTAGGGGGGTTGGTGGGGTAGGGGGGTGGGGCAGGGCGGGGGGTGGAGGGAGGAGGGGTGGTCCCTGGGATGTAGGAGCTCCTCGTTCCAGTCCCTTCGCGGAGAAGGGATTGGAACTGGGATCTCCTACAGCCTAGGTGGGTGTCCGACCAGCGGGGGCGAAAGAGTGATTCAGCTTTTGCTGGGGCCGGGGCTGGTGGCCACTAAATATTAAAATAAAAGCCGCTGCTCAGACAGCAATGCCCTCTTCAAAGATTTCTTCCATCTTAGGCCTTGGGGACTTGAACCAAGGACTCCAGCATCCTAGCAGAGAGCCCTCACCACTAGGCTATAGAGGGCTTCTTGCTTTAATGTCTTCGTTTTTAATACTTACTATTGAGTTAAAGTGGAGCAGCTTCAAGAGGAAAAGTGAGCACCCTCCCAGGTGACCTGTCAACAGGCAGAGGGATGAATTGAACCAAGGACTCCCACATCCCAGCAGAGAGCCCTCACCACTAGGCTACAGAGGGCTTCTTGCTTTAGTGTCTTCGTTTTTAATACTTACTATTGAGTTAAAGCGGAGCAGCTTCAAGAGGAAAAGTGAGCACCCTCCCAACTGAGCAGCACCCCTCTCAGCAGCTGGAGGAGTGAATTGAACCAAGGTCTCCAGCATCCCAGGAGAGAGCCCTCACCACTAGGCTATAGAGGGCTTCTTGCTCTAATCTTTTCATTTGGCCCAATTACTATTGAATTAAAGTAGCACTGCTCCAACACAAAAAGTTTCCGTGAGCACCTTATGGAAATCCCTCTTTTCAGGGGGTAGACAGAGGAACTGAACCAAGCTCATCAGGATTTCTTCTGAGCACTAACTTTTGGGGGCTACTTTTCTTTTGGTCCAATTAGTGGTTAATTAAAGAGGAACTTTAACAGGACTCATAGGCTGAGTTCCCTGCTCAAGTCCACTTTCTTTATTAGGAAGGAGAAATTGAATCAATCTCACTTATGGAGACAATGGGCTTAAATGATGAGGCAAAGCAGAAGGGAGATAAAGAGCAGAGATTAGGCAAGAAAGACACAGGGATGGGTGGGTTTTGACACGTGTTCTGTTGCACCCTGTGGTGGGGTGAAAGTGAAAGCTGGAGGAAATACAGCTAAAGTTGAAAGTTTCTGTCTTTGCTGCAGAGTAAGCTCAGGGTTATAGAACCCAAGTTAGCAGACCCTGAGTTTGTTAACTTAGGGGTTGAGCATCTACACTCACTTGACATACCCCAAGAGACCCCCCCAGCCCTCTTGGAGGGTGGAAAAGAAGCTGTGAAATTTAGGGACCCCTTTTGGAATCTTGGGGCGGCCACCAGCCACTGGGCACAGACTCACCCTGAAGGCTTCAGGTCTGACACCGGAGCTCTGGATCCTATTGAGCCGGGCATCGAGCCGCACGATGCTACTGGGCAATGCGGGCAGCGCAGTCAGCCTGTTCTCGGCGAGGATGAGCTCTTGCAGGGTGCTCAGCAGCCGGAAGGATTCCTCACCCACCCAGGAGATGAAGTTGCTAGTCAGGTCTATTCACTTCAGCTTCTCTGATGGAGGGGAGGATAGAGATTCCGCCTTCACAAACCCTTGCCATCGCTCACAACGGTGCTGAGCAATAATTAGGGGCTAGGCCTGGCCAGAGCCGTAGGAGAAAAAGCCAGCACTCCAGCAAACAGAACTAGAATGAACCAGGTCCTCAGCTAGTGTAAATGAACATAGCTCCATTGAACTCAATGAGGCAATGCCAATCTATGCCAGCTAAACTCAATCTAGCACCTAACACAACAGGCCAATATCCTGACTACGGTGGCTGGACGCAGCTCCAATAAAAACGTGAAATACATTTATGTCTTTGTTATTATTATTCCTCCCAGGGCCAGATTTTCAAGACCTCAGCATCCCCTCTCAGGGACAGGTTTTCAGAGGAGCTCAGCATCCATTTAAGGGCCTAAATCAGAGAAAGGTTTTCAAATATGCACAGCACCCAGCAGGTCCCATTTTAAGAGTGCCCGGCCCCCTCAAACATGCACCTACTGTGCTGAGAGCCTCTGCAAGCCCCAGCTCACGGTTCTCTAGCTAGTCCTGCAATCTTAAGGCTCCATCTGCCTTGGCAGGGTCCAATCCATTGACTAGCACCAGGTGCAATTCCTTCCTGCAGGAGAGAAAAGATTTTAAAGCTACAGGGCTCCTATTCCAGCCAGCCAAGGGGGGAGGATTGTGCAAAACCACTGTCCTGCCTCTAGAGGGACCTGTTAGGAGATCTCCAGACCTGGGCAAAACCCAGCGAGTTTGCTTCACAGGGCATGAAGAAATGACTGTTTTCTCTGGGTTTTTAACCATGTGGTACAAAACTGCCACCCCGAAATTTTGAGTTCAAACTAGTGTGGAATGGCATTAAGTGCTGTAAATGGGGGCACCTGGCTTGGCACTCATTGCACAGTCCTACACTCTCTCTAACCGGGCTCTTTCATCTTCAACATCTATGAGCCCTGCAACGTTATGATGTTACAACCAGAGAGTTCTTGGCCCCCTCCAGTTCCTAGAGCCGACCAGGACTTGCTGTACCGGGACTTTAATAAAGAGCAGCATTGGTGCAGTGCAGTGTTAAGGGCTCCCATTCCCCCTCCTGGGAACAGTCTGCATTCGACTCCCTGATTCTGCGCCAGGCTTTCTTGGGCGTGATGGGTGGGGCAACGTGTGCCAGATGCAGCCATGTCCCGGCCTGGCTCGTCCCCGCAGTGATGCCCTTACATGCCACTCAGCAGGAAGGCACAAGGCAGGTCAGTGAGCTACAGCAGTGGGTCTTAGTGTCTCCCACCGCCTCTTCCTATCCCTGTTCTGACCCTTCCTGCAGGCTCCCACCACAGCTGGTTGCTGCAGCCTGGTGAGTCTTCCTTCAGAGGGAAATCTAGTACTTAAAAGTGAAAAGGCCTTCCAGCCTGCCAGCCCTATTAGGTCAACACTGAAACTGATAAAGAGCCATTCACGTGGTAAAGAAGCCATCTAACAGGCATCTGCCAACCCCCAAGTATATACTGTCAGTTTCTGAATTTACTGACACAAACAGTTGGGTGTTACTGTCATATTTACTCAGAACATGTTAGTCTACAAGACCTTAGTTTAAAAATGGCTTTAAAAATATTTCAGTCATGTGTTGCTGACGATTATAAAAACCACGTCTCTTTAAAAAAAGCCTTCCATAGATTTTGGTTTTTTTAGATGTACGAGCTGAGTACTCATCTTTAGCCTTAAATGCCTGGCTCTTCAGCCATGTCATTTTTTTAAATAAATCCTTCAAAATCCCACCCTTATCGAAAATACACCTGTGAGCCTGGGCTGCCATCGGGCATAGGGGCACCAGTTTAATAACACTGCATACGGCCCCATAAATCCTAAGGACGGCCCTGCACCCAATCCCATTGACATGCACCTGCGTCCCTTAGGCTCCGCTGAAGATACACCCCCCTCCCACACCCCTGCCTGCTGCACTAGGTACTAGAGGGTTCCTAGACATGGAGTGCTCCATGCAGCCTCAATACCAGTCATGTCTCACAGTCTTATGGTGCCTTTCCGCTCCATGGCTGCCAAAGTGCGTGAAAGGCTGTGAGCCAAGTTCAATGGTGTTGGGCAAGGGGTGAAGGCAAGATACACCTGGGCAAGTGGCTGTGTGTAAGGGAGGCTAACACCATCTCGCGGCGGCTCTTTGCTGAGTCCAAGGTGATGTAATGTCCATGCTGCAGGGCCCTGGAGCACGTCCTCAGTTTAGCCTCAGCCCTTATTTTGGCCACGCTGATCAGCTCAGTGATGCCAATGGGAGTTTTGCAGAGGACTCCAGCGAGAGCAGGGTCAGCCCCTGTACGCTGGAACAACCGCACCGCTGCTGAAATGCAGCCACCCCCCTGTGAGAGAGCAGCATCCAGCCCTGGTCGTCTGACACACAGCATCCAGTAATGAAGCACGGGGCAGGGAGTGAATTGAAGGCGAATGCCACGTGCAAGCGAATGTGCAGGGACCAGGTCAGCTCCTCAGCTGGTGTCAAGCCGCGTAGCTCTGTTGATGGCACTGGGATCCTGCTGACTGACGCCAGCGCCGACTCTGGCTCGGGGACTTAGGGAAGCAGGGTAGAACTGCCCACCAGCTAGGTTAGCGCCCCTACCCTGGAGCAGCCTGCCACGGATCTTTCCCAGTACCACTGCTTCACTCTGCCACAGCCTCTTTAAGCCAAGTACATTTGATAATGAAGCCTTACAACCCCTCTGTGAACAGTATTATTTCCAGCTTACACAGGGGCAAGGTGAAGCAAGGAGAGGGTTATGGGACTTGCCCAAACCAGTATGGCTGTGTGTGTGTCTCCTACTGGTGCTGCTTTGCTCAGTGCCAGGACCTAGTGAGGCTCTCAGATGAGCACGTGGATTCAGAGTGGGTCTGCTGTGCCCAAAATACAGTTGTCTGGTAAAAATACTTTGGCAGCTGGCACATCTGCCACTCTTATGGCCTGGGAGGAAAGCACCCCTCAACTCCAGCAGCAGGGATTTGAACCAGGGATGCTCTCACAGTCCAGCACCGTGCCTTAACCCACATGCCAGAGCTTGCCCTTAGCTGAAGGGGCTCAATCTTTCCTGTTGAAGCTGTTGCACTTAGTAGCCATAGTCAACTATGTGTTGGGCCAGAGAGACTACTCCAGCCGTTCCCGGACGAGGCCAGTGGTCTGCACATTCAACGGGGCTGGCTGAGCCTCAGGTTCCAGTCCTGGTGTTCATTTCTCTGCACGCGTGTGAGGCTTCCCCATTAGACCTTGGTTCCTGAGCCCTGGCAGGACTGTCAAGCTTAGTAGGAGTTGTAGAGCTTTTTCTGCCCGGCACAAAATAGAGCCATTAGAGCTTTTTGCTCCTCCACCAAACAGCTCCAGGGATGGGACACGTGCCTTGGCTGGGGAATGCCCACCTGCACGCCCCTAATTTGGAGCAGGGCCTCACCCTGGGTCCCCACACCCCCACGGCAAAGCCTAACCACAAGCCTATCGGGGAACCCATCTTCCTTGCAAAGCAGTGCCATATTGTATGTAAATAATGAAATATGCAGGGGGCGACAGAAAGAAAGCAGCTGTGCTCTTCCTACACTCTACCCCCAGGGTGGGTTAGGGCATCCCCCAGGGGGCAGCAACTGCTCCTGCTCCGCTGTGCAGTAAGTAATTGGCTATGCATTGGGCCAGAGAGAATGGCTTAGGTGCTTGCCTTGCTTGTGAGATTGATCGGGCCACTTCAGTTCCCTCCCCGTTTCGTTGTGTGTCCCGATTGTGCCCAGTTGCTCTGGGCTGAAGACCTAGTGGGGCTCTCACAGTCAGGGTGCGTGTCCCGAGCGTGTCCACCCCGCACAAAAGATAGCTGCAGATTAGCTATTTTGGGGGGCCCACAGCTCAGCCCCTCCTCCACTCATGGACACGTCCCTACTTAAATTTCCACACGTAGGAGTGTGCAATGCTGCCTGTAGCCTATGGCTCAGCTCCGGCAGGACTCTCAAGCTAGGTGTGTACGTGTGTGCACAGAGCTTTTCTGCCCTGTTCAAAAGGGAGCGAGACGTTAAGACTTTTTGCAGCCAGGTCCCCTCACCTGAGCTGTGGGAAGCTTTTATTCCTGCTTTGGACCAGGTCTTCTACCTTTCCACACCGAGCTCTAAGTACAAGGCTCCAGGGTAACCCAGAGCAAGGCACCCTCAATCTCTCCTGTTGAAGGTGTTCCACTTGGTATTAAACAAAAATATATATACATTGGGCCAGAGAGAACATGAGAAACAGTTTGACTCTGTAGCCCAGTAGCTGGGGCCTCTCAGCTGTGAGGTATCCGAGTCAGGGTCAAGTCTCTGCCTAGGGACGTGTGAAGCCACCTAGGTCTTGAATGCTGCCGATTCTTGAGTTCACTGTTTGCCGGTGGAGCCCATCACACAGGTAAGTGCTTGGAGCTGACCGTAGGAGTTTTTAATGCACACACATCTCTCCACCCCACACTTCAGGACACGCACCTGAAAGGGGAAACCCCACCTCTGAATTCCTGATTTGGAGCAGAGCTCAAATCAAGGCCTCCTACATAGTAGGGCCATGTACTAGCCACCAACCTTCAGGATACTCCCCGTCCCTCAATCTCTCCTGTTTAATGCACAGTGGGACAGCTTTAACAAGTAAACATGTGCTGGGCCAGAGAGATTAACTGCCTCCCAATCCCTATTGCTAAGGGTGTGTCAAGCTGCCTTCCTGGTGCCACTGAGCTTCTTGGTGTCAGGGCTCTCACGCTAGGTATTCAGAGCACATCTACCATGCCCAGAATATAGCTGGATGTTTGAATTCTTGTGGTAGGCAGCTCCACCCCTCGTCCCAGCAGCCAGGCCCCTTTCCTCCAGTGTAGAACACCCTCTGAATCCCTGGTTTGGAGCTGGCGTTTTGTATGCTGGGAATTGGGGCAAGGAATGAAAGCTGACTAGTTCATAGCCCCAGAGAGCGCCCGAACCACTGGGTTAGAGCCTCCCTCTCTTGCACGCTGGCCCAAAATATCTTTTATTATTTATAAAAAGTGGAAGTTTTCCCAGGAGAGGCCTACCCTGACACCCTGTCCTCAGGGGGCTAGAGCATTCTCCCAAGAAGTGGGAAATCTAGGTTCAAAATCCCTGCTGCAAATCAGCCAGAGCAGGCATCGGAAAACACGTCTCCCACCTCTCATGCAAGTGGCCTAACCCCTGGGCACGTAGCAATAGCAAGGGGGGCCTCTCTCTGCTCCTAGGGCACAGGTGGGTCAGTCACAGAACTCCAAGAGCCCGTTCTGAGCTGAGAATCCCCAGCGGCTGGCGGTGGCTCTCCTTAGGCCAGCGTTAGGCACCTCACCACCTTTGAGGCCCCTCCTCCCTTTTTCTTGCTGGCTTAGCTCAGGGGCTCCCTGGGCAGCTTGCTGCTTTCTGTGAATACCTTTGTGAGGAGCCTCACTCTCTCTCTTCAGGGCCTGGGGAGCCAGCTCAGGGCTGTGAATTCACAAGTCCCCTTTGTGAATCTTGCACAAGGTCACCCAGCAGGCCAACGGCAGAAAGAAGAACAGGACCCAGCTCTCCTGGCTCCCAGTGCGCTGCACTATCTACCAGGACGCACTGTCTCCCCTAACAGAGACTCAAGCCACAATTGGGAGAGTGGTCACCGCTGAATTTGTGTAGCTGTGGCCCCACTGAGAACAGCAGATGTTATTTAGGAAGAGGTGGCTATGCCACCCTGGCTTTCGGGGATGGGTGAGGAGCAGGGACCACCTTTCTGCAAATTACTTCCTTTCCAAATAAAGACCTGCTACACCCGGTTCACAGGTCAGCAGCGAGGGCAAAGACCCATCAGTGACTCCGCTCCACTCTGTGAGGGGACCAGAATTTCCACAGACCTCTATCTGCATGTAAAAACCTTTAATATGAAGATTGTTTCACAGCAACACCTCCTCTGGAGCTCACACAGGCTGGGGGTAGTGCTTTGCGTGAACTAGGGCTGCTATTCTCCCTTGCAAGTTCCCTGCGTCCCTCCCACCCCCCTACATCTCCCCAACCTCCCTCCACTGCCCTCTCCCCCCATTCTCCCTTTCATACCAGGGGCTCTGTGGGCTTCTCCATTAACCTTCCCCACAAGCCAGGGGCTGTGTGTGCCCCTATACTCCTTTCCCCCCATACCAGGGTTCCCCCCCTTGTCTGGGATTATATGGGACCCCATTCTCCCTTCTCTCTATACCAGGGTCCTGCATTCTCTCCCTCCTTCCCAGGGACGCTGTGCCCTCCCCCCTTTCCTCACTGTTATTTCACACCGACTTCTCTTCAGCTGCTGCTTCTTCTCGGCCATGTGGCTCGTGAGTCCGAAAGGAGACCTGTCCCCCCCGTCTCTCACCCCCAAAGAAAGACTTTTAAAGCAACCAGGCTGAGAAGCAGCTGGATTAATTCCCCACGGTGTGATATGAAAACCGAGAGGAACATAACGCCCAGTACCCAAGGGAATTAAACGCTGGGTAACGCCTTTCCCCCACAGACACCCCTCCTTATCATTCACTTTCATTTTTCAGACCCAGCTTGTGTTCTACAGTCATCCACTCACAAGCAGAAACAAGTGAAACTTCGTAAACAGCAGCAGTTCCCCCCCCTTGCCACTAGAGGGCAGGGGGCCATAGCGTTTGGCTTGCACGCCCAGCCCTGGGTTTCAAACTGGGGGGCACGCCCGGTGCGGGCGGGGGCAGAGCGCAAGGATCAGTTCCGTTTATTAACAACCTCTGGGTGAAGAGCAACATGAATGTCCAAAGGGGGCCACAGCACAAAACGTGGGGGTTCCTCGGCTACTCTGCGTCAGGCAGCGGGTGCAGGGGATGGAAGCCCGCCCCCCGATAGGGCCATCGCATCCAGCTGCTGGGCAGTGGGAAGTATCTAACCCCAGGCGACATCTGGAGCAGACTCCTCTCAAGATTCGTCAGCACAAGGGCACCCTCGGAAACCCACCGCCATGCACCAAGGGGGCTGCAGGACACCCATTTCTCAGCGGGCTGAGCCTGCAGCCAGAGGCTTGATACAAGGGTGACGGGTGGGAGAAAAGGAAAACGAGGTAGGCAGGCAAGAGGTAGGAATAGCTAGGAGGAGACAGACTACAGACAGGACTTCGCAATGCTGTCACCCATGCCGACCTGATGGGGATCTCTGTCCCGGACCACATGGATGTTTGCCAGCCAACGTCAGCCGTGGAGCTCAGGGAGTCGAGACAGGTGCTTTGACAGCCAAAGGTGGTGGGGTTGATCCTGGTGCTGACGACCAATCTAGACAAGAGGTGGAGGGGCACAATGAAGAGAGTGCTGACAGTAAGACAAGCGAGGCCACACCAGGAACGAAAAAGCATCGGGAAGGACGAAAGTGAAGGAAAATGAGGAGGGGCGGGGAGGGAGGAAGAGAAACCGCACCCCTCTCCCCACGTGTGATCTGTTCCCCAAAGCAGAACAGCCCAGATCTCTGCTCCAAAACATCCTCTTTATTCAGCCAAGAGGGGAAAAACAAAAACAAAAACCCCACGGTTGTAAACAAGTATGTGAAATATACAGGTTAAGTTACTCATCGTCTTATTAACAAAATAAAGCTCTATCTATATTTACAGTCATAAAAAAAAACAAAAAAGAGCTGGTTGCTTGGGCACATCTGGGGCCGATTTACAGAACGGGGGATGATTCCTATTTCCAATGCATTCCTGCCTGTCCAGTCCCCTTCCTCCCGTCCCTTCCCCCCTAGCCCCCCTAACCTGGACCCCAGGGGCTTGTCAAGGACACCACAGGAGGGGCAGGTATAATAAATAATGGAGAAAGGGACCCTTACAGGGGCTGAGCTCTGCCGTGGAAAAGCCAGCACCGGCTGGGGCAGATATGCCACCGGGCCTTTGAGGGGATCCTGAGGTTCAGCCTACCCGCACGCACCCGTCCCCTCAGTTCGGTTTTGCCCCGAATCTGGGGACCACTGTTCACTCAGACGCTCTCTGTCTCGCATACACACGCGCCACTTTCTGACAGTGCAACCTGTGCTGTGCCTACCTTCGGCTGGACACCAGGGTGACGGGACCTCAATTCACTACAGGGGGTTACGAGACAGAACTCTCGAGAAGCTCTCCCTCTCCCAGCATGGCTGACTTGTGCAGCAGTTTAGGAAGGAGACACTTTTCTCAGCCTGGGGATGCCCCCTCCCTGGAAGTTGCTGCACTGACAAAGGAACAAGCAAAACAAACCACAAGAGATTCGAGGTTGCGAGGAACGAAGCCCAAGCCAGGAAAGGGGCCCACGCCCCAGGCCAGAAGGGGAGTGCTGCATATAGGTGACAGCAGTTGAAATAAGGACAGCAGCAGGTGAGAGAAGAAGAAGAAGAAAGAGGGCCAGATCCTCAGCTGGTGTAAATCAATCAGCTTCAATACAGCTATGCTGATTTAGACCAGCTGAGGCTCTGACGCACAGTTCTTAAGCTGGATGCAAGATCGAGCGGCCAAGTCAGGTCAGCCAGTTGTTGCCATGTCTACCCTGGAGATTCAGGGACTCACCCCATTTAACCCAGGCCTGCCTGGGCCAGTAGTCCCTCCATAAAGGCAACCAGTTACAGCGAAGTGATCTCGGGCAGCTCTTCTCCAGGGGCCGCGTGTTCCCTATCAAGGCCCCAGGCCGCATGCCTCTAGCAGCCACCAGCTGGGGCGCCAGAGTCCAGAGATGTGCAAGCAAAGCAGAACCCCCCTCCAATAACACGATCCTGAGGGGGAATCTTTGCCAAGCAGCATTAAAGCCAGATCAGGGAGGGGGCGGAGAAGAGAAACACCTGCAGAGGACCACCTCCCCTCGCCTCCATCCCCAGCACAGGCCAGGGGGACATCCAGCAGCTCTCGCTGTTAGCGGCCACCTGAGCTGCTGGGGCTCTTCCCTCCCACTGCAGCCTGGGCCATGCCAGGGAAGGGACTCTGCAGGTGACAGGATCCCAGCTGTCAGAATGGACCTCGCCTTCCTGCCAGCCAGGACTAACTCCCTGCCTATGGGCTGCTGGCTTGTTTTGGATGCGGTTTCAGCTCTTGCCACCAGGGAGAGCCAGGGTCCCATGCTGGGACCTGGTTCCCAGCCCTGAGGCATGGCCTGCACCATACCTCCAGCCAGGAGGATTTGCTTGGGGGAGGTGAAGAGAGCACAGCTGGCATGCTCCGTTGCGACAGTGGCTGGCAAAGTGTGTCGGCTCAAACGGATTTGCAAAGCTGTAGGAGACCCGCAAGAGCAGCACAGGCCCCCCGGTAGCCAATGGGGTTCACCTGCGGGAGCCGCAGGGGAATCCCAGCCCGAGGGTCCCAGTCTGCTACAGGCACCGTTAGCCAATGCCGTGCCGCGGGGACAGGCTGGGGCTCCGTGCCCGTCCCATGCCGGGAGCTGAGCCCTCTGCAGCAGAATGCCCTGCCATGCCGCTGCAAAGAAACGGGCAGCAGCTTTATTTACAAACTGGGCCAGAGCTGTCAGGAGGATAAAAGGCTCCTCTGAGACCTTGGCTCTTACTCACGCTAGTCAAGAGCTAAAAATGGCTCCATGGGAATTTACTGGCAGGGTTCAGAGAGCGAGGGGGGGAACGAGAGAAAGAAAGGCCCGAGCGAAGGAGCAGGGGGCGAGGGCGGGGCGGGCTGGCACACAGACTGAATGAGGAACAAGTGTTCCACCCAGACATTTGCTTTGGAGAAATGAAAAGGCCCCAGAGAGCCTGGCTGAATGGTGGCAACTGTGTTGTTCCTGCTGCAGCTGGCAGGGCCCCGAACAGGTGAGGATTCTCCTCAGCTGGCTGCACAACAGGGCCGGGATGGGGGGGCGGGGGGAAGACAATGGACAAAGGTCTTCCCAGCCGCTGGGGTCTTTCCTTATTTAACCCTCGCAGAGCCAGGGCTGCCCAGAGGCAAATGCATTTGTAATGCTGGGGGCAGGTTAAGTTTTCCAGCCCTCTTCCCCCATCCCCACGCGTCCTGTTAGCTTAACGGCAGGAGAGTCTCGGGAGGTGTTTCCCATATGGGCTGTTTGTAGCTCACTTGGGATCCTCCACCAACTGCTCTGAGCCCCACGCTCCAAGCGGGCCTGGATCTGCAGCCCTAGAGAGAGGGCTCCCATGAAGTGGGTTTGTTCCCTAGCCAGCAGGGAGCCAGGAGGAGGTAGCGCCCGTCCCCAATGCAGTGGGGGACTCCGGATGGACCTTGGTGCTTAAGGATAAGAGGGAGTGGAGGGAAGCCCACCCCTACCTGCATCTCCTCTGTGCGGCGATTTCTCCCCCACAGGCCTGGCTCTCCGCGCACAGCATGGCTCAGCCGAGGGGAGCTGGGCTCCTCCACATCCAACTAACCCTGCAGCACCTCACCCGCAAGCCCGTCTTTAAACCTCCTGCTGCTCATGCTGGCGAGAGGCCTGCCCGGCAGGGAGCCAGTAACCCATGCCCCTGCAACCTCCGGAGGGAGAAAGCTGGATTCCACAGGGGCAGTTTCTGGATCCGCTGTGCAGTAGCTCCCCACGTTCACAGCTCCGCCGTCCTAGGGCTGCATCCCCTCCCGCTTTAGCTAGCTTTTACACAGCCTTGGGATTGCTCTGCCCCCATGCTGAGGGGCCAGGCACCTCCCACCTCTGTGCCACAAGGAAATATCCAGATGTCAGCTCACGCCAAGCACCATCCCCGTTGCTGCTTGGGTAAATGCATTATACGGCAGGGCTGGCACCTCTTCCTTCTGGGCGGGCGAATGAGCCAAGGCTCCCCCCATGCTGTGCGCGTTGGCACGCACACTTCCCGTTGTCCCCCGCACACCACTATATACATCCAGCACAGCCCTGCACGCCAGGCCATTCGGGGGGCAAGGGCGGCCCAGCTGCAAAGAGCTCTGCACGCAGAGGGGTTCGCAAGCGACCCCCTGAGTCTAGTCACTTCCTAGATCAGGGAGCCATGCTGTGACGGCAGTTCTCCCCAAGCCCCCATTCCCATCTCCTCCCCACTCAGTCAGGTCTTCAGTTCCAGTCCCAGGCGGGGGAACGCTGCAAAATCTGCTGCTGCTCCCCGCTTCACACACGCGCACCCCACCCCGCCCTGGCTCTCTGCTCAGTCTGTGAGCACCACCAGCTCCCCGTCGCTCTTGTCCTCGCCCTCGGAGTCCTCGTCCTCGCTGTACCGGTACATCTCGCCATCCGCCACCGAGTGCCCGTCCTCCCCGCCGTCGCCCTCTTGCGACTTGAGGCTGCGTGTGTTGACGATGACAGGCATGTTGGGGTCCATGCTGCGGGGCAGGTAGTGCTCCACCAGCGGTGGCGCCAGCTGCATGCTCACCGGCCTCTGGTACAGGACATCTGATGAAGAGGCTTGCATCTGACTACCCTGGGGCCTGCAAAGCAGGAGATCACAGTCACCGTCCCTGGGCATTAGAGCTGGTTGGGAAAGGGGCTCCCACCCTCCCTTGGAAAATTCCAATGAAAACGAAAAAAAAAAAAAAGGCATGTTGAAATTTTCACCAGAAAATTAGAGTTTTCAGTGGAAAACCCCAAACCAGAAATATTTTGGCCAAACACAAATATTTCAATTATGAAAGGCTGCCGTGGTGTCTCATGGGAGTTGTAGTTCTGGTGTCTCATGACCCCATTTTCTTCTATAGGTTCGGCTCCCTGTTTGGACAACACCTGCCATGATGCACCCTGGTCTCTCCTCATGGTGAAAGGAGGCAGTTGAATCAAGGGAGATGTATTCCGGCTGAGGAGCCCAGCTCGTGGGGGAAACTGAACTACATCTCCCATGAGGCACCCCAGTGGCATTTTTGAACCAAAATGCGTCAGTTTTCAAGAGTTCTGTTTTTTGACGAAAAATCCAAAATTTTCCCCGGAAAGCAGAAACTTTTCATAAAAAATGTCATGCAATTGAAAACTCTTATTTTCCATTAAAAACAGTTTTGAGGGGAAATCATTGACAAGCCTTACTGGGGATTCTCTCTTCCTTCTGGTCTTTCTGGCCCCCAGCCCCTTTGCAGTATTGAATTAACCACCTTTCTCTCGGCTATCGTATACATGGATAGATACAGCGCAATAAACTGGCTAGCATGTCTGTGCACCACTACACCTTACTGGATGGGCTCAGCTGTGTGTCATAGAACCCGTAACTGCTAACAGCTAATGGAGAGTCTCCTTTCCAACCAGAAGTGGTGCTTCTAGGGCATGAGGATGTGGGGTTTCATCCTCACTACACCCAAAATAAGTTCTTAGTGGCCAAGGTATGTAACACAACGACTACTGGGAGATCCTAGGGTTCCCCATTGCCCTGGACATATACTGACACTGCTAATCATGTCCTGCTGATCTAACCTGCACTGCGATTTCAACAGGATGCAGTATTGCTCTTCACTTCCTATCTAAACTTCTGTGCAGCACTGTTATGCCCTGTGTTCCACCCCAGCATTGTTTGCAATTCAGCAGCTGGCAGCTACAGACAAAGGCACTTTTTCAGGGCGGTGGGGGGGAAGGGGAAATGCAGGTATATGGGGACCAAAAGAGATGGAGCCTCACGCTATCAAGTAGCCCTGCCTGGTGTCTTGCCGTCTGTTCCTCATCAGCGCCTTGTACTCGCCCACGCGCAGCCGCTTCCCCTCCACGATGCAGGTGCGCTTTGGCCGCGGCTTGTATTTGTAGTCGGGATACTTCTCCAGGTGCTGCCGGCTCAGCCGCGCCTGCTCCTCATAATAGGGCTGCTTCTCTTGGTTCGTCATCGATTTCCACCGGGATCCTGGGAAGAGAGAATGCAAGGTAGAGAGATTCACTGAGCTGTTATGTTTGCCTTTTGAAACTCCTCACCATCCGTGGCCATCACTGGGGACAAAACCCAGGTCCTCCTCCAATGCCTCTAACATTTGAGCTGGAAGAATAACCATATTAGCTGGTAGCAGTAGTAGGCTGTTATCCACTCAAGTTACCTGCCACTTGATGCAGCACAGATTTTGCAGCACATTCTGTTACACCTTTAAAGCCCTCCCTCCTGAAACTGAACAGGCTGGGTGGAGGGAGGAAGGCATTAGATAAGGACTCTCACAATCTTCCCCAAACTCCCAGAGTGGCAACAGAAGCAGCGGGGATATTTCTTCTCTCCACCTCTGGGCCTGAGCAACAACCAAGTGCCTCACCAGATAAGCGATTCTCCAGGAGTGCTCCCAATGCTTCACAAACATTAATGAAGCCTCCCAATCCTCTTCAAAGGTAGGTCCATATCCCCAATTTTACATATGGGGAAACTGAGGCACAGAGCTTCGAGAAAGTGATTTGCCCAAGGCTGCACAGTGAGTCTGTGTCAGAGCTTGGAAAAGAATCCAGGAGCCACAATGCTTTAGCCTGCTACAGTATCAGTCCTTTCCTTCAAAACACCATGGCTAGTGGTCCAAACAGTAGTCTGGGAGCAAGGCAGCCCAGGGTTCTATTCCCAAATCCCTCTAGAGCCTTAAGCAAGTCATAATTTTCCACTGCCTCAGTTTCTGCATCTGTAAAATGGATGCACACAGCACTTCCCACCTGTGAGGTGCCTAGCACACTGCTAGCTCTGTAAAATTAACAGTCTATAATAAAGCATCTCTGTTTGCCTGGGAAGTTCCGAGTTTAGAAAACCAACCAAATTAAATAAATAAATCCTTCTTTGGAGAAGGCTGCCATTAGGGTTAAGGCACTGGATGGAGACTCAGGAGATGGGGGTTCAATTCCTGGCTCTGCAACAGCCTCCATCTGTGACCTTGGGCACATCACTACATGGGAAAGTTTTGCTACATGGGAAAGTTTTGCTGGTTATACCAGTATACTGTGGTTATATCAGTCTAACTCCCAAGTGGACACTTAAGAGTGGGTTTTTCCATTTAGCTTAAACCCATTCCTAACTAGCTTCAGTTAAATCAAAGTAAGAGAGTCCACACGGGACTTTGCACCGGTGTAACTGAACCAATTTAAAATTAAACCAGTGCAATTTCCCCATGTAGACAAGGCCTCAGTCTAGGAGCTACTGTGCTAACAATCAAATAGACGTTATGGAGGCAGGGGAAGAAAATGTTATTTGCATACAACGACATCTGAAAAAAAGAGGAGCCACTCAACTCAAGCGACTTGTGCAGGACATTGTCTTTGATTGGCAGGTGCTGAGAGGTATGCCAAGCCGCAGCAAGACAATGCAGTCACAGGGGACACAGGATATCAAGGGCACAGAGGAATGTAGGGCTATTCCACGGAGCCTGCTCCCATTTAAATGTGATTATCCAGGCCATTGTTAACAGCCAGTCCACCTGTCGTGAAAGAGAACGCCTCCCCCCGCCCTTCCCTGCCGCTGACCTTTCTGCGTCACCTCTCCGTCCTGGATTTTTGATTCTTTTTCCCTCACAAAAGGTATGGCAAGCAGGTGCTGCAGCTAAAATAGACAGTCCTGCCATGTGACTCAAATTCCCCGGGCTCGCTGACCTTTGTTGTGATCCCTGCCAAGGTCCAGAGCAGGCGGGGAAAAGAGGGGAGCGGTGCACAGAATGCAGGCCAGATAGAAAGGGAAGGTCACACTCAACCAGCAAGCCTGGGGAAGGGGCAGGAGAGAAACACCTTACTTTTGTCAAGGGAACGGGGCCTGCTCCCCAGAAAATAACGGGGGCCTTTGGATCAGGCCTCAGGGTAAAAGTGGGTCAGTTCAGATACAAGACAGACCCCTGCTCAGAGCTAGACAAAGTCAAACCTTACATCTGATGCCCCTTCTCTTGCCCTCCCCTTTGTCCCAGATGCTTTCATGTCCATCGTGCCACGGATGCTGTGAATACACAGACATGCACAGCTAGCCCGCACAGGAGCTTAGATCTCACCTGCTGCACCGCGACAAAGTTTAAAGAATACGGTCAGCGTAAGGGGTCCCACGCTCCTGGCAAAGTATAGTCTCAGACTCATCCTTTCTCTCCTGCCTTTTACACTACACCCAGCTCTCCCTACTCCCAGAACTGCCAGGGATTGGGGGAGCGGAAACTCTCCCTTCCAGTACAGCCGTATGAACCTCACACTGCCCTGGAAGACTATTGTGTGTCCAGTCTAACCGATCCACAGCTGCAAGGCAACGAAAACCAGCTGAGAGCTAAGCCACTCACAGGAGACAGAACACAGGTTCTACGGCACGCAATCCCAGTCGGTCCCACTTGTTATGTGTGGATGGAGCGACGCACCCGCCAGCTGGCAAACACTCAAACCATCTCTACCTCTGCCTCGGCTGTTACATTTCACATCAAAAAGCAATAGTAAGGTTCAAACACAATGGGTCCGGATCTCTGTTGCCTGGAGAGTTATTTACACAAGTGCAAACCGGGGGCTTTCCAATCCAATTCCTTTGTACCGATGTAAATACTGTACAAGGCATAGGGAAAGGGAGAATCCAGCATAGATCAGATATGAAATATGCAGGAGAACAAGTGTTTTGGGAGTAACCCCTAGCTGTGCACACAGCATAGCACTGACGGTCTGTCACGCTGTATATTAGGGTAAAATGCCTGCAAACGCATGTCACGTTTGTTCAGATTACCGACCAACTGCATGGCATGTTTTACCCAAAGATCTCAAAGCACTTAAACCTGACAACACCCCTGTGCAGTAGGGAAATATTATACCAATGGGGAATTGAGGCACAGGGGTGTTAATGGACTTGCCCCAGGTCATACAGCAATTCAGAGCATGAGCTGGAATAGAACCCAGGAGTCGGGACTCCCACTTCTCTGTTCTAGCCAACAGGCAACACTCCCATAGAAGTATCTTATGCATAGATCGCCAGGACCAGCCATGCCTCCGGAAGATACACACGGACAACCACAGACTGGGCAAGTACCAGCTCCATGCCTCTGGATACAAAAAGACACCCACCACTAGTGTTTTCCACCTCTGCTAAATGTGCAGAAATGAATACAGGCTGCCAAAACAAGAACCTCACCAGTTATTTAAAGCTACATAATTACATTAGCAGCCAGCACACCACAACGTGGCCGTTCCTGACAGCCCCCAAATGCTGTGGGTTGCCATAAGTAACAGATCAGATCCTAACATAGTGATTCTTCAGAGGGAGAAGCTTTGTTCATTGCAGAGCTGCTAAAAGGAGCAAGAGACCAAATTAAAAGCATGCTCTGAGGGTAACCCACAAACCCCTGCATTGTGCTAATGCGCACTCATTACTAGCAGTCTGGATGGACTCCTCAGAGACCACACCAGAGGCTTTAAATAGCAAGCCTACCGAAGCTGGGACAAAGCAATTCGACACGAGACCACGGCGCGGGGTGCATGGTGAGGTGTGTTGGAGGCCTTTGCAGAATGCTATAGTCCAGGGGCGTTGATACACGGAGCAGAATAAAGGGTGTGAGGGTCTGACAGACACTCTTGTGATATAAAAATCTATATGAAATATTTACACCCAACACTTAAAATTGTAAAACAAGACACAGTGACAGGGAAAGCTCAGGATTGAACCCTCATGTAGAGAGAGTCATTACAATATTCTAGAAAGGTAAAATCTTATTACTGTCACCTCTTGGTTGGTGCAGGGCTCTGGGAGTCAGGACTCCTGGGTTCTGTTCCCAGTTCTGGGAGGAGAGTGTGGTTCAGAGCAGATCAGGACTCCTGGGTTCTATTTCCCAGCTCTGACAGTGTTATGATCTTGGGGAGGTCACTTATGATCTTGGGGAGGTCACTTAGGGGCTAAATGCTGTGAGATCCCATTGTCTTCAGCGGGATCAGATAGCAGCAGCCAGCCGCTCTGCAGGCTGGAGAAGTTTTGCCCTTCTGTGGAACAGAGCTAGAAGAATTTACGTCTCACAGAGCAGGGTAAGGCTTAATGAATGTAAAAGCGCTTTCAGATGTTCCGATGAAAAGTGCTGTAACTGCAGAATATTATTTGAATTAAAACTGAAGCGCATAGTGCCAGGTGTAAACACGCCTGCCCTTCACCTCCGGATTTATTTGGGGCGGGGGGGGGAGGTGTCACACCATGCTTATGCCACAAATGCGCTGAATTTGGTGGTATCAGACTACGCTCTCATGGACATTTCCCACACGCACGTCACAAAAATTGTCCCTGTTGTCTCAGTCCAGGGGACATTCTGCAGCTTCACAGCAGGGGAATGGCTGGCCAGAGTTCAGGTGCATTGGCAGGATAGCAGGTGTCTGGCTGGCCTGGAAGGAGGTGCACTGGCAGAGCGGTCGGGGGACTCAGGACTGGACTAACGGGGTTGGGGCAGATCGGGAATTAGGTACACGGGCAGAGCTGGGTGGGGGAAGTTTGCTTGCACTATTAGTCCATCACTTTCATGAGCCCCATGCCATAGACCACCAGGGAAGAAGCTTCCTTTTACAGCTGCATTTGCACGGCCAGTTCTCTGACCCCTGGCCTCCCGTCTGACTTGAGCCAGGATTTGATCTGGGTTCTGGTTTCTAGCCTGCGACACTGAGGATCATCTGAAAGAAGAGTGGGGGAAGGAGGGAACCAGGGTTGATAAAAATCAATGATTTTTTTTTTTAATTTAAATCGGATTTTTTTGATAAAATGCTTTTTGAGGAAAAAATCTATCTAAAGATAGTTTTAATTAAGATACATTATAGCTCAAAGATATCTCATCATGGAATAGGGATTATAAATTCTAATTCTATAGCATGAGACAGTATATTCATGTAAAGTTTAAGAAAAGTTTTGTAAATGAGTTCCAGTAGTTCATGGATTAGGGACGCAATCTTACGGGGTTCCAGGGTCTTCTGTACAGAGTATTTAGGTTAATCTTTCTATCTACCCAATGGGACTCAGTGCTCAGTCTAGAAGATACCATCATAGATGCTTAGTTTTGCACTTCTCAAACTGGATTTGTCTCCAGAGATAACAAGCGTGTTAACAGCAAAACAGTTTTAAATTAATTAATTAAATAAATAATATACAGAGGTGAGAAATAACAGACCTCAATCCTATTGTCCCTCTGCAAATTTGTGTACACAGAGCCAACCCCTTACCTCTCTCTACAAGTGCAAAATTTCAAAAAGTTCAATGAATAGAAGATTCTTGAGGGTGGAATAGATCTGGACAAGGAGAAGGAGTCTGGAGATAAATGTGAGAAGAGAGGGACAGGCAGTAGAAACAAAAGTGTAACTGTTTGAGCAGCATATTCCAGAAATCTTGAGGTCTTTCTGAGTGTAGCCTTCATTGATTTGAGATCTACCATACCATTCTCTCACTAGAAAGGAAAACTTATAATGGCAGCAGGCCATAAAAGAGTCCCAGTTTCGGAATAAGACCCATTCAAGAAATATATGTTTGCTGATGATGTTTTAAAGAAAGTCACACCAGTGAACTGGTGGAAGTCACTTAAGCACTTGGATTCAGAGACTGTTGAAGTGATAATCTCACTTTTAACAGCACTAGCTTCTTTTGCTGGTGTAGAGAGAATATTTTCTTCCTTTGGACTAATTCATTCCAAATTGAGAAATCGTTTGGGACCTGAAAAAGCAGGAAAGCTTGTTTTTCTTTTCCAGATTATGAACAAACAGGAAAATGAAGGTGAAGACAACTGAGTTAGCTGTAAAAGCCAATATTTTAAGATTCTCATGTTGACCTGGCTGACATGGTCAATTTAATTTTTTTTTTTTTAATATTTCTTGTAACTATTTTAGTTAAAAACAATTTTAACAAAAACAAACCTGATTTTAAAAAACTGGAATGTTTAATTAAATTCAAAAATTCATATACTTGTTTTGTTAAAGTATTATATGTTTGCTGTTGAAGAAAAGAATCCAGAATACATAACGTTGTTGTTTTAGTTAAATAAAACAATTTAAAATGTCTGTCTGATGATGTTCTCCTCCTAATACACATGGCAAGAAAATCCTCCAAATATTAATGTTAACCTGGTGAATTGGAGACATTTATGAAATCATTGGGAAGTGAACTATCTGCTTCAATTACCTTTGGTAAATGAAAAAAAACAAACAAACAATCATTCATTTTCTGATATAGCTGTAAAACTAATTTGAAAAGTTTTCAAATAAATCACGTTAAAAATGTATAGTGTGTACCTTCTAAAAATGAAACCTACATCTGTCTCTGAGTTGTGAAGAATTTGTATTAAGGTTAGAACAACCAACAAGAATGCACTTTTATGTAGAAATCCATGATTAAATTGAGTCTTTCTGACTAGTGACTTAAATCAAATCCTTCCTGGAGGGAACATTCGGGCTGTGGAGCTGAGTTTACAATCCATCAATGAACGGGGCTCAGGGAAAGCCCAGCTGGCATGAGAAATATCCTGGGCTTTCCTTCACTGGGGATCATTGTCAAAGTGAGCTAGCTCCTAGCTGCCCAAACACCTGCCATTCCAATTCCAGCTCTGACACCAGGGAAACAAAAGCCTGCCGCTCTCCATCATGTCCCACCACTGACCTCTCCACCAGGGAAGCTTTCTCCTCTGCACGATTAGCTCATTCCCACAGCTCTAATGTTTCTCCACTAGTCAAATCATACCAGATACCAGTGCATCTCACTGGTGTCTTATCTCCCTCTCACCCCAGCTAAGACATGCTTAGACAAGCTCAGAAAAGATTAGATAAGGATGGACAGATAGCCTTGTCTTTTGAAGATTATCTCCTCACTACCAACCCCTCTTTCCATAGCCAGGAACCACTCTGGTTCTTATCCTCAGAGCTCACACGCTAAGCACATTTAGGCCTGGTTGATGGTTGGCATCGAGGGAAAGCACCAAGTGCTGCAGAAAACGGGGCAACATCTGATGCTTTCTCCCAAAAAACAATGCACAGCTCCAGGACCCAATGTGATGCCAAGGGGCACCGTGCTGCTGGAGAGATTTTGGGGACTTTGGGGAGAGATGCACAAAAGCGTGGTCCTAGCCACTTGTGGCCAGTGAAGTGATATTCAGCACCAGCCTTTCCTTCCTCCTCTTGGTGCAGAGTGGTGTGTTTTTATGGCCCTGCTGCTTTGCCGGATCAGTGCATCCATGTACCGGTTTGGAGGATCCAGACTCTTGCAACAAGCTGTCCTGGGAGAGAGGAGGGGGCTGCTTCTGTCATTTCATCCTAGCTCAGAGCCCCTTGGCCAGCTATAGGCTGCATGGCATTAGCAGTAGGCAGTGGCTGATGGCTGCATGGGTCAGCAAAACAGCTCGGCAGATTCCACATCATTGGGAGTAGCCCAGCAGGGAAAGCCCACCCCACCCTCGCTTGCCCGCGGGACATTTACCCAGGATCTTGCTGATACTGGAGTTGTGCATGTCCGGGAAGGCCTGCAAAATCTTTCGCCTCTCGTCCTTGGCCCACACCATGAAAGCATTCATGGGCCGCTTTATGTGGTTGTTGTTCCTGGACTCGGGGAAGTGTCGTGAGCCTGTTAGGAGCACAGCAAGGAAGAGCCAGTTAAAAGACAGGGAAAGTGAGGACCAAACACAAGATACAAAACGGTGACCAAGGTGGTAAGAGTCTCCCCTGCAAGGGGGTTTTACATATAAGAATAAGGGGCACTTGATGCTGCACTGGATTCTCACCACAGAGACCGAGGCTCAAATCGATAGCCTCCGTTTTTAGGAGCCCAACTGGACAAATCCTGGGGTTGTGAGTTCTCAGACCCTGTGGAAAAATAAATCTCCCGTCTTTAAGAGCCTGATTTTTCAGGGGTGCTGAGCACTTGCAGCTCCCCTGAACTTTCACTGGAGTCAGCACTTCTGAAAAGCAGGCCCTGGGTGTCGCCTGTCAGGCACTCAGAAGCTGGGGCACGCAAAGCTAACGGGCGCTTTGGGGAAGTCTGGCCTAAGGGGACTGGCTGGGTCTTAGCTCAGTCCCTAGTTGACATTTAGCCCCTTTAACCTTTAGGAAAGGCTTAGCATCGACACCGAGGGGCCTCAGCCGCACTGGGGGAGGGGTCCCCGACTAGAACAGCAGAGGCGGAGGTGAGAGCAGCGTGAACAGCCCGTCTGTACTGTGCACGTCTCGTGCCAGGACTTTTAGTCCATCACTGGCATTAGTCAAAGTCAGTCCACGCACAGGCACTTGGCCGCCCCACCTGTGGGGCCAGAGACCCTTGAACGCCTTCCCAAGTCATGGCCCATCCCTCAGGCCACCTTCCCTCCCGCTGGCTCTTTTGGACCAATCAAGAGCCAGGATTTGGCTGTACCTGGCCAGCTGAGGAGAAGGGCAGGGACTGGCTCCTGTCTATCATAAGCCCACCAGGAGCAGCTCCCACACCAGTGGGCACAGGGGCCATGCTGGCAGCGCTAGGGTGCAGCTGTGGTCCGTTGAGTCTCTGTTGGCGTAGAGATCCCTTGGTGCAGACCACCCCCAGAATCAAGGAGCCATAACCTGCTCCCTGATGGTCCCCGCCTCAATCTAGCCTTTTCTCAAAGACTTTATGCCACCCTTGTGGATGACATAAAGCTCCACCCACTTCCATGACATCATTGTCTCCATAGTAACTAACAGGCTTTGAGCAAAAGGATCAAAAATTGACTTTTTTTTTTAAATGAAGATGAAACCACGCAAAATAAAGTGGAATTAAGTGAACTACACAATGGTGCAAGATGCCACGTTTCTACTTCCCCTTTCTGAGCCCTCTGGGGGATGGGCCCAGCCACAAGTGGTTAGCGTGGCCTTCCCTGGCTGCCTGCCTCCTCTCTTCATGGCTTCCTATGCCTCGGAGCATCACATGTTCACTCTGTATCAACAGCGCCATTTAAATACAGAAAGTGCTAATTTAGCTGTTACACTGACCATCCCCATCAGCTGGGGAGAACAGCAGAGCAGGGCTGCAGGAAATCAACCAAGTGACCACAAATGAAACTCCTACCCATCTCAAATAAGCACTTCCCTTATATTAGGTCTTTGCTATTCTCTTCTGGCTGTTTATTTCAACGTATGTAGCGCAACCCGAAGAGAGACACGGGGCTAGGTAGCCAGGTCAAGAAAGAAGAAGGGGTGGGGGAAGAACGGAAAAGGAAAAAATAAGAGAAGAACAGAAGAAAAGAAGGAAAAGTGATGCATTTTCTCCCATTCAGCCCAGCCCCAGGAAATCCCCACTGCAATGGGTGTCCAAAGTGCTTAGCACCTCTCAGGATCAGGCCCAGAGTTGACTTTGGAGAAAGCCTCACACAGAGAATGTGTCCTTACCATCCACATCGCAGGTTAACATGGACTCGTCCAGTCTGTGCATGCACGTCTCCTCCATCCGCTCCTTCATGGGCGAGGAATCCAAGCCCATTTGGTCCTGCAGGCCCGTGGAAAGCAGAAGTTATGGCCAGTTACCAACACAAGTAAGGTCACTGGTGGCAGACTGACCGGCAGTGAACCATCCCCCATGGGAGCATGTCCAGCACTTCCTTGTCTCATGGGCAGGCAATCCAGCCAGCAGCTCTTGACTGGGCAACTGTCAGGCAAGGACTTCAGCCATGTGCACAACACAGGGAGGAGTTTCAGACAGGATTGCCTGGGTTCTAGTGTGTGGTACACAGTCCCTGAGATCCACTCCCTGGGTCTCCGGCATACACCACACTCAGCATCGTCTACCTGGGGAGGATGCTCCACTCCCAACCGGCAGTGCCCTTATGGAAAAGGGGGCCTATACGGTATAACAAGAGAGACAACCAACAGCACTCTGCAGACATGCCTGGGAACCTCAGTAGGGTTTCATAGGAAATGAGGTTCTTTCTCCAGAGGGTGTTTCTCAGCCAACCTACGGAATGCTACAGCCTGGAGACAATTCTCCATTCAATTCTAGAAGATAGTCTGAAGGAACCTATAGAAAAGGGATTTTCTATTACATCCTATAGGGCTCTTCCCCTAAGCCCCCCCTCCTTTATATCCATTCACACCCTCCCCCTGGTCGCTCTGCGCCGAGCTGGCTCCTCTCAGATCTCCCCCTTCGACCAGGGACCAGCCCCTTGGCACTGCCAGTCCCAATGTCACTCACCTTCCGGTAGGGGTTATTCAGAGAGCTCTCCGTCGCCCCGCTATGGCAGTGCAGGAGTTGCCGTGCATCCTGGAGCGCTTTAGTGATGGCGTCCCCCTCTCCCAGAAATCCTGAGGATGAACACCCAGCGCAGAACACGTCACAGCCAGCACCTTGTCCTTGCATAGGCCCCGTACACCCAAGAACGAATGGGGTTACTCCCAGCCATCGGAGCCATGAATCTAGCTAAGAGCCATCTAGAGCCTCTAGTTTCTCATTGCCGACACATTCCCTATTAGCATCGAGCAAGGGAAGCAGAGGGTTCAAATCAGAAAGCTTGGTCTCCCACTATTCCATCCGCACCACCCAGGACTCCAGCTACTCCACCCAGGGAGCCCTCCAGCCTGGGTGCTTCTTCCCAGTAGGTGGTTTTCTTCTTCCTCTGGGCATGGAGCACATTTCTTCCTCCACTCTGGATCTCTCTTTGGGTGGGTGGGGTTTGAGAAGGCTGCCTAGAGACCCTTCCATCTCCCAGCATCAGCACAGACAACTCGGTTTCTCCCAGAGAGAGTCGCCCATCTTGCTTTCCCCAGAACTGCCCTGAACATCAGAGCAGGCAAGTCCCTGAACAATGGACCAGCTCCCCTGGACTAGGGAGAGATTCTCCATCTCCCTCCTCCCCAAGGGGACAGAACCACTAGGATCCCGCGAGTGTGTTTCCTCTGTAAGCAACACACCCGAATGACAGAGCAGGCTGGGGATGAAGGCAAGGGACGCTCAGCAGAGAGCACGTCTGAGGGTACCTACCCAAAGGCAGACTGGGAGGGCTGGACTGAAGGTCCCTCGTGACCCCGTGGTTAGGAGTGAGGGACCGGCAGCTGCTCATCTTCAAGCTGGGTGAGCTGGAGGCACTGGAGAGCTCAGAGCTTTTGGGTTTGGCCGTTAGGTTCAGTGGCTGTGAAGACTCCTGAGTGGAGGGGAGGAGACAGGGAGAAGGGAAGAGTGAGGCACGTCCCTGGGTTATGCTGGGTCCCCAGGAGGACGGCAGACTCGGGACAGTACCTGCATCTGGAGGTGGCCTGAGCCGGCGGGTCTCTTCAGTGTCGGAGGGGGAGGGCTGTGCAGCAACTGCATGGGGTACTCCACTGCAGAGAGGACAGCGAGAGGGAAGTTGGCAAATGAGGTCACAACAGGTGCTTCGCACGCAGCCTGCTCCCAGAAGCAACGGGCAGGTGGGATCTACTTAGGCCTTGTCTGGGCCTGGAACCGGCCCCGATTTCCAGCCCAGCACAGTGGCACTGCACGAGAGATTTGCACGGGGGGAGCTAACCCCTGCTAGAAACCAGCCTGCCAGCGGGGCTAGTTCAAAGTGCAGACCCATGGGATAGCAAGGATTCAAGTATAGTACGATTATTTCTATTACGGTCGCACCTAGAGGTCCCAACTGACCTAGAGAGGGGAAGGGCAGCGAGTTCCACACTCTGCATGTCACCACCCTGCCCAAGTGGCACCACAGCGCGCCGGCAGCGAGGTGGCCGGACCAGCTAATCCAGCAGCCAGTCCGCGCTCAGCTGTCGACTTGCACAGCACCAAGGACTCTGCAGCCAGATTCAGTGACAACAGGAAAGCCGGCTCACACCGCCTGGGCTTTCAGGAGTGGTTTCACTCCCACCCGGATGGCCAGCCAGAGATGGGCCAAGGTGACCTCAGTCAGATCACCAGAAACCTGCCAGGGAAAGCAATTTGCCTCCCTACCACCAGCCAAAAAAAATCACGGTTTATCTCCCCCACCACCCCACCCCATCTCAGCTTCTTAGACAACTTTCCCCGGCTCTCCCTGAGCTTCCAAACCCCGAGTTCGCAGCCCGAGGAACGGCAGGAAAGGGAGAGTGCCCGGATTATGTAGAGGGTATTTCTGAGGGGAGTCCACGCTCCCACCCAGACCTCTTCCCCCACCCTTTGAAAGCCACCTCTCCCCCTTTCTGCTCACCGCAGTCGCTTTCCCTGCCCTGATCCCCATAATACTGTACCCCCTCTGCCTCCCTTACCTGGTTTGCAAGGGATGGGCTGGATGGGAAGTGCTAGCTGGGAGTCTGAGGTCACAGGGAGAGGCTGGTGGCTGGGAGGAAAGGCTGGAATCATCACATAGGGCATATTGACCTGCTGGAGAGAGAGAGACCAAATCACCTTTGCAGGACAGGGCAGCTGGGCCGCGGGGGGCTAATCCCCACTCGCAATGGTAAAGGAGTTTCCCATGCAGGCAGGAGCCGAGGTCGTGGGGTGAAGAGGAGGGGGCGCATTAGCGCTTCGAAGGGGGACCAGAGTACGGACTGCGCAAGGGGGACAGGGCGGGAAAGCTCCCCCTTACCTGGATCTGTTGCTGCAGCAGGTTAATCTTGTGCTGCTGCTGAATGAGCTGCTGCTGCTGCTTGGCAATCTGTCGGGGGGGGAAACAGCAATGATACGGCGGCTGGAAAATGCCGGCTAACCGAGCCTTCCAAGGGCCATTAGCCTGGGCTCGCCTCCGAGGGGCTACGGGAGGGGTGCCACGCACCGAGGCCTAGCAAAACAAGCCACAAACACAACTGGTCTGCGGAGACGCCAAGGACATAAGGGCAACGGAGGGCTCGGCATCTCTGACGGGCAGGTTCACGAGAGGATACACCTAGGACTGCCAGCATCCCCCTGGTTAGAATGTGTCCCCCATCCCCGTGTGGTGATCCCCAGAGGTGGGGTAAAGATACAGCTGCCAGAGAGGGGCCTCTTAACTCAAGGCGTAACAGTGCTGAACTGGCTGCGTGGATGCTCTCATTTGGGTAGCTTAAGTCAAGCAGGTTTAAACTAAGCTAAACCGCACTGCTCTTCAACTGCACTGAGAGGGTCTGCACAGGTATTCGCACTGGTTTAACTCAATCGGGGTACGTCAGTGTGTAGACAAGGCCTTGGGCCTTTAGCTCAAGCTGTAGCACCCCAGGTCTAGATCTGAAGGATCCACTGATGACCAAGATGATGGTCATGATCCTTCCACGGTGAAAGAGAAACATCCCCACTGCCACCCCAGCAAGCTCTCCGTCCTGACTGATAGATTCAGCCTGCCTCGCTACCCCAGAAGCCCTGTATCACCTGAACAAGGCAACCATCAGCCAAATCCAGGAGCAAGCTGTTTGGTACCTAGGGGTAGGCTCAAAAATTGTCCCCTACCTTCCACCTGGGAAGACTCCCTGGGCCAAGATGATCCCAGCTTGAAAGGACAGAATTATGACAATGTTTTTTTTTAAATCATGAGAAAACAAAAAAGGAGCCTTAAGTCATTTAAAAGCTATATTTGAACTTCCCTCTGGAGGAAATAAAAGGGAGACAACAGCTGGGATAAAGGAAGGATTAGTCACCCCATTTACAGATGGGGAAACTGAGGCACAGAGAAATGCAGTGACCCACGTGAGGTCATGCAAGGAGTCTGTGGCAGAGCCAGGAATTGAAGCCAAATCTCCTGAGTCCCAGCCCAGTGACTTGCCCACAAAACCGTCCGTCCTGGCACATGTCCCAAGTTTCCACCTGAAATTTGCTTTTATCTAATTTCATAAAACATGAAACACTGCAGCTTAATCCCCTGGAACGGATCAAGCACCACAGCCCTGACACTAACTGTTGCACTAGCCCCTGGGTGCTTCATTTAGCCTTAATTTGGAAAAAGTCAAAACAATTCCTCATTTTGTAAACAGTTCAATTTTCGGTTTGGAAACGACTTTCCATTCCCAAATTTCTTTAAGTTTATTAAAAAAAAAAATTCATTTTGAAAGCTTTAAAATGGTCACAATGGAAACAAAACATGTAGCGTGTCCCGACGCAATCCCCGGCCCCCCGCCCCCCTCCGGAATTGCCAAAATCTGATATTCACCTGGCTTTATATTTTATTCCCTGCTCGGTCCTGGTGCTCCAGCCAATTCTGAGGTGCAGCCAAGACGGTGGGAAGCCCTACCAATGTGGGCTACCTGCCCTGGTTCTGAAACTAACCCCTTGGGATGGGAGACAGGGCATGGGAAATAGATACCCCAGAGCACTGGCCAAATACCTGCTCCTGTTGCTGCCGAGCCAGCTCCATCTGCTGCTGCTGCTTCTCAAACAGCATGGCTGCCATGTTCTTCTGCTCCGAATGGGCCGTCAGCAGCTGGTCCCGCAAGGTGGAGAGCTGGTTGATCATGACAAGCAACTGCAGCTCCTTCTCCGCTAAGCTCTCCTGGGTTCCTGGGCCAAGCAAGTAACCAAACAGAGGAGGGTGGGTAAACAAGGGCTGGCTGGCTGAACAGATGATACCCCAATTATTCTACACAGTTTAGGGTACGTCTACACTGGTGTCAGAGGTGTGAGCGCATGTAGACATACTTGAGCTAGCTGTGAGCTGGCTACCTTGGGTACCTGGGGGAGCACCAGATGTACAGCCCCACCCAGGACCCTGGGTATATACTTGAGTGGCTAGCCCACGCTGTCACGGCTTCACTACGACTGTCATTCCAGCAAGCTAGATCAAAGCTCGCTGGGGTCAATACATGCTGCAGTCACACCTCTAACTGCGGCACAGACATACCCTTAGAGCAGCCGCTCTCAAACTGTGGGTCGGGACCCCAAAGTGGGTCATGAGACCGTTTTAATGGGGTCGCCAGGGCTGGCGTTAGACTTGCTGGGGCCAAGGCCGAAGCCCGGGGCCAAAGCCTGAGCCCCACCACCGGGGGCCAAAGGCCAAGTGCTTCAGCTCTGGGTTGTGGGGCTCAGGTTACACGCCCCCTGCCTGGGGCTGAAGCCTTGGGCTTTGGCTTTATGCGCGCGCACACACACACACACACACACACACACGCACCTCCCCCCCCGTCAGGGCAGCGGGCTTGGGCTTTGGCCCCCCTTTCCTGCGGTCATGTAATTTTTGTTGTCAGAATGGGGTTGCAGTACAATGAAGTTTGAGAACCTTGCCTTAGAGCCAGCAGAGAGCTTAGCTGGGACTTGGACACAAATTCTCTAGATACTTTATTGGAGGGGTTGCATTGTATTTCATCCCTTTAGCATGCACTCTAGTGAGTCACATATTTGAGTTCAGACCAGATGAATATTCACTAGGACTGGTCAGAGCTTTTCAACAAAATTCTGATGAAAATTGTTACTGACATTTCCAATTTTGACCAAAACCAAAAAGTGGGGGAGGGAGGATGTAGGCAAAACTTGCCCCCCATTCACACCCCCTTTCCAACCTGCTGTAACATTCATACACACAAGACAAAGGAGAAAAAGGGCAGGGGGCAGATGGGAAGTTAAGGGCCCAGGAGGGGATGGTAGTTACTGTACTGCTCACCTTTCACCTCTTTGGATTCCATGGTGTTTCTACCCAGAAGCCTTTCTTTCCAGTCACTGGAAAGTAACTTCTCAATGGTTGGCATAACTGTCACCATAGGAGTGCACAGGGTGAGGGGAGAGAGAGAGAGAGAGAAGCAGGAGAAACAATTTTAGTCATGGCCACTGATTGTCATCACTGTCTATGAGTAGGGCCCTACCAAATTCACGGACCGTGAAATCTGGTGTCCCCCATGAAATCTGATCTTTTATGTATTTTTATCCTACTATACAGATTTCACAGCGGAGACCAGCATTTCTCAAACTGGGAGTCACAACCCAAAGGGGGTTGCAGGAGGGGGGTGTCACAAGGTTATTGGGGGAAGGGGGGGCATAGTATTTCCATCCTTACTTCTGTGCTGCCTTCAGAGCTGGGTGGCCAGAGAGCGGCGGCTGCCAGCCAGGTGCCCAGATCTGAAGGCAGCGCCATGCCAGCAGCAGCACAGAAGTAAGGGTGGCAATACCATAACCCCCCTACAATAAACTTGTGACCCCCCCCCCCCCCCACACACACACACTTTTGGGTCAGGACCCCTACAGTTACACCACCATGAAATTTCAGATTTAAATCTCTGAAATCATGAAATTTAAGATTTTTTAAATCCTATGACCATAACATTGACCAAAATGGACTGTGAATTTGACAGGGCCCTATCTATGAGGCTACACTGCTTATCACCAGTTCAGGATCTTGTTCAAAGTATGTTTATTTTTATACCAGAGGCCTCTTTCAAAACTTTAGAAAAATAAAAGATACCCCCAAAATATAGGACCAGGATAAAGCTGTCCGTAGATCAGGGGGATTTCAATGGAGACAGATGATCAGAAACCCTTCTTACCCTCTTTCAAGTTTCTGTTGAAATCTAACTTTTCCTGGCTGCTGACGGCAGGCTCAAACGCAGACCTCCTGGAATCTAACGCATTGCTCACAGGAGACCGGGATTCCTGCAATGTACAAAAAGTGACTCCCAATTTCCCACCTATCACCACAAACCTCCAAAGGGATAAGATTCATAGGTTCTAAGGACAGACTGGACCACCGCAAACATCTAATCGCCTATGTAACACAGGCCAGAGCACCAGACTCCATAGCTCCTGTGATGGGGTGAAGAAGGGGGGAGAGAAAATACACTGAAGGGTATAAAATACCATCCTGAGCTCCGCTTTCCAAGAAATATCCCTGCGCACTCCTGACATAGACCCTCTCAGAGGCTCTCAAAGCACTTTACAAAGAAGCAGTTTCACAACCTTTCGAAAAAGGCAGGATGCTTACAGATGGAGAAACCACGGGAGAGGGTAAGCAACTTACCCACAGTCTCTAAGGAAGGGCCTGACAGATTCTACCACTGGAATGCGTTACCTAGGGAGGTGGTAGAATCTCCTTCCTTAGAGGTTTTTAAGGTCAGGCTTGACAAAGCCCTGGCTGGGATGATTTAACTGGGAATTGGTCCTGCTTCGAGCAGGGGGTTGGACTAGATGACCTTCTGGGGTCCCTTCCAACCCTGATATTCTATGATTCTATGATAATGGCATGGAAGGACTCTCATTGTCCTTAATGGGCTATTGAACAGGTCCTGGGAGAGTAGGAGGGGTAGGAACAGAGCCTAGGAATGCTGGCTGGCATTTCCAAGGAGAAGTCAATGGGTATTGGGTGCCTAACTTCTCTGGGCTCCTTTGAAAAGCCCAGCCTGCCTCTGAGCTCTGACCACTAGACAGCACTTCTCAACTGGAGACTCCTTAATCCTGACCGACACCAGCCCCATGAGCCTCTAATGCTCTGAAGGTGACTTATTCTTTTCATGCTGCAAACACTTGTTTGCAATCGTTTTCAATTATTTATTTAGACTGCTATGCCTCGCTGCAAATGCGACCGCCTCTGGGAAGGCAGGAATTGAAAGCAGCAGGGTCTGAGGCTATGCAAGCGGGAGTGGCTCAGCACCCAAGAGCAATTAAAAAGGGAAAATTAAAGCATAGCCACAGGTTTCCCCAGCGGACCCGGAGCCGCTTCTAAGGCAGCACATCTGTTCTGGGGCTGCTGGCTCTGTTCTGAAGGCCGTTGTTCAAATCCCAAGACTGACTCAATAATATCAGGAATGGGCAGAAAGCCTGGGGGAGCCTCAAACTTCAGCTTTATTTCCTATGGATAAGATTAAATGCAGGCAGTGGACAGGGTAAAAACCATTTTCTCTTGCCTACAGACTACATTGCTGCACGGCCGTGGGGTCTAGGTTGGAAAGTGGCATTATTCTCTCAAGACTAGGAGGACAAGTTGGCTTCTGTCTCCAACTACTGGCAGGAAAGGGTAACCTCATAGTGTCAGACAGCGCAGAAAGGTGGGAAGAAAGATGGTTTAGTGGTTAGGGTGCTAGCCAGGAACTCAGGAGACTGTCAGACCTCTGACATACCCTTAGTATGCTTGAAGACTTGGTAGGCCAAAGGAGCTTGGTTACCAGAGTGATAAGTGCATTAGAGATTCCTGGGTTAGACAGATGAATTCAATAGCCAGACCTGGGGTCAGCAGGTGCAACTGCATTCAAGGCACAGAAGTATACCACATGGAATCCTATTGACTTCATAAATCAGCACCGAATTTGCCTCTATGGAACTGCACCTGCTTACAACAGGTTGGGATTGGGCCCTGTGAGTTGGGTGGGAAATGGGAGAGCCCGAGCCTGTAGGCAATGAGGAGAGAAGGGACCCAGGAGACTTAGCCCAACCTGTGGAAGAGTCCGGGGGTCAGCACTCTCTCTCAGTGACAGCGGCACTCCGTGCAAATCGCTGGAGTGGGGATCGGAGCTGGTGGGTCCTCCTTGGGGGGACTCATGGCAGCTATCTGTCTTCTCTTCCGTCTTGATGGTGCAGTTCACCATGTTCCCGGCTCCATCGAGTTCCAGGTGGGGAGAAACAGGGTTCCTCATGGACATCCTAGGGGAGGAGAGAGAGGTCAGCGTGGTGACAGGGCCAGAGTGGTTGTGCTGGCCATACAGCAACGGTACCGAAGTTCTGGACACAGAACTGCTAGGAGCATGTTTCAAGAGGGAACAGCTCAAGAATAAACCAGTCAGTGCCTCCTTCCTCCCAGCCTGCACAATCCAAGAGCTTAGGTCTCTGCACTGTTTAAATGCACATTCAGCACTGTTGGCAGGAAGCTTGTCCCCACAGAGGGACATCTATGCAACGGTGTAACAGCTATTACTCCTTCCCTCTGGCTCCTAACAGACCGCACTGCATCACCCTTTTGCTCCCAATTCCTTCAACAGCCCTGCATCACAGTCACCCCCCTGGAGCAAGTACGGGAACCCACTGGATTCACTCCATCTGGCTGGTTTGCTGTACCACCAGGAGTGGGACAATGGTCTTGAGTTTTGCTGCCGTTTGCAGACCCCATTATTTGTAGTTTCCTTAATGTTCCCTGCTGAGGATACCAGCTCCAGAGACCAGAAGCTCCCAGGAGAACAAACCCAACCACCCTCCTGCGTGTGATGCCATGCGGTGACGTTGGTCTCGTAAAAACCAAAACGCATAGAGTCATGGGATTTGGGGCCAAAACAAGTGCGTGAACTCCTGAAGAAACAACCGTACTTTGTATTTAGCTAGCCGCTTTCCGGAAAGGATCCTGCACCACTTTATGAAGTCTCACAACCCTCCAGAGCACGAGTGAGAAGAACAGTGGTACCCATTGCATAGATGAGCAATCTGAGGTGCAACAAGTCATTGACAAAGCTGAAAACAGAGCCCGGGAGCTCTGGCTCCTATTCAATATTGGTCAGAGGACAGGATACAAGGAGTCAGGAAACCCAGGTTCTGCACCCAAGCTCTAACACTGAGCTTCCCACAGTTATATAGAGAGTCGCTTTCCCCCCAGCTGTACATGAGAATGCTTCAACATGCTCTACGAAGATTAACTCATTACCTTCCACACGTACACCCCCAGAAAGAAGGCAACTGTTCTTATCCCCACATTCCAGATGAGGCTTGGACAGGTCAAGGGTCCAACTTTTCAAAAGATGCTGGGTGCCCTTAACTCCAGTGGAAGTCAATGGGAGCTGCAGGGGCTCAGCTCCTTTGAAGAACTGGGCCCAAGGTGACATGCCTAAGGATATGCTGAACCTGCAGGAGACTTGAGGAACTCCTTGCTCCTGGTCTTGTGGCTAGACCAGCCAGACATCTACAGAAGGGGCTCCCAACTACCAGACGGCAGCACCAAGAAAAGTCCCCAAAACGCCAAAGTCAGACATGTTTCCTGTTGAAAAGGGAAGGTAAAACACCAGTCCCACTCAAGTCAATCGCAAAGCTCCCACTGACTTCAACAAGGCCAGGATTTCAACCAGATTAATTAGAAGAAGCTTCTTTTACCACAAAAGTCTCTCTCCCTCCCTCTCTCAGGAGTCCCCAGACCAGGGTCCCTCGAACCCACCCAGTCTCCTGTCTTTGCCACTAGCCAGTGCCAGCTGCTTCAAAGTAAGGTTTAAGAACAGCCCGCCCAATAAGAAAGTTTCTTCCTAACTTCCACCAGCTGAAGTTTGGCTGGAGCCAGGCTAACACCCCCGCCCCCTTCATCCAAGTTTACTATAAAAGGTCAGATTCTCCAGAGGAACACTTGGCAAGCAGGACGCCAGGAGAACCCTGTGCAGGTGGCTCTGCTCAGGGGGTCAGGAAGCAGAAATAACCACTAAACATTACAAGGGATTTAAAAAAAAAAAAATCAAAGTGAGTCAAGGCAAAAGGGGAACCCGTGCCTGGGAAGTGCCTGCAATTTAAAGGGAGATAAAAAAAGCATCCATGTTATTTGCAAACCCATTTGCACTGTAGCAGCTACTTGTGGTGCCACAGGCCACAGAGTCAATGCTTCCAGGTGAATATATGACAATCCAGGATATCACCACGGCTCGTCTCACGAGCCAGGTACGAGCCCCGTGCTCACTGGTTCTACCGAGGCAAAGTCCCAGAAAGGACTAGACATGTCTATGGGGAAAGAGATCATCTACAACTGCTCTAGCAGGGATTTCCCTAGTAAGAGCCACCAGCCCTGATGCCCCAGAGCATGAATTAGTCAGCAGCAGGGTACCAGGAAAAAAATTACCCCTTCCCTCACCACTCCCTCCAGAGGGAAATAATGAAAATATAGGGGCATTAAGGAGGGGATTTACGCTCTCCCTGACATTGGCCACTGTTGGAGACAGGATCCCAGGCTAGACAGACCACTGGGTCTTGTGCCATGGCAGGAGGAGGAATACTGGACTAAATGGACCGTTGGTTTGGTTGTGGCGCGGCAGGCGGAGGGATACCAGACCAGACGGACCGTTGGGTCGGTTGTGGCGCGGCAGGCGGAGGGATACCAGACCAGACGGACCGTTGGGTCGGTTGTGGCGCGGCAGGCGGAGGGATACCAGACCATACGGACCGTTGGGTCTGTTCTGGTGCTGCAGGTAACGGGACACTGGGCTGGACAGAGGGCTAGTTACGCTCTGAAGTGGCAATTCTTATGTTCTAAAACGTGACTTGATGGAGACCCCCAAAGACCCCATAGAAAGAACACGCACCTGGAACGATGCTGCACGCTCCAGGCCATTTCAAGCCAGAGAAGGAGGGGAGTGAGGCCAGAGCAGCGGCTGCGCCGAGGCTCTGGGGGCTCTGGAAAAGCGCAGGGCAGCAATTACATAACAAACAAAGCCCAGCTCAAGCTGTGAATTAATCAAACCGCTGAAAATAAAACCTTCCTCTCAGGAACTTCAAACAAAAGAAACGAAAACAACAAGGCCGGCTGGGTAATGAAAAGCCAGTGCTCTGAATAGGGGACAAAAGGAAGTGGAACAATAGGGTGTTGGACAAAAGCAATAAAGTAAAGGGAAGTGTGACAGCTCAACAATGGGGCACTGTGAACGCCAGAGTTTCTGATCTTAGCAGGGCTTTTTTATCTCAGTTCCCTGCCCTTCTCTGAACAAATCATTGCGCTTTCCAGGCTATTGGGTTTCCTTTTGGCTTGTACAGTAACTCCAGTTGGAGACCTACATCTTTTAATTCTCATCCCTAGCACAGTCCTGCTTCTCTCTGGCCCCACAGCTTTCCCACCCCATCCCATCCCCAGAGACCGAACAGACTCATCCCCGCGAGTTGGAGAGGAAGGTCCTGAGAGACTGATCAGGAGACTGATCAAGAGCCCCCACACAGGGGCCCCTGATAAAACACATCAATTACATTTGCTAGACTTCAGCCAAGGCAAAAACGAATGTGTCTGAGGACAGCTCAACGGAGGAGGATTTTAGCCTTTGGTAAACCCCATCTAGAGCATTACTGTTGAGGGAAGATCTCTACCTCTCCGAGCCACTTTGGATCATGTTCACAGGTGTTGGCTTGCACAGGCTGGGTAATCTCTAGATTCCTTATGACCAAACCATCTCTTTGCTCTTAGCCTTCCACAATTTAGCGATGTTGACTTCCCTGCAACTGACTATGATTGCGGTCTCTCAGGTTAGACTCATTCATTGGTGGCCATTAAATATCCCCTGGCATTTTCTGAGAGAGAGTAGGGGTTGGCCATAGTGTTCCAGGTGAAAATTCTTCCCACCTTCCAGTTGTGGAGCACACTGGGCATCTGTTGGTTTCTACCCCAGAGGGGGCTTCATTCCAAGTGAGCTGTCACTCTGGAGAGCTTGAGGAGAAAGGTACAATTTAAATGCACATTATTAGTTAGCTCTTTTCTTCTTTGGCTCTGAGAGCAGCTCAATTAAGCCTCAAATCCTCTGTCCACCTCCCATACAGTCATTATTATTATTCCTGTTTTACAGATAGGAAAACGACGGCAGAGAAGTGTGGGGATTTAAGCAACTTGCCCAAGTTCACACAGCAAGGGTGAGGGAATAAAAGCCAGGAGTCCAACTTGCCATCCCTACTCTAACCACTAGACACCACTCCCTGCCTCTGAGAGCATTCCAGGGATGGGTAAAGGAATCCAAACTCTGGGGTTTCCTTGCTTTCTGCTCATGCATGGCCAGTGCACTGGTCCAGTCAGGTTACCTTACGTCGGCACTAAGTGCAAAGCCAGTATCTCCTAGCATGGGGCAAGTGAGTGTTTCAGTGAGAACTTGAGGTCTCCCAACCATCTGTCAGAGGGTATTTAGTGCGGTGCATGACCTGGTTCTTTAGCCTTTCACCAGAGAAAGAGACTTGGAAGAAAACATCCTGAAAGCCTCACAGCAAAAATGATATACTTTGAGACTAATAACCCCCGCCGAGTCTGTGGTGGATCTACACTGCACGGGCACACTCAGCACTGATGGAAGCCCGCGACTCAATCCCGTTTCCTGTAGTTCTCCTTGGGTTCACCTGCAGCTAAACCGCAAGCCACCCATTGCACGGGAGGATGGATGGGTCTTTGGTTAGGGGGCTAAGCTGGGATTCGGGAGATCTGGGTTCAATGCCCTGTGCTGCAATGGGCTTCCTGTGTGCTTTTGGGCAAGGCACGTAGTCTCTTTGTGCCTCAGTTCCCCAGCAGTAGCATGGATGGGTATAATAGCTCCGGGGTGAGGGGGGAGGGAGATGAGAATAAACTTTCCCAAGCCCGGAGAAGTTCCCAGGAAGGGCCCCTGGGCTGAGGAAGGAGCTGCACTGGCAGTGGATGCTTGCTTTGCCAGGGCCCATGCTGCCACAGTCCAGCTGAGAGATTCCGCCCCCAGGGCGGTCAATCCAGCATTGATCCCCCCACCCCCATGACATTCTCTTGTGCGTGCATGCGCACACACACACACCCCAATTCATTTTCAGAAGACCTTAACTAACCTAAAACGGTTGGCCTGAGAGAACTGGGATGGGACCATCTAGGCGATCTGCCCTGTGGATTCACAACAGATCAGGAATGGAAATTAACTGAGCAAAGGGAAAAAAAAATATGCAGGGTCTCATTCTAGCTCTTATTACTGCAAAAAACCTGTTCCATGCACAACCCCATTGTGCAGGGGAGAGGGGAGATAAAGACTAGCCTGTTCTTGTCATAGGTCTCTCTCCTTCTCACTGGTATGTAGCCCTGTAAGAGGGCTGCCTTGTCGCCTGGACAATGGGGAAAACCAGGAACAATCGGTTTGTGGCGCAGTGAAAATATATTCATTTTTAAAGAGCACACAAAAGGAAAGTTCCATTCCGCCGGCAGGTCAGATTTCCATTGTACTTAACCTTTCTGAGCCACTGGAAGTTTACTCTTAAAATAGGCTTGTTACTTTGATAAGTGTCTGTTTGAAAAGGGCCTCATTGTATTTTTATTATACAGTTTGCCGAACAGAGAGAGACAGAGAGAAAAGAAACCCAGTTATCTTGTTACAGGGCTTGTTCCACTAACAGGCCTTTTCTAACAGTCTCAGCTACTCTGCTCAAGAGACTCTTCTGTTCAGCAGACAATGGGAACAGGAACAATTGGCTTGGCACATGGAAAATGTCTTCATGTAACAGATCTTCTCCTTTAATGATTCCTTTTTTGTGGTGGGGAGGGAGAATTGAGTGAACTTAGTATCAGGGAAAGATGCCAGTCTGAAAGGCTGAAGTCTTCCACTCCTAACGCATGTCCCGAACCATGGCTTGCTTGGTGCTTGGCCTAGGAGGAATGACCTCTGATGGGTAGAGGAGAGTTTGGTCTACAGGGCTTGTAGTTCTTGGATACCCTGCTGAGAATCCTAAGAAGAGCTGTCCCAAGGCTGAGTTTGTTTGGGTGATGTGGACACTTATCCACTAGCAATATATGGGACCAGATCCTTCACTGGTATAAGCAGGCTGCCTCATTAGAGGAGGCGGGGAGTGTGAGGCTAAACCCCTCTTTAGCATGGTGAGGATCACGCTTAAGCCCATGTCAGCTCAGTCACGCGGCTGGGCCTTGTGACTCACTCCTGCTCAGTGCAGAGGGCTAGAGCGGGTGCTTCACATCAGCTCATGCAGCCGTCACTTGCACTGCAGCACCACACCCTCCTAGAGACGATCTGAGCAACCCCGTGGTGGGAGAGCTTTGGGAGACCCCCAACAACTGCCTGTCTCAAATCGCCCTGCTGTGTTGACTCCCTAGGGAACTTCTCCCCTTCAGGCTGTATGCTCGTTGACGTCAGTGGAGCTAGGCTAAGGAGCTGGCCCCATAAGTCCAAGGACTTAAAGATCTTGGGATGGTGACAAAATTTCCCAACAGTAGCTGTGCGGCTTTTCTTTCTGAATTATTATTTCTTTATGGTACATCCTGCAATTCTCCCCCTGGGTTGTGCCACCCTTCCTGGCTAAAACTTGATCCTATCTCTCCTGTTTATTCTGTAACAGGATGGCTCAAAATGCCAGGGCAGACTCTTTAAAAATATCCACCCCTGGAGTGGAACCACATGAACTTTTGGAGGCCTCGTATTCAGGGAGTAGCAACTTCACTGGGGCCAGGGCCTTTACCAAAGCTACTCTGTGGCCATATATGGAGTTTCTCTCCGTAGTTACTGGTCAGCAAATGTTAACTTGCTTGCATTAAGACCGGCTTGGCTCAGCTACACAGGACGGGGCCTCATACAGACCTGGTTCGAAGTAGGCCCAGGATGTTCTTGTTCCAGCAGGGAAAAGAGGGTGGTGCATGATCGCTGCCCTCCTCCTTCATCCCCTGGGTAAAACTCACTCTTGCTGATTGTCTGGTGTGAAATGTTCTGCGGACACTAGTGCTGGCTACAAGACACTCTCTTGTTCCTGTTCACAGGCACATAATGAAACCAGCGTGAGGAATAGAAATCTCCAGATTTCTGCCCCAGACACCTAGGCAGAGACTGGAGGGTGATTTCCAGCCTCGCTTCAGCTGAAGCATGTGATAAGACCAGGGAGACTGTCCCCCATGCAATCAGTTTCCTGCGATTGCAGGGAGTTAAGCTGCGTCCTCCCTAAGTGACATAAAATAAAACCTGTTGAGGAGGAGGAGGAGCAGGGTTGGGTGGGACAATGCAATAACAGAACTTCAATGGATACTTCCATGTCTATTGCACCTTTCCGTTGGAGGGTCTCCAAATGCAACAGATCCCGTGTGCTGGCCAAGGAGTGCCTCACAGTGGCAATACAACAGCCCTGAACCCCGGGGACAAATGCTGCTCCTAACACGCAAAATGGGTCAAATGTTTCCCATTATTTATCCCACAGGAAAAACAACTGGCAATGAAAGAAACGGGGGCTCTGAGCGTCCAGCCCCGGTAGGTCCGACGCGGTCTTGCCAAGAGGATGTTCCGTGGAGAAGCTGTGTGCTTTGGCAGCACATGCAGGAACATCTGAGGAACTTCCAAACCACATGTGTTCAAGGAGGGGTCAGTCAAGGCAACTACGCACCTGCACCAAGTGCTACGGGGTGGGACGGAATGAAGGACAGAGTCTAGCAAGGCATCGAAGAGCAGCTGGTCCCTTCCGCTCCCTGCAGTAGAGAGGATATGCTCCCAAGTGCTTGTTTGAGTCCCACTGCAGCGAACATGGTTCTGGCTGCAGCATGCACAGAGAGAGTGGCGCACGCACACACAGGACAATACATTCCAGCAACGTTCAGCTTCCCCAACGATGCACCGGCGTTTCTGCAGCTAACCCAGAAGGGAATGCACAACGCTCATTGAGCCTTTTGAAACCCAGCTTTAAAAAAAAAAAGGTGGGGGTGGGGGGGGAAGAAAGCCACATCCAAACAAACCCTCTCAAACAGCCAAAGCACAGGATGAGCAATAAAAAGGGTCCAATTAGAGGCAATCACAGCTATTTGTTACCCTGGCAATTCCAGCCCTCCTTGTCTCAGAAGGAGAGGACAAGTACATACTCTGCTATGCCAACTGGTTCCAGTATTGTTTGAGGTTAAAAATAAATCCCTTCTCTGGCAACCGTAATGCTCTCAGCTAGGTGCTAAACCTACACCAAGGGGACTCCATTTGAAAGGGCTCTTGCAGCAGCCAAAGACGTGGAGACCGACTGAACAGTGAAGGCCCGGGAGTCAGCATGCTCAGATTCTGTTCTGATGCTGGCTCCTCTCGGTAAATCACGTGGAGCCTGGTTTTAAAAAGAGGTCAGGGCCTAATTTGCCAACTCAGCGCCCGCAACCGGGGCCAGATTTTCAGAGGAGTCAGCATCCAGCGTGCATAGGTCTTCTTATTCAAGTGCCCGAAAGGGAGCCACGTTCTTCTGATGTCAAATGAAAGGGATACTACTTACCTATCGCTGCAAAGGAGCTGGTCATTCACACTGCAAGAGACTGGGATGGAAGGGGTTAACCATGCAAAATATGATACAAAAAAAAAAAAGAAAAAGAAAAAAAGGCAAAAAAAAGTTCAAAGCAAGAGCTGGCCAGGGGGAGTGGAGCCAGGTGGGAAAATCCTCTTTAGAGCACGTTATTTATTAAAATGGTCTAAAAGCCTGATCCAAAACCCAATGGGGTCAAAGGCTACGCCTAGATGGCTCCACCACATGGCTGACAGGGCCGTGTAAACGTCGCACGGCCTACGGGGTGTGAACCACAGTGAGAGTGGACGTGCTGTGCTTTGACTGCCCTGGGTGGACGCTCCTGGTGTGACCTTAAAGGTACCTAGTTCATGTTAATGTAGTCCTGTTTTCAACCCCCAAAGTCCAAACTGAGGGGCCACGTAGACATAGCCTTTGACTCCACTGGGTTTTAGACCAGCCCTTGAGAATTCAACAAGCTCATGCATCAGGCCCTGGATGTGTTCACTCTACTTTGTTCTGTATTTACTCTCCTCTGAAAGGCCAGTCGCCAGACCCAGTGGACCAGAAGAGTTACCTAGTCTTGCCCGTTGCTCCTCCAGGCACCAACACTTTCAGAAGAAGGGCAGTCAGTCATTCCTAGATAAAGCACAACACCAAGCCCTTTCCAGGTGATAACAATTGTTCCCCATACATAACGACCATCTGGAGGTAGGGAAATCGGATGGCTCTGGGGATTGGCATAGGGAAAAGGCACTTCTTACCTCCGGACACAGAGTCAAATCCAGCCCAGGTTTGCATTGAAAATGATGAATGATTAGATACCCCTATGACCCCTGATTCCTGACACCACTCAACTTGGAAGTGCCAGTTCCTGATAGAAAATACATCTATCAGATCCTTCCCAGAGCTGCAGTGTTCATCCTGAGAGACCGAGAGTCTCCCCCACTTGGGACAGGCCCGAATTGAAATCCTGGTTTGGTGTAGCAGAGCACTGGGGAAAATCACAGCTCTAGAGAGAGCCCTGCTGGGGAAACCATCAGGCACAAGGATGAGCCCTTGGAAATCAAAAAGCCCCAGGAACAAGCTCCACAGCTGGGGAACTGCTCCCATGGACACCCTGCCTGCAGTCCCTGCTAAAGCCCAGCAGCCAAAGCACCTTGGCCCTCACATAGGAGGGACTTTTTTGCAAGGTACTTTTGCTAGCATGTGTCAAGGCAGAGAGAAATACAAATATATTCCTGCATTTGACCAGGGTACCTGGTGAGCTCCCCACATGAGCCCACCGCCAATCCTGACAACCAGGCTATAAACGCAGTAGCTGCAGGATCCTCCCTCCAGCAGCAACTTCTACCATGCCAGACCGGGACGACAGTCACCACAGGCAGTGAAAATCTGAGTGTCCATCTCCCTCACCCTCCCCTGTTGCATTAAACCCATCTCCCCATCTGCACACCGCACAGTTAACACTAAGCGCCACGGGGTGGCTGTAAAATACCAGCGGTCGTTGCACACTGCAAAAGCTGCAGCCTCCATGCACCCTCGAGACAGGGGAGAGAGGAAAAAATAAGAACACATATACATTTCTTCTTCCAGACACAGCTCAATGAATCCCTGCCAGCCACAAGGGGAGACAATAGCACATTCCTGCCAGGCAAACCTATTGCTTTCCTGCTAGACTTGGAATGTCCTTTCGGGGCATTTTCCGATCGTTTCCTCCCAGAGAGGCTTAATAAGCAAAAGAATAGACGGCTTCCCTCTGACACCCATTCCTCACACCCACAGAGAGGATATAACATCCCCGGACTCTGGAGAAGTACCCGTCATTTTATTGCAAGTCTTGCAATGTTTTGCTTAGATCCCCAGCTGCCCGAGTCATGTGATTATATTCATTTAAAGGAAAAGGAAGTTTCTAGCCACGTGGTTGTAGAGAAATGCTCCAACAGCAGAAGGCAAATAAAAAGAACCCAAAGTTCATGTACATATTAAATCTCATGATGTTTACATAAATCTTGTGATTTCGGGGAACGTGACCATTGAATTTTGGGACTGGCAATTCTGAGTTCTGAATTTAGACTCCCCGGGACAGGCCCATCTATCTGTACGGTACTAATATCTCTAGCAAGGTTAGAGTAAATTGTAATCTTTGGTGAAAACAGCAGAGACCTCAAAGAAGACTTAGCAAGCAGGGTTCTGTGTTTTATAGACCTGAGACCTAGACTGAATTATGGACCCTGGTAGGACATTACATAGATAGGCCCATTCAGAAATATACATCAACCACTACTAAGCATGCTCAGGGATTAATTTTCGATCAACAGGAGACTCCGTACTGAGAAAAGTCATAGATGGCAGACTACAGATCTGTCCAGAGAGCAGGTTGTGGCCATCCATCTGTGACTGAGCAGAGGCTGCTGTCTCTCACAACACACACACACACAGCCCAGACAAAGCTAGCTGCCTCCAGCATTGGTCTGCAGCCAGTCGCTGGAATCTAGGGAAGCATTTGTTAGCTCCAAACAATGGAGAGCACATTCCATGGGTCACTGCCGTGATCCAGCGATGGAAGGCAGGAGTTGGATGGGGAGGGAACAGGAACATTGCATAAACGGGTAACTGTAACCAGAGATGGCTGAGAAGATGACATGGGGCTACCCCATCCAGAATAGCTTTAGACTGAGAATCAACAGCCCAGCAATCTCATCAGCTGGTTTTGCAAGATTTTGGCCCAAGTAGCAACAACCTCATGGAATCATTTCTCCTCTCCCACAAGCCAAACCTCAGCAAAGCGGAGCATAATTCTTTAGCCAGACTGTGGTGCAAGGCTACCCCCGAGTCGTAACCCAGTCTGACTTTGTTGCTGAAGCAGGGTTGCATTCAGAAAAGTCAGTAAAGTAGGGCCAGCCAGTGAAGTGCAAAAGTTGAAATTTTGAAATGGAAAAAAAGGGACGCATTTCACAAAAAAAAAAAAAATCCACAAAAGATATTTTCTTTTCTTTTTTTTTTGACCTGCTCCAGTCCACAGCGCCGACAATGAGACACAGGGACTTCAGGCAACTGGCTACAGCCTTTGGTTTGCATCCACGGCAATTTACAAACACGGCTTTGGCCGTTGGAGGACTCCCATATCGTACCATGCATACGTTTGATTAAAGCAGCAGGAGAGAGTCTATGAAAGCATACAGTCCCTTCCTTCCTGCACGCCCAGGATGGAAGTCCCCCATCTACCTTCAAAGAGATGGTAAAACCTATTCTGTAACAAAACAGTGGACACACGGACCACATGTCAGCTAATCCACACACATCAGGAACAGAACCAACCTACAACTCCAAGAGCACAGGCCTTCACCATTGGAAGGGAAAATCTCTACCCGCTGTCGGTAGGAGGAGTAGGGCTTTTATCCTCTGTGTCGGATGCAATCTCTCATACGCTCATGTATCATCTTCGTAACCCTGGGTATTATAGCAATAGAAACCTTTTGCATTTATTTACCTGGAACTGGACCCTTCACTGCAATGAACCGTTCAGCCTTAAAACACACACAGACTCCTCGCATTTAAAACCTTACAGTGGCACCTGTGATCCAGGAGGGAAAACCACCCCATTTGCTTTCATGAAAAGCGACCAGGTAAAGAGGTTGCTGGAGACGCTGCAAATTCAGCACTGGGAAGTAGGAAGGTAGGGAAGCGATGGTAGCGTTTCAGCATGTACAGCGAGAACCAGGCAGCAGGCTGGCAACTGCGTCTTCGCAGCCTGTCTTTGGCAAGATGGTGCCCAGGGCAAATAAGAATTTGGCAGGCCCCCCCAAAATGGCAAGTGAGCAAATATTCACTGCCAGCTCCACCTGTTGTTCTGCTGCCTAACTCAAAAGACCCCCCTAGGGCGGTCCTACAGCTCGGGATCTGCATCCATGTCTCTTCTCAGCTGGCACTTTAGGGAGCTCTCTGCCTGTACCTGCCTTAGGAAACCTGCTGTTCTTTGCATAAAACCTCCCACCCTGAAAAATCTTAAACCACTTTACAGATATAGGCCTGATCCTGCCAGGGGCTGAGTACTCGGGCCCCGATCCAGCATGCTTGGCTTCAAGCATGTGAGTATGCTAGGGACTTCAGCACGTGGAAGGACAGAGCCCCAGCACCAGTGGATACAGCAACGAGAGGCAGCAGCCAGCGGGATGGGAGAGTGTACCTTGCAACTGTGTGAATGGTATTGTGTGCAGCAGCCCGGGCGGGGGAAGGAAGAGCAGTTTTGGCTGGGACCTGACTCTTGGGAAGGACCATACAGAACAGACGGGTCTTTTCCCAAACCTCCACAACCTGCACGGAGCGCCAATTATCTCCCCAAGAAGGGGAAACTCTGCCAGAATCTGAACCCATGGTTCCAGAGAGCCTGCATATTTCCAGCCTGAGCCATCCCCCTGGCCTCACTCCCTGAATGCAACAGGCTCCCTTCTCCTCTCCGGTGAAACAGAATCATACCAAAACGTGTGAGCAACGAGTCCCCTTTCAGCCACCCCCATGCACCTGCTAAAACTTTCCGACAGGGTCAGATGGAAACAGCCATGCTTTGCTTCAGTGCAAATGTCACAGAGACTAAAGGGAAAACGGACTAAGGAAGATGCACTGACTGTATTCGGGGACCTTCCTCCCAACACCTCCCTGCCATTCCTGCCCTCTCCCGAGAAGTGGCCTTACTATGGAATGGCCTACTTGTCCTAGGTACTTGCATAGCCCCTATTACTGCAGTATCTGAGTGGTTTACAGTCTTCAGTGTATTTGGCCTCATGACACTGCTGTAAGGAAGGGCACTACCAATATCCCCCTTTCACAGATGGGGAACTAAGGCACAGCTAGACTAAGCGACTTCCTCATAGTCACACAGGAAATCTATGGTCGAGTCGAGAACTCAACCCCGGTCTCTCAAGTCTTCCGTGAGCACCCTACCCGTTGGGGCGTCCTCCCTCTCTAATGAGCCTTTCTAAGAACCACTTAGGGAGGAATCTGCATTTCTCATCCATTGTCATGTACCCCATTATTCACCCTGGGTCAATCTGTTTCCCTTACTTGCCCACGTACTTCCTCCCAATGAGGACGACATGGGTCACAAACTTTGATTGGAAGGATTAGTCCCTTGGCCTCTTCTCAAGGGGGAGGAGGTGTTGTTTCCATCACTTAGTCAGTGGCATGTTCGAATGCACTTTGGAAAAGAGTACGGTTTCCCCCACCCATTCAGAGGCCAAGACTGAAACACCAGAAAAAAGAAACAGAGGGTTTCTGTTACGAGACAGCATTGGGAGACTGGTCAACGCTCTGGGTAAACTAAAGCAGTGACGTTCAGATTTTATATATAAAATCCTCAGATCTACCTAGTATTTCTAAGACAACACACGCCAGCATTGAAACAATTAAATAATTCAGAGGTGGGACCTAATCAATATCGCAGACCTGGGGAGGAGAAAAAACCAGGTCAGTCACTAAATTAAATTAAGGGTTTGCAGTATAGGGAAAAAAATTAATTATGGGGTTTCTACAGAGGTGAGGTAAAGGAGCTGGGAGAAGATGTGAGAAGACTGACCAATAAGCCTTAGGGTTTGTCTGCACTGCAATAAAAGATCCGCTTGGCATGGCCCTGGCTGACCTGGGTCAGTTGACTAGGGCTTGCAGGGCTAAAAATTGCAGCGTCAATGTTTGGACTTGGGCTGGAGTCCGGATTCTGACAAGGGGGATGGGTCTCAGAGCCCAGGACCCAGCCCGCTCCCTAACGTTTACACAGCAATTTTGTATTGCAGGGCAGACATACCCTCAGTGACATCTTCTGCACCATCATCAGTATCACTACGTATTTAGAGCCAAATACTGCTCTCACTTACTCCAGTGTCAATCCAGACTAACTCCACTGAAATCTCCTGGGCAGATCCTCAGCTGCTGTAAATTCTCCCAGTTCCATGGTATAAATGGTCATAGCTACACAGCGCTAAGATCGCTTACACCAGCTCAGGATTTTTCCCTTGGGCTTACACCATCGTGACACAGCAGAATCTGGCCCTTAAAGAGAAGAAATAATGTCTTAGAATATGCAAGTCTTTTTTTCTAGCAGGTGTGTGGAATATTTTAGCTCACTCTTGCCTACTCAAATTCAAACATTAATAGTGTGTGCACCCACCTTTCCTCCCCAACTCTGTGATGCAATATGGAATAAGCATGTCTCTCTCACCAACAGAAGGTGGTCCAACAAAAGTTATTCCTAACCCGCCTTGTCCATTTAATTTCCTTTCCATTTACTACACTGAGCCGGGGGCGGAGAGAGAAGGAGAAAAGGGAAAGAACAGACGGGGCAACCCTCACATTTCCAATTTGAGTCTACAGGGAAATTTTCAATTTGAAACAAAATTTTCATGGTCACACATTTCATCGAAAAATTCTGCGATTTTTTTGGTTGGCAGGAAATACCATTTTTCAATCCGCCGTGCACTTGTCTATGTGACACTGAATCTATTCCTTCTGCAGTAAAAAGACAGGTCCTTTTTTTTTTTTTTTTTTTTAAACACAAAGAAAATAGTAAATAACGAGAAGCGTGGGAAACACAGAAATGCAGAATTGGAAGGGACCGCAAGAGGTCATCTACTCCATCTGCCCACATTGAGACAGGATTAAGTACACCCTAGACCATCCGTGACTGATATTTGTCTAACCTATTCTTTAAAACCTCCAATGACGGTCACCTGTGGACACACACAATTAAGTTCAAGCTCATTTAAGGTTCTTTTTCAGGACACAAATTCCACAAACTAGGGTTTAAACAACGAAAAATTAGAATAAATGGCATTTTTCCATCATATGCTATCTACCTGCTTTCACCTTTGGAAAGCCACCATTTACTAATTTAGAAGCCTGGTTACATGAAGGTGCTGAGATCGGGTTGGAAAAAAATTGACAAAACAATTTTCAGTGAAAAGGAAATGAATCTGTTGGCAAAAAGCATTGCTTTGTTGTAAAACTTTGAAGGAAATGAACATTTTCGTGAACATATTTTTCCCCCCGATTTTAACAAATGATTCAATTTGAACATTTTTGTTCCGTTTCAACTCGAAAAAGTGGTGTTGCATTTCATTCTTTGCAGCTTTCCCTCTCTCCTTTTTTCCACGCGCCGCCCCCCCCCCCCCCCGGGAGAAGGGGAGAAAAAACCCCAAAATAGAAAGTTACAACAAAGCAAAAAAAGTCATTTCCCCCCAAAAAAATTCTCAAAAAAATTTTGAACGAACCATATTTTTCCCCGTTGCATTCCACATTTTTCAAGGAAAATATCTGCCATTTTCAATCAGTCCCAGTTCGGAGCGCCTCCTGCAGAATGAAACTACTTTCAGTGGCAATGGAGGGCACCCAGCATGTGTGGCCCCATTTGAGTCAATGGGAGTTTTGTCACTGATTTCAACGGGGCTGGGATTTCACCCTCAGCATGTTATAGGATTGGACCCTAAATGAGGAGATTGCTGGCCTATGCAAACCATAATCCATTTTCCACTACACGTGCGCTTTACCAGCATTCAGCAGGATGGCATATTGGGGTCCTAGTTCCCTCTAATTTTTGACAGGCCGTCTGCACAAAAAATGTCTTCTGTGCAAATTTTTGACAGGCCGCGTGCGCAAAAAATTTCTTCTGTGCACATTTTTGTGCGCGCAATGTTTCGCCGTGTGTGCAGGGTTTAGGATCTGTGTGCGCACGCTCACACACGCACAGCTTAGAGGGAACTGTGGTCCTAGGTGGTGGTAACCACCAAGATTCTTTCCTAAGCCAACATCCCCATGCAGATTTTCATTGCAGTGAAGCAGACCCTGACACAGCGCATGTGACTGTTTTACAATCCGTATCCTGGATTGTAACGCATCTGAATTTCACTTACATAGGGATCCAGTTACACAGAACTCAGATCTAGTGACTGCAGCGTCACCAACTCTTTCAATTTTATCACAAGTCTTGCGATTTTCAGTGTTTTTCCTCAAAGCCCCAGCTGCTGGAATCAAGGCATTGCATAAGAATCTCAGCGGTTTGTTTTTTTGGTTTTTTTTTAAAAGTTTCTAGCCCTTGTAGTGGCAGAGAAAAGCTAGAAAACACGAAGTAAGTGTGACCTAGAGGCTGAAAAAAACAGAAGGCAAATAAAATGAGCCCATTATTTATTATTTTTAAAAATCTCATGATTTTTGAATGTTCGGGGTTGGCAATACAGAAACTGCGATGCTATTTAAAGATGGAAGCCCCGGCTTAGAATAAGGGCTTGTCTACACAGGGAACCTCAGGAATGTTTAATTCATTTAAAAAATGAATTAAGCTAAACTGAATTAAGGTCACTTCCATGCCAAATAAGAGCATCCACACAGGGGTTTAAGGCAGTTCAACGAATCCACTTTAAATTCACATCTCTGTTTAATTTGGATTAATTTTCCTGAGCGACCTGTGTAATCAAGCCCTCGGCGCAGAATAAAATCATCCACATGGAGGGTGGTGAGGAATATCTATTGTGCTTTAAATTCACACCCTAGCTATTTCGCACTAACTTCCCTGTGTAGCCAAGAATGACTTCGCTGCACGAGGTTTCCCTGTACAGAAGAGCCATAAGACAAGAAACAAAAAGCAAGCTATTTTTGGTGTCACACTTGTGCAATGTTTTTATAAAATCTGTATGAAGAATTCAAGCAAATCCACATGCAGGCCAGATCTCTCAACTGGTATAAACTGGTGCAGATCCACTGACTGAAGAGGTGGGACCCAGACTTTCCTTTACTGGGACTGAGTGATAGACAGGTTTTAGGAAAATTTAGGCTTCACATCAGGTAAAGCTCCCTGACACTAAGATTTATTCAGCTGTGGAATGATCTCATAAGGGAAGTGATGAAGCTCCACCATTGGAGTCATTTAAAACTGGACAATGCCCTGAGGAATATGCCACAAGAAACAGCCCTGTGCTGACTCTAAGGTTCCTTCCCCACTCTGAACTCTAGGGTACGGATGTTGGGACCTGCATGAAAGACCCCCTAAGCTTATTCTTACCAGCTTAGGTTCAACGCTGCTACCACCAAAGCGTCTAACAATAATAACAGAGGAAGTGCGCACTTGGAAACGTCTCCCCCCCCAAAAAATCCCCCCAAGCCCTACACCCCCTTTTCTGGGAAAGGCTTGATAAAAATCCTCACCAATTTGTATAGGTGAACACAGACCCAAACCCTTGGATCTTAAGAACAATGAAAAGCAATCAGGTTCTTAAAAGAAGAATTTTAATTAAAGAAAAAGTAAAAGAATCACCTCTGTAAAATCAGGATGGTAAATACCTTGCAGGGTAATCAGATTCAAAAACATAAAAAATCCCTCTAGGCAAAACCTATATGGCATCATCAAGGATCTACAACCTATCCTGAAGGACGACCCATCACTCTCACAGATCTTGGGAGACAGGCCAGTCCTTGCTTACAGACAGCCCCCCAACCTGAAGCAAATACTCACCAGCAACCACACACCACACAACAGAACCACTAACCCAGGAACCTATCCTTGCAACAAAGCCCGTTGCCAACTGTGTCCACATATCTATTCAGGGGACACCATCAGAGGGCCTAATCACATCAGCCACACTATCAGAGGCTCGTTCACCTGCACATCTACCAATGTGATATATGCCATCATGTGCCAGCAATGCCCCTCTGCCATGTACATTGGCCAAACTGGACAGTCTCTACATAAAAGAATAAATGGACACAAATCAGACGTCACGAATTATAACATTCAAAAACCAGTCGGAGAACACTTCAATCTCTTTGGTCACTCGATTACAGACCTAAAAGTGGCAATTCTTCAACAAAAAACTTCAAAAACAGACTCCAACGAGAGACTGCTGAATTGGAATTAATTTGCAAACTGGACACCATTAACTTAGGCTTGAATAAAGACTGGGAGTGGATGGGTCATCACACAAAGTAAAACTATTTCCCCATGTTTATTCCCCCCTGCTGTTCCTCAGACGGTCTTGTCAACTGCTGGAAATGGCCCACCTTGATTATCAGGACAAAAGGTCCCTCCCCCTCTCCCCCCCCGCCCCTCCCCCCCCCCCACTCCTGCTGGTAATAGCTCACCTTACCTGATCACTCTCGTTGCAGTGTGTGTGGTAACACCCATTGTTTCATGGTCTCTGCGTATATAAATCTCCCCACTGTATTTTCCACTGAATGCATCGGATGAAGCGAGCTGTAGCTCACGAAAGCTTATGCTCAAATAAATTTTAGTCTCTAAGGTGCCACAAGTCCTCCTTTTCTTTTTGTGGATACAGACTAACATGGCAGCTACTCTGAAACCTACATATAGTGAGGTGACCTAACTGGTCTTTTCCAACTCCTAGCTTTACGATTAAACAAGCAGCTTGTTTCTTTTGGCCATGAAGCTGCCTTCGTAATGACAAGAACTTAAGACGTCACTCAAAATCGGTCAAGTGACAACTTTGGATTTAGTAAATGTCCAGAGATGTTTTACCAAGAGAAGGCTATGTGAAAAATTTACAACTTCTTTTTACACAATGGCAAGAGATAACTCTTTATATTCAGGGTATATTTATGCAGAGTTCGTACGTGAATAAGGATGTTTTAATTTATGGTTATTCAGTTGCTAGCGTCCAACAGATCAATGGTTTGCTTATAGCTATGGATTATAACTGATATAACCAGTTGTAACGCTGACTACCCATGTCTGTAACATGCTTATAACACCCATTAATTGTTTATTAACCCTTTACTATAAGTGCGACCTTGCCATATAGTAAAGCTAACCTCTAATTAGCGCAGATTGCATTCGTTTTTAGGGACATGGTGTTAGCTGTATTTAGCGGAAACACCATCAATCTTTGAGGGGGAAGGGGAAGAACGCACCAAAGCTAGGTATGCTCTTCCAAAAAGAATTGTCAGTTGAAAACCCCAAAATGCTATGGATGAATTCTAGAGGGACTGCCAAACCCTATGCTAAAGAGCTAATTGGGGTAGTAACTCTACTGCCATTAGGCTATAGAAGAAAGAGTCTGTCTTTTTCTCCACACCCCATTGTGAACAAATTACAGAAAGGAAGGGGGTCATGATCAAATGTAGCTGAAAAATCTTGGGAAGTAGAGAGGGGAAAATTGGGGGGGGGGGGGGGGGAGGAGGAATTACTAAATGAGAAGAGATTTAAAAATTGAAGTAAATTATACACTCTAAAATGTGAACGGACAGATGAATAATCTATTCTGTGTGTGTAAAATTCTCTCTCTCAGCCCCTCGTTCTTTCCAAAGCCTTGGGCCAGATGCTCAGCTTGTGTAAACTGGTGTAGCTCCCTTACCGTCAATGATTATAACTAGACCTGGTCGGAAAATGGTTTGGTTTAGTTTTCTGGGGGGAGGGAGTTCATGTTATTGAAAGTTTATTTGAAAAATTTTGACATTTTCCAATGTTTTCCATGGAAAAAAAAACAAAAAATGCATTTTTAAATGTTTAAAACCCATGTTACTGTGTTCTCCTGGCCCCGTTCCCAGCCTCAGTGCAAAACAGGAAAGTGTGTGTGTGCGGGGGAGTTACAAGGGAAAAGAAGAGGAGAGGGGAAAACTGAAAATGCATAGCCAGTGACATAGCTTTCTTTTTTCTCTGTCAAAGTTTTTTGTCTTTTTTTAAAATCCACACAGTTGGGGGGGGGGGGGGGGGGGGGGTTTGAAAAAAAAATCCTTTTTTTGGTCAAAAAATGGTTAGATTGAAAAACAAATTCCCTAGCTCTAATTATTGCTGAATATTTATATTGCAGTAGCACTTGGAACCTCAGCCAAGGCAGAGCCCACTGTGCTAGGCACTGTACATACACACAGTAAATGACATTCCCCGCCTTAAAGAACTTTCAGGGGAGCTATTGCAGTTTACACCAGCTGGGGATCATCATCTGGCCTTTGAGCTTCCCCAAAACTCACATGTACTTAAAATTCTTCCTCCCTATATATTCCCCCAGCTGCAATTCTGCCGACATTTTCACCTGGCATCATTGCTCAGAAAGTTTAATCAATTTACAGTTGGCTGATCATCTATAAGAAAGAAATTTTAAAAATCTCAGAACAATACCGCACGCATCCCACAGAACTGAAGTGGGTCTGGGCCGCCGGAAGGAAAAAGACAAACAACAAACAAAAACAACTTACCTAACAGTTGCGGCAAGGTCCTGAAAGGTGAATGGCTTCTGACAATAAAACGCTGTGACGAAGGCGCAGAATGGAAGATTGAAAGCAATTATTGCCCACCCTTGTTTTCGTCAACTGTTTCCTGTACCCCCACCCGAAAGCAGCCCTCAGACTTATCTAAAAGCACAATCTTGATTATTTTGTGTGTGCGCAATTCTACACACTCAGCATTTCCAGACAAACCGAGGTTCTTGTTTGACTCAAGCGGTACATAAACAATACTTTTCTATCTGAAAAAGGGGCCGAGACATCATACCCTTCTCCTCCCCTGGGCACTGGAGGAAAGAGACTAATCTTGGGTAGATCGTCATCTCTTCCCACATACCTTTAAGGACAGAAAGGGGTAGCTATTTCTACTTGCTTTTTTGCAAGTAATCAGCTGCGTGGGACACCACATCAGGTGAAGTTTGCAGCACGGCTATAAACCAAACACCGTTGCTATTTCAGTTCTGCTCTAAAATGACCTGAATCTATTGCAGAAGTTATCACTGGAAGAGACCTAGAAAATCACTCAGCCCATAAAGCCAAGGCAGGAGAGTTTCCAAAGCTATTCGTGTCCTGTCTAGTTTTGAAGTGACTCAAGCAATGACCCTTCCACCATTTCTACTGGAAGACTTTCCATCGAAAGTCATCGTCGGCCAGTGGTTGAAGCAAACTCAGAGACAGAAGTTCTGGGTTCCATTCCCGGCCCTGCCCCTAATCTGTTGCATGACCCTGGACCAGTCACTTCCCCTCTCTGTGACTCATTTTCCCAAAGGGGATATCATTCACCTACCTCACTGGGATGTTGTGAAGTTCCAGGGATCAGATCCATAACTGTTGTAAGGCTGCATAGCTCCACTGAAGTTGATGGTACTCTACACTGAATACTATCAGCTGGGATCTGGCCCTAACGAGGCTGAGATGAAAGGTGCTACACATCTACTATCAATGTAACAGATTTCACTAGTAGGATAGGCAGCCCAAATTTTCTTTTGCTTAATTTCCTCCCGTTAGCCTGTGTTAGACTGTACATCCCCTTCTTAAACCACTTTAAACAACCCTGCCCCTTCCTTGCTGCTGCTGGCATCTGAGAACCTCAGAGAGAGGTCCCAGTAGAGCAACACCTGACACCCAGTGCCATTTCAGCAGCCACAAAGAGCAGGCACCACCTCTCTGGCAGAACACTTTCCTCCCAGCATGAAGGCAGCTTGTGCGGCTGTGGTTTGTGGGGTAGGCACTGCTGAGATGTGCACTAAGAGACTCTGTCAACACTCCCATGTCAACCTTGCTCGACTGCAGGAGACAGTGGGTTTGATTCTCCTCTCTGGAGTTAAACTGGTGTCTAGAGTGCAGTGCCAGGCCCCCCCATATATAACTTACAAGACCAACTGACAACCATCAGTCATATTCAAGGGGAGTGCTCTCCTCCAGAGAAGGTTCTGTTGTTCTTTCCTTGTTTAAGCATTTGGGCATAGGACTGGTGAAAGTGAGGTATGGAGCAAGTATAGCCACTGAACATGGGTAACTTCTGTGCAAGCTTCCCGAACACAAGCTCACACCCTTTCTTGCCAACGCACCCCCTCTTCCATGCCTGGCTCTACCTCTTGAGCGGAGAGGCGGACAATTTAGACGCATAGAGTAGTGGGTACATGAACCAGCAAGACAATAGCTGAGCCCACACTAAGTCAGTTTGTGACCTCCATCATCAACCTCCTGATAGCCTTTTAACAACACTTCACGGCTTCCATTTCATGTGACAGGAAGACCACTCTTTTCAAAAGTGGCCACTGGTTTTTTGACACCTCCATTTGTTGGGTACCCTACTTCCTACACCTTGAGCTGGATTTTACCCAAGAGCTGAGCACCCTCTGAAAACTAGACCCAAGGTTTCACAAGTTGGGCATCTAAAACCAGGGGCTTTGTCTGAAAATTTGTTTGCATGCTCTTCCACCTTTTCCTACCTTACGGCACTCGGACCACTGCTGTCCCCAGAAGTAGCCAGGTTTGCAAAGCTCCTTGGAAGGTTTAAAGAGCTCTGGAAACATTCCCAAACTGCAATTCAAAAAGCAGAGTGTTAGGCAGCTTACCCACAAGCAGCAACACAGAGACCCTGAAAGCCAAGCTCATCTTCGACAGTTGCCGTAAGCAGAAAATGCCACCGTTCTGAGATGGCTGTGCACAAATTCAGTTTGAAAGATATAATGCTGCGTCCCAGCTGCTATGGGTCTGTGACATTTTAACGACAGATTTTAGCTGGTGTGACAGGAGCGGCTTGGCAATTTGTTGTTAAAATCTTTAACTTTTCTCAAGGAAATGAAGCCTGCCAAAGGCTTCCCACTACGCCAGACTTCTCTCTCACTTAAGAGTGTAAATCCATTCACTGCAGTGGAGTTACTCTTGATTTATACTGGGGTACGAGTGGAGAATTAGGCCCCCTGTGCTGATGGCTCAGTAGGTGGCCCTCTTCCCTTCAATTCAGGATTGAACCAATGCCCCAGGGGTGTGTGAGGGGGTCACTGTACGGCAGGATATGCCGTCTTTCCACTGAGACTTAATACCAACATCCCTTCTAACCACTTGTAGCTATCAGAGATCCCCTGGCATTTATTGCAAGACTTCCCAGACCCACTGGCTTCAAGTGCAGTTGTACTCAGAAAAACATGTTTAAAGATTGCACCGTCCTACATAACAGATCTGTCTGCTTGTGCATAATCAGAGCCAGAGCTAGTGACAATCCAAAAAATAAACACCTTTTCACTACGCTTTATTCCTGCTAGCCCTGTAGAGCCACAGCAGCTAGCAGAGGGCAAGCTGGAGTGCTCCTTCTCTTGCCTTAACAGGATAGTTACCTAAGTTCCAATTAGCTGTAGCTCACGAAAGCTTATTCTCAAATAAATTTGTTAGTCTCTAAGGTGCCACAAGTCCTCCTTTTCTTTTAGCTTCACCTGATTCCCCCAAACTGACTCTGGTGGGGTCACACAGGTGTCACTGGGGGCCTAATCTGAGGATGTCGAGGTTGGGCAGGATTAACTGTGGGGAGTATTTGGCCCATGAAATCATTATTGCTGCTGCTGATTTAGGAGAATGAAAGAACCCAGCTTAACTCTCAGATCCCCAGTTACTCTTCCAGGGTTTGTACTTGGAAAAAAACACCTTCTTACTTGTAAAGTGAGCTGAAATGGGTATAAGTGAGCCACAATAAACGTGGACTCCAACCCCGTACTCGGGAGGCTTTCACAGAAGCGGCCCATGCTCACTGGCTGTGCTCTCTCCCTACCTCACTTTCGCCACTCCTATGCCCAAAAGCTTAAACAAGTCACTTCAGACTCAAACCTTATTTTAAAATGGTCACAAAACCAAACTCAGTCTGTGCTATTGCCTACCAACTTGACAGGCATCTACCAGTCAGTGAGACACCCCAGCTTCAACCCACCCCACCTGACCTATCCACATCACCTGCCGGGGCAGAGTTCTGCTTGCCAGCTTCCGAGACTGGAAGCTCTTTGAGGCAGGGACTGTGCTATCCCGGGGGTGCGTACAGTGCCTGGCAGGTTGTGCTTGCTGCTGTTCTACAAATAATTAAGCCATACTTAGTGGGAGAGCCCTGTTTTTATGAACCAGTCCATATTTCCCTGCCGCCGTCACATGAAGGAGCCGGACAGCAGCTCTGGAGAATTATTCAAGTGGACCACGGCATTCCACACCCGAGCAGCCATCCCACATGGACAGCGTGGCCAGGCTGAGGGCTAAGGAACTGAATTTCAGAGCGAGCTGGGAGCCTAACCCTCTTTGGGCAACGTTTTCAAAGGAGCCTTGTGCCCTGTTCATCCTAGCGAAGGAACATCGGACAGCTCGACTGCGACAGCGGCACAGCCACATCCATCCAGGGATGCTGTAAACAGAGCATCTCACACCATCCCTTCTAGGCCTGCTAAAGCCACTGCAGAAATGTTCCTCTTCACCGAAGCATGACAAGGATCCAGACCCAGATAACACCAACACTGCATCTCACCCTTTTAGAGCACACCCCCTTCTGCCTTCATTTTCTAAATGTATTCTTGGCATTTGCTTTCATGTTTCCAAAGGAAACTCCCACTGAGGCCCCCTGCCTCCTGTCCATCACCTGCAAGCACTGGACCCAGCAGGAATCCATTCACTTTCACACTGTCTCTCATGGGAAAGAGGGGGAAAGAGGAGAAAGCGTCTTTTGTTAGCCCCAAGGAGTCACTTAAGCATCTGAGCACGTAACAAAGACCCAAAGGTGTTGGGGTTTTAAGGAGCAGTGATGCTAGCGTTGTCCCAGGCATGGATCTTGCAGACTCACACTTGAGACACAGCCCCTTTCCCCTTGCATCAGAGGAGCTAAAGAATAGTTAGTATGGAGTTTTGCCACTGATTTCAACAAGGCCAGCTCTTCTGCTGGTGCATATCCGTATAGCTCTGTCCACTTCAATGGAGCTGCAGCAAGTGCCCCGGCTGAGAACAGGACCCTTAATCCTTATCTGTCTCTGCTCCGGCTGGGCCCCCTCTTGCCAGAGGTAATTGGGAAAGTGCCCTCGGAGGCTGGGGGGAGCAGGCTGTTTCATTTCATTTACTGCGCAACGCTAAAGAAGCAGAGACTTTCAACTGAGGAAGCAGCCGCTCCAAGCAGCCAGTCCCCCAGCTCGGGGAGAAGCGTTTGCTTTGTTCTCCACTTCTGGCCAACGGACAAGAGGCTCTTTGTGTCTCTCCAGCTCCTGAAGCACCTGTTCCCTCTGCCACCCCATTCTCCCGGTGTGTCCTTATTTATCCCCGTGTTCCGCAGCATGTTCTTCTGAGCCAAGAGCCTTGGCAGCCCCTGCCTACACCTGCCTCGGCCTGGCATGCCCGCCTCGGGACCGGCTAAGCGGAGTCTGAGGGCAGGCACAGTTGCCACACACACACACACACACACACACACACAGCTATGTTTACACCAGTTGTTTATTTGGGGGAGGGCAGGGAACGAGGGCGGAGCAGGGAGGATGAGAGCAAGTGAAGGCATTTAACACTGGCCTGACAAATTCACACTTGGCCGCTAGAGTCATAATGTGGCCAGCTGCCAAGCTGCCTGCTGTTCTCTGCATGACCCAGTCTGAGAGAGGGGCTCAGAACACTGCTGGTGTTGACCCGGACTGAGCTGGGACCCCCCACGAGGGATCGGGGCCGCACCACAAGAGCTGCACTCTGAAAGCTCCACAAGAGGGGTCGGCCCCATTGACTAGGTCGTTGCTGCTTGGGATAGGGCATCACAGGCTTTCACGAGGCTTCACACCAAAGATGAGGACCAGGGCAAGCTCACCCGGAGCTGGGTTATCAGGAGAGCTCAGCACATGGGGTGTAGTGCTCTACTGAAAACCTGGCCCCAACCCTGGGTGTTAAGCGCTTCTTCAGCGGGCCCCCAGGGCCTGATCCAAAGCCTATTGGAGTGAATGGGGGTCTGCCCTTCCAGGGCTGGGAGGTATGTAAAACCCAAGGCTCAGAGCATTGAGCCATCCCCTCCTGCTCCAACCTCACGCTGCACGTCCATTTCGTTTACACACAGAGAGTCAGCGATAGGCTGAAGAATCAACGCCTGAGTCCAGGTTTCTCTCCCTTTTGCTTTAGCCAGGCTGCTGTAGCCGCAGAGCGCTCTCTTGCACTGGGGAGGGGAGCGCTCTACCCGGGCACTGCTGATCAAAAGCAGAGGAGAAAACCGCCTGCTCTCCCCTCCCTCCTAGCTCAAGGATTTCTAAACAAAAAAAAGACAGTTAGCACCAGTTGTCAAGGAGGCTGTAAACCTTTAATGGCGTCACACCATCGCATGCCATATTGTCCCTACCAATCAATCACTCTGGGGTTCCCCCTACCCCAAAACACACCCCTCTCTGGCCCAGGAGGAGAAGCACCGGCATGCCCTCAAGGGATGGACGGACAGACACACACACACACACACACACTGCTTTAAGTGTCACCAGCAGACATGGCTGTATTTTTGTAGACCAGTCTGTGTTTATTGCCCACTCCACCCCGCTGGGCCCACGGTGCTCTTGTAATACGTTCTAAAAGTCAAGACACTGCATTCCTGCCTGTCCTAGCCATCAGAATCATTTCAGTGTCTCCTCCAGAGCTTACACACAGGCAAGAAAGGGCATGGACTTGTGGTTCAAGACACAGGACTGGCATTCTAGTCCGGAGACCTGGATTCTAGTCTCAGTCCTGTCACAAGTTTCCAGTGAAGCCATGGGCAAGTTGCTTCCCTTCAGTGCACCTCAGTTCACCCCTGTAAAATCAGCGTGTTATTTACAAGTGGGGCTGAGAGACTAACTTGTCCATGAAGCAGTTTGAGATCCACACCAGAAAGGTTCTAGTTAAAGGTCCAAATTGTTATCCTCCATCAACAGTCCAGCCCAATAGCACTGTAACTACAGCAGTAGAATTATATGGGCATACGTCTGCTGGTAGATAGATAAGGCCTTAAGGCACGCTCATGTACAAACCTCTCGCCCCAAGGGATCTCTCTTTTCTGCCATCAGAGCAAGGTACAATAATAGACCAGAGCTCTCTATTAGTCTAACAAAAGAGAAACTCTGGCATTCCATTCCAGCATGCCCGTAATAAATGCTCCACACCCACAGAAACTGCCTGCAACCTGTGGCCTCACTCACCATGGAAGTTTCCCAAAATCTTCCCAATGCTCCCTCCCTCCCAGCCCTGCAGCTTTCAAATTCCACCTGTCCTGCAGGAGATTTCATGCCCTGAAAGGTGAATTCCATTCAACAACACTGGATTCCTGCATTGCCAACCACAAGCGTTCAAAAATCACGAGTGGGGCCATTCAAGAATCTTGAGCTTGACCTAAAAAATCAAACCATCTTGGTTTCATTTATTTGTCCTCTTGTTTTTGAGACTCTAGGGATCATGTTTTCCAGACTTTCTCCGCAATGGCTAGAAAATGACATTTCATAAATTAAAGCAGAGACTCTCGCATAAATCACATGACTCCAGGAGCTGGGGACGTAAAAACCATCACATATCACAGACAGGCGATAAAATCATGCGAGTTGGCAACATAGCATAAGTCTCCAGCGGCCTGATTCTCAGTGACATTAAGGCCCCTTTATAGCACTCTGGCAGGGCAAACAGGCCTCAAAAAGAGAGTACAAGGGGGGCTCCCATGGCCATTTATCACCCCAAAGCTCTTTGTTCAGTCTCACATACCTTGGCCTCTTCCGTCTTCTATCTCCCCTCCCCCCATACCCAAATGTTTCTCTTCCTTCCTAGGCCTGGCTCATCCCGTGGCTCCCTGCTGGTCCCATTCTGTTAAGTAAATGGAATCTCTGCCCAGCACTGATGGCTCTGTTGTCTCCTGGAGAGGGGGACTGGTCCACTGGACACTCACTAGGGTAACCTGTGACAGGGGCAGACATCCTACCAGCTCCTATTTCGAGCAAATATGTGCCACTGTGCCAGAGCTTCTTTGGATGAGCAGGGCTGGCTGCTGTCAAGGTCATGCTTAATAGGTTCCCAAAGCCAAGGATGGATGGGGCTTTCTGGCTCAATTCTCCCCCAACCTGCCAACAACAGGATGCGAGCAACCCCCACAGACTTCAGTGGGAGCGATTTGTATACTGTGGAACAGGACGGGTGCAAGAACTGGGCCCAGGATGTTCCACTTCCTGGTCTGCCACACAGCTCCAGGACAAAGTCTGACTGGTTATTTATATCAGTGGTTCTCAACCTTTCCAGACGACTGTAACCCTTCCAGGAGTCTGATTTGTCTTGCGGACCCCCAAGTTTCACCTCACTTAGAAACTACTTGCTTACAAAATCACACATAGAAGTGTCCCAGCACACTCGTACTGAAAAATGGCTTCCTTTCTCATTTTTACCATGTAATTAGCAATTGGAATATAACTATTACACTTACATTTCAGTGGATAGTATAGAGAACAGTATAAACAAGTCATTGTCTGTATGAAACGTTAGTTTGTCCTGACTTCACTCATAATGTAGCCTCTTGTAAAACTAGGTAAATATTTAGATAAGGAGTTGATGTACCCCCTGGAGGATCCCTGTGTACCCCCAGGGATATGCATACCTCTGGTTGAGAACCACTGATTTATATTGTAGTCCGTAGGCTGCTACCTCTCTCTGCATCCCAGCAATCTGCAAACGGGGGTTCAAAAGTGTATATGTAGCAAAGATTAATGTACCAGCAACGCTGAGAACTTCACACAAAACCCCACAGAATTAGAGTAAATTATTCCAGGCCTCCCCAAGCCCACTCCAAATGTGTTATTAACCATTATTTTGTACTGCAGGAGCACCAAAAAGCCCCGATCAGGAATCATTGTGCTAGGAGCTGTACATACACAAATCGCAAAAAGAGAACATCTGCCCTGAAGAGCGCAGGACCTGGTAAGAGCAGTACTCCAAAGGAGACTTTTCTGGCTATGTCTACACTACGGACTAGGCGTGCGAGTCCCCTACACATGTACACGTTCTCAGGTCAGCTGAGTATAAACAGCAGTGTAGACGTGGTAGCATAGGATACCATCAGCAGAGGCACAGCTGAGCCACGACGAGTACACCCCACAAGTTTCAGGCAGGTTTGTATTTGGCCCTGCTCAGCCGCGCCTCCACGGCTTTTACCTGTGCTTCTGTGGCTACGCTGCTATTTATACCCATGCTAGCTCGAGGACAGCTAGCCCAAGTAAGTGTACACGAGCAGGGTCATCGCATCCCCGGCTCGCCGTGTAGACATAGCCTCTGTTCCACCAATTCCAGTTAGGGGCAAATCATTAAAACCCCCAAATCCTGAGCCAGGATCAGTCAATTGGCCAATCCCAGGGCACTGTTTACAAGCCAAGCGTGCTTTGGTTGGGTTTGGCTTTTTTTTTTGCTTTTTTTTTTTTTTTTGCTATTTAACACTAAATTTGTAATCTGCGACTCCATTCACCTCCCCGATATCTGGAACAAGCAGGGAGCAAGAAGCAAAGGGGCTGACGTCTGCTCATCTGGAAGCCTAGGCTTAAGCTCACTGAGGTCGGGACTGCTATTCACTCTCTGTCTTTACAGCACGTAGCACAAGGGGTCTCATGCTCATTGGCCTCTAGGCACTACCGCAACATAAATGTTAATAATAGATGTGACCACGATGGTGCTAACACTGTTAATAAGGTGGTTTGCGAAGTCTTGTCTACACTAGATTTTGTGTCATGAAATTCCATCATCCGATGAAGTGAGCTGTAGCTCACGAAAGCTTATGCTCAAATAAATTGGTTAGTCTCTAAGGTGCCACTAGTACTCCTTTTCTTTTTGGGGGATACAGACTAACACGGCTGCTACGCTGAAACCTGTCTTCCCCACAATAGCTCCACCAGAGGGAGAGGGCTAGGGTAGACTGGCCACTGGCATTTTAACCACCACATCCTCCAAACTAACTAGACCAAGGGTTCTCAAACTGGGGGTTGTGACCCCTCCGGGGGTCACAAGGTTATTACGGGGAAGGGGGGCGGGTCGCGAGTGGTCAGCCTCCACCCCACAACCCCGCTTCACCTCCAGCATTTATAATAGTATTAAATATGAAAAAAATGTGGTTTTAACTTATAAAGGGGGTCACACGCAGAGGCTTGCTGTGTGAAAGGGGTCACCAGTACAAAAGTTTGAGAACCAATGAACTAGACTGACGCTTGTTACTAGTCAGTTTCGATTTCTGTCTTTTGCATGTTAACACAGGGCTGCAACCATTTGGGTAGCAAACCTCAGGGAAGGGCAGCAACCCAAACATGCGACAGCAACAACAAAAGTGAGGAAGCTATTTTGCTAATTTCTTGAAACATTTCTACTAACACAAGGGTTTGGCAGACCTTTTAAAAAACAAACAAACAGAAAACCCCACAGGACCCGATCTCCTCTCACTTATACCATTAACCCCCTGGAATCACTCAGCGTTTTCACCTGGGTAAGGGCGAAGTGAATCAGAGCCCCCAGAAACCACTTTCAGAATCTGCACTACCCACCATCCCTTTAACTCACTCGTGCAAAATTCAGATCAGCTGCTTTCTCCTTTTCCGGCAAGTAAAGAATTAGTAGGGTTTTTTCCACCATCACTAAATCATCATGAAAGGCCAGGCCAGTAGATTTTGTGCCTGGACTAGTAAATTCTCACATCAAATTTTCAAGGCTGCTTTAATTATAAGCCATTTTACCTCGCTCACTTCTATGATAAGAGACCGGGGGGCGGGGGGGGGGAAGAGGAGGAGGTGCCCTGGACTGCGAAGGCACTAGACTGCATCTTTTGTAATGGCAACATGCCTAAAGCCAGCATAGATGCCAATGGAGCATTACATTATGGAAAAGCAGAATTTCAGATACATCTCCCAATGTGCATTCTTCAGCTATATGGCTGCAAATCGTGGCAGCAACTGAAAGGGAGCGAAAAAGAACGCAGTTACCCAATGTTCATATGAAGAACAGAAGTGGCTTTCAACTTGAAAACAATGTTTACTTAAGACCACTGCAAAAGCATTGGGCAAAGTCTGGGGTATTAGTTTCAACGTTTGGAGGGCTTCAGGCTCTGCCTGAGCACAGTTTAAGCACATGCTTAACTCTAAGCACGTTTAAGTCCCTTTGACTTCAACAGTCACAAGATTAAATAAGGTTTCCTGCTCTTTTTTTTTTTTTAAAAAACTGACCCACCCAAATGGCTGGGACACTTTTGTGATGAGCCAGAGCAAAATGCAGCAGCCGCATTCTGTCTGCCAAATCCTGGCCCATTTTTATCCCATCTTTATCACTGAGCTGGTGGAACTCATTCAGACCAAAGGCCATTGTGTAGGACTGGACCCGTTCCAGGATCGGACACATGGCCTTAGAGCAGGTGGATTCAGTGCAGAGTGGGAGGAAGGGCTTCCAAATAACAGAAAATTTTCCAAAAGTGGCTGCCTCTGGCTCTGCCAACTTCCCTCCTGTTTAAACTGACAGCAGTGCTCCAAACCCAAGAGATTCTCAGCCAAGCCTGAGGGGGATCCAATGATTAGAAGCTCATTAGAGTGCGGGGCAAAATTTGGCCTGAAATACTTGTACACGGCTCTCAATGAAGTCAGAGGCAGCTTTACAGTGTGCAGTAGAGAGCCTATTGAGCTCACAGGGGATATTTCCCAAAGGGAAGGGCCAAGGGCGAATGGTGCTATAACTTATTGCATTGTGACAATTTACTGCATTGCTGGGGCGGTAATAATTTATGTCCCTCCTGTATGTTCTGCACTGCACTCAGCATACTGTCCACACTCGACCAAAGAATAATGCCAGCTTTTCATACACTGATTTCTATAGTGGTGTATGGAGGAATGGGTTAGCAATCATACGGCTCATCTCTGAATGTTTTTTTAAATACATTTTTTTGTAGAAAATGCAGCAGCAAATACACCTCCCCTGCCAAAACAATGTATTTGAGCATTTGTGGACGCGGAGGTGGAAGACATAAACCTAGACCAGAGCTCTGCAAGCAACGCGTGCATGCTCCTAGCAGCGCCCTTTTGTTAAATGCAGTCTCCAGCGTAACAGCAGCTATTTCAACATCCACTGTTACCCATACACACAAACCCCAAAACAACATTTAGTGTTTACAACCTGAAGACCTAAAGCCAACAGGAAGGTGCTCTCACGGCAGTCTGCCCAAGCAGGTCTCAATCCGCTTTGCGCTGGCAAGCGCAGGATATCCGAGTCAGCGGTCTATGTTCCGTGTTGCAGATCGCTGGCCCTCCAGCCCTTCGGTTCTACAGACTGACTCTCAAGGACACCTGTCTACACTGTACGGTTCTACAAACAGCAGTGATCTAGCAGGAAGGGCTCTGCACCCCCAACCGAAGACCAGCTCATTTGGGGCTCATGCTGCCACACTAATGGGCCTCAACCACGGTACGGGGATGTAGGACTGAGAGGAGCCCAGTCACCACGGCACGTTAGGCCCTTGGCCTCTGCTGTGTACCAACTCCAAGGAGCCAGTTGTGATGGTGACACCTCTGCAGGGAACTAAACTGAGACCCACAATCTCAGTTCACAGCCATGAGACGGCCAGCAGGTTGGACTTGAACCTAAGACCTGAAAAATCCCTGAGGCTCATTTCCAATTCCCTGAGTCACCCCTCTCCCCACAAGCTGTTTTCCCTGAGTCACCCCTCTCCCCACAAGCTGTTTTTAATATTAGTGACTGTCGCTCGGCCTAACAAGTCTTGATTCCAGGAAGCACACAGACAGAGTGTGAAAACGGCAAGTTCAGACAGGCGCTCTGGGGGCCTCTTGAACAAATAGCAAATGTAAAAATAAACCCATTGAAAGAATAGATTTACTGTGCTTACGTCGCCACGCACTTTGCACTCACAGCAGTGCCCTTTCCAGTACCCCAGGAACCAAATTAAACCTCTCAAGTGAGGAACAATTTTAAAAGCCAGCTCCAGTTTAACTAGCTACCAAATGCCAGACTGGTCAGAGCTGCACATGTAAATCCATTTATAATAGACAGTCAGTCAGAGTGATTTAAAGTCAAGCTATTTTTGCTGGTCAAGACTGCTTTCTGTAGGGGCTTGTTTGGGTGCTTTGGTTTGGCAAGCACAGAAGGAGAAAGCATCGCAGACAGAGACACTTGGCTGGATAAAGCTAAGAGACTGTGTTAAGATATTTGTTTCAGAGAGGGAGATTTTAAAATTGCCAGAACAAACTCAGTAAAACAGTCCAAAAAACCACCTCCTCCTCAGGAAATTGGTTTGACAGGGAGGAAATTTCATGGTCACCCCAACCCTACTGCCACCCATCTACAAAGAGTATCCAGCTAACATTGAGAAGGACAGAACGGATTCCCAAGGCAGATCTGGAGTGGGAAGTTCTTCTATGACAGAAAGTGATTCTGGATTCTCAACCCGCGGCAGATGTACTCCCAGTACAGAGATTAAACAAACCTACATCGAAAACGGAGGGTCAGTAAAAAAAAAAAAAAAAATCTCTAAACGGGCAAGATCACTTAGAAACATCTCTCTCCTGCTTACCCTTACATTTTCCAGACTTCACCTGTATTTTTGAAGTGGAATATGGGTTCACAGGCTTTGATGTTTTAAAACAAAAGTTGATGGTCAAAAGGATGGAGTGTGTAAAAGTTAAAATGAACTAAAATGAATTTGCATGCATCACAAACACAAGCAGCTGGGCACAATACATGGTCAACTGGATGAAATTCTCAGGCGTGTGTTATACAGAGGCCAGACTAGATGATATAATTGGCCTTAAAATCTATAATCCAGAATCACGTTTTCTGTACTTAAAGTATCTTAGAAGATGTAGCTGAGACTTAAACAACAAGTGACTATTGTCAGCAAGTTTTTCCTGGGTGGCATCCCTGATTAGCATAAAATATTGGAAGCTATTAGCCTGAGGTGGAAATAAGCCAGCTTTCTAATTGTTTGCACATTTCACATGAAAACCTATCGCTCACCTCTCCCTGAGCCATACATCTCTTCATTTCTCTCTCCTACCGCTATTATTTTAACTTTTTTATTGAATTATTTATCTCTAAAGCACTTTGAGGGTGCTGTATGGGTGAAATACACTATCCAAGGTGAAAACTGGTCTACTTAACCTCCAAAACTGATGGCCGTAACTGTCTTTTTTAATTTGCTACCTAACCACTATTCCAAAAGGTGCGTGAAATTCACGCCAGTGCACTATTACAATTCACCTCTGACACTATTTATGTATTATTTGTATAGTACCAACAGTTGTGCTAGGCATGTTATATAGAGACTGGAATAAGGACAAAGGGGGCAGACGTGCATGGGGGGAATCCTGGTCCCACTGATTGCAGTAGGGTCAGGATTTCATCTGTAGTCCCTGTCCAATATACAGGGCCTTCTGGTTTGGAATGAATTTGGGCCTCTAAAGGACTGAAACTCACTTTCAAGCTGGTCATAAATGCTGGCTTAATGACAATTCACACTAAAGGAAGATCATAATATTACAATTGCTAGGTTTGTTTTAGTTTAGGTACCAGAAAAAGTGACACAGCTCAGCATTTATTGCACTAAAAATCCTTTCTGTTGGTAGCCCTATTATTGTAATTTTGTTATTAAAAAAACAACAACAACTATTTACAAAGCCAAACATCTGAGCGCATCACACAGCAATCAAGTTTTGTTGCATGGATTTCATAACACTCTTCCTTGCTTCTAAACACACAGTATAAATATTTCCTTTGTGGAATCCTTTGAGTTGATGCGATCACTGGGAAGAAAAAACACATGAAAAAGCCAGCAACAAACAAGAAGTTAAAGGACCAGGTGGGATATTTACAAGTTGTGTATGACTCTCTCTCTCTCTGCTACACTTTCTATAGGAGCAATGACTGGGATTCTGGTATATGCAGTCCCCAAAGATGCAGCATGTTAGTAAATATAAGCTGCATAAATGTACCATGACATTTCTTTGTGGAAGGGTGGAGGGAAGAAATAAGCGGCGTTTAGAATTTTAAAATAATTGCAAAAAATAAATCACTCCATCCAAGGGGGAGATTCCAGCTACCAGCTCATCTTGCACCTTACCATCTTAGCCAATATGTGTCTGCCTGTTTATTTTACAACATGCGTGGTGACCTCTGCTGGTGCCTGTGTCTATGGAGAGTGTCACCCAATCTATTGCCCATTTTACTATGAAATCATTGTATTGCGGAGCCCCACAGACTGGCTGGCGAGACGGTGCCCCTGCTCAGTGAGAAATGTCATAAATAAGCCATGAGGGGAGAGGGGGAGAAAGTGTCTGCTTCTTTTCCCAATTGTAGAGCCCCACACAAACCCTTCCCCTGGGCTCTCACCCCATCCCACAGAATCCCTTACACCTGACCTGTACCATTAAGTCAGTAACCTACTAAATCCAGTGACGCCTGGCAATAATCAAGGCCCTTATAATGTCCAGTTACGGAACAGGAAAGGCCAGGCCAGGCTAAACAGAAAAATGTGAGAAGCAACAGAAAACCTGACAGTCTGGTTTTATGCAAAGGGGGGAGCGCAGAGTGAGAATACAGGGGTTAACGCCTTCCTTGCCAGGATTATTACAAGTGCTCTGATGTAGTCCCCAGCCTAGGATCTGTTTGTGTCTTAAAGATCCAAGCACACTGGGGGACACTATAGAAAGACGAGTTTGCAACCAGTGGACTTTCCGGAGGGAGAAACTTGTTTTGTTTTGTTTTGTTGTTAAACTGTTTTAGGTTTAATTCAAAACAAGTGGGTCTCGCCCTCCCCCATAAAGGCGGGGGAGACTTGGCAGGTTTGGGAAGAGGGGAGGAATCAAGTTAAGATTTGCACAAGGAAATAAAAGCCCCGCAAGCAAAGGGGCGGGGGTCAGAACCGCAAAATCCCTCCCTCCTTGTGCCTGCAGGGCATGGGAGCTCAGTGCATTGAACCTGAGAGCTGCCCAACTCCCTGCAAGTTACATGGGCTGGCAAGGCTCAGCGGGGGGGATCCCAAAGCGGACGGGGGGGGGGGGGCATGGGGGTGTGTGGGTATGTGAGAGAGAAGGTAAAGGGGGGATGGAGGGGGGTGAAGGGGGCAGTGCACGGGGCTGGCAGGGGATTTAAAGGGAGCAGGGGTCAGAAGCAGGGCTGGGGGGGTGAGAGAGAAGGTAAAGGGGGGATGGAGGGGGGTGAAGGCGGCAGTGCACAAGGGGGAGAAGTGGGGCAGGGATCAGAAGCGGGGCTGGGGGGATGAGAGGAGGGGGGCAGAAGGGGGTAGCGCACGGGCCGTGGGATTTGAAGGGAGTAGGATTCAGAGGCGGGGCTGGGGGGGGGGGATAAGAGGAGGGGGGCAGAGGGGGGATAACAAGGGCAGTGCATGGGGCCCGGGGGGGGGGGGAAGTGGGGCAGGGATCAGAAGCGGGGCTGGGGGGGATAAAGGGGGGCAGTGCACGGGGGGGAAGTGGGGCAGGGATCAGAAGCGGGGCTGGGGGGGATAAGGGGGGCAGTGCACGGGGGGGGAAGTGGGGCAGGGATCAGAAGCGGGGCTGGGGGGGATAAGGGGGGCAGTGCACGGGGGGGGGGAAGTGGGGGCAGGGATCAGAAGCGGGGCTGGGGGGGATAAGGGGGGCAGTGCACGGGGGGGGGAAGTGGGGCAGGGATCGGAAGCGGGGCTGGGGGTCCCCGAGGTCCCCCCTGGGACGCGGGCGGCACTTACTACTCTGCCGGGCTGCGTCCTCGGGCAGCCCCCGCCCGCGGCTTGGGCGCTGCGCCGCGCCGGGCGCCTCTCTCGGCTGCCCCCCTGCGGGGCCGGCGGGGCGGGGAGACGGCGGCGGCTGGGGCCGGGCTCCCTCCCGGGGCCGGGCGGACTGGGATGCTGCGGGCGGGCGGGCGGCCGGTGCGGGTCGCGGCGGCGGCTGCGGGCTCCGTGCAGCGCCAGCCCCCTCCCCTGCGAGGGGAGTTGCCCCAGCGCGGCGGAGGGAGGGAGCAGGGGAGGCACAGCCCGGCCGGCCAGCCAGCCACCAGCTGCCGAGGGATCCCCCCTCCCACGCGCCGGGGCTGGGCTGGGCTTGCAACGGGAGCAGTCCCGGGCCAGGCTGCCCTCTGCCTCTCCAGGCAGCGCCCGGCTGCCAGCAACTCCCCAGCCGGCTTCCTCCTGCCCCGGCCCCCCTCCCAGCCACTTCAACCGGCGGCCAAAGCGCCCCTCCCTACCCTCGCTCGTCTGCCACAAGGGGACCCCGCCCCCGGGCTTTAGCCGACTGGGGCTGGGTAGCATCGAGTCGCCGCTGCTACCTCTGGGTCTCCAGGGCGCACTTTGCCTGGCTCAGGCCTCTTGTCGGGGGTCCTCCCTTGTGCTGTCTCCCCAGACCCCGCAACCAGCACCTGCGCCCTCCCCCCGTCTCCCGGTCACTTGCACATGCTCCCCCGAGCCCCACCTAGGCTGTGGTCCTGCTGGGCTTCTAGTTTAACCCCTGAAGAGACAATGTGGCCGGCAAGCAAGGAACACAACACAGGCTTGGCCACACTCCCTAGGCTTTTAAAGCTCTCCAGACTTACAGGTCTTTGTTGTTTTCAAAGTCCTGACGTGTCCCCTCCCCTAGTCTGAGCTCACCCTGGCTGTGGCTTGCCAGCCTTTCAGGCTGGGCAGAGTCCCTCCTGGCTTCTCTCTCCTATATCTGCTTATATGTGGCAATGGCTGGCGCCTGCACAGAGCAGAACCCCGGTCTCTGTCCATGAAACATGTGCTCCACGAGGCATGCTTGCCCACATTACAGTCTTGATGGCTTCTCCGTGATCGTCCTTCAAGGTGTCACGACCCTCTCCCAGGTCGGGCAGCTGTCTAGGATGCAGTGCAGTAAGCCGCTCTGTTGAGACTTGTGCAGTCCCCTAGTACCACACCGAGTTCATCAGCTGATAGGTACGTCCCACCCCTGGACCTCAGGGACCGCAAGGACCATCTCAAAGCACTCCAGGGTCACACTGCGACAGAGTAAAGCTTCAGGAGCTGGCCTGGGCCAGATGTGACGTGTGTGGCTGCTGCCCCCGTGCAGACAGCTGGGGATCCCTGTCCACTCCTCCCATCTTGATTTCATGGTAGAATCAGATGGGGAACAGCCTTTAAGAGGCCCTCCATCCTGCACACTAGGTTGCGCCTGCGGATCATAGACCGGCCAGGAAACCAGCACACCTAGGTTCATAGATCCCTAGCTTTTAAGGCCAGAAAGGACTGTTATGAAATATGATCATCTAGTCTGACTGCACAACACAGGTCAGAAAATCTCAACCAATAATTTCTGCATCAAGCCCCTGGGTGCTATTCCCCATTCTGCCACAGGCTTGCTGGAAAGGCTCTCGGGCCCCATGAAGGTTGGCATGGTGTAAAAACCTCTCAACAGACAGCTGTATTATCTGGAACAAGTCCTGGCCCCCCTCTCTGTGCCTCAGTTTTCCTGTCTGTAAAATGGGGGTGATGTTACCCAGCAGTGTTACTCAGTCTGAGATGGCTTAAAGACACGAGGTGTTATTTTATTGCTTGGGCACCCAAATGCTACTATTAGAATTTGGGACAATCAGAGATTTAAAATTTAGGACTTAGCCAAGTCTTGCCTGGTTCATGCACTGGGTAAGGCCGCAGAGGGAATCTCCAGTTCACATTGCTGCTGGGGGGCTGCTGTTCAGGCCACACTCCCGCATGCGCGTGTTGACAGGCCCATGTCCTAATGCCCAATTTTTAAATTTCTTGTGACAACAAATATGTCGTCCTGCTGACTTTCAAAAGCAGCGATCACATCTGCCTTCCCTCTGCACCAGCATCAAGGAGGGTGTTTTCATTCCCAGAGACGGATTGAAAAGCTATTTTGAATCTGGAGCACTTTCCCCAGGAGATTATAATTCCAGTAACTGGGGAGTCCCAAAAGCAGAGCTCAACTTCCTTGGAACATGCCTGGTCTAGTTAAAGTTATAGAAACAGCCCATCTTTCTGAGTCTGTCATGTGAGAGCCCCAGTGACTAATTAGTTCCTTTGTCCAGTCTATTAGCAACCACAGTAACACTCCGGTTTCAGAGTAGCAGCCGTGTTCGTCTGTATTCGCAAAAAGAAAAGGAGGACTTGTGGCACCTTAGAGACTTACAAATTTATTTGAGCATAAGCTTTCGTGAGCTACAGCTCACTTCATCAGATTGCCTTGCTGCTAAAAGGCAGTGTATATTTAGAGCGAGATACCAAAACATAGAATCTCCAACTCTGTCTCCTAGCCAGATGTAAAGCGTGCACAGATACATAGATTTCAAGGCCAGCAGAGATCACTCTGCTCTCCGAATCGATAAAACAGGCTAAGAGCAGCACCCGGTAAAACACTCTTGTGTTACCATTGTAAGACGGTGGGGTGGCCCGTTTGCAGCACACAGGTATCCACATCACAGGACACAAATGGCTCTTACTGTTTTCAGGCTCAGCGAAGGCGCCAAGGATTAAATTGGTCAGACTGAACTGCCCTCTGACTCTCAGAGGTGGTCCCTCTAGGCCAGGGGAGAGGCCTGTCTGTGGGGGAAGCCTACGCTCCTGCTGCTTGTTTTCTAGCTCGATTGCCATCTCCAGAGCTATCAAATAGAGCTGGTTGGAAATTTTCCAACTGAACGTTTTTGTGCTGGAAATGCCAATTCGTGCAAAACAAAACACGCTGCGGAACGAACACGGCTTCCACAAGGATGCAAAGTGCGGAAACATGTCGTTGCTGATGAAATTTCACGGGGGGGGGGAGGGGGGCAAATCAAGAAAAAAACATTTGTTAATGTCAAAAATATTCTGTTTCGACCTTTTCAGAGCAGAACTTTTCCCTGAGAATTTTTGTTTATATATATAATGAAAATGTTGAAATTGGAATGAAACATTTTATCTAAACAAAACATTTTGATTGATCCAAACTTATCCCCCCGCCCCCCCCCCCCCCCCGGACTTCTGATTATCAGAAATTGCAAAAATGTTCATTCCATTCAGAATGGGGCGGGGGGGGGGGGGAATTGAACATGCAGAATTTTCCTTGTGTTGCTTTCAAACCAATACCATTCCCCAGCACTAGACATGCTAACCTGAAAAGCTGGGATGAGCCAAGGACAGTTTGAGACCTAAATCCCATTTCAGTGGGTTCTTTTGAAAATCCCAACCACAACAAACTGTGCTACCTTCCCACCAGGCCCTGGGAAGCCCCTTTAATATTGTTAATAATAATAACTTCTATCATAGTAGCACTCAAGGGCCTCACTCAGAATCAAAATCCCATTGTGCTTGGCACCGCACAAACAGAGACACTCCTTGCCATGGAGAGTTTACAGTCTAATAACTCCACTGTAGTCAGGGTGTTTCTAACTTTGGTTTTGTTTGTTTCTCTTGACACCTCACATCAATGCCCAATTAACATTTGGGAGAAAAGAAGTCTTTGTTAATGATTCAGTATATTCCTTCAGTTAAAGAGCATCCCGCAAGACCGCCAACAAGTCCTCTAGCCAAGCCATGGATGAGCAGACTTGACTGTCCTAACATTTCTAAAGTTAAAAAACACAGGCATATCTGTTACCAGATTTGCCTGTTGCTTTGGGGTATGCTCATTTCTTAGGGTTACTCTTCTGGGGGGGTGGGGAGTTCTGTAATTCTGTCAATGTACTGCTTGCGTCACTTGTGGTTTCATACGGCGCTCTATTTCCCCCTCCTGCAAGTTTCCTCCAATGGAGCTATCCAGCAGGACCTAAGTTCCCCAGGGCTGGGTTCTTCCAGCCCCAGCATCAGATGATACACACACACATTAACAGAGCACGTCTGAGCGGTCTGGATCAATCAGCACTCCCAAGCTGACCCCTTATATGTCCCTGGACTCAGCAGGCCGGGTCGAACAGCACTTCCAAGCTGCCACCCTCCTATGCCACAGGTTCAGCATGTCCCTCTCCCCACTTTCATGTGAAAATTGTTCTGGTCATAACCCACTTGATGAGCAAACCCCACAGGATTTTTGGGTGGTGCAGGGATCTTTAGCTTAGGTAAGAGGAGCGTTGCTGCAGAGCAAATGGGGAAGCCAAAAACACAAAAGAGAGAGAGAGGGAGGGAAGCAACTAGCTCATCCATAAAAGTTATTTATTGCCAGGTAATAACCATACAAGGAGAGCCAAACAAACCAAACAGTTACAATATTAAATCTAGGTTAAATTTAGTTACAAAAGTCAGGTTTAGAAAACTATACCTGATCACAAGTCAGGGTTAGAAAGCGATACCTAGAGTAGGGAAAAAGAGAGAGAGAGAGAGAGAGAGAGCTGGGTTCTCACCACTCTGTGAAGCTTGAACCGGGCGGGGTTCCCAGGTGGTGGTGGTGGTAGCTGAGGGTCCAGAGTGCTGGAAACAGGCAGAGCCCCCAGCACGATCAGTCAGGAGAAGATGAAGTCCCAGTGGAACTGATGCAGATTTTGGATCCAGGCATCAGAACACTTACTTGAGCATGAGTTGGGGTTTTTGTAGAGAAACAACAATGGTTCAAGGGAGAACACTAGATTTGTTTATGTGTAAACTGATGGCTCAGGGGAGGATACCAAAGTTGTTTTGTTCAGGCTAGACAATAGGAACTGATCATTCCTGGCTACAGGCAGTGTTCCTTCGAGGGAGCTCACAATGCAGTTAGGCAGCTTCAGTATTTTGGATACCAATAAAGGATTTATTACTAGAATTGGTCTGATAACTACTGAGCTGGATGTGTGCAGGCGTGGGTTTATTAACATTTGGAGCAGAGATTCCCCCATCATGCAGTGCTTCCCTGCTTTTCTGGTCCCAGAGTTCAGTGCGGTTCTTGCCTTGGAATCTCTGTTCTCCATTCCGTATGCTAATGGAGATGCCTCCCTGTCCCATCTTTGATGCAAATGAGGCCAGGGGAGTTTCCTTAATCCTGTCACCCTTGTCCAGAGGGGTTTAGTTGCCTCCCGCGGCCTTTTCATTGCTTTTTGTAAGTCTTTCTTCTGAACAGTTTTGGCTCAAGCAGAGGCTGAGGGTGGGTGGGTGGAGGGTGTCCTTCGTGAGTCAGACAGGCTGCATACTGTGCCCTGGTTCCCCAAGAACACAGAGCTGACAGGTAACACATAAAAATCAGACATATTTCATGCCTTCTGGTTCCATCATGAAGAAGAAAAAAGGGCAGAGAGGCAACTTTTGCAAAATCCTTTGCAGGTAACTTTGACTGCATCCCTCTGGGACTGTATTTGTCCCACTGGGCAGCTCCACCAGCAGGCGCTGCTGTAGTTTTTAATCACCACGTCCCATCAGTGGAGCCACCCCAGTGCTAGTGGGGGTCACCAAACAAGTGCTGGCTGTAGACAAAAGCGTTCAAGGCTGGGAGAAAAGGCCCGAGAGGTAAAGGCATTGGGAATGTTTGGTTCTGGAATACCCTTTCTTTGAAGTGTGTCTCCCCCATAATATTCCTCTGGCTTTTGTTTCTAACAGTCCCCTGCACCTTTTGGGGGCCAGCCCTGCAAATTCCACCATCACCTTTAGCCTGCCAGCATTTAACAATCACTCCTTTGATCCTGCCTTGATGGGAAAGGGGAAGCCGGGTGAGGTGGGGGGCCAAACACTCACCCAGAGTCAAAAAGAACAAATTGGACAGACAACAATTAACCAAGGGGCCAGGGAGGAACAATAGCCATTGACAATCCAAAAAGAGGGCTGAGAAAGGCTTTGTTCCAGTCTCCATAGCAACAACTAGGGCCAAGGGAGGAGTCAAAGTCCACTCCCTATACTTTCACTTTCCCTTCAATCCCTCTCCCTTGGATTTACTGAAGAAGTGGCTAAGGGTTGGTGGAGGGAAGGATGCTAGGGCTTGGCCCTCCACTGCCCTTGTGCCTTGAGTTTGGAGAAGGAGGGATGCCTCCTCTGAGATACAAAACACCAGGACATCTGGGAGGATCTGAGCCCAGCAGACTAGACAGCTGGTAGCGTGTATTGAGCATCCTTACAGATTTCCCAAGACAGCCGATCCTGGGAAAAATGGAGAGGTGGCGACACTCAGGCCTGAGGAATGTCAAGCGCTACCGTTCTGAGCTGATGGTGTCTCCCGCTCACTTTACAGAAGGACGAGCTATCAAGGATCGGACTCGTTCCCTGCGTGGGTCAGAGCTGGTCTGTTCATAGATCGTGTGCCAGTATAACTATGCCAATGAGAGGTGCGATTTTTCTCACCAGTCTCGTTATATGAGTGGAACCCCTAGTGTGGATGCAGTTATATGGGTAAAAAGGTGCCTTATACCAACATAGTTTATTCCCCTTCCTGCACAAGAATAAGTTTGCCGGGTATACACTACAACTACATCCACACTAGAGAGTTGTACCCCATAGGCGGCCCATGGCTAGAGCTGGACAGGGATCAGCCCCTCCAAATCTCTCTCCGCCATCCACCCTGCTGCCCGCACGCATGCCAGGCTGGGCAGGTAAAGCCCCACATCTGGCGGCACCAGGGAGGGGGCATCGTCGGGGGAGGACGCACCAAGTGATGTTGTGGCAGGCGCCTCTGAATCAGCAAGAACCAATGGGCTGGCGCAGGGCCCAGCAGCAGGGACAAAAACCACAGCTGCGGGGTATGCAAGGAGCAGGCTCAGGGCTACATCCCCCCAACCCGAGAGTGCGGGCTCCCCCCGCACAGGCACAGGGATGTGGACTCAGTGCCCACAAAGGATATTTTCACCAGCAGCCTAATTGTATTAACTATCCGGCTACAATTACAGCCATGCAACCTGTGTGTGTAGCCAAGGCCTCAGAACGAGGAACAGACAACAGGGAACAGTCCAGGGAGCTCCAGATGAAAGCAGGATTTGTGTTTTTGGTGATGTTCTGTGTAGCCAGCACTGACTCTGTCTGCCCTGCCTGCCCCAGGAAACAGAAGCTGATCAGTTCTGCACTAGGGACCTGACTCCCGGCGCCCACACTACAGGGTAAATCAGGAGTAACTCCATTGAAGCCAGTAAGTGGCACTGCCAGCCAACATGAGTGAGATCAGAATCCGGCCCTAAATTCCCTCCTAATGGCATTTTCAGGTATTTTGCAGCACATTCCCGCTCTTAGCGCTGTTCATTTCTCCTCCACCTTCCTCAGATTTTGGCAAAAGCCCACTGGACACCATGGGCCCCATCCAAAGCCCTTTTGTGTCAATGGAAAGGCTTTGGATCAGGCACTCACCATGTGGGAATTGATGTACACAACTCACTGTGCCTTGGGTTAAGGTTTTGTTCCTGTCCTTGATGTTACAAGGTAGTTGCAGCCTCTCTGTGCAAGAGCCTCTCTCCTTATTGGCTCTGATTCTCAATAGCAGACTGCAGTCTTTGTTATGCCCTCTGATTGGGATACATGGGCGAAACTAAGGACCAGTGGTGTCATGATTAGTAAAATTCAGGGGCCAGAGGAGGGAGGGCATAAAGAACTTTATATATGGTTATATCATATCCTGCAAAGTTGGGGGCAGGGGCAAAAAGTGGAGCATATAGACCTATGAAAAGTTGGGGGGAACACCAAGATCTGGGGGGAGCAACTACCCCCCCCCCCGGACCCAAAGGAACTGACACCCCTGCTAAGGACTGCTCCCTGTTGGAATGTTTTTCCACCTTCTGTTTCAAAGTAGTCCCTCGAGCCAGGGACAAACCTTGCTCAACTTACTTAGAAATCAGCAGACCTGTCTGCATGAGTAAGATAGGACATATTGGAGCAAACATTTTCTTCCTTCATTAAATCAAATACCATTAGGCCTGAAGCTGTCACCCAGCTTCTGCTTAGTCTTTGACTCTTGGATTAGCAGTGTCTAGCCTGAGCAAGGAGGTAGGACTGGACCCCCTGCTTTGAGCTGGAGTCCGGTTCATTTCAGTGTTCCGTTTTACACAGCAGAAGGAACCAGGGACAATCAGGAGGGATGGCGAGGTTTAGCAGGGGCAAGGATCCTGCTGTCTCTAGAGCAGGGGATATGGATGGAAAGAGACAGCCAGTTCCTTTCCTTTTCCCGAGCCCCCACAAGGGAGCCTAGCACCGTCCTTCTAGCTGGATGAATGCATCTCCCCTTTGTGCCGGCTGCAATATTCCGGCCTCCAGATCTCAGGATACAGTTGACTGAGTCATGGGAATGGCTCAGACAATGGCCTGGCCCTTTTGTCACTGGTCTGAGAGGGCGAGAAGAACTCAAACCTTGCTTCCTGCGAGGAAGTGAACCATTGTTTGGAAGTGGGCATGGGCTTAGTTCCTCACCCACTGTGGGGAAGCTGCAGAAGCAGGAGCAGAATTCCCTGACCAGGAGGAGCTGACACAGAGTTTGTTTATTGCTTTAGCTACCCTTTCTTTCAACGCATAATCCTGGAAACAAAACTGCGTGGAAAGAGATGGAGTGAGCAACTGATAGCGCTTCCACTGCTTCTCCTGCCCCTTCCATTGCTTCTCCTGCCCTGACCCCTGGGGACTTTATAATCGAATGGGTTTCTAATCTACATAGACCAGATTCTGCAGTCTGCGTGGCATGGATAGGACAGTGGACTAGGACTCTGGAGACCTGAGTTCAGTTTGAAGCTCTGCGACTTGCCTTCTGGACAGCTCACTTCCCCTCTCTATGCCTCAGTTTCCCTACCTGTAAAATGGGGATAATGATACTGACCTCCTTGGAAAAGAGCTAGCTATTATTATTATAGAACTCCAACTGACTTCAGCAGCAGCTTTACCCAAATCAGTGATGGATAAAAAAACTAGCAATATCTTCAGGAGTTAGCCTAGTAGTATTAATAATCAGCACCAAATCTAGGTTTGTATTGGGTGTGCTCTGTTGGGTAGAATTCGGGGCTGGGATTCAGGACTCCTGGGTTCTTTTCCCAGCTTGGCCACTGACTGTATATGTGACCTTAGACAGATCTCTACGGACAAAATGTTCAAAAGTGGCTCTCATTTTGGGTGTCTCAATTATTAGGTGTCCAAATGGAAACACCGTTGGCCCGATTTGCAGAGATGCTGAGCAATCCCAGCTCCCATTGACCTTGACCGGGTTCGGTGGTGCTCAGCATCTCTGAAAATCAGGCCCTGGTTGTCTCAGACTGAGTCCTCAAATACTCAAATACTCCCAAATTAGTGCATTACCATTAACGTAGCCCTGCCTCAGTTTCCCCATCTGTAAAACAGGATACTTCTTTCTCATTGGGGGGAAGAGATTATGATGTTCTGGCTCTCTGTAAAGAGTTTAGAAAGTCTCATAGAAGAGCCATATCAAAGCCATATGAATACATTTCTAGTGATGCATTTGGAAACTTACACATTCATATAATAGATTACAGTATATGGTGTGTAAAATGTATACACACACACACGTAACATATTAAATATAGTAAAACAACACTACTGTAGTGTCTGTAAATTCAGTGTCACCCTACTGTATATAAATCTTGCAGCACATATGGTACGAAGGATCACACAAGCCCACATTCATTCCTGGTAGAAGCCAACTGAAAGCAATAGAGTTACACCAGGAATGCATTTGGCCCGTCACGTTCAGAGTCCTAAGACAACTACTAAATTAAAAGCAGGGTAACCTCTATAAAGAAGAAAAGGAGGACTTGTGGCACCTTAGAGACTAAAATTTATTTGAGCATAAGCTTTTGTGAGCGACAGCTCACTTCGTCGGATGCATTCTATAAAGAAGAATTCTCTGGCTCATGTTAGTTTGTATCTAATCTTTGCCATCATTTAAACAGTGATTTATATGCACTTTCTGTGTGCGTGTTAACGGTAACACACATCTGCTGCCGGGTGGGGGAGTAAAGGGTTCCTTTACGTGACAAGAACTCAACCTGAGATCGCCAGCATCATCTCCTTGGAAGCATCTTCCTGAGGTGTAACGAGTCCGATTCTGTGCCGCACCTTTTGGAGACTCCATTTAGAAAGTGCGGCTTGAGGAAGCGGCGGAAAAGTGACTTTCTGCCACCTCTGGGCCGTCTCAGTTCCAGACTGCCCTGGGGGGCTGAGAAATGGCCCTCGGGGTTAATGTAAGCAGCCCCGGGGTCGTCTAATTTTACAGCTGCCATGGGGTAGCGAAGAATTCCTTAGTGCCACATGCCATGGGACCAACCCTCCCACGCGCTCAGCCCGTCCCCTCTGTTTGAGCATGTGACGTGGGCAGCCCAGGGCCATTTACAAAGGCCCTGCATCAGGTGAGTTCACATATTCAGTCCAGATGGGAGCATCTCATTCCCCACACTGCATGTCAGTAGGCTTCGGTCTCACCATGTAACTCTCAGGCGGCGGTGAAATGGGTGAGGTCTGGGAAGCCACCCTGAACAAGGTACCACTGCAAAGTACTTCCCCTCTCATTGACACATTTTACACATGCCCCTTAAGAGTCATTTCCAGTCACCTGTGAGCGCCTTGCTGCCAGTGGTGGTAACCTGTAGTGAGTCACAGAATCACAGGGTTGGAAGGGACCTCAGGAGGTCATCTAGTCCAACCCCTTGCTCAAAGCAGGACCAATCCCCAATTTTTACCCCAGATCCCTAAATGGCCCCCCTCAAGGACTGAACTTACAACCCTGGGTTTAGCAGGCCAATGCTCAAACCACTGAGCTATCCCTCCCCCACCCGACATGTGGTTAGCAGACAGAGTCAGACCAGCAGGAACCAATCAAATAATAATCCTTTTTCTACCAAGCACTACACTGTTTAGCCATACATCACTTGGAGGTAGGGAGGGCTTCCTCAGCATTACATACAAATGATTGCCACAGAAAGTCAAATTCTTGACAAAGTCACGCACCTCAGAGGGTCACCTATGCTTTGTAGGCACGATTTTCAAAAGTGACTAGGAATTAGGGTTCAGAGTAACAGCCGTGTTAGTCTGTATTCGCAAAAAGAAAAGGAGTACTTGTGGCATCTTAGAGACTAACCAATTTATTTGAGCATGAGCTTTCGTGAGCTACAGCTCACTTCATCGGATGCATCCGATGAAGTGAGCTGTAGCTCACGAAAGCTCATGCTCAAATAAATTGGTTAGTCTCTAAGATGCCACAAGTACTCCTTTTCTTTTTAGGAATTAGGGGTGCCTCCCATTTTGGGGGCCCTACTAGAGATACTTTAAAGGAGCCCAGTTTGCAGAAACTGCCAAGGTGCTGACCTGTGAAAACACCCTTTGCGGCATCTCAGCTTGGGCACCCCACAGAAACAGAAGCATCTAAAAATCACCAGGCGCTCTGGAAAACCTTGGCCATTAGCAACCAAAATGTGTCTGGGCCAGATTCTGTGGTCACAGCCACCAGTGTAACGCCACCTACTTCCATGGAGTGGTTCAGATATGCCCTGGTGCCATTGGCATCAGAAGAGCTCGTTGCTGTTAGTTTTCCTTAAAGGTAATGAGTCAGCAATCATCTTGTCTGGCACGGGGAGCAGGGGAGAGGTGAGTGAAAGATCTCCAGAACTAAAAGCATGAGTCTCTAGAGCTTATGCTAACGGGCCAAGCTGTGTAGTAGGCTAGGAGCTGTAACAGACTCACATCTACTACGAAGAGATACAGAGTAGGACACATAACACACACTGACCACTGGGTTACACTAATGCTGTCAAGAAGATTTGGTTCCAAATTTAGACTTGATAGGGAACAAATTTAGGCCACTACGAACTGAAGTGTTTCCATGGTTAGTTTGTCATTTCCAATTACAACAGATTTTTTTAAAAATGTAAATGTTCCCACAGTGTTAGGAACCCAGACATCAGCGCTAGGCAAGTGCAGGAGAACCAGACAGTGGCCGTATCCTTAGATTCATGCTAGCCCCCAAAGGCCCTCCGAAAGTGAAACTGATTAGGCTAGCTTCACTCTCCCAAGAATGCAAACCAAGGTAAAGCAAACCAACAGCATCAATGGGGAGAAATGAAGGCGAGTTTTAGGAATTCTGTCTGTTGGACCCTGATCCTGAAAGCTGCTCTGGATGGATCAGACACTGTGGCCACACGGATTTCACTGGGGTTATGTGCCTGTTCAGACCTTAGGACAGGGCTACACTAGAAGAGCTCTGCTGGTATAGCTACCCTGGCAAACCCTCCTAGTGTAGACGCAGATGGGCTTTTGACGGTGTAGCTCATACCGATTCTCCAAGCAAAATAACCTATGCTGGCAAAAGCAATGTTTTTTGGTACAACTGCATCTACACTAGGGGTTTTGCCAGTATTAAAAAATGTCATTTTTATCACACTCTTAACCAATGTTATTATACCTGCAGAAGTTCCTACTATAGACTTAGTCTTAATAACCAGAGATGAAATTATTAACCCAGGTTAGAACAAGATCCACCGAGATCTTGAATATCTGATCTGTCCCCTATCAGGGGACTAGAGCCTCCCATGGCAAAGAGGTAGATTTGATGATCTAAGAGGTCTTTCCCTGCTCCTTTATGCTTTTTATTGTGACGGCATTTTGCCCCTCTCTGGACAGCCCAAAGAAATGAGTTAAGTATTGTCAAAAATCTGCTCTGGCTGAAACAAGATATAAATGTTTTGGTCTGACCCATATGGGTGAGGCCAAACTGTCTTATCGCCCGGTTAAAGATAACAATGTGCTTTAGCTCCAGGCGAAAGAATGGGTTTTCACCTGGTAATAATACACCTGACTAGAGGGCCTTGAATTCCCCAAAGAAAACCCCTGGGAGGGGTGAAATGGAAAGAAATCCTTGCAGAAATTTGCCCCCCCCAGTTGTTCTGCTGCAGGGCAAGGCCAGTCCCTGCAGCAAGTCCATAAATCCTGTGGGTCCCGCTAGAGTCTAACAGACCAGAGGGGGACCTGAGCCATTCATGCGTCCCGTGGCTTAGTTGGGCTGTATCGGCAGGATGCTCAGCCCCAGCTGGCTTGGGGATCCCCTTTCAACATAATGGGGCGGGTGGGTTGGCTGCATTAACTTTACATGAGGAACTCGGCAGGGTGGAAGGCAGGCGTGGTTGAAACACCACCATTTTGGATCTGTGAGTGGTGTGATCTTCGTGGAAGAGATGGGGAGAGAGAACTGGCCGGAAACGGTTACTCTAGAGAAGAGGGCAATTCTGAGCTCAGATCCAAGCCAACCTACTCTTTGGATAGTTGGAAACATCCAGTGAGCAGCCTGGGCCAGACAAAGGATGTGATCACAGAGTCATCCACCTTGGCGTCAAGAGCAGTCTAGAAGGCAGCTAAAGGCGCCCAGAGAAAAGCAGAGCCATAGAGACTAGACATAGATCTGCCTTTCTCCCTAAATTCACATGGGCTCTGGTTTGGGCCTATTGATTCAAAGGCAAATCAAATGCTCCTGCGTCCTCTGCTCCCAGCCCCAACGCATCCCATAACAAACCCTTCCCCTCACCCGCATTGGACACCACAGAACCTTTCACCCAGTAACGCAACATAAATCAGTGTATCCCCCCACTTCTAACCCACCCACCCAGCCCCACGTGTCCTGGGACCCCTTCAAAAGCTCAGCTCTAACAGAGGGGCTTTTCTTGTCCTGTGTCTTTGTTTTCTTTTTAGTTGCTTTGTTCTCCATTCTTTGTTCTCCCTTCTTTGGTCCTTTGTGCCAGCTCGCTCTTTGTTCCGATGTCTTTGTTCAGCCTCTGGGTATTCCTCTCTTTGATCCTTTGTCGCTCCCTTCATCTTGGTTCCTTTCTTTCGTTTTTTTTTTTTTTTTAAAGCTTTTGGTTGTTTTCTGCCTCCGCCATTTGCCTGGGTTTTTATCTTTTCTCCTGCCTTGTCCACTTCTCGTGTCACATGGTCTTGGTCCTGATTGTCTTTAAATCCGCATTTGTCTTGTTTCAGTGCCTGGATTTCCCTGCCTTTGTGGTCTTTCTTAAGAATTTATTTAGCAATGATTTTCCCTCACTGTGGAAGGTAGATGAGGATTGCCTGGCTTTAATTAATTAGCATGCGTACTGTTTAGATGCAAGGCATTAGAGAAGTGCAGAGTATTATTGCTAATTATTATTATTGTTATTATTATATTAAGGCTTAAGGAGGATTTAAATACTAGCTAACCGTAGCACAGAGTGCTTGCTTAGCAAAATAATCTCAGAAACAGCCAGATTCTCTCTCTCCATGGCTTGTAGAACAAGATCAAATTAACTTGCAAATGTAGATACATGCAGTGTTATTGTAGCCGTGTCGGTCCCAGGATATTAGTGAGACAAGGTGGGTGAGGTCATCTCTTTTATTAAACCCATTCAGAACACTGACACAGTCAGTGAAACCTGAACTAAGCAAAAAGAAAAGGGGGACTTGTGGCACCTTAGAGACTAATAAATTTATTTGCGCATAAGCTTTCGTGAGCTACAGGCCTATAAAAACAGTATCACTTTAAGGGTCAAAATATTTTTTCTACCTGTCAGCACTGCGAATTCCCCACTGGGAAGCAAGCTGGGTTCTTTCTGTCCTGTGCACCTTCCAAGCTCTCACACCTTCACTGTTAAATCTTTAACAAAGACATCCTTTATCTAAAAGGTTATTTGGTCAAGGCATTAAATGGGGATTAACCGAAGTAAACAACCAACAAGAAGTTTTAACAAGTCTCCCCACAAATCCCTTCCCATCTCAGTTGCTCAACTTTCACTCTTGTAATGTCACTAGTTCTCTAGACCTCCATAGTGTCTGTTGGGTAGGTAAGACCTGAATGTCTAATGTAAAAAACAAGCAGAAAGAAAGTGGTTTTCCCTATCCATCATAGAGGAGGAATAAATAAATAAGAACCCATTCCCCCACGCCCCCTTTACAGTGGTTGTCTGGGACAAGGAAATACGCTTGTTACGAAAGCTTATGCTCAAATAAATTTGTTAGTCTCTAAGGTGCCACAAGTACTCCTTTTCTTTTTGCGGATATAGACTAACATGGTTGCTACTCTGAAACCTGAACTAAGCAATCATCTCCAACAAGCATATTCCCTTATCCCAAACAACCACTGTAAAAGGGGGGTGGGGGAACGGGTTCTTATTTATGAGAGCTTGGAAGATGCACAGGACAGAAAGAACCCAGCTTGCTTCTCAGTGGGGAATTCGCAGTGCTGACTGGTAGAAAAAAATATTTTGACTCTTAAAGTGATACTGTTTTATAGGCCTGGTTCTCCTCCCCCATGCCCTAGTTTCACACTGATCTGATTCCAATGACTTCTGTAGAATGACTCCTGATTTACACTGGTTTAGCTCAGATCATAATCAGGCCCTTACATGGACAGCACTGTTCGTGTCTCACTGTCTTTTTTAGAGAACCACTTTCCACTTTAAGAACAGCTGCTAGTTTGTTTTGATTTAAAGTCCCAAATATTTTCCCATGAAAGCATTTTGTCCTTAAGTCTGGTCATGCTGTGAGTACAAATGGGGCAGGAAGTGGCATGGTGCAACACCACTTACTTCAGCATCTCTAGAAAGTCTTGGTTCTTTAACACGGCTGTTACTCTGAAACCTGTTCTCCAGTGCAATGTGAAATCAGGGATTCATCATTAGTTCGTAGTATGCAAAACCCACCTCCACTGAAACTCCATTTAGCTCACTGCAACAGCAGCTGTTGAACTAAGAAAACAGCCAAATTTAGCAACAGGATGTATCCTTCAGATAACACGATCAATATCAGAAATAAGGCCTTTCAAGTGAAAGCTAAACCCATCTGCTAAAGCTGGGTGTCTTAGGAGATCAGTGCTGATATGGGGCTTCTATAGCATTCTCTTCTCAACACCCTGACTTCTCTTTCCACAAGGTGACGTTTTTTCTGCATGACTTACAGTAGCTTGATGAAACCTCCCCAGTTTGTGGCAGCCTAGTTTCATGCAATGTAAGGCTTGTGGTTTTCAAAGTGTGGGATGATCATGAAAAGGGCCCGGGGGAGGGAAAGTGACACAAGAAGGTCCCGTGTGAGGTCCAAGAAGGGGAGTGGATGATTTGGAGTGTACGTAGGAACGTTATTTCATGGCTGGGCCCGGTCACAGATTCAGTCCTGGAGACTTGGCTACTTGTTTGTTGAATAAAAGAAGAGAAAACTTTACTACTGTAACCTAATATGCAGCAAAACAGGCCGGCTGTTGCCATATAGTGGTAGACTGGGTCACATCCACGAAGCAGAAAGTGGGGGGCATTATGGGATCCACAGAAGAACAATTTTGTGGGAGAACAAGGAACAGAACCCAGGTGTCCTGAGTCCCAGTCTAGTGCCCTGTGACGAAACACAAGAGGCGGATGAAACAAATCCCCAGAGAGGGAAGGAGAAGGAGGCGCTAGCAGCAAAGAGAGTGACGTTTGCACCATGGGTTCAGCTCGCTGCCTGCCTAGCCTGAAAGGCTGCAAAGCGCGGGCAATGTCACTGGTGCAGTGCAGGTGTAACGGACCAGGAAGCAGCGGGGGGCAAGGGGGCAAGTTGAGGGACAAAAGCAGGGAGTTTTTCCAAGCTTGCCGGTAGCAAGGCTGACTCCAGCAGGACTTGGGAGGCGTCTCCCGTCAGCGCCAACCAAGTGAAGACGTAAACATTTGAAAGCCACCATTCTGGTTTGCCCAGGTGTGCTTTCCAGGCCACAAGCTGCGCTCGGCCAAATGTACAGCTTGGAGAGCGGAGCCAAGAAGGGCAGCGCCTTTCATTCCAAAGGAGTCACCAAACTGCCTGATGGAGAAAGCAGAAACTACGGACTGGCTTAAACCAATCGCTGCCCGACAGCCACCTCTGGGAAAGGATGCAGCAGCTGCGTAGCAATGCACAGGAACACAGTGGTTTAGCTCAGGAAGTCAAAAATAATACCATGTCCAACTGAAATTGCAAGGTGAGGAGAAGGGAATTTCGGAAGGCAGAAAGTATCCCCTTCCTTGGCATCTGGGCAGGACACTGGGGTTAACACCCATAAACTCGCAAAAAGTGCCACGGGCTCTTTAATGACCACAGTTAGTCAGGGCCTCCATTTTAAACATCCTCCAGATGGGAAGCTCAACGGCACCACAAGCTCCAGCACCCTACTGAAACATGAGGTCGTATTAGCCATAGCCTTGGTTCAATACTGACTACGATGAGTGCCTCCTACCCCTGAGGGCACAGGGCATTATCCCGAGGCATTGGTTTGATAGTGGCTGAGGCATCAGTTTGGAACTGACCCAGAACAGAGTGCCACCAGCATAGCTATGACAGCGGCTCGCTACCCCTGGCTGAAATCTCCCATGCAGGCAAGGCCAGCTCGCCCATTCCCCATCCCCGCCAGGGAACTCTTAAGACTGTGGGTAGCTGTGTTTCTCTAGCCACCTCGCTAGCACTGTCCAGACAGGCGAAAGGAAAAGAACAGGCCAGGAACTGAAAGATGCTCACCCCTGACCCAACAAAACTGGGCCCCCCACAGCATCGGAACAGAAACGGAACCAGCTACGCCGAGCCAAAGATTCTCCCCCTTTCCCCGTCCTCAGAAGGGCTGAGCCTGGTTTTATAACCGAGCTGGCACTGGGAAGGGAAGAGCGACCCAAACCCCCCTCATCTTTATATCTGCAACCATGCAAGGAATATTGTTCAGCGCCGCACAAAAGCAACCCTGAAAATAGAAGCGCCGCGGCCAGGCCTGCCAGTGGCTGTGTGAGATAACGTCTACTTGCAAACACTGGTGCCTTTGTGCTGCTGTCACTGCCCCTATTGTTCGGGAGCCGATTGCCTCGGGGATATTGTTCCCTTCTTTTGTCTCAGCCTGGCTCCTTTTTGTTTGACTTTACTTGCCATTTCATTCCTCTCCTTTGTGCTGGGGTTCTCTCTTTTGTCTCTCTCTCTCCATTCTCTGTGTGATTTGTATTTAGCAATTGTTCTCGGCCCATTGGAAACACAATGTACTCAGGGCTCTTTTCTCTCCTCCATTCATTACCTATTCAGGTGGGTTTGGCTGCTGATAGGTACTAAGAGAGGGGCCTGGCCCCACCTCCTGCAGATATGAACCCTCCCAAACTTTGGGGGAACATGGCACCTGGATGACAGCTATGGTGGGGAAGCTGACTACCACAACCCCGCCATCAGCAGAATCCCAGATCCAGCATGTACGGAGCTGGATTCAAACCTCCCTAAAGGTGAAGGTTACTGAATAAATAGTCATAGAAGTTTTAAACACTTATCATGTGGTAGCGTCCACTGGCCAATCAATAGGGTGGTATATTGTGCAAGGTGCTGTACAGACACGGAGGGGCGGCCCGGCCAAATCTGAGTAGCGCTGCGACACTGTGCATCAGGGCACAACGCCCAAAGCAGGGAGCCGGGCCCAGCCCTGTGGGACAGGAGCGGCTGCTGCTGGGGGAGAACAGGGCTGGCTCACTATCCAACCCCCCTACACTGAGTCGGAAGAAGTGTGTGTTTGCCTAAGCCAGGGCCCCGTGAGTGATGGACTAATCCACCTGGAAGTAGTGACCCATCTAGACCCTTCCCGCAATCCTCTGGTGGGTCGGGACCAACTGTTTGGGAAGCACCGATCAACAAAATAGGACAAGCTGGAGTGCGCACAGTTCTTAGCCAATCAGGGGTCACTCAGCTGCACAGACATTCTCAGATGGTCATTTTCATCCGTTGATCGCACAGCACCCCAGAGGGGGACAGCTAGCATTTCCCACATTCTGCAGAGGGCAGAACTGAGCACCGAGACCTGCCCAAGCTTAAACAGCAGGCTCAATGGCAGAAGCAGAACCCAGGTTGGATTCTCAGCCCAGTGCTCTGTCCACTGGGCCAACCTGGGTCCAGGACTTTGATTTGACCCTTTATAGAGATTGGATCTGAATGGTGTCACTGAGCCCTGAGGCCAGCCAGGGACACCTGGACCCTTGGATACCAGGGATGCCTCAGATTTCAGGCCATGCTTATCTCTTGATAAAATGGATTCTTGGTCCGAATCACCACAGTCTTCTGTATGCAAGCCAGGACCCAGTGGGGAAGGGATTTTAACAACAGCAAAAATCAGGGACCTAGTTAAATTTCCTTGTGGCAGATTTTCACTGTGTTTGTTTGCCCTCCATCCCCGTCTTCTTTCTGCATTTCCATAGGGCCTGAAACAATACCAGCTCCTCCTGGTGCTTTGCACATTCAAATTCCTGCTGCGGTGCGCGGGATCCGCAGACAGGGCCAATGGGGCAACTGCAACCCGGGTGGCAAGTTTCAAGGGAATTCACGCCTGTGCGATGAAAGAAGCAAAAATCACAGCATGGCATTCCCTGCAGCTCTGGCTCCTGGGGACTTTGTAGGGGGAGGGTGGTCACTGCCACATCCCCAGAATACTGGATGTTCTGGTACTCCCAGGAACTGTCTCTCTCTCTCTCTCCTCCCACCCCACCAGTGTGACCTCACACACCTGGTGCGTGCAAGGTCAGACCGGCCGGGGTGGCACGGCGTGCTCTTCAAAGCGGCATCCCCCGTCCGCCATCCCGGACAAAACCACATCTGGTGTTGTCTCAGTCACGGACAGGGGACAAAACCATGGGAAAACAGGGCTGTCCAGCTTCAAACTGGACGAACGGCCTGGCAGCGCAGAGTAAGGGGGCTGCGGTGCTGGGTTGGGGGACTCGGGGGGTTTTGCAGTCCACGAGCATCTTTCCCCTACAATTTCTGCTCTAAAGCCCTCTGGCACTTTTTGCTCCAGCTACCTGACCTGGTGAAACTCCCTCGGCACGCACGGCGCTGTAGCAGTGCCCCCTAAAGCCCCATCCCTGCTCTCCCTTGCCTACCAAGTCCCCTTGCCCCCCTCCCGTGGCTCTGTCACCAGCACCGGCTTTGCTTGCCCCTCCGCAGAGGGCAGCAGGCATGTGGGAGAAGAGTCCGTGTTATAACAGCCTCTCCCTCATCATCAAGAACATGAGGCATCAGCAGCCCTCGAGGGACCACAGCTACAGTGAAAGCAAACAATGGCCAGCCCCAGAGACAACAACGCCCCATTGTCCTCCGGGGTGGGGAGGGACGGGATTACTTAATAGGACTTTTCCATTGCTAGTAATGAAACCATCACAATAAAAGACCAGCTAGAGGCTGCTTCCTTCTCCTCTGAGGGACATCTTGCTACAATTGGGGTGCACGTGTGTCAGCCGGGGCATCCAGGACAAATCAGAGCCTGGGAGGTTCTATGGGGACAGCATGAGCCCCCGAATACAGACAGCAGCAGGGATACAGGGCGTTGCTGCAGGGGGTGGGCCCGGGAATGAACGAAGCAGACTGTGGGCTATTGTTTCATTGTTGTGGCTTCAAAGGACAATGGAGCATTGTCGTCTCTGGGGATTCCATTGTTTGCTTTCACTGCAGAGCCCAGCCACATGGTAGACGGAGGTTTCCTGAGGGCCAGGCAGGCTCTGTGAGGGGGATGCGGAATAAGGAGGCAGGCACATTTTCCAGAATGTGATCTGAGTGTGTGCGCACATGTGTATGCGTGTGCACATGCGTGCCAGAGCACCAGCGTGCAGGGGCAAGCGTGCCAAAGCAGGTAATCCATGGCAGTGTGAATGAGTGAGATTTTTATGTCCCCTCCCACCCATTGCAAAATCCTTCCTTCCTAGCAAGGGTGAGACACCCTAAAAGCTGCTCACAAATTAACCCCCAGCCAGGGAATGGTTCTACCACCAGGGGAGACTGCAGCCGATGAGTGTGGGGACCAAAGAAAAGGCGGAAGCCCCTTTGAAATTGCTCCTGCTTGTTCCTTACCCTTGGTGACTGGCAGGGGGTCCGCTCCCCACCTCCCTCACCGCAGTGAGTTTGGCCAGGCACCAAAGCAAACACCCACAGACATGCAAATGGTGCCCTTTGCATTGAAGGCCTGTTAAAGGAGGGGACTGGATACCACTGTGATAGAGACACTTTCAGTTCCCCCACAGCCCGCAGGAGATTAACCCCTTCCAGGAGCAGGGCTGGCAGTTTCCAAGGGACCGCCAGGAAGTGAAAGGGATTTGGGCACCTTTCTGAAACGCTGAGGAACAGAGGGTCCAGGCTGCACTCTGCACTTCATTACACCTTTGATCTCAGGGCGGGGTGGAGACACCCTGCGTGACCAGGAGCAGAATCTGGTCCTCTGCGTACAACCCAAACCCAGTCCCTAAAGATCACAGAGCCTCCTGCCATGAGCTGTAAAGGAACAGACGTGTGAAAAAGACTCATTTCCTGCCCTGAATAGATTCCTGCCAGGCCTCTGCTCCCCAGGAAGCAGGGTAACAGCTTGGAAGGAAGTGCCCAGGCCCATCGACACCAGGAAGTAAGGAGTAACTCAGAGCAAGCGAACATCCAGGGGAACCCCGGCTGGCTTGCACTTGAGGTCACTCCTCGCACTTGCCCTGAGCATCTTCATGCTCCCAGCTGGGGAGAGAACAAATGGATGCAAAGAGGGAGCCAGCAGAAACAGCAGGTGGAAAGAAAGAGGAGAGAGAGCAGTTATTTTTCACGCTTACTGCGAAGTATCGGAGCCTAGTGACTAAAGCAATGGGGCTGGGAATCAGGACTCCCAGCTAGTGTGAGATTTTGCCAACTCACTGTAAAACGGGAAGCTTTTAAGCACATTCGGGCAGCACACCGGGCCCCTTGGATGAATGGCGCAAGAACAAAGGCTGATTATTATTTGGAGGAAGAGAGTTTGAGAAGCACAGATTGCCCCAACACACCCCCCAGGGCCAGATCTTGATCTCCTACCACATGGGGCATTTAGTACCTTAGCCTCGAGCAGTGCCGTTGAGAAGTAAGGCACTATGCCATGGAACTAAGGGGATCAGAATCTGGCCCTGTGGGGTACATTACGGTGATACTGGCTTCTCCATCCCTCCTCCTCCAAATAATAATAGTCTTTTTGCCCTGCTGTAGCACCTACCATACACAATGCGAGACAGCCCCTGCCCTGGCGAGCTTGCGCTCTACCCAGATAAGACAAAGAAGGGCTGAACAGATCATTGTCCGCATTTTACAGACGGGGAACTGAGGCCCAGAGAGATGGAGTGATTTGCCCAAGCCCACACATGCAGGCTGTGGCAGAGCCACAAGCTGCATCCAGATCTCCTGAGTCCCAGTCCAGTGCCTTCACCACAAGGCTATCCTTTCCCCCCCAATTACCTGCGACTGAGCTTGCTCACTGCCACTATCAGCTGTCTCAGGGAAGTGCCCAGCATCGGACTGGCTGCACTGAAGGGTGCTGGACTAGGCCTGTCTGACTGTGGTCTCCCAGCGACCCTCATGAAAACCAGATGCCTCTCTCTTGGGGCTACCGCAGGGAGCCGGTGTCCAGGAAGGTCTGAAAAGAGGGAGTTCTGCCAGGGAAGGAGTTTCCTGGTGGCACCAGGCTACCCTCAGCAGGTGTAAAGCAGCGCAGCTCCGTTGATTCTGGTGGAACTATGTCCCCTTACACCTGCTTCAGTGTTTTCCCCTGGCGCCTCTTCTAATCTGGTACAAAAGCTGCTGAAGACCAACCCACCTGGAGCACCTCCCAGAAAGGGGCCTCTGCCCTATCTATAGCCCCAGCCTCACCCAGGAGGGGAAAGGAGGAAACGGTCCTGGTCGCTTGCCTCCTGTTTGCACAGCATCCCCAGCTGAGGGCCTATTTGCATTGCTCTCTCCTATGTAAAAACCTGAGCCCTATGCAAAGGGGTGAAAATAAACACAGGAGTAATTTTCTGTCTCCACCCCAAAAGGCTCAGAAGTCCCTCCAGGGACTCAAGATACTCCAGTGATGAGCAGAGGACAAAAACCTGAACAGAACAGAACAGGCGGGGGCCGATCACAGAGTGAGGACTGCCTCTCATCCTGTACGGCAGCCCCCGAGCAGGATGGCCCTGCATTGATCATCACCAGGATCCCTCCTGGTCTACAAATCAGTGAGAGAAAACTGCCCTCCTCACAGACATCCTTTTGCCATCAGCCTGGTCACAACTGCAGGGGAAGGGGAGACTCTCAGCTGTGGCTGTGAGAAGCAGGATGAGGGGACAGAGCAGCGAATCTATAAACTTGAGGGGGAAGAGGGAACATCAGGTCTCGTGAAACTCCATCAACCTGGGATGGCCTCATTGCCTTGCCTTGTAACATACACCCCCAGCCTCCCACACACTTCAGAGACAGACTCCGGGCAACAATAGGCCCCATCGGATTGGAACATACATGGCATTCCAGGTAACACACATACAGACCCCCCGAGGTACTCCATCCCCCACCTCAGCCAAGGGGCCCTTTTAGAGGAGGTTGGTAACACAGCCATAAACAAAAGCCACCAGCCCCCACCACCGCACACACTGCCAAAACAGCAGCTCTTCAGTGACTCGCTGCCCACTAATGAGCTGAGATGTGGAACTGCACGTTCAGATTCTCAGTCCTGGACTCCTTCCCTGGACCTTGCCTAGGTGCCTGGTCATCCACCTTCCATCCCCACTAACTTCCATGAGTGCAGACAGCGCCCTGCACCTTGCAGCACCAGCCCATTCGCACTGGGATCACGATATAGATGAGAACACAGGGAGTCCTCTCCCCTGCGCTTACCTTGGGTGGGGAGCAGATGCTCCCACAAAGCCTGGAGACAGGAAGGCATGTGTTTGGGAGTGCTTAGGTAGGCCCCCCTTAGGGAGCAGGCACAGCCTGCAACCCCATCTATATAGTTACCTGAGGTAGGGCTAGCATCATTGCTCCACCCACCACACACCTAAGCCCACCTATTGCTGGAGAGAAGGTGTCTGGGGCTGGCTCCACAGGCAGAGTGAAGCCCCCTAGCGACACAGACAGGAGGGCGCTGTGAAGGAAACAACAATAAAGGCCATGCACAATAAGCCCCTAGGGTCACTCTGGTGTTGGAGGGAAGTTGGACTTTCCAGGCCCTGCTGATTGATCTGGCAGGGTGGAGGCTGTAACTGACGTGTTTATGACCCATGGGACCGATCCTGCCACCTTTGTTCCCCAAAATAACCTTAGAGATGTGAATGTGCTTCTCCTAGGGGTTAGTGTAGTCTATAGGAACGGGGCAGTATCCCTCCATTAGATAATTTGGGATTCTATAGTGGGCTTCTGTCTCCTGTTGCGAAAGCCATCAGAAGCTAACAGGGCAGCAGTGTACTTACCTAGCTAGGCCTTGTAGCTTTGTCTAGCGTCAGTAAATACAGGTCTTGGTAACCAAATGGTGTCCGTATGATTTCCTCACATTCTCAGTGTTGCGTAGAGAGCAAAAAGTTTGGGGGATCAGGTCTGGCTGGCTCTACGAACTGGATCCAACTCTGCAAGCAAACACAACAGCTCCAGTGGGTGTCCTTAAAATGTCACTGTTTGCCATCTCCTGGGGCCAGGTTTTTCCAAAAAGCTCAGCCCCCACAACTGGGTCTGAATTTGCCAATGTGCTGAATGAGCTCTTCCGAAAAACCACCTAACCACTTGTTTCAGTGCGTTCCCAGGGGGCTGAACCTTTCTGAAAATTCCAGCCATAGTACTTCTGTTTGCCGGGCTGGTCTCTGTACTTAGCATGGGGGCTGCTGCAAACAGCGTAGCCAATTTAAGAGTGTCCGCTGGAGACAAATGCCCCGTTTATAGTGGTGTCCACTGTGCTATGCATGCTGTTCACATACAGCCATACGCATCTGTGCCTGTCTCCCTGGGAAAGCAGGTAGCAAGCATAAGCCCCTATCTTTATGGAAATGTCCCAGAGGATCTGTAACTTCTGCGTGGTCAGCCCATCGCATCTGGGCAGAACCTCTACTAATGTATTATTATTAAGCATTTATATTATCGCAATGCCTATCCGGATCAGGTCTTGTTGCGCTAGGTGCTCCACAAACATAAAGAGACATTGTTTTGTTTGTTTAAAGGAAAGGAACACATTTTCAGCTAAGAAAATTAGTAAGCCCCTAATTCTGCCATTATTCACAGCAATCCCACTGTCACTGGGGTGAAAATCAGGGCAGAATCTGCTCAAAATTGCTTATAACTCTAGTTTCAAAGGAGGAATTTCCTTCAGAATTAGTATGATCAGACGTTAAGGGATGCAGTGTGGGGAAGGGGCTAGATGGGACACTCACAGTCAGGACATCTGAATTCTAACCCTGCCACTGACTCACTGGTTGACCTTGGGCAAATCCCTTCCTCTCGCTCCATGCCTCAGTTTCCCCCTCTTCAAAATGGGGCTAGTGATACTTGATCAATTTTGTAAGGCACATCAAGATCTATGATTGAAAAGCGTGATAGGAGTCAATCATCGTGTCAGCTTAAAAAAATATTTTTAAGGGAAATTTCGGTTCACAGCCAGGTAGCTTTATGTTTCAGAACCTCTAGTATTTTGTCTTCTTGAATTACCCTGTCCTCTGAACGTTGAGTATAATCTGAGCCATTAGTTAATTGTTCGCTAGCCGGTATGTGATTGACACTATTGCATGTATGCAACACATCGATCGGCCCAGGGTACTAACAGGAGGTGGCAGAGTGTGCCCTGTAGCAGATGTTCTTTAATGGTCGTGGCAAAGGTGCTGCATGCACACAGAACTCTCTCTCTCCTGTTTAAGTACAGTACAGTTTCCTCTCTGATAAAGAGTTCCTGCCGCAGTCCCCCCCTTTGCCTCACACCCCAAACCCATGCATGCCTCACCACGCACCCAGTTCGAAGCCCAGCATGAGGCTCTGATACGATCTCACTTCCTAGACATGAGTATTAGCTCTGCTGCTGATTTATGATAAAGGGATAAGCCTCCGAGACACTGTTCGGGGGGAGGTGTTTTGAGACATGCTGTGATGTGCCCCAATCAAGAATAAAGCCTTTGAAAGACGAGCGGATGCCGCTGCCTGCTGCGACCTTGACTTAAAAGGCCATCTTCACTAGGAGCCTGGTACCCGCCGATGATGCCTTATGAATCCCGCTCAGCGATCTGCACCTGGGCAAGCAGGGGTAGCCTAGAGCTCTGCTCCGAGGTGCAGCAGCTGCAAGGGACAATCCCCGAAATTTGGAAGGAAAGGAGAGAGCGGTAGCCGTTCTGTAGCCACCACTACCCATGAGACATCTGAGCAGGACACAGCTCAGCTCTGTTCCAAAGCACCAGCTTCGTACCGTTCAATAGCCACTGCTCTCAGTTGGCAAACACAACAGAGAAGCCAAAGTTCCCTTCTCACTGACACTGGTGCAGCTCCGGGGCCTGGCACAGGTATAACGGAGAGGTCTGTGCAGCACAGAGGGGGCAGTGTGGACCGCCCTAGAAAGCTTTGATTTATTTACAGAGCAAATGCATTACCCGCCAGCAGCAAAGCTGGAGTAACAGGAATACACTGCTCCTCCCGGCACTTTTTAGCCTAGGATCTCCGAGTTCTTTATCAACCATTACGAAAGCCCCTGGGCTGAGAGAAACATTTACGGTTTGGGGAAGTGAAGAACAGATGTTAAGGGCAGAATTTTCCAAAGCGTTTGGAAAACCTGGACTTGTCCCCATGGCATCTGCTTGTTGCTAGGTACTTTTGAGACTCTGGTTAGTGCTCCTCCATGAACACAATAAAGGACACGTACAAAAGGCTAGATTGGCCTAAGACAGTGCACTGCAGTCTCTTGTTCTAGCTTTGGTTCACCACGTCTCTGTCCCACAGCATCCAGGTAGATGGGAGTCAGAAATGTTGAGTGGAAAGGTCATTGTGGTGGGCACAGAAGTCCATTTTTGTTGCTGCCCAGATGGCCTCCCTGCTATAAGAATCAGCTGGTGTTAGCACCCACAGTAGTGCAGGAGAGCGATCAGCACAGGTGACGCTTAGGACTCCAGACTTCAAGCCCAAGCTGCGGGAGGGAATGAGGTTTCTTGGCTAGAGCAGGCGACTGAGGTCCCCCAAGTTTGAGTCCCACCCTTGCAGGGGCCTGGGAGTCAGGTGCAGCCACTGACTTGCTACCACTCCTTGGGCCAAGTCCCACAGTAGCTCCATGGTTCTTTTGGAAGCTAGAATTAACGTTCACCTCCCCACCGGGTCTTGGGAGGCTCAGTGAACTAACATTTGATCCGTGCGTCAAAGGGCTTATGTGAACGTGAAGCGTCGGAGCAGGGCACGGCAGTTCCTCTTGCCGGTGTGGCTGAGAGGAAGCAACATGCCCTTGACTTGTTTTCCCAAGAAATGCTGCAGCCAGGGTAATTTTGCTCTGGTGGGTATGAATGTCAAAGTACATGACACAGGAAGGAAACTGCACTGTCCACCTTCCATCCTGGCCAGCTTTCGGGGCAGGTTGCCTGTGCTAATAAACTTTGCTGAATCTGGCCTTTTAGCATCCTGCAGTCAGAGCGCTTGGGCCGGGGACTTGACAGAAGGAAAGGGGGAAACAGTGGCCAAGGCCATCATAAAGGCCCCAATAAACTTCCCCAGGCATGATATTTACCATAGTTTTGATGAAAAGTGACCTATTCTCCCTACTGTTTTAACCCAGGTCCCCCGGTCTATCCAGCCACAGAGTGGGGTCACTAACGACTGCCGCTGCCCCTTTCTTTGGGACAACGAGCCCATATTAGGAGCAGAAATCAGGCCTCTGGGTTTGCAGCAAGGCAAAGCAGCATGAGTCAGGCCCTAGGACCCTACGCATGGGGCTTTCAGGAATCATCATTGCAACGTGCATCAGGGCTGGGACAGGCCAGATTGCTGCACAGAGCACTGGCCCAGACTCTTCAGGATCCTTTCTGACCTTCTGATGCCAACCCAGTTTCTAAACCCACTGATTCTTCTTCCCCCCAAGGCGGCTGTCGGTGTAAATGGTGGCACTAACCCAAGATCAGCAGGCAGCCGGCCAGCCACACAAAGCCTCTGCCTTTGTGCCTTGGGGTTGATCCCACTGCAAGCACCACCACATGCACTCTTACCCAGAGAGCCCACTGGCATGGTGCTCCGGCATTCATTTCCTGGCTTCAAATATGAGCATATGGACAACAAGCAATTACTCTAGGAAACAACCCTGAGTCTTTCCGCTGATGCTAATGAGATTTTTAGCATCCAAACGGCTCATGAGTTTGTTTTCAGCCACATACGAAAGCCTCTGTGCAAATCCAGGGATCATATCAAAGAGCCACAGTGAAACTCACTATAAACAACCATCTAGGCACAGAATGACCCACTGAGAGTCTGTGCGAAAATAAAGCTTATGCTTCACACAAATGACAACGCTGCCCCCCCCATCCCATGGCAGACAGATTTAATTCTGACTTATATCGGGCAGGAAAACGTTTGTCCCCGTGGAGTCTCTTGGAAAAAAGCAGCGTTTAAAGTGGAAGAACCATAAGTATAGTGCCACTAGAGATACTAGATGAAAACACAGAGCTTTCCACAGAAACCATGTTCCTAAAAGGAACAAACTTCCCCTGAGTCAAGGGGTTAAATGCAGTAGAAATTGGGAACAAGAAGATGCCATCTGTGCACCGAAGCCCCTTGTAATCACAGAAGGGAGCAAAGATCTTGCAAACAAGAGCCCGTTAAAGGAACGGTCTGTGTTAGGGTAATCGAGTTTAGACCATGAAATGGAAGGGTTGGAATGCTTTTGATTTCATTACTTCAGTACACAGGACCATAGCCATGGACAAAACAAGGGCACTCACATTTAACCTGAACCTGTGCCACCTTCATCTTTAATAAAAACACACTGCCCGAGTGTTTGGTAGGAAATGTGGCTCCAGGTTGCCGGGAGCAGGCTGTAATTTGTTCTGTAAAGTCAATGCTGTAGTCTCAGATGTTAAATTCCGTGGGGCAGAGACCACCTCTCAATTAGCTTGTAACAGGCCACCTACATTCCTAGTGCTGAACTATTTGCTTCCAACACATAAAGATTGGGAATGCTATTTCTACAAAGGGACCAGGCTGTTCGAGGTCCGCTCTTGGATTTTTCTACACCTCCTGCTGTAGCATGTAAGCTCTGGTTGGGGCAAGAAAAGTTTCTCTGACAAATTCCACTCCCAGCACTTTTCTACCTAGAGATTTGTGTGCTCTGTAGCACCGCAATTGCTCCATGCAGTGGGGCATTCAACTGCAATAATCCCTCAACCCCACCACACTCAGGGTTAACTGCACATTTCAGGAACCTTACCACCACTCAGTGCATCCTCCTCAGAAGGCGTCTGTACCCACCTCTGCTCGGTGGAAAGGAATTTGCACGTTACGGAAAAACACAGCTTGCAAAGCAAACACAACAGGTTTCAGGAGAGCGGAAAGCCAAGCAAAAGGAGCCCTCTAAACACAGAGCCCGATTGTAAGAGTTCACTCTACCTTACTCCTTCTGCCTGCCACTCGCTCAGTCAAAAACAGACCCTTCCGTTCTTCCTCCTACTCTGAGGCAGGGCCATGTCAGTTCTCAGGGAACACAGGCATCGTAGAAGGTGCGGGGGTGAGAAATAGGCAGGCCTGCTTATTGGCTATTGTACTGAATAAGAACGGTCCCCCACTCTACAGCCCAGCTTTATCTTTCTTCCAGGTTGTTTTGGAGCCAATAAAGCCGTATGAATGCTGGAGAACTCTATGTTCCAGCAGAGGCTTATGACACTTTGCAATCGTGGTGGATGGTGTTGCTAGGGGCAGCAGCGCCCTCTGTAGTCCAAGACTGTGGCCACGTTTCAACCTGCAGGTTTTCCCCTCAAGAGCTCAATCTCACTTTGAGATAGATATTCTCCCACTTCATTTCTACAAGAGCTCAAAGCACTTTACAATTATACCTCACGTCACCCCTTGAGGAAGGTAAGTACTATTGACTTCTATTTTAGAGAGGGGAAAACTGAGGCACAACATGGAGACGTGACTTGCCCAAAGTCATCAGCAAGTGAGCTAGCAGACCCAAAAATAAATCACAGAACCCCAGACACACAATCCAGTACTCTGTGACACAGACACCACCCTGTTGCTGTGTACGGCTCTTGGTTTAAAAGATTAGAAGAGGGGTTTGGGATTAACATACAATGAAAAAAACAAGGTACAATTGTGAAGACTTGTACCATTCTCACAGATGGGGAGAAGTCAGTGCTCTACTCATAACGACAGGTGAGTATTTCACTAGTGCTTTAGAAGCCCCACTCACGGACCAGATCCCCATTGTGCTAGTCCCTGCCCTATGTGCAGACAAGCTTACGCTCCAATATAGGGTTTCTGCATTTTTCACAGCTTCCCTCTGAGGAAGCTGCTAATTACCCCTGCAGCTCACTTACAATACAATCAGTCTATTTTGGTAGACTGTTTAACATCAGCTATGACATGCCTTATGGTTAGTCTAAACTTCCTTCCACTCATCACTGGATGACTGCAAATGAATTTAACACACAGGATCAGTCTGATAGCATCAAGCAGTGGAGGAGCTGTATGCAGCATTGAGAGCATCCTGAAACGTGTGATTTGGAGCAGGAAGCAGCACGGCTGGTAACAGTGAGCTGTTTCTCCTACCAGTCTACATCTGTGCAACAGCGACTGGAAAGGGACAGACCCCCTTATGAGCACGGAGACATTTTTTATTTCATTGACCTTATGTTCATTGGACTCATGGCATGCATCTTTACTCTCTCTCCCCTCTGGTAAATATCCTTTTCTGATCTCCACATTTCTCACTGCCCTTTTATCCTTCTATGACATTTTCCTCACATATTTGGAGAGAAAAAGTATTGCTTCAGAAACACGGAGCTGAAATATTTTAGGCATAAGGATGAGTCTCAAGGCCATGATTTGCCTTTGCACCTGCATCTAGTTAGTCAGGTGGAATTTGCAGGCACCGTGAGGTATCATAAATACCCAGCAATTGTAGCCCCATCACTATTAATCAAGAGAATCCCATAGTTATTTACTACTCTGTAAAACTTCAGTGAGCATCTTGAGGATCCATGTAAAGCAGTCACAGGGGAACCCAGTGACTATTCTATGCCTTCCATACGTAGTCCTTGGCAATGTTTAACTGCGTTCATCCACAGATGGTCTAACATTTGTGTCTGCACAAGACATGTACCTTTCTGTTGCTGTTTGTGCAGAACGCTTTGGAACTCATGAAAACGGATACAAAAATACCAATTCTTTTGTTAGCAGGTAGTATGCCTGATTTTGTTTCAGCTACAATATTGTGATAACATGTCCCATTCGATCATCATAGCTTTAAGCCTGATAAGAGGTGTTACAATTTCTCTGCAGAATAGCTCAGTGAAATGGGTGAAAGTGCACCGGGTTACCTATGCTGGAACTGCATCTAAATTCTTTCAGATGCAAACAAGATAGACAATAATTGGACACAATCCAGAAAAGCCCGAGCTGCTGTATTTCTGCATGTCTGGGATGAATAATGAGAGAGAGAGAGAGAGAGAGAGAGAGAGAGAAGTAGCTGACAGCAGCAGCAACAACAAAAAATATGTGGGTTTTATTTTTTTTAAACTTGAAAGGAAGAACATTTTTTCCCAATGGTCCCTTCCGTAGACTGGACCAAAATAGATTACAGGTATTTTAACTGTCCACTGTTGAACTGCATGTGTTAGATTTCCATGAACAGGGGCGATTTTTTTTCTTCTGAATTTCTCTGAATTCACTGGTTTGCAGGATAATAATTATATGCAAAACTATGTTTTGAAAACTGAATGCTGACTAAATTACTCCAGTCTAAACAATTTTTACTGTAGCCCTCAAATCAAGACTTGTGTCTCCACAGCACCAAGACATCCTCCATCACAGCGGTATCAAAGCTACACATATGGCTGCAACTACACTTCTTTTGTTTTAATTGGAAAAGGAGCAGAAGGGGTCTAATAGTGGTATCTAAGCCAGGAAGCATACAGGAGTAAAAGAAAATGCATCCGTCTCACAGATCCCCAAGCAAACCATCCAGGAGATCCCCATACAGACAGCACATTACTCCCAAATTAAAAATTGAAGAAAATATTAAAAACCCAAACATCTCAGATATTTCCAAATTGTTTAGTGACCTGACCACAGGAACTCTCGAGTTTTAATCCTGGCTCTGACACTGACTCCCTCTCTGTGATCTTGGGTCAACTACTTAGCCTCTCTGCTTAAATTTCCCCACTCAAATACGAGGATAATACTTAATTACATTGGCAAGTGTGAGGATTGAGCATTGTTTGCTAAATGCTTTGATTAAATTCCTGGAGTCCTTCCCAGCATATTAACATACTTAACTGTAGAAATAATCCTTTACCAACAAGTACTTCTGTATAGATTCTCAAGAAATTTTATACTGTTTTATCAGTTAAAAGCTCTCTTCACGCAACTGAGATATGTTGGTAGAGAATAGTAATGCTAAGTTCCTAGACAAATTCCATCCTAATTTTGTTGGATCTCTATAGTCTGGAGACTGCATGTGGCTCTGGTATCGTACTGAACAATTCAGATGGTGCATGGGTATTGTTCCAGAACAAAGATTTTTTTTCCCTATCAGAAATTGAACAGATCCATTTTAAGAAAAAAAGGTTTATTTCAGATTACATATTTTCCCCAAACAAAAACTGTGAGGGAGGGATGTAGGCATGAGATCAAATAAATTTAAGTTCACAGTTAACATAAAAATTGTATTTACCCCTGACATTAATTGGTACTCCAATGTAAAAAATGTTACTATCAAAGAAGAATTGCCAGACTGGCTCACACTCAAGACACCAGTGAAGTTACTGTTTTTACTCTTTTCAAATCAAGCTCAGTTGGAGTTTTTATTTTCAAAACACCATCCACTTTCCCAGCACAGTGACTCTTGTTTATAATAATGTTTAGTCCACCCCGCACATTGAGTGAAAATTCTAGTTCGGAACACTCTTTAGTGTATTCCACCCTCTGAATGACAAGTTCTAGTTAGAAACACTTTGTAGAAGAGTAATATTGTCCCCCTTTAACATGATCCGACCTGCAACACAAAGGAGAACGGAAATGGCAGTTAGAGAGATTATCCTCAGGTCATGCAATGTCTAACTTGCAGAAAATTTTGTTGCAGAAAATCTTTCAAAAAGAGGTCTGCATGGTGCCTGTATAGTGCTTCTTTCTTTAACACTTACCATGGGAAAGACTGCAGTACAGAACAGAAGTTTCCTTTCAGTATAGTAAATTAAGCTAATACATAGACAGACTATCCCTCTGCATGAAGCCTATAGATCGCAGTATATGACCGATATATGAATTCGCTGTGTTGCAGGGTATCAGCACTATCTTGAGCCCCGTACTCTGCTTCCTTACAATAAACCAGAGTGTATCGCAATAAAAGCCATCCTGGCTGGGAATTGGAAGACACCACCGTTTTCAGATTCACTGTTTATCTTTGGTACTTGGCAAACGGTGAATACGAAATCCAAATATGGTGGGGATGGCAGCGGCAAAAGGGTTTCCTGTATTGACTCAGAAGGGTGATGGGGCAAGGCGACAGTAGTATATCTACACAGCAACTAGACGCCTGTGGCTGGCCCATGCCAGCCACCTTGGGCTCAGAGGGCTTTGGGGCTGTTTCATTGCAGTGTAGACGTCCAGGCTCAGGCTCCAGCTTGAGCCCTGGGACCTTCCCACCTCGTAGGGTCTTAGAGCCTGGGCTCCAGCCCGGGCCCAGAAGCCTACACAGCAATGAAACAGCCCCACAGCTTGAGCCGTTGTGAGCCTAAGTCAGCTTGCACGGGCCAGACACAGGTTTTAATTTGTTGTGTAAACACAACTGAGTGTGTCGGGAGGGTACTGGGACTGTTGTATTTAAATGAATTAAAAACATAAGAATGGCCATACTAAGTCAAACCAATGGTCCATGGATCCCAATATCCAGCCTTCTGACAGTGGCTGATGCCAGAGGCTTCAGAGGGAATGAACAGAACAGGGCAATTATAGAGTGATCCATCCCCAGCTGTCCAGTCTCAGCTTCTGGGAGTCAGAGGTTCAGGGACACCCAGTAAATAGGATTTTGTCCCTGACTGTCTCGGCTACTAGCCATTGATGGACCTATCCTCCATGAATTTACCTAATTATTTTCTGAACCCGGCTGTACTTTGGGCCTTTACAACATCCCTTGGCAATGAGTTCCACAGGTTGACTGTGCATTGTGTGAAGAAGTACTTCCTTTCACTTGTTTTAAACCTGCTGCCTATTAATTTCACTGGGTCACCCCTAGCTCCAGTGTTTTGTGAAGGGGTAAATCACACCTCGAATTAATACAACAGTACAGAAATAGATATGGGAGTCTGGAGTTTAGATTGGCCTCCTCCAGCCACCCTGACACCCAAGAGAAGGCAGAAAGCTGCTGATTATTAAGCCACCTTTTTAAAGATTCAGATTCATTTTAGGACTCACTCACTCTTTGAGAAGTGCTGGATTCTGACATACAGCTAATCAGAATAGAATATTCATCAGCTCTCTAATCCCAACACAGTTAACCTACAGCAGACAGCAGAACTAATGCTATTCATTTGCTATTCACCAATGGGTTTCACTATCCTTCAGTCAAAGCTATTCATTTGCTCTGTATTTTATATTGCTGCCACACACATGGTTCATATATGCAGCTTGGTGCCATAAACCATTTAAACCATGCAGACTTACCCAGCTGTTTCCTTGCTTTTGTTTTTGAGTGTATCTCCTCTGCATCATCCAGAACCAGGTTCATGTATTCATCAAAACCCTAAGAACCAACAACAAAGTGGTTAGTGAACAAAATCGCCTGGTCTCAAGCCTCAACAGCAGGAGTTGCTTTCACTAAGGGGGCACAGAAAAACACCTGTCAGGAATGGTCTAGATAATACTTAGTCCTGCCATGAGTGCAAGGGACTGGCCTAGATGACCTCTCGAGGTCCCTTCTGGTCCTATGATGCTATGATTAAATGGATCTGAGTAAGACGACTGCTTGGAAAACAGGGGGTGGGAGGGTGGGGGTGTGTTATTCCTTCACTGTACTACTTTTTCTTGGGGAGTTGAACATGGAACTTGTGAACTGGAAAAACAAATGAATGATGCAAAGTGCGTATAACATGACACTCACAATGATACAGCCTTCTATCCGCATGTTCACCTGTTCATAGAGCCACACCTGAATCCTGGACCTCTGCAAAATCAGGGAGAGGGGAAGGAAAAGATAAGAAAGCACATTATTAGCACAAGTACTCCAAGCAACAGTTACTCATTGGTATACAGGATATTATTATCTGTTTGCCCCATTGTAAGTCATTATTAAAAATATTCTTTGCGGTTTCTGTAAGAAGACCCAAATTAGAACTTAATGTTGCCCTGAGGCATCTTATAAATAAAAAGGCATGTTTTCTCTCCAATTATTGAGGATTTGTGAACATCTAAAGGAACAAATTTCAGAATGTAAACAATAGTAGTAGTCTGCTCAGGACTAATTTTAAAGCCTGACCCAAATTCAGCTAGATCACAGCCAATTTTAACCCGACCCCAAGAGTATTTCATTGTTTTCATACCCAAACCCAACACTTGTAGTCAGGTCCCACTGGGTTTAGGTGAGGTTGCAAGGGTCTAGGGCAGTCAACACAATCAGTGATAAGAGCCTATCCGATCTGAGCTGCGCGGGAATGTATGCTACACAAATAATACCCAACCTAACCTGAACCTGACACCTGTATTCAGATCCTGTCAGGTTGCCAGGGTCTATACACACAAGCACATCACTGTACACTTTACCTTAGCAATGCATACTAAAGGTTTGATCCTATTTCTTGGCATGCTAACAAAATATTAAACTTAGACCCACAATGCAGTTCGGTGGCAGGAAGCCATTAAGTACAAAAAAAAACCCTAAAAACCTTAAAAGCTAATACGTCAAATACTATCAGTACTATTATTAATTAGAGATGGAAGAAACTGATCAGTTTATGAATCCCAGCTCCTTGCTGAAGAAGGGAGGAAGAAAGAATCCTTCCCCACTCCAAAGACAGGATGTATCAGATATAAATCTCAGCAACATGACCACGGCTAAAACCACCTGTTTTTGTTTGGATCATATGTTTTGGATCATATTTACAATCACACAAGGAGTTGATAGTTAGACAGCATTACTTACATTCTGCAGGTACCTGAAGATGAGGTTCTGTAACACAGCACTTAAGGAAAAGCACAGAAGCAGCTCCTAGCACAATATGTGTCACTGTAACAACTCATCTGATTATAACCAAAGTTCCCATTATAAGAGCACCTTATTCTGAGGCAAGTCATGGTTTGTTTCTTGGAGCGGAGGGGGAGAAGTCCAGCTGGCATTGAACACACCGATTCCCCCTTGGGACTCTGATAAAGAGTGGCCCCTTCCCAGTACACCCAGGCCCCACCCCAGGCACTAGACCCCCCAACCCCCAGCATGTAACGCCCGGGTGAGGGGCTGCATGGCAAACCCGATCTCTGCTTCCACCGCCCAGCCCCCTCACTCCCTCCCGCCAGCCCCCCATCTCCTCCCCCTTACTCCCTCCCGCCAGCCCCCCATCTCCTCCCCCTCCCCGGCCCCCTTACTCCCTCCCGCCAGCCCCCATCTCCTCCCCGGCCCCCTCACTCCCCCCACTCCAAACCCGCCAGCCCCCCCATATCCTCCCCCTTCCGCCCCCCCACTCCAAACCCGCCAGCCCCCCCATATCCTCCCCCTTCCGCCCCCCCACTCCAAACCCGCCAGCCCCCCCCATCTCCTCCCCCTTCCGCCCCCCCACTCCAAACCCGCCAGCCCCCCCCATCTCCTTCCCCTCAATCTCTCCCGCCCGCCAGTCCCCCCCCACTTACCCCTTCCCGACCAGCCCCAGCCCCCTCATTCCCTCCCGCCCGGCCCCATTTCCCCGCGGCAGGATACGATGGGCTGCACCATCACCTTCTGCACCTTCTGGCCCTGCCCGCGATACGCCATGGCCGCGAGCGAGCCTCAGCCAACCGGCGGGGAGAGGGAGAGAGAGAGAGAGAGAGACGGAACAAACCGTTACCCCCAGCAGCCCGCACGCGCGCGCCGCCCCAGCTCAAAGACTTCCGCTGCAGACCGGAAGCCGCCGGGGCCTGCCCGCGGAACGCCGGGAACCCTTTCCCGGCCACTCTGGCACGCTGGAGGACTCTCCGTGCCGCCTCTACTGCTCCCGCCTCTCATAGAGCAGGGTTCGAGGCGCCTGCTGTCCTCTGGCTGGGGGCACGAGCCCCACCGCAGCCCAGCCCCCGCAGCAGCCCAGCCTGGGAGTTCAGCGCTGGCTGTTCAGAGCCCCTGCCGAGAGCACGGGCCCAGAGCCTGCAGGGTGCATGCAACACAGGCATGGGGCCAGGCAGGTGCCGGGGTGAGCCTGCCACCCCCTTCCACGTGGCTTCACCCCCTCCCTGTGGAGGCCCAGCTCTGGCCCCAACCTGCTGTTACTTCAGGCAAGTCTCTTCGCTTTCTGGGTCTCCCAGTTTCGTGAAGTGCTTTGAGATGAAAGGAGTTAAGTATTATGAATTCCCCACACAGTCACACTGCCTCTTCCATTGTTTGCAAGCTGATCCTAACTCTCCTCTCTGCACACCCTACCACGGGGACACACTGTTTCCTCTACTGGTAACATTTTAAAGAAATGATTGGTTGTAGAAACCTAAAGACCCTTTTGTTTGCGCCTACTGCCCACCTCTGCATCTTACGCAGCTACACAGAGAACATCTGAAATAAGACTTCCTACATCAGCTTTATTTAAAAACAGGAGTAATGTTTTTCATGAACAGCCCAACTCATGGTGAACATGTATGATTCAGATTACATGTAAGACAATGCCTTAAATACAAACTAAATAGAAAATGAGAGAATAAAATATTTACAGAAGTAATGGCATACATAAAATTCGGCCTTCGTAGACAGGACTTCTCATCCAGAGAAGGAAGTGAACAAAGCTGACAATGGAACGGAATATTCTGCTTAAACACAGGGAGATAACAAGCAGCAGGGAAAATTTTTTTAGATCACAATCTCTCATACATATCTCTCTCTCTCTCTGAAAGTTGCTTCCATTTGTGCACAAGCAACCTGAAGTCTCATTGTGAAAAGTCCTTCAGCAGGATGGAGGGTTGTTGCTTTTCAGCTTCTTTGGGATGAAGCTTCCTGCGTGGTGTCCCTCCTAGAACTATAACAGCAGTTTCTTCAGGAGTGGGCTTTTTAATTTAAAAATTGGTTTTGGCTCAAATCTTCCCTATAAGAACTAAGACATCACAGTGGATTACCAAATCATGTACGTGTTTTCTTCCAAAGACAAAATATTTACAATACAATTAAACTTTTTTTTTAAGCCTGCCAGCAGCAAAAGCCTTGCCACACCTATATCCTCACAGCTCAAAGTCAGAAGGGACTAGCTTGTTGAAAGTTTAAGAAAATTAAAAAAAAAAAAAAAAAAATCTCATGGTCAAAATGAACATAGGTGATGGGAAACACAATACACCCCAGTCTCAACCGTTCACTGCGGGGTCACAGCAAGATTCCATGTACACAGTTCAGGCAAATGGACTGTCAAGCACAGAGGACTAGTTTTCCTAACATCCCAACCCCAGGTATGTACTTCCTAAATGATTAGTTCAGGCAGAGGGGGAGGAGGATGGAGTTATAGAGAAATGAAGGGTGAGAAGAAAGAAAGGTATCCACAGGACAGGGGAGGCCACAGAGTTTGCTCTGACCGCTGTAGAACACTTTTCTAAAACTTGCCTGACTTGACAAATGCTTCTTATTGGCTGAATTCCAGCATAGTGCTACATCAAATCAGACAAGCCTATACAGTGAATTGGGGTTCAAAGAAAGCTGAAAGTGTTTTCCCATCAGTGCCAGCAGCTACTGCTTTCCAGTAGAAGAAAAGTCAGCAGAAGAGGGAAGAGATTCTTGGAAATGAGAGGCACTTTTAAGACCCATTTTCAATTTACTGATGTGCAGCAGACCACGAGGGGTTACACCACTTGCCCCAGGACCTTATTCAGTCAACAAAAAGTACCAACCCCCCAAGATTTAGTACAGTAGGATTCAAAGGGAGAAAGGCAGTCTTCATGTACTGTATGCTGCTGCTTTCCATACTGATATTGTATTGTCCCTGATAATTAAAAGGAAGTAAGGCTGGATGGACTAACCCAATCCCGCACCTTTGGCAGTACGTTTGGCCCACATTACTGTAGTAATTATCCTTTTCATTAATTTTCCCTAGAATCTTAAAACAAGAAGATAAGGACAAATACAACTTAAGAGTTGACATAGTAATTCGAGGCCATTCAAGAAAACAAAGCAAAAGAAAGCTTTGAAACACACTCACTGAGTTTTGCATACCTTGCTGAGAAAAACTTTTTTTTTTTAAAAGCCTTCACAGCCTTGAATCAGTGGAAGAAGTTTATATCCCCAGGCTTTATAGATGGGCTCCAGGATCATTCTGGCCTGAAACTGTGAAGTGCTTTGTCTTCACATATTCAAAATAGCCGCCTATGGTAACAGGATGGGTATACAGGTTAACTCTAACCGGCACGGAAATTAACGACAATTGAGTGCGGATATTGCCAATTTCTACCAGTTCAAGTGTACTTGAAGACTTGTGGCAAAGCCTCATATAGAAGAAAAAGGTTTATCTTGGGTATCCAACAAAATAGAGTTTAAAATGTTTTTTGTTTTAAAAGATAAGTATAAGTCTGGTTCAGCTGTCAATCATTTCAGATAGTTCAAGCAGGAGGTCATCCTCATCTTTTCCTGCATCCAGATCAATCTCTGCTTCCAGTTTGCCTCCAGAGATTTCCCAAATCAGCTTCTCAAAGTCATCTTCTACGGACAAGGGTGCTTTCCCAGCTGCGGTGGAACTCAGCCTGCGGGTCTTTACTGCTGCCTGTGAAGAGGTTGGGCTTGTCATCTCTGATTGAGCCACAGAGGCTGCTTGGCTTCCTATGTGGAGCTCAGGGCTTGGGAGAAGAGAGAGAGAGCAATTAGACATTCCTTAATTGAAAATATCTATTTTGCCAAACACCCTATCTTACTGCAGTGTTACCCCCCCACACCTCCAATCCTTTGGAATTGCTGTGTAACTAAGCAGTGGCTGTCTCTGAGTCCAACGTAATATTACAGGTACATTCTCAGTTTGGGGACCTAGACACAACCATGAGAACTAAACCAATCTTTTTGCTAGATCCCCAAATGCTCTGCCTCCAAAGACAATACACTTACACTAATTTACTAAACTGACTATAAAAATGTGAATGGATAAATTTTGTGAACTGTTTGTTAGAACGGATATCAACTATTTACTTTTTCCATCACACGTTTGGATGAATTTGGTGCTCTTGACAGTAAGAAGCTGACAGCAGTGGATTTTAGTCAGCCCTGATTCGGCCAGGTGCTGCAGAAACTTGTCTCACCCAGCTCTGCGTTATTTTCTTCACCTAATATCCCTCTTCTCTTACAGAGCCTTCTGCTGAGACATGCATTTGGTCACAGAGAATGCCAGCCACTAGTTAGCATTTGAGGAGGAGCCAGCAGGAAAGTCTTCCCCTATCTTCATCCCACTCCTACGCCACCCTCGCCTCTTTCAGGACTCACAGGAATCCAGAAAGATGCTACTGCAAGCGATGCCAATTCACTGACATTAACAAAAACAACTCAAATGTTTTAAAAGATAATCCAAAGGAGAGTCTGCTAAATAGTTAGAAAATTAAAGCAGGGTATGTTGCACCGCTTAACAGATATATTATAACATTGATGACCTCTAACTCATCTTCCCAAATGTCAGGCAGACACTGTACTGAAGTTTCTTGAAACCCCAGTGACAAAAACCTTTTCTAACAGGAGCAAGTTGCAGACATTACCTGTCTCTGGATTTTGCTCTCTCTGGTACAGTGGCCGGACTATCCTCTGGCAGGGCTAGAACAGTAGTCTGGGAAAAAGCAAGGTGAAAGTTAAGGTACAAAAGTAAAATATTTCTCAGCAGTTTTCCTTTCCTCCAGCATAATGACTGTCCCATCCTTGCACAGCCATATCATCCCTGAGCTCCAGGCCAAAACAAATTTGGGCCTTCCCAGACAAAGCAAGCATAAAACTCGATGCCTATCAAGGGCCTGAAGTCTTCAGCAGTAGTTGACTAGCCACTCTGGAATGCACGTAAGTGGTACGTAGTTCACTCCACTGAGAAGGCATCTAACTAAGAACATTATAGAAGTGCTGGTACTCATCTAATAAAAGATGGAGGAAGATACATCAAAATCATCCCATGGTATGGTAAGGGACTCAGATCTGGACAGAACTGCATAAGAGAGATAAGACATCCCTATATCTATCCTCTCTTAGGGGCAGGGTGAAACACTTCTGTTCAGGTTTCACCATAGGCTGTCCAGCTTGTAAGCCAGTTTCCTTACCATAGCTACTTTTTTAGCTGGGAGCTCCTTCAAGTCACTGCTGGTGGTGCTTAGTGGTTTCACAGCTGCTATGGCAGAAGGATGACTTTCAGCCACCTTACGTTTCAGGGCCTGCTTTGCAGGGGAGATCGTTTTTACGCCTGATGGCTTCACATTCACCTTGGGTTTGGCTGGAACATAAAAGGAAAGGAACAGAAGCTGATTGGTTCCTAGGATTGATGCAGTTTCCTTGCTCCTCTGTAAAGCCAGCAATGAGTATAAGGCACAGCACCTCGTAACCCCCAATTAACCCTTTGGCAGGTAGTTCAAATATATGTATTCAAAAGAGAACTAGATAAATTCATGGAGGATAGATCCATTCATGGCTATTAGCCAGGATGGGCAGGACTGCTGTCCCTAGTCTCCGTTTGCCAGAGACTGTTCATTCCCTCTGGGGCACCTGGCATTGGCCACTGTCGGAAGACAGGATACTGGGCTAGATGGACCTTTGGTCTGACCCAGTATGGCCGTTATGTTCTTATGTAGTCAGCAATCTGTAAAAATGCTAATAGACTTACAGTGTCTCATCTTATCAGCTCTAACACATTCCAGAGAAATTCCTTCACCTCCATTAAGACAGCCATCTTTGGGGTGGAATGTAGGAGCCATTGAGCAACACTACCCAACAGTCAGGAATGAATTAGTAAACCAATCAGAAATGAAGGGGAGAATAGAGAGAAAATCTGGACAGCATCGAGATCCTAAGCAACACCACCACTTTTCTAGGGTAACTTTCCTGAAATTTCAGCGTGTACAAATGAAAGCCATTTTCTAGTTACTTAGGGCTCTCGAAAAGGAAAGGGTTAACACGGGCTGGAGCCGGGAGGAAACAGAACAGGCACATTCTGTGTAGGCTTCCTCTCCCACCCACAGCAAGGATCTGCACAACTTGTTACACGACTGAGCCAATGCATCTAACTCCAGACTGGCAGCGTTTCCTTTTACTACTCCATTCTTCTGACTCGCGGCTGGCCATTTTGCCAACCGAACGAAATATGCATCATGCTGTGCTGCACTTGTGGTGATGAGAAAAGTCTAAGGACGACGACACCGGTCATCTTTCCCTGACAATATTGAGCAAAATAACTGAGTGATTTTGGGAACCGATTAAGTGATCGGTCCTTAAAGTTAAATCCCTGCTACAGAAAATACCACACAAAGTGACATTCACCTTTAGCCTTTCGCTCCAGAGACTGAGCTCCTTGTTTCACTGGTAGTACTGAACCCTCTGTTCCTGGACTTTCCATCATGGCTTCCTCTGCTGTCACAGTCAGTCTCTTTGTCAGCCGACGAGTTGCCCCAGGTGTCACTGTGGATTCAGGACTTCCAGCCACTGGGCTCTTCTCTTCAATCGTTTCTTCTCCAGGGGACGACACAGCAGGTATTTCCTTCTGGAGCTTCTCCTTCTGCCGTGGCTTCAGCTGCCGCTTCTCCCTCAGGATTTCTTCAGAACTCTTCATTTGAGCTGTAGAGTTGCTTGCACTCTCATCTGAAAACTAGAGAAAATAAGCGAGGAACAAGATGAGACAAATCTAGGGAGACTTCATAACAAAAACCTAATCAGCAATTCCTCTGGAGAGGACTCTGAGCTCCGCACCACCCTAATATCAGTCAGCTGCCTTTTGGCAACCTACATCAAGGTTGACAAACACCCTCACCTTTACTACAGAAGTGCAGCCCACAGAGGCTACAAGTCCCAGCATGGGTTGTCCCCTGATCAAAGCAAAAGACTCTAGCTAAAATCTATTCCATTCTTAGTAGGAGCCCAAGGGAAACACAAGTTGCCAGTGCTGCCCTCAGACAGATTACCTCTGATTACAAAGTCCTGGCTTCTTATTCATTGCTAAGTATAAATAGCAAGAAATTCAAAGCCATTTGATCATTGCAATGTTGTCTTGAAATGCTATCACAGAAGACAGGACTCTGGATTAATCTCCAGCACTTCGATGCAGAAATATATAGACACCCCCATTGCATCGGAGGTATGTGCCAAGTCGTGCTGGTAAACAGAATGTGAATAATACTTCTGACACATAGTGATTCCTATATTCTCCAGGGACTCACCTCTGCAGCCTTGTCTGCTGGGCCAATACTGAGGGGCGGAACGCTTGACTCCACCAACTTCTTTTCTTCTCTTCCAGGTGCTTTAAAACATCCCAAACCCACATGTTAATTCCAAGAGTTGAAACACCACAGATCTCCTGAATAGCATTTCACACTATTGGTTTCCAACCTTTTGGGGCAAACGCACCAGTTTAATAGACGAAGAATTTGGCTGCAGCTTGAGCTCTGCAATCTTCCTTTCAGTTGTACACACTGTAATCGTGAGGTTTGGGTTGCGCTACACACCAGAGAACTTTTATTTCCAGCTGACCAAGCACTGAGATGACCCAAAGAGACCCCCATTTAATGTTACATCTGAAAGATGCTTTGTACAGTGTACATGATGTATTGTGCGCAGGGAATGAATGTGTGAGGCTGTTGTCTGTAGGACCCCTGCCTTATTTGTTGCAGAGGATGGAAAGTGTATAGTGAATGAGGCAGAGGACTGTAGGATGAAAAAGGAATGGTCTCATGGTTAGGTGGTTGAATGCTGGCCTGGTAAACTGGATTCTATGCCTGCCTCTGCCACAGAGTTCCTGTGTGATGCTGGGCACCTCACTCAAACTAGTGTTAACAGCTGGCTACTAATTGTGTGTTCCCCATTTTCTGCGTGCCCGACATGAGACACCTGTGGTTTGAGACACAAAAATGCTGAACACTCAGACATCAGTGGAATTGTGCTTTGAACATGCAAAGTGGTTGTGTTCCAAAAAGAAAGCAAGTCCTAGATATTTCAAGTTGGGCACCCAAAATTAGTGGACAATTTTGGCCTTAATCTCTTTCTGTGCCTCAGTTCCCCTGCTGTAAAAAAAACCCAAAAAAACACACAAACACACCTCCCTACCTCACAAAGGTGTTGTGAAGATCATGAACATTAATGTTCATGAAACACTGACTCCAATATTATTTTGAGAGGATCACAGAAACTCCCAGGAGGGAATGAATTTTGTATTCAGTACAGCGTGTGAGGCCTGAGGCCAAACATTCAATATTGCATTTTGTCCTCCACATTAAATAACTACGCATTCACTGAATGAGGCAGGAGCCCCATAGAAGACATAACAAGTGATATGCATGACAGTCTTTAATTACATATGTACAAAGCAGCAAGTAAGGTTGACATGGGCAATCCTGATTCTGGCACTTCCTAACTTTTGACTTTGACAGTCTTCTAGCTGTAATATGTAGTGGAGTGAGTGAATTCTGAGTCAACTGAAAATACTAGCAAAGACAGGGAAACCTGCTGTACTATAGGAATGGCCAAAGCATTTGTTACCTGTCAGCTTTGTAATGCGCAGTAATCTCCTCCCGATGGGAGTAAGCTCAGGTTGTGGTGGCGTATTTAGGATGTTCTCTCCACTCTGCTGCATCCTCAGGGCTTTCTCCTGCTTGATCTCCTCCAATGTTTTAATGCGCACCTCCCCTATTGACATGGCTTTGCCTGTGGACTGCTCCAGCTGCCCTTTGCTGGCTATAGATGGAGCTGTGGTGTCCTGCTTCTTGGTCTCACTCTCAGTCTTCGGCTTGGTAGGGCTTTCCTCCGCTTTTAGCTTTTCCTCCACTTTTAGCTGCTCTTCCTCCCCCAGCTGCCTGTTTTTTTTCTCAGCCAGGACCTCAGAAAAGGTTTTGATTCGAATTGTTGGGGAGGGTCTCACCCTTGGATTAGGATCTTCTGTTCTACAAGACTCTTCAGTCTTGGGTTTGGTTTGAGGTTCTCCCCGTTTCTGGCTGGCTTTCTCAAGACGGATTTCCTCTAGTGTTTTCACACGGATCTCACCTGCTTGTTTTGCAGCTCTCTCTGTTGTTACCAAAAGAGGAAAAACCCAAAACATTTAAAGAGAAGACTGACCTGCGCATTGAAAAAAAAATTAAGTAGCCATTTAGGGCCCCCCAAAAAACTGTGATTTTCAGTGTGTCAAAGAGAAAGGAAACCAAATCATAACCTATACTTGTGAACGTTGTTTAGGGAAGCATGTATATCAAATTGTAGGGCACACTCTGATCCCTTTTCTGTAAACAATCCATTACTACTGCGATGACTGCAGCACAGAGGTAAATTTGCCCCATTCTACCACTACCTTGTACCTCCACTGGCATTTCCAATCCCATCTCTTGGTTTCCAATTTCTATTTCACTTGTCTCCAAGCACGTTTCAAACTCTTCTGCTTATAGACAGGTGAGAGAAGCTTGCTGAGTCACAAGTGGAAACAAATTGGCTGTCAAGAGCCAGAACTCTCACGCTGGCAGATACAGGAGTTCTAATGGCTACGAGAAGGGTAATGTGGATGGCTGAGAAATGGCAGGTCCAGGAAAAAGGGAAGCATCAGCTTTAGCAAACAGCTGTTACCTGTCTCCGTGCTAGCCTGCTCAGCTGGCAATCCTAGCCTCTCCTTAAGAGACTTGGGGACTTGAACTGCAAGAACAAACACAAAGCAGTTAGGTGGGCTGCTCCTTTGTCTCTCACACGGTTCCAAGAAATTCAAAGTGAAATTCAAAGTTATCTTGAGAGGCTTCTTCTAACATACAAAGAACCAAAAGGGAAGTCTGTATGTAACAAACCCAAGGATTTCTTAAGCAGCAGTACCTCTCTTTGGTGCTTTGTCAGTCTTCTCCAGAGATTCAAGCTTCTTTCCAAGCCTTTCAGCAAGGCTACGCTTCAATGGAGGGCCACTTTCATCTGTAAAGCCAAACACGGTGGAAATAAAGTCAACAGCTAATATCTGAACATATTAACAAGAGCTTGTCCATCGGAGGACTTGAAGACAGGGGAGTCGCCTAGAAGCTCTGCTCTCTTTACCTTTCACAGAGTTTAATTTTTTCTGTGTTTATCTTCCAGCTGCTAATATCTGCTATTTCTACTTCGAAGTTGTAGCTCCCAAATAGCACAATGATTCTCAGTGGAAGAAGCATTTTGAAACCCAAGCAGCAGAAGATAAGGATGTCAGGAGGGTAAGAGACTCTCTGAGAAACTCCCTTATGAAGCAACTGCCAAATCAAGACGGGGACTCTCAGGGTAGAAAGTTCTAAAGCACTTCACAAACTTATAGGGGTTCTCATAATACATTTTTGGTTGCCTCAGAGTTCGGCCACCAATTTTGCTGGGGGGCGTTCTGACAATTTTTCCTAAAATACTTAACTTTAAGAAAAACAAATAAATATGCACATATACATGTTCAAGTCATTGTAGTTTATGTATATAGAGGTTTTTTGCAGATTCAATCATTAAAAACAATGTACAGTTGTCTCTATTCTTTATTGGACCTAAACAGAACAGAAACACAAATAAGGTGTTTTGCACATTCCTGTCTTTTGTTGTTGTTGTTTCTTTTGCTTTTTGTTTGCTTTTTTAAAAAGACTTGTTAGCTAGTAAGTCTGCTGCTGAAAAAGGTAATATCTGTATATTTGTTAATATCAATTTCCACAGCAGACTTACTAGCTAGCTGGGGGTCTGTGAAAAGTGATATTAACAAACATACAAATATAAATTTTCACAGCAGACTTACTCAGCCAGTAAGCCCTGGATAAGAGGTGGGTAGGGAGACAGCGGGGACCAGGGGCAACGGTAGGGGGCAGGGGAGGCAGTGGGGGCCAGGAGTGATGTAGGGGGGTGGTGAGGCAAGGGCTGGCACCTGCAGCCAGGGTCCAGGGCTGGAGCCCAAAGCCCCATGACCGGAGCCTGCCGCCCGCCACCTCAGGGCTGAACCCCAAGCCTCACTGCCCCACGGAAGGTGGGGAACTCACACCAGCTGCCTGTTCCTCTGGCGTTTGTGGCTCCAGGGGGGACAGTGCCAAACCCCTGCTGATGGCCCTGGGGGAGGGACCACTGCTTTGCACCCCACCCCCTCGCCAGTCACTGCCCAGGAGGCTGTGGTCGTAAGAAAAGCCCCTGGTGGCTGCATGTAGCCACACTGGCTGCATTTGAGAAACGCTGTCCTACAGTATCTGAAACGCAGACATCTTTAAGGAGAAGGGCACTAGAGCAATACATTTGCACAAGCCTGGGGGCAAATGCGATATACCTGCTTTGGTGTTTTGGGGGCACCGTCTCTCTCTGGTAAAACATACAAGAAGCCACAAGCTCAGGAATTACCAAATAGGTGACTTGATGGCTTCTGACTTAAGTTAAAGAAGCAGAGTATGTAAGCAGCTAGAGTACCCACACTGCTTCAGAGTATACACATTGCATAGTGTCAAAAAATTCCCCTTCTTGAGGGTTGCTCAGATAAATATCTAACTATAAACCTTACCCTAAAAGCTTTCTCCTCAAGTTTGGCTGTTCCTAGGGTTTCCCTGCAAATCCTCACCTGTCCCAGTCCTTTGTTCTCAGTTTTCCAGAGAGACACTCCATCCCCTTTCCAACCTGGTTGGAGTTAAGGACCCACCTGTCAGCATGAGTCACAGCAGTAATTAGTCTGCAACCTTATGCAGGGCTCTAGAAACTGCCACCCTGTTACAGACTAGCATTCAGGTAACAGGTAATGAGTCTCATACATACTCATTTTTTCCTGAAACTAAATTCCTATACCTTTATTTTGTTCTATAAAATATTTTTTTGAACCACATTAGCAGAGCTGCATGGAGCCTTACAGCTGTAAAGGCAGATGGGTGTTGCAGATTTCAACTTAAGTGCATTACAAGAGCTATGCAGAGGAAGCTGACTCTAGCCAGCATTATTTCTCTAGCCTATGAGTTCTTACCTATGGAGGGTTTCCGTTTTCCCAGTCTCTCCGAGAGACTCAATCGAATTAGAGGTTCCTCACCTTGAACAGTGAAACATAAGCATCTTTAATTTGGAAAAAGCACTAGACATGTATAGATACAAAATAATCTCACCAGTTTACACAAGTGATAGACTCCTATTGTAAATCATGAGATTTTGCCTATTAGCGAGGAAACAAAAATGCAATAATATTGCATCATAAAACATTTTGAGAATTACAATTTGGAAACTTACTAGTAAATGTACTGTAGTATACTTAGTAAAAATCTTAGAATGAGATCTTGCTTCAGCTTTCTGCTATTAAGGCTCTGATAACAAGTGTGCAAGTTACATACTGTGCTGGTTAGGGAGGTTCTCCTACAGTAGAAGTATTCACAAAGTTAAGTTTTACTCTTAGAAGCAAGCAAAACGCCTCTTGGGAGCACAACTTCCATATTCGGGTTCCAGTCTACTAGACACTTTGAGGATTTATTCCTTGCTAGGATGACCAACTATCAAACAGCAGCGAGTCTCTCTCTGAAAAAAAATGGAACCTCGCATTGTCTTACTCCAGACTACCTCATGAACGCACTCTCCTCCCAGCCACGCCCTTCTCTGCTTGTTTAGTGCTGGCCCCCTCTCCAATGCCACAGAGCTTCTCTGTAGCTGCTTCCTTTCATTGGTTCTCCAGTTGTCTCCTGTTTGCACCCATTCATTTCTCTCTCCTTTTGCTATTCCCTTCTGCAGCTATATCCTTGTGCAAACACTTGTCCTGATTCTGCAAATACTTGAGCACATACGTAGCTCTACTCACAGCAGCAGACCCGTTGGGAGTAAAGTCAAGCACATGTTCAAGTGTTTGCAGCATCATGGTCACATCTGGTAACACTGGCTTGTTATGGTTAGCTCGAGCACTTCTCTGTAACCCTTTAATGGTGATGCCCAGATGCTGAATGTCCTGATGCAAAAGTCAAAAATCTATATGCTTCACTGAGTACCAGCACTGTCAGAGGTTTTCGATATATCCAGGGACTCTTCCCTCAGGAGAAAACCATGAGTTTTGAAGCTTTAAATAAAGTCTTCAAACATCTTTCGGCACCATCAGTAGCAGATGAATACCATGTTGGCCAGAGAAAGCAAGGACATCTGGACCGACACTACAGTCTAAGGAACCGCTAAAATGGAACCAGGGAAGCAGGCAGTAGTTATCATTACCTTGCTTTGCAGATAAGGTTACAGTCCTGATCACCGTCCGTAGGTTTTCCTTTTCCGGACCAGGAATGGTCTGGGATTGGAGTGGATAAACGGAAACTCCAGAGGGGCCTTCTGATCAGAGCAAACAAAAATATATTAAGTTAGCGGGGGAAAAAGTTTATAAAAAGCCACTCCCTTTCCACATGAGGAAAAACAGACAAGAGTTACTTTATTCCCAGCAAACTGATTTTAAATCACTTCAACAAAAACTTTATATGCAAACTGAAATCAAGGCCCAGATCATGCAATTGAGGGTGTGTAAAAACACCTTTATGAACAGACCTCACACTCAATCAGTTGCATATCTGGGCCAAAAGAGAAGAGTAAATACAAAGGACTGCACAGAATAGTCCTAGTCTACGCTTGGCCAGCTATCCAGATGCTTCGGGGGGGGGGAGAGATACATAATGCACAACAGCATGAGAGTATATTCTTGTACCCTTCTCATTTGGACTTTACTCCCTGCTTTAGAGGGCCTGACTAATACGAGAGAGCTTGTGCCATCTGGACTCTGCTTTTAACACCTGAACTATTTTTAAGCCATTTTTTCTGAAAGCAAAAATTATCCCAACAGATTATCCCAACCAAAAAATCCTGCAAGTCAACTTGTGCATTTCCCATGCAGGAAAAACTGTTGTCTCTCTTGAGACAGGAGGGCCACTGAATTTGGGAGGGAGGGAGAGTAACTCACCACCTTGTTTTTGTGATTTTTCCTTCATTTTTTTGGACTTGATTTCTTCAAGTGTTTTTATTCCAAAATTCAAACTGTTATCTGAAAATGCAGAATTGTGAATGAACCCAAAACGTAAAAGCAATGGTGCATGTCTATGAATACAGACCAAGCTTCTCAGCATTTACTGCTTTTTCCAAAAAATAAATTAAAAAAAAAAAATCACGAAAAAACAGACATAAAAGAAAAAAGAACAACCCTAAGTTCATGGCCACAGAATTTGGGATAGTTTGTAGGTTGCTTGGTCTCACAAGAGAGCAGAAGCTGCATTTTTAAGAATTACCAACATCTGCGCTGTTAGTCACTTGGCTTACTTTTAAAAGGGTTTTGTTTGTTTGTTTTTTTAAACAGTGTGAGGAAATCCAGGCTTTGAACTCCCCTTTGGTCTCCTGTGACAGCTAAGTCACAGAGATGCTCACCTTCCAGAGGCATTCTGTGTTCCCATTTCCACCCCTCACCTCACTGTTCTTCCACAATATGCAGCTTTCTGAACTAGCTGCAGTATACTTCTTCAGCTGTCAGAAGATGCTACTGCATGACCATACAAATACCCCCTTTCCCTACAGAGCTTCCTTGGTGATGTCTGTTTAAGGAGTAAGAACCTCAAAACTACACGTGCATGGTAATTTAAAGATTTAGGGAGTGATCTTCCACCATCTTACACTGGTGTAAATCAGGAATAACTCCACTGAAATCAGTGGAGTTACCCAGTGAACATAAGGTGGTCTAGCCTGATGACTTACATGTTAACTCATGGACCACTCCACATGCTCCTAAAGCTAGCAAGATTTAATGTAAGCATTGATTACCAAGATGAATTTTTAAAAAGGTAACCTGAAAAGTCACACTATCATTGCCTGTTTAAATGCCTTCTGGGATTGCTCAACATAAACCAAAAGCATTTGAAAAAAGAATGACCTAAGCATTGACTGAGCTATCCTGTTTGTGACCGCAGAAGAGTGGCTGATATCCAAGGATCACCTTACTAAGGAGCTCAGCCAATAGTTAGAATTAAGGATTTTGCCAGGCAAACCACAGGGATGGTCATTTATTACATTTGGTCAACGCCTAACACAATGGGGTCCAAGAGCCAACCTGGCTGTGACCTTCAGGAGCTCGTGCAATATAAACATTAAATACCTTGTTTTGAATTAGCACTGGATTTCCGAGTAGAAATTATCCGCAATCCATTATGGGTTTCTGTAGCTGGCTGCTGAACAGGTGTTTTAGTTTCATCTCCTTCTTCAGAAAGCTGATCTGAAAGGGACAAAATGTTAGTTCACACACAATTAGCATCAGGAATTGGACAAGACTGTGCGCACTTTGGGGCAGGGAAACCAGGAACCTTTTTGTTCTGGTTGCATACAGCAGCTGGCACAATGGAGTCATGGTTCATGACTGGGGCTCCTAGGTGCAATGGTAATACAAATAACTAATAACCAAATCTCGTGTTTTCAGATATCAGACCATGCACTTACGCAGCACATTTCATCTAAGGGGTGAGTACTCTCTTCATTATGCAAAAGTGGAGGTATTGGGAGGTTAAGGCCAAAATGGCCAGGGTTTTTGGGTGCTCAACTTGAGCACCCAACAGCTCCCTCTGACTTCAAACAGTGGCCACTTAAAAAAAGTTGGCCTAAGCGACTTGCCCAAGTACGGCCATGTCAGAACTAAGATCTAGGTCTCGTGACTCAGTTCCTAGCTCTTAATCGCTCGACAAGGCTACTTTCTGGATTGCCTATAAGGGGGATGGTGCTTAAGGATGAAATTCCCTTCCTGTTTCCTTGTACAACAAGAGTTTAGAAAAGCTTTCCTTCAATATTCCAGGTATTGGCCATAGCCCAGTGCAGAATGCTAGACTAAAACCACCACAGGACTGACTATGTAAACTGAAGGTTGATTACTAGGACATAGCAAATGCATCAGTGCTGTATGTATTTATTTAAATATAGGAGCTAAAATCTGCTCACCATCATCTTCATCATCATCATCTGCAGCATTGATTACGACTGGAGGATGAGTGGGGCTGGGAACGTTTTCAGAGTTTTCCACTTTCATCACCCCCCGCAGCTGGGGGGAGGGGTTGGACTGGACAGACAATTTATTCTGCTGCAGCGAGATCTGGGTCACCTTCACCTCCTCTTCTACACACTCAGTCATACTTGGCAACACAGCTAGAAGAACAGTAGAAACACCTGTAAATTGCCTATTTAAAACCTTGAATCCAACGCTTCATTCACTTCAAAACCACAATGCATATAAACTTCCAGACATGCTGAACTCTCCTTCACTATGAGAGAAGAGACTCCGCTCAGTATGGCTATGCCAGTTGAGAGAGCATGGATGTTTGGCTATTATTTTTACAGCCCCACAAAGCTATATCTCTTCACACCTATTGAAAGGTTGAGTGAGATGAAGGTAGCCTAAAACAGAAGGAAAATATTAATAAAAGGGAGAGAAGCAGCTAAGCATAAAAAAATTGGGTGAAATCTCCACTGCTATTCATTTCAGCCTTGACTACAGCTGGAGGCCCATTTCTTGTGCTCAGGATCAGCAACTGGCTGGTACAAGTCACCTGCTGTACAGCACCGATGCTGCTATATAAGTAATAAATTTACTTCATATTTTGATAATATCAAGGCTTCTTGTCTCACAAAGGAAAACTGACCAAGGTGAGGGATACTTTGACTATTGGGCCAACAAGTTTTAATATCGACCTCAAGAGACAGTATTTGTTTTTTAACAAAGCAAATAATGTAATATTTGATGCAGTGGTCTCGACACTGATTTTTAAATAAGTATTTTTGACATTTTAGGTCAGACCAGTGTTCCATTTGAAACCATCACAGATTTTAATTTCTATCATGAACAATTGAGCTGCCTTTGTTTTTCAACTACCAATAGCAGGAGCACTCGGAAATATCTGTGCAAGTAAAAGTCCAGAGGTCAATTCTACAAGCCTTCAGGGATCTGGGAAGAATTGCCAAAGGAGAAAAATGAAACAACTCACTTTTGCTTGGAGGTAGGAAGAGTCCATCAATGTAGCGTCCCTTGTTGTGATGGAAAGCGCAATTTAATTTCTTACAGCCAACTGGCTGGTTCTCCCAGTAGCAAGGGATCTCACTGCGTTTTTTCTTCAGACAGACAAAACAAAGACCCACATTAAAGTCACCTTGGAAAAGCTACAGAGTCATGCAGTTATCAGATGGCATCCAAGTGGCACAGAACTCTCACAGAACAATCACAATGCAATATTATGACTTCATTTCACAGGTCAAACATGTCATAAAGATAAAATATTTCAATATACCATTAGGACATCGCCTCATAACTGAAACAAAAATCCGATCTAGTGCTCTGGGCACATATACAATCTTTACAAAAACTATGAAAATGACAATTTTGCATCTGTCTGTCACTACACTTCCTCTTTCCTTTCTCCGCTTTCCAGCCTATCCTAGCCCCCGACAAAAACTGTGTAGAAAACTGGAGAAGTCAGAGATGGAAAAGACACATTAATCACATCTAGTTCATCTCCCAAAGGGCCAGTGCAGGATTATTCCCGAGTGCTAGGGCCACCGCAATTTTAAGTAATACAACCAATGTGACTACTGCCACTTCCACTGAAGAGACTATTCCAGTGTCTAGTAGGTATCACAGTAAGGAGTTGTTTTTCTAACAAGCTTAAATTTTCTTAAAATTCAACCCTTTACTTTGATCAGTGGAGGCCAGTGTTGCTTAGAGCAGGCAAAACTGATATGTAAAAGCGAACCCACTCTATGCTCTTTGCTTGCTACTGTAAATTATCATTCCAATTCAAAGCAAATTACGAGCACCAGATAAAAAGCACGGTCTGAAAACGTACTTGCAAAATGAACACTTACATCAATCTCCATATGCCTAAACCTGCAGATACTCCTGAAGCAGCGCCCTTCCTGCCAGAGTGTGCAGACAGTCTCGTTTCCGAGTGCAGCTTCGCAGTGACGAAAGGGACAACCATCCCCCTATGCAAATGGGACAAAAGCAAATAAGAGGTTGCAATCTGAAAAACCCAGGTACAAAGACAGCTGTAAAAGTGGGACTTTCTGACTGAAGGAAAAAGGCTCAGTGACTGAACTGATCTTAGTGTGGGGGAATGGAAAGGCAGATGAATCAAGAAGAAGAAACGGAGCAATGGATGAGATGTGCATTCTCAGGAAGGCAGAAATAATTAATTCTATGGAAACATTTTGAAATGTCCTTCCTGACATTATTTTAAACCACTGTCTTAACATCAGACAAACACTTTAGAGGTGGCCATGATGAAACAAGTCAGGATATACTGTGAATGCGATACAAGAACAAGATAAATCAATAACCACTTCTAAAAAAAAACCCCACACAGAAATGATTAACATCTACATCCCTATTCCCTACAGCCAACCTCAACCATCTTACTGTTGCATTTACACTTGATAGAATTCTGTTTACTGTATCATCCTTAAGAGCTATAGTTATTAGTGTTAAATTTTAAATTGAGCTATTTGTGCCACATTAAGAAATTCAAAAATTAGGCAGCAATCAACATGGGGTGCGCCAAGCACGATGCCTGCAGCTCTTGAAAAACGGCATGCCATTGCAAAAATAGACACTACCTATTCCCCTCCTGCCACAAAAAAGGGCACAAATGTTTCTGCATCTGTTCATTGGCCTTAGTCATGTCTATAACTTCTGGATCTTATTTATTTAACAATGAAACAGCATACAGAGTAGACACAATAGGATATGGATTTTTTTTTCATAGCTGGTTCATTGGGCCCAATAAGCAATAGTTAGCTCTAAAGAGAAGCAGAATGGTTTAGCTGACTGAAGGAGTCAGGCGCTCTTGAGTTCCAATCCATCACTGACATTGACTCCCTCCACAGCTTGGGCAAGTTGCTTCAATTCCATGTCTTGATTTACCTATCTTTACAAGGAGTTAATGCCAACATCACAAGCTATTCGTAGGGATTAGCAACCAACCGTTTGAAAAGTGTTAATCAGTATTACTGCTTGATAAAAACAGGAGGAGGGGTAAAGATTAATTCTCTCTCTACACAGATGACCTTGCATTATTTTTCTACCTTGAAATTTATTGCTTTCCATAACAGATGGCTAGGTGTAATAAAACAAGACTGGTACACAGGATATGAAACCAGCTAGGACACTTCAGGATAGATTCTATTTTCAAATCTAACTATGAGACATGTATTAAATTATTTGAGAAACTCTGTTCATCTCAGTTGTTTTACCTTGGTACACGTGGAATAGAAATAGAAGTAGCAATCATCTCCTTGTTTAGACATGCTGGACAGATTGTTAGAACAAGCTTAAGTTATCTGGGCTATTGCTCCACACAGACTTCTTCCTCTCTTAGTGAAAATGGGCTTCACCCGTTCTTCTTCAGACGTGATCAGTGAAATCTTCTTTAAAAAGTAACCTTGGAGAAGGTGGTTTGCGGGGAATTAAAAAAAAAAAATCAGATCATCATCAAGTGACAAGTAACTTTCCCTCTTTCTTGCACCAATGCCATTTAATGAGTTTGAAGGGACAGTGTTAACTTGACTACCTTGAAACCGATCAGTTCCAAAAAAATGCCCCCCCAAAAAACAAAACAAAAAAACCCCCAGTTCTGAAGTATTTTCAAATCATATGAGTTTTCTCTGTGGTTTAAAATAAAATAATGATTTTTCTGTGTCCTTATTGACATTAAAAAGTTTTATTCACATAGAACAAACTGTGCTCCATACAGAGGTAAGTGCAGGATGGGACGCCTACCTCTGAAGGAATGAATTGTGTCTGGGAAATATAAGTATATATATATATAAGTAATATTCTCTTAAAAAAAAAAAAATACAGCTTCAGTTATGAGCCCTCCCTTCCCACCCCCACGCTATACCAAGGGGAAATTAGACATCTATAGCTTAACATACCTGGATAACCTCGGCAAGAACGTTGGTCTTCAAAGACTTCCAATTAATTTCTCCTGTAGGCCGAACCAACACTCAATCCGTGAATTAATAATAAAGGGATAGAAAGAATTTTCTCCTCACATTGCCAAGGAAATCTCATCCACAATTCAGACACAGGCTGTGCTTTTAAACATCTTACAACTACTGGAGGAAGCAAGTCCATTCAAATACTCTCTGTCAGACTGGAGACAGCGAGGATTAGTTAGCTCTTCAAAAAACAGTTCATTTAAAGATGAACTTGTGAGTCAAAGTGGCTGCAAAAATGAAGATCCATCTTCCACAGCCGGACAGTTTAAATTTTTTTTTTTTTTAATTTAAAAAACTCAATAAGTTCCAATTTCTGGTCTTCAAGATTTCTTCACCTATTAAGAAAACACAAAAACCTTCCCCCATCTTTATTACCTGTATAGCAAAAACATACTTGTATGTATAAACATACATATGTATATACATATATACAAATGTGTTTATACACACACACCAATATATTCAAATGTGGTAATAAAAATGATATATTTGGGCTATTTGTCACTTAAGTGACATCATAAATGCATCATAAAGTGTCTCAATTTGGGGGAAACAGCAAAAATTGAGGGGTTATAAAAAGTGTCACAAATACACTTTCAGGCCAATGCTTTATAATATGGGCAAGTTTGGATCGGGCTCATAAATATACACATGTATGTACATGCATACAGTATATCCATATTTATACAAAGTATGCATAGTCTGATATCCATATTGTAAAGAACAACTTGTTGCTCTGATCAGATATTTAAAGTTGCAAGCAAATGCAGAAACACAGCAGTTCTCGAATACAGCAAGCTTAAGAAGCAGGGAAACACTCAGTTTTGAAGAGGCACAGCTGCATGAGACACAATTTGGAAATATTTTAATTTTGATTTTTCGAAGCCAATTTTAATTTATTTGATTTTTTCAAATACTACTGGTTTGTGACCATATACTGTTCCCTGGTACATATATCCACCATTATCCATCGCTGTGAGATGGCAAAGGTCTGAAAGGATGGCTTGGGTCCAATTCTTAGCAGCCAATGACTTTGACACCATAAGGAGCCTAAAGGTGTTTCCAGTTACCACGAACAGTTTAATTTCACTGTGAAATGAGACATTTCAGTTTGTTTATTTTTACTGAATGCCATAAAACCTGCATTTTTGACCATTAGATCTAAACGTAAGAGATTCCAGTTCCTGTGTCATTAAAAGTGCTGAGAGACACAAGGTGGGTGAGGTAATGTCTTTTCTTGGACCAGCTTCTGTTGGTGAGAGAATTTGGTCCAATAAAAGATATGACCTCACCCACTTTGCCTCTCTAATATCCTGGGACTGACACGACTTCAACAACACTGCCTACATTAAAAAAACACTGAAACATTTCTCTGGTAATTCTCTTCCAATTCTACCTTAGAAGAAATTGAATGAAATAGTTCTTACAAATTAATAATAAAAGATTAGACCTTTTATTCTCACACACTAGTGAATTTTTCCAGAATTTTTTTTTTTTTGGGGGGGGGGGGGAAGAGAGGGGAGAAAAGGGAGGGAGTTTCCATAAATCTAAAATAATGAGAGGAAATGTTGGGTTCTTGTATTAGTTATCAGTTTTAAACTCTTAACAAGGGGAATTAAAAAAAGGTAAGAATCAATCTCTGTCCTTCCCTTAGTATCTAAATAATTACTCACTTTTGACTTTTGTTGCCTTTACAACTGGATTTTGTATCCCAGGTGACTTTTGTCTACCTGTATCTAACTACACTAATGTTCCCTCAGTGTGCAATTAACATACATTAGATACAGGGAAGTTTTGCCATATTCACTTTCACTAATATCCTCCAGAATTCAATGCAATTTCAAAGTGCGAAATGCCTCCACATAAACCAAAACTTATTTCTTGGCAAGTAATGGACAATGCCTCCTGGTCTGTCTGATAACGTGTGCTATTTTTGATTATTTCTTTCAATGCATTTGCATATTACCTTCCATACTTTGGCACATACTTAGTACTTTGCACACCGTCTAGGGTTTGAATTAGCCTCACTGAAATTATACTACTAAGCAACTCAGGTCTCTCAGTTCTATACAAGCACCACAATGAAAAAATGTTAACACAGAAACTAGACTTTAAAAAAATTTAAAAAAAAAAAATGTTTTAAACAACTTTAGTTAGAACAGCAATTTAAATACTACAGAAAATCAACTGAGCTAACCCCTTAAAGCTTAAAATAAGTGAACAACTCTGGCGCACTCAGCAAGCTTGCATCAGAAATTGATTAAGAACTTCAAAGCCAATCAAATCCCGAGAATTACACTGGTGTTCACATTGAGATTGAGCTGCGGTTTGCATTGTAATTTCATTTTGTACAGGAGCTTAGTTATATCAAAACAATCGTTCGAGACCAGTGAGAAGAAATAAAAGGCGGGGGTCACACACTTCACCCTCACTAAAGGAAGACAAGAATACAGTGAACATTTGCCCAGTTCATTTTAGAGCCCTGTCTTTCTCAACACTGAAAAACTATGCAAGTCACTCATCCATCTTTTCAGTTAGCCAGCCAGCATTAGTCCGTGGCCTTTCAGCAGTATGCTGGGGTTATGGGGGAGAGAAGTCCAGAGAGGGAACATTTTTATACCTTAATAGGTGTCATTAGGGAGCACTATTCAGTTAGTGCTGCCAGCACCATGCTTATCAACTACAAACACCTACCTCGTGCTCTTTATGATTTTAAAGCATGAATCCTATTTTGCTCTCTCTTTATTATTGACCTGTTTTTGTATATTTATTTTTATTTTAAAAAAATATTTTCATTAATATTTATATTAAAAAACCTAGGTGGTGTTTATTAGGACAATGTGATTAGGACAATCTGAACACAAGATCAAATTTTAATCCCACTTTTCGCACTAAGTCAGGTGTCAGTTTTCTGGTCTACAAAATGGACATAATGCTTATTTACCTACTTCACGGGGGCATTTGGAGGATGTTGTAAAGTGCTCTTAAGATGGAAAGCACAAGAAGTGCTAGATATTAACAACCGTACAAGAACAGTACATAGCAGCACAAGTCCCAGCACTTCAAATGGTCCAGAGCGCAGAACAAACTGAAGCTGCCAACACTGGCTAAAACATCTCATCCTCGCTACTCTGAGTGATCTCATCCTCTGTGTCAAAGCCCAAGGCCAGAGTGGAATAGTCATAATTAATAGTTTTTAAGTTCATTTTAAGGAACATTAACTGTTCAATATTGTCAAAACCTGGACTAGCAGAGTGTTCTGAAACGAGGTGTCTGGCTGTGCTGAAGACACATTCAGAGTGCAGACTACGGGGTGGGCAGCTGAGATACTGAATAGCTACTCGGGTTAATGCAGGCCATCTTCTCAGTTTCCCCTGCCAGTAAGTCAGGGGGTCATCTTTAACTGTTATCCCTGAAGACTCATCTTGAAAGTACTCTTCTACTACTGCTGCAGCTGATGGGCACAACAGCCTCTTCTTGCCTATTAAAGCTGCACCACTCGAAGAGAAGCCACTGAAGGGATTTGAACCAGAGTAATCTTCCTTAAGGTGAAGAGCAAAAGGATCGGTTCCTACAAGGGATGAATGGCCTGATACTTCTGTAGCTTCCAAGGAGCAACCCTCCACCGAAGTGCACATATACTCAGATACTACTTCAATAAGGATCTGTTTATAGGTTATCAAGTCAGTATCTTGAGGAAGGAATTCTTCTAAATTGTCTTTAAAGCAGGGATCTAATAAAGTGGCCAAGATATAATGCTCAGAACTGAGCACAGCGCTCAGTCGGGAGTCAGTTTCGAGCCTTAGAGACAAGTCATCCACCAGCCCGAGAGCTACAGTGGCACCTTTGATTTGAAAGTCTTTTCGCATGTTTTGCAGAGTCAAAAGCAGGCGGCGAACTAATGGCAGTACATGACTAAGACCTGCAGTGCACATGCTCACTTCCTGAGTGGCTTCTTCAAACGGCTCAAGGATGTCACACACGTGAGCCATCAGACACCACTGAAATGAGGTGAGGATGACCCCATCCACCCTCCCCACATGGTGTTGCATGGCATAGTCATGCACTGCCTTCTGCTGCTCTAAAAGTCGCCTCAGCATATAAAAGGTGGAGGTCCACTGGGTGGCTACCTCCTGCTTCAAGTTGTGCTGCGGAAGATGGTTTGCATGCTGGAACTCCTGCAAAATTTGACGGGCCTTGACAGAATGATTAAAATGATGGCAAATCTCTCGAGCAGCTACTAACATGCTCCTCGTGCTTTTGTGCTCACAGAGGAAGTCCTGAATTACTAAACTTAAACAATGCATAAAGCATGGCACTTGGGTAAAATCTCCATCTCTCACTGCATGCACAACATTGGCAGTGTTGTCAGAAACTATGAAGCCAGGGGTGAGGGAATTGGGGGAAAGCCACACACCGATTTGGTAATTTAGTTCTTGTAAAATACTGGCTGCCGCATAATCTTTAGCAAAGCTAGTTACACAAAGAGCTGCCTGCTTCCTATAACTGGGAGTTTTGCTGGCACTGTGAGAGGAAGACAACAGCATTTCAAAAGACACCCAATGTGCCATCACTGTCAGATAGTCCGTGGTTGGTTCATGGGTCCACATGTCAATGGTTAAGTGAACTTTTTTGCACTCAGCTTTCTCCAGAGCCATGAAAACCTTTTCTCTCACAACATTGTATAACCGGGGCACAGCCTTTGTGGAAAAGTAAGTTCTAGATGGCAGCTGATAGCCTGGTGCCACTATCTTCATGAATCTCTGAAAAGCAGGGGTAGAAAAAAATGAGTAGGGTTGCATATCCTCAATAATCAATTCTGTAATAGCCCTATTTATCTGCTGTGCAACTGGAATTTCGTGATATTTAATTTTCTTCTCAGTAGCGGATGTTTGAGAGTCTTGCGGAGTCCCAAAGTTGGGACTTCTGACCTTTCTTTTACCTAGCAGTGGCTTAGGAGATAAAGTTGGCGCATGGACACCCAGGCCTTGAGATGTTAAACTGTAACTGGCTGTAAGTTTATCCCTCCGAGACGAGAAATAGCTTGAAAAGCTTCTGGGACAGAGAAGTGACAAGTCCATCTCCCTAGGACCAACAGAAAAATCCTCTACCGTTTCCTCATCTACACCGTTACCAATAGTGCCATTCCATTGGCTGGCCATGGCCCAGTGTACGGGATGCATGGCCTGCAGATGCCGTTGCAGCGTGGATGTGCCCAGGTGAGTGCCTGGCCTGCCTCGGCTGACACTCTTTTTACAGACATTACAAACCGCCCTGCAGGTATACTGAGGATCAATGTAGAAGAAGTTCCAGACGGCTGACGTCTTGGTCCTGGTTCCTGGCATCAGGACGCGTTTGACCGTATTGCTTTCAATGAGAAAACTCTCTCTGTCTTCTCCAGATGCACCAGAAACGACTATTGCTGCACTAGCTGCGGTCGTTGCACCTGTGGGACCCACATCTTTGGCAAATTTTTTGGAAAGCTCTGGCTTTCCTGGGTATAACTCATGAACCTGCAGTCCTTTCTTTCTTCTTTTTTTGCTGGAAAACTGGCTCAGTGCCTCTTCCATGCTGTCGCTGTGAAAGTGAACACTGGGAATATATTCCAAACTCCCACTGCTGCTCAAACTGCTAAATCTGCTGTCAGGGGAGATTGGGGACACAGGCACATTAAAGGCATATTCCTCCTCCCCTGCGCTGCTTCCACCAGTAGCACTTATTTTATTAGCCATGGCCCAGTACACAGAATGCTTTGCTTGGAGATGCCGCTGAAGCGTCGACGTGCCAAGGTGGGTGCCTGGCTTGCCTCGGCTCACGCTTTTTTTACAGAGGCTGCAGATGGCACGACAGGGGTACTGGGGATCAACGTGGAAGAAGTTCCACACGATGGAAGTCTTTGCTCTCGTACCAGGCAATAGAACCCGTTTTACTGTATTGCTCTCGATAAAGAAGCTCTCTCCATCTTGCTCAGGAGCACCAGGTATGACTACTGAAGCTGCAGCACCTGCCGGGCCCAGATCTTTAACAAACTTTTTAGACAGCACCAGTTTTTTATGGCGTGGCTTTCCCTTAGTCCGCAACCCCTTCTTTCCTTTATGTTTGGCAGGTTGCTCCACCCCTTCTACCACCACCTTATCATCATCGTCAGTGCCAGAATGGGCACTGGGAATAAATTCCAGACTGCCGGCACTACTAAAGCTGCTGCATCTACTACTGGGGGAGACTGGCACACTGAAAGAATATGCACTCATTCTCTTTCTATTTCCAAAATTTATGCCAGAACTGAGAGTAATTTTACTATGGAAATATTGACAACTGATCTTGCCGCCCACTTAAGTGATCTTTTCTTGAGTGTCTGTAGCAGTCAACTTCCTCTTGAACCAGTTGCTTGAATGGGTACTATTTTAAGAGGAAAAGGGACAGAAGGAAGTACCTCTACACCAACTTTTTCCTGAAATGCTCGGGTATCCAGCCCCAAATTTAGTACCATCTATTAAGCCTAATTAGTTGTATACACATCCAACTTAATTGCACGCCATAGCGGTAGTTCCAAGTTCCCTTGTTTCAAAATTAACTCTTCCCAGGATATTTCATTTTTATAATCAAATAACACAGCAGTCTATTCTGAAAGTAAGGTGCACAGCTCAATCCCCGAGTGCAATGTGCACTCGTGCACCCCAAAGCACCAGTTTTGGGAATGATTTTCCGAGTCCACATACTGATCGGTATGGTATGAGGCACTATTTTCGTATTTTCATTCTCAATTAAAAATCAAAGCTGATGGGAAGGGCTTTGTGGTTCGGTTGGTTTTAGGCAGCCAAGGCCAATATCACCAACAATCTGATTTTGTGTTTTTTGTTTTGTTTTGTTTTTAAACGAGCTAAAGAAGAATTTAAAGTCAGCTACTGGGTGCATCCAGAGTTAGTTTAGATCCTGATTTCAATCCCTTTGGGGGCACTGCAGTGTGCAGCCCGCAAAATTATGACTTGGCGGCAGGCTCCTTGTCAGTCCCACCAGAAACGGGAAGCCCGGCCTTTCAACTCTGAAGACCTTTTTGTTCTACAGGGAGCCACCTGCCCTGGAATCTTCTCTTTGCTCCACTTGACATCTGGGGCTGACCCAGGGACTCTCCTTTCCCAGGAGGCCACAGGGCGCTTGGGGATGGGAAGGGGCGGGGGGGGGGGCCAAATATTCTTCACTCAAAACCTACCGTGCCCAAGGCAGGAGAGGGACAGAGCCCTGGCAGTCCCAGGGGGCCTGGCACAGGAGGGAAGAGGAGGAAACTCCCTCTGCAGCTTTCCCTAAGGGTTGCCCCAGGAGCTGGACCCAGGGATCCGTCAATTTCAGCCGGAAGTGGGGGCGGTCTCCCCCGACTCTCCCTCTTTTCCAGGGCGGGGGTGGATTTACCCCTGCGTCGGGGCCCCCCCGCCGCGGCTCTCTAGGGCGCTTGGCCCCAGGCCGAGGGGGCGGGAGGCCGGCTCCCCCCTCCAGCGGCTCTCTCGGGGGGCCCTGCTCCCCCGCCGCGGGCCGGCTAGCGAGGGGACCCCTCCTCCCCCTGCAGGCCCAGGGCGCGGGGCCTGGGCCCGGGGGAGGAAAAGGCGCGGAGCGGGCGGCCAGGGGAGGCTCCCCGGGGCCGGGGGGGGTGGGGAGCGGGGGGGGTGGGGAGCAGGGGGGCCCGGCCTCAGCCCCGGGGGCTGGTGAGGGGCCGCCCCCGGCCCGGGTTCGATTAACGGGCTCTAGTTACCGGCGAGCGGGGACTTTACCGAATCCCAAAGAGCGGTCGCCTCCGCTCCGCTGGCGCCTCTGTCTCCGGGCCGGGGGGCAAAGCTCGGGCCACCCGCCGCCGCCGCCGCTGCCGCTGCCAGCCTCAAAGATGGCACCCAACACCAACATACGGGCACTCGACCCGCCCGCAACTAACATGGCGGCCGGCGCGGCTGCGGCTGCGCCTGCCCTCGCGAAACGACTCCCAGCATGCAGTGCGGCCCAGGCGAAACGGCGTCTTCGATGCATGCTGGGGGATGAAGTCTCCACGAGCTAGGTAGAACACCGTGGCGCAGTGCATGCTGGGATGGGTAGGCCCCACAGTCGGGGAGCGGGGACAGGGACGCTGGAGCATTGCATGCTGGGACTTGTAGGCTGCCTGGGAGTATGGCATGCTGGGCTCTGTAGGGTAGGCCGCTGACCCAGTTTGTACCTAGTCTGCCTGGGCAGTTGCAATGGAGAGCATCCAGAAATGGGCGTGCATTTTGAATGGGCACTGCGCCTCCATTCTGAAAATAATGTGGCCCTTAATTAGCGACGACGGCTGCACCATTGCTGCCTCTCACCCTTGGATGGTGAGTCTCCGTAGCTGGCGGTGTTGCAAAAGCCCCAGCCCTTGGGGTCATGTGATTATTTTTTAACATAAGTTTCTAGCCCTTGTGTTTGTGGCGAAAAGCTTGTAAATGTTCAGCCCCAAAGGCTCAGACAAGAGAAGACAAATATCAAGGACCCAAACAATTATTATTTTAAAAATCTCATGATTTTGAAGTGGAGGCTGAGCTCTGATTTTTAGATGTTTGGGGTTGGCAGTAATATTATTGTCTTGTGTCGTCTCTGGCATCCCACCAGGAGATCCCCCAAACAACAAAAACGTCATAGACCGACTTTCACGGGTGCTGAGCACTCGAAGTTCCTGCTGACTGCAAATGGGGTTGGGGATGTGGAGCACTCCTGAAAACCAGGGCCTTGTATAAATGATATGTGGAGAAAGAGTGATTTCCTAGCGTGTTTTCGGGGCAGGGACCATCTTTATGTTCTGTGTTTGTACAGTGCCTAGCACAATGGAGTCTTGGGTCATCACTGGGGCTCCTAAGCACTGCCCAATATGTTAATAATTTAATTACAGTACCTTACTGGTGTAGATTTATAAAGCCATAAAAGTACTCTTGCATGTCGCCACATTGACTTCACTGGGCCCAGATTTCACCTGTAGAGCTTTGATGCAAAGGCACATCCAAATAGACATGGATGTTCTGATACTACTAAAACAGGATTTAAGCTGGAAAAATATTTTTGCTAATTCAAACTATCATTAGCCAAACTGCAAAGGAAGAAGGAAAGACGGAATGGGAAGGAGAATGAAAGGGGGAAACGACAAAGGAGGAGGCTGAAAAGGCAACAAAGGATGAAGGAGGGAAAGGAGAAAGGGAGGTTGAAGTGTAGGAAGGAGAAAGGGATCTGGGAGGAGAGGAGACAAGGGTGCTGGATAAAACAGCCACCCTCTCCCCTGGCTGAGACAGCATCCCCTCTCGTGGGGTCCATGCCTGTGCATCCCCTTGGTACTCCTACATCCCCCAGCCTTCAATCCATTTCTCCCTTGCTGGAAGAAATTGATAAGCATTCACTCTGTGTGTGGAGAGGAGCGGGGGGAGAATGGGAGCAAATATGGTTATTCTAACGGTCAAATCCAAACTGTCAGACAGCAATTCCAAACCCAAGCAAGCAGAGGGAATAGCCAGGAGCTCCCTCCTCTCCTTGGCTGGCTTCCCCACTCTGTTTTTCTCTCCCCTCTCACTTGCTCCTGGTACCTGTTGGTTTATTTTGCTCCCTGTCTCTTTCTTTCCCTCACATTCACAACTGTGACTGTGCTCCCCCCACCTCTATGTTACCTGACCCCCAGTTAACTCCTCACCCGCCCTCTCCCAATCTTGCTCAGACCTTGTTGGGTGTCCAGTTGCCATCACTGAACTTTGCCAAGATCTTCTGTTGACTGTCCAGCTGCCTGCCTGCTGTTAGCCACCATCCCCAACTCCCCAAAGCCTCCCACTGTGGCAGGTAGTATGGTCTCATAGTGAAGGCACAGGCCTAGAAGCCCTCCCCACTGCCTTGCACCTTGTGTTGTCATTTACACCTGTGCAAAGTAAGAGGCGAGTGAACATGAGTGTGGACAATTCTGATGTGGCAGCATTGCACACTCACTTTGCGCAGGTGAAAAGGATCCCACAAGGTGCAAGGCAGTAGAGAATCAGGCCTTTGGATTCCGGACTCCTGGGCTCTATTCTCATGGGCTGGCGTGTCCTTAGATATCTCACGTCTCTCAGTTTTCCCATCTGTACAATGAGGGGTGATACTTGGCTATATTCATTACTGTTTGTTAAAGTGCTTTGTGATGCTCATAGCGAAGGTGCTTTCTTCCAAAGGACAGGAGCCCCAGGGCTTGGGGCATTTAAATCTACACTGGACAAAGCTTTAGAAAAATACTGTCCAGAGAACAATGCTGGAGTCAGCTGCTATGCCATGGAGTTCTCAAACACTTGCGTAGCACAGACCATAGCTTAACAGAGGGTGGGTGTCCTGTGGACACATTCCCTCCCATTCACAATCACGCAGCCCACTTCCCATCCCACTGATGATCAAATAACATCAGTGACCAGAACAACTGCTTGTGTGGGAAAGTATCCTTGGGAAAGTTTAGGGTTTTTTTAGCTTCTTCTAAAGCAACGGAGCAGCAGGAAACAAGGAGCCGCCAGCACTACCGACCAGACAGATTTCCATGGACCATCAGTGAATGCTCTGCAAGCCAATGGTGGTCAACAGATCCTAGCTTGGGAGCCATTAGACTTGACACCCTGGTCGATGCTTTCCATCTGTGGTGACAGATGGGCAAAGTACTGGAATATTTCTGTAGCTGCCATAGTTTGGATTAGCGACAGGGGGCTTTTAAAGTGTGTGACAGAGATTCACAAGGCAGGGATGCCACCGAATAGAGCAGGAGCTTTCAATGAACTCCATGCCGTTGGAGAAAGCTGTTAGTTAACAACTGCATCCACGGCTTGGGACCTGCCTGCCTGCTTCCCTCTCTGTGTGAAACTGCTGTGGCTGTGAGCAGTTGAGCTGGACCCACTTCACGTTAAACAGCGCTGGCAGGGCCTTCTCTGGGATGGACTTTGGAACATAGAATCGGAGCACTGGAGGGAACTTCGAGAGTCATCCAATCCCGTCCCCTGCACTCCTGGCAGGACTAAATACTATCTAGACCATCCTGACAGGTGTTTGTCTAGCGGACGCTTAAAAATCTCCGATGATGGAGATTCCACAACCTCCCTGTACGTTTGCCCCTTGCCTGTCAGAGCCTTTGTTAACTTCTTGGGCGCACACACACTGCAACGGTGCAGGAAACTTTTCATGAGGGATTGGGGAGGAGATGGGTAGGAAATAGGGGCTGGATATTATGGCCATTATCTGGTGCTCTTGCATTAATGACTCATCAGTGTTGCAGTACTGGCGACTTGACACCGTTGTCAGTTTCCTTAATATTTTGATTTTTGTCCTTTCAGTGTCTTGAAAGCGGCTCGCCTATGGGGATGGTGAGCTGCAATCTAAATACGTGAATCTTAGGGCATCAATTCAAGGAGCTCACGGTAACACAGGACATTACTGTAGCACACGTACAGCACCTAATTGACAGCTTTGGCTCTTGGAACCTGCTTGGTAAACAGAAACCTGAGCCACATGCTGAGGGTTATCTCCTCTTTTTCTTGGAGGGCTGTGGGATATTTCATTCACCCCGGGCAGCCCAGCTGCTGCATCAGAACGGGACTGGCAGAGATCGGTACTATGCCTCAGGGCTGGCCTAGAGGGCCTCTCGAAGTCTTTTTCCGCCCTGCCTTCCAATGAGTCTCTGCACAAGCTCAGACTGGATGATCGGAATGACCCCTTCTAACCTTAAAACCCATCACGTTAGTTTCCTGTCTCCTCTGACAGACCAGGCAGCAAAGCGGCAGAGCATGGAGCCTGCCTTTCAACCAGCACCGGTGGGTGTAGCATCCCACCTGCTGTTGAACAGTTCTTGGATATACCCTACATAATGGGTCATTCACTCCTCCCATTGTGCTTCCTTTCTCCTACCCCACCACGCATTTTCATTATGTGAAAAAAAAAAAAAAATCACCTTAGTTAGGGTGATGCTATAAGCCTTCTGCATGCCAACCGTGCCTGTATGTCTGCACGACCTCTAACTTGGCTTGCAAGCCTACCTGGCTCTGAGACCCAGCCTGGCTTATGCACACCCATGGCATGACAAAAATAGCAATGCATTTAAACTGGTTGCCTTGCACTAGAGGAGAGAGCCCTGGTCCTAACAAGAGCTTGTTTTCTGCGATACAAAAGGAAGCACTGGAACCGAGGGAAAGATTGTTTTATTCTCTACAGCGGATATATTGGAGGGGCTCCTCCATTTTGACATCCACTGCTGAAGCCCTGTGAGTGCTAACAGATGAGCCATATGGGATAGGTTTCCCTTCCTTATGCTCATCAGCCTTATTTTTAATGAGCTATCGAAGATTCTTCTTCCCTCAAACCAAAGTGTAGCCACGTTAGAGCTACCAGCTGAGGCATCAAGCAGCTGTGTCAGAAAAACCAACGCTGGGCCTCCGCATGGCAACACAAAGCACCACCGGTTAGGCCCCCAGGTCAGCAGCAGGGAAAGGTGTGACTGAAAGATAAAGAAATGGAGAGAGACCAAATTTAGGTGTTCACAGCAGAAAAGAGGGGAAGTAAAAGGTTAGGAAATAAAACGTAACCAGGAAGAGATGACAGAGATAAGAGACAGGAAAAGACAAACAATCACCGGGGAGAAAAAGCTTCCTGGATTTTGTGCACACTCAGGCCAAGCCTGATTGCTGGCCACTACTGCCTAACTCACCAGTACTGATCCCTCAGACTAGACAAGGGCAAGCTAAGCTAAACCCCATTAGGCTCAACTGATGCAAACTCCAACTTGCCAGTGTCTACACACGGAATTGACATGTTAGCTCATATAATGTGAAACTCAGCACAGAAAAGAATGAGCGGGTCTAGCGTTGTTTCAGCTGGGTATGGTTAACCCTAGGGACCATGTGAATGCTCAGCTGTATCTTACAGTAGGGCGACTGACATGTCAAACACAATGTACTTTCCAAGCATCGGCAGGCCTTTAGAGGGAGCACACCGAGAGCAATCGATGGCAGCCAGTGGCAGAGTTAGGGTAGCTGCGTACGGACAAGCTCTCAGCTAGATCGCTCAAGGTCCCATTGGCCTGGCTGTAGCCCCGTGGAGCTAGCGATTTCAAATACAGTGCTTCACCCTGGCCCAACTCATTCCAAGAAATAACCCAATGGGGCAAGTTAGAGAGAGACCGAGCGTGGTGTTAATAAAAGGGCTGCAGGGGAGTAGGCAGAGATGGCTGTCCTGTGCATCTTAGACCCCAGGCCGCCTTGATGTAACATCCACATCTCCCCATGCTTAGAGGACTATGAAATGAAAGCAAATACCAGCCACACACAAACAGCTACCTCCACCCCCACACTTCCCTTTTTATTATTTTTGGTTTGACACTGATGAAGCCCAAAACACACCAGGAAGGAAATAATTTTGTTTCTTTTTATTTACAACGGGATTAAAAAATGCTTGCCCATGAATGACTGATGGCCTCCCCTATTCAGTCTGCATTTGTCAGAGACACACGGTGGAGGACCATAGACGCCGACAGACATGGAGGACAGAAGCAGTAAATATGTAGCACTGATATCTAATGAGGCTTTGCTTTTTTTTTTTATTAAACCACAGACTAAGGCAGTGTGTCGCTGGGTCCATTTTTTTTTTGTTTGGCTGTTTAAAGCAGCAAAAGTTCATCACTTACATTAAATCGCGACCCCAGGCAGGCTGCAGGAGTTCTCGGTCAACCACCCCATTCAGTTAATGAAGAATGAGGTAGGAGGCTCTTGTGAAATGGTGTTGAGTCAAGACCCAAAAGCAGTTAGCAAACTAGCCAAGGTAGCAAAAGTCTGGCTCAGGAGGAGGTAAAAGCTCACGAAATACTTAACCCCACACTGTAACATGCAGGGGGAAGTAAACACTTGTACGCAGCTGGGAGCCTTTTTAAATCAGTTGTATTCCTTTCTGAAAAAGTAGTAATTTTTAATTCTGGCTTGACTTTTCAGAGGTGCTGAGCCCCTTCCAGCTCCCACTGACTTTGACTGGAAATGGAATCACAGGTGCTTTGCACTTCTGAAAAGCAGAACTTTTCTGCAGCGGTGAGTCTACTGAATATTACAGGTGCCAGTCAACAGAGCACCATTGGCTTCAATGACACGACGCTGATTTATAGCAGCTGAGGATCTGACCCATGGGTTTAAGGATTTGTCTATACAGGAAAAACTGGCATAATTATACCGCTAGTTATACCGGTAAATTTCCCCACCTAAACACTCTTATGCTGGAATAACTGCCTTTTTTCTGATTTAATATAAACCCTTCAAAAGCACTACAGGAAAAATCAGAAAGAAGGCACTTTTAATCTGGAGTAAGCGTTCATATACAGACACTTCTCAATGTAACTAGAAATAATTAATTATGCTGGTAAATTTCCTCATGTAGACTAAACCTAAGGAATCTCACCTGAAATTTAACGCTAAGGTTAGCTATGCCCACCCATGAAAGTGATCACCACCACAGGCTTGTCTGCTGCTGTAACTACATGGATACAGTTATACCAATATAAAGGTGCTTATACCAGGAAAGTTTATTCCAATAAGTGAAGGCAGAATAAGCTATGCCAGTATAACTACATCTAGACTAGGGCTTGTACTGGTATAATTACAGTAGTAGGAAATCACCCCTCCTGAAAAAAATTTATTTGTTCAAACCCTGTGCAGGCCCAGCCTCAGGGAGCATGGCCCTTCCAGCAAAAGGAACTTGAGTAATGAGGGGCACGCTGCACTCCCCTGATCTACCAATTTCAGCAACATGAAGTTGCTTGTTTCACACCAAATCCAGGTCATGCTACAGCTCTGTGCGAAACAGAACTTTTGCCCTATTTATCCACCCCAAGAGCCTAAGGGGGGGAAGGCCCAGCTTGTCAAAAGGTGTAAGGAGTTAAGTGCCTAAATACCTTTGAGGATCTGGGCCCAATCTGCTGGGCTTGTATCCGGATCTCTCTTCTCCACTCAGTTTGGGCCCAACTTTGATGGAGACGCATGGAGTCCAATATCTTAGTCTTTCCCAATCACACACAAGTTTGGCTACTGTGGGACCTCAAAGTGGTTCACCAGTGACCCCATTCCAGTGCCTCTGCTGCTGGTAACCTGGCCCCATAACAACATATCTTGGTAGAATTAACGGCAGTTGAGTTCCCATCAAAGTGGCAGGATGGAAACAGAAGATGCAAGCTCAGTGGCCGTGGGAATAATGATCTTGCTCATATCTCCCAATGCCCAACCAACCAAATTATCGCACAAAAGGAGCGACAGGCCAACACAATCACAAAGGAACATACAATTATGCACAAAAATGAGAGACTGACAGTGTGAGCCACAATTATTGGCATAACTGGGTATGGGAAAAAACAACACAACTCTGTAAATTAGCATCGCAGCTGCTGTTCAGAAAAACAGACTAGGTCCGAAACCATTGGGAAAATTTGGAGCATTTCTGCTGAATAGCATCCAATCAGAACCAGCTTTTACTTTTAAGAATAAACTACATTTCTGACTGCATCTTTTAAAACCAAAGAGACAGGCCTTAGGGGTTAGCTAGTGTGTGATCCCAAAGAAGAGGTTCACTATTTGACAGAACTCCACTGGGAACAACAGTGACCCTGCCAGGCCCTTGCATTACAATTCCTGTAACCACTTCTCCCAGTCACTTAAGCTCTGATCTAAGCTTAATTCACATCAATTGATTTGCTGGTCTCTGGACAACGGTCCTCAAACTATGGGGGCATACCACTGAGAGCGTGTGCGCGCGGGGCACCCAGGCCAGCCCCAACAGGAGGGAGCACCACCTATACCAGCTCCACTGCCCAGCTCTGCCCTCATTCCCACAAGTCTCCATCTCTAGCCCCAGCTCCTCTGCCATCCCCAGCTCTGCCTTCAGCCCAAGTTCCTCTCCTGAGCTGACTGTGCAGTAATGACAGGTGGGATGTCCGCCCCCCCATGTGGTCAAAATCTCCATTACGTCTTCAAAATTGCTCCTAAAAATGGTGAAACCCCTGAATAGTTTTACTTGTGGGAACAGTCCCACTGATGCTGCTAAGACTACTCAGATTAGTAAAGCCCTTCCTGAGCATAAATGCCAAAGGATCAGGACTTGTTTCAGCTACATCTTTGGATAAATTTCAATAGCTAATTGCTATTTGAGACTCCAGCTCAACAAAACACTGAGGGATGGACTTAGATATTTAAAGACTTTACTGAATTGAGGTCAACACTAGAAAGATGCAGTTCAAATGCAGTATGTGGCAACAGAGTTGGAGAGTTTTTGGAGGGACAGCGTCAGAGGAATGGGAAAATGTCCACATGGCCATATCTGTGAGAAGGCATTAGCTTTGGCTAGTATTTGACAGCTGCTTCTGGACCTTGCTCGCAGACGGTAGAAGTCAGAACGATAGGAACAAACAGTTCAGTACAGTCATCCACATCTGAAGAGGGAGGTTGGAAAACCTTTTTAAATAAAATTGTTTTCATGGTGTGAGATTGAAACAAATCAGCCACCACCAGTTTCCACACTACAGCTTTGCTCTGAGGTGAGCCTTTAAGTGCAACCCTTCATCTCAGCTTCAGTAGATGATCAGTGACTTCACAAGCTAGTAGACATACACTAAGGACAGCACAATTACGTGTGGGCACATTTTATTCTCTTGATGCACTCGCACATTGTTTCTGCTCAACAGCAAAAGCTTTATTGATTCAAAACGTTACCCCTTTGTTTCCCCCGCTTTATCTTCCGTTACGTAGTTTCCCCCCGCCCCTTCCATTTCCAATCACAGCGTTCTCTGCTTTGAGTTCCAAATTTTCCCAGAAGCAGCTAGTTGACAATTCATTCAAAAAAGTATTTTTTTCCTCCCCAAGAACCATATAAATTACATGCAAAACATCATACAGAGAGATTAAATATCAAAATGCAAATACAGATCAGGTGCACTTTAAGCTGGATTCTAGGTTATGGCAAACACACCAGGGTACATATTGCTTTGAAACCACCATTGTTTTTAATGTCATGCATACCACATAATATTCAGTCTTTTATTGTGTCATTTTTTTCTTTTTTTTTTTTTAAATACAAAAATACCAGTGCTTATTATACTAGTTACTGAAAAAAAACTCAAATTCAAACCTGCGTGCTCTTTTCAAAAGAAAGATTTTGGTTATTTTGTTGGTTTTTTTTTTTTTAAAGAGAATCAGATAAATATATACATACAAAGTATATTTTTGTATATATATTTATTGAGGGTTAGGAAATAAACTAAAGGCCATTTTAGCCATGGACTTTGCTGAAAGGCTAATTAACTTAACATCCCAACCACAGCCCCCTCTTTGGGGGGGGGGGGAGGGGTCAGCAGGGACATCAGAGGCATAAAGCACAAGAGGTCAGACAGCGAGGAGGAAGAGATGGGCAGAATTACTGACAAGGAAAGGGAAAAGACACCATCACGAATAGGACAGCACAAGTCACAAAGCAGCATTGTTTTTGACCCACAAATCCTAGGTAAGCCTGAAGGAGTTATGGTCACTTCTATCAGGCCGAAGTTATATTCACCACAACTACACTTAGCTTGTCCTTCTCTCAGCAAGATTTACGGCTGGGATATGTGTGTGGGGGAGTTGAGTTTTCAGAGCACATTTCAGGAGATCCTTATGGATAGCTCAGAAAATTGGTAACTTCACGAGGAGGTAGGGAAAGCAGAAGATGAAGTCATCTAAGACTTTCTCACGGCACAAACAGAACTACCATCACTCTTCCCCTCCTCTTGGGGCTGTAGCTCCCAGAGACAACAGTCAACAGCCATTTGCCCCAAAAACACATGTGAAGGCAGAAAACCTTGGGACACATGAAAATCAAAGGCCATGACTGTTTTTGGCGGGGGGTGTGTGGGGGGGGGGGGGAGTCCCTGCTTGGTGGAACACTGGAAGAAGTCACTATAGCAACCGATCTTCTCGAAGATCCCTTCCTCAGAGGGCCTGATCCAGAACCCATTGAAGGCCGTGGGAGTCGGCCATGGGCTTTGAATTGCCTCTTCCCCAGCATGATCCAAAGTTAAACCCGCCACAAATCGTCCATGCTCCCCGCAGAGAAAGCTTCTAGATGAGGGACAGACTGAACATGTTCCTCTGCCCCAGCTCATTTATTTTTACAGCCTACCCATGGCTAAAATTCAGTTTAGTATTTTTCCTTCTGGAGATTTTTTTTTCTTGTTTTGTTGTAAATGTTTTTCCTTAAAAACTTATTGCACAAAACCTTTGAAAATTAAAGTCAGATCCCTGTGCAAACAAACACCCCCCTTTCGAACCTAATCACATGATGAAAGCTCCTAGAAATGGATATTCACCATTGCACACAGGAAGTGATGTAATGTCTTTGGTACCAATCCGCCACTTGATTTAACAAAACAAAACAGACCCTACCCTTAAGAATTGGATGCAAAATAGTTTAAAGTGTTTTAACAACACAGCATTCCAAGGCAAGTTAACACGTATCACAGGAGATTACTTCATTTCCTGTCTGATATGGCACTACCTAATTCCCTCCCCCCCGACTCGTTCTGTTGGCAGTAAAAAAAAAAATAAAATAAAATAAACCTCTTCATCTTTCAAGGCATGTTTCACGAAATTCATTTAGGCTACCATGCCTTTTAAATTGAATGCACCATCTTTTTCTCTCCCCATTTTAAGTTTCCTCAATAACTTAAGCCATAGTTAGCTGCTGCCAGTTTATCACTGAAACTAAATAGAAAAAAATATTACATAAAAAAGTATGCACAATAAATGCTTATACTTTAAGCAACCAGCCATACCAACATAATTTATATAAAAACGGTTCTGTGTAATCCAACTAACTTTTAGTACAAAGATGGCTGCTCAGAGAAAGGAAGTCGATTGGAGTCTGACCAATCCTTAAGTTACCTGTCACTTTAAACTGCCAGTCATGTGATCACATTCCATTGCAGACACATGATTTACAGCTTTGTTTTCCTTTAAACAAAATACATATGGCTGACTTAAAAATATCTGTTTCTGATCTAAAGAAAACTATATTTTTTGCATAATATTTATATATAATTTCCCCCCCCTCCGACGATTGAAACTAGAACAAAAAATAAATTGACTAAAGGTAGACCAGACCCTCATGGTAACCTGCCAGTCAGAGACTTCTGGGAGTGACGTTTTAAGCACCTCCAAAGTCCCTCCCCCCCCCTTTTAAAAAAAAAAAACAAAACAGGTCTGAGGTAATAAAAACAAACAAAATCAGTGTCCCCCAAAAGTATTTAATAAATATTTACGTAAGCGCCTAAGAACACCGTATTTTCATCAGTTGTATTTTTTTTGCAAGTATTTAAAATAGAAAAATGATCTTTTAAGCAATGTAAGCTTTAGAACAGAAAAACGAAACTCCTTTTCTCTTTCCCATCAGATAGGTCATGTAAGAGACCAAGAAACAGCTACATTTCCCCCTTAATCCCTCTCAATTATAGCTCACATGAAGAATGAAAGGAATGAAGGAAGCAGGTGGGTTTTTCTGGATGAAAGGGATGGGCTTTGATTTGCAATTAAGATGCACAGGTGGTTATTTCTTCTTGGTATTGGCAGTTTGTGGAGCCTAGCATCCCCTCCTCTTTACTAGCCTTGGAGCAGAAGACCCTGTGAGAAGGACCTTTCATTGGTCTACCCTGAACAGATGTGGAATGAAGCGTGACAGCGCCAGGGCATGAGTCCGTACTGGGTTGTTTAAGGAACACTTATTTCTTGGCAAAGTACCGGGCTCCCAAGTGGCAGACGGTGCTTTGGGCAGTGCTTGGAAAAGGCACGGGAGTTTTTGCTGTGCGTTCTTTAAAAAAAACAAAACAAAACACGTCACTCTAAGATATATCTGCTTGTTGGGAAGGAGACTGGGCAAGGGCCCCTGTCCCTTTTTTGTCACAAACCCTTTAATACAGGCAGTTGCAAGTGGGTTCTCTTTTTCCTTCCAGGTACAGCTTTTAATTGAATAAGTGTTAGATAAGGGAGTAAAGTAGGTAACCTTCTACAGCATTTCTCAATGACACCAATCTAGGGCCAAACTCAGAGGTACAAAAGCACCCAGTGAAGTCAACAGGAGTTGCAGACATCTCCCATCGCTCATGATTTAGCCCTTCCTTGTCTTCACAAGTGAGTTTGCTCAAAACTATTTCACTGAGTGGCTTCGCAGATGATCAAAAGCTCAAGTCCAGGCCTCTCACCCTGCCACAACCTAAATATCAGGGGACAAACCTAAAAAACCGAGAGCCACATTAACAATTAGCACAGGACATCCTGGAACGGATTTCTCCAGAGTAAGTTACATTGGCTATGACCTTAGCTTCGCGGATCATCATTTCTTGCATCTGTCTGTAGTACTAAGATGCAACAAGACCCAGGCAAGAGGAGAGGCAAATTTGGGTCTAAGGTGCAGAGGGGACCTTTGTGACAAGGGAGAGTGGGGCAAAGCCTAGCTATCAAGCCTCCTCTGAAGTTCTGATGAAGGAGGTGCCCTTCCCTTCCCAGGAGTAAGACAGCCATGTTACAGGACAATGCCCCCATTTGCATCCAACCCTAGAGACACACAGACAGGACAAATTCCATCATGAGGCAGGTATGTACGCTGAATGGGATTGTGCAGATATGGCCAATGCAAGTATGGCCTCCCCTACTGCAGTCTCTCTTCTCTCTGTCCTAAGGGACCTGCAAAACCCCAGCCTGCCCCAGCCTTCCATCAGCAGCTGGCACTCGATTCCCATCCAGACCCCACCACCGCTTTGAAAAGGACGTACAGCACGTGGTATGTTCTTTGGGATGAACCTTAGCCGCAGCTAGCCTCACTCCAGGGCCAAAGGAATATTTAATCTGACAGTATAAAAAACCACGCAAAAACACCTCTGCTCACCAAAGCGGTTCAGAAATGATTTGCTATTCAATTACGCACAACTCTTGCTGACCATCATCATACAGTTCAAGAGCAAAACGATGCATTTAAAAAGTTCCGCAGAAAGTAAGACTTCTTATTTCCAGTCATTGCAGTTCTTGGAGAACATTCCCAGCAATGGTGGCAGCATCTCCCGTGGGACTTTGTAACAAAACAGGGTCTTTTTCAAATCACATCTTAGCCAACATATTTAAGACTCTTAAATCACCCTCCTCCCTTGTTTTTAATCACAATTAGCATGTTGGAAACAGAGAGAGAGAGAGAGAGAGAGAGAGAGAGAGAGAGATACACAAAGACAGAAAAGTAGTAAAGGTTAGGTACCATTTTTTCTCAGGTGGAAGACTGGTTTACATGCTCTAACCATCAGAATCTCCCGCAGGGAATACCAGTTTGGTTTTTCCCTTTCCTACTCTTTAACACAATTCAAGATTTTTTTCCCCGTTCAGTTTTTAAATCTGTACCTTCATGCTGCTGCTCCCCCACCCCCAAGTGTGATGTTATCAGGGGTCAAATCCCACAAGCTAAAAGACCCCCAAGTCACCCCACAAATGCACCCTCAGATGGTGAGCATGCATGTAAGACTATTTAAGACAATCTGAACCTTTTCTTTTAACATGCATTTTTCAAAATGAAAAACCCCTACGGACACACGGAACCCAACTCAAGGAGAAGAAATATCAGCTTGGCTGTTTCCCACCTGGGCGAGTACCCACTGCAAACAGCGCCCTCCCCACTCCATGAGACTCTGGTTCCTGCCACTAAATCATAAAAGGAAAACAAAATTGTATACATATGAGCAGTTAACATGAAGTGACCGCTCTGCAATATCAGTTATCGGTGCTGATATCACACAGGACTCAGGGTGAAGGAAGTATCAAAGTTCAAAGGTCAAACCGATGATTCCAGGCCGTCTAAGGGGCTTTCAAACTCTGGGACGGTGTTCTCGGCTAGATCGCTGTCCACCGCATTGTTATTTTGGTTGAGGGAGAAGGATTCACCTGGGCTACTCCCACCTTGGTTTTCGAGTCCGTCAGTCTTGGAGTCTTCTTCTGCATCGTCGAGGAATGGGGTTCGAGGCTCATCTTCCTCCAGGATGAACTCAGGGTGAGTTGAGAAGTTATGAATGGAGCTTCTGGATTCGGGTTTCTTGAGGCCATCGTATAAAGAGCTACGGAACGCATTCACCACTTTGATCTGTCAGAAGGTTGGGGGATAAACAGAGAAGAGGTGAGAGGCAGCCGTAGGGAGATCTCAGGGACTTTAGGTGAAAAATTTAAAAAAAAAAAAAAGACCACCACCACAATATGCAACAAAACTAAATAAAAATAAGAGAAATTATGGGAAACTAGGATGGCCACATGGATCAGATTCAGGAGGAGGTGTGTGATGGGGCAACCGACTATGGGGTGACTTCAGAAGCTGTAAGAAAAGAAACATTTCCAAACAGATCACTTTGAAATGAATGGAAATCAAAATGCATTAGTTCTGGTGTGTGCACGCACACGCTTCTGTGTGTTTAACAAAAAAGACAAAATAAAAGTGGAAATACAACTCAAAAGAGAGGTGGGTTAGACACAGTGATTTGGCTTCTAGGCAAGTGGGAAGTGATGCATTTTTAGTTATTTATTTTTTTAAACCTATAAAAAGGAATCAGTTTAAAGGTGTCATGGCTTCATCAACTCCGCGTGGAGCAGCAGATCCAAGCAGATGGCACTAACAACAAACGTACCCAGCCGAGCATGCAAGGAGGAAACCAAAGCGGTGCGAGTTTCCACGTTGTAGTCTAGATTCTGGTCACGAGCTTCCGATCCTTGCCTGTGCCAACACGTTTAAGGCCAGCGTTCCCAAAAGCAGCCGCTGCTTTCAGGTGCCCAGCTTGACATATGTCGGACCTGGCTTTCCAGAGACGTGAGGTGCCCACAGCTCCCATTCGCTCCGACAACCACCATGGCGGCTGAGCGCTTCTGCAAATCAGGCCCTCTGCATCTCAAGTTGGGCAGAATTTATAAAGGAGCCTAAGGCATCCCATTCACAAGTTCCTCAGGTTCCTTTGAAAATCCAAGCCTGAAAGCCTAACGCTCTCTTGCCCCACCCTGCAGTCAAGTCAGTTTATTCGGTCACAGGTTTAAGGTGCAATTCACATTTTCAACACACTAAGGTGAAGTAGGCAACGACCTGGTAACACTGCATTTTTGGTGACGGTGACTTCTCTGCTTTGCGGGATGTGGCAGGTTTCCGTGGTCACACTCACCCCAAACCCGCAAAGCCGCATGTGTGCGTGCGATGTAGGTCATTCCATTGCAGCCAATGCACATACATGGAGCACGGAAGATTGCATCCGTTCCCATGAGTGACTTGTACACAACGAACACTCAGGGTGTATGCATTCTAAAGGTCAGTTCAATGAATGCATCCTCGTACATTTAAATGGCTTCTATATAGAGCTGACAAACCAGAACCACTACTCCAAACCCTCTCAACCTTGAGAGGGCAGAGAAAAGTGCTGTCCAGATCCAAATTGCACCCTGGTTTTGCAAAATAAAATGCTACCTACTTGTTTCCCCCTCACCCCCAAGTATTTCTAATTAACCTCTGGCCATATTCCTGAGTTCCCATGCTGTCAGAGTGCCATGCCTCACATTGCATGAATTACTCCTGTCCACAGCTCCCAACTTTCCCCCGCCAATGGGCTCTGGAGAGTGCCAGGGGTCATGGAATTGCAGCCACTGGTTTAGCCTAGACATCAGCCCTCATTGAAAGTTACATTCCAAAGATGTTCATCATCATCCCATTCCAGTCATGACCTGCTGCAACCCACTGGGTTCATTCCTTCCCCCAGTGAGTGGAGGGGGAGTTCCAATCAACCGTTTGCGTTGGACGGAAATGGAGCGGATTCTGTTTTTTGAGGGCAGAAAGGATCATCCTCTAATTTCACCTCCTGCATAAATTCCTCCATGAAAAGGTCACTCAGGGATTCCTGAAGTGGAGGGAGTTGTTAGCACTCCAGTGTACTCTCAAGTCACTGCTTTAGATCGCTTTGAGCATCCCCCACCAGCAGCAGAGATCTGTGCCTTCACCCAGCCCTGGGTCACCTTCGCCCACTGCTCTGAACTCACCATCTAGTCAGTCTCGCCTACCCGCTTTCAGATGCTGCCTGTGGAGTTAAGTTATCAGCACAGTGCTCTTAGTCCTCTGGTACCTAGACTGGCCCAGAAGGGGTAGCGTGGAGCACTTCATTAAAGCATCGATACCTGTGAAGATGCACATGCCTGCAAGAGCTCCTTGCTTCTGCCTGCACCACTCCACTACAGCAGCCTCCAGCGTGTCTCAACACCCGCCCTACGTCCCAGCTAAATGGACAGAAAGCAAAGGAGGAAGGAGAAACTCAATTCCTCCACTCGCAAGTGTGCAAACTTTCTCCACTGTACCTTGGAGAAAAGGCCATCGATCCTGGTAAGTCAGGAGGGGACACCACCACCCACCTCTCATGAAATTCACTGGGTTAAATATTGGTTACTATTTCACCAGCAGACTCAACTGGAGACACCAGCCAGAATCCCTCCCACCACCACCTCCCAGACACCCAAGATAAAAACTCCCCAAAGATCTTTGGTGTCAGCACAATGACAGCATGCCAACATTCACAAAGCATAAAAAACAAGGCATTATACAAAGGGAAGCGTGAGATGAGACCCCCTTCCCCCCCCCCAACTTTACAGGCTCACAAGTCAACCTATAGGATGCCCGTGTCCCCCACTTTAACAGAGACATGCTTTTGGGCTGGCATCTCCACCCGAACAGATGATGGTGCCTCCAAGCCTCAGGATAATGACCCATGAGCATTTTGATGGAACATCCTCATTGACACCAGCATGAGGAGGGCTTTGAAAGCCAAAAGCTTTTAATCTATAAAAGTAAAACAAGCCCATCTTCATGTCACACATGGATTGATAAGAACACAAACACCGGCTTGCAGTGGCCGGAAGACAGGCAAAAACACACAGATCCGGGGGAAGACTTGAGTGTCCACCTTCACAGTGGGGAGCCATACGGCCTAACCTGTGAAAAGGGAAGGTTATATCCAGGTGGACAACATTGGGGCAGCTGGAATTCAAAGCCTTCTCTCACTAGAGCACGTCTGTGATCGATGGATTGGGCGAAGTAGCTAGAGAAACCCAGACGCTTTGGGTTCCTTCCAAGCTGAGCAAACTGGTACTCCCATTTCCTTTTCTTAACCCCCATTGCACCACAAAGCTACCGAGGAAGAGTAATGTAGAGCTGGAAAAGACCTAGGCCAAAAGGCAATGGAGGCCCATTTATATATAAGGGGGCAGAATATTCGTGGATTCTACTGGAAAAGTTTTTGGCCTTATTGCATACCAGGACATTAGTCCATCTCCCAACCATTACAGGATTATGCCTGTATATTACCCCTCCATCAGCCATGGCATGAAGCCATCAGAATATTTAACATTACTCCTCCTCCTAACTTTTAGGTACCCTTGCTTGAGGGAGTTAGCTGTGCTGGCATTAGTGCCAGAAAAACCCACTTCTCTGAAGCCTGAAGTCCCCCCCCACCCCCAAAGTGAGAACAAAACCCCAACCCTGTTCGGTGCACACTCGGATAACCCCAGAAACCAACGATCGACACACAGACCTCTGAGAAATAGGCACTGCACCGCTACAAAGCGCAACAAACAAAAACAAGCAAGCCAACCAAGAATGATAGGTCTGCGTAAAACAATGAACGCTTAGAGATTTTCCAAGCAGCCCAAGGGATTTAGACACATTCCAAACATGTGGCTAAACCCCCTAGACTGCTTTGAAAAATCCATGTGCAGCAATAAAGCTAGTGCCATCACTTGCTTTTCAGCTTTTAACACAAGTGGGTAACCTCCCCTAACAGCATGGCACTTTGTCTCCCGCCTCTGGCTAGATCACATACAGAGGTTTATCAGTCTGCTTCTTCCGCAGAGCGAGCACAGCTGCTCCTTTAGCTCAGACAGAAGAGGCTCGTGCTCTTAGATCCAAAGTTCCTGGGCTTTAACTGTGCAGGCAGTGACCTATCCAGGAGGATAATTACAACTGGTTGGTCCAGATGTCCATGTATGGTTTTGGCTTCTCTAACATGTTAATTCCCCACTCAGCTCATCAAGGAAATATTTTGTTGCCTTCCCCCATGCAGGCCCCATTATTTCTGCAGTTGATCATCGTAAGAAGCTGTCAGCAGAACTAACATAAAACCAATGCAAATTCCACCTTGTTGTTAACGGATCTGAGTAGGAAGACAAGCAAAGGAGGAACAGTTTAGGGATGGGTTCACCAGTCTGGAGAAAATAAAAGTCCATCCAAACCCTTGCTCCAAACTGGAACCACATCACTGAGGGGTGAAACATTTCACTGGCTTTTTCTCATTGTGTTTGGTTTTCAAGCATCTACTCAGCACTTCTGGGTTCAGGTGCAAGTTCAGAAAAAACTGCAAGAAATGTTGTTCTTGTTATTTGCAGCCTAGCTAGAAGCAGGATTTCTGATGCTCCTTGCAAGAAAGCCTTTCGGTGCAAGACTACCCAGCCCACCTTTGCCTCGGGTTCGGATCAAGCATCTGAACTTATCCAGATGATCCGCCCCACCCCCCAATTCCAAGCCGTAGGACGTTTGTCCATGACTAGCGAGTTTTCAGAGCACTGCATGAATTATGGCCACTTCATGGGGAGTCGAACAGTTTAAGAACTTCCCATGCAGAAATGTCTGCAATCCACAGGAGTGGCTAGAGTCTATGCAGACACACAAAGGGTGATGTCAATGACATGTTTCAATTTCTCTGAAAATGAACACCCATCTTCCATGCCCAGAACAAGGACCTGCTTTTCCTCTTGATTCCAACTTTTCCACAGCATTTCAAGCATCAGCTACACTGGGAGTTTGCCCCAATTCCAGCCCCTGGACTAGGTGAACCCAGGCAAACCCCTAGGTCAAGCTACCACTTGTACTGGCCAAGCTCACTGGTCCTTGAAACGGAGATCAACCATGCAAAGGTGTGGCTTGCAGTGCTTTACCCTATTCAGACTAGGGCCTTGGTGGAGCTGGGACACCGATAGCTGCAATCAGGGCAAAAATTCCCCAACGGAGACGCAGCCTAAATCTACAAGCCACCAGCTTTGGTTCACTCATGAGGTCTCCCCTTTGTTACATCACCACCCAATTCAGGACTGCTGAGATCTGGCACTGTAGGACTTTCCACCAGGAAGTAATAAGGGGAAAGACAGAGCGGCTCAGTTAATCTGTATTCAGGGATACACAGTTTTTAGAAGAGAGAACAGCAGAAAGGAAGTAGAGCCAAGTCTAGATAAAATGGAGGGAACCCTTAGCAACCTGGTTTAGCTTTTGCGAAAGTTGTTATCTGGTAGGGCTCATCGATTCCCTCCCGCAATCAAGTAGAACATTAATCAATGAGCAAAAATGGTGTTTTGGTGGAACACATCGGCATCCACTATGTTTCCTTCCCTTTGCTGGAGCTCTATTGTGTGGTTAAATATATTGATCATCCTCCCCCCAAACTGAGCAAATTCCCTTCTGAGAAGCCCATTACGCTGGTGCATAGAGGCACAAGTAAATAAAAAGGCAAACCCCTATAAATTCACTAGGTGGAAGTCTGACCCCACTGAATGGCAAAACTCCCACTGACTTCAACAGGGCCAGGATTCCCCCCCTCCCCCAAACTTGGCATCTAAATTTGCAAAGCGCTTGAAGATCTATGGATGGAAAGTACCATAGAAGAGCTAGGCATGATTAACTGTGCACTCGCAACCTTGGCAGGTTCAGTGCCAGGTGTTTCCACATGTAAGTGGACAGTGAGATTCTATAAACATTTTTAAAATCAGCTGTCTAGGTGACCTACCTAATTTACACATACAGGGTGAAATTCAAAGGCCCAGAAACAGGCCTACATGCCAGTAGCGTCCCATGTAAGGCCCCAATTCATGGAAGCACTTACACACGTGCTTCCTACTTAGGACAGCATTAAATAGGGAGGTCATTTGTCTGCTTATAAACCAGGCAGTCCTTTTTTGAGGTGCTTTGTACCCCGTCTGAGACAAAACTGGATGTGGTTTTGTCTTGTATCGGACTGGGGATGCCATAATTAAGTGCATGCTCTCCCCCCACCCCCAGCATGTCCTCGTACGGACTGCGCATGCAAGGTCACATGGGCGGGGGTGGGGCGGCACGCTCTTCAAAATGGCAGCCTCCCATGTGGTATGACCGCACATGCAAAGTCATGTGGAGGGGGTTGGTGCCATGCAGGTGGTGGTAGGCCCACACTGTGCCCAGAAGTACTGGACCGTTCAATATTCTGGACACGTGCGATGGGCCCCATAGCATTAAATGATGCTTCACTCTCAAAACGTCCTCAAGGCCCACTGACTGGGATTTAAGCACGTGCTTAAGAGCGGACTCGATTAGGGCCCTAAGACCTCACAACAGTGCTTTGGGGGGGGGGGGGGGGGACTTAAGCAGTAGTCCTCTGCACCGGGCTCTGTCAATTCCAGTGACTTGTGGCTCACGCAACATGCAGGTTCTTGTGAAGGCCAGTCTGGGGCCTGTTCAACTACAAGTTAGCGCTAAAGCTAAGCGGTCCCACTGACCTCCAACAAGCCAAGACTTAAGGGAAAACACCAGCTCAGAGGATTTGAGGAGAGCCATGTCAGAAATCCTGACTTGTGGAAAGAATGGCTTCCCCCATTTTATTGGAGGGGTCCTTCGTCCCACATGGTTCTTTTAAAGAACCTCAAATTTTGCACCCATGAGAAGGAAAAAAAAACATCCATCAAAATCCTGCAAGGAGGAGAAAAGATAAAAGAAGCAACAAGGAGGAGAGAAGGAAACAAACCGGAAAGGGTTTTAAAACATGGTTAAAGATGCAACAGCTTTAAAAGAAACAAATGGCCTCTCCACCCTGCCCCTGCATCGAGACAAGGAATCATTGAGCCAAGTCAAGGATAAAAGAGGAGGAAGAGAGAACAGGTTTGGTTAGGTCGATGCAAGTGCTTTCTCGTGGTTATTAGGAAGTCATGCATTGTAATAGAGACTATCACTCACTGCCCGCAGTAGGAGATGCAGCAGCAGCAGCAGCAGAAGTGGTGGGAGTGGAATTGACGGAGGAAAGAGCTACATGGGTTGGGCTAGAAACATGTTTTACATCGTGGTGCTGGCTCACGATGGAAGGCTGTCTCCTGAGGGCTCCCTGTAAAGAGGAGGCGCCGGTCTGGAATGTGTAAACTACGTCCATCTGTAAAGAATCAGAGAGTGAGATAGCTTCGCCCCACAGTCAGAGACCAAGAGGAAGGGGGGAGGGAGGAGGGGAGGCTGGGCAGACAGGGACAGACACAAACAAGACAATAAGGAAGAGAGGATGGAGGTGGGTAGGGAGAAGAGCGGAAAAACCCATTTCAGATTACATTCCCATAAACACAGTTTTGGCAGGTGATCCAAAAGCAGAGACATGGAGCAAAGATTAGACGTTAGCTTTCAGCCTTTCCCTCCCTCTCTCTGTAGTTTGAATCAGGTGCAATCTTTACAGGCCCAAAGGAGTCGGGGCAGTGAGGGGAAAGGATCTAGTATATAAAGGCAACCTGCAGGAGGTGCGGAAAGAGACAGAGCGGGAGGGGATGGGTGCAGATGTGAGCTGGCAACTGATACAGTGTGCAGCCTGTATTCTAGAAAACGGCAATGGGATAGAAAAGCATTTCCAATCAGTCAGGTCTTTCATTGGACTGAGTAAGAGGCTGACTCCGGAAACACGCCGAGCGTCCACAACTCCCACTAAAGCCAAAAGGGCTCACAGATGCTCAGCACCTCTCAGGATCAGGCCCTGAACCACCCAGTGATTTATGCAAATGCCCTAAATATAAAGGAAAAACAAAACCAAACCACAACAGCTATGAAATAAGGAAGCAGCCGCAGTGTCAGCCTGCGGACACATTCCAAGGAAGGATGCTCAGAGCAGTAGCCAGTTACACCTGGGGATTTACACGGCGCTGAATTTTGACTCTCCTAGCTCTCTCTTGGTCCACACAGGTAGAACCAGGCGGCTACGTGTCCCTGCAGCTTCCTTGTGTTTCTGGCCACTGCCCTGGTCACGTGATCCTTATTAAAAAGGCCTCCCCAAGGAAGGGCACGCAGCTGCCCAGTCCATCTTAGTGGGTATTCCATGCACGGCTTTGCCATTTCCTGGTTTCATTCTCATACTGCAATGCAGGCACGTTTTTCCTGCGACCAGCCAGGGCTATCGTGAAAGAATCACTGCAGTTTTCTTTTAAGGCACATTTGTTTAGGACACTCCCCTGGAAGCCTAGAACTCCAGGGTTTTGATCTCCAGGCAGGTGTGCTGGGATTTGCAGGACAGACATACGCTGGAAAGAGCCCAGGGCTTTGCATAGTGTTGCAAAAGCAAGTAGCATTTTTCACGAGGCAAGAACGCAAAGCTTCGTCAGTAAACGGGCTCCAGTACGGACGCGTTGGGCACTGCATGGTGGCCACTGGTATCGCTACCTCAATTCTTCCGACTGGTTTGGAGGCAACGCCTAGGACCTGCATCACCTCTGCAGCACTACATTACAGAAATTTCTACCTACCGTACTCCGGCAAGTCTGGATCGTTCTTGTAACGGGATGGTATTCCCAAAGGCGTTATCACACGGCAGGCTAGCTTGAGAAATTAGCAAACGCAGCCGGTGTCCCAATGACCAGCAACATCTGACCCCAAGGCAATTGGTTTTCCCCATATCCCATTGCAAAAATAACCCAGTCTGGCAGATACAAGCCAGCACCAAAGCTTAAAAGAATAGGAGCTCAGACGACAAAAGTCACATGTTGGCTTCAGTCATATGTACCCCCCGGCTTGTGTTTTTCCACACACAACTCAGTGACCTCAATGTGGGCCATGCTCCAATATAAATTTTTTTAAACCACATACACGTGGCTTTGGTGTGGATCACATGCATTTCCTATGTGCTGCAAAAATAAAAAAAAAGTGTCACACTTAGGCTGTGAGCACCACAATTTCCACATATGAAACAGGACATGCATGCAAATCCCACATGGGCACATCTCCCAGTCCAGTGGGCTTAAGGAACCTTTTGCCGGTTGGCCACTGTTCTGGAAGCAGGTACCTACACTTGAACAGTGCCCAAGCTTCATGAATCCAACGTGCACGAGAATACTGAGGCCTCATCTCGGCACCTCTGTTCCATGGAGTGGCCCCAGCTCCCCTTGTTTCTTTGAAATGCAGCCACCCTAAAATTCTCATTCCAAGTGTATCACATGATTCTGAAACACACAAAACAAACACTGCTCCCTCCTTATCCCTTGTATGTTTAACAATCGGACGGTAACTCTGGCAGGGTCCCTAGGCAGGAGGAGTAGAGGTGGTCAGATTGGTATCTTCACATTTGGAAACCTCTAGTAGCCTTTGTGGTGGAAAGAAAAGGTGAACGTGGGGTGGGGTGGGTGTTTGCTTGCTTGGGCAGGGAAGAAGAAACCACTGTACAAAGCCAAGAGGATATAGCCTGGCAGATATGGGTCTCAGGAGATATTTCTTCTTGGGTTTATAATAGCTTCCATGTGCCACACATGGACTTACTCGCAGATATTGCCCTGAGCTCCCACCCGAATGACACCTCCTCCTGCTTCTCCTCGGAGGAATTTCACTCTAAAATTCCCACCGGACTCGGATGCCAGAGGGAAGCATCCCCAGCCCCTCAAAACCCGCTCTGGTAGTGCATGGTTTTGTCAAAGGCAGGAGAGTTGGGAAGGAAAAATAAATGCGTGACAATAACCAAAAGGCAGCTCAGCGGTTATCCCACTCCCTTCCCCCTTGTGTCTCATCACTGGGCTCTGGTTCCTGGGAGCTGGGTAAAAAGCAAAGGGAAATGAAAGGACTGGCCCTTGCTGTGCCTATGAGGCTGCAGTGGTAGGGAGCAGACAGACTCCTCCAGGCAGGTAAGTTTTCCAGAGGCCTTTGAGGAAGATGCTTTCTGGCTATCAATTCCCCCCTCAGACTTGTTTAGCTGGAGCAGGGCAATGGCGACGCTCCAGGTCGACAGATGCTGGGCCCCGCTCCAAGGGGCTGAAAAGCCCCTGCTATTCCCAGCCGGACAGCTCATGTTATTAGGCAACTGCCCAATCTGCAGCCAGGACGCCAGAGGGCAGGGGAAGAACGGACAGGCCAACACAAGGGAAATACCCAGAGCAGATGAGGAGGGGGAATGAATGTGCCACTTGCAGAAGAGCGTGAATTCTTTGTTCCTCACATCCACGCTGACTACACGAGCTTCCTAGCACGGCATTTGACCCAGGAAAGCAAGGAGGAGAGCCCGCTGCTAGCAGTGCTGGGAGCACGCTTCAGGAGCTTGCAGGTCACGGGGCATTGCATTCCTCACTTTGGCCTTTGCCTCCCACCTCTTCACCCCCAGCCTTGTACCTTCCCAATGTGGGGCAGGAGGTGAGCAGGACAGAGAAAGCCTCTACCAGCATGGAGCAGAGGGGGCCCTGGGGGCAGGGAGTGGGTGCTTAACAAGAGAAACATTGAGAAGGGAATGGCTGGTAGAGAAACGTGAGCAGCTCGTGTGCAAGCTGTATTCTCCAGGATGAGACGCTTCCTTTCAGGGGGAAAAAGCAGAGGAGGGTCCCAAGGACAAATATGCTCTTTGGCAAAAACAATTAAAAACGGTCAGTGAGATTTTTAAAACTGCAATGGAAAAAAAAAAAAAAAAACTATTAAAGAAACCAAAACCAGGCTTCTTTCCCTCGTACAATTCTCCCCTTCTAGCTACAGCATGGGGGACAGTAGATGGAGAGGCCCATGAGAGGGGACTTATCGGGAGACTGGGGGAGCAGCAGGGAAGAGGAGAGATAAATAAAACCAATGGGGAGGGAGTGTGAAAAGTCACCGTGGTACGGATCACCACCACACTGCTCTGGCCGCCTTCGCAAGAGAGCGTGTTGGCTCCAGAGTGGTGAAAGCCAGTAATGCTTGTGCAAACAGCTGATGCGGAAGAGCCCCAACTTCCCTGCTGGGAACAGAGATGGGCACTCAAAAGTCCCAACAAGCAGCTCTACCACTCCACTAAACTAAGCCAGCCTGGCTCTGCTGAGCTCGGGCTGTTGTCCTCATCTTGAGCCTGGGGTTTGAAACGGCTTGATCCAAAGGCCGCTGAAGTGAATGAGAAGAGGACATGTGGGGAAGGGAAAGGGGTGGAGCTTTGATCCCTATAGAACGGGGTTCTTACACACCTGCAATGCAGAAAAAAAAGGAGAACACCTGGGTGCTAAATGCCCCATCTCCCGCAGCGTATTCAACTCCATCCCGGACTGCAGGTAGACAGGCCTTCCTAGAGCAGGATCTTTTGTCAGGGCTCGGCTAAGGCTGCCCAGCATCTACTTCCCACTAGGGGAGCAGCCATCCTGCAGATGATGCTTAGAAAAAGGCCGACTGATATCCATCCAGCTGCACCATCCATGGTTACAAGGTCACCTGCCCAAGCCCCATTAACATAGAGGGCCATGCAGCTCTGAGCCCCCCCCCCAGCTGTGCAAGGCACAGATCCCTCCTCACAGTAGCTACAACCCCCCACTCTCATTGTAGCCCTGGCCCCACTGGGAATCGGGCATGCTATGCACACACGGCTAAGCAGCAGTGCCTGGCTCGCTGATCAGAAAGGCCCTGGCAGTGGGAATTCTAGACCCTGGAGGGGCTGAAGTGTCACCATGGCCACGAGGAGCCGCACAGGGAACAGGATGGCCCTCGATCTCTTCGGCCAGGGCCCCTGGGAAAGCAGGAAGCGGCACCTCAGTGCCCCACACAGTACCTGAGTCTGTATCCTGTTGAGGCCCCTGAACCACAGAATCTGCCCCCGCCGGAGCTCCATTTCAGCATGGTCAATCTCATCCATGTCCTCCGGCAGGTCCTCTTCTGGAATATCCTCCTTGGTGGTACCATGTCCAGCTTCCTTCAGGAACTTCAGCTGACTGGTCGGAACACTGCAGATCAGCTACAGAGACACAGGAAACCATGGGTTAATCCCTCGCCATCAACTGTACCGACCTGGGCGTGACACATCTGCGCTCCCCATCCCCCAAGAGTCCCCCGGCAGTATTGCTCAGGCTGGCTTGCCTGCAGCCCCGAGCGGCTCAAAAGGCAGTAGTTAGAAAGAGGGAGAGCCCTCATCTGCCAGCCTAGAGCAGCACTCCCCTCCAATGCTTTATGGCAACCCCCCAGGGTATATATGGGTGGGGGGGAGGGTGTTCATCTCACAGCCCCAGCCAGAGGACGAGAGCTCTCCCTCTGTTTTTAGCAGAAGGAAGCAAACTTGCGGGGGGGGGGGGGGGGGAGAGGAGGAAGTAGGGAGACACTAACTCCTGTATAGAATCATAGAACTGGAAGGGATCTTGAGAGGTCATCTAGTCCAGTCCCTTGCACTCATGGCAGGACTAGGTATTATACAAATGTGTTTGTGTAGATGGAGGGATAGTGATCCGATGTTTCCATTGGGGCTGTGGGTTTGGAAATATACCGTGGGGGTGGGGTCATCAGCCCAGCCCTCACCTGGCCCCAAAGCAGCTCTCCAACACCGATAAAGATGCACCAGAGCCACTGGCTCAGGGTGAGCCCGGAGCAGCTGAACGGCTTCCCACCAAACTCCACGATGAGGATCTGCAGTGCAGGAAAGAAGAGCACACGCCGGGGGGCTGTTAGAGGGGACACGCAGTCAGAGAGGTTGCGTGGCATTTGGGAGTTTCTTCCTCCTCAAGCGGCCGGTTCGGGATGCTTCAGTGTAGGCCAGTGGTGTCACTGGGTGCAGGACAGCAAAGCTACAACTTGGGGGGGGGGGGGGGGGGGGGGCTAGAAAATGCTAAGGATTTCCCACCAAAGGCATTTGGAGGGAAAGTATTTGCCCTTGAAAATGTTCAGTTTTTTTACTCCACATCACCCGCATTTTAAAAAAACAAGTTTTCCGAACTGTTTTTGACTGACAAACCAGAAAATTTCAAAAACTAAAAAAAGTTGAAAAGGTGGTTTCTCATAGAAAAAAAATTTCCACTGTAAGAAGATTTTGATTAGTTCTCCCAATCCTGTTCCAGTTTGCACCCGGGTCGGGCCAGTATATTGGAGCAGGTATTTCATCCAGACCCAGAAAAGGGTCAAAGAAACCACAACAACTTCCCTCTCCTTGTGCTTTATCCTCTTTCATAGCCCAGTGTCGCAACACCGAGCAAAGGGCATCGTCTGGACAGCTCTGGAAACCCTCTCTCCAATAAATGCTCTTTGCAGCCGAGCTCCCCAGATGCTGTGAGAGGAGGCTTCTGCGCCACACACCCAGCCACTCTCAAATTTTCCCCGTCTCAAAAGGGAGTGGCAGGCTTAACAACTAGGCACACGCCAAGTGTTTTTACTGAAAAATGGACAAAATTAACAGCCCAGGCAGTGGCCTGTACAGGATGTACAATTCAGAGCTGTAAAACTCCAAACCCCAGAGCAACAGAATGGAAACTCTGCATGCTCATCCATGTCAGCATCTGGCTGGGAGTCGGGCCAGAACCTTTTATCTAGCCCCACCTTGACTGCAGGGCTCTGGATGAAATGGACCCTGAATCCAAACTACTTCTTGGTCAGGCAAAACTCAGTTTTCAAGGCCATTTCTAGCTCTATCTAGGGGTATATAGACCCATCACCGTAGTATCTGAGCAGCTCATCAGCATTAACGCATTTATCTTTGCAACACCCTGCAAGGTAAGGAAGGACCATTATCTCCATTTAAAGGTGGGGAACTGAGGCACAGAGAGGCTAAGGAGCTTGCCCAAGATCACAGAGGGTGTCTGTGGCAGAGCAGAGAATGAAACCCTGCTCTCCTGAGACCCAGGCTAGTGCCCTAACCACTGGCCCATCCTTCCTCTCTTCAGCACACACAGTCTGTCTATCTCTAGTCCACACGCACCCACGCTGCTCTCAGCGCCCGTTGCCGTTACCTGGGCAGCAAAGGTTCCCAGCACCACCGTGCAGAAGATGGGATTCCGGAAGATGGCATCAAAGACGTTCCTCTCGCCGTGAATCTTGCGAGCGTTGATCTCGTTGAACAGCTGCATCATGACGAAGGTGTTGAAGACAATGGTGTAGTGTTCGGAGGGCGGGGAGTGCAGTGGCGCGTTCCGGCCACTGTCAATATCAAAGAACTTCTCACCTATCAGACAGGAGGTGAAAGAGAAACTTGGTGGGTCTTTTCCCTGCCCCTTTCATGCGTAACCTGGGATTTGAACGGACACTGCAGAAGGAGCAGTGTTGGCCCCATGATTGGAAAGAGACAAAGCAGGGGAGGTAATCTCTTATCGGCCCATGGTTCCTTCACATGCCTATCACACCACCATGCGGTGGACCTCACCCAGTGCCCTAAATGCCCCAATAGCAACTCTGTAGGTGACACCAGACCATCACTACGCTCTTGAATGAGCTCGCACAGGAAAACAATAAGACAAACACACTACATCACCTGTGGGTGACCACTTTTCACAAAGCGGTCACTTGATCTGTCCTCATCCTCAAAGGAAACCTGCACAAACACCTTGAAAAGAAGAGACTGGACATTTAAGTTCACTACTCTGCTAGACACTGAAAATCATGGACAGAATAGAAATACTGGATTTATGGCCTATTACAACAATCTACTCCAATCCACCCCGTTCCACCCAGCTACTTCTCACCCCGCCGTCCTCCTTCTCCACCTTATGACTGGAGGGGTGGAAACAGGCCACTTCACCTTGAATGGTCTTTGAAAGGTGTTAACTATTTATGCTAAACAATCTGTTCCACCTCAAATTTAGCAGGGACACTGAGGCTGTGTGTACACTACAGATTACTTCGGTATAAGTTATGTCACTCGGAGTGCAGACAGTGCCGTCAGCAGGAGAACTTCTCCCATAGCTACCGCCTCCCGTGGAGGCAGGAGTCATGAAGCTGACTGGAGGGCTCTCCCCCGTTGGCTTAGAGAGTCTTCACCAGAAGTGCGCTGTAAATGATGTCGTGTAGACATAGCCCGAGTCACTTTCCCAGCCCTGAAGAAGAGCTCCGTGTAGCTCGAAAGCATGTCTCTCCCCCGCAACAGAAGTTGGTCCAGTAAAAGATAGGACCTTCCCCCAGTTTGGCTTTCTAATTGCAGGAGAAGCTGGATTATGGAAACATGGGGGGTGGACAAAGGGAATGTGGGGAAACAGATGCCTGTCTCAGTTTGTTTGACTGAGGGCACCAGCAAAGTGCAATACATCATGGATAAGCCAGGCAGAGCCCATTCAGACACCTGGATATCCCTGCGTTGGGCCCCACAGGAGGCACTGGAAGTCTTTAAACAGATGGGAATGTAATGCCATACAGACAGCCATGGATGGCCACGTCCTTCCTTCATCCCAAGAGGATCAGCAGCAGCAGCTCCCTCCCCCCTCTCGCTGCCCTCTGCCGTCCCCGACACGAAGCTTCCACCTCAGGGAGCCGAGCGCCCACTGGGTTCTCGGCCTGCATGAGGCGGCTGTTCAGAGCGGGCGGTAGCTATGGTTTGTGTTGTGGATGCTGACTCACTTGGCATTAGACCGAGTCTCACCAAGGTCATTTCCACACAGCAGCCACCTGCAGTAGCTGCGGAGCAGGGCCAGAACTGAACGACTGATCTCGACGTTTAAGGTCCTATAGGCTTATTACGGATCCCAGGAGCCAATCCATCTCCAGCAGCAAAATAAAAAAAAAAAATAGAAGTGTTCATTTCATTAACCCTTTACTTAGTGGAGAGCTGAAAGAAGGAGCCACTTTCTTGGCTACAGCGTGCTCTCTGCACCCAGTAGATTAGATTCTGGTGCAGACAATGGGATTCACTGAACTGGGGTCACTGTAGGTGGGCACATGCCCAGCTGGATTAGATAGCCTACCTGGATTTACCTCTCACTGGTTTAGAGGCAGAGGGGGTGGCTGGTGTGGAAGTTCCCCCTCCCCTATGGCCTCAGAGACTCACCTGCAAAGAGCAGAGTGAAGATGATGGTGAGCTGGTACACTGCGTGCCCCAGGATGTTCTTCATCATGGTGCGGGAGATCAGGGGCTTGTTGCGGCCGTACGGCCGGCGCAGCAGCAGGGACTCCGAGGGGGGCTCTGTGGCAAGGGCTAAGGACGCAAAGGTGTCCATGATCAAGTTCACCCACAGCATCTGGACGGCCTTCAGCGGAGAGTCCTGCAGAGGGAGAAGAATCCCCCAAGGAGAACGTGGTCTCTTTGCTCAATACAGAAAACCACCACCACCACCTCTGCTGCTCACCGGATGCTTTGTCATGATTATTTTGTCTCCCCCACCCACCCCCAAGGTCTCTTGGCGAGTCAGCAGCTAAGCCAAGGACTCCTGGCTTCAAGTCCCATCCAGCTCTAAGCACTAGGATGCTCCCCAGGCCTCCTTACCTGTGTGATGCAGGCTCCTGTGAAAGCGACGATGACGGCCACCACGTTGACTGTCAGCTGGAACTGCAGGAACTTGGAGATACTGTCGTACACGTTGCGGCCCCACATCACCGCCTTCACAATGCTGGTGAAGTTGTCGTCCGTCAGGATGATGTCCGAAGCTTCTTTGGCCACGTCGGTGCCTGCGATGCCCTTGAGGGGGAAACAGAGGGTCGATGAGTCATAAGAACAGCCATACTGAGTTAGACCAAAGGCCCATCTAGCCCAGTATCCTGTCTTCCAACAGTGGCCAATGCCAGGTGCCCCAGAGGGAATGAGCAGAACAAGTAATCAAGTGATCCATCCCATTGCCCATTCCCAGCTTCTGACAAACAGAGGCGAGGGACATCATCCCTGCCCATCCTGGCTCATAGCCATTGATGGACCTATCCTCCATGAACTTATCTCGTTCTTTTTTGAACCCTGTTATCGTCTTGGCCTTCACAATATCCTCTGGCAAGGAGTTCCACAGGTTGACTGTGCGTAGTGTGAAAAAAATACTTCCTTTTGTTTGTTTTAAACCTGCTGCCTATTAATTTCATTTGGTGGCCCCCTAGTTCTTCTGTTATGAGGAGTAAACAACACTTCCTTATTTACTTTCTCCATGCCAGTCATGATTTTATAGACATCTATCATATCCCCCCTTAGTCATCTCTTTTCCAAGCTGAAAAGTCCCAGTCTTATTAATCTCTCCTCATTCCGAAGCCATTCCATACCCCGAATCATTTTTGTTGCCCTTTTCTGAACCTTTTCCAATTCCAATGCATCTTTTTTGAGATGGGGTGACCACATCTGCACACAGAATTCAAGATGTGGCTGTACCATGGATTTATATAGAGACTATGATATTTTTGGTCTTATCTGTCCCTTTCTTAATGATTCCCAACATTCTGTTCGCTTTTTTGACTTCTGCTGCACACTGAGTGGATGTTTTCAGAGAACTCTCCACAATGACTCCAAGATCTCTTTGAGTGGTAACAGCTAATTTAGACCCCATCATTTTATATGTATAGTTGGGGGTCACTGGGCAAACTGTCCACCTCCCCATGCCAGTGCTCTGCTTCTTCCCAGAGACAGGCCTGTTGCACAACGCTGACAAGCCTTGGAAGTTTGGATCCAGATCAGACCTATGACCAGAATGAGCCCGCTTCTATCTTTACAGGACACCCTCTATGCTTGGAACAGCTTCCCACATCCTATGCACCAAGCACCTTCCTTCCTACCTGGGGACAGCAGGCTGTCAATTCTGGTGTGGGATCCCCTGCCAGCACCCCTTACCTCACGAGTGTTGAAATGGAGCAGGCAACAATAGTCAGTCTTTAAGGTGCCACCGTACTCAGTGTTGTTTTTGTGGATACAGACTAACACGGCTACCCCCTGATACTTAAAAGAAGCTATTTCCCCTTGATCCTTTTTGCTAAGTGTTCATACAAACAGGGACCATTGGGATCCAGAAGCACGCTCTCTCTGCTAGGGAGCTCCAGAGAAACAGATGGGCTTCCCCCCAAAATTGCACCCAGTATAGTTCATTTGCTGGCAGAGGTGTCTGAGGATTTACTCTCCCGTGTTTGGCACACACCCCCGCCCCGCTCCTCTGGTCTTAATTTAGACTGTAATCCTGCAATGAGCACCAAACCAGGTGGACCCCTGTGCCCACTGCAATCTCTCTGGGGCAAAGACTCCCTCTGTGTTTTGCAAAGCGCCACATACATCTAAGGCACTCCACAATGGCCATTTAAAAGAGATCAGGCTGCTTGCTGCAGTAATCAGTCGTGGGCACTAGAAGGTGCTCAGTTTCCACAGATGCTGCCATTGCCAGGAGCAAAGGCACAGCTACACGCAGATGTGTTAAGTGGAAGCAGCTTCATGATTTTGCCTAATGCTCTCCTGCTGGGTCCTGCTGAGCCTGGGTATTGGGAGATTTTGTCCCTAGCTGTCAATTCCCTGGTTTGGTAGGAGGGCAAACGTGACTCTGAATTTTGACCACATTGTTTGTTTCCCAGTCTCCGGAGTCCATCGTCAGAGATAAACAGTAAGGGGCCCTTAGTTTCCTGTTGGGAAAGTCCATCCCCACAGACTGCAGCAGGGCAGCCATTCTTTTCAATTCTCAGCACAACACTCAGCCCCAAAAAGGATTGGTCATCGGATTTCAGCACCCGATCCAGTCACCTCTCCGGCTGTAGAACGCCTACGTCCAGCCTGCAAACTCAAGACCTTAGTTTTAGCCAGCGATCAAGTCCATTGCTTGGACTAAATCAATGAGAGAGAAAGATAGAAAACGATGTTGCAGGGGCTCAGGAGGATTAAATGGGCCTGCAAACCCTTTGAAATCCCAGGTCTGCAAAATGGCTTCCAACAGATCTTTGTTTAAAGAAAATTCCAAAAGGAATCTGTTTAAACATACATACATTCCCCTGTAGTGGCTGCAACCCAAACACTGCAGCCTTATGCTAGGGTACCAGAACCTGACCATGAAACGGACTAGAAACCAGGGGAAAAATGACCAGTTTATTTTCCTGGTTCCATTTGAAAGAAATGCAGAAAAGTAGGCAAACAGTGTTAACAGCAAAGCACGAACTAGATTTTCAGATTCTTTCTGGGTAAATAAGCTAATGCATTAACAGAAAGATAAGACTTGGGGTTGTTTATTTTCCGTTTGGGTCAGTAACTCCAGGCCTGGGTCCTTTCAGCCAGGCTCCTAAATACATGTGACTGATTTGCAGAGGTGCTGAACATCTGCACCTACCATTGTCCTGAGCCTATACGAAAACCAGGCTATGTTTATTTAGGTGCCTATGTGTGGGTTTAGGACATTAGCTTTCAGCAGCCAAGTTTGAACGTTAAGGCTAGGATTCTTAATCTGACAATGTCCCTTTAAGAATGTAAAAGGAGGGAGGGTTCGTCTTTAAGCCAGGATAAGAGGATTGTTTCTCGGTATGGGATATTTTCCAGGACCCTTGTGGCAAAAATCCTATAGCATTTAATACAAAGCGATCACCTCCCTGCAAAATTTTTGAACCATCTTATGAAGTCTATAGAGAATTTTATAGCAGGGATAAAATTCTATAGGATGATTAAAATGATCTCCTCTTCTATTACATCCTGTAAGCCTTTGCGTGATTCCTATACCAGAAAAGGTTTTCACTCCTCTTCAAATCCATAGGATGTTTCTAACACAATGCAGCACACGGAGAAAGACTCATGTTCTTCCATACCATAGCAAATCCAACATCAGCTTTCTTCAAGGCTGGGCCATCGTTGGTCCCATCCCCAGTCACGGCCACCACCTGCCGCCGCTCTCCGACAGTGCTGTCAATAATTCCTGAAACACAGACACAGGGCTCAAAGGCAACAGGCCCCAGCGTGGGCTGCTTGCACAGATGGAGCTGCACTGGGTAGCGGTTGGCCTGGGAATCACTAGATCGGCACAAAGTGGCAACGATATAACAGTGGCACGTCTTCTCTTAATGTGGACACCTGTCAGCCACTGAATATTGCAGGGCTGCCTCTCTCCTTGGGGACAGGCACTGTTTTTAAGACTCTCATCCAGTGTCTCTTCTGGCAGGGGTGCTGGAACTATTTGTAGGGGCAGGGGTGCTGAGAGCCATTGAACCAAACGGTCAACGCCGTAGAGGAAACCACTTCAAGCCAGGGGGTGCAGCCGTAACCCCAGCACCTCCAGTTCCAGCACCTATGGCAGAATCATACCACTGCTGATACTTTGCCTTTCCAGATCACCTTCCCCGCAAGGATCTCAGTCCTTAAGCCTTACTGCCCCCCAGGAAGATGATCAGCACCAATTAGCCTTGTTATACAGATGGGGAAAACATGTCAGGCACAAGGAATGATGGGGGAAAAAGCATCTTGCTCTAGGTCACAGTGAGTCAACGGCAGAGCTCGGAAAAGAACACAGGAGTCCTGGCTCCATGTTCCCTACCCTGTGGGTATTTGTGCAGGAGCCCTTACCTTTCACAAGCGTATGCTTATCCGTGGGGGAGGAACGGGCCAGAACTCGCAGCTTGGGCCAGACTTTATCCAGCTGCTCTTGCTCCACCTGCAGGACCAACCAAGAGAGAGACGTTGAGTCGGTCAAGGAGCGTGAAGCTGCCCCCGTGGGCCTGGCCAGGCAGGCGTTTGAAAACTAGAGCCGAGCGAATCATTGATCATTCGGTTCGCTGGCCGAAAAGAAAAAACTGAACAAACTATTCAGTGTGGGTCCAAAAGGTTTAGTTTAGTTTTCAGGTGTGGGGGGTTTTTACTAGCTCGATTTCAAAACAAGAAGTCAAAACAGTTCATTTAGCAAAAATATCCAATTAAAATAGTTCAGCTTTCCCCAAAAAGTTTTCCCCTTTGTTTCCCCCCCCCAGCTGAAGCGATAGGCAGAATTGGATCCAAACTCGTGAACAGTTTCTCAACCTGAAACTAGTTTATTCACTGAAAAATGCAGTCACTGAAAAATTTTGTCCAGCCCTATTGAGAGCCAAGGATCATTAGGTAGGGCAGGACGAGGAGCGAGGACTGGATGGTCCCTTCACCTCAACTTTACTGTTTCTCCCACGACAAGTCTGGAGCCCAGGCATCCTCCAGGGGTCACTGGCCCCTAGCCAAGCTGGCTAGAAGCCCCAGCTGATGCGAGCTGAGCAGGCAGCTCTCCATGACAGGCATTCGAAGCATTACAGACGCAGCGAGGTCCAGTTCAGTTTTGGTCCAAGAGGCCATGTATTATGGAGGTAGCCTCTTGCTCCTGCCTGTGCTGCACTTCCTGGTCTATGGTTCGGAGCTAACCGCACCCTTTGTCAGCAGGCTACGCTTCCGAAGATGCCTCTGGAGTCCATTGCCCAGGGCCCCGCGTGACTCATACAGAGGCAGGGTCCCTTATCTGTATTCCTACCTCTCCCTTCTCATTCCGGATGAGCCGGTTGAACTCCTTGCCCTCCAGGCACAGGAAGTCCTCCCCGGGCAGCAGGATGCCGCACTTGGTAGCGATGGCGCGGGCCGTGTTGATGTTGTCGCCTGTCACCATGCGGACGGTGATGCCAGCACGCTGGCACTTCAGGATGGCCTCTGGCACCTACGGGCGAGGTCAGAGAGAAACACTGTGGAACAGGGCCACCCGGGGGGGGTGGGGGTGGGGGCGCAAGTGGGGCAATTTGCCCCAGAAGAGTTTTCAGGGGCCCCCAGGGGAGTTTTCAGGGGCAGTTTGGCAGCGGGGGGTCCTTCAGCGCTGTTGAACACACCCGGAGTGAAGGACCCACTGCCACTTCTGCCGCTCCGGGTCTTTGGCGGCAGTGGGGGTCCTTCCGCTCCATGTCTTCGGCAAAGTGTCCCGAAGACCCGGAGCAGAAGGACCCCTGCCGCCGAAGACCCCAGGCTCCCTGAATCCTCTGGGCAGCCCTGCTGTGGAAAAGAGACAGATGGGGGAAGAGAGACGGACTGGAAAAAGAGGAGTGTGGGAAAAAACCCGTAGGGTCAGACAGACAGACTCAAGGAGCCCCACCTGGACAGTGTGAATGGAGGGCTGGGGTAACTGGCACAGAAAAGCTGGCATACAAGGGACATGCTAGCAGCTTTGGTGCAGCAGGAGGCCTCCCTGGGAAGGAGCGGCAGATGAAGGTAGGATTGCTGGAATCCTGGCCCAGCAGTCAGGAGAGGTTCAGGCATGGCAGCCAGCCAGGGCAAATTGAGGAGCAGCATCTGGGAAAGTTGGGTGCGTGAAGAGTCCATCCAGGGAGAAGGTCCAGGGGGATGAAGATCAAGGAGCCCAGGGTGGGCCTGAGATGTCTTGAGGGGGTTGGAGCAGGAGGTTGGTTCAAGTTTTGGTGAATTCAGGCCTCATTCAGTCCCAATGCACCGCTGGGCTGGGCCGGCCACCAACAACAGGATCATGCAGAGGGATGCTGCATAGGGTGGAAGGCCCAGGGCAGCCTGGAAGGAAGGCCACAGACAGAGGAATCCCCAAGAACCAGAGAGCAGGAAGGAGCAGAGTCTTACTTCTATGCCTTGTTCTCCAAGCCCATGGGGTGGTTGATTTGACACTGGCCCCCTGGCGTCAAGAACCAGGCAGCGGCTAACTCGAGGGCAGGGCAGAGAGCCTCCATCTTGCTCCACAGGAGCGGGGAGGCAGTGCATGGCAAGTCGGGTCTATGGAGCCCAGATGCTGGGCACTGGAGCCCCATCGTATGAGTCGTGCACAGGGGACTCAAGTTACTGAGAGTTTGACAGGAGCCAGCTCACTTCTAAGCTCTGTGTAGGAGGCACTGGCTGAGCGGTTCTGAACCAAGGAACTCGTTCTCTCCATGGCGCTAGAGGACAGCAGGTCTGTTCAGAGCCGTTCCTGGAACTGACTGCAGGGCTGTTCCTCTACTGCCCCCAGGGACACGTAACCTCATTGCCTCCTCCACGCGATGCCGCGGTGCTCAGGAACCTCCGGTGCCGAGGTACGGATGAGCAATCTAATCGAGATGCGGGACGTTTTATTTCTCCTGCTCTGCCGGATGGCACGTTGACAGCGGCCCGGCATCGCCGGCTGCAGCAGCACCACGTCGCTGCACTAAATAGGTTTCATCTCATACAGAACAAGCCTGAGCAGGGGGTAGGGCGTCCGTGTGAGGGGGGGGGCGGGGGGGGAACATTACTGAGAAATCAGCAAATTGAATCATGGCCTCCAGAGCCGGTGCAGACAGGGCATCTGTAATGCGATTCCCGAGCCCAGATACTTCAACGTCTAATTAGGGAAAGACAAGAGCAAGGCAGGCTCCAAAATGTAATAAAGAGGCAGGCATGGGACTGCTTATTGCGTTAGCCCAGCGGTCTGTCTGTTACCCCCCGGGCGAGCTGTGAGAAAGAACGGGGGAAGGAGCAGGTGGGCATCGCTGGGGAAAACAGGTTCCTGTAAACAGTACTCCCATCCTGGGGGGCAGCAAATCAGTTCCCCCCACCCCCCATTAACCTTTCACCTGTGGAACACTCCACCCGACTTCTCGGCAACACACCCTTCCCTTGAACATTGGCACTGGAGGGGCGCTCGTGCCCAGACACCTGGCTCAGACCAAGATGCCTTTGTGGGGATGTGCCTGGTATACAGGTGAGGAAGGGAGGGAAGCGCACACCCCAGGCACTTGGCGTGCTCTGCATAGTGGCACAGAGCGAGGGCGCCTCAGGAGCAGGCACCCCCACATCGCACAGGGACCGGGGGAGGCAATGCGTGGCACGCTGCCGGACATCTCTGTGGGGTGCTCGTGCCCCATCCACCTCTCTAAACGGGCACTCACAGCAGCAGCATACCGAGGGGCACAGAGCTCATGCCGCAGCAGGGTGGGGAAGGGACATGCAGCCAGCAAAGCAGCCAAACTGCCCGGGTTAAGGTGGCGAGAGGGCGTTGTGGTACCTCTGGCCGGACAGGGTCCTCTATGCCGACCACGGTGATACAGGCCAGGTCAGACACGATCTCGTTCTCGCTGTCCCAGTCAGGCTCGGCGTCGGCAGGGAAGTCGCGGAAGGCCAGACAGATGGTGCGCAGCCCTTGGCACGCCATCGGCTCAATCACCTTCTTCACCATCTCATCCCGGTCCTTCACCTTGAACACCCGCAAGTCCCCGTTCTTGTCCAGAATCTTTGTGCACCTGCACACGGCGGGAGGTTTCAGAAGTTAACGGAGAGATGGCTTGGCATCTGCCGACAAACTAGAGAGGCAAGACTCCCAGTCCCAACCACACAACAGAAGAGACGGTGCCACAGATTTAGCAAGCCCCTCTCGTCTGTCAGTTAGGCATGAACCCCAAGAGTTTGCAGGTGAGCCCACAGGAAGGGAAAAAAAGTTATATATACACATGAGGTGGATGCTTCCTTCCCTGAAACAGCCTAGATTCTCAGGGCTGCAGAGCTGGGCATGGAATCTCTGGAACACACTCCCTGCCAGATGTATGGCACGGCCTGGCTGCAGACACCAACGCAGCTTCTGCATGGCATTTTGGCTGCCAGGAGTGCAAAGGCAGCAGTAGAAGTGACAAAACAATTACTCAGCAAATGTGCCAAGCGCCCTCCAGACAGGTTCCGCTTGAGCCCTGATTAACAGATTGTATTTTATGCCAAGCAACTGAGGATGAAGCCACGGGGCTGTCCTGCATGGCACAATGCTCTTATAATGACCGCATGCAGGCTCAAAGATGGCAGAGAACCGCTCACTTCACTAGGTGCTATTTGAAGCTTTCCCAGAGGCAGTGTGGCCTAGTGAATAGTGCACTGGACCAGGACTTGGGAGACTATGGTTACCAAGCAGACTGGGAATAGAACCCATCAAGTTACATCTCTCTGGGCCTCAGTTTCCCAATCTGTAAAATGGAGATAATGATACTGATCTCCTTTGTAAAGCGCTCTGAGATCTACAGATGAAAAAAGTGTGTTATACAAGAACTAGGGATTATTCTTCTCTGTTCCGCAGATAACGTACATGTGTCTTTTTTCACAAGAGAGATTTAACAGATGTCCCCTCCCCACTGAAATCCCCACAATTCTGGGTTCATTCTGGGGAGGGCTCCCCAGACCATCAGTGGCCTGTGGAGCATAGCTGGAGAATTTGCATTCAGAAGCACCACCAGTGGCTCTAGCAGGGGACTGGCTTACTCAGCAACGTAGGAGGGAAGGGTAGTTACTTGCGTAGGATGATCTCCGAGGCTCCTTTGCTGTACATGCGGAAGCTGCCGTCCGGGTTTTTCAACACCGTGCTCATGGATTTGCGCACTGAGTTGAAGGTGTAGACCTTGTAGAGTTTCTCCTCTGGCACCTCGTTCCGAACTGCCTGGTAGTCTTGCTTCAAATCCAGGACGAAGCCCAGCAGGGAGCACTCTGTCTTGTTCCCCACTTGCCGCGGGAGGCCCCCTTCCTTTTCTGGTGGCTAAGAAGTTCCCAAAGGGGGGAAATAAAAGTCAATACAAATCTTCCCGGCCAGGCCCACTGAGGTGGGGGGAAAGGAGGGGAGGAGCTGGAAGTCTGATCTGCAGGGATATAATGGATGTTGACTTTTTAAAGATTGTGATCAGCAGGGTCCAGAGCGAACGTGTCAAGATGAAATGGGAGTAGATTCCCCTTCTTAGAGCCTTGGAGCCAGATCCTCAGCTAGTGCAAATCAAGATAGCGCCACTGAGGTCAACCCCAGCCCCGGAGAACTAAGAGGCATAAACCCCAGCTGAGGACCTGGCCCATTGTTTCAAACTCTCTGCATCACCACATCGATGTAAAGGCCCGTGCAAGGTGATGGAAAGTCACAGATTTAAGGGGAAAAATGGACCCCCGATCATCTAGTCCGACCTTCTGCATAACAGGGGCCATTAATTCCTATTTGAACTAGATCCTCTGACCAGCTGTGTGGAGGACACAAAGCATGCTAAGCTGCTCTTAACCCCTTGTTCATCAGGAAGTAAATCTTACACCCCATCGCTCATATCCTACCACAGCCCCATGCTTTTCCCTGTGCTGTTCCTTTGCATAGGTCGCCAGCCACCTGAGCTCTGGGAGGGGCTAGAAGCAGCGTTGTCAGAGTAGCAGGGGGAGGACAACTCACCAGGATCTTTGACGTGTAGGCTGAGTTGATGGCGACGCTATGGACGATGAGGTCCAAGACCTTGGACAGGATGGCTTCGGGGTCAGGGATCTGCCGATAATGGGTGTCGCCCACGTAGGCCTGCACCACGGTCATGCGGTTCATGGTGAGCGTGCCAGTCTTGTCCGAGCAGATGGCCGTAGCGTTGCCCATGGTCTCGCAGGCATCCAGGTGCCTCACCAGGTTGTTGTCCTTCATCATTTTCTGCAGCGGGGGGCAAGACAGGCCGTGAAAAGGATTAAGAGGCAGGTAGGCTTCTCCTCACCTGTGTCTTCACATGGCACACAGCCAGAGCTCACAGCCATGCTTCGCACCCCCCGGGAAGGCAGATCCTGGAGCCAAGGGCACTGGGAACACAGAGGAACGGGGAGGCCATGGCCTCTGCACTCGGCATCACCTCAGCGAGGGATGCCATTTCTGTAGGGCCAGCCCGACACCCCCACGCCCTCCCAGCTCCGCTCCGCGGCGCTCCGCTGGCTTGGCAGGAAGCGCTATTGCCACGTGTGTCCCTAGCAGTGCCAGGCCAGGCTCCTGGCTTACTTAGAACAAGGGGATGGGAGGGTTTGCCTGGGAGAGCAGGACACTGGGCAGGGGAGCAGCAGCGGAGTAAATGAGAATCCCTTTCCCCCGCCGGTGGCTAACGCGGCCCAGTGCCGGCCTCCCTGCACAACAGCTGGGAAAAACAGGCTTCTGCCCCCTCTGCTCCTGGCCTTCCCGTGGGGAGGAGAGCCACCTCCATCTGCACTCTGCCCCTCCAAAGCCCCCCTAGCCATCGTGAACATAGCATCCCCACCTCCAAATATGCACAGCTCCCTCTATGCGCCTTGGTGAAGATGGGAACCCACTACTGTCCTCTGCACAACACTTCCCCCGCCCCAGGGGGGGAAGTTGAGGGGAACAACCTGTTGAGGGGAACAACCCCTCCCCTTCTGGTGAACACGGTCACCCCAACATTCCCCGCCCGGATGCGGCCTCACCTTGACCGAGTAGGCCAGAGAGATGGTGACAGCCAGGGGCAGGCCCTCAGGCACGGCCACCACCAGCACGGTGACGCCAATGATGAAGAACTTGACGAAGTACTGGATGTAGATGGGGGTGCACTCCGCCAGCCAGGGCCTCTGCTGCACCCCAAAGGTGTCGATCACAAAGTACAGCACCAGGATGACCACTGTGATGGCTGACATGATCAGTCCTAGGGAAGGAGACAGGTGAGAGGCCAGCGAGACCTGTCGCGACGCCCACACCCCTAGGCTGGGGATCGAGATGGGAAAGCCGCTCTGACAAGAGTGTCTTGGAGCTCTGCTCCCCGAGGCTTGAACCCTGGGGGCTCTTTGCCTGGGCGTCCATCCACACCTAAGCCTGCCCCAGCATTCCAAAGTGTTCACAGCAGGGTCTCTGATCCCATAGACTCCCCGGGCCGGACTAGCTGAGGGGCTGCTGGTGAAGACGGAGGTTCGTTAGCAGAGCTACGTGGAGACCTAGGACTGGACTAGGGCAGGGGAGAGCTGGAGTTCAGGATTGAGGGGCGTGAGCAAATCTCTGAGCATGGAATGCCAGAGGGGACTGGAGGTCAGGACCGAGGTACATTAGCAGAGATGGGCCTGGGGGTACTGTTGGGATGAAGGGGCGTCAGCAAAGCTGAGTGTGGGGGATCCAAGGCTGGAATAGCAGGACGTGCTGCAGGTTAGGACTGAGGGGAACCAGCACAGGGACCTTCTCACACCATGCCAGTCTCTAGCCCGCGCTATCTGTCCCTCACGGTCACCACCAACACATCTAGTGGAACATCCTGCCACTACAACTTCACTGGGGAGCAGACCAGCGTGAAGCTGTCTGAGAGTGGAGATCCACCTCATCCATGCTCACCTGCCTTCCCAATCTGCACTGCCAGGCGGGTGAGCTTCCCTTGCAGCACCGATTTCTCCTTCTTCGGGACCTTCACCTTCTTCTTCTCCTTCTCCTCATTCTCCACCCCTTCCTGGCTCTTCAGGGGCTGGATCTCCAGGGCCACGCCATCCTGAGTTTTAGCTACACCCCGGGGGCAAAAGAGAGACAGTGGGTGAGTGGGAGAGGCCGTGAGGTAAAGCTTTTGACGCCATTGGACAGAGATGGTGGAGAGAGAGAAAAAAAAACAAAAAACCTAGAGCAAAAAAAAAAAAAAAAAAAGACTCCCCTGGCCCACACAGGCAAACGCTAAGGTTAAAGCCTACACAGTCCCAGGGAGCCTGCCCCACAGGGCAAGTGCCTGGAACAGCTCATGGGATCATCTCTCATTTGCCTCCCTGCCCCCAACCCCACTTCCCAGGTAAGGGAAAAACATCTCTACTTGATTACACCGGAGGAGGCAGGACAGCCTTACTAGGGCATGGGGCTAAGACTCCCGGGTTCTATTCCCAGCTCCGCCAGTGGCCCTGAGATTGTGTGGTTTTGGGCAAGAGTCCCTTCACTGCCTTGTGCCTCAGTTTATCCATCTGTAAAATGCAGCTCGTGATACTTACCTTACAGGGTTGTGTTAGGAGACTTAATTCACTAAGTGTTTGTAAAGCCCTTTGAATACAGGCTCATCAGAATGGCCAGCCTGGATCGGATTACAGGATAATCCAGGATCCTCTCGCCTACAGTGGCCAGCAGCACAAGCTACTTCGGAGGAAGGTGCAGGAACACCTACAGTAGGGCATTATGGAATACATTAAGGTTTCCTCCTAACCCCCACTGGAGGCTGCTTTATGCCCTGAAGCATGACTGTTTAGATCCCTTCCAAAACGCTCGGTCATCTTTAATCCTAAATTTTATAACTCCAGGTAATTATCCAGATGCATGTCCTGTACTTTCTGGAATCCTGCTAAGCACTGAGCCTTGAGGAGACAGTGGCAATGAGTTCCGCAAGCTAACTTCCCACTACGTGTAACAGTATTTCCTTTCCTTAGCTCCCCTGTTCTACACATGTGCCATGGATGAGCTCTTTAATGCCTTCATGGAAGCTCAGTGGGAGTCACTTTACGCAGACAGCATTTGAGGGGGTGGAATGGAGGGGAGGGAAAGTTAAGGATTGGGGGTGGAGACTGACTCACTAAAGGTGGAGGAGTGAACCGGCTTCTTTACCTTCAGCCCTCTGATCCAGCCCAAAAATTTCTTTAGGATCCTTAAGACATAAAAAGGCCAGATCCTCAGCTCATGCAGCCGGATATAGCTCCCCCCATGTCAATAGAGCTATGCTGGCCTACACTTGAGTATTTGAACCCAAAGAACACCAACGAAAACAAGAAGTCGGGGTGGGGGGACCATGAAGACAAGTAGAAAACCCCACAAAAATAATGGAAGTTATTTACTTCATCTCAGTTCTTGGTCTTGGGTTTAAAAAAAAAGCCAAACAACCCAATCAAAAAAGCAGTGGTTCACATACAGATCCAACTCTGGCTGTTTCAGAGCAGATTCCCCTTTCTAGCCTCCACCACCAAAGTGTTATGGATTCAGAAGAACTCACAGTTGCTCCAAAATGGTGACCTCCCTGATTAGGACTTTCAGACAGGACAGAAATGGGGGTAGGTGAGGAGACAACAAAAACAAAAATCCAGAACACCCACAAACCCAAAACAACGCGACATGTCAGATTGGAAGGAAGGAAAGAAACGTAAACTGCCGAGAGAGAGAGAGAGAGAGAGGGTGGAGAAACAGACAGGTGCAGAAATGGGCTTCCTCTACACAGCCTGGAAAGAACACTGTGAGAAACATACTGGAGGAGTAGACGCTCACTTTGATTCAAAAAGGCCATGAGAAGAACAGGGTGTAACAGTTTCACAGGCCAAACCCACCACTGATCCGGGTCCAAACTTGGGGGAGGGGGGCAGCACTTCATGCTCGGACTTAAAACCCCATCCCCACCACCCCATTTGCTGCAGAGCGCTCTCCTCACTCGATTCCACGTCCCCATTCATCCTGGCCCGACGGAGGGAGGAATCGCTAGCTGCTGCGCTGTGGAAGAATCCCAAGTGGTCAATTTTCTGCTGGTACAAGGCAGCGGTGGAAACTGACAGCCCAGAACTATCTGGGGCAGATTTGGTCCCAACGGTCTATTTCTAGGCTGATGTTAAACCTCCCTGAACAATGGGGCTTCCCCCACTTCCACTCTCCCACCTTCCTTGACCCACAGATCTTGATGTGCTGCTGTCTGTCTACCCCAGACCTTCCTTCGGAAGAGGCCAGGCCACCTCATGGGGCACAAAGAACCATCATCCCCCCTCACAGCACCAATGGTGGGGAAAAAAAAAACAACCCCAAAAATAAAAAAAACAGACAACCCAAATCCTTCGATCAGAACCCCAGGCTGACAGCAGAGGGTGCTGCGACTCCAGCGGCACAGACCTGGGGTTTGAGGCTGGCCCCTAGTTGGACAGGATGGCTCGGGGAGGGGGCACGGGGGATCAGGGGTAAAGGAAGCGTGGAGGTTAGCACTGTGGGGACTGTTACACCCTCTTCCGGGACAACAAGGCGAGATTCCCGCTGCAGCGGCGAAGAGCACAGACTCATGGGAAGAAGGAAGGAGGAATGCTTGGTAGTTAGTGTGGTGCTGGTTCAAAGGATGGAGAGGCTGGTTACCTTTGTTGCGATTTTCAGGGGCTCCTGCTTTTTTACCTGTTCAGACAAAGAGAAAAAGGGTGGAGTGCTGAGCACATGGTTCTCGACATTAACGTCCCTGCGGGCAGGAAAACACCCTGGGTGCTCTCTACGCTGGCACTCGCATGGCAGGAATCCCACACAGCTGCTGGGCTCCACGTAACTGGCCAGGACTCAGGAGATCAAAGATGCCTCCCACCCATAAAAACCAATGGGGATTTCTCCTGCCAGGTCTCAGCCCTCCTCTCCCTGCTGCTGGGAGGAGCATTTAGCCACAGGGCAAGGGAAGTCTCTGCCCGAGGAAGGCTGGTCTCGTGGGTAAGGCACTGCGGTAGGACTCAGGAGCTCTGGGCTCAGCTCCCTGCTCTGCCACAGACTGTGTGTGACCTTGGGCAAGTCACTTCCATCTCCCTGTGCCTCAATTTCCAATCTGAAATGGAGAAAATACTTCACTTCTTCCACCTGTGGTCTCATCTCTTTAGCGTATGAGCTTGTCATGAGTGGGGCTGTGTGTGTTTGTACAGCACCTAATGCAAAGGGAACCCGATCTCAGCCGGGGCAGAACTTCAGGCCAGCCCAAGAGGGACCATCGTGATCGTCTAGTCGGACCTGCAGAATGCCGGCCAGAGTTCCGCACGCTGATCTCTGCATCAAGCCTGTAATTCCTGTTTGAGCTGGAGCAGTTTTTAGACAGACAACCCACCCAGATTACTACAATAGCAGTAACAATGTCTTAGACGTAGCATGGAAGCTCTTGGGGGCAGGAACAGTCTTTGTTCTGTGAATGCTCAGCACCGACCACAATGGGGCCCTGATTTAGGACTATGGCCCCTGGGCGCTACTGTGATACAAACAAGCAGCAGCAGCCAAGAGCTGTTGGGAACAAATCCGCATTGCAGGACTGAGGGGCTTTGCCCGATGGGTCTAAAGTTGGACTATTTATCCAGACCACCCCCCGCCCAGTGATGTGGAGAGGCATGGGCCCTGGGACACAGCACCCTCGGCCCACCCGTCCCCTGCTTTCAACACCTGGGGATGGCACTCCAGTACAGGATGTCAAGCCAGGCTTAACCGGCCAGCAAACGCTACAGCCCGGGGACGGGGGAAATGCCAAGTGACATTTACGAAGCAGAATAAATAAGTTGGGCACCACTTCCTGAGACAGAGGGAACCGCTTCAAAAGCGAGACCAAAGGCTACTCCCTGAGTAAGAGGGGCGACTCCCCAGAGGTGGGAGACACAGGATTGCCTGGCTAGCGGGAGAGGAGACGAACGGCTGCCTCTCCACTCACTCTGCCTCATCCTCCTTAATCCTTCTGACAAGCACTGTCCATGAGCAGCGGTTCTGTAGGGAGACGGCAGAGCGCCCATCATCTGGTCCCTTTTACTAATCCCCGGATGCTTTGCCAAAGCGGATCGACAGCACCAACGCCTGTTCTGCGGACTGGGAGCGAGGGAGTATTGGGCTGCTTTGATAAGCCACATACCTTCTGCCACTTACACCCTGGCCTCTACCAGGGAGCAAGGAAGCACCCCAGAGGCTTTCAGAAGCTGGAATCCTCAGCGAGCGTACATTGGTGTTGATCCATGGACTCCCATAGACCTAAACTGATTTACACCAGCTGAGGGTCTGACTCCCTGTCTGGTTTCTGTTTGGCAGCGAAGCCCAGGGAGCTCAAGCGACACCGCAATCTGCTAGGCGATGAAAGTACAAGGGCACGATGCACCCTCAGGCTGCTCTTCCAGCTCAACCCTCCAGCCCCATTTTGTGCCCAGCCTCCTCCAGCCATTGGCCTAGTCTTGATTCTGCCCCAAAGCTCTTGCTAGGGCCCATCATCTCCCTGCATCCATCCTGAGAGGCAAAACCATCATGCCACAATGCCGGTGCGGTCAGGGCCAGCCCTGTGCAAAGGCAGACGTGAGCATCACAGCCAGCACGCCTAGGGTGGGAGGGGAGCAAAGTCATTTGTCCTGAGGCAGGAAAATAAATAATCAGAAGGTGGGGAGTGGGAGGAGTTTTAGACTGTATGTGGGAGCCCTGCCACCCTCCCCTCTGACCCCAGCTCCTAAAATGGGGCTCCCCCAAAGCACAGTGATGGGTAGCCTGTGCGCCCAAAGCCCAGTCTTGGCCCCATCAGCTTGGCAGGGATGCTGAATTGCCTGCAGTGAGAGATGCTGCCGCGAAGGCCATCATGCCAGGACGCTGCATTGCAAGCCCCCCGCAACGAGGTCCCTTCCAACCCTGATATTCTATTCTATGAACGAGCTCCGGGCTCTTTCGAGCACCCCGTAAACCCCAAAGCGAGTGGGGAGTTGCTGGCTTGTCTCGGAGCCCCAGAAAGGAGGCGGCACGGTTCCGAGCCATCTGTGATCGGCAGGGATTGGGGTGGAGTGGGTGGAATAAGCAGCAAGACATCGGAGCGGTGTGCAGGGCGGTGTTTGGCTCCTGGCACGGTCGGTGCTGTGTAGGTGAGCAACGCAGCCTGACAAGCTGTGCCCCTCCCACCCTGTGGGCACACGCCACTTCTTCCCCCTGCCTGACACACACACACTGGGGCTCCCCGCAGAGTGCCGTCAGCTTTCAGAACACGAGGGGTTCAGACAGCAGCACTGGGATCAGCCTGGTGCCGTAGCTCACCCCACCGCAAAGGGCTTATGAGCGACCTGCCTCTCTTGTAGCCTGGAGCCAGTGAATGGAAGGAGCAAAGGGCTGAACCTGCTAAGTGCAAGGCCCCACAGCTCTTTCCTGGGAAAAGTGGGCTACCAGGATAGGAATGGGTCCAAAGTTCACAATAGCTTAATGCAAGGTGTGTGCGCGGGGGGGGGAAGAGGAGGGGAGGGAAGGGTCCAAAGGCGCATTTCCCCACCCACCGAAGTCAGGGAGCCAGGAGTGACCCTCTTCCTGCACAAACTCCTACCAGCTGAGGATCTCAGACAGCAGAGCAAAGCAAGTCCTCCTAGCCATCCTCCCCCACCCCCACACTGCCAGGTCAACCCTGGGGGGTAGGGAGTCGGTCTTTGGATGAAAAGAGAGAACAAATGGAGAGAGAAAGAAAGAAAGAAAGCTGCTGGTGAAGCCCTCGGATGCTGGACTGTCTGAAGGACATGGATCATTTCAGCTATCAGTCACCTCCCGCTATGGGGCTGGAGCAATAGTAACTCCATTGACAGCCTCCTTGCCAAAGCCAGCTCTGATAGCCACTCCCTTTCTGCCTCTGAAGCCTGCTCCCACATGCTCCCGAGCTGCGGCTGGATGGAGACAGAGCGGTGGATGGTGCGTCAAAGGCGGCATAGGAAGGGGAGCCCAGGCAGTGTCCCCAGGCTCCCAAGCATGGAAGGGGCCTTCTCAGGCAGTGTGCTCCCTGCATCATGACCTGATGGTGCCAGAAGTGGGATTCCCAGCTTCGTCTCCTAAGGCTTGACAGGCCCAGCTCAGTCACTCACACTAAATGGGGCTGCGTGTTCCCTCTCAGCCATGGACACAGCTCACCACATCCCAGAAAGAAAGAGCTGGGCTCCCAGAGATTGCCTTACCTTTCTTCACCTTCTTCTCCTCCTCCCCTTCTCCTGCACCCAGCAGAGTGAAGATGATTCCAGTTTGCGAGTTGATGCCCACAGCCGTCACTAACATCCGTCCGGAGCCCTCCATCACATGGGTACCTGGCCAGGGGAACGAAGCATCGAGGGGAAAGAAAAACACGAACCAGGAAGAGAAGACATTAACAGTCAACTTCCTGACTATTTTAACACAAGAGACTGTCAGACTCCAGGGGATGGGGTACAGAGCCTGTTGCTTCTGGGTCACCGGTTCAAACCTGGCCCAGGTCAACCGAGACCCCAAGTTATTGCTGGAATGACGGCTGCTCAGAGCCTCGTTTTAAGTTAACTGGATCTTATTCCAGGTTCCCCGGGGCAGGCATCGCCATCACAACGGGCCACCGAGACGGAACTCCCCGCTAGGAGCGATCCTATCAATCTAGCGAGATTCTTATATTGGCCCCAACCCACGCATGCCGCCACACTACAGAAACCCCTCCAGGACAGGGTTGGAGCATACCGGCAGGGAGCAATGGGCAACAGACACTTGCTCTGCTGCTGCCCATGCTGTCCCTGCTCTGGAAGGGGATTCACCCTCCAAAGCTGGTCATCCACCAAGACCATTCTTGGTCTGATCAGTAGCTGAGGGGCCACTCTATGCTGTGCTAGGACCACGAATGGGCGGAAGGGATCTAGCCATCTCCTGCTGCCCATGCTCCAGGGATGGGCATGGAGAACCCGGTCTAACTTGTGCCGGCATTGGGAGGGTACCAGCACTGGGTCGTCTGAACATGAATCCTGCCAAACCCCAAAGCATCCAGAGGCTGGGTAGCTGGCTGGGGTTTCCAGCCCCAGCGTGGAGGGCTTGGGTCACAGGTCACGTCTGGTGGCCTCACCTGAAAGCAGCATGGGGTCTTTATCCAGGGATTTCTTGACATGGTCCGACTCCCCAGTCAGAGAGCTCTCGTCGATCTTCAGATCATTGCCCTGGATCAGGATCCCATCCGAGGGCAGCAGATCACCTGAAAGAGGAGGGAACGCATTACAGGCCAGCCTGTGCCCGACACAAAGCTCATCCTGCCCTTTTCTCAGTCTGCGGCTGGGGAGGCAAGGCCTGAAGAATTCCTGATGCCAGGGAGATTACCCAGAATCCCAAGGCATGGCTAAGTCTAGGGGAGAAGAGGTAGCACAATGGTGGGAGAACAAAAAAACAAAAACAAATCACTCCTTACAGCATAGCTGCGGAGACAAGCTCCCAGTGGTGACGGACAGCAAAGGGACGCGGTGGGGCGGGAGGTAGAAGATTGCACTGAAGAAAAATGTTTCTCCAGTCAGCAATGAAAGCATGACCCTGAGCAAAAGCAATTCGATGAGTCTCTGCTGGGGAAATGGCTACAGCATGAGGTACTCCACAGAGTCCAGCTTAACACCAACAGTTGCCTCTGTGCGTGAGGAGCCCACGCAGGCAGACATTGTCCTCCACAGACAGCAGCCCCTGTAAGGTCAGGACGAAGGCATGCTGGGACAAGTGGGGAACAGGTACTGCCCACATCCAGCGAAGACGGCAGCCAGGGGCTCAGTTTCCACTGCTGGCAGCTCCATGACTGAGCCAACTCAAGGAGGGAAAGGGCAAGGTGTGAGACAGGCACAGGAGTGCCTGAACTGGCCAGGTCAACTCTCTGTGGGCTGGCTCCCCTCCCACCACTCACCGTATTTGATCTGCGCAATGTCCCCCACCACGATCTCGGCCACAGGGATCTGGATCACCTGCCCCTTACGGATGACCGTGAACTTCTGCTCCTGCTCAATCCGGCTCTGAAGGCCCCGGAACTGCTTCTCCTTGCTCCAGTCGTTGAAGGCCGTCACCAGCACCACAATGATCACCGAGAAGAGAATGGCTGCTCCCTCGATCCAGCCAGCCTGCGCCTCCCCCTCATCCTCCGCGCCCGCCACTGCTTGGCCACACACTGCCGGGGTGGGGGTGGGGGGGCAGGAAGTGCAGAGAAGAGGAAGATTCAGTCACGTAAAAGGAGATCTCTGTATCTGTCAGCATGTTGCACAGCAAAGGGCCTGAAAAGCCCACATACACACAGATGCCTCCTCTCCCTTTCTCCCACAAGTCACTCCCTCTGGTCGCCCTTCCCCTACGGACACTGCCCATCCAGCCATTTCTGCATAGAAGTTATTTTGGCAGGGGCCTGGGAATCAGGACACCAGAGTTCTTTTCACAGGTCTGACATGTCCTCTCTAGGCGTGACCTTGGGAATGAGTCACCATCTGTGTCTTGCTTTCCTCAGTTGTTATCCCAATTTGATACTTCAAAACAGCCACCATAAAAACTAAGCAAACACCATTACTGGGCCCTTGCAGAGAACTTTGTAACCCTTAACCAATTAACCCTTACAGATTAAGGCCCCAATTTACAGAGGCTCTACAGATTAAGGCCCCAATTTACAGAGGCTCGAAGAGCTGACATGCCTTGCCCATCCACCTCCAAAACCACAAAGGGGCAACCCATCAGAGCTGGGATTAAGTCACGTGGCCAGACCACACCTATCAGCCCACCTGACATGGACATTGCCAGAGGCATAATCAAGACTTTGCAAAGGACTCAGATCCCTGGATGACAGGTACTAGATCTCATGCCAGTGTGTGTAATCAGCCTGTGGGAATGTGTCTCTCTCTCCTGAGAGCTACGATAGACCCCGTATAGCCTGCTTCATGGTAGGTATCCCCAGGGCTGAGCACACAGCAGGATGACCAGCAATGCAAACCCAAAACATAATGGTCACGCACTAGGTGGTGGTTGTTCAGGGGACGGGGTGCTTTTATCTTAGCTACGGTGTATGCACATGCACTGGGATCTGGTATGGTTAGGAGATACAGACCACCACTCAGGTATTTCCAAGCCTACTAACAAACACACAGGTGGGTGCTTGGTATCTTGGTGGCAGATAGAGCCTTAACATACATGTATATAAGTGCACCAGTATGGATACATGACAGGTCTGGAGAACCTGTCTCCCTTGTTCTAGCTTGTCCATATAGCGCTGCACAGCCAGGATCACAGGTTCGGGACTCATCTTCCCCTGAGGCATCAGGGATTGGCTGCAAGGGGCCTGCTCCAACTCCTATCCGAGTCAATGGAAGGAATCCCACTGAGCTGGATGGGAGTCAGATGGGGCCATAGGAAAGGCAGGACTTTGACCAGCTGGGCCCTGCATGCTGCCATCACACCAGTGAAGGCCTGCCTCCATTTATCTAGCTACCCACCCACACAGCAGGTGTGCAGACCAAGCCCCAATCAGCACGTCAGCCAAACCGCTCCTCCGCTCTTTATCCCCTCTCTTCAGCCTATCGCCCCTGGTCAGGGAGCTGTTTTCCTCTTGGGGTCTCCAATTGGGATTATTTTGCTACCTCTGGCCAAGAGCAGAATTTTTTCACCCCCGTTCTCAGCCCATCCTGCCAAGCCTGCCTGGCCTTCCTTGTGTTTAGAGTTCAGATTCATTTGTATCCATAAGCTGATGCAGAGACGCACAGGGTACGAGACTTGCTGCAGTTTCCTCTCCTCTACTGTTCCATAGGATGAAAACTCAGCGTCATTGTCTAGCTTGGAAGCCAGTACTTTCCCTGCAACCCCCCCCCCCACCACAGCCTAGGGTCTCACATCCAATCCACAGCATCCTTTAGCGCCAGGATCGTGCCACTGACTTCTCCTTGCAGGGACTATAGGCACTCGGAAGACAGCGCTCCTATCTTTCTGTATAGCACCTTTTAAGCCCATATAATCCCAGAGCACTCTCCAACAGACTAGTAACAGGAGTCCTGACTCCCTCAGATGCAGCTGCTTCTGAGGTGGAGCCTGGAAGGTGTTTAACAGGCCCCTGTTCTGAACTGTGTTGCAGTAAGTGAATCCTGTATCTCCCTGAAACAGCAAGGGGCAGAGAATTAACAGAGATGGAATGTGGCCAGGACATAGGAATTAACGCTTTCTGTCTATTGGCCTGACCCAAAGTCCATTCAAGGTTAATGGGAATCTCTCCATTAGCTTCAATGGGCTTTGGATCAGTTCACAGATGTTAGCATTTTCCGCCACACCCAGCACTGTAGCATCTCGCTGTACAGTGGGAGAGGTGTGCTGGCGAGGAAACCGGCAGGAAAACTCAGTGATGTCAGCTGTATGGTAGGGAACTCAGCTAGGGAAAATCTGCTTAAGAGTCAATCAGGTAGCACGTATGTTGGGGCAGGAGTGGGGAAGGGGAATATGAGGCCCCAGATCCCCAGCTGGGCCAAATCCCCAGCCTGTGCAAACCCAGACAGCTCCACTGAAGCTGATGGAACTACAGGGTCACACCAGCTGAGGATTGATCCTAAAGAGGAAGCCCTAAGCAGCGATCAAAGCGCCTTTTCCAGAACACAAATGATACAGCCCAGGGGGATAGGATAGTGCAGCTCCTGGCAAGACCAACCCCTTCCGTGCCAGTTCGCAGTGAACGTTCCTGGAGACACGGCCCCTTCCCCCCCGCAGCTGTGGGGCACTCACATTCGTTGTCGCCACCCGGGGGGTGATAGAACGACAGGCCCAGGGAGATTATGGCTGCGATTTCCAAGATGATCAGCGTGACGTCCTGAAGCGCCTCCCAGACTAACTGCAGGAAGGTCTTGGCCTTTTTGGGCGGGATGAAGTTCTGGCCAAAGACCTGCCTCCGCTTCTCCAGATCCGCTGGGTTCCCAGACAAGCCTGGAGAGGAAGGCAAGAAGGAGAGGTGAGGAGAAGAAAGTCACCCTGCCACCCCCATCCCAACAGCTGACACATCATCCTCGGACATCCCTGGGTACCTTCCTTCTCCAGTACTCCCTTCAGCGTTATTTAGATCACAGCAGAGCTGAGATCAGGGCCCCATTGTGTCAGGGGCTGTACAGACAGACCCTGTCCCAGAGAGCTCGCAACCTACACAGATAAAACAGACAGACAGATGGTGGGAGGGGAAACAGGCACTGAGCAGGGAAGTGCCTTGCCCAAAGTCACCCAGGTCTCCTAATGTCCCATCCACTAGACCGCACGGCTTCTTATTCTCTGTTTCTCCCATGCATGTGGTTTTCTGGCTGGGCCTCCACAGCAGACAACAGCAGAGGGCGCCCAGACCCTGGAGAGATCAGGCTCCAGCGCAGATGCTGGCAAGCTTCCCCCACCTGCACTGATTTTCATTGAGGTTACAAGTGCCAGAGGTGCCCTCAGGGACAAGCGAGCCCAGCTGGGGCCAGGTGGTTGAGTTCCCTTGAATGATGCAGCAAGACAGAAACCTGGGAGTCCCCCCTGCGCTCTCAGTTACCCCCGACACTGGGTGGAGTGGGTCATGAGAACAGTGGGTGGCTTTACTCTGGTTCCTAGTTGGGGTTCCCCCACCAGCCTAAATCAGCCTGCTAGGGAAGGTGTGACTGGTCAGCAAAGGGACAAGAGAGAATGAGGCAAACTGAGTGAGTCGCAGGTTTGACACCAAGTGAGCTGGGGTGTCCCCACAAGTATGTCTACACTGTGGAGAAACACCAGCAGTGCTGAGTGTCAGAGCTCGGGGCCATTGACAGGGTCGCGGGGACTGGGCTGCCGTGCTAAAGACATCAGCGAGGACATTCAGGATTGGGCTGGAGCCTGGGCTCTGTAACCTAGCGAGGGGGAGAGTTTCACAGCCCGGGCTCCAGCCTGAGCCCCAATGTCTCCATGGCTATCACCTGACCTGGGCTCGGAGACTTAGTACCTCAGGTTTGTCTTTCAAGTGTAGACGTACCCTCAGAGACATTCAGCTGGACCAGGTACCCCACACACAGGAAACAAGGGACACTAGCTTTGATCAGCAAACCAAAAGGTAGCGAGAGCTCTTGATTCTCGCCACCTTTCCAACACAGCCACCACCTAGCAAACCCCCTCACGTGCCAATGAATGCCAGCTGGTGCTCACTGGCTTGTTTACATGTTGCATCAAATTAGCTGTGACTCTGGCATTTATAACAGGTGTGAAATCAGAGCTGCCTGCTTCAGTATCTCTCTCCAGCTCACAGGAAAGGCAGCGGCTGCCAGAGCACTCTCTGCCTAGCATGTGGGCAGCAGGTACCACCCACAAAGCCTCAGACAACCAGATCTGTGCTTTGTCTTGTGCCCAGGCAAGGTGACCAAGTCCAAGGCATCACTCCGGATTTCCCCAGCTTTGCAAAATCAGCTGTACCCAGTTCTTCCAGGACGTCCGAGGGTTTTTCCAGCTCTACTAAGATCTTTCCAATGGAAAGCTGGCAGAGGCAGATTAGGGGTTTGTGGGGCCCGCCCCAGCCCTTCCACCTGCAGTCCCCGCCCCCGGGCTCCAGAATAGGGCTGTGTCATGGGAGGGAAGCCAAGGGGAGGAGAGTCCGCGCAGACAGCTGCACAGATAGGGAGAGGAATGGGGGCTTCCATTCATGCCAGGGCTAGATCTGTAGATTCAGCCCCATCCGCAGGGAGACGTTTGCTGGGCTGATGCTGTAGGGAAGACATGGGCTTGGAGACAGACCTCCAGCATCCAGCTGCTGCTTCCATCAGTCTTACACAGGCGCCAGTCCACCAAAACAAAACCGCCTCCTCTCGCCCACTTTGCCATGCGGATTTTTTGGCAGTAAGGGGGGGGGAGGGTTAACGAGAGACTGTCAGATCCCTGGGGCTGCCCTAAACGCCCATGGTCAAGACCACTGCTTATACATCACGGTGTTCACGTGGCCCCCGTCACGGCAGCACATGTGCCCTCAGCTGGGCAGTGAGGCAGGAAAGGGTTAAGCCCCCCCCACCTTTTCCAGATGTGGAACTGTGGCCCAGAGAGGGGATGTGACTTGCCCAAGGTCGCACAGAAAAGTCTGGGGCATAACTAGGCATTGAGCCCAGCCCTCAAGCCCCAGTCTCCACATCTGGAAAAAAAAAGGGGGGGGGGGGAGAAAAGGCATGTTAACCCTCGAGCCTTCACCACAAAGCCATCTCTGCCCTGTTGCGACACAGAAGAGTTGTCTCCTCGGGGCTGTCAACCCAGCCCCTTTAACCAACATTATGTCAGGGTGGACTTAAATGAAATTTATCCATAGCTGCCAGCCTCCCCACCAGCTCCACCTTAAAAAGGTCAGAGCCCTGCATTTTCCACCTTAAGGGTGCCCCAGCCAGGTTCCTGCCAACTCCCGAGATGCACCAGGCGGGGAGGTCAGACTCAGAGCTGTGCTCTGAACTGTAGACACTTGGACTATCTCCCCTCCACGCGTGGGTCAGGGCTGGGCCAGCCTGGAAACCCGGACAGACCCTCTAGCTAGAGACTGACTTCCTTGTCGTTTGAGGGGGTTTTCCCCTCCTTCAGCCAGCTGAGCCCCGAGGAGAACAAAATCCTCCCCTTCTACCCAGCTGCAGCCACCCGCAGGAGATCGGGGGGCCAGGGAGGGAGCAGCCCTGGCAGAGGCAGGGGGCTGGAGGTGTGGAGAGGGGAGAGCAGACGAGGGAGCGCCCCCCTCCGTCCCATCACAGGCTGGCTGGCACCGCACAGTCCGAAGGGAGAGCGAGGCGGCAGGATCCAGGGAGAGGAAAGCTGGCCAGATGAAGTCAGCCCGGGTGTCCCTACAAGCCTGCCTGGGAACGAGCCCCACCCAAAGTCTCTGGACCGGATGGAAAATAATGCGGTGGTTTGACTCACGCGGTGTCATGGCCCAGGGACTGGGAGGGGAGGATGAGTGCACGCTCCCCAGCACGGGGGAGAAGGGAGGAATGCCAGGCACATGGAGTCAGAGAACAAGGACAGCTGCAGCCCTACTGGCACACCCAGCTCTGTGCCATAGGGAGGGGGGTGAGCCCCACAGCCCCAACTGTACACTGGCTCTGTACCGGAACAGCAGAACGCACCCCACAACTCAGCCCTGCAGCTGTCCCCCGGAGCCTCACAGTCTGGGCCCCCACCCCCTAGATTCTGCTCCACCACAGAGAGCACCCCACAACTCAGCCCTGCAGCTACCCCACCTGGGCCTGCTGCCTGCCCCTCAACACAGACGCTCACTCTGCCACAGGGGGAGAGAGAGAGCGCAAGCGTGCCTCACAGCCCAGGTCTGCTGCCCCCTCCCCAGACCCAGCTGCATGCCAGAGGCAGAGAGGCCCCCCTGCCCCAGAGTCTCCACTCCACAAGTTTCCGTAACTGTTCCCCTCAACTTCTAGCACAAACAGGGACCGTGGATCAGGTTTGTCTCCCCAGTTATGCCCAAGCCAGCGGATCTGCTCTCCCTCTACCCTCGAGCAGCCCCCCTTTGGGCCCAGCAGGTGACCGCCACAGGTGGTGCCGGCCCCGAAGCCAGTCAGTGCAGGCTCCCCCACATTCACCTTAACGGCTTAGCCCCTGGTCTGGCAGGGAACTTGCTGCTCACACATACACACCAGCCGCCCGTCTCCTCCCAGACCATCCCCACCCTCTTGCTCTGCCCTGTTCCTTCTCCCCAACTTTCAGTGTTCTTTTCTTCATGGTCACCCTCTAACCTCATTCCACTAGTCCTCCTGCCAGCTGTCGGGGGGGTGGGGGTGGGGAAAAAAAAAAAAAAACACAGTCACACCCTTTCGCCTTCCTAAGGGAGCCAATTCACCACAGTCCTGGGGGAAAGCAGAGCCTCAGAGTGACTGGAGTTGGGGACCCACAGGGAAGTGGGAGCATCTGTGTCATGATGAGCCGGTGACAGGATCGCCTGCTGTGCTGAAATTAGCCAAACCAGCCGAGATTTGCACAGCCCCCTCCGACATTCCAGGGGTGCAGCCCTCTGAGAGCTCCCAAGCTTATTATGGTGCCATTGATGGAATTGTGCAAGACTCCGGGATGTGGAGGAGGGAGGCTAGTCTCGGGATTAAGGCACTGGCCAGGGATTTAGAAGATCGGAACTCAGCTCCCTGCACTATTGCAGATGCCACATGCGACCTTGGGAACATCTGTTAGGGTTTGATTTTTCAAAAGCCCCTAAAAGGGTTAGGCATCCAACTGCCGTTGATTTTCAAATTGCTTACCCTGTACATACAGCACCAAGCACAACAAGGCCCTGATCTCAGCTGGGACCTCTAGACACGACAACAACTATATATTAAAAAAGTGAAAGATTTATAAGCCATTGCAATCCCCGGGATGTTTGCCAGTTAAAGTAGGAAGTAAAGGAAAGAAAGGGTTAATGGGGGGAGGAGCTACAGAGAGGGAAGAGAAGAGGTTCCAAAATAACCCACCTGCCACTTTGTGCATCAAATCACCTGTGGCCATCCTCTCACAGTCAGGGAGGAAGGCAAGGACAAGGGGCAGCCAATCATGGATAGGTGTTGGGAGTGACAGGGGAATGGGTTAGAGGCCAATGGACTCTAGTCAGCATAGATCTCTTGGCCAGTGGTGTGAAGACGTGTGACCCCCCGACTGGCAAAGCAGTGCTGGCAGAAGCCCTTAGCCTAGGTGCAGCTAGATTGGCAAAGCCGCGCTTTCACCGGGGTATCTTGTTTTGCTCACAGGGGCGGTTGCTACACTGAAACAAAGAGCAGCTACGCTGGGATAGCTGCATGCACGTCAGGAGTGCTTTGCCGGTGTACATAGCATAGCGGTGTACCGATACCAGTAAAGGGCTCTAGTGTAGACATGGCCTCTGGCAGGAGTAAAAGGGCACTGAGCCTACCGGGGAGGGGAACCTGAACAGCAATCTCTCTCCCCCAGAATGCAGCATCCCATTGCCACTCTTCTCCTGGCTGAATGTGGGTCTCCTTCTCCAGGTGAGTTCGTGCACACACACAGAAAAACAGGTCAGGTGCCCAGCCCTGGCTGTTTACCCCTCCCGGTGCTCTTGCCACTGCAGCCCTTGGGCACCAGAAGGGTCTCATGGCTTGCCTCTGCTATTCCCCATGCCCCATTGGGTTATTTTATTTTGTATTGCCAGCAGGAAGATTTGCCTCTTCTAGGGAAGCTGGGACAAGGTGACTGGCTGGCTAAGCCAACCTCGGGCCCAGGGATCCCCAGTTACGGGCTGGGCTCTCCATGCTAGCTCTGCAGGCTGGAGGAGGGAGAGAGTGGGTCAGAGGAGGAAAAGGGGACTCTGGTGTGGTTATTGCCAGCAAGACAGCCAAGGCTGTATTTGCTGACACTTTCATCCCCCAGGGGAGATAGGAAAGCGAGAGAGAGAGAGACTCCTGTCAAACTGATTCACAGAACAAGCCTTTGCTTAGGGCAACAGCTGCTGTGTACAGCTCCCTTTCCCACCCCACCTCCCTCACCACCACAAACCAGCCTTGCTCCAAACTCACAGAGCAGAGGGTTAATTCCACAGCAGTTGGCCAGCTGAGGAACAGAGGGACAGTGGTCTACATGCCTACGAGGTAACACGCAAAGGGGCAGAGGACCAAAGCAACTAGGAGCTCAGGAGGAATCCTCTCCTCGCCGTAGGGGTCATTCTTCATCGCCTGACAGCAGGCACCTCCTTACCATCCCCTCCTGGCACCAATGCGCCATCTCCTCTACATCCCCTGACAGTCACCAGGTGGTTGACTCCGGTCCCACGGTCCCACCACGAGTGAGCTGGCCAGAGCCCTGATTGGCTTAAACACAGAGAGGCCAGTTTGCACAGATGACCTAGCAGGAGGTGGGGGGGTCACAAGCCTGGATGGGAAGGGCTCCCACAGGGTACAAACACAGCCAAACTACGCTCCACAGCGCAGAACAAAGTGCTTTCCCCACCAGTGTCCCTTGTGGCAGAGGAGAGCCGTAATGACTGTACAGGAGATCTTTCACGGAGGCTGCTGGGCAGACAGACCCTCTGGTTCTCTAGCTCCCAACCACAGAGTCCCCATCAGGGCGCTTCTAAATATCTGCCTGACCCAAGCAGTAACGGAAGGGGCTGCCGAAGGCCCTACGGCAATGCTTTGGGATACACAAACCTAGCAGCAAGCTCTTGGGAAGGGGTCATTCTGAGCCCTGAAGCTCAAGATTCAAAATGCAACTATTCCAATAGAGAGCAGCGTAGGCGAACCCTCAACACTCAGCTGTCCCCCGAGATGGGGTTCATAGAGTGGGGACAGGAGCTGGACTCTAGTTCTGGATAAAGCACCTTGTATTGACCCAGGCAATCTAGCTGCCCTAGGAGAGTGTCACTGGTGAACACCCTCTTGCTGAACCCCAAGATTTGAGGTTTAGGGAGACTGGACTTGGCTGTAGATGCCTTGAAATGCAAACACGGCCCCTGCCGCTAACAATTTGTGGACAAGATTTAGCACACAGGGACACTGTCCCTGCCCAAACACACCTTCTGTTGCAACGCAGGGAAGAGCAGGAGACGTAGTGCAGGGAGCGAGACTCCCTGGACGTGTACATTCCCGGGGAGCCAAGCTGGAATTCAGCAGTACTAGAAGTTGCCCGCAGAGGGCTCCTATATTTTATATGTCAAGGCAGAAGTCCCAGAGGACAAGTTGTATCGGCAAAATAGATTCTGTAACTTCCTCTCAACTTAAGAGGATGTTTCCGTGTTAATCCTAGGGCATCCAAACAGCTCTGTCGCTGCACCTCCATCCTGACCTGTGGCTCTCTGGTCCAGAGACCATCCTCCACTCTTGTGATTGCAGCTCATTCCTGATCCACTGCTCCCAGGCCAGATTCCCTGTGGACTGGAAGGATCCAAGAACAGCCTCTCAGTCATTCCACCCTTCCGATCCCAGCAAAAGTCAGAAGCACAGGGGCTGCCGCAAGAGATGAAAAACCAATGGGCGGAAGAAAGGTTCAGAGAAGATTTGGTCCAGAAATGGCCAGCATGTCTAACTGCAGTCGAACCTGGCCTCATCCCTGCGTCCTGCTGATACTAGAGACGGGCCCAAGCTGCGGGGGAGTCCAAACTCCCCCAGAAGGTTCAAGGGTGGGCTGTTTAGAACCAAAGCTTTGGCTCAGCCCATGACAAAAACGGGCCAGCTGCAGAGCATGGAACTGAACTTGACCAATGCGCAAAGGGTCTTGGCTCCTGGGAAGCAAGTTCAAGCCTCCCCCTCAAACTCTAATCTGGGACTTTCACTGGCATGGGGCACAGTACTCCGCAGAACAGGGCTGAACATGGACTGTCAGAGGAACCCATTTTATACAAACCACCAGGGGCCAGGACAACTGAGTTACAGACCAACCATGACTTCCGCTCAGTTTGTGCAGGAGTTAACACGATGGGGCCCGTTGTGACTGGGGCCTCTGGGCATCACTGTCGTGTAAACACCACAACATTAACCACCACCACCTCTTTGCACTCAGCAGGTGAACCATGGGGTTGCTTTATGGACCACTTAATAAAAGGGATTGCCTAACGGAGGTGGGTCCTGAACACTGGTTAGCCTGTAACTTTAAAAAAAAAAAAAAAAAAAGCGAAGAGGAACTGCTAGGTCTAGGCAGTAGCCCCAGTAACTTTGGGGGAGGAGTAGGACACTCCATAAGCTGAGTTTTAAAAAAAACAAACAAAACACTCCGTGCTCCCCCATTATTAAAATGGTTTATATTGCAGTAGCACCTAAGACCCTAGTCACGAACCAGACCCCATGGCGCCAGGTGCTGTACAAACCCAGAAGAGAGCTTTTTTGGGGTAGGGACTTACTTTAAGAGACAGACGGATACTGATCCTCAGCCATGCTGGAGGACCAATCAGAAACCCATCTCAGCCTACATTCAGGAGCCAAGAGGACACTCCTCGGGCTGGATTTTCACAGGTGTTGAGCACCTGCAGCTCCCATCAACAACTTCAACTGGCACCGTGGGTGCTCAGCACCTCCTGAATCAGTGTCTCAGGGCTGTGCTCTCAAGTACTGAGGTTCCCCCAAATCAGCAGCAACTCTTGAAAACTTCACTGAGCTGCCAGTGAGGGGAGTCCATTCCCTCTGCCAGGGTTATACCTCTCTGTGCAGAGAGCATTGCCATCTACTAAATATATCACACTGGGCTATTTACCCTGGGCCTGCAGGCTCTCTGACCCGCTGGTTGTTTCCCTAGCCAGTCACTGTGGTGACATTATCTGGATGAATCAACCTGTGCACAGGCTCTCTCATGGAATCACACATGATATTTACTGGGATGCAGAGCGAAAGCCCCGGGCCTGAGGGGAATGGCATCATTACAGTCTACCATGCTGCTGGCTATGATGTCTTTCCCAGCCCCGAGGACATGCCTCTTGCATCAGGGCCATCGATCACGTCAGTGTTTTGTCACAGGCAACGACGACGACAAAAATTTCTCAGCCTGTCAAGATCCAAAAGTGAGACAACAGAAAAAGGGGACACGTGGGAGGATGACAGGAAAAAGCAGGGAACTTGGAAAGATGGCGGGATGCAGCGCTCCAGCCTTCAGTGTTTGCAGTAAACTCGGCGCTGGGCGGAAATAAACCCAAGTGAGAGCAATGCTGGGGCTGTGTGGGATGGAGGAATATGCAGGTCTGGAAACAAGGGAGAGAGTCAGACAAAAAGACTGGGGGAATTAGGACGGCTGCCTTTCAGCTCTCTTCTCTGCGAACAGAAATAAGAGCACAGAGCAGCATCTGGGGTGTAACTCCCCACCCCTCCATGCATGTGCACTCACCGCTTGGCGTGGGAAACACATTTCTTTGTGATCTGAATTTGGCATTTCCAAACAGGATGTCCCCATCTCTCCCCCCACGATTAGATCTTGTGTGGTCTTCCCTTCTCCCCAGCACACCTTCCCGTTCCCAGGCATGGCTGTGAAATATGCTAATCCAGCACTTACATCACAATACAAAAGAGCTAAGAACAATAAGTTCTCAAAGTGAAGCAAGAAAACACTTGATTTCGGAGTCTTGGCCTTGCTAATGCAGCTGCCATCCACGCAGATCCCCTCTGCCTTCCATAGGGGATGGCCAAGCCTATTCAGCCAGCCCAGTCCCTGCCACCTTAACATTAGCTCCCCTCCTAGGAATCCTTGTCCAACACACCTCACTGGTGTTAAAAAAAAAAATCGCTTTCCTTGTCTTTTCCTTCCTTTTCTCTGCTAGGACCACTAGCTACCCAGCATGCACTGATGCTATCCTGCCTCTTGCGAGCCTAGATTGGAGGGTCCTCAAAAAGAGTTTGGGGGCTAGGGAAATAAAGAATTATGGAGTGCAACACTCCAGGGAACATAAGCCTGGCCTGGGAGGCCGACTAGAATCATCATCAGCCCCCCAGGATTACTTTCTAAAACTGCAAGGACCACATTTCTATTGGGAAGTTCTCTGGAGGGGCTCAGGCAGAAACCTGATTAGGATGGCTGCCAGGGGGGAGCATCCCCACCCAAGGGTTACTTGGTTTTACACGTAGACCTCATGAGACCCTTTTAGGAGCCCAGAGAATTGGTGAGTCCATATTAGAAGCATCCCCTGTAAGTGTGTGCCTCTGGGGAACAGCTGGTTACATACACAGTTGTTCAGGACACTAGCATGAGAGCTTTGCAAGGACATATGACAAGCCCAGCTAGAGTCACAGCTGTCTGGATGGTAGCTGGACGTGGCTGCTGAGTTCCTAATCTACCTTTAAACTCTCCTTCACCACCAGCCCACGCTGCCCCAGCACTATCCTGCTGTTAGCGCTATCAATTATTTAACGGCAGAAACGCTGGAGCAAAGCTCTCGGGCACCAGGCCAGCCGCGGAAAGGAATCCGACAGCTTTTCACGCTTCCTAAACTACTCAACTCTTCGCCCGTTCCCTCAGTTTGGAGTCTGCATCCCACTTTGGGGGCCTGGCAAAGAGAAGGGAGCTGGAGGCTGCAGGGAGAATGTGAATGGATAGTTTTGTGGTTAAGGCTGGGACTCTTGAGACCTGGGCGCCCCCTCAAGTCAGTCATTTGATCTCTGTGCCTCAGCCCCCTCCAGCTGCAAAATGGGGATATTACTCCTTCCTTGGGCTGTTTTGTCTAGTTAGACTGTAAACTCTTTGGGCAGGGACTGTCTCTCACTTGGTGTATGGCCAGCACACAACACAATGGGGCCCCGATCTCGGATTGGGCCACTTGAATACTTACCGTATTCTGATGGATCCTCAAAACTACTCAGCCACGCAACTGAATGGGGAACGTAGGCCTGCGGCCTCCAATTTGCAGGTATAGGCCTAACAAGATGGCAAATTCTAACCCACCACTGATCAACAGGCAAGATCAGGAACGGTTCCCCTCCGATCCTCCAGAGCACATGGGAGCTTGGGAGAAACAGCTCCTGTTTCAGTCCCTCTCTGCTAACCCGCCTGGGCCAGGCCAGCCCCTTACCTTCCACCGGCGACGTCTTCAGCCTCTTGCAGATGTTCTGCACACCCCCGTACGTGTCGTTTATCCTTGCGACGGCCTCACTGCTCCGAAGCTCCATGAGGGTCCGCAGGTCGACCAGGGAGCAGCCAAAATCCCCTTCATGGCTGCCCTCGGCGACCGAATTCCCAGGATGGTGGTCGGCAGCGTTGTTCGTCATGTTGCCAAAACAGCGGGAGTCGCAACAGACGCGTGTGGAAAAAGGCTGGCTCCTATTTGTTCACCTCCCTCCCTTGACAGTCCCTCAGGGGACACAGACGGTCCTTGGCAGCTCTCAGCAGCCACCTTAGCTCCACAGCCCCGTAGAGGACTGGATGGTGGAGCCTCGACAGAGAAGAGAATCCCTGCGGATGTGCTGGAGGTGGGGAAGGGGAAGCAGGTGCTTCCTTCTACAGCTTCCCAGGTGAAGCAGCGTGACTAGCTGAGCCCAACTTCTCCAGATAAAGGTGTAAACAGGATGTGCATGTTACCGTGGAAGCGACCTTAGCAACAACCAGTGTCTCTCTTGGAGAAGGAGGAGGGTTCCCTGGATACCAGCGGCAACGGGAGCTGCAAGACAGATTTAAAACAAAAATACCGTCATTAGCAAGAGGACCGAGATACCGTCATTAGCAAGAGGACCGAGATGCACGTGCCATGGAACGGGGGACCGAGAGCCACGGTGCTAGGGCTGCACCTATACAAGAAATACTGGGAGGAAGCAAGGTCTAGGAATGGAGCACTGGAGCCAGGAACCCCCAAGTTCTAATCCCACCTCTACCCTGTTTTAGGGCAGGATCTTAAAGGGACATGCCCAGCTGGACAACTAGATGGTGTAAGAAAAGGCTGCTTCACAGCAAGAATGCTTAGCACTCGTAGTCCTTTTCAAGCGGGACGGTTAGCTAGCAGAAATGGGTCTATTATTTGTATTACTGTGAGGCGTAGGAGCCTGTCACGGCTCAGGACCCCGTGGCGCTAGGTGCTGTACAAATACAGAACAAGACAGTCTAAGCTCTGCTGACCTCAACAAAACTATGCTGCTAAATGGTAGCTGAGGATCTGGTCCTTCATCTCAATCTCAAAGCACTTCAAAGTGCATCAGCATCACTGGCCTAACTACGCAGCAGGGAAGACTGAGGGCCCCCCGGATAAACGACTTTCCAGTTGAGTCACGAAGAGGACCCAGGTGACTCTCTGCTCCATCCACAGCGGTCTGGCCCAAAGCAGAGAGGGAGAAATATTTCCATTTATTTGTTTTAAAAACAAAGACTTCCACTGGAAAACAGCTGTCTCTTACACACCCCTCTGCAGTGCCAGGGACGCCCTGAGAATCTGGCTGTGAAACTGACTATACATAAAATGTGAAAGTGACTCCACTGATTTCTTCTCTGTCTGGAAGAGACAAAGCTAAAGAAGTAAACAAACATAAATGTGGACAAATAAATTGGAGCTTAAAAGGCCTTTTGTTTAAGTCATGAGTGGATTGTCAGTTAACATGGGTAAAAACCCCCAAACATTTAAATACAGAAAGATTTTTATACTACGTCCCTTTAGCTTCTTTGCCCGAGTTTCCCCATCTGTACAATGATTACTTGCTATTACCATTACTTAGAATGGGGCAATGAGGAGGAGAGAAATACTATGACTTATTCAGCAACGAAGCCCCACGTGCAGACACAGCTGAGTTAGAATCAGCACCAGCTGTATCCTGCATGGAAGGGAGAATTCCAGAGCAAGTCTCAGTGGGTTCCCTGAAGCAGGAAGGGAGAGAACCTGGAATATTAAAACTGGGGAGGATTCAAGAGTCCATTCTAGATGAGCAGAGAAATCCACTTCAGTTTCTTCTCCTCCTCCCTCGGCACCTGTGACAGTTGTAGGGAAATGCTGGGACAGAACTTCATACCCCAGTTGGATTCCAGACATTTTGGGCCCCCATGCTTTCCCTGCCCTCTCCAAAAGCGGAAGCAGCTGGCAAGGAAGGAGTCGGGGGATTGAACGCTTGAGGATGTCCCTCTCCCCAGATTGCTAGAGAGGGCTTTCTCTACCAACAGTCCAAGAGCAGCTGTGCCTTCTTTAATGCTTGGACTCACGACTGCAGTCTGCTCAAGGCCACTGATCCTGAAAATGCATGCACAAAGGAGGCTTCTCTCAACTGGGGGTGTTGCAGCTATGCTGCAGTTTGGGATTTCTTCAGGGTTGCATCTGCCCTGAAGGAGGACTGGGGAGACCAGGAAGTTCACAGCAGCCTAGCTACTACAGTCCTTGAAGCACCCTGTTTCTTAGACTAAACTCTGAGGGGCAGGGAAAGAAGCTCTTTCTACCTGTTTATATGGGGCCTTTGGGCACAAATGCAACACAATTAGATAAACACTACCTAAGGGGTCACCAGAAGCACAAGAACGTGGAGGAGCAAATTGGGAAGGAGGGACTAGGGCAGGGTATGCTGCTAGGAAGCCTTCACCCCATCTCCTTCCCTTCTCCCTGAACGCAACACGGAAAAATCTCAGTCCCTCTGATGCTCCAGCTCCCTCCATAAGCAATAGGACAGCAGAGATCCCGCAGAACCAAACTCCAGAGGCAAAGATGCGCATGATCCAAGCTGCGTTCTCAGAAAAACCATCCCGCTAGGCCAGGGATTGGGGTATTATGACTCCACCCATCCCCCAGCATAATTCAGCTACTTGCAGGGAAGGCAGGAACACACTGAGCTGTGGAGATTAGAGATAAGGAGACAGGATAAGAGAAGACTCCATGCTGGTGGCTAAAGATATGGAGTCAGCATGCAATAGGGCCGGAGGGAGACCGTTTCCCTCCATATCTTTCTTCTCACTTGGGGCAGAGAGAACCTGAGAGATGCTGTCTGTGTGCCCCCAAATTTAGCCTCTGAAGGGAATTTTAAGAGTTGCTACAGATGTCAGGTCTGACAGGTGCAGAAGTGTCCTCAAGAGATGCCTTTGTGAAAACAGAGTAATCCTGGGAACACAGCATCATGTTAGTGCATGAGAACCAGGAACGGAGATAGAAAGGGAAGCCAGCCAGCCAAGTTACTGTCACTTCCACCCAGGAAGAGCAAGACACCCAGAGCAGACCCAAGCAGCACATGGGGAAAGTGGGGAGCTGTAGCCCCTGTTTTCCAGAAAACCCCTGCTCCTTTCACTGCTACCACAACTCCCCCTGTCTGTTTGTTCATCCTCCTTTTGATTCTTTTAATAAGCCAAGGTCCCAGCCCCACAAGTCATCCCATTGGGTGGATCTCGGCGCCCATGGAGGTCCAGCCAAGCAAAACAGCTTGCAGAATCTAGGCTTTTGACTATAAATTCTTTGAGGCAGGGATGGTCTTTGTGATCCCTGCCTGAACTGTGCCCAGAACAGGGCTCTGATCCCTGCCTGGGGCCTCTAGGTGCTACCATGAATCAGGAACCACACCCCCACCATGCTGAGCCCTGGACACACATGGATGACCAACAAACTCCTTGTTTAGGGGAAGAAACTCTAATAGGCCACTATTAATTTTCAGGGTTCCCCTTAAAGTAGGCCCACCTCAGGGATAGAGAAAGTCTGCGTCTTCCCAGCCTTAAAACAAGAAACCCCTTAAGGAAGCCCTGCGGTAGGTCATTGATATGGGACTGGGGGGCAACTCTAGGTCATGGCTTGGTGCTATAGAAGAAAGCGCATCTGTCCGTCCATCTACTTGCTTTGCCCTCCCCCACCCCACACAGGAGCCTCTCTAGTGGCGCCGTTACTCATCTATCATTTAAGGGCGTTAAAGCTCCCTGCGGGAGGAGGTACAAGATGGCAGATCCAATTAAACAGACCCCTGCTGATTAATAGCGTGTTGGGGGGTGGGGGAGGGGATTATGGTACCTATTTTTTCCCCTTTCATAACAAATAACATCTTGTGAAAAGAGCTAAGAGGTTAAGAGAAAGGCAGCTAATTAATCCTGGAATTGCAGACTCCATAATTACCCCTGGAGGAGCCTGCAGGGCTCCTATCATTATCTCCCCAGATTCCTCTCCTCCTCAGAACTGGAGCACCAGGGATCCCTCTTGGCAGGTTGCAAGGTGGAGGGAGGCGGGGGGGAAGGGGGAGAGAGGAGACCAAAAAATAACAGATTCCAGGGGAGGAAAGTTTGCTTACACTCAAACAGCTCTAGTCTGCACTGCTGCCCATTGGAGTGGAACTGTGGTCCTAGAGGGTAGGGCACCGAACTGGGAGTCAGGAGACCTGGCTCTGCCACGGACCTGCTGGGTAACCTTGGGCAAGTCATGTTTCCACATCTTCTTTGTCAGCTCTACTTTGACTGCAAGCTCTCCAGGGCAGGATCAGGTGTATGTCCCGTGCCTGCAACACTGGGGCCCTGGGCTTAGCTGGGACAGACAGACCTGGGGCATGTCCAGGAAATACGCTCCCACCGTGCATCCAGGTGTAGCTGGGATGGATCAAAAGCAGCTTTCAGTCTCCTTTAAAGACAGCTACCCCATCACCTGGGAGTCTGGGTGCAAGCTCAGCCTGGCCACACTTTGACCCATGAGGTCTACAGCTTCACACTGACCCTATTGACACTCTTACAAACGCCAGGTTCACCCTAATTCCGGGGGGGGGGGGGGGGAGGGGGCAGCGGACCACCACAGTAGGTTTGCCCCAACCATGCAGACTGCAAATCAGGGGACACATTAAGGTGACACCCACCTAGCCACGTCATTCCAGGCAATTTACATGTCAAAGGCCCAGTCCAGCCAGTCCCCTCCTGGGTGTTAAATATTATAGCTGGAAACTACTAAACGGATGTGCTCAGGGTGCTCTTTGGAGCCAGACAAATGGCCCCAGAGGCCCTGCCAGGGACAGAAAGAACCCCATGGGGCAGGGTGACCCTCTGGAATCTCCTTCCGGCCCCACCAAGGCCAGGGAGAGAAGGAGGAAAGCCCCAGCAGCCAGCACTCTAACAAGTGTCTAATGACATTATTCAGCTGACTGTCCCTAACTCCTCCACTGAATGCATCCGATGAAGCGGGCTGTAACTCACAAGCTTATGCTCAAATTTGTTAGTCTCTAAGGTGCCACAAGTCCTCCTTTTCTTTTTCCTAACTCTCTAATTAGTTTCCAGAGCCTCTAGGCACCAAGGGGGAAGCTGTTCTTTCCCGGGGTCCCTTCCTCTGAAGGGGGAGTAAGGCAGAGAGTGACTAAGGGAGGGAAAGGCAGTGGGGAAGACCAGAAGAAGGCTCCAAGCAGCCCAAACACGCAGCTGCTGGCAGCCAAGTGCAGAGATGCTAGGACAAGGCTGCATCCTTCCACCTAGTACTGGTCATGTGAAGCAGGGGGTGGGACCAGAGGGGCAGGGATTGTTCCCCAACTGACCCCTCAATAGGCCAAAGGAAGTGGAGAAAGTCCCCAACAGATGAGTCTTAATTGGTATCAGATGGCTCCTAGCACATTTGTCCCCCAATTCACATAGGATTAGGGATGGATCCATCAAGAGGTGGTTCTTCAACCAGTGGGTCTCTGAGCTGGACAGGACTAGCCTGTGATTCAGCTCTGGCGGTTGGGTCAGACCCAGAGTCTGGATTCTGATAAATACAGTCCTCACTTTGCAATAGCCACATGTGGAGAGCTCTAGGGAAAAAGGGATCCATCAGCTCCACCAGCATGCCTCCATGACCAGCAATCCCCTCCTTGCTGCTATTCCTGCCCTGGGCTTCATCTATACAGTTCTGCTGGCACACCTCACTCCCAACCTGCTGCTCCCCTCTGCGATTGCATTCTTGTGTGTCATCCCCCTGCACCACCCTGTCCAGCCATGCCAGTGCCTCTTGGCCCCAATTCCCTGCTATTCCGGTCCTGGGGCATCTGCTGAGCAGGAACAGCCAACGGGGCTGCCTTGTGATGAGCCACAGAGCAACGGTCATCCTGGCAAGTGAACGTAAACAACTCCCTTGAATTCACCCACACCATAAGCAAGCTTTAAATCCAGGTCTCCAGGGCTAAGTGCCCTGGGCTGGGGCTAGGAAAGGAGAGAGGGTTGGAGGAGACATCCTGCAGCAGAGGGGTATGGCAAGTGAAGGCTTCCTGTATGTCAAGAGGAGACTAGGGAATAAGCACCAGGGGGCCTATGCTAAAACACCTCTGCATTACACTGGCTTTGATACCCTTTGCTGGAACAGGAACACAACAGCCTTTGAACCCATCTCCGCACCGGATCACGCCCCAGCCCAGCCACATCTGCAAGTGTAGGGGCAGGGATAGGGGAGAAGAGTGGAAACATTTACAGGCCAGGTAAGCTGGGGAAGGGTGGGTGCTGGCTGGGCAGGCACCCAGTGGATGTAACAGGGCTGGCATGGCTGGGTTTTATATGGCCGTCTGCAGAGGGCATCAGAAAAAGGGGAAGTGGAGATTTAAAACCAAAAAGGATCCTTTCAAATGAGGGGAAAAAATAAAGGAGAGGCAGGAGAGAGAGGATGCTGACAGGAGTGGCCCAGTAGGGTCCTTCCTTTCTACACCTAGGTTGGGGGAGGGGGAGACTGGGTCCCCCTAAAACTCATTGTCATGTACCCCCCCAAATATACACACAGCCCCCTCTCCATCCCCACTAAACCCCCTTCCCAGCAGACTCCTGTCCCCAGCTGCACCCCAACCACTCCCATCCCATCCCCCTTCACAGTCAGTGGGTGCTAGCCAAGTGAGAAAGGAAAGAGGGAGGGAGTGTGGGGGTGTGGAACAGAGAGAGAAGCTGGCAGGAGCAGGAGGAGGGAGCAGCTGATGAGGAATGATGGAGCTGATGCAGTGCTGCAGACAAACCTGCCCGGAATAATAAACGGCTGCATTACACCTCCAGCATGGCAGACGGAGAAGACACTTACTGGCATTAGGGAGACAGGGCACCCCTCCCAGGGATGGAAAACCAAAAGGCAAGCGGGCAGAGGTGCAGCTGATGGCACCTAAGTGCCATCTCTCCACTCCAGGGTGCAGGGACTGACACAGAATGGCCAGCGGGATCTGGGGCCCAGACCTTCCCCTAGGAACGCAGGGCATTCCCCATGAAAGAAAAAGGGAAGCTACCCTGGGCAGGAGCAGGGGAGGGTGAGAGACTGCTGGGGGACGGCCAGAGAGGTTATCCTCTCTAAAACAGTCAGGCCCAGCCTTAACATCCAGTAAGTACCTGCCAAGGGGGGCATTTCCCCCCCTCCCTCTAGACAGGGCTCTCCGGGGCCTGCAGTCACAGTATGCTGTTGTATTTGCCTTGCTCCACAACTCAGACTTTGGTGTAGCTCCTCATGCCCCTACTAGGGGCTTCACTCCTCTTGCAGACCTATGTCCCCTGTTCGGGGGGAGAAGGTCCTAACTCCTAGATCTGGGATGGCAGAGATCAGTGGCCTGCACTGGCTGGATGATTGGCCTGGGGCTGGACTGAAGCAACAGCTGCTCAGGCTGGAGAGGTCCAAAGGTGGGCACCTAAAAAAAAAAAATATATGGAGGCATCCAAAAGCCACGGGCTCCTTTTGGAAAGGAAGGTCTAAAAAAACCAAAAAAAAGGGTTGTTGGCTCCCTGTCCTGGGCTGCAGATCCCAGCCCAACTCTGTCCTCTCCTGGGGTCTTTGGAAAGGGTTGTACGCAACATTGTCTCCAGAGACAATGGTCCGGGCCAGCATTTCCCTGTATCTCCCGCAGAGTGTCACTCGGGGAGAGGGCTCCCTTGGTCACAGCCAACGCTTCAGCCAACATGGCTTACCTGGGATCCTCAGAGGTACTTGTAAGTCCCAAAATGGATTCCAGCTCTGGCCTAGTAATTCCCTCAGCCATCTCCTGGAGTTGGCAGTTTCCCTTTGCTCTTGCGATAGCAAGGTGCTCGGGGGGGGGGGGGGGGGGGGTAGTCAGGCACAAGCTGTTGTGCTCCGACCACTCTACCTACTGCCCTTTCACGACTAAGGAGAAAGATGCCCACAACTTGTGTGTCAGGATGGAGACAACAAGGTCTGGGATCACCCTGCAGGGCTCAGTGCAAACATACCCACAGCCAGGGGAAGCTGGGAGAGGGTCTCCCTTACCTTGGCTTTGCTTTTTCCCATCTCTCCCCCAAGTTACATTGCCTTGATAATCCTGGCTCTCCATGCTAGGAAGGTGCCCTGTTCCCAGCAACTAGCAGAAGCTGCTACAGCCTTGAGTGCAGTGTAAGCCTCTAGACCAGTGGTTCCCAAAGTGGGGTTCGCAGAGCGTTATAGGGGGTTCGCCCGAAAAATTTCACTCCTGGTGGCCAGAGGACCCCAGGCATTGGAGACAGCAGGTGGGACCCAGTTGCAGGGCAGACAGCCTGAGCCCCCGGGAGAGCAGGGCCGGGCAGTTGGAGCTGGCAGCCCGAGCCCTGCCCCCCCCAATCAGCAGGGGAGCCAGCCGCGCAAACCCCAGAGCTCTGCGCAGGGCTGGCAGCCTGAGCCCCGGCGGTCAGCGGGACCTGCAGCCCGAGCTCAGTGGAGCTCAGTTGACCGGGGCGGTCAACAGGGTCCAGAAGCAGGAGCCCTGCTTAAATCCCTGGAAACATTCATTTTCAGGAGGGGGTTCACGAGATTTCACGATTTTGTGAAAGGGGTTCGCGAGCTGTTAAAGTTCGGGAACCACTGCTCTAGACGGATTATATAGATAGGGATGATCTTTCCCAGAGACCAAGGCGATTAAAGCAGACCCAGCCAGGCAGAGATCCTGGGTCTAGAGATCAAGTACAGTTGATTGGTTTCAGCATTGGACATGGGGGGTGTAGCGGGCGGCATACAGGCTCACTGCCCAGTCATCTCCATTGTTCACTCCCCAAATGGGGAGGAGGATAGGAATTCAAAGTTCCATCCCTATCTGCCCCTCTCCCCTAGCCTCCACTCCCTGGCCTCCCCCACTCTGGGTTCCCAGGTTAGAGAGCATCTCATCAGCTCAGATGCTGAGTCCCTCTGAGTATTTCCCCACCTGTCTGCAGACAGATATCACAGCGGTGATTCAGGATCCAAGGGTGGAAGAACGGGCCCGATCCTGGTGTCATATGGAGTTTCTCCCATGTTGTGCTACTGGGAGACCAGGACTGAGCTCACTGCTTCGAGGACAGAAGGGCCGGTGAAGCAAGGAAGGATCGTGCCTCACTTAAAACGAATCAGGCTGCTGCCTTCAGAGCCCAATTTCAACCTTCCCCAAGTTTCTCCTGGGAGTAACAGGCTGGCTCCCGAGTCCTTCTATGAAACCATTTGCTCCTTACTCCTAGAGAAAGTTAAAAGAACAGAGTCAGAGAGAAAGACCAGGCCCATGTGGCATTTGGCCCCATCCCTTCCACGCAGCGAGGCAGCTGCCTGGCACGTTTCCACGTGCCCACAGCTGGATTGCTGCAGGAGCCCACAATAGCCCTGATGTCAGGGCCCTGCAGAGGAACTCCGCTCCAGCACCGGAAGCTCTTTGTGGTGGATGCCGCCCCCCCGGATTTTACTGGAGAGAGTCACCCCAGCCTGCTACGGCAGCAGCTGCTTGTTTTCTCCAGCCCTGGTGACAGGGTGTTATAAACACTGGCTTTGCTGTAGGTTGCTATGGCAAACTCAATGTAAAGCTTTGTCACAGGGAGACTATTTATGCCAAACGGAAAAAAGTGTCCCAGTTCAGGGGTTAAGATTTTTCAAAAAAAAAAAAAAATTCTTTAAAAGCCCAGCTCTTAACATCGCTGCAGGCCCACAACCAGGCTGAGCCAAGAATGAAGGACCCTGAGGAAGAGGAAGGAGAAAGATCGATCCAAAGCAGGGAAAGATGCTCCCAGATGGGCACAAGACCAAAAAAAACCACCGTCAATTTAGAGAACAAACCCAATCTGGTGCCCAAAAGCACCCTGGGTAAATTAACCCAGTATGTGTGTGGGGGGGGGAGAAAAATCAGGGCCGCTTCATACAGCACAAGCTCTACTCACACCTCCTCTAATTAGCGCTCACCACCGGGCTGGGGCTGAGCGTGCGGCTGCAGGGCTGACTCACCTCCGCAGAAGTGATTCGGCAAAGGAAGAGGAATAAATACCAAAAAAGCGCCCAAAAAAGCAAAAGTGGCTTTGTGATGCCACAGAGGAAAGGCAGATGTGCTAAGTGCTACCTCTGGGGGTTATTTGTAGATCAGAGCACACCACGTGGGTGCAGCAGCTCTGACTCCATGTTCGGACGGGTGAAGACGTAAGAGCACAGGGCTGGATTCCCAGCTCCTCTGCTATTGCGCCTGAGGCAAAGCTGAAGTGGGGCTTCCTGTATTTTGGGGCCCTGTGCTACAGCAGAGCAGCCTCAGGGCTGCTTTAACTTATACAGTTTCTCATGGACCCCCATGGGCCTAGGGAAGCAGAGAACTCTGGCCATACTCCAAAACACCTCCTACATCATGGCTTGGAGCAGAGCCAGGGCAAGCTCTCACCAGCCAGAGAGGTGGTCTGCACAAGGGGGCATTTCCACCCACTTTAAGGCCCCTTTATGCTGCCAGGATGGCATAAAGGAGCCCTGGCATAACAGGGAATTGGGCCTATATACTGCCAAGATTTTCCTGCATAAATCTGTGCTCCACCGCAGTCCAGCTGCCTCTGGGAACCACTGCCAGCAGAGAGACAAAACTGCATTCCCTCCACTCACGGCGCTCTCTTCCCTACAATGGCAGGCAACCCTGCTGGCTGCTCCTGCATTTAGTGAGTCACACAATAAATGGGGCTGGTCCCCCAATTCACATACACAGCGACCACTCCCCAGACAGTAAAGAGGCCAGCGGAGTGCTGACAGATTCAATTAGTTTATAAAACAGCGTAGGGGAGATTAGAGTTTTGGAAAGAAATTTATCTTGGCAGGATAATGGAGGTTTTGGGTTTTTTTTAATATATAAAAAGAAAAAAGTTGGCCAAAAGGGATGAGCCACTCAAAAGTGGCCAAGCTGCCTTCCCACCCCAGGCTGCGATGGAGAAGCCCCACTCATCTCCTTTCGGGAAGGCGGCAGGGGAATGATGGGCCCTGTTTTGGGTTATTGCAGGAGAGGAGAATGAGACCTGCTTCTAACCAACGGAGTGGGGACAGGGAAACTCCAGTTTAGGCCCAAAATCACGCAACTATCCAAGTGCTGCTCAAATGCTAATGAAAGTATTCTCCCTCCACCCATGAGGCAGGGCTGGGCTATTCTCCCCATTGTACACATGGGGAAACTGAGGCACAGAGCAACTTGCCCAAGGTCACCCAGGGAGTCTGGGTAGGGCTGGGAACTGAACGCAGGCCAGTGTCTTAAGCCCCAAATCAGCCTTCCTCTCCCGACATTCCCCAGTCTGTCTGGTCCTGCAGACAGTGGGCAATTTGACACCAGAGGGCGTAGATAAGCTGAAGTCTATACAGGCGAGAGCTGACCCATTGCCCCTCAGCTGCCACACCCCAGGCTTAGTCCCCAGACACAGAGCAGGGTGTTAGAGAAGCAGATGAAGAGCACAAACTTGGCCAAGACTTGGGGAAGGAGGTGGCAAGAGAGTAACACGCCAGATCCATCCCTGCTTCGCATCAGCACCTCTAGTTCATCTGGACCGTAAAAATCTTATTTTGAGGGTGTGGGAGGAGCCAAACATGGCAACACACCCACCCTTCCTTCCCCCTCACATCTGAGTGCCCGGATGGTGGGGCACACACACTGCAAACTCCCAGAAACACCCCAGCCACTGAGACACGCCAACTGGCTGCAGCCTGACATGGGTCCAGCCTGTGTGTGTGCGCGTGTGTGTTTGGGGCGGGGGGGTGGGGGTGAGGTTAACCTCTCCAGGGTGGGCCAGCAATGCCAACAGCTTTCAGGGCCTGGCCAAGAAGGCTCAGCAGGTTATTTATAACCCATCCAGAGTCACTAATGAGAGGAGCAGAGAAGGTGACTCATGGTTACAAACCACAGATTTAGCGGAAGGAGGGGAGGGGAGGGGTGATCCGGAGCCTGGCTCCCAGGGCGCTGGGGTTGCTAAGAAGCGGGTTGGATTGGCTCGGGTATGTGGCGGAGATGGGGGTGTGGGGAAGGAAGCGGTCTACAAACGCTGGGGGCAGGATCTCTCTCTCACCCTTGCTCACAACCAACTAAGAAGGGGACACCTGGCTTGGGACTAAGCCATTTAATGAAGCCCATGGAGAACGCAGCAAAAAGTCACCCACTGCCAGCACCTGCCGCCGCCAACACCTAAAGGGCACACGCAGCAGAGAGACTGGGGATCCTGGCACTGGGGATGGAGACCAGCAACCCCAAACTGCGAGGGGATGGAGAGGGGGAGGTGGCAGAGCAGGAAGAAGCAGGAAAAATGGAGACACAGGAGGGGGAGCCCCCTCTCCCCAAGCACATGCCGGCTTAGCCCCCCCCCACCCCCCCAATAGCCCACCAACCCCTCATCGCCAGAGCTGGCATCTCCCTCTGCCAGACATCCCTTGGAGTGTTTCCTCCCCCGCAGCCCTGCTTCAGAGCAGCCCATTTGTGGCAGCGTCTCAGACACCGGGGAAGACGTGGAGGAACTTGGCAATCCCCTGTCGCAGGTGCCTCAACCAACACTGCTGCCAGGAAAGCAAATCGCCCCAGTGCAACACAGCTGTGAGTCAGTGGGGAACCTCTCCCCCACCCCCATGAGGACAGGCTTGGCTTTGCTGGCTTTCCTGGGAAAGTACCCTCTCAGCTCTGTGCCCGCTGTGGGGGCGGGGGAGGGCAGCAGCTATGCACATCACTGGTTCTGAGGGGAACAGGCTCCTATCCCAGGAGAATAGGAAATGGGAGGGTTAAAATAAGGGGGAGCCAGGAGAGAACAGCACCTCCTTTCCCTGCTGAGCTCCCCTTCATACCCTGGCTGGGCAAGAGCCTCCCCAATCCAGCTCCTATTTGAATTGACCATTTTGGGACCAGCATCCCAGCTCCTATCCTTCTGGAATGGTGAGCCCGTCTGCTATCCTAAAGCCACTTGGCCATTTAGACTAATGGGGTAAAACTAGCTCCCGTGCACCCCCTGCCAATTAATTTAACACCATTTACATAGCACCAGGTAACCAGGGATCTCCAAAGGCAGGTCAGCATCAGCCCTATTTTATAGGGAGGGAAATAGAGGCACAGAGGAGCAAGGCAACTTGCTCCAGTGCTCAGGGCAGGAACACAATGTCCAGGCCCTGGCTCTAGCCACTAGACTCTAGAGTCCCACCAAGTGCCTTCCCTTGGTTAGCTTAGCGTTAGCTGCAGAGGGTGCTGCGAGCTGGGCTGGCGTTTGTGCAGGCCTCCGTGCTTCTGACGTTTCCTGAATGGAAACAAAGCATCTGCTCTTTGTCCCCTTCACACACGGCATCGCATCGTCACCTGCCACAAGAAGCGGAGCCCTGGGAAGGTGGAACAAAAGCAACTAGGAAACCGATTTCATTAGCATTCCCCAGCTCCCACATTGCACGGACGCCTGCACCCCTCACTGCCAGCCAGCCCCCACTCTGATGAGCTGGGACTCAGGAGCAAGCATGTGAAGAGAACGCAGTTATTGGGAGCAGTGCAGAAAGTGCGCTTGCTCTCTACCTTCCAAATGGTGCAAAACTGGAATCAGCCACACCCTGCTCTGCTCAAGCTTTATCTGCCGCCAGCCAGCTGTCCCTCTCCCCACCCCTTTTCACAGTTCTCCTGCCCCTTGGAGGTGGGAGAGAATCGTGTGTCAGTGCCTTCCCTGTGTATGTGTTAGCACATAGGTCTCCGGAGCGGGGAGGAGTGGTGCTTGTGAATATCAGCTGTGTGTGTACACATCAGCATCGATGCATCCATTGCAGACTGTGTCCATAAGTACTGGTTGGGTGTGTGGGTGCTCAGCGCTGAGAGATTCAACATCCATGTGCTTTGGTCACGCATGCACACTGCAGGCACATACATATGCGCACGTGGGAGTTGCAATGCTGCATCTGCTGAACGTGTGGGTGTCAGTTGCATCTGTGTGTTGGTGCACATGGCCATGCCCGTCTGCGTGCCAGTCAGGGGGTCAGCTGCCCAGGCACTAGTGTGCCAGCATCACATACTTGTTCAGCCAGGTGGGTCAGAGAGTCTGACCTGCTGCAGAACGAGCAGCGCCCATTTCCTGGCTTCCCTCCCTAGTCTGCGCAGGAACTAAGCCGCAGATAAACCTACCACCTCATCCCACAACTCCAGTACCTGTCCTGGTTCATCACCAAGCCCCTTGTCCTCCATGCCTCTCCAGCCACATCTGCTAGCCTGGTCCTCCTTTGAGGGCAGTTTCCAAGCTGCTCCCAGGTTCATTTCGGAGGGTGGGGTTTGCCAGTCTCAGATTTTCTAGAGGCCACTTATCTCAGGCTACCTTTGGACTGTCCAGATCTGCAAAACTGCCTTCCACTCCCACATCTGTGAAACTGTGGCATTTGACACTAGCTGTCCAGTGCCCTCTTTAGAGCTCAAGTGACAACTTTGAGTGTCTCTGCCTAATCCCCACTGAAAAAAAAAAAACTTGCCCTAGAGGAAAGCCATTGCAGAGTTTGACACATTTGGCACTCTGCCAGAGGAAGCCAGGGCTCAGAGAGCAAGAGAAGCGGGGGGGCTGCAGGGCAGGATGGAGGAGCATTGGGCCCAACTGTGTGGGGGAGGCATGTAGGAGAGCACCAGGACTATGGGTAACAGCTTGTCTGGATTAGCATTGAGTGCTGCAAGTGAGGACTGAAGTGCATTGACAGAACTGCACACATCAGGGGAGAGGTAAGGGGGCTCAAAACTGGAATAGCAAGGACTTCTGTGGATCTGGACAAGGTGGTATTGGCAGAACTGTTTAAGGACCCCAGAACAACAGGGCCATTATGGGTCAGTAAGACTCATTGTGAGAGCTGCATGAAAACTCGCTGTACCTCCTCTGTCCGGACCCTGTTACTCCATCCCTGCACTGCTGTTCGGCAGCAGCAGAGCCTAGGCTAGAGACCGGTGCTGTACCATCCCCGGCACTCAGCCCAGCAAATGCACCTCAGTCCTCACCCGGGCTGAGCACTGGAGACTGACGAGCTCCCCTCTGCCCTCCAGCTGCCCAGTGCTGACTTCCTGCAGAAGTAAAAACCCCTTCTGAGAACTAAGCAGATGGACTAGGAACCTGGCCCTGGGAGGAGGACATTGGAACAAAGCAGTGGGACAATCAGCAGGCAAACAAAAGCCTGCCCAGACATACCAAGTGTGCTCAGGAGGTCACCACAGAGGTGCTGAAGGCTCAAATTCAGGGCAATTACCGAGGCTCTTGAACTCGGGAGAAGAGCTCAAGACAATGGGAAGGTAAAACAGAACCCCTCAGTATAGGGAGCCCTTGAAATCCAGTCTTGCCAGGCAGCGAAGGTGGGAAACTTCTGCCCAGAGGCACCCTCCAGCAATGCAGGAAATGCCAGCCACCTGGGAGTTCCTATTTCCTACAGCAGAAGATTTCTGAGTCCATTCCAGGAGCTGCCAGTCAAGCTTAAAAACCTGCATGATACATTTAAAGAGAGCATTGGAAGATTTTTCTGCCATTAATGGTATTTAGAGCATTGTTGTGAGACTCACAGGTAGGGAGAGCCACAAGGGTCAGGCTTTGGGAGTGTCTGCACTAGGGAGAAAAGGTGCTCTTACTCACATTAGCTAACACATAACTAACATGAGGTGAAACCCTAGCCCAAAACAAGGCAGCTGTGCAGTTTGAGGTGAACACCAGGCTTCCCTGTAACATTTACCTTGACCTGCTCAAACCTGAGACAGCTAGAGCTGCCTTGACCTCACTAGTCGCTGACCACAGGTTAGCTAACAAAGAAAGCAAGCACCTTCTTCCCTTCTAGAGTGACGAGGTTGGTGGATTGAACGTCTAGGATTGGTGTGAAGTGTGCCTCAAATGCCGCCCCCCCCAGTTCAAACAATCTTGCCAACAGCTATCTGAAAAACTGGTTTCCCAATTGCAGTGCTAAACCTGTTCATCTAAGCTACTTCATCCTCTGACTAACCCTGCTGCCTGAGCCCTGGTGAGGCTCATACATGGGCAGAAGCCACAGGGCAGCCGAGAAGCAGAACCACTTGGAAGAATCCTCACTCACGACTCAGGAATGCGGGAAGCAGTCAGATGGCCAGTACCCCCAGCCTCAGGGGCTTTCCTTGTGGAAGCCGCACCACACAGGAGGCAGAAAAATCTCCGAGGAGGGGAAATCTCCAGACGAGCTGTCAGGGGAAACGTTTCCATCTAAGGCCTTGGTATTTCTCTCCTGGCGCCTGCAGTAAATCACCCAAGTTCCCCTCACAACTCTTGTGCTTTACAAGGTAGCGCTGGAGCTGGAAAGGGGGTTAGGGGAGAGCCCTAGGAATGTGCAGGGGAGGCTGAGTGCAGGGTTGACTTTGCAAAGCCCAACACTTGGGACGGTTGGGATCCAGGCTCCGTTTTACCCTAACTCCCCCAAAGAGTTCAATAGGTTTGGTTCGGTTCAGGTCTGCTGCTTTTGGGAGGCAGCGTGGCCTAGTGCAGCGTCTCTCAGTGACTGGTCTGTGGACCATTGCCAGTCTCCAAGACCGGTCACAGTTTAGGAAAGCAGACATCTGGCTCCTAATATCAAACAAGGTTGAGCAACACTGGGCTAGTGGGTAACCAACTGACGGACTCAAAACCGGGATTCTGTTTCCACTGGTTTGCTGTGCAACTCGCTTTCCCCTCCTGTGCCTCAGTTTCCCCTCTCCCCCACATCTATTTGCATTGCAAGCTCTTTGGGGCAAGGACTGTTTGCACACAGCCGACTGGCGAGGATCTTGTGTTGCTCGGGGCCCCAAGGTGCCACCATCATACAACTCGTAACAAACAACGACATTAGCCTCTTGAATGAGATAGTGAGGAAAACCCAAGAGACTAGCGCAAAGGGGATGGACTCTGGCACAAGAAGTCCAAGTGACTGGCATTTGCCACTACGGGATGTCACTTTTGCCTCCGCTGACCACACCACTGCCCCTAACACAGCATGTCAGAGGGAACAAACGTGTATCAATCAGTTTGCGAAGCACCATCATGGAATGCCACAGTTCTCAACTGTGAAGGGAAAAGAAACAGCTGACACATCAGGGCATTTGCTCAGATACAACCTGAAGTCAAAAGCCAAGCAGGCCAACAGTCCATATAATCCTCCCCCACCTACTCCAGGAAGCCATCTACCCTCACCATTTCATAGGGCGTTGGTGACTCAACGCCTCTGGGCTGGGAGCAGTTACATCGATGGCCAGTGTCAGGGAGCAGCCACCAATATTAACACTGGAAATGAGCCAAGGGGCTATGTTCAGATTCCACTACCCCCACCAAGTCGCAGCGTATTCAGATCTAGGTGCAGATTCACCCTTCACCGACACGATCCCTCCTGGGCCAGCCCCTTAACAGGCCCTATGCTGCAGCCTTGGGCATAGGGACATGTCTGGGGCAGGCCTAGGAGAGGGTTGTGTCAAAGGTGAGTGGAGAAGCGGCAGGAGCGTGGTACATGCTGGGGCCACAGAACAGTTGGAGCCCATTATGAAAGTGGTGAAATAGAATGGTGTCAACACTGAAGGACCCAGGTTCAAATCCCACTGATGCTCTGGGATATCAAATCCACCCCTTAATGCATGGGCACAGGGTCATGATCCAAGGCTAGCGAATGTAGAAGCTGGTGATGAAGGGAAGGAGAAGAAATAAGGAACCCAGGAGGCTGAAAGCTGCTTGTGGGGGAGGGCTCAGGTGAGCTTGACTTCCACTGATCAGATAGAGCCAACAAAACCCAAGCAGCGAGGTTGTCTCCTCTTTCCCCACCACACACGAGGTGGTGCCCAGCCAGGCAAGAAGACCCACCGCCAAGCAGAAAGCCTTATCCCGGCAGCCTTGCAAAAACCCCATTGTGAACTGCAGCATTCACCACCCAATCAGACCGTGCTAGCGCATGAGAGCCAAAGAGGGAAGCAGGCTCCCACTGTCCAAGAGGAGAGATGAACACGAACAAGCAGCTTAGCCTGTGTCCAAGTTCCTACAGATATGCCTCCACAAATAGTGGAGTGGCACAGTTGCCATGCTGCAGGTACAGCAACACAAGTTTTTCCCCTATCGCTGCAGTAAATTCACCCCCTTGAGAAGCAGTAGCTAGGTCAAGAGAAGAATTCTTCCACTGACCTAGTGGTGTCTACACCAGCGCTTACTTCAGCTTAACTACGCCCCCTATGTGCACAGGATCAGCATTAGATAAACTACATTTATCATCCCTTCAAACGACTAGAACAAGGCCTCCCAGTCTGAGCAGCAGAGCGGAAATTACACTGCAAGAGGAAAGACCTGGCCTTGCAGTTAAGGCCCAGGGCTCCTGGGTTCTATCCCCGGCTCTGTGGCGACGGGCAAGTCACAAAGGAACAAATTCCGATTGTGGAGGCTGCTGGGTTTTAGGAAATACATGGGCTCTGCTGTTCAGAGGTACAGCTCCCATTGGCTTCAGATGGAATGACAGTTGCTTGGCTCCTCTGGGGAAAAGAAAAAAGCAGCTCCAGACTTAAGGTGTCCCAAATTGGGCCTGTCTGTGCCTCAGTTTCCCCATCTGCACAGTGCAGTTCATAAGCCTCCCTGGAAGGTAGGCTTAATTCATGGGGATTTGTGCAGGGCTTGCAGATCCTTAGATGGAAGGTATTAGAAAAAGAGCAGAGTACTATTAAAGTTGCTGGCTCTCAGCCCTGTGCTTGGGCCATGCAGAGAGGTCCCCAGGGCATTTCTCATCTTACAGTGAGAGGGAAGACTGAATCCTGTCAAACTACAAAGGCTCCCAAGCTCCTCGCCTCCTCCCAGCAGGATTCCCCTCACAGCAGACTGCAGGAGGCTCTGGGAGCTGGGAGTTCCCCCAGCCAGGCAGATGGGCTGTTCCCAGCAGAGTTTCTGCCTGGCTTGCACAGCACAGCAATGGCACCGGCAGGCTGATGCAGAGTCTGGGAGTTTTCCAGAGGAAGCCCTTGCCCCCTTTGAAGCTTGTTGTACAGAGTTCTCCGTGATGTGAAGTCAGCCAGCAACTTGGAGAGGATGTGAGCGAGGCCAGCATTAAAAATACATGCGAGAAGTGACAGGCAGGGGACAGACTCCTGTCTCCTCAGCTTGGAGTTAAGAGCCCTCTCTCCCCGCCTCCCACATCCTGATCCCTGCAGCAGGTTTGGCTGGGCCAGGCTAGCGCTTCTCCAGGCAGCTAAAGGTCACAAGGGACACGCCGATATGAAGTTAGCGGTCAGAAATGTAAGCTGCCAAACCGGCAGCTCTGTATGAGATGCATGGGTAGTGCTGAGCAATCCTGACCCACGGCACCCTGCTATTCCAGTCCTGGGATTCCCCGGTTCCGCTGATGCGCCTCAGTCCTGACTCACAGCCTCTCCCCAAACACTGTCCCAGTGTCAGGAGCCACACATACTGTCTGCCTCAAGCCCCCCAAGCATGGCTCTGTACCTCTGCTGAGCAGGTCTCCCTGGCATGCACCAGCCCTGCATGGGGAGGTGTGTCCAAGCTCAGCCCTGCTTCTCTAGCCAAGCAGGCAGAGCAATTCCTGGAACCTCCCCAGAGCTGCAGGAGACATCAACTCATCCATGCCACTGCCCTCCCCCTGCCTGCAACCAGGCCCCTTCCAAGCATCAGGCTGTTCAACAGCTTCCCCATGCATCCTGCTAACGATCCAGGCTCATGAAATCCCCAAATCTCCCCCCACCCCACCCCACGCACACACATGCATTCAAGTCCCCATCCACAGAGCTGCAGCGGCGTCATTCTGCACTTCCTTCCTGCCCCCACCACTGTCACAACAGCGCCTTGCTGCCGGGCACAACTCTTTGGCCATTTTTGCCTTCTCGGCCCACTCCAACCCCGTCTCTACTGGGGCCCAGCCTGCAGATGCAGCAGCTTCAGAAGACAGTTGCATGTTTTTTGGGGGCAAGGGGAGGAAGAGGCAGCATGCACAAGCAAGGCCTTGCAGCATTCACTCCCCCTCCATGCGCCACGCCCTGGCAGGGAACCAGAGTGCTTGTGAAGGAGCTTTGCTCTTCAGAGCACTGCACCCAAACTCAAGAATCCAGCTCCACCCTGCCCCCCTCCCTCCCATGCATAGTTCATTGTGAGAGCTGGAGCTGCTGGCATCATGCCCAGCCATTCAGTGCCATATGCCTGTATCTCAGCACCCCCTACACTTGCCTCACACACACAGGCTCTGCCATACCCACTTGCAGCCCTGGCCGCTTCCCTGTTTCCACTGCACAGAGCCAGTCAGCACCAAGCCTTTAGGAGAGCCCTCAAACCAGTGACAGATTTCCCTACAGATGTTTGAGATATACTGAACTCAGACAGCGTCTCACATGCTTGGAAACGCAAGCCCCAGCAGGGGGAAGAGCGAACATGCTGGGTTTGGAACAGCCCTCAAGGCGTCCCCACATGCAGAGCAAATTTATGGGCACTAAAACTCCTTCCTGCAACGTCCACACAAAGCTGCGATGGTTCCTTCATTTAAAAAAAAAAATGGGGAAACCGAGGCAAGGAGCAAGAGAGGCCACTTGCCTGAGGGTCACACAGCAGGACAACAGTGGAGCTGAGAACACACAACTGAGGGTAGGGTCACCACTTTTGGTCTGGAGGTTTCAGCATGAGACTCTTTGAAGGTTAATCTTTAATTCCTATTGACGCCAGGACAATCTTGAAGGGTTGGCAACCCTAAACTCAGGGGCTCCTCAGTCTTACGCCCTATCCAAATAGGCTGCCTCCCTGTGCCAGAAGCCAGGCATAAGCCTTCCCCCAGCTCTCACTGGAAGAGGGAAGGGCTGGGAGCCCCACCGATGGCTGACATTCTGTGAGGGGCCTGACTTCACATTCGGCAGCTGGGAGAGGAGGGATCTCAGCATGGAGACACTTGAATCTGACCAGTGGAGAGGGGACAGACACGGAGATCATGAAGGAGAGCAAAAGAGACCTAACAGAAGGATAGAGACATGACACTGCGAGAGAGATGTGTCTATTACCAGCCAGCACACATGGCCACAGCTAGGTTATTTTTGGCAGCATGAGTTACCCTGGCCCAGGGAATTCCTATCCTGAAGGTCCCCAGGGAGCTTAAAATAGGCCCGGTCACTTCCTCCTAGCAGAGCTGCAAGCAGCTTCCAGGGCTGGGATCAGGAGGGGGCCAGCAGGTCAGGCTCTGGGAGTTAGCAGGGTGGCTGCTGTATGCTATGAGCCTCAAGTACGTGCCATGGGCAGCATGTGCATGGTAGCATCTCTTGGGCATTGCTGGATCAGAACAGGCCAACGGAGCTCTTCCCAGAGGCCCTGTCTGCCCAGTGGCACGCATCAGCTCCCATGGCTAAACTGGCTATTTGGCTACTAATACAATCACCGGAAGAGAGGGGGCTGGGTCCCGCCCACCCACAGCTTTTCATTCTTCTGTTATGGCACCCCCCCCCCCCATCATGTCCTCTACCTGGCTGCACCTCCAAAGAGGGGGCTCATGGCTGACACATTGGAAAGCGTCTCCCTGGGGCAAGCTAGTCGCTGTAGTAATACTGCTCCCTTCCACAGATGCAGCTGTCTGTACCACTCAGTATCATCATCCCCACTTCAGACGGGGAAACTGAGGCAGAGGGGGAGGGGCTTGTCCAAGGTCACATGGTGAATCAGTGGCAGAAGCAGAAACCAGGCGTCTTGAGTGTTCTCCATCCATGCACCACTAGAATCCACTCCCTCCTACCGCTGGGAATTGAACTCAGGAGTCTGGACTCCCCAGCCCTGTGCTGAATCATTGCTTCCTGTTGGATTAAGAACATGTCCCTCTCCTGGCTGCGACACTGCTTGGCCGGTCGGACTCTCCCATCCCTGGACTGCCAGGCTCCCATACAGAAGAAGGCAGTAGCTTCTGGGTAGCAAGCGCAGCATAGCATCTCCTTACCAGCAGCCTTGCTCCGGCAACTCAACAGGAACCTAGGGCAATGGAGCCAAGAGACATGGCCGTAGGCCTGGCAGGGAGAGAGTTCGGGTGCAGCCTACAGATATCCCCCATTGTGGGCAGACTAGGAATGGGGCCACCCATGTAGGACTGGGACAGCTCCCTGTGCCAGCTCTTAGTTGAAATGGGCACAAATCAACACCCCAGATCAGAAATTCCCCAACACGGGGATTCTTGAAAGCCAAATCTCACCATGCCATCCAGAGCTTCAGATGCAGTCACCCCCACCCCCAACAAAATGGAGGCAATCAAAATCCAGTTCAAGTTTTTGTGGCTCCAAGCCTATCTTTAGCAGTGATCTACTTGGGGTAGGAACTTCCCCTTAAATGGGACTCAAACTAGAACTGCCTCCTTCCCTGAAGTATTTTGGCAGAGATGCCCAATCTCCACCCACTCTTCCTCTGAGCCCCCCCTAAATGGTTAAATACAAAGACCACAGAGTATAGCTGTGATAGGGGAAAGAAAACCACATGCTCTCCCAGGGAGAGCAAGCTTGCTGCTAGCCCAGCTTCCCTTCCTGGCAAGCCCTGTTCCTGGGAAAGTGTAGGCCGTTTTCCGTATATAACTGCAAACTGTTCCATGCAGTAAGAAGTCCAATTAAAGGGAGGGAGACACACAGAAGACCGAAAGGCAATATTTGTAAGACGGAAGAAAGCCTGCACCCCAGGCACCAAATTCAACCCTTGCAGAGCAGTGCCTGCAATATCAGGAGATCAGACCCAGCACAGTGGTTTTGTACAGTCAATCAGGGCACCAATAAATGAGAACAGGGTCATGTGGGCCAAGGAAGCAGTGGGGGAGAACAGGGCTGATTGGAGCCAATTGTTCAAGCTAGTGCAACACAGCAGGGGACCATTCACCCCCTCCCCCCCGCACTGTTTCTATTGTAGTAAAACAAGGAGACATTCCCAGGGTCCTGAGCAAGCCCATCAGCCAGCCAGCCCTTCAACGAGCACAGCCTGTAGCTGAAGAATGACCGGCCAGCCCAACACTGCCTAAATAGCTGGATCTGTTTCAAATGTACAGTGGAACTGAGCTCGAGGGAGTGACACTCCAGCCAGGAGTCTCAGGTCATCAGTGCCTTGCATTGTGCCAACCGCAATCCCACCACAGCAACAGGTCTGCTTAGCTGGGAGAGATGGAGCCAGAGAAGAGCCATTGCTGTAAGGCCTTGTCTAGACTAGGATTTCAGCCACTGGGGAAGCAGAAGGAGGGCACCTTCTGTCCTGCTCCATGCAAGTCCTTGTTCAGGTTCTCTAGTGACCAGAGCTGTGTGCTAAGCCACGTGACACATCTGTCACATGTGGTTCACAGGCCTCTCCCCCCCAAACCCCTTCCAAGTTGCACTGGTTTAACTGAAACCACTTTTATAACCAATGCAAATCTGTGTGTGGATGCGCTTATATCAGCTTTTAACTGTCACAGGATAGCTGGTCCCCGTGCATAGACCAGGTGAGGGGTTCTCAACAAACATTTGGTGGCCTCAGAGTGCGGCCACCAACTCTTGCTTGTATAAATATGCATGTGCCCACATCCAGGTCACTGTAAACGTAGGGTTTTTGCAGAGACAATAAAACTACTGCTGACAAAAAGAGATTTGTATGTTTGTTAATATCACTTTTCACAGCAAGTCCTGGCAAGTTAAGACCTGGATGGAGGGGTGGGGGGGGGGATGAGGGAGCAGAGGCTGGGGTGATGGATGAGGGCCCTGCCACAGTGTGGTCAGAGGTGTGGGCTGGTGCCCTGGGTTGGTGCCTGCAGTGGTGAGCTCAGGGCCAGGGGTCTGTGTCCAGGGCTGGGGGATCAGCGCCTGGAGTGGGCACCCAGGGTCAGCGCTTGAGATCAAGCCTGGAGCCCATGTCCTGGGCCAGCACCTGCCAGACCCAGCTGCTGCATGACCAGGGCTGGGGATCGGTGCCCATGGCCAGCACCTGCCGGAATCCAAGGTCAACACCCAGGAGCAGCTGCCCAAGGTCAATGGCCAGGGTGGGGGGTTGGAGCACACCGTTGGGGGTTGGCCGCTGCCAGGGTTTGGGGCTGGAGCTTGGGGTCTGCCTGCTGCTGCATGGCCAGAGCCCGCGCCTGCCAGAGCCCAAGGCCAGTGCCGGAGATCTGCACCCAGGGCCAGCAGCTGCTGGAGCTCAGGGTCGGTGCTGGGGCCAGCACATGGGGTCAGTGACGAGAGCTGGGGGTTGGAGCGCACTCCAACCCCTGGCCACGTGGTGGTGGGCTCTGATCCCTGGCCAGTGGCCACCAGTGGGATTGGGGGTCAGGCAACACATGGCCAGAGCCAGAGCTTGGAGCCAAGGGTTGGAGTCTGAAGCCCCATGCCTGGAGCCCTAGTCTGCAGCCAGGCTCCCTAAATCCCTGCTGCACAGCCACCCAGGGCTGAAATCTGAGCCCCACTAGGCCCGTCCCCCTCACCGGTAGAGGGCTCACCTTACTCCTTCAGCGTTGTGCCCCACCAGTCTCCAGAGACGTGCATCCAGGAGCAACAGGGAGGAAGGGAGAGAGGCCGATGCTTTGCACCCGCCCCACATCCCCACCCAGGAAGTGGTGGTGGCTGCAGGGAAACCCCCTGGTGGCCACATTTGAGGCAGGGTGGACTCGGCCCAGCCCCCCAGGTTCAGAACAGCCATGTCCAAGCCAGCCAATTCACGGAAGCTGGGCCACACCTAGGCCTACAAAGGGCTGCCAGAGGGCAGCAAATGGGAGGTGGAAGGGGGTGAAGGTGATGGCTTGGGACAGCCTGTGCCCGGGGAGGGAAAGCCACAGTGGAGAGTAGCAGCACCAATGCTTGGGCTAGGTACCCAGGGAGACAGCCCTGAGGCTACTGTCCCAGAGACGGGGCAGAGCTGGTCAGAGAGATGGGGCTGGAGCCTGGACGTGAGGACAGTTAAAAAAAGATTGTTTTTCTGTGTGTTGACTTGCTTCTATTAAGCAAATAAACCTCTGGAAAGAGATTGGACAGGGCAGCGTGTAGTTTAGAGCCGGGGAGAAGCCCTGCTCGGTGGCAAACTATTTATAGCTGTTCAGCTTGTGCCTGCAAGTTTCCCAGCACAGCTGAGCCCACGTGAGCCAGGTTTCAACTAGTGTCCACAATGGCGTGTGCACTGGTTTATAAACAAAGAAATACCAGTCACTTCTAGAGCAGTGAGTGCAACGGCCTGCATAGAGCAGTGGCAGGCAGGTGAAATGGGGATGGGTGTAAGACATGCTGCCAGTTGACCATTAATGCTCATTCCCCGTGTCAACCACAGGCCTCCTAGCGTAACCCTGCAACCAGCTCACACATTGCTGAAGAGATTAGGACTTGCCTACCCACGGTTCGCATGCATTTTTTAAACACTAGCATGCTTTAAGTGCTAGCACATTTAAGAGCCCTCTCTTCCCTGACCCAAGACAAGGCCTACACATAGACACTACTTACGCCTGTAGAGCGACTGGGGCTGCTGCAGCTCACCCCGGCTCCAAGGAGGCTCCCTGCATGTTTAGATTTCCACCCCTGTGGTGGGCTCTGGTTTACCGTGCACTTGGGATGGAACTGCCACCTTGAGGATTTTGGAAGCCTGAGCTAAGGAAGTCCCGTCCAGCCTCGGTCTCCTCTTTCAGTGCATCCAGGCTTTTGGATTTTTCCTGTTCCCTTTCCATACCCTGGGCTGGATTCAGTTATCCCAGAATAAATCCAGAGCCACTCCCACTGAAGCAGGGTAGCAGAGAACAGACTGACATTTAAATGCCTACTTGTACTTCCTTTCTCTTCCCCCCTCCCCCCAATTATACTTTCAACATGCCTCTGAAGTCAGTTTTGTGCCTACAGCAGGCTTGGTTCTGACCTATAATTCTCCTCCCACTTACTGCAGCAGCGTCCCAAACCCCATCGCATGGTTTCTTGCTCCTGTCTTGGGAAATGCCTCACAGGTTCCCGGCTGCATGAATACAAAATAGAAGTAAAAAAAAAAAATCAACACCCCTTTCCCAAGCACCAACCTGAAGTCATGAGCCACAATCAGCCACCTCATGCCCTTCCATTTAGCAGATGGGTTGACTGCCCTGGTACAGTGACTCCACCTCTTCCATCTCCAGCTTCCCCTTTTAGTGAAGAGCCTCTGAATTCCCCCACCACCAAAGCTCCCCTCTACCAGCTCAGCACTGATCTCCACATCACTGATGGGACAGTGGCAACTAGAGGCCCTGTATGTATGCCCCACCCAAAGGAGCTTGGTAGTGTAGACAGAGAACATGAGTAACCAGATGGATTTTGCACAGTCCCACTGTCAGGAAGGGATTTTGTTCAGCAGCCATTTAGGGGCAGGCTGGACTGAGTTGGGTTATGTATCTTGAGGCTTGGTCATTTCATTTAAGACGGAAAAGCTGCAGACAGGGCAGATCCTAGCGTCAGTCTGGAGGGCATCAGTCACAGCACCCTCCTGTCATTAGCAGGGTTTGGGGCCCTCCGTCACAGCTCAGGGTAGATGCGAGCTAGACCTCCCCAACGTGTCTGCCCTTGAATCAAAAGCAATGAGCCACCTGAGCGGTTCTCTTATTGGGGAGATAGTACAGCCAGCTAACCCGATGTTATAAGTAACCTGTCTACCAGTCCCGATCGGTTGGCTATTGGCCCAAAATCCATTCAGCAGAACAGCGAGGCCTGCAAAAAACCCACAACACTTGACACTTAGGCTGCTGGTGTACTGAGACCACGACTGGCCAATGTGGAGCAATGCGGTCTCGTTGTTTCCTTGTGCTCCCTGACCAGTCTGTATCCACCTGCTGCCTCATGTTTCAAGGGTAAGATTTTTGAAGCAGGGACTGTTTGTTTGGTGTTTGTACAGCGCCTAGCACAGCGGCGTCTTGGTTCACCCCTGTGGCTCCTAGGTGCTAACACAATACCAAAAAATAAAGTGCCTCTGCTTGGAATCTTGATGTGTGGGGAGGTGATGGGGAGGAAAAATGCAAAAAAAAAAAAAAAAGCCAGAGGAAGAGGAGACACAGCTATGGTGCCCCTGCAAACGTGCTCTTGAGAGCTCTGTGCAGCACTGCTGTTATGCAGGATGACTGCTGGACATTTTAACTGTGCACAGGTTGGACCCCTTGGCATTTTAACCATTTAAGGGAAGCTTTGCAATGGTTTCTGCCTTTTGCAGACCTTTATAAAGGCTCTAATCCCCAATGCTAAGCTGGGAATAGTGGCAGCTTTAGACGGGCTAGGGCAGGCGATTACTGTAGCAATTTGAGCGTCAGGGGGCATCATTAGCAATAAGCAACTTGGTAGGCAGGCAGTTGTAGGAAAGATCTTTACTGAATATGCTAAGTGGCCAGTGTTACTGGCTTAACAGCAAGGCCCCAGACTGCATTCCTGCTCACACCTGGCTCTGAAACCTGACCATTTTTCTCCACTTCCACTTAACTATGAGGGGGTGAGGGGAACTAGGGAGAGAGGTCTTCCTCATTAGCAGAACCCCATTTAATTACTAATTGAGTTCTGCTTGGGCAGGATTCCTGGAGCTAACGGGGGCTTGCACCCCCTCCTGGCACTACTGCCACTGCTGACAACCCCTGCAAAGCAGGGATTGCGATAGTAACCTGGCACCCATGCCTTTGATGCTACAGCTCCTCTATTTCTTTGGTTTTTCAGCGTCATCCCACACTAAACTGGAACAGCCAGCTGTAGCATGCTCCTTTGCGAATCCCTTCTGTGTCACTGCTTTACACTACCCTTCGGCTCCAATCCAGGGGGAGAATTCAAAGGACACGCACACTGCGCAAGCAGGACCTCAGAGCAGTTTTGAAACTGCAGTGAGGTTTGGCAGAGCGAAGCAAGTGGGAGCAAGGAGACAGGGCAGAAAATGCTCAAATACTGCAGCGAACGTTTGGAAGAATAGCTTACACCATGTGACCAGCAGCAGTGTCTTGCCCATTGACTTCCATTCTTAGCATTAATGGCAGATCTTTGCTTGCTGAGTCACTTGGTGACTCCAGCAGAGGTCTGGCCACCTTCCTCGTCCTCTTCTAAACAGGGAACTCAAACCTTCCCCACACTGACCCATGTCTCAGCCTAAATTACTTCTGCAAGTCAGGTGCAATCTGCAATTGCAGCCATTAGGTCACCGACTTCCAGTCCACGAGTGCGCCAAGCCTGTTACAATGGGGCCCATATGGAGCCTGGTTCTACACATGGTCCCAAAGAAGTCAGTGGAGTGTTGCTTGTGTGATGGGTCGGCAGTGTGATTTGGTTTTCCATGGGCAGACCAGACCAAACCATGTTGTCATGGATGTGAAGGGAGCCGTGCTACAACCCTGAGAAGACCAGGGCTATAGTAAGATTCCCATAACATAGTTAGAAGCCCACGTGCACATGAACGTTTCACACTCTGACACAGCCAGGCTGCAAGTGCTGGGTTAAAAGGTCCTCATGTGCATCTCCAACATGGAAACGAGTCTAATTACCGTGGGCCAGCCTAAGGGACCGGGTCCTTTACCTCTAGCAGAGGCGGCGGATGCTTTTAGATCCAAAGGTTAAGTCAGCCAGGGGCATAGTTACAGAGGTCCTAGATCTCATGCACTTTAAGAGATGCATGTTAATGCCAGAAAGAAGCCAGCTCTCCAGTTTAAAAGGCCATTGGGAGGGCACCCAGTAGCCTCTTGAGCCTTGCATAACCTGAAGAGCTGAATGCAATGTAAGAGGGAATTTCTGACATAATGGATAGGTGAATTCTCCTCCCTCCAACCCTGATTTCTGGAGAAACCATTGTAAACCATTAGAAACCAGCCAGGATTTAACTGAAAAGCCCAGGTGAGTTCATCATTCCCAGATCATTAGGCCTCACCAGGGATGGATCTGCGGCAGGGTTTAAAACAGACACTGAAGGAACTGTACCGGGGTTCCCACCGCAGCAGATGGAGTAACAAGGGGTGATCTGGAGGCAGTCACCAAGGACACCCAACTACCCCTGTATTGCAACATGCCCCATAAAAGCAGACTTCTCATGATCTTGTGCAAACAGCTACTCTGTCTTTGTTTGTCTGGGAGAGAAAGCAGGAAGAGGTGTTTGGAGAGAGGGGAAATCTGACCTTCCGTTTCCTTTTATCTTTAGGAGGGACAATACATTTGAGTGCTACAGACAAGACAATACCCCAGCTTTCCTCCAGCCCAGACTTCTGGGACAACTGCACAATCTGCCCCGAAGCAAGACACAGCACTGCAGAGAGCCCATGCATTGCAGTCCTGATTACTGTAGAGCACTGCAGCACAAACTGCCCTGTGCTGCAGAAAGTTAGCGTAATCTGTAGCATCTTGCAGGGACTTAATGCATTACACGTTTGACTGCAGGACGCTGCAGTGACGACAGGATTTCCCAGCCAGCTGCCCGGCCGACACACAGGCAGGTACTGCAGAGGAAGAGTGGCAGAAGGAAAGGAGGTGGAGAGATTCCCCCTGCCTCCGCCCAGTCTCTTTTCTGGAACCACTGTTGCTAAATATGAACCATATACTGTGCCATGTAAGGCCAGATAAACAAGCAACAGGATCCGGGAGCTGGTGCTCAGGGGAGCTGGCACTTGGAGATGCATGCCCGTGCCTGGAGCAGACAGTGCAACTGACTGCAGATGGCTGGCTCAGATGGAGAGCAGGAAGAAAAGAGGCAAGGATAAATAAAGGCGAGAAGAGGGAAAGAAATGAGATTCATCAGGTGGCTGGTGAGACAGTGCCGGTAGCACAGATTTTGCAAAAATTAAAGCAGCCCAGTGAGTTGCTACAGGAATTCACCCTCCAGCACATAAAGCGACTGGCTTGGTGGGGCTGGGGGAGGGGTGCTAGCAGGAGGATGCAGCTGCTGAGCACACACTGAATCTAGGAGGAAGGGTGGGGTCTTGTGGTGAAGGCACAGGGCAGCGATGGCTCAATTCCTGGCTTTGCCACAGACTCCTCAGGCAAGCCACAGACAGGGGCAGATCATCAGGAGAGCTCAGCATGTTGGATGCCATGCTCTTAGGAAAATCTGGCGCCAGTTGTGGGCATTGAACCCCCATAACACTGCCTGGTGGGACACTATCACCACCATAGCATCGTAGGACTGGAAGGAACCTCAAGAGGTCATCTAGTCCAGTCCCCCGCACTCACGGCAAGACTAAGTATTAGTCATGCTCTTCCAAGGGAAGGCCACAGAGGCCAACTTACCCTCCAGATGCTACTGATGGTCCAGGCCAGTTTCAAGGCATGCTGGCAAGCCCACATCCCCGCAAAATAGCATCCTCCAGGGCACTTTCCACAAAGATTCAACTCCCTTTCAAGGAGGTTTTTAAGCAGCTTTGGAGACTGGTGGAAGGTGCTGTACTGAGACCCCTGGGGACTGAAGGCCTTTGGTTCCCCACAGAGCAGCAGATCCACCATGAACAGTGACAGGGCTAACTTTTCCCCTCCACCCTACAGCTGGCCAGCATGACTCAGCCCTGACTTGAAGGGACCAGTCCTAGGGGCAAGGAGAAAGTCCAGTCACCAAGGCTCATTCCATCCTCTGCCCTCGAACAATGCTGTTAATTGGGTTGGCGGCGGGGTGAGGCAGGCATATAAGAATCCCCATCCCATGAGCCATGTTTAACTGCATTTGTCACCCAGCAGATGTCTGGGTAAGTAAAGTTCCCCATGAGTATAGAAGCTTGTGACTTTCAACTCCTCCTCTAAGTATGTTGTCGGCTAACTTCTTCAGTCCCAACAGATCCCACTGTTTTCTAACATTGACATGCCTCCTTTAAATTTTGCCCTCTCCTTCACCAGGAGATGTGGTACCCATCAGAATATGCATGTGCATGCTCATGTATATAGACACACGCACTAAGGGTTATGTATTATTTGTACAGCCTGAATTGTCCAAAAATGGAGGCACCCAAAATGGACACCCAAGTGGAGACATTTAAAAGGAAATTTGATTTTTCTGAAAGCACTAACCCCTTCACCCTGAAAATAACCTCTCAAGGAGTCTCTAGCTGGGCACCTAAACATCAGTCGTCCCTTCCAAAGTGTACATTTTCCAAGGCATGACCCAAAACATGGTCTGATTACAGGAGCCATTCTACCAGCTTTTCAGATATGGTTATTCCAGCCCCTCCTCTCAGAAGAGTGGGCACAGAGCTATGCTCCTCTTTACAGGCTAATTGTGGTGCTAACCTGAGTGAGCTCCGTTTCACCTCATCACTTCTGCCAGCGTCACCGCTTTGGCTAAAGCCCTTATGAAGGGAGATTTGGCCAAGTTATATTTGTAGGTTCAAAGTTTCAAAAGCACACAGGCAATAAAAGCAGCATGTGTCTCAAAATGCATGTCACTGAAAAGCTGGCCCTTGCTTGCTCGTTTAAAAGGAGACTCCATTTTTATAGAGTTCTTGGAAAGTGTCTGTAGCATTTGGCTGTCACATGACTATGTGGTCATGGAAAAAATGTTAAAAAAGGTATTTTCTTACTGTATAGGTCTTTTCTTGCTCAGCACTCTAAAGGTCTTATATGGCCCTGTACAGTATGAACAAATATCAGTTTATCTGAACAGCAACCCTGTGAGGTACAGAGTATTATTAGCACTATTTTACAGTTAGACAGAGGAAGAGATTTGCCCAAGGCCATACATGGAATCTGTGGCAGAGGCAGGAGCTGAACCAAGATTTCCCAAATCCCAGTTCAGTGCCTTATAAGACATTCTTTAGTGGCATGAATATTTTTAATTCCTGTTAGCACTGCAGAGCCAACAGCTGTGCTTCCCCCTACTGGCTACCCTTCTCTAGCTCATCCCACAGAAGCAACTGGACTTCTCTTTCAAGGCCCTTCATGGACTATTGCCACCCTACCCATCATCTCTCATTCACTATCAAAATGTCCACTCCCACCGGCCCATGATGCCAGCTGCCATTGCCCACTTATGTTTGCAAACAAGCTTTCATGCTCTCATGCTGTCCCTCACACTTGGGAGGAGCTCTAAACATCCACAAAACCACTTCACTGTTCTTCAAATGCCTCCTTAAAAATCCCCCTTTGCCAACATGCCTCTAACAACTTGAGAGAGATTAGAACAGTAGTGCACTGAGTCCATGCTGGCCAATACCCCATCTGTCCATATCTATTTGTCATGTCTTACTCTTCGGTTGCAAGCTCTTTGGGGCAGGGACTGTCTTCTTGTTGCAGGTTTGTAGTGCCTAGCATAATGGGTTCTGATCTATATCTGAAGTTCCTAGGTGCTAGGGTTAAAAAAACCATCTATGGGCATGCAAGCTCAATTCTAATCTGTGTCACACATCTGTATAGGCTACGGAATTCAAAGATTAATCATGGAGTCAGAGAATTACTAACTAAGTTCCACTTGCAAAATTATTACTGGTTATGAGCCCATGGGGCACAAAAGAACCCAGCTTGGTGCTCAGATCCCAGGGTGAGTTTGCAGGGCTGGCAATTAGGAAAAAGACAAACAAGGCTTTTTTTTAAACTTATGAGCAGAGCAAATTGCATTTGGCATCATGGAGATGATTAGACTAGTGCAGAGACATTTTAAGAGCAGATCCTACATTAAACTGCCATATCTAGTGCCAGGGGTTTGCAAGGAGCATTACAGATGTAGAAGAGCCTGCCCTGAGGAGCTTACAACCCAAAGTTGTACAGAGCCCATGAACACCCATCATCCTTTCCAGTGTGAAAAACAAGAGTCCCTGCCCTGGAGATCTTACTGGCCACAGGAGAGGTGTTAATTACAATTTGGAACTCTGACTAGTTACCCCAGTGGCTAGGGAATTCTTTTCTGGCTATGTGGTTAAGATGGAATGAGTCTAAGCGGGGGGGAGTCCAGCATAAGTGGTCAGACAGTGCAGATCAGAAACTTCAGGTCTGGGGTTCTGGTTCTTCTCTATAGGAAGCTAAATGCAAAGCACAGCAAGAAAGCACACAGCAGGGGCCATCTCGTCTCTCCCTTGCAGTGGTTTTGTTCCATTGGCTACAGTGGAGTTACTGCTGATTTACACTAGCATGCACAAGAGAGGGATCAGGCACTAGGCAAGTAACTTTTCTTGACCCAAGTTTAATGGCACCTTCTTGGCAGGCCCCGGATTTGCCCACAACAGCTAAATGTTAAGTCAATCCAAGGATTGCTTTCAGTAGTTAGTGCCGGGGAGGGATGAGAGACCAGCACAGGCTGAGGTGCACTGCACACACAAGGGGCAGGACAGTTAAACACTAAACGATTTTAAGTCTTGCAGTGATGAGATGGTAGAAGAGGAAACAGGTATGGGGAATAATGAAAAGTTTGCCAGGGCTCAAAACTGAGATTTCTGCATTTGATGTCAGCAAGCTGCATCGGCAAATGAGAGACAGGTGAGTGGGGAACATGGATACAACTGGGGTTAATGGGACAGATGGCAGTCAGTGCAGAGGAGAAGCATGGGGGTGATTGGGAAGAGGCAGAGGAAAGGGGCCTGTCATTTATATCCATGGGACACAGGGACAGTAAAGCCTCAGTTACAGTGGGGTCCTTAACATGTCTCCCAGGAAATCTTGTTCTGCAAAGTCAGGCACCTTCTGGCTGAAATCTGAGACAGACCTGAAAATCTGATCGCTAGATTCAAGTTGTGCTCAAAGAAAGAGCAAAGGTCACTCAGGAGTCACTGCTGGGCCTTTAAGCTGCAAGCACACACACTTTAGTTCAGACCCAAACGCCCAGGAGATGGGAAGGAAATCCAGGGTCCCTTGCCAACACATTGGGGTTACCATCTCCTCCAGCCCCTCCCTGGCTTTTCAGATTCTCTACCAGGCCCCCCACATGCAGCTCCAAGGCTGGGGCTCGGGCTCTCGTAACAGATACAAAGTCTCATCATTCCAAGGGCCCGTAGGCTTCTTCTCAGACTTGGGAATCAAAGCACCAGTGAGCAGATCTCTATTCTGATCCTGGGCAAGGAAGGAGGTTTAAGAAATGCTGCTTCCTATTACCACTTCCCCCAACTCGAGGGCACAGAGTGGGCCTAGGAACCAGTCTGTATGTAGCAGCATCTCTAGTCCCACTCAGATTCCTCCACTACACATTATCGGCAGCCCTGGGGACTAAACTCACCACTCCCCAGAGAAAGCAGAGGACCTCCATTCTGAGAGGGGTGAAGGCTGGTCTTGTGTTTAAGGCACTGGCCTGGGACTCAAGATCTGGGTTTGATTCCTAGCACGGCCATAAACTTCCTGGACGAACTCGGGAACTCACTTAAATTTAGGTCTTGTCTGTAAAAATCCTTCCTTTCTCCGACCTGGTCTGTCTTTTCTGTTCTGATCATAAGCTCTTCCAGGCAGCCATTCCCCTGTGTACCTGTACAATGTTCAGCCCAGTGGAGCTGCTGTAGTAAACAATTGCAAAAGCCTTGAACAGCCCTGGCAGAACAGGCCTGAGCAGAGTTACAAAGAGGAGTTCGAGAAGCACTGTCCCACGCTGGCTGTAGATGCAGTTGGGTGTTATTTGCCTGCTGGAGTACTGGCTCCAGTTCTGGGTGTCACACTTTAGGAAAGACGGACAAAGGGTTTAGGTCAGGTTTTATGTGAGAAAAGGTTCAGACAACTGGGCATAGTTAGTCTCAAGGGCTGTAATAAAGAGCCCAGGGATCAGTTGTTCTCCGTGTCTGCTGAAGATAGGACAAGTAGCAATGAGCTTAATCTGCAGCGAGAGATTTAGGTTAGATATTATGAAAAATTCTTACTATAGAGATAGTTAAGCTGTGGAATAGGCTTCCAAGGGAGGTTGTAGAATCCCCATCATTTGATGTTTTTAGTAACAGGCTAGACAAACACGTCCGGGACGTCCAGGTTTACTTGGTCTTGTCTCAGTGCAGGGGGCTGGACTAGAGGACCTCTCAAGGTCCCTTCCAGCCCTGCATTTCTAAGGCCTTGTCTACACGGCCACTTTACAGCGCTGAAACTTTCTCCGCTCAGGGGTGTGAAAAAACACCCAAGCGCTGCACGTTTCAGGGCTGTAAAGCAGCCGTGTAGACAGTGCACCAGGGCTGGGAGCTATTCCCCTCGCAGAGGTGGTTTTATTAGAGCTGGGAGAGCTCTCCCCCAGTGCTGGAGCCGCGACTACACAGCCCCGTTAAAGTGCTGTCAGCTGTGGAGACATACCCCAAAGATCCCTTGATTGCCGAGAACGAACAGACTCATCTCTGCCATACACATTCACCACTCAGAGGTCCCCTGCCCTATCAGCACAGAATGGGGTCAGTGGACCAAATCCTCAGCTTGATTTCAGCTGGTGTAAATTAGCATAGCCCCTTGGAAGGTGTAGCTCAATCTCCCTGAAAAAACCAACCCACACTCCACGCTTCTGAGCATGTGCTCCAAACAAGAGACGCAGGGAAACATGAAATCATCTTCCAAATTAAGAATTCAGAAATGGTAAGGAGCTTTGACAGCTGTTCCCGCTCAGGCTCCCAGCTGACGCACCAACATGGGGAGGACAAAACTTATAGCCACTTGCACCCATCACAGCAGTGAGTTTCAGGGGTAGGAAGGGGATGTTGATAGGATTCCCGCACAGTTGCCTTCAAGCCTGGGCTATTTGGTACAGACAGGCCTATCCAGGCACTGTGCTTAAGTGCAGGTGGAATAACCCACTGCTTCCAAAGCATCTCAAAGTAGCCAAGTTAGTGATTATTCCAGTTTGGGGTGGAGGCATGGGGTGGGGTTCAACTTCTCTAAATGGATCTTCCACATGGTAAGGTAATTTGATTACAGGAAGGTGCTAAGCCATCCACCCTCTCCTGATGTCAGCTGGGATTTGTTCTTGGAGTAACTGGATTTGCCTTCATTCTGGAAACAAGGCGCTTGATTTGATTTACAATAGCACCTATGCAGAGAACAGGGCCCCACTGTGCTTGCGCTGTGCATATACATAGCAGGAGACAATCCCTGCCCCAAATAGCTTACAGTCTAAACAGACCAGACTGGCAAAGGTGTGAGGGAAAAAAGAGAGGGGGAGGAAGCAACTCACCCAAAGTCAGCAGAAGAGCCACGTGTCCAGAGTCCCAGTGTTGTGCTCTCCACACAGGCCGAGGAGGCCTGCCCACTCCCCACAGCCAGCTGCTATCAAAGGACTGACAGCAAGGGCCCAAATGGAGTCCCCACTCAGCCCTAGGACCCCTTCAGCTGGTGAAGGGCTCCCAGAATTGCCTGCAAGCCCTGATCTGACATCTGCAGTCTTATCATGGCCCCAGGCTTGCATCTCATCCACGTGCAGGTCACTTGAGTTACGGGTGGGTCAGGAGTGGATTCCAGGGATCAGCAGGTAGATGATTGGATTTGACATTCATTAGTGTATGGAATAATAAACACTCCTTCGCATTTCCATCTGCAAAGTCCATTACAAATACTATCAACCCACCCCTACAACCCAATCCCAGCTGCATGGGAGGTGGAGCAGCAGCCTCCTCATCTTACAGGTGGGGAAACTGAGGCACAGGGGGACCACGGCTACACCTCCTTTCCATTCACTCCCTAGCGCAGGACTGAAGAATTGGCCAGGAGGATGGTATTAGGATCTACTGAGACCTGGGTTTTCTTCCCAGCTTGCCCAAAGTCTCGCAGCAGGTCAGTGGCAAAGTCACTTCCCTGCTCTGTCCCTCAGTTTCCCCATTTGTATAACAGAGCACTGACTCCCTATGCACAAGGCTGAGGCTTAACTCATTCTTGTCTATCAAGAGCTATGCAATTCTCAGACAGAGGGTGCTGCAGAAGGCAAAGTATTATCACCATCAGTATTTAATCCGCCATTGTCCAGGGGCGAATGTCATACCACACAGAGCAAACGGCTGATGTATGTGCATCAAGCCTTTGCCCACTGCACAAAAGCCTTGATTAAAGAAAAACAAATAGAGGGGCAGGTTTATAAGTCTATGGAAATGGTTATCCCCACACTTTAAAGCCAAAAGCAACTAATTAAAACAGCATCAAAGTCAGATGTTTTAGGAGTTCAGCCTCAGAAAGCCCTGGCAGGGGATGCCAGGGAACAGAGCTGCTGCGGCCAGTTGGAACGGAGGGAAAACACTGACAGGACCTGCAACTGGGACGCTGCATCCTGATCCAAGCACCCCACCTGGGTAAACACCAGAGGCCGCTGCAGATAGCCTGCGACTGGCCAAGGGTGTTTGGTGAACTACAGACTTTGGGCAGGCTAAGAGCGTCCTGGGACCACCATATGCCATCTTCAGATGTTCTCTGATCGACCCCCTCCACCTCCAGCACAACAGGACAGCCCCACTCCTGCTGGGAGACAGTGTTACCCACTCAGTGTTCTCCCCATCCTTGGCCTAAGTACCCCTCTTTCCCATCCCCTACATTCCTGCCCTCCCCAGCTGCCATCTGAACCCCTTTCTCCCATCTCACAGGTCCCTAGCATGTGCACTTTGAACCTCCTATTCCCCCTGGCTCCCAACATATGAAATCTGCACCCCCACTTCCCCACCATGTGCAGTCTACACCCTCTCTTTCTCATGCCATCCCCAGCTCCTCCCATGCACAATCTGCAGTACAAGCACTGATCTAGAAAGCATTGAAACTAAACTGGATTGAAAAAAGACATTTAAAGAAAATCGGGGCATGGGAATGGTTCCCTTTGAACCCTGCAAATTGAAGCAGCTTTGAAGTTTCAGGAATTGTTCTGGTTTTTGGACCAGCTCTATTCAGGACCTTCAGAATGACATGCTGTGTAACTATCAGACATCACTACCACCACCACCTCCAAGGGGACAGATCATCCATTAGGTCTATTAAGGACAGCTTCTGTGAAGGAGCATCTCAGCACTTCAGGTACAGGTACCAACATCAGTGGCAAACCCTGCTAGGGAGTACAGGAGCACGAATGGCAAGGAGAGAAAACAGAGGTGAGGAAGGCTGTTTTGTGCCCAAGGCACTGGCCTGGGACTGAAGTGAACTGGGTTCAGTTCCCAGCTCTGGCAGATTCCCTGAGCCACCTTGGGCATGTCTACACTGCAGTTGGAAGTGTGATGGCAGCAGGTGTAGACCTGAGTGGCTTTGATCTAGTAGCGCAAGAGCAGTAAAGCTGCAGCAGAGTAGGCTGCACAAGCCAGTCCAGGATCCTGGACAAGCCAATTGCTCAGGCAGCTAGCCTATATTGAAGCAAGAGCTACCGTATCTTCATTGGGCCAGAAACGAATCTTGCTTATGTGTTTGGGGCCCATTGCACTGGGTGCTATGCAATCTCCATTGGAGCCTCAAGGCACTCCTGTATTATAATCATCAGGCTGGGGCGAGGTCTATGGGGAAGGAAATTCTTCCCCCAGCCCAGGAATTCCCAAAGGAGGGTGCATTCATTGTATTTAAATGGCAGTTTCCGGTCAGGGAGGTTGGCCCTGGGAATCTGTTCTATTACTTGGAGTTACCTTAGAATTCTTAGCAGGGGAAACTCACCAAGCAGGTACCAATCCCTCGCCACCCTGCTCCCTCTCGCGTGCCTTCTTGTGCCAAAACATAAAAACAACCTCAACAGCTTTGTTGATGCAGCATGTAACAAGTTCAGCCAGAGCCGCTAGATCCACCCAGGGCGGAGAAACAGTGAAGTTGGGCTTCTGTATTGGTTCTCCTCCTCCGCAACCTGCAAGGAGATTTAGCCTCAGCTTCCTTTATCTGAACCTACCCTCAGCAGCTAACATTCCTAGAGCTATGTAGGTACATGGAAGAGTGGAGGGCAGGCTTCCCCGGCTAGGAGGAGCAGCATTTGTTCAGACATACTGCAGTCCCGGTTGGCCCTTCCCAGGGCTGTGTACAAGAGACAGGAGACATGAGACTAGAAGGAAGAGAAAACATGGAGGAAGGACAGATGGGTGCACAGGAAATCACACAAAATGGAGCAACAGGGAGTGGAAGGCCAACACTGGGCAAGCCTGCTGGGGACGCTGTTACAAAACAGACTAACCAATGTATTTGAGCATGAGTATTTGAGACTAACATTGGTTAGTCTCTAAGGTGCCACAAATACTCCTTTTCTTTTTGCGAATACAGACTAACACGGCTGTTACTCTGAAACCTGTTACAAAACAGAAGCTCCCCAGTGCTGTCAAGATCGGGGTGGGAGGAGGTATTGTTTCATGGTCTGTGCATGTAATGTCTTCTGCAGTTTCCACAGTATGCATCCGATGAAGTGAGCTGTAGCTCACGAAAGCTTATGCTCAAATAAATTGGTTAGTCTCTAAGGTGCCACAAGTCCTCCTTTTCTTTTTGCGAATACAGACTAACACGGCTGTTACTCTGAAACCTGTTACAAAACAGAAGCTCCCCAGTGCTGTCAAGATCGGGGTGGGAGGAGGTATTGTTTCATGGTCTGTGCATGTAATGTCTTCTGCAGTTTCCACAGTATGCATCCGATGAAGTGAGCTGTAGCTCACGAAAGCTTATGCTCAAATAAATTGGTTAGTCTCTAAGGTGCCACAAGTCCTCCTTTTCTTTTTGCGAATACAGACTAACACGGCTGTTACTCTGAAACAGCTCAGTAAATGGGATATAATCATCTCCCCTAATAGCATCCCAGCTATGGAGAGCCTGGGGCTGGAGCACGGATGAGAAACACTGTTAGGCTCACATTGGCAAGGTTAACCAGAAACCTCATGGTGTCTGGGAGGCCCCAGTACAAATCTTATTTTGCAGTTGACAGGCCCAAAGAGAAACAGCCTTGTTGAGCCCAGTGGAGCTGAAGGAAAATGGGGTCAAAGAAGCTTTGCTCCCCCAAACCTGCCTCCTACTCAAGCAGACACAGGTCTTGAGTATGCTCAGGGATAGACCTGAGCCAATAACTGGTGTCTGTGCAACAGTACTGGCCCTTAGTGCGGATGGCGGCGTTCAGGGGGTCTTGATGAGTAACAATTTCTGACTAGTCCAATCAGTGCAAACCCCTGCACATCTGTCAGTGCTTTGGGCCCCCCACAAGACCAGTGCTGCTACCCTGATGGCCGAGTTGAGGATATTGCTGAGTGCAGCAAGGCCCTACCTAGGAGACAGCAGGATTAGATGCAGCCAGCCCATACGTCCTCTCCAAAGATGTCCCCATCCCAGGTCCCCAGAGAGATGTACAGCACCCCCTTCCCTCCGTTCATTCAGATGCGAGGTGAGCAGGGGAGGAGGAGGAAAAGGCAGACACTAGAGAAACCAAACAGGCCTAGTCCAGGCTACATTTCCCCGCTACTGTCACCACCACATTGGCCCCACCTGTGATGGCAGCACTGGGGGACATGCGAGTACACAGTATGGTAGCAGCTGCGGGGGCATTGGCCAGCTGCTCCCACATGGCTTGGATGGCAGAGTTAGTCACACTACAAGAGTACCACTTTTGGAATCAGGCCCCCAAGGGTGTTTTATAGACAAGGGACAGACGACAGCCCCTGCCCCCCTGGGTCAAGCTATCCAAAACAGGCAGAGGTGGGTGGGAGGACAAGGTAGGCACAGAGTAGGGTGACAGTCCTGATATTTGGGGCTCTTATATAGGTGCCTATTACTCCCCACCCCATCCAGATTTTTTGCATTTGCTATCTGGTCACTAGACCAGAGCCATGAGGATGCCTGCAGTTGCTCCTGTGCATGGGGCTAGGCCAACACAAAACGTGGAGAAGGCTCATCTAGTGCAGGCAGCCTAAGGCCTCTGGGAACTGCACTCCTGGGGAGGAAGAGTAGGAGCGAGCTCTGGTCACAGCAGATGCGCCACCCAGCTTCTTCCTAGCAAGAGGACAATAGTGCAGCCCCTCCCTGCCTTCTCCTGCACACTGGCTTCGCTCTCCTCTGCTGCGGCTACAGGAGTCCTTCCTCCACTCAAATCTCCCGCTGCCTTTGTCAGCAGGAGGGCTAGTGTAGAACAGGCCCTGGAGCTTCAGTCACCCGCTTGATGCAGGTCTCGAGGACCCAATGGGTGCCCGCGACCTGTCTGCACTAGGACTCCCAATGCTGCTACAATAGCAGCCCTGGTGGGACCTTTGGGTTGCCTGGGACAGACAAGTCCCTGGGCATGCTGACAGGCAGATCTGCAGCAAGACCCGTGGATTTACAGGCTAACAGAGGGCAGGGAATTCCCACTTGGAAGGATCCATGTTCAGTCTGGAGTGGGAAGGGAAGGTCTGCCTGGCTCTTGGCATCACCAAGTAACCCTCGTCCCTTCCTGCTGCCATCAAAGCCCTCCCCCAATCCCCACACCTTCCCCCAGGAGTGCTCCCAGCAGGGGTATTAGTGCAGATCTAGCCAGACTGGTGCCGACATCACACTGCAGCCTCAGCAGGGGCATCACTGCCTGGATCAGACTGGACATGGAACTGCCCTGGGGAGTGGGGCAGGGCCTCCAGCTCAGAGCCCAGGGGACACTCACCCTGCCACTGCTCCATGGATGCAGAGGACTGATCTCCAAAGTGGTCAGTCTGCTGCCTCTCACCACTCCACCCAGAGTGCAGCAGCCTGGCAGGGCATTTCCCTGCTCAGTTCTGGGCAGTCATGCCAAGAGCATGTCCAGCAGACAGCAAAAGCCCCCTCCTCACTAGACACAGACTGGGCACCTTTCATGCCAACACTGGCACAGCTGGGCTGTTCACTTGGGGGAAACCAAGTGGAAGGTTCTTCTACCTGCCACAAACCAACACCCATAAACCCTGGTGACAGGTGCCCTGTGGAGAACTCAGTTTTGAATAGAGGCCCAGGAAAGGCTCCGGGGTTGTCGGACTGTCTACAGGAGCTGAGAGGATTCCCTATGCACGGCCTCCAACAAGCCAGCAGCAGACCAGGAAAGAAACCCACAATCACCCCACACCTCCCAAGCCAAGGCCCAGAGATGGTGCAGTCCTGCCCCCGCCACCTCCCACACCCAAATCATCCCTTTCCTGGATCTTACCTTGCAACTCCCTGGGGGGAGTCACCCAGCAGCCAAGTTAGAGGTCACAGCAGCACCTCACCGGCTGCTGGCACTGAAAGGGAGTTTTGTGCCACTGCTTCTGACTGGGATGTGGGGGCAGCGGGGCTGTCGGCCTCTCTCGTTATTCAATATTCAGGTGCATTTCAGTGCTCAGAGAAGTGAAGGATTGAGGGCACTGATTGGAGCCAGGCAGAGCAGAGGCAGCCTGCAAAACACTGACACCTCTGCCACCACACCCCGCTCCTGCCCTGGTCCTCCTGCCTGTGCTGAGGGGCCTCCACCCTGACCCTCCACCCCATTTGCATTCCAGCCCTGGGCTCCCCCCCAATACTCTGTCGATGCATCTCGAGCCTGACCCAGACCTCCCCCACTGCTGTTCCAACCCCAGGCTCCCCACACCCCTCTACCAACACCCCTCAATCCTGAGGGAGCTCCCTACTATTCCAGTCCCAAACTCTGGTGATCCACCTCACTGCCAGCCTGTAGCCCCACTCACGCACAAGGATGCCTCTGTCAGACTCCTGACCATCATGGTGTACTCTAATGTGGTGTGTTGCATTGCAGATAAAAATCCCATCAACTTTACCAAACTATGTTGTTTATGATCCAAGCCCAATACAGACCCAGGGCCCCAGAGATACCAGGACAATAACCCGTTGTACCAGCTCCCATGCCCTTCCCCTTTACTTTCAATTCTGGCCTGAATTGGTCTCTGCCAAGCAGGAAGGGCCACCCAGATTTCAGCCTCCCCCACAGAAGCTCCCTGTAATCCTTTGAGCTGCAGGGAGACCCTCAGCATCACCCTCAAGTGAAAGGGTTGGGGCAGGTTAGTGAGCCTGTGAACTGAGCACAGGGGGGGCCCTCCCTCCTACTGCACATTCCTCCCAGCTGTGTAACAAGAAGCATCACTCCACAAAGCATGCAGATTCAAACCAGATGCTCAGTGTGACAGAAGAATGCTCCAAAGCTACAGAGCACAGAACCAAGCAGCAAAAAGGGTGCTGGGGGCAGAGAGGGGAGAGAGATAAGAGCCGGAAGAGCACTTATTCCCAGTCATTTGTCTGCCGGCCGTGTGGGCTGCAATCCAGCTTCTCCTTCTGCTTTATTTGCTTATTTCTTATTTTGATTTGATCTGATGGATGGGAATAGACAGGAGGGAGGGAACGATAGCACCAGGCATGGCGTGGCGTGAACTGCCCCCATAAAGCGCTGCCAATGCACCACAATCCCACCCTGAAACATCCTGCCAGTCCAGGACTGGCTCGTCCACCCACCCGCCTGCATTTCTACCCTGTGCTGCTCCAGCTTTGTTCTCCCAATACACTTGACATCCCTGTCTGTTCCGGAGCCGAGTGCTCACGCAGCCCTACCAGGGCACCTCAGTGCTTGCTGCCCTGCAGCACCCCGATGCTCCCCCCCACTCTTTCAGTCCTGGACTCCCACACAGCCCTGCCAGCCAGTGCGCCTCAATCCCAACCTGCAGCCCGCACCCCACAGCTATTTTGACCCTTCCCCAGCAGAGACCAGCAACAGCGCCGATGGTTCTATTCCACATGGGTCAACATCACCCAGCCGAGATTGCGAGAACCTCTTCTCACTGGCGCCTGAAGCCGGATTGCTCAGGCCTAGCACTCCAGAGGGGAAAGATGCACACTGCCCATCCCATGCAGTCTAATGCACTTATCCTATCCTGCAGCTGCATGCAGCCGGCCACCCCAGCACCCCAGACAAGACATATGGGTGACCCCTCCTGAGCAACAAGGGGACATGGGGGAATCCAGAGGGTGATGCTCCCTGTGACCCCGAGAGCAGGCTAACAAGGTCAGGGAGACCCACCCAGACACCAAGCAGCAGCCACCAGAGAGGTTTACAACTGCAGCTCTCCCAAGGAGAGGTGTAGTAACAGACGGGAGTCTCCCCCGCTAGAGTTTTCTTCCTAGCCACCTGCCACAAGGCTGGCTGGGAGTCAATCAGGATTGCCTGTGGGTGCAGGCCAGGGGGAGGCTCCTTCAATTCCATGCCCATCTGCTGTAGGTATCCACCCACTCCAGCACAATGGATCAGTGGGGTCAGACTGCAGGGCTTGAACCCAGCCAGCCCGGGGGTCCTGGAGTGCCCTGCTGCAAGGGTGGGATCCTCTCCATTGAGTGGAATAAAGGAGGGGTGTGCCCCTTGAAGCCACATCTGTCTGTATCTCACCCCACTGGAATAATTTAGCTCTGCTACCAGCATGGGCCCCACACTCCCTCCCCTTAGTGATTGCTGGTGTCCCCCTGGGATGGAACCCTGCCCACAGCCCCCCATTGGAGATCCAAGGGGAGCAAAGAGGCAGCACCCCAACCGTCTGAAGGGAGAGCTAAGCCAGATCTTGGCACCTGTTGGAAATCAGGCTGGGCCAGTTAGGTGGTCTGAGCTGGCCCATTATGCCCCTCCTCTGTGCCCCACAGTATGCAATTCCTCCTTGGCTTTGGGGGGCTGAAGGCAACAGCCTCTCCCTCCACCCATTCCATCCTGGCCTCCTCATGCCCGTCATTCATTGCACCCCCTCTGTTGTGAAGAGGTGGGGCAACCTGCTCACTCCTGGCTGAGCCCCCCTCCCCTGACCTGTTTGTTCCTTAAAAGCATCCCCCACCCCACCCACTGCACCAGAGCAGGCCAGGCTGCGCCATGCAGGGATCGTGTGTGAGCAAGGAGGGAAAGCAGCCCCCCCCACCCCCACACACAGTGCCCCCAGCCATCTCCCTGATGATGGAACTCTGCAGTGGCAGGACCCGCTGACACCCTCCCTAGCAGCCGGAGCGCCCTGGAAGCACATGTTCCTAGCCCAGCATCCCAGCCAGACCACTGTGTCCTGTTGCTCCCCTGGCAAATCCCCCTATAGACTAGACACTGGTGGGTCCCTTAGGGGAGCAAAATGTTTGACCCCATCCCCCTGCACCCCACCCAATTAGTTGGCCTTTCCCCCAACCCTCTGCATCTGCAGACCTGGCAGCCCTCCCAGTGGGTGGGGGTTAGGAGAGGCAGGACTGGGGAAATGAGCTTCCCCTTTTCAAATGAAGCCAGGCTCAACGGTAGGGGTGACGGACCCGGCATTGTGCACTGGAGCAATAAAGCAGCATGTCACTGTATTAGAGCCTAGCATGCTGGACACACACACACACACACACACCCACCCACCCCTTATTTATATGGCCATAGTGCCCAGAGGCCCCAGCCAGGCTCAGACTTCCAGTGCCCACATCCAGAGACAGTCCCTGCCCCAGAGAACTTGCAGTCTGCTACAGCCAGACAGGCACCCACAGGCAGGTACACAGAATTACACACTGGTTGTTTCACTGTCTAAGCAATTGGTTATTCCACAGTGCCAGGCTTGATAGCGGGCACCACTCTTCCACCACCCAGTTCTCCTTTGAGAAATCTTCCACACTGGCATGGATTCCTTCGCAGAGGAATTCAGCACCACTACCCGCCTCCCTGCCGGGTGGAAGGAGGGAAAGGTAGAGGAAACATTGAGAGTGGAAAAATGCACAAGAAAACACTGCTGCATCAGATGATCAAACCTGAGTCCAGGGAGCCAGGGGAAAAGTCCCCCCCCCCCCCATCCACCCAACCTGCCAAAAAACCCAAGCCATCAGGACCAAAGGAGAGGGAGAAAAAATTGGGACAAGAAACAATAAGCCTAGAAGACAAGGGTGAGGAACAGGCTTCTGCTTTATGTCTCTCCCCCCCACCAAAAAATGCAAGTTCCCCTGATCCTAGGTGCTACCACACCCCCTGGCTTGAAGTGGTTTGTGGTTTCCATCATATCCAGGGTTTACAGTTTGGTTCAATGGCTCTCAGGGCCACCCCCCCCCCACACACAGTATACAAATTGTTCCAGCACCCCTGCCTCTGATCAAAGTCAGCCAACCCAGCCAGTAAGCAGCACGGTCACGCTCCTCGCCCGATTAAACACATACAAGCACCAAACTTATTTCCATTTTACAAATATTCCTTCCCCGCCGCCCCCCCCCCCCGGGTATTTTCTCCTAGGAAACACCCACCCCCCTCAGACAACAGTGCATTTCTCTCGGTTTTAGACCCAGCTCCACTTAAGGGAACTCCCTGAATTTTCCACAGCTAATTATAGCTTGCAAACTCCCAAGGGCTCCCAGGGGCTGTTTTTTTTTTTTGCAAGCATGGCCAGGGCGAGTCACCAGCTTGGATTTCCGTGGAGAAAGGAAATACCCCCCCCCCCCCAGCCCAAAAGATCTTGTTCGTGTTGCTGCAACCAGCGATTTGAGGGGTGGGGGGCACACACCCACCCCTCTGCTTTCCAGCCCCCTCTGTTTCCAGCCCTCACCACCTCCCTGTGTCCCGTCCCCCCCGCCCGGGTGATCCTCTCTTCTGCCTCCTTTCGCTCTGCGGACAAGTAGCGCCGGAGCAGGGAGAGACAGGCACGGAATACAGGTTTGCAACAGGTTTCCATTCGGTGCCTGTTCCTCGGCCAGAGAGGAAGCCCCCCCCCCCCCCCCCCGGGAGAAATCCCAGCCCCTGACCCCGCGTGGAGCAGCGGCTCCATGCACGGGGGAAGCGGGAGGCGAAGGGCTACCAGCCCAACAGGACAAACCGCTTACCGCGCTCCTGGCTCGGGAGGCGAGGTTCCTCCAGCCCGAGGTTACAGCCCGCCCAGCTGCTCCGGCGCTTCAGGCTGCGGGCGGGGGAAGCGCCATGCGATCAATGGCTTTTGCCCGGCGGAATCAATTCATAGACTGCGGCTGCTTTCCCTCCGCCTCCAGTAATCCCGTCTTCCGCTGGCAGGGAAACCCCCCTGGATTTCCATGGACGGGAAGGGGTTAAAAAATCCCAAGCGCCTGGATTCGCTTTTCCACCCCCTCTGCCCCTCCTTTTCCACCGCCCTCCACTTCGCTGGATTTTGCTCTTCCCAAAGTTTGGAGGGTGGAGAGAGACCACTGTCCTTTCACGCTGCAGGTCTGTAAGGAAAACCAGCAACCCCCCACCGATCTCTGCACTGAAGCTGATCAGCAGATGTGGGGGGAGGCTTGGGTTTGTTTTTGCCTCTTCTCCCTCCCTTCTCCCCGTTTTCAGAGCCAGCCCTTTGCAAATGGAGCGAGTCCTACACGAGCGGCGCTAGCTTAAGAAAACGCTTGTCATGGCAACGCCACTGCCTAGCCCAGCCAGCCTCACCCCATCCCAGAGAGGAGGAGGAGGAAGTCTCTTAAGGTGGCTTCACATGCAACAGTCCCAGCCCCGCTGCTGCTAGCTCTCGGCTTTGCTTTTTTAAGGGGGAAGAGGCAAAAGGCAGCTCTCCCTTCTCCGAGAGTTCCCACCTGGATCTATGAAAGGGGGGCGGGGGGCTTCTGAGCATGAAAGCGGTGGGGAGATCACCGGAAGAAATTAAGAATCTGGGGTCCCGATCCTGCCGTGACATTAGTGCAGGGGAGCTTTGCCTGTGTAGAGGTCATTGCAAGATATGGGGGGGCGCAGAGTTTTCATTAGTGGTGATGCTTTGCCTTGTGTGTTTTCACTCAGGTTGGACAGTGAGAAGTAGGCGGATCAGTTTCACTTTTTTCTAGTCAGTTTCACCTTTGAGATTTCATGCCCTGGCCAAAAATTTGAGTTGCAAGCAGGAGGAGACAAGTCAGTCCAAAATTTGTATACCAAATCCTCCTGCTTTCTTGTAAAGCAAGAACTAATTATGGAGATGATTCTGTTGCTCTTAAGCCTGCTCCACACAAAATAATAAATTCATACCAGAGAATAGCTGATGTAATGCCAAGGCTCCAGAGGCAGTCCTGGAAGTTACAGGCTGGAAAGTCTAACTTCAGTAAGAGGCAAATTGGTTGAAACTATAGTCCAGAACAGAATCAGACAGATGAACACAATATGTTGGGGGAAGAGTCAACATGGCTTTTGTAAAGGGAAGTTATGCCTCACCAATCTATTACCATTCTTTGAGAGTGTCAAGCAGCATGTGGACAAGTATGATCCAGTGGATATAGTGCACTTGGACTTTCAGAAAGTCTTTAAAAAGATTCCACACCAATAGTACTTAAGCTAATTAAGCAGTCAGAGGATAAGAGGAAAGCTCCTCATAGAGAGGTAATTAGTTAAAAGATGAGGAACAATAGGAATAAATAGTCAGTTTTCACAATGGAGAGGGGTAAATAGCAGGGTCCCCCCAAGGATCTGTATCAGGACCAGTGTTGTTCCACTTTCGTAATTAATCTGGAAAAGGGGGCATACAATAAGGTAGCAAAGTTTGGAGAGGATACAAAATTATTCAAAAAGAAAAGGAGTACTTGTGGCACCTTAGAGACTAACCAATTTGAGCATAAGCTTTCATGAGCTACAGCTCGCTGTAGCTCATGAAAGCTTATGCTCAAATAAATTGGTTAGTCTCTAAGGTGCCACAAGTACTCCTTTTCTTTTTGCGAATACAGACTAACACAGCTGTTACTCTGAAACCAAAATTATTCAAGACTTCTAAAGGGATCTTACAAAAGAGTGACAAAACAGATTAAATGTAATGTTGGTAAGAGCAAAGTAGTGTACATTGGAAAACAATTCCAACTAAACATACAAAATGATAGGTTCTAAATCAGTGATTACCACTCAAGAAAGACGTTGGAGTCACCCAGGATTGTTCTCTGAAAACATCCACTAAATGTGCAGCAGCAGTCAAAAAAGCAACCAGAGTGTTAGGAACCATTAGGAAAGGGATCAATAAGACATAAAATATAATGCCACTCTATAAATCCACGGTATGCCCATATCTTGACTACTGTATGCAATTCTAGTTGTCCCATCTCAGAAAAGATAATTAGAAAAGGTACAGAGGACAACAACAAAAGCTATGAGGGGTATGGAACAGCTTCCATAGGAGGAGAGATTAAAAACACTGGAAGGTATGGTGGGGCTTCACTCACCACACAGGCTCCTCCTGCTGGCAATCTTGGGGATTAGCTCCACAGGTCAGTGCACCCTCTCCCAACAGTACTTCACCCACTGTCATATCTGCTCCTGGACCCACATCACTCCAAGGCAATGGCATCCTCTTTGTGATGCAGCCCCCCAGCCATGTCACATTCTGGACTGCCACCTTCCAAGGGAGGTTTAGCACCTCAGTAGTCCAGCCACTTCCCCAGGGGGGCACCAGACCCACCCACTACTGTGGGTCCCAGTCCACAGATCCTATAGCTGGCAGCTTCCTGCTACCTCTCCTTAAGTTCTCACCACTGCTGATTCAATTTCATGGGCCACTTCTCTGAAGCCCCAGCACCTTCTTTGCCCTCTTCTCAGGGCCTCAAGCCTGCACATTCCAGCAGGTCTCTCTAGCTCCCACAGTCCCCACTAGCAGCTGCCCTAGCTGAGGTACTACCCTACTCCAGCCATCTAGGAACCCTGTCCTCTCCCTTGGACTCCCTGCAGCAACTAAGCACCTGCCCCTGCAGCTCTTTTTATGTGGGCCTGCTGGGCCCTGATTGGCTGCTCCCTGCACAGCCTCCCTGGGCTGCTTTTAACCCCTTCTCTGCCAGTGTGGGGCAGATACCCCATCACAAACATAAGGAAGTACTTCTTTGCAAAACCTGTGCAACTTGTTGCCAGGGGATGTGAAGGCCAAAAGTATAACTGGGTTCAAAAACGAATTAGGTAAGTTCCTGGAGGATAGGACTGTTATCCAAGATGGTCAGGGGATGCAACCCCATGTCCCTAAAGCTCTCATTGCCATATGCTGGGACTGGATGACCAGGGGATAGATTGCTCAATAATTGTCCTGTTCTTTTCATTCCCTCTGAAGCATCTGGCACTGGCCACAATCAGAAACCAGGATACTGGGCTAGATGGACCAGGCATTCTTATGTTCTTATTTAGTTAAATTGGTGCAACTATTGTGTGTGGACACTCAAATTGGTTTAAACCTGGTTTGGTTTAGCCTGTTCCTGTAAACCAATGAAAGTTCAGCCAGTGCAACCTCCGTGTGTATACAAGCCCTTAGGTTTTATAACACTTTGTTTTACAGAACATAAGTCCTTGATCCTGGAAATATTTATGCGGGTGGGTATAAGTTACGGGGGTAACTTTACAGATATAAGTAGCCGCAGTACATTACTGTAATGCATGGGTAAGATTACTCACAAGCAGAATTGTTTACAGGATCAGGGCCTAAATGCAGAGCTTTAAGTCTACCTCGTATATGGTCCTTTTATATAGGGAAAGTCTCCACATACCCATGGCTTCTCTAATTAAAGGTGCATGGTTAGAAATGTTTGTATCTAGCATTGGATGTACTTTTTCAGTGACTTATTGGGAGTCATGAAACTCTTCCTCTCTCACAGCCCAGATCCAGCGAAGACAGATTGTATAGTCAGTTGTGGGATCGGGGCTAAACTGGCTGCTCCCATCCTCTAAATAGTCAATGACTTTCTGGTCTCCTCCCACCATATATCTACCTAGCTATAGTATCTGAGCATGTCCACTATCTCTATTTATCCTCACAACACCTCTGTGAGGCAGGGCAGTGCTATTATTAACTGATGCACAGAAAGACAGAGTGACATGCCCAAGGTCATGCAGGAATCAGTGGCAGAGGAGGGAGTTGAACCCAGGTCTCAGGCTAGCACCTTAACCAACGGACCATCCTTCCTGGCTCTCTCCCCTCTGTTCCTTGTGATTTGTATTATTATTCCAGTGCATTATGACTCACTATTTACCTTGCTCCAGCAACCGTAAGCCCATTGCATGGCTTCTCTCCCCATGTAGGTGTTTCACAGATAAATCACTTCACTTCACACATCACTTCAGCTCGCAGTTGTGGGTGTATGTTTTTAAAAGAAAAGGTTACGATGTGCTCAACAGAAGACTTGAAAGTACGTTTGCATATCTCTCTTTGTATTTCAATTTTATTATTATTAATTATTTGGATTACCATAGCACCTAGGAGCTCCCGCCAAGATCAGGGCCCTCTTGTGCTAAGCACTATAAGCACACATAGCAAGAGCACAGTCTCTGCTTACTATAGCTTACCATCTAAACGACAGATCCTGCAAACACTTACACACCTGATCGCTTAATGTGAGCGTTCATCGATTCCAAGGCCAGAAGCGACCATTGTGATCATCTAGTCTTACCTCCTGTATGTCAGCCCACAGAACTTCCCCAAAATAATTCGTAGAGCAGCTCTTTTGAAAAACATCCCATCTTGATTAAAAATGGTCAGTGATGGAAAATCCACCATGATCCTTGGTAAATTGTTCCAATGGTTAATTACCCTCCCTGTCAAAAATGTATGCCTTATTTCCACTCTGAATTTGTCTAGCTTCAATTTCCAGCCATTGGATCATGTTGTACTTTTCTGTGCTAGATTGAAGAGCCCATTGTTAAATATTTGTTCCCCATGTAGATACTTTTAGACTAATCAAGTTGCCTCTTAACCTTCTCTTTGGTAAGCTAAAGAGATTGAGCTCTTTGAGCCTTTCACTAGAAGGCAGGTTTTCTAATCCTTTCATCATTCTCAGGACTTGTCTGAACCCTCTTCAATTTATCAGCATCCTTCTTGAATTGTGCGCACCAGAACAAGACACAGTCTTCCAGCAGCAGTCACACCAGTGCCCAATATAGGGGTAAAATAACTTCTCTACTTCTACTTGAGATTCCCCTGTCTACACATCCCATCATCATATTAGCTCTTTTGGCCACAGGATCACATTGGGAGCTCCTGTTCAGCTGATTACCCACCATGCCCTCCAAATCTTACTGCTTCCCAGAATAGGATCCTACATTCTTTGTTCTTAGATGTATATGTTTGCATTTAGCCATATTGCTTGCATGTTCCCAGTTTACCAAATGATCCAGATCGCTCTGAATCGGTGACCTGTCCTCTTCATCATTTACCACGCCCCCAATGTTTGTGTCATCTGCAAATTTTATCAGTGATGATTTTATGTTTTCTTCCTGATCATTGATACAAACGTTAACTATTGTAGGGCCAAGAACCGATCCCTGCCGGATCCCACTGGAAACACACCTGCTCGATGACGATTCCCCATTTACAATTACATTTTGAGACCTATCAGTTAGCCAGTTTTTAATCCATTTAACATGTGTCATGTTAATTTTATGATGTTCTAGTTTTTTTAATCAAAATGTTGTGAGGTACCAAATCAAATGCTTTACAGAAGTCTAAGTATATTACTTCAACTCCATTACCTTATCAATCAAACTTGTAATATTACCAGACAAATCAAGTTAGTTTGACAGGATCTATTTTCCACAAATCTATGTTGATTTGCATTCATTACATTACTGAATTCTTTAATTCTTTATTAATTGAGTCCTCTATCACCTGCTCCATTATCTTGCTCTGGATTGATGTCAGGCTGACAGGCCTATAATTAACCTTGTTATCCCATTTACCCTTTTTTTCAAAATTGGCACAACAATAGCTTTACTACAGTCTTCTGGAACTTCCCCAGTGCTCCAGGACTTATTGAAAATCAGTGTGAATGGTCCAGCAAATGCCTCAGCCAGCTCTTTTAAAACTTGCATGTTGTATTTATAGTTGCCTTCACTTTTTTGGGCATCTACTAAGGTGTTCTTAATTGATTCCCAATTATCAGTTGCATTTTTCTGATTAAATTGTTCTTCCCAGCTGATTTGGCTCATAATTGTTTTCGTCTTTGTGAAATTGCCCCTATTAAAGCAGCATATATAGATATGATTGGTTTGGACTTTGTTCTGCTTGCACATTATGAATGGGATCAAGTCATAAGCACTTGTACCTACGCTACCATTCACTTTTAGTTCCATGATCAGATCCTCTTTATCTGTTATGGGTAAGGTCTAGTATAGAATTCCCCTGTTGGCTGCAATCCTTTTCCAGTTAGAAAGTTGTCACCTATAATGTTTAGAAATTCCAAGGATGTTTTAGTCCTGGCCAGATGAAACCTCCAGCATCCACTGAAGTCCCCCATGATCACACAACTTTTTTCCGTACACATTATGGTTAGGTGCTTATAGAGGCAGTCATCCTGTCCCTGTGTGATTTGGTGGTCTTGGAAGAAGAAGCTTGTCCTTTCCACCAATTGAGGTTGGTCCAATAAAATATATTATTTCACTTCCATTCTCTCTCTTAATATTATTATTATTATTTATTATTTATTTGCAAAGCTAGGGCCAGACTCTACTTTCAGCTGCACCAGCGTAAACCTGGACTAGCTCCACTGTAATGTTTTGAACACAATCAAATGACTCCAGATGTTTCAAGGTTCTGGCTCTGCAAACGTTACCAATGGACTAATTAGGCATCATAACCCTCCCTCTCCCTCTGCTGCCCCGGCCTCTGGTGGCTAGTCTGATGAGTCCTCGGAAGCAGAGAAAAGCCACAGTGCAGGGCACTCTAGATATGTCCCTGATTCACCCCTAAGGAGATGGCCTGGGAGGATTTTCAGGGGATCTTTGCTCCCACTTTTAGATCCTTTTACATTGCCCGAGTGGCATCGAGGGGCCTTAGTTTTAACTGAGGCCCAGAGCCTGCACAGTTGCAAGTTACATACGGTGCTACTAGCCACCCAAAAAGGCATGGAGAGGAAATGGCACTCTGGCTCCGCTCCTTTCCTTCTGCAGCAAGTAGATCTGGCTGGCAAAGGAAGGGAACATGTGCTGAATCCCTAAAGAGCCCTAGCAGTGAGTACCCTCCCGCTTCCTTCTCCGCCCTGCCCCGGAGCACAATGCAGGCTGAAGCCACACACTGAGAGCTGTGTCTCGCTGCCCAGCCAGCTTTATGTAACAGGTCACAAAGCCACCCACTCTCACTATCTTGTGATGCCTCTAAATAAATACTCCCCATAGCGGAGCAGAATGTAAGAGGCACAACATGTGATGCAACTCTAATGTCATGTGACCCCAGAGGTTGCAACAGCCCCTAAGTTCCATGTGTTAGAGGACAGCAGACAGCCAGTCCCAGCGTTAGGGATGGGGTGTGGCACGGGAGGGAAGGGGGTACAGGTCCATTTTCCATTCAGTGCCACGGGGGGTGTTAATAATGGTGATCTCCATGATGCGGCTGATCAGTGGGAGATGATACAGCTAAGGGATCCAGCCTAACCTTCCCCCGGATGGGGACAGGAGCCTGCAAAAAACTGGCGGAGTGGTGGGGCTGGAACAGGGGAGATGCTTGCACTGCTGCTGCCCATGGTCCCTCTTCTGTAGCGGGCATGACTCTCCACGACAAGAAGGCCCCCCTCCCGCAGCAGGATGGGCAGGCCCGTGCACTCCTGGGTGCACGGCTCAGCCAGCACAGCTGTGACTGCAGGATCGGGCCCTTCTTCTGGGTGTTTTACACCAGCAAGAAATTCAAGTTTTCCAATAAGGAAGTTGGTGTCTTAGGTGGGGCGTCTTGTGATCCACACAGAGTCAGCTGGGAAAATCCAGGCCTGCCCTGCCCCACGGAGATACCAGAGCCATGTTGCTTATTAAAGTGACCGGTTTCCTAAGCCAATGCCTGGGGAGAGAGAGGCTGCTCCATCGCCTGAGGAATTCATGAGGCTGCACATATGCACAGGGAAGGTAGAAAGGGACTATTCTATTTCCCAGCCCAGCAGTGATTCTGAGGCAGAAATTTCCCAGCTGCACCTGCAGCCTCTGCTCACGCTAGCCCGGGGGCAAGGAATGAATCCTGGTGACTCAGTGCCAGCTGCCAGCGAGCTGCCAAGCCCCACTGGACCCAAGCGGGTCTTTTCTTTTCTACTATTATTGGCCATACACTCCAAAGACAGCTTTAGGGAGGAGTAAGTCATGGGGCCATGCGCCGACTCAGCAATTTATGGGCTGGCCCAATCTTCCCCTCTCCAGTTGCTGGCCCAGAGGGGGTAAAAACATCACGGTTCCCCCACTTGGAGCTCTTCACACACTAAGGCCCTAATGTGACCCCCTTGTGAGTGACAATAACCCGCCAGGGACATACAGCAGGCACCAAATACCACAGAGGGGAGTGGTCTGAGCACAGGCCTGGGAGCCGGGAATTCCTGAGCTCCCAAGTGATCCCAGCTGTCACTCTCATTTACCCTGTAGCGAGTTATTTTGGCTCCATGCCTCAGTTTCCTCTTGGGAGGAACAGAACATTTCTGACCTCTCAGGGTGCATTGTGGGTGAGCTAATGATAGCCAGGGGCTTGCACGATCAAAGGTAGCCAAGCATCCCATTCCATCAAGTGTATCACATTGTTCCTTTCCGTTCTCTTGCCTGGGGCTACCCTGTCCCCTTGCAAGGGGGCAAAGGCTCCACCCCTTGGGTGCTCTGGAAAGCTTGTGCCACCCCTGCCTGCTGCACTCCGATCCCCAAAACCCCAAGAAAGGGTGCAGCCACCATGGGGCAGGCCCTCCAGCCCAGGCACTGCACTGGCTTCTGGCTTGTCTCGACTGCAGTTCAGGCCCCTCTGAGCTTCCCTTCCAGGGTACGCTGCCGCTGCCGCTGGGTGCGGGCTTCCCAGCACAGGCAAACAGACGCGCTCTAGCTGGAGCAGAGCCAGAGCACTGAAAACAGGAGCGTGGCCGTGGCAGCGTGCCCAAGTACAACTGCGCCCAGCCCCCGGGTACACACTCAGGTGGCTAGCCTGAGCCGGCCCCCTGCCCACGGCAGCCCGGCTGCTTTTTTTTGACACGCAAGCTCAAGCAGAGTTAGCGCGCGTCTGTGTACCTGCGCCGGCTGGGAAGCACCGTCCCAGCTGCAGTGTAGACGTCCCCAGAGTCACACAGCTTCAGGAAGGAGAGGACACCCCGTGATGGGCGGATAATAGATGCCTAGAAGGAACAGAGCACCCACAGCTCCCACTGATGGCGGGTCCGGTGATTTGTTGCCTCCTACAGTCCCGCTACTGGCAGGGGGGCTTGTGAGTTTCTCCGGCGGTCCTGCTGCTGGAAAGGGGGCAGCAAGCTGTGAGTTAGCTAGGATCCCCAAAGCAGCCACTCGGCCCACTTGAGGCCAGTCCTGAGCTGGAGAAATGGAGGTCGGCCCGGGCACTTTCTGAAACAAAGACTGCGGCGGTGGGACCATTAGGGGGATTTGGGGATCTAGGTGGAGCGACTCCATCACGTTGTGCCTGCACCTTTGGCCTCCTTCTCTTGGATGGCGGCTGGATATTTAATTTGTTCTCTATTGTTCAGCAGAGACTGAGCTATGGTTCTGGCCGCGTGCGCTACTTTGGAGAGCAGCCTCAGGATGGGAAGATGAGAGGCCTGATTCTCCTGCACCCTGGATAAGGTGCAGTCGTTTATACCAGGGCACGGGGAGGGCCATGTTTCCCACCTGCTTTGCACCGTCTGCAACTCTGCCCAGCGTGCGGGGAGAATCAGGCCCGACAGGCACCCAGAGGAAGAGAACGCAATGGGCAAGGTCGTGATTTGTTTGCCACGTTGCTGCAGATGCTTTGAGCTCAGATGCAGTTCATCAGAAAGTATCAGGAAAGGGTTGCGGGGGGGGGGGCAGGGGAGGAGATGCCTGAAACTTCCCTATAAAGGGACAGTTCGGAACATTAGAGAGACCTGCAGAAGAGCTCTGTGAGGCTCAAAAGCTCGTCTCTCTCACCAACAGAAGCTGGTCCAATAAAATATATCACCTCCCCCACCTTGTCCCTCTGATATCCTGGGACCCATGCAGCTACCACACTGCCTAGTTCAGCACATTGCTGGTGCCAGCCACGAAAAGCTCCCACTGGAACCTGACTTGAATATGGAACATAGGGATTGCCAGGCTGGATCACAGCAGGATCCACCCAGCCTGGTATCCCGTCTCTGCCAGTGGCCAGCGCCGGCTGCTTCGGGCACAAAAACTGCCGCAGTAGGCAGCGACAGGAAAACCTGCCCATTGGGAAAGATTTTTCCTAAGCCCCGTTAGTGAGAAGTTCGTTGGCCTATACCTTGGAGTTTTGAGGCAACAGGGATGATTCTTTGTATTATTTGTACCCTGGTAGCACCTGAAGACCCCAACGGTGCCTCACTGCACTAGGGGCTGTAAATGCAAAATACAACTCGTTCCCTGCCCTGAACAGCTTCCTAGCTAAAAGACAAGGTGAAAAGAGACAGGCAACAACAAAAAAACACTTGTTCAAAGTAGAAAAGAACTTTGGGCTGATCTGTAAAACCTTGGGTTTCGTTGGTGATGCCACCTTTAAAAAGAATAAGGCAGTTTATAATGATTTTTTTCTCAGTGTCTCCCAGGCTGGGAACTTGTAAGCAGAGTTTTATCCCGAAGTGAATTAAATTAGCCAGGTAGGGTGACCAGATAGCAACTGTGAAAAAACGGGACAGGGGGTGGGGGGTAGTAGGTGCCTATATAAGAAAAAGTCCCCCAAAATGGGACTGTCGCTATAAAAACGGGACCTCTGGTCACCCTACAGCCAGGTTATAAACCCATCAAAATCCAGGGCCAGATTCCGATCTCGTCTACACCAAGGTGAATCCAGAGTGGCTACAACGGAGTTAATCCAGCGTTGCACTAGAGAGCAGAATTGACTCTCAGGGTTTATAATGGAAACAGTGACTTACTCTTAAACCTAAGACAGCGCCGGGCGGCTGTAAAATCTCTCTCCGGTCTGGGCAAAATATAGGCAAGAGGGTGTGAGCAATTCCGTGTTATGTGCCTGCAGACGCATAAATGTTTGAACACGCTGGCGTGGCAAGAGGGATTGTTTAATATGCTGGGGGTTTATGGAAGAGTCTGCCAGCCTCTACAAGCTCTTTCCATGTGGGAAAGGAGTAAAGAACACCTGCGATCGTAACGCCCATGTAGCCGTCGGAAAGAAGGGCTTCTCTGAGGGCTTGTCTACACTACAGGTTATGTCGGTATAACCTATGTTGCTCGGAGCAGAGCCATAACTAGGGCATGTTAGCGCCCGGGGTGAGCAAGCAGATTTGCGCCCCCAGCCTTTTTCCTCCTTCATTTCTCCCCCTCATTTTGCCAGCTCGATGGCTTTGCGCCCTGGGCAGCCACCCCACTCGCCCCGCCCTGGTTACAGCCCTGCTCGGGGGTGTGGAAAAGCCACCCCCCTGAACGATGTAAGTTACACCGACCTAAGCCCCGGTGTGGGCAGCATTATGTCAGTGGAGGAGCTTCTCCCGCTGACATGGCTACTGTTGCTCGCGGAAGAGGTTTTATTATGCTGAGGAAGAGCTCTCTCCTGTCGCCAGAGCATCTTCGCCAGGCACGCTATAGCAACAAAGCTGCGTCTGTCAGCTGCCCCACTGCAGCACTTCTCATGTCGACTAGCCCTGAGAAGATGTTCCTGGGTGACTGATGAAGCCATGCAAGGCTCAGAGGATTGATCTGAATCTAGCAAGGGCAGTGGTGGGATCAGGACTTCTTAAACCTGTCCTCCCTCATCTAGTGTTTCTGGTGGGATAAGGCAATGTGGCCTACTGGCTAGAGCACTGGACTGGAACTCAGGAGATGCGGGGTCTAGTCCCAGCTTTGCTGGGTGACCAGGGGTAAATTACTTCACCTTTCCATGCCTCAGTTTCCCCATCTGTAAAATGGGTATAATGAAAAGTGGGGTATAAGAGTGAGTTGGTATTATTATTATATTTGCGCTTTCTGTCTCACCTGCCCGCACAATACACCTTGTCACACATTTCCAATGCTTTCTTCATTGCTGCATTTGGATGGGCCTTTTGGCTCCTGGTTATTGTTTGTACCTCAGTAGCCACTAGAGGCCCCAGCTGAGATCAGGTGCAAGGCGCTGTATGTGCACCTAGTGAGAGGCAGTTGCTGCCCCAACGCGCTTACAGTCTACACAAATGAAGGTTGGCAGAAAAGAAAGATTATCACTCGCCTCTGCTTCGCAACTGTTGCTTGTCAGAGAGTGACTCGGATGCTGTTGGAACATCAGCACTCTCGCATCACCTCCTTAAAGGGGGAAGTGTCTCAGGGTGCCCAAGTCATTTCCCCTCTCTGTGCCTCTGTTATCACCCCTCCCACCTTTTGTCTCCCTAATCTATTTAGACTGACTCACTAGCTTGCCTTCCATGATCTCGTCTCTTTCTCTCACTCAGTGCAACAAAAGCAGAAACTTTCAAGAGAAGCAACTCTGCTAGTGAATCGACAGCACTTCTGAGCCCACAAAAGGAATCACAGAACATCCCACTACTACTCTGTCAAGCACTAATCTGCTAGACTGTCACTGCTATCAATTACTGTAAAAGCCCTGTTAATTTCTAATTACGCAATTACTTTTATTATGGGGACAACTGGCAATAAGGTACAGGAGGGATTTGGGCAAATTTTTGCTTTATGAAAGTAACGATGAGTCAAAACCATTCACGAAACCGAGCAGTTCTTTATTAGACTTTTATAAAAATTGAGATATGGTATTTTTTTTCCCCATTGGGACTGGATAATTGAGAACGAGTGGAATCCTACCCTTCAATTCTGCCATTAGCTTTGTCCAGAGCAGGATCAAACCCTATATATATTAGTCTCTACCCCTACAACGTCTACATTTACCAACAGCTGCTGCAGAAGAACACCTGAGATATGTCTTCCATGGTCTCCTGTTCCAAGTACAGGAAAATGCTCTGGTATCTTGAAATCCCAAGGTGATGATGTAAGTAGAATGTTGACTTTTTCATGACTGGCGCCGTGTTAATGGACATGGTCAGAACGCACACTCCACCACCCATGAGTCAGTGGGAAGACTTTCATTGTACCTCAAATGAGCATTGTCCCTTCACATCCTCTCTTTTAATTCTAGGGTGTTTCATATACAGCCCGAGCAAGAGGCTAGAGGATGGAAGAGCTCGTTATCAATTTTTGTATGACAGTAGCATCTACAGGACCCAGCTGAGATCAGGGTCCCATTGTGCTGGGTGCTGTGCACACACCTAGCAAGGGACTGCTCCTGCCCCAATGAATTTAAAAATGTCATGGACAATGTAGACAGAGAGTGAGAGAAGAAACTCAGAGAAGGGAAGAGACTGGTCCAAGGTCGTACAGCCAGCTGTCAGTATAGGCGCTGGGAATATAACCCAGTACTGCGCCAGCTTGTACTAAGACATAGAATGACTGTATCCTGATTTTGACAAGTTTCTTATCCACTTCTGCCAAATCCTTACTTCAGCAAATGCAAGGAGTTATGGGATACTTAGCATAAGGGAACAGGATTATGGGATACGCCAGTTTAAGCTATATCACTGTTACACTATTTGTGCTTAATGTTATTGGTACTTAATGCATACAAACAGGTATTTGTGGTGTGGATAATACATATTATTAATATGATATCCATTTATATGCTAGCCAGCATATATTAGTCGCTGGAAAGATACTACATTTAGATAAGGAAAATGAGAGAGAAGCTGGTGCCTTCAATTCCGTCATCCAGATCTGGAAGCCTGCTGCTAATAAGTTAGGGAATCCCTGCACTGCCATGTCTGGAAATGTATTGCATTTTCCACAACCGTGCTTTATACGCAAACACCCAGGCCAAAAAAGCCCATCAGAGCAGGTGACTTGACAGGTCACTGGCCCCATCTGGTATGGTTAATCTTATGTCCTTCAAGGGAGATTGACCGCTGCATTCTCCTTTCTCTCCTCCCCTTGCCACGACCACCACTGCTTCCCAGATCAGCCGGAGACAGGAGAAAGCAGTCAAATTGGAGAGAGAGGTTGCTGCTGAGGTCAGAAGCAGAGTGGAATGCAGGAAGTCCCCAATGTTCATACCACGTGTTTAGATCCATTAATCACAACAGGGTCAGGAATGGCCAGAGGAAAAATGATAGGGACAAGTTGTCTTCAGGAGAACTAGAAAAGCAGCATCAAAGGATCTCCTCTGTCCTGGATCTCTTCCTGGCAGCTCAGCCAGGGAAAACCTTATCCGGTGCACAACCCAAAGCTGTGATCAAAGCACAGCACCAATAGCAGCCAATTACATCCCCTGCACATCTGCCATCACCGATCACCCCTGCACAGAGCGGTGGGTCTGGTAAAAGTTAGAACCATCCTGTTGGCACCGGCTTTCACTGTACCCTGCTGGGTTAGCATGACATCCCAAAGGCATCAATAACAAGTGCAGGTGCTCACCTCTTCAGCCTTGCCGCAGGAAGGCCGACTTTAGGGGGTTACTATTAACCAAAGCGCTGGGGGCTACCCGAAGCCTTGATTAAGGCTCCCAGTCTGCTCTGAGACCCCTGGACAGTATAATTAAAAGGTGTCTCTAGTACTTTGCTGGTACTGCTGCCTCCAGCCGATGGAAACTGGGGGAAGTGAAGGGGGATCAGGACCTCCTCCCTAAGAATATGCTCCCCCATGTGGGCAGCTGGCTCAGCCGACTGGCCAATGGCAGAACACCCAGCGTAATGGACCCACATCATCTCTGCTATGAGTCACTCTGTTGTGTTTGGAGCCCAGGGAGGGTGAGATGAGAAAGGATTGAACCATATAAGTGCCAAAGCCACCAGGTGTCCTGGGGAAGGGAGTGAGAGAGGGCAGGGCGAGAGAAAGCCGCCAGCCAAGCAGGAGATGGGTGGGCCCTGCCAGTGGCTTCCCGGTGTTTCTGGTGGTGTAATATTCCTCTCCGCTCCTTACACAGAAGGTGCTGAGCGGAGCCACTGACATTCCCGAGATTTTATCTTAGAGACGCAGAACCAGATTCTCAGCTGGTGGAGTTAATTCCCACCTGCTGAGAACATGGCCCACAGCATGCCTCTAGTGAGATCCATCCGTGTCCAGCATGAAAAAACACTGGGAAATATAAGCCTTCCTCACGAGCCACAGCATCAGAGAGTTAGTCCTGATCTCCCCTTTCCTTGCACAGATCTCTGTCTGACGCCCTCTGGCATCCACACGAGAGGCATTTGCTGACCTAGCTGTGATGGTCAGGGAGGTAAAGGGGTGTGATCTCTGACCACCAGAGCTGTGCCAGCACAAGCCTCTAGACTCGATACAGTTCAAAAGTCACTTTTACCGATACAGCTTCTTTCACTGAGTGGGAGAGGGCTGGAATAAGCTACATGGGCAAAAGTTTGTTGCTGGTATGAGCTGCATCCACACCAGGAGTGCTTTGCTGCTATAGTATAGTGGTATTGCTGTACTGGTAAAGTACTCCTGGCATAGACCTGAAGTTAGCTGGCCGCGTGAATCGAGCCTGCTTTTTGTGCTGAGACTCAGGGCCTCAATTTTGACCCCGTTTATCTTGCAGCAGGGCAGTAAGGTTCTCCTGGAATCTACCTGCAAGGTGTCAGCTCATGTGCGGTACACGGGAGGGAGAGAACTGGCCAGGAAAAGAGGCAGCAGATAGGAAGAGAGAAACAGAAAGGCAGGGAGAAAGAGGGGAAAAATAAGGCGAGGGAAGGATACGGGAGAAAAAGATGTAAGAAAAGAAAAGAAAGCTTGCTACATAAACTGGAGAGATGGAGAAAACCCAACTGGGAAACAAGCGAGAGGGAGAAGTAGGGAAGACAGAATGAGAAAGAACAAGAAGAAAGGGGGAATGAGAAAACCCTTGCAAAGAGAATGGGAAGGAAGAGAGAAATAAAGCGAGAGACAGAGCCTGATGAACAATATTAATGTCCCCGTCCTGTACACACGGAAAACAAAGTGACTTTTATTTGAATAATACCTATCAATAATACATTGCTAAAAAGCTACAGTTGACTGCAATTAAAAAAGCATTACATTCCCTGAGCAAAATCTAAATTATTCCTCATAGCCTCTCTGCTCACTGGTTATATTAAAATGAAACGGTTCCTCATGTGGCACGCCTTGGCAGAGCTGAGGGAGCCGGAGTGGAAGACATTAAAAAAAAAGCCCTAATGTCGGGAATCATAAATGTTTTATGGCTGAGAAGTAATGGGAAGATTTGCATAAATGAGTGTGATTGTGGGGGAAAGGGGCAGAAATGGGGATCTTAATCATGCAAATGCAGAAAACACATTACTTTTCACACACACAACTGCCAAAGTGGCTTCTCATCCACCCACCTCTCCCGTCCTGTGTGGAGCAACCTCACATGTGAGCAGAGTCTTTCCAGCTGCTGCTATGGGAGTCGGTGCTGATAGATGTGTTCTGGGATGGAAGCAGAGTGGCCCAATGGTTAGGGCACAAGCCTGGATGTGGGTGCTAGTCCTACCTCTGCCACTTACCTCCTGTATGACCTTGGGCAAGTCACTACCCCGCTATGTCCTCTATCAGCCTTGTCTACTCGGGTATGTCTATATTACAACCAGGAGGTGTGATGGCAGCGTGTGTAGACATATGTGAACTAGCTTGAGTAACAAGCTGTGGCATGGGGGAGCCCTGCCTGCCTGGGTCCCTCAGTACAGCAAAGATCAAAGCTAGTTCTGTCTACACGTGCTGCAGTCACACCTCCTGACTACAGTGCAGACATATCTGTAGATTGCAAGCTTCTTTGGGCAGGCACTCCCTATCATGCTATGTCTGTGCAGCGCCTAGCACACTCAGCCCCTGATCTCAGTTGGGGTGTCTAGATACTTGTGACAGCCTGTTAGCCCTATGTTCACTCCTTTTACAAGACTATGATAAATTTCATACAAAGTATGCCCTGTGAGGTGCTTTTTGAAAACTCATACTTTACTGATCATTATTGTCCTGGTAAAATATGGGTGGCAACATTGTATGTAAAGTTATAGGATGCTAATGTATGATATGACTAAAGACATGTTCTGAGTCTGGGGAAGAATCGCAAACTAGTTCTCCAGAGACAAAAGGTTATCCGGCACCTCAGCCAGATGTCAACAAATGGACCATCACTTGGTTAAGTGGTCATTCTTGGGCAGGAAAGAGGATGTGGCCAAAAATCTACATCTTGACAAAAGAAACAGCTGGGGGCTCCCATCCACATAGACTTTCTGAACCTTAGCTGGAGATGATTCTCAAAGAAGAGAAAGGACTGTAAGAAGAGATAGTATTCCTCCTTTTCCTCCTAAAGTATTCCTCCTTTTCTTACTACCCATAGTGTTGATGACACCTGGAGAGCCAAGGAAACAGCTTTGGGCTGGGGGAGGGATCCTGGCTGAAAGAAGTCAGCCAGAAGGATTGCTAGAACATCTGGTGAGAGAGACCTTTGCTTTGAAATCACTTAGCTTGTTAAGTTAGGCATTAGTTGCATTTTAGTTTTTTATTTACTTGTAACCAATTCTGACTTTTATGCCTCATTAATTGTAGTCACTTAAAAACTATCCTTCTGTAGTTAACGAACTTGTTTTAATTGTTTTATCTAGACTAGTGTGTTTGGGCTGAAGCGTTTGGGAAGCTCCATTTGGGACAACAGAGTTTGTTGCATATCGTTTTCCATTAATGAAATGACGGACTTATATGAGCTTGTGTGGTCCAGGAGAGAGCTGGGTAGTACAAGATGTACTCTTCTGGGGAGGACATCTGGGACTGGGAATTTGCTGGTTTTGCTCTGCTGTGTAATTCAAGGGTGGCTGGCCGTAGCACTCATCCGGTATAACTGGGAGGAATTTACATGTTGGAGGCTGAGTATGAGCAAACCAGGAGTGGTGGCTCTCCCAGCAAAGCAGTATTAAAGGCACTCCAGGTTGGAGAACTGAGGGGACACAGCTGTTCATTGGTCCAGATTGTACCCTGGGTGATGTCACAGTACAGCTGTACTGTAAATAATCAGTCATAAAAATCTCTCTCTTGCTGGTGCATTAACCCATCACTGCAGGGGTTCTTCTTTCCTCTCCTCTTGGAACAGGGATAGAGCTGAGGAAATTCTAACTCCTATTCCCTGCTGCTATAACCCACTGGGCCCCACTCTCCTCCCAGGGGTGGGAATAGAACCCAGGAGTCCTGATTCCAGGCCACACTGTTCTAACCAGTAGACAACACTGCCTTGTGCAGGCTCTCTATGCTCAGGCGCTTACATATATGGGGTATTTAGGTGTCTCTGCGTGATATTACCCCAGAGCATTTTTCTTAAGTGTAGATGTTTGCAACAGTGTCCAGGCCAAAATCTGCTCTCTGTCCGCTGCTGTGTGATGTGCTGGCTGCCATCTTCCCACCCCAGAGAAAGCTGCATCACGCTGCAGCTGAGAAGCTGTCCAGCCTGTTGCCTGTGCTTTGGTGCTGTGCATGCAATGTCATTCTCATTTACCAGCTTGCTGGGGAATTTTCGTTTTATTTTTCCAAGAAGTGAGGATGGGGAAGGCATGGTTACTATGGGGATGTGGAGGCGGGGGGAGAGTGGCAGGGAAGGAAGAAGCCAGACGTGATGAGGTGGGAGCGCTGGGGCTCCAAGCCCACACCCAATATTGTCATTGTGTGCCCTGAAAACCTCTTTATTTGTTGCTGGTTTTGTCTGCAATCCCTAGCGCTGGGGTTCAGATGAATAATGGTCATCGCAGCGCAAGGAAAATGACGGCTGGCGAGGTTTCTAATGACTGGCAGAACAGACTCATTTCTCAGAAGATACGCTTAATTATAAGCCATTCTGACTCCTACATTCACTTTCTGCTGAGATTTTAAGGGTCTAAAGGCTCTTTGCTGTGTCTTCACAGTGGTTTTGTGTTGCTTTTATGTCAGTGGGGTCAGGCCAACCAGAAGTTGCAAGAGAGAAACAGGCTCCTTCATGTTAATCATGCTTTGCTCTTTCCAGCCATCTTGAAGCACTTTTTAAGGGTGCGGCGGCATCACTGGCGCCACTGTACAGAGGGGAAACTGAGTCACGGAGCAGGCAACGTGACAGCAGATCCAGGAACAGAAGTTTTTGCCATCAGCATCCCAGCCAAAGCCTTAGCCTCTGGATCACACTCCCTGTTTCCTCCTCAGGCTCCTCCTTGCCTCTGTGAAGACCTGTGGTGTGGATAACACTGAGGTTTACAATGCAGTGGCTTGCATGCTAGAAACTCCTGAGGTCCCTGTCAGTTCCTATAGCCCCATGCCAGTCTCTTCATTTCCCTGTCACATGGCTTCCTTCCTGGTCCATCCCAGGAGGGTACCTGCACCCATCTCTGGATGAGGATTTATGAATTATGTCTGGAGAGCACTTTGGATGGGGTAAGTGCTCAGTATTATTATCCCAAGCTGCTAGCAAATGCCAGGCCGGGTCATTAAAGAATCAACCTCCTGACCCAGTTCACGCTTTTCATGGGAGCTGACGGCAAGCGCCAAACCCGCTCCGTTCAGCTTGGCTGGCGGCTGGCGGAGAAGGGTGAGATCCCGCGAAGGGAGAGTTTGGGCCTGCCGGGAGGATAGCAACCCAGTTATTTACATTGTGCACAATGAAATTCACTGAAGCTAACAAGCAGAGCAAATACCAGCTGTTAACCCCTGCTATTGCTGGATAAACACACAGCTTTGCTATTAAAACAAGAGCAAATAAAAACAGAACTCTGGGCTTATCGCTTGGGGGGCTCCCTCTTTCCTCCCCGGCTTGCTATAGCCTTGCGTTGCTTTAGCTGGTTTCAATAGCCTCTCTGGCGTGGGGAGTGGGTTGCTGTACCCACACCTGCGGGTAATGACACACCAGGCTCTTCCTGGTGCTGGAGACACCTAGCATTCAGTGGCTGCCGGAGCTGCACGTAGGCTGAGAAATACCTGCACTGAGGAATATGAGAAGGGGGAAGAGGGGGATGCTAAGGGAAAAGGGACAGCATCCCTTTCTCTGCTGTGCGCTCCCGGCCAGATGCCAGTCTGGGAGCCGGAGGGGCCAGGGCTTGCAGTTGCATGCACTGTTTGTTTGGCGGGGCGGCAGCCCTTGAAAATCATAGCCCTTAGTGTCTTACTGCTACGCAGACCGGTAGGAGCTCTCGCACTGCTCTTAGAGCTGCCAGGGACTGTGCTATGCAACTCCATGGTCAGATTCAACCTAGGGGACACACTTGACCAGCCCCCGGCTACCGACAGGGCCCAAAGGGCCCAAAGCAAAGCCCATTGAAGCCAATGGAAAGGTCAGGCATTAAGCATCGATTCTGAGAAAGAGAGCCCCTGATCTAATAACAGGAGGGTGAGCGAACCATGCTCTGATTCCGGGGAGCAAGAGGGGTGAGCACCTGCCCTGATGTCAGGCCCTCTGCTTACACCCACACAGAACGACCAGACCCATCCCCCGGGACACTGGTGTGTGAGTTCTCCCTGGCTTCCTGCTCCTCCCCAAATGGCTCCTTAGCTCAAATCTCTCAGGATGGGGCCTTTCCGCCCTCCCGTGTGGGTGGGTGATCTCACCAGGTGCTGTGCAATGGAGCGGGAGAGGAGGGATACAGCCCGGGACCACAGAGGCAGGCCTGAGGACGCGCAGAGCCGGACAATCGCCTGAGCACACTCACAGGCAGCCTGTCCCCATCTGCAGGCTCCACGCAGGTTGCTCCACCATGCTCAGCGGCCACATCTGCAAAGCTCCAATCCAAGAGCGGAGACGGGTCCCGGGCTCCAGCTTACAATCCGCCGCTGAGCAATTATGGCAGCGGCAGAGATAATGAAGCTGCAGAGACAGGCAAGCGGAGTCCTTGAAACGTCCTACCTCGTTCTGAGAGCCATCACAACAGAGCATGATGAGAGAGCTCCCCCTTGGCTGCCATCTGCGAAGATCCCCGTGTGGCTGCGAGAAACGTCTTTTTCTATCCACACCCTCTCCGGGCTGGAGGCGGCTATGGCTTCATTAGAGGTTTTCTTCCCTCCTCACCATCTGCCTTATTACCTTGCACAACTGAATGACAAATTGCTGTCGTCAGTCAATACCAGGCCCCAAACCGAAGGGGGATTGTTAAAGGACTGGAGGAGAGCCAGGTGGAGCAGGGGCCTCCCTATGGCTATTCCTGCTCCAGCCGAGGACGGCTCAGTTCAGCTTCCCTGCATCCAATTCCCCCACCGTGATCCAGCCGCGAACCCTTAGGGGAGGCAGGTCCAAGCAGCACTAAGTGCTCGAGTGCCTTTAAAAGCCCTGCAGCATCAGAGCAGTGATTGGCATTGAAAGCCCATCAGGGAAGAGCAGGGAGCAATGGGGTGGTGGTGAGGCATTAGTCAGGGATTCTGTTTAGTCCCGTGTCCCCCAGAGCAACTGGAGTAGTTAGAATGACTCCTTCAATCCTTGGAAACTGTGCCTTGCTTGGGACCCGCTACACTCCCCCATGAAACAAGCCTCATATTTGGATCCTGAAAGTTCTTAGCCTTGTTGATATCCTGTGGCAATGAGTTCCACAGGCATCCTCACTCTCTAAACACAGGCACGCCCAGCTTCCTGTTAAGGATTGTAGGTCATACCCTTGGACCGGCAATTTCCAATACAAAGAAGCACTGTACTTAAAACTGCTGCTAGAGGGGGATCAAAACTCTGTGCGGGCCAAATTCAAAGTGTGGTGTCAGTGGTCTTATCACTGTAAGTTAGTCAATGTAAGAGCCTGTGACTTACCAACCAAGGGGGCAGAATAAGCGGGGGCAGTAGGAGTCTCTAGCATGCCCCGGGGTTGTGCGGACTAGCTTGTTATTGTTGGCTGGCTCATGAGTAATGAACTATGAAAATTCATTGGATCGTTTATTTTAGGAAAACATTGCATTGATTTCAGAGGAAAAAAACTCAGACAGTGATTCATAGCTTGAAAGATTTTGAGGCTAAAAAGGGACCATTATGATCATCTAGTCCAACCTCCTGCTTAATAGAGGCCAGAAGAACACAGACCCACAGCACTGCAGTTCCTGCACCAAGCCCGTAACTTCTCTTATGGTGACTTGGAAAGACAGCAGGTCTTGAATTGAAGACGTCAAGTGATGGAGAGCCCACCACTGCCTTAGGGAGGTTCGCTCCAGTAGTTAATTATCCTTTGTGCTTTATTTCTAGTCTAGCTTCATCTCGCTGTGCGTGGGCCGGACGTTACGAACATACCAAAGGAGTCAGCTAGGCACTGCCCTTTCAAACCTCTGCGATTGTCGCTTACCGGAGTCCCCCCAGGCATTATTTAAAAACACACAGGCACCTGTGGGGTGCTGCTGGAGGTACTGAAACCTCAGCCCCTGAGAGCATCTCTTTCCAAATGAAAGCTTGAGTGAGACAGAAATGAGCCGGGAGAGGGAGAGGCGAACCTCCCAGCGTCTGCACATTGCTGCAGAAAGCACCAGCACCAGCACCTGGGCATGCTGACCAGGGCCAGGACCGTCTGCAATGTGCTGGCAGGGGCATGGAAATCAAACGGAGGGTGTGCAGTCAGGGCAGCGGTACGCACAGTTTGGGTACGATGGTGGTTTTGTATTCATCCGGTGGGGGAGTGTGGCTGTGAGGGTGATTTAGTGCCTCTTTCTGTGCCGGGACGTGTCTTTGTGCATACGGGCGAGTGTTTATTGCAGACGAGTAGGAGGGCTGGGTGCATTTGCCGGTGTGAAAAGGAGAGGGGTTGTGGTTTTTGTGGGGTGATGGTAAGTTGATGTGGCGGGATCAAGTAAGGAATGACAGAGCTGAGTGTGAAGGGGTGTTTCTTAATGTGGGGAAGATCAGTTTTGGGTGTGGTAGACGTCTTTGTCAATGTAGGCCTGAGCTGTGTCTGGAAAGGTGGGGTGTACCTGATGTGTGTGCCTCCCTGGCAGGGTGTGTGTATAGTGTGATTGGTTGTATAGTGGGATCCTGTGCAAGAAGCCTGTAATAGCTGGTGGGGGTGTACGCGGGGGAAGGCGGAGCAAAGGGTCATGGATATGGTACGTTACAGCGAGCTTGTGTGTATGGTGGGATTGTGTGAAGAGCAGGATTCAGTGCGGTCAGTGTGAGGGGACTGCTAAGGCTCTGTGTGTGTGTGTGTGTGTGTAGGGACAGGAGTTACCCGGCCTCCTAGGTCATCATGCCTTGATCACCAAGGCCACACGGCTGCCGAGTCATCCTTCTCCCACGACCAGGGTAGAGCCCCCAGGAGCTAACGCTGCCGTCCAAGGCGCTGGGTCGGAGGCTGGATATGCCTTGCTTGCATATTCACACTGAATAATTGAAAGCACATGCAACAGCCACAAATATTTAATAGCTTGTTCATCAAAAATTTATGCTAGTTAAAGTCATAATTTAAAAGTCTGGAAGACAGAAGGAAAGGAAGCCAGGAGAGCTGAAGGGGGGATGCTAGCTGCATGGGGGGAGAAGGAACTCTGCCTAGGAATAACTTTCATGGTTCTTGAATTAAGTCACCCCTTGCCTTGGGGGGTGGGGGTGGGAATCTTCCCAAATGGCAGCTCACCTGATTGGCACCAGGGTTCCAGCAGACGGAGCACGTTCAGAGCTAGGACAGGGGAGGATCAAAGGGAATCCCAAATGAAGGGTGAACGGGCTGCAATTACCCAGCATTTGTTTCCCTACGCACAATACACTGAAGGATCGATGGAGGAGAAGTTTCTAACTGAGAAAGGGAAGAACTGGTACAGACGCTTGAGGCCTCTGGAGCCATGGAATTAATTTCACATCTCCTGCCTCCGCAGCGCTGAGGCGATGGAGAAGGCACGAAAGGCTCGCTCTAGCAAGCGGGGATTCATATTTGCTTATTCATTTTCAAAGGCTCCCCAGAGCTAGAATGGATTATGGGGGATGACGTGCCCCAACCAGCCAGCTTACTCTGTCTGTCCCACAGCTGAACTGGTCACACCTTCACCGTCTGGTTCAAAGCCACTCCCAGTCCTCGTGATCTCATCGATTCGAAGCCTCGTCAAGTGTAAATGGACTGAGACGGTGACCGCTGCATGCTGCCTGCTGTTTGAAATTGGCTGTCCTGCATGGCACGGTCAACTGAAGTTCGGGCTGTTTCACCCCCGGGTCCTTCCGTTCCAGCCCTGGCGCCCTTCATGGAAATGAGATGCAGAACCCAGCCAGCCACAGCCGCGAGAGGCAACTTGGATACACTTGGATCGCTTTTGTCCTCAGCTTCCAAGCAGTGGTCCAGCATGGTTTGGAGATCTGTAACTCCACCACCACAGGGACGGATGAGAGAAAGAGACGTAAAAGGCCCTCCTACTTACCAAGGCTTATGTAAGCAGCTTGTCTCCATGGCAGGATGGGAAAGCAGAGGGATATTCAAAGCAATTTTTCACATGGGCGTCCCCACTGATAGATACATAAGTGTATTGCAGTGGGACTAGCTTGGCAGACCCCAGAGCTAATGCTCTGTGCTCTCATCCAGAGGAACTTTACTCCCTTCCCTCTGCTTAGCCAGAGCAAAAGAGGATAGGGAGGAGATAATCCCCTTGGAATGCATCCTTTAACATGCAGTGCTGGAAGGAGCTACGGGTTTCCCTCGGAGGAATCTTGGAGCCAAAGACAATCACACAGATCTGTTCAAGCCAATGGGTTTGTCAAGCTTTCTCTTTCAGGATAAACAGAAGCCCCTTTATCAGGCCAAAATGGCTGCCAACATTGGTGGTGATCACCCAAGGTAATAGGCAGCAAGGCCGGTCAGAGCTAAGCTGTGTGAACTGAGGGGTTTACTTGGTTGCAAACGCAGGCCTACAATATTGGTTTGCAGCCTGCGTACATTGGGGGCAGAAAGCCAGGAGACACCGCTGTGAGCGCAGCCCCAGGAGGAAGCAGAGACAGACATTCTTGGGTACGGAGCTCCTTGGAGCGGCATACCTGGGGATTTCTGAGCCAGGAAACTGCCCGTTGCTTGTTTGTTTCTACTCTTTTCAGGGAAACAGGACTTAGTGAGCATTCCCGGTGCATAAACACGATTACACCAAGAATACACCTGACTCATATAATTGATTTCTCCTCCTACTGGAAACAACTCTTCGAATATTAGCTACCTCAGGCCAAAGGGGCAACGCTATTATTGAGAGAGAAAGTCGAGTTTGTTTGAAGAGGTTCAAATAAATAACTGTTTCCTAACAGCTGCTGGTTTCACACTCAAGTAGTAGGTGTTGGTGGGGCTTCAAACTTACTTCCAAAAGGTAGGGGAGTTCTAACAAGCATATGGATTTTACAAAGCCAATAGGTCCAAGACAGAGCCAATGTACTTTGTAGAACAACACAGTTTTGGGGTCACTTCAGCTCCCAGAGGTTTGAGCTATCTGGGAGTTAGGGTGTCTCTGGAGATCTGTAGCTTAACTCATCATGCTTGTTTGAGGATTTTTAGAAAACAACGGATAAACGTCAAAAGGTTTGGCATGCAGGCTTGGTCCTGTCGCAGGCGGGCCTGGCCCCTTTATGGGGTATGTGGTCCAGCCCATCTGCAGCTTATTAGCCCTCATCTTGCCAGGCCTCCTGAGAGACAGCTGGCCCCTATAAAGACCAGTGGGGGAAGTTTAGCGGAGACAACAAGCTGTGAGTAGAGTCATCCCTGCCACACCTCTGCTGGGTGTACGACTTAAAATGGGAGGAAGCCCAGCACGCAGGGGCCAGCAGTGGACCGGAGCAGTCAAGCGGGGCTGCGGCTGGATGGCCAGGCCACAGGAGTGGAGCGTGGTGGGCCCCTGGAGCAAAGGGCCAGGCTCCAGGGAAGCCGTCCTGGGCTTGGTGCTCTGGAAGAGGAACAGTGAGCTGAAGAGTTGCCCAAAGAGGAGTGACGCTCAAGCCCAGAGATGGGTGGAAGATGCCCTGGTAATGTTTAACTTTGTTAGTAGTTTTGAATTCTATTGAGGGACCCAAGGAGAAGCACCGGGACTAGCTATTCTGTGAAAGAAGAGTGCAATTCTGCACAGCCTGTTTGATTTGCAAGGACTTTGCTGCTGGCCCAAGGGGAGTCAGGCAAAGGGACTTGGAAGATGTCAGCTAGAACAAGCCAGCTTTGGGACCAGACCAGTTACAGCTGGACTTGAATAACCCAGAAGGGGCTTGAATTTTTAAGCCACCCTACTGCTAGCCCAGGGAAAACCCAGACAGAGACAGGCCATTGCAGGACCAGAGATGACAAAGAAGAAGGCCCAGCAACCCTGCACCCTGCAGTGGGGTGCCAGCTGGCGAGCTGCTTCTGTGCATCTGGGGCTCTCTCTGGGGAGGGACCCTGTAACAACTGGATGTTTCTTTAAATCAATAATATTTTTTTGTTCTGTTTATTTGTCTGGTTTCTGAGCCTTTATGGTGCAATTTTGGTTCATGTGTTCAAGCTTTTTCTCCACAAACATGAAGGCTAGAAACTTTGTTTTTATTAAATGACAGCTGAAAGTCTCACCCAAATCACGTATGTCTCCGAGCTGGGGTTTTAAGAAAAAAATGCTAACTATTGTGAGAGTCACCATAAAATTGTGAGAATATTAACACAGTGTAAATGCGCACAGCATGGCAGTCCCTGCCCCAGAGAGCTTGCAATCTAAACAGATGAGATGGGTAATGGGTGAGAGAAAGGAAGGATTTTTGTCTCTGTTTTACAGATGGGAAACTGAGGCAGGGAGGGATGAAGTGATTTGCCTAAGGTCACATAGGGAGTCTGTGGCAGATCTGGGATGTCCCAATCCAGTGCTGTCACCGAAAGATCAGGAGGTCAGACTAGATGTTCACAGTGCTCCCTTCTGGCCTGACAATCTAGCACCAAAGAAAAAAATGCCCTTACTGTTATTCGTAATAATGCTGTAATTGAATAAAACCAAAGTTTCGTAATCAGACATATTTTGCATCATTCCTGCTGTTTGATTAATCCTTTTGTAGCTGCTTCTAATCCGTTTCACTTCCTGAGTCTCATTCATTTTTGTGTTTGGTTCTCCAATGCTACAGAGTAGTGTTTAAACTTTCATTTTAATTTGTTTTAATTGAAATGGAAAAACATTTCTTTTCACGCTGGATTTGGCAATCTCCATCCCTTATTTATTTAACCAAACCTATATGTTGACAGTCTCTCTTCAAAAAGAACAGGAGGACTTGTGGCACCTTAGAGACTAACAAATTTATTTGAGCATAAGCTTTTGTGAGCGACAGCTCACTTCATCGGATGCATTCAGTGGACTCCACTGAATGCATCCGATGAAGTGAGCTGTAGCTTATGCTCAGATAAACTGGTTAGTCTCTAAGGTGCCACAAGGCCTCCTTTTCTTTTTGCGAATACAGACTAACACGGCTGCTACTCTGAAACCAGTCTCTCTTCAGTTATGAGTAACTTTTCTCTCCTCCCCCCTCCCAGAATTTTTCCGTCTCTAATTACCATTCTCATAAATTGATATTTTTTATAATGGCCACTTTGCATTCCACTCACAGAGGGCTGCAACCAACCTGCTCATCTTTCTGATTAATTAAGGAATTAAAACTGGAAGAAACATGACACCCACAGGTGAATCAGACTCTGGGATGAGGAAGTTCGGGGACAAGGAAGAACAGATGCTCTGTTCTGTTTAGGAAACAGGAGACCTTGGATTGCCGCTCAGCTCAGCTTTGGAAAGTGCTTGGGGCAAGCAGGCTTGGCACTGCCTTCCCCCTTCAGAATGTGATATGTGTCTCAGTTACAGAGCTGGCTGCTCCTCAGTCCCATTTCGGTTCCTCTGAGGGCATGCCTGTAGGTGTCAAGCCTTGCACCTTTCCTGTCCTAGCACAGAATTCTGCCGTTCTCCCGCTCCTAGGCCAGCCCTGCCCCTGGGCTACAGTACTTTGTGTATCCACCATTCTTATCTTGCAGGTCCAGCAGAGTTCAGGTACCCGCAGTTCTTCCCTTGCAGCATTGTATGCAGCAGGATACAATGATCAGACAGCCTCTTCAAGACCAAAGCATTGTTTATTTTAGCAGCAGGAACAAAGCTTTCAGAGTAAAAGAGTTTTAAAACAACAAACAGTTGCCATGCATGTCAACCTCATCTGAAGCCCTACCATCCTGTGATGGGGATGTAGGCAGGTCAATTCTTCAGAGATCCCAGCAGGGTGCTGGGTGTTTCTGGTTCCCCTGAACAATTACTTGTGGCATCTTAGAGACTAACAAATTTATTTGGGCATAAGCTTTCGTGGGCTAGAACCCACTTCATCAGATGCATCTGATGAAGTGGGTTCTAGCCCACGAAAGCTTATGCCCAAATAAATTTGTTAGTCTCTAAGGTGCCACAAGGACTCCTCATTGTTTTTGCTGATACAGACTAACGGCTACCACTCTGAAACCTGAATAATTACTGCCTCTCTCTCGAGATAGGGTCCCGTTTTTATCCTGCCAGAGTTCTTTTGCCCTTCGATATTTGTGGGCCTTCTCCTGGCCCAGTGGGAGCCAGTTTTGGAGGTTGGCTGGAGAGGAGGCAGACTCTAATAGTTCTGGGATTGTCCCTTAACTCTTAAGTGTTTGCCAAGAGCCATTCTTTTGTATCCTGCCTGTTTTACCAGTCAGATGCCTGTCGAGCTAAACCAATATTGTCAGACAGAAATCCCCTCAGTCATCGGGGCCAGCCTACGGTATTCCTAAATTATTGCAGAGCAGCTCCAAATCCATCACATTATGGTCTGTCTGTCGGTCTCCTGTAGCACCCATCACTGCAACAGCTAAGTGCTTACCAGGGAAATGGGATCTCATGTCTTCATGGAGTTTTCTGTTCATTTATCTTCCCTGGTCCAGGTGACTGCATTTGGAATAGACGTCATCAATCTAGCAATCATTCTGGTCATGGTGGAGAGTTTTGCAGTACATCCTGAAGGTGGCCAGTCTCTGGATCGGTCTGGTTTCCTGTAGGAGCCTGTTCCACATCCAAATTCCCCCACTTGGGAACACTTTCTGTCCAGCTCTTGTGAGCTGTGTCCTCAGCTTTGTGACCTGCACATCACAGCTGTCTTGGCACGCTGCAGATGGAGACACAACCACTGATGTAGCTGGGTCCTGACCCACTGATGGCTTTGAAGATCAGGACCAAGGCTTTGGAAGGTTGGTAGCGGTATCCTCTGCTCCACACCGGGAGCGGGGCTGTCTCTGGACTCCTTAGCCCCAGCCTCCCCCTACTCCACACTGGGAGGGGGATTCCTTCACATCTCCCCTTGCTCATAAAAGCACTTTTAATCAGATCCATCACTGAGCCGACCAAATGAGGCCGTTCAAGTCTCTCCTCATTATCCTCAGCCCATGGGCCTGCAAACTGCAGCGTTCAACATGTCACTGCAGTCTGCCAGACTGAGCCCATTTCTGCATCAAAGGGATCTGGGCTGGGGAGGCTCATCTGATGAGATGTTTCACAGCTGGCTTGGGGGTCGAGCATCATGTCCCAGCTCATGCATAATCAGCCTGGCAAGCGCTCCAGATGCCACGGTCAGTCACTGGGGGAGAACAAGGGGCCAGTTACTGCGTGTGATTTTCAGAACTGTCCCCAGTCGCGATGGCTCTGAAACCCCTTTGCGGCATCTGCAGTGCTCGGTAGGAAAACAGACAGCCTTTGGGACAATGCCCTGGAGTTCTCAACCATAGTCCCCGGTGCCCAGCAAACAGATCAGGCTGCTGCTAAGAAATAACCCATGTGCCAGGCTTTCCCGATGGAAGGGGAGAGAGAAGGGGAGAGGGAGGCAAAGAGAAAAAAGGAAAGAAGGGAAGAGAGAGTTCGAGAGAGAAGAATAAAGCAAAAGAGAGAGAGGAGGGAAGGAGGAAGGGAAGGAGGAAAGGAAGAAACTGGTTTTACAGTTAGATGTTTGATGACTGTCCTGCTTGTATGGGGGGAGGATGGAGAGGTGTCTGCAGGCAATTACAACCCATCTGGGTTCTGACATCTGACTGGCCCAGCTCCCAGCAATCACTCTCACACAGAAACATGAGGCAGATTGATCACTAGGTCTTTCACACTTCACTTTCTGCCCAGGGCTTAACTCTTTCAGGCACCACGGGTGGCTTGGGCCGGGCGGCTGTCCTTTCCCTGGCATGGGCTCCGCGTTGCTAATGAACTGGGCCGGAAATGAGCTGGCGCACGGGACACAGAGCCAGCTGTTGGGTTAGGAGTTAGTTGTGGACTGCAGGACTTCATAGAATCAGAGAATCATAGAATATCAGGGTTGGAAGAACCTCAGGAAGTCATCTAGTCCAACCCCCTGCTCAAAGCAGGACCAATCATGCCTGCAGGTTCTTCTCCCCTTATGGAAATGCATGTTCAGAGTAAGCATGGCAGATGTGTTGATTACGGTCAGGATCTGGCCGGTGCCAGGGACCTTGGATTAGTTAGATGGGGTGGATGCTGAGTGCCTAGTTACTGAGATTAAGGTGGGTGCCTCTGAGCTCTGTTGACCACAGTGGCCCACAGCACTGCACTGCCCAAACTCTGGTCCAAAGACCTTTTTGAGCATGCACCAGGCTCAGGGTAAAACCTGGATTGAGTCTCTGGGGCCAAGGCTCTTCGGAACAATCCAAGCCCTGCACAGGAATCTGGAGATAAGCGGGAGGGAGGAAGTCCCTGGCTGTTGAGGGAGAGCTCACTACACATTTCCATCACACAGAGGAGGCAGAATCTATTGGAAGGAGAAATCAAATACTGCGGGCAAATGCAGCATCCTGTTCCTCCCCAAAGATGCCAGCTAAGTCAGGTGCATGGGGAACTTTGCAAGAGCATATAAATGCTTAGAGAGGCAACAGATCCTAGTGGGCTCAAGGCAGGAATAGGAGGCAGGGATCCCGAGTTTTAATCCTAGCTCCAATTCGCTGGCTGACCTTGAACAAGTCACTTCCTCTCTCCAACACTGCCAACCCTGAGCGTTCAAAATTCAGACCCTCAGAAATCACGAGACTGACTTAAACATCATGAAAACTTAGACTATATTTCCTCTTCTTTCTACTTGCCTGTTGGTTTTGGAACCCTTCAGGCTCAAATTTTCCAGCTTTACTCCACAACGGTGGGGGCTAGAAACTTACTTTAAAAGCAAAATGCAAGCTGCGATTTGCAGAAAATCACAGGACTCCAGAAGCCGGGGCTCCAGATCTCACGAGAGTCCTGATAAACTGTGAGAGCCAACTGCTCCATCTGTAAAAGAGGGATGATGAATTCGTGATTCTGCCCCGTCATCCAGCAGGATTAGTTAATGCTTGCAAAATGCTTTGAAGATGTCAATTAGAAATCATAGAAATGTAGGGCTGGAATGGATCTCAAGAGGTCAGCTTGTCCAGTCCCCTCACACTGAAGCAGGATTAATTATACTTAGACATTTCCGGACAGGTGTTTGTTTAACCTGTTCTTAAAATTTGCTCGTGAATATATTTTCCAAAGAGCTCAGGGCTGGATTTTTAGCTGCTTAAAACCCAGAATTGGAGCTTCTCAAAAGAGCCAGTAGTACCCAACACGCTGCTGCTTCTCATACGCAGACATCAGAGCTCAGCGTCCAGTTTCCGTAACTGGAGGATAACCTCTGTATCTGGGGAGGCCAGGCATTGCAAACCTCCCTCCAGATGTCGAGTCGGGCACTCTGCCACCGTGTGCGCGATTGTCTGCAGCGCTGCCCCACAGTCACAGCGTGGAGAGGAAACCCGGCCAATCACCTCCCATGCTGAACTCTTCTGAAAATTTGGCCCCACCTGCTCTCGCTATGACACACCCCTGATGGCTGTATTTTCCTTGCTGCAGTCCTGGAGTTTGAACATTTCACCTACCGGCAGGGAGGGACCCTTGGGTTGACACTCCAGTGTTATCCTATGGCTTTCCCCCTGCATGGCAGGTGCAATGGTAAGGCAAGATAAAGAGACTCCGTGCAGTTCTGCAAGTTCATTGATAACAGGCTATTAATTCAACAGCTCGCATGGTCCTCCCTGTGCAGCTATAGGGCAAAAAGGCACTTGCAGGGCACACAATTAAAGAGATGCATATGACCCTGAGGCTGCTCTTTCGCCCAGCCCTAGCCTGGCCAGACAGGCTGCTGTTAATGCTACGAAGTACCAAAGCTTAATTAAAAGTCAGCCAGCCTGGTGGGCTATGGTAGCTGGCACCACAGGTTAATATCACACCAGCCTGAGGAGCTGGCTTAGGTTAGAAGGAAATTTGCTTTCGTAGGAGAGCCCGGGTGCTGGAGGGCGGGCTGCAGGTCTGCCACAGGTCGGGGCAGAAGCACATGAGCAGAGCCTGCCATTACACCTGCCTCCGTCCACGGCTCTCAGCTCCTTGCTTCCAGGAGAACCCAAACTAGCTGGCACACAAATGTAAATGTAAAAATAACATATCGGCCCCATTGCAGCTGGATAGAGGTTGGCTGGTTTCCTTAGGGACGGAGCGTTGCTATGTTGCACTCGCTGAAGAAAGCTCCTCGGATCAGGTGACTTGCCTAGCGTGCCAGAGGAAGCAGAGTTCTCTAGCGATTAGAGCAGGGGGCTGGGACTCAGGAGACCCGGGCTCTGTTCCCGGCTCTGCCACTGGCCTGCTGGGTGACCTTGGGCAAGTCACTTCACCTCTGTGTGTCCGTTTCTCCTTCTGTGAAGGACAGGGAGTTGTGAGGGTTGAGTCATTAACATGCTAACATCAAAGGCCCTAGAGATGGGACTATGTGGCACCCGTGCAACTACACCGACTGTTTTACGCACCGACTCAGGGGGGTTGCCCATTGTTTCCCCCTCACTTCCCATGGCCTGCTCTGAAGCATCACAATCTAGGCCACCAGACCTGCCATGCGGAGAAGGGGATGGTGCCATGAGCCCTTTCCATCCAGCAGCAGAGGTTGGATTGCGGCCTCCCCCGTTGGCTAGGGCTACAGTCCTGGAGAAGAGTCATGTCTCCCCGGTCTCTAAAGCACCCAGACTGAGCCAGCTCTGCCGGCTGCATTGATGGAGCTGGTCATGTGTTGGCTTGGTGTTTTGGCTGTCTGAGCATGGCTCCTGCGTCACACAACCCCTGCCCTCCGTCCCCAGTCCCTTGGCCATGGGGGAAGGCAGCTACGGTAACTGGGAACCCTGTAATGAAAACACAAAGCCAAGCTTCAATAAATAATGGGGGAAGGGGAGATTAAAAAAATCTGATGGAGGAGAGGACAGGTGGAAGGCAGCCCTCTCCTTGCGAGTTACCGAGTCAGAGCAAATGGCACTCCGATGCTAAAGCTGTTTGTGGAACAGGACTGGAAAGGAAAGGCAGTACTGTCCAGCAGCCGGCGTATGTGTGCACACGAGGACTCCTCTCCTGTTGGCTATGGTATTCCCTTTCCGTTCTAGTCCTAAATTGCCCTGTGGCATTGCTGGGTGCTGTAAATCAGATGCCAAGTTCTGCCTCAGAGGTGGCTGCATTTTGGTGGTGGAAATGATGATACTTAGCATTCGGAAGGTGCTTCACAGATTCATCCGCTAGGAGCTGCAGTAGGTGGCTCCCGGCTTCCCCCCAAGCCTCACCCATCCCACATTTGCTAGGAAAGCAATTCCCAGGGGCCGTTTGCTTCATTCTACCTTGGAACCCAGATTTGTCACTACTGAGCAGCCAGATTCCCACCTTCAGATATCCAAGAACCTTCCCCAGCATGGTCACATGCCCACATGCAGGAACCCGACCTCCCCAAATCCAGCTGGATCTCTAGAGACATGCAGATGGCACCCCCGGACTCAGCAGCCACCGGCTGGTGCATCCTGCTGCTTCGGACTTGTTGTCCTTTGGGCAGAACAGCAAAGCCCCTGCCCTGGAACGGAATGCGGAGAACCAGCAACAGAACCAGCACCCTGGTCACTGTAAATCCAAGCAGTTCCCCCCAAAGAGGGCTGGTTGAAGGAAGCAGTGACTAATTAGTAGATCAGCCTGGGCTTGGGAAAGCTAAGGAGCTAATTAGCCATCAACTGCAAGAGTAGAAAAGAGCACAGGAAGGACGTGCGAGGAGTAGTGGGAGGCCAGCTGACCGGTTGCCCACCTGCCCACCTACCTACCTGTAGGGCCAGGGCAAAGGGAGATTTTTGCGTGCAGGGATCTCTTCTCGCCGACGAAAGGGGATGCCTATGTCACTGTAAAGAGAATTCCTGCCTGGGCAAAGGCAGCAGCTCACGTACCCCTGATGTCATGTCGCTCGCTGGCTCTGAGCTGTTACCTGGAGACATGTTCAAGGCCGCTCTCCCATACGGAAGTGATAATGGGATTGGGCCGTGTGTGTGACAGAGACACTTGGTAGGGCATTTATTGATGTAGCATTGTGGGTGTTCGTGGCACTAGGTTAAATATGCCAAAGCAAATAAGGCTCTGAGGTGTCATGGAGCTAAGAAGCAAAAGGCACCAGGTGCTGGGTCAGTAAATGATCATATCATAGAGAGCACACAGCTAGGGGTTAGTTCGGCCAGCGTTAGAAAAGGCCTTGCACCAAAGCTCTGGACCCAAACACCTGGCTTCAGGGACATCCAAACCCTGCCCTAGCCAACCTCATCTCTGTTTCTAGGGTGGCCTTTGGCCTGTGAGTTGTGGGGAAAGCTCAGCTTCTCCTCTCCTCCCTGACTCTTGGGAAAACAAATTCTTTGCTTTTTTTTTTTTTTCATGTAAATTCAGAGCTGGTGAAAGGTGACGACTGACAGCTCAGGAGAGTGGAAAGGGCTCCTCGTATCCACCAGATGAGCAGTGGGGAAGGTTCCGCCGCACTGGTCTGGACACGCTACCGATATTGTTCTGATTCTACTGATTATAGTAGCATTGAGAGGCCCTAACCCAGCTCCATTGTGCTAGGCACTGTACATATGCACGGTAAGAGACAGTCCCAAAGCACTTACTGTCTAATAGACTAGACAGACCAGGAGGGGGAGAAAGGGATTATGGAGAGGGGACCTGAGTGGCACTGATCTGCCCAAGGTCACACAGCTGGTCGTTGGCAGAACCAGGACTAGCCCTTAGGAGTCCCAGTCCAGTGCCTTAACCATAAGGCCATCCTTCCTCTCTGCCTCCCCTGTGAGCGATAGGCTTGTTCAGTCTCCGTGACCTGTTTAATCTTTGACTTCTCTCTTCAGTGTGGAAACCCCCTTCTTGCTGGTAACTGCTCGATGGCCCATCGAATTCATTTCACACAGGCTGCCCTTTCCTCGCTACCGCTGTGAGCTAGCTCCAAACAGCTGCCTAGTGGCTAGAGATGCCATTCTCTGTCCCCCTGCTCCATCCAGTGCCACCTTCCTTGACAGCAGGATTCCTAGAGTCGGTACCTCCAGGGGAAAAAGATTCTGTTCACATCCCCCGTCCGAGGCCAAGCAGACGAACCTTCCCCCGGCACAAGCTGGACGCTTCCTGCTTTTGACAAGTTGTGGATTGCTCGCCACTTCCTGTTAAGAGTGAGCGCCTGTGCTCGGCCGTCTGTCCATTTCTATATCCAGCCGTAAGCCTGTCTGTCCATCACCCGCTTGTCCCTTTTCATTATTGACCTCACCTCTGCATTTACCCATCCATCTTGCTGACCATGCAGCTGTCCGTCTGGCCATATGCTTGTTGCTCTGTCCCTCTGCATCCATCACTCTGTCAGTCTAGTTCTATCTGTCATATGCCTGGCTGTCCTCATTATTCATCACTTGCTCCTCAGTATCTATTTATCCATTTTACTCTCTGTTCATCCATTTATCTAGATGTCTGTCTTGGGTATGTGTGTGAAGGAAATGTTGCATCCTTGTTTAAGTGACATTTGGAATCTTCTCCAGGGTGCTGCCTTTCCCCATGAGTCATCAGCTGCAGTATCAGATGAAGAAAATTCAGTGTGCCTGAGGGGAATTGGCTGGCTCAGCAAGTTGGGGATGGCCTATCTTGGAGCCCTTTTGCCTCTAGATAACCTGCTCAGATCCATCCTAGCAGGCTCACAGTGACCGAGAAGTGTTTGGCTGTTATAATGCTGGAGAAAAAAACCTTGCTGGGTAGACAGAAAATCTGGCTGTTTATGAAATGAGTTTGTTGGGGCTCAGCCCAATTCACAAGAGAGACATGTCCACATCATAACTGGCTGCCTTAGCAGAGAAGCCATGGACTAAGTGGAATTGGGAAGCTGAATTCTTTATTCACTCCCCCTCCACTGCTCCCTGTTTAAGTGGTCCCTCCCGGACAATTGCAGAGAGAGCAGGTCAACAAATTTATTTTCTGTCCTGTGACAAATTTAGCGATTTCAGAAATAACAACAATAATAATGAATCATCCCAAATTGGGACAAAACGCCAAAATTTCAATTTTTGTGTCTGTGTGAAACAACATTTGTTTAAAAAGGGTTTCGGGTTAATCACTGGGATGTTGATTCTTTCTGGCTTTTTTTACTCTAATATAAAATAAATTAAATTTTGAAATGAAAAAATCCAAACTTTGAACTCTAAACGTGCCAAACAGGCATTTTCTGCTGGAAATCTCTGGATGAAAATTTTCCCGCTAACTGTAGTTGTAGAATGCATGCTGATGGAGGGAAGTTTGTGTAACCAACGCTAGAGGAGAGTGCCTCTTTGTCCCTCATAGTGGCTGGTCCATCAAAGAGGTTGAGAAGTCTGTTATGGCTTCCTGCTAATAGACTTACTCCTTTAGGTCAGGTGTTTGAGACTTATTCATGCAGCAATAAAGGTCTATGGGTTCAAATTCTGCTAGCAGCCCAAGTAGGGTTGGTTATAAAAATGGTGCTTATTTTAAGGCATGAGAAGATTTCTGTCTCCAAGATGGTCAGGCTGGTACTTTCCAGTCGTGTTATATTCACACCAAAGAACTAAGAGCAGGCTGTTCTGAGCTATAAGTTCCACACCGTTCCCTGCTCTGGTCTAAACAACTCTGAGACGGTAATTAGCTCTCCTACAGGAACAAGGGGAGGCTTCTTACTTAGCCCATCAGATGTTTAATTTCTGTTGCCTTTCTGGCAGCACCATGCAGCATAGGAAGTTGTTCCTCGTTGTTCCTGGCTGGCTGCTGTTGGGACATCCAATGCTGCATATAGACATACAGGCTGGAAAAAAAAAAATCGATGTTATTCTGGGTGAGTGGAGAACTGCGGCATTTGGGCCTGTAAACTCTTTGACATTTCAGTGCTTGTTCCTCACATGAAGAGAGACTGCCAGCAAAAAATGTACACCGTAAAAGAAGAAATAAATAGAAACCTTGGTTGCTTGTCTCAAATGATCTCATCAGCTTCTGTGAACTGCTGGCATCAGCAGTCATACAATGTAGGTGATGCCACACCAGATCAGACCACTGGGCTGTCTCATTCAATAACCTGCCCACCACCCTTAGAGTTTAAAAATGTTGGTCATCTCATGAAACATGAGTTAGTCTCTTCCAGGCTGCAAAACTGAACATGGGCCAAACCAAGGAAGAGAATAAACGAGCTCCTTACACGCAGACAAATCTTGAAAAAGAATTCGGGGCTTTTGTTAAGGTTTTTTTGTTTGAGGTTCTTAGTTCTCATGCGGAATGCTGGATTGAGAATCGCTGAAAGTGAAACCTATTTATCCACAGAACAGATGCAGCATGGGCAATGGCCGCCATGATATACCAAATCACAGCTGGTCTTAAACAGGAGGTATTTATTAAAGAACACAAGCTAAGACTACAGCACAGACTTCCACCACACAGCTTGAATTCCAGCTTTGTCACCCTTGTTTACCAGGGATTACATCCTGTCTGGAATTCTACACAGCATTCAGAGACAGATGGTGGGTATTATACTGTAAGTACATATTATTACAACAGCAATGTAAGCTTTCCCGAAGCCACCCCTGATCAGGGGCCTCACCTCTGATCTAGAGGGATCACCTAGATGATGAAGAGATTATTTTGGGGCAAGAAAGAATTGCTTCTGGAGAGAAGATAGCTCAGTGTGCATGGGATGTGTGTCACAGTTCAGGGAAACCACACCTGTATTCCCACTCTGTGGTCCCTTGAAGGCACCCACTCTAGGCTCCAGGCTCCTCAGCCATCACCTCTCTTGGGCAGAGACTGACGTCTCTCTCCGAATGGACTGGGATTTTTCCAGGCTGTGCCATTCCCTGCCTACGCTCTGATACTGCCAGCCAGCCAGGCTGCCTAAAAGTCCAGCGCCTGTTCTTTGCTTTCTCTTCAGAGGCTATAAATAGCAGAATTGTAGCAGTTATGAGTTACCCCACAACTCTTTTTAAGCAAGCACATTTATGCTTAAGGGGAAAGTATTATAGATAAAGCATATTACAATCAATAAGAAAACCACACATAGCAATAAATTTACCAGAGATCACCCCCCTGACCCCCGGACCCCACAACTCCAGCAGGGGTGATTGTGTGAGACAGTCCGTCAAACCCCACCAAGTGGTTTTTATCTGGTTGCAATTTTGTAATAGCCTCAGCTCAATCCAAGCACACCAATCAATAGTTAATCTTTCCTTTATACAGCTTGGGCCTCTTCAGAGCCTGGGAACAATGGTCAATGGTCCTTTCCCAGGTGTAACAGCAAATAACTGGGTTTTGGCATAACTGGAGGGGGGTGAATTTGCATTCACTTCCCCCTAGAGAGTCCCACTTAACTCTGTTTGACCCAAAAGTTCATTCTTGGCCAGCCCATTGTTCAACAGAGACTTTTGACACTCATAACGCTTCCCAAGGTTTACACTGGCCATGTCTCCCCTCTAGAGAAGTTACGTGCAATCCCACAATAATACATGAATTTTGCATTTCTAATACAATGGACTCTAAAGATTCTGCAACTTAATTCAATAAGGTTTTTCAAGGATGAAATCGCCATATCTGTCCTGGTGGGTATCCTGCACAGGCAATGAAAGGGTTAAGGTGGGCCTGAGAGGACACTTATGTTACCTGGCTGCACCTGGAGTCTGAGACAGACTTAATTAAAGATGAAGCCCAGCTAGGGAGGGAGCTGGTGGTGACTATAAAGGGAGTTAGAAGGATGTTGCAGGGAATAGATGGAAGGACTCTGAAGCCTCTCACTTGGCATTAGCAAGTGGAAAGAATAGGAGGGTCCAGGAGGAAGCCCAGAGGGAACAGTTGGCCAAGAGTTTCTCTCCTGAGCAGAGAAGCGGGGGGTGGAGGGGGGGGCGGCAGGAGAGATTCGGAACAGCCACCTTGTGGGAGGCAGGCTCCATTGGTGAGCCCTGATAGGCGGGCAGGATGTGGGCTTCCAGAAGGAGAGCTGTGGGAGGCATTCAGCTGAGGAACAGAGAGGGATGCCTGAGGAGGGCAGAAGCGGGTTTACATTCTAATTTGGGATTCTGATGTGGGACTCCCAGGGCGAGCTCGGAGAGTCCTGGCCCTGAGAGAAGGGAGAACCTAGAGAGGTTGTGGGGAGAAGACCTGAAAAAGACCCACTGAGAGGAAGAGGTCCAGGGAGGCAGCAGCCGAGACAGGAGAAGAGGCAGACCACCATGGGGCCAGAGCAATCATCAGCAGGGGGTGCAACCCCCCCAGCCATGAGGAGAAGTTCCTGCGATGAGTCACCTCCTCTGCAGGTCTAAATGACATGCTTGTGCTATAGCTCCAGCCGGTTCCCAGCTACTGTCCATGACTACTGAGCCAAAGATCTACCTTCAGATACCTCACTAGTTAATCACTTCTCTACGAGACACACTGGATTCATTTGTTATACAGGAGTTTGGGGTCAGTTGGTAGCAGGCAACCCAGAGCAAGCTGGAGTCTCTGAACAAGCCAGGCTCTGTCCAATGCTGGTTGATATGTGGTGGCCCGGGATCCATTTGTACATGCACCCAAAATAATCTCCATTTTAAATGACATTATGGGTTTGACTTAATTGTGGGAATTGCCGGATATGTCAGATCTAAGGATACAAATCAGCATGGAGAGGTCCAAAATGTGACCTATTTTAAAAATTAAACTTTGTTTTTGGGGCCTGCCCAGCTGGAGACATGTATGGAAGATAGTCTGAAAACCACAGCCCCCCTCCCCACAGTAAATCAAAAGTTAAATCTTATACCCATCAGCATTAAAAATACCCACAGTCTTCAACCTTTGGCCTCACATGCTGAGGCAGGAGGGGAGAGCTGACCTTGTTTTCCCAGAATGCACTCACACATAGCCGGGCAGCGGGGTAGGGTGAGAGCGTGCCGATGTGGGTGAAACAAGGTTACGCCTCTCCTTGGATGTGCTGAGCTGAGGTAGTTGTGTAACTGGGTGGCTGAACGTGTTGGAGTCGAGCTGTGATGCACGTGGTTATCGAACATGGTGTTACTAGCCTCATCCTCTTCCATGGCGTGGGCCAGAATCCACAAAGTCAGGATTATGCCACAAAAACATGAAGGCTCGGAGACGTCCCTGGTTCCTTTGCCGTCAGGCTGCCTCGAAGGGTGAAGAATTACAGTGCCAAGAACGACCAGAGCTCGGCCTGCCTCCGAGAACACGCTAGGAAGGGCAAGCAGAGAAGCAGAGCGAGGGGCGGACACCTGCGCGCCCAGGCTCTGAACAAAGCCAATGCCGGAGCTTAATCGGGACCAGGTTGTCCAGCTCAGGAGCGGAGCTGCAGCCCTGCGGAGGTCCCCATTTTGCATGCTCTGCTTGGTTCTTCAGTGTCAGACATGTGCTGAGTCCAGGAGCGACAGCACAACCGGTCAGTGACAAGAGGCACGTGGAGTATTGCTCTTGTAACCCAGTGCATACGTCGGAGACAGGCAGGCGTCTTTTGTGCCTCATCCCCCCTGTACTAACATCAGACAATAAACAGACCCTAGAAGCAAGCATCTCTCTCTGTCCAGTCATGCCTGAGCTGTAAACACGCCGTATAAACTTGATGCCCAACTTGAGTCATGGAAATGAATTAACCACGCAGTGGCCACCTGCATCTTTAGCTCTTGTTCTGAATCTCCTGCTTGTTTGTTGTTTTTGGTTTGTTTTGTGGGTCCAAGCGATGCAAGTCTCACCAGCAGTTCCGAGCAAGGTGCTGATTGTGTGCCAGTGACCCCTGCCAAGAGACAGGCTCAGCACCTGTAAGCAAACGCCCCTCCGCCTCCTGTCCCACACAAGCCACCAGAGTTCTTGCACGGCCTTAACCCAGCTAAGCCCACTGCTTGAGTGGCGTGTTGGAATTGCAGCAGGCTTTCTACCGGCAGTCAGGTTATTTTCTGGGGGTTCATTCATCTTCACACTGTATTTATTGAGAGGAAAAATTAAGTGCGCAGTCACACAAAGGTTTTCACTTCCTTCTATGCTAATAATAGCATTTTATGCTTACAATGGCAACTTCAGCCCAAGGCTCTTCAAGTGCTTTGGAAACGCAGGTCCCTATGATGCCCTGGGAGGTGGGGGAGTACGTCTTTGACAAGCAGGGAAACTGAGGCATGAAGAGACCTGTTGTCCGATTTTTTTCAGACTGATATAAATGGGTGTCATGAAGTGTTTCCTTGTGCTCCCCTGTGTGTCTGTCCAGATTCACTTTCGGCTAAGGACTTCTCGACACTTGGAAATTTACTGAAATAACTATTCCAGAATAATTATTCAGGAATAGTTATTTTGGTGGAAGCACCAGCGCGGACATTCTCATTCCAGACTGAGAGCTATTTTGGTCAATTGCCAAGTAGGCAAGCCCTTAGATTATAGTGTCTTTTGGGGCAGGGGTCATCTTTTTGTTCCATGTGTGTACGGTGCCTAGCACGGTGGGGCCCTGGGCCATGGCTCGAGTGCTTAGGTGCTATTGCAGTACAAATAATAATATAATAATAATTAATTATGGGTACTCAACAGCTCTAAAAATCAGGTGCTAAGTGACATGCCCAAGGCCACATAATAAGTTAGAACAAGGGATAGAACCCAGAAAGCATCAAGTTTCTGCTCTGACCATTAGACCTCATTGCCACTAAAAGAGCTAGGCCTTTCCCCATTCCGGTGATGTAAGATCAACCATCATTTTTGCAACCGACTAATGCATTATTAATCCATTAGCCAATGGATAGCCTGATTTTTTTAATAGATAATCTCCAGTTTCTGATCACTAATGAATAATTCCTGCAATTCATTACCAGAGTAAAGAGTATTGGTAATTGGGAACAGATGAGTAGCGATAATGAGCGATTAGCTGCTATTGTAGTCTCCTGTTGAATATGTGCTGGGGATTATAGTCTTTTTAATGTATCATTGAGTAACTAATTAATGATGAACTAGTAAATAGCAGGAGTCAGGATTAGCATGACAGTGATTCACATATGTAGAGGTGAGACCACAGTTGTGTCAGTAGCACTGACCATGAGGGGCCGAAGGAGGTTTGCTTGGTTAAACGGGCTGATTGCCATGTGGCTGTCAAAAAATAATTCCGTGAAGTTTCATTGAGGAGGCATGAGCTGCTCTCTGTGTGACGTGACTTGATGAGATGCTTTGCTTGGGTTTAAATAAGAATTCACAAGCATCCTGGAGCTCCAGAGTCTGTGAGTTTCTCCAGCCGGTTTTATAGGCTTCCAAAACTCGTTTGAATTCATGAACGTTTTACTCTGGTTGCTTAGATTTCTCCCACCCGAAAGCTTGATTTGAGTCAAAATATAGAACTCCTAGCTAATGGGCAACCTGTCGTCTGCATTAGGGAACAGAAAGGACCCCACCAAAACTACACCGGCAACACTGAGTGCCCGGTGCATGTTGGTATACCTGAACCAAAGCTCCAATCCAGCCACCGGATTTGCAAGGGAGTTCAGCCTTTAGGGACCCATATCCATGATATAGATGGGGCCTGATCCTGCTCTCACTTACACCATTTTTACCCCAGTGTACCACATTGGCTACAGTGGACTCACTCCTGATTTACAGCAGTGGAAATCAGTGAATCAGGCTTGCAGTGCCGTGTTGCCCAATATAGTTTTCCCCCTCTGCTCCTTTCTTCATAGTCTCTCCTCAGTGGAACATGCACCAGATCACCTCTGAGTCAAACTTTAATTTATGGTTTCTTTCTAGGATTGTAGCACCAAATACAGCACCAAATATAGGTGCTAGGATTGTAGCACCAAATACAAATATAGCAGCCTTCGCCTTGGGGGCTGCACAGACACACAGTAAGAGATGATCCCTGTCCCAAAGAGCTTGCAGTCTAAATAGCCAAGAGAGACAAATGGTGGGAGGAGAAACCATCTCAGAGAGGGGAAGTGACTTGCTCACTCGTGTTTGCCTGGTTTCAAAACCAGACAAAAAAGCCTCCTACAGCCTTGGTTTTAAGCCCGGTCCTCGGTATTCTGTTTAGTTTAGGTTTTCTCTGGGGCTATTGTGAGAAGAGGATTGGACACTCGTTTTGTTCTGTATTTTGTACAGTGCCTTGCACAATGGAGGCCTGGTTCATGACTGCGGCTCCTAAGTGCTGCTGCTATAGAAACAATACATAATAGCAGAGTGTGAGGGTCCTAGCCTACGGGCTTGTTTGGGGAAAGCATCCCAGGCCAAACTGATCCAAGGTGTAGCCCCACCGGAATGAACGGCATAACACCAGGGAGGAATCTGACCCCCGGAGAGCAATCAGTGTTGAAGAGGTGATGCTGAGAAGGCAGCCATTTAAAAAAGAGAAAGAGAGAGAACCTGTACAAGGGAATGGGGATTAGGGAAGTTTCCGCTAACTCTGCAGTTGGGAAGTTTGGCTTGCACAAATACGGGGCACTGGAAAATCTGAGCTGGGGCCGGGGGAGATGGGGAAGGAACTGACTTCTGCTTTCTGATAATGGTTACTGCTGCAGCAAACAAAGGGCCTGCCCGGCAGCTCGCTGCTTGTGAGTCATCCTGGGCAGATAGCTCTGGCGGCTGCATGGGAATGACCCACGCTCATCAAAGCAGCTTTCCTTTAAAGGCAGTGTCTGAATTATGGACTCAGCGGAGGCTGTGTTTCGTCTGGCTCGGTTAACAAATGCAGTTGTGCTGATTGTTAGGCGCTGATGGGGAAGAACTGCAGAAGGAGATGATAGTGTAGAAACTTGGGCTTCCAACCCTCCCCGGTCCCCATCCTGGCCTGTCATCTTGCTTCAGAGTTAAAGAAGCAGGACACCTCTTCTCGCATTATTGCTCTTTGTAAAGAGATGGGAAGCGGAGAGAGAGGAGAGGAGGAAAAGAACTGAGGCACAGGGGGACAGAAGAAAGGATGAGGGAAGAGACCAGTGATGTGGCGCTGCAGACATCGGTCTGACTCTCCACCTTACTCAGCCAGAACACCCTCAGTCTTGACCTGCCATACCCTGGAGCTACTCCCATTACATTCCTCCTTTGATGGAATATTCTGTGCTTCCCAGCCAATGCTGTTGTTGATGGCCTTTTGCCCTGGTGAATTGCTGCCGTGTTCCGCCCCAGAGGTGGCTGCATTTGTATCGCGGGTTAAGTGATTCCCTCTATAGTTTGTTCGGCTCTCTGGGATGATTGGGACAGGCCATTATGTAACTCAGGATAGATCTACACTGCAATTAAGCACCTGCGGCTGGCCTATATCGGGTGATTTGGGTTCAGGCTGTGGGGCTGTAAAATTGCAGAGTCGGGCTGGAGCCTGGGCTCGGAGACCCTCCCCCACCCTGCCTGCGAACCCAAGTCAGCTGACATGAGCCAGCCATGGGTGTTTAACTGCCGTGTAGTTATACCCTCTGATATTACCTGCAGCAGGGTCTCTTTACCAGGCAGCCCCTCTGCAGACATGCATTAGCAGAGCTCTGCACCTATCTCAGTGTCACCCCTCCCCATCCCCTTGCATTGTTGCCCATAGCTAATGAGTGAAGGAAGAGTCTATTCTTCAGACCAAATGGCTGGATGATGATATCTGCAGCCAATTTCCAGCTTCACAGAGCAGAACGATTTCTATTTAGCTTGGTAAGGAGCACAGAAAACTCTGCTCCCCGAAGGTTACGTTCTCTGTGCAGACAATCGCAGGTACTTGGCTCGACTCGCTCCATGAAAGGCCAGCACACCTGAATTTCATTAGTAGATAGGGAACTAGAAACCCCTTCCTGAATTCATTAGCCTGGGTCTGTTGGGAGTCAGGGGATCTGTCTGTCAGCTCCGCAAAACTGCAAGATCCCAAGGGACTCTCCTACGCAATCTCGCTCATTACTCTTTGGTCCTGGGAGAGCATTTCTGGGGACAGAAATGGAGTCTGTGCTCTGGGTGTGTGGCCGTGGCAGGATTGTGGCCGCGCATTTGTAAATGGATTAAGCCAGTGAGAAAGGGGGTCCCTCTGCTTGCCAGGCAGAGATGATGGAACACCTTGCCCGCTCCATCTTCCCAAACGAGGGATGAGATTTTGGCAAAGGCACAATGGCAGTTACACGCATGTTGCACTTAGCTTAGATGTACATTCAACATGCCCTTTGAAAGCCAATGGGAGTTAGGTGCCTAACTGTTATTTATACCTTTGAACATCTCCCCCTTTGGTGCAATTAGCCCCCGAAACGATGCATTTAGGGGCCTAAATGCTGGTTTAGTTGTGTCATTTTAGGAATGTGAGTTTGAAACCTAGGCCCTGTGTAAGATACACTTGGTTGGCCACGAAGTGACAACACTCAGCAGCTAATAAAGGAAACCTTTTGGCATTCAGTGTTGGAGACGCAGCTGGTGGTCCTCAGCTGGTGTAAATCAGTGTAGCTCCACTGATGTCTAGGAATTGATGCTGATTTACACCGGCTGAGGAGCTAGTCCTGGGCATTTAGGTTCAGTTAAAAGTCCATGCACAAAGACAAACATTGCATTGTTTGGAAAACCAGCAGCATCAGCCGCAGTGTCCTGGGCCAATTCCAACTCAGGTGATTATTAACTGTCCACTTAAATGGCCCTGGGCGTTTCATTCCCACTGTACAGCACAATGCCGCTGAGTGATCTTAAGCAGCTAACGCATTTCATCCCAGCTCTGCCCGCCTTTCAGCAGGGGGTGAAGCGATTCCCGTGTCTGCATAGAACTAAATCCTCAGCTGTGCTGAGCATTTGCTAAGTACCAGCAACCTTTGCTGAAACCAACCGAACTATGGATGGGAGGCAGGCACTCGATATCTCCCAGGATTTGGTCCATGGCTGCTGAAATCCTTTGGGACAAGAGCCATTGGGGAAAAGGGCGGATTATCCTATTGTTGTTCTCCTTTAGAGGTGCTGGATTAGCGTGGCTGCTGCATGGGCTTGAGTGCCGGCTGAGTGCACCACCCCCTGAATCTCTGCGCTTGTGTCTGGAACGCTCCTCCCGCTCAGTTCTTTGTAATCAAACAGTCCTGGAACATACCTGGAAGAAGCAGCCAAAAGGCATCAAATGTTGATGAGACTCTGCCAGCTAGAGAAGCTGCAATTAAAACAAAATGATTAATTGCAGACAGTGAGTGCATATAACGTTCCAGTAATAGGAACGGGACTAGGGCATGCATGGAGCCCATGGAGCTTCTGCATGCATCACTAGAGCTGTGGCAGATTTACGGCTGTGTAAAGGACAGCAGCATTTGTCCCATGGGGAAGGAGGGAATGGATTCCCTATTGATCCAAGTGCCCTGTTGGCTTCAGAGATGTGAGATACTTGGCCGGAGCATTCCCTGTTGGCCAGGAAATGGAGACGGTTTGCTAGGACTGATGCTCTTATCCATGGTTCCTGGAACATCTAATCGGCTAGTGTCCCATGGTTGCTGGATGCCTGGGCGTAATTGCTTTTGTTTAGCCATTCCATATGTGGGAGTGTGGTGTGGTGGACAGGGTGTGGGCCTGATTGTGGAGACCTGAGTTTTAGTCCTGGTTTTGACCAGCGTGGTCTAGTGGTGGGAGTCTGGAGGTCTGGGTTTTCATTTCAGCTCTACCACTGACCTGCTGGCTCCCCTTGAGCAAGTCATGTCTCCACTCGGTGCCTCCATTTCCTTATCTGTAAAATGGGGATAATGGTACTGATGTTCTTTGGAAAGCGCTTTGAGCTCTAAGGATCTCTCCAGCCTCCATGTAATTTCCCTTGTGGTAGAGAAGAGACAGGACTGGGTTGTCACAAATATAAAGGGATTCTTTTATTGATGTTGCTGGTCACAAAACAGACGCCTGTTGGTCTCTCCATTGCCTAGACTAACAGGCTGTGCTGTCTGGTGTCACCTCACAGGGTCTCCTTAAGTCTGACCTGAATTCAGCAGTCAGAGAGAGGACTGGGGACTGCACTACTCTCCTTGGCCAAAGAAACTCCCACTTCTCCCCGCGGGCTCCCGTCTCAGGCAGGAGCCTGAGTTCTGCACCTGCCCTGAAGCTCGGCAAACCTGAGCTCTGCCGGAGCAGCGGGGGAGGCGAGTTGCAATGCCTTCAGGGAGCATCACCCAGAATGCCTTGCTCCGGGGGACCCTGCAAGAGAGCCACAGTTCTTGGGGTGGAGGGAAGTTGCTTGCAGGGCAGCTAAGACGTAAGTCTGCAGACCTCAGCCAGCATCTGCAGAGGGCACATTGCTAGGAGCTGTAAAAAGCTCCCAGCCACTCCCTTCTCACCTGCGATAGACACTTCAGCCTGCAAAGAAACAGAGCCAGGCTATTCCCCACGGCAGTGTGATGCACAGCCTCTTCCCGGCAGTGCCTTCATTTTATCCTTGACAGTTCCTTGTCTGTCCTCTCCTAAAGGGCTGTCTTTCTGCACCCTTCTCTGGAACCCCGCCTGGGTCTCGGGCAGCCCAGTCACCTCCCACACTGCCGCGCCAGGATTTACGAGGGAAAGCCAGGACTTAATCAGGAAGTTTTTATTCCCTGGCAAGCATAAAAAAACCCCAGCCCCAAAAGAACCCTCTGTGCCACAGCTCACAGCACTCCCAGCTCCAGGAATCCCGAATGCAGCATAGATGCTTGGATCTCCAGCTGGTTCTGTTCTATTTTCTCTACTTTGCTAGTGACCCTTCTCCGCTCCTCTGGCAGATCTCACAGCATGGCTTTAAGAAGGTTCAGGGAGACTCTTTTCTATCTTAGCTACTTACATGGCCCTCATTGCCAGGCTATTTGATTGCCTCCCTGTTTTTAATATAGCCAGACTCTCAATAGCCCTGGGAGACAGGGCAGTATTAGCTGCCTTTTGTAGCTGGGGAACACAGCGACTGACCCTAGGTTACACAGGACGCCTGCTGCAAAACCATCTTGGATCCAGGGCTGCCAGGTCTTAGGCTAGTGCTCTGGTTACAGGCCATCCTACCTCTCTCGAATGCCCTCCGTGTGCTGCGTACCGCCTGAGGCTCATTCATGCCAGACAGTGGGCAGTGTTCTAGGCTACTATGGATTCCCTTGATTCTCCTAGCAGGGAGAAGAGGTGGGGGAAGAGACTATAAAACCACTGCTACTCAAATTTGCAGGTGACACAAAGGGGGCGGAGCTGTAAATAATGACAAGTCCATTATACCAAGCAATCTAGATGGGCCCAGTTCTGACTCCCGGACTTGTGCTGAGTGAGGCTAACAATGGAGTAAGGGATGGGTAACGTGGTCAGGCTCTAACCAGCAGCCCCGATTCAAACCCCTGCTAAACTGCGCAGCCAGGGCCTCTCTCACCAGCAAAGATACCTGAACACACTGAAATAAAACTGCCGGGCAGAAAGGGTTTGGTGGTCAGGAAGAAAACCACGAGAATTGCCTCAAAGGGAATGGGATGTGAAGGGTTAAATGGGTGGCAGCCCATGGGGCATTTTCTCCATCTAATCTTGCAGCTCCCACCAGTCAGAAGCTAGATCGCCCCGCAATTCTAGTCATCGGGGAAGTGACCTCCGCTATCTTGGCATCTGCTGAGGTGAATCAGGCTTCCCAGAGCAGTGAAAGGAAAAGAATCCAGACTGAAGAGCAGTGGACCGGAAGGAGCAGGGGCTTGGGTACAATGCCCGGCCCGATCTGCAGTCTGGACAGAGGCCCCGGCTCACTGGAGAAGTCCCCTGATGGCCACGTTATTTTCCTCCCTGCTGTTTCTCAGTTCAGTTCCTCCACATGATCTCTCATGTACAGGTTTTCCACACACTAATGCGGCGCTGGCTTGAGAACCTCGGAGGCTAAAGTCACAATTTTCAGAAGGGCCTGGGACCCGAAGCTGGGGCCAGCTTGTCCATTACACCTGAACCAACAGGAGAGCTCAGCCCATGGGGTGCATGCTGAGTGCTAGGCTCTTTGGGAAGTCCCAGCTTCTGGCAGTCAGAGGTTTCGGGACACCCAGAGCATGGGGTTGCGTCCCTGAACATCTTGGCTAATAGCCCCTGATGGACCTTGTCCTCCATCCTTATAGTTCTCTGAGTAACCCAGTTAACCCCTGGATGACCACTTTACTACACCAGCCCCAAGAGTGGGTGCTGTGTACCTGACAACCTGGCCCTGAAAACCCCCACAGAGCAGCTAGTGCAATGGGGCAAATCCACGCCCCCTCTTCCCTGCACTTCACCCCCCTCATTTGTTTGGTGCATCCACTGGTTGTCCCTTGTCAGATGCTAATTTTGTGAGCTCTGTCAGGACAGAGACCATCTTTTTTACTATGGTTCTCCATTGTTCTCAATGGGGCCGGGAGGGAGGGATTCTCCATGGTTCTCAATGGGGCCGGGAGGGAGGGATTCTCCATTGTTCTCAATGGAACAGGGAGGGAAGGATTCTCCATTGTTCTCAATGGGAGCTGTTAGGTGCTGAGCTCTCTTGCAAACCCAGCCACTTCACGTGGGAGGCTAAACAGGAACCGATCTCTTTGGCAAACCTCGCCCTTCTTCTCTAGTGCTCCCTCCCAGAGGCGTGTGAACTGAACACACTCTCAGGAGTATCTTTGAAAAGCGACCTCCCCATCCCACGGCTCAAACCCTTTAAACAAAACTCAGGGATCTAACAAGAAGTGTGCTAAGCACCACCTCCTCTATGCTCAGTCGCTTCCCTGCTGGTGCATCCCGCTCCCCGACCCCTTGTCTGATTATTGTCTGCTTAGCTTCTAAGCCTTGTCTACTTGTCGGTAAGGCACCTGGTTCATTAGAAGTACACAATAATAATAATTAATGATCATCATCTCAGTCTAGTGAGGCTGGTTCTCGTGAGTCCTCTTGGAAAAGCAGATAAGAGGCGACTTCCTTCCCCCACTCCCAACAGAATTTATTTTGCCTTTATTCTGCAGACACTATGCTAGTGGAGTAGCGTGTGGGCGTGTGAGCTTGTGTGTGTGCATATGTGTGCGTAGGAGGGCTCACAGCACAGAGATGAAAGTACCTAGGAACGCTGCTTACTCCAGTAGCCAGGTACTAAAACACCCACTGAACTGAAACACTCCGTTTCTTCCCTTTGAAGAAAGCAAACCCGAGAATTAGACCGGCTGTTCCATTGTCATGGCCACCCTAAAACACTTACCAGCAGTAATTGCTAAGTTGCCCAGACCTAAAGGAACCTAGCTGGGGTAAAATACCACATCAAATTTGCTTTTTATCTGCATCCCATCCAGCTGGCTTTTTAAAGCATGGCTTTGAGTATTAAGATTCTCCGGTGCAAATTCCTCATATCTCAGAATTTGGGAAGGGTATAATGCCAGTTTGTCTCGAAATGCAAATGGATAGTCATAGAAACTGTTTGCCGTGTTCATTCTGCCCTAGTTCCTGGGGAGAACGGTCTAGTGGGGGGAGGGGGGGGCTGCCTACGCTAGAAACACTGTAGCAACACAGCTACGGCACTGCAACTGTGCCACCATAGTGTAGACACTTCCTACAACAGCAGAAGGGGTCCTTCTGCCTCCCTCATCAATCCACCTCTCCGAGAGGCAGCAGCTAAGTCGACGGAGGGATTCTTCCATCGACCTAGCAGTGTCTGCCAGGTTGGAGATCCGTGCCTGAAAGCTGCAGGCATTGCTGCGGCCCAGGGGACGGGGGTAAAGGAGCCAGAGCTCAGCTGCCTTTATTACTGCGATACATCAGGCCTTCTTAAAAGGAAACACGGGCGAGATTCTGCTCCCCCGGCACACCAAAGGTGCAAAGAGGGCTTAAAAAGCCGGCACCTTCCCCGCTGCCTCTATCCTTTACCGATAGGGTGACCAGACAGCAAGGGGGTGGGAGGTAATAGGAACCTATATAAGAAAAAGACCCAAAAATCGGAACTGTCCCTGTAAAATCGGGGCATCTGGTCCCCCTACTTACCGACCCCAAGCACAGGGATGAGAGGAATGAGAATCAGGCCCAGTAGCACCCTGCCTGAGAGCTAAGGCCAAGTTTTCTCTCCGAGCCAATTTCCAAACAAAAACCAGCCAAGTCTCCCGAAGGAACACCTGAAAAACAGGACTGGCTGCGGGGAGGCGGGAACCAACATCTGTGCTGCCGGACGCCTCTTCCGGTGATTCACGTTCCAGGCCAGACGGACGAAAGTAACAATTTGTCTGGCTAATGCAAAGGGCTTTAATTCTCCTGGAAAAGGCCCTGTGCATACCAACTGGAGTCACAGCCCTCATTTAAAAAAAATTCCATGCCACACACTTTATTATTATTATTATTTATTTATTTATCTATTTATTTATTTAAAACAGGGATGGTGCCCTTGGTACAGTATGTGTTCTAGGGATTCACAATCAATGGAGGTTAATGGGGTCTTTGGATGCATCTCAAGTCATTAACCCCTCCTAGCTGGTCACTAATCCCCAGGAAATGCTTTGGGGACTTGGATCACTGTTGCTTAATTCATACAAGTTCCCAGCCCTGAGCACCAGGCCAAACCCTGAAGTCATTACAGAGGGGCTCCCTGGCTTTGAAGGGAAGATTCTCATTGATTTGAATGGGCTTTGCATCGGGCCCTTTTTGGTCCTTGCTCCCATTAAGTTAATGGGCGTTCTGCCGGAACAAAGGCTGAATAAGCCCTCCATGATCTGAATGAAGGTGGAACATGTGTAAAGGTTAACACAGAGGCTGGTGGATTCTTACTTCTGGATTCTGAGCTCTGTGGGATAGGGATCGGCTGACTGCTCTGCTCCTGGCAGAATGGGGTCCTGGTCTGTGATTGGGGTTCCTGGGGGTTATCACAATACAAATAAGAAATAACGGTGATAACAATGCAGCCATCCGTATAGAAAGCCCAGAGAGCAGTCCACATTCAGACTATGGAGAAGAACGCTGAGGGTGGCACCTGATGATAGCAGCATCCAAACACTGTAGGAATGCAAGGAAGAAGACAGGAGCAAGGGATATGTGGGCTTGGGGGCTGGATCCAACTTGCACGGAAGTCAGGGGAAGCCTCTGGAGCTCAGAGCCTCTGAAAATCAAGTTCTATTTTTTCCAGGGAGTTTTATATTTATCATGTTTTGACGTCCACTGTGCAAGGTCAAAGGAACACACACACACACACACACACACATGCTCTCGCTCTCGCTCTCTCAAAAGGCCTCCTGTTCCAACACATGATAAACAACAAACAGTTGTTTTCTTCCCCTCTTTCTTTAAAAAGAGCCGTCATGTGATTAATTTATCCCCCTAACTTGCTGAACGGAAAACACATAATTTCCTCCTCCATTCCCTCACCCTCCCCTTTCAGGATCCCTCACGTCTCAAAGAGAGAAAAAAAAACCCAGTGTATCACAATAATGATTTCTATTTCCAAGCGTCCCAGGTGACTGATGGACCTGCTACGCAAAGTCATATTTTTCAATAGGAGAAATAGATGAATGGCATCTAGAGTTGGATTGCTGGTGTTGGTGTAGAAGGATGGAAATGGGTAAGAGAGACAGAGAGACATCCTGGGAAATTTGGGGCTGGTTTTTTTTTTAGAGTTAAAGTCCTGAGGTTTGAGGCCTGGGACTGAAGAATGAAAGAATGGTTTAAATAAGCCTGTATGCATAGGCGGATTAAGGTCTCCTGGGGCCCGGGGTCGGAGCAAGTGGGGGAGCCCCAGTGCCGGAATTGTGGCCCCGCAGCTATTCCGCCCTTTCTGTCTGCGGCCCTGTCCGCTGCTTGCTCCTTCCCACAGCTGTGGCCCCAAGATCGGAGAAGCTCTGTGCCCCTGCCATGGCCTAGCTCCAGCCCCAGGGCCACAGCTGGGGGAGATTTTTCTGGTGCCCCCAAATTGACTGGAGCCCCTGGGCACAGGCCCCATGCAGTAATCCACCACTGCCTGTATGCCAGTGCTTGCTGCTCATCCAGCATGACTAAAAAACAACCCTTTGCATTATTATTTATTGGTTATTTGTAGTGCAATAGTGCCCTAGGTGCCCTGCTCATGGACTAGAATCCCATTGTGCAAGGTGCTGTACAAACACAGAAATCAAAAGATGATTCCTGTCCCAAGGAGCTTATGGAGTGGAAGACAAGAACAATACAGATTGGGAGAGAGCAAGGAAACAATGAGACTATATTGGTCAGCGTGATGGACAGTGGTCTCAGCACACCAACATCCTACCTGTGGTCAGGGTTTTTTCAGGCCTCACAGAAAAGGCGGGGTTTTGAGGAGGATTTGGAAGGGGGATAATGAGTTAGTTTTGCAGATGTTTATAGAGAGTTGGAGGTGGGCAGCTAAGCTGGTAAAAAGTAAGGCAGATTTCTGTTGGAAACCAGCCTAGTTTCCATCCAAAGATTAGGGAAAATGGACACAGACCTGTGGAATGTTTTTTTCCCCACAAATCAGCATTTTCCAATGTCAAAATGTGGTGCTGGAAAATTTCCCACCAGCTCTGCCCAACTTCCTTTCTCCCATCCTATGTCTTATCTGGTTAGCCTGTGATGAGTATGTCTCTTGTGATGAGTATGTACAGCACCTTGCACAACAGGGCCCGGGTGTCACCTACAGTAATACCAATGCTCAATAGACAACGAATGCCCCAGGTCTTTGGCATTCCCTTCCCTAAAATGGCTCCCGCTGTTCTGCTGGCTGACTCCCACCCACACAGCAATACGAAATGCTTCCCGGACCCATTTTGACAGTTGAGGCAGCAGGGATAAATGGGGCTATAAAAATGTTAAGGATGCTAGTGAATAAATCCCCCAAATGAATTCAGGTAGGAGTCATTAAAGCTCACTGAGAAAGGTCACTTCTTGTGCCGTTTTTCATGCAGCCATAATTAACGGTGGACAGGAGGTTTTCTGGCTTAAATATCAGTGGGGTTTTTATAGGGGAGCAATCCTCATGGGCTACGTCTGGATTTTTATGCTGGAGACACTTAGAAAAGTGATGTACCCTGGGGGGCGAGGGGGGAGCAGTGTCCAGACCTCCCAGTCACCCTCACTGAGTCATCCAATACATTTTGGATGGAGCTGGAATATACCTCCCTCATGATCTTGGCAATGCAGTCCAATGGGATTTTCAAAATCACCTGAGCAGGATAGGTGCCAAACACCCACTGACAAGCTTTAATCAGTCCCAGTAGGTGCCTATAGGCCTCTTTAAGTGTCTAAATACCTTTGTGTATCTGCCCTGGGCTCAATATATGGCAGGTGTTTAGTAAAAGGTGGGCCAGATCCTCAGCTGGTGTAAATCAGGATGAGGCCCTAAGTCTCCCCTTTTATGGTCTAAAGTTCCCAGCTTGACCAGTAATTTTGGGAGGTCCAACCTGAGATGCTGTAAAAGGACGTGATTGTCAGACAGTGCAGAGCACCTGCCCCTCTGCAAATCAGGCCTGAGATATTCAAAGCCTACTGGAGGATTTTGCATCTTGTCGAAAGGCAGGAGAGAGGTGTGGCTAACTCTCCTAACCGGCTTTGAAAATTTCCACTCCAGCCCCTTCAAAGTGTCTTAAGTTGGGTGCCCCAAAAATCCTGCCCCCCCCATCCCCCCACACCAAATCACGAGTCACTTTTGGAAATTGAAGGTCGTGATATATTTATTCCCTCTCCCCCCAGCCTTATTTGCATGCATCTTTTTTTCTTTTCTTTTTCTAAGTTACGGCTCATTTTTAGGAGTAAAACTAGGCAGTTTATAAATAATTTGCTTAAAACATTGCTTTCCAGGAATGATGTAAACTAAGATCAGCCCTCGGGAGGCAAACTGTATCAGTGATGATTTTGTATTATTTTCCAGGTCATTAATAAAAATGTTAAATAACATAGGGCCAAGAACCGATCTCTGCAGGATCCCTGGAGAAACACACACACTTGGATGATGATTCCCCGTTTGCAGCTGCATTTTGAGACCTGTCAGTTAGCCAGTTCTTAATCCATTTAATGTGTGCCATGTTCCTTTTGTGGTGTTCTGAATCAAAATGTTGTGCAATATCAAGACAAATGCCTTACAGAAGTCCAAGTCTGTTATAGCAACATGATTATCTTTATCAACCAAACTTGTCCTCTCAGAATCCCGGTTTGCCTAGCATGAGGCTGACACGAGGCGACCAGCAATCCACCCGAGAGGTGGGGCAATTCCTGCACGGCAGCGGTTTGTAACATGGCTCGTTGCATTTAGAAAAGTGCAGTGGAATGCCCTCCCACGTGGTGGTGCTGTTTATACCACCCCAGTGAGTACATACAGTTATGTGCAGCCTAACCTTCCATGACTGTTAAATCCAGGCTCAGATTTAGGGATATTTTAGGCAGCGCTGGTCAGGGAGTTAGGGAGCCAGAGAGAACCTCCCCACTGTCTATGTCCAGAAGCCTCAATGAAGACTCTGCTTCATAACCTTTACAGCTAGTTTCTTCTTTACCATGAGGGATGCATGCTACAGTATGTGCCCATTGTATTGTTAATGACAGGTTTCAGAGTAACAGCCGTGTTAGTCTGTATCCGCAAAAAGAACAGGAGTACTTGTGGCACCTTAGAGACTAACAAATTTATTAGAGCATAAGCTTTAGTGGGCTACAGCCCACTTCATCGGATGCATAGAATGGAATATGTAGTAAGATAAGTAAGGAGTACTTGTGGCACCTTAGGGACTAACCAATTTATTTGAGCATAAGCTTTCGTGAGCTACAGCTCACTTCATCGGATTCAATTCAAACAAATTGGTTAGTCTCTAAGGTGCCACAAGTCCTCCTTTTCTTTCTGCGAATACAGACTAACGGGGCTGCTTCTCTGAAACCTAAGATAAGTAAGTATCCTCACACCTTCTTGTCAACTGTCTAAATGGGCCATCTTGATTATCACTACAAAAGTTTTTTTCTCCTGCTGATAATAGCTTATCTTAACTAATTAGCCTCTCACAGTTCGTCTGGTAACTTCCAATTTATCTGTTTGTATATATATATCTATATATATATCTTACTATATGTTCCATTCTATGCATCCGATGAAGTGAGCTGTAGCTCACGAAAGCTTATGCTCAAATAAATTTGTTAGTCTCTAAGGTGCCACAAGTCCTCCTTTTCTTTTGGTGTTGTTAATGTTTATGCTGAGAATAAGACTTTTTACTCCCCATCCTGCACTTTATAAGAGTCTCCCTGTTATAACACTGGTATCATAGACCACAGCAGTTATAACACTGTCCGCGGCTTGGCTCCCAAGGCTGGTGTTATAGGGGGGAGGTAGAACGTGGAATCTCTCAGGGAAATGCCGAGGAGAGCACGTGGAATAGAGCTAGTCGAGAATTTTTCAACTAAATGACAGGTTTCAGAGTAGCAGCCATGTTAGTCTTATGCTCAAATAAATTTGTTAGTCTCTAAGGTGCCACAAGTACTCCTTTTCTTTTTTCAACTAAATGTTTCTGTGATGCTGGCAAACCAGGTGCCAGCTCTTGCCAAGGCTTTAGGCCTCAGCTGAGAACTGACAAATTCATTGCTAGAAACCAGTCTGTTTCACCTGTGTTGGTTTAGATATTGAACTTAGAGCAATATCTTGGGTGTTCAGACTTTATGAGCTGCTTGTAAGTCGCTGAATGCATTAATCTCACTCATACTATCACTAGCACATGCTATAAGGTAATATTTAAGTTTTTGCTTTATATCTGTAAAAAATGTTTGCTGTGAAACTGTGAACCCCATCCGGAGGGATGGTCTCCTGCCCATCACATATCATATTGCCTCTATATAAATCCATGATATGCCCATATCTTGAATACTGCGTGCAGATGTGGTCACCCTATTTCAAAAAAGATATATTGGAATTGGAAAAAGTTCAGGAAAGGGCAACAAAAATGATTAGGAGTATGGAACGGCTGCCTTATGAAGCGAGATTAATAACAGGTTTCAGAGTAGCAGCCGTGTTAGTCTGTATCCTCAAAAAGAACAGGAGTACTTGTGGCACCTTCGAGATTAACAAATTTATTGGAGCATAAGCTTTCGTGGGCTGCAGCCCACTTCATCGGATGCATAGAATGGAACCTATAGTAAGATATATATATATACAGATAAGTTGGAAGTTACCATACAAACTGTGAGAGGCTAATTAGTTAAGATGAGCTATTATCAGCAGGAGAAAAAAACTTTTGTAGTGATAATCAAGATGGCCCATTTAGACAGTTGACAAGAAGGTGTGAGGATACTTACTTATCTTACTACATGTTCCATTCTGTGCATCCAGTGAAGTGGGCTGTAGCCCACAAAAGCTTATGCTCTAGTAAATTTGTTAGTCTCGAAGGTGTCATAAGTACTAGAGATTAATAAGACTGGGACTTTTCAGCTTGGAAAAGAGACAACAAACGGGGGATATGATAGAGGTCTATACAATCATTACCGGTGTGGAGAAAGTGAATAAGGAAGTAAAATAAATTGGTTAGTCTCTAAGGTGCCACAAGTCCTCCTTTTTTTTTTTTGCGAATACAGACTAACGCGGCTGCTACTCTGAAACCTGTAAATAAGGAAGTGTATTGACTCCTTCTCGTAACCCAAGAACTAGAGGTCACCAAATGAAATTAATAGGCAGTAGGTTTAAAACAAACAAAAGGAAGTATTTCTTCACACAACGCACAATCAACCTGTGGACCTCGTTGCCAGGGGATGTTGTGAAGGCCAAAACTATAACAGGGTTCAAAACAGAACTAGATAAGTTCATGGTGGAGAGGTCCATCAATGGCTATTAGCCAGGATGGGCAGGGATGATGTTTGCCAGAAGCTTGGAATGGGTGACGGGATGGATCACTTGATAATTCCCTGCTCTGTTCATTCCCTCTGGGGCCCCTGGCACGGGCCACTGTCAGAAGACAGGATGCTGGGCTAGGTGGACCTTTGGTCTGACCCAGTCTGGCCGTTCTTATGTTCATCAAGAAGGGCTATCAACTCTAAATGGGCCATTGTGGAACATCACAATACAAAGCCGTTGTTACTTGTCCCCTCACACCATGAAGAGGCTAGGTGCACAAGGGCTCACCCCATCAGCTTGAATTCTGGAAGAAGGAAATTTTCATCTCTTTTGCTATTTGGACTCTCACAGGGCTGGAGCTATGAAAGAGAAGCAGAGATCCCCAGAGTCAGCCTGACTTATCCCTAAAAGACATTCAGAGCTGACAGAGTACTACAACTCCATCATCGTTTGAAACCATAGACTGTAAATCATTTGTGTATATGTGTTTGCTTGCTATGACCTTGTAATAACGCTCTCATTTCTTTCCTTAGTTAATAAATCCTTAGATAGTTTATTATACGATTGGCTGCAACCATTGTCTTTGGCGTGAGATCTAAGGCATAAACTGGGGTAAGTGACTGGTCTCTTGGGACTGGGAGCAATCTGAATATTGTTGTGATTTTTGGAGTAAAGTGACCATCTATCACTAAGTCCAGCTTGCCTGGATGACAAGATAGACTGCAGTGGCCAAGGGGACTGTCTGTGACTCCATGGTAAGGCTGTTCTAAGTGCTTGAAGTGCTTTAAGAGATCACACTTGTTACTGGGTTGGTGAAATCTAATTATAGAGCACACAGCCAGTTTGGGGTCTCTGCCCTGCTTCTTGACAGCCTGCCCTGAACTTGGCACTTCTGGGCGTGAGCCACTCCAGACAGCATGACAACTGTTTCTTCCTTGGAAAATGCCGATTTGTCAAACCCAGAACTTGTTGTCGAAACATATCGGTTTTGACAAAATTTTTTGTCAGGAAGGTTTTTCAGGTCCAGGGTGGAATTGCTGGTCAAAACAACAGGGAGTCACACCACACCCCAGAGTAGCCAATAGCCCAATGTTAGGATGCTCATCTGGGAGGTAAAGAACCCAGATTTAAGTCTCAAAAGTGGGTATCTTACATCCCAGGTGAGTTCTCTAACTACTGGGTTATGGCTATTCAGGGGTGAGAGGGCGTGTGTGTCTGTTTCATTTTTTCATGACATATTTTGAGGGGTCTCCATTTCGTTCCAACGCAGAATAAAAACGTATTTTAAAAGTGGGACATTTTTTGCAAAACAGACTTCTTGTTTTCCCATCAGCCCCGTGTGGCCCCATCTGGGAGAGTGTGCACTGCAGCAGAAGGCAAAATAAAAGTAACAGTCTGGCTGTCTTTGCATCTTGCCGCAGAGAGTATATTTCATGTGCGTCTCTTAGTATTCTACAATCACAGCCTGAGCAGATATTCCAGATGTGTGAACTGGCTGTTTGGTGTGTGAAGAGATATATTCCTGAGGTCCCCAGGATTGTCCACGCTCACCCCAAACTCTGCAGTGGGGCTCATGAAGAGCTGCTGATTTCTCTGCTGCACCCTGAATACCCTCTGCAGAGCCATTATAGATGGACTCCCTACAGGAACCATGGTCAATCTCAGGCCTTGTCTGCCTCGGGGATTTGTCATGATTCCAGCCATTGAGGGCTGTGCCAATGCAACCCCCTAGCATCTGCACTGGATCAGTCTTATTAATGGCTCAAATTAGGATGAATCCCTAGTGTAGACAAGGCCTGAGAGGCGTTGCTCCAGGAACTTCTGCCCTGAAGACATGTCAGACTAAGACCAAAAAAGTCCCAGTGGCCACATCACATGAACCCCATCAGCACAACTGGCCCTATTAGTGAGCTCAGCAGAGAAGCCTGGAGCTGTGTAAGCTACAAAGGCCGAGCTGCCTCCTCTGTCTGAGAGCTTCATCAACATGCGGAGAACAATTTGCCCTACAGGCCTATACAACTGTAATCCCCAGCTCTACTTTTTGGGATTTGGTTGTGTTCACATTGCTCCTTTTGGACTTTGCCCAGTGCATTCTAGAAGGTTTAGAAAACTTGTCCTATGAGGACAGGTTAAAAAAAATGGGGCCTGTTTAGTCTTGAGAATAAAAGACTGACGGGGGGACCTGAACATGGTCTTCCAATACGTTAAAGGCTGTTACAAATTTGATGGGGATCAATTGTTCTCCACAATTGTTCGCCACTGGAGTACAAGAAGTAATGGGCTTCATCTCCAGTTTTCAGTGAGTTTTCAGTTAAATAGTGGGAAACATTTTCTAACTCTAGGGCTAGTTAAGCTCTGGACTAGCAGAATCCCCATCCCTGGAGGTTTTTAAGAACAGGGTGCACACTAGCTCCTGCGTAGGGGGGTTGCAATCAAGTGTAGGATGCTGGCCTGAGTGTGCTGAGTGAGGGGCTGTGCATGAGGGGAAACATTGCCAATGCCTTCCATTGTATCATGACAATATAAATATAACATAGAAACTTCCTAGCCTGCAGGGAGGAACGCTGGAAAATGTGCCCCGAATGGCCCTGCAAGGCTCACAAGCTAGAATGCAAATAAAAAGGACCCCCCCAATTATTATTATTTTTTAAATCTCATGATTTTGAAGCCAGTCTCATGATTGGGGGGCATTTCTGAATGATTGGAGGGAGTTGGCATTATTACATTTACCTTTTTTCTCAACCTCTAGCTACAGTTTCGACAAGTTTCCTGTAACTAGAGTCTCTAAGTACCCTGCTGGGGATACCTTTGTCTGAAACAATTGCTTTGCTTTCTCCATTTTAATCAGCGCCACTTATCTCCGTCTCTCTTGCATAGGTACCTCCTATCTACTAAAGCTAATGGGAGGCCATAATGCTTTCTGCCTGCTTGAATTCCTTTCCCGTTTGGTTCATCTTACATTCCATTCATTCCCGTCAGGTAACAAAGGGAGCTCTCAGATCTACTCCAGTGGTTCAGACTTGAAATTATTATAATGTCAGACAGGTGGGGAGCTTCGGGTGAATGATTTGTCCCTGATGTTTTAAGATCTCAAACTGGCCTTCAATTTTGTGAGCATACACGAACACACACACACACACACACACACACACACAACTGGAGCACAAGATCACAGGCGCATATGATCAAGTACACATTTTATAGCCCTTAAGACATCTAATTGCCTGCAGATCAGGTGGTTAGGTGCCTTCATGCTGTGACAGATATTGCAACTGCATGCAGTATCTCTGGGGACCAGAGTTATGTTAAGCGTATGGATGGTTTATGTAACTCTGTGGAGCAGTGATAGTAGGTTACTTCAAAGAGGAAGAGTTGCCACAGCTCCGCTAGGAACTAAAAACAGGAGGGGGGTGATTAAGATGAATCTCTGAAATTGTAAACTCCTCCAGAGAGGTCCCACACCTGAGAGGGCTTTTGCATACTCTGGTTCAAACTGTTTTTTCTAGAAACCAACAGGCAAAGAGCAGGCATCTGGTATAAAAAGACTGAGTTTAAACTAACTCAGGGCTTTCTTTCTGATCCAGCAAATGGACCGAGGGGGATCTCCAGCCCTTGCGGAAGGATTGGAAAGGCTTTGACCTACTTTTAGCTTTTAGCATGCATATAGGAACTTGTTTTTAGATGTTTTCTGTGTCGCGCTTTTACCTTAAGAATACAGGTGCTTGCTTAGAAGGAGCTGTGTGGTAACTTGAAATTGCTGACCATACACTCTGCACAGTGCTCAGAGAGAAAACAAAGTGCAGGTGCTGGGCTTTAGGCAGACTGGCTTGCTGGGGATATCACAGTGTAAGGGGAGGGAGTTCTGCAGCTTTAACTTCACCCCCACCCCTCAGTCAGGAGGGAGAGAGACATGGGTCTCCACCCAAGAGAGGTGACATCTGGGAGCCGGAAACCTTACGTGCGTGCCCTTGAGCGACAATGGAGGAGGAATACAGGTGGAGTTACCCTGAAACTGACACGCTATGATATTCACCCACATATACTAGTGCCTGCAAACGTGTGTAAGAATGTGGATGCAAAATTTTGAGCCACTTTTCCAAACCAAACCTTTGAAGGCCAGAAAAGAGGAGCTTTCTGATTCAGAATGGGCAAAATTTGTGCCTGTTTAGAGAACCATCATGAAAAGTAGGCACCGCTTATCCTTAAAATAGGGTAAAAATGGGACCTAAGTGGTGCATAGATTTCTCCCAAATTTCACCCAAAGCAAATGGATCATGTAGCACCTATTGGTCAGAGAGCTAGCTACGTTAATAAAGATCAAAGATCTCTCTGTTCCTTCTAATACACATTGAAAAAAACCCTCGTAGGCAGATGGACAAGGGATAGTAAATTCAGACCTATTACAGGAAGGAAATTAGCCGCTGGCAAGTCAACTTTTGGGTTTGCTTTGAATTCTGTTTACTCTGGGCTTGATTTTATCACCCTGACTCCTCAAGTAAAGACTCATGTACGGATGCTAGGATCTGACCTTCAGCAGTCAGATTCAGAAGCTAGCTGAATTTGCAGAGAGAGCTGTACAGGCGTTCGAGCTGAGACCAGGATCCCCCACAAAAGCAGCTGTTCTTTGCCCGATTTTATTTGTTTCTTGCCCCAGGTGAAATCTGGAAACAGCAAAACAAAACAAAAAAAATTTTTTTGCACCTAAGTCACACTGTTCAGATCAATTTTTAAGAACAGGAATTGCTGGGGCTGTTCTGGGCAGATGAGAAAGACACCATGTGAGCAAGATTTATGCCAGAGTGACTAACGGGAACAATAACCAAGAAAGCAAGGGATGAATCATTTAGCAGGCACAGGGCCAAGGGCACAATTGGTAGGAGGAACCTGTAGCGCAGGTGGGTTTTTTAGCAACAACACACAGCGAAACCAAATCATTTCGCCAAGGAAGGAGACCTGGCCTTCGCAAGCATGTGTAGATCTTGACTGGACCTGGAGAGCAAAGTTGGCAGCTGATGCTCAGATATGCGTTCTAATTTGCACCTGAGCATTAGAGATTGATAGCTAAATATAGTAGACTTCCAGCTCTTCTAGATGAAGACTTCCTCTTCTCCAAGGTATCAAAGGTAAGCTGCTTATCTTCCCTTTCAAGGGACCTTCCTGACCTGACTCCACCCTGCATGTCCTCTCTCATTCAGTATCAATGACAGCCTCCCATTGCCCAGTTGTTAAATGTTCAAACAGGCACCTTTGTGCTTTCTCCCACGCTGCCCCTCGCTGTTCAGAGGAGCTCTCCCTAAATGCCCACAAAGCTTCCTCCTTATCCTCCATCCAATCCTGTCTCAAAACTCTCCTCTGCTGGGAAACCTACAAGAAACTGTTGACCTGAGACCGCTGCCTGCATCCTGGCCAATATGATCTCCTTTTTTTCCTTGCACTCCCACATTGGTCTGTCTGTGCCCATTTGTTGTCTCACGTTTTATACGTAGATTAGAAGCTTTTAGGGGCAGGGACTGTCTTCTGTTCTGTGTTTGTACCGCACCTAGCACAATGGGTTCTGGGCCATGGCTGGGGCTCCTGTACACTGTGGTAATACAAACAATAATAAATAGTTTGCTGCTCTCTGTTAACATCCACCTGGACCTATGCACAGGTGGGTGAGGCAATGGACTGAAAGTATCTTATTTGTTTCCTGAATGGCGATGATTTTCTTTCTAACGTTCCTTTGCTTTCTCCCGTTAACTGTATATCTAGGTGCTACTGTCAGCTGTGGAGATCAAAAGCCTCGGATTTATCCACAGAACTGGTACTATCATGGTACAAGCTTCCCAGCAGAAATGTATCTAATCCCTGACCCGAGAGCGCCACCTAGCTGGTCACCCATTCAGTCCTTGGCCTCTCTGTTGAGGCTGCCAACATCCATGCCAAGTGACCCATTAACCAAGCCATGCCAACTGAGCTGCTGGGCTTTGTGGGGGTGAGTGCACTCATTCTAGGGGACAGGGCCCTGGACTAGGAGTCAGGAGACCCGGATTCTAATCTTGGCTCTGCTCTGCCACCTTCGCCAAGTCACTTCCCTTCTCTGTGCCTCTGTTTTGCTTCGCTTTTGTCTCTCTCGTCTATTTAGATTGTAAGATCTCCAGGGTAGGGCCTGTCACTCACTATGTGGATGTACCGCGCCTTGCACAAGGGGGCCCCAGGCTTGATTAGGGTTTCTAGGCGCTACAGTCATACAAACAGTGTAAGAGTAGTAATAATTAGAATTGCTATATGCATGGCCGTGCTTTCTGGAGTGATGCTGGGCTGTCTGAGACACCCAGCCTTGTAGCCTACGGGGAGTCATCTGTTACTCAGAATGTAAAAGACAGATGAGCGTCTTTCTGATCTTCATGAACTCCCGCGCTTGGAGCGAGAGTGGATTATTGCGAACGTCTAAGGAATATGGTTCTTAATGCACCAAAGCGCCACTTTGCATGACTGGAATGTATCTATTCAGGTAGCAACCCTGGAATACTGATGGGGGCAAATAAAACATCCTGACTAAACGGGTTAGAGATTCCACTTGGAAACACACAGCCCAGCCAGGAGATTTTGGTCCTCCCACATCTTTAAAATGTGGCTTTTTAATGTCAACTGTTTCCTCCCCTGTCTATCCCATGGCTGCCACCAGAGCATCTCCAACTCCTCTCTTAAGCACCAGTCTTGCTTAGCAAAGGATATGGAGGGTATTATGGGATTGAAACAAAATCCTGGATACGAACCTCCCCCCCAAACTTTGGATCAGAGCTATGCAGCTTGTCTCTAAAGCAAATTCCCAGGAGTTATTGTGCTTTCACATGCAGTCCTGTGCCCTATCTACAACATCATCCTTCCTTTTTAATGGTTCTAAGGGGAAGATACCCATTAGCCCGAGGTCCTCGGAAGCTGGAATGAATGGATTGGTGTCTACAGAAATGAGATGGACCACCAGTGTTTCTAACTCTTGCTATTTTAATATGCGCGGTCTCATGATATTTCATGTTTTCTTAAAGCCCCAGCTTCTGGAGTCCTGTGATTCCACAAGGATCTGGGTTTATTTATGTATTTTTTAAACGGAAGTTTCTAGCCCTTGTGGTTGCAGAGAAAAGCTTAGCAATGGGATTCCCCAAAGTCTCAAAAAGCAGACGGCCGATAAAAAGACTCTACATATTTTATTTTATAAAGTGTCATGATTTTTAAGCCAGTCTCATGATTTTGGGGGGCCTGGCTCACGATTTTTGAAGGCTTGAAGCTGGCAGTGCTGGAGCACTCCTTCTGCTTCATCCCAGGAGTCCTGACAGTGTGGGATCAGCCAGCCAATGTGGGAGTCCCCTCCTGTGAACTTAACAGGAAAAAAAAAGTGTTACCTACACAAATATTCCTCCCTGCTTCCTTCTGCAAGTGGCGGTTCCATCCACTCTGCAGTGGCTACAGCTATGTCCTAATTCTGACAGATGCCTGCATCTGCTCTTGTTTAAAAACACACTAATTCAAACCTCCTAGTTTGTTCCAAAATGGAGAAGGGCGGGCCATTTTTCTTCAGAGGGTTCATTACTTCGCTGTCTCTCTCTGTTCCTTCGTGGTATGGAAAGTTTTGCTTCAGCTTGCCCTTGTGACTGGAAAAAGAGCCAGTTAATCACAGCAGAACAAGGGTTTTTTTTCAAGAGTTATAAGAAGGCATTTTCGCAGGGAGGGCTGGAGGGAGTGGCAGGGAACCGGCTCTTGTGAAACCCTTTTGAGCAAATTGTGAAGGCCAAGCTTTGGGTTGGATGTCTCAGAGGCTACATGAAAGGGGGCGTGTGAGAGAGACGAGAGCGCGGGAGGAGAATACAGATTGTAACCTGTCGAAGGCTGAGCTGCAAAGACAAAGGTGAACAGCGAAGGAGCCAGTGGACGAACTTGCCTTCTTTAAGGTCATTTCCCTTTCTAAGGCGCTGTCTGAGAAACGGCTGTGGTGAGGAAAAATGTTTCCAATGCCTGGGAAAAGATCTACATCTGCACCGCAGTCAAACACCCTCACTGGCCTGGGTCAGCTGACTCCGGCTGAAGGGCTATAAAATGGAAGTGTAGACATTCGGGGTCAGGTTGGAGCCCTGGCTGTGAGCCCCCTCAAGCGGGGAGGGTTGCAGAGCCTGGGCATCATCCCAAGCCCCAACCTCTGTACTGCAATTTTACAGCCCCACAGCCTGAGCCCCGCAAGCTGTTGGTGTTTTACTTCCCCACACGGAAAGAGGCCTAAGCAGTATATTTAGGATACTTAGATTCTCTGGATGCACAGGTTCAAATTCCACCCCTGGGGCTGATTGCGCCAAGATGCATTGAGTACAATGCTCTTTATTCTGGGGAGACGGGTCTTTCAAATCAGCCCATGAGCAATTAAACAAGTAACTCTTGTCCTCCCCTCCCCATCCTCAAATCATATGACAGTCTGATACTGATCATCACACTTCTGCACACAGATAAGTAATGTTCGAAGGCCAGATTTCCAAAGCAGGGCACAACAAGCCAGCAAACAGCTAGAGACACCAAGCCCAGGGTTGGGAGCCGGAAAGTTCTGAGCTCTAATGCAGGCATGGCAAGTCAATTTCACCTCTGTTATTGTTATTACAGGTGATTTGCCTCACGGTAGCAGGATCAGGGCCCCATTGTGCTAGGCGCTGTACACACACATGAGACAATCCCTACTCTGACAAGCTTACGGTTCATATAGACAAGACAGACAAGGGGTGGGTGAGAGGAATGGCTAGTCTCCTCATTTTCAGATGGAGGCCACGCCACAGAGCAATTAAGTGACTTGTCTAAAGTCACATAGGTAATCTGTGTCACAGCTGGGAACTGAAGCTATGTCTTCTGTGTTTTCCTCTCGTGCCCTAACCACAAGACCATCCTTCCCTTGAAGATGCCAGGGCAATGTTGACAAGGGGATGGGCCCTGCTATTTTCAGTCCCCAAATTTTTTCACACACCTCCTCCCTCCTGCACCGACTGGTAGCGGGTTGGTGTGAGAGGTGGCCCTAGGGAGGTGGCTGATGTATGGCACATTTTGGGAAGACAATAGCAAATTTTGCACAGAAGAAGAATTTCATTCTTTCAGCTTCTAGCTCCTTTTTCACAACCAGGGCGCCCCAGGTGGGAAAGAGAGTCAGCATGGTATGTCCTCCATCTCCACTGGTCACGTAGTGCCTGAGGGGCGGGGGAGTCCAGCTGCCTTTGCTAGTGACCTCAGCCAGGGATTTGTAGTCACTCTCCTCTTCACGGCCGCAGTTTCTTTTCGCCTTGTACTTTCCCCCCTCCTCCCTCCCTTCCTCCCTCATCGGGTTGCGATTGTGTTCATGTGTCAGCAGCTTCCTTCTGCACAAACAGATGCTACTGCCCCAGGTTCCAAATTGTGTGGAGTCTGCACTGCTGGTGATGGTGAGTGTTCCAGGCACAGGGGCCCCGGGGGATTGCTGGGAATGGTGACATCTCTGCGTCACAGATGATAAGACAGAATGGGCTCAGCGCTGCAGATCAGACCCCCCCGCCTTGTTGGAAAATACCCCAGTGTCTACCACGAGCCACTTTATCCTTGTCACACATCCAGTGCTCCCTCTTACCTGGTGAAGAGAACAAATGAAGGGCACGATTAAGCTTGGAAATAAAGGAACCCAGTGTATTCAGTCTTGGCTATCAGGAATGCATAACAAATACAGTAGCTATCCAGGATGCCCATCTTGCTGCACACCATGGCTTCGCAGTGACATGGGGACAGAAGTCCGAGACACTCCTCTACCACAGGGACCAAAAGAGAATCTCCTTTCTCTGCAAGCAGTGTAGGGACTATGACATACAGTTGAGCAGTTCTGATTCCATCCAGTAAAGATCGATGGTGTAAACACACACACACACACACTTAGGCAGGTGTGATTGAGCCTCTAGGGGCTTTTTCAGCTAGTACCAGTTCAGCGGCAGGCTATCCCTGTGGCCTGGGAGGAGAGGAGCTCGTTGCCCAAATGAGGCCTATACACGTCTCTCCTCCTCTTCGCTTTATCTCTGCTGTTGACAGCCAAAGCTGTCCCCCTGTGTGTGGCCACAGCTGGATTAGGCTGGGGGGAAGAAGGAGACAGCACAGACAGTGCTGCCAAAGCCTTGTGCAAGCAACACACAGAAACAGTGCTGGAGGCCCCTCTGTTCTTAGGCCCCATTCTCCCCACCTCCCAGAAGAGCAGTGGGCTGCATTTCCCATTCCCGTTGCCCTGGGGGGATGCTAACATTGCCCCTTACCCCAGCCTGCTCCATATAAAGAGAAGAAATAAGACTAAGCACATTTATCATGGGCACTGCGCTCACCAACAGGCAAAACTTTAAGTGGGTCTAAGGCTGAGCTGGGCACAGTCCCAATGATCAGACAGCATGAATGCCACTCCCTCAGCCCACTTGGACAATACTCCTGGGAATGCCCAGGTTCCCTTCCTGCCTGCTTCCACCCTCCCGAGCTGGTTAACATCCAAAGCAGGCAGAGTGAACAGATGGGGCATTTTCCCAGGGAGCAGGTTACCGTGGGACTGAGGATGGTGTTTAGAGGGGCCAGGGGGAACCAAGATACCGGGGTTCCATTCCCAGCTCTGCCAATGACTTGCTGCCAATGACCTGGGCAAGTCACGTGCACAGAAATCTTTGCAAAGTGGCCACTGATTCTGGCTGCCTCCAGTGTGCGCGTCCCAATTCGATATACACTCAGGCCTGATTTGTCAGGGGTGCTGAGCCCCTGCAGCTCCCCCTGGATTTCAGCTGGAGCTGTGGTGTTCAGCACATCTGATAACCGGGCCCAAGGCATGGGGTATCCCAAATCAGGCGTAATTCTAGGAAATGTTGGCCTTAGGTCAGGGGTTCTCAAACTGGGGGTCGGGACCCCTCAGGGGGTCCCAAGGTTATTACATGGGGGGTCACGAGCTGTCAGCCTCCACCCTAACCCCACTTTGCGTCCAGCATTTATAATGGTGTTAAATATATCAAAAAGTGTTTTTAATTTATATGGTGGGGGGTCGCACTCAGAAGCTTGCTATGTGAAAGGGGTCACCAGTACAAAAGTTTGAGAACCACTGCATTAGCTTTTCTGCATCTTAAGGTTGCCTTCCATAAAATGGGGATTTTAATACTTCCATTTCCAGGGGTGCTGGGGAGCCTAATGAATGTCTGAAAAGTGTGTGATGGGGTGTTCGTCCCACACCAGCCGAGAAGGGGTTAATGAGGCAGCGGAGAGGCCCCAGCTGAGGGCAATTAGCTGTCCTGAGTGACCCCTGAAGGATAATGGAGCCCTGCTGGGAAAGAAGAGGCAGGGCTAGGATAAAACCAGGAAGCTGGGGGGCAGGCTGGGGCTATAGTGAGAAAGCCTGTAGCTGCTCTCTGGACAGGAGAGGGTGAAAGAAGGTGGAAGCAGTGTAGGAAAATGCAGCAAGGTTTAAGAGGGTGCAGACCTTGGTTGCTGAGTAGAAGGTCCATGAGCTGGAGCTGAGGGTGGGCCCAGTCTCCCCTACCAGCCACTGGGGAAGTGGCACTGTTTGGGCAGTGAAGGGGAAACTGCCAGCTTGGAGGAAGAGACTTTGATACCCCAGAAAAGGAAAACACCTGGCTGGAGGGCCGAGCCAGGATGACAGAGCGCCCTGAGTTGCAAAGAGTGAGAGGGAGGCGGCAGGGCATGCAGAGAGTGGCAGAAGATGGTGCTGGACCTGGGAAGAGTTGATCCCCAGAGTGGCCAGGAGGAGGCGCCCTTGCGGTGAGTAGAGCAACCCTTGACCGAGATCCTCTGCTGAGAGGGCTGTAAAAATACACAATAGGCTATTAGCCCAAATCCTGCAATGGGATGACTGTTCCCAACAGAGCCTGCTGCATAGGCTCCTCATCTTCTGAATGGGTGAGCCCCATTCAGGAAATACCGTTCCACCCCTGGAATGCAAAACCACATTGCTCTAATGGTGGCATTAATATAGCCCACTGACTCCATAGGGTTGGTCCCCAGCTAAAGCTGATCCTAGCCTTAGTCATGTGCCTTCTCTGACCATAGCCAGACCCAAACCAGGTCAGGCAAAGGCAGGGACACCTATCGAATCCAATTCCTCCCACCCCGTCCACATGCTCACCTGGCTTGGCCACTGGGAATAACCCTACTTCAGTAGAAGCAGCATCTGGAGTGGCTTTAGTCTTCACCAGCCCTCCGAGAAGCGTGCGTGTGCAGTGTAGCAGCCAGCTCTGAAATAGCCTTCCCACGTAGGTGTTGTATTGAGAAAACCAGTAGTCTGTCTGGCAGCAGCTGCTTCCAAGGCCCCATCCCTGATGGCGTGAGGAAGGGATAATCTACTCCGTCGGGGATGTTATCAATCGGTGCTATTCCTGCCCCGATTTTTCATTAGCGGTGAGCACTAGCAGATGATAGGGGTCATTTGGCTCACATGGGCATGAATTCTCCCTGGCAATTATCAGTTGTCCCTCTCCTTTTCCCTGCCATGAGTGACTGATCTCCCTATCTCCTGTTGGCCTTTGGCAAGGCCTGTGAGCTGGAGCAGTAGGCCAGGGTCTTGCCACTGAAATGATGCGTCAGAACCACAGTCTGTTTGAAGGGCGAATGGCTCCAGAGAGGCAGTTAGGGTATGTCTACATGGCCATTAAGGACCATGGCTGGCCTGGGTCAGCTGATTCTGGCTTGTAGGTCTCAGGCTGTGGGGCTCATGATTGCATGGCTGAATGCAATGGAGTGTTTTCTGGTGTGGTGGGAGGAGACTCCAGCTCCTAGGGTCAGTAATGTGCTGCAGAGTTGTGAACCAGCTGCATGTTCCATGCAGTGGAGTAAGTGGGGTGTGTGTAAGGAGACCCTGACTCCCTGGCAGGGACTACCTACATCTGGGAAACCTGCCTCTCTGAGGGGTGCTAAGGCCCCACTTGTATAGCTGGGCAAGGAGCCGTTCTGCCCCCTGCTGCGCAGAACAGAACTGCAGTCGGTGTGGAGGGTGATGTGAGCAGGGGTGTTCCGCACAGTGGGGGTGGGGAAGGGGGGAGGGCAGAGCTTCAGCTCACCGACTCCTTGCCCACCTGTGCAGGTGAAAGTACATCATTAGCCTGTGCTACAAAATGGGCCAATGCCTCTTATTTCCCCTAGGGAAAAAGGGGGAAGCAGGGAGCAAAGGGGTTTCATTTTGGTCTCAGCCTTGCTGCTGGACCAGCCCACCCTTGCACTGCCCCTTAATGAGGCTGGATTGCAAGGTGCCAGTGTAGCCCCCTGTCTACTTCATTAATAGCCTTGTTTTTTTAACTCACGCACATGGCATTTTTGATCCTCCCACTGTGTAAAGCACCTTTTGCGTTTCTCTGTTTGCAAGCACCTTCCATTACTGCCCTGTCTGTTTCCTTCCTCCTTTTTTCTAAAACCCTTTGCACTTCTTCATCAGCAGATCTTCTGACCCCTAAGGCATTAACCCTCCCTAGCCTCTCTCCCCCAGGGAGGGAGGTAAGTCATGTTATATCGATTTCACAGACTGGCAAACTGAGGCACACTATTTCCAAAGCAAGGAAGAGAGAATCTAGTACAAGGATTCAATCCAACAGGAGTCAGCAAAAGTTACACTAACCAGAAGCACACTTGTTTAAGCTAGTCTCTGTGCTCCTTGTTCAGTGAACCATCGAGCTGCTCTTAATTTGGTGAATCTGTACCCGCTGTTCTCTTCCTCCTTCTCCTCCAGATACCAAAGGGGAGGATGTGCCCATGCTGGGCAGCCTGAGTAGTGTTGGCGGAGCTCCCTGCAAACTGTTTGTTACCAGTTGAGTTGGTAACAGCATGGGTAGGGGGAGGTGGCATAATTGGCTGAAATGCCCTGTTCCTCTAGCTGGGAACAAGAAGTTACTGAGTATCCACTCTCATAATGGGTACAAAGGAAGAGTTCCTTGGGGACTCAAAGGGGACTTGAGGGGAGCAAATCTTTGCACCTTCCATTGTGGGGAGAAGAGATTTCCACTCTGTCATTTTCTCCTTGTATATCTCTGGACCCTTCTTCAGGGCATTAAATCTTCCATCTTGGGCTGACCCAGTGGGAACAGGCAACTGCTCACACAGCCCTGGGAGCATCTGGCCTTTTTGCACTGTACACTGGCATTTCCTGCTCAGAAAGATAGTGGCTATCAGATTTTTTTTATTCTAGGCAAGAGTGAGTTTTGGCTCAAAGGTCTCTGTTGATTTTTAAGTACATTTTAACTAGTTAGATTCACCTTTGGCAAATATCTGTCCAGTTTGCCATGCACAGCAGGGGAATGAGTGGGCTCCCTTCAGTTAAGCCCCTTAAGACATGGGTAGAATGATTATAGCTTGTATTGCTATCGGTCCTAGGAGGCTATAGTGCTAGGCAGACCCTTAATGTGGGTGAAATGGTGTCTCTGGAACCACGTTTTCAGATAAGGCTCTGGTTGTACAGTGAATATTGGAAAGGTGTAACAATAGCAACTGGTCAAAAAGGTGATGTGCTGGGGAGGGGAGATGAATGTTGGACTAGGGTTCAGCAGGTCTGGAACTTGGATCCCAGCTCTGTCCATCTCTTGCTGGCTGACCTTGGCCAAGTCACTAGGCCCCTCTGTGACTCAGTTTCCCCATCTGTAAAATGAGGGTGGCGACATACTGGGTGGTTAGCTAGCGTCTGTACAGAGATGTGAACGCAGGAAGCGCTGTACATGTGCTCAAAGGATTTCTTAATGTCCCTGTACAAGCTTCAACTCCTGAAACTTGATGGAAAAGGCTTGGTTTCCTTTGCAAAATACTCAACGGTGCTGAGCAAATGCAAATCCCCTGCTTGTGCTCAGATTCCAGTTCGGTGACAAACCACCCAGTTTGCAGTGTAGACCTACCCGAAGACAGCTCTGTCACTTCCATGTGACCTTGGGTGAGTCTATTGACTTCCCTGTGACAGTGTGCCCATCTGGAAAATGAGGGGAATGGCCCTTGGCATGCTCGTTAATATATGCACAGCGCCTCTAAAGCAGAAAGCTCTGTGTACGTGTGAAGGATTTTCACGACGGCCCCTGTGCAAGAACCTCACATTTCATAGGCGGTGCTGTGGATCTGCTGAGTGCAAGTGTCTCCTATGCCCATCAATGGATGCATGGCATGTTGTGGGATTTGAGCCCTCTTTTCTGAATTATTCTTCGATCAAAATAGTGTCTTCTGTAATAAATAATAATATCAAGCTCTTATCTAGAGCTTTGCAGAGGAGGTCAGCATCACTAGGAGATGCAGTACATTTAAAGAAGTTTTTAGACCTATTTTACCAAAATATTTCTGCTCCTAACCCAGGGTCTTCTGCCATAAATTCTCATGAGAACAAAGGCTTAAAGATCCTTCTGTGTAGGAGCTGATGGGGCAAGTCTTGTTTGCTTTGTGACACTGTCTGGATTCTTCTTCACTGAGCCCTTAGCTAATAGCTTTAAGAGGCTCCGGGATGGGGCAGTGCAGTGCTAGAGAAGGTAGTCACGCCTAGGGTAGGTAAAAGATAATTGGTGCAGTGCCCCAGTGGTAAACATAAAACCAAGGGAACTCTCCTTTTGTGCTGTTGTCCTCTTGCTTCATTCCTTATCTCTCATACACAGGTGACGCTCACTGGGATTTGTGTTGCATGAGTGCATCAGGCAAATAGTTTCCCTTTGCACCTTCTAAGTTTTCTATTGGCTTTTGGGGTTGTGAACCCCTCCATATTCGAAACAAAGCTCACTGGGCACCTATTGGCTTTCGCCTGGTTTCATGTTGACAGTGGTTCCTGGTTCACTGGTAAACAGGGCGCAGGTCTGCACACAAAGGTAACTAACCTTTCAAAAAAGCCATGCTAATTTTGTTTGCATCAAGATCTCTAACTAGGTGGGTTTCAGTCTTTATTGCAATCTTCTTCGTTGTTCTAAAGTTTAGATCCCCTGATTCGAAGTCCAGTGAAGACAAGACGTCTTTCCATTGATGCCAGTGGGCTTTGGATCAGTCTTTTGGGTGGCCTGGTATTTCTTGTCTAAACCAAGGTCCTTCTAGTTCTGAGACCAACCTTGACTGGGCACCTTATAACATGGGGGATGGAGAGGCTAACAGCTGAAAGCAGCTCTGAATCTTGATCCCATTTCCTACTTGTTCTGGCGTTTTCATCCCTTTACTTGGTGGTTTGTTGTTGCAGGGTTGCTCTCACAAACACTGGGCTGCTGGCTTTGATTTTATTTATTATTACTCTTCTTTTTAATAGAAAAACCACCTCTGAACACCCCTGGAATAAATAGTAGTTTTGGTCCAGAATAAATGGCTCAAGACCCATCTGTGTTTTGATATTACAGGGGCACAGAAGCATTTGATTAAAGAACTACATGGGATTTGCCAGTGGATTAAAATAAAGAGAAAAGTGGGTAAGGTTTTGGCCTCTTACCTACACTGCCACCATCTCTAAGTCTAGCCACGAGCATAACTAAAGGGTATCTGGCAACATTGGTAGGTTCAAAACTGAATGTACCCCGCCCGCAGCTTCAAAATCCAAATACTACTTGTGTGAAAAGGAGTGGGAGGGCTGGGTTTGGAAGAGGGATAAGTCCCAGCTCAGATGTGTAAATGTTCTTATTTAGAAAGAGCAATCCATGCCAGTGGCCTAGCACTTAGGAATGCTGCAGTAGCTTTGCATACAAGATGGGGGGGGGGAGGAATGTGGGTAAGGAAATAGACTTCAGTTTCTGGCTTCCAAGTGGCGACAATAAACTACAAGGAGGGTTGTTTTTTTAAATAAAGTTGTGTCCCATGGTGGAGTTATTTCTCCATGGCAGCATCCATGCTGTCTCAGAGCAATTGTGTGGGTTTTTTTGTGGTTGTGCCTTTCTACCTCCTTAGGGTCTATTTTAGAGCTATTACTCATGGCTCACTAATTGTGAGAAAAATCAAATTCCATTTTGTTCCACCCATAGGAAGAAAAGGCAACAGAGAACTGTTTGGAGATCTAAAAATGAAAAGCATTATGTATGTATAAAGAGCTAGTTATTTTTATTAAATAAACCCAACACGCTAGTTTTTCACATTGAGGTAGCACCTATACTCCAGAGCATTTAAACACAAGAGACGGGCATTCAATCACCTACCACTGGCAAGTAGTTTTCTCTGGCATAGAACCTGGCAGCAGTTTGGGGTAGGAGGTGCAGAACACCTTAATATCAGTTGAAATTGGTGAAGGACTTCACCCAAACTGAATCATAGAATCATAAAATATTAGGGTTGGAAGGGACCTCAGGAGGTCATCTAGTCCAACCCCCTGCTCAAAGCAGGACCAAGCCCCAATTAAATCATCCCAGCCAGGGCTTTGTCAAGCCTGACCTTAAAAACTTCTAAGGAAGGAGATTCTACCACCTGCCTAGGTAATGCATTCCAGTGTTTCACCACCCTCCTAGTGAAAAAGTTTTTCCTAATATCCAACCTAAACCTCCCCCATTGCTCCTTGTCCTGTCATCTTCTACCACTGAGAATAGTCTAGAACCATCCTCTTTGGAACCACCTCCCAGTAGTTGAAAGAAGCTATCAAATCCCCCCTCATTCTTCTCTTCCACAGACTAAACAATCCCAGTTCCCTCAGCCTCTCCTCATAAGTCATGTGTTCCAGACCCCTAATCATTTTTGTTGCCCTTCGCTGGACTCTCTCCAATTTTTCCACATCCTTCTTGTAGCATGGGGCCCAAAACTGGACACAGTACTCCAGATGAGGCCTCACCAATGTCGAATAGAGGGGAACGATCACATCCCTCGATCTGCTGGCTATGCCCCTACTTATACATCCCAAAATGCCATTGGCCTTCTTGGCAACAAGGGCACACTGTTGACTCATATCCAGCTTCTCGTCCACTGTCACCCCTAGGTCCTTTTCCGCAGAACTGCTGCCTAGCCATTTGGTCCCTAGTCTGTAGCGGTGCATGTTCCGTCCTAAGTGCAGGACCCTGCACTTATCCTTGTTGAACCTCATCAGATTTCTTTTGGCCCAATCCTCCAATTTGTCTAGGTCCCTCTGCATCCTATCCCTACCTGCCACCGTATCTACCACTCCTCCTAGTTTAGTATCATCCGCAAATTTGCTGAGTGCAGTCCACACCATCCTCCAGATCATTTATGAAGATATTGAACAAAACTGGCCCCAGGACCGGCCCTTGGGGCACTCCACTTGATACCGGCTGCCATCTAGACATGGAGCCATTGATCACTACCCATTGAGCCCGACAATCTAGCCAACTTTCTACCCACCTTCTAGTGCATTTATCCAGCCCATACTTCTTTAACTTGCTGACAGGAATACTGTGGGAGACCGTGTCAAAAGCTTTGCTAAAGTCAAGAAACAATACCTCCACTGTTTTCCCTTCATCCACAGAACCAGTAATCTCATCATAGAAGGCAATTAGATTAGTCAGGCATGACCTTCCCTTGGTGAATCCATGCTGACTGTTCCTGATCACTTTCCTCTCGTGTAAGTGCTTCAGGATTGATTCCTTGAGGACCTGCTCCATGATTTTTCTGGGGACTGAGGTGAGGCTGACTGGCCTGTAGTTCCCAGGATCCTCCTCCTTCCCTTTTTTAAAGATGGGCACTACATTAGCCTTTTTCCAGTCGTCCGGGACTTCCCCCGATTGCTATGAGTTTTCAAAGATAATGGCCAATGGCTCTGCAATCACAGCCGCCAACTCCTTTAGCACTCTCGGATGCAACACATCCGGCCCCATGGACTTGTGCATGTCCAACTTTTCTAAATAGTCCCTAACCACTTTTCTCCACAGAGGGCTGGCCAGCTACTCCCCATGCTGTGTTGCCCAGCGCAGCAGTCTGGGAGCTGACCTTGTTCGTGAAGACAGAGGCAAAAAAAGCATTGAGTACATTAGCTTTTTCCACATCCTCTGTCACTAGGTTGCCTCCCTCATTCAGTAAGGGGCCCACACTTTCCTTGGCTTTCTTCTTGTTGCCAACATACCTGAAGAAACCCTTCTTGTTACTCTTAACATCTCTTGCTAGCTGCAGCTCCAGGTGCGATTTGGCCCTCCTGATTTCATTCCTACATGCCCGAGCAACATTTTTATACTCTCCCTGGTCATTTGTCCAATCTTCCACATCTTGTAAGCTTCTTTTTTATGTTTAAGATCCGCAAGGATTTCACGGTTAAGCCAAGCTGGTCGCCTGCCATATTTACTATTCTTTCGACACATTGGGATGGTTTGTCCCTGTAACCTCAATAGGGATTCTTTGAAATACAGCCAGCTCTCCTGGACTCCTTTCCCCCTCATGTTATTCTCCCAGGGGATCCTACCCATCAGTTCCCTGAGGGAGTCGAAGTCTGCTTTCCTAAAGTCCAGGGAAAACTTGACCAAGACCCAGTAGTCAAGCCCTCTCCTCAAGTGGAAAGCGTTCAAGGATCTTTAAGAGCCCTGGGTGGTCAGGGCCTCAGTTTTGTCTTCCCCAGAGGATACCACCTACAGCAGTGCTTTGGTCCTGTGCTGAATCCGAGATCATGCTTCTGATTGAATCACTGACACTTCCTGAAGAACTTAGGTTTTCTTTGGAGGCGCCCCCAGCCGATTAGGGTATGTCTATGCTACAATAAAATACCCATGGCTGGCCCATGTCTGTGGACTTGCCCAGACTCCAGCCCGAGCTCAAATGTTTGCATTCAAATTTTATAGCCCCCAAGTCAGCTGAAATGGGCCAGCTGTGGGTGTTTCATTGCAGTGTAGACATAATCTTCAGTGTGCTGGCCCAGCCCTGCTTAGTGTGAGTTTTGACAAGACCTCAACCTGAGGCTGCAGAAATGATACATTCTCTCCTTCAAGACCTGCTGTCTGCCAGTGGCAAGATCCAGCACTGGGGAAAGAAAAGTGGAGACAGGGAGGTCACTGACTTTTCATTCTGTTCCAGGGGCAGTAGGACAATTGGTATAGTGGGGGGGCTGAGAGGCATTGAAGCAGACTGTAAACCCTGGATATGATGGAAACCACTTCAAGCCAGGGGGCGCTGTTGCACCCCCAGCATCTATGTTCGTTCTCCATAATCTGTCTGAAAAATCTACACACACATACATTAGCTCTATTATAATCAAGAGAACACTGGCATGATTCACTCTACGCCTGTAATTTACACCTGCTGCCCCAGTGGCCCATGAAATCAATAAGCACCCTATGTAAATTACATCCTGGAATTGTTTTCCCTCGCCCATCTATCCGACCAAGCTATATCACCCAGCTTGCTCGGCTCCAGTTCTGGGGAGCAGACGTTTATCACTGGGACCATTAAAACTTAGGATGAACTTATTAATTTTTGTGCATGTCCAACATTTACAGCAAAGTCAGTTAAATAAAAAGAATAAATCTAGCATTTCCGTATTTTATTCTATTCTGTACACTGACTAGTTCTTACAACCCCTGTTGTAACCTAAGGGAGTTAGGCTGTAGACCATTGCTCCTGGCTGCAGTAATGCCCCGAAAGAATATTGCGTGGGTGTCAATGCTTTCCACTGCTGAAGCTAAAAATGAAAGAGGCTGTCTCAGGGGTTGGGGTGCTAGCCTGGGACGTGGGTTTGATTCCCTGGTCCGTTACAGGACTCGTCTCTCTGATACTGCAATAATGGGGGCTGGATAACTACTTTAGATAGAAAAATGAATCCATGCACAGGGCCTCTAGCTGTCCATCTTAAGCATTTCACTGGAAGCTAGATATCCACTTTGGCTGAATCTGTGTGATCCAAGTTTCCATTAATCTGCCTAGCCAATATTGCGCATCTCTGGCTCATAAGGGGAATTACCAGACCTTAACCTTGCTCTATCTTGTCCAATATAATACCCCTGACAATGGGCAGTACCAAATGCCTCTGAGGAAAGTACAAGAACTCCACAGATCCAGATGGAAGATCTACTGAGCACAGGGCAGATCCTGCCAAAGCCCCCAGAGTTATTGGCTTGAGCTGGGTGGGAAACCGCTTCCCCTTCCTGTGAGAATTTCAGAGACTTTGAAGACTTTTCCCAACCTAAGTCAGGGTGAAAAGTCAACCTTTTGCAAGCTGGAAATCTGTGTGTGTGGGGGGCGGGGAATTCAGATGAGGTCGATCAAAATGTTTTGTTAATTTCAAAACCACTTGTTTCAATTTCAATGGTTTTTTACTGTAAATTGACTTAAATTTCAAAACAAAAAGTCCATTGAAAGCAAAAAGGAAAATTTTCATTTTAAAGAATGTCAAAATGGGATGTTTTGACAATATCTAACCTTTTTTCCCAACTTTTGATGAATTTCCCATCTCAGAAAAACTGACCCTTTCTGTGAACAGTTTTTAGTTTCGAAAAACTGGCATTTTATGGTGAAAAATCTTTTAAAGGAAAAATTCCCAACTAGCTGTGCTAGTTGTCTTAAGCGCTGAAGAATGAGGTTTTATATCCCTTCTAAACCTTTAATATTTACTACTGCCAGAGTGGTTAAGCACTGGAATAAATTGCCTAGGGAGGTGGAATCTCCATCACTGGGAATTTTTAAGAGCAGGTTGGACAAACACCTGTCAGGGATGGTCTAGATAATACTAAGCCCTGCCGTGAGTGCAGGGGACTGGACTAGATGACCTCTCGAGGTCCCTTCCACTTCTATGATTATAAACTCTGGATATTCTTGTTATCCATCTAAACATCCAAGCCTGCTATGAATCTTGTTAAATTCTTGGCCTCAACAACCTCCTGTGGCGATGAGTTCCACAGTTTAAGTATCCATTGTATGAAAATATATTTCCTTTGATCAATGTTGGATTTGCCACCTTGAATGTCCCCTTGTTCTTGCATTATGGAACCTGGAGAATAATTAATAGAAGTGACACCCTCATAGCCCATTTAAATTGCTGTAGCCAGTGATTCCAATTGCAGTGCTTGATGTACGCCAAGGCTTGCTGGGGCTGAGCCCTGGTCCCATTAGGCTTGGGAGCTCATAGCCCCGGCACCTCAGGGCTTGCCACTTCAGTTATAAAAGGAAAAAAATTGCTCAAGTCCCGGCACCTTTTTCATTACAAATTAAGCACTGCATTCAATGCTGTGGATTTTTTTAGCCAATAAATCTGTTAAAACTTAACCACAGAACTCTTTTATTCCATGAGGAAAGAGTCAGAACAGCATACCTGGGTGATCCTGAACCATCAGCCTTTTAAGTAACACACTAGACCAGTAGAAAGTTTTCAGAGTGAAATTTTCAACTGAAGGGGGAAAAGTGTCAATGGTAGGGGATCAAGCATTATGTGCCGATAGGAAATCCCATCAGCTAGGTGCGAACAGGTTTCCTGCTAACAGGCTGTTCAGTTCTGTGGTGGGGCAATTTGCAGCACCCCCAATCACCACCGCGTTTTCTTTTTATTTAAGGAAAAGTCCTATATTTTTTCACCTTAAATGCATTTGGTGTCATTTAATATAGCTATCCTCTGTTGCACACAGCCAGAACTCTCCAATCTGTGGCCATGAAATCTGATCAAAACAAAATGAATAGCTGGAAAGTCTGAATCACAAATCAATCTGGCCAGAATTAAATATCGATTTTTTTTTTCTGGGCAGCTACTTTACTGTAATTGGCATTTCTTCCTCCCCCTCTTGCTTTCCCCTCCCACCCCCAACCCTTAAAACTCTCTATCTAAAAGACTAATTGGCAGGGCATGTCACGTCAGGAGTTCCACTTTTACTCCCCCCCCCACTCATCTCTGTCTTTAAAGTTCCTTTGCGTGTTAACCGTAGAGAAGGGAAAACGGTTCTATTGACTCTGGTACGCCATACCCTTCACTCCCCTCCCGACCCTGAGTCAAGGATACTGTGATATTGAGCAACACATTTCTGGATCCTGATAAATAATATGTTCGGGCCAGATTTCCAAAGCAGGGTACAGCAAGCCCAGTGGTGGGAGGCAGGTGCTTCTGAGCTCTAATGCACTTCACCGCTTCTTGTTGTTGTCACAGATTATTTGCATTCTAGTAGTGCGATCGAGGGCCGCCCTGTGCTAGGCACTGCACCCACCTAGAGACTGTCCCTGCCCTGAAGAGCTTACAAGTTTAAATAAACAAGACAAAGGGTGGGCCAGAGGAGACTTATTCTCCCCATTTCACAGACTGGGAACAGAGGCCCACAGTCTCACATGGATCCCAGAGCAGAGCTGGGAATTGAAGTCCGCTCTCCTGAGTTTGTCTTGTTTTAGCCAGCAGGCCAGCCTTCCTATCTCTGCCTCAGTTTCCCCATCTACAGAGGGGGAATAATGATTCTTACGGCCCCTGGCTCACCGGAGGGTTGAGAATTGACCTGTGAACAGCCAGGCCAGTGAACATGTAGAGTACTATGCAGTGCAGCTGCAAGAGTGCCATTATTAACAAGAGGGCCCAGGCCCCCAATGTGTTTGCATTTGTGTGTGCAAACGGGCCCCCAGAGTGCATTGCTATGGGTATGAAAAGGGGCTCTTGGAAAGAGGAAGGTCAAAGCACCCAGTGGGGGCTCTGGAGACGCAGCTTCAACTCCCAGCTCTACCACAGGCTCCTGCAGGTGGCAAAGGTTTTAGACCAAACCCAGCCCTAATGCAGACAGAACTCCGCTGCATGCCAGTGAGGAGCCTGGAGTGGGTAAACCGTGATCCCAGTGCAGCTATCCCCAGAGCAAGTTACTACTAGACATGAGTGAAGGTGGCAGAGACTTGCTTGTTGTTTGGCGTTAGAGACCAGAATGAAATGGTGGAAAGAAAAGAGAAAAAGGGCTTCTGAGTCTGCCGGTGTGTGGTGTTTGTGCAGGGGGGTAGGTGTAAATGTGTAATGTTCAACAGTGTGCTTGAGGGGGTGCATCAGCTGGGTGCGCACACTCATACGCATGAGAAAGCGTAGGAAATTGTGTAGGAGAGAAACTGGTTTCTTTCAACTCGGAGACCATGCGTCTTCCATTCCTGCTGAGAGAGGAGGGGGCCGACACTGTGATGCTGAAGCTGCAGTTGATCGAAGCAGATTCATATAATTACGATATTAGCAGCCCCGCACACTCTTCCCCCACTCGTTAACCAAATGGCAATTATTATACTTATTACAGCCTCAGCCGCTGATGCTTATTGATTCTGCCATTGCTGTGTTTTTAATAAGGGATCTGAAACATGTTATTATTGGTTCCACGGGGGTCACCATTGTTCAAACAAGGACAGGAAGACAAAGGAACAATAAAAAGAACAAAAGTAAAATTTAGGCAGACAAAAACCCAAATACAAAGGGAACCCATTTGCAGCGCAGCCTGACAAGGGGTGAGGGGCTCACCTCACTGGGAGGAGCCAAGCCCTGGACTTAGTTTTCTGCGTCTCCAAAAAGTTTGATCGGTTGGTTTCACATTGTTCGGTTTTATGGGGGAGCTCCCATGCCTCCTGGTTTCAAATCAAGACAGCTCAGAGCTGCAAGTCCGAAGACTTGGGACTTTTCAGCTTGGAAAAGAGATACTAAGGGGGGAGATGATAGAGGTCTATAAAATCATGATGGGTGTAGAGAAAGTAAATAAGGAAGTGCTGTTGACTCCTCATAACATCAGAACGAGGGGTCACCAAACGAAATTAATTGGCAGCAGGTTTAAAACAAACAAAAGGAAGTATTTCTTCATACAATGCACCATCAACTCTTTGCCAGGGGATGTTGTGAAGGCCAAGACTATAACAGGGTACAAACAAGTAGATAAGTTCATGGAGGATAGGTTAGGGTGATGAAATAGCAAGTGTGAAAAATCAGGAGTGAGGATGGGGGGTAACAGGTGCCTGTATAGGAAAGCCCCAAATATGGGGACTGTCCCTATAAAATCAAGACATCTGGTCACCTAGGATAGGTCCATCAATGACTATTAGCCAGAATGGGCAGGGATGGTGTCCCCAGCCTCTGCTTGCCAGAAGCTGGGAATGGGCAACAGAGGATGGATCAGTTGATGATTCCCTGTTCTGTTCATTCCCTCTGGGGCACCTGGCACTGGCCACTGTCGGAAGACAGGATACTGGGCTAGATGGACCTTTGGTCTGACCCAGTCTGGCCGTTCTTATGTTATGGGTTCTATTTCCAGTTCTGCCACTGATCAGCGGTGGGACTTTGGGCAAGGCCCCGTGCCTCAGTTTCCCATTCCCCTCTGTTTTCTCTATTTAGTTTGCAAGCTCTTCAGCACAGTGGTCATATGTACAGCACCTAGCACAAAGGGGCCTGATCTCAGTTAGAGCTACTAATACTGCAGTTATGCAAGCAATTAATAGCAGCCTTTGATGGGGACAAACTTCTAACAATAGTAAGGAGATGCAATGTTACATCAGATTGGAAGATTGTTTTCTGTCCTTTTGGGATGAGCTGCAGGTGCAGTCACTGCTGGGGAAGAACAGGAGCCGACGTTGAGGTGGAAGTTATTCCTGTCTCCAGCAAATCCACTTGTGTACTTTGTCCCTTCTCCCCGAGAGCACCAGGGAAAAGGGGTGTCTGTGATGTGGTCGCACACAGGATCCTCATGGTGTTATCGAGGCTCAGAGCTCTGCGTGCCCCAATCAGCCTTTGCTGCTGCTACAGGGCAGTAATTGGTCAGCTTCATGGCAGCATCTCGCTAATGCAGGACGAGGGTCCCTCATGCTCCCAGGCCTGGCTAGTGCCTTTTTCCTTGCACTGATGCGCACAGCGCTCTGCACCATGGCAGGATCAGACCCTGCGGGTTCCCACAGCCCCTTCAATGGGATCATCCCAGTGAGTCTCAGCCAGCGGTTAGGATTATACAAGACTTGGAACCATCCCCCCCCCACACCAAAAAAAAGCACAAGCTCTCTGCTTCCAACATGGCCCCGGTGGAGGAGAACAGCAAGGCAGGTGCTATCACCCCTGTCAGGGTATGGGGCCCAGATCCCAGGGATCCAGATCTATGATCAGTGCCTAGAGCCTTCTGCAGTCGGATGGTCCAGGTGTAAATCGGGTGTAGCTCCAGTGAATCTATGGAGCTGATTTGCATTAGCTGGGATCGGCCCAGAGGGATAAAGTTGTGGCATCGTGTCCATATTTTGGCATGATGTGCAATGGTCTAGCAGAGTCGTGCCATGCCATGCGATGGTCCTGTAGGCCTGAAGCCTGAGGGGTTAACATGTGAGCCAAATCAGAGAGGAGTCTGAGCCATGTATCTGCAGTGACCCAGGCCTCGGCTATTGTGAGGAGAGGCAGAGGCAAGCCAATGCAATGGGTTTAACCCAGGGGTGGGCAAACTTTTTGGCCCGAGGGCCACATCGGGGTGCGCAACTATATGAAGGGCCAGGTAGGGAAGGCTGTGCCTCCCCAAACAGCCTGGCCCCCGCCCCCTATTCACCCCCTCCCTCTTCCTGCCCCACTCAGAGCCCCCCCCGGCTCCTTGTCCCCGACCTCCCCCTCCCAGCTCATTTCCACAGGTGGCGAGGCCCAGAAGGGTACCAGTACACAGTCACTTCCAACCTGGGCTGGATTTGAACCAGCAATGTAGGAGTGAAAGGCTCCATAATGCAACCCCCCTTCGTGGCACATGGGCCTCTGCTGTGCATTTGAATTGAACCAAATCAGACTCAATTACCCCAGAGATCCGAATTCTCCTTTCCATTGTAGGCGCAGAGGGGGCTGGATCCCAACCCCACTGAAGTCAATGGAAAGGCTCCCCGGGGCGTCGGGGGGGGCTTTGGAAACTGTCCCCAACTCCGCCGACTTCAGTGAAGCTGCCACAGAGAGCGGCAATAAAGTCTGGCTGGGAGCAAATTCAAAAGCATCAAGCACCTGGTAAGTAGCCTGAGAGTAATATTGGCACACATCTCTGCCTCCGAGACAGGCGTTTCCCGCTCTCGTTGGCTTGTCTTTTCTTTCTTTCTCTCCCTGTTACCGGTGAGTCACCGAGAGGCTATTATGCAATTGTGGGGAAGTGCGGAGAGAATGCTGAGAGAATGACACATGCCCGTGCCAAATGCTGCGGAGTTCGATTACAATTACCCCCATACATATTTATAGCCCGGGCCGCTGAATGAAAACCCTTCCAGCAGGGGCCTAATGAACACCCTGTTCAAAGAGAAGCACATGTCCAATTTTGTCTAGTTCATAGAAACCATCTGATCTCTCTCAAGCAGCTCGGATGGAGCTCGTGAAAGGGGGGGGAAAAATAGAGACTATCTTGGTTGCAAAAATAAATCGCTGGCCCGCACTCCCACTGCTAATGTTCATTGTAAGTACAGCACGCGCAGGGCTTGGCTGGGATTGATTCTCTGAGCGATCATTAATTCATAAGCACAATAATTGATTTTTTTTGCACAGGTTCTCATGAATGTTTTATCACCGGAGCCGCGGCACTGGCTGGCGGTCCTGGGCCTCGGCTTTCGGGGCTGTTTTACTCTCTGCCACGGGACCTTGGTGGATCGCTGCCCTGCCTCCCCCTCCACCTGCTGTTGCTCTCCAGGGGTCTGCCCATCATCCTGTCTGCTTCTCCCTCTACACTCCCCCCCGCCCCCCAGGGCCGTGGGTTGCTTCATCTGCTTCCCTGGTCTTTGTGCTGCCTTTCTACCCTTGAGCCTTGCCCCAGCCTGGTGGATGTTCCACCACACCCCTCCACTAAACATGGCAGAGGCTGATTGTCAAATTGCTTACCCCCCACCCCAGCCTTCTCCCAGCCCTGTGAAGAACTCCAGTCTCCCCGCTACTCAACCTCATCACCTCGGGGTTATCTTGGGCTCTTCCCTTTCCTTCTCTCCCCTCCCCATCCAGGCTCCCTCCAATCACTTCTCCTGCCTCCACTGCCAAACCTCTGCTTCACCCCCGTTTCCCTTTGGTGCCCGATTCATGTCACCCCCTCCTCTCCAGCCTCCCTGGCTCTGTGATCTGCCCAGCTAAAATGATCTCCCTTTCCCACCTCTGTGAGCGGCATTAGACCCATGGGGATGTCCTTTGGCCCGTGCTGGCATAGAACAGCCGTGTCTGGTACTGTATGCTCAGCAAGCTGGAGTGCGTGGTGTAGTGGGGGGCTGGGAGAGTGGAGGAGGACAGGGGTGTAGCACAAAGGGCATCCAAGCTTCAGGGGGTCTGTTGCCAGCTGTTCTCTCCGGGGTCCCTGCAGGGTGAGAGTTCGGGTATGTGTGTGAGCCAGATAGCCGGCCAGATCCTCAGCTGGTCGCAGTGGAGCAACTAAGGCTGACTTGCATCCAAAACCTAAACCATGATGCAAAAGAGTTAAGAAGCGAGCAAGGGCCAGCTCCTGTTCTGAGTCTCCCCAAATCCTCCTGCAGTCCTATTCCCTTCAGTGGGATTTCACGGGGCCCTGACGTTTTCCCAGCTCGCCACCATTCACCCTCCTGCCATATTTGCCCTGTGCCTTGTAATCCATCACATTCCCTCCCTCCCTCCCACGTGGGCTCATCCCCTCTCTCCATCCCCCGTGCCGCAGTGTGTGAGATTTCCCTCGCTGTGGGTTGATAACAAGGCAGTTTGGCTTGCTCCCTGATCGTGAATGACAGAGTGAGCAAGCTGCCAGCCTGTGCCTGTTGCCTTGTACATCAGTGTGCTGACAGTGCAAGTGGTCCAGGATGCTGGTGGTAACCCCAATAATGGCTATTGGCAGAAGAGGCAGGGAGTGAAGTCTTTAATTGCAGGTGCCATCTAGGATTCTCACTGCAGGCTGTTAGTTATATCTTGGGACATTTAGCAGCACTCCCAGGGCACAGGAACAGGAGTTAAGGGACCAGTGGCTGACTGTGCTGCTGACTCTGTGAAGACCTCGCCCCTTTCTGTGGCTCAGTTTCCCCATCAGCAAAAAGGGGATAATGACACTTAACGAGGGAGTAAATCTCTTTAGATCCATTGATGAAAAATGTAACCAGAATTGCTTGGCTGTATACATGGTCACTACACAGGCCACAACACTTTAGCAAGGGGATGTCATTTTCAACTCATTGATGCCGCTGTAAATCAGGAGTAACTCCTCTGAGGTCAATGAAATTGCATTGGTGTAAAAGTGTTGTAAGTGAGAGGAGAATCAGGCCTGTGATGTTAATCCCACCATCCTAGACACGTTCTATTTTGCATCACTGAATTTCTCCTGGCGGTTCCAATGGGGTCCTGTGTTCTTCCTTGCTTCTTAACCCCATATTGCTGTGTGCAGTTAATTAGCTGCTGCATTCCACCCCAGAAGTGGCTGCATTTCACTGGTGGGCCAGTGATCCCTGCAGAACCAACTGCTGGATTCCATCACAGCCTGGGCTAACATTTCAGTAATGGGTCAGGGATTCCTGCAGAACCACCTGCTGTACCCCACTCCAGAAGGGGCTGTATTTGACTGGTGGGACAGGGATCCCTACAGAACCAGCTGCTGCACTCCACACCAGAGACAGCTACAAGTGGAGTGTGATTGCTGTGTCCCGAGCCTTCTGGCCCTTCCCAGTGATGCATTAAGGATGCAGTGCCTGTCCCTTCTCTTGCAGGGGTCATTTCTCTCCTTGCCTGGCTGGACCATGTAGATGGTTATCACCCTCTCCAGCTGCCCCTGTCTAGTACTCTGTTCCCCAGGTGCCTCCGAGTGCAATGAGCATGTCTCTGGAATGAGCTTTTCACAACAATTCATCTCTTGAAAGGGCAGGGGGAGGGTGAAGGGAATTGCCTGGCAGGTGAGGGAAGGACCCTCTGCACTGAATGATAAATACAGCCCTCTGGGCATGGTCATGACCCCAGCAAGGCACTGCTGTAAAACACTGATCCCATCACTGGGGACTGCAGGCCACTTACTCTGCCTGGGCTTGTGCGTTGTCAGGGTGAAGGTGGGTCACAGACAGCCCCAAGACAGGCAAAGCAGAGCACATATAAAACTGCTTCCCGTTCAGCGAGGGTCACAGAGTTTTGCAAGCAGAGAGAAAAAACCCTTGGCTGCTTTATTAGCACGAATAACTCTTCTCTATATACCAGGCAACGCTGTCCTTGCTCTGGAAAGGCAGACGGGGAGGGAGAGCACGAGAGGGGGAGGAAGCGAGAGCAAGCTGTTTGCTATGTGCGTTGGTTACTAATGTGCAGGGTAGCCTCGCTAGCTCTTTGGGGAGGCATTAGGAGATGTTTAGAAAAGCTGTCCACGGTCTACTGCAGTAAAACCCTCTATTATCTCAGCAGCTAGGGAGGGGGACCCAGAGAGCGATGGACTCCTGACCCTCCTCGCTGCAAACTAGGCCACGGAGCAGTGCAAGGAGGGAGGGAGGGAATGAAACGAGGTAGGAGAACTTCACTCCACTCTGCTTTCTGGCTCTGAGTCCTGCCTCGTCCATTACAACCCCTCTGTTCATTTTGTGGGCATCTGTGATGGCTGGGTGCTTCAGGTGTTGGCAAGAATCCTGCCCACCCAGCTCAGCCCTTAAAGGCACAGTCCCCAATATCCAAACGGCTCCTTTTGTAAGATCAGGGCCACATTGTGTTATGTGCTCTCCAGACAAAGAGCTTACAATCTAACTAGACAAGCCGGACAAAGCACTGGAGAAGGCCATCTAGCAGATCTGGAGCAGGGCTGAGAAAAGAACTAGATCTCCTGACTCCCAGGTGAGTGCCCTACCCACTGGACCACGCTACCTCTAGATAGCACCATCATTCCTTGCAATGACCACTCTTCTTCCAGACTGATGACCTCCACTATGGAACATTATGCCTGCCTCCCTGCCAGTCTGCCTGGGCTTGGCAGTTCTTGTGAGCCACGAGGTGACTGGACCACAAAATTTGCATCCAGATCTTGATGCCACACTGTATGTTCCCAAGTGCTGGGAATGTTTGGATCCAGGGCTTAGATCTGGGTCTCTCTCTACTTGTGTGAACATGGACACCTGCCTAGGAGTCCTGATACTCTCTCCCCGATTGTGACAATCTAGTGCTACGGAAACTTAGCTGAGGAGCAGCAAGATCCCAGTGTTTTAGGTGCCTTGGGATGCAATCAGCATGATCTTTTTACTGTGCTGGCAGCTGGTTGTTGTAACAATGGACCCTGAAGCTCTTTTGAGAAGCTCTGCGTAGCCCACTACTGAAATGCAGCCTTCTCGGGGACGAATTGCAGCAGCTGGTTAAACGGAGCACAACAACCCTGTACAACGGGTTTTTTTCTTTAAAAGAGGAGGAAGCGAAGAGCCCTGTAGCCAACTGACAGCATCCAGGGAATGTGAGGTAGGCAGAAGGTAATTACTCAAATTGGAATTTTGGGTAATTATGTTCTGCTTTCCTACAACTCTCCCCGAGGAGAAGCCTTTTCACAAAATCCCTATAAAACAGATTTATCAGATGCAGAACACCGAGCCCTCCCTGTAATCTTCAAACTCAAACATATTTCCCTAATCATAAATTAATTGACACACTTGTTCTCAAAGCTTTTCTCCCTTCCCCTCCTCCCCCTGGATTTTTCACATCCTACAGAAATGGGAGAGCCAGAGTGTGTGTGTGTGCGGGGGGGGGGATTATTTTAAAAGAATAAAGTCAGGACTGCCACACAGCATTCGTGGTGGAAGGTGCTAGGTACCATCCCTCCTGCCCCATATAGCCCGCTACAGACATGCCAGCTGTCATGATCCAAGCTCCTCTTGGGGATTCTGATGCTGAAGTCTATGGATGGCAGCTTTGTTTTAGACTTAACGAATCTTTTAACGAGTTAGGATTTAAAAAAAAAATGTTTAGTCAGAGCTGGCAAGTCATTGTCCTTGCAGGGGGCAGGCAGCATGGTCTAATGGTTGGAACGTGGAGAGGTAGGGGACGCTGGGGATTATTATTTATAATTTGTAGTGCAGTAGTGCTGAGAAGCCCCAGGGCCAGAGTAGGCCCCCATTGTGCTAGGTGCTCCAGGAACAGAGTGGTGCCCGACCCAAAGAGCTTCCAATCTTGAGACAGACTTGCATTCATTCCCAGCTCACCCACCAATGATGAGTGGGGCTTGTGCAAATCACTGCCTCGGTTTCCCCAACTGCAGAATGGGGGAGGGGTAGTGATATGGACTGCCTCTGCAGGCTGTCAGATGAAAGGTAGGGAATGCCTGACTCTCTCTTGCAGTCTTGCACAGCTGAGCCTTGAACGGGACAGGGAGGGTGGGGGGAGCTGGAAGAGAAGTGCCAGCCGCACAGTGCACCCTGACCATATCATGTTGTGTATTTCTGAGTTTCTGCACAAGATGCCACCAGCGAGAAACCTGGAGAGCCCAGGAATCAATGCAGCAGTGGCAGCTGTTAGGAGTGTTTTCTGACATGCACCCCAGAGGGCTCACCTGCAGTGCAGGCTGGTCTTGAATTTATACTAGCTGCTAATAATCCATCAGTCCTCAGAGGAGTGGCAGGGAAGAGGCAGCCCACAATGAGTCACAAAGGAGGGACAGGGGTGAAACACCTATGCACAGGCGAGCCAGCTTCCACCATAGCCACCTTGTCCCAAAGCCCTGGCAGTCTGGGAATCCTTGCTTGTCAGCATGCTGGCCATTTTGAACTCCATGACAATGCTGCAGGCAGAACTCAGACCACAAACTGTAGGTCCTTGCCCCTTGAACTAAGAGAATCTCTATTAGCCTTGCAGGGCCCAGGACACACAGTTGAACAGTTCTGATCAGTAGAGGGCAGGGGTATACATACATGCAGGGCTCATTGGCTATCTTGTGTTTGTAGCGGAGGTGTGGGCCCGGCCAGCTCAATGAACCAAGCTTGGCTCTGGTACATCTTTCATTCATGTAGGACCCAAGGACGCCATAGCCAGCCTGGTCACTTCAGCCAGCTTTCCAAGAGGAAAGAAAAGCCCTTGGCTACCTTCTTGCTCCGCTCCCTCTGCACAGAGCCCCCAACTCTCACTGCCAGCCCCAGCCCTCACTGTGCCCATCCGATCCCTTTTGTAGTCTTCTGGGCTTCCCAGCACTGCTGCCCTATGAGTCTTGTCCTCAGCATAAGCCTCTGTGGTTCTTCCACTATCCAGAGGAACAACGTTCGCCCCTTCCCTGCTAACGTCTGGGAAGGATCCGTGCTCCCTGTCAGCGCCCTGTGGCATTTTCTATGCCACGAGTGTTGTGCTTTAGGTTCCTAATAGGCCTAATGTGATTCTGCTAATAATACCTTCCCTTTCTATAGCATCATCCATCCTGAAGCTATTTACTGTATTGAATCAAGGAGTCATTTCACTTCCGGGATCGAAAGGTAAAGCTGCTGGTTAGCAGTGCGGAGTAACACTATGACACCGCGCAGGACAAGAAGCAAAGGAGAATGGTGTATCCAGCTGAATGTACCTGGCGGATTTTTGGTAGGCGGCATGTAATCCTCTGAAGTGGAGTTTGGACAGGAGGCTGCTGGAGCACCGGGCAAAAATGGTCAATGTTCTTCACAAAAAGGAAAAAAAATCAAGATTTTACATCACAATTTTATTTGATCGAAAATGAAATTCTTTTGTTTTCCCCCTTTTCTCTTTGTTTCTCCCTTGGAAGAGAAAGGGAGGAAAAGACCAGAAATGTTTCCATTTGTGGCTTTTTCATTGAAAACTCAGAAAATTGGCATGAAAGAAAAAAAATTTCATGAAAATGTTCTTTGAAATAAAAAAAAAATTTCATTTAAAAAAAAAAAGACACTTTCAAATGAAATATGTTGTCCAGATCTATACTAGGCATAACGATACTTAATAAGCATTTTTCATCCTCCATGTCCTTGCAAAGATTATGTTATGGACCCCAGGACGAAGCTCAGTATTTTCATTAAAAAGAAAAGGAGGACTTGTGGCACCTTAGAGACTAACAAATTTATCTGAGCATAAGCTTTCGTGAGCTACAGCTCACTTCATCGGATGCCACAAGTACTCCCTTTCTTTTTGCGAATACAGACTAATACGGCTGCTACTCTGAAACCAGTATTTTGATTGCGCTTTTACAGATCAGGGAGCAAGGAACCCAGAAGGGAAGCGACTAGGTTATTATTAATTGTTAATTATTTGCATTTCCTAGAAGCCCCAGTCACAGACCAGGGTCTCATGGTGGTACAAACACAGAACACAAAGATGGTCCCTGCTCAACAGCCATAGATTCCAAGGCCGAAAAGGACTCTTCTGATTGTCTAGTCTGACCTCCTGCATAATCCAGGCCCGGGAACTTCCCCACAATAATTCCTGTTCGAATTAGAGAAGATCTTTTAGAAAATCATCCTGTCTTGATTTAAAAATTGCCCTTGATGGAGAATCCACCACAACCCCTGGTAATTGTTCCAGTGATTAATTGCCACCCTCAGTGTTACAAATTTGCACCTTCTTTCCGGTCTGAATTTGTCTAGCTCAAACTCCAGCCACTGGATCCTGTTAGACCTTTGTCCACGAGACTGAAGATCCCATTATCAAAGTTTTGTTCCCTAGAACAGGGTCAGAATAGAGAATAGAACCCACAAGTCCTGGCTCCCAGTCTAGTATTTGGCCGCCTTGGGCAATGCCTTTCTCACTCCCGAGGTGCCTACGGAAAAGGCCATGGATTGTGAGTGGAAAGATATATAAACAGGGCAAAACACTGCCCTGAGGGAAACCAGTGGAAGTTAGCCAGTGTCCTCAAAGGGGATGGGATTTGACTTTGTATGGGGAGCGTACTCCTGCCGTTGGTGGCGCTAGCAACCACTATAGACAATCACACGCTAAAGCAAACTGGTGCCGCGAGCCAGGAGCCAGTTAAGCGCGATAAATAAAGCTGTTATCAGAGGCCTTCTCAGCACCCAGGGCAGGGACGTGGCCCATCCTCTGTGGCAGCATTTAGAGGCAATTTCTAAGCCGGAGGGCTTTGGCTAGGATGTAACTCAGTCCTGATTTTTCCATCCAGCCATTGATTTTCATTTGACCAATATTTCCAGCTGATTACATCTGTGCTCAGGATGGGGTGGGGGGGCTGCAGCCACACGCTGGGTCTCGAGGGATGCATGTGCGGGCACCGGTATCTACTGATCAAGGACCATTTCTGTCGCACTCCTTTTTCCCCCCCTGCATCTTGATGTTGGCTTTGCAAGCTGGCAGTTGGGCTTAGAGCCTGGACCCCCCAGCTTCTCTAGTACCTATCGCAGGACACTTGTCAATCCAAACAGCTCCACTCTGCTCCGGGCCAGGGCATTCTGTGGGCCATGCTCCAGGATCGAACAAAGGGAATGCAGCTTGGCAATCCTGCAGCCTCTCCTTCCTCTCTGCCCACCCTTTCCAGCTCCTGCCATCACATCAGTTTCTGGCCCCTTGCAGGAGAGAAATACCCCCTCAAGGAAAATGATCATTCAGGCTTGCCAAAGGAGTGGCTGAGGACTGGGAAGTGCTGGCCGAGAAGAGACAGGGAAGGATGTTCGCAGCTTCCCTCATGCTGGTTGGGGCAGGGTGGGGGGGTGTGAGAGGGAGAGATAGAGAGAGGGCTGGTGTCAATAGGTGCAACTCCCCTGACTTCATGGAGCTACATGAATGACAGCTGGGGAAGAGCTGGCTCTGAGAGATATGCTAGTCGGAGCTAATTAGAGAAGGAGGGCCAGATTGCAGGGTTGTATCCAAGAGAACACTGAAGTCACACCAGATTTCCATCCGTGTAACTGAGAGCAGAATCGGGCCCTCAGTTTGCACATCAGTTGAATCCCAAACGGCCAGTCCTCCCTTCCTTGGCATTGAATATTGGGAGTGACACTTGTCCTACGATGGCAGAATCAGGCCCTCCAGTCTGCACAAGCTGAATCCCCTCCGCCACTCAGGAGAGAGAAGTGGGCCTGTTTCTGAGCCCCCTGCCAACCACAGAACCAGATCGAATCCCCCCAATCTCAAGGGAGTTATTCCAGACCTTCGACAGTGGGAGCGAGAACAGCCCTGAGCCTGGTCTCCAGGCTGGAGATGAGTCACACTGGACAATGCTGACCCAAGAGGGGAGGGGGGACAGGGCTGAGGATCACAGGCCAGAGTGAACACACTACTCAGCTTCCCCCACCTCTGCTGTTTTATTGCATCGGACTCTGAGCAGGTGTCCTGGTCTGGAGAGCATTGCACGCACCCTGGTCTCATAAGGGCAAGGACCAGCAGGCCCTGTATCACATTACAGCCGCAGCCTGGGGGCATGTCGCAGGGTAGCTGGGCCCTGGACAGAGCCTAAGCCCAGCCCCCTGGACCAGAGCAGGTGAACCCAATCCAGCCACTAAAAGAGGGCAGGGCTACACCTGAGCCTATAAAGGGTTGCTCGTGGGCAGCTGTGTGTGGAAAAGTTGCACTCTGGTTAGGGGCAGCTAGGCTGGAGTGCTGGTGGTGGGTTCCTGGAGCAAGGGGTCTGTGGCTGCAGCTGCAGGAAGGGAGCAGAGCTGACTGGAGCTGGAATGCTAGAGACCCCTGGGAAGGGTGGCCTGGAAGCCAAGCACTGAGTTAAGGCTGTTTTCAGTTGGTTTGAAAACCTCTGTTGAAGAAATAAAGCTGCTTGAGTGAAACTGGGTGTGGCTGTGCGTGCTTTGGAGTGGGGGAAAAGCCTGGCCTGGTGACAGGGAGTAATGAGTGGGTGGCAGGGGGTTATGACACCCCCCCCCCCCGCCACCTGCTGTATGGCTGGGTCTCTACTGGGCAGGAGGGAGGGGCTGGGTGTGGAACTGGTGGAGAGCCACTGCACTCGGACCAGCCCTAATATACCTTTCCCCAGCAGCGACTCCAAGAGGAGGAGGTCATTTGTGCCTGATGAAGGCATGTAGTGATGGGTGCCTGGGGCAGGGATTCCTGATGCTGCCACTGACTCCCTGTGTGACCTTGGGTAAGTCACTTCCCCTCTCTGTGCCTCAGTTTCCCTGCAATGGGGTGCTAATCCCCCTTTCCTCCACTACATAAAGTGTCGCAAGGCCCCTGGCTGGTAGGCAGCATGAGCCAAGGACAAACTCCACTTTCCTCCCTGGCTTGTGGACATGCTTCTTGCTGCTTTGGAGGCTCTGGGGTTTAATGATGCGTTGGGGGCAGGGGATAGTTAGGTGGAGAGTGGGGTGGATGCTGAGGGGCCCATATGGAAATCCTTCTTCTAGAGAGTGGCAGGATGCTGAGCTGGCATGAGACTGGAAGCTCACTGAGACATCGGCTGTTCGAGCCAAGCAATCAATATGTGAAAATGCAGTCCAGGCGAGGAAGGTGACCTTGAGAGGCAGCGAGAGAGGGAGAGGAGAGTTGTGTGAAATGCAAAAGGAGATGGCTTATGGGGGAGGAGGGGAGTGAGAGACAGGGACAGACAGCCCCTGTTCTCCGCATATCTGCCTCTCTGCCTGCTGCATACACGTGAGTGCAAGGGGGTGGGGGACTGGGAGTGCTGAGGCGAGAGCAAAGTGGGGCTGGGCAGAGGTGGAAGGCTGGGGGGTGGTGGTGCATATGTGAGAAATCTGGCCCCATATGTTTCTGCAGGTGTACATTGGTGCAGACGTATGTGCCACATGCATGTTTCCCTGTGCCTTCACATACATCCACAGGCTTGCATGCCTCTCTGTGCATTGCTGAAGTGAGGGATGGACTAATACCTGCCGGTCGTGTCTAGCCTATCCCCTGCCAGTGCACAGTTGCTCCCTGGAGTCTACTTTCTAGAGCTCTGTCCACTTTAATTTCAAAGGTCTGAAGCGATGGGACCTGTTTCCCATGGGGGAGACTATTCTGCAGCCTGATAGCCATAACTGTTAGCAAACGTTTCCTGAGATCCGAGCTACCGCTTCCCTTGCTCAGGTCCATCCCCATTATTTTCAATTATGTGCCCCTTAAACCTTCTTCCTCCTTGATGATGGCATCCATCCAGGGCTGGCAAGGTCCCACACTGAGCGGTTGTTTGGCCTAGCTAGATGCTTGCAGTTCTTTCAATCTTCCTTCACCAGTCAAGCCCTCTGGATACTTAATTGTTTTCTGCTGGTCACTTGCAATGATTAGTGTGTGTGTTCCTGACTCTGTAGGCACATGTGTCTGAGCATTTCTAGATGTGCGTGTCTTGTATGTATGTGTCCTTGCATGGTGTGAATGCATGTGTGTGTCTGTGTCCCCGTACAGGCTGTGCCACCGACGTGACTCAAATCCAAGCCAGCACCGAGGCCCAAGATGTGAGGTCATTCTGAGAGCAGCGTGCGCCCTGGGGTCTAGTGGTAGGAGTGGGGCCCTTCAAGCCGTGTACTGAGTGGGAAATTGATGAGTTGTGATTCAAGCACTGTCCAGCCTAGGGGAGCAGCAACCCTTGTGAAGCCGTTCATCAGAGGAGGTGTCTGAGTCCAGGCACTGAACGAGCCCGGGAGCAAGCAGCTCTGCAGTCTAGGTCCAGGGTTGGGTCCCCAGGTCCGGATGCAGAAGTAGAGCCGGGGCTGAGCACAGATCCAGTCTAGACGGGGAGGAGGCACCTTGGTGCTGAACATGAGTCAGAGTTTTCTCTCTCAGGTGTGGAGGCAGCAGGGTGGGTGACCTGCTGTAGCTAGTGCCCTGGCAGATCCCAGCGTATGTTGTCCTGGCACCGAGGAGCCTGAGACTGGGCTGAGAATTCACACACCGTCCCCATTCCCAACATGGAGACTCCCTGACTCAGGCTGTGTTGTATCGCCCTGAAACTGCCATCAAAAAAATTCCTTGGGGGTTGCCGGCCAACGCGTCCCTGATTCAGCCTCAGGGGGAAACCTCTCCACGTTCTGCAGGGTCTGTACCCTGGGTTCCACCCCTTTGATTGTGCCTCCCCGGATCAGACTCAGGGCACCACACCTGGATCGAGCTCCTGTTTTCTGAGAGAGGACGCCCTACCCCAGCCCATCTCCATGGCTTTCTGGGTTCATGCCTCTATGATCTTGCCTGTCTTGTCCTTTGGCAGGATTAAGCCACCTGTATTCGGGCATCTGGGGAAAGCCTGGAGGAATCTGACCCATGGGCGGGAAATGAGAGAGCAGGCCTGGTGCTGGTGCTTCCACGGGGTGGGAATGACTCCAACCTGAATGCACAGGAATAGCCAGCATGGACAGAGAGCTCAGCCCCCTCCCCCCCAGCTCCCAGACAGCTTGGCAGCGTCCACAGCCTCAGAGTCCATTCATCTCTCAAGCATCCTCCCATCCTCTGCATTAGGCAAATAATGCCCCTGCCCCACACACACAATCCCAGCAAGAGTAAAATAACGTGGGCAGACATCCAGCGGGTGGCGCTATCCTGTTCATTGCACTGAATGCAGCATGTGTGATCACCTGCCCTGTGGGAGGTGGCGTAGGTGGACCCCTCAGAGACAAGGGACAGGCTCCTGTGACCAGAGTGGCCAAACTGGAGGAGCTAAGGAAGACAGAGACAGAGGAGGCCAGGGGGCCATGGCCCCTTCACTTTTATAGCCCTCCCCCTTTTTCCTGGCTGTAAGGGCAAGCAATGGGGGAGAGGGGGTGAAGAAGAGCAAGAGGGGGGTGAGGCCTCAGGGGAAGGAGTGGCCTGGGGGTGGGGCCTTGGGGAGAATGGGTGGCATGGGGGCAGGGCCTTGGGGAATAGGGATGGGATGGGGCAGCCTGGGGGCAGGGACTTGGGGAGAAGGGATGGTGTGAGGGCAGGGGCTCAGGGAGAAAGGATGGCACAAGGACAGGGCTTCAGGGGGAAGGGGCAGCGTGGGGAAGTGGGGCCACGGTTTGCGTGCCAGTGGGCCATGGTTTGGGTGCCGGTGGCCCCCCCACTTTTAGGGACCTTCTGCCACTTCTGGACAGAGAGGTGTATAAACAAGACGTTCCGGGACACAGTAGAGCGGTCCCACTCCTGTCTGGCAGTCTCTATGCTACTGGCAAGGATGAAGGTCTCAGAGAAGGAGAGTATCAAGCTGCAGCAGAGGGAAATGATCCAGGATATCCCCTGGCTCTGAGGAAACAGAGAGAGTTGGGTTTGCGGTGACTGGGAGAACTGCATGGTGAATTGTCTGCCTAGTCTGAAGATGGCAGACCTCTCAAGACATCTGGACAGACTATTCTGCAGGGCTGGGGAGCAGCTGGTGGTCATGGTACATGTAGCTGACAGTAATATAGGGAAAGATAGGAGAGAGGTCCTGGAGGTCAAATTTAGGCTGCTAAGTAAAAGATTAAAGTCCAGGAACTCCTTGATAGTATTCTCTGAAATGTATCAAGTTCAAAGCACAGAGCTAGTTAGACAGGCACAGCTGCAGGATCTCAATATGTGGATGAGATGATGGTGTTTGGAGAAGAAATTTGGGTTTATTAGGAACTGGGGACTCTTCTGGGAAAGGAGGAGCCTATACAGGAAGGATGGGCTTCATCTAAACCAAAACAGCCCCAGATTGCTGGCATGTAAAATGTAAAAGGCGGTAGAGGAGTTTGTAAACTAAGTGCTGGGGAAAGCCGACAGGAGCCCGTGGTTCAGACAGAGACATCCCTTAGGGGAGGATTTATTAAAGGAGATGCTCTATATCAATGGCTCTCAACCTTTCCAGACTACTATGCCCCCTTCAGGAGTCTGCTTTGTCTTGTGTATCCCAAGTTTAACCTGACTTAAAAAAAACAGACATAAAAATAGAAGTGTGTCCCAGCACACTATTACAGAAAAATTGCTGACGTTCTCATTTTTACCACATAATTATAAAACAAATCAACTGGAATACAAATATTGTACTTACATTGCAGTGTATAGTATACAGAGCAGTATAAACAAATCACTGTCTGTATGAAATTTTAGTTTGTACCAACTTCGCTTGTGCTTTTTGTGTAGCCTGCTATAAAACTAGGCAAATATCTAGGCAAGCTGACGTATCCCCTGGAAGACCTCTGAGTACCCCCAGGGTACACGTACCCCTGGCTGAGAACCACTGCTCTATATCTTAGTAAAGAGGAGAGGATAGAAGTTGATAAAGTAGAGGTGGGAACTGAAGAGAAACAGTCAAATATAATCCATTCAATTACATCACAGGAAGGCAGACAACTAAATATTGACAAATTTTCTGAGCGCTTGTATACAAACGCAAGAAGTCTAAATACTAAGATGGGTGCACTTGAGTGCCTGGTATTACATGAGGATACTGATATATCAGGCAGCAGAGAAACTTGGTGGAACAATGATAATCTATGGGATATGGTAATCCTGGGGTACAAAATGCATAGGAATGGCAGAGTAGGTTGCACTGTTGCATGAGTGACACTGTACAGTCATAGAAATATAGGACCGGAAGGGACCTTGATAGGACATCAAGTCCCGTCCCTTGCACTGAGGCAGAACTAAGTATTATCTAGCCCATCCCTGACAGGTGTTTGTCTAACCTGCTCTTAAAAACCTCCAAGGACAGAGATTCCACAGCCTCCCTAGGCAATCTATCTGTTCCAATGCTTAACTACCCTGACTGTTAGGAAGTTTTTTCTGATGTCTAACCTAAGCCACTCTTGCTGCAATTTAAGCCCATTGCTTCTTGCCCTGTCCTCAGTGGTTAAGGAGAACAATTTATCACCCTCCTCTTTATATCAAACTCTTGCATACTTGAAGACTGTTATGTGTCTCCCCCTCCCCCCCCGTCTTCTTTTCTTGAGACTAAACACAAACCACATTTTTTCAATCTTTTCTCATGAGTCATGTTTTCTAGACCTTTAATCATTTTTGCTGGTCTCCTCTGGACTTCCTCCAATTTGTCCCCATCTTTCCCAAAGTGTGGTGCCCAGAATGGACCCAGCACTCCAGTTACAGCCCTGTCCATGCTGAGTAGAGTTGCAGGATTATTTCTCATGTCATGCTTACAACACTCCTGCCAAGGATGTCTGCTTTTCTTTTTTTTTTTTTGCAGCAGTATTACACTGACGACTGATATTTAGTTTTTGATCCACTATTACCTCCAGATCTTTTTCTACAGTACTCCTTCCTAGGCAGTCATTTCTCATTTTGTATTTGTGTACTTGGATTATTCCTTGCTAAGAGTAGTACTTTGCATTTGTCCTTATTGAATTTCATTCTCTTTATTTCAGACCATTTCTCCGGCTTGTCAAATCAGTTTGAAATCGAATCCTGTCCTCCAAAGTCCTTGAGACCTCTCCCAGCTTGGTATCCTCTGCAAACTTTATAAGAGTACTCTCGATGCCTTATCATTTGTGAAGATACTGAACAGACCTGGACCCAGGACAGATCCCGCCACGGGACTCCACTTGATATGCTTTTCCCGCTTGACTGTGAACCACTGATAACTACTCTGTAAGTACATTTGTCCAACCAGTTGTGCCCCCACCTTTATAGTAGATTTGTCTATTGCTCTAGTTTGCTGATGAGAAGGTCATGTGAGACAGTATCAAAAGCTTTGCTAAAGTGAAATGCGTGAAAGAAAGCAGTGTAAAACAGAGTAAATATTGTAAATGAATCAACAGTACCATAGAATCTGTATGGATAAAAATGTCAGTGTTTGACTGAAACTGTGAAATGCGCAGGTTAGAGCCGCTACAGAAACTGAAAACTCAGTTACAATGGGGGATTACAACCATCCCCAGATTAACCAGGTACATGTCACCTCAGGAGTAAACAGTGAGGTGGTAAAGTTTGAAGATGATACAAAATTACTTAGGATAGTTAAGTCCAAAACTGACTGTGAAGAGTTACAAAGGGATCTCACAAAACTGGGTGCCTGGGAAACAAAATGTCCTTTATCTACTAGATGTGGTGATGCCAGCTGAATTTGGAGCTTCTGCAAACTTTCCTGTTGAAGCAGTTCCACTTAACTATTCATTGGGGAGCTACAAAAGCTAGGATCACTCTGTAGCCCAGTGGTTGGGTGCTTGCTTAGGAAGTGGGAGATCCCTGAAATTTCTGGTTCAAATCCTGCCTCTGCCCCTTAAGAAGGGGTTGGAATGAGGACATCCTATCTCCCAGGTGACCAGGGAGATGGGAAATTCCTGTTTAAGTCCCCTCTCCTTTGCAGGAGGCCCTTGTCTTCCAGGCAAAAGGAGGGGGCTTGAACAGGGGTCTCTCACCTCTTAGTGGGGTGGAGGGGAGGTGGGGTGGTTGGGCGGGGGGGTAGGGGGGTTGGTGGGGCGGGGGGGTAGGGGGGTTGGTGGGGTAGGGGGGTGGGGCAGGGCGGGGGGTGGAGGGAGGAGGGGTGGTCCCTGGGATGTAGGAGCTCCTCGTTCCAGTCCCTTCGCGGAGAAGGGATTGGAACTGGGATCTCCTACAGCCTAGGTGGGTGTCCGACCAGCGGGGGCGAAAGAGTGATTCAGCTTTTGCTGGAGCCGGGGCTGGTGGCCAGTAAATATTAAAATAAAAGCCGCTGCTCAGACAGCAAGGCCCTCTTCAAAGATTTCTTCCATCTTAGGCCCTGGGGACTTGAACCAAGGACTCCAGCATCCCAGCAGAGAGCCTTCACCACTAGGCTATAGAGGGCTTCTTGCTTTAATGTCTTCGTTTTTTCTACTTACTATTGAGTTAAAGTGGAGCAGCTTCAAGAGGAAAAGTGAGCACCCTCCCAGGTGACCTGTCAACAGGCAGAGGGGTGAATTGAACCAAGGACTCCAGCACCCCAGCAGAGAGCCCTTGCCACTAGGCTATAGAGGGCTTCTTGCTTTAGTGTCTTGGTTTGTTCCACTTACTATTGAGTTAAAGCGGACCAGCTCCAAGAGAAAAAGTGAGCACCCTCCCAACAGGCAGAGGAGTGAATTGAACCAAGCACTCCAGCATCCCAGCAGAGAGCCCTTGCCACTAGGCTATAGAGGGCTTCTTGCTTTAGTGTCTTGGTTTGTTCCACTTACTATTGAGTTAAAGCAGACCAGCTTCAAGAGGAAAAGTGAACACCCTCCCAACTGACCAGCACCCCAAGGAGTGAATTGAACCAAGGTCTCCAGCATCCCAGGAGAGAGCCCTCACCACTAGGCTATAGAGGGCTTCTTGCTCTAATCTTTTCGTTTGGCCCAATTACTATTGAATTAAAGGAGCACTGCTTCAACACAAAAAGTTTCCATGAGCACCTTATGGAAATCCCTCTTTTCAGGGAGTAGACAGAGGAATTGAACCAAGCTCATTAGGATCCCCGGTGACCACTCTAACCACTGGACTAGAGAGGACTTCTCTGCTGCTTTTGGCCAAATCAATAGTTAATTAAAGTGGAAAGCTGGCCTGAGCTTCCTGCTCAAATCCACTCACCTTATTAGGCAGGAGAAATTGAACCAAGATCTTCAACAGCCCACAAGAGTGCCCTACTCCCTGTCCTCTAAAGGGCTTCTTACACTCACCTCTTGTTTTGGCCTAATTAATATTTAATTAAAGTGGAATAACTTCAACAAGAAAAACTGAGGATGCTCCCTGCTGAAATCCCCTCTCGTCAGCCCCTAGTGGGAGGAATTGAATCAGGAGTTCATGACGGATAGGTCCCGCAGTGGCTATTAGCCAAGAGGATCAGGGCCATAACTCCATGCTCTGGACATCCCGGAACTTCTGACTGCTAGAAACTGGGAGTGGATGAAAAGGGATCACTAGATAATTGCCTTGTTCTGCTCATTCCCACTGAAGTATCTGGTGCTGGCCACTGTTGGTAAACACAATAATGGGCTAGATGGACCATTGGTCTGACCCAGTATGGCTGGTCTTATGACGCTCCTCTCATCTGCTGGGGAGCCCTGCTACAGTACCTAGGTCTGTGGCCTCAAAGGCTGTATGGTGGAGAGGTCTTTGCCTGGATGGCAGCTGCTGCCTACATGCACCAGAGGTTAGCTGAGACTAGTAAACTCTTTGCACTGTGGCTGTCACTACAGGATGGTGCTGTGCCTGGGGGAGTCCCCCTTGAGCTGTGGAGAACTAGAGGAGCCAGCACCCCGCTTAAGATAAGAAAATACAGACAGTTTTCAGACTCTTTAGTGCCGTGTCTTCCCCCACCGTCCTTTCATCAGACCCCTCCAGACCTTCCTGTGTGGCTTCCTTACAGTCGCCAAACCAGTGCCTTATTACCCTCTGCTGTCCGCAAACACACCCAGCCCAAAATGCCAGCGGCTCATACTGGCACAGAACCGAATGTGATGCTCAGGCCAGCGTGCGTCCAGAGGCAGGGAGCTTCACCCCCAAATGGATCACTGCCCTTGTCTGCTAACGGGCGCCCTTTGAAAGGGATGTGAGCACAATCCCAACGGGCCAGGATAACCACCCCATTGCCAAGAAACCAGCCTCGTCCTTAGTAATGCCCTGCAGTCCATTGTCCAACACCCTCGGTGTAATGCATGGCCTTTGAGTGGCATGTCACGGCCTAGAGGTCGGGCCAATAGTGTAACTGCCCACTGCCCACTGCTGTCTGATTTTGGAAGGCACAGGTTTCTGGGCCTGGCTCCCCTAATGCAGGTGAGCTTTATTTAGTGTTTGTATCAGTTATCTGCAGCAGGTGGATTGGTGCCAGTCCTTCAAATCCCCCTCCAATCCCTCTAGGCCAGAGGTTCTCAAACTGGGGATTGGGACCCCTCAGGGGGTCACAAGGTTATTACACCGGGGGGGGGGGTTGCGAGCTGATAGCTTCCACACCAAACCCTGCTTTGCCTCCAGCATTTATAATGATGTTAAATATATTTTAAAGTGTTTTTAATTGATAAGGGGGGGTCGCACTCAGAGGCTGGCTATGTGAAAGGGGTCACCAGTACAAAAGTTTGAGAACCTTTGTACTAGGCCGTTCTGGGAAAGGCAGCCAGGCAGTGGTTTGTATAAATTTAGTGGCTGCAATTGGGAAACTGGGAACTACTTTTCTCCATGCTCCTCTTTGCCTTCAGCTCTTTCCCCACCTTCCCATCCTCAGCCTCCCAGAACTCATGATCCATGAGAGCTGCAGGGTTTCCCAGCAACCAGGAATTTGTGCACAGCGCTATTAACTGAAGGACAGGTATGTGGGCAGCAGCTCACCAGTCTCATTTAATGTAGCCCATGAGTTTAAATGATAAGGCAAAGCAGAAGGGAGACAAGGAGCAGAGATTAGGTCAGCAAGGCACAGGGATGGGTGGGTTTTGACACATATTCTGTTGCACCCTCTAGTGGGGTGAAAGTGAAAGCTGGCGAGAATACAGCTAAAGTTGGATGATTGGAGGGACAACGTGAACGATTGAATTTTTGAAAACTGGGAGCGTGCTGTAAGACGTTTACTTCCCAAATTCCCTCCCCTGGCCTGGAGGATGGAGGCTGAGTTCAGAAGTTTCAGTTCAGTGTTTTGGCTTCTCCATGTGCACGGCGTCTCTCTCACAGGACGTGCGTTTATTGCACACGTATAAAGATACAGATGCTGAATAAGCTCTATTTAAAGTATTCCCCAAGTGGACAGCTCTCTTCTGATTTTAGAAGTTAGGGAACACAACACATGCTATATTTTAAATACATTGATTTGATTCAGGCCTCTTTTAAAGGCCTCAAAACTCCCTCCCTCCCACTGCCTGTTTGGATCAGCTTTGAGACCTAAGCTTTGGGTGGAGCTGTGCATTGGGGAGCCTATGACTGGAAATGCAGGTCAGAATCCAAGTGACCGAGGTCCAGCCAGGAGGGAATCCAGGGTTCGTTCCCTTGAAAGCTTTGCCCATCACTGCCCACACCACAATGCTCATGGACGAGCTGCTGTGCCTGATGTGGGTGGCCGGCAGGTCATTTTGTTTTAAACAATCCACAGAATGAGTTTTTAAACCTTTTTCATTTTATTAGGGCTACTCTCGGCCTGGGGCATCCTTCGCGCTGGCACACATGGACTAAGAACTCAATAAAATCCTCGCATCTAGCGCCCACTGGCCATTTTAACACAGAACGCGGTATCCTTAGCCTAACTAGACTTCTAAACCCATGTTAGCTCGTCTATGCTCACATCGCAGCTTAAACCCTAGTCTAGATAAGGCCGCTGGGGCTGAGATGAGCAAGGGAGGGCAAATACCAGATGGCCCAACAGGACAGCCAGGCATGGAGCTCTTAACTTGTGGTTCCAGGGCAGCCTTCTCCCAAGAGCAGTTTCCATCATAGGTGCTCCCGTGGGGGCTGTCTGGCAGGCTCAGTAGAAGTGGCCCGTGGGTAGCCGAGGCAGACAGAAGTAGGCGTCGGGGAAGAGGCTCAGGTTGATGGGGTTGCGGTCCAGGCGGATGTCCTCCAGGGCCCAGCGGATGTGACTGTGGTCCTGGCTGTCACAGAACGTGTCTTTGTGCATGGTTTGGATGTTGTTGTTCTAGCCGGGGAGACAACATTAAACGATGGGGGGAAGGGGCAAGGTGGGGTAGTGGGTTTGTGCATTAATTGTCCCTGGCTAGTATGAGACTTTGCTTCTGTTAGACTGGGGCTCAAACTAGATTTGGCCCGCAGGTGTAATGAGCCTCAACCCAGACACTCATGGATACATCCTTTAACCAGTGGCTAGTTTGATACCATTGACAGGTGACTCCAACGCCAGAATGACAGTGGGACCTGCAGGATTGAGATCTACCAGCAGAGGCAGGAAGGGGCTGGAATAGCGGAGGGGGCACCAGTCAGGACTGAGGGGCACTGGCAGAGCTGGGTGTACTCAGGGGGCCCAGCATTGAACAAGCTGTGGGGAGAATGAGGTGCACGGTGAGGTCTGTGCAGGGGACATTAGAACTGGGACATTGTGAGAGAGAGGATCTCGCCCCACACCCACCTGCACGATACCTGTGTCTAGCCAGAGCTCTCCGTCCCTCGACTGCAAGGGCAGCAAAATTCAAAAGCAAATGCAAAATTAAAGAGTGGCCGTATCTTTAAGGGACCATCAACCAGTCTGGCTGGGTGCCCTTGCTTGACTCGGTCACTGCCTCACCTGCAGGTGCAGAGACCGCAGGCCCTCAGGCAGGGGCACTGGGATATAGTCCAGCTTGTTATCAGACAGGTGGAGGAACTGCAGCTTCTTCAGCTCCTGCAGAAACACAGGTGAATGCATCAGCCCTCGCCCTGCCCAGCCCCCTCACCTGGCCTGGAACACACCAAGGCTCAGCAGGGTGGGGCAGAACTCACAGCTTTGCTGAACGGAACATGCTGCTCTCATGCTTGCATGGGATTGTCCCATCCCAGCAAACACTGGAAAAGCTGGGGGTGGCACTTTGGGCTTTGGCTGTTCCCAAGCCCCAGTCAGCTTCTCTATACAGAACATCTGGGTTATTTCTGTGGTACAAAGGGGTAGGAATCAGAGCCAGGTAGGCCTAGCAGGGGGTTGAATTGAACCAGGGTATGTCTACACTGCGGAGTAAGCCCAGGGTTATAGAACTCAAGTTAGCAGCCCCTGGGTTTGTTAATCTAGGGGCTTGAGTGTCTACACTTATTATGTGGGCCCAAATCCAACCCCAGGTTAGGAATTGTTGAACCCTGGGTCCCAACCTGGGCTGAAGTGCCGACACTGCATTACACGGGTCCAAATCCAACGTGGGAAAACTTGACTGTCCAGAGGATAAAGAAAGCCAGCTTGTGGGGTTGTGGGCTACTGCTGGTGGACTCCCAGAGCACGAGCCCAGTGGGGTTGCATCTACACTGCAAAGCAATAGGGCATGAACTCTGGGTCCCGGTTTGACTCAGGCTCGGACCTTCCACCTCTGTACAGTCCTGAAACCCAGAGTCTGAGCCCTGGGTTAGTGTGATTTGTGTGGAGATAGGAGGAGGGTTTGGCTTGAGTCTGAGTTCAAACCCTGAGCTTATCTTGCAGCGTAGATATACCCCAAGAGACCCCCAGTCCTCTTGGAGGGTGGAAAAGAAGCTGTGAAATTTAGGGACCCCTTTTGGAATCTTGGGGTGGCCACCAGGCACTGGGCACAGACTCACCCTGAAGGCTTCAGGTCTGACACCGGAGCTCTGAATCCTATTGAGCCGGGCATCGAGCCGCACGATGCTGCTGGGCAATGCGGGCAGCGCAGTCAGCCTGTTCTCGGCGAGGATGAGCTCTTGCAGGGTGCTCAGCAGCCGGAAGGAGTCCTCGCCCACCCAGGAGATGAAGTTGCTAGTCAGGTCTATTCGCTTCAGCTTCTCTGATGGAGGGGAGGATAGAGATTCCGCCTTCACAAACCCTTGCCATCGCTCACAACAGTGCTGAGCAATAATTAGGGGCTAGGCCTGGCCAGAGCCGTAGGAGAAAAAGCCAGCACTCCAGCAAACAGAACTAGAATGAACCAGGTCCTCAGCTGATGTAAATGAACATAGCTCCATTGAACTCAATGAGCCAATGCCAATCTATGCCAGCTAAACTCAATCTAGCACCTAACACAACAGGCCAATATCCTGACTATGGTGGCTGGATGCAGCTCCAACAGAAATGTGAAATACATTTATGTCTTTGTTATTATTATTCCTCCCAAAGCCAGATTTTCAAGACCTCAGCATCCCCTCTCAGGGACAGGTTTTCAGAGGAGCTCAGCATCCATTTAAGGGCCTAAATCAGAGAAAGGTTTTCAAATATGCACAGCACCCAGCAGGTCCCATTTTAACAGTGCCCAGCCCCCCAGACATAATGACAGGTTTCAGAGTAGCAGCCGTGTTAGTCTGTATCCGCAAAAAGAAAAGGAGGACTTGTGGCACCGTAGAGACTGAGCTTATGCTCAAATAAATTTGTTAGTCTCTACGGTGCCACAAGTCCTCCTTTTCTTTTAGCCCCCCCAAACATGCACATACTGTGCTGAGAGCCTCTGCAAGCCCCAGCTCACAGTTTGCTAGCTAGTCCTGCAATCTTAAGGCTCCAACAGCTTTGGCAGGGTCCATTCCATTGACTAGCACTGGGTGCAATTCCCTCCTGCAGGAAGGAAGGGATTTTAAAGCTACAGGGCTCCTATTCCAGCCAGCCAAGGGGGAAGGACTGTTCAACATCACTGTCCTGCCTCTAGAGGGACCCCTTAGGAGATCTCCAGGGCTGGGCAAAACCCAGCAAGTTTGCTTCACAGGGCATGAAGGGATAACTGTTTTCTCTGGGTTTTAACCATGTACAAAACTGCCGCCCCCCCACATTTTGAGTTCAAACTAGCGTGGAACAGATTCACATGCTGCGCAAGCCATCCGGGGGGCTGGAACCATTTGTACAGTGAGGGGGCTGAGAGCCACTGAACCAAACTGTAAACCCTGCATATGATGGAAACCGCTTCAAGCCAGGGGGTGCAGCAGCACCCCTAGTTCTCGCTGTAAATGGGGGCACCTGGATTGGCACCATTGCACTCATGGCTTTTCCATCTCCAACATCTATGAGCCCTGCAACGTTATGATGTTACAACCAGAGAGTTCTTGGCCCCTCCAGTTCCCAGAGCCGACCAGGACTTGCTGTACCGGGACTTTAATAAAGAGCAGCATTGGTGCGGTGCAGTGTTAAGGGGTCACATTGCTCCTCCTGGGAATGGTCTGCATTTGGCTCCCTGATTCTGCGCCTGCAGATGGTTGGGGCCACGTGTGAGAGAGGCAGCCGTGTCCCGGCCTGGCTCTTCCCCCCATTGATGCCCTTACACACCACTCAGCAGGAAGGCAGAAGCCCTAAATTAAACTGTATAGAGGGGTGTGGATGAACCGCTGACATGACTGGGGATTGTGTGCCCAGGACTTGGGGCTAAAGCCAGCTCTGGTGTCTATAGGCCTGGCTCCCATTGGTGCCATGGGGAGTGGCATCTGCGTACACCTGCAATTGTACCTGATGCCCAAGGAGCAGGTCTGAGCCCCCTGCTGTGGCCACGCAGTTGGTTGGGAGGAGTCTAAACCTGCCTAGGGAGGATTCGGTGTCAGATTGGATCTGGACTCAGCCTAAACATTGTACGAATCTGGAACAGGACCCAGTGTGAGAGCTGAACAGGACTCTGGGATACAAGGGGCATCCTCTTCCCTCAGGCAGCTCTGCAATGGATCCACTTAGCCCCTGCCCCCAACTCCCTGGGAGCCAGTGCAAAGTTTCCCCACCCCCCATGTCCCCCAGCAGAGCACAGTGATGGACAGACACCACTCTGCGTGGGGGAGGGCAGCGGGCAGGGCCCCGGCTCCACATACTCAGCCTGGCGAAGTCGCTGGCTTGGATGCGGCTGATGCGGTTGAAGCGGGCGTAGAAGTACGTGGTCTCCAGGGGCAGCGGCGGGATCTGTTCCAGCTCGGCATCATCGCAGTACACGGAGGTGCTAAGGCACACGCAGATCAGGCAGGTGGGCAGACCTGGGGCAGGGAGAGACGGAGCAGTCAGCCAGCAGCAACGAGCAGGGCTTGGGGGTATTAAATGTAACCTCCGATTGGTGCCAGGATGGGGGGCCAGATTCTCAGCTGGCCTAGCTCCACTAAAGACAACGGAACTCAGCTGGCTTACCGCAGTGGAGGATCTGGCCCGACACCCCATTCTGTGGGTTAGCAGCAGAACCTGGAGCCTTTTGAAACACCCCTGATTCTGGGGTTCGTTGCAGACTCCGAGGCCAGACCATGTGCAACTAGTGGGACCAGATGTCCTGATATTAGGGGTCTGTCTTATATATGCAACTATACCTTCCCCCCCACCCTTCGAAAAAAAAACGTGTCCTGATTTTTCACACTTGCTATCTGGTCACATTACGTGCAGCATAAGACTAGCTTGGGCCCAGGAACCTTTCTGACGGAGATGGACCCAAAGCCAAGCCCTGGAGCCAACCCCTCCAGAATTTCAGGTGACCCAAAATCAACCAGCCGTGCAGAACTGGAGCCTGGGGAACCCCACTTCCCGATCCCAGACCAGAACTTTGGAAGAGTCAAAGAAGAGCCCAGCCCCTGGGAATCCAGGCCTGGACTTTGGGAGTTCAGCAGGTGCTGTGCTGTTACCCAGGTAGCACTGGAAGGGTCCCTAAAGCTCAGTCTGTTCTCATACGTTCTATTTTCAAGTGAACCTGGAATGGCCGTGCATTGCAGGGAGGGTCAGAGCACCCTGGGGGACAGGGACTGCCCAGCCCCTACCCGCGCTGTACCAGCTATGTAGATACACAGAGGGCTTTGGTCTCCAGGGCTGTCAGGCCAGCTCCTTCCACCAAGCGCTAAGTTCAGAGGAAAACAAAACAAGCAAAAAATCAAACCACGAGAAAGGCCAGGAACAACCAGCCAAAAGAGCTGCTTAAAAACAAATCAGCTCAGGCCAAATCTCGACCTGGGGGGTGCAGCTCCACCAAACATAGCAGCAGTACACCAGGGATCTGTTTGGCCCTTCTGCACTGTCAGAGATGAAACAAAAGGAAACCGTTTGCACAAAGCAAACATCTGATTCCCCTACGTCTGGAACTAGACCCTGCTCAGCCAGGCAAAGTGGCAGGGTGACAAGATTTCTGGCACCAATTAAAACCGTGTTGGGTGTTTTTTGTTTTGTTTTTCCTCTCTTTTCCCTCTTCTCCCCCCAGAGCGTGCGCGAGACTCCGAATCTATTAGTGGGGGAGTTCAAAGCATAAAGGCAACAATTTCCCTGAGCCTACTACGTAATTTGTCCCAGTTCGGAGTGACAGAAAATGAATAAAGATATTTATCCCTCGCTGCAGGATTTTAATTGTCACTAATCTAATTGCTACTCTATCCGACTGTCGCAACATCTCTGCTCGTTGAAGCGCTGCGGCTTTACTGGTGTTCTCGATGCTGTGAAGCGATTCCTTTCTGACACCCTCTCGCTCGCCGTTTGATATGGGAGACGCCCCAACCATGTTCCTCATGCAGGGCAAATACTTGGCTCCTGGACAGGGGATGGTCTGCTCACCCTCGCGTCCTTCCGCCAGCGCTCTCAGCTCCCAGGGTCACTCGCTGCTTCTCTCTCTCTCTCTCTCTCCTCCCATCAGTCCCGCCGCCCCACGCAGGGACGGGTCTGCCTCTGGGCTAGAGGCCTCAGAGATTCCCCACGCTATGCTGGGAAGGGAGTGCCTCCATCCCACTCATTTCCAAAGCCCTCTCTGGCCCACATTGAGAGGGGCTTTCTCTGTACCCCTCACCCCCATGTTGAGAGAAGGCTCTTTCCAGACTGCCGTCATTGCTCGTGGTATTTGGAGACCTATTCTCCTGTGAGCAAATCCCCCATGCTGCAGCATTACCCCGGAAGACCAAGTGACGAGGGCTGGTCTCTCACTCACCCTGTTTGGTTATGGACCCGAACAGACCTGGCCCGACAGGCTTGGTCGTGGGGGATGTTGGGGGTGGCCTCCTAGGTGCTTCGGTCGGCACGGCTCTCGTGCTCATGACGCCCTCTAGACGCTGGGTTGGAGGAGCCAATGTACCAACCTCAATCTGCAAAGACAGGGCAAGGGGCATCACGGCACCGAGCACAGGCTGTGGGGCTGCGCTCCCGTTAAAGCATTGATCAGTCACTGACTCCTCCCTTGCCCCGCCCAGCTCACACCTCCACTGGGGAGGGGCAGAAGGTGGCACAGGGCAGGTTGGAGGGCTACAGCAGTGATATACCTGAAATAGCCAACGTCCAGGGTAGGCAGGCACCCAATCCCATTGAAACGCACCCAACTCCCTTTGGCTCTGCTAAAGACCCCCAAGTGCAAGAGGTAACAGAGGTAACGGAGTGCTCCATGCAGCCTCAATACCAGTCACGTCTCGCATTCACACGGCGCCTTTCCTCTCCATGCCTGCAACTCTGCGAGCCAAATTCGGTGGGGATGGGTAAGGGGTGAAGGCAAGTGGCTGTGTGTAAGGGAGGCTAACACCATCTCGCGGCGGCTCTTTGCTGAGTCCAAGGTGATGTAACATCCATGCTGCAGGGCCCTGGAGCACGTCCTCAGTTTAGCCTCAGCCCTTATTTTGGCCCCGCTGATCAGCTCAGTGACGCCAATGGGAGTTTTGCAGAGGACTCCAGCGAGAGCAGGGTCAGCCCCTGTACGCTGGAACAACCGCACCGCTGCTGAAATGCAGCCACCCACCTGTGAGAGAGCAGCATGCCCTGGTTGTCTGACACACAGCAACCAGCAATGAAGCACAGGGCAGGGAGTGAACTGAAGGCGAATGCCATGTGCAAGCGAATGTGCAGGGACCAGGTCAGCTCCTCAGCTAGGGTCAATCCACGTAGCTCTGTTGATGGCACTGGGCTCCTGCTGACTGATGCCAGCGGAGACTCTGGCTTGGGGGACTTAGGGAAGCAGGGTAGAACTGCCCACCAGCTAGGTTAGCGCCCCTACCCTGGAGCAGCCTGCCACGGATAACAGGGATAACAGGGTTAAAAAAAGAACTAGATAAGTTCATGGAGGATCGGTCCATCAATGGCTATTAGCCAGGTTGGGCAGGGATGCTGTCCCTAGCCTCTGTTTGCCAGAAGCTGGGAACAGGCAACAGGGAATGGATCACTTGATGGTCTGTTCTGTTCATTCCCTCTGGGGCACCTGGCATTGGCCACTGTCAGAAGACAGGATACTGGGCCAGATGGACCTTTGGTCTGACCCAGCATGGCCGATCTTATGGATCTTTCGCAATACCACTGCTTCACTCTGCCGTAGTCTCTTTAAGCCAAGTACATTTGATAATAAATCTTCACAACCCCTCTGTAAACATGATTATTTCCAGCTTACACAGGGGCAAGCTGAGGCATGGAGAGGTTGATGTGATTCGCCCAAGGCCATGCAATAAGTCATTGGCAGAACTAGGAATTGGCAATAGGATTGCTGCTAACCAGAATCAGGATCTCACTACCAGACAATGCTATCTCCTAGTGTGGTCAAGACCTCAGTGCTAAGTGTTAGGGGAAAGCTGGTTCTCCCTCCTGACTTAGGACTTTAGAACAAGTCTCAGACAGTGTCATACCCATTTCCTTCTGGATCCTACACTGCTGCAAGCCTCCCTATAAACCAGCTGACTAGGAGATCAGACTAGATAATCATGATGGTCCCTTCTGACATTATAATCTGTGAATCAATGAACGCTCTTCTTCATGGCTTGCAAACTGTACCAGAGAAGCACCTAGGAGAAGAGAGTGAAGTACCTAAACTGGGGAAAGTGGGGTTCTAGTTACAGCTAGACTCCTGACTCCAGATGAAAGCATTTCCATCCACCAAGTGCTGTGGGTGGAAGAGTGGCCAGAATGCCCCAGCCCTGGAGAGACAGGGCAGGGAACAGGAGGGACACCCGGCTCAGCGAGGGTGGTAGCACAGAAGCTACCCTGGGATCCTAGAGAAAGGAGCTGCCTTAGGACTCCCCACAGGCGCATGAAGAAGAGTTGGCCCATGTTTCTGCTGCTCTGCTGTCTCCATCTTACCTTTGGTGCCAGGTCACTATAGTCATAAAGCTCTTCGTAGAGGCTCGGGTCGATGATCTCTCCATAGTTGTCTAAGTCGTAGTTGGGCAGGTCCAGGTTGTCATCGGTTGCAGTGTCAGCTCTGGGCTTCTCTTCCTTCTTCTTGCCTTCTTCTTTAGATGGGGCGGCCAAGGCCAGCACCAGGGCCAGGGTGGTGACCGCCAGCAAGGCTACGCACTGCATCCCGCACCTGTGCCGAGAAAAGGGAAGCAACGAAGCATTTTTGTCACCGTTGGTCAGCTCAGTTCTGCTGTTTACAGGGCTGAGCTCGGGTCTGAGGGATGTGCCCTACCTGCTCAGCACAGGGCTCTGATTCCCCCCAGGAGCACCTGCCTGAGCACCTACCGGCTTAACACGCGCTGGCAGGACGGTGCGGGGAACCCAGCGTTAGAACAGCAAGGGGGTGCCGCGGTCCGGGAGTGAAGTGCGTTGGCAGAGCCGAGTAGCGGGAGCCCAGGGCTGGGACGGCGACGAGTATGGCAGGCCAGGAGTGAGGGGCATTGGCAGGACTGCTGAGGGTGGGGCTAGGGCTAGCACAGCAGAGCTTGGAAGAGATCAGATTCGAGGGGCACGGTGCTGGGCGAAGGGGATTCAGCAATGCAGTGGCAGGAGATGGGGTGAATGGGGAATCCAGGAATACCACAGCCAGGTATACTGCCGGCCACGGTAGCGGAGCTCTGTCAGGGATGTGAGCGGAGGTTCCCCTTTGTAAACGACAACATTTACCACATTCATCTCAATATTTTGCAAACCCCGTTGTCCGGCATCCCCTGCTGTGCAGCAAAGACAGGGGCCGGACAGCAAGCCCTGCTCACTTGTGCTCAGATTTCCAAGTGCTCCGCTCCCAATGACTCTTTTCCATGGGGGCTCAGCACTGGTTGAAACACCTCAAGGAGGGCTGGGTTTGCAAAAACACCCAGCAGCGCTCAGGGTGACACGGATGGGCCCGCTTTCAGAAGGGCTGAGCTCCCTCCCAACCAGACGAGCTCTCCTGGGCCTGCACGTGGGTGCTGAGCTCTTTGGGAAACCTGGCCCAGGAAGCACTAGTTGATGTCTCTGCCCCAAATGTTTCCTCCAAGTGCTGGCAGCCGGCTTTACCCCCCACCCAAGCCTTCACTTTAGCTCCTTCTACAGCACCTTCTGTTGCTCTCCCCGAGTCTCCCCGGCCTTGTCCCGGAGCACTTTAAACAGGCTTCCTCTGCAGCCGCAGAAGCAAGTGGACATGGCTTTCCTGCTGGAGAGAATCAATGGACTCTGCCTAAAGCCCCGGAGGAAATCATTACTCTCCTTTTCTTTTCAGGCTGTTTCATGCTTGAGTGCCCTGCTGTGAGGAAAGAGGCCCAGAGCTGCTGTACAGAGCGTCACCTCCCGCTCACACGCCAGATCCAACCGTACAAACAGCCTTCAAAGAACAGGCAGCTTGGAGAGAAGCTCCCCAAGTGGGGGGTTAAGACTTTTCGCTGGCCTGAACTCCTTGGCTGCAGGACGGAGAGAGGGTGAACCATGAGTTCAGGAGTAACTCTCTGCTCTTATGTGCTACTTGAGCCTGAGATCCCAAAGCTCGTGACAGAGTTGGGGGAGCGATATTCTTCCCATTGCACAGAGGGGGAAACGTAAGCAAAGAGGGGGGAAAGTGACCCACCCAAAGTCACACAGTAGATCAGTGGCAGAGCTGGGGAGAGAACCCAGGAGTCTTGATTCTCAAACTCCTCTGCTCTAACCACTAGGTCCCAGTCCCTTCCAGAGCTAGGATACAAACTAGGACTTTGATGATCGCTCCCTAGTGAGGCTCTTCTCAGATGGACTAATGAGAACCTGCCCCGAGCCCAGTGGGCAGGACCAGAGCTTGTCTCGGCTGGAATTTGCTCCCTGCATAGCTTACAGGCTACAGTCATCGCCACCAGCTTGCGTGGTTCATATTACTGGATCCTGAGGCCTGAGTGTCAGAGCGCTCTCTTCCGCAGAGCAGTGTCCATTAGCAGAGATGCTGGCTCATTACTGGAGCGTACACGGTAGCTTATGTTTCTGGGAGTGCACGCCCTGGGGTATGTCACACAGCCTGCACATCTGTGTGGATCCACCCCTTGGGCTAGAGCTGTGTGAACTGCATGAGATTTACCCGGCCCTGCGTGCAAGGGAGCACAAACGGCTTGTGAATTATAGTGTGCCCTTCTCCCCTCAATAGACACACTGGGGGCCACACTTCCAGTTCGGTGGACAGTTGCCACGGCTGCACACACAAACGCCCTTCTGCCTGCTCAGTTTGCACATGCAGTTGCAGTAACAAGGTGAGGGTTGGGCACCTGCCCTGAAACCCGTTTTAAGAGACTGCTCCGGGAAGCAACACATATCAATTGCCTACAGAAGGCCTTCAGAGACCAGAGGACCAGAATTGCACTATGCACCTTCAATGACACTCTAGAGGTATGACGGAGCAGGGCGGAGTGACCTGGGAATGTCGCAGGGGAGTTTTACTGGGACTGTCTGCACTGGGGATGGGATAGCAGGGGGTGGCTTCACTGGAGGGACAACGTAACCTGAGCCAGGAGGGGGTTTGGGGGCGAGGTGACACCTTTTGCCCCGGAAGCTGGACAAAGGCTGGAGGAGGAGCAGGGGGGAGGCTGGGTGAGTCGGCTGGAGTGGGGTTTGAGTTGGGAGCGGACTGGGAAAACGGAGGGGACCCCAAGGCTGGGGTCTAAGCTCCCTGACCCCCCAGAAGGACCTGTCTGAGGGGTCCTGGTTGTACCAACGAGCTCTGTTTGGGACTGTGTTCCTGTCGTCCAATAAACCTTCTGTTTTACTGGCTGGCTGAGAGTCACGGTGAAACGCAGGAAGAGGGAGGTGCAGGGCCCTGACTCCCCGACACTCCATGACAAGGGGCTACACTGTCTAACACAGGGATTTCCCGCACGGGGCTCATTAGACAAACTAAGGGCAGGACGCATGATGAAATCCAAACTTGATTAGCTCCCTCGGAAAGGGGATTCATTCCATTCAGAAGCGGCTCCCGCTTGGCTGGCAGCCCCTATTCTGAGCATGACTCAAAGCGCTTGGCCCATCTGTGCGTACACACAAATACACAAGCACCTGGGTGTACACAAACACACGAGCACACACGCATGCCCAAACAAACACGTCTGCATGCCCATGCACTTGCAAACGCAGTATCCACACCAACACTCCCCCCTACACACACACACCATCCATACTCCCATGCATTCGCAAACACAGCCAAGTCACACACACACACACACAACAAACCTGGGACAACATGTACACCCATGCACGCTCACGCTTGCTTGGCACAGCTCTCTCCAGTCTATAAAAGACAGCACTGAATTGCAAACGTCCTGAAGTGAGGAGTCTGGCCCTTAATCTCAGCTAGTTTCCCACAGATCAAACCCAGCATTAAGAGAGTAATAAAAAAGCCTTTGAAAAGCACACTGCAGGCAGCCCCCATGCATTCTGCATAAAGCCCCACCCCCACAACGTCTCTGAACTGAGCATGAAAGCCCCTGAGCTCAGCTTCTTCCAGAGAAAGAGAGAAGGGGAGAGAGAGGCACAAGCCACAGACCTACCCCCTGGTCCCTCGGTCTGCCCTGGAAGAGCCCGAACCTCTCAGCTCCTGCAAAGCGGATGTGCTGGGACCAAAAGGGCTGTAGAGGTTTTAAGGAGGGCGAGGGGGAGGGCAGCCCTGGTTGGGGGGGTGGGAGTGTGCAGGGGATAAGCAGGAAGTGCAGCCAATCAGGGTGGTGATTATTCCAGCTGTCACCTGCCCCCCTCCCATGGTGCCCCTTGTCCAGTGCCCCCAGGGGCTAGCAGCCATGCTCACTTACAGCTTTCTTCCAAGAGGCTGGGCTTGCTTTTAGGGCCTGCATGCTGGGATGGGGGAGGTGGCTCGGAGAGCACTTTTCTTCCCCCCTGCACAGACTTTACAGCCTGTCACCTTGGGGGGGGGAGGCAGAGGTGCCCTAGGGTGACATGCAGCTTGTGCAGGGTGACACACTGCACAATGCCCCACTTACACCCATCAGGCCTAATGCTGGTCCCACCAAAGCCAGCCGGAGTTTCCCCAGTGTCCGTGTTGCACAGAGTCCAGGGCACCCCCCCACCCCCTTTGCTGGGCTGAGTTTCACCCCAAGCTGGGAGACATGCGTAAGGGTTGAGTGCCCGTTAGGTCTCCCCTTGGCTTAGGGGGGACTTAATGCAGCGCTTGATGTTCACGGAGGATAACACGGACACAGGCAGAACCACGTGGGGAGAGACACATACGGGGCGTGCTCAGCCTGTAAAAACCCTGGCCGCGGGGCAGAATTCACTGAGAATACCCGGGTAGGAGCTCTCTTTCCAAAGGGCTAGGTCTGCACTGTGTTATGCAGCAGGGGAGGGGAGATAGGGGTCACACGCTGGGAAAGACTGAGATTTCCCCTAGGCTTGGATGCGTTTTGGAACAGTGACAGTCCAGTATTTCATGTGAATTTAGCACTGGGGCAGGAAAGGGGTGAGTGGGGAATGTGCCTTCAGGAGACAGGATCTCACTGGTTTGGGGCCAGCCAGTGTATCTAGACAGATCCTTCTTTGGTGGGTGCCAGCCCCTGTTCTTAGCCGGGTCCTTGTTGGTTGGGTGCCACCCCCCATCCATAGCTGGGAGCTCACTGGCAGTGGTCTGATTGCGGTTATGGCCAGGATGGGCCCACATCCCAGCAGCCGGATGGCTGTTTAAATTCAACACCTCATAAAAAACCTCTGTCTTTGTAGCCAAAACTCCGGCTGGAAGCAGCCACCCCCACTCCCCCCATTCCCTCCCCATGCAAGAGATTAGTGCCGGCTCGCACCTCCCTCGGCAGAGCTGTTGGTTTGGAAACCTGGACAGGGGGGCACGTTGTTTGTTGATGCCAGGCATACAGTGCTGACATCATGGCCGCTCCCCTCTGGATGGGACAGCGGCTCCTCCACGTCTGTGTGCGACAATCCCCTCACATCCCCTTCCCTAGGGCAGAGGGATGGCAGCATGTCTGCCAGGCACACAGTCCCTGTCAGCCTGCGAGCCCCCGAGCCAACTCCCTGTGGCCTAGAGCCAGCGCTGCGTGGTCTCCACACAGGAGGGGGCCTGAGCGGATGGCCTCTCGCTCCCCAGCTTGGAAGCATTGGAGAGGCAGCGAGCAGAGCCCGCAGGCAGCGGGCAACCCTGCCAGCTTAGCAGGGAGTGACGCTGACTGGTTGTGAAAGGAGTCCTGTCTGATCCTTCCCTCCCAGCTGGAAGACGCACCTTAGCTGCATCTGATGAGCAGAGTCTGTCGCAGTGCAGGGGAGGAGGGAAAGCTCTGCTTGGGGGTGGGGTGCAAAGAGGAAAAGCCCCCTCTCTGACCCCTGGCAGTGTTTGTATTGCAACCCATCTGGCAGCACCGGTGGGTGAGTTCCTCACTCCCCATGTGTCATACAGCAGCTAGGGGATACTTTCATCCCCCTCCAGCATGCAAGTCTGGAAAGTAAGGCAGAAGCCTGGCTGGATCATCCACTCTGCACTCAGAGGACGAGGAGGAGGAGGAGCAGACTGGCTGAAAGGGACAGCATGGGAAACAAACATGATTACTGAGTGGCAGTGTGGCCTCGTGGAGAGAGCGTCAGACTGGGACTCGGAAGTCAATTCCCACTCAGCCACTGCTTTGCTGGATGACCCTAGGCAAGTCACTTCACTCCTCTGTGCCTCAGTTTCCCCATCTGTAAAATGGGTATAATGTACTGATCGGTGTAGGCAGCACCTCCACCAACAGATCTTTACCTTAGTGTTAAGCTGTTCTCTTGTACGTTGTTATGTTGTGTTGTACATGAAGCTATTGTGTTGTATGTTGTTATCGGGGGGCTTTAGTAGGAACTTAAGTCCTGCCCATGGTTCTGGATTTGTTTCTTGCAGCGTTCCGATAAATCTCTGCCCTTCTAGCGCAATACTGACCTTTGTAAAGCGCTTTGAGATCTAGGGGTGACAAACGCTAGATAAAACTAAGCGTTATTATTCCAGGGGGCGGGGGGTTCTGTACTGCTACTGTGCTGGGGAGCATGGGAGACCTGCATCCTAACCTCCCTTAACAGGGCCCTGAGGGGAGAGGGAGCTGAGAATTTCAAAGAGCAGCTGATTTTTAAAGGTAAATGTGTGTGTCTGTGCCAGGCTGCACCCACGGCTGGAGGTGGATAGCAGCAGTTTATTCTCCTCTTTCATCCTTGCATTAGTTTAATGACAACAAGGGGCGGAGAAGCACTGTCTACAACCAGGCATCGCACAGCGAAGCTTCCCCCCGCCCCAGCAAATGGGCCTCGGCTACAGCCTTTCCGGCGTCTCCAGCCCTGCGGGTACCACAGCTCTGCCAATGCACCTTAATCCTGCCCTGCAGCCCTCCCTGCTAGTCCAGTCCTGTGCATTCCGCAGCCACCGGCTGCCCAAGCCAATCAACCGCCCTAGGCCAAACACCAGTCCGCGGCTGTCTCTGCTCCTGCTCTCAGGGTGGGACCCTGCCCCCACCCCACCCCCTCTTCGGCCTCCTCCACCCCATCCCCTGCACCCCATCCATCCCTGCCCTGGCTTCCTCTCCCCCCTCCAAGGCTGGGGACCCCTTTGCCCCCTGCAATCCTTCCCCAGGAGCCACTTAGCTCAACCACAGTGGAACCTAGGCACCCTCCCCTATCTGGCCTCTCACACTCCGCACCCCCAGCTTGCAAGCCGCACCCCCAGCCTGCCGGTGGGAATGCTTCCCAGAATCCGGCTCCTCGGAGGCTCAGCTCGCAGCCGTTCCTTCCCCTGGGCCACTCTGCCAGCCTTATCCCCTGCCATCCATGGCAGGAATGGGGGGGCGTGGAAATCCCCAAATCTGCCATCCCCAAAAATCCGCAAACACCCTAGCTGCTGCCTAGCTTTGATATGCCTAGAACGGCTTCTGCCCACAGCTCCACCAATGCACCTTAAGCCCGACCTGCAGGCCTCCCTGCTCTCCCATTCCTGGATCCCTACACACAGCTCTGCCAATGCCCCTCAGCCCTGACCTACAGCGATACTGCCCCCTGGTCCAGCCCTCTCCATGGCGGATGGCCGGAGAGCCAGTTTCGTGCCTTGTGACTTGAACAGATGCTCTCTAGGGGTTACTTCCTAGCTTGATGCTTTTGCTTCACGTCAGCCTCCGAGGATCAGTGTCTGTCAGAGGGACTGAACATCACTGCCTCTTGGAGGACATGTATCCGGATTACACGCGTCCTGGCACTGACTGGGCCACCTAGCCTGGAGCCTGGAACCAGAATCTGAGCCAGAGAGAGGCCATTAAGCGTGCAACCCCCAGAACACCCATGCGCACTTCACATCTGCACAGTGCCCGGTGCTCATGCCTCTAAGAACCTCATGTGCCCCCCACCCCTCCCCCCACACACACTCATCGCACATACGCACCCCTCTGCAGAGAGCCTCACTTACAAACACACAATCCCATCATACAGACACACGCGCACACCGCTTCTGCTCTCTTTCACGCACCCAGCCTCCTCCCACACATGCGCCCACCTCCAGAGATTCTAATGCCCTACATAGCAAGACAGGCGCCGTCTCACACAGCCGTACACACAGCGTTGCGGGCTCAGAACCATAGTGGGGACTGCACCGAGGTACCCTGGGTCTGCGTTTCGTTGACCACCCGCACAGGCCCATGCGGGGCAGCTGGGAGGGCTACGTCGGCCCCTGCTGACGAGATGATTATGGAAAGCAGGGGAGGGTGGAGGTGGAGTGATGGGGAGGTGCTAAGAACCCTGGAAAAACCCAAGCCGTGTTCTAGCTTGAAGGGCAGCCATGCCCTGCAGCCCCCTCCCCGCTAGGCACAGAAAAGCGCCGAGGGCCTGCAGTAATCCGTTTTAAGCCCTCATTAGAAGGCTCGCTAGTGCTGGAGGTGGCGTTGCAGCCCGGAGAGGCGCGTTCCAGCTGACTCAGCGTGTCTGCTCCTTTGAAGGGCCCAGCGGCATTTGGCTGCTTCTCAGGGGTCACCTGGGTGCTGTGCCGCCCGCTCGCTGGATGAAACGGACTTGGTTCACGGGGAAGTCAGGAGTGAAGTGCTGATCGCGGGGGCTGCCAGAGAGAGAGGCTTGCACTTCGGAGATCACTGCTGTAGCCAGCAGAGGCTAAGTGGAGGGAGATACTAAGGGGAGGCATTAAAGGCAGACAGCTAGGTAGACTCCCCCTGCTTTCCCTGTCCCCTTCCAGCCCAGAAAATACCAGGCACAATTTATTCCCTGTAGGTTGGAAGATTTTAAACCACTGCCAGAGAAAGGGCTAGATGTGGGCTGAAAGCCACAGCCCAGGCCACGGGAGCGGGGAACTGGAGAAGGCCCAGGATTCAGCAAGAGCTCTCGGGAGGAATTCTAGCTGAATTCAAACCCATGACAGCTCTGCTATGCCCCGTTGCTTTTCCAAAGGAGTCGAGGTTTGCCCAGGCCATTTCTTCTCTTCCCCCCTCCCCTTGGCTGCTGCTTGACTGCCACCCACCACCCAAGAGATGGCTGCATTACACTGGTGGGACATAATGGAGATAAGACCCCAGCCAGTGCTGCAGAATGAATGGGGCTTTGCAGGGCACTGGGGCTCCATGCTTGTGCATCCATTGATAGGATGGGGGCCATAGTTTGTAATTAGTCTCGTTATGCACCTTGCACCGGGCCTCATATTTTAGCCTCTCTCTCTTCTCCTCTCTGCAGGATCGATGACTCCCCACTGCGATGACACCCTCCCCTCCCCTCTCCTTCCCATATATCAAATGCCCTGTCAGCCCTGGGAATACCTTTGATGTTCCCGTTCCCATTCCCATGCAGCATGCCCAGGTCCCCTGGATCATCAGCAATCCACTAGGGCTAATTAGGAGATTTCCCACATTCCCCTTGATGCCTGCTCACACGGCTGGAGAGCTCACAAGCTACCACCCCACTTTCTGACTTTTGAGCCCCACTTTCTGACTTTTGAGCTGTTTGCGGGGGTGGGGGAGGGAAAGAAACGATCCCCTTCCTTTTTGTTGTCGTTGTTGTTGCTGTGTTGATATCCTGCAGGAGACAGGGCTGTCCTGTCTAGAGGGGTGGCAAGGTAATTCTCCCTCTCTCGCTCACATACGCGTACCAGAGAGTTTACGATTCGCGCATTGGTCACAATATAAAACACTCCGATTTTATCCTGCGGCGATCAGCATGAGGCTAGCTTGCTCCCTGCACCCACTCTGCACACATGGACACGTCTCCCTGCCAACACACACGTGAATGGAGCGCCACGTCTAGGCACACGCATTCATACACACACACACTCTCACCCACAGGCCCCCGCCCACCCCTTTATGATTCATGCCTCCCTGACAATCTCTGATGAGCTGAGTCTATAGCAATGGGCAGAAAGATACACTGCAGCCCACACCCATTCTGTTCCCGTGCACATGCCCCCCACACATATGCACACACAGCCAGTCACAACCACTTACCCCACACATATCCATATCCTTTGTGAGCTGACACATACACCTAGACACCCAGACAGACAAAATCTCTCCTCCCCACACCCATTCCACGTACAGCTAGACACAGAGACTCACCCCAGGCTGCGTATTCCCTGCACAAACGCTCCCTCCCCAGAGGGGTGTGATCATGAACTGAGGGCAGCTCCCAACTGGCAAGTGTTGCATGCTTGGAAAGTGCATGTCTCCTCCACCGTCAGCACGTGGCCCACAGAGAGGGTCACAAACTCCTAGCAGCTAGCAGAGTTAGTCCTTTAGTTCAAGCGGTAGAAGTCTTTGCTTCCGTGCTAAAGGTCCCTGCACTTCCCTGGGATTGTCTGTGGTAATTGCATGTGCAAATGGGCCAGACGACCAATGTATTTCTAAAGATGGAGGCCCAGATTCCCCCCTGGGCACAGCAGAAAGGAGGGGCCGACCTGGGAGCTGGTTACAAGTCACTGAGTCTCTGTCCAACTGTGGCCCAGCTGAGAACAGCCTGGGGGCTGCTGTACTTTGCATCAGCTGGTGGTGCCCTGAGGACCCATCCACCAGCTAGGGATCGCTTGAACAAATCATGGTCTGGCCACACCTCTGCCCTGCAGAGATGGTTGCTTAGGCTATGCCAACTCCTACGCCTGCTGGAACCTTCCTTACCCTGGGGATATCCCCAGCTGGGGGGTAAGGTTAGATTTCTCTTTCTTCCCTCTGGCAGCATGGCCCAAAGGGAGCAGAGGAAGGCAGGGCACAGGATCTGACCCTGAACTTCATAGTGGTGCCCAGACACCAATGCGATGGGCACCGTCCCAGAGAACCCTTGGAGTGAATAAATAATCAGCACATCAGTTGCTAACAGGTCCCTAGGCCGCATTTTCTGACCGCACTTCCAGGTTTCTTTTTGAATCGTTTTATTTTCACTGCCACGGGCTAGGAGAAGTGAAAATACCATTGAGCCAAGATCAGTTGAGAGCTACTATATGTATATAGCTATACATGTACAGTGTACCGGTATATATTACACATATAGATATATAAATATATACATAGGGTTTCCAGGTTTAAGGTTGAAACCAGTCAAACCCAATAAATCCCACTGAGAAACATTTGGAGAAGAAGGTTTTATCAAAAATACCTGCCTAGAATTTGCAATTTTCACAGTCTTTGCGGAGGGAATGGGTAGATCTTAATAGTCTCTCTACTGCTTACCGGTAGCTCATCGCTGTGGCTTGGCAGGTACATTTTGAAAAGCACAAAGGGGAGTTAAGGCATCTAACTCCCACTGATTTTCATGGATCACTCATATCGCTTTGCAGTGGAAGCTGGACATCTAACTCCCATTTGTGCCTTTAAAAACCTCCTCCTCTCACAGAGGGTTCATGTTTTGTTGAATTCAAGGGAGACAATTGCTGGTGGGTTTATTTGTTTATAAACACCGATTTAAAACGGATTTTTTTCCCTTTAAAAAACGAGCCTCAATTGGTCCAGAACATAAACATGGAAAATCAGAAAGAACCGAAACCCAGACCCCTATGTATGCAGTGGCGAAGGAGGGAGAGCCGTACGTATAAGAACTGGGGGTGGAATAAAAAATAAGCTTTGAGTATTTTTTTCAAAATGAAAATGAAAAAGGTACAAACAGGCAGCGGTGTTTGGTTCTGTAAAGCGACCGAGAATGAAACATAACGCAAGATTGGCTAGGAGAGAGACCAGGAGATCACATTCTACATGTCACAATCCAAAGCAACTCAACCAAGATCAATGGAGTGACTCTGGAGTTACCCCTGCGTCACTGAGATCTGAAGCTGGCCCCACGGACATAAGTAGGAGAGCGAGTTTCACGCCTGCATTGCTGTTAAAATAATTGACTCCGAGCGTGTACCTCCAACAGGAGCTCCTGGGAGGACGTGTCCAGGGGACAATGGGGCTGTCTGGTCACTAAGGATGTGGGGTCAAAGCCCATTGATGTAAATGGGAGTCCATTGGCTTTCAGGGCCGAAGTGGCGGGGTTTGGCTGGAAGAGGGGGTTGCACGTATACCGTCGGCTACTGAGTTCAATCTGTGCAGCTCCACGGTGCCGTATTGGCTCACAGAGCGAGCCAAAGAGAAACCAGACAGAGAGATCAGGGCAGGATAGGAAGAGAGGAGATGGTGGGAGGGCTTGAGACCTGGTTGGAGGTACAGGAAAGGGGTGTATGTGGCCGGGGGTGGGGGCAGGCTTCTTGGAAATTATATTAAGGTGTTTTGTTTCTATATGCAATACAGAAAGAGACACACACACACACTGGAGGCTCATGACACCCCAGCTCCTTCCAGCTGCTAAGATGGAGGCAATGCAGCTGTAAGTCAAAAGCAGTCCCAATGTGTAGGCGGAAAGACCAATGAGCTGGAACCTCCACTAGCCTCGCCACACTGAAGTTCATGGAGCTTCGCCAATTCACACCCACCAAAGATCTGCTAAGACAAGGAGCCAAAATGGATTCACACGCCGGGTGGGGTGGGGGGGCGTCAAGCCTTAGGGACGTCTCTTCCCGACACCAAGCCCAATTTTGCTCTCAATTATCCCGCACAGAATCCTGCTGAGTTCAAAGCGAGCTGCACAGGGGTAAGGGAGAGCAGAACTGGGCCTGTTTTGCTGTGCCTGCTTGGAAAGGTGACCTCAGAACATGCTAATACCGGAGGCAGAGCAAATCACGGGGATCCAGAGGGATTCGAGTCACTGAGGTGAGCAGGCCACCGAGATGGCGAACGCACTTCATTGCTGAGATGTGTAAAGTGATTAGTCATTAGTGATTAGCGGAAGAGAGGAACCAGGATCCGAGCTGAGCGTGTGGCACCCAGCAGCACGCTGATGGGGTCCCGGGGGGAGGAATTGTTGAAAATCTAAGCCCTGTGCAGAGCAGAACAACAAAACCACGCAGGGCCCGGTAATGCCTCATTCTGCCCATTGGGCCGCATGCATGGGAATAGCTGGCACTAGGTTGCGGCAATATTGCTTCTGTGCCCGATGCATGTTAGACACCTTCTGAGCTTCAGCACGCAGCACTGGGCGCTGCTCCACATCCCGCTGGAGAGGATGCAGTGTGAGCTGCCAAAGCAATACTCAAGGCTCAAAGCATCTGTTACACAGAGGGGAAGAGAGCTAGGTGGAGTCTCCAGGGATAAAGAGGGCGCTATTCTCAGCTGGTGTCCAGAGGTGCAGCTCCATTGAAGTCTGAGCCAATTTACACCAGCTGAAGGACCTGGCCCTGGGACTTAAGGCTTGAAGTTAGCGAACGGGATCGGCAAAGCTGAGAGAGACTTTTTCACGCTGCTTCCAAACCTCAGAGGAATCTGGGGGGCAAGCAGGGACTTTGAGCAGAGCTCTCACCCAGACAGAGCAGGAGGGAATAAGTGACTGGGGAAGGCGAGTGAAGGGTCTGAAGAAAGGCGATAGAGACCTTCAATGGGATGCTGGAGGACTCCGGAGGAGGAGGTGGTGACAAGAGGAAGCTAAAGCAACCCGCGCCAGTGGGCTGGGAAGCTTCTTCTGTTCTTCACATCTCTCTTCTCTCCTCTTGCTCCTCCCACAGGTGGTTTTCTGGGGGGGGGGGGGGGCAAGGGGGACAGGCAGAGGGTGTTTCATTCTGATGGGGCATGCCCGGGGAAGCTGCAGCTTTCTCACCATCTTTCTGATCCCCCAAGAGATCCAGGCCCATCTCAGGGTGTAATGACATCACTTGTACTTAAATCCGCTCCAAAATGCATAGCTGGGGGAGGACTGTGGCTTATGACAATTCTCACTTCCGCCAGACTAAATCTGGATTGACGCCCCTGAATGTAAAGCAGGGATCCCCATGCAACGGGCATTGCTCTAACCTGCCACCTTTAATAAGACAAATGGCTCAGGTCAGATCCACCCAAAGGGAATGAATGGGATTAACGTAACCAGCTACCTTTAAACAGGAACAATGTCGATCTTTGGGAAATCTAGGACTGCCTGCCAACGTCACCCTCTCTGGCCACCGGGTGTCACTGTGGTGCCCCATAAATGGAACAGAGGCTGCGTTTGTCTGCTTGCAAGAAGGTGGTGCTTTCAAGACAGATCTCTCCTATTGTCCCCGTTCCCCAGAATGAGGATCTCTCTGCTCTACCCATGCAAAATCCAGGGCCCCAGCAATGTCCAGCCTTCAGCACCAGCTCCTGAACTTGACCCCATCGTGCAGGCGTGTTGCAGTGCCATGACAGTTCAAGCTGTCCCTAATGTGTAGAGCCACAGTTAATCCATCTCCCCTCGCCTTGAGAGGTCTCTCTATCTAGCCCCATTGCAGACCCTAGCCCCACAAACTACCCTAAGCTCTGGGCTCGAGGAGTTACTCTTCATCTCGAAACCATCTTTTGGAATCAAAATAGCCGCGTGTATTAGGAAGGACCCGGCTGCAGGTCCCCAACCAGAGCAAAGACCACCCTCTTTGTGGTTTTTCATAGATTCGTCGATTCCAAGGCCAGAAGGGACCATTGTGATCATCTAGTCCGATCTCCTGGGTGACACGGGCCAGAGAACTTCCCCAAAGTAATTCCTAGAGCAGAACTTTTAGAAAACCATCCAATCTTGATTTAAAAGTTCTCAGTGATGGGTGATGCCCATAGTGCTCTGACACAAGGGCAGACTGGTGTGGGCGTGCATGAAAGGGGCACTCCACCAGGATTCCTATAATCCACAGGGTTTTAATGTTGGACCTTAAGGGGACTCCTTATGGTGGCTATCTGATTTGGCGGTGGGGAACTGCTGGTGACCCTGGCTGCCATGAATAGCAATAGGATCCAACACGATGCAGCAAGAAGCTGCCATGTGGTTGAGGAAGTTACTTGTTTGCATGAATCTTCTTCCATGTGAATACGTTCACCCCACCCAAGGGCTCTGCATGCCTGCCACATGCTTATACGGTGTCTGCACCCAGAATCTTCTGCTCAGTGGGGGACCTCTGAGGTTTCATCAGCTTTCATTGGCATGAAGTTGGTGGGTGAGTCCAGTGCCAATGTGGCCCAAAGACACAATGGCTGAGCAAACCCGTTGGGTTTCCCTAGGATCGTCCAAAGTGAAGAGTGAGCTGCTCCAGTTTTGGCCAAGGAGAGGACTTGGAAAGAAGTAGAACCTGACCTGGATTCCCAACACCCACCTCGAATGAATTTTGTGCCCTTGGAAGAGAAGGACCTGAACTGGATCTCGGTGCCCAAGACAACTTGCGTTATTTTGCCGAATATTGCCGCTTTGGGGATGAAATCGCCTTGTCTCATAAAGCAGCTATAATTGCCCCAGATCATTGTCCAGTCCCAGGCCCCCTGCCCCTCCCATCTGCCAGACAGCCCCTCCATCACTGGGTGCTCCCAAAACAAAGCTCACATACCACTGACTGCTGAAGTTGGGAGGAGATGCTGATAGCCCTACAAAGACCAGGTCCACCTGGGGATGGTTCCTATGGCTGGAAGATGTACAGGTACCTGGGAGGGAAAGGCAGTTGCATGCTGGGTATAAGTGGGTGGCATTTGAGCAGGCACCTCTTCTCTGACTTTCACCTAAGGGGTAGGAGTGAAAGGGCCCCATTTACACGAAGGCCTTGGATGCTTATTGTGGCATAGTGCCATCGTGGGGGCACTACAGGTATCTGACAGGAAGTGCACTCCTATAAGATACATGTGGCATCCACAGGGGCGGTACTGGGCTGCACCTAACAGTGGCCGGTGCTCCTTGCAGCTGAGGAAGGAGGAAAGAGAGTGGGGGAGGAAGAGGAGACAGAGCATTGAGGGGTGAGTGGGGTGGGTTGAATGGGGGAACGCGATATTTTCCAAGTGTCTGACATAGACTGGAGTCAATTGTCTGCGCAAAGCCAAAGTCCCGGGAGAGTGGCACAGCTGGGAGAGTTAAAACACGACTGACTGTAGGAGCCGGAAGCACATCATGAGGTCCAAGGGGATGGGCGGTTTCAGTTGGTTGCCGTCCAGGCGCAGGTAACGAAGCCGGGGCACGTTTTCTAGATCTGAGGAGAGGTCTTGGAAGGTGACCAGGGCGGTAGGGCAAATCTGGGTCCCGTTGATTCCTGCAGGGGAAGAGAGAGCATGGCATGGGTTGGAAGAGCCCACCTGATGCCAGGTGAGCGATGCTGAGAGTTTATCTACTCTGCGTCCCACTCATCCACCCACCCGTCTATGGGGTTCAGTGATCACTTCGTGCTTACGGGGCTTGCAAGAGATCTGATTTGTTGCCTCTGGTGCATACCACCCCGTCCTGTGGTTAAAGTAGATTGAAACAGAAGAGGGAGTTCTCACTGCACCAAAGGAAGAGAAAAATTCCGGTGCCCCTCACTTTACACCTGTATCTCTTTGGGTATGTCTGTTCTCTTGGGACGAGCTAGCTATGCATCTGCCTTATTGACAGAGCACATCACTGCAGTACCTAGGTGCTGATGCTACAGTGGAAATATGTATAGGTTTAGGTGCAAATGGGGGGACACTTTCTCCTTTTTTGTGGGTGCATTTTTGCACCCATCGACGGATTTTGGATGCAACTCTAAGTCCTTGTTGTTCTAACTAGCTGACTCTGGGGGCAAAGCGGGTGGCAGAGATGCAATGACTCACGTCTGCACCCGGGGTTCATTCTGTGGGTGGGAATTGTGCCCCTGGACTCGGAGGCTGCACCTCAGCCTGTCTGAAAAGATACCTCTGTCAATGGAGAGCAAGAGAGCAGAGTTGCCTGTCCTTCTGTCAGTGGGGATCTGCAAGCACTGAGCTGCACGTCACCCTAACTCTGGCAATGTGGGCATCCCAAGTCCCCTTTTGTCTACCAAAACATAGGGATCCCTGTTGTTGAATTCAGTGTCTCAGGTGGTGGATCACCTTGCCAAGCTCCATGTGTCAAACCAACCAACAGGCTCACCCAATCTGTTAACTCCTGCATGACACGGCTTCCCTCTTGTGGCACCTCCTCCCCCTACAGACATAGCAGGGTTCATCAGTCCAGCGGGCTTGGATTTACTAAAGAGAATGAGGGATTTCACCTCCCCTGGCTATCCAGATGCAAACTCCAGTCCTTCTGCCCGTCAGCCCCCACAGCTTTTACGATTCCACCAGAGGAATCTTATATCGGCTGTTGGCGTCACCAAATCATCCGAGCACACACAGCCCCAACGGAGCTCCACAGCCACCCTTCAAAACATCAGCCAGGCATTGGAGACTCCACTCTGTCATTAACTCCAGCAAACAATGAGAAGTCCTTGCAACAAGTGAGAACTCCAGCAGGCCACCGAGAAGGTGTGACCACCACCCCTCATGTCTTCTAATTGGCTATCGCAGCTGGGGACTCACTCACATCGGCCTAAGAATATTCCTGATTGGGTGATTTTCCAGGAAACAACAAGCTATAATTTCTCCCGTCCCTGTAGGTAGCTATAAAAATAGCCCAGTGTATTGCTAATCATTGCTGCCATTATGAAGCCATCACAAGAGACAGGAAAACCCTGCAGCTCAAGAGAGCATTAGCCGTGAATAGTTATTCTGGGGCTTATTTTCATGTCTGTTTTTCTTATGCTGTGTGTGCCGTGCTCTGCTGCGATTGCAGGGTGTCTGGGGTGCTCTCAGATTGCATCTGCACTTCCTAACATCTTCTATAGTGGCTCTCTCAGTGATGTGGGGCAGAGAGAAGGGTGCTATGGTAGGGTGGCCTTGGAGACAGAGGTGAATGAGTTCTGTCAGGAAGCGCCCGGAATAATCTGTGCTTAACAAGGGAAAGGTGAGAAATACTGTAGCACTTTATGAAAGGGAGAAAAGAAATAGAATCGGTATCGCCAACCCCAGGCTTTCAAAAATTATGATCCACGCCCCCCAAAGTCAGAAGACTGGCTTAAAAACCATGACATCAAAAAAATTGCTGTTTTTTTTCTGTTCGCCTTCTGTTTGCAAGGGTTTAGGGGAATCACATTTCAGGCTTTTCTCTGCCACCATGAGGGCTAGAAACTTGCTTTTAAAGAAAATAAAAGCAGAGATTCTCACTTAATACATGACTCCAGGAGCTGAAGACTTAAAAAAGCCACCAAATGTCACAAGGCTCAGGATAAAATGCCGACCATTGGCAGCAGAGGGGAATGGAACATGGGTCCCTCTCTAACCTGCAGCATATACCTCCTTAACTAGTATACCATGGCTGTGCTGAATAACTACATCACAGATCAGTCAGCAACTTGAGCCCGAGTTTCCCCGCTAGTTAAAACTTGGCCCAGATTGGCTCTTATTTGGCCTCCTGTCGGTTGCTGCTGGTTCTTTAGTCCCCCGTGGGCTAGTTGCAGTTACTTAAGCAAGGCCTGGATTGGGCCCTTCTGTCTCCTTGTCCTTTTCTCCTGGCACTGATGACCTTCAGTGATGACAACTTAGTTCCACTAGGATTCTCCACCTTCAAACTTTTTGCTCCTCTCGTCGTTTTTTGGATCAAACCCCAGTGTATTCCTAAACTGGATGCCTGTAATCTACTGCCACCTCCCTTGACCACTACAGTTGCTATGTTCCACCTCACAGGGGGCTGCTCTACAGTGGTGGACCATTTTGGCAAATAAGGGCCCAATCTAGAAATCCTTACTCAGGAAAATCTCCCCCTTAACTTCAATGAGAGTTTTGCCTAAGTAAGGACTTTGGGCTTACATCCTTCACTGCTATTGTAAATGGGTTCCCCTGGTCCTTTCACTGATGTGACAGTCTATGGGAATAGCTGCCAGCCATAAGGGTATTTAGATTTTAACTACAGTTTTGGGACTACTGATTTACAAGTGTATAATCCCCTATACTGCTCTGCTACCAAAACTCCATCAGCCCACTCTGCAGCCAGAAATATTAGGAGTTGGGCTGGTTTCTGTGTGTGTCTCTCCTTTGCATGCAGAGACTTTCTGGAGGGAGCTCTGCATTCTTGCTCCCCTGCAGATGTTTTCAACCAGGGCAGCAGGTGGTGAGAGCTCCGATAGCACAAACATCTGGGTCTGCTGGGAACAGGCCTTTGTTATTCCCACTTTTGCTGTGTTTATGCATTTCATGGCCTGGCACCTGTCCCATGAAATCACTGTGCTTCGCCTAAATCCGTGTGAAGCCGTCTCTGATGGAGTTGCAGAGCTGCTCACCAGCATAGCCCTGTTCTCCCTTCATCCCCCTCTGCATCTCCTAGCCCTGCTAGCCTCACACAGAAAGTTAAGCTGTATTGTTTCCATCTATCTTAGGTACATATGTGAGCCCCCCACATCACTGTAGTATCTGAGCACCTCACAGTTTTTAATGTGTTTATCCCTGCGAGGTAGGGAATTATTATCCCCATTTTACAGATGGCAAGACTAAGTGAGTTTTCCCCTATGATCCTGGGCAAATCTGTGGCAGAGCAGGAAATTGAACCCAGGTCTCCTCAGTACTGCTTTGGACCATCCTTTTCCGAAGCACAGGCCCTTCCACCACCTGGCCCCATGCACCCATGTGAAAGGGCCACCAACCCATTCTAAACATCAAGTCCTGTTTTGAAGGGAGTAGAACCCTGTGGGTGGGTTTCACATGGAAAGAAACAATCTCCCGCTGCAAAGAATTGCATCCCCGTGGGACGTCTGCTCCCTCTAGGCCCAGCCACGGCCACATAGGCCTGCCGACCTGCTACCCCCCAACTCACTTTCAATGGAATTGTCATTTAGGTAGAGGTGCTCCAGTTTGGGGTTGATGAAGGGCATGTTGGTGAGCTTATTGTGAGCCAGTTGCAGCACCAGCAGGTTGCTGAGGTTGAAGGAGTTCTTGGGCAGCCCTTTGTCAGAAATCTGATTGTAGTTGAGCCTGAGGAAGGCCAGATTGGGAAATTCTTTGAAGTAATCATCGGGGATGTCCTCAATGTTGTTCCTGTCTAGGAAGAGCTGGTGGACAGCACTGGGCAGCCCGGGAGGCAACTTCCGCAGGATGTTGTGGGCTAGGTTGAGCTGCATGAGGTTCTTGAGCCCCCGGAATGTGTTTTTGTTGAAGACTCCGTCACTCAGCTTGTTGTGGTGCAGGTCCAGGAGGACCAGGTGCTCCAGCTTGTTGAAAACCCCAGAGGGGATCTTGGAGATCTGATTCCTGCTCAGACGCAGCTGCTCCAGGTTGGCTGGCAGGAAGGACGGCACCTCTTTGAGCTGGTTCTTCTCCATGTACAGAAAGACGAGGCTCTCCATCTGCTCCATCACCCGCCGGTCCAACTTCTTGATGCGGTTGTTGTCCAGGTTGACCCACCTCAGCCCCGTGGCATTCTTGAAGGACTCCTCTGGGAGGCTGTCAATGAAGTTGTTCTGGAGATAGAGGTAGTGGATCCTGGGAGGGATGAGGGGCACCTTCCTCAGGTTGCGGCTGTCACAGTAGAGGGCTGAGGGGAAGTCTGGAGGACAAAAGCATTCTCTGGGGCAATCCGGGAAGACGGAGGGGGGGCCTGGTGGCAGGGGCGGAGGCAGCTCTGTTGGCTCGACTGGCTCGGGAGTCGGGCGAGCGGGCTTCAGCCCAGGCTTCCGCCCGGGCTTCCGCCTCTGCCCGTTCACTTCAGAGATCAACACAAGGATGAGGAGGAGAAGCAATCTGAGTGCTGCCTTCATGGTCCAGCGATTCACCTGCAGGGGGCACAACGGGGTTTGTTAAAAAGAGGCTTGTCTAGATACTATGTATCCCCCATCACAGCTGTATCAGCCCCTCACGAACACTAATTAGTTTACCCTCACCATACCTCACCAGGCGGGGACGAGTAATTATCCCCCATTTCCAGATGGGGAACGGCGGCAATGGCTGATCGAGGGGCTTGCCCAAGGTCACACAGGAAGTCATAGGGTCACAGACTTTAAGGCCAGAAGGGGTCACCACAGTCTAATCTGACCTCCTGTATATCCCAGGCCACCAGCACCAGCTGCACACGAACCTAACAACCAAAATGAGAGCCAAGGAGCCCCCAGGAGACTAGACCATTATGTGCCACAGGCCGAGAACCGGTAGCACCAAGGCTCACCAGTGCCCACCACCCTGCAATGGCAGGGAAATGAAAAGTTTGTGAGAGACCTGGCAATTGAACCTAGATCTCCTGAGTCCCAGACCAGTGCTTCAGCAACAAGACCATCCTCCCTTCTTCCTTACGCAAGGTCTGCTATCGTGCTGGTTAGCCAATTAGTGGGGCAGCTCTGATTTCATACTTCATTATATAAGGGCTCCTTCCTCCCACTCAGACACATCTATTGGAGGGTGTGTGTGTGTGTGTGTGTGTGAACACACAACGGTTGTGTGTGTGTGGTGGAGGGAGTGGGGTGAGGAGGAGGTGAAAAGAAAGGGTGAACTAATGCAGAGATGCACACACACAATATATTATATATATAAAACATAAAATGAGATAGGCTTGAACAGATTTCCCCGGTCAGTACAGCTAATCTCTCTCTCTCCAGTCTGTTCCAGTGAGATGCTCCTGGATTACCCAGCCCCATATTACAGACCCAAAAGGTTCGGTGAAGACAAGTGTGTGAATTTGGGGGGGTTACCCAAGCTGGTGCCAAGCAGCGAGCCCCCTGCGGCTCACACGTCACCGTCCATCACCCCGCGTTGCCTAAATCGCTGCACACTGTCACGAACTCTCACGAGGACAATGCCTCTGAAAGGCAACCCGCCGAGTGGCTTTTCATTGCTTTGCATAGCAGCAGGTTTTCAGGCTGGGGCGGCAGAGCAGTTCAGCTAACCCCCCCCTGCAAGATGCCCCCCTAGATCTGTGGACAAGCAGGCTGTTACTCCCTGGATCGGGCCCCTCATGCTTGTGCACAGAACCTGTGGAGCAACGAGAATCACGCTTTGTGCCGTTGGCCCTGTAGCCCGTTAATCTGTTCCGCTCACTGGGGCCCATTTCACACAATGGCTTTTTGCTTGGATGTATTTCCCTGGGGTTTACTCCTTGAAGCAGTAATGTGACAGGAGACACGGAAGGGGCAAGGCACAGTTCACTTCATTCTCTGTGTTCACTTTTATGAACATTGGGGGGAGGGGAGGGAATGTGGCTTCAGAGCACTATTCTCATCCATGCCACCGGGTCACAGATTCGGTTTCGTTTTGGAACAGAAGCTCCAGGAGAACGAGATGGAGTCCCACATCGCTCAGACAGGATGCACAGAGATGGACCTGAACGATGGAGAAGTTTGCATTTGGCTCCAATATGATTTTACACGGCAGGGCACCCAGAGATCAAGAAAAGGCACTGCTGGGTTCAGTGCTGAACTCTTCTGTGAGCCCCCCCAATCACTGTAGTACCATAGCGGAGATGCGTTATGGTAGCGTGGGCTGGACGAGCGGGTCTGAAGGTGACCCACAAAATATGTGGGGCCAGAGTCTCAGCTGGTAATTCAAAGTCGCACCTGGGCTGGCTGCAGTGCAGATAAACCATTTCACACCAGCCATTTTATATTCCAGGAGCGATTTTCACCTCTGTCTCTTTACAGATTATTCTTTCCCCCACTCTCCCCCAGCAAATCACTTTGCTCCAGAGAGTATTTTGATTGAGCTGGGTCAGTGTTAACCATTGTTTCACTCTGCTTGGCTCTTATAAAGAACCAGCAGAGAAGAGAAAGTCCACTGGGGCGCCGTTCAGGCAAAGCATTGCCGTCAGAGTCACTGGGATTTAAAACAGGCAAGTGTGGATGGCTCAGATTTTTTAAGGTATTCAGAGGTAGCTGTGCTCAGGACACCCCATCAATGTGCCTCAGTGCCTAGATCCCTTTTGCAAATAAGATTTAGATTCTTCAGTCAGTTAGGTGTTGCAACGCTGACACAGCGATGCCTAAATGCCTTTAAAAAATCTGGGCCTAAGTGCTTTGCTGAATTGCGGCCGAAGGAGAGAAGTGAAGGCAGGGGTCAATCTGCTAACATGCTTAACAGGCAAAGGAACAATAGGAATTGCCATGCTGGATGTTCCTTCTAGTTTGGCTTCTTGTCTCCAATAGTGGCCATCGTCAGTTGTATCTTTGGAAAGTGTGTAACCCTCCTAATGCACAATTATGGAATAACCCACCCAAAGGGAAAGTTTATCCCCAAACCTGGGCTGTTTAATGCTTGGCTTGTTCCCTGAAGCACGAGGCTAATCGCTCCTAGCAGGCTCATCTGTGGCTTTGATCATTAGATCTACGTCTGACAAAGGATGTTCTATGCCACGAGGCCCATCATAAACCAACTTCTAGTGCACAGAGCTCACTAAGAACTGGCGTGTTGAAATGGGTTTGCAATCACTGAATGTATTAAATATCCAGAGAGGAGGAAGCTAGGTAGAGGTCTTGAAGCAGCAAGCAGTACAGTGTAAGCTATTTGGCAAAGGATAATGTAGCGCACAGAAGAAGAGAGGAAGGGAAAAGTATACCCAGTGGCTAGGATGTGAATGACAGATAGCAAGGATGAGTGATATTTTCTTGGCTTCCCTGGGCCTCCTACCACAAAAAATCCATGCCAGTTTTGAACAATAATTTCACTTCAGTTTCTAAAGATATTTTAACTGCAGTGCCACCAAGTGACAGTACAGAATCCTGCACCATAGATTATATGAATCATAAAGACACATGGTCATGTGATCATTAATTTATGAGGCTACGCTTCCGTCAATGAACCGTGACGGAACATTATAAGTTTCAGAGTAGCAGCCGTGTTAGTCTGTATTCACAAAAAGAAAAGGAGGACTTGTGGCACCTTAGAGACTAACTAATTTATTTGAGCATAAGCTTTCGTGAGCTACAGCTCACTATTATAAGTGTCACCAAAGAGACTGACTGCATCTTCAGAATGCACCCAGCGGAAACAGAACCTTGATGCGGCGTGTTTAGGTTTGTGGCTGAGCCAGAAGTCAATGAATCAGTCATAAATAGGCTAAATGATGATAGCGGCAGACCAGCAGCTGCTGGTGGGCTGGTAAGGACTGATGGTCTTGTGTTTACATACTGGACTAGAATGGAGGTGCTCTGAGAGACAGTAGTGTGATTTCATAGGATCATAGATATGTAGGGCTGGAAGGGACCTTGAGAAATCATCAGGCCCAGTTCCCTGCGCTGTGGCAGGACCAAGCAAATCTCTAGACCATCCATGACAGGTGCTTGTCCAACGTGTTTTTAAAAGCAAGCTTTTAGAAGTGGTTGGAGCACTAGACTGGGACTCAGGAGACCTGGGTTCTATTCCTGGCTCTGCCACTGGTTTACTGGGTGACTCTTAGGCAAGTCACTTCATTGCTCTGTGCCTCAGTTTCCCCATTGGTAGAATAGGGATGATAATACTGACCTCTTCTGTGAAGCGTTTAGATAATCTACTGATGAAAAGGGCTATAGGAGAGCCAGGTATTATTATGAGTTCAGTTTCCACCTCTGACACAGACTCCTTGTGTGACCATGGGCAAGTCCCTTGATCTCTGTGTATCCACATTTATACAATTGGGGTTATAAGCCATCATATTTTACAAGGAGGCTGGAAGCCTGAATTCACTAACGTTTGGGAACTGCTCCGATATTATATGATGGGGCCATGTAAGCACCTAGGTAGGTAAGGAACAGTGTCAATGATAACACTATACTTAACACTTCTATAAGATTTTTCATGTGTGTAGCTCTTTACAAACATTAAGCGTGCGATTTTTCAAAAGCGCTCAGCGCTGGCTCAGCTCTGCTCCACTGACTTCAATGGGAGCTGAATTAGGCCAATGCCCTTTGAAAATCCCACCTGTACAATTCTCGCAGACCTGCTCCCCACCTCTAAGCAGGTGGGCACATATGAGTATATCCCCATTTTACAGATGAAGCAACTGAAACATAGCAAGGTCAAGTGACTGGCCAAAGGTCACACAGCGGGTCACTGGCAGAGCCAAGAAGAGGCCCCAGGAGGTCCCTAATCCCCACGGTTGCACTAGGTCCATCGGACCACGTAGTCTTTCTCCACCATGTCCCATCTTTTACAACTAGCGTTAGCCCAGTGTGGTATCGTTAAGGTGACGTACAGAAGAGCTGAAGAGGCCCAGCGATTATGGCTGACAAGTATCAACCTGTGAACAATGGTTTTGCACAGAGACATAATTGACAACGAAGACAAAGACAACGTAGGAATTGCCATACTGGATCAGACCAGGGGTCCATCTAGCTCAGTAGCAATGAGCAGACAACATCAGCCACTTCAGAGGGAGAATCCCAGGACGCGATAGAAAAAGGAGCAGGGACAAACTGATCAAATTCTCTCCCAGGCTGCCAATGGCAAAGGAAGGAGGTAGCAGGACATAGGGAAGATCATGTGCATGAAACGAAGCAGAATAGCCTTCCTGAGCCCCTGTCAGTGGGCAGGGCTGGAGGATGTGCAGCTGCGTGGAGTGGAGACCAGAGGGAGAATGGAAAGGAGATCCATTGTGCCACTCCTGCTTACCTGCCCCCTCACAGCCCAGCTGTCTGTAAGCCAGATGAGGCAGCAACTTGGCCAAGCTACTGCCAATTGTCTGGCGTGCGACCGGAGGGAGAAGAGGAGGGCTTCAGAGAGGGCTGAAGGCAGAACCCCTTGTGTAAAGAACGAACAAAGCAAGATGTGCGCTCCCCATCCTGCTCAGCACTTTATCTCGTGCGTTCAGATGTGCGGCGCTCCCCGCCCGCGCCAGGATCCCACCTCACTTGTTAACCCCAGCTGCAGCGCCCCTGCCACGCAGCCCTGGGCAGGACTTCAGGAGAGCCCTGCAAAGACAACGCTCAGAGCCTGGGCGCTGGGGGATGTGTGCACTGTGACAAAGCTCCTCCTCTGCCTCGGTGGGTCCTGCGCTTCCTGGCGGATTTGCTCGCCTCAGAGATTCACGGCAGCCCTCAGTTTGGCCACTCTTGCTAGTGGCTCAAACCTGCCGTCCACTCAGCTAACCTCATCACTGGCCAGCATAGGGGGAACGGAGAACAATCCCCACAGTCTCTGTGTCCCACCTAGTAGGTCAGGACAGGGCAGATCCCTTTCCAATTTAGACCTTCCCTTCTGGTGTTTCTCACAGACCAGGTCAACTCCTCCTGTGTGTGGTCAAGAGTTGGGGGGATGGAGGGGAACCCGGGCCCATCCTCTACATCAGGTTCCAGCCCAGGGCCCTGTAGATAGCAGCTGTCCACAGTGTTCCCCGTATCAGCTGTGTGACAGCTACAACTCCCTGGGCTACTTCCCCATTGCCTTCCCCCCAGCACCTTCTTTATCCTCACTGCAGGATCTTCCTCCTGAAGCCTGATCACGCTTGAACTCTTCGCTCCTCCAGCAGCCCGCCTTCTCACTCCCTGCTCCTGGCACGCCCCCTTACTAACTGATGGGAGGTCCTTTTTAAAACCAGGTGTCCTGATTAGCCTGCCTGCCATAATTGAATCTAGAAAGTTCTTAATTGGCTCCAGGTGTCTTGATTAGCTTGCCCGTCTTACTTGATGCTGGCAGGTTCCTGATTGCTCTAGGGCAGCCCCTGCTCTGGTCACTCAGGGAAATGAAACTTGTTCATCCAGTGGCCAATATATTTGCCTTCGACCAGACTCCTGCACCCCCCTGGTCTGGGTCTGTCGCAGCACACAGACTTCATTTGCCTCTCACAACGAGCCCCGCGTGGTACGGTGCCTGCTCCATACCAACTGCACAGACAGGGGCTGAGACAGGCCCGTCCCATTCCCATTCAGTTTGCAGCAGGGAAATGTCAACAGCATCAGGCGAACAAGCTGGCAATGAGGGCTCACGTGGCTGCGAAGCGGAAAGGTTTGTCAGCGCTTGTCGAGAAATGGAAAATCCCCCTGGGAAACAAGTCCTTCTGCCCCTTTTCTCTGGCAAGGAAATTGCTTCCCAAGCAGCCGTTAGCTTCTTCTCCTCCGCCTGACACCACCAGAGACAGCTCCTGCGACTGGCGAGATTGGCATTGCATCCTGGCCCAGGCTGAGCCGTCTGACTTAGAGACGTCGCAGCAAGAGCTGCGGGGAACCTCCCCCCGTGCAGGCAGCCTCCACCAAGGGCTCCTGGCATATTGGACCCATGGACAACTTGGCTCCCTTTGAAATACCTCTGCCCAGCTGACTGGATGCATTCGTGGACTTCTAAACAGTTGACTCTCTCCATGAAGAGATTCTGGGCTTTCTCCACCCCCTCTTTTTCCTCATTGTTTCTCTTTGTCTCTCTTTAACTGGAGAACCCTTGCGGGCCTGCTGCTTTCAATCAAAGTTCTGGCAGCTCCGGGGTTCCAAGAAGCTGCTGAGTATTAGGTGCACCATTGTCTGGGGTCGGGCAAGAGGAAAACATTGAGTGCCGCAGGGAACTGACAAATTCATCACAGGGATATTGTCTACATCCGACTACCTCTGGTTTCCCCTGACCCCCCAGTACACATGCTCGTCTTTTCAACCCCATCTCTCTTGTCGGAAGCTGTTTCCCGGGACTCCAATCCAAAATTCCGATCTGGATTTTAAAAACCACAAAGGCTGTAGGTGGGTGGAGTGGGATGGGGAGGAGGGTTGGATTTGGGATTTTGGTTTAGCCCGTTATGGAGGGAGGCGCCAGTTGCAAAGCTGGGATGTGTATTTCCTCCTTGTGTCTCTTCACAGCTGGGATTTTGGTTCAGGCCCCTCTTCAGTTGTAATGCTTAACTGTTGACATCATTCCATGGCAAACGATTGTGATGTTATGCAAGAGTTAATGATCCCAGGGCAGAACCCAGCAGAGAGAGAGGCAGGCATGAGGTGGGGGACAGGGTTGTCACTCAAGTGAACATACCAGAGCTGGTTGAATAACACGGAAAGAAGTTTCCAAATATTTCTGTGAACAAACCCAGTGTGTTCGCTCTGCTCCTATCACAGGGTCATGCCAGTTGCTGGGCATGAGGGAGTGTTGGTTTATTTCTGAAATTTTTTAGGAATCCACATTTCAATACAGACAGTTCTTGGCCCAGAAATTCAGCACTGAAAGTAGCATCTTCATTATTTGCTCTATGTCACAGCTGAATAAAAATGTCAGCAAGCAGAAACAATGCTATCAACCTATTGGAACCAACACTCCACTATTTATTGAGGGTAACTACTGTGCATCTATCCATTATATGTATTTCAGATGACCATCACCATGCTATCTGAGCTGCTACCTGGTGCCTCAGGTGACCAATCCCACACAATGAAGAGTTAAACAACCCACAAGATGAAATTTTTCCCCATAAACTATTCATAAATGCATTCATAGAAAACTGGGTCAATTTGCAAACAATTCGCAGGCACAAGAAGGAGCTACACGCACAGTAAATGTTATGTGGAATGAATAATCCAGCCAGGTCTTAAAAATACCTTCCAAAAGGAAGGCATGTGACAGAAATTTGAGATGTTTCAACAAATCTGAGGCCACTTCGAACTTTATAGTTGCCTCTAATATGTTTGGATGTTTAAATCAATTGTCTTTGGCCACGCTTGTGTCTTGGCTTTCCATCCACATTCATTTGATTGCAAGGAAGGAATTTCAAGTCACACGCACAAGTTTACATGAAAACCAAATACTAGATTTGCACTCCCAATTGTTGGCACGCAAGTTCCTCCAGTCAGGGAGCAGTAACAATAGCAGGTGACCTTTCTGACCAATCACAAGTAGGCAAAACACCTCGCTTTCTGAAAATTTTCATCAATCCCTGTCAAAAAAAAGTCAACAATGCACTGGCTGAATAACAAGTATATTCATGACACTTGCTAACTGCCTGTGGGAAAGGAGTTAAATTCATTGAATAAAGTAGTTCAAGTTGCCACTGAGCTGCATTTCATGGCCTTTTAGACCTTCCATGCGAAGAGTGGGGAAAGACAGCCCCCAATCACCTGAGATGAAGCATTTGCTCCATGCAGAATAGGGTCTATGATACACAAATGAGCAGTTCTGATTCTGTCCAGTAGGGGGCAGTGATGTGCACAGCCAGCTTGTTACAAAACGTGGTGCCAGGGATCATTTTCTATTTGTTTCAGCGAGAAAGTTTCCCTTTACAGCAGCTCCCTCCATTCACTGCTGCTCTGTTGAGATCCCAACTTCCTCCCCCTCCGTGTGCGCCTGAGGCCTGATGACCTCCTCCTCCCCATCCTACAGCTATTTAGCATTTGTGATGAACAGACTAGGACAGAGCATGTGCTTGTCCCTTTAAAACAGAGAGGGTGACCTAAAATAAGAACAGCAAGCTCTCTCATTAGCCATCCCTTTTGTCTATCAGTTACGGCCACTAATCAGTCACCCGCTGGGTTGACCAAACAGGCCTCCCAGTCAGCTGGTTTGATAACCCTAAACAAAACAGGGGTTTCCTTTATTCAGCTGGGCTGGAGAGCTGAAGTGGCAGAATCGAGTATATATTAAACATGCATCCGGCATGCCTTTAAAGCAGTGATGGGATGAAGGAAAGCGTGGCAAGCGCTCTTACTCAGAGGTCCCCAAAGTACCTTTAAAAACAGAGACCCGATGCTAAGGACCAATTCTCCTCAGAGGTTTCGGAGTGAGAGTTTAAACAGCAGAGTACTCGTGCTGGGCTGGAGACATCATACCACTGGCTAATCCAACCCCGGGGACTCAGCTGCAGTAGCCTTTTTCTGCAGGGAAGGTTTTATGCTCATGCATACGGATGGGGTGTGCCCTGTGTGGAAAGTAGCTAGGATCAGCTGGCTGGATAATTCCTGGGTTATTGTATCAGAAAATCCTTGCTTGTGCTCTTCAGCAGCACCAGTGTCGCTCTTTGATCCGTCCCTCTCTGCCCGTGTCTCCTTCTGCAAACAAACCGTAGCCCCCCGATTTGAGAAGCGGCCGTGTAAGCAGCAAGCATAGACCATGTATTTCCGTGAGTGCAAATGGGTGTTCAGATCCCCACTTAGATGCCACAGAAATTTCCCCCTCATCTTTCCCCATTTAGGTGCAGAGTTTACAGTGGGTGCCATATCCCCCACCCTGCTGTCGTCAGCAACCCCAGTATCTTCCTATCCTTCGGCCACCACTGCTAAGGAGCATATGTTGAGTGCTAAGGAAGCCCCCTTTGGCATCTGTGCTCCCAGCGCGTCAGGCTCACCCCACACCCTTTCCTTTCACTCTGTCCCTCGGTTGCCCCTGGCGTCACACCAGAACCCCTCTGTCCAGCAGGCTAAATGGCTGGATCGTCTGTGCTGCACACAGAGTGGAACTGGCAGAGCAGACACAAGGAGATCATGGGATCGGTGTTTCCAAAGCAAATACAGCGCAATTCTTGAGACACCCTCTTTGTTACGCACTGTCGGTAATTCAGCTCCTCTGCTTTCTCTCGCTAAGGATTGAGAATTTGCCATCCAACGCCCGCCTTATCTGCTCCTCCAGATGCCCCTCTCTCCCCAAGGAGGAGAAAAGCCTCCCCATTGCACTTAGATCTCTCTCCTGGCACAAGTGCTCCAGTAGGAAGGACAGTATGGACAACACGCCGCAAGAACCGTACTCCCGCGTAAGGGCCGGGGAAGCAGCTTCAGTGCAGTTGCGTGGCTAGGACAGGACAGTTGGGATATGGAGTGTCTGTGATTGACAAAGGAGATGAAAACAATGCCTCTGCAGCCATCTTGGGTGGTTTGCCTCGCACTGCAGAGCAGGGAGCAGAAGCCAAACATCTGATAAGGGTGGGCTGGGACCTCAGCTTCCTTGGGACACATTTACCCTACAATGGCTACAGCGACAACACCGCTGCAGTATGGCCGTTTCCTACAGCAACGGAAAGGTTTTCTCCATCGATGTAGCAAATTCGCCGCTACAGTGGAGTTAGGTCGAGCTTACTACAGGGTGCAAAATTGTTCACAGCCCCGAGCGACGTGGCTAATCTCATTTTTAGATGTAGACCGGGCTGAAGAAAACTGCTTCTCTGTCTCAGGCTACCACCCCTACACTGAGTCACAGCAAGGCTGAATCTTCCCCCCTCCGCACCACACAAACACACACCCCCTTTCCCCAGGCCACAGTTCTCAGTCCACACAGGGAAGATTCTGTACCACACAAGTCTCTGCTCATTGCTATACACAGAATCTCTTTCCTAGGGATTCAGTTAGGGTTACTATCTTCACACTTCATTCTCTCTCCCACCTCGGCCAGAACAGGGACTAAGAACCTTGGTCCTCATGTCTCCATATTGTCCCGGTGCAGTGTCAAATCTACGCATCAAGGAATGGGTTAAACTTCTCCGAATGCCCTGGAGTAGAACTCTCTCAGTTCTATACCATTGGGACAATCTGGGCAGGGGAGCCTGGGTTCCTTTCCCTTGGAATGATCCAAATATGAATGCAGCTTGGGTTCTGCCCTCTGCGTGTTGGCATCGGGGATCTAGCTTCTGCAATTCAAGTCGAAAACCCCAGCTGACTGAAGGAAACTGGAATGCAGTGCAGCCCCCCACACCCTTCTCAGAAAAGAACTTGATTCACTCCTTCCCAGAAAAACAAAACAGTGTGTGTTCTTTTTCCATCTCTCTGTTTGGAAAGGGGGGGTTAACACCCAAGCCACCTCCACCCCCAACTTGAGATTGCAGCGATTTCTGGAGTTCTCTCCCCCCCACCCCCTGCCCCCGGCCGGGAAACTCCTACCGAGCTTTTCTGAGATGTGATCTGAAACAGCAAATTTATGTTTAACACATAGGAAGAGGAATTAACAAATGCTGATGTCTGCTGAGAATAAAACTACTAAAGTTTTGGTTAACTGCCACCCAGTAAAAGTCAAGACTTTGTAGCAGAGGGAATCTACTCCTCCCAATATCCCTTCTACACTTCTTTTCTGATGCAGGGCAACTCCTGTTCTGCGCTTGCATTAAGGTGGGCAGCTTTCATTTAAATAGGCACCTTGGTTTTTGCATTTCCAGCTGAGAAACTAGACATGTGTGAGTGTGTGTGTGTGTGTGTGTGTGTGTGAGTGAGTGAGAGAGAGAGAGAGAGAGAGCGAGAGCGAGAAAGAGTGGGTGTGTGAAAGGTAGCGGTTGAGGGGATGGAGGGGGGAAGGGGTTCCCGAGTTATGCTTCCGTAGAAACAGTCTACAGCATCTGCAACGATCTTACACATGGGTTTGTCTTTTTGCTTTGCAGACCTAAAGATACCCTCTTGCCTCTTCTCCCTCCCCGCCAACAAGTTTTACTTTTGAAGAAAGAAAGAAAGATCCAACAGCTGAACTAGAAAAGAAAAGAAAACTTGTGTGAAGTTTCACAGAAGTTGGAAAGTGAACGGTAATATTAGCCCACTGATAAAGGAGGTGGCTGACTCGGTTGTAAAAATCAGCCCAGGTGACAACACTCTCCAGTAGAACACATGTCCAGAGCTTACCTGTGTGCACTGCCCCTCCTCCTGCCTCTCTGTTATTAATCCCCAGGAAAGTTTCTCTCTGCCCCTCCTCCTCCTCTTCCTCACTGCAGTTCAGCTCTGACACGAGTGAGCCTCCCTCTAAGCTCTGTGTGTGTGTGTGTTTTCCCTGGTTCTGTTCCTCCAAGGTTCTCTCGCAGAGGGTGGGTGGGAGCGAGGGAAGGAGGGAGGGTGGGAAGGAGGGAAAAATGACAACAATAACGTCTTTATCTGGCAGCCAAGCGCCTCAGGATTTAATCCGCACACACGTCCTGCCTACCGACGGACTCGCGTTTAATAACATTTGCCTCTGCTGCGGAGGCAGTTGAGAACTGTGTTTTTAAACAAAGCTAATTAACTAATAGATGATTTTTTTTATTTTTTTTTTTTAGAAAGACCTCATCTTTCACCATGGCCTGCAGTCAGGAAAGCACTTAAACTAAGCACATGTTTAACTTACCGCACATGAATTGCATTCAGTGGAAGCCAAGCACATGCTCAAGGTTATGAGGATGCTCTCCTGAATTGGGGACCTTCAGTTTTCTCTGCATCCTGCCAAAGGCAGCCAAGCAATTGCTTGGCTCTTGGGGCCGGCTCTCACACAGCAGGGAAAAGTCCTCCAGGCTTTACTGCCTCCCTGATTGTTATTATTTACCTTAAATCCTCTTGGTATTTAATAAAAAGAACCAAGGAGAAAGAAGGGACTTGTCGTGCTTTTTATATGAAAAGGAAACAGCAGCAGACAGAGTTTGCACAATGCAACTTAGCCTTCCGCCACCGTTACCCTGGAGGGGACCCTGTCCATAGATGGTGACAGCCACCCCGGGGGTCCCAGCCCATAGACCAGCAGCCCCCGACGTGGACCCGGTCCCAAGTGCAGGAGGAAGTTCTGAAGGGCATGTAATTGATAGACTGCAACAGTCCCATCGGACAACCAAACACTAATATAGACCAGATAGCCCACCATAGGGATACAGACCGATACAGCCCCCCTAGGGGATCCAGCCCATAGCCCAGTTCAATCCTACAGGAAGAAGCAGTGCTGAAAGAAGGAGGCCAGTGGGCTGTAGTGGGAGGGCACTGGACTGGGAGTCAGGAGACCTTGTCTTTATTCCCATCTCTCCCCAGTGACTTACCGCCAGCCCCTTTGCCTCTCTGCACCTCGCCTTCTCCATCTGCACAATGGGGATCACAATACTGCCACTCCTTCCTGGGGTGCTTGGAGAGCTAGAGATGGAAACAGCTAAGGTTTCCCCAGAAAGAGTTCCTAATCAACAGAGCATGGCAGCCCCAAGAGGGAGCTGGCTGACAGCCAGGGAGTGGAACCTAACCCTGCTGATATAACCCTGAGAAGCTGTGACTCAAAATACTAAATACATGCAAGAATAAACGTTATTATGTGGGCCTCTAAATGATGCAGATGAATGGCCTGATGGGCCATAGGGCTCCTCCTGAGCCCTAGTGCCCCTGCATGGAAATACATACATAGGCAGTCTGTAAAGTGCCCATTCGTTACTCTCTTCAGGGTGGACCTACATACGAAAGCAGGCTATGGGAGTCTCAATTCAAAGCGAAAAGGACACGGTCAAGTCCTTTGGTCCCCAAGCCTGGCCCGTCTTGCAATATTTCTCCAACAGGGAACACCCCTGTGGTTCTAAATCTTAAAATCCCTCGCTCCACTCCTAGGAAGATCCATTTCTTTACTCGTTTCCTCCTTGGCTGTCACAATTCCCACTCCCCCTGAGGGGCATCGGTGAAAGGTTATCCCACCTGACAGCGGTTTAGGGGTCCCTACAGGCAATGACTTGACCAATGTCTTGGTCCAGCTGCTGGTGGACATGTGGCCACATTATTAATTATTATTACTATCTCTGCGCAGTAGTGCCCACTACATGCTAAGAGCTTCTCAAGCACTCAGGCAGGATGGTCCCTGCCCCAAGGAGCCTGCAATCTATGGATGATTTGTATCCCCTAAACCTCCTTTACAACTGGCACTAATTGCTCGCCTAGCAGCGGTCTCAGCGGAGAGGCCAAAGGACTAATGGGGCATGGAAACCGACCCCCACTTCTCAGGAAGATTCCTTCTCTCGGTGCGGGGTTCATCCCAATGGCAGGACCATGCAGGGGAAGCTGGCACTGTTGCTGCTGTTCTGTGCATAATTAAAGGGCATTCAGCCCCCAAGGTGGTCAAGCCTGTGTCTTTCTCCTGCCCTGCACTTCTCTCAGCTGCAGTAGCACCAGCCATTAGCAAAACCGAGAGCTCAACCCCCTCCTATCTCCAAAGTTCCAGCGTGGTGGAATTCACAGTGTTGGTTTAGCCTCCGTAGGACTTAAACAATAGTTTACATGTTGGTTTCAGAGTAGCAGCCACGTTAGTCTGTACCCTTCAGGTAGTTGAAAGCTGCTATCAAATCCCCCCTCACCCTTCTCTTCTTCAGACTAAATAAGCCCAGTTCCCTCAGCCTCTCCTCCTGTTGTTGGTTTTTTCTCACTATTTTGAAAGAGGGTCAGGGTGGACATTGCCAGATGGAAAAAAGACAAAAACAATAGGGAAAGAAAATATTATTTTATGCCATGGAGCTTTATATTGAGCACTTCAAAAATGTAAAAGCTCCAAAAAGCAGCCAGGATGAATCCCTTCCTAAATTCCTCATTGAAGGTCATTTCTGTTTGGAAGCAAAATAGGACAATCTAATGCAATACTATTGCTTGGAAGTACTACAGGAGTCCCTATGGACCCCATCCAAGATCAGGGCCACATTGTGCTGGGTCCTGAGCTAACATATACTAAGAGACAGTCTCTGCCCTGAAGCACTGAGTCTAAACAGACAAGAGGTAAAGGGTGGGTGGGAAAACTGAAGCATAGAGAGGGGAACTGACTTGCCCAAGGCCAGCGACAAGGCCAGAGCCAGAGCGGGGAATAGAACCCAGGTCTCATGAGTTCAGTGACCTAACATTCTCTCATTTAAAATACTACTAAACTCATCACTTGAAAACAGCTGACCTGAGTGCATTGACAATCTTACAGGCACAAATTTTGCTCTTGACCAGAGACTCTGTTTGTCAGTCTGGGTATTACGTGTGTGTCTCGTTGTGGAGGAACGAGGCGATCATCTTGCCAAGGTGAAAGGCATGAAGGAAATCAGCTGTTGTGAATCGGCACATATGAGTCGGGGGAAGGGAGGGTGGTTCTTTGGGGATCCTCAACTCAGAGGCTTGCTGCAAAGTTTCCCAGGGGTTGCCGTTGCTTTTCCATCATTGTGTTTTTCATGCGACTCGGCTCCTCCTCCAGAGTTGGATGGGAAAAAAGATAAAGGGGCAGGGATGGGAGGGGACGTGGAATGAAAAGATGAAAAGTCAGCAGGGCGTGGGGGAAGGGGAGAATCAGCATCTGTCCTTCGTTCAATAAAGCTTGCAGAGCAAATCGCCTTCTTTACAGTTTAAACAGCTCCTCAATAACCTGAGTTAGAGAACATGGGCTGGCTGGCGGTGCTGGGGAGAGAGTCCAGCTCCCTGTTATAACAGCAGCTCTGTCTCTGTCAGAGCGGTGTCTTTCTCTCTCTCTTTCTATTGCACTCACACGCTGTGCACAACTCCAGCTCCGCCACCTCCCTCCTGCAACCCGAATGAGCTATGTATGTAGCACATCCTCCGTGCAGATGGCAGGCATCCCTGGGGGTCTGTCAGTGCACTGCATCTGGATGTAATTTGGGGGCTGCCGACTCTGCTCTTCATCCCAGCGCTAATTCGGAGCAGCAACCCATCCCCTCTTTGAGCCCCTTTCTAATGGGTTCCAGGACAGACCACTTCCTCATTAGGAGCCACATGGGAGACACTTGCATTAGTTAGCCCTAGCCAGTCCACCAGTCACTCCCAGTCTTATCCTTAGTGCCGCCCATCCCACTCCGCCCCATTCTGGTCGATAGTTATTGGATCCTTTAGCTTAGCCCAGCCAGCCCCCTTCAATTCATTCTAGCCCAGCTGATCCAACCCCCGTTAGCCTAGCCCAGCCCAGTCCACTTTACTCTAGCTCCCAACGAAGGCTCAGTTTTGGTGCCATCATTCCACCTTCCCCTTTCCTTGAAGTTCCACTTGGTGGATTATGTCACCTCTAAGCACCATGAACCAGATATTCTCAAATCTGAACCGTCCTGTGCCAGTCCACTGGTCATGCCTTGGCAATCACGCTTTGGCCTAGAGAGGAGTCCTGCCTGCCACACGCACGGCTATTTCAGTATAAATCAAGCAGCTCCAGAGTCACATAGACCTGTCGTTCAACTCGAATCTCTGATCTACAATGCACAGGGGATGCTGCTTATAGTGAACGCGAAAAGAGCCAAGTGCCGTGCAGAGCGATGCAGGCTGAAAGCGCAACATTGTTATGATGATCCTGCCTCATTCAGCGATGCAACAGGGCGATCCATGAGCGTGTCTACACTGCAGCTGGGAGCGAGGCCTCCCGGTCCAGATAGAGAGATTTGTACTAGCTGGGCACAGGCTCGCAGGCTAAAAACAGCTGTGGTGTGAATGGTGTGACTCCAGCAGAGCCCCGGGCGAGGCGCGCGAGCTCAGACCCAGGCGTCTGTAGGCTTGAGAACCTGAGCTGCAACATCCAAGCTGCTATTTTGTGGGCGCTAGCTTGAGCCCCCCTCGTGCAAGACTGTCTGGGCTGGGAGGGTCGGCGCGACCCTGCAGCGTAGCTATGGCCTGCGAGACTCCTGGGATGTGCAGGAAGCTTTGCTGGTAGGTCAGCAGTTACCAGTTCCCCTCTGGGTCCGCGAACCCAGCATTAGGGGGCGCAGTGCTGCCTTTTAATTGAGACATAAAAAGTGAGGCCCTGACAGCTCATGGCTTTTCAAGTGCCCCCTTTTCCTGCCTCAGTAGGGGAGTTAGCTGAACGCCAAACTGGAGAGTGCCATTCTGGCTCCCGAAATTCCCCCTACAAGTCCCAGCTGGGAGCACAATTCTTTTTCTCCTCCTAGCCCCAACCTGTTGCATTTTGTGCCTGCTAAGCAGTTGCCTCATTTGGCCACAGAGGTGGCTGCATTTCTGTGGTGGGTGAAGTGATTACCCATTTATAGCATGTTCTGCGAGGATCCTGTGCACAAAAATCGAAGCGCGACGCTTGGCAACGCGCAGCTCTCTGTTTGGGAGTGAAGATGATCAGTGGAAAAAATTATTGCTTCATAATAGAAGGATTCCACTGTAATAATTCATAGCACGGACATGCAGCGTGATTTATTTCCTTCCATCCGTTAACCCCCTGGATACTTCACACAGCATTCGAGAAGCAGAGTGGGGAAGGGAGGGGCTTGCTAGACATGCTCATTTGCATGCTGCTTCCCAGCGTGCTTTACCCAGCTCACATGGAGTTACCCACCGATGGAGGCTCCCTGATGTTGGCCAGGAATGTCCCATGTCCAAATATCACGGAATGTAGGAGCATCCCAAAATATCCTCGGAGCCACCACAACACGCCACAAGCTCCTCCGCTGTCCACGTTTTTTGAACTGGAGGGCGTCAGAAAGCAAAGAAACCTCGAGACTGAGGTTTTTAAAAAATGCAGAGAGGGTTTGGACACCTCAATTTTAATAGGAATCACATGCTCAGATCCCTTAGGGAGCTTTTGCTACTGTCAGTCCAGGTTCTTGCTGCTTAACTCTTTGTCCCTAGGACTGGAAAAATCTTTAAAGTGGTCTGGCAGGTTGGGCGAAGGAATTCCTGGGTACAGCTCTTTGGCTAGGGATATACAGGAGGTCACATTAGATTATTGTAATAGTCCCTTCTGGCTGTAAAATCAATGGTTCTATGACATTATAATACCCAGCCAATCTCCTCTAAGTTAAACCTATGACACCTTTATTGGAGACTTCCTAGAGAGCTTAGATGACTTACCCTCTACACCCTATTACTCTACCTCCCTATTAGCAGAATCTTATCTCTTCTTCCAGCCAGACTCTTTCCTGACATTATTAAAAACACGGGGTGCTTTGTAATGGTTGCGCTTCAGTTCTGGGTGGGGTACGGGCTCCAAAATGTCCAAATGCACCGGAAAATCCTCGCAGAATCACCTTGGAGTTCGGAGGCCTCCTGCATAGACGAAGGTTTCTAACCATCAGATGAGTGAAGTTCTGGAATAGCCTTCCAAGGGAAGCCGTGGGGGCAAAAGACCTATCTGGCTTCAAGATTAAACTCGATAAGTTTATGGAAGATGATGGGAAAACACGATTTTGGCAATAAATTGATCTTTAACTATTCATGGTAAATAGGCCCAATGGCCTGTGATGGGATGTTAGATGGGGTGGGATCTGAGTTACTACAGAGAATTCTTTCCTGGGTATCTGGCTGGTGAATCTTGCCCACATGCTCAGGGTTCAGCTGATCGCCATATTTGGGGTCAGGAAGAAATTTTCCTCCAGGCAGATTGGAAGAGGCCCTCGGGGTTTTTCGCCTTCCTCTGTAGCATGGGGCACAGGTCACTTGCTGGAGGATTCTCTGCACCTTGACATCTTTAAACCATGATTTGAGGACTTCAGTAGCTCAGACATAGGTGAGAGGTTTGTTGCAGGAGTGGGTGGATGAGATTCTGTGGCCTGCATTGTGCAGGAGGTCAGATTAGATGATCATAATGGTCCCTTCTGACCTTAATATCTATGAATCTATGAATTGCCAGCTTAGTTCTGAGCACTCAGGAGACAACACGTTTTGTATACTTAGTGAATTGGCCCGGACAAGGGACGCTTTTGTGTTGCTTTTGCTTTGTTTATCCTGGCAATGGATTCCATCATCTTAAAAGGCCCAGCCAATGGAGAGAATGACAGAGGAGGAGGAGGAGAGAGCTCAGTTTGCTACAGCCATTCCCATCCCAAAATGCTCGTACCACCTTCCCAGACTTGGCTAGTCCACTCCATCCATCATCACGCACCTCACTCTGGACAATCAGGCCGTGGCGAGCTCTTTGTGCATGCTTGATCCAGGATGCTCCATTTCACCAGCGATTTAAAGGACAGGGACAGGGGGAAGGACTGGAAAGAGAATTCCACTCAAACTCCTTGCCCCAGCCAAGTGCTTAAAGCAATCAAAGAAAAAAAAGAAAAACACGTTTGAAATGTTCCCTCGGATGGTTTGGTCATTAAATCCATGGACAAACATTCCCCACAGAACAGGCTATGAGAATAAGGGGAATAAATGCACCTTCTCTAGCATCAAGGAAATTAAGCAATGGAAAACTCTGTGCAAGTTACTCAAGGCTTATAAAGTTCACCCTCAGTATACTGCTGTCGCTCACTCTCCCCCTCCCATTGGGTTATTACCTACTGGAGCTTTCATATTTGGCAGTCCTAGAACAGGAGAGGAAAACCAGATGGGGTGGAGGAATTTAACAAACAAGTAATGCTGCCTGTTTCCCGGAGGAGCTGTAAATTGCCTTCCACTCAGGGCCCAATATTGTCGGATACATAATAAAAAGATGGAGAGCCAGCAGTACCTGGGGCCAGATCCACAGCCAGTGTAAATCAGCACAAGCTGCTTGGGCCTCTACGGAGCTACACCAGTTTACACCAGCTGGGGATCTGGCCCTGCAAACAGGCCGCAATCACTTCGTAATGAGAGGTTTTACAGGAGGTGAGCCAAGAAAAATCCACGTGGGAAGATGCAGGCTCACTATGATGAGTACTGTGGCAGCATCTTGAGATCCTAACCCTATTGTGCTAAGTGTTTGCCATAAACACAATGAGAGACACTCCCTGCCCAGAAGATCTCGCAGTCTAGACAGGCAAAGGAAGGATTGGAAGCCCATTTTACAGATGGGGAACTGAGGCACAGAGAGTTCAAGTAAGTTGCCCATCTTCACACAAGGAGTCTCTAGCAAAGTCAAGATTTGAACTCAGATCTCCCGAGTCCCAGCCTAGTGCCTTAATCTCAAGACTAACCTTACTTTTTTTGTTAAAAAAGGAACAAGTTGGAGTGAATTGTTAGTGCTGGATTGACAGCTGTGCCGTCCAGGGGGACTAACTATCACACATCAGTCTGAATGCTGGACTGACAGCACTTGTATTCCAGCCCTGAATTCTTGTATGTATCCCTAGAATACAATAGTGCTTCCCCACACGGCAACCTCATCTCTGAGTGGGAGGGATCCCTTCTCAGGTGGAGGGAATAGTTCAAACTCCATAGCCAAATCCGCACCAATTATTAGGGCAGTTTCCCAACATGAAAACCACCCCCTAGAAACTGGTCTGAGACCCATCAAACTCATTCCACTGAGACACCAAACAGCCACAAGGAGCTTTGATCACTGCCAAAAGGAGCCAGATGGAAAGTGATGATACAGGGGGTTGAAAATCTCAGTGATCAGACACCCATCCAGTCCCCAAGGCATCTGAATTCCCAGCATGTGGTGACCAAACTTCCCTCTCTCTCTTACATGTATTTTATTTTATTAAACACTGTGAAAGAAAGATAGAAAGACAGAAAGAAAGAAAGGGGCTATTTGTGAGCTGAAGTTCATGGCACTGCAGAGACTTTCTGGGAGGTTTGAGTGATGAGGGAGAATCCCATAGCTCTGTGCTGTGGCTGCTGCTGACCCGGCTTGGCATTCCCTCCCCATCCCCTCTCTGTGCAACCCCCTCCTCCCCATTCTTCCTTCCTCTCCCTGCTCCTTTCTTCTGACTATTCTTCTGATCGCTTTAAGTACAGGGAGGGGACATGAAATTCATTAGACTTCACATTTCTCTGGGATTAAATCATCCAAATTGTTTCTCTGGAGCAGAAATCTTTATAAAAGTCCAAACCTCTTTTCTGCGGGTCTGCGCAGCCGCTCATTAGATCTTGGCAGGCTGGGCACCCTCCCGGGGCCAAGGACTCTGCTGAATATATCAGCTCGTGGTTATTTGTTCGGCACGCTGAGTAATATCACAGAGCCCAGTGAAATGCCAAGCATTAGTGATACACCAGTGGCCTGAATATTTAGGAGATTATCCAAGCAGAGAGGGACTCTGTCAACACAGCCTTCCTGCTGCCAGGACCACCCCTCTCTGGAGGTGATCAGCGCCAGCCCCAGTCTCTTTGGCATTGCCATGTCACTCCTTTGCTCTGAGGGACTGGCCTGTCCCAGAGCGAGCAGGGGTTGAATCAGGGGCTCTTTGTTGCACTCAGCCCTGGAGGGAGGAAGGGGTTCAGGCTCCTGTGCTGTCAGATATTTTAGGCATGTCCGTTACAGCTGGGTTAGTATGGGAATCTCCTTCAGGGCCCGTGACTGGGGGAAAGGAGGAATGAGTGCTCCACTCAGAGATCCAGACGCTCTGACTCCTTTCCATCTGTTCCTGCTCCTCCCTCTCTCCTACTGCTTCCTGTGGTCCATTCCCACCCATCCCTGTCTTGTCTCCCCCCCATCACCTCCCCTCCTTCCTGCCCATCCCTCTTCTGCCTAGCCTGCCCCCACCATCACCTACAGAAGAGACACTCTGCTTTCAACAAAAATGATGAGGGGTATGGAACGGCTGCCGTATGAGGAGAGATTAATAAAACTGGGACTTTTCAGTTTGGAAAAGAGACGACTAAGGGGGGATATGATTGAGGTCTATAAAATCATGACTGCTGGGGAGAAAGTAAATAAGGAAGTGTTATTCACTCCTCATAACACGAGAACTAGGGGTCACCAAATGAAATTAATAGGCAGCAGGTTTAAAACAAACAAAAGGAAGTATTTCTTCATACAACGCACAGTCAACCTGTGGAACTCTTTGCCGGAGGATATTGTGAAGGCCAAGACTATAACAGGGTTAAAAAAAGAACTAGATAAGTTCATGGAGGATAGGTCCATCAGTGGCTATTAGCCAGGATGGGCAGGGATGGTGTCCCTAGCCTCTGTTTGCCAGAAGCTGGGAATGGGCGACAGGGGATGGATCACTTGATGATTCCCTATTCTGTTCATTCCCTCTGGGGCACCTGGCACTGGCCACTGTCGGAAGACAGGATACTGGGCTGGATGGACCTTTTTCTGACCCACTCTGGCTGTTCTTAGGTACCCTGCCTGACCTCCCATCCCATTTGGGTACGCCAGCCAGTCCTATCCTCAGCACACCCACTCCAGGGCGCTGACTTTGCAGCTAAGACGTGGGGGTAGTAGGGCGAATGCTATGGAAGTTGCACGGATACCATGGCGATCAGAGAGAGAAAGAGATGAACTGTGTATGGGGATGGAGAGATAGATAGATAGGTAGATAGATAAATAGATATCCCTTCCCTAGAGACTTTGCAAACACTAATGAATTAACCCTCACCCCATCTCTGGGAAGTGGGCACTATTGTCCTCTCTCAGTTCAATGCCAATATTACAGCACGAACCCAACAGGTGGTGAGAAACACGCTGGCTAGCCAGGAGCACAGGAGGAGTGAAGGGACTGGACTCAATCACTTCTCGAGGCCCCTTCCAGCCCCGCATTCTCAGAGTGACAGTGCCTGCTGCTGCTGCATGGCATTGCTCCTCACTGTGGATACAGGGCCCCACCTCGCCACTCCCCGGCGGGGTGACCTCAGGAGCGCCGTAATGGCCTGGTTAATATAATGGCCTGGTTAATAGGCATGCGCCAGTGGTGGTCTGACTGAACAAACGTGCATGACACAAGGCCCTTTATTTACCCCTTGAAAAGCTTCCAGTCCGTTAAGGCTCTCGCTAGCACTTGGTTTCTCCCAGGCTCTCCTGCCTGCAAACAGTCTCCGTGGGGAGCACCATGTGGCTTCCACCCGTCCCCCCAAAATAATCCCCTATTACGCCAAGCACTGCACCGCTCCACTGGAGTGTGTTATCCTCAATGCAAAACTAAAATCTCCGTCTTAGTGCAATATTAGGGTTGAGTTTTTTAAACAAGCTAATGCAAAGTGATTCCAAGTTCTGGCTGCCACAGGGACTTTCACATGGCTCATGTTTGGTATTACTTTATAGGGAGCAAATATTTATGCCCTGGTATAATAATAATTCTTTGTTCTTATACCTCACTTTTAATCCATAGATCGCCAAGCTCTTTGCAGAAGGAGGGTTAGCATCATTATCCCCATTTGACTGATAGGGAAACCGAGGCACATGGATAAGACTCATGACTCCCAGGGCAATTCAGTGGCAGAATTAGAGCCCCGGTCTCCTGAATCCTTCTGTACTTGGCCCCAGGCTCAAATTCTGCCTGTGAGAACAACTGCAAGACTGAAATGTCTCGGGTACTCAAGTGCGAGTGATAGCTTTGCTCTGCTCCACATCCCCAGCCTTCCGAAAGCAAAGGCACTCTCTCCCCGACTCTAGTTCTTTGACCTGCCCCTTAACCATTTGGTATCTTTCCAGGGTTTAGCAGCCCATTCTGTAAGTCAAGCTGAGGGTAAAGCTTATCGGAAGTTATTATGGAAGGAATTTTCATGTCCTGCCATCAATTAGGTTCCGGCACAAAAAGCCAAAGGTTTTCTTCTCTAACGCACAGATGGGAGCAATGATGCTGCTGGACAGATGCCAGCCCCATCCCACCACCACATGGATGGAAACCAGCTGAAAGGGACAGTGGTGCCAGCTTCAGTCAGTGACATAACATGGGCCCCTGCTAAAGGGGAAGGGTCTAGGAGAGAGCCAGTGAGTCCAGCTTCCTGCAGAACATGCTTTATGCATAGGGATGGGCAAAGCCAAGGTGCGTTTGGTTCTGCAGAACCCACATCGCTCACACTTTCGTTTTCGCAAAGGCCGAAGCTGGGAAACAAGCCCCATTTCATTCTATCCACCTGCCCCAAAGTCGAGGGAGGTGTAGATAAATGATTAACAGTTTTGGCCCCTCTCTGCTCGTAGAGCAGGGATACCCCTTCATACAACACATATTAAAGCCTGCTCCCTTTCCTTGGGTGGAATGAGGATGCGATGGGACAGAACCTGGCTAAGAACCAAGAGTCCCGGCCCCTAGCTCCTCACTCTAACCATGAGCCAAACTCCTACCCTTTCCACCCAAGGGTGCTGCAAATCCAGGAGCTCATGAATACGGCTACGGGCTCCGAACACTAACACCAGTAGGCGAGTGCTGGTGAATCCCCTCTGCAGCGTGTGGCGAGACAGGCCCCACGTGCTGCTCGCACACCAGGCCGGTACCAAGCTCTCCTCACACTGCAGGCGGCTCTCGGAGCGAATGAGCTTGGCGAGGTTCCGAGACACACACGCCCGGGAGCTCGTTTCCCCCACTCGCCCAGACACCGGCCTTGCCTCCTGCGACGGGTCTGCGAGCGCTTGTAGGACGACACCTCCCCCCCCCCCCCCCGCCCCCCCGGGTGCCAGCTCTGAGCCCAGCACGCTCTGCCCCCAGACTTTGCAAACTGCCCACCCCGCACTGGGGACCAATCCAGGAGCCGCTGCTGAGTTCTGAGCGCGGGCCCAGGGAGCAGAGCCAGCCCGCAGGGGGCATGCGTGTTGGTTTTTGTCCTGGACGGAAGCTTTCTCACGTTGAGGTATATTTTCCACCAGCGCAATGACGGCTGCTTGGCCGGCGCGCTCCCTGGACAGCACGCTGTCCGTTTGACTCAGGCGAGCTGTCGCCCTGGGACGGGTAAACACAGAACGAAACGTAGCAAAAAAATAAACGGAAATAGTAATAATAATGCAACCTTCAGCTCTGAGCCTGCTGAGGCATCTGGCATCAATCACGCGCAGGGCGGAGCCTGCTAGGCCTGTTAAAGCTACCTCGGGAATCCCAGCAATCTCTGAGCTAGTCAGCAGCCAAGCTTGCTCCCCAGGTTCTGGGAGGGGGTGTTTCCCTTTTGCCTTCCCCATGGGGTGCTGCATCCTACTGGCTTGGCTCCCCCGCAGGGCCTGGCCGGTACAGTCAGATTTCCCGCTCCCGTTTCAATCTCCTTTCACCCACTGCCCTGGATTGTTCCCACTCTAGTGCCTCCTCTCGTGACACGGGCACTAACTAGGGTGACCAGATGTCCCAATTTTATAGGGACAGTCCCGATATTTGGGGCTTTTTCTTGTATAGGCTCCTATTATCCACCACCCTCTGTCCCGATTTTTCACACTTGCTATCTGGTCACCCTAGCACTAATTATGGCGGGGAGTCTCCTTGCAAATCATGGTATGGGGAGGCTATGGAGAGGGGTGATGCACTACGGAGGCTGAAGCGTGGAGTTTTGCCGGGAAGGAGAGTCTCTTACTCTGCCTTGCCAGGAGCCAAGACCAGCTCCCTCTCAGGCAGGGAAAGCTCAGACGCTAGCACCTCAGAGACACCCCAGGACTTTGCAAAGCCAAGAAAGCGGAAGAGGATGTGAAACATCACCGTGCTGACATGCAGGGACAGGCCCTCCATCCAACTGTAGCCAGGCTGAGGTGACCTCTCTCTGCTAACCCTCCCCCAGGGTCTGGATCTTGTGCCCCACTAATAACCCCACAGGAAGCTGAGCAGAATCCCACTGCAGCCAGGGCTTGGGTCTGTATATCTCGAGGGTCTGCTGCCCCATCCCGCTGTCAGCCATGTGTGTTTGTGTGACCAGGCATGTGAGGGCTAGGGACAATGCCTGTCTTTAATTAGCTTTCCATTTCCCAGAGCCAACATCAACACCGGCAGGGGCCCAGGTCACGTGATCCCATCTTATCCTGGAACAACAGCCAGCAGCGAAGCTCCCAGATATCCCTTATCAAGAGGGACTGTTTCCTTACCACTGTTTCCTTTGCCCTCTCGGGAAGAGGCCTGTCTGCACGCCTCCAACACGGAGCGCATCGCTTGTCCCACACGAGCAGGGGACTGTCTCTGCACCTCTCCGCCCATCATCCCCTCTCTGCCTCATACTGGGAAGGCTCAGGGCTGTCTCTGTCCCTACCCACCCCATCCCCTCTCTTTGCCGATCCATCACCAGCACACTCGCAGCTGGGCTCCTCTGACACACACATTCTTCAGACGCTCTTTGCTAGGCAGCCAAGAGAGTTTATTTTGTCTTCGATGAGAGGGGGTGAGAGAGGAGGGATCCCCCACCCTTCTCCAGCCCCCTTGGCTTTCATTCATAAACCGAGAGGGTTAGGCTGTGTCCCTGGCATGAATGCTAGCTATAATCCTCCATAACAGGCTCGGTACCTTGCCAGACACGTGCATATCAGATTGCGTTGGCTACCCTGGACAGCTGGTACCACTCGCTTGAAATTCTTCCAACGGCCACGACAGCAGTTTCTGCAACAGATGGGAAGGGATGGCGAATTCTTGGTGTCCCTTCAGCGGTCTGAAGGGCTGCCAGTGTTGGTTATGCAAGAACAAGGGGGCATTCAATGAACATTCAAACGGCAGCAACTTGGAAAGCTATCCAAGGAAATACTTTTTAACCCAACGCACAATTAGCCAGTGGGACTCAGCGCCTTAAGATGCCAATGAGGCCAAGAACCTAGCAGGATTGTTTGTTTAAAAGGCTTGGAGATTTGCATGGATAATGAGGTCATTCCAAATTACAATAGGAAGGATTAACAAATACCCCCCTTTCCGCAAAGGGGTATGGAAAGTCTAGAAAGGCTCATGTTTTAGGGATTTGTGATGCAGAAACCTGACCACTAGGAAGTGGACTGAGACCCACCCAACTCGTTTCGTGCAGGCTAAGGAGTGGCTGCTGGATATGGCTGAGACTCCCATTGTAATGGAAACAAAAGGCTCTTGTATCCCAGAACTGGGGGGACTCTAAGGATTCTCAGACACCACCCAGCAAAATCCTGCCCCCTTTGAGGTGGCTGGGATTTTGCCATTCATAGATTCCCAGGACAGAAGAGGCTACGGTGATCATCCTGCCTAACACAGGCCGTAGAACATCCCCGGAATAGGGCAGATCGCTTAGAAAAAACATCCCGTCTCGATTTTAAAATTGCCAGATGAGGACAATCCACTACGACCTTTTAGTAAATTGTTCCCGTGGTTAGTTACCCTCGCTGTTAAACATGTTACTTCAGTGGAAGCAGGATTTCACCCATACTGATCACCTCGTCCAATTACCTCCCTGCCACAGGCCAACGATCCAGCAGGAGGAACCCTTAGATAACGGGGTAAGCTCCTGCAGCATCTATTCAGGGCAAGCTATTAGACCACCCAACCTATCAGAGGTGTCGCAAACCAACTGATTCCATCCCCATGCATGCCACTTAGTCTGGGCTTCCCTTCCAGCCTGGCCATGGTTTTGGCCTAGGCCTCTCTCCTCCATCCTGTTGCCTAGTATCTTTCCTCTCTGAAAGAAGGAGCCAGGCAGCTGTTTTCCTTGCGTGGCATCAGCTGCTTTTGGAATCCAACAGCCCTTCCTTTAGTTTTGCCCTCTCCTCGACATTAACATCCCATGTGGCCTCGCTGCCAAAGACAGGAGGAGCTGACAGCACATGCATTTGGCATGTCACTCAAGTCTATGCCAGCATCTTTTCCATGGCTCCGAAGGAATGTTACATCCCACGGAGACTGGGGCATGGTAACAGGAGAAGGAAACGTTTGACTCCAGGTTACCAGTTCAAATCCAGCCCGGTTCAGTGGGGGCCAGAATCTCTTACTCTTAGGAAGGCTGTTTGGTGGCCTTTGAGAAATTAATCAGGTTGCTCAGGCCAGGTACTAATAGACCATGCCACAAAACTACCTTCATTCCTGGCCACCACGCTGGCAATCTCAGCAAGGACTCAACTGCCCTGGTGGCTTAACTGCCCTGGTGTTGATCCCTCTGGGTCCAGGAGCGAGGCAGCAGGCGAGAAACCTGCATGATTAGCTGGATAGGCGGTGGGCTTAGGTCTCCAGCATAAGTTAAGTTTAGTTCCTTCACCAGCACTAAATCCTCATGACAAAGTTCTTGTCTGTCCAGTTGCCCATTGAAAAGGATGAATGGATATGCCAGGCACTGGTCCAAAGCTCTTGGCCTATAGACATCAAAGGGACTTGTGAGTTTTCAAACGGTAGGCCCCTTGGTGTAACTCACGTGGTGCAAATTTCTTACCTGGAAAATTGTTTGTTTGTTTGTTTCACACTAGATCTTTGGAGCATAAGTTTCCTTAGCGAAGCTACATGACAGTAGCAAGTGCTGCTTGGCAAGTGGAATTTTCTCTTGACCCTCTTATTCCATTTCCTTGTTTGGGTGGAGATAGATGGAAAGTAATTTCCGTGCAAATTCGAGGAGCTGGCACTCAGATCAATACCTAGGGGGTAGAGAAGCACAAGAAGAAAATGCACAGAAAGCAACTGTATGAGTTTGGACTCTGGAGCGCAATGGAGAACAACCCCAGCTGCCATGATTTTTTATTACACCCTTTTGTAGCATTGGCCTATATTGCTTGGCAAGTATTTTGGGAAGAACAGGGGCCTGAGTCAAAGCCCCAGAAAAGTTTGGGTTGAGCACCAAACTTTACAGCTATGGCCAGTCTCTAAATTCAGCTTGTTTTCCTACAGGCTCTGACCCAACACAAACTTTGACTTTTCTCCTCTATAACTATTCTTTGTGTCAAAGCTTCTGCCTGGGTTCTTTGGGCACCAACCTTTCCTTCGCCTCAGTGCCCCCTGAGCCCTGCGCTGGACACAAGTTTAAGACACTGCAAGCCCAGTGCCTGCTTCCCAGTGTTCTGTGCCTCCTGGGTAAAATAAATCATGGTCCTTCCTTTCGGGCCCTGGCTTGTCCACCCGACTCATGCCTCATTTCCCCTACCTATCAGCTGCATTGGGTCTGTAACCTCTGTGTACTCTATTTGCCCATCACTCCGGCTTCTCCAGTGCCAATCCCCTCTCCCATTCTATTCCAGACCTTTCCCTGCCCCCATCACCGTGGCATCTGGGCACCTTTTTTCCTCTGCGCGTGGTACCATTCCCACTGCATTTCCCCTCTGCGGCCAACCACTCCTGCTCCATTTTGTCCTTTAAGGGCCTCCAAGGCTTGTTCTCTCTTTGGAACATCTGGCTGTTTATTTTCTAGGGAGAAGTTGTTGGGTTTTGCCCTCAAATGTCTCCTTTTACAAGGAGCTGTTATGCTATTTTGTTCTCATTCTTTGGCATGAATGTTGCTGCTCCCCAGGACTGATAGGAAGCTCTTCAAGGACCCTTGGTGTGCATTGGGGGAAATCCAGCCTAGTCAAACAACCAACCCATTGTCCTGAGGCAGGGGTCCCTGGGCACTGACAGGAAAGCGTTAACGGTTCTCTTCCTCCCAACAGCTGCACACTGGCCAGCTGTGGAGAAGGGAAATGGTGCAGGCAGCATTAGATTTCCAAAACATTCCAGGATCATGTATCAGCCCTCTGAGGATTATATCTCCCCCCACTACCTCTTAAAAATCTGACCTTCCATTCTTGCATAAGATAGGAAACAGAGCTCATGACAACTGAGGACAGAGACATCAAGGGTTAATGAAGTAGGCAGACAGGCAGAGACTGGACCGGATAATATAACACCCCTCCTCTTTGACTCTTGCCCCAGCTCCAACCTTTGCTGTGAATTTGAACAGAAACTTTCAGTAAGATTTGAAAAAGTTTGGTCCAGCGTTTCGATGTGTGACGCTGGGAGACCCACCGCCAGCTCATGCCAAGGTCCCCAGGCCTCAACGGGACACTGGCAGATACACAGCTGGAATCAGCCTGGCTCTCTTGTGTGTTAATATTGGTGAAAAACATATTAGAATGATGAGAAAGTGTTTAGTATTTAGACTCTATTGAATGCTTGTGAGAGGCTGTATTCATTAATCTCACTTATATCTGTGCCCCATATTGAAATGTTGTACTGTTGTATTGGGAGCCTCTGGGACTGTATGAATTGCCATACAGGAGAGGGGCATTAATTAGCGTGAAGAGCTGCTCTTCTACAGAAATTGTTACACTCCTCCTGAAAGAGGAGACCCGTCGATATACCACATGGGCTATGGTTGGATCTTACAACTGGACACTCTGACATCGGGATTGAAAAACAACAGGACTAAAGATTCTTATTGCTGTTCCGCTCTCCTCCACGTGAGGATGAGTCATGCTGGTGGACTCCTATCTGCTGAGATTGCAGCTCAGAGAACATGGCAGGAGCGGGATAAAATCCCCAAACCAAAGGGCCTAAGGATCTTTAAGCTGCTTAGACTCGGGTGAGGACAAGGTGTTTCTAGGCATAAGCAAGAGATCCCCAACTGCTTGGCCTGGGTTAGTTAGCCCTAAAGGACACACAGAACTCAGAGAGTATAGAAACCTGTATTACCTTTTGAAACCTAAGACAAACTCATCCATGTGTCTATGTTTGCTTGCTTTAACCCTATAAATCGCTCACTAATTTCCTTTGCCTATTTAATAAATCTTCATATAGTTTACTATAACATTGGCTACAAGCATTGTCTTTGGTGTGAGACTCAAAGCACAACTGACCTGGGGTAGGTGACTGATCCTTTGGGACTTGGAGTAACCTCATTATTGCTGTGATTCTTGGCATATGGGGCCATCTGTCACAGAGACTTGCTTACCTGGGTGACAAGGCAGACCAGAGTATCCCAGGTGACTGTCTGTGACTCCATACTAAGGCCATTAAAGGGCCTGAGGAGTTCGCACTTGGTGCAGTTGGTTGGTAAAAATCTAACTGGTTTTTAAACAGCCTATCCCAAGGTTGTTACTCACGCTCTTCGGTCATTGTAAATAGTAACACACAATGATTTCACCGGGTTGCCGCTATCTTAACAGAATTCAAGCCTGGCTGGAAGTGGAAGTGAGAACTACTGAGAGAAAGGCTGCTCTGGTGGTATCTCAGCCTCTCCTGGCAGTACCAGGAACCTCATAAGGAAACGTGTTTCGTGAAAATCTCAGATAATAATCAGACTTCAGGATGAGCTTTTTCCTCCAGTCAGAACTTCCAAGTAGAGCTGGTCAAGATGTATTGGAGATTTCTGATTATTTTTTTTGAAATTTCAAGTATTTTTCAACCAACTGGAGGCTGAGTCTAAATTTTGAAATTTCTATTTAAAATTACAAATTCTCAAATTTTGATTTTTTTTTTTAAAGGGGGAAGGGACATATGCAATTTTTCCTTCCTCTTTTCCCCCCCAACCAGTTTCACTTCCGACCTTTTTAGGTTCACCCAGCACTAACGTACACTCGGCATACGTTTTCACTGCTGAGTTAACTCAGGTAGTTGGCACTCAGGTCTGAGCAGCCAGGTAAGCCTAGCCCAGGTGCGAGCAGCCACATTGCAAAGCCCTACCCAAGTTACAGTATCCTCACTGGTTCTGTGCTCCCTGGCGTGTGGCAGGAGGACTTCTGGGGGCACATCCATGGTTCTTTGCGCTGTAATGATCTGAGCTGCTCAGATTCTTTCCCAGTAAATTGTGGGAGAACTTGTCTGTCCTTCTGGGCACATAGGGGGATTGTGGGAAGGCATCAGAGGACTACCAGCATTCAAGGGGCTCGCTGCAGAGGGGACGCGTTACCAGTCTGAGTGAAAGCCTCACTTGGGTTTTAGCCTATAGCCCCAGCAAGCCTGAGCTGAAAGCATGACTTAACCCAGATCAGAAAGTTTTGTGCATGGACAGTAGGAGGGTTAGGGGCAGCACCTGGGTAAGCACTGAATTAATTCTGCCTTGAAGACAGACCCTAAAGCCTTTCTTGTTCCTGAAGGACAACCGGAGTGATTCATTCTAACGCCATCACAGCTAAAACTGTCCATCTCCTCAAGCCTTCTCCCACCCTCCTTATCCTCTTGTCCCTCCTCCACTTGCTTCCAGTCTAGTTCATTTCCAGTCACTCTGCTGGCACTACCGCCGGGTGTGTTTATCCAAAAGCCTTTACGCATTCCCCTGCAGCAGCTCTCTCTCTCTTCTGCTGTCATCTCTTCCCTTTCACGCCATGGGTTTTTGTTTTTTTTCAGGGTGACCTTGGTGATAATAATTAGCCATGAAGCTTCACAGCTTGGCCCTGCCATTGGGCACGCTCTTCTCTCTCTTGAGACAGGCAGCATAGATCAAATGCACTCCTTATCAGCTAGTAGGTTTTTTCCCCCCCCCAAGCTAGGGGTTAATGACAGGGAAAGCAATTCAGATCTACTCCAGAGAACCAGGAAACCTCACCAACAAGCTGCTTCTAATTATTCACTGGTACAAGATGTAAAAGAACAAAACAATCACTAGCTCATACAAGTGTTAACCCCTTAGGAAACGGCAGCTCCCAATACCTCAGGGGAGATCAAGTGGGGAAAGGGGTCAGTTTCCCAAGGGTGTCAACATGAGGGTGCTGCAGAACTAGCTAGTGGCTGCTTGAACCCACAATCTTCTGGGGGCAACTCACAGGCTGGCTTTATTTCTCGCCCCAGTGAAGGAGGGAACGTCTCTGCTGGGCCTTGGCTTTAGGATAGAGGGGAGGCAGCTTGGTCCTCGGTTCTGGCCCCGGGGGGCACTTCACTAGGAAAAAGGGAGGATTTCTGGCCAGCGGAAGGTAGGTACTTGTGAGGTCCAAGTCCTGCCAAGCTCCTTCAGCAGTTCGCCCAACATGACCGGTCTCCTGCTGTTTGTGGCCCTTACCGCCGTGCCATCCTGTCCCCACAGTCATAGCACAAGGTCCAGCTGCGTCCTGGAAGTGGGTACGTGTCAAAGGGAGGTGCAGTGGCTGTGTGAAGAGGATGGGGAGTGGGCCAAGAGGAAGAGCCAGGGAGGGTTCTTGTGCTGCTTGTGGAGGGAGTGAAGGTAAGACGGAGACAGGGCTCCGGGGGAGAAGAGAGGAACTGAGCACAGAAGCCAAGTATTGTGCTTGCTGGAGAACGCGCATAGTGACTAGAGCTGGCTGGGAGTTTTTCGACAAAACGTCCTTTCGTTGGAAAATGCTGATCTACTGAAACCAGAACTTTTTGCAGACACACGTTGGTTGCAGCCAAACTAGCAATCAAACTCCGAAACTGGGCCTGCCCTCTGGTTCCAGCACTTTTGTTTCTCCCCAGGGGCTCTCCACAGCAAGTCTGGCAGAAGTGCAGATGATCTGTTCAGAGACTTTTTACCCCTTCAGGCACCTGAATGAGTTTTGCGGTGACATCGTGCAGCCTTTTCAGAACAAGGCAGCATTTATAAGTCCCCTGGCATACAGCTTCTAGGTTAGCATGGGAAAGCCAAGCTGAAATCAGAGTCCATACTGGCAGAAGCAACTGCCCCAGGGTGCTTTCCTGGATCCCTCTTGGCTCTCCATCCCTCTGTCTCTGTGACCCTGCATGTCTCAGTAACCATCTTAAAAACCAGTCTGCTCACCCCATATTCCTTTGGTCCCCATTTGCAGCCTCCCTTGTAGTCATGAGTTCAGCCCACCTCAGCCTCCCAGTCACTGAAAGTTAACGTTCAGTCACTGAGGCTCCTGTCATCTCCTCTGGGCCTGCCATGCGTTTGTGCCGATTCCAGCCAATTCTCGTTGGAGCAGCTGGTCTCAACTCAGACAACATACATGACACGTGGCCCTGCCTCGTTCCCCTCTCCATTGACAGCCAGTGCACACCAATACGGAGTCAGTGGGTAAACTGAGTCATCTGTGTTTGTCCTACACACGTTACAAAAATTCCCTCATTCGCCCCAGCTGGGTCTCTCTTGCTCTGCTAATAGTGCTCTAGACTTGGGGTTCCCACGCTTTTTCATCACGGGGGACCCTATTGTAGAGACAGGCCATCTGTCTTCTTACTCACAAGCACAGAGCACCACTATGACGTCCCTGTGCAACCACAGTCATTACTTACTGGAAGCACCCGGTCAGGACAGCGCTGAATGTCCTTTTTTAAGCTTCTTTGGATGCGCATTAGCTGCTGGAAGTAAGGACGAGGAGCCAGTACCATGTGACCAGGTGACTCGCCACAGACCGGGATTCTGGGCTCCAGGGGGTTAAGCCATTAAAATAGCCAGGCTGATGAGTCAGAGTCTTGAGCCAGCCAGAAAAAGTGGAGTAATTTGTGCATCAAGAGAGGTCATGTTGACTTCTCTTGCCTCTGTGTCTCCTCCTTGCTCTCTTCTCTCTCTCCCCTGCTTTCCCTTACCTCCCTTTTTATTGTTATTTGTACTGAGGTAGAAGTTGGGAGCACCAGTCATGGACCAAGGCCCCACTGTACTAGGCACTGTACAAACACAAAAAGACGGTCCCTGCCCCAAAGAGCTTCCCATATAAATAATCTGTTGTCTTGGCATTGCATCTGTCTGCTCTTCCCTCTGCCTCCACCTTTCTCCCTCTCTCTTCATGAGCGGAAGGGTGGCCTTGTGGTTGATGCCCAGGACTGAGAAGCAGAGGTGGTCAGCTCTGCCACTGACTCCCTGTCCAACATTCGTCAATTCACTTAAACCAAGATTTTTTTAAACCTGGGGGCCTAAACTTAGGAGCCCAAAGAAGTGGTTTGATTTTCAAAAGTGCTCAGCATTCAGCAGCCTTCTCAGAGCTCCACAGGAACTACTGCGTGCACCTATTTAGGTGCCTAAATTTAGACATCCCTATTTTAAAACAAAAATAAGTCTTCCCCTTCCTGTGCCGCTGTTTCTCCGTCTATAAAATGGGGATAATTTACCTATCGGCCTACGTATTTGCATACCCCTTCCCACTATAGCTTCTGAGCTTCAAAGCAGGGCTGGGAGCCATAATTTGTGAAAAGTGCTTTGAGACCCTTGAAGAGAAGGCGTGATACACACTCCACGCACTGTTTTTATTCCCCTCTAAGGTGCGATAGCGGCCTCCCTGTCCTGTGCAAAAACGCTGGGCTCAGAGTCAGTGACAGCAAGGAGCTTTCGGCTATTTTAACTCCCCCTGTTCGTTAATTTGTTTGTCCCGCTGCTGCCGTATCCTTTCCAGACAGAATGGAAGAGGGGGGAGCTGACATCAGGCTGGCCAGCACAACACTGCTTCAGCAGTCATGCCAGACAGCAAAACAACACAACTCTGGCTCTTCGTGGGGCAAGCAGAATGCAAAGGAGATTAATTAGCATGTCACATATTGAGGCTATTCCAAGCCTTCACCGAGTCAGGAGGAAAGCTACGTGACCATCTCCAAAGCGCTACCCAAGCCAAGCTTTCTGCTCAGCTTGGTCCTCTGGCTGAGCCCAATATCTTGCTGGCAATTCCTTTGTGTTTGGAGAAACTCCACATTGCAGACAATTTGCAGTGCAAACAGCTACCCGGCCTCTCCCCGCCCCCGCTGTATAAGGATGTGCCAAACGCTAGACAAATGTTGACCTTTTATTACCACTGGGCCTATTAATGTCTCCTAATAAATCAGGGCTCTTTGCTGTGGATGGATCTCACCTCCCTTTGCCCCATTTAGTCATTGTTGAGCTTTCCACTGTTTCAATATGAAGAGAGGAAGCTTTGGCTCAGAACTGACACCCTGATTTATTGGGGGAATTTTCCTCTATGAACTGGGCTGGGGGCATGTGAAAGCGAGAGAACAAACAATTACCAGCAGTGCAGTCGGTTCAAATTCCCTTCAGTCCTGAGCTCGCCCCACTGATGCTACTCAATCCCAACCTCTACCAGCCCTTCCTGTGCCAGCAGTCAGCCCCCTCATAGCTATGCTAATGCACCTCAATCCCGACCTGCAGCACCTGCCCCGGCATTCCAATTCTGGGCTCTACCAACGTACCACAGTCCTCAGCTGCCACCAGTCTTGGTCGTCTTCTGCGTAGAGGTTTTTCAAATCTAGCTGTGCTGTGCAGTGCTTTTGTGAAGGTTCACTCTGCACTGGGCCGAGCGCATCACATTTGCTGCATCAGGGATGCCATTAGAAGGTCTCCAACTATCATCAATTTGTTAACTTTTCTTGTGTCACTCTGACCTTCAGTGGGTACAATTTAACACCCTTGCTCCCTGTTCCACCAATTCTCTTCTGGGTGACATTCCTGGGTTCTCCGATAGGTTCGGTGGGGGAATTTGGCTGCCACACCACCAAATTGTGCCTCACGTGCATTGCGGGCGCTGCATAATCTTTGAAATTATACCCTGCATGTGCAATTGCCTTTCTCTGTAGAAACACATACTTTTGCAAGACCCAAGACTAGGCCCTGAATGCAAACTCAGGAGGACTGGCTTCAATCCCCAGCGCTGCCACAAACTTCTTGTGTTACCTTGGGCAAGTCACTTAGTCTCTCCATGCCTCGGTTTCCCATCTGTACAATGGAGAGAATAATATTTTACTTTCCACACCATGTGTCTGTCTGGTCTATTTAGATTGTAAGCTCTCCAGCGCACAGACTGTCCTTTGCTATGTGTGGGCACAGGACCCCCTATCTTAGCTGGGGCCAGCAACGATTATGTCAATATAAATAATAAAAGCCTTTAATTGAATGTCCCAAATAAGAAAATTAACGTAGACATTGATTTCAAGTTAATCAAATGATCCTACTCTTCAGGGCAGGTACCCTCTTTTTGTTCCGTATTTGCACGGTGCTTTACACATGGCAGGGGCATTAGGAGCTGCCACAGTACAAACAGTGACGAGTAACAATATTGACAATTTAACCACTGTGCAATAAGCGAACATCTATTGCAGGTTTATTATCCCTCAAGTTAACGTTTTGAATAACCCTCACTCATTATTAAAGTAACATTTTATGGCCGGGGGCAGGCCTGTGTTTAATAAAGATAATTTCATCGGGTTATTTAATGAGCAACAGAAGTAGAAACATTTGGGATTTCACTGCCCTCTCACACATATTGTTTGCAGAAGGAATTTATTACAAAGCTATTAAGTCGCAATCAATCTGCTTTTAACATTAGTTCGCCTTTACGTCACCTAAAATCAATGTCCTTTTTCTTCCCTCCCCAATTTGAATGATATTTTTAGGGGCTGTTTGGGAGAAAGCGTAACCAGAATTCGTCCTGGCTGGAGTCCGAATAACTCTTCCTATAGATTGGACCCCACCCTACATATCCTCACTAGGGCTCTGCTGATCCCCAGTGCAGTCTCTTCCATACACAGAGTAGGAGTGTGCAGAATTAAGCAGGCTATGTTTTTATACATAGCATCTTCCAGGCAAATGGTGCTGCAGAGCAAAAGAACAGAGGTCCTGCATTAAAATAACCTGGGACATCACAGGGAGCAGGGGTGGGAGGGAAGATATTGTTGCCGACGAGGTTGAGGCGATGCAAAAGAGAAGGCTCTTGTAGCAGGGGGGCCAGATGGCAGGAAGGGGGAGAAGTGCTAGGTAAGCAGAAAGCACAGGAGAGAGAGAGCAGATGGGCCTGATTCTGCTCACACTTAAAATGATGCAACTACCTTGCGCCTGATTGTACACTAAGCCCGCTTTATGCTGCTCTGGCAGTGCAACGGGGCCTTAAAATCAGTGTAAATGGCCCCCTGGTAATCCTATTCCAAGGGAGCTTCCCTGGCCAGTGTAGAACTGGTGCAAGAGTGCTACACCAGCCCTGCTCCCAGCCCCCACCCCGGTAAGTGGCACGTAGCTGGGGGGCACTGCACAGCCGGTGGTCTATTCTCTGCTGCTTAGGGCACAGTCGGAAAGAGGATAAGTTAGAGCAGCCCTCTACTGAGGACCTTTGCCCCCTCCTCTACCATCCCTATCCACACGCCGGAAGGGAATTACTGAGAATCCAGTTCACTGTCTCCAGTGCAGCTGCTCCTGATTCAGCCCCGTTTAGATGAGAGGAGAATCAGGCCCATGTCTGGGGTACCATGGAGCAACACCCAGGGTGGGCATTTACAGTCAAGGAGAGCGGTTCTGAACAAGATCCTAAGCCAACGGGGAGCCATCTGGGGCCGAGGGGAACATGCTGCAGGCAGCAGCCCTCTGCATAAGCTGGAGGAACTGGGAGAAAGGGGCTGCAGGAGTCAGGGTGAGGGGACAGCAGAGCGCACTGGCCACTGACCTTGCTGCCCCAGCACCCCTGCCGCCGTACCATGAGGGACCTTTGTAGCAATTTTTACAGCAGCTCACCTCCTGGGTGGGTTCCAAGATCACTCCTGAATCTTATACCTGCCCACCTAGTACCCTGCCAACCTGGCCTCTAGAGAGATCTGCTCATTCCCCTGTCTCAGGCCTTTCTGCCTAGCCACACCTTGGCCCTGCCACTCTGCAGTCACACACACACAGCCAACTAGCAGAAAGCCATCCTCCTCTCCTCCAGGCTCCCCTGAAGCCCCCCCAAGAGATATTAACTATGAAGTTATATGGAAGGAGAAGGGGGAGGGCAAGGCTCTCCACTGGGGAACTTGAACCAACCACCAGATGTAATGCACTTCATCCCATAACCATGGGGCAGGGAGTTGCCAGTCCTTCCCCTAGCCCCAGTCTTATGCAGAATGAGCCTGCAGCCTGTTCCCAATATCTCCATTGTGGGAGCTCCAGCCCCACAGAGCACAGCCCCCCTGTAGCATGGTGCCAGTCCTTCTGCTAGCTCAAATCTGCCACCCCGCCCAAACAAGCTGCCGCAAGACTCTGATGGGAGCTCCAAACTCTCAGCCAAACCCCATGCAGCACAAACACCCAACAGAGCACACTACAAATCTCTCCCCATCCCCACCCTCAGCAAACCCACCACCTCGCAGCATAAAAATCACTGCAGGCCGCTCCAGGCTCCCCCAACACCTCCACTCGCTGTCTGGAGCTCTGCCTCCCACCCCTACAGCCTCACCCTTGTGCGCTAGAGAACTACAAAGCACCCACTTGGGTTTCCATAGCAAAAGTTCAGTTTAGGCTAAACACCAAAAACAATTGCCAAGGTACTAGACATTGCTGCAGGGACCTTACCAGCTTCAAAGCCAGCTACTGCTCTGGACAGCCCTATGGCCACACCCAGATATCAGTTACCTAGCAGGTGCTCAGCACCTCAGATTGCATCAGCCTTGATTGGTCTCAGGCCAGACATCTTAGGGGACCTGATTAACTGATGTTTTATACCCTGGAGTTAATTTTAACCCTTTGGTTGCCACATGCCGCTCATGCAGTGGGCTCTCAGCCGCTCTGACGTTCCCTGCCTCTGAACCCTATCCCTTCCCAGCATATCCCCAAGTCAACCAGAATTCACTGAAAGGGGGAGATTTTGCAAGATACCTCAGACTCTGCCTCTCTCCTCAATGGCTCCATTAAACCTATAGTATAAAGGGCCATTTTTAAGAGCCCGATACCTAGCTTGACAAAACACAGGAGGTTAGTTTAAAACAATCCTTGGTCCTCTTCAAACTTTGGGACAAGGCGCTGCAAATTCCGAGGAAGCACGTTCAGTTTAAGCCAGCCGTTGTGTAAACTGGCCGTTCTTTCTACTAAAACCGGTTTAAGTAGCTCAGGCCTCCTGCATGGAGTTAGAGGTCTCCCTGTTTGAATTAACACTTCAGTATCAAGCAGGGGGTCTCACACTTCATGGTACCGCGACCCCCTTCTGACAACAAAAATTACTACGTGACCCCGGGAAGGGGGACTGAAGCCCGAACCCCGCTGCCTGGACAGGGGGAGAAGCTGAAACTTGAGGGCTTCTACCCTGGGCGGTGGGGCTCAGGCTTTGGCTTCAGCCCCGGGCCCCAGGAAGTCTAACACCAGCCCTGGCGACCCCATTAAAATGGGGTCTTGACCCGTTTTGGGGTCCAACCCACAGTTTGAGAACCACTCAGCTACAGCATTTCTAAGGAAATCTGGGGAGTGCCAGTGTACAGGTGCAAAACTCCTCCTGCCTTTGTGGTACAAGCTCCAGAGACCCTGTTGCCTTTGTTCACATCTCTTTGAATTTACTAAGGCAGAGACTAGTAGCAAATAGAGAAAATAGTTCAGACACAGGTTTGTATTCCTCTGATCTTGGCTTCCTCCTGGGCTTGCTTCACTTCCTTGGAGAGGGATGAAAAGATCCCTGTAGCTTTACCTGTCTTCCTGGCACCCACAGACCCACTGAGGAAGGACACAGATCTCTTTACGCCTTTGATCACTCCAAGGAACCTGCTGGAGGAACTCAAGATGGCAGCTTTCACTTTTGCCATCTTAGAACGGCTGGCTGCAGCAGCCCTGAAACTATCTGGCTTGCTCAGGAGCTCCTGGAGGGTGGCAGGCGACGCATTGTTTAAGTATTGGAGGGGCTTTCTCCCACTGCAGTCCCGGAGATCCACCTTGGCCTGGTAATTCCTGACCAGCATGGCAGCAGCATCTTCACGCCCATGGATGGCGGCGACATGGAGCGGGGTGTAACCTCCGTAGGACTTTGTGTTCACAGCGGGGCAGCCGCTGGCTTTCTTGGCCATTTCCATGAGTTGGCGCGCCATCTCGCAGTCCCCACTCCTGGCTGCCCAGTGCAGAGCAGTGAACCCAGGCAAGAAGTCCCTTTTCCCAGCGAGATTCTTACCTTTGAGCAGAAGCCCATGAAGCTGGCAGGTCCAGTGGCCAGTGGTGACTTTCACCAGCCAGTCATGCTCCCCAGCTTCCAGGGGGATCTCAGCAGAGCACTTGGTTTCTTTGTCCTCCTTCAAAGCGTTTGACCCCCTTTTCAGGCTGCAGCACTCAGCGCAAGCCTCATGAAACTGCCTTCTCTCCATAGAAAGGGATTTAGGGCACATGACTGCAGAAGGACAAGACTCCCTACTTTGCTAATGGGTTTCCAGCCACCTTGTCTCCACTTCCAGGCTATGGTTCTGAGGGTGCTAATATAAGTCACAATCCACCAGTCTGAGGTCAGGAGGAGCTAAACAATGGGCAGTTTAAAGGTATAACCACTGAGTGTCTGGGGAGGCTTACGTTGTATGTAGTAATACCTGTGCATTATTACTCCGAGGGCTGACAGGCTTAGGTACACAAGAAAGACAAAGGAAGGGGTATTTTTGTAAAGAACCGAGGTGCAGACAAAGTAACTTGACCGAGGTCACACAGGCGGAGCCGAGACTTGACCCCAGCTCTAGAGCTGGTCAGGAGCTTTTGGATGAAACGTTCTCCCCACCCTGGTTAGGAAAATGCCGATTTGTCGAAACTTTTCTCTGGAAAGGGTCTGATCTGAAATGATCAAAACAAAATGTTTGGATCAACTCAAACCAACGTGGTGGTTTTTTTTTTTTTTAATTTTAGTTGTTGGTTCACTCAAATTTTTGCGATTTTGACTTTTCATCCTGATTTGGGGCAGGACATTTTTCTTAAATCTCAAAAATGTCCCCATGGGAAACCCATTTCCTACACAGCTCTCTTGAGACCCAGAACACCTTTCCTCCCCACCAGCCACCGGCATCACTAGCTGCTGAGCTTCCCTGCAGCTGGCAAACTAGCTGGGCTGTAGCTTCTGCTTTGCCAATATTTTCACCTCCACGAGCCCTGATATTTATTAATAAATATCTATTACGCGACTGGAGAATAAACGTCCTTCTGTGCTTGGGGCTTTGCTGCTCATTTATTTTGATTTAAACAGAAAGGGACGGAAGTGGGGAGATTAGCTGCCAAGGCTGAACTGACTGTCGAGAATATTCTCAGAACCCAGGCCAGGAGCTCCAATCCCCGCTGGCTGGATCCACCACCGGGTTTGTTGCGGAGTGCTTTATTGAGGGATTGGGCAGCCGCCAGCAGCTCAGTGCAAGGAGCAGGCAGCTCTGGAGGGCAAGGTTGATACTAGCTGATTTGAGGCCATGAATCTAGATAGAAACTTAAGATCAAATCTCCTTCCACTGCAGTAACGGCTTTCTCAAGGACCACCCTCTTCTAGGAAGAAAAGACAGTTCACCCCATTGCTGTCCTATAATGATTGAAAGAGGTGTGCCTTTTCCCCAGGGGATGCAACTGCTTCCTCTTGTTAGGGACAGGTATCAAGGGTCAGGATGGTTTCTATAGGTCCTACACTTTTCCAGGAGCCTGCAGAGCTAATAGAAGGCTCTCCTGCAGGTGACATTATCAACCACTCTTTTTCAGAGCTGTCCAGTGGTGCTTGGGAGTCAAGAACCCACCAGCTCATTCCACTTGTTGGGCTGGTCAAATTCAAAGCTGAGCCTCGACAGCTCAGATGTTGATGTGGGCAGTCAGTGTGTTGCAGGCATCACGCACAGGTGCACTCCGAGGGGGAAGAGCTTCCAAAGGCCAACTCTGCTGGCTGGGATAAACACACGCTCCTGTTCTCCTGGCAACAGCCCTGGGGATTTGCTGGAACAAACTGCCTGCTTCTTGCAATCATGTCATGTAGTTATTCATTAGTATTATTTTTGTTTTTATGGCTGAGGTTAATATGAACATGAAGGCCCTGGTGACCCTGCCTTCCTTCCCCACTGAGTCAAACCTCAGCTGTCTAAAACACTGCATGCAGGAGGAGCATGGGGGCGGGGGGGGGGGAGTGGAAGCACTGTCACCATGAAAATACCTGTGCCATGGTTACATGCAGCAGGCAGACACTTTGGAGGCTTCTCAAAGAAATGAGAGGCACTGGGTTCCCAGAGTCTTTGGTATGTTCTAGAATCAAAGTGTTCCAGACTCTTCACCTTGTTCCAGAGCCATTGGCTTGTCCAGAACTAATGGGCTCCAGAGCCTTTGTCATGGTCTAGAATTATGCTCAGCGTCTTTGTCATATGCTGGAACCATTGGGTTCCAGTACATGTCTCGTGTTCTAGAACCAGTGGGTTCCAGCACCTTTGTAATGTTCTAGGAGCAGTGGGTTTCCTAGCCTTTATCGTGTTCTAGAAACAATGGGTTTCAGAACCTTTGTTGGGGTCCAGAACCAAACTGAAACCAAACAATTTGTTTCTGAGTTTCTTGTCTGGCTTTTTAAAAATATTTTTTTACCTCTGCTCCCTTTGGCTCCAGGTAGGACCAAATGTATCGAAGCACCATGAGAGAGACTCTAAGATTACCAGCCTGGCATAAGCAAAGAGGGGAAAATGTGGAGGAGACTGCCTGAGTTAATGACCCTCACCCCTTTCCTTCTCCCCTCGAATTCTTCAGTCTTGTAGGCCCGAGGCGGCAGCAAGCTCAGGTCCACCAGATCTTTGAAAGTGCCAGCCATCCCCTCTGAGATCTGAATGTGTCCTCACTTCAACAGCTGCTAGTTGGTTGGCCAGAGCACCTGGGACTTGTTCCAGATTGTCACTGGTCATCAGCAACTTCCGCAGCTGGGAAAAGACCAAGAGACCATCTAGAGAGCTCATCATTCTTATCCCAGACAATGTACCCCAGCCTCTGAAAGCTACCACTGCTGGGGTCTGCAAGCAGCTGGCTCAAAGACGCAGGACATAGGTCTCTGGTGGGAGAGCAGATGGGCTTTTCTTTGTTACCCTGTGACCACAGGGGAGGGCTACTGGACAGGGAAGCTGTACCCCAGGGCCAGCCCTCCCTGCTGACCTGGCTCTTCTAGCTAGCGGAGCTCCTCCCTGGGAGTGAGTGTGTGACAAGCTCCCTTGCCATGCACAACAGGGATCACGACGAAGTCATTCCCACGCTTGTGCTCCTCAGCCTGGAGGCAGGCCAGTGAAGCTCAGGAACGTGCGACACAGGTCAGGCAGACACCCCAAAGGCATCACTCACAGCTAGAAAACAAACTGGCAAGCGCCACTTATTTTTTGCCCAGCAGAAAACGCAGGAGTGTTCTTCTCTCAGTATCTAGGTGAACTTCAGTTGTGAAAGTGCAGGGCAAATAGTCTGGGGTGGGCTAGTGGCAGGTACACGGTGAGGTGACACTCTGCAAATTCCCCCCATATAGCTCTGCCCATGCACTCGAGTGCACCCCTGCAGGGCTGCCTGCTATTTCAGTACTGGGATCCTACACAGCTGAGCCCAGTGCATCTCCTTCCTGGCCTGCAGCATCTCCTGCCACGCCAGTCCTGGGCTGCCCAGAGTTTTTCCAATGCACCATGATCCCAGCCAGCAGAATCTCCTGCAAGTCCTCTTCTGGGCTCTCCCTCAAGCACAACTCTGCCAAAGGGCCTTAATTCTGACCTGCGTATACAGTTAACAGGCCAAGGAAGCATCATGAACCCTGGACTGGAGCGGGAGGCCAGGCTAGGAGATCAGGCACACAGGGTGGGAGGGCAGAAGACAACACACCCTGGATCCATGGGTAGGAGAGTGCTGCATTGAAAGAAAGGGGTGTGTTGCTCACAGATTGTCCACAGCTAGTAACCAGCAGTTTAGACTTTAACCAAATACTGAACATGGTGCACAAAACAAGGCCCTGAATGGAGGGCCACGGGAATACGTTGAGTGCACTAGGCTACAAACAATGCTGAACTGATGTCTGGAGCAGAAAGAACATTTTCTAGAACCTCAGTTACATGGCTCAGCATCTCTGAGGTCCCTGAGTCCCAGTAATAAAAGCAGGCTAACCGCAGGCTATGGGGGGAGAAAAGGCTGCGGAGAATGTGGGGCTAAAGAGGAGGTCAGGAGAAAGACGCTGCAATCTGCAGGCTGTTTATTTTTCAGTGCAGACTAGGGCTCTTCTGGAGCTGAAGGAATTCATCTCCCTGAAAGAGCCTTGTTTTTCATGGAGGAAATGAGACAGGGAGCTTTTAATAGGAAATAAAAACACATAAAATACAGAGAAACTGAGACACAGGCCTGGAAAAAAAAATCCAGCCAGCCAGCTCTGTCTCGCCAGCAGCCCGGACACTGCCAGCAATCCCAGCAGCAACTTTGCCATCACTCGCAGTCTAGCTCTATCTGCCCCCTTTCCTCCCATTCCCCTTTCTCCTTCCTTTTCTGACCACTAAAAGCGTTAATTCCAGCTCCATAAAGGCCACTCCCTGCATGGCATGTGTGTGTTTGTAGCCTTCGTTTCCTCTCTTAAGCCTAGGGCAGATGTAGAACTTCTGCCCTGTCCCACCCAGAGCTGGCCTCAGGCAATGATAGGTGAGATCATCTCTAGAGATGCGGCCAGCTTCTGCCTAGGCTTATACCTTGCCTGACTGCATAGAGCTGCATGGAATATAAATCTGTGCAGAGTTCGACTGAGGGGGCCTGACTGTCCGTTGTTATAAGTGGGCGTAGCTCCACCAAAGTCAAAGAAGCTACATCTATTTACACGAGCTGTGGACCTGATCCAGGATCTGCCCTGCAGCTGGGATCCAGTAGGATGAAAAATTCTAGATACATGGGAGGGGCTTTCTCACCAAGGGCATGTGAACACCTCCCAGTTGATCCAGTAGAAGTTGTACCCATGCAACTGGCAAGAAGAATGTAAGTACAGTGTAAGGTAGATTTATTCTGTTCTAGATAGGTAGATAGATAGATAGATAGATGGATGTGGTGTATGGGGATAGATAGATAGGTAGATAGATAGATAGATAGATAGATAGATAGATAGATAGATAGATAGATCTATAAAACTCTCAAGAGTTTAGTGAATCCCTGAAGATCAATCCTTCCTTATTATAATATTTCTGATGACATTAGAGAGGTTTGTACAACAATGACTAGTTTCCTACCCATCGAACCTATCTGTCTGTCTAGGTACTTATATGTCTCCTCCCCCGTCACTACGGTACATAAGATTGCACTTGATGCCACCTATGACGTGAGACGTTTCACTGATTTGTTTTCTGAGCCTTTTCAGAAAATCGGAAGCGATGTAGTCTTCTGATGGGCGAAAAAACAAGAGCAGTAGCAAACAGTGCCGGGGAGTCTGAAATCAGCTGCAGATGAGTTCAGAATGTAAGGGGGGGAAATGGCTTTGACTGAAAGGGTGGAAGATGGACAGGCAGCAGCAAAGCTCCCCGCTAGCTGAAATGAGGCATGTCAGGAAGCGAGGTTCTGTCTGGTGCTTGGAAGGAATTGCTAGCTGAACATGGATATGCCAGAGTCCACCCCATTCTCAGCTATGCTCCATATAATCATGGCACAAGTCCCTTTTCGAAGTCCTGGTGGTCACAGCCAGGGATGACTGAGCTCTCCTCAACCAGACAAAGGTGCTGTTTATTCTTCTGCTCGGCTGATGAGGACGGTTGAGTAATTCTGCTTTCGTAGTGTTGAAGATGAAAGGCCCACAAGCTGTCCTCTGCCTCGTCCCTTGGCACGGAGGTTCGAGTTAGCAAACAGCTGACTTGCTTTTTCTGCAGGTCTCTCGAGAGCCTACACAATGACTCTGCAGCACAGCATCCCAAGGTGCAGTATGCAGTTGCAGCATGCACTGTTACATGCGATCCCATGCTTGGGGCGACTCTAAACCTTTGACTACCAGAAGCTGAAAGTGGAAGACGGGGGTGGGTCACTCTGTAGTTGCTCTGTTCTGTACACTCCCCCTGAAGCTCCAGTACGGGCCACTGTCAGAGACAGGATATTGGGCAAAATGGACCATGGTCTGACCCAGTAAGGCAGCTCTCACGTGCATCAGCGCACATCAGTCCAGATCCTGCCCTGGACTTGGTGAATGGGCAGCGCTTGCTATGATATCAGACCACGTTTCAAAGGCATCACAGACACCGTTACATGGATGCACAACAATGCACTCGTGCGGTGCACACCAACACTGGTGGATGCCAACTGCACATGTGCGATCCACGCCATTAGACTGAAGTCTGCTAAACCAGATGGAAAGGCCTGGTATGTCTTCAGAATACGTGGCACACGCCTTTATATTAGATTATATCAATGAGTGGGACATACCATTATGCCAGAGTGTACCACTGTGGTACTCGTTGCTAAAGTCCAGCCGTACTACACGCAGTATGCATGGTTCAACAGAAACCTCCTGATATTTGGTACTCGGTTTCAGCAATAGATGGTACAGGCCATTACAGTGTAATGCTTTGGCGTGTGGTGCATTGCATCACACCAGGACACACTGGTGCACGTGATGGGTCACAATGCAGGGGGGCATCAGTGCATGGCAGGCGCCATTGCCCGTTGACGTGCACTACCTTTAATTAAACCAGAACATCCCATTGCAAGGCACGGGCTGCTATTCCAGAGCAGATCAAGAAGAACAACTGCTTTGATCAAAGACAAAGAAAGCCAGACAAAAACCAGGGTAGAACCTAGTTCCCAGCTGCACATGTTATCGTATCTGAGACATTTATTATGTGATCAGACAATAATTAGTGCTTGCCTTCGGGAGAACATCCTGGCCCACCTCAGGGATGTTTCTAAATAACTACATGCTCTGATGGAGTCAGGACTTGGTCACATCATGTAAAAGGAAGGTTCACAAACAGGGCATTAGCTAAATAGGTATTGGACAGTAAGCACAATGATAGGAGAGGAATCATTATGGAAGAGAACAGGCCCCAGGGAACAGCTGTGGAAATGTGTTTTGAACAATTCATTGTTTTATGGACCCACAATAAATGTGTTATTAAATCGGAATGAAATGCACATCTGGAGATTGCACTGGGGAGCGCTTGCTCTCATTCATCTAGGACTGGTTAGCATCCTTAGTACACCATTGCGCACTGCTGTGTCCTTTAGCACACCACGGCCAGAACTTTCCCAGTGCTCAGCACAATTGGAGCCAGATTTAGTGTAAGAGCACAACTCCCACTTAGGCCCCTAAAGAAATGGCTGGAGTTTGCAAAGAGCTGCTGGGGGCAGAACACATCTGAAAATATGGCCCTAATTTTGGGTGCTGAGCATTTGAAAATCGGCCCCCCGGATGAGCGTGAAGGAAATGAACTAGCCATTTCACTGAATATATTTAGCCTATGTAACAGTCTACCTGGAAAATGACTAACACTCCCCAAATGCCCTGCAACAGCATATAATCAATCCCATGCAAAACTTGGAAGGTGGATTTGGTTGTGTCCTAAGTTGCTTCGATCTTCTTAAATCAAAGCATTAAGGCGGGGTAGTAAGGTATGTTGCTGAACTTTATTGAGCTGGTCCGTGCTGCATGAGTATTCACACAGCACAAACTATCAGAGTTCTCTCTCATGATAAATAGAACCAAACTCCTTCTTAAACAGGCATCTATTAAAGAAAACAGCTGTAACTACAGACACAAACAAACAGACTTTCACACAGCTCAAGTTCCAGCTCTCTCTCTTGTTTACCAGGTACCACATCCTGTCTGGAAATCTGTGTGGCATACAAAGACATCTAGTGACTGAATGACATAACTGCACAGATCATTACATGAACTGGGCTCTGTGCACAGCCTGAGGCTGGTCTCTTCTTTGATTTTTCCAAAATCCTGGTCAGGATTGTGGAGCGGACGTTAGTTTCCCCAGGGGTTCTCTCTGTTTTTGGGTTTCCATAGGCTTCGTCAGAAATCTGGAGTGAATTTTTTCCAGGCTATTACACACTCATCCGCTCCAATAAACCAACATTCATGCCAATTAAGTATATACAGTATGGATCTACAAGGAGAAGCCGGACATGTGGCTCAGGGTGGATCCCAGCTCACTGGTGTTCTCAGAGAAATGGAGGAAGGTTTTCCATGACACCATTCTGCATTTTGGGAGCGTACACTCTGAAATGCATCTTAAATTTGGTAGCGGCAGATGCTAGATGAGATAACAAACTCTAGAGCCAGCCCCCAGCCCCACTTCCCACAATGGCCGCACCGCATGTAAGAAGTAGAGGAATGGGGCTGGTGGGCAGGTAAGATGGAGAGGTTGTAAGCTCAGTAGTGGAACTCCCCATTCAAGGAAGATGTTGTAGGAGCATCTTTAATCTGACTGTCCCGGACCTAAGTTCTGAGTGGTGTCTCCTATTTTAACCAGGCTGGCTCATCATCTCTAGTCAAACCTAGACTCAGATGTTCTCCCGAACCTAGATAGGAAGGAGGGGAGCACAAGAGGGTCTCATTGCCAGGCCCTAGCACGCATCCAAAGCACTGTAAACCACCCTGCTCTAAGCTCCTCTTTCTCTGTACAGCCTGTTGTCCACTCCTTTCCTTCCTTCTTGGAGGGTTAGCACTTTGCCCCATCGAGGTAGGACCTAAGGGAGAAGAGGGAGGCAGCTTTCTGCTTTCAATGTCATTTCTCGAGGTCTGAGAGCTTTCCGAGTCCTCTCCAGTGGCACGGCAAGGAGGACATACTTTTGTGACCATGTATTATTCGCAACTGGGAATGCTCCTGAGGTATATTCGCTTAATAAAGCACGCCACCTGCTGCAGCCGAGCATCTAGGATTTCCTGCCTCACCCCTGTGCTGATGGTGTCTGGGGCATTTCTCAGCAGAATGCCAGAGCCTGCAATTAAAGCTGTAACAAAAAGCACGTGCACCAAAATCCCAGAGATACTGGCCCTGGTTTCTGATCAGCAGGTGAACTTCACCCTGTACGGATCCCAGCTGCTGCAAGTGAGACTGGCAAGCCGGCAGCCTCTGAAGACTTAAGGGAGCTTCAAAAGGGAGCCCACAGAGCAGGTAACCAAGCACTGCTAAGCTCTTTGAATCAGTTCCTCAAAGGCAACCTCCTGGGGACCCCTGAAACGGCAGGCGCACCAAGACAGTCTTGTTCGGCAGTGTCTAATTGAGAGGGTGGGAGGAGAGGGGACGCCCAGGCATGCCCAGTAGCTGGAGAAGGAACAGAAGGAAGAGACTAGTGTGTGTGCAGGTGTGATTTTTTTCTATGGCATAATGACCCCAGGGAGGGTTTGCAATGGAGGGTCTGATACAGAGCTCACCCCCGCAGAGGGTGAAATGCTGTCTGAAGTGCACTTGGAGTGGGGGAGGTGGATTCCTGGAAATCTAGGAGGGGTGATGAGGTCTCTCCGTTGGCTGTGTTTAAGATCTATGCCACCCACCCGCATCCCTACAGCCCGCCACAGGCACTGGGCTAACAGCTGTGCAGTTCTGTTCTCCCAGGAGTTCTGTGCCCAGAGGGGTGTCTATACTGGACCCATAATTCTCCAGTGGCTCTCTCAGTGGTAGAAGCTGCAGGTGGACAGGCCTGTGTTGGGGACAGACACGGGAGCCAGTCTTGCCCCTTGTAGTTGCAGTTACGAGGGTGCAGGGGAAAGGCAGAGTTTGGGATGCTGTGTGTGTGGTGCATTCCCTCCAGCCCCCTTTGACACTTGGAGCCTTGTCTGCAGAGGGTCTCTGTGCAGCAGCACTCAAGGGGAGGTCCTGGAAAGGCACTGGCAGGTCCTCCTATTTCCCCCCATGTGTGTGGGGGGGTCCCATTAGGACCATGGGGACAAATGCAGGGTGAAGCAGAGTGAACCCTGCAGCAGGTCCTTACCCAGCAGGGCAATTCCTCTCCATTGCCTTCCCTCCCGCCCACCTCCCCAGCGCCCGCTCTTCACACTGGGGTCTACAGGGAGGATTGTCCCAGTAAAGTGACAGCAAAGTAGCCGAGCTGAGGCCATGGCTGTGATACGTGGGCCTTTTGTGGCATTGCTGTACAGCAACCAAAGGGGTTTTTGCTTCTCCTTCTCCCTGAGTGACGGTAGCTACGTCCACAGAAGCATTCTTCCATTGACCTCGCTGCATTTACACCAGGGGGTGAGGGGTGTAGGGCAGTGTAGCTCCAGTGCTCAAGGGGGTGGATTTTTCACACGCCTGAGCCCCGCAGGTATGTCGACCTTCGTTTTAAGGGCAGGCCACTGGGTGGATTCCAGAGCAGAAGGCGCCCTTCTATCTGGAACGATGGTACCAAGCCGAGCCGTCCCAAACTGCAGGTCTGCTCCAGCAGAGTGCAATAATAAACGCCCAGGCACGAATATTGGGTTTTTGTTTTCTGGCGGGGGTGGGGGGTGAAGAGAAGGAAGGTTGAGAGCGAGGACGGAAGAAAAAGCTACCACTCTTTTGCCTCCATTTTCCCCAACAAAAGCCCCTTCAGTCCCTGTGCTCCCGGCTCCTCGGAGGAAGCCAACGGTAACATTTTTGTATGTGGAGCTATAAGGAAATGTGTTTATTTTTCAATGCAGTCACAGAAACCGTGCATGCATGGATGGGGAGTCAGGGAGACCTCAGGGCCAGACCCTCAGCTGGTGTAAATCAACAGAGCTTCGTGGATTTCAGTGCTGCACTGGCCCCTGACACCAGTTGAGTAACAGGTCCCCGGAGTTTATCTGGCCCCATCAAGTTCCCCTGACCCTCAGACAATTTCCAAACAACAGCATGCTGATACAGTATTGTCACTGGCAAAGCATTTAACCCTTTCAGTGTCTGGCCCTTTTCACACAACAGATTTCTCTGAAGTTTAATGATAGATACTGCAGAGAGGGATAGGGAATCAGGGCTCGGTTCTGTTCCTTGCTCTGGTGCTGACTTGCTGGAAGCCTCAGACAGGTCACGTACACCTCTCCGGATTCCTAGAGGAAAGTGCTAGCTCTCATTATCCACTAGTTCTAGGGTTTTGTTGGGAGCAAGGCTCCAGAGCAGCTTGTCTGGGCAGTAATATCCCTAGATGTGCATGGGGGAGCAGGAGGTGCAGGAACTGAGCTCTCCATGCCGTGTAGCGGGGAAGGGGCAGGTCAGCCTACAGCTCAGATGCAGAAGCCTGAGCTACACCACTCCACAGCTTCACGGCGCCCCTTCCACGCAGCCTGCACCGCAGCCGAGAGTTACAGCCACTCGGGGTCAAGCTTTCACATCTGTTCTCAATTGTCCTCAGTCACTGGAAAGAGAAGCAGCTGGAGACCAGGCCGCTTCCTTTATTTTGCTCTCTGGCTGGAGAAAGGCAATCCGGTTCCAAGCCCCGTGCCACCCCCAGGCCACCATTTCAAGAGCACTGCCTGGTGGGCAGGACAGACAGGCCAGGGCTTAGCTGTGGCATTTTCATGGTGCGGAGCGGCATAGACACAGAGAAAGCCGGATGGACGATGCTTCTCTATGTAGGTTCTAGGGCAACGACTTAAGGGGGAACCAGCCAGGTAAATCCAGGGATCTGGAGGCACAGGAGTTAGAATCTGGCGCTGCTGGAAGAGAGCAGGTCCTGGCTCGTTCATGCACTGTCAACGGGGTGACTTTGCAGCTGCTATTCACGCTGGTTGGAGAACGTAATCACAAACAGGTGTTGTTTTGCTGCTCGTTAATTCACCTGGCGCTGCGGCAGCCTCCCCGGCCACAGCAGTAACAGTAGCACGTCAGGCAGATCGCATCGGACTCAGATGCTCTTCACCAGTTTAAAGTACTCGTTTGTCTTGTTTCCATTTAAAACTCTCCCCTCGGGGTTGACTCTCTTTGATTGGTGTCAGAGATCATGAAACAAAATCCCCGCCAGAGAGGAAGGATGGGTTCATTGCTTATGGCAATGGCCCGGGCCTGGCATTCAAGCGAGATGAGTTCAATTCCTCACTCAGCCATGGATCTCTTTTGTGACCTTGGGGAAGTCACTTCCCCTCTCTGTGCATTGGTTCCCCATCTGTAGAAGAATCCATCTGAGACCGGGAAGCCTCCTTATGCTAAGGGGTGAGAGATGGTCCTTGCCCCAAAGATTTTCCAGCCTAAGCAGACAAGACAGGCAAAATATGGGAGGAAAGAGGTATTATCCCCATTTTACAGCTGGGACGTTCATATATAGATTAAAGGACTGGCTCAAGGTCACAGAACCAGAAACTGAACTTGATTCTCCTAAATCCCAATCCAAAGCTTTACCCACAAGATCTCCCTCTCCAATCAGGAGAAATAATACCATAGGACTCACCCGACCAATCACAACTAACCAACACAGAGAAAATGGTGAATACTCCTGAGGAAAAAAATTGTCATAAAAAGTGCATTGAATGATTTCAAACCATGAAATACAGTAGTCAGTGGACATCCTGGTCTGCTCAGAAATATTCCCTGGCCAGCAAAAGAGATTAGTTCAATATGTGAAATTTTTCATTGTGAATTATTCTCCTAATTCTGCAATTTTATCATGGCCACCTTGGGAACAGGAGCCTTATCATTCTGAGTCACTGAATCACAATTAGCATCCCTGATATTCACAGCAAAATCAAAAGACTCCCTTCCATTGACTTCAAAAGGGCTTTGGATGAGGAGGTCCAATGTGAATTCTTGGGAAAGTGTTTGCTGTGTCACGTTCTCTTGCTTTAGGGGTGGGTGGGATGGGAGGAAGGGGACAAAAAGGCTTGGGGAGGGCGGGTTGGCCAACAATGTTTGGAATCACAGCTGGGAACCCACAAGTCAACAGGAAATAGTGTTTTCGTAAACACAGCTGACGATGGCCAGCACACCAAATAAAGAATCTTTGTGAGTGTTTGACACAGAGAGTGAGAACAGCTTCTTTGAGGCGGAGTTCAAATGCTCAGGGAAATCCAGCATTTTCTAAATATAGAGGGAATGGAATATTACAAATGCCCAGCTTCATTCCCCTAGTGGTGTGTGCATTTCTGTGCCCTGTTTTACTTTGGAAAATGTCGCTGATCTGGACTGAAGGTTGGGAAAGAGATGTTAAATAATAGTGTGATGTCTTGCACTTCTCCTCAAGCATGTTAACCAGCTAATCATAATACAGCCCCCTGGCATGTGAAGAAGCTTTATTATGCCCATTTTATAGGTAGGGAAACTGAGGCACATAGCAGCAACTTGCCCAGGGTCGCAAAGGTATTTTAGATCAATGCAAGACAAGAACTCCATTATTTGCCCAGCTGAGATCAGGGCCCCATTCTCCAAGGAGCTCTACAGACACGTAATAAAAGACAATCCTTGCCTGGAAGATCTTTGGTCTCAATAGACCAGGCACACAAAGGGAAGCTTATTGTCCCTATCTTACTTCAACTGGGTCCCTCCTGGGAAAATCAATAAACAAATTAGGAAGGTCATTTTTCTTCTTTTTTTTTTCTCCTGCAGCATTATGATGCCTCTGAAATGCCAAGTAAATATGATTATTTTCTTTGGGCTAATTAGTTGTTCTTCATTCATGCAATCTAGTGGCCAACAGGGTCTGGCTGGGGATGTAGGGTGGTGGTTAGAACACGTTGCAGGTGAGGATTTATTTAGTTTTTCCCATGGGAGTTGCAGACCTGTAGCTTAAAGCAGAACTGGGATCTGGTTATTTATTATGAATACATTTCACATTAATGATAATTTATTGATGAAGAGTTCCGACTCCTTAGAAGTGAAGCATCGGTTTATTATTCTTGTCAGCCAGTGTTTTCAAAGGAGTCTCACGGCCCCAGCTCCAAGCCAATGCAATGTGGATGCCTGACTCCCTTACGAGCTTTGAAAATCCCAGCCATGATTAGGACGATACCACCTAGGCAGCTCATTGAAAATCAAGGCCTGGTTGTTGTTATTATTCATATTACTGTAGCACCTAGGAGCCCCAGTCACCGACCAGGATCCCACTGTGTCAGGTGCTGTACAAGCACAGAACAAAAAGACAGTCCCAGCCCCCATGGTAGATGCTGTGAAAGACCCAAAAGCTTATAGTCTAAGGCAGTGCTACTCAAAGTGGTGGTCCGCGTACAGGTGCCAGTCCGCGAGCCATCAGCTGCCGGTCTGCGAGCACATTGGAAAAAAAAATTGCCAGTCCCCCACATCTGATAGCTTGAGAAGCACTGGTCTAAGGCCTTGTACACATTGGTGGCAGCATGTAGGGTACACGGAGCGACAGATGTCAGGGAAAGGCAGGCTGCGTCCTCCCTGTGGTGTGCAGCTACACGTGGCAGTGAAATGCTCTGGCGGTGGGAGACGACACTGTGTATCTATGGGAGGTGTTGCTTGGGCCTGTAGAGAGCTGTGGAGGGTACATACCCTAGGGTCCTGGCATGTCTCTACTCACTCGCAACAGGCCTTACCATCTACACTGCTATACAATCATGCTAGCAGGGGGTGCAGTGTCCACGCTCTGCATGTTGCTGTTAAGAGCAGACCTGTCCTAAACAGACGAAAGGTCGGGGAAAGGGTAGATTATCAATCCCATTTTAAAGAAGTGGAACTGAGTCTCAGAGACATTAAGTGACTTGTCCAAGGTCACTCAGGGAGACTGTGGCAGAGCGGAGAGCTGAACCTACATCTCCTGAATCCGAACCCAGTGCCTTAACCTCAAGATCATCCTTCCCTTATTGGTACTGTGACGCCGGCAGACTAAGTTCCAGCTCATGCCAAGGTCCCCGTGTCTCAGTTGAACACTGACAAATACACAGCTGGAGTCAGACTGGCTCACCTGTGTGTTAGCATTGTTAAAATAGGTACTAGAGTTATAAGCATGTGTTTAGTGTTTGGACTTTACTGAATACTTGTAAGTTGCTGCCAGCACAAATCTCACTTATAACATCTCTATCCCGTATTGCAAGGTAATAGTTGAGTGGTTGTATTGTGACTATAAATCACCAGGCAGGAGAGAGACATTAATTAGTGTGAAGGGCTGATCTCCCACAGAAGATGTTACGCCCTGCCCGAAAGGAAGGATCCAGCCACACAAGACGGACTACTGAGGGACACTGCAAATGCAATTTCCCCATGTACCATCAACAAGAGGACAAAAGACTTTCCTTGTCCTGCTCTCCTCCACTGTGAAGATGGGCCATGCAAGTGGACTCCTCCTGTCAGCTGAGTTTGCAGCTCTGAGCTCATGGCAGCAGGGGCAAAAAAAACCCAACAACCCCAAACAAAAGGAACTTGGGATCTTTATGCTGCTTGGATTCTGGGGGTGCAAGTGTTTCTTGGCATAAACAAGAGATCCCCAGCTGCTTAGCCTGGGTTAGCCCTCAGGGACATATAGTGCTTGCTGGATATAGAAGCTTTTATTACCTTTTGAAATTTACAGCTGTAACTCATTTGTGTACGTTCATCTGCTTTAACCTTGTAAATAACTCTTATTTCTTTTTCCTAGTTCATAAATCTTTAGATAGTTTACTATAGTATTGGTTACAAGCAATGTCTTTGGTGCGAGATCGAAGGTGCAATTGACCTGGGGTAAGTGACTGGTCCTCTGGGAATAACCTGAATATTGCTGTGATTCTTGGTGTAAACAATCATCTATCACAGTGGTTTCCAATCTGTGGTCCACGGAGGCCTGGGGGTCTGCAGACTATGTCTAAGGGGTCCACAAAAGGTTGTTGTTACCCTAGAACATCAGTTTTCAACCTGTGGACCGTGGGTTTCCAAAGGGTCCGCACCTCCATTCGAAATGGAGTCTGCAAATGAAAAAAGGTTGAAAACCACTGATCTATCCCAAAGGCATGCTCACCTGGGTGGAAAGATAGATGGGAGTACCCACGGGGATGGTCTGTGGCTCCAGGTTAACGCTGTTATAGCGCCTGAGGAGTTCAGACTTGGGTGGTGAAATCTAAGTATAGATCTCACAGCCAATTTGGGGCTTATGCCCTGGTTCTACCAGTCTCCCCTAAGCTTCCTACTCATGCTCTTGTGTCATTGCCTGCAGGCCACGTTGCAATTATCCTGAAATTAACTAGTATGGATTCCTCCAGTACAAACTATGTGCCTGCTGTCAAGGCAGCTCCGTGGAGGCCAGCCCCATCCGCACTCCAGCTGACCGGCTGCTATCGCTGAACAAAGCTTCTTCCACAGCCGAGGCCCCTTGGGCAGCACCAAGGACTCTGAGAACAGAGTTTATTCCCCCCACTCCCGCCCCACGTTCCATTTTGCCCATGTGTCTGTAACACTATGGCAACGTCACGTGACCCATCCCCAGGCTGATGAGATCAATTTCCCTGAATAATCCTGGAGACCGCTCAGCTGAGAAAACACTTGGAGGGATGAAGACCCAGCCTCCTTCAATGAACTGAGAACTGCACGTTGATAGTGTGTACTATCCTTTACAGCCCATTAATTCCATTTGGGCTTTGGAGACACTCTCTCTCTGTGATTAGCACAAGACACAAGACAGCCAACACTGCGCACAAGGGAAATTTAAGTGCCTGAGCCTGGAAGAATATAGCCAAGTTCTATATGAAAGGGTTTCCTGGCTGCTATTTCTGTGCAATGTGACTTTTATTACCAGCTGCAGAGAACCTAGGGAGCCAAAGAGACCCAGAGCTTACACATCAGCCCGGCAGCATCTCTCTCATTCTTTCAGGGAAAGAAGAAAAATCACATGCTTAATATTCCACCCGCCCCACCCCTTCCCTCACATAAACCAGCAGTGCCTGGACCAAAATAGAGCTGCCTTTCATTAGCAGGGCAAAAAGTATTAACAGCAATAAAAGCAATCCTTTTTCCAGCAGCCCCCAGAAAGGCGCGAGCGCGCCAAGGGCACTGGAAGTGCAGGTGTTCCCCGTGCTGAGAGCTGCGCCGCAAGAGAATTGGTGGAGGGGGTGCCCAGCTGTTTGTACGGCGGCTGTGCACCTGCCGGAAGAGGTGCCACCTGCCATAGCAGAGACCTGCCTCTTTCCCAGTCCAGAATGTTGGGCGTACATGACCCCGGTATATGGGCATGATTGCCCACGTGCCTCACGCTGCAGTTCCCACTGGGGCCTGGAGGGGGCGGGATTGTCCATTGTTCTCACTGTGAGTTGCCGTGTGCTGGCCCGTACTCTCTTTCAGGGGCAAGAGGTGTCACTGTCCTGGCCAGTGCAGAGGGGAATCCCGCCGACCCCTGGGCTGGTGGAGAGAGACACCCAGAGGAGATTGGGGGGTGGGAGGGGAGGAGAGGGGAGTTGTTCTTTGAGGGGCAATGAGATGCCTGGGGTTTGTTAATTCTTTTCCTATCGTGCCCCCTGTGGGATATTCTCCCATGTGCACGGGTGTACGGCTGCAGGATGATGGCTCTCTCCAGGAAGGGGAGGTGAGAACAGATCCAGTCTCTGGCTGGAAAGGAGAGCTAAAGGGTCTGATTCTTCCTGCCATGAAGGGAGAGGGGACAAAAGCAGTTTAAGGCTCCTTTGCAATCCCCATACCCTGTGACCGTGCAGGGCCCCTGGTGTAATTTAGGGCAGCCTTACAGCTGCTCTAATTTGCCCCCCTACTCTCTTTCTCCCTGAAAGAGAAGCTGTGAACAGAGACAGTGAACTCCAGCCACACTCCCAATCCAACCCCCACACCAGGGGCTGGGAGTGGGGCAATGAGAGCCATTACCCCAGCTCTCCCACAGCCAGGAAGGCCCCCTGCACTTACGTGTTCTCAGGGGACAATCCCACCCACGTTAAGGCCCCTTTACGTTGGCAGAGTCACTGAGGCTCAGACTCCAGATGCCTCGGCCTCTGGTTCAAAGGTCTCTGGAATCAGCTTTGAACATCAGCAACATTGTTTCAGCCCTGAAACCTTTTGCAATCCACTGAATTCCCTGCAGAGTGGCTATTAGAAGTCTTTCCGCAGGGGCTGTCTCGGTAAGCACAGGGGCGTGTCCCGGGCCAGACCTTTTCCTCCCCATGCTGTTGCGGGGTGCACCCTGCCGCGACTGCCCTCTGCTCCAGAAGAAGCTGTGTCTCACCTGTGGGAAAGGCTCTGAGAGCCCTACAGGATGCAAAGTCTGAGGGGCGTATCATTAGCGCCGGATCTCGAGGCCCAGCTCCATGGCCGTAGGGAGGGCAGGTTACCCAACAGAGAGAGATCAGGGGTACCCACAACTCCCACCTGGGGCTCTGCCAGGAACCAAGAATGCAAGTCAGATTCCTGCTGCCTGCAGAGCCTTATTTTGCATAATACCCACAATTCCTTCTCCTGATGCCTCTTTCCCAGCTCCAGAATAATCCTCCCTCCTCTCTGGCCACAGTTAATGGTTCTGCCAGCAGCCCAGGGATTGACTTGGCTTGTTAACCCTTCTGGAGCTGTCCTTGTCCCCCACTAAGGCTGGCTGGTCCTCGAGAGATGCAGTACATTGCAGCGCCCACGCGTGGAACTGAAATCACAGTTTGCCAGCTGGGCTGCCCCTCCCCTCTGATCAACAGCTAACAATGTGGTGCAGGGACATACAACGCAGGGGATTCGCTCCTGGCTGATGCTCCATTGCGTCACGCCTTGTCCCTTTACCAACTCCCCCCTGATCTGTGGCAAGGGGGAGTCAGAATCCCAGATAGCAGGGCTGAGCCCTGATCTCTGTAACTGACCAAACTGGAACCCTGGATCTGAACTCCTGAGCTCTGGGGGGCTCCAACATCCAAGCAGAGTTTTCCAACCCTGGGCCTCTCTCTGTTATGGCTGCCTTCCCCGCGATTTCAGTGTATAAGGAAATTGCCGGGCTGACAGCTCTTCTCTTTTTACCCACCAATCGGGTCCGACATCAGCAGCTGCCGAGCAAACTTCCCACACCTGCCGGGATCTATGGTTGAACACGGAGGTGTCCCCCACTCCATGGCCGTTCAGCCCTTCAACAACTGCCTATTAAGGTGGAGGTTTCCATTATTGTGTCACCAACCCGGACTGAGACTCACCAACCTCATTTCACACAGGCCATGTAATCGCCTTCAGATGGTGACAACGGCTCAGCTGGGGATCTCCACCCAGCACCCTAAGCTCTGCCCAAGCAAGCAATTTGTCCTGATTCCAGCTGCACCGCTTCAAGCCCATGGGCACAGACAAGGAAACAAACTGTGATTCGCACCAGAGCAGCGTAATCAATCAGGGATGTCGCCTCAGCCTAGTCAGTCTATTCTAGGGGCTTGCACCTGTGCAGTTACATCAATGGCTGCCCATCGGGGCAGATGCCCCATGGACAACCCTTACAGCAGCCCCCACATCAGGCCATATCACTCTTCAGCCAGGCAAGACTGCAGCTCCTGAGCCGCAGTCCCCCCCCCCCCGGCACCCACGGTTAACATTAGTTGTGTTGGTGGGTAGGGCTGCATCAGGCACGCACTTCCCCAAGCCCGCCCACTTGCCATCTGTGCAACAAAAGCCGCTTTTTAATCATTAGCACTGCAGGACCAACAGGAGAACTAGGCGGGCGGCGATCGCATCCTCACGGAAGAACGGTTGCAACGGAGCTGCCCCTCGTGCGAAAGAAATTGATCTCCTCTCGTCACCACGGGCAGTGGGAAGGCAGAGCACACGAGGAGAAGGAGGAGCAGGAGGTCTCAAGGCTGCTGACCCTGTGCATAAATCCACGCACCCCCCGGGCTGCTGTGGAATTCATCGTGCTGGCCCAAGGGTTGTGTGCAAACAGTGGCTCGTGCCTGCAGCTATCCTAGCAGGGCAGCCTTTCACGCCTTGATGGGGCAAGGGGCCCCTTCACTCTGCCTCTTCTCCCTCCCCCCACATTCACCTCAGTCTTCACAACCCCTTCAGTGTCTGTCTCCCCTCTCTTCATTCCCCTTTCCTCCACTTCCCTTCTCAGCCCAGGTGGAATGCCGGTCAATGTAGTCAGAGACTGCAGGTCCCACCGAGGTGTGGAGATTTGGGATGGTGTCATAATCTTTAAGGCCCCTTGCAATCAATATTGGGATCCTCCCATTGGGGGCAAAGCTTGCATGAGTCCCAAGAGTTTGCTCTGTATCCCAAGGAGTGGCATATGGCAATGTTAGTGCAATTGCATTAGTAACATTTTCTTTGGATCAATGGATAGATAGAGGGACAGACAGGATTGTCCTGCAGGAAATGACTGAACTCTTTCATAATAGGCATCATTTCCTTCAGGGAATGAATTCACAGTACAGAAGAAGCTTCCCTTTTCAAAGCTCTCTAGTGTGTGCATGAATTAGTGCAAGGGACCCAGAGCCAGGCCCCCTGAGTCCTAGCCCCAGCGCTGTCACTGATTCATTGTGGCCAGGCTTTTCAAAAGAACCAGTGATTTTGGATGCCCAACATGAGCCACATTCAGAGGCCCTGATTATCAGCACATGGGTGCTCAGCACTTCTTGAACGTCAGGTCCTGTCTCACTCTGGGCCCCCAAAATGGATGCCCCTTAAATAACAAATGCCTTCTGAAAACACCGGCTGGCACAGCAATGAGATTATCAGCGCACCCCTGCTGTCAAATGTATCTACTGTCTCCCTCTTAGTGGAGTAGCTCGACTCACCAACTCAAGGGTTCATAAAGCACTGTGAAATGTTTAGATGTAAGGCGCTAAGCTCTGTTCTCTAGTCTTTGTCTCCATGTCTCCAGTTAGAGGAATACTGCCGTTGTCTCTGACTGAATACAGCTTTGGGCTCTGAGCCCAGCCACATCCCCAAAATACAGCTCCATCCCTGGGAATGTTTGGCAAGGAGCTGCTGATGGAATCCTTTCAGTCATGCAAACTTGGCTGTACAGAGTCTATTTACTTATTTAATTATTTTCCCTAAAGGCGGAGAAATAACTCATCCCAGCAGGAGTACAGAGCTCCCAGGGACATCAAAAACAAAAGACATATAATTGCATGTGGGGGGAAGTAATCTATGAATCACACAGGTACAGAAAACTTGATTGAGGTCTGAAGGATCAGGGAGAGCGGGGGGTTTGGGTAATGGGCACAGGTTTGCAATGACTGAGGCTAGATTTTGGGGGAAGGCCATTTCATGGGGGCATCACACAGGTGTGGAGGGAGCTGCGTACAAGGGAATCAGGGTGGGGCACTATTTGGAGTAACAGGGCCAAGGTTTGCAATGACTCATACTTGTTTTTAGTGGGAGAGTAGATCAGAGCATGGCAAAATTTCACATACTAAGCAGGCCACTTTCATCTTGAAGCCCTGTTGGCAAATGTTGGTGTCAGCAAAAGGCAGATTACACCAGTAACAAATAGGATACTCCTGGTCTGTGCAGAACAGAAGTCACTGGTGCCTCATTCATGGAAGATGGAGTAAACTCAGCTGACAGCAGCTCCAGTTCATACCCCTGCAATCAGATCCCCACTCTGTCCTCAGAGAACATCTGCCAACCAGAAGACAAAAGACAGTCTAAAGAATATGACTGGAAAACTTTGTTCTAATTGCATGTATCCAACCCTCCCTATAACGTATTCAACTCTCCGCGTGCTAATCCGTGGCAGCATTTAAGAATACAAAATATAGGGGGTTGGATATTAGGGAGCCCATGACCTGACCACCTGGATGTTTGAATAGTAACACTGGAATGAACTGGCTAATGTGTCTGTGCACCATTGTCCCCTATTAGGGAATCAGAATTTTCCAAGTGTGTCTCATAAGCTGTACGTCTCTACACAGAAATTGCAATGAAATTCTGTGTCTTGTGTGCAGGAAATGAAGTGTTAAGTGGCCACAGCTGCATTACAGTATTTTGCAGTCTTCTGGCACCTTCCATCCAAGGACCTCAAAGGAGCTTACTTAATGAAAAGAAATTAATGTCTGTATCACTGTACTTATTTATTACAGATGGAGAAACTGAGGCACAACTGGCAGCAAAGCTGGGAATACAACCGAGTGGGCCTGCTCCCAAATTCTGTATTCTAACCACTCGACCATTCTTCTGCCCAGTGAAGCATCAGCTTGAGAAGAGACTCCCTAACGTTATTGGGGCAACTCTGTGGACACTGCAAAACCTGTTCAGCCCAGGGAGAGAGCTCTGCATACAAACAGATTTTGTGTCTGTGATATATTGAGGAGTCTCTGACATGAGCAGGTTTTTGCTGTCTTCCCACTGGGGATTTGAAAGAGGGTTTGCATCCAGCTGGGATTTCCATACATCAATATTCATGAATGTTATCCGCAAGCAGCTTTGATCATTATTAATTATTATTTGTATTCTGGCAGCACCTTCAATGTGCTAGGCACTGTCTCCTCCTCCCCCCGACACCAGGAATTCAGTCTATATCTAAGTACCTACATGGGCCCGCATCATGGCTCCAACCCTACCCATTTCCTCCAGCACACACAGGAGAGCGGAGGCGGATACAAAGAAAATATGTACAATTTTTTCTGTGCATGTTATTGTAGCAACCTGCCTGGAACTTGGAGGGAGGAACACAGGTTTCAAGAGGGAAGAGTTTGGAGGAAGCACTGGAACTTAGTCAACGGGCACCTGGCCAGAGTCAAACACTAGCTATGGTTGCAGCATTTCCATAAATAGTTCTCTTAATAAACAGCCAGTTTAGTTTTATGAGCCTGGAGTTCTTTCATGTTATTACCCTGCAGGCAATGTGTGAAACAGTGATTTCTGTTATTATCTGTATTACAGTGCAAATAACACTGAGATGAGGGTCTCATTGTGCTAGGGCTGCACAGGCATATAGTAAAAGGCGGTCCCTGCCAGGAAGATCTTACAGTCTCAAGAGACAAAGGGTGGGAAGGGAAAACAGAGGCACAGAGAGGGAAAGCTATTTGCCCAAGGTCACCCAGCAGGCCAGTGGGAGAACTAGGAACGGAACCCCAGTCTCTTGACCCTTCCATCTAGAGCCCTGACCATTCAACAGCACTGCCTCAGTGGATACATACATTCTGTTTATTGTTTCAATTATAATTAAATAATTATATAATTTAATTTAATATATTTGAACAAACCCACATCAAATCTACCCAGCAGCTCCCTGATGGCCTGTGTTAAACGGACATCACTGGCTGACATGTACCACGCCAAGGGTTGGTTTGCACACAGTAGAGAGCAAGGCAAGGCAAAGATTTCTATTTCTGCAAGCAGAAAATTCACAGAAAGCCCCCGGGTCCCCTGAATGTGCCAATCTCTGACCTCTTTGGACCTTGGGCCTCTGGCTGGCAGTAGCCTTCAGATATAGAACTGGGTCTGAGGAAGGTGCTGTATGCGTGGGGCTGGCTGCCCCATGCGTTGCTGTGTTGTAACACAGCGGCACCTAGCCAGTGTTCCTCGGCAGAACGGGCCTTGCTGTACAAAGCAGGGCCGTTACGCGGTTCTATAATGGGATAACAAGGTTTGGTCCTAGCTCTGATCTGATCCCCTGGCAGGTAGGGGGATGTAGATGGGCTATTAGCGGCCAGCCACGAAGCGTAGCTTATTTTTCTTTGGCCTCACCAATTCATTAGGGGCTTCGCTGGAGTGGGTGGGCGAGATTCTGTGGCCTGCGTTGTGCAGGGGGTCAGACTAGATGATCATAATGGTCCCTTCTGACCTTAATGTCTATGAATCTATGATCTCTGATTAACCAGCCAATCCCCTGTAGGCATTATGGAACCAACCTGTGTTATTATTTGCAATGCAATATAGCTCCAAGGTCCCAGTCACGCTCCTGCTGTGCTGTGCACCCAGAATGAAAGAGAGAGTCCCTGCCCCTTACAATCAATGGGCTTGTCTACATGCAAACCTGCACCAGCATATCTAAAGCAGTGATTTTAAATGGATGTCATTAAACTGGTGCCAGCCGCAGTGGGGATGTCCTTTAATCAATATAAACCTGGTTTATATTGAGTTGGCTTTTGTCCGACAGGAATATGGTTTAGCTTAAAGGACATCCACTCCGCCTTCTGTGCTGGTTGAACTCAATCCATTTAAAAAGCACGCCTTTAGTTAAACCCGTGGAACTTGTGCAGATGGAGAAGGCCTAAGTAGTTCAGAAGGGGGTTTGAAGGAGGAGAGGGCAGTGCCTCAGCGGCTCGTTTCAGAGAGGCATTGGCTGTGTTTACTGAACACGAGCTCCGTGCCCCAGGAGAAATGAGGTGGGGCTGACGCCAACGCAAGGAGACACTCAAAAGCAGGGCATTTCATTTATTTATTTGTTCTAACAGAAAGCCAGGCGGCGGGGCCAGGCGGCACGGAATTGTAATGGCTTTCCCAGAGAGCTGACGTTTCCCTTCAGTTTCATATTTCAGACATTTTTAAGGGGAAAAAACCAGCCCGTGTGCACCGTCTGGGAGACACATTTTGTGCGTGACCTTCTGCACCATGTCTCCCCGAAGGCAGGTGGGGTTTATTTCAAACTAGGGGAAACTGGGAAAGCTATTATGGATTTGAAGAAGTGTGGAAATGTTCCACAGGGTCCTCTGCTGCCTATCAACAAGGCTTAAAGAGAGCAGGCCACCTGCAAAGATAGCAGACCGAGCATAGGGGAAGGAGGCTTGCGTACCTGCTGGAAAGGAGGAGATCTATCTGCAGTGGAGTCCTGGGTATTAAGTGTTTTGCTCTCCAGCCCAGGCATATAGAAACACTGGACTGCTGATTGTTCTAATAGGAGATGTGCTTTCTGCTCCTAAAACAATGGGATGCTTATGCCCCCCCGCCCTAGATTGTTGCTGTGCACTATTAAACAGCTGGTTCTTTCCACCCCAGAAGTGGCTGCATTTCAGCAAGAGGTGAAGCAATTCCTGTGTACGGTATTTCACAAAGTGCCTGACAGGGAAAGCGTGGTCTGAAAAGAGGGTCTGTGCTCAGAAGAACACACAGAAGCTGAGCAGGGCAGGCAGCTATGAACACATGACAGATTGATTTGTGTTTATCTCCTCAAGAGTCGGCGACACTGTTTTTGGAGAGGTTTGGGGGTCAAATTTTGCCTCCAGATCGACACCCTTGAAGTCAAACCAGTGGGAGTCGAGGGGACTCAGCAGCTGGCTGGCTGTATGAAAAATGACGCATAGCATTCCGCAGAGGGCTTTGCCTTTCAGGGATCTCAGCCGGCTGTCAGTGGGATGTAAAGGAACCTGTTTCTGTTGTGCTGTTTGTTTAGGACACTGAGGCTTCTGAGACGTGCAAAGCGTTCGGTGGTTCCTTGAAAACGCGAATTCAAAGCTGCGAGTAAGGAAATGCAACATTTTCCCCCTTCGCTCCTTTGACAGCAGCAGCCTTGATGCCACAGCCTGGAATGGTGGGGGCGGGAGAGAGCTTGCCTTCAGCCAGGTGGCTGCTGTAACCGTACAGCAAAGTCATGCATAACAGACATTAAGCAGAAGGAGCCACTTGGACCTGGCCTCTGTCTTGAGATCTGCTGGAAAGCCAAGTCTCCTGTCACCTTGTGTGAAATTTGCCATCTGTTACATGGCATCAGGACTAGGTGCTGAAGGTCGGGGCGGTGGGGAATACCTGCAGCACCCCTCAGATTATGAATGGGAAAATTGCTACTCCAATTTTAAGAAGAGTCCAAATTGTGATCTCAGATACAGCACTGTAAGGCCCATTGTGGGATTGCTCAGGATTTACACCAAACAAGACATGTCCCGGCCTGTGATATGTCCCTCCCAGCACTGCAAAACAGGAGACGATATAAGCCAGTTCCAGCTGTCTGGATCTGTCATCTATCCCACACTCTCTAGGCCTTGGCACTCCTTGAATCCCCGTGAAACAGGTTCCATAACCAGTCCTGTGTCAGAGAGAAATAGCTCCGAGGGAAACAGCCTCTGGGAGTATCAAGGTGAAAGGGTAGTCTTGGTAAATTCCATGGGGATGTCATAATTCTGCATTGTCATAGTCTGGGTAAGGGCCTTGGAAGCTTGGTCTCCATCCGCAACCTACTTCACATATCCCCAATACACTGTGGCCTGGGGGTTTGACCAGACTGAATCCCTTTTTGGGATCCTTGCCCACTTTCTGCTCAGGCTTGTTTACTGGCCCATGGCTGGGACACTGCTGTGGTTTCGCAGACCACTTCAAAGCAGCTGTGGAAGACAATCCTTCAACACCCCCCAGTTTAACCTGGGCTTTCCCGATCTCTTTACGAGGGCTGCTGATTTGCGGGTGCCTGTGTTGTGGGGAAGTCGGCCTTAGGAGGCTAACATCCCAGAGCTATTTCACACACTACCATAGGCAAACCCCTGCCTAGAAAAGTGCGTCCGAGCTGCAAAAGCAGGAAGTGGGCTGTGATCTTTGGACTATTTCCTGCGATCGTTATGAAACCTCTGCAAAGGGCCAGCCTGCCAAGAGGGGCATAGTAAAAGAAAAATAATCTTGGATCTGAGCGGCCCACAGGCTGCCACTATACCCTGAGCCCTGAACACAAGACATCTTGCCCGCTGTCCTCTATCTCCAGGATAGGAATGAATTGCAGCGGGAGTCTGACAAATCCTGGTACCTGCAAGTGCACTGATCCCAGTTCAGTTCCCATCTGACTCTGATGACCCAGAACTGCCATGCCTAGCCCTTTGGAGAACCTGGATTCCCATGCAGAATAATACACCCCCTGGCTTACTGTATGCTTGAAGTGAGTAGCTCAGCTTCTTCACAGCTGGAAGCTGATCTACCTACCACAGGGGTTTCTACAGCAGCCATCATTTGTAACCATTGAAAAGACAATTTGTCCATTGTAGACTTCCTAATGTATCCGTAGCATAGTGACTCAAGAGCAACAGGGGCTCCTCCAAGATTTGGGGCATTGCTAAGTAGGGAAGGAATTTCCTCCCAAATCCAAAGGATCACTTTTAAACCGGGAAGCAGGATAGTCAAGTGTCATGCGGAGAGTTTACCATGTAAGTTTATAAACCATTAAACTTCATTCAAGTGTTACTGGGCCCCAAGGCCAAATATACATCCCTAAGAACAGGGCTTCATATGCAACTCTATGGCAAGCTTACCCACAGGAAGCAAGGCCCAGGAGATGGGAAGATAAGGAAAAGGCAAAAATCCCGACCATTAGGTCACACAGAGGCTTAGGCCTGCCAGTTACATGAAGGCGTCTAAATGCCATCCTGGTAGCATACAAAGCCTCAAGGGTATTGAACCAGCCTGCTGGGCATACCCCCAGCCTGTGCAGAACTGGTGTAAGACCTCTACGTAAGCCCTGCTCTCAGCCCCCTCCATAGAATACGTGGACAGAATGCATTGGTCTAGGGCTAGCCTCTGATTCCCAGGACACAGCTCAGGCCTGGTCTACCTAGAAAATGACGTCAATTTAACTACATCGCTCAGATGCGGGGAAAAACCAGCGTAAACCCCCGTATAGACAGCATTAGGTTAATGGAAGAATTCTTCCATTGACCCAGCTATGGCCTCTCGGGGAGATGGATAACCTACGCCGAAGGGAGAGGGGAAGTGTCTACACTGAAGTGCTACAGAGGTGCAGCTGCAATGGTACCGCTATAGCCTTTCAAGTGTAGAGAAGCCCGGTGGCTGCTCTAACCTACCTTAGAGGCTGGGCAGGTCCCAACCAGTCCTAGAATATGGGATGCACAAATCCTGACCGTCTGCCAGCCACCCACACACCCTTCCCCAAGCACAGGAACAGAGTAACTGAGACTCAGGCCTGTGAAGTACTATAAAGAGAACAGACTGCACTCAGCTGTACAGGGTTATGCGGAGTGACAGCATAAACCACGAGAGAGAAACATGAGTCCCCAAAAATGAAAATGCAGCTGCACCAGGTGGGTGCATTCGCACTTCTTTATTCTACTTTCAGTACCGTAAAAAAACCCAGCCACCTCCCAGAAATCAGCACGACTGCCAATTCACTTACTGTGCTCCTGAATGGATTTGCACTTGGCTAATCTTGTGCAAATGCCTCTCTTGGCGCCTCTCTTCTCAGAGTTGTTTCTCTACATGCTAACAACTGACCTTCCGTTCAGCTCGTTCGGTATTAGCATTGCATGGCGTTTGTTCCCGGCTATGCAGCATGGCCTTGCTAATGCACTCTGACGCCTGGGAGAGCCTTTGGAAGCTGCTGCTGCACCTGTAACGTTTCCTCAATTAAGGACCCACCCTTTTCAAGTTGATTTGGCACCGTGAGTCCTCCCCTCTTGGGTATTGTTACTCTTTCTCTTAGTACATAATGGGTATTCGGGGCCACTTTTATTATGAAGGTAACAGTCCAAACCAGCTGGGAGCAATGAGGAGGCAAAATTTAGGTTTCAGGGCGATGGGTGCTAAGGAAAAATGGAAGGAAGACAGGAAGGATGAAGATTAGGTAGATAGACAGACAGATAGATGGATAAGCTGGTCTGATAGAGTGTGTGGCAGTTCTCCAGGGTTACATCCAGTTCTTTTCATACAGAGGAGGATCATCTGAATACAGTGTCCCAGAAGAGTGGGGATGCTGAGGATCCTGGAAACCCTCTCACCTGGCTTGGCAAATGGCTTGTATTTTTATTCGGTCCCAGGGACCATTGACTGGATGACGGCATCTTATGACCCCCACGAGGCTAGAATCTCATGGCACACCCCATTGTCCCAGCTTTCCCATGCTTGGGTGGTTCGTGAGATGTCAGACTTTAAAAATCCCGTGACTCAGATTATATCCTCTTCACATCCATCCTGTCTTCTGCTTGCAGAGTATCTCCCTGGCCTGGGACCCAGCCTCGCCTCTCCTGTGCCCAGTGGTGCTGGTGAGGAAATGGATTTCTAGGGCAAACAATGGAGGTTCTGCTTTGAAATCCCTCAAGCCAATGGCTCTGAAATAGGTCAAGCCAGGTGGGTTTAGAGAGACCTTCCTTCCTTGATGAGGCCTTGGGACTCTCATTACTGAGTCCAGGCTTTTGCGGGAGGGAGGAGAAGATGCCTCCAGCCTATCATCAACCCCCCCAGTTCCTGGGTTAGAAGGGGGTGCTAATTACCCTCAGGATCTGGGCTGTAATTACCGTGGGACAAGTCAAAGGCTGCTCTAGCAAACTGTCATTCCCCAGTGCCGGCAGCCAAGCCGAGTCAGCAGCTGGAAGCAGAGTGGCACCAGTGCACCCTGCTAGCAGGGGGTTCTCCTGTTGCACCACTCTGATTCTAGAAAACTCCAGGCCGAGAACTCACAGTCACTTATTTATTTCATTTGAGGGTAAACATTAAAGAATCTCCCATGGAAACAGTGTGACCCCAGAGAGTCTGGGGATCCAAGGTGGCAAAGACTTTCCACTGAAACACAAGCGTCGTTTATAAAGCACCAACCAAATAACTCTCCTCGGAGTCAGAGTTTCCGGGAGTGGCGCTGGGGCTGCTCCCCGTAGCCGCATTGTCTCCGAGGGACCGTCTCTCTCTTCAGACTCTCAAATCTCGATTCAAGAATGTTGTTTGGGTTGAAAAAACTATGACTTGGAAAAGTGAGATCATGGGTGAAGAGGCAGGTCCTAGGAGAATTAACCCTCCCATCCCCATCATGACCTCTGGATTTTCGGAAAGCAGTATTATAATGGGGCTTGGCAAAACTCAATTTTTTAATATAATTTAACCAATAATATCAATCTTTATTGTTTAGCATTTTTTCAATTTTGATTGATTTCAGTGATCTCCGTTGCATGAAATGGTGGGGCGGGGGTGGGGGGGCTGTCAGATAATTATTCAATGAGAGTAAACAGAGAGATTGAAAAAGTTAAAGCTTTATAAACTGTTGACACCAAATCATCAACATCACGTGTCAAAATATACAATGCAAATAGCCTTAAATCAGCAAGTCACCCCTGTTTGTACTGTTCACTGGCTAGTCCATCCGTAACAAGCCTAATGCAAAATTCTAAATCACTGAAGTTTGGCTGTAATATGTTCGAAAGCAACATTTTTCTTACTTTGTCCGTCTGTCTATTTCTATGATTATCCGTGGATATATTTCTTCGTGAGGGTGTGTGCGTGGGTGTGTACAGTGGAATCGACGGTTACCGACACAAATCTAATCCTTCCAAGCCTAATTAGAACCACTGGTTATGGCCAATTAGTAGATGTCATGTAGGTGCCATACAAGCTTCCCATGCACTGTTTGATGGAGACACCTCCATTCTGATCTGCCACATCCCCTGATAACCCTCTGCCCCCTTCACCCCTGGCCTTCCTTCCCCACCTCCATCCACTCTGCTAGTGCACCTCAATGCCGTCTAATCCCGTCTTGGTCTCCACTGTAGCTCTGCCAAAACACCTGAATCCAGACCTGCAGCACCCCTGGCTACTTCACTCTTTGACTCCAGCCCTGCTGCCCATCAACCCTATCCTGCCGCACGCCTTGCCGTGCTATTAGTATTGTTCCCATAGTAATAATGCCTAGAGCCCCCAGTCAAGACTGGCTCCCCCTTGCGCTAGGTGCTGTATAAACAGAGTTAGACGTGGTCCGGGCTGGGAAGAGTTTGCTGTCTAAATGGACTAGACAGATGAACAATAACTGACACCAAGCAAAATGTCAAGGGTGCACGACTTGTAGTTAGATTTTTTTTTCTCAGTGAAGAGCCCCCCCACCCCCCTCCCGCCCCAGGGACCCCAGCCAGCTTGCTCCTCCACGGTTAGGCTTTGATTTAAGCAATCCATACAAGGGAGCAGGGTTCGAGAGGTGCTTGGTTTCCCAGAGGACACTCTTACGAGTGATCAGACTGAATTCTGTGTCCGCTGTTTACATTTCCAGGGTAAGAGGCCATTCCCAACCCCAAACTCCCATTCATGGGCACAGACTCTCTTATAACAAGCTAAACGAATTAAATGGTTTCCCGGCTTATGATAGTACTGGGCACAAAGCCTGTGCTTCACACCCTTGCAGTTCCCCTGGGAATGTAATATGGAATCTCTGATGGCCACTAGTGGCCCATCCCCTTGGCATTAGGTCTCAGCTTACTGCAGCAGCACAGGGCATGCAGGGGGTGGGGCACTTGTTTCGTACTAACTCAGAAGGAAGGGTGAGGCCTGCTGGATCACTAGCTCTATTTCCTACACTATCCTGGCTTTTCACTGCAGCTCAACCATCCAAGTCGTGACCAGGGCCAGTGCTGCTTAGGTTACAATATTTGACATTAGTACAGCAGCAGGTGGTATCTATACTGTGGGTCTGATGGATGTTCCACATTCCCTTTGAATCTGCCTTTCCTGGCCTCTTCTTTGAGAGCACAGCCCAACCCAGGTATCTGGACTCAACCCCCTTGCTGGACAGCAAAGCCCTCCAGGAGCCCTGCAGTGGCTTGTAGACCTGCTGCTCACCCCTCGGCTGTTAGCTGCCTTTTCCAGGATGCAATGAAAATGAGCAAGGGAGAGAGAGAGACTCAGATTTGTTTGGAGAACTGGCACTCTCTGTCAGCGTCAATACAAGCATCCTTTCTGCCTTTCAAAGAGGATGGAGAGAGGTAACGCTGGCAAGGAAGACTGCGTGGATGCAAACTCTCAGACGTGCCAGTCAGGAAACATCAGGCCTGAGATCCACAGAGATCCCCTGCAGAGACATGCGGCAGAGTCTGAAGTCAGTTAAGGGCTATTTCTCTGCCTCTCGCCCTGATGTTCTGTAGTCACCACTTCCTGGATCTAGCTGGTCTTTCTGTGTCGGCACTTGTACCATGCTCATCATCGGGCTCTCTCAGTGCCTTCTGGGAAATCTACAAGGCTAACGAGCAGAGCCTGGATCCTATATTCTTGAATCTCTCTACGGGAAGGTGTTCAAGGCTTTAGGCTTAGGTGTTGCAGATGGTACCCTCCCAGCTGTCACTCACCCTGCCGAGTATATAATATTTATAGGGTATATACCCTGTCTAATATAAGAGTGGGTGTTGTCACTATCCAAAGAAATGTCTAACCCTTTTAACAGCCTACTAAGTTCTTGGTGTTAGTGGTGTCTTGAATTCCCAAAGATTTGACTTTGGTTCACCTGTCTAACAAGTGGGCAATGTACATTATTGTGTGCACCTCCCCTCTTTGACAGCAGGAGAGCCCCCTTCATAATTGTGTTGCTCTTCACATTAGACCAAGGACAGCTTGTGTGAAGCAAATAGGGTCTTTTCCTCTTAACTGTAGATCCACCTAACAGCACACAAAATAGAACTTCCTGGTTGGTTTAGTGGGTAGGGGACCCTTTCCTCAGACTTGGCAAGCCTAGGGTCAAGTCTGTGCTTTGACACTAATCGTAGGACTGGAAGGGACCGCGAGAGGTCATCCAATCCAGTGCCCTACTCTCAAGGCAGGGCTAAGTATTATTTAGGCCATCCCTGACAGGTGTTTGTCTAACTTGCTCTTAAAAATCTCCAATGATGGAGATTTCACAACCTCCGTAGGCAATTTATTCCAGTGCTTAACCATCCTGACAGTTAGAAAGTTTTTCCTAATGTCCAACCTAAACCACCCTTGCTGCAATTTAAGTCCATTACTTGTTGTCCTATCCTCAGAGGTCAAGGAGAACAATTTTTCTTCCTCCTCCTTGTAACAAGCTTTTATGGACTTGAAGGTGAATACACATTTAAGGTGTGTATTCATGAGGAATCAACGTGTGTTCTTAGTCTAAGGCTTACCTTGTCCTGCAAACTTGTGTGAAAACTACAACTGCCTTGTTTTCATTAGGATTTCACCTTATGTTAGCTAATTCAAGTTAAGAACACATCTTTTTTCCTAATGAAGCTAATGCCTTAGTTTCTCGGTGCCTCAGTTTCCCATCTGTAAAGTGGGCATAATAGCATTTGCCCAACTCATAACTGTGTTGTGAGGATAAATATATTAAAGATTGCATGGTGCTCAGATCCTATCAGAATGAGGGGTCTTGTATGTACCTCAGCATATGTCCATGCTTGAAAGTTGTTTGGGGTTATGTCGATCTGCGTTAAGTGTTCCTGAACAACTGAATGCGAGCAGCATATCCACACTGCATGATCCCAGGTTAATGTACTTCTCTTTGGGATCATCATGCCCACACACCCCTGCATTGCTCCAAATAAGCACTCAGCCTTCAGGGCAGCAGACATCCCCCAGTGCAATATTCCTCCACTAGGCTTTATGCATTCTGGTATTTTTTTCCACTGTGCCTTGTGGGATAGCTACCCCAAAGCACTGGGATTCTGGAACTCGGGGTCAAACGAATTAATTCCCAACCAATTAGTTCCTCTCACTAAATCCCATCATTCTTCTGGCGTTTATGAGCCAGCTCCCTTTTCCAAGCACTGTCACACAGCGTAGCGGAAACACTACTGAGGGCTGTGCCCCTGACGGTCATCACTACAGACAGGTTGCTTCCCATGTGTCTCAAACTGTGGGCAACGGTTTCTGGGGCAGCGCAATACAGGCACCTAGAGAGGAGGCGGTTGAAATCAAGCTGTCGCTTCTGCATGAATTTTTCCCTGGAGCGGCTTCCCATGGTGGGCTGCTGTTTTGGGGCACGGCCAACGAGCTGTGATGGGCGGGGCAGGACAGAGATGCAGACCTGGGAGACCAGCAGAGGTGGCTCACCCCACAGCTGCAGCGCTGGACCCAGGTACGTGGTGAGTGGTATCTGGAAGCTCGCCACAGCCTGATTGCTACCGGTCAGCAACTGCCCAGTGGGGTGTTGGTAGATCAGCCGTTGGGGCTATTGTCATGGAGGTGCTATCCGGAATGTGCTGTTGCCCTAGGTCATAAAGCTTGGAGATGCTCAGGGGTTTATTGCTGGAGTTGCATGGTTGGGGTTCTCAAATTGTATATGGGTTAATGATGGGAACCACATGCTTCTTTTTGTCCCACCCCCAGGACTCAGAATTCATCAACAGTAAGGGGTATCTCTGCACGGTGCTGCAAGGTCTGGCTGACCACCATAGAAGGTTCATCGGTATTAATGGAGGGTGGTCTGAGAAGGTCCATGATGACAAGACCACTAGAAACTCTGCACCTCATTCTGCAATAATAAATGGAACTGTTGCTTGGAGGACCACGATGGACCTTAATGGTGTTGGATTCCTCATGTCATGTCTGCAACTGCTCAGTGAATGCCAACGACAACCTTGAATTGGTTCTTACTGTGTCCCACAGCACGCTAGCCTCCAAGGAACTTCCATGTTCCCCGCGGCTCATCTGGCGGCTCTGCAAATACTGCAGGGTCAGGCGCTCTGTGCTCGCAACGCTCGTCACAGTAGTGCACGGCTGTGCAAGATCCATGCTTACAGAGATGGCGGATGCGTGGGTTGGAGGGGCTTTTGAAAAGAGGCATGAAACATTATTGGTTGCAGATAAAATTATGGGATGGAGAAAACTGCATCATGAGACATAGAAACCATGTTCCCCGTCCTCCTGTACAACGCATTTGCTCCCATGAGGCATTGCAAACCCTTCCCCAAACAGCCTGCGCTAGATGGTGGCAAGTTGCACAGTGGCACAGCTACCCACGGTGCACTGCTTTCCGCATCAGTGCAAGTGCTAGTAGTGAGGACGTGCACCACCAACCCATGGAGCATAGTGTGGACATGCAAAAGCGATTTAATTACTGTGGCGCCTGTATGTCGACATAACTTAGGTCAACATAATTTTGTGATGTAAACTTGCCTCAATGACGGGTGGAAGGAAAAGGTGGACAGGCAAGCTGAACATTATGAACAGCCAGAGAGGTGGCTTCTATGAAATGCTTCAACTGGTCAAGGACACAGGGTCAGGGATGTGTTATGCCCCTGCTGTGAGGCCAAGGTAGTCTTGTGGACAACCCATCTACTTTAGTGTAAGGCTATGGCTACACTATGAAATTAGGTCGATTTTATAGAAGGCTTTTCTCATGATTGCATGCAGGGACCAGTGATGCATGGTGCAAGGCTCATAGCAAGCTTCACTTGGGGATTTTATCCTGTTTCGGGCAAGGCTTTCATGAAATTTCTCAACAACCTCATGACATTTCCAATGACATTCAATGTAATAAGAAATCATCTTACAAGCCCGTGCCAAAAACCACGGGGCGCTGTAAGTTGTGTTAAAAACTATTGCCTAGGCATTACACAGATTAATTGCTGTGTAGACCTTTAGGCTCAGGCTGGAGTCCAACTCTGGGATCTTCTGCCCTCCCAGAGCCTGGGCTCCAGCCTGAGCCCGGACGCCTACCCTGAAATTGGATAGCCCCGCAGCCCGGGCTCTGCGAGCCCAAATCAGCTAACTCGGGCCAGCTGCAGGTGTTTTACTGCGGTGTGGAGAGAGCTGTAGCAGGCAGGACGCTGCTCCGAACAGCATTCATATTGCTACAGAAAGTGTGACCCTTTGATCTCTCCGGCCATACCCTGCCCAAATAAATAGCAGCTGCTCTGTAGGACAATGATTCCATACAACCAGCCCCTTTCCTAATAAATTCCATGAATCCGCCTCCCGTTCTTTCCAGCTACAAAGAGCGCTCCTACTAGCAATTCGTTACGAGTTATTAGGGTCACTGCAAGCATCCCAAAAAGCAGTGATAGTTTAGGCTGGGATTTTCAAAAGAATCTACATAAAGACAACCCCCTAAGGGAGTTTGGCATCCATCGCCTGTTGAATTTAACTAATTTACTCCAGGCTCCTTCAGAAACCCTAGCCCCGGTGCCCTGACTGCTGCTGTACTTAGGGGTTATTAGCGGCTGGATGAAGATCTATTGGTTTTTCTTTTGTGAGGGGAGCGGGAGGAAATGTTTGAATAACTAATAATTACGTCTTGAAGTCTGAAAAATACCATGTGCGTCGAGAGCTGGTGAAAGCGGATAGCCCCGGAATTACAAAGGCCTCTTGCTTCTCCAGAGGCAAGTTGGCAGGGAATAATGTGGAATCTGGAAGCAGCTTGGACTGCCCTGGCCCGTGTGGTGGATAAATAATAATATTTAAGCCCTTGTATAGGCCTATTTGATCTCAAAGAGCTTTACAAAGCTGGGTCAGAAGCGTTAGCTTCATAACACAGATGGGGAAGCTGGCACTGAGACGCGAAGCGACTTGCATAAGTTGAGCGACTAGCTGTGGCAGAACTGGGAGCAGAGCCCCCAAGGCAGGAAGGCTGGGGCTGTAGATAGCATGTGACTCTGGAAGGCTCCGGTCCAATTCCTTTGGCCGTGTGAATCTTGGCAAGTGCCTTCGGGCTTGTCTACAGGGGAGTTATTCCACTTTGCAAGTGGAATAAGCTGATCTGGAATAAGGGCATCCACACGTGGAGTTAATCAAGAACAGTGAATCCACTTTAAATTAGCAGTTTACCTTGTTCCAGATTAATGTTCAAGTGGAGACAAGTCCTAAATGTCTCTGGGCCTCAGGTCCCCCATCTGTAAAATGGGGACGGTAGCGCGGCCCTTCTGCACAGGCATGTGATAAAGATTAAAGATGGTAAGATGCCCAGATATTACAGTAATGGGATCATAAAAGGATGGATAGAAACCCAGGACTCCCAAATCCTGGTCTATGTGCTGTGTGTCTTAGATACTTCTAGGGCATCCTTCCCCACAGTATCTAAGCAAGAAACTATGTTGCTTCTCATGTGGCTTGACAGAGGACTCCAGCTAGCAGGACTGTCAACCTGGCACCTTTCAGCAGCAGGTGAAAACAAATTCTTAGGGTTACATTAGGTTTTTGGTATGTAGTTTATGTACCTTGGATGCTGCTTCATTAGAATAAATATTTCTATGATACATTCCTATTTAATAGTAGAAAAATAAAATATCAAGGTTCGCTGGTGACCCAGAGCCAAGGGATGCAGCCTGTGGGCCATTCTGCCAGCTCTCCCCACCCGCAGTGAAAACGTGAAAGATGCTTTGTTTCGAAGCCGTTCATCCTCAGCGTCTCCCCCCACCCAAAGCCCGTTTTTTTTTAAAGCGGCCTCATCGTCTCTGTTTGATGAGAAATGCAGGAGACTTAGGAAAAGTCTTTTACAAAACAACACCCACGGTTCCACTAACTTGTTAAACAGAGAAAGGCTGGAAACTGCCAACGCCTCTCCAAGGAAAGACACGAGAGTGAGAGAGAGGAGAGAGAAAAAGCAGGTTATTTATAAAGTCAGGCAGTGGTAGGGTATCTTCACTTGAGTCTGCAAACTGTCTGCTGCTGGGAGGTCACTCCAGAAGAAAAACCTTGCAGTGCCCATGACCTGCAAGCACACTATTTGATCAGGACTGCGGGGCGGGCACCAACCCTGGCAAATTGAGACACACACATGCTCTTTAATACACAGGAGATCAGGCAGACGAACACTGAGGCTTTGGAAAAGGGACTCTGGGTCTGGTAAGTTGATTTCTGTATTTATCATGGGTTATGCTGCCTTTTTTTTTTTATTATTTGTTTGCATACCTGCACCGCAGAGGGAATGCAACCCCCTCGCCATGCCGGTGGCACGACGCTGACACAGGGAGCCCTGTGAATCACATGCCAATGACATGGATGGCACAGGTCTGAGCCTCAAGGGCTGCTTTGGCTACAACTGGGGGAGCTTTCGCCCTTATTAACAATGCCATTTTTCATTGGTGACTTGTTAGGGAGGGGTGAGACAAGCTAGACAGACAGATTCATGCCAGACTCCATCCTCCAGACCCCCAACCACCACCTACTCCACCCAGCACAACATCTACCTGGCTCTGCATTGGGTTGTAGATGAAGGATATTACCGGGTTAACAGGGTGAGAAGGTGGCAATGATGGGGATGGATGAAGCTCATGCTGTCCGACTCTGGTTGTTCCAGCAAGGTGCCCTATGCAGCACAATCCCAGTTAGACTAGCAGTCAGTGGAATGGGACCAGCTTATTCATGCTGACAGATGAAGATGTTAAACTTGTTTTATCCTACACATGAAAGGGATACAGACCCCACTGTAGAAATGGGGTTGGACAGTGGAAAGCTCCCTATAGGAAGGGGGCTGTAGGTTGAGAGACAAACTCTGTGGACTTGGCATTGGACAGAGGGAAACTGTGCTGTAAATGCAAGAGAGACTCCTTAGGAGCGGGTAGATTGGGGGAAAGACCATCTCAGAATGGTGTGTACTTGCAGGAAGGTACCCCTAGGAACAATAGTGTATAATGGAGATTCCCCCTTAGGAAAAGTTCCACATAGTGGGAGAGACCTAGGAATTGGGGCAGACCCCCTAGGAATTGTGCCAAATAAGGGGGGACAGAACCCCTAGGAATTGTGCCAAATAGGGGGGACAGACCCCCGAGGAATGGTGCTGTACAGTGGGAAAGATGGCCTTTAGTGGGGGTGGAGGAAGCCCATTTATCGGGAAGCAGTAGTATTTTACCAGCCAAGGTACCCCTGGAATGGGAGGAGGAGGAGAGCTGCTCTCTGAAGCAGCCTGCATGCCAAGCTCCTGCACCGCACATGGACTCAATAATGCACCACGTTTCACTGGCCCCATCGGCTGCAGGAACTCCTGTAGGTATGGAAAATGGAAGAAACCCAAGAGCCCAGCCACGGAGTGTTTCAATCCCTCTTTTCTTCCCACACGAGCAGCCTGCCAGCCAGCAGTGTGCCTAGGTGGCGATGCGCGGTCTGGCTCAGAGCAGGACTGTACCCTCTTTGTCTGGCGTGCCGGGATTCCTCGTTAGGGCTGGAGCTATAAATATCCCCCCCCTTCCTGCAGCTCTGTTCTGTATGTAAGTCTGAGTCAGGGCTATGGGTGCTGTGAGGCCTGCGACAAGTAACCCAGAGGCCTCCTGTGATAATTAGTCTGGGGACGCCCCTGCCAAAGCCGCAGTTTGGACAGGCTGTCTGCACTGCAGGGGCAGCAAATCCAGATCAGAATGTCCAGCAGGCACCAATTTCACAGCTTTGCAAGGGCCTGGGCATGCCTGCAAGGGGCCCTCTGATCTTCCACCCTTACTTGGATTATAGTAGCACCAGCCAAGTGCGCAGCCCCATTGCGCTAGGTGCTGTACATACGGGCAGTGACGGTCCTTGTCCCACAAAGCTTACAGTCTAAATACTCCAGACAGAGAAAGAATGGGAAGTGTTATTGCTATCCCCATTTCCAGACAGGGAACTGATGCCCAGAGCGAGATAAGGTGACGCAGGAAGATGGTGGCAGAGATGGGAGTTGAAGCCCGGTCTCCTACAGCCCAGGCCAGTGCTGTAAGCACAAGGGCAGCCTTCTCCCTCCGCAGAACAGACCTTAACATTAAGTTGGACTCCCAATGCTCAGAGTAGCTGGAAGCCTCTGAGATGGAAGAGCAGCCCACTCTCCATCATGCTGGTCACTCTGAGACAATAAGGCCAGGCCGTTGAATGTTGATGAAATGCTTTGTGGTACGTACTGGAAGATGCCTCCGTCTCCAGAGTCATTCTCCCCTCCCCTCTGGGTGGCTGAGCCCAGTCCTGCCCCCACTGGGAGTTTGCTCGCTGATTTGAGGGACTCAGCCTGCTCCCATTGTGTTACCACTGCCCCGAGGTCCTGGCGTGTAAGAGGAGGAGGTGAAGGACTGAACCTGCTCTCATCCCTTTAACCTCCCCCGCTCAGTGCAGCCTGGGGTATTTCCCAGATGCTTTCCAAACTCTTCCTTGCATGCTGTTCTATGCATGCAGAATTAAGGAAAGAGTGTAAGCCACTGTGTGGGTGGTTATATGGCCCTCATGGCCATGGTGTGCCAAAACCTACTGTCGTTAATGGCAAGGTAGGGCAGTATTATGTAGGTAGGGCTTGTTTAGTTTGCAGAAGAGAAGAGTGAGGGGGGATTTGATAGCAGCCTTCAACTACCTGGGGGGGGGTTCCAAAGAGGATGGAGCTCGGCTGTTCTCAGTAGTGGTAGCAGATGACAGAACAAGGAGCAATGGTCTCAAGTTGCAGTGGGGGAGCTCTAGGTTGGATATTACGAAACACTGTTTCACGAGGAGGGTGGTGAAGTACTGGAATGAGTTACCTAGGGAGGTGGTAGAATCTCCATCCTTAGAGGTTTTTAAGGCCCGGCTTGACAAAGCTCTGGCTGGGACGATTTAGTAGGGGTTGGTCCTGCTTTGAGCAGGGGGTGGGACTAGATGACCTCCTAAGGCTTCTTCCAACCCTAATCTTCTAGGAATCTATGATTCCATTAACCCCATTGTACAGATGTGGAACTGAGGCGCGGGATAGATTAAGTCACTTCCCCAAGTCACGAAAGACGCCTGTGACAAAGCCAGGAATGCCAGGTTTCCTGGTCTCAATCCAAAGCCCTCTCCAGTAGGCCACCCCTCCTCCCCAGCCAAACAGGCTTTGTCTCATTGCGTCCAGGTGTCTGGGTCTGTGACTGCAGCCTGATGAAATATTAACAGCAACAATTTCATGCCACTAATTTAGCCCCTTTTCTTCTGCTTGTAAATTATCCATGAATAGACTTTGATCTTAGTAAACGTGTTTGCGATGCAAAAGTCGATGATGAATGGTTACTTCAGCCTCTGGGTTTCATCGTGACTATTTGTCACTTCAGACAATTGCTATTCATGGGGTCTAATTGGTCACTTAAGTCACAAGGTATTGTTTCTGCTTCCTGAGTGGGTGACGCCTAAAGAGCTTCCAAGCAACCACTCATAATGCAAATCTTTATACAGGTCCATGTGCATTAAATATATTTGCAATGTCAGGAGACTTGGGTTCTCTTCTCAGCTCATCACTGACCTGCTGACTCTGTCTCTCCTCCATCCTGTGTACTTCTTGTCTATATATACTAGGATCAGGAACTCTTACAATGTACAGCTCCGAGCACAATGGGGCTCCAATCTCATTTGTAGCATCTATAGACACTGCTGTAATAATAAAATAATAATAATAATAATAATTAATAATAAATCAGTTATCATGATCAAAATGTCACTGGCATGAATGTTCACAAAAAGCAAATGAAAGGGTGGTGAATTGGCTCCAGCTCTCTCTATTACTGCCACTCAAGGGCCCCCACCCACAATGGTATGATAATAACACCTGGTTCTTATACAGCACTTGTCATTAGCAGACCTCAAAGCACTTTACAAAGGAGGTCAGTGTCATTATCCCCGTTTGTACTGAAACGCCAAGAAGGGAAGTGACTTGTCCAAGGTCACTCAGAAAACCAGTGACAGAGTCAGGAATAGAACCCAGGTCGCCTTGTTCCCTCTCCAGTGCTCCAGGCCCCATGATAAACACCTGCCTGTTTCCTATTTCTAGTCACTTGTGCCTGACCTAAAGTTGTTCATATTTTTCCCACTTCTATACAGGTTCCATGAGGTTCTGCACAATGCACTGGGCTTCTGTCCTGATAGTAGCTGGGCTGTGTGGGGTCTCCCTGGGCCAGTATGAAGACGAAGAAGATATGTACTGGCTGCATCAGTACCGTCGCAGCCAGGCATTGTCCTATGACTACATGCCGTACTACGAGGCTGAGGTCCCCCCTTACTCTTATGTCCCGCCTGGGTCATCCTTTGCGGAGCCCAACCCTGAACCCGTTTCCCGGGAATGCCCCCAGGAGTGCGACTGCCCCCCCAGCTTCTCCACAGCATTGTACTGCGACAGCCGCAACCTGAGGTACCTTCCCTTTGTGCCTTCCAGAATGAAGTACGTCTACTTCCAGAACAACCAGATCACCACCGTCCAAGAGGGGGCTTTCGACAACGCCACGACGCTGGAATGGATTGCGCTGCATGGCAACCAGATAACCAGTGAGAAGATGGGCAAGAAGGTCTTTGCCAAGCTCAAGAACCTGGAGAGGCTGTATCTGGATAACAACAACCTGACTAAGATGCCCAGCCCCCTGCCCAGGTCCCTGAGAGAACTCCACCTGGCTTACAATCAGATCACCAGGATCCCATCCAATGCTCTGGAGGGGTTGGAGAACCTCACTGCCCTGTATCTCAGCCACAACCAGATCCATGATATAGGAGCATCTTTCAAAGGGTTAAAGTCCTTGATCCTTGTTGACCTGAGCTACAATCACCTCAGGAAGCTCCCTGATGGCCTCCCAAGCTCTCTTGAGCAGCTCTACCTAGAGCACAACTACATCTATACCATCCCCGATGAGTATTTCAAGGTGTCCCCCAAGCTGCTCTATATCAGGCTGTCCCATAACAGCCTGACCAACGAGGGGCTCTCCTCCAACACCTTCAACACCAGCAGCATCCTAGAGCTCGATCTGTCTTATAACAGGCTCCAGAAGATCCCCCGGGTTAGCACCAACCTCGAGAACCTCTATCTCCAAGGGAACCAAATCAATGGTGAGCAGCATCCCAACCGCAACCTCTTGATGCTAGGGGGTCCCATTGTCAATGGTCAGGACAAGGGGTAGGGAGATGGGGAGCCAGGTTCTGGCACTGTTTGTTGGACACGGCCTGGTCTAATGGCCTGAGCAGAGGGACCAGAACTCAGAAAACCTGAATTCCATTGCGGTCTATACCACTGATTTCTTATGTAGCCTTAGGACAGTCACTTCCCTACTCTGTGCCCCTGTTTGCCCCATCTACATGGTACTTTTGTGAAGTGCTCTGAGATGCTGGGATGCACGGTGCTCTGGTAAGTGCAAGGTGTTATCCTTTTGCTCAGTGGAAGTCTTTCTCGTGTCTGTGAGATTATCTTTTTAAATTCTGCAAGATGAGGTAGAACTCCACAGGGAATTTAAAGGTGAAGAAATAACGAGATTGAGATACATTAATGATTAAAAAAAATACTAGCTGAATTAAATCATCAGAGATCAGGTGACAAAGGTTATTTTAGGTACAAATGATGTGGCTGCACGGAGGATGGGGGATGCCACCGAGAGAAGAGGACACCAGAAAGTATAGTGTATCCGAATAGGATCGTATCCCTTTAAATGTTTTGAGAACCCTGTTGTGGCACTCACTGTGTCCTCTATATTAGAAGCCAGTGAGAGCAGCAGCGTGTAGGTGGCTAAGACTGGCATGTTTGTGTATATCGAGTAAACACAGTTATTTGGGACCCAGCTGTGCGCCCATGTGGTTTCTTTATATGAACTTTTGTTGTGAAAAGAGTAAAAAAGCACAACAGAAAAGGTGTGAAAAGATGAGAAAGAAACTCATTCTTTGTATGGCAGGTGAAAGACAATATTCTGCCCTCCCCCCTCACGCTGGTGCACAGGTGAATAACCCTAGAGACCTACATTTGGTTCCCTGCACTGGGATGTAAACCGTGGTGCAAGTGATGCACCTGATTCCATTCTCACTTACGTGGGTGTAAATGGGGAGTGACTCCACTGAAGTCAGTGGTGTGGGTGGGAGCAGAATTGGGTCCAGAGGACATAGGTTTGATCAGGAAGGAGGGGTAAGTGGCAAAGTGGTGTAACTTACGCCACGCTTTGGCACTCAGTGGGCGTGCAAGTCTGCAGGGCCCAGATTCAGACCAGAAGAGAGCACAACTCCTATTAAACCTAATGGAGACTGTGTCTGCTTACACCAGACCTGAAGCTAACTCTGGGAATATGAGTAATGGTGTAGGTGCACCTACCCATTTACGTGCATGGGCAAAGGCTGCTTTCTGAATGCCAGATCAGCGCAAGGTTTGCTACTTTGCCACTTACATGCACCTCATAACATACTCTGTCATTTACACCAAGACTGATTTGACCCATGGGCGTTGTACCAGCTCACTCCAGCTTGCATTTGGCCCATGCAGTCCACTTGCGTCTATGCATTTGGGCTTCTGTCTAACTTAATCCTGTATCCATTCCTGGCCTGGAGCACTGGCTTCTTGACATTACTGGCTCGGAAGCCAAAAATAGTGATGCTCCTCTCCCTGGGGTGCTAAAGCACCACAGTGCATCTCTTCCGTCCTGCTGCTCCGAGCATGCATCATCATTACAATTAGTGAGAGCTGCTGCCTGGCCTTTCCGGCAGCCTCCTCGGCACAGGGACTAAATCCATCTGCACTGTCCAAGAAATTCCAGTGTGGATTTAGCTGGGGGGGGCCTGGGTGATACTGACACGAAAGCCTGAGCAAATGTCTGAGGGAGGGTCTCCATCAGGGTGGGATGATGGGGTTCGTGCTGGGGTCAGTTGGGGCTGGGGGTAACAGGGTCTGTGTTGTCACAGGGATTCTTGTATCTGCTCACGTTGGCAGTCCCTGAGCCATCCTAGATCAGAGATTTGTGCACAGGATAAATAGTCTTTCTTGACCAGCTGTTCTACAGCAGGACCGGCATCAAAGCCTGCCCTGCTCAATGCTGAGCTTCTGTCTGCTTCCTCTTTACTGGTGCACATTACATTCGAAGGCAGGGGTTCTCAACGTTTGTCTTTCTGAGGCCCCCCTCAACACGCTATAAAAATTCCACGGCCCGTCTGTGCCACAACAACTGGTTTTCTGCATATAAAAGCCAGGGCCAGAGTTAGGGGCAATTTCCTGGGGCCCCACGCCATAGAGGGCCCTGTGAAGCTAAGTTGGTCAGACTTTGGCTTCAGCCCCACATGGTGGGGCTTCGGCTTTCTGCCCCGGGCCCCAGCACGTCTAATGGCGGCCCTGCTTGGCGGACCCCCTGAAACCTGCTCGTGGCCCCGAGGGGGCCCTGGACCCCTGGTTAAGAACTACTGCTCTAAGGGGCTATGGAGTTCCCAGACACCACTGCAATGTAGCATGGACACAGCTGAATCGGAAGTGACAGAGCCAAGGAATTAGTCTGGTTCACTGGGACAGTGGTGTACCATGTTGCAAGAGACACCAGGTGCTGTGTGAGGTCTCATTCAGAGGACTCCCTCGCACGTGCTGTCTGTGACTTTGATACAGCCATTACACCACTTGTCACTAGCCGCAGCAGAAGTCCCATCTGTAGAGGCAGCATCTCCTGGTTGGAAAGTTGTTGGCCACCTCTCCTTTTCCATTCCTAAAGTCACTTATTGGTCCCCAGAAACCAGCTGCCATTAATGGAAGCTCTGCGGGTCCAGATTGGAGAGGGGATGCAACCCTAAACTGTAGCTTGCATGCTGGCCACTTAGTTAATAATATCTCAGCTATTCCCAACACACATGGAACAAATACGGGAAGGAGGAAGCCTTCAGTCCGTGACAGCATGTTACTGAAGCAACCCATATCATGGGCTCCAGTAACCAGTACACAAAGGTTACCGTGTTCCATAGATGACTCTTCATTCAGAGGGATCCCAAGAAGACACATAGAAAGGACCAGACAAAACCAAGCATCTTTCTTCTTTCAGTCTGCCTCTCTCTCTCTCCCTCCTTACTGGGATCCCCTAAACTTCTGCCATCAGCAGCTGTTTAAAATTTCTCCAATTTGGCAGCATCGGGGAATTCAGCTTTGAGCCTGTTTATTCTAAAACCTTGGATCATCCAAAGCAGCTTGGATGTAATAGGCAGATACTTTCACGTCAGAAAGTCTCATGTCAGCGTCTAGATTTCTCTCTAAAATATCCAAGTCACAGGAGCAACGTTCCTGTTCAAAATTTGGTTCCCCCCTAAAAGGCAACTGGAAAAATCTTGTCTGAGATTCTAAATGTGCTATTTTTTTGGGTTCCGGAACCTTTAACCTGACAGTCACCACTTTGAATCCAGCCTAGGTCCATTGCTGACCATAAGTCATGAATGTTATTTTCTGAAGGATGTTCAGTACACTGAAGAGGTTTCATCTTATTATTTATTATTGTTTTGCTTATAGACCCACCCGAGATCGGGACCCTATTGTACTAGGGGCTGCACAGACTCATGGTAAGAGACAGCCCTGCCCCAAAGAGCTTGCACACAGAGCCTCAAAGATATTTACGTGCCTAACTCCTATTTATTTCAGTTTACCTCCAAAGTGGATTACGCTAATTCAGAATAAGGCATTCCTATTCCGAAATAAGAACATCCACACATGGAGTGAATCAGGAATAGTTAATCTGCTTTAAATTCACATCCTAACTTTTTCTGGATTATTTTTCATGTCAACAAGCCCTTGGTCTCTTTTGCCTTGCTTTGCCAACTGTTTGATGCAGATAAGAGCACGGCCCTACCTCACCGCAGTGTTGTGAGGGTAAATCCATTTTTTAAGAAATTGGGGGGTTCCTAGAGTAATGGTGGCCATATAAGCACTTAAGGCAGGCACCCCAAAAGAGGCCCCTCCAGGTTAGTGGAAGCATCATGTGTGGGAAGCTTGCCCTGTCATTTCCTGTGCTGCTGAGGTTCTGTGGTTAAACAGAAGCCTTTCAACTCCAGAACCAATCTGGCATCTTTCACCAGGGCGAAATTCACTGAAATAAGAAAACAAATGGAACATATATTTTTTTAAGCTGAATGCCTGGAAAAATCCATTCCTGCTTCGCTCCCCTGACAAGCCCTGCGATCCGGATGCTCTGTAATATCAGAGAAACCTGAGCAACAAGCCGTGGCTGCCTGGATCACTTACTTAAATTAAGTGTTCGTGATGCCATCAACTGTTTTAAGGGACGTGTGTAGCCCTGCACTGGGGAACTGACAGACATGCAAAACGAGAACAGACTCCCAAATGTTTGCTTTCAACGTGTGCAGTTGTTGAGTCTGCACATAGATGGCGTTAAATCATGCTGGCGCTCAACCCCTTCTGTTTATTTAGTCATGCATTTTTACGGCTATTTTTGCCACTGAACTTGAAAAATATTCAGTGGGGTTCTCTGAAGACCTTTATTTCCCTGTAGTGAATGAGGAATGCTGAAGATCGACAGAATCGAGAGGCAGTGTTTTGTTTTAACACAGACCTGGCCTCTGCTGAGCTTTTAAGATAATGATGTTGTGATCTCCTGGATGGAAGACGTTCTCCCTGTGACTCATCTCCGATGACAATATCACTTTGTCTTTAGTGTCATCATCCAAGGATCTCAAAGAACTTTACAAATCCTAATGACTGAAGCTGAGGCAGTGTGGTCCAGTGGATGGGGCATTGAACTAGGTTTCGGGAGAGATTGGTTTGACCCCCGGCTTTGCCATGAACAAGCTGTGTGACTTTTGGGCAAGTCATTTAACCTTCTCACCCACTGACTGTCTTGTCTTCTGAAGCTCTTTAGGGCAAGGGCTGTCTCTCACTATGCGTATGTACGGCACTTAACACAATGGGGCTTGGATCTTGGTTGGAGCCTTTAGATGCTACTGCAGTGTTCCCATATAGGTAAGTATGTTGGGGTACTCTACATACTAGTACTTAAGTACTTTAAATTTTCTGTACTTAGTACTTGAATTTAAATACATTTTAAAGGTACTTAAAGAATAAATAACTTTTTTTACCTGCAAATACTTTTTCAAAATAGCTGTTTGAAACCATCACATCCCTCCCAACTGTCCCAGAATCTGGCTGGCCCCCAGAACCCATTGTCCCAGCTTAGGGATTTCAAGCCTTGAGTGCCGGCTACCAGGGCTTTTTTCCGTTGGCCCCGCTGTTGCACTAGCCAGGGAGGGTGGCAGCCTTGCCCCCTCCCCAACCTTCGTTTCTGATTGGTCAATGCAACCGGCAGCGGGAGACCCGCTCCCCGGCCCAGCTGCAATGGGGAGACTTGTTCACAGCCCCTGGGGAAACCCCAGAGCACAAGGCCCCCTTGTATGGATACTTTTCTGCAGCAACAACTCTGTGATGGATCAGTGTCCAAAGAAAAAACAGATAAGCTATTATAAGAATTAGCTTAATTCTTATAATACGGGGATTGAAAGAACTTGTACATGTACTTATAAATACATCAGTTCTAATTCCACAGCATACTTGTACTTCTTGTAAAGTTCTCTGTAATGGTGTGCTTGGCACTTATATGGAAGTCCATTTTATCAGTACGTGCGGCAACACTGTGCTGCTGTAACAGAAATAACAGGGTGTCACAACAGGGAAATGGAGGCAGTGAGAGATGAAGTGACTTGACCAAAGACACATAGTGAAACAGTAGCAGAGGCAGGAATAAAACTCACGTTTCCCATCTCCCTGCTCTTAGCATTAGTCAGGGCTACTCCCCCTGTGAAAGAGCGACAGAGGGCCAGCGGGCGGCTCAATGCCTATTCCCTGTCCCGCTGCCCCTGGGTGGTGCTGGAGAGACGGAGTCTCACTGTTCTCCCAAGTCTGCGTGTGAGCAGTGCGGTCACCTCCCCAGCTTTAAACAAGGAACATCTGTGCTAACAAATTCTCTCTCCCCGGCTAGGTATTTGTTAAGTCTCCACCAAGTCCTGGAGCTTTGCTGCCCCCTGGTTGCTCTCTTCCTTCCCAAAGGCTGCACGGAAAGCTGGAGCATGCCCCTCTCCAAAACACACCCTCTCCCGCAATACAACAGGGGGCTTTCAAGGTTTGCTGTGGCTCAGTAGTGACCCACTGGGATCACAGCAGCCCCCTTCACTGTTAGCAGACAGATCTTGCTAGAAGTAAGGATAACAGACCCAGCCCTGCTCTGCAATCTACTTCCCTTCCCCATGTTAACAGGAGGGCAGGGTCTGAACCCTCCCTCAGCTACACGAGTGAAACTCCATTGACTTCAGTGGGGTGACTCCTGATTTACACAGGAATGAATGAGAGGAGAATCAGGGCCAGGGCATTTTCTGCCCTTTCAGACATGGCTAGTGATTTTGGTAGCCTCCGTTTGTTGGGTGCCCAACTTTAAGGGTCCTGATTTGCAGAGAGAAGGTGCTCAGCGCTGTCTGAAAATCAGGCCTCCTGAAGGTGTCCCAAAATCGTTACTCAGTTCTGAAAGTCTTGGCCCTAGTCCAATATATGTTCCAAACCCCACTGAGATAGCCCAAGTGTGGTTTTTAGTTATGGGAGGGATTTTTTTGTGTGTGGGGGGGACAACAAAGGGGGCACAGTGGTTCTCAACTGAATTCCAAAGGCCCTGCGTCTGCACTATGGAGCAAGACATTGCAATAAAATGCACTGTATAAAAAAGTGTATTCCCATGGTGCCTAGGCGTTCTAGTCATGTCCACTTGTTATGACTATTACTACCCATGGTGCTGTTAGTACTGATCGAGCCTAGGCATGGCTCTTTCCCGTCAGGACTGTATGAACGCTAGCTAGAGAGTTCTGGGCTCCAGCTGTCTCTTAGTGCTCTGTCTCCTTTTCCCCCTGCAGAATTCTCCATCAGCAGCTTCTGCACACTCGTCGACGTCATGAACTTTTCCAAGCTCCAGGTCTTGCGGCTGGATGGGAATGAGATCCAAAGGAACGCGGTGCCCCCAGATGCCCCCCTCTGCCTGAGACGTGCTGCCGTCATTGAGATTTAACCCCGACCGACCCTCCTCCTCCCCCCGTGCTCTCCCCCTGTCCTCAGGGCAGCACCACACCCGTTCCAGTAATCCAGGCTGGGGGAGGCCTCCACTCTCGTTTTAACGCAGCTTGGTGGTTTGATTTGGCTTCTGCAATAGCGTAATATGGGTGGCACAATAGCAGCCAGAGTAGAAGGGATGTGTCATTAACTCCACCCACTAGCTGCTACCCCTTTTAGCTTATCAGGTCACACCAGTATGGAGGCAGGTCTCTGCTTTGTCCTATAAAAACCCTACTTTTCTCTCTCTAACCAGCCAATCAGTTCTCTTGATGATTCCCCACCATTGTCTTGCTGCCCGCATGTCCATGCAGCTCCCACCAGCATGGGTGGGCTGCCTGGAGGGGACTCAAGTTGTCTCCGTTCAGATGCATTGGATTTGAAAGTTTGATGCCAGCTGGGATGGTTTTGGGGTTCATGTTCTGTGTAGGAGGAACTGTGGTAAAGGGATCAGAGACAGGGGAGGAGGAGAATTCAAGTTTTTAAAAGGTGATGTGGAAAAACAGAACAGGCCATGGGACAGGATGGGGATCATTTGAAGAGAGACTGTGGAAGAGAGGAGAGGAAAAATTGCAATAATCTATGGGTCAGAACTTCACCAGGTGTAAATGGGTGTAGCCACATTGACTTCAGGCAGCAGGTTTAAAACAAACAAAAGGGAGTATTTTTTCACAAAATGCACAGTCAACCTGTGGAACTCCTTGCCAGAGGATGTTGTGAAGTCCAAGACTATAACAGGGTTCAAAAAAGAACTAGATAAATTCATGAAGGATAGGTCCATCAATGGCTATTAGCCAGGATGGGCAGGGATGGAGTCCCTAGCCTTTGTTTGCCAGAAGCTGGAAACAGGCGACAGGGGATGGATCACTTGATGATTCCCTGTTCTGTTCATTCCCTCTGGGGCACCTGGCACTGGCCACTGTCGGAAGACAGGATACTGGGCTGGATGGACCTTTCGTCTGACCCAGTCTGGCCGTTCTTATGTGCTTATGTTCTTATGAATGATGCTGATTTACACCAGCTGAGGATCTGCAACTTTACATCCTATATGTACTGGTCTCCTCTTACCTGAGACTGCCGAACTTTCAGGGGACTATCTTCCTAGGACACACTGCAGGCTTCTGTGTAGCTAGCAAAATGTAGGAGCTGGTTTATAAAGGGGAATTGCTGGGGTGGGCGGGGGGGGGGGCAGATTTGTTTGGTTCAAAGGTTTGCAGGCTAGTTTTTGAGCCCCGCACTTCCCTTCCCTCCTCAGAATGTGGGCAAACCAACACGGCCTATTGCCCGATATGTGGCCAGGTGTCACCATTTAGCTGGAATTTGCCACTAGGATGTTTCAAGCTGAATTGGTCCAAAAAAAAAAATACCAATAGATACATAAAGCCTGGTTCCCATTTATCCTATGGCCCTTTTGAACTGCAAGAGGGTGGCAGATCGGCTTTAGCGTGAGTGCAATTATCTTAGTGCCAGCGAGACGCTGTGCTGTGGGTTTTTAAATTGATAGACCGTGGGCCAGATTCTGATCTCTGTAACAGTGGTGTCAAACCCGGAACAACTCCATTAGATAAACTATAAGGGTTACAAACCCTCTTGCTTCTAGGTACCGGCTAACCAGCAACTGCTGGAATTAGGTGAAACTACTGCTAAGGGAAGCTCGTCCAAGAATTGTCCATGAAGGAATTTCTTGAACATTGCTGTGAAATCGCTGATACTGGTCACTGTCAGAGACAAGATACCAGACAGATGGGCTCCTGGTCTGAGCTAGTATGACCATTCCTAGTGTATGCTAGCCTTCATCTTTCTCTGTAACATTTATAGCATGCCTGCCACCGAAGTGGCTGCCAATGGAAGTCAGTGAGGTGTTACTCTGGATTTTTGCCGGAGATCAAACCTAACCTCTCCTCTTTGTATTAACTCTTAATTCATAGACACAAACACCCTCGGTGGGCAAAGCAAAAGGCACATATGTGGCTGAGCAACAGAGATGGATCGACAGGCGCCTGAAACAAAGTTAGCCACATGAACGTGACACATTTACCAGGCAGCAGCGCTCACAGGTGGGGGGTGCGGTGGGGGGGTTGTCCCTGACCTGTCAGCCAGCCATGCCAAAGTACCTATAGGTGCTGGAACTAGGAGTGCGGGGGGATGCTGCCGCACCCCCAGGCTTGAAGTGGTTTCCACTATATACAGGGTTTACAGTTTAAAATTCCACCTTTTTCTGCAGGGTGTTTGCATTGGATAACTGAGTTCCTGCCAAACTTTGTCCCCTTCGGGTGGGACGAGTGGAATTTCAAGGCTGCAAGAGCATTAAGTTTCCCAGTTGAAAGTTATAAACTTCTGGCACGACGTAGCAACCTTTTCCAGTCCAGGGAGCAGAAGGGCAGATCTTGGGTGGCAGCTTCCTTGGGGTAGTATCATTCTCTGAGAGACCTTTCCTGCGTCAGTTCCACCAAACAAATTTGCAGGTGACCAGGAGGAGACAGTGCAGCAGCCATAGCTAGTGAGGAAAAGCGTTCTTGTTACTTTCAGCTCCTGTGGAATCCAGCTTTGCTAATCACTGCTCGTAACATAGGGATCATACCTTTCTTTCCGTGTGCTGCTTGGCTGCAGATGAAGAATGCTACAGTTTAACAAAGTGGCATTCAGAGTCAGTGGTAACTATAATGCGACCCGCCTTGACATTACAATACCAGGCAGGATTCACTCTGGTTCAGTGAGCTTTTGCTTCAAGGCAGACAATCTGATTCTGGAAAGCTGGTTTCATGGTTGTGTGTGAGCCCAGTCAGATGTCGCAATCAAACGAAAGGAGCTGCCCAGACTCACCCTTATTGCAAATTCCCACTGTGCCTTCCCGTTGTGGTTAATTGCGTTTGTTAAGTGTGGCACTCTCTGGCTGTACAATTGTTTGCTCTTTTCTCTTGAGGAACTCACAGGGTAGCAAGGCTTGGTCTGCGCTAAGCATCAATCCCCTTGGGCTGTTTTGGTCTGAAACACCCCTTTTCCCCAGCCCAGATTGGGGTCCCATTTAAAAAAAATCTTGGCGGTGAATTTGAATTCCACAAAAGCCAAAATACCAGCTAGGTTCACTGGACAAGGCAGAGAACAAGGGTCAGGTGACCTTCTGGGGTACTTGGGAAGCTCAAGAGGCCATCTAAACCCTCCACATTTAAACTGCATGCTAACAATATAAAGGAATCTGTACTCTCACCAAAGCATGAATTGTAGATATCATACCAATCAATAAAACCCTTTTTATAATTGCATGGAATGTGTTTCAGGAATGCAAAAAAGAGAGGCCAAGTTCTGAATGTCTGGATGGCAATTAGAGATGGGCCTGAAACAAACACTCCAGAACTTTATAAAGGTTTAAGCCTAAATTTTCAAAAGTGACTAGTGATTTTGGGTACTGAACATGAGATGTTAACCTTCAAGGGGCGTGTTTTTTCAGAGGGCAGGACCCTCAACGCTTGCTGAAAATCAGGAAGTCTCCTAAGAATCTCAAGTTGGGGTTCTAACAACGGAGGTGACCAAGATCACTCGTCATTGTTGAAAAGGGAGACCACAGAGTCCAAACCCAGATCCTAATTTTACAGTCAATACCATGCTCCAAACACTCCTGAGCTTCAGGAGTTTTGAAAATGCATCTCTGGATGCAAATTTTGCAGCTTGGATCCCTCTTCCGTGGTGACTGGCAAGCTCTCATCTTAATTCTTGTCTATTCTGAAAGATTCTGGAAGGGGGCTTCTGGGCGGAGGGGGTTGTTACTTTAAACAAACAAACCAGCAGCTACCCCAAAATTACGAGAAGCCTGCTGACACAATCACACCAGGTACCAGATCTGCCACTGGGCTAAAAGGTCAGATAGTCAATTAATGCAAATCATGTAGCACCACTGACCTGTCTGGAAAGTGAGCCATGGACAGTGCCCTGGTAAAGGCTTTCTGCCAGAAGCCCCATTAGCCAGTAATTTTACTACAATAGCTCTTAGAGGCCCCAATGCACAATTGCTCTCGGTGCTGCATGCCCATATAGTAAACAGAGTCCTTGTTCTAAAGAGTTTGGGGGGGGTGGCATCACCCTCTCTGGATACCGCTAAAACATCCATGCACCCAGGGCTTAAATTCAGCCAGAACTGTCTGGAGCAGGGCTCTGTCAAATAGTTTCAAACCCATGAGGCAGAAGCCCTGAGCCCTGGCATGCCCCATGGGGCTGAAGCATGGAGCCCCGAGTGGGACGGGGCATGGGGGCGGGTGCTGGGAAATACTGTATGGGAATTTAAGTCTTGCCTGCACCCCTCACTATAGCCATTGGCTGAGGGGTGTTGCTTTCAAGCAAGGCATCAGAGAGGCAGTATGATTCACAGGGTAAGGCCCACCTTGATTTTAAATGCGTATTTACTGTGATGAGTAAACTCTTTTTAGGCACCACTGTATTTCTGACGCTAGGTGTCAGTGCTGCATGTCAGTTGCATTCAACTTCCTCTGTTTTTAAAGCCTGAGCTGAGATGGGAATGTTCTGCCCAAGTTTTTCAGCCCCAAATACCCACCCATCTGGCACCTCTCCGAAGCCCTGATGAAGAACACCATCCGCACCCCGCAGAATGGGGTAGGTTAAGGCCAGACCTGTGGGAGCTGAGTCTGCAGTCTGAAGTTCCTCCAACTCAACAAGAAGTCGATGGCAGAACAGTAACGACTGGGCACAAACCCCCAGCTGATTGCTCCATTCTCGGGAGGGTTGGAGTGGGCTAGAACGGGAGGGCCATCAAGCACTCAGGAGGAGGAGAAAGGAAGAAAGATGTATCTAGTAGAATCTAGTCTGGGGACGAGGCAAGTGTCTCCAGGGATTCTCCAGAATATTCATGAATCCGGGCTCCCTGACAGCCTTCATCGGCCCCATCCCATGGGAAGGCAGGAGGCAGATAGGGGGATCTGAGACACACCCACTGTCAGTGCCTGTTAAAATGAAAAAGGACCTTGGACCCTGCAAGGTTAGAGCAGATCAGAGGCCAGCTATGAGCTACAAGCCCATGAGCAATCCAGGGATCGAGTGATATAGACAGCTCCTCTCTTTTCAGAGGAGAAGCAGATGGGGTGAGGCGAATGGTGCTTCAGACCAGGCTCACCTAAGAAACAGGCTCTTCCTAGGGGGGGTAGGACGAGCCTGAGATAGAGTCAATAGATTCCCAGAGATTTCTAGGTTGGTCTCCCTAATGTACAGCCGCTGGCTGGATGCTGGCACACCACTATCTGGATCAGCTGCCTCCAAATGGGATGCCTTTCCGTGCCCGGCATCTCTCCATCCTTCCTACCTGCACCCAAAATCCATTGCCTTCAGGTGGGGGCAACCCCATGGCCCACACTGCCTCTTCACATGGCTTCCCAGGACCAGCTAGAGACGAGGCCCACAGGCACTTGGGTACTGCTAGCACTTTGAGCTAGCCCGCATGGTATTCCAGCAACCCCCTGGGAAGAACGGAAGCCCCTGGAGGTGGAAAATGATGGGGTAAGGGAATGAGAGGTGAGTCTCACCCACCAATGGGACCACTGAGCAAACACAATATAAGTACATCGGCCATCACAAAAGCCAAGATAATCCCTTCTGCACAGAATCTGGGTCAGTCCAGTGAAGTCAAAGGATTTCAGCCAGCGCTGGGGGCGGTCCAGGTGTGGAGAACTCCTGAGCCTGTGGGTACCCAGCGTGGGCCTACGTAGGAGCGGAGCTGTTGCAGCTGGAATAGTCGGGTCAGCCAGGCAGGAGGCTGCCTGGCAGAGAAACTGGGGCAGCGAAAGCTGTAAGGAAATGCTGAGTACCAATTGCGTTGACACAGGTGCGCAGAGCCCAGGTTACACAAACAGCAGATGGGAGATAATGGCAGTCTCTCTCCTGCAGCTTGCGCCACGAGGGGCTGACAGTACCGGCTCCATGGTGCAGGAAGAAGGGAACAGCTTGCAGCCTGACCCAGATAAGGAGAGAGACCTTTAAACAGGCCAGTGCCTGACCACACTGGAGCTCAATATACTCCTCTCTCTCTCTGTCTAGGAGTTGGAAGGAAACGTGTTCATCAGGCAGCACACGTGAAATTCGAGGCTGGGGTTGGCCGCTCATATTCGGAACTTTATGAGCGCCATGTCCAGCGATCCGTGTCTTCCTCATGTCAACTGATTTTGGCTAGCCTTGACTCTTCTTTGCACACCCCGTTACCATATGAGTTTCCCCCCCACCAACTACACTGCTCTGTTGCTTCCCTTCTTATCGGCTTGATCATCTACTCTGGTTGAATTCCCATCCCAATCTCCAGGCATCTGCTGTTGTCAGGGTCAGATTAAGTCATAGGCACTATAGGCCAATGCCTAGGGCCCCAGTGCTTGGATCAGTGTCAGAATCACAATTTTCATTAAAAGCGAAACAAAACGTTTCTAGCCTTCGTCGTTGCAAAGAACATCCCGAAAATATGAACCCAATGCCTGAGTATGCAGACAGCCTGCAACAATAGCTCTGAGAGGTGCGAACTGCCTCATGCATCTCAGTGGGGTGTTAGCTCCAAGACCCACTACACTGGGGGCTTCCTCAATGGAGGACTCACTGCAGTCAAGCCAGACCTTATGTTAAATCTCTAGCAAAGAGAAGGCCAGTGTGTGGGAGGAGAAAAGTGCAGCCGGCCTAGACCACCCACACACCTCAGTTGCTGGGGTAAGTACTGAAAGGTCCCTCTGCCTCTCTTGGGTTTGGAGAGGAGTTCCTGGTACACGATGCATGAGTGAATATGACGTGCCGTGAACCCCTTTCTGTTAGGGGATCATGCTGGATTATGGAGCTAACGGAGCCAAAGCAACAAGGGAACCCCACAGCAGGAACAGACCGGGAATCCGAAAGGCTCGGATTGTCACTAGCATGGGAGTTTCAGGGAGCACACTGGGTGTGGTTAAATGGGATCAGTCCCAGACAGTCCCTCTCCAGCAGATGCAGCCCTCCATGCACAGTTGTTCACATACAGTGTGAAGAAGTGAGGTTTTTACCCACGAAAGCTTAAGCTCCAATACGTCTGTTAGTCTATAAGGGGCCACAGGACTCTTTGCCAGTGAACATACAGTTCACATACAGTGACTGCTGGATTTCCAGACAAGTGGGAAGTATCAGTGACTCTCATCAGGTGCATGGTCCCTCCTCAGCTGGTGTTAGCCCAATGGGTCTCCCTGCTGACCCCCAACCATGTCTTATAATGCCCACTAAATGCACACATCTGTCTTTCCTCACGATCGTTGGGAAGCAGACAGTTAACAGTGGCTGTGTCCATGGCTTTGACGTAGGTATACACCAGCTGCAGTGAATGTGTCTGCACGCCCTGGGATTGACTAAACTCCCAAAGTCCTGCCATATGCTCAGGGTCAGCCCAGAGATGGATTCTTTGTGGAGAGGATCAGGCTCAGCATAAGCCCAGGGATGAAGTGTTTGTGAGGAGGGCTCTAGCGTTCTCTTCAGTTGTCCCAGAGTCCTAGCCAGGGCATTACAGCACACGCCAGGCTGTGCATATCTGGTCCTGGCGTTCGGCAAGTGACCCGACACCCATCTGCCTTCAGTCTCAAAGCCCTGCCAGAGGCAGCCTGCAATCAACCAGAAACATACCATGGCTCACTACCCATCCTCCTTCCTCCATAATAACATCCATTCATCCAGATCAATGGGAGTAGGGGGGCTAGGAATGGGAAACACACCCCCTGAAGCAGTGCGGGGAGCCCCACTGTCGTGCAGGGCACGAGCATTTGTGGGACAGTTTTTCTCTTGCAAGGAGGGCTGCAAATTCCTTCCCTTTCAGCTGCTCAGCACCCCCCTCCCCTTCCTGTGCTCAAAAGCTGCCCAAGTGCCCTGTACACACAGCTCTTTGTTCCCGGGTCAGATTTTTGCCTTGGAGCACCAAGCTGCCCTTCCAAAAACAACAGCCTGGCACCCTGGGACATCTGCATTGGAGGCCCCTGTCTGCTGACCCATCCCACACCCCCAAAGCCATCGAATTTGGCCTGGGGCGAAAAAGAGGGGGAAGAAAACAAAAATTAAGATGCACTGGGGTGGTTCTCGTAGACAGTGGGATTGAGTCACAGGCAGGTGGGGACTCTGCATATTCTGCTTTTAGGACCAGATCCTCAGGTGGTGTAAATTGGTATAGCACCACGGCATGCCACAAAGCCTTGCAGATTCACACCCAGCTGAGGACCTGGCCCGTTAACACCAACGGAGTGATGCTGATTTGCACCAGCTGGGGATCTGACCCACTGATACTAACAGAGCTCTGCAGCTTTATACCAACTGAAAATCCACTGGAACTTGGCAGATTAACCCCAGCCAGAGATCTGGCCCGTCGGCTCCAATGGAGTGATGCCAAGTTACACCAGCTGGGAATCTGGCCCTGAATATTCAACTTCACAAAGAGCTCAAGGACTGGGAGAGGGGCAACCCCCACGCCCCTGGATGGCCCGTCCCCAAGGCAGCCTCAGAAACATCACTGTGCATTTCCAGCTCCATGCATGTTGTCTGGACAAAAACCTCCATGCAGGGGGGAGATCCCAGCTTGGCTGGGGCTACTGTCCTGCCTAATCCACCCCGCGTCAGCAAGACTGGCAAGGGGGGGCTTGACTATCCCGCTTCCTTAATAAAACAGGATCAGGGCTTGCAAAGCAGGTCAGCGCTGGGAAAACACCCTGCAAACAGACTTCGCCCGGCGGGCAGCCCTGGCGAACACAAGCAGCTGCCAACTCCCCCTTCTTCTGTTCCCCCCCACCACCACCAAAGGCCACGGCTGCTACAAGGATTGTTGATTTCTAAGGGGCCTCTCCCCCACCACCCTCCCTCTGCAGTGGGCACCGACCCTTTAACAGCACCCCAAGTCACGCCCCCCCTTTTTATCTCCCAAAGGGGAAGGCCCCCATTGGGCCACCAGGCTGCCCAATCAGAAGTCTGTTGTCATGGGGGGGTGGAGTAAGCCCTTGGCGGTGGGGGGAAGATTTTTCACTCTGTTGCTGGGAGAAGGAGGCAGAGGCTGGTACGACAGGCTGCCCTGTGGGGTGGGAGCAGGCAAAGCTCCATCTATCCAGGGCAGGCTGTTCCCACCCACTGCAGGAAGAGGGCTGGGGGAGGCGACCTTTGTCTTTGCCTGGTTTCCTCGATCACCAAAAATAAAAATCCTGCAGTGCTTTTCCCTGCCATGGTGGCACAGCGTGCTATGGGGAGTGGGGGGTCCATCTTGGGGAACACAGCAGGGGGATTGTTAGAGGCCTCAGCAAGACACAGTTTCCCAATTGACCTCGGGTTTCGGACACCTCCCTTTTAGGGCACTCACTGTGAGCCAGGTTTTTCAAAGGTGCTGATCCCATTAACCCCGAGCAGTGCTGCAGTTACTCCACTCCCTTGCAACTCAGCCCCTCAGAACCAGATTTTCAGAAGCACCCACCACAGTAGCCAGATTTTCAGAAGAGCGCAACCCCTGTGTAGGCACCTAAATAAGGCCCAAGTTTTGCAAAGTTCTCAGCACCCAGCAACTCCCCCTGTGACACAGATGGACAGATTTTTCCCAAGAACTCAGCACCCAACCTGCATCTAGTGTGCTGAGCTCCTGTGAAAATCTGGGAAATATCTTAAAAGCTGGACTCCCTAAAAATCAGTGCTTACGTCTCAAAATCTTGACCCTGGCGATCAGCTGTTTTATTCTGGTCTTAAACACCCCCCAGTTACAACTTTAGACACCTCCTGGGTGCTCAAGGTTATTTGGGTTTGCTGTTTCAGCACATGCCATTTTTTGTTTATATCTATATTTCCCCCCAAGAAAAGTGCAAAAGACACAAGGAAAATCACAATGCAATGAGTAATCCATTTAAGATGATTAACACTACTGCTCCGATAGAAAAAATCACAGAGAGAGAGAGAGAGAGAGAGTCTCTGTCTATTTATCTAAGACCTTGATTCCACAAAGTTATTGTGAGACTACTCACATAACATTAAGCATGTGTGTAAATGTTTGCATAATCAGAGTCTGAGTCATAACAAAGGGAAGTGTACACACATACACACACACTGTCTATTGCTTTGTGTTTTTCCCTTCTAGGTTGGGTTTCTCCCCGGTTGAAGTTATCATACATATTTGTCACTTCTATCAGCCACAGGCAAAATTCTGCTCTTTGTTATGTTGGTGACTCTACTGAGGGGAGTTTGTTTGGACTGATACTTGTGCAGCTAAAATCAAAATTTGCAAACACGCAGGCCTGCCATCTGTAAAACTGGGGAAATAATCCTCACCTCACAAGGGTGAGGCTTAGTTCCTTACTCTTTGCAAAAGGCTCTGAGATCTTTAGCGGGAAGGTGCTAGAGATGAGCAAATTATTAATTGTTTATTATTATTAATAAGCTGTTGGTTGTTTGAATGTTGGGCGCCAGCAGTTCCTGTAGTTCTGGAAGAGGTAACAAACAGCGCAGACAACTTCCCTTAATAACAAGGAAATAAATAATAAATACTTTGCTCTGGTGACGCGCTTTTCGTTTAAGGCCTTCAAAGTTCTTCACCAACTTTCTCTCATTTTCGCAACACTTTTGGGAGGTAGGGGAAATATTATCCCCATTTTACAGAAGGGAAAGCTGAGTCATGGAGAAAGTAGATGATTTATCCTAGGTCACACAGCCAAGTCAGGAAACCAACGCAGGAGTACTGATTCCCAGTCCCCTGCTCGAACAGTTATACCCCCGCCCTAAGACAGGAATAGAACCCAGGAGCCCTGACTCCCAGTGTTCTAACCATTAGACAACCCAGCCTCACCAATGTATTTGGAGACTGCACCTGTACCTCCCTACTCCTTCCTGTACACAAATAAGTCTTCAATCAGTATTTTTGGAGTGAAGGGAGGCCGAAGGAAGGGGGAAGGAAATTCCCAATCTGTTCAGCTCTCTTTCTTGTCTCCCCTTTTGTTGAATCTGCCATCTGTCTCGCAGTACAGTACGCCCCGCACCATTCTACGGTAACAGCGCGCGTGCCATAAATATCAAGGCAGGCTTTGTTTCTGCTTCAAAGACACATCAAGACCCTCGCTACTGAGCCGTGCCGTGCGACCAAAGCGTTTCCCAAACGGGGGCTGCCGCCAGCTCGGAAGGCATGGTGGGCCGCAGAGCTCGCTGTGCTGTTCTGGCTTTCCCCTGTCCGTGCTTGCGTTGGGGAAGTCAGGAATCGGGTGGGGAGGGTTTGCTTTTCATTGTTTCCTCTTTCTAACCTGGCAGTGTTTCACTCTGACCCCAGACGAAAGGTAGTCGCTCACTGTGTGTCCCTGCTCCAGCCTGGGGTTTTGTCCTCTCCATGATACTAGCCCTGCTGCTGCCTTGCTGAGGGAGAACTGTATTCAAGAATGGGGCCGGGGGGGGAGAGGGGGAAGAGTCCCACTGCCTGAAAGTAAGTGTGTGTGTGTGTGTGTGTGTGTGTGTGTGTGTGTGTGTGTGTGTGTGTGTGTGTGTGTGTGTGTGTGTGTGTGTGTGTGTGTGTTGCCCCTGGAGATGGTGCTCCAGCTAACATCTGCCATGCCGTGCTTGCAGAGTTCAGGAGGAGAACGAGACCCACAGAAGGACCTTCTCCTTTTCCTTTTGTCTCTGCTGCAAACAGAAATGTAAATAAGACACAGGGGTCCTGCTCCCCCAGCGAGCACCAGAGAAAGGCTCCTGGTAACCCTCATTTCCAAGGGCTCATTTTCAAGGCAGGCAAAGGGTATTGTAGAGATAAAGGAAACTCTAGGGTTTTTCTCCTAGCACCTTTCACCCGAGGATCTCAAAGCACTTAACAAACCATAAATTAAGCTTCAAAATCCCCTTGTGAAGTAGGGAAATATTATCCCCCATTTTACAGATGGGCAGACTCAGGCAGAGAGAGAGTCAATGAGCTGCCGAAGGTCATACAGCAAGTCAGTGGCAAAGAACCCAGGAGGCCTGACTCTAACCACTAGTACAAACTCCCCTGCCTAGCAAGCCTTTGAAACGATCAGGGTGCAAGAAGTGGCATCTTGCCCCAGGCTCTGGTGTGGTAGCTCCTAGAGCCACTACCATGGTGCTTTTAACACGCTAGGCGTGGGCATAAGGGACGAAGAATGGATACCGGCCCTAAAATCGCTGGTCTGAGTGCCCAAACCCTGAGTGAGGAGAGGAGGAGTGGGGGACAAACATACGGCGAAAGCACTCACCAGGAAGGACCTGGGAGGCTGCTCTCAGGATGCTGATGTGACATGATGGCCCCTGAGCTGCTGACCCCAATATGGTGGCGCTGGTGCAGCTTAAGGCAGGGGAGGAAAGGTACATGCTCGAGCTCAGTGGGATAATGCAGGACAGAGAGACACAGGGGAATAAACAGCGACCAAGAAGGTAGGAGGCAGTGTGCTCCAGAGAGTACAACCTGACCTGCGGTGCGACCTTAGGTAAGTCATTTCACTTTTCTGTGCCTGTTCCCCCTCGCGTCCTTTGTCTGTTTTGATGATCAGCTCTTCAGGGATTTTCTCACGTATGGACAAGGCTTAGCACAACAGGCCCTGACCTTGGGTACTCGTGGTGCTACGGTAGAGCACATTATACCACCAAGCAAAGGCCTGGAAAGCGAATAGATGCTGACGGTCACAGGGACACAGCGACAGATAGCTTGGGAGGTCCCTAGACATGGGAGCAACAGGCTAACTGCCCCATTGGTTGTTGCTGTCTGATGGTCCCTCTGTTCCAGCACTTAGACTCCCCGTGGTGTGATGGATTCTGCAGATGTCCTCTCTCCTCCCGAGCGGCCCTCGCTTCAGTAAGCTGTGCAAATAGACCCTTTATTGCGGAGAAGGTAAATTCCTATTGAAATAACAGCCTACAGCTCACCCAGGGCATCTGGCAGCTCATTCGCTGGAGCTTTGATCCTGGCTCTTCTGTGCCAGCCAGTGTCAGGGATGCTCTGGGCTGGCTGCAGGGCTCCTAGTTGCATGGTTTCATTTGAAATGCGGGAAGGAGGCATTAAGTCAGCTCGCACTGGGCTTTGAGTAAACAGAGAGGGGACCAGGCCTTGCACTCCAGATCCAGGATTTGGAGCCCTGCAACATTCGGGGGGGTTCAACTCAGGCGCATCTCTTAAAAAAAGAAAGTGATGGGGTGGGAACAAGATCTTCCTTCCTAACTGCTTCTCCCCCAGCCATGCCTCTTGTTTCCCTCTACCCCCTGCATTTATGTCATGTCTCCTTGGCTCCCAGCTTGTCTTTTCCTCTCTTTATCCAGGGAGCTCCAACTCACCGGAGGGGAATCGGATCTCAAATGATCCTCTCTGCCAGATGGGTGGGGGGGAAATTGTCCTGGCCTGTGAAGCTGCTGAGTCAGAACAGGGCAGCAAGGACTTTGTAAGCAGCCAATTGCAGGGCTTGCCGGTAAGGGATCAGTTACACAGTGAAAGTGACAGAATTGTAACAGGGGCCCTGTCTGGGTCCTGTCCACCTAGGAGTTCGAACTGGGTTATAAGACCATTTCCCAGCGCGGTTTGCTGTGTTCCGCCATACGCTGGCCTTCCTCTCTTGTGCATATCTGTTGTTTTCTCCTTTTTCTCTTTCTTACTTATCCCAACTGCTCTGTTTTCCTGCTTCTCCCTTTAGTAGTCTCAAGCGCTAGAGCAGTACGTGCTGGAGGACAGTCCTGCGAGCCAACGCCAGTTATTATAGTTTATACCGACAGAGCGCTCAGCAGAGTACAATACACAAAACAAAGACAGCCTCTGCCCCAGAGAGTTTACAGGTTCAAGGATAGACACACAGGGGATGTCGTAGTATCTGAGCACCAGGGAACAGACAGCTTAGATCTGGGAGGGGCATTTATTTGGCTTTCCCTTGCTACTTATAAGTCATGTGTGATGAACGGCAAAGATGAGGTTCCTCTTTTAGAAAGGTAGCATGGCCCAGTGGATAGGACCGCAGAGAAGAACACAGGAGACCTAGGGTCTATTTCCAGCTCTACCACTGATCTTGGGGAAGTCACTTCCCTCCTCTGTTCTCCCTTCCACCTTTGGTCACCCTTGTCTGTTTAGATTGTAAGTTCTATAGAGCAGGGACTGTCTTGCACTCTTGTTCTGATCCAAAGCCCATTGAAAGACTCCCACTGACTCCAATCGGCTTCAGATCTGACTTATATGTTTGTAGACAACGGTGTGCCTAGGCTCTATTGTAATACTACCAATAATAGTTTCTGATATCACTGAAAATGAGTGTCATTGGTCATTGGCCTTTGAGTGCCAAACGTCCAAGCCACCAGGTAGCAAAGACCGTAGCACTTCATGCTAGTAATTATATAATGAGGGAGTACGACACAGTAGTCAGAGTGTGGGAGTGTGAATCAAGTGTCCTGCTGTGTGACCTTGGATAAATCACTTCAACTCTTCATGCCTCAGTTTCTCCATCTTTAAAATGGGGATAATACTGCGGCGGGTTTGGGAGGGTTGATTAATCAATGATTGCAGAGTGCTTTGACATCCTTGGGTGAAAGATGCTCTAGAAGTGCAGCATACCAGTAAAGAAAGGGGGGGCAAACAGTGTTTCTAACAAGCTAAGATTCCAGTGGGTTTTTCTGAATGAGCCCCCAGCTGCAGAACCCAGAGGTTAACAGAAAATGTAGGCATGCTGAGCTGTAAAAATAGCGACACTGTTTCACACCAAATCGAAATGCAAGCCCAGCGCTTCCGCCCCGCAGGTCCCATTCCCGCAATCAAAGGCCTGAAGGTAGAAAGTATCTGTTTGCTTTGGCTGTCTGTACTGCACAAATAAAGGGATATTCTGAATACACCCATGCACAAGGGCGTGGGGCTTTATTTTTGCTGGCAACAGATCCCTTCTTAGAATCAGTGCCCGCCACCACCTTTCCTCCAAAAATGTTGTTTATTCCTCCCCCTGCCAAAAAATCACCTGACATGATGTGCATCATCTGCCAGCCTCTGTCAGGCGCACTGTGTTGCATGAAGCATGATTACTGTAGACAGTACACTCCAGAATGACTCAACCTGGGTGTAAGTGGGCAGAACATGCCCTATAATACACTAATGTGCTCTAAACTGGCATCTCCTAACCTGATCCTGCCTATTCTGGCTGCCTCTAATCTAATGAGTCATGTCCTGACCTGATCCGTCATGCCCTAGAATGTCCTATCATGATCTAGCATGCCCTATAACATTCTAACTCTGCATGTCCAGACCTGATGCCCTATAAACCATACTGTACTAACATGTTCCAGCACACCCTAAGATTTCCCAGTTTGAGACATCAGCTGAGTTACTGAAAGTTTGTTCTCTCTGGGTGACAACAAGCGTACGTGAGTCTGTGGGCTGGACAGCTTATTCCGTTCCTTCTCCTATTTAAAATTACCCTGAACTTTTTTGTTGGCTTCTACCCAACCTAGAGGAGAAGCGAGCTTGTGGAAAGGCTGATACAAGGAGGATGTTCTCTCAACTGGTCAGAAGACCAGCTCAGTGGGGAAGATTTATTTCTGAGCGCTAATCCCCTCCTCTGCCTTCTGTATTCCCAAATTCTCTTCCTTCCGTCTGTCTTTGAATAGCTGCAGTTCAGGACCCAATAAAAAAAAAGAAGTAAACGAGAGTTGGGTGACTAGACCCACTGCACAGCTGGGAGTGAGCGTGCAGGTGCATGTTCACGTTTCCTCATGTTGGCATGTGAACGTGTGTACGGGTTTGTGTGCATGCGTGCGAGAGAGAGGTGTGTGTCACAGGCAGGGATGCGGGGACAGGAGATTGGATGGTCTAGGAATTCCACAGAAAAGAGTGTTTGTCAATCAATATATAAAGGAAAAACAAACAATCTGTGAACTAACAGCTGACGGACTGAAATCAGTATTAGTCATTTGGACGGGTGGGTGGCACTCAGGTACTAAGTTGACGGAGGCCATACAAGTATCTAGACAGATCGACCTTTATTTCACCATTTCTGCTGTTAATAGTAAATACTTTCAATATCAGCAGCACCGTCACCCGGAGCATTTCAATGCACTTTTCAAACATTAATAAATTAAACCTTAAATGAGTAGACAGGGGAAAAGTTAACCCTGTTTTACAGATGGATAAAGTGAGGCCCGGAGCGCGTGAATAACTAGCATGTGTGTGGGAGGGTTAAGAATAGAACCTAAGCATTTTCAACGCCGGTCACCTACTCTAATCACTAGGTCAGTGCTTCATCTCCGATAAAACTTCAACAAAACTTTGTTCACAATCACACGGGGTCAAATTCAAGCTAATCCCCTTGAAGATTTTCCCTGTTGGAACAGGAGGAAATTGGCCCTTTCAATAAGCAAGGTAGTCTATTTTCTGGCTCGACCAAAGCCTATTAATTAACAATGCCATGAATGAATCAGTAAGACCAGCTGCTCTGCTTTAGGTTCGTGCTTTCACTTTTTTATTTAATCATTTGATAGAATAGAAATAAACTTCTGGGGGAAAAGAGCATTGTCGGAGGAGAAATGTTCCCAGCACTAAAATAAAAACATCTCAGCTGTGCCTTGGCCTTTATCTGCCAGCTGGAGATGCCCTGGCACATAATACGCATTTGTTGACATTGTTGCATATTAAATATTCCCAGGGACACATTTTCTAGACGTCCCTAAAGGAGTGTTTGTATTCATACAATAGGAAAGCCAAAGGGAGCCTCAGTCCCTGCAGAGCTGAGTTATTACAGTGCTGGGCGCCATCATAAACACAAAGAGGACTGGCATTAGCACGTGTTTGTTGGACTCTCACCTCCAGGACATTTTTAAACAGCTGGGCTGGGTGTTCTGGGCATCAGGAATGGTCTGCAAAGCCTACTGCCTCCAGTCCATCTATTCAGACCTTAGCAGTGACCCGAGAGTTGTTTCCACCTGGTGGCTTGTCTGTGAAGAATGAACGGCTGGATCGTGGTCCCACCCCCTGCCCACAGGGGTGAGTATCACAAAATCCACCACTGCATTTGCACCCACCAGAGATGTTAAGGATTCAATGGTGCTAGAACTCCAACGTCACTCTTAAGGTCCACCCCATTGTATGCAGGTGAAAGGGGCCTGTCTGTTGGGAACCCCTGAGTAGCATGAGCATGGAGGAGGGGATAGCACCCAGACATGATGTGCAGAGAGATGTCAGGCAGCCGCCTGAACGCTGAATTCTCTGGCGTTGCTCGGCCTGCGTATGTGAATTCTAGACGTTCTCTGGCTGAGGCCCCAGTTCACTCCCAGGGTTGGTGTCAGTCTGTCTGCCACACGTGAGCCTGCTCTCCGAAGCAATCAGCATAGACCATGACATTCATATCTGCCTGTTGGGGGAAACCTGAACCACTCCTTTGCCTTTCCAGAGGACTTGGGAGGGACGGGACGCCACCAGCGACACTGCGTACAGGGCAAATTGGGAACCTTATCTTCCCAAAGAGGCCCCTGCTAAGCTGTGAGGAATGCACAAGGTAGCAAGGCCAATGTATTCTTAGTCAGAGCCATCTCCAGAGGCTGCATACAAGCTGGGTTTAGACCCAGAGTGGTAACTGTCTCAGGATGAGTAGGACAGGAGGACAAAGGCACCAACAGAAAGTCCTTGCCACCAGGATGCACATAGCACTCAGCGTCCCCATCTTGAGTCAAAGCTCCTGACATGTGTGGCTGTGAATACCCAGCACCTGGTTTATTCATCCCAGTCCCTGGCAATTTGTCTGTCCAGTTCTTAGCCTGAAACACTCCACTAATCAACTCACTGGAACAGCAGATCAGGGCCCAGAGCGGTGGCTCAGTAGAGCCTGACAGGTAAGGGCCTGACAGCTACACCTCAGAGTGCAAGAACCAGGCAAGAAACAAAAAAAACCCAACAATTCCCATGAGATTCACATTCTACTTGACACCCGCCTCAGAGAGGAGCACCACTGTAAGAGTGGCAGATATAAAACACCCTGTGGGGTGAATGCAGGCTACTTATGCTTCGGCCACTTCCCCTGCGCTATCACCACTGGCCAGCCCACCTCTGAGCTCTCTGAATGATTAGCTGTGCCTGTGACCCTGCACAGCCCAGGAGAATTAAACCCTTGGGCTGATCTGTGCAGGTCTCCTGTATGTCCTGTCCCCTTGACATTCCCCGCCAGGAGAGAAAGCCGCCAGCATGATCAGGGCTGGCCTAGTCCAGCAATGTGATGTGCAATGCAGCTGTTTGGGCTACATTTCTCCCCTTCCCCCCACCCTATCCCACTCCCTCCCAACCATGAAAGAGGGCAGGGCGGGAGGGGGGGAGAAGAATAACTCCATAAACACAACACTCCTCATGGGAGGGGAGGTGCTGAGGTCATCCATCATTGGCAGCCCCCACAGCCACAATCACTGCAGGAAAGACACTGAGATAGGATCAGAGAGCTGCTTTCCCTACTTTCAGGCTGGCTCAGTGTGGGACATGCCCGGACTACTCCCTCTCCCAAAGAGGGCTATTTGGGGTAGGATACAGGACGGGGGGCGGGCGAGGGGTTGTCATTAGCTTGTTTAGCTTTGACAGATTCCTCCGAATAGGGAATCAGCATGCAAATCCCCCCGGCTAGAGATGCAAGTTCTGCCCTGACCTGTGTAATGAACAAACAAAGAGAGGCCACTTTTCTCCCAAGCTCCCCCAGCCCCGCGAGAGACAAAAGGTGCAAGCTTAGCATTGCCTGAAAGGAGACACAAAACACAACCTCCCCCTCCCCGCCACCATTCCCAGTTCCCCCCACCCCTTGCAACATCCCCCACTAGACAGATGGCAACAGTCGCCCCCAAACACCGGTTGCGTGCCGCAGGGAACGAGCCCCTTTTATCCCACAACAGGTCGTAAATGAGAATGCCGCAGACAGGCCCCGAAGGAGCGCCTGGGGAGGGGGAAGGGGGAGTGCTGTCAGGCCACTCGGAGGGAGACAAAAAAGCAACTGAGAGTCACTCCCAAGGGAGCCCATCTGTCAGTCTCGTGGGGCTCCCTTGACCACGTGCTCGCAGTGTTCGTGCGCTCTGCCACTCTGCCGGCGCAAGCCCGTCACCCTCCGAACGTTCTAGGGATAACACTCTGGGCCTATCCAAGTGTTTCTTTTCCATGGATCTCAAATACTCACTTTACAGGATCTCCCCCAAACCTACATGTGCCTATTTTCTGGTGGAGAATAGAAGGATTATTGTTTATTATGTGTATTACGGTAGCAACAAGAGACCCCAGCTGAGATCAGGGCCCCACTGAGCAAGGCGCTGTACAGACACATAGGGAGAGACAGTCGCTGCCCCAGAGAGCTTACAATCTAAACAGGAGAAAAGGGTGGGAAGGGAAAGACACAGTCCCATATATGATAGATGTGTGTCACTAGCCTCTATTGTCCGTATTACAAAAGCACCGAGAGGCCCGCGCCAAGATCAGGGCCTCAAGCTAGGCGCTTTATGTACACAAAGTAAGAGACACTTTCCGCCCCAGAGAGCCCTCCTAGCCTGAGCAGGAACACTGCTCTCTGAGCCCAGCCCTAGCCCACCTCTGTCATCGGCTGTTTGAGCGCGTCCCTCTGTTTGGAGGGGGAACGCCACTTAGTGCCATTCAGCCTCCTTCATGCAGGCTGAGGCATCGAGTGACGCAAGGGAGAAGGACGCCTCCCGGCTCCATTGTTCTCTGTGGGAAGTGCCCATGTTTCAGGAAGCGTAATGGAGACAGTCGCCTACTTTCTTCCAACCTGGGGACATTTATTATATTTTTTCCTCCCCGTTTTTAAATTTTTTTAATAAGAGAGAATTTGCACATCTCAGAGCCTCCGGCCACAGCCCATGTTTTGTGCTCTCCACCCCGTGTGGCTGTGTGAAAGGAAGCGAGCAGACAATGAGCTGAAGGAAGGTGCTGTGTTGTTCAGTGGCTGGAAGGTTTTGCGGTTGTTCAGGGGGGACTTTTTGTTAGCATTAAACAGCGCTTCAGTCTGCTCGGTTCTGATCTTGGAATTCTTCCAGCTAGACCAAGCCAAAGGAAAGAACCGAGAAAGAACACAAAGCATTTACATTAGCATTAGCATGTAGAAGAGAACAGGGTGCGTGGGTGTGCATCTCTGGTGTATATGTGTACACATATGCTTGTATCTGCATAAATATAACTGACCCTCTTAAAGTCATATTTTCCACAGCTCAACTTCACTCATAGCAAGGTTTCTCTAGAGCCAAAACTAAAAACTGGAAACAAATTAGTTATTTTGCGTGTCACAGTACCACCTAGCAGCCCTAGTCATGTGCCAGGACCCCACTGTGCCTAGGTGCTATACAAACACAGAACAAAATGACAGTCCCTGCCCCAAAGAGCTTACAATATGGATTGGCCATTTGGCTTTGACCTACTCAAGCTCACTGTGTGTACGCACACTAGAGTAGGCACCCAGCTGCTAGCTTACAAAGGGGCACTGAATGGAGGATCACTTAGGGAGAGGTGCAGCGGGAGACCGGGGCCAAGGGAGCCTTTATAATGACTGTAAAACTCAAAGGATTTGTAAGAACAATAGACATGGCCCCAAGTGCCAAGTCAACACCTGGATCTGGACTTCTGTCAATGTTCAAGCGAGTGAGGGATCTGGTTAGGTCCATTGTAGACACAGGACCAGATGCAAAGTCTGGGTCACAGTCCAGGCTTGTCCCAACTGTGATGAAATTTGGTTCAGGACCCATCTCTAGAGAAAATACCAGACATGGGGGGCTCAATTTGCCCTCAACGCTGAGCATATTTGGTCCCTTCAAGGAAACTGGGGGAAGCCAGCACTATATGTATGCATGGTACAGGAACTACCCGGTGGTCTGTGACGTTCAGGAGGTCTGGCTAGCTGATCCCTTCCCTCCATGAACTCTCTGACTACGGCACAGTCCTTGACCGCCCTTGGCATTGGCCCTGATTCCAGTCACTCCTGCTGGAATTAGACAAACCTGCTGTGTGCACCAGTCGACACCTCCGTTTCCAGTCGGAGAAAGCTCTCTTGGTGCAAACAGGGGCTTTGCCCACCTATGCTAATGGCACAAGGCACAGCACACGCACTGGGATTCTGCTGATCTGGGTGAGTCTACACCTCTCTGTCAGATTCTGGAATCTGTTCTCGAGGAGACAGGCAGTGTGATTCACGCACTTTTATGATCCTGGAATCTCCCGGTAAAACACCGCCCACTCTTAGGCAAAGAGTGGGCAAATGAGGAGCGCTGAGCCTGCACCAGGCTTCCTCTCCTCTCCGCCCCCATGCCTTGAGGAGGCAGGTGTTGCAAGCCGGCTTCAGGCCGCAGCCCCGTCTCCCCAGATACAAGAGCTCACAGCTTCACCCACGCTGCTGCCTGATTGGCCTCTGCAGCGCCAAAATAGAGAGCTCCCTTCCCCTCTAACCCCAATCAGAAAACAAAGTGCAGGAAGCACCTGGAGGCTGAGTGCCTTCTCCGGGAAACAGCCCGGCTAGGGCAGAGGGCCCTGAAGCTCTTAGTTTCACTTCTGTGTCCCCCCCCCGCCAGCTGCTGGAGGGGAAAAAACAGAACAAAACAGCTGACGCCTTCGCCAGCAGCCTGCCTGGGAGGATTAAACCCCCAGCAACAACGGCGAAACATTCCCAGCCCAAACGTGCTTCCTAGGGCCAGAAGCCAGGCTATGCGCCCAGCTGGAACCCCCCAGGCCAATACCACAGTCATGGGGAAAAGCTGGTTACTGCACTACCTCCCCAAAGACGGCCAGATCTGCAATCCTTTCACTCCCTGTATTCATAGCCCAGGAGGGTCCTGTTCAGTTCTTCATCTTTCCAAAGGAGCAGAGCAGTGGAGGAAAGATAGTCTTGTGGTTAAAGCATTGGATTGCGGACTTGAGAGAGCTACGTTTAGTTCCTTGCTTTACCACAAGCTCCCTCTGCGTGACCTTGGGCAAGTCACTTATCCCCATTTTACAGATGGGGAATTGAGGCACAGAGAGGTTGTTTCCCTTCCTCACAGGGGAATTTATGAGAATAAACGAATTGACATTTTGTGAGGCTCTCAGATACTATGTATTGTGCATGGACAGTGTGTTAGGGCAATGGGACCCTGAATGCAGCTGCTAGGTGTTTCTGTAGTGTAAATAAGCCATGGGAGCCACAGAAGTACATAGATATCAATAAAATCTTAAAATCTACATTAAAAGCCCATTACGAGAGAGAGAGAAGGAATTTACCCTTGTGCTTTTGAATGCTAGTTTATCTTCCTCATTGCGTGCTAGCTGCTGTCCTCCACACCAGAGGTGGCTGCATTTCAGCGCTGAAGTGATTCCTATGTGGAGATCACACACAGAGAGCTCCTCTATGTTTGAGCCCTGAATTTGTCCTGAAGCGCTTAACCTTATCCCCCTCTCCACTGAGCTGAGAGATGCCAGGGAATTAGCAGCATGTACCCAGCTAGCAAGAGTTATGAACTGGCCTTCCTCATTGGAGGAAGAAGTTTACAGCCTGGTTTTTAAGGCAAAAGGCTTAGCTCTCCAGTGTCAACGCAGAGGCGGGCATACGCCCTTGTTTATGGAAAAATCCCTCTGTACAAAAAAAACAGACGCAGGAAGCGTTATTGTGGATTTACAGTGACACCCACCCCAATAAGCTTTGGTAAAAGCTGAGTCCAGATTTCTGCAGGGAAAAGATTGCCCTGATTAAACAGTGCCTTTCTTATTTACTTAAGATCTTTTATACAGGCTGCTTCAATCTGGCAGGGGAGGAGAGAGCTGGTTAACAAGGCCCTGTTGGTGCTATTGTAAGATGTGCAAAAAGCACTGTTCCAGCGGAGACAGGTTCAGCACAGCTCCTGCCAGCCTTTTCCGGCTCACCCGACAGAGCTATATGGCCTGCATAGGGCCATGTGGGTGCTTGTTCAAGCCTGGTCTATAGATACAAACCGCATCCAGCCACCCACCCAGAAAAACAGGGAGATCCCCACAATAGTTTAGTCTGACAAACTTCTGCTATAGAATGGGCAAAATTCTCTTCTCAGATCTCCTCTGTCTGTCTTCCTAACCGCAAGGATCTCTCAATAGTGTCAATGAAAAAATAAGAATAATATTGATTCAATTTAAAAGAAACTCCACACCAAAGGGGGACATACATTTAAACACACAATTTCAGCTAGCACTTACACACGGCTTTTCATCCACAGACCTAACGGTGCTCTACAAAGGTGAGTTGTAGAGAGAGGTTAAGTCACTGAAATGAACCCAAGTTTCCTGACTCTCAGAGCAGTGCCCTAGCCCTGGGACATGAAAGAATTCTGTTAATGAGGGAGACAGGTTTGGTCTAGTAGATATGGAGACCTGGTTTCAATTTCCAGCTCTGCCCCTGGTTTGCTAGTGACCCTGGAAAAGTCACTTCCCTTCTCTGTGCCTTGGTTTCCCCTTCTGTAAAATGGGGGTAATTATACTGACCTCCTTTGTCAAGTGCTTTGAGATCTCCTGATGGAAAGCGCTGTATAAGACGTGGTATAGTGGGACTGAAATGCTTTCCTGAGTCTCAAAAGGCCAGGGGGTAGGTGAACACATACACAGTTCATCTTTGCCCACGTTCAGTTTCAATTGCTAAACTCCATCAAAACATCCTTTAGATGGTCCCAATTTTAACCATTCTACCAAAAGGAGAACTGCAAAGCAGATACAAATATTTGAGATGAATATACTGGCTTTTTAAAGGGCAAGTGTTCCCGTGTGAAGTCAGGTTGCTGTGGAAGTATCAGCCACGGCTTACTAACACTCTGCAGCGTAAAGGTGTATTTTTATCTTGATTGCAACATAAAATGGAGTGAGTCACCATGTCACCTGAAAACTCAGAATACGACCTTGTATAATGGTGATGAATGCAGTTAAGTCATTAAGAGGGCGGACATCTCACTCTAAATAGAGCCCTTGAACCTACATACTCTTAGGAAATCAGCAACTGAATAGGGCAGCCATTCTTCTTTAAAACCCCTGTTTCATAAGCAGTGGGCAATTAAAGGTTTAGTCTACACTTCAAACTTAGCTGCAGCACTTGGGGGAGGGTGTGTGTGTGAAAACTTCACACGTGTGTATGCCCTACCTATGCTGACCTAACCCCCAGTATAGACATTAGACACAGCTAGGTTGACTAAAGGACTCTTCCCTTGACCTAGCACCTGTCGATCAGGATGGGGGAGTGGCTACAGCAATGGAAAAACACCACTGTAGTCTGGGCCCGTGCTCCAGGGTTACAGCAGCAGAGCTATGGCCCAGCAGTGCCTGTTGTGGAGATATGGCATAAGTGTTTATTGAGGGGTGACTTTCAAGGGAAGCAGTGTCCGTCACAGCACCTATGCTGACCTAACTTCTGTATCATGGATGCAAAGAGTTCTCTCCTTAAAGAGGTACTGAGGTAGTAAAAAACAAATGGGAAGAATCCACTTTATCTTCCCTTGTGGGGGCCTTATTTATACTGATCTGAGGCAGGTGCTATTTTGTGTTGGTGCTTTGTCATTACCTTAACTTTTTAGGGCAGCAATGATCTTTTGATCTGTTTGTACAGCGCCTAGCACAACAGGATGTGGGTTTATGACCTGTAGTCCTAGGTGTTACCACAATACAAGTAAATAACAGGATCCCATTCAAAGCCCACTGGTGTTAGAGACTTCAGTGGGTTTGAGATAAGAGTCAATGGGAGTGTCTTATTCGATTTCAACGGGCTTCGGATTCCATCCTGTAACAGGGGCAATTTTAACCACACCACAACCAGCCTCTTCAGCATTCCAGCTTGACTCTCCTCCCTAAATACCACTCTTACAGTTCCTTGCAGGAACCATTCCTTGAAAATGATGTGCTGAAGAGCCACCTCTCAAAAGGACAATGAATTGATAGTATATACTGGAGACAAGTACTGTAGGCCCTGAATCAACTCTAGCTGCCATTTTCGTGACAACCCCAGATCCTTCAATGGACTGGAGTCACTGGATCAAAGGTTTTTCTGGCCAATGATCTCTCTCAAGGACTTCTGTCAGAAAGCGTCTACTGGCTTGTCCATTTGGAAGGATGACAGCGAGCTTTAGGGATAGTGATTTATGGAACATTGTTTACTTGGGATTGCGCAGGTACTCTGTAGGCACCATGTAGTTTGGGATCCTCCATAGCCAAGGGAGGGCCATTATTAGACATTTCACAGTGGCAGGGAGACAGATGTAAGAGGACACCTCATCTCTCATTCTATAATTCCATATTTTTTTAACCATAGTGGAAGCATCAAAACAGAGGTTGAGGAAGCTATTCCACCTCCATGTTCTTTATGACCCCTTTCCTCCAGCAATGGAAGGATACCCAATTGACACTACAGTGCACCCTGGATGGGAACTGGTGCCCAATTCAAAACCTCACTGATATCTTGTCACTGACTTCAGCATGCTGTAGGTCAGCCCTGGTCCTTTTTCCCCCCTAGAGTTTTCGTTTTTTGATTTTTAAGATCAGAGCTCAGCACATTGAGGGTGAAGCTCTTTTGAAGCAGATCTTTTTCACATGTGGATTTTATGTCTGTGCACACAGTCTTTAGTGCTCAGTGTTTAGGTAAGACCATAACGCCCTTTTGTGAACAATCCACCAGCACAGATGAGTTTCTCAGCACAACGTAGTTCTTCTGAATTGCTACATTTTTATTAAAGTAACAAAAGTGTACATTGGTCAGTGAATCTGTACATTTTGTATATAAAAACACTACTGTACAATTAGTATTATTCCCTCCCCTTCTCAAAAAATAGCTTACAAACTTCCTACCATTTTCACCAAATACAAAGCAGGTCCCGCTCAACGGTCCAGCTCGGTTTTTAAAAAACAATGAAAGAGGAGAAAACCCAATAGACACTACGGTACAGTTCTTCAGCTCTGCAACAGGCTTGAGAAGGCAACAGAGAACACACTTCATTCACAGCTTTTACGTGTAACAAGCTACAAAAAACTGATTCTGTCTGAATTTGGTTGGTTTGAAAGCAAACAAAACTTAATACTAAATTCCTGGCATAGAGTTAACAGCATGAAATTTGGCAGGATTTTCTTAAAGAAAAAACCAAACCAAAAAAAAAAAAAAAAAAAACCCAGAAAAGAAGGGGCTTGATTGGAACAATGGTAGTGTAGAAATTTGTTTTTTTCAAAAGCACTGTTTTTAATAGGAGAGAGGGCATGGAGCATATAAAGATAAGATTTGCATTCATCACACCAAATTGATAAACAAACCAAGTACCAGTATTTGGGAAGGGAGTGCAGAAAAGCGAATGTTGGTTTGTTCGGGAAACTTGATGAAAACGTATGAGTGAGAACTATCAAGACACCAGATAAGAAAGAAGGATCCCACACAGCACTTTGAACCGATACTTTTCTTGGAAGGGAAATTTACAGTACAGAAGCATCCACGTATTTCCCTTCATTGTGATGAAAAATATTGCACAATTCAACTCACTGTCAGCTCACAAAAGGCTCTAGAGTGCTTCATTCTAACTTCTGCTTTGCTGACAAGAGAAGTTACAGCTGGTGTGATGTAACTTCAGCTTTACAAGTCAGATCTCTTTAGTGAGAATTAAAACTGCGTGGGGGATAAATACAGGCCATTGGGCCTCTAAACGATATGCTGAGTTTTCCAGTTCAGGAGTTCAAATGCTGGTAAAAACCTTACAAAAGCCTGAACCCAAGTTTGCACATGGGAAGCGATCAAAAACAGTTAATTATCTTTTTTAAAAGGGGGTCGGAGGGGGTGGGGGAAAGAATTGTGGCAAAGAGGAATCCCCTTCCTTCTCCAGAGTGCCCAAGATCTGGAAATATATTGCACAGTGTCTGAGAACTTAGTCATAAAAGGCTAGGAAGGAACAGCTCTAGTTAGGCAAATCATTTGCCAGTTCAAAACAGGAAGGCAAAAAAACCCAGTGTGCTTTGAAACTAATCTGAGGAAGTTTCATTAAAAATAATGAGTCTTAAGTGCCTTGTGTTTTTAAGTCACCTCTTAAAGGGTCACTGGCAGGAGCTTCAGTTGGTCAGTAAAAAGGCAGTGAACAGACAAAGTCCTGGTAAAGACGTGTTCCCCAGCAGGTAGATCAATTCACATTGGTCTGGCACTTCGGCGAATTACAAATGTGCGTTGGGAACTACCAAACCATTTCAGGGCCAAATCCTGAACATTGGGCTCAGTCAAAACTGATTAAGGATCAGAAACTTTAGGCCACAAATTGCTCAGGCTTGCTGGGGGAATGGGGGAGCGGAGAAGTGATGAAATTGCAACCCCTTATCAATGTAATGGAGTAGGCGATTTTTTTTTTATCGCCAACAATCAAGGCTAGAATAGACTTCTCAGGGGGTCATGACACTCCAGTCAACTTGGGGGGGGGGGGGGTAAATTGTTTATATGATCTTTAAAAGCCCCACCCACTAGGTATTCTAGCCTTTTCATTCACAGTTGCTCAGCGCTTACTCCATAGTTAAAAATACTCTTTAGAAATGCTGTATTTCCCTCTACCCCGTTTGGCTCCTCCACCCCAAGCTGCCCAGACAGGCAAGCCCACCCACCCAAATTGTCATTCAACACTAATTAGGTAGATATTGGCTTCATAATAAAAACTCATAAGCTTGCAACAGCTTTAAAAAAGAAAAAAGGCACCTAACACTGCTTCGCTACAGAGCAGTGTCTGATATTTAAATTTGGGATTTTCTTGCTTTTTTAAAAAATATAAATAGCTCTTCATTTAAAAATAGATCCTCCAGTGAGGTATACAGTAGCCTAGGTCTTCGCAGTGTAAGAGCGCTAGGAGCATTTAGCTGGAGACAGTCATCATGTAGTTTTTGGAAGGGCTCGTGCGACCCAACATCATCTGGTTTTTACAGGTGAGCATCCCATAGGAGCTCACAGGTGTTGCCACCGCTGCTTCATACAAAACACAGATGGAGCCATCTTCACCGATCCGGTAAGACACCTCGTACGGGTCCACCCAGAGCGTGAGCTCACTGGGCAGGAGCTGATACAGCTGCTGGAGGTTGAGTCCGATCTGGCAAGCTGCTTTGCTGATAATGGGGTCCATTTTATGATTGATTCGGATGCAGCGATACCCAGAGCCTTTGAAGGGTTTCTCAGGAAACCAGTGATGTTTGTAATGCTCTGTAAGAAGAGAAGAAATTTCTAAGTGGACATGCACACCCTGCTGGAGCGAACTGGACAACAAGCAGCACTTGCAGGACACCCTTCATATAAAATAGTCTCCCCAAAAAACATGGAGGCCCATCTTAAGTACTTCGCTTGTTTACACATGAGCTGTTTGCTCTTACATTCAGAGCTAGGATTCTCCAGGCATCAGCAGAAGGAGCTTGTTTTAACCTTAACTATACCAATCTCGTCAGTCTGCTCTACTACTATAGGGAATGAAACTACAACTGACTACACGAATGGGACCCAGCAGATATTTTCCATCTCCTGATTTGTGATTGTGGGGCAGTACAGCAACGGCCTGCCTTGGAGCCCAGTTCATATGCATGCAGAGCTCTGGCTTGGTAGGGCTGGGGCAGTATTCCCGAACTCAAACACCAGGGTACATGAGCGATGTTTAGTTCCTCCGCAAGTAGCATCATGCATTTAGTTTTGGTAAACCACAAAGCCAGCTCCCATGTTGGTTTGTATTTGTTATCCTGACGTGTCTTAGTCCAGGAGATATTATCTAGTCCAACATCAGCGTGCAACAAAGACTAGAGAGGAATAAACTTCTAGAGGGGGTTGTTAGCAACAAGTTGAAGACACATTGATGTTCAACTGGAAATGGCAGAGCTGAGCCCTAATGTCTGATGGCCCAAGAGCAAAGTTAGGAAACATTTCCCCTGCCCACAAAGTTGGCCTGATCCAAAGCCCACTGAAATCAAAGAGACCCTTTCAGTTTACTGCAATGTAACTCAACAAGATCCTAGACACCAGTTGCTGAAACAAAGGGGTCCAACTCCCAGCAGCACAGAAAGATCAAGATCCTGTTTCCATCTGATCCCCTTACCCCAGCGAAGCAAGGAGCCACTTCCAGACCTGCCTTCTCCTGATGTAACAATGCAGCTGCCCCCCCACTCCCTCCCACCCAAAGTAGTTTCTTATGTTATAGGGACACAGACGGTGGGGAGAAGGACTGTGTTTATAGAGCTGTATTTGTGCCAAGGTGACGACACTCCTTTAACATATGAGTTTAACCGTTCACTCGTTAATTTCTCTTTCAAAAAAAGAAAGAAAAGAAAGAAAAAGAAAAAAAAAAAAAAAAAGAGATAGCCACAGTAATCCCTGTACTGTGTTACATCTTTACACCAGCTGAAAGGGGGGGAAGGGAGGGGTGTGAAGAAGCAAATGGCCAATAAATTCCTACAGCACCGTAAGCTTACGTGGCACAGAATGAACATCGGGGAGAAGGGGACCCTAAAGGCTGGGATATGGTGAATAAGCCCCCCCACCACACACACAATAGGGCACATGAGGGGGAGCCCCAAGCACCCAAGGGGATGCCCCCCTCCAAGGCACATGAGGGGGAGCCCCAAGCACCCAAGGGGGTGCCCCCCACTCTCTCTAGGGGGGCAATGAGCGTGTCCCCCCTCCCCTCACCTGTGAGCGCCTCCTGCAGGGCCCCGCTGAAGACCTGCAGCTGATGCTCGCTGACGCAGCCCCGGGTCCGGAGCAGGCTGGACACGAAGCCCACGGCGGCGGCGATCTCGGGCACCATGTCCGCCCGGCTACTGCTGGTGCTGACCCCGCTCCAGCGCTGGCTCATGGTTGGGCTCAGAGGGCGGCGCGGCCCCTTTAAGGCTCTGGTGTAGGAGGGGGGCGGGGGGGTGTCGCTGCACCGACCGCTCTCAGGCTCTGCGCCGGTCTCGGAGGGGAAACAGCGAAGCGGGACCCTTTATACCCCTTCGCCGACAGGCGTCAGCAGCGGCCCGGCCTCTGATTGGCTGAGTCTCTGCTTTGCTATGCTAATGAGGTGTGACCTCAGCAGGGTGGAAGGAGTGACGTGAGTGCGGGGAAAGCCAGGCTCTCTGCGAGCTGGGCTGGGGGAGGTCCAGGAGGGGCTATTTTTAGGGTCTGTCCTGGTGCTGGTGGGGGGGGCTGCAGGAGGAGGGGAAAGAACGGCACATGGCATGCCTGGGCACCGCAGCGTCTAGGGTGACCAGACAGCAAGTGTGAAAAATCAAGACGGGGGGGGTGGGGGGAGTAATAGGAGCCTATATAAGAAGACGACCCAAAAATCGGGACTGTCCCTATAAAATCGGGACAGCTGGTCACCCTAGCAGTGTCACACAGCTGCCTTTGCATTGTTACGAAGCCCTTTAGACCAGCGGCTCTCAACCTTTCCAGACGACTGCGCCCCTTTTTCAGGAGTCCGATTTGCCTTGTGTACCCCCAAGTTACACCTCACTTCAAAACTACTCGCTTACAAAAGCCGACATAAAAAACCAAAAGTGCCACAGCCCACTAGTACTGAAACATTGCTGGCGTTCCCTTTTTACCATATAATGACAAAATCAATCAGTTGCAATATAAACATTGCCGTGTATAGTATACAGAGTGGGATAAACAAGTCATTGTTTGTATGAAATTTTAGTTTGTATTGACTTTGCTAGGGCTTTTTATGTAGCCTGTTGTGAAACTAGGCAACTCTCTAGATGACCGCTGCCTACCCCCAGGGGTACGTGTGTACCCCGGTTGAGAATCGCTAATTTATACAAGCGACCATTATATGAAATTGACTCCCAGTCTTCTGTACTAGCAACTCTGTTGGCTTTTTGTCTGAGTTGTTGGACTTGCCGGTAGTGGGTTATTTTGCACTGGACTCCTGAACTTTGCTTGTTAATTTTCAACTAATGTCAAAGATGCCAGGAGCATATGGATAGAGGTGCTTTTTAGTATTTGCATAAATTTAAATAAATGATAATCCTCTCCGTGGGGAAAGGCATTTAGATGTTACAGAGATGGCTGTGGGCAAAAGCAGTGTTTTCTGGGAGGGTCTCAGAGCATTTAACAAATATTCTTCATTCAACTAAGCTTCTCAGACATCCCTGTGAGGTACCAGTGTTACGGACTATGGGTGGATTGGGCTGGCATATGTGAAGAGTTGGTCTTTTCCCCAATGACTGCTCCAGAATCTAAACTTGCATTAAAAATAATATTAAATCCAACATTTTCAACAGTGACTAGTTATTTGGGGTTTCATTTTTTAAGGAGCCCAACCTGACACAACTTCAGGCCTTCTCTCCTTCCTCGCCTGCTTTGATCAGCCACAGAGAGTTAACAAATTGACTGATATTTCAAAGGCTCCAGAGTTAATACTGCACAGAGTCAAGTTCCTTGTGTGTAAGTATCACATAAGACATTATGATCCCTAACACTTCATATTGACATTCTCAGCAGAGAGGATTTGAGGCACCAGGTGGGACAAATCAAAAGTGTTTTTATATTTTTCTTGTTAAAATTGATGTAAAAAAACCCAACCCATTTTCTATGCAATCCAATCTGCATGAGACCTCCATTGCAGAATCTGTGTGTGTTTGTGTGGAATCAGACCATTGTAGGATCAGGAGATACACTCTTTGCCTGCCACTGAAATGCAGCCATTTCTGAAGTGTAACACTATGGTAATTAAACAGCACACAGCAACATTCTACACAACAAATCAGGATGGGGGGAAAGTTTTAAAATCTTATTTCGGTTTAGAACAAGTTTATTTTAAAAAATTGATCTCCTATAGTTTTGTGCAAACCCAAGGTTGGTGCTTGCCCTAGCTTAAGAAAGGTTTGGGATCCGCATGTAAAAATGATCAGTGTTCACCCAATTGAGTATCAAGCTAGCCTGAAAGTGGAGCAAAGTAACAGCCGTGTCCTACCCTCCCCCACCCATCTGCCATTGCATTCATCAGTGGGTACAAGGAAGCAGGCAAATCTCTTGCTACAAACCAGATTTGTCCTTGTAGGCTTTGAAATAAATCAAGAGATTAAAGTCATTTAAAGGACTATTTTTTTAAATCGGTGACGCTTAAAGAAGCACATGGATGCAAGTGAGATAGAAGTAAGGATAGCGCAGGATGAGGTTATTTATATTACTTCAGTGCCTAGAGGCCCCCACTGGGATCAGGTTCAGGACCCCCTTCGTGACTGTGTAATGCCTAACACCCACACAATGTAAGGGCGCATCTATACTAGCGAGTTTTGCTGCTTTAACTATATTGGTGAAGTTAAAGCAGCAACCTCCTCTTCCCTCCCTCCCTCCCAGCCCCTGTGTGGACATAGTTATATCAGTATTAAAAGTGCCTATCGTGTATTCCAGTTTGGAAAGCAAAATAAGCTATACCAGTATAAGGCACCTTTATACCAATATACCTGCAATCCCACTCGGGCTTATATTGGTATAAATATATGGGATAAAAAAAAGTCATATTTCTAACTGGTGGCATTTTACTAATGTAACTTTTCTTGTGTAGACTAGCCCTGAGAGACAGTTCCTGCTGCAGAGTTTACAAACTAACGAGACAAAAAAAGATAAAGGCCGGGAGAAAGGAAATATTAAAACCCACATTTTAGATAAGGACTTTTCTCTGTAGTATTTGTGGTGTTCAGAATCAGCGAAAGCTATCATGATCGTCTGAGAACATTAGCTGTCTTCAGTGCTGGGCTCCGTTGGGCCAATGGCTCTCTTTACCATGGGACGAGCAAATAGGTCTGGCACTTAAAACTCAACCCACCGCGGGATCAGAACTGTGCTAACTACAAATGGATGTTTTAATATAGTTGGTGTTAACAATGGTCTTACAACTGTTACCCTGATCATGGGGGACACGTTTTGGTTTTTGTCCTCCCCCTTCCTCATCAACCAGCCAAACTATGTGATGACACCGTTTCTCAGTTCAGACCTGCTAAACCCTCTCTGCTACATCCCTCCTTAATCCTCAGCTCTTCCAGCAACCTTCCTGACTCTGTCATCAGCAATACACCGGCACGTCTCAGGCACTCGCTATTGTTCAGTGTGTCGCCTTGTGTGTTGGCCTTATCTAACTAAAGCCTGATCAACCCCCAAAATGTAGGTCACGCTAGCTGCATCACTCAGGGCAGTGAAATATTTCACATTCTCAACACCATAGTTAGGTCAACCTAACCTCCAGTCAAGACGCCGCTAAGTTGATGGAAGAATTCTTCTGTTGACCTAGCTACCGGCAGGTGAATTACCTACAATCAGCAGAGAAACCCCTTCCATTGATTTAGGAAGAGTCTATACTCCAGCGGCACACGAACCCTAACAGCAACGCAAATTCCCACTGATACGAATGGGAATCTGTGTGGGAACAGGAGTCTGGCCCCCCTCTGACCCAGTTTCAGGATGCTCACTTTAGATTGTAATCTGTTCAGGGCAGTGTCCTATGTGTTTGCCAATTGCTTTGGAAGCGTACAGCAAAAACAACATTATTTTAAAATAATAATTGAAATCAGGAGTTTTAATTTGGTTTCAAAACCATTCCAGCTAAACCAGTTTCAGATGTGGGTTTGGCTGGCAAGTGGGTTCGGTTATTTAATAAAAACGTTTTTAAAATCGGGGTTTGTCCACACTGATTAGCCAAACTAGATTTAAAACCGGTCTGGCAGGAAACAAGTTCACACTTGTGTTTTCAGACAGTGTGTGGCCCTGCTTATCCCAGCCAGTCAAAACAGATTTCAAACCGGTTTTGCTGGAACCCATGTTTAAATAAAGGTTAAGAGTTGGTTTTCAACCCACAGTCAAAGCCCAGCCTCAGCAGGCCAAGGCACCTACACAGGCCGACCATCTGCATGTAAAGGAAATCAAATACACTTTTTCCATAGTTCTTTAACGGGACAGCAACCCACCATGTATTATGTTGTCACTTTGTATCAGTACATAATCTTCTGTACTATTGTTGCTTGGAAACAGACCTTATCTCATCTTTATCTGCCCCAGACAACCCTGCCCATTTCACGCCCTAGTTAGTTTAGGCCTGCTCAGAACTGGTTTATCCATGATGGTTATAATGCCAGCAGCAACCTGTTAGCTGCCAACAACAAGGACAAATCAATGTAAATTTCCGGGTGGGGAGGACCGAGGTGGGCAAGGCCACTATGTTTAAACACAGCTGTAGGTCGTGAGCCAGTTCAGATCCTGAACACCAGAGACAGAGGTCACAACAAAATTCTGCCTATGTTGCAAACATCAAACCTCTTTTAAAACCACATGGTTGTGAAACCACATGGTAGCTGTCACCTAACTGTGATAAGTGCAAGGAAAAGGGTGGGGACAGAAAACAAAGCGCATCGTTGTCTCGCAGCTAGGGCCAGATTTTCAAGTACTCGGCCCCCCGTAGCTCAGTTCAGAACGCAGCATGCACCCAATGTGCTGAGCTCCTCTGAAGATCTAGCCGCTGGCTCTGGTGCCTAAATAGAAGCTCTTTCTCAAAAGCTGGTCCTTTGTGCTGTTGGTTTACTTAGATTTCGGAACATGATTCTATCACAGTGTTTGGCGTGTGGATAAGACATTTTAGCACATGTATTTCTAGGCATAGCACCAGCACAGTTAGACTTGGAATATATACAGGCCCATAAAACACGATTACAACATCTTTTTTCTCCCTGTCCACCCAGGCAAGAATGCATTTATATACAGTTGGGTGACAGCCATATTTCACAACCGTGTTTGGACGTGGTTGTTTCTGTAGTGCAAACAGCATTCCCAGGGGAGCAACTTCCCAGGGTTGCCCCTCTGAACTCCACTTTTCTTATCACCAGGAATTTTTCCCTTTGTAAAACATGCCTGACTTTTTGTGAATGAGGGTCTAGGCTGAGATACTTTAAGCAATTGATATCACCTTCTTACTGTACTCAGTGGAAGAATGGTGGTGATGGGGAACTGAATGAATTTTCTTCTAATTTTCTTAAGACTTCTGGGCTGATTTTCAGGGATGGTGGGCATCCACAGCTCCAGCTAACTTCAGGGAGAAAGAATTGTGGGTGAAAAATCACGTCCCATGTGCTGATGGTACTCTCCCTCACCTCATTACAGTAACTTATCTTAGAAGAAGCTGTGTATTCAAAGAGTGACACTGCCAGTAGGAGAACAAGCCCAGGCAGAAACACCCCAATGCAGAAATCTTGCCAGAGAAGGTGAGCTGGTGATCTCACTGTCTATTTCGGAGCTGGTTTCCTGTCCCTCGCATCTGGTTAAAGTTTTTCCACATCCTCTTTTTAGAATGCAGCTCCTCCCACCCCACCTTGCTTGTGTCAATGATTCACGTTGCAGAGCAAAACCGAAGGAGGTGGCATGGGCAGAAAGAAATGAGAGATCAGCCTAAGCAGCAAAATTTGGATCCATAGCTAAACATCACTGAGTTTGGGGCTTTGCAGATGTGGGGTTTTAGTTGGGCCCATTATAGAGAAAGCAGCTAGCTGCGTAGCCTGGACCTAGATTAATGACTTGGGAGATGAGGAGTGTTCAGATCCAGAGTCCTGGTTGAGGCCTTTCTCTAACAGCAGAGGAGCAAGCAAAAATTAGCATGATAGAGCTGGATGTAGCACTGGATGGAACAGAGGGAGGGCCAGGGGAGCAGAGAGAGAAAGGAAGCGCTGGGGAGATAGGTGAAGCAGGGAGCAATGCAACAAGACTTGCCCCTCAACACTACTTCACCATCATGCTTGACGAACTCTGCAAATCAATATATCTCTCTCAAAAACATCTTCCCACAGTTCCAGCCTCCTGCAAGCAAGATAAACAGCACGTTTCGAAACACAGACACATGCAGAAGGCCAGCAGTCCCCCAGGCAACTCTACCTTATTACAATCACACTGAGGCTTGCCACGTCAGCTGGCCTGCTCCTTTCCTCTTTCTGTAGAAAAGTCCCCTAATAAGTAAATATCAGAGGCAACTCCAACTAGAACACAAGCTCCGATTTCCCCTACCCACCCACTCGCCACAAAAAATTGGGGGACATTTGGATCTAGTACCCAGCTTCATTGTTAGTATGACAGCAGTGCCTGGATCAGGTTCCCAGGGTGCTAGGCACTATAAAGGCAGTCCCTATCCTAAAAAGTTTACAGTAGAAAAGACAGCCAACAGGTGGGAGGAGAAACTGAGGCACACAGCAGTGAAGTGGCTTGTCCAAAGTCTCATGGCAGCGCTAGGAACAGAACCCAGATCTCCTGACTCGCAGGACAGGTCCCTATCCATGGAATAACACTGCCCCGTTATTTCAACCCAGCTTTAAAATGGGCTGAACCATAACGTCCTGCAATTTCGTAAGAGTTCAGAGTTTAAATCCAAACCTCCCCACTCAGGTCCATCTCTTGTTTATATACTGATTGGCAGCACCTTTCCTTCTAAGGGATCGCAGAGTGCTATATATAGGAACCACTTCACACTTCCCTGAAATAAAGCCAGGTTACCTAAAGGTTGTTCTTTTCTTAGAAAAAGAGAAGTTAAGAAAAAAAAAGAAGAACACCTCCGACTGAAACTACAGGAGGGGAATTTGTAGGTGGTTAGAATGTAAACTACCTCCCCCGAACTGGAAGGTGGCCAGAGGACACCAGCGCGACTGAGTAGCTGCCAAAGAGGCAATAAACGTTGCTGGAGGATTCAGAGTATTAATGTGGAATAACATGTCGCTCAGCACCATAGCAACTCAATTGTCAGTGAAGAGTAAAATGGCAGGAATCACAGTAGCAGCAGTTGAGCAAATTTACCAGCTAGCTCAGAAGTGTCTGACACCCTGGCTGGGATAGGGTGGCTCCTGAGCGGGACACATTTTTATGCTGTCTGTCTTTAAGGTCTCCAAAGAATTGCTTAGACTAGAAGATGAACAATCCATAGGGGCCACTGAGACCCTGCACTAGGGTGACCAGACAGCAGATGTGAAAAATCGGGACAGAGTAGGGGGTAATAGGAGCCTATATAAGAAAAAGACCCAAAAATCAGGACTGTCCCTATAAAATCGGGACATCTGGTCACTCTACCCTGGATGCCCAAAAAGCCAGCAGGTAGAGCTCTTCATATTGGATTCTAGGGGACCTGGCTCTTGGAGACGTATGAAATCTGATACCTACGCGGAGGGGCATGGCAAATGGGGCAAGTGGCATATTTAATGCAGGACCGTGGGATCAGCTGCTGCCTGAGAGTCCGAGTCTGTGCTGCACCTCCAGGATATTCAACAAAAAGAAAAGGAGGACTTGTGGCACCTTAGAGACTAACAAACTTATTTGAGCACCTCCAGGAGATTCAGCGCACAAGGTGCAGCCCAGGAAAGACGAGCGCAGAAGTGGCCTTAAACCCTCCGAGTTCTGGGCTGCTCCGGTGCTTGAAACCACTCACGGCTGGTTTAACTTATGACAGCTTGGCACAGGCCAGAATCCTAATGGCACCGTGTGCTGTGGGCCTCCTCCCCCAACCCACCCCCATCTTGTCCTGCCCTGGATGTCAGGGCTTGCGATGGATGCAATGGCTGCTCTGCTGTTCCTCTGCTGTTGGAGGTCTTCCCCCATCCGTTGTGGGGGCTTTACTTGACCCCCGTATGCTGCTGGAGCAGTGTATGCGTGGTGGGGAGAATCTACTCCTAGATCAGAGACCATGGTGGCTGAAGCATAACAGATGGACAGACGTCAGGGAGAGGAGAGACAGCGGAGACGAGCGCCCCAAGAACAGACTCTGGCTCTGCCCCTCACTGCTGAGTGCAGTATGAACCTCCCAGCTCCCTGTGAAGAGAGAATCACCCACACAGACGGAGCAACGCTCTGGCATCCAAACCTGGGTGTGACCAGAGGGTTAATCCCAAATTTAGAAAGAGATTCTTCTAATACCAGAGGGGGTGGGTGGACTTGGAAAGAGGCCCTAAAACTAGTCCCAAGTGCTCCTCGCCATGCCTGGCACTGCCCTGGAATTCTTTGCACCTGGGCGAGGAGGGTGGGACAAGGGTTGCTGCTTGGATTCCTCCTGCCCCTGCATTCGGTGCCTTCCTATGGCACGTGGACTTCGGTTCGGCCAATACGCTGCATTAGCTCCCGCCTCGTTAATAGCGAACACAAAAATACAGCTGGAAGGCAGCAGCAGACACAGAGTTTGTGTTCTGTTAGCCCGATAGGAGCAACGCAGGCAGGCCTGGGGGATCAATCAGACTAAACCCCTCGAGGAGCAACTACTCTCTTAGCAAAATGGCTCGTGTGGGCTGGGATTGGCTCATTGTAAAGGAAGGGGCTATTGGCAAAAACGTCTGGATTTGGATTCTGAATCTGCACCGTTTGGATCCAGGCTTTTTGTTTGGACCCCTCTCTATTACTAACGAAGCACCTCAAAACAGCTTCATCATGAAGGACTGAACGTGCATTTCAGCACTAGCTAGTACATCAGTGTTGTTTCTGGGGACATTATATTATCCATATTAGAAGTGGAGTGAGAAGGGTGTTTAGTCTCAGAGTGTGTGCGGGGCGAGGGGAACTCTGAACCATTTACAATTTTCAGCTCAAAACCTTGGGACGTCTCCAAGGATTTGTTCTATTGCTCAATTCTGCACGTTGCTCCAGGCTCCAGGCTCACTTTACTGAAGCCCAGGAGCTTGTTACAGAGAGTTATTAGGGAAAAGGCACATTTGGAAGTGAAACATGTTCAAGTTAAACATGGCTTGCCCTGCCAGCTGCTGGATCACACACAGGAGCAGAACAGCCTGCTCCAGACCTTTCCCTGTGTTTCATCCCTACCTCTACCCCACTGTAGCTTGCTGTGGGACAATATGTTCCCATAAACAGATGATACTTTGCCAGAGAAGGGTTAAACTTCTCCCCTCTGAACAGAGAAAGTATGTACTTCCTAGGACAGCACCACTAGGCCAAAATGGACACAGCTTTCTCAGGCATATCTGAGGAAGGCCTTTGATTTCTTTGCTATATCTCAGGGCCCAGTTCTGCAACACTTTGAAGGAGTTGATAGAATTACTCATGCGGGTAGAGATGGCTCACATGAGTAAGGACAACAGGATCAAAGCCTCATCCTCCAGCTGAAGAAATCTGTTTGAGGGGCTTCCTTACTAACATGGCTGATATAGTTTATATTAGAGGGGAATTGATTTGAGGGAATAAGATGAACTCCCTGAAAAATAGAGAACCCAGAATCCTCCAGATAGTTTAGAGTCTTGCAGGGGATGAAAGGGAACAACTTGGCATGCGTCTACACCCTCTTCCCACCCCTCTACCCACCCCCACCCCCGCCCAGGTCTTCCTCAGCAACCTTGAACGCCCTCCCAGTGCAGAGCTCAAGTGATGAATATAAAAGTTGTCTTCACGTTGTTCAGCTGTGTGTCTCTGATGCTATCTGTGAGGCCCTCAGTGTCATCCACAAAGCTCCCAAGCCTGCATAGGCGCGGGAAGTAGGAGTGCGTGGGATGCTGCAGCACCCCCAGGTTTTGTGCCCGGCATCCCGGCCGCTGGCTCCGCGCCCCTGCTGCCCAGAGTCCTGGCTGCCAGCCCCACTGCTGCCTGAGGGCTCTGCTGCTGGCCCCAGATCCCACTCGGTCACTGGTCCCGAATCCCACCCAGTTGCCAGCCCCGGAGTCCTGCCCAGCCACCAGGTCTGGGCCCAAGAGCTCTGCTGCTGGCCCTGCATGCGGGGTCCCAGCCGCTGGCCCCGCGCCCGGGGTCCCAGCCGCTGGCCCCGCGCCCGGGGCTCCGCACCCGCCCCTAGCTGTGGCCCCCACCTCGACCGCCTTACCCCTGTCCACATCCCCCCTTCCCCGAGCCACGGCCCTGCTCCCGGCCCCAGCTCTAGGGGGCGGTGAGGAGCGAGGACAGGGATAAGGGCGGTGCAGCTCATCACCCCCCACTCCAAAAACTGTCCCAGCGGCACTGCAAGCCTGGGTAGAAGTCAATGCACTGCTTGCCAACCTGCCGTTCCATGCATACCCCTTAGAGTTACATCCCCACCACCACCCCACCCAGCAGCAATGGCATTGATGATTTCCACCCCCACACACACATAGAAAGCTTTGTTCCTGTGACAGTAAGGGGTGAGCAAAACCTTCTGGGCTGCAATATTTTGCTCTAATTTTGGTTGCTGGGCAGGGTGTGGAGGTGGTTGGGTTGTGTTTAGGGCCCGTGATATACAGGTCGGACTAGATGATCTGGTGGTCCTTTCTGGCCTCAAACTCTATGAAACACATCACTGCTGGTGACTGGCTCATGAACTCTGGTGACAGAGCAAAGAAACCCAGACTAGGGGTGCATTTCTTTCTGAGGCGTGGGAGGAACCCTATCTGGGCTGAAGGCAAAGGCAGCCCTAAGGAGATGGGGAACAGGTAACAGCAGCGAGGAGGGAGGTTGTTACAATCGACGCAACAGCTCCCAAGAGCTGGTTGCACCTGGGTATGTCTCCTTTGTGTTTGTTTGGATGCGGTGACATTCGTGTTGTTCCTGACAAGCCTCCCCACGACTCACATTACCCAGGCTGGACGTGCCTGGTCCAGAGGAATGCAAGGAACATGCTCTTGAATTCCAAGGCAGGAATCTGTGAAGAGCCAGGCTTGGTCCAAAAGCCTTTGGCAGCCACTGGCGCTGCTGCACTTTCTCTTTATAAAAGAACGGATGTTTTGGAGAAACTTTCCCCTTCCTGTGACGGGTCTTGGCTGAGGCTGCTCGGAGGCTGTTACTGTTCAGCTGCTTTGTCAGGAAGCCCTCATCACAGCCAGGATAAGGGGAGGCCACGTTGCCGAATCTGAGACGTCAGTGGCGGCCTTGGGAAGAAAATGGAGATGCCAGGGCAGACACTGGGAGACCTCCTGTGCTGGACCAGAACCCACCCTGTTTCCAGGCACCGTGAGTCCTGCCCTGCTTTTGAACCATGGAGCCCTCTGACTAAGCAATTCATTTATAAGGATTAGGAGGCCTTTACGCGTGCTCACCAAAGGGGCATGGTCTAGTCCTCTGAGCCCAGGACTGGGAACCAGGCATGTTTGCGTTCTTCTGAGCCCACTTGACTAAGGAGTGATTTGCCCATGGCAAGCCACTTGGCCTTGCTGAATGAGACCTGATGAGAGTGGGAAAAAAAAGTGAATTGCGCCTGTATGATGAGCAGAACCAGAGCCACTGGGTTTCTGGAGGGATCGATCTTAGGCACTTTTATGAGCCCCATCACCACAGTACCTGAGCACATCACCATCTATAATGTAGCCCCACATCACCCCTGTGAAGCAGGGCCGGGCTGTTATCCCCATTGTACTGATGAGGAACTGAGTACAGACAGACTTGCCCCAAAGGTCACACAGGGTGATTGGGAAAGAGCAGGAATTGAACGCCGGGTGTCCCAGAGCTCAGGCTGGTGCTCTAACCACTAACCCATCCTTCCCTTGCTTGGTGTGACCAGGGGCTCAGGAATGCCAGGCTGCTACATCACAAACTACAGCCACAGCATATAATGCTGGCCTCTCAGCATACTTAGGATCTTTCCTACAACTCTGCCTGCTTGCCTGACGAGCCTTTATTGCTAATGTCACAGCACCCGCTGGAGAAATGCATCCGTGCTGCTTGACCAGCCTTACATTTTAAAGGGACAGTCCCACACCAGGTGGCAGCTCCCAGCTGTGCAGCTAATTGCTCAGCCATTCTAGTGACAGCCATGCGAGGTGTGGGTGCCCGTGAGCCCTGGCAGCTCCAATTCCCCACCCTGTCCTGCTCAACATGCAGAAGGTCACGTCATACCAGCAGCTCGGGGCATCCGTCACTGGACCTCCTCTCTGGGGCTCCCGACACAGAGGTGGCTTCCTGAGTCAGTTGCTTGTAGGTGCAGTACAAACGTTGGTGTGGATCGCTAAAGCTGCCTCTCTCCCTGTCTGCCTTCACAACAGGTGAAGTCAGCTGGGACCTCTGGCGAGGGGCAGGGGGTCTTACGGGGACAGGACTCTGGACTCTGGGAATTCATTCCCCGCCATGGGCCTAGCATAGTCTAAGCCCATTGACCGTCAGGGCAGAGTGTCAGGCTTCTCTCTTTGCTCAGACCTTTTGAGGGGGTTGACATCTGCTAACTAGTTGTGCGTGCCTGCACCCTAAGATGGTGGCAGAGGACGTATTTCACACAGGAAGGAAGAATGCTGTTGTTTGCGTGTCTGTTTAGATACTTCAGGTTTGTGTTGCTATCACTCTGGGTCCCCTCTCTCTCTAGTCATATCTGGGGCCAAGGCTTCACAGGCCTACCATTTGGAGTAGCCTAACCATCCCTGGAAGAGTAGGCGTAGCTGAGTGGAAGATGGTGGGTACCAAACTGGGCAGTCCAGCTCTTAGGCAACTGTCTCCTAGGTTACAAGATTAGATTCTATTCCTGATTCTGCTGTCTACCTGTGTCTTACCACAGGCAAGTCAGGTCCTCCATCGATGCCTCAGTTTCCCCGATAAAATGGCAATAATGATAGAGGTTTTCTTGGGTAAAGTGCTCTGAGATTTATGAACTTTGGGACGTTTTGAACTACATAGCCAGTCAGCAGAGGTAGAGACTGGGAACACAGCTGCAAGAGTGTCCCTAGTGAGGCGACCCAGCATGCTGATTGCATCCCCCACAGCAGCCTCCAGCTGAACCGAAAAGTGTGCGCGCAGGGCATGGGGTGGGGGTTTTCATCCCAAGTCCCTGTAGTTCAGAGGCTGAAATGGAAGCAAGAGGTAGAGGATTGCTTTATTATGTTCTCTCCTATGGGGGAGTTTCTTATACAGGGCCTCTGCACGTGTTTCTCTGCGGACTCGCCTCTCCAGTTATGTGTAATTAGGTGCTCATACAATTTGTCTGCTATTTCTGTAGGTTTAATGCATAGCAGGAAAATTATCCATGAGAGTTTGGCTTAGATGATCAAAACTGAATGCAGGGTAGAACCTATGGGGCCAGAGATTCCATTTTAAAATAAACCTCTCCAACTCCAACCTATTCATCATGAGGCAGCGTTGTCTACAGGTTAGAGCAGCAGACAGGGAGCCAGGAGACACTGGGATCTATCCCTAACTTCAGTGTGACACTTCAGCACATCACTCACCTGGCCATTACCTTCTGACATGGAGTCTAGTAGTGCTTAGCCAACTTTGTAAAACATAATGAAGTTCCTTGGTTAGAAGGTGCTGGACAAATACAAAGTATTATTGTTTGGGTCAGTAAAACACCAGGTCCTCAGATGGTGTAAATCAGCCGCGCTCCATTGGATTTAGCCTCTGAAAAGAGCAAAGAAGTTAGCGAGTATCGAGCAAAGTATGAGTGTAGTGTCTGACACATTACAGGGAGATAGTTTCCCTTGGATGAGGCCTTTTTCCATATTGAATTTCTGTGATCTGCGTCGACTCCGCTTTTATTAGACGTTTCTGGCAGACAGCCCTCCTTGTTGTTCTGCTCGCAGCTTCGAGCCTGCAGCTCCTGCCAGGATAACCAGCATTTCTGAGTTGCCTCATGTACGGGTCCTTGAAATCTGCGGAGGCTGGAGGAGTTTGGCACTGGGGGAGTAAACAAACCATAAAAGGGTCTGAAATGTCTGTTTGCCACTCCCCCGCTTCTCGAGAGTGCTCTTGGTCTGAGCAGCTTTCGCAGGAAGTGGGCTACTGCAGGTGCTCTCCATGGTGAAGAGGAACTAATAATAGCCCACGTATTGTATCCTAGCCACTCCAGAGCTCAGAGGAAACATTGCCTGGCACATTTTTATCTGCCATAAATGGCTGGTTTTTCCCTCCCTCTCAAGGCTAGCTGGACATGAGGACTTAGATTCTGCTCTCAGTTACACCAGTAGAAAGGCAGAGAAATTCAGTGTCGCCAGCTCATGATCTCATCGCAAGCCTCGTGATATTTGATGCTTTTCTTAAAGCCCCAGCTCCTGGAGTCAAGTTATTACATGAGACTCTCAGCACTCATTTAAAACACATTTCTAGACCCCCATGGTTGTGGACAAAACCTTGACAATGTGAACCACGTGCATCCCAAAGTTAAAAAAAATCCGGGTGGCCAATAAAGAGAACTCAAAATGTGTTGTCTTAAGAAATCTCATAAATTTGGCAAGGGGGATGATGTGATTTTTGAACTCTTGGGGAAGCTGACAATACTTATAACTCCACCGATTTCCCTGGAGCTACTTCGGATTTACACCAGTGTAACAGAACATGATGCAGCCTAGTGTTTTATTCTATCTCTGCACAGTGAGATGGAGGGGATGGGCTCACTTGATGCAACTACAGCATTCAAGCTCTTGGTGGTGATCCCACGTCCTTTTCCTCCTTCCCCCATTCTGGTAGGATTTCATTGAACCCGAGCAGCTCAGTTTTGGAATCTAGATGCGGGGCCTGGAAAGGTCTCTCTGAGCAGATGGGAGCTTGTATGTTTAAAAACAAAATCCCAACATATGTGCCACCCAAACCAGACAAAGAACTGGCTGCAGTCTCCGATGTAGATCATGAGGGATTTTTTGCTGGAAAAATGGATGTGTTCCTTTTTGAGATCGACTATCATTTTGCCCAAGGAGGAGTTAAAAAGTCCTCCACTGAACATTATTGTGCCCCACTGACTTCCTCAATCTGAGCACCCCAGCAATGGAAAGGCAGCTAAAGTCCCTGGTAATATAATTATTGTGTCGGAGCCTGCAGGCCTACTCCCCTCTTCCTGCAGGATCAAAAGACACCAGTGGGCCACATTCTCTCCTGCGTGATATGCGTGGCACGGGAGGGAGCTGCTAGAGAGCAAGAGGAGAGAATCTGGGCATTGGCACTGCAGAGCCATGAGCCCAGATTCAAGGCTGGAACTGTTCAGAGACACTGCCAGGGCCTGCCCCATCTGTGGCGAGAGGGAGACGCGGGTGCACACCCACCTGCAGCCCCTCTTCCATCTCCTGCAGAATGTCTAGCTGAGGCTCTGGCTGTGTTTTTCCCCATCCGAGACCTCCATGTCAGCCTCCTCCTGGCACTGGCCAAGGCAGCTTTTAGTCAGACCAAAGAGGTGGAAGCTCAACTGGGAGTGGTGGGGCAGCATCCCTGTGACAGGTGTTTTCCATTTTCCCTGGATGCGTGCATGGAAGATTTCCTCAGTTCTTGGAGCAATGGCTGTCTGGGGCTCTTTGCTCAGTGTCCTCTTCTGATTCCCTTCCATACCTACGACCTGCCTCCTGCCCATCCCTGTGTTTACAATTTTGTCCCTGTACTTTGACTTCTGAGCTCTGTGATCCCTCCTTCATTGATTCCATGATGGTGCCATGCACTGATTCCAATGCATGGCACCATCAATGGCCCTCTGTGCTTTGTCTATGGCACCCCTCTTCCAAATCCTGCTCATCCTTACCTGAAAGCCCAGCTAAAATGGCCATCACTGTCAAAGCGGGAGTGGGCGCAGAGGCCATCAGACCTGCTTCTTCGCCTTGGAAATGTCCAAGCTGCCCCGGAGAGGGTTTTTGCGCACAGCATCTGAACGTTGTCACGGGTGGCAAATACAAAGTGAGTGGCTGAGTTAATATAAACCTTCCCCCTGCTGCTCTCCAAAAGCAATGAAATTGGTCAAAGAATCAGAAAGCACCAAGGCTGCCGTGTTCTTGCCTATTGCCTTTGGAATCCACATGCACAGCTGAGCCTTCCTGCTTCAGTACCTCTTGGGCACCCGTGTAACAAATACGAATCTGTCCCTCCCTGTCAGGGCTCTCACTAGTATTCAGATGCCATCAGAGATACTGGACCATTATTTCCTTTGGCTGCCATGGATTTATGGCTGCTTAACAAAGCAGAAGCTGGCTTGCCTCAGAGGAGTCCAGCCCCTTTGCTGCTTGTGTCCCAGGTAAGTCACTACCAAGCAGCAGCAGGGAAGGGATATACAGGCCTTAAGGAGTCCAGTGCACACCCAGAATAGAGAGGTCAAAGAACCAGCTTGTTCTGCCCCACACGTGGGTTATATAGGGGTGAAAGGGAGCCGATGATCACGTATCTTGGTTGCCAGCCCCTGAAGCCAGCGGGAGGAAGAACGATCTTTGGAACAGACTAGACACGTTCGGCAGATTAATCGAAAGGCCACGGATGCATTGTGCAAGTTTGGAAGAGGCTCAAAGAGATGACCCCTTGAAATGGGGCCGGGCATCAAACATCATGTGCTAAAGGGGGCTTAGACCGAGTGCTGGGCAGGAACAGAGCTTTCCGAGGGGTACGACACTGCTAACAGCTAGTGATAGCACCATCGCCACCACCATAAGCAGTGTAGGAGTTGGATCATTTTCCTTGATTCTTCATGTATAGCAAGGTCATCTGCATGATCACAGCCCCGAGGGTCCCGGCTTCTTCCCCTTCCTCCACTCACACCGCCTACCTGCCGCCATCTGACGGGGCAGACGCCTTTCGGTGCTTGTTGTCACTTCTTACTTGGCTGAAGGGGCCTGCTGTTGTGTGACATAACGTAGAGCTGGGCCCAAACCAGACCTCTGGTCTCATCACCCTTGCCCACAGACTTGGAGAATTTAGATCCAGAGCCAGACTTGGTAGCTTGCCCATTATCGAATCGGGATGGACTAAAGACCCCAGATCCAAACACCCCAAACCCTGGAGAAACTCAGATCTTGATTGCAGTTTCAGCACACGAGCTTGTCTCTCGACGGGAGATGCTCCTCTTTCCTCATGCTCATTCCCTGCCGGCCCACAGGCTGAGAGGCCCTCAGATGGAACAGATTCTGGTTCTCCCTTGTGGCAGCTCCTAGCATTGAGGCAAACTCCTCATTTTAAATAGCACCTAGGCCGTGCATCACAGAACAACATTTTGGTGGTAAGTGACTTATCAGCTACCTTGGGCCTAAGCAGTTCCTGGAGCATCCTAAAATCACCCACAATTATACTGCTTAGTACCTACCCTACATGATTGCTCTATAATTACATAGGGGTGCCTAATGACACTATGATTAATTCAATAAATAAATGCATAGGACACAGGGTCATACCTTCTGATCGAGGCTTGACCAATGGAAAAACATTTCTAGTGCAGCCTTCATGGGCCTGGCCATGAAACCCAGCTGGGGTGGTGGTTTCCAATCAGTCTGCACCTATGAGATTAGAGACCTGGGCATGATCCTCCCTTATGGCAAAACACTCCTTAAAATCAAGTGAGATCAAATTTCTCAGTGGCCTCAGGATCGTATTGAGGGAAAAGAGGAAATAAAGGTACTTTTCACTGTGCCAATATGTAAGCATTGCGTTTGCCCACGGTAGTACTAAACTGGCTTGTCTTAGAGCATGGTCTAATTAACATGGTGCATCAAGGGGTAGAGAACTAGTCACAAGATTAACGACCCTCTCCCCCCGCAGGATTTGAACATGGCTCTCTCATAACTTCAGAGCCGTTTAAAGATTTTTGTAGGTGGGTGCAAGACAGCCTAGCTCACTGCAAAGCCACATTAAAGGAGGAACTTAACACTGCTCACAGCACAGTCAGACCTATAGGGAAGGTAGAGAACGAAGGCATGTCTACACTGCAATGTAAGGCCAGGGTCTGAATTTAGGATCAAACACATAAATCGCCCTAGCCCAAGGCTTGGACTCAGGCTCCCTGGATCCCACGGGGTGGAGGGTCTGAGCCTGAGTCAAGCCAGGACCCAGGGTTCATGCCCTATTGCTTTGCAGTGTAGACACAGCCCCACTGAACTCATGCTCAGGGAGTCCTCCAAAAATATCCCACAATCCCAAGGGCCAACTTTCTTTGTCCTCTGGACAGTCAAGTTTGGTGGACAGTCATGTTTTCCCCCAGTGCACCAGAAGCAAAGGGCTAGAGCGGCCACATTTTGGGAGGGCGCTAGGAAGTCTGGGTTATGAGTGGTTGAACATGGGCCCAGATAATGCAGTGTAGATGCTGGAGTCCCAACTTGGGACCTAGTGTTCAACAGTTGGGGTTACAAATGAGTGTAGATGCTCAAACTGTAGGTTAACAAAGGAACAATCTGCTCACTCAAGTTCTACTAATCTTCGTCTTACGTTGCAGTGTAGAGATACCCTGAGAGACCTTTTATTGAATGAAGAAAGAAAGAAAGAAAGAAAGAAAGAAAGAAAGAAAGAAAGAAAGAAAGAAAGAAAGAACCAGTGATTGGCATTTACCATAAATTTTGGGTCCAGAGCTGAATTTCCCTGAAACTAAGGGGGACGTTGGTTCTGAGGTTTGGGTTCAGCCCATCTTAGTGACAGAGGTCAGGATCTGAACTGGCTTGTCTAGACAAATTCAGACCCATATGACAGTTTAGGGGTGCTCTGATCCAGGGTTATTTGTCTGGCCTGTTTTAAAGCCAAGCCCTTCACTGGAGTTCTGTGGTGTTCAGATCTGGGACTTAGGTTCTAGCCCTTTCTCTCGTTACAAGACATAAACTCTTGGGTTCCAAAAGGATCTTGCTTCAGGGTATTGGAAGGTTCATGCCCTAAGCACAGCTGGTGTCACTCTATTTCAAAAAGCATTGTGCTGTAGCCACCTTGGAGAAGCTAGAGCAGTGAGCAAAACTGGAGAGAAATCAGAAGTCTACTAAAAATATCCCAAGGAAGAACATTCTGCCTGAAGCAGTTGTCAACAATAACAGGAGGAGAACATTGTGCTGAGCGCAGGAGAGGGATTTGCCCGTCCTGGGATGTGTTTGTGGGGAGTATTGTTTAAGAGATTAGTACTAGATTACTGACAGAGACCAGCTGTTCTCTGAATCTCGCCCCTCCCCTCCATCCCAGCCAAGGCATTTTGCTTCGCTCTGAGCCCAAAAAAGGAATGCATTTCCCTTCCTGCCTGTGTGGCGTCTGACGTGGCCAGACTTGCACACGTCAGCAGGATCGGCTCCCCACGAGGAGGCTGGTGAAAGCTGCTTATAAACATGTGACGTAGGAGACCAACAGACACACACAAAGCGGTTAACTCCTCCAAATCCAGAGCTGGCGCTGAGGGAGGGCCAGAGCTGAAGGGACAGAAATGCCACCAAGGGAAGCCAATATAAGTTCCGTCTCGCAGTAACACACACACACACACACAAACACACACACATATTGCTAACTCCAAGCATTCACATATCATGAGTCATCCCGCCCCAACACACACACACACACACACACACACGTATTGCTAACCCCGAGCATTCAAAAATTCCCCCTGCTCCAACACACACACACACACACACACACGTATTGCTAACCCCAAGCATTCAAAAATTCCCCCTGCTCCAACACACACACACACACACACACACACACACACGTATTGCTAACCCCAAGCATTCAAAAATCACACATCCCTCCGCTCCCAAAATGACAATGATTGGCTTAAAAATCATGAGGAAAAAAACCACTGGGTTCTTTTTATTTGCTCTGTGGTTTTGAGCCCTTAGGTCGCACTTGCTAATATTTTAAAGCCTTTCTCTGCAACCATGATGAGGGAAAAAGAAAAGGAGTACTTGTGGCACCTTAGAGACTAACCAATTTATTTGAGCATAAGCTTTCATGAGCTACAGCTCACTTCATCATGATGAGGGCTACACGTTTCCTTTTAGAAGTGAAAGCTTTCATTTGTCTTGCAATTTCATGATTCCAGCAGCTGGGACTTTAATATAAGCACTAACAATTGTAAGGCTCACCATGAACTCATAAGTTGGCAACACTGCTATAAACTCCCCACCCCCACCTCCCTGCGGTGCACTACAATGTGTGTGGCAGGGGGAGGGGAGGTCAATCTGCAGAAGTCAGGAGAGCACATGTGGTTATGCTACAAATTGGCAGAGGATAAAAGTCCCTGTTGGGGTCTCTGCAGGGATGTCAATTTATCTTCTCTGTGGACAGGGTGAAGGAGGGAGGTGAGTCTGGTCCATTTCACCCACTGCACTATGGCACTCAAGGACTGAAACCCTGAAGGTAGGTGAGCAAGACACTCAACCCCTGCCCAATGAATTCCTGACAGATTCTCCTCTGTTGTGCCCAACCCAGATCAGACAGTGGGTAGCTTTTCAAACTGTTCTGAAAAATAGGAGCAGCCTTAAGATAGTCCCCTTCACCCAATTCCTACTTTCCAACTTCCATGTACCTAGTAAACAAGCCATCCAGCAAGCAATTGTTAGCTAGAACTTAGCGAGACAAGGTACATGAGGTAATATATGGACCACCTTCTACTGGAAGAGATGAGCTTTTGCGCTTGCGTAGAGCTCGTCTTCAGGGCTGGGAAAGGTACTCAGATTGTCACAAATTGGAACAGATTGGTTAGCAGGAGTTAACACGTTGCAAGAACTATACAAGGTGAAGTGGGCAGTTAACACAAAGGGGTCTACAACAGATTGTTGTAATGAGTCATAAATCCAGTGTCTTTATTAAGTTCATGATTTTTATATGTCTACTCTAATATGTCCCGTGTAGAGCTCTCCCACCAGCATAATTAAACCACTCCCAATGAGCGAAGGTAGCTCTGACAGCAGGAGAGCATCTCCCACCAACATAGCACTGTCCACACCGGCACTTTTGTTGGTCGGGGGTGTGTGTGTTTTTCCCCCCACACACTTATGACTGACAAAAGTTTTACCGACAAAAGTGCTAGGGTAGACATAGCCTTAGTGTCTAGCAACATTATGAATTTAAGCTCCCAAGCTCATCTTCTGAAGAGCTCTGTGTAAGCTCCAAAGCTTATCTGTCTTTCACCAACAGAAGTTGGTCTAATAAAAGATATTACCCCACCCACCTTCTCTGCCTAGAATTCTGGGACTGACAACATTGTAAACTCCAAACTTGTTAATGTTTCTCTTTATTAACCCAGCTCTTTGCCCCCTGGAGCATATCTCTTGGCAGGGAAAATAATCAGTCGTTTCTTTAATGAATTTCATCTCTTTTACTGTTTCCAAACTGGCCGTAAACCTTGAGTTTAATAGGATTTCATGAATGTCGGTGGTATTTGAAATTATTTGCTGAATAATTTCTATGAGTAATTCTGGTCGGCAAACAGTTCACAAGCATTTGAAATCTAAGCTGTGCTTAGTTCTGAGTGGACACGCATTGTAGGTCACATGGTATTGTTCCAGTTCCCTGACTGGAGGAGCATAACGTAGGCCACCAACAGAATCTGGAACCTGCCAGGTTGAAGCTGGTTTACCATAATGAATTGCCAGGTTCATACCATCAGTCTCCCGAGGGACAGAAATTCTCCCACAATTAAATACACTGTGAAACATTCATACAGCAGCGGAGATTGCCGTGATGCTGTCAGGCATGGGATGTACCTCCAGAAGTCTTAGCACCATGAGTGATAAGCACCAGGAGGTATTAAAGCACCAGTAGAAATGCAGGGCTTTACAGCTGCTCTCCATCATGATAGGCTAAAGTAACTCAAGGGTAGATTCCTCAAGTTAACTCTAGAGTAAAATGCATCCTTACAATCAGGCTTATCGTCAGTCTACCCTTGTTTGAAAATTTAACATTTTCTAATTAAGCATGCAATTTCTCCCTCTCTCAGCTGGTCTACAGAAGGATAAGAGCCTCCCTACTGCTATCAGCTAATGGAGATACTCCTTTAACTCTGGGATATAGGCCTGTGTTTTTGGTGCAGAACACTCAGGTTATATATATCCCTGCTTGGGACAAACAGTGTGGGTACAAAGGTCTCTTTTCTCTCTTCCAGTCTTGATCCAGACAGCTCCATATATGTGTGGATTGTCAGCAGGTGAGGTTGTTGATGGAAGGGGCTCAAACCATAGACATTTGGATCCACATCTAGGATTTCAAATGCCTCAAAATCCAGGTCTGGGATTTCAGTTCAGCCCCTTTTGAAGACAGGAGCCATTCGCAAAACCTGGCTCCGATTCCAGGCTTCAGATTTCAGATACCCTCAGAGAGGTTGCACATAATCGTCTCCTGTGGACTGTAATAGTTCGGTATCATTTCAGTGGTTGGGTTTAGCGTGCGGGTGCTGGGTGGTGTTGGTGGCCTGTAAATATACAAGAGGTCAGACTGGAGGATGGGGTGGACCCTTCTGGCCTTCAACTGTATGAGTCTAGATGCTGTTCCATCTGGGGATTTTAATTCTCAGCTGCTCTGTTACAGGAGACTTTCAGATAGAGACAGGGGGAAGATCGAGCACAAATGTCAGCATTAAACACAAGTCCAGCCATAGTTCTCCACTCCCCCTTGTGGTCAGGGTGGGAGGCATTCTGAAAGCACAAGCCTACTTCCCGTCTGCTAGAACTGTGGAGCTGCCGTTTTATTATTATGCCTACTGTGTGCGGTTTATCCAGCCCCTGCCGCTTCTCCTTCCCTGTGCCATGGGAGCCATCATGTTTCCTATGCAAACAGTAACTTTGCTAATCTCCGCCATTATCCAGCTCCCTGTTCAGGTCATAAGAACAAGAACAAATCTAGAATTCTAAGACAGCTCTCAGATTAGTGTTACTGACCGTCCTTTGCCCTGAACATCACCCAGAGCCAACACCCTCCTCCTGCCCTCTTAAGATACTGCAGATCCAGACTCTGCAGAGAGATTATGGGGTAGAAAGGGCCAAGAATTGGGGAGGAGAACACAAGGCTTTGGGTTTTTCCTTATATGATCAGTTGAGAATCGATTGTCACCTACGCTGACTACAATCACCCTCTGAATGGCTGTCAGGGAGTCGGTAATCTATGTTAGGATTTTATACTGCCACCCATCACCATAGTATCTGGGCACTTTCCATGTAAAACTGATAGCAGAATCCCTAGTGGACTTCATGGAGTCTCTGATTCTTCTCCCTTTTTGGAGTTAAAAAATAAACTTTGTGTGGGGTTGTGTTTTTGATTGTTTACATTTTGATTAATTTTGGCTTCTGGTTATTGGGAAGACAGGGAGGGTCAGCGTTGAGAGTGTCATTCTAATGGTGAAAAGGCTTTTTCGAAGAAGGTGGTCTGTGGAGAAAAGTTCTGAGGCATTTCTTGAAGATGGTCAGACTCTGGCTTTGTCCTATCTTGTCCGGAAGTCTTCAAAAAAGCCTTTCCACCATAAGAATGACACTTTCAGAGCTGCCCAGTCAAGAAGGAAAGAGACACCAAAAACCAAAACAAAACAAAAAAACCCACATAAAACTGGTGATAGAGAAGGGAGAAAGCCCCCAAAACATCTCCATTCTAAGTGTGTTGGTTGAAGAACTTTGTATATCAACTTTACAAGAGACAAAAACAAACAAACAAAGGAACCCCTCCTTCAAAGTTGCTTTTCAGATTACAGAAGTCAACAGTGAGCTGGGGGTATCCTTCCCCAGTAAAAGTAAAGGTGTATTGTCTCCCAGACCTTGCAACCTTTTCCCTTTTCCTGGGCAGCTGTCCCAGTACATGGAAGTTTGGAAGAAGACTTGGTCCCACACAGTGTAGTTGACCTAGGACTTTATTTTCCAAAGGTAGATAAGATTGAATAATTTTGACATTTTTTGTTTTCTGAACAAGGACAGGAATCTTCAGATGAGGTCATTGTCCAACAAGAGGAGACTAAACCAAGAAAGTTGGTCAAAGACAAGGGAAAAAGGTACTGTAGTGCCATTAGGCGTGTACCAAAATACATGATTGCCCTCCCCCACTACTTACAAAACAACCTCTCTACCCTAACTCGCTTTCGAGATCACTATCATTGCATTATCCTGATGTCCCAGTAACAGCCAAGGATGGATCATCATGCATCATCCAATGATGGAACTGTTCATTATAGCCATAAATGTTTCTTTTTCGGATCCTTGGCAGTATTGGCTTATTGTTTAGTGAAGTGCATTTAATTAGTAGCTTATTGTGTGGAGCTCAGTTTTAATTATGTGTCTGTATAACATGTACATTCCACAGCACGTACTGGTTGATTAACATTTTCCAACACCCCATTAAACTCTTTTCCTTCTATAGATAAGTACTCCATCAGAAGACTATTTTCCTCAGCATTTCAAGGCATTGTTTCCATCCCAACTAACAATTAGCAACATAAGACATAAAGAGGCGCTGCAAGAAAATCACATTCGCTAGTTTTCAGAAGGGACCTATGAAACAAAACTCACCTACAAAAAAGGATGGTAATATTTGTAGTGAAATGGAGAGTGGAAGCTCATGTAAATTTTGCTAGAATTGAGTGCACATTTCTCTCGCTTCAAGAAAATTCAAGGAAAGGATTCAAGTTGAAAGTTAATTTTTTACATTTAATGCTTTTCAGAGTAGTTGGCATCAAACATTGTTTATGTCTTTTAATATTAGGAGTACTTGTGGCACCTTAGAGACTAACCAATTTATTTGAGCATGAGCTTTCGTGAGCTACAGCTCACTTCATCGGAAGTGAGCTGTAGCTCACGAAAGCTCATGCTCAAATAAATTGGTTAGTCTCTAAGGTGCCACAAGTACTCCTTTTCTTTTTGCGAATACAGACTAACACGGCTGTTACTCCGAAACCTGTCTTTTAATATTAGTTATTTTAGTAAAAGGGGCTTCCTTTTCCAAGTTTCTGTGATCCAAGTGTTGTTTAATTGTTTGAAATTCAGCACACTGGGACCCAAAAGTAGCAATACACTTGTAAGTGTGGGAAACAGAAACCACTGCCCTTTTGCTTGCAGTCTAATGCCCCACAAATTGCAGGTTTAGGATTATCAGGCTGGGGGAATAATGGCGGAAATGGGTTGTTCACATTCAGTTCTAATTTAGCCACGAGCAGCACACGGAACTTCTCTAGGCTCTTCTAACCAGCTGGGCAGGTGCATCTCAGCACCTGTTCCTTCGATCCACTCTTCTTGTTATGTCCTGTAAATGTTTAATAGGAGACGGTTGTTATCTCTGTTACCTAGGCAGATGGTTTAGGGTTACTGAGCTGGTGAACAAGGACTAATTGGAAAGTGACAGATGTCAGCTAAGCAGAGGTGCCAGGCGGAAATAGAGCTTCATAAATAAGTAATTAGATGAGGGGGGATAGTGGTGGGGCCAGAGCTACCTCTACGGTATCCAGGGGAGAAAGGGTGTGGTCAGTAGCCAGGAACACTAGAAAGGTCCTCTCTGTTTGAGCCCTGGTGTAACTTACTTAGAGTTGAGGCTACAGCTAACCCAAGGACTGTCTCATTTGGGTCTGAGAGAAACGGATCCAAGCGTAACGCAATGGCCAGCTAATGTCGGAGTCCCCTTCAGGGCCTCCCGTGAACAGACTAGGGTTCTTTAAACACGTGGCGTAAGAGTTCCCAGTCCAAAGATCTTGGGATCAGGTCCCGCTGATGACTACTGACATTACCCGAGAGGAGGAGGAGAGAAATCTAGAAGTTTGCTGCTGAGCAAGTGGAAACACAAAACAGTCTTCAGCAGGCGTTCCCTTTTCTGAAGAGAAGACATGCATGTTCTGCAGTGTATGTGCACGCGCTTTTGGTTTTCCCGGTGGGCGTGCACACATTTTGTTTGATTGTGTACACACACTTGTTTGTGTACAAGTTTGTGTTGTTGGGCACACAGGTGCATCCGTACCTGAGCTTTTATGGATCTGTGGGCATGTGTATTTAAGCACAGTTGTGCAACATCTGCATTCCCGTGCATGCACCTATAAGTAAATGTGTATAAGTCTGCATGTGTGCGTACACACCCCATGCTTCCATACACCTTTCAAAAGACGTCCCTTACCTGATGTCACATAAGGAAACTATTCTTGGCTCTAAAGGGAAGTCTTGGGCACAAACACTCTGATTCTGGGGTCTGCTTTTATCTATAGACAGGGCAGGCAGAATCCATAGGAGTCTCATGTTTGTACATGGCACCTAGATACTACGTGATAGGTCCATTAGAAATACAGAGACAGATGGAAGACCCTGGCACTGGAATACATTCTTAGATGCAGAGGGCATCCAGTTCATTGACGACCATGACACTGGGGTCACCACGGTCACAAAGAGCCAGGAGGCTCATTGCCTCAATCCTGCTCGCTGCGGAATGTCCTTACGATGCCTGCGGTGAAGAGCGAAGGCTTATTTGTGGAACAGGTTGGTCACAATTTGAGTCAAAGCCTTCCACCACCTCAGAGGAAGCTGGAGATACGTTTACATAGCCTAATTATAGCTGTTTGGTGCCGGCGGGAAATGGGAGAGGTGAATGATGCCCTAACAGGCAGGTATAAATGCAGATGGGATTACGGCGCTTCTTTGATTCTTCAGGAAAATTCTTTTCCCAGTGGTCTGATAAAATGCACACAGGGCTGTGGACAGCACTCTCAACTCAGATGCACTGGCCAGGTAGACAGGAAAAGAACCGTGAACTTTTGAATCTCATTTCCGGAGACTGCGGGAACTGTGGGATAGCCACCCACAGTGCAACGCTCCGGAAGTCGACGCTTGCCTCGGTACTGTGGAAGCACTCCGCCGAGTTAATGCACTTAGAGCATTTTCTGTGGGGAGACACACACTCGAATATATAAAAACGATTTCTAAAAAAACGACTTCTATAAATTCGACCTAATTTCGTAGTGTAGACATACCCTAAGTCATGTGCAGTAGCGAGGGGTGAATTACAGGTGATGTCTATGGGAATGTGTGCTTTGAAGACAGGAATGGCTGGCGTCTTAAGAAGTTAGCAGCTATTTAATTTAGTTCGACTCTGATCTACAGCGAAGAGGGACCGAGCATTCGGGGTAGATGGGCATGAAGCAGAACAGCCCCAGCCCATGTCACGAAGGGCTACTGCTGAGGAAGCTGGGCTTAAAAATAGAGTCCTTTAAACAAATCAACAGGTGTCATGTGACATTAATAAAAAAGAAATAGGACTCCCTCCTGACTGCCTTAGATAGGCAAAGTGCTCTGAAGAGACTCAGTGTGGTTATCTTCCGCGTGAGCAAACCCAGACATGTTTAAGCGTTGGGTTCCCCTCCGATGATCTGAACCAGAACGGAGTCCTCCACCTCCATCCTCTGCTCCTGGAGCGCCGGGGGATTTTGGATGGGCCATGTCTTCTTGCGGCTGGTGTGGAGCTGTGTGCGTGGGCTGCTGTTGTGGCCTGGCTGGTTTTGGTCAGCCGGGTTTGAGCTCCCCTTTGGTGGTCTCATGGGTCGGCGGTATCACTACGCTCTTTTCTCCTGGTGGTGGGTGGACAGGGACTCACCAGGCTGTAATATTTGCAGGCACTCTCCCCTGGATCCAGGGATTTTTTTTTTTTGTTCCAACATGCAGTTATTTTTTCTGCACATTTGGGGCTGGCCTTCTTCCTATCACACCTACAACAGGTGTCCGGTCCGCGGGCTCTTCTCGGCTGGCCTGTAAAAATGGAGTTTCCATCACCGCACCAGAAGCCCCAACCCATTTGAATCATTCCCCCAGCCCTAAATGAGTCGCATCGTGAAAGGAGAGCAAGAGACTGAATACCACTGCCCCTTAACTGCTCTCAAGTTCGCTGCTGGGCAGCTGAGCCGATGCCAGATCCCTGGGTATTTCAGCTATCTCCTTACTCACACAATGAGTAACATTACACCAGATGCCATCATCCCTGTGGCACATGCAGAGTGAAGAATGCCTGATGGGTCATGTGACTCGGGGAAAATCATTCTCCCCAGCTGTGTTTACACATCAAGTTTTATAATACCAGTAAAAACTGAACCAAGAATAAAAAATTCCGTCTAGGGCCTGATTTTCAAGGGATCAGCCCAACCCGTTACTGGGACTAGCTTTTCAGAGGAACTCAGCAGCTAATGTTGAGAACTGAGGGTGAGAGGCTTTCACAAGCTGGCCACACGAACCTTGGAAGAAGGATCATGCAATTCTCCGTGAGCTTGCTCAGTGCATCTCTAATATATCCATCAGCGTTTGGATTCTATCCCTGGTTTTGCTACCAACTCCCAATGTGGCCCTGGGGGAGGCTGCTATTCTACAGTAGTTTCCTCATCTTTAGAAGGGGAATGGCAGAGACTTACCCATTCCAATGTTGCAAGACTTAAGTCATTAGTCTACATGGAAATCTTTGAGATCCATGCATGACAGAGGCAATATAAAAGCAACGTTATGTGTATGGGTGCTAATCAGTGAAGGCGCTATGCCGAGTTGGTGGCTGGGTAAAAGCAGACGTCAGGTTGGTTGTGATGAGAGCCAAGTCTGGGGGCCTCTCTGATACTTTGCTAGCTGCTGCCAGTGCTGTCATTGATATTTACCAAGTTAAAACCTAAAGGAGGCCTATGTAGTTACTCGCTTTAAGTCATGACATTAGCAAATGAAATTAATGCGACATGTTTGCATGAATGCCTGGGACAGGCTTGTCTTAACTAGCCTACTCTTCTGAAATTCAATAAGGGTAGTTAATGCAGGGATCAGAAAAAGCTTTGCGGGAAACAGGATCACTATTTATCTGTACCAAGAAGGATTGCATCAGAGTCATTTCCCAGGAGAGCGCAGCTCAGGCCAGATATGGGCAAAGCAGAAGGGAGGTCAACAGTGCCCAGCTACAGAGGGAGACAAAAAATAAATCGCCAATGTGGTCTCGAAGTAGGGTCAAAGTTTCTGATGCTCATCCCATTTTCGCTACTCAGACGTGTTATCCCAATGTGCAGACTCTGATGTTAGGAGCTCCAAGGTCACTCATTAGCAAGACTTTAACTCAGGGAGTTTAATGAGTCACTATAGCAAGCAGACAGGAGTGAAAGTAACACCATATGACTAGCTATGAATAACAAGATAATCTGAATGCCACTGCCCCTTAAGCCCCTTTTGATTGTAATTTTACACTGAAAACTCAGAGGAAAAGCAGAATCTCACATAGTTTCTTTTAGAGGACCCAGAAAAGTGTATGTGTCAACTGTATGCTGCAAAAGTCCTGGCAAAGCATTGGTCTGGAGTTTCCCACTTTGGATTTTATTCTGATTTAGGCAAGGGGTTTTAAGGAGATGGCTGTGATACAGCCATGATTGCACTGAGTGTGCGGGAGAGAGCGACACCCCTTCTAGCTGAAGCTGTAGCTGTTTGGAAGTATCAGGAATGTCCTCTGGGGACCTTCCTTATTATTGCTAGAGGATTTGTTGGGCGCCTCAAAGGAGGCGTATGGGGCACTCACCCACTTAGCTGAAGGGTGTTGAAGCTTTAACAGAGAAGCCTTTTATCCAGAATGTTCATCGTTGATGTTAAGGAGATGCTAATGGACAGCCACCCTTTTGGTCAACTTGAGGGGTTGAACCAGGGTCCTCCAGAGGTAACAGCATGATCTTAAACTAAACAGCCAAGGCTTTAAAATGAATGGCTGGTAACAACTCTCATCGTCTACTTATTGGCACAGAGGAGTACCCTTAACACTCACCAGCGAATTACACTAACGATAATCCCTTCTCCTCTTGATTGCTCAACTTTCACTCTCTTGTGACCAATTACATTAGCTCTCCAAAAAGAAAAGGAGGACTTGTGGCACCTTAGAGACTAACCAATTTATTTGAGCATGAGCTTTCGTGAGCTACAGCTCACTTCATCGGATGCATACTGTGGAAATCGCAGAAGACATTATATACACAGACACCATGAAACAATACCTCCTCCCACCCCACTCTCCTGCTGGTAATAGCTTATCTAAAGTGATCATCAAGTTGGGCCATTTCCAGCAGAAATCCAGGTTTTCTCACCCTCCGCCCTCCCACAAACAAACTCACTCTCTTGCTGGTAATAGCCCATCCAAAGTGACCACTGTCTTCACAATGCGTATGATAATCAAGGTGGGCCATTTCCTGCAGAAATCCAGGTTCTCTCACTCCCTCACCCCCCTCCAAAAACCACACACACAAACTCATTCTCCTGCTGGTAATAGCCTATCCAAAGTGACCACTCTCCTTACAACCTGCATGAAAATCAAAGTGGGCCATTTCCAGCACAAATCCAGGTTTTCTCACTCCCCCACCCCCATACTCACACAAACTCACTCTCCTGCTGGTAATAGCTCATCCGAAGTGACCACTCCCCCTATAATTATATATTAGCATTGGACAGAAACAGAAAGACAGATGAAATGTAACAACTAGAGGAGGCTGTTCTACGCTAGCGCTGCTTTATAGACCAAGTCCATCTGTCCTAAAATGGTTACAGCACAGAACTTCCAAAAATTCTTAATCCAGATTGAGCCACTTGCTCATTCAGTGGGACCTTAAAACAAAACAAAAAAACACTTGTTTGTGCCTCACTTTGTCCATCAGGAAGCCTGGGCATCAAGCAGAAAACGCCGTGGAAAACAGACCTTATAATACATATGGCTGGCCAGTGTTTAAATTGTGGATTATTTTATTCACTGTGATGAACCTAAACACCCAATAGATGGCACTATTGCTATAGGGGGAAAAAGCAGAGTGCTTCTCATACATAGTTCCAACTGGAAAACGGGATGATTGCATCGGACTGAGCTAAGGTGAGATCATCTCTTTTATTGGACCAACTTCCATTGGGGGGAAAAAGATATTACCCACCCACCTTGGCTCTCTAATATCCAAGGACCAACATGGCTACAATATTTAGCATTGGACAGAGCTGTCACATTCCAGTGTAAATATCCTGTTGTAGTAATTCATACACAGTCCCCAAGGTAGAAGACTGGATAGCAGAGCCTGTAACTTGCAACTTTTTTGGTTTTTTTAGGGTGGTCCCTTGTTTCATTGATTTTATCACACAGATTAAGTTAGGCAATTGCCTTTTCCTCTTTTGGAACACTGATTCACAGACGCCTCGCATTAACTAAGAGTATGGTATTGCAACTAGCAAGAGCCTGCAAACAGTGATACGTCATCCACAACACAGTGCTCCTCAGCTTCAAGGCATTCTGCACATCTGAACTCACAAACGTCTGAAGAATCCAGTGCTGTGTCATTTATTTGCATTATTTGCACAGGGTCCTATCACTGAATCCTATTCTATTTTGTAATTATATACCATGATATACCATGGCATATATCATGGCAATTATATACCATCATGGCAGATGTATTTTCTAATCTGCTCTCTTCAGTATTGCTTAGTTATATCCAAGGCAATCCCAATCACTGTTCTCCATTGACTGGATTTTTTCCTAGGTTCGTATACATTCGTGGTGCTATATGGTGCATAAGGGGTTATTTGATGCATGCAGTGACAAGGTCTCCAGCCTCATATAAAGTCAACTGGTTTCTTGCCTTTGAGCAAAGATATAGTAATTAGCTTTTGTCCTAAACAGATTTCCACTTTCCAGACTTGTTTTAGGGCTTTATTTTCTTTCACAAGCTGGTTAAAAACCTGCCTTTAGCAGAGTCACTAGTGTAATAACAGCAAAGTGACTGAAAAGGCCACTGTCTTAATCCTCCTTGTAGGTCTTAAAAGTCACATCTGCTGGCCTTACTGACAGGTGTTTGCTCTCTCCTCCCGCAGAGCTGTTGCAGCCACGGGAGGGGGATCCAGATTTTATTCTGTCTTGTGCATCATTCAATAGAATGGTCAGCTAAATTCCGCCTGCAGAATCCTTATTCCCTGTGATGTCAGACAGCAGGAACCCAGCCGGATTTCTAGATTCAAGAGCGAGTTTGTGACCCCAGCAGTCAGTAAAAGTATCTTTTCACTTGTAAACTGAGCAAGTTTGATCTGGGAGTGATTGAGGCACAATAAATAGATGACCTCATGGTGTCATTTTACAGGTGGGAGCATAAGTGCTAGAACTAAGGGTGCATAGCCCACCACTGAAATGCAGCCACCTCTGGGGTGAACGGCAGCAGCTGGCCCATAGTGCTACAAATTTCAGCTTGGAACACTGTGGCAGATTCCTATCCCCCTTTATGAAAGAGCTATGGGATCAATAGGTCCTGGTTTTTAGCCAAGTCTTTACATGGTTTCCAATATTTTGGGAGCGCTTGACTCAATTGCAGGGAGCCGAGAGGCACTGATCATTTTGTCTTTATCCGACACAAGGGTGAGTTCCCTCAGAGAATGTACTGTAGGAACTCCTTAAAAGCCACATCATCTACTAGTGTTACAGGAGTGCTCCGTACAAGACAGATGTCTGTATGTATGCAAATAATTACTAGATAATGTGCCAGTAGGTAGCACGCAAGATTATGTAGCATTATTTCTGGATGTTATAGGATTAAAGTTTATGCTCAGATAAATTGGTTAGTCTCTAAGGTGCCACAAGTCCTCCTTTTCTTTTTGCGAATACAGACTAACACGGCTGCTACCCTGAAACCTTCTTTTTGTTGTGCACCATATTCTGCAGTTCTTTACGGGCTGCTCTTAACTATAGCAGGGCTCCTGCCAAGGATCAGTGAATCAAAAGTATAAATTAGTCAAACAGAACATGTGCCTCAAGAAATGACTTTAGATCCTTAAAATCTTGTGATTCAGTGATCACCAGTGCAATTGCAAAACCTGCCCTTGAAAATTTAGGCGATTGAGCAAAATTCCTGCACATGGCAAAATCCTTTAACTGAAGACTGGCGACATGCACTCCTCTCAGTTCAACACAGCTGCCCTGCATGGGTGTGATCAGCTATAAAGAGAAAGCCTGAGCCCAGGCCAATGCTGAGCATCAATCTGCAGCCAGAGGCACATCCCAGGTCTACAGAACCCAGCCCAGACCATCTGCAGCCACCATGGGCAGGGCGTTTGTTTGGGTTGGTAAGTTTGCAACTGGAGATGAATTTATGTGGGATGTAACTGAACAGGACTGTTGAGTTTTATGGGATTTGGATGTGAGACTGTACCATGTATTCTTCCCCCATGGCGTGGATGAGACATTGGGTTAGGCCAATGGCATCCTGCAGAACACCCACTACTAAAAAGTGGGTGAGAGAAAAGTTGCAACTGTCTAAACTGAAAACCAACATTTCTTGGGTTAACCAATGCTGGGATGCTTGACTACAGTCGTGTTGGTGGAAAAGAGGAACAATATCACCCCCACAAGGCAACGTAGTATTATCCTCCATCTTGCAGCTGGGAAAACTTTAAGGGACTTTCTGAAGGCCGTAGAGGCAGACTGTTAGAGCTAGCGTTAGAACGCAGGAGTTCCTGGCTCTCAGTCCTGTGCTCTTAATCCACCTCTCCCTGCAAATTACTTAATTTACTTTTCAAGGTAGTTCTCTTTTAGTTCTCCTGGGTACGTTACAGGAGAACCTAAGCTCCGCTCAGCTATAACATGGACAGTCTTTGCTGCCACGTGCCGAGGCTGGAGACTGAAAGCGACTTTGTCTTTGGAACTGACTTTGCAACATGTGGTTCCCTCTGGTTTTGAGTTTATTTGTATTGCAGTAGTGCTTACGTACCCCAGGCAGGAGCCAAGGTCCCATGATAACAAGTAAGGGAAAAGACAGCCCCCACTCCAGGTGGGGAACAAGGAAGCAGAACAGAGGTGCAGTGGCATACATTAGATAGTCACAGTGGTCTCAGTAATAACAGGTCCAAGAGGATATGTGTGGTCATTAGTTATGCAGTGGACTGTAAACTTCTTTCTAGTGGGACAATTTCTGCATTTCTGCACATTTTAACCTTGTAACAGTTACCACTAATGAACACGAGGCTGGAAGTTAGCAGGCCTGGGGGAGGGATTTTTAAACAACAATCCTCTCTGCATGCATCCGATGAAGTGGGCTGTAGCTCACGAAAGCTTATGCTCAGATAAATTTGTTAGTCTCTAAAGAACTCCTAATCTTCTCTTCTGTTTTTATTTTCCCATAGGTTTAGCTGTCTTGCTGTTTCTCCAATGCAGTAAGTCACCTTTTCCATGATCGTCCATTTCTTAAAAGAGTCATGGGTAGCAGAAAAGAAATCACTCTGAGTAACAGAATAAGGCCCAGTGTTCAGCTAGGATTCAGTAAAGCTGTTTCCTTGTTCAGAGGGTTAATTTTTGAAGTGGTCTCTGTGAGCCTGATCCAAAGCCTACTGAAGTTTCATTAACTTCAGTGGGGTTTCAATGCTACTAATAAGCTCGAGTCAGTTACCTGTATGAACGGTACCTCTGTGAGCACATCCACAGCCTGCATGAGTGTAACTTAGCTGCTTTCAGATGCAATGCTCCTTGCAGGGCAGTGGCAAACAAACAGCTGCTCTCCCATACTGTCCCATACGACCACAAGTGGCCCATACGCTGGGGGACACATTCGCTTTAAGAACAGAGACAATGGAGGTTGTTCCTACTTAGCTGACTCTTTTCCTGTCTCCATTCAAAAATCAGGCGCAACAGACCCTCTTCTCACGAAAGCTTATGCTCAAATAAATTTGTTAGTCTCTTAGGTGCCACAAGTACTCCTTTTCTTTTTGTGGATACAGACTAACACGGCTGCTACCCTGAGACCTGTCTTCTGGAACTGTAACACTTAGCATGTCTTAGATGTTCAAGGTCCTGTATCACTGCTGTACTGCAATTCTCAGTGGGGTGGCCACGGGCCACCTCTGTGGGACAAAGTACAAAGCAAAATGGCAGTGAGGCCTAGCATGACCATTTCTACACCAAGATGTGCAACCCAGCTTTTCTCAAAAGCTTTCGTCACCTCAGTACCAAAGCAGACCAGTCCCATTCCCCAGAGACAGGAAAGGAATTGGAAGGGAATTCCAGGTCCTTCTGGGTTTGGGGAACCATGACTCAAGAGCTTGAATACTGATGAATACTAATGAACTCAAGACAGTCTGTGAGGTCCCATGTTATCAGCCAACTGAAGGGGTGCATCGCATTTTGATTTCTTGCCTCAATCCTCGTCTCCTCTTGACACCTCTCTCCTATTTCCACAGGCTCTGCTTGCAAACTGGTCTGTTACTTTACCAACTGGTCCCAGTACAGGCCAGCCCAGGGGCGCTTCCTTCCTGAGGACATTGACCCCAACCTGTGCACTCATCTCATTTATGCCTTCGCTGGCATGGACGTCAACCGGATCACCACTGTGGAGTGGAACGATGAGCAGCATTACAAGACTTTCAACGGACTCAAAAGCAAGTGAGTCAAAGGGGAGAGGGGCCTATCTCCCAGCGCTGGGGTCTCACCCCAAGGACTGGAGCCTCTGGGTTTATCCTGAAGGAGGAGGCAGACCTGGGATTTAAGCTAAGTCTCTTTCTAGCTTCACCGAGGGAGAAAACGCCTTTGGAATCATTATTTATCATGTGCTCAGCTGTGTACAAGACCAAGTCAGTCCTTGGCCCAAGGACTTTAGAGTTTAACCTATCCTCTCCACGAGAAGAGTGAATGTGACAGTTTGAAGAGACTCATGTTGACATCACCATAAGTGTTAAAAAGCCCAACTTCTTGCATCTGAGAGGGATTCTTCTCTGACAGATCTGCTCGGACACAGAATGGACATGAACAAGTTTTCAGTAGGGTTATAGCAAAATATAATGTATCATCAAGCACTGGGGCAGCAGCTAAGCTAGAGGGAGAAAAACCCCACCCTTCAGTATCTCCGCATAATCTGGGGACAGTTCCTTAAACTTCAGGGATGTCCCAACTTCTCCTTCCTCATGTTTATCTATAGGAAGGTTTGAGGGTGTTTACATTGCAGAAGTATGGAAGCTTTCCCCCAGATTAAGCATCCAGATTATGTCTGCATTTATTAAGATCGGAGAACACTTGCAAGTCCAAGTGCGAGGGATACCATGAAAGTGAGCTTTTTCAGCTGCTTTTAATGCAACCTTTTCTCCCTCCAGGAATCCTGGGCTGAAGACCCTCTTGGCCGTTGGTGGTTGGAATTTTGGCTCTGAAAAGTAAGATGAGAGGATATTTGTTTTCTGCATGCAAAGCGTGAGGTGGGGGGAGTGAATTAAGCTAAACCTCAAAATCCTGTGAAGTCCAGGAGAGTCAGAACAGTAGCATGGAGGAAGGAGATTGTGCATTCTATCCACCTACATTAGGCACTTATATGACCACCCTTGCCATAGTATCTGAGTGCCCCATAACACACCTGTAGTTAGCCTCAACACCTCTGTTTTCCCCATTGTACAGATGGGGAACCGAGACACAGACACTCCGTGACTTTCCCGCGGGCGCACCCAGTCGGTGACACAGCAGGAACTGAATCTGGGTTTCCACACCTCTAGACTAGTGCCCAGTTCATTGGTGTTCTATTTCAGAGCTCAGTCTCCAAAGGCAATCAGTATCAGCTGTACACCGCCTCGTGATGCCCACATCAATCTTCAGTACAACCGGGAGTTAGTGGAGTCACTCCAGCTTGACACTGGTTTAAGAACAAGATCTCGCCTGGGGGTTGTTTACGCCCTTTTTTGACTAAAATTTGTCACTGCTGAGGTTGCCTCAGAATCTTCATTCTGGCCTTGTTGTCATGAAGAGGTGGTCTTGGAAGGCAGAAGCTCAAATACTGTGTCTGGCACTGAGATTTGTGTGGTAACATTTTGGGAAGTTTCCAAATCTCTCGTGCTTTGACAACAATACACTTCCTAGCAGCTGTGAAGTCTTTGGTGCTGACAACAATTCATGTCATCAGTGTTTAGCAACTTAGATTTTTTTATATTCATTTGTAAAGCTTTAAACCTGAACCTCTCCCTGAAAGCTTCCTCCATAGCAAACAATATTCAGAATACTGTTTTGCAGACAGAAAGTCTCTTTCCTGCTCTGGATGTGACGTGGGCTGGAATTTAAAGTGAACTTGGGCTGAATATGGCCCTGCGAGCACCAGTGGCCTTGCACCGGTTTCCTCCCAGCTGTATGTAGCCCTCTGTGCTGCTGAGTTTACCTTTTGGACGTAGCAACTCTAAACTAGCCCCCCAATCTGCAGCGGGTGGTTAGCGGCACGGATGGGGGAGTTAACGTGTCACTTCCGTGTTAGGTTCTCCAGCATGGTGTCCACGCCTGGTAATCGGCGGACATTCATCCTCTCTGTGGTTGAGTTCCTGCGCAAGTATGAATTTGATGGTCTGGACCTAGACTGGGAATATCCAGGTGCAAGGGGAAGCCCACCTGAGGATAAACAGCGTTTCACTGCTCTGGTCCAGGTACAGTAAGACCTAGAAGTACAGCCCCCTCCCTCCACTGCCAAGGCAGAGATATAAGGATTCAGGACGTGTGCTTTGTCCTCACATTCCACCTGCAAACACTATGCAGTCTGCAGAGTTGAAGTCAAAGCTGGAGCGCTCTCTAAAGTAGAGACAGACAGTTTACATATGAAAGGGTCAGACAAGTGACGGAATCAAGTCACCAGAGTGTTCGACCATCTGAACCATGTTTTTTGGATCCAAGGTTTGGGCTCGTCTCTAGCTCAGAGATCTCCAAAGAGTGGGGGAAGATTGTGATCAAGGGGCATACAGGTAAGGTCAGGGATTGGACTTCCTAGCCTGCTGGCGGCTGGCTCTAGGAATCCCCACCAGATGAGCAGACACATAATGCCACAGTATCAGAAGATATTGATCAGCCACTTTGATTACGTGCTTCCTGGAATCTACCATCAAGACCTGTGCCTTCGCAGAATCAAATCGTTCACAGCATCAGCCCTGAATACGTTAATACATTGATCAAATATGTGATCTAATTGGCGTGACCCACAGCTACCAAAATGCTCAGGACCCTTCTCTAACTGTGTTTGTCAGACATGTGTGCAGTCTCTCCTTTAGTTTAGATTTGCCTTTTTTAAAGAAAAAAATAAAGATGGAAGGCACAATTAAAAGGGGGATAATTGATGGTTGTTTGGGGCTTTCTATTATTCCCCCTCAGGAAATGGCTGAAGAATTCAAGGAGGAAGCCAAGAGGACAGGGAAGGAGAGGCTACTGTTGACTGCTGCTGTGGCAGCTGGGAAGGAAAACATGGATGGAGCCTATGAAGTCAAGAACATCTCAAAGTGAGTCTATCCAGCCATGCAGTTTTACAGAGGACAGTCAAGCTACAGGACCAAATTCTATTTGGACCAGGATGCTTTGCAATGCTTCTCTTGCAGAGGGGAAATCAATGTCATCTTAGTTCCTTATTCTCCCTTTGTAGGGCCTTAGACTTCATTAACCTCATGACATATGACTTCCACGGTTCCTGGGAAAAGATCACAGGACACGTCAGTCCTCTCTACAAAGGGAAGACCGACACTGGATCCGCTGTGTACAGTAACACGGTAAGTATCAAAGAACTCTGTCGGTGACCCCTCCGTCCTGACAAATAAATAGAGCTCAGCTGCAGGAAATGGTTGAAAAGTCACATTTCCAACCAACCTGCATGTATCATCCTTCCCCCCTGTGCAAGTATCAGAACTTGCGTCACAAGCCCCAGACAACAGACATTCAGTGGCTGTATCACAGTTTGGTTGCAAACTCCAAAAACTGTTCCAGCGCCACGGTCGCATGGAGAGACTTCATGTCTGATCCCCTCGTACAGGACTATGCTGTGACATACTGGAGGAACAAGGGTGCTCCAGCTGAGAAGATCATCATGGGAATCCCCACCTATGGACGGTCTTTCACCCTCTCTTCCTCCGAGACAGGTGTTGGTGCCCCTGCCTTTGGGCCTGGATCACTCGGCCCTTTCACTCGAGAGGCAGGATTTTGGGCCTATTATGAGGTAGGGAAGAATTCACTTTTCCTGTAAGCGGCTCATTAAATGGTCCTGGGTCTACTGTGATTTAAATATGGTGCCTTGGAACTGCCCCTTTGATCCTTCTATTGGCAAACATGCTAAGATTCCCCAGGAGAATCGGCATCCCCCTCTGTATTAATTCAGAGAGGCAGCCAATCTCGATGGTCTCTTCCCGTCTCTCCATTTCTGTATTTTTTTCAGATCTGTACTTTCCAGAAAGGTGCCACCACCAAAAGGATCGAGGAACAGAAAGTCCCATATTCCTTCAAGGAGAACCAGTGGGTGGGGTATGACGACCAGCAGAGCATTAAAACCAAAGTAAGCAGTTCCTGTGTATTCTTCTTGCCACACATTGTGGAAGGCTGGAGGGGGGCTGTCAGAACCTTCCCCTAGCCCAGAGAGATGGGCTCCGCTTTGCCTCGTTGTGCTATCGGCAGACAATGCTTTGTGTGTCCCTAGCACTTTGCCTCTGAGAATCTCAGTGCACTTCACCAAAGTTAACCTGTTAAGCCTCCAGTCCCGCCTACCTTCTGGGAAGGCTAGGGTTATCCCATTTTACAGATGGGGAAATCAAGGCACAGAAAGGGAACGTGACTCGCTTGAAGTCACAGCAAAAGATGAGACTAGAAGATGACTTATGTGGTGTGCTGTGAATGGAAGCGTGGTCTGGCGGCTAACACCCAAGTGAGAGCAGGATGCATCTCCTGAGCAGTGGAGGAGTAGACCGAGTTAGAATGGAGAGTCTCCTCTGTTCCTATCTTAGTACCTGGGGTGCATAGTGATACACGGGAAAGGGAGTGAGCTGCGTGCTACAGCTGGGTCTTGTCCCCTTGCCAGGGGAGTTCGAAAGCCTTGCAGGTGAAAAACATAGAAACTACTCTCAGTGATGTTGCACGGGAGGAATCAGTCAAATTTGGCCCGTCAGCAGGTGAATTCAGCAAACAGGCCCCCCCACGAGCCCACACAATCTTTTCCTTGCGTGTAAGTGTAGCAGAGAGGATCCAGACAATGTTCTGGGGCAGGGAAGTTCCATGACTTGCAATCTGCTCCACCCTGGCAACAGAATCTTAAGGTCATATGAGATTTCAGACCAAGGAGGAAGTAGCACAGGGCTGTAAACATCCCAGACATGAGCACCCTTAGCCCCAAAGGGATTCCTGCCTACATGAGATTCATTCGTTCAAGCATAGGCAAGCTTTTAGCATGCACTTGCCCCTTCTCCCATCCACCTCTCAACCTCATAGCTGATTGTTTTGGATTTTCAAGAGGCTCCTTAGACAATAACAGTTGCTGGAGTTCTAACAGAGGCGAGATGTTTTAACTTCCATCTCCCACCAGCACCCAATGTCACAGTTTTGGAGTTTTTTCCCCTCCCAGGTTCAGTATCTGAAAAAGAAAAGTCTGGGAGGAGCCATGGTCTGGGCCATCGACCTGGATGATTTCAGCGACTCATTCTGCGGCCAGGGGAATTACCCTCTTCTGCAAACTCTGAAGAAAGAAATGAGATGCGGTAACGCATGAGTTCGTGGTCTGCCCCACACAGATAATGCAATATCTTCTTGACACAGGTCTTTTTATTATTGGGCAAGAGAATTTGTGTGGGATGGGGAGAGAGAATGAATTGCAAACTTGCACCACAGCCTCAGCCTCCTCTGAATGCTTTCGGGGTCCCCAGGGAAAGCCCTAATGACAAAAACATTTATGTAATAGACCATTTTTCTTTTAAATGCCCACGTCCAGCTTTTGGTGTAGAGCGCAAAGGCTGGAGCTGCATCACTGTTGCAGGGCCCAAGCCTAAAGAAGGGAGCCTGGGACACAAAACACCCTGACGAAAGTTGTCTAAAATCTTTGCATTGGGCCATGTTGTTATGCCTCCTAAAATGCACTCATGCAAGCCCATTGTGAATACTGAGGGAAAAAGCCACGTAACTAGGGAAATATAGAGAATTGGAAGAGTTTGCATCTAACGCTCATGAACTGTGCCACCAAACCTGCCAAAAGCAGATGGGAAATTACACATCAGAGACCCCTCCCCAGAATCATAGCTTTGTATCTGATTAGCCCAAATCTGATTTACTTTAAAGCACGCCTCTGGTAACAGCCTTATTTATTAGTTTCTCCCCCAGGCCTGTTTCCATGTTGGTCCCCATGTGCCCTGTTCTCTCTGCTCTGCCAGACCACCACCTTCACACATTTGTATCCCTCTTGGAAACTCATTTCTCAGACAACCCTCCCCATCAACTTTCAACCCCACCCTATTTAGATACATTACAAAAACGATCAACCAGAAATACTGCCATGGTTTGTGCATGCCTAAAGTAAATAGCCACACTGCATTGCTGTAACATTTGTCCTTACATATCCCATTCCCCTCACTTGTTTTCCTCCCCTATGTCCTGGGCAAACTCTTCAGAGCAAGGTCCTAGGAGACTTTGGGGTGCTATCAATAATCTATCCAGCCACCATGTATTTACGCTTCAGCACTAAGTCACCTTTAGTTTTACAGGTGTCTGTACCCAAAAAAGTCTTTGAATAGTGTCGCATAACATAGTCCATATTTATCGCACAAACAGTAATTTACCAGATCACTTTCTACGTCATTTGATTCAGAATTAGAATCCTTGTGGACTTTATGCTGTGTCCACTACAACTGCTGCGTATCAAAAGGTTGTCCTGTTGTTGGTTTGTTCTGCCCTATAGAGCCCCTGATCTAGCTATCGGCACCTTTACATCATCGCTCGTTCATATTTCACAATAAAAAGCCCCGTGTCACCTAACAATCATTTAAACCCATCACCAAACTGTCTAAAACCTCCAAGGGATTGACCATAAAATGTCTCCCTTCGTTCCATTTTCTTTCTGACTAGTAGATGCCGATAACGTTGTTTCTTCTGTTAATGCCCCCGCAGGGCTGGTTCAGACAACGTCTGTTTCAGAAACCACTGTCAGCTCCACGACATCATCGCCAACTGTTTCCTCCTCAGCCCTCAGCTTCACTACATTACCATCTATCCCCACCACAGCTACCAACTCCACGACCAGCAGGTTCTGCCTCCATAAGGCCAATGGTATCTACGCCGTCCCCGAGGCCAACGCCATGTTCTACATATGTGCCAACAGGCGCACCTTCCGAATGTCCTGCCCAGAAGGGTTGATTTTCGACTACTTATGCAAATGTTGCAACTGGCCTTAAAAGCAAAGAGCCTCAAATCACCTTCACGGAGAATTAAATATGAGATCGATTTGTATCCACTCAGATAGTTTAGTTTCCTCTGCCATCAAATCAGAGCTTAGGAGATGGTCTATATTGCAAGTGTACCCAGCAACCTTCTTCTCTATCCTTGCTGAATTACTTTCAGGAGCAACAACTATCTCAGCAATGCAGGTCAGAGTTAGGGAGGAGAGTGAGCGGGAGCAAAATATTGGCACTAACAAGCCGGGCTGACAGATTCTCAAACTGTCATGCGTTTATTTCTTCATTTTGCATTGGTCTCTTTTAGAGTCTGGCTTCATCCTCTGTCCTTATTTCATGTTTGTTTGTTCCAAGAAAATAAAGCTTTCATTTCTAAATGAAGTTGTCGTACTTTTCGTCTATGGGGTAGAAGTGTCAGGCCCTATAAGCTCGTGTTGCTACTGAAAAATGGGGCAGGGAGGAGAGAAGGAATGAGGAGATTTATGGCCTCCTTACATCAATACAATACCCTAGAGTTTGACGTGTCGTTCACTAGACAGTACAGTAAAGCATAATGCTTTATCTCAGCTCCATATTATTCCTTTTGGAGAGCTCAGCAACAAAAATTCAAGATGTACTGGAGTGTCTGTAGGGGAACACAATCTGCTACTAGTCCAGTCTGCCACGGGTGTCAAAGCGAGCCAAACAGTTTCTGGTAACACCCTCCCCTTGGTGAAGTAGCCACAGTAGCAGAAGTGGAAAAAAACAACCAGGCTTATCAGGGTCTGAGGCCCTTTGGGGCCAACCTTGCTGCGGTGAGAACTTGCATGCAATGATAAAGGAATGAGGCTTAGAGATTACGCAAGTCTCTCCAGTACAATGACACTATTTAAAGAGTCTTTGATCTACATCTTCAAGAAGAGTAATAAACCACAGAAATTTGTATCCAAGATCTCCCGCTCCTTGCCTCGGCACCATTTGTGTTTGTACATCAGGACAGAGCCAGGCTGATGGTAGGTATTGCAAAACCTACACAAGCGCGCACACACACGGTGCATGCTAAAATTGCACAAGAATTCCTTCACTAAAAATAGCCAGCTGAGTTCTCAGAGAGACAGAGTAAATAAGGCGGTTCCTTTGTGAAAAAGAACTTGAGGAGTTCTCGTAAATCAGGGTTATTGTGTCAGACAGGTATAAAATGTGGCAATGAAAAGCAGAGACCAACCATTTTGCAGTCAGATCCTGTTTCCTCCACACCACAGTGAGAGAATCCAGAGCAGAGCTGTATGACCCAGCATGGGACAGGCAATCATTTGGGCTGGTAAGACTGGAGCTGGTGACAACTAGTTTAACTCTTGTGCCGGGTGTCACTGAATAGTCCCTAAATTGTATGGCAGTTTGGTGAAGTGGACGCGATGGGATTCCCGGCTGGGGAAATCTCAATGAAACAGGCACTTGGGGTGGATGTATTTGGAGACTCATTTGTTAATGGATTGTGACCAGGGCCACCACAAAGCAAATTTTAAAGCAAGAAAGTAATTGAAGATGCTTAAAACAATCTAAAATTTTGTGATTGTCCAAGCAGAAAAGTTCTTAAACATTCAGAAGAGATTTTAGAAAGAGAGAGTTCCAAATTCTGGCTTTCATTTTCGCATCTGCAATTTGTGCTTGCAATCAGATGCTTCGACATTTAAGTGGCCTAAATTGCACCCACAAACTGCAGGTGCAAAAAGAGGTGTTGTTAGGGCCATTGTGAAGATTTCTTAGACATGTGCATATGTCTCTTTGGGAGTAGGGAGGTGGGGTATTTATCATCCAAAACTCGAATGCTACTTTACTCTCATATAATCCACAGCATCTCAAAGATAGGTCTTTACCCTTGTTCTTGTATTTCTCTAGGTTTAGCTCTCTTGCTGTCTCTACAATGCGGTAAGTAGCCACCTAACATTGTCCCCTGGTTTTACAGAGGCCAATAGAAACGTGATTGATCACATGGGATGGGGAAGAAAAGTTGTTGGGTTTTAGTAAGTCCAGTTTGGGTGGGATTTTTGATTCTTGTACTGGGCCCTGCAGTTCAAAAGCAGAAGGGGAAAGTCCTTCTCCTTAAAAACATCTCCAAAAAAGCTGTGCAAGGCCTATTCACATCCTGCATGGGTACAAGCTGCCTGCAAGGACATGGAGTCATTTGAAAAGGAAGGAGGGAAGTTGCAAGGTTAGAAGGAACTGCAGGGATCATTCTGGCTGCACGTCCACTGCCTCCCTGTCTGAGACGACCACTAGCCAAAACCTCCCCTTCTCTGCCTCCCCCTCAATCCCAGCTACACCCATGGCAGAGAGACAGATGCACCCCCTTCTTCCAATGATTAAATGACCCCTGTTTTACTGTAGAGCATGGGCAGTCTAGCGTGCCCACTTCAGTGCTCTGTGGTTAATATCGACTCCTCCATCTATGGCTTTCAGGTATAAATCCCAGATCTCTGCAGGCTACAGTCCTGTCTGTTAGCATTGCATTGCACAAAGGTGCACCATGATCCTTAGTCATTGACGGGGGAGTGGATCGCAGAGCTGCTTTCATTCTTCAGAACTCAAGTCAAGATTCCTCCTCCTTTGGCTTTTGTTCACCCGGCTATCGCATTACAAGTAATGCGCCTTCTAGCATCGGAAGCTGCCATAGGCACGATAAGGCTCAGTATGTTTTGATTCATCCTGCAGATCACAGCTTGGTTATTTTATCAGGTGGGGCCTGGGCACCCCCAGGAAGAGTCTATCATGGCGCTGCCCCATAAGAGTCATGCCATGTTACGGCCTCTCATAATAGATCACTGTCTACCCGAGGCCCCAAAGGAAATGCAACAGAAACCGCAATCCACTCACAAAGCTGTATTGATATTAGAGGACTAAGAGGCCATTCGGGCCCCTTGGGTATTGTCTTGTTGGGAGATCCCTGGGAGGTGATAGAGATAGCACAGCGATCTCAGGTTTTCATGGCACCCAGTCCTCTCACTGTCTCCCCAGGTTATGCCTCTAAGCTGGTTTGTTACTTCACCAACTGGGCCCAGTACAGGCCTGGGGAGGGGAGATTCCTCCCTGATGACATCGACCCCCATCTCTGCACCCACCTCATTTATGCCTTTGCCGGCATGAGCGACCACGAGATCACCACCGTGGAGTGGAACGATGTGACACTTTTCGAGGCTTTCAATGGCCTTAAAGCCAAGTGAGTAACACGGGGGCGCACCTGCTTCCCTGCATCCGGGGTCTCGCCGCCAGGCTGGCTGCGAGAGAGAAGGCTCACCCTCTGGTCGAAGGATAAGAGTTTTCCCAGGGAGTATCGTGTCATCCTCAGGGGATAGCGTGCATGTAGCCAGAAAGCAACAGAAAGCTTCCAGGGGTGGGGAATTAAACTAAACTCCACAGCTGAGCATTCACTTCAAACCCAGTTCCGTGACAGAGGATGAGGGGAGCAGCTGCTCCCCACATCTCGCCAGCAGCCAGTTTGGAGCTGGATTCTCAGCTAAGCAGAGCCTGAGCAGGCGAGTCAGCCAGCTTTCCACTCCTCCTGGGTAGGCCTGGCCTGAAACCACCCTGGGCATAGTTTAGATCATCCAAATCTCTCCAAACTACTTTAGCTAAGGCAGTCCCACAGGGACCGCTGTGCTAGCTGGATCCGAGTGCCATGCTCTCCCTTCCTTGCCCCCGACACCCACCTCCATGCAGACGGGGTAGTGGGTGGGAAGGAAACTAAGTCTGTGGCGTGAAAGATTCCCCATAGGACAGCCAAGCCAACCTTCCATTGTTTAAATGCACGTTCCCCCTGCAGGAATCGGAACCTGAAGACCCTGTTGTCCATTGGAGGATCAAACATGGGAACCGAACGGTAATACTGGGATCTGCGTTACTATTCCACTTCTGAGTGTGGAAGTTAATCTACCCTCGTGACACACTTGCTCGGAACAGCGGCGGGCTCGAACCCACCACCTCCAGTTCTGGGAAAGCTTTTAGCTTATAAACATGGAGGTTGAGGAAGGGGGAAATTGGTTCCCCCAAGAGCAGATGTAAAGGAGTATGGGCACGTCTAGCGTGCCTTCGCTGTTGAGTAATTATTGTCCTTGTAATAGGCAGTTTGCAAGCTATGAAGTGTGTATTTTGAGTGCAGCCAGTTCAAAGCGTACTGGGAATCTATACTACGATATACATGAATACAGAAGGCATGTCACTTTCATTCCAGCTTCTCCCACATGGCTGCTTCGGCTGCTAATCGCTGGACATTTGTCCGCTCTGTGGTCCAATTCCTCCGGACGCATGAGTTTGACGGACTCGACGTAGCCTGGATTTACCCAGGGAGGAAGGATAAGAGACATTTCACTTCTCTGATTCAGGTACAATAAAACCAGGGGGTGTGGTCACAGTCTGCAAAAGGGCTACCCAACAATGGCAGAACATACATGTCAAGCTCATAGCCTACTGCACCCAGCACATCACACACCCAGTGGATCTCCGGGGAGGTGAATTTTGTCCGTCTTTCATGGAGACGGAACCACTTTCAGAAAGAGTTTGGACATAAGGGGAATTCAGAAATACATGAACATTTAGGAAGTATCACCCAGGAGAGCAACAACACAGTCATGCTGTGTCAGACTTTGGAAGGTCTGAACAATGCCCATGAAATCCTGCTGCACAGCCACTACACTAGGATCATAGCCCAATTCCTTTCCCTCCAGGCACACTGTTGCGGGGACCCTTCTGGGTCTCATTTTCACTACAACCCATGTGTTCCAGCCTGGGGAGATGGAGAAACGTGGGCTTAGTACTAAAGAGCTGGAACATTGATACTGATCCTAAGAACATCCAGAAGTAAACGAATCAGGGTTAAAAGAACCCACAAGGAGTTTCCGAAAGGATCTACAAAAAGAAAAACAGGACTTGTGGCACCTTAGAGACTAACACATTTATTTGAACGTAAGCTTTCAAAAGCTTATGCTCAAATAAATTTGTTAGTCTCTAAGGTGCCACAAGTACTCGTGTTCTTTTTGCGGATACAGACTAACACGGCTGCTACTCTGAAACCTGGCATTAAGAAAGGATCTAAACGCTCCTAACTTCAAATCAGAAGCTAACCTCAGAGAGGCTAGATAGGAACACCCATGGAACCGTCACTGCAGGGTTCCTTGCACCTTCCTCTGCAGCAGCTGGTACTGACCAGTGTCAGACAGGATGCTGGGCTAGATGTGCCCCCGGTCTAATCCAACGTGGGACGTGCCTATGTTAATTCGGACATTCAGGTGAGCTGCTTACTTATACCCTCTAGGAACTAGCAACAGCATTTGAGAAGGAAGCTCAGAAAACCAGAAAAGAGAAGCTTCTACTTAGTATTGCAGTGTCTGCCGGAAGGATAAATATTGACACAGGCTATGAGGTCGACAAAATCTCCAAGTAAGTGTACCCAGTGACACGATTTTACAAAGGCTTCTAGAGAAGCTGTAACCAATCAGGAAAAATACCTGAGCATCGTCGTGAACAGTTCAATGAAAACATCTGCTCAGGTAGCAGCTGTCAAAAAAAGCCCAAACAAAGTTAGGACAAATGAGGAAGAGAATCTTCCTGAAACTGCTCCAATGATACTATATAATTCAGTTGTACATCCTCTGTGTTCAGTGCAGGTCACCTTCTTTCAAAAAAGGATAGAGCAGAAATAGCAGGGATTCTGCCAGGCAATATTGCCTAGCGGGTAGGGCACTGGATGGGGACTCAGGAGAGCTAGGTTCAATTCCCAGCACTGCCACTGGTTAGCTGGGTGACCTTGGGCAAGTCACGTCCTTCCTATGCCTCCATTTCCCAATGGGTAAAATGGGCATATAACAATATTGACCTCCTTTGGAAAGTGCTTTGAGATCTATGAATACATACACATGCAAATATATATAGGCAACAAAAAACTAGACACCTGGAGAGAGTTCCATAAAGAGATATTGGAGACTGGCTTAGAGAGATGAGTAAAAGGGTTTATGACAGAGAAATAAAATAGTGAATGGTATAGAAAAGGTGAAATTGCCAGCTCCTATTTACCATCTCATCATGCAACAGAAGGGGGACATGAAATCACATGAATGCCGCTGGAAATTTTACAATATAGATTAGCTTGGAGAACTCATTGCCACAAGATAAATGACAAGGATTAGACTACATTCATTTAGTATTTTTGTTTTAAGAGCTATAAATCTTCACAGCTCAGGCCATCAGCCAGTCATCAGTTGACAAGGTTAGACGGAAACTTCCCTTAGAGCAGATTCATTACACAAATGTCCCCAATGGATTTTCTGGCACCTTTCTTTAAAATATCTGGTGCTGGCCGCTATCAGACAGGATAGTGACTAGATGGACCCTGAGTCTGATTCAGTATGACAGTTCTTAAGGTACATAATCAACATACTTGGCCATATACAGTTACCCAGAATGCTTCATATCCTTGTATGCTGTTAGAGGTGCTAAAACTAGAATCTGGATTCTGAAACTCAATCACATGTCAGGAATGCTCCTGCCACAAGAGTTTTGTTTCCATGTTCAAGCCAGAACCAAAAAAGGGTCCATGTTCTTTTTTTCTTCTGTGTACAGCTGAGTTCGGGGCAGAATGAAATCACACTATTTCCACCTCTCACGATTGCAGAAGTTTCACCAACAGAAAAAGTCAGCAGATCTTGTCAGATGAGACAAGTTGGGATGAAATGTTATGAGGACAGTTTGCAAGAGATTCCACCTTATCAGTGGATCCAAACCCACACACTCATTGTGTGAGAGGCTGAGGGAACTGGGTTTGTTTACTCTGCAGAAGAGAAGAGTGAGGGGGGATTTGATAGCAGCCTTCAGCTACCTGAAGGGGGGTTCCAAAGAAGATAGAGCTCGGCTGTTCTCAGTGGTAGCAGAGGACAGAACAAGGAGCAATGATCTCAAGTTGCAGTGGGGGAGGTCTAGGTTGGATATTAGGAAAAACCATTTCACTACGAGGGTGGTGAAGCACTGGAATGCGTTACCTAGGGAGGTGGTGGAATCACCATCCTAAGAGGTTTTTAAGGCCCGGCTTGACAAAGCCCTAGCTGAGATGATTTAATTGGAGTTGGTCCTGCATTGAGCAAGGGGTTGGACTAGATGACCTCCTGAGGTCTCTTCCAACCCTAATCTTCTATGATTCTATGATTCCAGTTCAGCCTCAAAATTATTAAACCTAATCCAGATCCAAATGTAAATATTAGGTTGTCGATCCCTCTCCACACATTATTCCTGTGTGCCATTTTGAGGATGTTTATTTTGGGTTATGTAACTTATCTCATTCTCTTTTTCCTTTCCTGCAGGATCGTGGATTTTATTAACCTCATGACCTATGACTTCCATGGGGCCTGGGAGAAGACTACAGGACATGTCAGTCCTCTTAACAAGGGAAGGAAAGACCTTAGAAGTGCTGCATACAACAATGTTGTAAGTGCCAAAGATCCTTTTGTCTCTCCTCCCCTCATCCACCTAAAGTTTTACAAGCAATACAAGTTCTGAAAGCGAGGAAGTGACTTGCTTTGGAACTGTTTCCACAGTAACTGAGCTAGCTACCAAGTAGATAGAGAGACTCGTGATTGTGACTCCTCCACATGCCTGAGTACAAACAGCCCTGTACTTTGCCAGCATTCCTACAACACAGTAAAGCAGGTCAAGGGGTATTTTCAGTGTCGACAGATGACGGGGCACGAGGGATGAGGTTCATCAACAGTAGGACCACATCCTTCCAGCTCTCCTGAAGATATTCGGATGCTGGTGTTGGGCTAAAACCAGCTGCCCGAAGTTACGTGGTGGCAGATAGTGTAGGACAGCAATGTGTCTTTTTTTAAAACTGTATTTAGTGTCTCCAGGTAAGTCCGGTGTGGTCTGGGGTTTAAGTCTGGCTTGGATCACACACGAGAGGAATTTGGCAGTCCCAGCGTAGATGCGAGTTGAAAGTCATGAGTAACTCCATTGTAGCCCAAGAGTGGCAGTAGTGTTTAAGCAAGAGAAGAAATCTGGCCCCTTTGCTCTAATACAGCGTTTCTCAAACTGGGGTCCGCAAGGATATTCCGGGGGGTCCACGGGCCCCGCTGATCAACGCCTCCCCCTCCCTCCCAGCGCCTCCTGCACTGTTCCCTGGCATGCAGGAGGCGCTGGGAGAGGAGCGGGGATGGGACATGCTCAGGGGAGGGGGTGGAAAGAGGCGGGGAAGAGGAGGGGCAGGAATGGAGCAGGGGTGGGGAGAGGTGGAGTAGGGGCAGGGCCTGAGCGGGGAGCTTGGGGGTCCAAGTAGGGTTGCCAACTGTCTGATCACACAAACCCAAACACCCTTGCCCTGCCCCTTCCCATGAGGTTCCGCCCCTGCCCCTGCCCCACCCCTTCTCCAAGGCCCTGCCCCACTCACTCCATCCCCCCTCCCTTCATCGCTCGCTTTCCCCCACCCTCACTCACTTTCACCGGGCTGGGGCAGAGGGTTGGGGTGCTGGAGCAAGTGAGGGGTGCGGGCTCTGGGAAGGAGTTTGGGTGCAGAAGGGGGCTCTGGGCTGGGGCGGGGGGTTGGAGTGTGGGAGGAGGTGAGGGGTGCAGGCTCTGGCCAGCAGGCACTTACATCGGGCGGCTCCCGGGCAGTGGCGCAGCGGGGCTAAGGCAGGCTCCCTGCCTGCCCTGGCCCTGTGCCATTCCTGGAAGCTGCTGGCACATTCCTGCAGCCCCTAGGGGAGGGTCAGGGGGCTCTGCGCACTGCCCACACCTGCAAGCGCCACCCCCGCAGTTCCCATTGGTTGTAGTTCCCGGCCCGCAGGATGGGGATGGGGGCACTGGGGATGGGGGCAGCACACAGAGCCCCTGGCCCACAAGAATGTGCCAGCCGCTTCCAGGAGCGGCATGGGGCCAGGGCAGGCAGGGAGCTGTGCTGCCAGACTTTCAGTGCCTAAAATCTCCCAGTTTGGCTTCAGTAGCCTCCAGGAGATAGAGCCTGATTCCAGGAGACTTCCGGCGAAACCGGGAGGGTTGGCAACCCTAGGTCCAAGAACAATTTTAAATCAAAATGGGGGTCATCAGGTTGCTAAAGTTTGAGAACCACTGTTCTGATACACAAAATTATCATGCAATTTAGCAGTCCAAATGGTGAGGCCAGGAAGAGGAAAGGACATGGTGACAAGAAAGAACATCCTGATCTCCTCACACGGGGAAACAGTTGTTTTGGGGGGAGTGATAGCTCAGTGGTTTGAGCATTGGCCTGCTAAACCCAGGGTTTGAGTTCAATTCTTGAGGGGGCCATATTATTATTTTTTTTTTTTTAGGGGTGGGGGGAAGGTCTCAGTTTAGGCTGCCAAATACACGTTTAATATTTCCTTCAAACAGGACAATGCTGTGAGACACTGGGAGAGAAAGGGCGCCCCAGGGGAGAAGATCATCATGGGAATCCCAGCCTATGGGCGGAGCTTCACCCTTGACACGCTGCATACAGGCGTTGGGGCCCAGGCTTCCAAGGCAGGACTGCCAGGCCCTTTCACTTCAGAAGCAGGATTTTTAGCCTATTATGAGGTAAGGGGCGTATTTGTTCCATCTGGGCGTACTTTGGGGGAAGCAGCTGTAAGAATAATCTGTGATTTTGCATAATCAAAGGGAAGCCGTGCTCAGTTTTCTAACTGAAAATGGTTTCAGTCTGTACGCCGAGGAGGAAAAGGCTACTTTCATTTCCTCCCCCGTCGTGCTGGCTCCAACCCAATACCCTCAGCCTCATCCTGCCTCCGATGTGTTTTGTTTTAGATCTGCACCTTTAAACAAGGTGCCACCACGGAGATGATTGAGGAGCAGAAGGTCCCTTACTCCTATAAAGGGAACCAGTGGGTAGGGTATGATGACGTGGAGAGCATTAAAACCAAGGTAAGGAGGGCCCCAACCGTTTGCTTTGGGCCGAGAGTGACCCGACGTCTGGTGCCAATGAGCGTGACACCTACTTCCCGCTGAGAAGTATGGCCACTTGGCCAAGTCACATGACAACAGTAACAGCTTCATTTTGGGCAACGTGCGTGAGGTTTCATCCGCAGCATCAGGCTCCCATCGCCACTCAGGCTGAGGTTCTGCCAGCCAGGTCCATATGGGAACATTAAACAAAAGTAGCTGGAGGAATGTGACTATTGCTGCGACAAGCAAACACCGTTAGGTGCGGTGGGAGCTGCCCGTTCCCACTTTTCCATTCTAAGCTTACCACGCATTTCAGGGAAAATATTGTTCTTCTGGGCTACAGCTTCTTGTGTCCTCAGTCCAAAAGGCAGCATAGAAATGAACAGAAATCAAGAGTTTACCTGTTTGAATTCTGCCGGGGCGGGGGGGGGAGAAAGAATTGCCACCACCCTCCTCCCCAAAACCTATTGTAAACATTGTGCCGGTGCTCGCATGCCTGGGTACATCTAAATCTTCCAACTTGGGCTGAGCATTCAGATCAGAACTAAGGAAACAAGTTCTACGCATCTGGGGCAGTGGAACCGTGGGGGTGGATGTCTGTGCATGACACACTGAGTGCAACACGAGGAGGACTGTCAGTATCAAGTATGAGGCCATACGGCTTTCTAAGGGCAGGCAACAGAAAACAGCCTGGCTTGATGAAAAGTCGGATAAACCTACCACAGATAGGTCAGCTGGCTGCTCTGTTTATGAGCGCCATGAGGGGAGGAAGGGTCATGCTTTTCTTGCTGTCCTGAGAGAAAGCAAGTCTCCATCCCCCTCCGCACACACACAGCGCAGCAGTGGCTGCTTAGGATCAGTGCCAGACTGAGCTATGGATTTCCACCCATCAAGTTTAGGGGGAATATTCTTCTCCCCTGTCAATTCAACCTGGATCACATACCCCCATTGTACTTTGGAGCTCTCTGTTGCGTTTTGACAAGGGACGTTGCGCTGTAGCCAGGCCTCACCACAACACTGACATCTGGGTTCGGAAGCCCTATTTTACAAGATAAATTGCCCAGGGAAATAATGCAGCTCTCAGAGCCAGGGTTTAAGTGTAAAAAGCAGATGCTGGAGAGAACTCCCAATACCACCCGCAACATGTGGGTACCAGACAGGACCCAGCCAAGATGGTCAGGGACGCACCCCCATGCTCTGGGTGTCCCTAAGCCTCTGACTGCCAAATGCTGGAACTGAACAACCGGTGGATCACTCGATAATTGCCCTGTTCTGGTCATTCTCTCTGAAGCACCAGGCACTAGCTGCTGTCGGAAGACAGGAGACTGGGCTGGATGGGCCATTGGTCTGACCCAGTCTGGCTGTTCTTATGCTTTTATGAGTACTCACCAACACAGGGGTTCTCAAACTGTGGGTTGGGGCCTCAAAGTGGGTCATGACCCTGTTTTAATGGGGTTGCCGAGGTTGGCTTAGATTTGCTGGGGCCCAGGGCTGAAGCCAAAGCCTAAGCCCCATTGCCCGGGGCCGAAGCCAAAACCCTTGGGTTTCAGCCCTGGGTGGCAGGGCTCAGGTTACAGGCCCCCTGGCTGGGGCTGAGGCCCTTCGGTTTGGGCCCCCCCACACAAAGCAGGGGCGGTGGGGTTTGGGCTTTGGTCCCCCCTCCTGGGGTCATGTAGTAATTTTTGTTGTCAGAAGGGTGTCACGGTGCAATCAAGTTTGAGAATCCCTGCACTAACACAATGAAATCCCTCCCTTAGATCCCAGAGGAAGGTCAAGCAGGGAACCGGTGTGAAATACGATTCACAAGAAAGCCTGTTTCAAGAGGCTTTTGCCCAAATGGAAAGAGAGTTCAAGATCTTAAAGTTTGGAGAGAGGCTGTCCCGTTCACCCCTCTTGCCTCGTCAGGGCTATTTCTCACTTTAGTATCATGTTGAAAGGAAATGCCCACCTGACAGAGCTCAAGTAGCACAGGGGCATCTAAATGTCTGTGCCTCATTTCACGCCCTCTGTTTTTTCCCTTTCCCTCCATTAGGTTAAATATTTGAAGCATCGTGGTTTGGGAGGGGCCATGGTTTGGGCCATTGATCTGGATGATTTCAGCGGCTCTTTCTGCCATCAAGGAGCTTACCCTCTCATACAGACACTGAAGAGTGAGCTGAGCGCTGGCAGACAATGAGTGATTGCACTGAAGTGCAAAAGTTGCCAATATATACAAGGAAAGTGATCACTGGAGGTTTTGGAAGCATATTGATTTACTTTGCCAGTAGATCTGAGTTAGCTTTGCTTGGGTGTCTTTAAGATAACAATTGTATAAAATTTGAACAGCAGCAGCAGTCTCCTCGGGACATGAGAAAAACCCCTGTTAAGCAGAGACAGTAACATTTGTTATTAACTATATGCACAAGTGGCTGCTTCTTTTCATATTTTTAAGTTGCTTTATAGCTAAAACTGTCCACCATAAAGACAAAGGTGGGGACCACAAACACACTGGATCTGGGTTTAAATTTTCCTGCTTGTATAGATTAATAAATTATATGCTAAGAAGCCCAAAGATCTATACTTCCTTAATACAGAACCACTTGAGTAAAAATCAGCATCTGAAGGCCACACACACAAAATGGGGTCAGAGATAGAGATGTTGCCTCTTAGCCAATCTGATCAACCGAGCTCAATTTCCCATAGGACAAAATTTCCTTTGGGGGATTAAAAATCTAACTCATGATGGATGTAGCTGTCAAAGATTTAACAAAGCCAGAGGAGCCTTCTCAACAGCAAGCCCTAGGCGCTGAACTCACTAACAGGGGACAGGATGATCCTTGCACTTTGAACTGAAGGTTACAAGAATGAGACACATACACGCACCTCTTCATCAGACCATTCTTCCGTGAAATGGACTATCTTGCAATGCACTCTAAGGTAGAAGCCAGTGACCACGTCACAGAGCAGGATAAAGAGAAAACTGACTGTCCCTTCTGAATGCATCCGATGAAGTGAACTGTAGCTCACGAAAGCTTATGCTCAAATAAATTTGTTAGTCTCTAAGGTGCCACAAGTCCTCCTTTTCTTTTTGTCCCTTCCGACTAACTTTCTCTGCTCCTTCACATCACACAGACAGGATAATAGATACTTTACAAACATTGGTAGATTAACAGGTGGGACATACAGAGACATGCCACAAGACGCTTCTTTTATGGCTCACAGGAAACACGACACAGAAGTCAGTGTTTGTAATAATCTGATGCTATGGCAATTGACACTCTCCCCATCACAAACTTTGTCCAATATATCAGTGGAGTGATTGTCCAAAGGAAAACCTTTTCTTTCCGAACTGGTGCAATTGGCCTTGAATACAGTTGGTTGTGCCAACAGTAAGTTTATTAGGCCATGTAGTTTTCCTGTCTGTACCTGCATTTCCTCAAATACATTTTGAAGATCTAGCCTAGAAAGAGAAACTTTTCCGGATCACAAAGAGGTCCTGCCCTTATCATGGCTGCTAAAACAAACAACTTAGCTTAATATTTCAAGATTTGTGTCTCATCTCTAGCCAATGGCTTAGCATAGCTATTTTCCAGAGTTTTCATTCTGCAGGCCATTTTGAGAGAGAAATTAAATCAAGTATAAACGTTAGGGGCCTCATATCATTGATTGTATTTCTGAAGAAGCCAAAACTCAGGATCTGGCTGGGAGATAAGGTCCATTTGGTAGCTCTTCTTTTTCCTTATAATCAACTATGGATAAAAATCACATGGTACTATAGCAGCCTACTGACATTGCATTCTAGTCATTGCCTAATGTGATTTGCATTTGTCTTGACCCACTTATCTTTTCTAAAGACTAATATACACAACTTAGCATTTGTGGAGGGCCCTGGACAACTTCAGGATCTTGATTTGCTTTGGAACAATGAATGGTTAGCAACCTCTAGAGATGCAGCAGCTTTCAGGGAGCCAAAGCTGGGACTTGTACCACTGTTTCTAGTATTGCAGAACATTTCTTCTGACTTGAAAAATGCAATTTCTACCAGCTAGGGAAACTCCTCTTTGCCACATTGATATAGAAGAGCAAGCAACACTGACACCTACTGGTTGGTGACTTGAATTGCATGGATAGACCCATCTGTGTCTCATTTCTTTCAATCTGTAGCAAAAGCCAGGCAGGAGGGAACCGGGGAGGGTTGAAGGCAGAAACGCTACAGTTAAGTGAGAGAAAAAGAAAAATAAGTCTCTTGGAATAACACTGTTTTCCTTATCCCAGTAAGAATGTCTGTTCAGTGTTATAAAAAAGTGGCTTTATGATTCATCATCATTGTGGCAACATCACCCTGTTCACAGGCCTGTGAACTTCCCCTGTGCACAAAGAAACATTCCTTTTCCTTGCTTCTTTCTCTAAGTGTTCACAGGAGTCTTAAATCCTCCCCCTGGGAGTGAGTCCTCCCTGTTTTTTCCAGTTATTTCCCCCCCCTTCCCCGGCTTTTAAAAGAGACCTGATTTTTTTAAAAAAGTCAACTTAAAAATGTTTGTGTAATTTAGGAAAATGTGGGATCCCTTGCCACAGATTCTGGAGATGTCCCTCAAGAGCAGAATCACATTCTGCAAGAGTCTTTTATGGATTGCTTATATTTTTAGAGGCAGATTGTTCATCTCCTCCAGACTCAACAGCTTCAAAGCCACCCCTTTTCCCCCCCGACACACACCACCACCACCCCCTCCAGATTCAAACTGCATTTCTACATTTGTGCTTTCGTTTTGTCTCCTGTAGTGAGAGATCAGCAAGCATTTCAAAGGCAAACCCAGGAAGCATACAGCCAAAGGAACTTTCTCTTTCCTTTACCCCTTAGAATTAGGTGGACCCTGAGATTGTTATTTGCAGCAATGCTGAGCTTATCTTGCAAGAGGAGTGATAAAATAGAATAAAGCTGGATACTTGTTCTGTTTGTATAGTCCACCAACCCAGACAAACCTGGGTTTTAGATCAGGTGACAGATCATGCTGGGTTTTCAGGGCATTCAAAACACCTCTGGCTACAAATGAGATTAGTTTTGTATAGCTGGTTTTCCTCACAAACTTCCCCTGTGAATGGAGATAGGAAAATCTTTTTAAAAAGGAGTACTTGTGGCACCTTAGAGACTAATCTTTGAATCAATAAGTAACTGCCAAGTTGCCTCCAGCATCTGAAACTTCCCACAGTGACAAAGTACAGGACAACGATTTAAAGAGAAAGAGGGTCGTATTTTGCCATCTGAGCGGTCTCCTCTATGGGATGAGATCAAAGTGCTTTCCACAGATGAATCAAGCCTCACAGCCACTCTATGCTATCCCCTTACTTTTTCAATGACCCCAAGTAGACCTAGATTCTGACTCTCCGTCCTGCATATTAGCCGCCACATCGTCCTTGTTAGAAGCTTTAGATGTATTGGTTTCCAGTGATTTTATAGGATTGTGAGTTTTGCCTACAGTTCCCCACCTCCTGACTTAAGAGGAAAAAGGCCTATGGCCAGCCAAATACTGAGTAAGCATCTAGACTTACAAATCAGTGCATGTTTCAGAGTAGCAGCCGTGTTAGTCTGTATCCGCAAAAAGAACAGGAGTAACAAAGAGACTAACAAATTTATTTGAGCATAAGCTTTCGTGAGCTACAGCTCACTTCATCGGATGCATACAGTGCATAACATTTAGAAAGAAAATGCCTGTTGGCAATGCAGAGAATAAAGATCAGCCTGCTTTCTCCTACATTAAACTGCATTCCATTTTGCTGTGGGCAACACAGCTCCAACCTCTCTCCCTAAGTTTCCCTAGCAGAGTGCCTGTGTGGGAAATAAAGAAAGGGGGGAAAGACACACCCCCCCCCCCAAATAAATACCCCCACTACTCCCACATGCAGTCTTTAAGGGCTTCTGATTTCACACACCCACTTTCTCCACCGATCACTGCTTGCAAGATGCTTCCTCACCCATCCCTTTGCAGCTGGGGAAGGTAATGAGCGTTATCCCAGGTGTCTTCCATTAGGGTCTCTGGCACTCACTTCCAGCCTGTGTGAACACACAGAGACACACACCCAAGTGAAAAGTAAATTAAAGAAATAGTATTTTCTAAGTCAGTGGCTCTCTCGACCTTTCCAGACGACTGTACTGCCTTCAGGAGTCTGATTCGTCTTGCGTACCCCCAAGTTTCACCTCAATTAAAAACTACTTGTTTACAAAATCATACATAAAAATACAAAAGTGTCACAGCCACTATTACTGAAAAATTGCTCACTTTTTGATTACCATATAATTATAAAATAAACCAGTTGGAATATAAATATTGTACTTACATTGCAGTGTGTAGTATACAGAGCAGGACAAACGAGTCAGTGTCTGTATGAAATTTTGGCTTGTACTGACTTCGCTAGTGCTTTTTATGTAGCCTGTTGTAAAACTAAGCAAATATCTAGATTAGGTGATGTACCCCCCTGGAAGAGCTCTGTGTACCCCCAGAGGTACATGTACCCCTGGTTGAGAACCACTGGTCGAAGTGACAGATGAGAGTAGATATGGGCCAGAGCCAAAATGTGGGGTCAGATGTGAATTTCAGAGGGGAGAGTATTGGATCAGATGATCTGGTTCAGATCTGTCTCTGATTCAAAGGGCAGATTCCCACACAGGATTGTATCAGCGAGCTGATGCCCGTTCTCCTGCACACCAGCAGACCTCAATCTACATCACCCAGTTCAATCCCCGTAATGCCCCAATGAAGCAGACACAGTGGCATGGTTCTATTCCCTGCCCTGCCACTGGGCTGCTGGGTGAGGCTGGGCAAGTCACTTAGCTGATCTGTGCCTCAGTTTCCCCATCTGAAAATTGGGATAATGATGCTAATGACTGCCTTTGTAAGTGCTGTGAGACCTGAGCATGATGTGGGGATTGTGGGATTTTGGCTGGGGATGGGTCAAGACATCTATGCTGCTCATAAAATACAGGGGTACCAATGAACCTTAAACTCATTTCCATTAAGTAAAGGAAACATTCATTTCAGCCACATAGAGCATCCTGGCTTTTACATTTCTCACACACATACACACACACACACTCAAACAAACTATTTTTGGCTTGACATTTTTCACACTTGGATTGTCTTAGGGCAGAAGAGAATCTCTTTGGGAATGCATGAGGTTAATCAGACAAGCAAGCTGTTCATGGTTTATGGGACTTAGAACACTCAGGGTATGTCTACATTGCAATTAAAAACCGGTCGTTGACCCACACCAGCTGACTCTGGCTCGCAGTGTTCGGGCTGCAGCCCAAACTCTGGGACCCCCCCACCTCACAGGGTCCTGCAGCCAAAGCTCCAATCCGAGCCCGGAAGTCTACATGGCAATTAAACAGCTCCTTAGCCTGCGCCCCTTGAATCCAAGTCAGCTGGCACGAACCAGTCACGGGTGTCTGCCTGCAGTGTAGACATACTCTGGTGGCTTTTCATTTTTTGATAACCATTCTGTAGACTCTAGCCACTAGCTCTAATAATACAGAAAATACCATACTCCTTTATGTACATTATCAGATACACAACCACAGCTGATCAATTTCCATGACCATAACAAGATTGATACCTGCCCATTATCCACATACGGCATTCCGGCTTTCCATCGCTATGCCTTTAATCGTGAATATTGCTAAACTACATCACTCATTTCTTAATAACTCCTATATGTTATTGTGGTCTAACTACCCAGTTACTGCCTTGTTACCGGATTGCTAAAGGCACCCCCCGCCCCGCGACACACACACACATACTCCCTTCTTGCAGAATTCTGTGGTGTACTGTATTTTTCATGGTTACTTGTTTGTGTCTCGTAATGAAAGTTCAGAATTTGTGATCTGGGCTTATCTTCTTGGGCCTACCAGCATTTAGCTAAGATTCAGCCTTTGGTATGACTACTCCCACAAGACCTCCCACTAAAAAAAACAAGCCTTTAACCATAGAAAAGCCTAAAAACCCAATTATGTGTGTTCTCCTACTTGCTGTCACAGACTTCATAATGTGCTAAGCATGCTTAGCAAAGAATTATATGTTACCCAAAACTACAAACCCTCCAAGATCAGGCCAGGGGATCAACAGTCAACAAGCAGATACTCGCAGAGAAATTATAACTGCTTTCAGTAGGGTGTGATAGAGTGGACAGATATGGGATTCCAGCCCTACTTTCCTCTGTAATTTCTTATGGGTGTCTTGCCCTGTCATTTGCATTTCCTGTATGAAATCTAGCATAGAGCTCTGTTCAATTCCCTCTCAAGATGAGCTCTCAAACTAAGTAAACAAGCACAGCTCTTTAGTTAGTAATTAAAGGTCTGAGAACAATAGACTTGATTTAGCTGCTGAAGGTCTCCATGGACGCTTAAATACAAGAGAACTAGAATTACTATAAAAAGAACGAGGAATACTTGTGGCACCTTAGAGACTAACAAATATATTTGAGCATAAGCTTTCGTGGGCTAAAGCCCACTTCATCAGATGCATGCAGTGGACTCTTTGAAATCTGCAAGCTGAAGCTGTTCCTTAAGAAGGTAACAAAACCGGCATTCTCAGTCTCATCCTAAAAGCTGCAGATAAAATTTCTTTTTCTAAGCACCCACGCCTTGAGAAGATGGGTCGGAGACTTTCTGTCTAATATTGGATCCCCTAAAGGATTTCCAGACAAAATTCCTGGTTCCACAGGTTGGCAGTATAGGATGGTGTGAAGAAACTTCCGATCCTTTCTCTCAAGAAATAAGCTGAGTCTTCAAATGAACCAAACCACTCAGTGATGATTATTGTCTGATATTTTAGACTGCGTGCTCTGCATTCTAGTCACCTTGCATAGAAATATGAAATGCTGGGCCAGATTTCCAGAAAAGTTGGTGCATAATTGCACTAGCTGAAGTGTGTGTGAATGTGTACACCTAATTTACATATGTCACTGCCATGACTACACTCCCAGTGTGGTTATTTATGCGTCCAGATAGCCAGTTAGATAAGAAGGGCCAGATTCTCAGCTGGCAAACAGCAGCGGTGCTCCATTGACTTCAATGTACTGTGTCCATTTACACCAGCAGAGAAAATGATCTGAAAAAAATCTAGTTTTGTCGTTCCATTATTCCAGGAGAACTGGAATTATTGCAGTGTCTTAACATCTGTCAGCTGGCACTGCGACTTGAGAGGACAGCAGCTCCTGAGTTTGGGATCGTGCCCTAAGATCTCCACAGTAAAGATTCCCCTTGGTAAATAATCCCCAAAAGATTTAACAAGGAAACAGCCTCTAACTTCATTTTCCTGAGGGATCTTACTAATATGCCCCTATATTACCCTATATACCTATGTGGGGTAAAGAAAATACCATGTGAAGACCATCAGTGCCTTTGGCATTCGCTGACAGCAGTTTGGATTTGCAAAGGTCCTAATAGAGGACTCTCTTAGGGTGACATTAATAAATATCTATGTTATGGTATTGTGCTAGGAGCTGAACTACAGTAGACATAGACATGGTCCCTACTACAGCGGACCCGGGGCTATAGGATGGCTGGGATCTACTGGGCACTGGCTCCCCAGCAGCTGGTCACATAGGCTGCAGGAGAGGCAGGGAGCTGGCTGGACAGACAGAATATTTTTTAAATATCCATTCAGTGAAAATTTTTCTATATCTGACGTTTTGTTACAGTTCTGAGCAAACCTTCTTTGATTCGTTCACGGTCCAGAAATTCTGGTTCCTGCTCAGCTCTAGTTCCTATTCCAAAGATGTTACCATCCAAATTACTTAACAGTGAGGACCCCTGGGACCTTCAGGGCTCCATTATACTTCTCCAAGGTCAACCGCTGCGCCCTTAATTTGGCCCCCTCGTATGTACAATAAGTCTTTAATGACATGCTTACCTACTATATTTTCCACCGGACCTCTACCTCATTCAGTGCACAGGATAGATCTGCTCTGGGGGTGTGTAGTGAAGGGGGCTGATGCCTGTAGAAACCCTGCCTCCTTTGTTGTAGAAGTCAGACGGTGTGCAATGGATGAGGCAGGGGACTGCAAGATGAGAAAAGAGGGTCTCATGATGAAGGCAACTGCATGCTGCCTTGCAGAACTGGGTCCTATCCCTGCTTCTGCCACAGAGTTCCCATAAGTTGCTGGGCAACTCCCTTAAACTGAACTTTCCACACGTCCGTTAACGGTGTGTTCTGGATGCCCAACTTGAGACCTTGGGAGCAAGCATTCCCAGCTGCCACTGAAGTCACTGGGAGCTGTGCTTTGAGCATGCAAAGTGCTATTTAATGCTACGTACTCTGACGTATCAGGCGTGATGCACCTCAAGTAGGTCATCCAAAATTAGTGGGCACTTTTGATCTTAATTTCTCGGTGCCTCATTTCCAGACCTGTAAATCAGGGATAACAGTATCCCCTCGCTGCACAGGGTATTGTGAAAATCAATCAGGTAATGTTTGTGACATTCTTAGATATTATCATGATGAACACCATAGAAAAGGCCATGAGGAAATTAATAATTCTCTATTCAGAGCAAGGTAAGTGAACAAGGCTTCAGGCTACATGCTATGTAAGGAGGAGAAAACAAAATGTTGACTAGCTGGGCATTCAGTGAGCACCATTCATCCTGTGCACTCAGTGAGGCGGGGGGGAATAGTATGTGATCATATAATTGAGGATTATAGCGTAATGCATACACACAAGAGGGCAGAGTTAAGGTTGCCAGGTCCACCTTAATTCTGACATTTCCTAACTTTTGAGTGCTTGACTTTGCAACCTTAGGATACTTTTGATGTATTTTTTACATGTAATATTATATACAGTGAAAAGTGTTGACGACAACAGTGAACAAATTCATCCGGTGCAGGGAATATTGTGTAGCGGTTACAGCGGGGGAGTGTGGAATCAGCACTCCTGGCTTCTGTTTGTAGCTCTGCTACTGATCAACAATGTGACCTCAAGGCAAGGTGCTGATCTGCAAGGTAACCAGTGTTTCAGGTTTTTCCTATGGGAGTGACTTCCCAAAAGGCATGTGGAGAACGGGAACAGCTCCACCCATCCTGAAAGGAGATTGCGTAGTCGTTCCCACATCGGAAAATCCCTTCCTAGCAAAGAGGAAGAACTTGTCTCTCCTATTTTATTTCATGGCTGCTGAGTTCCTGTAAATTGGGGTGGGTGTAACAGCCAGATCCATAAAAGGAAGGTCGAAGAACCCAGATGCTGACGCCGTGAACCTCCATTCTCTGGGCCACCACGAGCAGAGCAATTGCACCCAGCCCATCCCATATCATGAAATGTCTTGGAGGAGCTGGCAAAAGCATTTCAGGAGAAAGCTCAAAAGACAGGGAAGCAGAAGCTCATACTGAGTGCAACAGTGGAAGCCCTGAGGGCACTAGTGGACGCAAGCGATGAAATCGACAAAATCTCAGAGCGAGTGCGCACAGCCGCACCTGGATTCTGCACAGAGTAATTAATCCACATGTTCAGCCATGATCCAAGATGCTTTGCATTTGCACCCGTTCCCCAGGACACCTTCTCATTCTGTGCTCTCCTCTGCAGGGCTGTAGATTTCCTTAACCTTTGACTTCCATGGTTCCTGGCAAAAAGTCACAGGACATGTCAGCCCATTTCTCCAGGGTAAAGAAAACTCCAAATCCTCTTCTTACTGTAATGTTGTAAGTGTCAACTTATGAATTTCATGGGAGATTTCTGGTACCATAACAAATGGATCATGGGGTTGAGGGATCAGGAATGTGAGTGATCAGTGTTCCAACAAGAAATCAACATTTATGAGACTATCCCCTTCTAAAATCCTTAGGACTCTGTGTGTCACAACCCCAAGCAAACAGAAATGAATGAGGAAATTCTCCATTTGTTTGTGCCATCTCCATGGGTGTAGACACCCATCTGCAGAACAGTTCTTTATCTCCAGTAACCAGAAATCACATTAACATTACAGAGTGGAATTAACATCTAGGGCCAAATGTTCAGTGGCCCACCAAAAAGGCACATGCAAAATTTGCTGATGCAAAGTTGATGAGTTTGCACATGCTGGATGAGCAATTAGCCATGCAAATACACAGCACAAAAAGACCAAACTGGCGCACGAGACAGTGGGATTCTCTCTGCAGAGGAAACCCTTTGCCACTTCAGCCCGTAGGGAATGTGCTCCCAGACCACAGAACTGTTTGCCACCATGAAGAAGATCCATGCCCAGAAATATTAGGATGCAAGCTGTCATAGAGCTCTGATTAGGATCTGTAGAGAGGTTTTCCATAGCAGAACAAGAAGCCAATCATTAAGCAAATGCCAGCAATGCTACCCTACTGTGAATTCAGTTTACGGTGCAAAATATATTATAAACCATATGTCATACCCCCTCCTACAGGACTATGCTGTGAGATACTGGAGGAGCAAGGGTGCCCCAGCTGAGAAGCTCATCATGGGAATCCCCACCTATGGACGGTCGTTCACCCTCTCCTCCAGGACAGGCATCAGCGTGCCCGTCTCTGGGCCTGGATTACCCGTCCCATTCACTCAAAAGCAGGATTATTGGCCTATTCTGAGGAAGGGAAGATGCTGCTCTATTTAATCTTGCCCTGATTTGGGGATGCAGCTGAATCAGTGTCTCTCTTTCTATTGGGACCGGCCGTTGGGATTAATTCACAAGGTTTTGCCCTCGCGCCCAGGAAATCACCCTTATGCAACGTGAATATCTTAAACCTTTCCAACAACACCTTGAGAGGGACCCAGCACTGACATTCTTCTCCGGTCTGCAACTGGTGGTGTGGTTTTGTTTGTTTTTTTAGATCTGTACTTTTACACCAGGTGCCACCACCGAGCGGATTGTGGAGCAAGAGGTCCCATATTCCTACAAAGGAAACCAGTGGGCAGGGTATGACGACGAGCCAAGCATTATAACCAAAGTAAGTGTATTTAAGGAGGAGCAGGATAAAGTCTGCTCTTTTTACGATTGTGACCTCTCCTCCCCCATTCCCCTCTCTACAGTGATCTATTCCAGGCTCTGGTTAAAAACCCATCACCAAATTGAAGGGAGGGTTGGTTTGGTTTTTCTAGCTGCTGATGGAGTCAGACACACCTGGATCCACATCTGGATCCTACCAAGGCACTCTCTGCCACGTCTCCGTTGGGGTTATAAAAATGCAATGGGAGAACAGTTGTGGAATGCGTCAGCTCAAGGGGCGCAAAATGCTGGCTCGTCCCCCGCCCACCAAGGACCCACTGCCAAACCCAGCATCTCTTTCTAGGCACAGTTCTATTCACCAAACATAGGCGACAAGCACAAAAACAATTCCTCAGCCCATACAGCACCCAGGGGCTTTTCCCCTTTCCCTCTCTTAGTCCCTCCTGCTTCATGGCCTTCTACAGGATTCTTCCCTGCCTACCTCCCCATCCCAGGGCTTTCTCCCTGGAGGCCCTGTTTCCCTAGCCGGTTCCCACTGCCTCCCCTCCCAGGGAACTCCATGCCACTCCTAATCCCCCTTCCTCACTGACATCCAGATTTTTATAGGGAACACCTGTCCCCTCTGCAGCTGCACCTGCTTAATGAGCAGCGCTGGCTGGCCCCAGCCGTTCAGCCCATCAAGGGGCAGGACACCCTTTGACACAGGAATTCACTAGAAAAGTGCTCATGGAGGAGATTACTCCATCACTCCTTCACCTCCCTACCCCTGCACAATGACACACGCTATACCCTGTGCAACAATATACATTGCCAGTGAAGTGCAGCCAGTGGACCAGCTTCCTGCCTTGGGAAAGAGAAAAGGTTTGTGTTCAAAGAGGAAAATGGGACCGGGGGGGGGGGGGCATGCCTCCCAGTGCACAAGGCCAGCATGAGGCTTAACATTTAACTCTCATTGGAGCTCCCAAAATAAGACTGAAGTAGGACTTGACAGCAGGGGTGTCATTTCAGAAAAATTCCGGGCGAGGGGGTAAGGCTGGGGGATGGGAAGAGTTGTGTCAGCATATAGAGCATTATATGTGATTGTATTATACCCAGCAAGGGCCGGGGGAATGGAGCATATGGACCTATGAAAAGTCTGAGAGGTGGGCAAACCAAGATCTGGGGGGAGGGCAACGGCCCCATTGCCCCATAGCAAATGATGCCCCTGCTTGAGAGTTGCATAGGCCTGGGGCTGGTGGATTTCACCCATAGCGCAGAGGGGTCCAAATATTGTGTCTCACCTGCACCTAATCAGGTTTCAGAGTAGCAGCCGTATTAGTCTGTATCCTCAAAAAGAACAGGAGGACTTGTGGCACCTTAGAGACTAACACATTTATTTGAACATAAGTTTTCGTGGGCTACAGCCCACTTCATCGGATACATAGAATGGAACATATAGTAAGAAGATATATATATATATACATACAGAGAACATGAAAAGGTGGAGTAAGAGGCTATGTTCTCTGTATGTGTATATATATATCTTCTTACTATATGTTCCATTCTATGTATCTGATGAAGTGGGCTGTAGCCCACGAAAGCTTATGCTCAGATAAATTTGTTAGTCTCTACAGTGCCACAAGTACTCCTGTTCTTTTTGCACCTAATCAGGTTCTTAATGGGTTTTCCCCCTGCCCCCTCTGTAAGGTTCAGTATTTGAAGAACAACAAGTTGGGAGGTGCCATGATTTGGGCAGTGGACCTGGATGACTTTGCTGGCTTGTTCTGCAACCAGAAAAAACCATATCCTCTAATAGGAACTGTGAAAGCAAAGCTGAGCTCCGGCAATTGAGTCGACAGAGTGTGAAGCTATGAATGCACTACGAGGAAGACATCTCGCTTTCTTTCTTTGTATGGGGAAAGGGTTTGAAGACATGCTGGGGAACATTCATGCAGCTCAAAAATAACACTCATGTGTGGCAGACCCGCTCTCTTTCACCAGCACATCCACTAATGGTTTCCTCTCCTCTCATTTTGTAATAAAGCCATGGCCAATGGGGCCCCTTCACCTCAGAATTGCCCAAGGCAGAGAGCACCACAAACACGCTCCTCACCCTTTTTCACCTTAGACTGCGTATTGTGTCACCCAAGTGAACCAAACCAATGGGAGTGAAAACTGTTTAAATGAAGCGATAGGAAAGGAGATGGACTTCCAACCCCCCAACCCCAAATTCTTCCTCAGAAATAATGGTGGGTGAAATGTCCACCTCAAGCCTCCAACACAGAAAAGCACACGAATCAATTGCAAATGGAGCAGGAACCTCCAGCTCTGTAAACACAAGCTCATTAAGGGCTGCAGCAGTCTGATTATCGCATCCCAAGCCCCATTATTATTATTCGCCCCCCGATAAGCTTCACCGCCTCTCTGCAAATTGGGATTATTCCACAGCTGGCCCATAACTGTATCTTATCAAGGTCTTCAGCATAATCTTATCTTGGTCCAGTCAGTGAATGCTTGGGAAGAGATTTCCAAAGGCAAAGGAATGTTGGCAGTTTATGTTCCCCGGTACCGATTCCACTGAAAGCAGTGGCTAATCAGTCTCCTTTTAGAGCTACAGGGGGTAAGCAGTTAGCAGGTAGGGTGACCAGACAGCAAGTGCGAAAAATCAGGACGGGGGTGGGGAGGTAATTGGCGCCTATACAAGACAAAGCTCCAAATATCGGGACTGTCCCTATAAAATCGGGACATCTGGTCACCCTATTAGCAGGCTACTGGTAAAAGCCAGGATATGGCTCTCTGTTTTCAATATATCAAAGACCTATGGAGCAGTCACCCACTAGTAAACTATAATTCACCTGGAGGAAACTCTGTGTCATATTAACCTCTTCTGATTCCCAGTGGATCTGCTGAGTGGGAGGTATGCCATGTGTGCCCCTTAGACTTGCAATGGGCATAGTCCATATACCCAACTATACTCACTACTCCAGGCTTGGAGAAAACCAATGTATTGCAACACCAATGTAAATGGAAAATGCCACCACCCTAGTACTCAGCGTCAGCTGTTATTAAATAATCATTGTCTGCCCTGCCCATAACTTCCCACAACTGTGAAAATTTAAATCAGTACAAATAAAAAATGCTTAAACCCCATAATTTTGCACTACTGTGAAAATGTAAATAGATAGAAATAGAAAAAAATGCTTAAAATAAAAGTTGATTATATATCAAAATGATTTTTAAAATATCAAATTCTGCCAAGCATCATGATATTGCACTGAACGGCTCTTTAGAAGTAAATGGACAACGTTTTATCTTCTTGCACCATGAGATAGATAAGATAGATTCACATAAGGACTCATACATTAGGCAAAAGATGGGGAGCCATGTTTCTGGAATAACTCATATTAGCATTTGCTGCTTTAGCTGAGAGCCACGCTGGACAGCTGGGTGGACATTCACTCAGTTTCCTGCATCAGGCACATGAAAACCCTTACACATGCTCACTGAAAGTAAGTGATAACTGTGGCTGCAGATCAGAGCTGGTCAAACTCAGAATTTCCATTTTGCGGGAAATTCTGGCATTTTTAATATTTGTTTTCATTCTGAATTGTGGGGAAAAAAATAAAAAGGAAATTGAAATTCCCATGAAATGAAATTTGTTTAAAAATTTCATGTCAGGTCACTCGAAACATTGTGTTTTTTAAATAAAATCAAAACATTTTATTCTATTTTTGGCTTTTTTCAGTCATTTTGAAATGAAAAATTGAAACATTTCACTCTGATATGCTCAAAACATGACTTTTCCAGATGGAATTTCACCAAAATTGACATGTTCCCACAGAAAGCTTTGATTTTGATGAAATGGCATGATCTGACAGAAAAACGTTCCATCTGAAAATTTTTGGCCAGTGTTATTGTAGAGTTGGTTATTCCCCCATTTTTCCTGCCTTCCATCCTTCCTCCACCCCCGTGTTGGAGCCCGGGGAATCTTCCGACCACCAGGAGCCAACCATCATCTTCTGGCTGGGTCTCCCTTCAGAACCCTGATATTCTATGATTCTGTGATTCCCATGGCTTGGGAACATCTCCCTGACTGGCTCACTGCGCCGTCTCCTCTAGGATTATGCCATGAACTACTGGAAGGACAATGGCGCCCCAGCTGAGAAGCTGATGGTTGGATTCGGGGCCTATGCCCACACCTTAACCCTCAGCAACCCTTCCAACCATGGCCTGGCTGCCCCAACATCCAGCCCACGTGCCACGGGAGCTTATATCCAGTCAGCCGGGACCCTGGCCTACTTTGAGGTAAAACTATGAAAACAGGTGCGGCGAATCGGAATGGTTGTTAGCTATGGGCATTCGCACAGTATTGTTACTGGAGGACATGTCTGCAAAAACAACGTTTCCGATAGAGACACTTGGGAACAGAATGACACAGCTATGTTTTATAACACACATGAGCTTACGCCATCATCGCAAAAATGTTACTTAGCTGCTCTAGGGGTTGTTTGCTCTGGTGAGTTCAGATAGTGTTGCCAGCAGACTGGTAACACCTTCACTGGGTGGGACCATGACCATATTTACTTTGGCTGCAAGTCGTTTGGGGCAAGGACCATCTTTGTGTTTGTACAGCACCTAGCACAATGGGGTCCAGGTCCATGAATGTGCTCCAAGGCGCTACCACAATACAACTACTAAATAATAATGTTCAGTCTTGATTCACACCTGCAGCCTTGCAATTCCACCGAAGACTGCAAAACTGTAGCCCTGTCACAACCAGGTTGTGAGTGGACAGGCCTAATGACTGGGACAGGAGTCGGGCCTAGTGGTTGGAGCAGGAATCAGGGAACTGGAGACAGGAAGCAGTGCCCAGGGTTTTTAAGAGACCCTCTCCTTTTCCTAATGCAATGTTAGTGACATGAGGTTCTGAATTATAGTGGCTTCTTGACAGCAGGAGGAAGACCTCCAGCGGATGTCTGAAGCTGGTGGTATTCCTGAACATTAAAACTAGCCTGGTCAGACCTACAGGATGCAGTGTGCTGGGTCAGTCCAAAGAGACTAAGGAGTTGAATGAACAGTCAGATATAGGCCTCTAGATCAGTTAGGATAGAGTCACAGACCTTCCTGGACCACCTTAACAAACAACTTTTATGTCCCAGGTCTGTACCTTCTTGAAGACTGGAGCCACCATCGTGTGGAATGCCCCTCAGGACGTCCCTTATGCCTACAAAGGAAATCAGTGGATTGGCTATGACAACCCTAAGAGCTTCGCCATCAAGGTAAACCTGTTGTCTGTCATCTCTTTGTGCTTCGGGTAAGGGCTTTCATCCCTGTATCGGGCTACAGAGCTACACTGCTCTCTGGAGCATGGGACAGAGGCCACTATTCCATACTAATCCTTGCCAGTTAATATCTTACAGGATCTCCACATTGCTTCTTCCTCTGCCTAGAGGATCCCTGAGATAAGAGTGAATTCCCCTCTGCTTCGTCACGCTTCTCAGGACTAGATGTGAACCGAGACCCTTGATATTCCTTACAGGTTCCTAGGCTCAGGGAGGAAATGATCAGGGTACCAACACTATACGGTGTTAACACCTTGGGATAAAGTGCACAATTTACATCCGATACGTATTGCTCTAGTTTGCTGTGAACCTGACCCAAAGCCCACTGAAGTCAATGGGAGTCTTGAATAGACTTTGAATCAGGTTCTATGCCAGCTCTGTAGCTATTTAAAGATTTAGCTTGCAGCCCTTTATCTACTCCCATTGACGTCCAGTCTTTAATGTGAGCAAAGACTGCAGGCTGAGGCCCTGAAACCTTCAGATAAGATATAACTTCAACACAAGGGAAGGCATGGTTTAGAGTATCTTTACTGATGCATTTACAACTCTGCTTAAAAATCTTCTCTCACAGGCAAAGTGGCTGTTGGAGAACAATTTTGGAGGTGCCATGGTTTGGGCTATTGATCTGGACAACTTCACTGGCACATTCTGTGGAGAAGGCAAATACCCTCTGATGAACTCCTTGAAATCTGTCTTAGGTGTCTCCACGCCCAGGAAGTAACACCCCAGTGCCTGAGGCATGGAGTGAGATGACCAGCATTCATCTGAACTCTTCTCCAGGCCTGCATCTCCTCCTGTCTTACCTCCTGCAATCTCCTCCTCTTTGGCCATGCTGACACCCCTCTCAGGTCTATTCAAAGAGCTGCTGTTGAGACCATCTTCCTGGCACGTCATTCGGACACGCCAGCCCCACCCTGCTCTGAATGTTCTTCCTTCTCCACCACACCAAATTCAAGCTTTTTGTCCTCCCCTGGAAGCCCCTTTTCGGCTCTGTTCCCCACCTTCTTATCTGCTCTCGCATCCTGTTGTCTTGCTCCCTCTGCTCTGCCACAGAAGCCAGCCTTCCGCACCCGCTTGCTGCCTTACCTCACATGCATCTTTGCACTTGCTTCCACATCCCCCAGGCAAGGAAAAACCTCCCCAAACACCTCTCTGAAGCTGCTACCCTGCCCTCCTTTAACTCCCTCCTCGAGAGGCACGTCTACCGCCATGCCTCAGACGCTTAGAAGAAAGCACATTCTAATGCCTCCCCTTTGCATTTATTTCTTTCAGACTGCAAGGTTCCAGCAACCACCCCGGGTACCAGTGCTAACCAGCCAGCCACGGCGGCTCCTTCCAAAGGCAGCGGCAGTTCCAGCGGAAGCTCCAGCTGCAGCAACTTCTGCTCTGGCAGAGCCAATGGCCTCTACCCGGATCCCAGTAACAACCACGCGTTCTACCACTGCGTGATCAGGAAAACCTACCTGCAGTTCTGCCAGGCCAGCCTCGTCTTCGACTCCAGCTGCTCCTGCTGCAACTGGGCATGAAAAGAACCCCCACTAGATTCGCAGAGCTCATGGCAACAGGTGCAGACCTCAGACGAGAGAATGATCAATGAACGCGCATTGCATTAAAATAACAATTTGTGGTCTCTGTCACTGTGTATGCACAAAGGTAGCGCTGGGCTAACAGAGCAGAGTTTGGCCTTTTGGGCAACATAGATTAAACAGCCATTAAATAAACTGTTTTGTGATACACATTCCCACTAATATGGTACCTGAATGAAAGAGGGAGACTGCTTCCCTTTCCTGGCTTGCTGAGAAGGGAGCTTCAAGGAGACGCTCTGGCCTACTGGACAGACCACGGGCCAGGGAAGCTGGACTTCTAGGCTGTTTCCAGCTCTGCCACTGACTCGTTGTGTGGCCTTAGGCAAGTCAACCCACTTCCCCCCTGCCTCAGTTTCACCATCTGTAAAATGGGGATAATGATCCTGGCCTCCTTTGAGATCTACACATGAAAAGCGCTATGTAAGAGCTATGTGTTATTTTGTATTATGGCATTAAGAATCGACCCAGAACAACTAGAAACCCTCTTTGCACAGAATAACATTATATCTTTAAAAGCCTCCTTGGAAATAGACAATAAAAGTAATTTTACTAGTCCTTCTTCACTTACTCCCAGTATGTTCCAGGCTGAATTAAAGCCTTCATGAAATCTCCATGCGACACTACCTGCATAAAGAACTGGAACACTAGAAATACTGGCAGACTTCACCATTATATGGTTAGACCAGGGAATGAACAGAGAAAGCTTTATTATTAATAATGTTGCCCCTTTTGGCCCAAGCAGTTAGCCAAAATTCAGGGTCTGACAGGTTGTTTCGGTTAAGAGGAGAAATTGATGATAGAGAGTCAGGTACCTTTCATGCAGTCATGCTTATTTACAAACAATGGACAAAGTTCTGTTTCCTTAAACAGAGTAGGAATCAAACAGCATGAGTCAGTTTTTTTGCTCCCAGTCCCAAGCCTCTTTCCAACCAGCACTCTGCCCAAAAGCTGTCTGATCTTTTCCCACATTCACAGTACACACGTGTCTCTGGTTGTGTCTTGGCTTCCTTCTCTGTCTGCTCCACTGGTATTTCTGCTGCTTCTCTCTCACACACAACTGCAATCCAAGTAATCGCCAACTCTGTGTTTGTTCTCAGATCCATGAGAAAGCCCTTGGCCCACATGGCCCAGCCACTGCCCAGGGTAGCAAGCAGTCTAGTGATTGGGTGTTGGTTTTCCATTGTTTCTTCTACCACCAAACAAAGGGACATTTGTTCCCTGGTTTAGCCTGAACGGAAGCTTGCTATCACACCCAACAATTTCAACCAAACCCCAGCATAGCAATAATATTTATTATGTGTTATTAATATAATGCCCTATGTACCCATGGCATAGTGCATTTGCTTATGAAAATCTAGGCTTGAAACCTACTATATATAAAAATGAAGCAAAAATTCAGCAGATAATAGATAAAACTATGAAATATTGATGGGAGAAAGCAGAGAGTGGCAGAATGGGCAAGAAGAAGAGAAAGTGCAAAAGAGAAACAGGAATTCTAACCTCCAAAAGTACTTCGCAAAGCCATACCAGAATCTAGTTATGCAGATTACAATTGTCTTTATACCAAGAACACAGAAAATCATCAGGAAACCAATGTTGGCTCCTCTGCCACGAGTGCAGCTAGCCGTCGTACCAAGCAGTATTTCAATCATGTCAATAATTTCTAACTCCTTTCTATGAAGATACATTGACATACACCATGTGCTCCCTGGCTGACTTGGAGCATCTGCTCCATGGCTTGATTATTCTCAGTGGAAAGAAGTGTCGCTCTCATTCCATTAAGTCTGGCCCTTTTATAGAATCAGTGTGTACCCCTTGCTCTAATACTCAATGCATAATCAAACAGTCCTGGGGCATCTCTCCTCTTTTTCCATTTGGAATTGTCTCTACCTCAGTAGGGCCAACACCTTATAGTTTCTCTTCCTCACCATTTTGGGGCCGTGGGGAACGTCTGCCTGAGGGATCTGAAATGAGGCGAACACCCTAGCAAAGCAAAAGGATTTCTTAGTGGAGTGGCATGTTGCACAGCAAAATATTGGTTTGCCCCATGCTTCGTTCCAGCCCATCCAGCATAGTCACTGGCCCCTGTAATGGAGTTGGGCAGACAAAAGGTAACTGCAGTGCAGGAAGCTGCGTACTTTGCACACGCTGCAGGGACTTGCAAGTGAAGCGATGTATTTTGAGTGCGCGCAATTTCAGATCTGAACACCCTTTGAGCACGAGGGAAGTTGGAATTTAGATTCAGACCCAGACTTCAGCTCTTGCTGGGCTGGGCTGGGCTGGGCTGGGCCATCAACTGCAAAGACCACCTAAACCTTGGGGAGATTTAGATTCTACTCTGGTTACTGAACTCCACAGCTTGGGCCCATCTCTACTAACTACTGCGGATGCATTCTTCATGAGCCTTCACATTACTTGTTCTCTGTCTGTTACCATTTATTTCTGGAAGGGGAAAAAAAGGATTAAAGTTAAATACTGAGCATTGCCTCTTTGTCTTTGTCCTCAGTGTGCAACCAGTGCCTAAGTCCTGATTGAGTCCTCTAGGCATGATTGCAATATTATTGTTAGTAGAAGCCATGCTTCACATTTCCACCTTCCTCTGCAGCATGGGGTGTTGATAGCCTACTGGGAACTGCTAGGCATGTCTCACCTAATCAGTTTCCTGCCATTGCAAGAATCAGAGGCATTGGGGATGCTTTCGTCTCTGCCTGTGGCACACCACCGTTTCATTTCCCAAGGAGTAAAAAGTTTTAGTTTAACTAAAGTCATTGGGCTCAACACAGGGGCATTTGGGTAAAATCTCTGGTCAAACTATATCTGTTTGTTAGTGCCTGTATCAGCACCACCTTCAAATGCATAGATTGGCTTTGACTTCTGACCTATCCAAGCCTGAAAAACAATATTTCATAACGCTCTGTATCCTTCATTGTACAAAGCCACTGTTGCCTTCATTGACCTTCACATCTCTCCTCATTTACCTTCCCACAATCAGAATCATAGAAATGTAGGGCTGGAAGGGACCTCAAGATCTCATCTAGTCCAGCCCTCTGCACTGACGCAGGACCAAATAAGCCTAGACCATCCCTGACAGGTGTTTGTCCAACCTGTTCTTAACCCTCCAATGTCAGAGATTCCACAACCTTCCTTGGAAGCTTATTCCAAAGCTTAACTACCCTGAGAGTTAGAAAGCTTTTCTTAATATCTAACCTATGTCTCCCTTGCTGCAGATTAGGGCCATTACGTCTTGTTCTACCTGCAGTGGACATGGAGAACAACTGATTTCCAGACTAATCTCCGTAACAAGGGCAGGTGGAACAAAGGACTTATATAAAGCAACAGACCTTATACATTAAGGTTACTGGTATTTTCCCCAGTACGTCTTTTTGCACACTGCTTTTGTTACCGCACTGCCCGAGAAGCATGTTGGGAAAAATTTCACAGGAGGCTCTGCCCTCTCACATCCATTAGATAAAAATAATTTGAAATGATTGCCTATGTCTTATTCATCTGCTTTTGAGTGAGTTCAGACCCAGCGTGGTCCTTTGTGGTTTTTTCCAGAGTCTCATGAAATGAAATCTAGATGACTTGGTGGAAATTCTCTGTCATTTCATTTTACAGGTTGTTACAAAATGTTTCAGGGCACAGGGACTTGGGGGTCTCTATGCTATGCTTTTACAACACCCTTTTCACTAGCATTGCTAATGTTTCACGCTCCCAGTGTCTAAGCTTGGCCAGAAAACAAAGACCAATGGTGCCATCTGGTCTAATAGGGGGATGTTGGGAAATGCATGGAGTAGGGGACAAGGAGTCAAACTCCAAATTCTTTGCTGGGGCAAATGGGCAAAACTTCACTGAAGTCAACAGAGATGCACTCATTAACACGAACTGAAAATTGGGCTTCTAGACTCCTGGTTCTATTTCCAGTCTGGCACTGATTTGGTGGGTGACACTGAGCAAGTCATATGACCTCTCTAGCAGCTTTTTGGTGGCCCGTGTGAAATGAATTAGCAGGTCTCAGCCTATTTCCTAGTTCCTATCACAAAAGCACCAACTTAACTGGCCCTTGTAAGGGATCGGGACATAGGTGGTGTGGTCTGGCCTAGCAGTCACAGCTGGGCCAGTGTCCACAAATAGTTAAGGGTAGCCACAAGGCAGTAGTGGCGGGGATCAGAGTAATTACTAGAGCCAGGATCAACAGGTACGGGTCAGGGTCAGAAAGCAGAGATGGTTACCATGCTCAAATCAGGACGCAAGAGTCAGGATCAGAGTCAGGCTGGGGTCAGAGACCGGCGATCAGAAAACAAGGTGAACTCTGGAGTCACAGCAGGCCAATGATCTGTACGATGGCCCAAACAGCTTCCTGGAGCACTGTGCAGGGTTAAACAGCGTGCATGGGCCAATTAGAAGGCTGCAGCCTGCTGTCTCTCTCAACCCTTTGGGTGGTACTTCCTGAGGGACCTAATTCTACAGTGCTCCTTGTAGCTAGCTCTGTGTAGCCTCCTTGTGGCAATGTGGGAATATCAGCTGTCCCCAGCTCTGAAGACCCAGGTTCTAGACCTGTGGATTTTTACAGCACCAGCTGAAACACTGACTAGCCAAGGGTTGGCTGGGCCATAATGAAGCTGGAAATAAGCTACAGTTGCGCAGATAGATCTTTGTTCATATGGCATAGCAGTGAAGGGGCATGTCTTTCACAGACGCTGCAAATACATACACCCATTATGAACACAAGACATAAAAATGGACACAAAGTATGGTGAAGTACACACATAGCTGACACTCAATCAGCAGGACACAGGAGGAATACGGACTGACAAGTGACCGGTAGGTATTGGAACAGACTCTTAAAACACCACTCCACCAGAAGAACCAAGTGCAGGGCAGTCTCTTGTCATCGCAAGACACCCCCCAACTCTAACATCAAACTGCTTGCAAGTCTACACAGGACTTTGTGCAATAGAAGACAATACCTTAGTTGCCAAGCTAAGAGAAAAGGAGTTGTTTTAAGTTATATATACATGATGAGAGAGATTTTGAGAGAGTGTAATAGGCATTTATATTTAACATTCTGTTATGGTATTCATGTTTAATGTTGCTGTCTCAAATGTGAGAAAAGGGCTATTTCCCTAGCTTTCCAATATGGACGTTGTGGTAAGACAGTATGCTTATGTCTAGGAACTTAGAAAACTTTAAGAAAATGCTTGATGAGAAAAATAGTACAGGTGGAGAAAAGAATAACGCCTGAAACGTGCACTGTCTTGGCTCTCTCTTTTTATGCTCAAACACTGAACATGGTGCCAGAAATGAGATGGCTCCTGCAGGTCTATGAAATCAGAGATGTAGAATGTTGTGGGGAGGGGGGTCAAACAAAGAGAAAGTCATCATAATCCTCATGGCAGCATACCAGATTCCTGTCCCTGAGCACAGGAACATAAAAGGAGATGTATTAGCAATGGACTAGCCTAGCAGGGTAGTTCATACAAATGTTCTTTATACTCACTTTAAGGCCCCTTTACGCTGGCCATGTGGTGTCAAGTGGGCTTAGTGTCAATGAGAATCTGGCCCAATAAATCAAGCAAAATTCACATCTCTCTACAATAAGTTTCTGTGTTGCAAACATGAAACATGCCTATTTCAACGCCACCTTCAAATGCCAACGTTCGCTTTTAATTCTGACCTTTTCAAGCCTGAAAAACAATACTCCATATCACTCCATCTCCTTCATAGAACAAAGCCATTGCTATGCTGATTGATCTTTACATTTCTCTGCATTTACCTTCCCACAACGTCCAGACTAAGCTCAGTGACAAGGGCAAGCAGGACAAAGGATTTATATAAAGAAACAGAACTTATGTGCGAAGTTTACTGGTATTTTTCCAATTTTTGTTTTTGAATCGCTTTCGTTATTGCACCACCCGAAAAGCATGTTGGAAAAAATTTCGCAGGAGGCTCTGCGCTCTTACCTGCGTTACATAAAAATAACTTAATCTTATGAATTTGCTTTTGGGTGAGTTCAGAATCAGCGCGTGATATGGGATGGTTTGAAAATTCCTTTGTGTTTTTGCCCCCAGGGTCTCAAACTGAGTCTAGGTCACCCAGTGAAAATTCTCTGTCACTTCGGTTTATTACAAAACACTGCACAGGACAAGGTTGAGAGGCTCTATGCTGTGTTTTTACGCCACTATTTTCACTAATATTGCTTGTGTTTCATGTTCCAATGTCTGAGCTTGGACATTTGTGGCTATTGGGCAAGGAGGCTACATAGACATGGCTACTGCAGCATGATGCAGTCACCACAAGGAGTTGGTGACCAGTTATCCCATCCTGAAATACTCCCGTGTGACTGAAGAGGCAACCATATAATGCGAGGGCAGTGAGATGAGGCTTGGAACATCACTCATATAAAAGGGACAGCTGGTAGTTCTGTGTCATGGTCAGTATCACCAACTGAGCAGAGATATGCCTAAATTGAAAAGCAATGTATTGCAATAGGGTTTTCGTGTCGAGAGTTTGACCAGTACGTTCAAGGATGGGAAACCATTCAAGTAGAAAATGACCATAAACCACTGGAGAGCTCTTTAAAAAATCATTTCTAGTGGCCTTAAAATGCCTTCACCTCCGCTACTGAAAATACATGTAAATCGTAGCATTGCAAGCCACAAGAAAGGGACTTAGATGTCTATAGCTAGCTTCTTATCCAGAGCAAGCCTTGGAGCATGAAAATATGGTAACTGAACACAAATATGAGATCCTCGATCTGATAGCAATACAAAAATCATGGAAAGACACAGAAAGCATAGACCAAGCAAGGCATGTGTTAGTTTCAAGGCAAACAAACTTTACAAGACTTGGAATTACTCATGTCGGCTGTTCGGTCAGGATGGCCAGACACCAGGGGAGAAGCGCCACCTGCCACTCAAGAATGCTAGAGCTAGGGAGCTGAGCTGAACATTCAAGATAGCATCATAATGCCCAGATTTTTTTAAAACAAAAACTCTGTCAAGAATCCAGAGCCACTCTGAAACAGCAGCCTGGATCTGGGATGCCAAAGACATCACGTACCAGCCAAACATGACGAAGGCTATCTGACACGTGGGGAGCAGCTGGGATACATCTGGGGAAATGCAGGGCAAGCAGCAAAAAGGGATCATTAAAATACACTGCATCCCCCACAGACCTTGGAGAAAGTAGGAATAGACCTTTTCATGGCAAACCACACTCAGAGCAAACTAGGGAAAGCGGTCTAGATGAAATTACTATAAGGTGGGTACAAAACTGGTCGAAAGACCATACTCACAGAGTAGTTATCACTGACTCGCTGGCAAACTGGGAGGGTGTATCTATTGGGGTCCTGCAGGGGTCAGTCCTGGATCCAGTACTATTCTATATTTTCATAAATGACTTGGCTAATGGAGGGAAGAGTATGCTTATAAAATTTGTGAATGACCCCAAGCTGAGAGGGAGTGACAAGCACTTTAGAGGACAGGATTCAAATTCAAAACTACCTTGACAAATTGGAGAATTGGTCTGAAATCAAGAAGATGAAATTCAATAAAGACAAATGCAAAGTTCTACACTTAGGAAGGACAAATCAAATGCATAAATATAAAATGGGGAATAACTGGCTAGGTGCTAGCGCTGCTGAAAAGGATTTGGGGGTTATAAATTACAAACTGAATATGAGTCAGCAATGTGATGCAGTTGTAAAAAAGACTAATATCATTCTGGGGTGTATTAACAGGCGTGTCGTAGGCAAGACATGGGAAGTAATTGTCCTGCTCTGCTTGGCACTGGTGAGGCCTCAGCTAAGCTACTGTGTCCGGTTTGGGGCACCACGCCTTAAGAAAGAGGTGGACAAAATCGGAAAGAGTCCAGAGGACAGCAACCCAAACAATAAAAAAACCCAGGTTAAAAACTTATGAGGAAAGGGTGAAAACACTGGACATGTTTGGTCTTGAGAAAAGAAGATTGAAGGGGGATCTGATAGTCAAATAAGTGAAGGGCTGTTATAAAGAGGGTGGCAATCAATTGTTCTCCATGCACGCTGAAGGTAGGACTCATAGTAAATTGGCATCATCTGAAGCAAGGAAGATTGAAGATAGATATTAGGAAAATCTTTCTATTATAAGGATAGTTTAGTACTGGAACGGGCTTCCAAGGGAGGGTTTGGAATTCCCAGCATTGGAGGTTTTTAAAAACAGGTTGGACAAACTCGTCAGGGATAGTCTATGTTCACTTGGTCCTGCCTCCGTGCAGAGGGCTGGGCTAGATGACTTTGAGGTCCCTTCCAGCCCTACATTTCTATGATTCTAAGATTGTGGGAAGGTAAATGAGGAGAAACGTTGATGCCCAAGCTATGGCAGAAAACTAGGGCAACAGCTATATCAAAACCAGGAAAGGACCACTCCCTCCCAGCTAACTCCTGGCAGATATAAATTATGAGCTGTGCTTACAAACTTCTGGAGAGACTAATTCTGCAATGAATCTTTCCCGCAGCAGAGCAGACTCTGGGTGATGACCAGGCAGGATTTAGACCTAATAGGAACACTTGTGACCAAGTTCTTGCTCTTGCCACCTGTATAGAAAACAGCTTCCAGCAAAAGGAAAAGACAGGGCTGTGTATTTTTATTTGCCAGCCACGTATGATACTCTGTTTACAACAATGAAGTCATTGTTGCCCTTTTTTTGACCCAAATGGCGAATCCGATTTCTGGGCCATGGGAATGTTCCCGTTGGAAGTCTGGTACTCTTTTTGATGCAATCTTATTTTTTAACAAGGGTGTCATGGGCGCCTCTACTCATCGTTTGTCAGCACCTCCTCCTGGCCACTCTGGGGATTAGCTCTTTCAGCCCGACGCCCTCTCCTTGTAGTTCCTCAGCCCGCCATCTCGCTTCCTTGGTCTGTGGGCCCTCTCTTGCTCCTCGGAAGCTGCAGGCCCTCATCTTCATGGCTCAGCCCTCGGCCAAGTCACAAGATTCCTCCCCTTGCAGAGTAACATCAACATCTTCCTTGCCATCCCAGGCAGTCCTTAAGCCCACTGCCCTGGCCGGTCCACTCCCTCAGCAGCTAGAAAGCTTGGCCCCAGACAGCCTCCAAGTCCACTGCCCAGATTGTGCCACTCACTCAGGGGCTGGTAGGGGAACCCAGGTCTGCCCTCTATTCCGGGTTCCAGTCCAGAGCCCTATCTCCAGCAGCGAAGCTCTGGGCAACCACAAACCTTCCTGCCCGCCCTTGGACTACTTCCAACCTTGCTTACCCCAGGCTCTCGTTCTCCACCATTCTAGCCAATCCCCTTTCCTCTGGGTCTGCTAGGCAAACCCCTCCTTTTGGGTCCAAATCCCTTCCTCTCCTTTGTCCTAGGAAAAGTGACTGCAGCCCCTTTCCTCCTGCCAGCTCCCTGGTTTCACAGCAGCCCTGCCTGAGCTTCAATTAATTAGGGCTCAACTCTCATCCTAAATGTCCCCCCCAGCTTGCAGCCTAATAGGTTAATTGGCCCCTTTGGCCTACGTTAACCCCTTCAGGGCGAGCGTGGGGAGCACACCCCATCGCACAAGGAACGGACAAAGTCCTGCTTCTCCGAACGCAGGAGGAACGAACAAAAGGAGCAATTTCTGAGCTCATAGGTTCAAGCCTCTTTAGCCAACAGACCCCAGAGCGTTCTCTCTAGCTTTTTCAAGGGTCACACGGGGAAAGATCTATGGCATGGCCGCTGCTGGCTCGGGTCAGCTGGCACAGGCTGGCAGGGAAGGGGCGGTGGGGCTAGAAATAGCTGAGTGGATGTTCAGGCTTAGGCTGGAGCCTGAACTCGAGGGACTCTCCACCTGAGTCGGGCCAGCTGCAGGCTTATTATCCCTGTGTAGATGTACCCACTGTGCTCACGAGCTACTGCTTGGCTTTCTTGCTTTTTGCCTCTGTCTGTTCCTGTATGCAGCGTAGCTGTAGCCATGTGTTGGTCCCAGGATATTAGACAGACAAGGTGGGTGAGGAAATATATTTTACTCGACCAGATTCTGTTGGTGAGAGAGACAAGCTTTCAAACCACACAGAGCTCTCCCTCAGCTCTGGGACCTGAAGAATTATGGACTGAACGGAGACATTGGATTTACAGCTTATCACAACAGTCTGTAACCCACTAACCCCCTATTGACTGCAGAAGTGTCAACAGGCCACTCTACCTTGAATGGTCCCTTAGAATATGGGCTAACTAGGTATGCTCAGGTTTCAGAGTAGCAGCTGTGTTAGTCTGTATTCGCAAAAAGAAAAGGAGGACTTGTGGCCCCTTAGAGACTAACCAATTTATTTGAGCATAAGCTTTCGTGAGCAACAGCTCACTTCATCGGATGTGAGCTGTTGCTCACGAAAGCTGATGCTCAAATAAATTGGTTAGTCTCTAAGGGGCCACAAGTCCTCCTTTTCTTTTTAGGTACGCTCAGCAATCTACTCCACCTTGCATTTAGCTGTGACCTCGACCTAACAAAGAGCTCTGTCTCTCTCACCAACAGAAGCTGGTCCAATAAAAGATATTACTCCTCACCCACTTTGTCTCTCTCTTCTTGTCTGTTCTCAGTTTCTGTGTGTTCTCGCACACCTCCCACACACCCAGTCCTGCTGATAACCCCTTGCCTACATGGAGATAGCTTCTGGGCCTTGTTTTAGATGTACCCGCCCCCAAAGCTTTCTTACAACTACCTTAAATGAATGGCGCAATCACACCTCAGTTTAAGCGAGGTTTTAACTCAACCCACAACGAAGCATCACCCAGCTCATAACATTATTCTTGTCTTAAATAGATGTAACTGAGAGCAGAACTAGACCCTAAGTGCCTTTAGTTGGCAAAAATGGTTCAGGTGAGCTGGTTAACTAAATTGTGTATAAAAATCCTACACCTTCTTGATTCCAGCCAGACTAGAACCTAGACTAGAAAAGCCTTGTATACGCAGATTATATAACACAATATCTGTGGTTGTACAGTAACTATTTAGTACTGGGTAATCTATTATATAATCTAAAATTAATCAGTAGAACAAGCATTCCCAACAACAGTAACACTGTAATCTATTTCTACCAGGGTCCAGCAGCTCTGTAAAATATAAAGACTGGTAACACTGTTTTCTTAGACTCAGATTCTCAAACGGGTCCACTGTACCGCAGATACTGGAACGTGTTACATGCTGCTAATCATCAAATGCCAGAATCTTCCCTTGGCTTTGGTGATAGTAGGATAGCACGGCCCAGAGGGAAGTACGCCATAAAAGCCAGAGAGAGGCAAGGCTGGATCAGTACAGAGGCAAGATGGCCAAGCTGATGCTTCTTACCAGTAAGTCCAGTTCTGTAACTTCTCTTATAGTGGCATGTACTTGGGGCAGCTAACCACTCCCACTGTTCATGATAAAGCTAGTGTGCTAGTTCTATCAACGTGAACACGAGTGTGTCTTCTCCAGCTGATGTATGGCCCAGAACCCCAGTATCAGGGAATGATAAGTAGCACTGCCCTAGAATTTAAAAACAAGTGCAGCAAAAATTCTGAGCAATGCTAAAATGTAAAAAAAGAGAGAGAGAGAGAGAGAGAGAGAGATGTTTTAAAAGACTTACAAAGAGACTAGTTAAAGGAAACTGGAAGTTTGTAAATATGTTAGTTAAAAACACAGCAAGATGTTTTCCCACATGCATAATTGGAGAGAAAACGGGCTACTGCAAGGGACAAAGAGGGAGGCAGTGTTTCCTAGTGGATAGAGCACCAGCAAGGCATTCAAGAGACCTGGGTTCCATTCATAGCTCTGCCATGGCCTGCTGAGTGACCTTGAGCAAGTCACCTCCCTGCTCTGTGCTCTGATACTGACCACCTTTGTAAAGCACTTTGAGCTCTATGGACGAAAAGTTCTTTATAAGAGCTAGGTATTAATAATAATGATACTTTATAATAATCTGTGATATGAGTTATATATATTTTATTTCAGAGGGGCAGCCGTGTTAGTCTGCATCAGCAAAAATAACAAGGAGTCCTTGTGGCACCTTAGAGACTAACATTTATTGTATTAAACACTTGCTGTTAGAAAGCAAACATTAGAAAGCAAAAATAAACACACTTCTTGATATTCCCATTGTTTTCATATGCATTCCCAGTGTTGTTTAAACAGCTGCTGAATTGTAAAATACACTTCAAAGATATGAAGACTCAAAGATGTCAATGAACCAAAGAGAATTGCTTTCTTTACTACGCCATACTCTAAAATGCACAGTAGCGAGGCTCAGGAGATATTTTAGGTGAAGCCCTGATACCAGTCAAGTGGTTGCCTAGTCCCAGGTTTAAAGTGGTAATTATTCTCTTTTTCTTTAAAGGGTTGGCACGCCTGCTGAATGCACAGGTAGGTAGGAGGTTTTTTTATTCTGAAAACACATTATTATTTTTGTTTCCCGTTTGGGACAGGAGGATATTTTAATATATTCTGTATTATTTTAGGAGTACTTAGAGACTAACAAATTTATTTGAGCACAAGCTTTCGTGAGCTACAGCTCACTTCATCGGATGCGTCCACTGAATAGGTAGGTCAGAACTTGACCTCTATCTTAGTCATTACCAACACTTGGATAGTGTTATGGGGACAGTTCCACTTCAGAAGATAAATGGACATCCTAGACATCGGACAAGGATCTGATATTCAGATGTTGAATAGCAGGGCAAGTCATAAGGTCACCCCTGTTCTGGTATGTGCACTGAGCCTATGAGGGGTTTCCTCAAGCACACAACTGCACCTACCACCTAGTTCTAAGCACTCATGGGCATTATGGGTTAAATCCTCATCCCATCCTAAGGACGCACAAGACCCAAAGAGGAGTAGAACCACTGTGAAGGAGAAGAGGGGTAGACTGTGGAGAAGCCATGCACTCAGGAAGTGGGAGCATGACCAGTGTCACCATTGTGGAGCCAGCACTAACAGGACAATGAACCATTCAGTGGGTTAAAAAGGATTGGAGATAGATGTATGTAATGATCCCCACAGGTATCTGGACTACTTCCACATATGACAGCCATATGGCTTCCATGGCTCCTGGGAAGGATACACTGGAGAGAACAGCCCTCTCTACAAAGACCCGGCTGACGCTGGTAGCAATGTCTACTTCAACGTTGTAAGTATATCTTGAAAGCTTACGGCCAGGGTCCTTTTGGTCTGTAATGACATCAGCCTTTACAATTGCAGAGGTGTAAGAATTAACATGGCAATTAACAGTCCTTGGAGAGACTAACTCATCTGTTGCCTATAGGATTATGCCATGAATTACTGGAAGGTCAACAGTGCCCCAGCTGAGAAGCTCCTTGTTGGATTACCAACCTATGGACACACCTTCATCCTAAGCAACCCCTCCAACACTACTGTCGGCGCTCCAACCTCAGGACCGGGGCCTGCTGGACCTGACACAAGACAGTCTGGGTTCTGGGCTTACTATGAGGCATGTGTGCTTGCTCATACCACACAAATATTAAATCACTAATACTCACGGAGAACAGTTAGCCAGTGCGTCATAGGCTGAAATTAGGTCTAACAAACGATCCCATTGACTAATTGCAACTAGCTAACTAATTCATCAAAAATTACAGTTTGTTCATGGACAAAGAGAAGAGAAACAAGGATCTAGATTCACAGAATACCTTATTTTTAGTGATTTATTCTGCCTGATTTAAAAATAGACTATATTACCCTAGCTAATTTCAGCTGAATGTATCAGAAACAGAATAAAATGCACCCTCATCCTTGCACACCATAAATGCCTTATTAGACACAAAGGGTAAATTAACAGATTATTAATTACTGAGTCTACAAGGTAAAGCAATCAGGGAGCCTACTCGAATTCTTTCCCCTACAGTGTGTCTAATTCTTCCACATCATCTCTTGGCGTTATTTAAATTAATTTAAATGAAGCTGATTAAGGAGTACAAATCCTTAGAGACGATACTTATGGTCATAATTAACGAGTAAGTCAAAGAAACTGTCACAGTTCTCTTTTACAGGACACTTGTTAAAATCCTCACTTCCACTTTGCTTAGATCTGCACCTTCCTGAAGAACAGAGCCACCCAGGCTTGGGATACCCCTCAGGATGTCCCCTATGCCTACAAGGGCAACGAGTGGCTTGGATATGACAATATCAAGAGCTTCAGCATCAAGGTATGATGAGACCTTCTGGTGTAACTAATGCCAGACGAGGCTTCTATTCAGCATGAGCATTTGGGCTGATTTTAGCTTCTCTCCTGGCACTTAACAGGCTCAGTGGCTGATGAAGAATAACTTTGGAGGCGCTATGGTTTGGTCTCTCAACCTGGATGACTTCACTGGCACGTTCTACAACCAGGGCAAATTCCCCCTGATCAACACTCTGAAGCATGCTCTTGGACTGAAGAGCGCTAGTGAGTAACTCCAGCAGGACGGGCTCCCAGAATTAACTCGCTGGTCGCACATAGAGATGAGAATCTGCATGCTAGCAGGGGTCTATAATGTTGCTTTTGGCCTGATTCAATGCACCCCTGAATAGCCACTCTCTCAAGAGTAATAACATATAGACAAGTGACTATCCACAACTCCCTATTTTAGAACATTTCTACCCTTTCCACTTTGTGCGAATGCCATAGAGTTAGGTGCAAAGTCAGATGTTAAGTGACACAGGGGACTAACACTGCAGCTTTTCATCTCCCTGAGACTTCGCTCAATCCAAGTCATGATTAAGGATATGAAAACATGGCTTTCAGTCTTTTGAAGTGTGGTCACAAGGCAAAAACAGTTCGCAGTTCAGAACAATTGATAGTGTCTGCCCGCAATTAGACAGGGGCTGGAACAGCAGGATCGAGACTGAGCTCTACTCACAGAGCTGTGGGGAGGACCTAGGAGCGGGGAAGATGGGGCTGCTGTGGATCAGGAGTGAATAAACTTTGCCTAAACTTTGGGATGCTTTGGGAAGCTGAAACTGGATCCAAATCTGAATGTAATGGTTTCGTTTCCTCTTTATAATGAAGCAATCAGAAGCTCAAACTTCAGCGAATATGAATTCAGGAACTAAAATTTGTTTCTTGGGACTCCTTCGCTGCTGAAATGGTGGGGGCCATGAAAACGGGTGGGTAGATGGATAGCTCATCCTGAATGGAGTACAAACCTGGCCCATTTCCTGGTAGAATCATAGTGGAATGGTAATGATCTGCTTTTATTTCAGGCTGCACTGCCCCTGCTCAGCCCATTTCTCCAATCACAGAAGCTTCCAGTAGCGGAAGCGGGAGTGGCAATTCTGGTAGCAACCCCAGCAGTAGTTCAGGCAGCAGCTCAAGCAGCTCTGGAGGCACCAGCTTCTGTGCTAGCATGGCCAGTGGCCTCTTCCCAGATCCATCCAACAGTAACAGCTTCTACCACTGCATGAATGGGAAAACCTACCTGGAAAATTGCCAGGCTGGCCTGGTCTTCGACTCCAGCTGCTCCTGCTGCAACTGGGCATGAACCGATCAGGTTATTATAACTAATTAACCATCCTAATATGACCAAAATTCCACAAATTCATTATGATGAAATAAAGCCTTCAGCAAAAAACCATTGTGTGACTAACTGCATCTTCTTTAAGAGCAGCTGAATTTTCATTGCCCTGATATGACAGTGGGGGTCTCCTCAATCAATTTGCCCACATTACTGTAATATCCAAGCACCTCACAACTTTTAATGTAGCTATCCTCACAACACCCCTGTGAGGCAGAGTGGGGCTATTGTCCCCGTTATATAGATGGCAAACTGAGGCACAGAGAGGTTAAATGCCTTGCCCCAGATCATACAAGAAGTTTGTGGTGGAGCAGAAATTGAACCCGGCTCTCCCAAGACCCAAGCTAGCATCCTCACCAAGCTCACCCTAAACCACCAAACCTCCAGCTATGCACTGCCAAAGCACCATCTCTGTAATGGTAGCTGACTGCACTTTGGTCACATTCGTAACACTATCTCCAGGGATGTGCAGGGACGTCTTTTTGATGGTACCGTCAAACAAATCAGGGATTATTATTGTTTAACAAATAGCTAGGGGTGCTAAGCCGCTTATTTTAATACTTCAACTACCTCAGTCAAATCAGATTCTCAGTAGAAGACATTGGTCCGGTCCCAAAGGAATTCTGTGTGTGACCTGCTCTGCTTGCTATACAGGTAATCCATCACCACTCAGTGTGGTGCTCTGTCCCCCTCTAGTGGTGTCTGGGCCACAGTTAGAGGGGCACAATCCAGCATACACACAATGATCAAACAATGCACTTTCAAAGGACTTTTATTATGGGTTAAAAAAAACCCCAACAACCAATGATGAAAGAACAACAAAAATCGCCACGTGTGACAGAAGGCAGAGTGTCTCACTCTGTAGGATCCTCTGCCTTCAGCTGTCTTGCAGCCCCACCTCCCACCCCCCTGGCATATAGACTGACACAGTTAAGTTTAAAGGTGGCGTCTAACAAGGAGATCAAAGCTTTATACCGCACATATTGTTTTGCGGGTAAAATACAGACACAGCAATCTCACCAACAGATACTATAGTGATAGAAGACAGACAGACAGGTAGGTAGATAGGTAGAGAAAACCTGTTAATGTAAGGGTTGACAGAGACCTTCACATCTGAAAATCCAAGTGATCCACCACACCACACCACAGCTTCATTCCCCACAACAGACGTATTTAAGCAGTGTGATCTATTATAATATGACAAAGAGCCATGGCCCTGCAGTGAACAACGTTATGTCGGCTGCTTGATGGCAGAGCCGCGGTTCATAGATCAAGGGAATCCTTTCTTTGATTTTGGTGAACATGGGTGTGACAGATAGGGCAATTTCCTGAAATATCTTTGGGAGGTCTTATCGTATTAAGTTTTTGTGTCATTGTGAGCCAGGGTTTGTATGTAATTCCATGGGGGAGAGGAAAACACAGCCCCCTCAGGAATTAAGAACAGTGGGATGTGATGAGGCAAATTAACTCAGGCTGTAACACCTCCTGAGAAGTCCCACCCCTGAGAAGGTTCACCTATATTGGCTCAAACTGGATTCTCCAGAGGCCAACAAAATGGATAAATGGATAAATAACCTGAGTTTAAACTGACTCTGGGCCTGCTTTCTGACCCAGCAAACAGACAGGACCTTGTGACCAAGGTAGGAGAGGACCCCAATCTTTAGGGAAGGGTTGCAAGGACTGACACTGACCAGAGCTCTTATGGAGACTGAGGGGATGATCTCTGGTAAGCTTATTAGCATCTATATAGGTATTTAATTGTTTTAATAGGTTTTCTTTGCAATGCTCTCACCAGAACAATAGATGTGCTTGCTTAGAAAAAGTCTGTGGTAACTTAGAACCCTGGGCTGTTTATAGGGTTGCCAGCTTTGGTTGGCCGAATTCCTGGAGATTTCATCACGACATAATCTTTAATTAAAGATGAATCTTTAATTCCTGGAGCCTCCCAGGCAATCCTGGAAGGTTGGCAACCCTAGCTTTTTGTGGGCTCTGAGGAGAACACCAAAGTGCAGGAACAAGGCCTCTTTGGACAGTCTGCCTTGCTGAGGGAACTCACAATGTACGCCAGGGACTCAGCAGCTTGGGGAAACCCTGGTCAGGTGTCTCCACCCAAGAGAGGTGACAGTTGAGGAGTAGGAAGCCTTGCATGGGTGCCCTTGTTGGGCCATAATGTGCAGTTCCCCTCAACCGTGACAATGGGTTTCCAGTACGAGCTAAGGTTGCAAATGAACTTGACAACTCAAAGCACCAAACCAAGTTATAACAAGGGCAAATGGCTGGAAATTGAAGGCAGACAAATTCAGATTAGAAATAAGGGTGCAAATTTTTAACAGTGAGGGTAATTAACTATTGGAACAATTTATCCAGGGCTGTGCTAGATTCTCCGACACTGGCAATATTTAAATCAAGACTGGATGTTTTTCTATAAGATCTGCTCTAGTTCAAACAGGAATTAATTCAAGGCAGTGTAATGGCCTGTGTGAGACAGGAAGTCAGACTAATCACAATGGTCCCTTGTGGTTTATAATCTATTAATCCAGTTCACATTTTGGTTTTTGCCTCTTTCTACAATCTAACTCAGCCAAATAGAATACATGGGGAGTCAGTTCACTTTGCACAAGAGATGGAGATACTGGGCCCAATTCTGATCTGATTTTACAATTAGTAAATTGCTTAACTCCATTGATTTCTGGGCTGAAGTGGGATTCAAGTCCCACTCCCACTTAAAGGAAGCAGATTGTGGATGTCATAGCATACACACAGAGAAATTATATAAAAACATAAGTACTCTTGCTGGAAGGTTGCAACATAACATGACTTTATTTTTTAGAATTCAAAACAATAACACACCAGAGAGAGACAAAGCAGGCTGCTCCCTAAAACAGCGAGGTACAGCTCACTCCACCTTACTTTAGGCTGGCTGGTTTCAAACTGATTGCTGCTAGACCTAGTTTGCACACTTCCCTACAGAGTCCCCTAGCTTGTAAGCAGGCCCAGGGAAAAACCCTGACGTTTAGAGTGACAGCCTATGATTTGAACAGTGTTTAAATAAACCACAATAGTTACATAAAGTCTTTAGTTCTCTTGGCATCTCCAATCTCATTCAAATAACAATATTTACAGTTGTTTTATCTAGACCAGTGGTTCCCAAACTTGTTCCACCATTTGTGCGGGGAAAGCCCCTGGCGGGCCGGGCCAGTTTGTTTACCTGCTGCGTCCATAGGTTCGGCCGATCGCGGCTCCCAGTGGCCGTGGTTCGCTGCTCCAGGCCAATGGGAGCGGCACGGGCCGAGGGACGTACTGGCCGCCGCTTCCCGCAGCCCGCATTGGCCTGGAGAAGCAAACTGCGGCTGGGAGAGCTGCGATCGGCCGAACCTGTGGACGCGGCAGGGGCTTTCTCTGGACAAGCGGCGGAACAAGTTTGGGAACCACTGATCAAGTAACATTCAACAAACCTATTAAAAGGTTATTTGCATTGCAAATAGTACATTACAATACATTTTCATTAGGGACATTAAAATAGTATAAGAACCAGCACATTGGAAAATGCATGTTTATCTTTTATATCGCCTTAGGTCTGCCCTTTCCACATTGGCAGGACTATTACACAAGATAGGTTACCTAGAAAATTGGAATCTATTTTATTACAAAGGAAGGTTGGAAAGTTTTGTTGATTTATCCATTAGCTAACCATTAAACTCTGTTAGATACCGCATCGTTTGTGTCTGTTTGGTGACAAGGTGACTGTGTGATAAAGAAGGAGGCTACATGGTATAAAAGGACGAGAGAAACGTCATTGGATCAGTACAGAAGTAAATCATGGCCAAGCTGATCCTCCTCACCAGTAAGTCCATGCGTATTATTTTATATTGGTGCATATTTTTCACAAGAACTGTGCCGTTCTATTCTTGGTCACTTTAAGCTGCAACTGCAAAGAGACGTAGCACATAAGTAGGTCCTTACGGAGCACTCATTCTGTGCTGCATTGGAGCATGTGCTGAAGATCAGATTCACCGTACTAAATCAAGCCATTTGGTCCAGCTAGACCAGTGGTTTTCAACCTGTGGTCCATGGATCTCTGGGGGTTCGCAGACTGTGTCTAAGGGGTCCACAAAAGGTTGTCATTACCTTCTAACAGTGGTTTTCAATCTGTGGTCCACAGATTATGTCTAAGATTTCCAAAGGTGTCCGCACCTCCATTCGAAATTTTTTAGGGGTCCACAAATGAAAAAGGGTTGAAAACCACTCATCTAGACTAGTGCTTTGCCCACAGCAATGGACAATGCCTGTGCTTGGAAGAAGGTCAAAGAACTTCCCAATGATGCACCAACCAACTGCGCAATGCTGTGCATAGGGTGGAAAATTCCTTCCTGACCTCCTATGGCATCAGTTTAACAGCCTGAGATATGATATGTGATCATTCCTATCCTCAGGACTTATCGGTCAATTATCTGACCTTCTTTATAAATACAGCTACAGTATTTGACTCAATCTTCCATGAATGATGTATGCTAAATTCAATCCCTGAATATCTACAACTTCCATTGATATCACTTATTCATGGGCAGGATTTGACCACTTGTTTGCAAGGTACGTCCTTGGGAAGGTCTTATTCATGAGTGCAATATGGCATCTTATGACTAGAATTGATTGGAGGTATTTGAGCCCTAGGCTCGTGAACTGTTTGTGCATTTTGCATTTTATTCCGATAGTTTCTTTACTTTTGCTTTTCTTGACAGGTCTGGCACTTTTGCTGAATGCTCAGCTGGGTGAGTATTTTTCTTAAATGACTTTGTTCTTTCTTTGATATTTGCCATATCTTACTTGTATTCTGTCCCACCCATGAATTAAGCCCTATATAGCTATTTGCCATGTCTGAGGCGCATTTAAAATGGATCCAAACAAAACAGTGACATCCCATCTACATCCCACTCACATAGCCCCTCTACAGGAGATAGCAGTCGAACAGATATACATAGAGCATGGTGAACAAACAATTCTGTGAAGCTGGGAATGGGTGACAGGGGATGCATCACTTGATGATTACCTGCTCTGTTCATTCCTTCTGGGGCACCTGGCACTGGCCACTGTCATAAGACAGGATACTGGGCTAGATGGACCATGGGCCTGACCCAGTCTGGCCGTGCTTGTGTTTTTAGGATAGCTCATCCACAATGGCAAGTATAGGAAAACAGGAAAGCATAAGATAAACATAAACTCTCAGATATAACCCATCCCTTAGTTCCTTATGGACCTACATTGTATGAGGAGCAAGATGGGCTTTAAGGAGAGCCCAAAATTCAAATGCGTGGCGTTCATAATTTAATCAGTGCACTCAGAACAGTGCATTAAGCCACCACATTCAATCAGTGACCAAGCTCCATTTTCCTTCTCTGCCTGACAAAACTGATGAACTGTTCTGTTGTTTTAAAGGTAAAAGGTATAAAATCCACATAAAATTGACAGGCTCCAATTCTCCTGTCACTTACACTGGTTTTACTAATAGTGTAATGCGACTGACTTCAGTGGCATCACTCCTGATTTACACCCTTGTGAGTGAGTGGAGAATTGGGCCCATAGTTGATTTTGACTAGAGCTGGTTGAAATTTTGAAGTCTTGTTTTTGGGTTTTGGTTTTTTTTAAAATCACCCAAACAGCTGGTGACACTTTTTGAAATCGAAAATGTTGACTTTTCAAAATGATAAATGTTCAGATTTGAATAAAGGGGGAAAACAGGGTTTGTTTTTTTAATTCCCTCCTTTTCTATCAGCTCTCATATTAATAGAATAGACCGATGCCTAAGAATTCAAATAATACTGTTTGCCTGCCATAATTAGCAATGTTATCCAACCTTGCCATTAGTAGCTTGGTTGCTTCCATCATTAGTATCCTCAGTGGATCAAATCAGGATATCTGAATTATATCATCAAGACATTAACAGGACATTCATGGGCTCATTCATACCTTCTACATTTTATGAATTGTGGATCCACAGACACTGGTACCAGGCCTAAATGGGGGAGTTTGAAGAAGCTATGCAGCAGCCTTCCTTGTCTTCTATTCCTATGTTTCTACACTGTGCAAAAGTGCTGCATTTTTCCTGAGGGTTTATTTTGTCGGCATTGACTTTACTGAAACTACCTCAAAGCAGCAAGCACCATGTCCGGTAGTAAGTGTTTTCAGAGCTGGGTCTTAAAGGATTAGAATGCTCCTCATCATCATCTCTACTCTGAGGTCCCCTTGGTGTAGCCAGAAAGAGTCCTATCTGTGGCCATGCTTCATTTTCATGAACCGGCGTAGTTTATTATAACAAATATCCCTGTAACATCTCCCCCTCCTCTCGGCCAAAAACAGGTTCTGCCTATCTGCTGACATGCTACTTCACCAACTGGGCCCAGTACAGACCAGGCCTTGGGCGCTTCATGCCTGATAACATCGACCCATGCCTCTGTACTCATCTGATCTATGCCTTTGCGGGCATGAAGAACAATCAGATCACTACCATCGAATGGAACGACCTGACTCTCTACAAATCCTTCAATGGTTTGAAAAACCAGTGAGTAACCCAATGACAAGAGACTAAAGATAGATTTGTGCATTAACACCTGACTGTATATACTAGATCCTTAAAAACCTCTGCATTATTATGAACAAGGCACTGAGACTTCAGAGTGAAGCACACATGACTGCTAGCTTTATGGATCATGTCTGCATTGCAGGGGCATCTGCACAGTGCTGGCTGAGCTCCCGAAGTCCTGACCAGCCTGCACTGGGCTCAGCATGAAACCTAGAGACAGTGTCTTCTTTGGTTGCTCTAAAGTGCTAGGCATAGTCCCAAAACACCATAGTAACCACCCTTGAAGATTTGAGGTATTGTTGTAGAGGGAGATGGTACAGCAGCTCAAGAGAATCCATGTCTAGATCGTTATTTACCTTCAGTTACTATGATCCTATATCCAAAATAGATTTCTGGGAACTTAAAGCAATATACCCAAGTGTATATTCTATTTATGTATATTATATATAATATGTTCCCATTAAATACATATCTAAATCAAACTGAGCTAATTTCAACAATGAGTGATCAATTGGGAGACGGCCTAGCAATTTCTAAGGCTCACTTAGGGGTGAAATGTGACACGGTGGATAGGAATCAGATCTGGGGTCCTTTCCTGGCTCTGCCACTAAAGTGCTGTATGACCTAGGGCAAGTCACTTCCACTCTCTTTGCCTCAGTTCCCCCATCTGTAAAACAGGGATAATGAGATGCTTATCCCTCTGTAAAGTGTGTTGAGCTCTATGGCTATAAAAGAACCACTATAAAGAGCTAAGTATTTCTGAGTAAGGCAAGGCAACACAACAAATCTCAGAGCACACTAGTCTCTCTTCTATCTCAGGACAGCAGTTACAATACAGTGGGACATACCAAACCAGAATCCCTCCATTTGTTCTTTATTCATACCGCCCCCCCATCTCAATCTTTGTAGGAACGGACAGCTGAAGACCCTCTTGGCTATCGGAGGATGGAATTTTGGAACAGCTCCGTAAGTCCAACCCATCCCTTTCTCTCTGACTGCATCCTGGTATTTTGAACATTTGAGGGAGTGAGCGAGGCAACAACCTGACTCCCTTCCCCTTTTTCCTCCCTAGATTTGTTTCGATGGTTTCCACTCCCGAGACTCGCCAGACCTTCATCAGCTCCGTTATCACATTCCTGCGCCAGTATGAATTTGATGGCCTAGACTTTGACTGGGAATACCCTGGCTCCAGAGGCAGCCCAGCTCAGGATAAGAGCCTCTTCACCGTCCTTGTTCAGGTAAGGAGGAAACCAGCTCCTTGGTGCTGAAAGAAACCTCAGTAAAAAGAAGAAAAAAAGTCACATTGTTTGTACAATGCACTACAAATGCTCCAGAGATGCATGTAAAATGTAAATGCATATAGGATACCAAATACTGGTGATATTAGCAGAATTATTTATTCATTAATTAGGATTCAGCTCAGCAAATCTCCATGGGATTCTATAGCATAGACAAGAATGGCGGATCTGACCGTAAATCAGCTGTAGGTTTATGATCATATGGAAGAGCCCTTAGTACTTGTAATTTCACAGCTGATGAATATTAAAGACGGGGGTGAAAATTTCAAAAGTGTGTAAGTGACTTAGAAGCTAAAGCTCCATTTTCAAAAGTGACTTAAACACTTAGACCCAAATTTTCAAAAGTATGTAGGTGTGTAAAAATGCAGACAGGTACCTAGTGTGATTTTCAGAAACGCATGAGCACACTGGACACCTAACTCCTCTCAATTTAAATGGGAATTATGCACCTAACCCACTTAGGTGCTTTTGAAAATCTGACTAGTCAACTATCTGCATCTTTAGGTGCCTAAGTGCCTTTGAAAATCTGCCCTTAGGAGTCTCAACGTCATTGAAAAATCAATGGGAGTGGGGCTCTCAAGTGCCTAAGTCACTTTTGAAAGTGGCACTTAGGAGCCTAACTCACTTAGACGCTTTTGAAAATGTTACCCGTCTTCTTCACATTGCCAGACAGAATTAACAAAACATGGGTGGACAAAACCGAGCAGTCTAATGGCCCTACTCATTGCAGTAAGAATTCTCAAGGAGGGAATGGGGCCATTTCTAATTCACCAGGTACACATCGAGGGCGACAACTGTTCAGTGTTGCTACTCCTAACCAATTATGGGTTGTTGTTTTTTAATCTGCCTTAGGAAATGCTAGAAGCCTTCGAGCAGGAAGCCAAGCAGGTTAACAAACCCAGGCTCCTGGTCACCGCTGCTGTGGCTGCAGGGCTCTCTAACATTGAGTCAGGCTACCAGATTCCTCAGCTCGGCCAGTGAGTACCATGCTTTCAGATATACTCTTCATCCCTCACTTAAAGCACAGGCCACATTCGAGACAACGAATATATTTCACTGTGAAAACCAGCTTCATGTCCAAAAGCCTCAAGCCTGGCTGCCAAATTAGGCACCCAAATAAAGAAAGCCCTGATTTTCAAAGGTGCTGGGCACTCACTAAAACTTATGGGAGCTCTGGGGCTCAGCACCTCTGAAAACTCAGACCAATATGGATTTAGGTGCTTGACTTGAGCCACTGAAGCTTGAAAAATTTGGCATCTGTAGTGAACTTTTGGCACTTAAAGCAGAATCTATCCTTTATCTACAGAGAATCTTTAAAGAAGATACTAAAAATACAAGGGCTGTTTATATCACTGCTTCTGATTAGGCTTTGAAAAGCCACTGTTGATGAGGAAATGAACCATTCCGAGATGAAGACAATAGCGCAAGTAATTTTATCTCCTCAGGTATCTGGACTACTTTCACGTGATGACCTACGACTTCCATGGCTCCTGGGAGGGATACACTGGAGAGAACAGCCCCCTGTTTCAAGGCCCCACTGACACTGGCAGCAATATCTATCTCAATATTGTAAGTATATCTTGACCAAGATCCTTTAAGGCCTACAACGATAGGAAATTAAGAACAAAGAACTGATCCTTGAAAACTGCAGTGATGGAAGAATTTACCTGCCACTTGTGATCCAGAGTCTGTAACTCACTGACTGTTTTTATAGGACGATGCCATGAATTACTGGAAGAACAACGGTGCCCCAGCTGAGAAGCTTATTGTTGGATTCCCAACCTATGGACACACCTTCATCCTGAGCAATCCATCCAACACTGCTGTCGGCGCTCCAACCTCAGGACCGGGGCCTGCTGGACCTTACACAAAACAGTCTGGGTTCTGGGCTTACTATGAGGTTTGTGTGCTATGTAGTTGCAGTGCACAAGTGAACAAAAATATCTGCTTGTTAAAACAACCTCAGGCCATCACAATGCATATAAATCAGAGTATAAATACTTCTATCGGAATAATTGTAACTGAGTATACAGAAAAGCAATTGTGACATCTAATATTAATGAATAGTTAATCAACCCCCATCATGGATTAACTGTTTTTCCTCTTTCTGCTTAGTTAGTGCTAGAATTAGGCCCAAACCAAAACTCAGGAACCATACACCCCAGACCTCTGGAAGCAGAGTATGAAACACGAATTTAAATTTCATAGCTTAGCTCCTCAGTGACTGACAATAAAAAGCTGACATCTGTCTACTATGTGCTAGAGAACAGGCACCCGAGTATAGGAGCCCACAAGGCCACCCATAAAGTATGAGATGAAAACAAGTGAATCTGCTTTGTACAAGAGTTGTTGCTTCAAAACTGCTGTTCCGTTTTCTGTCCATTGGCTATGTGATTGCAGCAGTGATGGAAGATTTTGTTTCTGTTTCACCCCCCTGTTTTTAGATCTGCACCTTCCTGAAGAATGGAGCCACTCAAGTGTGGGATACCCCTCAAAATGTCCCCTACGCATACCAAAGCACTGAGTGGGTGGGATACGACAACATCAAGAGCTTCAACATCAAGGTACGATGGGACCCTCTGACCTGTCAAAACCAGTGGGATCCCATTCTGCATCACTGTAGTTCCTTGAGTCTCTTTTTTGTGGGGTTTGGACTGATCTTGGCTACTTTCCTGGCCCTTAACAGGCACAGTGGTTAATGAAGAACAACTTTGGCGGTGCTATGGTATGGACAATTGACCTGGATGACTTCACTGGCACGTTCTGCAACCAGGGCAAATTCCCCTTGATCAGCACCCTGAAGAACGCTCTTGGACTGCAGAGCACAAGTGAGTGACTCCAGCAGGACAGGCTCCCAGAATTAGCACCCTTTCCTCAGATGTAGATGAGAATTTGAATACGCCCACTGGTGTATATAATGCTGAGCTACACCCTCTCAAAAGAAGCAATTTTATATCCCTGCCTACAATTCACCTTCCATTAAATTCTCCTTTTGTGACTCCCCACCCCACCTTCCAGTCAAAGCACGGCTCTTTAGAGAGACCAGATTTGCTGGGATTCAAACGAACTGGTTTACTAAGGGGACTCCCGGCTGTTGCTAACCTAGCTTGAGCTAGTTTACAGATGCCCCTGCCATCTGGCAGAGCCCTTTAAAGATCTGTGTTCTGGAAAAAATTAACAGCTGCTCTAGTGGATCCCCTTGGAGCTCAATCTCCTTTTACTTGAAGCTTGATTATTTTACATTTCTGGGCCCTGATTGCCCAGTAATTCCACTGCGTGCAACAGGTTTACAACAGAGGTGAGTCTGAACCTCTGAATCCATCAAGGAGGTACCCACTGATCACCCGATCCAAAACCTGCTTACGCCAATGAAAAGATTCCCATGGCTGTCAGTGGGAATTGGATCAGATCCTTCTTCTTCCAGTGTCTGATGCAGTCATCATGAGGCTCAGCCAGCGCACGGGGGGGCCTGTCCCTCTCAAAGCCAGCCCACTGTGCATGGTATTGCCTGCTTCTAAGCACTGCATCTAATAACCACGGTCAGATACTAGAGTGATTGGGCATGTTATAAAATAATGGATCGTTATAGACCGATCTGTACATCATTTTCTGCTTCAGGCTGCACCGCTCCTGCTCAGCCCATTTCTCCAATCACAGCGGCTCCCAGTAGCGGAGGAAGTGGAAGTGGAAGCTCTGGTAGTGGCCGTGGGTTCTGTGCTGGCAAAGCCAATGGCCTCTACCCTGTTGCCAACAACAGGAATGCTTTCTGGCACTGTCTGAATGGCATCACTTATGAGCAGCATTGCCAAACTGGCCTGGTCTTTGATACGAGCTGCAGCTGCTGCAATTGGGCATAAACCAGGATCTCCAAGCAGATGAATTTGATCCAAATTCCCTATTGCTTTATGCATATCACTGAAACCCAAAATTCTGAAATAAAAGCGTGTAGCAAAAGCCCTCGTGTGTTTGTCTGTTTTGCTGGACAGTGACTTCAGCGTCACTTTTTATTGTTTTAGATTTATTTTTAGATAATGTGTCATTTTTAATTTGCCCCTGGGGACAGAAATTGTATTCTTTGTATTAAAGCATCACCAACTGAGATCGGGGCCCTATTTTGGTAGGCACTGTACATGCACACAATAAGAGACAGTCCCTGCCCCCAAAGAGTTTACAGTTGACACACAAGCACACAAGACAAGGTAAAGGAAGGTTTATTATCCCCATTTTGGGGAGCTTAGAGAGACAGAGTGACATGCCCAAGGTCACACAGGGGGGTCTTTAGCAAAGTCAGGAATGAGCTCCTAAATACCAAACCAAAGACTTAATCACAAACCAACCAATATTGTTCTCAAGGAAAAATGCATGTGTCCCAAAGTGTGAAATGTGCCATTTAAAACTGTTTTTATCACACCGTCAGCTAGACCTTTGCTGAGCAGAATGAAACACATCAGTAAAAACACCAGAAGCTGCGAGAGTCTTGTCTAGCACTCCTATAGTTGCTCCCAGCAATGGAGCAGCACCCAAATTAACAACAGAGGGAAATTTCTGGCCAATAAGTCGAGTGAAGAAATCCTCCCAAAAGGAGCCAAATCCAGCATTCTGCCCACTCATGCCAACTGTACATTTTGACAGCCATGACAGCAGCTCCTACTGCCTCAAACTTAGGTGAGATAAGAAATAAAATGCTGGCAGAGTTAACCCAGATTAAGACTGATTTGGGAAGGGGAAAATATGAGAAAATTTGAAAGAACTGAGATTTAGTTTGGTGCTTTGGAAAAAAAAAAAGACATGCTGGAGGTGTTGCTATTCTATTCTACTCTGCTTTTATCATTATTTTTGTATTGTGATACACCTAGGGCCCCTGGGCATAGACTGGGACCCCATTGTGCTAGGTGCTGTACAAACACAGAACCAAAAGACGACTCTTGCCCCCCCGCCACCCGAGAGAGGACAATCTAATAAAACAAGAGACAGCAGCTTGAGACAAAGCCAGGTGGGGGAAACAATGAGACAATATTGGTCGGAATGAGAGGCAGTGGTCTTAGCATGCCAGCTGCCTATCTACGGCCAGTTATAAGACATCTATCTAGAAAGCATCTAAAACAGCGTGTGTGCCAGGGGGTGAGGCTGTAGGATAGGGATGCTTTTAAACATAGGTGCTGCACCCCCTGGCCTGAAGTGATTTCCATCATACACAGGGTTTACAGTTTGGTTCAATGGCTCTCAGCACCCCCCTCCCCCCCCCCCACTTTACACATTGTTCCAGCACCCCTGCTTTTAAACAAGGCGGCATGCTGATAGGATCTGGCCCCCTGTGGTATTTCTCATCTGAATTTTCTGTGGCTTGGATGCATATTATTCAGACCCTTTACTGAGAGTCCCTTTTGGCTAGAAGAAAAGGAGGGCTTGTGGCACCTTAGAGACGAACCAATTTATTTGAGCATCAGCTTTCCTGAGCTACAGCTCACTGCATGCGATGCACGGGTCCTCCTTTTCTTTTTGCGGACACAGACTAACCGGGCTGCTCCCCCGACACCTTTTCGCTGGGTAACCTCAGCCTAACCCTGCAGGCTGGGGCCAGGGGATACGAATGGGTCAGGTCGGAGCAGCCTCCCCTCACCTCCAGCCTCACTGCGAGCAGGAGACCAGCGCAGCGAGCCGGTCCGCGGAAGGACCGCCACAAAACAGCCTTGCCTGGGCTCAGACCCTGCACCCGGGGTGCCCCGCCGGGGCTGCTGTTGTCTTTTGGCTCCGCCGGCAAATCGCTGCTCTCTGCGGCGGGCAGGGCGCAGCGGCCAGTGGGCCCCCCCCGGGGCAGCAGCCCGGCGCTGGGCGCCCGCGGGCAGGAGCGCGGAGCAGCCCGGGGGTCGCGGGGGCGGCCCCAGCCGGTGGGGGAGCCCGGGAGTCCCCGCCCCCCCCCCGTGGCCATGGCAACGGGCCGTACACACGGGCCGGCGGCATGATCTGGGAGTGGGAGCTGACCGGTGAGTGGAGCCACGCCCAGCCCGGGCACCTCCCGGGGTGGGGGGCTCCCCCATCCGCCTCCGGCCCGGGCACCTCCCGGGGGGGGGGGGGGCTGCCCTACCCCCGCCAGCCTCCGGCCCGGGCACCTCGGGGGGGAGGAAGGGGCTTCCCCGCCCGCACCGAGCCCAGGCACCTGCGGGGGGGGCTCCCTCGCCCACCTCCGGCCAGGCCCCCCCCACCCCGGGGGCTCCCCAGGCGATGCTGAGCAGAGCCACCGCCTGTGGCTAAATCACACCCCACGCGGGGGGGGGGCAGGTCGCCACGTGCTTGTTGTAACTCCATCCTGCTTCTTTCTTGCATCTGTAGCGGTGCAGAAGCGAAACTCGTTTGGATCATGTCAAGCCAGGAAAATGTTCCCCTTTCACCATGCCCCAGACAGACTGGGGAACCAGCTGGTCCCCATCCTTGGGGACCCCTGTCGTGGGCCCGGGAGTTACCACACTGAAGAGGTGAGTCTTCTGCAGTAGAGCTCCCATCCCAGGGTAGCAGGATGAAGAGCCAGCTTGTGTCGCCAACCAAGATTGAGTCTCACCTGGCCTGGGGTATTTAATGTATTCAATGAGACAGTCCCGGCCTTGGAAAACTGTCTATAGAGACAAGGGGAATTTTTTTCAAGAGCACATAAACGACGTAGACTCCTAAGTCCCATTTTGAATTGTACCCAATAGAAACAAAAGAAGGCATTATTATCCCTCATTTTCCAGCTGAGGCAGAGAGAGAATTAAGTGACTTCCCCTGAATCACACACAGAGGCTGTGACACAGCCAGGAATTGAATCCACATCTGATTCCCTGCCTCCTGCTTTAATCACAAGACCATCCCACCCGTGACAGTGACAATTGAAAAAAGGCCTTTTCTTGAGATAAGAGACTTTAACAACAGGTTGGTCTCTAGCTGCTCAAATGCATTAAACCGTAAACTGACGGGAATGACATGGTAACTGGCTCTAAACATGCTTCTGCTTTTTACATACAGAGGAGTAGCATGATATATGCCTTGACTCATAAACCAGAGAGCCTCAAAGGTTATGTACTGGGAGCAAGAACATCCCTACGTTTCCCACCAGACTGCAAGGTAAGGAAAGCACACTCTACTGTGCGTCAAGGCTGCTGCGCGTTCCTGTGGGTGGTTAAAAAAAATGAATGCACTGTAATTCCATCACAAGTGCTTGTGATATGTATGCCCAATTTCCATTCACTTTGCTGGCTACTGCAGATATTTGATGACAGAATTAAGCAGGTAGGGCCAGATTTTCCAAAGCATCCCTCCATCCATTTAAGCACCTAAATAAGTGGCCCAATTTTCAGAATCACTGAACATGCCAGGTGCACATTGGGTGCTGAGCTCTTTGGCAGTTCTGATCCCTGGTTCACACAAACCTAAAATGAGTCTTACTCTGAATTTTTTGGGGGGAAAAATACTTTTTCATTTACTAGTCACAGCTCTATAAAAATAAGATAGTTCTACAAGGATTGCTAGTTTAGAAATTTATTCACTCTGGGTGAAATTCACCCTTGTGCTGAAGGCTAGCTCAATGCACCACTTAAATTCCACCTAAGAAACAGAAATTAAGCGATGGATGGATCTTATGCTGATCCTCTGCCCAGTGCTGAATTTCTCCCTCAGTTGCATATAAATATATTTCATTATAGATTACTCTGATATGCTGAAGCGTGGGGAAAGTATTCAACTATCCCCTCTACGGCTGATAAAGTAACCAAATACAAGGAATCCTTCTGTCACCTTCATTGCATGAATTTCTTAACCTGCTGAAGTAGCTCTTTGTTCTTACCTTCCTCAGCCAAGAGGATGTTTATCAGAAATAGATGCTGTTTATGAATTATAGATGGTGTCTAGATACAATGATGATGGGCACTTCAGAAATAGATTGAATCAGTTAAAGAGACAAACACAGACCAAACTCTGGAGGTTTCCACAGAAATACCCTACATACCTGCAGATCCCTTCATTGCTCCCAGAAGATAATAATTTTAGGAGTGATAGGGCACATACTGATATAAGATTAGTAGGAAAGTTTCATAGACGCCTCCAAGAAAACTGCCCAGCTTTAAGGTTTGTGCTTTTCGGCCAAAGCACCTCTAGCAAACCAAAAACAGAACAGAATTACAGACTTCCTAAAATATAGGGGTCCTGTCCTGTCCTGATTCTTATTTACACTCCAACCACTTTACACTGCTTTGGCAGCGTGCGTACATTTACATTTGCAAGCACTTTAAGGCCCCTTGACATGGTCAGAGCAGCTAGACTGTAAATGAGCATCAGGCCCTCAGTGCTAACTTCTTTTCTTTTCTTTTTTAATCTGCTGCCTGATAAATAGACTGTCACCCCTGGTCCTGGAACACACCAATCAGCATGGGTCAAAGACCGGAAGTTCCAGCCTGCCTACGCCCCATTTTCTGTCAAGTCATCACGATTTCCACAGAAGGCTCTGGATAGAGAGTTTTTCCCTGGGTACCATAAATCTGTTTCTCACTCCTTTAGTAGCAAGGTAAAAGCCAGCCTAGTCATTAAGGGATAGGATTGCAAAGGCACAAATGGGAGGTAGGCAACTGCGTACCCTAACTGCCCTGTGTTGTGTACCTTGAAAATCTCACCTGGAGTGTATAAAGACACCCTACACCCCGAGGTTCCAATGTTGCCAAGACAGGGTAAATTTCAGCCAGATTTATCGGTAGAAGCAAATGGCTCCAAAAAAAGCACAAATCGATCTTCAGATGGGAATCTACCACACATGCCACATTTATTGTGATCACTTAAGATGTCACTAACACAAGTGGAGGATGAGGCCCAAAATCCTGCTTTCATAAAATAGAATGTAAATTTCAATTTAACCACAGCACAAAACCAGGAAATCTTTTGGCACAATTCAGCGAAACGGAATCTCCGCTCAAGATAAGCTCAGGGCTCCAATAGAAAGGGCGCTAAACATGTTAGCGTTAAAGCCCATTGATTGAGCATGACAGAGGAAATTGCACAGCATCAGTGCTGCCCTACATTGGGCTCCAGTTAGTGTCTTAAGCTCTTCATTTTCATGAGCATTAAAAAACTGCCCCATATTCACCAACAGATTGGAAAAAAATAGCAAGGTTATGGTGATCTCCAAAAAATACTTCTGGAAACAGAAACACTATGCAACAGAAAAAGATTAAAGTTAAAGCTACTATTGCATAGATGTATTTTAGTGGACAAAGTCAGCTTTTGTGGTTTGTAGTCACAATCTGTAGAGTAACAGTCTGATTTCTGTTGCTTTGATTATTTAGATCATAGTAAGACAAGAAATATTCACAGCAAAAAAGAGAGACTATGTTGTCTGTTTTACAGATCTCCTTTTCACATGGCATGTTTAGAAGCATGCCTTTAGAAATCAGCATCCATGAACCTCTCTCCACTATGAATTTGTTGCAGGGATCTCGTTTTTTTTTTTCAATCTTTTGACATGTTTGCAGCGTACCCTGAGTCTGAAGGACTGGATCAAATACAGAGAGGAGAGATGTAACCAGGGACTGCCCCAATAGCAGTGCCTAATCGATTTCATAAATGATCTGGAAAAAGGGGGAAACAGTGAGGTGGCAAAATTTGCAGATGATACAAAACTACTCAAGATAGTTAAGTCCCGGGCAGACTGCAAAGAGCTACAAAGGGATCTCTCAAAACTGGGTGACTGGGCACCAAAGTGGCAGATGAAATTCAATGTTGATAAATGCAAAGTCATGCACATTGGAAAACATAATCCTAACTATACATATAACATGATGGGGTCTACATTAGCTGTTACCACTCAAGAAAGAGATCTTGGAGTCATTGTGGAGAGTTCTCTGAAAACATCCACTCCATGTGCAGTGGCAGTCAAAACAGTGAACAGAATGTTGGGAATCATTAAGAAAGGGATACAGAAAATATCCTACTGCCTCCATATAAATCCATGGTATGCCCGCATCTTGAATATTGTGTGCAGATGTGGTCGCCCCATCTCAAAAAAGATATATTGGAATTGGAAAAGGTTCCGAAAAAGGCAACAAAAATCATTAGGGGTATGGAATGGCTTCCGTATGAGGAGAGATTAATAAGACTGGGACTTTTCAGCTTGGAAAAGAGATGACTAAGGGGGGATATGATAGGGGTCTATAATATCATGATTGGTGTGGAGAAAGTAAATAAGGAAGTGTTATTGACTCCTCATAACAGAAGAACTAGGGGTCATCAAATTAATAGGCAGAAGGTTTAAAAAAACAAAAGGGAGTATTTTTTCCACACAACACACAGTCAACCTGCGGAACTCGTTGCCAGAGGATGTTGTGAAGGCCGAGACTATAACAAGGTTCAAAAAAGAACTAGATAAATTAATGGAGGATAGATCCATCAATGACTATTAGCCAGGATGGGCAGGGATGGTGCCCCTAGCCTCTGTTTGCCAGAAGCTGGGAGTGGACGACAGGGGATGGATCACTTGATGATTACCTGCTCTGTTCATTCCCTCTAAAGCACCTGGCATTGGCCACTGTCAGAAGACAGGATACTGAGCTAGATGAATCTTTGGTCTGACCTAGTATGGCCGTTTTTATGTGATGACTACTCAAGATTTAGAATCCCAGTGTGATGAACCAAAGACCATATCATGCACATCTCCTCGTGGATCAACGTGGCACTTGTAAATCAGCAGAGTATAAACTCCTTGTCTAAATCAGTTGCAGAAATTAGATCTATTTTGTGTTCATCTTCCTTTAGACCTGGAACTTATGAAGCAGACAAGCTGCCACACAAGAAAATCACCTGGCCAATGAAGTTTGGGTCTCCAGATTGGTCTTTAGTACCAGTGCTAGAGAGGAGGACTCTAAGAACAGAGGTATGGAATTTATGTAAAGGTATCCACATAGTTATTCTTTACTTTTGAGATAGGACTTGGTTGATCAAGGCATCCGACAAAGGAAACCATACAGTTACCCAGAGGGACTAATGTCATTCTCCCCATGCAGCATGCTGTACATAGAGAAAGAGAGGAAAATTACTAGAAATCCAAGGGGCTTAGAAGCAATGGGAAGGAAACATGACTGTTAATGAAGTTATGGTTGGGCATGCAGGGACTAATTTATGAAGAATGGGTCTGGAGAGAGGGCTGAAACAGTAAACTGTAAGTTATCTAGGACAGGACAGTTCCGGTCTAAGGATATAAAGAACCTAATGAAATATGCTAGGGCAATGTCTCATGTTTCCCTCTAATGCAAATCCACATAGAGGCTAATACTGCTAACAGCTAATGAGAGTTAGTCCTGTAACTCAAGCGATAGAGATTCAGAGTTCAAACTGCACTCCCGACTCACACTGGAGCTTCTTAAACTTGCCTATTTCTTTCAGCGCTGTTTTACAATGTGCTCTACTTTTAAAAGCTGTAACATCCATCCATATTTATTTCTGTTTTAGCTGATTACAGATAAAGAATTCAGGAAACATCGGAATCGATTGGCCTACTTGAGCTTATACTACAGCTGAATAGTTCTACCCATCAGAGCGTCTCTTTTCCTTTCCAATTAAGCTTCCCAATTCTGTTTTTAGCTGCACCAAGAATCGGGGTGTAAAACTAGTTCTCCTATGCTACTCGGACTCCAAAATCAGGCTGCTTCATAAAGAACTGACCAGTGTTTACATTAGGGCTTGGTGTCATTGGTGTCATTTCACTTTTTAAAAAAAAAAAAAAACACGTCAGGTTTAGAACACGCTCCAGCGTCAAAGTGTATGTGGGCAGTGTGTGTGGGGGCGGAGTTTAATAAAAGTATGACTTTTGGTGCTAGTGGGTTTGATTCTCTACTGCGCTGGGTCTTGCACTGTGATTGACAGTAGTGCAAGGTGGGTTTAAAAGGCTAGCAAATCGGAATGTGCAGGAATAAGCAAAGTAGTGGAGGATTAGGCCCAGTGGCTAAACTTGGCATGGCAGTAACAGTGTTGGTGCTGCATTTCCAGCCAGCAGCCGGTGGTTATCTTCACCTCATAAGCCTGAGGATCCTCGTCACGTAGATTGAAATCCATAGGAGTTAGCCTCCTAAATGCCGTTTAGGTTCTGGCCCATACCATTTGTTGCTCTTTCACAGAGATTGTGATGGACGACAGATGCTGCCAGAAGGTCATCAGCTGTGGATCTAGAAAGTCTGCTTAGTGTTAATAAAAAATAGAAGGGGTTGGGGTTTTTTTTATTCTAGCAACGTCCTGCTTATTGGAGGACCCTAGAAAAGCAAGCTGCCCCAGGGCATATCTACAATACAAGCTGGAATTCATGACCTGGAGGTGTTTGGGGGAGGGGGGGAAGAGTGAAGAAGGGGTTGAAGATGCACATGCTTATCCATTTCCTGTGTTCTTTCTTCCCACTCCCTTGCATGCTTGCAAGTCTCTCAAAGAATAGATGGATTTTGAAACTAGTAACTCCACCACTGGAATGATCCTCCAACGCGGATACCCCCTTCTAGCCATAAGCCCTCCTGCCCCTTCCCCAAATGCAATTAATAAAATCTAGCGAAAAAAATAGAAACAAAAACCCAGTCCCGAGCTGAGCTTTTACCCCAAACAGGGAAAAGTGCCAGAAATTCCATAAAGTCCATTGGAGACTTTGTTATTGATCCTAATTTTACAGGGAAGGTGCTCAGATGCTACAGTGAGGGACAGCAGCATAAAACCCGACGATGGATAGATAATTTCCATGCCAAGCCTGTATTACCTTCTGAAACCATTATAATACAAGAGTAATCCCTTGTCACGCTAAAGCTGGCAGGTTATAGCTCTGAACGCAGAGGCTTTAGCGGCAGTTGCTGATATTTCTTAAGCAACGTGTTATCAGTCCTCATAGTAACTGTGCTTCCTCTTATTACACACCCTCAGAAATGCGTAGTTTTTCTTGACGGCATAATTTATCTAAATTCATGCTAGGCTATCAGGGGCAAGGAGGTAATGTTTGTGCATAGTGTGGGAAGTCCCATTATGCCAGTCACTATATCGTTTTCATACATTTATTCAGAAGCCACGGACCTCAGTGCATTTTCGTTTGTGCAACAGCTGCAGTACAATATTCATGGGATTGCTACTCTTCAGTACGAATTCACCTGGAAATTTTGTGCACAGGTCACATTACTGAGAGCCTTCACTGTCATAGGGGAATAACTCAGCTAGTGAACGTACCAAGTCAGCTACATAAAATCTTTCAGGCATTCTCTCAATGGAGAAAGTTTTCCAGAGAGTTAGATGTATTTATTTCAATGTGTTAGATTTCTTTGGGACTTGTGGAATTAAAATTACACACTCTTTTAGCTTTAATCTTTCCTCAGAACCCTAGGGATTGATGACATTATTATTATTTAATATTTACCTCACTCAAAGGCCCCTTGCCAGGCAGAGCCCCATTATTTTAGGCACATAAACACTGGCATCTCACCTGGACCAAGATGGTGAAGCGATGCTTGTCCTCGGGGGGGGGGAGCCCCTAGAACGTGTTCAAAGTCCAGGTCGATCCCATCGAACCCATACTGATGGAGGTACCCAATGACGGAGTTGATGAAAGTTTTGCTGACAGTGGCTGTGGCCACCATGGTAGTGAACCTGGGAAGAACGGATTTCTTAGTTAGACTGGAAAACCATCCTCACTTTGACTCCCAACCCTACTATTCATCAGCAGCAACTCCTCTGTCTATTTTCCTGGTCACCCCTTTTGTAAATGCAGCTCCCTGCCTTCCCAGGCCAAGTCAGCCTCCCTTTCATTGTCTCTGCCATCATTTTCATCTGTCATCAGAGTTGCACATGGTTCACAAGTGTCTCTTTCACCACTGTCATCACCTTTAACGTTCCCTTTGTGCAGAGGGTCAGCCTGAGCCCATTTAGGCCCCCCAAAAGAGGGCTTATTTGGTGCTGGCGCTCTGGACAGGGGTAAATTTCATCTTTGGAACATGTTAAGTGCCACATGAAGACTCTTTTATTCATCACTATCCTAATCTTCATCCCCCCAGACTCTCCTCATCACCATAGCCATCCTCCTCTTCCTCCATCACCTATCATTCTCGCTATCATTATCCCCATCAACGCCACCCGCTCCGGCTCTGCTCTTGACCAGGGGACCATCAACAGCCATCACCAGCGTGTCACCAGAATGTTCATTTCCATCCCTAGCCATCACACACAACTTAGGGAAACTCACGTCTGGGTCCCAATGTTCCATCCTCCAATGGCTAGCACGGTGACCATTTTCTTGTTGCTGTGGGAGAGAGTAGGAAAAACAATGAAATATATTTAGAGAGAGCAAGGCATCTGTTTGTTTTTTTAAAAATCAAGCTTTTCCTTCTAGAAAGGCAGATCCTCAGCTGGTGTAAATCAGCGTCACTCCATTACAGCCAATGGAACGACGTCAGTTCACACCAGCTGAGGAGCTGGCCCAGAGATGTAGGAACTATGAGTTACTGACCACTGAACCATGGGCCGAGGACATTATTGTTCCATTCGTACGGAGCGATCTCATTGTTGCTCTTGGTGGCAAAGGCATAAGTTACATAGGTACAGAAGCATAGGTCCACATTTGCTGGTTTATATGTGGCAGTTCTATAAATCAGAGTAATAAAATAAATAATAATAAATTGACCACCGATAGAAACATCACATAAGATGTAACAGACAAATATCATCAAAAAACAACCTGACACATTGCCCCCACGTAGTCAGAAAGGTGGTCTCGAGCCATCATTTTCCTCCCACTCCACTTCTTCTGCTAAAGTAGGTATCAACTGGTGATTTGGTCCCTCCCCTTTTGCCTACCAGTGGAGAGGGATATACAGCTGGCCCATGAGTTGCAGAACTTGTATGGGATGTATGGGCCCCAAAGCAACGGTACCCCTATTGGCCTCTTGCTTTGCTTGTGCTGAACATGTGTAACTGAACAAGTTATATAAGAAAAAGAGTTGAAGGTTTTGTATAGAGGGGTGATCAATACAGTATCACCATAATGCACAAGATACTAAGAACTAATGCAAGTTAAACAAGGTAAACAATTACGTTGAAATTAAATATGGCCCAATCTCTACAGCCACTGGACTCTCCCTTATCTGCTCTATCAACCACTCCTCCTTGGCACAGACACCGTGCCAGCACTGTGAAAATGCTGTTATCTGAAAGGCCCAGGGTGCCTCTTGTGTGTTTGAACTTGCTTTAGAAAAAGATTGAAGAATTCACTGGAGAAGAGCTAGCCAGCCATTAGGAGTCAAGGTAGTGTGCTAAAAAGCGGCTCAGATTTTCTTCCAAGCTAAGAACACTACAGAGCCCCGAAGAAGTATCTACAGAAACAAGGCTGGAATTTGCATTGTATCAGTAATGTTCATGAACCCAATGTATTCTTCTCCCCATAGGCTATTATTCCTGACTGACAGGGCACAGCACCAACCGTCCAGCAGCATTGTTCTCACCTATCGCTCATCCCAGCTTATCTCCCCACACTAGGCTTAGTTGTGTCCTTCAGGTGAGGAAGGAACCAATTGTTTTTCAGAATAATGGTTTCTCATTCAAATCAGCTGGCTTTACAGCTGCATAAAGATGACTCATGCTCTTTGGGCTTGGGAACTTGACCTCCCAACACCTGTTCACCTGGGAAGTGAAAGTCGGACATGAGCAATGGCCCATCTAGTCCAATATCCTGTCCCCAACAATGGCCAGTGCAGCAGGTGCTTCAGAGAAAGGTGCAAGACACCCTGCAATAGGCACTGATGAAATCATAAAATAGCTCGTCTTTGTGATGTTGGAAGGAAAACTGAAGGGAATTCATATGGTGCCGCAAACACAAAGCAAAACACTCTCATGAATAAGGCAATACTTTCTTGCTTTTGGTTGCATTTATTTATAAAGGAAGGGACTCCAAGAGTGCTTACTATAGGAATGCTACAGCATTTTGAGACACATTACATCGGGGTTCCAAAGCAAAACGTGGACAGCATATTTTATGTAATCCCAAGATTCAGAATCAACGCAGTACTGAAATGGGATAGCCAGACTATGTGATCTGCTGAAAGCCTGGATCTGAACTCTTTCTGGAACATGGCCCCACCTCTGGATATTCCAAATTTCTGGGCTGTTGATAGTTTTGGTTTGACCCACTACAGAGATATGGGCTAGATCTAAATGCAGAATTTCACCAGAGTTTGGAGGTTTGGGGACAAAGGGGTTTGGAGCTAGGTCTCTCTTGGTATATTTTATACATAATTAGAATTATCTCTGGTGTTTCGTGAGAGGGTTCATACATACACTATGACAGCATATGGAATGGGTCTGAAGGACCAGACTGAATGTGGTAACTTCTGCTCCACAGCCAGAATGTCAGCTTGGCCCTTGCATCATGGTACACCGTGGCAGCTTTGTCAGCACAAGATTTATTTACAGGTGTTTGAATCCAAAAAAAACAAATTAGGAAAAACAGAGTTTAGTCGTTTCTGCAAGTAGGGCCTGATCCAACACTCACTGAAGTCAATAGAAAAACTCCCCTTGACTTCAGTGGACATTGGATCAGGTCCCTGGACAATAAATATGATGTTTCCCTCCCTGCTATGCTCCTTTCTTGTCCAACGATTTGGCTCTCAGTTTCCAAGGAGAACCTTCAGCTTCCCTACAAGAGGGTTGGCTCCTGCACCACAGAAAGAGCCAGTGAAATCATCCATGCCAAGAGCCCAAACCATGGCTCCTCCGTAGCGCTTCTCTTTCAGGAACTGGGTCTGCAGAAAAAGAACAGACAGCTATGTGCAACGTCCACTGCTATTTAAAACTGGCATGTAGTAATGTGCCTTAGGGAACAACACTGAATTGGGAGGGGGGTGGCTCAGATGAGGTCTTTTGTACCTCTAACTTTGCCTCCATTGATACCAGGTAACCAGAAATTGTTTCAGAGGAAGCATAGCATCTGCTAAGCAATAAAGTGGCCCACGCAAATACATTTACAGTACAGTGTGCAGCGCAGCACCATATGTGCCCAGTGCAGCAAGAATGCACCAAGCAGACTTCAGTGAAATATATGTAGGATCATCCTTGTGTGGTGGAGCCACTTGGGATTGCTAAGAACAGGTGAAACTTACTCAAAGCTCCTGTTATTTCCAGTTGTGCCTGTCTAACCAATCAGAGTGCAGGCCTTGAAATAAATTCATTTCTCCGGAGAGGTTTCTATAGTATTTTAGTGCCATTTCAATTATATAAACTTTAGGAAGAAACGTAATGTCTCCACTTGAGCTCTGAGTCTTCTTCCTCGTGAGCCCTACCACTCCATTCCTAACAAGGTCTGCTCAGAGGGCTACATCCCAAGCTGGTGTAGGTTGGCATCATTCCACTGACTTCTAGGGGGCCACACTGATTTACATCGTCTGAGGATTTGGCCCCATGCCTCTGCCCGGAAGTTGGCATTGTCTCATCTACTAAGGGACACTTATATGTTCCTGTTTCCAAGGCTTTCTAATGAGCATCTTGTGAAAATGACAAGAACCCACCTTGATCTCAAAGCTCCTCACATTGTCATATCCGACCCACTCTCTGTCTTTGAAGGCATATGGGACCTTTTGCGCTTCAATCCAGCTGGTGGTGGCTCCTTTTAAGAACGTACAAACCTGTGTAAACGAAAGTCAGTAACGGCCAGTGAGCCAGATTCACTACATATGAGGACACATTCTAAGTTTAAACAGAAAGTATGGGGGGGGAAGAGATGACTTAAGCAATCTATAGTCCTGTCCATTACAACAAATGTCTGTCACGTACTAGAAAAGTATAAACAAATAAAAAAGCAAGTTTGCTCTAGAAATATTGTATGGAGGAAGAATGGTACAGTGGTTAGCGCACTGGCTTGGGACCCAGGTTCAAATCCCTGCTCCACCATAGACTCCCCGGTGTGACCTCAGGCAAATCTCTCTGTGCCTCAGTTTCCAATCTGTAAAACAGGGATAATCTCCCTGCCCTGCCTCACAGGGTGGTCAGGAGGACAAATACATTAAAGATAGGTGCTCAGACACTACAGTAATAGGGGGCCATGGAAGAACCAGCAATAGATATAACTTGCTTGAAATGCTTACCTCAAAGTAAGCCAAGATGCCAGATTCACGGGTATACACCCCAGGAGATCCACCCCCGGAGGCTGGAGCACCAACCCCAGTATTCGTAGTAGAAAGCTTGAAAGTTCGTCCATACGTTGGGAATCCCATAATGAGTTTCTCAGCTGGAGCACCATTATCCTGCCAGTATTTCATAGCATATTCCTGTAGGAAGAAAACCCTTCACAGTAACATGACTTTCACCCCAGACAAATACCAAACCCTGGGCCTGATCCATTGAAGTTGGTGGAAAGATTCCTATTGACTTCAATGGTCCTTGGATCTAGCCCTGTATTGTTATTTGTTTTCTTACACAGTTGTAGAAAGGAACTTTGTCATCCGAGCCCTTGTGCAAGGGGCTGTTGTGTCCCGTGACAGACGCCCAACTTCCATGGAAGTCGTAGGTCATCACATTGATAAAATCAAGACTCCTAAATGCAAACAAAACAAATGCCACAGTAAGGAATCCATTTCCTAAAAGACTAAGACCTCTTCACTCTGAAGGGCTTAAGAACACCCAGACTAAAGAAGTACAAGACAAGCTAGATTGTGTTAAAGATGGCAAGTCCTTCAGGATCATCCTTAGATATTGGATAACAACATTTGATGTAGAGAGCGATCTAAACTGAAACCTTTTCTCCAAGCTCCCAAACTTTGGTGGTTTGGATAAAATTGGACTAGGATCCGAATTAACCCTGGGGTTGATTTCATTGGATTATTCTTTAATGTGGATAGGAAAGAAGAGCAAGACAGACAAACTTTCAGGATTATTACCTAACAACATCTACTGGGACTACATCCAAAGTCAAGCCAACAGACCCTACAATGCACAGACTTTTCCTTATGTTCTCGCTAGCCACCTTGCAGAAATCATTTTGACTTACCTGCCCAGTGCAGCAACTTCATATCCAGCATCCATGGTGTGTTTACTGGAAGACACAGCTGCTGAAACCAATAGCCTTGCACGTCCTGTTCTTTGTCCTTCTTCAACAAAAGCTGCTACCATTTCCTGCAAGTATAAAACAAAGAGCAACGGTCAGTCTTGTTCACTTGAGATAAAGAACAATCTAATGGGAATTAGGCCTTTTTTAAAATTTGCAAACGTCTGCAAATAATTTGAAAAGCCCTAACGTTGTCTGTGATCACCCTTCATCTCATGTCAAAACAAGCACTTTTCAGGCACAACTAACAAGTTACAGGGCTACACGTCAGCAGTTAACTAAAACATTTCAATGACTTTGATGAGCTTTGGATCAGGCTATCGACTGTACTCCTGTACCTGAACTAAAATGGTGAAGCGATGCTTGTCCTCTGGAGGGCTTCCCCTGGAACCAGGATATTCCCAGTCGAGATCTAGCCCGTCAAAATTATACTTGCGGAGAAAACCAATCACTGAATTGATGAATGTTTTACGATTAGCAGGCGAGGAAACCATGGCAGTAAATCTGGAAGAAATCATTTTTGTCTGATGATTGCATTATTAGCCCCACCCGCCTTTGGTCCTCCAGTCTTTCCAGATGGCCAGATCCTGAGCTGGTGTAAATCAAGGTAGCGCCACTGATTTCAATGGTGTTATGTTGTTTTCCGCCAGCTGAGGACCTGGCCCATAGTTTCCATCATACCATCTATTATCTCAACAGCCTTATCTCTCTGCTGATGTCTAATGCTTTTCATTATTGTTTTTGTAATCAGATTTCTCTAAACCTTTTCCCTTCATCTCTTCCCCCTCCACATCGTTGCAACATTACCTCCTCTTTTCATCATCTAACCATCAACAAAACAGACAAACAAAAACAACAAACATCTAACAAAACAGAGGTCTAAGCATAAGGCTTGATCATGTGCTGAGCCCCCAGACCCCGGTCCAGCAAAGCCCAGCTTTAAGTCCAGGAGTAGTCCCCGTGAAGGCAATTGCACTGCTCACATACTTAAAGTTAAGCACATGCTTAGGTGCTTTGCTGGATAGGACCAGAGGGCTCAGCACCTTGTAGGATTTATCCCATAGCACATGATCCAAAGCCCGCTGAAGTTAACGAGAGTCTGTCTATTGAATTCAATAGGCTTTAGATATATCCAGGCTTGGAAGGATTCAGTTTTTAATCAGAAAAATGTCAGTACACAAGGTACACTCATACCTTAAATACTGCGTGCAGATCTGGTCACCCCATCTCAAAAGAGATGCATTAGAATTGGAAAAGGTACAGAGAAGGGAAACAAAACTGATTTGGGGTATGGAACAGCATCCATACGAGGAGAGATTAAAAAGACGGGGACTATTCATCTTAGAAAAGAGAAGACTTAGGGGGATATAGAGGTTTATAAAATCGTGAATGATCTGGAGAAAGTGAATAGGGAAGTGTTATTTACCCCTTAACATGGCACAAGAATTAGGGATCATCCATGGAAATTAATAGACAGCAGCTTTAAACTAACATAAGGAAGCACTTCTTCACACAACGCACAGTCAACCTGCGGAACGCATTGCCAGGAGATGTTGTGAAGGCTATAAATATAACTGGGTTCAAAAAAGAATTAGATACGTTCATGAAAGATAGGTCCATCAACAGCTATTAGCCAAGATGGTCAGGAGTGCAATCCCATGCTCTGTATGTCCCTAAATCTCTGACTGCCAGAAGCTGGGATTTGACAGCAAGGGATGGATCATTCAATAATTGCCTTGTTCTGTTCATTCTTCTGAAACATTTGGTACTGGTCACAGGCGGAAGACAGGATACTGGGCTAGGCAGACCACTGGTCTGACCCAGTATGGCCATTCTTATGTTCTTATGATTTCACCATACACACACAAACTGATGAAAAAATGTTTCCAGCAATAATAATAAAAATTTACAGATAGACCAAGTAAGAAAAATGCTGCCCGACAACTTCTTAGAGTCAAAATCCAGTGCTTTAGACTTCTGAATTAGGTTTCTTACAAATGTACTAGCCAATGAATAGTCCAAACAGGTATGACTTGTTGATATAAGGACATGTGATGTTGACAATTTGTATTTTAAGAGTTAATAAAGCTTTAACTTTTTGAATCTCAGCATCTACAGTCATTAAATAATTGTCTGACATCCCCCCATAATTTCATGCAACTCTAAAAATTTAAATTTAAAAATTCTTAGAAATAAACATTGATGTTATCCATCAAAATTATTTTTAAAAATATGTCAAATTTGGCCAAGTCCAAATACATCCCATTATCTAGACTCTGGAAGAATAATTATTATTATTTGTGTTGCAGTATCACCTAGATGCTCAAAACTGGTGCTCCATTGTACTGGGCACTGTATAAACACATAATAAAAGTCAGTCATTGCCCCAAAGAGTTTACAATCCAAATAGACAAGACAGACCAAGGGTGTTAAAGGAAACTGAGGCACAGAGAAGGAAGTGACTTGCCCAAGATCACATAGCAAGTCAGTGGCGGAGCTGGGAATAGAACCCAAATCTGGGTCCCAGCCCAATGTTCTGTCTGGCCAATCAGCCTTCCTCTTCATGCAGTAAGAAATCACATGCTCTTATGGATAAAACACTGGATTGGGACTCAGAAGAGCTGGGGTTCTATTCCTGACTCTACCATTGTTCTGTTGTATGACCTTGAGCAAGTTACTTCATGGTTCTGTGTCTCAGTTTCCCTATCTGTACAATGGGAATAATGATACTGACCTCCTTTGTAAAACGTTTTGACATTTTCTGATGAGCTAAGCATTATTATTATTGTTGTTGTTATTACTACTGTTACCCATGGTCTCTATCCCACATTGTGCGTTATACTTTCTAATTTTGATTGCCACTGTCTTCATTAACAGTCAATACAACTGTTAAAGGAATATAGGACCCTCTTCCTTGCCGTCACCAACACCATCTTAAAAAATGAAGGGAAAAGTTCTTACTTTTGAGTACCAAAGGTTCCACCTCCAACAGCCAGGAGTGTGACAAGTTTCTTATTTCTAGAAAGCAGGAAAAAGTATTGGGGGGGGAAGAGGGAGATTAAGTCAATAAAGATGATTATTTATTTATTTTTTAAATCTATTGTCAGCTTTTAAACAATCTTCTCTATTCACACCTCCTTAGTGAAGTTATTCCAAGTTTACACCCCTCTGACTGAGGTCAGAACCTTGCCCATTATCCTTTGCTCAGGACACTGAAGTCTACTGGCATGAAACTGATTTGCATTCACAGATTCAACACCGATACATCTAGAGATGGGTTCGAACAAAGGCCTTAAACTCAAAAAGCCCCTCCTAAATTTCTGAGCGATTGAAGTCTGGATCTGAATATCATAATAAGGGCCTTTCTGGAACTCCTGATTTGAATATCTCTTTGGTGTTGGTGAGGGCTGCAATGCAAACCCAGTTCTAAATTTTGCAGAGCAAACCTCTCTCTGTTTACTGTGTTTCTTCGTGGTATGATGAGGCAACCGGAATAATCTAAACCTGCCTTAAGCAGAATTTTAAACAACAATTATCAAGTGAACTGTAAAGAAAACAACCGATTTACTTCCTGTTTTGCTACTTGTTGATGAACAAAGACCAAAACTCTTGGAAAAGGTTTACATTTTGATTGGTTTTGTTTGTTTTTTCTTGGTTGTTGGGGCCCTGATTGTTCTTTCTATTCAGGCCTTGTCTATCCTAGGAAACTCTGTGCACAGCCGGTGAACTAGCAGGGTTATAACATGAAAGATACCAGAGAAGATTTATTTTTTAATTGGTAGGGGAAATGATTTGTACTTAGACTGTATAAAACTCTGGATTTGGTTTGTTTTTACTAATAGCTGCTTTAACTAAATGCTCTTTTTAAGAAAAGGATTTTGCAAACACATTTCCCAATCCACATTTCTGAGACACTCAAAAGTCCTTCAACTAAAAACTAAGGGAAAATATGATTTTGACATCCTGGTTATTTCTAAGAATAAAAAACAAGCAGGAAAAAAAACCTGAAACACAAGGAAGCAAAAAGGGGCACAAAACCACATGTTATTCATTTATAGGTCACCTTTAAATGAACTAGTTTTTAAAATCCTCTACACATTAGACGTTACTTACTTCTCCTTTAGGGCATTGAACTGCCTGTAGAGGGTTTCATCATTCCATTCCACAGTGGTGATCTTATGGTTATTCATCCCAGCAAAAGCATAGATCAAGTGGGTACACAGGAGTGGGTCCACATTTTCTGGAGTGTACTTGGCTGGTCCTGTCCTGTACTGAGACCAATTAGTAAAGTAGCACACAAGTTTGTAGGCAGAGCCTGGTTAAAAAAAAAGAACAAACAGTGGCACCAGTGGTGTTAGTCATACGTCATAGGTGGGATAAATCTAGGAATCTCATGGGCTGACAGCCACCCCAAACATGGCATGGCTACACAATCAACTGGTTAGAATTCGTGAGCCATGATCTCATCTGTATATGCTGTATTAACGACTGATGTCTCAGGGCTGTAAACTTTAAATCCCTACGTGGGGGGGCAGGGGGCAGATTTTTTAAAGATATTTAAGTGCCTAGTAAGATTTTCAAAAGCTCCAAAGCACCCAACTCCCAGGAAGTCAGACACCTCTCTACATCTTTAGGCACTGGCTTAAATACCTTTAAAAATCTGGCCCAACATTCCTTGGCTACTAAGCACCAAACTATAAATGGAGTCAGTACTCCAGATTCCCATCAGTGCTTCTGCATGGTTCTCTTGCTTCCCAGTTCACGGCAGACAGTGTAGTGGAAAGGACACACATGTTTCATCCTCATAGACAATATGACATCTAGTACTTTATCTATTACAGGTGTGTGTGGCTGGCAATATAGACAAATGACACCATTTTCACATTAGATCGGGGTGCTGGAACAATTTTTATAGTGGGGGTGCTGATGATGGAAACCATGGAAGCCATGTATTTGGGTTGTTATTACTATTTCAAGCCGGGGGTATGGCAGCACCCCCAGCACCAGCACCCTTGTTTTACACAATATATAATTCAATAAAGGGCCTCATGTGAGTCCAACAAGTAAAACATACACCAGTTGCCCTAATGGCAGGTTTCAGAGTAGCAGCCGTGTTAGTCGGTACCCGCAAAAAGAAAAGGAGGACTTGTGGCACCTTAGAGACTAACACATTTATTTGAGCATAAGCTTTCGTGAGCTACAGCTCACTTCATCGGATGCATTCAGTTGCCCTAAGTTATACATATGTTCGTTCCATGTGGAAACACCAGGTTAGTTTAAAGCTTCCCCTCCCCTTGTCAAGACTATGTAACACTTTCTCATCCTTTGCCAGTCCTAAAGGCCATATTCAGCGCCTGATTTTACTCTCGCACTGGTGTAAATCAGGAGTAGCTCCTTCGAAGGCAATGGAGTTGCACCACTGGGAGAGGATTATCATGTCATCAGTCTTCACTTAGGCAAAATTCTCATGAACTTCAGTGACAGATTTGCCTGTAGTAGGAATGGGTGAAAACTGAACAGGGACTTGGCGATTTGACCCATTGTCTCTATTTATATTATCGGCCCCCAGACACCTAAACAGGGAACAAGACATTCTTACCCAGCTGCAGCTGCACAAGAATGGCCAAACCTGCAAACCAAATGAAAATGCATTAGAAAATAAGTCAGTCTGGTACTTTGTACTCTTGGCACCCATTCACTTAGGGTGAAATTCATTCCTGCGCAGAGGGGCCAGCACCATTTAAACCCCCATTCGAGCCCTCAAAGTGCTGCATAGGCCTTCTGCACGTGGGTGAATCTTACCCATTAAGCATAAGGTAGCCAAAATCCATTAGAGCAAAGTCTGTGCTGAAACATCCCCATGTAGGATGCTGCTGTTTCATAGATTTTGAAGGCCAGAAGGGGCCATTAGAAAATCTAGTCTGACCTCCTGCATAACACGTTAGAAAGGCGACAGATTTGTTTGAGTCTCATCCGCAGCTTTCAATTCCTGGGCAAGGATTCCCCAACTGTAATGGTTAAAGTGTCATTGGGAAGGGATCAGATTTACTCACCAGCCCATAGCAGCATCTTCCCCACCTCAGCTTCAGATTTTGGCTTCAGGAATTACCTATAAATGGAAAGGGGGAAAAAAAAAAAAAAGACTTGTATAAGAAACATGGGAGCAACAGAGGAAGTTGCAGGGTAGACAGGGGTCCAGGCAGCTGCCCATGTTTGATGCAACTCTTCTCAATGCTGTATAAGTCTAGGTGACCCAGCAGCTGAAATTCCAGTGATCCCCAGTACAACTGCTCCCAATGTTGTCCCCTCTGTTGGAGCTGAACTGGACATAACAATGAAGTAAAATTTTAGAACGGGGTCCTAGTGCGGACAGGACTGAAACAGGGAAGAACAAATATTATTGCTCTGCTAACAACAGTTTAAAAACACATGGGAATAACTGCAGCAGCTATGCACACATAAAAGCAAGCGTATAATGTGCGGTTATAAGACACACACTTTCTCAATGCACTTGGCAAAAAATCTTTTTAAAACCAAACCTATAAAATAAATCATGCATTTTAAGTTACCTTTCTAGAGTCTCCTGTATCCAACTTAGACCGATTGCCACAACTTACAATTCAACTCACAAAACAAAGCTAAAATTAAATGAACCCCTCCTTGATATGCCCTGCATATGACCTGCATATGACCTGGCAAATCCCTGCAGCATAACCCAGGGTAGCTACCTGCTTCTTTCTGCTGCCTGCCTCTGCCTATTACATATACAGGAAGGATATCCACTCCCATACAAATATACATACTGAGCTCGCATTTGTTAACTCCCCACTTCCTGCATTTTTCCCTCATAAACCCCATGATCAGACCAATGTTTTCAGGAAATAACCATAACAGAATTGTGCCATAAAAAGGCAGCTAGTAAAACTTGTTCTAAAGCAGTCACCAGCTTAGGTAAGAGCAGCAGTTCCGATCAATATTACCCCATTTACCAGGCCAGTCAGCGGCCCACTCACTCCTCCACCACTTTTACATTGCATAATTCAGCATAGAGCGCTCGCCAGGCATCACAGAGTGTGGTGCAATGTACCATGGTGCCATTATTTTGCACTTTTATCCATGCATTAATTACTATTATTAAATATTACCATAATAATTAAAGGCTTAACTGATTGTGCTGGGCATATAGTAAGAGAGAGTCTCTGCCCTAGAAACCACTGTATAAACAGACAAGACAGAGAAAGAGAGGCAGAATGGAAATGTATGTCTTGCCATTTGCTCTCATCCCTTGTTGGTTAAGTGCCCCAGTTACTAATTATCTGCCTCCTTCCATTTACAGAAGTAGAGTGGCATGAAATTTGTCCCGATATTCATCTTCCCTTTCTTCCACTGCTCCTAGCATAACCCAAGGGGGTATCGCACTAAATCATTCCACTTCCTCCTTCAAGGTTTACACCTTTCATACGTTTGTAGGCTAGTATGCTCCTCCTTTTACTCACTGTGGAGCCAAACTGCAGTATAGGTTGTTTAGCTCTCTTCATCTTTTCTCATCTACCAATACCTCCAGCTCCCTGATCTTGTCCGAGATCCCTCTAACGTTGCCACTCTGTTCCATGTCATGTTCTAAGCGCACACCTTTGTCCGGTATGATTGTATCTCACCCTTCTCAACTTTTTCTTCCTCAGCTTCACCAAGACTAAAATTCATGGATGAGTAGAAGGATATGGCAAGATGTTAGAGACAAAGAAGGCTCCTGGTCAAGTTCTGACCCATTGGACCTAACTGAGCCTCGTTTATACTCATGCAACCTGAATGACATCTTGAGCCAGATCCTGAGCTGGTGTAAACTGACATAGCTCCACTGAAGTCAATGGAGCTGGGCCCATTTACACCCACATGGGATCTGGCCCAAATCTCTGTTGAACTGGTTTATATAGTAGGTCATGATAAATCCCCCAGATTTTTTTTCCCTTTGCCACTCTCAGGAGAGAATATGGGAAGCAAACAATGCTTCCTCTGAGATATCTCATCTGCAGCCTACACTGTGACTGTCTAGAGAGGCGAAAGATATCAAACGCCTACTCCCTGCTGCAACGATGGACCCGCAAGTGGAAATAACCACCCAGACAATGAACCCGCCATTCCTGAAACTCATGTGAAGTGACTGCCTGGTTCCTGTGTTCAGTTCCAGCCTCCAAGGGAAGACAGGCAATGGGAGGTCTTAAAAGAAAATACGGAGATCGCTTCTAAGTCAGTGGGCCAGATCCTAAGCTGTTGTAAAAGGTAAATGGTTCTGTTGATTTGAAGCGGTGTTGCACCCATTTATACCAGCTGAGGATTTGGACCAATAGGATGATGTCTGATTTTTTCAGCCCCAGTTCCACCCTCAGTTACACGCATGACACAGTAGCCCCCTCAACCTGTGATTTCCCTCGGTTTCATTAAAAACCTTGAACAGCAAGAGCAATGGGCTAGATGAGACGTTACTCCTTAGGAGGCTGGTATTTTACAGGCAGCCAGCCAGCTGGCAGAAGCCAATGCAATCAAACCTGCAGCAGCAGGGTAATCTCCTGGCGATTACGTTCCATGAACTGGTCTGAAAAGCAGAGGTAGCAGGTGCAAAGATGTCTTCCTGTTAGGGTCCTTTCTGTGAATTAAAAATACCCTAAACTAGAGTCTATGGCATGAGGACACAGCATAAGAACTGAATAGAATAGAGCTTATCGCCTTCTTTCTGAGGAGGCCTGTCAAGAACCCCTCTAGACCAGGGGCCTGAGTCTCTGCTCCTTTACACCAGTTTTACCACTGCGTCGCTCCTATTATCTTTATTATTTATATTTGGCCCAGTGAAGTTACTCTAGGATTTACACCAGCGTCAGTGAGAGGAGAAGTAGGGCCAAGCTGTGCTTTTTATGTCTGTTAGGTAGCTAGGGTCATTATGAAAGGTAAATGTACGCTTCAAGGTACCCACTTGAATTCAATGAGATTCGCTACTATGATTTGTCCTCCCAATGTATGTTCTATCGTGACTTACGGCGGCAGGAACCTTCATTATCTTGAAGTCTTCTGATGAGTAAAGGGGCACCCTGAGATAATTTAACACACATTAGGAGCTATAGCTTGTAGTGGACTGTGCCAGTGCGTGCAAGGCTGTGCTATACAACAACCGTAGCTATTCATTTCCCACATTTCTCCAAGCAGGCTCGACCACTGCGTGAAGATGTCTTGTGGAACCTTCACCAGCAGGGGAGGGAAGTAAATCCCAAAATAAGGACTTGGTCGGCCCAGGGGATAGGGAACTGTACTGGGTATCAGGAGATCTAGGTTGTGTTTTCAGCTTGGGCACTAATTTGCTACGTCACCTTGGGAAAATCACTTCCACGCTCTGTGCACGAGATTCTCCATCTGTAAAATGGGTATAAGGCTATTTACCTTCCTTTGAGATTGAGGGAAGAAAAGTGAGATAACTATTAATTATTATTATTAAAAATTATATGAGCTGAGATGGAGAAGGACACAAATCTGAACCGCAGAAAGATGTCTTAGGAAATATCTGACTAAGCCAGGCTCAGCCTGTGTTGAATATCTTGCCTATGTAGTTTTGCAATGCATTAGCAGAGAAGACACTATATAAAAGAGATTATTATTTATTACTGTTAAAAGCAGGGTCACCAGTCACACAGCAGACAGAGAACATACATATTAATGCCTTATCGCCACCACTTGGCTTTTTTTAATAGGGCAAGAGGGATTCTGCCAGGAATGATTCGAGTTACAGTATGTTACTCATCAGTGTTTGTTCTGAGCTGGGACTGGGGTTAATATTTTGGATAATTACAGCACTTGCAGCTCTCATCAAAGACGAGGCCAGCTGCACAGGTAAAGTGGTGAGTCCTGCCTCCAGCACATATGTAGAATTTTGTATTATCTTTGGGGTCGGCATAGGTACCATCTTGTCTACCAGCACAAAATGAACCATCTCCCCCCTCAGTTGGGGGAATAACTGGAGAGGTAGTTGTACTGTCATCTGGAGAAGGTGTGGGGTCTGGTGGAGGGATGTCTGTCGGACAGTTGGGCACAATCGGATCTAAAATGAATAATTAACAAGTCATTAAGATACATGGATTCAGCCAGATTTCATCTACACATGTATTTCTGTGTGCCTGTCTATGTTTCTGGACTCTATGCTTCATAACTTGTAATGGCTGTTATCTTGTTTATCACCTGGGGCTCCTGGACTATGAGCACGATCCTGCATAACTTGAGCTAAAGGACTGGCCCCACCCCCACAGGTAAGAGCTGTAGCAGATTCACATCCTCTGCAGATCAGGCACAGAACGGGCATAGTTCACACACTGACAAGCATGTTTCAGAGACATGGTCTAGACGTCTAATCCTGCCTCTGGATTAACATGGCCTTGATGAAGTCACGTAACAATTCAGTGCCTCAATTTCCCCATCTGTAAAACAGGGCAAGTAATATTTATCTGCCTTATATATGCTGTGAGGATTAACTATCTTACAAAGCTCTTCCAAAATGTAAAGCGCTATATAATGGCTCAGTGTTAAGACACCACACATAGCAAAATGCTGAACTTTGCCTCATCAGTAGTTTTCTAAAGCTCATATTTACCACATGACAAGCACTTGCATTTTTATAGGCGTGCAAATGGAAACAGGAGATCCAGCTACAAATATGTGTTTTTGGGGTGACACTCACCTCTGTGCAGAGGGCTAGCACAAAACCAAAAATTCAGGCACTGCTTATGTTCTACTTAATAGCTATATTGAGAACTAGTCCATGTTGTGGCCCTCTGCAGAGGAGGGAATTTCACCTTAGCAATGTGACAAATATATACTGAACCTCCTAATTATATAGGCTGGAAATACTCATTAGCACCTTCTTACCTTTTGTTTCGAGGAGTCTCTTCAGCTCACTTATTAGAGGATACTTTCCTTCATTGCAGAAAGAGCCCAGGAAATCATCCAGGTCAATAGCCCACACCATGGCACCTCCAAAATGTTTCTCCTTCAAGTATTTGACCTATCAAAAAAATTCGTACAACTATCAATAAAATTTCCACAGAGGCTTAAGAATTCCTTTAAGAATTTCAGCACACACACACAGTGAAACGAGTAACTGGCTAGACAGCCATAGATCACAGAACTTCTAGGCAGTAAAGCCCCAGCTCAAAAATAAATGCTTTGGGAAACATTCCCATCACATTCACAGTGCCTTAGTGCAATACGAACGATGCTGAAAATATCTCCCTTTATCGAGAAACTCTGAAATGCACGGAATTTAAGCCAAGTGCTTCCTAATAGCAGGAGCAGAGCATAAGTAAAGCTCACTTTAAAATGTTAAAGGTCTTACTTTGTGTTTATAGCTGCACATGTTGTCATATCCAACCCATTCATTCCCCTTAACGGCATAGGGGACTTTCTGGTCCTGAATCCATTGTACCTGAGCAGTCTTTAGGAATGTGCAGATCTGCCAAAACAGCATAGGGTTAACACACAGTGGACCTCGTTCAGAAGCCAAAAGGTGAAGTCAATGGGCTAGATCTTGTCCCCCCTTTTAGTCTGCAATCCAGCAGCCTAAGTGGTCAGTTAGGAGTTACTCTGGTGGTGTAGAATTGGTGTACCCTGCCTTACCACCTCCTTGCAGCCCCTAGGCCACACAGCTGACAGGAGAGAAGGTGATCACATCACAGCTATACTCCAATCCCCCAGAATAGCCCCTTAGGCTTTGCAGCAGCAAAGAGTAGCTTAGAGCAGCCTTACTTTAATTTGCATCAGGGACTGAATTGGCCTGGGGAATAGGGGAGAAGAAGCAGACACAAAGGGGGGTGGTACAGCCACGTTTGCCCCACCTCCCGTTTGGGACCAGAGCTGAATGGAGCTCTTCCAGACCTGAAGATCTAGCCTGCTAGTGTCCCTGCAGTACAACACTAGTGTAAGTGGGAAGAGAATCTGTCCACTGTACAGGAAGAGAGAGAAGCTTAGACAAGAGATAGAAACTCAGCAACCAACCTAAGCAAAAAAGAAATATGTCACCTATAAATCATAAAAGTACATGCCATAAAACACTAATTATGGGCCAGATTCTCCGCGGCTACAAACTGGCATAGCTCCATTGAAATCAATGGGTCTGATTCACATTTACACTCAGGACCCTCTACCTCTCTAGCAGTGTAAAGGGGCCCTTAAAGTGAGCATACGGCCCCTTTGCACTGCCAGAGTGAAGTCAAGGCATCTTAGTTTCGCCTGAGAACCAGGACTAATGGAACTAGCTCAGTTTACATCAGCTCAGGATCTGGGCCACAAAATGTAATTTTCTCAAGCTTCTCACCTCATAATAAGCCCAGAAACCAGCTTCCCGGGTGTAAGGCCCAGAAGACCCAGCCCCAGAGGCTGGGGCACTCACAGACGTGTCACTGCTGCTAAGCCTAAAGGTACGCCCGTAGGTGGGGAATCCCATCAGGAGCTTCTCGGCTGGGACACCGTTATCATTCCAGTATTCCATGGCATATTTCTGCAGAGATCCAAATGGAAAACCTTTTTACCACCAGTGCCCGTTATCTCAGCTCCCTCTTGGAGAAATAAAAAGGGAGTTTGCTGTCTGTTCCCTTACACAGTTGAAGTACTTGAAGTCACCATAGTCGGCAGAGCCTTCACAGAGCGGGCTGTTGTGCCCTGTGAAGGAATCCCAGCCTCCATGGAAGTCGTAGGACATCACGCTGATGAAATCGAGAAGCCTGGTTTAAATTAAATGAAACAAACAAACAAAAAAAAGAAAACACAGTTAGGAATATGATTTCCTGATGGACAAATGAGTCAGCAGACAATACATCATCCCACGTTCACCTAAAGGATGCACAAGACTTTGGGCCTGAATATCCATTGCCTAGAACCTTATGCTGTCATTTACGCCTGCCCAAAGGGAGTGTAAATGCTACCATGGAGATTTAATAGCGTTTTGCACCCACCTATTTTGCATGGGTACTAATGATGAGGCAAGGGGCAAGGCAGCAGAGAACCAGGCCAATCGCATGTAAAGCACAATGCGGGAACCAGTCTACTCACTTCCCTATCTCTGCAATTTCATATCCAGCGTCAATAGTTCCTTTGCCAGCAGATACCGCTGCGGTAACCAACAGCCTTGGGAGTCCAGCGCTTGCAGCCTCAGCTTTAAAGGCTTCCAGCATTTCCTGAAAATGGAAATGAGAGCGTTGGCAGTGATTCTTGTAAAAATGTCATTCATGTCTAGCAGGGAATATCTATCTAGAAACAGCCCCGCAACCTGCCCTTTGCTATACACTCCTAAAGGTCTTCGCAAGGTTCCTTCCATGTCTCATTGTCCCCAAAGCCCTTGCAAGATGGAATAGTATCTTAAACAAGGTCTGATACCATATGTCCACAATAGTTGGACTCAAGGAACTAAAGGTGAACTAAAATAATGCAGTGCCAATGTAAACACTGCTGATACACAGCTTGGTGGTTCAGATCTGACTCACTCCAGCTGACATACAGAATAACTGAGATAGCACACTGGTTACTCACCTGAATCAAGATGGTGAAGCGATGCTTGTCCTCGGGGGGGCTACCTCTAGAACCTGGGTATTCAAAATCCAGGTCGATCCCATCAAACCCAAACTTACGGAGGTATGCGATCACCGAGTCAATGAACGTTTTACGATTAACTGGTGAGGCAACCATTTCAGTGAATCTGGAAGAGGATAATTCTTAGACAACTTGGCCCCTTTTTTTTTCCTCCACCAACATGCAACAGCAGACTTGTTCAGTTCCTCTTTTATAAATGTAATTGTCTTAATACAGAACAATCTAATTAAAACCCACTTCCACTAATCACCTCCCTTGCTGTCATTAGCAAAGTGTACCCAATAATCCACAATTAATAAAGTCTGTTATCACCAAACTCCAGAGTCTGAAGACCTGCGTATTTATCTCAGGCTGCCCTCATCTTTATCCTCCTCCTTCTCCACCATGAAACTATCCTCACCAAAATTCATCCCAACCTGTTCTCTACCACTGTCGTGTGTCCTCTAGTACCACCATCCCATTCTCTGCCCGATCTGTTCATTCAGCGTACCCTTAATCACTTTCCTAGCCATTATCTTCACTCTCAGCTTGATCCACCATCCAATGAAGTCAATGGAAAGACTCCCACTGGATCAGGACCCATCTTCGTTATCTCATCATCGTTACACTACCATTTTCTGTTTAATGCTCCCATTATCCGCTTGGGGTTTCCAACCACTGCAATATCCAACCTAACTTTTCCCAGCCATCCCCTGCTTACCCATTCTCCACAATCACCTGCCATTCGTATCATGAATGTCTAATCACCATTAACTATCTATATTTTCATAATTCATCACCATTCTTCTCCTTATTTCTTCAACCATTGTCACCAGCAACCACAGTATCATCAATACCCAGTTCTTCAGCTACCCAGTCACTACCACAGTTTACATCTTGTCATTCACATCATCATCGTGGGCCTAATCCTATCCCCCATGAAGTCAATAGCAAAGCTCCCACTGACTCCAAAGGAGCAGCAGGAGGCTGTATGTTGTCAAGGTCTCAGCATCGTCTTTGTCATTAAGTCAAGGGAAAAGTTCTCACTTCTGAGTGCCAAAGTTCCACCCTCCAATAGCCAGGCTGGTTACAAGTTTGTCGTTTCTGTGACATAAGAAAAGAAAAAGGAAGGTCAGTAAGCAGCAGTCACTTGGTTGCGTTTGAGACTTGGCTCAGTTATGAACTTTTTGTTGTTGTTATTATTTTTCATTTGAGAAAACCTATTCAGTTCTTTTTGGTGATCATAATTCAGTATTGGTAACAGCGTTGCCTAGAGGCCCCAAGCCAGATTAGAACCCCATTGTGCTAGGTGCTGTACAAACACATAGCAACAGACCGACCCTGCCCTGAAGAGCCAACAGTCTAAACAGACAAGACACACAACGGGTGGGACAAAAAGAAATGTTAGCATCCCCATTTTACAGATGGGAAGAGTGAGGCACAGAGAGACCAACTCTGTCAGAGCTGGGATTTGAACCGAGAGCTCCTAAATTTCTGTGCGATGCCTAGCCACAGGGTTCCTCCTCTTTGGTTTAAAAACTGTGTTTTTGTAAAAAAAAAATAAAAAAATTTACACTTGAACTGGACTCCTGCGTCAGACCACATTCCAGCCATGAGTAACCTAATGCATCCAAAATATACTAATCTGAAAACGGGGTTGAATACAATTGACCCTTAGGACTTGATCATGGAACCTTTACTCACACTGGTGCACACTTACACAGTTCCACCAAAATCAGCGGGACTACTTGTGTGAGTAAAGTCCCATGAAGGTTGTGGAACAGAGCTCTTAATGAAAGCATTGCTGCTAGATATCTATTAAACTATACCTGTTCTCTAATAAAGAAATTCTTCATTGCTGATAGAAAAATCTCAATTTTACCTGGCAACAAGTAGTATTGTTTAAAAGCAAAATTTGCTTTAAATCTTGTACATTGGAAAGTGCTGACCTTTTCTTTAGTGCTTGAAATTCTGGGAAGAGTCTGTCTTCATCATTCCATTCATATGGGGCAATCTTATTTTGATTCATGGTTGCAAAGGCATAGACCAAGTGGGTGCATAGATTTGGGTCCACATTGTTTGGGAAGTACTTGGCAGGTTCTGGCCTGTACTGAGACCAGTTAGTGAAGTAACACACAAGTTTGTAGGCAGAGCCTGGCAGGAGAAAAGCAAATTCCAGATATTAAGATGGAAACGTCGGTTTGTTTCTTGATGGAGACATCCGGTGTTATTGAGTGTGGAATCAGACATGCCATTCTCCTTTCACCAATGTTGGTGCAGGAGTAAATCCACTGATGTCAATGGAACAACACTGAGGTAACGAGGAAATTCTAGCCTTTTCTTGCTCATCTTCTGATCATACAAATAGATGCACCGGTCCCGAGTGTGAATGGGGATTTCATTTAACAGTCACTGTCTACTCACAAATTCTGCGTACGCAATGCTACCCTGGTATGTATATTTTCTGCATCTACATCTAGGAGTCAGTTACATGTCCCATTCAAGCAACTTCCCAATGACATGTTCCCAATGACAAATATAGCAATAAACAGTGTTTCTGAGATATCACCAAGGTCGGGGCATACCCTTTCAACCAACCACAACGCAGAGATAAACATTTGGCCCAGAGCAGAACAATTATGTTATCGACAGGATAATCTTGCTTAGTTAGAAACCAAGGCCCAGGGTGAGTAGACTCAGCTATCAGTCAGCATTAGAGAAAAAAAAGAGTACTGGTTTTATTGCCCCTTGCTCCAATTTAATACCGAGTTGCATGAAAGACACGTGCCCATTCTTGAAGTCAGAGAATGGTTGTTACAAGGAGCAAAAATGGATGGAGCCAACAAAGGGAAACATTAAAGAATAATGAAGAGGGATCAGTGAGTCAGATCCTCAGCACAAAAGCTTATGCTTAAATAAATTGGTTAGTCTCTAAGGTGCCACAAGTACTCCTTTTCTTTTTGCGGATACAGACTAACACGGCTGCTACTCTGAAACCATAACTACACTGAAATCGAGCTACACCGATTGACACCAGCTGAAGGTCTGGCTAACTGTTCTTTCTAACTGTATTGCAGTTTCATCAGGACCTTGTGCACAAAAAGAAAGAATAAGATGCTCTTACCCAGCTGCAACTGCACCAGAATGGCCAAACCTGCAAAAAGGAAGAATGCATTAAAAATAAACTTGACTAGAGCCTTTCAGTGCTTAAATCAGTCCCAGAGCAAGTAAAACGATTCCATGTACATTGGTACCCAGACACCTGCTAGGACCAGTTCTAGAACACACTGTCCCTGGGCAAAAGGCTGTTGCCTCTGAGACCAGTCATCCAGGGAAGTTATATCCTGACGTAGTCAGCAAAGGCAGAGAGAGTTACCCACCGACCCACAGCAACACCTTTCCCATCTTTCCTTCCAAGGGAAAGTCCCACCGAGGGAACTCAGAAGTGCTTTATGTGGCAGAGGCAAGTCCTTATCAGTGTGGAACCTAAACACCTGCGTAAAAGACAGCAGAACGGGGCCCCCCAACCACAAACAAAATAAAACAAACAGATAGAAAAGCTCATTTATTCAAGGGCATCAACACCTCCAGTGCCAAGGCTGGGGGTGGGAAGCTGGAACCAGATCCCCTTCCATTTATCTAAGGGAGTGGAGAGCACCAATTCCCTCTGGGCGAAATGCCGCCCGAAGCAGAGGGCCAGCAGAATGCCAGGCACTGCTTATTCCCTCAAAATGGTTTTGAAGGAACCAAACTAAAATGTTAACAAAAAATATTACTGCCTAGATCTTGTGCTGCAGGTGGGGACTCACACACACCACCCCAGGAGGGTTCAGCAACAGTGTCTCCATCCTTTGCACCTCCCCAATTCTGGGCTCCAGGCTGCCAACAGCTTCAGGTGGCCCCAGGCCAATATGGCAGCCGAGGCTCATCAGAGTGCAGGGAAGGCCTGGCCATACCCATTTCCCTCAGCCGGGCCCTCTGTGCCAGACACGGAGACCAGAGGATGCATAGGGATTGCTACACTGGCCTTGAGACATTGGCAAATACCCCTACACTGGGATGATCCTGCCATGGCTAGCTATGGCAGCTTTTTGGCTCAAAGAAGCCCCAACACAGGGGAGAATCTGGACCTCTATAAGTCTAAACCTACAGCCACTGAAGTTAGTGGGAATGCTCCTGTTAAAGTGGATGAAAGTGCATTAGGTCACTGGATCTGGCCTAAGGTGCTTATTATCCCCCCCTCCCTGACCTCATGTAACTTGTTTATCCATTAACGGCCAGTTCAGACACCCAAGGGAAATCCTGGCTTCACTGAATTCCCAAGCAAAATTCCTGTTGACTTCAGTGGAGCCTGCACGTCAACCCAAGCATCTAGCTTTCAGCAAGGGCCCGTCTTGCTTCTCAGTTTTCTAGCGTGGTTGGCTGGGACGCAGTGAGCTTACATAACTTCAGTGGCACTGCCCTCCTCAGCAACTTTAATCCCCTCGTCAGCCAGGCTATATTGGCAACACACGAAAAGATAAGGACCGAGAGGGATAGACACAAGGGGGTGGATACAAGATATGCCAAGAGAGGGCCCCTGATAAGACCCAAGCATGCCAGGTGCAAAAAACCCCAATACAATTAACCTTCAGAGAGTGACAAATGGCCTGAAGATAGACTAATCGCTAAAGTAAGTCAAGGCTGTTAAGCAGCTACCCATCGCTGCTTGCATAACTGGTTGGGAGAGCTAGATTAGGCATATCTCTAATATACTCCCCCTTTTCCTGCACCTCAGCCTACTTCTGTGCTGAACCACTGGCCAGAGCTCAAGTCTTTTCAGGACCTTAAACAAAAAGAATTAAACTGCCATGACAGAGAGCGTGCTCCCCAGTACTGGATGTTCTGTCCAGTTCCTCCACCAGCCAAAGGCAAGCTTTATGAAAGGCGAGCATCTCTTCTATTTCTTGCCAACGTCTCCTCCTCTTCTCAGAGCATTCCAGCTCAATAGATCTCACTTCATTCAAGAGTTATGCGCAGGAAATGTTTCTCTGTTGACGGTCAGGACCAATACCCTTGCTTCTGATTGTGATTGGAAGGGATTCATACCAACCATCTCGTAAAACCGTGTCATGCATGTCAGAATCAAATACTGTGTCTTTCTCTCCGCCAGCCTCAAGAATCTCTTGGGCCACCTTCTCAGTACAGAGCGTCACTCTCTGGTATTTTGGTACGTTTCAGAAAACTAAGCCTTAAGATCTGATGCACTCATTACACTTCCCTAGGCCTTTTCTAGAACCCTAAAGTCCTCAAATAGTCTCCAGTACTTGACTTGGGACCAGTTCCTAAGGCTACCCACACTGCTCCGTGATATAAATGATAACCAGTTCATGGTAACACTGCACTCATAGAAGTCTAAATTAAACCAATTGAAATGATGAAGTCACAATGAAATGTTTTTACCCTTATTGAAGCAAAACGAGAAAGTCGAAAGGATTCATCTCAAGGACCTGGGGAATTACAGACCAGTCAGCCTAACTTTGGTCCCTGGGAAGATACTGGAACCAATTATTAAACCATCAGTTTGTAAGTACCCAGAGGCTAATAGGGTTATAAGGAATAATCAGCATGGGACTTCAGTAGGACTATTCTCCCCGTAGGAAAATCATGATACTTACTTCCTTAATTCAGCTATTTCATATGCAGCATCAATAGTCTCTGACAGTCCACACAGCTGCTGTGATCAACGGCCTCCGGCATCCAGTGCTTGCAGTGTGAGCCGTAAAGGCTTCCAGCGTTTCCTAAGGGGGCAAATAAGGACCGCGGTCACTCTTGTGGGAAGGTCATTCGCTTTCCTCAGTACTGAAGTGAATGGGCCAGTACCAGCTGTGCTAGCTCGTATGAGCCACCCATGCAGGCACCCGGTGCACAGCATTCTCTCAATAGTCTGCACAGACAGCTAGCCCAGGCCTTCACTTAGTCACAGAGCAGGGTTTGACAGATGCTGAGTCTCCACAGCTCTTACTGAGGTCAGTGGGGCGAATACATGCTAAAGGTTAAGCATGGGCTCAAATTCCTTTCTGGATGGGGGCACAGGATGGAGCTGTGGGATAGCACGTCGGTTTCTCACCTGAATCAAGATGGCGAAGCAATGCTTGTCCTCTGGCGGGCTGCCCCTAGGACCCAGGTATTCGATGTCCAGGTCACTCCCATCGAACTCAGACTTATGGAGGTAGGCGATCCCCGAGTTGATGCTTTTATGGTTACCTGGTGAGGTAACCATGTCAGTGAACCTGGGAAGAAAAGGTGTCCTAACTGGACAATAGCACTATCACTTTCCCTCCTAATTCTTATGTGAGTGACACCCCCAGTTCTGATCCCACTGAGAACAGGATTTGGAGTCAGGGAGCCCATTACCAGGAACAGGACACTAGCTAGGTCTCTACAGTATCTGCAGATTAATGCAGTGATCATAAACTCTGGGACAAAGGAAAGACAAGGGAGAATCAAATGGTTACATAAAAAGTTTAATCAGGTCTGATGGTGGTGGTACTTTATATCCCAACTGACAAGGCTCCAAGGACAAAATGCAATGAATCTTGCTAGAAAGAGTGACCGGTTATGGGGTGATTACACTCAAGGCTCTGCCTCTTCATCCCTTGTGACTCTTCCTGACTACACAGATGCAGTGGGATAAAGCTGCCTGTTCCCCATTGCCTTCCTGGTATAGCCATCCAAAGGAGACAGTGTGGCCGCGCAGATAGGGCACTGGGGACTGGGACTGAGGAAATCTGGGGTTTTGTTCCTGGCTCTGCCACGAGCCTGCTGGGTGACTTTGTGCAAGTCACTTCCTCTCACTGTGCCTCAGTTTTCCCATATGTAAAATGGGGATAATGACACTGATTTCCTTTGTAAAGTGCTGTGAAATCTACACCTGGAAAGTGCTGTATAAGAGCTAGGTATTATTCAGATATAACGGGTCCCCATTCCTGTAGTTCAAGAACTACTTCTTCTGGCAGGGATGGATGTAGTGATTCCAGATCAGGATATCCGATGTGCTCATTTGTATCCTGATACCCAGAATGACCTCCCAGCTCACAACAATGGTAGTGGTTGGCCTTGGGAACAAACCAAAAGTTGCATGCATATTTATGGACGAGGCAAATACTTCGTGTGCTTGGCAAATTAGAAAAGAGGAAGGGCTTTCCCGTTCTCATACTCCCCCCATCCCTCCCTCAGGAGAGAGGAGAAATGAAACCCATCAGAAAGGAGTGCAACAATCTGCAAAAAACTGAGCAGATTTCAGTCCAGACTAACAACAGCCCACCGCCTTGCGTTACATAAAGTAGGATTAATTTAGGGCCCAATGCTGCACCCAGTTCACGTGCACAGTGCCTGACGTTATGAACAGGACAGGGAGCACAGGGGACAGAAATTCTGCATTAATGACACATTGCTGTTTGGCCATGGTTACTCTGCCTCATGGCGTAAGGGGGGCCTAAGAGGGGAGTGTATAGCTAAGCACCATATTAACACTCTTGGTGATTGGGATCAGTCTTAACCTTCGGTCTGTGCAGACATGCCCATTTTCTCCTCAACCCTCATTTACCCTGTGCCGTTGTGGGGAAAGGAGCAGTTGCACGCAGAGTTTAAGACTCCTTGCTTCTCAGTGCAGAGGACCATGCCTAGCACTGAGTCTCAGCTGCATTCACGTGCCGTCTTCCGCTCACACAGGAGCACAAGATCCTTTCAGGCTCTTCTGTGAGTCACCCAAGGAGCTGCAGGGGCCAGGGCTTTTTTTTGCAACTCCAATGAAAGCAATGGAGCTAGATCAGGGTAAAACTGGAATAATGCACGGGGGTACCAGACCCCAGATGCAGTCCATGCTAGTGCATTGACAGCAGGGATAGTCTTCAGTACCAGGCATTGCTCTCCAGCTCAGAAATGTGGCAAAATTCCAGGGCCGGCCTGGATGGTGGAGTTCTTACTCCAGAACACGGAGGAAAAGGCTGAATACAAACAACCAAGGGAAGCTGTTAATCCCGGATAGACATTCAATCAATCCCTAAGCGCATCCAAGGTTCACACGTCGACAGTGACTCGATGTTATTAGAGACAGAACTTCTTTTATTATGAACTTAAAAATAATTATTTTCACTCTACTTTTGTCCAACTCAGGTTTTTATCATCAAAAAAGCCTAATCCAAAATGCCCAAACAAAAATATAAATTTATAAATATACAATGTCTGTATGTACATACATTCTTCTATACAACAAATGCACTGGCAGGCTTGACAATGGCACGTACAGGGCTCTTTCACTAGGGATAACGTTTAAGAGCTTCTGGCTGGATTCTGAGCCTCCCACGATGGAACAATTCAACCTCAGGGAAAAAGGAATTTTACATGTTGGTCCTGGTGGCATTCAGGCCCCAATCCTGCTTCTGCTGAAGTCAATGGCAAATCTCCCACTGACTTGGATGGTACAGAATGAAACCCACAGATGGCAGGCTCCGGCCTTTGCATTTAGAATCTCCCTTTAGCAAACAGTTTTTACCCTCATTCTGTTAGACATGGGAGTGATGTGACATCACCATTAACTACAAACAGCCACTGCTTTGGCCAAGGTTGTCTTCTGAAGGGAGGAGGATTCTAGCAGAAAAACAAGGCACGTCCAAGCATGGACACTTCTTTACTCCATCATCTCAGCCACAGCACACAGAGCCCTTGCTTTCTGAAAGCAGGGTCTCAGCACAATAATTGGCTTGAGTGAAGAGGTTGTTGTGATTACTCCCCCCTAGCACCTCCCCATGCCACACTTGTCCTTCAGCTGGGAGGACAAGGAGACTTCTTCCAGTGGGTAAAGTATTGAAGCATAAGAGATCAGCACCCGACTCTCTCCGCTGGGCAATGCTGCCAGCCTGCCAGGGGCATTCTTCCTGATCACAGTCTCATGAGACAGCATGGTGAATTGTTCCAGGAATCATCAAACCAGCTAGTACCGAGGGAAGAGACTGGAAGACAAAGGGATATATTTCTAGATAGCTGGAGAGTGATAGGTGAGAGGGCAACTGTATAAACCACAGGGTACATGGACAGAGAAAGGGAGGTAGAGCACCAAGAGACTGATATTTCCCATAGATTTCTGGTTCCTTGCCCAAATGCACAGTAGGCTGGATGTTAGTGGAGTGACAGAAAGGGTTGAGCACGACCAATTTCATTGCAGAGATAGAGAGCTTAAAGAGCTGGTTTACTGAGGTGAAAAGGGAATGAGATTTTGATACTTTTCATCTCAGGATCTTTTCCACATATGCCTTCTAAAAAAAAGGCCTGATCAATTTTGCTTGCAGTTTCAATAGCTCTAAAGTGTTTCGTTTCTATTTTTCCAAAATTTAATTTAAAAAATGCTTTAAAATCATCAACCTGCTGCCTACTTTTCTTTCTCGGGCAGCCCAATTTTGGAAGGGGTAGTGGTTTAGCTAAACCTGTATACATGTGCTTCAGAGCAAAACCTTCCCGCTTCCAACAATAATAGCGTTTAACAAGGCAGTCTGAAGCGGTCAAGCCATTTGCAATTGACAGTCTGACCTCTGCAACCACTATGGGTGCAATGTTTTCGTCTGCCACGAAATCTCTGCCATTGCTGAATATTTTCACAGAGGCATCTTTTCATTTAGCACTAGCAGTCAGAGAAAGCTATTTGGTATTAGGGGCAATCCCTCGCTGGGTCCATGGATTTACAGCAGGGAATTTCTCTACTCAGGTTTTACTTATCCTTACTCAAGGAAAACTGTTGAAGTCAACCAGTGTTTTGTCTGAATAAAGGCTGAGCGAAAGTTAAGTAAGGGTCTCAGGATCCAGGCTTGAGTGAAGACTTATACCATCCCTAGGTCACTGGTCATGCAAGAAAGAGCAGTGTTTTTTGGCTGTTAAAGAAAAGGAGTCTTTCCAGTCAATAAAAGCCCTGTATTTCCGCAGGACAAAATGGACCATAAGGACAGTCCGTCAATTGATTCTCATTCCGTATTCCAAATTTTCTAGCACAGTGGTTTTCAAACAGCTGGCAGACTCTCAGGGGACCTGTATTGCACTGAAACCAAACAGAATCGAAAGGGAGCCTGAAGCAGCTGTTAGATCTTGCCATTCAGACAGCTGGAAAACATTCTCTAACTGGAAAGGTATAAACAGCATGCTTACTGCTTTTAAGTGCAGCTGTAGTCAGAAAAGCATGGCATTCTGGACCTCTGTACTTATTCCCCTCCTCTTAAGTGACACACCAGATGCACTCAGTTTACCAGATTTAAAAACAAAAAACAAATCAACTTTTAACTGCCAACATTATAAACAAAGTTTGAGAACTGAAAACGTACCAGGGATTCTTCTGCCTCTTACTGGACACTCTCCTCACAAATAAAGCCTCTGCACAGTGAATTTAGCAGATGCTGTGCAAAGCAGAGAGAAATCCAGCCCTATGGCTAACAGGCATAAAAATCTTGGACTTTTGCCAGAGAAATGCACCAATAAGACAAAGACACACAAGAAGCTGATCTATTGATTAACAGGGAACCATTCTGACAGATCTGTTGAGTAAGAAGGGGACCACAGTTAATTTTCTCAGTATAAATGCACTTTAAAAAATAGTGTGAACATTTTCTGCAACTCCACATTTAAACACTAGAATAAGTGGCATACTTGGGCAGTCTCCCTCACAACCCTGATACACATGCATAACCCTGCCCATTGCTCCTGAATAAGGGGATTTGGGCCAAACCAAAACACCAACAACTCTGAATATTCAGCAACTTTGGATCTGGGTCTAGATTTCATGGCAGGACCTCTAGCTCTGGACAACCTCAAACTCTAGGGAAGTTTAAGATATGGAGCTTTCGCAGCAGCCCAAGCCAATCTCTGGTTCAAATAGAGATCACAGTTAACAAGGGACCATGGTGTGAATCCTGTGCACACCAGTGCAGACAGGCAGAGTGGAATGGACAAGTCTTTCTTTGAGTCGAGACGAGGACTCCACCAGCCTGTGGAAGCACATCGATTCTTGCATTCTACATAGTCCACTGGGAAATGTTAAGCAGCGAAAACCCTTCTGCGTGCCTCCTCCTTACAGGACGAATCCATCCCATGAAGAGGGGGAATGTCACAGCTGCAGCTAGGTGTTCTCTGGAGTAGATGGCCTGATTCCAGTGTGAGGACTGGTGGCTTCCATGCCCCTTCCCTACTGACCGTGCCAAGCCAGCGGGAGATGGGGGTAGGGGGGAGGAGAAGTGTAGTCTGGTATGTACAGGAGGTCATCCCTCTGCTTCAGCCACTCGACCAGCAGTATCTCCCCTCTTTGTCCTGCACCACTCATAGCAGCAAAGGAAACCTCCGTGGGACAGCCAGCTGGCCTCCTCTTCCTCCATGCAGTCAGCTTGCTGCAGCTCACTTCTTCCTGCGGATCTTGGGTTTTTTCACTGGCCGGAGGTAGGGATTGTCTATTAGGCTCTCCTCTCCGTTGCGGCTGCCGGACAGGGATGCATTTTGCTGTAGCACTGAAGCATTCTCTTTCTCAGCTCCCGAATCATCCTGCCAAGTAAAAACAATAAATATTTGAAGTTAGGAACAGCTGAGCTGAGGGGGTCTGCAGACCAAAGAGATACACAGCAACCAAGAGCAATAGGGATAACGAACAATGAGCAGCACTCAGGGATATGACCCTTGTTTCCTACTGGGAGTAGATGCCTATGGGAACAGTACAGGATTCTAGGGAAATCCTCTTTCCTCTGAGGTTGCAGTGGAAGTGCCCTCATATAGTCAGGATCCAACATTAACAGCCACAAGGCTCTATTCTGTGAGCTGAAGCATGACAAAGATCTATGACGTTTTGCATGTCATTTATACTGGTGCAAAGGGGACATAAAATGGTACCCAAATCAACGCTTGACACTCTGCCCAGGCATGTCAATGATGATTCAAAGGGCAGGACAGGATAATCAGACCCAAGGAGGATCACAATGGAGAGTTCCAAGTTTCTAATCCTGGGCATACCGTGCTCATGTGGAGGGGGAGGTTTTCCGTGTCCGTCTGATCATCTTGCTCGGATGAATCCGTTTCCTCCATCTGCTGCATCTCCAGCTCAGAGGGGAGAAGAGCAGTCAGGTACGGTATTGTGAAAGGTCTGGCAGCAATCACTAGGGATGGGGAAAGGAGGGCACAGTTAGCAACTTAGGAGACTTGCTTCTCAATTAAATGTGTGTTATTTCTAAGCCAACAGCTATCAGGAAGCACTGAAGCAAACGTATTATTAAAAAAGCCCCAAAAGTGTTTAACCTCTCCTGAGACTCAGTCCCCTATCTGTAAAATGGGGCTAACAGTCTTTCCTTACTCCACAGGGTTGTTGTGAGGATAAATACATGAAAGAGTCTGTAGTACTCCGACATTACATGGGGGCCATGCAAGAACCCAAGATAGATAAAGAAATCATTTATATTTAGTGTCTGGCATTGGGCATCTTAGATAGCTCTTACATGGGAACGTGCTGACATCATCCTTGAAGAGACTCTGCGTCTCTCCCGTCTTTGCCATGAAGCGAGTCAGAGCTCTTTCCACATCACGCCTCTGCGACGCTGCCTTTTCCCGTAGTATCTGGTAATCTGCAACTGGCTCCCGGTACGTCTGTTGGGCAGGGAGGGAGAGAACAAGGAGATGTGCAGACTTAGGACTTGCAGGTACTAGGTCTGTAATAGAGTTACCGGATGCAGGACAGCCAGCTCAAGTTAAAGACACTATTCGTGAGTGGATGACACAACAAAACATAGAGCTCTCAACTAACAATGCCTTGCAGAAAGCTGCAGAGCTCAGAAATACAGAAACCTGCGGCCCAGTAAATGAGATGATTCACAGTAAATGAGAAAGTATCCTAGATAAATGGGTACCAGGCTTACATTAACAGTGTTTATGTTGCTGCTGCTGCAATGCCAAAGAGACGATGAATGACATTTGGTAAAGTCTTTTCCACTCACCGGAGTTTTGATGTAGGTGTGAGGATCCGGGAACTCAGGAAAATGGCCGGGGATGTGGGATGGATGGGGTTTGTTCTGTCCCGCCGTCAGGGCTTTGGGAGTCACGGGCTGATTTGTCACAGGCGCTGCAGTTAAATAATAAAAACTTAGTCCTCATTTTTCAGCCCAATCCCCAGCATAAGAGGAGTGTAAGCAGAAATCGAGCTGATCTCTCTATCTATAGACCATCTATAGTATAACAAGGGACAGACCATTTCCACTAGGCAACCGTTTCAGACTCCATTCTAGATCACTCCAAGGAACAATGATCAGTTGAAATTGACAATGAACTGCACTCAGCCCACCATGTAAGTATGTGGACAGCAAACCCCATACAGAGAAGTTCAATGGGCAATGAGGTAACACTGGAACAGTACCAACTATTTTGACAAATGGGGCCCTATTCCTTCATTTATCATTTGTCAGTTACAGAAAATCTGAATACAAACTGCTCTTCCAGTAGGTAGTCGTCTCCATCGTGCCTCAAAAGAACAGAAACTCTTTGGGTGCTGTGACGAAGCGGGAATGTTCTTAATGTTTGCTCTGAATGCTGTGTGGGTGCCTCAGTTTCCCCTATGCAGTTCTTCAGTATCTAGGTGGTGGGATAAGGGGGTGTGATTGTTGCAGAGCCCTACAGGGGCTGCACAGAGAATGGCCGACACCCCGTCTCCTGGCAACTGATGGCCTGGGCCCATCTCCTCTGCAAAGGTGCCAGCTGAAGGTGTTGGAGAACAAAGAGGTCAGCTGACCTCCTGGCCCGGGAAAGAGACAAAGGCTGGATGGGGGGGTGGAGGAGGCTGGGGGAGACTGCTGGAGAGAGTTTCAGTTTTGGAGCTGGCGGGGGAAATGGAAGGAGGCCCAGATGGGCCTCTGGCCTCCCTGCCCCCCCCATGGAGAAACGGAGGGGGGGCCAGATGGGGCTTTGGCCTCCCTGCTCCCCAAAGATGGACCTGACTGAGGGATCCTGGTCTCTGTACCTACAAGCTCTGTTTTAGACAATGTTCCTGTCGTCTAATAAATCTTCTGTTTTACTGGCTGGCTGAGAGTAACGTCTGACTGTGGAATTGGGGTGCAAGACCCTCTGGCTTCCCCAGGAGCCCCGCCTGTGCGGACTCACTGTGGGGAGCACACGGTGTGGAAGGGGATGCTGAATGCTCCGAGGTCAGACCCAGAAAGGTGGAAGCTGTGTGAGCTTTTTGCCCCGGAGACAGCATGCTCACAGGGAGGAGGCTCCCCCAGAGTCCTGACTGGCTTTGTAGGGAGTAGTTCCAGAGCATCGCCCAGTGAAGTCGTGACAGGTGCATGCAGAGGGGCTGGTGGAGTGCGGAATACAAGTGCATTCACCCATTTGATGGGCGTACCCCCAAGCTAAGATTTTACGGTCCACAAAATTTTAGAAATGGCCAAAAACATTTACAGGCACAGAATTACTTGTGGATTCACAGGTTAGTCAATTTCTCTTCCGTTTGTCATCAATTTCACCTTCTGGTTGTTGTATCCTAAACATTGCAGAGTCGGGCTAGTGCACAAAACCTCAAGAGAGATTTTTATTTGTTAAAAATGTTACTTTAAACAAAATAAAATCCCATGGAAACAGTCTGTTGGTCTCAGGATCCATAAAATCTGTTTGTTTGTTTTTTAAACTATACGTAGGTTTTCAACCAAACATCACCTGACAGAATCCCTTTAACAACCATTTCAATCTATCTATATTGCTTTGATTTATCTATCTACTATTGTTTTGCATGGCACCAATTTACTTGCTTAGTACAAATTAATTTCCTTGCTAGATGATAACCCACGTACGTGCAGTGATGACCATCCGCTGGGAGCGCTTGGCATATGCAGGGAGAGTTTCTACATTGAACCCTGAAACACAAGAGATGGGGAAACAGAAATCACGCGAGTATCAACAAAACAAGGACTGACGAATGTGGGTGCTTGCCCATATAGAAAACACTGCTTCTTGGCTCAATTCTGATCTCACTGAAGTCTATAGGAATTTTGCTATTTACTTCAATGGGAATAGGACAGAACTCCAAATGATCTCAATCTATATTTATACCTATCTGAGCATGAAAATGAGGCCTTTCCACTAAGACCTGGATCATTGAGGCCACCCTCTCCTCCTGTTCTATTGTCTATCTTTTTTCTCTCCAGAACCCTCAAAGTTTAGTAACTCTCTCTCCAGCTTAAGAAGACTAGACGCAGAGAAATCTGGAGGAATTTAATACCACTGAGCGTCATCCAGAAAGATATAAACTACTCTCCCAACCCGATCCCAACTGCTCAGGAACCTAGCTCTCTGCTGTTGTAACACTAATGGACCTTGTAAGCCCTGGGAAGCTCTCTCACAATCTCACTAGCCCCAATCTGAAAGGCAATGTTATTCTTAGTCAGGCTGGTAAGATGCCAAACAAGCCATGTTCCAATACCAGCAGGAGCAAGCGTAGCAAAACAACCCTCCACCCGACCCTTCATGATGCAACCATTGGAGCTTGCTGTGAACCAGTCTGATGCTCACCCATTTCGACTAAGGTAACAACAATATCCGAAAGGGTCGGCTGAGTTCTTGCTGTATGCTCACAGTAGGACTTGGCGCTCCTTCCAATTTCTGACACATCTGGGAAAGAAATGTCCAGCAGAACACGGACATTTGAAACAGACCATGGCTTACAGATTTATATCAGACTAATCCTGATTTCAGACACTTATACCTGATGAGAGCTTCAATGAGCCCTTTCACTGAGGTTAGAAAGGAAAGAAAAGGTCTTTTGGAATACAAAGTCTTATGCTGGATTTTTAATTTTTTTGTAAAAAAATGGCTTTGCATCATTTAATGGAGACATTAAGATCAAATAATCAGACAGCGTCTACCAAGTTTGCAGCACATTCATCTGCAAGCATGCAAAACCCCAGGTTTGTGAACTCAGAAAAACATGTATGCTAAGCAGTGAGTGCACAAATCAGAAAGTTAGGTGCATAGTTGTCTATCTTAGGTACGTCTATGGTCCCCTTTACTAGAGCATCAGCACCTCACAAACTTTACTGTATTTATCCTCAAACCAACCCTGTGAAGCAGGGCAGAGCTATTTACAGATGGGGAACAGAGGCAAAGAGACACTAAGTGACTTGCTCAAGGTTTCAAAGGGAGTCCGGGGCAGGGCAGGAAACTGAACTCAAGTCTCTTAAGTACTAGACTAGTGCCTTAACCACTGGATCATCCTTTCATTCTCTAGTTACCTCATTTACACAAATGAATAAGTGCTTGCAAAATATATACATTTAAGACTGGAAGCCTGTTTGAAAATGTTGCCCTAAACTTTAGAAAGAGACCAATGTAAAGCTTCAGTAATTAAGAAGCAATTAACTACTCTGGTGATCTGTCAGGTCTGTTTACATTATAGCAATGTTGCTGTATCATGGGTGCTCATTTCTATTTCCAGTGGGAATACTTGATTTTAAGACCACTGTATTTTATTTCAGAAACTATGCTGGCCTCTCAAATCTCTGCTTTATTGGTTGAAATAGCTGCACCTGTGATACAGATACTTACAGCTCTGTAACATCTCTGTCAGGGTTTCCACCGCTGCCTTTTCGGCACTCTCAAACCCAGCCTCTGTCAGCAGGGAGCTGACCACAACCTGCAGAGTCCTTCTCCGAGCCAAGTAATAATTATCTGCGGGCGTTGTTGAGTGTTTGCCTCCTGATCTCTATCGAAACAGATCCCCCCCACACACACAAAAACAGGAGATGTCAACAATGACTTCAACGAAGTGAAAAACACCACCACTTGATCACAGAGGAGTAGGGTACAGAAGGATATCATGCAAGAGCCTAAAACCAGTTCCCCAAACCTCAACTCTGCCAATATCACCTCAGCCCTGACTTCAATACCCCCTCCTATTCCAGTCTGGCAAAAGAACAGATTGGAAATAAGCATTAGGAATCACACTGATTCTGTTGCATTGTCACGCTAAGTCGCCAGATGGGACAGGACTAGAATTAAACTCACAGCACTGGAACAATTTGGAGTGCTCGGGGGCAGAACTGTGGGCATGTTGCAAGTGGAACTTTAACAAAGCAGCGTGGTGTAGTGTTTACAGCAGGATACTAGGAGCCAGGCCTCCAGCTCTGCCTTGATTTAACAAATATAAAATAAACCATAAGTCTCTCCTTCACAGTTTGCTTGTCTTCTCAGATTGTAGGCTCCTGGACTTAGGGCCAGAGTCTTGTACATTAGGGTAGCACTTAGCACTTGGCTGCTACTGAAATCCAAATACATAATAGAAATAAATTAGAACGAGCAACAGCACCTCCTATCTGATTCACTGGCAGTTGTGGGTGTGTAGTGCCTCTGAAAAACAGCCCAGTCACATCTCTGTACCTCAGTCACCCACTCGTAAAACAGCCATGACACCACACTGCCAGACCACGTCCCGTTTCTCTAGCAGGAGAATCTCAAAGAATCCCACCTGTGTTACTGCAGGAGGATCTCAAAGACAGAGGAGCCCCCCTTTTCCACAGGAGCATGTTACTAGCCCCCTCGTGCCCAGGGGCAAACAGCGGCCCAGGGAGGGGAAAGCAGATGAGCTGGGCCCAGTCTCTGCTTCACACCCTAGCCAAGTGTAACACCTCCCGCCACAGGACCCCACGTGCCCCCTCCTCTGCTCCATCCCCTCCCAGTGCCAGGCTCTGCCCGACCAACGGGACCCCACCCCTGGGCTAAGCCCTGCCAGGGCACTAGACACTCTGGGACTCGCCTCGCAGCCACCCATGCACTGTCCCTTTAAGACCCGCCCACGCCAATCTTCATGTGATTGGCAGCGACCGCGGTCAATCAGGCTACAGGCACTTCGGCCAATCGAAGGCCAGCCCCAAACCCCGCCTACTCCAGCAGGTCAGCCAATCAGGGCCTCCCTCTCTTCGGCCCAGCAGGCCCCGAAGCCGCCCACCCGAGCCGCAGCCGCTTCAAAACGCGTCGGATAAGCCGGTCCCCCGGCCACCTTGCCCCGTGCGCTGGCAATTCCCCAAGAAACTTAACCCCCCGGTATCCGCCGTTACCGTGCCCGAGCCGCTGGACACCGTGTCCGCCATCTTGAATCCATGGGCGACGACGCGCGTGCGTGGCCGCGCGGGGCATTATGGGAGTTGTAGTCCTGACGAGAGGCTGGGGCTGCAGGGGGAACCCAGTGGCATAGGGGCTGTGGTGGGGAAGCTCGTGCTGAGTCTGGGCTGCAGAGGAGCCCTAGGGCTGGGGACCTGAGCGGGAGCTGTCTACCTGAGTCTGGATAGAGCCTGAAACAGCTCTAAGAAGTGTGAATTGCACAGACCCAGTGATTTAAAGGGTATCACTGTTCACTATTTCACTGCGGATCAAGGGACGACAGAGCCTGGCTTAGGGGTGGAATTTGCGAGGGCACCGTTAATTAATTTTTCCAGTTCACAGCCTGGGCCAGTCTCAGGAAGACAGGACTTTGTGTGGGACTGGTCCAGGGCGCTACTGAAAATCCTGGAAACCTTCTGCAGTAGCCCTTCTCTCCATTGCTTCTCCCAAAATACTGTTCCCCAAATTGGTGTGACCCCAGAATCTACCCCCAAATGTGTTAAAGATCCACTCGATCTGTAGCCTAGTCAGATGGTACAAGGGCCGCCAGAAAGCAGTGCAGTGCAAGAGATGCGGTACCTGTCTAGAAACTTACCCATTCTCTCTAATTGCAGTACAAATGAAAGGACCCCCATGAGAAAGGAGCTCTCTGCCTTTCTGACATAAGGGGTCAAGGAATAGTTGGGTTGTCCTTCAGGGAATCTGCTATTTATGTCAGACTGGAAAGAGCTGAAGTTGCTGTTAGCCCTGTTGATGCCATTTCAGTTATTTTATTTCAGTTTGGCTAATAGTTTCATTTCTTTACCACTTTTGCAACCACAACAAAACATCTGACATTTACGCAAAACCTTTCATCTCAAAGGATGCTGCTGAGTTTCAGTGTCCAACGGATGGAAAGTTTGAATCTACAAAAAAAGTCTCTTATCAAGCTTGTATGAAGGGCCTAAATCACTTGGCTGGGTTGTTTGAAATATTATTCGGATTGTTTCTCAGTAAGCAGTGCTTTCTGAGCACAGCTTCAATTTCCCTTCTAGGGTGTTCAGATCTTGTGATCAAAACTTTGGTGAATGTCAGAAGTCGGTTGTGTGCTTCAGAAACTACAGAACAGGAAACCCCCCTCCTACAGCTCCCACCTCTTGCTTCCTGTTTAACTACATGTGTGGGGGAGAGAAGCATCTTAAGAACCAATAACTTTGTTGCAAAAAAGAAATGTAAACAACAGCTGCCACGCTGGAAATTAAAGGTCCTGATCTCGGTCAATTCAGATTGCAATGCAGCTTCCACGCAGCGCTTGTTTTTCAGAAGCGATGGTAGCGAAAACAGTAACCCATGGAAAAAGAAGGGGGTGGAGGAGAGGACAGACTGGATTGCTGAAAGGAAACATGTCCGGTGAAGCAAATTTCCTGATCGTCAAGAAAGGTAGGAGGCAATTTAGTTGCATTTTTACTGTAAAGTGTAGATTGAAAAGGAGAAAGAGAGAGATCTCATGTCATAAACAACAAAGAACCAGGAAAAAATTGGTGCCAAAGAGGTTGGTCGAACATAAGAATCTCGGAGACACTTCAAAGTGGTTGCTTGACAGGGAGTGATTGTTTATTGGAGGTAGATCTTGGTGCAGGGTTGGTTATGGATATATATCCCCTTGTTGTGCAGATGGTGTCAGAACCCAACAAACCAGTGACGCCGTAACTTCTGTAGCCCACGGCAGGTGTATGTGGCCTTGCCAGAAGTGCTGGAGTGGAGGCGTAGAAGCTTTTCTGCCCATTGGTGAACTGAGATGTCTGTGTCTTCTTGCAAAAGACACAGGGCATAATTTTCACAAGTGCTGAGCTCCTGCATCGTGTAATTGGAGTTGCAGTGGCCCAGCACTTCTGCAAAGCAGGACCTTCATGAATAAACCAAGATTACAGGTGGACATGGGAGAAGCTACTTGTGAGAGGATTTAGCGCTGGTACCTTATGATGGAATCTGCTGGTTAACTGTCGACATGGGTCTGAACCAGTTTGGGTGAAAAGGGGAAGGAGCGCTCTAGGTAGTCTGGCTTGAAAACCTCAACTCACTGCAACTGCCTGGAGCTAAAGCACAGGGTCAGGCTTAGCCAGTAATGTTTATAAGAGTAATAGCTGACTATCAAACCAAGAGGTAGCATGTCATACCTAGTATATACCACTAGCACTGCACATCTGAATTCATACCCTACCTCCACCTTGGCTTATGTGGTACCTAGCATGGCATGTCTGAATCCATAGCTGTAGCTTGGCATACCTGATATCCATCCATAACATGGAACAGCTGGTACCTACCTGTAACATGGCACACCTGAATCCATAGCAAGAAAGTGACGCATCTCTGGGGTGCCAGGATGTTAATTCACTGTGTGTCATATATCTGTCAAGCATCATGTGAAACCCAGGTTAGGAATGGAAGTGAAATGCTAATATGGCGAGATGGGAGTGGTGATGGCTGAGAGAGCATATGAACATCAAGCACCACACCAGAGCATTGAGCAGTGGTGCATTTGCTCCGTGTAAATACATCAACTGTCTCTAAGTCCAAAAGAAATATCCCACAAAAAATAGCTCAGCTTCTCCTTGTCCTTGGAGGATTAGGGCCAGAAACTCAGACATTTCATGCAACAGGGAGCCCTTGTGAGGGATAAGTAGGTGGTGGTACAGTACAGAGTGAGGGAGTGTTATCTAGTGCTTAGAGCTTAGGACCTAGTCCCGGCTCTGTCACTAATTCACTCGGTGACCTTAGGCAAGGCACTGTTGTGCCTGAGTTTCCCCATTTATGCAACAGGAAGGATGTTAATATTATCTACCCACCTGTGTTATTTACACTGAAAACCTTGTGTGAAAGGTGTGATATAAATGCAAAGCATTATTAATTATTCTTGTTGTTATTGCTATTTGTTTTATTATCTCAGGCCTTAGAATTCCCTCTACTTGATTGGAACTTTTGCTCTCCTCAAGACTGGTAGCCTGCCTTCCCATAGTTTGAAATATCTAGTATTTCAGAGTGCTATGATAAAGGGGAATTTTAGGAAAATGTAGGGCATCATCAGACCCTGTAACAGACAGGAAGACTACTCTGAGTCTTGTAAAACAAGCAGAGGGAAGGCTCTGTTTGGGTAGCTCATCACTGAAATCTGTTGTGAACACCTTTGTCCTCCCTTCTTAAGGCCTGGTTTTATTGTTTGTATGAAGACATTTAGTCTCTTTGACACACAAAGGGGAAACCACTTCACCCCAGTTTGGTATGGACCCCCCAACAAACTCTGTGTAACAAAACAAAAACAATCCCCTGCAACAACAACAACAACAACAAAGGGTGGGGGAGAGAAACTCCACTATAATATTTAAAAAATTCCATACCAGTAACCAAGAGTGACACTTAATAATCATGTCCATTGCCTCTTTTACCAAAGAATCTCAAAGCACTTTACAAACATCCATAAATAAAGTCACCTGTCAACAATGCTTCTCAAAACCAGGAATAGAACTCAGGATTCCAGATCCCCAGGGCTTAACCAATAGACCCACTTTCCTTAGAGCCTGGAATAGAACCCAGGAGTCCTGGCCCACTCCTTGCTCAGACCACTAGACAGTACCACCTTCCTTACAGTAACCACAAGAGGCACAAATCTGCATAGAATGGGTCCATCTGTATCAGGGAGCATTAGGGAGAATTGCATTTAAGAAAATACCCAGATGTCCTTGAGTTCCTATCTGGCTCCCTAGGCTGCAACCTTGGCCTAGACAGGTAGTGCCAGCTTTGCCCTGGTGATCATGCAGTGCCAAGTAAGCTGGTGACTCACACGGCATCTTGTCAGGTCAACAGTATTATTAGTGCTCTCCACACAGTATCTGTAGAACCCAGAGTAGAACTGCCTGCTGCTGGTTTGTTTGCCTTCCCTTGACATTTCTGGTGTTTTACAATCGGTGGCCTCTTCTGTCTACCAAGAGAACAGGGCTCCCCCAGTCCACCCCACCCGGAGTTCTGACCAATAGCAGAGAACAGAAGGCTACGCAGAGTAGGCAGAGCCTTACCCAGGGATCTGGGCCATTGTTAACAGCTCAAGGTAGTATTTCTTCCAGACCCCACCTTCCTTTCTCAGCTGAGGACAGCAGCTGCAAGGACACTGGTAAAGCCATCACACGTGTACTGAGGTTCCCGCGCGCACACGCTGTTGCGTGAGTCTGCATGCACAGAGTGATGCCCATCACTTTTGCACATTCACACTAATATGTCGGTGCTCACAACTCTCACATGCATCCTTCCACATCCACAACTGTCACCCTGCCCCCCAACACACACACAGCCTCCCTCTCTTGTTCTCACTCCACAGACTGAGGGCTGCTGTGATCACCACTATTTAAATTTCAGTTTAGGTGCGACCTCCCTGCTCCTGTCATGCTGCCAGTATGACTCATCCTTTGGGTGCCCGTTTGATAGGTTTGACTCTCTGGAGCAACAGTTTGCACGCCTTGATCTGCACCTTTTCACTTCGCAAACTGCAATATCATATTGAATCACTGTGGGGAGCTGTTAGGCAAATAACAGGACCGTCCCAGTTAAGTCTCATCTGTGCGGTTTGCTGGCATTACTTTATTCTCTGTCCATGGGTAGGTATTCTTTTTCTTTCCTTCCCAAGTTACCTTCCAGACCCAACTCAGGAAACAAACCCCTCTCTGAAACGAAGCATGTAGATCATTATATTACAGTGGCTTTGTTTGGCACTGGTTCAGAGACGGGGGGAAAACTGTGGAAAAAAGTTGTGATTGGTTAAGGCAGTGTTGTCTAGTGGATAGAGCACTTGACTGGGACTTGGGAGAATATGTTCAATTCCTGGTTGTGCCACCAGCCTGCTGGGTGAACCTGGGCAAGTCACTTTCCCTTCCTTGTGCCTCAGTTTTCCCATCTGTAGAATGGCGATAATGACCTCCTTTTTAAAGTGCTTTGAGATCCACTGATAAAAAGCACTAGATAAGCACTGGTGGGGGAAGCAAGACCACCTGGTGGGGGAAAGGGGCAGTTTGCCCCATCCCCCGTTTGAGAGGGCTCCCAAACTGAGTGCTGTTGCAACCTGGCACACAGGGTTGCAGTGACACTCAGGTTTGTCCCAGCCACTCCTTCATCATGATACCCTTCGTCATGATACCCTTCGTCCCCTGCCCACAGGGAGCCAGGCCTAGCCCCATGGGCAGGAACCACTGCTGCACGGTGAGTGTGGGGTGGGCTCACTCACCAGCACACACCGCTTACTGCCAGAGCCTCCTCCAGTTCTAATTGTTTTTGAATGGGGCCCCCCAAAAAACCTCCGTGCAGCCCTGTTATTCAGCATTGCGAGCAAGTTGATGGATAAGGAGCCCTGGAAAACTTTCCCCATGCAGTGTTTCATGGCCTCACTGCCCATGTCTTGCTCTGTGAAGAGCAAGGTATCGAATGACCCAACTGAAATCCAGAGCTATGAGCAAACAGTCCCAGTGTTATAGGTACAAGATCCCTCCCCATGGTACAGTAAAAAACAAAGCTTATCCATGCTTTATGGCATAAACCCACCTCTAACTGATGAGGATTTAGAAAAAACTTCCGCTGTAGGCAAGTTATTCCATAAATTCTGACTGCGGAGTTTCTTGCACCTACCTCTGAAGCAGCTGGTACTGGCCAATCTTGGTTTTGGGACTAGAAGAACCCCATGTCTGGTATAGAATGGCAGTTTGTATGTTCCTAATTAGAGCAAAGCAAGTGCATAGCTTGAAATTCATATTACTTAGAGTCATGTGAAATTGTGAACTAAGTTTTCACTGGAAGCATTTGGCTGCTGTCATTTTTTCCATTTTCCCCAGAATCTTATGAAATTGGTAATCTAGCTGGAAGGGGGGAAAAGCAGGATTCTCACCTTTCACATGTTTTTCCGGTAAAATCTGTTTTTCTCAAGACTTTTCATTTTCATCCCTAAGTGTTTTTCATTTTAGCAGGAAAATGTTATTAAAAAAGGAACCACTTTCTAATTTGTGGCAAAAGGAAAAAAAAAAACCCTGGGTGTCAGATGTTTTGAATTGTGTTGGGAATATTCTGCATGATTTAGTCAGACAGAGATAGGAGTGGGAGTCAAGATTCCTGGGTTGTGTTCATTGAACTGTTGTTTGACGGCAGGCAAGCTCATATAACCTCCCTGTGCTTCAGCTGAACGGTTAACATGATGCTCACTGATCTCAAAGGAGGAGCGGAAAAGCTTCAATTCATGTGTGTAAAGGATGACAGTGATTCCAGGCTCCTTAGGTGTGACTAGACCATGACATTGTCAGTTTTACTCTCGGGAGGCACTCAGGTGTTATGATGAAGGAGGCCACATAGAAACATGGAAGGATAACCTTGATGTTTTCAGATCCAGACTGTATGGCTTTCTGGAAGATATGCTTTAGTCAGGCATAAGTTGTTGGGCTTAATATAGGGGTAACTGAGTGAAATTCTGTGGCCTTTGATACACAGGAGGTCAGGCTAGATGATCTGTGGTCCTTTTTGGCTTCAAAATCTATGGCTAGATAGGCAGACTTTGAAAAGCATGCTTTGCTAGACTTGTGGTCCCAGCCGCTGAAAAGAGTTAATTTCCTTCCCTTTGTTTTTGTCTTTTGTCCAGTCCCAATCTGTATTCATCGAGTAAGATCTCCTACAAAACAGGCACCTTTATTTCCCAAGTACTAGGATATAGGGCAGGGTAGCCCCATCTCTGCCCCACCTTCCTTACCTAGCTAATGAGGAACCCAACAAAACACAACTTTGATTACCTTTGCCACGAGAGGGCGGCGCGTTACCAGAATACTTTCAGGCTCCTTCTGGAGTTGTTAAAAGACATTGTTACCCTCCAGCCTTGCACAACCTAGGGGGAAAAAATCCTTTCTTCAGCCTTCTGCTGCTGAAAACCTTTTACAAACATAGGAATTGACAGATTGGATCAGATCGGGGTCCATCTAGTTATGTATCAATACCAGATGTTCAGAGTATGTTGCAAGTGGGCAAGTATGGAATAGCCTATCCACAGAGAAAAAAGAAAAGGGGGACTTGTGGCACCTTGGAGACTAACAAATTTATTTGAGCATAAGCTTTCGTGAGCTACAGCTCACTTCATCTGTAGCTCACGAAAGCTTATGATCAAATAAATTTGTTAGTCTCTAAGGGGTCACAAGTCCTCCTTTTCTTTTTGCGGACAGACTAACACGGCTGCTACTCTGAAACCTGTACACAGAGAAAGTTTCTTCCTAACCCTATCAATCAGTGGTTGGCTTATGCCGTGGAGGAGAGAGAACCATAAAGCAGGGGACTTACCGTCATGTTGTCATTGTTATTTTTATTATATTAATCCTATCGAATGTAACTGAATGCTCTAATTGTTCATATCAATAGCTTTTTATTTAAACCTACTAAGCTTTTATTCTCACTGATATGTTTGCCACAGCTTTGTTATCCAGCTGTATATGAAATCCCTGTGTGGTGGAGGGGCAAAAAGGGCTAAAATGATCCTTGGATGTTTTAACAGGGAAATATTGAGCAAGAGTAGAGAGGTGATATTGACTCTCTAGGTAGCACTGGTGAGACTACTGTTGGACATTGTCTCCAGTTCTGGTGTTCACACTTAAAAAAAGTGTGTGGAAAAATTGTAGGGGATCCAGAGAGAAGTTAAAAGAATGATCTGTGGTCTGGAAAACACACCTTAAAATGAGCGAGTTAAGGAGTTCGGTCTTTTTAGATTGAAAGATTAAGATGTAATTAAATCACAATCTATAAATACCTACACAGAGGACTCTTTAATCTAGCAGACAAAGGCACAACAAGATCTGGTGGCTGGAAGTTTAGGCCAATAAAGTTAGAGCTGGACATAGAATCCACATTTTTAGCTGGGAGCGTAATTAACCACTGGACCAGCTTCCCATGGGAAGTGGTGAATTCGCCATCACTTGGAGTCTTTAAATCAAGATTGAGTATCTTTCTAAAAGGTAATGCTCTAATTCAGCCACAAGTTATTGGGCTGCATGCAGGAATGCATGGCTGAAGTTTTATGGCTTGTATGATGCTGGAGGCTGGACTAGATACTCACAGTGAGGTAGGTATTGTACTTCCAATTTCACAGATGAAGAACCAAGAAGAGAAGAGAAGTGATTTCCCCGAGGTCACAAAGGGGAGGCAATGTCAGGGCTGGGATTAGAAATCAGGTGTTCCTAGCTCCCAGTCCTGCACTCCCCCTCGCCTCCATTCTTGTTGAGGCATCAGAGATGATAAATCCAGGGTTTCTTAGCTGTCTCACGCCACTCTCCCAGGATGACCCTAGAGCACCCTGTAAAGACTCAGCAGCTGGCCAGATTGGAACCCCAGGGTGCATCTGTGAATTAAAAGGGGTGCTGGGGATACTGCTGTTTGCTGGATCTTTTAGATGACTCCCCCATTAAAAGCTGAGCATTTCTGGTCTATAAGCAGCACGTGGCTCTGCTTCTGAGTCACAGTGGCCTGTCTAATCGGCCAGGCATGTAGACCCATACCTACAGGCTGTCCCAAGTCTCTGCTGCCGAGAACTATTGCAGATCTCTGGTCAGCTGGCCCTGCCTAATCAGTGACTCACTGGGTTTTGTGCTCTGTTCTATTCTCTCTCTTCATTTGACTGAAGCTTTAGGGTTTGAAGGTTACAATGAGATCAGCTCAGCTGTACCGGGAAAGGAAGCTTTCAGTGGGTCTTATCACTGGTCAGATGCAAGATTTTCCTTCTTGGAAAGGCAAAGGAGTGGATGTGCTGGAACAACCAGCCTGCTCTGATCTGTTTGCACAATACACAGTGAAGGGAGCCGAGGAGTGGGGAGAGTCTCTCCATCACAGATGCTTAGCACCAGTTGGAGGGCATGTGGTCCCCACTCTGTGTCTTCCCTCTAATGGGAAAGATCTTTATAATCTCCGCCTCATCAAATAGAACTCCTCATCCTCAACATCACAGTCATGATTCTGCCTTCCCGCCCTGGCTCGGGAAAGCCTCCTCCAGCTCGCCTCACCAAAAGGTCTCTCTTGTCTCACAGCTGCAGAGCATTCCAGAGACACTGGCCCGAAACAACCCTTCGGCTTGCTACCAGGTATGTTGTGAATCGCAGTAGCCCACTGGGATTGCAGGGGAGAGGGGGATTCAGTCCAGAAGCTGAAGCAGAGAACTAACAGTGAAACAGTCAACATGTCCATGGCCCAGCCTTTCTTTTGGCAGGGCAAGGCTTGGTGGAAAGCCCCATCACCTGGGACATTTAAAACAAGGCTGGAAAAAGATCTGGCCACTAGGCTGTTGGGAACAACAATCTGGTCACTAGGCTGCAGTGACCCCCCGGGAGGAGCTATTGAGCTCTTTCATGGCAGGGACTGTGTGCATTTTGTGTCCTTTACAGCACTGAGTGAGTTGCTGATGCTTAATAATTAATAACAGACTAGATGACCTAATAAAGGCCATTTCTGTCTCTAATATCTGGGATTCTATGATCTTTTATCTGTTCTTCTCCACTTGCAAGGAATTGGACGCCATTCTGGTTCATTTATCAACATGTTCCAGCTAGAGGGTCTTAGCTTCCAATTATCCCTAGTTCTCGTGGACATCAGGAAACACCAGTGGCTCAGCCATTATGTGTGGTATCACCATCAGATAACTGGGCCAACCACAGGCTTATTCTTCTTACAGTAACTCTGGAAGGAAATCTCAACTGCACTGTCTCACGTGCTACGATTTGGCCTTGAAAAGCATCATTGATTTCCGAGTGCCCCTGAGTACTCTTGTTTCTGTCAGAAGCAGTGATTGCTGTGGATTCGCTGTATTCACGTCATCTGGCTTTTGAGGTGAGCCTGAGAGCTGGGATATTAACTTATTTGTTGGTCCCATACAATACAACGTCCAACCCAACACCCAGGAACAGGAGAGGAGGAGAACCTCTGTTTTTTAAAAGGTAGGAGCAGTTGCTGTGCAGTCTTGGTTATACAAGGGATTGTATCCAACCTCTTTGGTCTGCAGCATGCTGACCGTGCAGAGCTTGAGAAAGGACGAGAGATTGCAATCCCATAGCAGATCTATACAGCCCCTCTCAATGGCATGGAATCTTTTCCATGCAGCCATTCAGGAGCATGTCAGTGGATACCAACCCCTCTCATGTGACAGGGGTATTTAACTGTCAGTAAGTCTGACCTATGTCAGGTGACTTTGGCCAGGAAATAAAGTTCTGTCTCTTATCAACAACTTTATTACAAGGTGCACAGGTCCACACGTGGCCACTCGGGACACAACTCCACATCCCCCACTTGGGCAAAGATCCATACCTCTGTCTTCCTGCCATCTATCACAGACTTCAATTTCCTCCCCGGCTGATGTTAATAGAAGAGGAAGTTGAGCTCAAGGCCATGTTCTATTAACAGTTTCTGGTCCAAACATTAGGGGGCAGGGTAAGCAGGAGACATTTGGGGTCAGAAAATTCAGACTCAAACTCCTCTTCATTCCAGAAACTAACTGCTGCAGTGCAGGATTCTACCCCCCCACCCCCTTGCAACTTGGGTTGTGGGAATGAGCCCTCAGACAAAATGTCCATGTAACCAGATCTCTTCTCATGTATCATGACGAGAGATGGGCCTGAACTGCCGCCTTTAGACCCAGATCTGAACCCATCCAAAGTCTGAGGTTCCTCGGATCCAGGGTTTTGATGTAAACCACGATAGAGACTGGGGAGAGAGGCAGCCATACAATTTGCCTTTGGATCCAGCCCTCCTCAAGTTTGGATCTGAGACTCTGGTCCAGGCCCATCCCTGGTTGTGAAGTTATGAATGTGATGTCCTGTTGCCATGACACCAAGGAGGTGAAAAGAATTAACCCCATGTCTACTGAACCAGACTCAAGATTGTCTGGGGTTAGCAGATTTGCAGCTGGGCTCGGCTTCCCCCATGCCTCACTTCAGCCACATGCCCAGCCCTTAAACAGCCTCTAAAGTACCTTCAGACTGCAAGTGTGAGTAATGCAGAGTAAGATGGGCATCATCTCCCTGATAAACCTGGCGCTGGAGTGAAAGGGAGGACAGGACTATGTCTGCATCCTTTCATGTCTGAGCCACTTGTGCACCTCCCCCTGTGGCTGACAGCTTGCCAGAGGAAGCCCATCTCTGCTTCTGAGCCAGAGGTGCACCCAAGCCACGGTGCCGCATTGCATGTGCCTTTGATCACTTTGCAAAGAGCAAGGTGTTGCCGGCCCTGTGCAGTGACAGCCTTGCTCCCAAGGCCCAGCGCCAACAGCTCTCTCACTCGAAAGGGGCCGCTTATCTCAGCACTTTACCACATTTGGGTTTCTTGCCAGTGCTTTTGACGAGCTGCCTATCGTCTTCAGGAAACCACATGGCGGGTGGTGCCCTTGCTGGGTGGGGCTGGGGGAGGGAATCCTACTCCTCCAGGTTGCATGGCTTCAGGAATTTAGCTGGGTTTGGGATCCCAGTGACTTGATCTAGGGAAAAGTGTTAATATTCTCTGCCTGAGTATAGCAGAGGTGCCTTCCCTTCCCATGCAGGGGTTGTCAGGGTAGCAGAGCCGGGCTAGCATAAATAATTCCTTCAGCATACTACAGGGGGGTGTTGTGAGTGGTCCAGAGTGGCTGGTACGTGGAGTCATACCCTCCTTGACCAAAGTGGAAAAGCTCCCCGATTAAGTGCTTGAACTTTGGCGGCACAAAGCTATATATTTGATTTGGACTGAAGGAGCCTTTCTGAGCTCTTCCATAAGGCCCGGCCATAGGAAGTTTTTTGTGTGTTTCAGTGGGGCTCTGAGCAGCCAAGGGATATCGGTAAACTGGACTTCAAGACCCTAGTATGTTGGTGCCCAGTGTAAGCATGGCTTACTGCCGGACCTGTCAGAGGTGGAATCCAGAGGCTTTATGAGCGTTTGGAGACACTTCCAGGAGTGATGGGTGAACCTCTAAAGAGTCAGAAAAGTAACCCCAATACAGAACCTTATCTGCACAATCTGAATCTCCTATGTCATATGAGGAAGTTTGGTCCAGCAGCTAGAGCACTGGGCTGGGACTGAGAGCTGGGTTCTCTTCCTGGCTCTGCCTCTTGTATAACTTTGGGCAAGTTGCTTCACCTCTGTCTGCCTCTGTTTTCCCCATCTATAAAATGGGGATAATAATCCTGACCTTCCGTTGTAAAGCACGCTGAGATCTGTGGGTGAGAAGAGCTGGTATTATCAAATCTGCAAATCAGAACTGGGAATGTCCTAAGAGGGGTCTGTCTTTTTCCCGGCTGGATCCTGGAAATGCAGAGACAACAGCAACATATGAAATATAATGACAAAAGTAAACTTATCAAAACTTCCAAACAGGTTCACTTGGAGTTTGGGGCTAAGGTTTGGGCCGATTCTTATTTGATCAAATCCAGCTCCCCCGCCCCCAACTTCAGGTGGCATTTGAATTTTCACCATCAGCGGAAGAAAGATCCCACAAAGGACAAAGGCTGGGGTCTATTCACTGTAATCAGGAAAGGGGCCTCATGGAAAAGACGCCTGAGTAGGAAACCCTAAGGTGGAGAGGGTTTAAAAGCCCGTTGATCAGCACTGCTGTTTCGTCGTGGCCTGATTTGAAACAAGCTGAGCTCTTGCCGCGCTCATTGACTTCAGCAGGCACTCTGGTTGCTCAGCACCTCGAAAATAAACGTGCAGCTGTTTGTAAAGACCCCTTTGTGTTACAGCGAGTGCATAAAGCGTCTCCAAAGACCCTTCATCCCCAAGGCACACCTGCAAATGTTTGATTTCCCCATCGGGTTACTCAGTTAGATTTCATCCTAGAGGTAAGCGAAGAATAAAATAACACCAGCTGATGAGCAAAATGCTTGGAACCCTGTATATAAACCTGGTGCTGACTTGGAACTCACAGGATTTCAATTTTACGGCACAAAAGGGTCCCTCTGTGAAGCTGAGAGTTAAGTTTCTGGATAGTGGGAAGCAAGAAGTTTCCAAAGCTGCCGGTGGACTTTGGCAAAGGTAATAGGTTGCTATAAGGGAAGCAGTATCCCTGAGATAACGCTGGCAAGCACAGACGTAAGCAGTCGGCAACCTTGGGGGGGTCTATACGAGTGGGGCACTTTCATGGGCGTTTGTCACACATCATATTTGCCGACAGGAAAAGTGGGTCTCGACCCTGGGCTGCCTCACTTTGCTTCAGAGAGAATCTACCTCTCTCCTGGAGTGAGATGACCATGCAGCCTCTGTAATCTGTCAGCCACGACTTCCCCAACTGCCCTACCTTTGTCCCCAGGGCAAGAAGGGAATCCAGGCTCCATCTTCATCCACTAGGTAGCCCCTTCACAGTGCTCCCTAATGAGACCTTGACCTTACCCGCCCCCTGTCTCCCACGCACCTCTATTAGGAGGAAAGGAGGCTTCAGGCTCCAGGACATATGCCTAAGACCTGGGTCATCATCCCTTTGCCCCGTGACTGCTCAGGGCCTTTACCCAATCATCTTTGTTAAGAGCCAGATCCAAAGCCCATTGACGTCAATGGGAGTCTTGAGTCTTTGGGGACTAATGGGAACCCTGAATCCAAGCCCCTCTGAAATCCAAGATCATTCAGACACAGGGCTTAAGTTCATGCCTCAGGCCTATTTCCACTCATTAACCAGGCAGTAGGAGTTTTGCTTCTCGTGGGACATCATCAGCAGCCGTCAAAAGCTGGAGAGACACAGACAGGCAGAGATAGGGGCCGGTGGCTGGCAGCTGTTCAGGATACGCTGCTGATTCTGCGTAGCCCATCTCCCGCCTTTTTGGAAATGGACAGTAAGCGGGGAGAGAGAGAGAGAGAGAAATAGCTACTGATAAAGCCTCGCACAGACGAGCAGCCGTGCTCCGAGAGGGCTGCGACCCGCAGCCCGTCTCTGGGGATCTGCACCAGCTGGGAGACAATGATAGAGTTCACTGCTCGCTCTGTTTTTTCACGCTCCCAGCTCTGGGGATGGGGTCGGATATAATCTCCCTTCCTTCCTCCCTCCCTCCCCTCCTCCCTTATGTCTCCATCTCTTCCTCTTTAGGTCTAAAGTTGTCTCTTTAACCCCTGTTAACTCGCCTCAGCAGATTTACTGACTCTCCTCCCCTCTAGTCTGTTCATTCCCCTAACCACCCCACCCCAAACAGACATCTGGCTTTGGTCCCCAGGGGGGCTGCACTCAGAGGGACCTCGCTGACCAGGCTGGCTGGCTGTGGCATTCTGGGAAATCCCACAGTGCTCTATATCACATTAAAAGTGAATTTAAAAGAGTTCAAATAAGGTGAGAACATGCTTAGGCAAAGGAAGGCCAGTGAAAGCGGGATGGCTTGGGGCAGGGGGTGAGGTGGAGTGTCCCTGAAGACAGGCTCCCTCAGTGTGTGAGCTGGCGTCGGTTGAGGAGTTTGATTTTCCCAGGCTGGGGAGACAGGGTCTGTGCTGGGGTCAGAGGGGGAGAGAGCCCCCTGGGGTTTGGGGCAATGAAGCATATGCTTGACAGGGTCTAACAGAGAGACGGCAGAGAATAATGACTGTGCTGGAGTCAGATGGGGAGAGGGCTCCCTGGGGCTGGGGATAACGGAGTCTGTGCTGGGGTCAGACGGGGACGGGGGCTCTCTGGGGCTGGGGTGATGAGGTCTGTGCTGGGGTCAGACAGGGATGGGCGCTCCCTGGGGCTGGGGTAATGGTATCTGTGCTGGGGTCAGATGGGGACGGGGGCTCTCTGTGGCTGGGGTGATGAGGTCTGTGCCAGGGTCAGAAGGGGCAGAGCTGTCCCTCAGTCTGGAGTGTAATGGGGTCTGCTTTTGGGTGAATATTGAGGATTGGGGGTCTGTTCACATTCTGGGGTACAGCTTTTATCAAACCAACTCTCCTGCGCGTAGCCTGGCGTCTGTGCTTGGCGGCTAGCAAATAACATGGCAACCGACTCCTAACTCGCTCGGTGGGCTCCCAGGCTCTCTCTGCAGTGAGTGTACAGAGTTCCCACGGCACCCGGCAGAGAGCCTGTGGCTTGGGGGTACGCGAAGGGCTGCAGGTCACACTTCACCTGCGAACAACTGTCACCACTTGCAATCTCGTTTTCTTTTCCTTTTCGTAACAAATGAGCAGGGTCCCCACATCTGGCTCGGCGGTTGAACAGGTTCGATTTAATCATAGTAAGATACAAGAGACAGAGCAGAGGGAAAGAGTGGGGGGGGGAGCACCGAACACCTGTTCACCTAGACACAGTGGGCCAGGTTCAGGTTTGTGCTGCGCATGCGAGTGCTCCAGGAAAACCACAGCCAGCAGTGAGGGCACAGGGCGGAAGTTAGCTGACCAGAGTCTGCCTGGAGTGGAAAGTCATACGGTAGGCACCTCTTGCAGAGGCCCACTGCAAATTACATCACAGGTGGAGGGGAGCCGGGGCCCGATCGGCATGCTGATGCATGTCTGCAGCCATGCTGAGCCAGCATTGGCCTCCGTGCGCATTTCCCCACCCGAGGGCAAATGATTCCTGCTGGGAATGGCATGCACAAGGGGAGTATGGGGCAGGCAGGATCTGGGGACACATGAATGCTGTTTTTGGAGCACGATGGTGCAGACATTGTTAAAAGTGTGATAAACCCTCACGCTTCAGGCTCCAAACCAACCACTGACTGCCTGGACACAGGAACAATCTTCCCCGGGGCAGGTTATTCTGTAATTGCCCATTATGGGTTTCTTTGCACCTTCTTCTGAAGCAGCTGGCACCGGCCATTGGTATAGACAGGATAACAGACCGTGTGGATTTCTGGTCTTGCAAATCCTCTGCACAGCTGGCCCTAGGTGTTTTGCCATTTTTTGCCACTAGGGCCAGGGGGCACAGCAATTCGGTGCCCACAAAAGTTGACACCGAGGGCAGCTGCCCTGTTCCTATGTTCCAATGGCTGAGCCATTGTGTCTGTTCGCTGTGTCCCCACTGTCTCTCTGCACCAGCCCTATATCAGAGGTGCCAATCCCAGACCAGAAGGAAACGGCGGCAGGCACTGAGCTGATCAGAGAAGGGAGAAGGTGCTATCTCTCCTGGAAACATTTCACAAATACTGCTGAAAAGCCTATAAATATAAATTAGTCATAGTGATGAATTCACTGATACTGAATATCATTCAAGTTAGCACAACAATCCGGGCTGGGGCTTGCTTGCAGTCACCCTATTTGAAAAGCATTAGTCGCAAAAGCCTGCACTGATGTTTCTTTCATTGGTGATAAGGAGGGAGAGGAAAATGTGTACCAGATTCCCATGCTCACATGGAATCCTTCCCACCTGGGTGGGTTTTCTGTGCCCACCTGGAACAGACTTTAGAGTATATCACCTGGAACCAGTTGCAGTGTTATCATAACTCCATAGCACTGTCTAGCAAGAACAACCCAGACCATATTGTGAGCCATGATCGAGCCGTTTATATCACACTGTCAATATAAGTGGGCTGGAACCTAGGCATGTCTCCCCCAATTCATAGATCCATAGATTATACAATCAGATTGGACTTTTGTAGTCATCTAGTTTTACCACCTGCATAAGACAGTCCATAGGACTTCCTTGCATTCATTCTTGTTTGAACTAGAGCTTGTCTTTTAGAAAACCATAGTTTGCCAGAAGCTGGAAATGAGCGGCAGGGAGCGGATCACTTGATGATTCCCTGGTCTGTTCATTCCCTCTGGGGCACCTGGCATTTGCTACTGTCGGAAGACAGGATACTGGGCTAGATGGACCCTTGGTCTGACCCGGCATGGCCGTTTTGTGTTCTTATGTTATGTTCATCCAATCTTGAGGTAAAACTTGAGAGTGAAGGAGAATCCACCACGACCCTTGGTAAGTAGTTCTGATGGCTAAATATCCTCTCTTAAAAATTTGTGCCTTATTTCTAGTCTGAATTTGTCTATCTTCAACTTCAAGCCATTGGATCTTGTTATACCTTCGTCAGCTAGATTGAAGAACCCTCTATTATCAGATTCCCACAGTGAAGGGAAATTTTGCAGCATTAGTCTTGCATAAAAGCTCTATGTCGTGTCCTCTTGACAGTGCCAGGTGATAGAGGCATGTCGGGAGCTGGAGGGAATGTGGCCAGAGGGAACTACACTCTGACTCTTCTCATCTGATGGAGCTATCCATAGGGAGATACTTACCGTAGGGTAAGTTAGAGAAGCCACTGGGGCTCCTCTAAATTATGCCAGCGGGTGGACAGGCCCAACGTATGGAAGGCTCAACGGCAGCTTAAAACCATTCCTTCCTGAGATGTGTGGCTCAGGACGTGCATCTCAGAATTGGGGTTTCGGGGTGGGGAGATAAATGCTGATAAAAACCACGCTGCCCTACATGTTTGGGATCTACCTGCCAGGGGTCGAGCATGTGTAACTCAAAAGGTGACAAATTTTGCCATGCGATCGGTTACAGTGGCATCAGGTTTCTACTTTCTTGTTACTTTTGTGTGTGTGTGCATGCATGTTAACTGAGACAGCAGTTTTTCCTCCCTCCCACCCCCAACCTGATTATTGATGAAAGCAGATTTGACATGCGATAGGCCCCGAGATAAAAGCAACGTTACGAGAGAAAATAAGCAACGGCTCGGAAAAAAAAAAAGCCAAAGATCTGAGCAAGACAGCGCAGGGGTGTCGGATGTCACCCAGGCCCAGCCGCTCGCCAGCGCTCAGGTGCAGCTGGGAGGAGGTTGGCCTCATGAAAGGGTTAACGAGAGGAAGGCTGGGAGGTTTGGAGCCCTTTTCAGAAAGGTTTTGAAATCTGATTTTCTTTTTGCAACTGAGTGAGGTTTATCAACTTCCTATTTGAGAGCAGAAGTGGGAGCTGGTGCAGGTCTGCCGCCTGGGCCCTTTGCAAGCTCTGTCATTCTTTATTACTAACATAGCACCCACATGGGAGTCTCAAAAACATGATCTTAAATGGGAGCAAGAGCAGGCAGATGGGCGAGCACATGTTCCAGCACTCATTGCTACACCCTTTATTGGATCCTTGAATTCTGTCCCCGATGCACCTGCACATGACATAACCTAGCCTTTAGTTAGTAGCAGTATTGCCTATCTTCTAGCACTGTCTATACTTGGGATTTAGCCATCAATAACCAGCGACTGATGTAGCTGTACTGGTTCAAACTCTTAGTGCAGTCAGACAATGCCGCTATTTGCACCCGTAAGGCTCAACCAGAGAGTAAGCTCAATTGGTACAAATTGCATCTTTCCTTGGCTACTCATAGGGTTTACATTAGTAGCAGGCTACTGGTGGCTGAATCAGGGCTAATCTCCGGAACAGACAAGAGCTAAATTGTCTTTGTGGTGGGCTTGCAGGCCAGCATTATACATGCGAGTGGCGACACGCAATATGTCCACACCTTATGGGTTCCATCATGCAATGAATTGTGCAGCCACAGTTGCCATTGCCTTCAACTGGCACTTTGCAGGCACGGAAACATAAATGTGCACCTGCCCAGAGATTCAGTGACGTAAGCATGCTTTGGATTGCTCCCTCACAGAGAAGCGCTGCTGGGTCTTTGCTCTGGGAGAGTTTTTAATTAAAAAATGACTAATTAATCCTAAACTCAAATATGTGGACACACACACACACACACACTCTCACACTTACTTTAGGGAAGGAAGGGAATAAGCAAGCGCAGGTGGAGGGAAGGCTTGTGGAAAGTACCTTTCAAACCAACCCTGTTTAGATTTCACCAAGCCAGTGAAAGGATAAGATGAAAGCTCTGGCCTTTATTGGTCTGGTATATTTAATTTCATTAACCACCAAGGCCGGGATCAACCACTTTCTTGGGAATAACCCCAGGAAAGCAGAAAACCCAGCTGGGGCCCCTTTGTGGACATTTCCCCAAATTATTCTGCCAGTGGCTGGCGCTTCAGGGCTTTGCCAGAATCCTCCTCAGCATGTCAGCTCTTCCATGTGGCTTCGAGGCAAGTATGCATGTCACCTCCTGCAGTCCCAGTCCTGTTGGAGTCTGTGGTGCTACTGAGGCACCTGACCCCCTAATTTTCATGTGGGAAGGGTGGATCCATGCAGAGGGGGTACCCTGTAACCCCAATATTGGCCAGTCTGGCTCCCCAATAAATTAAACAATGCAAGTAGAACCAGGGAGGGGAATAGCACAGTGGATCCCTGATCCTGCCTGGGGTCTCTAGGCACCAGTGCCATATGTATTGATCACACTAGTACCAGAGACCTGCGTTTCATGGAACTTCCTTCTTCCCCCTCCCCTTTGCTGGTCATTTGCCAACGTGCATGTTCCAATAAATCAGTGAGTAGAACTGGGTGACATTTTTCACACTAAGCTTTTGTTCGGTGAACAATGGAGAGTCAGCAGCACCAACGCGGTTTGCAGATGCGTGTCGAATTCACCAAATAGTGAAAAAAACCTAAAGCAAAAATTCTGAAAAAATTCAAAACATTTTATTCTGACATTTTTGAAAGGAAATGTTTTGATATTTTGGGTTGAAATTTCCTTTTATTTTATTTTAATTTTTGATTAAAAACGCTCAAAACTGAAATGAAATGTGTTTGCTTGTTTTTACCCAGAATGGATTTTTTTTTTTTTTAACTTTTTGATTGGCCAAAAATTTTGAAAAACAGTGGTTGCGGTTCAGCCTGAAATTTATTTTTCCTTTTCAAGTTTTTCAAATGGCCAGAAAACCAAAACTGTGTTATTTGCCCAGCGCTATTTGAGAGCCTGACCATTATCTCTGCAAAATCTGTTGCGGAAAGATACAGGCATTATGTACGGCCAGTCACACTTACCTGATCCCTGCTTGTCAGAAGCTGATGTGCCATAAGAAGGATTAGAAAGATCTTATACTGTACACTGATATGTGAGTTCATGTAGGCCTATATATTTATATGTTTTGCGCAACGTTTCATACTATTGTGTTTCGGTCACTTACCTCTCCTCCATTGCATCTGGTGTTTGCCTTTGCCAATATTGTTGAATCTCTTTAAAATTCTCTATGATCTCAGCACAGACTGAATTGCTAAAAAAGAATGCACCTCAGCCAGACCTAAATAAACCCCTTTGGTGGCTCAGGACAGCCAACGCAAACTCAATTTTCAAGATGCTGCATTTGCTTAGCACCTCCAAAGCAGTAGTCTGCAAACCTAGTTTAAAGAAGCATCAGTGTGTGCAGCCAGATACATCTTCCTCCAGCACGTAGCTGCTTGTGCAAGGTCTTGGGTGAGCCAGATTTGCACATGCAAAAAGTGATGGGAGAAGGGGAGTAGAAAGCTATTTGTGTGTAGGGCACCACAGCAGTTGTCAGCTGTGCACCCAACCATCAATCTGTGCAGGTGAACCGAGTTAATCGTTATTGAGCATTTATTTTCCATTTCTTCATTTACACCCTGCAGGAAGTAAACAAACAGTTATGTGTAGCTATAATATAATCACCGGCCCTGGGCTAACGGGTGGTAAAAATAGGTTTGCATATTCTGGGGCCAAGTGAGTTGAATTCTTTTAAAAGTTATACACACCAGTTGAGATTAGTGGTGTTGCCTGGGTAGAACTGACAGCAGATTTTGGCCCAGGGTCTTCCTCTTCTGTGTCTTGTTTGTATTGACTATCTGCTGCTAGCAAACAAAGGCACTCACAATTAGGAATGGGACACTGAAAAGCAAACTCAGCTCTTTGTGCTTGCTGGGATTCATTCACTGAAGCCCACATTTTCTGATTTGGGCGCTCAGCTTGAGCCACATTGGGCTGGATTTTCAGACGCGCTGGGCATTCGCTCCTGCTGAAGTCAACAAACCCCACAGATTTGCAGCAGATGAGGATCTGGTCCAAAAGCCACAGGCTAAAAAGAAATGAAAAAATTGTATCAAGCAAAACCCATCTGAGAATCTGGTGGCCATTGGGTGCAAAAAAACCCAACAATGCATTAATATTTCTTCTTTTTTATATTGTCGGTAGCTCGCAAAAGCCTTAGTCAGGATCAGGGCCCTGCTGTGGTAGGTGCTATACAAACACATAGGAAGAGATCTTCCTGCCCTGGAGGGCTTATAAACTACTTATGAAGGAAGGTAATTAACAAAGAGTATGCCTGAAAATGGAAATACACTGTCCATTGACATATCAAATTAGTATAATGATCTGAGTAAACCAGCGTGTCTAAACCGAATCATCTCTTGGTGGAATGACTTATTGGGGGTTTCCAAAACACGTGGTTGGTCTTTCTGGAGGTCTCTGACTTGACGAGTATGTGCTTATAGATGACATTTAGATGAGTATCTGTGTCCTACCTTTCAGACTTACTATTGCATCTGATGTAAGGCTGAAGCGGAAACAATTCAAGGATAATCAAACCTTGATTATCCAACTGTTGTCGGGGCCATTTTGTTTCCTAAGGGTACTGAAGAAGGTGGGGATTGGTTGCTCTGGCAAGAATATGCAAGAATCTAATCTCTGCAGAAAAGGCTTTCTGCTGTTGAGATTAGAAACTCCACAGGATTTCACCAGCCAAGCTTACAGACTGCAGACATCAAACTTTGAGAGATATGTTGTTATTAAGGATTTAAATTGCAGTCACATCTAGAAGCCTCAGCCAAGATCTGGGTCTCATTGTGCAAAGTGCTGCACGTACCCATAGTAAGAGAGAGTCCCCAGAAGAAATTCCAATCTAAACAGACAAAGGGCAGGAGAAATATATCAGATAGGATGATGTCTATTTTACAGATGGGTAACTGAGGCACAGAGAGATTATTTAATTTACACAGGGAGCCTGAGACAGAGTTGGGATTTGAACCCCAATTTCCTGAGTCCCAGTCTAGGCCGCAGGACCATCCTTCCTCTCATATTATCTGCCTGTGGGTAACTGGCAGTGTCACTTGACTCAAAGGGTTGGGGTTCCAGTGTGCATTTAGCCCACTGTGTGGTATGATGATGGGCCTTTGTGTAGCAAGACTGTTTTCCTTTTATGTATGCTGATTTCCCCTATTGTTTCTGCATTATTTTGTGTAATGTCCTTTTTAAGCTTATCACCACTATAACGAACAAAACCATATGAGTAATCTTCTCACTAAATAAAACATAGCGTTTTGTAATTATCTGTCAGCTTTGCACAGTTCAATTCGTATTCCAGAGCACTCGAGCAGCTCAACACAATGAAGCACAAACTGTACACGGGGCTCACTTCGTCCACTGTGAAAACTGTAACGGGAATAAAAAGTGGCAGTTGTTGAGGAGTTCACGGCAATACAATATAAGAGGCTTTTCCAATGGAAACTACAGGAGGGATGTAGGGAGGAAGAGTGGATAAAGGATTCATAGACCAATGCTGGATGCCTTTGACTCTTTCCACTAAAGACGTAAGCAACTTGTATTTATACTGCAGTTGGAAATTAATAACCCACAAATGTAAATAATACTTAGCTCGTATAAAAGCCAGGTATTATTGTATTTCCATCCACAGATCTCAAAATACTTTTCAGATAAGGAAACTGAGACAGAGAGCGAGGAAGGCCCACATCCTCCAAGGTATTTAGGGGCCTAACTCCAACTGATTTCAGTGGGAGTGAGGTGCCTAAATACTGTTGAGGATTTGAGCCTAACTGACTTGACCAAGGTAATGCAGCAGGTCAGTGGCAAAGTAAGGAAGTGATCTGATTGCAGACTGCCTCCCCCTTACCACTAAATTCTAAGGATGTCTGAACACAAAGGGATGTAGGTGGTCTATTAATTCGTGATCATCACTCCCATTAGCATCATTCCCACCCATGCTGAGACAAGAAAGGTCATACAAAAGAAATTATAGGGGCACCTCAGGCTTGTCTATCCTTCCAGCACTGCCGTGGTGCAGCTGTGTCACTGTAGCGTTTTGTAAAGACACTACCTATGCCCGTGGGAGAGCTTCTCCGGTTGGCATAGGTATTCCACTTCCCCAAGAGGCGGTGGCTGTGTCGATGGGAGAAGCTCTCCCGTCGACATAGTGCTGTCTACACCAGGGGGGTAGGTCAGTATAACTGTATCGCTCAGGGCTGTCGATTTTCCACACCCCCAAGCGACGTAGTTAAAGCGACATAAGTTCCTAGTGTAAACCACACCTCAGGTTTGTTCCACTTCTCAAACTGTCTCTCAAATGTGAAGTTCATCCCAAACGTTCTCTGGTGCTGTCACCACATCATAATAATTGCACTACCTGGTGGATGGAGATCTACATTAACTAATTCATCTGCCTTCAGCCACACGTGTGGGATTTACAAGAGCACTCAGTGTTGGCGTGACTCTGAAGTCAATGGTCAAATTCCCAGTAACTGCTGTGAAAGCATGGCTAGACCAAAAGTTGACCACTATTGAAAAATGCCTCTCCCCCATATCTCTGCAACTCAGTGAATGCAGATTTTGCTTCCTTACTGCTTACATCCAATTAATTTGTAACTTGTCACCTATTAAAAATATCAGAGACATTAGCAAATGAACATTAACGCGTCCTGCCCGCCCTCCCAAACCCATAAGTGGACATTTCCTGCTTGTTGTTATGTCAGAGAGAGAAAAAGCCACAAGCCATGTCACAGCCATAGAAACCTGCGCCAGAAGTTACCTCTCTGAGCCATAACAATGTTCTAGATTGTTATGGACAGGGCAAGTGGGTTGCAAAATTAATCCAACAAAATGGATTGAGCAATTTGTATCATTGTACAAGATGTCCAGTGCTTAACATGCTGGGGTTGCTATCTAATTAATCATTAGCACTTGGTAATTAACTGCTGATTGTTAACAGGCCAGCCACTTCCCAAGTAGCCCCCCAGGGCCTGAGGTCACTCTGCAGGTACCCTGCCTCATTTTCCCTCTTCTTCAGCTCAGAGCCCCTTAAATCAAACAGCTCTTCTCTGGCTCAGTCACACCCCTCCCAACAAAAAGTATTCCCAAAATAAAGGTCTCAGATCTGCAGCATGTCCATACTACCCATCTTTCCCACCAGGGGCCTCCTGGGCCTTCTCTGCCTCCAGCCATCTCGCCGAAGACTTGGGTTTTCCTGCTTGAGTCTGCTCGCCCCCAGCAGCCATTCCCTGCTTTGGTCGGCCTACTCTTCGAGCTGGGAGGCTCTTCCAGCTCGAGGAGACAACCCTGAGCTAGCTCAGTCAGAGGTAGCATGCTAAAAATAGAGTGCAGTGGCAGTGGTGTGAGTGTGCGTGCGTGCACACACACACACACACACACAAAACTACTATCCCCTCCAGCTGCTGCAGCTATACTCTGTTTTTAGAATGCTAGCAGAGCTATGTCTCCTCCAGGTGGGAATTACAGCTCCAAGTGTGGACATATCCTAACTCCCTGAGCATCCCCTTGTCTGGTTGCTTTCTGCTGCTCTTTATAGGGGAATCAGCACCTCCAGACTCAGCTGGTTCTACCATACACACACCCCATTGCATCTGTAGTGGGCAGGCCTAATAGGATCAGGTTGGCTGGCAAAGGGGCAGGTCACTCCATTACATTGATAATTTAATCTTAATCACAAGTTTATTCGTCACACAATACATGTCGGGAGCACCTCTCACCAAAGGCATTCCATGTGATGAAACTTCTTTGGCTAACTGACTGTGGGGTGAGTGCAAAGGGCCAGCTCCCAGCCTACGTACTGCTTACGCTCTATTTGGAGGACTGAAGGGATGCTTTGGCGGTGCATAGGCGTTGCGATGGCTCCTTGCAGGGGTGTGTTTCACACTGTCTGAAGCCTCGTTTGTTAATATACTCTCATGCAGACGTGCAACATAAGTAGCACATTTGTGTGGGCTACTGCATTACATTTCAGCTCTGCAGTGCTAGGGGCGTAGTTCCAGGGCACAAGCCATCTTGTGAACATGCAAATTTTCACAGACAAGCCGGTCACCTAGTTCACATGCAACTTTGATTGCTCGACCACCTTTGAAGATGCAGCCAGCCACAAGGGCCTCTTGCCCTTTGCATTGAGAATAAAGCCATCCTTACAGACAGGGCCCTGCCTGCGCCTCGCAGGCGAGGCTCCCAGGGCGTTATGAAGCAGAGCGCCAGATGCCGATTGAAGCGCTATCTGTCGCTGTCAACATGAAGTTGTTTTTTTTTCTTTCAAAAGGAGAGAGATTCTAAGAAACCCGGACAACAAACTGCAGGCGGGGAAGCTGGAGCACAAAAGGACCTTTTACTTATCTCTGACCTTTCTGGCATGGACGTGTGTCGCAGGGCGTCCTCTGAGAGCTCCGATAATGCAGAAGCTGGGATGCATTGATTAGGCTTTGAAACTTCAGGCCACCATCTGCAAACATCTCCTAAAGACCCACACAGGAGTAATAAAATAAAGAACGGGAGAGGGAAAGAGAAGGCCAAATGCAAAGCTTTAGTAAAAGGACATTGCACAGGGGAGGTATACATTGGCTGTGGGCAGAATCCAGGGCATGGGGCACAGACATGGCTTTTCTGTGGCTGCTACTATAGGGTCATAGCAGCATCTGCAGCCCCTGCAAGTCTCTCATGTAAGTATCTGTGTAATTTGTTGAGCTATGGAAAAAGCAGTTGCAGATCTGACAGTGTGCAGGGGGCGTCGGGGGTTGTCTCTCTGAGCAGCCTGTAGCATCTTGCCTTCTTCCATATGTACACACCAGAATTGTGCCTCCCAGTTCATCTGCATTTCAGCCCTTGTGCATATGCAGGTGCCGTGTAGTTAACAGCCCATTCCCTGGCCAGTGTATCCATGCTATGACTTAGGGAAACCTGATGTCAGGGAGCTAGAGACAGAGAAGGTATGTTTGTGTCCAGCAGCCTCAATACAAAATCCCCTTTATATTCATCCCAGCCAAATCCTGTCTCTTCTGTACCACAAGGGACAGTATGTGGCACAGAGATAAACAAAGAGAGAGAGAGCAACAGATGGAATGTTTCTACTTTATTTTTAGGTAGAAAAATAAAACCCCTTCCCAGGGTCTTTGGAGAAAAACATCCTCTCTGAAGTTTTCTTGTTTTGCTGTGGGGTTTTTTGCACATGCTGTTTCCAGCTGTTGTTGAGGGATGGGCGGAGTCAGTGAAGGATCCTCTTTACAGATGTGAAGTTTGCTTAGAGCCCCACCCTGCCAGTTTGTCAAGTTGCAGTTTCAGTAGCCATGCAATGAGAGTGAGCTGAGGTCAGCCGAGGTGTGGCACTCGATTGTTATCTTTGTGGGGGTTGCAGGATTTTTTCCGCCCCGGCTTGTTTTTTCTTCCCTTTAGGCTCCAGTGACCCAGCTCTGATTTCCTTTTATACTCGTTAATTGCAATAACCCTCAGTCCCACACCTCACATGGTAATGAGCTTTTTCTTTATCACTGATATCAATCTCTTAGGGTGTGTCTCAGAACACATAGGCCTGGTCTAAAAAAGTTTTTACTGGATAACTATGTTGATGAAGGGTGTGGGTTTTTTTGCTGACATAGTTACGCTGGTAAAAGCCCTAGTGTGGATGCAGTTGTACTGGTACAAGGTGCTTTATACTGGGATATCTTCACTGAATCATGCATAAGGTATACCACTATAAACCCTTGCATACTGGTATAACTGCATCCATACTAGGGAAGTTTTGCCACGTTAACTATGCCGGCAAAACTTTTAAGTGTAGACAAGGTCAAAGGTTCTGTTCCCAGTTCTGCCACTGACCTGCTGTGTGACCTAAGCCAAGTCACTTCCCCTCTCTGTGCTTCAGTCTCTCCTCTGATCCTCCTCTGTGTTGTCTGTTTAGACTGTCAGTTCTTCAGGGCAGGGACTATGTCTTACTATGCCTGTGTACAGCATCTAACACAATGGGGCCATGAGCGTGGTTGGGGCCTCCAGGCACCACTGTAATACAAATAATAATAATAACTTATACTGATTATTTGTTAATTACTAGTTTACTTTCCACAAGCCTTATCTGAGCCATTCCATAGCAGAATATCGTTTTCATGGATAATTATTAGATCCTCTTGACCACAAGATTGATATGGTTTGATGAGATGAGAATCAATAATACTTTGGATTTTGGCTTTTATCTGAGGATTTTAAAACACTTGTAGCATCTTAGAGTGTTTTAACATATTAATTAATGCACACATAACCCTCCTGTGAGGTATGTACATATTAATCAGACAGATGGGGTAAGTAACTGCAATATGATTGGCTGGAATGCCATTGAGTTACACAAACTCACCCTGGTACAAGTGAGAGCAACTCATTGACTTCAGTGGAGATGTGTCTGCTTCCCGAGAGCTGAATTTTCACCATTACTGCCATTTTACATATGGTAAACTGAGGCATGCAGCAGTTACGTGACCTGCCCTAGGCTACAGAACAAGTCACCAGCAGAACTGGGAAAAGAACCCAGGAGTCCTGACTCCTAGTTTCTTGCTCTAACCACTAACCAACACTTCTTCCTTCTTCTATTGTGGACATAGATAGTTCCACTCTTGGAAATATTATTTATCAGGCACTCTCAGTGCTTCTTGTTCTCCCACTAGGAGGTTTGCTAAAGGAATTAGGAGTGTAGGAGGTGGGTCAGACCCGAAGTCCATCTAGTCCAATATCCTGTATCTGGCAGTGTCCAATACCAGGTACTTCAGAGGAATGTGTAAGAATCCCGCAATAAGCACCATGCTATAATCAGTCCCCACATGAGCACTCTCCCTAATTTTCTAATAGTTGGCGATTGGGTGAGCCCTGAAGCATGAGGTTTAATATCCCTTCTATAAAGCTTATAATTCATTATGATAACTCTGGAAATTCTTGGTATCCATATAAAAATGACCTGTGTCTCTTTATTAATCTTGCTTAGAAATTTCATCTTTTGGCCTCATAGGCTTGGAAGGAATCAGGGCTGGCTTTTCACTGTCAAATACACAGCATAGTTGTAGCCATGTTAACCACAGACATAATCTGTTGTTCTTTTGGGAAAGGACATCCAGGATCTCCTTATGAGACCCCGTGGAAGCTGCCATCAGAATTTGGGCAATAAAATTCTTTTATTGGACCACTCTATGTTGAATGGTCTCTTAGAATATGTGCTAACTACTTACACTAAATAATCTCTTCCACCCTGCCTTTAGCTGTGATGCTCGGAGTACCGTTCCCAGATCCGAGGAAGAGCTCGGTGTAAGCTGGAAAGCTTGTCTTTCTCACCAACAGAAGTTGGCCCAATAGAAGACGTTAACTCGCCCACTGTGTCTCTCCACTGTCAGATATGTAAAGGTCATGTTTAGGCTCATGCACTGAGAACGGCTAGGTGGGAATATTATTGCAATTGAATAGGAAATGGAAAACATTGCCCAGTTACTGTGTTTGTTCTCATTGGGGAGCCTTTACGACCTGCCCAGACCAAGCAGTTTGCTAATAATGCCCAGATCTACCTTTCTTTTCCTACAGACTCCAGCAAAGTGGGGATTCTGTGGAACAGAACGTCACTTGAGGGCCCAATCCTGCTTCCACTGAAGCTCGTTAGGAGTTTTGCTCCAATGGAAGCAAGATCAAGGCCTCGTGTCTTTAACTCTGCTTGGCCCATTAGCTTGTTAGCTTGATCCTTGCTTCTATATTAGGAAGTGCTCGTGGGCACTGTACGTACCAGAGGGGATTGATTGACTGACCCCCTCTTCCCCCAAGTAACGAAACATCTGTGTTTTGAACCGGGCACCAAGTGGTTACTGCACACGTGTGTGGCTCCTCGGCCACGGAGCGTGACCACAGGAAAAAGGCTCTGTCCAAAATAGCAAGTGAAGCATTGATGCCCTTCAGCAGAGCCAAGTGAGCCAACGGATTTCACCGGGGAGGCCCAGGCCTTGAGGCGGGGGGAGGGTTTTCTAGACTCAGTTTATTGCACAGCAATTTGCTACTGATGCAGAAAGAGTGTTTCCCTACGCGAGTGCAGTGGGAGGGCCTAATTCTCCTCTCGCTTACCCCAGTGCATCTCCATTGTCTTCAGTGGAGCTGCTCCTGATTTACAGTGTTGTAGGTGAGAGGAGAGTCAAGCCCAAAGAGCTGAGTTCTGAAAAGCTCCTTGAGCAACAGACTCCTCAGGAGCCCCCTATCTGGGGGTCACGCCTGCTCCCCTTGTCCCTCTGTATGCAACGGCCCCTAATCTCCAAAGCAGGGGCGCAAGATATTGAAGAAGTGATATGGGTTTGTTGAATGGCTTCTCTATCCATCCTCAAACTGCTTATATTCTCCTTTCCTCTCCTGTCTTTCCTTCCTCTCTGCAACAATCCATAATGCATCTTCCCTTGGCTAGAAAAGCAAGACAGGGCCTTGGGTCACTCCATAACTCCAGAGTAGCTGCCTGAGATGAGGCATGACAACCCTGTAACCCAGCCAGTCTCCCCCAATCCAACTGAGATCGGTCAGAGACTTGAATTTACCCCTGCAATAGCAGCAGATAATGCGACTGCCATTTCATATATTAGATTGGATCACTCAGACTCGTATTCAGAGACTGTCCCCACCTTCTGCATGAGTGGGTTTAAAACCCAGACAGAGGGCAACGCCACTCTTGCCCATACCAGAGAGGCTAGGTTGCTCAGTCTGGAAATCATTCTAGAATGTTTTGAGGCTAGTGCTGGTCACTTGGGGGCTAGTCTCCTCTGCTAAGACCGAAATCTTTCTTACACCTTTGTCCTTCCAAGGATCTGGTCAGGAATCTGGACGAGCTTTTCCCTAGATATTGCATCCATTACTAAATGATTAGCGCCTCAATTGTTCAGAAGTGTAATAAATAAACATAAAATAAAATTGTGAACCCACTTCTTCCCCCCTTTGAGAACAATGGGAGTTGCTGGATGTTGAGTTCCTTTAAAAACTCTAGCCCTTGGCCTAGCTTCTCTGTTCTACCTTCCCCCTTTTATCTCTCTTCCTCTTTTTACAAGTGTGTGCGTTTGTCTCTCCAATTTTTGGTTATCTGGCCGGGGTTTGGAAGTTAAAATCCTTTGTGCTGCTCCCTGGCTTGACATTTGCACCCAGATCCTTAGTATGAAAGACCCCAGTGCCTCTGACATGCTGTTGGAACCTGGTTGTGGGAAACAAAAATCTCTATTTCTGCTTTCCATCTTGTGGGCCATTCAGACTTCAGCCTGGGAAATGAAAGCTCCCTGCCGGGCCTGATGGGGCCATTTCCTCATGTCACTTCGCCAGCTGAGCCTCACACATTGGTTACCGAATGAGCGGAGCAATGCAATTCATCTCAGCAATGTGCTGAGTACTCTGCACGCTTTTTCTTTCACTCACTACCCATTGCATCTACCCACCCACTCAGTTTCTATCATTTGCCATAATGCACTGGATAATGTTCTATTCTTTCTCTCCCGTGAGCCATGCCCATGGCTTTGAATTGCTCTGGAGATCTTGGTACTGATTCAGAATCTGTCGTGGCTGATCCATTCAACTCAGTGGGCATCTTTCTGTTGACTTCAGTGGGCTTTGGATCAAGCCTGTTGGGAGGGAGGGGACACTTTTATTCTAACATAAAGCTCTTGGTAGGCCTGAAAAGCACCGTCCCTGCTGCCTGCGCTGAGGCTGTGTAGATAACCAGCAGCTCTGATGCTTGTGAAGGGTGGGAGTTCTGCGCTTATCACTGATTCAGGTCTGGACTCGGGCTGGCAAAGAGGACACAGGGCTGAGAGGCTTCCTTACCAGAGCAGCAGAGTGGGGGGCCAACAACCGTACTTTCCTTTTCAAAATGGTCCCCTTGGCTGAGCTATCATTTGCCCCGTAATGGGAAATTACCTGTATGGAACTAGAGTGACGGCTCAGCAGCTTTACAGCCTCAAATCAGACCAGTGGAAAACGTATGCAAATGATCATTGCCCGGAGTAGGGCATGGGACAGAGATCTGTGGTACAAACCCTGCATGAGGACTGAGCCCATGAGAACACGTCTGAGCGGGACCCTCCAGAATGATGCTGCCCCTGCCCTGCTCCCTCAGAGCACTGAGCTGTGATTCAGCTGCGATCTCGCCTGTTCACTGTTGCCTAGTGGTTAGAGCACTGGAGTGGGCTTCAAGAGACCTGGCTTCTAGTCTGGGCTCTGCTGCTGGGTGGTGTTAGCCTCGGTTTCCCCTTCTGTAAAATGGGGATAATCATACTGACCTCCTCTGGAAAGCGCTATCTAGGCGCAGAGGTGTGGTTATTACACTATCCTTTCCCCCCTAATACTTCTCACAGCTTCAGTAGCTGCAGCAATGGTGGGAACCCCACCGAAGACCAGTTGCCACTGGATGCCCATGTTTTAACCCCTGTGTTGCCTGGATTTGCTGTGGGTGACAGGCGAGCGCTAGCCGACACTAGGGTAGGGCTCCCACCACTGCTCCCACTGGTGGAGTTGCAGGGGTAGTAACAACAGAGACTTTTACTGGGAAAAAACTAATGTACAGCATGAAGTTCCCTAGATCATAGAATATCAGGGTTGGAAGGGACCTCAGGAGGTCATCTGGTCCCACCCCCTGCTCAAAGCAGGACCAATCCCCAATTTTTGCCCCAAATCCCTAAATGGCCCCCTCAAGGGTTGAGCTCACAACATTGGGTTAACAGGCCAATGTTCAAACCACTGAGCTATCCCTCCCCCCCCCAGAATATCAGGGTTGGAAGGGACCTCAAGAGGTCGTCTAGTCCAACCCTCTGCTCAAAGCAGGACCAAGCCCCAATTTCTGCCTCAGATCCCTAAATGGCCCCCTGAAGGATTGAACTCACAACCCTGGGTTTAGCAGGCCAATGCTCAAACCACTGAGCTATACTTCCCCCCTCCCCCCAGCTATACTTTCCCCCTCCCCCCTTATAAAACAAAGCACATCTTTGATTATCCTATTGGAGCGATCTGGTCAGCTGAGTCAAGGAGCCAGCCTGCCCAGCATGGTGCTCACTACTGCAGATGTTAGCACTTGTTTTGGGGACATGGTCTGTCAGTTCATCTTACAAATAAATATACTCTGCTACAAAAATAAATCAAGATGCACTCATGCCTATTCACAGGCACCTATGGGTTTGTCAGTTTACAGTGGGAAGGAAACTTGCCACTTAATTGCTACAGACAATATCCTGCTAGCAGCCCAACCTGCACGTCACAGTTCAGTGGATCTGATTCTCCATTGCCCCGGGGTAGTGTGGTCACATCAGAACGGTAGCATTTTACATCTTCTTTGCACTGGTGTAAATGACTAAAGAAGGTGTAGGGCAATGGAGAATCAGGCTCCCTGTGTGAAGCTCATTGCTGGGGGATGTAACAGGCAATCTTATGGGACATGGAAACTCAGAACAAGTATGCAGTGGTATGCTCCATACTAGATGAAATGGCTAATGTATAAGGCCGAATTATGGTGTCATTTGCACCGGTGTAAATCTGGAGTCTCTTCACTGAAGCTCTGCGCAGATGTAAGTGAGATGTGTGTATACATTCAGGGAGCTTATTTCATTAGCATGTTAATTAATGTAACAGCAGATTTATCTATAGGATTATATGTAATGACAAGAAATTTGCTAGTAGAGATGCATATATATTGTCTTTTATTGTGGATATCTTGGAAATTATAATGGAAAGTGATACAATGAAGTCTGCATTTGTAGGGAAGGGCATTCGTCTTATGGAATGTGGTCTAGGGTTTAGCGGAGGGGATTAGCATCAGAAGAGTCTAAGTTTCTATTCCCACCTATGCCGCTGACTCCTTGTGTGGCCTTGGACAAGTTACGTTGCTTCTCTGTGCCTCAGTTTCTCCATCTGTAAAATGGGGATATAATATCTACCTTGCAAAGGGTGTAGCGAGACTTAATTCACTAGTGTTTGTAAATCTTTGGATGGAAGGCATTAGAGAAGGGCCCAGTGATATTCCTCTCCCTTTGATCTGTGACAGGGGCTGTGTTTGAGCAGGGAGAGTTGGATGTGTCCCCTCACTTCACAGGGTCAGGATGGACGGGGAAGTACACAATGAGTAGTGGTTGGCAACCTGCTGCAGAACGGCAGGGTGACAGCAAAGCTATTGGGTGTTCCTTGGGACAGTCCCTTAGGTTTCAGACCTGCAAGTCTGCAGTGCACAGCACTTCCATGTATGCAAAGGTGGAGCAGTCACTAACCTTCATTCTGCTAGAGGAACTCTGATCTCCTCCGCTCCCAGGAAGAAGCTGACGTGGGGCTAAATATTGCATTGATTGATACCCTGTGAAACCTCACTGAAATCGGTGGGGTGTAAATCAGAGCTAAATCTGGACCCTCCAGTTCACACTCTTCCACTCTAGGAAGCCATTCCAGGGTCAACACAAGATTTTCCCTGTCAGTTACTCCGCGGGTGCACTGAGCGTAGCTAGCAAGCTTAGTGTAAAGGTTTATTGGCTGGAGGGCGTGGGATTTGCCTTTAGTTCAGATCGCCTGTAGTTGTTCTGTCCAGCCCCTGTTAATAAGGGATTAGCAGTCCCGGTGCTGTGCAGCTGGGAGAAAGGAGTAGGGCTCTTTCTTCCTGCCCTGCCCCCATCGCCTTGCAGCCACTACACACCTACACAGATACACACACAGAGCCACATCCACACCCCTCCCCTCCGTGAATAGCGTCCACACTAAAAGGCATGGAACCAAATCCAGACCAGATTCTTGGCTTCCTCTGAGTCCCACCCACTGACACCAGCTCTGAAGCTGGCCTGCAGTGCTCTGCTTAGTGTCAGGCTCTGAGTCCACTGGGACAGTGAGCAGCAGGGTAGGTTTAAATACAAGCTTTAATTTAAAAATATCATAATGTGTGGGTCTCGCAGTGTGGATATTTGCTTGGTTATTTGCCCTTTTCTCTCTTCAACTATTCTTCGCCATGGTTTATTACTATGGTACCATAAGTCCGTGATCCTGGTTCTTAGCACATGAGCCTCGGGAAAGGGGACATCCCTCCATCCACTGTCCAGCCCTGCTTTCCTTAGGGTAAAGGGATACATTCCTTGCACACCCTGACTCCTACATGCAGATATTTTTGTGGCAGAAGTTTGGATCTGAATCTGGGTCAGAACTTTTTGGCTGCTCCCCCCCAGTGTCTATAATGGATCAAAACTAAACACTATGACTAACACCTCCAAATCTGAGGAAGGTTCAGATCTAGATCTGGACTCTATGGCTTGGGCCCATCATTGAAATAAACACTTGGGGGCCAGTCCTGCCTTCTCCCCCGCAGCCTCAGAGTGTCCCCTAGCAGTTGAACCAATGAGGTTCTGTCACACAACATTGGGGAGGCAGGATTCCTGTGTTCTGCACTGGGGGAGGGGTTGAGCTCAGCTCTGGGGGGGTCCCAGTTACACTAATTCCAAAGGGACAGCTTGGGGCAGCGCTGGAGGATCCGTAGTTATGTGTATACTTGCATGGAGGAGGCACGTTGGGGGTGTAGAGTGCCCACCATCTCCTTAGGCTCTTGTAGAGCAGAACAGCACACAGCCTTGTAATGAGGCAGGGTAGTGTTGCCTTAGACTATAAACTGTTTGGGGTAGGGATGAATATGAATAAATATTTCAGTAATAATTCAGACTCCATTCATTTCTGTCACTTACAGTAGCTCTTTTCATTGGAGGATCTCAAAGCACTTTACAAAGGCAGGTAAGTGTCTTTACCCCCATTTTACAGATGGGGAAATCAAGGCACAAAGAGGGGAAATGATTTGTCCATGATCACACAGCAGAGCCAGGAACAGAACCCAGGCATCCTAACCACCAGCTTATTGCCCTATTGACTGGGCCACGCCATTTTATCAATGGCTGGATTGGCGAGTCAAGAGGCATTTTGCTGGCTTTGCCATGTAAACAAAAATAACATGTAGCCAAAAGTCATTTAAAAAAAAAAAGATTTAAAACATCCTGGACACAAAATATTGTGTGCAAATCTTGGGTAATGTGATCTACTTGGGGTGGGGGAAGGGAAGAAGAAGGAGTGACAAGGGAAGGGTGTGTTAAAAAATATATTTTATATGTAAAATTTACAAGCTCTTTTTTTTAATTTGCATGAACTGTAACCACAGATAATCCCCTAAAATTAACTAAATATAATCTCAATTTGGGGGCTTTCCAAGCCTCAGTTTGATTTCTGAAATTGGTTAGTTTCACTCAACTATCTTTCTTTCTTTCCCACTTGAATTTGGTTAGTTTCTAAAAGGCCTGGTTCAGAGACAAAACCAACCATTCACCAGGTGATGCCTGAGTTTTGTACATTTCTGAGTCAATGAAAATGCAATTTAATTTTAGATCGTGTTAGGAAAAGGGAAACAAATGCACAGAAACAGCTGCTAAAAGTGACAGATGAACAGCTAAAGGCAATAGGTACTGATGCTTTTTGTAAAGTCAGGTGAAGTGCTCATTGGACCAGATCCTCAACCGGCGTCCATCAGCACCATTTCTGCTGAAGTCACTGACTTCACTTGGAGTTACGAGTGCTCAACGTTTCTGAAAATCAGGCCCAACGTACCCCACAACTGAGACCCCCAAAATCAGTAGCCACTTTTGGAAATTTTGACCCAAGTGATTTGTACAAGGTCCTACAGCCAGTCGGTTGCAAAGCCCCATTATAGGGTAAAAATACAAGACATATGATTTCCCTCTTCGTAAGAGTGGTCACTTCCTATCGCTATTTAGGTCTGTTCTGCAAGCATCCCAAGGTATGTGTTTGTGTACAGACAGCCTTTGTACTGCTTTAACTATATTGGTTTAGAAACCGATATCGCTTGTGTGGACACAGCTATACCAGTATAAAGGTGTTATACTGATATAGATTATTCCCAGACTATTATGGTATTAGCACTCGTATACTGATATAATTACATCCACACTGGAATCTGTACCAATATAATTATAATGGGTGTAAAATCACATCCCTGACAGAAGTAGTTAATCAGCTGTGTGTCGACCAGACCAAAGAGAGAGCTGTCTTCTTCAGAGGGATTGTTCTACAACATGATGCAGTTAAGGATTGCTGACATTCGGTGTTCTGCTGCTCATCCTGATGATATCACCATGAAATAGTTACTTGTGCTCAAAAGTTTGACAAGGTCTGAGGAAATGGAGCATAATAGTTGCCATTATTAGGAAATAGCATTAGGACATACATCCCATGGGTCAAATCCTGCAATACTAGGCCAAACTCTCCTTGAAGTCTGTGGGAGTTTTTAATGAGGATGATTAAATTATGAGAAAGGACATCAAGGACCCCTTTAAGGGTTGTGTTTAAAGCATGGGACCAGGAGCCAGGACTTCTGGTTTGTACTTCTCACTGTACCAATGAATTGCTGTGTAACCTTAACCTTAACCTCTCTGTACCTTTAATTTTCCCCTCTGTAGAATGGGCATCATATGAGCCTACCGCAAGGGGTGAAGTGGGTCATGAAGTTTAGCTAATTAAGATTTGTAAAGTGCCTTGAGATCCTAAGATGAAAAGTATGCAGTATTATTATTAAACTCTCTCATGAAATATGTCTGTTTTTTAGTCTCATTTTGGGTATTTCCTACAGTAAATTTTATAGTTATTTGCTCATTCATGTGGGTTTGGTTTTCGGGACCTTCATGTACGTTAAGCAGTTTCACTATGACATCATTGACAATGCTTTAGTCAGGTCTGACAGAGAAGAAAGAGGATAGTCTCGTCCTGGGCAGTTCAAAGTTGAATGAATAGTGGCTGCAAAAGGCAAAGAGAGAAGGATGGAAGAGCTACCCCATCCTGTCTATGAACGAACATCATGGTGGTGCAAATCAGTGTAGCGCCATCAATGTCAATGGCACCAAAGTCAACTGACAGTCTGGCCCAAACTGGATCGGTTTATTTAACGAACAGCCTGACACATTTCTCCAGCCTTCTTCCTAATGGTGGTCAGAATGTGAATTTGGTACCCGCTGCCCCCTCCACAGAGATTCTGGCCCTGTAGCTTCAGTGCCCCTTTAAAAGCTCCTAGTGCTGGTGACTGTTCATACATCATCTGCATACCAAAAAAATGATCCCCCATGTGATTCAGCAAAGGAAAACATTGCTGGTTTGAGATCCAGGAGGTCTAGAAACCCTCAATTTTTTTTTTCTCTGAAGGAATTTCCTTTTTTTAACATTTCTGACTTCTCTACCACTGAAGCCAGGAAGTTGTCTATCCATGATCAACAGTGACCAGAATTTGGTTTTCCGGGAATGTACTCCCTTCCCTCCACACAAACTCTTGAAGTCTGTAATTTGCCTTTCTAGCCTGATAATGTGGCTGGCAGATGCATCAGTTTTGCCAAGTCATCATCTGGAAGGAACACTTTCTCTCTTATGCAACAGCCTTCATTTCCCCACTGCTCCCCCCACCCCACCCCAACTGCATTGACTCCAGCTTCAACATATTTCTAACAATCAGGCTGAGTTAAACCCACCCATGGGACACTAAGCAAACATGAGTGAGACCATTATGTCTGGTATATGACCTGAAACTTTCAATTTCAAAGGACATAGTCCAGAAAATGTAGGGACCAAGAACCCAGCGCTGTGGTTTCCCTTTGCTTGGCTAAAGAAAATAGCTGCTGTCTATTTTTACTGAAAATGTGGGATTTGAGGCCCTCCTCACTCTGTGTACAAAACAAAAGATGCCGCCAACAATAAAGGAATGGGGCGGGGGTCACCCTGGTTTAAATCCATCCGACTGGTCTACAGAAATGCTCTCAGGGATCCTTCAAATATTTCATGCCCACACAGCAGGAAGTGAAGGAAGGTGGAAGAAAGTTGTAATGGGAGGTATATTTTTGGAATGTCATATCACCTACTATATGCAGTGTAGTTGTAGCCGGGTCCGTCCCAGGATAGAGCTCTGTGTGGCTTGAAAGCTCGTCTCTCTCACCAGCAGAAGTTGGTCCAATAAAAGATATTACCTCACCCACCTTGTCTCTCTAATATCACCTACTGAAATTCCCCTTTTTCATTTTAGGACTGGAATAGAATCAATATAATTCCACATACTCTCGCCACTTTACTCCTCTTTTGTGCTATGTTGCTGTAAGATTTTGTGTGAGCATTGTGTAACACACCATACAATCAGTACCAAGATACTATGATAGTTATGATGATGGGATCATTAGAAATGGCATAGATAGATAGATAGATAGATCAATCTAATGCTTGGTCCCATATTCCTTGAAGTAAATGGACATTTTAAGTACTAGGGTGTGATTTATATCAAATCTGGCATGTACATGACCTTCATGTTTATGGAGATGTAAAATGAGAAGTATTTTGAACTCTGAAGCCTCAGATCAAAAAAGATTTTTTTCTCTTCAGGGTCAATGTTCCTGAACAGGGCAGATAAAGACTTTTGTCTTGTTTTGCTTATGCTCAAAAATCAACAAGTTTATAAAATGTGTTCGTTCTTGTTACTGTTTTCTTATAATGATTGAACATAGATTTTTAGAAGGTCAAGCAAAAGTATTAGATGCCTCAAAGTGGTAGTGAATACAACTTGGGAAGAGAGAAAGAATAAACTCAAAGATCTGGTTGGTCATTCAATCTCTAACTTCTTTGATCCTCCATTCTTTTAAGATGAAATGTTACACAAACATATTTCCAGGAGAATGGTCCTGGAATGCCTTATACTAATCTAGTGCCTGTACTACTGATCACAATCTCCACCTTAGATCCATGACACTTCATCCAACATGTCCGTGATATCGGTGTATTCAATTTCTCCTGAACATGGTGATTTACACAGCCTTTTTCCAAGCCTCCTAGTAGGGATTGCTTCAGATAAACTGAACTTTGGCCACCCCAGTGTAAATCCATGGGTCAGCTACCGCTCCTCAGCACCCCTAATGTGGTTTTAGCAGAGTAACACTGCAGCATAAAGCAAAGCGCCTTCTTTTGAGACATTTAACCCCAGGCTGGATAAAGCACTAGAAAATAGAGTCAGGAACAAATGAATGGAGTAGATGATCTAGAAAGTATTTTCCACCACTAACCTCTATGATTATATGATTAATCATCCAGCTTCCAACTGTTCCTACAGTTGCCATATTACAGCACTGTGGTAGTTTCAAAGTTCATCTGAGCTGGCCATTTCATTTTAATCCTTTCCCTTTCATATTCAGAACTTTCTCAAAATTTGACCTTTGGGGCTGAAATTTCTCATGCTCACTCTCAATCTGATGAAGATTTTAATTTTTTAATTCGAAAGCTTGAAGAAATTCCATTCAGCTCTTTTTCTAATTCTTTACGTGTGAAGGGAACATGTTTTCCATTTTAAATGATGCATTTTGACTTTCTTTGGAGCTCGGATAACTCAAAAACAGTTAAATCTTCACACTTGACATTTAGGTAATCTGGAAAGCGAGCTAATCTGTGTTAAATTTGAAAAAAAATGGTTTTAAAAGAAGAAGTTATGAACTTTTGAAAACCGTGTGTGAAAACCATGTGCTGAGCATATGCAGGGCTTTGATTTGAGTATGCAGAGACACGTAATAAAAGCTTTAAAAAAAAAAATCTCCCATCATTGCTAACACTAGTGCAGCTCCAACAGTGTTAGCAACATCAGGAACACTCATGTAGATAAGCCTGTTATTAATTATTATTATTTATTATTTGTATTATAGTAGCGTCTAGAGGTCCCAACAGAGATCAGGGGAGGACCCCATTGTGCTAGGCACTTTTACAAACACAGTGAGAGATAGCCCATGCCCTAAAGAGTCTCCAGTCTAAATAGGCAAGAGCTCAGGATAGTTTTCAAAAGTTCCGAATGTTATTTCAAAACCATTATTACATGCTGTTAAAAACACCAGTAGCTGCGGAAGCCTCGTCTACACAAGCTCCCAATGTTGCTATCTCCAGGGAAGCTGCACTAGTATTAGTAATAATGGGATAGGTTTTGGAGGAAGAAAGCCCAGTGCAGACATCCTTTCAACAGACTCACATCTGATTATTCTCAGAGCTTCCAGGAGTCCTAGATAAAAATAGCTGCAGAATTAAATATTGAAGAGACTGAAATAATCGATTAACAGAGCGGGCAATTGTTCTGCGACTTCCAGATTGTCCTGTTTTGAACCAGGGGAACCCATGCCCCATGAGGAATACTCATAATGTGCTCACGGATCTTGAAACTTGATGTGGTTTTAACACAACTGGATAACATTGGTGGTTGCACTGATGATAGCCAGATACTGTAGTAAAGTATTACTAATGCTAATAATAAATAACAACAACAAACAACCCCCCCTCATCTGGGTTTCCCCAGTCCAATCTTTCTTCTTTCTTTCTGTTATTTGGACTGTAAGCTCTTTGACTCAGGGCAATATTCAGTTGTGCCTTATGTACAGCACCCAGCACGTTATCTGAGGCAGCGTGACACTGATGGATTCCGTGCGATGTTTTGTCACCTAGCATCACTGCAGCATGATGAGGTATCGAAGCGATTGATGTCTCGATGCAGGATCTTCCTAGAGTGACCAGATGTCCCGATTTTATAGGGACAGTCCCGATATCCGAGGCTTTGTCTTATACATATTAGTCTGCAGAAGAGAAGAATGAGGGGGGATTTGATGGCTGCTTTCAACTAGCTGAAAGGGGGATTCCAAAGAGGATGGATCTAGACTGTTCTCAGTGGTGGCAGATGACAGAACAAGGAGTAATGGTCTCAAGTTGCAGTGGGGGAGGTTTAGGTTGGATATCAGGGACAACTTTTTCACTAGAAGGGTGGTGAAACACTGGAACGGGTTACCTAGGGTGGTGGTGGAATCTCCTTCCTTAGAGCTTTTTAAGGTCAGGCTTGACAAAGCCCTGGCTGGGATGATTTAGTTGGCGTTGGTCATGCTTTGAGCCGGGGGTTGGACTAGATGACCTCCTGAGGTCCCTTCCAACCCTGATATTCTATCATATAGGCGCATATTACCCCACACCGAACCCGATTTTTCACACTTGCTATCTAGTCACCCTAGGTGTTTGCAAGGCTGCCATGGGTGAGCTTGTGTCCAGTGGGTGGAGTGAAAAGTCGGTGCCTTTCCACTGGCTGGGGAGTAGCTGCAGTAAGTAGCAAGAGACCATGAAATCAGAGGGGAGGAGGGGATTTGGGGGGGGTGGGGGGGACATGGCTTTCCAGTGCAGTGGTTGCAAAAAGGAAAATTGTGGGAGGGGGAATCTCACTTTTTTCCCCCCCCCCAATCTAGAGCGTATGGGCGGGGACACAACCCCCTCTGCTGCAGCAGGGCAGCCGCCTAGCCCACCATGGGAGCCAGGGGGCTTCCACTCCGGGCCCCTCTCCTTTCCCCCTCCCCTCCGGCGGGGAGGGGCCCGCCCGCGGCCCCGCCCCTTCACTTCCCGACGTTCTAAAAACTGTTACCAGGGGCCCCGGCGCTGTCAGTGCGGCCGGGAGCGCGGGGCAAAGCGGCCGCTGGCTGGGGTCGGTGCTGCCTGCTCGCCCCGCTCCCCGGCTGGGAGCGCCCCCGCCTTGCCGCCGGCTCCCGCCCCTGCGAGCCGTGTCCCGGCTGCAGCCCCCCCCCCCAGTTCTCCCAGCGTCCCCCCGGGATCCAGGCCCATGGAGCTGCTGTGCGCGGAGGGCCCCCCGCGTGTGCCCAGGGCGGAGCGGGACCTCCAGCTGCTGCGGGACCGGCGGGTGCTGCAGAACCTGCTGAGCCAGGAGGAGCGCTATAGCCCCCGGGTCTCCTACTTCCACTGCGTGCAGAAGGAGATCAAGCCGTACATGCGGAAGATGCTGGCTTTTTGGATGCTGGAGGTACGGGACCCCCGGCCCCCCCCAAACCCGGGTCCTGCCTCCCCCCCCCCCCCACACACACCCTCCAAATCCAGCCAACACCTCCTTTGTCCCCACCGCAGACACCGGCTGCCCGGCTCCGGCAGGCGAGAGGGGCTGGGTGTGGGGGAGAGAGAGCCCCACCCCGATCTCACTGGAGCGTGAATGGAGGAGCGGATGTAGTGGGGTCACCTAGTGGTGGGGGCAATTGGGAGGGGAAAGATTTTTTTTTTTTTTGGGTGGGGAGGTCATTCGGTTTGGGGGATCTGTGTCAGTTGGGAGGGGGGAAGCTTGGGAGGGGTGCCTGGAGGGGGTCACTTGCTGCAGGATGAGCTCCAAAGGAGAGAGTCTGATGGGGCAGGGAGAGAGGCCTGTGGTTTGTGGGGGTTCAGTCTGTGGTGGGAGGGGTCTGGTGGCCAATCTTTTGCGGGGGGGGGATGGTTAGGCAGGGGGAATAGTGGGATAAGAGGGCATTTGAAAGAGGCCTCCCTCCCCCTGGTTTTTGTAGTGGTGATAGCCTCGGGGTGCTTGGGAGCATGATTTCCCCCTCTGCATATGGGGAATTGCAGCATTTCCTTCTGCGCCGAGAGGGCCACCCCCACCCAGACAGCATGCTCTCTTCCATGCCCTGACAGTGTGCGCTTTTTCCTCTAGGGTTCCCATCTGTCTTACCCCAGTCCCCAAAACTGTCAGTCTAGAGAGCTGGGGTTCCAATGCAGCTGTAAGAGAGAGCCTGGTTAGAAAAACATCACAACCTCCCACTCCGCTGAATTAAAAGGAATGCAATCCTCAGCATTAAACAACTTAATGAGGACAATATCTGAGATGTCTCTGTCTCTTTTCATAAATGATCAAGCAGTGAATAGTCTAGACTCAGAGGAAAATGAAATTACAGGAGGAAGAAACAGAATCTGGATTGAATTCAGTCTGTCGATCTCTCCACCCCACCGGCTGTCGCAACAAACTGCCCGTTTCCATTTTTAAGCACATGCCGATTCCAACTTTTTAAATTATCCTCTGTCTTAAATGTGCTTTCTGAGATAGTTACTTGACTAAAAGCTGCTCTGGGGCCTGATCCTGCAAGACCCTGAACTCAGTAGGAGTTGAAGGAGCCCAAAGTAAAGTTAGAAGCTGTATCACTGGGATTTCCTAGGGGTGCGGTTTAATAGGATTTGAGTTAAGACCAAATGTAGGTCATATTGCAGTCGGTGGCACAACTTCCATTGACTTCAGTGGCAGCCGGATTTAGTTCTAAACGCTAATCCTTCATTTTTTATTTTAAATGAGGGTGAGGGGGAATGCAGCCAAAATTAAATCTGTGAAATGAGAAGTGAGTCTATTTTTTTTTTTTTTTTAAAGGAGAAAGTCTCTGGCATGTGGTTTTATGTGGGTAGAGAGTACATAGGGAGGCAAAGTTACAGTTTGAAAGAGAAGGATGATCTTTGCTATAGCACAAGGGGAAACCTCAATATTTTTGTAGTTCTGTTAAAACAAGGAAATAAATATGGCCGGTGTATTAACAGCATACTTGAGGGACTAGAACAAGGGACTGAAATTCAGGACTCCTGGGTTCTGTGTATGCCTGTCATAAAAAGTGTGGTGTAGATAGAGGAGAGGAGCCAGGAGTTTGAACTCGGGTTCTATCCCTGGCCCTGCCAGTGACTCTTTTTGTGATGTTGGGCAAGTCACTTAGCCCAGAGTGTTCAAAAGTGGCCACTGATTCTTGGTGCCTCAGTTTTTGGGTGGCCAGCTGTAGCCACAGTGGGACTGATTTTTTTCAGAGGTGCTGAGCACCCCCATTCAAGGAGAGCAGAAAGTGATCAGCACATCTGGTCATTAAGACCTAGATGCTTGAAGTCGGGGAATCAGAAACAGAGGCACTCAAAATCAGTGGACATTTTAGAAGATTTTGGTCTTTAACCTCTCTGTGCTCCATTATACCCATTTTACTATTTTCCCTACCTCCCAGGGGAAGGTGAGGCGAGTTGTAGGACATTGGGCCAAATTCTCTGCTGGTGACGTGGTGGAGTTACACCAGCAGAGAATTTGGCTCTTAAGGCCAATAGTGCTTTGAGAGCACCAGACGAAAGGCTCCACAGAAGTGCCAAACTCCACAATAACTAGTAGTTTTGAAGTCCTGATATGGACAAGAACTGAGGAGTCCTGCATTTAAAACACTTCGTTTCTTCTGTTTGGCTTTCATCAGGTGTGTGAGGAGCAGAAGTGCGAAGAGGAGGTCTTCCCCTTGGCCATGAACTACGTGGATCGCTACCTGTCTTCGGTCCCTACTCGAAAAAGTCACTTGCAGCTTCTGGGGGCTGTCTGCATGCTCCTGGCTTCCAAGCTGCGAGAGACCATGCCCCTGACTGTGGAGAAACTCTGCATTTACACAGACAATTCCATCACACCACAGCAACTCTTGGTAACCTCCCCACGCTGCCTAATAGAGCCTTTCACCCCACTTCCCAGCTCTCTCATCCTCTACATGCTGCTGCTGCTTGGTGACATACCTGCCCTGTGGCTCCTTCTGTCTTCCTTCCCCTGTTTCCCCAAGTGCCTTCCCCCATGTTCTGCAAATAGCCTCTCTGCTTCCTTGCCCAAGTGGACACACTACGTTTTGGAGAGGTAGAACTGCACCCCTCACTTAGACCCGCCACCTCTGCCTCGGCCTCATGCAGCCCTGGTGTTACTCCCCATTGATTACTCTGATCAGCAGAATCATGACACTGAGGTTATACAAAACATTACCTGTGTTAAATACACATCCCCATCATTGAAATTCACTGTGTCCCATGTTGGGGCTTTAATAGCTCTGGATCAACAGTCCTGGAGAGATCAAAGGCCCTTATTCACAGAACAGGTACTGCAAAAGGCAGTGGATGGGGAAGGTCCTGTCAATATGCATATCTGCCCAAACCAGGAGGCACTTCATCTCTGGGGATGAGAGGGGAGTTGAGTTTCCATGTCCTCTCACCCTTGCTCTTTCTTCTGAGACTGCCCACAGGGGGGCCAGTTGTGATGGGGGGGCTTTTGTGACCTAGGTGCCTGCCCACCGGGAGACCACAGTCCTTGGTACTCAGAGACCAAGGTGGTAGGCGCTGTAGAGGGGGCTGGGTATGATTTAGGGGAAGTGTCATGGACTTGCTGCCATTTGGGATCGTGTGTGGGAGGACAGGAATAGTGCAATGGGAACGAAATGAAGCCATTTTTACAAGGTCTCAAGTGACACTAGGACTTATTCACTTAACTCCATTGCTGCCTGGGTGTCCCATGGGGTGGAGTCTTCTTGGTGGAGCTCAGTCAATGGGGGAGGAATGTGAAAGGGCTTCAGCCATGTTGGAACATGTGACCTTCAAGAGGGAACCACCACCTGACTTCAATGTAACAAACATCCCTTAGGACGGTTTGTCAAACAGAATTTCCTAGGGTTAGTCATCTGCTGGTTAGGTTATTTTTGAGGACTGGGGGTGGTGAGATGATGTAATAATGATTCGTCCCCGGGGTGGGGAGTGGACGCACTAAACTTTCAGGTGGGAGCTGATAGACATTTCTCGTTATTGGAGAACTTTTTTTATTATCATGCAAATGAGAATTGGGGGAAGTTCCCTTCACCTCCATGCGACTTCCCCTGAGATATATGGAGGATTGCTATTGCTTCGGTAACGCGGGTGGAGGATGCTCGCAACCAGAGTAGGTGGATTCTGCCATATGTGATGGCCAGGTACGGCTGTCCACAGGAGCTGCAGGTGCACATTGTGACTGTGGAGTTGGCCCCATGGTTGGAATGCAGCTCTTTGCCCGTGCTGCTGTAGAGGAGGGTCCTGCTGGGCATGAAAACTCTACTGTAAATAAATCTTCACCCCTTGCAGCACTTCCTGATTCTTGAATATATTCCATGTGTGTAAATCCCATGGATTATAGTGGGAGGTACGTGCCTGGAGTTCATTTCTGGATCAGCCTCCAAATTAGAGGCTGGTGTGTGTGTGTGGGCCTGTGGTGATGATGGGGATTGCCATCTGGCAGAGAGACAGATTCAGTTTCCATTCACACCTGGGCCTGCAAAGGTTGGGGCAGCTGCAGGGGCAGCAGGCCGAGCACCTGAGCAGGAGCGGGGGCACGAGTTATCTTCTGGGAGGGTGGGGTGCATTTAAAAGAAGAGCTGGGAAGGATGTTTTCCCCCATGCCCACAGGAGAGAATGGGATGGATAGGTCAAAATGCTCCGATTCCATGGCCTGTTTGCGTGTCTGGATTTAATGCTGGGGAAAGATGCCCAATTGCCAGTCCTGGAGACCGAAGGCGCTTCGGCTGCAGCAAGGCAAGCTTTCTCCCACATGTTGCTTCATCTCCATTTCTGACCCGAGCGCTGGGGCGGAGGTGGGGGTTTAGTCTTCATGGCCCAGGCAATCCTTTGTCTCTCTTCTGAGCCCACCGAGCAGTGGAAGCTAGGTAGTGTCCGTTGCAGTTATTTCTGTGATCGCTGAGAAATTTGGACTGATTGCCACCAGACACCAGTCTTGAACAATGTTCAGGTTGGTTCAGCTGCCTTGAAGTGCAAAATAAAATCATTTTGATTTTTGGCTGTGGGTTTGGGTTTTTTAAATGAAATTGTTCAGGCTTCGTGTGTAACAGGCATTACTCTTTGAAAGCTCAGTTAGGGAGGGCCAAAATGGCAGGTAGTTCTGGGCGTGCTTGGGCTGTGAAAGAGGCACCAAGCTTGAAGTTTTCCTTTCTTCTTAAACTGAAATGCTCAGGGCTCCACACCTGGAGCCATTTCAAGGGTTTGTAAGCAAGGAATCTTGGGTAAGATGTGCCTAAATACACACACACTCTCTCTCTCTTTTACACACACACACGCACACACACGGTTATATTGTCGGGGGAGAATAAGTAGTGGTACTCTGCCAGGTGCCTCCCACAACCCAAGCTCCGCCTATTTGTGACACCAAAATGAGACACCGCGCTCAGTGGATCGTGTGGCTCTTCATACGACTGTACCTCTCCTTTCTGTCTGTCATCTAAGTTCTTGTATTACCACTCATCGCCATAATATCAGAGTATTTCCTTTTGTGAAATAGTGAAGAGTGCTGACATTTACATTTTCACCAATAGGCTTCAGCATCAATGCCCAGCTGAGATGAGCAAGAACGGTTTCACCCTTGGCGCCAAGCATCCTGCCTTACGGTGCTAAAGATGGGCTTCTCATGCATGTGTCCGTGGCCAAAAGAGTGGAGCCCCCCACACACTAGCGTGGAGCTCCAGGGGCAGTTGTCTCTCTAGTAATTGGGGTTAACTTGTTTGTTTTCGGGGAGATTGAGCAGAAGGTGAGCTGCACTGTGGTTAGGGGCAGCAGGTAGACCAGAGCAGTTGCGGGCCTGGAGAAGGGCTTTGTCTTTGAAGGTCATTGGGAAAGAAGACAGCTGTAAGGCTGTGATCTGAAAGTCACACCAGTCCTGCTCTTGGTAAACTCTGTAGCCCAGCTGGGAACAGACGGTAGTATGACTTCCCACTCTTATCTCCTCTTACTGGGTCATAGGCTCCACGACCTAAGAAGGATTACAAACTCCCCAGGATAACCTTGGATGGAACTAGTGAGGTTTGCATTTGTGTTGGGATGTGACAGAGTTAATGCTCTGCTTACAAAACCAGAGAAAGCTGCTGCTTTCCTCCTGTGTGCTAATAATGTTATCGACTTCTCTTCTTTCACAACATTGCAGTGAGAGTGGGTAGGGAGGGGAAGGAGAGCTTCTTCATCACGGTTCGGACAATGGATACATCCTGGCCTCTTAGCACAAATCTGTGCTTCCGGCGCACTCTCCTGGGCTCCTGTAAGGGAAGCTGGCTCACTTTTCCAGCGGGTTCACTTCCTCCTCTTGGAGAGGATGCCTGGCTCAAGCTTGGAGTTCTAAAAAGGATAAATTAAAACAAAATCTTGATTAAGTTATTCTTGGCAGAAGGAAATGATGCAAATGAAGGACTTGTCCACTTGGAGGAAGTTGGGTTTCCGCCAAAGGGCGTTATCTAACCATCTTTCTTTTTTTCATTAAACCACAAGGCTAGAGGCTTTTCTTGCATGTGCAGGATGGTACTTAGCCACAAGATGGTTGGAGGGAGCAGCTATCGTCAGCAAGTCATACCGTCCATTGGCTTGGTAGGACCTGGTTCATTTATTAGCTGTCCTGTTATCTCGTCCTCTAAGAAACCCCCAGTCCCTAGGTATTGGAGACCATGGTAATAAAGAGATTATAGTTTTGGCTTCCAATAGAGTAATGGTGCTTCCTGGCATCTTGGTTGCCCTGAGGTTTCAGAGGCGTTAACGGTTTGTGCATAACCCATGTGCTCTTTGCAGGGCAGCAGAAGGGAGATGAGCATGAAGATGACTTGTGCTGCTGCAGCCCAAGGCAGTTTCACTTGGGCTGTTAGCCTGAAGCGCATGGTGTGGGAGGGAAGAAATTGCCAATGGGTTGCCAATGTCTTTGCCGTAAAGCTGGAGTCTTGCTTTTGTCCTGGCCATCCCAGCTCCTGCTGCTCCAGCCTTGCAAAATCAATGCAAGTGTCTCAAGCAAAAGACCTTACCGGCATCTCTGCTGATTCTCCAACGTAGGTGGCAGCATTGACTTTTCTTCCTCCTTCCCTCTTCCCAGAGTCCCATTCACTGATGCTTTTCTCCAGCTGCCATCTTCAAAGACCGCTCAGGACCTGCTATCTGGTATGGCACACTCCTGGGCTTTGACCTTAGTATGTCTGACTTCCTGACGGCAAGGCATTTGTGGTCAGAATTCAAACGGGCTCAGTACCCATTTAGGCATCAAAATAAGTGGCCAGATTTTCAGAAGAGCACAGCACATTGGGTGCAGAGCTCTTCTAAAAATCTGTCCCGTTCTCCAAGCTAAGCCCTTGAAAATACGGCCATTGCTGGGGGAGAGTTATTCTGTATAGCTCGAGTGCTCTAGAGACCTATGGAAAGGCAGGTTCCTCTCTTAGAGGAGCTTAGATTGAAGGGTCCAGTCCTGCAGGGTGCCAAGCATCCTCCACTTGAGCTCCCAAGCAGGAGGGTACCCTTAGACAGATAACACAATGAATCGTGCCAGCAGCCCATGGTAGGTAGAGATAGGGAAAGAGAGACAGCAGTAGACTGTGGGAAGTGATGACTGCTCTTGGCAGAGCATTTCCAAGGAAAGCAGATCAGGCAAGTTTTGCTTAATTCTTGGGTGCAACTGATGTGACCGTTCTGTTGGGGAGTTGGAGGGGGGCAGAAATTGTTCCAGCCTTTACTATACACTGGAGCCTGAGCTCCGATCCTTCACAGGAGACAGACACAAAGAGTTAACCCGAGTTTCCTATTTGCAAATGGACTTTCACGTGCTGCTCATTTCAGTAATTCTGCATCTGTTGCTAAGTAGGCTAGGTGACCAACTGCAGCTTTGGAGTCTCTTCCCACTCACTTCTTGAGTCAGCCGAACGAACGTAGAGGAAGGAGGTCGGAGCTGCTCAGATCTGCTGTTTCTAATGTAAAGTGCGGGTCTGCTGTGAAAAGTGAATTTACAGTGGCATCTTGCTGCTCATCAGCTCTGCTGACTGTAGTGACAAAAATTAGCATGAACTTCATCTCCCATTACTCCTGCAGAGCCAGCACAGTGATGGGAAAGTGAGCCGGCTTCCATTCCTCCTTGGGCGTCTTGAACAGAATTGCTTCCTAAAGTCCGGTCATTTAAACTAATGCAAACTCATCGAAGGCAGTGAGGTTGCACAGGTATTTCTGAGGGTAAAATTTGACCTGCAGCATCTTTATTGTGAATGAAGATCTACAAGAAGGAAAGGATCCAGCTTGACTCTCAGATCCAGGTTGAGTTTGCAGGGCTGCAAAACAGTAAAAACATCTTTATACACGTAAGCACTTGAGCTAGAAATCACTGAGACATATTAAACACAGGGTCCCTTGAGGCTGTGTTTCAGAGTAGAACCACATTTTGGTGTCATCTTGACAGGAGAAGGGGAGGTAACGCACAGTGGAAGCTGCATTACTAAAACCAGTACTGGATGCAGTGGGGAGAGATCAAGAGAGCAGATTTGCTGGTGAAGAACCTGATTGTGTGTGCTCTCCATGCATAGAAATCCCAGCCAAGTGGAGGGGTGTTCTGCAAACTGAGTATCCTGCAGGACTGGGACCTGACTTTCTCCCAGTACAGAGAAAATGCCGAGCTAGCTGGGAAGTGTTGATGGCTCTCCAGAGCGATGATAAACGCTGCAGTCTAAAGAAACAAAGGATAATTTCCTATTTTTAATTTTTTTTAACCATTCGGAGCAAGCCAATTAGATGCCAAGGAAACTCCAGGAAAAGGATGTTTGTGATCTTGAGAACACTGTCGCTTTGGTGTGCTGCTCTCCTCTCTGGTACAGCCTTTTGTTGTGCTTCTTCTAGTGATTAAGAAATTCTGACACGCAGTTCAAAGCTGGAAGCCAGGGAGGGAGGGTGGGGGGCAGAGAGAGTAGTGAGAAGTTTTTATTGGACAGGGTGGCGCAAAGCTTCCATGAGAATGATCCTTTGAGGTGCTGAGAATCTGTAGCTCCAAGACTGTTTTGAGCCTCCCTGCATACCCTGGGAAGAGCTGCTGCTTTGTCCTTCGTGAAAGGACAGATTGAGTCACCCAGACAGGTAATAAAACCAGATCAGTGTCAGTGCTGCAGGGGGGAAATAACCCTCCACACACTCTAAGCCTGGCCTGGTGTGTCCAGGGTGAGCTCCCATGGGCCGCCAGCTTTCTCAGCTGGGCTACAGTTTTTCCTTGTAGGTGAAAGGGGATGATCTCCTTCTGCCAAACATTTCCTGCAGTTGGGACAGGCTCCCTCTGTCTCTTGTTCGCGGTTGGTATGGCTTGTGTCTCTTCGGTGCTGGGTGGGAGGTCCCAGACTGACAACCTTTGAGGCTTCAGTCTCCTGTTAGTAGTCATAGAGTTTATGGCCAGAAGGGACCATTAGATCATCTAGTCTGACCTCCTGTGTAACACAGGCCAGAGAATTTCATCCAGTAACTCTTGTGGTAAGCCCAATAACTTGTTTGACTAAAGCATATCTTATTAGCCACAGAGCAAATCTGAGCAGTAGCCATGCTTGCTTTCCCATCAGTGCCCCAACCCCACAAAGAGGCCTTGGGCCTGACCTGGACAGTCTACATATCGGGGCAAAAGGGAGTGTTCGCTTCAGTACGTCAGCCTTCCCGGTGACATTGGCAACAAAGGGATTCGAACCCCGATTCCCAAAGACTTGGATTGAGCCCCGGCAAGCTCATTTCACACAGGCAGGCAGCCATCAGGAGGTAACAACTTTCAGTCAGGACTGCCCGAGGCTGTGTTCTAATTAGGAAGAGCTCTGCATCCCATTCCCGATCCCTGGGCTCTCCAGCAGAGGTCTGTTTCTGGGTCCTCTTGCTAGTCTTCTTCAGCAGCTCAGACTCCCCTGTCTGTAGCCAAGCCTGATGTCTGTTCTATATTCTCCTGTAATATGGTGCATCCCAAATGACCTTTTCCTGTGATCTTCAAGACGTGTGGTTTACAATCAGTCTTCTACTTGCTCCTTGCTTTTCCTCACTGCATTTAATTGAAGAGTGTATAGGTTGTTGGGTAGATGCTGTTCTTATGTGCTGCGAAGGTGGAAAGTAAGCTGGTCAGTATAAAAGACCAGGAAACCCATGTGGGGACGGGGACCCAACACCCTAAAACAACCCTGATTCTAGCAAAATGCCATCCACTGGCAGGAAACGGCCTTGCAACCACACAGTGATGATGCCATGCGTTCTGCCCAGTGGGCAATTCAAAACAGGTTGAGCAATGCTGTTGTTTAACAACTCAGAACTGGTACTGTTGTGTAAGGAGGAAAGGTGGGGTTTTTGGTTTTTTTTTTTTTTTTTTTTGCTTTTAAATAAGCTAAGCCAGATCCTTCTGAAAAATCAATCTCACTTCTTCAAAACTGCTTATCCTGGCAGAATTGGCTGCCCTGTCAGTTTCTCTGGGGGGGCAAAATCAACCCCGTAATCTTTTTCCATTTAAAGATAATGGGACTTCTGGTAATGGGAACTACACTCTGAAATCAAGTGACCTAGTTAAGGCCAAGTGATGTCAAGAGGTAGAGACACCACTTTATTTGTTGCACTTACATGGCCTCCATCCCGGTAATATCAGAGCGCTTCACACAAGCTTTAATATACCTGTCTTCACAACTCCCCTGTGGGGCTGGGCAGTGCTATTCTCCCCATTGTATAGGTCATCTTTCCTGTTGAGGTAGCCATGGAATGAAAGGGCTAGTTTTGTTTTGTTTTTTTGTTTTGTTTTTTAACAAAAGGAGGAAGTGACACCTATTGGCTACAGGAGATCCTGGATTCTATTCCTGGCTCTGCCACAGACTTGCTGTGTGATCTCGAGCAAGCCGCTTGACCTCTTTGTGCCTCACTTTCCCCCTCTGAAGTGGGAATAAGGCTCAGGGGGCTCTTTGGAAGCTCCATTGGCATGATCCTGAGAGAGGGCGAGCAGCTGCCACTCCAGCTGAAATCAACGGGCGTGCTAGGGCATGGCACCTCTAGGGATCAAGCCCAGAGTCCATACAGTGCTTTGAGCTCACCTTCTGGAAGGAGCTATAGAAATGCTTCAGGCTCGTGTTCGAAAGGGTCCCTGTCATTCTGTCTGTTTTCTAGTCCTTCCATGTTTAAAAGTTGCTCTTGCAGCAGACTCTGTCATCCCGCCTCACGCTGGGGTCTCACCAGGTCTTTCGAGCCAAGTTGGGTCAAGTTTGTTGGACAAGAGACCCTTCTGGAAAGGTGTTGAAGGAAGTGGGGTGGTGACTGGGTTGTGCTCTTCTTTACGAGTTGGTAGTGAGCCAGTGACCCAGCCTGGTGCTAGGGGGCATGGTACTGTTGGAGGTGATGTAAGTAGGCATCCTGACCGTTTGTTGTCACTAAAGACCCCAGTGCCCTGTTCCCCAGTAATACTGGATACTAAGCTTGGCATTGTAGCCAAATTCGAACGTAATCCCCCAGTTAAACATCCCTATAGATGCCGTTGGAAAAGTTACTCTTCCTTTTCTAAAACAAGGAATGCATCACATAGTGTCGCGGTTGTAGAATGGCTTCAGTGCTCCAACCTAGAGGTGGCTGCATTTCATTAGTCCGTGAAGCAGTCAGTATAGACGGTCCAACGATAAAGTGGTTAGAGATAGAGGGTATTAAGGTTCATGCTCCAGGGTGAATTCTGTGATTTTTTTTTTACTCTGGCAGACACCTATTACCATCAGTGGGAGGTTAGGTTGAGTGAGGACTGTGCAATTTGGCCCGTAGGTGGGCTTGGTTTAGCTGCACACTCATTCTGTGCCTCGCTGTTGTAAGCATTTAAACTGCATCCACTGCTGGAATATTCAGGGCCGTCCCTTGTAAACTGTGAGCTTTCTTAGGTGCAGAACTCATCCGTGCCTGATAGCCCCTTCGGGCTGCACAGTCATAAGCCAGGGGCGTCTCCAGCAAGCACAGAGGAGGTGTACCCATCTCTGTTCCCCTACTTCAGGGAGACATTTTGGGAGCGGAGAGGGGGAGTGGCCAGGGGGTGCCTACACCCTGCTTATTCTGCACTGTCCCAGAGGGGTTATTGCAGCAGGTTTGCAAGTTAAGGAAGCCTTTAGCGCTAGTTAAATAGAGGAGAGGCCTGTTGCTTCCTCTCTTGATCCCTACGCAAGGCTGTGCATCAGTGCAGGCATGGATTTGTCCCCCAGTCAGACTGGGCGGAGATGAGTCCCCTGGCAGGAACTTTGCTTCCCCTCTTTCTGTCCTGCCTCACAGCACTGCAGCATGGATGGTGTGCCGCAGGGCTGGCTCCTCCCCAAGCACCGTGCTCTCACGCTCTTGGCTCTCGCTAACTCTCTCTGTAGCAAAGCGCTTTCTGTACAGAAAAGTCTGACCTGTTTGTGTAACGCTCGCTCTGTCCCCTGCTCAGGACTGTGAGGTTCTCGTCCTTGAGAAGCTAAAGTGGGACCTGGTGTCGGTGATAGCGAATGACTTCTTGGTTCACATCCTCCATCGGCTCCCGCTGCCCAGGGAAAAGGTAGAGCTGGTGAAGAAGCACGCACAGACCTTCATCGCCTTGTGTGCCACAGGTACGGGGCTGCTTGTCGTGCTGGGGGCAGCAGCGCTGTCTCATTGGGACCGGCCAGGCTAGAGCAAGCAACGAGGGCGGGCTGGTGGCTACATCGCAGGACTGGGAGCCAGGGAACCTGGTTCTGTTTCCTGCGTCTGCCATTCTGACTTGCTGAGCAAGTCACTTGGGGCCTGATTTCCAGAGAGGCTCAGCACCCACATCTGCTGGGGAAATCAAGGCCCTTAACCTCTCAGTGAGTTCATCTCCCGGTCTGAAAAACTGGGGATGATAATACATGGGGTTGCAAGGCTGAGCGCACTAATGTTTGTAAACTGCCTCAAGACCCTTGGCTGGAAGCCGCCACAGAAGGGCAAAGCCCCAATATGAATATTATTACAATGGCTAAAGCCTGGCATGGTGCAGTCAGCTGTCTGCTAAAGTTACCATTTTGCCTGTGGTCAGCGTCCGCTCTAACCACCCAGCTGGGCCTCTCAAGTGGCGAGAACGGCACAAACACGCCACTCCTGAGCGTCCCCCACCACCTGGCCCCTTGGCTCTAGGCCAGAGTTTTAATGTCAGATTCCAAAAGTTAGAGATGGCAAAGGCTTGTTGGGGTTTCCCAGGCCAGTGCAGCATCACTCCCTTCTGGGTGCTCTCCAGTCTAGATCTAACCACCCAAGCAATGCGGTTTCCAGCACTTCCCCTGCAGAGCTGAGATCGCAGTGCATTCCTGACATTCAGGCTACGCTTTCCTTTGCTTAGGGCTTGTCTACACGGAGTCTTACTCCAGAATAGCTATAGCACTTTAATTCACACCCGACCTTATTGTGGAATAACTTCCCTGTGTAGACAAGCCCTTAGTTCTACCCCTTGTTTCCTAGTCCTATCTACTGCACCACTGTAAGCCATGCCTCTTCCTGTCTTGGACTGCGCCACTCGTTAGTTTGACAAGGTTGCTGCAGGACGCAGCCACATTCACGAGGATCCTTGCTAACGCTCCTTACTCCGTTCCCTGCCTGGGTTTGTAGATTACACCTTTGCTATGTACCCTCCGTCCATGATTGCAACGGGCAGCATTGGCGCAGCGATTCACGGCCTGTCTGTCTCGGCTAACTCTTTCTCCGGCGAGGCACTCACGGAGCTGCTGGCCAGCATTACTGGCACAGAGGTGGTAAGTACTGGTTTGGGGGAAGTGCGGCACAGAGGTCTGGGAGTCAGGGGACTGAGGATTCGGTTACTGCATTCACTGCGTGTCCTTGGGCATTTCAGTTCCCCTCTCTGTGCCTGAGTTTCCTCATCTGTAAAATGGACACCAGAATGCTGCTCGCCCACCTATGTAAAGGGCCTGGGGATTATTAGCTGGAAGGTGTTTTATAATGCAAAATAGTATTTATTATCTCTGCCCAGGCACTGCCAAGCTGATCAGACCACTGGATGTTGCTGTTCTGGGATGGGGAGACCACCAGGACTCTGTTTGGGGGTAAAGAGTTGGAATCTAAGAAGGCAGCACGGGGGCTAAGCGATTATGCCAAGGAAAGTCTGTCACCTTCACCCTGTTGGGGAGTTGGATTAAGCTAGATCTAGAGGGTCCCAAGGCATTTGTGCTTATTCCTAGCCTCCCAGCAGAGGTGCATGGGCTGCGGCTTAAGGCAGAGGAGAGGCTGCATACATACGTTGGGGAGAGAAACCTGTGTCATCAGGAATGGCCAGGCAGGGATGGGAGAAGTAGCTGCTCAAGCCACGAACTGTTACAGGGCTTCAGTGCCCAGGCCTGAAGTCTCATTCTGCAGGGAGGGAGGGATAGTTCTCTTTCTCACAGTCAGGTTTGGGGTCTAGGTCTCTTTTATTCTCAAGCTTCAGATATAGGGGTTGCTGCCCGCCCCCCATAAGTGACCTTCAAAGTAGAGAAGGGACAGGGCTTGGCCGTAATGGAGCGGAATGGGATTCTTCACTGAGGCTGCTGGACACAGGCAGACCCTGTGGTTCTCTCTAGCTCCCAGACTAACTTGGTCTATGCTGCCTAGTGTCCTCACGCCAGGTCTCCCTTCGTCCTGGCCTGGACTAAGCAGTCATGGAAGGGATGCTGACTACACTATACCACCCAAATGTCCAGACTGTGGTAACCCTTTGAGTGTTTTTGTTTTTGGAGTCCCCAGTCTCTCCCCGAGCATCTGGTTTCCCCTCCTTCAGGGCTGCTTCAGCCTCCCACCGTCTGCTCCTTCTCTCCCTGCTGCCGGAATTACAATGCTGGGAGGGGCGGCAGTGTGGCCTCCTGCAGACTGCTGTATATGGCTGCCATCTCGTCAGCCCCATCCTCTCCTCCCCAGCTGCTGTCCTTAGACTGAACGTATCTTCTCCACGCACCATGTTGGTTCAGAAAACTGTGGCTGAAGCTAGGCAGAGACTGGCTTTTTGGCCTGAGTCTGTACAACGCCTAGCACAGTGTGGGCCAGGGCCGTGACCGGGGCACCAAGATGCTACCATAATACAAATAATTAGTAATACAAATAGTGCTGGCCCTTGCCATGGCTAGGTAGGCGCAAGAGGCTGTGAATCTTCACTGGCCAGCGGTCACTGGCAGGGATGCCCTGGGAGGAAGCGTTAAAGATGCCGCTCCTCTCCTGCCTTTTCCAGAGCATAACTACGCTAGCCCGAGGTACTACTCCAGTTCATAGCATGCAACAGGGTGCGTGGCTGCTGCGTGCCGAGGTCTGTTCCCCCACTACCCGGTCGTACGATGGCCCGGATCGCTTTCTCCTTTTGTCCCGCGTGATGGGGGGCGTGCAGGAAGCCTTTGAAAAGCAGGCACAAAGGGAGGCACCCGCTCACCTGAGCGGACAGGTGTTAACGGGATTGGGTTGACGGTGCTGGGGGAAAACAGGCTCGGCAGCTGCTAACCTTGCCCAGTGTCCGATTGCTGCTGCTCTAAGCGTGGGGGGGTAGGGAGCCAGAAGCGGCTTGCCATTCCGGGACTCGTGATCAAAGGCGGATGCGCAAGGAGCCGTAAGGCAGGAGTGAGGGGAACTCGACCCTCAGCACCATGTGGGAGGCTTGAACTAGGATGGTTCAGTTCCCTGTCTTCAGTCATCCCTTGCTCTGAGCACTGGACCTCGGGAGCCCCTTTGATCTCGGCGTCTGCCCAGGCACAGAATGCTTGAACTCTGGCGTGGAGTTCGCTACCCTCCCCCAATAGCCGCTCTGGGGAATTGGGAGGTTTGGGGCTGTACTGGAGCTGGGAGAGGGATAATCACAGCCTAGCATTGTCAGAGGAGGGCTGGGGGGGGGGGGCTCACTTTATTTGCTTAGCGGTTTTTGTTTGAGCCTTTAAAAAGTAACTTTGAATTGCCTGCAGCCAGCTGCTCGCAAGCTGCTTCAGTGAATGGGGCAGCGGCTGAATGCTGCCCTGGGAGCAGAGTTAATTGGAGCTGGCGGAGGAGAACAGGTGGGAAGCAGGGAAGATTTCAAAGGCCTGCGAGGGGGAACACAAAGGAAAGATTAGAGGGCACTGGAGTCGCCGAGACCCAGAGCTGTTACTAGGCTGCCTCCCCTTATGTAACCCCATCGGCGTGTGCGCTCAGTGCAGTCTTTTCTCCCAACCCCCTCCCCGTTTCCTTCGGCTTCACTCCAACTTCTTCATGCCAGTCCTGTCTTCAGGGCCCATCTCCTGAGCTTCGGCTGTTGTTGTTTATTCTTTGTATTACTGCAGTACCTAGAAGCCCCCTTCCTGGACTAAGACCCCATTGTGCTAGGTGCTGTACAGACAGAGCAAAAAGTCGGTCTCTATCCCAAGAGACAGCCATGTCCTCTCTAGCTGCAGTAACCTTTCTTCCACTGGAGTTCTAGTGGGTGGAGCATGGGGGAAGGATTCCAAGCTTGGGTTCCTGGGCCCCAACTCCGCCATTGATTCAGTCCATGAGCTTGACCAGGTCTCTTCCCCTTCCCGTGACTCAGCGTCTCCACTGCTTAAATAGAGGATGGTGATAACCTCCTTCCCTGAGCCCTTGAGGCTTAATTCATGAATGCTGGCAGTGGTGCAGGGGCATTAAGGACATGCAAGGACTTAGCATTTTGCAGGCTGCGCTGCATTGCTCTGTTCTGCCTCTGCTACCAGGCTGATAAATTCCTGCCAGGGGTATCTGGGCCGTAAGGACTCAGGGCCTCAAGCATCGAACAGGTTCGTTAATCCTTAATGGTTTTATCTTTAGCGTATGATCACCGAGGGATTAGATGCTGCCCGTTTACTACTTAACAAGTCTTTGCTGTCTGATAAACGTGCCCCATCCAAGGTTTGAATAGGAGGGTGCAGCATTAACCTGCCTGTCTCCCTGGGGATAGAGTCCTCCTCCCGCTTTCCTGTAAGGCATGGGACCATACCTCATTTTTTAAAGAGGCATCTGGTGGAAGGTGACAGCCCTAGATTCTGGGCTCCTTTATACAACAAGTATTGCAGGGGCAAGGGGCAGGGCAAGCATCCCACAGCATACTCGGCCAGTGTGCAAGGCCCCTCCAGAGAGCCAGAGGAGAGCTCCCTCTCGATGCCTAGACAGTCCATAGTATCTCTGCCGAAATCACCCGCAACGGGCAGGTTGCAGTGGTGGCTTTTATGAGACACAGACCTCTGTCTCGGTTCCTAGTAGACCTAGCTGCTGAATTCAGAGAGGCCATCCAACAGTGGCAGCTTCTGGTTACTGCTGACCTGGGCTGAACTCTAACCAGGGTCTCCTTGTCTATCCCCTGCCCCTGCAGCCCATAGACATGGCCTGCCAGCTGTCCTCTCTCCTTCTCCTGCCCTGGGTCTAACCCAGCAGGGAACTGGCCAAGAGGGGGTTTAGAATGGCTGTTGCTGGGGCCCCGTGTACAGCTCTTTTCGCCTCGTTGCTGCGGGTAGAAGGCTAGAGGCTACGCTTACTGGAAATGACTTGGGGAAGGGGAGGTGGGTGTTGCTATTTTTGCTTGCCACATCCTCTGTCAGTTTCTAAGAACCAGTTGTGGATTCCTGGTAAGAGGTTCTATGTGTGACACAATCCTGTGAACAGAGACGGCCCAGAGTCCAGCCGGGCTCTGGCCAGAACCCCAGCCCTCGCATGTGCAAAATGCCACCATCCCTCATCAGAAACTGGGGGCAGAGGGCAACCTCTGCCCTTTATAGATGCAGGAGGTCCCAGACTCCGCTGCATCTTGTGCAGCACTCTGGTGAGTCACTGCAATCTAGTGTTAAACTGGAGGAGTTTCCTCACCCTGCAGAGGCTCTAGGGAGATTGTCTTCCATACTTGCCGGGCTCTGCTAATTAAAATCATTCTTGCTTCAATGTTTCCCTGAGGCTGGGCATTTCCCTTGCACCAAGCAATGCACTGGACCCAGGATCCTGCACAGTGTTGCTAGGAGACGCAGTATTGGGCTCCCAGTGCATGAAGAATCTAGGGAAAACGAGATGAAGCTCTCTGATGGTATAGAAAGTGTAAGAGCCTAGTGAGGAACATACTTCGTCATGTACATGTACCTGCATCCTAAACGTGTTAATGTCCTCTGCAAAAACTGAGAGCTTTGCATGAGACCCTTGGATTGGGATAGCTGACTGGAGTCTGAGAAGTCTGGGTCTAGCTTTCACAGAAGGAAGGCGTGGAGTTAAGTTGAAAACTGTTCCCAAGTGTTCCTCACTTTACTAATTTCCCCCACACAGCACAGCTTGGTCCTCTGTCCGAAATGAAGGACCAAAAACTGGGGGTTTAATTTAACTCCCCAGAAGGTGCCAGATACCACGGTGATTCGGGGCTCTACAAGAACTTAGGCAGCCCGGTCAGAGACTGGGAGCTCTGAAGGAGGACAAATGGGAGAGAGAGCGAATATGTGTGCACCTGCTGGAAGGCCCAGGTGACTAAAGAAACAAGCTTCTCTTGGAAGTACTGAAAAACTTCTCTGCGCGTTTAGGCTAATGTGTATGCAGTCTGACACAGGTCCTTGCTCCGTGTTATTAATATAGGTAAATAACAGTGCAGAAGCTGTTTACTTCCATTGAGAGAGGAAACAAACGTAGGAAAAGCCATGATATTGTGGAGCTGAAGAAGGGGTCATGTCTAGGGAAATTACCTTTCCAACCTCTCCTAATGCTCCAGAACAACCTGCACCCCTCCGCAGGGACCTTCATGAGAATCCAGTAGAGTGGGGAGAAGAGGTGGAGTCATTGCAGAGCATTGCCTTAGAAGGGGCTTAAAGAATAAACTCAGATAAAAAAAATTGGAGACGCTGTGTCTAGGACTAAGCCCCGTCCAGCCATCTAGATGCTCGGGCGTGGAAATATAGCCCTGCACCTGTTTAGAGACATCAGCAGGGCTCTCTGATTTCCGAGAGGCAGAGTGGAATTGAAGCCTCTGGTCTTGTTTCTTTCCTCTCTCGCAGGATTGCCTGAAAGCGTGTCAGGAGCAGATTGAGGCAGCCTTAGCCGAGAGCCTGAAACAGGCTTCCCAACCCCAGCAGGAATACAGCTCCAGCAAGACTCCAGACTACCCGGCCAACCAGGACGTCAGCATGACCAGCACGCCTACAGACGTCACAGACATCAACCTGTGATGAACCCCCCTTCCCCATAGTCACCCAGCCCCATGAGAACAGGACCTCACACTGGAAGGGGAGAGACCTTGTGGAACCTGCTGCCCACTAATTCTGTCCGTCTGAAACACACCAGGGACTCGGTCCACTCACCTGAGAGGCAGCAAGGACCCATCAGCTGTCCACCCATCAGCCCAGTAACATCAGAGGTGGGGGTGAGAGGATAGGTGGTGATGACCTCTCAAGAGGAGGCTCAAGCAGGTCGGCATCTGGCAGTAGTTTGCTGTCCACACTGTTAACCTGCCTCACCAGATGGGGGAGGGGACTTTTTGTGGTGGGCAGGGGTTAAAATATATCTGGGGAGGGGGTGAAAGAGCCTAATTTCAGTTTTAAAGAGTTTTTCAGTTTGTTTGTCTGAAACATAGTTGGTGCACCATTGCCGTTTGCTGTCTCCTAGGGAACCTTGGCCTCAACCTCAGTCCCTAGTACAACATGGTGGCTTGGTTTGGGGCTGAGAAGATGGGTTGAGGGGGAGCCACATGGAGGAAAAGAAGAGGAGTGGGTGAATCCATCTCCTCACTGCTCAACACCAGGCTGGTTGGGTTTCTCCTCCTGGCAGGGAATAGCAGGGTTGCTTCTGTCATTGTTAACAGGGAGAAAAAGGGTCTGGCTTTTTGTTTTTTGTGCTTGCTTTGTGCAAGTGCTCCCTGATTTGGGGATAAGTCTTAAGAGCTGGTACCTGGGAAGAAGGAGACCTTTAGTGTGAGGCTCACTGGGTGCAGGATTGGAATTGTACTCACTGCACGTGAACTACCTTAAACCACCTTTGCTTTCCGCCATTCTCCCAAGAGGTGTTAACCAATTGCTTAGACAGAGGAAGAAGAAATGGAAGATGATTTGCAACTTCCTGGCAGGAAACTGAGGTGTATTCCCCCCCGCCTTCCCAAACAGTGCCTTTAGCATCCTTCCACATACCTCCATCAATTCGCTGTGCCACCAGGGCTCCCACGGGGAGATGAGTTAGTTCAGACACCACTCTTATTTTTAAGTATATACTGAATGTGCTGCTATAGTCCTAAATTTCTATGAACTCCTCCAGAAGGTCTCAAATCCAACTGGAAAAATAAAAAGCAGGAGGGTGAGGGCAAGAGAGGGGGCAAATACAGAGTGTTTTTATAGATCACACACACACACCACACACACAAAATAGGCCATCAATACTTCCAAGCACTTATGGACGGAGAAAAGATTTTTGTTGTTGTTGTTGTTCCTGTTTTAGTTTTTTAAAAAGTTTTAAAAAAATGCTGCTTTGATCAGAGAGACTTTTACAGATTACTATTTTATTAAAGGGCAGAAGCCAGCTGGACTCTTGTCCGCTAGGATGGGAGGTAGACACTGCTGCTTACGTTGATTTCTGGGCACTGATGGTGTGTTACTCTGTGACTATGTCGCCCTCCAGGGAGGAGAGGGGGGAAAAACTCCCTCCTAGGCTGCCACTGGAAACAGTCTTGTTTGTCAGGCTGCTTTTTCCTTCCACCCGTCCTCCCATTGTGCTTAGCCTGATTTGCCAAAAAGGAAAGCTGTCTGCCACTGACTTCTGCTAGCTATTAAAGTTAGGAGGGGATAGAAATTACATGATGGTTGGGGGCTGTTTGTATAAAAGGAAAAATATATATATATATATTAATGAGTTAATTTAAAAATAAAATTGTTTGAACTATCCATCTGTAGCAATCCCAGTGCTGGGAAAACCAGATGAGAGCATATGATGTTGCAATAAAATAATTTTTAAAAAAAGTTAAAGCATCTGAATTTTCCCGAGTCAGATTATATCTCTCTTTTTTGAGTGCCTGAGCGGGGCATGGCCCTGTATACAAAGAGATCTCTTTAGCCAGGTTCTTACACTCCGAACAGCAACAAAAACAATAGCTGTCTCTTCCTTTCTAATCCCTAGCCCAGAATTTACAGCCCAACCCAATGCAGGTGACGTTGTTCAGACAGACATGGCTCACAGGTGAGGGATCCAGAGTTTGACTGATTCCTCAGCTGTGGGCTAATTTGCCATGTCATTGTCCATGAAGTGCATTGTTCCTGAAGGACACTGGGGAGGAAGCGAGTTTGAAGGAGGGAGCGCAAAGTATCAGTAGGGCTCACATGGGAGAAGGTATAAAGAAGAGGTGGGGAGGAGCCAAAGAGGATGGTGAAGGGAAAAGCATACACTGGATTAGGAGAAAAACTGGAGGATGGGGTGGAAATGGGCAAGGCCTTGAGGCTGAGAATCTAATGCAGGTAAGAGGGAAGTTGGGTTAGGGGGAAGATTTCAGTGGGATGTCCTGGACAGTAGCAGCGTGGATGATGGCAAGGTGAAAAAAAATCAACCGGCCTTAAACTCACTTGAGATGTGGCTCAACTAAACCAGAAATGTATATTAGAGAAAGACACTCCCCTACCCCATGATCAGAACCCCAGCAATAGGCCCTAGCGGGAGTACCTGAATATACCCAGGACTTGGGCACTCCAGTAACTGGGGTCCTTAATAACATGCAGGCTTCCACCCTTCTACAGCCTGGGGCAAATTTTGTGTAGTACCTTATTACTTGCTTTGTTGATGCACCTGTCAGAGGCTAGGTTATGGTGTGGAGGTGGTTGGATGAACACAGTGCTCCAGCTTGAAAGTGGGACAGAGCTCAAGGTAGAAATATATATTTAAAAGCTTTTTTTTTTTTTTTGGCGGGGGGGGAGGAGGATACCTGGATCAGGACAACAAGGCCGGGCGGGGGGGCACACTGTAGAAGATAGTGACTTTACAACCATCTACTGACTCTCTGAAGTATCTTTGCCAAATGGTTTTCAGTACAGCAGATACAACTTAGCATTCACTAAGGAGAGTCTAGAGTCTTCATCTTATCTACTTGTTATGACTTTAAAGGAAGGAGAGAACATCAGGGAGTGTAGGAAAAGGGGCAGTCCCAGGTGGACAGGCTCCAGGCAAATTACCTAATTTCAACATGATTCAAAAATGGCACTTCCGTCCTCAACAGCTCTGCTCCTTCTGTAGAGCAGAGGCGAGCTGCAGGTGTTAGAAACCTTTATGCTGTCAATACTGCAGAGCCCCAGGAGCGTGAGCTGGAGTCTGCACCTCTGTCCATCACAGGCAGAATATTCTGCTACCTTTCAGTGATGGGGCCAACCCCTCATGCCTGTGTGAAGGGTTGCGCAGATGTCACTGAGAGCCTAAGTGACAGATAAGGAAGGTATCCATGCCTGAGGGCAGGATGTGGTGTGCAGAACCTCTGACTGGTGGCAACGCATACAGAGGAAACCCAGCTTGACTCTCAGCTCCCAGGCTGTTTACAAGTTGTCATGTTTTATTACAGAGGGAGGGAAAGGAGCTTTTTACACGTAAATGGTGAATTCTTGATTGGGACAAACATGGAACCCCATGATGGCTGAGTCACTTTTCAGAGCTTAGAGAGCTCCCTGAGGGTTGGAAACAAGGCAGCTGGGGGGGTCATGACCACCCTGCCGTTCCCCTTTTGCTAAATGTTAGTGGGGGAAACCCAGCTGCATGGGAATGGGGCGCCCCTGAGAATCACTGGTAGAGAGCAATTCTAGCAGGGAGCATTTTGCGAGAGTAGGATCATCCTGCTACGCTAGCATGACTGAGCAGCTCCAAAGGAAGGAGTAAAGCTCGTAGAGGCCCAGCTTTAAGTGGAGCGACGGCCATGTGAAATCCGGGTACAAGGGGGAAGCTTTTGGGTTAGAAAGCCAAGCAGAACACGAATGTACATGGCTTGGGTGACCCGGGGAAGGTGAGCTGACTAGTGGTTCTGAAAAGCTTGTGCTTTAATTAATCAGGGTGACTGAAGTAACTGCGTCGAAGCATGCACTAGAGAGCGCTGGCTAGGAGGGGTAGTTGGAGTGGCAGGGAAGGACTACACTGTAGTGTGGTATGGGCACACACCAGAGAATGGGGGTGCAGAGTAAGAGCACTGGGGAGCTGGGACTGGCCCACCCCAGGGAGGGCCCTGCGAGGCACCCAGCTGCTCCCGGGAGTGACTGTTTAGCAATGGGTACCACAAGCTGACAACTGGAGGTTTCCCCCTTTCTCAGCTCTTTGCATTTGGGGATTCCCCCCTTCAAAAGGCGCCACGTTGCTTTCTCACACTCCCCTCCTCGGCTCTGCCTGTGGCCGTTGCGTGTACTTTCCACAGAGCGCTGTGGGGATACGGCGACAGCGGGAGGGTTTGGGCTCCGGCTGCCTGAGCGGAGGATGAAGTAGGGCTGAAGCGAAAGCCGGCTTCGCGCCTTGCTTCCTCCCTGCCATTCTGCCTGGTAACAGCCGAGCCTGCAGGACATCCTCCATCATCAAGAGAAACTTTTTTTTTTTTTTTTAAAACCTCTTTAGGGTATTAAAAACATCTGAGCCACCACGCTCTTCCCCTAAGGTCATGGCATCTGCTCTGCGAGGGCCTTCCCTTCCCCCTCATGCCAGCTCCTGGCAGCCTGCTGAGTAAGCACAGAAGCCCTGTTCCTGGGAGGGGGTCCTCACAGCAGGTGATTTCACCAGGACAAGCCATGCCTGGCAGCACAGCGGCTGACACCCCCAACGCCGCAGTCTCCAGGGCTTTAGCCTGGAGCTCAAAGCACTTGTATGCCTTCCTGCTCCCTATAGGGTAGATCTTATCCCTGCCCGTCACAAGTGAGCGCGGCTCCCGCTTCTTCTACACCCTGGAGAAAAAGAGAGGGGCCAAGAAGCATGCCACCTGCCTCCTAGCAGAGGATGACACCCCCCTCACGGATCCGGCGGAGATGTGCGGGAGGGCCAGGGCCTTCTGTGCAGGCCTTTTCTCCCCGGATCCGACCGATCCTAACGCTTGCAGAGTGCTCTGGGACGAACTCCCGACGGTCAGCGCGGGCAACCGAGACTGGCTAGAGCTGCCTCTCACTCTGGCCGAGTTCTCGGAAGCCCTCCGCCGCATGCCCACCAATAAATCTCCGGGCATGGACGGGCTGACCGTGGAGTTCTACCGCGTGTTCTGAGACATCCTCGGCCCAGACCTAGTCACCGTCTGGGCCGAGTCTCTGCAGAGCGGGGTCCTCCCTCTTTCGTGCAGGCGAGCCGTACTCACCTTATTGCCGAAGGGGGACTGCCGCGATATAAGAAATTGGCATCCCGTCTCGCTCCTCAGCACGGACTACAAGGTCGTAGCGAAAGCCATCTCGCTGCGGCTGGGGTCCGTGCTGACGGACGTAATCCACCCAGACCAGACCTACACCGTCCTGGGCCGCACCGTCTTCGACAACCTGTATCTGGTCCAGGACCTCTTGGAACTCGGGTGTAGGGACGGTCCGTCGTTCGCCCTCCTGTCCCTGGATCAGGAGAAGGCGTTCAACAGGGTGGATCACGGGTATCTCCTGAGCACTCTGCGAGCGTTTGGCTTCGGACCCCAGTTTGTGGGTTTTCTTCAGGTGCTGTACACCTCCGCAGAGTGTCTGGTCAGGCTCAGGTGGAGCCTGACCAAACCAGTCAGCTTCGGGTGAGGAGTACGGCAGGGGTGCCCCCTCTCGGGCCAGCTGTACGCTCTGGCAAGCGAGCCCTTCCTCTGTCTCCTCCGTAGGAGGTTGACAGGGTTGGCGCTGCGGGAGCCGGAGCTGCAGCTGGTCCTGTTGGCGTACGCCGACAACGTGCTCCTCGTGGTGCAGGACCCGGGTGACTTGGCACGGGTGGAGGCTTGCCAGGCCATCTACTCGGCAGCCTCCTCCGCCCGGGTCAACTGGGTCAAGAGCTCTGGCTTGGTGGTAGGGGACTGGTGGCAGGCGAGCTCCCTCCCACCCGCGCTTCAGGCCATCCGGTGGAGTGCGGGTCCGCTGCTCTATCTCAGCATTTACCTTTCTGCCACGCATCCGTCCCCGCCGGAGAACTGGCATGGTTTAGAGGGCAGGGTGGTAGAGCGACTCCAAAGATGGACAGGACTACTCCGGTGCCTCTCCCTTTGAGGGAGGGCACTGGTGCTTAATCAGCTAGTCCTGTCCATGCTCTGGTACCGGCTCAACACCCTGGTCCCGGCCCCGGGTTTCCTGGACAACCTCCGAACATTGATTCTGGAGTTCTTCTGGTCAGGACTGCACTGAGTCTCTGCAGGGGTTCTCCATCTACCCCTGGAGGAGGGAGGGCAGGGCCTGAAGTGTCCCCACACTCAGGTCCATGTCTTCCGCCTCCAAGCCCTGCTGAGGCTCCTTTATGGTGCAGGTAGTCCGGTGTGGAGCGTACTGGCATACGCCTTCCTGCACCACTTCTGAGGGCTCCGATATGACCGACAGCTCCTTTATCTCCATCCGAGAGGTCTTCTGCGAGTCCTCTCCGGGCTGCCGGTCTTCTACCAGGACCTCCTCCAGACCTAGAAACTGTTCACGGTGACCAGGTCTGTGGCGGCCTCCCTGGGGGAAGATCTCCTTGCGGCGCCCCTACTACACAACCCCCAGCTCCGCGTGCAGGTGGCGGAGTCCCGCTCGGTGCGCCAGAGGTTGGTCTTGGCAGAAGTCACCAGAGTCGGAGACCACTTGGACTACGACCGGGGAGACTGGCTGCATCCCCTGATGCTCGCTCAGCGCATGGGGCTCTCCAGACCAGGTACTCCCCGGTGCGTACTTCAGGAGGTGAGGGCCGCTTTGCCGCCCACTGCTCAGATTTACCTCGACCGGGTCCTAAGGGAGGGCGTGCCCCGCCCACCCTCCACCCCAGGCCCTCCGGACCTTTTCATTGGGCCCCCGCCCCTTCACCGTGAGCCGGCTACATGAGCTGCAGCCAGTCCTTTTCCCGACCACACCATGGAAACATCCATACACGCTTGAGCTCCACACCCTTCACGTCCTCACCCTCGTGTCCCGCCCTGACACAAAGTGGTGGGACCTCCTGCCACCTCTAGAGGGTGAGGAACCCCGGTGGGCTGGCCTATATTCCACGCGGGTCCCGAGGCCCGCCGGGGATATCAGTTGACGGCTCCTCCATGGGTGCATACTTGGCGCGGTTCATCCCAATCCGGACACCTGCCCCTTTTGCGGCACGAGGGAAACCCTGGCGCACGTCTACCTGGAGTGCGCCAGGCTGCAGCCCCTATTCCAGCTCCTCACAAATATTTTGTTAAGATTTTGGTTGTACTTTTCCCCTCACCTCCTTATCTACGCACTCCCTGTCCGTGGCCCCACTAAGTCACGGGACCTCCTGGTCAACTTCCTCCTGGCCCTGGCTAAAGCGGCCATCTATAAAACCAGGGTGAGGAGGTTGGCCGATGGAGTCTCCTGTGACTGTGGGGCCTATTTCCGATCCTCCGTCCGTTCACGCCTCCGGGCAGAGTTGCTCTGGGCGGCGTCCACTGACTCTCTTGATGGCTTTGAGGAGCAGTGGGCGCTGTCCGTGGTTCTCTGCTTGGTGTCCCCATCTGGTTCTCTTCTTTTGACCCTTTGACCGCACTCCTGTCCCTGTTGTTCATTAGTTGTCCCCTGTAATTATTTGGTTTTCCAGGTCCTGTGGACCCCCCTCTTAGGCTGGGGGGGATCCTTTAGCAGTGGGCAGACTTTGCCCGCCCACTTCCTGGATCCCAATAGGACACGTGAGGCTCAGTGTGCTTGCAGGGCGAGCGGGAGTTAATAATCAAACCCAGGCGTCCTGATGATTTTGCATCCTGCTCTCTTGCAGTCAGGAGCAGCAGTGGGAGGATTTCTCCTCTCCCCGCAGGGAAGGAACTGCCCTTTGCCCTGTCTAGAGCAGGGGTTACATAAGGCCCCATCTGACGGCCGCTGTGCCTGCTGTGTTCTGCCACCTCGTGGGGGACTGTGAGAGATCAACCCCAACTTCCTTTAGCTCAACGCAGCGTGAAAGCCGGTGAGCAGAGAGATAACTAGACAAGGAGCTGGCTTAGCCGGCTAGGGCACAGACTCTCAGCCTCCTGTGTTGCTGGGGGAACAATTGCCATAAAGGCCATGGAAGGACTAAGGCCTCCACTGATTTCAAGCCCTCAGCTGTACAGACCCTGACAAAGGCAGTCACCAAGCCCAAACTTCCTGTCTCCTTCCACCTCCTCTCTCAGCTGCCTCCGGCAGCCCCAGTAAATACTGAGATGGAAGGCGCTGACTGCAGTAAAAGAGAAGAGGGCCCTCCTCTAAAGGAGTAACCATGGAGCAAGAGCCAATTGAAATCAATGAGAATGGGGGCGGGGGAGAGGGGTGGTCAGTGCACATCACAACTGAGCCCTGAATGGCTGGGTAGGATCAGTTATGGGCCTCTTCTTTAGCCTTGGAGTGAACAGCACACGTATCATTTTAACAGGTGAGTCCCACACTCTGCCCCACATGGGTGGCGGGGAGGGAAGTAACTTCCAGCTGGCCAGATGGAGAGGAAAAGTTCAACCAGGCTTTCTGGGCTCTCCTGTATCAGCATATCTCCTCGAAGGGACACAGCCAAGGCATGGTTTGTGCTTAATTAGGGTGGGGATCCAAGGACATGGGGAGATACTCGCTCCCCCTTCATTACACCCTGTGTGCCCAAGTGACATCCCCGAGGTGGCAACTAGAGACTGTACCCCGGAGTGCTGGCTCTGTCACCTCCTCCCTGTGGCTTCTTCCCAGCTGCCTCCTCCACAATGTGCCGAACTGATACCAAAACCCAGCCTTGCTTTTGGCTTCCCTTTCTGTCCCCAACCCCTCCTGGCTTGCAGGCGGCTATCAGTCACTTACTCCGAGAGAAATCCTTTCAACGTGAAGCTGGGTAATTACAGAGTAGCTGCCTTCCCCCGTGACCGTTCCTGCTAAACGCTACGGAGCAGATTGATGGGAGCTCTGCAAATTGTTCAGTAATCTCCGTGCTAGCGAGCGGCTGTCCTGAGGGAGCCAGCTCTCTACAAACAAACCCACTGCTCCATCCGTCTCCCCTGGAGCTGACCCCCCGTCGCATGCATTACTCTTCCCGTGCCTGCCGAAGCAGCATGGTGCCGACGGCACCTCAGGCGGGGGAATGACGGATTCGGCTCACTGAACTGAAACGTCCGCAGCTGCCAACCCAGACACCAAACCTTCCCCGGGGCATCGCCCGCCAGCAGCCAAGATGTATGTAGGAGCGCGCCATCTCGTTCCCTGCCGTGCAGGGGAACCCAGGGCTGCCTTTCAAATGTATCCTCAGTGAAACGAGGGACAAGACAGAAGGCAGGCTTGGTGCAGCGAGAGGAAGGGAAGAGTTCTTCAGCGTGCAGCAAGGGGACAGCGGAGCAGGGACTGGAGTAGACTGCACGTGCCCTCAGTGACCGCCGCTGAATGCGCCACCTCTTCCAGAAGAAGGAAGGAGCCGGCTCCCTGCCACCTGACTGTCCCTTTACACTGGCTGCAACTAAATCCTTTCAATTCCACCAGACACTAGTGCACGCTCTGAATGTCCCGGGGAAAGGTTTTATTCTCAGACACAGGAGCAGCCCAGAGCTCTTTCACCCTCCCCGAGACACCTGCTGGTGTCAGGCCAGTAAGCACATCTTCAGATCTGAGCCAGGCAGCTTCCACCACTGCAGAGTTGAACTCCCAGGGCAGGTCCAGGTGAAGAGCACGGCCTGCTTCCACCCCCCCGGGCTACGGGGAAGGAGTCTAGGGGGATCTCAGTGACGGACACCCGCTCGCTTGTTCCAGCCGAAGATCTAGTTCGCCAACTGAGCCCCTCGTCCGGTGAAGAAGGCAGCCATGGGACAGCGTCCCCAGCAAGCCATGAGCAATCAGACAAATTCTGGGCTGCCACTCCTCCCTGACAGAAAGAGGCCCCACCTCCCTCCCCCGGCCTCACTCCATCGCCACCGGCTGCAGCCCCTCCACGTCCCGAGACTTGGAGTTCACCAGCTCCCTCCTGATCTCTGCCGAGATCTGCGGGTGGCCGTGGAACTTGAGCAGCTCCAGCAGGGACTCCTTCTGCTCCGAGGAGAGGTCCTCCTTGTAGCGCTGGGCGAAGGTCAGGAGGGACTGGTGCCACAGCACAGGCAAGGTGCGCCGGTCCGTCTGGAAGGCCAGGAAGTGGAAGACCAGGGCGTCCACCACGCGGAAGGGCAGGGCGTATTTCTTGTCGATGAGCAGGCGCAGGAAGATACTGTTGGCGCCGCTGTACTCCATCTCGGCGAGCTTCAGCATGGCAGCACTGCGGGGGGGAGAGCAAGGCCGAAGTGTGCGCGAGGGTGGGGAGGACTTGGGGTAGGTGCTTGTCGGTCACACTCCGAACACAGTGCGGAGCCGCACCCGCGAGTGGGTCTGGGCACCTTCCAACACGAACAGGCACCCTGCCCCTATGGCATCTTCAAGGACAGGCTTTGCCAAGGCCTCCCCTTCTCCCACTTCAGAGCACATTTGTTTCTGGAGTCTGTGACCATCGCTCTTCCCCCTGGCGGCCTGTAAACTTCCCCACCGTCTAGGGCCAGGGACTGAAGGCTGGCGCGCCCAGGGCACATCAGCTACCAGAGCGGGCCACACCCTCCTCCCACCTGGCCCTGCAGGCATAAATCTGTTCCCACTGAGCCGGAAGGGCGTGAAGTCCCCACCCCAAGACTGCGCTGTGGCATCTGACCATCTCGCTACGCGCCCAGGCATGACCCTAGCGCTCGCTCCGCTTCTCTACCCCGGAGAGACAGAATCAAGAGTGGCAGTAAGGGTCTGGGCCCGCCCAGCGCCAAATCCCCTCCACTGCCACTGGAACGGGTGGGATAACCCAGCAGGGACACGACCGCCGGGCTCTCACTGTGCTGCTGAGCTAGGAAACTCCCAGCTACCAGCACCGTGGAGCTGTGGCTAAACTGGTGGCTCTTGGCCCAGGAGCTTGCCAAGGGGGAGAGCCATGAGAATGGGGAACAGTCTGCCCAGTGATGGAAGCCCGTTGCTCGGGCTGGAGTAGGTGGGACCTTTCCTAGCTCTGTGAAATGCCAGAGAGGTTTTCTGGCAGAGCTGGGACATTGCTGTGGGACTCCCTGAGGAAATGGGAGAACCAGCGCTGCACAATCCTCCCCCTGGGGCCCTCCCCACGTTACCTGGAGTGAAGGACGGGGATCGAACACTTAGCAAGAATGCTCCCTATGATGATGGCTTCCCGTAGCGTGCAGGTCCCCAACTCACACAGGGGGATCAGGATCCCTGGAAGGGAGGGAGGGAGAAGAGAGTCTGACAATAGTGCTCTTAACACAAGATGGCTGGACCTGCGGGGCTCAGAGCCTGAAGCCTACCCCAGCTGACTGACCCCTGCCCCACGCATTCCAATCCCCATGCACGTCCAGCCTGGGAGAATGAACTCTCCAGAGGGGCATCGATGCCGCATCCCTGCCGCATCCCTGGGACCCGAGCACAGAGTGTTGCGGGAAGCACAGGATGGGCTGCACTCTTTGCCCCTGCCAGCCTCATCAACGGACAGTACAAATGGACTCAGGGGATCAACTCCCAGCTATGGGTCACCTGCCGCGAATAAATCTCGCCCACCTCTGACAGGTACCAAAGGGGGCTGTCTGTTTTTGGCACTTATACAGCTGATGGTGCCAAGAGCGTTTTAGTGAACTGAATATTCTGATCTAGCCGCTGCTGGTTCAACAGGCTTCTTGCCTGCAGCTGAAGGACCAAGCAGGTTTCTGCACCTCACTTGCTTTTGCTCTCATGGTTTCAGCCTCCCTCCCTTTGCTGCTGCTGTTCAACTCTGGAGAGCATTTCGGGGTTGCTGCGTACACGAAAAGTTCACTGTGCAAAAGAAAAGGTTAAACGTGCCCCTACTGGAAGGCCAAAGAGAGCAAGTAGGTATCCAAGTCCTCCACCACCCTCCTCCCAGAGAACAACTCCTAACCTAGCTGTGACACCAGGAACGCTTACACAACCCAGCCAGGTCACTGCACTGCAAGCTGGACCCACCCTCCTCTTCCTGCCACCTGGTTTCTTTTCACCTTTGAACCAGGCTCCCGGCTTGAACAAAGCCTTCTTCAAAGCCATGTAGAGGTGGAAATTGAGGCGCTTGTACTCAGCAATGTCATCCCTCACTCGCGGAAGCAGCACCAAGTTATAGAAGCGCTGGGCCATCCTCTCCTTCAGGTTGGAGGAAAAGATCCTGGCAGGAACGAGGGAGCGGGAAGTTGAACTGAAGTCTCAGCCCCCATCCCAGCGGCCCCAATGAAGTCAAGCAGGAAGCAGTGCCTAGTACTCCCACCTGAGGATCTCCCTTTCCCACCAGGCCCATCCTAGTTTGCTGGTGGTGGTTTTGTTACCCCATGTTTGAAGCTTCTGTAGGAGAAGCCCAACACGCGTCCTGCTGAAATCCAGGCTGGGTTGGGGTGGCCTAATAGAGGATGAGGAGTCTGGACTCCTGGGTTCTGCCACTGACTCGCAGGGTGAACTGATCCTCTGTGCCTCATTTATAAAGCAGGAACAATACGCCCTACCCTCCGAAGAGGGGGAAGGCCCTGAGGCTCAGCGAAGGGGCTTGGAGAGCTGGGCTAAGAAGTGCTTAAAAGCGTATAACGCTCTGCGTTACCTGCCGGGCTTAGTACCAGAGTGCAGGGGAATCAATGAAGTGACTAAACAGCTTCTTTTTAAAGACGGGTACTCCGGCTACTCAATTAGACTCCAGCCCTGTACTCCCCTGCCTGACTGTGCAGAGCCCAGAGTAAAACAACCAGTGTTATGCAACGTTTCACAGTTTGGGATCTGAACCTGTAATATCTCAATCGGACACGCTTCCAGCTTCAAGTGTCACAGGCTGCAGTTCTCACCCCAACTGCAGGCAGGACGAGCACCAAGCTAAAGGGCAGGTTACTTAGGAGTGGTTACAGCTATGGAGAACACACTGAAGGGAACGGTACACTGGATCAGGATGGAGTCAATCTCCACTCTCTCTAGCATCCATGAAATGCCAGATCCACAGCACTAGCATGGGTTTCCGGAGGTGGCAAGCAGCTTGCTTCCTCTGTCTTTCGCCTAAGCTGAGAGCCAGAGGTTGGTTAGGATTTCAGCGACATGGCAGGAGTCCACGGAAAGCCCCCCGTAAAACCCACAATCAGTAAAAACCACGGCAATTATATCATACCTGGTTGCTTGATACATGGCAGCTGCAGTCCATGTTTCTGGCTCTGTGATGTAAAGGATCTGCTCCCAGTTTGACAGCGCTGGGATGATTTTAAATGCTTTGGGGAGTTTGCCACTCCTGTATTTGGATAGCACCTTTAAAACAAAAAGTATGTGGAATGTGGCCTAGTGGTCAGAACAGGGACCTGAGAGCCAGGACCGCTGAGTACCGTTACTAACTCAATGTGTAATTAACAGGGTCAGCTGTCTCCTGAGCACCTCCTCATGACCGGAAGTCATTCTGCGGCACCTGCCTCTGTTCCCCTCTTCAAGGTCCCTTAATACCTCACTCAAAGCAGCTTGAAACATTCACCTCCCATAGTCCAATTTATCCCAGGCCCCAATTCAGTGTCTCTCTCCCCTAAGGTAGGAAATACCCAACCATTTTCCCTATAGCTGGGTCCCAATTCAAAGCCTCTCTCTCGTCAAGCAGGAATTTGGCCCTCTAGGCCGCAATCAGTGTCTCTTCCCCTTAAGTAGGAAGTCCCCATCCCTCCTTCCCGGGGCTGGGTTCTAATTCAACAGTCACTCCCAGGTTTACCTAGCTAAAGTTCAGCCTTCTAGTTCTCACTTCTCAACTCCCCTGGTGTCAGGGTCTTCTCTGCAGGAGCCTCTCTCATTTACTGTAGTTTCCCAATCCCGCCCCACTCTCTGCAGCCTCCTGCTGCCCTTTATACAGGAACCAGCTGTCCTCCATCAGGCCCCATCAAAGCTGCTAACATGGATGGAGTAGTCTGGGGCAGTTATTTCAGTCATCAATGGCGCCAGGCCTCCAGCCCTTAAGGGGCAACCCACCCTGTTACAACGACCTTAAGAAAGTCACTGGATCCACTTTCTCCATCCACAGGATGGATATAGCAATGCACCTTCCTCAAAACGCTGGTGTTTGGGAGGCATCGTTATTTGTAAAGCGCTTGAGATCCTTGAATGAAAGACTCAGTGTAAACAGCAGTTAAATCATTTGGAAGCCTGCAGAGAAGGAGTCTATGCCTAGTGAACACTAACGAATCATCCTGAAATTCCTCTCTGTTCACAGGCGCACACGCTTCTCAGGGCTCCTGGACCAAAGAGAATTTTAAAGCCAGCTCTCAAATGCACTCTCACTGCCAGCTGAGCAGTAAAAAGTCTCTCAGCGTAAGAGTATAATTAACAGCCCACGTTTTTCTGCCTGTTGTAGATATAACGATAGCATGGAAACCTCACACCCTGCCGAGTTTGCAATCTCCTTAATTACCCTGAAGAGCTACACAGCATTGCTGTACAGTGACAGCTGTCACGTTCTGCCCTGGAGATGGGCGCACGCCAGCCGCAGGAGAAGATATTTTTCAGCACAGGCCATGAGGATAAAGACACAAGCCACAACGATTACGAATACTGACTGCTGGAGCCGCTGGGCTCGATTCGACCTGGCTCCTCACAGAGGGACGGCGTTTTGAAGGTGGAGGCTGCTACATTACATGCTATTGCTCTTACTTCTCGGACACCCTTGTAGACCTCCAGTACGCGGGGGTCCAGCTGAGGCATGGGGTGGCCGGATATTTCCGACATCATTGTCTCCACCTCTGTCTGCTTCTCCGTGATCTTCTCCATGATGATATCGGCGAGCGTGAGCCTGGCAGACACAGGGGAAGGAAACTATGTAGAGCTGGTCTCTGGCCTACAAGAGCATCAGCCTGTTCCTTGGCAAACCAGGCAGCAGGGCCTAGGGGACTGAACACTGCAACAGGAATCAGAGGACTTGCTGATCAGTAGCCTGCTGGCTGACACTGCCCCTTTTTGTGCCTCTGTTCCCGCTCCCACCCTTGCTCTCTCCTGTCTGCATAGGGCGTTTATATCTTTGGGGTAGAGACTGTCTTACTGAGCATGGGTACAGTGCCAAGCACAAAGGGAACCCTGATCTCAGCTGGGCCTCTCTCTCGGCACTACAGTAATAGGAGTTACTACGTATGGCCCCGTGCATGTGTCATCTGAGAGGAAATGAAGCATTATCTACTGTTTGGAACACAGGGGGTCAGGACTCCTGGGTTCTATTCCTAGTTCTGCCACAGACTTGCCTTATGAGCTTGAGCAAGACAATTCTCCCCTATGCTTCAGTCTGCCCAGCTATAGAAGAGTGACAGAGCTTTAAACAAACCCACCTCCCAGAGGTCAGTTAACCTCTTCAAAGTGCTGTTCTGAACTTGAACCCTATTTGAATGCTGCGAGGCTGCAGGGAAACACTTCTATCCCATGGCTCAGGGATTTGTTTCCTACCTTAGCGGCGGATTCTTGTTCATGAACATTTCAATGGCTCTCTCGTCCTCAGGGTCCACCGTCACCTCCTCACAGTACTCCCCCTTTCCCATGGATGCAGCAGCCTTCTCCAGTGTGGGCCACTCATCATCCTCTGCGTCAGAATCCCCATCGTGTGATCCAGACCCTGGAATAAACCAGACACAGTTAAGGTTGGACAAGTCAGGGGGTAGAGCAGCTTGCCTGCAAAGATACAGCCCCACAAGCACATTCCACTCAGCTCTCCACACTCTGATCTCCAACCCTCTCGTGTGGCTAGTGAGGTGAATTTGCAGAAGCCCTTTCTAACAGTAGTCAAACACCCGCTATGGGAAGGGGCACCAGAGATTTCCAGGGGCAGTCCATCTGAAGGGACAGTCAGAATTAACATCCAGGTCCAAGATTTGCTTATCTTCTGCCAATTGCCTAATTAATTGCCAATTACCGGGATCAACCAATAAGGTTGGAGAACAGCCGTGCAATTAAAAGTTACCCTGCCAACTTGAAGCTTCACCAACTAAAGAGTTAAAAGCAGTTTCAGGTCCTACACATGTGCCTAAGTCCCCCCTGCTCGTTTTTGTGGGATTCTAACCATGGTTTGTTTGTTTAATTTTTCTCTCTCCTGTTGTCATAGAAAGAAATCGCTCAAGCCCACAGAAAGCTGACTTGAGGCCCTGATCCTGCAAACACATACTGAACTTCATACTCACACTTTAATGCAACTAATCACATGTGTACGTATTTGAAGGATCACCGACTAAGGCTCACATTGTAAAAGGTATTTAGGTGCCCAACTCCAACACCTTTAAAAAGCTGGCCTTAAGTGACCATTAAACCGACTCAACACCAGGTGCTGTCAAACGTACCGTAAAAAACAATATATGATTTGGGACAGGAAATAAGGAAGAACCTCATACCCAAGTGAAAGGATGGTCTGTTGAACAGATCACTGGACTAGAACTCAAGAAACCTGGGTTCAGTTCCTGAGTCAGCCACAGATTTCTTGTGTGACTTTGGGCAAGTCCCTAGATTTCTCTGTGTCGCTGCTGAACGGGAAGGATACTTCCCTTTGTCTGAGAGGTGCTGAAAGGATCAGGTACTATAGTGATGAGGGCTGCTTAAGTATACAGACAGGCGGATAAAAGTGGAAGAGGAGGAATGAAGGGAGACAGAATGCCTTCCCAGGACACAACTCAGCCGAGGCACCCAGGTGAACACACCTATAACTTTCGCTGCATGATCAGGAGCCAGAAACACTCTGTTTTACAGCTCATCTGAAAGGCAGCAGCCAAGGCAGCCCAACGCCCCCTTCCACTATGCTGGGACTCTTGTTGCAAACGGATTTAAGGTGAGCACTGCCACCTACTGAACTGCCAACACCGCTTCCTGAAGCCTTCTGGGGAAACCTGGGAAAGACCATAGTATGTCTATCCAGGCCTAGCTTTTAATACTCTCCGGGCCTGGGAGGGTGGAGAGAGACCTCCCATGAGAATTCAGCAGGGGGTGCGTCTCTTCCCCATCAAACCGGCTATGTCAAAGGGAAACAGATGGGGGGGCGGTGGCTGGGTTGTGCCCACCCGGCCGGAACTGAGAAGCAGAGACCAGGCTCGTTAATAAGGGACTGAGCCCACCCCTGCGCTCGCTTCGCGGGTGTGCTTAGAGCCAGCTCCGCGCTTCCATAAGGAGCGGCCTCCACCCCGAGCAGACCCAGCCCCGCTCCCCCACCCCTCTGGCGCGCTCGGCGCCCGCTCACCCAGCACCGTGGTCTTCTCCTTCTTCGGCCCGCTTCCTCTGCCGGGACAGTGCTCGGCCTCCAGCTCCTCCTGCTGGATCCGCGCCTGCTCCAGGATCCTCCGGGACAGCTTCTCATCCACGTACTGGTCCTCCTGGTCCCCACCGCCATGCTGCCCGCCTCTGCCCCGCCTCTTCACCCGTGTGGTGGGCTTCACCGCGTCCCCTTGTACGATCTGCTCGGCCAGGGACACGCTCCCGGCCGCCTCCCCTGCGCCCCTCCGCCGCTTGGCCTTAGGCATGTTGATCCCCCCCGAGAAAGCCCACGTGTGCCTTGCGTACGCAAGGGAAGAGGAGGAGCGGCTGGAAAGGCGCCACCAAAGCGCATGGGCTCCTGGAACGTTGCGGCGCCTTCCGTTCCAAAAGTGGCAACAGCCCTGTCGCAAGGCTCGGCTCTTAAAGGCGCAGCCGTCCTATTTTACAAGTGCCTTCTGGGAACCTCTCCTCAGGCGGAGTCCTTCATCCTCCAGGGTGGCAATTCTGCAACAGAAGAGCTTCAAAACCAGACTCCAAGGAGAAACTGCTAAGCTTGAATTAATATGCAAATTAGATACCATTAACTTGGGTTTGAATAGAGGCTGGGAGTGGCTGGGTCATTACACATATTGCATCTATTTCCCCATGTTAAGTATCCTCACAACTTCTTGTCAACTGTCTAAATGGGCCATCTTGATTATCAGTACAAAAGATTTTGTTTTTTTTTTTTCTCCTGCTGCTAATAGCTCATCTTAAATAATTAGCCTCTTAGTTTGTATGGCAACTTCCACCTTCTCTGTATGTATATATATATCTTCTTACTATATGTTCCATTCTATGCATCCAATGAAGTGGGCTGTAGCCCATGAAAGCTTATGCTCCAATAAATTTGGTAGTCTCTCAGGTGCCACAAGTACTCTTGTTCTTCAGCCTCCGGAGTCCTTCATCATCCAGAGAGAGTTCAGCTTTCAAAGCAGCAAAGAGAGAAGGTGGATTTATTGAGACAAGGGCTGGACCCACCTATTAACTCCATTGAGATACATTAGGCTGGAAGAAATTGGTGGAGGGGTAGGGAATATTGGTTACTTGGCTAAATAATTCTTAGGACCTTACATTTTTGGTTTTTATTTTATTTTTCTCAGGAATTTATTGGTGTTTATTACAACAGCAACAAAAACAGGTGAAAATCAGTGGAAAAACCAATAATTTTTCTAGGTAAATATCTGGGTTTATTTTGGTGTATGGAAGGATGAGGGAAAGATATTCAGTAGATCAGGGGTAGGCAACCTGCGGCACGCGAGCTGATTTTCAGGAGCACTCACACTGCCCGGATCCTGGCCACCAGTCCAGGGGGCTCTGCATTTTAATTTAATTTTAAATTAAGCTTCTTAAACATTTTAAAACCCTTATTTACTTTACATACAACAATAGTTTAGTTATATATTACAGACCTATAGAAAGAGACCTTCTAAAAACGTTAAAATGTATTACTGGCATTATTAGAGTGAATAAATGAAGACTCGGCACCCCACTTCTGAAAGGTAGCCAACACCTGCAGTAGATTAATGCTTTGATGAATGGAATTCAAAGTGGTTTGCTGCAGAACTAAAACAGAACTCAAAACACAATGCCACCTCTGAGTTTATGAAAATAATACTTCTCTCTAATCCCCAAATAAAACTTTTCATTTGAATAAACAGTTTACTGTTGTAGACGTAGAACCAGTAGCCTATAAATATTTACGTTTAATACTGAGGCCACACCATCCTTTTCGCCTCTTGTTCTATTAAAACTTTTGTATACTTGTGTTCTGAAACATATTCTAAGACAGATTTTCGTTTTCTTAGCATTTTAGTTTGGTGTGTGTCAGATCTTTAATCCGTTATCTGCTAACAGCTTGCAATGTGTACTTGGTGGGCGTAAGATTCATCAGTACATTCAGATGTGCACGCACTTCAGAGCTTGTGTGCCTGTTTGTTTATTGTGTGTATCTTCTAAACGAATATGTAGCCTTACCTCGGCAGGCAGCTTTGCTTATCCACACAGACTAATGTATTATCACAACAGCTATATCTCATGCCATGTATTGTATTTCCTAATCAAACAAGTTTTTTATATATATATTTGACTGGTACAAAGGTAGGGTGGAAAAAATAATACTTTTTGTAAAACTCAGGCTTTATTTGGTAAAAATCCGTTTAAACTGAAAACGAAGGGGCTTAATAGTTCTTTAGAAAAGCTGCCCCTCCTAAATGTTGCCCTCTTTCTGATGAAGGATTTTGCAACGTGTTTCCCTCAGGCCTTTGTCAATTTCCTCCTGGGACACTGGGGACCATTGACACAAGAATCGTGTCCCCTGGGTCTGCAGTCCCGTGCCAAGCAGTGTCTACTCGAGGGGGGAGAGACCAAGATCCGCAGCACACATACCAGATCTCCACTAGGGCTCGTTCAAATCTTTAGCATCAGTGGTCATGTGCCCCATGGCTCTTAAAACCTGGTTTTAATCTAACCCCCCCCTGTTCGCGTTCACTGCCATCTGCCGCTCACAGACTTTAGCTACAGATCTGCAAGAAGGAGGAGCAAGGTAGCACCGTGACCTACAGAGAGGCAGGGGGCCTGGCCTGAGACGGGTATCCTCCCCTCTTGATTACATCATTTCCTGCTTATTGCTGTTCACTGGGATATGGACAGGGAGGGGCTGCTGGGTTAGCAAATGTGCTTCCTGCCCAGGAGAGAGACAGAGGCATCCATATACAAGTCACTGCTGCAAATATATTTGAAAGACTACATAGTATCAGCTGAGCCTCCTTCTCCTTCCCAGGGACTAGTCCAGCCCTACGTGCAGACTTCAGGAACCATGGGAGTCACCTGGTAGGACTTTCTATGTTGCGTGGTTAAAAAGCATGCCAGTGGCTGGGTCTTTATTGACTTGCTATGAATGTGACTGCATGAGGTTTGTAGACTGGTGTCTGCCAGGAGCACCTCTGCGACGGCAGGTTAGGTCCCATCATTGCACGGGGGGTGGGGCGAGCTCCTGGCACCGAGCCCTGAAAGGTTAGTTCCTCAGAAGGATGAGCTCAGGGATGCTGATTCAGACTGCCTTGGTCCTTGCTGGGAGTGTACCCTGGCAGCTTCTTCAGCCTGTGCTCCTTGTTGGTGTTTGAGCTGGCGCTGGCGAGCCAGCACCACCATGCTGCCCCCGCTTGGTCATCGTCACATGAGTCCCGGTGGGGATAGCGGGAGAAGGCACCCCGCAGAGAAGAACACGGGTGAGGCAGGATTCTTGTTTAGGAGGGTGTGGAACATAAGAGTGGCCATTCTGGGTCAGACCAATCATCCATCCAGCTCAGTATCCTGTCTTCCAACAGTGGTCAGTGCCAGGTGCTTTGGAGGGAATGGACAGAACAGGGAATCATCAAGTGATCCATCCCCCGTTGCCCATTCTCAGCTTCTGGTAAGCAGAGGCTAGGGACACTTCAGAGCATGGTTTTGCATCCCTGCCTATCCTGGCTAATAGCCATTGATGGACTTCTCCTGTATCAACTTATCTAGTTCTTTTTTGAAGCTGTTATAGTCTTGGCCTTCACAACATCCTCTGGCAAAGAGTTCCACAGGTTGACTGTGTGTTGTGTGAAGAGACGCTGCTGTTCAGGGAATGCAAAGAGGGAACTGGGTCATGTTCGGTCAGGGATCTAGCTGGGCTTGTAATTGTAGAATCACAGAATATCAGGGTTGGAAGGGACCTCAGGAGGTCATCTAGTTCCACCCCCTGCTCAAAGCATGACCAACACCAAATAAATCGTCCCAGCTAGGGCTTTGTCAAACCGGGCCTTAAAAACCTTGAAGGATGGAAATTCCACCACCTCCCTAGGTAACCCATTCCAGTGCTTCACCACCCTCCTGGTGAAATAGTGTTTCCTAATATCCAACCTAGACCTCCCCCACTGCAACTTGGAGGCCACTGCTTCTTGTTCTGTCATCTGCCACCACTGAGAACAGCCAAGCTCCATCCTCTTTGGAACCCCCCTTTAGGTAGTTGAAGACTGCTATCAAATCCCCCCTCGCTCTTCTCTTCTGCAGACTAAACAAGCCCAGTTCCCTCAGCCTCTCCTCATAAGTCATGTGCCCCAACCCCCTAATCATTTTCGTTGCCCTCCGTTGGACTCTCTCCAATTTGTCCACATCCTTTCTGTAGTGGGGGGCCCAAAACTGGACGCAATACTCCAGATGTGGCCTCGCCAGTGCATAACAGAGGGGAATAATCATTTCCCTCAATCTGCTGGCAGTGCTCCTACTAATGCAGCCCAATATGCCATTAGCCTTCTTGGCAACAAGGGCACACTGCTGACTCATATCCAGCTTCTCGTCCACTGTAATCCCCAGGTCCTTTCTGCAGAACTGCTGCTTAGCCAGTCGGTTCTCAGCCTGTAGCAGTGCATGGGATTCTTCCGTCCTAAATGCAAGACTCTGCACTTGTCCTTGTTGAACCTCATCAGATTTATTTTGGCCCAATCCTCCAGTTTGTCTAGGTCACTCTGGACCCTGTCCCTACTCTCCAGCGTATCTACCTCTCCCCGCAGCTTAGTGTCATCTGCGAACTTGCTGAGGGTGCAATCCATCCCATCATCCAGATCATTAATAAAGATGTTGATCAAAACCGGCCCCAGGACTGACCCCTGGGGGACTCCGCTTGATACCAGCTGCCAACTAAACATTGAGCTGTTGATCACTACCCATTGAGCCCGACAATCTAGCCAGCTTTCCATCCACCTTACAGTTCATTCATCTAATCCATAGTTTTTTAACTTGCTGGCAAGAATACTGTGGGAGACTGTAACAGAAGCTTTGCTAAAGTCAAGATATATCACATCCACAGCTTTCCCCATATCCACAGAGCCAGTTATCTCATCATAGAAGGCAATCAGGTTGGTCAGACATGACTTGCCCTTGGTGAATCCATGACAACTTTTCCTGATCACCTTCCTCTCCTCCAAGTGCTTCAGAATGGATTCCTTGAGGACCTGCTCCATGATTTTTTCAGGGACTGTGGCGAGGCTGACTGGCCTGTAGTTCCCCAGGGTCTCCTTCCCATTTTTAAAGATGGGCACTATATTTGCCTTTTTTCCAATCATCTGGGACCTCCCCCGATTGCCACGAGTTTTCAAAGATAATGGCCAAAGGCTCTGCAATCACATCAGCCAAATCCCTCAGCACCCTTGGACGCATTAGATCCGGACCCATGAACTTGTGCATGTCCAGCTTTTCTAAATAGTCCTTAACCTGTTCTTTCACCACTGAGGGCTGCTCACCTCCTCCCCATACTGTGTTGCCCAGGACAGCAGTGTGGGAGCTGACCTTGTCTGTGAAGACCGAGGCAAAAAAAGCATAGAGTACTTCAGCTTTTTCCACATCCTCTGTCACTAGATTGCCTCCCCCATTCATTAAGAGTCCCACACTTTCCCTGACCTTTTTCTTGTTGCTAACATACCTGTAGAAACCCTTCTGTTACCCTTCACATCCCTTGCTAGCTGCAACTCCAGTTGTGTTTTGGCCTTCCTGATTACACCCCTGCATGCTCGAGCAATATTTTTATACTCCTCCCTAGTCATCTGTCCAAGTTTCCACTTCTTGTTAGCTTCCTTTTTGTGTTTAAGCTCACCAAATATTTCACTCTTCAGCCAAGCTGGTCGCCTGCCATATTTGCTGTTCTTTCTGCACATCGGGATGGTTTGTTTCTGCGCCCTCAATAAGGCTTCTTTAAAACACAGCTAGCTTTCCTGGACTCCTTTCCCTCTCATATTAGCCTTCCAAGGGATCGTGCCCATCAGTTCCCTAAGGCGTCAAAGTCTGCTTTTCTGAAGTCCAGGGTCTGTATTTTGCTACTCTCCTTTCTTCCTTTTGTGAGGATCCTGAACTCGACCATCTCATGATCACTGCTGCCTAGGTGGCCACCCACTTCTACTTCCCCTACCAATTCTTCCCTGTTTGTAAGCAGCAGGTCAAGAGGAGAACGGCCCCTGGTTGGTTCCTCCGGTAGTTGCACCAAGAAGTTGTCCCCAACACTCTCCAAAAACTTCCTGGATTGTCTGTGCGCTGCTGTATTGCTCTCCCAGCAGATGTCAGGATGATTGAAGTCCCCCATTAGAACCAGGTCCTGTGTTCTGGAAACTTCAGTTAATTGTCCGAAGAAAGCCTCGTCTACCTCATCCTCCTGGTCCGGTGGTCTGTAGCCGACGCCCACCACGACATCACCCTGGTTGCTCTCGCTTCTAAACTTAACCCAAAGACTCTCAACAGGCTTTTCTCCAGTTTCATACTGGAGCTCTGAGCAATCATACTGCTCTCTTACATACAATGCAACTCCTCCACCTTTCCTCCACTCCCTGTCCTTCCTGAACAGCTTATACCCATCCATGACAGTGCTCCAGTCATGTGAGCTACCCCACCAAGTCTCTGTTATTCCAGTCACATCACAGTTCTTTGACTGTGCCAGGACTTCCAATTCTTCCTGCTTGTTTCCCACGCTTCTTGCGTTTGTGCACATATACCTAAGATAACTAGCTGATGGCCCTGCTTTCTCAGTATGAATCAGGAGCTCCCCCCCACTCCTCCCTTGCACCCTCCTCCTTGTGTTTCCTTCCGGTATCCCACTTACCTCAGGGCTTAGGTCACCATCCCCTGGCGAACCTAGTTTAAAGCCCTCCTCACTAGGTTAGCCAGCCTGCCTGCGAAGATACTCTTCCCTCTCTTCGTTAGGTTTCAACAAGCTATGTCCATATTGCAGCTGGTAATATAACCTAATGGGATAATATTGCAATGGACATTAAGGGCATGGAGGACATGTATTTAAAAACAGGAGATCAAGGCTTTATACTGCTCAAGAGGGAAATAGAAGAGCTCTAAGAACATCTGTGGTCAAATGTGCTCTTGGTTATCTGGAGCTACCAGCGTAACAGAGCAAAAACCTTGTGTAAAACCTTCTGTGTGATGCTTGTTTTATATGTTTATAGGGTGACAAGGAAAATGGATCTTTACAGTGTCCCAGCTGTCCTGGCACTTGGCCAGCACCCACTGCAGTGGTTCTTTGTGCGGTGCCGATGCCCGTTACACTTGCTCTGCGTGCCTTAGGGTTTTCTTAAATGCCCGTCACAGCTGAGTTGGGACGGCCGAATGGTCTAACAGGCCAGATTCAAAGCTCTTCTTATCCTCTCCTGGGTGTTCTAGCTTCCTTGTAGAGCCATGGGTTCAAATCCTGTTCCTGACCTATCTCTTTAATGCAGCAGTGGGCAAGCTATGGCCTGCAGGCCAGATCCGGCCCACCAGCTGTTTTAATCCGGCCCTCGAGCGCCTGCTGGGGAGTGGGGTCTGGGGCTTGTCCTGCTCCAGCCGGGGAGAAGGGTCGGGGGCCGCTCCACACAGCTCCTGGAAGCAGTAGCATGGCCCCTCTCCGGCTCCTACGCATAGAGACAGCCAGGGGGCTCAGCTCTGCACGCTGCCCCCGCCCCAAGCACTGCCCCCGCAGCTCCCATTGGCTGGGAACTGCAGCCAATTGGAGCTTCTGGGGCGGTGCCTTGAGATGGGGCAGCGTGTAGAGCCGCCTGGCCGCAGCTCCGTGTAGGAGCTGGAGAAGGGACATGCCGCTGCTTCTGGGAACTGCTTGAGGTAAGTGCCGCCCGGAGCCTGCACCCCTGAGCCTGCCCCAGCCCTGATCCCCCTCCCACCCTCTAAACCCCTCAGTCCTAGCCCCACCCCACAGCCCACACTGCCAGCCAGAGCCCTCACCCCCTCCCACACCGCAACCCCCATTTTGCGAGCATTCAATTTGCCCGCCATACAATTTCTATTCCCAGTTGTGGCCCTTAGGCCAAAGAGTTTGCCCACCCCTGCTTTAATGGCTGGATGTCTTTCTAAAAGCAGTGCTGTAGCCAAAAAGAAGTGTATGGGTTTGATAGGGCAGGAAAACTCAGCCAGTAATTTTTCTCTGTTATTCAAGAGGTCAGACGGGACTATCACAGTGCTCTCTTCTGGCCTTAAAGTGAATGAGTCAAGTATGCAAGTACTCTACAGATCAGATAACTGTCATGTATGTTGGCTTCTAATCTCTATTCTAGACTTTATAAGTACATTGACTGGCTGAATTTGATTCTGACTTGGTTATCATATCTCTATGTATGCGATTACTGAATCTTTTCTGTTGCTTCCTTGTCTTCTATGACAGTGTGTCTCAGATGCCCGTGGCAGAGGGGAAGAGCGTCCAGCAAACCGTTGAAATCCTAACGAGGAAACTGGAGCTGCTGGGAGCAGAGAAACAAGGAACATTTTGTGTGGACTGTGAGACCTACCACACCGCTGCCTCCACCATGGGCAACCAAGGTCTGCATTTCACTTCCTTTCATGGAGCGATCAAAGCGCCCTGTGGCGCTGATTAAGGCTGATGGCTGGAGTTGGTGTAACTCCACTCGAGTAATGTTCGGGGAAGTAGTTGCGCTCTCATTTTCTGACAGGGACGTCTAATGCCAGCTCTGAGTCTGAATCTCAATCCCACTAATGCTTTTTCCCCCCCTTCTTTTCTCCAATTATTCAGGATGTCACTACTGCAATAACTTGGTGGTAGCTGTAGGGAAGAAAAGTAAAATAGGGACCAGATGCATGGATTCTGTTCTCAGAATCCATGCATTCTGTTCTCCCTATGTTTAAAATGTACATAACAATGCTGACCTACCTCACATGGGGTTGGGTGGCTTGACTGCTGATAATACAACGCTTGATGGTCTTTGGATGAAAGATGTTACATCAATGAAGATTATGATTCACTCCCCAAAAACTTCATTAACACAGAGTTAAGACTGACCTGCAATGCCTCGTACCTTCTGAATGCATCTGTACTTAGACTGCTGAAAACCAGGAAGTACAGAGTTATGGTACTCACCAGTCCTGCACCCTTCATACTACCCTCTTTGAGTGACACCCCAAACCTGCTGTTACAGACAGTAATAATCGGTCCTTCTGCTTGTCATTCTGCAAGGGTACAAGGAAATGCTGGTCAAGGTTAACTGTTAACAAGTATTTTAGGTCGTGAATTTCCCTTGTTCTTTGAGGAAGTGGTGGTACTGAGGGCAGGGGACAGTTTTCCTAGGGAGACCACAGAATGGTGTTGTCACTCTTTTTAAGTGGAGGGGCTCTATCTCAGGGCACCCTTTCTTAAGCAACTTCAAATGTAAACCCCTAGCCCTACCCTGGTTCCTCAGGATGCACGGGAATTTTTCAAGACCATCTGAGCAAGCATGTAGACTACAGAGCGCTTTAAAAAGGTGACTCAAGCAACTAGTCTCACCTTCAACTGTCATGGTGTTAAGCTTTGCTATAAGTGTCTCTAGAGGTCAGCAGTGAGCCTGTGCATCCGCGTATCTGTCTGGTCTGTGAATGTTGTCTGTGCAGAGTTCTCTGTGAACACTAGGCTCTCTGGCTCAAGGTATTTCTTGCAACCTTGCCCTGCTGTTGGATTTTGCTGATCACTTACATGCAAACAGCTTGGAAGAAAAGTAACAGAAGTTTGATTTTTATATATATATATATTTTGTGATTTCCATGGAGGGAAGTCTTGTCTCCACAAATCTGCTAAGGGGCTAGTTCTTTAAATAGGCAGCTGCACAGTATCCTAGCTCTTAGTTGTAAAGCCCGATGTAAAGCAGTTATAAAGCGTACACTTTTCCTTGAATATCCAAAACAGCTTTCTGCTGAGGGCATGCCCTAGTGGTTAATGAATCAACAGTGATCAAAAATATAGTTTTGGGTATTTTCCTATGTAACATCTTTAAAAAAGAACTTCCCTTCACAGCTAAGTAAAGGCTACGTGGTATGGCATTTCTTGTGTTAAGCTCTCATTAAGAGTCTAATTCTGGTTGTTGGGCTTGGTGTGTGGGTGACTGGGTGGTATGGTGGCCTGTGATATACAGGCGGCCAGACAGGATGATTCGGTGAATGAGAGTTAAGACTAGACTCCACCTATCCCCTTGGACACCTGCTCCAGGGATGGACAAGGACAGTAAGCAGGTGCCCAGACCCCAGATCTACATGGGCAAGGGGGATTCTTTATTTCCCCTAACTCCCGTGCAGGGATGTACAATGCAAGTCACAACCTATGTTATTTATAATGCCTTCGAGCCACATTGGAACCCCCTTTTGTGCATGAGGAATTACTCATGCTGCTAATCTCGTTGACTTCATTGGGGCTGTTTGTATAACTGCTCTTTCGCAGTTTGGCCCTTTGGATGTCTAATATTCTTTCTGCTTTAACAATCTATGTACTCCTCGGTGTTCATGCTCTTTATTTACATGTTACACTTCTCTCATCCTGGGCAGCATAAATCAAGGTCACTTTTGTCTCTCGTCAGTTTGTCTCAGCACTGCAGGTTTTGGGTTGTGCGTACTGTGGGAGTGGAGCAGGGGTTATTTATCTAAAAAACTGTTTCCACTGGGATTTAAAAAAAAACCAATTCCTATTTGTGTTCAGTTTTGCAGAAGTGTTGGAAGGGTTCTTAGTTTCTCCCCAGTGCCTAAATTTTGGCCCAAACATGAGTTGACGGTGCCCCTAAGGAGTAAAGTTGCTGAGACTTCATTGTGGTGGGTCAACGGTTCGATCCGTTCATATGGAATGTTAAAGGAAACCTGGCTGCAAATATTGAATTTGTTCAAGTTGGGCTCTCTTTTTACAAAGGGTGGAGGGCATCCAGTATGCGCGCTCTTTATTAGACATTAATTATCTTCAGTTAGTAGACCGTTCCCACCTCCCTTCCCCAGTAAAATGTCCTATTTCCCAAGCTGACATACGTATGTATGAGTGAGTGAATTGGTAAATGGAGACACGGCAGTAAAGTTAGCAGTCAGATGGCTCTCTTGAGTAATTGGTGCAAAACATGTTTATAAATTTGAGTTTTGGGCTCCTACATCTCAGTGGGTGCAGGAAATATAGAGATCAGGGCATGCTTTGGAATGGCAGAAAGCTTAATGTACCAGCTTGAGGGTTTTTTTTTTTTTTATGTTTTGTTTTTAGATCATAAAACAAACCCAATACGCCCAGTGTCCAGAATCTCATTAAACATTCATGAGGAATACAGAAATCCTGAAATAGCGTTTCTTTTGTCCCTGTCTTTGTTGATTGTAACAGCTGTTTCTTCTTGAAAGCATGCAAGAGGGAAGAGGCATCCTTTCTACAGTTAAAATACCATTGCTCTTGTTCCAGGGCAGGCTGGCAAGCTGATGTACGTGATGCATAACTCTGAATATCCCCTCAGCTGTTTCGCTCTCTTTGAAAACGGCCCCTGCCTCATAGCAGATGCCAACTTCGACGTCCTGATGGTGAAACTGAAAGGCTTCTTCCAAAACGCCAAGGCAAACAAGATAGAGAGCCGGGGTACGCGGTACCAGTACTGTGACTTCTTGGTGAAGGTTGGCACTGTTACCATGGGGCCCAGTGCCCGGGGAATATCTGTGGAGGTAAGGCTGTTCGTTCCTTGAGGTGGCTAGTCTCATTGACTTCAGTGAAACATAGAATCACAGAATCGTAGGACCAGAAGGGACATTGTGCTCCCTCTATCTAACAATGAGAGGATTGCGATTAGAGTCAGGAGCATCAGTCCCAGCACACCAGCTGCCTAAATATGGGCAAGTACTTTGCAGGCATCACGACAGAGGTGCGTTTGAAGGACGATGCCATGGCTTTGCCGACGTTCAAGGGGAGATCTTCCAGTGTGTATGAGATGACCCGGGAAAAAGTGCAAAGGTGTTTGAGGGGAAAATAAGACTAATGGGTAATAACAACTGGCATCGTTAGCAGAGTAGAGGCACGTGTTGAAGGCTCAGTCGTGTGTATGAGAGGATAGGTGGGGCTGTGCTAAGCTAGGAAGCGCCCCTGAAAGTGAAGATGAGTGGTTTGTTTTAGAAGCAGTGGAAAAGGGGAGCCAGATTTTTGTCTTTTTTTTTTTCTAAACACTTTTAAATCCTGTTTTACAAATATTTGATTGATCACCTCATTGGACATCTCTAAACATGCGTTTCAGCGTGCCTAGTCAATAGCATTATTCTATATTTCTGTAGAATAAACACAGTTGCCATAATGATAGCAGCATTTCTATTGATCTTAGGGTTAGCAGAAGCTTGCCTTATACCAAACTTGAGTTTGGGACCCAATTTGAGCTGCCTGTCTTGTTTTTAGTTAAACAGGGTTTCCAAAGTACGTGTCTGGTCTTAATTCTGCTTATAAACAACACCCCCACCCTCACCCCTTCTTCCAAAACACCAAGGCAAACAAGATGGAGAGCTGGGGTACATCAAAAATGTATGTGTTTTTTTTTTTGTTTGTTTTTTACACACACACACACACACACACAATCTAACAATCCACCTCACTTCTGACACGCAACATCCTTGTTATTCCAGACCCAAGTCCCTCCTGGGCAAAGTGGCATTTGAACTAAGGTCTGCAGAAGTGAAAGGCTAGTGCATTAACCTCCGCTGTGCCATCTAACCCCTGGAGTACCTAGGTCATTTAATAATGATGCATCTGTAGCTTTCTGATAATCTTTAACTTCCCTCATCCCCATTGCTTTTGTAAGTAAAATTCAGGTGAGTTCCTTGAATGTTTTCCAGGGTGCTGGCTGGTTTAATTTTTTCCCTCCTTCGCTTATTTGATAAACATCTCCTTTTAGTTTGCATATATGAGGAGGATTGTATATCCCTTTGTCCCCAAGGGATTGACGCGTTCTGTATCAGGGTTCAAAGTTAATTGTCTCCTGTGTGGTTCCCATCCACTGCTCCGTGCTTCCGTGCTCCTGTTTCTGTTGCCAGGTGGAATACTGCCCGTGTGTGGTAGCCAACGACTGCTGGAACCTGCTCATGGAGTTCATGCAGAGCTTCATGGGGAATCACACGCCTGGAATCCCATCTGTGTTTGGCAACAAGCACGACAGCATCTACAGCCCAGGTGACACAATGGCTCAGTACATGGAACTGTTCAACAAGATCCGCAAACAGCAGCAGGTGCCTGTAGCTGGGATCAGATGAAGAAGACTCCAAGAGACCGTTCTTTTTTCTTAAAGTGACTATCCTCTTTTTTCCCCAATTGTCCTCGTGGATCCCCTTGCTCAGTAATGTCCTAAAGATGTCTCCCCCTGTAGAAAAGCACCATTCATCTCCATATAGCAGGGGTAGAATCAGTTTTTCCTACCTCCAAGCTTGGTCTCAAATATAGTGTGTGTTTCATCGCTCCATTCAGTGGTTAGCCCATTGGCGCTGGTGTGTCTCAATGCACCGGCAATGCTTGATTCTGGGGATAAATGTTCTTCTGCAGAAGGATAAAGTAGAAGATCCAGCTGTGTGTGCACACAGGCAGGGTTTTATTGTCCCTTATTTTCCCTGGCGGCTGACTGGTGAATGTGGGTTTGGGGGATATTCGTATGGAAGCATTTTGGTACCACTTTAATAATAATAATAATTTTTAAAAGGCTTATTTTCATATAAGGATGTGGAGTCTCTTTATCCAGCAAGGGTAGTCTGTCAGTCTGTGTGTGTGTTTGTAACAAGTTTTAATAATTTTTCTCTGGTGCAGAAGTTGTGTCTTAGCCGCGTTTATCTTCACACCCTCGATGGCAAATAATTTCCTTTTGTGACAAAAATCTTTATCAATTCTTTGCTGTCCCCTTGCGGTTATGTTCCTAACTTGCTATCATCTTTGATAGCTGATGAGTGAATTAAAACCTTCTGGCTCTCCGATGATACAAATGGAGTCTGGCCTTCCTGAAGGATTCTTCTCATCTGTTGAAACAAAGTATCTGCCACCCTATCTCATAGTTAGAAAGGGATCTGATAATATGGATAGAGGTCCCTTTGCTTTAAATCTCTACTCATCTGCGAAGTCCCATTGATTTCAGTGGGACTATTGAGGTGAGTAAAGGTTTGCAAGAGGCAGACTGAAGATTTACTGCAGGGCTTGAATATCATACAGCAATGATTTATGTATCTGGATGGAAAGCTAGGGCAATTCCCTCCCTTTAAACCATCTGTGCCCTTGGCTCTAAACACTGAGTAGCTGCCTGGCTGGGGAATGTAAATTTCCTCTCTCCTCTTTATATTTTTCTGTGTTTTGTGGTGTTTGCTAAATAGATAGCAGCATGGCCTGTTTACCTCGGTTCTGCAGCTGCAAGACCTTTGTGTAGCTTCCCTGAAACGCCTTCCCAAGGAACTTCACAAGCAAATAGCTGCAAGGCAAGGATCTTCTCTGCTTAATTTCAGAATTCTGCGTCTTTGAAATGAGCAGAACTATCCTGGCCCTGCAGCCACTCCTCCTGCTGAACTCCCATTGAGGTCAGTGGGAATTCCATGTCCAGAGGCTTTGCAGGGTTGTCCGTCCTTAAATCATGCCTTATGTCACACCAGTCTGAGCAAGTAACCTGAGGGACCAGAGTGTGCCTTCTTTAAAGAGCAGATTCTGCATCTCCAGCCCATACACGGAACTTGCACTGCAGCCCTGTGTCTAAAAAGTAAACTGGGCAAAACAGAAGTCTTGGACCTAAAGAAACCCAATGATCTTCCAGGCAAGCTGCAATTGGACAGGGTCTGGGGAGGAAGGTTGAAGATATGTTTCTGGAGGATTGGAGAGAGAACAACTGTTTTGTTGCTTTGATTTACTGGTTGGCTGAGTTAGTTAATTCATCGTTTATATATGATTGGTTGTGTTTTTTGCTGAAGGGGGGGTCATTTATGTCTGTAAGTGTAATTCATTATTGTTACGGCACCTAGAGCTTGTTATATGGACATTTATTATTATTATTTAACTCTGAATAAATTAAATAACTTGGCAGTGAGTGTTGTAAGCCCTGGTTAAATGATTTGCAACAAACAGTATTTAAATAAATTAGCAATTTGAACATATTGGAAGCACGGGGAGCTAGTTTGGGGTCCAGTCTTGCAACTCAAATGCATGTTACTCACTGAATTCTAATTCTCTCACTGACTTCAGGGGAGAGTCTTGTGAGTAAAGCGTTCAGTGTGTGGCCCTTAGCTCATTATTACTCTGTGTAATTAAGTGTGGCTAGGATCTTTTTTTATTAAAGAAAATGCTGTGGAATTGTGACTGGAAGATTAGGCACATCAAATGTTGCAAATGTCTCTTTCAATACAAAAAAAGTTTTGGTATCTCAGATGCATTTTGTAACCAAAGTCATATGTCTTTAAAGAGTATAATGTGTGTGCTGGATCTTATTGGTGTTCGTTCTCTTCTTAAAGCCGGTTACTGTTCTGCAGTCACAGAGCTGGACCCCTTGGGCTAAATTCTGCTCTTAATCACATCTGTACCACTCCAGTGACGTCGGTGGGGTTGCATGGGTGTGAAGATAGGATCTAGGCCCATTATCTCTTAGAAAAGGCATCCATTGATGTGACTGCCTTCTCTAAAGTAGGGGATTGACATTTCTTTTGCTCTCTGGGGCCCCTGTTTTGATGGGCAAAATTATTAGCCCTTCTCCCCCTCCCATCAAGGCTATTCCAGGGCCAGCTGACTTGGCTTCAAACAGCAGTAGTCTGCCTCTGAGTGTTAAGAAGGTTTTTCAGTCACGTCATGTTAACTTTATTGAGCCAACGCAGTTGAAAACTCTACCATTTTTGCCTGTCAGTACAGGGCCTGGGAGGTTAGATTTCCCTGCAACTTTGCAGCATTTTCAGAGTGCACATACAATTTTGAAAGGGAGGCTCTCCTGTGCACCAACTTGGGGCTTGCCTCTGCTTCTCTGGAAGTCACTGGGAGTCTTTGCCACTGATTTCAATGGGAGTAGGATTGGGCTCTACGTAACAGTGATCGACTCTAGATCTCAGTGCTTTTTGAATGGAGGGATGTATTATTATCCTCATTTTACCACTGAAGAAACTGAAGCACAAAGAGGTTAAATGACTTTACCTAGGGTCACACTGCAATTCAGTGGCAGAGACAGGAACAGAATCTGTCTCCTGATTCAATAGTGGCTTCAGGGAGGGAGCCAATAGCACTATGAGACTATTATTACTGATACAAAACTATTCAAGATAGTTAAATCCTAGGCAGACTGCGAAGAGGTACAAAAGGATCTCTCAAAGCTGGGTGACTGGGCAACAGAATGGCAGATGAAATTCAGTGTTGATAAATGCAAAGTTGTGCACACGGGAAAACATCATCCCAACTATACATATACAACGATGGGGTCTAAACTAGCTGTTACCACTCAAGAAAGAGATCTTGGAGTCATTGTGGAGAGTTCTCTGAAAACATCCACTCCGTGTGCAGAGGCCGTCAAAAAAATGAACAGAATGTTGGGAATCATTAAGAAAGGGACAGATAAGACAACAGAAAATATCATATTGCCTCTATATAAATCCATAATATGCCCACATCTTGAATTCTGTGTGCAGATGTGGTCGCCCCATCTCAAAAAAGATGTATTGGAATTGGAAAAGGTTCAGAAAAGGGCAACAAAAATGATTAGGGGTATGGAATGGGTTCCGTATGAGGAGAGATTAATAAGACTGGGACTTTTCAGCTCGGAAAGGAGATGACTAACAGGGGGATATGATAGAGGTCTATAAAATCATGACTGGTGTGGAGAAAGTAAATAAGGACGTGTTATTTACTCCTCATAGCACACAAACTAGGTGTCACCCAAATGCAATTAATAGGCAGCAGGCTTAAAACAAATAAAAGGAAATATTTCTTCACAGAACACACAGTCAACCTGTGGAACTCTGTCAGAGGATGTTGTGAAGGTCAAAACTATAACAGGGTTCAAAAAAGAACTAGATACATCCATGCAGGATAGGTCCATCAATGGCTGTTAGCCAGGATAGGCAAGGTTGGTACCCCTAGCCTCTCTTTGTCAGAATCTGGGAGTGGGCGACAGGGAATGGATCACTTGATGATTACCTGTTCTGTTCATTTCCTCTGGGGCACCTGATATGGGCGACGGTCAGAAGACAGGATACTGAGAGACTCTGAAACCTGAGCTAGATGGACCTTTGGTCTGACCCAGTATTGCGGTTCTTATGTTCTTACCACGTACCTTTATTCTCCATACTTATACAGTGCCTGCATGTTGATGCAGCGCTTTACCAAGTGAATAAGTATATAAAGGGCCAAAATAACCCTTGGTTTAACTTCTTTTGACATTAAAGGAATAACACCAAGGCTGAATTTGGCTGCAGTTCACAGTCCAAGGCTGCACTCTATGGGTAAAACCCAACTCAAGTCCAGGGTACCAGGGTGGATCTCTGTTTAGGACCAGGGCCTAAAATAGACCAGTGGTGGGCCAAAGGTGATGGTATGAAGAAAGTTTGAAAGATTCCTGGAAGAAGTGAGTTTCAAGGAGAGATTTTAATGAGGAAAGGGAGGTTGTTAGTCGACAAAGAGGCTCAGTCATATCCAAAGGCAATTTAGATGACCTCTCCTTCAGTTTTTGTGTGTGTTTGTGAAGTGCTCTGAGATTGTCTGGGATCCACTGTGCCAGGACAGTCTGGATTTCTGTTGGAATGGTTCTGCCTTCTTCAAGACTGAGGCTGCCAACGTAGGTGCTAATGATAGAAAAAGTCCCTGTCTCACTCGCCATTGTACTGTACCACACACCTCCCATGCCCCACGGCAGTGACCTGGGCAGCGGTGGTGCCTCACGTGGCCTATGCGGTGTGGCAGCAGATTATGTGGCCCCATGGCAAAGTTCCCGTGCAATGATGGGGCCAGATATGGTCCCATAGCAGTGGCCCTGTGGCAGTGTCCCCATGCAATGGTGGTGACTGATGTGGCCCCGTGGCAGTGGCCCTGTGCAATGGTGGTGCCGGATGTGGCCCCATGCAATGGTGGTGCTGGACGTGCGCTGGTGGCAGTGGCCCTGTGGGATGTGGCCCCATGGCAGTGGCCCCGTGCAATGGTAGTGCCGGACATGGCCCATGCATGGTGGCATGCCTGTGGTGGCCCAGTGCAATGGTGGTGCTGGACATGGCCCCATGGCAGTGTCCCTGTGCAATGGTGGTGCTGGACATGGCTCCATGGTAGTGTGTCCGTGCAATGGTGATTCTGGACTTGGCCCATGCATGGTGGCATGCCAGTGGTGGCCCAGTGCAATGGTGGTGCTGGACGTGGCCCCGTGGCAGTGTCCCCATGCAATGGTGGCATGCCTGATGTGGCCCCGTGCAATGGTGGTGCTGGACTTGGCCCGTGCATGGTGGCATGCCTGTTGTGGCCCAGTGCAATAGTAGTGCTGGACATGGCCCCATGGCAGTGTCTCCGTGCAATGGTGGTACAGGACGTGGCCCCATGGCACTGTCCCCGTGCAATGGTGGTGCCGGACATGGCCCCATGCAATCGTGGTGCCGGACATGGCTCCATGGAAGTGGCCCCGTGCAATGGTGGTGCTGGACGTGGCCCCATGGCACTGTCCCCATGCAATGGTGGTGCTGGACGTGGCCCCATGGCACTGTCCCCGTGCAATGGTGGTGCCGGACATGGCCCCATGCAATGGTGGTGCCGGACATGGCTCCATGGCAGTGTCTCCGTGCAATGGTGGTACAGGACGTGGCCCCATGGCACTGTCCCCGTGCAATGGTGGTGCCGGACATGGCCCCATGCAATCGTGGTGCCGGACATGGCTCCATGGCAGTGTCTCTGTGCAATGGTGGTGCCGGACATGGCCCCATGGCAGTGGTCCCGTGCAATGGTGGTGCTGGACATGGCTCCAGGGCAGTGACCCCGTGCAATGGTGGTGCCGGACGTGGCCTCATGACAGTGGCCCGTGCAATGGTGGTGCCGGACGTGGCCCCATGGCACTGTCCCCGTGCAATGGTGGTGCCGGACGTGGCCCCATGTAATGGTGGTGCCGGACATGGCTCCATGGCAATGTCTCCGTGCAATGGTGGTGCCGGACGGGGCCCCATGGCAGTGGCCCCGTGCAATGGTGGTGCCGGACGGGGCCCCATGGCAGTGGCCCCGTGCAATGGTGGTGCCGGACGGGGCCCCATGGCAGTGGCCCCGTGCAATGGTGGTGCCGGACGGGGCCCCATGGCAGTGGCCCCGTGCAATGGTGGTGCCGGACGGGGCCCCATGGCAGTGGCCCCGTGCAATGGTGGTGCCGGACACGGCTCCATGGCAGTGGCCCCGTGCAATGGTGGTGCCGGACGTGGCCCCATGGCAGTGGCCCCGTGCAATGGTGGTGCCGGACGTGGCCCCCGGGCACTGTCCCCGTGCAATGGTGGTGCCGGACGTGGCCCCCGGGCACTGTCCCCATGCAATGGTGGTGCTGGACGTGGCCCCCGGGCAGCGGCCCCATGCAATGGTGATACCGGACGTGGCCCCGTGCAATGGTGGCATGCTGGACGTGGCTCCATGGCAGTGGCCCCGTGCAATGGTGGTGCCGGACGTGGCCCCCGGGCACTGTCCCCGTGCAATGGTGGTGCCGGACGGGGCCCCCGGGCAGTGGCCCCGTGCAATGGTGGTGCCGGACGGGGCCCCCGGGCACTGTCCCCGTGCAATGGTGGTGCCGGACGGGGCCCCCGGGCACTGTCCCCGTGCAATGGTGGTGCCGGACGGGGCCCCCGGGCACTGTCCCCGTGCAATGGTGGTGCCGGACGTGGCCCCCGGGCACTGTCCCCGTGCAATGGTGGTGCCGGACGTGGCCCCCGGGCAGTGGCCCCGTGCAATGGTGGTGCCGGACGGGGCCCCCGGGCACTGTCCCCGTGCAATGGTGGTGCCGGACGTGGCCCCCGGGCACTGTCCCCGTGCAATGGTGGTGCCGGACGGGGCCCCCGGGCACTGTCCCCGTGCAATGGTGGTGCCGGACGTGGCCCCCGGGCAGTGGCCCCGTGCAATGGTGGTGCCGGACGTGGCCCCCGGGCAGTGGCCCGGCCGGACGTGGCCCCTGCATGGTGACGTGCCTGATGTGGCCATGGCCCCGGCTGGGACCCTGTGCTGCTGCCCCCCTGTCCCCAGCCCCGTGCTGCTCTGCCCAGGTGCACTGAGTGGCCTGGAGGCAGGGGGAGGGGAGGCCAGGGCGCTGAGGCCTGGGCCCCTCTGAGCGCGGGGGGGCCCGCACAAAGCGCTCCTGCCCCTTTAAGAGTCTCTTTGTCTCTGAAACATCCTTATTTACCCTCGTGTGACTCAACCAAACTTCAGCCTGCGATTCACAAAGCCCGCCTACGTCACCGTCCCGGGGGTGGGGCTATGGAGTCCCCGCCCCTCCGCCCTTCTCCCCCTCCCATTCCGCAGCGCAATTGCCCTAAGCCACTGAAGCGCCTGCCCCCCGGCCGGCTACGCAAGCGCCGTAAGCTAGTCCCGCGTTCGAAAGCTCGGGCAACGCAAGCAGCGTAAAGCCGCGGAGAATTCAGCGGCAAAGCCTACGCCATTCACGTACACTAGTGAAACGTTCGCCGCCGGGGCAGCGTAAATGGCGTAACATAAAGGAAAGTTTCCGCTCTGCTCGGCCACGGGCGTAAAGCGCCGAAGAACCCCGCAGGGCCGCTCACAAGAGCCTTGCGGAGATGGCGTAAGTGGTGTCGGTGAATGGGGCGTACAGCGCTAGCGAAGGGCGGGGACGATGGAGTGTGTGGCGTGCTTTCCGACCAATGGCGTCGGGGGGCGGGGCGGGGCTGGCGGCCAATGGGCGGGGAGGGGGCGGGGCTGGCCCCGGTTGGGGTGTCTCGCGCTCGGTGACAGCTCGCGCGTGCTGATGATGGCGGTAAATAAAGGGGTTAGTGGGGGAGGGGGGCTCTGACCCCCCCCGGGGGAGGGGGCTTCACCCCCCCGAGGGGGGCTGGGGAGAAGGGGTTCAACCCCCAAACTGGGGGTGTGAGCCCCCCATATAGCAGGAGGTCCGGGGGGCTTCACCTCCCCGCAGGGGCTGGGTACGGGGCGTCTAACGCCCCGGGGTGGGGTGTGAGGGGGCTTCATCCCCCTCTGGGGAGGCTGGGGGGGTCTAACCCCCATGGGGGGCTGGGGACAGGAGGGGTTAACCCCCAGTTTGGGAGGCGAGGGGGCTTCACCCCCCCGTGGGGGGGCTTGGGGGGAGTCTAACCACCCAGGGGGGTTCGGGACAGGAGGGGTTTGGGGGGTTAACCCCCAGTTTGGGAGGCGAGGGCGCTTCACCCCCTGTGGGGAGGCTTGGGGGGGGTCTAACCCCCCAGGGGGGCTGGGGACAGGAGGGGTTACCCCCCAGTTTGGGCGGTGAGGTGTGTGGGGGCTTCACCCCCCTGTGCGGAGGCTTGGGGGGGGCATAACCCCCCATGGGGGCTGAGGGGTTTAATCCCCAGTTTGGAGGGTGAAGTGCCTCATTTCTCAATGCGGGGGATCAGGCGGGTTTATTCCCAGAGTGACGGGGGGCGGGAGGGAGCTGAAAGGATTCGTCTCCACGGGGGGTTCACACCCCCCCAGGCAGGAGCTAAAGGGGCCTTCATGCCCACAGTAGCAAGTGGGGACAAGGAGGCTGGGGGGGGTCACCCCCTACAATGTGAGGTTGGGGGGAAGCTGGTGATGGAGGCCAAGGGACAGTTTACTGCCCTTTTGGGGCTAGGGTGAGGTTCAGCCCTGGAGTGGTACATGTGACTGGAGGAGGAGCTCAGGGAGCTGGAGGGAGAGCTCAGGGGATGAGGACTGGTGTGTTTGAGGGAGCTGAGATGGGCTGAAAACTAGAGAGTGCAGGTGCTGGAGGTGAAGGGGACCTGGGCACAGAAGTTATAAGGGAGGCTGGGGCAAGTGTTGAAGGGGAAAGGTAGGTCTGGGAGAAAGAGATGATGAGTGGAGGCTGGATCAAGGGAGAGGTGAGGATGGTGGCTGAGCAGTGGTTGGGGCCCTCGGTGATTGGAACAGGCAATATAGAGAGGAACCATGGGTTGCTGGGTAGGGAGTTGGAACAAGAGCTAACTATGAAGAGGCCAGGTCCCTCAGGAACCTCCCAGAATTGGGCCCTAATTGTGTAACAACTTTTCCTTAAATCCTTCTTGCCTTATTCACACCAGTAGAACCATTGAAGTCTGTGTGACTCTGAGTTTAAGGTGAACAGGATTTAAGTTGTGTAAATACTACTGTTGGAATATAATGGCTGTGAGGGTGATACTTTGTAAATAACAAATTAATATAGTTTTATAACAATATTTAAAGTTCATTTTAAATGTGTGGCACACAAGCTCCCCCTCTCTCTAACCAGAGCAATGGCAGAGAGTGTGTTGGGTGCTTCTTTATAAATAAAATGATTAACTCTCATTTTATCCAAAGCCCCAGTATATGCATACTAAGGGAAATAATTCGATATTGTAAGGGGGATGGACTAGATGACCTACTAGAGACCTGCATCCCTATCTCCCATGAGTAGTCCTTACTCACGTGTCCCACTGAAGTTGCTGTGCTTTGAGTAAATGTTGTAGGATGGAACACAAAATATTTTCTTCTTCCAACTACCACGATTTTATCCTCTATCTTCTAGAAAAGAGGGAACAAAAAAATCTCTTTTGTTCACTTTGTTTGAAGTTTCCATCTGTTTTGTTTTATTTGGGAGGAGCGAGCATTAGTGATGGTAGGGGGGAAGAAGTTGAGGTTGGAGGAATGAGTGTTTACTGACAGGTTTTTAACAAAGAGAAATACATACTAGTTGATTTAGCCTCTTTGATACAAACAGTATTCTCCAAAAGCATTGCAGAGAGAGAGAAATAGAAATTAATAGCAGAGGGGCAGAAATATAGGCATCTCCTTTTAGTTCTTTTGATTGTTACTGTCAGTCTTGAGAAGCCAGACCCACATTTAAATCACGTTTAAAACATAATTGCAACCTGGAGAACTGGCAGCAGCTTGAGTGCTCCTCCCACAAACATGTACTCTTTCCCCCCTGTCAATAAAGAAAAGTAAATTCAGATTATGCTTAGTTTCTGGAGTACTTGTAAAAAGACTCTAAGAATACATAATTATTGGGAATGCAAGAAGCTTAGTGTTCTTATAAGTGAATTTGAAGTTACAAGCCCAATGTCTAAAAGTTTGTGATATGCAAAGGAAGGGGTTTTTTAGATTATTTCTGGTCCCCCTCCCTTTTATCTGATTTAGAAAATCCCAGATTTATTGTTTTGTTCACAAGGGATAGGTCTGAAAACATTTATATGTTGTCTGCTTTGTAGGAATAAACACATTGTCTGCTAATATCTCTGTTCTCTAAATACACTTATCAGTGTATTTATGTATATATTTGCATACACAAACATGAGTAGATCTTTGAAAAGCTGCTCATTTTCAGAAATAGATATTTGCTATATCGTGTTCTATAATGCATTGGAAATGCAAACATGCTAATTTGTGTTCCTGAAAGAAATAATTCCTAATCTTAAGAAATGTTTGTTTATGAAAGAATTCTGAGTTCTCATTAAGGAGTGTCAGCTCTCTTTGGATTATATAGATGAACATAAGAAAAAAAAGCTGTGTTTTGTTTTAATAATCCGTTAGAGCTGGATTCCACAAACCCCTGAAGTGGGTTTGCAAGATCTGTCCTTTTTGCATAGTGCTGCTTCACAGAATATAGATTAAGTTGCTTGCTGGGCCCTGAAGAGCTTGAAGTGAAGAGGTTTGATGTGCAGTACTTTCTCCTTACTTAGACAAAATTCTAACTGACTTCAAAGGAAGTTTTTCTTAAGGAAATACAGATCAGACCCATAGAAAGACTAGGCAAAAACTGGGGACCACACATTAGATTAAGGATGGTAAGAAGGGATGATTGGAATGGACAATAAGCTTACAAGGATTCTTGGAAGAAACAAGTTTAAAGTGATATTTGGATGGGAAGAGAAGGCTCTTGGTGGATGAAATCTGAGACGCTGCTCCAAGAGAAGGGAACAGCATGAATAAGGCTAGAGGATAAGGGTAGGAAAAAGATGAAAGGGGCAGTGGATATTGGGAGGGGAAGCAGAAGGAATTAGAGCAGATAAGTTGGTGGATGGATGAGATCGTGAATATGAAAATCCCTCAGTTTGTGTAAATACTTTCGGACAAATTCACCTTTGGCATAAGTGGGTATTACTTAACTGAAGTCAATAGAATAGCAGACTGCTTAAGCTAGTGGATAATTTGGCCCTGGTGTCTTGTACTTGATCTCTGTTGGTGTATGTCTAAGATAACTAGCTATACTTGGAGCTTGCCGTGACTTATTTGACAATGGCATCTTCAACACATTGCTTTGATTGTTAAAAATATATATATATTTATTATATAGTGTTTACAATGCAGTAGATTTTTTGAGCTAAACTGAAGGAGGATTTGATATCTAGTAGGTATCCAGGCTCTATTTATCTGGGTCATTTTGCTTCATACTTTTAGTTTCAAAGTTTAGGTGCATAAATTGAAAGCTGAAGAACTGGAATCTGTCGGCTGGTATTCTGCGTGCTTTATTATCATTTGTTGTTAGACTTTCTGTTTCTGCTTTCTGAGACTGCAGATTTCACAAATATGGTTCTGTCCCATATCATGTGGTTGAGTCAAGTTGAACTCTTGACAGGTGGATCCTATGGCACAGTTAAATATGAAATATTCCATTTTTAGTTCTCTCAGTTGTGTAGTCATCTTCTGAGCGTCTTTGCTTGAAAGGACTCATATAACTGTAGCAACACAATAAAAGTTGAATGGCACATGCATATCAAACCCTTATTTTCATTCACTTATATTTCTCAAAATATTTGTTGTACTTAAATTTCTCATGCTTGGTTTCACCCTAAAAGGGAGTTTATAAATTTTTTTCATAAAAGCCTGTCAGCAGTTCTGAGTAAACTGTGTGTGTGAATCAGGAGCGAAATTTTTCATCAGCTGAAATTTTTTTCAGAATCTGTTTTCATGCTCAGGTAACAAAGAAATGGCTTTGTTTTAAACGTTGTCCCCTCTGAATGAGAAATGCAAATTTGTGCTTGTTTTAAAAAAATTGTTTGGAAAATAAAAAGGTGTGAATATTTGAAAATCCTGTGCTGACCACTCACAATGTATAACTTTTCTCTTACTTAAGCATGCACCAAAGTGTGACATTCCAAATGTTCCCAAGGCAGATGCTTGTTTTTCTCACTAACAATTCTAGTTAGTTTTTCTCACTAACAATTATTCTCACTAACAATTCTAGATGATTTCACAAGTGAAAAAGGAGTGGTTTGGAACTGACAGTTTTTCACATCTGTAGATATTTCTTAGCCTCATACAAGTTTCATTCATTCATTGATAAAGAGCTTTGCCCTTTGGCTTAGAGTGAACTCTGCTCGACAATAGCTCCTTTAAATTGTCAACATCTCAAATAATAGTTTATAAAATGTTAAAACTGATAATTTAACAAACTAATTTTTTTAGCAGGTGTGCATCTGAGGATTAATTTTTGCATAATTAAGCCATCTTTCACTGTGATTTCTGGGATGACTCGAATTATAAGTGCTACAGGATGTTGTGGTTGACAATACATTTGCTGGCTGTTTTTAAGAACTGATAAGGTTTGAATATGCCTCATCTGGCCTGCAAAGCTAAGCAAGGCTTGGTCTGGTTAATACTTGGACTGGGGACCTCAAAGAGAAGTCTTTGAAACAAGTATCTTTTGTGCACTATATTGTTAATCATAGCCATAGGACTAGTACTGACAGAAAAAGAAGATTCTCATTTAGTTCAATATGTAGCCCTTCTGCTTCTGGATGTGAAGGTCTCTGGTTCAATTTCTTGCTGCAATGGATTCCTCACAAGTAAGGATAATCCTTCATTTGATGTTTGCTCACTTGGAATCCTTTCAGTATTCTGTCCTGTCCACATCAGGCTTTGCAACTTTTTTTTTTCTTTGCCAGAATTCACTTAATCATTAGCTGTTTTTATTAGTCATGGTTGAGGCAAAACATTTAAGAATACTCTGTGAGAAATAATTCTGCCTTGGCATAAGATGGTATAAAGGATGGATCTCCCATTTCTAATTTGTCATTCTTAGTGGCTTATGACTTTCCTGAATTACTGCGTTTTGAGTTGAAATTCCTCCTGATTATTCTTGGGGCCCCTAAGTGAAATACTGTTTTAGGAAGTTTGGAGAAACACTCTTTTTGAGGACCAGTCATTAAAATAAATGCAAATGTATCTTCTGACAAAATATTTATTGAAATGCATTATAAAAAGGACATTTATACAGATTTTTTTAAAGCCCCAAAGTATGTTAAAATGACAGTAAGGATGAGGCTTTAATTGCACAAAAATCAGGAAATTCAGAGATCAAGTTTCCACAGCAACCTTAGCTCTGACCATTTCTATCATCTTGCCATGAAAGACCTTATTGTAAGGCATACATGCAACAATGAGCAATGTGAATATTCAGCAAGTACAATATAATGAAAAGGAACTACTGTTGCTCCAGTAAAACTCAGTGACTATGTTGAAATGTATTTACCTACATTGCCAATTGCTGTAGGATTTCTGTGCCTCACATTATTTATAAATATAATAATAATAAACCATCCTATCTGACGCTATTTTAGCCTAGTTGCCAATCTTTATTGGGTGGTAAATTTATCCAGTGCACCATTCAAGAATTCATGAAAATTTAAAATTTTCTTGCATTTGAATGCACTTTTCTATATAACCTTTGATATGCATGTATAGCATTTAGTATTGCATATATATTTTGTGGATTGTGTAATAAAAGATCCTATTATGGGTCCAAATTATGGCCTCCTGTTCTTCCAGGTGTGGAAAACCCTTTATGCAGCAGAATCAGTCAATACAGTGCTGCTGCTTGAGGAGGAAAAGGTAGGATTGTGGGAGCCTGTGCAGAGGATTCATGCCATGCAAGCTGAAGAGCATAGCTCCTTGTGTTTCACTGCAGAAAGAAAGGTTTAGGGTGCAGTTTCAGGGCTGGAGGATGTGCACCTGTGTGGAACCACTGCTTTTTAACTTGATGTAGCACACGCTGTGGCTATCAGTCTGAATATCAAGTTTTTCTTTGGGGGGGAAAAACAAGCCCAGACACACACACCCTCAGAGATTTTTGTCTCAACTGCCCTATTGTTGACACACAAGGTAATTAACAGTTCACAGTCCTAAACACTTAGCCACTATGAACAGTTAATTTGATTGTGGCATGCTTTACAGAACAAAGTATTCCCCCCCCCCTTATTTCAGTGAATGGAAGATCTCCCTCATTAGTGTAAAAACTTAAAAGATGTATTATTTTGGAAAGGGATGGGCAGTGATGTAAAATTTCAGCTGATTAAACACAAACTCATACATTTTTTAAAAAACAAATCCTAGTATATTTAAAGACTTAAATGTACTGATTGTGTTTGTTTGTAAATGTACGTAGTGTATGTAATAAAAATCCTTAGGTCTTATATAGCACTTTACATCCCTTGATCTGGGAAATACTATTATCCTAATTATACAGGTGGAAATTGAGGTGTAGGGCGGTCGCTTGCTTACATTCTAAAAGCACAAACTGGTTCAGTGCTAAACTAGAGATACAACCCAGAAATGGAGTAGAAAAGCTTGGTTTATTGGTGTGCTTCCTGCGCGGAAGAAGGCAAGGGTACGTGGCATGGGTTTTAGCCAGGCTGCAACTTTATTAGTCAAATTACAGCCAAGGTTCCCGTCGAGGACTGCTCAGTGCAGTCACTTGCATCCCATTGATCCTTTGCCAATTCTTGGGGTGCTCCCACAACAGGGGGAGCCAATCATTGCAATAGGAGGTTCTCTGGGCACCTCCACCTGCCCATTGACATTCCTCCCCTTTTTCAAGGGTTGAGGTGAGAGTGTGCCTTTACTCCAGCCAGCAGTGCCATAAAGCACATTGGTGGGCTAGTGTCCCAGCCCCTGGTTTGCATTTGGCCCCAGGGGGTTAAAAGTGTTGCCCCTATCCCTTAAGGAGATGCCCTCGGGATGCCCCCTATGTTAACTTTTTGGATCTGGAGCCTAAATCAGTGAGTTCCTACACTAGGCACTTGCCAGAAGCAGGTGCCAGCATCACCTTGGCTGCCTCCACCCCACCCCTCACAGGCTACCTGGAAGTTTGGCAAACCTAATACCAAGATCATCCAGGAACAAATCGGCACCTATATCAGAGAGGTGTACTCAGTCCTCCCCAGTTTGAGGGTGGAGCTGGTTCCCAGGAGAAGAATGGTTTATTGTAGTTGCACTGCATTTAAAACATGGGTTGTAAAGAGTGTTTTGAAGTAGGAGAGTGAGGGAACCTCACATGTTTATAACCAGACTGTTCTAGGCATAAGTGATGGTAGAGAAAGCACTTTATTGTTGGGAGTGAGTGGAGAAAAATGGACCAAATAGGAGTAACACTTGGATGGAGGGGGCATAGGGAGAGATGAGGGTAGAGATTTTGGCAGTGGCATGCCTTAGGGAGAAGAATCTTGCATTTTATGTGGAAGAGAAGAAGCATGAAATAGATTTTGGGAAGCCAGCAACGGGATTTGAGATGGTAATAGTCATATTGGAGCAGCAGAAAAGGGAAAGGATGTTGGCAGCAAGTTGGATGACTTGGAGAGGGGAAGTGATAGAAGAGAAGTTTCTGTTTCCTTGCATTCCAACTGCAGAACATAATATATATCCCAAATCTGAAAAGTGAGGCTAGTTATAATATGAAGGGTAGAATATGGATCCGTTTGCAGCATGACCGACTAAATAAAAACCCTACTCTGTGACTGTGACCTTATCTTTTTGGCATCCATTTTGCTAACTAGCAGTTTACACTTTTAAATAGTTCTTTTAACATATCTGTGGCCAGGTCTGCACTACAGACTTACGTCGGTATAACTACATCACTCAGAGATGTGAAAAATCCACACCGCTGAGCGACAGAGGCATACCGACCTAGCCCCCAATGCAGATGGTGCTATGTCAGCGGGAGAGCTTCTCCCATCAAAACAGCTACCACCTCTTGCGGTGGTGGATTAAGTAGGCCGATGGGAGAAGCTCTCCCGTTGACGTAGGAGTGTTTTCATGTAAGCGCTGCAGCAGTGCAGCTGTGCCAATGCAGTGTTTTAAGTATAAACCTGCCCTGTGTGGAAACGTCTGATACTCCAGGTATAGTTGCCGGAAAAGTTGCTGAGAGGGGAGGGCAGACACATGTACTCAGGCGCTTGAAAAGTTTAACCAACGTTGTTTTAGTAATGCAGGAGCCAGCGGGGGTGAAAAGTGCCATGTTGCCATGCTTCTTCCCTTCTCTTCCACACACAGTACCATGACTTTGAAACCATGCCCCTGGGCAATTTAAAGAAATAAACAGTTGTGTATTGTATTTAATTCTAACATTGTCAATTGTCTTTCTATTTAATACATTTTAAAACGTATCTTACAACATCCCTTATCTTTGTTACATCTCTTTACCCTTCTTTGCTTTCCTCCATTTTCTTTTCTGTAACAGATTATTGTGTATCTTTTCTTTTTTCACAAATCCGTCACTTCTTTTCCTCCTTTCTAACCACTCCCCATTATTTATGTCTCTGTCCCCACATTCCATTCACTCTCTTCTCACTGATATTTTTCTCTTTTCTTTCTTCTTCCCAACCACAGAAATTTCTCAGTTCCTCATTTCTTTTTTGTAACTTTTCCCATCATTTTTTCCCACCCAGCCACCCACACTAGTGCTTGGAAATGTTACCAGATGTCTCCAAGTCAGAGAGGACTAAACAATGCCAGCCTAAGATTTAAGATGAAAGATGAGTGGCTCTGCTCTTTATGCCCAGGTGAGAAAATAACCCTCACTTGCCAGATGGAAGGAAAGGGGAGGGTGCTGGGATTTCTGTTAGGTTGCTGTCTCTGGACCCTGCTCAGAGGCGCTCTCTCTTGGTCTACTAGATGTCTGATAAAATTTGAAATACCTCCCACATCCCTCTCCTTGCTGGTCAGTCTTAGGGTGAAACGATGCAGCATAGGATAGCAGTTAGAGGACTGCCAAGTAATTGCAAAATACAAATGTGTCCATACAAATCTTACTCATTCTGCAATGAATTTACTCCGCTTTCAAAGTGGATTATCTAATTCATAATAATTGGCCAGTTAACTTGCAAGAAGGGATTGCATTGTTTTGATGCACATCATTTTAATTAGAAAAAACAAACCCCATGTAAAAAACCTCCCCATGTAGACAAGTCTTTAATCTGCTTCCCTCTGGAACTCCTGGCTGTGGAGACAGACCTCTCACTACTTCAGTTATTGATCCTCTGCCCCAGTGAATATCTCCAGTGCCTGCCTCTGCTGTGGTTTACAAGCAGCCACAGAGTGAAATAGACCTGATTTTTGTCAATTCCATTGTTGCCAGCAGGGTTCAAAATACCAGGGTGAAAACAGACAAAATTCTGCTGCAGCATGGTAAAATCAGTATTGCTAGCCCTCCAAAAATGAGATTGGGTTAAAAATCATGATTTAAAGTAAGAAGAAAAAGAAAGTCAGAAACCCCCAACATGTTCTGGTTTTTGTGCCTTTAGGTGAATTTGGGTAACATTTTCAAGCTCTTCTCCACAGTCAGGAGGGCTAGAAACTTAAAAAAAAAAAAAAAAAAAAAAAAAAGGAAGTTGAGAATTCTCATCTAATCACATGCTTCCAGGAGCTGAGACTTTAAAAACAAACAGAAACAAACTCGCACCAAATATCGTGACAGTTGGCAACGTTGTGACTTACTTGCCATAAGCAAGTAGAATTTTCAAGCTCTGCCAATAGATTCCATGACTTGTACAGGGGAGAGCTCTGGTCTCCCTGTGATGAAATTAATTCTTTTTGTATTTGAAAACTCACTATGGAAAGTGCCTTGTGCCAAACACAAGGCACATTGCAATATGAACTACAGTGCACATCCAGTGTATTGGCATAATGGGACACAAGTGGTGTCATAGAAACATCGCCAGTGTAGTCAGTGCCATAGAGGAGATTAGGAGGAGGCATGGAAACGTTTTGCCAAATGCAAAATTTTAAATTTTGTTTTGAAATTATTTGGTGCATGGAGATTGGAACAAAGAGAGTGGGCCTGGAGAAGTAGGGGTGGGAGAAGAAGGGCAGGAGAGGGTTTTATTGTTTGTGGGGAGATCCAGGACTTTCTGATGTCCCTTGAGTCATGTTATTTTTGTGGGAGTTAACACATCCAAGAATTATCTAATTTACCACGGTGGTATGTAGAAAGTTCTCAGGTCTGGGTAGTGGATCATTTGCATGATCGGTGGTCCAGATATGAAGGATGTGTGACATCAGAGGGAGAGTAGAGAAAGGTTTGAAAGGTCTTGGGTTTGAAAATAAGGAGAGGATGTCAAGATTGATGAGAACAAAAGTGCAGGGTGGTTGTTTTTTAAATTGACCTCATGCTTATCCAGAAAAATCTGTTGGTAGTCCCAAAATTAGAGCTGCAATGTAGATAAAATCTTCACTTTTCAAATTCAGCTGGGGAACTACTCTGAGCAAATATGAGGCTTTTGGTTCCTTTGCAGTTACTGGTGTGCCCCCATACCCCAGTGCATGGATAGGCATATGTCATGTACCGTGTTGTGTACGGTTTGTAGGAAAGATGATCTACAAAATGCAGTTGTATTTGCTTGCTTCATTCGTGTGAGTGGCAGTATTGAAATACAGAAAAATGGAGATCAGGCAGGATATTGAAAACCTTAGAAAAAGATGAGGCAACTGCTATGTGCTATAGAAACCGAAACAAAGGTGGCAGGTTTAATGTCAAGCTCCCTACTTTTGACACTCTGTCACCCTGTGATAATTTTCAGATTGCCTATGGTGAGCTCTTTGTGCAGTCATGATGTTTAACATCACCATGCAGTATATATCAAAATACAAAATAAAATGTATTTTACTGCATTGCACTCGGTTACTGTTTCTTTTGAGAAAATCGTAAATTTTTGGCAAAATGTGAACATGAGATTGGTATCTCTCTTTGTTTTACCTCCTCTGTGTGGAGAAAACTCACTGCTTTGTGATAAGTGTTGTTCATCAGTTTTTGTTCACAGCATGGTAATGAGTATACATTAACTGTAACACCTACAGTATATTGGCAGCCAAAGATCAGAGTGTGAAATCTTTGAGAAAATGGAATACTTGTTAGGGGCACCTCTCCAGCAGTCAAGACATTTTTAAGAAAACCTAATAGATGGGTTTCATTAATTAGGTAATTATTATGCAATTCAGGGAGAAGTCTGTCATTTTTAGCCCTGAAATGGCAGAAGCCTTTTCCAATATCTTTTATTTCTCCTCTGCAGAAGCTCCTATGTCCCACGCTACCCTGCTTGTATAATTCAACAGTGTTTCCATACACAGAGAAAGAAAATTGATATATGTAGTTGCTGTTATCTCAGGAATAGTATGAGTTTTTTTCACTTGAAATTTTACTTGTATAACATACAAATCGTAACAAGCACTTTTTTTCTGGTGAAGCATCCTTTTTTCATTTCAGAGAGAAAAACCACTGTCAGCACCACAAAAAAGTGTTTCTTTGGGTGGAATTTTTAAAAATCATGTAAGTTATATCTAGACCAGTGGTTCCCAAACTTGTTCCGCTGCTTGTGCAGGGAAAGCCCCTGGTGGGCCGGCCGGTTTGTTTCCCTGCCGCGTCCACAGGTTCGGCCGATCGCGGCTTCCACTGGCCGCAGTTCACTGCTCCAGGCCAATGGGAGCTGCGGGAAGCGGCGGCCAGTCCGTCCCTCGGCCCGCGCCGCTTCCCGCAGCCCCCATTGGCCTGGAGCAGCGAACCGCGGCCGCGGGGAGCAGCGATCGGCCGAACCTGCAGACGCGGCAGGTAAACAAACCGGCCCGGCAGGGGCTTTCCCCACACAAGCGGCGGAACAAGTTCGGGAAACACTGATGTAGACAATTATATACTGTAGGAATTAAGGGGGGAAGTTTCTTTTTAAAATAAATGCCTTAACCTTAACTTCCTCCATGAGACGTTTGTGAATATTTTGTAAAAAAGTGAAAATAGTACAGTTTAAGATATTGTGGTAAATTGAAATTAAGATTGTGATGTTAGGAAACCCAAGAACACCTGAACAAAAGCAGCCGTCTTGCCTCTTTATGGTGCGAGCAGTGATGCTTTTACACTGAACACTTTATCATGTGTGGCTGAATAAGAAATAAAGCATTCTCCTGGTGAATCCAGTGAATATTTTGAAAGCAGAACTGATTTAATAGGGTAAATGCTTTAGTGCATTTGTGTTCTTTCAGTCTTTTCTGTGGAAGATCAAGTCAAGAATTATAGGCCACAGCTGTGTTCTTCCATTTAGAACTTGTATAGGGTATCAGCTGAGCCAATTAAAAAATGGTGACCACAGCCTTATTCACTTTGAAAGGCAGATCCGTACACTTGATCAAGAAGTGCTGCCTTGCAATCATATTCTCCCATTCAGTTTCAGTGGGTGGCATTAGATCTGATTAAGAAATACTGTCCTACAGTTGCATTCTCTCTCTCTCGTGCATACTATGAAAGGGAAAGCCTCAGAAGACGTATTCAAGGCTTTTATTTAAATTAAAAAAGAAAGGGGGTGGGGGAAGCATTCTTGCAGTCTTTGTAAGTGGATATGCAGATGACCTGAAAGAGAAGTGCCATTTGGTCAGAAATATTACATGAATGTCTTGAGAAAGGAAGAGCAGTCAGTGCTGGTTTGTGTTTCTGTCCCACTAACTGCTTTGTTCCCCAGACTCCTAAGAAGGATCAATGGCTCTGATCCCATATTCTCCTCTCTCTGTTCCAATAGACTCATAATAGATGTGTTCTCCCCCTTTTTTTAAAAAAAGGGGATTTTATATTGAAGCTTTCATTCTTGCCATAAATGTGATATGAACTGGTTGGCTTCTTGACACTGGTTCTGCAACCAAGTTTACTTAATAAGAGTAGAATCTTAAAATAACTTGGTTAGAATTTCACATTATACTATTGCATACTTAACATGCTCCAATTGAATTATAACAAGGGCAGTGTGTTCTAAGGAAATTACATGGTGTTTGTGGTTGACTTCTAACTAGAGCAATATCTGTCTTACTGAATATTGAACTGTGGTCTATAAGAACAAATCATTTTTCATACACAGCTCTTGGGTAAAGAAACCTTTTACATTATTATATGCTAGCCTGGGTGGGCTTAGGAACAAAATAATTCACACTTTCTCTAATGTGTATTTACTTTGCTACACCTTTTCCCTTTAATATAAATTGGGTGTTGGTAGATAAGATTTTTGGCTTCATTTGTTGGTGTGTGGTGTTTTGTTTTGTTTTTTTAAATATACATCTAGCTCTTCTTTGCATGGCACTTAAGTTTATTCTGTTTCAGTGTCAGAGTTTCAAATTTAACCTGTGTTGTAGTCTGTCCTTTAACATGTTTCTGGCGGTTGGCAGCTGGACTAAATTACAGGTGGGTTTTTTTCCCTTCATCAATATATGATTTGCTGCTTTAAGAGGAATTGATTTGGTGCTGCACAGAAGGGAAACGTAGTTTCTTTTTTCAGTTCTTACAAAGGTCTTTGAAATGCTACTTCCCTTGATTATTGTACCCTCAGTTTGTGTATCAGGTCATGAATCTCTCAAATTGGTCTGTGCCTCCAAACATGGGGAGATCAAACTTGTGTCGAGTATCCTTTCGCTTGTTAGTATTTTTTGGCTTGTTTGATACGTTACTTTTCAATCTAAAGAGACAGTTGTAGTTTTGACCTTTTACTTTGTTGGAAGGTTTCAAAGTTCTATTACATGAAGCTACTTGCAATTTAAACACTTTCAATAGTATTTGATAGTGGTTTTTCAGTATGTTCCCACTCAACTAAACTATATTGGCTCAAAGCCGCCTCCCCCTCCCCAAATATTGATGTGGCTGTTAAGCTTTGTTCTCCTTACTTGATAGTCTAGAAAGTAAAAAGGATAGATTCCGCAACCCTTATTCACTTGAATAATATCTACTGATTCAGATAATCCTATTTACTCTAATAGGCTCAGAATGAATGTTTTAAATAATAATAATAGCCATTTTGGCAATAGAGATGTCTTGAATGAAAGTGTTGTTTTATTTGGTATGTATTGTTACTAGCACCAAGTATGGTCCTGGCTCCTGAGTCTGAAAATCTTTTCTTGTGCAAGGCACGTACTTTGTTTTCTTAAGTATTCCTGTGTGCTGTCTATATAAATTGGTGGCTTTCATTTTTTTTAATCTTCTCTACCTTTTAATTTAATTTTGGTTAAAAATGCCAGGCAATTGAGGGCTGATGAATAAGGAGTTGAATCCACTGCCTATTTGATTTCTATAATTTTTGTTTCCTTTCTAGACACAAATTTAGCTGAGAGGCTAGTGGCCTGCCTCTTAATGCCCACAACATTTTGGGTGTTTTTATTTACTGTGGTTGTGATGTTCTACATTCCAGTAATGTTTAGAAATGAACTTTAAATTAAATCATTCTGAGGGATGTTTGAGAAGTTTCAGACAAAATAAGAGTTGGAAAATAAGAGCTAACAATGGAAATGCCAACACAGCTTTCAGTATAGAACAATGTATGTTGCCAGTAGGGGTCTGATCTCTTGAAACAGATCTCTCAACATCTATAGACGTCAAAGGAGGCTGAGCACTTTATAGGACTAGGCCCTGTACATTCTTTTTTTTTTTTTTTAACCCAAATAGCAACTATCTCTTCCTGAAGGTGGCAGACATATAATAGCACTTAAAGATTTAGTTATACATTAGATAGAACAGGTGGAATCCATTCAGTTCTCTTTGAAATGTGTCAACACCAAAAATATCTCCATGACTGGGCAACACTAGCTGCTGTGGGATATTTAGGGGTTTTTTACTGATTCATGAACAATGAAAAATGAGATGTTCTATTTTGGAAACTGTGGTGAACTTAATGTGAGCCAGAGAAGTATTTAATGATAGATTAACTGAATTTTGATTGGTCATCTGCTTCAAAACACACTCTTCACTGTTGTGTAAATCAGGAGTTTGCAGACTGTGGGATAGAGTTTCCAGGTGGCCCAGCTTCCTGTGGTCACTGATTGAGTTCAGCGCAACCTGGGAACATGGATGGCAGCAGGCTCACTTAAAGCCTCTCTCTCCTTCACCTGGTCTCCAACTTTGCCTTTTGTGGCTCTTGATCAGCAGATATTGGGCTCTGATTTATTTTTATCTTTGAGGGGCTCTCTTCTTTCTGAACCCCACACTTTTCCTAATGCGGGGATAGAGAAGGAATAAGTAAAGAATTTAGAGAGAAGCATTATTTGAATGATTTTGACTGTCATTCTATTGAACTGAGATAATTAGATTGATAGCTAAAAAATGCATCTATAATACTCAACCCAAACATAAGCAATTCACTGTTGCTCAGATATTCTCTGCCCCCCACCTTCCTGGATTTTATGATGAAGTCATCACCTCTTGTCTGTCTCTGCTCTCTTATTCCTTATACAGTCTCTTTCCCTTTTCAGCCTTATTTTGCCCAGTCCACCTCATGCTGGTCTGTTGCCCCCTCCCCTTTGGGACTTTGACTTGAGGCAAGGTGCCTAGCTGCTTTTCTTCCCTTGTGAGTTTTCTTTGCCCCCCTCTTCCCCCCCGCGTCTCTTTTGTCACCCTTGTTTGCCGTATTGTTCCCTGGAGATGCCTGTTTTACCCCTTCCCATTGAGCCATTATAGCAGTTCTGAAGGGAAAGAGACACATTCCTTCAAACCTCTTGCTTTAACTCCCAGTAGCTGTCTTCATTGGCTCAGAAGGCAGAGTTTCCTTCCCCTCCCATTGCTGCAGGCTCATTGGGGAAGAGAGATAGAAAGCTATAACCTCTTCCCACCACTCAACCCCCATCCCTTTAGCAAATGGCAGAAGAGTTGAGAAGAGGCTCCAAACTGTCACTGCTGAGCACAGATTGCAGCCCCCGCTGTTCTAGTGAAGTTGTGACTCTCCTGCTGTGGGGAAGTGAAATTGTGAAGGCATTTTAACAAAACTGTGATCCTTATGGTTACCCAGCACATTTAAAGCCTGAGTTAATGTGGTGGTGGAAGGACCTGTCTGTTTTTGTCACGCACATTCTGACGTGACAGAGCATTACTCTTTTACTTGGTCACTGCATTGGTTGCCCATTAAATTCATCATCACAACATTAACTTTAAAGATGATACAACAGTGTAGCTCTCTTTATGCTGCCTGACTGACCTGCTGCCTTCCTGTATGCATGGTTGCCCTCTGAGATCTCTTGCACTACTAGCTTCCTGACAGCTCCCAGCTTTATATCGAAGTCTTTGAGATGCCATGCTTCCCAGCTGCTACTGCACCTCTTGAATTTGGAATTCATTGCCTGTGCAAGTTTGACATGGTCTATTTATCTCTGTTTTTCAATCCAAACTCAAATTTTGCTGGTTTCTTTTGCGTACTCTGATTGACTGAGCTTTGCTTGTTATACCTTGGTCTGCCCTTGTGAAAGGTGCTATATAAGCACAATTTCTGTTACTGCTTAGCTGAAGCCTATGAAGTCAAACTGTTAGTTGACAAACTGTAAACATTCTTTACTCAACATGACTCCATTAGACTAAGAATCCTCTTAATGCCAAACTTATACCGTCAGTGGTACTCAAATCTTATGAAATGTTTGATCTCTGAGAATGTTGGTTTGGCTTGTGATGCACAAAGCATGATCCCTTTCCATTAAACTGAATTGGACAGAATTTTTCCAGCTAAACATTCTTTCAGTGTCTTTGTGACCTGCAGTCTCACTTTCCATTGACCTTAATTCTGAGTTGCAAAAACTTCTGTTTGTTTTGTTTTAATCAGTTAAGTTCTGTAAATGCTTCAAGAATCGTTTGCAATGTGTACAAACTTTGGAAACGGCTAATTAGAGGGGAAGGATGGCCTTGGAAAGTAGCAACTTTGGCACTTCATCTAACAGGTGACAAGTCTTTACCTTTTATGAATGCTTCTTATTCACAGTGTCCTAGACATATATAAACTTCAAATTTATTTTACTGTTATTAGGAAACTTAGTGCTGGTGAAAGGTGTCAATCTGACCAATAGTTCTGAAATAGTTCTTTTGTCCCCCTTTTGGAACTGATCCTGTGATGCTTTGAAAAAAGAAAAGGAGGACTTGTGGCACCTTAGAGACTAACAAATTTATTTGAGCATAAGCTTTCCTGAGCTACAGCTTATGCTCAAATAAATTTGTTAGTCTCTAAGGTGTCACATGTGCTCCTTTTCTTTTTTGCGGATACCGACTAACACGGCTGCTACTCTGGAACCTGTGATGCTTTGAGCGCTCTCAACTCCTGTTGGAATCAGAAGAAGCTGAGGACACTTAGCACCTTTGAATAGTTGCTCAACATCTGATAGTATAGGATCTCAAATTCCCAAAACTGGCATAGCATGGGAAACAGCATGACAAACTTCTCCCACTAATGCATCTGGAGAGAACACCTCTGTGGGTGAAAGGGTAATTCTGTTTTGATGTCTGCTTAATCCTTGACTTCTTTGCTGACTCCCCTATTGGCAGTTGTGGTTTTGTGAAGTGGAAATTTGTCCACTAGGAAGCACGCTGAGAATTATTTAATTTTATACGTTTGCTATTTAATATAAACAGTATTTCTATAAATATAAAATAAAAATCTATTTCAGGTTGGCAGCTGACCGGTTTTCTCAGTAGAAAGGAACCATTAGCTTATTATTGAATGTGACTGCCAGTCTTCAAGCTTCATGGAATTAGATGGTCATTATGTTTTTAGGCAGATTGTAAGGGATAATAAAAGCAGACGAGTGAAAAGTAGCAGGTTGTGCTGGCTAGCCTTTTAACTCTGGGGAGAATAGTGAAGGTTGTTTATGTGTAGAAAAATTTATTCTTGCTTTCCTAATGTTGTTCAGGATTTGAGGAATATGGTTTCATTTTTTGCGGGGGGCGGGGAGAGAGTTCTAAGCTTGAATATGGTATTAAGTGTTTCAAGAGAGAGGAGCTTGGGTAAAATTGTGGTATGCCCTTGCTTTTTAAAAAAAACACCACCACTTTTTGGACACAAATGGACACAAATCAGACGTCAAGAGTTATAACATTCAAAAGCCAGTCGGAGAACACTTCAATCTCTTTGGTCACTCAATTACAGACCTAAAAGTTGCAATTCTTCAACAAAAATACTTCAAAAACAGACTCCAATGAGAGACTGCTGAATTGGAATTAATTTGCAAACTGGATACAATTAACTTAGGCTTGAATAGATACTGGGAGTGGATGGGTCATTACACAAAGTAAAACTGTTTCCCCTTGTTTATTCCGTCCCCCTACCCCCCACTGTTCCTCAGACGTTCTTGTCAACTGCTGGAAATGGCCCACCTTGATGATCACTACAAAAGGTTCCCCCCACCCCCACCCCCTGCTCTCCTGCTGGTAATAGCTCACCTTAAGTGATCACTCTCGTTACAGCGTGTATGGTAACACCCATTGTTTCATGTTCTGTATGTGCATTAATCTCCCCACTGTATTTTCCACTGAATGCATTAGATGAAGTGAGCTGTAGCTCACGAAAGCTTATGCTCAAATAAATTTGTTAGTCTCTAAGGTGCCACAAGTCCTCCTTTTCTTTTTGCGAACACAGACTAACACGGCTGCTACTCAGAAACCTAACAACTTTTTGAGCATGTCATTTATTTGAGCTTTGGAGAGGTTGAGATTTAAAGTCACTAAACATTTAATTTAGTCATTTATTTTGTGAAAATACAATGAACAGGAAATACTAAAAATTGTTCAGCTAAGCTTTAAAGAACTATAAGTTGTAATACAGATGCAGAAGTGATTTAGTCGAGGAGGTAAATCTATGTCCTGCTGCCAGTCATGGGTTAATCTGTAATCAGACCAAGATTGTAAGGAGGTCTGTTTATTTTAATTAGTTAAGAATTACAGGTACACCATGAACTGAATATCTGTCTCACAATTTTTTTTCTTTTGAGAAAATATGGCATTCATGATGAAATAAAGAATGAAAATAACTGGCAACTATTTTTTTTAAAAGGGCAGGCTGAAAATATGAAACTGTAATACTCTGCTTTTCACCTTGCTTTTTTTGCATACGCCAAGATTTGCTCATACATTTCGTTTTTCTCCCTGGGTAGTAGGTTGAAGGAAACCTAATACATGAGTTTTGAGTAATAGGGAAGAAAGAGCACATTTAGTGGGTGAGAATTTTTCTTTGGGTACGGTATACACTCAGAAATGTGTTTAGTGAAACCCTTTCCCCGTGGTGCTGCCTATGAACAGCTGCTTGTTGATGGTGGGACTGTGACATCACAATCAAATAACCTCTTTGCCTTTCCTCCTCTTATTTCTTCTCCAGTTTACCAGTCACCTGATGACAAATTAACTGAGTCGGTGAGCTCTAAACCTCTGACTGAGATCATCTGTTAAAATGACAGACATTACAGAATCAGATCTCAACTGATTTTAAATTGTTCAAGGAGACCAATTGCCTGTGGTGTCATATCCGAGACAAAGCTCTCAATCCCCGCCTTCTGCCTATAGAATCACAAATATCTAGGTGTATTATTGAGGGGGATTGTGTATTTCTCAGAGACATCTGGTATAAGCCTTCAGAGAGGATTCCGGCCAGGCTAAGATGGACCCATAGTATGCAAGCTAGGAAAACCCTATTGTCAGGCAGTCTGGAACAACAACAGGTCTGAACAAGCGAAATTGTATTACTTTCTGCCTTACCAGAAAATCTGCTGATAGGGATGCAAAAATTCTTTGTGCGTTGACTGTCCAGCCTGCCAGACCTGAGGTTTAGAATGAAAGCTGGCCTGCTGCCTTAGTTTCCTTGTAAATACCACTGAGAAGCAATTGCATTTTATTTTACATTTTGGGACAGTGCAAGTAAGCCATATACATTCTCGCTTAAGTGGGGCACAATGGGTGAACAGAGCAAAAGGAGGAATTTAGCGAAGTGCCAGGCAAATCTCTGTTTTTCTACTTTTTTATGTTAATTAGAAAACTGTGGAGGGGCCTTGGGTCAGGCATAGCAGTAGGTTCACCCAGGATTTTTAAGTGCGGGTCAGATCAGATCAGAAGCCTCCCCTAGAGTGAGGAGATGTACAAAATCCATATAATATAGTTTTTTACAAGCTTTGTACAAATAATAATACATGGGGATGATGATGTTGGAGAAAAGATTTTGAAATCCAGGTTGTCCTTGGACAAGTTGTCTCAGTCATTTTCCTGTCATTTTCTTTTCCTTCATTTGGCAATTAACAACAGTATTTCTTTTTAAAAACTCTTAGAGGATGTAAAAGAAGCCCGTGTTTTGATTTTTTTTTTTTTCCTCTAAGGGATTTAAAAGAGAAATACCATTATTTATTGGTAAGTGAAGCAAAAAAAGATGGAAAAACGACTTAGATTACTGAGCATTTGTATTCTGATGTTTTAATCTCTAATATGTCTCAAACAACATGTACTGAAGAAGCCTTTGAAACCCATTTCTGTTTAAGTACACCAAAATGTGACTCAGAAATCCTTTACATATATCTAATGCTGTAACTAAGTCTAATATGGATGGCTGGTTATTCATTTTGGCTGTGAAAACAATGAAACCACAATCTGATAGTTTGTGATGGGGGATGTTGTTGTTATATATTATTATTTTAAAATAACATGAGTTGTTGGTCCTGGCATGCTTATTTGGGTTATTAACTGACTGTTTATTTTATATGTTGTGTCAGCTGTGATGTTATTTTAGGAGATTAGTTAATAGTCTTTTTAAGATTTTGCCAAGATGAATGTGAATTAAAATGAAGGAGGAAAAGCAGAAGAAAACTGGCCATAATTTACCAAATCCTCACTGTCTAGTATAATTCATCTTTTGTGTCTGTTGTGAGGAGATTCTTGAAGAGAATGTTGGCCTGCTTGTATGTATGAGGGCTGTTAAATTGAACCAGTTGAATGTGTGATCAGCACTGAGAGAATTCTCTGTGATCTAGCTATAAAACATACTTCTGAGACGTTTGTTTCTTATAACTCTTACATATACATATTTTAATACTACAGTAGGAAGTAATTATCTGTTATAACAGTTATTAAGGGATGAGTTAAAACACTTTCTGCAGTAGATCAAAACATGTGGCATTCAAGGTTGTTGTTGTTGTCTTTAAAGTGTTTCCAGTACTGGAAAATAGTTCAGTCATCCTGTTAATGAATATTATTGACAAAACAGCCAGAGGGATTCTGTTCAAATTATTCTTAGAAAAAGTGCCTGTGAAATCCAGAAGTATTTTTAACATAATGTCTGAGCTATGAGAATTAACTTCAGCTTTGAATCTATGCTTTACACAGCAGATGATAGGAAATGCAATCATTGATATCTACATATGTATATATTTAAAAATCTATCTTCCATCTTTAAGATGTTGGTTTCTGCATTCTTAAAACATCTGTATATTTTCTGTTGAAATATAGTAGGCCGTGATTAAAAAGTGCAGAGTATCAAGGAAAATGGCACATTGCAGAAATACAACATGGCTCATTTTGTTTAATTTCTGCAGCACTTTACTATTTGTAAGGCTTTTTGTTCACCAGGATTTCCATCAAGAATTTAGATCCTGACCTTGTAAACACTTAGGGGCATTCTTAATTTTATCAAACTCATATATTTGTAGGATTGGGGCATTAGTAAATGCAGAGGGAGGCAGAAAGTTATCTCTTTCAGTCTGCACCCTGAAAGTTTGGAGAATGTGGGAAAGTAAAAACTGGGGGGCAGATCTTTAGCTGATGTAAATTGGCATAGTTCCACTGACTTTTCTTTAGTGCAGTGACACCAATTTACACAACATGATGTTCTGGCCCCGTCTGTTTTGGTAGTTACAATTTTGGTGTGTAAGGGAAGGAGATGTTAAGGGAAGAAAATGTGTAGACAACTTAAAGCTCTTAGGGGTAGGGACTGTCTTTTTGTTCTGTGTTTGGACAGCACCAACTACAGTGGGGTCCTGGGCCATGACTGGGGTCTCCTACATGTTACAATAATACAAACTACAATTATTAAAGAATGGTGCGGTTTCTACACTGAGGGGGCTTCTCGAGAAATCTTGTTTGTGAATCAGGATCTGTGATGATGTTGGCATAGGTTATGGAAATAGAAAACACTGAATTTATACATTCTAAAACCTGGTTGCTGTTATTTTGAGAGCCGCAATTATTTCTTTGTATTGTACAGCTAGATTTAAAACAAAAAAATATTCTAACTCAGAGCACTTTTCCATATCAGATTTTGGTCATTTATCTCTTTTTGAAGTCACTCAAGGTTTATACAGGGTAACTAATAGCAGAATTTTGTGCCTTGACTTTTCGCCTTTAATCCCAATGATGGAGATTATAGGAAACAAGTGAAATGTTTGTATTTAATACTTACTAAGTATATCTGTGTATACATTTCACACATGCAGACTACTCTGACATGATTCTCAACTTGATGTTGATTTAAAAAACAAAACATCTTAGAAGCCTATTAAAATTAATGGAAAAGGTTTTATTTATGTGAGTAAAAAACAGTTATAAATTCTAAACTGCCATAAAATGAGAATTACACAGCATTCCAATAATTCAATATAACATCCACGGTTGATGCTCAGTTAACTTAAGCATTTTCAAGGACCTTCGGAACCTGTAATGGTGGTTTTTCACATTTTATACTTTCTTGGTAACCCTGTTAAAACAAAGGTACTGGTTCACTCCATGATCATATAGCATTGGGGAAACCCAGTTTCTCAACAGCCATTCTCAAAGTTGGTGAGTTCAAAGTTTGATCATCCCATTAAAATGTAGCTATTTTGTGAGCAAATCTTTATTAATTTTTTACTCATCCACTACTTAGGTGTAAAAGTCAATGGGAGCTTGACTGAATAAGGACCTCCAAATTTGACTGTCAGTGTGTTAAGTATTTGAAACAGAAAATATTATTTTTAGGGTAAATCAAAATTTTGAGCCAGTGAACCTTGAGGGGAGTCCCTTTCTAAACAAACTTCTAGACTTGTGTGATCTTTTCACTGCATTAAAGGTTGCTTCCCAAAGCTCTGTAATTTGAGACTCTTATATAGAGAAAAATTACCTAGCTCATTAGTTCGAGTCAGAATAATTACTTGAAGGTTTAACAGGTGTAACGATCAAAACCTTGCTTAGCAGCCAGAGTTCTACCTCATGGCTCACTGGGTTCAACAGTCTTTGAGTTAAATGAAAAATAGAAAGTTAATATGGAGGCTGTGATACGAACACAATAAAACCCACATGAAATTCAAAAGTAAGGCTGATTTGTAAGGTTGAATTTTCTGTTAGTTTTCTTACAAAAGTAATATTTGTATGTAATGTGGTATAGAGAAGGATAGTTACTTTTTCCTTCACAGAATGGTAGAAAATGGTAGAAAACTAATTAGAAAACTTGTAATATTGAGTCTGAGCACAAAAAATCAGACTGTATCCATGACCCTTTCCTCTCATAATAGAGTTGTGTATGCTTGATAGAATGTTGTGTTGTGGTTTTTGTTTCCTCCCCCAAATCCCTCGTAGGGTAGTTACTGCAGATGTAGTAGAAGGGAGGAGTTAAAGTGGAGATATGAACCTGGCATTTTGTTATGAAGGGAGTGAGATGCATGATGAGCCTGATAACTGGTATGAGTGCGTTTGGTAGCAGTGAGCCACTTGCTTTAAGAGTCCAGCCTTATGGATCTTTGAGTCTTACCTATAAAGTAAGCTCCAACATAGCTGATGAATGCATTTATCTTGAAGGGTCACAGTCTCAGAGAGAGGCATCCCCCGAGATAGCCAGGTTCCAGCCTATTAAAGGCCTAGAAGATCTGAAAGGTGGTGATTTCTCCAGCAAAAGAAAGGAGCAGGGACAAGTCTGCAGTTTGGTCTTCAGATTTGGGAAGAAATTCAGCTCTGTTGTAAGCAATAAATGGGAGTTGTGCCTGTATCTATTTGGCTCTGTCTCTACTGCAACAAGAAGCAGCATGGAGAAGTAAGTCATCTAAAAATAATTTAACATCCTCATAAGGTAATATCATGAGTAGTTTCTGCCATGAAAAAAAAGGCCTCAATGACCTAGCCATATCACGTTCTTTCTCTTCCCCACAGGAAGTTGGCATGGATTGCTGTTGGTTTTATTGGCCCATCCTCTGACTGATCAGACTTGGAACTCTTCGGTCCCTCTGGTATTCTCCAGATCCTAATGGACAGTTGAGTTAGACTCCAGCTATGGCAAAGTGAGTTAATCAGATATTCAATCAGCTAAAAGAACAGGCTCATTTTTGCACGAATTTCTTCTCTAAAATGGAAGAGCAGTCTAGTTAATATTTAGTTCCAGGGACAATTCCAGGGCTACCTCCACCTTTTGGTACCTACATTTATTTCTCTACCTTCCAAAACCATTTTTAATCCTTGGTTTTGCATTATGAAAGGAGATGTGTATGATTGAGTACAGATCGTAGGCTCTTTAAGCTAAAGAACTTAATTAAAAAGTTCAGAAGTTGATCCTGAACTAGTGGTAACATTTTGCATTGCCCTAAAGAAGATCTGAGTTCGATTTCAGGTCTGAATGTCCCTCTTGGAAGGTGTTCTGCAAGAGCAGTACATTCAGGCCTCATTGACGCTAGAAAGGGTTGTTGATATAGCAATACTGGCAAGCCCTCCTAGTGGAAATGCATCTTATACCAGCAAAATTGTTCTTTTGCTGGCATAGCCGATACCAGTTCATGGAACAAAGTAAGCTTTATTGGAAAACACTTTTTTGCCAGTATAACTGCATCTACACTGGAGCTTTTGCCATCACAGCTTTGTCAGTTGGAGGTGGGGCGGGGGTGTTATTTTGTTCACACTCCTAATCACTATAGTTACGCTTGCAAAACTTTTAAGTGTAGAGGCTTCAGTGTGCATTTTCATTATGTTAACAGCAACTTTTGGCTAAGTAGGCAGCACTGATGGGCTTCAGTGGGGATTTAAAGAAGGTGTGGAGAAAATCTTTGGGACTCTAAGGCCTGGTCTATACTGGGGCGGGTGGGCATCTAAGTTACGCTACTTACTTAGAAGTCAACGTACTTAGATCCGGTGTCTTCACTGCAGTAAGTCAATGGCTGACGCTCCCCCGTTGACTCCGCCTGCACACCTCACCCTGGTGGAGTACCGGAGTGCGCTCGGTGGTAGATTTTTCGCATCTAGACTAGATGTGATAAATCGACCCCCACTGGATCGATTGCTGCCCGTCGATCCAGCGGGTAATGTAGACCATCCCTAAGGGATGAAGAGGCCCCCCTGTGTATGGTGTCTAGGAGCCTGAAATTAAATGAGGATTCAGGTCCTGACTGCAGGCATGATATACTTTTTCCTTATTCAGGAGGCTGTTGATAAGCTAGCTGACAAGCGGGGGAAAGTCAGGGTGGTACTTCGCATGGCCACAAATATTTTAAATCTGTCATTTCAGCATCAAAAATTCATAAAGTCAACCGAGCAGTGTCATAGCCATGGGGAAAAGGACTATAATCCTGGTGAAGAGGATTCAGCCACACAGGGAATCTCTTAAAGAGTAACAGATGCCTTGTGGAAAACCCTGATAACAATTACCCTTCAGAATAATTCTTCCTGTGTAACATGTCTTCTGGGATTTTTTTTCTTCCCTCAGTAGGGATCTTGAACAAAAAAACAGGATCTTTGTTTTAAGCATTCATCTGCTCCTGCTGCTGTTTCCCTACAGGAGCAGATCAATTCTTAAATATCCGGTTTTATTGCAAATATTCCTGTCTGTAAAGGAAATAAGAGAAATACATAATTTTTGTTGAGACCATTCTTATGTATCATAAGATGTCAGAGTCTTTCTTTGAAAAATGGACATAGCTCTAAAAGGGTGTCTGGAACAATAGAGATTGGTTAGCAGAGGGACAGCAATGCAAAATGTGGTGTGCTCAACCTTTAAGAGGGCTATATTGAAATGGGTTTGAGAGCTAAAGGAATCCGCCTTTTCTGTTTGCCTTTGTGTGATTATTTTCAACCCATAAACTGTCAGCTAAGTTCCTGGTGGATATCAACTTTGGCCCATAAGATAGCAGCTGTTTCAGCAGGAAAAGATGTGTTATGATATTGTACACTTAGAAGACAAGGTTTCAAACGTAAGCATTTATGAGCTTGTGTTTTAGAGGTGTGACCTTTTGTTCCATGAAGACACGAGGATTTTTTAAAGCTCCAAATTTATTCTAGCATAACAAAAACAGTTAGAATTGTGTAGTGCCTTCCTCATGTATAAAATAATTTCAGAGACGGCAATCCTTTTCTTAAAGTACTCTCAGCTTCCAGAGTCTAAGGAAAAAAGAGATGCTTTTCATTTTTGTCCCTCATCTGACACGACACAATCTGCTAAAAGCTTTCTATGGCTCATAAGCCTGTCATTTGCCTAAAGGGGCACACAGGTCATGTTTTTACTAAAGTGGAAATTATCAGACTGGGGGGGGGTATTTAACTGAATTCAGCCCTTTTTGAGTCTGTGTAGTTCCTAGAATCTTATGACTTAATAATTTGTCTGGTGCTGTAATATACATATACACTACCTGCATGAAATCAGTTAACAGTCAATTAGCTGCACACCTGAAGAATGGAAGTTGAGAGTGAGGAAGAGGAGGTAAATGTGTTTGGTCACTTATCTTTTAGTCCCCCAAAATCTGGTGGACTTTTCCCCCCTGGTTGTAGGTTCACAGGGTCTCAGTATCTCTGTTGAGAATCTCTGTTCATATTTCTGAATGGAATCAGAATGATTATTCAGGAGGCTCAACAGTGGAAGTTATTTATCTTGTCAGTGTGAGGCAGGTTTTATCTCTATATCTCCATCCATCCTTCTCAAAAATATCTGCACTTTTCAGGGCAGGAACACTATTCCCAGTGTCCAGCTGTGCCTTTTCAGATAGAATTTGAGTCCATCCTTAGAGCCTTACTATGTCCCTTTCTTTATTGGAATAACTGTGGGTTTGGGGGTTTTTTTAGACTCAGTTTAATACTGATTTGTAATTGAATGAAAAGCACACAGAATTCCAGTATCCACCCACAGCCCCTTCACTTTTAGCTTCTTTCATCCTGGTTTGTATGAATGGCTAAATTCTACAGAGGCCATATTACTAACCTGAAATTCTCAGGTGGAAGTCAAATTAAATAGGATTTTTTTTTAACACTTCCACACTTCCCCCCTCCCCCATTTTGCAATGGCCACCTTTATTTGAAAATTCTAAGATTCCAGCTTTCAGCCCAGACCAAATTTTTACAGCACAATATGAACTCCCAGAAATTGTTTAACACCAACATGGTTATAGTGAACTCCTTTGAGTTAATAAAATAGAGCTTGTTGTGGAAGTTGGCATTAAGGTTGAGTTTTAGTTCATCGCTCTTGTGTTTGTGTTCCAAACTTAAGTTGACTCTTGAAAGCAGAAAGATGTGCATTAGGCCCTGAGATTTGCTAAAGTGTTTTGTACATTGAAATACAGAGGTAAGATAACACTTGCATGAGTTTGTTGCAACTCAGAAAGAATAAACAGAGAGCACTAGTCATCTTGAGGGCCTCTTTGTGTGTGTTATTAGCAAAGTATGTTTCAGAATTGAGCAAGTACTAGGGGTTTGAGTTTTATTTACCAGACTTCTTTGGTGTTTTTCTATTCTGAGTTACAGCAGCTATTTAATTCTCTGGTCTGATTGCCCTTCCCCTTTCAAAGATGCAGTATATTCACAATCTTCTGATGCTTTTGCTAATGTTTTTTCTTTTCTTTTTATTTTTTATTTCTTTGGCAGTTGTATTAATTTGCCTCCAGGCCATTTACTTGAGAATTTGTCATCTTGAATAGAGAGAATCCAGCAATCACTGAACATAGAGCAGACAGCTTTAGAGAAAATATGCTTTAGGTACAGACCAAAAAATTGCTAAGACTGTTACTACTTGTTAGAGATGGGATTTGAAAGCTTACGAATAGCAAGTAAGAGTCTAACTGGGAGAATGGATTTCAGTGTCAAGTGACTACTCCATGGAGAAAGAAAAGCTGAAAAAAGTGCTTGGTTTTTAACTGAGCAACCATGTACTATGAGTCAGCAGATGATTCTGGTGGCCAGTACACCAGTAATGTACCTGACTGACTATGAACCAGGTAGATGGCTTTTTTTTTTTTTTTTTTTTTTTAAAGCTCATGTCCATCCCTACTTGTCCAGAAGAACAGGTCAGACCAATGTCAGAGTAATGAGGATTGCAGAAATGAGAACACACCTAACAGTAATCCCGTGGTGTATTCTTGTTCATGCAGTTAAGTTACACTTGGACATTAGGGGGTGCAAGTAAGTTTAAGGCTGGAGGAGAAAAAAATGAAGCAGAATTATATTGCCCAAACTATAGTACTAAAAGTAAATATAAATTAGTGCAATAGAAAAGTCTAACTTGCTATAAATACCAACAAGTGAACTGCACTCATGAACACACGCAAATGCCTTAAGCACAATAATTCACTAAAGAAAACAGTCTAGATCAATTTCACTTGTAAAATGACTAACAGAAACACTATCTCAGAGAGCCCGGCGTTTTTAGGAAACACCCTCCTGCAGCATTTTCCTATGAATAATGAAATAAAACCAAGCAGTCCGGTCAGCAGAGTTAAAACAATAAGAATATATTGGTTCACTTTCCTTCAAGAAAAGAAACATGTTACTCTATTGCATTTTACAGGAGGCTATCACAAAACTCATCCTTCCTGCTCTGTTTCATTTCCTTTGCAGCAGTGAACAAACAGAATGGGTATGCTTCTCAGTTTGCCAATTACCATTTTAACTGTGAGACGTTTGATAGCTACATGCCCAGTTTTGACAGAATGATAGATTCAGACGTTCAGTATCCATGTACAGTCATAGACGCTCGGCCATTGTATGTGATCCTTGCAAAAGGATTGGTTAAACAATCGGCACACAATTTTAGACACGTTTCTCTCTTTTCTCCCTGTTGTCAGCTCCAGTTTGAGAACTTCTGAACGTACGCAGCAGAGGGAAAATTCTGCCGTATAAGACTAAGACTGCATGTTTGAAAAGTAGGCTCCAGTATCAAAGTAAAGGGACAAATTAAAAAAATTTCCATCAGAATTTTAAAATTAGCTGGCCTAATTAGACTCAAATTGAGCCTTGTTTTTCTATTGTTGGTGGGATTCAAACATGTATCCCCTCCCCGCATTTATTTAAAACAAAAACAAAAAAACCCCTTCAGTCAGTATTAATGTAACTTCAGCTCACAGTAGACAGGTGTCTACAACAGCAAAGCTGCCACTGCTCTTTTTTCCTCTTGCCAGTTTCAGTGGGTGGACTAAATCAATGAAAGGGCCATTGAGGGTGAACTTTCCTCCCACCATTAAAGGTGGTCTCCAGATTGTGGATGAGGGACTTTGGTAGGTTGGTGTGGAGGAACCTTCCTGCTCCCTGCTCAGTACCTTTCCCATGAATAAATGGAGAACTTTCAGTTTCCAGGGCTGTCAGTCCAACACTCCTCATCATTGCTGAATGTTTCTCTCACACACATAAGTTAAAAACAAAACTGTGGCCATTGCCAAATCTTTATAGATTTCTTCAATCTGTTTCCAAATATGTGACACAAACAGGAAAGGTACAATACAAAGGATAATAATATATCCACATGTTCATTTATAAACACTTCTTACATCTAGTCGCTGAAAAATACTTCTCAGATAGTCAGTAAATACTGTTAGAGCAAAACATGGCTAAATGGCTTCATGTTTTTGTATGCTTTAGTGTTACAAGTTAAAGAAACTTTGTTCATTTCCTGCCCTAAATGACCACAAAACATTGCTGTCATGTTCTACCCAGAGATTGCTGTATTTCAGTGGTGGGTGAAGTTTTTGTCCTTTTAAAAATGCATCAGCAATATCCTGCTCACTCTACATTAACTGTCCATGCTAGTAAGCATTATGGACTGGACAATAAAGGTGAGATCCTTCCCCCTGCTCTCGCCCTTTACAGTGGAGTAGTGTGGTAGGAGTCCCTTGGTGCAGGCACTGTGGAAGACAGCTATAAGGCAGCCTCACACAGAACCTCTCACAAGCCCCAGCCTGGAGGGTGGATTGTTGGGGGTGAGACACAACGCTAAATGCTACAGCACTGGGGAGGTAGGGAAGCCCAGGAAGGCTTCTGTAACTTAGATGGGCCACAAGCTTAGGGTGTGTGCTCTCCAAGCCCTGGGACAGCTCTGGGTTAGTATAGAGCAGGGGTGAGCAGACTACAGCTCCTGGGGGCTGGATCCGGCCCTTCAGACATTTTAATCAGGCCCTTGAGCTCCCGCCGAGGAGCAGGGTCTAGGGCTTGCCCCGCTCCAGCTCTCCAGCTGGGGAGCAGGGTCGGGGGCTTGCCCCACTCCATGCGTACTGTGGCTCCGCGCGGCTCCCAGAAGCAGCAGCATGTTCCCCCCTCTCAAGCTCCTATGCATAGGGGCAGCCAAGGGGCTCCGCATGCTGTCCCCACCCTAAGCACCAACCCCTCAGCTCCCATTGGTGCAGGGGTGGCACCTGTGACAGGGCAGCATGCAGAGCCGCCTAGCCACGCCTCCACATAGGAGCCTGAGGGGGGACATGCCGCTGCTTCTGGGAGCTGCGTGAGGTAAGCGCCGCCCGGAGACTGCACCCCTGACCTCCTCCCATGCCCACACCCTCACCCCCAGCCCTGATCCCCCTCCTGCCCTCCAAACCCCTTGGTCCCAGCCCGGAGCACCCTCCTTCACCCCAAACCCTCATCCCCAGCCCCACCCCAGAGCCCGCACCCCCAGCCAGAGCCCTCACTCCCCCCTCTCCCACACCCCTGCCCTAGCCCGGAGCCCACTTCCACACACTGAACTCCTCATTTCTGGCCCTGCCACAGAGCCCACACCCCCAGCCAGAGCCCTTACCCCCTCCCGCACTCCAACCCCAATTTCGTGAGCATACATGGCCCGTCATACAATTTCTATACCCATATGTGGCCCTTGGGCCAAAAAGTTTGCCCACCCCTGGTATAGAGCGACTGAAAAAGTGGCTTAAAGCCACCTTAGCCCCTTTTTCCCTGGGACTGTGGGTTTTGTGCTATGCTTCTTAGAGATGCAGCAGAGAATCTAACTCCAGGTAAATTACGGGGTTAGGAGGACCCATGTAAGTAAGGAAAGTGGGATTTGGCACCAGTTTTAAGCACTATCGGATCCTTATAGATTATAGTTGCTCAAACAACAGTTCATGGAACCCTTGCTGGTGGTCCACCAGAGAGCTGGCTAGTTGAGTGGTGCTGGCTCTTTCTTTATTTCCATCTGTTTAATGTATTTTTTAGGTGTATTTTAATGAAGTTTAGCACTTCCCCTAGTATCATATCTCCATCCAGAGCAATCACTGCTTTTCAGCTATTCATGAGGCAGGAAAATAGCCCAAGCAGTCAGCAACTAGCAGAGGAGGTGTCTCTGAGATAGTGTTTGTTAAAATGAGATCCACAGCATGGAAAAGTTTGAGATGTCCCATGCTAGATAAAAGGTGCCCATAAAACTAAGTTACTGTAATCTCACCAAAAAAGAGCTAACTCGCTTTTTGTTCTAAGTGGTTAAGAAAACGTGCTAGGATGTTAACTTTCTGGTATTAAAACAGTCGTTATTCAGTTTATACTAGGCCTGCTTTTTCAACCATATGACTTAATGTTTGAGAGTCGTGACATTTTAAATTACTTCAGCTCTCTACAGGCTTTGCAATAAGATTAATTATTTTTCTCTGGAACTATTTGCATCTTACAGTTTTCTTCTCTTTTTTGTGTTCCTTTAGCTCTGCTCTTTATTTTTCCCCATTACTTTGGTCCATGTTGACTTCATCCTCTCCTCTGAAGTAGGAAGTAGCTGGCAGTTGTTTGTAATAGTTGCATAAAAACAGAGACGGGCTGACCTCTGTCTTCAGTTGCGTGCATACAGCTCTTGCTAACTTCATTAATGAGAGTTACCTGCATGTGTCTGTGGGCGAGAACAGGAGCCCCAGACATTGGTGGGTCCCTTCATTACACTTGTTGCTGAGAAACTCATACTTTGAGAACTCAGACCTCAGAAGGAGCATGGCTAACATGAGTCAATAATTCATGATCTGCTCTGAAGAAGGGATTTGACTGCTTCTAGGAAGCAGTTGAAGCTCAGATTATAGTATCTGGCAAGTCTAAATTGCTTTTGGAGATGGGGAGGGCATGTTTAGTGAGCAATGCAGACGTTTCAGACACCCCAGCTGGCTATGCAGACTGCTTTTTAGTTTTGACATGAAAACCAATGTGGTGGAAGGGGGAAAGATTTCATTTGGTGACAGACGCTGAAGGAGGAGTAAACCTGAAAGATGATGTATGTTTAAGTAGTTTTGAGTAAATAAAAACTGTTCCTTTGTTGTCACTTCCAGAGCAGTTACATATAATTGGTGTATGCTCCTAGGCCTGCACTCGCAAGAAAATATGCTATATAAGGAGAAAGGAGGTTGTAATATTATATGCAAAGTTGAGAATATCTGTGTGCCGTGAATAAATGCATCTAGCTCTCCAAATGCCTATTTTGCTAAGTGACCACGATTTTAAAAGAATAAAATTATTTTAATAGCAGGAAATCTTACTAGTCCACACAGGAAAAATAAAAGAAACTGTCAAATGCATCCGATGAAGTGAGCTGTAGCTCACGAAAGCTTATGCTCAAATAAATTTGTTAGTCTCTAAGGTGCCACAAATCCTCCTTTTCTTTTTGCGGATACAGACTAACACGGCTGCTACTCTGAAACCTGTCAAAGGCCTTGTAATTCAAACACGGACAGCATGTTTTTATTGTTAAACACTATAGTATGATGCTGTATCTTATTCGTGGCTATATTTTTTGTTTTGTTTTTGTTTAAAACCAACAACCTACTGGGATTTCTTGGTTTCTTGGAAAATTGAGGTAATTTTTAAGCCTTTTAAGAATACTGTCTTTTTGAAACCGGTGAAGGAAGCACTTCACTGCTGTTTATAATAAGAAATTCTAGACACTGTTTGAAACACATTTATTTTGGTTGTAAGGAGCAGTTCTGGGCACCTTTTGTGAGGCTTAAGGGTTAAATTCCCAACACTGTCGCATATGGCAGTGAGCAGAATTGCAGATGTTGATGATGCAACATAATTAGTATTCTTTTATGTAAATGAAGGTTGTCAATGTTACCATAGTGTCTACTTTCTTTCGAGCTGGAATCAATGCCACTTAGTCTCACCAAGACTAGACCGGATTATTCCACAATTTTCAGACAAGATTTGAGAGGGAACAGAACGAAGGAAAGAAAGGCAGAAAGAGAAATAAGTGGTGGTGGTGGGGAACAGTTTGAACTTATTTATAAATAGACCATTCCCATTCTTTGTTTTTCATTTTATTTCTGAAAGTGCCTTACCAGTTATTTGGCATGTGGGAATGAACTAGCGCAGCCCAAGTAAAAGGCACAGTTAAATCCAGAGCTGTTTTAAACAGCCAGGGAAAAAAAAAAGTTACTCTGATGTTTAAGTATCTCTGTTGCAGAGACATACAAATTCTAAAGATGCCACTTGTATTGCTGTTTTCAAATAGAGGAGAACAAAAGATGGAGTGGAAAAGGTTTAACTTCCTCTGAAATCTTCCATCCTTAATATGGTGGTGCTAATAGTAAAGTTTAAATTAAACTTGCATAATAAATTTAAGAGACCCTAAGGTGTATTTTCATGGAGTTGTCAAATGTGCAGTCTGCATACTATTTGTAGTTGGCTGTTACAGTGCTCATCTTACATGTCCTGGAAAGTATGCTATTTCCTTAGTTGCATTTCAACTGTATTCCCCATAAAATAGCATTCCGAATTTTGAAATAAGGCTTTCTGCATGCCAGTTCTGTAACTGTGTTTTGAATGGTATGATGACAGTCTGTAACTATGTTGTGTATATTGCTAGTCTCGCTGGCTATTATTACTTTGTGTTGTATTGAGGTACTGTGATCACACAATGTGTGTATGAGGTGAGATCGACTTTTCTTCATTATTACAATAAATAACAACCCTCTTTCTGTCTTAACCTTTCCTGTTCCATTATGGACAGAATGCATTTCACAATCTCCCGCACCCCCCCTCTTTTTCCCATTACGCTTGTTTTATTTTAATATCATCTACATTTGACAGCTCTCCATTTATACATTTTTATTGTGAAAAACATATAGAAAACGGAGAGTTTTTCCTGCTGCATAGCCAAAATTAAAGTGGTCACAAGAGGTGTATAAGTTTGCTTAGTTTTCCTGTTGAGATTTTACTATGCCGTATGGTAGGTTATCCACTATGAAAAACTTTTGAAGAAGAGGCTATGTGTGTGATCAGCAGATTTATTGATAATCAGAAAAATGAAATTCTGGAGTACCCTTTTCCATTTGACATTTTGTCACAACCGAGTATTTGGGTTATTAGATGCATTAATGTCATGACTTCCAGCTAATTCTGTTCCTTGTTATGAATACATTCTCTGCGGTAGCTCTTCCCATTGAGGGGATTAATCATGTTCTAAAGCAGCCCTACTATGTTGTTTTTAGTTTGTTTACATGTATCACAGGAATATTCTCTTTCTAGGGCTTTGAAGCTGTGCTGCTTTGTGATGAAGACCTAAGTAGTAATTAAATTCCTGAAGAACTGCCAAGTCTCCTATTGGCTGAAATGGGGATGTTCCAGGCTCTGGTCATTGAGTTGCGAAAAAAAGAATGTTTAAAGATGACACAGTGAGTAGTGAATTGTATGTATGTATCTGGCTGACACATCTTCATCCCAATTTTTCTCCATTTGTGTCCGATCACTGACTGGATTATACAAAAGAAACCATTTTACTAGCATGAAGAACTCTCTGTGGTTATGTTATTTGTAGAACATAACTGAATCATTTATAAAACATATGGATGTAGAAGACACAACTGGAAGCGTGTGGTTCTTTAGTATTCCAGTATCCCTGCTTTGCACTTTATTTAAAAATAGAGTAACTTGGTTGTCTTTTCTTTTGTGTGCAGACATACTCAATTGTGCATTATGTCAGAATGCACAAGTGAAAAATCTGGAATGTATTTTCTACCTGCAGTTTCTGTGCAAGGCTGTAATATGCAAACAACTTTTTAAAAACAAATATATTGGCCTTAGTTTAGAAGTATAGAGGCAAATCTTTAGCTGATGTAAATTGTTGTAGCCCCATTGAAGTCAATACTGCTATGACAGTTGCACCAGCTGAAGATTTATCCAATTGTTTTTGTAGGGTGAGTCTGTGACTCATATTGCTTGCAAGTCTTCCTTTAAATTAAAGGTTTGCTGAGGAGAATTCAGTGAAAGAGCCAAAAACCAAACCCATATCTGCTCAAATACAATCACAGACACATGTTGTCATAATATGACTGCATAAACTACATGAGACCTATAAATGTGATGGTTGCATTTCATTTTTTTGTCATGGCTGAATTTTTATATTCAACTTTAGTGAAATATTTGAAACTCTTGCTCCTGCACCCTGCCCAACTCAGAAAAAAAATATTACATGGTGGGAAATGAGAGACTTCAAGAGACCAATAGTGTGATATAGCGCCTTTACCTTTCAGGTTTCATTTCAAATATAGTCCAGTTTGGTCATGACAATTATCTGGCATCTATGTGGCTTTTATAAAAAAAAGTTTGTAATCTCAATCAAGTTCCTAGTGGACAGGTATGTCTGTCACAAAAACATCTTCAATATTGGCCTTAAAATGGTCCATCGTAAGAGTGCAGGCTCACTAAGGCATGTTGTCAGCTTGCAGTGGCACTACCTGGGCTGTTGGCAGTAGGTGGATAGTCAGCTTCATTCTTTGGAGTTTGTCAACCCAGTATCTTTCACTGATACTAAAAGTAGCTTTTAAAAATTGCTACCAGAGGTATTTCAGTCTGTGAAAGGAAATACTGTAATTGGAGTTGGTAAGACGTGACACGTCTGTCTTTTTAGGTCTTTTTTTTTTTTATATCTTTACAAAAGAGACGTGACTTTAAATTTGTCCTGTGGCTCTAAAATCCTTTTCCTTTTGTCTTGCAAGGGTACAGCAGTGGAGCCTTCTGTAAGACATGGATAGATGCAAACATGTCGGGCGGCTACGACTTGCCCAGGACCATTCTATCCTGAATCCCCAGAAGTGGCACTGCAAAGACTGCAACACCACGGAGTCTATATGGGCTTGTCTGAAATGCTCCCACGTGGCCTGTGGAAGGTACATTGAGGAACATGCACTTAAACACTTTGAAGAGACCAAGCATCCCTTGGCTATGGAAGTTAATGATCTGTATGTGTTTTGTTACCTTTGTGAAGACTATGTCTTGAATGATAATCCTGAGGGTGATTTGAAATTGTTAAGAAGCTCGCTTTCTGCTATTAGAAGTCAGAAGCATGATCCATCAGCAAGAAGTGGGAGGACATTGCGATCAATGGCTTTGGGGGAGGATGTGTATAGCCATCAAAGGACCCCTCAGGGACAGCCTCAGATGCTCACTGCTCTCTGGCACAGGCGCCAATCTTTGCTAGCAAAAGCACTGCGGACCTGGTTTGATAAGAGTTCTAGAGGCCGGCTAAAACTAGAACAAAAGAAACAAATGGAGGAACTGGAGAGAAAGAAGGAAGCAGCCAGGCAGAGGCGGCAAGAGATGAAACGGCGACTTTTGGAGGAACTGGCAAACACTCCTCCTAGAAAGAGTGCGAGACTTCTGTCTCACGTTCACAGAGAGAATTTGATTCCAAGGAAGTTTAGAGAGATGGCAGCAAGTTCCCCTACCTCAAGGCGAGTGCAGAGCAGCAGATTCAGACAGTTTTATTCCATCCGGCGTAAGCCCCTAATGACTCCTGGTGTGACTGGCTTAAGGAATCTGGGAAACACATGCTACATGAACTCAATCCTTCAAGTGCTAAGTCACCTCCAGAAGTTCAGAGAATGTTTTTTGACACTTGACCTCTGTGAAACTGAAGAACTCTTAGCCAAAACCGTGAATGGAAAGTCTAGAATGTCTGGCAAGTTGGCAAATGGATCTGCTGCTAATGAGTCGGGGAGGAATGATAAAATGGGGTCATATGGCAGGCAAAGCTTGCCAGCTGGCTTAAATGGTGGGTCCTCAATAAGCAGGAGTTTAGAACTAATACAGCCCAAGGAACCGAGTTCAAAGCACATTTCTCTCTGTCATGAACTGCACACCCTCTTCAGAGTCATGTGGTCTGGGAAGTGGGCATTAGTGTCTCCATTTGCCATGCTGCACTCCGTGTGGAGTTTGATTCCAGCATTTCGAGGTTATGATCAGCAGGACGCTCAGGAATTTCTCTGTGAGCTGTTGGACAAAGTGCAGCAGGAGCTGGAGTCGGAAGGAACGAAGCGCAGGATCCTCATCCCTTTCTCACAGAGGAAGCTCACCAAGCAGGTCCTGAAGGTGGTGAACACCATTTTTCACGGGCAGCTGCTCAGTCAGGTATGCACATAGCTCATCACTGAAACCAGCTGCTGCTTTCAGTGCCAGGGAGCAGAGGTTCTGTTTTCTGTGGAACCACTGGATACTCAACAGAGCTTAGGTAGGTGACCCTAATGAAGATGGAATTCATTGCAGCACTGTATTAGAGCTGTTAGGGATCTGTTGGCATTTCCAGCATATAACCCACATCTAAAGGTATCAGAATTTAGCTATATTTTATCACTTTAAGATGACAGTTGCACACAGGGTAGACAAGACCTGAGCCCTAGTGCAAGTTGGTTTTTGTTTTACACAATGTCTTTATACTTAATTTGGCTTTTTTGTTTTGTTTCTGTGCTCAAAAGAGGGGGAGGGGAGTTGTGGGAGAGGGCCAGAGAATCCAGTCTTAGTGTCTCAAAAAGAATAAAGTTTGTTTTAAAATGAATATTTGCAGGCATTTTGAGACTGATCCTGAGAGGTGCTGAGCACCCATAACTCTTGTTGATTTCTGTGAGAGTTGCAAGTGCTCTGCATCTCTCAATATCTGGTCCTTTGTGGATGTATTTTCCCCTTGAGTATCTCACGTTACTCCCCAAGGGTCTGATGATAAGAGCTGCTGTGTGTCTTTGCAAGCCCTCAATTACCATTGATGTCAAAGGGCCCTGAAGGTGTTTAGCACTTTGCAAGAGACACTTTGCAGGATTGGGCCATAAAAATGAACACATGACACTATTATTGTTACTACCATTTTTTTCCCAGTGCTGGTTATCTTGAATTAGCATTAATAGAAACTATTTGCATATTAAAGGAGAATATATATACCCTTTAGATATGGGCGTTGGGTTTTCTGGGAAGCAAGGGTTAATTTAAAATCACCGTTCATTTTGAAAGGTGTCTACGGTGCACATACTCTTCATACCCTTTTTTTTAACGAAATGTTCTGTGTTCAGAAACATCATCCTAGTTGTTTATAACGGTTCAATACATGTCTAGAGTCATAGATGTAGCCACAGTGTTTAAGACTTCTGTATTAACAACTCTTTATGGAGTTATATGCAATGTGTGTGATGGAATATATTTTGAGCCATTTTATTTGTTATGCTTCTCCTACCAAGAGGTTTATTATATATATGTGACAATGCAACTCCCATTTACACATCACATCTTTCATCCAAGGTTCTCCCAGGGTGCTTTACAAACATTCTTTCATTAAGCCTCATATGAGGCTTTACACTTTATGGATGGATAAACTGAGATACACAGCCATGCAGTGTCTTGCCTAAAGTCTCTCACAGCAAGTGACGGAGCTCAAAATAAAACGCAGAAGTCTTCCCTCTCAGTCCCTTGCTTTAACTGCTAGTCATCACTCCCTCTGACCAATTACATTTGCCCTTCAGTAAGTGAACATACCTCAAGGTCAAGAAATCTTTTTTTTTCATAAAGGTCATTTTCCAGCTCGGTAAACTGAGTAGAACCCAGAGTAACACCAAACCTGCATGAATATACTCTCCTCCCCTTTCTCTCTCTGCATGCCCCTGCCTGCTGCTGCCTTAGTTTTAGTTTTAACTTTGCTGCAATTTGTTATTGGTCAGCACCATTTTGCAGGACATGAGGAACAGTGTGCATTTGAGCTCCCTCCTCCACACTACCAGAGCAGAGCATGAGTGATTTCATAGGGCTAGTGCATGAAACAGGAACTGAAACTGACCATAACAACGAAAGTGAGTATAGATGGTATTCTTGAATCCACAAGTGAACAAACAGAAGAAATGGTGAGAATTGGGCCCTAAATGTTAACATGAATTCTTTGTATTGTTATGAGCTGGGTGAAACCTTATTATGGGTTGAGTTAAAACCCCTTTAAACTAATGTGTGACTGTGCCCTTTCCTTAAGGTAGTTGTAAGAAACACTTGAGGGGCCACACCTAAAACAAGGCCTAATAGAATCTGCTCAGAAATTAACACCATGTGGTGTGGGGGAGAGGGTGGTTCCACTGGGTATTGTGACCAGGAGTAAAGGGGTGGATGTGTGAGTGAGAGAGAGAGTGAGTGAGTGTGAGGGAAAGCAGAAGACACAGATACTAAGAACAGAGAGAGAGGGAGAGGGCATGGCTACACTTGCAGATGTAGAGTGCTTTGAGTTAAACCAGCCTTTGCAGAGCGCAGTGGGGAAAGCACTGCAATCTGTCCACACTGACAGCTACAGGCGCACTGGCGTGGCCACATTAGCAGCTCTTGCAACAGCCACAGAGAGCAGTGCATTGTGGTAGCTATCCCAGCATGCAAGTGGCTGCAACATGCTTTTCAAATGCGGGGGAGCGGGCTGGAGTGTGACAGGGAGTGTGTTGTGTGTATGTGGGGGAGAGAGTGGGTTTTGGGGGGGGGCTGAGAGCATGTCAGCATGCTGTCTTGTAAGTTCAGAGAGCAGCAGACCCCCCCCACCCCCCGCCACACACACACAGCATCCCACAGTAATGGTTGCTTTGTCTCGGAGCACGTAAGCAGCTGGCTGTCAGAAACGGAGCTTTCAAAGGGCATATCCGCATTCCTACAGCGAGTTCAAAACAATGAGAAGAGTGGCCACTTGATTTAAGGGGATTATGGGACGTTTCTGGAGGCTGATCAGAGCGCAGTAATACAACACTTCATTCACACTGACGCCCGGGCGTTTCAGCGAAGGCACAACAAGCGTTAATCTCGCTGAGGTGGAGTACCAGGAGCGCTCTAGCCATGGAGTCAGAGCGCTCTACGTGCCTTGCCAGTGTGGACGGGTAGTGAGCTAGGGCGCCCGGGGCTGCTTTAATGCGCTCTAACTCGCAAGTGTAGCCAAGCCAAGAGGTAGCTGGTAAGCCCAGTGTGACCCTGGAAAAGCTAAGAGAGCGCTTTTGGCTCTGTTGGCTAGAGGTTTGGGGCTGTAAGCTAAGGGCATGTCTTCGCTAGCAACATTAAAGCGCTGCCGTGTAGTCACAGTACCAGCGCTGGGAGAGAGCTCTCCCAGCACTATAAAAAAAACCCACCTCCACGAGGGGAGTAGCTACCAGTGCTGGTGCACTGTCTACACTGCCACTTTACAGTGCGGAAACTTGCAGCACTCGGGGGTGTTTTTTTCACACCCCTGAACCCGAAGGTTGCAGCGCTGTAAAGTGGCAGTGTAGACAAGGCCTAAGAAACTTGTCTTGTTTTTGGTTCCTCCTGCATTTGGAGAAGCAGAACTTTGTACGTTCCTTGTAAATAAACAAGATCGGATCAAAGAAATACTTGACTACCACTGATTTCTCCTCCTAATGGGAACATTTCCAGGGCCCTGAACTTTGACTAGCCACTTGGGTCAAAAAGGGGCGACAGTATTAGAAAATAGTTCAGAACTATTGAGACATGTATAATAATACTTTGCAGTTATATAGCACTTTTCAGCTGAGGATCTCAAAGCACGCTACAAAGATAAGTATCATCCCCATATAAATTGTGAAAGAGCCGTAGAGAGGTTTAATGGCTTGACCAAAATCACACAATGAGTCATGGTCAATATTGGGAATAGAACCCGTTTCTCTGGACTGCCAGCCCAATTTCCTGTCCACTGGACTGGATTGCCACACGGGCATAACCAAACGATTCTTTGGCCCACGTGAATATAAATGCCTATACTGTAGGTATGTGTACACATAACATCATTTGTGTATAAACCTTTCCTTTCCAGGTCACCTGCATAACATGCAACTACAAATCCAACACCATTGAGCCCTTCTGGGATCTTTCCCTGGAATTCCCTGAACGCTATCACTCTATTGAGAAAGGGATTGTCCCCGTTAACCAGACAGAGTGCATGCTGACAGAAATGTTGGCCAAGTTCACAGAAACAGAAGCTCTGGAAGGGAGGATATATGCGTGTGACCAATGCAACAGTAAGTGAAGTGCTGATGCTTTACCTGCAGCTTAGATACACTGTCCATTGTTCCGGGTAAGAGATGTTCATAGTGCACTTTTGTGTGTGTGTGTGTAAATCTAAAAATTGGTACCTCGATGCATGTGTGAGAGAGGGGTGTGTTTGTTATATTTTTTAAAAAAATACCCACACCCTTCATCACTACTCTGTTCTGGTGCAGGTTCTTCCTGTTGATAGCTTCTGCACCTTCTGTGTACCAGTTCAGAACTGACCAGGTGTTCCTTTTATCATTCCTTACATTCAGCAGCACAGATTGCTAAGAATATATTTTGACCCCATCTATAACTGCTCCCTCCTACTATGACTTTCTTTAGTTGGTTGCTTCCTCTGCCCCACTTAAATCAGTCACAGTAATTTTGGGGGGGAGAGGTGAGATTGTGGAGGCAGGTACAAAAGGAAGTTTATCATCTTCTTTTTTTCCCTGTCATGGCAGAAATGAACAAACTGTCCTGGCCAGGTGTGTTGTTGTTTGTCCTGCAGTATGTGAGTTTTAGTGTAGTCTTGGTGAGTTGCAGTGTAGGCTTAGCATCATGTCTCCTTCAGGCACTGTAGACTTGAGCATTTTTGTCTCTGCAGCTGTAGCTTTCAGGCAAAGAGTTCTAAAGGGCCACAATGTCAGAGAAAAGGTGCTCACCTTTCTTTGTGACTAGTAGGTGTCTTTACCAATGAGCTGAAATTGCTATTTGACTCTCAAATTAGTGTATTTTCTGTTAAGTGAACATGTGCATCTCACTACTCTCATTTAGAATATATCTCTTGTTAGCTTTCCTGGTGGTCTGAGGATTAATATTAGGGCTGGATGAATACTGCAGAAAACTTTCCAAGAACATTTGCTTACGTTTTTGAACGAAGTAATTTTGAGCTTGTGAATAATCATGCGGTTTAGTTGTACTTGCACCCGCATTCACCAAAACTGAATTTCAGATTCTGATACGTGATTATTTATGATGGCGTCATTATATGTTCATCCAGTTGGGAGGAAACAGAGTGACTTATTTGACCTGTCACAACTAATCAGCACAGCTGAAATAGCAAACATTTGTGTGGAGGGATTTGCAATCAGTATTTTTAATCACAAATTTATTAAATACTTTCAGATAAAAAATCTGAGGAAATAGCCATCTGCTTGTGGATAGTCTATAAGCAAAAGAGGGAACTAATTTCATCAGCTAAATTATTTGCTGTGAATCATTCACACAAATCTGATCAGTATTGTTCAGTTTGGCTTGTGTCTTAGCCTTGTATTCTGCAGTTCTTGTTTGTGCAGACCTAAAGTTTGCTGATGTAAAGTTTGCTGATTATAATTGAATCGGATAAGGAAGCATTAACTGAAAAAAAGCAAGTCCTAGTGGGAGGCAGCAGTCCTACCAGTAGATGCCAAAAATCATTGGTGGTACTGCCTGTCAGAAGTGATAAAGAGAAGGAGCAACCCATCTGTTCTGAATTGGTTCAGTGAGATGCAGAAATCCACTTAACAGGTACATTTCTTATTGGAAGCTCTGGCTGTCACCTGTCCATTTTTTTTCTTCCCTTTTTCTAAGCTGTGTCCTCTGTGCCCTGGTGAAGTTGACAGGTTCCGATTAGGAAAAAAAAGACACCCGACACCCCCCCCCCCTTTTATCCCATCTTTTGTCGATAAATTTTAAAATAGTCTTTACCCTGGAGTAAACTTGCTTCCGTATGCAGGCACACTTCCCTTCTGCCCTACCAGGCTTGGTATCTTGTTGAAAGCTCTCATCTCTAACTTGATTCATATGAATCTCATCCTCCTCCCTTGCCCCCACCCCCCGCCCCCAAAGATAGTGAAGTGCAGGATTACTTGCTCTATCTATGCAGTATAAGTGAGTCAGATCCGTCTGTCAGTAGAACACAGTGCCAGATTTTGCAAGCTGATATTCAGTCCTTTTGGATGGAGGTAAAAACAAAAATGTTGAAGACAGAAATGGATTGTGTAGGGTGTTGCATATAATGCTTTAGCTCTAGTGATTTCCAAAAACAAACAAACAAATACACCTTTCCTTCCTCCCCCCAGCCCTTGGTAATCGAAAATTTTGTTTCAATATTTGCTGTTTTACATTTTTTTTTGAAAAGCAACATAAAATATCTCATCTCAGTCTCTTGAGAAACCACGCATCAGACATTTAAGATAGACTGTGCTGCATAAAGCCAGCTAGCCAACATGACTGTATGCGATACTCCTTCCTTGTTTGAATGCTGAGTTACAGAGGAGGCTGAGTTAGCAAAGGTCTGTTATGAAGCAGTTATCTCTGTATTCTCTTTATGAAAAAATGAAGTGCACATTTCAGAACCTTTGCTTTCAGTGGGTGGGGGTGGAGGTGTTTGCTAGATATATAATAGAGTGGCTTTTTATTTTATTTTATTTTTGCCTTGAAACTACTTTCCCTCCGCCTCAGTTTGTTGGCAACTCGCTTAAACATGAAAATGATAGCCCATTGGGAAACACGTGACATTTGTTCTTTGTTGTTTATGGTTAAACGTGGGATACATCGCTTTCTATAAGGATTAATTAGTAGAACACAAGCAGAGTTAATAAAAATTGGTTAATTTTTTAGATACAAATTCTGAACTCCTTACTTGGCTTTGACAAAATCCTGATGCAATAAAGGCAACAATTTTGCCTGCGCAATTATGTGAGTAAATATGGAGAGGCAATCATCAGGATTTGCCCCTTCATTGTAGTTTAATTCAAACCTGTTTAAGGTGAAGTACAAAGAACGTTTTTAGAATGTAGCTTTTTATAATTTTGTTCTCTCCCATCAGAGAGCTACTTCTACAGGGTTTATGGGGACAGTTATATTTTTAATTTAATAACAAATCTGCTAGTTGATAGAATGTAAATAGTGGCTAAGAATCCTTTTGATTCTTTTACTGTTCGTTCTCGGATTGCTTTCGTTGTTGGCAAAGTGTTGATTATGGCACCTTCATTGTACTGTAATCTGTGCTCTGCAGTGGTAGCTCCACTCAGCACTGTAACAAATCACTCCAATTAGAATAAATTATTTTATTCTTGTTGATTGTACTTTATGGCGTGGATTACAACACTCCAAAGTGAGAATCCATGCTCTGCAAACCCTGGGCTCAAGGCAGCATAAGGAGCCACCTCTTAATTTTACATTCCTGTTAGTGATCAAAATTTTACTTAAAAAATAGCAAATAGAAGTTGACAGTGAGTGGTTGTGGAGATGAGAACTTAAGGGCCTCTGTTTTCCATTTGCTCACCCAAGCCGCACACCTTACTACCCCTTTGCTTTTATTCTCCCACTCTCTCCATTCTTTCCCTTGTGGACCCCTACACACGAAACTGCGTCTTTGATCTGGTCACCAGGCCTTCACCCTCTTCTCCTTCAAGTGGCTTCTTAAAACACCCCTTTTCCATTTAGCCATATACACTTTACTCTCCCCTCTCACAGTCACAAGTGAAAAATCTTCCAGATACGCACATTGCTAACCCACAGTAACCACATGATCTTTCCATGGTAACCCTTGTCCTCACAATATTTGTTGCAATTTCTTGTCAAACTATCTTAACTTAGACTATCAGCTCTTCAGCACAGGAACACTGTCTTTTATCTGCCTGTAAAGCTCCGTACACAGTTCTGGTGCTGTATTTAAAAAAAAAAAATACCCACAATGCTTTTTCAATAACTTGGGGACAACCTAGCATTATTTAGCATTGACACTAGCTGTATGCTCTATGGTCCCAGCCATCTCTTTATCTGCCCTGTTGTACATCGCAGTGTGAAATGTTAACAGAAACAGCTTGAAACTGATAACTGAAGGCATGAAGATTATAAGCAGCACAAAAATGTGAAGTTGTGAATATTTTAAACAGCATGGTTTACCGTTCCAATAAATCCATGGGGTTGGAATCTTCCTGCTTAGAAGTTGCAGATGCAGGTGTTTGTAAGCAAAACTTCCCCTGGTGTACCTCTATCCTTATTCACTTTGTATTTCGCTGGTAAGTCTTTGCTGTGAGCTGACCTGACTAAAAAGGAAGAAGGAAGGGTTTGTCATGTGCCGCTTCCTCTTTTGAAGACAATTTACAACCCAACCTATGTTTTATGTCTGTCTTAAACTTTTTGTAGGCAAACGACGGAAGTCTTCTCCTAAACCTCTTGTTCTGAGTGAAGCTAAAAAGCAGTTAATGATCTACAGACTACCTCAGGTCCTCCGGCTGCACCTTAAACGATTCAGGTGAGTTTTGCAGGCCACAGGTTGTGTTTAGCAAGGGAAATAGTTGCATGGAAAAGATGTGCTACCTTCTTTTTGGACATGAGTGGTTCATACACACTATGAAATTATCTTATTTCCTGCATCGTGCAAGCAAATAAAACATCTTACACCAGCAAATGTTTAATTCACAGCACAGGAGGCTTGTGTACTCAGTGTAGTGTCCTTATTAAAATGGGTATCTTGCTCTTAGGCTACATTTCCGCTTCAAGCTAGGGGGGCGATTCCCCTGCTCATGTACACATGCTTGTGGTAGCTCTCATTGAGCCAGCACAAGTATAAATAACAGTGCAGCCGCAGTGGCATGGGTAACGGGGGCACAACTGAGCCATGCCAAGTACAAACCCACCTGAAACTGGCAAATATGTACGTGGCTCGGCTCACCCGTGCTTTTATTGCCACTACTCATGCTATTGTGGCTGAACTGATATTTATATTTGGACTATCCTGATGAGAGCTAGCGTGAAAGTGTGTACACGAGCTGGAGAATCACACCCCTACCTCTGTTGTGTAGACATAGCCTTAATGTTTTTGCAAATACAAATACTGGTCAACGTGTGTAAATATTAATATAGTACAACTATGTATCCTTTGTGCAGTGCATTCAATGCCTGCCTGAGTTTGCAGCAGCCTGAAACAGCTCCAGATTGACTCTATTCATTCAATGGAGTTTCTGATTATGACCGTTTTAGATATCAACATTAATATCTATTAAGCTCTGGTAAAAGTGGGGATAATCATGAAAAGTTGCAGTCTATTGAGAGTAGCATCTCATTTTGGAAACACGGTGGTAGGTTTTCATCTATGGAACTTGCTCCCCCTGGTAATTTATCTGACCCCCACTTTTGCCACTTCTAGGTCATGTTTTTTGTTCTGTTTTTTCCATAATATAACAGATGCTGGTACTACAGTTGGAAAGTGTCTCTTTGACTGATAACAAGTACACTAGGGCTGGGTTTATGGGGGAGTATGCTTCGTATTTGGGGAAGTTTATATCCATAACTGAATCTCGTAAGTGGTGCTGAGACAACACTTTTATATGGGGCTATATTACACTTAGAGCATTTCCTGGGATTATTTCACAACAGTCTACAAACTATAATAGACTTCAAAGTGGGAGCAAGAAGAAAAACATATTTAACGTCTACCTCTCCCCAGTGGTAAAAATTCTTCAAAATCTCTTAGTAGCAGCAGGTTACTGGTCCCATCCCCACTTTTCCCCAGCTCCCTACCACTTTATTTCTTTGTAAAGTCCTTGAGTGTCTGGGGGGGTTTATTTTGATTGCATGCATTTCTGTTGCAGGTGGTCTGGACGTAATCACCGTGAGAAGATTGGGGTCCATGTCCTCTTTGACCAGGTATTAAACATGGAACCTTACTGCTGCAGGGACTCTCTCTCCTCTCTTGACACAGAGACCTTTGTCTATGACCTCTCCGCTGTGGTGATGCATCATGGTAAAGGGTTTGGCTCAGGACACTACACAGCATATTGCTACAACACAGAGGGAGGTGCGTGTGCCTTATTACTGGGGAAACAGATTTTAAAAGTCTGTTTAATATTTTGTTCCATAGACTTAGTGTATTTTAAAGGTTTATAGTCAGAGCTTTAAATAAAATTTATTGCCATTCCATAGCTTTATTTCCAGTAGCATGTATTTGCATAAGGACCAAAGACTGCTTTTCCTTTCCCTTCCTTGTAGCCCACTGGGATGGCTTTACTGCTTGCTTCGTACCATCAGCGTTTCATTGTCTTGTGCTACGTAACTCGATTGTGCTGCTCTGATTGGCATCTTTCTGACCCTACTTGGGATGGGGAGATAACACAGAAAATGTGCTGAAACTGGAGCTGGACTAGTCATGAATAACATCCACAGTGTTTTTCTAAATTCCCGAACACTTACCTCTTTCCACAGCATGAGTATTGATACTACTCTTCCCCACCTTATTACAGAGAAGGGAGAATTATAACTGGGCCTGTCTTGAAAGCTTTTAGTTTTTGTTAGTTGAGGAGGTTTTTTTAGGATATAATATAAAATCAAGTTACAGCTCAACCATATAGTGGTAAACTGGGTTAATAGCATAGAAATGCTATGTAGGCCTGCTAACCTGCAGGTTAAAACACCTCTCTTTTCCCCCTCCCCTGGAAATTCCCATTTCTTGTGATTGTTTTTAGGGTACGTTTATAAGAGACAATCAAAAGGATTATGGTCTCGTTACTAATGTCCTCTTTCTTCCTTTGGTTCCTAGGTTTTTGGGTCCACTGCAATGATTCCAAACTGAATGTATGTAGCGTGGAGGAGGTGTGCAAAACCCAGGCCTACATTCTTTTTTACACTCAAAGAACAGTGCAGGGCAAAGCAGGAATCTCAGAAACACAACTCCAAGCTCAGGTGCCGTCCAAAAACAGCGATAAGGACAGAAGACTGACATTCCCATGATGGGAAGCATTAATAACTCAACTGACTCTCTCAGTTTTTTAAACCATTGGTGTTCACACATCATTCCTCTTCGTAGGAATAAAGGCTTACTGCAGGAACAGATCAAATCACCATGTTTGCCACCCCAGGGTCCGGAAAAATGCCTATCAGGCTGTGCAATTCCGTCATAGAAAATTGTAGTCAGAATCTTTTCTTCTTTTTTTTTAATTGGTAAAACTCACTTTCCTCAAAACAGCCACAGATGCCTAGTATCGTTCATCTTATTTCAAACAGAAATTAAATGAAGCATGTAAAAGTAAGTACAACCCATTTGTTCATCCAGAATACAAACCTATCAAACTGACTCCCAAATTCGCTAGTAATTAATACTGCTTACAAAAAACATCTCCAGAAAAAATAGAGGTACAGTAGAATCTCACTTAACCTTCATTCCCTTGATGTCAATGATATTCTCTGGTGTGAATCACTTACCCAGTCCCTTCCCACCTGTGTTTGTCTGAGTGGCTTCAATTTCCCCAAAATACCTTGAATAGGTGGAGTTGTATTTTTCAAAAGGCATTCTTGCTGGAGAGTCTTCTAAGGCCCTTTGCCCTAGGAAAATGTTTCACCAAGCCTTAATCACATTGTCTGTAACAGTGCTGAAAACATTCTGAAAACAGATTAGTGCACATAGAACACCACCAGTAGAGAAAGGGACTAGAGGATGCCCTTTACTGACTTCCATTGTCAGCAACGGATCATTTTCTGAGTATTGACAGGGCCTAAATTTAGCATTGGTACACACATGGCAGCATTTTTCTTTAACTGGACTGAATTGACTTGGAAATTTAGTGTTCACTTCTGATATGGAATGTGATAAATGTGGTTCTGCTCTGGAGAGAGATCATGTAAAAGTGGAACCTTCTGCTTGATCAGATCTGCCCCAGTACATGTTCAGAATCCTGTCTGCAGATGTTAGCAGCAAAAATAAGTGTGAGTTGTTTTTTATTCCTGTTAGCGCTACAGTGCCAATGCAGCTATAGGGGAATGTGCTGGATTTTGGGTTTTTTTGTGCATAAACACAATTGCTTACTAAATTCCAACCTGTTACGCTTATGCAAGTTTGTTGAAGACAATGAGATTACATAGAATGGAGGGAAGAATTTGGCCAGCCACATCTTGGCTCTCAAATCCCAGTTTGAGTTTGCAGAGCTGCAGACTTGTAAAAACATCTTTATACTTGCAATCTGAGCTTGGTATAGAAATCACTGAAACACAGCAACCATAGGGCCTCACGGTACCATTTTGTCTCTTTTCCCAGTAGAACCACACTTAAAACATTTATTTAGTTTGAGGATTGTGCTGTCCATGTTCAATTTTAGAGATCAGACCTGAGAGTTTGAAAGAGGGTCTCTTGTTCCCTGTGCAGTCAGTCTTGTTTGGTGGAGATGGCTAAGGTGGAAACAATTTAAAAATCCAGTGGGACATTTTAAACCTCAGAAATTTAAACTTAAAATCCAGATAAAAAGTCCTGAAATCATTGGTTTTCCTTCTTTCCTTTTATTCTTGTCAGCATTTGCCCACCAGATATAAACTAATTGGCAGAGCCATCCTATTGTTCTAGAGGGTGGGATAAATTTCCTGAAGTAATACCCTCTTGCCATTGCCACTATCATGACAATTAACCTCCTGTCTTAAGGGCAAAACAGACTCTCCTCTCAGGTTGTTGTTAATCACTCCAACTATCCAGGAGGGAGGGAGGGAGCAGTATGGCAGGGCAGACAACCAACTCCTTTCCTGTCGCCAGAGCAAAGACTGAGTGTGTCACCTCAAGGAGACACTGGTCTTCACTGTCCTGGAGAGTGGGAGTTGCTCAAGAATCCATGTTTCCTGTATGTCTGAGCAACGTGTTGCTTTGGAGCCTACAAAAATCGCCTGGTTTTGTTTTGCTAGTAACTGTAATTTCAGAATTCTAGATTTTCACTCACTGGAGGCAGAGCAATTTGAGGCAGTCCCATAGGTGCTAATGAAATTTGTTTTGTTTAAAAAAAAAAAAAAAAAAAAAAAAAAAAAGCCTTATCTGTAACTAGGCTTGGAAGGATTTGATTTTTATTTCTTATGAATTCTGACAGGTATTTGTTTATTTCCTAGGTGTATGTACTGATTTTTTGGGGGGCAATTCAAGGAAATAAAAACAAACCCCATAGATAGTAACTATTCAAAATGTAATGGGCCAAATTAAGACAGAATGTAAGGAGATTCAACTCCACTAAATTCACTGCAGTCCAAATTTGGCCCAGGGAATGTAAAAGTTGAGGTCCGTAAGATTTAGAAACAAAATCATGCAGCTGTGATTATCAAATATTTATAAGCATGATTGGTTCTTTGCTAATACAAAAAGTACATACTTATTAGTCCAAACAATATTTGAAAGAAAAAAGTAGAGAAGAGAAAGCTGAAGTACTAAAATACCTTTTTAATCTTTTTTGGGGGTGGAGGGAAAAATAGATATTTTCCAAAGCACTGATTATCCTTCCAAGCCTATCAGTTCTTTTAAGATGAAATTGGACCCATTATTTAACAGAAAGTAGATTATTTGCTTTTAAACAGCAGATTCACAGTTTACCATGACTGATGACCATAATGGCAAATTTACTTTCTGAAAACTCCTGCCATGGTAACGCTGTTATAGAAAAGTCTATGATATAAAGGCAAACCACAATGCAGCATTACAATTGTTACTGCAGTGAGCCTAGACTTATCACTATGAATGCTCATCTTTTGACTGAGTGTGTTGCATTAATATTTGAATTCAGGTAGTAATACAGTTGTCACTTGAATTGAGTAGGTTGCAGAGAGGGAAGGGAGGCTGGAAGGAGGGTGTACATTTAGCCATCAATGTATCAGATTTCCCAAGCAGATTTGTAGCATTTGCTGTTGACATCTTTTGAGATTAGTGGCCTCTCCATATGACATTAACCCAGTAGTGCTGAGATGTGGAGAAATTGCAGTCAGAAAAAATGACTTACCCTGGTAGGGAAGGAAATAATTATACTTTAAATTAAACTTGCTTTTTCCAACACTGTGAGGTTTCTGTAATATTTAGCTTTTATTTGGAAGCGATAGCGTATAGCATTTTTTATGCTGTTTGGTTTATATTTGTCTACTGCAGGCTTCTTTATATAAGCATCGCCCAGTGCTCCCACTGTGCTGTACACTGTTTTATAGTGTCCTGGTTGCCAGAAATTCTGATTGGAAGTTACATGTCTAGGTCGATAAGATGAAGATGTTACTTGCAATTACAGTGAAGTCCACTTAAGTGAATGCTTGACAAAAGTGTAACCTATCAAATAAACTTTGTCCCTCCTTAATCCTATGAGTCAAATTATGCTCAGACACTGGCATATACTTAGAGTAGCTCAGTTGAAGTCAATTGAATTACTGCAGATTTAGGTCCCTATCCTGCAAACACATAACATATGGGTGCTACCTGAATCATGCAAGTAGTCCCATTTACTTTAATAAGACTACTCATGTGAGTAGTTATGTACAGTAGTTATGTTGGCAGAATCAGATCCTTAAATTGGTGTAATTAAGAGCAGAATTTGGTCCTGTATGGGTAGTTAAAATTCTTCAATTTAAAAAAGAAAAAATGGGTGGAACAGGCTAATATCTCAATTCTTTTTTAAATGACTGGATGAATAAGAAATTGTGCCTGCTCTGTACAAGTTTATTGGCTTGATGGAAACCGTTTGCAAGAGATCGCTGCTGCATATGCAAATACAAGGATGTCGATGACCAAATTTGTAAGGCTCTGAAGCAGCAACTAATGCTAGCCTTAAACCTTTAGAGTGCTACAGTAGACGAAAAATAATTGTCACCATTTTTTCTGTCCTACCTTTGCTCCTGTGGCTTTCTAGGAGCCCAATCCTGTCAGGTGAACAGAGCCTCCTGAGAGCAGTGGTGCTGAGCAACACCCAAAGCTAATGGGAATGTGATTGGCACCTTGCAGGATAGGCCTCTAGAAGCATAGGAAGCTGCTGTAAATTAATGAATTACTTATACTCGTACGTATGTGCAGCTTGAAATATGAAGGCACCACCAGCACCTCCTTAATCTATTTAAATCTTAAGTAAACCAGCTTTATTTCACTTAGTTTTTTAAATATGAAAATCTTAACCTGACCATGAAGTTGTAAATTTTAAGTCCCAAGGTCTGCTGAGGTAGTTGGAAAACATTGTCTTAGGCTAACTTCACCACTAGCAAGTTAATTACAACTACTTCCCAGTACCGTACTCTCTTACTGCCTGCACTGCCAAGTTACACTATGCACTGGGCGAAGAGGAATTTCAATGCAAAATACTGAAAGCTGACAAAGTTTTTTGTTGTCTACTGACTAGATGAACTCCAGTTTGATAACTTCAAACATTGTCACAGGTGAGGCAGTAGATAGAATAATGCATATTAAACAGTCTGGGACTGAGCTGTCATATTGGAATTGTTCCCTTCCAGGTGACAGGACCACCTCCACACAGTTAAGAACTTCCAGACATCTTGAGTGTAGAAATAAAATTGGAAATGGTAAAAATGTTAAATGTGTCCTATGGACTCGTAAGCAGAGATTATTTTTGTTTTTAAAAGCCAAGGCTTCTAGTGTAAATAGTCTCCCTGCCATACAGAAGCTCTGATAGAATATGCTTAGTTACTTCCCAGTGGGAGAGACAAGCAAGTGGGTGTTGGCTGCCATCAAAATACCCCAGCATAAAATGGGAGAGGTCAACAGTATTACAGACAGAAAAATTTGAAAAAAAAAAGGGGGGGCAGGAATGGGAGACTGGGAAAGGGGTTAGTTTTACCTACTGATAAAGCTTTGTGAACTAATTTTTATATGATTCATTAAATTTGGTGCCTTGTATCCAATTACATTTTGCATGGGACCGAAAAGTTGGGAGTTTTAAAAGAATTTCCCCTCTCATCATTCAAGTGGCAGACAAATCTGTATGTTTTTTACAAGTACTTTTCAGTGTCATTGACATTTTTACATTTCATATCTGTATGTGAATGAAGAAAAACAGTTCTTACCAGCAAGTTCGGAACTTGGTGTATTTTGGTGTACATGTCTGAAATCTCTGTGTTTGTAATAACTCAAATGACTACTTGTTCAAAGGCAGAACATGTTTGTTTGTTTTTTTATTTTCTTTCTATGTTACTCAGACCACTTCCAATCAGGTCAGTAAGGTTACACCTCTCAAAACAAGAACCTTATTTATAATAAGACCTGTGTTATATGAGGGATGAAATCTCCACTTGCAGCATTTTGGTAGAGTAGTAGGAGTTTTGGAAAGGCCTTTCTGATTTAAACATATTGACTGATAATTGGAGACTTAAGAAGGGGGGCGGGGGGAGAGATAGTTACCTTTGACATGGTACTGTTTGCACAGATTTACCAGTTAGCAGTGTAGTAAACAATCCCACAATACTGCAGTTTCATATGCAAGATGCACGGTTGTTTAAGGTGGCTAAATATCTCTACTTAAACTGTAGATGATAAAATCCCAACTCCTGCTCTGAATGCTGCCTTCTTTTGTGTCTAATCTCTGCACCTTGTTTGAGATTAGCCAGGGAGGAAGGAGTTGAGTAGGAATTTCTTGCCTGTGGGAATATAAAACCTAAACTGGGAGGGTTTTTGGTTTCTATTACATTAATATTGATATCCATGTATTTACAAGTGGGAATGTGAAGCATTCTTGCAAGTTTTTAAATTTATAAAACCACAGCACAGGTTTCATGATCAAAAACTGCATTTGTTAGTTTACCTGTACCAATTTGTAATTAGTTGTCTTAGTTAATTTTAGGGTATGCCTTGGGCCATTCCTTCCATTGTGCTTATATTATTTTGTGTGTATGTATGAGTTCCAGTTGTTCTAAGAATAATTTGTATGGTTGGCCAAAATGCTTTCAAAAGGAACTTTTAAACTGGAACAAGTCTTCTTAAAAATGTTTTCAACTTACATTTCCAAAAGGAAAAAAAAAATGACCAACCCAATGGGCCCAAGACTGACTTTAACCACTGTTAACTATTTATTGTTTGAAGCTTGTGCATGAACAGCTCTTTTACTGAATTCTGTTCAGGTTGGAGTTTGGGAAAGGGAAGGAGTTAAAAAAACAACCCACTGACAAAGCTGAAGTGACCACTGTAAAACGTTTTGGAGTATATGTAGATGAGGCAGGAAGAGTTTAATCACCAGAGGATCCAGCAGTGAATGCTTTTGTGTGTGGGTGGTGGCGGCAGCAAAGGGCATAAAATCCAAGAATGGAATCTGATCAGCAGCAAAATCCTAACCCTTGAGGGCCTGCCACTTATACTTTTTGTAGAATGAATGGTTAAGTTTAATGGAAAACTATTCCTTCTCAGAAACTATCCACTCACTTCTCTGGAGATTTAAAGAAAAATATAAAGGAAGTCACCTGCTTAAACCCCACAATGGTCACTTGGAGGTAAAAAAGGAATGAATAGACAACTAATAGCTTGTACTTTGATTTAATATTAAAAAATTATGGTTAAGCATTTCAGGGTAGAAAACTATTGCCTTAGATATGAGAGAGAAACTGAACTCTTTTCATGTTAAAATTAAACTCTGTAGAGAACTTTCTGATGCTGGCTTTTTGCTTGATGAGCAGAAAAAACATCTAGGGCCTGAGAATGGAACAGCATTTAGTGCACTTGTAATTAGAGTCTCAATCTAAGAGCTTGTCTACATGGTGGGGTAATGCATGCTCTGGGAGTGTAATTTTTTGAAGTGTACTGTGTGTTGCACATTAATAGGTCTGGTCTGCACACATTTTCTATCAGCATAACTTTTAGTTAGGGTTGTGTGGTTTGGTTCTTTTAAACCAATAACTAAAGTGATACGATGTCCTACGTGTGGCTGGGTGAAAAGTGCTTAAACCAGTATGGCTTATTCCCCTTCTCATTTGTGGAATAAGCTGCAGTGGGATACGTGTATAACAGCAGCCACACTGGAGAGTGGGGGGATTGTACCACTTTAGCTATACCAGTATAGTTAAACCACGACAACTCTTGTGTGTAGACAAGGCCTAACAATGTATCTATCAAAAGAGACAAGCTAGAGCCTTAAGTGAATGACTTTTTCTGCCAGCTTTTCCTGCTCTAGTCTAGAATCTGTCCCTTAATTTAAACAGGTGCCTAGATACACCTTGGCACCTTTCTGATTGGATAAGTAATGCTACCTTTAATCTGTCTAACTCAGTACTCCTGCTCTGGCAAGGCTACAACTGTATACACTCCTGCCTAATCTTAGTAGAAAGCCCTTACCACTTGACAGTACCATTTGGCCTAACAATTAAAATTCACATAGGTATAGATTTCCCCCTGCCTCAAATAAACCACACAAATATGTGAAAACTCAACTTTGAGTAAGTGTTTGAGGGGCCCCTTGCTGGCTGCTGCCAATCAGAAGTGACCTTGATACTGGCACCATGAGGAGCCCATGGTGTGAAGTAGAACTGATCCATTTTAACTTAGCTTTAAATAAGCATTTACAAATTCAGGGGGAAACTTACTTAATGCCATAACTATTAGTGTCCATTAAAGAGAGAGCTCATATGAGAGGAAGAAAGTTATAAAAGTTAGCTAAGTTGTTTGCCTGAAATAAAATCCCCCTCAATGTTTTTTCCAATAGTCTTCCCCTTCTTAATGTTTTAAAATCCGATTTAAACGTTCACATAACAGATAAACTTCATAGAAGATCAGGGTTGGAAGGGACCTCAGGAGGTCATCTAGTCTAACCCCCTGCTCAAAGCAGGGCCAATCCCCAGCTAAATCATCCCAGCCAAGGTTTTGTCAAGCTGGGCCTTAAAAACCTCAAAAGAAGGAGCTTCTACCACCTCCCTAGGTAATGCATTCCAGTGCTTCACCACCCTCCTAGTGAAAAAGTTTTTCCTAAAATCTGACCTAAACCTCCCCCACTGCAACTTGAGACCATTACTCCTTGTTCTGTCATCTGCTACCACTGAGAACAGTCTAGATCCAGATTGTAAACTTCATTTACAATTTCTGATCATGGATTTCCAAGCTTCTTTATGGAATAGTGATTAAGTATGGGATTTTGAAGATTGGATTGGCCTAATTCTTCTCCCATTAAATCAATAGGAATTACACCATTGACTTCAATAGGAGCAGTTAAACCAGGGCCAAGTACTTTTTAAAATCCCATTATAAAGTAACGCTTTGCTTGGTGATCCTTGGAAGACTGCTGTCCTTTAAATATTTGCCAAGGCTGGAAAGAACAGAGTTTTCTTTTAACACTAAACATTCTCTTGAAAGCAGAAATGAAGGATGGATGTTTTTTGCTTTTTTGAGCGAGAAACCCAAAGTGTGAAGGGGAAAAAAATAACTTGGCCAGATCGTTGGCTTTTCAGTGACTTTTGTGGGGAGCTTTAAGTCAAAGCTATGTGTAGCTGTAAGTACAGGCTTCTGCTACCTGATCAATAATTACCTAAGCTGATACACACCATGCTCTGGTAATTAACAAGGCTGTCTTAGCTGCAAGGACTTTCATAGATGATAGCTAGGAATCTAACTAATTGCTGGCCATTTCAGTGCATAGATGTAAACGAGCTCTATTTCAGTCAACATCCAAGTAACTCACCATGACAGAATTGTGTGCCTAGAGCTGCATAACCTGGCTCCTGTCTGAACCCAAGTTCTAGGAAGAAGTTAGGGTGTTAAGTCAAAAACCTTTAGGAATCAAGTTTAAATCTATCCAATGTTCTTCCCTTTTTATTTTTGCTGGAAGAGGACATATCTCCTGTTTAGTGAGACTTAAGTTCATAATGAGCATCCTTTGCTGAATACTGATACTTGTTCTGAAAATTTAGGTGGAGATTATTTCCAATTAACTTACTAGATAAAGCTGAAATTGACTTATTTCCTCCATCTGCTCTGAAGGGCCCTCACTATACCCCCACCAAAAAACAGAAACCTGAATCTGTTGGCTGTGCTGTGTAGGACTCCTCTTAACACAGAGTAATAGATGAACTCATGCATAAAATTCCAAAGGATCTGAAGCCATGCTGCAGTGGTGCTGCATAATGCTCAGGGCTGGAACATGTGCTACTGTTTGTAGCTATAGCATGACAATGCATGTGATTAAAGCTAGAAAGGAGCAGTGCTTCTGAGCCTGTCCTCCATATCGTCACTTTCACCTCCCATGGAATAGCCTCACCAAGATCAGCTGGATTCCAACAGCAGCTTAATGGTGGCAACTAGTAGAACCAGTCCAAGGCACTAAAATGCTATGCAACACCAAACAGCTTCTTCCCCAAGTATAACATACAATCATAATTCCTCTAAGATAAAGAAATGCACCAGCTTTATCCTGTCTGAACTTTTATCCGTGTACATTTCTGGTGGTTAGAGTTTACCTAGGGCTTTTAAAAATGTTGTTTTCCCTTTGAATAAATAGCTGACAAGTCCTGCTTACAACACAGGATTAGGACTTGTTCCTTTCTCTTTTGGGTGTGAAATATGAATCATGTTTTTATGATTTTTGTAAATCTTTACTCTTTTTTACACCTTGTTTTGTAAGATGAAGTTTCCTATTAAAAGAATAAAATGCCAGTGCAATAGAATGTCATTATTTCACACATTATGATAATTTAATAAGAAGCTTCTAGACATGGTACAGAATTAAACTCAATATGCAACAGCTTCACAAGTCTTGAAAATATAACTGATTACTTTAATAGACATTGAGCTCAGTGGGGTGAACTGAATATACAACAAACATCAAGCGTTAAATGGCTTCTCCTCACTTATCACTGTTCATTGTGGAATGATAGCTATGCTTGAATTAAAATACAATTTTAGAACTGCTGCTGAACTTTCAGTTACCTAGAACAAAAGCAACAAAAACCACACAGCTCTTCTGATCATCATTTTGGTCATCCTGTCACACTGGGATTAGAAGCTCTTCAGACTTGATGCAGGTACACTTTATTCACATCTGCAATTAAAGATCAGACAAAGGATGGGTTAGAGAGCCAAGTGTCTGGTCTAGTGTAACAAAATGACATTGGGTGAGAAGTCACTGAGGTAATCATGTTTCCCCTAGAATACCACTTTGAGTTGTGAAACACCTTACTGTTGATGGTAATGCATGGGTGGTGTTCAGTCTTGTATCTGAACACTGTATTTTAGGGCACAATGTAAATACCTATAGTTTTACAGGGCCTACCTTTTTGCATGTTCACCTGATTATATAATTATGTGGATCAAGGAAAAATCTATGTAATTTGAATTTTGCTGCCCATTTGAAGGGCATTTTGGAGCCTAAGGTAACCTTAAAAATCAGCTGGGTTGTAATATCCATTACTGACCATAAGGCTAGGTTGAGACTGCCGTATGTTACATTAATCAGAATGTCTTAGATACGCAACATATTTGGAGAAGGCCCTTTACAAAACAACATCCTTACCCTGAGGCCTTGGCAAAAAAGGATGTAGTAATGAGCAAATCACACTAGTACAGCTTCACTAAAATAGGTGTGAAAAAAGGAGGGGGAGGAGCTCAATCCACAGGAAGTGGAAGGCTGTTGACAGCTCTAAGGGGTAGTATAAAGCAGTGGAGGGGAGACTCCTACAAAGGAAGCGGACACAGATTTATGCAAGTCTTTGAAACTGAGACATAGGCCCTGGAACTTTAAAGAAGTCTCTTGCGCAGCCCCGTAGTCCAGTTCTAGCTTGCACACTCCTCCTCCCCAAAACAGACTTGAATATTGAAGTTTGATAGCCAGAAGTGCAGTTCCCACAACTTGACTGCAGCAGTCTTCCTCTGTAGAAAATCATGCACTGCGGTCTTTTAATCCTGCGTCATGCAAAAGCTCCAGAACTTCCCATATCTATTGCTGCTCCTTTATCCAAACCCTTGATTATCCTGATTAGTTTGTTTCCTCTCATTATTCAAACAACAACTGTATTTCCACACCTTCACAATGTCAGGTACTCACTGGTACTGCTATGCAACTGGTTGAGGAGCCATCAAATCAATGTCTGTCAAGTTTCGGGCTACCCAGACTCCGGCAGCAAAAAGCCCCAGGTTAACTATGAGGTTTCTGAAACAAATACATAGTAAGTTAGATTTGTTGAAGCAACTGGTGTTGTCTGGCCTACATTAAAGTGTTTCCTACCTAGAATACTAACTGTAAATGTACAGAGCAAGACCTCCAGCACTGATGGCTTTAAAACAAACAAATATTAAGTCTCATTGCCAAGCTATGCTATAGCTGGAAGAAGCAACAATGTTAGTTTTGGGTGGGGTTTTCCCTTTTTGCTGCCTCCTCAGGAAGGGCCTGCTGTTTAGAAACCATTCTACTCCCATCTATATTCTGTATTTCCCCTGCTTCATCCTATATTAGGGAGATTTCCATGAAAACAGGATGTTTGTCTTAAGAAATAATTTTCTCCTGCTGCTTATTCCCCCTCCTATGGTAACTAGCTGCTGCCACAATTATGGCAAGCAGAATTATGACTTCAGGTAGGGAATAAGCAGCAGGATCAGAGGAACTCAAGCAGATGTCAGGTTTTTCACATACCAGAGATCTTGGTAACAGAAAAAAGGCAAATGCAGAGAACAGGATTTAATTGTTTCTAATTTGATTTTTTTTTTTTTTAATTATTTCAGGAGTGTATTCTCTTCAACAGAGGCTTAAAATTATTAGAGATGCCCTGTGATTATTCTTGACTTACGTTGTGTAAAAGGATAAATGTTACCTGCCTCACATGTCTGGGATCTTTACCCTAAAGTACCAAACTCTTACTCTGAATAACAATATGTATTAAGCGCTTTAAATTTGAAAGGAAATAACATACATCCTCAACCTCCTTACTAGATAGGAAAGGTTCTTCTCCCCCCCACAATCCTCCTCCCTTTTACAGATATGGAAGTAGAGCCCCAGGAAGGCTGTCACTTGGTCCAAGGTCACAGGGCAAGTCAGTAACAAAGCCACAAACAGACTGCAGGACTCCTGGTGCCCCATTCCCTGGTTTAGCTGCAACACCACAGTCTTCCTCCTCCCAGCTGGAGGGGAACAGAACCCAGGGAACTCTGACTGCCAGGCCCCAGTTCTGGCTACCAGACAACTGCTTCTCCTTACAATCTCACTCCTCTCAATGTGTCAGTTAGGGGCCTTGCCCTGCTGAAAGCAATGGGGCCGAGACAGCACTGCTCCAGACTCTGTTTCCCCAACGGCATTTTTCACTGAATCCAATGTTTCCCTTTAACTTGTCTTCCCCATGTCCTGACCCAACTCTGCCACCATCCCTTGCAGTCACCCACCCCGGTCATAGCTTAAAGGCCTGTGCGCGCTTCCTGGGCTATGGGGGCCGCAGCCTCTGCGACCAAGGCAGGTCCCAGGCACATGTAGAGCCTCCCCCCTCTCTCAGCTCCAGTAAGTGCCATGGAACCAGGCCTGACTCCTGGGGGGAGCCACAGGCCCACAGCTCAGATCCTGCAAGGGCACGTGAAGAGCAGCTTGCCCCCACACTGAGGTCACAGCCCGTCGCGGGGGAGGGGGCGCTGTCACGGCTCCCGGGGGGGACCCCCAGTCTCCCCGCCGGGCGGGGGGGCGCTGTCACGGCTCCCGGGGGGGACCCCCAGTCTCCCCGCCGGGCGGGGGGGCGCTGTCACGGCTCCCGGGGGGGACCCCCAGTCTCCCCGCCGGGCGGGGGGGCGCTGTCAAGGCTCCCGGGGGGGACCCCCAGTCTCCCCGCCGGGCGGGGGGAGGGGGCGCGGGGGCGCTGTCATGGCTCCCGGGGGGGACCCCCAGTCTCCCCGCCGGGCGGGGGGAGGGGGCGGGGGGGCGCTGTCACGGCTCCCGGGGGGACCCCCAGTCTCCCCGCCGGGCGGGGGGAGGGGGCGGGGGGGGCGCTGTCACGGCTCCCGGGGGGACCCCCAGTCTCCCCGCCGGGCGGGGGGGGGGGGCGGGGGGGCGCTGTCACGGCTCCCGGGGGGGACCCCCAGTCTCCCCGCCGGGGGGAGGGGGGCGCTGTCACGGCTCCCGGGGGGGGACCCCCAGTCTCCCCGCCGGGGGGAGGGGGGCGCTGTCACGGCTCCCGGGGGGGACCCCCAGTCTCCCCGCCGGGCGGGGGGAGGGGGCGGGGGGGGCGCTGTCACGGCTCCCGGGGGGGACCCCCAGTCTCCCCGCCGGGCGGGGGGGCGCTGTCACGGCTCCCGGGGGGGGACCCCCAGTCTCCCCGCCGGGCGGGGGGGGCGCTGTCACGGCTCCCGGGGGGGACCCCCAGTCTCCCCGCCGGGCGGGGGGGCGCTGTCACGGCTCCCGGGGGGGACCCCCAGTCTCCCCGCCGGGCGGGGGGGCGCTGTCACGGCTCCCGGGGGGGACCCCCAGTCTCCCCGCCGGGCGGGGGGGCGCTGTCACGGCTCCCGGGGGGGACCCCCAGTCTCCCCGCCGGGCGGGGGGGCGCTGTCACGGCTCCCGGGGGGACCCCCAGTCTCCCCGCCGGGCGGGGGGGCGCTGTCACGGCTCCCGGGGGGGACCCCCAGTCTCCCCGCCGGGCGGGGGGGAGGGGGCGGGGGGGCGCTGTCACGGCTCCCGGGGGGGACCCCCAGTCTCCCCGCCGGGCGGGGGGAGGGGGCGGGGGGGCGCTGTCACGGCTCCCGGGGGGACCCCCAGTCTCCCCGCCGGGCGGGGGGAGGGGGCGGGGGGGCGCTGTCACGGCTCCCGGGGGGACCCCCAGTCTCCCCGCCGGGCGGGGGGAGGGGGCGGGGGGGCGCTGTCACGGCTCCCGGGGGGGACCCCCAGTCTCCCCGCCGGGGGGGGGGGGCGCTGTCACGGCTCCCGGGGGGGACCCCCAGTCTCCCCGCCGGGGGGAGGGGGGCGCTGTCACGGCTCCCGGGGGGGACCCCCAGTCTCCCCGCCGGGGGGAGGGGGGCGCTGTCACGGCTCCCGGGGGGGACCCCCAGTCTCCCCGCCGGGGGGAGGGGGGCGCTGTCACGGCTCCCGGGGGGGACCCCCAGTCTCCCCGCCGGGCGGGGGGGCGCTGTCATGGCTCCCGGGGGGGACCCCCAGTCTCCCCGCCGGGCGGGGGGAGGGGGCGGGGGGGCGCTGTCACGGCTCCCGGGGGGGACCCCCAGTCTCCCCGCCGGGCGGGGGGGGGGCGCTGTCACGGCCCCCCTCTCCCCACAGCAGCGCGCTCAGCCCGGGGGCCCGGCCAGGGGGCACCTGCGGAAGTCGCTCCTGTCGGCGGCGAAGCGGCAGGCGCTCCGGACCCAGTCCCGCAGCCCCTCGCGGGGGGACCCGGGGCCGCCGCCGCCGCCCGCCTGCCCGCCCGGCGCCATGGCTGCTCCGCGTGCTCGGGGCGGGGCCGCCGCAGCTCCTGCGGCCAGCGGATAAAACGTCACATCCTGCTCATGGCTCGGCCCCATTCCGTCACTTCCGTGGCGGGGCCGACGCGGGAAAGCGGCGTGGGAGCGCGTGGCGGCCTGGAGCCGTGCGCGTGCGCAGGGGCCACGTGCACGTACAAAGAAGGGGGCCCCCCCGGCAGCACTGCGCGTGCAAAGTGCGACCCCAGCGTGCGGACCCCGAGCCTCGTTCCGTGTGCAAAGCACACGCCTGGGACCAGGCCATGTGCACAGGGCAGAGTGACGTGCAGCGTCCGTGTGCAAAGTGCAAGGGCAAATGCCAGCCCTGGGTGCAAAGTGCAAGGGCCCGTGCAACGCCCCGCGTGCAAAGTGCAAGCCCTTGAAAGATAAAATAGGGAAAAATGAATATAAATAATGCTAGTCCAGGGCCTTGACCCTGAAGTCCCTGCTCTGGTTCATAAAGTTGCATCCTTAAATGTCTGTAGGATCAAACCCATGAACACCCAAAGAAATAACCACTAGCTTTGATAGGACGTGAATATGGTTTTCTGAGAACATGGATATGGGCGGGCTAGGGACTAAAGAAGAAAAGGACATGGACTGAGATGTGAGTGATGGAGAGAGGTAGAATGGCAATCACTTGGAAAGTTTGCCAAGATTATTCATGGATCCAAATGCCTCCTACGAACAGCACATTAACAAGGCACCTTCTCTCAGAGCATGTCTACACTACACAATTAAGGCGACCTAATTTACATTGGCATACAGCCGCCGAAGTAATTACATCACTTCTGCACGTCTGCATTTTGCTCCTTGTGTCGGTGGGGCATGTCCTTACCAGGAGCGCTTGCACCGAGTGAACTGTAAGTGTCGGGCATTGTGGGTCAGCTTTGGAAAGCCAGCAACACTTGGTGTGAGCAGTGCAGTGTCTACACTGACTCTGCTTTGACCTAGCTACATTGACTGTGTCTCAGCGCCTCTCGTGGAGGTGGAGTTATTGAGTCGGTGTAGTGGGCGAGTTACATCAGCGGAAGCAAAATTTTAGTGTAGCTGCTTATGCAGTTAAGTCGACATAAGCTGTTTTGCGTCGAGCTAACTCTGTAATGTAGACTAGGGCTCAGACTGACCAAGCCTCCTGGCATGTCAGGGACACCCCCATTTGCAACAACCCCCAAACTCCCTATTTAGTAATGTTATTATCACCCTCCTTAAAAACTACATTACCCAGAACCACATGCATCAAGCCACATATGCGCACCAAGCCCTCTCTCCCTGAGCCAGGGAAAGAGAGTGATTTGTATGTGTGGCTAAAGCACAAGCTTTTAGGTAATGTAGTTGCTCTCCCTTCTGCCAATGGGATTGCAGGAGGGGTGGGCTTGTCTGAGCTCGGCATCCAATGGCAGGGCGGGGTGGTAGATTTGAAGACACGTGGGCTAGGTGGAGGTAGGTCAGTAATGGAAAGGTAAGGAGCAGGGGTTTATCCTGGCCTCCCAAGGGTGGGGTTAAAGCCCCCTCAGGATTTGGGGCAGCAGGGATGGGAGGCAAGCCTGCATGGTTTGGTTCTGTTCTGCTGCAACACCCAGCAAAGAGCAGTCTACGTCTCTGAGTGTAATTGCAGCCCTGCTTCCATGAATGCTGCCAAGCTTATTAAAGCCTCTCCAGGTCCAGGTCCCAGCTGCGGGGACTGCAAGTCTTCTTGCCTTGCTGTGTGTTCTACCGGTACGTGTTCTGATTCATAATAATGTGTGATGTCAGCTGGAATTATTTAATCAGAGATTACTAGTCAGCTGTAGATCCAGCAGAGTACAGAAAGAACAGCACCCTTTACCAGCCCCTCTGCATGAGGGCAGCGATAGCTGCCTGTCCACCTCCAGCTTAACTCCCCCAAACTCTTCCTTTCTATAGTGTGTGGGACAAAGAAATTCCTTTGTGAGGAAGAGAAGCTACTTTCTCACAATTGATCCCACTCTGTGGTCTGTTTTCGATATCTCAGTTTACCTAATTGCTTATGGAACTTCTTTTATGGTATCTCAGATTACATGAGTGATCAACTAAAGGGATTTCTAACCCAGTTGTTATTACTAAGAACATCTGTGGCAACAAGTCGTTCCCAATGAGCTAAGAACACCTTTCACTGGGTCATTTCCTAAATCACAGATAACACGCAATAAACATACCCCTTACAATAACCGAACATATTTAGATCATAAGTACCCCTCATCAATCATACCTTCTTGTTCATCACAACACACACCTGTGGTAACAGGCATCCTTTGTTCGTTGCCAGGGGTCCGTGCCTGAACATCTGGACGTATTCTTCATGGGTCAGTGGGGTCAGGGTAAGAGATTTCATTGTTGATCCTATATACTTCAGTGTTTGGACATACATCCTAGTTCAGAGAAAGGACAAAATGCTTTGGGTTAGAAGGCAGAATGCTCTTTGGTTTGCATACAAAGGTTGTGGTTAGTATAGGTCTAAGAGAATGATAGAGGTTTAATATCTACTAACACCAGGAAGTACAAGGCATTGAGGGGAGAGACTGAATGAGGGTACTAGTGGGGGGTTAACAGGAGGGTAGTGTGGTTGGAGCTGGATTTCAGGATGCTCCCGGAAATTAACTTGAAAATGTTTGTCAATATGCCCCTTCTCTGCATAAAACAGGAACTAACTGGGGCTAAAGCCTCATCTAGCATATTTAGATAATGGGATATAAGCCCTGAGCCTGCAAGGACTTCAGTAAGGGAAACTTCTCCGTAGAACTCACTATTGGGGCCTAAACCTCTAGTACACAGACAGTTTCAAGGTAGTCCAGCCCTCGGGAATGCTGAGAGGTAGCATGGTCCAGTGAACAAGGCCCTGCATTAGCATTTGAGAACTGGGTTCTGTGTCTGGTTCCAGGTGACCGAGGTCAAATCACTTCCCTGCTCCGTGCCTCAAGTTTCCCTTTCCACTCTTTGTCTGCCTTGTCTATGTAGATTGCAAACTCTTTAGGGCCAGGGCTGTCTTTTACTCCGTGTGTGTACTGTGCCCAGCGTAAGGGAGCCCTGAGATTGGCTGGGGTTTTTAGGCATCACTGTCATATACATAATAATAATTAATAAATAATGAATACTAATGGCAAGTTCTCAATCCATTCAGCCCCTCTAAGGAAATACAGCCATGTTTTTAAGGAAAGACCTATGGAGGGCAGCAGCTCCAAGGAGGAGCAAGAGGAGCGTGCCTTAAAAAAATCACTACCAAAAAACAGCCAGAAGCAGCAAAGACGTCAGTAAGGCCCCAGTCCTGCACACACGGACGTGCTTAACTTCACTGCCTTCTCTGGTGGGATGGTTCACGGTAGTTGAGAAAGTGCGCAAGGATTTGCAGGATTTTGCAGCTCAGGTTTGCAGGGGAGAAGGTCCTGATCTTGCAAAGCTGCTCGGTTGTGCACCGACACCACCTCCTTTTCTGACCATTTTGTTTTGAGGGCCTAATTCAGTCCTGCAAGAAACACCATGGATGGCAGGCTCCCGTTCGTTGATCGCGAAGCAGAGTCTGGGGCCTCCTTGCAGCCTAGTCTCCGAAAGAGAGGGGCAAAGCTTGGCTTGTACATGGGTGTGCACGCACACACACACACACACACTCAGCATCTCCCATTGGTTAGCTCAGGTGATTCCCTGTCTAGTACGCTGCTTTGTGGATCACATTCTAAAGCGCTTCTCTCTCCCCAGTCATTGTCCAGGGAGCCTAAGTGCTTAATTCGGCTGTGTGGGTTGCAGTGCTGTTCGTGTGATTTTTCTGGGCACCCCGAGGTTAGTTGCTGTGACGCTTAGTGCTGTGAGCCTAAGTCCTTTCGTGGATCCCTCCCTGCGAGTCTCTCAATAATAGTTTTAAGGGTGGCAATTCTGCAACAGAAAAGCTTCAAAAACAGACTCCAAGGAGAAACTGCTGAGCTTGAATTAATATTCAAACGAGAAAAGGAGGACTAGTGGCACCTTAGAGACTAACCAATTTATTTGAGCATCAGCTTTCGTGAGCTACAGCTCACTTCATCAACTTGGGTTTGAATAGAGGCTGGGAGTGGCTGGGTCATTACACATATTGCATCTATTTCCCCATGTTAAGTATCCTCACACCTTCTTGTCAACTGTCTAAATGGGCCATCTTGATTATCACTACAAAAGGTTTTTTCTCCTGCTGATAATAGCTCATCTTAACTAATTAGCCTCTCACAGTTTGTATGAAGAAAAGGAGGACTTGTGGCACCTTAGAGACTAACAAATTTATCTGAGCATAAGCTTTCGTGAGCTACAGCTCACTTCATCGGATGCATGGTGTGTATGGTAACACCCATTGTTTCATGTTCTCTATGTATATAAATCTCCCCACTGTATTTTCCACTGAATGCATCCGATGAAGTGAGCTGTAGCTCACGAAAGCTTATGCTCAAATAAATTGGTTAGTCTCTAAGGTGCCACAAGTCCTCCTTTTCTTTTTGAGGATACAGACTAAACACGGCTGCTACTCTGAAACCTGACAGTTTGTATGGTAACTTCCAACTTATCTCTGTGTGTGTGTGTGTGTATATATATATATATATATATATATATATATATATATATATATATATATATATATATATATCTATCTTCTTTTATTATATGTTCCATTCTATGCATCCAATGAAGTGGCCTATAGCCCACAAAAGCTTTTGCTCTAATCAATTTGTTAGTCTCTAAGGTGCCACAAGTCCTCCTGTTCTTTTTGCAGATACAGACTAACACGGCTGCTACTCTGAAACCTGTCAATAATAGTCGTACCTATAGTTGGAGAGCTCAGGCATTTCTGGTTTAACTCCTGATCCTGCAAACACTTATGCAGGTGCTTAACTTTACTTCCATTAAAGTCATGGCAGGAGACCGCTCACAGGAGTAAAGTTAAGCACCTGCATAAAGATTTGTAGGATCGAGGCTTTATGGGATACAGAGCATATATTGCTTATCATTATAGCCACAGATGGATTCCTTTAAAAGTCTCTGAAAGGTGGAGAGGAGGCTTTAAAAAGCAACAACATTTTACTCTACTGAAAACTTAAGTAGTTTTTCCCTTGGTGATTCATAAACCTGCACTGAACTGGTAAAAGTGGCAAGGTCCCATTAAAAGCATAAGGGACTTGCATTTGTGAGCAGTGTTTGTGCATTACCTAGCAAAATGGGCTCCTGGCTTTGTTTGATCCCCAGGCACTTCCATAATAAACATGAATAATAATAATAATTAATAATAATAATATTTAAATGAATGGAAGTTTGGCCAGTTTAAGCACAGCCTCAGTGACGTGGGGATGTTAATCTCTCCAAAGCCAGCAGATGGCAGTGTACTAACAGCTTGAACACTGAGGCAACCAGAGCTGTGTTTTGCCTCAGTGCCTTTCATCTGTAAAAAAAATGTATAATTAACTGTGTTAGATAAATGCAGATTAAATAATGTTAGCAAAGTAGCTAGTATCTATTTAACAGTGTTATCAGAAAATGTGAAAGGGAATTTTCTGTTTTCTTTGTGTGACTTTTTGACACAGCTCTCAAAACTCTGCTAAGACAACTTCAGAGGTTGTAAAAAACAGAAAGCTGGTTTGTCTGGTCTTATCTACAGTGGGTTCTTGGTCTGTGTAGATAATAGGGCAAAGCAACCCAGACAAATGGATGATTTACTAGCCAGGTGCAGATCTCCCTAGTAAGACAAGCTAGGTCATAGACCGACAGTGACTGATCAAAACTAGCCATCCAGAAACTCCCAGGCCACAAGAAGCAGATAAGTAAGAATAAGACCGTGGTAAGAAATAATGGAACACAGAAAAGCAATGAAAAGACAGTGGGATTGAGTCACGAGGAGGGTGGTAATGGTTTAAAAAAGACAAGCAAGTACCAGTTAAAATTTTACCACAACCAGGATAAATAAAAATGTATTAGAAGGATTTGGGATTAGTTATTATGTTGTGTGCATGAAAATATATTGTTGGAAAGATCATAAGCCTGGGTCATGTATACAGGCCAGGGTAATACGCTTGCTCAGCTAACTGACTTTGGCCTAGTCTTTGTTTTTATTGCACCAACTTTGTTGGTGAAAGAGACAAGCTTTCGAGCTTCCACAGAGCCCTGCTTCAGGTCTTGGAAAGGAAAACTCGTCTCTCTCGCCAACAGAAGTTCGTCCAATAAAAGATATTACCTAACCCACCTTGGCTCTCTAATATCCTGGGACCAACACGGCTTCAATAACTCTGCCTGGTCTTTGCTTGACATGAGTGTCGCCTCGTGTGCGCTTGCTTAAATGTCGCTGCTAGGACAAAGGTGATGTTTGGTAAGGTGCTGAAAGGCCGAGATAAAATGAAGTTAATCAGTACCCTCTTCATACACCAGATATACTGGCCAAAAAGTCACTGTACTGGGAAAAACAGGAAAGTGCCTGTCTGGAGGAAGGTGATGTGCTGACATGAAAATAGTAAGGTCAGCAAACATTAAGTAAACTATAGCATGCAGATGCGTATTGTAAGGTTTATTGGATTGTCACGCTGTGGAAAAGGCATAAACCTGCTAGAGAGGAAGGACATGGTTGGAGACCAGTGGGAGAAATCCATCATGACCCGCCTATGCCCCAGAAGGAGGTAATTGGACAATATCTTTTTCTGTATCTCTGTCATTCGTTGCTTTCTAATTGTAAACACAAGGCCATGCTTTTGGTTCAAATAAAGGTTTGAATTAAGAAACCCAAGGGATGTGTGGCATGCCTCATCCAGCAATATTTAGAATAGAATGTTTATAGTTAAACTCGTTTTAATAATCTGCACCGGCATAAAGGATGTGTGTGTAACAAAGGGGTGTGGAGCAACACAGGGCACCCACTCAACTGGACCAACACCGACCTGATGATGACAGAAACAGCCTCCCTGTGCCCAGGACTGGGTAGCTGATCATTACCCTATCTTGCTCTGTTTGTTTTACTTCTCTCTTCTGCATGATTCAGGCAGTGATATACACGCCGGATGTTTTCTTATTAAAGCTTTAAACTAGTGAAGGTTAGTAATTGATGGGGACTGGGCTTTTCACCCAACAGGCCTCCGCATCAATCTTAATTATTTGTAAAGCAGAAAAGAACCAGGAGGCCAGATCAGTTTTCATCCCTCTTTTACAGCTGGAGAACTGAGGTACAGAGAACCCAAACGATTTGCCCAAGGTCCCACAGCGTTGTGAATTCTATTCAATGGCAAGCTAGACAAGGGTTGCCAGCGTGTAAGGATAGGACAGCCCCCCTCAGGTATCTGTCAGAGGCCGGTTTGGTTCACCCGGGATAGAGTCACGCGCTGTGGTCAGGGTTCCATCCCGTGTGTCCCTCTGTCAGCAATGTCTATTCCTGAGCTGGTGGCAGGTGGCTTTTTAGGGCAATGCCATCTGTGCCATCTCTCTCCATTGCCCAGAGTTGGGTACAGTTTGTCCTCATTGCTTTTCAGTGAGACGTCTTTTACAGGTCCTGATCATCTAAGCAAGTATCTTTCTCACCCTCCCTTGTATTTGGGACACTGGAATAGAAAGTGCTTGTCTGTTCCCATCTCCTTGGGTCATAGCCAAAAACAGAACCGACAACTTCAGCCTCACAAGCCAGCATTCCAACACGAGGCAATACTCCCTGTAGGCACTCAGGAACCAGAAGAGGGGGGCAGCAGGTCTCCTCATTAGTTCCTCATTACATCGATTGCTGGCATATTTGCATCAAGACACAGCTTTTTGAGGTCTTCTGCCCCAGTGAAAGGCTCTCAACCAGGGCCGTGCAGACACCCAGGGTGCCATAGATACAGATCTGTAGAGAGAGATGTCATAGACTCATAGAAGATCAGGGTTGGAAGGGACCTCAGGAGGTCATCTAGTCCCACCCCCTGCTCAAAATGTATGTTGTTTTCTGCAGAATTTAAAACCCTGGAAGGGCCACACGCCCGGAGGAAAGTTTCAAAGGGTTTAGTTCAGGGTTTAGTTCAGTTTAGCTGCCTGCTGCCCTGGTCCTTGGGCCTCAGGGGAAGTTGTTTCCAGTGTCACACACCAGCAAGTGCAAAGGTGCAACCCCGAACACCTCAGCACCACTTCCCTTCCCGCAGACGTTAATATACCAGCCAGCGCCTGGGTGGGACCACAACATCCACCCGTCAAGGGCAATCAGCAGCAGCCGCCGCCGGCCTGCTTGTCCCCCCCAGCCCCGCCCGCAGGCTCAGTGCAGGGGAGTCAGAAATACTCCAAGTCTCCTGCAGCCTGCGCTGGAAGGAAACTCGCGTTTCTCGCTTCCCCTCTGCTCTGTGCCGTCTGCAGCCAGGGCCCGCAGGCACACGGCTGCTAAGGGGGCTGCTGCCCCCCAGCTGCCCAGGAGCAAGGGCCTGTGATGTGCTCTTTATCCCTAGGCTAGCCTTGCAGTGGGGAGTCAGGTCTCTCCCGTCGAGCCTTAGACCCACGCCTGCTTTGCTGTGGGGCCTGGAGTAGCCCCCCCGCCCCGGCCCCTCCCTGCCTACTCTCGCTCAGCTGATTTGTACCCGGGTGCCCAGCCACGGGCATTGGAGTTGGGGTGAGTGACCTGCGTGGGCCCCATCCCGCATTACTGGACAGATCCAAAATTCGGGTGAATTGGAGGTTTGGGGGGGCGGGGGAATAAAGCCGGGATGCAAGATTCAGAGAGTGGCCTGAGTGTATTTTGGACCTGTTCAGTGCATTGCAAAGCCTTGGGGATCGTTGCAGAAAAAAATTGTGTGTGGGGGGGGGGGGGAGGTTTGCAAAGTTGTGTCAGCGTCCTGGTTGTGTTGCATCCTGCAAAGGGTGTGCGCGCCTGTGTCGAACTGGAGCCTATAGACCTATGAAAAAAATCCGGGAAGGGGCTGCTCCACTCCCCCACCCCCATCCCCCTTGCCCTATAGCAACTGCTGTCCTGCTTGCAAAGGGTAGCGAGAATGTTGGTTAGCAAAGTGTTTCACCTGCCCTGGCTGTTGTTAGCAAAATGCCCCCTTGCCGCCCTTCCTGCAGGGTGATGGGTCCCTTCGTGTCTCTCTGGCAGGGGTTCCCAAGCTTCCCCCGCCGCCCGCGGCCTACCTCTGCAGCCTGTGGCCCGCCCTTGCCGCTTCTTGAGGGAAACGGTGAATGGTCGGTGTGCCATCCATACACGCCATCCCCCTGCACATAAACGCCGAGCCCGTTACCTGTGCGCTGCCCTGCCTGACCTCCCCGGCACGCTGCCCGCAGAGAAATGCTGCCAGACCTCGGAAGCCGCCCGGGTTTTGTAAAACCCCCACGGGGAACAAGTGCTGAGAGCCAAATGAGGTGGTCAGCGCACCCTTCCGCATAAAACCTGAACGCTCGGTCACGCACCCGTGTGCCCAGCATTGTTGAAAACCGCACGGTGCCCTTTGATTTTTTTTTTTTTTTTTTTTTTTTTTTAAGCGGAATAGCTACATTTCTGTGCGGTGTGAGTAAAGACCCAACCCTGTTCTCTACTAATTAGAGAAGAAAAAAATAGGGTAAATCCAGATGTAAAATAATTTGCAGACCAGGAGTCCTCTTAATGGGATGGCCGTGCCCGCTTCTCCTTGCACAGGTGTTCCAGCTGGGGACATATGTTCGTGAGACTCAAGCTGATCTCCCCTTCCATTTTCAGCCTTTCAGCCAGCTCAAGATGCAGGCAGGGAGTTGCTAGGGCCTGCGTGCAGGTCGGGGGATAGCTCAGGGTGCAGGCAGGGGGTAACTAGGGGTTGTGTGCAGAGAGGGGTGTAGCTCAGGGTGCAGGCAGGGGGTAGCTAGGGGTTGTGTGCAGAGAGGGGTGTAGCTCAGGGTGCAGGCAGGGGGTAGCTAGGGGTTGTATGGGGGCTGTGGGGATAGCTCACGGTGCAGAAAGGGGGTAGCCAGGGGTTGTGTGCAGAGAGGGGTAGCCAGGGGCTGTGTGCGGAGAGGGGTGTAGCTCAGGGGGCAGGGATGGGATAGCCAGGGGCTGTGTGCGGAGGGGGGTGTAGCTCAGGGGGCAGGGATGGGATAGCCAGGGGCTGTGTGCGGATAGGGGTATCCAGGGGCTGTGTGCGGAGAGGGGTGTAGCTCAGGGGGCAGGGATGGGATAGCCAGGGGCTGTGTGCGGAGAGGGGTGTAGCTCAGGGGACAGGGATGGGGTAGCCAGGGGCTGTGTGCGGATAGGGGTATCCAGGGGCTGTGTGCGGAGAGGGGTGTAGCTCAGGGGGCAGGGATGGGATAGCCAGGGGCTGTGTGCGGAGAGGGGTGTAGCTCAGGGGGCAGGGATGGGATAGCCAGGGGCTGTGTGCGGATAGGGGTAGCCAGGGGCTGTGTGCGGAGAGGGGTGTAGCTCAGGGGGCAGGGATGGGATAGCCAGGGGCTGTGTGCGGAGAGGGGTGTAGCTCAGGGGGCAGGGATGGGATAGCCAGGGGCTGTGTGCGGAGGGGGGTGTAGCTCAGGGGGCAGGGATGGGATAGCCAGGGGCTGTGTGCTTATAGGGGTATCCAGGGGCTGTGTGCGGAGAGGGGTGTAGCTCAGGGGGCAGGGATGGGATAGCCAGGGGCTGTGTGCGGAGGGGGGTGTAGCTCAGGGGGCAGGGATGGGATAGCCAGGGGCTGTGTGCGGAGAGGGGTGTAGCTGGGGATGTAGGGAGGGATTGTGTCCGAGGGGGTGCTGCTGCGGGGCCCAGCTGTGCACTCAGTCCCTGGTTGGCACAGTGTGGGAATCTCCACTCCTTGTGGCTCTGTGTGTGCTCGGCCGGGCCGTGCCGGTCCTACGCTGTTACTGTGGCCACCGGCACCCAGCGGTTCGTGGGCACCAAGGTCTACATCTGTCTGAGCCTGGAGGGCGTGGTGGCCATTACCCAGCCCGTATGGGGAAACTGCCCTGGACGCACAGCGTGGTTGGCGTCACTGCTGGGCCCCCCCACAAAAAAACTCTGCCCATCATGGCAGAGGACCCAGGACTGTGCCCACAGTTTGGGAAGCCCTGCTTCGCGGTTTATAGAGCACATTTTGCTCCTGGGCTGGAATATGGGCCAGGTGTTCTTGTTGTTAATTACACCATTGTGGAAAGGCAGGCCAGACGAGATCGATAGGACTAGCACTGAGGGTTTGGCTTGTAGTAATGCCCAGAGACCCTGATTATGCTGGGTGCTGTGTGGAAACAAGAGAGAGCCAGTTATTGAGGAATTGCTATTCTAGTGTTATTCCTGGGCGCTCGGGCTTGTCTACACATGGAAGTTAATCCAGTATAAGGTAACGTGTGAATTTAAAGCGAGAAACTATTCCTGATAAAATCCATGTGTGGATGCTCTCATTCCAAACCTTACCTTAATCTGAACTAACTATCCAGTGTGGACAAGCCCTAAATGTACAATTTGGAAGTCCACAACTTTTTATTGGGAAAGTTTCAAACAAAAGGCTTCCCCCACCAATCTTAAATAAAAATGGCATTTATAAAAACTGACCTTGTCCCTGTGCTCAACCTGCCTGGGCATTTTACTTGTTTCAAGTTCCTTATTCAAAAACTGAAGTTAATTGGTCCCGGAATCAAGTGGTCTATTTTGAGAGGCAAGGCAGTGTTGCCTGCTCTGGTGATTTTATTGCAATATTTCCTGTTTGCGTTAAAGCTCCAGCACTCAGAGATGCATGGTTAGTTGGGAATCTTAGTTTTCATTAAAAGTCAAAATAAGTGAAATTGTGACCCGAATGCATCCTGAAGGCCCAGAAAACAGAAGGAAAATAGAAAGAACCCCCCAAAATATTATTTTTTAAAAAATTTCATGATTTTGGGTGGCCTGACTCCATGATTTTGGAACATTTGGGGTTAGCAGTACTGAATGTGTCTTGGGAAAATGAATGGCCAGTCCCCCCACCCCTGCTCTCAAAGCGCTTTGTGAAGGCACAGAAGTTTCATCATGCCCACTCTACAGGTGGGAAACTGAGGCCTGGAGAGGGGATGTGAGGTCACAGAGTGAGCCAGTGCCAGAGCTGGAATAGAACCATAACCCCCCACTCCCAACCCCTGCTGTTTGTTGTTGCATCCAGTTTGTTTTCTTTCCTGTCCCATTTCCCACAATGCAAATAGATGACGTCAGTTTCATTTTTGTTTATGGTCAGTTTCGCTTTCAGGCTCTTAATGGGCCAGTGTTTGGACTGCAGAGGGCAGGACAGTGTTTATCTATTTCAAACAGCTTTCACTGGATTTTTGTGCGTGCAATATCCTTCCTACTGGTCATAGCTTTTATAAAAGCTTCTATTTACAGTGTGTCTAGCTGAGGCCAAATTTAAATCTGAGGCATCCATTTAAAATTGCAGGGGATAGTCCTGGGCAGTGTAGTGAATGAGAGCTGCTAAATAGAACAGGCCCCAGGCCCCTCCTGGGGCTAAGTACGCTCAGCGCTTATCACCTTCAGTAGGGGGTGAGAACAATCTGCAGTGTGCCGCAGGTCCAGGACTGGGCCCATGGCGGTTTTTTGGAGTGTTCAGCACATGCGACCTCTTAAGGCCAGTGCTGGGGGGCAAGGGAGGGTTTTTCATATTTCTCACTGCAGACGCTCGGCATGATAGATTGTACTGCCGGAGTTGCCCAGGCCAGTTCGCAAGGCTGCTCACGTGAATGAAGGTGGTAGGATCAAGCCCCTAAAGCCCCGTCAATGGACAGTTGGTGTCGGTAGGCTTTGTATCAGGTGTGTGTTCGCCTGTCACCAGTGCTTTTCATCCGTAGTGGGATGGTAGTTAGGGCACGTGCTCCGGAGCTGTTCCTGACCACGTGCAGTGGATTTCCATTAAGGGCAAGTGTCATGTAGGCTCCACACATCCACCATCTGAGAGCTGAGCCGGTGTGAACTCACAATGAGCAGTAAGGGGGCTTCTCAGTCATGTTCCTCCAACTCCATTGAGCCAGCTGGGCTGAAAGCCACCCCCTATGAACCTGTGGAGACAGGGCCTGGAAGGGGACATAGAATCATAGACTATCAGGGTTGGAAGGGACCTCAGGAGGTCATCTAGTCCAACCCTCTGCTCAAAGCAGGACCAATCCCCAACTAAATCATCCCAGCCAGGGCTTTGTCAAGCCTGATCTTAAAAACTTCAAAGGAAGGAGATTCCACCACCTCCCTAGGTAACACATTCCAGTGCTTCACCACCCTCCTAGTGAAAAAGTGTTTCCTAATATACAACCTCAACCTCCCCAACGCGCTCTACCCCCCTGTAGTGCTCTCTCTCCCTGTCATCTGGTGACTCTGGCCTACCTACTAACGGATGACTCCCCTGTTGACCAATATATGCTGGTCTAATAAATACATATCACATGATCAATATGTACTGTCTGGGCTACGGATATCAATATGCATTAAACACACAATAATTTACTCCTGGGGGAATTCTGCACCAAAAAAATAAAAATTCTGCTCACAATATTTTAAAATTCTGCAAATTTTATTTGTCAAAATAACACTACATAATCACGCCAGTTTCAGTTATTTTGGTAATTTATTTCAAAATACCTGTCAGGAAGTATGTCTGTAACAATACAGACTCACACGCAAAAATTCCCCGAGGAGTAGAGAGTTAAAGAAACCCCTATGACAAGCCAGTTTCTCGCCCCCTGAGCCCTTCCCTCCAGAGCCCAGCTGCAGGGCCCCCCCTTGCCCAGACACCCACTCCCTCCCTTTCCCCTAGAGCCCAGGGATCCAGAAGGAGAAACAGAGTGATGCTCGGTCCCAGGCTGAGTTTCCTGTGTGCCACCCTCTCCTTCCCTCAAGGCATGCTGGGAACTGCAGCTGCCAGGATTCCTCTAGCTCCCTCCCCACAGCAGTGTCACCTATGTGCTAGTGGCAGCTAGCAGTACTGCAGCCCATTTCTGGGGGGGAAAGGAAATTCTGAACGCACAACCTTAAATTCTGCATTGCGCAGTGGCGCGGAATTCCCCCAGGAGTAACAATATCAACATACAGTAGAACCTCAGAGTTATGAACACCTTGGGAATGGGGATTGTTCGTAACTCTGAACAAAACATTATGGTTGTTCTTTGAAAAGTTTACAGCTGAACATTGACTTAATACAGCTTTGAAACTTTACTATGCAGAAGAAAAATGCTGCTTTTAACCATCTTAATTTAAATGAAGCAAGCACAGAAACAGTTTCCTTACCGTGTCAAATCTTTTTTAAAACTTTCCCTTTATTTTGTTTAGTAGTTTACCTTTAACACAGTACCGTACTGTATTGGTGGGGGGTGTTTTTTGTGTGGGGGTGGGGGTTGTCTCTGCTGCTGCCTGATTGTGTACTTCCGGTTCCAGATGAGGTGTGCGGTTGACTGGCCAGTTCGTAACTCTGGTGTTCATAACTCTGAGGTTCTTCTGTGCCATTAGATTATATGTATATTTCAAGCAGTTACACGGCCTGAATTGGCCTCTGTCTTTCTATAATCCTGTACACTTGTGCTAAGTATCCTGCAGCACCTTGCATTAGCTGAAGTAAACTTCGGCTTAAGAAGATAGTAAAACTGTCAGGAACAGAACATGTGGATGCTTTACCATAGTAACGGGTAGGGAGTTACTCTCTCTGACCAATCCTGGAAGTGTTGGGATATACATATATATATCAATATACATTGTGATTTATATCTTTATGTAGAAATATGTTATAGGTTATTGAGGCCTGGTATGAATGACGCATGCTTGACATGAATACATGCATTGTAAGTTGACAACCGAAGCAAGAACTTAAGGTCAAGGACTATTAGAACTATTTGTGCAAAAACAATCTTGTTATGTTCCGAGAAAAATACGGAAAATCAGCAGATATGGAAACAATACCAGCTGGGCTGATATAAAATGGTATAAGAATTGGAGGAAATGGCCCGTCTTGGATCATGGCGGCCCGTCTTGGATCATGGCGGCCCGCCCTGGATAGTGTCTTTGGAATTGTGTGGGTAGAAGGCCTAGTAAACAAAGGCAAAGAACCGATGACGCGATGGAATGGACTATAAATGGTTGCCTATGATTTCTACAAATCGGAGTCGTTTATTGATCTAGAGTCCCATGTGGATATAGATGTGGTTTTCACTGGCTCCCATCATCTTACAATCTTATGATCAGAAGGAATCTCGCCATCAGGATCATTCTAACCTTTGGACTCTGGTATAGTATGTTTGGGGAGTGAATGTGGAGTGAGTAAGGTTTGTTTTGTAATCAAAAAAGAGCATTTTAGAGTATTATATACCAACACTGTGTCCGATATCTGCCTATTCCCCATCCCGTAGGGAGACCTCTGTTGCAAGTCTAACAGAATGTCTCAAAGATAAGGACAAGATATATGAGTGTTCTACTCTGACACAAGCCCAGGGGATGCCTTCACGCCCTTGGTATCTGGAATGGCTGAGTTCAGAACAGAATGCTAACAGGTACAGCATGGTACCAGAAAAACAAAGTAGAAAGATGATTGGTTAAATCTAGCCTCAGATGATGCATACAGTATCTCGTTACTTGTGGAGGGGTTGGACAGAAAAAGGATAGCTTGAGGGGTGTAACTTTGGACCCCTGCCTTCTTTGTAACCACACTGCTTCCTGGAAACGGGTATTGTATTGAAACTTTTTACCTCTACTCCATTATTACTGACTTTGAGCCGTAAATCTGACTGACTTTGGTTATGTACTCTCTTGAGTATATTTCGTAACAAGCCAAAGTGCGGTCAAGCAATTGACTGTACGGTTTACCAACAAACTGGGGTAAGAGAAATCGTGGAAAATTGGTAGCAGCTGACTTTGGTGTGGCAGACAGGTCTGCGATCCTACTGACTTGTATAAAACGTGCCCTAAGGGCAGGGAAGCGAGGGGTGTTACCGAAATGGAAAAGGAAGTCAGTGTAGCTAACCGCCACGCTTCAGCGGTGATAAACAAGTGGGCTATGAAGGGCTGAGGTCTGTCTGTGCTGACTGATTGATTGAGTTATGTGGGGTTTCAGTTGTTAATCAATTGAACTCACAACAACATTTCCCTCCCCGCCCCTTTTCTCCCAGGGCTTGAACGAGGAGGGGTTTCGCCTTGAGCAACAGGATGTTCCCCGGAAGAGGGCACCCAAATGGTTTCTTCCACGTAAGTGGCTTCGGAGGGGAGGAGATGGTGTAACCTGGTGCTGCGGAAAGAGATGGGACCGTTGCAGAGTCTGCTCGTTCCCCGGGGGACAAAGAGTTAACTTCCAAATGGTTGAGCGTGCTCTGGACATGGCTGGGGAGAGGAGGGAGTTGTAAGCATGGACAGAACGATAAGGTCACCAGTGACGGGAGGCGCCTGGTTTTCTCCCTTCTCAGTCTACTTTCCTCGCTTTCCAAGCGGGAGTCAGAGTGTGTATGGGGGAGGGAAATGGTGGTGTTCCACCCAGTCCCTGGCCAGGCTCCCTGAATAGCTGGCTTGTTTCCACCAATACATCCAGCAGCGAAATGGCTGATGGTGTCAAATATTGTACATCCCCGTCATTAGGCTCCAGAGTTAATGGTCAGTTGAGATGAACTTGGGGGGCCACTCACACCTCTTTCCTGACCATGGAGCTACACAGCAAGCTCCATCTCTGGTGTAAATCCATTGTCTCCGAGTCTCAGCCAGGCCTTGTGTCATGGCACTGGGAACAGCTTTGGCCTGCCTCCATCAGAAGCTGCAGCTGATTCAGGGGGCTCGTTGCTGACTTGTGTCTCGTGTTTGCTGTGATGCTTTGGGAATGGGAAGAACATGTGGAATAAGAGGAGTTTCAGTCTCCCCTTTGCTTCAAGAATCATTTCCCGGGGTAGGTTAAAAATGTGCCAGTTCCCACCCATGTAACTGTGCCCCCCGCGATCCACCTGCTGAGAGGCAGCAAGGAGAGCGCTGTCACTGAGGTAAAGGAGAAGATCCTGCCTCACCATGTGTCATGCTCATCGCTGCCCTCACCCCTGTGCCACATGTATCCTCTTTGCAGCCCTGCCCTCAGGACATCAACCCCTCCGCCTACCCTGCCGACTTTCGCAGGGGTGACGAGGACATGGGGTGGGCGCCCCAGGACCATCAGCAGGCAGCCAACTGGGATTACCGACACAGGAGATGCGAGGAAGGCTTCAGGGACAGGCGGCACTCGGTAAGTGGGTCTGGGCTGAGCCTGGAGGGGCGTTGTGCCCAGGCAGAGCGTGGGAGGTGGTCCTCAGGTGAGCTGGGGCTAGGGCACGAGCAGGGGACGTGGGTAGTTAGGACGATGTCCCGCGGAGAATTCTTGGGGCAGGCATAAGCAATCGCTGCTTGGGCACAGCTCTGTGACCCGCATGCAAATGAGTGGAGCCTTTCTGAGTGGCGGGGAGGATGTTAGGCTGGTCAGGAAGACGGGCAGGGAGCCCTGTGAAGGCTAGGGGGTCCAGACTGGCTCTGTCAGGTGTCCTGATCTGGCCCTGCTTCCCAGGGGTCACAAACCCACCAAGCCATGGGAACAGGCCAAGCTGTTCCATGCCCGGGGCTTGATTCACCCCCTGAGGACCAGCCAGTATCCTTCCGGCTAATGCTTCCCAGGAGAACATCTTAGCTGCGTCACCTGCCTCTGACTGCTGCTGTTCCAGGCCACCCAGGCCATTCCTGCTGCTCACTCCCAGAGAGCCCAAGTGCCCTAGCAGGGGCCTGGGTGGCTGGACACCTAGGCTCTAATCCTGGCCATGCCACTGACTTTCTGTGTGACCCTTGGCAAGTCACTCGACCTTTTCTTGCCTCGGTTTCCCCAGCAGTTAACCACAAGCAAACAGGGTTTGCCCACCTACCTCGCAGTTGAGTGCCCTAAAGCAGCAATGGAGAGGCACAAAACAGTGCCTGGCTGAGAGAAGGTAAATGGGTCGCTCCTATTCACCTTCCTTCATCGCCCAGGAAAAAGGGGACATTGATTAAACTGATTGGAGCAGGTCCTTTTATTTACACTACCCGTAATTAACCTGGGGCCTAGAGTTCAGTCAGGTTCAAAGGGGAATAGACATTTACTGATGTGGATAATGTGACTATTTGCAGTTACACTCACAGGCTAAAAAGACCACGTAAAGGCTACAAACCTTCATGCTTCAGGGTAGGAGACAGCCGCTAACTGATGGGGTCAGGCAGAAAATTCCCCTTTGGGCCACTTATTCCATAGTGTTCGTTGCAGGGGTTCTTGCACCGTCCTCTGAAGCAGCTGGTGCTGCTCACTGACGGAGATGGGATACTGGAGTAGATGCCCCCTCCCGCCCCGTCCCAGATCTGATCCAGTCTGGCAATCCTTATGAATGAGACCTCAGTCCCTGTGACACAAGGGCAGGTCGTGCATCCCCACGTGCCTCACTCAGGACTGCCCTCCCCCCACGTGTTGGGTCTTGGCAACCCTTTTCCCAAGACATCGAACCCTGCCCCGCTGACTTTTACGGGGGTGACACGGGCGGGTGCTGGGCACCCCAGGACCATCTGCAGCCAGCCAGGTGGGAGAACCAACCCGGGAGGCATGAGGAAGGCTTCAGGGGTGGTTGGCACTCGGTAAGTGGGGTCCAGGCTGAGCCTTGCTGCACTGTTGTGTGCATGCAGACAGTGCGAGGGCTGTGGGTAGCAGAGAGAATTCCTGGCTTGTCTGTAAGTGACCAACGCAAGCTCTGCTTGGCTGATTGAGCTGGTCACGGCTCCGGGGGAGGGATGCCCATGAACAGAGCCTCCCTGAGAGGTAGGGAACGAGGAATTCAGAGACCACAGTATTAAGGGGGTCAGGAACTAACCGTCGGAGGAAGGGGGGCAGGTCAGGAGCAAAGGGCAGAGAATGGGGAGCACCGGCAGGGTCTGAGGGTCAGCACTACCTCTTGTTGGAGTCCTGACCAGCCTCTGCCTCCCAAGGGCTATGAAGTCTGGGAGCAGGCCAAGGTGTTACACCGGTGCGGGCTTGACTCTCTCCCAGCAAAATCAAGGGGGCAGGAGGGGATGATAGGGCCTGAAGTGCTAATGCCCCCTAGTTGAAGGGGGGTGGGCAGAGGAAGATGATTACCACCTGCCTGGGAGGGAAAGGGCCGGAGGCTTATATCTGGACCCGAGACCCCTGCCCCCATTGACGGTGTTCCTCTTAGTACTGCCGTCCCAAGCCATCCGGTTTTGTACAGTTCACTCCACATTCTGGTCTGGAGTTTAGAGCAGGGGCCTGGGCATCAGGACACCTGGGTCCTGTTCCTGATTCTACCACTGACTCGCTGTGGGACCTTTGGCAACTCTCTGCACCTTTGTGCTTAGGTGTCCCCGTCTGTGAAATAGCACTCCTCCAGCTGACAGCCCTGGGAGCTCCTTGGGAAACCACCCCCGCACACCTTCCCTCTGTGATTTAACAAGGAGGGAACCCCTGAGAGAGGGTTGTAAAATAATGAATGGGGGAGATGGTAGATTTGGGGGGGGGTGCCTGCTGACCTTCCCACCCGGTCCAAGAACAAGAAGACAGCCAATGACCTTGGAAGGAAACTGAAAGCTCCTAAAAGGAAACACTGTTTAGTCCGGGTGTATAAATTAACCTGTGCAACTCATTGCCACAAGGTATCATACTGAGGGCAAAAGCTCTGTAGGATTTCCAATAGGATGAGACCTTTATAGGGGCAGTGAGAGCTTCCACAGTTGTAGTCCATAGGATAAAAATATCATGTAAACGCTACAAATCCTCAGGCTTCAGGACAGGAGACAGCCACTAACTGATGGGGTCAGGCAGAAAATTCCCCTTTGGGCCAGCTATTCCATAGTGTTCACTGCAGGGGTTCTTGCACCTTCCTCTGAAGCAGCTGGTGCTGGTCATTGATGGAGACGGGATGCTGGAGTAGATGGCCCCCCTCCCAGGTCTGATCCAGTCTGGCAATCTTTGCGAATGAGATCTCTGTCCCTGTGACACAAGGGCAGGTCATGCATCCCCGCGTATCTCACTCAGGACTGCCCTCACCCCACGTGTTGTCTTTGCAGCCCTTTTCCCGAGACATTGAACCCTATCCTGCTGACTTTTACGGGGGTGACAACAGTGGGTGCTGGGCACCCCAGGACCATCCGCAGCCAGCTAGGTGGGAGAACCAACCCGGGAGGCACGAGGAAGGCTTCAGGGATGGGTGGTACTTGGTAAGTGGGGTTGGGGTTGAGCTTTGGTGCGCAGGGCACCGTTGTGCCCATGCAGACAGCGAGAGGTGGGCAGCGGTCAGACTGGTGTTGGGGGGCGGGAAAAGGATAACACTAGTATAATCTCTGCAGGGCTGGTGACAGTGCTGGGGATCCCAAGTGAACGGAGCCTTCCTGTGCTGGACAAACCAGAGGGATGTTCTGCTCCCACCCTGCAAACTCGGGGAGAAACGCCATGTAGTCTGTCCTCTGTCATGTTCTGCAGGAGACCTATTGGAGCTGATTTCTTTATCACTGTATACAGTCTCTCATGGGGCACACTGTACATTGGTGAATGTGGCAAGTCCGAGCCTGCAGATCTGTCCGTCTGCCACTTGGATCTGCCTTGCCCCCGGCTCCTAGCTCCCTGCACTGACCCCTGGAGCACGACCCATGTACATCCATGTCCTGAGGGCTCTTTGCTGAGGGACTGGAGCTGAGCAAACGTGTCCCCAGTGTGCGCGCACCCCCCCTCGCCCCTCTTCCACTGCACTGTAGCTGGCGCGTTGTCTCCCACTGCTGTTGTTCTGCGTCGTCAAATTTCAGAAGAGTCCCTTCCAGAGAAGTAGCATGGTCAACTCTATATAAAGCAGGGGACTGGGAACCAGGACACCTGGGTTCTATCCCCAGACCTTGGGAGGGGAGCATTGCCTGGTGTTTAGATCAGGTGACTGGGAACCAGGACGCCTGGGCTCTGTTCCTTGCTCAGGGAGGCGGAGTGAGCGAGCAGGTCTCCCCTTGCTCTGCCTTGTTGAGCTTCTGCAAAGCACCCTGTGCAAAGCACCCGGAGTTACCCCGCCATCTCCACAACCTGTGTAACACGTGTCCCTTTTCTCAGGCCACGCCACCTAACCAGCACTGCCCGAAGTCAATATCAAGGGAGGAACATGGCAACTCCTGGGACAGGCAGGTGTCGGCAGGGGACGCACGTGGGTGTCGGCGGGAGCAGGGTGCTTTGGCTGGCGGGGATGGGCCTATTGCCTGGGGCCGAGGCTCTGAAATTCCAAGGCTGGCCTACAGAGAGGTTCGCTGAGTGGGCCGGATCCCAGGCGAGGGTTGCCCAAAGAGCACATCCAATCACCCTGCAGTGCTGGCGTGACCCACAATCTGCACTCAAGTCAAGTGATCCCAGGATAGCCCACTCCTCCCAGGCCCATCTCTGGCTGGGCTGTTCCCACCGCTGCCACTTTTCAGCTGTGACTGTCCGGGCAGCACCACTCTAAGGGGGATAATTTCATCTGGAGGGAGAAGGGGAAGGACACGGGTGGGGTTGCCAGGGGGGTAAATACCAGGGGAAGGAGGAAATGGGCGTGCCGGCCTGGGGAAAGGTAAAAGCAGCCGGCCAGCCCTGGAGGTTGGAGCGCCAGGGTGGGATCTGAATACCAGTGGGGACCTGGCTCTGCCCTTTGTCTGGACCCCGGATGGAGCCTCCAGGGCTAACACTTGCTTTTGACCAGAACGAGAGAAGCTACTCACAGGGCCACCTGTTCCTTCCGCAGGGAGCAAGGCTTCTTCCCCAGGAAGTATCGTGGCCGCGCCTGGAAGCATCATCGCGGCCCTTTCCGAGGCGGCTACCGGGGGAAATTCGACCCTCACTACCAGCGCTTTCAGTCTTGCTCCTCCAGAGGTCAGTCCCTTGGGGGGCCTAGGCCATACACCATATGGGCTCCTTAGCCCCGGAAACAGCCCCTGGGTGGCAATGCCCCATCCTGAGCTGCATTCCAGGGTCTCAGCACTGAGTGAGAAAGTCCTGCCAGTTCTGCCTGCCATGGAGGTCTCTCTGGCCTGGAGAGCAGGGTCTGGATCCCCGGGGATCGATCGCAGGGGTCCCAGGAAGAGCGGCAAGCAGGGCGGTATGGAGCACAGCTGACTGTCAGCACGTGGCTCTGTTAGGAGAAAGATTCAGGGGTGGAAGGAGGAAGACTGAAGCCCATAGGAGAGGCTGGGTGGCAGAATCTGCCTGGGCTGAGGAGTGGCCCAGGAGGACCCATCTGATTTTTCTCCACCCAGCATGGGGCTGGGACTGGAGGGCAGTGTTAAAACCAGAGCTCCTGCCCCTCACTCAGGAGGAGGAACGTGGCCCGGCCCCCATAGGCCCAGCATCCCTGCTGCCCCCTGGTTCTGTCTGCCTCATTCTGTCCCTGTTGGTCTCTTTGCAGAAGAGTTCAAGTCGTCCAGGTCGTCAGCCTCCCGCTCCCCAGAGAGACGCTCGGCGGTAAGAGGAGAGCGGCGTCTCTCTGCTTCCCGCCAGGAGGGCGGCGGAGGGGATGAGCCAGGTTCTGGAGTCCAGCCCCTCATGCTTCTCTGCGCCCCAGCCGGGCAGGGGGCAGAGGGGCCGGTGAGGAGGAATTGGTCTTATACCCAACCCGCTTGTGGCTGGGGTTCCTGCTTGCGCTGCCTGGCCAGCCCTGAAGGGTGACTGCCCGTGGGGACCCACCGAGCAGACGCAGGGTGGGCACCCCCCATGCATGACCAAATCCTCCCCCCCCTTACACGAGCATGTCACAGTCAATGGGGCTGCCTCAACGTAACCAAGAGGAGAACTTGGCCCTTAGCTGCTGTGGAGTTGGTCGTGGTGGGCATTCCCCAGAGCAGTAAGCCCCACAAAGCTAGAGCCTGGCTGCCCCCGGTGAACTGCAGCCTGGAAAGACGGGCTGGCGTTTCCAAAGCTGACTGAGGGATTGGGATGTCTGGTTCCTGCGGCAATCGAATATGGACTGGGTAGCCAACCCCTGGAGGCGGCTTTGGGAAGTCTCACCCGCTGTCTTTCAGCCGAGGACAGTCCGTGGGCCAGGGAGGGGAAGGGAGATGCCCACAGTCTCACTGGAATCCCCAACCACAGCTAGAAAAGCCTGCAGGCTGCTAGCCAAGGAGGGGAAGGCTGGCCCAGTGGTTAGGGCCTGAGCCTTGGATTTCAGAGACGTGGGTTCAATTCCTGCTCTGCCACAGTGTCGCTGTGTGACCTTAGGCGAGTCACATAGTCTCTCTGTGTTTAGCCCGGCCTCACAGAGGTGTGGCAAGGATAAACACAGTAAAGAATTTGAGGGGCTAAGATAGAGCAGTAATAGAGGGCCATAGGAAGACATAAGAGAGAGAGAGATTCCAGCCTCTGCTCTTTTTCCTTCCTCCAGTCGAGTAGAAAGAAAAGTGTTTCATCTAAGACAGAGAAAGCGAAAACAGCAGCGCCCAAGAAGCCTGGAAAATCCAAGAAAGACTCCGCAGCTCCAGTGGAAGAACCCAAACCGCCCCAGGTCAAGGGCGGCGGGGCAGGAACGGGCTGGGTTTCCTGGTCAATGGATGGGTCCCAAGGACGAGGTTGTGTCTTAAGTCCCTTGGGTGTAGGGGGATTTGTGTGACACTCAGGTGCTACAGGGTATGGGGAGAGAGGCAGGTATCGTCCCTGCCCAAAGAGCATCCAATCTAAGGTGGGGCCATAGGAGAAGATAACCGGCACAGCCCCTTCCCCTAGCGACTTTTTGGTGCCTACTCACTCTCTTAGAGCAAGGTCACCGTCTTATTGGAACTTCTTTTTCCCAGCATGCCTTGCTGGGATGGGCCCTCTATATTTGGCAAAGGCAAGCAGCAGCAACCTTACCAGGGCCATTTTGCAGCAGGCAGCTGCTGGCTGCACCTCCCTCTGTTCCAGCTGAGAAGTCCCTGGTGCGGTTTCCCCTTTCATCTCCTTGCTGAGGGCTCAGTCGAGTTCTTGGAGATGCTGCGTGAACCTCAGGTACAGAAGCCTGCTAGGGGGAGATTCGTTTCCCCTTTCTTAGGCCCAGGTACAGGCTGGTGATTGTTCTGCCGTAGCGAGGGTGTGAATTAAGTGCTGGTGAAAGGTGCTGGACTGGCAGCCTCATGGCCAACATCATGGCGTGAAGCTGTAGCCTGGGCAGAGGGAAGGCAAGCTCACCTGCTTGCTGTCCTCCTCTGGTTGTCTAACCTCCTTCCCTCATCCCATCTGAAACCTCTGTAGGTCCAGCCGGAAGCTAGCCAGACAGCCACAGACCCTTCCAGCCAGGCCGGCTCTGCGCTGGATACTGAACCCCCAGCTTCACCTGAAACCACAGAGGATCTTCATCCCATGAGAACGGAAGGAACTGAGCTGGTAGGAACTAACCCAGCTCTTCTCACTCTGCTTGGAGCAGATGTGTTGGTGCCCTAGAGCATTGCAATAGCCCCCTCGCACTAGGTGCTGTATGTACCTGTAACAAAGGGACACTTGCCGCCCAAAGGCGTTTGCAGTCTAAGGAGGACAGGATGGAATTTGGTTCTCCTTGTCCCTACGCGCCGCTTCCTTTCACTCTCTCACCTTGACTTGTGCAGGGCTCCCCTTTCGATCTCATAAGCACCCCAGCATCCTTAGTGATGTCTATGGCAGTGCAGCAAGGAGGGTGTCAAAGTAGCCAGTGTGAAGGATTCTGGGGAGCGTCTTCCCCTTTAATCTTTGGACACTTTGCCAAGACTGACTGTAAAGGAGGCTAATTATGATGGCAGCTTTTTGTGGCGTGGGCAGCTGTCCGGGGGCAGTTCGGGCTGAGACCCACCGAACTCGCTTCACGCAGACCACCAGATGGCTCTGATTCAATAGGCTGGTTTTCAGGGGGAGCCTGAATTCCCAGTGCAGCAGCAAGCTGGAAATCGTACACAGAGAATGTTCTGCGTGCGTCTCTGCAACACTCCCCATTGCAGAGAGTAATGGGATGGGGGCGGATTTTATTCCGGGCTTCTCTGGTTGCTGAATCTCCTCTAGAACCCCAGAGCTCCCTGGTCTGATTGACTGTCACCATTTCCAGGGCCACTGTTCAGTCCTGCATCCACAGGTCCCATCCTGCCCTGGGACAGTCCTCATCCATCTGAAATCTCTCCAGGTCCAGCTGGGGGCCAGTCTGGAGGCTGCAGACAATCACAGCCAGGCTGGCTGCACTCTGGCGACTGACTCAGTCCTGGCTGACACCCCGGGGGATCTTTGTCTCCCGGAGGAAGAAATAGAGACGGTATGAGCTAATCCGTCCCCCACTTTCAGCTCTTCCCCGAGGCTAGACGTGTTGGTGCTCTAGCGAGAGATGCGATTGAAGTCCCTTCCTCGTGCCCACCTGGCATTGACTGACAATGGATTGCCGTTAATTCCCAAACGCCCCCCATAATCCTTAGCACCAGCTGCAGTAGCACGTCAAAGGAGTTTCCAAGACGACTGGCGCAAAAGTTTGTGGGTAGCATCTGCATGGTCCATTCAGTCCTTTGGACTCCGCTAAGGCAGTCCAGGAGACAGCTAAGTGCAGCCAAGAGGGATGATGGGGAATGCGATGTGGGCGTTTGTCCAGCAGCAGCAGTCGCACCGTTCCATCCCTGGTGATGTCGAGGTGCAAGGCTGCTGAGATAGGAGTCTGCCCCCTCTGCTAACGTAGCGAATGGATAAAAGGGCGCATGGGTCACAAGTGTGTTTCATGTGTTCCATGGTGTGGAACAGGAGGCAGTGTTGTCTAACGGTTAGAACACTGGACTGGGACTCAGGAGATCTGGAATCTGTTCCCAGCTCTGCCACTGGCCTGCGGGGTGACCTTGGGCGAGTCACTTCCCCTCCCCGTGCCTCAGTTTCCCCGTCTGTAAAATGGGACTCATGACACTGACCTCCTTTGTCAAGCACTATGAGCTCTAGGGATGAAAAGCACTAGCTAAGCGCTAGGGATTGTTATTACAGTAGTCTCCCAGTTGCTGTGAGACAACAAAGGGATTTTATTCCTGCAGAAACGCCCCTGAAGCTGCAAAATTTGATTGCACTGTTGAAGCTTCTGGTGCTCCTGTTTCGTTCATGCATGCACAGCCCCGCCCTCCCTTGGGACAATCTAACTGTTCCTCCCTCCATCTGAAAACTCCACAGGTCCAGCTGGAAGCCAGCCACGAAGCCACAGACCGTCCCAGCCAGGCCGGCTCTGATCTAGCTGCTGAGCCACCAGCCCCACCTGAAACTACAGCGGAGCTTTATCCAATCCGAACAGAAGATACTGAGCTGGTATGAACTGACCCTTCTCCTTCACCTTGGATCAGATGCTCTGGGGCCTTAGGATAAGGTGGGGTTTGATGCCCTCTTCCCACACATTATCTGCTTCCATTTGCCTGCCCCATCCTGTGGAACTGACGCTTGTAGTTCCCAGAATCCTCTGCACTATCCCAACTGTGCATCAGTGGAGGCAAGAAGACTAACCCGCCTGAAGGGTTCTGGGGAACGTTCCCATGGCCCATCCAGTCTTTTGGCTTTGATTTGTCAGTGTCTTTGCTGCCGCCGTTTCACTCTGTGCATTGGCAAACCCACAGCCCCCATGCTCTGGAATGGCATAACCTCCCTCGCCCCCTCTGTAATCTCCACAGCTCCAGCTGGAAGACAACCTGAAGGCCCCGGATCTTCTCAGCCAGGCTGTCTCTGCTCTAGCTACTTTACCTCCAGTCTGGTCTGAGATCACAGAGGAGCTGCCTCCAGTGGGAAAGGAAGAAACTGAGCTGGTATGAACTGACCTGTTTGCCCCCATTCTCCCAGGTTGGCACCTTAGGCCTGGGAGGGATTAAGTCCTTGTCCAGCCCACTTTTGTTTCCTAAAACACCCCCAGAATCCTTTGCATGGGTGCTTCAAAGCAGGTGCCAAGGCAGTAGATTCTGGGAAGCATCCCCCGTGAGCCATTAATTTCTCGGCAGCTCTGCTAGGGCTGCCAGTGGTGTTGGCTTTTTTGCCAGGGGTGCCTGCCCACTGTGAACTGGGCTGAGAGCCGTCGACCTCTGTCAAGGCTGATTCCCCACTCTGGCACTTCAAGTGCAGAAGGTGGGGGCTTGCCAGGATTTTAAAAATTAATACTGGCCACTCCAGGCTTGTATTAAACTCCCAAGGTTACAGCTTCTCTCTGACCTTGGATGGGTAGATGCTGCCACCACCCAAATGCAAAACCCCTTGGAGCCCAGGAAGGCGCACTTGGGAATTCCTTCCTGTGGGGTACCCTCAAGCCCTTTCACCCCCCGCCTCCGGGGAAGAGCTGAGAAAGAAAACAAAGGAAATTAGCTGTTTCCCCCAGTTAGTTAAACAACATGTGCACAAACCTCTTAGGACACCAAAAATCCAATCCTGTTCTTAAAAAAGGTAAATTTTATTAAAAACAAAAAGAATGAAAATACATCTGGAACTTAGGCTTTTGCTAGATTTAAAAAACCCACTTATAAAAATTAAACATCAAGAATAACCTTCTTGAGGTCCAGCTTCAGGGTTACAAGCCAAACAAAAGCATTTGGGGTTACCACGGAGCAGTCCACAAGCCAATAAGAAATAAACAGAAATAAACCTAATTGTGTCTTTCTAGACATTTTCTGATTCATGAGTAGGTTTTAGGTATGATCCTATGATTTCCATACCTGACAAAAAGCTTTTTACAGCCCTGTCTCTGCTCTGTCCCCTCTCTCCAGAGAACAACAGACCAGACAAAGGGAATTGGTTAGGTGCCCACTCCCTTCCTTTTACCTGTGGACTTTTTAACCCTTTACAGGTAAAGCAAGTAGAGAACAGCTACTAAGAGGGATTTTATAGCTAACTGGCTAGCTGGGTGTCCATAAAAGGGAGCTGCCTCCCGCTTCATTTATCACAACCTCCCTTCACGCAAGGGACAAGACCAGCGATCCGACTGTAGCGATTTTGCATCGCAGCTGACCTGGACTGGTGCCCGTCTCTGGCATCCCCTGTTCTTTTTTTAAAGGGAAACTGCCCCTTGCTACCCAGACAGGAAGCTGGGGCAAGTGGCGTAAAGCTCAGAAAAATGCTTTAAAATAGTCTGCAGCCATCCCTCTAATGCTCCCACTTTCAGCAAGCGATAAGGGGGAAGAGTTTATCCCTGGCTTCTCCACTCATGACTATTGGATTTGACTTTGGGACGATTTAATTTGTCAGTAGCCCTCTTCACTCAGGTACCTGCAAACGCCCAACCCTGTCTTCCCCCCGAGCAGATTAACCTCCTTCCCTCACCCTGTCTGAAATCAACGCAGGAGCAGCTGGCCGCTCATCAGGAGGACGCAGGCTATCCTTACCAGGCCTGCTCTGCTCTGGCTGCCCCGTTGGAGACCATGGAGTACCTTCGTTCTGCTGCCATACTGGCCAGAAAGCATGAAATTGAGCTGGTAAGTTCTAACTGTCCCCTCTTGCTCACCCAGGAGCAGGGTAGGACCTAGATGCATTGAGGCTCTTGATGTGTGCAGAATCTAGGTTTCCCTTCCCCTCTCGAACCACCTCCGCCATCTGCATGGCTTGCCCCAAATCCCTTGCAACAGCTGCAGTGAGGGCTTCAAAGCAGGTGCAATAGGTTCGGGGGGGCCTCTCAGACCTTCATGTGTCTGCTATCCATGAATGACCAGCGTGATCCTGGGTTGGGAAGAATGAGGTTGGAGGCAAAACCCCACTGCCAGCCCGGAGCAGTTCAGGACGAGTGAGTTTGGTGCCAGGAAGTCAAAGCAACCTCACTCCTACCCTCGTCCTCCTCCTTGCTTTTTCTTGTGCCTGTGGCCGTCACGGCATGCGAAAAATATTCTTCCTCCTGGATTCACACTCCGCTGGGGAGTGGATTAAACTGCCAGGGGCTGGGGGCAGTCTGAGGGCTGGCCCTGTTGTCTTAACACTCCCTGGTGATTGCCTGGCTGGCCCATCTGTCCGCCCCTGAGGCTGAGGCTTCAGAGCCTGATCCCTTGCAAGGCTCTGGTGGTAGCAAATGTTCTGGGCGGAGGGAGGGACCGTCCAAACAGAAGCGGGGAGAGGTCCTCGGGCCGCCCAGCAGAGGTGTGTCATGACAGTGGCAGGGATCAACGAAAGCACTAATTATTGCCCCAGCCCTAGGGGGTGCCACTGGCCTGAGTCGTAGGGTAGCTCTGATCATTTTCACGGGGCTGCCCGTCGGGCCTCAGGGGGGAATCTCAGGCACCCAGGTTGAGTTTAGGGACTTGCCTGCCCACCGCCTCGTCTGACAAGCTCCCCTTCTCCCCTCCCTGCAGTCCTACCAGCAGTCCAGCCTGGCCTTCGCTGTGGTGGCCGCCATGCTGCTGCAGAAGGAGCCCTCCATGGAGGCGGCGATGGGCTCTGCGCTGCGGGCCAACCTGCGCCAGGTCGGGGGCCACTGCCTGCGGGAGCTGGAGCGCTTCATTAGCAGCTACGACTCGGGCTCCGCCCGCTTGTGAGAGGCAGCACAGCGGCCAACGTCTGCTCCGGCTCTGAGCCCGATGGGTGGTGGGTGAGAGCGATGGCGGGGAGGGGGGGGAGCGCTACTAAGGACTGGGGCTGGAGCCCCAGCAGCGGGCCTGGCTGGGATGAGAAACCAGCAGCTGCGGACTTGTGCGGCTGCAGCTGGAGATGACGGGGTGGAGCAGAGCCCCCAGCGTGGAGGGCTGCAATCACGGTGCTGATGCGGGACAACGGCACGGAATGGGAAAGGGGCCATTGGCTTGAAGTAGCAGGGAGGGTTCGTAATTTAGGAGGGGAGGGGGACTGCCTGGGGGGTAGGGCCGAAGGGGTCAGTAGCCGTGGGGATGGATAAGTGGTGCCAGAGGGGCTGGGGATGGGTGGAGGGTTCTCGGGCGGGGCTGACAGAAGCCGAGGCTGTGAGTGATGAGCGACAGCCTCCTCGGGATAACACTTGCAGCGGTTTCACCCGGCCAGGATCGGGGCCCCTGAGCCTCATGGTCTCCTTGAAGGAGAGGAGTCCCCGCTTGGCTTCCCTGAACTTTGAAATGTTTCTTTGTTTGTTTGTTTCTGGAGAAAATTGTTTTATCTCTGAAAAATAAAATGGCAGGTGAAGGGCAGAGCGCCCCCTGCAGCTGCCCCTGCGCCATCAGCGTTCCTGTGTCAGTCTGCTCGAGTGTGAATACAGCCGCTCACAGACGGAGCCGCTGAGGGGAGTTAACGGGGAAGCTGGTAAATAAAGCAGCAGCTGTTCGGCTGAGGCCGTTACACGCTTGTTTCAAAACATTCAGTTTGGGGCGTTTCTCCCGTAGGAGGAACTGGTGGCTCTGCTTGGCGCAAGGTGTGATGCAGGTAGCTACAGGAGGTGGGATTTTTAAAGGAGCTCAGGGCTGGATTATTTTCAAGCCCTCAGCACCCAGTGTGCTGGGCTCCTCTGTCCGCTTAATTTTCTGCCTAAATCGGAGCTGGACTCTTCTAAAAATATGGCCCTAGGCCAGCTTAATCCTCAGTCCCAAGGCAGCTCCACGGAAGCATGGCTGCCCTGCTCCTCTGTGATTGCAATCCTGGACTCCCCACCCAGCTCTGCTGATGCACCTCGCTCCTGACTTGCAGCTCCCCTGCTCTTCCATACCTGGGCTCCTTCTGCTGGCCCTGCAGCACTCTCACCCCCTCCTGTTTAAAAGCTGTGCTCTATACCGCCAGCATATTTAGATCTGGTCCACGCCTAAAATTTAGGCCAAACCCGACCCCTTGTGTAGACGCAGGCAGGCCAACGGAAGGATTCTTCCATCAAGGCAGCTATCGCCTCTCAGGGAAGTGCATTAACGGCATGGACGGAAAAAATTCCTTCCGCGATTGTGGGAAGCACTACAGAGCTGGGCTTCTACAGCAGCTGTAGTGTAGACGTACCCTGAGTGGAAGGGAAGCCCCTTGCGAGCAGCGACTGGACCCCCTTAATGCAGTGAGGCCCTTTCCTTCTTCCTCCTGCAGGCAGCAGTCAGGCAGGTGGCAGAACATGTCCCACCCAGACCTGCTTCTCTTATTCACACCCCAACCCCTTTCAGGTCCATGTTGAGCTTTTTTGGTGAAGCTTAGGAACTGATCTCTTGAATACTCCGGCACATTCACAGTCTGCCCCTCGCCAGCCCCGGGCTGGGGGCGCTTCGTTGCTTACAGTTTGGTTGTAGGATTTCAAAACCCCCCTTCCCTCTCCAAAGTCCAGTCATCCTCCTTCAGAGCTTTCACCGTGGGGGAGAAAGCCGCACCTGGCCCTGAGCTGAAGGATCCGGTGTCCATCTTTGATCGGTCCCGGTGGGCTGGCGAAAGGGGCCAAGCCACCCCTGAATGTGCGCACCTGCCTGAACGGGATTCTCAGCAGGGAGGTCCTCAGAGCAAGAGTTCCCCTTTGCCGGAGCAGCCAAACCGAGCCACCTGTGTCCTGCCCCTCGGAGCTCTCCAGTGCTTGCAAAATCCTTCGATGGGGCAATGGAGAGATTTGGATTGCAGGCACCGTTGCTGTGTTAACAACCCCGCCCCCCCTGCATTTCACAGTGAATCAGGCTCTGGAGAACAAACAGGGCTGGCTGGTTTGTCTTTTCCCATGTCTGGGTGTGAGGTACGAGAGGGGATGTTTGTGCCTCCCCCTGAGGGCTGTCTGACTTCCCCTCCCCGGCTTGCTGTACCTGTTCTTCATCATGGGGCTACTTCTGGTCCCCTGGCTTGTCTGCTGGGGGGACCCTCTGGTTAAATACACTTGGCTAAGTAACAAGTTCTTCCTCCTGCTGTCCACCCCCTTTCTGTCCTTTCCATGCTGCCTGGGGAGCCCTTGCTCTTTGCCCAGCCTTCCCCATGCTAGGAAATGCTGCAGTGTTTGCGGCTTCCTTGCAGCCTGGCCAAGTGCTTGCTCCTTCCTGCCGCCCTGCCAAGGCCGCTCCGTTCCCTGTCGGGGAGGGCTGGCCCAGGCTTCGGGATCGGTTTCCCAAAGAAGAAGCCCTCCTGCTCCGAGTCTGAGTCCGAGGAGGAAGAGCAGGTCGGGCACCAGGAATCTTCTTCCTCCATGACATCCGGTGGGCGGGCACCCTTGAGCGATGGGCCCGGGCTCTGTCGTGCTGCCGGACTGGGGTCAGTGGATGAACTGATTCTAAAGCGCGGAGCTCCCCGGCCTGGGGGAAGCCTTGCGAGCGTGCTCCCTGGGAGCTGGTCGCCCAAGGCCCCAGGTCCATTCAGACCCAGTTCATCGGGCAGGGTGGTGGAGGATCGTTCCTGCCCCAGGGGAGCGGCAGCTGCTTGTGCCAGCGCACTGGGGTAGGGAGTTCCCTTACTGCTCTCCTGGAACGCTGTCCCGTGGCCATCCTGGCTTCTGCATGTGGGGCGCGTGGAGGCTTGATCTGGAGAGTTCTCCATCTCTGAACGAGGGGAGAAGGAGAAAGAAAAGGATCCAAATGTGCCCCTCACCACCATGCCCCCCATCCCCGCTTGATGACAACTGCCGCTCAATGCTGGAGCCCAAGCGGAGTTCTGCCTTGACATGTACATGGAAGCCGATGGGGCTGCGTAAATCAGGGCAGGATTGTCCCCACCCTACGTCTTACGCTGTGGTATCAGCTGCTGGCCACCGCTGGAGATGTTCCCGAGGCCCGACCGGCTGATCTGCCCTGGTAGAGCCTATGGGCCTGATTCTGATCCTGCAGACCATGCAGCCTCCCAGGGACTTCACTGGTGTGGGCAAGAGCAGAATGGTCCTACGCTCGAGCCAGCCTGGACACTACGTGCTGGCAGGAGGACATGCCCTGGCCTCTAGCTGCTAAGGGAAAATTCCCTGTCCTGGCCATTCGGGATCAACGTTCTCCTTGCCCCCGATTTCCGCCCCCCGCCCCCGCTTTCGAAAGCGGCTCGCGCGTGACTGTACCCTCCGCCTCTGCCCTCCGTTGACAGGAATCGCCACCCATTGCTGGAGCCGGAGGGGCGCTCCCTGGCCCCGGGGCGCTCCTGCCGCCCTCGCTGCTGGCCCGGGAGACGGGCGTCGAGTCGGGAGACGGAGCCGAGACGAAGGCGGAGTCGGACGAGTCCGAGGCTGTGGAGGCCCCTGTCGCCTTCTCCAAGCTGCAGGCCTCGGAGCAGTAGAGGAGGTTGTGGTGGGACGTGACCGGCTGCCCTCGCAGCGGTTTCTGGCAGAGGGTGCAGCAGAAGCAAGAGGCCCGGGCGTGCCAGTGCCGGCCTTGGTGAGTGGCCTGCTCGCTGTCGACACCTGAGGGACAGCACAACGAGCGACAGCCCACGCAGAGCCGTTACAAGGGTAGGAGGCTCTTCCTCAAGGTGGTGCCCGTCCTCTCCCAGGGAGGTCTCAGCTGGGCCACCCCATGCCCACTGCCTCCCATTCATTCTAATCCCTCCGCCCGGGAACGCTGGCTGCTCCAAGCCCCCCGCAGAACCCTTCAGCCTACTCTGTACCCCCTCCGACGCCTGGTGTGATTGGCCAGCTCAGAGCCGTGCCCGGTTTGCCTGCTACCTACCGATGAGCTCGCCGCAGGCCTGGCAGAGCTCTGCGTAGAGGCTCTCGAAGCAGCTGCAGCAGCAGGGTCTGCCGCCGTTCATGACGTACCTCTGCCCCCCAAGAGGCAGGTCGCACTCCAGGCAGCAGAAGTGCCCCGGGTGCCAGCGCCTGCCCTCAGCCTCCGTGCACTCGTCTGTGAAGATCAGCTGGCGAGAGAAGGCACAAGGGAGACCTCAGCCGGACACCAAAGGTGGAGACGGAGCCCCCAAGCTGGTAGCATTTGGATCTGGGTTGGAACCCCTCCTCCTGCAAATTTTGTGGGATTTGAGCTTATTTCTGATGCTAAGATGGGGATCATCAAACTTCATGCTTCAGGGCATAAATGGGTGGTTGCCGGGGTCAGGAAGGAACCCCCCGCTGCCTCTGTACACCCCATGGACAGCATTGTACAACTGGGCATCTTCAGCTTCCTCTGAGCATCATTGGCTGGAGCCAGGACGCAGGAGTAGAGGGACCAATGGGCTGGTGCAGTATGGCAGGGATACCGGACTAAACGGAGCCGAGGCCTAGCGTGGCATAGCAATTCCGGTGACTTCCAAGTGGGACACGGCCCCCGGTGCCTGCGCAGTCACTTGTGTGCCTACCTGATCGCATGCGGCGCAGCGTGGCCGGAAGAGCTCCGCGTGGTGTCGGCCGCAGTAGATCTTCCCCTCCTGGTGGAAGTAGATCAGGTCAACCAGAGGCTGGTGGCAGGAGTGGCAGACAAAGCAGGAGGGATGCCAGCAGGACCGGTCTCCCAGCCTGGATGCAAAAACCCCCAGGTCCCCTGTGTTCAACCTCCTGCCGCACTGCAAGGCAAATGGATATCATCAGCCCCGAGAATTGTCCCGGGACCTGTGAGCTGGCCAGTGAAAGGGGCATAGCTGCAGGTGCTGATGGGCCCCAGGCTACAGCCTGGCATGTCCTGGAAACAAAGGAGGTTGGAATGGGCATGGCAACGTCTTACCTTTTCACAAAGGCGGGCAGAGGGCACAAGGCATGCAAATCCCTGCCCCAGTGACTCCTGCCTGCGACAGGCGCTGAATGCTTGCAGTCGCCTCCTGTCCTCCCCCCCAAGGCCGGGGCAGTACCTGTCCTGGAAAGGAACCAGAAGATAGCATCAGAGCAGCAGGAACACTGGGGGTTTCACCCCTGCAACCCAGTGCTCAAATGTGGAAGAAGTGCTTGGATGCTGTGGTGATGGGCATCGCATTGGAGCATAGGCACAAGTGCCAGGAGTTTGGATGGAGTTGGGAGCCCAGGTAGCCGAGCAAAAAATAATAATTTTAAAAAACCTAAAAGGCCGGCTGGCCAATCAGGAGTGGAGGAACTAAGCCGAATGGAGCAGCAGTTGGGGGCCAGCATGAGGCCCTGCTCCCCTGCCCCTCGAACCAGCACTGGTTGGAGTGGTCACAGCTTTGGCCGCCATGGGCACGTGTCTACATTGCAGAGCCAGTGCAGAATTTGGCATCACTGGCTTCTACTCAAGAGAATCACAGAATATCAGGGTTGGAAGGGACCTCAGGAGGTCATCTAGTCCAACGTCCAGCTCAAAGCAGGACCAATCCCCAATTTTTGCCCCAGATCCCTAAATGGCCCCCTCAAGGATTGAACTCACAACCCTGGGTTTAGCAGGCCAATGCTCAAACCACTGAGCTATCCCTGCCCCAGGGGGAGCCAGGACTGTGAATAGCAGGGGCAGCAGCAGGCCAGGGATAAAAGGCATTGGCAGAGCAGAACATGGGGGATCCCAGAACTGGAGTACTGGGGGGGGAGAGAGGCTGCAAAGCAGGATTGAGAAGCATCAAAGCTGTCTTTGGAGTGGGAGGACTGGTTCCTCCAGGACAGGATTGAGGTGCACAGGATGATATGGGAGAGGGAGCTAAGGCTGGAGTAGCAGAGGGTGGCAAAGCCTGTGCTTTGCCCAGTGGGGTGGGGAAGAGCGAGCTTGGCTCATGCTGTGGAGTGATGGATGCATGAACCATAGCCAGCATACAGAATCCCCATGGGAAAGGCACTGCCCATCTTACATTGCAGTCCTGCGGGGGCAGCTGCCGAAGGAGGGATTTGATGCGGAGCTGGCTCCTGATGGCAGCAGGCACCGTGTCCGCTGAGGGAGAGTCGAAGCACGAAGATACCTGGGGAATTCACACAGGAGAGACGTGAAAAGATTTCCAGGGTGTTAATAATGACAAATCAAGGATTAATAATTGGTCAATAATCGATCACCAATAATTGATGCAAATGTTAACGGTGATGATCCGTTTAGTGAGAGGAGCTCTCTCGAGTCCGGATTAGCGCAATAACAACAAGCCTCGAATAGATCAGCTTTGAGTGGATACATTGATTTAACAGTTAGTAAAGACAGCACAAACCCAGAGAGGCAGACGGTCACTGACAACCTGTGTCCACTCTGCAGATGGTCTTACTTCCCCTGTGATTTCTTAGGCTAATTATACCCTTACCTCTTATTGTTTATCATTCCAATCCATATCTATTTCCCTCTTTTGGTATATACATCTCCTTAGGTTCTTTTCTAAGTTCCCTGTCCCCTTGTACCTTTCCAGCTGCCTCAGCAAGATCTGATTAGAGATTGTTTGTTCTTTTTTTGGTAGTAACGTCGTGTTATACCACCTGAAGACATTTTGTGGTTACTGTCACTACACTATCGGCTGCAGCCGTTTTCTAAAACAATGGTTCTTAACCCGGGGTAGGCACAGGTCTTCCAGGGGGGACATCAATTCATCTAGATATTTGCCTAGTTTTACAACAGGCTACATAAAAAAGCACTAGCAAAATCAATACAAACTAAAAGTTCAGACAGTGATTTGTTTATGCTGCTCTATTTTCTATACCCTGAAATGTCAGTCCAATATTTACATTCCCATTGATTTATGTTAGAATTATATGGTAAAAATGAGAGTCTCAGCAATGGTTCAGTACAAGTGTATTTAGACACCTTTGTATGTTTATGTCTGGTTTTGTAAGCAAGTAGTTTTTAAATGAGGTGAAACTTGGGGGTACGCAAGACAAATCAGACTCCTGAAAAGGGTACAGTAGTCTGGACAGGTTGAGAGCCACTGGTCTAAAGTTATTGCTTAGTAAAACCCCTGCTTAAAATGAGCTTAACTGCAAAGCAGCATGGGACTCTTGCTCCTAAGCAAACCCCAGGTTCATTCTTTGGCCTGTTTTAAGTGTCAACAAGGCTATTGAGTTCCATTGCTGGGTTAATCTCTCACAGGCAAAAGGAGAATGCAGATCTGGGCGTGCTGTGGACCTGAGCTAGGTCCCAAATAAAGGGAGTTGGATTGTCTCAGGATGTGCCTGGAAGTTTTGTTTCTTTCATGTTAGCAGCCTGCTTGCCGGAGAAACCTGGGCCTGAAATAAACGCGTTGGCAGGGCCGTCGGAGAGCAGTCGGCACAGTCCCCATCAGCACTATTCCCCTCCCTTGTATTTGCAGGCGCCCACTGACACAAGCCCCTAAAGAAGCCCAGCGAGACTGCACCCCACTAACACAGCACTAGCCCTGCTCTGTCCTCGGTGCTGCGGGGATCCCGGGAAGCCAATCGAGCGACCCGGTGATGGAATGGGAGGTTTAAGCGGGACCGGTTGCAGCCCTCTCCCCTCTTGGCTGCCACTGGGCATGAGCCACTGTAGGGCTTGCACGGGAGTAGAATGAGTGGGTGGGGGGCCCAGCAGTGGCAGAGCTGACTGGGGGTAAGTGACATGGTGGCTCCCAGACGCACTGACAACAGCGACCCAGTGGGGACCGGAGGTGGGCGCAACAGCGAAGAGGCATGCTTCATTGAGGGAGGCGCAGCGAAGGTGGCCTGTTTGGCACGTGCAGTAGCCCAGGCTCAGATCCTAGGGGAAAGTCTCAGCCCACCGATACCATCTCACAGGACACTGAGCGGAGGAAAAGCAGCAGGGGCTGCTGAGCCAAAGGAGGACTTCTGCATACCTCTGCTGGGGCAGCGTCTGCTGCGGGCTCCAGGTACTCTTCCAGGGCGCAGCCGGAGTCACTGTCCGAAGAGGAGGTGGGTGCGAGGCCGGCGAGTGTCCCACTGCAGGGAGGTGTGTCTCTCTGGGGCCATGTAGGGCTCGGCAGGGACATCAGCAGGAAGCAAGAACTGAAACAAAGCTAAAGTGAGATGGGACAGGGCTGTTAATGGGGCAGGCAGGACGTCCAGGCAGGCTGGTGCTGCTTGGAGGGCTTTCAGATGGGACCTGAAGTCTTGTTATGGTACCTCTGTCCAGGCCAGGTCCAGCTGGTCATACAAAACCTATATGGAACCAGAACTCTTGTGGTATCTATATGGGATAGTTACCTGTACAGTGCCTGGATTCTTTCCCCATACAGAACCTATATGGTGCTTGGTAGCATTGCAGAATTGGTCTGGTGCCTTTACCCATACAGAACACTTGAGAGCCTATGGAGAACCTGTATCATGAGTGCTTAGTGACGTATGTTTACCGCCTTACAGAACTGATATGGAGCCTACTGTATATACATATGGCATCAAAAAAAAGCAGAGGACCTTCCGTCTTTACTGCGGGGGGGGGGGGGGGGGTTTGAGCAATTCCACCCCAGAGGTAGCTGCATTTCAGTAGCAGGCAAAGCAATGCGGGGGTACACCGAACCTCCCGTGTCTTGAGCCTTCAGTGAAAGGCAAGGGAATTTTTCAGCTGAAGGAAGGATTATTCAGAGAGACCTTGGAAAGTTAGCTGGAGATAACAGGAGCTCTCTGGCTCAACTAATGACTGTGGAAAGGGTGCATGTTGCTTTGAAAAGCCGGGGGAGGAGGGTTGGATTCTGTGCTGAGCCATGGCTGGAAGGAATTAAAAGGGAGCCGTGACAGACCCTGGGAGCGGCCCCTGAGGTGGGAGGGAACCAGAATTGGATTTCTGTACCCAGCTGGAATGGACTCTGAGGTGCACATAGGCCAGGTAGGGGAGAGTTCCCCAGCTGGTGAGAGCCCTATGTTCCCATAGTTATCCCATGATTTCGCATCCTGTCACTCAGTGCAGCAGCAGGAAGCAGCTTTAATCTGTCTATTCCAGTTCGGTGGAAAATGATTATTTTTCCCTGTGAGCCCCCCACGGGCCTGTTATTAATCATCCTTCCCTCCAGCCCAAGCAGCCACCTAACCCAGCAGACACGGGGCACCTCTCCTAGCTAATGGTTACACTGTGGAAACCAGCCCCATCCCCCCTGCGTCTCTCTTTCACCGCTGGCTTCCTTCCGCGCTTCGGTTTCCAAAACAAAGCCGAGATGTCAATGTGATGGCTCGCTCGTTCAGCTCCTGCAGTTCCTTGGATGCCTTCCCAGAGGCCGACGCTCCGCGGCTGGGTTTCCTGTCCTAGCGCTGAGCAGAGAGAAACCAGAGAGCCTGGGGCTGAGGAAGAGCAGAGGTGGTGGGTTTGCAGGGCCATGACTGATCAGCAGCACTGGCCAGGGGAAGGAGCTGAGGAATTTACGAGCCATATGACACAGATTGCAGCATGTGGGGGTTGTAAGGCATTTCTTGATCTACGCTGTATCCAGCCAGTCACCCCACTGGGCGAGAGTCCAGAGCTGGACAGACAAAGTGAGCTGCTGTGAGAAATCTCACCGGCATCCCATCGTCACCCTTGCATCCCGCCCCGACACAAAGTGGCGGGACCTCCTGCCACCTGTAGAGGATGAGGAGCCCCGGTGGGCCGGCCTATATTCCACCCGGGTCCCAAGGCCCGCTGGGGATATCAGTTGGCAGCTCCTTCAGTGGCCGTGAGCACGGGCGTGTACTTGGCGCGGTTCATCCCAATCCGGACACCTGCCCCTTTTGCGGCGTGAGGGAAACCCTGGCGCACGTCTACCCGGAGTGCGCCAGGCTGCAGCCCCTATTCCGGCTCCTCACAAATATTTTGTTACGATTTTGGTTGCACTTTTCCCCTCACCTCCTCATCTACGCACTCCCTATCCGTGGCCCCCTAAGCCACGGGACCTCCTGGTCAACCTCCTCCTGGCCCTGGCTAAAGTGGCCATCTATAAAACCAGGGTGAGGAGATTGGCCGATGGAGTCTCCTGTGACTGTGAGGCCTATTTCTGATCCTCCGTCCGTTCACGTCTCCGGGCAGAGTTCCTCTGGGCGGCGTCCACTGACTCTCTTGACGGCTTTGAGAAGCAGTGGGCGCTGTCCGGGGTTCTCTGCTCGGTGTCCCTGTCTGGTTCCCTTCGTTTGACCCTTTAACCGCACTCCTGTCCCTGTTCTTTCATTAGTTGTCCCCCATAATTAATTCATTTCCAGGTCCTGTGGACCCCCCTCTTAGGCTGGGGGGGGGATCCTTTAGCACTTCCTGGATCCCCCCCCCAAAATCAGTTCATTCATGAGGCCCACGTCAGAGAGGGAGTCTAAGCTGCTGTAACATATGCCTGGTGTCAGCGCCCAGCAAAGGGTCCATCTTAACTCCCTTGACTTGGCTAATAGACGGGAGTCACACTGTAACTTTCAAAGCCAGCACACGCGGCTCCCAACTCCAGTGAACCGTGCTTGAGTTGCACGGCCTGAGATATGTACCTGTGCAGCACGCCATGATCCCAGCCCGTTCCCCACGTGCACCCCTCTGCAATGGGCAGACCCATCTATATTCCCAACGCGTACCCCTCTCCAGCATGCGCACTTCTCTGTGCTCCCAGGCCGTTTCCAACAAGCTATCCAACAACCTCTGGAACTCGTTGCCAGGGGATGTTGTGAAGGCCGGAACGATAACGGGGTTCAAAAAATAATCAGCTACGTTCATGGAGGATAGGTCCATCAATGGCTATTAGCCAAGGTGACCAGGGATGCAATCCCATGCTCTGGGCGTCCCTAGCCTCTGACTGCTAGAGGCTGGGAGTGGACGACACGGGATGGATCCCTTGATGATGGCCTGTTCTGTTCATTCCCTCTGGGCACCTGGCATTGGCCATTGTCGGACGACAGGATGCTGGGCTAGATGGGCCATTGGTATGACCCAGCATGGCTGTTCTTATCTTGTTCTCTATCCCCTTCTGCAACGTCCCTTTGGCATCTGCCCGATGACCAGTGTGTACCCATCTGCAATGCCATTTCAGCCTGCCCCTCTGCTACACTATCCCACTGCAACAAACTCCCTTCCGCAATACAGATGCTACTCCAATGTAGACCGCACTTCAATGTTTGTGTCTGCAACATACTCCCCTACCCTGTCGCCCACATCCCAGGATAACCTGCACCTTTCTCAGGCACAGAAATATCATCCACGAGTAGGATCAGCCTTACAGAAGGCATGTGAAGTAGATCTCTCCCCCGCCCCCATCCCTCTTTTGTGACGCCATTCAGAAGAGCCTGGAATTCGGAGTGCTCCAGCTGTGCCTAGGAGAGCGAGCTTTGGACGGAGAGCTCAAGGGGTGCACTGGGGCTTTTAAATCCAGCCACTGGTGCAGCTTTTCGGAATTCTTGGTTTTAATGAGGGAATGGCTCTTTTTCTGAGGCTCATCCACATGCCTCTCAGGGCCTGAGACCGCTCCTCCAAGGTAATTAGCACAGGGAGCTCAGGTTTCTCTGTTGGATGCCTGGGTCAATAATTAACTTAGCAGACTGGCCGATGACCAGGAGGAAAAAACAAAAAGGACTGATTGCCTTGTTCCCAGCACCCTGCTCCCAGGAAGGCAGCAGCAAGTGGCAGGCTCTAGAATTCCCTGCAAACTTGGAGGAGGGAAGGGAGATCTGTGGTTCCTCCAGAGAGACCACAGTTACCGCTGGGGAAAAAAGGGGGGAACAGACACAAACTTGCCTGACCAATCTCTGCATTTTGTCGACCAAATGGCACGCCTGACTGGCTGGGCTGGCATCACTATATGATGGCACTGGTGTTGCAATGCCAGCAAGGGAGAGCTTTGCACTTCAGAACTCCATCTCCGGTGCATGAGCCTCAGAGGACAGAAGCCTTTCCCTGGACTGGGATTGAGATCTGGACACTATTCCTGGCTCTGCCACTGACCTGCTACATGACCTTGGGCAAACCACTTTGGCCCAGATTTTCTGCTCAGTATTGCAACACCTAGCCCGGCCCCTCGGGGCCATATTGCCTTGTGGTCCCAGCCCACGGTGCCCAAGCTCCCCATACAATGTATGGGGAGAATAGGATAGGGGGACTCCCTCAAGCGCTCTGGGAAGCAGGATGGACTCCAAGCCCACCAGCGGTACTAGGGCCTTTTTTGGTGGTGGTTGGGTGGCCAGTGGCCGCTTTTTGGGGGTTTTTTGCATCTTGGCGGTGGCAGCCCTTGGGCAGCATTAGGCACCTAAGCAAGGCATCCTCAGAAGCCCACAACCTGAGTGGGGAGCTGCCTATGGTCGCCAGAAGTGAAATGCTGGGGAGAGGAGAGGGATTTGGAAACCTAAATGGCTAACCTGATGCCCCGGGCTGTTGGGCCAGAGATCGGTGCCTCCTTCCACTCGGGTTCCTCAACCTTGAACCCCATCCTGGAGTTATGCACCTAGGTCAGCTCAGCGGCTTAGGTAGCCCATGCCTGGACAGCTGAAGCAGTCTCTGCTGTTTCTTGCTCACACTCAGTACCTCTCTCGTTTGCCCTTCGGTTTCCCTGTGCCACCAACTCTCTTTTGCATGTGCTGTCCTACCGGTGGCCTGCCTCCAGTCCTTCCACTGTGGGGTCTGACAGGTAGCAGGTCATAGGTGTGTTCAGTGCACACCTAGAGGATCAGGTCCCCCAACAAGATAGGAATTCCCTTGCCTGGTTTGAGAATCCTGCTTCAGGGCTTCCAGGGGTCTAAACGGCTGGTTTGCTGCAGGGCAGCGTTAGGGCTTTGTGGATGCTGTCCAGCAGGGGTTATGGGGATTTGGGCACCTACGGGGTTAGGCAGTAGCTGAGCAGCAGTTTTGAAAATGTTAAGGGCACCTAAATACCTAGAGCAGGGATACTCAGACTGAGGCCTGGGAGCTGCAAGTGGCTCTTTAATGTGTCTCCTGCGGCTCTTTGCAGCCCACGATATTAAAATGTGTGATTTTAATTATTAACCAAACAGGATGCTTTGACTATGTTATTAACCAATTGTAGAATACTTGGTCATTTTGCTGTGAGAATAATATATATGTATGTGTACAGCTAGTAAAGGAAACCATGAATTCACACTCCTGTGGCTCTTTTGGGTAATGTTCATCACTAATTTGGCTCCTGAACCACCGAGGTCTTGAGTCACACTGGCCTAGAGGATCAGGGCCATCCTCTGTGCTTCCGTTTTCCTATCTGTAAAATGGTGATAATGCTTCACACATTTTGTCTGTCTTGTCTATAAGCTTTGCAGGACAGGGTCTGTGCCTTACTATGTTTCTTTACAGTGTTTAACACAATGGGACTTGATCGTGATTGGGTCCTCTAGGTGCTACTGAAACACAAATAACAATAGGTTTCAGAGTAGCAGCCGTGTTAGTCTGTATTCGCAAAAAGAAAAGGAGGACTTGTGGCACCTTAGAGACTAACCAATTTATTTGAGCATAAGCTTTCGTGAGCTACAGCTCACTTCTGAGCTGTAGCTCACGAAAGCTTATGCTCAAATAAATTGGTTAGTCTCTAAGGTGCCACAAGTACTCCTTTTCTTTTTACAAATAACAATAGGGCAGGGATGGTGCCCCTAGCCTGTGTTTGCTAGAAGTTGGGAATGGGCGATGGGATGGATCCCTTGATGATTACCTGCTCTGTTCATTCCCTCTGGGGCCCCAACACTGGCCACTGTCAGAAGACAGGATACTGGGCTAGATGGACCTTTGGTCGGACCCAGTATGGCCATTCTTATGTTTTTAATAATTCTGTAGAGTTTCAGGAACAGCCTTTCCCCTTGATTTCCAACTGTGGCCTTCCAAATAGCAAACTCCCCAGGCTCTGCACCCTGGCCACCATACCCAGTTCTCTTCCTGCTACTGTGGCTTCTCACTGGGGTGCGGGCTGCCATCATACTGAAATTCCAACTGGTGATTTCACGCCAGTTTCCAAGGGACTGGGCCTTCCATCACAGTTGTATCCTCCTGGCAGTCTCAGCAGAGAGGCCAAGGATGGACTGGAGGCTGAGGTCTTCTCTTCCTCCAGTTCAGGGGTGAAGGTAACATAAGAGGAGCTGGCATTGACACTGTACAGACGTCAGACTTCAGGGCTGGCAGGATGGGACCTTCCATCAGAGCAGTAAATGTTGCTTAGCGACAAATAACAGGGTGGTATCCCTGACTGGAGTAAGGCCGTCAGGGAGGGTTAGGCTAGAAATTAATCCAGCCCCTGGAGTCCTACCCTGTGTTTGGGTTTTATGTGACTAATCAGTTTGGCCATCTGGACAATTCCCCACAATTAGCAGGGAATAACAATAGCTAGCACCTCCCTAGGCGGAACCAGGCAGCTCCCACAGGTTCATCTCCTTTGTTTCTCTTCAGCTCCTTCCCCCTCCTCAATTTGTTGGCTCAGTCCTTCCTTCCCCATGTCCTTGTCTCTCTCCCGTCCTGTCCCCTACCCCGCTCTGAAGGCAGCCCCATTAATCACTGGCTTTGGCGCTCGCTCTTCCATGTGAAAGAGGATTTAATGACCTTGTCTGGCTCGCCCCTCTGGTGCAAGGTTGTTCTCTTTGCTGGCATGCTTATTCCTTTGCACAGAAGTGACAAATATCTGGGGGAGACTAGACTAGCCATGAACTTGAGGTGCTGGGCGGCTCATGGGATCCCTTGGGAGAGTACCTTGTTGTCTCCACACACACGCCTCGCTGGGGCTTTTCAACAGCTACGTCCCCAAATCAGAGCTGCAGTGAGGAGGTACAGCTCCACCATCGAGTTTCTCCTGCTTACACCAGGCCTGAATTTGCCCATAGGGCTTGGAACCCAAAATGGTGAGGCCGGCCTCCTAAGGTCTGTTCCTGACTCTGACCTGCTGTGTGACCCTGGGAACGTCACTTCCCCCTTTGGAGTTTGTTTCCCTAGCTGTAAAATGGGCACAATAGTAGTGACATGAACCTTTGTGAAGCACTTTGAGATCCTCAGATGAAAGGCACTACATGAATGTGAAATAGTATCTTGCTTTCCTACATTAGCTCCCCATGGGCCACGCATGCTACCTTCCATCTCTCTTATGCCAAGACCGGAACGTTAACTTTCAACTCATGCTCAGTGTAACCTACTCCTTCCTTGGGTCCAAATGCAGTTTAAGACTAAAACAATAAGGATTTACCTTCATCTTTCATCACTCTCTTTCTGTGCACACCATAATCTAAGGGCCCTTCCATTTCAGTTTTTGTTATTTAATTTTTCCGGGGAATGTATCAATGTTTATTATCACAAGAACAAAAACAGGTGAAAATCAGTGCAAAAAACTATTAATAATTTTTTCTGGGTAAATATTGGGGTTTATTTTGGTGGACGGAAAGACGGGGGGAAAAGTATTCAGTAGATTCGTGTTTTGAATTCCATTCATCAGCGTGGTTTGCTGCAGAATGAAAACAGAACTCAAAACACAACGCCACCTCTGAGTTTAAGAAAACAATAGCTCTCTAATCCCCAAATAAAACTTTTCATTTGAAAAAACAGTTTACTGTTGTACCCTTAGAACTAGTAGCCTATAAATATTTACGTTTAATAATTGGGCCACACCATTTGCAACGCATACCCTCAACTTCATCCTTTTCTCCTGTTTTTTAAAAACTTTCGAATACTTCCTTGTGTTCTGAAATGTATTCGGAGACAGATTTTCGTTTTCTTCCCATTTTAGTGCGTGGCAGCTCTTGAAACAGTTATCTGCTAACAGCTTCAAATGTGTACGTGGTGGGCGTGAGATTCGTCAGTACGTTCAGATGCACACGCACTTCAGAGCTTGCGTGCGTGCCTGTTTGTTTGCTGTGTGTATCTTCTAGACTAATGCATAACCTTACTTCAACAGGCAGCTTTGCATGTTCACACAGACTAATGCAGTGGTTCTCAAACTTTTGTACTGGTGACCCCTTTCACATAGCAAGCCTCTGAGTGCGACCCACCCTCTTATAAGTTAAAAACACATTTTTATATATTTAACACCATTATGAATGCTGGAGGAAAAGCAGGGTTTGGGGTGGAGACTGACAGTTTGCAACCCCCCCATGTAATAATCTTGCAACCCCCCCCGAGGGGTCCCGACCCCAGTTTGAGAATCCCTGGACTAACGTATTATCATAACACATATATTTCATGCCATGTACGGTATCGTCCTAATAAAAAGTTATTTTTATAATATTTGAATGATACAAAAATAGAGTGAAAATCAACAAAAGGGGAATAATACTTTTTGTAAAACCCAGAATCTTTTTGGTAAAAATTGGTTTAAACAGAAAATGAAGGGGCTTACGTACTGTCTACTGCAAACTCACTACAGCCCACATTTTCAAACATGTCCATGCATTTTGGGGTGCCCAACTTGAGGCACCTGGGGTCTGATTTGCTGAAGTACTGAGCACCCCCAATGTCAGCAGGAGTTGCAGCTACTCAGCACTCTGCGAATCAGGCTGTCGGGGTCTCAAGGTGGGCACCCAAAATCCCAGGCCACTTTTGAATATATAGATCTATGCTCCATTTTCACCACCTACTGTCACCTGCCTACTACACTAAAAGCTCTAGGGGAAATGACTGTGATTCATTATAACAAGAGGTTTGTTCGTAGCTGTGCTGAGCAATCTGCTGAGTTGAGTGCTGGTGAAAGGATCCAGGCTGGCAGCTCTGAATCCATAGCAACGTGCGAGCAGGTGTCGGCTGATGCTGGTCAGAAAAATTTGAATGAAACTTTTTTTGGAAAAAAAATAAATAAAAAAAAAATCAACATTTGCTGTTTCATCAAAATGTTCCGTGGACGTGGAACAATTTCCACTAAGTTTTGGCACATCCCTGCTTTCTCGGCAGCCTGCCTCAGGGACCCTAGCTGTGACTATGCAGGGGTGGACTGCCTTGGGGTCAGGACCTTTCGAGATCTGCATTCCACTTGGTGGTCAGGATTGGAAGAAGGACCCCGGGGCTCCAAGACAGCCCACCCGGTAGACCTGAGCCAGGGCTCCCTTCCCTTTGGTGGAATATTTCAAATTTCTTCGTTTTCATTCCGAATGAAAGCAAACGTTCAGAATATCAAAATCCCTGCAGGACTGAATGGCCTTTGCCCACCCAGCGCTGTCTCTCTCACACACACGGCTAGATTTTCCTTCCCACTTAGCTCCCCCCTTCATTTAGGTGCCCATTTTAAGCACTCAGCACCCAATGACGGCCTCTCCCGGCTGTGACAATTACAGCCAGATTTGCCCAACATGCTGGGCTCTTTTGAAAATCGAGTAGCGCCTACATAGGACCTGGGCTCTTTGCAAATACACAGCCCTGGCCCCCATCGTGGGCACTGAGCTCTATTGAATAGCTGGCCCCTGTTGTCTCACCACCTCTTGGGGAGTAGGGAGGGTGGTGTTTTGTCCACCCCTGCCCATTCAGCGCTCGGCCTGCCTGCTGGCAAGGGGGAACAATTCATGCCAGTCGCAGTGGTGTTTCCTGTCCCACTCAGAAACAGGCAGACGGGTAAGCTGGAAGTGAAAAAGTTCGGTCTCCCCCAACTAAGCAGCTGAGCCACCCAGTTCCTGTTTTATGTGAGGGGGAGTCCCCTCTTCCACATAGGATTCCTGAGGCTTGTTCTGTGGGAATTCCCTCAGCTTCCCCAAGAGCGAGGGGTTGCCTCTATTATACACCCTGAAACGATTTTCACAGGGGGAACTCCCCTCCCCAATTCCTTCCCCCTTCTCCTGCCATCACACTGCAGTAACTTCCCAGGCAGGGAGTGTAGAGATCTCCCCCACTCTAGGATATTGCCTTCTGTTCTTTGCCCCATATGCCAGCCCAGCTCCCGGAGCTTGGCGCAGCATGCCCATAGGTGCCAGAACGGGGGGTGCTCCTGCACCCCCTGGCTTGAAGCGGTTTCCATCATATGCAGGGTTCACAGTTTGGTTCAGTGGCTCTCAGCCCCCCCACTATATAAATTGTTCCAGCACCACGGAGCATGCCACCCCTAAAGGACCTGCCCGCCGGGAATCACAGCACCCCAAGAGATCACATACCTGCCGCTTCCTGGGGTCCCCTCCTTCCAGCGCCGGAGCCCAGATCTGCTTCGCCCAGACGCAAAGAGGTTTGTATTCCTGCCCTTTTCCTGTCGCGCCCCAGCTAGTGGTGACCAGAAAACAAGGGTGAAAAAATCGGGACACTTTTTTTTCCCAGGGAGGGGAGGATAGTGGCTTTATACAAGACAACGCCCCTAATATTGGGACAGCCCCATAACATTGGGATGGCTGGTCACCCCCTTCTCCACCTGCTTCAAAGGGCCGCGGGCAGAGGGGGAATGGCTGGGAAGGTTGCGCAGCAAAGCGAAAGGAAAACACCCAGGCTCCACCAGGGATTTTCTTCTTTTTTTCAAAATCTGCCTGCCCAGGAACCTGGCCCTGTGTCAGCTGGGGTCCTAATTACGGGGCTTCTTAGCTTAAACCTACAGAGGCAGCCAATGGCAGCAGGCAGGGAGGGAAACGAGCAGAGGAGGCGAGAGGAGACTGTTGTTAACCCTGCAGGGGAAAGATCTGGGCGCTGCTTTGCGGCTCACCACCTCTCTGTCCTCTGCCTCTCTCCTTCCCTCCATCTGGTGCCTGATCCCCCTGCTTCACTGGTGCGTTGCTTTTCCTCTCTGTGGTGATTATTATGCTACACAGATCGCAAACTCTTCTGAGGCCTCAGGAAAGAAGGTCAAGATAATTATCCCCTTTTTAGAGACGGGGAAACTGAGGCACGGATCAGCGACTCCTTCCTTAAAACTCGCTTCTGCCATGATGCCTAAAATAATTAAATGAACAGTGGTTAAGCAGATGGAGAGCCCTGACTATGGTTAATCACATTCATCATAATTGTCTCACTGATACCTTAAATCTGTCAGTCTTTAAGGTGCCACCAGAGTCCTTATTGTTTTTGTGGATACAGACTAACATGGCTCCCCCCTGATACTTATACCTTGGGTTCCCCTCTGTTGGCTGCATTACCTGTTGTCTCATACTTACATTGTAAGGTCTTTGGGGCACAGATTGCCTTTGTGTTGATTTCTACAGCACCTAGCAGAAGGGCTGGGCCTCTAAGAACTACGGCAACACAAATAACTCAAACGCTGCTGCTGACTGTGAAGTGACTTGCCCTGGGCCATGCAGCCAGGCAGTAGCAGAGGTGGGAAGAGCCCTCCCCAGTGTGCCCTATATGTATCATCACATCTGGTCATGCCTGTTCTACAGCATTTTATTTCCTGCGCTGTCCGCCTGTCAAAAACAACAAGAAGAAGGGACCTGTGCCAGTCCCTAGGTGTGTATCAAAGAATACTACCCCCTCTCAATTCACCCAGGGCGGCTTTCTAAAAGGAGCCTCAATCCAGGCACATTCAGCTCGACCAGAGTCCTAAAGGGAACTATTCAACCAACTTGTACCCAGTGAAAGTTAATCTACTATGTTTGGGTTTGGTGTCAGCTTTATCTTGACTACTCGCTGTTCCGGACTTTGTCCCATTGAGCTGCTGGGCCTTTCTTTACTTTTCCTGTGTAGTTTCCGCACAATCTGAAGTATTGCTGCCTCCTCTAAGTCCTCCTTGTCCATTCACTCACTGTCACTTGTGTCTATTCCCCCAGAAAGGGGAGCACTTCGGTCACACCTAAGATCCCACCTCCAAGCGCAGACATTCATAGAGTCATAGAATCATAGAATATCAGGGTTGGAAGGGACCTCAGGAGGTCGTCTAGTCCAACCCCCTGCTCAAAGCAGGACCAATCCCCAACTAAATCATCCCAGCCAGAGCTTAGTCAAGCCTAACCTTAAAAATATCTAAGGAAGGAGATTCCGCCACCTCCCTAAGTAACGCATTCCAGTGTTTCACCACCCTCCTAGTGAAAAAGCTTTTCCTAATATCCAACCTAAACCTCCCCCACTGCAACTTGAGACCATTACTCCTTGTTCTGTCATCTGCTACCACTGAGAACAGTCGAGATCCATCCTCTTTGGAACCCCCTTTTATGTCGTTGAAAGCAGCTATCAAATCCCCCCCTTACTCTTCTCTTCTGCAGACTAAACAATCCCAGTTCCCTCAGCCTCTCCTCATAAGTCATGTGTTCCAGTCCCCTAATCATTTTTGTTGCCCTCCGCTGAACGTTTTCCAATTTTTCCACATCCTTCTTGTAGTGTGGGGCCCAAAACTGGACACAGTACACCAGATGAGGCCTCACCAATGTTGAATAGAGGGGAACGATCACATCCCTCGATCTGCTGGCAATGCCCCTACGTATACATCCCAAAATGCCATTGGTCTTCTTGGCAACATTACAACACAACCGTTGCGTGGAAGATTCTGCCTCACTAGACAGAACCAGTCTGTGTTCTAAGCACTTTAAGGGACCTGTGTTACAGCCCTGAAAATATAATCGTTTAGTCAACCCCTTTCATTACGCTGTGCTGTTTGTTATTATTTGTACCCCAGTAGAGCCTGAAGTGCAGCCGGGCCCCCTGTTGTGGTAAACGCTGTACAAAACATGAAAGGCAGTTTCTGTCTATAGCATTGTTACAGCCTCATAGAGAAAACAGAAATAGTTAAGTAATTTGTCAGATGTACAGACCTCCCTACTTTCCCTCACAAGGCAGCCCCCTACCATCCCTGTAGTATGGCTTGAACCATATTTGCAGATTTATTATGCCCTATTCTGAAGACACATGTAGCGCATATGCCTTCAGACGGCCCCCTCTGCAGGGGTGAATTTCACTGCGGGATCAGAAGCATGCCAACTCCGGGCGACTTCCATCGCTGCCGTTGCCAGCAGAAGTCTCACATTAGTTCCCCTGACTGGTGTGGACAAGGATATTTTGTCTGAGCCATGTTCAAGACCTGTTTAAAACATAAACGCACATGATCTCTCAGAGGTCAGGATTAAAAGCTTCTCCGTTACACCTGTTGACTTCAGAAGAGAATTTAACTCTGAAGTTGTAGAGTAGGTTGGCTAGAACAATCATAAACTATCCCTGTCCATAAGTCAGGGAAAACATGTTAAGCCCACCTTTAATTAATTGTCACTAGCATTATTAATTATTATTATTATTTGTATCCCATGCATTCAGACTGCATGCAATGGTAATTCTACTCTGAGAGGTTGTAGGGAAATTGTGAGCAGGTACAGGGCAACGGTTGGCTGGCGTGTTTACGTCTGCTACTTTAGTTCAATCAGGGAATATTGTACTTGGCAGATAAATGGCTGGGGAGGAGACATAGTGCCCTGGGAAATCTGTTGTGTGCGTCTCTCTGGCCACGTGCAATCGTTCCACCAAAAAAATGGAAAAAGCACATGTTTGAATACTGGGCCATCCCATAGCCTCTGAAGGGTGTGGTGCAAGATACATGGGTAATGGACCATGTGTGGGCACTTTGCCACTACAGGGAACAGTCCTACCGAATCAGGATTTAATACATGACATCACCTTGCATTTCTACAGCATCTTTCATCACACAGGAGCCCCCAATACACAATCCAGAGATCACTAGACAAGCATGGACATATAGCCGCTTCTGATAGCTGTTTAATAGCAGACAGCAATCTACACTACAGGAAGTGAAGAATATTGTAAAAATATTATTAATATTATCTCATCTGTTTAGGCATTTACCATGGTGTGTGGGGATGACCGATTATTAATATGAATTATTCTTTTATGCTAATATTGCGACATTACTGGAGGCTACTGGAGTGTGTAGGTATTTGAAAGCTATAAACAAGATATATGGAGAGGAAAAACAGGGACACACCTTTTAACTGCATCTAAATTCATGGGGACAAAGGGAGGTTTTTAACTGGTAATAGTAATAGTTTGCTAGAAGAAAGGGATGATCCGTCTGAAACGTGCGTGGGTGGTGTGGGGTTAGTGTGCGTGGAGTACAGGTTGTTTTGTGTATACGGCGTGGGAGTGCACACGGGGTTTTGTCTGTGTTGGGGGAGCCTGCGTGTGAGCTGTATGTACATTGTTGTGGCATGAGCTGGGTGCAGCGTGGGGTGGGTGGGATGGGGTTTGTACATTGCATGGCCCCTTCCTCCAGCTGTTTTCTCTCTTCAGGTGCAACATTTTTTAATTCAGCTCCCCTCCTTGTCCCCCCAAATACCCCAGCTCCCCTCCTTCCATGCCCCCCAGATTCCCAGCTCCCCCTCCCTCTCTCTGCCCCCAGGGCCAACTCCCCCTCCCTTGCCCCACAGCCCCTCCCTGGCCCCCCTGAACCCCAGCTCCCCTTCCCCTGCCACCCAGAGCCGCTCCCTTGCCCCCCTGAATGCCAGCTCCCCCTCCCTCCCTCCCTCTGCCCCCCAGAGCCCCAGCTTCCCTCCCTCCTCCCTCCCTCCCTGTGCCCCCAGGGCCAGCTCTCCCTCCCTCTCTGCCCCCCAGGACCCCTCCCTTGCCCCCTCGGAGCCCCAAATCCCCTCACTCGGCCCCCAGGCCCAGAGCTCCCCCTCCCACACCGAGAGCCCTATGTCCCCGCCCCGCAGCTAAGCTCCGCCCCCTGCTCGCTCCAAGGTCCCGCCCCCTTCGGAGCCCCGCCCCCCGCCAGAGGGCCGGAGCCGCGTGTCCCCAGCGCCACCTAGCGGCCGACCGCCTCCCCGCCCGGGTCCTCCCAGCGAGAGACGCTCTAGGCTACGGCTGCCGGACTCGCTGCTCCCGGCGGCTCCGAGTCCGGGCCCGGCCCCGGCCCCGGCCCGAGCTGGGGTGGGGGGAGGGAGGCGGCGCTGGCGGGTCCCGGAGCCCGAACGGGGGCCCACGGCGCCGGCCGGCGGGACGGGCCCGGCCCTCAGCGCCCGCACGGCAGAGGCCGGGCAGCGCCGCAGGTACAGAGACCCCCGGCCCCCTTCTCAGGGCCCCCCGCCCCTCGGGCACCCCCCCCGACCCCCCCCCCCCGGCCCGCTCAGCCCCTCCCCCCGGCCCCCCCCCCGCCCGCCCGCCCCGCTCAGCCCCTCCCCCCGGCGCCCCTCCCCGCTACCCGGCACCTTCCCCCCGGGAGCACCTGGGACCCGCCACCCCTATGGGACCGCCCCTGCCCCGCCGGGCCCCGGCCCCCCAGCACCTCCTGCCCCACCCCCTGCCCCCCCCAGCACTGACCCCCGTTATCTCCTCCCCCTAGCACCTCCTGCCCCGACCCCCCCCAGCGCCGACCCCACGTTATCCCCTCCCCAGCACCCCCCAGCACCGACCCCCCGTTATCCCCTCCCCAGTACCCCCCAGCACTGACCCCCCGGGAGCACCTGGGACCCGCCACCCCTATGGGACCGCCCCTGACCCCCGGGCCCCGGCCCCCCAGCACCTCCTGCCCCGACCCCCGTTATTCCCTCCCCAGCGCCCACCCCCGTTATCCCCTCCCTTGCACCCCCTCCCCATCACCCCCCCAGCGCCGACCCCCGTTATCCCCTCCCCATCACCCCCCCAGCGCCGACCCCCGTTATCCCCTCCCCATCACCCCCCCAGCGCCGACCCCCGTTATCCCCTTGCCAGCACTCCCCAGCGCTGACCCCTGTTATCCCCTCCCCAGCACCCCCTCCCCAGCACCCTCCCCAGCGCCGACCCCCGTTATCCCCTCCCCAGCGCCGACCCCCGTTATCCCCACCCCCAGCGCCGACCCCCGTTATCCCCACCCCCAGCGCTGGCCCCCCGTTATCCCCTCCCCAGCACCCACTTCCCCACCCCCAGCGCTGGCCCCCCGTTATTCCCTCCCCCTAGCACCTCCTGCCCTGACCCCCCCCAGCGCTGAACCCCCGTTATCCCCTCCCCAGCACTGACCCCCCAGCACTGACTCCCCCCGCGCCGAACCCCCGTTATCCCCTCCCCAGCACTGACCCCCCAGCACTGACCCCCGTTATCTCTTCCCCCGGCCCCCCAGCACCCCCTGCCCTGACCCCCCCCAGCACTGACCCCCATTATCCCCTCCCCAGCACCCCCTGCCCCAACCCGCCCAGCGCTGACCCACCATTATCCTTTCCACTGATCCCCAGCACCTCCTGCCCCGACCCTCCCTAGTGCTGACCCACCGTTATCCCTTCCCCTTACCCCCAGCACCCTCTGCACTGACCCCCCAGCACTGAGCCCCGTTATCCCTTCTCCTGACCCCCCCCAGCAGCTCCTGCCCCGACACCCTGTTATCCCCTCCCTCTGACCCCTCAGCACCTCCTGCCCCGACACCCCCGGCACTGGAGAGACGGGGAATGTTGGACACAAATGTGAGATATTTAGAGATCGGAAGAAAACTGTTAATTAGAGATGAATTCAAGTTTGGGGGAGTCCATGGAGGAGCATGAAGACTCACCGGGAGGTTTGGATCTGAATTCTAATGGATAGGAAGGCAGTGAAAATTTTTGAGCTTGGGAGTGATATGCGCCTTGTTTCCAGATACAAATGGCTGGATTAGGCATTGCATTTCACGCAGGCTTCATTCACGCTGCAGTAGGCAGGCAAGATTGCAGCACGTGTTGGGATGCTCGAGCTAGCTTTGCTCAAGCCAGTTTACTCAAAATAGTGGTGTAGCTGAGGCAGCATGGGCTAGCTGCCTGCATATGATCCTGCCTGGCGGCTACACGGCTGTTTTCAAAGCTAGCTTGGCTATGCCTATGCATGCTGCAGTCGCGCCTCCTGGTTGCAATGTAGACATACCCACAGAGTGGGCAATCTCCAGATTGGGATTTGAAGACACAATAAATAGGGGTTAAAGACTCCTGAAAGTCTGTGTCTTATTAACATTTTGCTCCAGGGCTGGTATCGGTCTTAACATGGTCTCTGCTGGTAGTGTTGTGCCAATTGGAAGGGTATTCGCTCACATGTTCAATGCTGGCTGTCAATTGGCTTGCAAACCAAAAGCTTTCAATTTAGCCTTATGTATCCACTGCTCCTAATGAGGAGTGACCGGAGCTCTCCACCTGTGTGTTGCACATAAACATAGGGTCTATAATAATTTTGGAAACAGAACAAAGCCGTGCAATAGATTAGCATTGCAGGTGCAATACACAGTACATGTCAACTCGTTTGAGTTAGAAGTGCATTTTTATTTGTAAGCTCCTTGGAGAAATTATTGGCCTCTGCCTAAAATTGTCATCGTTGGGTAAAACTTGAAAAAGTGTCATTCTAAAATGAAGATTAAATTATTTCTCATCTGCCATCCTCCCAGGAAAAGGAGCTATGTCAACATTTCACGTGATTGTTTTCAACCCGCGTTTCTCAAAAACATTAATATTAAAAACACAGGAAGAGATTACAAGAAGAGGAGGTGATGGCACTATTGTGAATTATAGTGCTGGAGGGTGTTTGGTGCTGTCACAGTTTTGAGCTGACCACCAAATTCACACCAAAGGGAATCGAAGAGTTGAGCTATGCACTGGGACACTCAATAAGAAGAACCGAGATATGAGCTGGGGAGTATTACAGAGAGGATGGAGTTTTGTATGTGGATGACTTTCCTTTCCTTTCCTTAGTTTTTAAAAAATGCTTAGAGGATATTTTCTAAGGTACAAGCAGGAGTTAAGCATCCACCTTCCATGGAAAGTTAATGGGAGTTAGGTGCCCAGTCCCCATTTTATGCTTTTGAAAATCTCCACCTTTATTGATAAGGTGACAGGAGTATCACAAGAAAATTTGCCATCTGTGATTTCAGAATCTCTCTCTCACAATAAGATGGAAAACGATATAAATCCTGCCTTGGGCGTTTTGACAACCTTGGAATCTTGTATCTTTTTGAGAATACTCCCCTCCCTTGGCTGTAGGCAGTTCTCCCCTTTGGGTATGTAGCTGGGAGAGCGCCTCCCGGCTGAGCTAGTGTGCTAAAAATAGCAGTGTGAATTTTTTGCACTGGCAGCAATTCTGGGTAGCTACCTGCGTCCAAATCCTCCCGACCCTGTGGGTACGAGCTGGGGTGGCTAGCTGTCCATCCTGCTACCTTTAGCATGGTAACTCAAGCAGAGCTTGGCTGGCAGGCACATTTCCAGCTACAGTGTAGGGACACTTGTCACTGACCCAGGTAGTCACAGGTGTGCATAGGGCTAGGAGTGCTAGCTGGTTTCATTTCCCCCAGAAAGTACAGCCAATTAAGCATGGTGAGCAAGAAACCATGAGAAATGGTATTGTAGATATTTATATGCCAAAGACACAACTGACGTCTGGGTCTTTAACAAAGGATAGCAGCATTTTGCTTCGCTTGTGTATAGGCTATGGGGGAATTTAGCAGATGGCTGGAGCAGCTGGTGTGGGCAAAGGGAGCTGGATGATGGACGCTCAGAAAGAGCTTTGAAGCACTTGTGTGTGTACAGTATGTAGGCAGACAGTAAATAAGGAGGGTTCTTGAATTCTTTCCACTGTCTTGTAGAAAGTGATGTTTAAAATATGTTGTAGTCAATATGAAATATTTCCTAAAAATGTCCCACTTGGATATACTGGCTTGTGGGTTTTTTCAGTTGCAGATAAGTTGTTTCGGTCAGCTAGGATATGCTCTGGATGTGTAGCATAGTCAGAAAATGGCATGTTTTCAAAGGATTGCTCGTTGAAGATATAGTCTTAAGAATCTAGGTATCTGCATCAAATGGATACAGCTAGAATGGTCAGCAGCAAGGCATTGTCTGCAATGACTAGTTGACTAGGAAATCTGCAAAGATCGTTACATGGGTAGTTTTATCATCTCATTTTCTCAGTTCTGAGCCTTCCAGCCTTTCAGTGGAAGCCATAACTCTCTATCCCAAACGTTTTACAGAGCCAAAGAACTGAGTGACAGAAATACTCATAGAGGGAGAGAGAAACAAAGAGACAAAGGAAAAAGTTGAAGTTTTCTACTGAGATTTAAAATAGGGTGGAAAATTGATAAGGTGTGTGTGGGTGGGGGGTGGGAGAGGATGTTGATAATGGCAGGAGTTGTAGAAGAGAAGGCTACTTGTGCCAGCAGTGATCAGATTAGTTGAAAGGCAGAGAGGAGGCTGATGCTAGATTAGTGGTCGAAGTCTGTGAGGTCTGCTGGAGCAAGTTCGTGGAGGGTTTTACAAACAAGGAGGCCAATTTTGAACTGTGTCATGAACCTATGGAGTTATTCAGGGTTGAGGATGATGTGATTGTATTGGTTGTAAGAAGGCAGGCTGCAGAATATTGCATTTTCTGGAGTTGGGGGAGCTGGGACAAAGAAAAGCCATTGAGAAGGTCATTGCAAGAATGAAGTTGAGAAGATACTTAAGGCTTGTCTACTCTACAGTGGCATCACTGGTGCTGTAGCTAGACTGCTGCAATCCTGGAGCACAGATGTACGCTGTGGTGACAGAAGGGTTTTTTCCGTCCCTGTAGTAACTCCACCTCCTTGAGCAATAGTAGCTAGGTCGACAGAAGAATTCTTCCGCATCTACACTGGGGGTTTAGGTCAGTAGAACTGCAGAGCTCAGGGGTGTCAGTGCTGTAGCTATGTCAACTTAAGTTTTAAGTGTAGATCAGGCTTAAGATCTGGATGAGGATTCATCAGAGGTAGGATTGGGGCAGTGGCAGGCAGAGGCAGTGTTTCAGAGGTGTGATGGAGAGATACCCAGATATGGATAAGGAAGGAGAAAAAAAGAGCAGAATCAAGTCTGACCGTTATGTAGCAGCAGATACATGTGATTTTTAGTATCTTGGATGCTAATTACTAGTATTATAATCCGTTTATATTGAAGTAGTGCTCAGAGGCCCAGTAATGGATCAGGATCCCATAATTAAAAGATAAAATTTGTCTTATTTCTGGAGATCAGTATTGCCCAGTGAAAAGAAAGTTGCTTGTGTTCTTTGTCTGAAATTTTATTTGCCTGTCTGTGTTTCCAGCCCCACTTCATTTATGAATGGTGCTGAGCTAATTCCTTAATAGCTGCACACACATTTGGTGTGTCTTTGAAAATGCTTGGCAGGCCTTGTTCGTTCTGCTGTAAGTGGTGTGGTGCAACTCCCGTGAATGTCTGTGCCAAATTCAGTAGCGACATTTGTTGGGTGGAAAATGGATGTAAGTGGCAAAGTAGGGTACCTGGTGCTGAACAGGCAAAGGGAGTGTAACTTACAAACCAAGAGAGGGTTGTGGGGAAAAAAGCAGCCAATAGGTGGAAGTAAGCAACTGCTAGTTGCATTTCCTGCTGACGTACATCTCATTTTGCTCACCCAGTGAGTTTTGGATTAGTCTGTTTACACCTACGTTCTAATTTACCCCCAAAGTGTGTGTTATTTGTCAGGTCCCCGCTGGATTTGGTCCTGGGTCTCCACTGGATTTGTCCATGCAATGTGTTACATAAACTTACACTTATAAATTGTTGCTTTAATTTATGTTTTTCTTAACTTTTTAGAAAGATTAATAGAGAGATGATAAAAATCTAGCTCTCTGTCTTTCTTTTCTCTGCCAATCTCTTTGATTGTATTCTTGTCAGGTGAAACATGGCACAGTTTCCACGGAACTCTAGGTGACTTCTTGACAGCCGGGTTACCATGACACTCAGCAGAGGACTGTGGGAATAAAGTGGGAATCCCTCCCCGCCCTCAAAAACCACCTAATGGCCTCAACTGGGTAAGAATCAAGCGGGACTAAAGAGTTACAAACTTTCTTCTGTCCTCACGGATTATCGCAAAGGCACTGCACTAGGGCTAGGTCTACATCAGCGTTTCTCAACCTGGGGGTCGAGACCCAAAATTGAGTCGCCAGAATGTTTCAAAGGGTTGCGTGGCAGCTCCTTTGGTTCCTGTCCCACAGGTCTGGCTGGGCTTGCCTCCCTGCTCCAGACACTACAGCCACTCAGGGTTGGCCCAGCCATTATGATGACGGGAGTCTGGATAGGACAAATTTGAGTGAGTGGCACAGCAACCCCATGAGTCAGGTCACAACTCCGCTCACACAAATTTGGTCAAGTCAGGGGGGCGGGGCCAAACCTGAGTGGCGCTGCAACCCTGGAGGTTGTAATATCCGGAGCTGAGAACCAAGCCCAGCTAGCCCCACAGCACAGCAGCTGCAGGAGCCGTCGCTGTGGGGTGAGTGCTGGGCAGGACCTGACCGAAACCCCTCAGGGCCTCCACCCCAGGCTATTTACTGAGTCACAACAAGCCATAAACATTTACAAATTGGTCCTGAGCCCAAAATGGTTGAGAACCACTGGTCTACATTACAAACTCTTGCTGGCATGGCTTTGTTGGTCAGCGTTGTGATCTCTAGCCTAGACACAGTTATCGTGGCAAGATTGTGCTTTCGCTTGTACAAGCTGTTTCCACACAACGAGTGCTTTGCTGCTATACCCTCCAGGGAGAGCTATACTGGTGAAACACTCCTAGTGTGGAGCTGGCTAGTGCCTAAGGAATTCTTCCTCGTTGTGGTTAGTCATAAGAAGGGTAGTTGGTGCCGAAACTCCAGAGTAACTTTGTTTTATGAACAGCTGCTGTAGCCCCATTGTGTCACATTCTTAGTTGCTCCATCGGTGCATAACTATGAAAATATTTTTCTATTAGGCCAAATATTTTTCTATTAGGTCCAGCTAGTTGCGTAGCTGAAGTCGAAGTATCTTAGTTTGACTTACCTGGTCGTCGACTCTGCTTACTCCTCCTGCCGAGGTGGAGTACAGGTGTCGATTCAGGGATTGATTTATCGCGTCTAGATGAGATGCGGTAAATCAATCCCCGATAGATCGATCCGGCGGGTAGTGAAGACGTACCCTTAGAAAAATCACCGGGTGATGCATATGTGCACTGTGTGGCCTGCGTGTGGCATTGCACCCTGGCATGCATACCCACTCCCCCCTTCATTGAAGGCATTTAACTTCCAGGACACTTACAGTGCTCCGCTGAGCCATCCCAGCCTTTGCTCCACCACTTCAAAAGCTTGGGTCATTGGTTGGGATGAAACGATAATTATGGATCAAAAACACAAATGAAATTGTGCCCTTATCCTCTGTTTTTTTTCCTCCCCCAACATCCCTCTAGGGCTCACCTGGTATGCTAACGTCATGGGGAGCTGCTATAGCTACCTGTGCAGAGACAGTGTCCCGAACAACCACCCCTCCAAATTTAAGGTAATACCCTTTATCCTAGAGGGAGAGCTCTGCAATTGACAGCAGCCACTGGGAATCAAGGCCTGCAAAGTACAATCCAAATGTCATGGAACCTACACATTAAAGCCCCTTCTCTTATGGGGGAATTCTTCTATATGGAATTCTTCTATATATCAGTGTTGCTGATTTTTAAGCAGGGAATCCCCTGCTTGCTGGTTCCGTCCTCTGTCGTGTAGAAGGATTTGCATTGGCATCGAGATTCAATCTCCCCGTGCCAGAGAAGAAACAGATGCAATGGGAAGGGAAAATTGGATGGCTCATGTGTTGTGCAACCTTTCAAATTGGGCCCAAGTGAGTGGGCATCAAAAGTTACCACCATATGGTAGCTATGTGGTGGCTTGTGTGAAATGAGTGAGTGCATTTCAGCCTAACTGGCCGTAAACAGGTCTCCAGGTTGTAAAAGCACCAGCACAACTGGCAGTGGTTGAACCATTTGACAGTCTTAGCAGAGAGGCCAAGAACTGGAGAGAGACTGAACTCTCCTCTTCCCTCTCAAGGGTGTCCTCCTCCCCGCCCCCCACCCCAATGCCTGTGTTGAGGCACATTAGCTGAGCTGACGGAGGGCTGCAGTCTTCAGGGCTGTCAAGGTGGCATCTTTCACCAGCAATGAATTCACACCCAAATGACCTCCCCCTATCATCCGAGAGCAAGGCGTGTTAATGAGTCAAGGGAGAGAGTGCTGGGGCTCCAGTAGCTTCCAGGCAAACTTACATCTGTCACATCTCCTTGTGTGAGCCTCCTGATGTGAGCTTTGGTGCCCCTGCAGGTAACAAACGTGGATGATGAGGGTAACGCTCTGGGATCTGGGATTATGGAGCTAACGCAGATGGAGCTCATCTTGCACACACACAAGCGCGATGCTGTCCGGTGGCCGTACCTTTGCCTGCGCCGCTATGGCTATGACTCCAACCTCTTCTCCTTCGAGAGCGGACGCCGCTGCCAGACCGGACAAGGTGTCATGTCTTTTGGGGGAACAAACCTGTCTAAAGCTTTCAGTTGCAGAGTGCTGTAACTGCTTGGTGCTGATTTCTCCCCTGCTTATCACGTCTCGGAAACCGGCTTTATACCCTGCTTCACGCACAAGCGATAGGACGCCCTTAGGGTACTGTAGTGTGTTTGCATGTGCATTTAATACTCCCAGTTAAGACATTAATGTTGGAAGCTTGTGTCTGAGGGCAGAGACATCATGTGCTATCACTCTTGTGGCCTATTGTGGCTCTCTTGTTTATGTTTATAGACTTAAAGTAACTAGGCTATTGAGAAACACATCTAGAATTGGTTCTCATTGTACCTTAAGGTAAGCAGTTTTGGAGTGGGGTTTCAATTGGATCAGAGACCATTAAAGAAAACCCAGGAAGAAGTTAATGATTCTGTAGGCTTACTCCTCCTCAGTGCCGACGCAGAAGTCAGGCTTGACAAAGCCCTGGCTGGGATGATTTAGTTGGGGATTGATCCTGCTTTGAGCAGGGGGTTGGACTAGATGACCTCCTGAGGTCCCTTCCAACCCTGATATTCTGTGATTCTATGAGGTGCTAGAAATGCCACCTTTCTATGGGATGTGAAACCAAGGTCCCACAAGGTGCTTTTTGCAAGGGTGAGGCTGTTGGCTCTGGTTTCCTAGCATATTTCAACTTCAGATATTTGCTTTTGCATGCATGTCATCATCTATGTCCTCTGTACTACTGTCTGCCAAGCCTCTGCTCTGTCTTCATTTAGGTCCCTTCTAAAAGGCTTGCTTGTTGCACAATGACCCAAAAAAGTGAGTCAATGTTAGTTTTTAAAAAAATCCTGTCCTCTGTTCTGGTCTTTCCAGTGTATTCTGTCTTCTCTATCTGCCTTGTTTAGCAGTACTGCTACTTTGACTGCTTTTTATCCATTGATCCCGCAGCACTTTGCCAGGTGGGAGGAGGGTAGTTCCAAAAGTGCCCCATTTTTTACATGTGGGGAAATTGAGGCATAGAGATGGCATGACTCACCCAAGAACACACCATTCAGTCAGCGGCAGAGCTGGGAATAGAGCCTTCTGTTTTCTGATTCCCACTATACCATGCTGCCTGTTAAACTGTAAGTTTCTTGGCATAAGGGCTATCTGTATATTACTTGTAAAGATATGAGCATATTCTTGGCACACAGCAAAAGAAAAAAAAATCCGGTTATGTCCCCCAATTAGCATAATGTGTGTGGAAAAGTCCTCCGATATCTGAATAAAGTCCACGTCACTGTTCTGCGTCTGTTTATAAAGTACTGTGTGCGTTTACAATGCTGTGTGCTACTCTTTTATAATATTTATATAAACAGGATTTGCCTTTAGTGGAATTGCATGCTTATTGGTTGTCAGCAGGGTGGGACCTGTGTCTTTTTGTGTGTGTCTACTTTCCCTTTTGCAGGATTCCGATCAGTCGTTGGAATGCTGTTACATTTACTCGGGTTTTCTACGGAGCTCTAGATAGCACAGCTAGGGTAGAGACATTCACTCTTCACCTACAAAGAGAGCTTTCAGAGGGCACAGGCTAAGTCATCCATGTCCTCTATATGCAAAGATAAATTGTATGGAAGCCATACTGTTTTGATCCGCGTACATTTCCTCTGGTTCTTTTCCTGCTCATAGGAGACTTTTGCACTTAATTGATTTTGTTTGGATCATTCCTCCCTAGACCCAGTGAATAAGACGGCTGCATATATTTTCTGGCAAGAATATTTTTTCAAATTTTTCTTCAGAGTAGCAGCAGTTGTTGCCATGCTGTTGTCCTTGTTGCTATGGCTTTTGTGCATTCATGTGTGTGCGCACCAGCATGTGATTGGTTAGTTCTGCGCATGCTGGCTATTGGTCAAACTATTTATCTGGGGAGCCACCGTGTCATCTGATACATTTTAAAAGTGGGGTGCAGTTGCCTATCTCTTCCACCTACATTCCAGGTGCCCAATCCAGTTCCCATTAGACTTCATTGACAGTGGGAGTTGGATCAGGCCCCAGGTAAAATGAAAAGAATGGAAATTACAGGTGAAGAGCCTCATCTGTGACCCAGTATACCATTCTTATCTCCAGATGAGTTAACTAATGTGAAGGTGGCATTAGATGCACCAATTAATTGATCAGTAGCAACTGTGGTGTTATGTTTCTAGTGATGTAACAACAGGATACACTATACAGAAATATCACCTCAGGGGGTGTTTTAATATTGACAATATCTTACAAAATATTTCCTTGTAAATCATAAATTTGTGTGTAGAGAAATACAGGACTTGCCCAACAAGGTCAGAGGAGTTGTCAATTTAATTTAGTATTCTGTTTGAAATATTGGCTCCCACCATGAGCTTTAGAGGAAAATTGAAGAAGCTTCATGACGAGCAATTGTGTAACAACCGGTTTATAGAGGAAATTTCTTCCTAACCCCGGACATTTAGTATTTGGTTTGTACCCTGAAGCATGAGGGTTTATCCCTCTTACATATTTGTGTACTATCTAATGGAAGGGTGAATGTTCTCATTACCTATATAATGTCTAATCTCTTTTTGAATCCTGCCAAGCTTGCGACCTTATCCTGTGACAGTGAGTTCCCCAGGTTAATTGTGTTGTGTTAAACAGAAACCTTTTTCAATCAGATTTTAGGTTTTGTTGCTTTCCAAGGATGAGACTACATTCTGATTAAACTAAGATTGTACTTCTCTCTCCCCACCCCCCTTCTTTGTATATGCACAGGGATATTTGCCTTCAAGTGTTCAAGGGCGGAGGAGATCTTTAACCTGCTGCAGGACCTGATGCAGTGTAATAGTATCAATGTGGTGGAGGAGCCAGTCATCATGACTAGGGGCGGTCACTCCTCTGAGCTGGAGCTATCCCGGACACCCCAGACACCCAACAGTAAGGCTTCCAGAGTGCTAGGTCCAGGGGAATGGAGGGGTAGAGGAAGTTTCTCCAAGTTTATCTCTGTGTTGGGTGCTGGTCTTCAAGCCCAGGCTACGTTCCCCTAAGCAGCTGGTGTGATCTGTCTGGCCTCTGAGCTGGGTCCTCGAGTCCACGTATGTTCTGTGCAGCATGCTTAAAGCCCCACTCGTTTGCAGATGTGATACCTTGTTCCCAAGGAAATGGGAACAAAAACTGCAAATATCAAGCTTGTTCTCTGACTCCAGTCGGATTCCAGGAGGAGCCCTGCCAAGTGGCCTCTTTAGGGAACAGAGGGCTCCTGAGGGGAACCTCAACTAGAAGAATGTGTGTTTGTTTCCCACTTTCATAGGCGTGACTTAAGTGCTGGTAAATTTAACCCAGGGGACCTAGCCTGTATATTTACAACAGGTGTACACATGGTAGGAGCCTTCTCCAGCCAAGCAGGCTCTGCCTTTCCAGCATGCCTGTTTAATAAGGCCCTTTGAGAAGCTGTCCCATGGTGCAGATGCAGCTGCATCTGTACGCAGGGCCAGTGTGATACTCTGCCTCTAAAGCACGTTCTCTGAATTCTCCCTCCAGCTCTGGGATACACTGTTCCAGGGTTCCCCAACGGATTCCACAGCTTCCCTGGGGAAGCCCCATCCTACTCCACAGCCCGACACCCTTCCATGAACAGCTTGAGACACTCCTCTATTGGGGAGGACTCCACACATGGCCTCATTGGGCCGGATGAGCAGGTAAGCCCAGGTCTCCCGATCTCCATTGCTGCAGGGAACTCGTAGCATGTCCGCCCCTTCTCTTCTAGGATTCTTGTGGGGTGCCAGGCTCAAACATCTGCTCGATGCTAAGGAAGCCCAGGGACCCTCTTACCTTGTCAGTTGCTCGTTCTTGGCTGTTTTACTTAGTTTCACTGTTGCAAATTTGCACCCCCGTGACTACTGGCTAAAACAGCTGCTCTTATTGAGAGCTGGGTGTAGCTTCCCCGGTCGATCAGTAATGATCTGCCCCTTGTTTGACAGCAGCGTGCAATTCCCTCCTGAGCCTGTATGTGCTGCTTCCACGTCTCTGCCAGCCCCAAGCTAAACGCTAGGCTGGATACCGAAACTCAGATTCTTGCATGGTGGTGTGCTACCACTACACTGCTGGGGCAGCTGATCTTCGTTCTCTGCGTTTAGGCTCATGGATTTATCCTACCAGCTCAGTCCATTAGACCCAGTGTCTTGTCGCCATCATTGTCTGATAGCTGCTGCTTCAGAGTCACACAAACCTAGGCAGGTGTGGGCTCCTTCCTCATGTCATTGCTGTGTCCTAGGATACTTTATATAGCCCGCTCAAGAAGATCCCTCCCCTTGGGTAGGTGGAAATTCACATGCTCCACATCAGAGTTTGAACTCAACTTGAGACCTGTTTAAAAATGTATCCTCGATATTTTGTTTTAAACCATCTCATGTGCACAAGCTGCTCATGTTGAAAGGAGCCTGTGTGAGGGCAAGTCTGTGCTGCAAACTTTTGCCACCACGGCTGTGTCAGTCGGGGTGTGGTGACGCGTGATCCGTGGCGGACAAAGCTGTACTGGCAGAAGCCCCTACTCTAGATGTAGTTGTATTGGGAAAACTGCAATTTTGCTGGTATAGCTCATTTTGGCGGGGCGGGCGGGGGGCGGGGCTAGAATAAGCTTTACTGGCAAAAGCACAGTTTTGCTGGTGTAAGCTACATCTACACTAGGAGCGCTTTGGTGGTGTAATATACCAGCATAACTATACCAGCAAAGCACTTCTAGCGTAGATCTGGCCTCTGACCCTGGAGAGCCACACGTCGCTCCCTGATGAATAGTGGCTCTGATCGTAAGGGAGAAGCTGGGGACTTATGGGAGCGAGGAGCAGAACTGAATCAGGCCAGACTAACGGGGAAGCTTTAGAGCCATATTATTTCCCCTTTATAACTGCAGTTCTTCAGGGCAGTTTCTAGATGAGCAGTATGAGGGGGAACACAATTGAAATCTGATAAGTTGCTGCTCATCCTGCCCCTTAGAAACTAAATTCACATCCATGAGAGAAAACAAAACTCAGTCCTGTCTCCAGGTGCTGGGTGTTCGGTTTGCAACAGTTGATGTGTAAACATAATTTTATCAAAGCTGCATCCCTTTCAGTCAAGTTTCACTCCCCACTTTCTCGGCACACTGCCCCTCCAAGTTTTTTCAAGACTCCTCCTCGCCCCCCCGCCCCGCCAGTTTATCAGCTGCCAGACCCCTCAGTCTCCTCACTCACATTATCAGCTGTATTTACACTCAATCCCACCTCCACCCCCTGTATTTTTGGCTCTGATCTCTTCCTATCATTGTCGCCCTCCCCAGCATCACCCTCTGCCTCTAAAATGCATCTTCTCTCCCTGCAGTCCCACACCTATGTGAACACAACCAATGGTGAGGAGGAGATAAGAGGCCGGCACTGCATGCATTCGCTGCCTGAAGTCCACCCTCCTTTCCTGCATGGGAACCACAGCTGCTCTCTGGAGGACCGAAACCCCCAGGTCTTCCTGCAGCCAGGGGAGGTGAAGTTTGTGCTGGGCCCTGCCCCAGTTCACAGGCACATGGTGAAACGTGACAGCTCCTGCCGTTACCATCGGGAGTGCGGTGGACACATCTGCGCCCCTAACAACAACAACGAGTGCAAGGATGAGTGCCTCGTGCCCAGGTGTGTGTACGAGAATGTGAACGGCCTGCTGCCTGCTGGGGGCGCGTCTCTCCGGCGTGGCGGGCGCTTGAAACTCACCCGGGAGGACCAGGGCTTAAACAGCTGCTCTCACCGCAGGACGCCCCTGCTGCACTACGAGAACCTGCCTTCCTTGCCTCCTGTGTGGGAGTGCCAGCCGCTGCAGCAGGACGAGGACTCTGGGGATGTGCTGACTCCTTCTCCGAATGGCTACCCCGAGCCAGACGAAGACGACCCCCTGCAAAACTACGTGAACTCGGAAAACGCTGCCCTGCGCAGCGGCCTGCGTCGGGATGGCTTCTTGCAGCACCGCCACAACTGCACGCCCAGCGTCTTCAGCTTCGACTTCCGCCAGCCTGGCCCGGAGCAACAGCGGCAGCTCAACTACATCCAGGTAGAGCTGGAGGCTGACCCCCACAGGGGGCGCCAGAGCCACCAGGTGCCCTGTGCCCCGCTTTCTGCCACCCATCCGGCCAGCAGGGTGGACTCCTACGCGGTCATTGACCTTAAAAAGACAGCAGCCATGTCCAACTTGCAGAGAGCGCTGCCCAGAGACGATGGGACTTCAAGGAAAACTCGGCATAACAGCACCGACTTGCCTGTGTAAGGGAAACACTGAGTGCAAGCGCTGCATTGTGGCTTTCGTACCTGCCTTTCAGTGTATCGTGTAGCGTGACTTTTGTTCTCTATTGCCCTGATGCCCCATTAACCTTATTGCTCAATACAGCGTCCTGGGATAGCTCCATCACGCAGACTTTACAAATGTCTGCCTGCCTCTCCCCGTCTCTCCGTTCCTCCTGTGTCTTTTGTTTTCAAAGCCTTGCAGAGCAGCAGAAAACGTTTTATTTATTTATTTATTTATTTATTTATTTATTTATTTTAGTTATTTTGTGGGGGGCCAGCATTCGAAATGGCACCAAGCAGAGTATAAACGTGAACAGGTCATTCATGGACCAGGGTCAATCCCCCTGCTTTCATGGCCTCCATGTCAGCAGCCGGTGCAGAGACCGCAGAGGGGTGGAGAGCGTATTGGGAGCGTTTTAAAAAAAAAACCATAGGAGCAGGGGGAAAGACGGGGAATGCAAGTGGAGTTTGAGGTTTGGGATGAGGGAGCCCTTGGTGTGTACGTCTCTGTCTGTCTTTTTTTGTAGATATTCAGAAATGTTTTCAAGCTGCCCGTTTATTTGTTTTATTTTTCTATCTATTTATTTTATTTTGTGAACGTTCTTTTGCATCAAAGTTAAAAGTGCCAAGCCAGTGGCATCATGCAATGGATCTGCTTGGTGTTCAACTCCTTTTTTGGGGCGGGGGCGGGGGAGATATGGTGAAAAGAGTGATGTATTACATCCAGATGCTTTGTGGAACACAAATGGGAAAAGAGTAGCTGTGACTCAAAGCTCAGTTACCTGGAATGCACTGGTGGGAGTGAGTGCAGAACACATGGAAGTGTGAGCATAACTGCGAGGCAACCAAGCTTGGAGTCCTATCTAAGGAGCATTGCCTGCTCCCACACCACCTCGCTGAGTCCATGTGAAATAATTGACTAGTGTTTTGGCTAAATGCATGGCTCGTTTCCTTGTATTGTAGGCTCAAAGTACTAAACTGAGCTTTACTATAACTCCATTGGCTTTGAGTGGTTGTAACCAGTTACCCCAGGGCTGAATTTGATGTGAACCATCAGGCCCTTCTGTAAAAAAAACCAAACAAACTTGCGCATGACATTCTACTTCTCTTCCACTGTGGGATGGTCCAGTGATAACATTCTGTATATGGTTTCACTTGCTACAGGCCACACCAATCTCTGCAGCATGAGGCATTCATTGGTTCCACTTTGCTATTCCCTCTCATTTCTGAGAGACATAAAAGAGCTCTTGGAATTATATTAACTTCTGCCTTATCGCTTTGAAACTTCCTCACCCTCTTCCACAGGATCTGAATCATGCCATCCAATTTTCTGAAAGCTCTCTCGGGGTTGGCAAACAGAGCCATCCAAACCTTCCTATGATGTCTTTGCCATTGGTATGTTAGCAGACTAGAGTTGGTGAAAAGGAAAAGCGGGATCATCTGCTCATATCTCAGCCCTGGAGGTCACAAACATAATCTGTCGATTACTGAGATTCTTTCCAGCGCTAACAGACCCAGCTTCTTTTTGGTGCTGAGGTGCTGCCTTGAAAAGTGAGCCTTCTAGGAGCAATGGCAAGGTATGTAGCCACAGTGCTACAAATAAGTAAAACTGATGGATATCCACATAATCTCTTTACTCTCAGGTCAGGAACTCCCTATCATTTGTAGTGTTATGATTCTTCTCAATGGCTTGGTGTCTGCATTACAAATAGCAAACACACCACCACCACTTTCAGAAGTGAGTGAGTTTTGGCAAGCCTTTGACCTCTTGTCTTCCATGCTTCCCTCCATCTCTTTTTTTTGTTCTATAACAGAAGCTAATTATTTTTAATATATGAACTGACTTTATTTATAGGGAAACTGTCAAGTAGTTTATGCCCCAAACTTAATTTTCATTAGGGGTGAGGAAGAATTTTTTTTTAAGTAACTGTATAAAAATATTTTCATGAAAAATCTCAATTAAGAGGCTTTTTTTAAAGGTTTAAATATCACCCTCCACTGCAGCTTTTGCATCTCAGACATTACAGCGCTGGAGAATGCCTGAGAATCTTTAGCTGAAACTGACTAACTGCTGAATTTAAATTGACTTGTCTAGTTTTGCTCACCCAGCTGAGAGATGTGCAAAACATCCAGGCAAAAAAAAAAATTATTTGTAAAACAAGTCAGGATATAGGTTTTGTTAAATGTGTGCTTGATCTTGACAGAATGTCTTTAAATGTCACAATACGAATGTGTTAGAATTACATGGCAGCGGATGCTGCAGATGCACTCATGGACCCCTTCACGGTCAAATCTTGGAGCATGAATTTCATCCCACTTTGACCATGCCAAGTTTTATCTGTCTTCATGTAGGCCCTGGTCCAAAGTCCACCAAAGTCAATGGAAAAACTCCCACTGTCTTTGGTGGGCTTTGAATTGCCCTTTTATGGGCAAATGTTACCTGTTACAGTGCTTTATTGGACCAATCCAGCACTCACTGAAGCCTGCTGAGACCTTCCATTCCATTCACTTGCAGCCCGGATCAGAGTCTGTTCTCGGAATTCGTTGCTAGCATTTGGCATGATGAACTATCTAGCTTAGTGTTGTTATGATTAGGTATGTAGGGAGCCTGGCACACATCCACAGCAGTAAATCTAGTCCTCTAATACCTTGATCACTTCCTCATTGGTCTGTAGCAAATGTATTGATCTAACAGGTTTATTCAGTTAATGGAGAGGATAAAACGTTTTTATTTCACCACATCTAACGTGGATTTTAAAAAGTGATTAGCGGGGCTGTGTACAAATAATGTTGATCACAAATGACCACGAAGTAGAAAGTGGTTGCCTGCTGCTAGATGAGTGCTCTTAACATCGGGATAAAAGAAACAGCATGTTCTCTGACTTCCCTCTGTCCTGGATTTTGCTTAGCCTGCGTGAACTGCAGACTTTCAGGCCTTGTCCACATTACTGTTGTGCTAACAAGCATCTTTAGCAGGGCCCTATCTCTCTCTCTATCACAATTCCTCTGATCAGCAATAGTTTTCTGAGAACTAGGTTGGTTAGTTCATGCTCAGATGCACCCACAGGATACCCCAGCTGACTAGCTCTCCGTTGTTGTATGTAGCATGATTTTATAACATAGTTCTCGGACATTGCGTCCATCTACACCATGACAGTATTAGGGGATCTGGTTACAACATGCCTGTCGCCCATGCAGTTAGAGCAGAGTTGGTCTTGTAATGCAGATGGGAAATGTCTGAGGCTTTAGCCTGTGTCTGATGCCCTGTTTACAGCTGTATTTGTAGTGCAGGTGAAATGGAAAAGTCGCTGTCCACGTTGGCCTAGGAAACAGTCCTAGCAACACCCACGTTGAAGAGGAGCTCTTACTAGCATGGTGTAAGTCATACTGTGGACAGTCTCAGCACCTTTGAGAGTAAGGGGGAGAGAGGAAAAACCAGTATGTTACAGGAGCCATCATCCCTGTTGAATTGTGGTAGCTCCACTCTGTTGTGAAGTTTCCTGTATTTGTTGGTGACTCTGATAAGATTTAGAAAGTGTGCCTCTCTTTAAGAACATATAATATATTAAAATTGGGAGTGGCTGGTGGTGGCAATCCTAGGACTTCAGGATCATCTCCTGATGGAGATGAAAGGCTAAGAGGGAAGGGTGAGAAGGATTGAGATAAGAAAGAAGATCCTGTAAGCTATTTGTCATGCACTCACTCATTTGGCAGATGTGATCTGGTGCTAAGGCACTTATAAGGCTTGTGCCATTTTCTTTCTTTCAGTAAATCATGGGAAGTGACCTCAGGTGATGTGGGGCCTAAGCCTATGAATCACTGAGCATCCTCCTCTCCCACTGAGTCTCATTGCTTCGCAGGATCAGGGCCTAGGAGGTTTAACAGCAAAGCTAATCTAGTCCCAGACAAAAAGGTAAATTTCCTCATTCTGCCCCATGTGGGCCTGCTACTTGCTATTGGCTAGAACTACCTCAAGATCACAAAGGACTCTTGACACTACGGCAATAGCAGAAAAGGACTCCTTGACCATTGGACCAAATTCCTCCTGGTTGCAGCCTCTTTAGCTTTGGTAGGGTTACACCCAAGATCAGTATGGTTCCTGGCATTGGAATAAGATATCTCAGACCCTGTCCTTTCCCATGGAAAGGGGAGGGGCCTTTCATTGCCTTTTGACAGAAACATTGGGTTCCTTTAAGTGTACACAAAGCCACTCATCTGTACAGGTAAAACTGTATCTGAGTACAGATCTGTACAGTTTACCTGTCTTGGGAAAAGTCAAATCAGGTGTAATGTAATAGGTGAGGCCTGGGGCCATGTTGTAGAGTTTGCTGTCATAGTGTTCTCTCTCTAGAGTGGGGGAGTTGTGGGGAACAGCCAGTATACCTGAATGAGTATTTCCAAAACTCTAAATGAGCCAAGAGGCTGGAATCAATCAGACTGGTTTCTTCAAGGCGCTGTTTGTTAACAACACGGCTCTGTGGGGCTTCCCCCCAGTGCACCCACACAGGCTGAAGCCCCTAATATGCCCCGGTCTGGAATGCCATTCAGATAGTCTAGTGTCACCGACTTCCTGGATGACCCTGGGCAAGTCACGCTACCCTGTGCCTCAGTTTCCCATCTGTGAAGGGGGATAATACTTCCCTATCTCACAGGGGTGTTGTAAGGCACTTGTGATTGGGGTACTGTGGCGATGAAGGCCATATAAGTACATAAAGATTCTGACACTTTGAGTTGGTTGCCTTATCAAAGCTATAATCCAGTTTATAGTGGTTGATAATGGATGATGCACCTCCTAAGTGCGGGAGATGAAGTAGCTAGAAGTTCTCTCATCACTGAGGTTAGAAAAGAAGCCTCTGATTCCACCCTGGGTGGTTCTGATTTAGTACATTTGTGGTTTGATTTGGAGTTTGATTTTACAAATTGCAGTCTGGCTGTGTCTTGATTTACTGTCTCTCGAATTCTCCATTCCTTATGGCATCCCTGTGTAAGAGGAGTGCAATGTTTGACTCAGCAGGCTTTGTTCATGAGAAGCTGCCGATCTCATGAAGAGGTTCAAGAGAGAAGTGCCAGGGACAGATTGGCTCTAGGGGATGGCTGAGTAGAATTGAATTTACAATTTAATGCTCATTGGAACCATGTCTCCATAGCACAGAAGGTCAAGTTCAGCTTTTGAGCTGGGTGGGAAGACTTCCGGGGATGGAGAGAGAATCTGTGCAGGCAAAGTGGGAGAACCAGTTGGCCACACTGTGAATGGATAAAGGCTTCTTAAGGCAGTTAGTCATCTCATGGGCTTGGGGGAGACACAGCCATGGTCACCTGACTTGAGTTAGCCAGGAATGTATTAGACCAATAGCTCCACTGCTCTTTCATTCTCTGGCAGCTTCATAAGGGTGAGATCTCCTTCCGTGGACAAGGTCCTTTCCCAGTCTCCATCCTGTTGCCTCATTTTTGACAGCCAGGAGAACACTTCACGGAGCACAGTGTGAGCTCTGCTGCATGAGAGCTTCTGGGATCAGAAACAGAAGGGAAGCCCCTGCTGATGAGGTTTCCATGTTAATAAGTGTGGTGTGGTGTTATCCAGCCTCATAGCTTCCTCTAGTGGTCCGATGTGGGACATTCTCAGGTAGAAGATGGGAGTTTTCAGTGGCAGGTTGAACAGGCTTGGACCTTTTTTATTTGACTTTTTCTCACCATCAAGTTCCTTGATCTGTTTGATTAGAAGTTGCTTTGGATAATGGATGGTAGGTAGCCTGTAATCCAGTGGTAATTCTGTTGGAATCTCTTATCCTATGATTCTCTTTTGGTCTGGAATTATTTATATTTATGGAGCACCATAGGTATTCCCGGCACTGTTACAGATCTAAAATAAGACACAGATCCCTGCCCTGAGGAGGTAATCTGTGGAGCAAATTCAGTCCTGCTGTAACTCCACTGACTTCAGTGGGGTCACACAGGAGATGAATTTGGCCCCAATTATCATTGTTAGAAACCTTCTAGTTCATGACAAGAAAACAGGACATCTCATTCCATAAGACTATATTTGCCTCCATATCGTGTTCTTTTAATGGTTGCCTTTCTTTTCCTTGCACATCTTGCCGTGAGCCTTGCAAGGAACAGATTATTGGACTATACAAATGCCTGTGCACCTGTATCTTGGATGTGGGTTAAATTAGGAACCATCATCCACATCCCAATGTCTCCACTCCGAACATGCTGTGACCACCTCAGCTAATACAATGTAGGCAAAAACCAGAATGTTTCATCTTTTGTAGTGGCCTTCATAAACCTTCTTGGTCTCAGAGTCAAAGGTGCTCTCCAAAGCATTATATATCTGGCTCATGGCACACCGCTGGACACAAGGAGCTCAGCATCGTAAACGGATGAGTACCTGCCCCAGAGACCTCGCATGTGCTAACACAAAAAGGAATTAGCCCCTGAACTGAATTGGCTCCATGATGAGGAGCACATCATCTCTTAAGGCTTGTCCTGTGGATGGAGGGCTTCCTCGGGGATCGTCCCTGCACTGATTTGTTCTGTGTGGGGCTGATAACATGGAAAAGACCATGTGTCCTCAGGAGGCTTTCGGCACGAGGAGATTTTCTTTAAGTTTTTGAGTAGCTTAACCTTTGAAGTGTTTTTTCTTTGGGTTTTGAAGTTACGCAGTTGGACTCCCTCTCCCTCGCCATCTATTTATGTGATTGCCAGGGAATAGGTCTCATCTTAAGGACCGTGTCTATTTCTAGCTTGTTTTATACAGTCTAGATGCCTACTTTTCTCTCTAGGAATGGAGAGGAACTGTAACGCCTTTGGTCTGAATGCTAGTAATAGTTACCTGCCTTACAAGGGTATTGTGAGGATTAATTGATGTTTACAAAGTGGTTTGAACACAAAAAAAATTACACAAATACGAAGTATTATTATGTAAGCCACTGTGTCCACTGGAAAAAATTCCCAGCTGTTGCTGTCTTTACCTCCAGTGGGAAGTGGCCGTCTAAATACCTCTAACCCTCAGAATCTTCCTCCTCCCACACTAGGAGGGGAATGTTTCTATACCTCTCACACCAGAGACCCCTGTGCCTCACACTAGGACAGGTGAGGGTATGTGTGTCTCGAGCAGTCAGTTGTTTGTTTATCCCTCTGTGTAGCGTGGCCCACTGGCTAGGCCTTAAGAGGCTTGGGTTCTATTCTCAGCTTTGCTGCTGGATGACAGTGGGCAAATCACGTCCCCTCCCCATGCCTCAGTTTCTCCATCTGTGAAATGAGCATAATGATAGTGATCTCCTTTGTAAAGCACTTCAAGATCTGTGGATTAAAAGTGATATACAAGAGCTAGGTATTATTAACATAAGGTCTCTTAGTCATCTCCGCAGCCACTTCCCATTTTCCATAGGCATGATGCTATCCAACCCCATCTGTCTTCACCCTTACCGTGCAGTATCATTCATCAATTGCTTAGTAGTAATCTCAGTTCACCTGTTATGGCACCCTTGCAGCCTGTCTGTCTGCAGAGTTTGTCTTTCCACCATGCTTGGCTCATCTGAAGCTGAGTGTTGTGTGTAGGTAGCTGAAGGGGAGTGGACTCCTGCTACCAAACAGGACCAAATGGGAAGAAGTTAAGGGATAGGGTAGGCTGGAGGTTGGGAAATGAAAGCCAGGCAGTGAGTGTGGGGAACACGCCGGTTCTAAAGAGGGGATCCTATTTGTTTCCTTCCTTTGTGTGTGTGACTAAAGTCAAAAGGCCCAGGCACATCTGTGTTAACCTCAAGCTCTTATCCTGTGTGATTCTCCTTATTGTTACTTGTACTGGTGTCTTTGATACTAAATATTTCTGACGTGGCGGAAAAGCAAAGGCACTTCAGGGCTCTGGTCACCAGGGATTCAAAGCTGCTCTGTCCATAGAGATTGGTCTTTCTGTGTAATTATTTCTATGGGTTATTACTATGGATATCCATTCAGTCCCTGTTTATATTTCATCCAGGTGTAACCTTCAAGGCAAAGAGCCTTAGTGCTGTGTGAGCTGAGGAGCGCTCCTGTCTTATTCTAATGTGCACTAAGAATGTATACAGAATAAATGGAATCTGACGACTATCTGGTGGAGGGTGTGGCTTGTTTGGTATTAAATAGAGAATTGTCCAGTTTAAAGATGAATTTTAGTTGCTCGTTTAAGTTGGAGACCCGGCGTGCTGGCCAGAATCAATCCTAGCGTAAGTAGGCGCTTTCCTTCATGCAACTCTGCCGGTGCTCCGAATCCTGACCTGCTATGCCAGTCTTGGCCTCCCCCCACGGGTCTGCCAACGCACCTCTATCCCAACCTCCTGTAGCCTCTGCTGTGTCAGTCCTGGACGCCACCTCTAGCTCTGCCGGTATCCGGCAATCCTGGCCTGCAGCACTACTTGCTATTCTATTCCTGATCTCGTGACCAGCTGTGCCAATGCCCCCTAGTCCTGACCTGCACTACGCTCTGTTTTACCAGTCCTGGGCTCCCCACAAACTGTTACCCCAATGCGCTTCGATTCTGACCACCTGCTGTTCCAGCCCTGTGCCTTTCCCGAGCAATGGAACATAAGCTTTTCCATGTGAGATCAGACCATTGCTCCATGTATCCTGTATCCTGCCTCCAGCAATGGCCTCTGCCTGGTTATTCGCTGTGTTGGGGGAGACTTTCAAAGGAAAAACGGAATTGAAGCACCTGCCTGCCATGTGTGCCCTTGAAAATCTCTCATTGTTTATAGAAGGTGCTTTGTGGAATATGAATGACTGTTCCTGCCCAAAAGAGCTTAAATCTAACCTGGATAATACAATACAGAGCCCACTGGTTCCAACAAAAGGAAGTGAAGGGGCATTGCAAGAGAGGTGTGTTCCAAGTTATTTGTGGGGAGCTCTTTGGCTAGTGGGATTTTAGGGGCTGTGCCAAGCACAAAGGGGCACCCTTGAGCAAAGCATAAAAAGGACAACGGGTGGAGATGGAGGAAGAGACTAGCTACAATCTATTTAGCTTTGAGCTATCCCTTAATAGAAGGCTCTTGTTTGAACTTATCAGCTGGTGAAATGTACCAGAATAGGTCAAACTGCAGGCAGTAGCAGCATTGCCAATCTCAAGCATTTGAAAATCACATCAGACCCCCCCAAAATCCTGAGATTGCTTAAAATCTTAAACTTTTAAAAAAATAACAAGTATTTGGGGGACTTTCTTTGTGCTTTCGGATGTGTGAGCCTTTAGGGGTTGTGCTTTCAGGGTTTCTCTGCAAACATGAGCGCTATAAATATATATTTTTAATGAAATCTGAGAGTCCCTTGATCTCAGTGGTGTGACCTTTAAGGAAACCACCAAATATCACAAGACTTGGGGACAGTTCCAGTTAGGGAAAATCATGCTTCTCTAATCTACTGGAATTTTTTGAGCTTGTTTGACCAACTAGTGAATAAGTAGGACTGGTTGATGGAACTTATCTGGGCTTTCAAAAAGCCTTTGGCAAAGTCCCTCACAAAGAAGTTCTTAAGAAAACTGAACGATCACAGGAGGGAGAGAGAAAATTCTTTCATGGATCAGAAACTGGCTAAGAGACAGAAAAGAAAGAGGAGTCAATGGCCAATTTTCAACCTGTCGAAAGATTAACACTGCAGTGTGCCGCAAAAGTCTACGCTAAGGCTAGTGTTTATTATATTAATGAGATGGGATGGGATGAACGAAGCAGTGGCAACATTTGCAGACACAATGATTATTTAGGTTAGTTAAGACCAGAGAAGTTGTCAAAGAACTAATGATGGCAGATAAAATTCAGCTTACTAGGTTTTAAAGTGATGGAAAAAGGCAAGGAAAAGACCCCGGTGTTACAGTGGACAACTTGATGAAAACCCTGGCTTGGTGTATAGTGGTGGGCAGAAAACGAAACAATGTGTTCTAAAGATAGAGATTGAAAATAGTGCTGTGGAGTTATGCCGATTTCTCAATTAACACTACACCCACACCTGGGATTCTGGCTGAGATTGTCAAAGCTGACTATGATTCATCCACCCCCCGCTCATTGAAATGAGTGCTGTGTAGCCAAATGGCCTAGATGGCTCTGAAGTTCACTGATTTGTTCCGTTCTGGTCTCTCCGTCTCCAAAAAGCATGTTAGCGGAAGGAGAGAGGGGCAGAGCTGGGTGATAGAATGAAGAGTCCTGGAAAGGCATCGGTGTGAAAAGAGAGCAGGGACTCTCTGTTTTGGAGAGGAGTTGGATAAAAGGGGTCATGAGAGAGGAATATGAAATAATGAATGCAATCGAGGCGTCGTCTCAGGTGGTCCTATGTACCCTAGTAACCTCTTTCTTAAGACAAAACCAAATCGATATCCAATGAAACTGAAAGGCAGTGCATTTTAGAACTGAGACGAAAATACATTTTTTACACCGTATGTAATTAAAGTATGGGTCTCTGCCACAAAAGATCGCTGAACCTAAAAAATCTGGTAGGATGTCAGATGAGTAGATATTTAAATCAATAATGAAACATCGATGTTTGGTTCAAACACGATAGAAAATGTATGAGGACTATAAACCTTCATGCTTCAGGGCATAGGTCAACCACTACTGCCTAGGGTCAGGAATAAAGTTTCTTTAGGAGCAGGTTACTCCATAATTGTCCACTATGATGTTCACTGCAGTATCCCATGAAGCATCTGCTAATGATGGCCACAGGATCCTGGACTTAGACAGATCATTGCTCTGAACCAGTGTAGCAATTCTTACATTTCTAGTGTTGGCAATAAATCAGCGGATAAATAAATAAATAAATTTAGCTGATACAACCAGGCACCTGGCCTCTTGCCCTCTTTTTATGAAGCTTGAAGGAGAAAGGAACATTCTGCAAGACCAAATCAGATCTGAGTATGTGTGTTGGGGGAACAGGGTTTATTCCATGCCCCTTTCCCACCCACGTTCTATTTGCTTTTCTGTAATTTTGGCCCATGGGGTGAGCAGTTTCCACTGTTTATCTAGGCCCTTGGTGATAAAGTTCCCCTTGAGTGAGCTGATCTTTATATTTGCCCTTTGTCAATGACAATCCAGAGACCAGGATATGGGCCACGTAGCACAGACCTCTGCTGAGAACAGTCACAATCTTTGGGGGTGGAGAGTAAGGGCTGCTGCTTGCACAGCTAAGCTTGAGAGTCTTCCTTCTCCTTGCTGCTCTGCACTGCCCCCTGTTCACACAGATATCAAGGTGATCATACATCTAACCTGGTGCAAAGTATGGCACTGCTCTTAGGTCAGTTTAGCCCTCTGCAGTTAGGAAAAGAGACTATGGAGGAAGCAATTCCATAAGACTTGATTGGCATGAAAAGTTCTTCAAGTGTTGACAAAGTGAGTTTAAAAAGAAAGTGGGGTGGGGGAAGAGGGGAGACAGACACCTCCCACCCCCAGCTATCTGCCAGAAGTAGGTACGATGGGCTCAGAACAGGGTTACACGCTGGCGGTTTGATCCAGACACTGGAATTGATTCAGGAATGACTGGGTGAAATGCTGTGGTCTATGTTATGCAGGAGGTCAGACTAGATGATCGAAACGGTCCCTTCTGACCCTTCCCCCTGTGAAATCTTTGGAAGACCCATCACGGTCGATCACAAGGTTGCAGGTGAAGCTCCCTTTGAACTTAGCAGCAACAGGACAACACGGATGTCCCTGGACCTGGAACCTCTGAAGTTTAGACGAAATGTCCAGAGGGGTTTTTCTCCTAGTGAGTGATGCACATCTGGAATTCGCTCCCCTAGCAGCTCGTGTCCGAATCCACGTTACCTGGGGCTCAGGAGAGAACAGTGATAATGACCAGGGCAGGGGTTGACGCTGGAGGATATTGATGGGAACTGGATGATGAAGTGATGGCTCAAGCTCACAGACACAGGAGTTGAGCTAGATGCTGCTGAGGAGTGGGGAAGGGGTTGCTGTTCCTGTCCTGTGCACAGGGGGGCTTCGTTCTCCAATGCCGAGCAAGGCCATTGATAAAGTCTCCCTTGCAGATCCAAGGGTGATCGAGTTTATGATCAGAGCTCTCCTCCCCCGGTGGTCTGCTGGGCTGTGCCTCCACAGGGATAATAACAGTCCTATGTTATAAGGGATGCCCCTTATTTAAATAAAAAATCAGTACCAAGTGCCTTTTCTCCAGTATTTCCACCAAGAGTGTAGCACGGCCTGCAGCCAGAGTGGTCTGGGGCATCACTCTGGCACCAGAAATCAGGGGCAGAACCGTGCTCCACCTCCGGGATGGCACTTCGTGAAGAGCCGCCAGTTGGCAACTTGACCTGGCCGTATGGGGCCTCAGCGCTGCTCAAATTAGTCCCGGCTACTCCTCCGTCATGCCAAAGTGGCCTCTGGACACCCTGCTGAAAGTTGGCCCTTCACCCCACATTGAAATCTGAAATGGCACCCTGCAGAGATTTCTTCCTCACTGCACAACAGGATCAGGAGCTGTTGAGTGCTGCAAAAAGCAGCAAGAAATACCCCGGTGAGTGTTGTTTAATAATAATAATTAATATGTAAACTACAGGCACCAAATTTTGGCAAGTTGCCATCCCGCCCCAAATGAATACCTCTCTGCAGGGTTGGCCCAGGATCGATGTGTGTGCACGCTTTGAAAACTGGCCTATATTTTTGAAATACCATGCTGGCAATCCTAAGTATTGTATTAAGTCCCAGACCAAAAAAAACGGTTAAAATGGAATGATGGTGTAGAGTCCGTCTCAGTGAAGGCCAGGGTAAAAAACATGACAGTGATGTTGTGATCATCTCCAAGCCCAAGAAATTCAGAGTTAAGATTTTTATTAAGAAATGGAAATGCATGGTGAAGAAACCCAAATAACTAACTCTGCTCTGCAGTGACACCTTTTAATAGCAATAAGATTACGATTAAGGCATTTTAGGGTTTGGTATCCCATCTTAGACAAAGCTGATGCTTAAAGACACTTTTTGTGTGTCTCCCACCGCTCCATGAGCGTAACTACTGGGCAGAGTTAAGGTTAAGAGTTACCACTGCCCCGGCAATATGTTCGATGGCAAATTGGAATTTGCGGAGCTAACGATGACTTAAATGTTTGGTCTTTTTCATGTAAGAGTCTCACCTAACCTTGCGTAATCTCTTTTAAGTACTTAGCTGGCCTCCATACTCCAATTTTTACTGTGCTTACGTGCAAAGATTTGATTGACTGTCACACATTCAGTGTAACTGCAAATGCAAATTAAGCCTACAGTTGCACACACACCGCAGGTCCCCCAAAAAGGGTTATAATCTTGTTGTTCTTTCCATTATAAGTCAGCTGCTGTGTGTGATCAAACTTTTCCTCCTTTGGAGAAAACATGCGATAGAGCTATCAGACTGCAAGCAAGTGGAAGATAAAGGGGAACAAGCTGGTGGGTTGTTGGGTGTTTTGAGAGTTTAAGAACTTCGATTCCCCTGATCATTCCAACATTTCCCTTCAAGGAGTAATTTAAAAATAAAATGGCAATTAGCCTTCTGATTAAGCAGCTGTTCTTGAGATAAAGGGTCCTTAGCCCTGTTAGTGCAAGCCTCAGCATGAAGTGTTATTGACAGTTGATAAGCTTCTGATATGTGAATGAGATAGTGGCAGAAGGAGGTGGAGACAACAGTGCACCCTTTGGGTATATATAGGCAGGGAGCCTGGGACTCCAACCTCAGCCTGGTGTCCAGGACTGAAGTGGTGGACTGTTTAGAAACTGCTTGCAAAAGAAGAGAATCATGAAGTGGCTGATCCTCGCCTTGGTGTGTCTCCACCTCTCGGAGGGGCTGGTGAGGTGAGCATGGAATAAGAGCATGGCCACATGACAGTGACGGCTGATTATGCCGGCGTGAAGGAAAGAATAGGAATGTTGTGGGGAGTGGTTTGAGAAGGAGAGTGGGACTCCTGGGTTCTGTCCTTGGCTCTGCCACTGACAGGCTCTATGACCTTGGACAAATCACTTAATTTCTCTGTGCATTAGTTTACCTATCTGTAAAATGGGGACAATGCTACTGACCTTATGAGACTTGCAGATTGGTGAATCAGTAGAGCTTGTACAAGTGTGAAGTACTATTCTTAAGAACATTCGGCTTTTTCTTCTATGGCTTTGCATTTTCCCAGAGACCAAGGAAACAATAGTCCAGGGTTGGCCTTAACATTGAACATTGACATGATTACCCCAGTGTCCATCTCCCATTCTTAGCTTTCCAGTGTGCTACTTCCGTATTTCAAGGAGGTCTTAAGAGAGCCAAGACTATGGAAGAGATTGGGTCAAATTTATCCCTGCTGCAATTACAATGAAGTCAGTCCCTGTGGAACCCAACTAATTAGTCCTAGCGCATTGGGTTCTTTGAGTGGCTGGAAAACATACCGCTAAACTACCCCATCCCAAACCTATTGAAGCTATGGAAGAGAAGCCGGAAGAGTGAGACCAAAAAGGAGAGAGGGAGAATAGCAAGAGGGAAAACGAAGAGGGGAGACTTGGTCACTGTCTTTTCATTCTGTGCAGAATTCCCATGAGGAAATTCAAATCCATGCGGCAGGTGATGAAGGAGAAGGGCGTCCTCAAGGACTACCTGAAGAACCACAAGTATGACCCAGCCAGCAAGTACTTCAACAACTTCGCTATTGACCATGAGGTCCTGGATAACTACCTGGATGTGAGTATGAGCCTGATTGGAAGAAAAAATGACAAAAATGGAGCAGAGACGAGGAAATGATGGAGGCTGTCAACTGAGGAGCAGGGATGGGAGGAGAGAAATTCAAATGGAAAATACGGTATCCAACTTGCACCAGCCCATCTTCTGTAGGGCTGGTTCTTGTAGTGTACAGGAATCGGGTAGTATCCCCTTAAATAGTTTGTGGGCCCTCTCGTGGTGGTCACCGTGTTCTAAAGCAGCCACCCAGAGCAGCCACATGTATATAGCTAAGAGCTGTATAGCTGGAGGTTGTTCGTAATGCTGAACAAAACATTCTGGTTGTTCTTTCAGAAGTTTACAACCGAACATTGACTTAACTCCGCTTGGAAACTTTACGATGCAGAAGAAAAATGCCGCTTTTAGCCATTTTGAAACAAGCGCCGGAGCAGTTTCTTTACCTTGTCAAATCTTTTTTTAAACTTTCCCTTAATTTTTTTAGTAGTTTACGTTTAACACAGTCCCGTACAGTACAGTAGTTGCTTTATTTTTGGTCTCTGCTCCCTGACGGTGTTCTTCCAGTTCCAAATGAGGTGTGCGGCTGACCAATCAGGTCATAACTCTGCCGTTCGTAACTCTGAGGTTCTGCTGTAGTGAGTAAACACAGTTATTTGGGACTCAGCTGTGCCCGGTGGTTCCTCCATATAGATTTTTATTCCGTGAGGAGTAAAAGACCCAACGGGTCTCCCGGCCCTAATAAAGAGCACAGGCTGCGCTTAGCTAGAATATATATTTAAGAAATTGAATCTCTCTGGGGGAGAGGGAAGGGTTAAAATGAAAGGGGGGAAAGCTTGCCCTTTTTTGGAAACCCTCTAGCAGAGCTGGAGTCATTTGCAAAACCTCTAACTGCATGAGATTCCACCGTCTCTTGTCACCATCAACCCACCTGGCAGCCCCATTGATTTGAGATTACGTATGTGGTGCAGACGGCAGTGACTGTCTTAAGCATGCTCAATAGTATTATTGGTTGGCAAGTGACACGGATCATGAGAAGGAGAACCTGTGATGAAAAGAATGCCCCCTTTTCTCTAGATGTCCTACTATGGGGAGATCAGTATTGGAACCCCACCCCAGAACTTCCTGGTTCTCTTCGACACCGGCTCATCCAACCTGTGGGTGCCCTCTACGTACTGCCAGAGCCAGGCCTGCAGTGAGTAATCCCCATGCACAAGGGGCCGAGGGAAATGTCTCTACCATGGAGGGAGGGTCTCGATCACAGTATCCCATCCTGGGCACTGACCGAGCCCTAATCCGGATTGGTTGTCAGGAATAATGTAGACACCCTTCAAATCCCAATATGATAGGAGTGTTCTGAAGTCCCGCTGCAAACAGAAAGATAGCCCAGGCTGTGGAAGTGCACGTCATTTACGTAGACTGGAAGCTCTGTGGGGTGGGGACCCTCTTTTTGTTCTGTTTGTACAGCGCCTAGCACAGTGGGGGGCTAGTCCATGACTGGGGCTCCTAGGCTCTTACGGGAATTCAAATAATAATTGATTTAGGCACAGATATACATGCACACACAATAATTTAAAATAGATTGTGTTTGATTATATAATACACACACAGACACACAGATTCTTCTTCTTTTCTTCTTTGGTTCCCAATTCGTCAGTGCAGCTGTGACCCTTGAGGCCGAACGAAGTCTGTCCACCTCTTCCTATCTTGTCCCAGCTTCTTGGCTTTGTTCCTCTTTTAAACCTTTTTGTTGTCTGTCAGTCTTCACCATGTTCATCCAGCGCATCCTTGGTCTTCCTCTCTTTCTGCCTGCTTGCATCTTTCGCCCTGTCTGGTACCCTTTCTGCGTCTGCTCTAGACACGTGTCCAGCCCTTCGCAGTTGTCTGTCTTGGATCTTCTGCAGCAGTGTTATTTCTAGCCCGGTTTAGACGTCTATAAAAATAAAATCAATCTGTGTATTACAAAGGGGAGAAATTGTTACTCCAACGCTTTCAGTTCCATAACGGCCCCGCAGAACGGCGTGCGGAGGTGTCTGGGGTCCCCAAAAGCTATTTTAATCAGAGTAGGCAGAAGTGACAGGTTCAGAAGGCTGCACGTGAAGAAAGAGGCAAGCCAGGGAAGAATGGTCAAGTGGCAGGTACGACCCTGTTTTGTGCCTTCATCCCCCACCTGTAACGTGTGGGTGATTAGATCTACCTCGAAGGGAAGCGGTGAGGCTTCATTGATTAGGAATTGGGTGCAAAGTGTTTGAGAACTGCCGGGGGAAGGTGCAACAGAAAGGTCAAGTTTTGCCATTCTTGGACCTTTCTAGAGGGGATTAATGGCGGGCTCAATTCAGGGTGGGGGTGGGGAGGTTCAACTCTGAGTCCGAACCTGTCATTTGCACGAGCTGACAGCTGATGCTGATCTGTGTTTACCGCTAGCCACCCACACTCTGTTCAACCCCAGCGCCTCCTCCACTTACTCTTCCGATGGACAGAACTTCTCTCTGCAATATGGCAGCGGTAGCCTTACTGGGGTCTTTGGCTATGACACCGTGACAGTAAGTAATAGCCTCAGCCGAGGAGATGACGTAGTTATTAGAGCTTAGCATTGGCTGGCAGGCGCTGGCATCCGAACTCCTTCAGCAGGCAGCGGTGGAAAGTCTCTGATTTCCCCTGTAGGCCCTGCCACGAGGGGGCTGAGATCACTCACTCTAGCTAGTGAATAGACGGCTCATTGGGGAGTTTTCTGTTCAAACGGTGCCTTTCCGAGGGCCAAAACGGAGACGCCTATTCCACTTTTAATCTCCAGATGATAAGGATCCAGTCTGGGCTTTTGAAGTGGGCTTTCAGAAATGAGGTGGCTGGAGAAAAGGAACAGGATGTTTGGGAGTCTAAGTATTTCAAACAAAACCCAAGGTGCTCAGCATTCCTTTTTCAACCCCGTGAACCTTCGGACTCCCGGGCTGTGTACGGAGAGGCACCTGTAGCTGGAAAGCCTTTCTTTACGTGGACATCCACTAGTTGCAGAGCTTTGGAGGAATGTCTGAGCCTCAGTGGGTCGTCCTAGTAGTGAAGTAACAACACAATGGTGTAGTAATATTGTAAGAGGCAGCGTGGTCTAGTGGTGGGAGTCAGGAGACCTGGTTTTTACTGTCAACTCTGCCTCTGATGGGCTGGGTAAATAGCTTCACCTGTTTGTGCCTGTTTCCCAATCTGTAAAATGGAGGTGATGATACCCACAGAAAGTGCTCTGAGATTTCTTGGCGGGTTAGATAAGTGCACCCAAAGTTCTCCTTCCTGGGTTTGCTAGGTTCAGTGGCCTGCTTGCTCTGTCTGGTTGTAATGGCTATTCCTATCTCTTTTGCCGCAGATCGAGGACGTTTCCATCACAAAACAGGAATTTGGCCTGAGTGAGACCGAGCCTGGCACCAACTTTGTCTATGCTCAGTTCGATGGGATCCTCGGTCTGGGTTTCCCTGCCATTGCTGCTGGCGGTGCCACCACCGTGATGCAAGGTCTGAACCAGGAGAACCTCATCAGTGCCCCGCTCTTCAGCTTCTACCTGAGCGGGTAAGTAGGAGGAGGCCATTCCCCTGTCTCTTTAAGCCCTTGTGCTGTCTTTGTTTCCCATGATCCTTTTCCCTTTGTGTTGACTCCTCTGGTCTCCCATACCCTGAGGAGGGCCAACGGCAGAATAATGGTTAGGAGCAGACTTCATCCCTTCCCCTGCAAGTGCATACTCCTTCTCTGCAGCCCCTTCTTCTCCCATTCAGAGCTGGGCAAACCGCTCAGTATGGGGAAGCTCACTGAGGTCATTCACCTTCCCCTCCCTGGGGTGAAGGTTCTACCCAATCAGACATAGCATGTTCCTCATGGGCTACGGTCTCTAGGCCTCACTGTACCATTTCCGCTCTGATTAGGCCTCATCTGGAGTATTGTGTCCAGTTCTGGGCACCACATTTCAGGAAGGATGTGGACAAATTGGAGAGAGTCCAGAGAAGAGCAACAAAAATGATTAAAGGTCTAGAAAACGTGACCTGTGGGGGAAGATTGAAAAAATTGGGTTTGTTTAGTCTGGAGAAGAGAAGACTGAGAGGGGACATGATAACAGTTTTCAAGTATGTAAAAGGTTGTTACAAGGAGGAGGAAGAAAAATGGTTTTTCTTAACCTCCGAGGATAGGACAAGAAGCAATGGGCTTAAATTGCAGCAAAGGAGGTTTAGGTTGGACATTAGGAAAAACTTCCTAACTGTCAGGGTGGTTAAGCACTGGAATAAATTGCCTCGGGAGGTTGTGGAATCTCCATCATTGGAGATTTTTAAGAGTAGGTTGGACAAACACCTGTCAAGGATGGTCTAGATAATACTAAGCCCTGCCGTGAGTGCAGGGGACTGGACTCGATGACCTCTCGAGGTCCCTTCCAGTCCTACGATTCGCGCTAGACACTCAGTGCCAGCTTTCTCCCAGATGCCGAGTACTCTCAGCTACTTCCATGGCACCTTTGAACGCCGGGCACTAGATTGACAACTCCACCCTTGTTATAAGATGATTCATTTCCTCCAAACAGTAGATGAGGCTTTTCTGCAACACCCCGTTACAAACTGAATGGCACCCCCCTGCCGTCATGGTATCGGGGGACTGCCCAGGTTTGCAGCTCACTGGATGAATGTGCAGGTGTCACAGCACCAATGTGTCTGGTGCATGATGATCAAAAGCTCTGCATAAGCTTGATTTCCCCCCCTCCCCCCCCCATTGCCACCAGGGTTCTTGGTCTATCTCTGAGAAGGTTTTTGTGCTATAACTCCAGCTAGGATCCTGGATGTTCCAGTCACAGGCTGTCTTTGGACTCTGTCGATGGCTATAAATAACCAGGCACTTTCTCTCCTGTGCGTTTGTTTAGGCAAGAGGGCATGCAGGATGGTGGTGAACTTCTCTTCGGAGGAGTTGACTCCAATTTGTACTCTGGTCAGATTGTCTGGACGGCCGTCACCCAGGATGCTTATTGGCAAATTGGAATTGAAGGGTAAGATTGTTGTCATTGGTATTTTCTGTAGGAATGTAGGGCCTCATCCTGATCCCATCATAATCAGTGGGAGTCCTTCCATTAATTTCATTGGGCTTTGGAACATGCTTTGGTCATAATAAGAAACATAAGAATGGCCATACTGGATAGGAGGAATGGTCTATGTAGCCTGTCTTCCAGCTGTGGCCAATGCCAGGTAATCACTGAGTGATCCATATGCTGTCGTCTACTCCCAGCTTATGGCAATCAGCAGCTAAGGTCACCCAGAGCATGGGATTGCATCCCTGACTGTCTTGGCTAATAGCCTTTGATGAACCTGTCCTCCATGATCAGACAGAGGACTCTGGAAGTCAAGACCTGGACTCCTGGCTTCTACTCCTGACTCGGCTCCTGGGTTCTATTCCCGACTCTGCCCCCAAGTCTCTGTGGGACCTTAGATAACCCAAACTTCACAAGTTCCAGAGATCCCACGAGAACACAAAACAGTGGCTCGAACATCTCTAATGGCAGGACCCCCATGTTCTTGGTTCATCACACAACAGAGATGGGTACGTTGCTGCTGAATTTTCCTGCTGAAGTGTCCTGTTTTTTGTTCCCTTAGTTTCTCTGTTGACGGACAGTCCACTGGCTGGTGTAGCGATGGCTGCCAGGGGATTGTGGACACTGGAACTTCCCTCCTCACTGCTCCACAAGCGATCTTTTCGCAGCTGATGGAGGACATTGGTGCTCAGGAGAACAGCTACGGTGAGGTATGGAGAGGAAGGGAGGCTTAAAAGTGGAAGAAGGGAAGAACCTTGCCTCTAAGCTGGTTTCTGTTAGGTGAAACAGCTCAGAGAAAGTGTGGGCTAGTGGTTAAAGCAGGTGATTAGTTGTCTGGACTCTTAGATTCTATTCTTGGATCTGCCACTCACTCTCAGTTGGGTCTTGGGCAACTCATTTAACCTTTTTGTGCCTGTTTGCCCATCTGTAAGGTGGACCTAATAATTTCTGCTTGTTCAGGGTGTTGAGGCCTTTTGAGTGTAGTAAAACATGTGACTGCCTCCCTTTTCCGTGTGATTGTTATAAAGAGCTTTCCCGGGTTGCTGGAAGGCGGCTCTGTGTGGAGAAGTGTGGGCTCAAGAGGCACGCGGGACGTAGCATTTTGCCTGCAGCGGCTGTGCACAGTACGTAAACCTGCTCTCGCTTTCTCTCTCCACAGTACGTGGTTAGCTGCAGCAGCATTGACAGCATGCCTACCATCTCCTTCACCATCAGTGGAACTAGCTTCCCGCTGAGCCCCTCTGCCTACGTGCTCCAGGTATGGATTCTCATAGCCGTGCGCTATCCTCACCTTCCTTTACTTGTGGAGTCTCCTCTGGGTGGGCTCCCGGAGAGCTGTATATTTGATATGGGTCTGCTGGGCACACCCATACTTGTGTTATCCATGTGATGGGTTACGACCAGAGCTTCCAAAACCAAAGGGCTTTAACTCAGCTTTCTATCTTCTCAACAGAGCAATAGCTGGGAGTGTGCCGTGGGCATCTCACCCACTTACCTGCCATCCCAGAATGGGCAGCCCCTCTGGATCCTGGGTGACGTCTTCCTCCGGTCATATTACTCTGTTTACGATGTAGGCAACAGTAAGATGGGCTTTGCCCCAGCAGCGTAACCGCCACCGACTGTCTTCCATGCTGCTCCAAACCGTCTTGTGCTTCTCCTCCAAACTGCTGAGCTGAGACTGTGGCCCCCACATGCCTCTTTCCAAAGATTTTGAACGTCTCTCTGTACTGAACTTTTGCAAATTTCTGAAGCCTCTCTTTGGTGAAATCTGGGCTATGAGATTCTGGGCTCCCCTTCGAAGGTGACTGCAAATAAATAAAAGGCACTAAAACCATGAAGCAAATGTGTTTTGGTTTGATCTCTTGGTGCAAAATAAACACATGGCTGAGGGAAGCATGGCATCGAAACGGTATGTCATGGGCAGAAACACGCAGCTGCTCTGAGCAGGGTGAATTTAAAGCTAAACCAACCACAGGAATTCCATTTAAATACCACCTACTCTTAAGAGGGTGATGTAGGATAGAGTGGCCTCAGTCATGCTGCGTCTCCAAGTTTAAACGCCACCTGGCTCACTGCACCTTCATTTCCTTTGTTGGGACTAGTGGCTTGATAATATGCCCCTCTTTGAATCTGTAGATCTCAAAGCACTCTGACATGTGGAAACAGAGGCCCAGGGAGGGTGAGGTTTAAGCAGAACGCTGGTCACTTAGAAAACGATTGCCCCTCCTTTAGTTAAGATAAGGTCGATAAAGAATGTTTGGTGGTTATGGCAAAGGCCTGAGAATCATGAGTGCTGGTTCCATTCCTGACCCTGCCACTGAATTCTTATCTGAACTCAGGCCCCGCTGTGGGCCTCAATTTGCCCATCTGTTAACTGAAGACTACAGCTGGTCAGAAAAACTTCTGATTCAACAATTTGCTGATTCAGCAAAACCACAACATTTCACAAATCTGGCCTGATTTCACCAAAGAGCCAACGGAACCAGGAAGGTGGAACTTAAGGGAACCCGGCACATTTCAAAACCCTGGAATTGGGGGCTTATTGGCCCCTAATCTCCTGCTACAGAATCTGAGTTGATGTCAATGGGACATTGAACTCCTGGGCAGAAACATCTAGCCACTCCTGATGAGCTGCTCCAAGCATTGGCAAACCTAGGGGCCAAATTTTGCTCTCAGGTACAGTGCGCTCAGCTGCAATCAGTGGGAATCGCTCGTAAGCTGTCTTGGGGTAACGGTGCCCCAGAATTCCAGTCCCGGCTCTACTGCTGACATTTGATGCGACAGAGGGCAAGTCACTTTCACTCTCCGCCATTTGGGGATAGGAACACTTTCCTCCTTACTTAATTTACCCTCACAGCCTCCTAGGGTTGCCAGTTTTGGCTGGACATCTTCCTGGAGGCTTCATCACAGGACATAATCTTTACTTAAAGATTCATCTTTAATTCCTGGAGACTCTGGGATAATCCTGGAGGGTGGGCAACCCTGCCGCTTCCTCTTTTGACATTTGTGAAAGCACTTTGAACTCTGAAGAGAGGATTTTTCTCTCTGCTACACCCACATAACCTAGAATAATTTAACACCGGGCTGCTCCTTGCTGGAAAATTAAGTCACATTGGAACATGACGGTTGTGTCTTTGCTCTCTGCACAATGTTAAGAATATGTGGAAACCACACAGCCCCAACTGAGTTCTGAAGAACCAGGTTTACTAACTGCATGCAGATAGACAAAGACAAGCTCAATGGGTATGGTGCTGCTCTGGCAGGATTCCAGTGGCTTCAGCAATAGAAGACAAGGATCCTGACTGCAGCTTTGCCTCCCCACCCAGCTCTGGGGCTGGAGGGGCAGAAAGCCTGGGTGCTCAGCCTCCATGCCCCCTCCAGCTGCAGGCAGGATGAAATAAAATTGACAAGAGTGTCCCTGCCTGCTGGGGAGCTGTCACTTAGATTTTCTTGACAGGGAGTTGACTTTTTTTTTGGCAAAACCTGAAAATTTCCCATGATTTTGCAAAAAAGGGCGTTTTGCTTGGGAAATGGTTCAGACAAATAATTTCCCACCAGCTCTAGTAAGAACCTATGGTACTAAATGACCAGGGCCCAGAAGGAATGTAACCACAGGGCATGTTTTGTGGCTGGGTCGTGCTAAGGACAGTTTCAGCTTTCTCTTGTGATTTATGTAATCCTTCTTGGTCAGTGGCGTGGCCACAAGATGTAAGTGACTCTTTGAAAAGTTCACATTTCCCCTTGTTTGCTCTAAGCCCCTGCACAGCCAACCTCACAAATACCTTTTGGAGACTCTCAAAATGCTCTTCATAACTATCGCCAGGACTAGTCTATCGTCTTAGTAAAACCGGGTGCCAGGAATGCCCTATCATACCCAGCCCATGGCTCACTGCCAAATGGTCGGTGCACAAACTATTCCAAACACTAGCCTGTTATATTGGAGTAAGCCTTTATGTGTGTGAATCTGGAGATAGGGTTGGGCGAGGTTGATCATGGAGAAATGCTCTTCGCAACCGATGAGGCAAAAATAATCTCTCTCCCATGTCAAGTACGCTGATCCACGTGCAATACTGGCTTTATGGGGTCCTGGAAATGGCCTCTGTAGCAGAGCTGCATTCACTCCGGTTAACCTTGGATAGATTTCCAGAGCCCGGTAAGTGTGTCTCTGTCCCCGGCTGTATTGCAAATGGTAGTGGATGAGCTTGAAAAAATGTAGGCATTGCCCCCTGGCGAAGTTTTGCTTTCATGTGTGTTACCTTGAAATCACCATAAATACGGACAGCCCCGTTCTTTTCCTACTGACGCTATAAGGGGGCTCCATTCACTGCAGTTAACCTTGGATACAATTTCAGCGTCCTGTAACTGCCGCAGCTCTTCCTCTACCTTTTGGCCCTATCACAAAAGGTTAGTGGATGAGCTCCCATCATTAAGCACCATTTTTGCCTTTATGTCTTTTATATTTGCTTTCGGAAGCATTGAGGAGCAGAGACTTAACAGAATTTCCATGATCTCAGCAAACCTTTCATCGGTTGGCCTAACAGGAGTAAGGCTGGGCAGCAAGTTACGGGTTTTAGTTGCCATTACGCTCAGTAAAACCACCAACCTTTTTTCCTCCTGGATATCGTTGGCTCTGGTGCACTGATCCGGTCTCGCACTACGGTTGACTCAGCCCTCTACTGAACAATCAAACACATAAATGTCCCCCAGACATCCAAACATTTTTAAACTAATTTTTTTATCTCCATGAGCAGGTCACTACCAGTCCCTGTGTTGCAGGGACCCCAGGATGAGGGACCCATCTTCATCACCAGTTGTTGTGATTTGGCTCACTTGAAAAGATGGTATGTTCTTACCTCAGGTTAGCTAACACATGGTAACTAACATGAGGTACAGTCCTAGTGGAGACAAGGCAATGTGTGGTTTTCATGTGTGGGAGTGTGATGTCATCTAATTAAAATATGATCATGCAAATCATTGTTGCTACCACTGTTATATAATTGCAACAAATCTTATACAAAGTGTGATGTATGCCCAGAAAGGGATGAGCATCCTGCAGGATAATTGACTCAAAGTCAACCATTAGAGAGATGTTAGAACAGTATGTAAATGGTAATTAAGGCCATTCCATGGTAGATAGGCTAGAACTTTGAAATGAAAACCTATATTGTTACAAATTAGAGGTGATACTAATTGTATGTGTGGACTCATATTTTGTTTGATGCTAGCCATATAAACAGACAGTTCCTGTCTGTCACTATAGCTATTGATTCAGAGATCAAAAGGATATATTAATATTTAGATGAATTGTAAACATAGTACATCACCGTGTTTGTCTCTTTGAAATGTATAGCAAATCACCTGAGAATGATGGAAAACGGGCAATTGCCTTTTGTTAATCCATATAGCTAATTACCGGTGATGCTTAGGAAATGGATCTACTTCAAAAGTCCCCATAATTGTCTGTTGCTCACCAAAGGACTCGGAGCTGCCACAAGAAGGCCTGAAACTGTATAAAGATGCCTTGTGTCCTAATTCTTTTTATCTCAGATCTGCTTGATGTTTCATGCAGGGGAAGCTTAAGCCACAAGGCTGAGATCTCCAGTCCTTCACCCTGAATATGGACCCTGGACTATAACCTCTGGACTATTTCAGAAAGCACTCTTTGCAGCTACAAAGCTCTATGAATCTGAGCTCAGAACTGTACTCCTGTCTGTCTGGATACTGAGCTTTTAACCAATACTCTCGCTCTTTTCTTTTTAAATAAATTTTAGTTTAGTTAATAAGGATTGGCTGTAAGCGTGTATTTGGGTAAGGTCTGGAATATTCATTAACCTGGGAGGTCATGTGTCCGATCCTTTGATTGGTAGAACTTTTTTATATGATGAATAAGATTTTCAGTAATCCTCATCATATTTGACTTGGGTGTCTGGGTGGAGGCCGAACGCTGGGTTACTTCAAGGGAACTGTGTTGCTGGCTTCTGGGTAACCAGCGGGGTATTATAGAAGCTGTTTTGGTAAATCTAAGTATTGGAATATCCACCAGCTTTGGGGATTGCCTGCCCCATTCGTTGGAGTTCACCGCAATTGAGTGATCTCAGTTGGCTCCCCTGAGACTCCGGTCACAGTGAGCAAGTCTCGAGGTGAAGGCTGTGGGGGAGCCAAGGGTTAAAACTATTTTCACTGGGATTTTACCTCAGTTAGTCACCACATGCTAGCTAGGATGAGCTAAGAACTCACCTTCTCTCCTAGTGAAGACCAGGGCTTCCCGTGAAGACAACATCTGGTATGCCAGACCAGAGCCGGTTGAAAATTTTTTGTCTCTTGTTTTTTACTAATAACAAATGCTGGTTTGACAAAAATGGAAAACGTCTCCCTCAAAAATTTGGATTTCTTTGAAATTTTTTTGTTTTAACCCCGAAGCACCTTTACATTGAAATATTTAAAAGTTTGGGTGTTTTTTTAAGGAAGTCGAAGAAATGTTGATGGAAATAAAATGTTTCCATGTACATGGAAATTTTTTACAGGAAAAAAAAAAATGAACCGACCAATTCTATTCTAGGGCTATGTCTATATGAAAGACTTTCCAGTGGCAGAGCTGTACCAAGATTTCTTGTGTAGCTGCTCTATGCCAGTGCCAGAGAGCTTCCCCATCAACATAATTAAATCACCTCCAATGAGCGGCGGTAACTATGTCGGTGGGACTACCACTCATGCCGGTGAAATGTATGTCACCAGGATTGTGTGTTTTTTTTCACACCCCTGAGCAACATAAGTTTTGCCGACATGTGGTAGCATGGAGATGGCCTAGATTTACACAAGTGAGAGCAGAATCTAGCTAATGTAACCTCATATAACTACTCAGCTCCACCATGAGGATTGCTATGGGTTGGGTTAAACCTCCTTGAAGCTGGTAGGCATAACAGCGGCCATTCATTCAGGATAAATGTAAATCAGGATGGAACTCCTTTAAGGCATAAATACTTGAAATAATAGAAGCCTCCACCCAAAGCAAAACCACGGGCAAGACTGGAGTAGGGGCCAGCTTTGAGGCCCAAAGGGAGTTCTGTTGCGATCACAGCAGGGCAGAATTTTTCGGCTGAAAATTTTCCAGGAAAAATGCAGATTTGTTTCAGCCAAAACGTTTTGAAAATTTGTTTCAAACTCACCAAATTGTTTCAGTTGAAAAAACAAACAAACAAGTGTTTAGTTATGACATTTTATAAACTTTGAGTGATTCACAACAAATTTTGTTTAGAAATGTACTCCTAGTTTGTTCATTTGTTTTTTATTTATTAAAAAGCTCAAAAGCAAAACCAAAGGCTTTGTTTTGGGTTGAACAAGGCACTTTGGCCCAAAATATTTTTTTTTTGGTACATCCAATGATTTAAAAAACAAATCAGTTATTCACACAGCTCTAACTGTGATCCGATAAACTCAGGACCAGGGGATCGATTGAACTGGAGTGGTGTGTCTGTGTGTGTGAGGGAAGAAGAGAAACACCACAGAAACAAATTCAGAAAAAGCCTGGGAGCATGGCTCTGAGACAGAGCCTAGAAAGAGGGAGATTTTGGGGCTAAGTGCTAGCTAGAAAGGGGCTTGGAACTGTGAGCAAAGAAACTGTCTCCTGATGTTTGATTCCTGTTGTTTTCAGGGAAACAGGACTTCGTACAGTCTTTGTAAGTGAACCAGATTGCATCAAAGAAATACCTGACTCCAACGTGACTTTCTTCTCCTAAGCAAACCAATCAGCTAGGCCTTGAATTTTGGCTAACCACTAGGGTCAAAAAGAGATAACTGTATCAAATTTCCATTCATTGCAGCCAGCGGCGGATTTCTTCATTTTTGGCAAGGAAGTTTTGAAGAAAACAGAACGTGCCAGTGTGGTGACATTTTGACAACACTTTTCTTTTGCTGTGAGCAGAGGTTTGCTTCTGAGTAGATCTTAATTGTTTGATCTTGCAGTCAAAGGTGCTAATTGCTTTACAATCTGAGCACCCGACAAAAGAAACAAACGTCTTCATACTTCATGGAGAAATAAAATACACCAAGTGTAGACGGTGGGTGAGCTCTGTGATATGGGAATTTGGGTGCCAGCAGATAATGGAGCAGGGGGCAGTGCCCAGGATATAAAAGTAGGGACTGTTGATCAGATGTATCAGCCTAGTTTTGTGGCAGTGACCAATGTGTTCGGATCAGGAGCTAGTTGGTGGAGAAATCGAGCACCATGAAGTGGCTCATCCTGGCTCTCAGAAGGGCTGGTGAAGTGAGTACAGTATTCCAGAATAGATATTGTATTGAGGAGTGCGTAGAAGTACCCACATAGTAAATAGATCAGCATTTCTGTATTCTGTTAAGTCATGTCCTTATGTTCCTTACAAAGTACTAGTAATTGTTGATATTTGTAAATCTATTTCTGCCTCTGCTCAGGCGTTCCCACTTTGGGTGGTAACACACTGAGCTGTATGAGGAAGGAACAGCATTATGGCAGGATACAGAGGGGAACAACATGAGAGATACTTGGGAGGACGAACCATTTCCTGAGCTGCTCTTTTTCTGTGCAGAGTCACTCTGAAGAAAGGAAAGTCTATGCGAGAGGTGATGAAGGAGAAAGGAGTTCTGGAGGATTTTCTGAAGCATCACAAAGTTGATCCTGCCAGGAAGTACCACTTCAATAATTACAATGTCGCCTATGTACCAATAGCCCACTATCTGGATGTGAGTATTAAGGCTTTCTCTCCGTCTGTCTTCTTTCTTTATGTAGTCTTGCTAGCCTTCTTTCCTACCTTATTACCTAGTCAATCTATGTACTTCTGTGGTCACAAGTCAATGGATCCCTCTTTTCAATCTTTGGAAATCTGTAACTATTTTGAAGTGGTTTGGATGAAAAAAATCTCACGGAATACAATGAACACACAAGTTCTGCGTCCAATTATATTTCTGTTTGGAGAAAAAGCAGTCTAGGTTGCCCTGTTTCCCCCCCCTAATTTATCATTCCCAAATGTTTGCTGTGTATTCCCTGGGACACATTGTGTGTCTTCTCCAGAGACTGGGCTTATGGTTATAGTGCAGGACTGGGAGTCAAGAAGTCACAGTTCTGTTCCTGACTCTGCGACTGACTTGCTGGGTGAATTGGGCAAGTCACTTCCCTTCTTCATACCTCGATTCCCCCGTATGCAAAATAATGGACCACCCCTGTGGAGCTTAATTCCTTAAAGGCTGTAAAGACCTTTGGCATCTTCAAATGGAAGATGCTAGAGAAGTCAAAATGTTGGAAAATGATTAAGAACACAAAGGAATCCACCTGCCCACACGTCTCCTCTCTTTTGCAGTCCTTCTACTTTGGAGAGATCAGCATTGGAACTCCGCCCCAGAACTTCCTGGTTCTCTTCGACACCGGCTCCTCCAACCTGTGGGTGCCCTCTACGTACTGCCAGAGCCAAGCCTGCAGTGAGTACTGCTCAGCTGTTAAATATTCAGTAGATGCATGTCCTGTGTGCATGGCTCCTGAGAAGCAGAGTCCAATTCCAACTAGGCAAGAAGATACAGCATCTTGCAAACCAAAAATGATCCTCTCAGACAGTATTTGTGAATGTCATACTAAGGTATCGGCTAGTCTCCTAGAGCTCTTTTCTAAGCCCTGAATACGGTATGGATCACTCTTTCCTTATAAAAAGGTACTACAATATTGTAAAATAGTAGTCCAAAACTCTCCAGCTGAGATACTGCACTGTAGAATACTGTAGTGTGTATACTAAAGTTTAAGCAGTCATGCTGGGAGACAACAAATGTTATGAATGGCAAAACTATTACCCAGAGCTTTAGCTGGTATAAATTGGCTTTAGTAGAGCGACACTTATTTACACCAGTTGAGGATCTGGCCCATAATTCTTAAAGGTTATGGTTTTGGGTACAAGGTAGGCAAATAAAGAAGATGGGCATTAAAAAAAGTCATATCAAAACTCCCAGGCTGACTCTTGGCCCTGTTCTTTCTAGGGTGACCAGATGTCTTGATTTTATAGGGACAGTCCCGATTTTTGGGTCTTTTTCTTATACAGGCTTCTATTGCCCCCCCACCCCTTGTCCCGATTTTTCACATTTGCTGTCTGGTCATTTCACTCCACGGGAAGTCAGCTGTTGGGAAATGCTGCCTTGTCAGGGCACTCAGTCCGCAGTTGAATGGGACTGGCTCAAATCACATTGCAGCCACCAAAGAGGATGACCACGATGTTGCAATCTTGTTTTTAATCTAGCCAATCATGCAAGGTTCAACCCCAGCCAGTCATCCACCTTTCCCGACACTGGAGTGACCTACACCCTGGACTATGGGTTTGGAGACCTGACTGTGGTTTTAGGTTATGACACAGTGACAGTAAGTGAAATTTGCGCCACCCCCATCACGCGTTGTCATTCGAGCTGTGTCTCTGGCATCATCGGACGTCACTGGGATTAATGGGGTTGTAGTTAGTAATGTCTTGTCTTGAATGCAACTTACTGAAGCGTGTACCCCACATAGCAGCAGGAAAATATGATACATCTTTCTAGTTTAACTGCAGTGGGCTTGGAAACATTTATCTGAGGACACTTTATGAGGTAAATTCCACTGGCCTCAGTGTAGTGACACCAGCAGTGAATTTGGTCCTGTACATTTGATTTTTATGTTGTTAATTAGACCCTGTTAATACAGGACATAATAAGGGCTTGTGTACATGAGAAACTTGCACCAATTTTGACTTAAGGTGTGAATTAAAACCGATTAAGTTAAATCCGCGCAAACCCCCGTGTGGATGCCCTTGTGTTGTTTTGAATGGCTTATTTTGGTGTCATTAAAGTTGATCAGGAACATAAGAGTGGGTTAGCTTCGTTAAGCAAAGTGACATAAAGCCACTCTTAAACCGAGAGAAGAGCTTCTATATGAATTGGTTTAAAAAGTGATTTAAGTTATACTCGTGCACCTTTCTTGCGTAGACAAGCCTCGAGTTAACCAGTGCATAGGTCAGTTAGGAATAACGTTAGCTATACTAACCATTACTAGGCACAAATTCTATGGCTATGTTTTTTTTCCCGATTTTGCTGTGCCTTGAATTTCTTCTCTGATTGAGACACTGTCCTCCACTGACTGCCACCCCATATGGAGCATATGCAGCTGCTTAGAGAAGCATCAGATCTAACCCTAATGATGTGCTTTATCGGACTGTCTTGAGCGTCAGCCACCCTTGAGAATGAAATGGTTACTTGTTTTTGTTGTCAACATTTAGGATAAAATTCTCCCCGCGGGCAATGATTTTCTTCCCTGGTAGATCCAGAACATCACCATTGAACACCAGGAATTTGGTCTGAGTCAGGATGAGCCTAGCAGCCCATTCTATTACACATATTTCGATGGGATTTTGGGAATGGCTTATCCTTCTGTAGCCATACCGGGGTACAACACACTTATGCAGGAGATGCTGCAGCAGGGCCAGCTTACTGAACCCACCTTCAGTTTCTATTTCTCACGGTAAGATCTCTCTCTCACCTCTCCTATATATTTTCGGTCTATATTTCCATCTCTCTCCCTGACCATATATTTACCCCTTAGTCTGGTTTCTTACAGTGGATCAATCACCCGGCCCCCCATCCACATGTATTTTATGCCCCATGCTCCAGAGGTCAGAATCTGATATTTTAACTATTTGAGTTTCCAGGCAACCAACGTATGATTACGGAGGGGAAGTCATCTTGGGAGGCATTGACACCCAGCTGTTCTCTGACCAGATTACCTGGGTTCCTGTTACCCAAGAAGTTTACTGGAAGATTGGTATTGAGGAGTAAGTTTTGTTTGCAATCTCCCCCTTTATTAACATGGGCGTGAGCCTTTCTTCCTGGTTGTCCCTGGGCAGCCTTTCCAGCTGTAATTAATGAAGTCAGCTGCCTTTTGTGAACTCAACTTTTCTGTGCCAGAGGCTGAAAAAAGGAGGAATTCTGTGTCCTTCTCTAGCTAGCCTAGAGAGATTATTACTTACACAAGATCTGATCTAGGCCCAGGATAAAGGTGGGGTCTGGATTTCAGACACTCTCTCAAAAGACTTTGGATCCAGGGTTTTGGTTCAAGTAATGCTAAAAGCGCCTATTATAGGCCCCAATTCAGCGAAGGTCTTAAGCATTGTCTTTAAACATGTCCTGAAGTCCTGAAGCAGCTACTTCGAGATAGGGGCATGCTTAAGTGCTTTGCTGAAGAGAGAGGGAGTTAAGCCCGCACTGAAAGTTAAGCGTGTGCTGCCGTCCTTTGCTGAATCGGGGCCAGTGGCAGTGCTTGGCTCTGTAGAATATGGGTCTCTGAACTGCACGTTACGGAATATCTGAAGCCTTGTGCTCTTGGCTCAGCCTGCATCAGAGGCATTCTCGTGGCTGACAGACGTGCACAGTGAAGTCTCTTGGGCTTCCCTCCTTAGGTTTGCTATTGGACAGCAGGTGACTGGCTGGTGCAGCCAAGGCTGCCAGGGCATTGTGGACACCGGGACGTTTCTGCTCACCATCCAAGAGCAGTACATGGGGGACTTCCTGGAGGCTGTGGGTGCTCAGGAATCCAACGGAGAGGGAGGAGCAAGAGGTGCCTGGCCACACTGCCGAGGACATCTGTGAGGGATCTTGCAGTGCCTGACACGAGGAATCCAAGACATAAGATGAGACTGATGGGTTTTTGGGTGATCAGACAAGGATTCCTAGAGGAGCTCAGGGGTTTAAACCAGAGGTTTAAAGCTGGTGACAGCACTAACTCCATCTGGGGAACAGAAAGTCTCCCCTGAGTTTGGGGGGAGAGCTTCTGATCTCCCTTTCCCCAGTGTAAATCAGAAGCAATTCTGCCCAAGTCAGTGGGCCAGATCATTAGTTGGTGTAAATGGGTGTAGCTCTGGAGTGACGTTGACTTACACACTCTGAAGAGCTGGCCCAGTGTAAAGTCAGCATGAGATTTGAAGCAGGCCGGTTGGGCGTAACCTTGCAGGTGGCCACACGTCAGACAGAAGAGCGTGTGTGAGGCTGGTGAATTGCTGCCCATGTAATGGCAGAGTGCTGCAGAGGGGTTTCTACTAGAGCTGTGTGACTAACTGGTTTTGCAGTTTCTCCAGCCAACCAAAAATTCGGGGGAAATATTTGGTTCTGTTCCAAAAAAGGTTAATTTGTTCAGCAGATTGGAAGAGTTCATGTCAGGCCATCATACCTGGTGTGAGCGTTTCCCTTGATAAGCTATAGCCCCATGGTTAGGGAATGGGAGAGCCCCAGGTCTGAATCGCTGCTCTGGAGTAGGGACTTGAATTCAGATCTTCCTCTCTCCCAGGGGAGTGCTCTAACCGCCAGGGCCAGGCTATTCTGGGCTGTTACCTGCAAAAATCTAGGGCACTGCATCTATACGCTACTGAGGGCTCAAGACGTGCCCCGGTTCATTTAGGTAGCCCACCTTTTCCCTACCAAGGGCTTAAGGTGTAAAGCACCTACCCTTACTCATGGGGCTCAAGGAAAACCTGGTCAATTTAAGTACCCGCCCTTACCCACGGTGCTCAGGGCCATACGGGTCCACGGGATCTTTTCCCAGTGAAGAGCCTTACACAGCTGCGCTCTGAACATCTATTTATTAGCAACGTACAGAGAACACACACGCCAAGCCAATCTCTTATGCTCACCACTCCCAATATACAGACAAACTTCACCCCATCAGGATTCCCTCGTCTGAGGGCGCCGGTTGATGCCTCTGCACGTCATGGTCGTGCAGAGGGGTCCGAGTTCTAGCTCTGGAGATGGTTCCCAAAGAGCATTGCTTTTTATTTGCATTATATAGGTAAAACTAGCGACCGCCTTTAACGTCACTAACCCTATTACATTATACGATCCCCCTAGGCAGAAAAATTTAACCTATTGTGCACTGGCACCTATGTTTCCTCCTCCCTGCTCAAATCTTTTTTGTGCTTTATCTTTCATGCCCGAATTGTAACTTATTTATGACTTTCTTTGTTTGTGCAGATGGTCAGCATAAATTCTCTGGTCAGAGCTTATCTGATCTATTTTACCATTTGTTGGGGTCTCTCTGTATCCCCCCTAAAACTTCCCAACACCTGGGTGTCTCTATTTTACAGCCCTTGGTGTTATAACTCTGGTTAGGGGCATTCCTGAGGTGGGGATGCCTTAAGTACTGGAATAATTTTTTCTCAATTTTAGTGGCGAAATCCCTGAGTTTCACTCAAGGCTAGTTTAGTATAGGGGTGAGTCAAGTCACAGGCTTAGGGCTGGGTTGCTCTCGATCGCTTCTGTTGAAGCTTTTCCACTTTGTATAAATGCTTAAATATTTATAGTGCCAAAGAGAGAGAGAGAGAGAGAGAATGAGTGCGAATCCTCTATTGACACTCACCTGATGGGTAAGAGGTGTGGATTTAAATCATTCTCTGCCTGATTCTCATGTTGAAATGGAACAGCTTCAACAGGAGAGACTGAGAGAAACACACCTTGCAGTAGCCTAGTGGTTAGAGCACTCACTTGGCACAGGGGAGATCTGAGTTCAAGTCCCTGCTACAGGGTGGGGATCTTAATGTAGATTTCCCACCTTCCAGGAAAGGGCTCTCACCAAAGGTTATAAAGAGGGAACACATGTGTGAGCACTGGCACATGGTTTCCTGGCCCTGAGAAAACTTTCCCCAGCTGAAACTATCAGATCAAGTTCATGAATAGTTTTGGTCCATTTTTCAGCAAAACAATTCTCCCAGCTCTAATTTCTGCCCTCAGTTGGGTGGAATGGTAGATGCTGTATAGTGCCCATTCTCCTCTGTTGGGAGCAGCCTCTGCTCTAGGTTGTAACTGTCTCAACCCCCTCTTGTTCTTTTCTTTCACAGTACATGGCTGGCGGCAGCAACGTCCAGGACATGCCGACCACCACCTTCGTCATTAACGGATCCCAGTTCCCGCTGCCCCCCTCCGTCTACGCCCTCAATGTATGTATCACTTTAAAGGCAAAACCAACTTCTATCTTACAGAGACAATGAACCATGCACGGGTGTCAGACAGGGGGTCAGAGCTTCTGTGCAAAGACAGAGACCTTTCCCGCTCCATCCCACCACATTGCAGCCCTGTTTGCCTGTCATTTCTAACAGCACTCAAAAACCGATGGGGTGTTTGTGTTCCCACAATGAGAGCTTATGGGGGCCTGCTCCTGCTCCCATCAAAACCATTGCAAAGCTTCTAAAAATTCCACTGGCGTGTCAGAGTGCAGCTTATACATCCCTACAGACGTGTCTCTCTCTTTTTCCCCCTTACAGAACAATGGCTAGTGCAGAGTTGCGGTTGAGACCACTTATGTATCTTCTCAGAATGAGCAGCCAATCTGGATCCTGGGTAACATCTTCCTTAGGGAATATTATTCTGTCTTTGATATGGCTAACAACAGAGTGGGCTTTGCCCCATCAGCCTAGCCAAACCAGGCCTCGCCAGAACCGGATGAAGGCATTCCCTTTCCTGTCTAAAGCTTCTCTCCTGGACACTGTTGGGATCAGACTGAGTTCATATGGACAGATTGAATCATTCTTAATGTACCTTGCATACAAGCGAGGGAGGGATAGCTCAAGGGTCTGAGCACTGGCCTGCTAAACCCAGGGTTGTGAGTTCAATCCTTGAGGGGTCCATTTAGGGATCTGGAGCAAAAATTGGGGATTGGTCCTGCTTTGAGCAGGGGGTTGGACTAGATGACCTCCTGTGGTCCCTTCCAACCGTGATATTCTATGATTCATACAGCCTTAGCTTGCTTGTGGGTAACAATCAGTGCTCTCCAAATGTATTATTGTGAATAAACTGCAAAGAGTCAAATTGCTTTTTGTTGCCTTTGGAGTTTGTTGAGTGAAGAATGAGCCCAGCTGTTTGTTTGTGGTATCACAACCTTATTAACACACACCAATTGCTACCTAGGTATAAAGGAGGAAATTAACCTCTCGGTGATCCATTTCTGCCCCAATTTCAAAACAGCTAAGCACATAGCAGCTCCCATTGAGAACAATGGATTAAATCCCCCTTTTGTTTCTATTAGGAAATCTTCTGTAGCACAGAATGACCTTTCTTTGCACAGCTGTAATGGAGATGCTGATGCTTGACTAGCTGGCAAGGGGATGTGGGCAGTTTCATCCCCTGATGTTAGCAATAAGCTTTGAGATTCTCAGATGGGATGGGGATAGCAGGCCAAAATGTGGTTGCTGTGAAGAAGGCAGAGATCCTGTTTGTGCTCTGTATTTACATGCTATTACCATCACATAGATGTCCTGAGCTGCTGGCTCTGTTCCTATCCAAGACTACCCTAACCAGTGGAATAGTACATGGTAGGGCTCTCAAGCAATTAAAAAATTAATTGTGATTAATGCTGCCCATTTCTTGTTTACAATGTCACCTGAAAATAAGAACAGGCATTCACATGGCACTGTTGTAGCCAGAGCCACAAGATATTTACATGCCAGATGTGCTAAAGATTCATATTTCCCTTAATGCTTCAACCACCATTGCAGGGGACATGCGTCCATGCTGATGACGGGGTTCTGCTTGATAACAATCCAAAGCAATGCGGACTGATGCATGTTCATTTTCATCATCTGAGTCAGATGCCACTTGCAGAAGGTTGATTTTCTTTTTTGGTGGTTCCGGTTCTGTAGTTTCCGCATCAGAGTGTTGCTCTTTTAAGACTTCTGAAAGCATGCTCCACACCTCGTCCCGCTCAGATTTTGGAAGGCACTTCAGATTCTTAAACCTTGGGTTGAATGCTGTAGCTATCTTTAGAAATCTCACATTGGTGCCTTCTTTGCATTTTGTCAGATCTGCAGGGAAAGTATTCTTAAAATGAACAATTTGTGCTGAATCATCATCTGAGACTGCTATAACATGAAATACATGGCAGAGTGTGGTAAAATAGAGCTGAAGACATACAATTTTCCCCGAAGGAGTTCATTCACAAATTTAATTAATGCGTTATTTTTTTAATGAGCATCATCAGCATGGAAGCATGTCCTCTGGAATGGTGGCCGAAGCAGGAAGGGACATATGAATGTTTAGCACATCTTGCACGTAAATACTTTGCAATGCGAGCTACAAAAGTCCCATGCAAATGCCTGTTCTCACTTTCTGGCGACATTTTAAATAAGAAGTGAGCAGCATTATCTCCCGTAAATATAAACAAACTTGTTTGTCTTAGCAATTGACTGAACGAGAAGTAGGACTGAGTGGATTTGTAGGCTCTAAAGTTTTACATTGTTTTGTTTTTGAGTGCAGTTATGTAAGAAAAAACCCTACATTTGAAAGTTGCACTTTCACGATTAAGAGATTGCGCTACAGTACTTGTATGAGGTGAATTGAAAAATACTATTTCTTTTGTTTATCATTTTTACAGTGCAAATATTTGTAATAAAAAATAATATAACGTGAGCAGTGTACACTTTGTATTCTGTGCTGAAATTGAAACCAATATATTTGAAAATGTAGAAAAACATCCACATTTTTTTTTTAGTAAATTTCAAATGGTATTCTATTGTTTAACAATGTGGTTAAAACTGCGATTAACCGCAATTAATTTTTTTGAGTTAACCACATGAGTTAACTGCGATTAATCAACAGCCCTAGTACATGGAGTTCCTGATTTCCCATGACTGCACTTAAGGAGCTTTAGTTCTGCCAAAGGCTGGTTACTGTTTCACATGTTGCCAGTGCAGAACCTAATACGGAAACACAAACTCAGCCTTAGAGAGGTGACGGACTAGGAATAAAACACAGACAGCAGCTGTGCGAAACCTGCTCCCACTGAAGTCTGTAGGAGTTCCGCCATCGACTACAGTGGAATCAGGATTCGGAGGTGCAGCCCAGGCCGGCAGAAGAGCTGCCAGGATGGCTGAGGACTCAGGACGGATGGGGGTTCTCTCACGTGATGAAGCTGATGGGTGTGGGGAACTGTCCACTGAAATGCCATCGTCCACCAGAGGTTGCCTTGCTCGCGAATGCTGCGTTTGCAAATCAGCCTTTGTCTACCACTGGAGAAGGGGAATCTGGGCAGGAGAGCGTGAGAGAGATTAGATACTACAGTCCACAGCATAGTTCAGTTCGTGTCTAAACCATGTTGTCGCTTAGTGTGCTACTGGAAGGCGCTCTGATATTATGGTGATGAGCATGGTATAAGAACCTGTTTAGACTAGACTAGAATTTCCAGGAAGATGCAATGCAGCCCTTCCAGCATTGTGTGTGTGTTTTACTATGTCTGTGGGTCCATTAGATAAGACTTTATAATCCATAGTTATTGGATTCCAGAGCACTTTTGTAAGGTTAAGGATTTACCCCGGAGCACTTGCTTATTATCATTTAATATTTATATTACAGTAACATCTAGAGGCCTCAATTGAAACTGAGGTCTTATTGTGCTAGGTGCTGTATGGACATAGAAGAGAGAGTCCCTGCCCCAAAGAGCTGACCATCTAAATACACAAAGGGGGGAGGGGAAACAGAGGCACAGTGATTTTTACAGCAGATCAGCAGCAGAGCTGGGACAATAATGCAGGTCTCCTGAGTCCCAGACCGGTGCACTAGCCACTGCCTCTTGGTCAAAATATCCTCTTTCCTCATAGTTGTGTATTGTGTTCTGTGCTAATTAGCTGCTGCCATCCACCCCAGAAGCAGCTGCATTCTAGTAGTGCTTTCGGAGTCTATCTATAAATGTTGCTTTCCCAGCCCATTCTTCTTCAGCCCATTCTGTCTGAGGGAAAGGAAGCACATGGTGACCTCAAAGCCTGCGGGCTTGAATGCAAACAATCAGCATAAAGGACCCAAAGGGTCAAATCCTGCTTTCATTTACAGTGGCATAAAACCAGCAACATTCCACTGATGTTAGTGGGCTTCCTTTACTCACAGTTTTCACAGATGCAAGAAAGCCCAATTTGGCCCCATCATTTTACCACTGAGAAAAGTCCCTGGGCCTCTATATTTGGCACAAGGAAGGGAATGAAAAGCTTTTAGAGGTAGAAATGTGCCAGGGCAAGGGCTGTGAGCTGGGCTTCTTTGTTTCAATTCCCAATGCCCCTCATTTCAGATCCAACCATTTGCCACCAGGGAGCATCTTGGCCCGTTGTGGTGGCACACTGAGGAGCATGTGTTGCTGTGGCAGTATCTATAGGGAGCAGAGAGTTGGAAACTCCCTTGTCTGAAGGCTGGGAAAGGAAAGTGCTTCATAAACTAGTCAGAGGGCATGAATGTGCCAAAGCAAAACTGAGAAAGAGTGCTAATGTTGCCCTGGATTTGGGGGAGGGGGGAGGAGTGTACCCCAGATTTTGGTCATGCAACCATATTGTGCTCATTCAGCCACCATGAATTAATAAAACAGAACACCACATAGTTAAGGGTTAATTTGAATAAGCAGAGCTCCTGGAAGCAAGGTCAAAGTTACCTGTAGGTTTGCAGTTTCTGCTAATTAGAATGGGAGGAGAGGAGAAAAGAGTCAACAAATTGAGCCTGAAAGAAAATAAGTGGATGAAAACCTTGAATTTGGGCGCCTTTGATAGAGAAGCTTATTATGACTAAGATTGTTAGGAATGTTTGTTGATAAGTAGTTTACTGAAGTTAGGAGAGGTGATGGTCCAGTAGAGGGTCACTGTGTTTTGTTAAGTTATAAAAAGACTAGATAATAGACCGTACTTTAGAGCAGTTCTCTGAAGCTCTCCTGAGAGACTTTTTCCTGACACCTGACTACCCACTGGGGAAGCAACCGGCCATCGTGGCCCTGCTGCAAATTACTCAATACCATGTTAGAATATAGATATATAGGCCTGCCTGTGAAAGCCTATACTTTAAAAACTTAGGTATTTTTATCACTTAGCTAGTTACAGGGGTGTAAAAACAAAGAATCAAAATCACAGTCTGCCTGTGTATGGGCCTTCTCTCACTAGGATAGTCTGAGGGTATGTCTACACTACGAAATTAGGTCGAATTTATAGAAGTCGGTTTAGTAGAAAGCGTTTTTATACAGTCGATTGTGTGTGTCCCCACACAAATGCTCTAAGTGCATGTAGTCGGCGGAGTGTGTCCACAGTACCGAGGCAACCGTCGACTTCCGGAGCATTACACTGTGGGTGGCTATCCCGCCGTTCCCACAGTCTCTGCCGCCCATTTGAATTCTGGGTAGAAATCCCAGTGCCTGATGGGGCTAAAACATTGTCGCGGGTGGTTCTGAGTACATATTGTCAGGCCCCCGTTCCCTCCCTCCCTCCGTGAAAGCCAGGGCAGACAATCGTTTTGCGCCTTTTTTCTTGAGTTACCTGTGCAGACGCCATACCACAGCAAGCATGGAGCCCGCTCAGCTCACCGCCACCGTACGTCTCCGGGGTGCTGGCAGACGCGGTACTGCATTGCTACACAGCAGCAGCTCATTGCCTTTTGGCAGCAGACGGTGCAGTATGACTGGTAGCCGTCGTCGACATAGTCCTGGGTGCTCTTTTAACCGGGCTCCTGGGCAAACATGGGAGTGACTCAGCCAGGTCATTTCCCTTGTTTTGTCTCATGGCGACTGAGTCCTACCGGCAGTGCACTGTCTTTTAATCTGCAGCTAGCAGAAGATGATGGCTAGTCGTCATACTGCACCGTCTTCTGCCGAGCACCCAGGAGATGACGATGGCTAGCGGTCGTACTGCACAGTCTGCTGCCGGCAAGATGTATAAAGATAGATGAAGTGGCTCAAAACAAGAAATAGACCAGATTTGTTTTGTATTCATTTTCTCCTCCCTCCCTCTGTGAAATCAATGGCCGGCTAAACCCAGTTTTGAGTTCTATCCTTGAGGGGGCCATTCAGTTTCTCGCAAAGCCACCCCCTTTGTTGATTTTAATTCCCTGTAAGCCAACCCTGTAAGCCATGTCGTCAGTCGCCCCTCCCTCCGTCAGGGCAACGGCAGACAATTGTTCCGCGCCTTTTTTCTGTGCAGACGCCATACCACGGCAAGCATGGAGCCCGCTCAGATCACTTTGGCAATTAGGAGCACAGTAAACACCACGCGCATTATCCAGCAGTATATGCAGCACCAGAACCTGGCAGAGCGATACCGGGCGAGTAGGCGACGTCAGCGCGGTGACGAGAGTGATGAGGACATGGACACAGACTTCTCTCAAAGCACAGGCCCTGGCAATGTGGGCATCATGGTGCTAATGGGGCAGGCTCATGTGGTGGAACGCCGATTCTGCGCCCGGAAAAAAAGCACAGACGGGTGGGACCGCATAGTGTTGCAGGTCTGGGACGATTCCCAGTGCCTGTGAAACTTTCGCATGGGTAAGGGCACTTTCATGGAACTTTGTGACTTGCTTTCCCCTGCCCTGAGGCGCAAGAATACCAAGATGAGAGCAGCCCTCACAGTGGAGAAGCGAGTGGCAATAGCCCTGTGGAAGCTTGCAATGACAGACAGCTACCGGTCAGCTGGGAATCAATTTGGAGTGGGCAAATCTATTGTGGGGGCTGCTGTGATGCAAGTAGCCAACGCAATCAAAGATCTGCTGATATCGAGGGTAGTGACCCTGGGAAATGTGCAGGTCATAGTGGATGGCTTTGCTGCAATGGGATTCCCTAACTGTGGTGGGGCCATAGACGGAACCCATATCCCTATCTTGGCACCGGAGCACCAAGCCGGCGAGTACATAAACCGCAAGGGGTACTTTTCAGTAGTGCTGCAAGCACTGGTGGATCACAAGGGATGTTTCACCAACATCAACGTGGGATGGCCGGGAAAGGTACACAACGCTCGCATCTTCAGGAACTCTGGTCTGTTTCAAAAGCTGCAGGAAGGGACTTTATTCCCAGACCAGAAAATAACTGTTGGGGCTGTTGAAATGCCTACAGTTATCCTTGGGGACCCAGCCTACCCCTTAATGCCATGGCTCATGAAGCCGTACACAGGCAGCCTGGACAGTAGTCAGGAGCTGTTCAACAACAGGCTGAGCAAGTGCAGAATGGTGGTAGAATGTGCATTTGGATGTTTAAAAGCGCACTGGCGCAGTTTACTGACTCGGTTAGACCTCAGCGAAACCAATATTCCCACTGTTATTACTGCTTGCTGTGTGCTCCACAATATCTGCGAGAATAAGGGGGAGACGATTATGGCGGAGTGGGAGGTTGAGACAAATCGCCTGGCTGCTGATTACGCGCAGCCAGACACCAGGGTGGTTAGAAGAGCACAGGAGGGTGTGGTGCGCATCAGAGAAGCTTTGAAAACTAGTTTCATGACTGGCCAGGCTACGGTGTGAAAGTTCTGTTTGTTTCTCCTTGATGAAACCCCCTGCCCCTTGGTTCACTCTACTTCCCTGTAAGCTAACCACCCTCCCCTCCTCCCTTCGATCACCGCTTGCAGAGGCAATAAAGTCATTGTTGCTTCACATTCATGCATTCTTTATTAATTCATCACACAAATAGGGAGATAACTACCAAGGTAGCCCAGGAGGGGTGGTGGAGGAGAGAAGCACCAGGAGGGATGGTGGAGGAGGGAAAGACAAGGCCACACAGCACTTTAAAAGTTTAAAACTTTAAAACTTATTGAATGCCAGCCTTCTGTTGCTTGGGCAATCCTCTGGGGTGGAGTGGCTGGGTGGCCGGAGGCCCCCCCAGTACGTTCTTGGGCGTCTGGGTGAGGAGGCTATGGAACTTGGGGAGGAGGGCGGTTGGTTACATAGGGGCTGTAGCGGCGGTCTGTGCTCCTGCTGCCTTTCCTGCAGCCTAACCATACGCTGGAGCATATTAGGTTTGATCCTTCAGTAGCCTCAGCATTGAATCCTGCCTCCTCTCATCACGCTGCCGCCACCTTTCAGCTTCAGCCCTCTCTTCAGCCCGCCACCTCTCCTCCTGGTCATTTTGTGCTTTCCTGCACTCTGACATTGTCTGCCTCCACGCATTCGTCTGCGCTCTGTCAGTGTGGGAGGACAGCATGAGCTCAGAGAACATTTCATTGCGAGTGCGTTTTTTCCGCCTTCTAATCTTTGGTAGCCTCTGGGAAGGAGAAGATCCTGTGATCCTTGAAACACATGCAGCTGGTGGAGGAAAAAAAAGGGACAGTGGTATTTAAAAAGACACGTTTTATAGAACAATGGGTACACTCTTTCAAGGTAAACCTTGCTGTTAACATTACATACATAGCACATGTGCTTTCGTTCCAAGGTCGCATTTTGCCTCCCCCCCAGCGCATGGCTAGCCCCTTCCCCCTCCCTGTGGCTAACAGTGGGGAACATTTCTGTTCAGCCACAGGCAAACAGCCCAGCAGGAACGAGCACCTTATTTCAACCAGGTGACCATGAATGATATCACTCTCCTGAGGATAACACAGAGAGATAAAGAACGGATGTTGTTTGAAAGCCAGCAAACATACACTGCAGTGCTTTGTTCTACAATGATTCCCGAGTACGTGCTACTGGCCTGGAGTGGTAAAGTATCCTATCATGGTGGATGGAATAAGGCTGCCCTCCCCAGAAACCTTTTGCAAAGGCTTTGGGAGTATATCCAGGAGAGCCACGAATGCCAGGGCAAATTAATCATTAAACATGCTTGCTTTTAAACCATGTATAGTATTTTAAAAGGTACACTCACCAGAGGTCCCTTCTCCACCTGGCGGGTTCAGGATGCAGCCTTGGGTGGGTTCGGGGGGTACTGGCTCCAGGTCCAGGGTGAGAAACAGTTCCTGGCTGTCGGGAAAACCGGTTTCTCTGCTTGCTTGCTGTGAGCTATCTACAACTTCATCATCATCATCATCTTCCTCATCCCCAAAACCTGCTTCCATGTTGCCTCCATCTCCATTGAAGGAGTCAAACAACACGGCTGGGGTAGTGGTGGCTGAACCCCCTAAAATGGCATGCAGCTCATCGTAGAAGCGGCATGTTTTGGGCTCTGACCCGGAGCGGCTGTTCGCCTCTCTGGTTTTCTGGTAGGCTTGCCTCAGCTCCTTAAGTTTCACGCGGCATTGCTTCGGCTCCCTGTTATGGCCTCTGTCCTTCATGCCCTGGGAGATTTTGACAAATGTTTTGGCATTTTGAAAACTGGAACGTAGTTCTGATAGCACGGATTCCTCTCCCCATACAGCGATCAGATCCCGTACCTCCCGTTCGGTCCATGCTGGAGCTCTTTTGCGATTCTGGGACTCCATCATGGTCACCTCTGCTGATGAGCTCTGCATGGTCACCTGCAAGCTTGCCACACTGGCCAAACAGGAAATTGAAATTCAAAAGTTCGCGGGCCTTTTCCTGTCTACCTGGCCAGTGCATCTGAGTTGAGAGTGCTGTCCAGAGTGGTCACAATGGAGCACTCTGGGATAGCTCCCGGAGGCCAATACCATCTAATTGCGTCCACAGTACCCCAAATTCCACCCAGCAAGGCCGATTTCAGCGCTAATTTGCTTGTCGGGGGTGGAGTAAGGAAATCGATTTTAAGAGCCCTTTAAGTCGAAAAAAAAGGGCTTTGTCGTGTGGACGGGTGCAGGGTTAAATCGATTTAACACTGCTAAATTCGACCTCAACTCCTAGTGTAGACCAGTAGCGATATCTTGGAGAGTTCCTGGAAGCCTTACCCTTCCTATTATTTCAATTGGCAAGAAGAGGAAAGCTTACACCACACACAGTCTACCTCTGGAACTCTTTGAACTACATAAGTTCATGGAGGATAGGTCCATCAATGGTTATTAGCCAGGATGGACAGGACTGGTAACTCTAGCCTCTGTTTTCCAGAAGCTGGGAATGGGCAACAGGGGATGGATCCCTTGATGATTAACCTGTTCTGTTCATTCCTTCTGGGGCACCTGGCATTGGCCACTATCAGAAGACAGGATACTGGGCTAGATGGACCTTTGGTCTGACCCAGTATGGCCGTTCTTACGTTCTCACAATGAGCTTTGTCTTGAGATCCTGTGCAGATCTAGGACTGTGGGACTTCTTGGCCCCTGAGTTCATGTTACAGAAGGTGAGTTGGTATCAATGGCACGTACCTGTGTTGAAGTAACTCCTGAGGAAGTTGGGGCCAGATTGTGCTGTCAGGCATGGTGCCCTCAGCTGCAATCAGTGGGAGTAGCTCATATCCTGTCCTGGGAAAACAGTTCCACAGAATTCTAAGCCCGAGTTTTCCTGCCTCATGTTTGCTGACAGGTGGTAAAATCCTGACAATGACAAGACAGTTAGGAGTTTTCACGTGTTGGAGCAGCTCAAGATTAAGACTGGTTTCAGAGTAACAGCCGTGTTAGACTGTTTTTGCAAAAAGAAAAGGAGGACTTGTGGCACCTTAGAGACTAACCAATTTATTTGAGCATAAGCTTTCGTGAGCTACAGCTTCATCCGATGAAGTGAGCTGTAGCTCACGAAAGCTTATGCTCAAATAAATTGGTTAGTCTCTAAGGTGCCACAAGTACTCCTTTTAAGATTAAGACTATGGTTTTTGGGTGGAGCCTATGGTTTACCTTTTCCTGGTCATGTGTTAAAATCACACCACCTTTTCTTTGCTAGATTTTACCTGAATTTAGGGCTTATCTACGTGGTAAATTACTGCATAGCAAGCGAGGGTGTTGATCTGCAGTGAATCTTTCTGTCACGCAGTAATGGCCACTGCTACAGTGCACAGAAAGTCTTGGGGTTAGGCTTGGTGTACTATGCTTTCAAATAGTGCAACGCCACGCCACACTCTCGCACTTTCAGTGTGCTGGAGCAGCATCCACGTGGGATGTTAGTGCATAGCAAGTTGGGGCCCTGTAGCATCATACCCTGGCTGGCTGCTCAGTAATTTGCCATGTACACAAGCCCTTAATCCCACGTGTCAGCTTTTCTGAGGTAAGAACACACCTTTTCCCTAGTGGCGACAAGGCCTTCCAGCGGTAAGTGGGTTGGAGTGACTTCAGATTAGAGCTGGTTGAAAAGTTTTTGTCTTAAGTTTTTTTTTTTTTAACGAGCAAATGGTTTTTTCACAAAAATTGAAGCTTGCTCCAAATAAAAGTCTGATTTTTTTAATTTAAAAAAAAAATTTTTAAGAAAAGAAAAGCAAACACTTTACACTGTTTTTAGTTTATGTTTTTGTTTTTTGATGGAAGTTCAAGAAATTTTGATGCAAATTAAAATTTTTCCCTTTCATTAACATTTTTTGTAGGAAAAAATAAATTTTATATAAATGTATACATAACTTTATATAACTGCCCCTTCATTAGTATTATCAATTTCCATTCATTCTAAAGAACGTTTTCCTTTGTTTTTGAAAAGAATGAGCCAGTTTTGGAAGCAAACAGATAATATTCCAGTGTATTGATTTTTTGATAAGACATTCCTTTGTCAGAAGCAGAAGTTTCCTTCTTATTGGACCTCAGTCATTTGATCTTGTTATCGAAGGCATTACTTGCTTTATAATTTCAGCACCCAAGAAAAGAAATGAATTTTTAAATACACAGAAGGTGTTGACATTGGATTAGTGCGGTGCTATAGGAAATTGGGTGTCAGTAATTAATTGTACACGGGGCGGTATCCTGGGTACAATGCCCACGGTATTAAAGTAGCGACTCCGTATCACGGATTTCAGCCCACTTCTGCTCCGGAGACTGACACATTCTGTACAGGAGCCAGCTGGTGGAGAAATCAAGCACCATGAAGTGGTTCATCCTGGCCTTGGTTTGCCTCCATCTCTCAGAGGGGCTGGTGAGGTGAGTATCCCAGTGCCGGCACTGGCGTGATGAGGACATAGAATTACCTAGATAGGTAATAGACAGACATCTGCATTTCTGTATTCAGTTAAGCCATGCCCTTATCTTTCTTTAAACCTTCTACTATTTCTGTGATATGGGCAAATATACTTATGCCTCTGCAAGGGCTTCCTCACTTTGCGTGGTAAAACATTGACCAAGACGAGGGAACAGCATCATGGCAGGGACAACATGACAGGTGACGGAAAGATGAATGCTTTCCTTGCTGATTTCTGAGTTCTCTTCTTCACTCTGTGCAGAGTCACACTGAGGAAAGGCAAGTCTGCTCGAGAGGTGATGAAGGAGAAGGGAGTACTGGAGGACTTCCTGAAGAACCACAAAGTTGATCTAGCCAGAAAGTACCACTTCAATAATTACAATGTTGCTGATGAACCAATAGCTAACTACCTGGATGTGAGTATTAAGGCTCGCTCTCTCTTCTCTTCCTATCAGAGGCTCGTTCCCCTGCACATCTACCAATGTGATATATGCCATCATGTGCCAGCAATGCCCCTCTGCCATGTACATTGGCCAAACTGGACAGTCTCTACGTAAAAGAATAAATGGACACAAATCAGATGTCAAGAATTATAACATTCATAAACCAGTCGGAGAACACTTCAATCTCTCTGGTCACTTGATCTCAGACCTAAAGGTCACAATATTAAAACAAAAACACTTCAAAAACAGACTCCAACGAGAGACTGCTGAATTGGAATTAATTTGCAAACTGGATACAATTAATTTAGGCTTGAATAGAGACTGGGAATGGATGGGTCATTACACAAAGTAAAACTATTTCCCCGTGTTTATTCCCCCGCCCACTGCTCCTCGGACGTTTCTGTTAACTGCTGGAAATGGCCCACCTTGATTATCACTACAAAAGGTTTTCTCCCCCCCCCCCCCCCCAGCCCTCCTGCTGGTAATAGCTCACCTGAAGTGATCACTCTCCTCACAGTGTGTATGATAACACCCATTTTTTCATGTTCTGTGTGTATATAAATCTCCTCACTGTATTTTCCACTGAATGCATCCGATGAAGTGAGCTGTAGCTCACGAAAGCTTATGCTCAAATAAATTGGTTAGTCTCTAAGGTGCCACAAGTACTCCTTTTCTTTTTGCGAATACAGACTAACACAGCTGCTACTCTGAAATCTCTCTTCCTTCACTATTCTATAGCTCTAACTAGCTATTCCTTCCTTATTACCTACCTACCCACATAGGTACCTAATAAATCTATGTACTCGTCTGGTCCCATTGGAGTAGTACCTATTTCTTCTTCTTTATGGTGATAAGTCAATAGAAGGTTTTGATCCCTCTTCTCGGACCTTGGAAAACTGTAAGTATTTGTAGAAAAAGCGGCGCTTGGCTTCTGCTGTTTATTTTCTGCTTTGTTACTCTCAAGTATTTGCTGTATGTTCTCTGGGACGTTTCCAGAGAACGGTGTTAGGATTGTAGTACAGGGCTGGGAGTCAAGAAATCTGGGGTCTGTTCCTGGCTGTGCTACTGAATTCTGGGTGAGCTTGGGCAAGTGACTTCCCCTCTCCATGACTCCTTTGTCCAGTATGCAACAGGAGAATAATGGTAAACGTCTTCTCTCACCCCTTGTGAAGCTTAGCTCATTAATGGCGCTAAAAACCTTTCGGATCCTCAGCTGGAAGTAGTTAGAGAAGTGCAAAATGTTATTTAAAAATGATTAATAGTGCAAAGGAATCCACCTGGCCACATGTCTTTTCTCTTTTGCAGTCCTTCTATTTTGGAGAGATCAGCATTGGAACTCCGCCCCAGAACTTCCTGGTTCTCTTCGACACCGGCTCCTCCAACCTGTGGGTGCCCTCTACGTACTGCCAGAGCCAGGCCTGCAGTGAGTACTGCTTAGTTCCTCAGCGTTCGGTGGGTGCATGTCCTGGGTGCATTGTTCCTGAGAAGTATAGTCAAATTCCAACCAGGCAAGAACTACTGGTCCTCTCAAACAGGCTTGGGAATGTCATCCACCCACATCCGCTAGTCCCTTTCTAGAGCTCTTCACTAAGCTATGGCGACAATATGGATCGCCCTTTCCTTATGAACAGGTATTATGGCATTCTAAAGACGTGGTCGACAATGTCAGCGGCGAGGCTGCAGTGTATTCTGAAGTTCAAGGAGTCACACTGGGAGACAACAACTGCTTTGAATGGCATAACTATTGGCCAACCTTCAGCAGATGTAAATTGACATAGGTGGGTTGATTTCAAAAGAGCTACTCTGATTTACAACAACAGAGGATCTTGTCCAAATTTCTTAGCTACTCTGGTGATGGGTGCAATAGAGAGAATAAGATAGATAATGTCGGTGACGCGAGCGCAGGGGGTCAGGCCTAAAGGTTAGAGGAGGAGGTGGTAGTCAGGAATTGGAGCTCAGGGTCTGAACCGGAGTTAGAGGCCCCATGAAAGAACCAAGGAGCTAGTCTGCTGCCTTAAGAGCTAGTTTACTGCCTCTTCTTAGGAGCTAGCTGCCTTAGGAGCTAGTTTGCTGCCTCTTTACAGCAATCAGGCCACCTACCATAGGCCAGCTGCACTCTGCAGGCTGGCTCTGCTACAGGCCCTGGCTCCTGACAGATAGGTAGGTACAGAAGACGGACCTTAAAAAATGCGGTGATGCAATTTGCATTAGTGCTCTTCTCTGTTGTGCAAAACCTCCTGGGCTAACTCTTGGATCTGTGCTTCCACCCCACGGGAAGTCAGCTGTTGGGAGGTGCTGCCCTGTCAGGCTACTCAGTCACCAGCTGGATGGGAGGCAGCCAAATCCAAGAGAGTCACCATGATCTTGTTTTTAATCTAGCCAATCATGCCAGGTTCAACCCCAACCAGTCATCCACCTTTTCCAACAACGGACAGACCTACACCCTGAGCTACGGGAGTGGCAGCCTGACTGTGTGTTTGGGTTATGACACAGTGACAGTAAGTGAAATACGCACTGCCCTATCCTGCGTCGTCATTCACACAGTCCAAGACCAGAAGGCACCATCGCGATCATGGAGTCTGACTTCCTATATAACATAGCCCATAGCATGTCCCCAAAATATTTCTCAGAGCAGATCTTTTAGAAAAACGTTCTGTCTTGATTTCAAAATTGCCAGTGATGGAGAATCCACCACAACCCTTGGTAACGTGTTACAATGGTTAATTACCCTCCTGGTTAAAAATGTATGTCTTATTTCCAGTCTGAATTTGTCTATCTTCAATTTCCAGCCATTCGATCGTGTTAGACCTTCCTCTGTTAGCCTGAAGAGTCCATCGTTAAATATTTGTTCCCGTGGAGATACTTTTAGGGTGTAATCAAGGCACCCCTTAACTTTCTCCTTGTTAAGCTAAACAGATGGATCTCTTTGAGTCTATTGCTATAAGGCATGTTTTCTAATCTATTTGAGCTGCATCTCTAAAATCATCAGACTGCATTAGTATTAAAAACAGCAGAGGTCATTGATAAAACTTTTCTCTAGAATATGTGACACATTGCTCTAGTCTTACTGCATGGGACATTTATCTGAGGACACTTTATGAGCTAAATGAATCCATGATTGGATTCCATTGGTTTCAGTGTTGTGACGCCAGGGATGAAATTGGTCCTGTACATTTGATTTTTAAGTTGTTGATTGGGCCCTGTTAATACAGGACATAAGAAGGGCTTGTGTACATGAGAAACTTGCACCAGTTTTTACTTAAGGTGTGAATTTAAACCGATTTAGTTAAATCCGTGCAAACCCCAGAGTCGACCATCCTATGTCTGTTTAAGAGTGGCTTATTTGGGTGTAGCTGAATTGATCAGAAACATTAGATGGCACAGTCATCTGATTTCGTTACCATAATTTTGTGTGAGATTCCAGGTGACAACAATTATTTTCTTCCCGGCTAGGTCCAGAACATTGCCATCACCAATCAGGAATTTGGTCTGAGTGAAGATGAACCTACCAGCCCCTTCTACTATGCTCATTTCGATGGGATTTTGGGAATGGCTTATCCTGCCATGGCAGTAGGGGGGTCCTATACACCTATGCAGGAGATGTTGAAGCAGGGCCTGCTTACTGAACCCATCTTCAGTTTCTATTTCTCCAGGTAAGATCTCTCTCTCTCAAAACCCATCTCTCTGTGTCTATTGCCATATATAGCACTCTATTTTTCCATTTCTCTTTCACATTGTATCGGTCTGTCTGTCTGTCTCGCTCTATATCATATACCAGCTTATCCACCCACTCTTTATCTGACTCTATTTATCTATACATCTGCTCGCACATCCACCCACCCACCGCTATGTCTCTTCACTCACTGGGTGACTGGGGATGGATCCCTTGATGATTACCTGTTCTGTTCATTCTCTCTGAAGTATCTGGCATTGGCCACTGTTGGGAGACAGGATACTGGGCTAGATGGACATTTGGTATGACCCAGTATGGCCATTCTTATGTCCTATCTGTCTGTCTGTCTACTACCATAAGTACCCCTCTGTTTATTTTCTCTCTGTCTAACCATTGACCCCCCCCCCCCACACCACACATACCATCCCACTCCCCATCCACATATATGTCACAGCTCCTGCTCCATAGGAGGGTAGTTTCTGTGTAACATATGTCTGACATGTTTAACCATGCATGTTTCCAGCCAACCAACATATAGTTATGGAGGAGAAATCATCTTTGGAGGCGTTGACACCCAGCTGTTCTCTGGCCAGATTACATGGGCACCCGTGACGCAAGAGGTTTACTGGCAGATTGGTATTCAGGAGTAAGTTTCGTTTGCAACCCCTCCTCCCGCCCTTTCCTTTTCTCCTTACGGTCTGTAGGGAGCCTTTCTGGCTAGAATGAGTGGATTCAGTTGTCCTGTGTCAACTCAAGCTCTCTGTGGAGGAGGATGAATTTGGATCGGATCTGGATTTCAGGCACCCTCAAAAGGAGTTTGGATCCAGGTTTTTGGTTCTAGTAATAATAAAAGCTCCTAACCTAGGCCTCTATTCTGCAAACCAATTTGAACTTTAAACACATGAGGAAATCCCATTCATGTTAATGGGACTTAAGCGTTTACTTAAAGTGAGGCGTATGCTTAAGTGCTTTGATGAAAGAGATGGGCTTAAGCTTGTACTAAGAGTTAAGCATGTGCGTCTGTGCTTTGCTGAATCGGGGTCAGTGACAATGCTTGACTGTATAGAATAAGAGTCCCTGGGCTGCAGGTTATCGTGTATCCAAAACCTTGTCTCATCCTGCATCAGAGGCAGTTCCTTTTGCAGACAAGTTGCTATAATGATGTTTCTTGTATTTCCTTCCTCAGGTTTGCTATCGGACAGCAGGCGACTGGCTGGTGCAGCCAAGGCTGCCAGGCTATTGTGGACACCGGGACGTTTCTGCTCACCGTCCCACAGCAGTACATGGAGTACTTCCTGCAGGCTGTGGGTGCTCAGGAATCCAATGGAGAGGTAGGAGCAACAGGTGCCTTGCCATGCTGCCGAGGAGGTCTGTGAGGGATTTTGCAATGCCTGACACGAGGAATTTAAGATGAGAATGATGGGCTTTTGGGTGATCAGACAAGGGTTCTGAGAGGAGCTCAGGGGCTGGAGTCTTAAAGCTAAACACTAACTCCATCTGGGGAACAGAAAGTCTCTCCTGAGTTTGGGGGCAGAGCTTCCGATCTCCCTTTCCCCAGTGTAAATCAGAAGTAACTCTACCGATGTCTGTGGGCCAGATCCGGCTGGTGTAAATCAGCACAGCTCTGGAGTTACGCTGATTTACACCAATTGAGGAGCTGGCCCAGTGTAAAATCAGCAGGAGATCTGAAGCAGGCTTGGTGAACGTAACCTTGTTGCTGTTCCCATGCAAGGCAGGGGAGCGTGTGTGGGGCTGGTGAAGCTGCTGCCCAAGTGAGGGCGGAGTGCAGCGGGGTCGTTTCTCCCCTCTGTTGGATAGAAGGGTCAATACCTGGCAATGCTACTCACCTCTATTGAAGGCCCTGTAAGGGCAGCTTCTGCTCTCAATTGTCACAGTCGTAACCCTCATTTGTCTTTCGTTTCCACAGTACGTAGTGAACTGCAACAATGTCCAGAACATGCCGACCATCACCTTCATCATCAGCGGATCCCAGTTCCCGCTGTCCCCCTCTGCCTACGTCTTCAACGTATGTATTATTTTAACAGCATAAAACACCTTTATCTCACCGAGACAGTGGCCCAGCAGGGAGTCAGAGTTTCTGTGCAAATGCCGAGACCTTTCTCCTGCACTGCCCCTGTTTTCCTGTCGTTCCTACCATCACTGTAAATGGTGGGGTGTTTGCATTCCAACAGTGTGAGCTTGTAGGGCAGAGGTGGGCAAACTACGGCCACATCCAGCCTGTGAGACCGTCCTGCCTGGCCCCTGAGTTCCTGGCCGGGGAGGCTAGCCCCCGGCCCCTCCCCTGCTGTCCCCCCTTCCCCGCAGCCTCACCTCGCTGCGCCCCCGGCACTCTGGCCCACTGGTGGCGTGGCTGTGAGCTCCTGCCGCTCTGAGCAGCATGGTAAGGGGGCGGGGAGCAGGGGGTTTGGATAGTGGGTGGGGTCCGGGGGGGCGGTTTGGGGCATGGGGTCCCGGTAAGGGGCGGTCAGAGGACAAGGAGCGGGGAGGGGGTTGGATGGGTTGGGGGTTATGAGGGGGGCAGTCAGGGGGCGGGAAGTGGGAGGGGGCAGATAGGGGCGGGGGCCAGGCTATTTGGGGAGGCACAGCCTTCCCTACCCGGCCCTCCATACAGTTTTGCACTCCGATGTGGCCCTCGGGCCAAAACATTTGCCCACCCCTGTTGTAGAGCCTGCTCCTGCTCCCATCAGTCATTGCAAAGCTGCCACTAATTCTGCTGGGGTTCCCGTGGCTAGCCTACATAGCCCTCTGCCTCGTCAAACAACAGCCCTGATGCGACCTCTCTCTGTTTTTCCCTCTGATAGAATAATGGCTACTGCACAGTGGGGATTGAGCCCACGTACCTGCCCTCCCAGAATGGGCAGCCGCTCTGGATCCTGGGAGACGTCTTCCTCAGGGAATATTATTCTGTCTTTGACATGTCCAATAACAGAGTGGGCTTTGCCCCATCAGCCTAGACAAGCAGTTCACCGACTTGAACCAGACAAAGCCTTTCCCATTCCTCTTTTCCGCTGGACACTGGTGGAATCAGACGACGTTCATATGGACAGATTGCATCCTTCTTAATTTGCCTTCCGCAGCTCTTCTTTGGCTTGCTTGCACCAAGCAGTGCTCTCCAAATGTATCGTTACAAATAAACTGCAGTGAATCAAATTGTCTTGTGTCGTCTTTGGAGTTTGTGGAGTGAAGATTGAGCCCAGCTGTTTGTTTGTGGGTCCCACAACCTTATGATGGCACACAAACTACTCACTGGGGCACAAAGCAGCACATTAACCTCTTTGGGTCCATCTACACTGCCGTAAAAACCCTGCAGCACCGAGTTTCAGAGCCCGGCTCCGCTGACTTGGGCTGGGGCTGCAGGGCTACAAATCACAGTGTCGAGGTTCAGGCTTGAGCTCTGAGACCCTCCCCACTCATACAGTCTCAGAGTCTGGGCTCCAGCCTCTGTTATCCACCCTGGGCCAGACTTTTGAAAGAGCTGGGCACTTAGGGTATGTCTACACTGCAATGCAAGCCTGGGCTCAGACCCAGACTTGAGCCCAAACCCCTTTCTGTCTACACACAAATCCCTCAAACTCGGGCCTGGACCTAGGGTCCTATCATCAACTTTCCTATTATAAATCAACCTGTGTGGACTATGAGGGCCTGCTTCCAGACAGTTATAGCAACCTGCTTCTGGACTGGCAAGGCTGCCCCCTTGCATGTATTGTTACACTGGAGGGTTAGGCCAAGCTGCTCACAAAGTTCCAGAAATGTAGATTTCTTCATATGCAAGTTCTGGACCCACTGCTGGTCATCTTAGGTCAGCATGACAATGTGATTCCCCCCGCACTGTGCTTGTGGCCCTGCTCCAGAAGCACCGGTCTACATAGGGGCGTCAGCGGCTATAGTGGCTGTATTGAGCAGCATCAGCCAGTTCAGGTCTGCTGTGTCTGTGTCCTCCTCCTCCTGATCCATCCATAAAGTTTGCCAGGTGCCTTTGGTGGGTCAGGAAACGCAGTCAAAATGTCCACAGGTGAGTCATGGAAGCTCTGCCTATTTCCCAACACAGGAGTGAAAGCGCAAGCCACAAAAGCTCTTGAAAAAGGCACCTCCTCCATGTTGCTGGCACCGCACAGAGCAAAATGGTGGCTCAGCAGGCTGTCTTGGTGGGCTGTTCAAACTTCCTGTACCATGCTGGGCAGACAGGCAAGATTTCCCACTCTACACCAGGGTCAAAGGGCTAGAGCAGGCACATTTCAGCAGGGTGCTGAAGGGTCCGGGGAATGGTTGATTTGACTCACATCTGCGTGCTGCAGCGTGGGCACCAGAGCCCCAGGTTTGCACCCAGATTAGAAAATTCTTAACGTAGGGTTAACCATCAGTGTAGATGCTCAAGACCTGGAGTTTTTAAGCCAAGGTGAGCTGACTTGAGGTCCACTAGCCTTGGGCTTACATTGCAGTGTAGACAGACCTTTAGTGGCTCCCATTGAGAACAATGGAGAATTCTTCCTATATTCCTACTGGAAACCAAATTTCCGAATTCTCTTTCTTAGCACAGCTGTGATGGAGAGGCTGATAGTTACCTCGCTTACACAGGGGGCTGGGGAAGCTTCATTCACTGATATTTGTGATATGTTTTGAGATTCTCAGATGGGAGAGGGCGTAACAGGACAAAATGTGGTTGCGGTGAAGGAGGGAAGGACCCACTATGTTCCTTACCCCCTTACCTGTGTACAATATTTACGTGCTGTGACACTGCATGGACCTCCTAAGGCTCCGGTTCTGTTCCTAGCCAAGACTAGCCAAACCAGTGGAGTGGTATGTGGTGCCCCTGCCTTCCCATAGCGTGGGACTGAGACTCATTACTGTTTCACACATTGCCAGTGCAGAACCTAATATGGAAACACATGTTCAGCCATTAGAGGTGATGGACTGGAACAGAGGTGGGCAAACTACAGCCCGTGGGCCACATTTGGCCCTCAGGACTGTCCTGCCTGGCCCTTGAGCTCCCGGCCAGGGAGGCAAGCCCCCGGCCTCTCCCCTGCAGCCGCAATGCCACCAGCGCTCTGGGCAGCGGGGCTGCGAGCCCCTGCTGGGCAGAGTGGCTGCAAGAGCCCCGGTGTAGTGTATTAAATTGCTCCCTTTAGGAATGTGCTACTTACTTACGCCCAGGGCCAGATTAAGACCTTTAGAGACCCTAAGCACTGAGAAGATTATGGTGCGCCCCCATAGGTAATTCAAAATAAAAACAATACTATACCTTAAAATAAAATGTTATTTTTTGAAATGACACAATTTACATGTATACTGAAATTAAAATAGCTGCTTTCTAGATTTTCTGAGTGCAAAATTCTGGTTAAGTTCATCGAAGCTGACTCGACGAAGCATGTCCGCTTCCATTCACAATAGGGAAAGTGAATCAAGTCTGTCCTGACACGTTGTTCTCTGAGGGTTTTTTATTCTTTTCAGCTGCGAAAAGATTTTTCCATGATGACTACTTCGATGCTTTTTTTGAAATATCAAATATAAATTTTTTTTTTAAAAAAATCTCATTTTTTTTTTGGTGCCCCCTGCTTTGCTAGTGCCCTAAGCACGTGCTTCGTCTGCCTATTGGGTAGTCTAGCCCTGCTGCCAGTCCTAGTGCTCTGAGCAGCATGGTAAGAGGGTGGAGGGGGGGTTGGATAAGGGGCAGGGAGTCCTGGGGAGCAGTCAGGGGACAGGGATCGGTTGGATAGGTGTGGGAGTCCCGGGGGGGCCTCTCAGGAGGCAGGGTTGTGGATAGGGGTCAAGGCAGTCAGGGAACAGGGGGGGTTGGATGGGTCGAGGGTTCTAGAGGGAGCACTCAGGGAATGGGGACCGGGGGGTTTGGATAGGTGTGGGAGTCCTGGGGGGCCTGTCAGGCAGTGGGGGTGTGGATAGGTGTCTGGGCAGTCATGGGACGGGGGGGGTTGGTTAGGGGCGGGGGGTCCCGGGAGGTGGCAGTCAGGGGACAAGGAGTGGGGGGGGGCAGTTGGATGGGTCAGGAGTTCTGAGGGGGGCAGTCAGTGGGAGGGGGCAGATAGGGGGTGTGGGGCCAGGCTGTTCGGGGGAGGCACAGCCTTCCCTACCCGGCCCTCCATACAGTTTTGGAACCCCGGTGTGGCCCTCGGGCCAAAAAGTTTGCCCACCCCTGGATTAGAAGAACTCATGAGCAGCAGCTGTGCAAACCCTGTGCCCACTGAAATCTGTGTGAGTTCCGCCATTGACTTCAATGCACTCGGGATTTGGGGGTGCAGCGCAGACAGACAGAAGCAGACAGCTCCGGTGGCTGAGGATTCAGGACAGAGGAGGGTTCCGTTATGTGATGAAGCTGGTGGGGGGGAGCTGGCTACTAAAACCAGTGGATGGGCAAAAAAACTCCATCAGCCATGAATGCTGCATTAGTTAACTGGCCTTTGAGCACCAGTGAAAAGGGGCATCTGGGCTGGAGAACGTGAGAGAGATTAGATGCCACAGTATACAACATGGTTCAGTCTGTGTCCAAAGCCTGTCATCACTTATTGCACTACTAGAAGGTGTTCAGACACTATAACGATGAACATGGGATAAGAACCTCTATAGAAAAGAAATTCCTAGAAGGTGCAATGTGGCTTTTCTGGTATTCTGTTCCACTCAATGTCCTTTGGAAGAGACCCAAAAATCAGGGTGGTTTGATTCCAGGGAACTTTCATAAGGTGAAGGATTTGTCCTAGAGACCTTGTTGACATTATCGTTACTTAATATTGATTTTACAGAAGCACTTAGAGGCCTGAATTGAAACTGAGGCTTATTGTGCTAGGTGCTGTATAGATATATAAGGTACAGAGCAGCAATTTAGCCCCTCTGAAGCAAAGAGATAACACTCCAGTGGTCTGACTTTTTGATAGCAGCTTGCTTTGTTGTAAGCAGCAGTTTGTACCGTAATCATTTGACCTCGCTATCTTAGAACCATAAGCCTGTCTTAATTTGCTTAAACTACATTGAAATAAAACTCACTGTAAATCAAAACAAGAGCATTCACAGAGGGGTTTGCAGTGGTTTAATTAAATGAGTTTTAAAAGCTTTATAAGTTAAACTAATGCAACTTTTTCATGTAGACAAGCTCTGAATTAACCAGGGTGTGGGTCGGTTAGGAATAATGTTAGCTACACTGACCATTACTAGGCATAAGTTCCACGGCTATATAGATAGATAGATAATAGATATTTATTTGCTATTTTTCATCTATATAGTGGATTTTCTTCTCTGAGGCAGTGGTTTCTCCACTAACTCCAGCCCCAGATCAAGTATATGCCGCTATTAAGAAAGGCATCAGATCAGCATCTAACCTTTGTGAGGTGCTTTATCTCAATTTTTTGAGCATTGCTTACCCTTAATAATGATACAGTCATTTGATTAAATTACCATAATTTTGTGTAAAATTTGAGTGTGGAGCAATTATTTTCTTCCCCTCTAGATCCAGAACATTGTCCCCAAACACCAGGCATTTGGCCTGAATGAGGAAGAGCCTACCAGCCCCTTCTGCTATTCTTATTTCAGTGGGATTTGGGGAATGGTTTATCCTGGTTTAGTGATGACAGGACACAACACAGTTCTGCAGGAGATGGTACAAAGCAGGGCCAGCTTACTGAACCCATCTAGAGATTCCATTTCTCCCAGTAAGATCTCTGTCTCTCTTTCTATAATTCTCTATATCACCAAATGTTGTTTGCCTGTCTTCTCTGTGTCTGTCCATTCCTCATACACATCCATCAACTAACCCTCCATCCCCATGTATTTTATGCTCCCTGCCTCACAGGAGGGTAGCTGGGTTGGGAAGGAATTTTCCTTCAGGGCAGATTGGAAGAGGCCCCGGAGGTTTTTCGCCTTCCTCTGTAGCATGGGGCCTGGGGTCACTTGCTGGAGGATTCTCTGCACATTGAAGTCTTTAAACCATGATTTGAGGACTTCAATAGCTCAGATATAGGTGAGAGGTTTATTACAGGAGTGGGTGGGTGAGATTCTGTGGCCTGCGTTGTGCAGGAGGTCAGACTAGATGATCGTGATGGTCCCGTCTTACCTTTATATCTATGAATCTGTCTGATCCTTGTCTGATATCTGTTACCATTCGTGTTTCCTGCCAGCCAACATATAATTATGGAAGGGACATCATGTTTGGAGGTGTTGACCCTCAGCTGTTCCCTGGTCAGATTACATGGACATCCATTACTGGCAGTTCAGTATTGAGGAGTAAGTCCTGTTGGCAAACCCCTGTTATCAATGTGGGCATGAACTTTTCCTTTTTATTGTCCGTAGGGAGCCTCTCCAGATGTCATCAGTGGAGTCAGCTGCCCTGTTTAACTCATCTTCTCTAGGCAGGAGGCAGAACAAAGGAAGAAACCTCTGTGCTGTCCTCAAGATATAATGGAGGGATTACTGCTTAAAGAGAGGTCTGAACTTGGCCCAGGTGAGCTTGGCATCCGGATCTGGATTTCAGACACTCTCAAAAGGCGCTTGGAGCCAGGGTTTTCATTCAAGTAATGATAAAGGCTTCTATCCTAGGCCCCAGTTCAACAAAGTTCTTCAGCATGCCCTAGACTTTAGATACATGAAAGCCCTTAAAGTTAGCTGCATGCTTTGATGAACAGAGAGGGAGCTGAGCATGCATTGCAAGTTAAGTGAGTGCTTCTGTCCTTTGCTGAATCGGGGCCAGTGACAGTGCTTGGCTCTATAGAATAAGGGTCTCTGAACTGCAGGTTATCGAGTATCAGAAGCCTTGTGCTCTTGGCTCAGCCTGCATCAGAGGCATTCTCGTGGCTGACAGTCGTGCACAGTGAAGTCTCTTGGGCCTCCCTCCTTAGGTTTGCTATTGGACAGCAGCAAAGGCTGCCAGGGCATTGTGGACACTGGGACGTTTCTGCTCACCGTCCCAGAGCTGTACATGGGGGACTTCCTGGAGGCTGTGGGTGCTCAGCAGAACAACCAGGAAGTAGGTGCTACGAGTGCTTTGCACAGATGCTGAAGATATCCTGTGAGGATTTTTGCAATGCATAATACAAGGACTCCAAGACCATAAAGTGGGCTGTGGTGTGTTCAGACAAAGATTCCTAGAGGAGCTCAGGGGCTGGAGGCTTAAAGCTGGTGACAGCATTAACTACATTTGCAAGTAAGTACAGCAAGTCCTTCCCTGAGTTTAACTTTGGAGAGAGAGATCCTGACCTCCCTTACATCACTGTAAATCAAAAATAAATCTGCTGAAGCCAGGGGGCCCTATCACTGACTGGTATACATCGACATAGCTCTGCTGAAGTCAGAGGAGTTATGTTGACTAACCTCAGCTGGCCCAGTGTAAAATCAGCAGGAGATCTGAAGCAGGCGTGGTGAATGTAACCTTGCTGCTGTTCCCATGCAAGGCAGGGGACAGGGGAGCAGGTGTGAGACTGAAGAAGCTGCTGCCCGTGTGATGGCAGAGTGCAGCAGGGTGGTTTCTCCCCTCTGTTGGACAGAAGTGTCGATACCTGGCAGTGCCATTCTCCTCTGTTGGTAGGCACTGCAAGGGCATCCTCTGCTCTCGTTTGTTACAGACTTAACCTCTCTGTTTCTTTGCTTCCAGAGAACATGGCTGACTGCAGCAATGTCCAAAATGTGCCGACCATCACCTTCATCATTAATGGATCCCAGTTCCCTCTGCCCCTCTGTGCCTATGTCTTTAATTTTTGACTTATCTGAATGACATAACCAACTTTTATCTTACTGAGACAGTGAACCAAGCATGGGTGTCAGAGTTTCTCTGCAGATTCAGAGACCTTTCCCCAACACTGCAGCTCTGCTAGACTGTCCTTTCTAACAGCACTCTAAATGATGGGGTTAGTCTTCTAGCAATGTGACTTTCTAGGTACCTGCTCCTGCTCCCATCAAAGCCACTGAAATCTCCCTGTGCTTCAGGATTTAGGCTATGTAGTCAAACAATAGCATTGAAGCTGCCTCTGTCTGTTTTCTCTCTTACAGAAACATGGCTGAGGTTGAGATCACTTACTTGCCTTTTCAGAACAGACGACCTCTTTGGATCCTGGGTGATGTCCTCCTCAAGGAATACTATTCTGTCTATGACATGGCCATCAACAGGACGGGCTTTGCCCCATCAGCCTAGACAAACAAGGAGTCAGCTGGACAAAACCACGCCATTCCCTCTCCTGTCTAAATCTTCTCTCCTGGATGCTGATGGAATCAAACTAAGTTTATATGGACAGACTCTATCGTTCTAAATGTACCATGGGCACTGTGTGAACCTGCCTTCTGCTTTTGTATATTTATCAGTGCTCTCTACATCTATCGTTGCAAGAAAACAGCAATGAGTCAAATTGTCTCTTGTCTTCTTTGGCATTTGTTGAGTAAAGATTTAGCACAGCTATTTATTTTGTGGGTCTCGCAGCCTTCTTGTCACATACAAACTAGTAAGTGGGTATAAAGCAGCAAGTTAATCCCTCTGTCATACGTTTCTGGACAGGCTTTCAAAATAGCAGAGACCTCAGTAGCTTCCCAGAGAGAACAATGGAAAATCTCCACTATATTCCTGTTGGGAATAATGGGTACTACGCTGTGCTGAGCACTTGCAAAACTCCTGCCATTTCATTTAAATGCTTAAATGGGAACTGAGCTTTATGGAAAATATGGTCCTTCCTAGTCGACTTTTACTTAAGGGCCACACTTGCCAAAGCAGCCTCTGAAATGGCACTGACAGATTTCCAGGTCTATGTTTCTACATGCACAGATATCGGGTTGGAGCTTCAGCTAGTGTAAATCAACCTAACTGCATTGACTTCAGTGGAGCTGTGCCACTTTACATCAGCTGAGGATCTGGCCCTTGCATCTTTGCACACAAACTGGATTGGGGAAGGGGAAACCTTGTGGTTGAGGCACAAGACTGGGGCTCAGGACAATTGGGCTGTAGTTCCCTGATCTGCTGAAGACTCCCTGTGTGACCTTTAGGAAGCCACTTGAGATCACATCTTAAACCTGTCGAATACCTTGAATTCACATTGAATTCAATGGGAGTTGCAGGTGCTCAGCACCTTTCAGGATTTGACCCATTACTTATCAGGGCTTCATTTTCCTTACTGTAAAACAGGGATAACACTGACTGACCTCATGGGGGGACTGAGAGACTTAAATGAGTTAATGTTTGTAGAGTGCATTGAGATGATCAGCTGGAAGGCGGCTGAAAAAATGTCAGCTGTTATGATGTGACTGCTCCGATCAGGGGGCAACATACAGAACTGTTTGATTTTCATGTGTAAATGCAGTCTGCACACACAAGTCCAGGTGTTTGCATGCACACACACAAAAACGTAGAGGTGAAAATGTACGGATACAATTTTAGGGTTTGTCTGAAGGTCTTTTGAAAAACTTCATCCTGAACAGTTGCTCTCAGTTTGAGATGAGCCTGAATTGGGGGAAGGGGTGTGGAGTGGAAAGTTCTAACCCACCCAGACTTTGGGACAAGTTGGCTTTGGTTCTGAACTGCTAGCCTCACTCCGTGACTCATCTTCAGTCCTCATATTCTATCTCTTTATTACTAACATAGAATCACAGGGTGGGGTGCAGGGCTTTACAATCCCTGTCCGACCTGGCACATCAACCATAAGGAGCTGCAGGCTAATTTGGCTAGGTACTACAGCAGAAAGGAAACAGAATGAGCCTTCTTATACACCATTTAGCATTATCATGGGAATTCTCAGCAACCTGTCCACATGGAAAGATGCCTAACTTAGGAGGTGTTGGGTGTGCAGCCAGAGCAGTGACATGACCATCCCTTTATCGTCTTAAGACCTCAGTGCTTTTCAGCACATAAACGTCTGGTCCTATGCGTTCAGGGTGGGATTTTCCAAGGAGTCTAAAGGGTCTAGATGTCCAAACCCCAGTGAAAGCCAGTAAGATCTGGGCTCCTAATTCCATTACACGCCTTTGAAAATTCCAGCCTCAGCAGCTGGCTGTATTCACCTAAACTGGGGTAAAGATTGCTCAGGATCCAGCAGGATAAGAAAAATGAGTTCTGTCTTCAAATACTAACTCTAAAAAGTTAACTCTAAAGATCCATGGGGGAAAGTGAAGTTTCTATGAATACTTTTCATGTACAGAGGCCTTTCATCTTTGGATCTCAACAGCGAGATAATTGCCCTCTTCCCTGCAAGCAGGTAAATATTTTATAGTGGGCAAAACCATGGCACGGAACGTGGAATTGACTTGCCTGAGATTACACTGTGAATCAGTGACAAAATGTGGAACAGCACCCAGGTGTCCTCCTATCCCTTCTGCTACTTCAGCGTGTTACGTGAGTGTAACTGAAAGCTGGCTTTGGCTCACTGAGCACGCTCCTTCGAGAGACATATCGTGCTCAAGGCACCAGGAACAGCCTAACTGTTTATTATGCATAACTTGTGATTGTTATTACCATGTACTGGAAGGTTTCATCTCACATTACTATAGTGGGGTTTCCCATGTGACGCAATTACAGACAAATTCAGTATTTCTCATTCCCCTGACCCCTTCCACATTCAGCCACTCGCCAACCCTTTCTGGATGTGTTCCCAGAATCCTTTGAACTGGTTCCCATGCCTAATCAATGGAGGTAGCTGGGGTATCAGGGAAAGATGGTTTAAGAGATGCTTTTGAGGTCTGAGCAGGACCCAGTTGCAGCCAATAGGGCAAACCTGTTTCAGGAATGGAGCTGGTTCATGAACTGCTCAGGTGAGCAAACATTGTACTTCTTTCTCTTCTCTCACCTTCTCTTCTCTTGACCAAACTTTTATACTGAAGAAGTGCGTTAGAAGTGGGAAGCCTGAAGACTGAATTCACTTCAGGTGATTTAATCTATCACTTGTCACCAACACTGGGCAGGGGAACCTGCAAGTCCTCAGTCTGTCCCTGGAGCACCTGCCTTGGCAATCATCATAGGCCCATGGAAATAACTTAAGACATTTCTATTTCTCAATATTTGGGGAGGTACTATAGTGTCGGAGACCATGTTGGGGAAAGAGATGCAAGCCAGCTCTTTAACATAAACATAATGAAATTCAATTGGTGGACTGGAACTAGATGAATTTAGATTAGCAATAAGGTGCACTTGTTTAAATGAGTGTTAAATGAACCACTGGGCTAATTTATCTAGGGACGTGGTGGGCGCTCCATTGCTTGAAGGCTTTAAATCAAGCCTGGATGTCTTTCTAAAAGACGTACAATCTATGGCTTGGGTTATGGCGGAGGTCAAACTAGATGCTCATCGTGATCCCTTCTAGCCTTAAAAATCTGACCATGTAAGCAGTAATGCAGGTAGACAGGCAGGCTGAGAGGGTGAATGAAAGGGGACATGAAGAAACAAGAGGGGAGGTTGAAATGCAAATAGCAAGTTACCACTTTTCTGTGCCTCAGGACGCAGGGGTTTGTTGGGCCCTGTAGACTCCATACCTGCTGTTTTCTGTTTTATGAGCTCTTAAAAAGCCTTCTTGGATTTTTCTTAAGCAAAACATACCTGGTAAATCGAGGTGAACCTTTGCAACTGTTTATTCAATTTGTGACTGATAACTTTCCTTGGAGTGAGTAAGAGGACAAATCTTATCTGTCCGCTCCCACTGAATAGCAGGGGACTGATAAGCACAATTTCCAAAACTGCCTTTAAAAACTTAGTGTGGATTAAAATGTGTTAGTAGAATGCTGACAAACCCTGGTCATCAGCGGGCAGGATTGAACCTGGGGCCTCTGGAGCTTATTGCATGAGTCTACAGCATAAGCTAAAGTCTGTTAGCTAAGGTTGTAGAGTAGACTCATTTTACTGCTCTCTCTTAAGTGGTCTTGGTGCCACTAGGTCAGACAGAACACCACACCCAGAAGGTGTGCGGGTTACATTAGGATAACCCTTCTCCATGCTGAGAGCATGCAAACTCAACTATACCGGCCCAGATGGGATTAACAATGCGTGGACCCTGGTATGTCGGCCTGGATACAGCAATGTACCCAAATACAATTGAATTGAATGCTTGTGCATTCAAATTACAAAACCATATATACATGTAAAGCATTGGACATTCAAATGAATATGTCTGTCACCTTATTTGTATGTGAAATCAGATGACAGGCGTTGGGTTGACTTTCTAGTTTAGAAACGCATGCTCTGTATGGCATTGTGGGATTGCCTTGGAGGACTGACTAAGACAGTCCTGTAAAGCCTAGACCATGTTGTTTCTAACCCTATTTTAACCTTGTTCAGTCAAATCAAGATCAAGACCAGCAGAGGTCAGAGATGTTTCTTTAACAGTATTTAGAATCTGGAAACTTCAGCACCAAAGTACATACCCCCACCACTACTTGAGCTAAAGGAGTAACTTTGTGAGCAAATGACAGAAGTAGGCTGTTATCCTATACATAAACCAGCCACTAGAAGAGGGCATAACCCATACTTTACAAAAATTTTACATTAACACGTTAAAAAACATGTTATTTTCATTTACGTGGTTTAAAAGCCACAGGAGCTGAATGCTCTGATTGCGGGTGTAAATCTGGCTGTAATGCCGTTGACTTCAGTGGCGTTAGTCCAGACTCATTTTGTTTAAATCAGAACAGAATTCACCTCACAGCATGGACAAGGACTGATATATTTAAACTCTGGTGAAGTGTCTCATAAATGAAATCCATTTTGCTTAATTTTATAAACACACTCACCATCTAATGGACGTTTTATTTTCTGAAAGAAACATTAGACTGAGGTGACAAAAATAACTGAGTCTTTTGACTTCTTGATCACCTCAATTTTCTTCCTAATCTATCGACAAGTTTGTTCCTCCTTATCAGATCCTAATCACCTCATGCTACTGTAACTGGCTATACTTGCTTTTACTGAAAGGTCAGTGGAGCTGTAAGGACTTTCTTAGCATACTTAAGGCAAGAAAACACACAGAAAGTTTTGACCTTGGGTGAGTGCAGTGATATGGGAAACTGAAGTATAAACAGATAGGGCACCATGGGGCAGTGCCCCGGGTATAAAAGTAGGGATGCTAGACTTCAACTCACTTCTTCTGCAGTGCCCAACGTGTATAGGAGCTGGTTGGTGGAGAAACCAGGCACTATGAAGTGGCTCATCCTGGCCCTGGTTTTCCTCCAGCTCTCAGAGGGGCTGGTGAGGTGAGTATCTCAGCTTAGAGGCTACGGTGGTGATTGTGGTCAGAGTAGCTCACTAGCCAGCTAGATAGCTGGAGCAATGCACAAGTATGTGGCAAGGCCATACCTGGCTTTATCACTAGCAGAGTAGGTCGTGTTAGAACTCACCCTCGAAGAGCCGCGGTAACTAATACTATGTTAAATGCTCAGTGGAGTCAAGGACATTGCAACAGCTAGTCATGCTTAACCCTAGGGCAAACTCTACAATTAACCATCAGCAGCTGACATGCTGCTAAACACAACAGTCCCTGTCTATAGTGAGTGCTAGTCCAGGGCTAACCTTTAATTGCCACAGCTTCTCAAGCCCAGTGAGTGGCAACATAATTAGCTGTGGGGGGATCCAAGTTTAGGGAACAGCATCATGGTTGGGTCCTTAGATGAGCAAATGCTTGAAGGATGAGCAATTTCCCTGCTGAGTCCCTGGCTTCTTCTCTTCATTCTGTGCAGACTGACTCTCAAGAAAGGCAAGACTATCCGAGAGGTAATGAAGGAGAAAGGAGTGCTGGTGGACTATCTGAAGCACCACAAACCCGATCCAGCCAGCAAGTACCATTTCAATGAGTACAATGTTGCTTTTGAACCAATGGCGTATATGGATGTGAGTAATGGTCTTTCTTTCTTTCTTTCTTTCTTTCTTTCTTTCTTTCTTTCTTTCTTTCTTTCTTTCTTTCTTTCTTTCTTTCTCTCTTTCTTTCTTTCTTTCTACCAACACAAATCACTCTCTGTTCATCTCTCTTCCATGGATCCTGTCACCACAGGATACATTATATTTAAGGGACATGGCTTGTCCCATGTGCCAAAGGAAATGCCCCCAACTTGCAAGATCTTTGACGGGCTTCTCATCACATGTTGCGGTCCAAATACAAGACAGAACAAGGCTTTAAGCAAGCAAGCAGGCTGGTCTGCCTTGTCAGCTTTCCACCCTCTCTTTTATTCTTTTTCTCCTCCTGCGCATTACATACTCCAACAGATAAAAGGAATACACTGGCTTTGTTTAATATTCTTATTTACCAATTTCTATCTACCGCATTCCTTGCTCTCGGGCCTTGAGCCCAGTCCTGGGAGGCTTCCCACGGTTCATGTCCTCTGGGCGAGTTTCCAAGGTTCATGCCCTTGAGAGGAGCCGTGTGTGCACTGCTCCTACACAACACTCAGGGTGTGCCCTGAATGTTGCCAAGTGCATGAACCCTGCATGAATCCTACAATCACATTTCATGTTCATTTGGCCAAGGGGTGCGTCTGGAACTCAAATGTCCCGTTCCCTTTGTGAGCGCCCAGCCATCAGTGACCATCCTGAAGAAACAGGAAATTGATCTGATTTGGGGATTACTGTCTGTTCTCCAGAGTGTACAAGGGACCAGCGTTATTCCTGGTGTAACTCTCAAGCTGCATGGGGAGTTACACCACAGCTCAGACTGGCTCACTGTCAGAACCTCTGTTGGAATTCATATTGCAATATGCCCTTTCTAGGCATCTTACTATGGGGAGATCAGTATTGGAACCCCGCCCCAGAACTTCCTGGTTCTCTTCGACACCGGCTCATCCAACCTGTGGGTGCCCTCTACGTACTGCCAGAGCCAGGCCTGCAGTGAGTATTCCATCCCGGCTGGCTGTTAAAGAATTTTACTTCTAGGTGATTAGAGCCTGCAGTTAATGCACAGAGATACGTCCTAAGGACAGCTCGATTCCTAAGAAACTGAATTCATACTGAATTTTCATCAGTCAAGAAGCCACAGCCAACTGGATTCTGAAGGCCAATCTACATATATAATAGCCCCTATAATGAATCATGAATACCTGGCCCTTCTGTTGAGCCTTTCACCAGATGATTGCAACTCACTTTCCAGGCATCATTTAGGCCTCACAAACTCCATGGTTATTCAGGAAGTGTTACTGCCTCCAATTTACAGATGGGTAACCGGAAGGATGGAGCCAGAAATAGAACCCAGGAGTCCGGGATCCTAGCTCCCCGACTTCAGCTAGAGTTGCCAGGTGTCTGGTTTTCACTTGAAAAGGGACCCTTGTGGCTCCAGTCAGCACCGCCAACCGGGCCATTAAAAGTCTGGTTGGCGGTGCTGTGGGTCTAAGGCAGGCTTGTCCCTATGTGTCCTGGCACCCACTGCGCCCCGCCCCGAGCACTGGCTCCACACGCCCATTGGCTGGGAACCACGGACAATGGGAGCTGGGGGAGGCAGTGCCTGTGGGCGAGAGCAGCAGTCGGAGCCTCCTGGCTCCCCCGCCTAGGAGCTGGACCTGCTGGCTGCTTCCAGGGTGCAGCACAGAGCCAGGACAGGCAGGGAGCCTGCCTTAGCCCTGCTGTGTTGCTGACTGGGAGCCCCCCGAGGTAAGCCTGTGCCCCAACCCCGAGCCCCAACCTCTGCCCTAACCCCCTGTCCCAGCCCTAAGCCCTCCCCCCAAACCCGGAACCCCCTCCTGTACCCCAAACCCCTCATCCCTGGCCCCATCACAGAGACTGCACCCCTCATCCCAAAGCCCTCCCCGCCACACACCCCAACCCCCTGCCTCAACCTGCAGCCCCCTCCTGCATGACAAAATCCCTCGGCCCCACCCCCCAGCCTGGAGCCCCCTCCTGCATCCCAAACCCTCATTCCTAGAGCCCACACCCCAGCCGGAGCCCTCATCCCCTCCTGCACCCTAACTCCCTGCCCCAGCCCAGAGCCCCCTCCCACACCCTGAACCCCTCATTTCTGGCCCCACCCCAGAGCCTGCACCCCCAGTTAGAGCCCTCACCCCCTCCTGCACCCCAACCCTCTGCCCCAGCCCAGTGAAAGTGAGTGAGGGTGGAGGAGAGCGAGCCATCAAGGGAAGGGGAATGTAGTGAAGGGGGGCGGGGCCTCTGAGCAGGGGCGGGGCCTCTGAGCAGGGGCGGGGCTAGGCTGTTTGGTTTTGTGCGATTAGAAAGTTGGCAACCCTAACTTCGGCCCTTCAGAGCTGGGACTCAAACCCAGGACTCTGGTTTCCCACTCCCATCCGCTAACTCTGAGACCACAGAATATGTGAATACATATTTATATGGAAAGCAAGATGGGGGGACAACTAGTGGTAAAATTGCATTGTATTTCTAGGCAACCATGCAAGATTCAACCCCAGCCATTCCTCCACCTACTCATCCAACGGGCAGACCTTCTCCTTGCAGTATGGCAGTGGCAGTCTCACGGGGTTTTTCGGCTATGACACCATGACAGTAAGTGTTGTCAGTCTAGTGATAACTAACAATCATTCGGATCTTTCTGGCCAAAACCTACCGACACAGAGCCCTGGGGTGACACTCTGCCACAAATCCCTAGGGCCTGCCTCCCCTCTCACAATGGAGTTGTTCTGAGTGAGAGGAGAACCAGGCCCTGGGGCAGATTGTGGCTACTAATCCAAGGCCTTTCGCGGTCCCTTAGTACTGGTGTGAGTCACCGCTGAGGAAGCTTCCCTTCACCTTTAGGGCTGTGGTAGCTGCTCAGCTCCCTGTGCCCCCACCCCCCACTCGTGGAAAGGGTGACAAGGAGACCCTTGAATGGCATCAGTGATGCCACTCGGCCATATGACAGCCATGAAGCATTCTACCTCTCCATACCTCAGAGGTTGTATCAGTGGGACAAGGTGGGTGAGGTGAGATCTGGTATTAGATCAACTTCTGTTGGTGAGAGAGACAAGCTTTCAGCCTACCCAAGGCTCTTGTGTAGCTCGGAAGCATGTCTCTCTCACCAACAGAAGTTGGTCCAGTAAAAGCTATTCCCTCCCCTACCAGGTCTCTCTCATATTCTGGGACTGACATGGCTACACCACCGCTGCAAACAGGCTTAGTGACACTTTCCCGCCCTCTCCTTAGCTCCAGAACATCGCCGTCACCAACCAGGAGTTCGGTCTGAGTGAAAACGAGCCTGGCACCAACTTCATTTATGCTCATTTTGATGGCATTCTGGGTATGGCTTACCCTAGCCTGGCGGTAGGAGGCGCTACCACGGCTTTGCAAGGGATGCTGCAGAAAAACCTGCTTTCTCAGCCAATCTTCAGTTTCTATCTGAGCAGGTAATGGAGCAATGGATCCATCCATCGATCCTATTATTTATTTCAGTGCCACGAAATAAAGGCAGTCCAGGCCCCAAAGAGCTCACACTGGCTCCTCTCTCTGTGTTTTCTCACGTCTCTCTCCCGGCTTTATCTTTGCTTTTCTTTATCTTTCTTTCCCCCTCTATTTCTCTCTGCCTCAGCTATCCACGCTCTCTGTGTGTCTCCTTTCTCTTCTCACTGGTAACATAATCAGCTGTAGAAATTCTAGCCGAGGACGCCATCACTTTTGATAGGTTTCAGAGTAGCAGCCATGTTAGTCTCTATTTGCAAAAAGAAAAGGAGTACTTGTGGCACCTTAGAGACTAACAAATTTATTTGAGCATAAGCTTTCGTGAGCTACAGCTCACTTCATCGGATGCATTCAGTGGAAAATCACTTTTGATGTAACCACTGTCGGTTGCGTGGCCCGTGTGGTGCTCCCTTCCTTGCACTCCACTGGTCTTGGCTGTATTGTGTTGTGAATGTAGGTAATGTCAAGAGCCAGAGGGACACACTTCCTTTGTTTGCGTGTTTACATTTAATTTACCTTGAGTTAAAACCCCAACCCTCACCCTGTGTTAACTGTCGATCTGTCTCAGACCCATGTGCTTTGTTGAGAAACCAAAGACAATCAAGAAGGGGCTTTTCTGTATGCTGACAAATCCTCATCACAAGGCAGGGAATGATGTTCTTGTCTTTTTAAGTCTGGAGAGCTACTGAAAGTCTCTAATCCTGCCGGATATACAGTGTCTTTGGTAGATCATTTAGAGATTACTGTGTGTAGCTGATACTTTCCCTTTGTGCTCACAGCCAGCCAAGCTCTCAGTACGGTGGGGAGGTCGTTTTTGGAGGAGTAGACAGCAGATTTTATTCCGGACAGATCCACTGGGCTCCTGTCACTCAAGAGCTGTACTGGCAGATCGGCATTGATGAGTGAGTTGAGTTTTCGATCCCTGATTTTGAAATCATTCATTGTCTGTAGTGGGCTTCTGCAATTGAACATGTGGGGCCATATCGCTGGGTCTGACCCTTGCACGCAGCTCAGGAGGGGGCTTTATCATCCTCACTATAAAATGCATTGATGCCCCCATGAGCAAGGAAAACTCATGGCTCTAGGGGTTCAAAATAAGGACCTGAATTCTGCCCTTATTTTGACTCATACTTCCCCCAGAGAGCTCAGTGGGATTGCAGGGGTGCAACACAAGGCATAACTTGGCCCAAGAGCTAGCCCTGGAGCCTGGCTTCCTCGCAGGTAGGCAATGCTGAGTAAGGATCCTTAAGCCATTCGTTTATACGGGGAGCCTCGCACACTTGGCTCAATGTACAGCAAAGAGAGTGCATACCACGTTTTCACCGTGAGCCCTGCTGCATTTATCTCCTCCTTAGGTTCGTTATCGGTGGACAGGCAACGGGCTGGTGCAGCCAGGGCTGTCAGGCCATCGTGGACACCGGAACCTCCCTCCTCACCATCCCACAGCAGTTCATGAACTACTTCCTGCAGGGTGTCGGTGCTCAGGAGAATGAGTACGGCGAGGTAGGTGAAGCAGCTGCACTCCAGAGTCGCTGATGATATCTCTATGCCAGTGGTTCTCAACCCATGGTCCACGGGCTGCTGGCAGCTCAATCAGCACACAACTGTGGCCCTTGTGACGTCCTCAGGGTCATAGAGGTAGCATATATATTGTGTGGATGATACCTACATAGCACACAGAGAGCTGTGTATGCGGCCCACAATGGTAAAGAGGTTGAGAACCACTGCTCTATGCTCATGGAATGCCAGGAATTGAGAAGCACGGCACAGTGGGCCTGGTGAGGCTGAGTACGGCCCCCTAGGGCTTATGAGAGCCTGGGTGGAGGAAGGAATGAGGCTGATAATCAGCTTTTCTATCTGCTGAAAGTGCCGAGTGGACTGCGGAGGCCGGGGAACCTCCTCATGGTCAGTGCTACAGCATCCCTCCCAGAGTCCCAGCTCTCTGCTGGTACAGGAAGTTCATGTGACCCTGCCTTTCCTTTCACAGTATGTGGTTGACTGCAGCCGTGTCCAGAGCTTGCCCACCATTTCCTTCACCATCAATGGAGTTTCATTTCCTCTGCCTCCCTCGGCCTACATCCTCAGCGTACGTATTATGGGTTTGGAAGGGATGAGCTCCTCTGACGTCTCTTTATAATCTGATCGGCAGAGAGGAGAGCCAGGATTCTTAGCCAGTAGTGGGACTGTGTGGAAATATTTCTGATGATATGATATCATACAGTGCAGTGCACTGCAGTGCCACATAGCTAATCACTAGGAGAGGGAGAAAAATTAGCAGACACAGGCAAAAGAGAAAAGGGATGTTTCCAGCTGAGACTGGGCTTGAGATGGAGAGTCAGTGAAGAGCAGACACAAAGAGATAGTTCCAGACTACAGGACTCGGGGCTGCAAAGAATCATGACAGGTGGAACAGAAGAGTAAGAATAACAGATTTCTTTGCACCCGATCCTCCGCTGGTGTAAACTGGTATAGCTGCATGGACTGCAATAGAGACGCTGACTCCTTGTTTATATAAAATAGACATTTGTGGACAGTTCAGATAAAGCAATGGTGAGTGTGGTATAAATACCTAGATTGAGAGATACTTGCACTTTTGCCAACCGCAAGCATATAAAGATCATGTGTGAGGCTGTAAATATAATGAAATGCACTTACAAATCCTGAGATCTTTAAACCAATACATATTGGGTGCTTTTTATTTGCCTTTGAATTCTGAGCCTTTAAGTCACATTTGCTTCACTTTTTCAAGCTTTTCTTTGCAATCAAGAGAACTAGAAATGTACTTTAGAAAAAAAAAAGCTTAGACTCTCATGCTTTCTCCAGATTCCAGCAGCTGGGGCTTTAAAATCCCCCACCCATATTGAGAGAGTTAGTTAGTTACAGTGCTAGATGGCTGCAAGGATGGATACGAGTGGCCAGGTTGTATGAATAGCTAGAGAGGAGGCTGATGCTACGCAAACAGTGGGTATAAAGAAGGCAGAAGTTTGAGATCTTCTCTCCTTGTGTGTTTGGAGTATGTGAAGCCCCTTGTAGGCGCTGTGGCAATATAATAAATAAATAACTTGTCAGGCTGGCAGCAACAAGCCTGTGGCGCATTTTACAGATGAGGGGGGCAGCTTTGAGCTGGCTCCTGCAACGAAGGGGGTGTCAGCAGAGCTGTATGGGCCTGGGGACGCTGCAGTCCCGTTTTTCTTCTCCTTACCCATTGTGTAACGGCCCAGCCTGTCACTTGCATTCTCATAATCCCCACAGAGGGCGCTGAAGTAGGGGGGTGTTTACACGGGTTGGATGTAATTTGTTCAGTTTCCCATCCACCTTGTGCTCATGATGCCCCAACCCTTCTGAGTCTCACTCATCATGTCCTACCTCCTTGGTTCACAGAACAATGGCTACTGCTCCGTTGGGGTTATGCCCACATACCTGCCCTCCCAGAACGGGCAGCCCCTCTGGATCCTGGGAGACGTCTTCCTCAGGCGGTACTACTCCGTCTACGACATGGGCAACAACAGGATCGGTTTTGCCACCGTTGCTTAGACATCCTGACCATCACTTGAGCTGGGCTGGGCAGCTTGTCTGTTTTTTCCACATGCTTCTGTTCCTTTCAGTTCCTGTGGACGGATTCTTCTGAACTAACCTTCCTCTGGGCTCTCTTTTTCTTTCTTTCAATCAGTAATAATAACCTTTGCTGCAATAAATTGTTAAAATCAATGTATACCTCGAAGTCTGTCTTGATGTTCCTGCCCAGGGGGTGCGAGAGAGCAACACCTATTGCTCCAATGCTCAGGGTCTACCTGTAATGGTCCTGCAAGGTCAGATAACAGCAACCAAGCTGACACCCAGCACCTGCCACAAAGAGTTTGGGGGAGGTTATTGGGGTCTCTATAGCTTCAGTCTCTCCATGATGCAAGCTCCCCTTCCTTTCCCTTTCATGCTCTGCCTCAATGTACCATCTTCTCCCCACCCCGTGGCTCTTTGCCACCCTGTTGTCTGGAGGAAGGAGACTCTGCTGCCAGGGTCTTATCAGGAGGCCAGTGAAGAGTACAGAAACCTTTGCTTTGCTATCACAGATCAGTGATCACTTCGCTGAGGCAGCAGTGTGACGCACAGAATTGCTTTAAGACCCCCTGCAAACAGCAAAGTGTTTAAGCCCATGCTAAAGTCCCACTGAGGTCCATGTTCACGCCTGGGCTTAAATACATAGCAGAATTGGGACCTCAATGCAGAATTGAGCTGCAAACAGCTTGCACAGCCTCCTCGAACACCTGAGCAGTCGCTGATTGTTCACTAGCCTACGGGAGTGTCTGTTGATTTTTCACAAATACACAGGAATAATCACGAGCTGTTCCTGAACATTTCACTAACTGTGCCCAAATATTCGAGTGCACGCATGAATGTTTTCATGAATCATTCGTGTATATTTGCAAATAAATTGGAGAGCAGAGCGGGGCAGAGCTTCATGACTTGACTCTGGATTCGAACGTTCCCCAAGGTTTGGAGGTATTGGAATCTATCCCAACCTGCAACCCCACATCTAGATGTTGCAATGTCCAGATTTTGTCCTATAGAACAAATGGAGAAGGTGGTAGTTGTAGGCAATGCCTTATGTAAGGTGACATCAGTGCTGCTATATTGCCATCTAGCGGTCTAACTGATACTCTAGCAGTAAGAGAGACAAGGTGGGTGAGGAATTATCTTTTTATTGGACCAACTTCTGTTGATGAGAGAGTAAAAAATATCCCCCCGCTCCTTGTCATTGTAATATCCTGGGACCAACAAGGCTGCAACAACACCGCATACAACCTAGTGGCTGACGAGAAGTGATCCGGACAGCAAAGACTGCAATACCAACCTGGGGAAGCTGCAGACAGTTGCAGTGAGATCTGGCCCTATAATCATAGCAATATTTAGGGGAAAGATAAGACAAAAATTCCTTTAATTTCACTGGGGTATGACACAAACTGAATCAGGTGACCAGAAATCCAACACCTGATGCTTCACATGATGGGGAACTCTTCCACACTGCTCTCGGCCAGGGTTACACGTGGAAGGAGGAACGTCCTTCCAGCGCCCTGCAGTGATCAGTTTAAAATGAGATCTTATCTGCATAATGATACACATTAATATTGGTCATAAAAGTAGCCCAGCCTTTAAAAAAAAATCTAACCACTGGTATTTGACTCTATTACCTCCTATGGCATGGAGTTCCAGAGGCCAACTACACACTATAGACCAGATTTCATAGTCAAAGAATCAAAAGTCTGGGAAGGAACCATCAGTTCATGTTGTCTGACCTCCTATATAGCACAGACCACCATAGGGTGACCAGATGCCCTGCTATTAGGTGCTTTGTCTTATATAGGACCCTGTTACCCTCTGCCCAATTTTTCACACTTGCAAGCTGGTCACCCTAGGCTAGCGGTTCTCAAACTTCATTGCATCGTGACCCCACCCCCTTCTGACAATAAGATTACTACACGACCCCCAGGAGCGGGGACCAAAGACCGAGTCCGCCCGAGCCCCACCACTCCGGGCATGGAGGGGGGGCAAAACTGAAGCCCAAGGGGGCACGTAACCTTAGCCCTGGGCATTGGAACTTGGGCTCGAGACTTGCTGGGGCCCAGGGCCAACACCAGCCTTGGCGATCCCATTAAAATGGGGTCCTGACCCACAGTTTGAGAACCCCTGTGCCAGGCCACCAACACCACCCACCCACTGAAATTAGACCACACGTGCTGCAGGTAGGGAACAGGGGGGACTGAGGTGCGCCTGTGTCCGAGGCTCTGCAACGGCAGGGAAACGATTTGAAAGAGCTCAGCACCCACTTAGACACCTAATAAAATACTCAGGCCAGGGCTACACTACAGACCTATATCAATATAAGAGCAGCCGCCAGCCTGTGTCTCTGCCCCCCAAGGCACGCCGCTGCTGGTGGGACCCAGGAGCGGGGGCTCCGGTCCGGCCTCCTGACGCCTTCCCGGGGCCTGCAGACACGCTCTGCGGGGAGAGGAGGCCCTGCCCTGGCTGGGAGGCAGTGGGGAGCCCCAGGAAGGTCACAGGCAGCAAGGAGCCGGACAGGGAGGGCTTTTCCAGCACAGTTCCCACTGCTACTGTCCCAGCCTTAGCGGCCACCGTGCTCTGCCCAGGCTTGCTCAGTGTGTGCACCCGGCTCCTGGCCGACCACAGCCAGGCTGCCCCCACACCAGGTCCCTCCTGCTCTGGGTGACAGGCTACCCTCGCTGCCGCCTGGGCTTTGTCCCCGAGGAAGCAACCATGTACAGCACCACTCCTCCTGTTGCCTCTGGCCTGAGGCTTGCAGCTTTGGGGGGGCAACGCCTCGCCCCACCCCAAACTATGCCCATGCCGCCACTGCTCCGTGCCTGCCTGAGGCTACTCCACCCATGTTAAAAAGTGGACGGGCATGGCCCTCCCGCTTTTAAAAGTGTGGGGAGCCATAGCCTACCGGCCTCCCTGGTTCTGGCCCCCCTGACCCCCAGGGTGTGAGGGGGCCCAAATGTTCCCAGGGCCCCAATAAATCTTAATCTGCCTCTGGTGACAGGAGAAGCTCTCCTGCTGACATAGCGCTATCTACACGGAGCTTAGGTCGGGATAACTACGTCGCTCAGAGGTGTGGATTTTTCACGCCCCTAAGAGACGTAGTTATAACAAAGCAGGGCTGTAGTGGAGACCAGACTCCAGTATGAAGAAATGTCCCAGAAATATTTCCCTGTTTGTCTCATCTCTATTGATTACTATTTAGTGTCAGAGGGGTAGCTGTGTTAGTCTGTAGCCACAAAAACAACGAGGAGTCTGGTGGCACCTGAAAGGCTAACAAATAAAACAGACTTTAAGTTGCCACCAGACTCCTCATTGTTGTTATTAAGTATTATTATTATTATTTTATTTCATACTGCGGTCGCACCTAGGAGCCCCGGTCTCAGATCCAGCCCCCCCCTCCCCCGGACTGTGCTCGGTGCTGTACGAACCCCGAACAACGAGAGGCCTAAATACCTCTTTAAACTTTCCCCGTATAAATCAATCTGGGGTGGGGGGGGGAATATAGTAACAATGAAACATTTAAAAGAAAAGTGGTGTGTGTGTGTGTGTGCGCGTGTGTGTGTGTGGAATGAAATAAATAATTAACAAGTCAGGCCTCTATGCTGCGTGGTGGGAGGGAAGAAAAAAATGCCAGGGGACAAGGACAAAACTACAAGTCCCAGCATGCAACGGGCGCGGGGGGTTTGCTCTGGGAGGGCAACCCCCACCCCAGCCGGCCCCGCGGGGGAGAACTACACGCCCCGGCATGCCCCGCGGCCGCGGGGTGGGGGGAAAACTACACGCCCCGGCATGCCCCGCGGCGGCGGAGTGCTGCCCTCTTTTGGGTGCCGCGAGGAAGCGGGCGAGAAGGTGCCTGACAGCGGGAGGGGGGAGCGCTGCCCGCCCGGGGTCCCAGGGGTGACGAGCCCGGCCGGAGGCGCAGCGCGGGCGGCGCGGGGCGGGCGGCAGCGGCTGGAGCGGCCCCCCCCGGGGGAGCGGCCGGGTGCCCGGCCAGGCGCGCGGGGCCGCCGGGACTTGGAGCAAGTTGGGGAAAGTCTGCGGCGGGCGCTGACCTTCACGGGAGGGTAAGTGCGGCTGGGGGGGGGGGGGCGGCTGCGGGAGCAACACAGCCCGGGTGGGGGCGGGGGGGGGCGAACGCAGCTGGGGCGGGGGGGACGCTGCCCCCCCCCCCCGAGTGGGGCTGGAGAGCGGCCCTGGAGCTAGTGGCGGACCCACAGCCGGCAGGGGGGCTCCCTGCTCGGGGAGGGGGCGCAGCCGGTGGGGGGGGGGGTTCCCGGGTGCGGGGGGGCGCATGGGTCTGGAGCCGCTCAGGGGGAGCGGGGGCAGGCTGCACTCCGGGACCAGCCCCAGGCACGAATGGGCAGATGGGGGGGGGCGCGCACACTGGACCCGGTACCAGAACCAGGGGCTGGGAGCTGAGCGCAGCCGGGGGGGGGGCGTTACCCCTTTTCCCCAGCACACCCCATGGCTGTGGGAGCGGGGAAAGCAGGAGGGGTGTGTATGTGTGTGTGTGGGGGGGGTGTCTGCTTTCGCAGCCGCGCACAAAGCCGATTAAAAGTGAGTCTCCTGCATCTTATGTAACTGGTTACGGTGGGAAGCCAGCGCTGGTGCGCGCGCGCCGGGCCGGGCCGGGCCGGGCCAGCCGAGCTTTGTGCTTGTTCCTTTCGCCCTCTGGAAATAACTCCCCGGGGCTTTCTTTAAAGAAAGACTCAACTTTGGAAAGTCCTGCCCGGTGCTTGAAACCAGCTCGCGAAGTCCTGCAGGGAGGAGCTTCCAGCTGTGATTGATCCTGGCCAGTGTTTGGGACATATTGGGTGGCCAGCTCCCTCGGGGGGGGGGTTGGCGTGTGATGGCAAGTGGGGCGTTTAGACTGAATCATGACTCCATACTGAGCGCGCATCGGAGAGCCCGGCTGGCAGCGGGCGCAGGATGGGTGCAGCACGGTGTGCCTTGAACGCACTCTGCAGCCACGGCCTGTGCTTTGTTATTTACTATCTAAGGACCGAGCGCGGGCGTTTGGTGCTGCAGGCTCGACATCAGATCTTTCTAATCCGAGGCCCTGATCCTGCCCTTGTATCTGGGAGGAGGTGAGCGGTGCCCGTGCAGATCCCGTTTCAAGATTAGAACCTTTAACACACGCCGCAAACCAGAGCCAAGGGGCTGTATTAGAGCTGTTTTTTAAACCTGTGAGTTCATTATTAATAGCATTCCTAATCCTAATTTAGCACTGCTATTACACTACTGTTTTATTCAGACTGTGGTAGCTGCAGGCACTTTCCGGGCACAAAGGAAGATACACTGTCAGCCTTAATCTGCCTGCAGTTTTAACATGTTTTCAAAACATGTTGCAAACCTTAACTAGCTAGTACTCACCAACCCCTTCTGAAGTAGAAGGCCCCAGTCCTGCTTTGGGATCCATTAGTGTGAGCCCCTTTGCTTGTACTAAGAAAAGGAGTACTTGTGGCACCTTAGAGACTTAACAAATTTATAAGCTTCCGATGCATCCGATGAAGTGAGCTGTAGCTTGCGAAAGTTTATGCTCAAATAAATTTGTTCGTCTCTAAGGTGCCACAAGTCCTCCTTTTCTTTTTGAGAATACAGACTAACATGGCTGCTACTCTGAAACCTTTGCTTGTACTGATTGTCATTGACTTCAAGGGTTGTTAATCCCCATTTTATTGGTGGGGAAACTGAGGCAGGGAATCCATACTTGCTGTTGCTCTGCATCTTGCCATTTACAACAGTGTAGAGTGGATGTAAAATGCTGCCCTTTTGATTTGGTGTGGTTTTCATATCCATGATGCGCTGGTGTAAATGACTCCACAAATTACAGGTCAGCCGTGAGTTGGGCCCAGGTCACTCGATAAGCAATTCATTGTGTTAGTGTCAGGGATAAAACGCAGGGATGCCTGGCTTCCAGTCTTGCGCTCTTAGCGGTGAGAATGCACTGTGCCAAATTCAGATTGGGTGCAACTACAGCCTCTGATTAATTCATTGTAAAGCAGGAAGGATTGCAACAACCCTCCGGCATGTTTCCTGATTCCACTGAACCTCGGCAAGTCAGATGATGGGGAAATTTCCCTTTAAAAAAATGTGGTTTTTTATTATTGTTTCTTTTAAAATGCAACAGATTCTTCATGTGACCAGGGGGCTTCTCCTTGAATTGTTTGCAATGATTTTGGGTTGCTTCTTGCCTTTCTGAGGGCCTGGAGACTTTATTGAAGAGAGTTGAACAGATGGTAGATGATTAGCTTTTTTGCCTTTTAATTTCCTCTGCCTTGTTTGTTTGACTTCATGCCACAAGGCTCCTGTTCTTGGGGGCTTGGAATGGGGATGCATGGAAAGATCCCTGCTCAGTGCTTCTCTTTGCACTTCTTGTTTATGGTTGCTGGATCTACACCTAAACATGATGCGTGTGCGCGCGCGCGCGCTCTCTCTCTCTCAGGTGGGTGGATCTAGGAAATAGCAGTAGTGGCTTGCTTTATTTCCAGAGCATTTGCCTCTCAGATTCAAAGACAATTAGAACAGGACCACTAAGGCCCGGATCCTGCAATCAGATCCGTGTGGGCTGGACTTCCATGCTTAGGGCTCTGGCTGAGTGGATCCAACTGCAGGATCAGGGACTTACTGGTCAACTGATTACTTGTACGTATGTAGAGTTCATGTCGGTGAAAGGGGCTGGATTGACAGCCCTGCAGGCTAACCACAGAGCAGGCAGCAGGGGAAAGCCCTATACTTGTAGGGCTATGGAGTGACCATTGTTGAAAGCGCTTTAGGTTTTGGGAATAATCCAATTGGACAGCAGAAACCATGTGACTTAGGTGACCAATCGTGCAGGACCAAAAGCAAACGATGAATCCCAAGTGCTTGAAGCAGTAGTCAGGGCGCAATCCTTAGCAAGCGGTTCAGTGACGTGTTTAGTGGTGAATAATCTGCAAATGCAAAAAGGGGCTGAGCTCTTGCAATGAATTGTTAAAAACATAAGAACGATGAGACTGGGTCAGACCAATGGTCCATCAAGCCCATAGTCTGTCTTCTGACAGTGGCCAGTGCCAGATGCGTAGAGGGAATGAACAGAACAGGACAATTTGTCGAGTGATCCATCCCATCGTCCAGTTCCAGCTTCACGCAGTCGGAGCAGAGACAACCAGAGCATGGGGTTGCACCCCTGACCATCTTGGCTAATAGCCATTGATAGACCTATCCTCCATAAACTTATCTAATTCTTTTTTGAACCCGGTTATACTTTTAGCTTTCACAACATCCTCTGGCAATGAGTTCCACAGGTTGTGTGCTGTGTGAATAACTATTTCTTTGTTTGTTTTAAATCTGCTGCCTATTAATTTCACTGAGTGACCCCTAGTTCTCGTGTTACGTGAAGGGGTAAATAACACTCCATGCCATTCATGGTTTTATAGATCTCTGTCCCGTTCCCCCTTAGTTATCTCTTTTGTAAGATGGAGAGTCCCAGTCCTTTTTAATCTCTCATCGTATGGAAGTTGGCCCATAGACCTAATCGCTTTTGTTGCCCTTTTCTGTGCTTTTTCCAATTCTAACATATCTTTTTTTGAGATGGGGTCCCCATATCTGCATGCTGTATTCAAACTGTGGGCATGCCATGGGTTTATATAGAGGCATTATGATATTTTCTGTTTTATTATCTCTCCCTTTCCTAATGGTTCCTAATATTCTGTTAGCATTTTTGAGTTCTGCTGCACATTGAGCGAATGTTTTCAGAGAACTATCCACGTTGATTCCAAAATCTTTCTTGAGTGATAACAGCTAATTTACACCCCATCATTTTGTATGGATAGCTGGGATTGTGTTTTCCAAAGTGCATCACTTTGCATTTATCAACATTGAATTTTATCTGCCATTTTGTTGCCCAGTCCTCCTCTTTTGTGAGATCCCTTTGTCACTCTTCACAGTCAGCTTTTTGAACTTATCCTGGGTAATTTTGTATTATCTGCACACTTTGTCATCTCACTGTTCACCACTTTTTCCGGATCATTTTATGATTATGTTGAACAGCACTGGTCCCAGTACAGATCCTTTGGGGACCCTGCTATTTACCTCACTCCACTGTGAAAACTGACCATTTATTCCTACCCTTTGTTTCCTGTCTGTAAGGACCTTCCCTCTTATCCCATGACTGCTCTCTTAGCTTAAGAGCCTTTGGTGAGGGACTTTGTCAAAGGCTTTCGGAAAGCCAAAGTACACTATATCCACTTAATCACCCTCCTCCACATGGTTGTTGACCACCTCAAAGAATTCTGATAAATTGGTGAGGCATGAAGAAAAGGAGTACTTGTGGCACCTTAGAGACTAACCAATTTATTTGAGCATAAGCTTGACTGAGGCATGATTTCCCTTTACAAAAGCCGTGTTGACTCTTCCCCAACATATTGCGTTCATTCATGCGCCTGATTGTTCACTACAAATGGCTTGCCCATCTCTAGTGCATGTACTCAAGGAACTTGTTGCATTTATACCTCTCTCTGTATTCTCACGCAGAAATGTATGTGTGGATCTTTCTACTCTATTATTATTATTTAATTGTAGTACAGAAAAGACATTCTCTGCCCCAGAGAGTTCCTCCTCTCCAATCATCCCATGATGATTGCTGTGGTATCTGAACATTGTCACTGCTGCTTGAGCTCTTTCTGTAGAGGCTCCTGCTGTATTAGGGATCAGTGTGTGTGCTGTGGGCCAGTCACCTTGTGAGAGGGTGAGCAAAAGGGCAGCAGGTCAGCTTGTGTGTCTATAGACACACAACTGCAAAGTGAACACTCTAACATCAGGGGTATTTGCAGAGGAGGTCAGGGATGTTTTCAAAGGGACACGGAGCTTGCCTGATTCCAGGGTTTGCCCTTATCAGTAGGAAATTGCGCCAAGGTGTGGCTCGTGGGACAGCGTGAGTCCAGTTTCCGGGCGCTTTGTTTGAAGCCTCCGTTTTTCGATCCAGAGCAGCAGGTCCACTGCGCACGTGTCCCAGCGATTGAAATCAGGCTCCGTCTCCTACCCTGCGATGAGCTTTGCAAAGCTGGCCAGGGGAGACAGCAAACTCTCTGAAACGCTGTCTGGAAAGGGAAGAGAGAGCCCTGCATTTCCTAGGAACTGAAGTGATTAGTCATAGTGTGTGTGTTTGGGGGTGGAGGTCAGCCACAGGGCTTGGAGGATGTAATGGTAAAGCCTGACCTGCACCGGCAGCAAAACCTATTGTATAATTTAAGACCGAGAGGCTGTGGGACTTCCCCAGCGGGTTGAAGGGCCACTCCTGTAAGGGCCCTTCTGCTTCCCCTGCAACCTTTCCCCACCTGCCGAGAAGTACCCTGCTGGGGCTCAGCCTGGGAAACCCGGTGCTCTCCTGTCATGGCTTTGGCTGTGGCATGTGTTGGTTGACCTCTTATCTCGTGGCATGACCGTGTGTGATGTGCTGGGAAGCTCTGTGCAGCGTTGTGGTGCCTTGGCCTGGCTCGTTGAGTCATGTGGTGTGATGCCAGCCCTGGGCTGTGCGTGGTGCTGGGGGTGCCCTGAGAGTTAAGATGCATTCAGCTCTTTGCGGATCTCTGGAGCGCTGGCTCAGCATGGCTTTCCCAGGGGTTTGGTTATTGCTTTAATGACATGATTAGCTGAGGTTTATAGCGTCTCTCAGCACCTGACAGGGGGGCTCTGGAGAGGAGCCTAGGTGGTGAACTGCAGACTGATGTGATCTCTTATTTCTTGTAAGCTAATTCAGTCCTAGTGAAAGTTGCAGGAATGACAGACCTGGAGAACAACCACTTCTAGTTCAGAGTATGGCCCGGGCCGTGGCAGGGCAAGCTTCTCCATCATGATGCATCAACTGGCTTTTAAGGGGGCCCCTAGAGAGCATGGCCTATTTTGTTGTTTTCCCTGCTGACGAGGCCAGGTACAGGGGTGGAACAAACTCCCACAAGAACAAAGGACGGTCACAGACCTCACCATCTTCCCCTTCCACTGCAAGACGCGTTTCTTCAGCCTGCTTTCTCTGATGTGAACACAAAGCAGGGCACAGGTTTAAAAAAGCTAATCCTTCCCCAAAACAAAACTCTCCACTCTAGGCACAGTTCTCCCCATTGGGTAAGGATGAGAGAGTGAGCGAACCACACCTGTTAGTCGTGTCATTTAATGCCCTGCTGGAAGGCGCCCACACACTGCCGTGAGGAGGGCAATAAAGGAACCTGTTTGGAATAGAATTGGGAGGGGGCCCGCAAGGCACTGGACTGACACCACCAAACTCATTCCCTCTCAGGGCCATCCAACTCCCCCTTTCCATCAATGTCTGTGTTGCTAGCTCTTGGTCACTTTCTCCTTGTTTCCGTCCAGAGATACGGCTTATTTGTAAACCCTCTCCCTCACCCCCCGAGATTAGCTGAGGGGCAAAGGCCTCCATTAAACACAGAAAACTAGGGTGAGTCTGACTTTCTTCATATAGATTTCCTTCAGCAACGCTGACAATCCAGATTTTGGTCTATCTTGGTGCTTATATGGCCAACGTTTGGATAGCATCTGAGTGCTCCCCAAGTGTGTTTAGAAATAGCACTGAAAATCTTCCTTCTTCCCTCCTGGCCTGTGGGAGAAATAGCCTGATTAATTGTGTGTCTGAAAGTGGGTGTGTGGCATGTTCATGTGGTTGTGTTGTGGCTGTCTTTGGGTGTGTGTGAGATGTGTGCATGAGATGATTGCTAAGAGGAAGCTGAGTCTTGGAGCCGAGTTTTGCATTTAGTTCTGAGCACGGTGAGGCCTGTGTGTCTAATCTCACTGTTCTATATTATCTATATACTGTGGTAGTACCTAGGAGCCTGAGTCATTGCTGAATCCAGATGCAACAAGAAGATGGTCCCTGCCTCAAAGAGCTTACAGTAAAGTATAAGGCAAGAGACGACAGGTGGATACAGACAGACAGAGAGATTGGGGGAGTGCAAGGAATGAGGCAGTGAGTTCCACAGTCTAGGTTAATCTCTTGTGAAAGTTCTGTCTCCTGCGTTCATGAGCCTGTTGGTCAATCGTTGCATTGTTCTGATGGGATGTAGCCATTCTGGGCAGTGGGGATTCCAGAGAGAAAGAGACGACCTCTCAGGTACTCAGGACCAATCCAGCTGGAGTTCTCCACCAGTAATTTTTTTGGCCTCTTAGACTTAACAGCTCTCAGGCTTTTGATACCCTGCAACATGCTGCTGATAATTCATCAAAGGGTTCCCACAGAAATTGCCCCTCGAGAACCTACGTCTGCTCCCCCAGAAATTGAAAATCAATGGGAGTTTTGATATTGAGGGGCCAAGTCCTTAGTCTTTAACAAACCCCCTGTCCTGGATAAGTGTGTTTCCCAGACAGGAGGCATCAGGGACTGGAGCATCCATCCCTTTTTTTCCTCACTTAACCAATAATGCTTTCTCATATTCGAGAAAGGAGGCAGTACCAGTTGGCAGAAAGAGTCTGTTGAGGGCACTTGCTGGCATTGATCCTGAGGAGGATCTGGATTATACTGGTTGGAGAGAATGTGGGCAATTGGAAGTCATGTCAGTGGGAGTGAAGACTCTAGGGTATCCTGGCCTATTCTTAATGCAGAGGCTTCCTTGTCATGGGTATATGAGCCCCAAGGGTAAGTTTTCTGTGGGTGGGGTGATCTAGCTGTATCCAGAGGGCAGAGATCTACTGTAATGTTTGTTATTGTTACACATATTTATTGTGGCAGCACCTAGAGGGAAAAGGGTGGGAGAGGAAACAGAGGGGAAGTGACCTGTTGGAGATCAGACAGCAGGTTATTGGCAGAATTGGGGGTAGAGCCTCGCTCTCCTCAGTCCCAGTTCGGTGCCTGAGCCACTAGCCGATGCTGCCTGTCAATGATACTGGTTACTTCATTATTTCAAGTCTGGCAAGGTGTCAGGAACTGTGATTTTTTTTTTTCCATGGCAGGACACCTCTCTTTGTTGCACTCCCCAAAAATGCAAGGCTGGCTGGAGAAAGCATGGGATTGTGTTTTCCTGGGTCTGATTCATGCTGGCTCAGGGTCACTGTTTTCGGTCAGGGCCTGCCATGGCGCTGTATTTGCTTTTGGAAATTTACAAGGAAATTTATAGCTGCAGAAGCTGATATACTCCGTGTTTTACAATATTGTAAAAGAGTGCATGGTTTGAGGATTGGAGCACATCTAGCATAGTACTGCATCGCTGCTGGGCTATGCAGCAGGCAAGCAGACGTGCCAGGGTACCAGCTCTTGAAGCTGTGGATGGTGTAGTTAGACAACACAATTGTCCCTGTACTCATGGTCGATATTGGTAAAGCACACTATGTCGGGGAGGGGAGAACCTAGGCTTGCATGAGCAACTGGATTTCTCTTGTGCCAGCTGTGGACAGTCCGCTCAGATCATAGTTTAAGCCTGGTGTCATGTTGGGGGAAACAACATGGTTTCAGTGGAAGCCCAAGACTGGATGAATATGGAGACTGCATTTCCCCATGGTGACAACAAGAGATGGCTCTGTTGCAGTTGGGGCCTCTCTGAATGGCGCACCAGCCTCTGGAAGGCAATAGATGCCTACAGGGCTCTGTGCCAGCATGGAAAACCACGGTACCCCAACCATACCGTATTAGCACCTTCTAGGTTAGGATTGTGTTGCATCAGCATGGAGAAGCTTGTTAGCACTTCTTCCCACTTTTGGAAATCACCAGAAGGCAATTCCCACTGCCTTGTCCCACTTCCCAGTTGGCTGATGGCTGTTTCCCAGGAAATGTTTCTGGTGAGCCATGTAGTGACTGAGAGGAAGATGAAAGCTGGAGGGGGCCATGCTAGAGACTCCAAATTTGCTGTTCTTATTTTAATAGCAGGACATGCTTTCTGAAGTGCAGAAAGAGACGTTTGGGCTTTAATGTGCTGGAAGACAAAGGGATTTTTTTTTCCTGATGTATCACAGTGACAGGAAGTATGAGTTAGCTTTTTTTCTCCATGTATCTCCCTCAGCAAGATCCCCGGAAGATCCCCTGTGATTTATAATAATGTCATGCCTCTGCCTCCTGACAGATTTTGAGGCCTTGCAGGTTTCCTTTTGGAGGAGAAATCAGTGAGACAGAGACAGGGCATTTTCATAATGTGACTTGTTTATTTACATATACACACACACTAGTCTGGGAACCCAGGTGGTCACAAACGGCATAAAGGCAATCCCTTCTTTCAGAAATCTCAGACCAAACACCTATGTTCTGTTCTCCAGAAGTAACCCTGCACTGAGAATTAACTCTAGAAAGAGAGAGATCAAGGCAGAGACCAATCCTCCTTGCTGTTTGCAACAGCTCCCTCCAGGTAATTTGCCTCAAAAAGCTAGTACAAATATAGCATATCTTCAAAGACACTGCACCCACACTAAGAACCCCCCACACCACGTTACACAGTTTTACATTGCCATCTGCTGAGTGCCCCATAGCAACGATATCTCAAGTTTATATAGCGCCCGTCTCCTTGAAAAATGCCAAAGTTCTTTACAAACTTCTTTGAATTTTTTGCATTTCAACATTGCTTTTGCTGATGTAAACAAGTAATGCACCTATAGATAGTACATTATAAAGAAAGAAAAATGCCACACAATTTCCCTGTGAATAGAGGAAGAGAGAGAGAAAGAACCACATGTGATAGATGTTAGTCATATTGCTTAGTGCATGTCTGGGAAGCACTTGTATTATGGTGTTGATAATTATGCTAATTAAGTGCTCGTATTATGGCGATGACTGCCCGTACAAGAAGTTCAGTAGAATGTAACTTCAGAAAAGTTTAAGAGAATTTAGCATTGGCCACAGGTGCTGAATTGACTCCTGAATTCTTTTCCAGATTCTGTCATTAACTTGCTCTGTTTCTAACTACAAGACCATTAGAAATAAGGCATGCATTTTTAATGATGGTGGTGATTCACAATTGGAACAAATTAGTGGTGAGTCTCCATTTCTTGGTGTCTTCAGATCCAGACCGGATGCTTTTCTGGAAGATATGCTTTAGTCAGACACACATTCTTTGAAGCCAGCCAGAGATTATGGGTCTACTACAGGAGTGAGTGGGCAAGGTTCTGTGGCCTGCAATGTCCAGGAAGTCAGATGGATGATCATGATGGTCCCTTCTGACCTTAAAGTCTATGAGCCTGTGATACAGAAGTGTAATTCTGTGGCCTGTGTTATACCGGAGGTCAGATTAGGTGATCACAAATGCCTTCTGATTTTAAAAAAAAAAAATCTGTGAATCTAGACTATAGTCCAGCCTTGAAATATATTTTGGGGAGGCCTTCATAGGCTGGGTAGGTTAACTCCAGGATAGTGCTCCTCCTTCTCTGTTCTGTCAGTGCCTCGGTTTTCTTTAGTGGGATAATAATACCATCTAAATAAGGATGGTAATACTTAACTGCATCCCAGGGAACGTGTGAGATTTCATTACTATTTTTAAAGTGACTTGTGGATCTTGGCTAAAAGTTATTCTCGAGGTATTATTATTTATTATCAGCTTTCATCATATATATGATTAACAAGGGCGAAATCCAGCAGGTTTTGGGGGGTTATTAGATATGCTTACGCTTTAACTCAGGTTATGTAGTATAAAGCCTTACTTTTATGGACTTTAATGGTGTAGCAAACTTGGCACGAGGCTTTGGAGTGATTTTATTTTGTTTTAATTTTGGAAGCAAAACACCTGGTGTAGTAATTCAGTGATTTGTGGTGGTTTTCCCCTTTTTTAAAAGCTTTTATTTAAAATACATACTTAAGAAATTCGAACAATTTAGGGCCAAATGCAGTGCTGGTGCAATGCCTACGGACATTGCTGTGGTCCCATGGTTGTAATGGAGAACTGCATGTAGACGCCCAGGATTTAAAGAGACTTTGCCAGGGTAGCGTGTCCAATAGAAGAAGAAAGGTGGGCTCAAACCTAATGGAAATGCTCATGAAATGGATTTCATTGCATTTCTCTGCATCTCTCTATCCATGCCTTTCAAATGTCCCTCGTCTTGGGTCTTGTCTACATGGGAACATTGCACTGGTTTAACTTAAATTGGTTTTTAAACTACTATAATTAAACTGGTGTGAATGCCCTGGTTGATGGTCTTGTTTTGGTTTGAGTGGCTGAGCCTGATTTGTCTGAAACCTATTCCCAGTTGATGGAAGCGAAACTGAAAAATGCCACTTTTTTATTGGAATAAGCGTATTCACACAGGGGTGTGACCAATTGAACTAAATTATTATTTTTTGTACTGCGGGAGCAGCTGGGAGTCTGAGTCTGGAACCCAGCTCCCATTGTTCTAGGCACTGCACGGACACAGAACAAAAAGACAGCCCCTGCCCCAAAGATCTTACAGTCTAATCTGTTTAAGTTCATACCTTAAATTAAGCTGATGCAACTTTCTTGTCTAGATAAATCCCAAGACCCAGGGTCACTAATGTTTCATGCAGATTAAGTGTCTCCCCACTTTTATTATTGAAAATTTGCTTCAGTTATAAAGAATCCTGAAACTGAAGTTATAGATAGTCATTTATGCTAAAGGAAGGAATCCCAGACTATTTCAGGATTCCTAGACAAAGATTTTATTGTATTGCATGCATCTAATCTATCAGTCATCCTCCCCCATCACTGTGATGTGTGGGGAGCTCTGTTTTGGATTTAAATTGCCCCCCGAGAGTACTGAAAGCTGAAACAAGGGTGCAGTTGTTGCATGAGAACCAGGAAGGGAAACTTAGCAGAAACGGAAAGTGAAACTGACCAGGCTGGCTTCACCATTGTACGTGGGGCTAGCTCCATAGATGGTACTGCCAGTACTTGTGCCATCGGTGGTGAAAAGTGAGCCAATCAAGTGTTTAGTGTGGGTGAGTTTTCGCTTGGGGAGGGAATTGCTGATTCATCCTTTGTACTTCTGAGAGCAGGGTGCCTCGTTGGTGGCTGCTGGAATCAGAGCAGCCAGTCACCTGACTGATTTGTCAGATTCCCTAGCAGCCTGGTGGGAACTCTCAGAAAGGCCTCAAAGCTGCAACAAGACTGAGGTAAACAGTGTGTTGCAATATTAGCAGATGATGATGCAAAACCACAGGCAAGCCAAAGGGCGGGGTGGGAGGGAGGGAAAAGGAACTGATATGCTCCCCTCCTGTGGCTGGAAGGACATGTTTACAGCCAGAGAACAGAGAGAGGACTTTTCGGAAAAGTGGGAGGGAATGGGAAGAGATTCCTCTAGCTTCCTGAGTCACTGAGAACAGCACTAGCTTTGAGCATTTCCTCCTAGCATGAAGGCTGCTTTCCCCTGTCCTTTGAGGGAAGAGATTGGGTGTATGATGGGTGAGGTTTGGTGTCAGCATGGAGTGACTTGGGGGGGGGGGGGGGGCGGCGCGGTGAGAGGAGACCCACACCCTATCCATGGGGTGAGGCTCTCAGAAGATGCCCAATGAATCGGGACCTCAGAGTTGTGTAACCTAGTGCGGAGGGAGGTGTTCCATGCTATTGCCCTGCAGAGCTCTAGCTCAGGCCAGAGGGACGTGGGAAGAATGGTGCGAGCCACCCTGGGTCAGTCAAATTGCCAGATATTTCTCCAAGCCACTAAATGTATTTAATAGCCACTAATGTGGGAAATACAGCCCTGTCACCTCACCTCTTTCCTCGTCTGAAACAGGTTCAGGGCACAGGGGCCTGATCCATCTCCTCCGTGCAAAGGCCCTTCTCCATTGTCTTTCAGGACTCCAACCTGTGGCCTTCTGTTCCTCTGGATTGTCCCTTTCATTGGCTCCGTCCCTTCATGCCCCAACCCTCTCCTCGCCATACGCTCCTTGAGGAAGCTAAGCGACACAATCTGCTGACGATCAGACACAGCTGCTTGGGCCAGAATCGCTCAGCTTGCTAGTGATTTGAGTTGGCACCCGATGGTCGGAGCCTTGTGGTAGTTCCCAACCCCACCGTCGAGAACCTCGCCGAGGGGGTGCCCCGTTAGGGCTAGATCCCGATCTTGGTTGTGCCAGCATCACTCCATAGTTTTCCATGGGATTACTCTGAGGTCAGACTCAAACGTAACCTTCAATAAACTCTAAAATGCGGGGCTCGCACGGAGTTCGGGGGAGGGGGAAGCAGCAAAGCTGGTGTTGCTGATTTCTCCATTGTCAGTTACATTTTTACAGCTCGGAAATGAACACGCCTGAGAAGTGGGCTCGGGGCTGGGACAAAGGTAGATCCGGGTGTGAAAGCAGGGACAGTTGTGAGGGCTATTTGGGAAGTCAAATCACACTCTGTCCCTTTGACTTGTTTATTATTGGGTCTGAGCAACAGCTGCAGCTCCTGTGTCCAGAGAGGCCGAGAACTCATGGGGCGACGCAGGCAAGGTACAATTACATGCAATCCACCGGTGGCCCAGTGGGGGCTGACTGATGCACGTTTATAAATACTACCTGCTTCCCAGCACTGCGGTGCATCTTCCAAAACAGCCAAGGTGAGGGGAGACGAGGGGGATGGATGGACGTTTCATGTAGCTCCACCTCCCTTAGGAAGGGGTTCAGGGTCCCTTCAACGACTGGATGCTTTGTCCCTTTCGTTTGAGATCACCAGGAGCTTACAGGTATATCTACACTTTGAGCTGGAGCTGTAATTCCCAGGGCAAGGAGTCCTAATGTGAGCTCAGAGCTAGTGTATTGATCTGATTCTGATCCCCATTACCCCTAGTTTACATTGCTGTATCTCCTTTAACCTGTCTGAGTCGGAGCAGAATCAGATTTTGCTTGAGTAATGGTCTTCTGTGCTAACTACTGGACCATGATCCTCCTTCTTTTTTTTTTTTTAAGTTCTCCCGCCGCTGCCCCCACCCCCCAGCTCTCATGATCTGTACGGGGATCATTCCTACAGGGGTAGCCATTAGAAAGTGTGGCCCTTGCTGAAATTAATCTGAAGAGCTGCCATTTCCCCCATGTATGTGGGGAGAGCCTTTCCCAAGAGTTTGGCCAAGGTCATTCTGATTTTCCCTTTGCCCCTTTGCTCAAGGGTAAAAAGGATGGGGGTGGGTGGGAGTGTTTTTAAACACTCAGTCCCTGGGTGTTGCTGGGTTCCCTTTGCCTCGTTTCCTGGGTCACTGAGCTCGAGTTGATTTATCTTAAATGGAGGATTGATCTCTTGCTGTCTCCAGGGTGTGTGGTCTTGTGACTTGGTTAGGACAGAGTTTTAGTGAGCTTTGCTCACTTGTCCCCTTCCCTCCCCCTCCCCTGCTGCCTGGCTTGTGATGTTTAATTCTGGTGGGGGATTGCCGCCCCTCCTTGTGAGCGCACCGCTGGCCAGGTGCCCTAGGGAGCAGTTCTCTCTTTGCTCTGAAGCATCGTCTGTCGGTGGCCGGATCCCCAGGCAGAGCAGAACGCTGGGTTGATCTCCTACGGTGATCCCTGTCTGTCTTTTCCATACCCCCTTCCTGCTTCCAGCAACTTGCGTCTGATTTGCCTTGAGTGTGTACCCAAAATCCTTTGCAGCAGTTGCAAGGTTTCTAAGTCAAGGGGTGAGGGGACTGAGTGCAAAGGCACCCAGTGTTTGAGGAGGACCAGATGCCACGGACAGGCCTGGGACCAAGCTGATCATACTCCTTCCCCCTCCCACATACCCGTACCTTAGAGGCCACGACCTCCAGCTGGGCTGGGGGCCATGCTTTGAAGTGTGGTTGATCATTGATCTCTCTACCCGGGGTTTGCTTGATGAGGGTGAGGGCACTGGCAGGTTTAGAGAGCTGCTTTTATTAACCCTGTTACTGCTGCCACAGACGGCAGCCAGGGGCATGGCGGTTTGTCCAAGGGGATGGATGTACCTGGCACCGTGGGTCAGAACCAGATCCTACTGTGTGCTTGGCAGCACCAGTCCAGTTCAGGTGGTTGCAGATGCTCCGGTAACCCTGACACAAGTGGAAGTGCACCCGGGATAAAGGGGGGGGCTTGCGTGTCCCCCTCAGCCCAGGTCCTGCTGTTGCACAGGTTTTGCTGCCCGCCTGCCTGGAGGGGTAATGTTTTCACTGTGCTAAATGTCTGGGCTGCTTCTGACTGTGGTATTTAAGGTAAGGAAGGGAAAACATTTGGCCTCTGGCCCAAGTGCCTGTTAACAACACAGCGGTCCACGTTGCTGAGATGCCAGAGCTAAAAACAGGCCCCGTGACTCAGTCTCTCATTGGCCTCCTGCCCTTATTTGCTAAGGTTTCCCCTCCTGGGGGGCTCCGGGGGGGCCTGCCATGCCTATTAAAGGACCTCTTCTCCCTTTCAAGGCTGCATGTCCCCGGTGACATGAAGGGGGCCCAGCCCAGGATGCCGTCCATGCGGTTGTGGGTGGTTGTCTTCCGTCCATCTGCCTAATCGATCTGTCCGCCCCTGCCTGCTTCAGCTGTGAGGTAACGAGGGCAGAATTTCACAGTTTTCCACCGGGCTTATGCAGCCGGGTGCCAAGGATGTTTGGAAATGACGACGTCAATTAGCTCTCCCCCTTGGTCTCCGTCCCCCTGCGTCTCACCCCCTTCACAAAGCCAAGTGAATGGTTGGCAGGTTTCGTGCCTGTTCCATCTACGGGCGAGCAGCAGGGCCTTGTTTCCACATAGGTGTGTCGCCCCTACTGTGCCCACATCGCTTAGTCTTGGGGCCTGCACTAGATGGGATTGGATTGAACCGTCCGGTAGTGCCCGCCATGAAACGTCACGAGTGTGACAATAATAATATGTTGGTGGTGAACCAGGAATGCACAGTGAGTGTGCGAGTGGTGCAGAGCTCGGACACCAGTAATATACTACCCGTGCACAACTGGTATGCCAGTACACAGCTAGTACCTCCGCGGTGCACAGCTCGTGTGCCAGTAGTGAACCGGTGGGACATAAATAGCATGCTAAGGCTACCCTGCCAGTTCACAACCCGTATTCCAGAAATACGCCGCCGCTGCTCCTCCAGTGCACCAGCCGTCGTCTCTTTCACTGTTAGTATGCCCAAACTACGCTGCTGGCACCCCAGCCTGCCACTAGCTCGCGAGAGGGACCCCAGCGATGTGCAAGTGCAAACCCCTATTGCCACTGGCCTTTCTGGGGTTGTGGAGGGCTTTCCCGTGACTGAGAAGCACCACAAAGATGGCAGGCGCTATGGAGAAGATACTAAGGATCAGTCCTAGAGTTTAAGGCCAGAAGGGACCGTTAGATCATCTAATCTCACCTCCTGTGTCTCACAGCCAGCCCTCCCTTCAGTGTTCAATGTGTGAAGAGACATAGCCTCGCGGGAAGCTGCCTGAACCACAGAGATGGCTTTCTGATGATACAGCCTCCCAAGGCCTGCCAAGGGCTGTAAATAACCCGAGCATCAGCAGCTAGCCATCATCTCAGTGTGGGCTCATGGGATATGTCTCCTCGGGTTTGCCCTATGCGCCCCCACATAAAACAAGACTTCCAGTCCTTCGGGGACACTAGCTTCTTCTTCATAGTGCCCCTTTCGTGCCTGCCTGGGGTGGGACGTACCTCTGGTGCTATCTGCTTTGATCCTTCTGTTTCGGAGGGCTTGGGCGAGGAGGCTTTCGGCAGATTTTGGTCTCTTCTCTCTGCTCATTTTGTGCCTGATCCTGGGAATTGTGGGGCATGGCTGTTGGGAATCGGTCAGGATCAGGCCTTTGAAGAGGTGGCAGGATTAGCTGGACCAGCCCCTTCATTGCCAGGTGCACTGAGAGATGTGTGTTGCGGCAAACCAACTGGCTTGGGGGTGGGCTACGGAGCCTGGCACTGGTTCTAATCCCACCTGGGTCAGTAGGGACCGGAGTTGTTCCCATCTGGCCATTCGACATGATCAAGGTGGGAGTTGGTCTGTTGGGTAGCAGACAGGTGCCCAGGTCACATAGGTCACCATCATGTGGCTGGGGGCAGGGAGGGGGAAGTGTCGCCCCTTGCGTCAGTCTAACAGGAGGGGCAAGGACTGCAAGGGCTGTTGACACTGAACTCCTCACTCTTGCCCCACAGGGTCCCACCAGGGGAAGGCTGGGGCCAGTGCGGGAAGCTTGCCTTGAGGCTGCTGGTGCTGTCCTTGCTGTGTGTGCACAGCGGGGGACTCCATTCTCCAGAGCCATCAATCCAGCGCCTTTCACCAGCACTAAACCAACTTCAAATCAATAAGGTGTATCTGATTTCCCTGACCCTGCGGGCGACTTTGGGGCTGCTGCCATCACCCAGCTAAACCCTAGGAGGCCCCCCAGCCAAGGGGGGCATAGGATGCCTGGGAGATCTGTGCCCCATACACACGGGGAGAGAGCTAGCCCCTGGCTTGTGGTTGTACGTGCCCAGTTCTGATCTGTTTGAACGGGACCTAGGAGAAGTGCTGGTGAGAAGGGCGCTCAGCTCCGCACCCCCCTCCAGCAGTGTGTAGACAAGGTCTGTATGCATTAAGTGGTAAATAAACAGAGGCCTTCCGTGTCCCTCCTAGCTATTTAAATCCAAAGACAAGTGAAAAGATAAAGATAGGCCCTTCAGTTCAGCTGGCCTGGGAATACTGGCAGCGGGAACCCTGCCGTAGGGGCCTCTCTGGCCCCAAACACAAAGGGGGGAGGTGGTAAATAGACTCTCCACAAGGGAGGGTGTGTACTGGAGCCCCGGGCAGCGGAGCCAGCTGTGTGAGCCTTCACACAGAGTCCTTGTCGCTGTCCCCCTCTGAATCGGACTCTCGCTCCGGGGGTTCCCGCCGGTGCCAGCTCGGAGTGAGAGGCTCCTGGAGTCAATGCCGCATCTGTCTGAGCTACCGTTGTGTGTCTGGAGTGTTCCGAAGGCACCGATGGCCACAGGGAGCGGGAGGCTCCTGCTATTGAAGCCTGGGTGGTGGCAGATATTAGTGAGAGTGTAGCGGGGGGTTGGGAGAAAAGGGGAAGGAACAGCTGGCTGTGTGCGTGCAAGAGCCATCATCCCTCTTCCTGAGTGTGGGAGCCAGCTGTGAATGTCCTGCACCATTACCTGGTCACTGTCAGCTGTGGATGTGCCAAGGGGCAGGGGAAATGCTGCAAATCACAAATGGTGGGTGGGTGGGAGAACACTAGGCCCAGGGAGACCAAAACATCAGAGACAACCTATAGGCTTGTGTGTTCAGAATGGACAGGGGCTTGGATTGTTAGGAGCAGAGATGAGGCCAAGCCAACGCCCTCCCATGTCACGGCACCCTGAACTTGGGGGCCAGTTTGGACCCGAATCCGGACATTGTACCTGTCAGGTTGGGAGCCGACAGCCGTGCCACTGTAAATTCTAGGGTCTGATTCTCTGTGATCCCAGCACCTTGTGCACTCAGTCACTCCAGTGCAAAAGGGAGGGTAAAACACTGCTGAGTGGGAGTGGCAAGGGTTTACACCTGCTCTGTCCTGGTAGAAATGACTCCCCAAGGTGTAGGGAGAATCAGGCCCCTGGTGTGGTCACTGACACCTGTGCAAGGTGAGTGTAAAACTCTAGCATATCGGAGCAACAGTCAATGTCCTCTTTGCGCAGGTGGCGTTGAGTCTGAAAGCTGCAAAGCAGGGCTTGGCTCGGGGTGTTGGCTTAGCTCTACGTTAGCTCCTAACCACCTGGCCGGGGACCCAGCTCATGTCCTGATCCTCAGCTGGTGTAAATAAGCACCGCTCCCTTGAAAGTAGTGGAACTATGCTGACTTACACTTGCTCAGGATCTGACCAAATATGCCCAGCCACTGGACTAGAATGCGATTAATTTGCAAGGGCAGACGCAAATAGCAGAGCTCACTCATCTCTGAAATGCACCTTGTTTCCCTTTGAATTTCCCAGCAGGTCTGCCGGGAGCATCGCTGTGACTGTGTGCATATTAGCTGTCTTTCCCTATGCTTCCCCATCATTGCTCCTGCTGGTGGTAGGACAATCAAGGGTAGACAGGACTCTGGTTGGCAGCTCAGGGTCTGGCCATTGGGATGTCTAGCCCTGCTCAGAGCAGGTCTAGGTGACGCAAGGGTTAAAATGCTCTCACCGTGTCTACTATAGGGCCCCGCTGGTGATAGCAAGGGGGAGTTCTAGGGGGAAATCAGGGGAGTTTTACCGGAGAAGGTAGCGTAAGCAAGGTCTGTGTGAGAGAGGAGTTGGTCCCATGGCTTTTTACCAGTTGTTGCCATGTGAGCTGAAACCAGCAGCCTCTGTTTCATTAACCCTGTCACTGACCTACTCTACCCAGAGTAACAACACTTGATTGCATCATATCAGAGGCTTCTCTGCTGCCAGAAGTGCCATCTTTGGGGTGAGCTGTGAAATCAAGGCCCTGACCCTCGTGGTCAATAAGGATCACATGGCATTTTTCGCAAGAATAAAGGTGTTAGTGCTCAGAGTCCTGGGCAAATTCCAACTTGGGAGACTGGATCCTTCCTATTAAAATTCCACCCTCTCCCCTGCAGTTTCGGTTAGAGCCACGATTCTTCCTGTTGCTGCTCGGAATTGCTATGCAGCTGTTAAACAAGTCTCTCCTTCCCCAGAGGCAGCTGCATTTCAGCTGTGGGAACTCCAAATTCATAAAGCGCTTTGTGTGCCATTTGGACAAAGGGCAAGTCTAGTGCCAAAAGTACAGGTGTACGGGCCGGTATCCCACAGACTCCCCCTGGCCTTGGGTAAGTCACATCACGTGTCTTTGCCTCAGTTTCCCTGTCAGTAAAATGTAGCTGATAATTCCTGCCATGCATGGGTGTTGCATGCCTGGGTTAATAAATGTCTGTGCAGTGCTTTGATATTAGTGGGCAGAAGTTGCAAAGGAAGGGCGGAGTATTATTCACTGAAGGCTTTTTAGCCTCTAGGGGAGGTGTGTGGGCCTAGTGGTTAGAGCAGAGGACTGGGCATCACGCCTTGGGTCTATTCTTGGCTCTGCCACTGACTTCTTGTGTGGCCTTGGGCAATTTCTATAGCTTTGCTTCATGGCTTGGTTTTCATATCTGTAAAAGGAAGATAATGACCCGTCTTGTGGGCTGGGTTGTGAAGCTTGCTTAATTGATTTTATGACTGCAAAGCACTGAGAGATCCTTGGATAATACAGTGTAATAGTTCCTGGCCGTTACGAGTGCCACGATAAGACTATGCCCGGGTTGAACAGAGCTGCTGAAGCCTTACGTGTTGGCAGAGAGGAACTATAGACATGCGCCCTCAAACTCCTGTTCCCATGCAAGGGTCATCTGAGTGTGACTGCAGAAGCTCTGCCCCTTCCTACACATCACAGGTGGCTGCTAACCTCCCCTCCAGCTAGCGGGCAGCAGTTGGGAGGTGCTGGAAATGTGTGTATCTTCTTGGAGAGGTCACGGATCGTGCGGTAGGGGGACTGGAGATGTGGTGACGCCTCGTGGCCGTTGGGGCTATTTATTTATTTATTTTAGCTCGGCTTAGTAATTTCTTCGTCACGTTAAGGGAATGAGACAAGCAGTCCCGGGGGCTTTTTGCAACTTCCTCTCCCCCGCTGCTGCCGGGCGCTACATTAAAAGCGGGGCCCTGGGGAAATGAGGAAATGCAGGAGCGGTGTAAGAGTCAGACAGATTTACCCGGACAGCGAGGGGGGGATGCTGCTGGGTGTCCCCGTCCTAGTGAGGATCTGATCTCATCTCTCTACTATTCCTGGCTACGGGGAGCCACGCTCGGCATTCAGGTAATGAGAATCGTGAGCAGCGGGCGTGTTGCACGTTCCTCCGTCCCCACGCCCAGTGGGTCCCAGATAGAGCAAAGCAAGTGGCTGTCCTTGCAGGACAGGAGGGGGGGGCGCGGGTGAAGAGGGCAGCTATGGGGCTATGTGATGACAGAGCTTGTTGGTTCTCCCATGCTGGAAGCAGGGCTGGAAGCAGGTGTGGTTTTCTGGGCTGTGTTTAAAGTGCCAGGGGGCTCTGTTCCTGGGATGCCTTGTAGGAGAGTAGTCAGCTCTGGGTGGGGAGGGAAAAGGCTCTGCAACTTGGTGATGCCCCCAGAGAGCGCTGTGATTGTGGGACTGGGGTTCAGAGGGCAGGGGGAGCTGTCCGGAGGAAGCTGGATGTCCGAGCTTTTGGCTATATATTGTCATTACAATTTCATAGTGGGGAAAACAAGAACAAACCAAAGCCACTGGTCACGGAGGGGTGAGGACAGGAAAGGCCTGGCACCTGTCGGAGCAAATCTCAACACAGAGTAAGCATCTCTGCTCTGCGCCCTGTCTCAGTTGCTGGTTCTTAGCTGCTCTGCGTTCTGAACCGGACAGGCAGGCATTCGATTCAGAAGGGAATAGGGGCAATTTTGTCACGCCCACGTCTGTGTGCCTCCCTCGTTGCTGCTCCCCGTCCATCCCCGTGGTGCACCCCAGCACCACTGCAGTGCCCCCCGGGCACCCGGTGGGCGGTGTGGGGGTGCAGCTGGGAGCCCTGCCTACACCTGCTGTGCAGTGCAGCCTTCGCAGTGTGACGAGCTCAGCGTGAGCACCTCCATGGGATAGAACGCTCCATGCCATCTGCGGCGCTTGGTCTGGGCTGGCTGGAGAGTGCCAGCTGGGAGGCGGCGCAGGGCCCGTTTGTGACAGCTCTGCAGCATGGCAGTGAGCTCAGTTTGGAATAACCAGCTGAGAGATGCAGCGGTGCAGTAGCGTCTGTGCCAGCTGTGAGTGGAGCCCCCTCCTTGACTCCTCCTGGCTCTGGGATCCCAGGCGCCCATCGCTGGTGGCACAGATCTAGAGCAGGGACGCTCGGATTGGCCTCTCCCACCCCGTCAGCCTGTGACGTGACCCCCCCCCCCCAACTTTTAAACCTTGAGCTGGGGCCTGTGTCACTGGGCCCCGGAGTCTCCATGGGCCATCCCTATGTTTTAAACTCGAGGACGGTGGTGATCGCCTGTGCTTTTTTTAGGGCCCTGCAAACAGGGTGTGGCTCTGAGCCAGTAGCAGCAGCTGCTTGGTTGGGCTGAGTTTGGGTGCCCCTGTTTTTTAGGCATGTCTGTATGTCTCTTGGGTCTGCTTCCTGGGCCTCTGCCAAAACCGTGTGAAGCTTTTGGTGCTGAGCTGAGCCAGGCCACCTCTTGGTGGGCACTGCCCTTTCCTTCCCTTAGTGGCATTCAGAAAAGAGAAACAAGGAAGGAAGATTGCTTTTTTTTTTTTTTGGTAGTATAAAGAAACAGTTATTTTCATTTCTTTCTTTTTCTGTTTCCTTTCCTAAACACTTGTGTTTATCAGTGAAGCAGCATAAACTGAGTGTCAAAGGTCCGATCTCCCCCCACCCACTGGGCCTTCCCCACTCTCCATTGGCTCCCGGTAACAACCTTTCCACTGCTTGGGGAGTCAATATTATAATTGATCTTTCCATTCATGAAATGCCATGATCAGTCACAGCTGGGTAGCTCAGGGGATTAGCAATGGGCCACTGAGCCTCCTCCTTCTTGGCCTCCAGTTCATATCTGTTTAGTGGGCCTGTGTGGAATGAGTTTTGTGGCTCGTAGTTCAGCTGAATGGTGTCGAAGGCACCACAGTTAGTCCCTTGGGTTGGGGGTCTGAGCAGAGAGGCTTCCCTCTGCTCCCTAGAGATCCTTTGAGAGCAGGTTTGTGGGGCAGTATGTAGGAAGCTTGCCCTGCTGTACATGGCGCTGTGGATCAGTCTGTGGGGCGGGCACTCTGGCTCCCTGTGCTCCGTAGTGCTGGAACAGTTTTGTATAGTGTGGGGGCTGAGAGCCATTGAACCAAATTGTAAACCTTGCTTATGATGGAAACCACTCCAAGCCAGGGGGTGCAACAGCACCCCTAGTTCCAGCGCCTGTGCTCTAGGACTGTGGGACACTCCAGGCAAATCGGTTACTCCATAGGGGATCCTGTCCGCCTCTGCGTAGCATCCAGTGCCCGATGCCAAGGGATGTAAGTCAGAGAGACACCTTATAAAGCTGATGTATCAGTGATACCAGATCACACAGCCTCACCTCCCTGTAACGGCGCAGCCGCTCTGCCCTGGGCACTCAGACTGTGCACTGAAAGAATGGTGCTGAGCGTCTGCCTTGGCAGCTGGACGTATATTATCCGTGGCAGGGACAGGCAACCGTGCCCAGGATATTGCATCCAGGGGCCCTGTCACCAGGTGACTGCTTGGCCCATCTGCCTTACAGCTTTTCTTGGTGGTCCTTCTATGCATATATTATTTACAGTGCATTAAATGTGTCTTGTATGGTGAGGCCCAATTTCTCCTCTGCTGTGCAGGACGGTGTTCCTGCCTGTGTACATCTGTCAGTCACTCACCAGAAGCGTAGATTGGGTTTGGAGAGGCATCATCCCCTCCTTCTCTCCCATCTGTCTGGAACACGCTGTGTGCACAGAGTGAAATTCAGAGCAGAGGGGCCAGCACGAAGAACTGCTGAAGTCTCATATAAGCCTTGAAATTCACCCCCATGCCGGGGAACCCTGCATGAGGCCTACAGGGGTGCCTGTCATACCTCCTTTTCAGCCTCCTTGTGAGTACCACGATAAGGCTGGCAGTTGGTTCCCCTTGGCCAGGGTGGCGGCCTGTAACCTGAGCCATCCTGTGTGCTTTGCATGTGCTATATCTGGAACCTGGCTCGTTACGAGCTTTATTTTTAGCCCTGATTTTTATTTTGTTTGCTTCCACTGACTGTGGCTTAGACTTTTTTCAGAGTCATTCAGTGGCAAGGAGGGTCCCAGTGGCTTGGGAGATCTGGATGGTAGGAGACTGGGGGCATGGGTAGATCAAAACGGCAGCACCTTGCTGTGTGAAGGAGAAGGTGAGCCATAAGTAGCGCTGGGTGTTAGGCTGCCATTCCTTCTGTAAAAATAACTGCGGGGCATATTTTATAATGGCATGGGGCGTACTGAGCCAACTGAGCGATAAGTAGCTTCTGGGCAAGCGCAGCGGTGCCTGGTAACAGGCAGCTCCACAAACCCAGTCAGTCGCTGAGCTATGGCTGTGTGCAACTTTGGAAAATACAACTTGTTGCCAAGCAACTGCCCCGATGCACCGGGAGTTGCTGTCTGTTGGTAGATACGTGAACGGTCAGTAAAAATGACTCCAGGGGTCTGATTCTCTGGTGCTTTCACAACAAGTGTCATTTGCACCTGTGCGTAAGGAGTGCAAAGTCCTCCCAAAGCACAGCCTTCCACTCTCACCACTGGTAACGTTTTTGTACCTACTTTGTATTCACTTTGCACAGGTGCCAGTGACAGCTCAGGTGGGGAATCAGACCCTGTGGGCTTTCGTCCCATGGTGATGTGCGCTGGATAAAACCGATTGTAGACGGGTTCCAGTTCTGTCCTTGGTTACACCAGTTCTGTTCTTGGTGGAATTACTCCAGATGGACACTGGTGCAAATGAGAGAACAATAAGATTACGACCCCAGTGAAAATGAAAAAGATCCATCAACAAAATGTGTGTCAGTAAATAACAGTGAGATACTTTTAAAGAAGATTAATTCTTCATTCTGGCACCAGCCGTTGTATTTCAGTCCATTAATTTAACTTACTTTGGATATCCGAAACAAGCTGTTAGCTCCCATGCTACAAACTTCCTCTCCCCACAAATCATAGTGGGCGTGATTGTCTCATTTGCTCTGGTATAAAATGGATGAGATTGGAATTAAGTCTAGTAGTTTATGTCTACACAGCAACTTTCCCCCAAAGGATCCCAGAGCACTTCACAAACTTAAGGCATGGTCCTGCAAACTTGTAAGACTAGGAGCTGGTCTACACTACAAAGTTAGGTTGGCTTAGCTACATTGCTCAGGGCTGTGAAAAATTTCACGCCCTGTGCGATATAATTAAGCCGCCATATAACCCAGTGTGGACATTGCTAGGAGAGGTGGATTTACTACATCCATGGATGAATCCCTTCCATCGCTGTAGTAAGTATCTATGCTGCAGCTGTGCTGCTATAGTGTTTCTAGCGTCCGTATACCCTAGATTTTCCAAAGATCTGAAGGCCAGATTTACAAGTGCTCAGCACCCAGGATTGGGGCCAGGTTTTCCAAAGGGTTTAGCACCTAAATATGCTGTCTCTTTTGGAAAATTTGGTCATTTATTATAGCTACCTAAATGGGAGCACAGCTCTTTAGAAAAACTGACCCTTAGTGTAGCTGATCTCCAACTGTGATCCATGCTATATAAATCCAAGCTGTTGCTTTTTGTGTGTTTTCTTTTCTCTTTACTCTGGAAATAGGTCCTAAAGTGCTAAATTTGGATCTGAATCCAAATTCAGAACCATACAGATATTATATAAACCTTCCCTTGTGTGCGCTGTTTAAGAGTTGCAGCCTTCCACCCCAGAGACAGCTGCATTTGAGTGGTAAGTGAGGAGATCCCCATGTAGAATTTAAAGATCAACTTCTTAAGCTCACTGGGATCCTTTTGGATTAATGGATTTTAAATGCAATGGGCCTGAGTCTGATTGTCCTTTAAATTATCCCTGTGTAAATCTGGAGTAACCACATTAGTATCGGGGTAAGTGAGGAGAATCAGAGAAATAAGTCAGATTCTCTCCTGCCATAACTCTGTTGGCCCAACGTGTTGTTCCTAGAGTCCCACCCGCCAAAGCGCAAATGCCCTCATGCTATCAACGTGGAAATTCCCCAAAAGGTGATAACAGCAACCTCCCTGCACCTTGGCTCAGGCAAGGAATATACCCCAGATTCTGCAGGGAACTAATCTTCCTCTCTTGGTCCCTGGCTGGCACCCAGTGGGTGATCAGCACTGTGTTAGCGTGAGGTATGAATCAGCCAGTCCCCACCCTGATGTGGCCGATACAGGCCCTGCATGCCGGGGAGGAGCAGCTCTCTGCACTGTCGAATTCCTGGCTTGACCCCCAGCTGTGGCTCTGCGAGGCTCCCGTTTGTAGCTCAAGGCTGCACACACAGTGCCTTTGTTAGCCTGAGCTCTAGCCAGTGGGGTTGGGACGCAGAGCACGTCGACTGCAGAGCATCGCTTCTTCTGAGTGGGCCACTCCATCCCCCAGGCAGGGAGCAAATTCATGGATGCCATTGGAGACTGCGTTGGGGAGTGAGCAGCCCTTTAGCTCAGGGACATCTAGCACCCTGATGCAAGGGGTTAAGATACCAGCCCTCAGCAGCGTAGTTAGGGACCAGGTCCTGGGTGTCGAGTTCCTAGTGCACATTTGGCCCACTCCTGCTGGTCAGGACTCTCTTCCTCCTCCGTCTCCCTTACCGCTCTGCGCCTGCTTCCCGTCGTCCTCCACTGCCCATGCTGCTCTGGACCCTCTGCCTCCCTGCTGTTCCCTAATCCATCTGAGTTTAGGATCCACCCTCTGGTCACCGTTCGCAGGCTGTACAGTGTCCGTAGGGGTGAGTGAACAAAACTCCAGCTTTGAGATCCCAACAGGACTCCAGTGCAGGTATTCCAGCCCCACAGCTGACCAGACCTCTCTGTCTCCCCGTCCCTACTGCTTGCCCTCTGCATGACTCCATGCTTCCCTGAGGCATGGGCTACCTACCGGACGCCTGTGAGGCTGAGCCCTGTGAAACAGCTCGAATGCAGTCTGGCTGGGACAGCTGTGAGGTAATCTGCAGAATCTGATGCAAATCCCCCACCCCTATTGAAAGCTGCTTGTGCTGTCTCATCACCAGGTGTAAATCGGCATTGCTTGATAGACGTGAATCTACATCCGCTGAGGATCTGGTCTTCTGTGAAACACAGACCGTACACCTGCATGATGGGGTCCTGGCCCCTGACTCTCTCCCTTCTCTCTGTTTTCTTCTTCCATTCCTAGGTGCTGTCATAATACCCACAATAAATAATAATTCATCGTGGTGCAAGAGATGCAGTGAAGCTAGGGGAAAGGGGAAGTTATCCTGTGTCTGGCGTGGGGTCAGACCAGACGTAGCAACACATGCTATCTAGAAAAGTTCACAGACCGCATGGGTGTGGGTGTATGTCCGGTAATAGAATTGCCCTGCCAGTATGGGACAGATCAGTGACTGTAAGGACCAACCCACAGGTAGTGACCCTAACAGGACAGGAATAGGGTGTTAACCCCTTAGTGCCTGCCGTGTAACCAAGAATGTGTTTGGTGGTGAGTTAAAGGCACCAGGAAGAATGTTTCCCTGTAAGCAGCGTTGTCAGCCTTCCCCTCCCTTTAAAGTGGTCTCCCATCCTGGGGCCGGAGGTACCTGATAATGGGGAGGGGAGTGGTACTGGTTGATCCAGCCCCAGGCACCTCTACCACTGTGTGGGTGAGTGTTCTTGGGGGCCCTCATATGACCTCCTTCCAGTCCTGGCTGTCTCTCCCTCGCCCCACTGTTGACATGAAATCCAGTGTCTTCTTAAATAGAAGCCTGGAACCCAGGGAAGGGTCATCCAGGGGCACAGCATGAGCTGAGTGATTTATAGAAGGCACCTGGGCTGTTTGGTTTGGTTGCAGCTCCCCGTTTGTGCCATTCAGGCTCCAGCAGTGCAGTGGCAGATGCTGCTGCAGGGAGAAAGCATCTCTCCCAGAAGCATGGTGGGTCCCTGCCTCTCCTCCTCCACTCTCTTCTCTGCCCCTGGAGCCAGCCTTTAGAGCTTCCCCAGCTCTCCCACCCTGGGGCAGCCACAGGACTCCTGGAGGCTGACCCCTCTGAGTTCCTTCCTCTCCGTTTCTCAGCCCCAGGTCAGCAGCACCAGCCCAGGGTCATTGAGACCCAGTGTAATCTGAGAACATGATCCTTGCCAGGGTGGTGGAGAAACTGCCCAGCTTGCTGGAGCCTCCTGCCCTGAGCTTCCAGCAGGGAAGGTGGCTTCTGGGGTGGGTGTCCAGAGCTCTGTTTCAGATGATCCTGTCCTGGATTCTGGGGCAAAGGGCAAAGAAATTCTGTTCTCTTCCTCCTTTTTCTCTTCCTTTCTTTCCTTCTCCACTCCCCATTTGTTCTCTTTTGTCCCCTCCCTTCCCTCTCTAGCTTCTCTCTATTTTCTTCTTCCATTCCTTTCTCTCCTCCGTTGCTTAGACACTCACTCTCTCCTTCCTGCCTGCATTCCCCTCCCCCCCCCGCCCATTCCCCTCTTTTGTTTTGCGAGTCCTCTGCCCTTACCTCCCTGTGACTGACAGGAGGCACTGTTCCAAGTGGGGCCAGTGGGAACAGGTGCTCCGGTCGCAGGGCTGGAAGGAAACCCAATCCCATTGGCAGGGCTGCCTTGCTGGCTGACTGCTGATGCACCTTACAAGCCCCGAGGACGGGCCTGGGGGCTGCTGCCCGAGACAGAGCAGCCAAGTGATGCCTTTCTGTTGGGGACTTGGCTTGGTTGGGAGGCGCATTGGCTTAGATTCATGTCAGGCCCTGTCTAACCGGGATGGGCCCTCCCCCTGGCCCTTGTCCAGGTTTAATCTGGATTTAGACTAGGGTGCGGTTGCACTAGTGCAGGTAAGACCTTGCACGAGGAAGGGCCCTTTTTCTCTCCCCGTTGCCAGGGGCCTGCACCTCTGCGAGTCACTTGTTTCCTGCTCCGGGGTAGGAGCCAGTCAATGAGATGGGCATGGGTTCTGCCCTCCGGTATCACATGGTAGCTGCAGGGAGGGGTGGAGCTAATAGAGATAGGGAAGGGGTTACAGAAGTGGGGAACTTGGCTGGAGTGGTGGAGTGAATGGGGCAAGGTGGCTGGGTGAGAGCTGGCACCTGAGAATGGTCTGAGCTGTAATCTATCTTGTCTCTCTATACTTCGATCTAGTTTGTCCATGGCTATTTGTCTCTAGATCTAATCTCTCTCTTATCTCGGTATCCTGCATCCGTCTGGGCCAGGCCCCCAGCTGGCATAAATGGCAAAGCCAATGGGACTATGCCAACTGACTCCATCAGAGGATCTGACCAATACCATTTGGATTACGATAGCCCTCCGAGTCCCCAGTCAGGATGGGGACCCCATTGTGCTGGGTGCTGTATGCACGCGGTGTCCCTGCCAGGAGACTTTCTGTTCTAAGTTAGTGGGTTCCCTAATGGGGCCTGCTTTTCCATCTCCCTGGGATCCTGTTCCCATTTAGCCGCATGTTGCATTACCCTAGCACTTATTCATGATCCTCAAGGGCTGAGATCTCATGATCGAGGGCGGTACAAGATGCGTGTAGCAGAGGTTACATAGACTGGTTTTGTGCCAGATTTTCAGGTCTCTCTATGAGAATGTAGGGAGCCAGACGGTACTTGGTCTGGATGTTACTGGATGACCCTGAGGCTAATGCCTCTCATCTTGCAAAGAATCACAAGAATCTTTAATGGTCCACAGCTCGCGGGGACCTCACTTGTGCGTCTGGCCTGAAAGAAAGCACTGCTATGGGCCAGTGGTTTGGTTCACTCTCGGAGGGAAGAGCGCCCCCTAGTGAATCACCAGCACCACATCCTGCAGCACCCTGGGAAAGACCCCCTTTTTCCCCCGCTCAGTTCAGGAGAGCTCATGAGAGCCCAGTCTGTGGTGGCTGTTCTCCAGGCTGAGCTTGCTGCCTTCAGTTTTCATGGCCCTTGTGACTCCAGTGGTTTTCATTCTCCTTCTGTCAGACCTGTTAGCCTCCCCCCACACTGCGGATGAGTCAGAGCGAAAGCAGAAGCTGCTGAGCATTACCGAGGGTGAAGCCAAGCAGAACCGGCTGGGCTATTTTAAAACAGGCCTAATTTCCCCCTCCCCATTTCGCATCAGGGGCCTGCCCTCACTTTGGCTTCCCTTTTCCCCTCACCCTCACCTCTCCCTCTCTTCAGGTGATTGGCTGAGGAATTTCCTAAGGGGAAATAGCAGAATTCTCTGCTCACCGCCACCCCCTGTTTCTTGTAAAGCAAGTTCACAGTTAGGGGAAGGAGGGAGGCACTGAGTGGCGCAGATTTCTTGGTTTTCCTAGGCCGTCTCTGTGCTCACAGACAGCTCCACTGAGAGACCAGTGGCCAGCGATCACAGTCATAGAATCATAGAAGATAAGGGTTGGAGGAGACCTCAGTAGGTCATCTAGTCCAATCCCCTGCTCAAAGCAGGACCAACTCCAACTAAATCATCATTGTTTGACTCTTGCTTGTTGTCTCTCATCTTGTATGTAGAGTGCAAGCTCTGAAGTGTCCACACTCAGCCTCATTTTATTAGCTCTTTGGGGCAGGCGCTGCCTTTTTGCTCTGCGGAAGTACAGCTCCCAGCACAGTGCGGCTCTGACCTTAGTATAGGGCCTCTAGGTGCTACTGGCATAGAAATAATGAACAATGATGGCGACCTCTTAGGTGTCAAGACGGATATGCAGGAGTTTGCACCCACTGAGCTAATCAAGATCGATACCTGGTTAGCTCACTAGATGCAAACTCCAGCTTGCACTTGGGGGCGGGGGAGGAGGGATGGCCTGTGATATGCAGGAGGTCAGACTGGTGGATCTGGTGGTCTCTTCTGGGCTTAAACTCTGTTTATTTACTTGGCATATGCAATCCAGTCATGCCAAGCTACAGCATTCTTATCAACAACGTTCAAGGCACGACTTGCCTAAGCATAGGGGTCAGCCCTGGCCCAGCTACACCGACTGCTAGGCATTGATGGCTGACTCCGGGCTATTCCAACGTGTAAATAAGGTTCTCAGTCAAGATACGCAATGGATGGTTTTCCTGTCCCCTAGCATATTTTACAGTGGTGTGAGGTAACCTCCGTGCTACCTGCTAATCTGTGCATTGATCCCCTGTGCCGGTGCATGTTTCTGTGTAAACTCCCCAGTGCTTCCGGTTGTCTTTGATCTGCCGATATTTCAGATGCTTTCATGGCAATCCCAAGCTGGATCCTGAAAGGCACTGAGTACCCTCAGCCCCCGCAAAGGGATGTAAAGGCACTCAGCACTTGACAGAGTTCATCTTCCCCCCCCGCCCCCCCCCCATGTCCTCTCTCTCTTTCATCTCTTGGTTGCGTCAGCAAGGAGGGAGAAATGCAAACCTGACCAGAAACCTGGAGTCAGGAAGAGCGGCTCCCTTGGGCACCACGTGGCAGTGTGAGGAGGCAAACGTTGCTGGGGGCTCTGATACTATGGCGACGAAGAGGCCATGTGAGACCCTGGATGGAGAGGGGCCGCATTGTGCTCTGTCGCGATGCCATGAATCTGGAGTAACTCCACTGAAGTCAGCGCAACTGTTCCACATTTACGTCAGCGTCGCTGAAAGCAGGGTCTGGACTGGCTGGATGGCCACGTTGCTGGGCATGGGGGACGGGTGCCGCCATTCTGTCTGCACTGCCTGGATCTGCTCCCGCGGGAGTGTGGACTTTGGGCTGCAGCGACATACAGCCTCTGCCTGGGGCAGGAAGGGAAGCAGGTTCTGGTTTACAGTGACTGTCAGGGACAAGCCTGTGTTGTAATTTGAGATGGGTGGTCATGGCTCGGCGCACATCACATGACCCCCTCCTCCCCAGTAGATAGCCTGTTCTGACTCTGAAGGGCCCAGTGTGGGCTACCGGCATCCTGTAGGACCGGGCCTCTGTTTCGGCAGAGAGAGGCAGACTCATCCTGGAGCGGAAGCAGAGCTTACTCAATGCCCTAGGCTGAGAGCCGTTCTGTGCTTTCATTTCCTACTCCTCCTTCTCCCATCCTGCTCATCTCTAGGTTTGTCCCTACAGCTTCCCCCTCTTTGGGCACTTCCAGCCCCTGCTGGCCTTGGACATGAGCTGGGGATGCAAATTCAGAGCCTCCCATGGCAGCTCTAACTCCTCCTATTCCCTGACACAAGGGGACCACCTGTGCACGTGAGAAGGGAGTTGGGCCTCTCTGGTCCAGGCAGTCCTTGGCCTGGGTGCTGCTAGCGAGTGCTGGTGGGTTCTGTGCTGTGGATACCGGTCTGCAAGGAGATGGACCGAGGCCTACTCTCATCACAAAGTTGAGCAAGCAGCTTCACAAGGGCTGGATTTGAAATCCCTCATCTGACCATCTGTTCTCCACTCAGCCTCCCCAAGCCACCCTGTCCTCAGTGGAAGGGATTATTAACTGCTTCACTGCCAAAGCGTGCCCCGGGTATATTCATGAAACGTGCTCCTCCAGTTCAGGGTTTCATTTTCACTTGGTCTCCTGGCTGTGTAGAGTTGCGGAGTGGCTTTTAAACAGCTGCTGTTTAATAGAGAAGCAATTTCAAGACCGTTTACAAAGTGCTTTTGGGTGCCTCCAAGATGGGCGCATACGATTTGTTGTCATTGCTGCTTTATAAGGCTTTTCCTCCCACTGGACACTTGATGTTTATGATTATTACTCGTCACTTGCATTAGCTGGGACGTGTCCACAGTCAGCCTCATTTTATTAGTTCCAGGCCACTCTATCATCTCTCCATTCCTGTGGCGTTTATTTCTGCACTTCCCTTGACTCTCCTTCGCCTCATCTTACACATTTCACCGTGTCCTCTGCTGTGTCTTCTAGCTAGTTTGCAAAAGCCATCTAACCAAAATGACACTTAATACCCCTCCCAGTGGGACCCCATGGGCACCTCTCACCACTCCCCCTCCCAGTGAGATGAGCCACCACGTATAATTAATTACCTTCCTCTTGCCGTTCAATAGCCAGCTTTTGATCCATGTAATCGTATTTCTGTCCAAGCCAGCTTGATTTAATTTCCCCCTTAGGATATCGCGTGGCACTGTGTATCAGATGCCTCATTGAAATCCAGATATATTGTATCCACCACATCTCTTCTGTCTAACGATATGTATTTTGTTTAAATAGAAAAAACCCTTCAGATTTGTCTGGCTACATTTAATCCTAAGTAAACCCGGGTTGTTTGGCTTCTATGTTTCCCCTTTAAATATTTCCTCATTCCTTTTGGTAGAGGATGTGAGTTAACTTACAAAGAGGGTCTTTACCCTCATTGTTCTTTGTTTAAAAATTGGTATCAGGTCTTTACCCTCTTTTTAAAAATTGTTATCAAGCTGGCACAGGTTGTGCCCTGGAATGAATGGAAAAAAGACCAAATAAGCTACTAGCTGGTGCAATTTTTTTTCCCTATGGACCTTGGCCTCGATTTTTCAAAGTGAGTTGTGCTTTTGGATGCCTAGTTAGAGACACCGTAAAGGGGCAGAGGGGGTTCAGCGCTGTCTGATAATCAGGCCCCTTTAAGAGGTCTCAAGTTGGGCCCCCCAAACCTCTAGTGCTGGTTCTCAACCAGAGGTAGGCAGAGGTCTTCCAGGGGGTACACCAATTCATCTAGATATTTGCCTAGTTTTACAACAGGCTACATAAAAAGCACTAGCGAAGTCAGTACAAGCTAAAATTTCATACAGACAATGACTCGTTTATACTGCTCTGTATACTATACACTGCAATGTAAGTACAATATTTATATTCCAGTCGATTTGTTTTATAACTACATGGTAAAAATAAGAATAAGTAATTTTTCAGCACTAGCGTGCTGTGACCCTTTTTGTATTTTTATGTCTGATTTTGTAAGCAAGTAATTTTTAAGTGGGGTGAAACTTGGGGTACACAAGACCAAGCAGACTTCTGAAATGGTTACAGTAGTATGGAGAGGTTGAGAGCCATTGCGCTTCTGAAACTCTTGGCCTGTGTCTTTTGCCTGATATGGAAGACTTAGGCCCTGCCCACCTGTAGGTCATGAGAGAGGGAGGATGGCCCAGTGGTTAGGGTACTGAACTGGGACTTGGGAGACCTGGGTTCTGTTTTCTCCTCTGCCACAGGAAACTCCTGTGAGAGTTTGGGCAAGTCAGCTAGCATCTCTGTGCTTCAGTTTACCCATCTGCGCTGCCCTGCCTCACGGAGGGTTGTGAGGAGAAATGCTTTAAAAAAAAGATTCTGAGGTGCTCAGATACTGCCCTGCTGAGGGCCATATAAGAGCCAAGGATAGATGATGATGATGCATCTCTCTCTTCCCCCATAAATCTCGGGTTTCTTATAACAGTGGGTCAGTATCATTGTTCCTATTTTACCAGTGGGGGACACGGAGGCACGAAGTGGGGCTGTGACTTGCCTGGCTGAGGTCACACCATAAGTCAGTGGCTGTGCCAGGCCCAGCCCTAGAGCTTGATTCTCAGTTACTCCATTTTCATGCTGGAGGGAAGTGGGGTTTAAGCCACTTCTGCGCTGCCTGGATTCTGGAACCGTGCACGGACCTGCCCAGTCCCATACAGACCACGGGAAGCAAAGAAGAATTATAGCACAGTACACTCGGCCCATGCCTCTGACCCCCATGCCAGGGGCTGGGAGCAGTGTCCGCCATATGGAGCCCCTTTCACTAACTCACACTTGGGCGTGCAGTGTCTTTTCTCAGGGGCCCTTTCCACACACTTAAAGCCCCTTTATGCTGGCAGAGTAGCACAGAAGGGCCTTGACATCGCTGAGAATGTCCCACTGTCTCTTGATTTGTAGTACAGTGCCCTATCGCCCCTTGGGCATGTATGGCTCTTTTTGCAAGTGTTGTGATGTTAGCGCAGGTCTCCAGGACAAATTCCCTTTGAGCTAATTGCATCCTGCCTCCACGAATACTCTTTGCAGTTTTCACTGGACCCATTTTCTCCCAAATGCAGTGCTGTTACTGGGCATGCTTAAACAGCACCCTGTATCTTGCCTCAGAGGTGACTGCATTTTAGTGGTGTGAGAATTGATTGCTAATACAGCAGCAACTCTGTAGTGAAAGGGATGAGGCAGTTTCCATCCTGAGCCCAGTTTTGACGTGATTCCACCCACTAGAATATTAAAATGCTTTGGGACCTTTCTGAGTGGAAAAACACTCAGTAAATGTAAGTCATTGTCTGGGCCTCTGGACTGGATTATTATCCAGAGCTGTTGATTGGTTTGTGTCTGTGTGTGCGTGTGCGTATGTATTGGGGAGCAAAGATATGGTATTTAAAAACAATACACCTGTTCAGACAGTGTCTCCATGTACCCCACACCTTCCACATCAGATAGGTAGCAGTAGCCTCGCTTTGCAAACAGGGAGACTGAGACGCAGAGAACTTAGGGGACTTGCTCCTGGTCCGAAAGCCACGGATGGAGCTCAGGAGTCCTGGTTCTGAAGCTTGTGCCTTAAACACAAGATCATCCTTCCTCTTGCTTCCTTGTTTATCAACATCATGGGTTCCCAGGTGTTTGAGTGTGCAAACCTTGGAGAAGAGAGAGAGGCAAGGGTCAGAAGTGAATCGCTAACAGGACTGTGCGGGATGGGAGTTAGACAAGTCCTCTCCCCCTGCTGCACTTTTCTGCTCTGGATTGACCTCTGTAGGACACTTTGTAGTGTCACAATTCATGGGAGTGGCATGTCTTGACTGAGTGGGAAAGGTCCCCCGGTCCCCCTGATCACTCTCAGTTCCCTAAATATACAAGGAAACATCCCTTCCCTGCATTGCCAGATTCACTGTTCCTGCTGCTGAATTGTGTACCTCCTGCCTTCTTCATCTTGAATCTCTCTCCTTCCCCCCCACATGTCTTCAGACACAGCAGTCTGGAGAAAAAATTCTGCTTTGAACCACCCGCCATCTTCCCCAAGTTACGGATGATGGGCTATCCCAGTGTGAGCTAGCAATTAGAGTAGTGGACCGGGAGTCAAGACCCCGGGTTCAGTTCCACAGCCTGCATGGGCGGGTGGTTCCCAAACCTTTTCCTAAGGTGAATCGCCAACTGCATTTTGTCTTATTTATTTTTGCGACCCACCATTACGTATATGCACCCTCTGCCCCGGCACTGCAACCCTAACCCCCGTGAGCCTTGCCTGCACTGACCAAGCAGCTCCTATCCCGCACGGCTGGGCCCAGCTCTGGGCTCATGATGGGCTCACCCCACCCCTGCAGGAACTCCCTTCTGCCTCGGGCCAGGGGAAATGTGTGTTTGCTTAGGCAAAGGACCCATGATGGGTTAATCCGGCCCTAGATGTGGTGACCCACTTAGAACCTTCCTGCGACCCATCATTTGGGCAACACTTGTCTAGGGGATAGAGCAGACGGTCACAAAAGTCAGGACTCCTGGGTTCTATTCGCACTGACTCCCTGTCCCCATCTGTGAAAAGGGGCATCATGACACTGAGCTGTACCTGCCTCGCAGGATGGATGAGTCCATAACACTCAGTACTTTAGAAACAGTATGTCCCAGGTAGGGCGGCTCCCTCTGGAGCCCCCTCGTCTCTGCAGGCTTCTTTAGCGCTGCTTCACTGCACCTGAATGGGCTCCCATCCCCTTTGTATGGACAAACAAGAGCCCTGTCTGTGTCTGGCTGCGTCGCTCTCCGTCGCCTCGTGCTGCTTCTCTCGCCTCCAGACTCTTGCGTGCAGGCTCGTGGGACAGAAGGGGCATTGTTTGCATTGTTCGAGAGTTAAGGTTTCACTCTGGCTTTGGGTTTAATGACTCCTGACAGTCTCCCCACCACCAGGCTATGGGGAACACCTCTAGGTTTAGGGGACAAGGGAGACTGGGTGTGGGTCATGCTAGGTAAGTTAAGAGACAGTTAAACCGTGTCATTCCACTTCCTGTGCAAGGCTCTTTTCTTTCTTCCTCTTTCTCTCTCTGGCTGTCTCTTTTTTTTTTACATGTTCTTTCTCTTCACAGATCTTTCTTTTGGCTCCCACCAGCAGCACATCAGTGGGATTTCCCTTGAAATCCAGGAATAACTAACTGGCTATTACCCTCTTTCTTCTCTATCTGGCCTATTCTCTTGTCTTTCCCTTTGTGCTCCCATCTCTGTCCACAGCTGGGTTCCTGGCCCTTGGGTTTCTCTTGTAGCAATAGAGACATCACCAGGAAGCTCTCCATGGAAATAAGAGGCAGTCTTGGGTCTGGGTGGGTGGCAGAATATCTGGAACCCTGACTGGTCCCTTGTCTCAGAGCTGGGAAGTGCCTCAATCCAGGGCATCAATTTCCAGCTTCCAGGAGAAACCAGCACATAAAGGTCAGTGAGCGCTGGGGTCTGGATTCGCCTCACTGCACGGATTCCATGCATTGCTGGTTTTCCTCACCCACCTGCTTTCTCTCCCTCTTATCGGGCTCTGGCACTGATTTAGGAGCTCTCTCTCCTTCTGCCAACTGGCCCTGGTTTGACAGCAAGGCAGAGCAAGTTTGTCATGAAAGAGCCTGGCATCCGAGTACAGGCAGGGTCCAGACCTGAATCATTTCCTCTCCCAGAGCAGGGACAGCAGCTAGTCCAGGCACAACGGGACCAGAGAGACGAAGGTGAAGATTGAAAAGAAATGGAGGGGCCTGAACTGAGGCTCCTTGGCTCCAATTAGATACATGGCTGTGTGCAACTGCTATGCCCACAGGACCTTCTGGTACCTGGCATTTCTGAAAATCAGGCCTTGCTTATCTAGGTGCCAAAATATCGACCAGGGCACCCCATTTTAGACCCCCTATTTTTGAAAATCTTGGCTGAATTTCCAGTCCCTCAGCAGAAGATGGTCTACTGAGGTCTGTGGGGTGGAAAACATCAGGCCTGAATCACTGGAAACTCATCTTCCCCCCTTCCCTAACAGAGGGTTGTGCCTTTGGTCCCTTGATATGGCAGCATGTCTGGGAAAGGGGTTTGGCTCAATGAATGGGGAGTGTGCAGCATGGCCTAGTGGTTAGAGGACTGGACGAGGACTCAGGAGACTTGGTTCTATTTCCAACTCTACCACTGGCCTGCTGGGTGAGTTTGGGCAAAGTCTCATCCTTGCCCAGTGCCTCGGTTTTCCCATCTGTTCAGTGACCTCCTTTATAAAGTGCTTTGAGCTCTCCCAATGAAAAGTGCCAGATAAGAGCTAGGGATGATTATTTTTTCCGAGTGCCTGCAGTGGGTCATTCCAGATCAGTGGCCGAAGGTGGAAAGATGAAGTCTTTGAAGCTGTCATGGGAAACAGTTGATGGCTTTTTTGTGTATCCTTCTTCTGGGGGTTGGTTTATTGCTGTGGCTATTTTTGTGGTGGGGCCCAAAGATCAAAGCCCTGTTCTGCTCGGTGTTGACTGGGAGTCAGAGGGTCTTTTCCTGACTCGGGGAGGCAGTTTGACATACTGGTTAGAGAACTGACTTCCCACCCTTCAGTTCTCTGCACTACCACAGGCTGCCTGCAGGTCACTCAGCCTTTCTGTGCTGCAGTTCCCCAGGTATAAAGCAGGGATGATAATCCTTTCTTTGCCTCCTGTATTTCGATTGTAAGCTCTTCCGGGCAGGGACTTCATTACATGTACGTACGGCACCTAGTGGCCTCATAGTTCACCCTTATATCATGCTTTTTAGAGTGATCGCCCAGGAAATAATCACAGGCTGGTGCTGCCTTGGTAGGACTGGTCTTGCCATCCTCACGGCATGCTGGGGCCCTGATATTGGCTGGGAGGCCACTGGTGGTAGAGGTCACTTGGCTGTGGATGCAGCTGTCATACAGAGAAAATACTCTGTGTGGCCACGGGCAAGCCCCTTTGCCACCCTGTGCCTCCGTTTCCCCATCTGTAAAATGGGGATAACGTTGCTGACCCTCCCCACATGAAGCATGTTGAGATAGCGAGGTGGCGGGCACGCCCCAACAGTGCTGCCATTAGAGCCGGGGCCCTCGGGCTTGACTTAATCCTGTTGCAGCCTTTGCTATGGTCCAACCCATCCCGTTTCTCTCAGGAGAAGCTGTGACCCGCCCCACACGAGCGCCATGGCGTCGCGCATCGGCCTGCGGATGCAGCTTATGCGGGAGCAAGCGCAGCAGGAGGAGCAGAGGGAGCGGCTGCAGCAGCAGGCGGTGATGCATTACATGCAGCAGCAGATGCCGCTGGCCCCCACGCCTGCCATCAACACTCCAGTCCAATTCCAGTCTGCGCCGTCCGTGCCGGGAGAGGTCTTAAAGGTACAGTGCAGATTAGTTTGTTTCCTTCTCTCCTTGGGGAGTGCGGGGGGATGGAGGGGGAGTCTTGGTCGTGTTGAGAGCTCTAATAGTTTTTCCCTGCCTGGGGTGTGTGTGGATTTTTAGGTTCAGTCGTACCTGGAGAACCCCACCACGTATCATCTGCAGAAGTCACGGGACAAGAAGGTCCAGGAGTATATCTCTGAAACCTACGGGAACAAGTTTGCTTCTCACATCAGCCCCGTCCTGCACTCTCCAAAGCCTCCCCCAGCTGCCTCCCCGGGCGTCCGGCCCGGCCATGTCATGTCCTCTTCAGCTGGCAACAGCGCTCCCAACAGCCCCATGGCCATGCTCAACATCAGCTCCAACCCGGAGAGGGAGGTAAGGAAATTGCTTGGCTTTATAGAGCAGCAGGATGGAATAGGGGAGAGGAAGTGAAGGATTTAAAAGTGGCATGTGATCAGGATCTCTCCAGTCCTGGCTTCTCTCAGCAGGAGGCGCTATAAGGAGCAGAGCGGAGAGCTGGGATTTCCCAGCAGGAGGCACGGTGGGACATAGGATATAAATATTTAGCTAGATGTAGCGCATTTCATGGACAAGGCAGCTCATAGCATCAGAAATGAAACCATGGAACTGAGGAAACCCTCAGCTGTCTTGTTTTTGCCCAGTGACCCTGCATCTCCAGCCATGTGCTTTGTCAGAATGCAACTTTCTCTTCCAGATAGACGAGGTCATTGATGACATCATGCGTCTGGATGATGTTTTGGGCTATATTAACCCGGAAATGCACATGCCCAACACCGTGAGTGTCTCTGATTGACTTCTGGCCTGTTATCCTGACTGTGGAGGGCGGGGAGGAGCCTGCATTTGACATGTGCTGGCCAGGGAACTATTAGAGTATATGTGCTCGAGGGTATGGGGAGACTGAGCTCTTCCAGCAAAGGGTAGCTGCAGGGAGAGGGTGACTGTGCTACCCGTACCCTCTGGGCTGGATTGTCCGTGGCTCTCCGCCCCTTCCATTGATGGCCGAGAGCCAGGGTAACCGCTGTACGCTAGTGCGGTCTAGCCTCGGGGCTGTGGGGAGCAGAGTGTAAGCTAGAGCAGCTACTGAGGCTGCTCTAACTCACACTGGGGGTCAGACAGGCTTTTGGCTGGCCTCAAAATATAGGGAGGCTCACTGGAGGCATGAAGCCACCTTTACCACCCTGCCCCCTCGATTCCTGCCCTGAGCGGAGTTCGGCTGGAACTGAGAAGCTGGCAACTGGGGTGTCCCTGCATTGATTGTTGCTACTGACTGTCAAGGCCGCAACCTGGGATTTTGCTGCACGCTCTCCGTATGTCAGCCCAGCACCCAGCAGGCAGTGGGAAATCATGCGTCATGGTGTGTACAAACTGGCTGAGCCTCTCTCCCCCTGCCCAGCCCCTAGAGTTGTAGTGATTATTATTGCTTAGTAAGTCAGCAGCCAGTGCTAGTCTGAGCTGGCTGCAGCCTGACCTAGAGACTGTAAACATCGGGTTGGCATTGCTGTGTGTGGGCTGGGGGAGGGGAAAGCAGTGCAATAGTACGACTGACTGCTATGAGACTCCACGAGCCCTTTCCTTAGGCTTCTGCTTTTAAATGAGCCCCAAAGGGCTGGGAGGGCGTAAGAGATCCGTGACTGTCCCCCATTGTGCGAACTCAGCAGGGTTTGAGGCCTGAACTCCCAGCACAGGCTGCTATCACTTGAACTTTTGGCCTGACTGTGAGGATTGCAATCTGGTGGTTAGAGCAGGGGAATTGGGAGTCTTGGTTTCAGTTCTTGATTCAGCCACTGCACGTCCATGAGCAAGTCCATTTACCTCTGTGTTGCCATCTGTAAAATAGGGCTAAGGATATCTAACTCCCAGGGTGCATGGTGAGGCTTTCTTGATAGTGCTTTGAGATTCTGTCATTGGATGGAAGGCACCATAGCAAGGTGAAGATTGATTGATTGATTTTTAACACCCTCCTCCCTTTCCATCACTTAGCGTCCCACCGTGAGAACGTATCATGCGGCAAGGAGGCTACTTAGCGCTTTGTCAATGTTTATAGCTGGGATTTTCAGTGGGGCTTAGAGTTAGAGCTGGGAGTTAGAGCCTAGCGCCCAGTGAAAGTCAATTCCTCCCTTAGAAAATTTCAGCTTGAGGGATTCAGTGTCCAAGCCATCACTGCCCTGCCCCTCGTGAATTAGGTCAGTAGCCTTGTCCTCATTTTGCACATAGGGAAACTGAGGCACAGAGCGGTGAAGTGACTCACCTAAGGTCCCACAGAGAGTCAGTGGCAGAGCAGGGGAGTAGAAACCAGCAGTTTCCAGCTCCCAGTTGCATGCTCAGCCCCTAGATTGTGGTGCCCTTCATGCCAGGCCTTGTGATTTGGAATCTTACCGGAGAGCCAGCCCTGAGCCAGCTTCTAGCTCCCTGATCCCATCTCCCGCTCCTCCTCCTCCTGGATGAGAACCATACTAATCATGTGCTCCCTTGTTTTTCAGCTTCCAATGTCCAGCAGTCACATGAATGTATATAGTGGTGACCCCCAGCTGACGGCCTCCCTGGTGGCTGTCACCAGCAGTTCATGCCCTGCCGACCTCACTCAGAAGAGAGACCTGACAGGTAACGCATGTGAGTTCTGACTGCAGCTTATGTGTGTGTCCGTGTCTGTCAGGTCGGGCCAAATCCTGCGTCAATGCTCGTGCCACTGATGGTAGCGAGGGTTACGCGGGGTGCGGGTCAAACAGAATCCTGCCCGCTCTGTTTGACGTTACGTACTGAGTGATGCTGGGAGAGGTGGGGAGAAAACACAGCTTTGTAACAAGCGTGGTGTGACCTCTTGGGTCTTTCTTGTAGATGCCGAGAGTCGTGCCTTGGCTAAAGAGCGTCAGAAGAAGGACAATCACAACCTGAGTGAGTGGATGTTTCATTCTAGCTGTACGGCTGGGTCTCCTGCCCTAGTTCCCTTCAGCCCAACCCCCATTCTTTTCCTGGAGGCACCTCTGTCTGTATCGCTGGTTTCCCTTTCACTCTGCCTTCGTCCTGCTCATCTGTCTGAACAGCCCTTCCACCTCGCACCTCTTGTGCATGGCATACAGGGATCCCCGCAGCATCTCCGAGCAGGGCTCCACCTAACCCAGTATCCTGGCTGACAATGGCCAGTCCCAGATGCTTCAGAGGAAAGTACAAGAAACCTCATTATTGTGATTATTTTATTTTTATTGCAGTAGTGCCTCAGGTCCCTAGTCATGGACCAAGCCCCCATTGTGCTAGGGGCTGTACATACAGAACAAAGAGACAGTTCTTGCCACAAAGGTCTTACAATCGAAGTAAGATCAGACAGTATCTTCTGGACAGTTATGGGATAACCTGTTCAGGGGGAAGTTTCTTCATGAGCACTGTCAGGCCCTCACCACTGGCTTGCGGCCTGAAATATGAGGGTTTGTATCCCGTAGATATTGGTACCATGTCTAATGTAACTGTAATGTTCTCTTTCTCCATCAAAATGTCTCATCCTTTGTTTGAATAGTGCTAAGCTCTTGGTCTCAATAACTTCCTATGCTAAAGAGCATCCTAAGTCTCTCCCACCCCACCTCCGAGCCCCCTTGTCATACCCAGTACCTCTACCTCCTATGACACCGCAAGCTACCCTCAACCACTTCTCTCCCATCCAGTGTGGCTCTACACTATCCCACCTTTCCCAACACCTCTTGCAACCCACCCTCCTCTCTAAACTGTCCCTCGCCCACTGAATGTTTCGCCATCTAGACCTTTGCCACCCCACCTCCGACTGCCCTGGGCCTGTGAAGTCGATCACATGTAAACTGCAGTCCTCCAGAATTGAAGGATGTATGTTTGGGTGACAAGGACAGGCTAGCTTCTGAATGGCTCTCCTAGTCCCTCAGTCCAAAGCTGGGTAAGGAGAACAAGGGATGAGAATCTCTCTGGGGAACTCGATGATTTCCATAATCCAGGCTGGGGACAGTGGGGGCTGAGAGTGGTACAGGCTTCAGAGAGTTGAGGCAGGTCCCAAATTCCTAAACGTGGGTCAGTTTCCAACTCTCTCTTTCCCTTCCCTCTCTTTAGTTGAGAGAAGACGAAGGTTTAACATCAACGATCGCATCAAAGAACTTGGAATGCTGATCCCAAAAGCCAATGATCTGTAAGTATCTCTGCAAGCGGTACAAGTCGCCTTGTCTTAGATATCCCACGTGGATTTGACGGTGCGTGGCAGAGGAATTGTTAAGGATGGTCCAAATGGTGTGGCCCTGGGGGATGAACCTTATTCTGTAGATCAGGAGAAAACTTCCTAATTGCAACTGTTGAGTGTTCGTCCCAGAGAAACAGTGGGAGTCCCGTTGTTTGACCTGTAAAACTTGACTGGACAAGGGACCTGAGAATTTACTGTGGAGATCAAGCCTGCTCTGGCCAGGGATGGACTAGATGTAGATGATTGTCTGCTGTTTCCTAGTAACAGGTTGTTCCAGTGCTGAGCCAGATTCTGTTTCACACATTGAAAATTCTCATTCCTTCATCTGATCTTCCAGCTGGGCAACTGCTTTGATACTGGCCGGTCGGGTGTCAGTGTCTGGTCCCACATCGGATTCCCTAGGAGTCTGGTGCTTGGTGTTTTCAGAGGCTGGGATAATGGCGTGTGTGTATTGACCCAGGCCAGTGCCAGTCCCTACATGAGTGTGTCCAGGAGGTAATTCAGGGCATTCCATTTGCAGAGAGGCATTTCAGTACAGCAATGCTCGTTAGAACTTGTCCGGGCCTTGGAGTTGGTTAGAAGGAGCTAACAGCACAGATTGTAATGACTTCTCCCATGTTGTACCCTAGAGATGTTCGCTGGAACAAAGGGACGATCCTGAAGGCCTCGGTTGATTACATCAGGAGGATGCAGAAGGACCTGCAGAGGTCGCGGGATCTGGAGAATCACTCTCGGCGTCTGGAAATGACGAATAAGCAGTTATTGATCCGTATCCAGGTGGGTTCCCATCTTCCCCCTGTCCCTCCATTCTAACCCAGCCCGAGGATGCATCCACGCTGTAATAAGAGACCCATGACACGGCCGTGGGTCACCTGGGTCAGTTGACTTGGGCTCACGTGGCTAGAGCTGCATGCTAAAAATTGCAGTGTAGCCATGCAGTCTTGGGCTCTGAAACCCTGTGCAGGAAAGGGCATTGGAGGGCAGGCTCCAGCCTGACCTACACTGCTATCTTTAGCTCCGCGAGTCTGATGCCGTTGACCCGGACTCTGAGACTAGGTGCCACAGGTTTTGGGTTTTTTTCTTGGTGTAGACGTACCTTAAAACACCTTTAGGGGCTCAAATCTTGTTCCTGCCCCTTCACAGGGGGTCTGGGCAAGATTCTGTTCTCCCTTAAGGCTGTGAAATTAGAGCATCTTCATTGACCTAAATGGAGTCCGTCCAGACTCACCCTGGCATCACCTGAGATTCGTTTCTGCCCCTTTGAGATGCTCCATGCACACACTGAGCCAAAGCTAGTGAGTCACTGGCTAGGTTCCCACTGACTTCAGTGGGCTTTGCATCGGGCCCCTAGCAATGCTGTTTGCACAGCTTATTTATTGCAGACATGCAGGTCCTTTAGGGGCCTGCTCCTGCCTACCCTCTTCCTCACCTGGGCCATTTCCATTGACTTGTGAGTGCTGCTTTGCAGATCAGGCCCTTCGCTTGCAGCTGACCGGTTCCCACCAGTGGCAGGGACGAGCTAGTTTGGGAGTGCTTCCATTCAAAACAAGGAACACTTGCAACTCTTGGCGTTCGCGTGGGAGCCAGGCTTGCTGTGTTTGTAGCTGTCCCTGCTGTGGGGAGGCCTGTGCTTCCCAGGCTGTGGCACTTGGGCTAACGCTTTCAAACCTATTTGCTAATGGCAGGCTCCAAATCCATCTCTGGGCACCTAAAGAGAGGTTTTTAGGAGCCTCAGTGTGGATTTAGGAGGCTCACTAGGCCACCAGGTTTGGAAAGATTGACCTAGGGTTTATGGTACCTGGTGCTACCTGGATAGGGATGCTGACGCCAGCTTTAGCCAGGGATTTCATGTAGGTTAGCGAGCAGCCTGCTTGCACTAAAGCACTGAGCCTGCAATGTCCGCCTCACCTTATCCTTGGGTCGCTGATCACTGGAATTCAGCCTACGAAATAGAAAACCTGGCAGGGACTGGGGACTTTATGGATTAAAGTTTGAAGTGCTGTTTTCTTCTTTGCCTCTTCCTCCTTCTTTATTTCCCTGGGCATCTCCTCTCTTTGTGTAGTTTGCTATCTTTCTCTTCCGCTGTCTCTCTTGGAATCTCTTCACCCCTCTCCCAAGGTCCCTGTCTGTCTGCCTTTTCCATCTGGCCTTGTCACCAGTTCAGTCCCTTGAGAAGGATGTTCGAAAGCTGGAGCTGCTCGAGGATTTGAAATGAGCCGTGCTTAGTGGTCATGGGGAGAGGTGGGAGTAACCACAAAAATGCTGTTAGGGGTTCTGGGAGCCGTGGGTCTTATTTGCTGTACTTGGAGTGGGTGGCGGCCAGGGCCAAGGTGGTCAAAAGTGCCTGACTTAAGACATCTGAAACAGTCCTGATTTTCAGAGGGGCAGGTGCTCAGCCCTGTCTGAAAATCAGGCCCCTTGAAGGCATCTCAAGTTGGGGGCCCAAAATCACCAGTCGCTTCGGACAGTCTTGGCCTGTAGCGTCTGCACTTTGTCAACCCTCTGGTCCTTAACATGACAATGGTGCCTTTCACCCATTGTTTCTGGCTGCTGGATTGTGTCAGTTCAGCTTTCAGGCTGGGGGAGGGTTCCCCACAGAGCAGTTAGTGGGGCGAGACCATCTTGGCTCCCTCCTGCTCCCTGTTACGGTGTTGTTGGTGCCCCTCGTAAGGACTCCTGGTTTGTGTGCTCTGTCCTACAGGAGTTGGAGATGCAGGCGCGCCTCCATGGGCTGCCTGCCGCCTCGCCCTCCGGCGTGAACGTGGCAGAACTAGTTCAGCAGGTCGTGAAGCAAGAAGCGACCGGAGAGGACGGGTCGATGGAGCCTCAGCAGCCCCAGCTACCTCCAGACCAGGAGACGCAGCAACAGCTGCCGTTGCTACCTCCGTCTCCCTACCAGCTGGACTTTACCCACGGCCTGAGCTTTGACGATGGCTCCAGAGGGTTCCGCGACCAGCTGGACCCCAGCCACAATGTCTCTTTCCCCTCTTTATCCAAGAAGGAGCTGGACTTGATGCTGATGGAGGACACCATGTTACCTCTGGCTTCTGACCCCTTGTTCTCCGCCATGTCCCCTGAGGCCTCCAAGGCCAGCAGTCGCAGGAGCAGCTTCAGCATGGAGGATGCTGACATGCTGTGACAACGAGCCGTTCGCAGCCTGGGGGAAAGGACGAGGAGTGAGGCTTGTCTGTGAAGACACACATCCCCCCCCCGCCCCCACCCACGAGGACCCCAACCCACACTTGAGCCTACATAGAAATACATTTCTCTATGCAAGCGTTGTCACAGTCACTGGGAAAGTCAGACCCTTGTTGCTATAACTTGATCTGCAAACTTTCTTGCTTTGCCATGAACTGAGCGGAGCTCCCTGGCTTGGAATGACCCTAGATTTACAGCCCAGCTGCCTTGCCTTTCAGCTAAGCTTCCCACAAGCCGCACGCAGTGCAGGAGTGGAGGCTGGAAGCCAGGCCATCAGGTATGAGAAGGAGCCTTCAAGTCCCAGCGGAGGCTAACGGGGGGCTTGTCGCTCAGAGCGCCTTGCTGCAAATGTGCATTCAGCCAAGCTTCACCACGTGAACCCACGTTCCCTCAAAGTCTTCCCCAGCCCTGGCGCTATTGCTCTGAAGACGTCGGCAGAGGCTGCCTTGTACCATGTTCCCGCATTAGGCTTCCCCTTCCCTTTCCGGGCAGGGATGTGCAGCTTTCCCAAGGGAGGGTGTGGTGTCCCTAGTCGTCATGGAGTAGGGGAGGTGTGTTTCTCAAGGCTCATTGGGTAAGAAGGCTGCAGGGGGGAAGAGGAGGAGGAGGGCAATCTGAACAAATTATTTAGTGATACCAGAGGGACACTTTCAAAGCTGGGAGCAGGAGTGGGATGCAACAGCCTCATTTATTTGTCACTGGGGTTTGTAAAGGCACCGGCTTTGAGAGTGGAGCTACTGAGTCCCATTCAACTTCCGCCCCGTGAGAGATGGGACCGAGCCTCCAACTTCAGAAGTGGGTTCCTAACCCTCGAAAGCGTGTAGGGGGTTGGGATGCCGTTTTGGGCCCGTCTCTGCTTCCTCTCACTCTGTTCAGATGAATCCCAAAACTTCCAAGTGATATTTGGTCAAAACCATCAGTGTGCAACTAAACCCACACTGGTGTTTCCGGACACCAGCTTCTGGCTTTGCACCCTCGCTTTTTGGTGCTGGCCACTTTGCACTATTAAGCACTTGGGCGGCTTTTTCAAATGCACCTGAGGGTGACCAGAGAGCGAGTGTGAAAAATCAGGGTGGGGGGTAATGGGCGCCTATATAAGACAGAGCCCCGAATATCAGGACTGTCCCTATAAAATCAGGACATCGGGTCAACCTCGCCGGAGCGAGCCTCCCAGCCGAGGCCGACGTGCTAGCTGGGCTCACGCTAGCAGGGGCTGAGAACAGTAGTGTGCTGGCTGCATCGCCACCCAGGGGTTGAGATGAGCTTGTACTCGTTGCTGCTTTACCGTGCCATTTACACTGGTTTTTAGTGCTCTAGCTGGGGCAGAGCGAGCACATGTTCGCACTCCCATCTGCACCCTAGACGTGCCCTGAGTGACTTGTGACTACCGAGTATCGCGTTGGGCTAAATCTGAACCTGAGACCTGGAGGCATGTGTGTGTGGGAACCTCCACTATGAACCACACCTGGAAAGGGGGGTTTGAATGCACCTCTGTACACTGAAACCTCCAAGTTGGGACCCTCACACCCAGCATCCCCAGTGCCTGAACCTAGCAAATCAAGCTCATGGAAGGCACCCTAAATAACTGATTCAGTTATCATCAGGGTGAGCTTAGATCCCGTCTTCCGTTAAAACACTCAGTGGGCCAAATCCTGGCAGGCTTTGAGTGCCCTCTGCTCCCAGTGAAATAAGTGAAAGACCTGACTGAGTTGTTTTCTTTCTCAGTCTTTACTCAGGCAAGCCACCCATTGGGGCCAGTGGGAGGCTTTGCCTGAGTTAAGGGGCCTCTGGGTTTGGCTCAGCGTGTTCAGTGTCATCACGAACGTGTGGAAGATGGCCACACGAGGTCAAGTGATCTGGATCCAAACGCTTTCTGCTGAAACATCCATGGGAGGGAATTTTTCTGCCCTTTAAAGAGCACAAACCCAGCCATGGATAGAAGCTGGGAGAAGTTACGTGGGGTGTGGGGGGAGGGATGGAGGGGGAATCTGAGTTTACGGCTCAGTGAGCTTGGCTCTGAAGAGGAGGAGAACAAGGTCTCTGTTCTACAGGGTTCTCCGGCAGCACCGAGGAGCTCAGTGATATGGGGAAACTGGTGTTCTAAATCTCTCGTGTAGGTGCTCCTCCAACCCATGCCACCCTGTCTTGAGGTTGATCCCAGAACCAATATCCATTTGACGAGGAACTGCCAGGGAACATTAAAAACAACTTCTTCCCTCCAACAAGTCCCTTTTCGACTTCCTGTGTCTTCATATTCAGGTTGGAATCTCTCTTACTGGGCATGGTGTCCTAGAAACCACGGAAATTAGCGCTGCCGAGCTCAAAAGGAAACAGCGAGGAGTTATACTGTTTCGGCAAAGGGCTGTTCTGTGTCCTCATTGTGGCTCCGTCTTCCCCCTCGCCCCCAGTTGCTTTCATGTCTGCTTCCATGTTTCTGGCAACGCAAGCTATGTTCTTGCTGATTGGAAGAGGATATTTCCATCCCTGACCAAAACAAGGTTTGGTCCATTAAGAGAATGGAATCGAGAACTCCTTCAAAATGACCAGCACTGGCTCCTGACCCCATTCGTGTCGTCATAATTCGGAGCTGGGGCTTTTCAGACAGAAGGCAAATCAATCTTTATACCGTGTCTTTTGGATCCTTAATATAAACCTGTATCTGGGCCCACGCGTAGAGACTGGGTAACAGGGCAGCCACCCTGGTGTGAAGCAGGAGGATGATTGTACATTGGTAATGATTGCCAGAATCTTAGCCAGGGCTCTTTAGCTTCTAAGAGTCCATCCCCGCCGCCCCCCCCCCCCCCCCAAAGAGTTTCTTTGCACAGCTTTGTAGCTGAATTGTTTTCTGCTTTCTCAGTGCTGTTGATGTCGGCACAGCCACAAGGGGAATTGGGGTGGGGAAGAGGAGGAGGTGGTGGGGGGGGGAGAAGATCACTTGTATTTAAAAGAAAAGACAACAGTATTCTACAGTAAGAGCCTAAGGGGCACGTGGGGAAGATGGGGAAATCTTTAATAATGATTAGGGTTGTCAAGCGATTAAAAAAATTTAACAGCATAATTAATCATGCAATTAATTGCACTGTTAAACAATAACAGAATACCGTTTCTTTAAATATTTGTGGATGTTTTCAACATTTTCAAATATATTGATTTGGATTACCACACAGAATACAAAGTGTACAGTGCTCACTTGATATTTATTTTTGATTACAGATGTTTGCACTGTAAAAAACAAATAGTATTTTTCAATTCACCTAATACAAATACTGTAGTGCAATCTCTTTATCATGAAAGTTGAACTTACAAATATATAATTATGCACAAAAAATACCCTGCATTCAAAAATAAAACAATGTGAAACTTTAGTTTAGAGCAGAGGTGGGCAAACTACGGCCCGCGGGCCACAACCGGCCCGCGGGACCCTCCTGCCTGGCCCCTGAGATCCTGGCCCGGGAGGCTGGCCCCCAACCCCTCCCCTGCTGTTCCCCCTCACCCACAGCCTCAGCTCACTGCGCTGCCGGTGCAATGCTCAGGGCGGCGGGACTGCGAGGTCTTTCCGGGTAGCGCAGCTGCAGAGCTGGGGCCTGACCTGGTGTTTTGTGCTGCACGGTGGCGTGGCTGGCTCCAGTCGGGTGGCACAGCTGCTTGTCCTGGGGCTCGGGGTGGTGCGGCTGTAGCGCTGCCAGCCATCGGCGCTCCAGGCAGCGTGGTCGGGGGCAGGGAGCAGAGGGGGTTGGATAAAGAGCAGGGGAGGTCGGGGCGGTCAGAGGGTGGGGAACAGTGGGGTTGAACGGGGGCAGGAGTCCCGGGGGGTCAGTCAGGAATGAGAGGAGGGGTTGGATGGGGCTGTGGAGGGCAGTCAGGGGACAGGGAGGGGTGGATGGGGCAGGGGTCCCAGAGTGGGGCCATCAGGGAACAGGGGGGTTGGATAGGGGGCAGGGGCCGGGCCACACCTGGCTGTTTGGGGAGGCACAGTCTCCCCTAACTGGCCCTCCATACAATTTCGGAAACCCGATGTGGCCCTCAGGCCAAAAAGTTTGCCGCCCCTGGTTTAGAGCCTACAAGTCCAATCAGTCCTATTTCTTGTTCAGCCAGTGGCTCAGACAAACAAGTTTGTTTACATTTGCAGAAGATAATGCTGCCTGCTTCTTGTTGACAATGTCACCTGAAAGTGAGAACACGCATTTGCATGGCACTGTTGTAGCCAGCGTCGCAAGATATTTACATGCCAGATGTGCTAAAGATTCACATGTCCCTTGATGCTTCAACCACCGTTCCAGAGGACATGCATCCATGCTGATGACGGGTTCTGCTTGATAACGATCCAAAGCAGTGCGGACCGACGCATGTTCATTTTCATCATCTGAGTCAGATGCCACTAGCAGAAGGTTGATTTTCTTTTTTGGTGTTTTGGGTTCTGTAGTTTCCACATCAGAGTGTTGCTGTTTTAAGACTTCTGAAAACATGCTCCACACCTCCATCCCTCTCAGATTTTAGAAGGCACTTCAGATTCTTTAATCTAGGATCAAGTGCTGTAGCTATCTTTAGAAATTTCACATTGGTATCTTCTTTGTATTTTGTCAAATTTGCAGTGAAAGTGTTGTGGGCAGCAATATCTCCCGTACATGTTAACAAACTTGTTTTGCTTAGTGATTGGCTGAACGAGAAGTAGGAGTGAGTGGATTTGTAGGCTCTAAAGTTTTACACTGTTTTTGAGTGCAGTTATGTAATCAAAAAAACTACATTTGAAAGTTGCACTTCCACGATAGAGATTGCACTACAGCATTTGTATGAGATGAATTGAAAAATATTATTTCTTTTATCATTCTTACAGTGCAAATATTTGTAATACAAATAATATGAAATGAGCACTGTACATTTTACATTTTGCACTGTAATTGAAATCGATATATTTGAAAATGTAGAAAAACATCCAAAAATATTTAATACATTTCAGTTAGTATTCTATTGTTTAAGAGTGCGATTAATTTTTTTGAGTTAATTGCATGAGTTAATGGCAATTAATTGACAGCTCTAGTAATGATACTACATTATACCCCAGTAACTGCCCTAAGTATTGCAGGAAGGCTACGGCAAATGGTAGTGTTTGGGGCCATTACTGGAGAATGATGTAATATCTTTCTTTTATTAGTAATGTCTGGATCCCAATCCTCAAAGTTCAGGAGTGCTGAGGTCCAGGCTGTATAGATCAGGCCCCATCTCCAGCCCTGATTCTGCACTGAGAGCTGCGCAGGTGGGACCCCTGCGCGCACACACACACCACCCCCTTGAACTTCAAACCCTGGGGACTGGTGCTGGGCCAGGACCTAAAATCATAAGGGAAAACTCAACCTGCCAACTCCCTGAGAAGGAAAGAGCTCGTGAATTGGATCGTAGGGTGCTGAGTGTGAACGTGACCATAGGGTACAGCTCTGGGGCAAGCGCGAGTCTGTGATGGGAGTGAGATGATCTCCAGGGTGTAGGCAGCTCCCCAGCTGACAATGAGAAGTGCCAGTAGGAAGTGACATTTGCATGTGATGGTAAAGAAAGCGAGTGAGAGAAAGTGGGGGAGAGAGGGCAGCACCTCTTTCCCCTTTTGAGATGGGCGATCCCCAGCCCCTGGCAGTCAGGAGAGTCAGTGAAGAACAGGGGAAAGGGACGTCCCTAGCCTATGTTCCCTTTCCCGTATATTTGGTAGCAGGAGAGGGAACGACTAACCACTGCCCCGAGATAGCCGTCCAGCAAGGGGAGCTCTTGCAAATGTCAGTGGCATAAATGCAGGGTCTCGGGGGGGAGGTGAGCGGCCAGGATTTTCTGTGGCTCTTTCAGTGAGTGGGGGCTGCAGGATGAGCGATGGGAGTGTCCGTTTTGCCACGTTAAACCAAGGCGTGGGCTGCCTCCAAGTGACCATTATTATGTGCCTATGAACAGGAGTAGTCCTTCAGAGCAGGGCCCCTGGAGCCCTATAGACTTGTGTTAAGTGCCTGTGGCTATTCATCCTCCAATACAGCCATTATAGACTCTGTTATGCAACACAAGTGTCTGTGTGGACGCACTGTGTCCCTGTACACATTTGAACAGTCACCCGGAGGGTCTTGTGGACTTCTGCTAAGTGCCTGCAGGCAGGCAGCATGCATCCTTGTAGAACCTGTAGAACCTTATAGATCCATGTTAAGTGCCTATGGATACATGGCTTGTCTGCAGAGCCTCACACATGTAGACCTGCAGGATGTAGGCTAAAAATCCAGCAGATACTGGAATTGGTGCATGGTCCGAGCCAGTCTAGGAAGAGCTGGTGACGTTCTCACCAGTGAGCTAGGGTAAGGTTCCAGGAAAGGCGGGTGGGAAGCTGTGCCCAGTGGGATGAGAGTCAGATTCTTGGAAGTCCTGGTGGAACTTAGCCAGTGGGCCGAGAGGAACGTACCTAGACAGGCCTAGTGTGCTTTGTTGCTCAGACGTTCTCATAAGGAGAGTCCCTTAGAGGAAAATAAAACTGCCTGGTTTGAATCCAAAGCTCTTTCTGAACCCACAGCAGGTTGATTCTGTGTTATAACTGTGCACTATTCGCGGCATGCTTCAGCAGACACAGGATGCAGTATATCGTGTGCATTATGCCGTGTGCTTGAGTGGCTTCAGGACACGGTATGTACTAGGGATGGGCATATATGTAACCTTCACTTAAGATGTCAGCTTGAATCACTTGGCTTTTTTGTTCTTGAGGTCTGAAACCGTGGCATGCCTTTACGCTTCCTGTCTGTTGGTGGGTGGGACAGGAAGTGATGTCATCTAGTGGAAAGATTTTCCTGGTCTGTTGCAGCATCTGCAATCTGACCGAAGCCAAGATTTGTGTGGGAAGATCTGACATCATAAGATTTCTGATAGGATGCGGGCCCAACCATCTCAGAAAAGCATGTGAATTTGGGAGGGCAAAGCTTGGAAGCCATGTTTTGCAAAAGCGACTAGTGACTTTGGGTGCTGTATTTTCAGACAGTGCTGAGCACCCCACCCTCTGAAAATCAGGCCCCTTTAAGATGCCTTGAGTTGGGTACCCAGAATCACTGGTCACTTTGGAACATCTTAGCCAGACATTTCTTGAAGTGCTCCTCCTCAATAGTATATACCGTAGTGCGGCATGCTTCATGGACTGTGAGTTGCGGTGTGTGCTGTATGCAGAATGGGGTCAATGTCTGTCAGATACAGTATATACTGCGCTCGGCTCATGGCTATGGGATGCAGAACATGCCTCACCATTATCCCCTGCTCCAGCCAGCGTGAGAAGTGGGGTGCTCCCCATGCCATGAGAGAACAGTCGTGGATTTTTTTATCTTTTGTGTTTTGTTTTTTAATGCACTGTGCTCTGATTCAAAAATTTTACTACTGTTTTATAAATAAATGTACAAAAGAATGAACTGGAATGGGAAAAAAATCATTAAAATATATTTATTTACAGTGTATCCGTGTGTAGGGGTTTATTTGTGTGGGGCGAAGGACAGCAACCATGATGATCCCATGCATTTCCACAGTGGCTGTCATCCCAGAGATCTCAGTGGTTTATGAAAGCAAATCAGTATTACTTATCCTCATTTTACAGAGGGGGAAACTGAGGCACAGAGTAGGGAAGTGACTTGTCCAAGGTCACATGGGCCAGAATTTTCAGAAGGGTTCATATCCCATAATCTGGGACAGATTTTTCCAGAGAGTTCTGGTCACCAGATTTGGAGTCAGGAAGGAATTTTCCCCCCAAGTCAGATTGGCAGGAATCAGATTTTTTTCACCTTTCCCTGTGGCACAGGGTGTGACTTGTCTGCTGGGATCACCTGGGCATTTTTCACCTAGTCAGTTCCCTGACATTGCAGGGGTCTTGGGCACCTTGGTCTCTCGTCTCTGCCTGTTGCACCCAACAGTACAGTTGCCTGAGGACTAAAATGCTTTAGTTTACTTGAAGTCTTAGGGCTCAGCATAGGGGTATTAAGGGGAAACTGAATGGCCTGGGATATGTAGGAGGGTCAGACTAAATGGTTTGGCCTTAAACTCTATAATATTCTGTGAAACTATTTAGATGCCTAGATATGTAGCCAGGTTTTTGGAAGAGCTCTGCATGTGCTGAGTTTTTGAAAATCTGGCCATGAGTGTCACAAGGGGGAGTTGCTGTGGGCTAAAAATCTGTTTTTTAATTGGGTGCCCGAATGAGAGATGAGCTCTGCTGAAAGCCGGTCCCAGGAGTCAGTAGTTCTGGGACACTTTATGTGACCGGTGGATTTAGTGTTCGAATCCTGACTGCCATCAGCCACAGGTACTTTTGAGTTCAGTGGGATCAGGATCATCCCCTTCAATTTGTCCTTCCATTTGTCAGATGCTTTTTTACACACATCTCCTCCCATGCATGTTTTCTCAAATGATGCTACAGTCTTTATGCACGAATGTAACCCTGACATCCAAATATGCCTGGTGGTAGAGAAATCTGTATCCGTATCCATAATTCAGGATCATTTCCAGGATGTAATTTTTGCCCCTTGATGCTTGTCACTGAGAAAAACCGGATCCTTATTTATACAGGTGCACGATTATTGCATTTGAAACATACTGCACTTGTGACTTAGGAGCACAAGATGGTGCTGTTGGCACAGCTGTTCCAGAGCTTTACATTCCTCTGCAGGTTTTGATTTTGCAGCTGGAGCTCGCTAGCCTTCTGCAAAGAAATCAACGAGAGGAACTGGACTATAATTATTTCCCTTTGTCACGGGTGCTGAATAGTGACTGTCAGAAGCCCTGTAAAGACGCATCAAAACACCCAAATTTTGGGGGGAATTCAGACTATTTTGATTTATTTTTAAATGTTGTAGAATTTTGTTTGCAGTGGTGTTGCAGCCATGCTGGTCCCAGGATAGTAGAAAGACAAGGTGGGTGAAGTAATATCTTTGTATTGGGCCAACCTTGCTGGCGAAAGAGACAAGCTTTCCAGCCACGCTGACCAAACCCTCAACCCGCCTGGGAAGCAGGGCAGGGCTATTATATACAGTGTGCAGATGGGGAAATCGAGGCAGGCTCTGACTTGCCTCAGGTCAGGGAGTCTGCAGCAGAGACCCAGGCCTTGTGTCTGAGGCCAGTGCCCTTGCGAGGTAGCCATTCTCCCCCTGTAGTTGTTTGTGTCCCACTCTCTAAAGCACACTGGCTCTGTGGTGTTATCAGCTGCCACCCATCCTCAGTGGGTCAGTTTGGGAAGATCTCCGATACGCACATGCAGTGGGGGTGGCGTGCTAACTGAGAAAGGACCCCTGAATCCACGGTGTGTCCAGACTCTGGCACAATGAACGTGACAAGTCTGGCTGGACTCTGTTCTGCGGCATACTGGCAATGTACTCCTCTGGGTGATGGACGCATGCCATACGCTGTCCCTGCTGTGGTGTAGGGCCTGAGTCAGTGGCATACTGCCAGCCTGCCAGAGATGGAAGATAATCATCTCTCTCTACCTAAAGCACTTCAAGTAGCTGTTGAGCAAGGGACCCTTTCTAGTGCACTTGGGGGGAGGTGTGAGTCCCACCTTCAGCCTTGCTGTAATTCGCTGGTTGCAGCTCTCAATCTGAACATTTACGCTCTGCAGGTGGGATGCAGGGACTGGCCTCTGAATACATTCAGGGGTTCTCCCGCAGTGTGGTCAGGTTTCCCTGAGCGTTGGGGGTGTCTGAGAAATTAAGGATGAAGGGAGAGAGACAGCAATGCCAACATTTCCCTTGAATCTCTTGGGCTATGTCGACACTACGACCAACGGTGCGGTTCCCCTGCGTATGTCCACACCCTCAGCTGTCTCTCCGCGGCTGTACTGTGCTGCTATTTATGCTCACACAAGCTTGATGGGAGCTAACGTAGGCATACCTTGTAGGGTCAGTGTAGCCTTGGTGCTCATGCCCTAGAGCCATGACCCAAAGGGGCCTCTGTAGTGGTTAAAGGTGAGGTTGCGGAGGCAGGACTCCTGGGCTCCACTCTGAGCGCTGGGGAGGGACTAGAGCTTGAAACACACTGTTTTTATGGCTGCTTGTGGAAGGGAATGTGGTTTAGTGGATAGCTGGCCTTGGCCTTAGGCGCCCTGGGTTCTAGTCCTGGCTCTGCTGCGTGCCTCAGTTTCCCCTATCTGTAAAGTGGGGGTGCTGCTGACCTCCTTTGTCAAAGGCTTTGAGGTCGACTGATGGAATGTGTTATGGAAGAGCTGGGTGGAGCTTTTAGTGGTTGCAGCAGAGGGGTTGGGAGTCAGGACTCCTGGGTGCTGCAGACAGCTCCTGGCTGGAGCATGGTCTAGCCATTACAGTGAGGAGCTCGCAGTCAGGGTTCTCTGTCCAGCTATGCCGCTGTGTGGTCTTGGACCAGTCAATGAGACCAACAATGTTCATACTGGGTAGCGAAGGCTCGGCCCCTAAGCAAATGGCCTGGTTTTCAGAGGTGCTGAGCGCTAATGGCTCTCATCAGCTTGACACTGGTCGAAGATCAGAATTTGGCCGATTTAGTGCTAAGTGCAAATGAAGCTCCCCCGTGGCTGTGAGAAATCCAGCTTGGCCCACAGGGCTGCCGTGGGTGGAAAAGCAGAGTTTCCCCAGCCCCTCCAACCCCCCTTCCCACCAACCAGCCCATTGGGCCCATTCTGACGTCCTGCCCTGTGTCTGAGGGGCTGTGTGCCTGGGCCCGGTAACCATGGTGACACCTTGCTGCTGCAGGCCTCTGATTAGCAGTCCAGCTGGCTAATTAAACCCTCTGGGAAGGTGGGTGCATGTCTCACAAACAAGCCCGATCCTACCTGAGGAGCGGTGGCTGCGCCTGTTAGAGCCTGCAGAGAGGGCTGCCTTTGACTTCCACTGAGGAGCAGGTATTTTTTATTCCTATGTTATCATGCAGGGGCACAGAGTTCGAATTTGCCTCTCCCCACCCAGCCATCTCCCCTCAGTCAGGTTCCCTTAAAACTCCTCGAACTCCTGCATGTGCTGGAGATGGATTCAAGGGCCTCCCCTGAGTTGACCCAGCAGCCTCCTTTAGTGAGGCTCTTGCCAAGAGTGCCGTAGTCCCTTTGCTTCCATGGCTGGGGGAACGGGTCTACAGCTGGGGAACATGCCAGCCCTTCCAACCAGGCTGCAAAGTTTAGGAGCACAGGTGAGATGAAGCTGCCTCGTTCTGATCGGGTGATCTGAACAGCTGGAAGTTCACAGGAATGGTTCAGAGCCGGGCGTTTGGTTCCAACAAGAGGGGCCGTTTTACAAAATTTTCATCTGGATCTGGGTGCAGATGTCACGTGCTCTAAAGTTCAAGAGAGTTGGATCTGAGCCCATCTATCGGCAGAGGGAAGTGAGGAAACTAGCTTATTGGATCTTTTTCTCCAGGCTTTTTGGTTAAAACTGAGGGCCTGATCCAATACCCATTGCAATCAATGGGCCAGATCTCAAGTGCAATATTGATTTAATATCTCATTTGCCCTCTGTTAGGTGATTAGCTGCCAGAGCAGGGAGACAAGCTTGCTGATGTAATCTGCCTTTTCCATATTCCTGCAGGTTGACATTTTCACAAGTGCCTAAGTGATTTAAGGGCCAACGGTCTTGTCTGTGCAGCGCTGCAGTGCAGACTCCAGGGGTGTGACCTTGCTGGTGTGAACTAAAAGGTGCTGATGTAGTCCTGTTTCAAACAGGACTATGGTAATGTGCATGAGCTACCTCGTAGTTTGCACCAGCATGGTCTAAGTTAGGTAGTTAGCACAACTCGCACCCGCGTAGTCTGTAGTGAGGTGTCGTGTAGACAAGCCCGAAGTCTCCCTGGGGATTTGAGTTCCTCAATCACTTTTGAAACTGGAATTCGTCTCCTCCGTTACTTTGCTTTTGAAAATGTTATCCCCTGGTTTTTGAGGCCGGAGATAGAGGATGGCCCAGGGATTAGGGTGCTGGTCCGGAACTCAAAAAACCTAGGTACAATTCCTTGCTCTGCTCTAGGCTTTTTGTGTGACTTGGGCAACTTCTACTCTGTTCACCATCTATAAAATGCAGATAACAGCTTTTCCCAGGTGCATTGTGAGGATAAATCCATTCAAGGACCGTGAGGCACTCAGATACTACAGTAAAGGTGGCAACTAAGTACCCGAGGGAGATAAGTTCTGTTTAATCATGAACTACCCCACAAATCAAACCAGAATCAAATCGCTCAATATCAACCTGCTGCATCATACAATCCAGGGGTTGAGCATCTGCTCACCAAAACTCCTCACATGTCTAAAGCTTCAAGCGTCCTTGCCAGTGAGATATTTTAGGGAAAAGCTACTGGCCCAGGCCCCTCCGCTCATGTGGAGCTGCAGCATTTTTGTCTGTCACTCGTGAAAAGTTCCAGCTGTGGGTCAGCTCCCCACAGACGCCAGAATTTTAAAAATAAAATAAAAAAAGAATACTTTAAAATAGACTTCTGGGATGGAAAAATCACACAGGCTAATCTTGGAAACTTTGTTAAAGGGGGGGGGGGGGGGAGGAGAGGAGAGAGAGAGAGAGAGAAAGTAGTTTCAGACACTTACCAAAAAAAAAGAAAAAAACAACCCTGATTTGATTTATCTGGGGAGTGTGAACACTAAATAGAGAACAGCGCCTGAAGTGTGAATTATTTCCTATATTAACACAGAGAAAAACTGATAGCCTTTTCATGTCAAGAGAATAGCGAGGCGGGGAGGGAAGAAGGGGGGGTGAATGACATTGTTCAATCTCTGGGTTTGCTCACTCTTTATCAGACTGAGATCAAAATTTATTCCCAGGATGAGGCCTGCGGCCCGGCTGAGGCCCTAGAGATTTTTAAGGGCCTAATTAAGAAAACAGGATGAAAATGGCGAAATAAGAGGGCAATTTACTTCTTGCAGAATAGGGAGATCAAATCAACTTATGAGCAATTAATGTGCACAAGGAGAGAATAAAGGGATGCCGGGATATGGTAGAGGGCCTCATTTTAATGACATGCTCTGGTGTTGGCATAGAGGATTACTCTGAAGGTCACATGTAGATTGAAACGACCTTGCAGATTCTTAACCCTCCTTCCAATTAATAGAACCAACTCAGAAATGCAAAAGACCCTGGCTTGGAGCGCTGTCATCCCTTTACGTTCAGGAAGGTGGTGGGGGGGGGGGCGGGGGGAGAGGACGAAAGGGGGTTTCCTTCAGTTAAACAACAGCTGCCAAAGATGGGGAACTTGGACAGGCGGGAGAGAAGGGCTCTTAATTACAGCATACGAGCCATCCAAAGGAAAAAAAAATCGGTGTCAAGGCTCCAGCTAGGATATAAAAAGGCAGGAGCGTGCTAGTTGGGGTTGCAATTCTTATTAACTCCCTGCAGGGATAGCAAGCACATGGCTGGTGTGCTGGGTTGGAGTCATGTTGCTGTTCTCTTCCTTGGTGGGGGGGACTCTGGGACCAGGAAGCAATGCTGACAGGATGAGGGTGGTGGTGGTGGTGGTGGTGGTGGGGCTTTAAGCCAGATCCACAGTTGCTCCTGTAGCTTGTGTAAGCTCTTTGCACCCGTGCAAAGTGTGTGCAAATCACAATGGTCCCCTTTTGCACAGATGTGTATGACTGCATGGGGCAATGGGGAGCAGGGCTCCCTGATCCTGCCCGATGGTTCATTTCCAGCCGTCTCTTGCACCAGTGCAAAGTGGGTGTGCCTGTGGGTGCTGTGATTTGGGGGTGTTTTACCCCCACTGGGTACAGGGGTAAATGCCCATGCAAGGCACCAGCCAGGGAGAATCAACCCAATATGTCTTTTGAATGATGTCAGCCCCATTTCCCGTATTTTGTCTGTTGGTGGAGCCTAGCTCATTGAAGCTCTTTGATGGTCCTGGCTGGGGCCTCAGGGAGGGACTGCAATCCAGTAATCGATAGAAAGAGAAGGGGGACCCGAAAGCTGACGTTTGGCTCTGACTCTGGGGTTGGGGACCCCCAGCCATCTCTATGAGCTGGATGCATGTCACCTGGCTATAAACTTCCCTTAGTTACTCAGCTCCTTTGGACAACTAGGGACAGAGTCTCAAAAGAACCCACATAGGCATGTGAATAAATAGGTCAGTTTCCAAAGGGCTATAACAGCATCCCAAAGCTCCCACTGAGAACCATGGGGAATCCCCTCCCTTCCATCCCCGTTGAGGGCAGTGGAAGCTGTTGGGTACTGAATGGGTAATGACTGCAAGGACACACCTCGTAATGCTTTCTTGGCCCCTTGTTCTTGTGCTGGGCAGTGTCGCACGGCGACAGCTGCATGCTGAGGCCAGATGTGATGAGCTGAACTGGAGGTGGTCTGGGCTTTGTGAAATAGCACCCTGATCTGTGAATATAGTTCTTACATTAAGAAATTTGGATCCCAGGCCCCACCAGCGTCCGCCCTGTGGTACAGAGAACCGAGTTTAACCAACCAGATCCCAGACTTCCTAGCGCCCTCCAAAACCATGGCTGCTCTAGCCCTTTGTTGATGGTGCAGTGTGGGGAAAACTGGACTGTCCGCCCCCGCATGACACATCCCAGCTGAGATTAGGGCCCCATTGTGCTATGTGGTCTATACATACAGAGTAATACAATCCCTGCCCCCAAAGAGCTTACAGTCTAAATAGATCACTGTACATTATTTTTATTATTGAGTCTGCAAAAAAACAACCACCCTACATAACAATCTGGATGTGTATCTGTGCACATTTATTTGTTTTTCTTAAAGTTAATTAAGTATTTTAGAAAAAATTCTCAGAGTGGCCACCAGCAAGAGCTGGTGGCCGTACTCTGAGGCCACCAAAAAATATTGTGAGAACCCCTGTCCTAGAAGCTGTGTCTCCAGATCGCAGTAACACCCTGCAATGAATGCAGAGGGGTGCTGCAGGTAAGCGTGATGGGGCAGCATCAAAATTTTACGGGATCCCAGACCTGGAATGATCGGCTCGGCTGAAAGATACCGCTGTGGTGCACACACACAGCTGGGTGGGAGAGGTCTGGAATCACAGCTGGCTCATGCAGGACAGAATTGAGGAGCATTGGCAGAGCTAAGGAGGGGCACAGGACTAGAATAGCTGGGGTGTTAGGTTTGGACTGATATGCTCTGAGTGATATACATGAGGGGAAACTGATGCAGCACTTACCTGCTGGGGTGGGGGTGGGCGTGGGGGTGGAGGTGGGGGGGGAAGCATAGGCTAGCAGTTGGAGAATAGGACTCAAAGTCAAGATTTCTGGTTTCTATTCCCAGCTCTGCTACTGGCTTGCTGTGAGACCTGGGGCAAGTTACTCGATGGTTCCGTGCCTCAATTTCCCCGTCTGTAAAATGAGACTAATAGTACTTGTCTTGCAAGGACAGTTGACAGGTTTCAGAGTAGCAGCCATGTTAGTCTGTGTCTGCAAAAAGAAAAGGAGGACTTGTGGCACCTTAGACCAATTTATTTGAGCATAAGCTTTCGTGAGCATTGGAATGCATCTGATGAAGTGAGCTGTAGCTCACGAAAGCTTATGCTCAAATAAATTTTTTAGTCTCTAAGGTGCCACAAGTCCTCCTTTTCTTTTTGAGGATACAGACTAACACGGCTGCTACTCTGAAACTTGACAGTTTGTATGGCAACTTCCAACTTGTGTGTGTGTGCATATATCTTCTTATTATATGTTCCATTCTATGCAATCGATGAAGTGGCCTGTAGCCCACGAGAGCTTATGCTCTAATCAATTTGTTAGTCTCTAAGGTGCCACAAGTCCTCCTTTTCTTTTTAAGGGTAGTTGAGAGACTTTTTGTTAACGACATTCTCGGCCGCTCTCTTTCAGGGTGGGATCGTGCGTTCTGCGATATCGCACCCACCACCAAATGGAAGGGTCACAATGACGGGAGGTGGCAGAGAGCAGGCCATGGAGCGAGCACTGTCCTGTTGATATCGAGGACTAGCTCCGCGCTGGGGGCTCAGAGCGCTTGATGTATGAATGATATGTTACAAAATCAAGCTTTGTCATAACTCTCCTAGCGTATTATTGGCACTAGGACGGTAGCACCTGGAGGCCCCAACCAAGGTCAGGGCCCCACTGTGCAAGGTGCTGTGCCTACACTTAGTAAGAGATTGTCCCTGCCCCGAAAAACTCGCAGTCTAATTAGAGAAGAGAGACAAAGCCCAGGAGAGGAAAGAGGCACTGAGAGGGGAAGTGACTTGCCCGGTGTCTCAGGGCCGACCTGGTTTGCACCCCTTCTTGGAGAGAGTGTGTGGACAAAACACTGGTAATGCTTAAGTGGGGAAACAGGATAGACCCTGGTAGTTTGCATGACCGTAGTGCATTGACTTTGCCGAGGGAAATGCACACTGGCCCAGCATCAGAGCCCCTCCATGCAGTTCCTAATCTGCCCATACTTCGGCAAGAGTCGTTAGACCTGGTCTACACCAGGTTAGTTTAGCTATCCCACTCTGTGTGTGTGTGAAAGAGAGAGAGAAAAATTCGCAAATCCTACTGGAAGCCAGTGGGGGCAAGAAGGTGCATGACTGTCCCCAAATAAGTGCTGAGAAGAAGTGGAATAAAACCAGAGAAAAGAAGCTACGATTTGGCCCATTATCCTGGCTGGATCTATAAGGTCAGTCACCTCTCAGTTAGTGGCCAGCCTAGCCCTGGTCGATCAAGGGCACATTTTCTCCTGTATCTCCTATTCCTCTGCTCCCTTTAGGCCTAGCCCATCTCTCACAGTGCAGTACCTCTCTAGTGCAGGTGGGACTGTTACCCTGGTAGGAGCTGGATTAGGCCCACTGAATTCTGAGCTAGCCCTCCTAGTGCTGGGACAAGGACCATGGGGGGCATCCCAGATGGGGCGTCTCTCTGGGCCCTGCCACCACACCTGCTCGCTGTCAAAGGACTTTCCTGCACTTGGATTCTCTTGAACTGAAATCACGGCACGGTTACGAACCCCTGGTATCGAAAATGACTTGCACGGGTGCAACACGTCCATGGTAGGTGTTTGCACTGAAGGGTTCAGCTAGCAGTGTCTCTACATCTTGCCCATCCAACTCTGTAGCGTAGACAAATTCTTTGTTCCTTGGTGCAAGGCAGCTTGCCCCCATCTTTCCCTGCTTCAGGGATCGTGGGTTTGGTGATGACACGGATGCTATGCCCACCAGGTACACCAGGGGGCAGCATGTCAAAGGAACAGCCCTGACATGAGCCCTGCAAGCACTTCAAACCATGCTGTACTGAGATCCTTAAGTTCTCTTCCGTCACATACATTCCCTGACCACCCCCCAGCAAAAGCCCTTCTCCTTGGCCACTCACCCAAGTTCAGTGTCAGCCTGTTGTCCCCGAGATAGTCTGAGGTCACCACAGGTAGTCATGGGGAGGAGGAGGACGTCATAATATGAGGTCGAAGTCTTTCAAGAAGGATGTCTCAGCTCTGGGCTGGTACACGGGGAGAGCGGCTCCCAAGTTTAGCTCCGAGTCGCGGACAGCCAGCTCAACCTTGAATGGACACAGGATTGCTGAGGGTTTGAGACAAAGGGCTCGACCCTAACTTCCCAGGCAGGAGCCGTGGAGGGGAGAAGGAACAGTAGTGGTGGGGTGCAGGCAGTGAGAAGAGAGATTGAGGTCCTTGCTGGTGGAGATTTGGAAAGCCAGGTCTCTGTGCCAGGCCAGGCCCTTTCCCAGAGAGCTGTGAGAAGTACAGGTAGGAACTGTATTAGAGGCAGGGACACATGGTCCAGGAAAGAGCAGAGCGGTTTCTGTTGAGACTGTCCCAAACACCCCTATTCTGCAGCTGCTTCCTATGTGCTGCCCCTTCCCCTCCCAAGGCCAGAGGAGGTGTTAGGATGGGAGCCATCTATTGTAAAGATGGGAGGGTTAAAAATAAACCTGACTGGAGACGACAGAAGACGAAGAGTCTGAATTTTTTTTCCCCAGAGGCGCTGAGCAGCTGCAGCTCCCTTTGGAGTGTGGGTACTTGGCACCTCTGAAATATCAGGCTTGGAGAGTTTAAAAATTGACGTGCGTAAGCTGCCAGCACAGCTAGGCAGGAAAGCATTGCTCCTGAAAGATACCTGGTTCTGAAACAGGCCAGAAGGGAGCCGAGGACAGGAGCCCTAGAAGCTGGGAGTACGAGCTCAGCCGACCTTCCTTGCAACGAGGGGTGGAAATGAAATGCTCCATGGGCTACGTTATTGTTGGATGACAATGTCACTCCTCCAGGGCTGGGATGCGACTCAAATGGGGCCCAGGAAGGAAACCCAAGGAGGCGGCACTCCTCCTGCAATCCAGAGTGATACGCCGCTTGGCTAGGCACATCTGTACTAGATTTAAGCTAGTTAGCATGGCTAAAGAATAGCAGTGAAGGTCCAGCAGTATGGGTTTTAGGGGGGATTGTACAAAGCCATCCCTGGATATATCCTTGGGTTGCTAGGCCTGCACTGGGATCTACGGCAAAAGCACTCCCCTCTCCTTGAGTTCTGGCGGCTGAATCCCTACCCTATCTCCCCCTCCCCACCGCACTTCTTCAAGGCACAAGTGTGTAAATCACATGGCACATCACTCCCTTAAACTCTTTACTCTGCCAGGGAGTTATGCTGTTTGCCCTTGGGCATGTTTAGCCTAAGGGGAGCCTCCTCTTCCTCCTGGCACACAAGGGGTTATGATCTGCTTTTAGGAACATAAGACCGGCCATACTGGGTCAGACCAAAGGTCCATCTAGCCCAGTATCCAGTCTTCCGACAGAGGCCAATGCCAGGTGCCCCAGAGGGAATGAACAGAACAGACCATCATCCAGTGATCCAACCCCTGTCATCTACTCCCAGCTTCCGGCAAACAGAGGCTAGGGACACCCAGAGCACGGAGTTGCATCCCTGACTATCTTGCCTCATAGCCTGGGGAAGACAGAGTCTAAAGCATGCAACTATTTGTACGCTCTAGGACCTCTCCCTAGCTTTGATGGGATCGCTTCTGTAAACTGACAACGGGTGATGGGCTAGAAAGTTTAAGTTCATTTTTGTTTCTGAGATCCCAGGGTCTGCTTATGCCTCACACTACACAGTAGTACAAGGGGCCCGATTCTGAGATCACTGATGTCAGCTCTGCATCAGTGTATCTCCATCAGTTTCAGTGAAGTTACTCTTGATTTATGCTAGGGTAAGAGAAGGGTAGCGTGACCAGATGTCCTGATTTTATAGGGACTGTCCCGATATTCCAGGCTTTTCCTTATACAGGTGCCTACCCACCCTGTTCCAATTTTTCACACTATCTGGTCACTCTAGGGGCTTTACCTCTAGAATCAGCCCCCTCAAAATCTAATAAAATCATGCTCAGGAAACTGGAGTGGACAAAGCAAAGGATAGTATCCTGGTGGCAGCAATCCCACAGCCAGGGGACATGGACATGACCTAAGAGGCACTTCAAATCTCTGATTCTGTGGGCCAAACACTGAGGTCTTTGAAGTCATGCCTGAGTAAGGACTGAGAGACAGGACCTCAGGTGTGGGCTGCATGGCTCTGCAATGATCTTGTATTTAGGGAAGACCAATATTATCCTGAGAAAAAGTCACTGTGGAGTTGGCCAATCCACTGGTGACATGGTTGGGGGCTGGTTTTACAAGGGGCTATCTCGCTGAGAGCTGATAGATCTTAGGACCTGGGTTTGAAGGGCCAGAGATGCCTTCGGGAAGCCATTCTGCTTCTAGGTCCTGGGGTATTTCTGTATTTCGCTCCCTTCACCCTCCTTTCTTTCTGGCTAAAGATGAGTGCCGTTAGCTGCCGAGTAAATCTGCAAGGGCTGCTCCTTCCCTGCCTGAAGTCGTAATCCTCCGTTGGTGACATCACTGGGGGTTGTTGTGGAAACGGTTGCAATGAGGTCACAAACTGGGGATTACATTTTCAGGTGGGGAATAGGCAGCAAAGCCGGCCTGGCTTTGAAGAAACAAGAGTAGCTCTTTGCCTGTAAATCTCCGTGGGTAATAAAGAGGGAGAGAGACGAGAAAATATCTGATCTCAGTCCAGACTTGCTTCCAAAGAGAAGGAGTCAGGTTGATTCTCTGGGTGAGTCCAGTGGAGTTACGCTTCAGAGGCATTTGGCCCAGTGTTTTACCATATGTGGCTTTTTAAGGCATTAGGATTCTGCTAGCGACCATGGAGCCCTTGTAGACAGCTTAATTACAGCCAGGATTATTGAAGAGCTAGGAATAGCAAGCAGAGTTCCACTAGCAACTTGTCACCAGCCTGTGACACCGACAGAGCCGGAGACTAAAGGATTCTGACTCATCAGGCAAAGGGCCGTGAAGGCTGCAGTAGAATTGGCACGGACAGAAAATGAGGCCCAGGTAAGGAGGCCAGGGCTGCTAGCCCACTGGAACAGCAGCTCACGTGAACCTCTCTGGAGCAGAAACGGATGAAGCCAGAGATGGACGAGCATCCGTCTGAGACTGCTTCCGGCGCTACGTCTGGCCGAGACTTAGAGAGCAGGGAATGTAGCCCCGGTGAGATGCCAGCTTGACACCCCTGGAGAGTGTAGGCATCTGGCCGTCCACAGAGCCGTACAGTGTGGCTGGTGGTAGGGCAAGCTTCCCCCTTTCCCCCATGGTCCTGCCAATGCACCTCGACCTTGACCTGAAGACATCTCCTCTGGGTAGGTGGGATATTGTCTACAGCACATTCAGTCTTTGGCCCCTTTGCTGAGGCTGCCATCACGGAGGCCAGCTGTCTTTTGGTAGGAATTGTTTAGACCTAGATCAGAGCTCTCTGGCTTGGGTCTGTTTCTTACTGCAGCGCAAGCAGGCCTAGGGATGCCGCCTCTGTGGTACAAAAAAAAAAGCAGGATACCCGGATGATCCTGAGCCCCTAAAACTGGATGGCTGGCAATGTGTCCTGAGCACCCTGATGGGTTTCCCAGGATAGCTACCTCCAAAAAGGGATGGTCTTGGGAAAACCTGGACGGCTAGCAACCCTCTGCAGGCCATGAGGAAAAACCCCATCTCAGGCCGACAAGCTCATCAGTTCTGAGGTGCTGGACGATTCAGTTCCCTCGGAGCCTGGAATTACACCAGTGGAGATGTGAAGAGAATTGCCTCCTGGTGCATGCTCTGGATTCCCTCCCGGGGCAGGAGGATAACTTTGAATGGGCCCATCCACCCCCCCATGACGTCAAACCAGACCTGATTTTCAGTGCTGAGGAAAGCAGCAGATGCAAAAAACAGCCAATGCTGCATGGGGGCTCAGTGACAGCTCTGGGCCTATTCTGGCACCCACAGTCCGGTTCAGCAGCCCAAAGGAGCCCCAACTGCTGCCCCAAGACTCTTGTTAACCATTGCTCTGCTCGCTGTCCACCAATCACTCCTGTACCTTCCATTGCAACCCTTGCCACATGCCTGATGCCTTCTGAAACAGAGCAGCTGCCTTCAAGCAACGTCTCTGGAAAGTCTGCCAGTAGCTAAGCAGTTAATGCTGCTCTCTTACGGAGATGCCTATATATACACACTTCAGAGGGCACTAAAAAGAGGGAGCAGCATGCAAACCAAGGAAGGCTCAGGCTTAACAGTGCAGTTAAGAACACGTCAAGACAGAGAGTAAGGGTGACCTGGTGGAAAAGACACTGGCCTGGGAATCAGGACCTCTCCCTTCCCCGGGCCCTCAGCTCTGCCACTGACTCACTGTGCAATTTTGGGCAAATCCCTTAATCAATCCGTGCCTCAGTTTCCCCATCCACAAAATGAGGATTATGATGATACTACTGACAGGGAGGGTAAATTAATTGCTATTTGACTGATTAGCACCTGGAGCTCCTCAGGTGGAAGAGGCTGTAGAATTGCAGAGTGTTAACATTCAGAATGTCCTGATCCTGCTTAATTTATCAGCTCCTCTGTGTGACTTCTGGGGCTGAGTCTAGTGACAATTAGAAAAGGGCCCTGCAGTGCCAAAACCATCAGACCTCAGCCAACCTTGCTCTGCCTTGCCTCATGCATTATGAGCAGAGCTGAGTGCTAAACTCAGACTGGGGACTCCTGAAGAGCTGGTGATGCTGCAAGAGGCTGGGCTCAGGTACTACAGTGATGGGTGTAGTAAGAGAGACACACAAAGCCAGATTGACAGCTGGCGAAAACAGGCACAGCTCCATTGGGGTCAGTGGAGCAATGCTGATGAATGCCAACGGAGGATCTGGCCCAGGGATTATATTTGATGATAGGCAGAAAGAACCCAGCTGGATTTTCGGAGCCTGGGCTGGGGCTTACCACACTGGCCTCTGGAGAAATCACTTGCTGGCTTGTCAGTTGAGCAAAATGGCTCTGGAATTACTGAGAGAGAATGAACAGAGGACCCCATGATGCTGTTTTTACAGTCATTTTCTGGCTGCAGAACCAGAAAATCCAGACACTGGACTTCGGCTTGGAGTCTTGGAAAATGGAAACTTGGTATCCTCGGCTCTCGGGCAAGCTGAGATCCCAAGATCCAGGATCCTTGACTCCTGGGGAAACAAGGTCTCAAAATCAGTTGTATCTAGATTATGGTAGCACCTAGAGGCTCCTACTGAGATTGGGTCCCCATTGTGCTGGGTGCTGTACAAAGGTAACAGAGACAACCATTGAGGTCCCAGGACATTTGTCCCCCTAGCAAGCTGGGTCACTGGCCCCCGTATCCTTGGCCCATAGGAAAGCTGGAATTCTAGGAAGCTTGTTCTTGAATTTGCACTGGAAAGATGGGTCTTGGGGTCCCAGGATCTCTGACCCACCAACTCTTGGGAAATTGGGGGCTTGGGACATAAGATCCAGTGGATTCCTTGGCCTAAGGTCCACGGGGGAGGGTGTCTGTCTATCCCACAGTCTGAACTGGAATTCTTTCCTTCTCTTCCCCCACATTCCAGAGCCAGTTTAATCAGCCTGTAGTTTTCATTTCATGCCTTTCTCCTTTTTGAGGGGCCAGTGAAATTTATACAATATTTAAGCAGCATAGCGGAGTCCTGGAAGATATTATTAATGTAAAAGGGACAGGCTGGAAATGCACTTGAACCTGGTTACAATTAGAGGGTGATTTTTCTAAAGGTCAATGAATTCAGATAATATCCACAGGGGGGAAAAGAAATTTAATACCTTTTTAGTGAATTAATTAATTATAATATTATATCGGCTTGGGGTTCTTTTCCAGAGTGATTAAGGGAACGATCTGTCTTCCGAGAGGTTGGGGGAAGGCAGCGAGTGAACGAAAGACTGACAGAGGGAGAGAGAGTTTAATGCAAGAATAATGAAGCCTTTTCTTTCCTTTCAAAACTTACTGTATTTCAAGGCCGCACATTCCTGCCTTGCTGGGCTCAGACCCTTTCATTATAGTCCCACCAAAGCCATAGAAGGTAGAGGCCATCCTTATTTTTATCTTTTAGGAAGTGAATTTGGAGGGTTTATATAGAATAAAAATGTGTGTATGTCTCTGCAAGTGGCAGAGAAAGCAGCAGCGAGGGAAAAGCATGCTGGAAGCAGGGGGCATGCATGTGCCCCGTCCCACCCCACGCAGCTCAGTCCTGCCCTTTGCAAGATCCTGTTACTCACGTCCTGTTCCCCCCAACCCAGCTCTGCCATTGCACCTGAATCCTAACCTGCCACACCCCCATCTACTCCATTCCTGCCCCAGCTCTGTGGATGCGCCTCAAGCCTGACCTGCAGCCCCCTCCCACAGCTGTCCCAGTTCTGGCTCCCTACCAGCTCCAGCTCTACCAATGCACCCGTAATCTTGACCAGTAGCCCCCACTACTCCTCCAATCCTGCCCGACCCCCTGGCAGCTCTGTCCTGACCTCCATCAGACCTGTTATTCCAGCACCACTCCCCTCGCCCCCATCTCTGCCACGGCATCTCCGTTGTGATCAGCACCACTTGTAATCCAGCTCACCTCTCCCACCCTGGTTACAGCGCAGGGATCTGTGCTGCGATCTCCCAACACTGCCCTTGCCCGTGACCTAGAGGGAGAGCATAGGCTGTGCTGAAAGCTCTGCACGCTGCCCTGCCGTGGCCTTGAGCAGCGGCATGGCCAGGAGTGGAAATTTGGTGGACTCCCAGCTTGCGACGCACAGGTGACAAACTGTCCCCGGGGCAAGTCCAGGGGGGTGAGCGACCAAACTTCCCTATTCCTGTATGTGGGAAGGAGGGTCTGTGTGTTTGTCCCGGGGCAGAGGCATGGGTGAGCTTGGGGAGGCAGTGGCGGGGGAGAGGGAGGAAGAGGGTATTGGGAGCAGAGAGGCAGTGGGGAAGGGACATGCTGCTGTGTGCGGAGGGCCTGCTCAGCAGATGTTGTAACTTTTCCCTCCGCCCCTGGGCAGGACCCGCCCGGGAGCTGGTTGTACGATTCGTCCAGATCCCTGGAGTCGGACAGGCTATCTTCCCCACCCAGCCCCACGCCTGGCCAGGTGTGTCTGCCAAGGGGAGGGAGTTGGGATGGGACAGGAGCCCTGATGACCCGACTTTGGCTGCAGATGGGAGCGAGCCAGGTGGGCCTCCTCCCCCTCTGCCGGGCCGTGGGCATGTGGAGCTGGGCAGCGGGCAGGAGCGGGGGAACTTCACAGGGGCTTGGGTGGGCTGTGGCCCACTCACGGCGATGCCCCTGCTTGAGGCTGCAGCGTGGGCATCTGCCCTGGATGTCCTTCTGGCTGCCCTGCCCCTGACTTGCAGGTATAGCAGGGGGACCCGAGCAGCTAATTCCTCCTCGCTTCGTTCTCTGACCCCTGCCCAGGCGCCTCTGCCAGGACATCCTGCGCTGTGGGGAGCATTTCTCCGCGCTGCGGGGAGCATTTCTCCGCGCTGCGGGTGACTGTGCAGGCAGCCGTGAGGTTGGTGGCCCCGGCTTCGCAAGTGCCCTTCAAGTAGAAGCGGTGCTCAGGACATTGCAAAGGGTGTGCGGGTCCCTGTTAGGATGTTCTCTGGGGGGCCTCTAGATAAACTCTCATCAGCCTTGGGTGCATCTTCAAGCACCCGCCCCCCCCAGCTCAGCTCCCCCCTGCCCTTCCCAATTGGTAACATGGCTCACTGGACATAGACCCTGGGAATTGGGACTCCAGGATTCTCGGCGCTGCCACTGGCATGCTGTGCAACCTTGTGGGGAGTTTCTTCCCTTCTCCTTGCCTCAGTTTCCCCCCCCCCACCCAATCTGTAAATCAGGGTTAATGAAACTTACCTTTTTAAAGTGCTTTAAGACTTCTCTAAACACCTCGAACGCCATCCCTCCTCCCCAGCATGTTTAGTGAGGAGGCAGCATGGGTTCTGTCCTGCACGATGTGACCTTGGGCAAGGTGTTGCCCCCCTGTGCCTCAGTTTCCCCTTCTGTCAAGCGGGGACAATGGTACTTGTAGCTGTGAAGCGCTTTGAACCCGCAGTCAGACGCCCAAAAGATTTTTATTCTCTCTCGCTGGCTCTAACGCCGATTGGCCCCTGGGAGCCCAGCAATAGCTTCAGACCAGAGCCCCTTGCTCCATAGCCTTCCCCTGTGTTAGCTTATCTGCAGTCCAAGCCGAGGCTGAAATTTACACTCTCTGTTAATCCACCCAGCCCCTGAAATTAATTATAGCCTTGTCCATTAGAAATTACCATAACCTTTCTGGATATATGTTCTTATAGTGCAGGAGGGGGGCAAATTCCCTCAGCGGCCTGTAATTGGAGTTGCTTTTTTCTAAACCCTTTCCCTCTTGTTTTTTTTTAAAAAGATGTGGACATTTCAACTCCTTAATCACGGATCCTGGTAGCTGGTAAAAAGTTTAAGAGGCCTGTAATTGCGTTCTGTCCTGGCAATGTCGGTCTATGGGGGAGAAACGGTAGGTGTGTCTTATATGTCATGAATATTCAAGTTGGCAAGTGTAGGGCCAAAGAGAGTGAGAAGGATGGGGTGTGGGGGGAGAAGCCGGGAATTAATCTTCCTTCTCTCTGGGAAACTGCAGTTCCTCTTGGCATGGGTGAAGTGCAGAATGTCATGTGTGGGAGTGCGCCTGTGTGTGTCTGGGTGGGTGTGACCTCAAAGTATAGGCTGGGAGAATGCTTAGAGGTTCTTTTGGTTTTTGGAACCTGTTATTAAGAGCTTGTCTACAGGGGAAATGGACTGGAATAGCCCTTGCGGACTAAGCTGTTCGGCAAGAGATACTCCAAAATAGCTCCCCGTATGGACACTCTTCTGGAAAAATGAGTGCACTTGCAAAGTGATGTCATTATTCTGGAATAAAATCACCTTTATTCCAGAACGTTGTAGCCACACAGGGAACTAAGCTGGAATAGCCCCTGCAGTCCATTTCCTCCTGAAGACAAGCCCCCAAACCAATCAGGGCCTGGAAGGAGCATTTTGTTCTGCAGTCTTGGATCTTGATGGCTGCACAGTTATAGATAGATTAAACACCCCCACCTCCCGCTATCCCTCCTCATCCCCTCTCCTCCTTTCCATCTCCGTGTCCACCCCTGCCCCCAGGCTGTTCTCTTTTCACATCCCCTTCCATTTCTCTTTGCTCCTTCCCCAGCCCACTCTCCACTCCCATCCTTTCCTTATCTGGTTCTTTGCATGTATCCATTTCTCTCTTCCATTCCTGCACTAGCTTTAAGTCACAGTGAAGAGGTAATTTAGTAGCCCACTTGGCCCTCTCAAAGCTATTTGTGGGTCTTTAGTACCTTCCAGGACCTTCCCCCCAGTATTTCACGGTGTTGGCTGGGCTATGGAGCTTCATAACTACCTTGTAGATGTTCCATTGGGTTGAAAGGTGGCAGATGAAGGCCTCAGAATTGAAGGCTTCATCATTTTTAGATACCCTGGCCTGGTGGGCGTAGAAACCAAGACAGTAGGTGCCATAGTGGGGCTGTTGCAGTATTGTGGCTGCTGGGCTCAGCAGTGGCTTTGATCAACGTGCTGAAACCTTGGGAAAAAACAGGCCCCTGATCTGAATGCCGAGCACTTGAAAACCAGGCTTGAGAAACTCTTGCCCACAGGCACCTTTGTGGTAGCTGAGAGATTAGCCCCCTGAGGGGGAGTCATGCGGGAAAGGGCGTTAAAAAAGGCCAAGCTATTAAAGAGTAAGAAGGGGGCTCCTCAGCCATCCCGATGAGCAGTGCCCTGTGGAAGGCCTAGGTTTGATTTTTCCCAGCCCAGCCCCTGGCTGGCAGGAGTTTGGAGAGCTATGGAGACAGCCCGTTCAGCCTCAGGCCAGGAGGGACCTTAGTGAGCCCTCAGATTGATTACGCACGTCAGTGCTCCCCGAGCTACTCTAGATGCCGTCTGGCCCACCTTGGCACTTACGCAGCATGGCCATACATTTGAAGCCCACGACACACCTTCAAGGTTAGGGGCCACATCCTGGAGTCACTCCACTGAAATTGATGGAGCTACACCAACTCACACCAGGGGAGCATCTAACGCAGCATTTTCACTAGTGGCTACTGATTTGTATTTATTTATTGTTTCTGCTTTTGGCCATGTGGCTGCATATAATTAACCCTCACAAATCCCTGTGTGTGTAGCAGTGTGGACTCACCGGCACAGTGCCTCCTGCTGGTTGTCTTGGGAATTAGCTCATCAGCCTCAGAGCGCCCTCTGCTGGCCGGTGTCTCGCCTGCCACAGGCCCCATGTCCCTCCTGGACCCCAGTGCCCCTTACCTTGGGGTGCTGCCCCCCAGCAGTGCCCCCACACCCTGGGGCTCCCTTTCCAGGGGAACCCCCTCCCCCTATGCCCACCTTGCCTCAGTGGCTACTGCCAGTCATCATCTAGTCCCCCTTTCTCTGGGGCAGACTGCAGTCTGTCATGGCCATTCATCACTGGCAAGGGGGTTGGACCAGCTGCCTCTGCCTATCCCTGGGCTGCACCTCCGCAGCCCCAGTACCTGCTTAGGCCTTTAACAAGGCCTCAGCCTGGGGAGTTGCCAGGCTGGAGTGCCCCAGCTCCTCTTGCCCTTCCCCAGCACTGCTCTGCCCCAGGCACCCTGTGCTCCCAGGCAGCCAGGTCCTTCCCACTCCAAGGCTGGAGTGAGAGTGACCCATCTACTCCCTGAGCCCTTATATCAGGGCCAGCTGTGGCCTGACTGGGTGTGGCCCTAGCTGTGACCCCTTCCCCAACCAGCCTACCTCTTCCCCCAGGAGCAGGGTAACTGCCCAGCTACAGTGGGGGGGGTGTGTGTGTGTCATTATTATTATCCCCATTTTACAGATAGGGAAACTGAGGGCACCAAGTAAGAGGAAGTGATTTGCCTAGGGTTACACAGCAAGTTGGGGGCAGAGCTGGGTTAAGGACTCAGGACCCCCTGTCTCCCAGCCCACACATCACTCCCCTGCTCCTTGCTTTCTGTTTGTGAAGTGTTTTGAGAGCCCCCAGGATGAAAGGACCTGACAGACTGCACCCCGGCATGCGTATCATTAAAAGGTAGGCTGTACACTGACTGGGTATGTACTGCAGCATAAGGAAAGCCAACACAGGACCCTGCCAAATCCGCATCGGTCCAAAGACATGTCCCTGCGCTGCGTCCTTAACTCACCCCCTTGCCCTTCTCCTTCTCCTCTGAACGACAGCTGCTTGAGGAGTGGCTGCTTTGACAGCCCAGACTCGGGGTTTCCTGCCTTTGGCGGAGGCCCTGTGGTCCTACCAGTGAAATGTTGGAGGGGGAACTTGTCCTTTATTTACCACGCTTCCATCTCCCCCGCTACTAATGTCCCTGCACCCCGGCAACATGTTCAGGGGAGCAGAGCTTGGCACAGTCCCTGGCGAACTCTGAGGGGAGAGAGAGGCACCCTGCCCAAGCTGACCCAAAACCTCTCCAAAGGGGGTTCAGTGTTGGCCTGTTGATATTCAAGGGGGAATCCCTACCACTGAGGCCTGGAGAGACCATCCTATGGGGAACCTGAGGGCAGCACCGATGCCTTCAGCAGCTTCCCACTGGGCTTGGATATGTCTGCGAGAAATTGCTTGCCAGACCCATGGGCATCTCTCTCTCTCTCTCTCCCTCCTTCCCCATCTCTGCCCCTTAGAAACTCACCATCTTTTATCAAACCAGCCCTTTCATGTCCCCTCCACCGCCCTCAGCCAGTGCGGCTTTGCCGGAGAGAGCCGGCTTGCTCCCATTGTGCTATCTTTGGGTCCTAAATTAAAATTTATGACATCTTGAAATGAGCAGTGAGGGTAATTTTGCTTCTTAGCGAAGATGCTAATGAGTCCCCTTAATGGCGTGAATAAGGAGTTGACGGGTCGTGTGTCACTTTGCGCAGCCCGCGCCGGTGGTGTAATGGCCATGGTAAGTGTCTGTAATTATACCCTGTCTCGCTGTATTTTGGCAGCCGTGGTGGGAGAACAGGCGGCTCAGTCGCATACAAGGGAGAAGGGGGAAGGGGAGAGAGAGAAATCCCAGAGACCCTGTGCTTCTCCCTGGTCTCTGGGTCCATCCCTCGGTCCTTGCGTCTCTTTGATGCAGCAGGCTTTCTGGGCTTGGCTGGCAGCGTGGAAATGCCCCCTTGCGTCTGTTCTAAAGCGCAAGCTGGCTGAAGATTGGTTGGTTTGTTTTTTCACAAGGTCCCTCCACCCCCTGCTTCATCATAGCTGAGGCTGGCACTGTTTGCCACACAGTAGAGGCAGGAGATGGCAAAGACCTGTCAGATCAGTGAGTGCCGGGCAGGAAACAATCTCCAGGTGTGGGGGCCAGGGATGAAGTAATGGAGAGCCCAGAATGAGCACAGCTTCCCCATCGCTGCTCAAAACAGAGCGGGAGATGTCCATCCCCACTTGGCTTGGGTAAGCAGCACATGCCCCCTTCTCTCCCTGGCCTGGGTATTGCCCCACAGTTTCCTCTCGATTACTGATGCAGCAACTGCTTCCCTGCTGTTCAGTCTACTTTAACCCACGGGACAGGAGGTATCAGCCACGTGAATTGACGCTGGCTGGGCGGTTGAGTTCATTCTCGGATTGATTCCGATGACCGACGGGGTTTCACCAGGGAAACGTCTGACCCTTGATCTCAGCCGGAAAAGCCCTGAATTTACCCCTGGGATTCTTGAGCTATTTGTTGTGCTACTGAAACATTTCACAAGGAGGCAACTGTGGTAAAGGGGAGAAATCTGCCCTGTTTACTCCCCGACATACGGAACAGGTGAGTGTGACCGGGGCAGGAGGTGGACTCTGCCAGTGCATTTCATCCCAACTCCCACCGATTCCTTCCACCCAGCTCCTTGGCCCTTGTGCCCGTTCACAAAGCCCAGGACGAGTACTAAGTAGGGGGACCAGACAGCAAATGTGAAAAATCGGGACGGGGATGGGGGGGTAATAGGAGCCTATATAAGAAAAAGACCCAAAAATCGGGACTGTCCCTATAAAATCGGGACAGCTGGTCACCCTAGTACTAAGGGCACATGCACACTCAGCGTTACCATCACTACTCCCACCGTGTAAGGCTCGATTTTCAACAGACCTCAATCCCTATGTGCCGAGCTCGGTAGAAAATCTGTCGCTCAGGGTTTGTCTACGCATGGAGTTCATCAGGAATAATCTGCTTCAAATTCACACCCTCATTTATTCCAGAATAGTTTCATGTGTAAACAATCCACTAGATTAGGGAGTCCAGCTTTGCCAGGGGTGACAATTCAGAGCAGGGTTAGATGACATGATTAAAATGCCGGACACGGCTGCGTCTACTGTCCATAGCAACTCTGCTAGACCCACACTGGGGAAGCGCTAGTGTGGACTGCAAACCCTTTTAGGGCAGGGGCTTTCTCTTTGTTCCGTGCTTGTACAGCACCCAGCACGATAGGTCCACGGCTGTGGCTCCGAAGCACTACTGCAAAACACATAATTAATTAACAGGTCAGGCCCAAGTAGCTAGAACACACAGGAATTGACTCAGTTTTAGTTGGCTCTCCAGGCAGTCAGGAGTTTGGCACAGAAGAGCGTCCAGCATGGGAGGGATTTGCAATCCCTTTGCTGTGTGGAGTGTATTACACAGAATTGTATTTACACAAAGTCAAGTGATATATAGTGAGACTCACAGGCTTTAAGGTCAGAAGGGACCATTGTGATCATCTAGCCTGACCTCCTGCACGTTGCAAGCCACAGAACCTCATCCACCCATCCTGTAATAGACCCCTAACCTCTGGCTGAGTTACTGAAGTCCTCAAATCTTGATTTAAAGACTTCAAGTTACAGAGAATCCACCATTTACACTAGTATTTGACCAACCTGGCTGGGTTTTTTTTTTATGGATTTGCCAGTTGCCAGAAAAATAATTTAATCGGCTGTTTTTTGTTTTATGTGAGTCTAAAGATTTGCATTATTAGCACAATCCACCGGGATATCTAATGTTAAAAGTTTCGGTGTCCAAGATAAAGATACTGCAGTGTTCCCACTTCCGCAGTTTTAAGCGATAACAGATCAAAACCGTTGAAAACACAGCAGCTGTCTGCCCCCCCACCAAACCTTTGGAATGACTGGAGGAATGGCCTCAGTATTGAAGTGGGCAAATGTGAGCTTTGCATTAGATGCAACCTCAGCTATTCCTGTCTGCCGTTAAAAATTAGAAATTGCTAGAAATGACAAAATCAAATGGCAAATACAAATTCAAGAAATAGACTCAATGGCTTTTTTTAATATATAAAGTTCCAAAATGCTCACATTCATATATATAGTTAAAATATAGATTCAATGCAGTCTGGGGGGGAAATAATCTCAGTGAAGACGGACACAAACGAAGCCGCTTGGAGAACACGCCCAAGGTAAGAAAATGATGTTATCAATCTTATCTGTATGTTATCTCTCTAGATACTATAAGTGGCTGTTGAAGGAGGGGGTTGCAGAGTTGCCTTGTGGTTGGGAGTTGGGGTTGTGGCTGGCTTGCCTTGTCGGGGGTCGGGGGGGTGCCAGTGTTTTTTTTGTTTGTTTGTTTTTTGCATTACCCTGCCAGGGTCCCAGGGAGTACAATACCACAAAGCAGGCATGATAGAAACCAGCACAGACATGGAAAAAGAGCCATCAGGTCCCACCTCGTCCATGTCAATCCAAGATTGCTCCCTTAGGGTTTGTGCAGCCTGATTTTAGATTTCCTGAGCAGCTCCCACCCATTCCCGTGCCTATGAAGCCCTGGCCTGGTGCATCTCACTGTTAGGACGTTTTCTCTCAGTCTCACAGTATTGCCAATGCCAAGCATTCAAAACCCATGAGCCGGGCTCCCCCAGAATCATGAAATTAAAAAAAAAAAAGAATGTTGGGTTCTTTTCCTTTGCCTTCTGTTTTCTGAGCCTTTGAGCTGCACTGGGGTGCTGTTTTCAAGCTCTTCTCTGCTGTGGTGAGGGCTAGAAACTTATCTTTTCCCCTTTTAACAAAAGCTGAGATTCTCAACTGACTCCAGGAGCTGGGGCTTTAACCAAACTACCAAATATTCTGAGACTCGCTATAAAAGCATTAGAGTTGGCAGCATTGTGTTGGGGTCTAGTCCTGTCCAGAGCAGGTACAGAATGAAGGCATCAGGAGCCAGTGCAGGTTAGGGAAGCCCCAGCTGAAGGTAGCCTCAATAGACCATTCCTGCTTGGCTTAGAGGTTTCCCCTGGAGTGCCTCTTATGAGAGGAATGTAAAAAGTCCACAGTCTGCGTAAATCCACCTCGCATGGTGGGCTGAGCAGAGGCATTGTGATTTGGGCCTGCAGGGCAATGCTGAGTCATGGCCACGTAGCCTGCTCTTTAGGAACCTAAATACCTTTGAGAAGGGCCAGATTTAGGGGCAGGCCACCCAGGTGACCGCTTGGGGTGCCAGGCTTGGAGGGGGGGCGGGCGCTGGGCTCGGTGGGCTGTTTTTTTTTTTCTGTTAGCGACAATAGGGAAAAGAGAACATTTGAAGTGACATGTTTCAGGTATTCCGTATGTGGGGTCATTTTTCATGAACCTCCTAGAATGTTCTGGACCTTTTCGGAATCTCGTGGAACCTTCCAGACTTTCTGAGAACTACATTTTCCTCAAAGCTCCTAGAAAGTTGTCAGTTAAGCCCTCGTGGGTAGATAAGGGGTGGGGCATCACCAGTCCATCAGTGAGATAAAAACACAGATTTACAGATCCTAGTGTGCAAATTTACCATCTTATGCGACAGGGATAAATCATGCATGCAAATTGTGCATCGAAGTCGAGAAATGGGCCACAAATGCAATAAAAAATCAGGTATTCAAACGGGTGCAGGAACAGGTTTTATAGTGGGGGGGCTGAGAGCCATTGAAACAAACTGTAAACCCTGCATGTGATGGAAACCACTTCAAGCCAGGGGGCGCAGCAGCACCCCTAGTTCCAGCACCTCTGTAAAAGTCTAACAAATGGAGCGGCGGCTAGCCTTTGCTCTAGCCTTTGAAGATTTGGTCTGTCGTGTTTACACCCATTTGCACATGACTCTACAGGGTGCAAAACAGAGCAGAATTGGGCCCATTAATTTCCTCCTTATTGTTAATGAATGGACCTACATTCTCTCCAGTGTGACGCCCGCCCCCCCGGATAAGTTTGTAAGAGGCCTTGTTATTCCTCTTTACCCCTCAAGTTAACATTCGCTCATCCTGCCATGTTTGGGTGCCCTTATCTTTCTCTCCCTGCATCTCTTAGTGGATTTTGTGGTGGCTTTCAACTTCCTTATTATTTAGATGCTGCACGTAAGAGCTTGAGGGCCCCATTGTGCTGGGCCCGGCACAAACACAGAGTGCGAGACAGCCCCTGCCCTGAAGAGCTTACAAACCAAACAGGCCCATAAAGGGGGAGAGATGGGAAGTACTATTATCCCCGTTTTACAAACGGGAAACGGAGTTACAGAGCGATCGCATGCCTGTGTGTGACAGCTGCCATCGGGGCCAACGTGCCAGAGACGGGCAAGTGTGAGTCTTCCCAGCCTGTGCTGCCGAGCCAGGCCCTGGAGCTGGGAGCTATAAGCGGCTCCCATCCTCCGTGGCACAGGAGGGGGGACAGATGACACATGGTAACCCAGGGGTTACACAAGGTGTGACAGAGCCAGGATTCAGATCTCCCGAGTCCCAGTCTAGGGCCTTCACCGTGAGACCATCCCCAGGACTGGCTCTGAGGTTAAAGATGGAAGGAAGTCCTATTCACTGACTCCTGCACCTTCTTTGGGTGCGCTCCTTGATGATCGCAGCACAGACCAGTTCAGGCCTAATGCAGTGCCTTCTGCAAAGGCCCAGCTCAGAGTGGCCTGGGGCAGTTTTCCTTGGCTCTGTGTCTTATGCTATTGTACCATGAATTTTGTGCATCTGGGGGCAAGGGAATCCTGTGACACAGAAATTTTGCTCAGACCTTCGCCTCTTTTTCCCAAGAACATGTCTCTTTGTTGCAGTGTTCCCTTTAGGCACCCGTTACGCTCTCTTCCCTGTACATCCCTGCGCTTTGGAGACGGAAGCCAGCGTTCCCCGTCTTACGAGTGAGTACCGTGGTTTTATGCCCCACCCAGTGCTGAAATGTGGCGTCCAGTGTGCAATAGCTCAGAAAATCATTCAAGAGTGCCTGTAGGGAAAACCACTAACACCCCCCATAGCAGACTGAGTGGTCCAGTAACGGGCACTAGGTTAAGATTGAAGAGGCCTGGGTTTAATTTCCAGATACACCACAGACTGTCTGCATGACCTCGGGCAACTCCCTTAGGCCCAGATCCTCAAAGGCTTTTAGGTGCCTCACTCCCACTGATTTCACATCTCTTTGCCTCAGTTTCCCATCTGTACAACGGGGATAGTAGCACTGCCCTACCACACAGGGATTGTGAGGTTAAATACAATGAAAAGACTGAGATGCTCAGATACTGTGCTGATGAGGGTCAGATAAGTACCTGAGATTGACTGATAGCCTGACCGTGGCTCACAGACCTCCCCCATGCAATTCTGCAAGGGTGTGCAGAGTTGTAGCCTGCAGTGCTCCAGGACTGAGGGCTGCAATTAGACCAAGACAGAACAGTTCACAATAGACCCTGGGTACTGCTCAGATCAAGTTGGACCATCACCTGGCACTTATAAGACCAAGGAAGCTCCATCGATGCATGGAAATCCTCTCTTGCATGTGCCGGACCTGTGACTTACTTCTCTTGGGTGCTAACATCTCCGGGCAGCTATGATCTACTTTATGCTGATTTATGTGGAACCCACTTGTTCTCCTGGCAAGTTGCCAACATGGCCCTTTTCTGGGTAAAGTTTGGACAACCCTCTTTCCTCCCTTTCCGTGTTACTAAATTGCCCATGACATCCTTTGGCTGGGTGCTAGCATCCCTGGGCAGCTGTGCTCTGGGTTATGCCAATTAAGTACTGCCCTTGCCGAGTAGCCAATGTGTCATCTTGGCCAGGCAGTGTCTGGTCACCCTCACCTCCCCTGGATCTAAATTCAACAAGCCGAGATCTTACTGGGCTGATGAGAGTGTCAAAATCAGCCTGCTAATTCCACCTGCCGTGGGGAAAAACCGCCGTCAAGGGAAGCCCCCAGAGATCAGCCATCTCCAAAAGAACTTCCCGCGGAATCAGTGAAAGTGTCTATTACAGAGACATAAGCAGCAGTGTTTTAGAGGACAATATCAATAATCTGCAAAGAGCTCTTTGCGTGCTTAGACTGGGGCTGGCAAGCAGATTGCCGGAGAGATCACGACCACTGAAATATTGAAGTACTTGCATATAAACTGCTCTTTCAAGTTTTTTTTGACAAGGGTACTAATTAAATCTTAATTGACACCGCACTAATTAGCTTCTTAATTACATGGAACCACATAATTAGCAGCACACTCTGCGCTAATTGTTAATTAGGAAAACCAGCCCCCCCGCCTCCCCTTGTCTCTTTTAACTAAAGAGCTTCTTGAATAGAGAGGAGATGGGAACAACAAAGCTGGTAAATCCCCCTTCAGAAAGGCCAGCTGCCCCAGGAGAGAGTGGCTGCTCATGGGATGTGGATGTGTGGGCTCCAGGTGTGGAGGCTTTTGGGAGGGGGTCGCAAAGGGTAACCCCCCCATCAAAAGATAGGCAGGGGCAGGAATGGGTGATGTTTAATGAGACCCTAGGGTGAAAGGTGTTCTGGATCTAAGCGCAAAGTGTTCATTCATGATGATTAATTATTCGTATTCAGCAAAGCAAAGGAATCCCCGGTCTGGAAAGCTTACAAATGAACTAGTGGGCACCAGATCATTCAACCCTTCTTGTGCCCAGCGGCTCAACCCCGTCTGTGCCAGTCTCTGCTCTCGAGCTCTTCCAGGACATGGCTGATTAACCCCATGCATCCCAGGCTGTTGACTGTTCTTGCCCATCTAATGCTGGGCAGTTTTCGCTCCCCATGACGAGCTGTTAAATGGCACTGTGCCATAGCCATACAGACCTTCCCTGAGTGCTAACCCTTTCTGTGCTGGGCTGCATAGCTGTGCCCCATGGCAGGCAATTTAATACTCCCGCAAGAAGCCAGTGATGCGCCCTATCACTCCTGCCTTAACCCCCTCTATGCCAGGCTGGAATATTCAGCTTTCCCCGCACACCCCAGGAGATGTTTACCCAGTTTGATGATTACTCCCTTTAAATTGCCAGGCCATGTCCATAGCTGGGGCAGTGGTTTGTTATCTGTTGTAGCTCCACCAGCTGGGGAACTGGGCTCATGATCGCGTGGAGTAAAAGCAGCGCCTTTTGTGCAGCTCATTGCAACTCTGCTAGCAGGGAGTCACAAACGCACAAGCCCTGTATTTACAGTGTACCAGGCCCTGCTATTGATTCTGCTTCTGACCTTCCCCTCGAAAAATACCCTTTTGCTTTCAACTGTCTAGTGCTTAGTCACGGAAGGGGAGTTTTTCCAAAAAAGTTCGATGCAACTCAGCCAAGTCATTTTCGAGTGACACGGCTGCCTCACCCTGCCTCGTTTTTCTGATTCGTTTTTTATTCCCGTTCCGTTGCAGACTCCCAGCTGGCTCATGTTACACATCTGCATTCAGTCTCGTTTGGAGGCGTTAGCCCAGCGTGGGCATCCCGCCGAGTTTCCAGGTGTGAAAAAACACAGGAGTTGCAGTTTTTCAGCCGTGATTCAGGTTGGTTGAACCCTTTTATCCGGTGCACATTGTGTTCTGGGGCTTGTCCAGAGAAGGGGAACTTGCACTGATGTCGCTACAGTAATGCAAACCCCTAATGTAGACACACTGTAGCAGTGGCAAATGAGGCTTGGGCCAGCGTGGAAAGTCCTGTCATGCACCAGGATTGTCAGAGAATCCTAGCAATGGAGGGCTGGAAGGGACCTCAAGGCATCATCTAGTCCAGCTTCCCATGCCAAGGCAGGATTAAGTAAACCTAGGCCATCCCTGACAGATGTTTGTCCATGTTCTTAAAATCCTCCAGTGATGGGGATTCCAGCAACACGGGTGGGTTTGCACTGGTTATATTTACACCAGTGCAACCCCACCTCCACTATAGTCAGAGCATAATTCTCTCCCTCTCTCTTTACACTGTTTCTCCTTCTATTTTTGACATGTCCACTCCTTCCATCTTAAATATGCCTTTCTCTTCCTTCCAGCCTCTCTTTTCATCCTGCTTCTTCCCTTTATTTCAGTGTTGATTTCCCTCTCTTCCTCATCCCCTTCTTTCTTGCTCCCTCTCACCCAGCTGCCCTCTCTCCCTCTTTCAGCCAAACTGTTGACCCTGAATCCTCTTTCTGCTGCCGGTGCATTAATGCGTTTTCTTAAATGGTAAGTCTCTGAGGTCTAAGCCACATGGGGCATTGTAGCTTGCGTGTTTGCTTCTCAGCATTGCAAGAGCAGGAGCGTGCTTACAGCCAGATGTGCGTGCTGGGGTGTGTGTTTGCATGGGGGAGGGGTGCTCACATCAAGATATGCGTGTGCTAGCTGCACTCTTTCGCACAATATGTGTAGTTGCATGTGGCACTCACATGGGTGTGCTTTTTAATCATCCTGTGTACACTGGCCTGTACGGTGTTAGAGCTAATGCAAGGTCGGAGAGCCCTGCGTAAGTACACAGACAGTATGAAGTGATCCTCTGAGTTTGTTGCTGCATAGGAATGTTACACCTGAATCATGCGACTGATGTTGCCTGGGTGCATTTATACCAGCATACGCTGCACGGCTGGTGCCAGATTCTCAGCTGGCGGAAATCAGCAGAGCTCCATCAGAGTCCACAAAGCTATGCCAATTTACCCCAGCTGAGGATCTGGCTCTTAATATTTTCATCAGTACACCATGACACCATAAGTTGATCTGTACATCTCTGCATGTGCTGTTTGATAGAGCAGTGGTTTTCCACCTGGGGTCCCCAGACTATGTCTAAGGGGTCCGCGCAGGGTTGTCGTTACCCTAGAACAGTTTGGTTTTCAACCTGTGGTCCGTGCACTCCCTGCAGACTGTGTCTAAGATTTCCACAGGGGTCTGCACCTGCATTCGAAATTGTTTCGGGTCTGCAAATGAAAAGAGGTTGAAAACCGCTGGGGTAGAGCATTGTGTGCCACTGTGTGCATATGTCTGTGCATTGTGAGGGGTTTTTTTTGCCCTTTTGTTGGTTTTGCGCCTGCGTTTCTCAGTGGTGGCGTTTTGCTCATGTGTTGGTGTGTACATATACGGGGTGGATTTTGCATGTGTTGGCATGATATGCACACATGTTGGCTTTTTGTGGGTGTATAGGCCCACACGTTGGGGTTTGCCCCTGTGTTGGTATGTTAAGATTGTGGAGGTGTGTGTCTGTGCTAAACAGCTGTTACCTTGTTTTGATGTGTCCCGATGCCTGTGTGTTTGTGTACTGATGTGTGCCTAAGTGCTTATGCTGAATTGTGCCCACATGCTGCTAGGTTAGCTTATAGCCCTGTGCTGGTGTGTTAGATTGTGCACATGTATTGACACGTGCCTATGCTGAATTGTGCTGGTGTTTTAGGGCTTGTACACACTACCGCTTACTCTGGTGGAAAAGCCACCCCATGAGCAATGTAAGTTACACCGGCGGGAGAAGCTCTCTGGTGTATGGCACGACGTGGCCATCAAGCAATCTCTCAGCAAGGACTGGGACGCATCAGGATCTTTGCACAAAGGATAAGGCTCTGACCCAGTATTATCTGACTGCACATTTGACAGCAGCGGTAGCTGCTATGACAAACAAATGTGTGGAATGCAGCCTTCAGCTCCACCAAGAAGCTACCACAAATCGCATGGCTGCCGCTGAAACTGCTGTCCAAGATATTATAAAAGCCATGACTGTAAGAATGACAAATCCTTTGAACACTGACCCTGGAACAAACCCATACAACCGACAGCAACATCTACTATGCCCCCACCTGAAACGGCAGAAAGTTTGCGCATGATCGGAGAGATTGGCACACGAGAAATAAAGCAGTTTGTAACCAGTAGGTTACAAAGGGGGGAGCTAGACCTCTTTTACCCCATAAAAAGGCACAATTTGAAATCATTTGGTAATCTCAACAAACCAGTCGAACAAAAGAAGACACAGACAACACAAGCAATAATTACTGTCCGCCAGATATCCAGCAAGCTGACAGTTATTGACCAGACTTGTTGATATCCAGGGTCTGATGAAGTTTGAGCTGGCACCTGTCCCATTTTCCCTCTTCAACTTGGATGGATCTCTAAGAAAGACCCAAAAGAGCAACACACTGTCTTGGCTGGAGAAAAATCTGTCAATGGTTGAGCTACAAGAGCCCCAGGAGCCAAAAGACACAGTCAGAGACAAAAAGACACTTTGTAAAGATTGGAAGTCAAATCCTACTGAGGAAAATAGAAAGGAACACAGACTCTGGCAAGTCAAGTGTGAAGTATAATTAGGCAGGCTGAAAAAGAATTTGAAGAGCAACTAGCAAAGGACAGAAACAAATGGGAATTTTTTTTTAAGTGCATCAGAAGCAGGAAGCCTGCCAAACAATCAGTGGGGCCAGTGGACGATCGAGGTGCTAAAGGAGCACTCAAGGAAGAAAAAACAGTCGCGGAGAAACTAAATGAATTCTTTGCATCGGTTTTCACTGCCGAGGATGTGAGGGAGACTCCCACCCCTGAGCCATTCTTTTTAGGTCAAATCGAGGAACTGTCCCAGGTTGAAGTGTCAGTAGAAGAGGTTTTGGAACAAAATGATAAATTAAAGAGTAAGAAGTGCCCAGGATCAGATGGCATTCACCCAAGAGTTGTGAAGGAATTCAAATATGAAATCGCAACACTACTAACTGTAGTATGTAACCTACTGCTTAAATCAGCCTCTGTACCAGATGACTGGCAGATAGCTAATGTAATGCTGATTTTGAAAAAAGGCTCCAGAGCTGATCCTGGCAATTAAAGGCCAGGAAGCCCAACTTCAGTACCAGGCAAACTGGTTGCAACTGTAGTAAAGAACAGAATTATCAGACACGTAGGTGAATTCAGTACGTTGGGGGAGAGCCAACATGGGTTTTGTAAAGGAAAATCATGCCTCACCAGTGTATTAGAATTCTTTGAGGGGGTTGCAAACATATGGACAACAGTGATTCAGTGGATATAATGTACTTGGACTTTCAGAAAGCCTTTGACAAGGTCCCTCACCACAGGCTCTTAGGCAAAGTAAGCAGTCATGGGATAAGAGGGAAGGTCCTCTCACAGATAGGAATCAATGGTCACTTTTCACAGTGGAAAGAAGTAAATAAGGGGTTCCCCCAAGGATTTGCACTGGGATCAGTGCTATTCAACATATTCATAAATGATCTGGAAAAAGGGGTAAGCAGTGAGGTGGCAAAGTTTGCAGACGATACAAAATTACTCAAGATAGTTAAGTCCAAAGCTGACTGTGAAATGTTACAAAGGGATCTCACAAAAGAGGGGGACTGGGCAACAAAATGGTAGATGAAATTCAATGTTGATATATGCAAAGTAATGCACATTGGAAAACATAATCCCAACGATCCATATAAAATGATGGGGTGTAAATTACCTGTTGCCACTCAAGAAAGAGATCTTGGAGTCACTGTGTATAGTTTTCCTGGAAACAGCTGCTCCATCTGCAGCAGTAGTCAAAAAAGTGAAATAAGGATTATTTACCCCTTCACATAACACAAGAACCAGGAGTCACCCAATGAAATTAATAGGCAGCAGGTTTAAAACAAACAAAAGGAAGTATTTTCTTCACACAATGCAGTCAACCAGTGGAACTGCTTGCCAGGGGATGTTGTGATGGCCAAAAGGCGTCGGCGATTGGTCGAGGATGATCTCTTTCACTGGTTTTATTTTTCATGGGTCCTTTGGTGACTGAGGAGTCCGATCCTTGAGCCACAGGCTCGTTGGCAGACATTACAGGTGGTGTTGGAAGACAGGGTTGGGCCATGATTGCTGCGTGACAGTTATCTGTCCTTTCTTTTCTGGTGTTATTCTGCGACCAGGGCAAGGCGATTTTCCTCAAAGGTGGACGTTCCCGCTCTGACAAGTCTTCGCCAGTTACCCCTATCCTGGGCTGCTGTCTCCCAGTGTGTGGTGTTGATGCCACATCTCTTGATGTTTATCTTGAGGGTGTCTTTTGGCCTCCCCTTTCCTTTCTCCTTTGGTGAGTTGGGCGTACAGCAGTTGTCTTGGTGGGCGTACATCAGGCATGCACACACAGTGCCCGCTCCACCTCAGCTGGTGCTGGATAATCAGGCCCTCAACACTGAAGATGTTGGCCTCTGTGAGGACACTGACATCAGTGCGGTGACCCTCCCACTTTATGTTGAGGATCTTCCAAAGAAAGTGCTGGTTATGGCATTCCTGGTTTTATAGCTCACCCAAGTCTCACGTCCAAAGAGAAGAGTGGGGGTTACCACCACCTTATCAACTAAACTAAAAGTCTAGTATGCGTTCTGATGTTGTGATTGTTGAAGTCTTGGCGAGACAGTCTGCCAAAGGCAAGGCTGGCACAGCGAATTCTGTGCTGAATCTCGACGTCTGTGTCTGCCCTCTGTGGGAGACGACTGCCAAGATAGGCAGAGTATTCTACATTTTCCAGTTCTTCTCTGTCAATGTAGATCTTCCTTGCTGGGTCTGATGATTGACCAGGAGCTGGCTAGTGGAGATCTTTTGTTTTGCCGATGTTCAGAGTTAGTCCTAGGCTTTTGTAAGCTTCAGAGAAGCAGCCAAAGGCTGTTTGTAGATTCACCTTTAAGTGTGCAGCTACAGCACAATCATCCGTGTACTAGAGTTTGGTTATTGTTTCCGATATTACTTTAGTTCTGGCACGGAGACGAGAAAGGTTGAAGAGGTTGCTGTCAGTCTGATATTGGATGCCGATGCCCTGGGGTAGACGGTCTCGGGTTAGCGTTTCCATAGCTGCTAAGAAAATGGAGAAAAGGGTGGGTGCCAGTACACAGCCTTGTTTTACACCGGTTCAGATGACAAAGGGCTCAGAGGCAGAGCCACTGCACAGGGTGGAGGCAGTCATCTGGTCGTGGAGGAGTCTTACAATGGTGATAAATTTGCTTGGGCAGCCAAACTTTGACATGATTTTCCACAGAGCCTCATGGTTGACAGAGTCGAAGGCTTTGGTCAGATCGATAAAGGCCATATTCAGCTCCTGATGTTGTTCTTGATATTTTTCCTGGATCTGCCTGGCTGCAAAAATCATGTCAGTGGTGCCTCGTGATGGTGTGAAACCACACTGGGACTCTGGAAGTACTTCCTCTGCAAGACGGAGCATGCGATTCAGTAAGATTCTAGCAATGGAGAGGAGGACAATGCCTCGATAGTTGCCACAGTTGTCCCCATCTCCCTTTTTGAAATTGGTGACGGTGTTAGCGTTATGTAAGTCAGCAGGGATTTCTTCGATGTACCAGATTTTTAGAAGCAGCAAATGAAGCTCGTTAGTCAGCGTTTCTCCCCCCACTTTCAGGACTTCAGCTGGTTCGCCATTAGGACCTGGAGCTTTATTGTTCTTCACGTGCTTAATTGCTTTGCAGGCCTCCTCAGGTGTTGGTGGGTTGGCAAGAGTTTCCCAGATTGGGTGCTGAGGGATGGAGTCGATGGTGTCGTCAGTCACAGTCGGTTCTCGATTTAGAAGCTTTTTGTTGTGTTCCTTCCAGCGCTCTTTGATGGATTCGTTACCTTTAAGAAGGGCACTACCATCTTCGGATCTCAGCAGTGTGAGGCCACATGAGCTTGGTCCGTTCAGGGTCTTTTTCTCCTCACAAAAAAAGCTCCGCATATCATGTCTCTCAGCGAACGTTTGGATTTCTTTTACTTTGTCCTTCCATGATTTGTTTTTGATTTCTCAGATCCTCCTTTGAAGCTCAGCTTTGAGCTGATGGAAAGAGCTCTGCTTCTGACTGGGTGATGGATGGTTTTGCCAGTCACAGAAAGCTTTTCTCCTCTGATCTCACTGTTGTTGTCGTTAAACCAGTCCTGATGGCAGCGAGTAGCAAGGCTGATGGATTCCTCACAAGCCTCATGGATAATCTGTTTTAGGGCTTCCCAGTCTTCTTCGACACTTGTGCTGTTGTTTCCAGGTGTGCATATGGCTAGCTTTTCACTGAGGAGTACTTGAAAGTTCTCTTGGTGCACTGAGGATTGAGATCTTTGCATGCTGTATTGCTGTCTGTGTGATTTGGGTTGCTTTCTGCGTTTTGATGCAATTCTGATGGACATGACTGACCTCACCAGGCGAAGCTCCAGCAATTGTTGGCTCCTCTCATGACATGGGTGAGTTGGACATCTCTTCGATCCTGTGTTCTTACAATGACATAGTCTAGGAGGTACCACTGTTTTGAATGGGGGGTGTTGCCAAGTTGTTTTGTTGTACTTGTTGCTTTGTCTGAAGATTGTGTTTGTGATCACAAAGTCGTGCTCTGTTCATTTGCTGAGTAGAAGGATGCCATTGGAATTGGTTTTGCCCACTCTTTCCTTCCCAATGGTGCTACTCCATACATTAGAATCTCTGCCAACTCATGCGTTAAAGTCCCCTAAGACGATTATTTTATCTGTTTTTAGAATGGATGACACAATTTTATCAAGGTCCGTGTAGAAGGATTCTTTCTGTTCTTCTTCAGCATCAAGTGTTGGTGCATATGCACTGATGATGGTGGCAAATTACTTATTGACCAATTGTATGAGGAGGATCATAAGGCGCTTGTTGATGCTGATGGGGCGCTCAGTCAGGTGGTTGACTAGAAGGGTCTTGAGTGCAAAGCTAACACTGTGTATTTGCCTGTCGCTTGCTGGTTTTCCTTTCCAGAAGAAAGTGTAGCCACCACCCTCTTCCCTCAAGTGGCCTTCATCTGCACGTCTTGTTTCGCTGAGAGCAGCGATGTCAATGTTGTACCTTGAGAGTTCTCAGGTGGCAATTGTTGTTCAGCATTTGGGTCTTTCACTTCTTGAGTCATCTAGCAGGGTACCGACATTCCAAGTTGCAAGAAACATTTTTGTTTTTCGACCGCATTGGGAGTGACCCTCTGGACAAGGTTATCCCCTTCCCTGTATGGGGTGAGCAGAGGGGTTCCTAAAAAGCCCTTCTCAGTCGTGACCGCTGCTGCTAAAAATGCCCCCCTATCCCAGTTCAGGGGCAAATGATGACCCTCTTGCTGTCACCGCCTGTGTATGGGTCTGTGACTAGGGACTCCTTGTGATCACTGTCCCCATCGCTACTCGCCCATCGCCGCAGGACTTTTATGGGTGGGGTTGGAGAGAAAGTTCTTCCTGAGAAAGAAGCCTGTGCATGAGTAGTTTAATGTGGGGAGAGTCACTGCGCACCAGCAGCCACACAAATCTTGGTGGAAGAGGCACCTGTAGTCTGGTGGCAAGGAGGTCCGAGACAACTAGAGGTTTCTCCTCTGTTGAAGCCTTCATCTGTCTTCGCAGCCATTGAGAGGTGATCCTGCTTCATCCAGCTGCTCAGCTGTTGAGGTCTTATACATAACCCAATAGAAGGCCAAAACTATAACTGGGTTCAAAAGAGAACTAGATAAGTTCATGGAGGATAGGTCCAACAATGGCTATTAGCCAGGATGGTCAGAGATGCAGCCTCATGCTGTGGCTGTCCCTCGCCTCTGACTGCTGGAAGTTGGAACTGGATGACAGGGGATGGAGTGATCATTTGATAATTCCCTTGTTCTGTTCATTCTCTCTGAAACATCTGAATTAGCCACTGTCAGAAGCAGTGTGTTCTAGATGGATCCTCGGTCTGACCCGTATGGCCATTCTTATGGTCAACATTAGCTGTTATTGACCTCATGATGCTTCTGGAGGTGGTGTCCACTGGTACTGCCATGTGAAAAATTTTTGGGGAGCTGTCTGGTCAGCTGCTGAACATTGTCGTTGGACTAAAACTTGACTAAAAGGCGGCTCTTGGTCACAATCACGCAAATGAGGCATCATTCAAATCCGGTGAGAGAGCCCGCAGGCACAATGTCCAAATGCAGGAAGTTTGGAACCCTACGGTGTTAACACCATTGCCAAAGCAACACATGAAGATGGTATCAACTTCAAAGGCTAAATTTAACGTTGCAAACTTTCTCCTCAACGTCTGGATTGTGAAGTGTGAGCAGACAGCGTCACCGGGTTGTGAAGTGCACCTTGCCGGTGGGTTTCACTGCAGCAAATGAGCAGTGCAAGTAGTGCCTGGCCACCATTCTGCAATACCGTGACTCGAGGCAGTTCACAAGGAAGCAGATTCACCCATGATCTCGCAAGTTGCTCATGCACTGCAAAGCAAATACCCAGAGTAACCAGGGTGCTTTGACTCAGATATGGCATCTGGGTGGCTAAGATATTGCTCTATTCGTGGGGTGCGTGAATTCCGTTTCAAAACTGGTGTTGGCCCAAAGAAGAAATTCGTCCCCATGCACAGAGTGGCTATGGAGCTGGGAATGGACGTGTGTCTGAGGCTGCCAAACATGCTCTCAGTGTGTGTGGCTCTACTTCAGGTTTCAGTGACGTTGGAAAAAGAGATGTCTGAAGATAGCAGCTGAGCACCCAGAGAAGTGTGTGGAGAAAGAATTTAGAGCTCTTTTTCCAATGTCTGCCCATCCCTAGCAGCAGGAGTGTGGGGGAAGGGGCGTGCCAGAATGCCTCTCACATACCCATTTGGGCACCCCAATGCCCCAGGCTCAGGGGCTATGGCATGCACTGAGTCTGCTTGTTCTCAATTCCCCACTCTGGTCTTGGGTGTGAGGCAGGAGCCTGCACTGATGGTGTCTATTCTGCACTCTCCATCCTGATCTGAGTGCTTCTGGCATTCACAAAGCATGTCCCTTCTCAGCTGTCTGGGTCTCAGTGAGGTGGCTGTGGTATGAACTGAACATGCCCACTTCCAGAAATCCCTCTTCTCTGGTCTGAGTTCATATGTCCACGGTGGGCCCATTCTCAGCACCCTTACAGTCACAGTGCTGTTTGCCTGTCATATGGGCCAAGTCTACCTGGGCTCAGCTCCCTTCTGTCTCTGCCTTGTGGCCCAGACACAATACACAGCATTGCCAACCCTAACTTTTAGACGCCTAGAAAATCATTGGAACAAGAGTGAGACCCCCAAAGCCTGAGTGAGGTGCTTAGTGTCCCTCGAGAATTAGGGGGATGGATTTGAATAGGGACCTGTTATCTGCCAAGTGAGCGCCCGAATCCCTGAGGTAAGGGGTATTCTGATGCGGGCGGCTCTTCATCCCTTGTTGAAATTTGGCCAAAGCAAGGTACAGCTGTGAGAAGCCCTCGAGCTCAGGGGATGGGGGTTTCCCTAGGATGTTGAAGACCCTGGTTCAACTCTTCCCAGCCTTTTCCTGGCCCAGCTGGTAATTAATTAAAGTGGAACACCGTCAGGAAGCTGAGCACTCCCTGCTCAGTCGCATGTAGGGTGACCAGATAGCAAGTGTAAAATATCAGGGGGAGGGAGTAAGAGGCGCCTATATAAGAAAAAAGCCCCCAAAATCGGGACATCTGGTCATCCTAGTCACACGGGGGAAAAAGAGGTAGCTGAAAAGTGGGCAGCGAAGGGGTTTAGCATTCATCTCCCCCCACCCCCTCTCCCAGCGGCAGGAGTGTGGTAGAAGGGGAGCTCCAGAATGTCTCTCACACGCCTATTTGGGCACTCACCCCCCCAGTCTCGGGGCTCTGTGGCTAGGGCATGCATTGAGACTGATTGTTCTCAACTCCCCAGCCTAGTCTTGGGGGTGAGGCGAGGGGCCTGCCCTGATGGTGTCACCCTGAGCTAAATGCTTGTGGCACTCACAAAGTATGCATGCTCTCCAGATTTTAGCACTGCGCCGGTGGTATGAATTGAGGAACCCCTCCGCTTTGGGCTCAGGGCTATATGCCTGAGTCACGCCCATTCTCAGCTTCCTTACAGTCACGGTGCTGTTTGCTGTTATAGGGCCCAAGTAGTCCCAGTTTCAGCTCCCCTGTGGCCTAGACTGACAAAAGGACCAAGGTGTGGTGAGATCAGTGTTGCTATAGCATTGGGACGACAGCAGGACCCCCTAAGCCTGAGTTAGGGCCACTAATTGGGCCAGAGAGGTTGCAAGATTCCCAGTGTAGCCCATTGTTCTGGGGACTCCCCCAGGCGGCTGGGGAGTCTGGCTCACTCCCCGCTTCCGCTTAATGAAAAGGGATTTGAGCAGTGAGCTGCTATGCCCATAGTGAGTGTCCTGACTGCTGGTGTCTAAGTTATTCTGCTGTGGGGTACCACTAGCCTTTTCTCTTAAAGCTGTTCCACTTTAATGAACTATTAATTGGGGCAGAGCAGCAAGTGAAAGTAGGAAGCCCTGTGTCGCGCCCAGGTTAGGGTTTGGTCTGGGCTGGTGAAGAACCTGGTTCAATTCTTTTCTCCGCCTGTAGAGGAGCAGGCATTTGAAGAGGGCTTTTTCCTCTTGCTGCTGTTCCACTTTAAAAAGCTATTAATTGGGCCAAAGCAGAGCGGCTCTGTCCGTAGCCCCGCCGTAGCCTGGTGGTTAGGACCCTCAGCAGGGTCAAAAGAGAGGATTTGTGCTTTTCTTTCTGCCTGATGCTGTTCCACTTTAATCAACTATTAATTGGTCCAAAAGACGAGCAGCCCAGACAAAGTCCTTTGTAGGCTGGTGGTTACAAGCCTCGTGTGGGGTGCTGGTGATGCTGGTTTGACTCGCTTGGCCTCCCGTTGAGCCGGGCTAGGAGTGGCAAGTGGCTTTCTTCTTGGCGCAGTTCCCCTTTAACGAACTATGAAATGGTCCAAATGAAAGGCAAGCTGTAAGCAGCCCTGTATAGCCTGGTGGCCAGGGCCCTTGCCTCTGGTGCTGGAGAAGCTGGTTCTAAGCTTCCCACCCTGCTGTTTGAAGCGGTCTATTTTAAGTCTTGCTGCTGTTCCACTTGGATGAACTACTACTTGGGCCAAAGCAAGGCTCGAGCGCAGCAGCCCTTGTGCAGCCTGGTGGTTAGGGTACGTGCCGTGGGTGCTGGCTCAGACCCTCCCTTGGATTGGGAAGGGGTTTGGGCAGCAACCGCCTCCCCTCTTGAAGCCGTTCCACTTTAATTAATTTTAAATGATGCAAGTCAAAGGTGCCTTGTAAGAAGCCTGCTATAGCCTGGTGGTTTGGGTGCCTGTGGTGTTAGAGACCCTGGTTCAAATCCTGATCCTGCTTCCTGCAGAGAAGGGGTTTGAGCCGTGACCATCTTTCCTCTTGGAGCTGTCTCCATTTTAATTAACTATGAACTGGGCCGGGCCAGGGTCTAGGGTCACTCTATAGTCCAGTGGTTAAGTTGCTTGCTTAGGAGGTGAAGGATTCTGGTTCAAATCCTTCTTCTGACTATTTAAAAGGATTTGGAGAAGGCTGTCCCACCTCCCAGGAGAGAAGTGGGAGGTTCCTGTTTAGGTCCCCTTTCGCTTGCGGAAGGCCCTTGTCTTTCTGGAAACAGAAGGGGGTTTGAACAGAGATCGCTCACTTCACAAGAGTGGTGGGTGGGGGCAAGGGCAGGAGGGGTGGGGGGTGGGGGGTGGGCCTGGGAGGCGGGAGGGGTGGTGGCTGGGGGGCCAGGTGCGGGGTGGGGCTGGGAGGTGTAAGCAGGAGGCGGGTGGTCTCCTGGGAGGTGGGAGAGCCTTGGCACAACCCCTTGCAGAGGAGGGGTTGGGCCTGGGGTCTCCCACAGCCTGGGCGGGTAGCCTAGCCGCGGGGGACAAAAGAGTGACTTGCTTTTTTAAGGCCGTGCCCCGCAACAAATATTTAAGTAAAAGGCCCCAGGGGCAGCCAATACAGGTTGCAAACCCCTTTCCCATGGCAGGGATTGAACCAGGGCCCTCAGCATCCCAGGGGAGTGCCTAAACCTCTACACCAGAGAAGGCATCTCTTTAGAAGAGCTTGCTTTGGAGAAATTCATAGTTCATTAAAGTGGAAGCAGCTCCAAGAGGAAAGGTTGAGGGCAGTCCCACCTCAAAGGCCTGTCCCTCCCCAGGCAGAGGGAGGAACTGAACTAGGAACAGTGGCATCCCAGGAACCAACGCTAACCTCTGTGCTACAGAGAGCTCCTTGGTGTTAAGCCTTGGTTTGGCCCAATTCATAGTTAATTAAAGTGGAACAGCGGCAAGAGGAAAGGAGCTCCCACTTCAAAGGCCTGTCCCAGCCTAGGCAGAGGGAAGAGTTGAACCAGGGTCTTCAACATCCTAGGGAAACCCCCATCCCTTAAGCTAGAAGGCTTCTCATAGCTGCACCTAGCTTTGGCTCAGTTAATGGTTAATTAAAGTGGAACAGCTTCAAGAGGAAAGACCAAATGGGAGGCCCATGTCAAAATACCTTATAGCTCAGCCATTGGGACCACCACTTGAGAGGTAGGTGGCTGCTGTACAAATTCCTTTTCATCAAGCAGCAGGGGCTTTGAATCAGACACTCCCCCAGAGTACCCAAACCACTGGACGATAGCGTTATTCTCAGGCCGTCTGTGGCCCAGTTAAGAGTTAATTAAAGTGGAACTGTTTCAACAAGAGATGATGAGCAGCCCCACATCAAAATATCCTTAGCTCAGGGCACTCACTTGAGAGACGGCAGATCCCTATTCATCTCCCTTCTTATAGGATGTTTGTGTCTGTAGGGATTAAACCATCATGTACTACAGCCCACGTGAGGCCCCTAACCACTGGGGCTAAAGGTTATGAGGGAAAGCTCGTTCCCCGCTCATCTGGGAGGCAGCAGATCCCTGTTCCCAATCCCCTCTGTGCATTGGGTAGAGGGAGGAAACTGCCTCAGGTTCTCCCCTATCCTGGGTGCGCACCTCAACCTAACTGCTACGAGGGAGGCTGTCTCCCGGCTTGTGTGGAGTTCGGCAGATGCTGAGCGTGCCTCCCAGCTCCAGTCCTGCAGGGACAACAGGCAGGGCGATATCTGTTGGCCCCTGGTTTGAGAATTGGGCTGGGGCTCAGGCATGATATGGGCAGCTGGTGCCCAGAGTATGGCAGCAGGGTATGTGCTCAGAGGCAGACACATACACACGGAGGGAACTTTTAGAGCAAAAACCAAGCACCAAGTGAATTGAGGTGCATCCAGGGTCAGGCGGCAGCCGCGCAGGGGTTTTGTTGATCACAACGGTGCCGAAACCTAGGATTTAGGCTCCACCTGCCCTTTGTGGATCTGGCTCTGTGTGCCTATACTGTAGACTGTGTGTGTCCACTCTTGGCTGCCTTGAATGCTGGGTTGTGTGTCTGTGGCATGAACTGAGCTCACTCACTCAGTTAATTCCCCCGCTCAGCACTGCATGCCTGCTGCCTCAGTGCTCTCTGTATCTCTAACTAAAATGCTGCTGGAGCTCTCACGGTCAAGGGGAAGGGGAGGCTCTATTCACCAACTGACCCCAAAACCATACTCGGACAGTATTCTGGGTCTGCATCTAGCATACCAATTCTCAAGCCAATCTGGTTCTGCATTCGCATTTTAGAGCACTTTAAAATTAAGCACAGGTCATTTGCTGGGAGGAGAAGGGAGCTGTATCTCAGGAGTCCTCTGTCCATGACCCCAAATTGCACCACCAATGATACCCAAGTCCAGGCTTTGTGCTTCTCTGACACCAGTTTGCATTCCAGGTCTTGCTCAGAGCAGCACCACGTTGCAGACCCAAAGTAAAAGTCAACTAATGCTGGGCTTATTGGGTTTTGGAGCTGTGTGTTGGTCAGCTCAGGGGAAGGCAAGTTGGATACATACGAGGTGAACTCTGCTCTAGCTTTGTGCAAAAGAAAAGTTATTTCATCCCGTGCCAAGAAAAAGCACAACATATCAGCTGTGCTGTGTCAATAACCTAACTGCATATTGTCATTTATAAGCCTGCTCCCATTACATACAGTCTGAACAGCTTTGAGGGCAAAGAGCAGAAACTCTCAGGCGTGGTCACCCTTCAGAGATGATCTGACAGGCTAGGAGGTAGCTGTGTCTCTGCCCCATTGATAGCTTTATAAATTAGGACCATTACTTTGAATTCATGGAATGGACAGAACTGACCAAATTAGAGAATTAACAAGCAACAGCTGAAGCAAGTAATCCTCGCTCCATATCGCTAGCAAAATTTGAAGGTGGGTAACTGCCGTCCAAGCCCACTGCAGCTTTTTCAGAGTCAGCAGCCTATGGATCACTAGTACCTAAGCAGCAAGCATCTCTGAATAACGTGCACTACGAGTTGTTTGCTAAGAACAAAATGAATGAGAAACTGCCACCAAGAATAGCCTCCGTCAGGCAGCACCTGAAAGGTGCAAATTATCAGTCATACAGATGGAATCATGCAACAGTTCAGTTTCTTCAAGTGTCCTCCGTCAACTAGGGATGCGTGATAGCTAGCACAGGACATCTTGTTCCTACAGTGACGGTGCTGGCACCTGCTCCTGCAGCCATCCTCCCGTTTCTGCAGTGTAGCAGTGAGAGCACCTGTGCAAGAAGGAGATATAAATACGCAAGGAAGGGCTTCCATGCACGCAACTGTGACAGTGACGAGTGTAGCAAGCGCATGTTGAATACGTCAGACGGATTCTGAGGGGGACTGGAAACGTTTCAACGATCTGCAAATTACTGACTATTTTTGTGAGTAAATATAGCTCAAAGTGGTGTTGCATTAGACATTCAGTAGCTCATAATTATAGGTAGGGGTTACATAAAAGTACATAGTTATGCATAGTTATAGCTATGCATCCGATGAAGTGAGCTGTAGCTCACGAAAGCTCATGCTCAAATAAACTGGTTAGTCTCTAAGGTGCCACAAGTACTCCTTTTATAGTTATATTTTGTTGTTCACATGATATATTCATACAAGACATTCTACTAAGAGTCACTGCTGTTATAGAAGTAGTTTACACGTATTGTCATTGTATTCAGAGGTAGTAAGAAGATAATTACAGTTGTACCATGAGTGCTTTAGACTTAAATCTCTCATCAAGCGGAAAACATCAAAAATGTTTTATAATTAGGTGGGTAAGGGTCTTTTTATCTGCATAACTTTCTAAAAATAGCAGAGAGCAAAACTTCTCTCAAAGCAGTTCATACTATAAATAATGGCAAGATGCCGTGTGACGACAGATTTTTGCTTTAACCAATTGCAAAAAGTACAGGAAAACGCTTAAAATATATCACCTGGGGCGAAATAGTTCCCAAAGTTTCCAAACCAGCACTATTTTGAGTACATAGGTGCATTATCAATTGTGTTTAGAAGCTTTCTGCCAATTTTGGTCAAAATTAAACGATGTTTCTATGAGTTATGGCCCTTTTTGGGATTTTATGATTTTTTCAGACTGGATGCCCGCTACTGCGTAAATGTTATGTGATACAGAAAAGCTGCATCACTCGCTGAATTTACAGCCACCCTGCTGCTGATCCCCAGATATGTGCCTAACATGTCATAGCAATGGTATTTTTCTAGCTGATCGGTTACCCTTTAGTGCCCCAAATGGATCCTGGCTGGTAGAATACATACCAATCTCCCCAATATGGAGCAGACCAGTTTCAGACTCGTTTTTGCCTCTTCCACGTCTGACTGCTTAAAACCCCTGCTCCAATAACCTTTCCGTAAGTGGATTCCATTTCCTCAACCCGCCCCTGGTTCTGCAGCTCCTGTCCTTGATACCTAAGCAAAGTCAAAACCCCAAGGCAGCGGTTTTGAAAGTCTCTTTCTCACTGTCTCTTTTTTAAGCACAGTTTCCCAGGAAATATAAAAATGGCTTAACACCTGCTGTGGGGTTTGGCTTTCATGAGGACCTGAAAGAATGTAGCTCTGGTATATGGTGCAGCTGGGGGAATGCAGCTCCCTGTTTCTGAAGAAAGAAGTTCCGGGGGGGGGGGGGGGGGGGCGGGGTTTGGGGGAAATAATTCAGATTTTTCACTGGGGGTGGGGGGAAAGGAGCTGAGAAAAATTGTTCACATTTGACAAATCTTTCTAATTAGGGCTAATTATGTTGTCAGATTCCTAATTGGGATTCCGGCACTTTTTCAAGCTTGTAGGGTAATTACAGGCACAAAATTCTATTAAGATGGAAATTTGGGAGAAATACCTTATCATAACATTTAGGTTTTGCCATCTGTGCAGACAGGCCATGGCTAGGATGGAAAGATCTTCTTGAGATCTGGCTGCAAATCAGCATCTCTCTTTGGAACTGTTTGTACCAACGGAGATTCTGGCCGACATTGCTGGGGGAAGATGGGGGAGCTAGAGGTAGAAGGATTGGGGGTCTGGCCTATTTGTAGGTGTGAGGGGGTGAGGGGATTTTAGCATAGGAACCTGTGCCGGGGGGAGCACTGCAAGTGCACTCGGACACTGGGAATATGAATTCTAGCATTACTTCCCACGGTATGAGGATGTGAATTCGTAACTAGGGTGTGAATTCAGAACTATCTTTCTATGTATGTCCCTGTCTGGGCACGGCACCAGCGTCAGATCTGAACCCACAATTTCTAACTAGAAAGAACAATGACAATCACTCTATCTTTTTTCGCAGCACGGAGAAGAGAAAGCATGTGATTAGTTTTGAGAGGCCTGATTCCCATTTAAAAAAATGAAGTGTTTAAAAAAAAAAAAAGGCCTTAAGCTGGATGTCAACTACGCTCACTTTAAGTCCCATCTGTACTGGCGTCAAAGGGACTGAGTGTGGATGAGAATTCGGCGGTAGGAGTTTTGTTTGCTGTTTGTTTGTTTGTCTGTGTGTGATTCGTTTTATATGCATGAGTAGGTGAATTGTGTGTTGTGATACAGCATGGCCAGAGGGCAGCAGGAGAGGGTTTGAAGGGAGCCTTATTCCCTGTAGAGGGAAGAAAGTTTGCTGTAGATTAATTAAAGCACCTGAAGCCAGTCACCTGATAAAACCCTCCTGCTTCAATCAGACAAGGGAAGGAGTTGAAGCAGAGTGGATTGGTGCTGGAGCAGAGAGCAGTTTGGAGGGAAGCAGAGGAGAGTCTGGAGAAGTGCTGTGGGGCACTAAGACGACCAAGACCCTAGGTAAAGGGACATCTGGTTTGTGCAGAGGGAGGGCAGGAAGCCCCACAAGCTGAAGGGCAGGAGAGGGAAGTAGCTCAGCGGAAGGAACCACTAGTTCAAACGGTTTACCGCTATCCTTAGGGCCCTGGGCTGGGACCTGGAGTAGAGGGCGGGCCCGGGTCCCTCCCTCTCCACTCCCCTCTTCTAGGACACTAGTGGGGCAGTTAATACCCCAGTTCAAGGGCAAGAAATGGTGCCCTGAACCCTCCGCAAGAAGAGAAAGTGCGAGACCCATCAAGGTAGTGCCGGCAATTTGCCACAGCATATAGGAGCAGGAGTGGGGGTGAAGAACTTACTGAGGGTCCGTCTTCAGTGCTTGAGTTAACTTGGGTGATCGGTCCCCGGGTTCGCTTAGCCTGGGTGTGAGCAGCCACACTGCAAAGCCCCTCTGGAGTAACTGCGTCCGCACCGGTGCTGTCTCCCCCTTGTGTATCGCTAGGACTTCTGGGGGCACATCCCATGGTTCTGTGTGTTGCAATAAGTTGAGCTTTTCTAGGATTCTTTGCGAGTGACCCTCTCTGTCCTTCTGGGGTGAACTGTGGGAACTGGGAAGACACTGGAGGACTGTCAGCACTCAAGTGACTGAGCCTGCACCCACACTGGATAGCGGGCAGGTTACCAGCCCAAGTCCAGCTGGCACATGAGCTTTAACCCACACCCCCAGCCAGGTCAGCTACACGGCTTTACACCAGTTGAGGGTCTGGCATATGTGTGGATGCCACAATATTACACCTGGTGCATGATTCTCCTTGTGTAAATCAAAAGCATCTGCACTGAAGTCAGGGGAGGTTTGCCAGGAGAAAAGTGGCATGCGAGCCAGCAGACTCCGTCCCTTGGAGTCTGGAAGCAGGCCCCCTAGCACTAGCGCACAGGAGACGAAGATCAATTCCCTCGTCCTTTCCTGCACGTAGTTCCTTCCCCTGTATCGCTCCCTCTCCCTGTGTCTCGTGACTCCAGTCTTGGCACCAGCATTTGGTGAGTGGACCCAGCAGGAAGAGAGGGAGGAAAATCAATGCCAGCAGCTTGGTGGATGTGTTATTGCTCCATCCCTCTCCTTGCCCTCACCTGGGCACACAGACAAAGCCTGCAGCATTACGTGGCGCCAGGGAGCTGTTTGTTTTCCTGCATAGAACTATCTGCAGGGTATCTCCATTCATAGCCTCTCATGCCAGCAGAGCCTGCAGCTAAGAGACAACTCCTGGGGCAGAGCGGGACCATATTTCCCCATCAGTGCCCATCCCTGGGTGGCTGGAGGCTTTGAACCTATGATCTTCAGCATGAGCCTCCACTACCTGAGCTAAAAGAATAACTCCTTTCACAGGTAACAATAGTAGACTCGTATCTGGATCAGCCACTAGAGGGGGACATAGACCCATACTGTCTTGGATCCTAAGTCATTTAACCACCCACCTAGTTTTTAAGCACATGGGCATAGATCCTCAAAGGGTATTCAGGCACCTAACTCCCATTGACTGCAATAGAAAATCTCCCATGATTAAATATCTTCCTGAATCCATCCTTCGTGCAGGTTACACTGGAATTTGAACCAGGAGTACAAGAGAAACTGTGTACTGCCCCGCTCTTACTTAGCCTGCTAAGCCCCTCCCTTCCAGTTCTTGAGCCATCCCTCCCCATCAAGGGAGGACAAAGATGGCTGAGACAATTAAGGTGCTGTGAAGCAGGGTCCCTCTAAGCCATGCCTGTAACTTGGGGTTCCCCAGCATGCCAGCTGATAGAGATTTTGCTAATGAAACTGGCCTGGGGTAATTATTTTAATCTGGGTGATTGGGATGAAAAGCGGCTCTTTCTGTGACTGCAAATTTATATTAACACAAAAAAAAAAAAAAAAAGACCCACCCCCCCCATAAGAGTCTTGCTTTCTTTGATCTTTTGTGTGAGGCCTCTTATCGGCAGGCGAGTAGGTTTACACAGTGGAAGATAGGGGAATAATACTCACTGAGATAAGCCGCAGCCCTGGCTCTCCTTTGTGTAGCAAATTTGATAGCACTGGGAAAATATTTACTGGGAGACTTTGGGAAGGAATTAGTCCCCAATGCAGCAGAGGAAAAATAACTGCCTTGAATTATAATTAAAGGGCAGCGGGTTCCGTTTCTGCCTCCCTCTGTCTGTCTTAGTTCCCCTCCGCTTGTCTGGTTTGCTCTCGGCTTCTTGCTGTTAATTTGGAGAAAAGGTTTGCTGGGGTTAGTCCCCATTGGGACTAGAAATGGCCCATCCTTTCCTGGATGCTCTAGCTGACCCTGTCCAAAGTTTGCAGCACACAGACCATTACATTGATCTAGTTTTGTTCGGACTATGGCACCGATGCAGATACACAATGGGACCCATTAAGAATCCCTTCTGAGGGGCAACTCTTCAGCAGAGGGCAGGGAAGGTGCAGCGGGGCAGTTCTGGGTAAGGCTAAGCACAGCTTGTAGTGTGTTTAACGCAGCGTATTTCGTTTCACGATCACAGACATTAATGAGTTAAGCCTTGGGGGCTCCCGGTGAGGTGCGGGAGGAGGGTGAGCCCCACAGTACAAACAGGGAAACTGCGTCACAAACTTTCTGGCCACTGTTTCCAAAAGTGGCCTCTGATTCTGGGTGCCCAACCCAGGACACCTTGGCCCAGATCCTCAATGGTATTGAGGGGTCTAATGCCCAGGATCGGGGCTGTGGGGCCTGATTTTCAGGGGGGCTCAGCACCCATAACAAGGCTCAGCACCCCAGAAAGGCCATCCCATGGTATAAGCATCTTAGACACCAAAAATCAGAAGCTATTTTTGAAAATGTTGACCTGAGTGTAAGTGTCAGTCTAGTGCCTTACTCACAAAAAAACAGTCTTCCTCCCTTACTTACACCCATCCCAAAACCATGGTGACAGGGTATAAGAAATAGATCATTAACTACGTCCATCAGCAGCTACATAATTCACACCACAGCCGTCTCATATTTGATGCTTTCAGTTCACTCCAAGGCAACAGCCCTTCAGTTCTGCCAGGTGTACCATTTGCTTTGAACAAAGGCAAGACCCCAAAATGAATACCAACTAATGCCACCTGGATTTGTGCTGAAAACAAAGCAGTCCCCGGTTTATTCAAAAGCAGGAATGGGTCTAAACCTTTTCAACAAACAGTCTGGGGTTGGGCTTGTTTTTTAAATGAAACATGGCTTGTCAATCTAAACAACATTTCCACTTGTTTTTCAACCAAGCAAATGCCAGAAACAAACAAACAAACAAACCACCCTTTCCCCTCAAAAATACCCAACAAACCAACCAACCAACATCAACCCATTTTCTGCTTTTCTAAAACATTTTTGCAGGAAACTTAGAAAACAGCCCAACTCTTTTTCTGAAGTTTCTACCAAAAAATAACCAACAACCAACCAACCAAAACCACTTTAGCCAAGTCCTGCTTGCAAACCTTGCTAGTCTTCCGAGTTATGAAGCTAGAGGCAGGGTTTGGGAGCCTCTCTATATTGACCCAAGGACAGCATGTATGCAACAAAGTTCCTTGATTTTTATACTTTACCTAATGGCACATAATCCACAGCCTACTTCTAGGTGCAGCATGCAACTCTGCTCCCCGGGAGCCCTCCAAGATGACCTTTGAACTTTGCAGCTACCCATCTCCCAGCCTAGACACACCTTTATAGACAACAATAGCAGTTACTACACAGAGGGGGCCAGTGATCTGCAGTTTTCCATAATCACAGGGAAAGGGATTAGACAAGGGAGTTAACAGAGCCCAACCATGAAGACTGGTCCCCATATTTGGTGTGGTGCCAGGGAGATGGTAATGAAGCTCCCTGATGCAACCTGTGAAACTGACGAGTCTGTTTTCACCATCAGAGCAGAGTGCCAAAAACGCAGTAACAGTGGAAAAGCAGAAAAGGAAACTGGAGTGTCTCAACTCCTTTCTGCATTAACAACACACAGTCCTATTTATGGGACAGGAGTCAGTGGATACTGCCCCCTGCCATGTGTCATGCAGTATTAACCTTTTGTATCCTTCAGAGCAGCTCTGGAGCCTCTCTAATTTACACTGGCTGTAGTAGCTCCCACTGCCGCTTGACCCATATCAGGGATCTGGGGTCAGGAAATCAACACCCCCCCCCCCCTTACCAGGAGGCTGCATGGCCTCCCAGGTAGAACACTGGACTGAGCGTCCAGAGATCTGGGTTCGATGCCTAGCTCTGGCGGGCTGGATGATCTTACGTGTCATTTTCCCTCTCCCACCCGTGCCTCAGTGTCCCCATCTATAAAACGGGTATAATGATCCTAATGTCTTTTGGAAAGCACTTTGTACTCTAGTGCTGAAAAGTGTTAGATAAGCGCTAGTTGTTATTAGTATTATTACCAGCACCTTGATGGTAATTAGACACCTGGGGAATGATGCTACAGGTGAAATCCTTAGCTGCTGTAAATGGATATTGCCCCATGGACTTCAGCGCAATCTGTGGAGCTAAGCTGATTTACACCAGATGAGGTTTCCAGAGAGCCTGATTCAGCCCCCTCTGACCTCACTAGGGATTGGACTAGGTCCTGTATCACCCCACCCAACGTGGGTTCCTGCTGTCCAGCAGCTCCACCTGGAGAAGTGGAGCAAGAGCCTCAAGCCTGCAAGTGAGAGGAATGGTGGGGGAGGTGAGAAAAGGGGGATGCAAAGGATTTTGGGCGGAGAGGCAAAACATGAAGGATTTCTGCTGTCTCCTCTGCAACGAGTTTGCCAGAGGGACAAGGAGGGGGACTCTTACAGGTGCCAGAAGAAATTTCCAGACAGCTCTTTCAGCAGCCCCAGCCGTCCCTCTGGCTTCTTGGCAAGGACATGGCTTCGTCTTAAAGACAACCCTGAGTCATTGAGGCCGGGACAGGGGGGACAGTCACCTGGCAAAGACCCCTCCATCCATGGCCAGGTAATCAGTTTCCTATTAATCAGGCTTTTTTATTATTATTATTATTGTTATTATTATTAAACATCGCTCTTCTCCCAAATCATCTCACAGCCGCAGCGAGGTCCCCAGTAATAGCTCCATAAATTTCAGCCATAAAAAGTAATGGAGGGAGACAAATGAGATAATTAGGAATAAATCTTGGCGAGGTCTCTATTCATCAACATCCCCCAGAACCGGCCAATATTCCAAATCATTAGCAAATCCTGTAATTAACAAAGAGCCCAGGCTTCCAACGTTAATAAAGCTCTCTCGCCTCTATATTATCAGGTAGCGGCTGACGAATCAGCCCCGTTAATATTATGGCCTTTGTTAAAGAGCCTCTCTCTCTCTGCTTTTTTTTTTTTTTTAAAGCTAAAAAACCCGTGTCAATTTTTCCCCTCTTCTGCTAAATTTTAATTAGATTTTGCATGTGCATCTGTAGAGGGCGAGTAAGGGGACAAAGGGACAAGGGTTTTTCCTTTTATGTTCCGGGATGCTGGCGAAAGAAGAATTTTGACAGATGGTTCCCTCCTCCCCCTTTTCTCTTCTGCTTTTATTTAGCAGTATGTACCTCCACTGAGGATGCCCTTTGGATCAGAGATTGGGACTCCTCATGGAACATACCTCAAAAGCCAGATCTTTTTTTTCAAACCCCACATTCGGGGCTGGATTTCCCCGGCTGCTGAGTACGATGGGTGCTGAGTGCTTCTGAAAATCTGTCCATAAGAGTTCTAATGGGAGCAGTTGAGTGCTCAGCACTTCTGCAACTCCAGATCCATGCATCTGCAGAAGGAGTGAACCCCTCAAAACACACACTGCCTGCTTGTCCAGATCCCAGGGAACAGCACAAAGCGGAAGATACTTGCTGAAGAGTTTAGAATTTCATAAGCTCCTAAGTCTCTAGCTAGGACTCCAGATTCTCCATTGCCTAGTACCTTGGATCCCATTCTGAACGGTCCAGTTCAGCGGGCACAGCCCAGGGCGTGGGAGGGAGAAAGGTGACTTTATGGCATCTTTGTGCCTCCTAAATTCTGGGCTCAGTTGAAGGTCTGTCCATTCCCCTGGCATAAGTTAGAGCAGCCCTGTGGCCCCTCTAATTTATGCTGGCTGTCGTGGCTCGCAGTGCTGCCCAGAATAGTCAAAACACTCTGTCCCATCTCTGTCATACTGAGGCAGCTGCCTGTGTCCCTTCTCCCTTGGCAATAGTGTTAGATAGGAATTGCCACATCAGAAACAACCATTGGATCATCTAGTCTGACCTATCACAGGCCATTTAACCAGGGCTTTGGAGCTGTGCTCCGGGCTCCACTCCAGCTCCAGGCAAAAACCTGCAGCTCCACTGCTCCAGAGCTGCTCCACGCTCCAGCTCCGTGCTCCAGCTCCAAAGCCCTGCATTTAACGTTCAGAGGAAGTTGCCAGAGACCTATTTATGAACAATTGTGGAATAACCTGCCTGTAAAAAAAGTATCTTTCTAACCTCAAAGCAGTTAGTGCTTGGCTTTTGCCCTGAAGCATGAAGGTTTACGCCCCTTATACATGTTTGTTTTATTTTATAATACTCTGAATTACAATTAGACCGTGGAACTCATTGCTTCAGGACGTCGTAGATGCCAATAATTTACCAAGATTCAAAGCGGGATTGGATGTTTATATGAATCGCAAGAGTATCCAGAGTTATCATAGTTACTGTTAATAGAGTTTTGGAAGAGAGGAAAAAACCTCATGCTCTAAGGCTTAAGGCTGTCCGGGATTAGGATGGGGCCTTTGTCAGAGGCAGATTATTCTACACCTGGCTACTTTGGGGTTTCTTGCGCTGTCCACTGAAGCATCTGGCGTTGGCCACTGTTGGAGTCAGGACAAGGGATTGATGGCCCTCAGGTCTGATCTGGGAAGGCAATTCCATGTTCTCTATGAATATTCTTATTACCCAGCTCCAATCTAAATTCTGCGAAGCACTTGCCCTTGATGATATCACGGGGCAGAGAGTCCCACAGGTTGTGTGCATTTTGTGTGTGTTTTAAAGCATCAGTTTTGATCAGTTTTCTACATCATGTCTGTCAGTTTCATTGGATGCCCCTTTGTCCTTATATTATGAGGAAAGATAAATGGGAAGGCACAAAACCCCAAGATAGACCACTCTTATTCCAGCTGTCATAGTTGTCATGGTCACCGATAGGATAGAAGTGCTCATGTTTAGGGCCAGATCCTCAGCTGGTAATAAACTGATGGAGCTATGCTGATTTACACCTGCTGAGGATGTGGCCTTCCCTTGTCTCCAAGCACGGAGATGGTTTCCACAACAATTTTGTGTCAGATTGTCACCGTACCAAAGTGAAGTTTCAGCCGCTCTCTTCCTGGAGTTTGGTCATTAGCTGCTTGTGAAAGTCAAGTACAGGATGATGAGATTTCTGCTGCCAGATGCCTCTTAATGTTGCATGCAAGGTGGTAAACGTTCTGAAACAGCGATTGGGAAAGGTGAGCGCGAAGTCGCGTAACAATTCATTGGGGGGTTATTTTTTTTTGAGAGAGAGAGAGAGAGAGAGCGCGCGCATCTTCCACTTGGGGTTTTCTGTCTTCTATTTTGCACGGTTCCCAGGCAAGAGTCAACCAACATTCACTGCATTGCGCGATCACTAAAACCCATCCTGAAGGAAAGGGAATTGAAAAGTCAAGCTGGCTTGCCTCAGCAGGATAGGTTTGCTGCAGGGGACTGGGAGTCAGGACTCCTGGGTTCCATTTCCACCTCTGCCCCTCTGTATCGGTGCGACCTCGGGAAAGTCAGTCAACCTCTCTGTGTCACAGTTGCCCATCTGTAAAGTGGGGGTAATCATGCTTTACACCCCTATCTAGCATGAACTGACCTCTGTGGATGAAAAATAGTGGGGCACTTGCCTGGGACTCAGGAGATCTGAGTTCAGTTCCTACCTCACCCAGAGTTCCAATGGGACCCTGGGCAAATTGCCTAGGACAGACTTTTTAGGAGGACTCGGCTCCCACACAGCCACCTAAATAAGCGGCTGAGTTTCCAGGAGAGCTCAGCATGTTGGATGCGAGGCGCTCGACAAACACAGGAATTGCCTGCCCCTGGAATGATGTCACCTCTGGGGTGGAACGTAGAATAGCAGCTGTGTGCCGTGCACAGCTCCTCTGCACAGCGGTTTGGGAGAGTGATGTCAAGGAGAATGCTGTGGAGAATTGACTGAGCCTGAATGTAATCATTCGAACTGGAATCTGGCCAGAAGACCAAAGCAAGAAAATCTCAGCTCTCATGGAAAGTACCCTGGGATCAAACAAATTCAACAAAACAGCCCATGGGCCAGGATCGAAAGAAGCACCCCAGGGATTGCTCTTCATCTCGCCCGTGCACAAAAGATTTAGGGGCAGAGCAGAGATTTGTCTGGCTCTTTAAGGAAATTAATTGTGACTGGATCCCCTCCCACCATCCCCGCCAGGGCTCCTAGAAAACAAATATCTGCTGTGTGAAACAACAGCTGGAGGAACCAGAAAACAGGGAAGAACAAAACCCCCGTGCAGAGTGAAATCTATCGAAGCTGCTCATTAAAGCTGGGGGAGAGGGTTGCATGTTTGGGAGGGAAGATCTGAAGCCATGGCAAGAAGATGCTACTGCTGAATGACAGACATGAACTGGCGTTTAAGGATACGTGCGCAGAGCAGGAAGATGCTGTGGCTGCACAGATAGCAAACAGGGGGAAAGGCTTTAACGTGAGTGTGGACCCTCCACCTGGTCCTACGGAGAATTTCATTTTCATCCAGTATTCTGAACGGGCTGAGAGCCCACTGCTGGACTTCTTTCTGCCTTCTCAAGTCGCAAGTCTGGATGAGACCTAATTCTTTTCCATCGTATACTCCTTGGGACACGGACTTTGGAGTGCAGGTGTGCCCAGCACCTGGCACAATGGGACCCTGATGGGAGCCTCAAGGTGCTACCACTACAGAAAGCCTAACCAACAGTAATAATAGTCCGATGAGAGCAGAAATGCCCCCACAGCACCTCCTCTGGGAGTTGCACATAACAGAAACTTTCCAGTGAGGTTCACAGATGCTCATTTTCAGTATGGAGCGGTGGCCTGCGGAGACATCTCCCAGCATACACTGCTCTGCTTCAATCCAAGCAGCCAGCAGAAGATCCATGTCAGGCATTACACACTGGACCTGTAGCTTCCATGGGTGGCATCCCCTCGTTAAAGACAGGAGCTGTTGCAGTCTATGACTCAGCTCCTAACTGGTGTAAATTTGTCATCACTCCTTTGGAGTCATTCGAACCTGGCTGTTTCACATGAGTAGAGGAATTCCATTAATGCAATCTAAGGGCAACCCCTTTGGCTGCTGGTAAGTTGCCAGTGCAACCCCATTGGCTGGACAATCTCTGGACACCCCTGGTATATGTGGACTTTTCAGGAACTTCTGAGTCTCATAGGTTTGCTGGTGCTCAGGCCATAATGATCTGAGATACCAGGAGGAGGGACTGGGATTCAAATTGGGGCCGTGCAGCTCCAAACTCTCAGTGTCCCTTCATCAGGGATCGGAAGTCAGGCATCCCGGGTTCTTGCTCAGGTCACTTGTTCAGCGAGTTGAAGGTAAAACTTCCCTAACTCAACCTGTGCTGGACTGAAACATGCCTGTGACCCATGAACAGCCTGGACAGCCACAAGAGAGCTGAGCAGCAGAGACGGGAACCAAGCTGCAAAGTTCAAATGTCCAACACCCCAAAAATCAGGGCCACTCAGATCCAGGATTTTTACAAAAATGGGGGCCATCTGCAAGATCTGGGTCCAGATTTTCGACCTGAGGTTTTGATTTGGGCTCAGCTACGCCAAAGAGGCACAGAACGTCATCGGGTTTGATCAGCGCCTCCCTCTACATGAGGGGACTTATTCCATGGTCAAAAGGCCATAACACATCACTCCCCAGAATCGGAATGGACCTGTAGAATATCCATCTCAGACGCAGCCCTTGTCTCTTCCATGTCTCGCTTGCTCTCCTCCTCCTGACATGGTAGAACTCAGGGAGTCTAAATCCATTGGTTACTCTGTCTCCGACACCTCTTCTAATCATTGTTGTAATGATTCTTTTCCCGGGGAGACGTCTCTGTGCTTCCAGAGTAGACATCACTTCAGATCAAATTCCATAAACTCTCCCTACCATGACTGGCTGAAGTCCCTGGGCGCTGTGGATGCTCAGCACCTCTGAAGTTCTCACTTGCTCCCACTGTCCTGATTTTACACCCCTCCTCCACACACCCTTAAATATATTGACCGAGAAGAAGATCACACAGCAGCAGCATTGCTCTGTTGGCCGGGAAATTGTCCCCGCTAATATAGAACTCTTGGAAAAATTTGGACCTGCCTGGTCCTCTAGTCCAGTGCTACTCAAAGTGGTGGTCTGCGGAGTGGTGCCGGTCCACGAGCCATCGGCTGCCAGTCTGCGCGCACACTGGGGGAAAAAAAATTGCCAGTCCCCCACATCCGATAGCTTGAGAAGCACTGCTCTAGTCCATCCCATAGAGGTCAGTGTCGTTTGTTCCCTATAGAATGTTCTACAGGGCTTTGTGCAGCCTGGTTTGAAATGACCCAAGCTATGAGGCTCCCAGAAGAAAAACTGCACACCTTAGTAACTGCGGTTTATTGAGATGCCAAGGATTGTGTACAATGGGTCAGATCCTCCACTCCCTAGCTATACCCTTTTACACTAGCTGAAGTTCTGGCCCAAAATCCAAGCACAGTTGCACCACTGATGCATAGAGAGGGATGGGTACAGATTGCCGTGATGCCTTCAGAGCTACAGGCTGAGCACATTGCTGGTGACCGAATATCCCTTTTAAAATGCAAGGGTCAGTCGTTCACATGACAAACTGAGAAAGAGATTGAGTTCATGATCAGCAGCAACCCAGGTCACCTTTTAAAGGCTGGAGGGCTGGAGAGATGCTCTGACCCACATGGCCGTATATGAAAGCACAACACAGACTGCAGGAGAGAGATGATTATTTGAGAACATCTGGAAGCCATTTCTGAAGTATATTCACTGCCATAGCGATGTACAGAACTAGTGTAGCAGCTAGATCGGTTTTGTAAGAGGGCCCACTGCGTTCGCTAGGCACGCCATAAAGTTAAGGACTGGACTTAGGCACCGAAATACCTGAAAGGGCATAGGGCTAAGTCTCTTTTGAAAATGGGTCTTAGATGCTTTTGAAAATGTTGCCATTCGTCTCATTGCATGAGGCCCCACTGTCAAAAAATTAACAACAAATGGAAGTTATATGGACGCATCCCAACCAGCTGAAGGAGATGTCTTGCACTCTTGAAACCACTAGTCTCTCCTTTCCATGGGGAATTTTTAACAGGGAGGGTAATTAACCATTGGAACAATTTACCAAGTGTCATGGGGGATTCTCCAGCACTGGCCATTTTAAAATCAAGAAAGGGTGTTTTTCTAAAAAATCTGCTCTAGGAATTATTCTGGGACAGTTCTCTAGCTTGGGCTGCGCAGGAGCTCAGACTAGATGATCATAAGGGTCCCTTCTGGCTTTGGAATCTATGCATCCACCCCTAGGGTGAAACATTTTTCAATCCCACTCCGTCAAGAGAAGAAACAAACAAACAGCAAAATGAATAAACGCGGTGCCTGGCAACTGGAAGCCAGATATTCTCAGACCAAAAACTGCAGTATCAAGATAACGTCAAGCACTGCCTGGGGTGAAGAGCAAAAAATGACACGAAAGGCACTTAAACAGGGAGAAGAGAGGATGCCACAGCACATTGGGACTCACCAGGACCATGCAGAACCCTGGGGTAGAACTCTGGTCTTCCTGCCGCACAAGGAAAACACAGCCTCTACTAATAAATAATAATAGTAATTAATAATGACACTGACCTTCTTTGTAAAGCACTTTGAGATCTGCTGTGGCAAAGTGCTAGATAAGAGCTAGATATTAATTGTTATTATTATCACTAGCATTTAAGCCATGGACAATCTCCATTAACAGCCTGGGGCCTCTGACACACAATTGAGCCGTTCTTATTCCATCCAGTAGTGGGCAGTGATCCCTCTCTCTCTCTCTCTCTCACTCCAAAATAGACACACACACAAAAGCTAGTTCACTGCAGTATCAAAAAGCAGACCCGCAAGTCAAATGAAAACATTATTAAAAGAACTCCCAACCAAGCTGGCTCCAGGTATAAATATCACAGTAGGCCAAATTCTGCCCTTAGTTATACCCATACAAGCCCATTTAAGTCAGTGTGGTTGCACGGGTGTAATTGAGGGCAGGAGTTGGCTTGCTGCCTTGAATAAGCAAGATACAGCTCCAGCTAATGACTGCACCTATCCAAACCTCAAAGGCAGCTGAATACACACTCCTCAGGCTCCTTCCACTCTGCATTTACTCTCCAGTTCACTTTGAGGGGCTCTTTATAAAGCAGGGTGGAGTCAGCAGTGCGGTTCAGTGAGGCATTTGAAATTTCTCTCACTCAAACAGTCCCACTGTCAGTGAGTGTTCTGAGATACGCTGCAATCAGCGTGAAGCAATTCACAACCATCAGTTCACAGGGGGAGGAAAACATTCTCCCCATAATGCTCAAGGGCACACACACAAAAAAGTTAACAGTGCATACAGAGCTTGCGCTCCAGGGGCTAAAACCGGGGGGGAGGGCCCGGAAAAGTCTCCCCGCACATGTGCATTCTCAGCAGCCTCTTACATCACCTCCCCTTCCTGAAACTGATAGAGGGGATATGCGGAGGAGGGGGATGTTGCGGGGCAGTGGCCGAAGTACACTGTACACCAGCCATCTCTGAGCTGGATTGTTAGGAACTGGTGGAGTTTAGAGCGACCCCCAGGTTCCTCTAAACTCCACCAGGCCCATTTCTGGGACTGAACTGGCCAGAGAATCAGGCAGCTGTAACTGGTGCTCTGATGCCTTCCACCCCCCTGCTGCTCTGCGGGGACCCAAGAGCAGTAGAGAATCCGACTCTTACTCCAAAAACAACTTACTTCAGCTGCTTGATGGTGAACGATTAAACAAAGAGGCTGCAACTTCTACTAAAGCAGCGGACGGGAAGCGAGGAAACCAGGATGCTCTTCCACTGACTCTCTCTCTGACATTGGGCAGGTCTTCAAGGGCTGATTTTCAGAGGTCAAAGAGAGCTCAGTACTTCTAAAAACCAAACTCTTGATCTCTCTGTGCCCCAGTTGCTGCATCTATAAAAAAGGGCTATTAATACTTCCTTCCTTACCTTTGTAAACTTCTTCATACCAATAAACAGCTGCGTTTCAACCAGAGGGGTTGCAGCTGAGTGGTGGGTAAAGCAAATCCTGTTGTATGGCTCCGTTTTACGCTAACTCACACCACTGTAAAATTGACATCAGCGGAACTATTCCAGGGTAACTAGGCTCTGACCCCAGCCCAATGGGGTGGCCATGACGCACAGGACCGGGCCTGTTATAAACTACATATTAAATTTTTCTGCAGCACTGAAACTCACCCATCACCAGAGGCAAGGCCTGCCCGGGATTTGAAGCTAATCAGACCATGTGTTTGCACTAGAATCACGTGTGTATCTGGGTAGTGTTTAAAATCAGGGCGGGGGGACTTGTAAATAATCCAGCTTCTCCGAAAAAAATGCTGATGACAAATGTTACCTGAAGAGATAAGAGCAATCAGTTATTTAGGGGGGAAAAAAACAAAAGAAAAAAACCAGCTTCTGTAAGGAGAATGTGTTAGGTCAGCTAGAAGCAAACAATTACTCTCCTGTATCAGTGCCTGGTTCCCCCTCTCCCCGCCCCCCCCGGGCCGCCATTGTGCCTTTAAGAGAAAACAGATTTTTCAAAAGCGCACCACTCCCAGTCAGGCACCTAACGAACAGCCAGATTTTCAAAGTGCTCAGCACCCGGTGCACGGGCAGCGTTCTGGGCTCCTCTGAAAATCCGGCCTCATTTAGGCTGAATGGGAGCAGAGTTCTTTTGGGAAAATCTGCCCCGACTGTGGGTGTGGAACATTTGAAAATCTGGCCCGGGAACACTTCCCAATGAAAGGTGTGTAACCTTTTAGACCTTGTATATTTTTTTTTATTGACTTTAACTTCAGAGGAAGTTTGGCTCAGTGGTTAGGGTGCTAGCTTGGGACTAGGAAGACTGGGGTCCAGTTCCCTGCTTAGCCAGAGATTCCCTGCGTGACCTTGAGCAAGTCACTCCACCTCTCTGTACCTCAGTTTCCCCATCTGTAAAACAGAGATAATAGCCCTGCCCTACCTCATGGGGGGAGGGTTGGAAGGATAAATACAGTGAGGTGCTCAGTGCTATGGTAATGGGGCTCAGTTCAGCATGATAGATAGCTGTCATCTCTTCTGCAACTGTGGTTATAAATGGGTGTGACAATGTGTATGAGGCAACGTGAGTTAGGGAGCGAGCAGCTGGGGATGGTGGGGTGTGTGTGTGACAGCAGGGCGCTGGTTGTCCATGCGTGAGGACTTAGGATAGCACGCGTGAGTGTGGCAATGCACAAGACCAAGTGAGAGAAAGCGTGCGGGACTGCATGCCTGTGTGGGAGAACGTGCGAAAACATGCAGCACTGCCGGTGAGACCAGGTAGGAGTCCGAATGCCAGGGATGATGAGCAGGCAGGAAGCACGGTGTGGTAGAAGAGGCAACCCCAGGCTCAATTCCCAGTTCTGCCATTGACCTGCTGTGTGACCTTGTGTCAATCTGGTTCCCCTCCCACCTCTGGTCTGTCTTGTCTAGACTGTAAGCCTGTCAAGGTTGAAGCCATCGCTTCCTCTCTGTGCGTGTGTGTGTACATTCAGTGCCTAGCACAGTGGGGCCCTGATTTCAGTGGGGCCTCTCTGTTTTTCTCTAATAGAAATAATAACCCTGTGACGGTCACGTTCATGTGACGCTGCACGCGTGGAAATGTGTGCGGGCGTGAGAATCCACATGAGGCTGGGCACATATGTGCAAGAATGCATGTGGGGCTGTACACAGATGGGCGCGTGTGCGCGCTGCAAATTGATGTGTGCGAAACGTGTGCCAGCTTTCCCTGTCTCTCCTGCTTTAAAACAGAGTCTTTGCCATATTTTCACTCGATAACCCAAACAGGCTTAAGCCCATTCAGTGCATTTCAATGTGGGTTAAAGATATGTGCCTAATTCTCCTCCAGAAATATTCCTGTTAATGGCTTTCAAACAGGGGGTGTACACGCCTTGGCTGCTGGCCCTGTCATACAGCAAACTCCCCGGCTCTGAGAGATTTAAACTAACACCAGCCCCTCTCCAATTTCAGCTGCGTTTTTAAAGAAAACAACTCCCCTCGCCTGCAGCAGGAAATCACTGTTTGGATTTATGAGGCACCTTTTCCTGACCATCCTCTCTGGAAAAGCCTTTGCTAGATCGACATGGCTGCTCCCTTCCTGACTCCTGCTGGGAGAATCTGGACAACTGGAGCTTGGAGAATAAGGTGTAGGCCAGTGGTTCTCAACCAGGGGCACGCGTACAGCTGAGGCTACACAGAGCTCTTGAAGGGGGGAGATCAACTCATCCAGAGATTTGCCTAGTTTTACAACAGGCTGCAGAAAAAGCCCTGGCGAAATCGGTACAAACTAACATTTCAGACAATGCCTTATTTATCCTGCTCTGTATACTATACACTGCAATGTAAGTACAATATTTATATTCCAGTCGATTTATTTTATAATTTATAGGGTAAGAATGAGAACATCAGCAATTTCTCAGTAATATTGTGCTGTGACCCTTTTTGTATTTTTATGGCTGGTTTTGTAAGCAAGTAGTTTTGAAGTGAGGTGAAACTTGGGGGCACGCAAGACCAAGCAGACTCCTGAAAGTCGTTTGGAAAGGTTGAGAGCCCCTAGTCTAGTCTACTCTAGAAAAGGTTTGCCCAGTGTTACTACACTAGCATCAGCAAAGTAGGGTAAGCCATCTCCTAGGGCAGATGCAGGGTATACCGTCAAAAACGTGTTTTTGCTGGTATTGCTTGTATCAGTTCGCTGAACGAAAGAAGCACTGAAATTTGCTGGTATAACTGGGCGTTTGCTACTGTTTTTGCCGGTATAAAAATTTCATTACAAAGAAAAGTTACACTCTTACATCACATTGCTACACTGGCAAAAGTTTCTAGAGTAGACCTGGCCTCAGCACCGTTACTTGTTCTGTGTTTGTACAGCACCTAACACAATGGAGTCCTGGTCCATGACTGGGCTCATAGGTGTTCCTGCAATACACATAATGAATAATAATATTCCACTCCCTACAGCTATTCTTGCTGGGGTAGGCAAGACATGGGGAGCTGTGAGCCTGCTTCCAGACAACTCACCATTGTCATCCCCTCCCGCATGCATGGGATAGGCTGGGTTGCAGGAATAGCTTGTGAGTTTCACCCAGAATAATCCACTTAGGCCATTCCCTGCAGTGACTCCTGCTGGCAGATGGTGGAACAGGCCTAGACCACACACACAGCCACTACACAAAACCTAGGCCAAGCGTCAACTCATTTGGTAGCAATTGCTTCTCCCAATTGTTTTACTAACCTCTCCAATGCTGGAAAAAATTCATCTGAACTCCTGTTCCAAGGGCAACCAAAAGCACAGATCTCATTCCAACGACAACCTCTTTTTAGTGAGAGACAATACACAGGACAAAATCTCGGGAGTGAGATGTCAGTGACACACCTGTATACGTGAACTGCGTTTGCACTGGTGTAGCTGAGATCAGGATCAGGCCCTGGATCTTTTGAGAAGGGCGCCTAAGCATCCAATCCAGATCAGAAAGCCGAGCCAGGAGGGACGACACCAGCACTGTGTTGATCTATTGTCTCATCAGGCCTGGCACGTCTGTATGAATGCAGGGCCTGCATGTTCACGTAGGCCTACAGTTGGCCTTCAGTCAAGGCTTAGTTACTGGGGGTGGGAAGAAGAATGGTGTTAAATGAAGTCAACATCCAGGGAATGGTTACAGCTCTCTCGGAGGTGTGAGCAGACCTCACCTGGCTTTTCAGCGATGAGTACCTACAAAGTGGGGAACCCCTACTAGTACGACACTCTACCGAGGCCAACTTACGTATCAGCAAACTGCAGCTGAGCAAGGCTGAAGAAGAAAGACTTGCCCAGATCCCACTAAGCTGGTAGGCACCTCCTTAGAGCAATCCATGCCACAGATGATCTCCTCAGCTGGTGTGGCTCGGTCGACTTCAATGGAACTATGCTGAGTTCCACCAGTTGTGGATCTGGGCCTAGTTTTTTCAAAGCAGTTAGATTGCCATCTCCGTCTGTCTTTTGCCGTTATTGAATGGAGTCTTTTTTTGGTTGGTTTGTTACATTTCAGAACCATGATCAAATGATTTGGAGACGAAAGGTGGAACAAGGTTTCTATAATTCTCATTGATTAAGGACACTTTGGAGAGGAAGCTGGAGCTGTATAAACCAGCAATGGACAGACTGGGATGGGGGGGACACAAGCTTAGGTCAGAAGGGGATCTATAGAGAACAGAAGGAGATTTAAGGGGCTAGCCTATGTCTACTGTAGTGAATGGGAAGTTCTCTCCCTTAGCATCACTGGATCAATCACCAGAGAGCAATGTACAAGGGGAATGGGCTTGCTGGTGGTGGAAGACTAACTGAGGACTCAAGGTAGTACTGCTCTTCTTTGTCTGCCCTGATCTCTCTGGGCTCTTCCAAGGCTCAAGCAAACACCTGTGGGGATTGTGCTGCTCCCTGGCAATGCTGGAGCAAATGTGAGCTCTCCTGTGTGACACAGCACCTTGGGACCCAGTGCTCAACACTTCTGGGCTGGTAGATCTTGATCAGATCCCAGTCAGAAGCTCAGATCTGTGAGGAGCATCGTATAAAAAACCGCACAGAATAGAATATTCTGAGCTGCCTTCCGCGTGGTCTTTGGTCCCTTTACTCACCATACGCAGTGGAGGGTAAACTCAAACTGTGATGTATTTTCCTTCTCCAACTTGGTAGCAATGCAGAACCTGGAGATATATGGTCTATGCTCAGGCCCCGGCATACACAGGCTGGCTGAAGAAGTCAGGTGGATTGTAGTTTGGCACAGAAATCAGCTGGAGTTTGCCAGTTCTACGCGCTTCAAATGTAGTAGAGTTCAGACAGCTTCTGACCCCACGAGATAATTTTCTCAGTATTCTTTAGAGGCCAACACAACGCCAAGCTGACTGAGACCCCACCCCCACGCGAAACAATGGCGAGCCAAAGGGCTGCTGCATATGGAGCGTGATCGAGAGTCTAAGCAGTCTCGGGAGGATTGTTACATAAAACAACGAGCATCATAAGACAGCTTAATTCAGCTACATCAGCAGGTGAGAGGCCGTTCCAGCTCGGACCAGTTTTCAAATAACTCCCCCAGCAGGATATTAAGTGGTAGCATACTCTGCCAATCAAACACGAAAGAGAAGCATGACGTCATAAGAACCAGCCGCCATCGGCCAATGAGCGATCCTGAAGGCAGGACGCTCACCTAGCAATGACCGAGAGAGGATGAACGTTTTCAAGAGTGTTGCATACGCTGCAAGGCTCTCCCCACCACTCACACACAGCCGCCTCTAGGCACACTGGTAACTGAATGCTTTAGCCCCCTTGTGGCAGGGAGCTTCACTCACTGCTAGGCTGGCGCCTCCTCCTGGTCGCTCCAGGGATTAGCTCATGAGGTCAACACCTCTTCCCGCGGTCGCACGCCGTCACTCCGTCTCTCTCTGGTCTGCAGCCCTACTCTCACTCCAGGAACCGCAGCGTCCTCTCCGTGACTCGGCCCTCTGGCCAGATCGCTCAGCATCCCCCCTTCAGGGGCACAGTCCTTCCAAGTGTGTGGCACTTCCACAGAGACCCAGGAAGTCTTCCAGTTCACTGCCCCGCTGGTGCCGCTTCCCCAGTGGTGGGTCGGGGAACCCAGGCCTGCCCTCTACTCCAGGTTCCAGCCCAGGGACCCTACAACATGCAGCCAAGGTCTGTTCAGTCCCCAACCTTGCTGCTTATTCCCTGGACTACTTCCTACCCCAGCGCTCCTGGGGTTCTCTGTTCCCTTCTCCCAGGGAGTGACCATGGGCTACAGCCCCCAAACACACCTCCCTTCTCCCAGGGCGTGACTGCAGACACCTCCCTGCAGCCCCCTGCCTGCTCTCAGCTCCCTGGCTTTATAGAAGTCCCATCTGTTCCCGCACAGGTGAGCTTCCCCTAATTAGGGCTTTCCTCTCGGCCTTCAGTCTAATAGGTTAATTGGCTCCTCTGGCCTCCATTAACCCCTTCAGGGCACATCTGTAGGGGGTACACATCCCGCTAACGATCGGAGGTCAGATTTTTAACCGGCAGTGCTCTTTGTTCAGCATGGTGCTGTGTCCCTAGAGGTACCAAATCGACAGGCCTAAAGGGAACCAATGCACATCTGTGGTCCAGTAAATGTCACACAGAAGATGCTGCAGAAGAAGGTGGCATTTCTACCCTCACTCCCAGTGGTAGCTCTGCTTTAGAGTGTGATCCAAACTTTGGCACTCTCTTCTCTTTGCAGGTTTTTTTTTTTTTTTAAATCTGATGAAGCCAGCTATTGTCTGCAGCCAGGGACCTCAGAGAGTGAGAAGGTGAAGCTGCCGAGACCACAGTCATCAAGCTGTTTGTTTTCTGGGGGAAAACGACCCAGCGAACCGGCTGACAGACCTGAAATGTTAATTTCTTCCAGCTGTTGTCAGTCTGGCAGGCTCTCAAAGGAAGTTTAATAGACTACAGGCTTCCCTGCTTGCCCCCATCCTTCCACTGGCTCTGCTTAGCAGAGGCAGCCTCCCAGAACCTAGATGATTAAACAAACGTCCTTGCCTTCCAATGATTTGTTTTCTCTTTGGCTTGAAAGATTTTTGTGCCTTGTGTTTGTTTATTTCCCCATCCCCCGGCCATTTAAAATCCCCATTAATTAAAGGGGAGGAGGCCAATTAGGCAGGGTCAGGACGGCAAATAAGGAGCAAGTGGGACCCGACTAAGGGCAGCACGTGTAAGTGAGAAGAAAGGCAATGGGTTCGTGAACCATCTCTGAGACTGAGCCACTTCCGTGTGTGGCCAGACAGGAAACAGGATCAAAAAGGTCTTTGTAGTTGAAAAAGAAAAATCCTTTCACTAGCATTTGAGTGGTTTTGATTCAAGACGCAAGTAGGGCACGCTGTTGAAAGCAAGGAACTTCTAGGCTTGATCAGACGTGGGACCTCTCTAGTCCCGTATCCTATCTCTGACCAGCGTCTGTGTCCAAGGAAGTGATAGGATAACATAACCTACTGGGGTAAAAACAACGAGGGGTCCTTGTGGCACCTTAGAGATTAACAAATTTATTTGGGCATAAGCTTACGTGGGCTAAAACCCACTTCATCAGATGCATTGAGTGGAAATACAGTAGGCAGGTATAAATATACAGCACATGAAAAGATGGGGTCGTTTCTTTCCAGCCAGTTAGAGGTTGGCTGATGCCCTGGAGGAGATGGGCTTGTTATTAGAGCAGGTCAAAAAATCTTCATCTAAAACAGTTTGTTATTGGAAAGTTTCCTTCTGACTAAAGTGAATTTTTTGTGAAATTGTATTGATTGTTTAAGGAGAAAAAATGAAAAAAACCCTGAGTTTAAAAATGTCAAAATGGGATATATGGACATGTCCAGAATGAAGAGTTTTGATTTTTTTAAATTTTGGACTGACTTTATTTCTCTAATATAAAATAAGTTTTGAAATGAAAACATTAAAAGGGGTTGAAATCAAAATGAACCATTCCACATTTATCGAAATGGAAACATTTTGGTGGACCCAACATAAATCTTTTCATGCTTTGCCAAAAACGTCAAAACGTTGGTTTTTCATCCTGATTTGAGATTAAAAAAAATAAAAATTGGAAATCTCATTTTTCCCCCACAGGATGCAAAATTCATTTTCTGACCCGCTCTATTTATTACACCCCTTCCAAAACTCCTGGTTATTTTTGAATCTTTTCTATTATAACACAGTGAGACAAGGTGGGTGAGGGAATCTTTTATTGGACCAACTTCTGTGGGAGAGAGAAACAAGCTTTCAAGTTTCACAGAGTTCTTCTTCTGGTCTGGGAAAGGAAAGCTTCTCTCTTTCTCACCAACAGAAGTTGGTCCAATAAAAGATATTCCCTCACCCACCGTGTCTGTCAAATAGCCTGGATATTTTGGTAGGGTACAATTTTCAAAAGCGTCAAAGTGACTTAGAACCCGTAGGCCCGTGGTCAAAAGTAACGTAGGCTTCTAAGTCACTCAAGACATTTTTGACACGTGACTTACGCGCTCAGGAGTCCAAGTCAAGTCAATGGGATTTAGAATCCTAAGTGTCCAAGTCATCTTTAAAAATGGGACATCATCTCAGCACTTCTGGAAACGTTGCCTCTCATCTAGCTGAATGTCTAAGGCCACATGCAGTGCTGCTAAACACACATCTAGGGTGGGGGCAGCTTCCTGTCGTTCTGAGCCCTTCACAGCAAGCTAAAGAGCAGTGTCAAGAAAGCAAGATGAGTCCAAAGCGAACGTTGCTCATGCTGGGTTTTAATACTAGCCGGTGCAAAGGATGCCATGGTGTGCCGACTGCGTGGAACAGTACTACACTGCCTGAAGACGGGTGGACAGGACACACTGTCCTTCCTCTCTGAGTTCTTTGGTGTTGGTATAGGAATAAGGGGACTGATTCCCAATTATTCCAGTCCTGTGCTTGAGGGGGCAGCAGGAGGGCGAGATCTGGGGTGGATGTAGGGGTAGTGGGGAAAAGGCCCCTTTGTACTCGCTGTATTCTGTAATCTTAGTTACAGCAGCCCTGAGGCTGCTCTTAACTCACACTCTGCCCCCCAAGGCCCCTGGGAAGCAGAGACTCACCATAGTGTAGTATGCTACAGCCATGCCCCCTTGCCGGGGGTTGGAAGCAGGGCTGCGGGAGAGCCCTTAGTCCATCTCTCCACCTGCCAAGGAGGCTCCTGTCACAATGGGGATTTGCAAGGGGTTATATTCATCCCTGACCATTAGGAAAGATCAGGCCTAGAGCTAATTTTCATGGCTGGCCTCTCTCTCTCTCTCTCTCTCTAAGATGGGGCCATAGATCCCCCAACCCCTGGACTCTGTCACTGTTCAGAACTGGCCAAACTGTGGGGTTCAATCCCCACCCAGTATGGTTATTTTGCAGAGTAAGGGTGTCTCCTACATGTCCCAGAACACTTTACAAAGCAGGCATGTCTACGTTGGTATTAAGAGGCATGATTGCAAAGGTGAATTAGCTTTGCTCTAGATAGCTCCAATAACAATAGCAGCAAAGCCCGGTCGCCATGGGCTAGCCCCTGTGTACGTACCCCATATCCTGTGTGGGCAGGGTTAGCCCATGCCACCCCCTTGCCCCCGTGCGGCTTCACTGATGTAGTCATTTGAGCTAGCTTAGATTGAGCAAGATAAGAGCTGTGTGCAATCACACCTCCTGATTGCAGTGTAGCCATAAGTGTTCAGTAATAACCTGCCGGGGAGGAGGAAGAAGAAATGGAGAGCGAGACGGACAGCGAGACGGAGAGCTGATGAGGCAGAATGACGCACAGAGACTGTTACAGGTGGTAGGGACTGCAGAGGGGAAGGCTCTTGCGCATGAACAGCAATGGCAGGACAGCGTAATAATATCATCCAGGCCACACAAATGAGGTCCCTGCCAGTCCCTTCCAGACATCCCAAGCCCTTGGCCCTAACCTCCATCTGGCCTGACCACCTCTCCGTTTGGGTCTTCTTCCCAACTCAGCCATTCCTACAGCGGAGAACATTGCGAAAAGCAACATCCAGGCAAAGTGAGATCCAGGCAGGTCGAGTGAGTGGTGCCTTAATGCCTTCCTACGAGCTTGGGAGTGCAGTTCCCTCGCGGTCGATCAGCAATTAGACAACGAACTTTCATTATTCATATGCCCTGTGTCTCGCTCCTAACAAATCGCCAGCAGTGAGCCTGGCACAAATTAAATATAATCACTCAAAGAGGGTCCCTCCAGCTGAGACAGCCAGGCTAAGGAAGTCTTTGGGAGCCCACCGTCCCTTTTGCTTTCCATACATTAATAGGCCTGGCTCGAGCTCCAGAAGATACATTCAGATCCAGGCCAGCCCAGTCCACAGGGAGCAGAACTCCCCGCCTGAGCCAGTGAACCCTTGGCTCAGGATGGCTTACGGCCCAGGCTGGCCCATCTCACTGCGACCTGGAGAGAACGAGGCTATCTGCAAGGCACCTCACAAAGGCGATTTCATCCAGGTTCTCTCTACAGCCGGACACTGATCCTATGTCTACTGCCTGCCCTGGGAGTCTTTCCACTGACTGCATCCAGCTTCAGAGCGGGCCTTGAGTTTGGGAAATGAACGCATGCTGGTTTTAAATGAGAGCTGGGCCCCACTGGAGAGTGACTAATTCATCCTTGCGTCTCCCTGCCGTGGGGTAGGGAAGTAGTAATTGTCCCCAGGTTATAGATTAGCCGTCCCTGTGCATAAGACCTTGGTGCTTACGTATCAACGTGCAACAAGAGAGCAAAACAGACGCACAGAATGAGTGGTGGGATGGGGTAACGATGCAAACAGGGGCTAGCAGAAAAGCAGGAGACCCAGCCACCCCACTCGCTGTACCAACGCCAACCTTAACTCTGCCCCAGATCTGGCAGGGCATTTAGCCTCCACGTGCATACACTCCCAGCCGGGAGCAATTCTCAGCCGATAGCCTACATGCCCTTGGGAAACGGTCCAAGAAGTGTCACAGCTCACTGCTCCCAGTGTCGGAGGCTGGGTGTGTGCCCTGGCCAGCTGGAGCCTATGGCGAACAGGAGAATAACAAACCCCTTGCACTGCCATTGCGGCCCATGCAGGCAGCCCTGGCAGTCTGTGACCTACCAGGCCTGCAGCCACAGAGCTAGCTTTGGCATCCGGACAGCTCCTTGACTTGGAGAGGCTTCCGAGGGAACTGTAAAAACCAAGTGTCGGCAGGAGATTAATTAATTGAAACCGAACACATCTGTTGTTAATTAATTCCCAAGCAGCAGGATTAACTCCTTCCTCTCCTGCTCCAGCTAGTCTCAAAGCCTTGTGCCCTTTTCCAAGCACAAAGGGGAGATTTCTGCCCCCACAGTGTTTTAGGGAAAAGCAAAATGCGGGGCGGGAGTGGGGGCAGCTGGGCTGAAAGTAGGGAGCTGACCGGGGAGTCACGGGGGTGGAGGAGACTCGTCTCTTCCCGCCCCAAAGCTAGTTTGGAATGTAGGAGGGACACACGGGGGATGTGAGCGAGTCTTGCGGCGAGAGTGGAGCCTGACCTGCACACGGGAGATGGTTCAGAACATCTGGAACGGTCCTGGTGGGACCTCGAAAGTGGTCTGAGCCGAGCGTCAATCACCGCATGGGAAGTCTAGCTTCGCTGTCCAACCATCCCGTCCTCCCCGGCTCACCCTTCGGTGAGGCCCTCCTGCTTCCCCACTGGCGAGCAGAATGCACCTGGCACTTCCTTGCCCTTGCTTTGCTCCCCCGCTCACATGCTGATGTTAGCCTCTACTCAATAGCCAGCTTGGAGCTCTTGCTCCTGGCAAGCCTCCCGGCTGCTGCTCAGCCCACCTGGCTACAATTTACTTCTCAAACCCCAAGGGAGTCTTTCCACTCTCCAGCCCCAGATTATTTGCTGGAGGAAGATCATTTTCATACCGTGCCCTCTGCAAACAGACCCTCTGACCCCCTCCAGCGCCCCTAGAAGGTGGCCAGAAATTCCAGAGAGCTTCAAGAAGTGTCCAGATCTGCAGCGGAGCCCAGCACACAGAGAGGAGCTCTTCTGAAAAACTAGCCCCCATTTTGGGGGCTGAGCCCTTGCAAATCTGGCCCCACAGCTCCCAGCCTTCCGCCACAAGCAGCGGGTCGCAGGAGAGAGAACTCAAGGGCCAAGGCTTCGGCTGAGGGCTCCTTCCTGCAGAACCATTTGGAAGACGCGCAGGTTTGGTGTCGAAGTCAACGTTTCTCACCTTCTGCTTCCTCGGCTGGAAAGCCAGCTCCCGGGGGACTCCAGGACAGGCGGCGCTTGGGAAAGAGTAAATCCCATATGAATCCCAGGAGCGCTTATCCCCACGTCCGCTCTGTTCAGGCCCTGTGGCTTCCCTCCTGGATTCTATTCCACGGGCCAGTGCAGGGTTCCTCAGCTTCCAAAGGAGAAATCACAGGGTTGGAGCTAAGACTGGCAGGGAGGAACAGAGGTGTGTGATGAGTGTCAGCTGCAGCCCCCTGTAGATAACAGGCTACAGCTTTGCTGTGCAGGAAAGGAGCCCGCCAGATCTGCAATTGCAGCAGACCCCATTTTTAAGCCTTGCCTTCCCAGAAGGACCTGGGAAGCTGTGGTGAGCGACCGGCCCATAGTTCCTCTCAAAATCCTGTTAGATTTCAGGGATAGTCCATCAGGGCTGAAGCAGGCAAGCGAGGTGAGAGTTACACCAGAACCCAACTGGTGACCTGATGCCAGAAACAAGAATGAGGCCCCTGTAGCTTTCTGTTTAATATTCATGAGCCAAATTTCCTCTGTGAGCTCTGGAGACTCAAGCCCCATCCCAAGCAGGAATTCACTTCCTGCTGGGTTATTAGGGAAAGGCATGGGGATAGGCTTGCTGAAAGACCAGGAAGGATAACCAGCTTAATTAATGGGAGGGGCAATTCTGTATCCAAACTTGCTCTGAGAAAGGATGAGAAATTAGGGAGATGGTGAAAAGAGAAAGGAAACGAGGGACTGGGAATAGAGTCTGGTAGTTAGAGCAGGGGAAACTGGGAGACTGGATTTCTGACTCCACCACTGTTTCACTGGGTGACTTCGGCCAAGTTACTTGGTGTGACTTTGGCCCGCTGCTCTGTGCCTCAGTTTCCCCATCTGTAAGACAGTCGCATTACCCTGTTTCATTGAGAGATTTGACATTTTTTCATGAAAAGTGCTATGTGGGTGCAACTTGTTACTCAAAAGGAGGAGGAGGAGGAGGAGGAGAAAGGGAAGCAGCTGAAAATGAGCCCAGAGAGGAGCAAGAAAACCCAAGATGGGAGCTAGAAAGAGAAGAGCGGAGAGAGTATAACGCAGATCAAGCAGGAGAGAGTTGGGATAAGAGAGAGAGATCACGCTGAGCTTGCAATGGCACACAAGCTGGGGAGAGGCATGTCCTCTCAGGTTTTATACCCTGGCTCTCTAAAAAGAACACCTCCTGACTCAGAAATGCTGCCCTGTGGTGTTAATTCAGCCTTGTTCTGTGCTTTGTGTCATCATTTAAACCTATAGGTTTTAAATGCCACCAAAGGAGAGCAGCAGCATTTAACACCCACTTTGCACACGTGTAAATGATGACACCGGTTGCACTGCAGTAGTGAACCTGTATGTATTCACAATCAGATCTGCTGACTGCTCTTTACTCCTGTGAACTCCGCAGAGCCGGCTCGGCTTTGGGTGGGTGTGAGCCGGAGTCTAGCATGGTTCGTGCACTGTCAGCAGTTCTGATTGCTGGATCGGAGCGAGAAGGAAAGAGGCCAGCCTGCCTCTGTGCAGGGCTGGCTGGTAGGAAACAAATATCATTTTTCTTTGTAAGCCAAGTAGATTTGATCTGGAGTCACAGAGACACAGTAAATTTGGAGCCTTCTGATTAGAGCCGGGAGAAAATCTTTCACACGAAACTTTTTTCAGAAAAAAAGGCAGCTATCGCAACACTGCAACGTGTCACAAATGTGTGTCAGTTTCATGGAATTATTTGTTTGGACACCAAAACAAAACAACACAACAACAATCAGAAAAAAACCCATCAAAACGTTCAACGTTTTCAGAATGAAACACTTGGGTTATTTTGGTTCTGAAAAAACTTTTTGTTTCAAAACATCCTTTAAGGTTATTAAAGAAACACCCAAGAACGTTAAAACGATGGGCAAAATCGAAAGGAAACCTTTTGTCAAACCAAAACACTGCCTTAGCCCTGAAATGATTTTTTTCTTCCACTTTTCCAAATTGCCAATGAACCAAAAAATGCGTTGTTTGCCCAGCTGTGCTCCTGAGAGCATATTTACAGTGTCACTTTTCAGCATTTAGCCTCACTTTCGGTTAGGCCCAGCTCCAGTGAGCAGTGATTTTTATTTGCATTTTCTAGTGCAGCCGTCACTATAGCATATGTAAAAAGAAAAGGAGGACTTGTGGCACCTTAGAGACTAACAAATTTATTTGAGCATAAGCTTTCGTGAGCTACAGCTCACTTCATCGGATGCCTCTGTATGTAGGCGTTAATATCACATACATTTAGAAATACATCATTCCCCACCACGCAGAGAACCCAAACTCCCCTTCCTTACTCACGAATTTTAAGCCACTTATTTAAGGGGCAGATAAATCAAGGCGGCCGTGTATGCGTTTGCCAGAAGATCCCATTTGCTCATGAACACAGGAACATCGGAGGTATTTAGGGGGACAGGATTTCAAGGGCTCATCACCCATAATTGGTGATGTACTTGGCACAGAGCACAGCACCCAGCGTGTTGAGCTCTTCTGAAAATCTGGCCTCTTTCTCGTTGACATGCGTGTCAGGGTGTGTGGCTGGCGTGCATGCTGTTTTTACAAAATTAGGCTCAGGCTTTTTAATCCTGCACACAAGAAGAGGCAGTCTTGACGCAAGGGCGGTCAGGCTAAGCTCCCATCTGAGACCGGACAACTACACCACCTCGGGGCTGGCCAGTGCGTAAATGCCTCTCTCCGCATATGGCGGCAAGCGATGCAGATGTGCAGAGCTCGGGAGAGGCACAGGAGGGTGGGGATGAGTGGGGGGGGGTGCGGGGGGAGAGTGTGGTATGTGCTCATTCCCACTCCCCTCTCGTCCGTCCGTCAGACAAAAGCATGCACTGTGCTTCTGACAGCAGACCCCGGTTCAGCTGGAGAAATCTGTTCCCCATTAGCGTCTCTGGCAGAGTTCGTTACCACAGCTGGCACGCCGGCCAGCCGAGGGGAGAGCGCGGGAGCTGCCAGCAGTCACTAATTAGCACCACAAGTGAGGCCGGGGATTGGGGGGCTGGGGAAAGGCCTTGTCCCGGCCCCCCTTGCCAAGGATGCAGTTTCAGAGCTTAGGGCCTGATCCAGGACCCAGTGGACAGGCTCCTATTTACGTCAATGGACTTTGGAGGAGGCCCTCCAGGAGTAGGGTGACCAGATAGCAACTGTGAAAAGATGGGACTGAGGGTGGGGGGGGGGTAATAGGCGCCTATATAAGAAAAAGTTCCCAAAACGGGACTGTCCCTTTAAAAATGGGACATCTGGTCACCGTTTCCAGGAGCAAGAACTGCCTTCGGCTCTTCAGTTCCATCCCCACCTCTTCCCGTCTAGGCTCTACCCCGGCCCTGTACTGTGGGGCTGAGGAGAGCTCTCTAGCCCAGCCACAGACTGTACCCAGCTTCTGTCTGCTACGCCGGAGATGGGATTGGATCGGGGTGCCAGGCCGAGCCTGGGGGTCAGCTCAGAAGGCTTGCAGAGCTGTTCTGCCTAGACTCAGGGGCTGTGCCTGCCGCAAAGCCCACCGAAATCAAGGGGTGTCTTTCCATTGGCTTCAGTGGGATTTGGATCAGGCCCTCGGTGCACTTGTAGCCTTTCACTTTGCGAGGCTCGGGCTCAGTGCTGCATTCGGTCAGCACTAAAAATAAGTTGGTTCACTGAAACTTTATCCCCAGAGGGCAAGCAGCCCAGAGCGCAAAACCAACATGTGTCACTCTGGCCAACTGACCCATTTGGCCTGGTTCCCCCCACCCCTGAGATGAGCTTGAAACCAGGCCACCCTTAGGCTTTGACTTCGTTATATGCAGAGATCTCCAAGGAATATCCAGGCAGGGAGTGGTGTGGGGGATTCAGTAAGGAGAACTCTCCCCTCTGAATGATCCAATGTCCCTACCAAGGTACTAGGGGCTGCTGGAGGGACTGTCTTCCAGCATTCTCATGATCTTTATCCCCTGGCCCCTTTCTCAAGAATTCAGGGTCTTAACCCCAGTGTCCTGGTCAGTGTTGCCAACTCTTGCAATTTCATGGCAAGTCTTGCAATATTTGCTGTTTTCCTTAAAGCCCCAGATCCTGGAGTCCTGTGATTTTGTGAGACATTCAGCTTGCATTTTTTAAAAGAAACGTTCTAGCCTTTGTGATGGCAGAGAAAAGCTGGAAAACAGGCTCGAACCCCAGAAGGCAAACAAATCAAACTCAAAATGTATCATTGAAAACTCACAATTTTTAAGCTAATCTCATGATTTTGGGGGACTGACTCATGCTTTTTGAACGCTCAGGGTTGGCAATCATGTTATCTCCTGCCTCCCCAAGTTCCCTTGGCAGCTGTTTTAATTGCAGCCGCTGTTCGTGGCTTCCCCTCCTTCAGAAAACACTGCGTGCGGCGTCATCGCACAGAGCAGCTGTTGCGTTCCAGCCCCAGAGGTGGGTGAAGTGGCACAGGTACAGAGCCTGGAAATAGAGGCTTATTCCCTGACTTCCTTAAAACCAGTTCACCTTTCTGTGTGGCTGTTTCCAAACCCTAACAAAGGCAGATCCAGTGGAACAACCCATGCAAGTGTATAGATAGAACCATGGGGAGGAACCCCAGGAGATATCTAAGCAGGCATCCATCCCAGTACCCTGTCTCAAAGTGAGGGACAAAATACCAGCAGTTCTGTGCCCTGGGGGCTCTCCCTTAACACCCCTAGCATGATACCCAGAGGAATAAATCCCAGCGGGCTTCTCTGTCCAGCCTCCCTCGTGTCCCTGAAGAGAGAACAAGGAGGATACACTCCAGACTGCTACTGAGGCCCCACTCAATCCCTGACCCCGTCCTAAGCAGGGACAGAACCACTGCTCAATGGCACTGAGGACGGTGGGGGGCAAAGTTGTCCTGGGGGACGTTTGCCGGGCTCTAGGCCTTGGTCCCCCGATGCTGCCCCAGGCCGAGCACACGACACAGGAGATGTCGGGGGTCAGAAATTCAGGAAGATCTTTATTTACAGTAACAAATCAAACAGACAAAACCACACAACCCCCCAGCCTTTGCAGGGCGCATTTCCTCTCAGCCCTGCAGCTGAAGGCCCAAGCAGGGTGGGCCGGCATAGCCTGTGCTCCCAGCGGGAGAGAGAGCCGGAGCCACTGGCCCTCCCGGCAGGTGCAGTGTCCAACAGCCGCTGCTGCATGGCTTGCACCCAGAGCGGTCTGTCCTTCCCCTGTAACGAGGCGGCCAGGAGAGAAGGCGTTTCGCAGCAGGGAGAATCTGGAATCTCCTCTCCCCACCAATTTGTGCACGGACACGCAGCTTCTCTGCGGGGAAGGCTCTTCAGGGCATCCTTTGTCAACCATCACGGGGGCAGTTAAGGAAGAGGCTCTGTGCAAAAGTGTGTGTGTGTGTGTGTGTGCACGCATGTGCCCCTGCACACACGCATGTGAGAGCCCAAGTGCTGGGGCCACAAGGGAGCAGCTGGCTGTGTTCATTGCACTTGCCTGTCTTCCTCAGCACTGAGAAGGGGACGGGGAAGCCACTTCCAACCGCAAAGGGAGGCGGAGGTGTCCGAGCTCCAACTTCCCACCCCAGCCAGCCCCCTGAAGTTCACGGTGCCTTGCTGCCCAGCGCCACCGCTTCCTGCCTGGGGCGGGAGGATGAGGCCGGTGTGCGCGTTTTGTGCCGTGCCTTGGGCCCCGTCGCCCGAGTCTGTGGGAACCCTGTGAAAAAAGTCCTGTTTTTGTACTCTGGGTGCTGGCAGGCCAGCTGCAAAACCCCTGTGGGCTCACGACACCCAGCTGCTGACCAGGGGACACCAGCCTATTCCTTCGAGTTGCAAACTAGCCTAGAATACCAGCGAGCGGGCACCAAGCCCTTGCCGTAGTTGTGAACCAGCAGCCTGGGTGTGCCTGCGATAGCTGCCAAGCAGCTGGCACCCGTGCACCTGGGACACTTTTCTTTGCCAGCCAAGGGGCACTCGTGCCGCTACAGCACTCCAGCAGCCAGGCAGTTGGGGGGGCACCGTTCACCGATTCCTCAGACAGCCGGTGGCTCAGTGCACGTCCGATCTTTGGCCCAACAAGGCAGCTCAGGGTCTCTGCCAGATGGGGCGTACGACTTGCTCTCCTGCTCTTGGCTCAGGCGGCAGGGAGCAGCCACCGCTTGGGGTTACCGAGCCGGACAGCACCGGGGGGGGGTAGAGAGGGAGTGTTTGGGTCCTGCAGGTATCCAATGAATCGTCCGCTGTCCCATGGCTCTAAGGCGGCGACTCCCATCCCCGGGTGCTTTCCAGCCTCAGGGTACCGGCTCTGATGGGGTCTCTGGACTCCTCCCCTTTCCATCTCCCTCTCAAACGTTGGCTCAGGAAACCGGCAGGATCCTCCGAACACATGACGCGGGGCAGGTCAAGAAAAATGAGAGCCCAAGGAGTGGCGGCGGGGTGGGGGGGCGGAGGGATCCCCAATCCCAGGACTCCTGCCCCGCCCCCTCCAGTTTATGCCTGGGCGAGGGATTTGGCTCTGGGTTCCTCGCCCCCGGCCCCGCTTCAGGAGGAGAAGCACAGGCCGCAGCACTCCATGCAGATCTCCAGGCAGTCCGCGGACTCGCAGCAGGCGTCCACGATGCCGCAGTCCATGTCGCAGGGCAGGTCGCAGTCGGCGCACTCCCCGGAGCCGCAGCAGCAGCAGCAGATGCAGGAGTCCTCGGAGCTGCAGGACCCGCAGGTGGCGCAGTCCAGCACAATGTTGCAGAGGGTCAGGAACTCGCAGAAGAGGCAGGAGAGGATGCAGTGGACGCAGCAGTCTGAGAAGGGGGACGGGAGAGACGGGGAGGGAGCGTGGTGGGGGGGTGGGGAAGAGAGGAGAGAAATGAATGATACCGTTATTCACGGACACTGCCCGGCACAGCACCATCCCAGGGCTTGGATGGGAACATTCCCAACAGGTGTTTTAGGGTTTAACCCCCCAGCTCCCACAGAGACCACCACAAACAATCGCTTACGCGCAGGGCAGAGAGCTGAGACCAGCCCAGGGCTGCTGGGCTCAGGGTGGTTGGTTGTTTGGGCCTTTGGCTTCTGCAGACGCACAGGCAGGGGTGGGGCCCGCGAAAGGCACGAGAGGGCCGAGCAGGGCTGCCCGGGGAGCTTAGAGACTCCATGGAATCCTCTCGGGTCTTAGCCATTGCTGATGATTGTGTGTGGAAGGTGCCCAGATACTAAGGTGATGGGCAGCAGAATAAAACCCTGAGGTAGGCAGACCAAAACCTGAAGGCAAACAAAAAACTCCCCAAAGGTCAGCAGTGAGAAACGGACGGAGCGTTACCAGAATGGGCTGTTTCATTTAAAATGGGGGTGGGGATGCAGGGATGGGGAAGAGTGCGTCCCAGAATCTATGGGACAGAGGTAAGGCCAGTGTGATGGAAAAGAGAGCATCCCGGCATCTATGGGGCAGATGTAAGGCCAGTGTGAGGGGGAAGAGCGTGTCCCAGAATCTATGGGGCAGGTGTGAGGCCAGCGTGAGGAGGAAGAGTGCGTCCCAGAATCTATGGGGCAGGTGTGAGGCCAGTGTGAGGAGGAAGAGTGCGTCCCAGAATCTATGGGGCAGGTGTGAGGCCAGTGTGATGGGAAAGAGTGCGTCCCGGAATCTATGGGGCAGATGTAAGGCCAGTGTGAGGGGGAAGAGAGCATCCCGGAATCTGTGGGGCAGGTGCGAGGCTTAGTTCTCCCTTAGTGAAGGGATCTCTTAGTGGAGGGCTGGGAGGGACATTACTGGGACTGAAGAGGATCCAAAAACTACGTGAGGGTCATGAGATTAGGGGGCAGGGGATCCCAGAACTAACAGGACCAGCATGAGGTTCGAGGAGGTGGGGCAGAGAACCTGGCAGGGACGGGGGAGGCCAGCCCAGAGCAAATAGAGAGAATGTGGGGGGAATCGGACCAGGATCCACACAGCTCCCTGGATTGAACGGTAGCATGGGGCAGTCGGCACAAAGCAGTAACTGTGGGCGTCACCCCTTTCATCCTGGGGGCTCCCATCTCTCTCTCGAGCACTGTAGCTCTTGTTCCCATTAGTGGACATGGAGGTTTGGGGAGCTGGGGGTGGGGGGAGGGCAGGGACAGCCGGTACCTTGCTGGGCCTCCACAGGGATCTGCGAGGAGGCAGATTTGGAGCTGCCTTTGCTCTTCTTGCTGCCCTGGCTGTTGATGGAATAGTGCGACTGCAGCTTCCGATGAGGCTTCTGAGAGCTGGGCAGCGAGCCGAGGACGCCGTTCCCTGCATCTCGGTTTGCGCCGCCCAGGTCCGGGACACACCTGGCGCCGTTCTGCAGCAGAGGGGTGCAGTCCATGGGGCTGGACGGCTGGAGACCCCGCAGGGGTGTTCGGACCTGGGGCTGGCCTGCGGGCAAGAGACAGCAGTGTGTTGGAGAAAGCTGCACTCAGAGGAGAATCCCGCGTGGCAGAGAAAAGACCGGTCCTGGCTCTAATGCATATAAAAGGGATTCTTACTGATGGTGCTGGACACAGAGGGGGTTTCTAGGCTGCACTCTGAACCCAGGTGTGTGGATTTGTTTCCAAGCCAGGCTTGAGCATCCACACTGCATTGTAAAGCTGGGTTAACAATTGCTGGACCGGGTCTCGCAGCCACACTAACGCGTCTACACTGCACCACGCAGACCTTCGGACTTGGGTCTATGGCTTGAGCTGCGTCCACGCTGCTAAATGACAGGGCTTGGACTCGAGTCACAGCGGGACTCAGGCTCTGACCCACACCCCTCGCCCTGTCCTCGGACCAGGGTTATTTCTATTTAGTTTAAATCAATTAGGAACATGTTTAAGCTACATTGAAATAAACCACTCAGACCCAAATATTAGTGGTTTGTGTGGGTTTAAATAAATCGGTTTAAAATCACACCTTGAATTAAACAGGTGCAACTCTGCGTGTAGCTACAGCCCAACCCTGGGTGCTCACAGTTGGGCCAGAGGAGGCTTTTTTGTTCCTCATACAGCATCTAAGGCTTTGTGCTTGACAGCCTCTGCAAGGTTTGCCAATCTCCTGGCAAACATGGACAGCAAACGCTATAAATAAGGTGACTTCTTTACAAAGCTCATAATTGGAGCTGGTAGAAAAGTAAATAAATTCTAAAGGGGGGGAGGAATGGGCAGGGGAAATTTCCCCCCGTCGAAATGCAGTTAAGCCTGTGTGTAGACAAGACTAAGATAATCAAAGACATGTTTGAGTGGAAAGTACAACCCAGCTAGGCTGGCTAAAGGCTCTGCACATCTAGGGGGAAGTTTTATAAAGAGAACGTTAAACAGCCCTGGTCCAATGGAACCATCTGGGAACATTTTACTTGAACTGCGGAGACACGGGAGAGCCCTGAAGCCATTTTTTGTTCTTCATGGAAGGTATCTGGAAAGGCCATTTCTACTGGGCTTAAAGGCCTTTCACAGAATCACAGAAATGTAGGGCTGGAAGGGACCTCGAGAAGTCACCAAGTCCAGCCCTCAGCACTTAGGCAGGACCAAGTAAATCTAGACCATCCCTGACAGGTGTTCATCCAACCTGTTCTTAAAAACCTCCAGTGACAGAGATTCCACAACCTCCCTTGGGACCATGGTCCAGAGCTTAACTACCCTGAGGGTTAGAAGGTTTTCCCTAATATCTAACCTTAACCTCCCTTGCTGGAGAGTAAGCCCATTACTTCTTGTCCCACCTTCAGTGGACATGGAGAACAATTGATCACCATCCTCTTTGTAACAGCCCTTAAGATACTGGAAGACGTATCCGGTTTCCCCTCAGTTGTCTTTTTTCAAACTAAACATGCCCACTTTTATTAAGCTTTCTTCAGGTTTTCTAAACCTCTGATCGTGTGTGTTGCTGTCCTCTGGGCTCTCTCCCAATTTAGCCACATATTTCCTAACATTTGGCACCCAGAATTGGACACAATACTCCAGCTAAGGCCTCAACAGTGCCAACAGAGCAGGACAATTACCTCCTGTGTCTTACTTACAACATGCCTGTTAATACACCCTAGACTGGTAAAAGCCTTTTTTGCAACTGTATCACTTTGTTGACTCACATTCAATTTGTGATCCACTATGACCCCCAGATCCTTTTCAGCAGTACGACCCGCTAGCCAGTTATGCTCCATTTTGTAGTTGTACATTGGATTTTTCCTTTCTAAATGAAGTACTTGGCACTTGTCTTTATTGAATTTCATCTTGTTGATTCAGACCAATTCTCCAATACGTCAAGGTAATTAGCAAATCTCGTTGCCTACTCTGTCCCCATATCTACTCTAGCGACACCATTGTAGGACCCAACCACATCAGCCACACCATCAGGGGCTCATTCACCTGCACGTCTACTAATGTGATATATGCCATCATGTGCTAGCAATGCCCCTCTGCCATGTACATTGGCCAAACCGGACAGTCCTTACGTAAAGCAAGAAATGGACACAAATCGGACATCAGGAACGGTAACATACAAAAGCCAGTAGGAGAACACTTCAATCTTCTTGGACATTCGATAACAGATTTAAAAGTAGCTATACTTGAACAAAAAAACTTCAGAAACAGACTTCAAAGAGAAACAGCAGAACTAAAATTCATTTGCAAATTTAACACCATTGTGTTGAATAGGGACTGGGAGTGGCTGGCTCATTACAGAAGCGGCTTTGCCTCTCCTGGAATTGACACTTCCTCATCTATCACTGGGAGTGGACTACATCCACCCTGATCGAATTGGCCCTGTCAACACTGCTTCTCCACTTGTGAGGTAACTCCCTTCCCTTCACGTGTCATTATATAATGCCTGCATCTGTAATTTTCACTCCATGCATCTGAAGAAGTGGGTTTTTTACCCATGAAAGCTTATGCCCAAATAAATCTGTTAGTCTTTAAGGGGCCACCCGACTCCTTGTTGTTTGTGTGGCTACAGATTAACACGGCTACCCCCTGATACTTAAGGTCATTTTGAACTCTCACCCTGTGCTCCGAAGTGCTGGCAACCCTGTCCCAGCTTGGTGCCATCCACAAATTTTATAAGCACACTCTTCACTCCATTATCCAAGCCATTGATGAAAATACTGAATAGTACCAGACCCAGGACTGACCCCCATGAGACTTCATTAGATAACCCCTCCCAGTTTGAGAGCGAACGATGGAGAACTACTCGGTGAGTACGGTCTTTCAACCACTCACACACCCACGTAATAGTCATTTCTTCTAGACTGCGCTTCCCTAGTTTGCTTATGAAAATGTCACGTGGGACTGTGGCACGTGAGACCTACTGCTTCCCCTATCCACTTGGCCTGTAACCCCATCAAAGGAGAAAATTAGCTTGGTTTGGCATTATTTGTACTTGACAAATCCATGCTGATTATTCCTTATCACCCTTTGTAGAGGGCTGTCAGCAAGGGCCATCTCCAGATTGCGAGGCTCTCTCCCTTCTTGGCCTAACCAGGCAATCCTCGGCCTCCAATCCGCCCAGCTTCAAACAGGGAGGTGTGAGGCTGCTGGAAACTAGATCCTCAGCTGGTGTCATTGGTGCAGCCCCATTGGCTTAGCTACGCTGATCTGGCCTGATGCATCAGGGAGGGGGAAAGGGAAGCACAAAGTGGGGAGCGGGAGAAAGGGAGAGGTGAGGAAGAAGATGACATAGTAGACCAAGGGGGACAGGAGGAGGAGGGAGGAGAAGGGATGGAAAATAAAGGGACGAGGGAGTGGAGTCCTTTGGTGGAAGAATGGCCCAGTGTTTAGAACACTGACCTGGTACGTAGGAGACCTGGGTTTCACACCCTGCTCTGTGTGACCTTGGGCAAGTCACTTAGTGTCTCTGCTTCAGTGAGAGCCCTGCCCCCCCTCAGAAGGGGGCTGTGAGGATAAACGCAGCCCAGATTGCAATGCATTCAATTGCTATGGTGACAGGGTCATCTAAGATATTCATACCAACAGGACGGGAAAGAAGAGAGCCCAGAAGGCAGGTTTTTAAGAGCGCTCAACACCAAAGAGGCAGAGCTCTTCTGAAAACCTGGTCCATATAAAAGGATAAAAGCCTACTGCTGCTACCAAATAATGAAGTTACTCCTTTGGTGGAGGCGCTGTCCACCACCAGTTCAGCTCCACTGATGGCAGTAACATGGCCAGACTTGGGCTGCCACCACTGCTCAGAGAGGGTCTAAATGACACTCTGGATAAAAACTCCTCTGGACTGAACTATGCGAGTACGACCCTCAGAGCACGGGGTGATTTCCCAAACCAGGCTAGCACAGACACAGCCCAGGCTGGTCAGCCGTCTGAGGGCCACAAATGGGCTGCTGACCTCAAGAAGGAGTTGTGTGTTCACGTTGGAAAACCCAGGGTGGATCCCATCTTGCTTCCCCCCACCCTGACCCCAGGGGCTGAAAGTCAGGAGGGAGCTTGAGAAGACGTTGCCCCGTAAGGAAGCTGAGCTATGGATCTCTCTCCAAACAAATTAATGCCATAATTAAAGGGATCCACAACCTCTGGCTGGCCGTTAAAGGGGAGGAAAACAAACATCTGCTTTAGCTGCCACTCCCTCTTGTCCTCGCATTCTGCAGAAACAAGGCAGGCTTGCGAATCTCCCTAGCTGGGGCCAAAGGGCTGTACTTTGCCGTGGCCGAACAAGGCATTGCGGGGCGGGGGGGAGCTGGAGAATAGTTTAATCCTGCCTTTCCCCCCCATGCCTGGTTAATCAGCCTGATTATCGACCACAGACAGGATTTGGAATCCAGATCAGGAAGGGTTAAACATCAATCTCACCAGCCTGCAACATAACCAGATAAATAGAACTCTGCCTGCCCTTGTCTGTGCCAAACCTTGAATCTCTCTCTCTCTCTTTCGTCAGTAAACAAGGGATGATTCAGGAGAAAGGCTTGAGGGCAAAGGCACCTAGAGCCAAGCCGGGGAACAGTAGCCGCATTCTGTTCGGGGCGTCAATGGGACAGGGAGCCTGAACTGCAGGGACGAGAAGGGCCGGGACTGCATTGAGCAAGACCTCCAAACACAAGGTGCTTCTGTCTCGCGTTGGCGGGGATGCCAGGCCGCTCGCAGGCAAAAATAAAATCGATGGAGGTAAGAAAACAGCATCTTGTTTTCCTAGCCTGGGTATCCTAGCAGGGCTGCGAGCGCTACACTCGGTCCGGCTAGCAGAAATGGGGAAATGGCTGGCAGGGAAGTAGCGGGCCTTGCAAAGCAGGTTCGTCCCCCACAGAATAGTGGGTGTGGGGGGGGTCCCAGGCAGTCACTAGTGCTCAAGCCTGGTTTAAGAGCATGAACGAGGCCGGGGGGGGGGGGGGAAGTTTAAGCAACTAGATCCTAAAGGAGGGTGATGGTGTGAGAAGCTCCATGGCAGAGCATGCTGGGAAAAGCGGGACTGAAAACGGAGGTGAAAACAACCGGGCGAAGTGATCCAGAAGGAGGGGGATAGATAGAGGAGGGCTGAGGGGGGATAGGAAGGAAGGGGAGGGGACGAAAGAAAGAACAAACCAAGCTTGGATTAAATCAGACTCCTGTCCCGCAAACTTTTTCTCTTTGAGGTGCTTGGTGATTTTCACTTTCAGTTTCCAGCTAGGAGGAGAAGCGCCAGAGAGCACATGAGCACCTGTCCTTGTGAGATCCCCAGCCTGATCGTTCACACCGACAGAGAGCAGCAGGATCTGAACTTTCAGCTGATTCTCCAAACCAGGAAACCTTTAGATGCTCTCCCATTGCCACAATGAAGGCCTGTGTTGAGGGGAAGGATGGTCTTGTGGTGAAAGCGTTGGGCTGGATTCAATACCCATTTCTGCCGCAGGCTCCCTGTGTCATCTTAGACCGGTCATTTAAAGGAGGGAATTCTCAGCACTTCAGATAAGCAGGCCCTTAACTCCCGCCCCATCTGTATAGGGACTAGGGATAACACCACTTCCTTTCTGCCTTGTCTAGTTAGACTGTCAGCTCTTTGGAACAAGGGCTATCTAGTACTGTGTCTGTCCAGCACCTATTACATACAATAGGGCCCCTGTCTCAGCGGGGGTCTCTCAGTGCTAGCATAATAGCCACACATGGACATACATTTATATCCTCGGCTAAGCTCCAAGTGAATTTCAACAGCGGAGTTTAAATCCGCCCCTGAGAACATGGGTTTGCGCTGACATGACCTTAACCCCAAGGGCAGGAGTGAAACTGCTCATGACCGTTTCCCCAGTTCTCCCACCACGCTCTCCCTGCGGAGGCCGGGCTCACGGCTCTTCCCCCAGGCGTGATTTGTTAGAATGGCATCTCTCCCGTCCTTAAAAGGATGAGAAGATACAATAGCCCAGGGGGCGGGTGGGTGTGTTTCAGGACTGTCATGAGACTAGTGTTCGAGAGGCAGAGAGGGTGCAGTCCTGCTCGACCCTAACTCATGTCTGGGGCCCAGCCCCTCTAAAAGGCCCCATCTTCAGTTCAACCCTGTCCAAAGCCCACTGCGGCCAACAGAAGTCTTTCAAGCCCAGAGTCAGGGAATCCAGTTACAACCAACGATTGTCCCCTGATCTTTTTGCAACTTTTAGCCTACTTGTAACTAAACTATTATTTATCGTACGGTAGCACACAGAGAGACCCCCCCAGCCAAGATCCAGGCCCCATTGTATTAGGTGCTGTACATACCCGAAGTAAGAGACAGTCCCTGCCCTGAAGAGCTTACAGTCTAAACAGAAACACAGAGAGGGGAAGTGAATTGACTGCAGGTTAAAGGCAGACCTGGGAATTGAACCTATGTCTTCTGAGTTCCTAGCAAAGCACCACATCCACTAGATTACTCTCTCTCCTCTAATACACTAATCTTTTTCACCCAGTTACGGGGAAAACAGTCTCTATTGCCCAGTTGGAACCAGGTCCCCACCTTCATTTGGTGTAGACAGAGTCTAGCAGTGCGTGTTCCAGTATGATTTTAGTAAGCTAGGCTTCAAACATCCTGCTCAATCTGATGCAAGAAAGGCCCATGGGGCCCATGAGTCTGACACAGTCCACAGAGAGAAAGCCAGAAGCACAGGTCAGGAATTTCAGACATGCCACTCCCCACAAATATTCTACAGCTTCAATCGTTCAATGGTTTTGAAAATGGCAGGGTTTACAAAAGTGCCTGGTGTACATGGCTTGGCTTGCTCTGTTTCTTTGCATTCCTCAGATTAAATTGTTTGTAAATCAAAATCATTCCCTGATTCAAACAATCACGGAGCAGCAGAGAAGCCAGGCCAGAATTTCCCATCAAAGTTAGTAATAATATCTTACAATTATAGGGCGGTTTTCTACTCAAAGGAACCCAAAACACTCGAAAGGAGATGGAGGAATGACTTCATTCTACCTCCGACATGCAGCTGCCTCTGGGGTGGAATGCAACAGTTGTTTAACAGCACAGTGAAACACTGCACGACAAGTGAGTCCAGGAGGGTCTCGTATCCAATTTCAAGTTCAAGGAGAATTTAGAGAGTTAGAATGCAATTAACTAGTTAGAAATGGTCCAGGAAACCAGGACCAGTGCCCCTATTTTGGGGACATTGTCATTGGATATTTAATGGCCTAAAGAGGCCAGGACCTTGATTTTAATTCCTATATTCCTTTAGTAGCTCCTAGCACTATGTAGATTCGGCTCTAGTCACATCACCAGGAACTTTGAGTGGATTGAGGATTTGACCACAGCAGTGCCTCTTCCTGCTAAGACCAGGTTTTAGGAACAGCAATCAACTTTGCTGAAGGTCATTTTTCGGAGTCCCTCACAATGCTGGGATAATACCAGGACCACGGAACAATTCCAAAGCCCCCTTCCCAAAGTCCCCTGCCTTCTCCCATAAGTGCTGACTCTCGGATAATAAATTACAGGATCCCAATGCTATAACCATTCCTATACTTCACAACGCACCATTTCACCTCCCTCTGGTATTATCCACAGGGAGATACATCAAGATGCACCCGAGATCTGTTTGCCCTGCACCACAGATCAGATTTTCACAGGAACTCAGCCCCCAGCTGCTTCCATTGCGATGTTTATGGCCAGACTTTCCCAATAACTCAGCACATTGGGTGCTGAGCAATTCTGAAAACTCCGGCTATTTACTTAGGTACCTAAAAGGGAACTGAACTGTTTGGAAAAATCTGGCCCCAATTCTGGGTCCTGAGTACTTGGAAATTAGACCTGAGCTCTTTGAAATTTGGCCCAGGTCTTGAAAGCCTGAAGATATTTGCAGCTCATTGTTGTTTCATCATTAGGGAGAGACCCACACCTTCCGGACAAGGGATTTTTGATTGGCCATTAGCGGAGGTCATCATTAAAACAAACATTCACCACCTTACTGAGATACCCCTTTTCCCATTCAAAGCACAGTGAATTTCATGGGTGTCTCAGATAGCAGCGTGGGGTAACTGCTGGAAAATGACGACTTTTTAATGGCAGCTTCTGGTAAAACAGGTTTCACTGTGTTTAATCCCCACATGGTAAACATGAAGTGTCTGTTTAAAGGTCCCCCCTGTCTGGTTGTCACACACTCCGGCGTAACTACCCCATAAAACAGCATAACTGGAGAGTGACAGAGTTGGCGCGGCTGTTGGAAAGAGCAGCTGGGAGAGAAATTCGTCAAAGAAATGCAGGGCTGGACGGGACCTCGAGAAGGCATCCAGCCCAGCCCCCTGCACCGAGGCAAGACCAAGTGAACCCAGACCGTCCCTGCTGACAGGTGTTTGTCCAATTCTTAAAAACCTCCAACGATGGGGATACAACAGCCTGGTCCAGAGTTGAACGACCCTTCATTGAGGTTTAAGGCAGAGAGAAAGCCTCACTCTTAGAGCTCAAGTTTCCTGGTGCTAGGTGAGAAGTTACACAAACAAATCCAGTTCCATGGTTGCTTGTCCCCCCCCCGCCATTAAATCAGAAAAGAAGAATGGGCCAGGGGTCGGGGTGCTAATCTAGGGGTCAATTCCCTGCTCTGCCACTGATTCTCTGTGTGACCCTGGGTAAATCAGTTAATATGGGATTTCCAAAGCCACCTCAGTGGGCTAGGCACCTAACTCACTTAGGAATTGCCTCTGAGCCTCAATTCCCCACCTGTGTGATGGGGATACTAGCAGTCCCGTACTCACACGGGTGCTGGGAGGATCAATATGTTAAAGATTATGAGGGGCTCAGATATTGTGGTATGGGGGCCAGATAAGTACCTAAGATCATTGTTCCGTCCAGTCCAATATCATCCTTCCAGCTGCATGGCTGGAGAGTCAGAGGAAAGATTTAACTTCATCTCAGTGCAGTTCACCAATGTTGTATTTAGCGGGGAAAATTCTTCCTGACTCCTGCTGCAATCTGATGATGCCCTGAAGCATGAGGCTGGATTCCCCCCTCCCACCCCCAGCCTGCATACCCGTCCACTGCCCTGTTGTGGTTCATCCACTCCAAAGGGAGCTTGCTGTCTTTCCAGGTAAGCCACCGAGGGGCTGATGCGGAGGCCGCACACGTGGGCCAATCCACGGCAAAGAGAGGAGGGCGGAGAGCCTGCTCCCCGTGCAGGGCACAGCCTGACTGCCGAGTGACTCAGGTGCCCGAAAGAGTTCCGAGCTCCAGTACAGGAAACACGCGATCTCTTCGCTCCACATACTCGCATCCTGTCCATCCATCAGCATCAACCCTACCTCGCTATCCTTTCCCTGGCTGCCCTCCGGCCTACCCGCTAGTCAGCACTACAGGTAATTTGTCAGCCACACGGAGAGCCTCAGCCCCCACCGTCCCTCTTTCCAATGGGAAGCCTCAATCCGTTTCTTGCCCCTGGAAAAGTAGTGACTCTCCTGAACTATCCAACAAAAGGGGATTTACTGTTGTGTGCATAAGGGCCAGACGGAGGGCAAGATCCTTAAATCCAGGCTCAGGGCCAGGGATGCAGTCTGGTGGCTATGCCATCACGGCTATTCATAGCTACGCTCGCTCGATTAAAGCTAGCGTGGGTGGGCCTGCCTGAGCTGCAGTGACCCTCCGACTGCAGTTCGATAGCATGGCCACAGACAGACAGAACTCTGGCGATCTTCCCACTGTGTCATCTGACCCTTCACAGAGCCAGCTTTAGACCACACGGTGCTAGAAACGCTCTCGACCTGCCTATGCCACAGCTTTCGTCATTGCTACCCCAGCTGAGCTGTACCCCCCACTTTGTGCCAGGCAGAGGATCCTTGTGTTGTCCCCCTGCAGAGGTGCTGGTATGAGATCTCTCTCAAAGGACATGACCCGTCTCTCCTGTGGGAACTGCAGATCTTCATCCCTACTGTGACCTTAGCTGTGTTTGGGGCAGTCAGAGAGATGCCCTGTAGCCTTAAACCCTCAATCCCTGCAGGTTGGTCCTGCCACGTCTTCAACCCCTAGTTGCTTAACTCGCCTACATGCCGGTGTAGGAGGGACAGTCTGTAATGTTAGCGAAACCGCTCTCATTTCCTCCTTCTGTCCCTCCGGGGAGCTCTCCCTGTCTGGTGCATTTCAGAGGAGTTAGAAGGCATGCCCCGCATTCTTCTTCTCACATGTCCCTGTGTATAACTTTGGCAGGTGAGGTTAACACTACCGACAACAGCAGCAGCAATTACCCCCTCACTGGATGCCACTCCTACTTTCACCACCCGGACTAGTGCCACATACTAGTGTACGGGATAAAAATACAGCTCCCTGCTTTTATCTGGGAGTGGGAGTATAATGGAAGAACAGGGATAGTGCCCACTCTTGCTAGGAGCCTCTGACATTATTTTTGTCTGTATTATGGTATTTCCTACAAGCCCCAACCTGGGACGAGGCCTATCGTGCTAGGCGCTGTACATACCGAAAATGAAAAGACAGTCCCCGCCCCAAATTGTTTATGGGTTTCTTTGAACCCATGAGTGCGGGGAGAGGGACCATTGTGATTTCAAGGACCCAAGCCCACGACACCGATCCCGCCCCAGCAAAACCCATGGGAAAGAAGCGGAGACTTACGTGTCACGGCTTTGGGAGTGACCATGGACTCTGATTTGGTCTCGCCTTTCGGGGGTGGTGTTCCATTTGCCAGGAGGTTCGGGGACTTGTCATCTTCTGGCAGTTTCTCCTTCTCCTCCGTTGCTGGGGCCTGAGGGTGAGGAGCTTGGATGTGGCACAGAGCAGATGGTGCTACCGCTGGATTCTGCGCGGAGGAAGCGCTCGAGATCTCCTCCTGATCTGAGAAAGACAGTAGGGTTCTAATTATTATTGTATGTGCTGGCATACCACGGACCAGGATCCCACCTTGCTAGGTGCAGTACAAAGACAGAACCTAGACAGTCCCTGCCCCCAAGGAGCTCACAATTGCAATATAAGACCAGAGACAACATAGAATCATAGAATCATAGAATATCAGGGTTGGAAGGGACCCCAGAAGGTCATCTAGTCCAACCCCCTGCTCGAAGCAGGACCAATTCCCAGTTAAATTATCCCAGCCAGGGCTTTGTCTAGCCTGACCTTAAAAACCTCTAAAGAAGGAGATTCTACCACCTCCCTAGGTAACGCATTCCAGTGTTTCACCACCCTCTTAGTGAAAAAGTTTTTCCTAATATCCAATCTAAACCTCCCCCATTGCAACTTGAGACCATTACTCCTCGTTCTGTCATCTGCTACCATTGAGAACAGTCTAGAGCCATCCTCTTTGGAACCCCCTTTCAGGTAGTTGAAAGCAGCTATCAAATCCCCCCTCATTCTTCTCTTCTGCAGACTAAACAATCCCAGCTCCCTCAGCCTCTCCTCATAAGTCATGTGCTCTAGACCCCTAATCATTTTTGTTGCCCTTCGCTGGACTCTCTCCAATGTATCCACATCCTTCTTGTAGTGTGGGGCCCAAAACTGGACACAGTACTCCAGATGAGGCCTCACCAGTGTCGAATAGAGGGGAACGATCACGTCCCTCGATCTGCTCGCTATGCCCCTACTTATACATCCCAAAATGCCATTGGCCTTCTTGGCAACAAGGGCACACTGCTGACTCATATCCAGCTTCTCGTCCACTGTCACCCCTAGGTCCTTTTCCGCAGAACTGCTGCCTAGCCATTCGGTCCCTAGTCTGTAGCGGTGCATTGGATTCTTCCATCCTAAGTGCAGGACCCTGCACTTATCCTTATTGAACCTCATCAGATTTCTTTTGGCCCAATCCTCCAATTTGTCTAGGTCCTTCTGTATCCTATCCCTCCCCTCCAGCGTATCTACCACTCCTCCCAGTTTAGTATCATCCGCAAATTTGCTGAGAGTGCAATCCACACCATCCTCCAGATCATTTATGAAGATATTGAACAAAACCGGCCCCAGGACCGACCCCTGGGGCACTCCACTTGACACCGGCTGCCAACTAGACATGGAGCCATTGATCACTACCCGTTGAGCCCGACAATCTAGCCAGCTTTCTACCCACCTTATAGTGCATTCATCCAGCCCATACTTCCTTAACTTGCTCACAAGAATACTGTGGGAGACCGTGTCAAAAGCTTTGCTAAAGTCAAGAAACAATACATCCACTGCTTTCCCTTCATCCACAGAACCAGTAATCTCATCATAAAAGGCGATTAGATTAGTCAGGCATGACCTTCCCTTGGTGAATCCATGCTGACTGTTCCTGATCACTTTCCTCTCATGTAAGTGCTTCAGGATTGATTCTTTGAGGACCTGCTCCATGATTTTTCCAGGGACTGAGGAACAGATGGAGTCAGACAGACTGAGTGGGGAGTCCCAGGAAACAATGAGCACCTCTTCCATCATCCGTTCCACCTTCACAACCCTTAAACAGTGTGAAGGCAGCAGGCTTCCCAGATTCTAGCCTAGGCACACTATTCACAAGAACGTTAAGAAGCCTAGGGCCAGATCCTCAGCTAGCATAAACAGGCACAGCTCCATTGAAGCCAAGGGAGCTACATCAATTTACACCAGTTGAGGATCTGGCCGTTTTGGGTGGCATTTTCAGAAGCGCTCAGCACGATCCGACTCTGCTCCTCAAGCAGTTAATGGTAAAAGTCCCCTTGACTTTGCTGGGACAGAGTCAGGCCAATGCTGAGTCTCTAGGGGCAGGGACTATCGTGGTCTGTGTTTGTACAGCACCTAGCACAATGGGCTCCTGGTCTGTGGCTGGGGCCCTTAGGCGCTACCACTGTACAAACAATTAAACAAGATACTTAGACTTTAAGGGCAGTAGAGACCATCATGATCATCTAGTCTGACCTGCTGCACATCACAGGCCACAGAGCCTCACCCAACTACTCCCGGAATAAACCCATAACCTCTGACTGAGATCCTGAAGTCCTCAAATCATGATTTAAAAGACTTCAATAAATATCATTTTGAAAATCCCACCAGGTTTTCACAATTCAAATTTAAAAATCATATAAAATGTCTCTGGTGTTTTACTCAGAAACAGGCTGGTGTGTTGTTTGGTTTTGTTTAAATCCACCCCCGGCTTATTTCCTAATGTTGAGATGTCGTGTCTATGTGAAGGACAGTTTGCTCCTGGGAGACATGCAGCAATTTGAAACGGTCATGAGGTCTGAGGTCCACCTGGCTACCCTGTGAAAAGCAAAACCGCTCTGTCCCATACGCGGCCCGCAGCAGTGAGCTCCCAGCTTTGGCCTTGCAGAGCTCCCACGATCGCTCTCAAAGTACCCACGTAGACAGCACTTGGAAGTTATGGCTCCGGACCTGAAGCCCATTTCCCGCCCCAGGCTCCAGAGCCCGAGCTCCGGCCCAAAAGGCGACACCGACACAGCTCTTGTTAGTGTGGTAGCATGAGCCCGAATCTGTTGAGCTGGGCTGGGAGGCTCCCTGCTGCAGACAGGGTAGACATACCCATAGCGGCCTGGTAGGAAATTTGAAACATCGGTATTTTCCCCATGATAATTTGTGGAAAAAAATATTTGACATTTTTACTCAGACCCTCCTGGAGTCTCGCCTGGGTACTGCTGGGAGAAAGCCCACGCTACCAGAGCCCCAGTTAGCAACCCTCAGGGCACTGCTGTGGGGAAGCTCACACTGCCAGGGGTTCTATCCAGCAGGGATAGGGCACTGCTGTGTGGAAGCTCCCTGGGACTCCCGCAGACAGCACTGCTTTCTCACAGCAGCATCCTATCACAGGGTGAATAAAAAGCCCCATGCTGTGGGAGCCTTTGCCGGCATGGGCTTTGGGCACTTCCAGAAAGAAAGGCCCAGGAACCGTAGTGGGCACTGCAAGGGCACTGCTCTGAGGAGGATCTCCCCAGGGCGATCCCAGATGGCAGGAAGAGGGCACTGAGCGATAGGCAGCCCATGCTGCCGCAGTCCCAGCTGGCACCCAGGAGACGCCGCTGCACGAGAAACGGGGGAGAGCTGTTACCGCAACAGAACAGCGGCACAGCAAGACCAGTGAGAAAGAGGAGGTGGCCATCAGGCACACGCCATCTGCTCCCGAAGCCTGCTGGAAAGGTACAGCTCCTTCGCACCCACACAGACTGAGCAGCCGGTTGTCACACATCCCAGCTTCAGCCAGAATCCTCTGGATTGCCCAGCTCCTGAAATTCTCTTGCCTTGGCTTTTGTCTGACAGGTCTCTGTCAAAGGGGCCTGGCCCACAGGAGATGGACAAACCAGACATCCGCCCTCGGCACTTGGTGGAAGGTATGGATGAGGGTGCTAGCCTCAGTGAGGCAGGCCTCCAAGTCCCTTTCTCCAGATGGGGGAACAAGATCAGGCAGGGGTGTCGGTTGGTATGCAATGGAGTTGACGGACGGATCCCCAGAATCCAAGCCCTGTGCAGCCTCATCCTTACCACCTGTCTGGGGCCCATTGCGAATGAAGCGTTGGGTTAGCTTGATGGCCAGCTCGGCACTGTGGGACAGCCCGATGCGGACTTCATTCGGCTCTGCTGTTGTGACACGACACGGATTTCCAGCCTCATGGGCCGAAACACGATGGATCGGGCACCGTTCAGCTTCAGTCCTGGTTAACCCTGGGGGTGGGCGGGAACCCTACAGCAGCCAGGCGCGGCTTGCAGCTTGGTGTCTGGATGCAGGACGTGTTGGAGGGATCGCGTGATGTTAGACACGGGTCATTCCTCTCGTGCAGACAAGGCCCCTGGAGACCCTGCGAATGTGAGGAGTTGGCCCCTTTCTGCTGAGCCCCCCTCACTTTCTTCCACTGGCCTCCCAGTCGGCCTACCCATCTCCTACCCTCCCCCATGCTCCCTTGGTTCCCAGAATAGCAACCGTTTACACAACGGGCTGGAGGTGCAGAAGCATCGGGGCGGAACCGCACTTTATATAAAGCTAAATTATACCTTCAGAGGATAAAGCTAGACCAAGCACCCATAATTACACTGGCCATAGCAAGAGGTCCTACACGCACACGGGCAGGGGCAGAGGGCGGGGAGAGAGCGGCAGGCCTTGGAGCCCTCATTATACTCAAGATAACAAGAGATCCTTCATGCAGGCAGACAGGGCAGGAGGCAGACGGGGAGGAAGGGAGGCAGACCTCACACATATAATTATAGTGGCCATAATGACACGAGGGAGGAGGGCCTGATCCAAAGTCTGCTGGGGTCAGCGGGACTCTGCCCTGACTCTCAGGGACTCTGGACCAGATTCCGAGAGGCTGATGGAGAGAAAAGCAGGGGAAGAGCGCAACCTCGTACACACAAAGCTATCCAACAAAGAGAGTGGGGAAGATGGCCCATTGGATAGGGCATGAGCTCAGTGCTTGAAAGACCTTGATTTGACGCCCAGCTCTGCTACAGTCTTCCTGAATGGTTACCTCGGCTCCCCATAGGTAGAATGGGGATAACCCTTCCCCACCTCACAGGGCTGTTGAGAGGATAAAATCCATTCAGGATGGTGAAGTGCTCGGAGATGGATGGGGGCAATATAAACACCTAGACAGACAGTCAACAGAGGCACGTGACATTTTGGTAGGAAAGGCAAAAACGTGTGTGATGCTATCCTGGCTGAAAAATGCAGCTGAAGATCCTTGAGCCTTTCAGCCTAGCTAAGCCCTACTTTTAAGTTCAGAGGGATTTCCCCAGAATTTAACCCCTCTAGTGCTTGGAGGTGGAATGTGCCCCCTGGAGACTTTGCTTCCCAGCTGTTTTCTACGTACCAGCAAATCTGGACTGGTTTATGGTTTCACACAAACATCAAGATTAAATCCCCTTATGGGACAGGCTGATAGAATTTAACAGAAAACAGTGATCTTTCCAGAGGTTCTTCAAACCACCCTGTAGAATCCAGCAGAGACTTCTCTCCCACCTTCGTTCTCTATGAAATCTTTGAGGTCTGTTAGAGTAATTTCTGTAGAACCCTGTTGCTTTCAGCCCTCTTCCATTCTATCGGACTTTCCCACAGGCATGTGATTTTGCCTAGTTTTGATGTGAAACCAGGAGAAATTCAGCAGCTTCAGGAAAGGTTTGCATTGAGAATTTGGGTCCAACACTCAGAGTGAGCTGGGGCAGGAAGTAGAAGTGTGTGAACTCCTCAAAGCAGGGCAAAGGGGAGGAAATGTTCTAATGCGTCCTTGAAAACCCAAGTCCTGGGAGAAAGAGGTGCATGCCTGGGTATAAATAAAATAGTGGCCACACAAAGCTAAATGCTGCAGTCATTTGTCTGGTCTCAATCATGCTCCTATTGGGAGTTTGGCCTGAGTAGGACATGCAAAATTTGCCCTATAGGCCTGATCTAAAGCCAATGGCAAAAATTCCATTGACTTGAGTGAGCTTTGGTTCAAGCCCTTAGTCACACGTGATCCTGAGGTTACCTTTCAGGCCATGTGATCATAAGGTTCTCCACTGCATTTGTGTAAACCCAGAACTGATATGAATGGAATTACACGGTCATACATTAGTGCTATCGGACAGCTGGATCTGGCCCAGAGGTTATTATTCACACACTTTGATGGGGTGCCCTAAATAGACATAACACTTCAAAAATTAGAAAAGACATGATTGTCTACTCAGAAAAGCCTACAATATAATATATTATTAGGGGCTTGATGGTCACATACACAGGTTTCCTCCCCCTGTAACTTCACCCACTTCAGTAAAGTCATTCCTGGTTTACCCCAATGCAAGTGACTAAAGGATGGGACCCAACATCTGAAAAATTAGTCTACCTGATAATTGGGGCCTACCACCTGCCAGAAGATGAGAGAAAGGATGGCTTTGTGGTTAAGACCCTAAACAAGGACTTGGGAGATCTGGTTTCAATCCCCAGCTCTGTAATAGACCCCACGGCAAGTCACTGTGCCGCAAATACAAAATGGGGATTGTAACACCCCTTTTGTCCATTTAGAATATAAGGTCTTTGAGGCAGGGACAGTCTCTTCTGATGTACCTGCAGTGCCCAGTACAATGGAGGCTGTGGACGCTAATGCAAAACAAGTAATACTGACAGACAAACAGATACCTGGCTGGGAGGCACACTGCTCATACGTGGTTAATTACACCGAACACAAGGTCTCCTATACAAACAGAGAGATGGAGGGAGGAAATTGGCAATTAGATTCGTTTCCATTGGAACAAACAGGCCAGACAACAGGCAGAAATATAGAGCAGGAGAGAATTTGGACAAGTTGGTTCTCCCCTGTGTGAGATGCACTGACTCACTCCCTGGCATCTCTTCAGCCGCGTGCCCACACGTGAGACCTGCCGCGATGCGCTTCACAAGCATTCCACAGAGCATGTGAGCTGCCGAAGCAGGCCAAAACCTCTCCTGGCACTGAGACCGAGTGGCAGGAGTTGCTCCTACTCTCTGTGGTTCTGTGATTGGCATGATGTGGCGTCAACGCGCGTGTCTCATCGTTAACAGCTCAGTGCCCCATGGGCGTGGGCACCTTTGCTGGCCGGAGCTCAGACAGATTTCCTTGCAGTGGTGTCAGGGAGACTGCCCAGACATGCTCACACTTCAAACAGGCTCGAGGGACCCTGCAAAAAGGCAGATCAACCCCTGCTTTGATGTCCCTCCTGCATCTTCTTCCCTGCTGGGAGCTTTCCAGACCCAGTCAGGCCCAGGGGAAAACAATACTATTAACTAAACACCCTATACTCAAACAGCAGCTTTCATCTCACGATCTGAAAGCGTTTTAGAAACAAGCCTTGTGAAACAGACAGGCAGGTAATTATTATCCCCATTTTACAGGTGGGCACAGAGAGATGACGTAACCTCCTTATGTTTGCATGGTGAACCATCAGCAGAGTTGGGAGTAGAACCCAGGAGTCCTGGCTCCTAATCATCCCTTGGCGAGGTACCCAGGAGTTATATGCCTTCTGGGAGGAAGTAGCCACGTGTTACATATTATTTCAGTCTCATCAGGTATAACGCTAAACAGAACTCGCATACTTCTTGCATCACTGAAATAGATACTTGGCATAACAAGGTGCCCAATATTGTATTGCAAACGTATGGGTTTGGTGCCCAGCGGGGGTCTGTCTGGATCAGATGCTCTAAGAGAAGAAGGAGCTAAAGACATGTGTACAGCACTTGCTTTCCCCCTCGAGCAGGTGGCCTCTACCTAGCCTTGTTCAGCCCTGGGGTCTCTGATCTGCTTGATAATCCTTTGCACAACACACCTGGGGAGACTGATGCTGCAAGGCGTTGAGCAACCCTCAATGACCCCTGAAATCCATGCATATTTACCTCTTTGCTGTCATAATTATTTGTATTATTGGTAGCACCTCAGGGCCCCAGTGTGCTGAGGGCTGGACACACACATGGTGAGAGACCATCCCTGCCCCAAAGGGCTTTGGGCCAGATTTTTTGAAAGTATTTAGGCACTGAACTCCCACTGAAATCAATGGGAGTTAGGAGCCTTAATGTCTTTAAAAATCCCACCCTGTCAATCTAAATAGACACGACAGACAAAGGCTGGGAAGGGAAACTGAGGCACAGAGCGGGACTTGCCCAAGACCACTCAGCAGGTTCAGCGACAGAGCCAGGAACAGAAGCCAGCTCTTCTGACTCCCAGCCTAGAGCCCTGTCCGCTCAGCCACATTATCCTTCACTCAACACCCCCTGGCCAGGAATTGGTTGTTTTCCTCTCACGCAAAGCCAGACATTCCATTGACCTCCAGGGAGAGAGCTGTTCATGGCACTAGAAGCAGACACCAGACTGAGATTGCCCTGAAATCTTCTGGGGTTCCGAGTGATCTCCCCGGGAAGCTGCTGAGCCCCTGTAGCAGAATCCAAAGTCACCCCTGACCCCGGACAAACAGCTGTGAGCAGACACTGACTAGATGCTAGCAACTAGGGGTTGATGCATTAAGTGCTAACAAAATGTCAGGCATTTTGGGATTGGGGATTGCCTGATCCTAACCTTTCTCATTTCCTAGTTACATACTGAGATGTATGTGCCATATAGCTGCTGCATCCCACCAGCCTCTCTTTACGACATGGGGCATCTTGATATCACCTTTCATTCAAGCCTCAGCACCCAATAGGACAACTATTATCCTCATTTTACAAGTGAGGAAACTGAGGCAGAGCATAGCAATCAGGGGTCCTGAGGTCCAGCCCCTTGACCTAATCACTGGGTTACTCTGCTGACTAAAATCTCATTTCTGCATCTTCCCCAATTACATTTTTATACAAACGCTGATACCGTCTGCGCCTCAATCAGGCCCAAGATCAGAGAGCCCGTTACTTAACCAGGATAGCACGCTGGCAATTGGCTTCATGCAGTTTAATGGATTTCCCCTTCCATTTTACAAGTACATGCATGAGTCCTGCTTAGATAACAAAATGGAGCCGTAGTGCATCATTAACGAAGCAAACAACATAACTTCTGCATAATATTTTTAAAATATATTGGAGGGGAAGAAAATGAATGCCAACTGGGCATAGGAAACCATTTTTGTTTATAAGTACAAAAACAAAAGGATGCAATAAGCATTCAAAAATCATGAATCAGGCATCAATCATGAGATTGGCTTAAAGAGCGAGAGATTATTTTTAAAAAATGTTCTTTTCAATTGCCTTCTGGTTTCTGAGCCTTTAGGATGCACTTGGATCCTATTTTCAGGATTTTTTTCCTTCAACCACAAGGACTAGAAACTTACTTAAGAAAAAAGGAAAGCCGAAATGTTCACGGCATCATTAGACTCCAGAAGCTGGGACTTTAAGAAAAAACCCAGGATTTGCAGGAAAAACAGAGTTGGTGGCACTGAGTAATGTGTCAGCCATGTACCTTCACCTATTTAATTGGGCACCTTGTACCATTCATTCAATATAAGGTGTTCAAAAATAACACCTGCTACAAGTAGAAGGGCATTCCATTCATTGGATGGATTTCTTTTTGTGGTACTACATTCCCACTGGAGCTCTGAAACTTATGGGCCAACATTTGGGCCTGGTCTTGAGTAGGATAAAAAGGGGTGTGTGTGTGTGTAGGGGGGTGGGGGGAGTTAGATTGTGTTTAGCTATCATGATCTAGTCAACATGTCATAAAACCCTTTTGCAAACAATTGGAAATTGCACCCTGTCAGCAATTGGTGGTCAGTAGTCAAGGTTTAGCTGAACCAGGACGGAACTCAGTTTAGCTTCGAGTATAAACAAGGGAAAAGCTGTAGTCAGCACAAGTTCAGTTAACCCTTGCTCTGACTTCAGAGGGAAGTTAGAATGACCTCAGATTTCATACAAGTCAAGGGTCACGAGGACGACTGGCATACTTTCTTAGATTCCTCTTCGTTTTCTTTTGTTCTTGTGGACCACAATAGAGGAAGCAAATGTGGATGGGAACCTGGGAGGCAGTGACCATGAGATGGTCGAGTTCAGGATCCTGACACAAGGAAGAAAGGAAAGCAGCAGAATACGGACCCTGGACTTCAGAAAAGCAGACTTTGACTCCCTCAGGGAACTGATGGGCAAGATCCCCTGGGAGAATAACATGAGGGGGAAAGGAGTCTAGGAGAGCTGGCTGTATTTTAAAGAATCCTTATTGAGGTTACAGGGACAAACCATCCTTATGTGTAGAAAGAATAGTAAATATGGCAGGCGACCAGCTTGGCTTAACAGTGAAATCCTTGCTGATCTTAAACACAAAAAAGAGGCTTACAAGAAGTGGAAGATTGGACAAATGACCAGGGATGAGTATATAAATATTGCTCGGGCATGTAGGAATGGAATCAAGAAGGCTAAATCACACCTGGAGTTGCAGCTAGTGAGGGATGTTAAGAGTAACAAGAAGGGTTTCTTCAGGTATGTTGGCAATAAGAAGAAAGCCAAGGAAAGTGTGGGCCCCTTACTAAATGAGGGAGGCAACCTAGTGACAGAGGATGTGGAAAAAGCTAATGTACTCAATGCTTTTTTTGCCTCTGTCTTCACGAACAAGGTCAGCTCCCAGACTATTGCACTGGGCAGCACAGCATGGGGAGGAGGTGGCCAGCCCTCTGTGAAGGAAGAAGTGGTTCGGGACTATTTAGAAAAACTGGACGTGCACAAGTCCATGGGGCCGGATGCGTTGCATCCGAGAGTGCTAAAGGAATTGGCGGATGGATTGCAGAGCCATTGGCCATTATCTTTGAAAACTCATGGCAATCGGGGGAAGTCCCGGAAGATTGGAAAAAGGCTAATGTAGTGCCCATCCTTAAAAAAGGGAAGAAGGATGATCCTGGGAACTACAGGCCGGTCAGCCTCAGCTCAGTCCCCGGAAAAATCATGGAGCATGTCCTCAAGGAATCAATTCTGAAGCACTTAGACGAGAGGAAAGTGATCAGGAACAGTCAGCATGGATTCACCAAGGGCAAGTCATGCCTGACTAATCTAATTGCCTTCTATGATGAGAACTGGTTCTGTGGATAAAGGGAAAGCAGTGGACGTGTTATTCCTCGACTTTAGCAAAGCTTTTGACACAGTCTCCCACAGTATTCTTGTCAGTATTCTTGTCAAAGAAGTATGGGCTGGATGGATGCACTACAAGGTGGGTAGAAAGTTGGCTAGATTGTCGGGCTCAACGGGTAGTGATCAATGGCTCCATGTCTAGTTGGCAGCCGGTATCTAGCGGAGTGCCCCAAGGGTCGGTCCTGGGGCTGGTTTTGTTCAATATCTTCATTAATGATCTGGAGGATGGTGTGGATTGCACCCTCAGCAAGTTTGCGGGTGACACTAAACTGGGAGGAGTGGTAGATACGCTGAAGGGTAGGGATAGGATACAGAGGGACCTAGACAAATTGGAGGATTGGGCCAAAAGAAATCTGATGAGGTTCAACAAGGACAAGTGCAGAGTCCTGCACTTAGGACGGAAGAATCCAATGCACCGCTACAGACTAGGGACCGAATGGCTAGGCAGCAGTTCTGCAGAGAAGGACCTAGGGGTGACAGTGGATGAGAAGCTGGATATGAGTCAACAGTGTGCCCTTGTTGCCAAGAAGGCCAATGGCATTTTGGGGTGTATAAGGAGGGGCATTGCCAGCAGATCGAGGGACGTGATCGTTCCCCTCTATTCGACATTGGTGAGGCCTCATCTGGAGTACTGTGTCCAGTTTTGGGCCCCACACTACAAGAAGGATGTGGATAAATTGGAGAGAGTCCAGCGAAGGGCAACAAAAATGATTAGGGGACTGGAACACATGAGTTATGAGGAGAGGCTGAGGGAACTGGGATTGTTTAGTCTATGGAAGAGAAGAATGAGGGGGGATTTGATAGCTGCCTTTAAGTACCTGAAAGGGGGTTCCAAAGAGGATGGATTTAGACTATTCTCAGTGATAGCAGATGACAGGACAAGGAGTAATGGTCTAAAGTTGCAGTGGGGGAGATTTAGGTTGGATATTAGGAAAAACTTTTTCACTAGGAGGGTGGTGAAACACTGGAATGCGTTACCTAGGGAGGTGGTGGAATCCCCTTCCTTAGAAGTTTTTAAGGTCAGGCTTGACAAAGCCCTGGCTGGGATGATTTAGTTGGGATTGGTCCTGCTCTGGGCAGGGGGTTGGACTAGATGGCCTCCAGAGGTCCCTTCCAACTCTGTTATTCTATGAGTCTATGATTCTAAGTGTCCAAGACAGACTCTAATTGCCAACATCCCAGTTGAAAAGCGCTAAGAGGTTTGGCTAAGGGTCAGAGGAATCGCAGAAATGTATAGCTAGAAGATACCTCAAGAGGTCATCTAATCCATCTCCCCACACTGAGGCAGGAACAAGACCTAGACCATCCCTGACAGGTGTTTGTCAGGAATGGTCTACATATACATAATCCTGGAGTACTCAAACTTGTGGGTACTTAGCTGAACCTTTAGAGGTCTTCCCATCGCTAATTACTTAGTTGCCCCAAGCATGTCTTAAATACAACATAGGAACGACCTTACTAGACCAGAGCTGCGGTGGAGCTAGACCAATGTCCCATCTCTAATGGCTAGCGGTACCACCTGCTACAGAGAAAGGGGCAAGAAATTGCCTAGTGGACAATTCAAGAATAACTTCCTGACATGTCAGAGGCTAGTTATGTCTATTTATACATTACTGGAACGTGCTCAGGCTTTGGTGATGAGAGCGGTACAAGAAACTATATAAAATTAAAGAGGGAAAGTTTCTCCCTAATTCTCTGAGCTAGAGGTTGCCTTGTGCCCTGAAGTTAGAGATGTATTTTGATTGCCAAGGTCAGAAGCAAACCTCTTCTTTTTGCAAAACTTGGGGTGTTTGGACCTAGAACATTGGTTTGACCCATTCCAAAGAGGACAGGGAGGGGGAGTCACCATGGTTGGATCCAGACTTATGCCCTTCCAAACTTGAAGAGCATCTGTATCTGGCGTGTTGGCTAGAGTCCCTTTTTCATATGAATGAAGGCATGGATTCTCTTGCCATTTTTGTCTTCATCTTTCTCTTTCCTTTAATCTCTCAGGGATGACTAGTCAGAGGAAAGATGATGGCGGGTGGAGAGATAAACAAAGATGTACTCTACTGAGGTACTTGCCATTATCAACATGCTACTGTGAAACAATATACGGTTTGGGAGCTTTCTAATCTGTTTTTTTTTTGCAGATAAAACGATTGAGTGATCTCTCTTGCTTTTCCCACGTATACTGCCTAATCCATCCAGGTGGTTTACTGACCTCCCCAAATGACTATTTTAGAACTTAATTAAGCGATTTAGAATATGGTGGAGGGAGTGCAGAGAAAAATCCTCCAATCCCATGTGCCAGATTGGAGAAGGGGGGAGAGAGAGAGAGAGAGAGAGAAAACAAAACAAAACTCTGTTTTGAAAGTTTGCTCGACTGGGAGAAATCCAAATGGCTTATTTACATTCAGTCTGAAATTAATGCACTAAAGCCTTTCAGATTCAAAGATATTCAGAGAAAGGAGGGGGAGAGGGGAAGAGAAATGCCCAGAAAACCTCAGCACAGCGCAAGCTAATCAGTGAGCTCCTGACACTTCAAACACAGCTGTGCTTTCACCGATTTCCATACCTCGCTGGTTACACTGGTGGCGTTTGCCCTAGTGTCTCTCGGCACGCTTGGGTGATGGTTTATAAAACATTTTGGCTGCTGGACCACGAGGCGTTTGGTCACAAATGTTTGTTTCTATGAAAAGTTACTTCCTTAGCAAAAACACAAATAACTCGCCAGCTCCACACCAGGGTTATTATTATTTGTTATTTATAGTGCTCTGGTGGGTAGAGACATAAAGGCATAGGAACAGCCAGACTGGTCGGCCCACGGGCCCCTCTCTGACAATGGCCAGTGCCAGCTGCTTCAGAATCACTGCAAGAACTCCTCTCGTGGACAATTTTGTAATCCGTTATGGGCCGCAGCTCCCCATCTGTGAAATGGGTTATTAAAACAACCTATCCCACCCCCTTGTGGACTGAGGTTGGGCTTTTCAAGGGCATTCAACTCCCACAAAGTATAAAATAGAATCTGGCCACTTTCCTCCCTTTGGCTCCTTGAAAATCCCACCTTCAGACTGTATGCTTTTTGGAACAGGGAGGGTCTCTCACTGGCTATATACAGAGCACCCATGGAGCCCTGAGCTGAGTAGCAGCCTCTAGGCACTGCTGCGATACAAACAAACAATCAAGGTTAAATCATTCAGGTGACTTGACCCAAACCATGTCCCACTCCCAGCATGGTACAAGGAAACCCTTTTACCAAGGAAGCGCTCACAGTTCGGGACATGGCAGAAGTCTCATCATGGAGAAGTAGGAGAGGGAGAAGACTCAGCAGCGGTATTAGAGGGAGAGAACATTTGTGTGTCTCGGAGCAGACCTCCCCCCTCAAATTAAAGAGAAGGAAAGTGAAACCAGCACAGCTAAATGGAGACACACATAGCTAAAACACCAGCTGTTTGAACAACACAATACAACATATTTCAGGACAGGTTAAAAACTGGAAATAAACTCCCGTATGAGACACTTCATTCTTCCGCTATCTACAACAGCTAAAACCCATTGACTTCAGTGCAATTCCTCCTGATTTTCAACACTGTCAGTGGCTATGTCTTCACTTCAGAAACAAAGTGTGTCTTTACATGGAGAGAGCGATCTTAGTGCAAAATCCTCATGGCAACAAGGCACAGGTAGTTTGTCTCTTGATTTAGCTAGGTGAGATCAAACCTATCTCCCCTACCTTTCTTGAGGTAAAAACACACCTTCATTTGCAATGAAGACAGCCATTGATACGAGAATAAGTCTCCTTGTGATGAACAGCGAGCCAGAAATGAACAAAAATAATCGTTTCCCAGTGTACATTTGAAGCAATAAAGCCGCCTGTGCATGACTGGAGACCCGGGCCCCCAAGGCGAGAAGGTTTGGTGGGGAATTAGAGAGGATGATGTAGTAGCAGAGAAGTGAGCTGAATTCTTTTACTGTGGAAAGTCATGGGGAAATTCCTATTCAAAGGATATTTCTTACAGGAGATCAGAATGCAGCCTTATTCCTATTTATTTGTATGAGAGCAATGCTTAGAGACTTCAACAAGCTAACTGCTGTATACGCACAAAGAGACAGTCCCAGCCCTGCCGAGCATACAGTCTAAACAGACAAGAGAGGGGTTCTCCGTGGAGGAGCTTACAAAACATCTTGAGATGCTGAAATGCAGTAAGGTTCCGATTCAGCAAAACATTTGTGCACACGTCCAGCTTGCGAATGGTCCCTAAGGGCTTTGCTGGATCACTACATGCGTCAGCAAGACTGAGGGTTGTGATAAAACCAAGGGACCCAAGATCATAGAACCACAGAAATGTAGGGCTGAAAGGGACCTCAAGAGGTCATCAAGTCCAGCCTCCTGCACTCAGGCAGCCAAAATGCACATCATTATTAACAAGAACAATAATTTGCACCTATCGAGCACCTTCCATTCTACGATGCAGCTAGCCATCTTAGGGTTTTGTACAAGGGCCCATCTTTACCGTACCTGATCTCGGTGCAGTCTACATTCATACAATCTCACCTCAACAACCCTGTGAAACAGAGAGTTATTACTACTCCCACTCGACCAAGGAGGTGAAGGGGAAGCCAGAGAGGTGTCCATCCAAGGCAACACAGCAGCAGAGCTAAGAACAGAATTTTGCAGTCCTTAATCCCAGCTCCCCCTCTGCTCTAAGCAGTAGACAACATGCCCCTTCTAGAAGAGGGCAGAGAATCCAGAATTTCTGGGGTGGTACTGAGTATAGACAGACCAGTCTGGGCCTGGGATCATAACACTTACCTCCACTGGGTCAGGGCGATATGGAAATAAACTCCTTTTAAAAAGGCAGCACAAAGCTTTATGGGCCACAGATTACATAGCTGTTGATCTAATGACTGCAAAGCAGTCCAATGATTATGCCATTTGGGTGGAGCAAGTCATTTCTCATGAAGACCTTAAATTGCCCAACTTGCTTTCCATGCAAATTTGCATTGGCTCCTGAGAACACGTTGCACTGGGTTCTTAGCCTTGGAACTGAAAGTTGCCAGACTGGGTGAACACAATCCTGCTTGGTGCATCAGCATTGACACCGGTTGCGAGGCAGGCTGGACTGACAGCTGTGCAGCCTGAAGTCATCTGTTTATCCACAAAACAGGTACAGCACGGGAAGCAACAGGGCCAGATTTCCCCACCCTGCCAACATGCCTGAGTCCTAACCTGGAGCGGCCACGTATAGTGAGGAAAGAGCAGTTCAGTCTCCAGCAATGCCTGTCAGTGCCACTTGGGATGGCTATTTCATGATAAGAGCCCCAGCCCACTAGGAACCGAGCCCTGCCATACATAGAGAACACCAAACAGTCGTCATCTGATACCATCTTTCTGTCATTCCCAAGCAGGGCTAGAGTTAGCCCAAGAGGTGAGAAGTTCCAGCTCCCATTGCTAATTCCCTAATCCACCCAGTCCCGGCCTCTGCATTCCTCTTTCAATCAGATTATTTATTCTGCAGCTGAAAGAGTACCTAACATGCTGGTCCAAGAGTGCCCCTCAGCAAAGCCAACAGTAAACAGTGGTCAATTTGGGCGCAAAAGTCCAAAGCTCAGCACAAGAAACTATTGTCCTACATCAGGCGCTGCAGACCGTGACCTCTACTGATACCCCGTTCTCTTTAATCTTCAACCTCCTTATCCAGGGAAGGAGACATTATAGCCAAACCTGGAATGTACAAGACAGAGTGTATTCCTGGGTGAGAGGGCAATAAACATTCCAAAATGATAGGGTGTTAAGGTGCCTTATGCAGAGTTTGGGGGATTAGATGAAACCTACAAAGCACTGGCCAAAGGTCAAGCAGAGGCCCCTTTATCTCTCCCTGCCTTGTAGGGATGAGAGAAGCTTAGTTCTCACCAGATTTCTCTGCTGCTGGTTGGAGACATCCCAGTGAAAGCTTTGCTCATGTTCTTTTGGGCACGCATGTTTCCTGTCACCTGAGATGGGCCTGAGCAAACACGGGGTTTGGACCTCAAGGTGTTTGGAATCTGCACCTCCTTCTGGATTCATTTATCATCCAGAGCCTCAGCAGGTGTCAATCAGTACAGCTCTGTTGAAGTCAGTGGCACTATGATGGTTTCCACCCGCTGAGGATCTGGCCCTGGCTCTCCAAATGGAAACAAACCACAGATCTGACTAGCCATGAGCTCTGCAAGTTTGAAGTCTGGGTTCAGGGCTTGGGTTCAGGACTTTCACAAGACCTCGCTGAAAATCAGAAGTGACCATAAAAAGCCACAAACACTGACAAGTATCAGAACATTTCAGAACCTCAGCAAAGGTTTGGGGAGGATGAGAGAGAGGGTGTTTCTCCTTTTCTTCTTCTTCTTCTTCTTTGTGTTAGACCTACCCCAGCCAAGAACAAGGCCCCACTGTGTTAGGTGCTGTCTGTATTCACAGGCTACATCTATACTGCACAAAAAACCAACCCCACAGCGGTAAGTCTCAGAGCCCAGGTGAATTGACTCAGGCTCATGGGGCTTGCGCTGCAGGGCCAAAAATAGCAGGGTAGATGTTTGGGCTTGGGCTAGAGACTAGGCTCCGAGACCCTTCCCGTTACTAGGTTTCGGGGCCCACGCGAACATCTGCACTGCCCTGCTTGTTTGTTTTTGCGGCGTAGACTACACGTAAGGGAAAGTCTCCACCCCAAAATGCTCACAATCTAAATAGATAAGAAAGGCAAAAGGTGAGAAGAAGGGAGTACTGTCACCCCCATTTTACAGATGGGGAACACACACACACACACACACACACTAAAGTAGGCCAAGACTTTGCAAAAATGATGAATGATTTTGGGTTTCCAGCTAAAGACACCTTTAAAGGGACCTGATTTTCAGAGATCGGGTGCTCAGCTCAGTCAGGAATCAGGCCCCTTTAAGATGTCTCTAAATAGGGCGCCCCAGAAATGGAGGCACCCCAAAAGACTAGCCACTTTTGGAAAATGTTGGCAGCTGTGACTTGCCATGGGGCACTGGTGAGCTACTGAACCAAGAGCTACCGAGTCGCACAGTAGCCCTTCAACCAGAAGACCATGTTTGGTTACGGCATCTCCACCACCCTCCCATGCAGTCTGGCATTGAGAAGCCAAGGACAGGACAGCCCAAGCACAAAGCCGGTGAAAGAAGCGAACGATGTCCCGTACATAGGGCCCATGTTGAACCCAGGCCCTGACACAAAATCCCCCAAGGAGGGATCAGGCTATGGGGCACACAGATGGAGAGATCACAACTGCCATGCACACCTTGTTACGCTACTGGGAAAATATGAAAAACTCCAGAAAAAGCAATAGGGGTGTTATCCGGTTTCTGCAACTCTCGGAATCTCGGCAGGCGATTTCAAAGGAAATTCAATTAGAAGCTGGAGGAAGAACGTGGTGCTCTCGGGGCAAACAGCAGATCCCAGTTGAGGGATTGTTTTGTTTTGAAACTGGAATCTTTGAAAATGCCAAAAAGCATCTTTTGTTTGTTTGTTTTTTTTGAAATTTTAAACAAATGCAGCAGTTTCACTAATTGCAATGAAACTTGGAGAAACAAAATATAGATGTTTGGCGCGGAAAGCTTTTTGTTGTTTCTTGAGGGGGCAAAATAAAAAAAAACTGGTTGGTTGTTTCTAATTTTTTTTTTAAAGAGGCTGTTTACACATGCATTTTGCAATCAAGTTACTTAAACTGTTGCCAACTCTAGTGTGCCAACTCTCTTAATTCAGTTTAAATAAGATTTATTTTCGCTTAGTTTAAACCTGTTCCTGATCTGTGCAATAAGTAACATGGCAGGCAGGCAGAGCTGTACAAAGAGATCTTCACTGTGCATGCAGAGAGGCCAAGGTTACATACTGAGAGGAAAAAGAAAAGGAGTACTTGTGGCACCTTAGAGCCTAACAAAGGTGCCACAAGTCCTCCTTTTCTTTTTGCGGAAACAGACTAACACGGCTGCTACTCTGGATACTGAGAGGACTGGCCACTGGTTTGCAGTCCTAAGCTCCAAATGTCACACAAAACTAGGTCTCGCCTGAAATCTGGCCCTCCTTCTCTAGTTTCACTCCTTATATACAGTCCTACATAGTCCTCCAACATAAGCAATTTAAACTAAATCAAAGTAAGAGCATCCATACATGGGCTTGCACAAGTTTAATTAAGGGTAGGTCTACACTGGAACTGGAGGTCACTTGGTATTGCACAACATTTTGATTAAAAAATTAGAGTGATATATATTTAATGGGTCACACATTACATGGATTAAAAACTGGCTAACTGATAGGTCTCAAAGTGGAATTGTAAATGGGGAATCGTCATCAAGCAGATGTGTTTCTAGGTGGGTCCTGCCGGGATCAGTTCTTAGCCCTACGCATTTTAACATTTTTATGAAAGACCTGGAAGAAAACATCAAATCATCACTGATGACGTTTACACATGAAACAAAAATCAGGGGAGTGGTAAACGATGGAGAACAGGTCATTGACTCAGAGCGATCTGGATGGTTCAGCAAACTGGGCACATGCCAACAATATGAACTGAAATACAGCTAAATGTAAATGTGTACATCTAGGAACAAAGAACGTCGGCCATACTTACACAATAGGGGACTCTCTGCTGGGAAGCAGCGACTCTGAAAAAAGATGTGGGGGGTTAGGGTGGATAATCAGCTGGCCATGAGCTGCCAGTGTGACACTGTGGCCAAAAGAGCGAATGTGATCTTGGGATGTATCCATGGGAATCTCAAGTAGGAGTACAGAGGTTATTTGACCTCTGTATTTGGCACTGGTACAACCGGGGCTGGAATAGTGTGTCCAGTTCTGGTGCCCACAATTCAAGGAGGAGGTTGATAAATTGGAGAGGGTCAGAGAACAGCCACAAGGATTGATTAAAGGATTAGAAAACCTGCCTGATAGACTGAAAGAGCTCAATCTATTTGGCTTAACAAAGAGAATGTTAAGGGGTGACTTGATTACAGCCGGTAAGTATCTACATGGGCAACACAGATTTAATTATACGCTCTTCAGTCTAGCAGAGAAAGGTCGAACACAATTCAATGGCTGAAAGTTGAAGCTAGACAAATTCAGACTGGAAATAAGGCATAAATGTCTAATGGTTAGAATAGTTAACCATTGGAACAATTTGCCAAGTGTTGTGGTGGATTCTCCATCACTGGCAATTTCTAAATCAAGACAAGACTGGATGTTTTTTTCAAAACTCTGCTCTAGGAAATATTTCGGGGAAGTTCTCTGGCCTGTGTTATACAGGAGGGTAAACGAGATGATCATAATTGCCCCTTCTGGTCTTGGAACCCATGAGTCTACCCAGTGTTAGCTCTGATCAAGCTAGTACACAATAGCAGTGTAGCCGTGGCAGCATGGGCCGTGCGATGGGCCAGCCGTGTGAAGACGTACCTAAGCTTTCAGACAGGGATGTACTTGGGGTGGCTGCTATTTCTAGCACGTGAGCTCAATCCGTGTGGGCGTGGGTATAGCTACCCGAGCTGGGAATTACACCGCCAACCGCCGTGTAGACAGAACCTAAATCGGTTTCAAGCAGCACCTGGCGTTAAACTGGTGCAACTCAGCAGGTAGATGAGTCTTAAGTACGAATTTAGCAGTGAGGACAAGTTGGCAGCCCATCTGACAGAAGGGTAGGTGGACCGAGCCCACCAAAACAACAAAAGTCCCCGCCCCTCAGTCCCCAATACTGTTTGTATCCCCGACTGTCAGGATCGTGCCAAGCAGAAGGGCTTTCCCCATACGGCTTGACAGCAGTTTGAAAGTGGTGCTGGCTTGCTAAAACCAAATGATTCTGGAAAGGCATCATGGGAGCTGTTAGTTTGTCCCCACGTCCCAGGATGCCAGCAGGTTCCAGAAGGTACCTGACCGTGCAACACGAGAAAAATCCCTGAAGGCAGAGAATGCAGTGGTGGAATAGGACACCAACGGAGATCTGCCAAGAGTGCAGTTATTTTGAAAAAGCACAGAGCTGCATGACTCACAAGAGAAGCGGCTTAAGCCGGCGTACACAAAGAGGTGTGGACGCAGTCTCTTGGCATAGTTACGCCAGTAGAGCTGTAGTGGAAAAACATAGACTGGAAAAACTCTCCCATGTGGACAAGGCCTCCAGTCCCAGTGCCTCCTCCATTGATCCTGACTGTGGCACGGGCAGGACAACGGACTGGGAAGGGCGACCTGTGGTTTGCGCCCCAGCAAACCCAGCTCAGCAGAGCTCCCATTTCCAGATAAGCTCCACTCTGAGGGAGGCGTCTGCTGCGCCCTCTATGAAAGAGGCATTGTCTGGGCCTGTCACAGGGGCTGGGCCTGCAGTACAGGGGGCTGGGCGGGGGCCTCGAGACAGAACTGCTTTCAGCCCCGTGTTATACCTCAGGGCAAACTCATTGTGAATGATCAAAAAAACCACTGTGTGCGCGCACACTCGCATGGTAAGTACACTCCCCCTTCCCCAGCTCAGACTGAAGAAGCCACGGAATTGCTGGCTGCTGTAGCCAAGCCGGGGAGTGGAAGTCAAAGGGGAGCCAAGAAACGAAACACCCTGGGCCAAGACCTGCTCCCAGTTGTGCTGGGGAGTCACCGGCAGCTGGGCATGCCTCTGACAGGAGCAGAGTCGAGCTCGCTGGGTCTGAGATGCTTACGCTGCGTGTGGAGTGGCCAGAGAGACTATCTGGGGTGCACAGGACAAAGAGGGGAGGAAAGGTTGTGTGTGTACCCGGGAGAAAGAGGGCAGGGGAAAGAGAGAGAGGAGGAGCATAGAACTTGTCAAAATTTTTCCATCAAAACCAATTTTTTGATGGAAAATCGCTCCCCCACCCCCCAAAAAACCCCTGCTCAAATATTCGTTTCTTTTCCACAGTTTTCATTTTTTCTTCAACCCTTCCCAATCTTTGTGTCAGCTGTCTCCTCCATTTGTTCTATTTTGGAAAAGGGGGAGGGAAATGAAAAATCAAGAAACTGGAGATTTTTGGGGGGGAAACAATACATTGTTTTAAAGTTCTCTTCAAAAAACAAAAAGAAGACCCTAACCCACCCCAGATTTTCTTTGCCCCTAAATGCCACATGAGAAAATAATTGATGTTTTCCAACCAGCTCTAGGGAAGTGAGGAAGAAAGAGAAGTCTGTATGGTATTCATGGTAAAGTAAGGTCATAGAAAGACTGGCCCGTACGAGCCAACATGCTGCCATACGAAGGTGGCATCTGACTGTGTATGGGCTGCCTGTGTTCACTCGTTCATTGCTGGACATGAAACCAGAGCATTCTCATCTTTCTCTAGTGCTGCCCTCTGGTAATTCAAAGGGGTTGCTTTGATGGTACCTAGAGGGAGCTGGGTCCAGCTCTTCTTGCAGTGAGAAGAAGGTTGTGATAACCTGGGATCCATCTTCAGAGATGGCCACTAAGAGAGGGGACACAGATCCTAGAAGAAATATCCAGGTCACGTCATTTTTCACAAGGTAGAAACCACATGGTTCCATGTCAGGAATGGGACTAAGAGTGGGGAGACCTGGATTCTGTCCCCAGCTCTGCCACATGTTCGCTCGCCTTGAGCCTCCCTGCACCTCAGTTTCCCCACTTATTTTATCAACTCAATCTCACCAAGTTAATTTGGCTTCCTTAATTATATTTGAAAGGGTTATTGGGTTCAAATCCCCATGATCAAATCCTAGATGTAGGAACAGGGAGGCAGAATCGCCGGATGAAACTTCCCAAGAGACAAGGCTTCTGCACGGAACTGTCAGCAAATAACACTGTGTGGACAAAATGGATGCCATCCCCGGAGTGCCCTGCAAACAAGGATGAAAATCCTGCAAAGTGAAAGGCCGCAAGGAGCAGCTGCTCTTACCCTGATGGATAAAAAACAACAACAAACATCTCACCTCAGTCCTCAGCAAAGAGCAGGAATGGACTCTTCTTGGTGGAACTCTGGGTCTGCATGGACCAGTGAGCGTCTCCTGGTAAGCAATGGCACTTGCTGCCTTTGCAAACAGGGGTAGGAGCTTCTGGTGTTTTGAAAGCTGAGAACTCTTGCCCTGTCAAACCTCTGCTATGTAGTAACCTAGAGCTAGGCCAAAGTCCCATGCCCCAAGAGCAGGCTGTGAAGAGATGTAGCCCAGTGGTGAAGGTGCTAGCATGGGACTTTGAAGACTTGGATTCAAGTACCAGCGGAGGCTCGGGCTAACTTCCCGAGTAAAACCCACCCAGCCCCGCAGCGGTTGTTATGGACTGCTCACCCACTATTGAAACGAAGCCACCTCTGGGGTGGAACATGTCAGCCGCTGAACAGCAAACAGGAACAGCACACAAGAGTGTGGGACAGGAAGCGGGGAACACAGTATCCGGTTGGAAATGTTGGGGGAACATAACAAGGGAATGTATTCTCTGAAATCTGGGCCCTGGCACATTGCAGGATAAGTCCATCAGTGGAGTTACACCAGGAATAAATTTGGCCTCTTTTGTGTCTCATTCTGACAGCACACACGGTAGGCTGTGTTTCACCTTTAGTGGTCAGTTTCCTGCTCTGATCCATTCCTCTCACTCAGCCCTTCAGTCTAGTTTCTCCACGTAAATATCTGCAGAAGCCAATTGCGCTGATGATGGAGGTCCTCCAACTGTGCGTGACACCCCCCGGAAAAAGCCAAAGACCCCGGCCCGATCAACGTTCTCATTACGGCAAATGCAAATGAAGGCGTTACGGTGTTGCCATAATAACGACAACAGGACAACATTCCCGCATTGCAGGAGCGCTTATTACGTCTACACCAACTCGCTCAGAGTCAGCTGGGGGAGAGTTGTCATTTAGTAGCCTGGAAACCTCTTCTGGTCCAATCGATTCCCCTCCCCACACACAATAGCTACGCTCCAAGAGGAGGCTTTCGCAGAGCCAGCACACTGCAGCTCACACAGCACGATGCATGGAACCAGATCAGGGCTCTCACGGGGAGTGGAATTTCACTGGATTTGCTCCAGGTGGGAGGAGGAGATGGAGGCAATCGGGGATCCAGGGAACCCACTTATTTAGGGCCTGATTCTGCAGCCCTGGCCCCTTGCGAGTAGCATTTACTGAGCGATCTTACAGGCATCAATGGGACTCAGCGCCACGTGCCATGAGCAAGGGTGGCAGGATCAGCCTCTGATCCGCCCCATGGTCTCCCAATGGTTTGCCACCGGAGCACGGATCTTCTCTGATCTTTGGCCAGTCCACGGGTATTGGATGGAGCCCCCTACATACAGCAACACAGAGCCTCCCCACCTTCCGATTGTGGGGCTTGACGCCCGATCTGGGGAAGGAATAAAGGAGACAGCTTTCTCCGGGTAGGGAGCAGGGGCGAGAGACTGTTATTAAATTTAATAGGATCAGGGCCCAGAGTGAGGGAGGGGGGAAGCCGCATCTCGCAAGGAGCTGGCCCGAGCCCAAGAACACACGGCGGCTGAATAGACACAAAAGTCCTTGTGAGAAGCCAAAGCCCCAGTGCAGCTGCATCAGGGCTCCTGCTGCATGGTCTGCAACACAGACAGGAGGCAGCAGAAGGAAACCCAAGCTCCCTTTCCCCCCCTCCGGAGAGGTTCCATCCCACACAGCCAGCCGTGCGAGAGCACAATAGTGTCTTTGGAGAGAGGGAGAGAAAATGGGAAAGGAAGTAGTGGGCTTTAAGCCTGGCGGTGAGCCCCTCGCCAACAAGTCTCGGCAACATTTAGTCTCCTGCTCTTTAACCCTTTTGGCTCCGGCAGAGCGAACGTCCCCTCCCCTCCACGAGCCGGGAAAACAGCTCAGCAAGCACCTTTCATCCCCAGCGCCCTTGCTCCCACCGATCCTGGCTCTCGGTGAGGTCCCATTGGAAATGGGAAAGTTGCAGAAACTTCGCGGGAAAGTTTCTGGTCCGAGTGGCACCATCCCCCTCCACACACCCACAGATCATCAGCTGGCGTGGTTCCTGGATTGCACCAGCTGGGGTTCTGATGATCCCCATTGTGTGGTGGATATATGCACACGGCGGCTGGTGCAGAGCAGCCTAGCTATTTGAAGTCCAGCGGAGCCATGCTGATTTCCACCAGCTGAGGATCCAGCTCACATTGTGCTCAGCCACAAAGAACTACAATTCTCTTTCTAATCCAGAAAGTTGGACAAAGACTTATATTTAACAAATAAAAAGAACAGGGAAACCTAGGGCTCCTGCCAGTGGCCAGAGAGAGACAAGTCCCTGTAAGTTTAAAGCGAGAGAGACAAAAGCCCCTTGTGCTTACCTGCGCTAGTGGGCAGGAAGGGTGTCTGATCCGGCACGGGGTCTCCATTGAGTGAGTCAGAACGGCTTGAGAGATCGCTTCTCACCTGGGACATCTGACTGGGACCTGCCAGACACACCACATGCAGAGAAAGACAGTGAGAGAGAGAAGCTCACTGAAGACTGCTAAACAACCCAGCCACGAGGAACTCTCACATGGGATGAATCAGCATGAAGACGTTAGGTGGGGAGATAAGAAGGAAACCACACAACCCCAAGAAGGGATTTCTAACTCACCCGGGCAGGACACCTCTCCCCAACTGCCGCATCCACATGCACAAAAGTTTGCTTGATTGTTCAGCTGCAGGAAACTCCAGCTCCGCATAAGCTTCCCTCCAGACACATTTCAGTCCCAGCTGCATTGAGGAATCCTGTGATCGGCCAATTTCCCCCCCCCCACTCCCCCAAGAATACAGAGACACATTGGAGAAACTCACTTTTTTTGTTTACACTTTAATGGAGCTCCCACAAGTGGGGTGTCATCCTATCGTCCTCTCCATGTGAAGGTCTTCTTCAGGTCTCTGCAGCTGCTCCCTTTTCCAAACACTCTACTCCTCCAGCCCTCTTCAACTAGATTTCTTCAACTTGTCTTCCTTCCTTCCTTCCTTCCTTCGTCTTTACATATTCCTTCAAAGTGTCCTGCTTGGTGCCTTGTCCCTGCCAGGAATGTCCTGCAGTTTCAAATAAAGAAGACACTTCACTTCTCTTTATCTGTGCAGCTCTTTCTTCAGGGCAGTGTTAGGTTACAACTGGACAAGTTTGTGCAGTCTATCTCCAGACTGTAAGCTCTGCCTCCCGTCTCTCACACAGGAAATTGCATTCAGGGCTGATTACCCAGTTTCCTTCATGCTGGAGATATTTGGAGTTCATGCAGCCTATAATAAGCTGGTTGGCACTACGATTTAAAAAAAACAGTGAGAACAAACAAACAGACACAACAATCCACAAAGCCTCTTTAAAAAGGAATGAAAAAAAAAGTTGATTTCTTTTTTGTGGGAGTGGAGCTAAGCAGTCAAAGTATGGTGTGGGGAGAGGGATATGTGGGACAAGCATGGGCTTACTATATCCCTCTGCCAATGCTCAAGTCTTTGAGCTCCACGTTTTTAATCCAAATTTGTTTTTCTTTAAACTCAAAAGATCAATTTTCAAAACAGCAGCAAGGGAGCGAAAAGGGACAGCGAGCCAAAACTGAGAAATCGTCAAAACCTCCCTTGCTTTGCGTGAACGCCTGTCTCCTCCAGCCTGTCTCTTCCAGCGCTAATGCTCCCAAATACCGATGTAGTTGTGGCCCAATATACTTACAGTACGACTACATATTCTTGTGTAAAGGATTGTCATGGAACTAGAACACACGGCCAGAAGTCAGGAGAGACCAATTTTCTTCCTGACTCTGCTACTAACTCACCGTCCATCCTTGGACAAGTCACTTTCCCCTCTTTGTGCTTCAGTTTCCCCAGCTACAAAATGAGGACAATATTCGGTTTTGTGGTTTAACTCACTGGCTTTGAGATACTCAGATGGAGGGCAACATATGATTAGACTTATCAGTATTACTGTTTAAAGTAACAGAATGAAGTCAAGTCACAAATTCCCTGTTCTAGTGTAATATTTTAATTACAAGGGCAGTTTACATTTGGAGTCACTGTTTCCACACTCACTCGCGATATTACTTTATATCTTGCTTTAGGGAAACTGACTTTGAAACGTTTTTAGGTTAAAAAAAAAGTGGCAGTAGATATTTTAAGACTGCTTTTTACACCGATGGCTTTTTCCTCGAACCTGACAATCCAATATTTCCAAGTTTATTAAATAGGCCAGATTCTCCACTAGTGTAAATCTGGAGTAACCCCCGTGACATCGGTGGAGTTATTCTGGATTTAAACCAGTGCCAATGAAATCAGAATTGACGCAGTGTCAGTAAGTGTGAATGGGCGTGGGTGTCATTTCCATGTAGTGGCTAGCATAGATTTATAATTTAGAGAGAGCCATCAGTGTGGTTCAGTGGATAAAGTGCTGGCCTGGATTCAAGACCTCAGCCACTGCTGTTACCATGGGTGAGTCATGTCTCCTCTGTATGTCCCTCTTTCCTTTCCCACCCTTTCTCTTGTGTATTTAGTCTGTAAGCTCTTTGGGGGCAAGGGCTGTTTCTCTATGTGTATATACCGCACCTAGCACAAGGGGGTCCCATAGCTGTTAGCACCTCTAGCCATTGCTGAAATATGACTGCTACTATCTTCTGTTCCCAGGACCATATACACAGGCTATGGTCCTGCCCAAAGAGCAACCAGCACAGAGTGTTTGGATTGGAGCTCTTTACAAGATCTAATTCAGACACACAATCCACGGGAGAGCAATCCTGGTGGAAGAAAAGTCAGAGGTGCCCTTGAGGAAGCAAGCATCTAAAGGAGAAAGGGCGAGAATAGTAAAGAAGTTAGCAAGGATGAAGGCTGGGGTTTTGAAAGGCAACTCATTCACTGAGGCTTCGGTGAAAATTCCAGCCAAGATGTATAGAAATTAAACAGCGGTATGAAATTGCTGTAAAATCTAACAGGATCTAATAGAGAACGAAACCCTCTCTATGCAGGTTTTTTAAATGGTCCCTCATGGTGTTAGAATACTCTATTCAATTCTACAAGGTGGTGCATAAAAAAACCTAGCAAAAGTTGATCACTCTTTAGTGATCTATCCTAATTGGAGAGCACTGCTTTACCATTGGTATTGCAGGAGCGCCCAAAACACCAGCTAGGGCTGTGCCCCGTTGTGCGAGGCGCTGTACAGACACAGAGTGTGGGAGACAGTGTGCCCTGAAGAGGTTACAATCTAAACAGACAAGCCTGACAAGAGAAAAATTATTATCCGAGCTAAGAAACTCCTGGTGTTTGAAACAGTGGCCGTGTTATTCCTCTGACCTGACACCGCTCCGGCCAGCCGCTGCACTCACCATAAAGACCCAGCCAGTTTTCCACGAGGGTTCGTTTCAAACAGCTACAACAGAGGAGCTGGCCTCGCTCGTGAGTTGTGACACCCAGGGAGCTGGGACGTCTGAGCATGTCTCAGTGGGTGTGCCTTGGATTTCCTGACTAGGAGGCAGTACGCCTCTGAATCACCCTAGGTACAGGTCAGCCCTGTGCTTTGGCAGGAGCACATTCCTGTTTGCTTATCTGTGCCCCCATGTCTTAACATCCACTGCTTTCCTCCCGTTTCTGCCGGGGCAGGGGGCTTCATAACCGACATCAGAGCACGAGTTCCCCCTTTACCACGTCCATTCCCAGGGGGATATATGGGACCCTCACTCCACCCTCCTGCTTCCTGGTAGCTACAGATAGGAAGTGGCCCAGGTCCATGAGAACGAAGGCCGACACTTTGATGTCGAAACATCAGCGCTGCACTTTCGTCCGCTTGTAAGATTCATGCTGACAAGCAGGCAAATCCACTGGGTTTTTTCCTTTGGCCCTGACAGTTTTTTATTTCTGCCAAGAGGAATCTGGGTGCGCTCGGTGTCTTTATAATGATACCTTGCAGCTATCCAGCACCTTTCATCTGAGCACTTGATAACCATTCATTAAGCCCACACAGCCCTCCTGTGAGGTGGGTAAGTGTTATTATCCCTGTTTCACAGATGGATAAACTGAAGCACCGACAGGTTAACCCGGCTCTCCAAGGTCACGTAGCAGATCAGTGGCAGGGCTGGGAATAGGACTCAGGAGACCCGACTCCTACTCTTTTGCTCCAAACATCAGACAACACACCTTCCCGAACTGGGAACAGAACCCCCAGCTCCTGACTCCCAGGTCTCTGCTTTAATTAGCGAACCCCACTCTTTCCCCACAAGGTGGGGAAAGAACCCAGGCGTCCTGCTGGAACACTCGCTGAGAGTCCAGACGCCACGTCCTCCATTCCAACCACTTCTCAGTTCTTTAAGAGCAGCATTTCCTTCCCAGCAGAACGCTCAGTCTCACGATGCAGCCCTCAGAACAACTGGAGGGGACATTGAAATGGAATCACAATTTCATTATCGTTCAATCTAGAACTTACCTTGCAGAGACTTTGGAAATCTCCTCCTTGGTCATCCATTCAATGGGAGCTGCATTTCTCATACCCTGTCCTATCTCACAGGACCCAGGCTACCTGCATGCCTGCAGCGGTGGTGAAGTGATCCTCGAACACTGTGCATAAGCTCCAGTGCTCCAGGACCCTTTGGGATGAAAGGTGCTATGTAAATGTAAGACAGTATTATAGAGGGGTCAGAGGAGCAGTAAAAAAAAAAAAAAACCATCAGAAAGATGTTTTCTTCAAAAACTGAACCAGAAACTTTGTTAGACTAGGGGAATAAATATTATCCTGAAAGCTACTCTCTTGAGCATCTGCCTTGAACCCACGAGTGGCCTACCTCTGCGGATAGCAGCTCCCTATTGATCTTTTGCAGTTTGCACTGCCATGAGAAAAAGAACTAAAACTAGTTTTCTTAGGGCTTAAAAAACATCACAGGCCACATCTAAGCCACCCCCCAGTTTCCCAGTGATTCCTCTCCCTTGATCTCAAATAATTTCCCCATTGATTTTCCGATGGTTTTTCTCACTGACTCCAAACGATTTCTCTCCTGATTTCCTCCCAGCAATCCTGGTTCGATTTAATGGGGATGCAAAGGTGTAGTTTAGGGCAGGATTTGCTCCTATGAAACATGTTTAAAGCAGCCTTCCCCTTTCCGCCCTCATTCCATCTAACTTAATCGAAGACACCTGTCATCCTGGTATCTGATCTAAAGGCTGCTCTAAATTCCAGCAGGAAGCCCAGCACACTCCCTGTGCCCCTAGGGGCACATCCAGAACAAGTCACAGAGGCTTGGGAAAGCACAGAGAGAAGGACTGGAGCAGGAACAGACAAAGGGATGGCCCGGCCCATAACCTCACACAGCTGATGATCTGGCTTTGCGGGAAGGGGGCAGGGAGGAATTTTCAGGGTATCCCAGCTTCCCAGCTCCAGTGTGTAGAGCCTGGGGCTCAGAGCAAGGTTCTGGAAAGAGATGCTTTTCTCCCCTACACCCCACCCGCAATGGAAACCCAACCCAGGAAGCAGCCACCTCACCCCAGCCCTGACATTTTCAGGGGGTTTCCCAGAGTAAAAGATGTCCCTGCGAGACGGCTGGAAATCATTCTGCCACATCAAAGCAGAGGCACTCATTGAGAGGAAATGAATAAATCTGTCACCGAAAGGAAAACGGCTGCGTATGGGTGGGAAAGTGCTGGGGCGGTGGCAGGGAGAGTGGTGCAGGGGATAGAGCTATGGACAGGGAATCAAGAGATTTGGGCTTCCCTACTCTGTGCCGCAGTTTCCCTCGCACCCGTTGTCTGCCTTATCTATTTAGACTGTAAGCGCTTTAGGGTAGGAGCTGTCTCACTATGAATGTACAGCCCCAAGCACGATGGGGCCCTGATCTCAGCTGGGGCCTCTAGATGCTGCTGTAATAGAAATAAATAATAAGGGTGGGACGGATAGTGGATTCAGTAAGACACACAAAGAATGAGACAGGCCACCCAGCAATGCCCGGAGTTGCCTCATGCCACGGCCAGGGGTGAGCTCCCCACACCAGCTGCTCCCCTCTGTACAAGTCGCCCCCCTCCGTAGACAAACTGCTCATTCAGGCTGACGATCCCAGCTCTAGTGGTGGAGCAGAGCGAACCAGGGCCGGTAAAGGCCAAAGTCAGGTTTGTTTCCTATGGTCCACACCAGAGCCCACTCTGCAGCCTCTGCGCTGTCTTAGACCCTACCTAACGCCCTCCTCCCGCCCACGCTTCTCCAAGTATTTGCCCACAGGTATCTGGAGTCAAAGCTTTCTTCTCTATCTTCATTACAATCAGCAGCAGGAGGGGAAACACAGCCAGCACATACCTGCCGCTTAACAGGAGCCTCTCGTTAACACCCTAAGCCAGGGTATTAGAGCAAAAAGCGACAGTCGAGCGTTAGTAGACTACACTTGAATGCCTGTATTATTATCATTCCCTGGGAGCGGCTATCACTTCCCAAAACTACCTGCCGCAACACGTGTGGCCAACATGGTGTGGCCCAGGGTTCCTGTTTTACCCCAGCAGCTAGAGGGTTAATTATCTGAGTACCTTACATGCGTGTTTATGACAGTACCAGATGTTTGGTCTGTTCGTATTAGCTAGAAGTTTCTGAGAAGAGGAAAAGGCAATAGCATTGTTGCAAACCATGTCCTAGCCTGCACCTGATGACTCTGGATTAAGAAGAGCAACTAAAAAGAGCATATGGAAGCCAGTTAGATAATTTAGCTGGCTCATTTGTTACCATTTCTTTCCTACGTCGAATAGGTGGATTGAAATTTTTCTAATTAAAAGGTTTGGGTTTTTTTTTCAAAAATGAAAATTTTCTTGAAAACTTTTTGATGTTATTCAATGAAAATTTCTGCTGGTCATTTTCAGTTTTAATTTACCAGGCTTCTTTTTACCCTCCTTTTTTTTGGTAGATCCCTCCTCCCTACTCAACTATTCATTTTGATTGGTAGATTTAGTCAAATGGGGCAGGGGTGGGCTCAGAACTGAATATTTTCAAAACAAAAACAAAATTAGATTTCAAAATCCATTAAAAATATGCCACAGAATTTCTTAAACAATAACAAAAAGAAAGAAAGAAATCAGCTCCATATAGAAAACGGAGAACTAAAACGATCTCCAGAATTTTCACAGAACTGATTTCATTTTTGAAAACCCGCTCTAATCGCTAACATTTAAGCATTTTCTTAAGAAATCCAAGTAGATACTTTGAGGTTGTTTCCTTCTCAACACCAAAACCTGTAACAAAGCAGTGACACACGGGAATGCTGGAAACCTACATTTGGTTTCCTGGCCGTAGTTGCCTGGCATGGATTAGGGTTACAGCCCATGACTAGGGTCAGGATCTTCTCTTCTCAGTGGCTATGGTTCTATCTTCCCTTATTCAAAATAAAATAAAGTTAAAATAAAACACAGTATCAACCACAAAGAGAAAAGGAGTACTTGTGGCACCTTAGAAACTAACCAATTTATTTGAGCATAAGCTTTCGTGAGCTACAGCTCACTTCATCGGATGCATACTGTGGAAAGTATGCATCCGATGAAGTGAGCTGTAGCTCACGAAAGCTTATGCTCAAATAAATTGGTCTCTAAGGTGCCACAAGTCCTCCTTTTCTTTTTGCGAATATGGACTAACACGGCTGTTACTCTGAAACCTATCAACCACAAACTAATTCAGCCAATTACATGACACACACAAATAAAGGCCTTAAAGATGGAAGTCAGAGTAGATGAATTTAAATCATCTCCCCCGATAGCTGAGAGGATTGTGTGTGTGTGTGCTGTATTGGACATCTGTCAGTAACGACTTGATCAGACACCCACTTCTTGGTCTTAACACAACTTCTTCGGCGGTGGCCTGTTCCGAGAGAGAGGCGCTATTGCCACATGGAGCTCGCACTTGCTGCTTGGGGTGTTTTTCGCTTCCCGCAAAGGGGAGCGAATCAGTGCCAATGCGCCTGCTGGTTTTGTGAGGAGTCTTACGGGCGCCACAAAGGAAGCCATCTGCAGCACCAGCAACAACAAACTTTATTGGTCCTACAAAATCCAGGGCCAAGGCCACATGTTCTCAAGCGCCATCGACAGGTGCGTGTCCTATGCACGAGCTATTTACAGCGGTACAGGCACGGAGGGCTCTTGTAACAACACGGACACCTGTTCCGACACTACTGGGAGGGGTTCAGAAATCCCAGACACTTGAGATGGGCACCACAGAGGGTGAATATTGGTCCTGCGCCTCTTTAATACAGAGGACAACTTGAGACGTTCCTTTATTGCAGTTTTGCACGTTCCATAGACTCTGGAGGGCCTGTCCCTCTAGGAGCAGAACGTAGCTGCAGCCATGTTGAAATAAGGCCTCAGTGCATTAGCTGGCAGTTGTGGCAGGCGGCCATACTGTGTGGAGCAGGCACAGAGCAGGATGGGTAACCCACTTGTCAAGTATATTACACAAGGATCTCAAAGCACTTTCCCAACTATTAACAACCCAAACCTTGCCACGCCTTACTACGCTGGGATGCCAACATTGTATTTCAAAAATAAAGGACTGTTTTCTTAGCACCTCTGCCCCACCCCTCCTCCTGATATTATTTATTATTATTATTAATAATAAGCAGCACTCACCTACATTCGCCAGGAGTTTTGCAGCACTCAGCAATTCCTGATCTTGCTGTACAGAGATGAAGAAATAAGGGACTGTTGGCAACTGAGGCAGGTGAGTATCATCCTCATTTTATAGGTGGGGAAATTAAAGGGCAAAGATGTGAAAGAAAATTTGCAATCTGGGGTGAGTAATGTTAGACACCTACATCCATACTTGGATGCCTAAGTAAGCAGTGGGATTTTCCAGGGATCTGTCTTCACTGCAGAATTAACTTGGGGTGATCAGCATCCAGATCTTAGCCTGCCACACTGCACAGTCCAGCCTGAGTTACTTTGTCCTCCCTGATACTATGCTCCGCAGTGTGTGTTGCTTGGATTTCTGGAGGCACATCGCGTGGTCCTTTGTGCTGTAGTAAGCTGAGCTGGTTTAGGATTCTTTCCCAGTGAATTGTGGGAGAAACTCTCTGTCCTTCTGAGTACTTGAGCGATTTAGCCTCCATCCTGGGTGGGTTACCAGCCCGACTGAGAGATCACTTGGCATGGTAGGTCTATAGTCCGAGCCGGGCCAGCTAGCTGGGGTAGAAAACACCACTTAACTCAGGTCAGAGGGTTGTGTGTGTGGATCAGAAGGGGGCTCAGGATAACACCTAAGTAAGATCTGAGTTAAATCTGCAGTGAAGACAGATCCCACAAAAATGCACCAATTAATCGTACTGAAGCCAGTGGAAGCTGCAGGTGCTCACACCTCTGAAAACTAGGCCCCTTATTTAGGAGGCCTACTTTATAGACACACGTTTGCAAATTTTGGCATAAGTGACTTGCCTAAGTCCACACAAGAAATCTATGGCAGAGCTCAATTAAGCACAGCTCTCCCAGGGCCCAGCAGTGAGTTAGTCCCAAGACTGTCCTTCCCTTCTATTTCAGGGTGGTATTTTGCACCTTATCATCCTGGAAGATTTCCTCCTCTGGACCACATCCTCAGCTGGTATAAATCAGTGTCACTCCATCAAAGTCAATGCATGAGTCAAGATTTACACTCGCTGAGAATCTGACCCTTCCATTTGTCACAAGAATTTAGCAACAGGACTTGACTTTTCATTTTACAGGATGTTTTGCAACATGCTCTAAATCTAACCAGAGGCAAATTCTTCTCAGTTTAAAAAGAGAGAGAGAGAAAAAACAAAATTCAAACCAGGCCATCTGAGAAACCGCACTGCAGCAAAGTGGTTAACCTCCCATGAATGGTGCCATACAGTTCAGTCTATGTCTCAATACAGAGAGGAGTTGTAATTGGCTGAGTCGTGTTTGAGTAGGGCCAGTGCCATAACTGATCTGTCTACGTAATTACCGTTCTTTGCGTGCACACAAACTCTCTAAACAAAATTACACTCTCAAATCATTCTGTTCGGGGCAGGATGGGGTGAGGGGTGGAGGGAATGTGGTTTGCAAGGTTTTGAGTGAATGACCCCACTGTTTTATATTTTCAGTGAAAATATTTTGATGGATCACGAGTTATTTCTGTAAATAGTTTTTTTTAAAAGGAAATAGACAAAAAATTTAAAAAAAAATCCTCCTTCAGAAATTGAAAAATTACTTTGCCCCTGCTGGCTTTGTGCGGAGTCTTCATCGTTAGAGAGGAAAGACAGAGCCATACGGAATAATGGCAGAGCACGGTGTCTGGGGACATAGGAACATCTCACAGTTCCTCAGTTTCTCCCAGCACGAGTCATTGTGGGGAAAATGGTGCAGATGACTAGCAGTGGGAGGAGCTCTCAAGCTGGAATCACTGTAGAGAATATTATTCAATGTTATTGTTTGTATTATAATAGGGCCTCCATTGGGGTAGGTGCCGTATAGACACGTGGTAAGAGACATCCCCGTCCCAAGGAACTTACAGTCTAAATAAACAAGACAGATGGGTGAGGAAAAGAAAGAATATTTCCTTTTACAGATGGGAAACTGAGGCTCAGAGAAAGTAAGTGTGGAGAAAGTAAATTATTTATTCCTTCTCATAACACAAGAACCAGGGGTCACCAAATGAAATTACCAGGTTTAAAACAAACAGAATGACGTATTTCTTCACACAACACACAGTCAGTCTGTGGAACTCTTTGCCAGGGGATGTTGTGAAGGCCAAGGCTATAACAGGGTTCAAAACAGAACTAGATAAGTTCATGGAGGATAGGTCCATCAATGGCTATTAGCCAGGATGGGCAGGGATGGTGTCCCCAGCCTGTTTGCCAGAAGCTGGGAACAGGCAACAGGGAATGGATCACTTGATGGTCTGTTCTGTTCATTCCCTCTGGGGCACCTGGCATTGGCTACTGTCGGAAGACAGGACACTGGGCTGGATGGACCTTTGGTCTGACCCAGTCTGGCCGTTCTTATGAGTAAAGTCAATCAGCAAACCTGTGGCAGAACTGAGAACTGAACCCAGGTGGTCTTGACTGATACGTTACTAATACTGATACTCAGACCCTCAGCGGTTCAGGAGCCAAATTAGTGATCAACATTACCCAAAACAGCCACAGTAATGCAAATTCAGTGCTTTATTTACTCTCTCTCCCTAATTATCCTCACAGCAACGTGACTGATCAAATATTCTACAATTGGTTAATAACGGACGAAAAGCATCCTGATTGGTTAATCATTAAACCACTCAGTGTTTTAATATCATGTGCTGCAAAGAGCCGCAGGAGACACATTAAAGAGCCACTTGCGGTTCCCGAGCCTCAGTCTGAGTATCCCTGCTCTAGTGTATTAACCACACTAGTGTCAATACTTAAAGTATTGACACTGCCCAGGTACTCCAGTCCCAATTACTCTCAACTAGGTGTCCCTGTGGAAAAACGGTGCAGGCAGCCAACTGCATGGGGGAATGCTTTCCTACTGCAGCCCTGGCCTATACCAGCAGGAGGCACTGTATGGAACTGGTTGCATGGGAATTCTGGGCTACGTCACTCCCAGCCAGAATCACCATTGGTGATGGGCTGTATTAAACTGCATATGGATTTTCAATGGTTTTTACACTCCCCACAGAGTGTGTGTGTGTGTGTGTGTGTGTGTGAGTGTGAGAGAGAGAGAGAGAGAGAGAGAGAGAGAGAGAAACTTCACAGAAATGTGACACACACACACAAAATAAAAACCAAAACACTCGACAATTTGGCTTCAAAATTTAGACATGTCTCGTGTTTTCAAAGTGGAAAAAAAAATTGACGGAGCCCATTTGCCCTGAAAACAGACGCACCGTTGCAACGAGATATGGAAGCAATCAAGTTCACAACACTTGGACTTCCATTGCAATTACTTTTGCCCACGTCTACTGCAGACCAGAGTATGAGTCCTGGTTTTGGGCGGGAGCTCACATCTGCTCCAGTCCCCACCTGTACCAGCAGGAGTGAACAGAGAATCGAGAACTAATATAAGAAGACTGAACGTGAAGAGCTCTCACAGCTGACCCAGTCCCAGCCTCTTCCAGCAGGAGGCGCTGTAAAGAATCAGAAATTGGTGTAAGAGGAGTGGGTATATGGGCAGCTATCAGCTACTGTATGCCCAGCTTCAACCAGCTGTAGAGAATTAGTAGCTGACAGAGAATCATTGGCTGTGTGGAGCTCACAGTTACTCTCCGGCCTGTTTCCCAGTTCAGAAAATGGAGATTATGAGACCCTGCTACAAATGAAATTGAAGGATCAAAGCAAAACCCAGTTAGGTTCGGGACATAACAGCGTGAGGCCTCTCATGCTCAGTGATCATGCAAATCCCCTCTGTAAACACTCATGAAGAGCCTTGCCTTCAGCTTCAGAGCAACCATTGCCACGTCCATATCCCTGAGGGCTGGCTGAACCAAACACTGCCTCATGACCCAACCTCCCCTGCCCACCCCCAGCCTCCACCTCGGCTGCCCAGTGCACCACTTCATCTGCTCTGTCCCCCCACAACTGGCATCTAGGAGCCTGGGGCATAGTCTGAGCGCTGCATATTTGCATCGCAGATGAGAAACCCGCAGGTTCTCCCAGTTCCGGGCTTTGTGCATCACAAGGGAGCTGCGAGAGAGTGGTTAATTCTATAGGTTTCTAATAAGTTTTTTTGGTTATGATTATTCTGTGGGAGAGCGGGTAGCAGGCAGTGGTGGTAAATTAAAGAATTTATACACATTCTTTTTTCCATTTTTTAACAAAGGGCTCATTAAGAGATTATTCTCTCCCCTAATCCTCCCAATTTTACCAGCAATAGCCCTAACCATACAGTCTTTACTAAGGTGGAAAGAAACCTGGTTTTGCAGGCCAAATTTTGCCTCTTGGCTTCACCGGCGTAAATCCAGACTAAGGGATTTCCATGGAAATCAGTGGGGATGGTCTGGCCTGCCATAGTGCAGTTGAAAGCAGAATTTGGTCTAAATGCAAGATTCCAAGAATCCATCCTTTCTCCATTTTGCACAAAGTGACATTAATGTTCAGTTTGGTTTGCCACCCGGAGACCTGCATCCACAGTAAACCCAGCCTTGCATGCAAATAGCTAGACACAGCAAGCACATACCCTCCTCATTCTATGCACATACCTCGTGTACTTATCCACAAGTCCTTGCCGACTGTGAAATCCCCATCCTTGGCATACCGAGCCCCTCCAACTCTAGGTGCAAGAAAAATAGTTCCATCCCTCCACAGAAATAACATGGGCCAGATCCGCAGATCGCATAAGTTGGCATAGCCTATATCAACCCTCTGCCAAGCACAAGCAAAAATTTCAGGGCCTTGCAGTTCTGCTTGCCAGTGGAGGAGAAATTGGAGCATAGAATCTGGGTATATTCTTAGCATAGTTTACTTTATGTTTTACTATATACACCAGTCCTTGAATAGAGGTGGTCATGAAGGGCACACAAGCAATCCCCTCTTTCTGAAATTTTGGCCCAGCCATTGCCCATTTCCCAGGCCCTAAGAATTGACTCTAGTTAGCGAGATTAAGCCAGAGAACAAACCCTCTTGCTGTTTGCAACAGCTCCCCTGCAAGAAACTACATCACAAAACTAGCAACAATACAGTAGGTCTTCAAAGACTGTACACTGCTTGCAGGCTGAGAAAAAGAAATTTGTCAGACCTTGTGCGCCATCTGGTGCCTCGTATCATAACAGCCTTGTTGAGATCAATGCTGCTTCTCTGATTTACATCAGCCAAGGACTGGTCCTGTGTGTATCCGCCATCTCACGCCCCATAACAGCCCAGCCAGAGCGGGAGAGAGGGAAAGCTTCAGAACTATCCCCCATGTGACACCCTAAAGTTAACTGGCTTCACCCTGATATATCTACAGATCAGAGGTAAATGCTTTTGCTCTGATATGGCCATTGAAGTCCTTTGACATCCATTTAAAAAGGTGTTTCTAGATGAAATCTTGGACCAAAGTACTGCTTTCCTTTACAGATAAGCTCACTGCAACAATCAAGCCCAACCCAGACCCTCCCCTGGTCTTTGTTCAGTGCCTCTTGTTGCAATACTGGTAGACCAACTGCAACACTCAGAGTGACAAAGGAGGCCAATAAATCAATAGAGAGCTGGAATGAGTGACCCTTTGACTGTAAATGAACTCCAAGTGAGAAATGATGCTTGCCCCAAAAGCAGGGAGCTCATCTGAAGCAGGAAGTATCTCGGGTGGGAATCTGCACTCATTTGTTACCACAGGCATAAGCTGTTAATTGAGCGATGATCGGCAGTGCCATGTACTAGGAGAATGAGACCGGGGTCATGACAAACAGAAGGGTGAATTCGCTGGCTCAGATGAAATAAGAACCAGCTTCTCTATTTTGTGCTCTGAGCCAAAGTCTAACTTTTCTTTCTTGGGGTCAAAAAGCAATAATCCTGTTTGCCCTTCCTCCCAAAGTGCTGCTCAGTCACTAAAACACAGCCACCATTGGGGTGCAGGGCAGCCCCTGAATAACAGGCTGGATAAAAATGGTGGGAGTGGGAGGGAGGGGGAAGAGATTTTGGTTAAGGGTACAGGGGCAAACCCTGTATTCGTACATACGGTTTGGGGTTATCACAGGCAGTCAACACTGGCCCAGCTCTGCTCCCATGGAAGTCAATGGTTCAAACTTCCACTGGTTTCAACGGGAGCAGAATTACAGCCATACTGAGTGTTTCTGAAAGTCCATCCCAAGGGGCAGAGAGTATTTGAACATCCACGCAGGCAGAACCTTGGTCTTTCACGACGTGGTGATCAAATGAGATCTTGAAGTCCGAAGGGCATCTAAGATAGAGAGAGGGGAGCCGGGGGCCTCCTGCTGCCATTTTGCCAGCGCCTGGTTTCATTCTGGCCCAGGTGCTGGGAGGGAGGTTGTCACCAGTCTCCTTCTTGAGCCGGACACTGGTTTAGCAATCAGACAAAAAGAGCTTTCACGTCTCAGGAAAAGGTCTACGGTTTGACAGTTATAAAGCTCTTTCTCCAAGCGTTAAATCAATCCAAGCCATACATTTCCCGCAACAACTGACAGTCTGTATGGAGCGAAGAGCCCCCCTTCGCCATGCGCATGACCTGAATGGTACACATGGAGGCAGGACCCAATGCGAGGCTGGGCTGAGTCTAAATTGTTTAACAGGTCTGTGGCCACATAGGACACTTGTTTAGGAAAGCTGGTGTGTGTTTGAACCGAGGGATCCAGGGTGAACAGGTCTCGTAATGGCACCTGAAATACTGCGTTCAGTTCCAGGCACCAACAGGAAGATATTGGCGAGAGTTCAAAGAGCACTAAAAACAACCATGGGGCTGACGGGGTGGATTTAGGAGGAAGGATTTAAAGAGCTGAATAGACACAGCTTGGCTAAAGGTCAACTGAATGGGGAAGGAGTCAGAACAGTTTCCTAATAGTGGACAGGTCTAAACACTGACGGGAAATTGTTATCTTGGTGCAAGCGGTGGGGTGTAAGCACAGCTCATTGGACAAAATTCAGAAAAGGAAACAGTTCCACGTCAGGCAAAAGTTCCCAAGAGTGAGTTGTTGAGCTGTGGGACGGGCTCCCCCCGGGGAAGTGGTGGAAGCCCCATTGCTTAAAACTTTTCCATTTGCACGCAGGGTTTCAAAGAGCTCAGCTTGTTCAGTGCTGGGTGCTTTTGGAATTCTGACCCTTGCTTCACAGCCTCAGTGGGAGTTGAGCTCTTTTGAAAATCCATCCCTGCTTGTCGGTGCTGAGCCACTGGAAATTTGGCCCCTAGATTGAACAGATCACTAAGAAAAATGCACTGTAGGGAACAATTACACATGAGCAGAGGCATGAAGTAACTGATCTGATCTTTTCCAGCTCTGTCTTCTGGGATCCCATCTTTAAAAATAAGAGGGGGGGGGGCGTGAACCAAACTTTTTCAAACTCTGATAAAGTTTTGGGTCAAGTTTAAGGGTGAACTGAAGGTTGGTTTGGGTTCGTTCTTCGCTTATCTGAACTCCGGACACCCCCACAAAAACAAAAAGAGTTTATTAGAAATGTTATTCCGTTTCCAGAAATGCCCCACCATTGATGAAGATGCTTTCATAGCAGGGCTGCTTAAAAAAAAAGGCAGAAAAAAATTCCTGCCATTTTGTCATCAAACCTCTGAAATTTTTGGAATTGGGTGCCCAACTCTCATTAACTTCTAATAGGGGTTAGGAGCCCAAGTGCTAGGGGAAAACGCCCCTTAACCGGTTTTCTGGTGTGTTGGGAGGAGAAGTGAGAAGGGTCCCCTCCCTCGTTTTATATTGTTATGCTTTTCCCATGGCTGTTGGTAGATCAGTGAAGTGACGCTGCTCCTTTAAGAATAGGGTTATTTTGGCATTCAGGCACGACAGGCAGGTTGCCCAGTAACAAACATACACTGCGGATTCAAAGCTGGAGGTTTAAAATGATTTTTACAATCAAATTTCAGCACGCTCATCAGCGTAGCATGAGCACCTTCCAGTGGCATCTTGAGCAAGGCGACTAACAGCTGTCACCTTCGGTCGCTCATCCCCTCCTGTTTTAGATGGTTTTAAAAACACACACACATACACAAACCTTGAGCAACATGTGCGTCGAGAAAGCAAGGTCAAAGACGCGCACCTTGCACTGACAGTGGGAGGTTTGTAATGGGCCTTCGACCCAAATCCTCAAAGGTATCTAGGCTCCCAACTGCCACTGATATTAATGGCCCAAGTATCTTTGGGGATCTGGGGTGTAGTTCCTTGGGGGAAGTTTATTGCTGTAGCCTTGGGCCACCTTTCCTCTGCAATGCAAAGTCTGCTCAGCTACAGTGGTGACAATCATCGCTGTCAATGGCTTAAAGGATACGTTCTGACCTCCTCCCTTACCGTTTTTAAAGACGGAGTGGATTTTGATTCATTGAAAGAAACAAGTGGGATTCATTTTTTCTCCTCCATCCCTGCTCATCAGGTGTCATGGGAAATAAAGGCTGGGTGGCTAAGCCCAACAGCGTCCTCTGCTAGGGGGCCATGGAGCAAGGCTGGGATTGGCAAGAGCCCGGCTGCGGAGATTGGCAGGTACTTCATGCTGTGTAGGGACTCCAGCCGATACCCCTGTGGGCAATTCCAATCTCTCACCCCTCTGTCTGTTGTACCTACCTGTTGTTTCTCATCTCATACTTGGGATGGAAGCTGTTTGGGGCATGGCCAGTCTCTTTCTTATACGTTTGTACACCCGGCACAGCGGGACCCCGGTCTCTAGGTGCTACTGTAATACAATATATATCAGGAGGAACTTTAACTGGGAGATGTGTAGGGCCCTACCAAATTCACGGCCATGACAAAAACACCACAGACTGTGAAATCTGGTCTTCCCCCATGAAATCTGATCTTTTGTGAGCTTTTATCCTATACTATCCAGATTTCACAGGGGAGACCAGCATGTCTCAGATTGGGGTTTCTGGCCCATAAGGGAGTTGGAAGGGGGTCAAGGTTATTTTAGTGTGTGTGTGTGGGGGTGTCCCGGTATTGCCACTCTTACTTCTGAGCTGCCTACAGAGCTGGGTGGCTGGAGAGTGATGGCTGTTGGCTGGGTTCCCGGCTCTGAAGGCAACAGAACAGAAGTAAGGGTAGCAGTTCTGCAAACCCTCCCCCTCCCCAATAACCTCCTGACCCTACCCCACCCCCAAACTCCTTTTTGGGTCAGGACCCCTACAATTACAACACCATGAAATTTCAGATTTAAAGAACTGAAATTATGAAATTTACGATTTTTAAAATCGGATGACTGGGAAATTGACCAAAATGGACTGTGAATTTAGTAGGGCCCTCGCAACAGGCCAAGGAGGAATCGTGCTAGTAAGAGTGGTGGGAGCCCCAAAACTAGTCGGGACATAGCTCTGTTTGTACAGCATCTAGCACAACGAGGTCCTGGGCCGTGACTGGGGTTCCCAGGCCTTACAATGATATAAAAAAAAAGTCATGATTCCCCACAGCAATGGGCTGGATGATGCAATCGCTCTTTGCCCATTTCGAACCGCTCTGGTTCTGTCATGCAGCTGGACTAGGGACGGGGAATTCTGCTAAAAAGACTCACATCTGTCTGGCAATTGTCTGGCATGTGCGCATTGTCCGGCGTGTTCAACAGCGGAGGCGACTACCCCTTATGTGTGTTTTTAAAGGCACTGCTCCGAGCATCCAACCCCAAATAGCCCGAAACCCCTGTAAACACCAAGAAGGTAAGAAAGTTCCCCCCTGCCCCACCCCACAAAAAGCAGAGCCAATACATCAGCATAGGTAATTTATTTTATTGCATTTTATAATGCCGTTGTCCATACAGATTACATGCAGCTAGATCTACTGTACAAGGGTTTACCGTCTGCCAAAGCAGACACACGGAAGTTCAGAGTACAAATACACAGCAATGCTATTTCCTTTATACAGCACGGGCATATGGCAGGGATGGGGACAGCGGGAGAGGAAGGAGTCAAGGTTTATGCACATCCGCCCGCCACCTTCCCTGTCCCCTCCCCCATCTCATATCATCCCACTGACCAACGCCGAGGAGGAGGAAATAATAAAGTTACCATCACTGCAGGTCTAAATCCACCCCCCCACCCCCAGCCCCCGACTTTCCTTCGAACCAAGAGCAAAGAGGAATGCAGGCTTCACGGTCTGAATCGCGGGGAGCTGAGCAGGCAGCTGGAACCGTAGTTTGGGTGAAACTCGGAAAGCAGGGTTGGTTTTCTCCTTATGCAACGCCACCTTTCCCAAAGGCTAGGGATTGTGACCAGGGAGAACAAAGTCCCTTTGCAACTGAGCGTGCTTAGAACAAGGACGTGCAGTGGCCATGGAGGGTACTACAAGTGCAAGCTGAAGTCAGGTCAGGTCAAGTCAGCAGACCCATGCTCCCTCCTCCATCCACCCACTGAGACCAACAAGCCACATCAGGGCCTGGCTTCATGGCTTGTGCAGAATGGCTAAGCTGACACTGATTAGAAGTCACTAGTCATTGGTTTTTGGGTGTTCCCGCCACCTGAGATTCAGCGAGGGGTTTGGAAGACTATTGCCAGGGTTGCGCAAAGATCAGAGAGGCAGAGCTCTGACTGTTGTGGAGGGGGGAAATGGGGAAGGACGACAGGACAACTGGCTAATGGTTCTTCTGTTACAAGTTCGGCAGAAATTCTAAAAGGGTTGGGGGAAGGGCTGAGCTGCCAGTCCCTTTTGGCCAGCCCAGGTTTCTCACGTGTAAAGGCAGAGGGTGACCCCATTTCTGCTAAGTGTGACCAACCCCTGCAGATCTAACCACGCCTTGGAGTGTTCCAAATCTCAACGCCCAGCGGAGGTCCTCATTTTGCAGATGGTGCCTACGTTTACAACAAACTGAACCCTTGATCCGAGTATCCTGCAACTTTGGGGTCAGTCAGAATCCAGGGGGCAAAATCCCACAGCTGGGTCCCAGCTCTTATTTTTTAAAAGCTTCCAAGAACATAAAACATTTTTAAAAAAAAGGTGACACTGGATATTTATGTAAACAAAAGACCTTTGGTTGAATTAAACTTCAGCTGTCTCTATCCTCCCTTCCACCTCCTCTAATTCCCAGTAAACAACGACTGGCAATGGTTAGACCAGGGAGCCCAGTTCCTTTCTTGCACTGGTTGCTCTGCCCCCTCACCACTCTACCACTACAAGCTAGTCACACAAAAAACCCAACAAAAAATAAAACCCAAGACAACATGGAAAAATGGAATAATCTCCAAGCAAAACCAATGAGAGATACCAGAAGAGCGCCCTAATTTACAGAAAGGGGTTCTAAACTTTCTGGGCTCTTCCCTGCCCAGAATAATGCCATTAGAGAAAAAGGAACCAACAACAGAAAAAACCCATGGTAGTAAGTTGAAAACCAGTATATATATCTCTCAATATATACAGACACACACACTTCTGCCACACCTTGCGTTTGGTCCTTTAACCCTCCCACCCCTGCATTGACCGTGTTTTGAGGTAACGGACATCGAACTTTAAAAATTCAATGGGTGAAAAGAAACCACCCCCACTTAAGTACTGTACGTCGTTTGGGTGAAACGCAAGAGAAGGTTTGTGTGGTATTTATTGTACCTTAATTATACACAACTCTGGGAAAAGGCTAGGCCAGGCAACGAGGGGTAAGAGAATGAAATAAAATTACCCCTGAGTATCAAACTGGACACATTTAATGTGACACAAACACTTAATGCTGCTTGAACGATTGGGGCAAACGAAAAACAGGAGAGCTTGGAGCTGTAGGATATTCCAAACCTGCACAGAGTTTAAAAAACCCTTTATATTTATATATATTTATATATAATTTATATAGTGCTCTTCTGAGCCAGATCATGGCATAACAACATACAAGGACACACATTATGGTTGACGAGCAGAGAAAAAAGCAGCACAAGCCAGTTGCTTTTTGGTAACAGTACTTGTGTGCATCCTGCGGGCAGCTGCATATGTGTGTTTTGCATACAGTGTTTTTTTGTTTGTTTGTTTTTAAGTAACATCATCAAACTAGTAAAGTAATAATAATGAAATTGAACTTTTTTGGCTTATCTAGAATGAGGTGGCAACATGCCACGGGCCTACCAACTTTCAGGATCAGGCTAATGCTTTGGCAAGGCTGTAACACAAGGACAGTGCCAGGAGATAGACAATGGTGATCTCGGAGAGGAAATTACAGCTTTGGTACCCACTGTGTCGCAGATACATTGGACAGGGTGTGTCCGTGTTCTGTGCACACATCTTTGGGTGGGTGTTTATTCCCAAGAATACAGGATCACATTTTGCCCCATTTCTATAGCTTGATATGGGTCTGTTAAGGAGGAGTGTTGTCCACCCCCAAAGTAATGTCTGCTACAGCCTTATCTACGCTGAAAAAAAAAAAAACCAACCACATTTTATTAGAGCTAACATGAGATTAAGCCCACAGGGTTGTCACTCACGCTGGTGTAACTGTGCAGACTTTACTGGAGTTACTCTGGATTTACACCACTGTAACTAATTTCAGCATCTGCAGTGTAGACAAAAAGACGTTGGGCCACATCATCAGATGGCGTACATCCGCATAGGTCCACTGACTCTTTGCCTACCTGAGCGCTAAGTCATGTTAGTTAACATGTTCTAACATGATGCAGTTTCTCGGGGCAGACAAACCATAAGGTGGATGCATCTGTTCTAGGAACTCCCATCTTTCTTGGCACTGGGCATCTCAGTTGGGAAGCCCCTCTTTGTTCAATTCCAGATCCGATTTTCAGGGGCACTGCAGCTCCCACCGGCTCCAGATAGAGCGTTTTCAGAGTGCTCCATGCCTCGAAAAATCATCATATCCTAAATATCGAGTGGAAACTGGCATGTAGTTTAGTGCCAGCCAGTTTCAGGTGTGCTTTTTTCAAGGGGGGTTTGGAATTTCACTAAACAGAGCCTCAAAACTATTTTCATACAATTATTTTGGGGGGAAAAAGTTCAAAGAGCACGAGAAAGTGAAATGGACCATAAACAGAAAGTAAAAAAGGCAGCAGGCCAGTTTCACCCGTCAAGCTGAATGAAGTGCCAATATCAATATACGAACAGCATCAATGATGAAAAAAGGTACCAGATTTTGAAACTCCCTTTCGAAATTTAATCATTAAAAGGAGGAGGGGAGAAGGGACGGGGACAGACTAATTAGACTCACTGGAATCCATACATGGGAACCTTCTTGACAGCAACTCTTTAAGGAACACGCTCACATTTCGATGAAGGTGGCATGAAAGTCACAACTCTTAACCAGCAAATGTGCAGCCCATGATAGAGACATGGCTTTTTAAAATCCAATTGCAACTTGAGATTCTGAAGCAGGCCACACCTATAGGGAGCTAGGAGACAGGAAATCTCTTCGTCTACAGCTTAATGAACACAAGAGCCTGTTTGGAGGCTAGATCTTGCCACTTGATCTGTGCAGGCAAACCCATGAGGTCATGTGAAACCTTGTTAATTTCCTTGTGACACAGAGGCTGGGGCGCAGACCCAGATGCAACATCTGCTCCTTGGAGAAACATCAAAAGTCATGCTTGTTCCAGGGCATCTTTGCTCCACAGGGATAGTACTGCGTTGGTGACGCATCCAAATGTTACAGGGAGTGACGTGAAACTCAGACAGCGCTATGAGATGAGGCAAGATAACCACATCTCCCCAATGAGCGACTATTTAAAATAAAAGCAAACAAACAAAGGAAAAAGAAAGGAAAGATTGTTCTGCCGGAGCTGGGAAAAAATGCCTCGCGCTCACAGAAACACATCCGCTTTCGGGGTAGGTTTTCCCCAGGTCACACAACGGCCTCTTCTGACTTCTCACAAAGATGTCCCACCATGTGCTGTCCATGCAAGCGGATTTCTCAGGAGAGCCCAAGCAGGGATTTTACACTCTCTCTCTCTCTCTCTCACACACACACACACACAAAATACCAACTTCTGTCTTTGAGGCAGTTAGAGGATTTTTTTTTTTTAAACCCTTGATGTGCTGTTTTAAAGCTACAGTCAGTTGCACAGGATGAAGAGCCGCTGTGGCACTGGGCCCGCAGCGGGCTAAGGATCACCCTCGGAAATGAGCATTTGATAGAATGTCTCCGTGGCCTGTCACAATGCTTAGTAGCCTTACTGGGAATACCTGCACAGGTGATATTTCCCAACGCAAACCCCATTAAGGGTCTGATCCTGCTCTTATTAAGGACAGTAGAAGGGTTCCCATTGATGTAAAAAAAAACAGGATCAGGACCCTAAGAAATGGTTAGATTTGGGGTCTGACTTGATGCTAGAGAGAAGCCCTATTTAGACTTTCATGGTGGGGCCAGGCAGCCTGGCTTGAGACGCAGCAATGCATGCTGGGACCTGTGGTCTCCAGGTATACCTCTGCATATTGAAAGTGACTGGAGCCTGCTTCCATTTTAGTCACATGAAGGGTCTCATCCAAAGCCTGTTTAAATTAATGGGGCTTTTCCTATTTGCTTCAATGGGCTTTGGATCAGGTCCTACTGCTCCTGACAAGATGTCAATGCGCCCCACTCCGCTGGGCAACGGGCAGGCACTGCTGCTTTAGAGTGCGGCCGTGAGCACAACAAATCCACCTTTGCCCAAACCTCTCCTGACTGGCTTGCGAGGTTAGCGCTATCCCCCAAGGATTGGCATGTTCCCTTAGCCTTTGGTTTAACCCGCTCGAGGTGAACAAACTCAGAGTGGCAGAGGCTTTGGTTTAAACAGAGAATTCTACTTTGAAAGAGAGAGGACTCCCTCGAGTGGGGACGGTTACAGGTCAAATCCTCACCACCCTGACTGCACAGTACGAAGAGCCACCATATTAATACACCCACGTCTGCACTGGGCCCCGCAGAACCAGCTGTGGGTGCCCAGTGCGCACAATGGATATTGTACCAGGCAAAATATTAAATAAAAAGGAGAACAAGTAGAGACAGAGGTGACCGTGCCAGGAATATGGTTTCAGCTTGAAAGGACAATAAAACAACCGCGGTGGCAGAGAGAGAAACTCCGGAAGAAAACAGTGCTGAAGTTTAAGCTCCCAAACCTGGTGCGATCGGTTTACAAAGGAACCAACCGGCCAACGCATCCAATGCGGGACACATTCCGAGCGGAACGGCAGCGTGTCTCGTGGACCTGGGCTCGCACTGCTCTGAAGTATCTCAAGTGCTGACAATGCTCGCCGCATCCTCAAGAGAAGCTACAATGAGCTCTCGGCCAAACTGGCTGCCCAAAGCAAACGGGAATCTCTGCTAGAGAGCAAAGAAAGAGAGAGAAAGGATCCCTAATACTTTGGGGGATACAAAATAAAGGGGAAAAAATAAGCCCTTTTTGAAATAAAAGAAGCATCCCCAAAAATGAAGCAAAATCCCCAGGGAAAATCTGGATGTATGCAGCAAAGGCAACCGCTGAGGGGTTTGGGGTTGAAATGAGGGGGTTACAAAGATCTATAACAGACAAGGGTCAGAGACATGAGACAATAGCAAGAGATGGCACCCTGGAGACAGATGAAATGGGAGCCATCCCCAAGCCCTTCTAGCACACCCTTTGTTGAGAACACAGAAATACAGCAGTAATGCACAATTCCGGTCTACCTTCATAAAAATGTACACACAGCACCTGTAAACTTTGGTTTAAAACAATAACTTAAAAGTCAAAGTCATGGAAAGGGAAAAAGCTCTGCGGGCCTCTCTTTTTTGGCTGGCAGATGGGACAGAGCAAAGTGAACGTGTACACACACACACACACACACACACAAAAGAAGTTAAAAGGAAAAGTTTTGGTTTATGCTTCTGGCCCAGGAAAAAGTCTTTGGTCAACAGTTACGCCAATTGCAAAACAGCCTGTACAGGGAGCTGGGGAGGGATTTAAGAGCAATCTCAAGCTGAAGAGAATAGGCCAGGTGTGTGTGTGGGGGAACCTAATTAGCTTCTCAAAGGTCCCTATTCCCTAGCTATCTCTGGAATGGAATTGTGCCCGAAGGAATGCAGAGAAGCCTGGGAGGGGAGCTGAGGTTTTATTCTCAGTTTCTACACTTCATCAGCAGGTTGTCTATCAAACATGGTCACCTTTGTATTTTTACAATGGGGGGAGGCCTGGGGATCAAGCTTGCTTCGCATGGCTATTAGTCTGCCTGGAGGGCTCCAAACAAGTAGCTGGAGACTGACTGGTATTAGGAATTCTACTGCCTTCTTCCATTAGCTGCCACCCTTCTGGAACTGCCCCTCCCACTCTTGCCTTTCCCCACAGGTGTGAAGGACTCTTTCTCTGTAAGGCATCTTCTCCCCCTTTACCCTCCAGACAGAACTTTCCAATCTCTCTGCAGTTTCAGAGAGACGTGACTGGGAAGCTGTGGAATGGGGGGAAACTCGTCTGTTCAGGGGAGACATCTAGTGTGGGCTCTGGGGAATGCCAGCAGCGATTCTGATCTGGGACTGTGGCATTTCTTCCATGAATTCCAGCTGCAAGAATAAAAGAGACTGGTTTTCACTCCCCCGCCCCAGACTTTGTCTAGACTGGATACATCTCCATTGTAAAGCAGTCAGAACATAGGTTTCTGTGACACAGAATTTAACAGAGAGGGTGAGGAGAAGGGAGATTCTGGTGCGAGGTGGATAATTTTCGTAGGTTACTGTGGGGAATCCAGCTGCTCGCTGATCTTAAATAGCCATTCACGACTTTGAAAACGGGAGCGCAAAGTTGACCAAAAAGCTGGGTTATCTATAGGCTGATGCTCAACAAGTGCTTTTAAAAAGCAGGGGCCAATGGTGTGAAGCGGATAACACGTGGCAGTTAGATAGCACTTTCCCATTTTAGGATCTCCAAGAGCAGCAATAGCAAAGCATGGGGATCCGAGTTCTAAACTCTCGTCTGGTCCCTTGCTCATGGATGGGCAGGGAATACAGTGGGTGGGAATTACTAGTGTCACTCTCCAATGACCCCTCTGGTCAATACTGGAATCACCCTGACTGGTTCTGGGAAGGGATTCATCCGTTTTGCTTGACTGGATGGTCAGCTGTTGCTCTATTAGGCAGCAGAGAGGGCAGGGAATTCTGGGTCCCAGCTGCTGGTGGAAGGAGACTCTAAAGGGATTTAACAGGAAGGACAGATAGACGGAAGGATTTGTGACACCTAATCTGGAGGCCTCTTCTGGAACGATTCAGTCTGGGCTGTACGGAGGGACCGAGCGCCAGCTGCTACCCACCTACCTCAGCAGAAGACAAGGGGCTGGAGTGGGGAATCAGGCTATAGAGAAGGGGTTGTCGTATATTCTTGGTTTACCGCGTGTCCATTTCTGTACATGCTGCCTCGGGTGCTTTGTATTTGAATCACATCATACAGGAGCGGATACTCTGCATGGGGCCCGTCTGGAGGGATCCCAGCTAAAAGCTTGCGAGTGGGTGGAGAAGGGGGGATCCGAAAGCACCAGCTGCCATTAAGGAGCCGGGGGGAGGGGGGAGAGGGGAAATGGGGATGGAGAGGGAGGTATAGTTATGTCCAACCCATTTCCTTCATGTGATCCTTGTCAATCCCCCAGCATCCTCCCCAGCCCTGACCCCGCTTGCCCCAGGCTGAGGGCACTTCCCTCGTGAACTGTGACTCCATCTTGCATTCTTAAAGGGGAAAGACTGCAAAGCGAGACAAAAACCGAGTTACAGGGAGCACCGAGTTATTTGCCACAAGCCCCTGGAGCAGGGTTGGGTGCGAGAGAGGATTGATTCGACAGAGAAATCACTTTCAATTATACCCTGCCGATTTTTGAAACGGGGATATAAAGAGCAGGCCAGGGTTTTAGCTCCATCCAGACATGCTGGAGTGGGAGAGGTTATTCGTGGGGCAGAGCATGGTGAGGGGAGATTTTGGGCAAGCTTAGATCTGGATCCAAACTGTGAGCAGCTGGGTACCATGATCACCCAGAATGCATCATTCTGTGATGTCCCTCAATGGCACATGGTGTCTGCGACAGGAGAGTGTAGGAGAACCAGCACCGAGAGGAACTTTAGAACACGTTAAAACGTGCGTTGCCATGCCGACTGCCACTTGCGGCTTGCATCAGTAGGAGCCATTGGGTGTCTGGAGCTGCACTTAATTCTGCATTCAGCTTGGCTTCTGCAATTTGCCTTTAGGAGATGGAAGGGAGGGGAGGGTTGGGTGTGAGGGAGAGAAAGGCTGAGGTGAGGCAAGAACCAGACAGGGGTGCTGTGCTGGCTTTGGTGACAAGCTCCTTTGCTGAGATAAGCTCCTCGGGGTAAATCCACTGGCCTGAAAGAGCTTGGAGAAAGTCCCAGAGGAGAAGCAAGTCTGCTCTGGAGATGCACCAGGAGACTAAACCCTCTCAAAAAACACACCCACCTGCCTCCATCTCCCAACACTCCCCAAACAGGATCCAATCCTATAACCAGACAGTTCAGCTTGCCAAAGTCTCATTGGTGCTGGGGGGTGGGTAGCAACGTCCCATCCAGGAGGCTGGACAGAGGAACCTTTGGAAGTTTGCTGCTTTCTGCAAAGAGAAAAGCCCTTGGGCAGTGTGACGTGAGGTAACAAATACACAAATAACCAACCGACAAAAATCAAGGGGGAGAGAAGGGGTTTGGTGTTTGGATTTTTTTTTCTTTTTTTTTTGGCATTAATACCTTCTGTTCACCTGAACTATGGACCTTCTATCCCTAAAAATCTTTTGGTATCTTCCTGTCTTGACAAAAAACAGCTTGTGCCCAGTTCGCCATGGCTCTGGGCCCAGGTCTCTGACATGGCGAGGTGGCGGGACTGCAGGCTGCCCACTGTCCAAGCCAGTGGGCTAACTGGAGCCAAGTGCCTGGGTCCAGCTCGGCTCTGTCTGACCACAGCGGAGGAAGGACCCCACGGCTACCTTACAGTACGTATTGCTTTAGGATTGTCCTGGTCAGCTCAGGTGGCCGAGCTCCTGATTTGATTCATAGAGCCGAGCCAGTCCCCACGCCCGCTCCTTTTGATTCTGCTGTCTTGTCCCGCTCAGCTTCACTAATAAGAACCAGCACACGCGACAACCCAAGCCAGGATGGCCCAGGGGACGTCTCTTCCATTCACCGCCCTTTCCTTAAATGCCCTGCCCTTGGGAAGGGAAGAGGGAGGCTTCACAAAGCAGGCACTGCTCAGTGTTTCACCCCATGAGAACTTCATCGACACAGAATGGGGACGGAAGGGGAGCTGGGAGGAGGAGGAGGAACCAGATACGTTGTTCGGCAGAGATGGGCTCAAGTCTTTCCCTGAATTCAAACTGGCATTCGGCCCTCGTTTCGATCTCTGATGCCCGGGCCCTGCTGCTGTCCTTCCAACATTTCCACCACACAAGACGGGGCGGGAGAGATGTCCTTTCTTCATTGTCAAGGGGAACAAAACTCAAGGGCAGAATATCCGCCCCTGCTGTGGAGTGTTTGAGTTTGTCTGGGTAAAGTGGACCGCCACCATGATGCTACCATGCCACTGTAGAGCAGGGCAGAGAGGGAACAGGCGTCGGGAAGGAGGGAGATAAACCCAGGTTGGCTATTCTGTTCTCCAAGTGGTTTAGCATTTGGCGGTAAGACCCGCTCGAGGCAGCAGCGTGATGGGGCTGCATAAGGTTACACCAAGCTCAGGCTCCTATGGACACAACCAGTTCTTTTCCTCCATAGCCAGGAAAGGAACCAAGATGGGGACGAGCGGAACTTCCAGGCCAGCCACCGGGTGGGTATCTGCAGGTGGCATCTGTGAGGTGAAAAGTTTCTCCTAGTGCAAAGCCCGCTGAGGGGGAGAATGACTGGTGGGTTCCTGGCATCACAGATGATTTCTTCCAAAGGGGCGGTGGCGGTGGGGTGGGGGGAACGTTCACGGAGGGGTGTAGCTCGGACGTTGCCTCCGCTGCGCGGAACGTTGCTTGGGGAGAACCTCGCATGGAACAGAGTAGTCCCATCACCACTGGAAAAGCCCAGAGCACGGACCGAGACTCACCAAAATACCGAGAAAACCAACGTGACAGGAGGCGCCTTCCTTTTGCCATGAAGCTGGAAAACGGGGGGAGGGAATAAGGAGAAATTTTCGGACAGAAACAACCTACCATCCTCGTTCACCAATCACTAACCAAAGGGAGAAGGATTGTTTTTTTTTTTTGTTTCTCTGCACGTCCCCCATTGTGGGAGTCTGTTAAGAGTCACCGGGACGGGGCTGGGAGGGTCTGGGGGAGGAGGGACGTGCCTTCAGCAACAGGTTGCACCGAAGAAACCCTTTTTGCTTTGTCAGGTTAACGCCGAAGGTCACCTTGAGGAGATGGGAGCCGATGCTTGGTCTCCGCCGGGGTGGGGGTAGGGGCGAAGTGCTTGCCCCTAGGTGAGGAGGGAGAGCCCTTAAGACAAGTCTTCCACCGGCAGCTCCTCCTCCAGGTCCCTGTCCTCTGGGATCGTCACATTCTGATTGGTGGTAGCCATGAGAGAGATGGGCCTGCTGTCGTCCTCCGCCTCGGCAGGTTCTTCCTTCACGTGGACTTGATGGCTGAAGGGAGACAAGGGGAGTTGAAGCTTAAAGCCTGTGCTGAGGGAGTGAGATGGTTTGGGGGATGAGGGATAGGGCCTGTTTAGCCTCCGGCAGTCACTGCTGTGACCAAAGGCGGTTACCCTCCAACTATTGTTCCATGGCCTGTATGAGATGAGGTGGCAACACCCTAAAACCCCCACAACTGGCACACTTTGACACAGAGGCTCATCTCCCCCATCCAGAACAGGTGCCCCTCCCAGCTGGGGAAGAGACCCAGGAGCAGAGAGAAGCATGCACTGCCATTGCCCGGGCTGAATGAGCTCTGTGGACGGCCAGAGGCCTCCAGTGTCCAGAGCTGTCAATCCGGCACCACTCACCAGCCCTACGTTCACTTGAAGTCCCTCAGAGCTCTACACTAGGATCCTGGCTCTGCTCAATAACTGCAGAAACGGACCCAAAGCAAAACCTTACCCCCGATCCCTCCTGCACGCAGGCATTCCAACACCGAGTTCTGCGGCATGGGCCCCTATCGATCCACGCCCTGCTCCTCCCTGTCCTCTTGGCTTACGGAGTTTCATAAAAGCTTCCGATGTCTCCCCTTCCCCCAGCTTTGCGTTCCCACCTTCCTCCTGTGGCGTCCACGGCTGCGACGGTGGCCGGAAAGCACCCAGGAACCGCCGCTCACCTGTACTGCTGCGGGGAAAGCCGGGGGCTGCTGCTGCCGTTGACTTGTTCCACGGTGCTGCTCACGTCGTCGTGGCCGATGTGCAGCATGCCGCTGGTGGAGCTGGTGTTGATCATGGTGGGGCTGTTCAGGAGGGGGAAGTTGCTCTCTGCCAGGGCTGCCTGTAACAGAGGGACAGAGAGCAGGTGAATCATAGAATATCAGCGTTGGAAGGGACCTCAGGAGGTCATCTAGTCCAACCCCCTGCTCAAAGCAGGACCAATCCCCCAATTTTTGCCCCAGATCCCTACATGGCCCCCTCAAGGATTGAACTCACAACCCTGGGTTTAGCAGGCCAACGCTCGAACCCCTGAGCTATCCCTCCCCTCTGATAGCAACACCGTACGACAGCGGCACAGCAGGGCTGGCCAACGACACACGAGTTTGGGCGCCGTGTGGAGAACAGCTAGACGAAGGCTACGTAGAAGCTGGCCATGCCATGCCCCACCTTGGCTGCCATCCATTAACAGCTGCTCCCCAACCTACCACGGGCCCAGGAAAGGGAGAGCAAGAGTCCGAGGGGCCAATGTCTCTGCGATGGGCAGGACGCTGGGGAGGCTAGGACGCCCAGCTTATTGGTAGCCAAGGAATAGGGAATCACTGGGGTTAGCGCACCTGGATCATCCAAGAGCAACCAATCGGGGGGCTCCTGTGTTATGGATCACGGGAGGTAGGGCTCTCAAATGATTGGTATTAAAGAACAACGTGTTCGAAGGGGTTCGCATTCGGGGGCTGACGGGTTACGGGATGACTGGTGTCAGTGATCCAATAGTGCAGGGTTCTCAAACGCCGTTGCACCGCAAACACTTTCTGACAACAAAAATTGCTACACAACCCCGGGTGGCGGGGGGAGAAGAGGGTGGCAAAGCTGAAGCCCCCAGTTGGGGGGGCCTGTAACTGAGCTCTGCCACCAAGAGCTGAAGCCCAAGGGCTTGGGCTTCGGCTCTGGGCAGTGGGGCTCAGGCTTCAGCCGCAGGTGGTGGGGCTCAAGCTTCAATCCTGGGCCCCAGGAAATCTAACACCAGCCCTGGCGACTGCGTTAAAATGGGGTCCGGACCCACAGTTTGAGAACCACTGCAATAGGGCAAGGTGTTAATAAACCCAGCTTAGTGGGGTGCATTTGATAGCTGCACTCCACGGTTTTCTCTTGCTGAGCAAAGTTGTGGGGTTTGTGGAGCGTGTCTCTCCTGGTTTGGTTTGGGCCATTGTACCACAGAAAAGCTCTGGCAAGGAGGAGAGGGTCTGGCAGGAGCAGAGGACAAGCCCAAGCTGACTGGTATCAGTGGAGGGGCCTTACCTGGTAGCTGGCATTAAGTGCTCCGTAACTGAGTCCTGAAATCATGTTTTTGACTAAAGTCGGACTCCTGCAAATGAGAAACAAAAAGAAGCATCTCTTAGCTCCTGGCCCAGGGAACGGCACGGTCAGAGATGGGGCTCCACTGCGGAGGGCAAAGCAATAGATTCCTGGCACTTCAACTTCCCCATGGCGCTGCCCTGCCCATGGGCCAGCCTGGACACATGCCCTGCTGCCAGCAGAGGGAGGCAGGTAAGGAATGAAGGATGGCCATTAGACATCTCACAATTTTACCATCTCTCCCTTGATCCACGCTGGGCTTGATCCATCGGAGCAAGCCCGGATCCGCTCGTGGCTTGTTCCTGCCACCGACAATTTTCGGATAAGGAAAGGGGGTTGGCCATCATTTTAAAGGACAGTCTTGCAGGCCTATACCCAGTCAATAACAGCATTTCCTTTACATTTTTGTCTCCTTCCCTCCCTCGTAGGTTTCTGTCTTTTTCCTCCCTTTGTTTGTCAGTTTCTTTCCACCCCATTTCTTTATCCCTATCACTCTTTTCCACCCCTTAATTCTCTTCCTCCCTTCTCCTCGTTTCTTTGTCTTGTCCTCTTCCCCTCGGTCTCTGCTTCTCTCCCCTCAGCCCTCCAGGAGGCTGCCAGAGGCAGAAGGAGATTAGCAGTCAAGCCCATGCCTCTGTCAGCAGCTCTTCCCTGACGGTGCCGGCAACAATGCCTTCACGCGGCTGGGGATTCTCTGCACGCTGCGCGGGTATGCACCCCGATGGGCTTGCACGGGTCAGCGTGGCTAAGCCCATGTACAAGCTGATGAATGCTCAAGTCGCACATTGGCAAGCGTGAGCACTGTGCATACGTGCCCGGCTGCGATGCACGAGGGGCTGAGCATGCTTGTGAGCAGTGCATAGGGTTTAGCTTCAGAAGCTGGGTGCATGCATGGGAAAGAGGCACGTTCAAGGAAGTGCCAGGGTGGGTCAGTACCAAAGCCTGGGTCTGAAGATCCCCGAGCTGTGGGGGTTTCTGATCCAGACTTGGCAGTTCAGGCCCCATCTCAGGGTTAGCAGGCTAAGGGGTGGATCGCTGAAAGAGCACATGGCAGGTGAGGCTTGTCGCGGTGGAAATCCTGGGGCGGCACGCTGCAATGATTCCTGTGTGATTGCATTCGTCTGCCACGCCTCCTCGCTAGTGCCCTGGAGGCAAGCTAGGATCCTGCCTTCGCAGCTGAGCTCCCCACAGAGGAGGTTCTCAGGGGCAGGCGGGCAAGAAGAAAAACCCACCCCGTCATCTTTGGTGGCCTTCGCTTTTGGTACTCGACTTCGTCTACCGTCCAGACGGCTCCCTTGACGTTCTCCACTCGCACAAAGCACTTGTGCAGGCTCAGATTGTGGCGCACGGCGTTCTGCAGAGGGGACAGAAGGGAGAATCAAAGCGGATGGAAGATATGCAGCAGACACCTCCCTGCCACCCACAGCCGGCTCTGTCAGCCAGTGCGCTCCTCCTCCCCTACAGCCCTGCTCACCAGCAACCGAGCCTCCCTCAAACCCACCTCCCGTGCTGATGGGTGGCTGGCAGCAGTAGGGGTGGGGAAGCTCTCAGCCAGCCACGTTCTGCTCAGCAGCTACTCAGGGCGGTCGGCCTGTGGGCGGGGGACAGAACTACACACGAACAGCGACCGCTGCGTAGAACCACACAGAGGCTGCTCTGGAAACAGCTCCCTCACACTGTATAAGTAGGGCGGACGGCAACCTACAGCACTTGCCGAGCTAGACAGTCCTACCGCTGGGATCGTCCTTAGCGCTGGGACGTTTGCCATCTCCGCCTGCGTGCTGGGCTGATCTGGGGGGCTTTACGTGACAGTAGCACTCATGAATAGCGTGGCACCGACAGCCCAGAGATGGAAGCCCTCCAGACACTGCTTGGCCAACGCCAGTACAGGTGTCTCCCACGCTGCATTTCTCCCCTCGGGACATCATCTCCAAGGAGGGGAGGGGGCGGCGGAAGGGGTTTAGTCTTCATGGCTACTTGAGGTGTTTGGGGATTTTGTTTCATGCCAGTTTGCGTGGGCACCTCCCCGCCAGCATCTGGCCTGAGAGCCATCCGAGATGGTAAATTCTAGTCACCGATGGCCTGCCCACCATAGCCCACTGCCGATCGCCGAGCCCCAAATGCGGTGCGCTCAGCTAGCCACCTGAGACAAGGAGAGTCACTCGCTGCCTCTGCCGACGGAAAGCGGCATCCCCCTCCGGGCCCCTCGCACTGAGGTGAGGAGTGGGCTTGGGGACAAGCCCCTATGCTATATCGCACCCCTCCAAGGCAGGCAGGCGGCACCCTTTCTGATACCCTGCCCAGATAGCCATCTTCGGACCTTCTATGGCCCCGTGACCCTGGCATCTCAGTCTTTAATGCATTTCTCATCACACCCCTGGGAGGCAGGGCAGGGCAAGAATCCCCCTTCAGCAGGTGGGGAGCTGAGAGGCACAGAGACTAATTGGCCTGCCCAAAGTCACACAGGAAGTGAATCATCAAGCAGGGAATGGACCCAAAGTCTCCTGAGTCCCAGGCGAATGCCCTAACCACCACACTCAGCACCGCCCTCTAGTCACATCCCTTAGAGGGAATATATGACCCCCCAGCCCCCTCAACAAAAGCATTTGCTGCATCTTACCCCAGCCAGGGAGAGGGGGAGGAGAGATGGCAGGCAGGGTCCTGCAGAAGGAATCCCCACCTCCCTACTTCTCTCATCTCAGCCAACCGGCCTGGGGATAAAACAGCCTCTCCCCCCTGACCCCATCCTTTTCCTTCCCAAGGCCCAGCAACCTCGATCCTGTGAGACTACCCAGCGCTCTGAGCTCCCACTTGCGCCAACAGGAGCTGAGGGTGCTCAGCTGGTGGTAAGTTGGGGCCCTCCACAAGTCTCGGCTCAGCCAAATCTTGAGCCACTGGCGGGTGGCGGAGGGAAAGGAAAGGCAGACGGGGACAGGGAAGGGGTGAGCTGCATCTGAAAGGCACACAAGAAGCAGTCGTCGCCACTCTGAGCTTGGAGACGCTTGGCAAAGCGGGCTTATTTTTTTTTTTTTAAAGTCCGTTCCTTCCCTTTTTCCTTTCTGTCGCCCATCTTTACATTTCTAAATGTAAAATAAAGAGACACACACGTAGGCAGACGGCACAGCCCCGAGAGACACCGGCTCCCCCTTTCCCCTTCCAACTCCCTGCCATTTGCTACTGCCCCTATTTCATTACCAATTTTAATTTGCCTCTAATTAAATCCTGTGTATTTTTCCGACTCACTTGCTAATCCATGAGGGAGGCAGGAGGCTGGAGTGGAATCTCTCCGAGCTATAATTACAAAGGGCCTAATCACGCCGGGGCTCTGCCTTTGAATAAATTTCCTTGCATTAAGGTTCTCAGATTCTCTGCCTTGCAAATGAGAATGACCCCAATTTCAGGAAGTTGGCCTCAGAGGGTTTTTTTTTTTTTTATTTCGAGTCCTGATTCGTGATGAGAGACTAATTCGTTACGCTAAAACATTAACAGCAATTTAAAAGGTCGAACGGGGGCCGCATAAACAAAGGAACCAGCCAAGACAACATGGCAAAAGGAGAGACAGGGACCGGGACCAAAACCCGCTCCCTGGAAAGTGTTACAGTTCCCGAAAACTCATCCAATTGGACCGTTTCCTCCTTTTTGCGTTAAAAAAAACCCAAAAATCAAACAAAAAGTATGACTCCTCCCCAAGCCCTGAACAAATGCATCCGCTCTTGCCAAAGCAACACCATTACCCGATACATCCAGTGTGGATGCTGGATCAGCAGCCTCTCTGCATTATTCTTATTTCTAGTGCGGCACTGCCTGGAGGTTCCAACTGAGATCAGGGCTTCATTGCGCTAGGCGCTGTACACACAACCAGTGGGAGACAGTGCCTGCCCTAAAACAGTTAAGGCATGGGAGAGAGGAAGGATTACTCCCTCTACTTCACAGATGGGGAACTGAGGCACAGAGAGATTAAAAGTAGCATTCTCAAAAGCACCGGGCATGTTTACACTGCATTTTAAAATCTGTGACAGTGAGTCTCCGTGCCGGTATCTACAGACTCGGTCTCATAAGGTTCACACTACAGCGCTAGAAACAGCGGTACAGACAGTGGGGCTTGGCCTCTGAAGCCTTGGAAGGGGTTACAGAGTCTACACAGCTGGTTTTCAGTCCTTTGTTGATCTGGGCTCGGAGGCTTGCCGCTGCAGCTTTTAAAGTGCAGTGTAGACGTACCCCTAACGTAAGCCAGCAACCGTTTCCTTAGGAAAATCAGACTTAGGGCCTTAGGAGAAAGTTGGTGGGACTTAAGTTTCTTGGCGACTTTTGAAAGTGCAGCTTAGGCTCCTAAGTCACTTTGGGTAAAATATTCAGAAGTGCCTAAGTGACTAGTCCAAGGTCACACAGGGAGTCTTGTGGCAGTACAAGAAATCGAACCCATCCCCTTCCGCAGCTGTGCCAACACTCATGGGAGAGGGTTCCCACTGGTGCCTCTCAGGTCTCATATGGCTGTTCCCACAAACAGGGGGAACACGCAGCAAGCTCGTGGCCACTGGCAAAGAAAAGCTTTGCCATTCTTATTAGAAACAAATGGGGGGGAGGGGGGAGAAAACGAGGGAGGTTCTTTCACTGGGGTTCCTTCCCTGAACTTGAGACCTTTGCCACAGACACCAAGCAAGGGGCTCGATCTGCGGCAAGCCAAGGTCCCCCTACTGGTTCAGGAGCCCCAAGACGTCGCTTTGGGAACCTCTCGCCCTCAGCTCTTCGGTACAGCGGCACGTCCCCCTGAAAGAGACTTTGACCAGGGGGGCTTTGATGAAGAGGAGTTTGGATGCTTGGAGCGGGATTTTTTTCCCTTAAGGTGTCACCTGGCAGATGGGATCTGCACTGGATCCCACTACCCTTCAACCCGTGCCCTCTGGCTAGCAAACAGAGCTTTTCCTTTAGCACACAGCAGAATGAATAAATCTCCTGGACAGCTCCCACCTCCTCCCTTCCTGTGTGTATTTGGGATTCCTCCTTCAAACAAAGACCAGATTAAAGGAGGGAGGCATAGCAAGGCCACAACCCTTATTAAAAAATAATACCCCGGCACTGTACAGTAATGACTCAGGAACCCAAATGTAAGCAGAATCCCACCATTACTGTACAATGCTGTCATGGGTGTGTGTGTATATATTAATAGGGGCATGAAGTGGGAGGAAAATGAATCAAAATCATTCGGAGGGCCAGGAGAGAGTGCTGAAGAATTGAATGGAAAATAAAAGAATTTTGTTTTGTTTTTTTAAAACTATTCTATGTAATTTAACAGAGAATTCTCTTCCTTGCTGTAGAATTCAACGGAATTCAAAATACCTCCAGATAGGATCGCATTCTCCATTCAGTGCGGCGGGATTTTAGGGTAGAACCCCATCACGGATTCATCCCTACTGACTTCAACAGGGGCTTTTCCATAAAGAAAATTCTGCTCTGGGGGATGCAGATATAAATCCACGCAAATCAATGGAGTACCCAGATCACGGGCTGAGAGTCGAATGGTGCCAAGGGATGCCACCTGAGATTAGGCCGCCCATTCTGCTAGGCGCTGTACAAACACATAAGGTATGTACAAAAAACCCCCATAGCAGCGAGTCTTAGAACCTGGGTCAACTGATTTGGCCGCATAAGGCTCACGCTTACGGGCTAAAAATAGCAGGGAGAGGACTGGTTTGGGCTGAAGTCTGGGCTCTCAGACCCACCTGCCCCCCTCACTAGATTTCAGAGCCCAGGCTCCAGCATGAGCCTGTACATCTAATCTGGAGCACAAGCCTGAATCAGCTGATCTGGGCTCTAAGATTCACTGACGTGGGTGGTTTGGTTTTTTTAAGCGTAAACGCACACATAGTGAGACACAGTCCCTCCCTGAACCCAGCTTTCCTGATTCCCAGGCCAATGCCCTAACCACTAGACCAGCCTGGTTCTCAACAGAAGCAGCTCCTTAGACAGTGACTTGCATGCAAATACATTTCAATGCAACATCGCACGGGTAGGAACGACGTGGCCCACCCAGGAACAGGTAAATCCTCTCTCACCGGAAAGCCTACCACGTCTATCTGGGTGCCACTCACGGCTGGAGCTCCCTTTTGTCTTCCACTGGACAAGGATCCAGATCCCAACACCTATAAAGCTGCATTTCAGGGCATAGCCCAGTGTCAGGGCTTGCCTGAATGGGCTCTTATAGGCGATGTCTACACAGCAGCACACATAGGCATATCTGACCGAGCTTTGATCGAGCTCGCTCGCTACAAATAGCGGTGAAGGTGCAGTGTCGCGGGCGCTGGCACGGGGTAGCTGTCGGAGTACGAGCCCAACCGATCCGACCTAGCACAGGACACTGTGGCTTCTCTGCTAGCCCACCAAAATAGCTCAGCCAAACCTAGCTCGGGGATGCCTACACATGCTGCAATCATGCGTCCTGACTGTAGTGTAGACGGGCCCACTGTGGCTGTTATAACACATGGGACTGCAGGCCAAGAGAGCAATAACCCCTTGGAAGTGCATGGCCCCGAGTCTTAATGGTTCTCTTGTGAAATGGACATTGGGATGGGTGAGGAAAGCCAGGTTGAGATATAAAAACCAACCTGGGCAGTTTATTGGCGGGGGGTCTGACATTGCCAGGTCTGGGCTCCTACAAGAGGTTAAACCACCCAGTGTTTTGAGTGCACCTTACCATGGAGTAAGGTCACACGCCTGCTTAGCCGGGCTGGTGTTGGGGTGCTGTTTGAGGTGGGGGGAGGTCTCTCCCGCCTCGTCTCAGATCCTCTGCTCTCAGGCAGCCTCCTTGCCTTATTGTGATGTGGCTTTTGCATTTCGACAGAGTATTTATTTAGTGCCAGGCTTGGCTGCTCTGTTTGCCTCTCATCTTTGCCTTGTCTAATGATGTTTGCTTTATGCCCCGGCCCTGATTTCCCTCCCAACCCCTGCCCCCACCCCATCACGCTCAAGATTTCTCTGCTGTTGCAGCTGCATGCACCGTCACGCCAAAACACGCCACTACCCCTTCCTCGCCTCTCACTTCCTTCCTTCTCTGTGCGCTTTGCACTTGCCCAGCGCCTCCTACCTGCTGATCAGCCGGGATTCTAGGAAAGAGGTGAAATGTCAGAGCTGGTTGGTGGGGGGAATTTAAGGGTTTTTATTATAATGTTTCCCCTCCAAAACAAGTTTTTTGCTTTTAAAGATTAAGACTTTTTTCCCCTCCCCCACTTCTGGCCCCGCTTCTTTTCAGGGGCAAAACGGAAAAAGAAAGACAGCAAAAAGGAGGAGGAAAAAGAGATGGGTGGAGACCCCCTTCCAAAACTAGAACATTTCAGTTTTTCCCTATAAAAAGTTACAAATTTAGGGGAAAAAAACCAGTTTTCTGCAAAACATTGGGGGGGGGGGGGGCGTGGAGAGGGGAGAAGAAGGGAGAGGGAGGAGGAGAAAAGGCAATTTTTCCATCCTCAAATGATTTAGAATGAAAAATTTTGGACAGTTCGGCTAAATTGTAATGTTTCTGTTTTACAGGTGGGGAAACTGAGGCAGTCAGGAGAAATAGAACACACCCAGAGTTAGGAATAGAACCCAGGTGTTCCGACTCCCAGTCTCCCAGGCTCTGCTCCAAACCCTGGACATTATTCCTGACTCTGGGTGAGGAGGGGAATCCAGACGTGCCGACTCCCCGTCCCTTGTTCTAACCATTATTCACGCCCCGTGAACGGCGCCAGGTTCTAATGAGAGCGACGGGTGTGGAAGTGGTGTTTCCCCAAGCCAGAAACAAACCTGCCAGCTCTGCGGGTGCGATCGCTGCGGGGGTGAGATCCCCAGTGCGACCCGTGCGGGGCAGCGCTGGCAGAAGTGCTCATACACTGTGCTGGCCTGGCGTGCAAAGAGCTGTTCCCCTGCAAGTGCAATGCTCCACGTGAGCCATCAGGGGGAGTCGATGACTGGTGCAGGAAACTCACGGAGCCGTTCAAACGTCTGGAGTCCTTCCCGGGCTTGTTTAACTGACCTCTTACCCAGAGCGCTGGTTAATGCTACAGCTCACTTCTGTGCAGTGGAAGGGAATTAAAGGGTCGGGCTAAACAGGGGGGCACATTTCTACAGGCCACTTTCTCCGTTCCACAGGAGGGGATACCCCTCTCCTCTCACCCCCCGGGAGCTATGTTCTTGGTGCACTTGCACAAGAGGTGAGACGGATCGGCCATGCACAAAGGCCTAATTGAGCTGAAGAAATTAACTTTCTAACACCTTATCTCCAACGGGGGTGGGTTCTAAATCCATGCTACCGCACCAGGCTGGCCTCTCCGGGTTGTCAGATCCTGACAAGCAGGTGGGTGAGACGAAGTGGGAAGAAAACAGAGAAAAGTTCACGTGATAACAAAGGAAACAAAGGGGAAGAGAGAGTGAGGTGTGTGCAGATGGAGAGATGAGGAATAGGGATGTCTGAACAAAGGAGAACTGGAACGCTAATCCCTAATCTAGTGAGCAGGGTAGCACCAGCCCTTGTGGCCCTTGAAAGGCATACGAGAGTGAGTGAAGGGGACTAATTGTTGAAACAAGTTCTTTGTGATGTACCATCACAGCCTAAAACAGTCAATGGTAGCTCAGAAGATTTCAGGACAGCTTAGCTCAGGTCCCGCAGCCCCAGCGAAGGGCCCTGAAAATTTGCTTTGCCAGCCCGAGACATCGCAATGCCCTGAACGCTGAACTGTGATCCTGCAGGACACGCACACGTGGGGGCCTAGGCTCTCCCTTCCCTGCCTGGACACCATTATTCACAGTGAGTCAGCCAGGCGCAGGCAATTTGGGAAAGGGGACGCTTGTCAGCTAGTTTTGGGCCTGGCCTTTCAATTTGTTTTTAATAAAGCGAGCGAGCGATGTACAAAACTTTATGGGAAAGGCTTCCAAGCTTTTTTCTGTCAGTAAAATTCTATGACCTCTGCTAGGTGGGAGGTCAGATTAGACAATCACATTGGTCCCTTCTGGTCTTGAAGTTTGTGGGCCAGATTCTCACCTGATGTAAATCAGCTTGGCTCTGCTGAAGTCCGTGGAGCCGCACCGATCTATGCCAGCTAAGGTACGGGGCCTTTAATCCTGCTAGCGCCAAGTCATCTGGGGCACACCTCTGGTATTGCCTGATGTCCTCAAGTTGCCAGATATCAGGCTCAAGGGACTTGGGCCTATGGCATGGAAACATCCCTGGTCTTGGTCACCGATCTGGTGATGGACTAAGATCAGATGGCCATGCCAACTGGCCAGCTGCCTTGGAGTCTGTTTCATCTCTTGGGTATCATTAATTCATCTGTGAACCCTTTTCGTTCCAGAGATTGGGGCAGGATTGAGGGGAATCCCTATCAAATGACACTTGTTTGACTTGTATGAAATCATACTTTTAAAAATATATAATGTGCACATGTGCCTGGGAGATTCCCTTGACAATAGATGATGATAAATAAAAAACAAACAGGGCAGGAAGTGAAATTAACCAAACTATTCTCCACTATCCCAGCCGGGAGCATGAAAAGTATAATGGGACAAATAGTTGAAAGGGAGAGAGCCTATTAAAATACTTTGTCTGAATGGTATGAAAGATGGAAGGTATTTTTGTTCATGGGGCACAGATAAATAGTTATAAAAGATTAATAATAGATGTTAGAAGCCTGTTATAGACATGAGTAATATATGTTCTAGACAGCTAGAAGCATGTCAGCAGATGGTGTTATACACAGGGCTGGTGGAAAGTTTTCTGTTGAAACTGTTCTCCAGTGGAAAATTGGGTATTTGAGAGAGAGAGTGAGAGAGTGAGAGAGAGAGAGAGAGAGAGATTTCTGCAGAAAATTCAATTTTGAATTTTAAAAAAACCCAACTGCCTAGAAACTGAAATATTTTGCTTTAGAAATGACACCACTGTTGTGCAATTCCCATGACGCACAGCCTTCTTTGCCCCTGAGGGAGGGCAATAGTGCATCATGGGAGAGGCAGTTCAACTAGGGACCCTGGCTTATAGAGGAGAATGGGGGCATGAGACATTTGAACTACAAATCCCATGAGATGGTGAGGTGGCATTTCAGAATCAAAAAATTTTTTTCCAATGAAAACTTAAAATTTTCCACAGAGAAAAAACCCCATTGTGATAAGCTCTAGTCATAAACCATGGTTATAAGTGACTTATTGAGCTGTTGGAATCTATAATAGTTGATTAAAACATCTAGCAATCATTTATTAGACCTTCAGGAATGCATCATTAGTATAAAAAGTGTGATCCTAAAAGATGTTATTTGAATCACAGATAAAGATATTTCTTTTAAGTTTTATATTCATAGTGCCCCTCTAAGTGCTTTGATCCATGTTACTTTGAGTTAAAGTGAGTTGAATTTTGTTGTAATACATATACATACATACCAGGAAAAAACAAACAAACAAACAAACTATGGTCTCAACACAGGGGGGTTTCTAAAGAACAGTAACAGAGAACTTGAAAACCAAAGCGACGGCTCCACATACTGACTGAGTGAGTGCTTGTTCTACTGCAACATGAACAAGTCTCTCTCATTAATTTTCCCCATTATGGCAGTGCCTAGATGCTCCAAATTGAGATGGGGTCCCATTTTGCTGGGCACTGCAAACACCCATAGTACAGCACAGTCCCTGCCCTGGACAGCTCCCAGCTGAAACACAAGGCAGATGAAGAATGGATTATTAAACCCATTTTACAGATGGGGAACTGGGGCCCAAACTGATTATCTGTCACACGGAGTCTGTGTCAGAGCTGGAAACTGAACCCAGGTCTCCTGAATCCCCATCCAGTGCTTTAACCATTGGACCATTCATTCTCTCCTTATACCCTTGAATGGCTTCCTATACAAACCACAGCTAGCCAGCCGTACAACCAGCAGCAAACTATTCATTATAAGAGGCACATGCCAACTAAGGGTGAGCGAACTGGGTTGGCTCAATTAAGAAGCCTCACCCCCACCAGCCAAACCTTCTTTTGAATTTAATATTCCCACCCCCTACGCTCTCAGCAGCCCTTGAACTTCTGTGCTCCAGAGCTGGAAGCAATGAAAGCTGCGAGAGAGACAGCTCTGATGGGACTTCTGATCCAGTGGGGTATACCAATCCAGCACAAGAACCACCTCCTTGAGCGATTTGCACTAATCGAGGCCCGCTTAAGGCCATGCTGTCCGGGACACAGAGAAGCCAGCTTGGAGAATTGCTCATCCCCACTAGCATTAGCATCGGATGCCATTAGGAACATTTGGCTTGGGTTGTAAATTCTTTGGGGGCAGGACTGTCCTTGTTACGCAGAGCCTAGCACAGGGAAGTCCTGGTACAAATAATATAAGGGATCAATGGTAATAATAAAAGCAACCCAAAAGAGGATGAGGCCCATCAGTGGGGGAAGGGACAGAGAAGGATCAAGCCATAAAGGGCCATGCGGGGTGGATGGGTGAAAATCAAAGAGCCACAGCCCTGAACATGGAGGTTCACCAGGCTTTTGAGGCTTGTGCAGGGAGGTCTTCCAGCGCCCAAAGCTTCCCAGCGCTCAGTTGCACAAGAACTAGCAATACTAGGCATGAGCAATGCGACTATCCCCACCGGCCCGGAGTCAGGTGCACGGAGAGGAATGCTGCTGCAGAGGACAGGAGACTTAGGTCCCATCCCTGGCTCTGCCGCTGATCTGCTGCGTGACCTCGGGCACGTCACTTCTTCCCCTCTGTGCCTCTGTCTCCCCCGTTGTATTCGGATTGTAAACTCTTTGGGGGAAAAGGGCGGCTTTGCGCTACGGCTATGTACAGCGCCAAGCACAAGGAGGCTCTGATTTAGCTGGGGTCTCGCAGCACTACCGCAAGACACATGATAAAGAACAGTCTGGAGCTTGCAGGTGAGTCAGGGACTCCATACTCCATTGGAGACAATTCCCTTCAGTTCATCCCACCTCCCGCTCTTCCTCTCAGTTCAGTTAATAGGCAGCCGGCTGGGCCGAGCTCTTATTAGGGTTTGAGGCTACACAATGACTCTGGCTTCCCGTCTGAGGGAGCGATTGTATCAGGGGCTGCCTGTGACACTGGCAGAATGATGTCATGTCTGGAGGATGGGATCATGGGGTGGAGGGGGTGGGGGCTAACTGAAAAGCAGTGGTGCCCAGCAGCAGGAACGCGAACCCTGTGCCTTCCCCACCGGAGATGGCGCTCCCCCGGCCCTTCCCTGCAGCCTCCCCATGAGGGTCTCTCCAGATCTAGACCTGAACCGTTGAATGGAAAAGGCACCGAGAAGGAGTGGAGCCTGAATAACAGAGGGGAGGTGCATGGCGAACCGCAGGGCCAAGGGGCCAGCTTCAGGCCTAGGGTAAGTGGGTGCAAATCTACTGACATCCCAGGGTTGCATCTGCATGCATCTGGAAGCTCAGGTTTTGAGGGGTCTAGGCTTCTATGCAGATTTGACTTCCATGGCACGTAGAGATCACAGCCCCACTGCCTTGCCTGGGGAACCCTGTCTTGTCCTGGTGCCATGAATCCCAACAAACGGGGAAGGAAAGCCGAGCGGCCCTAACTGACTTCAGGACTCCACTGTGCAAGGCACTGTCCATACACAGTAAGAGACAGCTCCTCCACCCCAAAGAACTTACAGTCTGAACAGGGCGAGAGAGGAAGGACTGGTAGCCTCACTTGACAGAGGGGACACTGAGGCAAAGAGAGATGAAGTGACTTGCACAAGGTCACGGAGCCAGTCTGTGGCAGAGCTGTGAGCTGAAGCCAGGTCTCCAGAGCCCCACACCGGTGCCTGACCCATAAACACCATCCTCTCTCAGAACAAGCCCGACGTTTCCCCGCTTCTTTGCCAAGGTGAAAGACGGGCTGCAGCCAGCTCATACAGAACCTCCTCCTCATTCTCTCAGATGAAGATCGGTATCCTAGCGAGAGCCGCGGCGGCTCTGGAGACTTTTACAGCCTGGCTGAGGCGTCCTATGTGCAACGAGACACCAGCCCCCGGGTTATCATTAACCTTATTTTCTATTTCTAGCGTCTCACTTTTTTTTTTTTTCCTTTTTTCTTTTTTTTAAATACCCTTCTCCTGTACCCAAGACCTACAGGTTTAGCTCAAGACCTACTTCCTGAGCCTTTTTGAGGGAGCTGCTCACTCCAGCACGATGCCCTGGGGGACTGAACAGCCCCTACCTGAGAGCACAAACCCTAGTGAGCAGCCATTGACATCCGACCTTCCCTGGAGTCTGAAGACACTTGGGGCGGAGGGGGTGGGGGGAAAAGAGATAAATGCTTAGAAAAAAAGAAGAGTTTGATTTTGCAAGGGAACCAAGCACTCAGGGCTCCTGCTGATTTCATTAAGAACTACAGGTGCTCAATCCCCCTAGGGATCAGTTCGACAGCGCTCAAGATGCTACAGAGATGGGCGTTACAGGAAGCCCTAAGACAGAGAGGTAAGTTAGGTGCTCGCACACTAGTTGCTCCGTAACCCCCTTCGGAAACCCTGCAATCTGCCACCCCAGTCCCATAATCCTCCCCCCGCCAGGGGCACCCTGGCACACACCATCCAGCGGCCCACAAAGCAGGTGTAGTTCAACAGAGTTCCATCTTTATACAAGGCCAGATGACGCAAAGCCAACTCTGCCAGCTGCCGAGTTGAGCCCATCTCTCTGGCACATAGGGTGTTTGCCTGCATGACGGATGCACGGGGGTGGAGCACAGTTGGGAAGTCCAGCAGGGCTGTTTTGCCCTGTAACACTGGCGAGCGATGACATCCCAGTACACTTGGAAATGGGAATTTCTCTATTAACCCAGGGGAACAAGGGGACATTTGCTCCTGCGCACTCCTTACATCCTAGGACTTCAGAGGGACCTCTGTGGCCCACAGGCCTTGTGCTGTGAGGAGAATCGTGCCCATCCCGAGTCATGCTCCGACTGCTCAGGGAAACACAACGACATCCTTCCACTCACTCCTGCCACCCCCGGCACCTGTCTCAGACCAACGGACCTGTGTGTGTCATGGCTTTACACGGCGCCACTAAGTGTGAGAAATGCCACCAACTGGAGGGGCCATGAAGAAAGACTCACAAGACAACGGGACAACATCATCAGACAGCGATTCGCTGAGGACGGTGCAACTCGGGGACAGCTCAAGGCCATTCTCGGATGTATGACTCGGCTAAAAATCTGCAGCAAATAACCCCACGTCCCCGTATTCCAATGTCAAGAAGCTGCCAAAGTACCACGTCAATAGGCGAGAGTCAGAGGGAAAAGTACTTCTCCAGGATGCATGCATAGCTGCCCTACATAGCTGTGATCTGGAGCCCACCTCTAATAAAAGCCACCCTGGCAGCAGACCCTGCCATGTACTGCCAGTCCTCTGAGCGATGGAGAGGAGGTGAAGAATGAAATCCCAGGTGGGGCTTTACCTTCCAGGTGGCGGTGTTCCTCCTGAAGTAGGCAAACATCCGCGTGAACCAGTTGTAGATTTCATTCAACGTTAGCTGCCTGTCTGGGGTCTCCAGGATAGCCTGGAATTCAGGGTGGGTGGGGCAAAAAACCAAACCAATTACTCATAAAGCATCAATCCCAAGAGTCTGTATCACTGATCGTGCCTGTCAACAATGATGGGCGAGCTGTAGAAGAGCCAGAGGTTGAGGGGGCTCACCCATAGATCTCAAAGCACACAAGCACTGTAAGCTTTGCTGTTCGGGTGCAGAGGGAGCATCTTATAGACTCATAGATATTCAGGTCAGACGGGACCATTATGATCATCTAATCTGACCTCCTGCACAGCGCAGGCCACAGAATCTCACCCACCCACTCCTGCAACAAACCTCTCACCTATGTCTGAGCTATTGAAGTCCGGGGCGTGCAGCAGTTCAGTGGTGGTCTCCTGATTCCCAGCCCAGTGCCCTACCCACTGGACCGTGCTGCCAAAAGGTTACATGCGCTGAACCAACTATCTAACTCCAGAGAAAGCTCAGCTAATCTTGCTGTCCAAAGAACTAAATGGAGTTACAGTGGCTGAAATCACCCTTCTAAGCAAACCTTGTCTGTGTCAGGCACAGGCTTCTGAAGACCCCCACAGAGTGAAAGAGTGAACAATGGGAGTGCTCAGATTTGCATTTCTTCATTAGCATATTTGCATATGCAAATCAAAGGCTCACACATTTGATCCGTGGGGCTGGAGGGGTTGAGAGAGGCTGACAGAGTGGCACAGACTATACCCGAAGCCCCAGAGCCTGTCCTTGGATTTGCTCCGTGGCACCTGTGCTCTGAATGCTACACAAATGGCCAGACAGCACAGAGCTACTGGCAGGGATGCTGAGTCCCTCTATGCCCCATCTCTCCTGGATTTTAAGGTGTGGAGTCCGTGGTGATGGCTGATGACCCTGGAGACTGGGGTTCCCCAATTATCCATAGAACAAGTATAGCACAGGCAAGGCCGGCCCTCCTCCCACACTGCATCAGGATGGATCAACACTACAGATGAAGAGAGGATCGCCACCTTCATGGACCAGTTCTTGGGCCGCTCGGATGAGACTCTCAGTAAAAGCGGGCAACCAGTGCCCAGTGGTGTTGGTGAGGCAGATATCCACCCACTGGGAACTCACTTCGCAGAGGCAGGTCTTTAAATGCACCCTCATCATTTTTGTGAAATAAATATTACTATGAACAACTTACACGACTGAAGTGCCTTTTCCCTGAGGATCTCCAAGTCATCTGCAGACAACCAGAGCAATGGAGCTACACCGATTTACACAAGCTGAGGATCTGGCCCCTACGGAATTAACCCTCTCCATGCTCCCCTGTGGAGTTTGTTATCCCGATTTGCTAACGAGGGCCATGGAGATCACAAAGTGAGTCAGTGGCAGAGCTGGGGATGGAACCTGGAGTCCTGCCTCCCAGTTCTCAGCCCTAATCACAAACAGCCTACCACATCGGGACACAGCTGCCTTCACAGCTCCCCGGAGCTGGAGGGGGTTCCTCACCTGCCGGATGAGTGAGGCGTACGTGAAGGGAGGCCGGACATCTGTGTTTTTGTAAAACTCATGATTCTGTGCAAGCTCTGGAGAGGGGGAGAGAGAGAGAGAATATGAAGGAACCGAATCTAGTAACTCATACCACATGAGCATCAATGACCCACCCACTGCTGCTCTTACCTGACGATATTGGGGGACAGAATTTTTCAGGGTTTCTCCTGCGAATGGCCCCCATGGTCTGTAAGGTGGAGGAGCTGATGACGGATGGGCCCTGCCGCAAGGGAGTGATGGGGGCGGTGGCGGAGGTGGGGGGATGAGGTAAGCCATCTGGAAAGGTATCTGAAGTGCTCTTGGAGAGGGTGGCGCTTGAGACCAGGTTCAGCTGCACAGACAGGGGCGGAAGAAATTGAGAGCAGTTGGGAACGGACGCAGAGATGGTCTTAGGTAGGGAGAGCGATTCGGTTCCACGCTGACGGGAGGGCGCACAGGGCCCTCTTACCCAGGGGGATGGGCACTAAAGGAGAATCTCACGGATCAAACCAGCTACAGGAAAACTCTGCTATCAACACATTGCAGCTCCATGTGGGCCTGACCCAGCTCCCATCGCAGTCACTGGAAAGGTCCCCATGGGCTTCAGTGCGACTTGGATCCAACCCCGAGTGTCTTAATCCCGAAGCACTTTGCAAGCCAACATACCAACTATACCCAGGGACCACTTCACCCCCCGCCGAAATGCAGCCAGCTCTGAGTTGAGACTGTGGGCAGTCGCTGAACAGGACAGGAAGCGAAGCATTATGCACAGGAAGCAGAGACTCCTGCCTCTCACGGAAACAGCAGGTGGAATTCAGGAGCAATCACCGCAACGTGGTCGGCGTCAAGCCCTTGGCGTTACAGCTCACCTTAGAGAGGGCACCGCTAGAACGTCACACGGGGGCAACTCAGGAGGAAACACGACCGCCGAGCCACCAGGACTTACTCTCTGCAGCACGCAGGGGTTCCTTAGGGGTGTCTGACCCGGGTACTGCCCAGACCCTTGTGAGAGCTGAGCTAGGAGCTGGCGAGGGATCAGGACCGAGATATTAAGGGCACTGCGTATGGTTTGCGGGGGATAGGTGCAATGATCCCGATTTCTGGCCTGGAATTTTGTTCAGTGAGCTCTTTAATGGGGACAGGGGAGCGGGCACTGATGAGGACACGTTTGCTCATGCCCCTAGCCAGGCTCACTACTGAACAGGAGCAGAAGGACCTGGGGGGATGAAGCCATGAAAGTATAGGGAGAACAGGCGACCAACAGAGAGAGAGAAAGGCCACCCTTCCAACGAATAGGCTCCTCAGGAGCACGGGGTGATGGCACCAAGCAGGAGGGAGCAGGCTGGGGGGAGGCCAGCATTCCCCGGAGCCTCCTTAACACAGAGGACATCAGCACCTGGGCTTTTCATGAGCTATGCCCTGCTAAAGCATTGGATGGCTAGTAGGGGGAGCAGCATGGACCAGAGCCAAGCCCAGGCCCTCTAGGGCAGAGATCACCAGAAGCGGATCACTTGGGGATCACTGCTCCAAGGACATCATAACCGGGCTTGAGACACTGAGTATGTCCTTGACCCTGCCCAGTTTGGACTGCCACCATGCCACTAACAGGGACATGGTCTGCACGGCTTGGCTCAAACCCCTGGGCGAAGCGAGAGAGGAAAGTGGCGATAAGACATTGGGAATGGACTTTGGAAGAGCTGGACGGGGATGGGCGGACAGATGGGACAGGGATGGAGGCACTGAGAAGAAGGAAACTCGAGGGGATGAGCGACAGATGGAGAAGGCAGGCTGGTGCTTACAGGTTGACTGAAAGGCTTCGGCTCCGAAGGTCTCATATGGAGGTGGGCCATCATTGCCTGGAGACGCTCGCTTTCTTTCGCCAGCTGTGGGGCGAAGCAGGAGGGAAGAGGTTACTTGTTGCTGCAGGGTAACTCCCAGGGCTCTCTAGCGCCCAGCTTCCCAGGGAGCGCTCGCTGACATGCGCTTCTGCTGCAAGCTTCCTCTCTCATCCCTTGCTTGGCCCCCACGTGCCTGGCACTGTCTGGCCAACGTTCCCTGAGTGCTGCTATGTGACAGAGCAGGGCTGTTCTCTTCCATCCCGGGGCCTTTCTTCTTCTCCCATGGCGAGAGGCTGCCGGTGCTGTGGTCTACGCCCCCCGCTAGCATCTTCCCGGTAACACTGAACGTTCCTGAAAGCCATGCACTTGGCCATGGGATCGCTTCCCTGGCCCGCTAAAGAGCTGCCTTTTCCTATTGGGGAGGAAGACCCGGACGTGTGCTAACGGCTGCTGGGGTGTCTGCCTGTCATAGCCCACACCTCTGGCTGCACAGGAAGGCAGCGGCCCCGGCCCTCTGGCTGGACGGGCGTCGCTCTAGGTGCTGGGATGAAAAATCTATTGCAAAATAGAGTAATTCCATGCCTCTTTAGATGTAGATCCATCCACACCTCTTCTCTCCCATCCATCCACCATCCCCTCCCACCCACCAAACTCCTTCCCTTCTCCCACTCCTCTGTTCTCTGGGGCCGTCTCTCCACGTTTCCCAGGTGGCTGTCACTCCGCTCCGTATTCATGCCTCCCTCCTCCATCTGAGGGCCTGGTCCACTTCTCCCCATCCATCTTCTCGCTCTCTCCTTCCCATCATCAGCCTCTCCCATCCACCCCCTCTGTTCCCTACCAGTGAGCCTGTATTTCCCCTGCCCAGTGTCAGTGCATCAGATCCTACCTCTCTATTCCCCCCCACCACACTCCTTCCCATTTTCCCCTACCTACCTGCCCACCCATCCGCCCACTGGTGCAACATTGCTTTAATTGTGTATGTTTGTTTCTCAGAGTGCGGGGAAGGGTGAAATATTCGCTGTGGCACCAGGAGAGATTTTGAGCTGTGGAGAGGCAATGGGACCTGACACCATCTCTCTACATGTCACCTTCCCTTTCCGCCACATCCCCTCAAACTTTGGGCCCCGCTTGCAATCCAGGAGGCACCCAAAGAGGCTACCTCCCCCCTCCCGCCCCTGCTGAGGAGGATCCTTCGCTGGGAGTGGAGCGGGAAGCCAGGGGAGGAAGGAGTTAAAAGCAGCAGCCGGAGCAGAGTTGGCTGGAAGTTTGAGCGGCTCCGACGCTCTCATTAGAGCTGACAGATCTCCCCTCCTGATGCAGACACTCTCTCCGCCGACACAGCGGGAGCGCCGCGCTGAAAACTTTATAATTGGTAGCTCTGGTGGCAGCTTCTCCTCTTCGCGCACAGAGCTTTCTGCTATCCCTTCGGGGTTTTTTTTTTTCCCACCCCACCTCCTCCCTCCCCTCTCCAAGTTCCAGTAATTGCTTTCAACCTCTTGCTTTAGTGAGCATTTGGGAACAGGATGGAATCACACGGTTTGACTCAGGTGGCTTTAGAATCTCAACTTCACTTTCCAACCAGTGCTCCAGGGAGTTTTTTTCTCTATTTTTTTTTAAACGTCCACCCCTTTCCCTCCCTTGTCCCCTCCCAGCCATCAGCTTCATCCTACGTTGCTTTAACTCCTGCCAGCACTCTGCATTATACCAGCTGGCCCACTCCCTCCTTGAGCAGAGCCTCCTCTGCCGCCCGCCCCCCCACCCCCCCAGCACAGGTGTGAACTAGCAGCCAAGGCAACCTGGATAACAAGAGTACCCCCAGAGTCAGTCACACAAGCTCCAGGGCTGGTATTTCCCAGGAAAGGGCAGGCAGAGAAGCCCATGGGAGAAACTGTAAATAAAATGGCAACATGCGCGCACACCCCCCCGTGCAATGGATACACACGTGTCACACGGCACTACAGTTCCTACCCACGGTCACACGCACCAGGCATCTTTGCATTCAGCACGTGTGCGAGAGATGTGGAGACAGTCGCCTACGTGCCGTATAGACACGTCATTAAAATACTCCGCATAGGCAGTTCTCATAGATTATCTCCTTCTCCCCTCGCCCAGCTGGCACCACCCTGTCCCTTTACCCGAACTTGCCTGCGCTAGTGAAAGCCTTCTGCAGCTGCTGCTTTCAACAGCTCCCCTGTCTCTCTCTTGCCTTGAGCCTTGATCGCTTCGCAACCTCAGCGGAAAGCCTACATTTCTTCTGAATCGCCCTCTTTTGTTAACTAATTACACAAGGCACTTCTGGAGGGGGGAGTCAGCTCGTATGAAATGCACAGGATAAATCAAGGTCAAGATTTCCAAAAACAGGGGCCTGATGGGTGAGCTCCGAAGTCTGCATTCGGGCACCTAACACACGGCCTGATATTTGGAAGTGCTGATCACCCACCAGCTCTCCTGGCTTCAGGACGATTAGGATTTGGCTCTAGAGTTGGATACAGAATATTGCACTAGTCCCACGGGTTGCAACCGTTACACAACATTCATGTACACATGGTGCCATAGATAGCAACACAAGCACACACAACACGCTGGTTCCACTGTGCCAGTGTCAAACCCCCACATGCTATAGAAGCAAATGCACAGGACATGAAGCGTCCTGGCTGAAATGTTCAGAGAAGTCTGCGGAAATCAGGCGCCCATCTTCCACTGGATTTCCACTTGAAATACCTAGCCTCCATGTCTTACGTTAGTTACAATGATAGTCTCTCTTTTTCGATCGAGCCATTCGATGTGTTGTTTCATATGTACATGAATGTGTCATCTACCAAGGTTTGAGTGGTTGAGTCCTTCCCCTGCTGCCCACCCACCCGCACCTGGTTTTGGGACAGGGCCCTTCTCCTTAAGTTAGGTGGGCGACTGCACGGCAAAATGGGCGCCGAATTTTCAGGTGCCATTGACAACTATTTTTCTGCCCTAAAGGCAGCTATAGAAGATTGCAAGTTGTTGTGGCCAAGACCTCCTAGATCTGCTCGTCTGCGCCCGACAATAATTTGTCAAAGATCACATTTCCTGGCTCTCTGTAAGTCACAGCCCCAAATATTGGGACTGTCCCTATAAAATCGGGACATCTGGTCACCCTAGACCCAGCTATTCCCTCCCGATGGAGAACAGTTTAATTCTGCATTTATATCCAGGGCAAGTAAAGAGTTTGACTCAACACCACCCTTCAAGTCTCTTTGGTTTGCACCTACCTGTATTTCCAGCTGCTGCACCACTTGCATTTGAACTCGACACTGGGCCGTGCTTCGGTCATCAAGTGCGTGTTCTGTATTGAGGTGTCTAGACAGAGAAGGATGGATTTTATATGGACAGTTCCCAGAGCCTGCCATGAAACACAGCATCTTCTAGTGGCCCATGTCATAGAATATCAGGGTTGGAAGGGACCTCAGGAGGTCATCTAGTCCAACCCCCTGCTCAAAGCAGGACCAATCCCCAACTAAATCCGCACCTACCTACAGCCTGCAAGCACCTCTTATCTGTATTACAGGAGCACTGGAGGCTCTAATCTGCTAGTTACATTACATGACAATCCCTGCCCTGATGAGTTTGCAATTTAAACAGATAAGACAAAGCATGGGAGGGGAAACTGAGCCACAGAGCGGCAAAGTGACTTGGCCAAGGTCACACAGCAGGTCGTTGGCAGAGCCAAGAAGAGAACAGCAGGTCTTCTACCTCCTAGGCCAGGGCCCTATCCCCTGGACCACACGGTCTTGCAGCCCCTTCCCCAGCAGCACTTGGATCACCTCAGCTGTAGTTTGCCACAGAGAGTCCATTGAAATCCAAAACAAACAGCTGGTACCTGTGGAGGGTGAGCCTGCAAGCCAAGCCCCGGGGGAGGTGCGCGTATGGTACAACCGTTGGCTCATTCAGCTCAGCTGGAGAATCCCATTTCCAGGATGTACCTGGAAAGCCCGACTGCCCCCAAGGAGCAGGTTTCCAGGCAGACGCAGGCAGCCTCGTGGGGATTCATTTGCATTCCATAGGGAACTCCCCAAAGGCAGGAGGTGGCGTTTATGAGGGGCTCTGCATCCTAGACTCCCAGTGCCTCATGAACATTCGTGCATGAAGCCTTTCAAACACCCTCCTCCAGGCAAGTAAATATTATCATCCCCATTTTACAGATGGGGAAACCGAGACCAAGGAGGGGATATAGCCAGGTCAACGGCAGAGCTGGGACTAGAACCCAGGGCTCCTGACTCAAGGTCCCATGCCTTACCCACAAGGCCCTCCCCTTCCTCTCTCTCTGCCATCAAAACAATAACCTCATGGCCACCTTTGGCTGCGGAGCCTTCTCCTTACAAAGACCCTTGTTGGGAAACGTGTATGGCATCAAAATGGCCCATGCTCGCTTTCACGGAAGAACATACAGGATCAGTCTTAGTCATGACTCCAGGTTGAGTGCTCCCTGCCAGCCAGGAACTCTCCTCCCTCAACCACATGGAGATCCCAGCCACGAGCACAGACAGGCATGTCAGGACAGGCAGAGAAACCCCCGGGGTCTGGAACCCAGGGAGAGTGGAGATAGCTCAGTGAGAGGTGCCGGGCTATGGGCTCTCTCTGGAATAGGGGAATGCCTTGCTCTTCCCTGCCTCTCAGACTAGGGATCAATCCTGCCCTACACAGCTCTGACACATCTCTCCTCCAGGCCTCATCTTGCTAAACCCCGGGTGCTCAAAGCATGGCCTTCTGAGCCTGACAATGCAGCCCAAGTCCTGCCTCTCCCTGCAACCGAGGCACACGAGGAAAGCTGGCTCAGGGCGCTGGTGAGCGCCGAACGAGCAGGGATAATTCTCTGCCGGGGTGAATTCAAGGTGCAAGAAAACATTAGGGCTGCATTACGTTTTGATGTTTTAAATACACCTGCCACGATGGTGCTGTCTAAAGCAGCCCTAGGCCTTGCAGATGTGGGAACCCCTCGTTTCAGACTCAGCTGCAGGCGGGGGGATTTGGTAAAGAAACACAACATGCGGATCCCCGTCAGCCCTGCTAACTAAACGAGCACAGAGAGCGAGCCTCCTCAGCCCCGTGCGGCGAGTGCTCTGCACTGTCAGCAGCCTGCCATCGGTGTCTCCTCTCCCCTTTTCCTGAGCTCCGCGTCCCCCCGCTCTTTTCCCTTCACCTCGAGCCGTGCCGCTCTTCGGCCTCTGTTCTCTCTCCCCCGACCTGCCACTTGACAGATCCTTGCTATCAAACCTCTCCCTCGATGATCAACCAGAGCCATGCAACAAAACAGCAGAGAGCGTGCGTTCCTGGATGCTGCGGCGTTGGGAAACCGAGCTCCCTGGGCTGGGGGCAGCTGCTGCTGACAAGCTGACAGCAATATCAAAGCTATGGGGAGCATGGGACACGCGAATTCGAGACGCTCTGCTGCACGCTCCCCACTCCTGCCCCATTTGTCCCCCTTTGATCTCTCTCTCTCCAGTCTCCCTGACCAGTCAGTTCCATCCCTTGCTCTTCCCCTTCCACATGCTCTGGATCGTCCCTCTGCTCCCATCACACACGGTACCAACGGGGTGGGATCCTCAGATGGTGTCAAGCCGGCCTAGCTCAATGGGCTTACTGGTACCAGCTGAGGATCTGGCCCACGGTCACCCGAGCTCCAACTTGCAGCGTAATTGTCCTGCTGCTGTAATGTGACTCAAGAGGGCAAGTGAGGGGAAAACCCTGCTCTCTAGTACTTGGGATTTTACTTTATAGGGGTGACGTTTGGCATTTCCTTATTCTTCCGTGACTTTAAAAAGTCCCTTTAGGGGCAGGTCAATCAGATCAGAAATAATTAAGTCACCTGGCCTCGCACTGATCTTCCATCTAGGGCGGTGTGGCCCAATGGACAGGACACTACACCGGGTCTCGAGACATGGTTTCTATTCCCAGCTCTGCCGCTGGCCTGCTGCGTGACCCTGGGCAAATCCCTGCATCTCTCTGTGTCTCAGTTTCTGTAAATCAGCAGCAGTGATACTGACCTCTGCTGTAAGAGCCACAGATGAAACACACTCCGTAAGAGCTAAATATTATTAGAGTCCTCAAAAGCCTTTACAAACATGAATTAATTTAGCTTCCACTCTCCACCCCCGTGAAGTAGGTATCGGGGAAACTGAAGCACGGAGAGGGGAAGTAGCTGCTCGAGGTCACATGGGAGAGCCGACGGCAGCACCAGGAATAGTTTTATAGGTTATAAAGCCAGAAGGGACCATTGCGATCACCTAGTCGGATCTCCTGTACAACACAGGCCATACAACCTCCCTGAATTAACCCAGGCCTGAACTACAGCAGATGGCTTAGGAAAACAGCCAGGGATGGATTCTCCATCACAACCCTGGGTAAGTGCTCTAACCAGCAGGTGATTCTTCCTGCAGAAGCCACCGTAAGTCTCCTCAAGGATCGTATGTATGTGCAGATAACAGTATTTCATTTCTCTTGACTTCTGCTCCATCCCTTCTGTTCGGAACTCCCTGCGTGCTGTGCCAAGCAACCTCCCTGTCTTCAGAGCCATTTAAAACTCATGCCTTCCAGGAAGTCTTGCGACAATAACCCACCGTGGTTTGGATGGTTGAACCCTCTCCACTTTCCAAGACGCACAGCTTTGGAAAAGGTGGTTTATCTGGGGCTCTATGAGCCCATGTCACACGATGGGCTAGGTTTTCACATCAGTGAGGTGTGTAATCCCATGACAAAATGCATGTCTAATTTACAGGTGTAATTACCAGACACACAAATCAGGTAATTGTATGTGCAAGTGACATTTGTGAGTGCGACCACAGTAACCACACAAGCAAATCAGTTGTGAATTGCGAGCACACAATGCATGCCTAACTTGTTAGACAGTCCAGGGCCAGATTTTCTATGTCTGATTTAGGTTGCACGCTCCTAGGTGTAAAGGCAATGCCTCTATCCATGATGGAACCAAGCATGCTACTGGTGTGCAAATGATGGTCATTTTGGTGACTCGGTTTCCGGCCAGGACTGGGGACAAAACACAGAGATACCATGGGAGAAGCTGTCCAGATGGGATCTACCCATCAACCAGCAGCAGGAGGTACCAGGATTCTCACTGAAAAGCCTGTTTATGGGAGATTCCCAGCCCTATCTTGCAAGAACAAGATGTTAGGGACAAGCTTTCAGACTTGTATCTGAACTAACCCAACAAAATGTTCAAGTTTCTTTCATCACGACTACCTATCCAGCTGGAGATGGACTAGGGGTCTTTACTTCTTACTCCTCTGCATGGTGGGACTAAGACATGAGTACTTCTGCGAAGAATAAGCTGTCAAGAGTTGTGGCATTCTCTGCCGAAGGAGGAAAGTGTAAAATTGAGGGTGGGGGGGATCTTATCTGGAAAGTGCTTTCATTCTTTCATCTCAGTGTCAGAAAGTTTCATTCTTCCTTCCTGTGTCCAGGGGTGGAGTTCCTCAAACTGCTCCAGCACGTATAAGAAGCCCAATAACTTGGGTACAAATTGGCCCCGTGGATTCAGATGCACCCAAAATTCAAGCTGTTTGAAACATTTCAAATTTAAAAACGGAGACACATTTTTTTACAAATATCTTTGCAAAAATTCTTCCCCCTCTTTCAACCATCTCTACCCAAAACATTGGAGAAGCTCAGGATTCAGATGGGAACTTCACAGATGGTGCCCCTCTCTGCATGAGTCAAACCAAAACCAGCGATCCAAACACTTCTGAGCTTCTGATCTAGTTTCAGTGATAGTGGGTTGGGCCCATCCCTGCTTGCAATCTGCTTGTGAGGTCAGTTAAGTATTAGACCCATTGTACAGATGGGGAAACTGAGGTGCGGAGAGGCAAAACCTTACCTCAGGTCTGGTAGCAAGACAGAGGAAGAGAAGGGAATAGAACCCAGGAGTCCTGAGTCACCAAGCCACTTGCTCTAACCAGTAGGTGGAACCCCTCTCTGGTTCCTTAGCTACAGCAAGGCACAATGCCCCCATCCTCTCCTCCTGGCTCTTTCCTTTGAATAAAGATGCTTTCTCCTTCTTAACCCATCTCCCCCGACACACAGCAGTCACTCTTCCCTACCCCTGACTGAGCCTGCCTTGGTATTCACTGCAGCTGGCACCTGTTCCACCCTCCGGTACTCCCTGCCTGAACAAAGTGGGGAGGCAGGCCCACGGCTGGCGAGATCGGCTGACACGCTGCTTGTAAAACTAAAGTCTTTCAGACACAAATAGACACACACACGCACAGTGCATCTCTGCCCCAACTCCCACAATATTCCCTTCAGTGCAAAGGGGGGAGGGGGGGGAAAAAACAAAAACCCGTCAGTTTCTTCTGATGTCTTTGCTAAAAATCCCGGCTACAAAGAGATCTAATTGCAAATGAACTAATTAAGTACACCTCTGACGAAGCGTGAAAACAATTTGTTTGACCCTGACGCTAGCAGAGGGCTCTTAGACAGCAGAGTTAATCAGCCAGTGACAGAGCCCACAAGCGGTGTCAGCAAGCTGCCGCGCTCCCATCTGTTTCTTTCTCTTCTCTCTTGCGCGTGTTCTCTCTCGCTCTCTTCCCCCCTTACTGAGGGTGAGCTGCTAACTTTCCTCATTTGTCTTCTCTCGCCCTCCCCCACCCAAGTCCTGTGATTTCTCTAGATCTCCTACGGTCTCTTCTCCTCTGGCACACACTCCCCCCATCCCTCTCACATGCCCCTGGATGTTCAGACTAACCTCTTTGTTATGGGATGGTGGGCCCCAATTTGGCTATTACGCTTGAATCTACAGTTCACCTGCTGGCTGAATTGAGGAGTTTCCAGCTCCAAGACACAGGGAGTTCTATCATCCCCCTTGTACAGATGGGGAACTTGGGCACAGAGACACTAAGGCCCAGAGTTTCCAAAAAGGGATGAGTGATTTTGGGGGCTCAATCTGAGACACCCCCCCCCAAAGGGGCCTGACTTTCAGGTAGTGCTGAGCCCTCTGGAAATCAAACCCCTGCAAGGTTCTAAGTTGGGTGCCCCTGCAAAAAATCACTAGCCACTTGTGGAAAAATCGTAGCCAGAGATTTTTTTTTTTTTTTTAGGCCACACCTGTGGCCTCTGAAGAGAGGATGAGCTCTGCCTAACCCCAGATAGTTGGAAGTCATGGCTTTTCTGACCTACCTATACTGCCCTCAGCCCGGGGTGCAGGTGCAAGGACCACCCCCTCCCTCTTCTGCCCAAAGCAGTACTGAAGTACAGAGTGCTAGCGACAGGTAGGGTCTGGACGGCCCCCAAACGCAGGGCAATTTGCAAACCACCACACTGGCTGCACAACCTGGGGGAGCCAGGAATGAAACGACAGCCCTGGAGAGACACAGCAGGGGGGCGACCTACTTGACAAACTGTCCCAAGTCCTCACAGAGGGTTTCACAACCTGGCCACTTGCATTCTCCGTGTCCGTACAGAGGGTGGGAGCCGGGGTTCTCTTCATGAGAAGAGCTGCTGAGAGAAAGAGAGAGAGAGAGAGTGTGTGTGAGACGAGGGAGAAGGAACGAACCGTTACATTGGGGATCTTACACATGTCAGGCTGGCTACTGCAGTTCCAAAGAAGCTTCCAGACCAGGACCACCCCAAGATACTAACACATCTCCTAGCACCTTTCAGCCAAGGCTCTCAAATGCATCAGTCAAGCCTTAGGAGGCTGGTGAACATGATTACAGCTCATTTCCCAGATGGGTAAGTGGAGACGCAGAGAGGTTAAGCGACTTGCCCACGTAGCAACAGAGCTGGAAACAGAGTCCAGCTCCCTCAATTCCTAGTCCACTGGACTATGCTGCCCCCACTCCCAAGGGCAAACAATGGACCCATTAGCCATCTAGCTTTTTCTTAGACCTACAGGGCAAAATAAAAGGCTGCCCCAGCTCGGTTCTACCTGTCCCTCCTTGGCGTGAGCATGGCGCTCTGTCCATTGGGGAGAGAGTGGTGGGAAATGGGAGGCGAGACCTTGGTGGCCGAAAACGAGGTAGAGTTTGAAGTGTTGGTGGTCAGGTCGAGGCCCTCTTGCTTAATGCTGTCTTCTACGGGCTGGGTAGCGGTGACCTCTTTCCATAGCTGCTGCAGGTCCGAGGGACACACAGCTACATGCCGGACGGGGTCAAGGGAGAGAGGAGGAAAAACACATGCAGAGAGACAAGGGTGAAGATATGGACTGGAGAACCACCGCTAACCAACAGTAACCTGTGCCGAGAAGAACCCAGCGCAGGGCAGCTTTTAGTTTCATCGAGGGTGGGTGAAGAACATCAGCCTGACAGCCCTGGAGGCCTGAGCGCTATCTAGCCATGGTGGCAGCAGCACCAGCTTCCCTCTCACTGCCTCGGCTATCGCCACAGGAAATTCAGTGGATCTGGTTTGCAGGCACGCGAGGGAACCTTCCTTTCAGGTTTTGCTCCACGAGGCACCCAGACTTCCCCCCACCCAAAGTTTTGTTCTGAGCGTGGGGGTCCAGTGGACCCACCGCTCAGTGGAAACGGCCCAGTTTCACCTGGCGGTCTGTCCCGCCTGCCGGAGCCGCACACTTTCAACAGGCAGGTGCAAACGGTCATTTGGCCCTGGCCCCAGGCTTGCTTCAAAAGGATCATGAAGCTCTCGGAATGAGCTGGGAGGAGTTTCCAGTGCGTGACCTAAACCTGGGAGGGTCCTGAGTGAATCTAGGGGAAGTCGTGCCTTGCTCTGGCCTCGGCCCTTCACCCAGATGGGCCACCCCTCCACAGGCAAACAGGGCATTCATTCTCCAGGCAGAAGAACTCTGCCTTCTGGGCACGCATCCCTCGTTCCCAGCATCTGCCTGTACCACCAGCCCCACACAGGAACCTCTATCAGCCAGGGCATTAAACAGACAGGAACCATATACGCAAACTCAGGGCCCGGTCCTGTTCCCACTGATTTAAAAGGCAAAACTCCCATCGCCTCCTTCATTGGCAGCAGGATCGGGCCCTGAACTTACAGAATATACCTCAACTGCTCCTGTGCAATTTTACTGCTATCGAGTCTACGAATCACTGTTGCCGCTCCTGTATAGCCCACGACGGTGCCAGAAGGAGACAGACTCAAGCAGGCCTAAAGTGGGTTGAAAACCACCCGGTGGCTACTAAAAGCCTAAGAGCTCGGAGGCTGCATTCGTAGCAGCTACGCAGGGGTAACGCCCACCAGGCCGACTGGAGCGGAGGGCTCGGGCTTTAAAGGACGGAAGGAGAGAGCGGAGGTTTGCCACGCGCTTTACCTTGTGGAAGGGTCTGCAGGGGAACGGTGCCTTGTCCCGGCTGAAGGCTGACCAGCCCTTGGCGCTGAAGGTTTAACAAGTGTTGCTGCTGAAGCTGTTGCATCTGCAGGAGCTGCTGCTGGAACGCCAGCTGTTTATTCCCCAACGGCTGCTAGGAGACAAAAGGGAAAAAAAAAAATAATCAAAACATTATTTTCGACACTGCAACCGAGGCCTTAAAGGGAAGACGGGCCCCGCAGAGCGCCACGGAGTGCCGGCTCCCGGCATCAGCCCTACGCCTGGTCAGCACAGATCTTTGTCCTAATTGCTGGTCCTCGGTAGCCAGTCAGCATGTAGCCAAGACAGAGTCTTTGATCTATCGGAAGAGGAGGAGAAGGAAGAGAGGGGGGGAAAAAAAAGAGGGAGGAGAGAGTGTGTGTGTGTGTGTGCGCGCTTGCTTAGAGAGCCCGAGTGCTCCAGCTCCATCTGTTCGATGAGTATTTCCAACGCCTCTGCATTGGGATCACGCAGGGGGCTAAAGAACACTACCGCTGCTTTGCGCTGCTATTCAGCGCCTGGCTGAGGCTCTCCACACGCCTTACAAACATTCGCCCATTGAGCTTCCTGGGAAGAAGGCAAAGTTATCATTAACCCTGTATTACAAACGTGGTTACCAGGAGTGTTTTCCCAGGGCTGGAAAGAGGCCAAGATGGGTAAATAACATCCCTGTTTTACGGAGAAATATTTATTTTTACCAAATAATTAGCTAAGCATCACAAGCCCGCTGTCAGGTAGTTGTTGGACAATTTGTACAGAACCTGGCACAATGGGACCCCATTCTTGGCTGGTGGGTAGGCACTGCCGTAAAAGATAACGTATAAGAACTTGCCCTCTAGGAAATGTCCACCTAATCTCCTGGGGTTAACAGCTGGTTCATGGCCTGTAACAGGACGGTTTGTATTCCTTGCTAAACTGATTTCTCCCCCCTCCTCTTTGAGTATTTACTGTTGTAACTCTGGATAGCCTTGCAGTTCATATAAGTGTTTAACCTCTTCTTGAATCTTGCTCCGCTCACAAGCTTGGGCCTCCAGGCTAGCTTGTGGCAATGAGTTCCACGGGCTCCATGTGTAATTGTATTCCCTTTCCTCAGTTTTGAATGTGCCACCTCACAGTTGCAGCAAACGTTCCCGTGTTCTTGACTGATGAGATGGGGGGGAAATGGAGGTTCCCGATCTCCCTTCTCTATCCCATCTGTTAATTCTGTATGCTATTATTTGTATTGCAGCAGCGCCTAGGAGCCCCAGTCCCGGACAAGGATCCCATGATGCTAGGGACTGCACAAATACAGAACAAAGATAAGGTTCAGCTGCACTGTAAAGTGGGCAATCCCACTCTTTCTACCAGCTGTTCAGGTCGCAGTATTTCCAAGCCCCTAACTGTGCTCATTGCCAGTCTTTTGTCCCCCCCACCCCTTTAATTTTACACCACGGAGAAGGAACCCAGACCCTCAGTTGCACCTGTGGGCTGGGAGAGACCAACACAGAAAGGTAAAGCAGTTGCATGGAAGACCACAGAAGGTACCGCTCAGATAAGACATACCCTCCCCACCTATCAGCTGACTAACTCAGTGGTTCTCAACCTATTACCACTCTGGGCCACATATGCAGCTCTCCATGTTTACATGTGCTGCATCCACACAACATATATACGACCTGTATGGCCCTGAAGAGGTCACACGGGCTGCAGCTGTGTGCTGGTTGAGAACCACCGCTCTAACCCCACTAGGCTGGAGCCATCTCTGGGGAGGTGACAAGAAACACATAAGACGTAACTAGAGGGGGAGAGGTTTGAACGGGGGAGGAGGGAAAGGGCAGCTGCTGATCTGTGGCAAGGTGGGAGAGAGGGAGCCTGTACCTGTCCACTCATCACAGCAGTGGGCTTTGCCGTAACCCTTCCAATTCTGGATTCCTTGGACCTGTTGTCAGCACACAGGCCGGCCAATGTCAGGTGTTAAGGAGGCATTGCCTCTCTGAGTGCAGAGAAAGCTGGGAAACTTCCAGTTGCTGCTCCAGAAATCTTCTCTCATCTCAGATACACATTAACCTAAGACAGGGAGCTCCTGGAGAAGTAAAAATCCACAAGGCCTGGTCTTCACTGCACAGTTCAGCACAGGAGCACTGCCCCTAACTTGAGTCCACACACAGATACCTCGCACTTCTCCCCCAAGTTGGCTGGCCCGAGGAAAAAGTTTTTTTTACAGTCAATATTCTCACTTAGGTTGTAAGCTCTTCGGGGGCTTGGACTGCCTCTATTCTGTGTTTGTACAGCCCCTAGCACAATGGTGCCCCAGTCCAGGGCTATGGCTCCTAAGTGCCAGGGTAATACTGATAATAAATTATAATTATAATAATGTTGGGTGAGGATTCACAGCTTGGAGCCATCGTGAAACAGTCATCCATCCCCGCCTCATACGGAGCACCAAGAACTGACCCAACCTGAACCTCTGCCCAACTAAACCCTGAGCTTCTAACTGGGAGCCAAGACACCTTGTAAATCCTGGAAGAAGAGACTCTTCTTGGAAGATTCCCAGGTAGGTGTAAGAGGTTTGGATCATTTTGGACAAGACTGGGAAAAACCCAGGAGATTCTGACAGCAAGCAGGAGGGCGGTTAAACAGCACAGCTGGGAACCAGAAGCCCATGGCTCTGTCACCAACTCATTGCATCTCTCCAGGCAAGTCACTTACTTCGCTGTGCCTCAGTTTCCTCATCTACAATGGGGATAAGGAGGTTGACTCACCTCAGTGCTGGGCTGTGAGGGTTAATCATTAGCGTCTGTAAAGCAAGGTGAGCTCTTGGGTTTCCTTGAAGAACAGTAGGGTATTTAGATCTTTGGTTCTCAATCACTGGGCCAGAGATGGACGAGACCCTGTCTTGCACATCTCCCGGCCAGGATGGCTCCCAAAGGAGAAATCAACAGGGCTATATCCCCCAAGTTTCGGGGTTTCCTGTACTTGGTGACTAAGGCACAGACTATAGTGATCTCCCTTCGGAGAAAAAACAAAAAAACAAAAAAACAAAAAACCTTCATCTTCTAACTCCTGGGTGCCTGGGAGACAGCGCACGCTAGGGTAGCCTGCGCACTCCAAGGCAAGGTCAGGAATGTGGGGGTGAGAGACTCCTAGCCAGGGGACCAGGGAGGACTATCTTCACAGCACTTTGGTGGGGAAAAGATGTGAGGAGAGCAGATTCCTGAAGGCCCCAAAGGAGACAGAAGTTGTGCTCAGTGACTGTCTGGCAACCATTCATTGGGAAGGGTTTTATGGGGGTGTGAGACGCATACATGTAGGCCTGGAGGGGAGGGCAGGGAGCCCAGCCCTTGCCTTTGTTACCAACGGCAGCCAGAGTTTACTTTCTCCCTTCCCCATGGGCCTTTCGGCAAGCACAGGTTCCTGCCTGTTACATCAGGCCACCTGAACACTGCCTCATTCACTCAACTTCCAGGCTGTAAAACAGAAGGAAATTGGGAGCGGATTAAGTCATTAGGATCCCCGGGGCAAATCACTTTCACCTCATAACTCAATAGGGCTCTTTATCTTTTCCATCTACCTGCTCCAGAGTCCTAGGAACCCTGGCGGGGGCAGCAGCCGCTGTGACACCAGCTCCAAGGGGCCTCCGGCGTGCGTACGTACAGGCAACAGCGCAGCAGCTACAGGGACTCAATGCACAAAATCAGCAGGGTGAGACCACCTCTCTGCGGCACCCGCCAGTGGGGGATCTCAAAGCACTTCCGACTCTACGGCCCTGCGTGAGGCACTGGAGGATTGCACCCATTTTACAGACGGCCGCACAGAGAAGCGACTTGCCCGAGATCAGGGGTTGGAGCTGCGAACGGAAACCAGGAGTCCTGCCTCCCAGTCTCCTGCTCTAAAAACCACAGCTGCACTGAATAAATACCAACCTTTGCCCGTTGGGAGGGGAGGGGTCACAGCCATTTTTAGGCCATTCACACTCAGCTCCAGGTTCGAATTTAACCATCAAACTGCTGAGCTTGTGTGTGTGTGTGTGTGTGTGTGTGTGTGTGTGTGTGTGTGTGTGTGTGTGTGTGTGTGTGTGTGTGTGTGTGTGTGTGTGTGTGTGTGTCAAAAGTCACATCAGCTTTGTCTGGCTTCAGTGTCATTCAAAATTAATAACACCGTGGGGCTTTGGCTGGTGCTTGGGCCACGTGTGCCCCAAAAACGCTTCGTGAGTCTTGGATGGTTTTATCACATGAGGATTACCTGTTCACACCCTCTGAAGCGTCTGGCATTGGCCATTTTTGGAAGACAGGATACTGGGCTGGATGGGCCATTGGTCTGACCCAGTATGGCCCTTCTTGTGTAGGATTTCTAATAGCCCAGCCTCCTCCCCTGCCCAAAATCAGGTGGATTAGTTGCAAATATGTTATATATAGCACAAATTCTGCAAAAGACAAAAAAAAAAAAAATCACATCCCCACACCCAGCTATACCCTCTACCCTCACCCTTTTGCCCTCCAGCAAGCCACTTCCCTCCAGCTCCCTCTTATAGCAGTAGGGAGGGGGTAATGCATTCTGCCAGGGAAAATAAAGTTTCCTTCTGGTGTTGCCTGGCCGCTTGTGTCCTTCCCTCCCCCACCGCAAGATGTGCGGCTGCCATAGTCTGTGGGTTTCTCTGGACACTTTCACTTTCAGAGGTCATCCGCAGCGCGCTCTTGACAGAACCAATGAAGTATGAAGCTTATCGGCCCACCGATAAAAATCTCAAACACAAAGAAAGTAATTCCTGAACTGCACTCTGCCAGTCAGCAGCGGCCGTTGGGGCGCTCCGTTCTCTCGTGTTGCGGAGGTGGGGAGATGAAACGGGGGGAGAGAGGGGAGGGCTAGTAGGGAACAATCCAGGGTCCTGTCCCTCCCCCTCACCCCCGTGATCCCCACACTCTTCCCCAGAGACGGAGCCCGAGTTCCGTACCGCGTTTTGTCTGCACTCTGTTTACATTAGACGCAGCTGAGTGGGTGCAGCTACTGGGGTAACAGGCGCCGTCACTTTGATTTATGAGCACATCAAGAGGAGTTTCGGCGTGACACTCTGGACTGACAGGAGCACTTCATTAATCTGACGCCTAGGTTACTTGCCAGCCAATCCCCGAGCGCTGCCTCCCCCCGCCCCGCCAAGCTGTACAATATCAGCCCCTACACGGGGGCCACGGCTGGAGAGAAGCCGTTGAAAACAAAAATCCCCCTCTCCCTCCCAAGTTCTTTGGAAGCACAAAGGGACCAAATTTGTAACAATGGGGACTGCTGGGTTTACCCGTACCCTGGCTCTGTTTAGAGCAGCCTTGCTTCAAAAGACAGCAGCAAGAAAATTACACCCGCCTGGACATCACTTCTGCTTTGCCTGCACTTATCAAGTGGAAGAGGAACATGGCAAGGATACTAATTATGTAAATTTCCCACCCCATGAAAATAAAACTACTCAGGCCAGGGTGGCAGAGCTTTGCTTAGAGGGTCAGCACTACAAGATGCCTTAAGTCTTATTTCAAATGCGGTAGGTGGAAAATCCAGCCCAACTCCTGACTCAGCTGGACAACAGGGTCACCTCACGATTTCTTCCAGTGTGCACACCTGGTCTCTCTCACCCCCCCCCCCACTCCTCTTTGCTCGCTCTCACCCCATTGGTACAAAACAAGGAAGTTGAGACAGCAGACTCTGCTTTGTTCAAACCTCAAACTCCCAAGGTCCATCCCCCACCTCATTGCAAGTGATCTCTGGAAGAGATATACATGGCACATCACTGCATCCACCTGGACAGGATATAGTGCTACACACTTTTCTGCGCTCTCCTCCATCCTCCTCTTTTCCTGTTCTTCTCCCACTCTTCAGGAGGTTTCCAAATATGCTCTGGTTCCACTGTTCCGGCTGGAGAGATCTGAAACTCTCCTGCATGGCAGGCTGCTACCTGTTCTGAACCTCACTGTACAACACAAAGACCCAGGCAAAAAGAGATGCCCACCCGCCGATCCCCTGACACCTGAAGACAAGTCGGTAACTTATAGTCATGCCACACTAATCCATGAACTCAACTGAAGGGAAAGAAGTCACTCAGCTTACAAGCGTTGTAGTGGGGTTCGTAATTAAATACTACCATGGTTGCCATGAAGGAGACAGCACCGACCAACAGCTACTACATGGCGATATCTGCAGTAATGCAGTTATTCCCTATTCCTTTAGCAAACAGTGTTATCACAATTTACCACCAAGTGCTTCCTATTGGCAAATGTTGACTTTTTAATGGCAACCACCTAATTCACTTTGTGAAATTGATCCCTATTCAGGAGGGCTGCCCCACGGCCTACACACGACTTACTCAGCTGTAAGACAACAGGTGCCTGCCATATTAAGTGAGGCATCGGACTGGTGCTGGCCCTGTACACAAGAGTGAACTGCATCATTTCCAGATGGTATGTTGATCGTGAAACAGGTCCCAAGGCCCACTTCCAAGCTGCGATTCTTTGTGCTCAGACCACTTCAAAGTATCCCTAACACACATCCACTTTGCCCATAATTCCAAAGCTCTTCCTTTCCCAGACAACTTGTTTTTGTTGGTCACTCAGGGCACTGGTCCGGAGCCCTTTCCTTGCGACAACTCTCCTTTCCATATTGGGATCCCTTCGGAAACCTCTTTGCTGGGTTTGCAGGCAGGCTTCATGGCTGTACTTTAGTGGTGTTTAGGAGAGTCTTTTTTCCACACACATGCACCCCTCTGATTACTTAGCATATACTGAATAATCCCCCAAAACACAGTAATAATTAAGGAATCCTTAGAAAACAACAAGGCATTGATTCCTGTTGGATCATTAATCAATAAGCAGCTTTTTAAACTAAGTAAATCCCTAGGTGAGCCCTTTGTCAGAGCTCAGTAGAGGCACTGCAATATAATGTCTGCGGCCAATGGGAAAAGATGCTCTGGGAAACGCAGATTTAAGCCTCTTGGGTTTCTTGAGCGTATCTGGATATTTCAGCCACCAGGACGTAGTTTGGATCAAGTCTGACCCCTCCACCTTGCAGGTCAATGCTACAACAATAAAGGGGATGGACTAGTGACCTCTCAAGGTCCCTTTCAGCCTTACATTTCTATGGTTCTCCTTTAAGGGCTTGATTCAAAGCCTATTGAAGTCAATGGGAGTCTTTCCACTGATTTGGTCAGTCATTGGCTCAGGCCCTAAGGCCTCACTTTGGCAAAGCGTTTAGACACATACTTCAGTACAGCCTCATTCAGTAAAGCACTCAATCACATTTCACTTCTAAGGCCTTGCCTACACTGCCCCTTACAGCGCTGAAACTTTCTTCGATCAGGGGTGCGAAAAAACTTTAACTTTGGCTGTGTAGACTTACCCCAAGTCTTGCTGAAGTCAAAGGGGAATTGAGCAGACGCCCCAAGTTAAGCGTGTGCTTTGCTGAACAGGGACGGACTGCTGAATGGGGACCTCCGGGGCATATATTCCCATGGCCTCGCCATACCAAGAGACGGCCCAAAAGCAACCCCCATGCAGGAGACTGACAAAAAGCTCCCCACAGATGCCAATGAAGGTGTGGCTTATACATAAGAAAATCAGAATGGCCATGCTGGGTCAGACCAATGGTCCACCTAGCTCAGTATCCTGTCCTCCGCCAGCAACCAGTGTCAGGTGTTTCAGAGAGAGCGAATGGATTTATCGATTCAATATCGAATCAATTTATCGAGTGGATTTATCGAGGCAATTTATCGAGTGGATGACACCCCTTGTCATCCAGGCACAGAAATGTGGGAGGAGTCCAGAACAAGCCTTGGTCCATACTACAGAAAGACAAACTATTTTTTTTTGGCCTTTTTTTTTAAAAAGAGAAACAAACCTCAGAGACACAGAATACGCATGAAATCATTTAACAATTCAATCATTCTGAGAAGACTTTCAAAGTGGCCTTCTGGAATAAAATGTCAATGCTGTATAGGACTCACAAACCATAACCCCCTACCACTAAATTCTCCACTTTGTCTTTTTATCCACTGTGTGTGAGTGTGTGTGAGTGTGTGTGTGAGAGAGAGAGAGAGAGAGAGAGAAATCTGGAGAGTCAGGCACCTAACTGCCCTTTGTGTGCCTTTGAAAGGCTCCCCCCACCCCATTGCATCTTGCCCAAATCCTGGATTGAGAGCTCTCTGGGGCAGGGACTGCCGGTGTGTCATTTGTTTGCACTGCACCCAGTAAAATGGGAGCCCAACACCTGCTTGGGATTCTTTGGTGCTATCGCAATAGAAATAACAGTTTAAAGGTGCCAGGCAGATCTGAATGGGCCGATAATAGTGGCTTTATCTCAAATATGGCAAGTTGAGATGGTTTATTCCCCACCCCACCCCCCCGATAGATTGTGGAGTAAACGAATACTAGACAGAATAAAAGCAGCACGTGCAAAGAAACACACCCCAGAATAGTAGTGATACAGTAGAACCTCAGAGTTACTAACTGACCAGTCAACCACACACCTCATTTGGAATCAGAAGTACGCAGTCAGGCAGCAGCAGAGACAAAAAACAAACAAAAAACGCAAAAGCAAATACAGTACAGTACTGTGTTAAATGTAAACGACTAAAAAACAAATAAAGGGAAAGCAATATTTTTCTTCTGCATAAAGTTTCAAAGTTGTATCAAGCCAATGTTCAGCTGTAAACTTTTGAAAGAACCACCGTAACGTTTTGTTCAGAGTTACAAACATTGCAGAGTAACGAACAACCTCCACTCCCGAGGGGTTCGGAAATCGGAGGTTCTACTGTAGATGGAATGAGAGACGGGGACTAAGGGAAATATAAAGGAATAAACAGAATAGCAATACTCAGTGGATGGCCCCAGCAAGCCAGCAACTTGCCAGATCCTGGCATTTGACATCAAACAGTGCCAAGGAGAAGTTATCCCCAAAAGTAAGGGCTCGTCTACACTTACAGATGTTCCTGGCGTAGCTATGTGTGATTTGTTACTCGATTAGCCGTGCTGGTAAAAGCCCACAGACACAACAGATCAACAAACTATACCAGCCTAAGCATTTTTAAACTGATCTAACAGCAGAGGGTCATGCCATGATTGCTATACCCGTGTAACTATACTGGTAAAAGCCTCCTAGTGTAGACAAGGCCTAACTCACAATAGGCTGACCTCTTGGAGCGGGGAGGATATTCACACTTTATTGGGTCCTGATCATACAGGAACCACCTGCACGGAGCACGTGGGGAGGGCTTCATCTCACATCTGTGGTGGTCTGTGATTGCAGACAAACTTTGCATCTTCACCAATGGGGTGTCCACACTGGGTCTCTTACAGGTGTTTGTATCTAGGCTGGTGTTGGACACTAGATGGCACGGCCATGTGTCAACTCCATTGTCCAGCTGATTTCTCAGGCTATCAGTCTTTCCCCTCAAGTTTTCATTCAGACACGAGCACGTGGCTCTAAATTTTCAACTCCAGAAAGATCACTGCCAAAACAGGGTCCATGCCAGCTGTCAGCAAACACCTTCCTGAGAGGCAGGTCAGCTTTTCCTGGACCTCTGCCCATTCTCATTGAGTTAGTGCTTACAGGGGATACCATTGCACTGCGTAGGCCAGTGGTGCCTGGCATGACCAAGAACACACAGTGAAAAGCCCTCTTCACAGAAGGCAACAGGGCAATCGCCTCCATGGGTATTATTCCGAGGATGCTTTTGGCCCAATGAAACTAGGTTAACATGGACACCTTCCTACGCCTCTGACCATTGTTCTCTTTCCACTTCTTCCACTCTTAGAGATTGTGTCCTCAAGCTAGAAGAGACTAGGGGCCTTTTAATGGATTAAAGCATCAACTGGAGTAAATGAGACAACTGAAGTCTGCTGTCACTCCAGATAGGGGTAGATTGAGTGAGTCCAGATAGATAGGGGAATTCTAGGAATGAAGACAAATAGGATTCTTATCCGCACACAGGAACCTACTGGCCCTGGTGACACAGTTATCCTGCAATCACCTTAAGATGCTTTCTTATCAGATAGAACAAAGATGCAGGTTTAGAGTGGGTGGAAATTTTTTGATTTCCCTTCTCCCTGCAAAATGGCCTGATTTTGAAAATGATTTTTTGTGTGCGCAAAAACTTTGATTTTCTCAATATGGGGGTGTTGAAGGGCCCTTTGTCTCTTAGGGTACATCTACACTGTCAACACACCCGCTCCCCATGGCAGAGAGTTTCAGAGCCCCGGGTCAACCAAGTCTGCTTGTGGGGCTTGGCTACGGGGCTAAAAATAGCAGTGCAGACGTTCCGGCTCAAGCTCCGACACCAACTCTCTCGCCGGGTCTCAGAGCCGGAGCTCCAGCCCAAGTGGGAATGTCTACACTGCTATTTTTAGCCTTGTAATGCAAGCCCCATGAGCCTGAGTCAGCTGATCTGGGCTCTCAGACTTACTACTGCGGGTATGGTTTTTTCTTTTTTTTTTTCTTTCCCCGCTTCCAGTTCAGACATACCTGTACTCACAAGAGGTGGGGGATGAAACAGCAGGTATTCTGTGGAAACCACATCTATCATCAAAACATTACAAGTTCAACACGTCATCTGTACTGGGGATTTTGTTTGGTTTTTGCAATGGCACTGTAATATTGGTGCAAATGCACAGTGTAGATGTGCTATACGGATGTGACTTACCCTGTTAACTTATTGAGTTTTCACCACACTAGTGCAAGATCCATTTTTCAGTAGTTCAGCATGCCTGTATTAATAATACCTACCAAGCTTTTATGCTGTGTTTGTCATCTGCAGATCTCCAAGTGCTATACAAAAGGAAGTCCTTATGCCCATTTTACAGATGGGGAAAGAGAGAGAGAGAGAAAGAGGTGAAGCGATTCGCCCAAGGTCACTCAGCAGGCAGAGAGTAGGAATAGAACCCAGGTCGCTTCAGGCACAATCCACAGCCCTATTCACTAGACCACACTGCCTCCCTTTGCATTACAGCACGTTAGAGGTAGTAGATAACACCAACGCATATTCCCCCTTGTCTAGACAAGCCTTAGCAAGGCTATTTAAGTGGGCAGCCACAATCAAGGAACAAAAGACATGTCCCATCCCACCCCACAAACAAGGAAGAGTTCCAGCAAGAGTTGGAAAGGTGGTTTCCTGTGGGAGCTTGTGCTCCAGATCGGGGGACCCACAGCTGCTATGACCTCACCCACCGCATGCTTCTGGTCCCTTTCACAGGGGCCCAAACCACTATGCAGAAAAAGGTAGGAAATGGAGACACTGTCACTAGCCATGGATGAAGTCTCAAGAGATTGAATAATTCGCTCCCCGGTGTCTGAGCCCCACTAATCCGAACCTGCAAAACTGGGCAGGAGGTGTCAGGAGAACAGGCTTCCCGTGCTAGATACCCAGCACCTGCCGCCTCCACCAGGGCGAGAAATACAAGAGCATTCTATTACTACTACTAGTCTGAACCCGGATGAGGGTGTCACCTCCACCCCATCCAGGCCCTGGTCTTCATTGCACCTTTTACTCAAGTGTTCCTCCTGAGGCCTGGCCGCACACAAACTCCTCGCCTGAGCGCAGTGGTGCTTGTCACTTGGGTAAAGGCTGACACGCGGGTGCTGCTAATGCTCAAGGTGCAGCGTGGGCACAGATCAAGAGTCCTGCGTGTCCTGGACCCATTGGACGGGACATCTCTCAAACACACTGAATTTCAGCCTTTCCCTGATGCCTCGTTTTTTCCCAACTCTCCCTCTCTGGCTCAAGCTAATATGAGGAAGAGAAAATGGCTCATGGTCTCCAACTCCAGCGGTTCAGATCTTGGCTCTTCAGGACTCACGGGGGAGAGCGGAAAAGAAAAGATTTTTCCTCTCCTCTTCTTGAAAAGATCCCTCCTGGATGAAGGGAAGGAAGCACAGGGCTGACGGCCGTTGAACCTATTCCACTTGCACAAAAGCACACGCACATGCAACCCTACGCACAGCCAGAGACGGACAGCCACCGACGAGCAGAATTCCACAGAGAGCGGAAATTTGTTCGGCTAAGAATCCACTCAGCACAGAAGCCTCCGGCAAAACATTGACTGTGGGTCGGGCAGTACGGCGAGTTCCCCGCGGGAGAGACGTTCCTACGTTGGACACGGCATACGGACACTGCGGCTCTCACACCCAAGTGACCTCATCACCTCCGACACTCCATGCATATTTGATAGCTGCATCATCCGGTAATGATGTACTCTGAGCTAAGAGTGACGCACCCGATGTTGAATTTTATGACAGGGTAACCACAAGAAAAGGTGTCGCAGGTGGCCTAGGTCCAGCTGCCCCACCCTCCCAGCCCCATTGCACCTCATTTATCCACTCCACCTCCACAGCCATATGCCCCTACCCCCTGGGCCCCTCCTTCCACCGACATGCCTGCCAGCGGGCTACCCCAAACGCTAGGATTTACACACGCCACGACCTTTCCTCCCCTTCGGATTGCACCCGTTCCAATCTGTGCCGGCGTCTGTGCCCTGAACCTGCGTGGGCGAGCTCACCTCTTTGGGTTGCTGCTTTCCGGCTTGTTGCTGTGTCAATAGCTGCAGGTGAAGCTGCTCCTGTTGCTTCTTGTAGTATTCCTGCAGCTGAGGGGAGGGAGAGCAGAAAGCAGCACACGTCAGGAAGGCAGCTGGAAGATCCTGCCCATGCCGAACCACTTAGGTTCTTAAACTGGGTTCAGCACAAGGCTGCCAACTCTGGCCACGTTACTGCCAGGCTCACAATGTTTGTTGGTTTGCTTAAAATACCCAGCTCCTAAAGTCAGGTGAAAGAACATTTCAGCTATTTAAAGACAGCACTGGCAGTCCGCTGCTCTCTGCCCAACTCCATGGTAGAACTGAGACCCACAATCGATATTGACTCCCTGGGATAATTAAAATGCACAATTAATAAATAATGATAATACTCCCCCTTCTCAAGTGTCTTTCACTTGAAGCTCTCAAAGCCCTTTACATATACAAATTAAGCCTCGCTTGTTATTAATCATCGGTTGTATTAGGGTACGGCCTAGAAGCCTCAGCCGGGTCAGGGCCCCATTTTGCTAAGTGCAGCAACAAACATGTACTTAATTCAGTATTATCGTATGTATTAGCAATTAATTATTTGCGTTTTGGGGGGGGGGAAGTGAGGTGCGAGGAGGTGGAGTCTCACCGTCAGCTCGTGACACTGTAGGGAAAGGAACCCAGAAGCCCTGACTCCCAACCTTCTGCCCTAGCCAGCAGAAGTACCCCCCCTCTAAGCCCCAGGCGACCCTTTGCCAAAGGGTGTGGCCGAGATTGACGGGCAGGCCCCAGCAGCAGTCAAATTAAAACAGCCCATCAATGGGAATGAGACGTGTTCCCAGAGCAAACAGCAACATGAGTAAAGGTGACTCACTCATAATGGCGTGAGGGCAGAGAGGCTGAAATACTATGGTGATGATGGGAGGGGGCTACAGGAAAGTCTCTTCCCCCTTTCCTCTGGCTGGTATAAGCCTCGAGATTGCACTCCTGGCCTTTCTGAGTAATATTTCTCTCTCTTACTGCTTTTCCTCCTCCAGATTAGACTCGCTGCTCTCACTTTGGAAGGAGCTGTGGTCTAGCAGCAGTTGGGGCAGGAGACTAGGAGCCAGGACACGCGGGTTCTACCCCAGCGAGCCACTTCCGCTCAGTTTACTCATCTGTAAAACGGGGACAATTATAACTACACAGGAAGCTTAATTAATGCTTGTAATGCACTTTGAGATCATCTGATAAAAGGTGCTTTTGTTCCGTATTTTGGATTTTCAGGCAGGGGTAAATTCCAGCTCTAAGATTCCCTCCTCCCCCAACTCCCGTCTGCAAATAAACTGTTCCCGATGGATCTGTTTTCCATAAAAGCCACAAAGAAGTGCCCACAAAGCCGGGAAAGCCTTAGCTTCCGCTGAACGCCCCTTTGGATGCTGGAAAACCTTTATCAGCTCAGGGATTGACAGCAGTAACTTTGCTTTTTCTGTCTGTGGAACAGGGTTGGAAAGCCAAGCTGTTTACCCGAAAGCCAATCAAAACCAGGTCTCTGGAACTCGGTTGAACAGGGTTCCGAGAACATTGGGTCAAGAGGTGAGAGGTGTGCTGTTTAGTTTTCTTCTGGTGGAGAATGCAAGCTATTCTGGCCTGGGTTGTTTAATTTGCAGTCAAACATGTTTCTTTATCCGGCTCCCAAGAGGCTCTGAGAAGGACTCCACCCAGGTTAGTGTTTACCTTTTGTTCTTTCCCTGGGGCCAACCTTGAATCCTTATCAGCGTGTTTGGAGTAAACAGGTAGGGAAGGCAAGAGAAGGGTGTGGAAGATGCTTGTGAGATTTCTCTTACTCCCCTTTCCTCCCCCAGCTGGACATGTTTACCCAAGTCCTTGTGTTTTGGAGTTCTTTCCCTCCCACCCCTCTTTTTCCACTCATTTTGCAGTGTGTGTGTGTGTGTGTGTGTTCTGGAATGCAGAGAAAGCTCAACTCCGAGGAACGAACCTCAGCTGCTAAGTCTGGGTCTGGATCCAGATCCAAAAAACCTGCCCCAACTCAGGGAGAGTCCAGAGTCGAGCTTGAGGCTCGGGGCCCACGAGAGAGACTGGGGCGAGCCACAAAGCCTGACCCCAGATCCAAACGTTCCCACCCATCGGGCTTTGGCTCAGGCCTCTCCTCACTGAAAACCAAACCCTGAACAGGTTTTAATGTAGACGCTGTTGTAGGGATTTTGACTCTGCAGCAGAATCCAGCTGCATTGGGATGGTTGATAAATTACAATTCTTCCCATTCCATGGTGCCAACATGGTTGGGAGCCCCAGGGCAAGCAAAATGGGGGACTGGAGACAGCCGTAGAGAGGGAAAGGGCCAGGCTGCTTGCAGGACGGCCTTAGAGGGGCCCCAGGCTCACCCTACACAGAGGCCAATGACACTGGAGAGAATGGTGTGGAGTGCTGGCCAGTGCTGACCCTATTTGCATCCATGGGGCAAGGATGCGGAGCTCAGTGAGCCAGCCTCACAGGGCAGACGGAGAAATGGAGGCCTAGGCTGGCCCTACCTGCTGCAGCATGATGGCCTGCTGCTGTTGCAGCAGAGCTTGGAGCTGGGGAGGAGACAGGATCTGCTGCATCTGCTGTGGCGTGATCATCTGAGGCGACATCATGGCGACGGACACGGGGACCTGCGGAGACAGAGAGCGAGCGCGCGTTAAACACAACCCCACGCTGAGCTCACAGGAGGAAGTTCTCACCTACGGCTACAAGCGCCGTCGCGATCCGCTTTAGCGATCGCTCCCTCGTTAAGGCCGCAACAGAGTTTCCCGCCGTCTTAGGCCCTTAAAAATCCTCCCCCAAATTCCTATCATCCACAGACTTGGTAGGCTGGGCCTGGGGATGCTTTAGGAACGTCCTACCCACTTTGAAGTCAAATCAGACACGGGGTTGTTCCCTGAATGATGCCCCCTCAATATAGGGCTGCTAAGCCCGGCTCCAAAACCCCTCAAAAACTGGTTTGGGTCCCAGCGCTCCAGCGCTAGCAGAGAGGATTTGAAAACGTAGCCAGCATCACCAAGACCAAGCATTCAAAAGCTACAAGTTAGTTCCAGAAGAGCCATGAGATTTTTAATATATAGGTTTTTTTTTTCTTGGGGAAGGGGTATTTCCCTTCTTGGTTTTGAGCCTTTAAGGGGGTCATGTTTTCAAGCTTTTCTCCACAGCCATGAAGGCTACAATCCTACTTGTATTTTAAATGAAAGCGGAGATTCTCATGTAATCACGTGATTCCAGGAGCCGAGGTGTTAAGCAAACGTCATGAATCTCCAGATAAAATTGCAAGCACTGATGTCATTGCCTAAAGGCTCGATTTTCAGAGGCACTGCACACCCATAAATCCGACTGTAAAAGGAAAAAACAAAAAAAAATCAATGCTCTGTATCTTTAAAATCAGGCCCTCGAACCAGCAGAGGTTTGGGTTTTGCAAAAGCGAAACCATGTCTGGTTTGGATCCGGACTCCATTTTATCTGAATCTCAAAAGCCATGGGGGAGAGGGGTCAGAGGTTTTCTCATCTCTAGGGTCCCCATGGCACTTTTTGCTAAGAACGGCAGCCAGAACTTCTCTAGCCCACTGCTGCAATACAGCATGTGTTAGCTTAGAGGCAGCTGCAACGGGAAGGCAGGGGCGGAGATTCTTGAGCTGCAAGGCGTACGATTTGGAGAGAATGTGGTGCACACAGTGGGCACGATCCTGTGAGATGCTGAGCACCTTCTGGGAGCTACATCCCATCCAGCCAAAGGAAGTTGTGGGGACTCAGAACCTTGCCCAGATCTTATTTTAGGCCATTTAGGGTAAGGCTGCCCTAAGCGTTACAAGAGACGGTCCAAAAGCAATGGGGTTCACAGTCCTCAGGCAGGGGACTGGGGTGCCCTGAAGGAGAGTCCAGAACCCAGAGTCCACAGGGTCTGGTGGCTCCCTGACTCAAAAAGCTGGAGCCGGAGGCCAGGGAGGGCTAAAGGCTGGAGAACGGTAGAGGGGTGAACCCACCCATGTCTCCAGGTGAGAGCTGGAGCCAGGCCTGAGAATATAACAGGGTGGAGAAGCACCCCAGCTAGAGGGGCTAGGGTGAGGCATGGTAAGATGCTGGAGCTGTACCCGGCCTCTCGATGGACAGTTGGGAGTTGAGAATAAGTAAATGTACCGTTTGGTCCGTGCTGAGGACATCTGGACTATGGTCATGGGACTTATAAAAAATTACTCCTGAAAAGGGCTCTTTATAAGGGGAAAGCTTGTGTGGAGTTCCCGGGGTCTCTGCAAGAAAGGGGAAACTGAGGCAAGCATGCTTGTAATGCCGCTGCTGGAGGGCAGTCAAAGTGGGGGGTTGCCTTTTCACATACAGTGGAGACTGCGGGCAGGCAATCAGCCCCCTGGGAGAAGGGAACTGCAAGTGCCCAGAAGAGGGAAACCAAGGCCGGGGGCTGCTTGCAGGACCATCCAAGGACAGGATGGCTCTGAGAAATGGGGAGGGAGGCCCGTGGCTTCTCCCAGGTGAACTGCTGTCACCTGCTCAGGTGTCGAGTCCCAACATCCCATTTTTGGGCCCACAGCCCGGACCGTCTCTTCCTCACCCTGCCTTTGCGCTGCAGCATTCAGGGAAGACGCTGGCAACAACTCGGGGCGAAAACCCACAACCCAGAGCTTTTGCAACAGCTCTAGTGTAAGTTCAGTGCCCGCTCCCACTCCCCCAGCCTCGCCTTCCCCTTCATTGCTTAAATTCTCTTCTAAGACAAAACACACCTAACAAGCTTGGGGCCCCAGAAGAAAGGGGAGAAAGGGGAGGCATTTGGGCTTGTCAATCAAATGTCACCTCTTCACCTTCCAAACTGGTTCTAGCAGCTGCATTAAAATATAGCCGGTTGGAAGCAGGCCGGGTCAGAAAGCCCGCTGCAACGGGGGGTGGAGGGGGAGCGCTGACCCCAGGCGAGCAGAAGTTCTTACTGGTGATAAGCCAGGAAGAGGTGGGAACAAGGGCAAGGGATTGAGTAGCAGATCCCAATGTGAAAGGTATCAAGAGATGCCAGTCCTGGATACTGCTGTCCGCGCGGGCTCCAGAACGACCGAAATAGAGCAGCCGCGGCTCCCAAACGGGGTCGTCGTCACTCACAGGAGCTTGGAAGTGGGTCGGAAGAAGCCTGCGACCAACGTGCAGCGAACGCGCCCCCCTTGGGGGTTGCCTGAGCCGAGCTGCTCGGAGTCTGATGTGGAGGCAGAAGGAAAAAATGGCTTTCCTTTCCACCTGATGTCCATGGGTAACTGGCACGTGTGGGGTGGGGGCCCTGCGGGGGAAGTGGAGTACTGCAAGAGCCTGCGCAGAACAGATTGCTCTTCCTGAGTTTCAAGTGTTTGACCTGCAGCCCCTCCTAGCAGCAAAGTCCACTGGGACTCTAGCTCACAGGCTACGTGTCACAAGCAGCTTCAAACTGTTTGAGTTTCATGGGATACGCACGGCTGCCGAGTCCCCTCCCTGAACTGCTGCAATTTTTCCAACACCCGTGGCTGCTCCTGGGGGAGGTTCATGGGCTGACCCCATCCCAATGGGGGGAGAGGGGGGTGGGGAAGGTGGTAGCCAGGCTTATCCCAGGGAGCGCGCGTGTGTCTCACCACACAGCGTCAGCTGTCTTGGCTTAGCTCAGCCCAGAGCAGGGATTGGGGCCCTGTGCTCAGCACAGAATTGGGCTAATTTCATGATTTCCGTGAAATTGTGATTTACATGGGGCCTTATTCACGGTATGGGCCCCACATCTTGAGAGGCTCTCTGGTGGACCTTCCCCCCTCCCCATTGGCTGCCATGCAGTTCCCCCACCCTCCCCAGTGGTGATCTTTTTCAAGCTTCCTTTAATATCATTTAGTCACTAAGAAATGAGGAGGAAGAGCCAGCACCGTATGGGCCAACCAGCTCTCCATAAGCCACACTTAAGTGCTCCACGGACCACAGTCCTAATTAATCTGACTCACAGCAGGCACCCGAGCTGGGCACAGGGCTTTACAGCATAGGTGCTGGGTGCTGCTCCTCTTCTCTAGGCGCTGATCTAAACGTAAAGGAGGGAGCGAGAGAGAGAGAGCTGGAAAGAGAAAGGGGGAGGGAAGGGGACACTGGTGGCCAAAACACTTCTAAAAATCAGACCGTGGAGAAGTTATCAGGCTTTGCAGAGACATGAGGAACGTATCAATCATCTCTAGCCAACCATTATTTCCAGCTGACATTAGTAACCCATGTAATTACCATGCCAAGGACCGGGTGCGCTAGGAGAGCTTGCCAAGCTGACTTCCGTTACGTTAGCATGCACGTGTATGCGCCCCCTGTGATTTGGGGTAATATTGGATGTCAGATCCTGGGCATTTGCTCGGGATATGATTTTCGCCCCGGACAAGTTTGGGAGCCAGAAAAAATTGGGGGGCGGATCCTGAAAATTTCAGCGCCCCCCTATCACCCTCCCCCATGTCCATGCAGAGGGCAGACATCACCCCAGAATAGTTTCCAGGGGTTTGACCCTGTAATGCTGGCCCAGGGGGTGAGCTGAAATCAGCACCTGGGAATGGAATGTAAAGCTATTGTACATTCCACGTTAACCCTGCTCCGTTCGCCTCTACGTGGGACTGCATGCAGCACGAGCCCTCCCTGGACGTCTGCAGAACACCTCTTCCACCGAAACCAACTCTCCTAGATGCTCTCCGTCACCATGAGAGCAGGGAACCTCGGCAGGCCCACAGCAGGGAAGCCTGCCTCTCCAAGGAGGCTCCACGCTAGATTGGTCTTAGCCAGAGTGACCCTGCGATAGCTGAGGGCTAGGTTATCAGGAGGTGGGGGGGCGAAATCAGGCGGAAGATTTTCCTCGCTCTCTGGTCCTGCTGGAGGCAGAGCACGCGTGGGGCATGGGAAGAGGAGATCTCCGTTCCAGCTGGTGGTGAGTTACCTCCTACTTTGATCCCAGCCTTGTAGGGAGAGATTGAGCGAGGCAGGGAGCAGCTGAAATAAAGCACAGGCCCCTAACTGCTAAGTAGCTGCTCCCCAGCACTGTTAACATTTCTGGCAACCTTCCCGTGAGAGAGCTGCAGTAACCTATTCTTGCCTGTAGGAGGCACTTGGCCTCAACCACCACCATTTACACTGTTTAACCCCACGAATGAATGAGGGCCCCCCCCCCAAGTCCTTTTTAACTTGCCCGAGGCCATATCAACTGCAGACTACAACTCCCCTCCCCACCATGAAAGGGCCCTGGGACGAAGGGAGCCTAACTCTTCCAGGGACTGCGGCTGAGGGTATTTGATGTGCGCCCTCCCCCCGGCCCCTTTTCAAACAGAGACGGACATGTGTTCATTAGGATTTGTGCTGCCAGGGTGCTGCAAAGAACCACCAGCCCCTCATGAGTAGAGCAGGAAGGGCTGGAGTTTGGAGAGCAAGGTGGCTTGCTTATTCTCAGCAACCCGTGCTTCTTTTATGCAACACGGGACCTGTTACGTGTTTGCAGGTATATCTGAAGGTGTTGCCTTGGACCTAGGGAGTAACTCTTTGTCCTTACAGAGCTGTCTGCAATCAAGGGTCTCAGAGACAGGTAACCGCTAGCCCCATTTGACAAACACAAAGAGGTGAAGCAACTTGCTTACGGTCACTTCGCGGCGCAGCTGAGAACAGAACCCAGGAGTCCTGGCTCCCAGCTCTAATCACTCCAGCACACTTTTTCCCAGAGCTAGAAACAGAACCCAGGCCTGATCTCCACAATATGGATCCCACCTACTTAAGAGACCTGCTTCTTCCCTTAAGGCTCATCTCAGCAGCTGGGCGGAGCTGGGGCTGGCAGGGCTCATGGAGGAGGCCACCCTCCATGGAATTTGCTCTGCTTCCACCCTATTGGACCAACTGAGACGGAGTTTGCCGACCTTTGAGAAAGGTTGTAAGGCTTATCTATTTACTCAGGCTTTTTGCTAGAGGGAGGTGTCCCGAGTGGGTGGAGTTTAATTTGTCATTTCAGATCTCTCTCTCTCAGCTGACTTCTTGTAAAGTTATTTATTAATTGTTGCATGCTCACCCAGAGGCTGCAACTGAGGCATCTTGGATGAAAGTCAGCCTGGGAAACCGAGGCCACAGGAGCGCTTCATCTGGGCAGAAGCCGGACTGCTGCCCTCCTCGCTCTGGGAGGAAAAGTGCAAGCACTCCGGGGGCAGGGAGCACCTTTCGGTTCTGTGTCTGTACAGCGCCTAGCACAACGGGGTCCTGGGCCATGACTGGGGCTTCTAGGTGCTATGGTAACACACACACACACACACACACACACAAATAGAAAGTGCTAAATTAGTCCCTGCAAATAGCTGCACAGCCCTCCCGCCATTGGGACATCTGCAAACACTGGTCACCAGACCAAATGTATCACTGAGGGAGGCCTCAATACGTGCCGTGGCAAAGCCACTGCCTTGAAATGGGGAGTCCAGGCTCTTTGGCTACCAGGGCAAGGCAGCCATTAAACAGCCTTCGCGGTAGAGGTGGTCTCCTCTATCTGTTCCCCTAGGAATTAAATGAGATGACCAGTTTGATAAGCTGTTGTCACCACTCTTCCTAGCCCGGTTGATGATCTGACCAGTTGGGCATTCTCTCACCCAGCAGTGGGACACTTGGAGATTTAGAGACACAAATCCATGCAATGGCGGCACCAGGATAAGTGAGAGCGCAGAGTCCGTGCCCGCTCCCGCGGAGCCAAGCCTCACTCTAATTTCCCTTTGCCATTCATCAGCTGGCAACATGCTCGGAATGAGAGCCTGTAATTAATCGCTCATCTGCATCCCCCATCCAAACGTCTTCCCCCGCCCCAACCACCACGCAGCGTGTCCTATTTGATACACGTTTGCTGGCATTTTCAAATCGGAGGCATTCTAATTACCGGAGAGTTATAACACCTTCCATTTCTCGCCCGGCGGACTGACACCCTGTCAAGAGCAAAGAGAATTGCCAGAGGTTTTGACAACACTAATTGCCCCTATAATCTAAAAACACAAAGGAGAAGCGATTAGTCGTGAGGACCGCAGCTCTCGATCCGACATGAGGTTTTCACAACGTTACAAGAAAACAAAAGCGGCGCCTTTTAGAGTTTGATGGCTGCTAACAAAAGCAGAATTATATTTTCATACAACCTTTGTCTGCCTTAAATGGCTTTCCCCTTTGCGCTACGACGCCGAGCTGACACGGGGAACGGTTCTTGTGGCTTCTTGAAAAGTGGGGGCGGAGAGGTACCTGGGCTTTGGTTCCCGCAAGATGTGTATTTGGAGGCTGAAGATTTCTCGTTCCAGGTCTTACATTACGTGAGGGGAGAGGTTCCAGTCTCGCTGAACCATTGGCTCAGGTTATCTAGCGAACGTCAAGTCCCTTCAGGGCACCATGGGTCCGGGTACTACAGCTGGTCGGAACATGGAGATTTCCTCCTCCCTCCCCCTCCCCCAGATTTTCAGGTGAAAACCAGAAGTTTGAGGTTTGTTGACCAAAAGGTCACAATTTTCTATGAAAAGTGGAAAACTTCCACAAAAGTATTAGTTGAGTCGAAAACCCAACTGTCCATTGCAAACATTTTCGCCCAGTCCTATTGGGTACTTATATGACCCCTATCACAGAGGTACCTGAGCACCTTGTAAATGGGTCAGTGCCCCTGAAACGTGGGGGCGTATTGTCCCCATTTCACAGATGAGGAACTGAGGGAGAGAGATGAAGTGAGGCATCAAACAAAAAATATAAAACTAGACGAGGCAACAGGACTGTCTACCAGGGTTACCTCACACCACAACCAAGATTTCCCCAGGAAACCATGATCCTCATGTCAAACCTAGAGGCAGATGAGCGATGTGGAGTTGTCCCCAAAAGGGCTCGGACGCAGGACTCTCTTATGAGGGGCTCCGCGAGCATCTAATCTTAGCCAGCGTGTCCGTGAGGCCGTTGAGAGAGCCAGTGAAGAGACATGAAGGGTTTTCAGTTTGCTGGGGGCGCCCGCTCTGTGTGTCTGAGAATGAGGCCAAGGGTCTGGGCGAGATTGGGGCATGCATGAGAACGCAGGGAGCTAAGCCTCAATCCTCAGATCACGGTGCGCGAGGAGAAGCAAACAGAAGCACCGGCAGAGGTAACATCACCCTCTCCACCCCGCATCGTTCGCAACCAGCTCCTGACGCGGGGGTCTAGTTGGATTCCCAGCTGCTCAAACTGAACAAATGTCTTGGTTGCCACTGCCATCCGTGCACAGGAGATGCATGCCAAGCCGTCTGTCTCCACAGGCCTGGTAACAGCCACGCTAAGGCGCCTAATGGCATCTGAGATGATAAAGAGGAAAGTGAACCGAGCAGCACGTACCCAGGGGACGTCTAAAAACATGGATGCAGAACAGCTTACTTAACCCAGAGCCCTTTAACGCACCGCTTGGGACAGGCTTAATGGGAGACACAATCACAGGAGCCACGCTGCCAAAGCATGACTCGCTCGCACAGCTATCGCAATACACCCATCATGCGGGCGTTCATTTGCGAGGGCCACGACCAGTAGCTAGGGATGTGGCTAAGCCGGAATCTCAGCCATCGGGCTCCTGGTGTTCTAGGCATAGGGCTTTAATGAGCCATCTACCACGTTCAAACCAGAGACGAACTCTTGCTAGAAAGATCAGCACTGAGAAAAATAAACCGCTTATTGCTGGGGCACAAGGGGTTAATGCTCAAATCGGTCAGATAGAGCGCTAGGGTCTCAAATCCCAGCCAGGTTGAATGATTCTCCCATCACATAAAGGCAGTGTGCCATTTGGCATTAATGGCCACCCCCTTGTCCTGCATCTAAGTAGTGGTAGATGTTAACAGAGTAGGAGATTACTGGGGCATGGGGTTGGGTTTTATTCTTTGTACAGCACCTAACGCAGCGTGGGCGGTATAGAAAAGCAACGGCATACCATGGTAACGTGGCAGGTCCAAATCAAGGCGAAGGAACCAGCATGGCCATTTGGAAGCCTACACAGTGCTCAATGGCTCCCACCACGCCTCTTCCTACTCAGGATTATCTCCAGCCACCCTAATGCCTCCCTTCCCTGGGAGCTGAACTTTTTCCTCTCTCTGAATATTAACTCTCCAAGAACCACCACAAAAGCTTTGCCCGGGCAGCCTGGCCTGCTGGATTCTTCTCTCCAAGAATGGCCTGTATTATGTGTCATAGCTGGCATCTGCCAGATAGCGAGCTAAGAAGGGAATGACGCACTCCTTGGTCCACTGCCATTCCACAAAACTGCTTACTAAACCGCTTTGGCCCTTTCACAAATGCCTTGACGTTGTATCTCTGATTTGAGAACAGAATCGGCGGGAGGAGGGGGATGAAAGGGTGATTTTCTGAGCTGTCTTGGCTGTAATCCCACCGTGCCGGAGACGGGAGGGCGGCAGGGGATGGGGGGAAATAACCAGTCTGTGGGTGGAAAACAAGTCTCATGTTAAAGGGGAAGTTCTGGTCTCGGTATAAATTTGAAGCAAGTTCACGGAAGCCAGTGGCGTTCGATGGGATTTACACTGGCGTCACAGAGCAGACTCTGGTAGGCAGGATTCTTACAGGAAAGAGATTTCAGGACTGAATGAGCATTGTGAAAAATAAACCTTCCTTTGCAACCCAGAAGAGAACGTTCCTTCCAGATCAGGGTTGAGGTTCATTAGTGAAGCAGAACAGGGGAAAGCCGCACACTGAATGACTATGTTGGCTGAACTGCCTTCTTGCTTGGAGTTTGACTTACTGGAGCAGCATAAAGGAAGTCCGAAACTCAATGAAGGAGGAAATTAAAGACCCCCTTCATTCCTGGAGTTGATATCCCAGACAGGAACCTTGCAGTAGTGGAGAAGCAGAGGTGGTGGGGACCCATGATTCCACGATCGTAGGGAGTGAATCCTCTTATTATCTCAGGAGACACAAAAGTTTGAAGCTTGAGAGATGCAATTTATCTTCACAAGTCAGGGCTGGGGCCATTCCCCACTCGCACATGGAATATTAGAAAACCCACAACTTGCCCAGCCTCAAAGAGTTAATGGACAGATCTTCAGCTTCAATTAGAAACAATGTTAATCATAGGAGCATATTTCCAAGAAGCTGGGAAACTACATGAAGCCCAGAGGGTCAGGCAACATAATGAGCAAGCTGGGAACAGTAAGTTAGAGCATTTAGAGAGAAAGGTCTTTAGTCACTTTTCTTGCTCAACTAAACCCTTTCCCGTATATCCCAGTCGAAAAGCTAACACAGAAGAGCAAACCCAGCTGCACCGCTACGGCCCTGATCCTGTAATCTGTTGCATGCAGATGCCAGAATCCCATTTACTGGAGTGGGACCATAAAACAGCACATGGGCCTACTGTGTGCATCTCGCTGCACAATCAAGGTGTGTATTTAGGTATACACACTATATATTATATATACATACACACACACACAAGCTTCATTTGAAAGCATGTATGCTGGCCACACAGCTCAGGGAACCGTACGATAGGAACTCAAACCCCATGATTAACATGAAGATAATTTTAAGAACTTCCTTTTTGAATCCGAAAACAAAACACATCACACATCAAGTGGGTCTGCGACGGGGATGGGACGAGCTAGACGAGGAAAGGGAATAAATACCTGGCCAACACCAACCTTACAATGGCTTTTCTTTAAGTGGATGGACCATGATAGACACACAAGCCATATATCCCCCCTATAGCGCAGACATTCTCATCTACTCTCTACCTGGGATACTGCTCCATGCAGGCAGATGGCCCCAAAGCGTTTCACTTTGAGTTTGGACTAGAAGAACAACAGATTGTAATGACGAATCCCCCCCAGATACACCCACCCCACTTGAGAGCAAGCCCCGGCCCAAGCCCCATCACTATATTTGCTGGCTCCCAAGAAAGCATCAGGCCGACACATCTCCAGCTGGGCTGCAGGAAGCGGCTGCCTGCGTTTCAGGCTCTGGAGTTTATTTGGTCTCGACTCCGTTTTAAAAGGCAACAGCGAGGGCTTTAAACACTCGTACCTGGATTCCAATATTATGCTGCAATAACGCCACGGACCTCCGGGGAGCGACTCCCAATTTAAAACCCCACTGCGTAAGCCTGGAAACAGCCCCTGGAATCTACTCTGCTGTTTCAAGTCAATAGTAAAACTCAAGGGAGGCAAGAGCAGGCTTGCAGTGAGAGCGTCAAGCAATATACACATACTATGGAGAATCAGAACGAGAGAGTGAACTTTGCGTATAGATGAGAACATGAGACGGATTCTTCATTACCTTATACCATGCGTAGCTGGTGTGAGTATAAACGGCTACAAATGCAGAATGGTCTCTCTGGATAGATCTCTTAGGTATTTATATGGCCCCTATCACCACAGTATCTGAGCATCTCACAAGTTCCCCGTGTATTTATCCTCGCAGCAGCTCTGTGAGGTGGGGCAGTACGGTTATCCCCATTTAACTGATGGAAAATCTGGCCTCAGATCCCCAAGGTATGTAGGTGTTGCTGCGCTCAGCATTGCAAGGCCTAACTGATTTAGGAACCTAAATCTCACTTTCCAAAGGGGTTTAAGCATTTACGAGACAACAATCCCATTGAGAGTTAATGGGGTTTAGGCCCTTAAGTGCCCAAATCACTTTTTAAAATGAGACTTAGGCATTGCAACGCTGAGTGCCACAACCCCTAAATACCTTTTAAAAAAAAAATCTGGGCCAGAGAGACTACGTGAGTGACCCAAGCTCACATGGGCAGAGCAGGGAGTTGAACCCAGGTCTCCTCAGTCCCAGGGTAGTGCCCTAGCCACTGCACCAGCCTTCCTTTTTCTGGTTGTGTTTTACACACATTTAGTGCTCTCTCTGCACTGCTGAGAGCGATTTCACAGGGTGCTGTGGCAACTGGGAACGGAACCAGGGTGAGCCCGTGGAGCGCGCCCAGGAGAGGTGGTGCGCGAGGGAGCCTTTCCGGGCAAAGGTGAAGGCAGGAGCAAGTATGAGGGTGAATGTGAGCAAGTGTATGCACCTGTGCAGAGGAGAACAGGTGAGTTCGATGTTTCAGTCAGGTGTAAAATCTATGAATATGCTGTATGATCTCACCTGCACACATCCTCGCCAGTGCCAGGCACCCCAGTAGGTAGAAACTAATAGTACCCCGCTGAGCTGAAAGGCCATAAGAGTTAAAAGGAAGATGGTTCATGTATCCCTACAGCAGGGGAGAGTGCCCCTCATCCGAACATTTCCTGTGGCTGAGGATCCCTTTCAAAATCTGCCACACCCCAGGGAGAGAAGGCATCACACCACGGCCCAGGCTGCCCCCGCCTTGAGAATGGGCACCACTGACAAAACAGACGCAGAGGATCAAAACCCAAAGGCAGGTGTCTCTCTGGGGTGGGGGTGGGAATCTTATTTCCCTCAGACAGATACCTGAGCGGGGCGCTCTCTTCCTTCATAGGATATCAGGGTTGGAAGGGACCTCAGGAGGTCTAGTCCAGCCCCCTGCTCAAAGCAGGACCAATCCCCAATTTCTTCCCCAGATCCCTAAATGGCCCCTTCAAGGATTGAACTCACAACCCTGGGTTTAGCAGGCCAATGCTCAAACCACTGAGCTATCCCTCCTTACCCTTTGGCAACGCTTGTCTAGCTTGTCAGGCCAACAAAGTCTTACAGAATTGAAGTGACTTCTTGGTCATCCGCTCTCCAAACACCATTGCTCTCCTTGGAGCAGCTGGGCCCCTGGGCTGGTGTTATTCCTATAGCCTGCAGGGTGTGGACCAAGCCACTGGTTAGGAATCACTATTTGGCAGAGGCCAGCCAGCCAAAGGGAAGGGGATATTGGAGAAAGGGGCCTAAAACCTGGGCGCTGCAGGTTCAAGTGGAAAAATCTCAGTGCCACACCAGCAGAGTTCAAAGGGGCTGTACTAGTTCTCCTCAAGAGGGAACGCGGAGGAGCCGGTATTGATCTGTCTTCATTACCCATTTCACTCAAGTTTCAAATCAACAAAATACACTTTTCCGCTCCAGCGCCCTCCCTGCCGCAGCAGACAAAAGAAAAAGCAATTTCCACAAGTTTGCTCCAAACCCTCAGCTCCTTCCTCGGCGCCCTTCTTCCCTCTCCCATGACAGACACATTTCTAGTCCGAGAGACCTTGTCCCACAGGGGACAGGAGTCCCCCCCCACCCCCAGCAGGCAGAGAGCAGGATGGGATGTTATCTCCTAGCTGGCCACCTGCTGATCCATGCTATGGCTTCTAGGTTGACAGGAAGGGGGGGGGTGGTTCCTGAGTGAAATTGCTATCTTTTTGCCTGGATGTTCGTGGCCTCTACTCATCCACAGAGCAGCATGGGACAGTGGCAGTACAGGGATCCCAGCTGCCTAGTCTCTAAAAGGGACTGGAAACAGGCTATATAGCTTGACACTTCCAGGCCTTGGGTACAATACTGGCCTACGATGACAATGACCCAAAGTAGTGCCCACCGAATGGCTGTTTGACAGCTGATGGGAAATGAGGTTGGTGGGTCTCAGGCCAGATCCCAGGAGGCAGCATCCGTATCACAAGTTGCTCCCACCGCAACTGGCGCTTGTTGGCAGTCTAAAGAGTGAGTGGGAATAGGGATCAAACCCTCTTTCTTACCTCGAGAGGGCGCCCCTTCGAAGGCACCCTAGGGGGTAGCTGTCAGTGTCTCTCTTACATCTGTTCTAAAGGTCAACAGGGATTTAGTCTCCAGGTCCATCATTCTGGTAACCAGCACTAAACTCACTTTTAAAAGAAAGTCGGAAGGGCTTCCAGTATCCAGAGCCGTGGTTCTCGACCTATTTACCATTGTGAGCCGCATATGTAGCTCTCTTACATGTTATGTGGGCCGGATCCACACGATATCTACACTATCTATATGGCCCTGAGGATGTCACATTGGGTCGCAAGCGTTGAGAGCCATTGATCCAGAGTCACACCTAATGGGATATAGACTGAAACCCCCCCCCCCCCCCCCCGCCCAACTCATCCCACACAGAGCCAATGAACAGCCATCAAATGTTAAATTTCATCCACTTGGTGACATGGGCTGCATCTGAACCAGGGACTTGGCTCGAAACAGCCCATGACTGATCCCCAGCCTCATAACAGCTGTAGCAGTTCACTGGGAAAGCTCAGTGCTAGAGGGTGACCCCAGGCAGAGAGTTCAGGAGAGTCTGGATCTAGAGAGGTCATTCAGCGCGACCTGCCCATGGAGCTATGAGACCCATCCTGAGACTCCCATTCAGATCAGCTAGGATTGCAGGTACTCAGCCCCTTTCATGATCAACAAGCTAAGACTTGGCAGGCTTTCACTTGGCATGGAGATGGGAACACACATGAGAATTAGAAAACACCAGCCCTGTGACACCACACCCGCAGTGAGGCTGGAGAGCACCGTGCATTAGGTGTTTTATCGACACTTCTTGAACTGATTCTTCCAGCATCATCTAGCGCCCCTGCACTGGGGCAAGGGGCTCTGCAGGCAGTTTCGTTATTAAATTCCTGGGGGCGGAAATGTAGGGACACAAACCATGCCATGCTGGGTGAAGAAACCACTTACAGTGACAGTAACCACCCACATGCAATTTCTTTTTAGGGGAGAAAAAGGGGAGGTTGTGTTTTAATGGTGCAAAGCAATTTTTTGTAACGTTCAGACTGCACCTCTGGGTATGTTGAAGGAAAGAGGATTGCGGAAGGCTCCACTTTTGAAATACAGAGTCCTAGCAAGCTCAGCAGCTACTTATTGCTTTTCAAATACACATAAGCATCATTATCTTTACTATCACAGCCAGCTCGATGCCCCAGATGTACCCCTATCAGCAAGGATCCTTAGAACAGGGGCCGGATCCTGACATACTGAGGCCCAAGTTCTCAAGAGTGGCAGCTGACGTTGGGCACCTAAGAATGGGGGCACCCCAACTAAGATCTGGGGCCTGGTTTCACAGAAAGTGCTGAGCGCCCACCTCTCTCACTGGCATCCCTGGGAGCTGTGTATCCTATGCGCCACTGAATAAAAGTCAGTCTTGCGTTGGGGAGAGTGCCCAAAAAATGAGACAGCTAAAAAAAAAAAAATATCTATCCATCTATCTGTGACCACCTTTCATGATATCCAAGGCATGATGAGATGGACACTTCCCCCCTCTCCGTGCCTCAGTTTCCCCATCTGTATAATGGGGATGATGGTACCAATCTCCTTTGTAATATGCTTTGAGATTGACTGATGAAAAGTGCTATAGAAGAGCTAAGTATTATTATAATAGACATTTCCGCCTGCCAGATGATATCAGACCCTAACCTCCAGGCTGTTTTTCTATTTAAATCCAATAGACCCCGACTCAGCAAAGCATTTAAGCAGGTGCTTAAGTCCCACTGAAATCAACGAGACTTGAGTATGCTCTTAAAAAGTCAAGCATATGCTTAATTCCTCTGCTGTATCAGGACGGACTGCTGAGTGAGGGCCTCAGATGCCAGCAGGGGGTTTGGGGGACTGGTTTCAGCCTGAATGGGGGATTGTGTCCCCTTCATTTTGAACAAACTCCAAAAATCTCCAAGTGAAACTCAGCTGAAAGAGAGGAGCTTTTTATCTGCATTTAATCGAGAGCCGCAAATCAGGCCAGCCTGAACCCCCGGAGTCTGTTTCATCCAGGCCCCTATTAAACGACGCTGTGTGTCACAGCCTAATGGTGTTAACTAGACAGACAGAGGGCCCTGCGTGAAAAGGACAGGCAGTGTTCACCAGAACAGAGCCCTGCTCACCAGATCACTGCACTAGGCGCGCAGGAGAAACCAGTTTCTATGGCCAACCCGACTGTGCTTCCACAGGGCGGTGCTGAGCGGGTCTGAGTGCCCTCACCTCCCTGGGAAGTCAGTGCGAGCTCAGCAGCCCAGTGCAGGATCAGGCCACTAGCCAGACAAAGAGCAGCCTGGGGAGCCAGCCCACACGCCTAACTCCTGCCAGACAAGTGAGACAACACAAGGGTTGCAGGAGCGGTCCCTCCGGGACCTAATCCTGAACAAGTGCTGATCACCTGCATCGCCCACTGAAGTCAATGGAAGTGACGGCTGTTTAGGAACCTCGCTCACAAAAGTCTCCCCCGGCCTCTGATTCCATAGCGCCCTCCAAGAGCGGTGTGCTTCCCCCTTTCACTCCATGCTCTCTGCCCCCACACTGGATTTGGTGGTGGAGAAGCCCTGCTCCCCGCCTGTGCCCTCTCACCGTACAAGAGCCTCTCTCCTTCTCCACTTCAGTCTGAAGAAACCCTCCTGGTCAATCTCATCCACACCATTCCCCGTTAGATAAACTTCCTTTCAAAGGAGTCTGCTTAATCCTCTATCTCCCCTCCTTCAAATCCTCCTCCAGCTGCTGGGCAGGGGCAAGCCGGGAAGGAGGGGGCGGGGAGACAGGCTGCTATTCCTGACTCATACAGCCTACAACTTTCACAAGTTCTTTTGCAAGACAAAGGGGCGGGGGGGGGGGGGGGGGGGCAGAAAGCTGGACTCTTAACTCTGAACAAGCCAGCCAGATGGATGGACAGACAGCAGCGAAAGGGCGGGGTGGGATGGAGGAACAGAGAACAAGAGAGAAAGCAGATCACGAAGGACTGAGGGTGAAAGGGAAGATAAACAGGCAGTGACAGAATGAGAGACACACCATGGGAGAAGAAACAGGAGGAGGGAAAACAGAACGTGAAAGAGAGAAATGGAGAAATAGACACACACACACACACACACACACAGATATGTAACCGGAATCTGACTTCACTCTTACTGTCTTTGTTCTTTCAAGATATTTTCCATCGAATGACTGCATTTCCTTCCTGAAAACACTATTGGAAAAAGCTGGCTGCTTGCGCGAGAGAAGCCCTGACTAATTACTGTTAATACCGCAGCTGTGATTTCCCCTCGTCCCCTTCACTTTCAAACCCATTAAGGCCAGGCAGCAGCAGGTCCGTTGTCCCTACAGCGGGTCTGCGCCTCTGAGGCAGGTGGGACGAAAATGGAGACCAGTTTCAGAGTGGCTCTGGACTCCATCCTATCCTGCTAAAGGGATGGAGGTTTTCTGGGGAGTCTCAAGCCTGCAGCAATCAGATGGGAAAGATCCATTAGGTCATCCAGCCCAGTCTCCCGTCCCTGCCAAGGTGGGATTCCTTCCCCTAGTGCTTTGTCCCAAATAAAAATTTAAAAGGTTTCAAGGAATGGGACTTCCAGTGCTCTTACAGAGAAGCTATTCCAACCCACAACATGCCACAGGCCTGATCCGAAGCACACTGAGGTCAAGGGGAACGAAGGCACGAGGCGAGGCAAACCCCCTCAATTTGTAATGTGCTCGATATCAGGTTTGCCAAGAGAGGGGAAGGGAGGTGGAGACCCCCAGCTGCTCAAAGACCCCCCCCCCGGCCCAGCCCCAGCAATAATGCTGTCGGTGCAGAGAATGAGACAGACCTGACGGAGAGAGAGACGGGGGTAAAAGATCAGGAGGCAATTATACAGCTGGCCACAAAACAGGAGGGAGGAAGGAAAAATAATAATAAAAAGCGAGGTGGGGGCATGAATTTAATCCCATTCCAGGCGTGTGTTGCCAGACCGGGGGGAGGAAAACAAACGGCAACAAAACTGTCCCGAGCATCTCGTTCTCTGGGGCACCTGGGTGAGCAGAAACCGACCTTTCTTTCCTCCCTCCTGCCCCAGGTTCCCCCTCCCACCTCCAGCGGGCTTCAGAGAAAAGCTCTGCCTGCTATAGGAAGGACCTCTGGCTCAGAAAGAATTTGTGCTAATTACTTTCCTTTGTTAATTAAACCCACGTGGATCTAATAAGGTAACCTGCTGTTCGCCCGATAAATTTAATTAGCCTGAAGGGAGAGCCCCTCCACACAGCTGTTTAAATTGTCACTTTACATTCACTTGGGCCTTGCTTCTCTCCCCCTCTCCTTCTCTTTTTGGAGTTAGGCCCCCTTTGCTGACCCCCTTGGCGGGAGGAACCTGCCATCATCAGGCTGAGGGTAGAGAAGGTCACTGCCTGTGAAAGGGTGCGGGGGGGGGGGGGGTCCATGACCATGGTCACGGTCACCCCCTTGTAGAGATTGAGGGGGTGGGGCCAGGCTTCAGCCCTCTTTCCCTCTTGCCGCGATTTTACTCCTCCTGCCAGCACCGAGTTCTCCTGCTCAGCAGTGTCCTGTCAATGCCAGTGTAAAGCACCCTGGTATCTCTCTCCCTCTAGCGGCTGGTCCCTGTAAGAGGATAAAGACCTACTACCGCTACCATCTCATGAGTCACTCTTTTAGCTCATGCTTTCAGTGCGGCAAGTCCCAGGTTCAAACCCCACTGCCAGTAAACCCCCCCCCCCCCCCCACCTCGTAGTACCAGTGACCCCAGCGACCTTCCTGGGAAGAGCCAGGGTATCACCCTTCGCCCCAGAGCCACGGGCACTAGCTGTCCTAGCATCTCACCCCAGCACATGTGCCTGCTGGCCCCAAGAATGCTTTCCAGGGGACTCTCCCCCATGGGTGGGGTGTCTCAGACTCCTGGGACACCCTCACACTGCCATACGAGACAAACTTGCCCAGTCCTTCCACAGGGTCCAGCACCCAGCTTCCCCAGGAGTCTGCTTCCATCTCTCTCGCCAGGTCCTCGGTTGCCAAATCCAGGGCGGTGTCCAGAGCTACAGAGCAACAGGACCACTCTGAGGGGAGAGGGGTAAGTCCCAGCACGTTCCCTCGTGTTTAAATTGTGAATCAATTGAGTGCTCAGGAAAAGAGGGATGAACGGGACTGGCCTGAGCCGGGGATACTGAAGTCGACTGTTGTTCCCTTGCTCCACAAATGTGCCAACATCCCTCATTCCTGACCCAGAGCAGCCCCCTCCCCTGCTTGGGATTCCAAATCCAGGCTCCTGTTGACCTGACCACTGGTTGCTTTGCAGCCAAGATGCATCGTGAGATTTATGATGCAGGCAAATGGGGCCTTACAGGAGTCCACCAAGTGCAACTCCACTCGTGACCTGAGCCAGGATTTAAAACCAGATCTGCAGAGGTGAAAGGCCAGGTCATTAACCCCATCTCCCTCTCTAAGCTGGCAACACCCACCCACCCCACCTCCTTCCTGGACCTTGCCCGTCATTCTGGGTCAGACTATAAAATAAACCACCCCTTATCCCACATCTACCCCGATGTAAGCCTCTCCATGATAGCTACATGGCCTTAGTGTCATATCCTTCCATATGGCCCCATGACATATATGAGTACCTCTGTTGCTCTCACACACACTCCCCCATCCCCAAATCTTCCACGTACACTAATATTATGCTCCCGCAACCCTCTCCCACCACAAACATGTGCCCCTTACACACAGCTCATTAATACGCACCTACTGAAAAACAGCCTCCCACTACCAGAGTCCCGCATCTGCCATCCCGCCCCCCAGAACCCACATACGCAGGAGACCTTCTCCTTGGGTGAAATGAAGAAGCCACAGGCTAGATGGATTTGCAATAGCTGTCCTAATCCTCCCCCTAAGCATTTACTGTCTGGCACCAGCAGCCCAAAAAGAGCGATCAGAGAGGGGGGCGGGGGGAAGACTCCTCTCCTGAAATTTAACCTGTATCCCAAGTATCGGAGACATTGTCCCCTACTTCCCCAATTGAATTCTCTTATGGTGAAGCCCAAAGCAGATGGGCAGGGACTCGACAGGGACTCTACAAAGTGGTTAAAAATCTTATGGAGTCGTAATGGAGCCCGAGACCTTCCTGTAGGTGATTTTAAGCCATGGAATCTATGGCAGGGAGAATGAGAGCACGCATGCGTGTGTGTGACTGGATGAGCCTTCCCAAAGCACCTGCAATCGCTTAGGAGCACCATCCTGCTGAAAGTCAATGATGCTCCTACGCTGCGGAGGCGATCTTGGGAAGCCCAACCAGGACACAAATGATTTTCTGGAGGTTGTGCCAAACCCCAGCGAAGGAGTTCTCTTTGGGCTAGGAGAACGCTTCCCACAAGGGTCTGGGTGCAGGTGCTTCTCTGCCTCACCTGGACTGCGGGCTGCTTGTTCTCATTGCTGCTAGGAGAGGTCAGCCCCGTGGCCTGCTGCAGAAGGAACTGTCTTGCCACCTGGAGAGCCTGAAAAAACAAAAAAAGAAAAGATAAGAGGGTGGTGGTGGAGAAGAGATCACTTCTCTTTTCGAGCTTCTTGTGCCTTATCTACCGGTGTATGTGCTCACTGCCTAGACACCATCCAGCCAGAGACAGACCCACTTACTGGTACAGCCAGCAGGACAAAGTGGTCTCAGGAAGCCCCTTAAGGTATGTCTATGCTGCAACCAGACACCTGCGGCTGGCCCGTGCCTGCTCACTTGGGCACTCAGGGCTCGTGCTAAGGTACTGTTTAATTGCGGCGTAGGCGGTCAGGCTGGGGCTGGAGCCTGAGCTCTGAGACCCTCCCACCGCGCAGGGTCCTTGAGGCCAGGCTCTAGCCTGAATGCGTACACTGCAATTAAATAGCCCCTTAGCCAGAGCCCGAGTCAGCTGGCACGGGCCAGCCGCGGGTGTCTGACTGCAGTGTAGACAGACCCTTAAGGTTAATTGGATGAGAGAGAGAGAGAGAGATGGATAATGCAAGGAATAGCACTAAAAGAAAGCAGCTCCCTTGTTGGAACCAGCCTTCTCTGCTTGCCTTAGGAGGAAGATGGTCTTGGACTCAGGAGAGGCAGGTTCTATTCTCAGCTATAGCACAGATTCTCCCTTTGTGACCTTGGGCAAGTCACTTTGCTGGTCTGTGACTCAGATCCCCATCTGTAGAATGGGCATGCTCATCTTTGCCTACCTCACAGGGGTGTGGTGATGCTAAATCCATTTGGTAGGTGGATGGAGGGGAGCAGAGGAGTAGACAAAGTAAAGAGCAGGATTTCACCCCAAATGAATAACCAGTGAAAGAGTGGACATTCTGCAGATCATTTTCAGCAATGCAGGAGAGGAGTTTAGCGGTACTTACTAGCGATCGCACATGAATCTGTTTATTGTATGGGCATCTGCCTGGAAAGTGTTATTAGTTTCCTGAGCATTCACCGATTTGTTTTCAATAACATTTATTAAGTCACTTGCATTAACTAAAAATGAAACGCTTTGCTGGTGCTGGAGAAAAGCACAAGTCGGTGAGATTGCCAGTCAAGGCGAATGCAAAAACACGCTGTGAAAGCAAGCGGAGGAAACGGTGGGTGAAAATGAAGGCAAGCCCAATCAAGCGAGTGCACCTGGGCACGAGGAAGAAAGCAACAATGAAGAACGAGCGTGTGAGCACGAGGAGCGCACAAGAGAACACATGCGTGCAAATGAGCAGAAGAGCCAAAGCGTCCATTAGAGCTGGTGAAACGTGCAAAAGAAACCGAGAGGGTGTGCAAAAGAGCAAGGGAAGCACAGGACAGAGAGGTTTCATTCAGGAGCTGAGAGCAGGCAAAGAGAAGGGAATAAATTCTAACACAAACAATCCTGTGGTACTGCTCCCAGGTCCGTTTCCTCATACGTTCCTTATTTTTTGCTTTTAAAGATTTTTTTCTTTTTTTTTTTTTTTTTTTGGGGGGGGGGGGGGGGGGGGGAAGGTACCTTTCTGAACAACAAAGTCATTGTAGTCCTGCCTGCAAGACAGGGTTTTATTACAGCGCAGAGACAGGAGGGGGGAGTGGAGGGGGAGAGGTCGGAGGGTCATAGCCCAGCTTGGCGGTGCTGCAAACAGCATGTGGGTTCCAGTGAGCTGTCAACGCCACGGCCGTAAATCAAGGCCCTGGCTTCCAAGAGGCGGCTGTGTGCTCCGAGGCGTGGAGGCACTTGCAGGGTGTGTCCCAAAGAAAGAGCCGCTTGTTAATTTTCCACATTTCCAGCTATAAAGAACAAAGTTACTTTCCGTCAGGCATTTATACAGTATATACTGTACCGTACACACTGTTTGGAGGGGCAGCTGGATTTACACTCGAAAGGGGAGAGATTAGCACACTCCCTTGCATATACCCGGAGTAATTACATATACAAATGCATGTGGGTAGGAGTAAGGCACATAATATAGTTACCTACATAATTACACATACACAGTGTCATTAGATTAATGAATATGCCATTTCAATGTAATCTGTGTTGTTGTGTGCGCATTACACAGGACACAAGCAAATCAGGTTGTCCATCACATATATAGCATATACACAGTATAATTATATGTTCACACACATACAGTCAGCATAATTATCTATTTAATCTTTGTCTTGTGTTGACCAAACACGCACAAACACTTAAACCCCACTCAAGCAGCCATCCAATGGACCATCACAAAAAGATTAGCTGGCTACTGTTTAAACCAAGGGTCCAATTTAGGTCTTGTCTACACCAGGAAGTTATTTCTGCAGTAAGGCAGGGTGTGACTTGAAAGTGCATTCCTTATTCTGGATTAGCTCATTGTGTGCACTCTCTTATTCCAGAGCAGCAGCACCTTTTCCAGTTTGGCTTAATCCGCCTCCAAAGCGATAGCTATCCCAGTCCATTTCCCCATGTAGACAAACTGTAAGATGTAAGAGACAAATCTTCAGATTATTTCGAAGTGGCTACTGAAGCTGGGGGTCCTTATTGCAGGTTGCATCTACTACACACACAGAAAGAAAATCATTTTATGCATCCGTTGAAGTGAGCGGTAGCTCACGAAAGCTTATGCTCAAATACGTTGGTTAGTCTCTAAGGTGCCACAAGTCCTCCTTTTCTTTTTGCGGATACAGACTAACACGGCTGCTACTCTGAAACCTGTCATTTTATACTTAGACACCATTCTCCAGTGAACACATGCGCACACACATGAATACACTGTGGTACAGTACTTCTCGATATGGTGCGGTTCCAGCTACCCTGTCAGAATATACCACATCAAGGGACGCAAACAAAAGGAGTTGTGTCCCAAACACAGCTAAAAGCACATGTCAGTTTTGCAGCGCAGATAGGAGCCAAGCTGTGTTTTTAGCTGCGTTTGTGAATCGTGCAACCGCTCTGGAGAGTGGCAACCCAGTCTCTCTTATTCTCCATTTGGGGCACACTTACATTTTAGACTCCTGAAGACCAAAATGCTTTAGTCTAACCCAAGTTATTGGGCTCAACACAGGGGTAACAGGGGGGAATTGAATAGTCTGGGATATACAGGAGGCCAGACTAGATTTAATTGTCCCTTCTGGCTTATACTCCATGAAATCAATGAAAGTCAAAAACCCAAGATCTTCAAAACACAACACATGGAGGGGGAGGCTAAAATTGGTCTCTTAGGACTGTATTTAGACACTTAAGTCAATCCACTAGCACGGATGGACTCCCAGCATTTTGGAAAACACAAGACTACAGAACAATGAACAATTCACCCACCTACCTTTGTGCGCTGCTGGGCACCAATCGAGTGCTTCAAGGCTGAAGCAGAGGTCGGGGGGCAAGAAATTCGTCAGAGGGACTCACAGGGCAGGTGGGAACCAGGAGAACAGTAGGCAGCCAGTGCAAAATGACCACAAGGAAATCATGCCCAGAATTCACCTGGTTTTAGCTTTCATCATCAGAAAAAAACAACCCCAAAACAAACCCTCCGAGGGCACATCTTCACTAGGAAAGATGGTATCTTCTTACCTCCTGTTAGTACGTGGAACAAACACAAGGTAAAATCCTAGGGAAGACAAGGTAGTGTGTTTTCTCGTGCATGAGCACATCAAGGCAAACCCTACCCTCTCCTGTATTCTTTACGTTGACCTGATAACTCATTATTATTTGTATTACTGTAGTGCCCGGGAGTCCCACTCATGGGGCAGGACCCCAATGTGCTAAGCCCTGTACACTCAGAACAGACAGTCCCTGCTCCAAAGAGCTTCCAATTGAAGTATAATACAAGACAGGAGACCAGGAGATGGATCCTGACAGATGGGGGAGGACCAGGAAATGATGAGACAATGTTGGTCAGCGTGATGGACAGATGTCTCAGTGCACCATCAGCCTAGCCATTGTCAAGGCATCACGGCAAGGGAGAGAGTTTTGAGGAGGAATTTGAAGGTGGATAAAGAGGTAGCTTTGCAGATGTTTATAGGGAGCACAGCACGGAGGGAAGCACCAAGGTTCTTGTATAAAAATGTTAATGTGTTTAAACTATCACTAGCATTTTAACTTGTGGCAGCTAATCAAACAAACAACACAATTCCCCCTCCCTCTGCCAGTGAACACAAGATCAGAGGGTTCACAAAACTTCTTTCTCAAGGAACCCTGGGCTGACGGGTTTGTGCAAAACTACCAAATGACTGTTTCCACCTGAAAATTCAGGGCAGTTTCTGCCCAGTTTCACGCTGAATTTTTCAGTTTGTTCAAAAGAAACAACTTGGTGGGGAAAGGGGAGGGGAAAAAAAACAAAACAAACAAACACGTGAACCTGCTGCAGGATGATCAAACCCCAAAGATCTTTGCACAAACTCCCAGACTAGAACGAGGCTACTGCAAATTATTATTATGAGCACAATTCCTGCCAGCCTGCAGTAGGGAGAGAAGATGCATTATCATCCACTTAGAAATCTGTCTGAAATTCTTTTTATTTACCTACACATAAGGCCTGCTCTACGCACAGATTATGTACTGATGTAACTAGATCAGTTAGGGGCATGATTCTTACCGAAAATTAAACCACTGCAACAGCTTGTGTGGAGACAGTTAGTATCAAGGTCCTTAATCCAGTACAGCAGATTCCCTTTCCCACATGGGGATAGATATTCCAGTCTAAGATATCTTTAAACCACTATTAGTCCACACTAGGAGGGTTGTACCTCTACCTATATAACTTTTGTGTTCAGACAAGCTGCAAAATAAATGCTGAATTCTCCACTCCTCCCATCTGACAGTGGTTTGTGCAGGCTCAGTATTACAGCTTCCCCCGCGGAGACAATTTCCTCTGTTGTTTGTGTGGGCCTTTCACACAGCAAAAAGGCAGAGAAAAATCAAACCTCAAAAAGGAAAAAGAAAAGGAAAAAACTGGCCAGAGGATTCGGGGGCAGGTTTAGAACCTGAAGCTACTTCTAAAATTCCTTTTTTGAAGCGGACTAGATTTCAAGCTGGCAGCATCCCTGTGAGGAGCAGAAATTCCATGTCCGCTGCAAGAGGCACTCCAAAGGTGCACGGGAACACACAATCAGGCACTAGCAAGCCTGCACGGATGTAGCACGGGGCAGCACTGCACAATTCTTTGCGGTGGCACAAGCAGACCTGGACACCCTCGTGGCTGTACCTCAGCCTGCTCCCCACAGGCACTATGCGTAAAGATCAGCTACGTCACCTTTGACTATATCCCTCACTGGTCTCGCACAGTGAGGTTATTCTGTAGCCACTTTTGCCCCAGGACCTCCGCGCTTCACTGTGTCTTTGTAAGAGGAAGGGCAGATTTCGGTTTGGAGTGAGACCTTGGGTTTTATCCCCAACTCTGCTGGCCTACTGTGCAACCTTAAGCAAATCCATTAACATGCCTCCCCCCCCCCGGACCTCAGTTTCCCCTCTTTTTCAATGGGGACAACACTGAACTCACAGGGGGAGCTGCGAGGCTAAATTAACTGATCTTGGCAAAAAGTGCTTTGAGATCATTTTGAAGATCAGGGCAGGAAGAGGCATGGAGTGAGGAGGAAGTGGCTTGCTCCAGGTCACACAGCAGGTCAGCGCCAGAGTCCAGAGAGGAATCCATGAGTGCCAGCTACCTGTCCTGCCCCGATCTAACCACTAGGTAATGCTGCCTGCCCAGAATTCTCTCTCTCTCTCCAAACTCGCAGAATTATTTTCCCAACAGCTCTCTAGAAGTTAAGCATGAGACAGAGAGGAAAAAGCAGACACACAAAAAGGAGAGAAGCTGAGCGAAGGCAATGCCGCAGCGTGATGGCTGAGCTGATCGGAAGCCCAGTTGCCAAAGGAGACCATGCTGCTGTAGCCAGCAATAGAGGACTCCAAGATACCCATTTTTAACTGCACGAGCCAGACAAGGAGAGCTTTGTTCGCGGGATAGATGCGGGGACAGCCCCTGGTTTTATGAGGCTTTGGGAACCCTGTAAAAGTCTGCATGGGCTTATTAAGCTGGCAAATTACTTGAACAAGAAGAATACGGCTCGTGCCAACGCCAGACCGTGTGTCCAAAGGGCACCGAGCCAGGCTGATCCGGGGGAGACGGGACAAACCCCTGCCACTTGGAGACGGGGACGCCCGTGACGTGCGGGCACACGCACGCCGAGGGAGGCAAGGAGGGGCGGATGGAATGCAGGAGCCAGGCCCACCCCGAACAGGCTCTCAGGGGGCAATTTAATTCACTCCCTGCTGACTCTCTCACTTTGTTGTGCTCTGAAGCACGAAATTACAAGATTTACAGGAAAAAATGGCATGGCCTTCCAATCTCGCACAGGGGCCTCCCCATGACAGCCCTGCAGCTCGCCCAGAGAAGCAACCCCCTTCTCTCCTACCCCCCTGCCCCCGCCAGATGGCCAGGAAAACCAGCAGAAGAGTTACAGAGATATCTGCCAGGCGTGGGGGTCGGGGGAGAGATTTCCATTCCAACCACCTGCTGCTAAGACGGCTGGTACCAGTTTTGTTTTGGTGCGAGCATTTTTCAATCAGACAGCCAGCGGCACGCAGGCACGACCAGGAGGCTGGGGTACGGCATCTCCCAACTCTGCTGGGTGGTGGAGACCGGCGTCACACTGTTAGTGCACTCACCCGATGTCTCAGAGTCACTGAGCTGGTCACGCGACACAGGGACGGCCAGGCTGCACCAGACCCGGGGTCCATCTACTCCATCATGCTGTCTCCACCAGCCCCAGCTGCTTCAGTGCAAGGTGCCCTGCAGTGACTGGATCTGCCACCAAGGAAAGTTTCATTCTAACCCCGCAGACTTGACTGACTCTAGCAACTTGTACTCCAAGCTCCCCCTCCTACCTCGGTGACGAGAGCCATGCCCACAGGGCCCACTTGTGTGTGATTTAAGTCACCACAAAGCCAGGGCTGAGGCTGGTGGGTTAGAATTGAATGGGAGATGACTGGCACTGGCTGGCAAAACCCAAGGGCTGTCTCTGAGACAGCCATCCAGGAGGATGGGGACCCACGGCATAAGCCTTTCATCCTTCGCAGGGGCTTAGCCTTCAGGTCAGCTACTCCATCACCACGGGGAAAATGGGCATTGAGGCAACATCCACTACGGAGGAGAGGCTGCTGAGATCTTGAACACCTGCTGGCGAGAACTGAGATGCATTGGCTTAGCTGCATGGGCAAAAACCAGCACTTTACTCCTACTTACCAGTTGTGGGGGTGAGGGTAATAGCACGATCAGAGAGGGAACATCATTCATTTTCATCTTGATCCCCAGGTGACCCATTTTGCCAGTGTATGAAAGGTTCAGAGACCAGCCCAATCCATAATCCTGGTTCTCAACACCCCAGAACCTTGCGGGAGCAGAACGGTGCAGCTCTGGCCCATCTCTAACAAACTCAGTGGGAGACACTTGCCAAGCAAAGAAAGCGGGTCGTCATGGGATATTCACTGCCACCCAGAGATGACTGTAGTCCATTGCTGTCTTTCCTCAGGAAACAATGAAGCCACGCTTACAAAAGTCTTGCTTGATTTATGACGGGCGCTTTCTTTACCAGATTCCAACCTGGGGCTCCCACCAGGGCCAGAACCACCTTGAGACGGGAGTAGAGATGAAAGACAAGGTTTTTTTTGGACAGGTCACCTGCACTTGCTAACCTCTTTCAACAGGCCAGAAGATTAGCTTCAAAAAGCAACACTTGAAGTTACTAGTATGGAACCACCTCTTAAAGCTAGAAAGCATGGAGTCCAAATTACCCATAATTCTTTGCTATTTAATTTTGAGAACATGTGAAAAAGAAAAAAAGGTCCCCACTTAGAAGAGAATTTGCCTTCACCTCCTGCTAATGATCTATGAAATGGGAAGGGGGGAGGGGGAGTTAAATTGTACCCTGCTCCACAGTGCTATTCAAAGAGTCATTAGCGCGATAGCCACAATTAGGAACAAATAGTTTGTGTCCAATTTGTCTCCTGGATGATTGTCTTTGATCAGTAAATTAGCCCATTTTAAAAAGAAGTTTGTAAGATTTAAGACACTCACATCAACAGCTGACACCGCCTGGCTTCCTCATTTACAAGACCAGTGGCAGCAACCTGTTACTGAGCAGAGGGAATGCAAATGTTGAGGTGGCGGAAGGGGAAGAGACCTGACCTATGTAGTGGTTTTGTGCTGATTTAACTATATCTGTGAGGAGCGTTTACCCAACAGAGCTAAGGTCAGGAATACCCCTAGTGGGGATGCAGCTGTACCAGTATACTGGTACAGTTTGTACAACTTAAGCACCTTTGCACTGGTATAACGGTGTCCACATTAGAGGATCACACCACTTAACGACACCAGATTCTGAACAGATATAGTAAAAAGTAGTATCAAAAAGCCCCTTGCATGTATACAAGCCCTTAGTTCCTTGGGGAAAAAAAGAGGTTTCCCCGATTTCTAAATTCCCATCTAGATCCAAATACAAAACTGCCCCAAAGCCCAGGGCTTTCTGAATCGGGGTGTCTGGATTTCTTTGTATACGCTTCATACTTGATTTTCTTTGCAGCTAGGCTGTACAACTCCAGAGCAACAAGAACTACTAGGAAAGAAAAAAAAAAAAGAGAGTCTCAGATTAATCCCGGGTGTGGCGAACACAACGTTCAGACAACAGAAGCGTTATGCTAGTATCAGATCCCAAGAAGAAATAAGAGATTCTGCTGTAGCGAAGAATTTCCCACCAGGACGCACTGGAAAAATTGAACCACCACAGCTCTATTGGCTAATGAGTCTGCAGAGGCTGTTCTCTTTTCACCTGAGAGCCTGATTCCTTTGAGTTCATGCTATGGTTGAAATAAATACTACATGCTGTATTCCCCCCTCTAATTTCAGAAGAAAGCGGGTCATCACAAGTCTGTGTGTGGGGATCCCAGAGCGGGAACAGTCTACTATCCAGCTTTCCACCCAAGACACATGGCATTTAATTCTTCCCTGGAATAATGCACCTTCTTTAGGCCAGGTTTCATATCTATTGGCGAGCAAGCCAAGGAGCAAATGAACCTGGTGATGAGGTTGTCCTCCTGTATGAGATGGATCTGGTGCATCTCATCCCTCGTTCCTAGAAGTCCTATTTCGATCTCAATCACAAAAAACCACCACCAGTTAGAACTCCATGGCCTCCATGTTGGCAGTCCCAGGAGAGACTAAAAATTGAACGGGCCCTAGAGACTGAGCTTCCATACGGTCTCCAATGGGCGTCAAATCTGTGCCTTTCGTCAGCCCTTATGGCAAGTCGATTTGCTGAACAACCTTCTTGCCTAGCGGTTAGAGCAGCAGCCTGCCACTCAGGAAACCTGGGTTCCACTCCTGCCGCTGGCTTGCCGGGGACCCTGGGTAAGTCACTCCCCCTCCCTGAGCTGCACTTTTGTGCCTCGGTTTCCCCCAAGCTGTAAAACAGGGATAATGATGCCGACCACCTTTGTACAGCGCTGAGAACTAGAGAGCTCAACTAAATTGCTATGCAAGAGCCAGGCATTATTACTACTGCTGGGGAGAGCTGGGTCACTGCAGGACCAATGAATGGAGAAGCCCCAGAACTAACCAGCATGGAAACGCAAGAGAAGCGCATCCAAGTCAGGACTGGATTAGATGGGATGGCATGATCACTTAGAGGGGAGACCAGGAATGGAAGCCAAGGCGTTTTCAGTAGAGGCTCTCTCCTTAAAGCTCTCTCCATTCTTCTTTGGGCTCTTCAGAACTTGATAACCTTCAAGGCCCAGCATTAAGGATGGATGCAGGCGGTTAAATGAATTTCTGAATTGGGAGAGGGAGGACCTTACCAGCCAGCTAAGGTAGCCACAGGGCTAACAGCGGTGCTTAAGCATTCAAATGCTAAGGTGGTAGAAACTGGTACATACAGAATCCAGATGGACAGTACTTTGGATACTCCAAAAAGGACAAGCCTATGGTTTCAGAAGTGACTTATGATCGGGGATGCCCAACTAGAGACCCCCCACAAAAGGGGCATGATTTTCAGAGGGGTGAATCTCAAGTCGGGGTTCCAAAATCACTGGGTCACTTTGGAAAAATCTTTGCAGAATAAAAGCGTAAAAGTATTCGGGCCAAGTCTTAACAAAAAACCCCACATTTTTAATTAACAGTTGTCACCCAGACAGTACAGCAGGAGAGACCATAAGACCAAGTGCCCTCTGCTGCAGCAGGAGGGTGTGGATTTCCATACAGCAGGGGGGTAAAACACTGGCTGAAACTAACCAAAGGGAATTCCCTCCTGGATGGGATCAAAGCTTTGAATGGGGCCTTAACCTCCAATGATTAAAAAAAAAAAACCCACCACAGAAATTATATTAATAGAGCCGGGTGGGGGGAAAGAGGGGACTATACAAATGATACTACACCTTCTCCTTTCCCCCCCCAGTCTCCTTTTACCCCAAAAGAGCTTTTTGGGAATAACAAAAGATTATAAATTATTTTTACACTACCCTCATAAAAATGACATCGTCACATTCCAGAATTAGAACTATTAAAATAATACACACACAGATATTTTTAGATGGATATTAACAGTAAATGATGCCATATTGAAATCCACTCCCTCACTCCACTTCCTCCATCCCCATTCTCATATAATCAGAACCAAATGGCTCCAAAGAGATCCAAATTAATAAAAACGACAGAATTCTTTACAAAAGGGAAAAATCTTTTTCAACTCTCTCTCGGCCCCAGATGTTCTCCCCTTTGCCACACACACACCCTAACGCTTCTGGACTTCGATCCTCCTTGGCTAAAGGGGTTAAATCCATTTTCACTAATGAAGAACACAAGGAACAAGTCTGACCATTGCTCCCAACAATTCACTTCTCCCCGCGCTTTGGGGGGGGGGGGGAGGGAACAACATTTATGCTCAGTCATATATGAAATATAAATCAGGCAACCTAATAGAGAGATGAGTTTCACTTAAGTGCTCTCATCTCATTTTTATCTGAAATACCCTAATAATAGCATATGACATAATACATTTGAAATGCGACCACATGCTTTTATAGCACAGTGTCATCCACACCAGAGTCTCCCCACCACCACCTCCATTCCCTTTTAAATATGAAAAACGGCTGATATGGTTATAAGTTTGGTATCTTGCTTTTAATACCTTAACATTTATTTTACATCTGCCTGCAATAAATAGTATTTTTATTTTCATTTAAAAAAAAAAAAGCACAGAACAAATATTACAGCAGACGGATGGGATGGCTTTTCCAGATGGGCCCTTTCTATATAATTGCAATTTGGAAAGTGTGCTACCAGGAGGCCTCAGGCTGACAGGTTCGGAGACAAAGAGAGGAGCAGAAGGGGGTGCTGATTTTGGGGATGGAGGCAAGCATTGTGCAGTCTGAAGCTGGGGTTTTCCAAAGGAGCATAAGGAGAGTTAGGTGCTCAAGTCCCAGTGAAACTCATTAGGATTTAGGAGATTTCCATGGGCGTCAGGCACCTGACTGCACTGAAAATCCAAGCCTTCAATCTGGACTAAGAGGGTTCACGGTCTCGAACCTCCTGTATGGGTTCCCACGCGAGTGAGCTCTAGTTGCTGGTTGGGAAGTTGATCTTCCAGGATGTGCTGCCAGCTGGTTTGGTTTTGGTGTAGAGGGCTGCCTTTAAAAGTCATTTTTGAAAACCCCCATGGGTTAATTAAAAAGGCAGGTTTTCTGGTTGTTTGTCCAAGACAAAACCCTCCCTTGTTATTAACCCACCTCCCTTCTTGTGCCCCACCTCCATCCCATCATTTCCCCATCCCTGCTGAGATCTCCTCCTCCTCCTGCTTCCCATCCAGACACCTCCTAATCCTTCCCTGCCTCCCTCCACCTCCTCCTCCCTGTTTTGAACCTCCCTCCCCTTCTCCTTCCACCTACCCCCTCTTCTCCCTTTCTGGCTCACTGCCTCCCTCCTTCTTACTCCCCTTCCCCTTCCCCCTCTCCCAGCTGCCTGAAGTTGGAAGGTTCCCTTGTCTGGTGCGAGTCACACACACAAAAGAAGTGCCTACCATGCCGAGCGACCCAACGATGGCAGCAACGCCCTCCTCCCTTAAAGCCCTGCAACAAAGGGACTTCAAGGAGACCAAGTCTTCCCTAACTCCTCGAGGGCAACGTCAGAGTGCTGGCAACTTGGAGACGAAGGTTCTAGGCACCCCACCCCCCCGACTCCCTGCCCGGGGGGACATTGTCCCTCCCGAGCCCTGCTATGCGTGGATAGCCATGGCCGCAGACATTCCCCGCCTGCTTCTTGGCCAAGTCCTGCTTTGGGCCCCAGGTCTTGGAGGAGCTGGACTTGCCTGTCTGGGGCAAGCAGGCTGAAGCCACAGTGAGGCTCCCCATTGGGGGGCTAGATACAATCGTGACCCCAGAGGTGCCTAAATATACTAGACATCATAGGGCCGAGCAGCTCCATCGACCATCCTCAAGTGGTGCCTAAAGGCACATCTGGCCCCCTCCTCCGGAAGCATCATTCCACTTACTCATGAGTTTGATATCTCCTGTGGAATGGCGAAGGAGAGCATGGAGAGGGGAAGCAGGGAAGGCCCCCCCCAATGGTGGAGCTGGCCCCCTTAGTCTCCATTTGTCCCAGAGAATCCCCCTCTAAGCCAGTGCCAGAGCCCCAAAAAACTCCTGCACAGACAATTGCAACTGAATGCTGGCTCATTGATGGGAGACACGAGACAGCAGGAGGCTGCATGAAATGTCTCTCCATCCAGACCCAGCTGGGAAGCAGAAGTTTAAGCCTGTGACATTGGAATAGGTTTACTTCCTAAGGCTGCTTCTGGAGATGAAATGCACTTCCTGCCCATTGGCCTGCATTCCCCACTGGCTACAGGGCAAGGTCAACTGGGTTAGGCAAGAGGAAGAGAGAAGAGCTAAACTTTATAGGAAGCAAGACACATGGAAAAACATAACATGGATCCCTTACATTCCACTAACACCTTCTCTCCTGAGGGATTCAAAAACACCCCCCAAAAAACCCCTCAATCTTTCCAGATACATTTTACATTAGATACACACACCAATCACCGGAATGCAGCCACTTCTCGAGTGAGGGCTGGCAACACTTTCGACACATAACTGGTTTTGATAGGAAGATTATACCCTAAGTAGCTCAAACTGCAGAGAGAGGTGAGGGAAATTGCAGGAGGCAGAATGGAGCGAACCAAGATTGGAACAAGTCTGGCCAAAGTACGAGAGCCACTTTTTTGGGGGGAAATGCTAGGATGATCACTTTTATGACTCACCTCTGAAGACCCAACCTGGCCTCCTGGCTCACACAGCACAGGGGGCTTAGCCCCCATTTTAATAGGAGATCTCTGGATCCAAGATTATCAGAAGACATTTGGGGTTCTTCACCTTTTATGTACTCAAGTGGAAATAACCTTCAAGGGGCCTGATTTCCAGAGGGTGGGTCCAGCACTTTCCAGAAGCCAGGTCAAATTTAAGGCACATCCATTTGGGCACCGGGCACAGTGAGATGTCCAGAATCACTAGATCAAAATCTTGGCCAGAAGCCTTTAGGTGTGGGAAGAGCTAGGTGTCAGCCCAGTCCCACCACAAGCCTACGATCAGTATCCGCATTCAGAGAGGGACAGGAGCTCCCCCTGAGATTCATAGAGCCAGCCACACAAGATTTAAGACAACGACATGGAGCATGAAGGAACGCAGGGGAGGCCAAAGGAGTTGCTCGGGTTCAGACCAGACCCATCCTGCACCAGGCTTTTCAACCCGTTGGGGTCACCATTTCCCAGGCAGTCACTTGACCAAGTGCCTGGGATGAAAGCGGGAGTGGGCGTCTCTGTGAGGTTCATCTCCTCCTCTGCTGCCTGCAGGGTTCCTGCCCCCGTGAAGCCAGTGGCAGTCAATGGGCAGCAGGGATGCCGTGCGGACCTGTTGCTGTGGTATCTGGCACATCCCCCTCCCCAAAATCACTCATCCTGCTACGGGTGATTCTTCTCCACTCACCACCTTAGTCCCCAGTTTCCATCCCGACCTTCCCCCCTGAGGGCCATGGAAAGGAAGAAGTTCCACCAGTCCTCCCAGCTTCCCCACCTGACTGGGTGCCTTGTTGGGTGGGAGCAGGGCGGGGACTAGCCCCCCGAGTTAAAAACTCATTAATGTGCAAAGAGCCGGGTCCTTTTGAATCCCGTTACAGGATGTTAGCACGCTGGAGGTCTCTTGACGTTCCCACAGCAACCACTGTGGGAGTTCCCAGATGCTAGGCAACCCTCCCATGACCCCGGCTGGCCTTTCCCCTCCAGCGACCCCTGCCACAATGTAAGCGCGCGCTATTGAATCCCAGGATGCTTTTCAACTGGGCCCCACCATTGAAATCCAGGGATTTAGGCCTAACGGCATCACCTTGCTTGGGGGATGGGGAGGGGAAAGATCCCTCCCTCCCCTCCACCCTGTTCAGAAAGGGCCTGCGGAAGCCAGGGAGGAAGCTGTTTCTAACGCTCCAGTCTGAGAAGGCTGGGGGCTGTTGTCTGGGGGCCTGATTTCCATCCCCGTTACCCCAGTGTAAATCCAGAGTGAACCCACTGACGGCAATGGATTTACTCTGCGTTTACCCAGCAGGGGCTAATCAAGATCAGAACGCAGCCCTCGGACATCGACCCAGACTCCAAGGGCTAGATTTGGATCTTGGTTAGGCCTGTTAGGTTAACACAGATATTACGCTGCTCAAGACCCGGGACAGCGTGACAGGTACTGAAACTGGCACTAGATCCCAGAGCAAAATGACATTCAGATGGTCTCTAAAACCATTGGCACCTGGGTTGAAGCTGCAGAGTATGTGCACGTGCAAATTGGGCGTGCGCGTGCAAATTGGGCATCATTGCACACGCCGTCCCTCTTCGCACGGTGTGTGCCCATTTTGCACAACCAAGTGTGCAATCTGCGTGGCTAGTGGGTTCAGCTCAAGCACCACCCGTGTATAAAAAAAATAAGAACATCCACGGTTCAGTTAGACCATACACAAGGATGGAAGGGCTGTGTTAATCCTCATGTGTCAGGGAATAAACCAACCATTAACTGCCTGAGGTCAGGAAGAGAGGCTTTGCCTATGGGCAGGTTATTCCTTAACTGTCCATGATGGGGTTTTCTTGTACCTTCCTCTGAAGCAGCTCAAGTTAGCCGCTGCCAGAGAACGGGCACAAAACTAGACTGACCCCTGGTCTGACCCTGCGTGGCAAAACCTAGGTTTGAAAGAAACAAGAACATGGAATAGTGGTTGCAGCATGGGGCTGGAGGGGTGGGGGAAAAGAATCAGTCACAGATAAAGCTCCACAGGAGATATTACAACTGGTGGCAAGGAAGCCAAGCCATCGGTCTCCACCTGCACACATTGGGAAGGTGGCGCTGTGCACTCAAGTTAGTCAAGCCCAATAGGACGCCCAAGCTGGTGGGACACACGTGTCATGTCACACTGGGCTGTCTGCAGAGACTGACCTGCACAGAGTGTGGTGCAAGGACTCTCGTGGGCCCCCAAATGGTTTTGGCACCTTCCCAGGCCCCAAAGGGTGTGCCCATCGGGACACGGGGTTCACCCCACCAAGCAAAGGCCCGTGCTGGAAATAACTGGACAGGTGGGGTCTCTAGCAGGACCAAGGATAGGAGCTGCCCCTTTTATGGGAATGGCTGTTTCAGTTCTTTAGGGAGGCATTCAGGCTGAGGACCCTGTCCAGCTTGGGCAAGTCCAATCTGCTGGCTTCTTACCCTGTCATGGCAGTTTCAATCGGAACAGCTCTTCTTCCCTTCCCCTCTTAAACCACAGCGTATAGCACTGCACTTACAACATGGTAACTTGGGCCAAGAGCTCTGGTGAGAACAGGGCGATCACCTCCTGAGTGGGATCCCTCTGTAGCCCTTTGGGAAGCGTCTGCAATCTGCAAAGGGTTAAGAAAGTCCCGAGAACGACAGACTAGTTTCCTAGCACAAAACTCGGGCAGGTAGCTCTCAAGATGTCCCCCGGCCTGGACCAACCCCCTTTCCTGCACTCAAATTCGGCAACCCCTCCCGGGACCAAGCGCCGGCTGCAGGTCGTGCAGCCACCTCACTCCTTTCATCTCTGTTTAAACAAGCTCTTCAGCTCTGCCCGTTGCGTGGAAACAGACACTCCGTCTTGTTCAAAAATGACGTGCACGCTCTCTCCAGCGCTGTTTGTTTCAGTCTAAACTCCTGTCAGATGCCTGACTTCTGACTCTCTCTGTTTATCTCTCTCTCCTTCTGTCACCTCATTACTCCACAGCCCAGCTCACGTTTCCCGGCCTTGTTTACTCTGAGCTCAGGAGACGGGCACTTGCTCAGCGCGGGAAGAGAGCGCGCGATATACCGGTGGCAACCGGAACGAACGCAACAAAAAGCTCAGGCCGGGGCCCGGTCCAAAATCCAGACCCACAGGCAGCCCAATTCTGGGGCTTGAACCCACCTCAGCAAAAGAGGAACTTCCACCCAGGATCCTCCCCGTGACCTCTCTCACCCCCCACGATCAGTCAGAAAGCCACACACCTTCCGGAGAGACAAAGAGGTACAGTCTCGTAGTGCGAGCACCGCACAAGAAGCCAGGAATTCCCCAGTTTTCGTCCCAGTTCTGACTTCTCTTCCTGCTGTGTGCAAGTCATTTCACCTCTATAAATGGAACAACCCCTTCCCTCCCTTCCAGAGGTTTATTTACGCCAGGCTTGCAAAACTAAGTGTTAATAAGGAACGCACATTGTGTTAGGCTGGGGACAATTTTGTCAGAACTCTCCAAGCATTTAAACCCTAGATGATTATGTGTTTGCAACCCCCTTTTGGGGATGGCATCAATCCAATGATTTCCTCCCCATAGACCTCAATGGCCCATAAACGATTTTTCTAAACTCTCCGTGGAATTCGCATAGTTAAAAAAAACAAAACCGAGACATTTCAGGAACTTCAGCACAAGCAGGGACATGAGAACCAGCAGACAGGAACAGCCCAGTGGTCCAGTATCCTGCTTTCGACAGGGGTAAATGCCAGATGTGTCTGAGGAAAGTAGAAAACCTTCATAAAGCACCTAATTGTGCAAAACTCTATATATGGGGACATTTAATCCTGACCCCAGCTGGTGCTCAGCTTGTTCCCTGAAGCACAAAGATTGATGGGCCTTAAGAATGTCTATTCAAGCTACTGTCACTGCAGATGTCATTCATGTTTGGAAGCTCACCAAGTAAAACCTTGTGCCAGAGAGTTCCACAGGGTAATTACATGCAGCATCAAAACATCATCATCCCGCTTTCCCTTGTTCCTGGGTTATATAAGGAGGAGCGGGGGGAATAGTTTGTGACTCCAAGCACATCCCCTATTGCCTCATCGCTCCCGACTAGCGACCCAGATGGGCGGTGGTGCCTGCAGGGCTGGGATACGAACACCATTGGAATGTCAGGATGGAGAGAATTTGCTAAGGCCAAGAAACCACAGCATCAGGGATAGGATTTAGGCTGACGAGGGCTAAAGGGATGGGTAGATTCTCCACCTCAGCCCACCAGCCAGTTCTAAAGGAGCACTTTGTAATGCATTCAGTGATTCAGTGACCAGATGACCACAACGGCTGGAAAAGGTTCAAAGAGAATTTTTAATCCACATCCCCAAATCTTCTCTCCGCTACACGGGTTGCTCTTCCCACCGCTGTGTCTGACAAAGATCTGAATTACCCTCCATTAGCACAGCGTCACTACGGGGTGTCTTGATCATGGCATTCTTGATCTGGGGGTCGAGACCATCCCACCCAGCCCACATTGCTAGGCACAAAGGGTGCCTGGGATGGGAACGGGGGCCCAGGTATGGAAAAGGTTAAGAATCACCCATCTAGATACTTTGACCTAGTCAGAGACCATGTCTGGTCTAGTGGATCGCAGGTTCTGTTCCCAGCTCTGGAAGGGGAGGGCTGCCATGAGTGCTGGCTTCCATTCCCCAGTTCTCAGAGGGAAGGGCAGGCTAGTGACTAGAGAACTGGATTAGGCCTCCTTGCCACTGACTCATCACATGACCTTGGCCCAGTCACTTGCCCTCTTTCCCCTACCCCACACATGAAACAGGGATACCACCAGCACTTCCCTGCCTCCATGGGTGCGGTGCTGCAAGCCTTGCGTTCACTAACCTTTCTGACATGCTTTATGAGCCTCTGGTGCTAACACACAGCTCTCTCTGCCTGACCCCCAGCAGCCTGCATGCAGCACCCGGGGACGTGTGAAGGGAAGCGAGCGATCCGGTGCATGCGAGGGGGCGAATGAGCATTCACTGGGGGGGGCAGCAGCGGACAGCAGGTGCGATAGGAATGCCAGGCACTAATGGGAATTAAACAGCCTTTACCCGGTCCCCAGCCAAAGACACCGGGGCTCTGGCAGAGTCACTTGTGCTTTCCGAGCACACAGCCCGCCATCCCCTTTGCCTTGTCCCAGCTGTGACTGAACAAACGGCTCCTATTTACCATAGCGAGGCGAGTCTGAAGCACACGCTGCCACTAAGTGAATTTCAGCGCCCTCTCTGCAGGGCACTGCGACGGCAACCGCACCCCCCCTTCCCCGTTGGGGAGGGGAGAGGACGAGCAGCATCTCGTTCGGCGGGGTGACTCGGAGAAGCATTACATGCATGATTACCCTTCAGATCAGGGGAACAGTGGCTTAACTGCGTGAGAAACGGCTGTTATTCAGGTAATGGATTTACAGCGCTCGCTACTGAAGTATCAGACACAGCAATTTTGTACAGCTTTCACGCTGGAATTTATGGCTCAGGGAGGCGATCTCCACACGAGGCTGGGATCATTGCCTTATTTAGTATCCAAGGAGGAAAATTTATGTTTTCTCAGAAGTTTGTTTTGAAAAGGTAACCTGCAGGCATGCATGCAATCCTCCCCGCCCCCCCCAGCCTAAACTACACATGCGCCCCCCACGCCACCCCTAGTTGCACTCAAGCACAGTGAGCGAGAGTTGTGTGCGCGTGCACACACACACACACACACACACACACACAAACTACACAAGCATGGCTGCACGTATGCACACATACTTGGCAGGCATGTGCATAGCTCGGTGTGCATGTATCCCTCAAGTTACATGTTTGTGCATACATGCAGAGATCAAGCTATATGTGCACCAATGCACCCCAGAACTCGGCATGGGCAAAAGGGCCTATGTACACGAGCACAGAGATGCACCCAGAAATACATGCATGCACACACAGGTTGAGACGTATGCACACATAAGCTGACTGGCACACCAAGCCCAAGACTCATGCACACAAATGCATTTGCAGAAAGACATCTGTGCAACTACAGGTGTGCTCCGAGACAGATTCACACAGGCAGGCCTACGCACACTCACCAGCGCACCCCTCCTTACAGGGCTGCGAGCCCCAAAGCATGGAAGAGAATGAGCAGACCTCAGTAATCTCCGAGAGTAAAGAGGAAAAGCCCACGGAGCAGAGAGAGAAGCAGCTACCTACATTATGCCCAGCGGGTTTTTGCAATCATTTTGAACTCACAGCCCTTTCCCTCCCCTGACATGCCACCACCACGCATTCAGCTTTTGACACCGTCTTACATTTATTCCATATGAAAGGATCCTAGAGCCACACGGACTATAGCAACACAGGGGTCACTCTGCCAGCACTGAAATGCAGCCATCTCTGTAGCAGAGCACATCACCCATTCCAACAGCGCATCGCAACACTAAAGAACAGTCAGAAGCGCAGATCGCCATCTCCAGCTGAAACTGCAGGAGAACTGAGGGAGGTGGGGTGCAATTGGCCATGCCAGAATTTGGCCCGAGCATCGGAGCTAACATCCCAAAACTAAGGTGACGAGCGTACCAGGGGGATCTTCAGGGGCCAGAAGGCGAGGTCCTTGTCTGAACTCCCCATCGACGAGCAGCATTGGCGTCCTTGGAGACTCATGCTCTTGACTGAGAACGAGTGACAAGCTTGGCCCAGAGCAAGGCACGCACGTTGAGGTGAGGTGGGGTTTGCTGGACGGCAGAAGCTTACTGAAGTATTGAGAGCTGCAGCCCCTCCGCACCTGCCTCCTCTTTCGTGCGGCGCCTAGGTCAGGTGGAGCGGATGCAGCTATCGTGTTCTCCACCGCAGACAACGCTTGAGAGGGATCCGATTGAGTACCATCTTTCCTATGAAGGTGCGCTCAAAGAATAGTTACCAATGGTTCGTTCTCCAACTGGGAGGAACCAAGTGGGGTCCCGCAGGGTCAGTCCTGGGCCCGGTACTATTCAATATTTTCATTAGTGACTTGAATAACGGAATGGGGAGCATGTTACAAAATCTGCCGATGCTACCAAGCTGGGAGGGGTTGCAAGCACTTTGGAGGAGAGGATTAGAATTCAAAACCATCTTGACAAATTGGAGAACTCGTTTGAAAATCAACAAGACGAAGTTCAACAAAAGCTAAATGCAAAGTACTTCACTTAGGGAAAAAAAAAATCAAATGCACAACGGGGAGTAACTGGCTAGGTGGTAGCTCTTGTGAAAAGGATCTGGGGCAGATAGTGGCTCATAACTGAAATGAGTCCACGACGTGATGCAGTTGCAAAACAGACTAATATCATCCTGGGGTCTATTAACAGGAGTGCCGTAAGACATGGGAGGTAATTGACTCACTCTACTCTGCAATGGTGAGACCTCAGCTGGAGTCCTGTGTCCAATTCGGAGTGCCAGCATTTAGGAAAGATGTGAACAAATTGGAGACTCAAGAGGAGAATAACAAAGAGGAGAAAAGGTTTAGAAACCCTGGCCTCTGAGGAAAGGTTAAATAAAACTGGGCATGTTTAGTCTTGACAAAAAACAACTGGGGGAGACCCAATAAGAGTTTTCAAATATGTTAAGGGCCATTATGAAGAGGACTGATCAATTGCTCTCCATGTCCATTGAAGGGTCGGGCAAGTAGCATTTTGCTTAATCTGCAGCAAAGGAGACGAAGTTAAAGTTTTTCCTGATATTTAACCTGTAAGGGTAGCGAAGCTCTGGAATAAGCATCCAAGGGAGGTTGTGGACTTCCCATCATTAGAAGTTTGTAAGAACAGGTTGGACAAACACGGGTCAGGAATGGTCCTGCTTCAGCGCAGGGGATTGGACTTGATGACCACTCGAGGTCCCTTCTAGCTCGACATTTCTAGGATTTCCAGTGCAGGTCTCCAGATGTCCCAAAAGCCCAAAGACTGGGGTATGCAAAAAAACCCAAAACCAAAAAAAAAAAAACCCCAGGACAAAGGGAAAAGAGAGCAAGAGAGAGAGAGAGAGAAGAAAGAGGCTCTTTCCTACCTGCTGCTGCTGAAAATGCAGGAGTTCCACCGGGCTCATTTCCCCATTGGTTTCCCCGCCGCCTCCTTCCCTTCCTCCTCCTCCACCGCCGCCACCGCCTCCTCCATCTGTCTGGTTGGTGAGGCTGCTGACCCCGTTCTGGCTGGAGGGAGTGGAGCGTATTGTCTCCGAGGCAGATTCAACCATCATGACTTGCTCGCAGGACCTGGGTGAGCAATGAGAAGCAGCAGCGTCCCTGAGCAGAGCGTTACTGGGGGTGCTGGATGGGGTTACCCCCGGGCTACGAGGGCCTGTGGGGAGAGCAGCCCCCCAATGCATGTTGCCTGTACTTGCTACCCTGGCCTCACCAGGGCAGGGTTCCCTTTCCCTCCTTGCATCTGCCCTTTCTACAGCCCCCAGTATCGGCACACGAGGCAGCTGGTTAGCAGGAGTTGTAGGACCATTTCCCTTGAGCAGTGAGCTCAAGGCGGGGCCACGCACCATTTCCTCCTCCAACACCCCACCATCCTGCCTGTCAAGATCCACCTGGGGCATCATCTCACCACGACCCACCTCCACGTCCAGCCACTCAGGTCTTCCCCACCCCACCAGGGCTCTCCTCACCCCGGCTCCACCTCCATTCCCACCACTGACTTGGAGAAGTACCCTTCTTTCCTCCTCTGAACCCCTCCCTAAAGCCCACTCCCCACCGCCCCCCAGTGAGCCGTCGCTCCAGATGCCTGGCTGGTGGGTCGTGCTCACATGCTCAGGGTCTGACTGATCACCAGATCTGGGACTGGGAAGGTCAGACTAGCAGGGACCTTGGGGTGTTTTTGCCTCTTCTCCAATGTGGGGAATGGTTCGCCTGCTGGGATCACCTACTCATTCCCTTCCATTGCAGGGGCCTGGGGCATTGGGGGCACCCTGGCCTCTCCTGTGCTCTGACAGAGGCACGCAGTCTAGTTAGACTAACACATTTCAGTCCTCAGGCACCTAGAGTCTTTGGGATCAGTAGGGGCCATGGGAGTGAAATTTGGTGTTCCGTGGTACAGAGCAGGTCAGACTAGGTAATCTGGTGGCCCCTTTCTAGTCTTCAGCGCTATGAAATTATGAATCCTTCCTACCCCTGCCTCTCCTGCACTTGAACCATTATCCTGTGCTTTCTCACACCTGCATTAACACCTGAACTCTGTGAGGCTGCGCCTTAACCTGCGAGCCTGTCTACACACAGATGCACTGCTTCAGTTACTGCTGTGATTTCAAACTGATTGAATTAAACTGGTCCAAGAGGCCATGTGCGCAACCCTCTTCTGTTGATTTAAGAGAGTGATTTATTTCACTTAAGTTCTAGTGGAGTAGAAATCAGTTTAACCTAAACCAAAATAAAGCCACCCTTAAACTGAAATACGCATGGCTACAGAGGGGCTACAGATTTGCACACAGGCAGCCCCAACTTGTACATCTCCAGCACCATGAGCAGACTAGATTCTCTGTGTATTTATTGTGTTGCAAACAGCAGGGCTGGTCAAAACACAGAATTTCTGTCTGGTGGGAAATTCTAAGATTTTGACATTAAATGTATTTCATCCTGAATTGGGACAAAAAGTAGAAATCTTGGAATTTTTCACAAAAAACCAAAATAGTCCAAAGCATTTTGTTTTTCCATAAAGTCAAAAGGTTGCATTTGGACTTGATCATTTCAAATATCATATAAAACAGATGAAGCAGGACATTTTGATATTTTCCTGTTGAAAATGTTGACAAAAATGGAGACAGTTCCAGCAAAAATGTTTCAATTCTCTCAAATGAGCGTTTTCAATGGAAAATAACGTTGCACTGGAAATATTTTCAACCAGCTCTTTTAACCAGAGAGATGGCGCCAAGTGCAGACACAAAGCAGAGCGTGTTAAGAACAAATCGCGCACAACCAAGCGCCAAGCCAACATGGGATGCAGGATTCAAATTTGAGGAGCAGCAGTTCTTCAAAAAGATGCATCAGCCACCAGAAGTGACCCTCCCCTCAGACTTCTCATCACCCCGGCCCTTCAATATCACACACGCAGCAGTGGTTTTTGGTGTTTTTCTTTAAGCCTCAACTCCTGGAGTCAGTTTATTACGTGAGAATCCCAGATTTTGGTGTATTTTTTTTTTTTTTAAAGTAAAATTTCTAACCCTTACAGTTGTGGAAAAAGGCTCGAGAACGTGACCCGAGTGCCCCCTAAAGGCTCAAAAACCTCCAAGATGAATAGAGAGAACCCCAAACTTATTCACTTTTGTATGATCTCCTGATTTTTGGAGGGCTGCAGTGCTGAGTCAATGCTGGAGCCAGTGTGAGGAGGTGAGCAGCACCACTTCCCATAGAGCTTCCCTTTCTCACACTCCCGGACCTTCCCATTTGCCCCCTCCCCTAACAACTCATGGGTGAATGCTCAGGGATGGGAAGGGCAGTCAAAATGGTTTCTCTTTCTTAGGGGCCATTACGTAGGGAGAACCTATCCATGAATCTTTCACTCCACAGAGGTAGGGAAGCTAGCATGTGTCATCGTGGAGGGGCTGCAGAATAACTACTGTGGATAAGTCTATGAGAAGTATCTCCTCTAACTGAAAACCAGCCCCTCCACATGCCCCACTCACACATAGCAAGACACTAAAGGGTTGGAGAGACTAAAAATACCCCAGCCCATAAATTTCCTCAGTTCCAGCAATGGCTTCTAATCACCACCATAGGAGATGCAATCTCCCCCACCCTCAGCTTTGTTTCACTGTCAAGGAAAGCAAGCCAACCAGCACCATGCAAAGCAGAACATGCTCCTGTCCACTGTGGATTGAAGAGGGTAGGGGGCGAGGACTCCAGGCTAAACCCAATGAGACGAGACACATCAGAACTGGCTCATGGAATGGTCTCAAAAGGTAATGGTCAACAGGGAACCATGACTGAATGAGTATATTTCTGGGAGGGTCCCGCAAGGATCAGTTCTTGGCCTGACACCATTTAAACATTTTTTCTAATGAGCTGGAAGAAAAAACATAAAATCACTACTGATAAAGTTTGCAGTTGACACAAAAATTGGAGGAATGGTAAATAATGAAGATGACAGGTCAATGATGCAGAACGATCGGGAGCACTTGGTAAGCTGGGCTCCAGCAAACAATATGCGTTAAATATGGCTAAATGCAAATGTAGGCATCTAGGAACAAAGCATGCCAGCCATCCTTACACAATAGGGGACTCTACCCTGGGAAGCAGTGACTGAAAAAGATTTGAGGGTGGGTGGATAATCAGCTGGACATGAGCTCCCAGGGTGAGGCTGTGGCCAAAATGGCTAATGCGATCCCAGGATGCATAAAACGAGTAGAGATGTTGTTTTGCCTCTCTATTTGGAACTGGTGTGACCACCGCTGGAACACTGTGTCCAGTTCTAGTACCCACAATTCAAGAAGGATGTTGATACACTGGAGAGGGTTCAGAAAAGAGCCATGAGAAAGATTAAAGGGATTAGAAAGCATGCCTTATACGGCTAGATTGAGCTCCTTGAGTCTATTTATCTTAACAAAGAGAAGGTTAAGGGATGACCTGATTGTAGTCCGGAATTACCTACTTGGGGAACAAATATTTAATGATGGGCTCTTCACTCCAGCAGAGAAAGGTCTAACACGATCCAAGGGCTGAAAGCTAAAGCTAGACAAATTCAGAGTGGAAATAAGGTGCAAATTTTTAACTGAAAACAATTAACCATCAGAAAAATTTACCAAAAGGTTGTGGTGGAGCCTCCATCACTGACCATTTCTAAATCAAGACAGGATGTTTTTTCCTAAAAGAAGATCTGCTCTAGGAATTATTGTGGGGCGGGTCTCTGTAGAGGTCGGAGAAGATGACCACCGTGGTCCCTTCTAGCCTTGCAATCTATGAACTTGTCCCTTGAATCTGTACAGAGACCATCAGCAAGAGCAGGGGGGAAAGCGTTTACAAGCTCTGCAGGTTTGTTATTGGCAGAGCTTTGCCCTCTGAAGAGCGCCCTCCTCATCCAGTTTCAGCACCTGTCTCTTCCATGGTATGGTTTGCTTGTGCAGTGCAACCTCCCACCTGGCTCCAAGGTGGCCTGCATGCTCTCCAGCAATCATGGGACTTTCTGGGGGAAAGGAAAAGGTTATACCTCTGCTCCCCCTGGGCACCTGCTAGGTCTCCTAGAAGTCCGTGCTCAATCATCCACAAGGCACCATGGTTTGGAGCAATGCTGGGATGAGTGCCCAGAAGACAATGCTGCCTACACAATTGTGGGCAGTACTAAATACCTGTGTGAGTACAGCAAGTGGCTACTCCAACTCACGTTAAGTATAACAAGTACTGGCATGTCATCAGAGAAGGGGGTGTGTGTGTGTGTGTGTGTGTGTGTGTGTGTGTGCGCACGCGGATTTAGGAGCAGAGCTGGGCCCAAACAACCCCCACCCTTGGACCAGAACACATAAAAGTTTAGAACAGAACTTAACAGCCTGCCCTTGGCCAGCCTGAATTATGGGGAAGTTCAGATCCGGATCGCAATAGAGCAGCCTGGATTCATTTGTGCTTGGGAGCTCCCGCCAGGAAGCGAAGAGATCGACAAACACTCCTTGTGAGATTTCCCATGCTTCTTGTTTGCAGTCGGCATCATCACCACTGGGACAGAATTTGAATTGCATTAGACAGACAGAATTCACTCGTAGATGAATTACAAACTTTTCATTTTCTCTTCTACACCTTGGCAATGAGTGAGCTGTTGTGACAGAATCTTCCATCCCAGAAGACTTTATTTTGTCTAGCTAGAGGCTTCTCTATGGCCTTCATTATTGTAGCATCTGAACACCCTGCAATCATTAAGGGATTTTATCTTCACAGGGAGCCAAAGGAAGATTATTCCCATTTCACTGATGGGGAAACTGAAGCACAGAGGGATTAGGGGCCAGACGTTCTAAAGAGCTTAGCTCCCATTTAGGACACCAAAATAGGTGGCCAGATTTTCAGAAGAGCCCAGCACACCACATGCAGAGCTCTATTGAGAATCTGCCCAGAAGGGTCAAAACAGGAGCCACTGATGCTGAGTGCTTCATGATCTAGTCTTCATTTAAAGGCTTAAAAGAGAGAGAGCCAAGCTCTTGAAAAACGGGGTGCATATAAATTTGCCCACGGTCACAGCAAGTCTGTGGCAGAGATGGAAACTGAACTCAGAGTTCCTGAGTCCCAGTCCAGTGCCTTAACCACTAGCCCATGCTTCCTCTCTATCGCTTACATTTACACAGATTGGGAATGTGAGAGTTCTGAAAAGTTACACATACTGGTTTCGAATAGATCGGATTAATAATCTTTATGCAATTGGGCTTTACCGGCGAGCGACTTGTTAGCTGTAATGGAGGGTTCTCTTTCAAAACCATGGGATGTGTGTTACAGGGCATTTGTATGAAATTGCCTCCCTTCAGAGATGTATCTGACGAAATAGCTACATGTCATCAAGTAAAAAATATATATATATCCCTAACAGGCTGGCTGCACGCATTAAATCTGGACAGATGTACATAAGAAAGGCCCTACTGGGTCAGACCAATGGTCCATCTAGCCCAGTATCCTGTCTTCCGACAGTGGCCAATGCCAGGTGCCCCAGAGAGAATGAACAGAACAGGGAATCAAGTGATCCATCCCCGGTCACCCATTTCTGACTTCTGGCAAACAGAGGCTAGGGACACCATCCTGGCTAATAGCTATTGACGGACCTCTATCCTCCATGAACTTTTCTAGTGGGGGGCAGGGGGTTAACCCTGTTATGGTCTTGGCCTTCACAACATCCTCTGGCAAGGAGTTCCACAGGTTGACTGTGCGTTGTGTGAAGAAATACTTCCTTTTGTTTGTATTAAACCTGCTACCTATTAAATTTCATTTGTCTCGTTACAGAGCATGGTGAACCTGCAACGGAACTTTCTATTCCATATGTATGTGGGGGCGGCAGTACGATCAAATCAGGGGACAGGATTCCAGGACTCCTGGGTTCTACTCCTCACCCTGACTTAGGCAAGTCACTTCCCCGCTCTGTGTCTCAGTTTCACCTTCTGAGAAACTGGGATGACATTTATCATGCTTTGTCACATGCTTTGAGAATCGCGGATGAGCGGCTCCGATGTAAGAGCACAAGATTTGTAATGATCTGAGGACAGGTTTAAAGAGTGGCTGGACACGGAGCTGAGATGGGAGTTCCTGCTTGGTGGTATTATTGACAGGTGCATGCACGGAAGGTGCGTTCTATCAATATGCATGATTGACGAAGCTGGGGTTGGGGGCACCCATGGGAGCTGCTGTCGCAACATGTAGCTTTAAGATGCTGCAAGGTACAGTCTCGAAATTGATGAATTAAGCCTGATAATACTTTAGTCCAGCCACAAGTCAGTGGGCTTGAAGCAGTCATCGCAGGATGCTATTCTCTGGCTTGTGCTAAGCAGTTGGAGTAGATGGTCATAATGGCCTCTTCTGGTTAGAAAGATCTATTAATCCAACCTACTGATACAGATGAGAAGGGGTTGAGCACAACACTGGACTCCCCTCATCTGAAGGCATCATCTGGGATCCTGGACACTGACCCATCAAGCAGACTGGAAAGACGTGGTACCCTGATAGGAAAATTGTTTCTTTCGCTCCTTTGCAAGGAAGACAGAATGCAGCAGTTTTGCTTCATTCAAGCCAGCTCCTTTCCTTGCCAGGTGGAGAACTGAAATAGACACGGTGCTCGCCAGTTGACGATCAGAGAGATGGTCAACGAGCTCGAAACAGAAAAAGGAAAAAAAGGGACGGGGCGGGGGGGGGAAAAGCTGTTTGTCTTTTTTTCCCCTCCTATCCTTTTTCTTTTCTGTCTCTTTTTTCTTTCTGCAAGACAGAAAGACAAACCGCGAACAACATAATTGCTGAAATGTGGCGTGTAATAATAGCTATTCAGAAGCTGATCATTCATATTAAACAGGGTGAAGCAAGCTTCTCATTTGCATGTTTGAGATTATATGCATTTCAAAAGTCATTTCCGCAGGGTGTATGAATGACATTAATTCCCATGTGGAGTTGCCGGCTCCCTCCTGTAGTCCTCATACTATCAAAAACACACACACGCGTGCACACGCACGCACAAAGTGACATACTTGTAGCTACGGGAGAATTCAAGGTTAAAGGGATTACTGCATTTTATTTTTATTTAAAATATATGAGAGACACTTGCATGGATAGGAGGGCACACGCGTGAAATCGAGGAATGTTGCTCCAAGGACTGAGATGCTTGCTGAGAAGGGATCACAGACATTACCAGAAAGAGACACTATGTTTGCCTATGGACATTGTGGGCAAAACGTAGGCAGATCCATGTGCTGACTGCATTCAGCTCCCGAGCTTGTGCTCAGAGCTGTGTATTGATCTCAAAGCACCTTCCAAACAAATCAATCCATGCATCCACACTTTGGTAGGTAGAAGCATAGCTAATACACCTATATTGGAGATAGGGAGAGCAAGGTACAGAGCGGTGAAGCGACTGGTCCCCATAAAAGTCTGGCCAGAAGCAAAGCCAGGAAAAAGAACACAGGAGTCCTCCCTCCAAGTCCTCCAGTCTACCAATCAGATCACACTCCTCCTTACACAGTCATGTAGAGAATAGAAAGGCACATGCTTTATAATCTGCTGTAACCACTGGCTCATGCTGCCTCTTCCCCCTCCACTGTGTCTCAGTTTCTCTTCCCCTGTATTTTTTCATTCAATTCACTTGCATTCTTCTAGCCTATATGGGTTCTTAACCCAGGCTCATCACTGTAGCCGTTGAGTGCCTTCCCAAGACGACAGCTATCGATGGCTCTTACGTGGTTCCTGTTACCATGGCATCTGAGCACCACACAGTCATGTATTTATCCTCACCACCTCCTTGTGCTATTACCCCATTCTAGAGAGGGGGAACTGAGGCACAAGCATTAAGTGGTTTAGGATAGTTTACAGCTGCGGCTGGCTCAGCTCTGCTAACTCGGGCTAAAAATATCAGTGTAGAGATTCGGGCTGGAGCCTGGGTGCTTTCTCCCACAGTCCCAAATCACTTCATTCCATTTCTGCCCTGCTTTAAGGGTTCAAGCCTGTAACAGCTGAGCATTCCAGCCAGAGCATGTTAAAGCCAGAGCTGGGCCAAATATTTCACTTAAAAATGTTTTTCCCTGAAAATGAGAATTTTCGTTTCTTTCGACAGTCTTCGGGTTTCTTTTTTAAAATGATGAGAACTTTTCAATTTTCAAAAAGCCAAAAAATTCCAGAAAACAAAGTTTTTCCATTTCTTTCCATGTTCCCCACCCACCCCGAGACTACTAACTATTTTCCAACCATCTCCAACATTAAGCATCTGAGTACTGTAGTTTCAATGGGAGAAGCAGAGAGAATCCCGGAGGTCTTTGTGTGTCCAGAAGCCATAAGCTATCTTTGGGGCCATGAGATTTAAAGGACTCAGAGTTGGATTAGACTTTTATATAGATAACAAGAATATCCAGAGTTATAATAGGAAATGTTAAAAATAAATAAAGAGTATTGGAGATTAAGTAAACTTTCCTGGCTTCAGGGCATAATTTCAAGTCTAGCTATTGAGAATTAGGAGGAAATCTTTCCCTATTGGTAGCTTATTGCATAAATATGACATTTCTTGCCCCTTCCTCTGATAGCGGCTAGCATCAGATGCTTCAGAGATAGGATACTGGACTAGACGGGCCACTGGCCCAGTCCAGTCTGGCAATCCCTCTGGTCAATAACACCACGCTGGTCAGTTTCACAATGAGTCTAGTAAAGTTCACTTTTCTGTTCTCAATGCTAGTGGGAGACTGCTGTGTTGGTTTCCTAACACTGCCAGGAAAGGCTAAAATATTTTTAAGCTGTGTTTTAAAATATATAATAATAATGAAACTCTCTCTTCACAGTAAGGATTTGTAAAACCTTTAAAAAAATTAAACCGATGGTGTGTGTATTAACTGTTACAGCCTTGCTTTAAAATTATGAATCAGAAGCTATTCTGAATCTTGGCTCAGTTGGGGCTGGTGGATCCACGTATGATGCTGGAAGATGGAGAGAGTCTATCCCAACATGTACGGTCAGGCCCTGATTCTGCAAACACTTGAACACATGTTCAACTTATGCACGACCAAATGGACAAATTATGTGTGTGTGTGGGGGGGGTTCAATCTAAGACATGCAACTTCAGCTACGAGAATAGCGTAGCTGAAGTCGATGTTATCTTAGATTGACTTAGAATCACTTACTTCGCATCCTCGCGGCGCGGGATCGAGGGCGGCCGCTCCCCCGTCGACGCCACTTCCGCCTCTCGCCCTGGTGGAGTTCCGGAGTCGACGGCAGAGCGACCGGGGATCGATTTATCGCGTCTACACTAGACGCGATAAATCGATCCCCGATAGATCGATCACTACCCGCCGATCCGGCGGGTAGCGTAGACATGGCTTTAGTCTTTAACCTGGTTTAGCTTTCTCCCCTCATACATCTCTTATTGTTAAATATTTTGATTACAGCAGCACTGAAAGGGGCCAGTCAGGATCAGCGGCCCATCCTGAGGGCTACTGTATGGACACACCGATATCCCTGCCTCAGGAGACAAGCCTCACAGAAAAAAACAAACAAACCAAAAAACATGTCACCGATTGCCATTTTCCTGCGGCCAGAATCAAAGTCATTTTGTTTAAGAATTGCCCTTCCATTTTCCTGTCTATTTTTGCCTGCTTTAGCGTGCACCTTTCATATGACAACGAAAAGAAAAGAGAAACAAGAGAGAATTAGTGAAAGGGCAAAGAGAGAGCCCTCTGTCTTTAGCAGTACCATATGGCAGAGAGAGTATTAATTACTGTTGCTTTTTAATTAACAATTGTTTAATCTGAGCAGTAACATTTGCCTTGACATCTTTTGACTTGCTGCTAACCTCTAAAGCACACGCGCCATGCCAAGTCATCAATTAATTTTTATTGACATTTTCTTCCCCCAAACAGGCACAATACCAGGCTTTTCCAATTAACACCTCCACACTCTCTAATTAGCACGATTAACAGACTGATGGATGCCCAGAGTTTCTCTGGGAGAGTGAGCACAGATCAGCTCTTTTTGCTATCGGGACAGACCTCCTGCTGAGCGCGCACATGCACAAAACACATCTCCTCTGCGATTTAAAGAGAGGCCACTTATAGGATGCACATATGTGCAGCGCTAGGCTCTTGAATACACATACACATCACCATCAAGCATTTATATGTATCTATACAGAGGAGGGAAGGATGGTACAGGGGTTAGAGCACTAGCTTGGGACTTTAGGACCCCTGGGTTTAATCCTCTTCTCTGCCACATATTTCTTGTATGGCCTTGGGCAACTCACTTAGTCTCTCTGGCCCCCATCTGCACAATGGGGATAACAGCACTGCCTTGCCTCACAGTGAGATTGGGAGGATGAAGAGAGTAAAGATTGTGAGGTGCTTGGTAAAATAAGTACCTATTTTAGCTTTTTTTCCTCATCTACCTCCTGTTTTTATTACCGCGATTCCGAGAGAGCCTGTAACTTTGTAGAGCATTTTTCAGAGATTATTACTTCGATTACGGTATACAGGCCCCAACTGAGATCAGGGCCCCAGCGTGCTAGGCGCTGTACAGACACATAAGAGACAGCTCTGAAGATTTTACAAACCTAATTAGAACAAACACAGAATGGAAGACACACAAAGTTAAGGGCTCAGACGCACAAAATACAGGCTCACATTACCTAGGGAATGGATCACACACAAAAGTTAAGTCATTGTTAAGAACGAGAGACAGGGCAGGAGCAGATTATCCAGGAGTGGAAGCCGGTAGGGTATTATTTACACAGGGGGAGCGGAAACTGCAGAGCAGCAATATTCCCCCCCCACATACCCCGAAACTATGTAGTCTAAACTGCACAGAAACTTCAGGATGTGCCTGGGCCCTGGAACTGGGGGAGATCCAAGGCCAGTCACATTTGAAGTATCTGACGGGGAGATCAGCCAGCCCACTCACTGTGTTCCCCTCCCCACCTTGCCCACAGCGGTCGTAGGTTATTCCCTCCCCGCTCTATGAAGTGGGAGCAACGAGCTGGCAATCGGGTTTTCATCTGCCTTGCCAGCACAGTGTTCTTCTCCCTCCTCACCCCGTGCAAGACAGTATTTGGCGTGGCAGAGCTTGGAGCTCACTATCCTGCTCTCTGCCGACAGTACCGATCAGCGGCCCGACAGCGGACCCTACGCAGAGCTACGTGCTGCTGCTTAGTAACAGAGGGCCTCCCCGGCTCCCCTGTTCTTGACTTCGATCTGTCGTCCCTCCCCTCCCCACTACTGCAGGCAGGGCAGCAATATTTGTGCTACCCCCGTAAACGTGGCCTCTAGTAGGTGCAGTGATCACAGCAATTCAAAGAGGTGCGCCCCCTGCTGGAGCCTTGGTAACTCACCTCCCAGCCTCTGCAATCCCTAGGTAAATAAATTCGGTTACGGTGAGATGTGTGACACACAATCTGCCCCCCCATCCCTCCATAGGGAGAAGCCAGGGTACAGTAAATTCACTCATTTAAAATCCCTTTCTCCCTCCAAATCACTGTGGTTAGCTGCCACAGGACCTTCCGCTTAGATGATTCTGCCCCTTCTCGTCACCTCCAGCACCTTTTGCTCATCATCTGAATCACGGCAGAAGGAAAAGCACCTGCCACCTCGTTACCATTAATGCAAAAAGAGTGAGAACAGCAACCGCCCACTAGGTGGGGCAAGTTACTTTTACCCCTCCTGTCAAATAAGGGTAAGGATGTTGGCTCGTTCCCTGGAAAAGCACTCAGGCCTCGGGAGAAAAAGTGAGCACTACTGCAGTGCTAAGTATTGTCAGCAGGTAAAATTCCACACCTCCAAAGTGGAGGGGGGGGAGAGGGAAGTGGGGGTTCAGTGCAGGGAAAATCCAACCCAATACCTGCCTGTCACGATAAGCTGCCTTCCTTGTGGGCTGCAGAAAATGCAAAAAACTGGCTTCATCGAAAAAAGGAAGGCTGGTAAAACAAGGAGGAGGGAAGGCTAGCGGCGTCTCTCCTCTTCTCGCCCCAGCCCCCTGTAACCAAAGGGGTCTAGGCTTGCAAGGGTCAGGAAGTACCTGGCATTTCAGATGCTCCTCGGAACAACTTGTACTTCGTCGGTCTGCAAAAGTGAGCCGAAAATGTAAAAAGCGGCTTGGCCAAGCGTTTGCAACATGCCTGCTGCTGTGACTCACGAGAGAGGATTTCTGGCCAGGCCAGAAGCAGCAAGAGGCTCTGGTGCGCTATTCTCACTCACGGCGGGCCCTCAACCAAGACGCTCCAGATCCAAAAAGCCGCCTGGAGAGCTTCCCATCTGCATCCCAACTCGGCAGCCCAAGCCCCTCCCTAGGCTTGACCCAAACCAGGTTGCCTAATGCATTCTTTCTGGCTCCAGCCTCACTGAGGTCCGAAGGCAAGGCAGACAGGAGGAGACGGAGGCCCAGCGTCGTGGCTGGGTCGCTGCCCCTTTGAGCGCAGCGAGGTCTTCCCCTGAAGCACCGGTTTCCAGGGAGCACGTTCATCTTACTGCAGCTACCCAGGAGGCGAGCGGTCTTGCAGATAGGTACCCGCAGCACGGCTGGCAGCACTAGGGGAACCAACCTTAGCACAGAGGCTAACGCTGCAGAGGAAGCACGGTGCTGTGGGGGAAAGGAAGATTACATCTAAGATGCCCCGAAGACCTATAGTTCACGGCACAGGTGCTTCCAGGGAACGCTTTATAACTCTAACCCGGGAGAAAAAGCCCCATGCGAAGTGAGAGAGGCTGCTGGAATGTCTCTGATTCGCTACCACAAACACAGATCTGCTCTGAGCCATAGGAAGTGGAGCCAGCCTGCCTCCCCGGGTCTGGGCACCAGGAACTCTTCAGGAAGTGACTCGCTAATCTTAAAAGGCTTTGGGCTCAGGAGGCGAAAGCGAAGCCGGGATTGCTCGGAGAGTGGCTTTTTACCCTTTAATTAACACACAAACACATGGAAATGTGGAAAGGGGATTAGAATAAACGGCTGGCAAAGCTAAAACGAATTTAAAGCATTACCGTAAATTGGAAGAGATTGAAGGAACTAGGGATTGGCTAAGTCCAGGCACCCACTTTAATGGGAATTGCACCTACGGGCAGTTTCATCTCCACTTTCATCTCGCTCCCAGCAATGTATTTTGGAAGGAGTCAACCTCAGCAGCGTCCCCACCCCACCACATGAAAGAACACTGAAGATAAACCCCTCAGTGAGTTCCCTCCCTGCCTCAAGTACTCAGGTGCTCAAACTATTTCATCAGCTTTTAGCCTCTTCCAGTGGAAGCATTTGATTGAACCTTCTGGAACATGTCAAGCAATCTCTATGAAGGCCCGGCAGCGTACATATACCCCACCTCGGGTATAAGCATAAGCGGTTGCGGATGCTTATGATCCCCAACAACACGGCCCCTCTCAAAGCTAGTGGCAAACTTCCAAGGTCTACACCCAACTCCAAGGTACCTTGCTTTTCATCCTGGGCTCTAGAGACATCTAGCAAGGGACCGCAGGCTCCAATCCTCCTGGATGCAGCAGCAGATGAGAAGAGGCAGTGTGTGCAGGTTTCAAATGGAGCACTTCATCTTCCCGCTTATAAAGGAGTGAAGTGAGAAAAACCTGCGGAAGAGCATCCCCTAGAAAGCTGGGTCTCGCTATTTTAGAACTGCAGAGAGTCCGGCTGGACATCTGAGTTGAAGGCCCCGAGCACAACCAACGGATCTTGTTGCTGTTCAAAGCAGCAGAGATCGACCCACAGAAACTGCTGGCTAGCCAGGATTCGGCATGGTGAGCAGATGCCAGGCCGGAAAAGCTCACGAATGAGCGAGGCCGGGGATTCTAAACTCACCCTGCACAGATCGCTGGTAGGAATGGAGACTTCTCTCCGAAACGAGCTTCTCTGCACATCAGTAGCGGTCTCCGACTGAGCCTGCCCAACAGAGAGTTGTAGCGAGGATTGTCCCCGCATCGCCAGGGTTTCAAGGCTGTGATGATTTAGGAGGGGGCACTGTATCACTGCCCTAGCAGGTCAATATGGGGAATGCCACGGTCCTGGGGATTCGGTAAGCAACGCCAGCTCTTCTCCTCAAGGCCGCAGGATGCCGTGTTGGTGTCCCTCTTCACCTCCGTTTGGGACAGGAAGTGAGCTGTTCAACAAGCCGCCATCTTCCACCCCAGAGACAGATACGCTCCTGCCTCAAGGCCATTCCGAGCTTGTCTATCAGTTTGGATGCAAGGTGCTCCCGGAAACACTGTTCAGCTGGATTATTCAATTAATCCCTTCATTTATTTCCCAGCCTATCCCCTTTCCTCCTAATCAGCTCTAGGAACAGCTCGTTCATCTTTAAAACAACCCTCCTGACATCTGAGCCTCACTGCACGGATGTGGCACCTCAGGTCAAGCCTAAGAGCCTACTCTGGCAATGCATGAAAGCCAGCGAAGGTGCAGGGCACGTGCCAGGCGCTGGGACTGCAGCTTCGCCCACCGCTTCCTTCTGCTGAGCTCTTGAAAAGATTAAAAAAAAGAACCCCACTCCATCTCATTAAGAAAGTAAACACAAGAGCCATCTAAGTGTCTAATTAAGCTTCTAATTAGTCCCTGCTTGTTACTAATGCAAATTAGATTACGCCGCTTAACTACAGCATGTCCACAACACCCTTGTTAATTGCGGCCTTTTGAAATTAAATTACTCCCTAATTAGCATATCAAAGCCATTGATTCGGAGCCAGGAAAGATGAGGGCAGGAGGAAGCCGAACGCCAAGTTTTGTTAATCAGGGATGTCTAATTAAATAGTGACGTCGCACACAGGGGCTCCTGTCTCGCTGTTCGGGAGCGGTACGTGTGGGTGACTGGAGGGATGCCCAAGTCCGAACAAGGGATGGTTGCTAGCCACAGCCTGCTGGGTAGCAAGGGTGTTGCTGGCACCCAGTCCCACCCCATTCATAAAAGGACAGGACTACAGTTCCCAGGTTCCCTGTGGTTTGTACCCCACTCCCGAGGGCACTTTATACAACCAACAGCAAGTGGTCCATTCCCACGGGTCCGTCTACTGCTACAGCGCTAGAATTAAGCGCCTGTCCAGCACTGCATATGTCTGGGAGAAGGCCTATCAGTGTGAAGATGGGGGAAGGGCTGGGGAAGAATAAAATGGACTCAAATCCCAGCTGAAATACACAGATCTGGTTCCGGACTGACTCCAAGTCAGGGAGTGTTCAGCCAGGCTCCGAATTTGAATCCATTGCATGAGCTGCCCAGATGGGATGCAGACCCAAGCGGTCCCAAAGCTCAGTCGGGTGGGGGAGATGGGATTCCGATTTGTGCCCATTTCATCTAACTGGTTCTAATTCTCAACAAGACCAGGAGTTCGCTGGAACCACACTGCACAAAAGCCACAAGCAATGCCTTGGAGCACAGAGTTTAGACTCCCCACTTATCCGGATATCATTTGTATTTCAATAGCACCTAAAGGCCCACATTGAGATTGGGGCTTCATCACGCTAGGTGCTGTATAAACACACCGGGGGAGACAATACATGCCTCAATCTTTACAGAGGGGAGGGGAAATTGAGGCACAGAGCGGGGATGAGACTTGTTCAAGATGACTCAGCAGTTCAGGGGCACATCCAGATCTCCTGCACCCCGATCCACTAGACCCTGCTACCGAACTGGAACTCTCTGGCTGCCTAGAAGAGGCGGGGCAGAGAATTCTGAAGTAACAGACAAACCAGAATCACTCTGTACCATGGATATTATAATTATTTATACTGGGGTAGTACCCAGGTGCCCCAGTACCTCATTGTGCTAGGCACTGTACAAACAGAACAAAGACGGTGCCTGCCCCAAAGAGCTTGCCACTTTTTCCCCCCCAATACCCTTCCTGAAGGCACCAAGACCAAAGCACAACGCTCTAGCAAGCGGTACAACTCCGACTGCCCTACGAGAAAGGAGTGGCCCTGTAATACTAAGAGCCCCTCAGTGCCCACTGGCAAACGGGTCACTGCCATGTAACAGCAACGCCTGTCAAGCCTGACAAACTCACTACACCGAACACAGTGCGCTGAGGTATCTGTTGATCAAGAACATTACGTAAGGACGTCAGATGAAAACTTACATCATACGGGCCACCAAAGCTGTTGTATGAGGCACATGCAGGTGTTAAATAAACAAAGTGGTCTGTACATACTAAACATATGTTTCAAACCAAGTAACCAAGCAGGGCTGCTAAACAAATCTCCCCTAGACTGAGGATTTACCTGTCTGCCAAGGTACCTGTTGTGAATCAAGTATTGGGAAACCAGCCCAAAGGATGCTGCATTTGCATTTTAAGTCAACAGAAGAGCAAGTTATCAGGAGGGTGAGAAAACAGCCTGGTGTCTGCTCCCTGGAGCACAAACAGCAGGAGAGAAGAACTTTCTGTGGGGATGCACTTCAAAAGAACTATAGGAGGAAGGAGAGAGAACCCCTTCGTTATCCATCACTCAGAGAACAAGGAGGTCGGTGCTCTTTGCACTCCCTGGAGCCTCAAGCGTGTGGGGGGGGGCGGGGGGGGGGGGTCAGAAAGGTTGCTTTAGGCGAGAAACCTACCTTAGACAAGGATTGTAACGTATTGGGTCAAGTTTTAGTCATTAGAAATCATGATTTTATTTGTTTTATTTATAACCATTTCCTGTTGCTATTATCTCTGCGCAGTATCACTTCAAACTGCTCTTCATTAATCAACGTATGCTTGTTTTATTATAAATCCATCTCAGTGCTGTTACGGTAGAGTGAGGCGCGCATCCGCAGCTGAGCCAACAGGCTGTGGGGTGTAGTCTGCAACCAGCGGACCTGGGATTTGTGCAGGCAGCCAGCGACAGGGGCTGGATGCTGCAGGGAGACGCTTTTGGAGAGTTTGGGAACTGACGTACACCAAGGGTTAACCTAAAAGGCAAAGTCTGGACTGGCAGAGTCCTACAGAGCTTGTTGGGCTGGCTAACAGCCTGCAGTGGCAGGGAGCTCCCGCACAGTCCCTTGTTTGTGGGGGCAGAAGGGTACCCGGACTTACAGTGCTGGACCCCCTGAGAAAGTGTCACCGGCCCATCAGATAGGTAGACCTGCTCCAAAGACCCCTATACCTCAGGGCACTTTTCCTCTCTCACAAAGCTACTGCTTTTTCCATTTGTTTGGGGTGCTGCAGAGGGACATCCAAAAGCCTGGGAAACTCCAGTCCACCTGTCAATGCACAGCAGATGTTTCAATCTACTGGGAATGGCATAGACATGTGGGGTTTAGTCATCTCCTACACAGCTTCACCAGTGTATGGTCGGTTTATAATCTATCGAGGGGCAGCCCCTAACCCAACTGTGTGATCTTGGGCAAGTCCTTGTCCCTTCCCAGTGCCTCAGTGTCCTCAGCTGTAAAGTGGGGGTAAATGCGACCATCCCACCTTGGAGATCCAGCAATTGTCACTTGTAGGTAAGTGCTAGTTAGGCTACACAGCTAAGAGCAGGGTAGAGGGAGACAGGTTCATGAGAGCTCAGTCCTTCATCCCTCAGATTGTAGACAGAGTACTTAGACCAATGACACACCATTTCCTACCCACCCTCTCCCCTTCTGAGCAGAGGCTAACCCTCCTCCTACCACTAGTGATCAAAAAGACTGGGATTAAAGCTCTAATGATCCATCTTTACCCCTTCCTGAGTCCAGAGGGTTGCAGTGCTCCTGGCAGGAAGGAGCTGAGAAAGGCCCCAGGCTTCAAAGGCCAGCAAGCTCCTAGCAAGCGGGATCCAGAGAAGCAGGGAGGGAAACGGTGGGGCATTATAGCTGGCGGTCTCTCCACTGACTTCAATTGAGCTATGCTAATTTACACCGGATGAGCATTGGGCTCATTGTTCTCCATCATATCAAATAGGAGGAGCTTACAGTAGGCCCGGGGCGTTTGCTCTTGAGAGAGCCACTTGCCCTCCTCCCAGAGGAAGTGTGCAAGTGGAAATTCAATTCAACGAAAAGCCACAAAGCTACAGGACACAGCCCTGCTGCCCTCACATTTCTAAGGAGGCAGCGTCGCCACTCGACCCGCAGCCCTCTGCCGCAAAGCAACGTTCACACCCCCTTAGAAAGACAAAAATCGAGACTAGACGGCCCACTGCGGGTTGGTAATGGGAGACGGCACCTTTCACCTCTAGGACCCTAGTTCAGCTCCAGTGAACAAAGACAGCTACCAGCTGAAGATTATTCGGTGAATCTACAAAGCAAGTCTGGTGATCTCACTCCAGCCCCTACGGAAGCAAAATTCACATTGTACAGGGTCCAGTGGGTCGGCCACTGTGTGGGAAGCCGGAGAGCTAGAATCTATTCCTGCTCTGCTACTGACCTGCTGTGGGATAACAGACAAGTCACTTCCCCACTCTGTGCGCTGTTTCCTAGGCTTTCCTACACAGACTCTAAGACAGGGAATGTCTCTTACTACGTATTTGTACAGCACCTAGCACAATGGGGCCCCAGCTGCCACCACAAGACTAATCACAAAAGCCACCCTTCTCACGGGCACATTCCAGCAGAGATATCAAAACAGGCAGCGAGGATGAATTATCCCACAAGCTCTGGGCAGGCAGTTTGGAGAAAGCTGAGCTTGCTTTGCAGATAAACAGATGACGCCAAACTTCAGGGATCTCAGTTACAGTTTGCCAGCGTTCTATTCTATTCCACACTCTCCAGCAACAGAGTCTCACACAAACTGGACAATAGGTATAATTTAAAGGATTTTTTTGAAAATGCTCCAAAGGGGAAGTTCGTTCAGGGTATCCAGACTCCTTTAAAGACACCAAAATCGGCTATCCAAGAGGAAGAGGGGCCAGCCAGCAGTTGGGCAACGGGGCTGAACAAGCGTGGTGGGCAGTCATTCGTACTGAAGTTAATACCACAGGGATTTCTCACTTCAGTTATTTTGAACGGGACTAGGGTACCCATGAGAGAACAAAGTCTAAATGAGGTCTAAATTAGCTGTTACCACTCAAGAAAGATCCGGGAGTCTTCGTGGCTAGTTCTCTGAAGACATCGACTCAATGTGCAGTGGCAGTCCCCAAAAAACAACACAGCTGAGAAAATATTAGGAAAGGGATGGAGAAGATAGAAAATATCACAATGCCACTATATAAATCCATAGTGCACCAACACCTGGAATACTGCGTGCAGTTCCAGTCAGTCAATCTCAAAAAAAAGAAAAATTGGAATTGGGAAAAGTACAGAGAAGGGGGGGGGGGGGAATTTAGGGGTATGCAACAGTTTCCGTTTGAAGAGAGATTAAAAAAGATCAGGACTGTTCTCTTAGAAAAGAGATGACTAAGGGGGGGGATGTGACAGAGGTCCCTAGAATCATGACTGGTGTGGAGAAAAAGGGTTATTTACCCCTTCACAGAACACCTGAACCAGGGGTCACCCAATGACATTAACAGGAAGCAAGTTTAAAACCAACCTAAGAAAGTACTTCTTCATACAATGCACAGTCAACCTGCGGGACTCGTTGCCAGGGGATCTTGTGAAGGCCTAAAGTACTAGCAGAAAAGAATTAGATCCATTCACGGAGTATAGGTCCATGAATGGCCATTTGCCATCATGGTCAGGGACACAGACTCATGCGCTGGGTGTCCCTAAACCGCCAGAAGCTGGGACTGAACGGCAGGGGATGGATCACTCAAAATTGCCCTGTTCTGTTCATTCCCTCTGGAGCATCATGCACTGGCCACTGTCAGAAGCCAGGCTACTGGGCTAGATGGACCATTGGTCTGACCCAGCATGGCCATTATGTTCTTACACCAGTCAGAATCAGTTTAAAACTCCCCCACTAACATCCCCCAATTCCCAAGAGTGTATTAACAGGGAGTTTATTAACCGAGGAGACATCCAAGTTTGAAATAACTTGGCAGAGTCATAGAAAGGAGAAGGAAAGTTAAAATGAAGTGAGTTCTTCTACTTTTTAATTATTATTTAAATAACCTGTGAGAAATCCAGGTTTTAATTTTCTAACTTTTTCCTTTTTTTGTTTAAGGTGGTGAGAGGGGAAAAAGAAAGGAGGGGCAAAGATTGGAAAAGTTTAATACAGAGGGAGAGAGTCTATTAAAAAAAAAAAAAAAAAAAAAAAGAGGCAGCCAGCTCATCTCGGGGGAAGAGCTGAAATATTAAAGAAAGGAAAATCGCTTCTCGGGCTGCAGAGACAGAGGAGAAGAATGGAGTGGGTTTAAGAGAAGGAGCCGAGTGCTTTTAATTGAAAAGAGGGAGATTCGAATGAAACATCCAATATCCCCGTTTAAAGAAAGGAAGAGACAGACAGACCCCGGCTGCTTTGCTACGCTGCGGAATTGCTAAGGCACGAACTTTAGTTCTCCTTCTCGCCCCCCCCTTCCCCGCCCCCGTGAAGTTACAGGAAAGGAGGCCGAGAAAGAGAAGAGGTTTTTCCTTTCAGACGAGAACTCAAGCGAGTGGGGGTGGAGGGTGGGAAAAGAGACCAAGTTTTATTCATTTATTTTATTTTATGAGATGAGTAAAATAAAAAAAAGACGACAGAGTTTTATAATGTCACAGTGTTTGGAAGCAGCCGCAGAAGGGGAAAAGGGGTGGGGGGGAAGCAGCTAAGAACAGAAGGGCCAGCTCTAACCACCCGCCGTACAAGCCTCTTTCCCAACGAGATTCAATTAATTGATAACAAGAGGCATCAAATTAATTTTTCAAGGATGTTAGATTTTGATGAAGGAAAAAAAATCTCTCTGATTTTAATCGGGGCGGCGTTTAAAAGGCATAAATGAATATCCTTTTCTAATCATCTGAGGCGCCGAGGAAGCGCCAAGCGGTTAACGTGAAAATTCAAATCGTTTAATTAGGGGGGTGGGAGGGGAGGTGGCAGCGTCTGGGGTGGGAAGACTGGGCTTCTCTTTTAAGGAGCTTTATGAAGAAATTTTTTTAAAAAGCACCCTCCCCACCATCTCTCCTCGAACGCGTGCGCACATACACTTGGGGAGGGACGGGCGGCATTTCTCAGCGGTTTTGTTTTTGGATAGAGACAGTTCCCCATCACAACCTAATTAACAAAAAACAACAACGAACGAGGGAAAGGAAAACATCAGAGGGAACAAAAATCCAAACTCCAGGGGGAAAAAAAACAAAAACACAAAAACAAAAAAAAGACAAAAATATGGTTCTCCCAATATAGATAGGAGATGCCCTAGGATCCCAGTCACAGCGACCTGCTATTTCCATTTACACGGGGACTGGGACATGAAATATGCACAGCCCCAGCCCCCCCCAAAATAAAAGGAAGCTTCTTTTTCCTTCCCAGTTTTAGCACTTATGTTTTAAGGGTAAATATTCTGAGCCAAGTGAGGATTAACACCACAAGAGGATTAACCAGAATTTCATGGCTAAACATGACAGAAAGCCGCGAATAGCGCCAACATGCACGTATACATATACGGACACGAATGGTATCTTAAGCATACGTCGTACATGAATCACACGGCAAGTAGCCGTCAGCGAAGAGCAAACACACATCAATGGAGTCCGAATTCAGGGCTTGGAGTCACAAGAGAAGCTTGGCTGTTTTATCACGTTGTCAGGCCCATGGACACAGCCTTATTCAGCTCTTTTCTCTAGTTTATCTCAGCCATGGACCACACCAGATCTGGATCAGAAGGGAGGTTTTCCTTTAGTCTGTCAGGCATTGAACATGTCCTCCTCAAAATCCTATTTGGAAGTTGGATTGAAATGATCAGCATAAGAAAAAAAAAATCCTACAACTACAAACGTGTTGTCCTCAAACTTTTCTTAAAAAAAAAAAAAAAGGGGGGGGGGGGGGGCCTGGTAGGTGCCACAGTTTCAAACCCACACATCACTCTGGCCATCGCAGACCATTACATACAGCAGATGTTGGAACAACATTCCACACAAATTCTTTGATCGCTTGTCAGTCCGGACCCAGGTTTAAGTATCTTTGCATGTATGCACAAGAGATGTCCTGCATGGCGACCCCGTTATCAGTGACGCATGCATACACCAGAAAAATATCGATTTCTACGGGCCTGATCCAGTCCCATAAAGTCTTTTCAATGCCACAGGTTCTGGGTCAGGCCCAGATTCAGCAAAGTGCTTGAAAACACATGCTTACCTTCCATTGCACGCCTTAGTCACAGTCACATCAATTAAATTTAGCCCCGTTACAAGTGGATGCCACTCCACTGAAGGCAAAGAGGATCCAAAGGTCATCCACTTGATGATCCACTTGATAACAGGTCTAAATGTCACCGTTTGCAAAATATCTACCCCAAAATTTTAGAGCTGGGGAGCTCACACCTACACATAGGCTCGCTATTTGTAGGAATCCTCTGCCAGGAGGGACCACCCACCCCTCCCGTTCAGGACAGCAGCTGTTGGACCAGCACGTGGAGCCATTTTGAATGGGCCTCGTGCCACCACAGACATGCCACCCAGGCAATCGCCAAGAAAGAGAACCCGCCTTGAGCATCAGACGAGAAAATCTCAGGCAGCAGCGTTGCCTCACTCCAGCCCACCCAGCTTCGCTCCCCCCTGGGCCTTCTTTCGGAAACAGCCTCGTGACGCCACTCGATGACCCAACCATTGCAGCGCCCCTCCACACCACAGCAGGGGTTACATAGCAGCTTCTCTGGTCGCTCTGCATCTTATGGGGAACAGCTCCGCATGTCACTAGGACGGGGGGTGGTTCTGCTTCAGCTTCGCGTCCTGGTGGGATCTGCCACGAACCATCTGTGACTTCAAAGAACGCCGCTAGGGATGGGAGGCCGGAGACAGCGGAGAAGGGAAACGTCCCCTCCCCGCCAGCACATGCCAACAGCGAAGGGCTGAGGAAGGCTACATAGCTCTGTGCTAGGCAGTTAGGGGCTGCACAGAAGCGTCCCAGCTCGCCGGGGTTGATCCTTCATTAAGATGCGCTCTGCCACGTGCGCTCAGCCACGCTGCCAAGTCTGCTCCTGCAGGGCTTCGGACCGGCGCTGCACCTCCCACCGCCCTGGGAACTCTTAGGACAAGCAGAGACCTGAGCGGAGGAAGGCTCCCAAGAAGGGTGTGCTCATGGGAGAAGAGAGGGCACCAGCAAAGCTCCCAGTCCCAGGGAACCCAGATCCTAGGTGGAAGCCCTAGAAGTCGGGGATGGGATCACGGCAAGGTGAGGGACAGCAACCAATGGAGGGAAAGAACAGACGAGAATAAGAGTAACCAAAAGGGAGGCAAAGGGATAGGGGAGAGATGGAGCAAGAGGCTTAAAGGACAAGAGACTCGTCACTTGGGGGCAGAGTTTCAGGAGGGCCCAGCACATTGGGGGAGGAGCTCTTGGGAGAAATGCAGCTGTAAAGAGTCTGCTTGGTGCTCAATATCTTGGCAAGTCCGGCCCGAAGAGTGCAGACCCCACCCTGAGAGCAGCGAAAGAGAGAGAGAGGGGGGACAGGCCCGGGGAGCAGAGGAGAGACGCCATAAAGCTAGGCAATTGGGGTGCACTGGGCCATCGGCATGGAACGTCTAAGAACACAAAGCACAGAAAACGTACAGCCTTGGGAAAGGTGCAGGAAGTCAGGCTCGTGCATCAAGAACGCAAGCTGAAGCATACGACCCCATCCGACCCTGCGCATGCTAGATACAGGGCGGATGGTTTCCTAAACTATGCTCTAGCTCAGTCTAAAGTTATGGGCTCAGTGCAGGAATCACTCGGTGAGATTACAGATGTGATCTACTGCTTAACACAGATCACGCCAGCTGGTAACTAAAAAAGCCCCTTCTGGCTTTTAAACTAAATAAATAAATCTATGCACCTATGAAATAAAAGGACATGCTCCAGCTGTGGAGGTTTTTCTTCAGAATCTGTTGGATGTGGCCTTGATATATCAAAAAATATGAGAAAAGAAAGAACACCCCAGAAACATTTTTCTGGCTTGCAACCCAAACTCTTGATTGTTTCCCTGAAGCAAGAGCCCTCTTTTAATTCCAAAAGGATGTTATTTGGGGGGGGAAAGAAAGGCATAACATTTTCACCACTTCTAATTGTGAGGTTTTTTGATCAAAAGTCATTTTTCGATCAAGGCTTCAGAAGGGAGGGCCCCTTGCCCTCACCTCCTAAAATATCCCAAGACAGGTGTTACAGATGCAAAGTCACCCATTAAATGAGACCACCAATGCCACCCAGACCTAGTTATCTATATTAGTAAGTACCACTGTGCTGGACTTTTCAGGCCATGCAATATTACCACCAAATGTGCCCAACCTCTACTGAGAGCTGGGACAAATTTTTCAGCCACAACTTCTTTGGCATGAAATGCTGATTTGACAGTACCCCAAAGTCTCACCCGTTCATGTTGATTTCACTGCGTTGTTCTGAAAACATTTGCCAAACAATTCCAAGAGAATCAAAATGTTTTAACATCATGCGAAACCAAAACGTTTCCAGTTTTCTGGTTTGAAACCACTTTGCATCCAAACTCTTTTTAAAAATTCAACAACATTTTAAAAAAAAGAAAGAAAGAAAAAAGCTTGGTCCAAACAGAAACAAAGGGCTTTGTTGGACTCCGGAGGAAACAAAAACAAACTTTTTGACTCAAGAAACATTTTAGATCCAACTTGAAGCAATTCTCCCACCCCGACACACACACTTTTCAAAATTGCCAATGGACCACGACATTCGTTATTTGCCGAGCTCAATCAGCAGAATCTGTGATCCACCCTTCTAGCTTTAACACTGAGGAGGTGGCGTGTGTCCACCTCTAGCCCCCACTGAAGAAGCTTGCAGCTGCCAAAGAAGCTTAATAAAAAAAACCCCAAACCTGCTGTAGCATTAAGAGCCTTTTCTGCCAGATGGGTTATTTTAAAAATCTGCAAGGTCCCACATATAGCACAGGGAAGACTAGAACTTCCCTAAGCTTTGTGACTTTCAAATATTATACCATCCAGCTAAGCACACGGTCAGATGGGGACGGCTGTGCACAACGATCGCCAACCAAAAAGATAAAGTTAAATGCAAGTGAGATTTAGGCCTCCAGTACCCAGATTGGAGTCTCTCTTTACCTGTATTCTGTCTCCCTGAAATTCCCTCTCCAGGTTCAGCTGGATCCCACTATTCTGTCTGCTCCTGCCCTGTTGCAGAACGCTGCTGTGCATTGTCAAAACAGCTGCCGCATTCTACCGCAGAGGTGGCTGCATTTCAGTAGCTGGGGGAAGCTAGGGTGACCAGATGTCCCGATTTTATAGGGACAGTCCCAATTTTTGGGTCTTTTTCTTATATAGGCTCCTATTACCCTCCACCCCAGTCCCGATTTTGCACATTTGCTGTCTGGTCACCCTAGGGGAAGCAGTTTGTGGGTAGGTATCTATGAAGGTAGCAAGGAACTTTGGGATGCATGGTGCTTTGTAAATTTATGATGTTGTCCTCCCCACTCTCCTGGTCACCTGTTTGATAACCAACAAGGAGCGCTACAACGATCTCTCAGTGGTAATTACCCAGGAGGTGAAAGGGGGAATATGGGGGACAGTTCACTCCCTTCAACATCTAAAGGCTGCAGTACATGGGAAGGGAATGGGAGTTCAAAATTAGGGGGGGCAGGGCTCAGAAAAGAGGTGATGTCTTAGCTAGGGGGAAGAAAGCCCGTCCAGGGGCTTGGATGATGTGGCTATCTACTAGATGGAGCTGGGGGGAAAAGGGAGAGCTCTTCATTGTTTTAGCCGTACTTCGGCAGCGGCCGGGGGAGGGAAAAGGGGGAGGAGAGAGCACTTGTTGCTACCTGTCATTGGTACCAGAGGCACTAGCTTTGTTAGCAGCTCGGTAAGAAGGGAAGCGATTGAATAGAGGGTTCACAGGCTCCATTCCCGGCTACTAGCAGTGGTGGGAGGCAGCTGTGTAGATCACCTAGGAGCGGAGGCTGGCGGATGGCAGAACACACACACACACACACACGCTCAGAAGTTTCAGTGTCTCCCGGCCACACCTACTACGCTTCTCACTTAAGAGCAAACAACGTTCCCAGCCCTTTTCCGAAAACCTGGCCCTGCCCAGTCCCATCTCCAGACAAGCAGCAGCCAAGGGGTTCACACAGCCGGGTGGCCCCCCTACCCTCCCCCCCATCACAGCAGGGAGCTGGGACCAGTGCATTGCTGATATTAGAACCCCACCGCCTTGAGGACAGACAGGCCAACATGGAGCCAAGGCAGGTCCAAGCGTCCGATTTAGGGCCTGTTGACCTGTGCGGAGTTGGGCTTCATGACATCAAGGCTGAATTTGGCTGAGCGTCTAACAACCCTCCTCCCACCCCCCAGCCATTTGCTCTTTGCCGCCTGCCACGCAACTGATCCTGCGCGAGTGTGACAATGCGTGTGAGCATTGGCAATGCTCCTGCCCACTTCCATCGTGTGCACGCAGGGAGAGAGAAGGGGGCCCAATCAGCAGTCCTGGCGTGCACAGGCCTCTCTCCATCACGGATCATGGTCAGGGGAAGCTACATCAATTGCCAGGTGTAGGATGCGGAGCTGGTGAAGACGTATCCCCTCCTTTAGAATCCCACTGCAAAGTTTGGCCATTTAGAGAAGCCAAAGACATAAAGGCCTTTTACGCCTTCTCAGTTTACAGTTGAATACCACAGCATTGGAGGTCTAAGGTACTTATGAGACCCCTATTAGGATCGAAGCATCTCACAATCTTTCACAGGGGTGCTGTGAAGGTAATTCCTGTTAACTAGGGGAAACATTATTCCCATTTTATAGATGGGAAACCGAGGCACATAGCAACTAAGTGACTTGTCACGTAGCGTGTGGCAGAGCAGGGATTTGAACCTGGAGCACCCTAATCATTGGACCAAGGAAGAGAGGCTTCCTAACACGCTGAATTTAATAATGCACAAACATTAAACAAATGGGAGGAGGGAGGTAGTTACCAGCATTCCACCCCAGAGGTGGCTGCATTTCAGCAGCAGGTGAAGCCATCTCTCTATTCCATGTAGTCTGTAAAATGTTTCAGGATGGAAGACACTGTATAACTCCAAGGGATTATTACCATTAATGTGGCGTCACTGATAGAACCACAGCAGTGTGGCATTACAGATACATCCTCATTTCAGAGCGTACCTGGGGGCGGGCGGGGGGGGGGGAAATCGCTCTCCTTTTAGGGGAAAAATCGGCTCCTTCTCTAAAATATTAATTTATGATGCATGGCTCGCAAGCCGCAACACTCTGCATCATGTCTCCACCTGCCATCACTGCCCACCAATTCCCGGCACACGGGGTGTCAGGGGCAGAAAAGGGCATTTGGGTTTACTCAGAATATCAGTTCCACCCTTTCCTCCCCAAGAGGAGGATTAGTCCTCGTTTGCATTAGAAACCCCAACCAGATCAAGCCCCATGGTGCTAGGCGCGGTACTGGCGAATGAAGACTACAGTCTCTCATCCCAGAGAATTGGTACGGTCAGGACCAGGCAGACAAAAGAGATGAATGAGAGTGGATGATGATTAGGGGTGGGGGGGAGGAGAATAATAATAAAAGAGGTTAGCATGAAAGCTGAGGTCTCCGTGTCTAAAGCAGGTACCTCTGTACCTCAAAAGCACCAGTCTCTGCGTCCTGTTTGCCTGCCACTCCCATAACCAACGCTAGGCCTTATGCAGCACGCCTCTGCCTTGGGATGCCTTCCCAACCCAGGTCCACCACGCCAACACCTCCCCACCCCACACATGCCTCCTCTTCCCGATGCCAGTTGATAAGAATTACCAGCAGCAAGCAAAACATCAAGGGGTACGCGGGCCCTGACTGAGCAACCGTGTTACAGTGCAGCTGTTACCCAGGTCACTCTCACCCCATCCCCTCCCCTGCATGCGTTCCCTTCACTTGCCACGGCTAAACTCTTCAGGACAGGGACGGTCTGCTATGTACTTCTATGTCACAGAACACAGTGGGGCCTTATTCACATCGGGGCTGTCAGACATTACTCCGATCAGAAATTATGCATCCCATTGCAGCTCAAGTAGGGACCGGGTCTTCCGATTCCATCAGCCAGCCCAACACACCTCCTGGCACTGAAATAATCAGATAGCTCATCAGCATTGCTAGCTCGCATTCCTTGCCCACACCCAGAGCTCACAGATGGGCTGGAACTGCCTGGGCACCGGACCCAGCGCAGCCTTTACACAAGCAAGCCAGCTGGGATTTCCCAAAGGAGCCCATCAGGACTTTGGCACCCTGTCCTTGTCAAAATCCCAGCCTACGGGCATGTAAAAGCTGCAGGATGAACCTGAGCAAGGGATTGTGCCACAAACAAGAACAGGAGCGAGAATCCTGCAGAACACGGGCTAGTGTTTTTCACCACATCAGTACAGCATCCTGTCCTTGAGCCCGTGCTTGGGCCAGTCTCCTCGCTGGCTACCTCTTGCCCCAGGCAAGTCAAATCCCATCTCTGCACACACACTCAAGGAGGGCAATCAGCTACCAGGGTTGGTGGTTCCTCCCCAGAGGTTTGGAAGCCGGGCAGGCTTATGGCCACTTAAGCACAAGCTTTGCTGCATTGGGGCTCAACTGATGTTCTTTGGCGATTGCTTTAGACGCAGGGAAGCCTGGAGCACACAAGTTGGAGGGTGCTCAACCTCTTTAAGAGCTCCAGGGAGGAAAACTCCAGGGTAAGGTCCCTGTCCACTCACTGCTTCCCAGGCTGACCAGACCAGGATGGGGAACTTTGACAAGAGAGCAGCGAGAAGAGGACAAACCATCCCTGCAATCAAGGTATGGGGGAAAAGGACAGTCATCCCCAGGAAAATGGTCCAGATCAGATCACAGAGGCTGCTGTGCTGGAGGGAGGGACGGACACACAGCCCTCCCTCCCCCAACTTCAAATCATTGCAAAACAAGACAGACGACAGCAAGCTGTCCAGATAGAAAGCCAGGGAATTTCCACCCTAGCGACAATTTAGACAGATACACACACAGCGCGCCCGCCCCCCCGCCTCAACACCTGCCACCTTCGCCCTCCAGCTGCAGCCCCCTCTGGCCACCTTACGCCCAGGGAAATGCTGCAAAGAGAGCGATGGGAGCACTTACAATCCCTTCCGGGGGGCGGGGGTGCACTTTGGCAAGTCACATTGCAGATTTAAATTCTTGGGGGGGGGGGGGGGGTACAAGACATGGGTCCCGCTCACAGAGCCCGATCTGGCCGCTATAGTAAAGAATTAAGCCGAGACTGTCTCCCTCTCCACTGGCCTTCTTTAGGCACAGGTTCTGTCTCAGTATTCGACAAGACCAGCCCCCAGAGGCCGCTGGAAGCTGCTACTGTCAGGAGCCACAGCACCGCGCAAAAGGGGTACGTGCCTGCAAGGCCGAAAACTCAGCAGCACCAAAAGTCTCCACCACCAGCTTCTGGGTGGGAGGCTGCCATGCTCATCACCCAGCAGGTAATTGACTAGATGGTGCTGACCTTCAGGGTTTCACCAAAACTGGCTTCAATCCCTGAACAATTGCCGCCCCCCTCCCCCCCCCCGCACCACCCACCCACACTTGACTTAAACTTTCTCTTACTGCCTTTCTAAATAGACCAGCCTTTCAGAGCTTCTTTTCCGTTAGCTCTGAAACCCGGAGGAAAATCGGCACTCACAACGAAGCTGCTTTAGTCTCACCCCCCCCTTCTAATGAAGCAAATAAGGTTCGGCTGCCTCTGTGAGAGCCGCATGGGGAGGGGCTGATCAGACATCCCCTAATTTCGGGGCCGTCAAAATTAAGACCCAAGGTTTAGGTCCATTCTTACTCGAAACGGAGTTTCATCAGGGGCCTAATCCAAAGCCCCCTGACCTTGAGGAAAAGACGTCTATTGACTTCAGTGGGTTGTAGATCAGGCCCTTAAAGCAGGTCCCCTCCCCCCCCCCCCATGCTAGGGATAGAGGAAACCCCCATTATAGGGGAAACTGTCCGTGTCCCAAAGCAGAATGATGCTGAGCCAGGAGGAGGAATGATCCTCTATCATCTATTCCTGCCCCACAGGGCAGTATGGAGAAAGGCTCTTGACTGTTCTTGATGCTTGGATACCACAGCTACAGAAAAACCTGCACTAGATCAGCTTGTCCGTTCAGGTAAAGGGAGGCAGGTCAGGTCACCGCAGGGTTCAGAGTCAGTCTCTCCCCGTCGCCCCTGCAGCGGAGAGAGATGGAGCCAGGAGGACAAATTCAGACCCAAATCTCTCTGAAGTTTGGGCCCATGGTAAGGTCCAGGAATGAACTGTGTGGTCTGGAGCTGGACCTGAACTCTCCCTTGAAGGAAGGATGTTGGGGGGTGTGGGGTGGTGGCTAATATAGACCTGAGGTTCTGATCTGAGTCTCTTCCAACTCAGTGTAATCACAGCCCACTGGGAATCCCTTAATCCTGGATCTATTCTCCTCCTCTGCCGTGGCTCGCTACAGAAAGCTAACAGAAGTCTCGGATTAGGAGCTCTTCCAAAGCAGCATGTTTCCCCTTCTGGAGTACAAGGGTGCTGACAAGCCCTTTCTGCCTGGCTGGACCCTCCGGGGATGGACAAGAGACCATGCTTCCCTTGCTGCTGGGAGATGGGGTAGGAGGGGGGAAAAGGGGAAATCGCCTCTTCTTTATTTGGTATTAATTAGTCACAGGCAATGCTGTCAAGAGACCAAAGGCAAGGGAATGCTTAATGTAGCGGGACGTGCCCCCATCCCTGACTCCTTCCCCCACTCAAACCTTGTCCGCAAGGAGAGGGCCGAACGACCTGTCCCCTTACTGATGAGACACAGGCTCCACGTGGACAGGGATGTTGCGGGGGGGAGGGGGGGGCCACACGATGTCAGAGCCCTATTTCAACATCCAAGAAGCTGAACCCCTCAAGTCTCACCCCGCACCGCAACGCTCTACCTTTCAGACAACAGATCCACACACTTGGCAGCGGAAGGAGTCGGTTTCAACGGACCAAGATCCCGCAGATCATCTCCCCCAGCAGAATCAAAGCCAGCAGTGGGGGGTCTACAAGTGGAATTCACTAGCTCCCTCCTCATTACCAACTCATAGTGCTTCCCCTGGTGCCCTATTCAGCAAGGACAGCTCAGCATGTCCCAGCCGGAGCCATCGGACATGCTGCACCCGAGGCAAGGTCACAGAGATCGAAACAGTGCTAAAATACGCTGCAGGATGGGATCCCAGCTTCCCCCACACAGGGATTTTGACTTGGTAAAGTGTATTTGGGCATCCTGGCAGTCGATAAATATTTGGGTTTGATATTTAAAAAGCCACCTGGAAGTGTGGTGAGTTTTCTGCTGGAACTCAGTACAGTATCTCCCTTAGGCAGTTCCAACATGTTCATCATCAGTGGGCCAAATTCTCTACATAAGAACGGCCATACTGGGTCAGATCAAAGGTCCATCTAGCCCAGTATCCTGTTTTCTGACAGTGGTCAATGCCGGGTGCCCCAGAGGGAATGAACAGAACAGGGAATCATCAAGGGATCCATCCTCTGTCGCCCATTCCCAGCTTCTGGCAAACAGAGGCTGGGGACACCATCCCTGCCCATCCTGGCTAATAGCCATTGATGGACCTATCCTCCATGAACTTATCTAGTTCTTTTTTGAACCCTGTTACCGTCTTGGCCTTCACAACATCCTCTGGCAAGGAGTTCCACAGGTTGACTGTGCGTTGTATGAAAAAATACTTCTTGTTTATGACTACTGGAGTAAGTGGGCACAGCTCTATTGACATCGATGGAGCAGCCCCAATTTACACCAGCAGGGAATTTGGCTCACAGTATCTAAGTACCGCTGGGGCATTTCGCACCTATTTTGCATCTATTTACCTTAAGGTTTTCAACAGACCCTGTCCCCACAGTCTCATGTGTTCTGAATCAGAGTGCCAGGCACGTCTGCTTGAGCCGTCTCATCGTCTAAACAAGAAGCTTCCAAAAATACAACCACAATCAATCCGCTAATTTTTAAAGCCGGGGGGTGGAGGGGGGAAGAGAGAGAGAGAGAGAATCTGAAGGACTATAAACCAAGACAACCCGGGGTGGGGTGGGGGAGCTCTAGAGCAGCACAGCGATTCTGAAAGGATGCTGAAATGAAGTCAGAGCAACAGGAAATACAGAATACTCCTCAAACACACACCAAGGAGTCATTGAGGAATACTGTCTCCCCCTCCCTCGACTCACCCCCCTCAACACAACCCTCAAAACCAGAGTTACTAGCATGATAGGAAACAAATGCGCCTTTTGTTTTTTAAACCAGAAGTCGTTTATATTGGAGGTTTTAATTTATTAATGGCGAACATCTGGGCTCCATCGAGAAGCAAAATCTCACATCGGTTTTTCTTTGCTTATATATGGAGCTGGGTCCAAACATCAGTTCCTTTTGCTGGGGGTGGACAAGTGGGAATATACCACCCTGGGCCCATTAAAAAAAACCCACTAAAATTTATTTGCTTGTGGAAGTAAACAAATAAAAGTTTCTCCCTTCCAAAGTGAAAGCTATTTTCTGTCAGAGGCCGCGGGAAGCTGAGAAGAGGGGAGAAGGGAAAGTGAGAATACGCTGGAAATTAAGCTGACGAAAGGCAAGGAGCGCATCTTAATTTTAAAAGCCTGTGGCTTCCCCCCAACCCGAGCCCATCTCACCAAGGAAAGTGTTTATTGTGGAGGCGTTTGGCGCAGTGTGTTTTAAAAATCCACATTTCCTGCCTCGTTAGCCACAAAAGTTTGAGGGTTTTTTTGTTTTTGGTTTTTTTTTTTTAAACTGGACTAATTTGCTTTCATGGTTATGGATTACTACTTGTTTCAGGGACTTGCTCCCTCCCCCACTACCTTCTTGCCACTTAGAGGGGGATCATTTGGGAGACTTTATTCTTCAGAATAATAAAAAGAAGCAACCGGTGGGCAGACATCTTGGCATCACGCCTCCCCCCCAGCTCAATCAATCTCCCCCAGCAAAGAACAGGGAGAAGAAAGGAAGCCAGGGCACTGTACTCAAATGAGCAACCTGTTGGGTCCCATGGCTGCCAATGCTGCCGCCTTCGGAAAAGAGGGAGCTCCAACAATAAATTATTTGATGCTGGTGGGGGGTGGTTTTAAGCCACCATCTGGCTCCTGCTAGCTCTGAAGCTCAGTTAGGAATTAAAATGAAAAAAAGTTCAGGGATCTAGGGAGAGAAATGCCTTCCCCTTCCTTTTGCCCACGCAGAAGAAGCCCGAGACAGGCGTCTCTCCCTGGACTTGGCCTGGATGGCTGCTGGAGTTTTACGGTGGAGGCAGGATTATGTGAGATAACTGGAGGGGAAGGGAGCCTTATCCCGTCAAGCAGGCATCGCAGGCCCTAGCTTTGAAACCAAGACACCAGGAGGGAGACAGGGCCCCCCGATGAAACAGGAGCCTGGCAAAAGGCAGCTGTTGGGCCGGGCAGGGCCAGGACCAACGCTTGGGACCTTCCCAGCATGCTTGCCGTGGGTTCTTAAAAACGCCATGCTCCCCTCCTGCCCCTCAGCATCCTTGGGTCTCCTCTCATCCGCCGCCCCTGCGCTCCTCCAGCCAGTCTCCCTTCCCTCGGCTCCCATCCCCAGGAGACGGGTCCGGAGGAGGCGAAGGCTCCACTGACACTTGACAAGAAACCGTTCTGCCTGGCAGTTCTGCCTGGTATTTCTCGCCACAAGTCAGCCCACCCGCTGGGGAGGCCTGGTGGGCCTCTCCCGCAGACCGACGCCTACGTTAACTCTTTCAAAGCCCCGGGACAAACACTGCCCAGCACAGGGCACTCAGGTGGGTGGGAGAAAGGCCATGCTAGGGCCTAACCCCCGCTGCGAGGTGAGGGCCTCAAGACCTTTTGCCGGTGGGTAACGGCCTTAGTAGGGGCAGGCCCGTAGAATAAGAGGACACAGGAGTGGGATTGTCACACTCCGTCCAGCCAGACATTGCCATTCCACCACTAGGAGATGGAGAAAGGTCATGTCACTGGGGAGATGTGCTGCTTTCAATGGCCCTGGATAAACTCTCCAGCAGGAGCCAGTCGATTTACACAGCTGATGGCCGGCCGCTTGCTGGCACCACTTTTAGGCCACCCAATGCCAGCATGTCCACCTCTCCAAAGACATGGTCTAGCCATGAAACCGTCTGTTTCAGAGCCGGGCACCCCTTTCCTCCAACATGGCTGCATTCCCCGAGCAGAAATGTTCACGGAACCCAAGGAACGTTTGCCGAGAGCCAATGACCAACTTGTAAAAAACAAGACACAAGGAGCGTTCGTGCCAGAAACCCGACCCCACGAGCAGCTCTAATCCAATCAGAGAGCAGAGATAATACCGCGTGACTCTCCACATCCAATTGAAACCCACCGACAGAGCTTGAATTTCAACATACTTGCAAACAAGCCACAGACTAAGAATGATTTGCGGAAATTCACTGGGCAAATGGATTCTGAATAATGAGTATGTCTGAGTAAAGTCACCCTGTGCTTGCCAACGACTCGCAGGCAGAAAAATCTAAATGAGGGCCACGAGATAAAATGCCTAGACAGACAGAATTTGAATACACTCTTTGCTCAGCTCCAAACACGCTTGTACAGATCTTGGCCTAGATTCTTGTGGGGTTCTGCGCTCAACTCTCTCCATCAGCCGAGTTGAGCATCACCTGTGCATTACGGTAGCATCCCGTGATCAGGACCCCATGGTTCATACACATAGTCCCACTCCAGTGCCTTCATCACAAGGTCGCATCTCCTTTTATATTCTTATAAGGTTCTGCAGAACGAAGTCACAGCCCCCCCACCAACCAGCCAGCCAGGACGGGGAGCCAATACAGCGTTCCGATCAGCGAGGGCAATTAGAGAATTCTAGCCCTGCATGACTTCCCATCGGTTTTGGAGTCGGACCGGGGCACGGGGTTGGAAGGGTGAGCAGGAGAAAGGGAAGTGCATTCAATCAGGGTTGTTGCCCTGGATGGTGGGTTGGGTGTGTGCAGTGCTGAAACTTTTTGTATTGATTAACCTCAGTGCAATTAAATCCCACTAGATAAACCTAGTTATTCTGCAAGCGACCTGAGTGGTGTTGAAATTTGTTATTTCAACACGGTCTGCAATAAGGGAGCAGCTCATCTCGCTCCGGACTGCCCGTGCCTTGGCGATCCATGCCGCGGACTCTGCTTCTTAACAGTTCTTAAGAACCTGGCCTCTCCCTCTGCCTGTTTGAACGGAAGTGCTGGGGCCTGAACAAAAACATGCGCAGAGAACGTGGGGATGGAATTGCCTCACGTGTGCTTAAGTTGCTTTGTTCCCCAGGGCACGCGTGAGCCGTAACACATGCCAAGAGATCCTGAACCAGTGCCTGACACCCAGTACACCCTTCATTCTATCTACTAGATACTTGGCCATGTTGCCCATCCAAACCTCTCTGCCTCACACACACACAGACAATACATTCCCCGTGCCTCCTACATAATATCCATATACACATGCATTTACTGTGTAAATCCAGCTCGCTCAGAGTCTTTATTTAGATACAGGGAGCCAGGGCTAAATCTTGCTCTAAACTACCCCAAGGTAAGTCTAGAGTAAAGCCGTTGATTTCAATAGTATGAGAAAAGAATCTGGTCCACTAATGTACATCAGCCCCTCACATTCTTATTTTTACATAGAGAAGGAGAGAATATGGAATTTTCCCTCGCCCTTAGAGCTCCAGTGTTCCTTTCAGCTGAACGGGTCAACAGCCTTATCCCTACTATACTTAGGGTGACCAGACAGCAAATGTGAAAAATCGGGACGGGGGTGGGGGAGTAATAGGAGCCTATATAAGAAAAAGACCCAAAAATCAGTACTGTCCCTAAAAAAAAAAATCAAGACATCTGGTCACCCTAACTACACTGCCTGGCAAAGCAAGCTGAAGGGACTTGCCATAACTCTCGCATCAGTTTAGGCAGAGTGAGGAGCAGAACCCAGGTCCCGACTCATAGTCCAGCAATTTAACCACCAGAGAATGCCCACGCTCTACCCAGCTGAGGTCACGCGAGTGAGGTTTGCCAGGGAGGCAGAACAAACCACTTTCGAGTGACCTCCAAAACAGGGCCCCCCAATGGCATTTTTTCCCCTACTACCTTTTTTAAAAAAGGGCCCTCACGTGTTTTCACAGCTGCCTATGGTTTTCAAAGTCCTCTTATTAGAAGAAAAAAGTTGTATTATTCCACTCTTCGCTACGGCAAACCCACGCCGAAGCCATACGACCGGAACCAGAGCTCTTGGCTTCAGCACAAACCAGCAGAGCAGCAAAATTTTCCTTCCACTTTGCAAACCCCCTCCTTGAAAATCAATTTTTTTTTTTAAAAAGAAAGTGCGGCTGCTCCTCTGAATCCAGCACTGCGACCCTACCAGGAGGGTTTCCGTCGGCGAGCCGAGCGAAAGGATCTCGGTCTGCCAACTTGCCAGGGCATGAAACACAGGAGGCACTTGCAGCCGAGAGTAAACACGGATACCAGTTTCCGTTAAGAAGGAAGATAAACTCACGACCTGGCAAAAGCAGATTTTAGGCACAATTTTAAGAAGCCAGACACACTGTGCATGCCGCTTAATGAACACGGGGCTCGACAGTTTCTCTGTCTACATAAGAGCATAGCTACGTGGTACCTATGTCCCAATGCAATACTTCTAGTGCAATCCTTTAACAACTACCATCCTATCCCTAGAGAGGATCTCTCTTCAACCACGGAAGCAAGAACTTTACAAAACAAAATTGGGGACGGATGGGGGAAAGATGAACTGTGCCCTATATTCCATTTCATCCAGATCTCAGATGAAATTACTTTTTCTCCACCACTTGTATCTCATCTCCCTCCCCACTGTTGCTGTCTGACTCATTAAAGCATTGGGGTGGGGACAAGGAGGAAGAAGCATGGATTGTAAGAAAGATGTTGCACCCCATGAAGCTTTGCTGGGTCGATAGCAACAGTAGCTCGATCCCCTGAAGTGGCTTCGTTCAGAAGGGGAAAGGAGATTTAACAAAACCAGACTCACCGCCGTTCCCCCTGCATTTTAGATCATCGCTTCTTCTTTTCAGTTAAAAAAAAAAAATTACAAACAAGTTTTTAGAATCAACAACTCTTTGCATTCCCCAACCGCCTTTCCTCTTCTGGAGGGTAAATTTCACTCTAAGAAAAAGATACAGACAGGATTTTTCCCAACCTGAAAAACAAGCCACTCCCCAAACCTTTTCTCCCCACTTCTATAAAACAAAAGTTCCATCTCTAGTGAGCAAAAGGGCTTGCTTATGGGGTACCAAAAGAACCAGCACCCCGGTGCGTAAGCTTGTTCTAAAGAATGAGCGAAATGACCTGATGTAGGGTGGAGGGTAAAAGAAAAAAAAACCGAACAGATATAGAAGAAAGTCACCGAAAATGACAACAAATTTTGCAAGGTTGATGTCACCTCAAATATTTTAAAGAGGACTTTGCAAGAGCACAGTTAACCCTTGTGTGTTTTAGGGCAAGTTTGCGTGATTTTTTTAAGTCACATATACCAGCGTTCTCTCTCTTCTGCAGAGGCTGGATGCATTTCCCTGCTCTCAGTGTATCTACAGAGTCCCACGCCCCCCCTCCGGGTACCACTGAACTCCTCTTCCCTTTGAGCACACAGCTCTGGAGGTGTGTATTTAACCTCCCATGTGGCCAGTTCTCCCGAGGCGTGAGGGAAAGGTGGCATCCTGTTCTGTTTAACAATGCCCCGGTGCCAAACAGAGAGAGATTAAAAATCAAAGAGCCCAGGAGTGGAATTTCCAAGTTATCACTTTAAGAAGTGGCAGGTGATAGAGACAAACTGTTAACATGACTTAAGGACACTTGGGGTGTAGCAAATTAGCGTGTGCGGGGGGGGGGGGTGGTGACTAAAATACATGTCACCCAAAGGGAACAGATAAGAGTTCCTTCTGGCCTGAAGGCCAAACCACAAGCAGAGGTAAAGGTTGATTCTCCTATCCGATTCCAATCCCCTGAAGCACCAGGTACATACATGGCAGTAAGTCGCCTTGTTAACACAGGGCAAGAAACCTAGGCTGGCATGAAGCCCTCTCCTAACCCTGCTGCAAAGGCCATATTCATTAGCTACCCACCCTCTCCAACACACCTGCCAGCTAGAAATAGGGGCTGGGAGGTGGAAAGAGAATGACAGAGACATCTTTTATCTCCACTGAAATACAGATAGCAGAGGGTAGGGCTGGGGAGAATGGTTGCTGTTTGGGCTGAAAATAAGAGACTTTTTTTAAACACATGGGAGCGAGGCTACGAAATTTCGCTCCCTGTCGGAAAACAAAACCTCAAAAAAAAAAAAAAAAAGAATGCAGAAGAAGGGGGGAAGCTGCAGACACATTATCCCTCCTTTCTATAGGACGGAGAACTGCCCTCCCGCTCCACAGCGCTCGCCCCCCCCCCCCCCACACACACACACACCTTGTTGCTACAAAGGGAAAATCTTTGCTGTACCTCTTCCCCTCTCTGCACCTACTCAGCAAACAAAAAAACAAAAAACAACCCCTCCCCCTCAAAGACTCAAAGCCAGCCCCCTAGCGAGACACAAACCTTATCAGATTCAAAGCATCCCCTATCCACCATGAGAAAAGGAAAGCTCTTAGGGCTCTCTGGGAAAGAACTTCACAACCGAGTGCACTTGGATTCCAGCCTGGTTATTAGAAAAGAAAGCGAGAACGCGTCCGAAGTGGATATTTTAGTGTCACTCGATTTTATAGATCACGCCGATTTTTAAATAAACTCGGCCCTTTCTTTCAGAAGGGAGAATCTGAATTAGAAATTCACCAGATTCCTCCGGTGTTGCATTGCTGGATTTTTTTATTATTATTATTATTGTTGTTCATTTTAATTCCCCATGAAAATCAAGAAGTTTAATAGATTTTATTTTAAAATCCTCTGCTCCAGGTAAATCCACTCAGGAATAACAACAACCACCACAAAAATCTACTTGGCCCAAACATTTTTCCTTAGCATCTCACTTTCTTTTCCCCTCCCCAAAACAGAGGCAACAAACAACTTTTCTGCTTAGATTCACTGAGCCACGACATTCTGAATAGTAGATGTATTGTGCATACTCCTTTTTATTGCTTTTTCTGAAGCCATCAGCTTGGGGACCGGCAGAAGGAATTGCTAGCTTCCTTTACAGGTGCACATGCAACCGGGCTGGGAAAGATCAGTCCACTGGGTGCATCTCGCTGCAAACGGAACATTTTCACTTAACACCAGCAGCAGAATCTTGGAAAGCACGGAGATGCATCCCATCACTCTCCATCTAGACACTTAACAGGGTAGACAGGTTGGATGGAGTTTGAGTGCATTTTTGATATTCCATGATGCTCAGATTATTTCCCCCCCAGCCAAGACTAGTCAAACTTTCTCTTCTGAAATGGGGCCCATTCGATAGAAGTGGTTTTGCTTTTAGTATCCTCATCAGTTCAAAGCATAAAACAAATTATTTGCATCAGGTTTTAACCAGAGGGTTTCCTCTTCTCTACTTTAGAATCCCACATTCACTACAGAAGCAAAGATAGAAGGGGAAAACGATTTTTTTAATAATAATAAAAAAATAGCAACTCAAGAATATTAGCCCAAATGTTTTAAAATACAGGGAATGTGGGGGCTTAGAAAGTCTCCCCTTTCAAGCCCCGCTCCACAAGGAGTAAAGAATAAAGACTGGAATTAGAACCATCTGACTGCTTCGCAGAACTGACAAATACTCCCCGACTCACTCGGTCAGCACATACAATTTTCGTCCTTACGTTCACCGTATTCCATCCTGAACTCTCAAAGGTTTTGATTTAGGGGAAAAAAATGGGGGCTACATTTGACAAATAATTTTTGCATGTGCGTAAGCAAGGCTGATTTTAAAAACAGACTATCCTCAAAATAAATCAAAAAGTGAGTTTGATTTCATTAAAATCTGAGATGTACTCATGTTTAGTCAACAATATTAGTACGGCATGAAACATACTCACAAATACACAACTGCCAGCCTCGCACTGTCTGTCTGTGTATTGATTTGACACTAAACTGCCCGTTCTCCAGCATAATACACTTCTTGTGTAAATTTCTAAACTCACAGGAAGAATTTTCACTCACTTCTACTTTAGGTTAAAAACACCCCCCTTTAATGGAGAGAACAACATTTTAATTGCATACCCCACATCCTTTCCAAAAGCATTGTAAAGTGAGGTCTTAATCGGACACCAAGTTGGTTCTGACTGTGGTAAATGACAAATGTATGTACATTTTAGTCTCCAAAGCAAAACTCATCTGGGCTGATCAGTTACTTCAAGCCGGCAACAGATCCTGGATAGGAATCTGTGCTGAAATTCCTCTCTAATTCCTTAGCACTATATTAGGAATAGAGAAATCACAGTGTGTTTTCTCTAAATATATGTGCTTTTGAACGTTACTCTGAGTAACAGTGCAAACGAAGTTTAGTTTTTAGATACTCATGAATTATTCCTGTTCTCCCCTATTAAAATTTTTATTTGAATTAAAAAAGGAGGGAGGAGGGAAGAAAAAATTACACATTTTTCTTTTTTTTTTTTTTTGTTTTTAAAAAAGCCATTCCCCAAATGGAAAGGTTAACTGAAATTACAGCCCACTTGTTCTCCTCCATACACACCTTAGAAATGTGCTTGCCAACTCGAAACAGTTCCCTATCCCCAAAAGAAATATTCATAGTAATCTGCTGCTAACAAACCACTTACTAAACTTTTTTTTTTTTTGGGGGGGGGGGGGGGGGGGGGGAGGGAAGAGAGCAGACAGAAGCCTGAGACGGGGAAGACAATTTTGAACGAACCGAACAATCATTAATTTTGCCAAGGTTTGCACTTGGAATTTGTCTCAAACGAAGCTATTCGCTCCATTGACGAAAGCAACTGACCAGAATTGTCCTCACACCCCTCACCAACTAGCCAGTAGTTTTAAAACAAGGTCTGCCTGGGATTTCTGAACTCCCTAAAGAATACTACTTAATAATAAACCCTTTCCAAATTATTGTTATTAGCGATGGTTTACAGGGGTTCAGCTAGACACCCTCATACAGACTACCATGCATTGTATGAAAGTTTTAGGGATTCCCCCTGCCCCCAAAGCCCTCATCACACTTTTAAAACAAAGAAATATAGAAAGGCTCACAAACTGTGCCATTAGGGGAAAGATGTGCACAAACAAATCACAATGTGGAATTTCACTGTACAGCTGGCTGAGTTAGAATCCTTGCCCTGTAAGTTTTAATAATCAATATAAATCCTATTTTGTTTTTAGTCTTATTTTTGCCTGCTCTCTATTTATTAGATAAATATTTTAAATACTTTAATTTTAATCTCACACCAATCAGCGTATTCATGGGTGGAACAATTTCTCTGCGGGTTGTTTAAGGTTTGTTGGGGCTCAGTTTGCTTCTTTAGGAAATTTGCAAAGATTTTAAAACTTGTTTTGTTTTGATTTATTTCTAAACAGGGGGAAGTTTACTTTGTTGGCACATCACATGGCCCAGATCAGCAGGTTTTATGTTGAAATTATTTTTAAAACACTCAGCAATAGACAACATTAAAATAAAACGGCCTATGGGGGGAAATAAAAAGGCAGGTACCAACAAAGGAAGACCAAATGCAACATGTCCCCGCAAAGTACACTGATCTACAATAGCTATTGAGGTTATTCTGCATTACTTCCCCTAGCAGAAAGACGGCTAATTTAAACACTTATTTCTCAAGGTTAATTTTTTTTTAAAGTAATTAATTCACAAGATGTTCCCCACTCCCTTGGCAAGCATTAAAAATAAACACAGAGCAGAGCAGGTTCTGGGACTGAAGAGAAAGAAAAAATATTGTCAGCAAAAGTTTCCTTGGAGTCGAGAATCCAACAGGAAAGACACTGCCAGAGAGCTGGTTTTCTTGTTGGAAGTTTCCTGTTCATCTCCACAGGCCTCCCGGCTCCCAGGGAAAGTTGCTTTGTGCGGTTGAGAGAGAGGTGGGCAGAAATACAGCTGTCCCCACATCATGGGCCCCCCCCACACACACACTTTCTACTCAGAGCCCCATACATGTGAATAACTTTGAATCTGCCCATCCTGTCAATCAGAGCAAATTGTGAGACCTCCCCCCCCGCAAAGCAAATGCCACACACCCAGGGCGGATTGATCGACCCAAACCCCAGGAGCCGTCTCCTATAACGCCCCCCTCCAGGCACCCAGAAGAAACACACACACACACACAAAATAAGGCAAATCAATAGTGTACCTCCAATTCCACCCCCCGGCCATGCACACGCTGTCCCAGTTCCCCCACCTCTGAATTTCATTCTCTTGTCCCCCAATATAAACAATTCATACACACCCCAAAAAAATCCCGCTCCCCAAATCCCTCGCTTTTCACGCCACTTCCATGCAAAGTCTCAGCTGAAAAGTTGCTCCTGACAGAGATTTCTCTTTGTCTGGAAGCTCCTTGATGCACCTTCGCGATCCCTGGGACCCAACGCTCCAAGCGATCGATAGGGCTGCCGGGGGGGGGGGGGGGACCAGGCTACAAAGCCTTTAACTGCGAGCCCCGTCTTTCCCCCTCCCCGAAGGGAAACTAAGAGCCGACCCCTAGAAGTCCTGCGGAGGGCGAAGCCAGGCGGAGCGCAGGGGAGATTCCTGGGGCTCGCTACTCCGGGGGCGGTTCAAACGAGCAGGGTGCACAATTCGAAACAACAAAGCGAGGAAAGAATATATGTCTCGTAAAGGGTTTGCAATCCCCCCCCCTCCTCCTTTACAAAAAGGGAACTGGGGCACCCACCGCACGAGCAGCTCTCGCCACCCCCCACCTGTTTGTTAAAAACACACACACACACACACACACACCCAGCCACCCGCCTCTGCAAAGAAGAAAGGAGGAAAGAAAGAAAACAGCTGTTCAGCCTGTTTAGCAACTTTCTGGGGTTAGTGGCTGAAAAATATTTCAGGGGAGGGAAGCCGAGCGGCGGTGTAAACAGGCCGCCTCTGCAAGGGTGCGTGGGAGGGGGGGGAACAGACCTGGCGATTGAAACTCACCCACCTTGAGAGTTCAACAAACGCAAAGCGACACACACACACACACACGAAACACACAACACACAACCCCACCAACCTGTTTGGCTCGACAGCGGCTGGAAACAAGGCTCAACTTGAACCCCCCGCTTGGGGCATGGGTAGATCTCCGCTGGGGGGAGGGGAAAGGGGGGCGGGGGGAGAAACTTCTCCAGTTCCGGGGTGGGGGTGGGGGGTCCCCAAAGTTCGCCGTCTCGGGCAGAGCGGGGAAGAGCCCCTAGACCCGGTCCCGCATGACCGCACTGCCCGGGGGTGCTGCCAGCTCCCCCCTTTGCTGGATGACTTCTTGGGGGGGGTCTCCCTCTTCTTTCCTCCCCCCACCCCGGCTCCTCTTCCTCCTCTGCTCAGGGTAGGGTGGGGGGGTCCGTCTGCGCCCTCCTCTCCCTGTGTCCCATTCACACGGGCAGAGCGGGCGCTAATCAGCGGGGCTGCGTCCGCACGGGAGATGTGACTTGAGATCGGGGAGGGGAGGGGTGGGAGCGAGAGCGAGAGAGTTACTTCCACTTCTACCATAATCCATCTAAAGCAGGTGCAGCTCATTTCCAACCCCACCGCGCCGGCAGGAGGGAAGAGGAAGGCGCCACGTTGGGGAAGAAGAGGTGATGGGGAGGGGAGGCTTTGGGAAGGAGAGGAAAGGAAACCCATCTCTTCTTTTTATGTCTGAGGGCTCCGGCGGGTTGGATCCTGCTGAATAGGGACAGCGTCGGAATAAACTTGAAGGGGTCAAGCTACGCGGTGGTTTCATTTCTCCTCCCGGCTGTTCCATTATGATTATTGTTTTATTAATAATAATTATTTCTCTTGAGGTGGCACCTAGACTGATATCTGCGCCACGCTGTGCTAAGCACTGCACAAACCTGCGTGGGAACAGGCAGCTCCTGTCTCCCAAAGTTTATCATCAAAATAGACAAAGGAAGAGAGAAAGGAAGGATTATCCTCATTTTACAGAGGGGGGGAAACTGAGGCACAAAGCGATGGCCCAATGTCCTACAAGGAGTCTGTGGCAGAGCCAGGAACTGAACCGAGATCTCCTAGATGCATACACATAGCAAAAGGCAGTCCCTGTCCCAAAGAGTTTATAATCTAAATGGGCAAGACAGACAAAGGCTGAGAGAAAGGATTATCATCCCCATTTTACAGACAGGGAAAGTAAGGTCCAGAGGCTCAGATCCATAAAGGTATTTAGGCTCCTAACTTCCATTGATTTCAATGGAAGCTAGAAACCTTCATACCCTTGGTGGATCTGGTCCTGTGATGCCTTCTCGGTGGGCCCTGAACTATAAATTACCTTATGAACCCCCTGCCTCAGCAAGAGAGAGATTTCCTGGTGCTAAACTGTGTGTCAGCTCCCTGACACTCCAGTCTGTTAGCCAGCCCAACAAAGTCCTCAGCACTCTGCCAGTCCTTTCCTTGACTTGCAGGGAATCCTTGATGTCCACGGTTCCCAACCCCCCTGGGAGAGCATTCCCCTATAGTATCCATCCCCTGACACTGGACACTCACAGCAGTTACCAGGTCTGCTGTCACACCAGTCTGCTGGCCCAGCGGTGGATGCGCACCTCCCTTTAATGCAACAGCACTGAGATGGATTTATAATAAAACAAGCTTTAAGAGAGTATAAAACCAGAAAATGGTCACAAATAAAACAAAAGTATAATCACGCTTTCTAGCAACTAAAACCAAACTCAACAGGTTACAAACCTGGTCTATGATAAGTTTCTTACCTAAACCAACCTTTTAGCATCAGCCACCCACATGTTCAGGGACACACAGAGGGTGGGCCTTTCTTTTCCCCCAGTGATGGATCACAAAGGGGTTCTCTCCCATTTTCTGACCCAGTAAACCTTTGAGAGGTGTTCTTTTAAAGCGTATCCCCAGATAAAGTTTTTCTCCCAAGCTGTTTGCGTTTCAGGAAGTTGATGGCCAGGCTGATAACTTGCTCTTCTGTTGACTTAAAATGCAAACGAATTGTCCTTTGTTCTGGTTTCACAATATTTGATCAACAACTGATTTCAAGGCAGACAGGTAAAGCAACGTGCCTTTGTCTAGGACAAACTTGTTTATCAACCCAACCTCCAAAGCATATTTGAGGAATACGTTTCCAGCAGACGTACCTACCGCTTTACACACCAGCCAGCCATATATCATGCAATGATATTAACGACCGGTGTGTCGCCAGCTTTCATTTGATACTTCACACGACACTCTATACCGATAAACACTGGGGCAGCACCGTGTTAGGTGTAGTGAGTTTGTCAGGCTTGACAAGAGTTGCTGTTACATGGCAGCGAACACTTTGTCAGTGGCCATTAAGGGCCAGAGAGATAAAGTGAGAACTGGTTACTCTATCAGACTATTGCTCCTTGTACCCAAATTCTCCCCTCTCCAAGCCTGCTCTTTATTAACCCTGCAACCAATCTATTTCCCCACCTCCCGCATTCATCGGCATTATCCCTGAATCTCCTTTATCCCCCACGCTGGGGAAAGGAAGGAGAGAAGAGAATCTCCGGGGAGAGGAACAAATATCTAGCCACCAGCTGATCCATAGCACAGAAAGCCAGTCTGAATGCCCCATTGGCTGTATTCGCAGTGCTGGGGCTCATGGGGTGGTGGGAGGCTCCGTGGAGCTGGTGAGAAATATTTCATCAAAACATTTTTTCAATAAAAAAAAATGCAATTTGCATCAAATCAAAATGTTTAGAAAAAGGTGTCAATTTCAACAACGTTTTGTTTTGAAACAAACAAAGCAAAGCATTTTGATAAGGTCCCTTTTCAGAACCCAGTGTGTCCATTTGTTCTGTTTGAAACAACTCTCTGACATGAAATTGATTGTGTTTTTTTGTAATAAGACAGACATCTGAAAACATTTTCAAAGGTCAAAACTGGAATGCACTGGTTTGGTCTCATCTAAAATGAAACCGTTCGATCGACCTGAAACAAATTTTGTCAGAATTTCATTTCAATTCATTCTTTTGCTGTTTTCAGTCTGGTTTGGAGTGGAACATTTTTCAGAATTGTGGATTTTCCTGCGAATCAGAAAATCCAGTTGCCACCCAGCTATAGGTGTCAGCTATGGCCCTCTTCTAAGTTCCTGGTAGGGCATTAGTTTTGTCCCAAACCTCTTTCATTACAAAGACCGGGAAATGGGCACCACCCCAGTTGTAAGAACTGTGAGGGACCATCAGCATCTGGTCTATGGCATGGGGGTGTTGCAGAGACAGAGTGAAACATAGGCTAGTGGCCTGCACCACAGGAGAGGGAGTCAGCCCTTTCTGAGATCCTTTAGACTCCCGAATCAGGGCCAGATTTAGCTTAACATCCATCATGGACCCACTTCTGAAAATCTGGCCCCAATTGTGGATGATGGTCCCTTTTGAAAATGTAGCACTGAGGGCCCAACTTGTGGAAGTGCTGGGCACCTGTGGCTCCAGATGAAGGCCGCCGGTAGGACCAGAATTACATTTTGGCACTAGACTTCTTTGGGTCAAAAAATAGCTTTTTATTCAAAACAGAAACTTTCCGCAAAAAAGTGTCGATATTATCCAAATTTCCCATTGTTTATACATTTTCCAAGCTCGGAAATAGGAATTGCCAGACTGGATCAGAACCAAGGTCCACCTAGCCCAGTCTTCTCTCTCCAACGTGGCCCGCTTCAGACAAAGGGGTAATCACGCTACAGTGGCAGATGTAAAATAACCTGCCTCCCCACACCCTCCCAGTTAGGGCTCACCCTGAGCTCTGTCAGACGTTGGTTTACACTGTTTTATGATGTATTTCAATCAAAAGCTTTAGTTTATCACAAACCATGTTTTCTTACTGAGAACCGGACTTTCGGTAAACAAAACATTTCCAAGGTCATTTCAATAAATAAAACCTGTAACAAATATTTTGAGACGGCTTAGAAACTGAAACGTTTCACTGAATCCTTTTCCCCAGCACCAACTCTGGGTAGTCAGTGGAAGAAATTAGGTGCTTACCCCCTTCATGTCTGCTCCCCAATGGGGCTAGAATACCTCCTTCCCTTCTGAATGTGCGCACTAATCAGTGTGTGCAAAGCACGTTGCCGATGAACAGCGCTAAGTGCTATGACTGAGGCTGGCTCTCTTTCTGAATACATGGCACCCGTGGTATGATGTGGTGGTAGCCGTGCTCTGGCCTCCCAAAGTGAATCCTCTGAGCCTCAACCTTTTGGTGCTCAAGGATCTGCTATCAAAGGATTTAAAACTTAACAATTTTTAAAAGTCCCATAAATAATTTAGGGGAAGATTTTAATTAACTAATTAAAAGAACCAGGGTAAAAAAATCAAGACTCTTCACACACTTGGGGTTTTAGGACGTCATGGGCAGCCCATTTCCAGGGCTAATTTTGGGACTGATCCTGCCTCAGGGTTGGTGCAAATCAGGCTTCAGCTACCATTGGCTTCAGCACCTTGTAAGAGGTGCTCAGCTGTAGGATGGGGCTGTTTGTCTATTACATGAGGGGAGCAAGTGGGAAAGAAACACTCCGCACACATGTCTTGAAGGATGCCACAAGAAAATAGGGGATGACAGCTGGGAGTGTGGGGGTGCAGCTTAGCCCCCCAAAGGGTGGAAACATAACCATCATTGTGTGCTCAGAGCATCAGCCTATTGTGGCACAAGCGAGGAGACAGAAGAATGAATCAGACTAGCTTATGTGCAGTTTCAATTGCCTGTGGGAGCCTTCTTCACTCTCTCTCTTAAATGGCATGCAGCGTTGTGCTGCCTTGTTAAACAGCTGCCATGTCCCAACCCAGAGGTGGCTGCACTTTAATGGTGGGCAAAGTGATTCCTGTAGATGGAATGCTTGTAAAGTGCCGTGGGATGAAAGATGCTGAATGCACAGGTATCTCCCGCCCTGTCTAGGGTGTACGTTACTCTTGGGCAGGGCACAGGCACGGCCCAGCCAGCGTTTAGCAAAAAAGCACCCAGGACAAAGTGTTCCCTGGCAGTGGAAACATTTGCTCGTGAAGCCCAGTGCTCCTCCCCTTTCCCCAGAGCGTGGGAAGGGTGAGTGAGACACTGTTTGGATGGAACACAATGGAGCAGAGTGCAGAAGGAGCTCTCTGCACCCTGTCATTTAACGGCCTTCCAGGCAGCGCTGGCCTTCCATAGGGATGGAGTCCAGGGTCCTTGTCATCACATTCAATTCTGCTTCCCCTTATATCCTCCTTTCCCCCCTACACTCTTCTCAGTCCTCTGTCCTCAGTGCCCCCTTCATGTCTTTCCCCCATCTTCACACCTTATTCCTGGGGCCCCCTCCACTTGGAGAAGTGTCTCAGTTCACACTGAGACACCCCCCATCACCCTTCTGCCTCAGCAGGGCCCAGGGTGTCGGCTCACCTCTGTTTTCCCCACTGGGGAGCTGTGAGTGGCTAGAGCACTGGAGTGGGACTCAGAAGAGCTGGGTTCTATTCCCAACTCTGCCATAGGCTTGCGGGCTGACCGTGGGCAAGTCATTGCGCTGCTCTGTGCCTCAGTTTATCCATCTGTAAAATGGGGATAAGGATACTGACCTCCTTTGTAAAGCACTTTGAGATCTGCAGACGAAACGTGCTATACAAGCACTAGGTATTATTAGCTCCAGGCTTCTGGGGACAGTTCGAGCACAGTTTGGTCTCTTCAAAGCCCTTGGCATCCTGTTATTTGATTGCCTCAATTTCTGTGTCCTATTGCAGGAGAAGTGATTTCTGTAGATACCTGGAGTGAAGCTGCCCCGAGCAGGTGGCAGGAAATTCCTAGCAGCATCCCCCGCGCACTTCCCCATGGGAACCATCTGCATCCCTGAGCTTGGGGAGCTTCTAGAAACATTATTTAGCAAATAATATTTGCTCAGTCATCAGGTTGACCTATAATTTAATGGCCTGATACTGCAAGGGACTGAATGCCCTCCCCTCCCTTTCAAATGAGGAGTAGAGGGCACTTTAGCCACTCGCAAGAGGCACTAAACTGCTTTCAGTGTTGGGCCCTAGTTTACCATTTGGGAGTGAGGAGGTTGTGCCATTCACATAATGGGCCAGATCCTCAAACCTTCTTGAATCCCCTTTGTGTGGGTCCAGCAGTGCAAAAGGGACTTAGTGCCTTAAGGCAGCAACTAAGGATTCTCCTAGAGTAAGAAGCAGCCAGCCCCAGTGCCTCTGCAAAGGGGCCATTCCAAGGTGGGCTTTGCAGGTGCAGAATGGGGCAGGGCTGAAATCTGATGTGCTCCAGCAATACTGGCTGGTGAAGCAGCCCCTTGGGAGCCATTATCTGCTTGTGCAAGTTAGAACAGCCCTTGGCTTCAGTGGGACCACTCCCACCTAGCGAGCACCAGAGCTAGTTGGGCAATGATTCCCCCCTGAAATAATCTGATGAACGGCAGACATATTTTCATGTTGTTGAAAACCCAAAAATTTGAGGGGAGGGGGGAGGGGATGTTGCAAAAGAGAGAGAAGAAAGTTTTCCAAAAATTTTTTGGGAAAACCCTGGAATCTTTCCCCGCCCCCCCAATATTTTCTGTTTTGTTGTAGAGTCATTTTGCCATCGAAGGAAACGTTGACAAGACCTTTAATCGGTTCCATGAGCATCCTGCCCACGAGTGAGTATAGGCTGGGTCAGACCCAAGATCTGCAAATATCTCTGGAACTTTCACAAAGTTCCTAGTAAATTCCATGCAGGCAAAAGGCACACGATACACTGCCCTGGGGACTGAAGGCCTCTAGCGATCCACAGAGCAGGGACAGCATGGGTAGTGGCAGTGCTAGCTTCCCCTACCTCAAACTTGATCTGGAGGGAACACTTCTAGGGGTTAGGGAACAGCTCATCATTCATATCCAGTCACTCCTTGACCTTTCTGCTGAGACTGCCAGTTAATGTCCATGGTTTTCAACAAGATGGACTGTGTCCAAACTCATTCCACTTGTCCAACAAGTTGGTAATAATCTTCAATCCTTGTTGAAGTTTGGATTCAGATCAGCAGCTTCCTGGAGAAGTATCTACTTATACGGCCATCCTTCATCACCCTTGCATCAAAAGCTCCATACCCCATTGACACCCCCCTGGCATCCCCATCTCAGCATCATAGTTCAAGCCTCACGTTGCAGCGTGCAGGTGAAAACAAGAATCATCTTCAGTCCCTTTCCTCGCTGAGCTTTTCTTTTCTGCAGGGGTAGAAACTGAATGCACGGGACGGTTCTCACGAGCCTGGGAGACGCCTCTGCTGCTTAGCAAATGCAGAGCCAACACCAGAGAAGAGAATCCCCCAGAGAGGCTGAGAATTTGGGTTTTCCTGGGAATCACCGCTACCAGTCACTACTCTGTGCTGCTGTGTGAAGGCACCATTGAGGTAGAACATTGCCAGGGGGTTGGTATAAGCCAGAGGGGCCATCTCATCAGCCAGGGCACCTAATAAAACTCCCAACACTGGCAGAATTTACATCCCTGCCTTTAGGCAGGGGTTTATTTCCTAACAATCCAACATAAATTAAACCAGGTCCTGCTGACTGATCCCTGACCCAGGATCTCCTACAGAAGCCTCCCTGTAGATCTCACTCTCAACTGAGTGGCGTATAGGCCTTTTATCTAAGGACCAGGTCACTTGCAGCCTCCGACTAGTCACAGGGGAGGCAGCTAATAAGTCACAGGTGAGGGCCAGTCCCAGTCCCCGTAAAGAGCCAAGAACCAGCCGCCACCCCCAATTGCAGTTGGTTTGTGCATGTTCCGAGTGCTAGTTTGTATAATTTGGGCTGAAATTCTGACCCACATCCCAATTTTCTCCTATCCTGAGATCTGTCTCAGCCTCACCACTGAGTGTTGTGTTGTTGTTTTAAGGAGGGGTGTAAGGTATTCCTAGAGATATGCACACCAGCACAGAATTCAAGATTTTTCACATTTTCATGAACTGGTGAAAGACCCAGCGTCTGAATAAAAGGTTATGGTTTTGTGAGTTATTTGACCAAATGTGGCCCTGTTTTCCTGTGACAATGAGCTGAATTTTTGATCCAAAATGAGCCCCATTTTTGAATGAAAATAACCCTCTTTGAGTGAAGATTCCCATCAAAATGCATGTTTACCCCCATTTCTCAACATATATTTAACCACTTTGGTGACATATCAAATAGTGTTCATTCCTTTAGAGGTGAGAGGCAGGAAGGAATCACAAGACAAGAAATGGGCCCAAAAATCCAGCTATGTTTAGCTATGCCAATGGGGGAAAATATTAATTAAAAGGTATTTGGATGAGCTAAAACTTTGCTTCTCTGCCTACACTGTAAGCTCTTTGGGACAGGGATCATATTTTTGTTCTGTGTTTGTACAGCGTCTAGCACATTGGGGTCCTGGCCCATGACTGGGGCTCCTAGGTGCTACATAATACTGCCATCACTTGTAGGACATTAAGGCTGGCCATAGTAACATCAAGAAGATTTCAGAGGTATGTCTACACTTCATTTGGAGGTACAGCTACAATAGCAGTCAAGACGTGGAGATACGGGCTTCAGTGTAGGTTGTACATGCCTGCCCAGAAGGATGTCAAACTGGGAGGGTGTATTAAGTGGAGTCCCACAGCCATCAGTCCTGGGTTCGGTACTACTCAGTATTTTCATAAATGACTTGGATAATGGTGTGGAGAGCATGCTTATAAAATTTGCAGATGACAGCAAGTTGGAAGGGGTTGCCAGCAGTTTGGAGGATAGGATTAGAATTCAAACCTACCTTAATTAGAGAATTGGTCTGAATTCAACAAGATGAAATTCAATAAAGACAAGTGCCAAGTGCTTCATTTACGAAGAAAAATCAAATGCACAACTACACAATGCAAAATAACTGGCTGGGGGGTCGTACTGCTGAAAAGGATCTGGGGGGGTATAGTAGATTACAGATTGAATATGAGTCAACAACATGATGCAGTTGCGAAAAAGGCTAATATCATTCTGGGGTGTATTAACGGGAGGTTTGTATGTAAGATACGGGAGGTAACTGTCCCACTCTACTCGGCACTGGTGAGGCTGGAGTACTGCGCCCTGTTCTAGCTGCCACACTTTAGGAAAGATGTGGATAAACTGGAGAGAGTCCAGAGGCGAGCAACAGAAATGATGAAAGGTTCGGAAAACCTGAACAATGAGGAAAGGTTAAAAAAACATCTTGAGAAAAGAAGACTGGGGGTGGGATCTGATAGCTGTCTTCAAATACATAAAGGGCTGTTACAAAGAGGACAGTGATCAATTGTTCTCCTTGTTCACTGAAGGTAGGACAAGAAGTAAGGGGCTTAATCCGCAGCAAGAGAGATTTAGGTTAAATATTAGATATTACATCTATAATGACAGTTAAGCTCTAGAAGAGGCTTCCAAGGGAGATTGTGGAATCTCTATCACTGAAGGGTTTTAGTAACAGGTTGGACAAACACCTCTCAGGCATGGTCTAGGTTTATGTGGTCGTGCCTCAGCACAGGGCGCTGGATCTGGTGACTTCTTGAGGTCCCTTCCAACTCAACATTTCCATGATTCTAAAAGTATCTATGTGACCTACGAGCCCCTTTATGCCAACTGGCAAAGGGCATACTGTTGTCAAAATACTTAGCCCCACAGCGTCTTGTAAGGTAGCGTATAAAAACTGATGACATGCTGGTCATGAATAGCATTACATGATGCATGCATGGGTTGTGTATAAAGAGTTGTGTGTGTGCGCAGGAACTATCTTCTTAAAATACGCTGGGGAGGCAGTGAATAAATAAGCCCGCCCTAGACAAAGGAATGTGGAGTTACCAGTCTGCCTGGCACGATTACAGGCAAAGGACAAGGAAAGTACATTTACATATAAGGTAAACAAAGTGATTAAGCCAATTAGAAAAAGCAATTTGCCCTGAGGATGAAGAAGGGGCTTGGTGCCTGTATGCTGAAAACAAGGAGCAGGGGAGCGGAACTTTGTCTGGCTTTACTTTTCAAAGAATACATATCAAAAGTTTTCTGGACTCTAAAAGGGAAGGAAGAGAACCCCTTTGTTATCCATCACTTAGCGAACAAAGAGAACAGCACCCTCTGATTCTGTGAAAAGTGGGTCCTCCTACCTGACGGGCTGGAGATGCTGATGGCTTCATTTAAGTAAGAAACTGTTTTTGGCAAAGATCTAGCTTGCTAGAACTAAGTTTTAGACACTAGAAACTGGGTTATTTTTGTAAACAGACCGGACTCTTTTTCTCTTGCTTAGGACCACTTAAATCTATGTTCTTTATTAAGAAACTTATTCTAGGCCCTGGTTTACACTGGGGTGATCGGTCTAAGCTACGCAACTTCAGCTACGTGAATAACGTAGCTGAAGTCAACGTACTTAGATCGACTTACTGTGGTGCCTTCCCCACGGTGAGTCGACTGCTGCTGCTCCCCCGTCAACTCTGCCTGTGCTTCTCGCGGCGGTGGAGTACAGGAGTCGACGGGAGAGCGGTCAGGGATCAATTTATCGTGTCTAGACTAGACACGATAAATCGACCGCCGCTGGATCGATCGCTGCCCGCCGATCTGGCGGGCAGTGTAGACATACCCTACTGCAAACCATCTCAGTGCAGTTCTACTGAAGGAAGGCGTGCACCCCCAGTTGAACCAACAGGCTGGTGTTTATTTTGTCTCTTTGGAGACGGTGGACTTGGTTAATTTCTGTGAATGTCCAGTGAGAGGGACAGGACGTTACAGAAAGACACGCCTGGGGAACTCGGGAACTGGGGTTCCCTGAATGTTACCTGCAAGGCAAGATTTAGACTGGCGGAGTCTCGAGGAGTCTGCTGGCAGAGGTAACATAGTGACTTATGCTACTGTTGGATCAGGCCTCTTGTCACAGACTTTTGGTAAGACTTTGGGGCAATTCACCCCACCCTTCTATGCCTTGCTTCGCTTATCTATGGAACAAAGATAACGCTGATACCTTAATGTACCACCCCGTGGTGTTGTGAGGCTTCATTCACTGATCGCTGTAAAGCGCTTTGAGATCCTCAGTTGGGAGGGCAAAGAGTTAGTTTCGTTTCAGCGGCAGGAGAATGCGGCTTATCCCAAAGGCAGGCACCATCTTTTAATTTTCCAGAAAAGTGGCTTGTAATTTTCCAGAAAAGGGCAGTTTGAGCCCTTTCCAGAGAGACAAGCTTCTTCTGTTGCCTGATGTCAGGGCTGGGTCATGGGCAGCCATCCCTAGTGGCCAGATCCAGAGTCCACAGTCAGGCGTCAAGAGCCAGCTGGGTCAGAATACCAGGAGATCAGAAGATCACGAGTCAGGGATCAGAACCACGAGTCAGGCCGGCTCAGGATAGTCGGAGGTCAGAGGCAGGAGACAAATTGGAGACCAGAACCACAAGTCAGAGGTCAAGAGCTAAGCCAGGTCGGGATGCCGGGAAGTCAAGCTGGGGAAGCAGGAGGCACATGGTATGCAGTCCAGAGCAGAGTGGATCACAGTTGTTCAGACAGCTTCCTGTTCCTGTTGCTAGCTTAAGAAGGGTCAGTGGGCCAATAGGTGGCAGGCATCCACCATGGGGCATCGGGGCGGAGCCTCAAACGGGGGCTGGGCTTCCTGGGTTGCCAAATGGAGGGTTGAAGCATGGCTGCTCCTGTGGGCCTGAGTTTGAGGCCTGTGGGTCATAACACCTGAGCCTCTTTCAGGCAACACTACTGGGGCTGTTCAAACTTTTTCCATGAAATTTTCAGTGGAAAATTCTGTTTTCAACTAAACTTGAAAATGTTAATTTTTCATCAAAAAATGGAAAATTCAAACCCCGAAAGTTTTCAGACCCTTCGCTCTTCAAGCCCGTTTTAATCTAGCGCCAAATCCCAAACCCACTGAAGTTAATGGAAAAATTGCCATGATCTTCTCGGGGCTTTAGATCAGGCCCCTAGGGCTGGCTCCTGGAAGGTTTATCTACTCCCAGACAATAAGGCAGAGCATCAAAGTGGGGAAGTATGCGCAGTTAGCGGGATGTTTCAGAGAGGACAGATTGCATCCTGAATTCACAGTCTCCAACACTCTGCCTGTTAGTGGCTCATATGTGTGTTGTCATCATAAAGGTAACTGTGACCCTAACAGCCCCTCAGTGCCCACTGGCAAAGGGTTCACTGCCATGTAAGAGCAACTCCTATCAAGCCTGACAAACTCGCTACACCTAACACAGTGCTGTCAGGGTATTTGTCTGTGAAGAATTTCATGTAAGATATCCAATGAAAACACGTCATCTTGGTCATCATAGGAGTTGCATGACGTGTGTACGGCTGTTAATGAAAAAAATATCAATGTACCCTAAACATTTGTTTGAAATCATGCCACCAAGCCTGGCTGATAAACAAGTCTTCCCCAGACAAAGGAAAGTGGATTTACCTGTCTGCCAAGATACCTGTCGTGAATCAAGTACAGTATTGTGAAACCAGCACAAAGGCTTCTGTATTTGCATTTGAAGTCAACAGAAGAGCAAGTTATCTGGAGGGTGAGAAGAACAGCTTGGTGTCTTTTCCCTGGAGCACAAACAGCAGGGAAGGAGAACTTTCTCTGGGGATATAGTCAAAAGAACACCTCTCAAAGGGTTATGGGACTATAAGAGGAAAGAGAGAGAACCTGTTTGTTATCCGTCACTGAGATAACAAAGAGATCTGTGCTCTTTGCACTCTATGAATGGTGGATCCCCAGCCAGGGTGCGTGGGTGACGCTGAAAGGTTGCTTTAGGTGAGAAACTTATCCTAGACAAGGATTGTAACCTGTTGGGTCAAGTTTTAATCACTGGAAAGCATGTGACACTTTTATTTGTAACCATTTTCTGTTTCTATTAGCTCTGCTTAGTATCATTTAAAGCTCTGGTCTTTATTAATGAATTGATGCTTGTTTAATTATAATCCATCTCAGTGCTGTTACAATCAAGTGAGGTGGGCACCCACAGCTGAGCCAGCAGACTGGTGTGTGTATTCTGTCTCTTTGGAGCCAGTGGATTTGGTAATTTCGGAGAGTGTCCAGTGATAGGGGCTGGATACTGCAGGTGAATGCTCTTCCGGGGGGGTTGGGAACTGGGGGCTCCCAGTGTAACCTGCAAGGCAAAGTTAGGACTGGCCGTGTCTTAAGGAATCTGTGAGGCTGGCTAACAAACTGGAGTGGCAAGGAGTTGTCACTGAATTTAGCACCAGCAGATCCCTTTTATGCTGAGGCAGATGGGAAACAAGGTTCTGAAGGCCCCGAGAAAGCGTCACAGCAAAACACTGGCCACATGTGTCTCTGGCCCTTTAATGGTTGATGTACAGAAGAGCCACTACTACTCCAGCTAGTGGACTCCGTTGTTTTGCTCAAGTGCAGGAGGACTGTACTCTGGCTGGAGCAGTTCCCACTGATGACCCAGCATGTGCACAGTCTGACAGGGCAGCGGACTGTGACACCAAAGAATGGGGTGCGATCTCGTGGCCCAGCTGTAGGGATGGACGGATTTCACCGGTTTTGTGACTCGAATATGATGTGGAAAGCAGATGAGCTAGAGCTGGTCCAACTTTTTCATTCAAAACTTTTTCTTCTTATTATGCAAAATGGCCCTTTTTCAAAATAAAACTTTTCAGAGAAAATTTTCAGTAAAAAGGTAAATTTCTGATTATTTGACAAAAAGATAAAATCCACCACCCCCCACCCAAATTTTCAGTTTCATGTCTTTCTCCCCTTTCCCCGTTCTTTCCCTTTTTTCAGTGGCAAAATGGAAAAAAAAACACCCAGAAAATTAACAAACTTTTCTGTTTTGGTTTTGAAAAACAAAGTATTCTTTTTATTCTTTTTGGGAGACAGAGTTTATAGAAAAATCTGAAAACGTCAATTTTTTAAATAAAAATGTCAAGTAAATGACATTTCCTTTTTTCCACCAAAGACACTCCCCGTTTTTTGAGCCGCTCTAATATCAGCTTCAGAAATTGCCACAGAGCCAAGTCCCATGTGTCCTCGACCCGAGAGGGTGACTTCGCACAACAGCTGCATTGTGCCTTTTGACATTTCCTGCTCGTCCTTTGGTTCTCATCAACATCCTGGCCATGAGGGGGGTTAATTGTGGAGCTGGGCCAAAACCCAGAACCTTTTATCCCGATTCCTTGCCCCCAACTTTTGTGGTTTGGATCAAATGGGACCTGGATTCAAGCCACCTGTACTTCACTTTTGCAGAACCCAAACCCAGCCTACTTATCTTCCACTCCTGCTTTGCTGTGTCTTCAGGAGACACGCTCATCTCCTATCTAGGAGACTTGGCTCCTTTGAGCTTTGGCTGGAAAAGGAGCTCTGTCTTCACCCGAATCATCATGGATTCACAGGAGGATTAAAGAACTGGACGAATCTCCATGGTCCCAGTGGAGGCAAGGGGAAGATCAGTGGAGCCCAGGAGAAGTGTGGGGCCTATGGACTCATTGGATCTTGGGAGATGCATGGGGAGGTACAGAATCACGGGACCAAGGAGAAGCGAAGGGTGGTTTGAAGCCAGGGGCTTCTCAGATTTCCTGGGCCTCTGAGAGAGCAAAGGTGGGTGGTGTCTTTGCCAGGTGTGGCCACGTCCCTTGCTCACACATCCCCCAAGTGTGTGGCTGCCTCTGCGAGCCCTGTGTAATCCGTGTGAAATCCTTGCGTTTGCCTGGGATCTGCCAGCTGGGTTTGTGGCCAGTGCTTGGACACTGAGCTCATGTTGCGTAAGGCAGTGAAATGATGCGATACATTTACTGTAAGTGATGAGAGGGCTCCTGGCTGCACATTTAAAGCAACAGACTCCTATTTGCAGTGGGTTAAAAGTTGATCTTTCCCTCCCACCCCACCGTTACCCCATCCGTCTTGCCTGCCTTCCGCTGGCGTTAGTCAACAAAAGTTTCCATCACATTTTCCCAAGCTAGCATCCTCAAGTGATGTGGTTCCCCTTACAAGCCCTGAACCTAGGAGAGTGGGGGGCAGGGACCATCCAGTGTATCCAGCACTGAAAGCAGTGGTTCATCTGCCCTCCCTGGAATATGGGATAAAGGGATTCATGAGACTGCAAGCCGGCACACGAATTGGAATGCAGGTCTGACACCGACTCCCTCTGTGAACTTGGGCAAATCCCTTCACCGCTCCTTGCCTCACTTTCCCCGTCTGTAAAATGGGGCTGTCAATACTGACCTGCCTTGGGGGAAGGGAGAGTGGCTGGGAGGTTTAATTAATCCATGCCTGCAAAAGGCTTTTAAGTGCTACATATTAGTGGGGGAGTGGCAACAGGTATCAAGGCAATTGGTTTACAACCAAGTTTATACTGAGGAGGGCAGATGGAAACATTCCTAAAATGATCATCCCTTTAATAATAAACCCTCTCTGATTTTGCTCCTTCTGCCCTATAACTCCAATGACAGCCATTTCTCCCACACCCCCAAAGGCCACTAGCCCTGGGCTCTCATGGACTGGAACGTTACCCTCCAAACCTCCCTGCTTCACCTGAGAATCCTCATCCCTGGATCGGGGCTTAAATCAGCTGGGGGTGGGGGGGAAGAAGGGGAGTTTTCGTCCCTGACCGAAAGAAGAAAAGCTGGTGGGTTTACGGAGGCTGTGTCTGAACACGGGAGAACGATGTAATTCCAGAACTATGTACAGCTGACCAGTGCTTAATGCTGATGCTGTGCCAGATGGAAAGGGACCAAGGGCTGTGGTACCACCTGCCTAGAGTTGGTTATGCTTTACCTCTCGCTCATTTGGACACAGTGAGCCAGGACTGGGTTCCCCCCACCCCTTTTCATTTGTCTGCTTTTCAAATAACGTTACTCATCCATATCCTGTACACACCACTCAATGTTTGTCTGCATGGTTTCCTTAGGGAGCGATCCTTTCACACAGGGAGTGGTACCTCACTCGGTGAGTGGCCTCCCCTTTTAAAAGCAGTGGGATTACTCACAGGGCAGCACACTAGTCAGAGCGAGTAAAAGGAGCCGATTCCAGCCCTTTGGCTGGGAATTTTAATCTCTCTCCCTTTGATTTTCTCTTTCTTTCTCTCTCTAACTCTTCTTCATTCTGTCTCCTTCCTGCTCTCTGAGTCTGATCCTCCTCTCGTTTACACTCATGTCTCTGCAGTGGGACAAATCTCGGTTGGGTGTAAACTGGCATTGCTCCCCTGACTTCAGGTACATCAGCTGAGGATCTGGCCCACTGATATCAAATGGAACTGTGCCACCTTACACCCGCTGGGAATTAAGCCCATTGACTTTGAAGGAGCCCCTGCTGATTTCCACCACTCAGAGAAGAGAATCAGGCCCTTTATTTCCCTGCCTCACTCTCTTCTTAGGCCACTCTCTGCCCATTGTTCTCCTGACTTCCTGCTGCTGCTGGCCCAGCTCCTCATGCCAGCGCTTTCTTCTTCACCTCATGTTCACCTATTTTCCCTTGCTCTCAGTTCAACTTTCTCCCCATCCCCTGCTGCTTTGGCACGGTGTTGCCCCAGACATCGAGGGCGGATTCCTCAGTTGGTGTAAACTGACCGCTCTCTAGCTCTGCCAGTAAGCTACACCAGTGGAGCAGCTGGCCCCTGCATACTCCCTTTACGCCACCTAAACGGGAGCCCCGTTTCCCTCCAATACAGGCCAGTCGCCCGTCCCACTTTCTGTCTGCTACTGTCTGTCTGATGTCTGCTTTGCTCAGAAGAAGACCAGGGTACAGTGTGTAAAACCTCAGTGATCACTAGGCATAATGGTGAGACAGAAAAAAAAAATCTTTGCTTCACCCCGGGGGTCTTGGTTGGACTCCCTGAAGGTCACCTGACAAGGTCTGATGTATGAATTACCATGTTTGTAATGCTGGGGCACAATCCTCTGTTTTAAGTGCGTGCTTGGGAGGACTCCGACAGAAAAGCATTTGGGACTCAGTCCTTTCCTTTCTCCATGCAAAACTGCAGCAGATCAATGAATATTTTAACAAAGAAATTTTTCATTAAAAGAGTTGATTGCTTAATGAACTGTCCCTGTGAGCCATCAAAATGCAATGGTTTTTTTTTTTCCCCTCCCTTTAACGAAGGCAAAGATTCATATCACGAAGAACTGGCTTATCAAATTACCGTAATAGCCTGTGTAGAACATGCATTTTTCCAGAGCAGCTCCTGCCGGTTGGTGCTGTGTGAATTTGGGAAGGGGGCATTGGTGATGTCTGGTAGTTATTCTCTTCCCCTCACTCCCCACTCTGTCCCCATACCTGGTATATAACTACTCCAGTTTTAGACTGGCCATATCATCAGCAGAGACTGTCTAATATATATTTATTTGTACAGTATCTAGCAAAATGGGGCCCAATTGGGGCCTCTGGGCACTACCATACATACTACAAATAATGAACAATAGTGAGTGGGGTAGTGTGAGGCAGTTCTGGGAAAATTTCAGTGGCCAATATCTGAAGAAAAAGAAAAGTGTGGGTGTTTTATTTCTCTCCCAAGAGCAGCATGATAAAGGACAGTGGCTAGTTAATAATCCCATCTTTTAAAAACCAGTCCTGTTCTGACACCGCCTTTTTACTGTTATTGCAAGACCACTGAGATCAGTGGAATTACTCCTGATTTACAGTGGTGCAAGTCAGATCAGAATTGGACTGGAAAGCTCCTTTACCTGCATCACCAGTAACACCTTACATTATTAAAACAGAAAGGAATTTAAAAAAATCAAATGGACTCTTCCCTATTGACTTTGTTTGATTTTTGTTTTGTTTTTTGCCATGAGGGAAATAGATTAGTCAGTTTCATTTTGTTTCTTGTCAGTTTCACCGTTGGATTTTCACTGCACTAGCAAGATGATGCAGTAATGTTGGGGGTAGGAAATGTATTTATTTTTAAAAAAATATTTCCATTGGAATTTTCATTAAAAGTTTATTAGTGGACATATTTCTGTTGGTTTTAGGTTTTAGAACAGCTACATTTAGAACCAAATTTGACCTGACAAGGTTACTTTAAAGGGCAGCAAGTAATGTACAGTTCGGTGGCATAAGAAACTAGAAGATATTTTATGGGATCCCTGTTCAGAGTCCTGATTGGTAGAAAACACAGTCATTAACGACCAGGAAATGAACAATAACCTGACAAGAAACGACCAATTTTCCATCAATTAGAGCGCAGCCTCTTTTTGTCTTTTTGTAAAATTAAGTTTTGCTGATTGGCGATTACTTTTGTCTGACGACAGTTCATTAAAGTTTACAGGGAGAGAATGTTAACAGGGTAACTAAAGAGAAAAGGGGAAAAAAGTCAGCAATGCTGAGAGAAAATGGTGTTATAACACACACAGCCGTCTGGCTGGGTGAGATGCATGGGGGCCAGATTCTGATCTGTGATGCCAAGGTGTAAATCCTGAGTTACTCCAGAGTTACTGAAATCAGAATCTGTCCCTGTGGAGTGAAGAGGTGGGGAAGGATTTGCTTGGGAGTACATAGTTCACAAAACTTCTTATAACATAGACAGACAAGGCGGGTGGGGGAATGTCTTTTATTGGACCAACTTCTGTTGGTGAAAGAGATGAGCTTTCAAGCTACACAGAGGTCTTCTTCAGGTCTGGGTTCTATGTAGCTCGAAAATTTGTTTCTCTCACCAAACAGAAGTCGGTCCAATAAAATATATTACCTCACCCAACTTGCCTCTCTAATATCCTGGGACCACCACGGCTATAACAACACTGCATATAACACCGGCAGTTTTTTAAAAATAGCATTGCCATTTAGGACACTCAGTTCTTATACAGGCCACACTGCACAGGAAGGCCAAAGTCTTTGTTCTCATTTTTGAGATGGGGAAACTGAGGCAGAGAGGGCCAAATTTTCAACGGTAATTAATTGGCTAAGGATGCAGATATGGGTGACATTATGTCAAAGCACATTCTTGTCAGAAACATCACAGGTTTTTGTGGCCCCTGAAAGTTATTTTGGGACCTGCTCATGTCCCCCAAGTTAGAGCAGCAGGACATGAGATTGCCCTGAAAAAACAGAGACAATCCCCCCCAAAATGGAGACAATTCCAAAACAAACATTGTGACAGGAAGCAATCATAAGTTATAGGGGTGACACAAAACTGTTTTGTTCCATAACTGGAGTTAATCTACTTACCGTACAACAGGGATGGGGCCTGATTCTTTTCTCCCTCTGATTTTACGCTGCTGTAACTCCATCGGCTTCCATGGCATTACTCCAGATTTACACCAGTGTGAGGTCAGAATCAAGTCCATACACTGTATTGACAATTTATCTATGCAGTTCTTATAGGCATAGTGTCAATATAAATGTGTTACACAGTACAAAACACACCCCATCCCAACGGCACCCGTGGCAGCAGAGCTGGTAAGAAAAGAGATTTCCATCCCCCCAGATTTTGACATTTTTTTCATCCCAAATTGGGACAAAAAGGCAAAATTCCAAATTTTGTTTTGTAAAACAAAATTAGAAAGACAAACAAAAACCAAACAAACAAAAACTATGTCAGGTCCATTGAAGGGTTTTGCTTCGATACATTCAAAACATTTCATTTCTGCTTCAATGCTTTTTAATATAAAATGAAGTAAAATTTCAAAATAAAGAGATTTCAAAGAGAAAAATGAAAACTTTTCATTCTGTGTCAAAATGGGACATTTTTGAAACTTTTCCCCTCCATCTTTTTTTGTCAAAATCAATATGATTTCACACATAAAAAAATTGATTTGATCAAAATGGCATTTCCCAGTGGACATCTGTTTTGGCAAAAATGTTCTGTACTTGACAGTTTTTTAGGCTCCCATGCAGCAAAGCCCTTATGCATATGCTTAAATCTGTCCCAGTTTAGCAAGCACGTAAACATATGTCTAAATCCGACTGTCCTCAATGCAGCCTACTTGCTTAAAGTTAAGTATGTGCTTAAGTGCATAAGTAGGGATGGACTGCTGGAGCTTAAGCCCATTGCTGGCTCAAGCAAACTGAAGGCCAGGCTGGGAAGCAAAGACATATCTCCCGAGCAGCAGCGCAGAGTAAAACAGCTCCGCTACTGAGCCCTCCCTTTTTGTGTCAAATTTGACATAAATCAGTTAGACCAAGTCTCTATTAAAGAGTGTGGGAGAGCACGTACAAGTATTAACGTTTGGGATTCTTAATTATTTGTTGCAATAAAAGGGAAAACCGGAAAATTTTGGAAAAAAATAGAGGTTAATAGGAAATCGTTCCAGCAGAGTGGATCAGAACTCTGATTTTTCTGATTCACCCTGGGATTAATCAAATTTCCCTGATTCTTCTCTTCTCTTCCAAACCAAGGGCAAAACTGAGTTTCCCTGCCTGATTCTCCCCATCTTTGCACCGTTTACACTTGTGCAGAGGATAAAATGCTGCCGCATTAGAAGGGTAAGGCTTCACATCCATGTTGTCCGGGACTGAATGATGACGGAAAAGGGGGAAAACCAGGCCCTTTGTCTCCACTCAGCAAAATGAGAAGAGCAGCAGGGCAGAAATCACCGATGCTGCGCCTTTTCACACATGGATACGAAATGCACAACAAACACTTCAGGGCTCTCTCCTCCCTACAAGTGGCCCTTTCAATAACCCTTTTGGGATTTTTAAAACATGATTTTTAGATCTTCTTTTCAAAACACCAAAGATGCTGAATCCAACCTACCTTTGGTGTTGTTTTGGGGGTGGGTTTTTTTTTTAAAACTGTTTTTCTTCCCTATTTTCAAACTTAGCGCTCCTCTACCCTCAACTGATTTCAGAAGCAATGAGCGGCGTAACATCATACACGAGCAACCACTTGAGAGGAAAACCTGCAGTGATCAGGCCTAATATGATTAATATGATAGGTATGTACTGTAGAAAGGCCCCGATTCTGCAAAGCACATGCTTTAAATGCCATGTCAATGGGACTTAAACGTGTGCTTAAAGTTAAGCAGATGCATGCAATGCAAGGCCAAATTTTCTACCCTGGCTTCTCACTTGGGGGTGGGGGGTGGTGCTGGTCATATTGGGTCCCTGACGCTCCATTACACTAAGTGTGCTGTACATAGCATGATTAGAATAAAGGAGCCTTAATGCAAATATAATTACAGTTTACCACCAGATCTGTGTGATCATGGCCTGGCTCACTGCGTACGAAGGAGTTATATTAGACTGGAAAATTAGATCTGGTTTAAACATAATTTTTACCAGGGGTAATGTTAGTCCTTTTCTCCAGACCCACTGGAAAATACACCAGTTCCGGCACTGGTGAACTTCCCAGTTTGTTCAAGATTAATTTTTTAAGACCATCCCAGAGCAGGAATGGTGGGCCAATGCACTAACAGATTTACTTTCACACCTTTTTTGCAGCTCTAGTTGTAATTTAGTGTTGGGATATTTCCACCAAAAGTCACTCAACCAGAATTTTCCCATAGGAAAAAAAAAAAACCATACAAAATGTTTCCCATATTTTCATGGGCTTTGCTCAAAACTGACCTAATTTCAAACAAAAGGTGGCCCATTTTTGCTGGAAATGTTGCCCTTATTTGACTTGAAAAAATTAGGCCAATTTTCGTTCAGATAGGTCTGTTTACAAACACATTTCATAAACGACCAAATGTCATTCAAATTATTGCTCATTTTAAATGGCAACGTGGCCCTTCTTGACTTGAGAAACGGGTAATTGTCACTAAAAGTGGCCTGCTTTCACTAATTTCGTGGTACACTTTCCCCACCAAATTCAGGCCATTTTCAATGTTTCAACGAGATGCTGAAATGTTCACACTTATTTGCTTATGATAATAGGCCTGTCTCTGTTACTGGGCAACCCGGAGGCTGGGAGACTGACTGCCCCTAGGTACAGTGTAGAAAAGCCTGGAAGAAGAGATGTCTCTGCCGGGAGTCTCTGACTTAGCACTTCTCTCCTCAGCACTATTCACGCTGAATTGTGCAGCTCTCGTCTTAGCTGAAGCTGCTTTTTGCAAGAGTGTTTACTGGCCCTGTGTTGTAAGTGGCATGTAGGTGTGTTATGGGCTCCTGTTCTCGGGCTTACTTGGACGAGCTACCTACTGGGGAGTAAAGACACAGAACTTGGTCCCACTGAAGTCAGTTGGAGAGGAGCCATTTTTGGTATTTACCATGGGAGAGAGATGGGTGTAAAACAGGAAAGCAGCTAGGGGTGGAGGGATGAAACACCACAATATTCTGACCGAATTAAGGGCCTGATCCAAAGCCTATTGTAGGCAGTGGAAAAATTCTCACTGGTTGCAGTGGGCTTTGGGTGAGGCCCTTCGAGGTTGACCAATAAAGACAATGCTAAATCTCTCATGAGCCCATAGGATCTGATCCAGCACCCCTGAAACTCAGTGGAGATTTTCGGTTCACTCCAATGGGAGTTGGACCAGACTCACAGCCAGTGAGCATGGTCTAGTGGTTAAAGTACAGTCATGAGAAGCAGGTCACTTGCTCTGAATCTCTGGGGTCGCACAGCGTTTAAAGAGTGGAAATTGATCCTGGTTCACTTTCCCTAGGTCACAGGACAGGGAGGGTGGTAAAGCTTAATTTGTTAAGGTGTTTAAAGTGCTTTGAGATCCTGGGATGGGATCCTGCTGTAAGGAAAGGGGGGTGAGCAGGTGCCTCCCCCCATCTCTAATTTCTATAATAATGAGAGATCAGTTTAAAAGAGACAGATTAAAGTGAGTGAGACAGCTCCAAAAAAGATACAATAAAATAAAGTATCTGGCTCTCCATCATCTCCCGGCTTGGAACACATTTGTGCCACCAGTTCCTAAATGTGTGAATTATGTAGCCATTTCACGGGACACTTAGGAGTCAATTTGCAATGTGGTGCAGGGGGGAAATTGGGCACATAATTCCCCTGAACAATAACAGGGAGTTGCGTGGTTAATTTAACACCAAGTCTGCAGTTAGTTAGCGCTCAGTCGGAGGAGAATGCCGTAGGCACATTGCAAAGGTCTGCATGGCACAGTTTACACTGCACCCATCCTGCTTGGGACAGTGATAGCATCAATCCTGCTTGTACCAGAGATAGCTACAAGCAAACGGGATGGAGGGATGGGGGAAAATGAGTGAAAAAGAGGAACAATGGACAGCGGTAGCAATGAGTGGGAGGAAACCAACTGGAGATTTGTCTCCGTGGACCCTGTTTACTGTCCAAGACAGTGGCTAGGCGAGGTGACACACACACAAACACGCACGCACACACGCACTCCTCACACCATTGGAATCCGGCAGCTGCATGCACAGTGGCAGCAGGCTGTTCTCATTACAGCCCAATGAGGCTGTTTACTCACCCAGCTGGAGATGGTTAGAGAGTGATAAATAATGAAAGAGAAAACATGATTTTCCCCTCTGTGGTTTCTATTTGTGTAACCATATGTCACAGCTCAATACGTCGGCATTTTTTCTAATGCTTTTTTTTTTCCTTCAGGAAAGAGTTGATTTTTTCCATACACTGGCTATTTTTCTGGTCCCATGACAAAAGTTTTTGGGTTTGGATTCCTCAAACCCTATTGCTCTTGGGGGAGGGAGGAGAGAGGAGTTCCTTGAGGCAATATGGCTCTTTGGAAAAGAAATCCAGTTGAAAACTGGGCACCCAGATATGATGATGAGCACCTCAGATATAGAGGGCCTGATCCTCTACCAGCTTGCACCAATTTTACATTCAGTTGACTTCAGTGGTATAACTCTTGATTTACATCAGCATGAGAGAAGAAACAAGCCTAAATAGATGAGAGTAGATAATAAACACCTCTTCTATAGCATTTCTCATCCAAGGATCTCAAAGTGCTGCACAAAGGCAGGTCAGTATCACTACCCCCATTCTACAGGTAGGGAAACTGAGGCACAATGGTCAAATGACTTAATCGAGGGGAGTCACTGAGTCAGCGGCAGAGGTGAGCAGGTTTGCTAACTCCAAGTCCCAGGACCTGTCCCCTGGCTACTGCACTGTTGCTCATTAGAGGATACTGGGAGGACCAAAGAACTCCTAGAACATCCAGATCGCTCTCAGACTCCCAGAGTGGGAGGGTGGGGGGAAAAAAATCTTCATTCTAGCACTAAAACAAGGAGCAGTGATGGTGTCAACAGAGGAAGAGAAAGAGCAGCAGGGGTGGTGAGGAGAGGTAGTCGTGGTGGTGGAGAGGGAAGAAAATCTCACGTGTATATAACTCCTTTCACTCTGAACTATCCCAGGGCACTTTACAGATTTTGGGTCCAGTCATGCTCCTGCTCTTCAGTGGAGCTACTTTTATCATTCTGTGTGTGTGACTGCTGTGAATGGACCACCTTAGTCTCTCTGTCGCTCTAATAGAATTGTCCCTCTAGATTTGCCCATGCACCATCCCTTAGCAATCAGTGTTTTCTCTTCTGTGATGCTCTTTGAGTGCAGGGCCCACATTCTATGGTAGAGAAGCCCTGCTCTGCCCTTCTGCTGGTTTTCCCCTAGTGGTACTCAGCAAATGTTTTCCTTCATCACACCCCTTTCCCACACATAGTTCTGGGAAAGCAACTATCTGGTGACATCAGATATGTCTACAGATGAAGTAACCATTGTTTACAGGTGGTTTGCACCCTAGGTAGCATCACGTGACATGTGCCAGTGAGCTTGAATCAGCTGTTCCAGCCCCATGCATCTCGGCTTGTTGCTTTGGAGCCCAATCCCATTGCTGAGTAAATAGTCAGTGAATTGTAACATCGTTTTAGGGCCAATTTAGATACCAGGCACTCCAATACCATGGTGATAGATTCCTGGATTGAACTGGATTGAATGGGAAAAAACTGATCTCTAAAGTAATTTAATGGACTTCAGTAGAATTACACCAGGGCCAAACGTGGGAAATTGTCCTGAAATAGCTTTAAGTGTCGTGTCTCCATCACACATGCCTCTTGAAACCAGACTCCCCGACCCATCGCACAGTCCACCTTACACTGAGGTCTAGGTCTTGTTACTTAGCATTTAATCATACCTTTTACATGATGTTCAATATGACACCTACTCTGTATAACCATAATCTGAAAGCCTCTGCTATGTTTGAATTACATCAATTAAATTTAGCAAACACACCTCCTCATATGGCTGATCAAATTTTAAAATGTATGAAAAACATTCTCGAGAGATTTCATGTATATTAATCGTGAAGTGCCTGGCAGGAACATAACCAGCTTCCGCTCCCCCCACATACACACATTTGGCATTTTGATTCTCTTGTTCCTCTGCTCTGGACTTCTCTGCTCTTCTATTACAAATTCTGCACTATTCCAGGAAGGCCATGCCATAGTTTAAGACACCAAAATATTTATCCTTTCTGTGCTTAGATTCAAGCACTTTAAGTGTCTTTGAGTAGCCATGGGGACCTTTGACTTTTGAAAGTTGGAGGCAAATCTTAACAGGGCCTGATTTATATTGCTAGTTCTCCATCATTGCCCAAGCTATCCTACAACCATTCATGGTCAACAAACGCTGGAATCATATATGCACTACCAGTTAAGTGTACGTCTAGTTCTGTTTGTCCAACTTAGCAACAAACCCAAGATGAAGGTTAACATTCCATCAGGTAAAACACCTGATTGTTACACCTCTTGTTATTCCATTGCCCTACCAAACAGTGGAGGTCTTTCATGGAAAAGGGAATTTTTAAAAAGGGCCATTGTCTAAAATAAGGCTTGTTCTCTCTCTCTCTCTCTCTCTCTTTTTCACACACACACACACACACACACACACACACACACACAGAATGACCCCGAGTCATATGTTTAAGGGCTGGGAAATTTATTTCACCAGTGGAGGTCTCTCTATTTAAAGTGATACAGGTCACTCCCATTGAAGATTGATTGACTTGACACTGGAGTGGGAGAAAGTAGTTCCTGGGTTCCGGTCACAGGGCCACCCCCGATTCAATGTGCAACGTTGGACTTTTTGTGCACTTTCCCTCTCTGTGCTTTGGTTTCTGACTTCACGGAACTACTCCCCTCCCTGTGGGTATCGTGAGTCAGATCTGCTGACTTAGAGATGAAAACAAGTTGGCCGCTGCTTTTTCCTCTAGCTAATATTGCCGAACCAAGATGGCCCCAGGAGAGGGAGCTGTTTTCCATTCTGGCTCACACATCATCCATAGAATTGTCAACTAACTTCTATGTGTAGGGTCCAATCTGGCCCTCAGTTGCTTCTGTTCCACCATGCTAAAGGCAAGTGGGCTGCCCAGGCATTAGGGCAGACTTTGGTCTGTTGAATTTGTATTACTGCTGATGGTCCACAAGAAGGAAAGAACCCAATTTGACTCACAGATCCCAGTGGGCCTTGGTAGGGCTGGCAGACAAAAAACATCTTATTACAGGTAAGCTAAGCAGATCTGTACTCAAAATCACCGGGATAAAATAAGCATGGAACTCAGCAAGGGCAGTTTGTAGAGGATTCTCTTAGGTGCTCAGATATCATGGTGATAAGGCACGGTACAAGAACCTGAATAGACTAGAATAGAACCGTGGAGCTTCAGCCTCTATTTAAGCACGGAACAAGCTGCTCATGTACATCTGCAAATATGCCCATCAACCCAGTCCTGGTGGGCCCATCTCTTAGGGCAAGAAGGTCTCAGTCTCCATGTCCATTCAGTCCTTGGCCTCGATGCTGAGATTGCCAGTCAGCGCCAGCCCTAGTGGTGGTTTTGAGATGAGGCCCGTGAACTCTAAGGTCTGGTCGGAGACCATCAATTCATTTCAGCATTTCCATAGACATGACGATCAATTAATCATTATTATGTGTATTCTGGTAGTGCAATTTCCCACGGATACCTGAGCATCCATCAGTTGATTGTAACTACTATTGTTCTGGACTGGATTTGAACAGTTGACTGGTGAGTAATAGGCCTAAAAGGTGCCTGATTCCAGATCTGAGTACCTAATTCCCTTAGGCCTCTTTGAAAACTCCAGCTCAAAAGGTCTCATATCCCACTACTAATCTGTCTAGTCCCTTATTATCGCCTTCCTTGAATCTTCAGAGTTCTAGGTTCAAATTCAACTCCCGTGTAATTACACCTGCTTACGCCAGGCTGGACTTGATTCTCTAGACTGCAAAGCATCTGCAGCTCCGAGGCAAAGGAGCTTCCTAATTTGCTTGGTTAGCTTCCCTGGGTTTGTTTTAAGGGAAGAAGAAATAGATCCTCCAGCCTCAGACTTTGAGGTATGGCAGGCCCACGAGACACTTGTCCTGAGATCAAGACAAACCGTCATAATCAGAGCAGAGCAGGAGAGACAGAACGTATGATAATAACCGTTTGCAAGAGATTTGATTATATACATAGCATGCCTTTCCTGCACATTTATCCTTCACAGAAAACCCTTCAAGGTTCGGTATCTCAGGGATCAAATCCTCACCACATGCTGCGATCTGTGAGCACCACTCTACAGCTGAAATTAACTTCCTAGTGATTAGCACTTCGAGTTTTCCAAGACTTGATCCTGTAGTGGAATCCCCAGTGCCTTCCATGACTGCGTTATCCAGGCTGGAACGTAAGGAGACACTGCGTGAGGACACTAGGCAGCACAAGCTGGCAGCTAGAAAGCCGGAGAGAACAACAAGGTCTGTCTGTAACTAGCAGCCTCCATAAAGAATTCTTTTTATATTCATTATAACTGAGCTCTGTTTTTTCTCTATTATTTATATGACTACAATGCATGGGAACCTGAGTCATGGATCAGGGCTCCATGAAGCTAGGCACTGGAGAAACAGAGAACCAAAAGATAGCCCCAGTCCCCATTCTCTATCATGAAGAACACTGCAGGTTGCACATCACATCCCTAATAAAATATGGAGGGGGCTCTATTTTTTGTATCTTTATCTTTATCTTACCTTTTTGTCTCATCATTCCCCAAGTCATTTTTGGCACCATCCATTTTCAGTGCATCCCCACTCTTGTGCCACCATTTCCCAGAGTGAACCCGAAGAACAGCAGCAAAGGGCCCCAGCATGAAAGAGAGAAGGGTGGATACATGGAACTCGGGAGGGGACGTGAAAAATATTCATTTCATTCTAAAGCTGCTATGAGGGTTTACTGCAGTTTGCAGGTTCAGATTGGCTGGCTTTTATTGAGGAAACTTGCTTAAACTGCAAGCATGTTACTTCTTCTCGCTGTAGAATTATTTTGGTTTTCCATTGTCCAAACCAAGGGGATGCTTTGGATCCAGCATGCCATTCCCTCTAGTCTCCAAACACCCCCTGCATACAGACAATCCCAGACTTTGGGAAAGTTTGGACACAACTTTGTGGCTGGAATCTGAACCCACAAAGTTAGGTGGCTTCAGGTAATAAACAAGCCTGCCCTAGACAAAGGAATGTGGAGTTATTGCTCTGCCTGGCTTGATTACAGGCAAAGGACAAGGAAAGTACATTTACATATAAGGTAAACAAAGTGATTAAGCCAATTAGAAAAAGCAATTTGCGCTGAGAACGAAGAAGGGGCTTGGTGCCTATAGCATGCCGAAAACAAGCAGCAGGGGAGAGGAACTTTGTCTGGCTTTACTTTACAAAGAATACATATCAAAAGTTTTCTGGACTCTAAAAGTGGGGGAAGAGAACCTCTTAGTTATCCATCACTTAGGGAACAAAGAGAACAGCACCCTCTGATTCTGTGAAAAGTGGGTCCTTCTATCTGACGGGCTGGAGATGCTGATGGCTTCATTTAAGTAAGAAACTGCTTCTGGCAAAGATAAAGCTTGCTAGAACTTAGTTTTAGATACTAGAAACTGGGTTATTTTTGTAACCAGACCGGTTTCTTTTTCTCTTGCATAGTGTCACTTAAATCTATGTTCTTTATTAATAAACTGAGTTTTACCATAACAATGCTGTTATATTGAAATAAGCTGTGCATCCCAGTTGAATCAAAAGACTGGTGTGTATTCTGTCTGTTTGGAGACAGCAAACTTGGTTACTTTCTATGAATGTCCAGTGAGAGGGACTGGACACTGCAGAAAGATGCCTCTGGGGAACTGGGGTTCCCTAGATGTTACCTGCAGGGCCAGGTTAGACTGGCCGTCTGGAGGAGTTTGCTGGCAAGTTAGGTACAGCAGGGAGCTGTCACATTGCCTCAGCAAGAGCTGAAACAGAGAGGTAATACGGTGGCTTACGGTACTAGGCTCCCTGAGGACAGATGGGGATCAGCGGCACAGAGACAGAGTGACTTGCCCAAAGTCAAAGACGGAGTCTGTGGCAAAGCCAGGGACCGAACCCTGACTCCCTTCTCATTCCCTGCCTCAATGCCTTAACTGCAAGACTATCCTTCCTTATGCTACAAAAGACACGGACAGTCAGTGGTATCCATCAATTTGAATACAGGACTGGGAGACGGGACTCCTGGTTTCTATTCCTCACTCCATCACCGACTCACCACATACCCGTGGACAAGTCACTTTGCCTTTCTGGTTCTCATCCCCCACCCCCGTCTGTAAAACGGGGCTGATAACATTGATCTGCCTCATGGGCGTTGTGAGACCTAATTAATAAATGTTTATAAAGTGCTTGGAGATCTTGCTGTCTGGTTCTAGTTATTAGCATGATTATCTACCTACCTACGATTGAACATATGCCGCATCAGCGTGAAAGACTCTGGAGAAGGGCAGAGGATTGTTGTTATTGCTGCCTGACAGCCACATTGGCAAGGTGTCTCCATTATGACCGTCTCTCAGAATCAGGTATCGATTGTGCCAAAATGGACCTGCCCCTCCGTGCAGGAGGGAGGCCCAGGCCGCACGGCAGTAGGGGGAACGGGAAGAGAACACAGCCGCCACTTGTGCCGTAGTGCCAGCTCTGATGATCAACGTCTGCAATCAGACATCTCGCGTACTACACCGCATAACCCTTATCCCCTTAGCACGGGATGGCATTACACTCCCTCCTTCCCCCCCTTCCCCTCAACCCCCTCCCGCTTCTTCCCCCCCAGGGACCCGGAGCACTTTGCTTGAGGGCACTGAGTGAATCATCCAGTAACACAGAAATCTTGGAGTCCTCTTTAGACATCCCAGGAGGAGGCAGATCTGAGGGAAGTCAGCAGAGAAGATGCCTGCAGCAATGTCAGTTCCAGAACAGTCGGGCTGACAGGATTCTGAGCAGGGATTACGGTTGGGATCAGGGAGGCAGAGAAATGAAAAACGAGTCTGGCTTTCAGGCGTGCTTCTGTTGTGTTTGTCTTCTTGTTTGTTCTTAAGGAAGACTGAGTCCCTGGGCATTCGACTTTAAAAGGCCCCAGATTACCTTCCTGAAAAGGCCCGGTGTTCACCTCACCACCACTTAGACTCTGCTGCCTCCAAAGACTTACGTTAACATAACACATGCGTGGCGGGCAAACCTCTGAGGGTTTACACCTCAGGATAAGCATCTCACCTTCCAGCTGTTTTTCTGAACCTCCCAGAACCCCTGGGCCTGGATAACTGGGCTGGGCAAGCTCTTGAGTAATGATTCTCTCTGGGCCAAATCCAGATGTGATGTGGAAGGAGTCTAATCCATCCGCAATGCAGCCCCACCAGGGATGAATTTGGCCCTTGGTGTCTAAAACGGGGGTAACTTTTTCCAGCCCCTCGGCATGCAAGTTGGGCCCATTTAGGTTTCTTTAAGCCTCAAGTACACCTTCGCTCTTCATCAGTAAATCTCTAGACATACAATCATATTTTATAGCTAAGTCATGAGTCACAACCTCCTCGCCCAACCTGGGTACAACAACCCAGTTCAGTTGTGTTCACCTGGAAACTTTTTTCACAACTGTGAACATTTGTCAGTCACACTTGTGAGACCTCGCTGCTTCCCCATGCATTCTGGGAAGACATGGGTAACTATCCCATAATGCCTCAGCAGGGGATGGAGTGCCAGGAAGACACACACACACACACACACACACACACAGAAGCATCAGCAACACATGGACCGAAGCACTCTGGGATGTCCTACCTCAAAAGGAGTTAGTGTGAAGGAAGCCAGGCCAAAGCCGTTATACAGGCATGGATAGGTGCTCCCATCTTAAGTGCAAGAACTGGTTACAGGAAGACAGCTCTGTGCCAGGCTGTTGGAAAAGTCAACACATGGTTAGCTGTCATGGTTACAAACCAAGGATTATTGTGTGTGCACACAAACTAGATCACTAACCTGTCACAAACACGTTGAAAGTTCTAGTGTGGACAGGGTCTGAGGCTCACTCGCAGCCATGCATTGATGTACCTCAGGGCTGGCCTTACCATGATGCGAACTGAGGCGGTCGCCTCAGGTGCCAGACTGCGGGGGGTGGGGTGGGGAGAGGGGCACCACTAGGACCCAGAGTTTCAAAGTTTTGACCCAAGTGAGGGGGCACGGGGGCGTCATTTGAGCTCCTCGCCTCAGGTGCCAAAATGTTGTGGGTTGGCCCTGACATACCTTATGCCTCAGTTTGACGCTCGTTCTCAAGACTTCCAAGTCTCCCTGCTTCCAACATGGAAGCATGGAACTTCCATTCTGGGGATTTATTTTGGCCTTCATTGGGCTCCCTGTAGGAACCAGAGAACAAAGACGCTGCAAAACAATGAAAACAGGATTAGGAAGGGGCGGAGGGAGAAGTTAACCAACCTTTTGTGAACCTGCACAGACGGTTAGTTTGAATCTTGGATCCTTGCTTGCTCCTTTCTTACTTTAGCTGAGATGTTCTCTCAGGAGTGGCTGAAGACCCTGCTACGAAACAATGGGTGCCCTGCAAATGAATCTTCAGTCTAGCTAAGGTACTGGCATGGCCCCCATTACAATAATACCTGAGGACATCATAATTTTTACTGTATTCATCCTCACAGCAACCCTGTGAGGTACGGCAATGTTATCATCCCCATCTTACTGGGGGTGGGAGGCACAGAGACAAGGTGTCTTGCCTAAGATCATACAAGAGGTCTGTGATGGAAAAGGGAATTGAACCCAGGTCTCCCAAGTAGAGCTGGGTGGGAAATGATTTTCCCATCATGCAAAAATTTAAAAAACTTCAAAATGTCTTCCCATTGCACATCAAAACAAACCCCAGACCTTTCATTTCCCCCCCCACAAAAACAAACAAAAATGAAATAAAATAAAACAGAGGCAGAATGTGTGTGAAAGACACTAGAATACGCAATTGGTGAGGGCCGGCACCTGGGATGTGGAGACGGAGGTTGAAGTCCTCGCTCCAAACCAGGTTCTCTCTGTTTTGACCTGAAATTCCTTCCAGCAAAAATTCTGTTGAAACCAATTCCTTTCCCACAAAAAGCTTTGGTTTCAAAGAATCGGCATTGTACAACAAAAAACAGTTTAGTCAAAAAAAATCCCAGCCAGCTCTGCTTCCATGTCCCATGCTGGTGCCCTAACCACTGCACCATTCTCCCTCAAGACAGACAGAAGAGATGGGCACTGTGTACGATGGCCGATATGGTATCCCACCACTCCCAGCTGCAGTTAGCTTCCCTTTCCTTCAAGTCACGTAACCTACAAGATGGCAGCAACCACACCATGGACTTCCTCACCCACTGCTGGCCATGCTCGCTTTGCCTGCTGTCTTCTGACCCCAGCTGTGTCAGGACCTTGTCTAGCCCCGGGGCCTAAATCTTGAATTCCAATGAACCTGGTCTTGCACCCATTGACCTCAATGGCAAAACACCCCTTGACTGTAACAGGAGCTAGGTCAGACCCCCAACTCATCATTAAACATCACGGCCCCATGTCCGCTCTTGTTGCAAAGAAAGGCAGCTTTCCCTAGAAGAGGTCCCTAAGCTATCCACACCCCAACAACCTGAACTAGAGAACCAGCTTTTGGGAAGTTCATTTTATTCCTTAGGGGGCTTTCTCTCTCTAGCTTCAACCAAAAGAAAGTTAAAGCCACAGCGTGGTGGAGGGGAAGTTTCTGTGTTTACCCTTCAGTGCACCAGGAGGGGGGAAGGTCAGTGAAGGAGAAGGTGGAACTATGGGAGGAACTATGAGTCCTGGATTTAATAGCACTTCCCAGAAAAGAAATGTCCCACCTCACTTCAGGCAGGGCTGTGAAAGAGAAAAGGAAGAGCCTATTGCTAAACCCAAGGTTTCCTTAACTTCAAAGCAGGCAGGGGTTGTTTTCATGTCTCCCACCTTGAGGTCCTCCCATCTCACCCTGGGAGGGGGCTATCTCTGTGCATTTCACCTACAGGCCTTCCTCTGCCCCATACTGAGGGCAGGGGTCATATTGCCATACCTCTTACCATCAGAGCTCATTCTGGCCAGCAGTGGAGGGGTTTTATCTCCTCTGGCCTGCATGAACAAGCAATTACTGCCAGAGCCCACCTGGCCTGCCTTAGGAGTCTGGCTATCCCAGACCCCCTCTAGCCCACATTAAGAGCTGTGCTATCCCAGAGTCCCCCCGGGTTTGTGAGCAGAGAGTGTGTCATCAGAGTCCCAGCTGCTGTGTCTTACTAAAGAGAGAAGGTAGCAGTGCTTAATTTGTGCCAGGGCTAAGCCCCGGCACCTCTGGGCTTGGCAGTTCATAGCCCCGGCACCTCTGGGCTTGGTGCATCAGTTATGAAAATTTAAAAATTGCTTGAGCCCCAACACCTAGCTGCTCGAGCTCCGACATCTCTTTCATTACAAATTAAGCATTGGAAGGTAGGATAGTTCAAAGGCCCTTTCCAGAGCAGCTACTGGCCCCTCTGAACCAAACGCTGCTGCAATCATTCAGTCAACATTTCCATTCGAAGCAAATCTGGATTCTCTTCCCTCCAATCTATTTCTTTCTTCCTTCTTTTTTTTTTTTTTTTTTTTTAAATCTCTTATCTTCCAACCAACCATTAACTTTCTCCCCCTAGTCCTGCCCACACACCCCTCTTCTCTTCTTCCCCCACCCCAATCCTCATGACCCATTTGAGCTCTTTTGTTATGTCTTCAAACTGATGGCCCGGCAGACACAACTCTTTCTCTCCATCATTACAGTCTGCGCAATGTTGTGTCAGTTCCACCGTGACTCTTTCGCTTGGGCCTATCCTCTGCATTTTAATGGTATAATACACCTCACAGCCCCATCAGAACATCAATACCGCACCAAGAGCTGCTCACGAGATGGGCCATAATGCTTTTGTACTCAAATATAATTCTCCGCTTTGCCACTCTGACACTTTCAGTTTAGGCCCTTTTATTCCCCACCCCCCTTTCCCCTTCAAGATACAAAAGACACCAAGTTTTTTTTTTTCTCTCCCTCTTCCTCCCCCCCCACTTCAATATACAATATTCAACCCTCTGTTTTCAGGGTGGATTTCCCACCCCCCCCTCCCTTTTTTTATTTAAGTTTTTCTTTTAACTTTCAAGGTCAACAGGGACAGATAATGCCACCAGTGCCTGTTTGATATGTGAGCACTATTGGCGTCCATTGCCACGGTTTCCGTGGTAACACAGTAACCATTAATTTTCAATTAAAGTAGACAAAAAGCCCGATGACAGCTCCAGGTCTGCTGAAGATGTCAAGAATCCGTATTAATATACAGCAAGAGAGCATAATTGTGTGTCCATCTTCCCGAGCAACGAAAATGGGGGGATAATTACCAGCTAGAAAGCCACTCTGTAATTTTGTTCTTACTGTCACCACAACCCTACATATTAGCATAAATTAAAAGCAGGGTTTATTGTTACCAAAGTGCATTGATATTTCCAGCCTATTTTCTTCCTTTTAACTGTTTGTTGTTGATGAGTGACTCCTGGATGCGCGGCGAGGGTGCACCCCCAGGAACTATCTGGATGAAAAGAAGTAAGGAATGAAGTCTTGGGAAGGTGAAAGGAAGAAAGAGAAAAGTTCATATATGTATAGGGACTATTCTTGGATCAAATGCCCAGCTTTCTTCCATCCTCATCAATTTCTTCCAGGAATTAGAAATCTCAGCAATATGCTGTCTCTCAGCTGGGGATGCTCAGCTCTGGCGTATCCTCCAAATTCTCTGCACTTCCCCACCTCTTTCTTGGATTCTCCATCCTAGACAGTCACAGGATGGAGATAGTCCTCTGGTTCACTCTCTCAGTTATTGAGTATTTTCATTCCCTGGACTCCAGATCCAAGACTTTTCCAATCGTTCCTTGGGTACCTCCAAACTGAAGCATCTTTCCTTCAAATGTCACAACCTCCCCACCTGGGCAGTTTGAGGAGAGAAAGTCTTAGCTTTCGGCTTTCTCTTTCATTGGGTCTCCTGGAAGAAAGGCATTTCCATTGCCTCCCTCTCCATTTGCAAATGCTTGTAGGGTCAAGTCATGTCCATTCTCCGCATTCACCATCCCAGGACAATCTGAGAGCCAACGGCTTTCCACTCTCCACGTTCTCAATCCAGGATGTCCTGGAATTGAGACATTCCCATTCTCCACACTTGCTGACATAGACCTGAGAAGATGCTTCCCTTCTTCACGCTTTCTGGTCCCTTTTTCCCTTCCAAGCAACTCAACCAATGTTAAATAATTAGCCCCTCGGTCTCCAATACTGTAATTACCTCCTCTTCAGGACTCACCTTGAAGTTGGAATAGATGTAAGTCTCTAACTGCTGGGTTCTTAGTGACAGCTGCTGAATCCATGAATTTAAGTGAATGGAAAAAGCGGATTCCTTGTATCATATCCAGAGAAAGCTGTCCTTCAAAAGGGAATTTAGTGTAATTACCCTTAAGGGAGCTATCCTCACACAGTCAGTCACAACACTGACCTGCTGGCTGGGATCTGACAGGGAAATTACAGGCTGTATACTCAACAGAAGGGGCTTCCTCCCCTCTTAGGAGAAAGATGAAATACAGAGGCTTGAAAAGAAAAGTATCGGCTTCTAGGTTTTAAATCAATTTCTTACACAGGGTTTTCCTTTGTACAGAAATTAGTGGGGGGGAAATAGGTGTTTTGTGAATGGCAATAAGAATCCCAGAGATATGAATTCCAGTTGCATGGGGAAAGCTGCTTCTCAGGAAGTATTGTCTTAAATAAATATACAATTAGAAGAGGAGCATGACAAAGACCAGAGCAGGGGCCACCGTCCGTTAAAGTGGTTGGCTGGGAATAAGTTTGGTAGGTTTCCATCCTTATCCTAGTAGATAAGTGTCATCCCCACAAAACCATCTAAATACTATCTAAATACTCACCCGGCCCTCGCCACCATATTAACTAAGCTCCTAGCCATCAGCAGCAGAGAGGCTAAGGATCAAATGGACCAGGCTGAGGACCGACTGGCTAAGCGGCAGTTCTGCAGAAAAGGACCTGGGGATTACAGTGGATGAGAAGCTGGATATGAGTCAGCAGTGTGCCCTTGTTGCCAAGAAGGCTAACGGCATATTGGGCTGCATTAGTAGGAGCATTGCCAGCAGATAGGGGGAAGTGATTATTCCCCTCTATCTGGCACTGGTGAAGCCACATCTGGAGTACTGCGTCCAGTTTTGGGCCTCCCACTACAGAAAGGATGTGAACAAATTGGAGAAAGTCCAGCGGCAGGCAACGAAAATGATTAGGGGGCTGGGGCACATGACTTATGAGGAGAGGCTGAGGGAACTGGGATTATTTAGTCCGCAGAAGAGAAGAGTGAGGGGGGGATTTGATAGCAACCTTCAACTACCTGAAGGCGAGTTCCTGAGAGGATGAAGCTCAGCTGTTCTCAGTGGTGGCAGATGACAGAACAAGAAGCAGTGGTCTCAAGTTGTAGTGGGGGAGGTCTAGGTTGGATATTAGGAAACACTATTTCACCAGGAGGGTGGTGAAGCACTGGAATGGGTTACCTAGGGAGGTGGTGGAATCTCTATCCTTTGAGGTTTTTAAGGCCCGGCTTGACAAAGCCCTGGTTGGGATGATTTAGTTGGGGTTGGCCTGCTTTGAGAAGGGGGTTGGACTAGGTGACCTCCTGAGGTCCCTTCCAACCCTAATCTTCTATTATTTGCACAGACTGCATCTCCTCATGCCCGTCACGGCAATGTTGGAGAAACTTACACAGTTTTTTCCTGTTCCTTGTTCTATGGATAAATGCAGGACTTCAGTCTCCAGATGCTTTCAAGCCAGCATCTTTTGCCATCCCCAAACTCACTTTGAACTTTTAAATATGGAATCAGTGATTAAACGACAACAGCGACAAACTCCACAATTACTTTGGTGGACACGTGATTTGCAGTTATAGCTCTGGAGGCTCACAAGGCCACCTTGGCAAAGTAGGATAGCCCAGTAGTTAGTGCTCCAGTCCAGAGCTTTGGAGACCCATATTCACTTCTGTATTCTGCCACAGACTCTTAGAGCGACCTTGGGCAAGTTACTTACACCCAAATCATCAAAGACATTTAGGCACATAAAGATCTAAACTTGGGCTTTAATTGCTCGGCGAATAGTACCACTTTCTTACCTTGCAATGGGGATGTGAGGATAAATACATTAAAAAGTGTGAGGTACTCAGATAACCACGGTAACTGGGGCAAGATAAGGCCACAGATAGATAGATTCAGCTGCTTAATTCCAGCTGTTAGTTTCAAAACCTTTTATCTTCAGTGGAGCAGCTGGGCAAACCCTCCAGCCAATAGGCACCCCTGCTTTGCTGCTTCTATCTACTCCCATTCTTCTCTTTGGCAGGAACCTTTCATTCCTTCCTAGCCATGTTCTACCTTGGTGTTGGGATCCAAAGGGAGGCTACTGGGATTCTGCCCCTGCAGACACTCTAGGCTCAGTCTCACCTTGTTCCTTGCTATTCTTACTGGACTTGAATTAGGAATGATCATTTACTGAGATATGTACAATGCCTGTGACAAATGGAACCGCCACCCCCGCCTAGTTGAGGCTGCTCGTGCAAAATAAACGATAAATAATAATCTTTCGATTAGGGCCAGGAATTTGTGGAAGATGTTTAACTGGTTATAAAGCCCCAGGTATAATTAGGGTGATGACTTCCTTACTCATGCGAGGCATTTGCGGCTCTGTGCATTAGTAGAATTAGATCATCCAGGTCACTGCTTTCAAGGATGGCTTTGTGGCCAGGAAGCCACAAGAATCACTCACTAATTCTAAGAGAAGTTAAGATGAATAAGGCAAGCTATGCACCAAGACAAAATCAAATCACCCTCCGTCCCTGGATAGTGTTAGTATTCCCAGGATGCTGGAGGTTCTATCTTTCTGATGAGACTTAAATCTGAGGTGGTGACCCTTGAGAGCCATTGGAAATCCCATGGCAGGTTTGGCAAGAGTGTGAACCCTGGTGTCCTTACCAGATTCCAGTTTGCATAATTACCTTCTTTGGGCTTGATGTAAATCGATTTAACTCCATTGAAGTCAGTGGAATTATGCTGATTTACACCAAATAAGGATGGTCTAAATTCCATCCTACAGATTCACTTGCATAGAGCATTTTCCTTCGCCTCCCTATCCTAAACAGTTGCGTAGTGTTGTTGTGTGCTGTTAAACAGACACCGTTTCCCCCCCCAGCAATGGTAGATGAAGTAGTACCTGTATATTTTATCTTCGTAGAGAACTCTGCGGACCCTTTAGGATGAAAGATAAGATAACGTAAGCCATGTGGCACTCTGTCCCCTTCTAGTAGTGGCTAGGCCAACTAGTGATTGAGGAGACTGCTACAATCTTAGCTAACAGAGCTGTCTTTTACCTCAGGCATTAAAGGCTCAGCTTCAGAGGTCCCAGGTTTGATCTCCGTTGCTGACATCTCACCCGGGGCGTTGGTGTTGTAGTCAGGTATTACAACTGTTGTTAATATGCCTAACACTTCCTGTGGGACTCCACATACCATCCAATCACAGGAAATGGGCCAAATTCTGCTCCCAGTTAAACCAGTGTAAATCCAGAGCAACTCCATTGAGGCTACAATCAGCTGGAGTTCTTCTGAGGCCAGGTCTATGCTATACACTTCCATCAGAATAACGATGTTGCTCAGGGGTGTGAAAAACACACCCCTGAGCAACGTGGTTATACCAACCAACCCCCCGGTGTAGACAGCGCTCTGCCAACAGGAGGGCTTCTACCATCAACATAGCTCCCACCTCTCGCGGAAATGGATTAGCTATGATGAAGGGAGAAGCTCTCCTGTTATCTGCAGCATCGTTTCAAGCGTAGACCTGCCCCAAGAGCACAACTGGGCTGTGTGTCATTAGGAGACAGAGTGGCCAATATTGACGATTGCTCTCTATACGGCAGGGAGGTAAACACCAGGGAGGGATAAGAGCTACTGAAGCTAAAGGACAACCTTGGCCCAAGAACAAATGGGGGATAAATGGGCCAGGAATCAATTAGTGCTAGAAATTAGAGGTTTGTAGCCACCAGAGGACAGAGGTTCTGGAACAGTCTCCCAATAGGAGTTGGGGCGGGGGGGGGGGGGCAAAGAACAGAATTAGCTTTAAGATAGAGCTTGAAAAGTTTATGAAGGGGATGATATGACAGGTTTGCCTGTGATAGCAGGGGACTGGACTTAGTAGCTCACGAGGTTCCTTCCTGTCTGATATTCCTATTTTTAAAAGAGCCATCCAGACAATTTGCAGGGGCAGGTATGGGAGGGAGGGTGACAGAACAGGTGTGTCTCCCAGAAAGTCTGAAAACCTTCTGTCTTGGCTGACCGGGCTTTCCCAACCTGTCAGACTAGGGCAATTTGACCTCCTCAAGCCTCTCCCCGAAGCCTATGCTGCACAGAGATTCAGCACCAATAATTTACAGGCTCAGGTGCTACGCTGGCAGTGTCCAGCAGCTTTCTCTGCCATGTCCAGCGTGTGTGTGTGTGTGTGTGTGTGTGTATGTGTGTGTGAGAGAGAGAGAGAGAGACTCACACACAGAGAAAAGGAAGCTGGCTTCCCAGGGCTAAATTTAGCAGGCAATGGAGAGAAGCATAAATATGACTCAAAGGAAACTCTGGGCTTTCCTCAAACACCTCTCTCCTCACCTGGTTTGCGATACAAGTAAAGCTGGTCAAAATTATTTTGGGGTGAAAAGTGGCCTTTTTTTGGAAACCAACTTTTTTATGGGGGTGAAGGGGGGATTTCTTTTTCTCTCTCTTCCCCGCTCCCATCTTTTCCAGTGATTTGACAAAATCCCAAATCACTTTGGTTGGCAACAATAAAAAAAATTCAGTTTTTCATTGAAAAAAAATCTGAGAAAATTTAAACAAACTTCCAAACTTTCCCAAGAACCACAATAACCATTTTTTGAACTGCTCTGCTTGTCGGTCACTGTTTTGCTGCTGTGAATTTCGTGTCTAGAACGATGGAGTCTTTGCTAATTGATCATCTCACTTCTCATCCCTTTCACTGCATTAAATTCTTTGGGGTAGGGATCTGGAGCGAGGCTTTTTGTTCTGGTTGTACAGTGCCGAACACCATGGGGACTTGATCCGTGACTGGGGCTCCTAGGTTCTACCGCAATACATGTAATAAATATAATAATAATATGGTCTTCTACCATGTTCACACCCTGCCCAGATTATGGTGACTGTCCTCTGTTACAATGCCTATCCATTCTACAATGCTGCTGCTCCCCTATAATTGCTAAAATGGGCTTTAGCCTCATTCTATTCTATCTGGGTTCTGTTCCTCACCCATTGTCTTGGTATAATCCCTCTGGAATCACATCTGTTCTACACCCATCAAAGCAAGCTTGGACAGCCGGCTGCTAGGCTGTGTCTAATCCCGTCCTGCATCTCGTCCCCAAAAATCTGTTTCACTCAAAATGGAATAATCTTGTATGAACCTTAACCCTGGTAGCCCAGCAAAGCCCTTGACATTCATTGTAATGAGGATGGTCGCATGGTGAAGACACAAGATCGGCACCCATGAGATTTGGAGTCAATTCCTAGCTCTGACACAAACTCCCGGTGTGATTTAAGGCAAGTCTGTGCCTCAATTCCCCCTCTGTTAAATGGAGTTAAAGATACTTTCTCTTGTCTTGTTGTCTGTTTAGATTGCAGGCTCTTCAAGGCAAGGAGTCTCTTCCCATGCATTTGTTCATACAGCACCTAGCACAATAGGGCCCCGAATTCGGATGGGACCTTTAAGCACAACTGTAGGACAAACAAATAACAGCAATCACATAAAACCAGTCAGTACTTCTCAGAGGTTCTGATCCTGCTGCCTCACTTTACCCACAGCTGCATCCAGGTTTCCCTTCATGACACCCAGAGGAGACTGCCAGTGCTTTATGCCAGAAGGCTGGAGTCCCTCCAGCTCTTAAAATGCCCTGCTCATGCAGTCGGAGCTAGCAAAGGGTCAAAAGGATCCTGGCTCGCCTTCCTGCCCCCATTGATATAAATACCGGCCTACCAGTCGACACTGAGTACATACATCTTAAACAAACACTTGGCTGGGCTGTTTATCTCCACAGCCTTTAAACAAACGCTTTCAAAGGTTTCTGCTGATATGAGAGATTTACTGAAAACCATTCGCCCTTCTTAAAAGCCTTTCAGTTTATGCTGCTATGGGTGAAACGAACAGTGTTTTAGCCTGGAGTTTTCTGTCTTCTGACCGCATGTTTATCCTAGGGGCCGCCACTGGCTTTGATAGGAGAGTAACACAGGCCCAAACCTTTATGAGGAAAAATATAAAATAAACCCAGAAACCGTGTGCGCGTGTGGGGGGAAGGGTGAGTGAAAAGTTTGGTTCTCATTAGTTTTGCACACAACATGCTTCCTCCTTGGCTACAGCATCCCGTGTCATTATGCCGCAACTTCCATTCTTCCTGTGAAGTTTTTCATCTCAGCAATTGGCTAAGATGACTCTGAAATTACGTTTAGCATCTCGTGGCAAATTTGTAACCTAAGGTCCGGGCTACACACCATGTTGCACTGGTTGAACATACATTGGTTTTTAAAACTAGTTTAGTTAAATCAGTGAACACCCCTGTCGGGACACTCAATTGATCGTAATAATAATGCCTGGCTCTTATAGAGCACTTTTCATGAGTAGATCTCAAAGCACTTACAAAGGAATCACTATCATCATCTCCATTTTACAGATGGGGAAACTGAGGCAAAGGGCAGTGAAGCAACTTATTCAAAGTCACTCAGCAAACCAGTCGCAGATCCAGATGTTGAACTGAAATCTCCTGAGTCCCAGCCCAATGATCTTTCCACAAGGCCACACTGTCTCCAATAAGCTTATATCGATTTAGCGTAATTGAGTAAGGAGTAGACAAGCTAAAATTGAAAAAGTCAGGTCTAAAGTAATTTAATAGTGTCTACGCCAGGGCTTGCACCAGATTCATCACTTTAAAAAAGCACACTTCTAGTCAAAGCAGAGTAATTTTGTGGCTAGCCATGGCCCAATTTGCAATGACGACTCAGGGTATGTCAACACAGCACACTAAGCCCAGGTCTGTGGGACCCACGCTTGTGCACCTGGTGTTTCCAGGCCCGTGCTTAAGCATTCATGCTACATTGTAAAGATGGGTTTACAGTTGCTGGATCTAGGTCTCATAGCCGTGTTAATGTATCCATACTGCGCTATGCAGACGTTCTGACTGGGGCCTGTGGCTTGAGCTGCATCCACCCTGCAAAACGACAGGACTTGGACCCAAGTCTCAGCAGGACTTGGGCTCTGATCTGCCCCCGCAGCAGGATCCTAGGGCCCAGGTCCCAAGTGCTTGCTGACCCAAGTTAGACTGATTTGTATATGCATGGACGTAGGGCTTGGGCTCAAACCTGAGTCAGAACCGAGGCTTTGTGGGCAGTAGAGATATATCCTTAGAAGCTTTTTCTACACGCAAATCTTCTACAACTTTAATTAGACCAGTATAATTAAAGCAAGATGCTCCCTCAGTGTGGATGCAGTTATAGTGCGAACACCTGGGTGACACTCGTATTTCAGTTTAGCTTAAACTGATTCCAAATTGATTTAAGCTAACCTTGTCTACACACACCGCTTTGACTAAACTGGTATAGGTGAAGCACCACAACACCCCTCGTGTGGATACAGGTATAGGGAAATAAGCTCCTTTAAACCAGTGTAACTCTTTCCTGTGGACAAGCCCTAGTTTAGTTTTTATTTGCTAGACGGTTCTAGAGCAGGTCTCTCCTGAGCTAGACGCAGTTGAGAGCAAGGAGAGAAAGAGGGAGAGAAGAAACATTTCTGGCTTTTAATTTCCCCAGCCCCTTCCCTTCAAGCAGATGGAAGCCGCTTTCACTCAGTGTTTACATGAAAACATCCAGCCTTTCCTGCCCACAGCCCCTTTTCTGGCTCTTACCTGCTGGCCCCAGGGCAAAATACTTTTGCGTTCACCTCCAAAGAGACTTTTCAACACCTGAAACCTCACAGCCAGTTCCTCTGCTTCTGGAGACAAGCTTGGGCACTTAGAGGAGGAGGTAGGAGAGTCAGAGCGAGAGAGACCAGAAAGCCCTGGGAATAGTATGAACAGCTGGATAGGAAAACCTGATGCTTTAAAGTGCATTCAGAGATAATTTACTGCAGAAGGTAAAGATTGCAATGGATCTGATTAAAAAACAGGCAAGGAAGGGCACGCTCTGAGGCTCCCCCACTGCTAGAGGTGGGAAATCCATGTAAGAAGGGGACAGATATTGCTCTCATTTACACCATTGTAAATCCAGAGTAACACCATTAATTAGATTGACTTCAGTGGACTTTAGCTCACCCCCTTGCAAAGTAAATTCACTGAAATCAGTCGGGTTAACCAGGATCTGCACTGGTGGAAGTACAGGCAGACTGGGGCACAGATATAATTTATTAGTTGTACAGTGGTAAACATTGGCTGGGAAGGGAAGAAGTGCTATTGGAGACTTTGCCTTTAAGGGGTGAGCTTCCCAAACAGAGAGCCTGAGTGGGGTGCTGCGGCGTTCTTGTTGCTATGCCCAAGCAAAGAAAAAAGCAGAGCTTTTGAAAACACCCTGAGCACTGAATGATTGAAGAACACGATTGTGACCCTAACAGCCCACTGGCGAAGGGTTCATTGCCATGTAACAGCAGTTCCCATCAAGCCTGACAAACTCACTACACCTATCACCGTGCTGTCAGGGAGTACTTGTCTATAAAGAATGTCACGTGAGATATCACATGAAAGCTGGGGACACATTGGTCCTTAATATCATTATGAAATTGATGTATTAGCACTCTGGGAGGAATTATGGAGACTTACTGATATTATGCTTCAAAGTCTGTAACCAACCAAAGGGAAAACCAGGTTTTCTTTCAGACAAGAGGGAGGGCGAGCGATGGGCAGATCATTTGCAACTGAGGTGAACGCCAAATGCCAGGAGGATGAAACAGTGTGGTGTCAGGACATACTGGAGTCTGAATCCCAGGGGATCATGCTGGCTCTTGAGATACAGACAAGGAAACTTTGAGGAATATAAGGAAAAGCAAAAGGGCATCTTGTTATCCATCACTGAGGGAACAAAGAGGTCAGTAGTGGTCTTTGAATGGTGGCTACCAGTCATGTGAGTTGGTGATGCTAAGAAGTAGCTGTAGGTGAGAAAGCTGCCTGAGGCAAGGATTGCAGCCTGTTAACTTTTAGTCACTAGAAAGCGTGTTACACTTTTATTTGTAACCATTTTCTGTTTCTATTATCTCTGCATACTATCGCTTCAAGCTCTGTTCCTCATTAATAAATTAACTCTTGTTTTATTATCAATTCATCTCAGCGCTGTGGCATTCAAGTGAGGCACGTAACCTCAGCTGAGCCAGCAGACGGGTGTATGTATTCTGTCCTTCTGGAGACAGCGGGCTTGGTAATTTCTGCCCCATGAAAGCATTACAACAGCCTGTGGAAACTCCAGCGTGGACCTGGACCCCATTGTACACACAGAGAACAAAAAGCTAGCCCCGGCCCCAAAGAGCTTCCAATCTAAGTGTAAGACAAGACAGTATATTTCCATATAAGATAGTACAGTTCCCTTTTCGGTAGTCCCTCCTTTTTGGTCTGTTCTGGGAGGATCTGACCCAAAGTTCAGTTTGCTTCCAATGTAAGGTGTTTCAAGGGGATAGGAATCTTTTCCTTTGTTTGAAATGGCCCACAGGTGTGTAGCATTACACAGCATCCTCTTTACAGCCCTTGCCGGCCTATCACATGCTCACATGACACCCACATTGGTAAACAAGGCATCCATCAGGGAGTTATCAATACCATGCAATGCTTTCCAACAGGGAGACTGCATGGATGGGGTGACTTCTCTAAATCAGAGAAAAGCTTTGTCATCTAATAGCCTTGGATTTTTCCACTGGAGAATCAAACGACACAGGCCCAATTCTGCTCTTACACGGGTATGAATCACGAAGATGAGTGATGCAAAACCAGTGCAAATGAGGATCAGAATTAGGCCTATTCTCTTTAAGAAACTTTTTTAAATGTTCCATGAAATAATAAGTTACATTGATCATACTCTGCCCTTTCTTTTAATCTGTGGATCTCAAAGCACGTTAGCAGCATGAACGAATGGAGCCTCGCTACACCTCTGGGAAGTAGGTCAGACAGGAAAATGGAGACACCACAGGGGGAGGGAGGGAGTTACACCAAGCAGTTTGTACTAGACTTGGTCAGAAATTGTTGGGGCGGGGGGGTGTTTCAACAGAAATGTTCAAGTTTTTGGCAAAATATTTTGGCCCCAAACTGAAATTGTTTGGTTCTAAAACGCTGCTGTGGTGCCTCATGGGATCTGTAGTCCCGCTGCCTCATGCCACTATTCTCCGCTATAGGCCGGGCTCCCTGGTCCGACTACGTCTCCCATGATTGCACTGCAGTCTCCTCTCTTGGCGCATCACAGCGGTCACAGGGCGGCTGCATCACAGGAGGTGAATTCCCAGGCATTCCAAACTCTTGCAGCAGGCCCCCATAACCACGAGAGTGGCTTAAAAATCCTGAAATTTTAAAAACAATACATTTGTCGATGTCTGCTACTTGCAGGAAAGTCACCTCTGACCTCAGTTTGGACTCCGGTGGGTATGGGGCTATGACCAGGCATTTGTGGGCCTTCTGTTCTTTCAAGAAGCTTATGTGATATATTTGTATCTCCTTTTACCCCCCGGGTGCTGGATCTTTTTCTTCTTGAGGTATGACAAGAAGTAATGGGCAGCAAGGGAGATTTAGGTTAGAGATTAGGAAAAACCTTCTAACTATAAGGGTGGTTAAGCTGTGGAATAAACTTCCAAGGGAGGTTGTGAAATCCCCATCATTAGAGGTTTTTAAGAACACCTGTCAGGGGTGGTCTATGTTTATTTGGTCCTGCCTCAGTGCAGGGGGTTGGACTTGATGCCTTCATTTCTACATGTCTTTGACTATGTAAGCTACCAGCCCTACTTGTCTTACTACTTTTAACGAGCTTTCTGGCTTTTGAACTTTAGGAGTCACATTTTCAAGTTTTTCTCTGCAACTGTAAGGACTAAAATGTACTTCTTTAAAAAAAAAGAAAGAAAGAAAGAACGTTGAGATTCTTGTGTATTCGCAAGACTCCAGGGAGCCAGGAAGGTTAAGAAACAGACCAAACAGCACGAGACTCGTAATAAAATCAGAAGCATTGGAAACACCGAAAATATGACCTGAGTGCACCTTTCAGCTTCAAAACACAGGAGGCAGATAAAAAGAACCCCAATAGCATTGATTTATTATTATTAATAATAATTTTAATCTCATGATTTTTAACCCAATCTCAGGATTTTTGGAGGCCTGAATCTTGATCTTTGAATGCTGTAGCTGGCAATACTCTAATATCCTTCTTCCCATGGCCCAAGAATAGCTCTGGACGTGCCCCTGCAATTGCTCTGGCTTGTAATCCCACGCACAAAATAGAGCGGTGCAGTGCTCCAGGCTTCTTTAATGATAAAAGGTTATTTCGTATGCTCTGCACTTACAAGAAACCCGGCAAGAGAGTAAAGGTCAAAAGAGAAAATGGTGGGTATTTATTTATACAGGAGAGCTTGGTGAACAATGTATTATTTTGTGAGACTTTGGAAACAACATATCCCATCCCTAAAGAGCTGTTAAACCTGTTTAGTACACACACACACACACACAAACACACACCCCTACACACTGCATGTATACGCACCGTCACACCCTAAATCTGCACGGGCACGCAAACACACACATATACAAACGTACACACACATAGGCTACGAGTGAGAGGGTGTGATTCCCCTGCTTGTGTATACATGCTGGCGCTAGCTGTTACAGTGAGTATAAATAGCAATGTAGCCAGAGAAGCACAGGCCTGGCTGAGCTGTGGTGAGTGCGGTGAGCTGAAGCCAGTGGGTACGTACTCGGCACATCTCAGCTGCCGCCCCCCCCAGCTCCACGGCTATTTCTACTCACGCTAGTTTGATGAGAGCTATGCGAGTAGGGGAATAACACCCCTCGTCTGTAGCCATCCAGGCAAACACACACAAGGAAAATGTTAAAATAAAAGCACTGATCAGCATAAAATAACTAAACCCAAACCTGTAGGGGCTAAAGGCATTCTCTTGCAGCCTACCTAGGCCCATCTGGGTAAACAGCAACCCTTTGTGAGAGCCGAGCAATTCTTTCGTTACAAACCCTGAACTTGTGCTGGATTCCTGGACATTTCAATGAACCTGGGACAAGCGTGGTGTGAACCTGGGCCAACAGTGTGAGTGAATCTGAGCTGAGGTTTGGGTAGCCGGTGGACAATATACAGTACTAGCTGGAGACAAAGCAACATTTGGTGGCCTCATAGAGTTTGAACCTGAAATCCAGCAAAACGGAGCCGTATCCTCGGAGGCTCCATTTGAGTTTTATTGTTCATTTGAAGCCAGAGCTCAAAGCAGAACTTGCGAGGATGTGGGTGGGTTCCCAACATGGACATGGCACCAAAATATCAAACACAAAGGGACAACATGGAACTTCGGATCCTCTAGTGTTCAGATCCTGTAGCCATTGCATTTCCTCCGATGGGATTAGTGGGGCCAGCTCTGCTGGAGTCAATGGGAGCTGCATGTGTGCTGCAACGGGCGTTCCACCTGCCTGAATATCAAGATTGAGATGCCCCAGGTTGGGCAACCCAAAACCAGTGGCCATTTTTGAAAATTTTTGGCCTTAATGAAAACACTGAGAAATCTTAGGCAGCCAGGCGTGCACCTGAGACTAAAACACTGCTAAGTAAAGGCTGCAGATGGCAGACAGGGCCCTCCGGTCTGCTACAACTGCATCTCTTAAAATGGAAACTTTCCCTTCTTTTATTATCTTTTTTACTGCTTTGAAACAGCATGCGGATTAATACCGCAGAAGCACAGCTGGGCAAAGCAAAGGCTACAAGTCAAAGCCTGGCAAGGAGCTGCTAGCTAGATTGTGGCCATGTTTTCGGTAGCACAGGGGGAAGTATTTCAATCATAAAAAGGGATTTCTCTTAGGCTTCTCACTACACTGCCAATCCTGCAGAACTATGAGAAGTGTAACCAGCCTCTGATGTGCCCATCTGTCATGGTTTTGGTGAACATATCTGCACAGCACCATTGTTCTCAAGGCAGGAAAGCTGCTCACACCCACCATGCCTTTGTGCTAGTGAATTCCGGGAAAACCCGGGCAAGTTCCCATGTGCTTTGGGCATGTCTAGTCTCCTGGGAGGGCAAGAGGACCCATATTGGTAGAGGATTTGGTATGTTTCTGGGTGCTGTAAAAATACATACATACATATATTAATTAATCAATAGCCTAGTGACACAAATATGATCAGATGGTCCTTTCTGGTCTTGGCTATTAAAACATGTGGTGGGGGGAAATTGACTTTTCAGCAAAAATTGAAAACCAAAAATTGTTAACCAAAAAACTGAAAAAAATTGGTGAAAAACTTTTTGTTGAAAAGCAAAAATTGCAATTTGGATATGCCACTGCGGAGCCTCATGGCAGTTGTGGTTCCAGTGCCATATGCCCCAATTTTCCTCTGTGCACCGAGCCCTCGGCAAGACTATATCTTCCATGAGGCACCACGGCCTCCCTTCTTGCTGAGATGCAATAGTGCATCATGCAAGGCTCTGACCCTGGTGCATCTGAGGCTACAACCATATCAAATCACGGTCACGGCTTCCATAGCTTCCCTGAGGACCACGCTAGCCAACCAAACTATGAGCAACACCCCTTAGATCATCTATAATATGATTCAGAGATGACTCTCAGACAGAGAATTCCTGCCTGCCGTCCTCAAGGAAACCTAGGTAGTAACAGGCATGATGGAACCTCACTTTAGGTGGAACATGAGTTGCATGGACAGGGCTCTAAGTGTAAATTAAAGAGAGGACTTTTGTTCATATGTGTTGGCTTGGCTCAGATAACTCATATGGGACCAGAGCGGCGGCCTGGAACGGGAAGAAACTCTCTCCAGATGAAAGGATGTCAGAAAATTGTATTTAGTCAACTCTGTGGGTGTGTGTCAGAAAGGGGAGGAGGGAGGAAGGGGCCACTAAGGCTGTTACTGTGACTGACTTTCTGACTTCTTAACTTGTCAGCATATCCTAAAGTTAAAAATGCACATGCACACAGGACTGCAGCCAAAGAGGCTGTCTAGCCGCAGCTCCAGATGTGGGGGCCACTGCGCAGCCAGCCAGCCCAGCTCTCCCTGAAACGACTTTCAGACTAAACAATTGTGACTTGGCTGTGAGAGGCAGTGCGATTCCAGATGCTGCTTTCCTTTCACGTTGTTTTAATTGGGCTGGCAGGCGCAAGGACTCTTTCACTGAGAGGAAAGCTTCCCCGCGGGACCGCAATGTTTTGGCAAAGCTCCCAAGCTGCTACCTTAAGAGAGAAAGGGGAGGTGGGGAGGAGAAAGAGAAACTGGGAGCAAGTTTCCAAGGTGTTTACTGCTGCGAACGGCTGCTGCTTTTCAGTTTTATCTTCTGAAGTTCTCACCTTTTTATATTCCCCCCCAAATCTGAAGCAACGGCACATGAGGCCTTGCCTGTAGCTGGGGGTTTGCCCCCATTCCAGCCACCAGTGTAGCTGCATCAGTGCAAACCTCTGGTGCAGGCAGGGAAAGCCCCTATTAGCGCTGACGCAGCTCACCCCTGCTTGAAACGGCGTCAGTGCAAATCGCAGTTTGTGGTGGCTTCGCCCCGTGTACGCCAAGGGGTTTGCAACTGGTGCAGTTAGGCTGGGAGTTGAAACGGGGGCAAATGCCCAGTGCAGACAAGGCCTGAATCTTACATGGGAGGAAAAAAGGAGACCTCACCTGTGTGCTGGGTCACACGTTGAGGTGTGAGGGGCTCTCAACCTGTGGCAGGAGGTTGCAAGCGTCCTGTCCTCCCCATACTGGGAGGTGGGTCCTGGCTAGAACTCACCTTGATGAGATGAGAGCCCTAAGGAAGAAGCCGTGGCATGGAAAAGGCTGAGAACCACTGTACTAGGTCATTGCGCTTGGTTTCGGACTTGGATCAGTGACGAAGGACCCAGGAGCTCTCTATGCTAACATTTCACCTCGTGGTAGGAAGGTGTCATCTTTAAGTCCACCTCATTGGGATGCTGGGAGGATGTTCTGGTAGGATGCTAATGTATTATTTGTATTCCGGTAGCATCGAGAGACTCCAACCCAGATCAGAGTCCCATTGTGGTAGGTGCTGTACATACACTTGGTCCGAGACTGTCCCTGCCCTGAAAAGCTTACAACTTAAGCAGACAAGACAAACGGTTAGAGTGAGAGTATTATTATCCTTTATACAGTGCTTTGGACACATCTAGTGCTGTGAAAATGCTAAGTATCGTTAAAATTGCTTCAAATCTGGTTCAAGGTAAATAGGTTACAGGACTAATATCATTACTGGTACAGATGAGTTAAATCAGATTATTCTAATACACTTTGGCCCTGTCCATACTGGCTATCCAAACTACGTTAGAAACCATGTTTAACCATTGAACGGTTCCTAACACAGGGCGGACAGGAGCAAAGGTCCTTGGTTCCAGCAGAGGGCCTTGGCTCAATGCAGTATCATCCTCGCCTGGTTAAAACAGAGTGTGGTCTTGCAGTGTAGATGGACCCGAATGGTGTTTAGCTGTTGGAACTAGTTGTGTGATGGTCTCTCAAAGTTCAGTACTGGCATGGGATTCAGGCGTGGTCTATATTTAAAAGTTAGGTTGACGTAGCTACGTTGGGCTGGTCTCATCTCCATAAGTGAGACCAAAAGGTTCTTTAGAGAACATGGACACTATTATGTTGCAGCTGGGTCTATGGACGTGGTAGAGTTTGGAAGGTGAACTGGATTGTAGGCAGGTTGTAGGATCTCTCGGTCAGTGTACTGCAAGCTGAGGGCTTGGAAGGCTCCTTATCACAAATGCACAATACTTCTGACAAGTCTGAATATTTATACAACAAATGACCCTCAGAAACGAGCACCTGGCCCTCTGCGGCCAACAATGTGGCAAGTGAAGCAGGCTGGGTAATGTGGTTCCCTGAGGGACCAAAGTTGAAATGTGCTGCCAACCTGTTGTGAAAAAATGCAGCAGAGATCGGGAAATGTCACTTTGCCTAATGGGACCCTGAAATACAGGGAGAAAGTGCAAAACCAGGAGGCACTTTCCAGGGTTCCGACTCCTGTATCTCTACTAGGGAGACAGAAAAAGCATCTCTCTGATCTTCTCTCCTTTGGATGCTACTCACAGGATGCTGGAACAGAATGTCAGGAGACTGGGCATTGTCCAAAGCAGGGGAGGCCCAGGTTTAAAAGAATGCAGAGACTGTGACTTGCATGGTGGCAGGCCAGCTCTTTGGGAGCTGCTCTGACAATCTTTGCTTTGTTTGTTTTTCTTAAAATTGGGAGGTCTGAATTCCTGCTGGATACCATATTTTTAAACTTGGGAAAGGCAAGTCAACTTCCCCTTTTCACACGAAGCTTCTAGCCGTGGCAGGTACTTCCTAGAAAACTCAAAGAAGCACCTTCTGGGGGTTTAAGAATGCCAATAGAAGGCGAAAGGTGAGCAAAACCTGCAATCTGTGGAGAAAACCCTACTGTGCTTGATGGGCTGAGTTTTCTGCGAATGTTCAAAAATAATCAGGAAAGTTTTTTAGACCGGAAAAAAAAAAGTGTCTCACACACATCCTTATCCAGCGCCCTTATGAGTGCCTTTACTCTCTCCCCTGCTCTCTCTCGTTAAGGGAGGAAAATAGCAAAGTTTTTTTTGTTTGTTTTAAAGCTTTGGCCTCATTAATTTCTAAAAAAAAAAAAAAAAATCTCCCCCCCCAATAAAAGGAAAACATGGAAAGAAAAACAAACTATTAGAAAAGAGAGGAGGGAGGAAATGTTATTTAAAAGGTTACCAGACCACATCATTTTCCAATGATATTATATACTCCCTGCAGTATCCAAAATATATATGGGCCCTGGGCCAAGAATGTAAAAAAAAAGAAAGAAAAAAGAAAAAAAAGGGGGGGGGGAACCCACAACGTAGACACAACATCTGGACCGAGGCTGAACAAAACCTCCATTTATCACACTTAATCCTGCAATGAAGCAGTCAACAGTTTACTTCTGTTTTGCTAATTTAGCTGCTTTCATGCTTCTGAGGTGGAAAAGCCAAAGTAAAAGCTTTGAATTAAGTGTCACTTGGTGAAGCTCCTTTTCCTTTTGAGCTTTCTTGCTTCTGTTTCTTAAAAAAAATCCCACTTTTTATTAATTCCACTGTTGTTGTTTTTTTCTTTTACTAGCCGGGGCGCTGAAACAATTTGTATAGTGGGGGTGCTGAGAGCCTTTGAACCAAACTGTAAACCCTATACGTGATGGAAACCACTTCAAGCCAAGGGGTACCCCCAGCACCCCTAGGTCCAGCACCTATGTTTGCTCGGATCTGTTTGAGGCTCCGGTGAATAGCATGGCACATGCAGTATGCAGTCTATGTGGACAAACACCCAGCCCGCATGGGCCCTCAGACATATAGGCAAACACACGGAGCGTATTATCAGACGCATGCACAAACACCCAGAGGTTTGATTTCAGCTCTGGCATATGAAGGCACCACTCTCATTAACTTCAGTGGGATCTGCAGGGGCTCAGTGACTCTGAAAAGCAAGCTACTTATTTAACTGCCTAAATATGGATATCGGTGTCTAAGTTTAGGCACCCACTCTGATTGGAAAGTTTTGGCCTTTCAGTTTATAGACACATAAAGGTATAAGAACACAAATATAGCCCTCAGCCCAGACTGACCGTCAGCTAAGACCAGCCAAAACTGTTTTTTGGATGCAAAATTGTTTTTTCACTAAACAATATTTCCTGCTTTCAGTGGAAAACTTCAACTTTTCGTCAAAAAAACAAATGCCTGAAAACAGAAATATTTGCAATCAAAAATGCCACCACAGTAACTTAGCTGTAATTTGCTGAGCTCTGATGGGTTGGGCTCCCCAGCCAGCCCCACAATCTCCCATGATGCACTGTGGCCAGGCAACTCCTATGAAACACTGGCTCCTCTACCAAAAATGGTGACAGTAGTGCATCATGGGAGATGTAGTTTGACCAGGGAGTCTGTCCTATAGTAGAAAATGGGAGCATGAAGCACCTGAAATACCAGTCCCATGAGGCTCTATGGCACCATTTGGGAATTGAAATATTTCCGTTTTCAGCTGAAATATTTCAGATCTAGGTTTTTTTGCTCAAAAGTCAAAATTTTCCAAAACTGCCACCATTTTCTGACCTACTCTACTGGAAACACGGAATTCACACCCACATGTATACACATCTGCCATCTCATCAGTCCTGTGATTTATTGTTAATGTAACTTTCAAGCTCTTTGGGGCAGAGAGTCTAGCAACCTGTATGGAACTTGGTGGGAGAACAGATTGCAGAAAGGAAGAGTTTTGGAGGAGGAACCCAGAAGCCAGTCTACACGCACATGCCTGGAAGGCTGGCTTCTATGCCACTGTAGCATTTCTATAAACAGTTCTCTTAATAAGAGACAGTTTAGTTTTAGAAACATGGCATCCTCTCATGTTATTATCCAAGCGGCAGTGTTTGAAAGGAAGACTTTGCCCTCCTACTGTGTATAAAACTCCTAGCACACTGTTGGCATATTGGTGGTGATAAATAATAATACCACCACAATAACAGAGCACATATCTATACAAACAGAAGTGTTGAAGATGACATAGAAGGGTAGGGGTTTTTGGTCCAAATACCAATAGTTTAACTTATTTGAAGGGCCAGAAAAAGGTAGGGGTGAAATCAATAGGAGTTTTGCATTGACATCAGTGGGGCTAGCATTTCACCCAGGGCATTTAGCGAGCCACAAATGCATATACCACACAGACAGCACATGTACAGACAGATAACACACGTGCACATTCGCATTAGCATCACAAACCTTCCCACGAGCATATTCAGACATCCTGTACACACAGAGTACATGCACAAACACACACACACACAGAGTAGACTGGAACCAGTGTGGGAGAAAGACTTCTGTGAATAGGTGATGCTCATATTAATTGTTGTCGGAATAAGATGCAGAGCTCCAGTGAAGTCAATAACGGTCAGGAGTGAATTTAGCCGGATGTCTCCCAAGTTAGGCCCAGAGTAGGGACAAGAATGGAAGAGATACCTAGCTGGTTGAGCCGAGCTGGGATAGGAGACACATGCAGGAAGAATGTACAATAGAAACAGATGCCCAAGTCATCGGCCATGTGATGTTTCAAATCACATCCAATGCCTGACCTCCCCTCTCTGGGGGAGTAGAGTAATCATTAAGGGGGGGCCCTGATTCTGAGAGCCCAGTTGAAATCATTGTGGTGCTGAGAGCCCACGCACCCCCACTAAAGTCAATGGGAGCACCTCTGAAAATCAGGACCAAGGCGCCCTCAAAATTGAGGCAACTAGAATCAGAGGCCACTTTTGCAAATGCTGGCTTTTAGCTGCTTTGGGTCTCAGCTCCCACATCTGTAAAACAGAGATAATACTTCAGTAGCATAGGGAAATAGAGTAGCATCCCTTTAAATAGTCTGTGAGCCCTCTTCAGGTGCTCACCATGTTCTGTGTTTTAGAATCCATCAGAAGAAACCAGCCAGAGCAACAATATATATGTAGCTAGGTCTGCATGTTTGTGTGTATGTAGCAAACATGGTTATCTGGGACCCAGCTGTGCCTATGTGGTTTCTTCACATTGTTTTTGTTGTGTAAAGAGCAAAAGCCACAACAAATACCTATCTCATGATGCTTAATTAATGCTTGTTATGTCCAAAATAGCCCCAAACTGCTGACCTTCAGGGACGCCTGTACCTTCTTAAGAGAGCTACTGAAGAAGCAAACATTGCTGGGCAATTTAATGTAATATGGGGAATTTGGTTTATTTTTTGGGCCTGTCTGGTTCTTTAGCATTGTTATGTGTACGGTGTTGCTGTCTCTTTCCTTGATTTGATGTGGTTTTATGTACATGTCAGAGGCTTCTACTGTGTCTTGATGTTACTGTTTTATAAATCTAAAGGCTAACTAACTAACTAATTACCAGTGCTTTAAGATCTGCAAATAGAAACCTCTATGTGGCAGAAGTGCAAAGTATTAATAGCTTATCCAGACTGGTTCACCAATCCCAAATGCCAGCATTCAGAAGTGACACACGCTGCATACCTAGTTTAACAGACACATCAATACCAGATTAGATAAGAAACAGCACATTCAGACTGTCTAGAGAAAAAAATATGTACCTAGCTTTAAAAACAGGAATGGAAAACCACCAGCATGCATGATATTATTTGGGTCCCTATCATTGCTTAAATGGATTAATTTTGTGAAAATATGCATCAGTCTTAAACTAAACAAGTCACCTTTCAACATGCAACTTAATAAGAATGATAAGATTTTTGATGATCTTTTGTGTCAGCCATACTGTATACAGAAAAGTGTCCAGATTATAGTTTCAGTCCTATAATACGAATTTGAGGAATTTCCTCAGTTTGACGCAGGATAAGGTTATAAAACTGAAATTAAGCTGTTTGAGGAGGTCTTGTTTGGTTATGGAGGAGACCTGTCATGCCTTCTCTTTTCTGTGTATTGCACCTTTAAAGCTCTACAGACTCTTCTGATCTTATGGCAGGCATCCCTTTTAGATTCAGTTCTATGCAGACTGTCAAACAAGAGACACACACAGTACGCTCTCTCATGGAGACATTACTCTTGTTCTTTCTTGTTTGTTGCTTTGATTAATCTAAAATAAAATTAATTCAGAATGAAATTAAAGGGTTGCCCTTTTTGTATGAAATAAAAATAGTAGCCCAGAAGCCAGGACAAGCCCAATTCAGACATTTTAAAACACATAAAACAGTATATTATCAGAACAGAGTCAGAACCCAGATCTCTTGCCTTCTGGACCTGCATGTTAACTACAAGGCTGTGTTCCCTCTCTGGAACTTCACTCATTCCAAAACTCAGTTTAACCAAACCTTTTAAAGGCTCCAAACTGTTTGGATATGAGTCCCGCAGTTGCTTCCAGTTTCCATCTGGGACTAGAACCAAGAGCATCAAATAGTCATGATCAAACCTGTTCTCCTGAAATATCCAGGCCAGTTTTGGAGACCAAACAAGTTTGTAGAGTTTTTTTGGATAAGTCTTTTGGGTCACGACGAAAAAAGGGGTATTTTAACAGGCGTTTGCTGGCACGTTAGTATCCAAGTGTAGACAAGGCAGTTGTCATTTTAACCTGTATTAGCTGGTTGAGGTTAATAAACACACCTTTTTGCATAGGGAAGACAAGGCCTTTATCCCAACAGAACCCAAATGCCAAACCTCAAAATCTGCCTTTATCACTAATCAGCTTCTGTATTAAAAATCACCCTTTCAATACAGCATCAAATTGACTCCCGTTGACTATACATTTGAAACGAGCCCAGTGCAAGAAAAGTTGCCCCTGACCTGAGCTTTCCTATAGTCAAAGACTGACTGGATTTGGGATTCTGATTTGGACTCACTAAAGAGAAGGGCCCAAGTTTGTTAAGTTTGGCTCCAGGTCAGGGGATGGGCCCAGGGTTCTGATTCAGATCTATCTAGTCCGCTTGCACACAAATATGTCTAGTATGCATGGATTGTGTTTGCAGTGCTGTGCGTGAGAGGCACTTGAGTGAATCAGAGACCCTGCTGGTACAGAGAGAAGAGCTGTAGCTCTGACTCGCAGGCCACAGTTACAAATGTGGTCCCCGAGGCTGCCCTGTGTCCCCGGCATGACGTAACCGGCTCTTGCATTCCCACGCCTCTGCAGTGCACAGACAGACTATTTCAAACCCTTGCATGCTGCTCCGGGGTCATCTGTTCATGTTTATTGTACGAGGAGGCCGCTTTCAAACATTCCACGTTGCCGCCTCACCCTCACTCCAGCCCTCCCACCGCCGCCGACAGCCCCTGGTATCCCTGGGAACGGCTGCTGGGCTAGGCTGAACTCTGCAGACCCGATTCTGCCCTTGGTTATCCAGGTGCAAAGAAGCCAAGGGCAGCCGTGAGTCCCCAGGTGGAGACCGGGGGCATTTTGTAACCTCTCCAGCAGCACTGGGGCTGGAAGTGTTTGCAGGATCGGGAACTTAGATGGGACAGAACGCACCACAAGCCCTGTGGACTAGACTGAGCCTCTAGGCCGAGCTCTGAGTAAGGTGGGGACATGTAACTGCTCCTGCCCTGGAGCACCCCATGGAAGGGATTGCGATTCAGAGTCACAATTCCTCCCTGGCTCCTCTCTTGCTCATGGGAGATCAGTGGCAAGTGGCTATAGCCCTGGAAAAGGTCACCTGGCCAGTGACTAGCCAAGCTTCTACCCTCTCCACACCCCCACTTTCCAGCCTCAGAGTAAGGGGCCATGCTGCGGTCCCAAGGCCTAGTTGGGGGTGTGTGAAAGGGACCTTATTCCACATCTCCGGTGAGTCAGACAAGGGCACAATGTGGTCCTGTATAAGTGACGAAAAGTGATCCAAACAATTCCACGATATGCTATGCATCCGATGAAGTGAGCTGTAGCTCACGAAAGCTCATGCTCAAATAAACTGGTTAGTCTCTAAGGTGCCACAAGTACTCCTTTTCTTTAAACAAATCATCGTGGCTCTGCTGCTCGGCTGTCAGGATCTTCTCCCAGCTACAGCACACACAGCTGCAGTCGAGGGCTGTCTGATGTCATCGAGCAGGGAAACCCGTGGATGGAGCACATTTGGCAGGGAAGCCGCTCCCCCCCACCCCTACCTCCCTTACTACCTTCCCCCCGCTTTGGAGATGCTGGGAATGGAGCAGGGAGGATGCAAGAAGGAACCGGAAAGGTCAGCGGGAAGATCAACAGTCCTATTTGTGCCAGAAAGGCTGGTTGTTTGTTCTTCAGCCTTTGCAACAAAGAGCCTGCTCAGAAGTCAAGTTCATTATCTTTCTTTTCAGCAGCTTTCCGCGCTGGAGTTCTGGCAGGAGGAATTGCACCGAGAGGAGCCTTGAGGGGCTGATGTCTGCTTGCCTCAGAGAGGGGGCTTGGCTCCTGGGTTGGGCTCTAGAGCCAGGAACGCAGCAAGAGGTCTCTTCTCTAGACCTCCCTCCTCAGCACCCTGGCCTCACTTGCTCCGGGAGTGCTGGAACGGCAGAGGGGGAGGGCGTGCCGTTGAATTGAGCTGGGAGTCACATTCACAACTCCGCTTCCGGAAAGACTGCAGCAACTCTGCTGGGGTGCGTGCAGCAGGGAAACACCGAGGGCCCAGTTATCCTCTGCCTTTGGGCCCCTTTGTGTGAGATAGGCTGGTGCAGAAGGGGACACACGGTGGACATTAGCCCTCCTCCCCCAGAGTAAGAGAATACTCCCACTGCAGGAAGCTTATGGGTGTAGTGCAGAGCTAGCTAAACTGGCTCTGTGTTGCCTCTGCAGCAGCTCCAGGTTCAGAGACTTCCCAAGATGGGTCGTGGGTGGAGCACGGGTGGGACGGGAACAGGCTGGAAGAGGGAGGGAGGGAACTGGGGATGAGACCGGACTGCCGGAGGGAGAGGGGAGGTGTGACTGGTTTACTCTTACAAGGGCGCATTGAAGCAGGGCAGAGATACCATGGCAGGGCAGTGAACGGGGTAAGAGGGTTTAGCGCCTTGGGAGAGCAGAAGGTGCTCTGAGGTGAGTGGGCAGAGTGGAGATCCTGGAATAGCATGAGGCACTCCATGCCCAGGCTCAAATATGCGCAAAACTTAGGAGCAGCTTCACCACGCTATGCCTGCTGCTATCAGCTCCACGACAAGTTACTTCCTCAAGTCAGTGCCAGAGAGGAGCAAGAATTGGCTTGGAGGGCAATGGTTAATTCAGCCCCTCTTGCCCCACATTCATCCCCTCCCCCCCGGCCCCGGCCGCTGCACACCTGCCTCGAAGGCTCCCACCAGAGGCGGCTGGCCACTCCCACCCCTCCTATGTTCAGAAAACGCACATGCACAATGAGACCGGGCTCCCAAACTTGCCCACGTTACTGGGTGTCCACCGGCTCATGCCCCAGTGCACAGAAAGCATTAGCCACAGGCAACCCGCATTCCAGAAACATGGTCTGTCAAACAGCAACAAAACCAACCCCTCCCGTTGCTAGAGAGCTCCTTTTATTCATTGTTTGTGCACCCAGCTCAGCTTCGGGAGGAGGGGAGTTTGGGAACTAACCAGTGACAGCTGAGATTCACCTCCAACAACTTGTCCAGGCCATGACCCCTAATATGAAATGCCCTCCTCTACAGATTCTTAGCACTTAATTAGTATTATTTTGTATTGCCATAGCATCTAGAGGCGTCTGTTGAGATCTGGGCCCCATTGTGCAAGGTGCTGTACAAATATACAGTAAGAGACAGTCTCTGCCCTGAACAGCTTACATTGTAAAAAGACAAAGGAAATGCTATTCTCCCTAATTTACAAATGGGGAGATGAGTCACAGAGAGATGCAGTGACTTGCCCAAGGTTATCCATTGAGTCCAGGGCAGTGCCAGGCATTGGATCAAGATTTCCAGCATCCCAGACCAGGGTATTAACCACAAATCCATTCTTCCTCTCCAGCAACCTTAAATCAATCTGCGAACCGAGGGCCAAATTCATCCCTGCTGTAACTCTCTTCACGTCTGTAGTGTTACAATGGGAACACATTACCCTCCTTTAATTAAATAATCTTCATGACCTGCCCCCCTGAGGAGGGGCTGTGCATAGTTGAAAAAAAAAATGGCTGAAAGTTTGTAAACATTTCTATTATTTTTCTTGATTTTCTTTTCCTTAATTCAAAATTTTGCAACTGGAAATGTTAACAAAATTTTGAAATGTAAAAATTTCTAACCTGCTCGGTAGTTGGTTGAAAAATTCAGAAGGGTGAAAATGTCAGAAATTTTCCTGTTTTTAGAAAATTAAATTTTAAATGTCAGATTTTTATTTAAATTACCAAATATTTCAACAAGCACTAATGAGTACTGTTATGTCCACTCTGCAGACAGAGAAACTGAGGCAGAGAGATTCAGCATGTGAGCGCCTCTGGGCAAGGATTGTGTCTATCTGTGTATTTCTACTAGCACAATTCATCTCTGATCCCGATTGCTGCCTTCGGATGTTTCTGCTATATAAGTAATGAATAAAGGAGTGGGTTGAAATTATTCACTGAAACTTTTTCACTGAAAAGTGCAGATTTGGGTGGACACTAAACAGTCTGCAAATTTGTGATGAATCTGCTGAGTTGTTTCAGTCACAAAAAACCAGAATGAATGAATGAATAAATAAAGCGACAGGTGTCATTCTGACATTTGAATTTTTCAGTTCAAAATCACTGTTTATTTCGAATGTTACTGCCAGTTTAGTGTTTTAAAAAGATTTTAAAAACTCAAAAACAAAACAAAATGTTTAGTTTGACCCCAACCAATTATTTTTTTTGCCTGAATTTTCGCTTTGGCCAGCCAACCAAATGATCGGTTACTTGCACAGCACCAATAACGAGTGACTTGTTTGAGGTCAGAAGAAATGGGAGCGTTTGGATTAGAACTAGCAACTTCCAAGCCTCCAGGGAATGTTCAAGATACTAGGCTCTGTTACCTTTTTTTTCTAGCTGGCTCAGGAAATCTATTGCCTTGGAGAAGGTTGATCTTACATACAGTGGGTCAGATTCAGAAAGCTTTACATGGTCTTCTCTCAGTCCAACCTTCCAGTGAGGATTTTGCCCAAGAAACAATGTCAGGATTTGATCCTATATTATATGTTGGTATCTCGGTATATGGCTAGGAACTCCAGTCAAGGATCAGAGCCTCATTGTGCTAGGCACCGGACAGAGAAGTAACAAATAGTCCCTACCCCTGAGCGCTTGCAGTCTCAAACACATAGAATAAATTGTTTACCCCAGCGGTGAATTTGGCCTGGGTTGCCAGCTTTACCTCTGAGTCTGCTGGTGCCTTAAGCCAGCCCCGTAAGGTTGTTGTCTCACGCCGTTTTCTTTTTTGTATTTCATATTAATAGTAATGACTGTGGCAGTAAGATAATAAGCTTCAGTCAGATTAGAAGGGGGTAGGTTCTTATCTGTGACTGCTGAAGACACATGTCTTTCACCTGCTCCTTTAATATTCCCCATCTTTCATTTCTACCGCCTACCCCCCTCCCACTGGCTTAGAACAAAAGGGGTATTATTGTCCTGGGTCTTTTCAGGCTGCAGCCAGGAAGACCTCCTCCTCCTCTCCCCCAGCTCCCCTCCCCAAATGTGTAGCAGTTTGAAATAAGGCTTTTTCCTCCCCTGCAGGAGATTAGCTTGGTTTGACAAGGCGGTGAACTTTAGGCAGGGTGAAATAGGGTCTCCTTGGGGAGTGGAGGCAGTTGAGCCCTGACTAATTCCAACAAAGAGAGGCACAAAAAAACAAGAGACAGAAAGCAAGGCGGGGAGGCACTTAAAAGCCGCTGAAGAGAACAAGGTGGCCAAGGAAAGAAGGAAGGAAACACAGAGGCCAAAGAAGGAAAGGGAGAGAGACAGGACAATGGGGAAATTTCAAAGTCACTTGAATTTCAGAGCTGGGACTTGTGTTTAATGTGGCTCCTTGCAGATTCCATGCACTGCAAGATGACCCAAATGCTGCCCTATACTGTCAAGGTTAGGAAGGATGAGCCCGCGCCCCATAGGCCTGAGTCTTGAATCCAACCACAGCCTTCCGTCACAGAGACAAGAGGTGCCAACAGAGCTGGTAGATTGTAGTGTTGCCATTCCCACAATTTTGTTGCGATATTTGGTTGCAGGGGGTGGGGGTGGGGGGAATGTGGAGTCGGGGTGGTTCTTAAATCCCCAGCTGTTGCAATCCTGTTATCACCAAAGAACTCTCAGCTTTCACTTAAAAAGAAAGTTTCTAGTCCTTGCGGTTGCAGAGAAAAGCTTGAAAACATAACCCCTAAGCATGCAAATATGGGAAGGTAAATGTGAAAAACCCCAAACTGTATTTCTTTTAAAAAAAAATCTCATGGTTTTTATGTCAATCTTGTGATTTCTGGGGGGTGGGAGGGGCTTAAGTCATAATTTTTAAACCCTTGGGGTTGGCTATGCTGTAGACAGAAGCAGAGGGTGTGGAGTAGGAACAGGATTGAAGGCGAAAGACTAGCAGAGGAAGAAGAAGAGACTTAAGTAGCACACTACCTAGCACAAAGTGGTCCTGGTCCTATGCCCTACAGTACTACAAATAATAATAAAATAATTATAATCGTAATGAAGAAGGAGCAAGAGAAACCCTGCAGAATTTGGAACGGACAATGCAAGCTCAGGGAGTAGGCGTAAAAAGAGAACAGGAGGAAGGAGAGGAAGGAGAGCAGATAGGAAAAGAGGAAGGCGAATCGCTCATGAAGGAGCTATGATCAGTGGGTGTGGTAGTTCACCCTGAATGCAGCAATCTAGCACAAAGGCTAATGTCTTGCTTATTTTGAGGGCTTGTTTGGGCCTAGTTATGCATTTGCCTTGTGCCAGGCCCTCTGCAGAGGGGTGAATTTCATCCAGTGAACATTGACAAGGGGTGTATCTGGCCAGGGTCACCGCACGTGTAAGTTTTACGTCGTGTTCCATGCCGTGAGATGTGTCCAGCGATCTTTATGGAAACATCCTGAAGTAATTTCCCAGGGGTGCAGCCGAGGTGGGGGAAGCAAAACATTCTTTAATAGCTGAGCAAGTTTTATGTTTAATGAGCTCTTCAATTAATTAGTGAATGTTTGCAAATGAAAAGTACTATATATGTATATACGCACACACACACAGAGATATATATACACGGCTGCTGTGAAATGTTTTCTCAGCCTGAGTCAAAGGCGTAAGGCAGGGAGGCTAGAAAAGGCTGATACACAGAGAGAAAACATATTAGAAATAGCCCTCTTTGTTCACACTAAGTGGTACCTTACCGCTGAAATCAATGGGCTACACTATTTCCTTAGGCAGAGCCTGGAACAAGGGATGCACATAAGTTGCAAGACCCCAGGAGGCATGGTGCTGTAGGGACAACCCTCTAAAACTCATTTCCCTCCCTGCTTCCTCTTTGCTCTTGCAAAGTGGTAATTATTTGCTGCTGACCTACACAAGCAGCGAATTGCTGGCTGGTGCATTGGAGAGTCAAAGTCAAAGCTCTATCTATTCATGCCCTCACTACTCCAGGATGAATCCTGGATGCCTGGCCCCAAGGTCTGGGGAATGGATGCAATGGTGGGATGGGGTGGTGGGGGTATGTTCTGACTTCCTCATGGTCTCCTGTGTTGGCATGGAACCCGGGTCACCAGCTAGCTCGGTGGGATTGCTTGCACAGTAAGGTGCTGCTAAGTGTGAGTGAAACTGGATGACCTGGCACAATGGTAGCAAGCCTCAGCCCAGTCCTTGGCCTTTGTGCTGAGACAGCTGACGGGCTGCCGTCAAGACTGTGGCTTTTGAGTCCTTTGGAAATTGGACCGAGGCACCAAGTCGTTCCGTGGAGGCCACTGAATTGTAACAGATTCAGGTCGCTACTGATCCAGTCGGATTTGAACTGGGAAGTAAAAAGCACCATCTTGCCAGTGCCCTGGCTCATTCGCTCATCCCTGCTGGCCTGGTTTAAAAGGCTTCAAATCTCGTCCAAACTTTTTGTTAACTTGGCCATCTTGGCTTCCCCGCATAGGAACCGATTCAAAGCGCAGTCGGAATCTTCCCACTGATTGCCAGGGGCTACAGATCAGGACCCTAGAGCGCAGAACATGAGCTGTCACCCCTATCTCCTGCCTTGGCCTTTCCTCCCAGTGTCTTGGATCGAGTTCCCCACAGGATGCACTGTGCTGTATGGGACATTTCCTGCCACTGCCTCAGCAAACCCCTGAAATCTCTCTGTCCTGCCAAAGATTCCTCCCTAATGCTCATTAAGCCACTTGCAAATCCAGGGCTGAACATGGCCGGGCAAGTTTAATAAAGCAAAAGACAGATGCCATCAATCATGTGAGCCCACCACACATCTGGGGGAAATTCAGGGAGATTATTCTCTTCTCCCCGCCTCAGGGTCTCTGTGTAACTCTGTAGACAACATCCCAATGTGGAGTACGACGGCAGCTGGGTTGCTTTCCTCTCCTCCCAGGGACACTGTGCAGCCCTGCTAGTGCTGTGAAGCAGCCCCCTAGACACACTGACACATGCTTTATGCCTCCTGACATTATATTCAAACCTAGACTGCAGGAGGGCGCTCAACCCAGGCCCAACAGTGTTTGAAACCAAAGCTTCCACCACCCGATGGCTCTTTGGTGGCCTTTATGAAATGAGCTTGTGTCTTGGCCCCAGCGGTGCTGGGACAACTTTTAGAGTGGGGGTGCTGAGAGCCATTGAACCAAACTGTAAACCCTGCATATGATGGAAACCACTTCAAGCCAGGGGGTGCGGGAGCACCCCCAGCACTCCAGGTTCCAGCACCTATGCTTGGACCAGTTCCCCAGCATCCGTGTCAAAAAAATCCACCCCCATCACATACGACAGTGCCTTGCTGGCAATCTCCACAAATGGCCAGAGGCCTGAATGAGCTTGGAGACGACCATCCTGTCCCCACTAGAGAGACCATCCAAACCAGGATCGAGGCTATCAGCGGGAAGCTCATCTTGCCACTGCCCGTTCTGTCCCTTCTCTGCTTCCCTTGTTTTAACCCTATTACCTACGTCCCCATAATTGTATTGTCCCTGGTATTCGACTGATGCCTGGGTTCTGTGGCCCCATGACGCACGGGCCTTCTGCTCCTTTGACAGGCTCCAGCCTCTAATACTAGGCTCAAACAGGCCAGCACATTTCTGTGGTGCTAAATACACTTTAAAATGGAAGAAAAGAGTCCCCCGACATTCTCCTCCAATCAGCAAGGCTTTCACATCCCTAGGACAGGTTGGGATTCCTCTCAGAGACATCACTGCTGCTGTTTGGAATGACCAGAGAGGTCTCTGCTGAGCAATGCAAGGCACTAGATCCACAGAGAGATGAGAATGGAGGGGAGCTACACCACCTAGAGATTGTGCAAAGAGAGCTGGGAACCCAAGATAGAGGGATGTGCAGCAAAGGGCGAAGCCAAGATAGTGGAAAGAGTCTGCCTGGTAATTTATACTCCCACTATTTCATTTGATCTCTCTGTTGCTTTCTTCATCACTCCCATCTCACCTTGGTTCCTGCTTGGAATCCATGGCAGAGGGGAGGGAGAGAAACAGGAAGGGATCTGTTAAAGATGAGTTAAAGATGAACCATAAGAAGAGCCAGATTGGCTCAGACCAATGGCCTATCTAGCCCAGTCTCCTGTCTCCCAGCAATGGCTGGTGCCAGATGCTTCAGGAGGAATGAACAGAACAGGGCACCAGAGAAAGGTGTGTGTGTGATAGAGAGGTAGATAGATAGAGCTGGGTATGTTCTCCTTTGTGGGTTTGGAGATAACTGAATTGCCTTAATTGACGATTAGAGAGATGCACGTATCAGGAAAGTGCATCTTGCTGTGTGTGTGTGTTTATGGCAGGAGGCTCTCTCTCTGCTAGTGATGATCAAAAGTTTGGGGTTCCCTTTAGTTTGGGTGAGCACTCTGAACTTCATCTGCTCCTCCAAACTCATCTGGCATCATCAACCCGCTTCAGCCTGCGGGCCTCCTGGTCCAGCTGGAAATGCTGCTCGTACATAGCTTCTCATAGGATCTTACAATTTCCACCCTTGGAGCCTCAGCCAAGAATAAAGGTGAAAAGGGGTTCGGGGTATGTGTGTAACCTCACTGGGCCAAGCTCAGGCAAAGCAGCCTGGATAACTCTCATGGATGCCTCCAGTCCAAATTCAGTACCAACGTTAATACTGGTGCAAGTGACCCATCAGGTGTAACTGGGCCAGAAAACAGGTGCATTCATGGCAGAGTAGAGTAACTTGTGCCAATTTGTCATTCCCTGGGTGTGCAAAGCGAGTGTCTCCATTTCACAGATGGGGAAACCAATGCACAGTCCTCACCTGAAACTGCCTTCCTGCTGAGGACTGCTCCCTACCCACCATCTCCCCACGGAGGACTTCCCCAACTTGCTTGATCTGTGCCATCCTCCTCCCCATACTGAGGATTGCCTCCTCTCATTCAGTTGGCACCTGGAGCCCCCTTCCAACACTATCCCAAGCCCTCCTTCATCTCATCATGCTTGCAGAGCGTTTGAGGTCTTTGGATAGGTGTTTAGAAATGTAAAATATACATTATATGGTTAATACAGGCTGCTCCCCCTGGATCAGGATGCATTTACCTACAACATCCATTCTGAGTTGGAGGGACAGGGGGCCGGAAACTTGGGTTCAGGTCCCTGCTTCATCATAGATTCCCTGTGTGACCTGGGCAAGTCATTTACGCTCTGAGCCTCAGTTCCACATCTGTATAATGGGAATAATAGCACTGCCCTACCTCACAGAAGCGTTGTGAGTGTACATACACTAAGAGGTGATCAGCCTCTACACTCATGGGACCCCAATAGGTAGCTCTGATGGACTCACGTTCCCAATTGACACAGAAACAGAAGCAAGCTAGAACTGCATGGGAGGGTGTCACATTCCAGGGTGCAATCCAGACCAGACTGCCTACCCCGTAACCTTGGATGTCTCACAATGCTTTGCTGTTGAAGTGCCCATCCTGGACCACTCACAACCAGCCTACCGGCATGCAGGTCACAGCCTAAGCATCTGGGTGTAGCCTGCAGACCTAGTCCAGCGACTCTGACCCCAGCAGCTTGTCAGCAACACACCAGCCACACTCTGGCTTCCAGCAGCCTTGGTTACTACCTGCAGGGTGACTCCAATCCACTCCCAGTCCTGAATTTTCCCCAAACATGTGTTCTGTGCTGTCCAGATATTAAGACACATATTCTGCTCTCCTGGGCAGCCCAGATATTAAGGTTCATTGCCCTGCACAGAGTCAATATGCAAGAGTTTGCTACTTTAACTGGAGTTACCAAACAGTTCAGTTTAAACACAGCCCTGGATTGGTTTAGATTAATAAAACAAGTTTAGTAACAAAAGGACATATGCTTGAATTCACTTAAAATCCTAAGAGATAAAGTTAGAAATGATTACAAGCAAATAAAAGTGAAAGCATGCATCTAAAACTTACTCTAACAAGTTTTGGTTCAAGGTTTTGTTCAAGATGGACTTTCTCACCTACAGTCTTCCAGCCAGATGGTGACTGACCCTCTCCTTGGTCAGGATCTTTCCCAGAGGTCCAAAGAGACAACTTGGGGTTCTCTGCCCCTTTCTTTTATAGTACAGTGAAACTTGAAAGTGGATTCTTCTGAAGATTACCCTTCAAAGCACAGTTTACTGAGATGATGAGGAAGGTGACATGGACTCTGGTGGGGTAGGAGACTCCATGTTATTTCTTCTCACCTGTGTTTGCTGAAATGCAAATTTGCTTTATCTCCTGCCATTTCCTCCCCTTGCTGTCTTGAGGACTCTGCTTACTACTTATATGTTAACTGAGGTAAACACACATTCCTTTATTTAGGATAGACCTAAAGTTTAACAACTTTTGACTAGACAGGACTATTTGGTTTTGAAGGTGTGCTAATAATTTCATACAGGGGGATTTCATAACTTTACATGTAATGTTGCTACATACATCTCTCCATGATATTATTGACCAGGGAGTTATCAGGTTTCAAATGATACCTCACAAGGCATATTTCCTACAAAGATTATTACAATAGCATGTAGGGTGTAAATATAGGGGTGCTTTTGGTCAGAGAGGGATGGTTTTGTGGGTAAGACAGAGGATGAGGAGGTCTTGGTTTGATTCTTAGGTCTTCCACCAACTCCCTGTGTGCCAAGAGCAAGGCCTTTAATTTCTCTCTGCCTCAGTTTCCCCATCTGTACAGTGGAGATTTTAGCCTTGCCCTGCCTACAGGGGGATTGTGTAGGTAAATTCCTGTATGCTTGTGCGGTGTTCAGATACCATGGTAATGGGAGCCATATACTCATAGACTCATAGAAACCACCTCTTAAATAAAGTGATCTTACTAAAAGCTTTAACTGACCTCTACCCATCCCCAACCTCACTAGCAGTCTCCAGGGCCTGCTTTGTCAGCCTTCTTCTGGGGAACGTAAGAACAGCCAGAATGGGTCAGACCAAGGGTCCATCTAGCCCAGTAACCTGTCTCTGACTGTGGCCAATGCCAGGTGCTTCAGAGGGCATGAACAGAACAAACCTTCACTGACTGATCCATCCCCTGTATCCCTTTGACTGGCAGCTCAGAGGGATGGAGAAATAAATCTGACTGACAGGAGTTCACTTTGGCTCGGGCACAAAGTCCTGCCAACTGCCAAAAACACTTTCATTTTATTTTTCGAAAACCTCAAAAATATATTTCAAAACAGAGAGAAAGGGTGGATTTGGCCATCTGAGCTTTCTCTGCATATCTGTTCTTATGATCAAGGGCACGTTCACTGACTAATATAGCATCACGTGACTGCAATGGTGCATGTGGTTTATTTCTCTTGTATCCCAGTTAGCCACAGAGGGGCCTAGTGTGTTAGTGCATAAGGCCTGTGAGTCAGGACGCCTGGGTTCTATGCCCAGCTCTCTGAGGACGTGTTCTCTGGTGGTTGGAGCAGGCACCTTGGTATCAGGATGCTGCGTTCTCTGTTCTCAGCTTTGCCACTGACTTGAGCTGTTTGACCTTGAGCAAGCTGCTTCATCTCTTTGCCCCTCAGCTATAAAACGGGGAAGAAGACACCTATCTCATAGGAGGCCCTTGTGAGGATTAATTCTAAAGCGCTTTGCTATCTGTGTGTGGCAGGTGCTGCAAAAGGACAAAGAATACTTTGCCTTCCCCTGGAGCACAGGGCATGAATCACCCGGGTGTCTCTCCCTGAACCAATTCCCACGGGCCTCCAGCATTGGTGCACCTCAGTCTCGCCTGGTTTCTGCCGGTAGCACACAACAGTATAGCCTCCTGAGGACTGAAATCTCTTAGTCTGACTAAAATGATTGGGCTCAACACACCGAGGTGAAATGTTGTGGCCTGTGCTATGCAGGAGGTCAGACTAAATGATCTACTGGTCCATTCGAGCCTTCAACTCTAGGAAACGGAGACAGACCCTAGCTGTGAAAAGCAGAACCATGTTCAGCTTATGAACCCACAAAATATGGGGATAGTCAGGGCTGGGTATTTGGTTAATCCCCCAACTATAACCTCGTATTCTTTTTCTTTCTTTCTTTCTTTCTTTCTTTCTTTCTTTCTTTCTTTCTTTCTTTCTTTCTTTCTTTCTTTCTTTCACTTCTGCAGCCCTGTCTGTTCTCCTCTGTTCCCTGGGTTCCCTTAAATTGATGTGTGTTATCCCCCAAAGCAATAAGCCTTAATAATAAGTAATAATAATAAAGATACATGAAATAAAATTTTGGAAGTTGCAGCCGTGCTTCTGCTTTCCTCCAGCCTGAGAGGAGAAGCGTCCGGGCCAGAGCCTGTTAACGGCCAAGATGATTTCACCAGGAGCCATGCAATCCAGCCCAGCGTTGGTGGTGGAACGCCTGCCAGCATGCACATGTGGAATAGATTATCCACAGTGGCTTAAAGAGGCTTCTCTCCCTGCCACTCACCTATCTGCCCGTGTGACAGAGGAGATGGCAAAAAGGTTTTCACAGCTGGAATAAATTGAGGGGTAGGGGGAGGGAGGAGGATGAGGAGGGGTTTGAAAGAGACAAAAACCAACATTGAACTCAAGATGGAAGAAAGACAGTATTAGCCGAGGTAATGGAGAAAATATGCACATGTGTGAGAGAGAGGGTATTTTATTTACAGTCTGTTTGTTTGGGGTTGCCCACACACGCTGAAAGCCGGGCAGTGGCTGGACTCCAACACCCCAGCTCCTTCCCGGCAGGCACTTTGGCTCAGAGAGGTAAAAGAGAGAGAAAAGAGGAAAATAAGGAGAGCAAAAGCAACAAATGGAAAAGGAAAAGGAACCAACAGAGAGGTGTGAGGTTAAAGTGGGAACAGGACAGGAGGAAATTGCAGGGACTGCCTTTGCTTCCAGTCTATTGTCTTAATATAGGATGGATAGATAGATATTTGTGTGTTTGCTCTTTCTCGCCGGTAAATCTTGGTGATTAGAATATACTGGTCTTTATCTAAGGATCTCAAAGCATTTTGCAAAAAGCATGATCCACATTTTTACAGGTGAAAATCACAAAGAAGAAAAAAGACTTCTGTAGCATCCCAGGACAAATCACTAGCAGAGTTGAGAATAATACTCAAGAGTCCTGACTGCCAGGCCCCTGCTTAAAGCGGACGTAACTTCTTGTTGCCCCATAGCGATCTGCACTTCTGTGGCGAGGTGATCTAAATCTGTCTCTCTGGGGAGCAGAATTTCAGAGGCCCTGGGTACACACGAGGAGCTACCAGCGTGCAGAATCTAGGAGAAACTCTGGCACAGGTCTCTTCCTCGCTCTCTTCCCCAGTGTGCCTGCAACTCCTCCTGTTGCCGCTGCAAAGTTCCTCCACCCCCAACCCCTCCATCTGCTCTCCATTGACTCAAGCACAAGCTTTAAATGGTTGGTCATTAGTCACCAGGCTATTTACCCAACCTTCCCGTCTGAACCCGTCACGCTTCAAACGTGCCAGAGAGCTGCCCCAGGGCTGAACCTCTCACCAGGACCCTGACCATCTGTTTGAAAAACGAGGGGGATCGTTCAGTGACGATGGCCCGGGAAAGCTGGCCGAGGAGGTCCAGCCTAGCTGGAGAGAACAACCTCCACGGTAGGTAAAAAGGCAGAGACGTAGAACTCCCCAGCAAAAGGGCTTTATTCTCCCCCCCCACCCCAAACTTGTGAAACACCGGAATTAAGATAATTACACACCTTAATAATATTATCCCTTGTCAAGTCCATAAAAGCCCCTTCTTGCATTACGGCATTTGAGAGACTATTAAGTTTTAAGGCCACGAGACCTCCGTGAAGGAGAGAAGTCATTTCCTTTTTTTTTTTTTTTTCCCTTTTGAGGGCGTCAGGGTTTATGGGGCAGTCAGTGGCGAAGATTGACGAGGTTTCCACTTGCAGGCATGTGGACCCACAAAGCCGGCCTTGGCGGTGTGAATCTTGGAGGGGCAGGAAAGGGAGAAAGGCCGGGGCGGAAGTGATGGGAGATCCCAGAGCTTCGACCCTCAAAACGCCAGCAGCTGAAAAGAAACTGCACTCTCAGCCATTGATTGCTTTCTGAGCATGTTCCTGGTTAAGGCCCAAATCCTCTTGCAGCCAAGGAATTCTGGGGATGGGGGGTTGCCACAGTCCCGGCTGCTACTCTCACCCACGGGTTAGGGTGGGGGTAGATCTGAGGAGATGAGGGTTTAGGCCCCACTCCAGCGAAGCAGTTAAACAAGTGCTCAGCTTTAAGCATGTGAGCAGCCCAATTGACACCAATGAGACTATTTACATGGTGGGCTAGTTCAGGGCCTTCAGCGGGATCCCCATTATGGTAACACAGAGCTAGTCTGGGCCCATGGGTGGGGCACTGGATTCAAGAGACCTGGGCTGTATTCCTGGCTCTGCCACTCACCTGCTGGGTGACCTTGGGCAAACCACTTCCCCGCCTCAGTTTCCCCTCCCACCCTTTGTCCGTCTTGTCTATTTAGATTGTGAGCAGAATGGGGCCCTGATCTCGGTATACACACAATAATAACAAAGGCATTGAGCTATGCGCACCTGGCGTAGGTCTCACTCCTGCTGGGAGGCAGGAGTAATTTGTCAGTCATGCAGCAAAGCTGTGCTGGGGTCCCCCTGCGTTTACCCACCCAGGACACCAGCCTTGTGCGGTGCAGGCCCAAGTCCTTCCTGTAGAAAGTGCTTCTTTTTCAGGATCTTAAAACATATGAGCAGAAGAAGCCGCTTAGCCTGCTGCCCCGCCCCCAAGAAGTGAGCACCATTATCCTCATTTTACAGGACGGGAAACTGAGGCACTGTAAGGCAAAGTGACTCACCCCAACACAGTGTCAGGAACAGAACCCACGAGCCCTCGTACACAGCCCCCTGCTCAACCCACTACATCATGCAGCCTCTCCGGTGCTTGTCTGTTATAAATCGGATGATTATGAAACCTGTCCAGCTGTCACTCCCACCGCTTCCAGTATCCTTAAGACCCCATGAGGGGGTTATAGCCTATAATTTGCACCTTCTTGTCTTGATTTAATAGCAGAGAGTGAGAGAGAAAATAAAACAAACCCTCGTTCAGCGAGTAGGGGAAAAAACCAGGTGTGTGTCACGGTTTCGAGGCCATGCAAGAGCTAAAAATCACGGACAGGCCACAAATTAGGTCTTTTAAGGAATGAATCCTGGATTCCTTCGCATTTGACCCAAAGCCAAAGTGGAGTCAGATCAATGGTGCTGTCCCAGGTTGCTAATTCAATCAAACCACTGAGGCAACAGGGATGTACCTGACTGAGTAGTAGAGATTGTCTTTCACATATAGGCCCTGATTCAGCCTAGCACTTAAGCACGGACTTCACTTGAAGCCTCGGGGCAGTCCCTTTGACGACTGGCTGCCTCTGTTTATGCATTTGGTTCAGCTTCGACAAAAGTAAAGCATATACTTAGTAGGTAAGTGCTTTGCTGAATTGGGGCCATAGGAACCAGGAAAATGGTGGGGGACACCTTAGCCACCCATCTCTGACGGTGACATGAGACACTCAGTTCTGCTCTTTCACACTAACATCAAACACGCCGATCACAGGGTGCCTCCAAATCCCATCGCTTCCACTCCCCAGCCAGTGCAGCTCTCTGATTAGGAAGTGCAAGGTTTTGCCTGAAACTAGTCAAGGCAATTCTGTGCAGAAGCAGCTGGGAGCTACAGCAAGACTGCAGTTAAATTAGGTATGGGGCGGGGCAAGGAAATGCAATTTTGCAGAGTGATTAAAACGAATGCTCCTAGCTTGCAAAACCTGCAAATCTTGCAAAAACCTGAAACTGTCTAGATTGGAGGTAGGGTGTTCAGACAGCAAGTGTGAAAAACCGAGACTGGAGTGGGGAGTAATAGGTGCCTATATAAGACAAAGGCTTGAATATCGGGACTGTCCCTATAAAATCAGGGATTCTGGTCACCCTAATTGGAGGTCAGGGAAATAATGGCTGCATCCCTGCTTTTGCATAAAAATGTTGAATGCAGAATGGTTGGAGCCAACACGGGCCGTGGTTCAAATGCACCTATTTCATTCGCCTTCTAGAAAAAACAAGCAAAACACATAGGCAAAGATGTGCTCGCCACCCACACTAACAAACCCTATACTGAAGAAACATTGAGGCTAAGAATTTAAGGACCTGGTACTGCTCCCATTGAAGTCACTGGAAAAGCTTCCATTGACTTTAGTAGCATCATAATGCAGGAAAGACAAGGGGTGTGATCACCTCTCACGCTGGTGTAAATCAGGAGAACCCCTGAAGTTAAAGTAGTGTGAGAGGCGAATCACATTCAGAAGTTTCCCAGAACAGTAACTTGCCCCCAAAGCACAAGTATAGTATGTTAAAAGGGCAGTCACAGAAGCGCTTTTTTAAAACCAAAAAATGTTTTCCAAAGCCTAATATTCATGTTTATAGCTTAATAAAATTGTTTTCAATTTTTTTCCCTCCTTTAAAGAATGTTATTGATTGTTCTGTTCAAATGCAAGCATTTTCCCTTGTGGTCTGCAACCCAAACTGCTTAGAATTTTTTTGATCAATCATTTTCCCCCCTCAGAAATGCCAATTCGTCAAAACTGAACCTGTTTGTGAAACAAGGTCAGGTGCAATGAATTTCCCCAATTAAAAAAAAAAGCTGCAAAAAAAAGTTTTGAAATAGTTGAAACATTGCAGTTTGACATTTTCAAAAGGAAAAATTCTGGTATTCTGGATCGAAATGACAGTGTGGTTTCAAAAGTTAAGCTATTTAAACTGAAAAAGGGGGTTTAAAAAAAGTTTGAAATTGAAATGAAACATTTTAATCAGCCCAAAATAAAAAACAACATAGATATGTATATACAAGTATCAGGGGGTAGCCATGTTAGTCCATATCCACAAAAACAACGAGGAGTCCGGTGGCACCTTAAAGACTAACAGATTTATTTGGGCATAAGCTTTCGTGGGTAAAAAACCCACTTCTTCAGCTTAAATCTGTTAGTCTTTAAGGTGCCACCGGACTCCTCTTTGTTTTTATATGTATATACAAATATTTTTAAGATTTTAACATTTTGTCTGAATCTGAGAAAGAAGAAAAATTTGAACTCTTGAAGATATTTGAAGGATAGGAAATCCTTTTTCCTCCCATCTTTATTTGCAGCTCTGCTCTAGGGTGGGAGAACCAGAAAGTGAAACTGATAAGAAACCAAAGTGAAACACACACATTTGTATTTACAGTCCCCCTGGGCTGAGTGAAACTGAAATGAAAAGCAGAGTAAATGGTGAAAAGTAAAGGAGAGTTTTAAAATTCTTTCAGTTTTACCAGTCTCAGCTGTTATTAGTAGTAAAGATATTTTTTAAAAATAGGGCTAGATACTGATCTTAATTTACTCCAGTTTTACTCCCATGCATCTCCACTGCAGTCATCAGAGTTATTTCAGATTTACATCAATCTAAAGGAGAACAGGATCTGACCTGCAATATTTAACCTGACATTGTCTCTTTTAATATTATAGTCTATACAGTGTGTCTGATTTAGCATTGTTGCCAGGGATCTTAATTTTTCAATTTCCTTACTCCTGAATCACGGGGTTGCCAACTCTTGTGATTTTATCTCTCATGATATTTGGCGTTTATCTTAAAGCCTCAGCTCACAGAGCCATGGAATTACATGAGAATCTCAGCTTTCATTTCAGAAATAAATGGTAAGTGTCTAGCCCTTGTGGTTGCAGAGAAAAACTTGAAAACGTGCCCCCTCAAGGCTCCAAAACCAGAAGGCATATACAAAGACCCCGAAATGTATTAGTTTTAAAAATCTCATTATTTTTAAGGCAATCTCTTGATATGTGGGGACCTGACTCGTGTTTTTTGCATGCTTGGTAATATTGCGCATGTTTTAATTTTGACCTTTAACAACGCATTTAACATAGTGAGGTTTTTTATTTTGTTTTGGCTTTTTCGTTTGCATTATATATTTTTTTCATATATAATTTTCCTAGACTCTACGTGTCCACCTCTACCTGCCATCCACCATATACACCCATCCATACTGGACCGAATAGTCAATAAATCTGTTAAATGTACCAAACTCAAACGGAACACAACTTTTTCTTTAGAATCACCACAATAGAGCCCCACAGAGCACAGAGCTCCCGCCTCTGTCAGCATGCCGAGCTTTTTCAACAGAATCTTGCATTGTTCCTAGCAGACCTGCAAGACTCAATTCCTGTTTCATCGACTGAAAAGAGGTGCTTTCATCAGTGGCATTTAAGCAGCTGGTGCATTTGCCAGGTGGACATTTTTGCATATTTGAGAGAAAAAAAGCCCACATCTCTCTTTGTCTATATTTTGTTTATTTTTCATTTATTTTTTCATTGTCTAAAAAATCCCCATACCTATCCCAACCTCTAGCATTATATATATTTTAAATAATTAAAATTTTCTTGCATCATTTAAGCACAAGTCAATGAACAACCATGAAAATATATTTTTTTACCTGCAGAATGTATCTACTGTAGATAACAATTCTGCCTCCGTTTTTTGGTCATTTTTTGCAGAGCGGCTCATATATTAACTCTTCCCCTAAACGCCTTGAAAGGTAGCCTTGGTGCCTAAAAATTCCACTGGATGAATTCCATTGAATAACTCTGAGTTCCTGCGAAAAGACATTCTGTTTCTGCAGGACTGCTGAGATGTTAAAGGGACAGTTGCACTGCATTATGGGTCAGGTTGTAACCCTTTTACTCAAGTTGGTTAGCAGTTACTCACACACATTGAAAGTAATGGGATGACTTATGGGAGTAACTGTTCACCAATGTACACAGGCTTGCTATCCAGGATTAAAACCCTGATCACTTGTTTATTTCACAATAGTCGACTGTCAGGTGTTTAGCACCTTTCACACAAGCATCTGATACTGGCCGCTGTCAGAGACAGACTGCTGGAGTAGTTTTAAAATCTAATTGTTCTGATCCAGGGTGACGATTTCTATGTTCTGGTTTATTAATATTTAGTGGGGAGATCATCACAGACGCCAGGGAGTTGCAAAGAGCCTGATTCTGCAAATACACCAGCTTCACACCAACAAAATGTTGACTTCGGTGGAGTTGCTCCTGCTTTACCCTGGGGTGAGGGAGAGGACAATGGGGCCCATTGGAGGCCTGGTTTATGCCAGCATCAGCAGGAACACATCAGGCTGTCTGTGTATCGGGATGAAAGGGGATTGAGGTTTGGTCCGGCTCCGATTTTATACTATTCTCCTTAAAACAAACCCAAGCTGTCATCCTGGCGATTTCCCTGCTGAGACGCCCCTCTCTGCCCCTGTGTCTGCCGCCCCTCGCCCTCTCCCATTGGAGGTGTTTATTTAATTGTTTTCCCCGCTCCTCGGTGGCACAGCTCTTCTGCCATTAAACCCTGCCGTCCGCATTCTGACTGGGTAATTTAAAGCTATAGTTAAATTATGACTTCTCTGAACCTGTTGTGGCACTGACGCATAACCCTAATTAAATGATCACATCCATTCTGAAGCCAGTCTTTTCTCCCCTCAAACGTTAATTACAACATAAGAGGCTTTAATGGCTCGCCTCACCTCCAGCTCCTCGAAAGAAAGGTCATGCGATTAATTTTCATCATTAATCTTTTCCCAATGTGGACATTGTGCTGTCACTGAAGCCTATTAAACCCCCTTTGTCCCCCCCCCTCCCCTTTTTCTCGCTTCCCCCCACCCCGCTTCCCCAAGTGAATGGCGAGAACAAAAATATTTGAGCTTCGCTTTGGCTCTTGTATTTCCTCGGAGTTTTGTCGGGCTTGGCGGGATAGAGACGAGATGGGATGGCGGGGAAGAGTTGGGTCTTCTGGAAGGGGTTGGTGCTCCTGGGGTCCGGGCCCTGGGCCTGGCAGATGGACAGGTGGGAGGGTCCTGGAATGCAGGGTGGGGAGAACTGGTTCGGCTGCAGGGTGCAGGGCTCCTGCAGTGAGAGGGTCTGCTGAGTGGGGAGGTGCATGGGGGGAGGGGCAGGGTGTGTGTCTTGAGATGGGAGGGCACGGGGACTGCAAGAGAAAGGCAGGGGTCTTGGCACGCAGAGCACTGGGTCTGCTGGATGGATAGGGCAGGAGGCCTGGTATGCAAGGGGCACTGGCATTGCAGGAGAGATGGTGGTTTTCAGGGTACAGAGCACTGAGTCGGCATGGGGCCTGCTGGAGAAATTTATGGATCCTGGGGCAGAGGGCACTGGATCTCCTGGATGGGAAGGAGCAGGGGTCTTGGGAAGCCAGAGGCATGGGGAGTGCCGGAGAGATGGAGGGATCCTGCAGTGCAGGGCAGCGGGGTCTGCTGGTTGGGAAGGTGCCGGGGGTTGGAAGCACTGGCACTGCGGGTTCTCCCTAGTGCAAACCAGCTGCTCGAAATGCCTCTCGTGGTGGGTCTTGTTTTCAAAGGGTTTTTGTCCCCGCCCAAAGGAAATGGGTGTTTTTCTAAACCCCACAAAATTGGTTTCAGTGACTTAATCCCCTGAACCTTGGAGCAGGTCTAATTTCAACCTGCCCTCCTCATCTGAACCAGGCGGCCCTTGTCCCTTAGAAGATTGGGGGGAAGGGAGGGAAGGAGAGTGGAGCACACGTTTAGCTAATTTGCAGTATTGTTTTAGCTGAAACCAAGGTCTGAATAATCCCCTTTTATGCAGGATGACGTAATCGGGGAACAAGTTGCTGCACGGTGGGGCTGGCAGCAAACACGGGGCTGTTTGAAACTGCTGCTATCGGCAGAAAATGCCTCAGGATCATTTGTGCAGCTGAAGCCAAAACGCCAAGTCCCCGGACTCTCGGTGTGCTCCACTTTGCAGTGTCTGAGAACTTTCCTGCAGGGTGTGACCCATTTCCAGTTCCTCCCTTAAACTACCTTCCCTCCTTTCTTTCTGTTTCCGAGGAAAAGGGCTCATGAAAATCAGGGGGCTTTTTAAACAGAGAGGTGTAGACAGCACTAGGTAGATGGAAGGGTTCTTCTGTCAACCTAGCTACCACCTCTCGGGGCGGTGGATTAGCTATGCTGATGCGGAAACCCCTCCCGTCGGTGGCGTCACAGCTGTGCTGCTGAAGCATTTCAAGTGTAGACAAGCCCATAGACTGAAGGGTAAGAAAGTCTTTGGTACGGGATTTACATACAATTAGAGCAGAGTGAACAGTGCAGAATAACATCAGCAAGCATTCATCTGAATAGGATTTGTGACTTAGACTCTTTGGGGCAGGGACAGTGTCTTTGTACAGCACCTGGCACATCGGGGCCCGGGTTTCATTTGAGCTCTCTCAGCACGACTGCAATAAAAATATATTAATATGAATTCTCTATTGTTTAGGAGCCCTTTTATTCACTTTTCACAAACAGTGCGAGTGAAATGTGGTTTGCTAAGACATTCAGAGGCAGGGTTGGAAATGCTTTGTGAACACGTATTTGCCTGAGTCCTCACACCTGGGATGTCCATGTTGCTTTCTTAAAAGCTTTGAGTAGGTTTTGCACTCATCCAGTCAGGGAGCAGAAACAAGACCATGTGACTTAAGTGACCAATCACGCAAGGGCCAGTAGCAACTTCCATCTGCCTACAGTCATGGTGACTAGTCAGTGTGCGATTAGAGGCTGCAATGCATTCACATTAACAGTCTGTGGAACCATTTCAAATCATGAATGGATCCTGAGAAAACTAAGTGCGTTTACAGAAAAATCATGAGCAGAAAAGGGGCTAAATTTGCTGAATAAATTACTCACCCAGGTCCACTCGCAATCCAGAATTTATTTAAAATATAAATAAAAATAAAGAGGGGATGAAAAATGGCAAATGAAATTCAATGCTGATAAGTACCAAGTAATGCACATTGGAAAACATAACCCCAACTATCCATACAAAATGATGGGGTTTAAATTAGCTGTGACCACTCAAGAAAGAGATCATGGAGTCATTGTGGATAGTTCTCTGAAAACATCCACTCAATGTGCAGTGGCCATCAACATAGCTAACAGAATGCTGGGAACCATTAGGACAGAGAGAGATAATAAAACAGAAAATATCATAATGCCACTATATAAATCCATGGTACACCCACACCTGGAATACTGCGTGCAGTTCTGGTCGCCCCATCTCAAAAGAGATGTATTAGACGTGGGAAATGTACAGAGAAGGGCAAGAAAACTGATGAGGGGGATGGAACAGCTTCCATACGAGGAGAGAATAAAAAGACAGAGCCTATTCAGCTTAGAAAAGTGATGACGAAGGGGGGATATGACTGAAGGCTATAAAATCATGACTGGTGTGGAGAAAGGAAGAAGGAGGTGTTATTTATCCCGTCACGTAACACAAGAGCCAGGGGTCACCCAATGAAATTAATAGGCAGCAAGTTTAAAGCAACCAAAAGGAAGTACAGTGGCAGGTGGTCCATCTTCAACTGCGAGTAGCAAAAATCCCCAGTGGCCTGAGATTGGGGCACTAGATGAGGAGGGCTCTGAGTTATTACAGAAAATTCTTTCCTAGGTATCTGTCTGGTGGGTCTTGCCAACATGCTCAGGGTTCAACTGATCAACCTATTTGGGGATCAGGAAAGAATTTCCCCCCAGATCAGATTGGCAGAGGCCCTGGGTTTGTTTGTTTTTTTTTGCCTTTCTCTGCATCATGGGACACTTGCAAGTTTAAATTAATGTAAATGGCGGATTCTCTGTAACTTGAAGTCTTTAACTCATGATTTGAGGACTTCAGTAACTCAGCCAGAGGTTATGGTCTATTACAGGACGGGGTGGGTGAGGTTCTGTGGCCCGGGTTGTGCAGGAGGTCAGACTAGATGATCACGATGGTCCCTTCCTGCCTTAAAGCCTATGAGTCTACTTCTTCACACAACATATCGTAACCCTGTGGAGCTTGTTGCCAGGGAATGTTGTCGAGGGCTACAGTATAACTGGATTCAACAAGGAATTCACATGTTCATAGAGGATAGGTCCATCAGTGGCTATTAGCCAAGCTGGTCATTCTCTGGGTGTTCCTAAACCTCCAACGCCTTGAAGCTGGGACTGGATGGCAGGGGATAGATCAATGGAAATTGCCCTGGTTCTGTTCATTCCCTCTGAAGCACCTGGCACTGGACACTGTCGGCAGACAGGCTACTGGGCTAGATGGACCATTGGTCTGACCCAGTCTGGCCGTTCTTATGTGATGTTCTAACAATGAACACATTTCCTCATGTCTTTATCAGTTAGAAAATAAATGGCTGATAGATAAACGCTTCTTATAAATTCCTGTGTAGGGTAGACTAGGAATGTAAGTGTGCCGGTATCAGTGCATAGCTATTTAATTCCTGGCCAAGCACAGGAAGTAACTATTGTGTCTATAAAAAGATCTGAAAAGAGGGCTTTTCCTGCTGATGATTTGGAGACCTCAAGTTAGTTTATGGCCTGGGGGTTCTAGTTTTGTGTCCACCAAGTGAATTAGATTGGAAGAGAAAGGGCCACTGGAGATGTCATGGTGAGAACAAGGAGTCTTCTTTCAAGACAATCAGCAGAGATGGGCCTGAACCAAATCTCCGGATCCAAACTTAGCTGTTGGTTCAAAGTCTGGTTCCAAATTTCACAGCCAATGTCCATCTCGACTTGCCAAGCATTTCCAACCGAACATTCTTGAACCATAAATACAATTGGAGGCAACTGGGGATTCAGGAAGAATAGGACAATTTCCAGGATGTAAGAGAAAAATTCTTCTGGTCTTGGTTCTAGGTTCATTTATTTTTATTTCAATGGCCCCGCTGGGGGTGGGGGGGGGGCGGGGAGTGGGAAGGAATCCTGTGTGAAATGTTTGTGGCTCCGAATGATTTTCAGGAAATTAACTATACAGTTACCATCATGAATTATGAATACTTCCCGAATCTCTGGGTAAAACTAGCTGGCCAAACCCAGAGGTTGATTTTATATTATTGTTATTACTATGTATCAGTACTGCAGCAGCCCCTCGGAGCCCGAATCAAGGTCCAGGGTCTCCTTGTGTTTGGCGACATACAGACAAGGAACAAAGACAGTAGTGCCTGTCCCAAAAAGTTCTCTGTTACGAAACCGCACCCAGGGGATCTGTGTCCTATATTTATCCAGAACTCGGCTCAAGGACACAAAATCCAGATCAGGGTTTCTAACGCCCCAGCTGTTTGAGATGTTTGAATACAGGCTTATTTACAAAATTCAGATGACCTCTTCTGGCCTTAAAATCTACGAAAATTCAGATCTGGATTCAGGTTTAGATTTTCAACCACCTCTGAGTGTTTGGATGTGGTATTTTGGCTTGGCTCATGATAGAAGGTACAGTAGCAAAGTTGGGGTCCGGTTCTGAGTTTGGATTCTGAATCTCCTGGAAGTTTCGGGGAGGCTCAAGTTTCCTGATTATTTATTTGCGCTCATCTCTAATTTCTATCCAAAGTATGGGGCAAAGAGGCACGGCACAAGGGGATCAGCAGATCCCATTGGTTTGCCCACCCTCCGGCAAACACTCCTCCAACCCAGGACACCCGCTGGTACCCGCAGCAGTGAGACTGCCCAAAGAGAAATAAACCCACTCAGAAGGAGGTCGTGTTCCCCATCAACACCTAGAAGATCCTCAGCTGCCTCGGAACCAGCACGCACTGGAAAAGATGACCAAACCTCTTCTGCTCCCCGGCACCAGCTGCAAAGAGCCCTCCCCAGTATGGACACCCTGCTTTTTTTTTCCCTTTGTCCCAAGGACATTGGGGACATCACGTCCGCAGTGCACTGTGCAGCAGGATAATAATAATTAATAACCATTAGCAACAATAAGGATAATACCAGCGGCCGGACGGACTCACTGTGCAGAGGAGACACTTTCTTTCTTTCTTTCTTCCCCCCCCCCCCCTTTAATGAAAACAATGATTTGACTTTGAAGAAAGTGACTTTTTTTTTAAGTGAAAGCTGGAACCAGTCCTCTCCTGCCTCCCCCGCCCCCCCCCCCCCCCCGCGATTCGTTCTTCGCCCCCTCCCTCCTTTTTTTTTTAACTCTCCTTTTTTCTTTTTCTTTTAATACTCTGCGTTCTATCATGCAAATCCCCTTTCAAATTATGAGAGTATTAGAGCCATCAGCGGTAATGTCACCGCCACAAAATGAGAGCAGGGACTTAAGCACCTAACGAACAATGAAATGTGCGAGCCCTGGGACAGGACAATTAAGAACTGGGCTTAGCCAGCCAGGGAAATTTATTGCTATCAAATCCATATTTCTATTTTCCCCCTGAACAGTAACCTATTTGAATATGATTAAAGGGTTTCATTAGAGCCGAGAGAAAGGCCCGTGTCCCGCCGTTCCCTGTGAGCTCACAAACACGCGCTCTGCAGACAGCACTTTGGGTGGGGGAGGGAGGTGGGAGGAAGGGAAGGAAGGAAGGAAGGAGAGGCATGTGGGACTGATGCCCCAGGTCACCAGCTCCAGAGATGGAAGAGGGAGTTCTCTGGGAAGCTGGCCAGCCGGCATGGGCTCCCCGTGGCCTTACAACAGAAACAGTGTTCAGGCCCTGGTCTTAAAAGGCTGCAGGCATCTCTCAATGAGCTCAAGTGTTGAGTGGAGGAGCCTCGCATGAGAGCTGGGCCAAGGCACACGGCCACCTTACAACGTGGGCACAATGCAAAGGGTGCCCAGCGCAGTGCCAGGCAACAGCCCTAGAACATGTGGTGCAAGGTATAATGCTAGGAGTACCCAGGCCTGTTGGAATGCGGCAACCTCAAGACATGGGGCGTCGGACATAATAGAAGGCTCACCCAGTCTGGTGCCATGCAAAAGCCTTCAAACTTGGGGAGCAGGATATCACATCAGCTGTGTGTCCCTCTGCAACCTGAAACCATGAGGTGGTGGAGTCCTGCCCTGTACATCCCAGCACAGCTAATTTAAATATGTATGCAAATATGCAATGAGCTGTATGCATTATACTTGCAATATGAGTTCATCTGATTGGCCAGAGCCAGTGACTGCTAGCTCTGCAAGCCCCAGGGGAAGTCATTGCAATGGAGACTGGTGCAGAGCCGGGTCTCTGGCACTCATGGACCGGCTCTCCCAGTAATGGAGAGATCCTTTGTGAAGCTGAATGAAAATGAGCTTTGATCAGAAAGGAATCGATGTCTAATAACACTCAGCCTTTCACCAGGGTATCGCAAACCACTTTACAAACATGACCTAAGGAAGGCTCCCAATATCCCTGGTAGCTAGGTATTATCATCACTAGAGTATATTTATCACTAGAGCTCACTATTATGATCACTACACTAGTTTTATCGTGAAAGCCTGCTTTTATGCTCACTAGAGCAGAATTTCTACTGCAAATATTTGCTCATGTTTATAAACCAAGCTGCTTCCTCTATTTTTGTGCTTCATCTTTTGGCTTTGCGTTGCCCCAGAATTTCAGACATGGCCTTTCAATGGCACAAACTTTAGCAGAAAGCAAATTTCAAAGCTGCGTGTGCAAGAATTCCCAAACACCAAATTTTAAATGTCTAGGACTGGACACTAGAGGGAGACAAAGAGTCACATGTTCTTAAAGTGGGTTAAATTAATATGCTCATCCAATCAGGCAGAGAGAAACAATACCATGTGACTTAGCTGACAAATCATAACTAACCACACAGCCAGTTGTGAAAACTGAGTTTCTAATTCTCACAGCCAACTGTTCATGATCAACCCACTGAGTTTAAAACCCTTGAAATATAATCCATGAAATAAATGTGATTAATGAATAAAATAGAGGAAATCACTATCTGAAGGTGGATTTTCTGTGAACAGAAAAAGAGGCTGAATTTGCTTGACGCATTATTTGTTGCTGTTTATTCACTCAGCTCTAATGATTCCTATTTTACAAATGTACACAATGAGGCAGTGAGATTAAGTGACTTTCCCAAGGTCACAAGGGTAAGGCAGTGGCAGAGCTGGGACTTAAAAAACCTGGGAGTCTTGACTTCTAGTTTTCTGTTCTAACAACTAGATCAACTGAGACCTTGACATGCTGATTGTATTTGGTTCGGCACCTGGACTCTCTGCACTTTAGCCTTGGGGCATTGCTGTCTATACTACAATGGAAGGAAGGTAAAGTAAGCCCTGATGAAAGGTGCTGGGTTGATAGGCCTGGAGTCTGAATCCTCTGTCTACCCACAGAGCAGAGAGATCATAGAGCATATTGCCTCCATGCTGACCCCTGCTAACATGCCTCTCTCCTGATAGGGGAACATAAGAATGGCCATACTGGATCAAACCAAAGGTCCATCCAGCCCAGTATCCTGTCTACCGACAGTGGACAAACAGAGGTTAGGGACATCTTCATGCTCCATTCCAAACTTAGGCTTTCTGGTCAGCTATAGTGATGGGTTTGGTGACATGGTCCTCAAGAAAATGGACCAAGACCCAAGTAGGGGCTACAGGACAGCCCTCAGATAACAATGAAAGAGTGGAACTCTAGGAGGTTATAATGGTTGGTTAGAGAAAACAGCATTTCTTTTTATAGTTGCATTTAGTGGTCTGGGACCGGACTTTCAACATCTCATTAGCACCCCGCTCTCACGGTCCCAGCTTGGAACCCAGTCTTCCCAACTCAGGAAGAACAACTCAGAACTCTGCAGCTTACAAGCAGGGTTTCTACTCGGGTTGGCCCATCAGTGCAGTACATTGAGGGCTTTTCAAAAATGTTTTCTTTACGATCTGGCCCATTTGTTCCCCTTTCCTTCGGTTGTGTAGGGAATCCTGGGGCGAGTCAGATATCCCAAGCACTGTATGGGCACCTATAGATGGATTTGAAAAAAATTAACAAATAAATGAGTACATAAATCAGTCTTTGGGATTACTTAAAGAAAAACCCCACGAGGAAAAGGGAAGCTCGATAGGTGCCAATATTTGCTATCAAATACCCAGGTCTCCTCTGCACAGCACGGTGTCTTTAGTCGACATCAAATTATAATGCAATTACCAGGGGAGGAATGGGAGAAAATTCAATGACATTTTCCCTAAAGCTTTTTGTCCCTTGTTTTACAACCAACAGTGGAGCTGGTAGAAATGTTTCAAATTGGGGGAAAACAAAAACCCCAAAAACAGAAACCTTTAGGTGTTTTGACTTTTAGCAAGTCCCCGCCCCTATCTGTGCCTCAGTTTCCCCAAGTGTATAGTATGAATATTATTCATTTGTATTGCATAGGAGCCATAGCCATAGATCAGAACCCCATTGTCCTAGGCAATGGATAATGATACGTATCCACAGTACAGGGGGAGGAGGGCTGCGAGGCTTAATTTATTAATGTTTGCAACTTGCACTGAGACAGACAGGATGGCCCAGTAGTGAGGGCGCTCGTGTGGGCTGTGCAAGAGGTGTGTTCAAGTTCCTGCTCTGCCACACTTAGCAGCTCTGTGCCTCAGTTTCCCATCTGTACAATGGGGATAATACCTCTGTTCTGCCTCACAGGGGTATTGTGAGGCAATCGGAGGCTACAGTAATGGAGGCCATAGAAGTATCTAGATACGTAGATAGATCCTCAAGCACAAGGTGTTATTGACATGCCGAATACTTAGTATTATTTATCATTAATACACTATCATTTTATTATTCGTGCAAATTTCTCCAAGGCGTTGTATCGCTCCCTAAGAACCATGAAGGGACTGGACTGCAGAGTTGCTCATTAATACAGTGACAAGCCATCCTGAAATCTGTGCGCCTCACAAGTTCTCCCCGCCCCCGCACACACCACTGGAGAGCTGTCAATTTAACAGATGGGTGCTTGATTCCAGCGTATCAGGAGACCCGAAATGCCAGCCTCACTTTTCAGCTGTTTATATAGGTGTGCTCTTAAAAAGAGCAGGGAGGATTTGAACTCAGATTTGAATTTCTGTTTCTCTCTCTCTCTTCTCCAGCCAATATGGATTAATCTTTCCCTGGTATTTCCCACCAGGCCCCTCGCTGTGCTGATTGTAATGAACATGCACCAAGGTGAACCTGGGAGATCCCAGCTCTGGGAGGGAGGTGGCTGCCCAAACCTTTCAGTGTCTCTCCTTGGACTCACTTGTCTCCTCTTGTCTCCTCTCCTGCACTGAGTGAGGTCAGGGGGCTCCTCACTCCCTTTCACACCAGGTAGCATTTTCTCTCCCTCGTCAACCAGGGTCTGCTCAAGAACTCTGGCAGCTCAGGGGACAAGCTTCACATCCCCCAATCCAGGAGGGAAGATTTGGGGGTGAGGAACAGCAGCAGGGTCTGAAGAAGGAGCCCATGAAGTTGTGGATTTGAGGTCTGCTTGTCATTCAAAGGTCAGGAGCTCCTTTAGATCTACCGCCTGTCCTGTCCCAGAGCTGTGGGGCTCTGGCACCTGAGAGATGATTTTAAGAGTTAAAGAGCTTAGGGCATGACTACACTGAAGTACTAATAATACCCCTGTGATCTGTTATTGCATCTCCTGTCCAAAGAATCATAGAATATCAGGGCTGGAAGGGACCTCATCTAGTCCCACCCCCTGCTCAAAGCAGGACCAAGTCCCAATTTTTCCCCCAGATCCCTAAATGGCCCCCTCAAGAATTGAACTCACAACCCTGAGTTTAGCAGGCCAATGCTCAAACCACTGAGCTATCTTCCCCTCCCCCCGCCCCAAACATGTTAAAGCAGTCTAGGAATGACTCTTGAGGGTGTACAGCCTCCTGGCTGGAGATATCCATCCACCTGTCTCCTTACAGAGCTTTGCAAACATCCATTTGTTCTCATGCACAAGCTGTAAGGTGGGTGGTACTCTAATATACTGATGGGGAGAGGCATAGGGAGGGGAAGAGCTGTGCCCAAGGTCCGTCAAAGTAGAGCTGCGAATAGAACCCAGGAGTCCTGACTCCCTCATCCCCTGCTTTAATTTCTGCCTCACTCTCAGTGCCCTATCGCACCCACTAAGTTTCCATTCACGCTGTCCCTCCTGGCTTCTTTGCAGAGAGTTTCACCTGGTCCCAGACCCTCATGCAAGCTCAATGTGATTTCGGGTCCTGCGACAGGGATACAGTGCTGTGACGTGGCTGGCGGCAATGCCTGGAGACTTGATGTTCACGCGGGTAACCTCAACCCGCCTGAAACAAGTTGGCATCAGAGCCCTGCCTTCCCTTTGCCAGAACAGGTGTCAAGGCATTGACATCATTATTCAGGACATCATTTATCTATCTTTAACTTTAAGCATGTACTTAAGACCCATTAAAGTCAATGGGACTTATGAATATGCTTGACTTTAAGGCATATGCCTGAATAAGGGTCAATAATAATAATAATAATAATAAAGTATCTCCCAGAAAATTATAGATTGAGTTTAAGGCGAGAAGGGCCAATTATGATTGTCTAGTCTGACCTCCTGCGTAACACAAACTAGAGAATTTCACTCAGTGTTTCCTTCACTGAGTCCACTATAAGGTGTATGTCAATGGCCTACCCATATATATATAAATGCCAGCTCCAATCCAGCTCTAGTCCTTTGTGGGGGAAGATCTTTAGGGTGCTGCCAACCCCCATGTGCCAGCTAAAGACCCAAGTTGAAAAACTGTCCAACTCATCCCTAGGCTGCAACTCAGCAATAATCTTTGTCATGGGGGAGGGGAGGAGGGGCTGAAGAGCTGTTCTCTGCACCCACTGCAAAGGGATAAGCGATTCCACTTGGTCCATACTGGGTGGGTGGCATTGTCCCTGCAAAGTGCTTAACTGGTCAAGGGCAGGCCAGCCCCTAGTAAAGCTTTGTTCCCCTTCTAATCTCCTCACCCCAGTCCCTCTCCTCAATCTCTCCCCACCTGCCCACCCCCCTCCACCCCAACGAGGCATCACGGCTCCTAACGAAACGGAACTGCTGCCAGATGAAATATATTACTATTAAATACTTAATTCTTCTAGTGAGCGGAGAGCAGCCAGTATGAATACGATTATTAAAGAAAATTACTTTGGCTGATCAGATATTTCTGCATACTAATTTCTGACCCTTCTTCCCTCTCTGCTTGCTTCTCATCCCTTAGAGACCAGGACAGATAAAATTCCATCACAAATAGCTGATTACTGGGGCTTGCATTAAAATCAAATTTTTTTTCCTCTCAGCACTAATGTCCTTGCCTTGAGTATAGACAGCAGTAGCTGTCAAGAAAAAATAAAATAAAATAAAAAATCTAGGAATGGGCCTAGATCTGAATTCCCTCTGAACTTTAGGCCTGGGATATCGGAATCTGGATCCAAATTCTGAAGCTGTCCCTATAACCAGCAACCCAGATCTCAAAACCCCACAGATCCAAATTTGGCAGTTCAGGCCTCTCTCTAGGTAAAACGGCCCCTGTTTCCCCCTCCCCCTGCAGACATCCCTTAAAATTGTGTCATCCAAATGTCCTTTCTGTTCTGGAACACGGCCCCTCAACCTGGCAAACACCTCATTGGCTGGGGGTGCAAGAATAGACAACGTCGCCCAAATTCATCCTTGCTGTAACTCCACCGGTTTAGCTGGAGGCTAGACCAGGGGTCATCAAAACCTATTGACTAGATGCGATCATGATAGGTACATTATAGCAGTATAGATACTTAGATAGACAGACAGATGTACATCCCACAAAAATAATGTCAATTGGAAACCTGCTCCTCTTCCCCACTCTAAGTTGAATCTCTCTGCTTACCCTCATGGCATGTTGAGTGGGTGGCATTTGGCTTCCCCTTTCCCATGCCTTCCAGATATGCCCCCCCACTCCCTGTAGGAGGCTGACTGCCTTTGGCCACCGGGTCTGTACTTCTCCCACATCTCTCAGTGGGTGACTGCCAAACACACAGGATGTTAACAATCACCGGGCGGCACAAGGAGGATGCTAAAAATAACCCGTTTCCCCATTTACCCCCCACAATCCTGTAAGCCTCCAATTTACCTGCTTTTGGAAATAAGAGACACTTGTGGAGGTGTCACTGCTCTGAAGCTGTAATTACAGCCTGAGCCTGTTAATTCCCAGCTCTGGCTCTGCAGCTAGCATCTCAACGGGGGATCCTGTCCACAGGGCCTCTCTCCCTTTGCCTCTGGGAAAAGTCTGCGGGAGAGGAAAAGGTGAACGTGCCTCTTGCAGGGAGGATGTGAGTGTGGACAGGGACCTTCTTCAAAGACCTGTCTCCAAACTAGCGCTTTTATACCAACCTGCAGGACCCAACATGGGGTAATGCCGGGGAGCAGAGGGTGCCCAGTGGGCATTGGTGGATGGGACACCTAGGTGCCACAGTGATGGCTGAGCATATTATAGACAAATGACAGAACACAGCAACTTTGCCATCTTGCTCATCTGCCTAGATCTAGTCACTGAGGAGCAAAGATTATTTCCAACCAATGTCTGCCTGGGGGCCTCTCTGAAATGGGTTGGTTAGCTCATGCCTGTTTCTAATGGACCATGACAAAATAATCCACCACCATTGGCAACACTTGGCATTATTATAGATAGTAGGATGGAGGATCCAACGGGCAACGGAGACAGAACTTCACTGTCAATGTACGGATGGTCCCTCCAAGTCAGATCCTCGGCACTGCAGCACTCCCAAATGACAGAGAGAGATGGATAGGTAATGCTAGACTCTTGTGTAATGTTACTGTGTTAAGCAACTGCCCTGTGCCACTTCAGAGGTGACTGCCTTTCAGTGGTGGTTAAAAAGAGTTTGAAATCTCAGCACTAACCTAGTTCTGAATTTGGCATCTGGCTACAGCTCTGGCATGGGCCAAATCAAATCCACAGCATCTGAAAGTCTCTGAATGCTCTGGTCTAGATTTTTCCAAATCCAACTCTGGTTCTGAACTTTGGGGCTCAGGCTGTGCCGAGCGGGCTGTACAGGTGAAGTTTGCCCATGCCTTGAAGATGGAAGGTACTTTGCAAAGGCCACTTGTGTTATAAAATTCCCATTTCCTAATCTCATGGCTTCTTGGGTGCCGTTAAAGTCAGGCCCGGGGGCCATGGCCAGCGTCCTGGCTTTTGAGAACCATCTGGAAGCTGACAGCCCTCGGAGCACACCCAGTCCAGCACTGCTGCAGGATCCAAGTCCCAAGGATCTATATACACAAGGACGAGGAATGTTTATTTTTCCTTATTGACTTTCTCCAAATAAACCCAGGGAAGGCAGAAAGGGGCTCTCTGGCAGCAGCTGTTTACCCAGTGTTTAGGATAAAGAGCCTTCTCCATAGCAACAGGTGGCTGTGCGCCTCTCTCCAGGAAATGCTAGGAGGGGCCTTGGCAATGGTTTTATTTATTTATTTGTTTGTTCAGAAAGGGGCCACATATATATATGTCTATAAAAGACTATAACCGTAGGAAGTTTTAGCTGCTGCCCTCCCTGGATGGAGACATGCTCACGGTGCTGCATGCAGATGTGTGCACACAAAACTCCCAGGGAGGACCGACGAAGACACATGGAGAATTGTCTACAGAAAGAGAAACACGCACAGGCCCACGCAGAAACACGGATACGCGGAGATACATACACACACCCACGCAGGCCCATGCAGAAACACAGATACACGGTGATACATGTACACACACATACACAGGCCCGTAAATAAGCATGGATACACGTGCACGTCCTGACACACCGGGCCTTATTTTCCCTCCACCGACATCATTTTCATGTCCGTGTAACTTGGTTAACTTCAGCTGACTTACACCGGATTTACACCAGGGTAAGTGAGAAGAGAATTAGGCCCAGTGGAACTATTATGGATTTACAGCAGGGTGAGCCATGTTATGCAGAAGACCTTAACACTCTATGTTTAAAAAGTCTAGCTTTGCTAATGTTTTGAACAATCTCACAGTGGCAGAGTTTACTTCCAGAGCTAAGGCCAACATCTTCAAACCTGGGGGCCCAGTCTAAATCCATCCTTAGCCACCTGAACAAGGGGCCTGAATTCCCACGGCTCCTGTTCCAGTCAGTGGATAAGAGCGTGAGATTTGTAAGGCCAGGCACCTGGTCTTATTCAGAACCTCTAAATTATGCAAAACGCTTCCCTAATCCAAGCCTAAAGCTGCAGCCTCAGCGACAGTGTCTCTTTAAATCCATGGAGTATAAGCATGATCTCAGTGCGCTGAGTTGCACTTGTTCAATACGTTTGTACAGCGCCTAGCACAATGGGGTCCTGGTCCATGACTGGGGCTTCTAGGCGCTATCATAATACAAATGATTAATTATTATTATTATCTAGCCCATCCATGGTGCTTCTCATCAGTAGATCTTCAAGTGCTTGACAAAGAAGGTCAGTATCATTATCCCCATTTTACAGATGGACTAGATGGACCACAGGTCTGATGCAGTCTGGCAGTTTATATGTTTTAGAAGCAAGCAGGCAAGCCCAGGAAAGCCCAGGCCCAGCTGGACTAATGACATTGTTCTCGTCTGTATTATTTACACCACTGCGCAGACTCTCTTTCTTGCTTCATACCCTGTAACTTTGTCTTTCTGAATAATCTGCATTTCAGAGCTGGAGTCCAGAGCCACTTCTCATCATACTGTGACGGGGAACCAGCACTTGCCTCTCCCATTCTCAGCTCTGTCAGACCTCTCTAGGGGGAATCACTCTCTGATAAGAAGCCGATTTCACCTGAGGCCTGGAACATTAACTTTGACACTGAAAAGGGGATATTTTATTACCCTGGAATATTTCTGCATCTCTTTAAAATCTCTCCTCCCCCACCCCATGACAATTAAAAGCATCTCTTCAGTTAACTCTTTGAATCTTGCCCAGTGGCAGGCTGGTTGGCTGTGCAGCGCAGAAACCAGTGCATTCTGGTTACGTTTCATTGCATAGTGTACATATTGTAACACTGGAAGATGCTAGTCTGTGGACATTATTTTAATGGCTGCTGTGGCAGATTCATCCAAAACCTGACATGTACCTTGGTATATTTTAGTCCACAAACCTATGCTATATTTCCTTGCAGCTAGATAAGGGCTATTCAACGCTTTTCAACTTGAGTAAAACGTGATTGCTGCTGTCGCAGTGTTGGAAGTTCGGGAGGTGGAGCTCTTCCACCTCAGTCAGTATTTAGTCAGTGTCTTGGGATAAAGTTAGCGGGTGCTGTCCACAAGTTACAGCATCCATACATTGAGAGGGGTTTGACAAAGCAACTCCATGTGCTGTGTCTGAGTGAAGTCACTGCCTTGTGCTCCATAGAGATGCAAGAGGTCTAGCATAAGACAATAGGGTGGCTAGATGTTCTCACCTGGGAGTAGGTCTGATAGGGAACTCTGCAGCCTGGTAACGGCCGTCTACATGGTCTGGGAGTTCTATATGGGGTTCTCCCATCGCTGTAGTTAAGCCATCTCCCCGAGAGGCGGTAGCGAGGTTGACGGAATAATTCTTCCCTCGACCTAGGGGTTAAGTTGGCATAGCTATGTTTCTCCGGTATGGACTTTTCACAGCCCTGAGAGATGTAGCTATAGTGACATAAATTTTCGATGCAGAGCAGCTCTCCTTCTCTCTGTCTCCTGCAGTGACAGGAAAACCTCAAAAGGGTCAAATTTGGGTTCACTCTGGATAAGCACCCAAAAGTTTGGCTTCTCCCAATTTGGTAAAGTGGGGCTGGAGCTTTTCCAGGAAGAGAGTTTTGGATGAGATCTTTGGCTCTTTGGGTTCCAAAAATAGCATGAGATGAATCTTTTTCTTCGTAATTTGATATGAAAGTGCAAAGGCCCTTGAAAATGGAGGAGGAAAGGGGGAAATACCCAAACAGATCAGAACTTTAAAATCAAAAATCACGGACTGATTCTAATCCCACTTACTCGGGTCTCACATGGATGTGTCATCCATCCATTTTAGTAGTTACCAGTGGTGCTGGAATAATTTGTAGAGTGGGAGTGCTGAGAGCCATTGAACCAAACTATAAACCCTGTATATAGTGGAAACCACTTCAAGCCAGGAGGTGCGGCAGCACCCGTCAGCACCCTATTTCCAGCACCTATGGTAGTTACTTCAGATTTACACCAGGCTGAATGAAATCAGAACAAGGCCTTAGTTTGGGGGAAAGTAATACAATTCTGTAGCCCAATTCTGGTCACCCATGTTCAAGAAAGACATATTCAAAGTGGAACAGGTGCAGAGAACGGGAATGGAGGGCCTAATTTATGAGAGGAGACTAAGAGAGCTTGGTTTAGTTGCCCTATGTTACTAGTAACCAGTTGATCGTGGCTCCTGTTTAGAACTGAATCACTCAGACCATCAGTTCTTCACCCAGGGTTCATGAACAGATTTGAAAGGGTTGAGATTGCCCTTTCTTTCTTTATGACTAGAGGGAGCCCAAACCTTTTTGATACAGCTGCTCAGGAAATGAAGTTTTTTCCAAGAAAATATTTATATGAAAATAATAATAAAAAATGTTTTGAAAGTTTTTGGATTTTCAGAGGAAAAACAAAAAACTGAAAAAAAAAAATTGGTTTGCAGGTTTGATTATTTTTGACAACCCTCCGAAAGGTAGACTTTTTTTTCTGGACAAAATTTCTGTTGAATCTAGAAGCCATTTTCCATTGGGAAAAAAATATTCTAATGAAGTATTTGGTACCAGCTTTACTTGTAAGATGGGGACATGGGTCAGAAGTTTGAAAACCACAGAAACATGGCTCTCCTCTCAGTTCCCAGGAGGCAGGAGAGAAATTGCCAATATCCCCTGTGCGGTGGTGCCAGTGCTGGGACTTTTCCCATGGCCCCTACCCAGTGCCTTCATGCTGACTAAGTTTTCAGCCTGTCACCTGTTTCCCCGGCAGAGAGCGGATTGTTAACTTCTGCTGACACTGGCAAGGAGAAGCCCCTCCCTCCCCTTGATAACTCATGGCAGCAACACTTGCACAAATCTTTAATTGTTTAGTTTAAAGAATTGTGTTTTGACCGCAAGGGGATTTTGGCTGGAGCTCAAGAACTGATAATGATATTTTGCTGCCAAGACGTCTTCTTGGCTCTGCCTGTGTTAATGCACACTTTCAAGAAGCTCCAATTAACTGCATCAGCTCTCACTGAGCGAGAGAGAGGAAAAGGGAAAGAGAGAGAGAGAGAGAACTTATGTCTTTTTTGAGAAAGAAAGAAAGGAAGAAAGAAAGAAAGAAAGAAAGAAAGAAAGAAAGAAAGAAAGAAAGAAAGAAAGAAACATTCAAGAGAATCAATGCGGATTTAGTGTTTAACCCTCTGTTGAAGATGGAATCGCAAGAAATTGACACACAGGCTGTAGGGTCCTAGCACTGATCCAATGGCCAAAGCCAACTGTGCTCTCCAATTAACAATTCCATCACCCCGTTGATTTGATAACGGAAGCCTCTTTCTTCTATCCCTAGCAGGATAGCCATGACTCCCACTGGCTCAAACGGGACCTTAGGCCTGGGGGTGGGGAGAATACAGGATGGGTCCGGCAACGGAAGGCAGGAGGGCACCTTTGCCCTCTGGTCTGCTGCCGATGCATTCAAAGCTCATCGGCAACCCGCCCCCCCTTCATCTTCCCTGCTTCTCCGGCTCCCCACTGGGACTGACACGTCTTGCTGTGTCAGAAGCAGCCCTGGCAGAGGGAGGTGAGTCTTGCGCACAGTGGGGACTGTCGGCTCCACTGGGAAGCAACGGGGGGCCCCCTGTGACTCAAAAGGTTTAATTCTCAGCCTTAAAAGTGAAGGGAGGAGGGAGGGGGTGGAAGAGGTTCATCCCTGATGGAGGCCTGCTGATGTCACTGGAGTTGCACCAGGGAGGGGATGGGCCCCAGGCGTTTAAAGGACAAAATGAAGGGCATTAAAAATACAGGACCAGAGACTATGCTCATCACTTCATACAAGCCTCAGCTTTCGAAGTTGGAGGGAAAAAATCTGAGCAGAAGGCTATGAGCTCACAGCTATATCAGTCCCAGCAGGAGGCGCTCTGGGGCAGTGCTTCTCACCGGCGCCCGTTCCTGAGATCTCCCTGGCACCGTTTAGGAAGGCAGCAAGCCAGTCCCTGGTATCAGAAAGGTTGAGACACACTGCTGTAGGGGACAGTATCAGAGCCCTGATTGTGGGGGAGCTCATGGTTATTCCAGTCCCAGCCGACCCAGCAGGAGGCACTTTAGGGGCTGGTGCAGAAGCACTGGCTGTGGGGTGCTCACAACTGTCCCAGTCCCTACATCTCCCCTGCAGGAGGCGCTGTAGCGAACAGGGCAAGAGCCAGTATTGGTGGCTGGATCTGATGGAGGGAAAGAGAGAGATATGCCTTGCACAGTGCTCTCCCAGGCAGGGTCAATGGGAGGGAGTGACCCACCTGTTGGAATACAGGCTGGGAGATGGGGTAGACTTTATGGCATACTCTATGTTTTGTAACCTGAGGGCAGCCGGTCTCCTACTGATCTCTGTGCATCCCCCCTGCTGAAGGAATGTGGAGACTTTTCTTTGACAATGTGTTTCGTTCCTCCAGTCCAGAATGGTGGAAGGGGTGGATCCCTTATTACCTCCTCTCTCCTTCCCAGGCTTTTTGAGTGACACAAACAAGGTGAAATAGCAGCTGAACTCCGGAGCATGTTGGGGAGGGGATGGGCAGCTTGCAGAGAAATTCCTGGTCAGTTTAGTAAACCAGGATCTAATCTCATCCCTCCCCTTCTCTTCCCCCTCTCAGGAGTGCAGGGTGAGACGTAGGGAAGTTCTGGTGGGGGGCTGGTCGAGTTGTGATTTATTCTCCAGCCTGGAAACACAGTTTAAACTTTGGCCACTTCTTCCTCGACTTTGACACGGGGAGATAAATGACTCAAGAGACACATGCTTTCAGGCTGCCATGTTTGAGTGGAGACCAAATAAACAAGGAGCAGCGGAGCCAGGGGCTAAATGGATGGGAGATTTACACAGAGTGGCTTTTATAGGGAGGCCGGGAGTCTTGTAGGTGAGGTTCCCATCCTTGTGCAGCCAACACAGAGGTTAAACAGTGGAAAATTTTTGCCTTTCCTGCTACAGTTTTCAGCAGTGTTTGCAGATCTCTTCATGTTCCCCCCGCTGGCTGCATGGCACAGCTGCTGGATGGCAGCTCCACAGGGAAGGAAAGCCTCCTCCAGCCCAGCTAGGGAACCGCTCCTGCACAGATGACATGGCTCTCACACCTGCAAGAGTTCCCTACCTTCCAGGAAGCTGAATTTATCAATATCAGTGCCCCATTCCACATGCTTTAATAGATGCTAGGAGCCTCCAATCAGATGTGGCTTGCCAGCTAAGACCAAGGTACTGGTACAGAGAAGACTCAAGGAGTTGGAGTTCATCGGCTTTCATCTCATTATTATTATTATTATTTTATTTGTGTTAGTGCCAGGCATGGACCAGGATCCCAGTGTGCTAGGTGCTGTACAGACACAGAGCAGAAAGACGGTCCCTGCCCCAAAGAGCTGACACTCTCGTTGACTCTCTGATTGTTTCTATCCCCGTGCCTCTGCCATTTCCTATGTCTCAATACACACACAATCAAGGGAGCGCGGGTCATGACCTCACATGTAGGTCATCAGCAGAGTCTGAACCAAAGATCCTCAGCAGCACAGACTTCAGTCACTTGAGCTAAAGGAGTGACTCCTCGAACTGGTAGCAGTAGTGGGCTATTGTCGCCGTAGGCAGAAGAAGGAGGAGTTATCATCATCTCTTATTTTACAAATGGGAAACTGAGGCACAGAGCGATCAAGTGACATGCCCAAGGTGACACACAGAGCTGGGAATTCAGCTCACCTCTCCCGACTCCTAGGGCTGTGCCATTGCCACGAGGCCAGCCTTCTTTCTAAGCAGGACAACTCAAATGACACCCGCTGTGCTGTGGCTTGTTTTAGGGAGCCTGCTTAGCTCCACTTGGCACAGCAGAACTGATCTATCAGAACAAGGAATGAACACATGAGGGCCGAGAAAGCTCCAACAGCAGCATGGGGGAGGAGAATGTGGAGCCGCAGGAATAAAGCCGGTATCTCCCCCATCCCCGCCATTCCCCGTTCACGGTATGCCCCCTCAAGCCCTCCGAGGGGGTCAGAACCTGCACTGCTGTCTCATGTTACAAGCACTTGAAGACAGGGAGATTTAAGGCTGGAGATGCCACACAGTACAGTGTGGTGTTTGTCTGCCTTTGAAATAAGAGGCAGGAAGAGATTGGGGGTGGAGGCACCAACATATTTCTATGAATTATAGTTCCTTTTTGGCTCTGACGCTGGTTGCATCAGTTCCCTTTGCTCCTGTTGCTCCAGGTGCAGCTCTGTTTTCTTACATGTTAATTTGTTCCTGTTTTATTATCCTGTCCATCACGAGCTACCAGGACCCCACCACCAGCTCTGCAGTCACTCCCATTCGCCTTCGGGATCCTACCACAGCAGCACCAGCATAGGAGAAGTCTTCTCAGAGTCAGAGAGGGGTCTGATTCTGAATCCGCTTCTGCTGGGGTAAATCAGGGGAGCTGCCATTGAAATCAGTATAGCTAAACGGGTGCAAGTGAGATCAGACTCAGGCCCTGGATGTCTTCTGCTAACATGAAAATCCTGTCCCCTGAGCTCAGAGAAAAATCATTGCCAGCCAGCCTGGCCTTCTACAACTTTAGTCAGGAGATGCCATCTTCTAGCCAGGAGACCATGGGCTGGATTCTGAGCTCAGATACATCACATTGAATCTAGAGTCCAGTGTAATCTGACCTCATCTCCATTAACCAGAAGAACCCTTCTATGAGTCTAACAGAGGGATGGGTCTAACAGAGGGACTCCACCTTCTGACATGAACCACCACACCTCAATAAAGAAAGAAGCATTGCCCCATTCATCAGCAGATTGGGCCTTTCTGCTATCCAGGATAATCCTTCCAGTAGGCTGGAGCTGCCTTCTACTAGCTAGCAAGATGCTTCCACTCTCCCTTAAAGCCAGCCAGGAAAATCATGGAAGTTATGACATACATCTGTACTGTAGATGGGGGTGTTTCTGTGCAGACTGCTTTGATGGTGCACCTTGGTTAGTTCATACCAGCCTTTTGTGCTTTACAGATTGGAGTCACAAAGTTACTGCACAAACTGAACTGTAAAAGCATTTAGCAGTGTCAAGCTATGGCTTAACCAGTCTGAATCCTGTTATTTGTCATGTTGTCTGCTTTGTGCTTTGGAACGGAGCATTGTGCTGAAATTAGAGAAGGGGAATGGGAATCAGGCAGCCTGGGTCCTGGTCAGAACTTCACAACTGACTCACAATGTAACCCTGGGCAAGTCATTTCACCATTCCCTGCCTCAGTTTCCCATCAGCAAAACAGGGCGAATAATCCTTGCTCCCACCCTTTCCTGTTTAGATTGAAAGCCCTTTGACGCAGGGACTGTCTCTTACAAGGTTTTCATACAGCACCTAGCACAATGGGGCCCTGATCTCAATTACTGGGATTCAAGTAAAGAAATAATTACATACTGTCAAAGAAGAGGTTGGCTTCAGCTGAAAAATTAGCATCCAGATTTTGAACCCCCTAAAAGTTTGGGGATCTTTGATTCCCAGGTTTTGATTTGGTCCCATCTTTAGCACAAAGTATTATGACTCGATCCATGTTGCAGTTGGACAGGGAGTGACTTGGGGGGCAGGGGGCGGGAGGAGAGAGACAAACGTTCCATTTGCATTTTAATTTCAATAAAATTGTTTTATTTTCTGTTTTATTACAGCGCCAGTGTAAAAAATGCATCGATTAGCCTGAGGGAACCTCTCATTGTATTAGACGCTTTCTTAATCAGAGTTTGGGTAGGACAGTCATGTACACTGTGTTTTGATCACCCAAAAGGCTCATTATTATACAAAAGAGAAGTCTCCTTGAAGAAAACCTCATATATGATGGCATTGCCTTGGCTTCACATTTTCCAAGGAGCTGGGCAGGTGCTGAGCTCTTTTGAATGTATGGCCCCACTTGCACTGCCTCGCTGCTGTCACAGTATAGGAATGAGCTGGGAACCTCCGACAGTGAAACACACTGTGTGCTGTTAGATTGACCAGTCAGCCGTCTGCAAAAGACTCTATCCCCGATTCTGATCTCAGTCATTCTGGTGTAAAACTAGAGTAGGCCACCACTGAAGTGCATAGAGTTATCCTGATGTGAAAGCAGTGTAAGAGAGATTAGACTCAGGCCCATTGCTTGCATGCTGCAGAGTAATATAATTATGTTAATAAATTATATGTTAACGTATTATTAATTATTATTATGACGGAGAATTTTCATTTCTCTACCACCTTTCATCTGCAGATGTAGTCCAGATCCCACAGAGATGAGCATGTTAGAAGTACATACAATAGATCAGAATCTCAAAGCACTTTACAAAGGTTGGTGAATATCACGATCTTCACCTTACAGATGGGGAAACTGAGGCCAAGAAAGGTGAAGCGACTTGCCCAAGGTCACATGGTGAGTCAGTGATAGAAGCAATATTAGGACTCAAGAGTATTGATCCTCAGTCTCAGGAGAAAATGCTCCCTTCAAATCAACTTTGACTATGAGCTTGCTCCATAGGCCTTGCCTTGTTCAGAGCCAAATGCAAAACTCATCCTTCAGTTTAATCTCCCTCAGTAATGTGTATATACACACACACACACACCTGGACACGCAACCCAGCCACACACACAGAAAACACACCCACTCACAGGCACCAACACACACAAGGAAACAAACAAAATAACCTATCAATTAATCCAGTTATTTCTCCTGTTGGCTGGAAGAGAAGAAAGAAACAATATTATTGTAATTTCTGTTTCTAAACACTTTGGAGATTAGATAGATAGATAGATAGAATTTGTTTTATGTGCTTATTCAGATTTATTGAATCTGCAAAACTAGGCTGATAATGTACAATGAATTCTTATTATAGTTAATTGGCATTACGTGCTTGCCAGGGGCCCAGTGTGTGTTGGCACGTCACAGAAACATGTAAAAATACAAGTGGTAAAACCCTGACCCACTGAAGTCAGTGGTAGTTTTGCCAGGATTTGCCTTAACTCAAGGTCCCAGCACTCAAGGAGCTTCCAGTCTTCTTGTCTACACATGAAAGCCGTTTCAGATGATGGTAGGGTGTGAATTTGAAATGCAATAAAGAGTGCCTTCCTCCTTTTTAACTGAGTCCTCTCTGAAAGTGCATTAAGCTAAATGGGAACAAAGCACTGATAGGTCTGCTCTACACTTAAAATTTAGATTGATATAGCTATATCACTCAGGGATGTGAAAAAATAATACTCCTAAGCACCATAACTGTGCCAAGCTAAGCCCTGGAATAGACATGGCTAGGTTGACAGAAGAATGTTTCCATCAACTATCTACGGCCGCTGGGAGAAGTGGATTATCTGCAGAAGCAGAATATCCCTTCTATCGCTGGAGGAAGCGTCTACACTGTGGCGCTTACTAGAGCAGCTCAACTATAGCACCACAGCTGTGCCACTGAACTGCCTGTAATGTAGATAAGCCCCTACTCTGGAATCTGAGTGTCCACACATGGAGTTATTCGGGTTACCCCGGGGTTACTCCATGGGCAGACAAGCCTAAGAAACTTCATGCACACTGCCTCTTGTGTACTATTTTGAGTCCTTTAGTCCCAGCTGGAAACCAGAAGTGAAAAGCAAAACACCTCTAGACGTTTCAGAAGCGTACTGGGAATTCACTTTGAATCCAGGCCTAGAAATGGGCACAGGTCTCACCCTACCCCTAATTCCATGCTATGCCCAGGCGCACAACCTGAGACCGGAGCCCCATTGTGTGTGAACTAATCCCCACCCTGACGAGTTTACAATCAGCAGGGGGAGGTTTTCAGACAGAAAGAGCAGTGAGGCGCTCAACTCCCTGAAATCCCATTTGTGACTCTGAAAATCTCCCCCCTACATAGACACAGTAAGTATAATTATTCCCATTTTACAGCTAGGGAGCTGAGGCACAGAGGGACAAAGTGACGTGCCCAAGGTCACAGAGAATCAGTGGCAGAGCTCAAAATTTAACTCAGATCTCCTGGGTTCCAGTCCAGTGCCTTAAACGTAAGGCTTTCCTTCTTCTCACCATCCCATTGGCTGACGCTCTCAGGCTCCCATGCATTTATCCTGCTAGACTGATGTGTCTGTGGAGCGACTCTTTCCACAGAGCAGGGGATTTTTTTTTCCTTTGGGGTGGGGCGGTTTTGGGTTTTTTTGGAGATTCCCAGCTAGGGTTTAAAGGACACGGACACACACACACACATGGCCTTTCCATCCCCTCACTGTAACCTGCCCGAAGCTGGGTGCATCTCTATCAGTCTCCCCCTCCAATCTCTCCTTCCCCAAGGACTCCTAGCAATCTCTGTCTCTCTCTTTGGCCTCATGCACAGAGAGATTATCCGACTGTCCTGCCTGGCCGGCTCCAGCCAGAGAACACAAGGCTTCACCCGGAACCCCGCTGCCCCAGAGCCACAAAGGGCTCCTCGGTATCTGAGGAGCCGGGCGGCAGCATGCGTCGCTCGCCGACATGTGCGCTGCGTCTTCCCCCGTGGTGCCGCTTCCACCTTTCCTTGAAACACGCTGAGTGCAGGGGCTCGGGGTGCCCCTCGCCGCCCCTCTCTCTCCCTCTCAAACTAGTGATGGATTTATTTCCTTCACAAAAAAGAGAGTTTACAGTGCGGCTTTCACAAATGCATCTGATAGTTGTATAATCCCAGCAGGATAGGAAGATCCCCCCCACAGAGCCATTCTTTCCCCCCCTCACACACACTCCCCGCATCCCCAAATCCTCCTCAAACTCCCCCTCCCAGCCCTATCGCCACCCCCTTTCCGTGGGCCTCAGACAGTCCTCAAACAACAACTGTCTGCCGGGCCCCAGTTAATCCCTCACAGGTGACCTCAAGGCAGCGCGCCTCTCGCTAAACTCTGGCATTCCACAGCTCCGCTTTAACCCCTCTCGCGCCGCGGCCTGGCGGGGCTGGAAGGAACGGCCTTACGAAAGAGGTGGCGTCCCCTCGGTCAGGGCTGATGTGGTGCTCTCTGAATCATCCCCTACTGCTGCTCCCGGTCAGAGGTTAAAAGCCTAAAGTATTATTATAAAGCAAAAAGAAAAAGACTAGCATTCTTCCCTATAAATCTTCCGAACGACCACGGCACATGTGGGAACCAGACTCTGCCCCAAACCTCCCCCACTGCTCCCAGATCCTCCAAGCTTTATTGACTCGCTGCAGCCCGGGATGGCTCCCTCGCCTGCCCGATGCAAGCCACACCTTAGGGCGCAGGCATCTAGTTCCCTTCCCAGGGGGTGGGGGGGGCGGTTTTGTTCTTGCCCTGTGAGTGGGAGGGAGGGGGCCGGAGGGGGACGGGGACATCCTGTGGGCTGGGACGGAGTCACCGCATGAGGCGGATGCCATGTGGTGGGAGGCGGGCCCTGGCAGCTCTGGAAGTCCTGGCGGGGCGGCCGGTTACCCAAAGGCAGCCCTCGGCCGCGCAGCCTGTCACCCACAGCAGGAGGAAGCGGGCGCTGGTGACGCCACCGTTTGTGTGGAGTCGTTCCCAGCAGCGCAGGAATGTACCTCGTGGGGCAGGAAATCCAGAGGAGACACGGCCAGAGAGCGGGCAGCACTTCTTCAAGGGAAACCTGTACGTTGTCGCCGTTCAGGAGCCCGCCTGGGTGCAGTTTCCCAGCTGCTGCGGATATAGGGGCCGGCCCCTGCGTAACTGCATTGTCCACTTGCAGTCTAGTCCCTGCAGGCCTGAGCATTCACAGACAGCACCCGCTTCTGCAGCTGTATCCAGTCACTTAGCAGGCTGACACGGGGAGCATGTGGTGGGGGCGGGGGAGACCAGCAGGGACGGCAGCGTAGCATTAGCGGCTTATTGCTGGGAGCCTGCATGTGTGCGGACCAGGCAGGGGACTGCACACCAGATATTCACAGGGAGGTTTATTTCATACAGTTCAAGGCCAGAAGGGGCCACCAGGTCATCCGACTGACCTCCTGTAGAGCACAGGCCACCCACCCCACCCAGCGCCCGCGCACCAAACCCAACAACCAAAACTACACCCAGGTATTACAGCCCTCCGGAGCTTAGACTATTATGTGCCACAGGCAGAGAATAGGAGGGACAGAGGTGCACCAATGCCCGAGGAAACGATTAAAGTGAGAGGTTTCAGAGTAGCAGCCGTGTTAGTCTGTATTCGCAAAAAGAAAAGGAAGACTTGTGGCACCTTAGAGGCTAACAAATTCATGTGAGCATAAGCTTTCGTGAGCTACAGCTCACTTCATCAGCTTTTGATCTTTTCATAAGTGCTAAGGAAGTTTTGAAAAACAACAAGGAGATGAATATGAAAACGGCTCCGGGTCCTGATCAAGTCAGCTTGAGAGATCTGGTCCGTGTGAATCCAGAGGGCGATACACTGGCGGGGTTATTCATCGCATGGCTGGTTACAGGTATCATACCTGATGGTATTAAGGAATGCAGATCCTTACTGATCCCGAAAACGGTGGACCCAGAGGCTCTGAAGGAACTAGGGAATTGGAGGCCTCTTACCATTGGGTCCATCGTGCTGCGGCTATGTTCAAGAATACTGACAAACAGGCTGGCTAAAGCGTGCCCACTGAATGCGAGGCAAAGGGGTTTCATTGCAGCACCTGGCTGCTCTGAGAACTTAAAGGTTCTCCACCTCATCACAAAACAAGCCAAAAAAGAAAAAAAGCCCCTGGGCGTCGTATTTATAGATATAGCCAAAGCATTTGATTCAGTATCCCACGACCACATCATGATGGTGCTGCGGGAAAGGGGCCCGGACCAGCACATGATCAACATCATTAGTGACTCCTATAGGAAGGTCCATACCCGTATGGAAGTAGGGAAGGAGCTCACCTCGCTCATTGCCATCGAAGTTGGGGTTAAGCAAGGAGACCCAATGTCACCACTGCTATTTAACCTAGCGTTTGATCCTCTGATTTCAGCGCTAGAAACGGCTGGCAAGGGATTCTCGTTTGGTGTGTAAAAAGTAACTGCACTCGCCTTTGCTGATGACTTGGTCAGGTTCAGCGATTCGTGGGAAGGTGTGAATGCAAACATCCAGATTCTCGAGTCTTTCTGCAAACTCTCTGGACTCAAGGTGCACGCTAGGAAATGCCATGGATTTCTCCTGAGCCCAACCCATGACTCTTTCACCGTCAACAATTGTGAAGCCTGGAAAATCAGTTGCGATGGACTGAATATGATTGCTCCAGGAGAGTCTCAGAAATATTTGGGACTCAAGGTCAATCCATGGATCAGATTCACCAAACCGGCATTATCCGACAAACTTGACACCTGGCTGGAGAGGATCAACAGGGCCCCTCTCAAGCCTTCGCAAAAGCTGGAAATGCTTAATACCTTCACCGTACCACGAGTCATCTTTAGCTGACCACACTGATTGTAAGAAGGCACTGCTTTCTTCCCACGATGATAACATCAGGAGGGCCGTCAAAGAGTGGCTGCACTTACCATCTGACACCTGTAACAGTTTTATATATGCCAGATCCAGGGATGGACGACTGGGAGTAACAAAGCTCGCCAGCCTTATCCCTACTATACAGGCAAGTGAGCTGTAGCTCACGAAAGCTTATGCTCAAATAAATGTGTTAGTCTCTAAGGTGCCACAAGTACTCCTTTTCTGATTAAGTGAGAGATGCCCAGATAATCCTGGCAAGTGACCCCCACTCTCACGCGGCTGTAGAAGGCAAAACCCGCTCAACGTCACCTTCCCAGCCCCACATATGGCGATCAGTTCGACCCTGAGCACGTGAGCAAGAACCAGCCAGAGAGAAAAATCCTTGGTGCCATGTCAGACCACTGGCCCTCCCTGTCCTTTGGCCCATCTCCAGCCAGGGACACCCCTGATGGAAGAGAGCAGCTTCCCCCCACCCCAATCCAAACAACTCCCCCCAGCCCAGAATTCACTGAGCAGGGGGTGCAGGGGAACATCACAGGGCAGAGAGAAAGTGTGTGCAGGGCCAGATTTAGGGGCAGGCGACCACCTGGGGTGCCAGGCTTGGGGGGGCGCCAGACTCGGGGGGCTGGTTTTGTTAGCGGCAAAAGGGAAAAGCGAACATTTGAAGTGACATGTTTCAGGTATTCCGTCTGTGGGGTCATTTGTCATCAGCCTCCTGGAATGTTCTGGGCCTTTGTGGAATCTCGTGGAACCTTCCAGCCTTTCCGAGAGTTCCTTTACCTCAAAGCTCCTCGCGCGTTGTCAGCTGGGCGCTCGCGGGTAGACAAGGGGCGGGGCGTCGCCGGTCAGTCAGGGAGGTATAAATACAGATTTACAGATCCTAGCGTGCAAATTTATCATCTTACATGACAGAGATAAATCATGCATGCAAATCATGCATCGAGGTCCAGAAATGGGCCACAAATGCAATAAAAATAAGGTATTCAAAAGTCTAACAAATGGAGGGGAGAGGCACTGAAGACGCTTCTCGCCTGAGAAGATACCACAGAGGACAGGACTGTAGCATTTGAAGGCCATCACTAGGCATGTGAAGCGGAGGGAATACCATCGGAGACACCAATATAGGATATCACTGGGTTTATCTGTGGGTCGGAGGGATACCACCAGGGCCAGCACAGTAGGATATGACTGGGAGAGTGTGGGGTGGTGGAGGCGATACGCTCGGAGGCTGCAGTGTGGGATATCACTGCAGGGGGGCACTATCAGGGACTAGGGCATAGCATTAGCAGAGGGTCCCTGGCAGAGAGCGGGGCTGAAGCCGAAATGGACAGCAACCCTGCCCTGAAGTGCTGTCCGGTGTCTCTGTTGCAGAGAGTTGACTCATTGCCTCCCGAGGCTGGCCCTGTCTGGATTCTCTGCCTTTCTTTAATGTATGGCCACTTGGAGTGTGGTGCTATTGATGGGGCCTGTGGTATGGCATTAACAGTCTGACGCGGGGAGCGCGGTGTTATTTTATGGGATGGGAGCCTGCCGTTGCTGTCCCCTCCGCATAATCCCATCACTGTTCCCTCCCACCCTGTGCTGTGACTTGAGCGAGACCTCGGGAACCAAATTATTTATAGTGTAAATAGCCTGACTTCGGCAGGTTCGCGCAGATAACGCTGGACCACCGGCTGTTTGATCAATGGCAAGTGTTTAATACCTGTGCAGAGATTTCTCTACAGCATGACGACAGCTGTGGAGAACAAAGGCCTGGCTTTTTTTGCTTTTTTGCTTTTAGGAGCGATGCCAAACTTTGAGAGATCAAAGTGAAAACAGTGTCCAGGGATGATCCCAGGCAGTAAAAAAAGAAAAAAAAAAAGCTCAAATAGAAAGGTTGTGCGGTTCAGACCTTACTAAATTACAGGGTGCTACCATGTGCGATGCAAGCTGTCACATGCCCCCTGGTGGTCATAGCAATAATCTGTCCAGATGGTAATTTCAATCTAAAAGAGAGGGGAGATATAAAATGAGAATAAGCAAAAGGCTCTCTCACAGACATGCCTTGGGAACGTGGGGAGGTTGTGTGGCTCTCCAAGGATGCATTAGCACACTGTCCCTGTGCATTGCAGTACCGCATTAGCAGATGGTCCCCTAGGAGCCTAGCTGAGATTGCAGGGTGTTGCAGAGTTATAGCAACAGGCTGCACCTTGGAGTGTGTAGCGTGCTGATCAGTGTAGACAGTACCTCCAACAGGAGATTCTATAAGCAAGTATTACTGTAGTAATACTGAAGGGCATGGTAGCATTGCCTTAGCAGATGGTCCTTGCGAGTGTAGTGGGAGTGTCGGCTATCGCCGGGTTGTGTTAGCATAGTGCAGTTGTAGGGCATTGCCATGTTGTATTAACAGGCTGCCCCTGGGAATGTAGTGAGTGTGCGGGGCATTGCAACACTGTTAACAGGCTGTCCTTGGGAGCGTAGCGTGACTGTAAGGTGTGGAGTGCTTTAAAGAGATGAGAATCACTCACAAGGGTTATTTGTTGCTTATATCACACCATAGATGTCCATGGCACTTTGCAAAACTTTGGAGTCCCGGCCCCCTAGAGTGTGCTAAACCGATGGAATGAGAGGAACAAGGGGAAATAACATAGCTGGGGCCAGGGAGAACTGGAGGTCAAGGGGGGGGGGGGGGACGGGGACTGCCAGTGCTGTGACATGTTTCTATCCCTGAAAATGGCACCAAATGATAGGCAGAACCACATCGTTCTACCTGTAATCACACTGCCCAAGCTAGACCAAATGTCTCATCTTTACTGTAACTCCAGCCCCTCTAACTCGAACAGCCTCACCTGTGCTCCCAAGCAATGGCCATGCCACGACGGGAGGTGACCTCACACGATAAGCAAGGCAGGTATTTGGACAGTAAGCCACCAAAGAGAACTCAGGGTGGTACAGGAACTGGTGTTGATGATTCAGTGGGTGCTGATTTCCCCACTGAGCCAATGTTGCAGGGTGCAGAGGAGCTGAGCGGCCCTGTCTCAGATAAGCCGTAAAACCAAGACCCTGCTCGCTGGTGGCTATTAAATACCACGTGGCCCTTTTCACAAGAGTAAGGGCTTGTCTGCACTACAGGGGCCATGGAGAAGACCTTAGGTGCCATAGCTATTCCACTATAACCCTGTAGTGTAGACACAAGCTACAATGGAAGGGGTTTTTTGTTCATTGTTGTAGGAATGCCACCTCCTTAAGTGACAGTAGCCCGGCCAATGGAAGCATTCTTCAGTTGACCTAGCTGGGGGTTAGTTCAGCATGGCTACAGTGCTCGGGACATGGATTTTTCACATCCCTGAGCACCATAGTTACATCAGCTAAATTTTAAATGCAGACCAGCCCAAAGGCTGGTGACGCCAACGCCTTGGCCAAATTACATTCTCCCTGCTCTCAGACTCCCCTGTGCAGTTTAAGATTCTTCTTAATCCCAGGTTCTAAATGGCCATGCAATGTTGAAGAGCGGGATGCATTTTACCCCAGAGGTGATTGTATGGGGCAAGGATGCTTATTCCTCTTTGTGTAGCTTCTAAGGTACTTTGCGATCTTTCGGGATGCAAGACTAATCACTGGAACAACTTGCCAGGGGTTGTGGTGGCTTCCCCATTAGTGGCGATTCTGACATCCAGACTGGATGTTTTCCTGAGAGATAAGCTCTAGTTCAAACAGGAATTATTTCAGGGGAGTTCTCTGGCCCGTGTTACACAGGAGGTCAGACCAGATGATCACGGTGATCCCTTCTGGCATTAGAACCTATTAATCTATAAGATGTTATGGAAACATAAAGGAGTGGTAGTAAAACATGATTCCAGCACCCTGGGTCTAGCACAGGGGTCTCAAAAAGTAGCCTGCGGCCCGCATGCGGCCCATGGAGCTATTTGCTGCAGCCCGCCAAGCTCCCCCAGCCCCTCCCGCCTCCCCGGAGTTATTTCCTGTGGCCGCCAACCTCCCCTCCCCTGCCTCCCCCCTTCCCCCCAGGACGCTGCGTCCCTGCTCCTCTGCGTACCTCCAGGTGCTTCCCGCCGCCAAACAGCTGTTTGGCGGCGCTTAGCGCTTTCCAGGAGGGAGGGGGAGGAGCGGGGAGCCACACGCTCAGGGGAGGAGGCGGAGAAGAGGCGGGGCAGGAGTGGGGATTTGGGGAAGTGGGTTGGAATAGGGGCAGGGAGGGGGCAGAGTGGGGTGGGGACTTTAGGGAAGGGGTTGGAACGGGGGCGGAGAAGGGGTGGGAAGAGGCGGGGCAGGGGCAGCGCGGTGGGTGGGGGGTGTCGGTGACGTGGCCCTTGGGCCAATGCACTAGTCCTCATGTGGCCCTCATGGTAATTTGAGTTTGAGATCCCGGGTCTAGCCTTCATCTGCTAATGCTAACCCCAAAGTTCCTTTGATACAATGGAGGGGCTGAGCCCTGTGAGGGGTGGCCAGGATGGCTGTGAGACCAGTTAAGATCATGTGGGGAAGGTGCACTCACATCCTGGAGGGGCTGACTTTGGTGGAAGAAGAGGGTGATAGGCTCCTATGTATCAGGGAAGCACTTCACACCAGAAGGAGTCGTGCTGACAACAAAGAGGAGGGGGGCACTCTCTCTCCTAGTTTGGAAACCATAATGATGCCAAGAGCCCGTTCACAAAGGGCATCAGCACAGCTGGTTGGGCCTGTCACACACCTTGGTTCATTCCTGATGACGGGCTTTAGGCTGCATTTGGGTTGTGCCATCAAGATTTTCTCTGCAAACATGAGGGCTGGAAACTAATGTTTACTTTCAAATGCAAGCTGAAATGTTCACCTAATCACAGGACTCCAGGAGGTGGGGCTTTAAGAAACTAAGCAAAGACTCGCAGTGAGACTCGCAGTAAGATCATAAGAGTTGGCAGCACAGCAGTCACACATCACGTGAGCCCAAATGTAGCCTCTTTGGGCCTAGCAGGAGCACATGCGACTGACCCTTTTGCAGGGAAGATCATGAGCTGTGTGTCCACTGTGTGCACAAGGTCTTCTACCAATTTCATGGGGAAGCCCCTGCAGGTATCATCATGCTAATATGCAAGGGGGAAAGTGTATTTCTTCTGAGATTAGCACTGGAGTTAGAGCTTGAGGAACCCAGTGAGTTCCCTTAGATGGGTTAGTGTGAGTATTATTTATTACTTGTATTGTGGTAGCACCTAAGAACTTAAGTCATGGACCAGGACCCAGTGTAATAAGGGCTGTACAAACACTGAACAAAGAGACGGTCCCTGCCCCAATGAGTTTACAATCTAAGGTAAGTCTACACAGCAAAAACAAAAAAACAAAACAAAACAGGGTGCCTCAGAACCTGGGTCAAGCTGACTTTGGCTCACGGAGCTCGCACTGCAGGGCTAAAAATAGCAGTGTAGACATTTGGGCTCAGACTGGAGCCTGGGCACCAGCCTGAACCCGAATGTCTACATCTGAACCAGTGACAGTGAATCCAATGCTGGAGGAGGCTGAAACCAGATGTAGATGTGGTCCCTCAAGCCCATCTGTGCTCAAAAGGTTTTGGAGACCTCAGAAGCCCTTTTGTCGAAGCTAATCACAATATCAAATCTTTAGCGATGCCTGGTGCATTTGGGGTGGCTTGGAGATTTGGCTGAGTATTTCACCCAGCTCCATTTGTCATAACTTGCCTGTCTGTTCTCTAAATTCCTAGGCCAGATCCTCAACCGATGTAAATCAACAATGGAGATACAGCTGTGTTCTAGAGAAATCACAGCCTTAGAGCTGAATGGTGAAGCAGTGGAAGGAAGCAATTCTCATCACAACTCTTCTCTTCAACTCATCTTCCTCTAATTGCCCTGCTTTAAATGCCCCAAGTGGTGCGAAAGTGGCTGTCTCCTTCACCTGTGCGGCGTTCTCCAAGAAGAAAGGCGGTCAAACAAACAAAACAGCAGGATTTGTCTGTGAACAAACTGTGAACTGCAACGGAGTGTCTTTCAACCCCCAAATCCATCTAAGCAGCGGGCGCCAGCAAAGAATCGATAGCACTGATAAAAAAAATGAATATTTGTTTCAAGGGCTCACAAGTTATCCCCAAGACTCTGGTTATTTGGTAACTTATTCTGTAAACATCCAAAGGCAGCTCACTCAACTTTCACAAGGTATTTATTGTCTGATCATTGATCTGCTTTCTAAAGTCTGTTTCCTAACTGGTTTCAGAGTAGCAGCCATGTTAGTCTGTATCCGCAAAAAAGAAAAGGAGGACTTGTGGCACCTCCTTTTCTTTTTCCTAACACTGACATCCTATTACCATGTTCTTCTTGTCACACTGTGTTCAGCTCAGTTTGGGGCAGAGATTCAGATGGATCAAAAGCTCAGATATTTAATGTAAGTCAGAGGTCCAGTCTGGATGATTTGGTTTGGGTCAGATGCTTGGTTTTGGTGCTGAGTTTGAGTGATATGTTTGGGTCTGATTGCTTAGTTTGGATGGTTCCTTTGGGTCAGGTGCAATATTACCAACTCCAAGCTTTCCAAAACCATGACTCAAGCTCCCCAAAATTATGAGACTGGCTTAAAAATCACAAGATTTTAAAAATAATAAATTTGGGATTTCATTTACCTTCCAGCTTTTTGAGCTTTTAACATTTCACATTTTCCAGCTTTTCTCCGTAACGACAAGGCTAGAAACTAACTTTTAAAAAAAAAAAGAAAGCTGAGATTCTCACGTGATCCTATGGTTTCTGGGATGTTAAGACAAACTCCAACTATCAGGAGGCTCTCAATAAAATTGCAAGAGTTGGCAACAGCGGGCGAGACGTTTGGTTCTCATTGTTTAGTTTGGCTGGTCATTCTGGATTGACTCTAGGGATAAGCCCAAACTGCAAAGTCCTGACCCTGAGGAGTCTGGATCTAGACTTCCCCAAAGTTTCCAGGTATGTTGTTATTTGTCTTCAGGCACTTCTCTGCAACAAAGCCCAAACGATGGAGACTCAGCTAATTCTGGCTTTGTGTTTGCAAACAAAACCAATGAAGCTTTGGCTGAAATTTTTCCAGGCCTTGTGAAATTTTTATCACAACTCCCAATGAAACACTCTGCTCTCTCCAGTTAGACACAAAGGGCATGATCCAGATCACACTGAATTTGAAGGGAATCTTTCCATTGACTTCCGTGGCAACTGGACAGGTTCTAGTTTTGTGATTTCATGATGGCATGTGGCTGGCTTTCTGGGGATAGAGAACCCCAGAACATGATTTGTTTGTACAGCACCTAGAACAGGGGGTCCCAGGTCAATGATTGGGCCCTGGAAGGGCTAATGCAATACAAGTAATAATAACAATAATTGATGAAAGTCGCCAATTTCAATTTGAGTTTTGCCTTCCCCAGGATATAAACTTGAACAAACCCAAATCTTAAAGTGAAACATGTGGTGTGTAAAACCAGAACTGAAAGCAGCAACGTTTTACACAGCACTGGTTTGGGACAGGTGTGTGGTTCTGATTAGGCAGAGCTGAGGTAGAGGTGCCAAGTTCCCAACTAGAGCCAAACAATCCCAAAGTTTAGAGGCTAGCCAAAGTTTTGGTCCAGCCTGTTTTACACAGAGATGCTGGTTATGAATTTTGGCTCAGAACGAAATTTTCTTACCAGATCCAATTGCTCCTAACATTGGAGTCATGGTTTTGGGTTGGATCCATCTCATTTACCCACTGTTCAGCTTTAGGTAGGTATTTGCTTCAGCTGATTTATGCCAAGTGGTCACACTTGGACAGGAAGGCAGCATGATCTAGTGGCCGAGACACTAGACTGGGACGCTGGAGAGCTGCATTCCTTCCCAGCTTTGCCACCATTCTCTGTGTGACCGTGGGCAAATTTTTGTGTCTCAACTTCCTTATTTGGGAAATGGTGAATGTGACATTCACCCATCTTTGTAAAGTGCTTTGAGATCTATCGATGGAAAGTGCCCTATAAGCATTGCTTATTATCGTAAGCCAGGTGCTTAATTCCAGACAGATGCAGGGTTCGGGGTCTGTGCAGGACTCTTTTCCTTTGCCCCCCACTCAAATTTGGCCATGTATGGTGGCAATAAAAGAAAGTTGGTCTCTTCATTCTGTAGAGAACTGAGGGTGAACGGCTTATTGTGATCTAAGTCTGGCACTAAACCTCACTGATATCAGTGCCTGGGTTTAGTCGATCTTGAGAGATAACGGAATCCTCAGCTCCAGCTGACAGGCTGGTAGACGTTAATAATTACGTACTATTTCAGGCTGATTGAAAATGAAGAGGTGGAGGTGTTGGGACAGATATGGCACTACCAGATGGATTGTGATTAGATTAGCACAGTTCCATTTGACGGGATCTGAGCCGTGCTTTAATCATTCACTTTGAAAGCTTCACTCCATATGCCCGCAGTGCACACAAACATGTGCCACTTCCTTCCGATCTGCTGTTGCATCATTTGTTATGTTTGCTCACTGTGTTACAAGTGTCTTACTTGACATGTGTTGTGTGTACGGTCTATATTTCAAACCCAAGATGCCTACTCGCTCCCTCTCATAGCCTTGTTTGTACAAAGCCCTCTGCTATGCCTAAGCTGGGCCTATTGGGGTATGTCTACACTGCACACTAAGCCCGGGCTATGATTCAGGTTTGGGACTGGGTCCCTCTTCTGTCCACACACAAATGATTTGGGTCAGCAAGCAGTGAGGATCCAGGTCCTAGGTCTTGGCTAGGGGGGTGTCAGAGCCCGAGTCCCACTGTGACTCGGGTCCGAGCCCAGTTGTTTTGCAATGTGGACACAGGTCAAGCCATAGACTCAAGTCTGTGTAGTGCAGTATGGACGCTTTAGCATGGCTGAGAGGCTTGGGTCCAGCAACTGTAAATCCAGGTTTACGATGCTCAAGGGTGGGTTTGGAAACATAAGCGTGGGTCCCACAGTATAGAAATAAGAACAATTATTGACAGAGCTATAGACTGTGTCGCGAAGTAGTGAGCATGATAGTGACCAAAGACATGGGTCCAAGCTGCAAAGCTCAATTCCAGAACAGGAGCGTGACTTTTTCATAGTTCGGTCGTCTTTGGAGCTGGTGTTTCTGTTCTCATAATGATATCGGGCCAGATTCTGATCTCACTTACACCTGTTTCACACTGATGCAACTACTGACTTCAGTGGAGCTACTTCTGATTTGTAACTGAGAGGAGAATCAGGCTGTGTTTTCACTTAGATGGTTCCTGCCTTTTACAAATTTTGCTACTTGCATCAATTATCCAGTCACTTCACCAGCCACTGGAGTGCAGCCACCTCTGAGGTGGAAGGTGTTTAACAGCACCATATAACATTTTAGTATGAGGAAGTGAAAAAGAATACTAGCATCCATTAGAAATCCCAGTGGACCGATACGGAGGCAGAATGGAATTACCCAAATAACTGGAATCTAACTCAAGACCCTTGCTAAAAATGTCAAGGAATTTTAATAACCACAAGTGGTCTGGACCTTAGTTTTACATCTCATCCAATAGATGGAAAGAATTATTAGTCTTATTCCCCTAAAACTTCATAGAGGTCGAGATTTTTTTTAAGGAAATCTGTTTCAGTATTGGGATTTCCAGTAAAAATTATATACATATACATTAACTACACCATAGTTAAGGTGGAACCACACTGGCTTGCAAAGATTCTGATTGAGCAGGTATCATTACGCACCCAAAAAAAAGTGAAGAAAAATCATTAAGATGTTTTCCCTACTATTAGTTTTTATTCAAAGGTTAGATTATTTCCCCCAAAATGTCAAATTACTTCAGGGACCTGTTGTTGGCCCTGCTGAACATGCATCTTCCAAAGGGCTCAGTTCGATAAAGGCTGCCATTTTCCAGACATGGTGTTATGCATTGTTGCTATGCTCTGTTAAAAAGCTGCTGACCTCTCCTTCAGTGGTGGTCACATTTCAATGGTGGGTAAAGCGATTTATGTATAAATGTGAAGTTTGTAAAGCACATCAGGATGAAAGGCAGGCTAAATGTGAGCTATTATGCTGTTTAATATATTTTCAATATATGTGCATTACTTTCTATACGATATACTACAATCAAAAACACATCACTACTCCATGGGGTCGTTTTTCCTGAATTGCCTTGTTTCCAATACCAAAGTTAATTCTCAGCAAAGTTCCCATCTCCTCATATATAAAAGGATTAAATATCATCTCTGTCAATTTGTGCAAAACCTTGTAAGACATAGGAATTCCCATATGAGTCCAGCTCAGTGGTCCATATAATTCAGTATCCCATCTCCAACATTGGCCGTTATCAGATGTATCTGAGGAAGGTGCCAGAGACAATTATGTGATAACCTGCCCAGAGGGGAAGCTTCTCCATAACCTCAGGCAGTCAGTGGTTGGCATCTGCTCTGAAGCCTGAGGATTTATATTCCTTATAGCTTGTTATCCTTTCTCAGGTAACCTCAGAGATTCTAATTATCCATATAAATGTCTTCTAATGCTTTTATTGCACCTGCTAAGATCTTGCCTCAAATATATCTTTTGGCAGTGAGTTCCACAGGGTAAACATACAAAAAAGTAGCACAAAAATCCATGTAATTCCACAAGTTTTCATCAATACAATCAGGTAGTAATTAATAGAAAAGGTCTCAGAGTGAGATCCCATTTCAAATCCAGTTCTAAACTTCCCTAAAGCTCAGGGGTGTTGGATGCACTATTCCAGCTCAACCTATTAGGACTGAGCTGCAAAATTTGGATTAGGATGAGCATCCAGACTTCCCCAAAACTGAAGGGGATTCAGGTCTGGTGTTCTGGTTTATGCCCATGTCTAATAATGACAGAGAGGTTCTGAAGAATACTTAACTAGAGCTGGCCAAACTTCTTTGGAAAGCATTTAAAAATGCCCCCAGTTCTCTCCTGAACCTTCAGCCAGCCCTGGCACCCAAGTCAATCCAAACCGATTGGAAAGTTCTAATGCATTTTAGTTCCCACTTCCCTCCTGCTACTGATTATGGCTGGAGTCAGAAGCAAATGTGCCAAAATACAGAAGAGAAACTGGTGGGATCTCCACCCTTGCCAGGAGGTCCCAGACAGCTCAGCACCAAACCAGTCCACCTCATGAGATCTCCAGCCCAGTTTTTCAGACTTAAGAGCTGAAGAAAGATTCCAACCAACATCTGAGCCTTTAGTACTTATCTGAGCAGAGCCTATGAATGTCTGAGGTTCTCACATCACTTGTGATTATACTTGGTATTAGAGGTGGGGTATAAACACAAATGAACTTTAGGGCCATTCATACTCCAAACCCGGATCCAAGTTATCCCTTTCTCCAAAACCAGAACCTCTGGGTTGTACAGAATCCTAGATCCCGATTGAAATTTTCCACCTTGAATCCACCTTGCTGCCAAAGTAATTCCTGAATAGCCAGGGCTGGGGTTTAGGAGATGAGAAGGGGTAAAGGAAATTCACCATGACTAAAAACAAGACTCCTATGCACAATAAATTCCTTGGTCTTTAACATTAGCCGGTAAATGTCCAAACAGCCATTTGTGCAATTGCACACACGTGCATGGCTTGCATGCTGAGCTTTCCAATGCAACACAGAAAAAGCTAGCTTTAAATGATTCATGGTTCCCCAAACCTTACATTTCCATCTCACCTGCAGGGGGAATTCCATTGGATAACCCTGGGTTCATGTCTAAAAGGCACTCCCTTTCTGCAGGATAGTTTGATGCAAGGACTGTAAATAAACAGAAATAGTGTGTGGTAGGGTGAGACTCCTAGTGAGGCTCATAGGCTATAAGGTCAGAAGGGGCTTAAGGCAGGATCACTGGCATCCCGAGATCCACAGTCAGAGCGGTGCCAGATGCAGTAGTAAGTGAGTGGCAGCATAACAGGGGGCCGATGGGTGCACAGCCAATTGCTTCCATCCAGCTGCCACTTGGGCTGAGCTATAGGACTTGGGAGGAAGATTAGCGTCACAGCAGAAATGAGAGGAAGATATCAAGGAGGCAGGAGTGGGCTGGGAGGGAGGGAGTATCTGGGGGATGGGGGAGCAGCATGGGAATCTGTGGATCTGGGGGCTGTTTCGCCTCACTCCACTTCTGACATGACATTTGGGCCCTGTAAAGTAAACCACAAAGTAAGCTCCCACCCTCAGGCAAGCAGGTCAGTGTAGCTCAAACCCGGAGGCTCTTTCAGTCTGCTGCACCTTGCAGTGTATGACTCTCTGCTTCCCCCTCCTCTGCCCCCTCCTCGCCTCTTGGAGAGCTCTGTTGAGCGCCCCACCACATGCTGGAAGCAGGCCCAGCCAAGTGGCTCAGAGCTGCTGGAAGCAGCAGGCCCTGCTGCTTACTCCTGTTTACAGAAATGGGAATTTGCATGATGAAAATAACCTGGGACGGATTTTGATTTTACTGCCCTTGGCAGAGGGCTTGGAAAAAACCGGTGCATAGTCAATTACTGGAATTTTTAAACACAAATAATATTTTATATGATCAGCAGGCTGGCTCGGGGCCTGGGCATCGCGCTCCAACGGCACTTATGAAAGGAACAAGCCATCGATTGTGCTGCCGCACACAGGAGCCTGTGGGCAGGTGCAGCTTTTGTTGACCTTAGCACACAGCTCTCTTGGCTCACTTAACCCCTGAGGTATGGGCTGGAGATTTGCAGAGCCTCAGACTTGGCTTTTGCTGCACCAGGTTGGCTGGAAACCGATTTCCCTTCCTTCTTGCCTACCCCCAATACAAAAGCCCAGGGAAGCCATGTCTCTGTATCCAGCCCCAGTATGAGTCCAGGAAGTAGAGACACTAGTCCTGGGAGAGGACAAACAGGGTGGGGCGGCTCTTTGGAATGGAGTCCCTCTGCTTTTTGGAAGCCGCTGCAGTGGGACCTAATTGCTCCTTCAGTCGTGTATAGCTCGTCTCCTACAATAACTTTCTGAGATACCTGTTGCAAAGAAGGGGTTAACAGACGGCAGCAGTGTCCACTTACTGGATCCCCACCATCCCTGGCAGGCACCCCAAACCAACAGTCATGTGAACTCATTCCCAGCAACGCTGAGCTCCAGAAGGCAGAGTTCCGGGAAGGTCCCGGTAATGCTAAGGGATCCGCAACATGGCACAGGACCTGCCTTCTTGGCAACCACCGGCTCTCCAGGGAAGAGATGCTGGGCTCAAGAAGGGAGGGGAGTTTAACGCCCTGGGCTGTTAAACACTCAGATGCTCCAGTGATGGGCATGGTATAAGAACCTAAATAGATAGATATCACCATATATCCTAATCCATCGATTCATCTCTCCAGGTACTTATTTGGTTCCTATCACCACAGTACTAAGATAGATAGATCGATCATAACAATATTAATCACGTTTGTATCTTAAAGCACTGGGAAGTAGGAGGGCTTTCAAATTCCAGGACTAATGCCACTTTTCTCCTCCCCTCCCATACGCACTCTAAAATCTTGGCCCGAGGGACACCGTGGCAATCTCTAGTTTACCATGGCACATGCAGTGTCTCTGCTTGTCATTTCTGCTGTTGAACTGGATAATTAAACTCCGCAGAGGCACACGGGGGTTAATCCCCAGCAGCACACGGTGGAGGGTGGGTGGATGTGTGCGAGGAGGGGGAGGTTACACACAGCAGGCGTGGGGCACATACGCTGCTCTATAGGAGCATGGTGCAATGGGACCACTTCTGACTTCAAGCGGCTTTTTTTAAAATTAATAATAAAATATTTCCATCAGCTTCGTACAGAAATAAGTGAAAATAAAAGTGCTGTTGTTACTCTAGGACCAAAGGGAATTCCTTCCCCCTTTCAGGATCTTTAACACCTGGATCGAATTTCACTAATTTCAGCCGCCTACTTCAAAGGCTGATAGCTGCTTCCCCAGCACATTACACCTGGATCCAAAGCCCACCGACATCTGTGGGCATCTTCCCATTGATTGAACTGGGCTGTGGATTGGGCCCGTCTTTGCTATTCAGAATGAGTCAACACATGGTTTTTGCACGTGTGATATTTTGTGAGTGACTTTTCTTGAGCGAGCTTATATGGGAGCATCCTTTGTAAACTTCTCCCACACGCCTTTTGCTCTTCTAGCTGCACTGCTCAGTGGCAACTAGTCAGATAAAACACCTGATTTTGTTTCTCTTCCCTCGCTGGAGGGATCTTCAGTCACTTCCTGCATGAATACCCACTCGTGCGACTTTGCTATTGGATGGTTGTGAACAACTGTGCCCGGAAATGTCCTCCTAGGTACTCGTGGTCTGATCGTGGCCAATGTGAACACATTTAAAAATCCCAGTGCATAGCTGTGGGTAGTTTGCCCAGCTCTGTATATGACCATACAATGTCATCTTAAAGGAGACACTGGAAGTGGGAAGGTGGGAGGTTGGATTCAGCAGGTAGCCCTCATCTGCAATGATGTGGGCCCCCATTCTGCCCCCTCTTTGGACCCTTGTTCAGCTTCTAGTTCCATCATTCCTTGTCTCTCCCCTCTCACTGGAAATCTGTCGTCAGCTGGCTTTATGTGTCTCTGGCTCTAGCAAGGATGAGATTTCTCTGGCTCGTCAGGCAGGGTGTGAAATGTGCCTGTGGCCCCGGCTCAGGAGGTTTCAGCTGTTTGTTCTCCAGTCGTGCAGGTGAAAGCTGTTTCAGATCAAAGGCAGCCCATGTTGCTTCAGGAAGCAGGGCGAGTGATTAAGCCGGGCGTGCTCTTCCCTCTGAGTCAAGGCTGACCCTAATACCCCAGCATGATGTTGGGGATTGCGGTGTTATAGGGAGAGGAAGGATAGCCCAGTGGTCAGGGCACTAGCCGATGGCTTGGAAGATCTGGCTTCAGTTCCCTGTTCTGCCCCTCTGTGACCTTGGGCAAGTCACTTAGCCTGTCTGTGTCTCAGTTTCCCCATATGTACAATGGGGATAATAGCCCTGCCCTATCTCACAGGGTGGGAGAAGTAGTGAGGATAAATACATTAAAGATTGTAAGGTGCTCACTGCTCAGGTACAACAGTGATGGGGGCTATATAAGATAGGTAGATAGGGAGCCATTGGGCCTCATAGGCGGTGCTCTTCTCTGTGGGTCAGTGCTGACCCTAATACTCCAGGATGCTGCTAGGGGGCAACATGGGTGACTGAGCTGGGCATGCTCTTTCCTCCAAGTCAGTAATGACTCCATCACTGCAGTAGGAGGCGCTCTGCTGTGGCGTGTGCTGTCTCTTGGATACAACCTACTGACAACTTTTGGTCATTAAAGACCCTGTGGTACTTTTTGTAAGAGTAGCGGTGTTAGTCCTCATCTGCTGGCCAGACAGGATCCTTCTCCACTTCCTGGTCTGAATTGGTGGGTGTTGGTGCTGTGTGCTCTTACATAGCTGCTGGGCTCCACCCCAGATTGGATTGCATTTCACTAGTGGAAGAAGTGGAGCCTTTGTGCAGTTCTATCACTTTGAGACGGGCTTTGGGGTCTGTCAAGGCAAAAGAGACAATGGAAATGCAAGATGGTATTATTATCATCATATGAAATTAGTGTTGTGGGTGTATATTATATGTATACCTGTACCTGTACTGTGGGCTATGTATATGGGTTCATGCATGTGCTTGCCTGTATGCGTGTAACTGCATATTGTATCGCTGCCTGGGGACTGAGTTTGATGCACGGTACATGCATGTGCATTGGTGCATGCGGATGTACTGTGTTTGCATGCATGCAAGGGATGTAGAACTGTGTGTGTGCCTGCGTATGTAAACACAGCATCAGCGAGAGTGCTTGCAGCCCCCAAACTTGGCATTCCTGATGCAGTTCAGTTGCAAGGTTAAATAAATATCTGACTGCGAGTCGAGGAAATGAGTCAAAAACGTTGAGAAAGAAGAAACCCAGATCTCCGGAGAGACGAACTCCATGCACAGCCTGTCCCAACTGTGGACACACACTCCTGGCATGCATCCGTCTCATGGGGCCCCCTCGACATGGTTCTTTTCAAACAGCCACTGACTCCCTGAGCTGAGTGGACCGGTCAAAAAAACTCCTGACCACACCTTTGAGGAAAGTTATTGGTGCGCTGGCTGCAAGTCCCTTCATCACTTAGTGGCAGCTTCCTGGTCCCTGGGCTGCCTTGGGTGGTTGATGCCTCTTCCCGCAGCTGAATGCTTAGCTGGAATGTGTCACAGTAGAGGGAGTTTCCTCTTTTACCTGGGGAAATCCCAGAGCCGGGGAAATGCAAACAGGTGATGACAACTGCCTCAAACTTTCTGACAATCGAACAGGAAGCGGATGAGCAGCTATTTGAATGGCATCCAGGGAACAAGACACAGAGTCTCAGAGAGGGCTAAAAAAAGACACCGCGTAAACCAAAACGCCCACCAGTGGAGCTCGAAGGGAAGGGAATCGGATCCCAAGCCCTTCTGGGGTCTGAGTCGAATCCAGCTGGCTTCGTTTTGCTAATTAGCAATGTCAGTCATGTGCCAAACCAGCTGGCTCCCACAATCTCTCCTGCCCCAGTGAGGAAAGGGTTACATTCTGCCAAGCGTATGCATGGGAGGGTGAAGGTTACTAGGGGCTCCTTCTGTAGTTTGGGAAAGAAGGGGTTAAGACAGAGGGTCTCTCTGAGCATAAGATTGCATTGGGCCTCGGTTCTGTTACTGGCTTGCTCTGTGACCTTGGGCAAAGTCACTTCTCATCCCTTTCTGTGCCTGTTTCTCCCTCTGTAACACGAGGACAACATAGAGCAACCCAACATTGTACCCAGGAAGCTCTTTCAGATATAAGAACTGGACAGCCCCACATTTGTGCAAAGGGGTGTCCTTTGCTCCAAGATGCAGCCTGGAGTCACAGTCTGTCCTTCCCCAGCAAGGTGAGGTTAAAACCAGGTCCCAACTGAGCAGGAAAAGTCTCCCGCTCTCCCTGGCATGGCAAGGAAAGGGTTAACTCCGAGGTGCTGCCTGGGAAGGGGAAGACAGTTCGAAGATGCTTTGCCAGTGATCTCACTGTATAAACAGCTTCTCCCCCCCCACCCCCCGCCCACAAATGCTATCTCTTCATGATACACTAATTACCCAAAGCATAAACCAAAGAAGAAAGAATTATTATGATGATTTCCCTGCATGCTGATAGATGTGCAGTGCGGGAGGGGACAGACACCCTTACTCTCTGCTTGCCTGAAAACAAAGGAGCAGAGGATTATGCTCAGATTTTGCATTTATTTATGGTGAGATTAAACCCCCCGTGCTTTACTTTGGGCTTTCAAGTGGCGGGAGCCGCAGGCCCTGGAGGGTATGAAATCTACCTCCACCCACAGCCATGGCTGTGGGCATGTGCCAGGTGGGCTCTTACCTGGCTCTCGGCCTTCCGATCAACACCACCAGAGTCCAGAGCATTTCAGTTTGGACTTCATTTCCTTCTTCCATCACTTTCACAGGAGGTAGCTGCTAGGCTTTTCCTTTCACTAATGAGGAAACTGAGGCACAGAGCGGTTACGAGAGAGGCCCCTCAGCAGAGTTGGGGGAAAGGTGGCCTGTGGGGATGGAGGTGAGTTAACAGGGAGTGATGAGCTGAAGAGAGTCAATGGAGTGAACTGGCCGGGAAGAGAGTTATTATTGCCTGTCAGAGAAGGATGGTTGGGGTTTAATTTCCTAATACTTGGGGTTAAGTAATTGGCTGACATCGCTATGAGGGTGCAACAGCCTTGCAGGACTACCATGAGCATTTACCAGCCCTGGCTCAAAATTACTCACCCCCCTTTACCAGGGAGAGGATGGGAATGAAAAAACCCAAAGGAGCATTCACTCGCTCGGCAAAGCACAATCACCTGCCCCTGGGAAGTCGAATTTTTGCAGCCCTTGTGGCAAAAATTTCAATGAGAAGGCTCTAAAGAAACTAAGTCGGGGTCTACAGAAATTATTCTAAAACCCCTATACCATTTAAAGGGGATGAAACCAAGAGAACCCTATAAAGATTCCTCTAAAACCCTATGCAATTTTACAGAACTTATATCCCTGCTACAGAATCCTAAAAGTTGAGTTAAAAATACTATAGAGAGGTGATCATTCTCTATAGGGGTTTTCCGTAAGGGAAGGCAAGGATTATAATAGTATTATCATTCATTATTATGTTTACCATCTAAGGCAGGAATAATAAAGGGCAGTGCCCTCTATCCCAGCAGATTAAACCCTAACAAGGAGAAAAACTCTCTCAGCTAGTTTAACCTCACACTCCATCCAAACGGCATTGGCAGCTAAGCAGTTAAGAGCCCCTGCCAACCGTGCTTATAGCCTGTAGCCTCTCTCTCTCTCTCTCTCTCTGTTTTACAAAAAAACAACTTATCAAAAACCCTGCTCGGAATCCTCTCAGTCAGTGACACAGAAAATTCACATCCCCGGGAGCTGCCAGGGCAACAACAAATAGCAACAGTAAATACAGCTGCCCGAATTTCACTGGATGGTGCATTGGCCCACAGGCTGGGGATCAGAGAGGGCGTCATGCTTCAACAAGACACACACTGCCTCTCGATTTCAAGAGGACACTTTTTGCTTTCTTGTTATACACTTCTAGCCTCCATGCAGGCACTCACACAGCTCCTGTCTTTTCTTTCGCTCTCCCCTCAAAGTAATTACAAAGGCTTTATTGTTTCCCATCCGCTACTCTGCTTCTCTTTGAATTACTTCTTCATCTCCTTCTCTTCCGTTTAATTCATTCACTCTCTTCTGTTATGATTATTTATTTGTCACGTGGTAGTACCTAGTGGCCCCAGCCAGGGGTCAGGACCCTCCTGCCCTAGGCACTGTATAACACCAAGAGGGACAAAGATAGCCCCTGCCCCAAAGTACCCACTGTTTTGGTAGCTTCCAATCTTTTACCTGGTCTACACTACACAGTTAAGTCAATAGCAGGGCAGTTTACATCAACCTAGCTGTGGATGTGTTTACATTTGAATTTCACTCCCGCTGATGAAACTTCCCCACTCTGCCAACTTCATGACACCACTTCCCTGAGCAGCGTAGAGTCAAGGTTGATGTAGTTAGGTTAACGCGGTGTCAGTGTAGACACTGCGTTGCTTATGTCGGCTGTTACTGGCCTCCTGGAGCTGTCCCACAATGCCCCTCGCTGACCTCTGCATCGATTCACGCGCTCCTCGTGAGGACAAGCACCGTCGGCACAAGGTGTGTAGTGTGCACATACACAAGTTATGTAGTCACTCTAGCAGTTGTAGGCTCCATGTGGGTGGACCCATGCAGAGCCCCCTTGACTTCTGGGGATTCTGTGTAGGGCCAGGGGTCTGTGGACACAGGATCAGGGCCCAAGTAGCTTACAGCATTGATAGAACACAGTTATCTCATGTTCATGCAGGTGTACCTCCTTATCTCCACCTCTGCTGAAGGTCAGCTTAGTTAATCTCTCTCTTAGTTGTTCATTGTCTCGTCTTTATGTATCTCATTCATTCATATTGCTTTCTTCCCTGTTCTTTTCCCATTTCCTTCTCTTTCCATCTGTCCTTTCCCACGCATCAGCATTTTTAACATCTCACATATTCTTACAAGAACACAGGTAACTAAGCTATTTCTAACCTAAAACCTGTAGCACAGACCCATCGTTCTTTCAAAGTCACTCTCTTTCCAAAGCCACCGCGGGTCCCTTCCCCGTCCTGTTTCTGGTGTTTATTTTAAGAGCCAGCTACCGGGTGGAGTCTGTATCTCTCCAGTTCCTGTTCTTAAAAAGAGTTTAATTTGTCTTTCCTGTCTGACCTCCGAGAGGGCACCAAAGCAGTTGCTCAGGGGGGTAAAGCGGATATGTTTGGGGTAAGATCAGCCAGCTCCTCCTAGCAGAACAGCATGGAATTGCAAGTAGAGAAGGAACAGGAATGGAGAGCTAGAGGAGAGTGTAAAGATGGATGATGCACTAAGGGGCTCGCCACCAGGATGACCAGGGTGGATTCTGCCTAGAAAAGCAGGACTTGGATGTCAGTGGGAGAGACTCATTTTGCTCCAGACTTTCTCTGTTTAATGTAGACCCCCACCTTCCAGAATATTGCTGGCCCAATAAACACACAATAATAATAATACCTAGCTCTTCTATAGCCCTTTTCCTCTTTAGACCTCAAAGCACATTAAAAAGGAGGTCAGTATCATTAGCCCCATTTTATAGATGGGGAAACGGTGGCACAGGGAGATGAAGTGTCTTGCCCAATGTCACCCAGTAGGCCACGAGAGAGCTGGGACTAGAACCCAGATCGCCTGAGTGCTAATCTGGTGCGCTATCCACTAGGCAATGCTGCCTTTGCATGCAGTAAAATGGGGATGTGCTCAGGAGATTATGATCTGGCTAACAGAATCTGCCTAGGCAATCACAGATCTGCAATGATTGTCTCTCACACCTAATTGGCACCCACCCTTTGACGCCCATCAATGTGCATCAGACATCTGTCCAGCAGCCATTGCAAAGCACTGGACGGACTAGGTGTTGTTAATAACATTTTGCACTTCAACAGCATCTTCCATCTGGGAATGAGCGACAGGGGATGGATCACTCGATGATTACCTGTTCTGTTCATTCCCTCTGGGGCACCTGGCATTGGGCACTGTAGGAAGACAGGATACTGGGCTAGATGGACCTTTGGTCTTAACCAATAGGGCCATTCTTATGTTCTTATGTCCACCCAAGGATCTCCAGGTGTTATCCAACCATCAGTTAACCTGTTCTCCCCACCCCCTTGTGAAGTAGGTACAGAAAATATTGACAGCCCCATTTTACAGCTGAGATCACCGAGACAGAGAATGTTTAAGTGACTTCCCCGTGCTCACATGGTAAATCTGGGACCCAGCTGGGAATAGAAAGCAGCCTCTCAAGTCACGCTCTCATGTTTTAAGCACATAAGATCCTTCATCCCAGCTGGGAGTGTGCGAGGCATAATGTGCCCAAGCCTGGAGACCGGAGTCCTGTGGTTATCCCCAGAGCAGGTACAGTGCTGGCAAACTTCCCCACACTGTCCTCCTACCAGCGTGCCTCACATCTGAGCTAGAGGGCTTTGAGCAGTGGGAAGGGGTTGCTCAATCTCCGTGGCCCGTTCAGACGTTGGCTTTTCTTCTGAGGCTGCCGATGAGGGGCTGACTAGAGCAAAATGTGAATAGTGGTTTTACATAAACACTGGATGCCTGGACTGGGCCCTCTGCTCAGCTACCCCACTGCCCGCCTATTATAGCTTTATATAAATGCACCCACTTCCCAGGGGTTCTGCCATGTGTTGCGGAGCACTGATTGGGAGTTTTGGTACATTTGGCAGGTGGGAAGTAACGCATCAGCCAGGATACATTGTGTGCACATTTCTAGCTAGGCCCCCAGGGTGCAAAATCTTGACATCACCTGGACAAATCCCTGCCCCTTTGCCACAGCATGGAGGAGACTAGACTAAATGGAAAGGGGATGAAAAGACTGCAGAAGGAACAACAGTGCATGATGGGACTCGCTAATCGGCACAAAGGGAGAAGAATCTGGAGAACAGGGACTCAAGGGGGACAGAAGAACTCTGGACAAATTCAAAGGGGTAGTACTGATTATTAATTATTATTAATAATAATAATTTGTTTTACGGTAGCACTCAGGAGCCCCATTGTGCTAGGCACTGTACAGATACCGAACCCTGCCTCAAAAAGCTTCCAATCTAAGGAAGTTCCATCAGTCATCAGCTGCATAATTCTCAGAACAACCTTCGGGGCCAAGCTACAAGGTTTGCGTTTGGATCGGAACTTTCCAAAACGTTATTTTTGGCGGGGGGGCGGCGGAGGTGGTACTGAATCTAGGTTTGTGTAGTGGCCCTTGTGTAACGTCTATGTACAACAAGAACCCCTGCTTTCTTTCTACATTAGCCTTGATATCTCATCACACACTCTTATTCATTATTCTTCTATCGTTCGACCTTATTCTCTCTCTTCTCTTTATTCTTCTCTCTTGTCTTTATTTATTTATTTATTTATTTTCCAGGCATGTGCGTGTGTGTGTGTCTCCCTTTATTTCCTTGTCTTTTCAGAATTTTACCTTGACACTCTGCAATGGGAAATGAATTAACTTCTTCTCCACTAATACCGTCCCTCCCCCCAATCCAGTTCTTTAGGGAAAAAGACAATGATGAGAGGCGCAGTAATCAAAGTGGACTGCAAACAAACAAACAAAGAAAAAAACCCTCTTAATGTAATGGAAGGGTACAGAATGCCCTGGGCATAAACAAGTAATAACCACCGTTGACAACAAGCAAACAGATTCGGTACCAGATTGCTGACTCTCAATTGACCTGCACTCGATTCAGCGGTTATTTTACCTGAAGGTGAAGTAGGACCGCAGAAAGGAAAGTGGATTGGTATTAATTATTTGTATTGCAGTAGCACTGGGAGGTCACACCCAGAATTAGGATTGCAGTGTACTGGTTGCTGTACATAAGCCTTGTGAAAGCTAACCGCAGCCCCAAAGAGCTTACAATATACAGACAACAGCTGGGAGGGGAGACAGAAGCACAGAGAGTGGACATGACTTGCCCAAACTCACGAAGCAGATCAGCATCAGAACTGGTGACAGAGCTCAGGTCTCCTGATTCTCGGCCCATGCTCTGTGCACTAGACCAGTGGTTCTCAAAGCCAGTCTGCTGCTTGTTCAGGGAAAGTCCCTCGGCCCGCACCGCTTCCCGCAGCCCACATTGGCCTGGAACGGTGAACCGCGGCCAGCGGGAGCCCCGATCGGCCAAACCTGCGGACATGGCAGGTAAACAAACCGGTCCGGCCCGCCAGGGGCTTTCCCTGAACAAGCGGCTGACTGGCTTTGAGAACCACTGCACTAGACCACCCTGTCTTTCCATGCCTTCCAGTGGAGGATGAGCTAGGAAGGCAGAGAGAGCACAGATGTGAGGTGTGGTGTGTGAGGAGGTTTGGTAGTGGAGATTTACGATGCTGTATCTTGGAGAAGCTTCCAGGAGAACAAAGACTTCCTTCAGCTGGTTGGGTATCGATCTTTCCCGTGAATAGCATAGAGAAGATCTTCCAAGAAAGGGAGGGGTGGGTCTTTCCAAAGGCATCAGAGAGTCCTCGTGAAGCTAGTTGTCACGGTTACAAGAGGGACAAGAGGCCAAGAGTTTCAAAAGTGGCTAGTGACTTCAGGCAACCAATCTGAGATGTCTGATTTTCGGAGGGGAGGGTGCTCAGCACTATCTGACAGCCAGGGCCCTTTAGGGCCTCTCAGGTTGGGTAGCCACAATCATTGAGGCCTAAGCTCCTACCTTCCATTGAAACCTTTGCGGATCTAGGCCTAAGTGGTAGACTGATCGAGTCACTGGTCACCTCTGAAAACCTTGGCCCGGATTGTCTCCCTCTAGGCTCAATGGGCTGGGGAAAGGCGGTGCTGGAGAAGCAAGTCATTCCCTCGGGGATTTTAACCAGATTGTAGGCCATCCCCCTTTGGTGAGCTAGCCACAGGCTGGCTGAGGGTCCCATCAGAGGACTTGCAAGCCAGACCCACTGAGCAAAGATCCCACAGTGGAGAGGTTATCTTTATAGCTCAGTGGCTGCCAAAGTGCTCCGGCCTTCCAGACAACGGCTTGCCCTGCTGCTGGGGTTTGCAGGGCAGCTACTTAGCCATGGAAGGTACAGCTATAAAATAACAACAGAGAAAAGCCCTGGGGAAGGGGCGGTGTCAGTTAACACCCTGGCTCTGTCTGCCCCCACTCCCCCCCGCCCCCGAGGGGCAGGTGAGGACTGAGTACCATGGAAGGAAAAGAGCGAGCAAAGCAGGGAAAACTCCGTCCTCATCATATTTACTGAACAGCACTGAGTTATGACTGGAGGCCAAGATCTGGCTTCAGGCGATTGCCTAAATCATTTAGGAGCTGACAAGGGAGGGAGGGGGAAGAATGTTCTTGTAATTCTTCAGTCTGAGGTACATTAAGGAGCCATAAGCCATGTCGAGAGCTTGAATTACATTAGAGAGATTATCCTGTTACAGTTCATAATCCTGGATAATATACCATCCTGCAGCACACCTGCCAATGATAAATCTCACCCCGTAATGGGGCAGTCGTGACCCTGGCGGTCCTGCGGACCCTCCTGGCATAGAGCGGTAACTCCATGCAGACAGATGGAGTCAGGAGGGAGAGCACATGGAAATAACCACCTGGCAGTTGTGTCTCTGCCGGGGGAAATTCATATCCTCCCGGCCCCTAAATATTCGGAGCAGGCTGCAACTCGCCACGCCCGACGGGGATGCGAGTTGGCCATTGGGAGCTGTCAGGTGCCAATTTGCCAGGCTGGACTGTAGGGGACTCTAGCCCTTCAAGTGATAGACAGAGGGACTTTAGGAGAGTTGTATTTCCAGTGTGGGGCAGAGGAATGCTGAAATCGCCTCCTCTCCAAATGGCAAGCAGTGTGGTACCCCCCGACAGATGCTCTGGGGCTCCACAGGTGACATTTAGAAAGTGCCTCTTGCCAGGCCCTGCATGAGATGGGGAGATGAGCCCTGACTGTGGATGCAATTTCATGGGGAAAGTGTGGTACCCATCCTTGGGGAGAGGCATTACCCACCCACAGAGGTGCCCGTCCCTCGCTGAGGGAGGAACTGGCCCCCTATGTGAAATGGGGGACTGAATCCCAAATGAGAGGGATGCACGCCTTTAATCAGAGGAGATACCCTGCCCTTTCTGGATTACTGTGAGGGGCTTATCAGCCCCAGCCTAGTGAGTCACCAAGCTCCCGCTAAAATCCCTCCTTAGAGCTCATCCGTGAAAAAGTGTTGCGGGATCAGGCCCTCGGAGTTGGACTTAATAGGTGGGACATGGGCACTCGGCCCTAATGGGTGGACTTAGGGAGGGGGCGGCAGGGGAGACCTTGCTGAGGCGGAGAGCCGAACGCCCCAGCACAGCAATCATACTAATGAAGGCTGCTGGAGGCAGACCGTACCCCTGCCTGTGTGTTGGGAGCCTAGGGCGTGGGTATTTCCGCCCCTCGCTGGCTCCGTAGAAGCTAGAGGTCACCAAACTGGTGCACAGGTTAGCTGCAAAGCGTTCACCTTCCTGGAAGCCAGCCGGATTTTGACACCATTGATTACTGCCCTGGCTCTCTCCTGGGTTTCCAGAGTGCAAGGCTGGGGCCCCTGGCTGCCGTCCATTGCTCTGGCTGCCCATTTTCATTTCTGGTGGACGTTTGCTTCTTCCTCTCATTCCCTGGGCACTATGGAGCAACTCCAGATTCTGCCCTCTCCTTGCCTACTGGGCCCTCCCCTTGCCAGGCTTAACCCTGGCTCCTTTGCATGGGATCTCCATCCCCCCTTGGCTCACTCTCCAACTCTGCCCTCTCTCATTTGCCTGTCTGTCTTGGCTCTGTCATCTCTGGCCACGGCCCCCTTTTCTAGGGAATATAGCTTCCTCCTGGCTAACAAATCCCCTTTGTTCCATGTCTCACATTCTGCTTCCAACCCAACCTGTACTTTGCCCTCAAGGCTATAAATCCTGGGGTCCTCCTTGACCCGGGATTGACCATTCCCACCTCACAGATGGGATTTTGTCCCTACCTTGGAGTCCACTCTGCCTTTTCCATGTCTTGGCTATTGCAATTCCCCCCTGTACGGTCTCTCTAAATCGTCTGGGGTGAAATCCTGGCTCCACTGAAACCAATGAGAGCTTGGCCATTGACTTCAAAAGAGGCCAGAATTTCACCTCTGCTCTTTAAACATTAGAGGCCAAATCCTCAGCTGGTGTAAACAGGTTGTAACTCCATTGAAGTCAGTGGAAGTACACTGATTTAAACGAGTGTCAGAGTGGAGACCAGGAGGCTGGGTGACAGTGTCACTCCAGGAAATGGGACTCTGTTGCCCTCTGTCATCTTCATTAGCTTCCTGTCTCTCTCCAAACCCACCCCTTCAGCTCTCTGCGTGGCCTTGCTCTGCACGCCTGTACCCCTCTGCCTTTATAATCACCCACTTCCATGCCTGTGGCTCGTGTGAATTCTTGCCGCAAATAAGCTGGCTTCCGGCCCACACAGCCAAAGTAAATCCATGGTGCCCCACTTTGTATCCGCACTGGAGATAACCTGCACCAGCCTGTACGACCCTACAGCATACTGATCTACTTCCACTGATTACTTAGTCTAAAGAAAGAGCCTTTATATTGTGTCAGGGATTTGCAGTTTCCCCTATGGCCATGGCAGATACTTGACACAGCCTCTTCTCTCAGCCTTGTGTGTTTTGTTTAAGTGCCTCTAGATAAAGCCCTTTTATCACTTTAAGAGCTCTGTTGCCCTGGTTTCTTACCCTGGCCTGAAGGCCATTTTTTTCCACCCTCTCAGCTTTGACCTCAGGTTCAAGAGTGCTGGACCTCCCCAGTTTAAAGAAGACCTTGACAGCAGGCGCTGCAGGGAGTGTGGGAAAGACCCAGGCAAAGGCTCCTGCCCCACATTTTCACGGGGATGGTGGAGCGCAAGGGAAATGAACCCGTTTGTCCAGGAGCAGATTCTTAACCAAATAGGACAGTGGGAAGGGGAGAAATTTAATGGGAGAGAAGAATCCCAGCCCTGCCTTTACTATTCTCTTTCCTTCCTTATTTCTTCTGTCCTTCCTTTCCTTTTTGTCTCTTTTTCTTCTTCTGCCTCCCTTCTTTATTCCTCCCTCCCTGTTTTCCCCCTCCTCCTCTCTCTCTCTCTTCCCCCCCCCAAGCTGCGCCTCTCTTCCCCTCTTTTTCTCACCCTTGGTTTGCTTCCCCGCTCCCCTCTCTCTTTCTCCCCCTGCGGCTTGCCAACTGCCAGCGGATGACATCTCCTTTCATGTTTGGGGCTGAGCAGAGGCTCTGAATGTTCGTTTGATTCCGTTAAGATAATAGCTGGTTCACTGTCAGATGCAGACTGATCAGTTAAAACCTTAATCACTGCCTGTCTACTCACATGGCACTTATTTTTTAAGAGATTAATCCCCTATGCACTGCACCAGCATACATTCAGGGTGGAAAAAAAAAGGGTGAGTTTTTATTATTATTTGATGCATTTACTGTTTCTTTTCCTCTTTCCTTTCTCTCTCTCTCTCTCTTTTTTTTAACAGATCCCTTTTTAATGATGGCTGAGAAGTGCCTGACCTCCCCCCGTGGCAGGCCTCTCCCTCCCAACTCACGTAAAGGACACCAACTGAAGACCTTGGCTGAACCATTCCCACCTCTGGCTTGCAAAGTCGGGAGGGGGAATTTTGGGTAGGGAGGGAGTGTAGGCTAGTGCATAAGGCCCTGGTGGGCACTCAGGAGACCTGGATTCTATTCCTGAGTGTTCTCCTCTCTATGCCTCAGTTTCCCCTCCCACCCTTTGCCTTGTCTATTTAGATTCGGGGCAGGGGCTGCCTTTTGCTATGTGTTTGTACAGGGGCCCACAAAATGCGGCCTCTAGGCCCTACCGTAATATTACTAATAAAAGTCATGGCCTGTTTAATTCCTCCATCTCCAGAAAAGGGGCTCAGGGTGGGAGTTTGAAAGTTAGGTGCCCAACTCCAAATGAGATTTGGGTTAGGCGCCTTTAACAATTCCAGGCTTACCCACAGCTGCATTAAACTACTTCCCCTAGGCAAGGAGTGTATTCAAGTTCCTGACTATAACACAATGGTACTGCTCTGTTCGCAGAGATTTGTAAAGCAGCAGCTCGGAGTTCTGGGTAACCACAGTCCCTCCCAAGTCCTGATGATGACATCAGGCCAGAAATTCCAGTATCTTCCCAAGAATTACTGGGATAATAACAAGCTTAGCTCTCCTATTGAATTAGGATTTGTGTTTTTAATTAAGACCAAATGCCTCATTCCCAATATCTGGAGAGCCCCAGAGCTTTGCCCAGCAAGTTGGCTGCTTTTCAGAAGCCTCAGCCCATTCATAAGACTTTCCACCAGGAGCAAAGGAAAAGAAAATGTGTAAGCACCTTGGGGTAGGTGTGGTGTATTGAAAACTGTGTTGGAATTAGAGGCTGTCACTTTAATTTGTAAGTAGTTTCCTGGTCCTGCTTGCAGGCTATGGGGCTCTGTAGGGAAGCATCAGATCAGAGCCAGTCTGCTAGGAGCCAGCCTGCAGCAAGTTAGGGTGAGTTGTGCCTCTCTGATGTAGGGTGCAGCCTGCTTTGTCTCACTCTGGTTTTAGTTCCTGCTTGTTAAAGGTCTGGATTTTAAGAAATAAAGTAGTGTTATGCTGCAATCTTCCTACAAGATTATTTTATGGTTTTATCTAACTTCTCTGTTTGAATTCCAGGAACTTAACAGTAGGGACCATGTCTTCTTCTGTGCTTTGGGAAGCACCTACCAGCCTGTCGGCACTTAGCAAGTCATCACCATCATAAGCTTGCATGAACTGCCATGCCTACTCTCAGGAGCGACTGTATCAATTGGATATGGGGCTCTGTTCTGATCAGATCACAAAGCTTCTCAGATCAAATGGGGGCAGGTTGCACATAAGACGTTTTTCTCCTCTCAGCAAGTTGTGCGGACTCCACCTGTGATCTGAGAGTTAAGCCAGGGCCTTTCTTTCTCTTGTAGCATTGCCATTTTCTCAATGTTGAGGTTTTGCTGAAAATTTTCATTACAAATGTAATTAGTACTTAAACCCCCCCTGAAAATTATGTTGTTTTTAAACCATTTTTTTTAGCTCCACTCACCACTAATGAAGCTGCAGGCCAAAGGTTGGTGTTGGCAGGGCTTAAATTCTCATAGAGTATTTCCTGGAGCCTCCCAGACCCTTCCTTCTTTAGCCCAGAAAATGGACCCTTCCTTCTCTAGCCCAGAGCTGTGGTAACAAGGATTTTTTTAAAAAATGAGTTTAGAGGAAAGAGGGTAAACCAACCTATTGCAAAACATAAACTTAATGGAATTTACTTACTTTACTTCAACTTAATGGAAATTAGGAAGAAACTTTCCCTGGGGGCAGGTTATCCATAAATGCAGGGGCTCTTGTACCTTCCTCTGAAGCTAGACCCCTGGCCTGATCCAGTCTGACAATTCCTATGTTCCTAGGTGATGCCAGGATGGGCCAATATAATAATAAACTTAACTCTTATATGGCTCTTTTATCAGTAGATCTCAAAGCGCTTCCCAGTCTTTGTAATGTGCTCATCCTCACGCTAACCTCATGAGACAGGGTGGTGCTATTTTCTCCATTGCACAGGTGGAAAACTGAGGCACAGAGAGGCTAAATAACTTGCCCAGGGTCACACAGGGAGTCTGTGGCAGGGCAGGGAATTGACCCCACCCCAGGTCTCCCACGCCTTAGGCTAGGTGGAAATGAGAAAAAACAAGGGGGGGGGGGGCGTCGCACGGAAAGTTAATCACACTTCAAAAAGATTTGGTTGGAGCACTGAGTGAAGGGTCCCTTTGGTTGTTGTATAAGCAGGCCTGGCCATCCCCAAGGTCTGTGAAACATCTGGTCACTGAGAGTGTTAAAAGTGAGTATTGCAGTGTGTTAATCCAGCGACAAAGAGTTAATGACTCCAGAATGGATACATATAGGACTAGGGGGAGCACAGGTAAATTGTTATTTTCCTGCTGGGTTAGGCTGTTGCAATTCTTGTTCTAGTTTGTAACCCAGATGAATTAATTATTCTGGAGACTGGCTGTGCCGAAGAGTAGATTGAGCCTTCAGTTGAAGTCTTTAAATCAAGGTGGGGTTAAAAGATGCTATAACTCAACCACACGGTATTGGGAAGGATGTAGCAACCAATGCAGACATGCTCTGCCCTCTGTTCTGCAGGAGATCAGATTAGAAAGGTGATCACAATAGTCCTTTCCAGCCTTAAGTATCTAGGAAAAGCTGGCTGACTTTCAAAACAGTTAGATTGCTCCCTTTTATGGCATTTCTTTTCTTTGTTTATTGACAGTTCAGCTGTGTATTTTGTGAAGGAGACCCAAGCCGCTGGTTTGTGGTAAAAACTATACCTTCACCCCAAATATTTTCTCCTGTATGTCTTGGGTTGCTAAAGTCTGTCTTGGTGCAGCCTGAAATCTTCTAGACTGCCATGCCCCAAGGAGCCTACCCCCCATTATCCCTATCAAACAAACTGCAACGGGCTCTTCCTGTTCCTGACCATGAAAAACTCTCGAGAGGCTGCAATGCCACTGGGTGCAAATCAGCTTGACATATGCAGGAACAATGACATCATTGAGATCACAATCTCTGAGCACGAGCACAAATGTGTCATCATGCAGGACGAAGGCTCCCCCAGTGATGTGGTCATCATCCAGGAGGGCATGGGTTTGGTGCTGTAGCAGAGGTGGTGGAGGTAGACGGGGACCTGACACCCAGCCTCTTCCCAACCCCTGCCTGATCTGTTTGACTTCTCTGCATCTATACAGAATATAAAATCTATTTTCTAAAAACAAAAAAAAAACCCCACAAGGTGCCTATCCAGGCTGTGCTAAGAGAACCCTCAGTAATTAAACAGAAACAACACCTATACACCTGATTCAATTAGCAAACCACCCTAACTTTCTAGCATTCCCAAAAGGCATCACTCCAGTTCCCCCTTCATCAAAAGCTAGTCCCAAAAGGAAGCACGGCCTAAGGAGGCAGCCCTTTTATACTGTAGGATTAGACTCATGTGATCTCTAATCCCTTAAAGGTACATACCCAGATTTCACTCAAAATGAAAAATCATCGCATCATCTCCATATGTGTTCCTTTATATTCTGAACAGAAGCTGAAAAACTTCTCTCCCTTTTAAACAGGGTGAGGGGTGGTGGCGGAGTGTCAAAGTGCTTTACTACCCTCCTGATCACTGTGAGTTTGAGGCTTGCTCAATCTCAAACGGAGAGGCTACCCAGCTGCCAAAATTGTGCCAGATCCATTTGGTGACGGTGGCTGGAGATGATACTGGCTACATTGCTGATGAAACTGACATGCCTTAAATTCCAAAGCCTGGTTAGACCTGAAAAATGCTGATGACACAATTATTCAATTAATTGTTGGTCATATTAGTTATTGTTATTATTCAAGCTTTGGTCATCGCTCCACAGCTGGGTTAAATTGCATTTTGTACTTAAAGCAGGACTTAATAAATAATAGTAATGAATTAATATTTTAGGTGCTTATCTGGCCTCCATTCCCATAGTGCCTGAGGACCTAACACTTACTCCATTTATCCTCGCACTCTTGCTGTGAGGTAGAGCAGGGCTATTGTCCCCGTGTTACAGGTGGGAAACTGAGGCAGAGAGATGGAGTGACTTTCCCCAAGGAAGCCAATGACAGAGCAGGGAATTGGACCCAAGTCTTCAAGTCTGAACCCTGACCACTAGACAACCATCCTTCCTCCCCTCTTCCAAGGATCGCAAGCGCTTTACAAACATTAACGAATGACTCTTCACATAGTAGGTGTGAGCTCTATTTTATAGACAGAAAACTGAAGCACAGAGAGAATAAACAGCTTAGCCAAGGTCACACAGGGAGTGAGTGGCAGGGCAGAGCCATGCCTTGAACCCACCTCTCCTGCACCCAGGCTACTGCCTTAACCCTGCTTTCCTCTTACCACGAAGAGAAATATACAGGGAGCCACAGACTGACCAGCTGAGCCTCCAGGCGACACTTCCCACAGACTGTTGCTGAGGCACACAATGAAAATGATAAATTTCCTGGTAGAAAATATATGGCGCCTTGTTCTCCACTTGTGTAGCTGTGAAGAGCTGGGGATAAAGTTTATAAAGGCCCTTTCCCTCTAAGGGGATAAATCCTCCAGCAAGGAGCAGAGAACAACCAGAAACCCCTTGACCCTGGCTGAAATCCCCGAGTCAACAAGTGGTCAAGCAGAGGTCAAGAGGCCAGCAAGCCCTTTTTCTACCCAGGCACATCTGCTGGTGAGCAGCCTAGCAGACAGCAATCGCCAGAAAGGTGCAGTATTGATCGAACTGCCAGCCTCCAATGCTTCTTCCCCCAGACAGTAGCAATTATTATAATCAAGCAGTTGACTCCAATTACGCCTTCCTCTCATTACGGCCGAGGGGATGGATGCAGCCACAGCAGCACAGGGAAAGTTTGCAGCCACGTTGCCTTTGCAGATCTTAATCTAAAATGACAGGGTGTGACACGGGGGGCTGGTGACCTTTTCAACCTTCAGCTGTTCGTGTGGCAACAATTTCCAGCACCAAATTACACCCAGGCAGGGCTTGATTGGAGGTTCAAGACAGCGGGAGAAGGAGAAGCCATTAAAGGACTGCAACATTCTTCACAGCCCTATTTAAATACAATTTACATTCCAGCCTCTGCTGTTTGCACATTGTTAATTGCATCTTGTTCCTTATTTCATTTTATATTGGAAGGGATTAATTATATTATTATTATATTATTATTATTTATTTTATTATTTTGCGCTGTTGTTTTTCAGAGGGAGGTTTTTCTAGGGGGCTGTCGATCTCAAACTACAGTTATATTTCCTGGGAGGAAAAATAGATTTAATAGAGTTTAAAGCCAGGAGGGACCAATAGATCATCCAGTCTGGCCTCTTGTCTAATGTGGGCCAGAGAATTTCCCCCAGCTATTCCTGAATTGAGCCCAGTAACTTGTGTTTGACGAAAGCGTCCTCCAGAAAGGCACCTAGGCCCAGACCTGCAAAAGTGTCTAAGTGCTTAACGACTCTTGCAGTCAAAATACTTTTGAGGATCTGGGTCCCGGTCTTCATCTGATGACATCAAGAGATGGAGGATCCACCCCTTCTCCTGGTAGTTTAATCCAATGGTTAATCACCATCAAATGGGTGGTGATTGGATTTTAGGAGTTTGACTGGGGCCGTGCTGGACAGAGGGGTCAATTGTACAATTTGGATCCAGATTACTCTTTGTAGGACGGTAGCACTTGGAGGCCCCATCTGAAATCAGGGCCCCCTTGTGCTGGGTGCTATGCATCCCCCTTGTGCTGGGTGCTATGCATACACATAATAAGAGACAGTCCCTGCCCTGAAGAGTTTACGCTCCAAATGGACATAACAAAGGAAGAACTACTATTTCCATTTTACAGGTGGGGAAACTGAGGCCCACAGAGGCCCCCATTTTGCCAGTGCCACGGTTGACAGAGGGTTTCCTTTTCCACTGCTGTTGGTCCCTGTGCTTAGACCAACCTGATGCCCACCTGCTCAGTTTTGGAGAGAAACACGGGTTCAGTCTCCAGCGCCTTTCCCCAGTCCTATACCAGCGATCTACACGGCTCTTTGTGTAGCAATGCCTGCTGGGTGCTCATGGGGTAACTTGTGAAAGAAGTTACATTGCATCTCCATTTCAAAGCAGGGTAAAGTTGACTACAGACTTGCTATGGGAAAGTTTCACCAGTGTAAGTTATGGTGCAAACTGAAACTGATTTAAAGTAATGCAAAAAGCAGTGCAGACACTCTTATTTCCATTTAAGAGTGGCTTTGTTTGTTTGTTTGTTTAAGTTAAATCAAAATAAGCCATTCAAACTGAATTAAGGGCATCCATACAGCATTTTGCGTTACTTTAAATGGGTTTAAAGGCTGATTCAAGTTATATCAGTGCAGTGATCTCCAGTGAATAAACCCTAAATCCTGTGGACATTCTGGGAATAGATAACAGATCCATCTTTGCCTGGTGCCAAAGACTAGGCCAAATGCAAATCTGATGTAAGCAGATGCAACACAACTGACTTTCACAGCTGAATTTGGCCCATCTCCCTACCTAGGAAGGCACTGTACACTTGTGTCAATGACTCCACAAGGTGCAGGACAAGGAAGAACGAAGCCCACAGTTTCTAAACTCCTTTAAAACACAGTCCACATTAGAAACCTTGCAGTGTTGTAATTAAATTGATTGAAAATGTAGACATGTTTAGACTGTTTTAAATCACGCTTAAACAAGTTTAGCTTAATCCAGCACTTTACTGAATTAACCTGAATCAGTCTGAACATGATTTAAAAGTATCTGTGTTGGGGGTTTCCAGGGGTGCCCCTAAATTATCCCCATTTTACTGGGAAACTGAGGCACACAGAGTCTAAGGGTATGTCTACTCTACAAGCACTGCAACTAAGCTGCTGTAGCCCTGTAACATAGCCACTTACTGCGGTGACGGAAGGCATTTTTCCATCTCGGGTAAATCCAACCCCTCAGGAGGCAGTAGCTAGGTCTACACTGGGGGCTAGGTTGACCCTAATGATGTTGCCTTGGTTGTGAATTTTTTGACAGCCCTGCATGATGAGGCTAGGTCAGCCTATGTTTTAGGTGTAGACCAGGCCTAAGTGATTTGCCCACAGTCACAAAGGAAGTCTGTGGCAGAGGTGGGAATTGAACCCAGGTTTCCCAGGCCTACTTCTGACTTAAATTACACCAGTGTTGACAATTCTCACCACTTGTGGTGTTTCTTCTTAAAGCCCCAGCTCCTGGAGTCAGGTGGCTACATGAGGGTTTCAGGCAGCTTTCACGTTTTTTTAAAAAAGGACGTTCCTGGCCCGCGTGGTAGTGAAGTAAAGCTTGAAAACGTGATCCCCTAAAGTCTCAAAAATCAGAAAAGAACTGTCTTTAAACGTCCTGATTTTTTAGCCGGTAATAAGATTTGGGGGGGAGGGGGAGCTGACTCATGATTTCAGAAAGCTAGTGGTTGGGAATATGGGTGCCACCCCTGGAAAGACTCAATGGGGCCTGGTTCTCATTTATACTAAGGCCCCTTTACACCGATCGGGCAGCACACAGGGGCTTTGAAGTGGGTGCAGTGCAAAGAGCCCATAGCGTGAACAAGAACAAGGCCCAGTTGATCCCAGGACGGCTGCTCTGCATCCACTCCAGCCCTAGGGAGGTCTGAATCAGATGTAGGCTTGGTAACACTGGTCAGACAAGCTCCCTTAAAAGCGTACTGGTAACTCCACAACCTGCTGCTGTTCCCCAGCCCTTGGAGCCAATTATCATGGTGCTCTTTCCCCCGCCCTCCGCATCATGTGTGCTCCTCCCTCCCAGCCAATTCACGTTCTTGTTCAACACAAAGCAGCACCACAGAAGAATGCGGCGGGTTTGAAAGCCCCCTGAGAGCAGGTAGAGCCATATGTGCAAGGGCTCCTACCTCCTCCAAGAAGGGGAGGAGGGTGGGGGGGTGGGGGGAGATCGGTTTACATAAGTACTTTGCCATATGAAGAAATAATTTAGTGGTATTAATAGAGGTTAAAGTTTCCCAGGAATCTAAAACAGGCCCCTCAGCCACAGGTGGGTTCTTTCACTCACAGGGATGGAGAGCGTAACCTGATTCCCACGAGCGAATGAGAGACAGAGGGTGATGGGAGGCAGAGACTGCACCATAATTTGCATTGTGCAAAGAGGGTGTGGTGGGTCCCACTCGCATGCCAGATGATTTATTGCAGCCAAAGATAGGCCTTGAAACAAAGGCTTTGCCAGGGGACCAGCATGCTAACCCCCCATGCTGTCCACAGGGAGGGGAGGGGAGTGGGAAGAGTCAGAGACGTGGGGAAATGGGTTGCTGGTCATAAATGAGCTGGAAGTTGGGTTCCCAATTAGGATTGGATTGGGAACTAAAAGGAAAACTTGGCTGAGGTTAGAAAGGGATTTGTGCAAGTATACATAGCAGAAATACACATGTGCCCTGAGTACACAGAGAACACACACACTGAGCACGTACATACACAGACTGAGTATGCACATAACATACATCCACTCACTGATCACGCACAGAACACACGACCCTGAACACACACACACATACACAGACTGAGCATGCACATAACATACATCAACACACTGAGCATGCACAGAACACATGACACTGAATGCGCGCACACACAAAGCACACGTACACAGACTGAGTATGCACATAACATACATCCACTCACTGATCACGCACAGAACACACGACACTGAACACACACACACATACACAGACTGAGCATGCACATATGTCCACACACTGAGCATGCGCAGAACACACACAGCATGCACATACACAGACTGAATATGTGCACAACACATATCCATACACTGAGCGTGCTCAGACCACACACCCACACGCTAAGCACCCATAAACTACAGCAAACATATAGACCATAAATAACTGATGCTCTCAGCTGCAGAATCCAACGCAGAATCCTGCTCTTCTTCCATAGGATGCAAAGACTGATCCCCTGCCATGATTCATAGGCCACCTATTATCTCCCAGGACTCGATCACTGCTAAATTAATAAAATAATGAACCGAGAAAAAGAGTTAGAAATAAGTGATTAGGGATCTTAAATCACATTGTGTAGAACCTTTTATAACACTGACATTCTAGAACACAGAGCCTTTCAGGACACCGTGAATTCTAGAACTTTCAAAAAGCTTTCAAAGTTACATGGGTTCCAGACCATGGCCTCTAAAGCCACATGAGGCCACGAGTCTCAGCTGATAGAAACTGATGCAGCTCCTTTGACTTCCTTTACCCTAGCTGAGGATCTGGTCCCTTGACTTCAATGGAGCTATGCTGATTTACACCCGCTGAGAATCGGGTCCTTGGGTTCTAGACCATAGAACCTTTTCAGACTTGTGGTAATTCCATTCAGGAAGGGAGCTAGAGAAAAACAAAAATAATTGCTCATGCAGTTTTTTCCCCCCCATAGAAAACGTTTTTCCAGACATTTTTTCCAGACAGCCCATATAAAAAATATTCTCCAGACTCCATAAAACTTACATGTTTCCTGGGTTCTCCCATGAGCTATTAAAAAACTGGAGTCCCTCCCTCAAGAGTTTGAAGTGTGGCCATGGGCAGGAGAGTGATTCTGTAAAAATGGCCCCGACTGATTCAATAGACTGGCTCCCTTTGCTTCTCCAGAGACCTACCTGCTAACTTTGGTGGGGAAAATAAAATGCAACCGCAGAGTCAGTCCAGCTAGTGGGGAGTGACCACGATTTAGAAAAGTGACTAGTGACTTAGGTTGCCCAGCTTGAGGCACTTCAAATAAGCCTCATTTTCAGACGGGTGGGTGCTCGGCACGATGTAATCTATAAACCAGGCCCCTTTAAGGTGTCTCAAGCTGGGCTCCAACCCAAAACTGGAAGCGCCTGAAAACACTGAAATTTTATTGGAAAACACAACAACCGCCACCACCAGGTTTCTGGTTTTCAACAACAACAAAAAATATCAGGGGAAAATATAGATGAAAACAAATATTTTTTGTTCTCTTCAAAAATGTTTAGGAAAAACAAAGAAACATTTTGTTGATCCCGCTCTATTTCTGGAAAGTAGAACTAAACTTTACGCTCATCTCAGGTTCACTGTTAGGGTGGGGCTCAGTCCCCTCCCGTTCCTGTACGTGTAAATGATTAATTACTGTTCATTTGTACTCTGGTCGTGCCTGGAGGCCCACTCCAATGCCAGGGCCCCACTGAGCTAGGTGTTACACAGACATGTAATGAGAGACAGTCCCTGCCCCGTAAAGCTTGCTGTCTAAATAGACCAGCCAGGCGAGGAGCATGAATGGCAGGAAGAAACAGAATGTACAGCAGAGTAAATAATGTGCCGGTTTGCAAATGCCATATTAGACCAAATCGGATGCCTCCATTATCTACCAAGAGTCCACCTGTCCGTCTACAGTCGATCCCACCACTCAAGCACCAAACTGAAAGGACTATTTGTTGGACAGGAGGACCGAGGACAGACAAACACACAGGCAATCAGATAGTGTGGTATAAAAACCTGAGAATGACAGATCAGTTGGGTTATATCTATCTACTTACCTACCCTAGATCCTTTTCTCTATCTGTATTTCATACCTCACTCATCCCCACACTATCTTGGGGCTACCTCCAACCGCAGAATCCACCATAAAGCTTCTGCCGTCAGCACTTCGCTATCAGTTTCACCCCGATGCATGATGCAGAAGGGACTCCCGCTCACTTTCCCATACCGGTGCTGGCTGATAGGATCAAAACCTCATCTGTGCGTCAGTAAAGCCAGCCGATGCAGCTCAAAAGACAAGCTGCGAGCTGGGGATCCAGCAAGTAACAAGGTGGCATTTTTACATCGCTGCTTTCTTAGCCTAGAACAGTGTTGGAATCAAAGGGACGTGTAATACCCTCTCTGGTTTACTTAAACATCAGTTTGTCTGGGGCGTGAACTTTGCCGGCTGAAGCTTCTGCAAAAAATGCTTAGCTCTTTTCTTTTCCTCTTCTCTTTTTTTAAAGCTTTCCCTTTCTCTCGCTGCCTGCTGCCCAGCTCTCCCCCACCCCAGAGCCTTCCAGAAGCACTGGCGTGTTCTCTAACCCAAGCATGAAACAATTCCACAGCCACCAATTGCGATGTTTCAGATAACATACGGAGAATGTAAATCCCGTCAGCAAGTGCAACGGCCATAAAAGGCTAAAATGGATTCCTGCGGATTAGAAATAAAACACAGAAAGGGCCCTGTTCTCTCAGTTTCTCCACCCCTAATCCCCCCCCTTTCCCGCCCTCCCCCCCACCTCCCCCTTTAAAAAATCTGTTGGAAATGTGAGGGTTATGGGGGTTTTTTTCCATCAACTTAAAAGAAAAATAAAATACATTCCAGGAAAAGGACTGCTGCTAAGAAAACTAAAACCAGAAAATGCTTAAAGATGTTTTAATGACTTAAACACAGGGCCGGGATTGTGTCTAAAAGTTTCCACATTTAAAAAAAAAAACAAATTCAATATTAAATAACCCCCCTCCCTACTAACACTGCTGCTGGTTTTTTTTCCTCTAACCCTCTGATTTAAGGTGCGTATTGTTAACACGGCCGGTGTGAACAGACACGAGGTTGCATTCAGCAGTGGGTACGCTCCCATTCCAAACCAAAAAGTTACTAGTGGAATTGCTTCTGCAACTGATGAAGCCCACGTGAGAGCAAGTCCAAGGCGCTGTTAACAAGCAGCTGACAAGTTTTTACACTAGGAATTAGACCTTCATTTAGAGAGGGATTAGCTGAAATCTGCCCTCTAATTACAGAACCAGGCGAACTCCCAGATCCACGCTTGCTTTGTTCGGATGAGTGCACAAGGCTGCTCACCAGACAAAGACCCTGCATCCAGCCAGAGGTGTGGTTCAAGTCCAGTTTCACAGCCCTGGGATGAGCCGAGTGGGGTCAGTTCTCAGCTCCACTCTGAAGCCGCCCCGTGTAATTTGTCACGACTGGCAGTTTGTATTGCAGAGGGGCCCGGCTGCTGATCGGGCATGAAGGCTGAATTGAATCCTTTCATGGACTAGACAGTGTGGTCCCTCTAGGTCAGGGCTGAGGTTAGGGCAGGGCAGGGCATCGCAGCTGTCTGCTCTGGAGGCGTTTGGATATGTTCAAAATATGGTGTGGGGAAAGCCCTGTGTTAAATGTTGGCTTTCCTGTCCATCCAGGGGAGACTCACTTCCTTATGTTAAAACCAACAGGGGAAAGTTAACACAGAGATATACTGTTTTCAAGGAAAAAAGTTGAGAAGCACTGGTTAAACCAAGAAAATCGAGAGCCTTCAGAACAAGGAGTGAAACCCGGTCTTTAAATTGCTGCTTTGAGGCTGTATAAATTATTAGATTACAGCAGCATGCCAGCTCTGCTACAGTTAAGGTGATTAGATTAGATAACGTATAGATAGATAGATAGATAGATTAGATGTGGTGTATGGGGATGGATAGATAGATAGATAGATAGATTAGATGTGGTGTATGGGGATAGATAGATAGATAGATAGATAGGTGAATGGGGTGGATGGGGTGGATGGGGATAGATAGATAAGATTTCAAAGCTAAATCTTCCTCAAAACTCACTCCTTCAAAGTCAACACAACAATTATTTCACACACAGACGCACACGGATGCACACCCACACACGTACACACCTACTCCTGCACACTCACATAGGCACAGGGCTGTTTTGTCGAGCTAACTCTGGCTCCTACAGCGCAGCAGGCCCCCAGCTCAGCCCTGTCCTGCCACTTTACAGGCGTTCCCCTGCCCATCTCGGTAAGGTCCTTGAATGTCCCCCATCGCTGTATCTGAGCACCTCACTGTCTTCAGTGCATTTCTCCTCCTCACTAGCCTGGCAGGTAGGGTAGCACTCAGGCACCTGCTCAAGCTCACACAGGAAACAAGTGACTGCGCAGGGAATTGAATGGCTAACCCCTTAACAGCTGCTTTCCCATCTTTCTCTGTGCTTAATGCCCCAGCTCAGCTCTGCCCTACAGCATTCCAGGAAAAACACTGCTCTCCCCTCTCTAACCCACCGCCCCCAGGTGCTCTGCTCCCTGCTCAGCCCTGAAAAAAAGGGCAAAGCCGCGAGGGTAAGAACAGAAAGGAAGCAGCTCGTCAGTCAGCCTGGGCAAGGCATAGGGCGTGAGATGAGATTGGGAAACGAAAAGAGCCAAGAGCTGGAAGGAGTGAAAGAGTGCATTGCCTGGAAGGGGACTCTAGAACTCATTGGTGTCATTTCCAGAGCTGTCCTGCGTACAATGTCCCTTCCCCACCTGAACTCTACACCAGCTGCCCGCACTGTCCTACCATGCAATCATCTGAACCTGCTTGGTGCCAAGAGGCCACTGAAGTCCATGGGAGTTGAGGGTGTCTGGTAACTCCTTGGATCGGGCCATATCATAGCAACTAGGGCTGGTCAAAATCTCAATATGTCCATTAATATTCTCATTGAAATGTTGCTGGGTGTGGGGGGAAATTCAAAGACATTTTCTCAAGATCCATCCCTATTTTCCAACCGTTTCTAACAGGAAAAGGATCTAGAATTCTTCCTGCTATAACACTGTCCTTCAGGATCTTGATGGAAAGAATTCTAGAATAATTATCCCTGCTTTTTCTATAGCCACCCAGATGCTAAGGGGAGTTTATCTAGATTTTGGGCCAAATCCTCAGCTGGCATAAATTGGCCTCGCTACAATGCCTTCAGTGGAGCTATGCTGATTTACACCAGCTGAGGATCTGGTCCTTTCTTTTTATACATAGGTTGGCTGTGAAACCAACTTTGACAAACATTGGAGGAAAAAAGCAAAAAGCTTTTAGCTTCTTTTTTTCTTAAGTCAGTCCTGATGGGTAAAAGTTCTTCTCACAGCACTGGGAGATGGAAAGCGCCCCCCAGAGGAAGCCTGTGGAGGAAGCTTGGGTGGGAAGAATCCACTTGAAACTCAAACAAACAAGACTTTCATTCCTCAACACCTTTCTCTCCCCTACCCAAGGAATCTGAGCCCCGGTTCTAGATCACCCCCCAGGCTTCTACTGACAACCAGCCTCTTTCTCCATTTGAAGATTCATTCCTCTTTTAGAGGGGGGGGGGTGTGTGAGTGTGCGTGCATCAGACCTCCCCAGACCTCAAAGACACACACACAGACTACTCACTTTCCAGGCATAGTTTCCATTGTATTCTTCCCAGATGAACTTTTAAAATGTGTGTGTTTTTTCCTTCTCTGAAAGAAAAAAAAAAGAGAAAGAAAGGCTTTTAGTAGGTTCATAAACCGACCCGTTGCCAAGTGGGGTATGTGCATGGAAGGGGGGAGCCAAGGGTCCTTAATCCGCCCAATTTTTGAGAAATAGAAGACATTCTAGTCATAATAAAATGTGTTTTACACTAGAGGGGGGGTGGGGAGACTTGGCTGGGCACCGCTGGCTTCTGAGCCCAAACAATGAGGTTAAGAAACATAACTGTAACGCATTAGTAAATTGACAATGAAATTGCAGTTACTTCACTGGCTCTTTATTAAATAAACACAGCCTGAAATGGACCTGTCTGCCCCGGAGGTATTTGTGTAGGGTTCATATTACTAACTCAACACTGCTGCTAACACACACTCCGGAGCTGCACACCCTGGAGTGCAAACACATTCCAGAGCAGAACCCTGCAAGGTGGGGCTGACCTCGCTTTTCCCCTTGTCACTTTTTCCCTTTCGTTTAGAACCCAGATTTTATGGCCGTTGGCGGCTACCACGACATCATAGCCCAGAGTCGCAGCTCCTTTCAGGACCAATAGAATGAGAGGTGTGCGAAAAAGCATATGCCAGCAGCACCTTCTTGGACAATTTCCCACCCACCCACAGTGCCCCTTTTCCTGGCCTGCTCCCAGCCAAAGGTAAATGTCCTCATTCCCCAGCACCCCTCCGCACATCTGCACAAAACTTTATCCAGCTTCTACCCCACTCTCCTCCATCTACACAGAGACCTAACCAACGACCATCCGCCCTGCACCGACACACAGAGACCTAACCAACGATCATCCGCCCTGCACCAACACACAGAGACCTAACCAACGACCATCCTCCCTGTACCGACACGCAGAGACCTAACCAACGACCATCCTCCCTGTACCGACACACAGAGACCTAACCAACGACCATCCTCCCTGTACCGACACACAGAGACCTAACCAACGACCATCCTCCCTGCACCGACACACAGAGACCTAATCAATGATCATCCGCCGTGTACCGACACACAGAGACCTAACCAACGACCATCCTCCCTGCACCGACACACAGAGACCTAACCAACGACCATCCGCCCTGCACCGACACACAGAGACCTAACCAACGACCATCCGCCCTGCACCGACACACAGAGACCTAACCAACAACCATCCTCCCCGTACCGAAACACAGAGACCTAATCAATGATCATCCTCCCTATACCAACACACAGAGACCTAACCAACGACCATCCTCCCTATACCAACACACAGAGACCTAATCAATGATCATCCTCCCTATACCGACACACAGAGACCTAATCAATGATCATCCGCCGTGTACCGACACACAGAGACCTAACCAACGACCATCCTCCCTGTACCGACACACAGAGACCTAACCAACGATCATCCGCCCTGCACTGACACACAGAGACCTAACCAACGACCATCCTCCCTACACTGAGACGCACAGAGACCTAACCAACGACCATCCTCCCCATACCGACACACAGAGACCTAACCAACAACCATCCTCCCTGCACCGGCACACAGAGACCTAACCAACGACCATCCTCCCCGTACCGACACACACAGCCCTAACCAACACCCATCCACCCCACACTGAGACACACAACCCTAACCAACAACCATCCATTCTGCATCAACACACACAGCTCTAACCAGCAACCATCCACCACATACCAGCACACACAGCCCTAACCGATACTCATCCACCCCACACTGAGATACACAGCCCTAATCAACAACCATCCATTCTGCATCCACACACACAGCCCTAACCAACAACCATCCACCACGTACCTAACCAACAACCAGCCACTCCTCATTGACACATGTGGCCCTCACCAAGACCCATCCACTCCACACTGACATACAGACACCTAATTACCAACCATCCACTGTACATCAACACACACAGACCTAACCAACCATCCTGATCCCTGCAGCTACACGTGCAACCTTATGAGGCAATCATAACCATCACAATTAAAGACACAACCTAAGTCAACAACCATTGACTCTAGGCCTACATGCACAGTCCTAACCATCTTTTACCCCTACACTTCCACACACAACCCTAGTTAAGAACCATCCAGCTGAAACCTATATGTACAACCCCAGCCAACTCCCACTCCTACCTGCACAGATAAGATACAGTTCTCCGTCCCTGCATCTACACACACAATAGGGAGCTAAGTTTGCTCAGCAGCTAACAGGCACTGACTGGCTGCAGATGTCTTCTGGAGATGGGACACTCATGTTCATAGCATGTGATTGATGGAGATTTTCAGCAGCACCAGGGGTCTGTTGCAGTCTCTGCTACCATCAGTTTGCTTGGCCTTGGGACGCTTGTCTCTTGGTTCCAAGATATCCCTCCTGTGGTGTCACGTCCTTTCAGTGAAGAATTCTGTTCCCATCGGTTGCTATAAGCAGAGAGCTATGTTCCCCTTCCATGCATGACACAACAAAGCAATGAGCTAAGGGCCCAATCTTGCTTCCATTGAAATCAATTGGAGTTTTATTATTAATGGGAGCAGCATCTTAGAACAGATACAACAGAGAGCTATGAAATAATGAATGGCATAGAACAGAGGTTCCCAAACTGCAGTCTGCAGAACACTTACTGGTAGGTCCGGGGACAGCTGGCTGGTCACATGGTGCTGGCTCTTCACCCTTTCCAGGTGCCAGATTTAATTAAAATACATCTAAACAAAATCCATATTAAATATGTTCTTAATAATGTTACATTTCCATGGAAGCAAATGGTGCAATTGGCACTGATTAATTAACCACCAGAATAAGGGGCGTGGTAAATTTTCCATCACTTGGAGCGTCTAACCCAAGTTTGCAAAAAGAAAAGGAGGACTTGTGGCACCTTAGAGACTAACCAATTTATTTGAGCATAAGCTTTCGTGAGCTACAGCTCACTTGCATCCGATGAAGTGAGCTGTAGCTCACAAAAGCTTATGCTCAAACAAATTGGTTAGTCTCTAAGGTGCCACAAGTCCTCCTTTTCTTTTTGCAAATACAGACTAACACGGCTGTTACTCTGTAACCCAAGTTTGGATGTCTCTTTCTAAAAATGAATGCTATAAGTTACCGGGCTGAATGCAGGAACTGCGGGGTGAAGTCCTTGGCTTGTGTTACGCAGGAGGTCAGATAAGATGGTCCCAATTGTTCTTTCTGGCCTGGACATGGAAGATGAAATCATAGGAAAGTGATGTCTTCTGGTTTGACAAGAGGATTTTAAATGTAAGGAAGTGAAAGAGAGTTAATTACTTCATCTAGGTGAAGGGTGCTCACCCCTCCACTCTATGCATTCTCAGCATAACTTTAATACAGCCTCAGTACAGCGGCACAGTTCAGGGTAACTCTCCACCACTGAGCCAGACAACAGAAAACTCAAAGAAAGCCCCTTCCCACTCCAACAATTCCTGGGCTGAACAACTCCAGCACATTCTCAAAGGCCAGAGGAGTTTTGCAACACGCCCTGACGGTCATCAGAGAGGGGCTACTTCAGACCACTGGGGAGAACGAATTCCAAAGCCACAGGTCTTTCACAGAGAACACCCTTCTTCTTTGTACGGTCCTGAGCACCTCTGCTCATCTCAGATGAGACAGGGAAGTTGGGGAGGTCTCTCAAGTAGGCGGGTCTCAATTCCTTTGCACAGCTCCACCTACGCTGGTCCTTTCAAAGATATACTGTCGATATAAAAACCATCAGAAGGTAAAAAGGTTCCTCACCTAGTCAAACAGAATTTTTAAAATTACAACGTGCCTACTAGTTCTAAAAGCTTCATCTTTCATCTGAGTCCAGCTCTGACTATGCCACCTTCCCTTAAAATTCAACATCAACCAACTATCATGAAATGGCTGGAATGACACCAGTGCCCTCTAGTGGAGGAGTCCAAAACTGCTCTCCAGTGTGTCAGAGACCCCATACTTCTAAAGAAGATTCTCCTTGAGTGGACGTGGTGCTTGTGCTTCCACAACAGCCAGATCTGCATTCTATCCTTGCTGTTCCCATAATGTTCAAAGTGACTATGGTGAGCAGCGCAGTGCCACGAATACGTGGGTCTCAGTCGTTCTCACACAGTCAATGTTGGGCTGACAGGCTGCGCTAGGCTGACATCAGGGGTTGAACTGGGACCCTCCAGCAATACCCACATGAGTTGCTGTAGCTTGGGCTAGTGTTGTGTCTTTATGTCTTTTGCTTTTTATGCAACAAAACTATAGCGATACCACAGGGGCACAATTGGGTCCCAAATATCTGTGTTCACCAACTATACACAGATATGGCAGGCCTAGCTAAATACACACTGCTACTCTGGTTACTGGCGACATGTAGAACACAGAACATGGTGAGCACCATTAGAGGGCTCACCACCTACTTAAAGGGACTCCATCCCATTCCCATACACCAGAGCCAGGGAGCTAGAGTCAGCCTGTAATTGAGTCACAGTCTCTGTGGATCAGGCACAGCGGGGGGCATGTAACACACACCAACCAATGGGCTACCTACATCATATTTTTTTCTCTCACTGAAGGCTTTACAGTCCCATTCCCCATGCGATGGTTTGTCCTCTGCTTTCAAAGAGCCTGGCATCCGTCCCTCCCTCCCTCCCTCCCCTATTTCCTAGGCATTCACTTGACATCTGGTAGGGAGGGATATAAGCAACCCAGTAATGAAACCTCACCCTATCTCTTTCCCGCCTGCCTGACAGAGAACAAGTCAGACCTGGGCCTCACCAATAAGTTTAAAAAAAACACACACACACACACAACCCACAATCCAGCGGGTCAGACCATTTTAGCATATGTACCTTTTATTTGTTGCAGACTGTTAATAATTAAGTGATGCCTTTCATACAGACATTTACAATAATTTAACCTTGCCCTCACTGTGTAATTTATTCTTTGCAGAAGCCAATAAAAATAAAGGCCCCGAGATTTCGTCTCTCTCTTTCCCTCTCTAAACGTACATATATATGTATCCAGAATAGTGTAATAGATTTCACATATTGTACCGTAGGTATCATTAAGGTAACAGAGCCAAGTGTCTCAGTTCATATGACTTTCTTTATAGGTGCCTCATAATCCACATAAAATTGAGCTTATGTTTCCCCTCCATCCCCTATTTCTAAAACAAGAGGAAGGGCTCGCTCTCTCTCTTTATCTTTTCCTTCTTGATTTTGGTCCTTGGTGAACTAAATTTAAAATTTTCTGTAGGAATTGCCAAACTGGAATAGACCAGAGGCCCATCTAGTACTGGATCCTGTCTCCAACAGCGGCAAGTATCAGATGTTTCAAAGAAATATGCAAGGAACACGCCATAATGGCCAATTATAGAATAACCTGCCCATCAAGGAAGAATCTTCCTAAGTTTGTGGGTGATCTGGTACCCCCCAGTTTCAAGGCTGCAGAGTGGAGAACCAACCCGCAGCCATCTGAGGAGGGAAAGTGGAATATGTACAAGGGAAGGGATTGAACACACAGATTTATTTCCTCCCCCCCCAAAAATAAAAAAAATAAAAGCTAAGGGTAGTACTGTTGGCCGCGCTTCCCCAAAAAGTCCTACAGAGGCTACGCAGAGAAACAAAAGAACAATATTTTCCCCCAAAGAAACATTAGCAAGACACGTTCATTAAAACACACACAAATTCTATAACAGGCCTGATGCGCTGGAAACCTCAGGGCTGCCCGGTGCCTGTGAGCCAGCCGTGCTGGGGAAATGTACCTAGATGCCAAGGCAGCTTAGTTCCTCCATCAAGGCATGGCGCAAGAGGTTGCTTCGCCAGTCCACCCCCACCCCACAATCCCACCTTCCTTTGGAATAACAGGCTCCTAAGGGACAATGAAGCAAACTCTTAACCAAATCTACATTTTGAGTCTTCTTATTCTTATTTCCCCGGCGTGGGAGGGGGAAGGCAAAAAGGCTATAGCTACTGGTCCCACGTGCCTGCTCTAATCGCAGCGTGGCGGCTGTTTGGCCCACATGAGGTGATGGAAAACTTTCACCAGCGTCAGGTGTCATTGCAGAGCCTGAGCTGCTCCGGTTACACTCTCGGCAAGTGTTATAAACACACAGGCACAATCTAAATATTTATTGCAAATGAAATCTCCCGTCTGCCGTTCAACGGCAGAAAGAGAAAGGGAGGGGGAAGTGCAAGGTGATTGTTGTGCAGAGGCGTGCAGAATCAAATGTGAAATCAAGATGCATTTCATACCCTGGAATGATCATCACAGCAGGGTTCGAGACAGTAGTCTGACACAGCCACCAGGGTATTGGGGTTTTTTTCTTTCCCCTGACCCCTATGTAAGGGATTTGCCACAGCCAAAACTCAGAGGGGCAGATCCCCAGCTGGTATAAAGTGCTACAGTTCCTTTGGCTTCACCAGAGCTAAACTGATTTACACCAGCTGGGAACCTGGCCTAGAAGGTGATATGCCTCTTACCTAGCACCCCCTAGAAGCCTGATAGTTTCAGGTGGTTTGGCCCTTCTGGGACAGCAGACAGATAGCAGAGCAGCTGCGGAAATTATTTTGTTTTCCCCTTGAAAAACACATTTTTTGTTGAAATTTTTTTCAAAATTATTCAGATTTCCATCGACAACTGAAAGCATTCTGGGTTTTGGCAACCAAAATTAACCAGTATTAACTTGAACAAAAATATATTTTTCGGTTGCCAAAAATGGAACCAATGCTGGTTTTCACTTTTCAATTAAAATGGACTTTTTAAACCAAAAATTCTGTTTAATCAAAAAGCCATGTTCTATTGAAAAAACGAAACAAAAACAAAACCCCACCACTTGTCTATGGAAAGTTTTTGATCATCTCTAATAGATAGGTAGCTATTTTAGTACATGACTATAGTGTGAATATTAACTGCAGACGATAGTTTCTAGGGGGTCTGATCACCTTCGTATCTGGCTGCTAGATAGTCAGGGAGTGCTGGAGTATGTGAGCGTGTGCACAGCTCTGTTTGTGAATGTGTGACCATGTGTTCAAAAAAGGCAGGGTTCCCAAAGTTGTTTTTAGCTCAGCACCAATATCGAAGCAGAAGGTTTTGATGTTATTCCTGAGCTAGCCCCAGGAGTGAATTCAAATATCGAGGCATTTGCAACTCAAAGCTAGAGTTTGCACAACCTTTAGCCTAGTGGAGGAGGTGGCTAGCACCGGCTCTGGCTGGCTGGAGCTGTGGGAGAGATCAGGGCAGTGAAACACACTAGGTGTTGCTGGGATGTGCCAAGTCAACTATGTCCTAGTTCGGATTTAACCAAAATCGGGGTTCAGCTTCCTTAGAGCTCTGTTCTGCAAAGGGGCTGAGCAATCCTGGTCTCCCATGTTTAAGGAAGATGAACTCAAATTGGAATAGGTGCAGCGAATGCTGGCGCAGGAACTAATGGATATAAACTGATCCATCAACAAGTTTAGTCTTGAAATTAGACAAAGGAGTGAAGTTCTGGAACAGCCTTCCTGGGGAAGTAGTAGGGCAAAAAACCTAACTGGCTTCACGACTGAATTTGATAAGTTTATGGAGGGAATGATATGATGAGATTGCCTACAATGGCTTATGGCCCATCTGCAGCTGCTATTAGCAGATATCTCCAACAGCCGGAGACACTGGATGGTGGAGGGCTCTGAGTTAATACAGAGAGTTCTGTCCACGTGTCTGGCTGGGGGGGGTCTTGTCCACATGCTCAGGGTCTAACTGATTGTCATATTTGGGGTTGAGAAAGAATTTTTCTCCAAGTCAAATTGGCAGAGACCCTAGGGGGGTTTCACCTTCCTCTGCAGCATGGGGCAAAGGTCACTTGGTGGTTTGAACTAGTGGGGGTGGTGGATTCTCTGTAACATAAAGTCTTTAAAACAAGATCGGAGGACGTCAGTAACTCAGCCAAAGGTTATGTGCCTTTCACAGGAGTGGGTGGGTGAGGTTCTGCGGCCTGCGGTGTGCAGGACGTCAGACTAGATGATCATGAGGGTCCCTTCTGGCCTTAAAGTTGATGAGACTTCAAGGAATTCCTGCAGGACCTTGCAGGGCTGAATGCTTGCTGTTGCCAAATTAAAATAAACCGTCAGTTTCAATGTACCGCTGAATCTTAATCAGCTCAATAATCGCTCATGAGTAAGACAAAGTGGAGCCTGGTTTTAGTAATAACAAAGTCAGGACACGTTATAATTGGCACGTCCAGCTAGAAGTATAATCCTAGCAGGGCAGATCCTCAGCGGGTGTGAGTGGGTGTGGCCCTGCCGATTTCAGTGAAGCTATGCCCCTGGACAGCAGCTGAGGCACGGGGCCAAGGATTCCAAAGCATGTAAATGACAGACCTGATCCTGCAGGGCCTCTGACCGCAGAACACACACTTCAGCTAAGAGGAGTTTTGCCCACACAAGAAATAGAGGATTGAGGTCTTTATAGGCAGGAATCACATTGCCTACCATTGAAGTGCAGCCACCTCTGGGTTGGAACATGGCAGGGGTACAGCAGCGTGCATGATCACAATATGAAACAGCTTAGTACAGAAAGTGAAGAATGTTGTGTCAAACTGAAATTTCAGGCAGGTGGATTTAGGAAGGTAGAATTACCTAAACTCCAGCGTTAACTAAGACCCTTGCTCTTACAGAAAGTACTGCTTTACCTATAATACAACCATTAGCCAGTATTACCTTTACAAATAACTCCCACAGTTCTAGCCAGCACTAGTTAGCACTAGCCAGATTAGGTGTGTAACTGGGAATGGCACTGCTTTTTTCCCAGTGCAATAGAGAAGGCAAGGCATATGACCCCATTGACTCTGTGGGCCAAATTCTACCCTCAGCTCCGTAGTCTAGTGTAACCCTGCTGACATTAATGGGGTTACTCTGGATTTACACCAGTGTAACTGCAATCCACGTTGTTACTTAAGTGGGGTAGTTAAGAAAGAGAGTAGCAAAATGAAAGAAGACAGAGTGGTGGAGGACAAGACTTTGGGTCTGGTTCTGATCTCATTTACTCTGATGTAAATCAGGAAGAACCCCATTTAAATTAATGGAGTTGTACCGGTATAGATGAGGAGACTCAGGAATTGGAGGCTTAGAGGTATGGATGCCAGAGGGAGAGAAATGACAGAGATACCCTCCAGCTGGTGAGATTGAGAGGCTAAGACACAAAAGGATTGATTCTGTTCAGTCAGTCAGGAGTGACTCCACTGATGTCAAGGGAGTTACACTGGGGTAAAACTGGTGCAAAAGGGGATGGAGATTCAGACCCGAAATCTCAGAAGAGCCTTGAAAGGAAAAGTAATTCACCTGGGTTGCTTGTTCTTCAGAAGCCATCTTCTCTGGTTTGAGTTTTGACGAGATCTGTTTCCATTTACCCAGAAGAGCATTCGCTTAAGTCCCACATAAGTCATTAGGGCCATGATCCTACAACTGTCTCCCCGTGCCTCCGCCCCCTCCCCTGAGCTGCATGGAGCCCCATTAAAGCTAATAGGACTCAGAACAGGTGCCGGGCTCTGCCTACTGGGAGCTTCCTGCAGAACTGTGGCCTATTGGTATAAGTGGGATTTGAATGGTCCACAGGTCCTGTGCACAGCAGTGAATTCCACCCTTTAAGAGCCAGGGATCTTGGGGCCAAATTCTCTGCTGGCCTAACTCCATTGATTTCAATGAAGTTCCACCAGCAGACATTTTCGCCCGTGGTCTTTTCAGTGATACAAGAGAGCTCTTTCAAACACAGTCATTGCCATTAAGTGTTTGCAGCGATCCCTTTGTTGAGCCACCACTGTTTGCTGTGACCTGTACTGGAACAGAGAGTGCCTTCCTCTAGGTCTAATGGCCACGACTTAGCTGACAGCATCATGAAGAAGTGTAAAGCTATTGTGGGCATTAAAAACAAAAAACCCAAAAAAACCCAATACCTAGTGACTGCATCAAAGTCTCAAAGACTGAGCTGAAAATAAAAGACATCTACCAGCAACTTGTTCTGGTTTTTGGAATGATTGTACAAATTAGTTCAATGCCAAAAGAGAGAGACAATATTTATGACGGTGGCACCAACTGGGGAAAGCCCTGAAATGCTGAGCTAAACCCTCAGCTGGTGTAAATTGGTACATCCCCAGTGAAGTCCATGGAACTCTGTCGATTCCCACCAGTTGGGGCTCTGACCCTCTACCTCTAGCAGTCTCTCTACCTACTGCCCCTGGGCATTTACAGATCGCTCATCAAGAGAGTATCTGAATGTTTTTCAGTCCTTTCTGTTTGCTCACCCTGTTGGGAAAGGCAAAAAGGATCCAGCAGGAATAACATATTATCTGCAGCCTTGAACTTACATGTGGCCAGTAGCACGGGAAGGTTCTAAGCCAGAACCATCTGGACAGCCCCCTCTGGCTGTATGAAATCCCATTGAAGACAATGGGGTCCCAGTTTAAGAAAGCATCCCTCTTCAGGAAAGACACAAGTGTCTGGAGGAAGGTTTGCCTAGTGGCTGGAACTTGGGAGCCCGGGTTCTACTGCTTGCTCTGCCACAGACTGACTGTGTGGCCTTGGGCAAGTTACTTGGTCTCATTGTGCCTTAGTTTCCCATCTGCACAATGGAAATAACAGCACTGCCCTACCACATAGGGGTGTGGTGAGAATAAATGCTGTGAGGCGCTCAGATGCTATGGTGACGGGGGCCGGAGAAGGACCTTACATATAGACAACATGTGCTTAACTTGAAGCAGGTGCTTAAATCCATCTAAAGCACCTGCTTAATGGGCTCGAGTTCTGTCCTGAATCAAGGCTGGGGGTTGTGCAGGGTTCCTCCATGTGGCTTCAATTGCAGGATCGGGGCCTTATTTAGCATCAAGGGGTTCTTTTTGTCTGTCAGCTCACTGGGTTTCATTAGGACTGGAAAACATCTTCCTGGAAGGTTAGGAAATGTGTATCAAATAATGGCCTTTGCTTCTTAGCCTCTGGAATAAAGCACATACTTTGCCAGCTGAAAATACATATGTATTATCAATGGGATATGAATGAAAAGACATCTTTAACTGAGCAAATACCAGACTCTGGGCATGAAATCCTGCAGGCAAGTAGCTTTACTCCCCTCAACTCCCATTGCCTTAAAGGAGGTTAAAGTAAAGTTACTCACCCAGGTAAGAGCTTTGCAAATTCGGGTCCCGTGTATTCTGCAGTGCATTGTTTTTATTAAAATGCATATTTAATATTGTGGAACTTTAAAAAATTAAACCAGTTTTGATCTCTCAGCCCCCTGTGACTTGAGCGGAATTTTTTGCCTGCCCAAGGAACAATTCCTTTGTTAGATCTCAACATGCCAAATTTAATCTCAGAATGAATTTTTATGGCCAAGTTATAACCCACCCCTGAAAAGGAAGGGGGTTTATAATGGACCAGCTGACACCAGCTGAGTTATGGAGCTATAAACGGCAGCACTCTAATCATTCGATTAAAATGACCAACCACTTATGAAAAAAGGGCGCTGGATCCAAAGCTTATTCTAGTCCATGGAAAGATTTCCCATTGACTTCAATGGGTTTTGAACCAGGCCAGAATGCTCTAATCTTCCAGCTCTGTTATGCTCATCAGGGCCCTGATTCAGTCAGATATTTAAGAATATGCTCAGCCTGAAGCACATGTGCTGTCCAGGACTACACACATGCTTGAAGTTAGGTACGTACATAAGTATCTTTGATGCATCGGGGCTCTGAAGAGGTAGTTTAAACAGGCCTTTATTTTCAGTTTGAATCCTATTTCGCGATCCCTTTTGTATTTCCCTGATTGTTTTAATGCAGTTGTCACCTTCACAAAGCACACATTTAGATTGTGATGCATTTGTTTTAATTGTGTGTTTTCTTTTGTTTTGTTTTACTTCTGATTGGTTCGACTTTGATTTAAAAATTTCTTGGGTTTGAAAAAAGAAAAAAAAAGAATGATTTCTGGCAATGAAGGTAACTGAAGAAGCTCCCCCAATCCTTTAAAAAAAACCCCGCTAAACTCACCAAGCAAACTAAAAAAAATAAAATAAAATCTGAACTGGGCTTTGGAACTTTACCTTCCGTTAATTATCCAGGTGACATTTCATTTAGTCGGATTTATGTTTTTTGTATGTGCACATTGAAAACACCCTTTAAAAATATCTGCTATAGAACACTTATTTAGTGAAAAGTAAATCTTATAAAAATTCAATTGCAAAGTAGTTAAGGTATTTGAATATTTTTTTTATAAAGAAGAATCCCAAGAAAGAAAGTATTTGATGGCTAATAATCTCATTTCAATATAATAGGACCTTTCTTTTGCAAAGAGCAAGACAGGTTAAAAGATATAATTATGACTTTGCAAACTCTCCCAAGTGCTACGAGATCATCTGACAGTTCTGATCCCGGGCTCAGCTCTCAAAGGGGAAAAGTCTTTGTCTAGTTAGAGAGTTAAAGAGACAGGATCCCTATTCCACTCTCAGCCTACATTGCAATTTAACTGTCAAAAAAATCCAAGCTGCAAAATTGTCTTATTCCAACACAGCACAAGAAAAGAGAGAGAGGTTTGAAACTGACCTGTCAAAAGCACCCTGTTTAAAAATGTATAATATATTTTAAATACTTTTTTTCCAGAGGTACTTAAAGGTTAAAGATGTGCCAAAGAAGTAGGATGGAATTTTTTTTTGCCTCTCGCTAAAGCTTTTAAAAACAATTAAAACAAAAAAAAAAACTCTTTTTCTTTTCAAAATTAGGGATAATCAGTGTAAAATCCCCTAAAGATCAAAAGGAAACACATTAGAATAACATTAATTCCAATGGGGAAAAAAAAAGAATAAATCCCTTTTTTCAATGGGAAGAAAAACTTTGAGGACATTTAAATAATGTTTTCGTTGTCAGAATTTACAACAAGGTGGAGCGGAGTGTCTGGGAGAGACGAAGACCCAGGCAAACACTCAGTCGTGAGGAAAGACAGAGAATGGGATAAAGGCTGCTGCTGACAATTCCTCCTCAACGCCGTTAGGCAGCTGGAAAGTTGGCTTTTCAGAAAACGTTTCAAAATAAGAAAAGGGGTGGGGGGGAGAGAGAGATTTTTTCCAGTAATGATGACATAAGCCAGACAAAAGAAGCAATTTCTTTTTCTTGATGGAGTTTTCAAGAAGTTAAAACAATGTTTAATCTAAAAAATGTTAGATAGATAGAGTTACCGTAGTTATGAGAACAGATATATACTGTAGGTATGAGAGAGAGAGCGTGATACTGTAGTTATGAGTAGAAAGATACTGTAGTTATCAGATTGGTGGGGGGGGGGGGGCTTGTGTAGCGATAGATACATAACTTGGGTAGCTAGGTGTAGATAAGAGAAATAGATGGATGCAACCAAAGCCCGGTTAAGAATGATGCTTGCTTGATTTCTGTACAGCCTTGAGCCAGCGCCATCACACTGGGCCATACCCTGTTTGCTGTACTCCTGCAACAAGTCCCTCAATTGGGACTGCACACATGAGTAAAGTGAGGAGGATTTGGGACGCCCAGGGCTGATGCTGCAGTGATGCCAATGGAAGCTTGGAATGTATAAGAATGGACTATAACAGGGATCAAAAAAGAACTAGATAAGTTCATGGAGGATAGGTCCATCAATGGCTATTAGCCAAGATAGGCAGAGGCTGACAGTGAACGGCAGGGGATGGATCACTTGGTGATTGTTCATTCCCTCTGGGGTACCTGGCATTGGCTGCTATCGGAAGACAGGATACTGGGCATACTTTGGTCTGACCCAGGACGGCCGCTCTTATCTTGTTATGTTAATGCGGGACTGGGTTCTTGTATAATGTGTCTGAACTCTGTTTGCCTCTGGAGCAAATCTGTCCTCCCGGCAGGGAGTATGAGCCAGATTTTCTTCTCATTTGCCCTAGTATAAATCAGGAGTCTGTCTGTAAAAACCAGAGTGAGAGGAGGATTGTGCCTCACCTTCCTTATCTGTCTATACAGCATTGCTGGCACTCAGTAAATCAATCAAATGAGTAATATCAATGGATAAGGAGTTAGTCCTCAGCATCTCTGTGGCCTAGTGGTTCCTTTATCAAAACAAACAGTTGGGCTTTCTTCTGTCCTAATCAGTAATTTGTAAACATGTTACTGCTCACAGGTGGCTTGAATAATGCATTGGCACATGGCAAATTGTTTTCTATAAAGCACACATACATATACATATGGGGCCAGTGTCAAGTTGGGAGCCAAGGAAAAGACAGGAGCTGGAAAGGGGGATTTCCAATTTCAGAGGGGAGGGGCTGGAAAATAATGTTCCTCCCTGAAAAGTAAAATAGACATCTGCAGCTGTTGGTTACCTTAACTTTGGATCACTCTTTCTGTCCCTCCCTCTGTCTCTCACAACCACTATCCTTTGTTCTTCAAGGTACAAGCCTACCTCCAAAGTCCACTGAAGATTCAATGGGAATCTTCCCATTGACTTCAGTGGGCTTTGATCAGAAGCATTTTAATCTGAAAGTCAAAAGAGGGGCTCAATGCTCCATCACTGAGATCAGTGAAGATTTTGCTTTGGATGGCCCAATCCTGTTCCCTTTAGGTGCCTATTTACATATTTTACCTACCACATATTTTACCTCCAATCAGCCATCCCTGGTGGATCATATTTTTGATTGAAAGGGCTGGAAGGAACCACAGAGATGAAGAAACATTTCTCAGAGGTATTTATGTGCAAACTTCGCTGTTAGACACGAAAGAATCCATCTTCTAATGATGTCCCATGCCCAGCAGTAACAATGTTTGTTATAAAAGGACCGACACTTTGTGGAAGACACTGATCACCAAAAGAAAAAGAAATAATCAAAATGAAATGAAGAAAATTAAAAGGCCAGAAAGCTGGGACCCAACCCTGCAATTCTGACCAGGGCAAAAACCGCACTTACGCAGAGATTCAAGAGATGTGAAGATAATATGATGACGAGGGACAAAATCCCCTAGAGTCATCGATAATAATATCTACCTCTCATACAGCATGTGGATCTCAAAGTGCGTTACAAAGGAGGTGGTTAGCCCTATCTTACAGGTTGGGAAACTGAGGAAATGCAGACAAAGTGACTTGCCCATGGTTGCCGAGCAGCAGAGTAAGGAACAGACCTCAGATCTCCTGAGTCCCAGTCCAGTGCCTTATCTACTAGGCAACAGCATCTTGCTAATAAATTGACTCGCTCACATTGCCAGCATGAGGACTGCAAGGTCAGGCCATTGCTGTCGAATTTTCCTCTTCTGAAGGGCTTTTAAATGTATGTTTATTTGTTTCTGTTTTTAGATTTTTGCAACTCCCAGGAATGGGGCCTAGTTTTACACTCCAGGTGCCCTTGGCATACCTGATAAATACATCCAAGTGGGCTCAATACAACTGGAGATCACCAGCCACCAGCGAGCCAGACAACTTAAAAACTTGACTTGCCCTCCCCCACCCAAATCCCGAACTCTTACAACCCCCTCCTCCCTTCCATTTCCAAATGTCTGGGGAAACATGAGCTCTGCAACATGCCCTGGAGGTTATCAGATTTGGGGTACTTGGGACCAAGGGTCAAAGGAACGTGTGCATCATTGTTCCTATTAAGAAGCATTTTGTTGTTTGTTTGAACAATGGAAAACTGGCGCCAGGGCCTCCCACCAGAAAACTGGTTTCACTTTAAAGCATCTTTGCAAATCGATCTGAAAAGTGTTAAGCGCCCCATCGGCCACAGCGAGAACCTGAATTGGGATGGATTCGACGGGAAAGTCTTGTGTTTCCATAGGAATTCCAGGGCCACTGAGCCCGGAATTATTCATCGCTAAAAATTAAAGCCGAACTGGAATCCTGCTGTGGGAAACACGCCAGCTTTGTGCTCTTAAAGGAATGATAAGCCTCTGGGATGCTGCTCGTCTAACTGTGCAAAATCAGGGTCAAGTCTGGGATAAGATGGTATTATCAGGGCCCCATCCTGCTCCCCCTGAACTCAGGGGCAAAACGTCCATTGAGATCAGTGAGAGCAGGACTGGGTCCAAAATGTGTCCCAGACAGACAAAGAATAGCTCCTGAGCAAGCAAATTAGTTGACATGGCAGCAGGGAAAGGGAACTCTTGGTTTTAAGATAAGAGAGATTTCCTCCCCTTTTTTTTCTAAATACGCTGGCCCCAAAACGGTTCTCAGTTGCCACAAACTTTAATGGGGGTTGCAGCGTGTAACTGAGAACAGGATTTGGTCCTCTTCGTCAAAATCCTTCGCCAGCTCTGATTTCCTCCAGCCCAGGAGAGGATACCCTGGCCATCACACCATACCAAACCACCCCACATACACTGCACATGACAGCTATACACGCACTGCACACGCTCTCTTCCCGGGGACAATTTCCCTTCTTTGTGATCAATTTGGAAATATCTGAGTCATCCCACCTGGCTTCGTCTAGGGCACAGAGCCCTCCCCACACACAGAGCGAGATTCCTGAGGTTAAAGGGGGAACCGCTCCCATGAAGGCCTCTGGACCACGTTCAAAGGTGACGCAAATACTGGTGAAAGTTACACGACGGGTGTCAACTGGTGAACAACCAGGTAGCAGAGTAGCACACCTTGTACTGATTTGGCATTCGGCGAGCGTGCGATGTGAGTGTGACTTCCATACCGAAGGAGAAAACAGGCCACGGGGAAAGTAACCAATAGATACAAGAGAATGAGATAACGTAGCTGGGCACCTGCTTAATCATATTCCCTCCTATGTGCTGCTTTCCCAGCTGCCCCCTTTTGCTGTGTACGTCACACCTGCTTTGCACACCCGCTGAATGCTGCACTGGTTCCTGTTATGCCATTTACATCTGCTCTTCTGACCAGTGAAAGTCCTGAGACTCGGGAAACCTAGGTCAATTCCCTGCTCTAAGCACGCTCCCTGGGTGACCTTCGGCAAGTCACTTAATCTACCCTGTGCCTCAGCTCTGTATCTGTAGCCTGGGGATATTAGCTCTGCCCTGCCTCCCAGGGCTGTTGTGTGGATGAACACATTAGAAAGCATGAGGGGCTCTGATACTCTCGTAACGGGGTTATATAAGTACTGAGCTCGGAGCCATTCACCACCCTGGGTCCTACAAGCACAGCGCAGCTGGACCCACGAATCTGGCCCCTAAGGGGTAGCTTCTTCTACCGTGACCGAAAATTTCAACAGAGCTGGGAGATTCGTTCCCTTCAAGCTGGGCATGCTAGTGGGACACCCTCTCTCTGCCAGAGGTTTCCCTTCTGTGTACGAGGCCAGTTTGGGGTGTTATTTATTTTGTAATGGCTCTTTTAATTTCAACCGTTACAGCAACATTGATGGGAAAAGACGGTGGGGTGGGGACGGAACGGGAGCAGAACTGTATACATTCTTCTTTCATCCTGAGAGAGAGAAACTGAGGCAAAGAGGGAAGGTGGCTTTCGGAGGTACTTCTGAGGAGGAGCGCTAACAACAAACAGGGAAAGAGAGGCAGAAAAATGAGAGGTGGGTTTGAAGTTGTGGCAGGGCTGGAGTGTGCTGCTTAGCCTCGGGCTGGCATTGTCTTCCTGCTGGCTGAAGAGTGGTAGCCATGAATGAAAGGGGTGTGAGGCTGGGGGTGGGGTGTATGTATGTGGAAGAGAGGTGGGGGTGTGTGTGGATGGGTGTGTAAAAATGAAAAGGGAGGTGTACTAAGACGGTAGCGTGAAGGCGTATCTCATAGAATCATAGACTTTAAGGTCAGAAGGGACCATTATGATCCTCTAGTCTGACCTCCTGCACAACGCAGGCCACAGAATCTCACCCACCCACTCCTGTAACAAACCCCTAACCTATGTCTGAGCTATTGAAGTCCTCAAATTGTGTTTTAAAGACTTCAAGGTGCAGAGAATCCTCCAGCAAGTGACCCGGGCCCCACGCTGCAGAGGAAGGCAAAAAACCCCCAGGGCCTCTGCCAATCTGCCCTGGAGGAAAATTCCTTCCCGACCCCAAATATGGCAATCAGCTGAACCCTGAGCATGTGGGCGAGACTCACCAGCCAGACACCCAGGAAAGAATTCTCTGTAGTACCTCAGATCCCACCCCATCGAACATCCCATCACAGGCCATTGGGCATATTTACCGCCAATAGTCAAAGATCAATTAATTGCCAAAATTGGGCTATCCCATCATATCCTCTCCTCCATAAACTTATCAAGCTTAGTCTTGAAGCCAGATATGACTTTTGCCCCCACTACTCCCCTTGGAAGGCCGTTCCAGAACTTCACTCCTCTGATGATTAGAAACCTTCATCTAATTTCAAGTCTAAACTTCCTGATGGCCAGTTTATATCCATTTGTTCTTGTGTCCACATTGGTACTGAGCTTACATAATTCACAGAGATGCAAGAGGAGGTGTGAAGAGAAAGCAAATGAAGATGTTTGGGAGGATGCGAGGGGATATGTCTCTAATAGAAGGTGTGCGAGCTGGTCAGTGTGTCTGTGAGAGGGTGCGAGGGGGTGTGAGGAGTGTGTGTGCATGCTCGTGCAAGGGAAACTATGAGGTGTGCAAGAGAGAGAGCTGCGTATATAAGAGCTGGGTGTGTGAGTGGGTGTCAAGGTGTAGGTGTGTGAGGGGGTGTATGATAGGTGTGTGTATGGAGGGCCTGAGGAGGAATATGTATATGGGAGAGGGTGAGTGAGTGTGATTTCCGGGTGTTCTTTGGGTATTACTGTGTTTGTGTCTGTGTCTCTGTAGCATGCACAGGGGGCGACCCACCAAGAGAAATTTTGGGCCCCTGTACATCATGTCTGCCGGAGCCCCACCTTTACGCAGATGTTACACATGTTTTGGGGGCTGCCCTGAGCTCGGGGCCATGTTCAATTGTCCTCTTCCCCCCTCTCATCAGCCACCTTGAGCTCCTGGGTATGCGATAGGTATGTTCGTGCTCTGTGCTGCGTGCATGACTGCTTATCCCTCACTCACCGGGCTTTGTGGTGTCCCTGTTCTGTGTGTGTGTGCATGAGCCGGCAGTGTGGTACATCTCACATGTGCTGCACTCTGTGTAAGTGCTATCCTGTGTGTGTAATCTGTGAGCTGTTTTTGTGGTGGGGGGTCTCTTTGGTGCACATCAGAATGGGTTGCGTGTGCGGATCTGCACAGGAGGCATTTGTAAAGGGAAGAGAGTGTGTCTACGCAGTGTGTCTGGGTGGCTCTTTGTGGTATGTGTGAGCAGTGTGTTCGTCCCTCAGGAGTGTGTGTGTGTGTGTGTGTGTGTGTGTCAGTGCAATGGGGGGCTCCTTTGAGGTGTGTATCTGTGTGGCTTTGTGCAGGGCATTCATGTGCAGGAGGATGTGTGTGGCCCTTTGTGGTAAGTGTGCATCTGGATGAGTGTGTCAGTGCAGTGTGTACATGCATGTGTGTGTGCCGCTTTGTGGTAAGTGTGTGTGTGTGTGTCGGTGCCATTTGCGTATGCACGTGTGTGCCCCTTTGTGGTAAGTGTGCATGTTGGTGCAGTGTGTACATGCATGTGTGTGCCGCTTTGTGGTAAGTGTGCGTCTGGCCAGGCAGCGTCCTGTGTGCTCCACGGGTGTGTGTCAGGAAAAGGACACGCGGAGCAGACGAGGTCAGGGGGGAAGGTGCACTCAGAGGCCATGGTGCTTTGCCGCTCCAAGGCGAAGGAGATCAGGTTTCAGGAGAGCCGTGAAGCTGGGGCTGGAAGGGGACAGGAGGTGGGCTCTGCTGTTTGCATTTCCCTGGAAGGCAGCAGAAGTCGGGTTTAAGAGAATATCCTTCCATTTAGCAGTTTGTTTATTGTTCTTAACTAAGCCGCCCAGACAGGTGACCCAGCAGCACCACATCCACATGGGCTTCCCAGGAAGGCAGGGAGGGGAAGGAAGGCAGCTCTCCAGGCGAGGAGGACAAAGGGATTTGTGGGTGGGGAGGGGGGCACAGCTACCTTGAGACCCATTCCAAAGGGAGGATGTGTGAACCGCTCCTTTGGCCTCTGGAGCCGGAGGCGCTAGGCCAGGGAACTTCCTTTGCAGGCCCCGGATTGACAGCTGCTCAGAAACACAGCAACTTCTTTCTGTAGCTACAGTGCTCATCATGGAAACCCCCACGCACTCGCTTTGCGTGTCCGTCCAGACAGGAGGGTCTGTGCATGGCGGTCTAACTGCGAGCCTTGGGCTGCAGCCATGCGTACCTGGGTGAATGACCACGTGGCAGGTGCTTGAATGCGGCAACTGTACGGAAACCTAGAGAGACCAAGAGAAGTCTTGTGTGTCTGTCCCTTGCAGAACCTTGCTATGCATGGCTGAGTCCCTCCATTCATGCCTGGGATAGCTAGGGACATATAGATGGTACAGGAAAAAAGGCACCTTGATGTATAATTGTGTGTCTGCATGGACATCTGTGCACGTGGACGCACACTCAGGACACACACTATATTTCCCCATACAGTGTTTATTTGTGCATACGTGTCAGCCCAATTATGTGCATGTCCCCTGTATGCATCAGCATCTTCTATGCATATAAACTATACCGTGCGTGGGAATACCTCTGGGTATGTGTCGGTGCACACCTCTCCAGGCTGCGCCTGTGTGTGGCAATGTACGCCCCTCTGTGCTGACTACATGTGAGTATGCATGTGTCATCATACAGGGGTGTGTACCTGCGCGTCCTTGCAGCTATGTGGGGATGGATGCAGAGGCCCGGCAAATGTGGGTCTTGGCAGTTCCGCATGTACTGATGTGTGTGTGCTGACACGGTCAGGAAAATGAGGGCAAGGAAGGTCAGTCCGGTCGACAGTATAAATCAAGGAGGAAAGTAGAGTGGAAGTGAGAAGAATTCTCAGGAGATTTCATTGGTGGTGAAGCTTGTTGGGGGGGGACAAGAGGAGTCCTAATGTGACTGAAATATCCACGTGACAGCAAGGAGAAAATAGCGGTAAATGGAAGCAGCCGAATTGCTCCAGCCAAAACAGAAGGCAGGAAACGCCAGCCTGGGATTATTTATCCTACGTTAACTCCTGAGATTATTTCACCAGAGCGGGGAGAAGGCTCCACACCCTCTAGACGTGACCCGCCAACAGGAAACCTTTCACTGGAATCTCGCTTGCTTTCAGGACGAGATTTCTCACTTCTGTTAGCAATTTGTTCCCCATCACAAACATTCCTGGGAGAAGTTTGGGGCGGGGAGGAGGGGAGGAAATATGCCAGGAGAACCGTTTGGTTGCTGTGTGTGGGGAGCTCCCACCTGGTGACCTGGTTAACAACACAATAGAGCAGGCAGCTGCCCTTTCACCACCTCTCTCTCTCCTCCATTTCTCTCGTTCCCCCTTTCACCACCTCCCCCTCCATTTCTCTCCATCTCTCCTCCTGTCGCCACCTCCCCCTCTCAGGTTCGATCCTCCCTTCCCCCCCTTTCCCTTTCTCCCCCTCTTTTTCTCCTGCTATCGTTTGTGCTCCTGGTGCATTTGTACTTCTCTCTCCGGTTCCTCACGAGTTGAGGCCTTCCAAACTCATCCCACCTGTGCCCCTCCATCGTCCCATGCAATGATGGGGAGGGGGCTCAGCTCCTGCTCTTCTGGGTTGGGTCTGTGGTTCCACAGTGCTGTGTACGGGGAATGTGCCCCCCCCCTCTTTTGGAGAGCATACGCTTGTACTCTCCCCTGCGTAATATTTTCCATATGAAGAAGCCTTCCTGAAGCTGCACGCTGCCCTGTCGGCGAGTCTTAGGCGGGTTAGAGGAGACCCTGGGAGCCTTTAATCCCCTCTCTCTCTTTCATCCTCAGCCACAGCTGGACGCCCCATTGATGTGGAACAGACCAAACACCAGGCCCCTTACTAAGCCGTTGCCGCGGCTGTGGGGCCTCTGCTTCTTTACAGCACAGCCGAGACCACTGCCCGCGTCCTGCTTGCAAATAGCCTCTCCCCTCTTCCCCTGTACCCAGGCCTCCCTGCCTGGACATAGCCTGTGCCTAGTGCCAGTTCCTACTTGCCCTTCCACGCTACTCATCTCCCCATATAACTTCCCTGTACCCATATACCCATTATACCCATCCTCTTCCCAGCTCCTGCATCTTCGCCGAAGCTACAGCTCACAGGCCACCCCATAGCCACGTCTCCCAGCACCCTGTTCCAAGTGCCTACTGGCCTTTCACCGGCCCCCCATCAACCCTTCAGCCCCACCCCACAACTTCCATAAGGTTATTAGCATCAATCCCTCCCCACTCCGCGTCTCTGCTGAGCTCTAGACCCGGCAGAGGAGGCCCCTAAATCCGGCTGCGTTTCTACGGTGCTCTGGTCTAGCTGGGAAGCAGCCAGCGGCTGTCCCCACAGTAGAGGCCAGCATGAATGAAACAGGCCCCCAGGAGCTTCAGACGGGATGGGACAGCGGCTCCCTGCACTGCAGCCGGCACTAGGTTTGTGGGGGTAGGTCCGGAGGGGCAGCGGGGTTTGTTCAGGGCCCTCCGAGGCAGGCTGGGGTGGGGTATGCCCAGTCAAAAGTCTCTCCACAGGCTAGATATTCGATACACGCCGGAGAGGTGTTGCTGGGAGCAGCTTTCTCTGGAGGGCTCTCCAAGCCCAGCTGTGGATGCAGCAGAGTCTACACATGGACTCTCCTGGTCCCTGTGGTGCCCGGTTGCTGGAAAGTGACATCCGATGAGGCTTCTTAAGAGAGGGACTTTTCCTCCGTAGAGTTACTGCGTCAAGAGCATCCCAAATCCTGGGGCACCATGCAGGAGGCCTCCCGCCCCCGCCTTCCAGCCATGGATGCTCTGCTTCCCCTGACCTTGTTGTAGCCGCCCAGAGAGCCCACTTAGCTTCTGGCCTGTAATCCCAATTCTCAGCCCCTGGGCCGGTGCAGGCAGTGTGATCTCGGACTGCCATCAGGTGGCCGCAGGCAGTATCGCAGGCCTCTCTCGGGATGGGCAGTGGCAGAAAGTTACAAGAGCTCTGTGTAAGATTGTCTCTCGCACCAACAGAAGTTGGTCCAGTAAAAGATATTACCTCACCCACCTGGTCTCTCTAAAAGGCCTTTTCGTCCACTACGTACTATGCCTCTCACCTAAAGGCCTCGCATCACTGTACAAACCATCAGCAGATCAGCGTCTTTCACCCACCCCGAGAGACAGGGGAAATAACGTTAGCTCGTGTATTGGCCAGTGCTTTAAAACTGGGTTCCCAGTCTCCGGCTGCTGGTGGGCAAAGACGGTCCCCTCTATAAGCGCTTCCCCATCGTGTCTCCTAGGGGAGAACCATGGCACTTCACGCTCTGCTCTGGGCCACCATTCCTGATCCTCCTCTGCCCTCTAGTGATTGCAAAGCCTCATATGCCTCTGAGAGCAGCTTCTCCTCTCCCGCTGCCTCTTGCTCTTCCTTTGCCTAGCCCTCCTCATCTGCTCCTTCCCTTGCTGCCATTCCACGGCAGGTGTCTTTCCCTTGGGCCAGCTGCATCCAGGAACCCTGCGCTGGATTGCCCACCACACCGTGGAGGATTAGGGTTCATGCCAGTAGCGGTGGGGCTATGATAAGACCTGATGACTGTGTGGTGAATCTGCTAAGCAGGAAACTACTGTCAGCCCTTTCCCCACTGATTTATCACCCTCTAGGATGCACACACAGGCACATCCCCTGCCCCTGGCCAATTAGGGGGAGGGGGCAGAAACTCTATGGACAGACCCTGACCCAGGAAGTCACCTGTGCACCTGGCTGCCCTGTCCAGCACTCCCTGTGACTGCTGGACATTGCAGAATGGTGCACAGTTTCTATTCTGTCCTGGGGAGAAGAAACTGAGACTGTGTAGGAAGCCAGAGGAGAGGAACCCCAATGAGACACACTGCTGCTAACTGAGCCTGGCCTGGAAAACTGCAAGCTCCCATTTGCTTCTAAAAGCGACTGGACCGGGGAGAGCAGCCCAGGCACTAGGCCTGAAGAGTCGTAACCCTCGACTGGGCTGATCCCCAGAGACCCAAATAAGAACTGCCTTGAGTTTCACTTTGAGTCGTAACTGTTTAAGGCACTGTACTCAGGCTATTTGCAAAGTTCCCCATTCTTGCCAGCCCTAGTGAAATACCCCTTCACTTTAGCCAAGTGTCTGAGTGGTTATTGGGTCCTTCAGTGCTTGCCTCTGAGTTGCGGTACACCTGGCACACTATTCATACCTTAGAGGGTGGGTGTGTCACAACACTGTGCAGCTATAACAATTATTCTGGTGTCAGCGGTGGGATTGCAACTGGAAAATTTGGCTGGCAAAGTTTAGCAGGTCGGTGCTGTAGGAATGAGGTGCCAAAGGGCTGCTTGGTGGATGGAAATGAACAATTCTGATGACGAAAGTGTTCCCCTGTGCTCTGAGAGTAGAAATAGCAGGGAAGTGCAGGCAGAAAGATGCAGCAACCCATCTTCATGTCCAAAGCCACTAACCAGCAGGTCTAAAACAAGAAGTGATGGCTAACAATGATTTCAGTCCCAAATACTACATCACGTGAAAGATCAGTGGACATCCATATAGAATTCTGGTAGACTGTGGGGCACAGGTTTCCACTGCACAGTCACAATTGTGGGAAACAGCCGCCCAGGGAGACCAGAAGAAGTTGAGACCTTTCAATGGGGTGGTCCAGGCTGCAGACTAAACTTGTCTCCAGGTGATCGGAATACGGCAAACCACTATAACTCTAGCCACCCTCCGTCTAAGCTGTGAAGTCCTAGTAGCAGAAGAAGCCTAACAGGAAACCCGAATTGGGACTGATTTCCTCAGACTGTAGGACGTCTACCTCAGTTTCAAGAGAGGCCTTTTTATCGTCAACAAGAGACAGCATGCCACAGCACCTGCTGGGGGTGAAGCAGAGCTTGGGATGTCACCGTGGAGAGGAATGCGACGCTACCACCAGGGAGTGAGATATTCATTCCCAGATGGGAGAAGGGGACTGACAGAAGGTCTAGTAGGCACGCGGGGACCCCCACCAGTAGGTCGACATGAATTCCTGGTGGACCACAAGATCAGAGGCAATAAAAAAGGAAGGAAGGGACAGCTCATCCAAAAGGTACGGGCTTCCCTAGGGCTCTTGCTGGTAACTCTGGCTACGTCCATGCTAGGAGCGAGAAGCATGATTCCCCTGCTCGTGTACACATACCCGCACTACCTCAGTGTGAGCTAGTGCAAACAGAAATGGCAGCGTAGCCGCGGTAACACCGGTGGGGGCAGAGAAGGCAAAGCTGAGCCCTGTCAGGTACATACCCACTCATGTTGGTGGGTTTGTACTCCGCACGACTCAGACATGCCTCTGCTGCAGCCACCCATGCTACCACGGCTACACTGCTACTTATACTCGTGCTAGCTGGATGAGCACTAGTGCGAGCAAGTGTAGACAAGCAGGAGAATCACACCTTAGCTCGTAGTGTGGATATAGCCTCCCATTCTATCACATCATCTCACACCATGAAACAGAGGAACAATTCTTGTTTTCTGTGATACTTTGGCAGCCCAGGGATCGAATTCCAAGGCACACTAGGACTTAACCTGTTTTATTTAACCCCAGAAGAAGGAGATGCAGAACGATGTGTTACCTGAACTCCCCTTTCAGTAGCAGCCCCTGGGATCTCAGCTGGGCTTTCTCCACCCTCAGCAGTTTGACATCTAATAAGCGAGCGGTTCAGCTTTTGTGGATCCTGGCCACAGCTGGGGAAGAAGCGACACACGGCTTCATAGTTCTGTGCGAGGACTGCCCTCCCCGCGTGCATACAACGGGCAGTCAGGATTTCCATTAAATTATTGCTGGCAGCACTACACTGTACTGACTACAGATGGTCTCAGTATGCCATGTGTTATAGAATTTATTGATTCATGGATTCCAAGGCCAGAAGGGACCATTGTGATCATCTCGTCTGACCTCCTGCAGAGCACAGGCCAGAGACCTGCGCCAGAATAATTCCTAGAGCAGATCATTCAGAAAAACATCCAATCTCTATTTAAAAATTGCCAGTGATAGAGAATTCACCACGAGTCTTGGTGCTTTGTTCCAACAGTTAATCATCCTCGCTGTTAAAAAAGTTACCCCTTATTTCCAAATAATAATAATAATGCTAGAGGCTGCAACAGCTTGACCTGTTCAATGGAAAATAATATGTCATGAAACATCAAGCTTTGATTTGATTTCTCCATCCTAGGCACCGGTGGAAATGGCCATCCTTCACAATCCATGGAATAGCCTCTTCCCCTTTGTCACACAGGTAGCTGAACAAAACGAGCACACAGTCAACCCCATGAAAGGGGAATCATTGACCGTGCCCATGGGTAGTGTGTCAAGGGGCCCTCCCTTCTGGACTCACCTAGCTCTGTTGTTCCCATCCACACCCTGATTGCCTTAGTATTAGAGCTGCTCATATTTTTTCCCAGTGGAACAGTTTTCCATAAAAAACGCTGATTCCACAGAATCAGAATGTTGCGTGGGACCATGCCAATTCCACTGGGAAGAACTGAAAGTAGCTGCTGGCCAAGTCTATTCATAACGGCCTCCCCGTAAGCTGAGACCCAGCAATGTCCGGCATATCCACTGCCATTTTACACACACACACACACACCCCTTTTACATGCTCATGTCAGGAAGCTTTGGGGATGAGGCAGGGGCACAGCTAAAACTTCAGCATCTTCTATAGAGACAGATGTCAAGCGTCACCTGCTCCCAGCCTGTTAGTAAAGCGGGGAGGGGCTGTCTGTGTTGGGTTCACGAGAGCAGGCAAGGTATGGCGGGAGTGTGGAATCCAGCCTTCTGTTCTTCCCACACCTTGACCGACCTCAGGTCTGTGTCACATTAGTGCTTCCCGTGCTGCCCTCTACTCCCCAGCTGATGGGTGGGTTCCAAAATGGATTGTCCTGTTTTTCCAGAAATTCCACAATGGCTACGTTTCATTCCGATGCGACACAAAACGTCAACAACCCAGAAATTCCCTTTCCCTGCCAGCTCTTTAGCATCTGTTCACTGCAAATCCTAGTGAAAAGCACCCACCTCAAAAACACTTTAAGACCTGCACCAACTTCCTCAGACAGCATCAGCCAAGAGAGGATGCGCTAGGATCTGTACAAAACAGAACACAAAAGACATTCCCTGCCCCAAAGAGCTCACAGTTGGATTTCAGAGAGTGGTTTGTTTTCACAGGGCCACAGGGAGAAGTTCAGGACCTTACTCCCTACATCAGATGGCATAGACAGGGTTTAGCATTAAAGGAAGTAACATGTGATGAGAAAAAGCCACCGAGGTGTGAGAGCTATCCCAGGCCCTGGTCTGATGGCCCGTTGTGTGACAGGGTGGGACTCACCACTCTGGCACCTCCTGCTGGCTGTCATAGGAATTAGCTCTACTCCTCAGGGCGCTCTTCTGTTGGTGCCTCACCAGGACCGACGCCACACCCAGAACTGCGGCCTCCTCTTCAGCCACGCTGCCTTCCAGCTGTGCCACACTCTGTGTTTCCTGCTTCCGGGGGACCTGCAATCTCTGTCCAGCCACTTCCCTGAGTGGCAACTGCAGTTCATTGTCCCAGGGCCACTTCCCATGCAGCTCCAGGACCCTGTTCTGCCCTTACCTTAGGGCCTCAGCCTGCAGGCCCTAGCAGCCAGCCAGGACCTCTCTCTAGCTCCGCCAGTCTCGGCTTGGGGCACTGCGTTGTCCCAAGTGTTGGTGCTCCTTCTTCCTGCGAGGAGCCTGGTCTTCTTCCCTCAAGCTCCAGTCAGCTACCAAACTCTGCTCTGCCCTGCGGCCCTTCTTATATGAGCCTGCCGGGCCACGACTGGCTGCTCCTCTCAGCCCCTTTCTAATTCGCTGCCTCTGGCGCAGCCTCCCTAGGGCTGCTTTTAACCCCTTTCTGCCAGTGAGGGGCGGCCGCCCCATCACACCTTGTAGTTTGCTTTTTAGTGTATCAATTAATATTTAGGTGAAACTGATTATACTGATTTTAATTTAGTCTCAAGAGAAAAAAAATTGTAAAAGGTGCCTTAATCTTTAATGCTGAAGCACCATTACTAGTTCTTGATTCCAGACTTCACAACTGCACCCATTTTTAAAGCTCTGACATCTAAAGTCTAGTGCCTCATTGTTTTTATTTGATTCTTTATATTCCACCCTTGACTGTATATAGGAAAAACTGGTAGACTTTTGAGTAACTCGGTAGCTTTAACTAGAAGAGTCCTTATACTACAGTTTACCTCGGGTTTTAGTACCAGTATTGTTAGAAAAAAAATCCTTTAAAACTTTAGCCTTTGAAGAACCTCTGTAGTCTTTAGCTTCATTTTGAATGCATGGTAAATGGGGCCAGACCCATGTCTGTTTATAGAGCTTCTAGCCCAATGGGGTCTTGAACCTGACCAAGGCCTCTAGTGGAGACAAGTCTTCCCATATATCAACTAAATTGTATAATTTATGCTCTGAAGCAGCGTATTTGGTAAGGACACTATAATATACTAAAAACTGGATGCTGTTATCTCATGCTTTGTTGAAATCGCAGGAGAAATGTATATAGTAGCAGAGCAATCTATTCCCCCAGCTACTGGAGCAGCGCTTCATGTACTTCTAAAGTCAGAGAAATCATCCTTGTGACCATCACCTCCTGTCAGTGCCTGGCCTCCTCACAGTCGCTGGTAAATCTGCTTTCACCGAGGAGAGGAAGTGCAGCAAAAGTGAGAAGTAGAGCTGGTTGAAAATTCTCCATCAAAACTTAGTTCAGACAGAAAATACTTTTTCAATTAAAGGTTCTCTACACTTTAGATTCAGTCTTTCATGAATTCTTTCCACTAGTAATTTCGGTTTGCATGGTACAAGCTACTAGTGACTTTTTCATTAGTGATGGGCCAAAAACACCCATGTGAACACACACCTGCCCTGAGATTCTGAGGTGGGGCAGGAAACACTGGGACCTAGCTCCAAGCAACCTGCGTTAACTCCTTTTAGGGCTTCATCTTTGGCTTACATGATTTTTTTTAATCTTAAATCCCATTTGAAGTATCTGAGTTTATCTGTTCTGGATGGTAAAGGATGAAGGAAATACTCTAATTTTGTATTCAGTCTCAATATGTCTTTTGAAACCCTCCTCATCCTTGTGAGCTGATTGCTTCTCTCCCTTTCCTTATTTCCTTACCAGCTCCCTCGACTTGAGATCTACTTTCCTTTGGTTGGGAGTTGGCTTCCTGATCAACAAGACCCTGTTAGCTGTGATGATAACTCTCCTAGTGAGAAGAAGAAACCACCTTGGAGGAAGCCGCCAGACACCAATAAATCTTGAATTCATGGTGCGAAAGGACAGCTTGTCTCTTAAAACCAAACTATCTGTCATATGGGCCCACTAGGAAGCAGGGAATTCCTCACAGGACTTTGATCATGCTGCCAGATAGGGAACCAGGGAAGCTCTATTCGTGATAGCTTATAAGGCCCAGACTTTTTATCATTGTTTGGACTATATCTCTGTATGTCTTGAGAGATCTAAAGACATAGAGTGGTTGGTTTGGGAACTTTTGCAAAGCCAGTGTGTTATGTGCTTCTTCTGTCACATGTCCCTAGAGAGGTAACCTGTAACCCAGAGCACCCACAAAGTTGGAGCTCTTGGAAACGGTGAGCTTAAACTACTGGAATGGTCGTGGGGTCCTGGAGGTGTAGAGCAGCTGGACCACGAGCTCCCATTTCCATGAAGAGTGCATGAGAGGCCAAGGAAAGAAACAGTGTTGGAGCCTACTCAGCCTTGGAAAGCTTAAAGCACATGGCTCTAGTGTGATGGACCCATGCACAGTAGCCTGGTGAGTGTCCAGCAGGGAGAGCTTTAGGGGGCTGTGACAAAGATCCACAGAGGCTCTCTGCTATACTGGCTGCAGATGGGCCCAGTGTCCCAGGGTTGCCAACAGTCCCATATCTTTAGAGATGTCCCTTATTTAAATAAATATTGCCTGTCCCAAACAAAATCAGTACTGAGGGCCTTTTATCATCTGTTTCAATGTAGAGTGTTTCTGGAGGAGTCCAGAGCATGGCTCTGGCTGCCAGTCAACTCAAATGTGGCCTGGCCTCCCCTTTGACATGCACGGAGGGGCAACCAGGTCAAATCTGAGCAGCACTGCCAAGAAACTGCTCCTCTATTTTTTAAATACAATGTTGGCAACCCTACTGTTATTCCATGTGCTGTACAATTCTGAAGGCTGTAAAGACTCTCTTTAACTGAAAATACAACATATGAACACTGAATGGTGTGAGTTTGATTTCTCCATGCCAGGCTCCTATGGAAATATCTGTCCCATTGGTCCTGGCCCTGGCTCTTTTCGATTCCATGGAATGGATCGTTGGGAGCAACCTGGGGGCTAGTTTGGTTGTTATAAGGCCTGGAACTCATATAGTGCCTCCTATGGGATCTCAAAGCAGATGCAGGACAGGCTCTCTTTCCTCCTCTGCAATGTTGGGTTGATACTTCCTCTGCAACACAAGTCCTACACTCACTGCCTGCAAAGCCCTTTGAGATCCACACACAACGGTGCTAGGGAAGTGAAAGATATTAATAATTCACCCTTTCCACTGCCTGCTCCATACCAACCCGATAGCAGAACCAGAAGGAGGTTTTGGAGGCAAATTCACACCACAGTGAATTCAGAGTAGATCAGTGGCAGTCAGTGGGGTTACACCAGGGTAGATGAGAGTAGAATCTGGCTCAATGGCTGACTCAGGTGTACCGTGACCAAAAGTATTTACCAAACTGCTTAATGTGCAATGAGGTTGTTGGATCTCAGTCAAGTTCCCAGAAGGCAGGAGCCCAAACACTGCCCACATCCGAAAATCACCATCACAGTGAAGAGTAGATGGCAATCCCAGCAGAGTTGCTAAGGACAGAGATGGTCGTGGGTACAGACTCTTCTCTCAACAACTAGACACGGTCCCTACCATTCAGATTAAAGGCATGCTGGCAAGGGGTGGAATGAGAAAACCTTACACTGCTGCTCTTCATGCTGCTTCTGCATGGGAGATATACAAAGGGTGCATTTTCCCCCTGAAATAATATATAAAGTGCCCTTCTCCAAAGCAACATCTGTGTCCCTTATGTGGAATATCAAGGTTGGAGGGCCGCTCAGCATGAACGCTCACCTTCCAGTGCACAGGTGAGAACAAGGAGTTATGGAGTTATAAATGGAATGGAAAAGCTTTGCACATTCTCAGAGGAACTCAGAGTGGCCTCCTCCATGGGGGAACTGCACAAACAAGACCAAGCAACGAGAAGACTCTGCCCTTGGCCAGATCCAGGTAAGGCTTATCTGCCCTCAAAAATTACTTCCTGCTGGAAAACATCTTAACTAACATGATGTATCATTCAGTGTAGTGATGGACTGTTGGGTGTAACGTAGCCTCATCTGGTCATGGTTAATCATTGAGTGGATCAGAGGGCTAACTGCAATCTGCTGACACAGTGTTAAACAGGACAGCCCTTGGCGAAGGCTGATGTTAGTTCTAAAATGGAAGAATCATAAGAGGCCAATCTGGCTCCATCAGGAGCCCTTTAATGACCTGAAAATATAAAAGGAATCCTACAAAAAGTGGAAATATGGTCAAATTGATAAAGAGGAATGCAAAGAAACAGCACAAGTATGTAGGGACAAAATCAGAAAGGCTAAGGGACAAAATGAATTACACCCGGCAAGTGACATAAACGGCAATAAGATGTTCTTTAAATACATTAGGAGCAAGAGAAAGACCAAGAAAAGTGTAGGTCCTCTACTTAGTGGGGAAGGAGTGCTAACAAATGATGACATCAACAAAGCTGAGGTGCTTAGTGCCTGTTTTGCTTTAGTATTCAAGAAAAAGGTTAATGACCACCAGATATTCAACACAATTAATACTGACAACTAAGGGAAGGAACACAAGCCAAAATAGGTAAAGACCAGGTTAAAGAATATTTAAATAAGTTAGATATATTCAAATCAGCAGGGCTTGCTGAAATTCCTCCTTGGATACTTAAGGAACTAGCTGAAGCAATCTCCGAGCTGGTTGCAATTATCTTTGAGAACTTCTGGAGGACAGGAGAGGTCCCAGAGGACTGGTGAAGGATAAACATAGTACCGATCTATAAAAAGAGGAACAAGGAGGAACCAGAGAATTATAGACTAGTCAGCCTAACTTTGATACCTGGAAAGATACTAGACCAAATTATTAAACAAACATTTTGTAAGCACCTGCAGGATAATAGGGTAATAAGGAATAGTCAGCATGGATTTGTCAAGAACAAACCATGCCAAACCAACCTAAAAGCCTTCTTTGATAGTATTACTGAGCTAGTGAATAGGGGGAAGCAGTGGACGTGATATACCTTGATTTTTTAAGGCTTTTGACACATTTCCACATGACATTCTCCTAAGCAAACTAGGGAAATGTGGTCTAGTTGAATTCACTATGAGGTGGGTCCACAACTGGTTGAAAGATCATACTCGCAGAGTAGTTATCAATGGTTTGCTGTCAAATTAGAAGGGCATATTTAGTGGGTTCCTGCAGGGGTCATTCCTGGATCCGATACTATTCAATATTTTCATTAATGACTTGGATAATGGAATGGAGAGTATGCTTCTAAAATCTGCAGATTACACCAAACTGGGAGGGTTTGCAAACACTTTGGAGGACAGGTTTAAAATGCAAAATTGGTCTGAATCCAACAAGATGAAATTCAATAAAGGCAAGTGCAAAGTATTTCACTTAGGAAGGAAAAATCAAATGCACAACTATGGGGAATAACTGGCACGGTGGTAGCACTGCTGAAAAGGATCTGGGGGTTACAGTGGACCACAAACTAAATAGGAGTCATCAATGTGATGCAGCTGTAAAAAAGGCTAATATGATTCTGGGGTGTATTAACAGGAGTGTCATATGGAAGACACAGGATGGAATTGTCCAGTTCTACTTGGCACTGGTGAGGCCCCAGCTGGAGTACTCGGTCCAGTTCTGTGCACTACAATTTGGGAAGGATGTGGACAAACTGGAAAGAGTCCAGGGGAGAGCAACAAAAATGATCAAAGATTTAGAAAACCTGATCTGTGAGGAAATGTTGAAAAACTTGGGCGTGTTTAGGCTTGAGAACAGAAGATTGCGGGGTGCGCTGATAAGAGTCTTCCAATATCTTAAGAGCTGTTACAAAGAGGCCAGTGACCAATTGCTCTCCATGCCCACTGAAGGTAGGTCAAGAAGTAACGGGCATAATCTTAGGCAAGGGACACTTAGAAAGTTTTTCCTAGTACTTAACCTAACTCTAAGGGTAGTTAAGCTCTGGAACAGGCTTCCAAGGGAGGTTGTGGAATCCCCATCACTGGAGAGTTTTAAGAACAGGCTGAACAAACACCTGTCAGGGATGGTCTAGGTTTACTTGGTCCTGCCACAGTGCAGGGGGCTGGACTTGATGACTTCTCAAGGTCCCTTCCAGCCCTACATTTCTGGGATTCTAGCATGCAGTTTGCCAGCAGAGATGAGGCACAGAAGCAAAAACAAACCAACTGGTCTCCACTGCCCTCGTGGAACCTGAGTCAAAAGATGATCCTCAGTTCTTCATCACATGAGCTGTGGGAAAGGGGAACAAGATGGTCTTTCAGGCTCCAATCAAACCGCAAAGCAAAAAGGGGTGCATTTTAATGCACCACATTTCCATGCTCAGGAAACCTGTCTCTTAAAATGCACCCCTTTTTTCTTTGGGGTTTGATTTGAGCCTTAGACACCAGCTCGTTCCTGCTTTCCCACACAGGGAACTTAACAAAATGATCATTTAGTCCAGTCTGTGAAAGATCAGCCAGTGACTGTGCCCAGGAGGGATGTGGAAACCGTTCCCCCTCCCCCCAAACTCTTTTGTTGTCATCCACTTCCCTAAATACACAATTAAATTATCTTAAAATCAGTTTCATTGCAAAACATGGTGAAGAATTTCCGTGCTAAGGCAAGACCTCAGCCACTTCCTCCTGCAGCTTCAGTGTCGATAGGAGAGAGCTCAGAGAGAAGACACTTCCTAAAAATCCATTTCACGTTCCAGAGTACATTCCAGCAATGCCCCGTCTGTGGGCTTGAAGACAGGCATGGAGCTGAGATTCCTGCTGCTGCTGCTGCTCTGCATCTCAGGTAAGTGGAAGAGTGAAGTGATACTTGGGAAGTTACATGGACATTCCATGTCGGGGCAGGTGGGATCTGGGGCTATATTTTCCCTGCTCGGTTGGTCAAATGTGCAAGAAACAGCACAGGAAGGAGCGTGAGGATCCATGGCAGACCAATACCTCAAGTGAAGTAAATCGACACCAGAGCTCTACTGAAGTCAATGGGGCTACACCAATTTACACCAGATACTGGAATCTCCAGGTTCAACGGGTAAATATTTTCGAGCACCCACTACACACCGCACAAATGTATCCCTGCCAAATACAGGTGGAGATCTCTATTTTGTTATTAATTTGCAATTTTCAGAGAGACATGCTGGGCCCGATAATCAGGTGGCATAATCTGGCATCACTCATTGGCATCATTTAAAGTCAATGGATCGATGCCGATTTACAGCAGCTGAATACCTTGCCCATGTGTGTCCAGTTTCCATTAGAAGCCAGTTATTGATGTGATGGATCAAGGCCTCTAATTATTTATTTTAGAGTCACTAAAATGTCTCCTTGGATTAAATTCGAATCAAATGCTTTTGTGGGGCTGTGATGACTTATTTGCATAGACTGTAGGGTGTGCAGGACACTTTCCCATTAGTTAGGCACAAGAGGAGCCTTATAAAGATCTGAAGGAAATTCCCTCTATCAAAACAAACATACAGGAAGTGGGAATTCCTTTGCTAGGCATCAGGGAAGCCCAAATTTCTGATACAAAACTGGCTTAATTCCAGTGGCAGCAGCTCCACAATATTTCAACGCACCCCTCAGGCCGAGCTCTATAGAAAATGTTGCTATTGTGTAAGCGTGACTGCATCTCTCTCCTCGACCATCTCCACCTTTCTCGTATCACTTGTCTTCCTAAGGCCCTGCTAAGCTCACTGAAGAATAAGACTATAAACTATTCCTATGTGTTTGTACAGCCCCTGGCACAATCAAGCCTCGATCTTCTGAATCTCTGGACACTTGCATAATATAAATATGAAATAACAGCTACAAGAATTCTCCCCAAGTGCAGGTCTAGTTTTAACCACGACTCAGGCACTGCCTTTTCTTTTGGTTACTCATTTCCGGCTCAGTACAGAGTTCCCCCTTCTCTCTGATTAAAACAAACGTTATCTCACACACCCGTCCAGAAAATGGCACCGCAGTCATAGGAACTCAGTTGTAACTATTTAGGAACCAATTCTGATCTCCCATCTGCATAATTATTTTCACATCAAGGGATTGACTTCAGTTTTATGCCGGAGAGAGAGGGAGCAGAAATAAACCTTCCCTACCTCAGGCAGTTCCCAGGCACCGTGACACGAGCAGGGCCAGATTTTCAAAGAGTGCTTAGCATCCACCAGTTAGCATTGTTCAAAAATTTTCTATCAGCACTGTTCTTGATGGGAAATTGGGTTTTCAACTAAAAAAAGTGTTTGCTCTTCATGGAAATTTCAACTTTGCACACACACACACACACAAACTCCCAAAACCCAAATATTTTCCAGCCAATAACCAACACCTCTGGGTTTTCAATTTGATAAAACGTCAATATTTTCCACAGAAACTTTCCCATTTTCTGAGCAGTGCCACCCAGCAGCTCCATTTGAGAACAACTTGGGGGATATGGGGGGGGATGCAGAGTTCTCAATGGAAGCAGCTGAATGCTGAGCAATTTTGCAAATACGTCCCTCAGTGTTCTAAGAGTCAGACCACAGCCCAGTGAAAAGCACCAAACCCCCACCGTAGAGCATGTCACACCTGCTCAAACAGCTTTCAGATCCTCTGAGCTACTATTTAAAGCCATAGTTTCCCCTTTCCAAACCCGCCTGTTTAACGACTATACTTTCCTAGACATAGCAAATACGGATACTGAACAGAAGCCCGTCTTGAGTACATCACATAGTCACTCTCCACTATTTGCAGTATATGGACCGGATCCTGGGATGAAAGCTCGCTCCTGGCCCCACTTTTCCATTCAACACCTCTACCTAGGGAGCTATCGATACTGGGGATGTGTGTTGTTAAATCAATGTAGCTGCACCAGTGCAAGCCCCCAGTGTAGACATGCATCACAGGGGCGATATCCAGCTATCCTGGGAGAGCTACACTGGCAGCGATGTCCTCTGTGGAGACAGGCCCTAGCTCCATACAGCTCCAATCAATCACCTCAATCCTCTGGTTTCTTAAAGCATTCCGACCTGTGCACCACCACGCAGGGCTCTGCAGACCAGTAGTGGTCCATGGATTGCCCCTGGAGAACCGTTGAGGGCTTCATTTTGGCAGCCATTGCATTGTTCACTTTGCTGGGGCATTTTATCCCTTTCTCTTCCCACCCTTGGTTGTCCTTGTGTATTTAGATTGCTTGTAGGACTGTCAAGCAATTAAACAAATTAATTGTGATTATTCGCACAATTAATCGCACTGTTGAACAATAATAGAACAGCATTTATTTAAATACTTTTGGATGTTTTCTACATTTTCAAATATATTGATTTCAATTACAACACAGAATACAAAGTGTACAGTGCTCTGTAACAAAAAACCCTACATTCGTAAGTGACATTTTCACGATAAAGAGATTGCACTTCAGTACTTGTATGAGGTGAATTGAAAAATACTATTTCTTTTGTTTATCATTTTTACGGTGCAAATATTTGTAATCAAAACTAATAATATAAAGAGAGTACTCTATACTTTGTATTCTGCGTTGTAATTGAAATAAATATATTTGAAAATGTAGAAGAACATCCAAAAATATTTAATAAATGTCAGATGGTATTCTATTGTTTAACAGTGTGATTAGAACTGCGATTAATCGTGATTAATTTTTTTGAGTTAATTGCGTGAGTTAACTGCTATTAATCGACAGCCCTAATTGTATTCTCTTTGGAGCAAGGACTGTCTCTGTGTGACAGGGTGGAATGACCAGGAAATAGCTAAGGGCTGTCCCACAGGGGCCAGCCACCTCCTGAGCACCCCTTCCTGGCCAAAGCTTGCTGTTCAGGGGCCTGCCTCAGTTTCCCCTTTCAAGGGACTTCTTCAATAAACTCCACACCGGCTTTAATGAATCCAAGGAGAACAGCCCTACTTAGAGTCTGGTTTATTATCAGAAAGTTCAAATATTAACACAAAAAGCCCTTCCCCCTGCGACAAGCTAGACACAGCCCCAAACTCTGCTTGTGTCTCAGGCTTTTCCCAACGCTTCCTAGCTGGAGTCACTCTCTTGATCTCAGGGTCTTCCCTGCAGAAGCCTTTCTCACACCCTGCCATCTCTCTACAACTTCCTGATCACCCCCTCTCTGCAGCGTCCTGCTGATCTTTATAGGAGAATCAGCTCCTCCACACCCAGCAGGTTCTACTACTTAACCTCCTCCGCCCCCCGCCCGCCACTCCCCCAGGTATGGCAGGTGGGGCTAACTGGACAGGCTGGCCAACTCCAGGCCTCTGGCCCTTAAAGGATCAGACCATGCCATAATGGGCTGCTTGTCCCCTGATTCAGCAGGATTTTAAAGGGGGGAGTGTCCTTTTACAAGGGCAGAGGGGAAGCTCTCTGGGTCTTGCAACCCATTTGCCAGAGGGGGATATTTTGTGTTATCTTGTGAGAGTCTCAAGGAAAAGGTCTGAAAAGAGACTTGAGTGTGGCATCCAAGTCTTCCTGGGCAGTTGCAGAGTGCCTAGTACAATTAGGCCCCATTCTTGCATGGCCTTTCTGCATTACTGAAATAAATAGTATTTATAAGGATGAACAGAATAAAGGGATGAGCAGAAACTTTCTGGCTAGTTTCATTTTTCTCCAGTTGTGGAGCCGTAGGCTTCACCCATCTAGAGATGTGTCCTAAATAAGATATTGAAAAGATCTACTGGAACATCCAAACCATCTCCGTGTTACTGCAGAGGACTACCCAGCTCAGAGATCTGTGCTCAACTGTCCAGCTCCTTAGTTGAGGAGAGATTTTTAAAAAACAGGCCTGATTCTGCTTTCACTTATACCAGGGTAAATCAAGTGTATGACATATCTTCTATGAGATCGGAATATCTAATGTGACTTACCACTATTATTATGTCTGATGCTGCACTGAATTAAAATTTGGGCTGGTTTATTGCCAGCTACCTACATGTAAATAGGCGGAGATGACACGGGGACTTTAAACCACCAGAGAGATTGAAATGCTGCAAATAAACAAAGAACATGGGAATACACACTTACAAAATGGACTGTGTGCAGGGGACATTGCAGGATATGTTGCTGTCTTTGAATGTGCTCCAGGCAGGTGTTAGGAGCAGGGCCGCATAAACTCTCCTGTGGGCCTGGAGCTATTAGATTTTTGTGGGGCCCCTGTATACAAGTCTTTTTGCTAATTTAAAAGAAAATGATCACAATTATGACATCGAGGCTATTAACACTATACTAAACTTGCCTTTTAAGTAACATAAAGCCATTCTGTGGTTACATTTCAGTCTTAAAACACGTCAAATATAGTTACATTAATTGAAAATAGCCTACTTCTTACCTTAGAACAGCTGTTATATTAGTTTCTTTCCGGGAGGGAGTTTGGGTACAGAAGGAGGCTCCAGGCTGGGGCAGAGTGTTGGGGTGAAGGAGAGGGTGCGGGGTGCGGGCTCTGGGAGGAAGTTTGGTGCAGGAGGAGATTCTGACGTGAGGCAGAGGGTTGTGGTGAAGGAGAGGGTGAGGGGTGCGGGCTCTGGGAGGAAGTTTGGTGCAGGAGGGGATTCTGACGTGAGGCAGAGGGTTGTGGTGCAGGAGAGGGTGAGGGGTGCGGGCCCTGGGAGGAAGTTTGGTGCAGGAGGAGATTCTGACGTGAGGCAGAGGGTTGTGGTGCAGGAGAGGGTGAGGGGTGCGGGCTCTGGGAGGAAGTTTGGTGCAGGAGGGGATTCTGACCCGGGGTAGGGGGTTGGGGTGCAGGAGGGGGTGTGAGGTGCAGGCTCCGGCAGGGAGGCTCTTACCACAGGTGGCTCACGGCCAGCGGCAAACCAGGGCTCAGGCAGGCTGCCTGCTGCCATAGCCCCACGCCACTCCCAGAAGTGACCGGCTGCTGGCACGTCTCTGTGCGCCCCCGCGGGGAGGAGGACAGCATGTCTCCACGCGCTGCCCGCACCCGCAAGCGCCGCCCCCACAACTCCCATTGGCCGGGGCCCTGGGCTGCAGCCCCTAAAGCCCCTGCATTAACCCGGCCCAGGATAGGAGAATGATTTGTAATTGCTGCTTTTACTGATTCGTCTCCATTCTTCCCAGCCTCTAGTTCTTGGGCTGTGTTTCGTCCAAGCACTGGAGTGCAGGACAGAGGGGGGACAGCTGGCAGCCCTTCTCCAGCCCAGCTCTAATTGAGCAGGTCTGGTGTCTTCCAGGATTCCAGGAACAAGAGTTTGACGCAGTGGAGAGCAGAGTGGAGGGCCAGCGTCTCGTTGTTAAGTGTCCTTACAGTTCCAGGGATTATAGTGCAACACGGAAAACCTGGTGCCGGCTGAGAGACGAGAAATGCTCTCCCTTAGTTAGCACCTCTTACCCATCATCACGTACACACCCAACCTCTGGAAGAGCCACGATAGAGGATGACACCCGCAATGGGATTGTAACCATCACCATGGAGAAGCTGCAGGTGCAGGACTCCGGAGTGTACTGGTGTGTGCTCAATGACCCGCCCAATATACTGTATCGACTAACAGCAATTAAACTGGATGTTTCCAAGGGTGAGTTCATTTCCTTTCAGGAGAACTGTCTTTTCCACTGACTATAATCCCAATTCCTTCCCCCACTTTATCATCTCTCCCCTGCCTGTATAGATTCCTCCTGCATGCCCCCAGAATCTGTCACCCTCCACAAACCCTTGTCTCCTCTCTCCTGTCTCACACTGGGAACTGCTCGGAATCACCATTTTAAAGTGCTCGGTCCCAACAATCAGGGCCAGATTTCCAAGAGCTCAGCACCCAGACTGCACCCCACACACTGAGCTCTTTGGAGAACCTGGTCTGGACAGGATCCGTAGCTTCCCTCGCTCTGCGAGACTTTGGGATGATCAAGTGCAAAGGGAACAGCCCAAACCGTTGATTTTTGCGGCAAACAGGACCAAATACACCACTTCACATTCACCCCTCCTGTAACTCAGCTGAAGCCAGTGAATGGAGCTACACCAAGGAAGAATTTGGCCCATTGGGCATATGACCCACTCATGGGAAATGTACATCATCATACCTCTCAACCAGATTGTACTGACCGGGTTTTGTGTTTTCCAGAATTCCAAGAATACGATGCTATAGAGGGGCAGAGTCTCTCTGTCCAGTGTCCATACAACACACAGGATTACAAAGAGGAGAAGAAAGCCTGGTGCCGAAGCACAGTTCAGAATGAGTGTGATGTCTTGGTCAACACTGATCCCGGGTACTTCACATATCACAACAGGGCTCAGAAAGGCAGAGCCAGGATACATGACGACACCCAGAAAGGGATTGTTACTATCACCATGGAGAAACTGCAGGTAGACGATGCAGGGGTGTACTGGTGTGCGCGCGACAAGCCTCCCTGGCTTTACAGAATAATTGAAGTTAAACTGGCTGTTACCAAGGGTGAGTATTTATTGGTAGGGAAAATGTGGGGTTTGGGATTTTTTGGTTTGCAGATTTCAGCCCCCCACCTTCTCCACTCTCTCCTTCCTCTCTCTGATACTGAATCTGTATCACCTCCTCCCAGATGATTCCGGAATTCCCTCCACTCCCCAAAAAACCTTGTCCCTTTATTCGTCGCTCACACTAGGAACTGATGTAGAACATCAGCTGGGAAAAGGACTTTGGTCATGTGGATATTTCTGTTTTTAATGACCTATTTAAATATTTGTTTCTTGTCTCCCCTTTACTTGAGAGCTGGTTCAATCATTTCAATCTAGGTACTTCTATGACCCACAGACTCATAGTATTTAAGCACCTGCGTAGCAGCTGAGCATTGATTTCCAGAGCAGCTAGCGGAGATACTACTCAATTCAAATTTTGCATTTTGATGGAGGAAAAAAAATAGTTTTTTAAATTCTGACCCACGTTTTAACCAGCTCCAGTTTCTAGTTATACCCTCAAATTGACTTATTTTTTTTTAAATCAGTGAAATTTAACAAACTCGCTATCAGAGCCCAGCAACTTTCTCGGGCCTGTTTTTGAAGATGGCAGTCGAGCAGTACAGACGGGTGGGGATAGTCCTGTGCAAGGGAAGACATTAAGTCCATATCAGAATTAGAGCTGTGCAAAAATTTGAACTTTTGGTTAGCTACAAGTTTCAAAGATTAAAAACATTTCATTTCCAGCAAAACATTTTGTTTCCATTTTGAGATACTTCTTTTTAAATTGTATTGAAAAGTAGAATTAAAGGTAATTTAAAAACAAAGGTTTTATTTTGAAGAAAAGAAGTCATCATAATACATGTGATTGAACACACAGTCTGTGAGCCCTGATACCTCATGGGAGGCCTGAAGTGATGTGTAGTGAGGGCTCTAGAAGCTGTTACTGTATCAATGTTTTGCATGTTTCTAAGGGTTTGTTTCTTTGCTTGGTTTCCTCATTACTGCAGGGAACTGTTACACAGGTGATGCTAATGGCCTGCTTCTCACATGCTCCTGGCTGGCTTTGTCTAGGATTGTTACATGCATCCCGTTACAGGAGAAGCTTTGCAAAACAGAGCAACCTCCCCATCGTACCATGCACTTCTCAGTAGCAACAGTGTGAAGGCTAGTGTAGACAAGGCTCAAGTGGCCACTCAGCCTTTTAACCATTGCGTATTTTAGCTTGTTCCAAGTAGGTCTGCGTGACACAGCGCCTACAGCACGGCCAGCTTGTCTCCACTAGCCCTGCACCAGTGGTAGCTAGCACTGGTTGGAAATGTTACAGGATAAAGGCTGGAGTAGACAAGGCCTAAGGTGTTGAAACTGTGTTTGTATTTGCAGCTACATCTACAAGGGACGTCCCAGTTACCTCAACCACAGGTCACACCAGTCTAATCTTTAGCACAGCTAGTCCTGGGGTCAACCCAGCAGACAGCAGGTAAGGCTCCAACCCCTTCCTCTAAGACAGCCTCTGTGTTTGCACACCTCCAAAGGGCTGTTAGTGGCTGATCCCACATTCTCGTCTTTTCAGAGAGAAAGCAGCAGCCTTTCACAGTGGCACTGAATGTAGCAGGCCTCCTTTAAAAGGTGCCAGATTAGTGCCCTCTTCCCAGCTGCCAACCAGTGTTAAATGGCACATGATAAAATGGGCAGATGATATCCAGGCCCCGTCTCGTTTGAGAATTTACTCATCTTGTCACTGTGTTACCATTAACCCTTGCAGCTGCGGCTCTTTGGCGCAAGAGAAATGACGTTAGATCTGGATGCATTGAATCCAAACAGTTCCCTGCATCCGCCATTGTAAAAGCAGCGCCGCCCCTTCTCATTCCTGATGCCAGCCAGCGGCCACTGTGCTCAGTGGAAGCTGCAGAAGCCCTATTAAATATTTCCCCAGTGGTGTATCACCTCCTTCTATTTACTGATGTATTCAATTTAGGTTTGTTTTTCTTTTTGAGGTCTGTGATTTGTATTGTGGTGGCACCATACACCCAGCACCCCGTTGCGCTAGGCACTGTACAAAACAGAACACAAAAAAGACATTCCCTGTCCCACAGAGCTCACAGTTGGGCTTCAGAGAGTGGTTTGTTTTCACAGGGCCCCAGAGAGACGTTCAGGACCTTACTCCCTACGTCAAATGGCACAGACAGGGTTTAGCATTAAAGGAAGTAACGTGATGAGAAAAAGCCACCGAGGTGTGCGAGCTATCCCAGGGCCCGGTCTGACGGCCCGCTGGGTGTGCGCTAAGGGTTTTGGGAAGCATTCCGCCTGTAACACAGACTGCCATTGCTTCCTCAGCTTCTTGAGTGAGAGAACCGTCATCATCGTCAGCGTGGTCCTGGGAGTCCTCTTCATCCTCGTGCTTCTAGGCTTGGTAATATTGTGCACCAGACGGTCCAGGCAGCTGAAGACAAGAGGTAAATAGAGAGCGGATGGGGCCTCACATGGTCTGGCTGTCACAGCACTGTGTTCCCTATTTCTCATTTGCTTTAACTTGGAGTGAATTCAGCCCCACTGCTTGATTCCCAGTGGGCAGCCCTGGACAAGGTGGAGCGCAGGTACAGCCAGGGAAGCAGCAGTGCTGGCTTCCCATCTCCGTCTTCTCCCCGTGTGCCCCTATGCTAGAGGGAGCACGTTCAGAATTAAGCTGTCTCCATGTCCCAGTCAGGGCTTGGCCTCTGTTTATGCTGATTGTTACCTTCCTCCCATCGCATTCAAGCTGACACTACCCTTGGCATTTTCACTTTTGTCTGTAGCTGGTTCCTCTTGCTCATGCCTGTGCACTAGCCCACGGCTGCACATTTGCACATTACAAAGGCCGCATGGGAATGTTTACATGCAGGCAAACTATTTGGACACAAATTTTTTCTAAAAAAAACTTCCTAAAAAATGTCCTATTAATAATAATTTGAGCTTAAGAAAACCTAAATTTTGAGCCTGAACTACTTAAGTGTCCTTCAATCTTTGTAAAAGTGCTTTGAGGTCCTTGGATAAAAGGACTGTACATTTGTGCAAAATGGTTTGGTTTTTAAAAGGGTAAAATAGCATTTGTAAGCACACAAGCAACAAGCCAGGTAGTCAAATCTCGCGTGTCAAGGCATAGGCTGACTAGCCCAAGGGTTCGGAAGGCGTTCTTTCCCCTAAATACACATTGCGCAACTGGACAGCTGCATCCTGGATTTTAAAAAAATCCTCCAAAGCATCAGACTGCAATCACTGTCACAGATTAGAAATAATTTGCCACATGAGATCAGACCCACGTCCCTAAAAACTTCTCACAGGACATTTCATAAACTCAGCCATACTATCATTCCCAGGGTGGAACTGTAAACTGGACACAACCTGCTCCCTGGATTCAGTGTAGTTTGGTCCCCACTATTACTATCTTTGCTACCATTACTACTGGCCAGTCCATTCTGTGGCTTTCACCTACGCTGTGATGACATGAGGAATGCTCAGGATTGAGGGGATCTTGTCTTGTCTTTATGAAAAGGTGATGGACAAGCTGAAGGCATCTATGAAGAACCCAAGGACGCCACAGTGGTAAGTGAAGCTACTGGAAACATAAAAGCAGTCGCGTGGAGGTTCCCAAACTGCGGTCTGCGAAGAACTGGCTGATCATGTGGAGCTTGCTTCTCCTTATTTTCAGCTGCTAAATTGCATTCAAAGAAACTTGAAATACTTTCTTAATAAGAAAAGGAGGACTTGTGGCACCTTAGAGACTAACAGATTTATTTGAGCATAAGCTTTCATTGTTTCATGGTGTCTGTGTATAAAATGTCTTGTGCGATTTCCACAGCATGCATCCGATGAAGTGAACTGTAGCTCACGAAAGCTCATGCTCAAATAAATTGGTTAGTCTCTAAGGTGCCACAAGTCCTCCTTTTCTTTTTGCGAATACAGACTAACACGGCTGTTACTCTGAAAACAGCTCATTTAATGTTACTTTTCCACACAGGCAGTTGTAGTTGCCACGAGGCTTTTATGTGATTGCACGTGAACGGGATGGGTGCTTTGTTTAATTGTGAACAGGAGAAGTGTCAATGAGACAACCTCTGTACTAAAATGTGAGCCGTGCTCTGGCAAAGTTTGGGAACCCCTGCAGTACAGTGTTAAATGCAGTACAGAGAGAAAGAACAGTCTTTTCGCCATCATGGGGCATTTACTGTAAAGTGGAAAGAGATGGCCCTGTAAGGCAGAGCTGGCAGAGAGGATGTGAGAGTGAAACCGTGCACTGCTGTTTACTTATATAATCATTTTAAATTTCCACTCTCCCTCCACGCTGACAAGAGAGCCATGTGAGGATGGAAATACCATTTTGTGAAGGATTTTGAGATTTAAGTTTCACAATGGAACCCAAAAGATTTCAAAATTCTCTATGAATGCAAAAAAACCTCCATTTCTAGTCAACAGAAACATTTCATTCCATTGTCAACTTAAAATTTTGTATTAAAAATACAAAATAAAAAATTCCAAATGCAAAGTCTTTTCAAAAAGAAGATTTGAAACATTTTGTTCTTAAAATGTCACAATGGGCCAGAGTTGGGATTTCCCCCCCAAAAAAATAATTTTGGCAAAACAGACATGATTTCACAAAGCTATTCAATTTCAACAGGAACGGCATTTACCAATGGAAAATGATTCCCTTGAAGTTTTTCCAACCAGCGCTAGCTGACAGTGATACCTGTTTATAATGGGCTTGGAGGCAAAACGTTGGGACGGTGCATATACAAAACAGGAACCCAAGCCGCATCTTGGTTTGCAGTGGTGGGGACTGGAATAGATCGTGCTGGTTTGGAATAGATTGGATCAGACTAGGCAAGAGTGGAATGGAATGAACTAAATAGAACAGACTGGAATGGACTGGATTGAATCAGTAATTATTTGTATTGTGCTTTGTGTTACGTGCTTTGCAGACAAAAGTGCACAGGGCGTCCCTGCTCTGAAGAGTGTGCAGAGAAAGTGGATTGAAAATTGGGTTAGCCGAGAATGAATTGGGATTGATTGAAAATGGAGCAGAATGAAAGGCTGGATTGGATTTGGCTAGAAAGAACACATAGGAATAGGCTGAAATGGGTCGGGTTTGAATAGAATGAGCTGGACAGCTAAACAGAGACAAGAGGCTACAAAACTCAGGTGTCCTATGATCCATTTGAGTCCTGCTGACTTGCCAGCAATTGGCTGTGGCCCCTGAACTCTTTGCATTCTCTTCACCTTAAAACCCCAAGGTTAACTTTCTCCAGGGCGCTTTAAAACACTGGATGAGTGGGGGAACAGCAATAGGAAATGCTGCTGGAAATGCAGTGAAGCAGAGAGATTCTAGGGGCATTTGAGAGGCAACAGGGTTGGAAGCCAATGTAGAAAGGATGGGGTCATAGTAGGTTTCTGGGAAGGAGATGGGTGAATAAGGCTCACTCTCCTTCCAGCTTCTCCACAACAGAGAGTAACATGTTCGGTTGGTCTTTTTCTCCCTAACTGAGTAAATCTTGTGCTTTTGGTATTAGCTCTGCTCTCGCTGAGAAGTGTTTTCCTTTTCTGTGCACAGTCTCAGGGCTTCGGCAACATGAATGATCCCAAGGATGACAAACAGGAGATGCCACAAGACCTAAAATATGTCACCTTGGTCTTTAAATCCAGACCCAGTCCCACGGAATCTGTCTATGCCAACATCACGCCAAGTCAGGCTCTGGAGACACCCCACACCAGGTTCCCCACTGAGCCTGTGGGATATGCCAGCATTTCACTCAAGCCATTAGCATCAGGCGCCAAATCGTGATCTCAGGAACCCTGACTAGCCCAGCCGTGGAACAGAAGAGATTGAGCTGAAACACTGCTGGGGGTGAAGCATGTGTGCATGCTAGAGAAGAAGTCTTTGCTATGTTTATATTTAACATGTATATTTAAAGACCTGCCTCAGATCAGAGGCTTGCAGAGAAATTTATCACAGGCAATTGGGCAAAATGCACCTGCTTTTGGAGAAGATCAAGAGAACGAAGGAGAATCCTCAGGGCTCAGGCTGGAGGAATATGGCTGGGCAAGACACTTTTTGCATTGTCATCTCAAACCCACTCAAACATTGTATGTGTAAGATTCTGACTCAGGTGTTACAGGGTTCTGCTTCCCCTTGGGAAAGTGAGAGAGAATGAATGGGGGGGGGGGGAATAAATATACTGATTATGTGTGAACTGCATCATGTTTTGCTGCATGTACCTCAATACGTAGCTTGAGAGTGTTTGCACGGGGGCAACGAGTTGCACGGCAGACAGGTAAGTATTAATCACCATCATCACCGTTTCTAATCTAGAATGACTATACTGTACGAACCAAGGCCCCAGAACAGACTTGCAGCTGCAAAAATGATATTTTGCATGCATAGACACACGTTAGTGCAGAATAGGTCATGCAAACACCTAAGCAGCTCAAGTGCAGCGACCTGCGTGCGTGTGAGGGAGACAGGGACAACAGGATTTTGGAATAAATTAAATGTTGTTATCTTGATGAGGCCTCAGATCAGGAGCTTCTATTTAGAATGAAAAAATAGAGTGTACGGGCATGTGGGGTCTCAGAGCTGCACGTGTGCTGGGTGCATGTGTCTCTTCCTTTATGGGAGGGGGCACAGGGCTGCCAGGGCTAATGACAGGGGAGAGTCTCGAAAGCTGGATCCTGTGGCCTCCCAGCTCTAGTACTGAACATGTGCTCAAGTGTTTGTCCACAGGTTCAGGACATACATGCAGTCTCGATGGCCAGCGCACTGAAAACAGTCACCTGCCGCATTCAAAGCATTTATCGACACTGCTTCCACACGGCTGCGTTGGCACAGGCCTCTGACTCACCATCCCACCCCTGAATGCCCTGAAGGAGTGGCCAGTCATTCTCCGGCTGGGAAAGCCACTGGGTTACTCAGCACCTCTGGCTGTATTGCTGACCTACCCAGGCTGGCTACTCACACCAAGGCAATGGGGAATAGGGAAACCAAGAAAGGAGTCAGATTTCAGAGTGGCAGCCGTGTTAGTCTGTATCAGAGGAAAGAACGAGGAGGACTTGTGGCACCTTAGAGACTAACAAATTTATTTGAGCATAAGCTTTCATGGGCTAAAGCCCACTTCATCAGATGCATGCAGTGGAAAATACACTAGGAAGATATATATATACACACACACACAGAACATGAAAAAATGGGGGTTGCCATACCAACTCCTAACGAGACCAATCGATTACGGTGGGCTATTATCAGCAGGAGAAAAAAACCTTTTGTAGTGATAATCAGGATAGCCCATCTCCAACCATTGACAAGAAGGTGTGAGTAACAATAGGGGGAAAATTAGCATGGGGAAATAGTTTTTAGTTAGTGTAATGACTCATCCACTCCCAGTCTTTGAGTGTTTGAGTGAAGAAAAGAGACGGGACCACACATTTTCACCCAGGAGAAGGAAGGGCAGGGAAGAATAGGGGAGCTTTCCAAACAGAAGGGTCTCCCCATTGCTCTAGCTGAGAGGACAGGCAGCTGACCAGGTATGAGGAAGTGCTAGACGAAGCAGCTAAATTGCAAGGAACATGACGGAGAAAATAGAGGAAGTAGAAGGATGAGCACATAGGGCAGATTTCAACACAGGCCCAAAATCAGAGAGGAAGTGACAACAATCACTAAGGCTAAATAGTTAAGGACTCGGATGCACTGGGCGACTCAGAGGGTCATGCTGAGACTCTGGAATTTTAATTTATAAATCAGTGGTGCGAATCTGGACTGGGTGGGTAATGTCCAAGAGCAGATGGCTGGTCAGTGAGGGATGTGGAGAGAGTTTGCTGGGTCTTAGCCCAGTTCCCAGTGGACAGAAGTGTCCGCTTCCCAAAAAGAGCTGGCACCATATCTGACTGTCCAAGCACCGCAGACAGGTGGCAGATTGAACGGGCCTGAACTACCCCTCACTCCAAAAGTAGGTCCCTGCTCTCTTGGGGTTGCCATGGGGAAGCCTACACTACCAATCTTCTGAGGATACATAACTGACTTTTGTTTTCTGGCGAACAATCAGGCATCTTTTGCCAGCAATGAGAAAGAAAGCAGAGCCTGAGACCCAGGGCCTGATTCTCCACCACTATATGCCCCTTGTTCAGCCATTTACACTGGTACAATGTGGGTGGAAAATGCTACTCAATCAAATGGCAACACAAGGTGTGATCCCTTTGCATGCACAAGGAAGGGTCAGAAATATAACTGAGACAGGAAGCTCTGCAGCGCCTAGGGATGGGCAGGATCTTCAATGATCAGGAATGAAGGGAGTAAATTGATAGCGGGAACTTGCTGTAAACAGAGGGAGTCAAATATTTTTTATGGTGGAAAATAGCCTTTATTGGTCAACAAGAGGCATGTTTGTGAAAAAGTGCCCAGTTCTGTTGACGGTGTTCATGTTTTCATTGAAAAATTGGGGAAGTGGCGGGGGAGGGGGAACAATCAAAGAAAACGTTCAACAATTTTGGTCGTTGTTTTAGCAGGGAATTTTATAAATTTCCTGACCCACTATAGCTGTAAATCACATTGTGCTCAGGAGGAGCAACACGCTGGGGGGAATTACAAAAGAAAGTACAAAAATATTTGCTAAAAAAACCCTAAACTAGACAATAATGGAAGATTTTGAACTAGAACGGACTATGGGGTCTACTTGCCGGGCAGTAGATGTTTCTGAGCAACATGAAGCTGAACTCCTACCTGTTGCACTGAAAATGGAACTCTACATAGAAAGAATGAATCCTATATTGTAGTTGTGGTCATGGTGGAGGACTGTTTCTTTATATCTTATCTAGAAGAGAGAGGGAGAAAGAGAAAGGCTTGTGCATAGAGGATATATCTGCAGTCCTACCAACTCTGGGTGTGATGCTGTCAGCTCCTATAAGCTAAATAGCCTGGGGCTGAATCAGTACTTGGAGGAAAACCTCCAGCTAAAAGCAATGGAGGAGCTCAGATACCATGGTGATGGGCATCATGTGAATACTTAGCTCATTAGATTAGTTAACTCCATAGGTGGCTCTCTTCCAAGTCAGTACTGAACCAATGCCCCAGCACCGTGGTGATGGGCCCTGTACCTGCTGGAGGTGCTGTCTTTCAGATGAAACATAAAACTGAGCTCCTGGTCCTCTGACTTCATTAAAAATCCCACAGCACGTTTTGCAAGAGTACAGAGTAAAGATGTTAACCCTTGTGTCCTGGGCAAATTACATTGTGCTGGTCTGAAACACCCAGCAGTCTAAACTCATACAATATTCTTCACTTCCTGTCCTAAACGGTCATGTTGAGTTGCTGGACTGCCTTGTGTGATAAGCTTTTCTGTAGCTCCTTTCCAGTTGTGCCATTAAAGGACAAGCAAAGAGTCTGAATACAACCTTAGGGTTCTCCATGGAGATCCCCAAGGATGTATCCCAGCCCCACTATTCCACCTTTCAAGATGTCTGGGTGATCTTCCTGGCAGAGCCCACCCTGAGATAGTCAAGACACAATCTCCGTCCATACACGGGAAGTTCACATCATGCAAAAGCTTGTCTAGAAAGCCTATTGAGAATGAAAAGCACCATCCCTCGGTGTCAGAACGCCTCTGCATCGCATGGTTTCCTCATCATATGACAACTCTTCTCAGGCTGTCTAGACCGAAGGCTCGTTCACAGTGGGCATTGCTGCTGCCCCAGTTTTCAGCCAGTCAGAAAAGCATCCGTCCCGGGTACGTTGCTCAATCCCCAGGAGGGAAGAGAAGCCAAGTTCCTGTTCTCATTCCTTCCTGCAGAACAAGGAGAAAAAAGCCGCTCTTGGGCAAGAATCCTTTTTCTTTTTGTTCAGCCTCCCCCCTGCGCTGCTGGATAGTGGGAAGAAGAGACATGGAAAAGCTCATGCATCTGGTCTTCTTGGTCTCCTTATCAGGTAAGAAAGGGTCCAGCTCCTTTTGTGTCAGGTTGAGGAGTAGGCAAAGGTTTGGAGCAATGACTGGCGTTGTCCAACATCTAGCATGAGTCATAGCAGGGCCCATGAGGCAAACGCCACATAGGACACAAGGCTCAGCTGCTTGTTCTGGAGCCAGAGAAGATGATTCTACTGTGAACATTCTTAAACGGACCCACCCCCACAATTATCAGTGGGAGTGCCAATAAAAGTCAAAGCAGGTAGCTATCTTTTCAGGGCAAGATTAACGGCAGGAGGAGATGAGGGAGTTCAAAACTTGGCAGGAGGTGTTCTGCCCCCTGCAGGATCCAGCTCAAGATCCGCCACGGTACTGAAGAGATGTCGATTCTCTGGGCCTGGTTCTCCCCTGTCTTGGGCCCTGTGCAATAACTGCACCTGTGCAAAGGGACAGTCGCATGCACATATACGGATTTGGTGCCATGATCCACCCACTTCGCGTTCGCTGTGTGAACGACGACGTCAGGTGCAAAGCAATGGAGAACGAGCCCGCCTCCCTCCTGACCCATACGAGTCCCAGAACATGTCTGGCAAAGAAGCCACAAATAGTCTTGAAGCAGCAGACTGAGTCAAATGGAGCCACGGTAACATGTTTAGCGAGTAAACATGCGAACCACAGAGAATACACAAAGCAGGAGGAGGAGGAGGGAATCCATCCCATGACTGGGGAGCTATTATTTGTTTGTAGACAAGGAGCAGGTAGTTTGGAGTGGGGGGGTCAGAAGGGCTCCCCTAAACATAAGCCACTACACTACATGCTTTCAGCAGCTGCATTCATGGTTTCATTTCTTCCCAGGGTTTGTGTTCTTTATTCTTGATTTTTTCCAAAGGACGCCGGAGATCCTACCGCTCTGGTGCTTCCAGGGTGGTGGGCTGAGGTCTGTCAGGGAACCTGTAAGTCAGAACAGGAAACACCTTGGAAGAAATAACAAGAGCCTTTAACTGCACTCTCAGCAACTGAGATTGCAAAATCCAGCTTGTGTGACTATTTTACATGCAAACTGCAACAGCTACAGGTCCTAGTGGAGCAAATGAGGCTTAACGGAGCAGACACCCCTCATCGGCACTCAGAGGACCAACCCTTAAATGTGGGAACTCAGGGTCTTTCGCTCCAGAGATTCCTGGAGAGAGGAGTTTGGGGGCAGGGGGAGGGAGAGCGAGGCATGAGGATATCAGGCTAACCACTGGAGATCGTCTGATGCATCTAGGCAAAATGGAAAAAATATAGGGAAAACAATTCTATCTAGGTGCTTATCTGGCCTCCGTCACAACTGAGCATCTTACAACTCCTTCGGAAGGCAGGGAAGCATTAGCCCCATTTTACAGATAGGAAATTAAGGCACAGAAATGTTAAATGTCTTGCTAGTGGTCACAAGGGGATAGTTTGTAGCAAAGCTGAGAATAAAACCAGGGCCTATCTGAGTCCCAGTCCACTGCCTTAATGTCAAGACCATCCTTCCTCCAGTCCCATGCAAATCTTGTCAATTTCTTCCCTTCTTTTTCTACGGAGGCTGACAAACAAAAATTCCAGCTCTCCTCCGGGAGGAAACTGGACTGGACTTCTCTTCCTGGAACACCCTGGAATAACCAAGGACCACATTACTTTACGAAGGATACCGGAATCACGGTTCTTCCACCTCACTCTCCTATGATATCCACCTAGGGTGACCAGATGTCCCGATTTTATAGGGACAGTCCCAATTTTGGGGTCTTTTTCTTATATAGGCTCCTATTACCCCCCACCCCGTCCCGATTTTTCACATTTGCTGTCTGGTCACCCTATATCCACCCATTCAAAACCCCCCTGCCTGGGAGATGGACAGAGAGAAGCTGAGAGTCTATCCATTATGACTGTCATCTAGCTAGCAGCATATATGCGATGCTCACGATCTTTCTATGGGGACTTCAGGTGGGAAATAAGACAGAGGAGTAGATGAACATCTGTAAGGAACAGCTTTTCCTCTCCACCGAGGCAGTTAGAACTCTCATCCCGGTTCTCAAAATCCTCTTCTGTAGTCTTGGCACATGCAGTCTTACCATCTGTCTGTCCCACCCTGTGTGTGTCTCGTCTTATGCTTCGATTGTCAGCTCTTTGGGCAGGAACCATTTTTGTGTTGTGTTTGTACAGCCCCTAGCGCCATGGGGCCCTGATCCATCATGGGGGCTCATAGGTGCTATTGCAATATACGTAATAGTAGATGAACGCTTTCCAAGCACCGACCCTATTTCCATTACACATGGGCCACAGCTGCAAAATCTGGATGAGTGGCCAGACTTTCCAAAATGATAGGGTGTTTGCAACTAACATTCTGGCTTGGGCTCATCTGTATCATCCTCAGTAATAAAGAATAAGGGAGGAGGAACACAGATAATATACGCTCTGTCAGCAGCATTGTTTTGAAAGATAATGGCTCAGAGTTTTGCATGTGACATTACCAAACCTAAACTGGCGGTCTCTGACCAAGAATGAATTAGCCGGGGTGCTGCAGGTCAGAACTGAGGTGCACTGGGGTGGGGGTGGAACCCCAAGACTACAATAGCAGGGTGCTGCAGGTCAGGACTGAGGTGCATTGGCAAAGCGGGATATGCAACGCTTGCAGAACACCTATCCATCGTTATGCCTACTCTTTTTTAGCTTAACATTTACTCCGAATATTTACAAATAAGACAAGATGGTGCATCTTCCCAAACATTGTGGCATTCCCAATCATCTCAGTACAGGCAGCTCTGTGAAGCCCTTATAACTTCCATTCCCAATGTATTCCCGTCTTCAGTTCTACTTAGAATTCTTCTGCAGCAGTCGCTAGTGACTGAAAAGCCTTCACCTAAAACACAGACTCCTCAAAATAGCACACAGCTTCCTTCTAAATGTATAAATATCCCAAACAATGTGGTCCCTTTGCTTCTGCAGCTTGAAGAGAAACAGAAATTAGAAGGAACTAAGGAGAAACAGCAAAGTAGTCAAAGATCAGCTGCTCCTAGGGCAGTGCTAGAATTAGCAATATCCCAGGAAACAGAGCAAAAAGAGATTTCTCAAAACCATGGGTGTTAAAAGGTCAGTAACGGGACTAAGAATTAACCCTCCAGCCACACAACTGGAGACTGGCTTGTGCCTGTGGATCTGATTCCGTTATACCAAGACCCCTTAGTTTGCACCACTCTGGCAGCATGAAGGGGCCCTACAGTGGTTGTGAATTTCATTTGCATACCACCAGAGCCGGGCTAGGGGCCATTGGTGTAACTGCCAAGCAGACTTTGTAAATTTAATCCTCCTCAGTGTCCCAGGAAAGGCCCAGTTTCAATTTTGGGAAGTTTCTTGCTTCCCGGCCCAGCAATGTGATCAGCCCCCAGAGGATGGAAGGGCCTCACATCACTGAGGTCAGCCTGGAATCTCTGTGGTCACTTCTGGCCTTGAACTCTATCACTATGGAGTGAGCCACGTGACCAGGCAAGGTGAGGTGTTGATGAGCTCTGACTGGAGCCCAAGCCAGGCCATGTAATGTTCAACATCGTGCAAGGAAGAAAGTGCGGAAGGGGAAGGCTTTTGTGGCATTTCAGGAGACAAATCCTTCACTGGGGAGACAAGATCTCCTCCCCTTTCTCTCCCACAGGAAAACCCACTGGTGCATCAGTGGAGGGTCAATAGGTAAAGAATTAGAGAAGGCCTGAACCAAAATCCTAAATCTGAACATGCCCAAACGTTGGGGACTGAGGGAGGAAGGTGAGTAGAGGACAGTGGTAAATGATTGGATGACACCCTGTCATCTACAACAGTGGTTCTCAACCAGGGGTCCATGTACTTTTGGGGGTACGCAGAGGTCTTGCAGGGGATACATCAGATCACCTAGATATTTGTCTAGTTTTACAACAGGCACTAACAAAGTCAGTACAAACTAACATTTCATACAGACAATGACTTGTTTATCCTGCTCTATATACTATATACTGAAATGTAAGTACCACACTTATATTCCAATTGATGTATTTTATAATTATATGATAAAAATGAGAAAGTCAGCAATTTTTCAGTACTATTGTCCTGTGACACTTTTGTATTTTTATGTCTGATTTTGTAAGCAAGTAGTTTTTAACTGAGGTGAAACTTGGGTTAGACAAGACAAATCAGACTCTTGAAAGGGGTACAGTAGTCTGGAAAGGTTGAGAGCCACTAATCTACACTACGTTGCTACCTCCAACAGAGATGGGGAATTACAGGTCCAAATTGTCCTAGTGAGGACAAGGGAAGTGTGTGTGTGTGTGTCTGTGTGTGTGTGAGAGAGAGAAAAGACACTCAGAGAGAAGATGTTTGAGACCTAAGTCAGGTTTTCCTTTCTCTCCTCCAGAGCTGTGTGTGGCAGAGAACATCACAGTGGTGTACGGAATGGAAGGCGAGACCATCTCCATCAGGTGCACCTACAGCCCCAAGGAGAACAAGTGGAGAGAGAAGAGCTGGTGCAAACATGTCAATAAGACTGAGTGCCAGCACGTGGTCAGCGCCCACCGCTTCTGGCTCCAGTTCCTGAAGAAGTGGAAAGGCAACACTTCCATTGCCGACAACATCCACAAGGGGGTCCTCACAGTGACCATGGAGAGGCTCCAGAAACAGGACGCAGGGCTGTACCAGTGCAAGACGGACTTCTTAGGAGAAGCAAAGACCTTAAAGAAGGTGAAAGTGGAGGTGCTAGGAGGTAGGTCCCCAGGCTGTGGTTTCAATACAATAGGATTTCATGCACTTTCATTTTTTTGCATTACCATAGTATCTACAGACCCCAGCTGAGATCAGGGCCACACTGTGCTAGGTGCTGTACATACCCAGAAGGAAGACACGCTCCCTGCCCCCAGGGGCTTATAATCTAAGCAGACCAAGGAAGTGCTGCTATTCTCATTTTATAGATAGGGAACTGAGGCACAGAGAGATTAGGTGCCCTGCCCAAGGTCACCCAGGAAGAGTCTGTGGGCAGATCTAGGAACTCAGCCCAGATCTCCTCGTTCCCAGTCCAGTGCTTTTATCACAAGACCATCGTTCCTCCTCTGCTGTCCTTGTGCTAATGCAGGAGGGGTGAGCTGAGGGGCAGAGCACAGCCTATAAAGTGTGGCCTGCAGCCATCCTCCTCTGCAACAGTAGGGCAAGGACACAGATGGCTAACCACAATATTTCTTTGCTAGTGAAATCTAGCAAACAACTGCTATTCCCCCTAGCCGGGAAGGCACGAGCACAAAGGGAAGTGATTGCAAGCTCTTTGGAGGACAGGATTAGAATTCAAAACAACCTTGACCAATTGAAGCATTGGTCAGAAATCAACAAGGTGACATTCAAGAAAGACGAGTGCAAAGTACTTCACCTAGGGAGGAAAAATCAAATGCACAATGGGGAACAACTTACCAGGTGGTAGCACTGCTGAAAAGGATCGGGGGAGGTTTAGTGCATCACAAGTTGAATATGAGTCAACAGTGTGATGCAGTTGCAAAGAAGGCGAAGATCATCCTGGGTTTCAGAGTAACAGCCGTGTTAGTCTGTATTCGCAAAAAGAAAAGGAGGACTTGTGGCACCTTAGAGACTAACCAATTTATTTGAGCATGAGCTTTCGTGAGCTACAGCTCACTTCCTTTTTGCAGTTGATAGATTTCCACTCCATACGGCTAAATGCAGTGCCTTGCATAATGACAGGTTTCAGAGTAACAGCCGTGTTAGTCTGTATTCGCAAAAAGAAAAGGAGTACTTGTGGCACCTTAGAGACTAACCAATTTATGTGAGCATGAGCTTTCGTGAGCTACAGCTCACTTCATCAGATGCATTCAGTGAGCTGTAGCTCACAAAAGCTTATGCTCAAATAAATTTGTTAGTCTCTAAGGTGCCACAAGTCCTCCTTTTCTTTTTGCAAAGACTGAAGGGGGACCGGATAATAGTCTTCAAATATATTAAGTGCTATTATAAAGAGGACAGTGATCAATTGTTCTCCATGACCACTGAAGGTAGGACAAGAAATAATGGGCTTAATCTGCAACAGGGGAGACCTAGGTTAGATATTAGGAAAAACTTTCTAAAGATAAAGGTTGTTAAGCTCTGGAACAGGCTTCCAAGGGAGGTTTTTAAGAAAAGGCTGCATAAACACCTGTCATGGATGGTCTAGGTTTACTTGGTCCTGCCTCAGTGCAGGGGACTGGACTTGATGACTTCTCCAGGTCCCTTCCAGCCCTGCGTTCCTATGATTCTGTGAAACCAATATTATTGTCCTGTGTGTTTGATATGCACTCAGACTACATAGATTCATATGCCAAACGTATGCAACCTTGAGACGCCTGGCAAGTTGCTAATGTGGCTCTTAACACAGTGAAGTTTGGGCATCCTTGGATCCATGCAGTTAGCAATGCCAGGTTAGTCCATAGTGAGTAAGCCCCAAAGTTCCCTGTTACCAGGCATCAAGTTCTTTGGATACAGTCATAAATGTGGTGGTGACCTCATGGGTTTCCTGCATCTTTCTCCTTTCACTCGATGGCCCAGAGGAATAGTCCCTGCACAGGCAGGACAGACGGGTTTTACTCATGGACTTTGTAGGCTAACAAGCATTTGCTATTCAGATTACAAGTGTCTATAAGATCCATGTACCATGCTAGTTTTGAGAACACAGATGGAGTATCCAAGCCCGGGTACCAGAGATGCCACCATGGTTTCCTAAATATTAGCAGGATACTCTTGTCATGTAAATGTCTAATGGGCCTGCAAGCCTGGAGGTTCTGGCCCAGATTCTTCTCTTATTTACTCCTGCTTTCCAGCAATGGAGCCCACTGCAGTCATTACGCTAGGGCAGTGGTTCCCAAACTTTTTCCGCCGCTTGTTCAGGGAAAGCCCCTGGTGGGCCGGGCCGGTTTGTTTACCTGCCGCGTCCGCAGGTTCGGCCGATCGTGGCTCCCACTGGCCGCGCTTCGCTGCTCCAGGCCAATGGGAGCTGCGGGAAGCGGTGCCAAGTACGTCCCTCAGCCCGCGCTGCTTCCCGCAGCTCCCATTGGCCTGGAGCAGCGAACCGCAGCCACTGGGAGCCGCGATTGGCCGAACCTGCGGACGCGGCAGGTAAACAAACCGGCCCGGCCCGGCAGGGGCTTTCCCTGCACAAGTGGCAGAACCAAGTTTGGGAACCACTGCCCTAGAGTATGAGAGAGGTCCCAAACTTCACCTCTCAGCATCCGCGAGGAGCCAGAACAAAGCTGATGACCTCTGGTTATGAATAAACATTGCACGGGAAGCTAAACTGCTCTGTTTCCATCAGCAGGTGTAATGGAGACCCTGGCACCAGAGGAGCCCAGAGCTGTGCACAGCATCTCCAGGTAAACCGGCAGGCTCATTCTCGTGCTGCAGTCTCTGTAAGGAACACATCCCTGGGTTTAGTTCACCCAGCAACTGCACCAGCTTTAAAGCAGCGATGGACCTAGGGTATATCCCTTGCTGGGTGTGTGTCCTCTGCAGTGGCTGGGGGAAGCCAGACGCATTGCCCAGTAAGACAGGATTACCCTGGATGGGCAGTCAGAGATTTGCAAAGAATGCAGCAGGCAGGGGGAGAGAGACTGAACCAAAGAGACATAGGAAAGAACATGGCTGGCTACAGAAGAGGAGTGGGCTGGTCTGGTGGCACAGCTGTTTGAGATGTAAGCGCCTCATCGTTTTGCTCCTTGTTTGTACAGCCCCTAGCACATTCGGGTCCTGGTCCATGACTGGGGCTGCTAGGTGCTACCGTGCTACACACAATAATAATGTGATAGGAGAGCCTATCAGAAGTGGGGGAAGGTTGGCAGCAGCATCCTAGAGAAAGTGGACAAATGATGCATGAAGGATGGGCTCTGCCCACTGACTGCCTGAAACCACCAGGGCAGAAGGGTCACTCTACTCCACCTCAGTACCAGCTTTAAATAAAAAAAATTGGGGCTGGTGTAGCGAATGCACACATGGAAATTAACTTAACCAGTCATTGCACCAACTATACAGAGGAAAAATATGATACAGATCCCTGTGGGGTAATTCTATCCCCCAGGGGAGCTTTCAAGTGTACCCATTGCTCTCAAGAGCCGCCTCCCACCTGGGAAATATCAGATTGGTCTGACACAAATTGCCAGGCATCATTACAGAGCCCACACTTCCTATGGAATCTGAGAGAGGCTGGTACAAATAGAACAGAAAGAATGAATTCCAACAGCTGACTGTCTAGTTGTCTTAGATATATTTCACTGCAGGGTCTTGGGCTCTGACACCCATAAGGGGATTAGCATTTGACACCCCTCTGTGGCCGGGTTTGAAGATCTTTTTCCCTCCTCTCGAGCAGAGGTTCGCAACTTGGGGAAGGATGGAAAGGGGAACATAAACAAATGCCGGGGAGAAATGAGCACTCCGCCTTTTGCACCTAGCTAAACGGGGGAGGAGTAGCAGTTCAATTGGAGAGGGCTCCCCGCTAGATCCTGGCTAGATGAGAGGAGGGTAATAAGCCAGTATGGGAAAGGGTGGCACGTATGGAAAAGGTCAAGAACCATTGCTCCGGAGGAGGAATTTGATTCGTTTCCATCAGCTGCCCTTGCCTTCCTGGTCACCGTTCTGCCTTTCAGGCTGTGATATCCCTGGGACTCTTGGTTTCTGTCTTGACCAGCCCTGGAAACCCTGTGGGCACTTGGTTAGGCACCCAACTCCCATGAGAGTGAAGTGCCTAACTCCAGCTGTGCCTTGGCTTATCTCCCCCACCATTCAAAGTGGTGAACAACTTCATGTGTCCACTCAGGCTCTGAGGGCCTGCTCTTGCTCCCAGTGGGGTCAATGGCAAACCTCCCATTCACTTCCGAGAGGCAGGCTGAGGGCTACAATTCTGCCAGGTGCAAAATACCCTGTGTGCAGCAAGGTGAAGCTGCTCAGCACCTTGCAGGGTTGGGCCCTATAAGATAAAATTCTACCACTAGGGGAATTGAACAGAGAGCAGATGAGAAAATGTGGCCCCTACGTCAATTCAGAAGTCAAATGCTTCACCTCCATTGATCACTCCCCACTTTTTAAAGGCTACTACGACCACGGAGTATTTGGGGGCTGTTAAACTTCTGTGATTTTATTTTTTATTAAATACAGTACTATTTATTATGATTTCACACCCGATGAAAGGTTCAGCTCTTTACTAATGGGATTGTATTGCAATCCCGCTTTTGGATGAGAGGCAAAACCAAGGTCCTGAACATCTGTGTCCAGCACAAGACTAAGGGATATGCTGTGGCATCCTGACCCAGTTCCAGTTTGGGGTTCATGCTGCCTTCCTGCATTTTCCATAGGACATGAAATTCTTCATCTCTTCCTGATCCAAAATTATTCTTTGGAGTTGTTGCGTGTTTGATAAACTGCTGCTGCATTCCTGCCCAGAGCTGGCTGCACTTCAGTGGTTCCTGTATATCATTGTTTATCCATTAACGAGATTCTTCAGATTAAAGCTATTGTTTGGGACAACTGTACTCTTTGCAGCCTCCTATGCGTGGACAGGAAGAATGTCTGATAGAGACAGTGATTGTCTTTGGCTTTCTATGTTACCAAAATACAAGATCCACATTAAAAGGTGGGAAACTTCATTTCCTAGTTAAAGCTAAACCGTTGTATGTCTGGTTTTCCATAACAGCCTTCCTGAGGCCCATTTCAATGCATTCATCTGCACCATTATGGTACTCCTGGTCGCTAAATTCCTGACAGCCATACTGATCTTTATCATCGCCAGCCATCAGAGGAGCAGCACCACGGGGGAGGGGAGCCACAATCTGAACCAACACCAGCTCCTTCCACTCACAGGTGATCTCATGAGCGTTCACATTACAGAATTAACCCCAACTGGGAGACACTCCCCCGTGCTGGGCTACAGACCTAGGGAAACAAGAGGGAAAAAAAGCCCTGGGGAACTGGAATAAGGTTCCAGGGCAAACTTTGCTGCTTGCAAAGGGAGAGGATAAATGCTGAAGTGAAATGGACATGCAATGAGCCTGCCATCCATATGGGAGGTTGTCAGCAACTGTCTCCATTGCTCATCTCCCACCCCATTTCTAATCAGTGTTCCTCTTCCATTTCCAGTACAAGAGAACTGAAAGGATGACGCAGGTAATGCTTGGACAGAATGGGAGGAGGAAGAAGAGGATGGGTGGAAAAATAAAGAACTCCAAGAGTCTGTCCATCCAAACTCCCCCAGGACAAACACACATACATGTAGTGATGCTGCACAGACGTGGACAGGATGAGAAAGCTCTGCTCGGTTTTCCCCGTGCCTCCATGAGGGATAACCTTTGCTTGCTGTGCCAGGCTTTGCCTGCAAGGCTAATGGAAAATGCTTCGCTGCAAAAGAAACCAAAGATGCAGCATTTGACAGTGCATTCGCCTAGCACACGAGTCGGACTTTCATGGCGTCTCTTAGTAGCCATGGCGTGTCTCGGGTGCAATCTACAGAGGGTGCAATGGGCTATGTGAATTACTAACCCAGGTGATGCTAAATAAAGGGCATTGTCATGTCTCAGCTCTCCATGTGTCTTGTCCTGATTCACTGAAACTCAGTGTTGTAATGAAAAACTAGCAGTTTTACTATGTGTGTCCAGCCTGGCTGGATGTCTCCAGAAAACCAATGGAATGCTCCTCACGTGTCCAGGGAGATATCTTACCCAGGGGTGGACCAAAATAGGGCAGTAGTGCAAGGATCAGGTAATCTGGGGCCATCTCACTCCCAGTACATGAAACAAGTCCAGGAATCCATTGCAGGGCTGAGTTAGGGTTTAACAACACAGAGTGGGAGCAGAGGGATGGGCTAAAACTGTGCTTTATCAGTTATATTCTGCTGCTAGGAACTTGTGACAGCCGAATCCTATGGATACCTCTCTGTGTTTCCCCACAAAGAACAGCGGTGGTCAGTGCTCTAAGGTTCACACTGGGTCTGTAGGAACATAAAACGAATACTGCTACCAGGTCTCAGTGGCCCCACTCTGAGAGTTAAAGGAGAATTTTCTCTCTCACCCTATGTGATTTGTAGTTTGTGCAAAGATACCCGTGCTCACTTTAATCTAGTTAACATGCTAATAATAACAGAGAACATATGGCAACATGGGCTACAGGGTGGGCTTTAGACACCTGCCCAGGGAGCCTGGGTATATACTTGCATTGTTAGCCTGCAGTGAGGTCTATGCCAACATGTCTTCAGGGCTGTTTTTAGCCTTGTTAACTTGATTAAAGATAATACATGTGTGTCTATCTACACCTACGACTGCAGCTTAGACATACCCAGAGACTGAGACCTTTCCCATGGCAATAGAAAGCCTGGTGCTCTGGTTGCCACCCGCGGCAAAGGGGCTTGCTGCTCTCTGCCATATCAGTGTGCAGCATTATCCAAGATGCTTAGCTGCACAGTCTCCTCCCCAGAGGGCTAGAGCTGAGAGCCACCAAACTCACGTCACCTCAGAGAGCAGCGCACACATAGTGCCAAGGGACAGAAACAGTGTCGTCTCTGTTCAGGGGGATTAAGGCCTGTTATAAGGATTCTCCCAAACAATGAACCAGCATGGGGCAGCCCCCCTTGGTGATATTCCCTGTGTCAGAGGATTGGGGCCTATCTTAGAGGGTCTTTCTTCTCCCAGACCAGGCTTTCCTCTCACAGAATTAGCTCACTCCCTGAGGTAATTCTGTCTGAGCTCTCTCAAGGAATCTAGGGAAGCAATTTCCAGCAGTTTCATTTTAAGCCTTCTTAACAAAACAAACCAAAAAACCCTCACAAACACTTCTCTTATAGTCTGTGCCAGCCAAGTAGTCCCTTCCCCAAGCCTGTCCCTCATGCCAGTAACTCCGGTAACCCACATTTCCTGGCTCTGACCTCCGAGTCTCAGCAATAAAGGGCTCCACGCAGTCTCCCTTCTGCCCGTTTGGTTTCTGGCGCAATTACTCTTCGCAGTAGCTCCAGCAGCAGGCGTGCACCCCCTGACCCCTCAGCTTCCTGGAGGGTGTTATAGTCCTCTCTGCCATTTCCTGCTGCCTTTTTTTTTTTTTTTTTTTTTTTTTTTTAATAAGGGTCAGCTAATTACGTTCCAGGTCTTTCTCAGGTGCAATGAGCAGGGCTAATCGGCCAGCCAGCCCCAGGCCTCTGACCCCAGAGGAATGGTATCCCTTACACCTTTCACACCTTGCTTAATGCAAACACAGACGGAGGTTTGTTTGAAGACACAATTCACTGGGCTCCTTGCACATCATTCCCAACAGTCTCCCAGGTTCAGGTGCCAACCACGTTCTCCAGGGAGCTTTTGTCCAACACAGAGCCTTTGTGGGTCATTTTCCACATGCCTCAGGTTCATTCGGACTCTCACCTCTTTCCCACTGGGTGAAGATAAGAGGTGCAACACAGGACTCTCTCTTAAAGGTGCAATAGGCAACCGTAGGCAGTGCAATCAGTACAGGGTTCACAAGGAAGCCAACCAGACTACCCTCCACCAGCAGAGCCCACAGGAAAACTTCTGTTTCATGAAATATTCTGAAGTGAGATCATGGCACTGCAAGAGGGTAGCGGGAAATCCCTGGTCTCCCTACACGCCAGCTGTCCCAGGCTGATGGAGAAGTTCCTTCTTCGCTGCGAAGTTTAGAGCGGCCTCCAGACCATTTGAAACACCTTCATCACCTTGATGCCCCCCCCCCCCGACCCTACCTAGCAGAGATGGGGTGCAGGAGAGGATCTGGCCCACACTGTGTAATACAGAAACTAAGAGCCAACAAATCAACACACACTGATGCTAAAAATGTTATTTGAAGCTCCAACATGCACCATCCTCTTGCCCAGCTCCCTGTGTTCAAATGTCAATAGCTAAGCTGTTGCGCTTTTTAAAATGAGAAGCAGCTGGCAGTTCAAAGACACAGAAGCACAGGCACCCGCCCCAAAGACTAAACTGAGGGACGTTGCTCCAGTTAAAGATTTTTCCCAACAATTCCAAACCGACACTGTCACTCCAGAGCGACACGTGACAGACAGTGACAAAGGGAGTTCACTTCCTACCCGTGAGGGGAAATTCATCTTCACAGCACTGAAGACGCCTAGAGGCTGCATTCCACGTCTTCAAGACCTAAGCCGCTTCCCACGACAGGATGGGTCGCTTCCCAGCCCGGCTGCTACTGCTGGCACTAACAGGTAAGGCACCAAGAGATCGTCCCTCCCCTCCCGTAGACAGGGAACATTGCGTTGGCTCTTGCATTCGTAGCACACTGCGCGTGTTTGCTCTCGCACTTATCACGTTGGCTGACTGCGAGCAGGCACGGAAATTGGGCTCCCAGCTATTTGTGATGGCAGGAAATGCTCAGCCTGCTGGGTCTCCATATTTTTTCCCCCCGCAGTAAATTACATATTTTATAGAGAAAAGAAAAGCCATCAAGTGGATTTCAGGGAGGATTTGAACACCCCAAATTGTGAAAACAGGCTCCTCTCCTGCTAGAAGGGATTCCTTATCCAAACCCACCTAGGAACTGGGTACTGTCAATCTGGAGAAAGAAACAGAGAACGTGCTGTAGCGAACACTCCAACACTGAAAAGGCGGTGGACTAGATTATCAGACCAGTGCCAATTTATCAGACTGTATGAGACAGAGCCAGCCTTGCTCCTGATTAGTTGTTCACACTCTAACCTACTTTGAAGACGGGGTGACGTAAGCTCCAGAGTGGAGCAGAGCATGGACCATTAAATGGGAAGGAGACCGCGGATATGCACTGGCACTCAGCACAGAGGCTCATTTAGGCACGGGTAAGGAGTTTAGAATAACCGTCACAGCAGCCTGAAGTAGTCGCAGTGATGGGCAGGTCATTGGTTAAGAGCCACTGTCCCCACAGGTCATTCTCACCCCTAACACCAATTTGTTCTTTCCTTGGAAGGGCCTTGCATTGCAGGAAAGGACCTGGAACTGGTGAGAAGAGTGCAGGGAGGCACGCTCACTACAGTGTGTCACTACGATGAGCACAAGTATTCACGAAGGGAGAAATTTTGGTGCAAGGAGCTGTCAGATTTGAAATGCCGCACCCTCGTCCTGAGCTCCCCCACAGTGGGAAGGAATTCTCTAAACCTTCCAATTGCAAGGGTCAGCCTAAAGGACTCGGAAACTGGCTGGATTTCTGTGTCCATGACGGAGCTCAAGGTAGAGGATTCAGGAATATACTGGTGCGGGCTTTCCGATGGTCTGAAGATTATCCCATTGAAGAAGATAAAAGTGGCTGTATCTTATGAAGGTGAGCTATAGATCAGTGAAGAGCAGGTTGGGACACAAATCAACCCAAGGCTGGATATTCCAAATTAAACTCCATTCCCAGTCCTGTTTCTAAATAAAACACATTCTGTGCAGACAGACACACCAGTGATACTACAGAGTGATGGTTAATGTATTTTAACCCCAAGTGTTTATCTACTTATAGAAACAAAATAGGTTTAAGATGCATGTATATATTTAAATATGTGTGTGTGTGTGTGTGTGTGTGTGTGTGTGTGTGTGTGTGTGTGTGTACACACACAAACATGCATTTATACATCACATGCTAGCATATACATTGGTAGAAACCACAGCTGGTTGGGAAATTTTTTTGCCACCTGAAAACTTTCGATAAAAACAAAAAAAAGTTGTCTCATTGTTTCTCAAAACTCCACAAACAAGGAGTTTTGGCCCTCTTAAAAACAAATTATTTGGGGTTAAAACTGAATATTTTCAGTTACGGGTTGTTGGATAAAAAAATCAATATTTTTCCAGGAACATGAAGATTTTTTGCACATATTCTCTGTTTCACACACAGCCATTTTCCATTAAAAACAAATACCCCTTTTAGACAGAAAATCTTTGGCCAACTCTAATAGAAATTCCATGACATGGAGAAACTTCACTCCCAATTTGAAGTCCTGGTTACCAGTTTGAATGACCAATAAGAAGGATGGTCAAACCAGCTGCCAGACATCCCAGACTTTGGGGCATCTTCATTTATACCACCCCTGTCCCCATGATACCTCAGCCCTGTCCTGGGTGGTCCCCCATTCCAGGAATGAGAGAGGCATCCCCTCTTCATGGATCATTCAGTCCTTGGCTCCTCAAATGCTAAGACCGCCAGCAGCAGAGGGGCCAGTTGTGAAGGTGCATTTTCAGAGTGGCAGCAGCATCAGGCTGGGTTCAAGGCTGCCCCATGGTGATTGATTGCAGCTTGGATACTGCGCAGTTTTCCCGTGGTAATTGTGCACAGCCAATCCTAGGAAATATATTTCCCTTGGGCTGGGAGAGATTATTTCCATGTATTTTGCAAGCTCCTGTTGGGCTGGGGTTTGGTCTGATCCTTTGTCTTCAGATTTAAATGCAGGGGCATTTAGACACCTGCAGGACATGTCTCTTTCCTTCCTTCTCTCACAATAACCAGTCACTGGTTTCTCTCTCCAGCTCCCATGAGGCTATCTGCCAAAAAAGGAGACTCAATCTCCCTAAATTGTTCCTATTCTATGAAGGACAACAGCAGAGGACCTAATAATTTTACCTGGTGCAAAATGGTAACTGCAACCAGATGTCAACCTGTTGTCAGCGTTGAGATCGATCAGATTGTTAATACACAAGGAAGGACCAGGATAAAGATTGACCAGTGGAACCGAGAGATTATAGTAACACTGGTGGCGCTCCAGCTACGTGACTCGGGGGAGTATCATTGTGAGACCCATCTCCAGGGAAGTACCGTGCTACTGAAGATGATCACCCTGAATGTTTTGGGTGAGTTTCTCAAAGAAAACGGTCCTTCCCTTAAAAGTCAGCAAATACTCACACCCTGGTGGATGTGGTTACAGGGCAGAGCTCAGATGGGCTCCTCAGAGCAGGGAAATTGCAGGAGACAAGTGAAAAATTCCTGAATGCACCTGTACAGGCTTTTGATACCTACTAGTATTATCTACCAATTATCATGTGTATTGCCACGTGTTGTGAGTCTTGGGTAAAAGCCCATAAGAGCTATAAAGAGGCTGGGCCTTCACCCCCAAAATTCTGACTTTTTTGAGGTTTAAGACCGAGCTTGTGCCATTTGCATTTTTGCTTGAATTAACTTTCAGTGTGCATTAAATGGGTGTCGAGCCGAACTGGGGTGGGTGGAATAGGAACTGAGCTGAATCCTGACCAGATCTCAGACTGAACGCAGCCCTTGGTCAAGGTTCATGAACACTGCCCCTTTCTTTGATATTCTTCCTTTTCTGCCCTTCTCACTTTCAGCCAGTGCAGGAAGCAGAAATACAGAACAGGCCATAGGAAAAGCCATTCTTGTGGAGGGTCCGACTTGGGTGGAAATGGACTCCTCACAAGAAGGTGCCCTTCCCCATAGCCTAATAACAGCAAAGAAGTTTAGCTAAGCATCTGAGCGTTTGGATCCTTATATGAATGGGACCTCTGGTCCTTCTGAGGTTTAACCAGCAGTACTCAAAATTTGCTCTATTGTCACACCCAGGCTTTTATCAGTCATACAATAAGATTCTGCAAGCACCAAGGCCCAGTTCTTCAAAATAATGTAGGTGCCTAACTCCCATTGAAATCAAGGGGAGTTAGACACCTAAATACCATGGAGGATCTGAGCCTGATTGCTCAGAAATGAGGGACTTTAGCATCTCCTACGAAGCACTTAACACCTTGCACGATCAGGTGCACAGAAATTAGAGATTACATAGTACATCTCTTCTGGCCAATGCACGATGGTTCCTGTCAGTATATTTCTCTGGGCTTTCTCCAATCTCATTTTAATGATCTCATTTGAGGAGCTTCCACCACTTCTCTTGCAAGATTATTCCAAAGACCAAGAGACCTCACTCATAGGAATAATATTTTACTGGTAAAGGGCAAAAGGATAGGGTGGATTTCCACAGGAAACCCATGTTCCATGCTCACTGCTAACAAACAAGTTAACTCTGTTCTTCTTATTCCTCATGACGAGGACGTGGCTACAGGGGAAAGGTTCACTTGTACTATCTTCATCATGGGGTGTGTTTATTTCCAGAATCTTATGACAGGACAGCTTTTGTGACTACATCCCGTCCTGTTGACAGCATAGGAGCCACCCTCCCAACTGCAGCCAGGAATGATCAGCAGAGGTAAAGACAGAAAGAAGAAAATTCAGGCTCAGCTAAATGCAAGATTCACAGTAAAAGGTGGAAATCTCCTTTCCCAGTCAGCCCTAACTCTCGTGCGTGTGGTTTCCCATAGCTGGTACTCTGCGGTCAGTCTCAGTGTCCTCTATATCATGGCTGGATGGCTGGGCGCTAAATTCCTGATTGCACTCCTGATCTTTATCGTCGCCAGCAGAAGGAGAAGCAAAGCCACGGAGCAGGAGATCCACGGCCGGAACAAACACCACCTCCTCCCACTCACAGGTAATCTCACTGAGTGTATACGGGGCGGGATGAATCCCAGCTGGGAGAGCGTTCCCAAGTGCTGGGCCCCAGACATAAGCAAGATAGAGGAGTCTGGGGAGGATGAGCAGTGCGAACCGGGAGTAAGGCTGAAGGATATATCTTAGCTGCTTGTCAAGGAAGACGATAAAACATTTGAGAAGCTAAATGTAGCAATAACCCCTCATGGGTCACCAGTTGTGTTTGACCTGACAGCAGAGACCTTGATTACTTGCACTAAAGGGGTAACTCCACTAGCTGGTGGCAGTAGTAGTCTGTTACCCTCTGTGTGGACCAGCCACTAGAGGGTGACGCAACACACACTTTGACTCATGCCTCTCACGTAACAGGCAAAAAGCAAGCCATCAAAGGCATTAATGATATTAACAAAGGCAATAGTGTAAGAATAATTTTAAAACATACAGGTGACTTTAGTGGATTGTGGAATCTCTCTTTCAGGCCTTTAATAAAAGTCTTGTCTGGTGGAGAACGTTTGGAGATTTTGAATCCAGTGGATCCGAGTGAGCTACAGGTGCCACTCAAACCTCTAACCCTGCCACAATGGCAAAAGGACCCTTTAAGGGAACTGAGACAAAGGGAACTGAGAATTCCAGCAATGCTTAGACTATCCCAGATTTCCTTCCTTTCTTCAGGATAAACAGTATTTACTAGGATCTGAGATTGATCTTTCAGGTTTCTCATGTAAACTGAAGGAGTACTTGTGGCACCTTAGAGACTAACCAGTTTATTTGAGCATGAGCTTTCGTGAGCTACAGCTCACTTCATCGGATGCATAGCATATCGTGGAAATTGCAGAAGACATTATATACACACAGAGACCATGAAACAAAACTTCCTCCCACCTCACTCCCCCGCTGGCAACAGCTTATCTAAAGTGATCCTCAAGTAGAGCCATTTCCAGCACAAATCCAGGTTTTCTCACCCTTTCCCCCCCCCCCCCCCCCACACACACATACAAATTCACTCTCCTGCTGGCAACAGCCCATCCCCCTTTGAAACCCCTCTTTATAATGCGCATGATAATCAAGGTGGGTCACCTCCAGCACTAATCCAGGTTTTCTCACCCCCCCCACACCCCCCCCTTTTCCAAAAACCACACACACAAACTCATTCTCCTGCTGGCAACAGCTCATCTTACAATGTGCACAGCAATAATCCAAGTTTAACCAGAGCGTCTTGGGGGGGGGGTTTGCAGGAAAAAAAACAAGGGGAGACAGGCTACCTTGCATAATGACTTAGCCACTCCCAGTCTCTATTCAAGCCCAAATTAATAGTATCCAATTTGCAAATGAATTCCAATTCAGCAGTTTCTCGCTGGAGTCTGGATTTGAAGTTTTTTTGCTTTAAGATAGCGACCCTCATGTCTGTGATTGCGTGACCAGAGAGATTGAAGTGTTCTCCGACTGGTTTATGAATGTTATAATTCTTGACATCTGATTTGTGTCCATTTATTCTTTTACGTAGAGACTGTCCAGTTTGACCAATGTACATGGCAGAGGGGCATTGCTGGCACATGATGGCATATATCACATTGGTGGATGTGCAGGTGAACGAGCCTCTGATAGTGTGGCTGATGTTGTTAGGCCCTGTGATGGCGTCCCCTGAATAGATATGTGGGCACAGTTGGCAACGGGCTTTGATGCAAGGATAGGTTCCTGGGCTAGTGGTTCTGTTGTGTGGTATGTGGTTGTTGGTGAGTATTCGCTTCAGGTTGGGGGGCTGTCTGTAGGCAAGGACTGGCCTTTCTCCCAAGATTTGTGAGAAATGTAAACTGTTTACTCTGTTGTGGGGTGGAGGGAGTTTTCCTCTCTAGGGAGTAAAAAGTCTGTTCATTTGTCCTCTGGCCCTTTCAGTCCTTGGCCTTGCTATTGAAGTGGCCTAGAAAGAGGCCATTTAGTGCAATTCTGGTCACGGTTTTGTGCACAGATGAAGTGGACACTGAAGTGATATTCAGCACTCCTTCCACAACAGCCATCAGAAGTTAACAGTTTCAGTCAACGCAGGCCTGGGCTGGATTCAAACCAGCAGCCTGGAGGTGAAACCATCCCACTCCCGATGAAGTAAGCTGTAGCTCACGAAAGCTTATGCTCAAATAAATTGGTTAGTCTCTAAGGTGCCACAAGTCCTCCTGTTCTTTTTGCGAATACAGACTAACACGGCTGCTACTCAAACTCCCAGACTAGTGACACTAAGGAGAAAATGCCTAGGGGAAAAAGGACCAAAGACACAGTGTTTGGCAGTGCACTCATCAAGTGCAGGAGTGAGATGATCTGTTTAGTACCTGAGCCAATGTGTCTCGGGAACAATTTACAGGATACAATGGTTGCAGGCTTGGCAGAATTCAGTTTTTTGTTCTATCATTTTAACAGAAAATATTGATGGATATTTAAGCTTTTATAATATTTATCTACTTAAATTTTCACAGTTGCAGGAAATTATGGGGGAAGTCAGACAATTATTTCATGACAGTAAATGTTGAGATTTGAACAGTTGAAGCTTTGTCACAGCTAAAACACAAATTGCCAACATCACATGCCACAGTATACAAAGTAAATACCCTCACATCAAACTGTGACACATTCTCAAGCAGCAGCTTTCTTACTTTGACTATCTGTACATTTAGATGATTATCGATGGAAACATTTTTGCATTGGCTTGTGTGGGTACGATGAAACCAACATTTACTGATAAACATCTAATCCTTGCCAGGCTATCTATGTGCATAGCTCAAACACGTGATACTAAAATAAAATCCACTGTCGTGTTTCAGATCTCCTAGGCTAGTTACACTAAGGAGAGTCGACCACCACCACAGATGTGACTGTCCCATTAGCCACACCAGGGTGACCCTGTTAACTGCAATCATTACTGTGTGCATTATGGTGGCACCCAGGAGCTCCAGTCATGAATCAGAGCCCCGCTGTGCTAGGTGCTGTACAAACACAAAACAGAAAGATTTTCCCTGCCCCAAAGAGCTGGCAATCAGAGTAGAAGACAATGGACAAGAAATGCAAGCAACAGACTGAGGGAACTAGGTAAGAGTAAGACCATCCTGACCAGCCTGATAAGCAGTCGTCACAGTCCTGATTTACACTGGCACCAATGGAGACCCAGGCTTCAAATGCGTGCGTGGGGGGGGGGCGCGCAGAGGCACATTTTCAAAAAAGCAGGCAGCTCCTTGAAACCAGCATGGATTCCTCATCCCTTACTCCATACCTAACCAATTTCCTGTTTTGTTTTGTTCAGAATTAAAGAAAGGAAAGGAAAACACTAGTAAGACAAGGATGTGATGGAAGGAGGAAGAGAAGAAGGCAAAGAAAAAGAATTCCAAGAGCCTTTCCAGCCAAGCTCCCAACTCCTCCAGCACTTATACATATACATGCAGAGATACTCACACAGATAGTGACACCTGCAGACACACACATGCTTCGGATGAGAAAGTTCTGCTCAGTTTTGCCAGTGCCTCTAGCCATGACAGACAAACCTTTGCTTGCTAAACCCTATTTTACCTGCAAAGCGAATAGAAAATGCCTAGGTGCAAAAGGAACTAAAGATACCGCATTTGGCTGTGCGCACGCCTAATTCTGGAGTGTTGTATCTGAGCCATCGAGCCATCAGGAGCAATCTCCAAGGGCCGCAATGGGCTATATGCATTACTCGCACGTAGGATGCTAAAATAAAAGGCATTGTTGGGTGTCAGATTGTCAAGCGCATTGTCCTGATTCATCCGAACTCAGGGTGGGCCCACACTGCCACCAACAGCGTGACGGCCGCACACGTAGGCATACCCAAGTTCACGCTGATCTAGCTAGTGCCGGTCAGAATAGCAGTGAGCCACCCGGGACCCTGGGTACGTGGAGCTGCTCGCCCAAGCTGCTGAGGATCGGCTGCTGTTGTGCACTGGGCTTGGGGAACTTAGCGCTATTAATGTCGGCAGATACCAGGCACAGCGTGCTACGGGCTACATTTCTCTCCCTGATTCAGCAAATTCCTTTCCCACGGTGATAACGGTACGGTGCTCTGGATCCCACTAGCAGCTGGGAGACCGGCTGTTTTGCCGAATGAGTCTGCAGACATATGGGAGCTGCTTACCTCTACTGCCTCTCGCAAATGGGCTGTGAGCTGAGATCCACCAAACTCATGCCATCTCAGAGATGATGCTGTTTGTAGTCAATGACACAAGGCCGGGGAGCGATACCACAACGTGACGCACACACCAAGAGGTTGAGCTGGAACCTCTCGGTTTGCTGGGTCCCTGACGCAACGTTTCCCGGTGGTGTCGCTAGGTTCAGACACAATAAGTGCACACACCAGATACCCAGCTGCAGCCACGTCCTGTCCATTCAGGAGCCTTTGAGCTTTGTTTCCATGGGCCTCGGGCTTATATGGGAGCAGCACGTGCAGCGAGTGGCTGGCTCAGCCAGGAGACATCCACTTCCTACCCACTAGTGATGAGACAGGAACAGCAAGGGCTCCCTTTAAAAGGGGCAGGACATAAGCCAGACCTGCAGGGCTCATTTCACAGCACTGGAAGGGAGACCCCCCACTGCAGCCCTTGTAGAGGGGGAAGAACAGATGGAGACTTGGGGAGGGGAGGAAGATCTGAGGACAGCAGAGGCCAAAATCACCTTATTCCATACATTTGGGAGCATTGGCAACTCTGTCTCACACACCCTGGGGGTGGGCAGGGGACGTCCAAGACAGACCCAAAAAAAACCACATAATCTTCCTATTTAAAAAAGTCATGATTTTGGGACAAATCAGGATTTTGTGGGGGGGCTAACTCATGATTTTTGAGCCTGGCAGTAATGCACATAAAAGCTAGGTACTGCTCGTATTCTCTAAACTCGAACCCACAGCTCATTTCACCTGGGTTTGAGGTTCTCTGCCTTGCAATCGTGGAAGAGGAATCCAGGGCCAGGCCAGGGGCTGTAAGGAGAGAGCGGGGCGGTTTGCTCACAGTCTTTGGACTCAGGGAAGGTGAATCCTGCAGGTTTCCTACCCGCAGCCACTTGGATCTTTGAGGACCAGAGTTTCAGCACTATTAGCTGAGCCACAGCACACGGACCAGCTGCACAAGACAGAACAACGGGCTTGGAGCCTGCCCGCTGGCTCCGTGTTAAAAGGCCTGTTGTTTCCTGATTTCACAAGAAATCATGCTGCAAAAATAGGGTGACGCAGCTGTGGTTTTTTTCTACCCTCTTATTGCGGTGTCATCAGCATGTGAGTTTGACTCATCACAGGCCCCAAAGCAAAGCTGCATCTAGCCATCCTGGGAAAGGATCTAGTTACGCAATGCAAAACACTGACACCAGCAAGAACTCACCCCCAGAATGCCAACTGCACCCTAATGGCCAAGCCCAGTACCAGCAATGCTCTCCTTTCCCCCGCACTGGTTGTGAACCCAAGGCAGAGCCAAACAAAACTGACTTACAGGGCTTGTCTACACACACAATTGGTTTGTGGCAAGTTGAGGTGCAGGCGTACGCTGTACTAGCCCGCCCCGTTTTAACTGCCCGTGTGACCCTGCTGACACTCACTAAGAGTTCGTCAATTCGCTTTGATCTACTCCTCTTTGAAACAGGATTAGGTCAAAACACACCAATGAACCGTTAATGCACATCGGCAGGTGCTCAGGGACTAACCGTGAGGGTTAGTGTGGGGGAGAGTCTCACCCCAGCTTGCTGCCAACTAAATGTTTGTGTAGACAAGCCCATACTCCCCCCCAGGAAGACTAGAGCTGGTTTTCCCATCCTGTGAAAAATGTCAAGATTTTGAAATATTTCCTATACCACCCTGGGATGAAACCGAGCCCTTTTGAAGTTTTTTTGTGAAAAACCCAATGGGAGGAGAGAACAGAATAACCAATAGCCCAGCAGTTATGGCAGCCACCTCAGATCTGAGTGCCCAAGGTGCTGTTCCAATGAACAGGTCATTATTTATACAAAGTTGGAAGAGCTTCATCAGGAGAGATTGAGAGAGATGCATCCCAGAACAGCCAATAGGACTGGATGGATCGGCTGAGCCAAGCTGTGCATTCCAATCTCCCACATGGAGGCAAACCAACATGATCCCGCTTCCCTTTCCTCAGCACCGTAATCCTCCTCCTTTTTGTATGGCTGTAAGCAAAAATATCATCCCCAGGTCAGCATCCCAAACACATTCAGACATAGAGCTAGAGAACGACACAAGGGACCCTGATGAGAAGCGACCTGGGGGATGTTCTACTAAGGAGATGGCATGGCCTAGTGGATTGGGCACTGGGCTCAGAGTCAAGAGACCTGTGTTCGGACCGGCTGTGTGACACTGGGCAAAGTAATTTCCCATCTCTGTTTCCTTAATGGTACAATGCAGCTAAGGCTCATTCCCCCTTTTAGAAAGTGCTTTGAGATCTAGGGATACAAAAGTGAAAGCTGTTCATGTACTATACACCAAGGCTACAAATGTTATTAAAAATAGAACATGGGCTAATCTCTCTCTTTCTTCCCCATTTCCAAGAGCAGATCTCCAAACATGTGTAAAAATGAGAAGCAGCCGATAGCCAAAATGCAGGCTTCCTGTCTGAAGGCTCAGATTAGGACTGTGGTAAAAGCATCTTTCCAACAATTGCAAACGATACTGTCACTCTGGAGCACGAGGACACAGACAGTGACAAAGGGAGTTCACTGCTGACCCATCTTCACAGCAACAAAGAAGCCTCAATGTTGCATTCCACCTCTCCAAGATCTAAACCACTTCCCACGACAGGATGGGTCGCTTCCCAGCCCGGCTGCTACTGCTGGCACTAACAGGTAAGGCACCGAGAGATCGTCCCTCCCCTCCCGTTGACTCTTGCATTCGTAGCACACTGCACTTCTTTACTCTTGCACTTATCACATTGGCCGGCTGCGAGCAGGCACGGAAATTGGGTGCCCAGCTATTTGCCATGGCTAGAAATGCTCGGCTTGCTGGGTCTCCATATTTTCCCCCAGTAATTGCATATGTTATGGTGGAATGAAAAGCCATAAAGTAGATTTCAGGGAGGGTTTAACCACCCCCAATTTTTGGAAACAGGCTCTTCTCATGCTAGAAGGGATTCCTGTCTCCAAACCAGCCTAGGAACTGGGTGCCATAAGTCTGGAGAAAGTAACAGAGAATGTGCTGTAGGGAACAATCCTGCAAGATGACTCGAGGATTAGATGATCAGACCAGAACACTTCAATCTCTTTGGTCACTCGATTACAGACCTAAAAGTTGCAATTCTTCAATAAAAAAACTTCAAAAACAGACTCCAATGAGAGACTGCTGAATTGGAATTAATTTGCAAACTGGATACAATTAACTTAGGCTTGAAAAGAGACTGGGAGTGGATGGGTCATTACACAAAGTAAAACTATTTCCCCATGTTTATCCCCCCCACCCCCCCCCCAATGTTCCTCAGACATTCTTGTCTACTGCTGGAAATGGCCAACCTTGATTATCACTACAAAAGGTTCCCCCCCACGCCCCCCGCTCTCCTGCTGGTAATAGCTCACCTTAAGTGATCACTCTGGTTACAGTGTGCATGGTAATACCCATTGTTTCATGTTCTGTATGTACATAAAATTCCCCACTGTATTTTCCACTGAATGCATCCGATGAAGTGAGCTGTAGCTCACGAAAGCTTATGCTCAAATAAATTGGTTAGTCTCTAAGGTGCCACAAGTACTCCTTTTCTTTTTGCGAATACAGACTAACACGGCTGTTACTCTGAGACCAGTGCCAGTTTACCAGACAGAGCCAGCCTAGCTCCTGATCAGTTGCTCACATGGTAGCCGGCAACGAAGATGGGGGGACATAAGCTTCACAGTGGGGAAGAACATGGGAAACTGAATGGGAAGGCAGCCGTGGCAATGGATCGAGTCTCAGCACAGAAGCTCATTTAGACAGAGATGGGAGCCTGGACGACGAATCACAGCAGCCTGAAGTAGGAGCATTGAAGGGCAGGTCATTCTCACCAATGCTTTTCTTTCCTTGGCAGGGCCGTGCCTGGCAAGAGAAGAGCCGGAATTGGTGACAGCTGTACAGGGAAGCTCTTTCAGTACAAGGTGTTACTACAAACACAAGTATGCACTGGAGGAGAAATTCTGGTGCAAGATGCTATCAGACCAGGAATGCAACTTCCTGACCGTCCGAGCAAAAATAGGAGGGAAATACCAAAATATTGCACCAAAAAGAAGGGTCAATCTAACAGACTTGGGAACAGGCTGGATTTCTGTGTCCATGACGGAGCTCAGGATAGAGGATTCAGGAACATACTTGTGCGGGGTTTTGAATCATCTGACAATTATCCCATTGAAAAAGATTAAAGTGGTGGTTTCTTATGATGGTGAGCTATAGATCACTCATGGTCTAGTTGAGACACAAATCAGCTCAAACCAGGATATTCCAAATTAGACTAATGCTCCATTCCTATTCCAAAGAAAACACAGGGTATATAGATGTCAACTCCCCAGTATATATGGTAGAGAGAAATGGTTAAAATAATAACCTTCAATTACATATCTAGACATAGAAACACCATCTGTATCATATGCATGTATTTAGACGTACACTTATCACACATCTAGGTAAAAAGAAAAGCTGGTTAGGAACCTATCTCCTCCCCCCCCCCCCCCCCCAAATAATTTTGACCAAAAAAACCCAAGCAAACGACATTTTTAGTCTTTTTGTCAAAACAACGAAAACCAAAAGGTTTGTGTTGAAAACTCAAAAAATTTCAACTTTCAATTGTTCAATTAAAACTTTTTTAAAAAAACAATGAAAATGAACATTTCCCCCAAATTTCCTATTTAGTCCAAAAGCCATTTTGCATCAAAAATTGAACCTTTTAGATGGAAAATCTTTGACCAGCTGGGATAGAAACCCCACGGCATGGAGAAACCCCACTCCCAATTTGAAGCTCTAGTTACCAGTTAGGATGAACACTAACAAGACAGGGCTTCTTCATTCACACCGTCCCTGTCCTGGTTGAGTGTTGTTTGTTATCACTGCTGGTGAAAGGTGCTGCAATGACACCCTTGGAGCCTTATCCTGACACACAGGGGAGGCCCAGCATGGTCAGTCGCAGTGCAAGTTTCCCCGTGCTGCCCCAGCCAAACTACCTCAGCCCTGTTCTGGGTGGTCCCCCATTCCAGGAATGAGAGAGGCATCCCCTCTTCATCGCTCATTCAGTCCTTGGCTCCTCGGATGCTAAGACCGCCACCAGCAGAGGGGCCAGTTGTGAAGGTGCATTTTCAGAGTGGCAGCAGCATCAGGCTGGATTCAGGGCTGCCCCGTGGTGATTAATTGCAGCTTGGATACTGCGCAGTTTTCCCGTGGTAAAACAGCCAATCCTAGGAAATATTCTCCTTGGGCTGAGAGAGATTATTTCCATGTCTTTTGCAAGCTCCTCTTGGGCTGGGGTTTGGTCTGATCCTTTGTCTTCCCATTTAGATGCAGGTGGCATTTATACACCTACAGGACATGTCTCTTTCCTTCCCTCTCTCACAATAACCAGTCACCGGTTTCTCTCTCCAGCTCCCATGAGGCTATCTGCAAAGGAAGGAGGCTCCATCTCCTTAAGTTGTTCTTATTTTGTGACGGACGACAGCAGGATACCTAGTAATTTTACCTGGTGCAAAATGGTAACTGCAACCAGATGTCAACCCGTCGTCAGTATTAAGATCAATCAGATTGTTAATACAAAAGGAAAGACCATGATAAAGATTGACCGGTGGACCAGAGAGATTACAGTGACACTGGTGGCGCTCCAGCTACATGACTCGGGGGACTATCATTGTGAGACCCATCTCCAGGGAAGTACTGTGCTACTGAAGATGATCACACTGAATGTTTTGGGTGAGTTACTCAAAGAAAAGTGGCCTTCCCTTAAAAGTCAGCAAATTCTCATCCCCTGGTGGATGTGGTTACAGGGCAGAGCTCAGATTGGCTCCTCAGAGCAGGGAAATTGCAGGAGACCCAGAGACAACTTCTGAATTTTCCTTTTGAGACTTTTGATATTTACCAGTATTAAAAACAAACGCTGGCAGATCCTCTGCCTCACGTTAATCAGAGCGGAATCATTAGTTGTTATGGATCTACACCAATTTACACCAGCAAATGAAATGGCCCCAGAACTGATCTGAATGTTGCCCAAATCTCTGATTGAACTCATTCCTTTGTTATAGTTCATGAATACTAAACTTTTCTTTGATCACTTGATAATTACCTGTTCTGTTCATTCCCTCTGGGGCACCTGGCATTGGCCACTGTCGGAAGACAGGATACTGGGTTAGATGGACCTTTGGTCTGATCCAGTATGGCCATTCTTATGTTCGATACCCATTTTCATGCCTCTCCACACTTCCTACTCTGAGCCAGTATAGGAAACAGAAATACAGAAAACAAATTGGGAGAAGCGATTCCCATGGTCTTTCTGACTAGACTGAAAATGGAGCCTCACAAGGGATAGCCTGTCCCCTAGACACTTCCATCCCAGTAACACTGAAGAGGGTCAGATCATAAAATGTGCACTTTGATCCTTATCCAAGGGGACCTTTTGCCCATATGTGGCTTGTCAGTCCCTGCTCACATGTATTCTCTGGCATTAGCCATGCTTTCCCTTTTATCTGTCATAAACCCCAGACCCACCAGGTCCATCTCACTGGAGGCACTCAGCAACTGTCAAGGTTGGGCACATGGAAATCAATGGTTGTCTAGACTATCCCTCTGGCCATTGCAGGGTTGTTTCCTCTAGTAGATTTTCCAAGGCTTGGTCCTTACTAGCTGTAAATGTCTCCAGTGAAAAAGTGTAGCCCAATGGGTGGTGTGGGGGCCTGGGACTCGGAAGATGTGAGTTCTAGTTCCATATCTGCTACTCAATTTCTGGCGGTATCGACACTAAACTTTTTTTTGCTCAGATACTACGGTGAGGGGCACCATATAACAACCTGGATAGAATGCACAGCACTTCCTTGAGGGATTATTGGACTCCTCTGGGCGGTAAAGAGCTCCTGCATCACACCCCATAGTCACATTCTCACTGCTGACCAACAAGCGATCACTCAGGATTAGTACGAGGAGGCTCTAAAGATTCGTTGTGATTTCCCATCACTTCCAGAATGTCGAGCAGGCCAGGGCAGTGCGGGGGAGAGCCACTCACTCTTGTGTTTATTTTCAGAAAAAAGTGTGTTTCATGATACAGTTAATGAGGCTACTTCGCCTCCCACTAACGAGGGGGAAAACACCCACCCAACTGTGGCCAGCAACAAGGAGCAGAGGTATGAACACCATACAAACAAAAGTCTTCAGGGCTGACTGTAGGGTCCCCAGAGGAGATTTGCTGGGTCTGCTGCAGATTAAAAGGGTGGGGTTGTAAAAGACTAACACACACCCCCTCCTCTGAGTCTCTTACAGGGTTTGATCACCCCCAAGGCAGTGGAAAGGCACCCACTGGCTGTAGTAGGAGTGGAGCAGGCCCTTAGTGAAGGAGTTGAGCTGTCTGTTCTTTCCACTCCTTAAGAATACTTAGGGGATGAGCACAGCACCCAGCTGTGCTGTGCCTTCTCTGTCTCTTGCATTAAGAACACAGCCTAAGACCAAACAATATCACATGTCAAATGAGAGCCATTACCAGGCCTGATCAAAGAAGACCCTGATAATTACCCTGATGAAAGACAGACCCGTGGAGGGGGTACAGCATAGCAATGAGGTGGGCTCCCTTTGAATTCTAGTAGCACTGCCGGCAAGTGCTAGATAATAATTCAGGCTCCTGAGTCTATCCCTTGCAAGAAGCAACCCTGGGAAAATACAGCAGGCCCAGATCCTCCAGTGGCATCAGTCAGCGTATCCCCACTGACGTCAGTGGAACTGCATTAAGGTACAAGCAGCCGGTGTGATTTTTGCATGCTGAATTTAGATCTTGGAGCCTTAATCCAGTTTCCAACACACAGAGTCCCCTCCCAAATTAACCAGGTCACCTTTGATGCCAAGAATATTAATGGAGATATTGTGCATTTCCTTGCAGAACTCTTTATGCTGTCCTGGCACTGGTCTCCCTCCTGGTTTGCAGTGCACTGATTGCGATCATGGCTATTATTTTCACCAAAGGGAGAAAAAGAGGTACATTTCTATCACTTGTCCGGTTTTCATGCAGTTTGGGTTTCCCACTGGCCTGGGTCAACAGTGGTGAGGGTCATGCTGAATCGAAATGGGGGGGAGAGAGGTGCTAGATCCTTCACCCCATGGCCCACTTTTAGTTGTACGTAAAATACAAAGCGTTAGGTACAGTTTGTACATTAAATTTAGATTCTGTCTTTCACAGTAGGGAATGGGCTGAATTTTGGTGAACACCCTAACTGCAGGCTAGCAGCACAGCAGGTAGGTTGAAGGTCTGGTATTTCTAGCACTTTGTTCTGTCTCCTCCATCTAGCTACTTGAAGCAGATGGAAGCAGGATTGTCTAGTGTTTAGAGCAGGAGAATGGGAATCAGGATTCTTGTATTTCTGTTTGTGTGCTGGTAATATGAATATTACCATGACCACAAGCTGCATGAAGTTTAATGTCCCTGAATCTGCAATCTGATCAGCATGGGCTCAGAGGTCTAAACTCCGAGATCCTTGAATGCTAGATGATTGCAATGCATTCATATTACTGAACAAACCAGTATGGGAAGTGCCTCAGTCCAATTCCTCAGTCCTTACAGTAGGGATGTTCTGTGAGCACCCTAGAGAAATGTATTTCTCTTTTTCTGTGCCCCCTAGTTTCACCATCTAGAGAGGAGATTTTTAGCTGTGGTAAAGTGAGACTTAATATTTAGGAAGTGGAAGTGTTAAAAAAAGATGACTTTCGATTTATTCTCCTATTATTTGTGGCTTTCCAGAAGGATGAAGGACACCCCACAGATGCCACCCCCGATGGGGAATTGAAGAACGGTATAATATATGCCATGCTAAGGCACCAACCCAAGCCAAATCCAGACGATGTCACGTATGCCAACGTGGAGCCTCCACCAAAGCCAAAAGGTGCCAAACATTCTGCTGAGCCCCCAGCTGTCCTGTTCTCCTCAGGCACCATGGAATATGCAACCATCATCTTTGGAGACTCACCTCCACGGTCTGGGACTAAAGAGAAACAAACCGCCCCTAACTGAACTCAGATCCCATGAAATCTAGTGTCCCCCTCCTAGCTCTTCTCCTGAACTGCTATCGCAGAAACTGCAGTCGCTGACAATTGAATGCATCTGGAATTGAAAGGAAGATACATCCCGCACTGGTTGTCACTAGCTCCTCCGGGCATTACCACAGTGCATCATCTTAAATACAAATTGTGGTGTAAGGCTTATTTACCTTGTGGCCTATTGGTAGGATAGGCCTGTGTCTACTTTCCTGTTTCATGTCCCCAGGGCCAGGCAGGTGCAGGGAATTCTGCAGTGGTAATACACTCGCTCCTTGGTGGGGAGCGTTAGTGACCTGCATTGCCCAGCAGGGACCTCTCAAACAGGGAGCAAGGATGACGGGTGCTGCTGGGAGTCCCACAACCACAGGAATTGCACAGTAACATGGGGCCATGGGCGGTACGAGTGCAAAGCAGGTGAAAAGGAGCAAAGAAGGAGGGGATGGATCCAAAGGACTGGGACAGAGATGCAAAGAACTGGAAAAAACAGCTATACTGCTAGGATGACCCAGTAGCAGGATTCAGCCACTGGGAAATAAATGCAGTGGAAGGGTGGGGTGCATTTACTTTCTCTAGTGGCTCTATTTTTAGTGATAGGCGGCTATAAACCCCCCATCAGGAAACTGGCTCCCTCTGATAAGCCACAGCGCCCAACAGGGAAGTGCCGTGAAATATAGGAACATGCTCCATTTCCCTTTCAGTCTTACAACTTCTCTAACGGTTCAGTTAACTCCACAGTGGCTACCTTTCAATCACCTCCCTCCGTTGGGCCCCAGTTCAGCAAAGCACCGAAGCACGTGCTTGACTTTAAGCCTGCGAGGACACCTCCTGACTTCCGTGAGACTTCAAGTGCTTTGCTAAACTGGTGCCTCACCGAAGGCCATATGATTGTGCAAAGTAAAACTGTATCGTAATGCAGAGTTAACAGTGGGTGGGTGGGTATGGGAGTCACTCTGTATTCACTTCTATGGCACATTATAAATATGTCTTAAATAAATTTATTATAGACAATACACATTTCAAACTTTTGCAGCTTCCATTAAAATCTATGCTATTGATACGATTGTGGCTAGTCCCTGCAGGAGGAGGATTATGTTGGGGAAAATTATTTGTAGGAATTCCCAATGCATTAGCAGGAGGAATGAGTTCCCGGAAGAACAGTGGAACAGATTCCATAGCAGGACTGTTGTTATACACTGCCCAAGGGTTCAGGTGCAAGTTTTCAATACCCCTATCAGGAGATATATCTGCTGGAAGAGGGGTCTCAGTAGGACTCTCACAGAACCTTGTCCCGCTCCGAGGTTATCCTAGGGTATGTCTACACTACAATGAAACACCCTCAGCTGGTTCTGAGACCCCTCAGAGCCCGGGCTCTAGCCCAAATAGCTGCACTGCAATTTGATAGCCTCACAGCCAGAGCCCTGCAAGCCCGAGTCAGTTAACACGAGCCAGTCCCGGGTGTTTGACTGTAGTGTAGTCATACCCCTTGAGTACAGAGTTATACCCAATCACTCCAGGGTCCCATAAACACCACTAAACTACACAGAGTAAAAGAAAAGAACCCCTTTGTGTCAGTTTCCCCCCTTTTTCCATAGCATCCTTCCTCAAATTCTCTGCTGGCCTCTGAGCCATGACAAGGCAGGTTTTCAATGTACGTGCTCCGTATCCCAGCAAACCCTCCACCCTCCCCAGCAATGTCCCGGCTCTGACAGTCTCTCCTGCCCCCTCAGGCTTTGTCACCAGCACCCTGGGGTTTTCTGGACGTCAAGGGCAATGGGCGGGGTGCAATGCCGATGTATTCCATAGGTTCACCAGCAGGCACAGCGTGGGGGGACGTGGGAGCTTGCCCCGGCTGGAGATGAACAAAGGTCAATTCCTTCGGCATGGGTTCGGATTTCAGCCTCGATGCGGCAGATTTCATGTATTCTTGTGTGCCCTCTACATCCTGATCTTTGCTGTCCTTCAGCTCTTCCACTCTGCCGGTGGCCTGATACTGTGCACAAAACAGGAAATCTTCTCAGCACAGTTAATAACAATAACGGGGGCTGAGCCAATGCCCAAGAGGGCAAGAAGGGAGAAGGAGAAAATGTCCAGCGCAAGGTGTTGGCCTGAGTTACTGAAGAGCAAAAAGAAAAGTGCACATTGCTTATCCTCCTATCAGTAGTTCTGTCATGACATCTGTGCCCTGTACAGGGGGAGAGCCAGATCTCTGAAGCACAGGCCACACGGGGTAAGAACATCAGGTCAGATAGTCATGAGAAGGAAAGCTGAAACTCATGTTTCACAGTGGCCCCTGCTGACCAAGTTGGAGCAGCAGTAAAAGAGCTGTAACGGGAATTCTTATCTGTCTTTTTGGATGCACGGGTGCCACGGGGTGTGTCTATAAAGGGCAGGGGGAAATAAAGCAGCAGATGAAACCCAGACCCTCTCCCCTTAATGCCTAATCTCTGAATTTTTTAAGTAACTAAACCTGCAGTTTAGCAGGGGCTGTACAATAGGGGGAAAGTTACGTGGAAGGCAAAATAGTGAACCTGCAACAAAGACTCTTCCCCAGTGGGATCTCCGTGTAGCCGCATCAGTCCTGACAATTCACTCCGCAAGTTATCCAGTGTATGGTAGACTCCCTTTAAGTAGTTTGCAAGCCCTCTAGCGGTGCTCATCGTGGTTTATGTTTTAGAAGCCACCAGAAACCAGTCAGAGCAGGAGCGTGTACGTAGCTGGGCTTTGCACGTTTGTGTGCCCTAGTAAACACGGTAGTTTGGGAGCCAACTGCGCCCAGGGGTGTTGTTCGTTGTGTTATTGTTACGTCAAGAATGAAAGTTACGACAAGTTGTCACTCGATGCCCATTGCACTGCAATTACCATTGCCCACCTTGTTTCTATTGGTACCCCAGAGCTCAGCTCCCCTGGAGTTCAAAGGGAAGAGTCACGGCTTACCTCGTTGTGGACACTGTCAGGGCTCACACTGAAAGAAGTTTCCTCCAGTCCGGTCTGGGAAGTGGCTGAAAGTTTGAGACCCTTCGACAAAGGGACCTGGCTCTTATCTTCATCTCCCAGGAGGTTAACAGAGGCTTTCAGGCTGTAAACCCTCGTGTGGTAGACTGGACTCGTTGAGCAGCGAGAAAGGAATTCCTCAAAGTACTAAAGAGAGGAGATTAGATCTGCTCTGAGTAGGGGCGTGGTGCTTAAAATGCTGGCAGCAGCCTGCCTACACTAGAGCTCCCTATGTAGCTGATCCCGGTGGAGCTGATTCCATGTGAGCAGCCATGGGGAATTTTTGCAAAAGGCTAAAGAGGTTGATTGGCAGAATTATATGGGCACGTGGGCTGGACTAGCAGAGAGTGCTGTGCACTGGCAGAGCCGCGTGGGGTCCGAGTATAATAGACACCAGGACGGGAAGAGAATGGCGTGTAACAGATCCGAATGGGAAGAGCTATGCATGCACAATACCTACTCAGACCAGGCCTGGCTGTTACCGGTCCTTCCCTTAAATAAGCACTGAAATTGACATAAAAGAAAAATCACCCTGAGCGTTGAACTGCGAGCCTCCCGGACCTTCTCGGGCGTGTCTTCCATGACTTTCCGGAGCAACAGGCCCTGGCATTCCAGGAATCTAAAAAAGCCGTGAGTGCCAAAAAGGGATGCGTTCGTTCTGCTCACCAGCCGTTGGGCCTTTGTGAAACTGTCCTCAAACAGATCCCACTGCTGGAGTCTGCCAAACCTCCAAACAAACAGGAAGGAAGCCGTCAACCTCTTCCATTCACCGCCGGCCAAGGCTGCTTTAATATTGCACTCAACAACCCCCCTTTTATTCTTACAGTAGCTTGGAAGGAGGCACGGGTGGCTTTGCAGAGCTGCTCATAAAAATGGGACAAATGAGGAAAGAGCCTCCCCTATTTTGAGGGTTTAAGAGGGACTTAAATGGCGACAAGGTTTTGTGCTGGCCTCTGCACAGGGGTGAATGTCGCCCTAGTTCCACAGGTGCCCTAGGCAGTTACATGAAAGGGCCATTTCATTTTCAGAGCGGCTGAGCACCTGTAGCTTCCATTAAAGTCAATGGGAGCTGCAGATGCTCAACCCTCTGAGAATCAGGCCCCTTCTCGCCAAATGCTGGAATTTAGGTCCCCACATTGGAAAATATTGGCTTTATTTATTTTTTTAAAACATAGATTCTGCAGCAGGGGGTGAATTCTCTGCACCCAATTCCATACCTACAGGATCACGGTTCTTTCCCCACAGCACACAAAAGAGCGCAAGCTAATGCCCCAAAGCAGAGACGTATCTGATGAGACCCCTGTATTACCAGATTGCCAAAGAGGAATATAGACTCAGCATGATGTTGCTCTGAGACTTAAGGATGCAGCTGGCTTCATATTGGTTTATGAACTGCAGGCACTCCTCAATGGGCCTGTAATCAAACCCTGCAAAAGAAATGGGCCTCAGAGAAGCCATTCCACTCAACGGCACTTAACAGGACAGCGTCGGAACAGAAGAGACCTCACAACAGCCATTCACCTGGGTGTGTTTGGTGACACGGACCTTGGGTTGTCATTTTAAATCATGGCTGGATGCTGACTGAATCCGGCATTTTTAGTGAAGCACCATGTCCCTGGTGCCATCAGAAAGCATCAATAATGAGTTAACATGAAGACATCAGTTACCTTTCCTCCTAGAGAAGGCATCCTTATGGTGCGCCCTGAAAATAAACCCCTGCACCCCATAGTGGTCTACTCAATGCTAAGGCCATGGCTTTAGGAGATGAAGTTTGTTTTTTGATCAAGTAAGTCCTACAAAAACATGTTTTCCCTTATGATGTTTTGCCCATTAATAAGGAATCCTGTTGGTTCCCTGGCAAAAGCCAGACCTAGGGTAGCTTCAAAACCACCAACCCCAGCTTGTAGTGTAGAGGTGGAAACCAGACAAGCTCATCCCGTTGGACAAAGTCAGCACGGCTCTGTGTGCTTCCTTTAAGTACGTCAGCAATCTGTGCAGCACACAAATTGGTCCCATCTAGTACCTGATCAGCAGCCCAAAATCAGCTTTCAAAACTGTCCAAAAGAAATAAAAATGGAGGGATTTTCATTCCTTACATTAAAACTCAATATAAAAAACTCATGGTAGGAAGAGCAATGACTCCCCTCTTCACACACTAAGGTCCCACCACAAGAGAAACTGAGAGGGCCTGAGAAAGGCACGGCTGCATGAGAGGCTAGCAGATGCCTTTCCAAGTTGTGCTCTTTTCTGGCCATCTCGGAGTCCCCTTGAACCATCTCAGCCTAGGCGTGCAAGAACAGAGCACCTCAACATTCCTGATGCTCTGCTTCATGACGGTGTCGTCTCCCTTTTACATTTAGGGCGTAAGCTCTTTGGGACAGAAACGGCCTTTGCTCTGTGTTCGTACAGCGCCTTGCTCAATGTCGTCCTGGTCTGTGAGTAGAGCTCCTAGGTTATAGCAACACAGATACTACTAATGGCCATAGTGGATACTGCTGGTAACACAACCCTCCCAGCCAGTGTAAACGCTGCATTAAGTGCCTCTTCCCATCATGAAAACTGCATGAATCCTGGCAGAGGATAGCAGTGTCTGGCCACCCTTCTTAAACTCCAGGCAGCACTTACCAGCATCACAAAGCAGCAGGTCTAAACAGGCTGAATAGAAACATGCCAAGACCATGATGCTCTCCTCTTGAGTAGCGAGTTCCCACAGCCACTCTAAGACTCTGATGCATTGGGTGTACCTACAAAATAAGACCTACGAGCTCTAAGAGTCATTATAAACTATCCCTTGAGACCCTGTTGTGCAACGGGAAAGTCCTAAGGGAGCTCTGACCCTAAAGTGCTAGCAGTAGCTGGCGTCAGTGCTGGTTCGACAGCAAGCCTTTCCAGCTTGCTGTATCATACTGTTGATCCCGGCCAGATTAAAAATCGATCCACGCCTCCCCCTCCATCTACGTCCACCAATCGCACCATCTCTCGGACCCTTCTTCCATCTCCGTCCTGTCTTTCTTATGCCATCCCATTTGCCCATCTACACTCATTCGTCCATCTCTCTTTACCAATCATCTTGACCAACACAACATAAATACCCCAACTCTAGCGAGTTAACACAGCCAGATGAAATGATGACAATACTTGTTCTTCAGGAACGCAGATTTGAAGAGAACCGAAAGAACCAGGCAGTGGAGGCTGGTTTTCTGGAGCCGCACACACATTGTATGAGCCTGAAAGCCTGTTGAAGAAAGAATAGATATGTCTGTATATATGGTGCGCGGGTTTATGTAAACTCTCCCTCCCAGCAAATGGTTAGAATGGACTCACCCAACTGGATGGATCGGGTCAGGTGACCCAAGCAGAGCTTGCTATAGGCCAGTGCCTGAGCTAACTGTGCTGTCATTAGCAACCTCTCCCTGGTGAAGGTGAAGTTGCACTGGGAACTTCTCTGGATAGCCATCATCTCGTATTTTAGCCACTCGTCTTTATAGCCCATACTTTGGGAGAACTGTGAAAAATCCATATACGTCGAAATGATCTAAGGCATTGAAAAGAGGATACGAAAATGCACCCTGCTGAAATTCACCAACCGTATAAAGAAAATAAAAGGCTGCTGAAGGAAAAGGCATGCAGCAGGCCAAGCAGGAGAAGACCCTAGTTTGGGAGCAAGCCTGGGGATCTTGCTCAAATAGAACATGGTGTCTCATTGTAGATGGTATGTTTAGGTGGAGGAAAATTTCCATATCTAGAGACATCAGCACTGAGTTGGAAGCAGCACCAGCTCAGTGGAGGTCTGGAGCAGGCTAACATGGGGCAGTGTGTTAAACATCACGCTGACTGACACTCAATGGTTATCTGATTGCCACAGAGACTTTTCTAATTAAAAACATAGCGAAATATTTGACTTATGACTTTGCCCCCTGCTCTCAAGGCTGGGCTTATGGTAACTTCTCTTGCAAAAAGCTTTCTTTTTCTTTTTTAATTGCCAGCTCATGTATAGTTTGCAATATGAAGACGCAAAGCCTTTTTGTTCTCGATCAACCCCACTCAGCAATACTGCCTGTGCCCAGAGACATTACCCCAGAGCATAAAACGTCCTCTTTTTAGAAGCCTTCTGGGTACTTCCCTCTTCTCAGGGATTATTACTCCTGGCGCCACGCTGATGCGTGGAGGAATTTCGCCTGGAGAGGTGAGGTACCTAGACCTTTGCCATCTATACCAGGACTATTAGGAAAGGGCACACACACCTGCATCTTGTTCTCAGACTCATCTGCCAAATTTATTTCCATCAGGGCTGCCAGCCGGGAGTACTTCCTGTTGGCGGTAGAGTCCAGGCTGTAGAACTGCCAGAGCAAGGAGAGGCAGTGAATCTGCTGCTGCAGGACAGCTAATGCCTTCCTACTGGAGAGACGTTGTTAGAGGTTAGTGGTCACAGCAAGTCAAACATATATGGTAACTGCTAATTAAATAACCAGAGATCAAGCAAAGGGGCCCCTTAGAAACTCTCTTGAACAAAGAGTGCCAATCAGGCCTATTGTGTTCAGTTTCCATGGTGACATTTGCAAATAGCTGCTGGCCAGGAGGGCTAAGACCCACAATCATCTGACTGAGATTCCACCTCTTACTCTGTGTGTTGGGCCTGACGCTGCTGAGCATGGTACGCAGAGTGTTTGGATTCTTCGAGTAACGACTGGAAGAAGGCTCCGAGCCAGGTACGGGGAAACCCCTTGTGCAGTAAGCAGAGGGCCCTCTTGATCAGTCTCTTGGCCAGTGCGATTTGGCCCATGTTGAAGCAGACCTGCATGGGGAGTGACTAGTAAGGCAATTGCACCTGTGTAATTGCACCTAGAGTCTGACGAGGTCAGGGAGGCTGAATGACATTTGCCTCATTTTAGGATAAAACATGGTTGAGGTGGGGTCCTGTAGACAAACTGAGCTGTAGGTGCCCAACAAGGGACTGTGTATCTGTCTGTCTAGGTTCTATTGTGGTCCCTGCTAATATCTGAGTGCCTCACAAACATTGCAGGAATCAAATCGGGAGGTAGGAAGATTTGGAGATGCCACTGTGGCAAGATCAGCCTCCAAAAGGAAACGGTGGGGTCTGCAGCTGAAAGGGAAGTTTGCAAACCGAAATCCAGGAGCAGATAACGAGTGGGGGAGATACTGTGTATTCCTTGGGTTGCTGCTGGTACTTGCTCCTCCAGGGCAGCCGGGATCCAACAGAGCTCTCAGATTGCACACTTTATTAGCAAACTGCAGCAGTCCCGGCAGTTAGACGGCAAAAGCAGGTGGGCTTCTGATTTTGCTCCAATCTTTTTTAAGGTGGCAGTGGTGAGATGGATGGGTGGTAGAACCCTGAGGGGTTTGCACAGGATTTGGGGCTCATGGGTAAGGCAGAGAGCAAGAGTCAGAAACCCCGTGAACCAGGTCATCTTTAGGCATCCTCCAGCATCTACCTGGTTTCTTACCTCTCCCCTGAGGCTGCAGAAAGTGGCTTCCTCAAACTGGCTGATCTTCAGTTTAGGTCTCTTCAGACAAGGGAACATTGCCAATGCTGACAATTCCTGTAGGCCACTTGCTTTCTTCAAATACAAGTATGCCTCAAGCAAACACAGAGAGATACAGTGAGAGGCTGGGCCATCGCCTACCCAGAACACACAACTCTGACCCCTCCACCCCCTACTTATTAGCCAGAGGAAACTTATCCAGGGCCAGCTTTAGGGTTAGGTCAGCTAGAGGTGCAGGAACATATGGAGGCCCACTCACCATATAATTGTTGGATAAATATAAGGAAGCAGCCGCAGACTCCAGAAGATAATAAAAAGCCCTCGTTCTGTCTTTCACCATCAGACAATGGCGGGCTAGGGCAGAGACCACCAATTCCACTCTCTCTCCACATTCACAGGGTGCCAGGTTTGTGGCTTCCTCTTTGCCACGTTTATGGTACTTAATCAGCTTGTCCACCCTGTCCAGGAACTCCTGTTCAACTCTATGGTGAGAGAGAAGAGAGGGCGAGCCCACTGTAGCCCAAATTGAAAATCGCTAAAGGATCCCCTGGGGATGATCCCATCAGGGCCCAGTCCTCAGTATCCCCATGGGCGTAGGGGCACCCCTACTGCAGAAAATATGAAACACTCCAAAATGTAACTGAAAAAAAATATTTCATTTCCTTTAAATTGACATAAAAATCCCCAAGTTGTCTGGCATCACCCACCAACCGAGGAAGGATGGGCTTGCAGTTAAGACATGGGACTCGGAATCAGGAAAACCAGGTTCAATTCCCCGCTCTGCCACTGACTGCCTGTGTGACCTTGGGCAAATGCCTCTGTTTCCCCATCTGTAAAATGGGGATAATAGTAATGCCATACCTCACAGGCTGCTGTGAGGTTAATAAGGTGCCCAGATACTATAGTGGTGGGGGCCAAACCTAACTAGATAGAAAATCCAGTATGAAGCATTTATACCACTATCAAAAATCCAGTGTACACAGGCTCCCGAACAGCAATCAAGAATTGCAACATAGGCATTTCCAGACTGGATCAAACCAGGACCAGTATCAGGTTTGCAATAGCAGCCAGCAGGTTATATGTCTCCAGAAGGTGTGAGAACCCCGCAGCAGGCAGATGTGGGATAATCTGCTCCCCCACACCTGTTCTCATCCTGGTCTCTCATAGACAGAGATTGGCTAAAGCATGAGGTTTTATCCCCTTCCTAAATTTGTTAGCATTAACTATTATAACTCTGGACATTATTGTTACTCATATAAATGTCCATGCCCTTTCTGAATCTTGCTAAACTCTTGGCCTCAGTGACTTCCTATAGCAATGAGTTCCAGTTATGCGCTGGGTAAAAAAAGCAGGGTTTTTTTTATTTCACTGAATGTCCCCTTGTTCCATTGCAATGAGAGGGAAGAACAGAAACTCCCAATCTGCCTTCTCTAGACCATCGATTACTTTATATGCTTTTATTATGTCCCCTCTTGATCCCAGTCTGTTCAATCTCGCTTCATATGAGAGTTTTGCCAGGCCCTTAATCATTCCTGTCGCCCTTCTCTGAACCCTGTCTAATAATTGTACAATAGCCTTGCAAAAAGCAGCAATAACTTGTTATCATTGACCCAGGGCCTGATCCTAAATTCGCTGAGGTCAGTAGGAGTCTGCCCATTAATTTTGATGGGTTTGGGATTAGTCCCTGGCTGAGCCAGATCTGAACTAATGGCTTGGAGCTGAAAAGTTCTGTTATCCCATTTCCAGTCCCAGTCTCTTGAGCAACCTGTTCCCAAGGAATTAACTTGCTCTTTAAGAAGCACAGGTGATCAAAGATCCCCCCCCCCCCCACCATACCGGAGATGATCATCTGGCAACACCTGTTTATTCATGGCTGATTTTGCCCTGCACTGTAAATTATCTGAAAAGGAAGTTAAAAAAAAAGGATTAAATGAATCATGTTCTAGCTTCCAAAATTTACTCTGTGGTTTAGGAGAGGGTATCCTTCACTTCCTCAGCTAAACTATTGTGCTGTGTTCCTGTGCACTGTTAAACAGAGGTGGGTATGACGTGATGCCTTTGTTTAAATTATGTATCAGCTAATTAAATCTGTAAAATTGCCGTGAGTGTCCAGCGAGAGGGACTGGACATTACGGACAGATGTCTCTGGGGAACCTCGCAACAGGGAAGGCAAGGTTTAGACTAGCAGAGTCTCAAGGAGTTTGCTGGTGAGGTGGACAGACTGGTGTGGTAGGGAGCTGACACACAGTTTGTGCTCCAGCAAACCTCTCTCTTGCTGAGGCAGATGGGTAACACAGTGGCTTAAGATTCTGGGCGCCCCGGGAGAGTGTCACATCTTGTGCAAGTCACTTAGGCTCTCTGTGCTTTAGTCCCCCATCTGCTGTGAGGATAACTACAACTGAAAATCACAAGGCACTCAGATACTGTGGTAATTGGAGCCAGGTAAGTACTGACACAGCCATAACAAGGGACAGGCTCATCTCTCTCTCTCTACCCCTTTCAAAGCCTCCCTCATTCTAACTGCATTCCCAGCTGGGCAGCCAAAGAAGTTTTACCTTCACATGAGGCCATGGGAGTTTCTATGGCAAGTTCCTGCCCCAGAGAGGCATCGGTCCTCTCTGGTGCATCTGAAACAGACAAGACAAAATAACTTCTGAATCTGAAATGCTCCATACAGGTATCGCTATCTTCCTGCACACAGAGACTGGGGTTGCACTAGTGACCAGGTTTGCCTACTACAAACACATAAGCTGGGACTTTATTTTAGATCTGTGTGTTTGGTAAGTTAGGAAGCTGTCTGTGGTTCCTCTACCCCCTTATGTGATGCTCAGCATTGAAGAATGCTCTGACCTGCATACAAGAAGCTTCTGGATATTTGATATATTAGAAACCAGACATGGCATCAGATAAGCCTGACACAGTCAGCCAATCAGGTGACCTAGTTCTGTATTGGCTATCTGGGTTGCATTGCAGATTTCAGGCTGGCTAACGTATCACTAGTCTTCCAGTTTGTCATTTGTTTGACAGAAGTAGGAAACACATTTGCAGAATTTCCAAAACTGGAAATATCAGATGGACAACCAGCACCTTGCAGGGTGTAGTACAGGGGTTCTCAAAATGGGGGTCAGGACCCCTTAGGGGGTCACAAGGTTATAACATGGGGGGTCGCTAGCTGTCAGCCTCCACCCCAAACCCCGCTTTGCCTCCAGCATTTATAATGGTGTTACGTTAAAAACACTTTATGTATTTATAAGGGGGGTCACACTCAGAGGCTTGCTGTGTGAAAGGGGTCACTGGCACAAAAGTCTGAGAACACCTGCAAGAGAACAGGAGATTTCAAGACACTGGGGCTATCATTCAACACACTGCAGTGTTATGCTCCAGAGACTGCAGGTATCATCTTCATCCTCTTACAGGCTATCCCAAACACTAGTGTAAACTACAGCCTCCAGAAATGCCAACACCCTGCAATGCATTGTCAGTCCCCCTATGCTATTTCCGAACTTCCGTTTACCTTGTGCTAAGCTTGTCTGAAGCCTCTTCCCGGTTTCTTCAGAAAGCACCTGAGCCGTGCCCTTGGTCTTACTGCCCTGTCCCAGCAAAGAGTCTTCATGGCTCATCTGGGTGTCCAGGGCATAGCGGTGGAAGGAAATGAAATCACCTCCACCGCAGCTTCTGCATTTGTGAGCCTTGTGCTCCAGGAAGGCGGCACATTTGAGGTGCAGGGCCTTCTTCTGATCCCCCAGCCACAGCTCATAGGCCCCTTCTCGCAGCAGGGGAGTGCAGAACCGCATTGCTTGATCCCGCTGCAACATCCCCAGCTCCTCTTGCAGGCTGAAGCTTGGAGCAGCGGCACCGACATCTGGAAAGCAGCAATAATTCCTTTATCGCATGATTGCATCAGATTTATCTGACTGGAAACCACTTAGACTGGCTGTTCTTCTGGGCAGGGACCTGTCCTTTTTCATTTGTTGATAGAAGTGCTTTACACATCCAGGGAGCGGTATAAAGAAATAATAATAAAGCAGAGCCAATGCGATTACGATGGCTGTAGATCCTCATGCAAAATTCTCCTAAGCCTCCCAAGGAGTAATTTTCCCGGCACTTATGAACACAAAATATTATGTGGCATTTCAACTGCCATCACTGGCCAGTGACTATGTACATGGGGCCTGATCCAAACTCCAATGAAGTTAATGGAAGGAAATACTTCCATTGACTTGAACGGGATTTGGCTCAGGCGCACAGGGACAAAACAAAGTGACATTAGCCCATCATTTCCGAGGTATGGCCAAAAGAGAGAGGAACAAAAGCGTTCCCAGGGAACACTGGGGGTTCTGGAAACTAAAAACCCTGCTCACCTTCAGAGTCCTCTGGCCCCAGGGATTGCACCGTCTGGGGGCCCAGATGTGTGTGTAAATGGCAGGAACCTACTGCCTGTGTAGCTCTGGTTTCTTTTCCAACATACTCAAACACGTGGGAAATGATCAGGCTCATGAGTGTCTCCTCCATCTTCTTGTTTGTCCACTCTGGGAGGATGTACAGCAGCAGCTCTGGAGTAAACGTATGGCCAATGACAGCTGCACATTTAACTGCCATCTGCTCAGAGGGGCTCAAGCTGTCCAACTGGGCCACAGCAATCTCTGCAGACAAAAAAGGTCAATCAGTTAATCACTTCCTCCCGTGAATATATTAACTCATAGGATATTATTCAGTTGCTAGCAATCTCTGGGATGTTGCATAGAGTTCCAGACAATGATTTTCAATTCCCATTCATGCTCATTTTATATCAGTGTAGCTCCACTGACTTCAGTGATTGGCATAAGTGAATCGGGCCCAGAGTGTGGTCCCTGGTAAACAAAGCCAGATGAAACTGGAACGCGAGCTGTGTGGAAGCCTGCTCACTCCTGTTTGTTTTGTACAATAGGTGCCCCTCCTGTATAAGGACTGTGATTCCATATATTATGGACCCTCTGGTCTTTAGCCTGAGTCCATTCCAGGAAAGCAGCAGAATCCTGTCTGGATCCCTGACCTCTTCTTTCTGTACAAATTAATACACTGAGGGAGCCCCCTCTGTGCCTTAGGGGAACACCATTTGTGAACACTGTTGCCTCGGACAACCAAAAAGAAATCCCAGAGTGCAATTTTGCACTGACCTGAGGTGGGTTCAAGGTACATTGTGACCAATCGTTCAAGTCCATTTGGACGTGATAAGGCATCAGCTGGTGACTCAGAAGACACAGACTCAGTTCCCTGTCACAGACCTACAGTGTGACATGAAGCATAAGGCAAGTCACTTAGGCGTTTCTCTGTGCCTCAGTTCCCCATATGTAACCCAAGAATAATGCTTCCCTAGCTCACAGGGGAGCTGTAGAGCTAAATACGCTACGGATCATAAGGCACAGATACTGTGGCAGTGAAGACTGCATGAGTACCTAGGCAGATAAATAAGCGGAAAGAATGGAGCTTGATTTGGACAGTGCACCCAAAAAGCACCATGGGTGAACGCAGTAGATACCCCTGTTATCGAAAGCTCCACACTATCTCGGTCTAACAGAGTTCCCAGAGTCTTTAGCCCTCCTCTGTGATGAGCTCCGGATCTCAGACCTGCACTGCGGCATTCAGATCCCTAGGTCTTTTTCATTTGTCTTTGACCGCTGCCTCTGAAGAGACACGCTGAGCACCAGCCAATCAGCTGCTCACCTTGCAGCCTCGCCGGGAGTAGAACAGTGTCCAGGTCCACACCCGTCCTGATGGTACAAACGTAAAGCTCTTTGTTTTCCTTGGAGGAGACAAGAGGCGCTCTGTAGGGTATCGATTTCACAGCACTGACTGTGTGGAGAGAAGGAATCATTTGGAAACATTTTACAGTTTGAGCTCATTTTAAAAAATATATATATATATATATATATATATATATATATATATATATATACATACATACACACACACACACACACACACAAATTAAACCATGAGCAAGTGAGAGCTAAAGAACTTGTGCTGGTTTATTTAGTCTTCTGCACTATAGGTATTAGAAAGGTCTCTGTAAAACTCATCTTTCTTTACTCAGCGTTTATTCCATCTGCCAGAAAATGCAAACTGCAAGTACTTTGATACAGGGACTGATAGATCTGAGGTCAGTCTAGTTTGTAAGCACCCTCGACAGCCTTTGCTGAAATGCTATTTTGAATCTCCCAACAAGCCACATCGCCTCAGATGAATCACGTCCGCACCAGGCCACACTACAGGAGCTGGTTTCCCCCTCTCTAAGCAATGGAAGCGCATCTAGGCTGCGAATGGCAGCGCCGCGTCACGTATCACCTCCTCTTCAATGAGAGCAGCCCCTGCACTAAAGTCCAGAGCCAAAAGAAAGTTCAGCTGAAGACCGAGTCAACCCGATCTGATGTTAGATCATCCCCAAGTGAAATGTTTTTAAAAAGTTGGTGGCTCCGTGAGTTAAAGAAGTTTCCTTTCAGCCAAGATTGCATTTCTGGTCCTGGGCAGGATAGATTCAGAGTGGCAGGCTACAGGTAGAGAAGAACCCCATAATCTATTTTATTCTATGTGTATCCTTGTGAATAGCTCACTGGAGGAGGACTGTGAAACCTGGGTTCTGTTTCCAGCTCTGCCACTAGCCTGCTGCGTGACGTTGGGCAAGTCACTGCCTGTTCTGTGCCTCGGTTTCCCATCTGTAAAGTGGGGGTAATGATACCGAACTTTGCAAAATCCTTTGAGAGCTACTGATGAAAAGTGCTATAGAAGAGCTAGGTATTATTCTATTCTATGAAGGTTCCTATACTGTCCTTACCATAGTATCTAGGTGCCTTCCAGTAGCATATGAAGGGACGTGAGCATGAAGGTGATAACTTCTACTCACACTGAGCTGGATTTGAACCAGGGACACGGAAGTGAAAAGCTCTCTATTCTGGTAGCCTCAGAGACTGAGGGGAAAGGCTCTCTGTTCCCTTAGACATCCCCTAAATTATCCAGACCTGCTCCATGTCTCCCAAGACCCAGCTAATATGAAATAGGGATGTAAACTGGAATTCTGAGTCCTCTGGCTGGGAACAGAGCCATGGGATTTAGATGAGTTAAGAAAGTGTATCGTACTAGACAGGTTATCCCACTCATCCTCTTCCTTCTCCTCCTCTGGGATGCGGCAAAACTCAAGAACCCCATTAGCATGGAGGTCCGTCAGTAAAGCTTCACAGTACAATGGGACCCCAAAGCTTCTTTGTATGAGGAATCTAAAGAAAGGAGAAAGCCCAACACTTACTAATGCAAGCAGCTTCTCAGTGGTAATATGGAATTTAGCACATTTAATATATTTTTAAATAGCTGATTTTGTTTATCTTTTTTTCCCATTTATGATGCATCGATTATCAGGAGGGAAAGCTAAGCAATAAAGGCCAAGACCCTGGAATGAGCAACTGGCCCAGAAGTGGGAGGAACAAATAGAATAGGAAATCCTCAGGAGATGAAGGATTGCCCTAAATTGTTTGTCTGGTTTAGCTGGTGAGCTGAGAAGGGTTTTCAAATTAAATTCAGATTCAGGAAACCACTTAAGCGGGTGCTTAAGTCTCATTGCAGTTGATGGGATTTAAGCACATGCAATGAAAATGTGCTTAAGTGCTTTCCTGAGTCAAGACCCAAATCAGTAACAATACCAGGGCATACTTTAAACAGTGCTGGCTAAAGTTTAGAGCAGGGGCAGGGAGTAAGGACTTCTATTCCCAGTTTGACCAGGCTCTTAAGGCTTGATGTCCCTCCCTGGTGGATTTGTTCCCCTCCACTTGCTAACGCAGATTAGTTGGGTGATAAGGGCACTTACGTTTCCATCTCTCTGGGAATGCTCACCACCCCAAGGGCCTGACGGGCCATCTCCAAGAGTTTGGAAGGTTCCAGTTCCCGGAGGACAATGCCAGTGGTCTTGGGGCTCTTCATGATGCCTTCAGCAGAAGCACAAGGGAGCAGCTCTTTGGAGGCAAAGGGAGACAATGACAGGACTATAAAGATGGGGACACCCAAGAGGAGTTTTGCCAAAAAATCCCAGGAGGTAGCATCGATGTACTGGGCTTCATCAATGATGAAAACCAGTGTCGCTTCTTCCGCTGCCTGAAAAAGAAAAGGGACGAGATCAGCGCATTTGGCCAGGCTTCAAGAGGAGAGAAAAAGAGCCAGGACAGACCAGACAGGGGTTTGCTTCATTTCTTTAAGCTGGGTATTTTTAATTGACATCAGTTCAACTCTCCACTGATTCCTCCCTGCACCTGTTGAGCCTGAATGTTAAAACTCCTCAAGCTACTTCCTTGGTTCGCATAAAACAGCGTAGCTCTGTTGAGGTCGATGTTGAGGTCAGGTTAAACCAAGTGAGAATCTGGCCCCATATTTCTAACCCAGCATTTAACTGGTAAGGAGATGAACCTTTTTACCAGTTTCCAAGGCAGGAACAAGCGCTATGCGAGGTGATTTTCAAGGGCACCCAGCTGATTTAGGAACAGAAATCCCAGTGACTTTCAACAGAACTTGTGCTCCTAAGAGACACAGCTGCTTTTGAAAATCCCAGCCCGTGTATTCAGGAAGGGCCTCCACCAAGCATCTCAGATTCAGGGAAGACATCCCTATTGAGTCTTTGGGGAAGATAGTCCAAGTGGATGGTCATCCATTAAAGTAAAGCTGTTTGCTAGCCATGCCTTTGTAACCCACTCAGGGTGGTGCTCTGTACCCTCTAGTGGTGGGCTGGACCACATACAGAGGTTGATGAACCTTTTACAGCCACAGCTGACAGAGCTGGATCTACACTCAGGCAATAGATGCTCAACCCATATTCTATCCCCACAGCCGATGACCTATCCAGGGGCACGGTTTAACACCTGCAAGCCCAACCTCTCACTTGTACCTAGTTGGGATGTCTGTTCACCTCATTTATATGGTGATGGGGTTCGCTCACCTTCCGCAGGACTCTGAGGAAAAGCATTTCCTCTTCTTTTTGCTTTGTCTCATTGTCCATGTGAGAAACCTCAGCTGACACGGGGAACTGGTCAGGAAGACACCAGCACAGTTAGCAAGAGACGCAGCATGCTTGGGAGTTAATGCATATTAGCAGAAAAGCAGCCAAGAAGAAATTTCCAGTGCAGCAAGGTGTACGTGCATCGCTCGTCACTTTTTTTTTTTTAATAAACCTTTCCCTGTGGAGACCTAATGACTCAGGATTTGTCATGGGACACCCAATGGAACCTTTTGCTTCCTAGGCCACTGGCTTGAACTTGACCCATGTCACTGTGATGTTCCCATCTGGCCACTGTTTGATGAACTACATTACATGCATTTGCTGGCTCTTAGTCCGATACCTAGCGGGCAGTTATCCACATCACAAAGGTCACCACCCACCAGTGGCATCGCCGCTGTCCGTCAACGGCACTCAATGCTGAAATCAGCAAGGAGACACTTCTGCATGCATTGAACTCCCTCCCTCACACACCCCCTTGCCTTGGGCTGGATTACTCCCCTCCATAAACCCCTCACCAGGTCTCCCCCAATGCTCTTTAAGGGGTGAGAGCTGTGCCCCCAAAGCAAGACTGAGACTCAAAGAGCTGGCATCATAACGGCAATGAGGCTAATCTCAGTCAAAGGTGAAGAAAAGGTTGCCTAATTCCGAGCTCACAGCACGTCAAGGGGGTTTTGAATTCTTTGAGATCACTGGATGCTCCAGACAAATTCAGGGAAATTTAGTAGCTGTATCCAATGTACCGGTCAGTCCCATCTAGAACAGTGAAAACATTTTGGCTTTCTGATTTGGAAATTTGATCCTGGCCACAATTTTGACATTTCTGCCAGTGAAATTCAAGGCAAGGATGAAAGATGCTGAGACATGGGCGTGGCAGAAATGAAGGAATCAACTGAACCCCCCGCTCCTTGTAACCGGCTCATGCACAAAGTGGTTACACATCACTGGGTCTTCTCCCAGAGAGCAGGTGCTTTCCCCCATTACCTTCACAAGGAACTGATTATTGAGGAGACAGTAGAAGGTCTCATCCCACAGCCCATTGAGCTGGCTTTGGAGGATGTCTTGTCTCTTATAAGGTCTACAGGCATCGATCCCGAAGAATATGGCCATAAGTGACCGGATAGCATAGAAGGACTCCTGGATATCTACTTTGGACAGCTCCAGTGCTATCACCCTGTGTTGAAAATTATTATTATTATTTGTATCATGGTAGCACCAAGGAACCCCAGTCACGGCCCAGGACCCCATTGTGCTAGGCACTGTACGAACACAGATTCAAAGGTCTCATTCTATAGAGCGGCTCTGAGCAGCTTGTGAAGCTTCTTAGAGATCTGCCCCCAACCTTGATTAGAAGTGTCTGACAGAAACTGTGTCGGGAGGGCAGGGGGGAGATGCAGTCTCTTGCGTGGTATATGGGCAAGCTAGATACACCCAACACAGTATGACATATGATGGTGGTGAGCCATAGATTTTAAACCCTGAAGGAACCATTATGATCATCTGGTCTGATTATAACTATAAAACATAACGTTAACAGTGCACAGACCATAGAATTTCGCCCACTGATTCCTGCATCAAGCCCCTGACTTCTGTGTTCCGATTTGGAGCTGGCTTCTTGGGGAAAACATTCACTCTTGATTTCATACCCAGCACATCCTGCTATTCATGTCTGTTTTTCACTGACATAGGGAGCAATTCTGCCTGCAGAAGCAGCCACAGGGAATAAAAAGAAGGCCACCTAAACTACAGGACAAATAGAGGTGGGAGATCACATGACGGGATCACTGGCAGCTGAATTACCCTCCCCTCCAGTGTTGGCTCATTGAGGCGATGGGGATGGTATTTTATCCATGATAACGGAGCCCTCACTGGTGAGACCCAGTTACAGACGAAGGTGCTTCACGTGGCATTTTGTCACCGCTCTGAGCTCACATGGCGGTCACCAAGAGCCACTGAGTAAGTGGTTATACTGAATGACTGTGGTGGTATCACGATGAACACACATTGCAACCGTCGCTCGTGACACCCGCCGGAAGGTTTGATCTGGCTCCATGGATGAGATTGTTGTGGGGAAGAGGCTCAGAGAGAGACAAAAACACCCTAGCAAATATCTTCCCCTGAAACTCAAAAACAATTGCCTAGGAGGTTCAGATAAATATCTAACTACACATTGATAAGACCCTGCGTTATGCTTAGGGGTGTATTAAGTCTAGGATACACAAGTCAGGACTGAGGACCTTTGCAGAACTGTGTGGTGGCCCAAGACTGGAACAGGGATGCTACTAAGCAAAGTTAAGAGAACTGACCTGTGATTTTCCTCCCTAGCTAGGTAGTCTATTTCAGCAATTAATCGGCTTTTTCCATAGCCCGTAGAGCCTTCGTACATAACAACACGGCCTTCTCTGTGTCTCACAAATTCTTGCAGTGCAGCCTGGAAGATTCTGATCTCTTTCTCGCGACCTTTCAAGAGGAAAGCGTTTTATAGACAGTATACTAGGGTATAGGACATTGTTCTTCCCAGCCATGCAGTGGAAGTGGCTGTCTCTAAAATGCTACTTCAGACATTGGTCTTAAGGGGTTGTTCAAAAGCAACAAGAAAAAAAAAAACACTCCAACATGCCGTGGGCCTAAGTAAACCCTCTCTGGGGTGTGACCAGCTCAGGGGCCATAAGGAAGAGCTCTGGGCCTGAGTTCTAATCCTACATCTGGCATTGCGCTGTGGTGCCATCAAGCAGACGAGCTAGCTTGTGAATTGTCCTCTCTCATTTTATAGGTTGCATGTCTGTCTCAATCACAGGTGCCTTGCAACTGGTTGGGCTGCTGGCCTACAACCCTTTATCTTGCCTGCAAAGATAAGCATCAGAACTGTGGACACATGGGAACAGGAGAGGGGGAAAATCAGAACTGATATTTTGCTTTAAACAAAAACATATGGCTATTACTTTCACTGATGTTGTTAGATGGCAACTCCCCTGCCTGTTTATCCCTATGTCCTTCCTCCCACCATTGCATCCCTTCCTGACCTTCAGGGATGTTCTGCACATTATTAATACTGTGCCAGGAGAATAGATCCACCTACCCAGCAAGGGTTGATTCCCATCCTTCTTCCTGGTAAAGCCCGACTTTCCAAACATTCTAAAAGGAGGAAGGACGGCAAGAGTCAGTGATCACCTATCTGGACTATCAGATGCTAGGTAAGAAATAAAGAGAACAGAAGAAAGAATTTCAGAAGCTCCATGAACCCATCTGGCTGCCCAGAGGCGAAATGAAAGAGTTAGATGGGCTCATTCATTTGCTGCATACAGCCCATTCTTAACCCCAGTGGAAATGCAAGTGGTTGGAGGACATTTCAGGCAGTTGTTTGGAGAAGGACAGTGGTTCTCAACCTTTTCCTTATCAGAACTCCTTCCATCTAGCTGGGAACAAGTCAGGTCCCAGCTTCTATTTAGCAAGATGGGAAGGGCAGGGTGGTCCCAACCATCTACGCCTGTTTGCAAGCTCTCTGGGATTGCTGACCCCTGGGTAAGAATATCCAGCCTTTGAGTTAACAGAGTTAGATTTTCCCTTCTCTCTTGCTTGTACTGGAAGGAGCACATAGGAGTGACTTACAGGTTTCTCTTTCTGCCGAGATATTCATAGGTTACCCCAGGGCTCATGGCATCGCTCGTCTCCTTCTCTGGAAGCTTCTTAAAAAAACAGCCGGGCAACCCAGATTTTGAGTAAGTCTCTTCATCACATGATATCATCCCTGGATAGAGTGTCAGCATCCTGGAGGCCATCTTAACCTTCGAGCCAGTGACTGCATCAGGAATAGAGTATGGGGAAAGGCTGTGAGCAATCTAACGGATTCACACACACACCACAGCTAAGTCCTATCTTACCTGTATATTCTTGTCTAGGACGCATGCCAGCAACTCCGCAGAATGCTACTCCACTTGTAATCCCAATGGAAACAAGCCTAAAATAGAGTAAGAGCAACATGGAATCAGACATCTCCTGCTAACACTCTCCATAGCTATAGCTTTCTCAGCCTTTTTGCTTTATTAGTGATCTAGACTCACTACAGGGCTTGCCACTATTGTTCTGGGCCTGTGATAAATGATTGGCTCGTCCACTGGCCAATTAACACTCGGTCCCCGTAATGTCATGAAACACTTTTGTTCTGTGCTGATCTCAGAGCAATGGTGGTTTTCACAGGACTGGCAGGCTGGTGATCGGGGATGTAACGGCACTGGAGAAATATTATCCCAAGTAGTAATCAGTTCCTTTCCAGAATAAAACACCCAGTGAACATCCAGAATTACAGTGGTAATGATAAAAAAAAGTTTTGGAAGGGATATAAACCTTCCTGCATCAAGGTACAAGCCAATCTCTAATTAATGGGGCAAGGAAGAAGCTTTCCCTTTGAGCAGGTTACCCCATAAATGCAGGGCTCTTGCATCTTCCTCTGAAGCAGCCATGGTCAGAGACAGAATACGGGACTAGATGGATCCCTGATCTGATCCAGCCTGGCAGTCCCTGTGTTCCTAACACATTTACTTTCAGATATTTTTCTTGTTATTTCTGGTTGTCAATACCCATGACAACCTGTGTCACTGTACAGCTCCCACTCGTGACCAGCACTGGAATTAAGCCATGGCGGAGTCACATTTTCTCAAGCAGCGGTCAGTGTGATCCATGACAGGAGGTTAAAACGAATGAATGTTTCTCCCAGACCCCTGCAAGTCTTGGCAGCTCAGTTCCAACAGTGCATTGGACCAAAGAACAAAAGAAAAACACAACGGACTCTGGTCCACTAGAAGATAACAGCCAACTACTGCTGCCAGCTAACTCCCTTAGCTCAGTTGGTAAAAGTCAGTGCTGTAGTGCTGAAGATCCCAGGTTGGGAGCCTGCTGATGACCCAGGCAGAGGGTCATTGCACTTACTCAATTTTTATGAGATTCTTAGAGCAGAGATTAGAGATGCTAATTGCACTATCTAAGGCATGGGTGCTCTCCTCCTCCCTCTTATCACCAGGCAGCCCAAAGACACACAGAAATGTGCAGCCCTGTGTTGAAGGACAGAAAAGGAGAAGTGGTTAAAAGTAGATTAATAAGTAACCCAAGTATTCCATTAAGGATATGCCAGAGGGGCTCAACCCAGTTGTGGCTTCAAATATCCAAGACTTCCTTAATAAATGCTTGAATTCTGAAAAGCTACAGGCATGATGCATTTTGCATGAGGTTACAAAGAGTTTGGGAACAAAGAGGGCTGAGGAAAAGGATGGTCCTGTGATTAAGGCTGGGCCTTAACAGATCTGGGTTTGATTCCCAGCTGCCTGGCAGACTCCCTGTAAAAAACGGGGCGATGATATTTCCTTTCTCCCATCCGTTGTCAGTCAGGACAATAAGCTCTTTGGGGCAGGGACTCTTTCTTACTATGGCGTATGGCCAGCGCCCAGCACAAATGGGCCCCATATCTTAGCTGGCCTTTCTATGTGCCACTGTAATACAAACAAACAACCACAATGGTAAAAGCGCTGCTCAGGCCAAAAGCACCAGGTATCCCACTTGCTCACAAACATCAGTTGGTTCTTACTATTGGACAGATGCCACTGTCTGAGATTTTCTGTACCTGGCTGGCAGCTGAATGGTCCCCACCCATGCCATCCTAGTGGGCATGCCTCTCCCTAATTCTCACAGTGATCCCTGTGCCAGCTGGGTTGCATTTCACAGAGCAGCTAAGCCCTGCTTTACTCACTTTGCCAAATGTGGAGATTTTGATAATTTTGCCTCTCCAGCCCTCCATGATACCAGAGATGCTCACAGTGGCATCCTGGACCAATTTGCACAGCTCTGTCATTTTTGTGCTCTCGTGAAATTGCAGCTTGACAGAGACCGCGGTTACCAGTCGAAGTTCGGATACAAACTCCAGTGGCTGATTGTCGTCAATCTGGAAGATAAGGAACATGCGGAAAAGACTCAGTTCCTCCATGCACCTGGGATTTACTCTCTTCATTGCCTTGGGTGGGGATTCACTGGGGAGGAACAGCACGTATCAGAACAGAAACATCAGCATCTTACCTTCTTCAGAACATTTCCCAAGACAAACCTCCGCAAGGCCAGCTCGAGTCCATGACTGGAAGCCAGTGCCACAGCATTTCTCAGTAGGACTAGGAAAGGAATTTATATGGTTTAAGTCAGCGGTTCTCAAACTTTAGCAACCCGAGGACGCCCATTTTGATTTAAATTTTTTTTCACGGACCCCCAAGTCCTCTGCTCAGCCCCAGGCCCCACCCCCACTCCACCCCTTCCCCCAAAGCCCTGCCCCCTCTTCCTGCCCCGCTCCACTCCTACCCTCCTCTTCCCCGCCCCATCCCTGCTCCTCCCCCTCCCTCCCAGTGCCTTCTGCACACCAGGGAACAGCTGTTCTCCCAGTGTGCAGGAGGCGCTGGGAGGAAGAGGAGGAGTTGAGGGAGGGAGGGGGAGGAGTTGATCAGCATGGCCCGCGGACCCCTGGAATACCCTTCGCAGACCCCAGTTTGAGAAATGCTGGTTTAAGTTATCAAGAGGCAAAAGCGGGGGGAGGGGGAGGGGGCGAAGGCCTCTCCCTATTCCAGGGATCCTGCATTCTTGTTGGCTTGGACGCTGAATGCGAGGATCTCACCTTCATCGTTTGGATAATGCTGTAGATGGTCTATGCACTTTTCAAAGTGTTCATCAAAATCAGGTGGGTGGAAGATCTTTAGGTATTGCAGCTGAGTACACAGAAAAATTATAGACAGAGTGTCATTTCCCCAAAGTCTGCTCAGTAAAAAATACATCAACAGATGCTGGAATAACCCCGGATCTCATCCTTCACTATGGTCATCATGCCTAAATTGCACCCCAAACTAATTTTATCATTCCCACTATTGACACCTTCCTGGCTATATTCAGCCCGCTTGTGCCAGAAGTTAAAGGTTCTGGATTTGCAAAGGGGCTGAGCACCTGCCCCTCCTCATTGACTTCCCTAGGATTTGTGGGTGCTCAGCTCTTCTGAAAATAAGGCCAAAAGGCCCTAGAATGACACCATGTACTGACCCCATCTGGTGATCATCAGAAATTGGGAAGAACGGCTAGCCTTAAAAGTAAAACAGTTGCTCAAATTTCCCTCAGAGGGAAGGTACCCTGCAGCAATTTAGCACATGCTCAGCATAGCATGGGGGAATAGAACTCACAATCTTTGGCTGTAAAAGCACAAGCTCAGCTCAAGAAAAAGTCCCACTAGCTAACAGAAAAGGGAACCCTATGAACACAAGCCAGCCTGGTATATGTTGGTTAATGGACTGATCCAAAGCTCACTGAACTCAATGAGGCTCTCCTCTTTTGACATCAGTGGACTCCATATTACGGACTTCACTGCACAGTAATTGCAAAAGCACTATGGGGCTCCTACCTTCCTGGCTTTTTGGCCTTTAAGCATTTCTGCTTCTAACACGTCCCGGTCACAGAGCTCCCAGCAGTTCGGTGATAGAATCACCTCACGAGCTTGTGCCAGGCTTTGTGCCAGCCTCACATCATCCACTTGCTGGCCAGTCACCAGCCAGTACTGACGCATCTCATCACCGACAATGAGCTGAGACACATGGCCTGCAGACAACCCTGAAAGGAAAAGAAAAAGACAGTTCCCATTTCCGTAAGTGGCGTTCTTCACGATGTGTTGCTCATGTCCATTCCATATTAAGTGTGTGTGCTCACTTCCACTCCTGATGGTGCCAGAGTCGGTCCCCTACAGATGCTGCTAAGAGAAAAACTTCCAGCACCAGTGCATGTGTCAAACACACACACCTAATATGGAATGGACATGAGCAAGCACTCAGAGAAGACCAGGTGAGCTGCCAATATGTTTCTTCGGAGCTGAGGTTGCTGTCACATATTTCTTCCATTAGGCATCTGTACCGATCTTCAGCTGGAGCTCTGGGCCCACTTCCGTGTAGCTAAACCCGAACTGCTCCTGCATCTCCAGGCTGCATTTTGCTGCAAGTGTAATGATGTCACTGAGCTGGCTTCGTTCGACCTTCCAGAGCACCAGCAATGCATCCCCTGTAGGAGAGAGAGCAGAATGGAAGGGGGCATGAAACAGAGATGGCTCTTTTCATGTGTGTGATTTCCAGCTGGTGAGATCCATGAAGGGCCTGATCCTGTACCACTGAAGTCAATGGGAGCTTTGCCATTTTTTAACTCCAGTGGGAGGCAAATCAGGCCAAAAATACTGTAATAGCCACTGATACATTTCAAAGGCATAGTACAATGTAAGAAGTACCTGTGAAGTTCAAGATATCGCCTCCGAAACAAAGCACATCTGAGGAACACAGAAAATGAATAAATGAGACAGAATGTAATGCCATCTTCATTATATAGCTGCTTTCATCCCAAAGAGCTTTACAAACTATAGATCTACACAAGAACCACTTTGGCATTGCTGAGATAGGGCATAACTGTTTTATAACGCATAGAAAGACTGCATAACAGTGGAGAATGGAAAGGGGAAACAGCACTCTCATGGGATTCAGTGGGGGGAAATTTAAATATTTGCATTTTGGTAGTGCTCAGAGACCCTGCTCAGGCTTGGGAACCTCGTTGTGCTCAGTGTTGTATGAACATGGAGATTGGGGCAGGGTGTGCATCTAAGAGGAAGACAGAATCCAATTATTCTAACTGGAATTTGGCCAGCACTTTAGGACTAATAGCCCACAAATTCATATGCTTGCAAGGAGAGCTAACCGTCACACGTGATCAGGACCCCAGGATTTTCCACTTTCAATCAATGAATTAATTCCTTTATGGATGAGTGTGTGCCAATTTGAGCACGTCACCACTGAAGCCACTAACATGCCAGAGAACAAGAGCCCAAATTTAACTCACTCTCCAATACCACAACCACTAAGAAGAAAAAACAGGGATTTAGCTAGAATAATAAAACAAACACATTTTCAGAAACACAGAAATGGCAGCCAGCAGGGCACATTATTTACAAACTCCTTGGGGTAGGGGTTGCATCTTCTTTAATATATTCCTCTGCAGCAGAGCAATGCTGCTTGACCAAAGTTTCCTGGCTTACGGAGTTAAACACACCACCTCCACCCTCTGTACAGCAACGCTACGATCATCTCATTTCAGAGCTGGTTTCCCCGAAGACTCTAGTAACACCAACATAAGAAGGTTAATACTGTGGGTATATGAAAGCTATGCTAGAGAACTTCCACATAAAACTTAGCAAAAAGTAATGATAAAAGAGATGATAAAGAATTATTAGCAAATAAGCACTAATCTGCTTGTTAAGCAAAAATATGTTTAAAAGCATGGCCTTTTGTTATAGCTGTGTAAGGTTGTTTTTAATCGCATACGTGCTTATTATATAAAAATATCATAAAAAGCAGGGGGAAACAACAAACAGGAAGACGTGACAGGGTATAAAATTTAATAATGGTTGGTTGAAGACTTGTTTTGAACCCATGTTAAAAGTAGGTCAAAGTCGTTATGCTTCTTTCCAGGGTGCCCCAAATTTCCAACCGTAATTTGTAAGACTTGACAACCAGTTGACATTTGTTAGAGATTGGATGACACCAGCTATGCAGCTCAACTGCAAAAAAGAAGGGAGAAGGAGTCTACATAAAGCCCTGTGTAACAGCCCACCTTGACCCAGTGTGGCTTGGTACTCCAGAATTGGTAAATTAGCCTTTTCTGCCTGTGCTGTGTTTATTTACAATACACAGATTCCCCCTCAAGAGAAAAGATCTGAAACCTCCCTATGACAGAGAAACAGCCAGGTAGTGACACAAAATAAAACTAATGCCCCTTCAAAAGTATTAAGGGGAGAGTGGCACCCCAACTCCTATTGACTCAGAGGTGGGCATCTTAACTGCCCCTCTGAAAGCCTCCTCCAACCCTTTTACGGGAGAAACTTTCTTCTGCGCCACAAAAGCGACAAGTGGTAAGAGGTGTCCATCTAGTTACATTTGATCAGGATAACAATTGCTTTATGATATCTGGAGGGGGCAGTGAAGAGTTAGGTGATACTCCTGGAAGACCACCAAGAAAATAAAGGACCAGATGTCTCAGAAAGAACAGCATTTTGGCAGAATCAAGCTAATCTCCAATTCTCAGTTTCGTACAGCCCTAAACAGATACTTCACCTCTCCACCTTTCGGATGAGGTAGCACTTACGTTCCATTATCCCTTCTATGTAATCATTGAGCATCTGGGTCAGCTGTTCCATGCCACAGTTCAGGTCATTGTTTGTGTATAGCTTTTCAAGGAGAGCAGTTAATCCTGTGACACATGCAAAGACAGAAGGCCAAACCGTCATCCCGAGGGAGTTTTCAATATCGTACCAAAGAATAGCAGACGCCTAACTAGGGAAGGGGCTATAAGTGGCAGGTCTCAGCTGTTGCAGTCAAATACACTTTCCATTACAAATTATAAGAATAATGTAGGGTTTGTGATGAGTTGGGTACTTATGAAATAAGAGACTGACAGTGCTTTCTAGAGACATGCATGCACCTTATATTTCAAGCCTTGGGATTCTTTGAGGAGCTCTATTGTTTGTGTTGAACTTTGTGAGCGCGCCCAGTGGAAGGATTAACACCCACTAAGTCCTAGACCAGGGGTTCTCAAACTGGGGGTCAGTTTTCCTCAGGGGGTTGTGAGGTTATTACATGGGGGCGGGGGAGTCTCGACCTGTCAGCCTCCACCCCAAATCGTGCTTGGCCTACAGCATTTATAATGGTGTTAAATATATTTAAAAGTGTTTTTAATTTATAAGGGGGGGGGTCTCACTCAGAGGCCTGCTATGTGAAAGGGGTCACCAGTACAAAACTTTGAGAACCATTGTCCTAGGCTGAAGTTATCATACTCATTTCTAATCATGATGTTGGACAAACTGGAACCTTCCCATCTGCTCAGTGGAGCAAAGCTGCCTCGGGATGCAGCAGGGATTAAGGCCCGGGACAGGTAGTCAGACTGGCTCAGTTGGAAAAGAGAGACACCACTTTCTGCCAGAATTTCACAAGGTCAAATCCCCACTTTGTCTAAAGGAAGGCAAAAAGGGATGAGCCTTCAAGGCTGGGAGCCCACTCAAGCAACTGGCAGAGAGGATATTAAACAAAAGGGGTTCTTTTCAAGGACACTCATATAGCACTGAAAAGAACCTAGATAAATAAGACACAAAAGGGAAGGTCCAGGAGTTTACTGAGGACCAGCCTTAAAGCCTGTAAAGCACCCCTTGCAGAGGGTGCCAGTGCCGAAAACCCTTAAAGGCAGCTGCTGACCAACTGATAAGCTCAAATGGTTGCCCCATCCACAAAGGGAGCACAGACAGAGATTTGCCACGGGCAGCCCTGTTCCTCACCTGTAATCTTCACGCAGAGCAAGACTCCATTGAAGGTCTCCATGGAAGGCAGCATCCGCCGGAGGGAGTGATTGTTATACACCAGCAGGTCTGGGAGCAGGGCAACCACCTCCACCTCCTTCTTCCCCATCTCCTGAGAGGACTCCTTCAGCACCCCCATCCTCCCCACCTCCTGAGATGGCCCACAGGAAAATGATGCTACCTCTACCAGCTGTGGGGTCCGAGCCATTATCTCCTCCTTTACCCTCTGCAGGGATTCATATGTCACCTTCCCATGCTGAGGGAACCAGCTGAAGCTTCCCCTGTCCCCTTCGCCCCACGGAGGGAATCTGTTTGGCACAGCCGTTTCCCTCCCCTCCTGCAGAGGCCAGCTCTCGCCCTCCACATCCCCTGCTCCACTCTGAGGGGGACTACGAGATGCCCCTGTTGTCCAAAGAGACTCGTCAGATGCTGCCGTGACCTTCACCACCATCTGAAAAGGCCCACTTGACATACCCATCTTCCCCCACTGAGAGGGCTCCCTTGCTGGGCCCATGTCCCCAACCCCCCACTGAGGGGTCCCAGCTGACTCCTCCATCTTCCCCCTGTGAGAGGACCCTGCCAACGTCCCCATATCCCCAGCTCCTCTCTGAAGGGCTCCATCCTGGGTGTTGCCCACCAATGCTTCCCTCCCATAAGCTGCCATCTTGGTGCCAGAAGCAGCTTCAAACACTCAAAAGTTCTGAGGTGAGTCACCCTTCCTCAGCCAGTCGGAACTCCCCACTGGGAAGCCAGGCCCCCTCTCAGGGCCAATCAGAACTCCCCACTGCAGGGCCAATCAGAGCTTCCCCAGCCCATGACCTGTTAGCTGCAAGTAGCCGTTTAACCGTTATGGCTTGTACAGATTAGTCCATCACCCAATCAAGAGCCTCTACAAGGTACCACCCTCAGCGGCTGAAAGTCCCCATTGTGCTAGAATATGGGGCAAGAGAGGGAAGAATAAGGGAATGTCCTCTGTTTCCTGCTCCCTCATGGTCTGCCCCATCCTGCAGGAAGCTCCCAACAGAGACATCCCCCTCAGGTCCCCCCGCACCAGCAAAAAATCAATCAAACAAGACCTTACAGGCACAGTCCAATTGTCCTCCATGGCTGCAGGCCATGCTACAGGGAGACTGGCTGCCTGAAGGTGCGGTCACTCACAGCTTGCTCACAGGCCCCTGGGGTAGTCTGGCCTTCATCAATATTGCACGCCACCTGTTTATAGATGCTGTGAACAGGGCCAGAACTTTTTTGGGGATGTGCGGTGCAGAGGAAAGGGTAAAAATCATCCCAATTGCACCACAACCACTCAGAAAAGTTTAAAGAGATAAGAAAGAAAGCAAAAACCAGGAGCTCAGAGTTTATAAATTTTTTATTCGCTGGATAGTGTACACAGTACTTACAATTGCATCTATTAAAGACAAAATACACTTGAAAAAATGCATCATATAAAAAAAATTATAAACTTTTGAACTATTTACAAACGTTGCCTTACGTTACACAAATCTCAATACCTTCCCCCCCACCCATTCACAAAGTAAGAAATTGACTTTTTTTAACATGCAAAAGCCTTTGAAACTACTTAGCATCACTTAGGGATCATTTCCCACACCCCATTCTACACTTGTATAAAACTGGTTTTGATAGGTTCAATGCTCCAATACTTTAGGGGTCAACTCACCAAGCATCAAGTTCGCCTCATACCCATCATTATTTCTTATATCCTGATCTGTCCTACTGTACTGTGCCCCCAATCTGGAATTTGTGTCCAAATCTAGCCAATACACAAGCTAGAGTGCTCACATTCACTTACTACAGGCTTTTATCTCACAGCATCCCCAGTTGTATAATTTATTTGTAAAAAAAGAGCTTGGAATCTTTTTGTAACATGGTGCTGAGATCTTCAATCTCACTGAGCAAACAAAGGCCTTCAGAAATGTGTCACTGAATACAGGAAAACCAAAACAAAGAAAAAGTATGACACAAACACCCAGGTTTTCAAACCACTGTATAAAAAACTTACCTACAAGAAATCTATGTAGCACAAATGCATAGGTCTTTATAAACCTTCTACAACTATGGCTCAGAGAATTTATTGGGGGGGAGGAGGGGGTTATCTGGAAGAAGTTCTAGATGTTTTGTGAAGAGTTGTATAAATTCTTAAAGAAAAAACAAACACTGGGGCTAATTACGCAGATACAAGATATCAGACCAACAACCTCCATTCCCCTAACTTCCCAACTTTCAGAGAAGATTCTCTGGGATAGAAATTGGTAGTAAAATGAAAGCAGAAAGACTGAGAGGCTCCCTTAATCCAGAATGGAACTACTCTTCCCACCACCCAGGGTGCATCGATAACCCAGATTGACTAAAATGTACAAATGCCCTTAAAAAGTATTTACAATAATGTGTTCATTCAAACAAAGCAAAATATTTACTGTTCCTTCGTTAGGAAAGAGTTTGATACTTCCTGAAATAGGGGACATGACAAAAAATGTTAAGCAAGGGTTTCATGGTAGCCAAGTGAAGAAGAAAAAAAAGCACCATACTCTAATTGGCCAAAATATTTTAAGACAGAGCAACCAACCAGAGATGCCAACGATGTAAGGGGCAAACTAATGCTTTTTGAATAATAAAATGAAAATGCAAAAAAAGTAACAAACAAATACAACCTAAGACAAAATACAAAAATAATGTATTCCTTTATTTGCATGTCATGAATTGAAACTAAGGTTCCATGTCATCCCTTAACTGTGTACAACACCAACAAACTACAACACAGCTCCTTGCAAATTTTAGTTCATGTCAACCATGGGGATGGGGAACATTGAACTAGGCAGGAAAGGTTATCATCTTTAATTACAAAATATAGTCTACATGCCAAAAGACAAATCCCAATGTAGCAATTCCCTTCCTGTATTTTTACTGGCTGAAATTTGGGAACCTTCCTAGGTGGCTGGCCCAAGAACTCCAGTTCTCTTGGCATCTGGTCAAGCAGTCTCTCCCCTCCAGGCTGACTGCTGACAAACTGAAATAAATCATTTCCCCCTTTTCTGTTTCTCTCTTTGATGCTCTCCCACCTGTTTTTACTATTTTAGGTTTAGTATCCTTTTATCCAAAGGAAAGGGGTCTTCTGGTGGCATTGTTCACCCATCCCTCTCCTCTGTTTGCCACCCGATTTTCTTCCTCCAGTTTACACAACTAAATTGTTACTTTGAGTCTTCCTCCTGTCACGATTTGAGGAGATGGTATATGGCATATTCTCCAAACAACTGTGCTTGCTCTGCTACCTTAAGACAGACTCCCCTGAAATTTACCTAGCCTTTCCAAATCTCCTCCTTCACTACTTCACCCATTAAGACTCTCCTCTCCACTGCTTTCATCATTCAGACTCACCGATCACACTTAATTCTGGTGACCCAATACAGTCTTAAGATTTAAAACACAGAGCACCGTAGATGTGTAAAGGGGATCAGCTTAAGTGCGGATGAAGTAAGGGTGGAAATAGGCAGCTAAATTTCACTTGCTAGAAGGCTATAGAAACCTCAGATCCCATTGCCAAATTTCAAAGCCAGGATGATGGACCAAGTTCAAAATCCAAGAGTAGCTAATCACTAAGGTATTCAACAGATGCCCATATAAAGAAGTCACAAAAAAGGGATCCTACTAAAAAAAAAGCAAACATTCCTCCTTCATTCTTTAAGTGCCATGTTTATAAAAGAGGATATTTCATAAAAAGCCTGAAGGGATCATCAACATTTACCCTCACTGCATAATAGTCTTTGAGCTAGACCAGAATGCACCAAATTGAGCTGGCCTCTGCTCCAGTTGTGATGGAGCCATCCTTCTCCCTGAATAAGGTCAAAGCACTGTACAGAACCATCTGCAATTTAAAACACACTCAAACAGCCACAGTGGGAGATAGTCAATCCCTCCATTCTGAGGTTCCAGATTTCATCTCTTGGAGTAACCAAGTTCTGCACTGGCAGAGTAAAAACCAACACTGAACTTCTTTTAGAAGAGAACCTCAAACTTTTTTTTTTTTTTTATCATTTTTATCCCAGTAGCTGGATTTCTCCTTTCAAGGCATCCATTGCTAGCAACATGCCACCAGCACCAAGGCTGTTTTCCCTACTTAGCTCTGAGTCAATGATCCACTCCCATCTTACTCCTTGGAACAGATATACAATATTTCAATTCTTGTAAAGGTCTTGCAATATTCACAACAACTTGACAAGATGGCTGAACTTTTCCCAGAAAAGAGCTTGCTGTTTACTTTTACAGGATGGCGCTTAGAGAACCTCTTTCTGTTCTGTTACACAGTTCCAGAAGGGCAAATGCAACTACAAGTGAACAGTTCAGCTGTCAGTAAATGAAGTCCAAAGCTGAGGAGTGGATATAAACAACAAATCTCCACTGGGAAAACAAAGCACTGTGGTGTAGCCATGTTAGCTCTGGTTGCTACAAACTGGATTACTCCTCTGCCGAAGGGCCATGGATCTCTATGGTCTCAGTTAGCCCTGCTTCAGCATGCCAGACTTATTGCTAAGCACTGTGTCAGTTGGCCAACCTTAATTCAAGAAATGTAAAAGGCATGAGTTGTCAGACTTTCAAACCCCTGCGTTGAATTACATGGGTATACCAAAAAGGTCCCTATAATTTCTATTTGTGGAGTCCACTGCAGTTAAAATCCCAAACAAACCACTTACTGGAAAGGTGGTTTTTGTTGTATAGAAAAGGGTAGGCTAAGATATGGTGATTGTCCCATTGGAAGGTTTGCTTGATACACTGGTAAGATAGGACACACTTGCAGAGGGACAGGAAACTTGCTCGGTTACTTTTTCCTTCAGACAGTGGTTAGGATACTCTGATCATCTGTGTCATTGCTTCTTCATTTGCCTGAGTTGGATCCTGTAGATACAAAAGACAAACAATACTGTGACCCTGAAGTATTTTCCTTACAGCAAAGTACTTCTACTACAGCAGCCAATCCTCGAGGGCAAATATCTCCCTTTGTCCAAAAGAAAAAAATATATATGAAGAGTTTCAGAGTAACAGCCGTGTTAGTCTGTATCCGCAAAAAGAAAAGGAGTACTTGTGGCACCTTAGAGACTAACCAATTTATTTGAGCATGAGCTTTCGTGAGCTACAGCTCACTTCATCGGATGCATACTGTGGAAACTGCCACAGTTTCCACAGTATGCATCCGATGAAGTGAGCTGTAGCTCACGAAAGCTCATGCTCAAATAAATTGGTTAGTCTCTAAGGTGCCACAAGTACTCCTTTTCTTTTTATATATGAAGAGTTACTGAGCCAGAAACTCAGCCTAGTATAAACCAGTGTAGTTTCACTGACTTCAGTGGAGCTAACCCAGTTTACACCAGCTGAGGTGCTGGTTCATAAAACCTACAGGTGAAGAAACTAACTCTGCAAGACTCTTCCAGTCAAACAGCACATCTCCGGTAGTAAATGCAAGACTGCATGATTGGGAAAAGATAAGTAACCTTAGACGACAAAAGTAGCTTTGCCAAACAACCTTTTATTGCCATAGTTAGACAGGTGTGAGACCTGCCAAAATCTCCAATATTCAAAGCCAAGTGATACTGTACCTTCAAGCGGCTTTAGAAAGCCGTTGAACGCAAATGAAGCATGCAGTTAGAACAGTGATTTTCAAACTTTTTCCATTTGTGGACCCCTAAAAAATGTCAAATGGAGGTGCAGAACCCTTTGGAAATCTTAGACAGTCTGCGGACCCCCAGGGGTCCATGGACCACAGGTTGAAATCCACTGAGTTAGAATGTGGGATTCTAATTCAGAGGAACCAGTGAAGTTTTAGATTCTGGGAGTAAAGAGATATTCCTTAAGGAAGGAGAGCCTTAAGTTAACAGCTTAAATCGTGTCTCCCCTTCTCCCTTAAGGAGTAACATCTACATCCCTTTAAGTTTAAAGTGTTGACAGCATTACTCATTCCATCCCCGGAAAATTAATCCTCTCTCTACTACAGATATTTTCCTCACATTTTCTAGGGACACTAGGATAGAAGAGGCATAAATTTACAGATGACAAGAACATTGTATCACACATCATAGAGAATTATGACTTTTAAACAGTACATTCCAGACTACAGTACTAAATTAGATGAATTTCAAGCAAACCAGCTCTGTTCTTTGACAACAGCTCACAACTCAAGCCAATCATGTACGAGACATGGTTGGGAAGGAGTTGGTATGTACTAAAGAGGTATCTTATCCCTAAAGAGAATGGATCTCTTAGGTTAAAGATACGCTGCTACCTCGATGCTGTAAAAGGCAATGGTGCTTTCTATTTTCTACCCTATTATATTCACTTTTCTGAAAGCCTCTCCTGCTCCTTTCACTTCATTTAAAACAAGCGTGAAATATTAAAGCTGTAATTTTAAAAATAAAAAGAGCCGAACATGCCCACTTCTGAATTTCACACTGCGTGCTCCTTGACTTTCATCCATCTTTCACTACCCTCTTGAGGCAGTTGACAAAAGGAGCAGCTGACTGCATCTTTCTGTACAGGCAAACAAATACAGCTATTACATTTCTCTCCATTTATAAAACAAACTTGAATACAGGTTTATATTAAGATTACTATGGCCTAGCTACTTGAGGACCTGTTCTATACAGTAAGTGAGATAGGAGACTTTCCACATAAAGCCTGAAATGCGGATTGGGGAAAGAGGACAAAGGCCAGGGGCTTAGCCCAACAAGGTCAGGAAAGCAGCAGAGGGCTACTCGGAAGGCATGTGCAAATTTCAGCCATACAAAGAGCATAGCTGGAAGCAAAGATTTTTCTCACCTGCATATCCTTTTCCTTCGGTGAGAAAAAACGCCCACCTTCTCCCCGTTTCCTAGCCATGGCATGACGATGTCTAGACTCATGCAAGTATTTCTGCAACAATAAGAAAAAGAATAGCCAGGAACCATTCAATGCTTTCTAGCTCAATATTATTACTGCAGCTGAGCACTCAGAACCAGTTCCTTCTAATGAAAAACAAAGAGTGCCTTTGAGGAAAGTCAGTGTACTCGCCAGTTACAATAGGACCACATATACTTTCAACAATTAAGAGCCAAGGAAGTAAATAGGATTGCAACATATGGACTCAGAAATGGCTCTGATGCCTGTCAAAGACAAAATGTGACAAGGAATACCCATCAGTGAGACAGACATATGTATGTTGCACAAGGCAGGAAGAAGTCTATTAGAATCAACTCCAGTGTTCTCCATATCACCCAAAATGTCTTCTATACCCTTATAATGCAATGTCATTCCTCCACACTGTGTCTAAAAAGTAACCTTGGATTATATACTCACCCTCCTCTCTTTGGGGATTTTCCCCTCAGCTTCCAGCTTGGCTCGTGCCTGCCTCCTCTTCAGGATTCGATGGTACTGCTTGGCATTTACATAGAGAGGCTCCTCTTCAAGCATCTCTGCCCCTGGCAATGGAATCCTCTGAATAGCTGGTACTGATCCAGCCCCTGGTACCATCTGTGTAAAGAAGAACACTCTCATATGCATACGGTTCACAGCAGAAGCTACATACACAAAAGGAGATACGATCAGTCCAAAAATATTAATGTAGAAGTAACTGAAAAGATGCATTGTCTTAAAAACAATTGTGTCTGCTCCAAAGTGACGGAGTATCAAGCCAACTGCACACCACTCAACAAACTGTCAGTTACACATTGCCAATGTTTCTGATATTTTGTTGTTTGTATAAAAAGCTAAATGTAAATAAATATTACTGTCTAAAGTTTCTCTAAACAAATGTTCACTTTTGTACTGATTGTTTTGTACCTGACATTTACATGACGATATGAAAACCTGTTCAGATTCCTACATAACCAGATTTTTTTTTAAAAAAGCTGCACGTCGTTTTCCCGTACAACGTAATTATACTCATCTCTTCTATTTGTATTTTATTAGTGTATGTTCTACTTGTCTAACTATTTCTGTATGTTTATTAAACAAGTGCTACTTATAAAATGTCTGCTGCCATCTAATGGAGCTGAACAGTAGAACACAAGCCAAGAGGGAATCTCAGCACAAATGCAGTAATAGCATGAGCAGAACAAAGCACTTATTTACCAGAAAAAAACATCTATGGGATACTGAAGAATAGCATGTTTTTGCTTGAACTCTTCAAATTTGTATGTATCTCTAATAAAAGTTCCTTTATATTAAAATTTTGAACTTCTTTGAATTCAATAATAAAATTATAGGGGAGAAGAAGCATGATCTATGTAATAACTCCCCACAGAAATTAAATCCGGGATGGTTCTACAGCTAGATGAGTAAGGCGGCCAACTTCTAGGGGACCCCATACCTCGTGTGCATGCGTGCTATGTTCTGATTGGCTGGCTAGTGGGGTTTTTTGGTTTGGCTTTGGGCTTCCGGTTTTTTTTTTGGTTCAATCACTCAGGCTGGTGGGGGCAATGAAAATGTTTTCTGCCCTGGCCAGCAAAATGGCTAGGACTACTCCTAGATTAAACATTACAATCTATTTATTCCAGTTTTTTAAAAAAGGAGAGTTATCAGAAGAGGAAGCATGACCTATGTAATAATCTGCCATACAGATTCAACAGTACAATTATTTACTCCAATTTTAAATCCTTATTAAACCAATAGGAAGTCCTAATCACAACTAATTTCTGAAAAGACTGAGCATATTAGGTGAAGCTAACATGAATCTCAAGCCGCAGTTCGAAGACAGAAAACTTAAAATTTAACTTGTAAAATGACAAAAAAAGTGAAAAAACTTGGAAATTCCATACGTACCATAACCATTCCACCTGAATTGACCACATTTCCAGCAACTGGTAGTGTCACAGTTACAGTCCCTTGCCCACTGCTAGTTGTATTGGTGTTGGCTCCTGCCTGGACAATTTGTGCTCCTGCCAAACTGGCTGCTGGGATGGTGATCATGCCTGTAACAGGGACTGTAACTTTAAGAAAATAAAACACAAAACAAAAAACAAAAACACGCACACAGAAAGAACGAAGGGAACACAATTAGTCCCACTTCTATTTTCATTCACTCGCTCTTGCATAACGTACAAGAGGATGGCAAAAAAATGTTACAAGCAAACTACTAATCAAATCCCATCATCTGTCCTTAATACACAAATGCACTCAACTTTTCAACGTGTTTATTTGTCACATACATTGGAGTCACAGCCCATATGCGAAGCCATTTCTCTGCAAGCTCAAAAACGAAATGTAGATGCTTGCACTCTCCACTGACAATTTGTCAGGAACCCAAAGCTCACATTCTAGTTAAACATTAAACCTGCAAGTGAAGAACTGAGTCTTATTCCGTAATCCCATTTGCACTTTCCACACCAAAGAGCTTTACATTTATATTTGCAGATTCCTAGTAACCAGCCCTGCAAAGGGCTGGGGAGGGGAGGATTAATTTATCTGCTTCACTGTGGTCTGGGGAAAAGGATTTCTGTAGCTATTTAAAAAGATAGCTCTACAAATGTGAATCTATATGGTCAATGTGAAAAAAATCTCCTGCGCTTATTTGTACATTTCAAACTCTTTGCATCACAGCTGGTACAACACATTCTGTTACCAGCAATATAAGGCACATCAGAAAAAAAAAATCTTACTGATGTCAAGAGTAGTAAAAACCTACAATTCCAACTCTAAAGACAGACAGAAGGAAGAGGAACAAAAACTTTTGCTCTTCCAATTGTCACGGTGTTTCTCAACACTAAGCAGCCAAGAAAAGATGAAATGGTATGCGTCTCTCTGGAAACTTTCAACTGTAACTTAAGAGAATGTGCTGCCCTTTATAAGCCAAAGTTCACACCTTGTTGAAGAATAGTTCCATCAGCATTAACAGGCTGATAGACAATGGTCTGGCCTTCTGCTGTCTGTGCCACCTGCTGCCCTTGAACTGCTATCTGCTGCTGGGTCTAAATGGAACAAAGATTATCACAAATTACAAATTGCTGAGAAGTTAAAGATTTCCATCCCTGTTAATGTCCATATTGAACCCGAGAACGTGAGTCTCCTTTGATTTTATTACGAATACTCAGAATAGAACTGTGTATTTACACGCCAATTTCAACTGAAGAGTAAAAGATACTTAAAATATATACAAAACTTGTACTTAAGTTTGTTGTAAGGAACAAGAGAAATGCGGGACTAAATTAACTGATCAAATCCGTAGATGCATCAAGAACTTCTTGTGATATTATTGTGTAATAGTAGTAGCAACCGCAAGTTTTTCAAAAGTTCACAAGAGACATCACAGAGTTTAAAAAGGGCAGTTCTACATACACAAATATTTTTAATACACTGGGAGTTTTTTTTTTTTTTTTTTTTAAAGATCTAGGTCTCATATTTCATGATCAACATGTTAAACGGATACTCAAGTAACAGTAACAAAAAAACCCTATTCCTAAATAAAAAAGATTTCACAAAATCTGTAACTATAACTGTTGAAAATTTTTTGGGGTGAGGAATGTTAAATTCAACAGTACTTTTCATTTTAAACATTCCCATTCAGGAAATCCCAAATCAATAATGTACAAATAAGAACCAGTTGGTGAAACTAAGTGACAAATACGGTTATTCTGTCCCAGCAAAGCTATTTGCAAAAAAGAAAATAGCATAAAAGGTGAATTTACTTATTTATTTCAATATCAGATGGTTCTGGAAACTAACTTTCTAACATTTTCTCCCTTATTGTAAGCCCATTACAAATCCTTTTCATGCTGGTGCAGTTACCTGTGTCTGGCCAGCAGTAACTGCAGTCTGTGGCTGCTGAATAATGATCTGCTGGGTCTGGCCCTGTTGACCCTGCACCTGCACAGCCTGCCCACCTTGAATCTGAATCTGACCTGGCTGGACCAACTGAATCTGTGGAAGGAAGAGTCAGAAAGGAACATTAACTAAACCTGTTAGTTTTTTCCCTTTGGCCTTGGCATTATCAAATCATCTTCCAATAGTCATCTACTGCAGCCATTGGGGAAAAACCCCACTAACTTTCCTCTTTTAATGGAGAGGGTTTGTTTTAATTTATTCCTGCCCGGTGACATAGTAATCACTAATGCAAGGGAGGATAAGACTAAGCAGAAAGAAGCAAATATACATGCTCATGTCATCATGCCCTGTCAGCTCTCCACTGTTTACTAAATACGGCATAATCAGAGAGAGAAATACGCTAGCTTTGAGCATGAGACCAGGGATAATACTTACCTAAATCACAGGAGGAATGGGACTTTACGGATTTATTAAGATAGCTGTAAAGTATTACAAGTGCTAATTATCAAGCACATAAAAGTAGCCTGGTATTTACAAAAGTGTAAGACTAACCTTGCAGAGAAGAGATACTTTCCACCCCTCTTGGTGCACCTCTCAGGATAAACTGGAATACCGTCAGCCCCCATTGCTGAAAATCCCAATTACACACTTTCTTCAAATATATAGGCTGTATAGAGTATGTTACACTGAGGAATGGTAAGTGTTTTCCTAATAAATAGTGCCTTTCAGCCAAGTATACTGAAGTATTTCACAAGTCACTAAATAACCCCACCAACACAGCAAGTTAGTGGCATGGCACAGACAAAAATTCTGCGATGCCAGACTCACAATCCCCATGCTCTAACCACCAGACCACACAAACAGAGGATCATCTTTTGCATGAGTTGCTTAACTTTTCCACCCTTTGTTTTTGAGGAACACTTACCAAGGCCGTGCCTAAAACCAAATGATAGTTCTATCCAATGTGTATTACTGAAAAATAATCCTATCCCACCAAGTACTATTACTCTCCGTGAAGCCAGAGGTTTTAAATTTTCCTCCAGCCTTCATACATCGGAATAACTGAACTTCATGTTAGTCCTGAAGCATTTTCAAGGAATCCTATATTTTTATGGGACAAGCACATGAGTAGGCATTGAACTGCTGTGTGTTACAGCTGCCAAGAACCAGAAAAAGCTCTGGCTGCATTTCAGGGGACTGTGCTGAGTATATTTGCAGCACCCATTGGAAATATACTTGAAATAGAGAAGAAGCTTCACTTTTAATATTTGATTGTGACACAGAGCCTCATGGGGGACAGCTGGCAAAGAGTTCACTGTTATGTAACAGCAACTCCTAACAGGACTGACAAATGCACTTACACCTAGCACCTGCTTTCATAGTATTTATCCATAAAGAATGGCATGTGAGGTCTCTAATAAAACGTTTATGTCATACTGATCCTCATAATCATTGCATGACATATGTACGAATGATATTTAAGGAGTTGTGTATACATACTGAAAATATGTTTTGAAGTCCATTGCTGACCAAAGAGAAAAACAGGTTTCTTCAAGAAAGGAGGTAAAAGTATATCTCTCTGTCAAATATAAATTAACCACTGGAAGCCAACACAATGGAAACCCCTTTTAGATATGAAGTCAACATGGACACAAGACACTGGAGACAGAACTGCAGGGGGCTGTCCTGTCTCTGGGAGCAAACAATGAACTTTGGGGCAGACAAGGGAAGACAAAAAGACTATCTTGCACCTGGGGAAGTACACAGCCAGTGCATCTACATTCATGAGAACAGGATCTCAACCAGGCTAGGCTGAAATGCTGCAGAAGACATCTGGGGTGAGAAACTTCCTTAGACAGAACCTTAGCTTGCTAAATTAAGTTTAATCTCTAGGAAGTGAGTGATGACTTGGTTTTATACGTAACTGGTTTCCATGATGTTTACTTACTATCTCTTAAAATTTAATCCTTGATAATAAATTCATGTACCGTCATCACTATAAATACAAAATATAACTCCATGCTGTAGTATTATACAAAGAGCTGACGCTGGGTCGAATCATTCAAGCCGTACACAATTGCCTTTGGGGGACAGCTTACCTGGAACTACTATCAGGGTTCAGTCAATAAGGGGCTGCATACTACAGGGGGAACACTTCAAAGTGGCTCAGAGATTGGGGTGCACCTATTATTAACCTGCATGGCAAAGTAAGGGCTGGCATAGCCCTGCGGAAAATATTTAGAGGCTAACAGACTGGAGGCTTCAGGTAGCTGGCACAAGTTAAGCATATTCAATTCTTCCTCTCGCTAGAGGGAGGGAGACGTAACAAGGAGACTCTCAGTCCTGGGCACCTCAAGAACTGTCACAGTGGTTCATACAATGCTCACTGGGGCAGATCCTCAGCTGGTATAAGTTGTCATGGTTCCCTTGACTTCAAAGAAGCAATGACAATTTACACTAGCTTATGATCTTCCCTGTGACAGCCATAGTTCATTCCTTGACCATTATGATTAATGAAATTAAGAGTATACTGACCTGCTGCAATCCTTGCGATCCAGAAACTGGGACTTGCATGATGGTCTGGCCCTGACCCCCGGGCACAGCTTGCACCATGATCGGCTGGCCGGTTGATGTGATCAGCTGACCTCCGCTTACTTGTACCATTAATGGCTGACCCTGGACCTAGAGAAGGGAAGAAACAACAAACAAAACAATGAAACAAAGTCAGATGATAAAAAAACCTTACGTAAAACTGATAAATAAAGGGCTAAATGTTTATTTATTTCAGTGGAAGGGCCATGAAAACTAAATAATAGTCTCTAAATTGTTTTTATGCACAACTTCCAACAACCAAAATTTCTAAGCGTCTCCATCTTGTGCTGCAGAATTTAGTAAGTTGTCCTTTTCTGCTACTGCCTAATCAAAAACCACAAAGTCCAGATACAATGAAGCATGTACAATATTTATATAGTACATCTGGCTAAACTGTGCATACACTAATATAGACAGCCTGAGAACTGGAACCTTTCAAAAAAGAGCTCACAATCCACAATAAGTTTTTGTATTTCATTAAGAAGATGCAGATGAGTAAAGGCTCCAATATAAAGCTACCTTGGCAAGTGGGGTTCAAGAAATTACATTCTCATTGCATCTTAATTTCCAGATGGATATAGCATACAATGTTCTTGGAGCATCTTCTTGTGATCGTAAAGGGAAGTTGTACTTGTACCAGCAGGAAGTATGGCTCAGAAAGGAAGATTGGATGAAAATGTGAACCAGCAAGTCTTGGACTGGTGAAGGTTTCTAGAACAGACATAAAAGCCCTTACAAATATTCTTTGGGAAGAGGCCTTGGGGAGAAAGGAAGGCAACGGAAAACTCCATTCAGCTATTTTTATCTAGCAAGAAGGAAAAGCCATCTGCCCAAAAATATGCCAGATGAAGAGCTGAATAAAAGCCACATCTTTAGGTCTTAAGCTTGGAGTGGGAGGCAATGGACAACAGGATTATTCTTCACTGCACTTAACATATTTCGTAGTGGGGAAGAAAAAGCATAATAGAACAACCACTGAACTCTAATTTCAGTTAACATGGAAACTTCAAGGGCTTTCAAAGGCCAATGACCATCACCTCTGACTTCTACCTCCAGATCTCTCTTTTTTGACACTTCTATCCCCCGGCTTTCAACTAATTACAGTGCAGGAGACCAATCTGTGACTGAATCATCATCAGTAAAAAAAATTACAGAATTTATGAAACTATCTAAAATAATAAGGTCCCTTAAAGGAAAAAGCTCCACTTTCTATATGCTGAAATGCATTAGTGGCTTATACAATGACACACCCATCAGCAACCCTAGGTATGTATCAGCAGTCAAGCTCCCAAATAGGATATCCTGGCTTCATTAAGTCATCTGATAGTCCTACTACTCAGTCTCTTCCACCCACTGTTCCCAACATATAAAAAACCACTTTCAATAATGAGAAGTGAACAGTATGCATTACAATATAGTGAAAGAGATGCAAGCATGCATACATCAGCCACAAAGCAGCAAAAAGTAATTAGCAGATATGCTTAAATTGAAATAAAATGATATCATCAATCCAGGATTTTTGTTAATGTATTTTTAAAAACGCAAGCGAAAAAGGAGAGATGAAAAGCAAACTTTTCCGCAATAGGACTGTGATACAATCGAGCTTCAAGAAAGCCAATTCTACCAGCTCACCCTCTTTCACATTTTAGCTCACATCAGGAAAACACTCCATATACTTCATTATTCGCAGGACTATTCTGACCATCCAGAACATTTTTTCTCCAAAGAAAAGAGGAAGACCCCCCAGCCCCACAAAGACCCCCGACACGGGTAGAAAAAGCTGTATCAATCTTGCAACATCTACCATCAAGGGGTTTTTCATCCCTTTAAAGACCTGCCACACAAACCAATGAGATGAAGCTTGTAAGATGTGGAACATTTCACATGAACAGAAATCAGGGTTTGAAATAACCTGCATCCCTTCCCAACTGGTAGTGGGTTTTGGTAGTAATTAAGATGCAATTTATGGATCTGCTCGTGTTGTCACAGTAGAAATACGTGGTCAGTAATTATCTCAATCCCATAGCAGGCAAGAAAATCCTCAGTTTTCGTTTCTAGTCAGAAAAAAAATTCTCTTCAACCCCACTTTGGCTTCTTTCCACAGAGAAGCCACACAAAAAGTCTTCATAATCACACCAGCAGAGAGTTTTCATGAGTGGATCAGGGTTTGGCTGCATGCATTTTAGATCCAACAAACAGCTCTAACCGCTTCATTCCTTTTATTGAATGAAACTGCAATTGACATATGTCCCAGCTGCTACAGACCAATGACACTGCCACTAATTCTGTCCCTATTTCAAACCCTGGTAGAAACAGAGCATTAGAGATGAGGCGATGGGGAAGTTCATGCAGTGCGCACATAGACACAATTAGAGAGATCACCACTACCTGGAGGGTCTGGACTTGCTGGCCTGAGGCGGTTGCCACCTGGGCCTCTGTCTGCAACTGGACAGCAGTGACACCACCCTGCTGCTGGGAACAGGAACAGGAATAGCTTGAAACTTAACAACAAGGAAATGCAGAGCTCAAGACAAGAGAGAACCTTACCGATGGGGCAGGGAGAACTTAAAGTTCTCATATCACTTGTTCTTGGAACACAGGAATGCTGAACATGCTCACATTATCTTAGGAAAGGAATACCAGCAAACCCGATGTGGGCTCACTGGCAGGAGTCAGCAACAAACAAAACATAACACAAGTGACACTGTCAAAGTATTTTTCAAAATTTGAAGTCTCTATTGTTTTTTAAAAATTATCCCATGTTTATTTAAGTGTTTTCCTTTTAATTGCGCATACTCGTTATTACAGAAGTGCGGCTGCTGTCAGACCCCGACTCTCAAATAAATGGCTCCAAAAGTCCTTTATGCAACAGAAAAGGCACAGCATGAACAGCAGCAAAGTAAGTTTTACATACCCAGCCCATGTGCTTGAGGGGCAATCTGAAGAGAATAGTTTAATCTCTAATGACCCTTCCTATCTCTAACCTCTTAGGAGAGATTCCCAAAAATAATCAGTGCCAATTGCAGTAGTGGTTTGTGAGACATGGACATCCATCCACAGAGAATTAGACTAAGACTGAACCATTCACGTTTTGTTAAAACCAGCATTCAAGGATTCCTTTTCAAAACAACCACCAGTACTACATTAACTTTGAAAACCAATACAAGAAATTAAAACTAGGTCAAGGTTTGGTCATACTGCCTTTTGCAAAGTGTTACAGGGCAAAAGATGACAAATCTTTATAATTACAAAATGTCAATCTACCAATCAAAAGTGTCTGATTTTAGCCATCTATCAGCATCAGCTACATGGCTCTCAACTTTCCACAATTTATTTTCTTTATAACTTAGTGATGGTCTCTGTAAGGGCCACGCGCTGTTCCCACTGAAGACAAAGTCAATTTCCACAGTGGAAGTAGGGCCTGGCCTGAAGTGTCTGGTATTTACACTGCTTGACAACCAGCAACAAAGTGCTATTTTAAATTGAAAGTGTGATTCATATTGTCTCACTCATGTGCATACCAGAAACAAACTAAAGAGCTGACTTCCACTCTCCCAAACACAAGCAAATAAGGCTTGAACAACACAGCTAATCCACATAACCAGCTTGAAAATTCATCACAATATGAGGCTAAGTAAAGGTAATATTTTAAAAGCATGTCTAACACTTTCATAAAAGCAACTCTACATGCCTGAACATTACTGTACACAAGCCAGAAGTTAGTTTTTGGCGGAATGATTCAGACAGAAACAGTCCAGCAAATGACAGATTGACCAGTACAAAGCAAAAGGCCTTTGTTGCAATTACTTTGTCACCCTGATCTTTCAGTGGGACCAGGAAAAGTGATTCACATGAACATGACTGTGAAAGGAAAGCTAGAGAAATTCTCAAAGTTTGCTTGAGACAATCCTATTTCAACCCTTGAAGATAAACACCTGTTTGTGGACATTCAGTGCTCAAATTTACATTTTGTTTCATTTAAGATCTTAATTTTTATTATTTTTGTTCATGTCAGAATTTAAGGATAAAGTCCCTAATCTAATTCAGCTTTGCATTGTATGTATCAGTTGTTTCTATTATTTTATTTAATATAGATTACAATTGCTAATATTCAAGCACACTCCAATGATACAATGAAACTGCTGAGCAAGGGATAAGACAGTCAACCAGCCATGCATCCAGTCAATCTCACACAGCATCTTGATGCCCCGGTCGAACTGTAGAGAGCATGACACGCCTTGTAACAAATATCAGGACCTCTAGCTCACCCTTTAAGAGAATTTTGCCATACCTGCTGCTGAATCTGTCCAGCTTGCACAACGATCTGTTCTGTGGAACTGTTGCTGTTTGCTGTGTACTGCTCCATAGTGTCTCAGTTCCAATCTTGTACCCAATGCACCTGTCTGGATATCTGACAAGACAATAAAAAATGCATCATTACTGCCCCAATGGCTCAAGATCAGAATCAGTTTACAGCAACTGGAAAACAAGCCATTTAATGACATTTAGATGACACGCCTTAACAGTAAGAACATCATTGTTTCAAGTAAAGGACCTACATTACGTCATTTTCATTTGTAGTAAGAGACCACATATTTTAATGTGAAAATTATGTATTTTCCTAAAACTCGTGTGTAAACAGAGGCAGCATCGTCCAACGGCTTGGGAACCAGACTGGGATTCAGGAGAACAGGGTTCTATGCCCAGTTCTGCTGCTGATCTTGGGCAAATTATTCCACCTCTCCCATGCCTCTGTTTCCCCTACTACAATTTGTCTGTCTTGTCAATCTAGATTGTAAACTCTTGGCCAGGGACTGTACCTTACTATTTGTATAGATAGCACTTCGCGCATGGGGAACTCAATCTCAGTTGGGTCCTCAATGCACTACCATAATATACACTAATTATAATTAATAAACAAAACATTGCAGTGCAGAAGAGTTTACTGTAATCATCACCTGACCACCAAGATACATCTCAAGAATTTCATAGATTTTCAGTTAGAAGATGATGTAACATGAGGGGCTGAAATACCCTGTGCTCTTAGGAATGAACAGTTCTCCCCATTTCTTTTCCTGCTTGTCTTTTAACTTGAAAACAGACTGGTTCTCCCATAGCTTTCCTTTTCCTGATCCCTCACTCCAATGCACAGGAGAGAAAATGCTGAAGTAAAACCATTCGTTCCACAGCTCTCTTTATTCTCATCTCCATTTCTTCCTTTCCTAGTTGATTAGCAAATGAGGAATTCTGATCTTCACTTGTAATGAAGCATTTGTTCTACTCTACCATTGAACAAGTCACTGCTATCCAGTTTCATAGCCAGCCTAAATTTTTCAGCAACTTTAAAAAGAAAAATAAAGGAATTAGATTTGATATCTGCACAGGATTTAGTCAAAACACCCACTGACTTCAACTAGCTCTGTCATGTAAGAGACAAGGTGGGTAAGGTAATGTATTTTATTGGACCAACTTCTGTTGGCGAGACAGAGATGCTTTTGAGATGCACAGAGTTCTTCTTTAGATCTGGGAACTTTAGTTAGATTCCAGATCTGAAGAAAAGCTCTATTTAAGCTCAAAAGCTTGTCTCTTTCACTAAACAGAAGTTGATCCAAGAAAAGATATTAACTCCCACACCTTGTCTCTCTAATATCCTGGGACCGATATGGCTACACCATGTGTAATGCGAGTCAGTTAACACTGCAACGAAAACTTAAACCGTTATAATTCCTGGCCTTTATGTTTATCTTTGCAACCTAAGACGCATTAGTTGTTTTGCATTTATCATAAAGACCATTGCAAAAAGGTTTTTTATTGATTTACTCATCTTTCAAAACAGACTGATTACTTCATCTATTTTTGGTTAATACAAAAGAAAACTGCAATGTAATCTAAGACTTAGTTAGCTCAGTCAAATGAATATAATCAACATGCATCAGGCCAACAAAAAAACTATGTGCAGTATGCACCAGACAGACTACATGGTCTAAATGTGGTAACAATTTGCTTATTCCCTCTGTCAAAAGCTTTGTTTGGAATTAAGAAATAACACTAGCCCCTCTGACCAGAGCAAAAATCTGAGTCATAGCACAGAAAGATACAACATTTTGCTGCAACTGTAACTTTATCTGTCCCTGGCCCAGTTAGAGAGAAAAGGTGGGTGAGGTAAAATCTTTTAAGGGGCCAACTTCTATTGGTGAAATAGACAAGCTTTCAAAATACTCAGAAATCTTCTTTGGATCAGTAGTGTTTTTCATGGCCCAGCAGAATAAGAGTGAATTTTGGCACGGATTTCAAAACTAGACATAAATATGGTTGCATTTTAGAAAGCCTAGCGAACAGATAGCCGAACACTTTAAAATGAGGACCTAAGTCAGACCACCTCAGGCTGTGTGCTTTTCTGATCTCATGAACTAAGCAGGGCCAGGCTTGATAAGTATCTTGGATAGAAAACTAAGGAAAATCCAGGATATTGCAGGAAGTGGTGGTGGCAACATGACCAGTGGCACTGTGACTTCAAAGACCATTTAAACCTGTCTTCTGCTTAAAATGTAATGCTGAAATCCTGATTACGTGGCCAGAAAAAATTCCCATCCCCTTTTGCAAGAGTATAATCATTAATACTGATACTAAAATGAATTTCTAGTTGTTAGTTACATTCTGCCTACCAAAAGTTTTCCCTCTAGTTTCAACTGCATACAGTATTCTTCACTTCTGTCCTAAATGCTTGTGCAGTATCACATGAAACAGCTCCCACATTCCATCCTTCAAGGTGGTATTTCAGCAGTGAGTGCCTGCCTGTTATATAGCACATAAGCCAAGCGTAAGCCAAGCACATACCCACAAGAAGTTCCTTGGTTTCGTCTACTCTACAAACAACCTTTAAGCAGAGACCTATTATACGCTAAGATCCAAATGCCAGGCCCCTTCTTCTATACCTAAAGTTCTGGGAAATTTCTTCTCAATCCAGCTTTTTTGGGGGTCAGAATAAGAGAAGAGAATGAGGTTTTAGACATGCAGGATCATGACTCAACCAATGGTGGGGACAAAAGATCTACTGAGGAGGGGAAGCAGCACGGGGGGGAAAAAAAGACTACTTTTTTTTGTTTTTTAAATACAGCTTATTTGTCCATAGACACTCATTTAACATTTTGTTGCCTCATAAGAAGGAACAGAGAGAATTTTCGCAAACCAGAATTAATTTTTAAAAATTAATGATTCTGTATTATGCTGCATGCGCCTCCTTCAAACTGCTGGCCTGACTGGTCACAAATCCTGTATAACTTGAGACTAAGTTATTTTCTACACTAGAAACAGTTTGTTGGTATAACTATACAAGCAGACACTCCTCGTGTAGATACAGCGTATACTGACATAAGCACGCTTTTGCTGGTATAGTTTATATGCCAGTTCCCTGAACGAAATAAGCTATACTGGCAAAAAGTTATTTTGACAATATAACTGCATCTACACTAGGATGTTTGCCCATATAAAATGTTGCTTAAAAAGCCCCCCACCACACCTAAGCCACATTACCATACCAGGCAAAGTTTCTAGCGTCAACATGGTTTAAGTGAAATGAAATGAACTGATGAAATCAATTATACCTCATCCTGTACTTCAGTAAGAACATACATGACTAATCACATCCACTCTCTCCAAAGTGCATCAGTGAAAGTCAAAGAAAGAATTCAGCCAAAAATAGCAGCTCAGGAGAGTCATCTCGTGTTATTCTGCAGCAATGGGGACGCGGCGGCCAGTTTTCATGATTAACCTCGTACGGAACCTGCAAGTCCGGGTGCGCCTCCAGAGATTTTCAGTCCAGTTGAGCATTACGTGCCATTTGTCTAGAATGGGCTTTTAACTGTGGTGAGCCGCCGACAGCAGGATTTTCTTAGCCCGCAGAGCGCTCGGTGCTGATGCGGGGAGGGAAATGGCAGGGGAGCCCCTCTATGGGACAGAGGGAGACAAGCGCCTAACTGCTCACCCCAGCTGTTTTCGCTGCACGGCTGTTCTCCTCGGGGAACGCGGGTCGGGCTGCTCTGTACTGTGGGGTCGAGGATGGGGTGCACGCAGCTCCTAGCCCCCTGGGGAGACGCCAGGGTCGTGCCCCTCATGCTGGCCACAGCTGCACGGGGGAGGGGAAACCCTGGCCGCTCCCCCCGCCCAGGCGCGGGCTGCAGCCGGCTCAGTAGCTCTCCCCCGCGGGGGCACACGCAGCTGGTCTCCGCTGCGCGAAGGGGGAAGGACGGGGTCGGGGGGGGGGGGGGCCGGGCCGGGCCCTCGCCCACCCCGAGGCCCATGTGCCAGGGAAGCCAGCGGGGACCCGCCAGAGCCCCCTCCCCGGCTCGCCCAGGGCGGGGCCCGCGCAGTGGCGGCTCCCTCCGTGGCGGCCCTTTCTCGCTGCACGGAGCTCCCCGGGGCACAGGGTCCCCAGCCGGGGGACGCCCCAGAGCCGGGCCCCGCCGCGGGCCGGGGCGGGCGCGCCTCCCTCTCCCGCGGGGGCAGAGCTCGGCCGTCCCCTCCAGCCCGGACGGCGACCCCCAGGCCCCGCTCCCCTCCCCTCCCCCCACGCCCCGTCCCGGGCCCTCCGCAGGCGGCGCGCCCGCCCCAGGCCCAACAGCCGAGCCCCGTCCCTCCGCTCCCCCAGTGCCCGGCCAGCCGGCCCTGCGAGCGGCCTCCTGACTGGTCACTCGGCCCCGCCAATCCCGGCGCTAGGGCCGGCGCTCGGGGGCTCCATATTGGCTGCTCGCACTCACCGTGCCTCGCTCCCCCGGTTCGGGTCCCGCTCTGATTGGCTCCGCCACCGGCCCCCGAAACCCAATCAGCGCCTCCACTCAGCCGCCGCGCAAAATGGCGCCCAACCCTGAACAAAGAGAGGACGGAACTCAGGGCGCATGCGCCGAATAGTTCCGCCCGTCGCTCCTCGGCAGGACACGCCCACCCGGCCCGACCTACCCGAAGCTCTTACGCGTGCGCTAAAAAAACACGTTGCCGCTAGTCGAGGCCGCCAATAAAGCGCACGCGCGGACAGACGCCTCCTTCTTAGGTCTTCTGCGCATGAGCACATTGGCAGGTAAGTCCTGGTCGGCTCTCCACCGCCGAATGTTCTGGGCTGTTACCATAGAGAGGGTGCTCCGCCACTCAGCCTAGATAGGTAAATGGATGGAAGTTGCCATCTTTGATGTCCTACTAGACTGTACCAATGCGGGGGGTGGGGGGGGGGCTGTTTAGGAACTGCGTTTACCCGCGTCGTGGCCTGTCGTTTGGGCTCAACTTGCAGAGGCGTGTCAGGTGCTGGGGGGGGCGGGGGTCCCGCGAGGCGCGGGGGCCGCGTTGAGGGGGCTCTGTGGTGGGGCCCGCGCAGGGGGTAACTAGGGGTTGTCTCTGGTGGCCCGTCGAGGGGCCCTCGGGGGGGGGGGGGAGCTGTGGGGGGCCGGCCGCGTGGGCTCCCTCCCCTGGCGGGGGTAGGGGGGGCTGTGGAGGGCCGGCCGCGGGGGCTCCCTCCCCTGGCCGGGGGGAGAGGGGGCGGGGGGGGGCTGTGGAGGGCCGGCCGCGGGGGCTCCCTCCCCTGCCGGGGGGAGAGGGGGCGGGGGGGGGGCTGTGGAGGGCTGGCCGGGGGGGAAGGGGCGGGGGGGGCTGTGGAGGGCCGGCCGCGGGGGCTCCCTCCCCTGCCGGGGGGAGAGGGGGCGGGGGGGGGCTGTGGAGGGCTGGCCGGGGGGGAGGGGGCGGGGGGGGGCTCTGGAGGGCCGGCCGCGGGGGCTCCCTCCCCTGGCCGGGGGGGGAGGGGCGGGGGGGGGGCTGTGGAGGGCCGGCCTCGTGGGCTCCCCCAACCCTCCCTACCCCGGGGTGGGGCAGCAGCTGTCGAGGAACTCCCTCCCCCAGTGGCTCTAGGCCGGCTCCTTTGGCTTTGGTACGCCCTGCGGTGGGCCTTGAGCATGGCATTGTGTGCGAGACTCTGCCTGCTCCCCAGCCCCAGCAGCCTGCAACCCGGGGGTCCTTGTACCTTGAGCCTGCTTGATGCAGGCTGATTTTCTGGGGGGGGGCGTTCTTCCCTCTGCTTGCTTCTGCCTCGTGGGCACAGCCCCTGGGGGAGGTTTGCTTCTTGTCCCGGTCTCCCATATGTCGTCCAGCCTAGTTCTGTATACTTATCGCTCATCTTGAAAGGCGTAATAATCACGTTTCTTTTCTTTAACCTTCTTGCAGCAGACGAAATCCTGGAAATAGCCTCACGTTGGCATGGCCAGTCCCCCCTCCAGGGATCGGGCAGACAGAGTATGTAGAAAACTAACTGTTTAATGCAGGTTCTTGCTATTAAATACCCCTGTTTTTAGTGACCGTTTCCTCCTAATAAAGTTTTCCAATTGGCATATGCTCTAGAGTTGTGATGTAAGAATATTTGGTTCTGGGGCATGGCTATTTTTGGGAGGTGGCAGTCTGACTACATCAGTGGTTACCAAACAGTAGATCGTGATCGACTGGTCGATCCTGGAGCCTCTGACAGCCAATCGCAATCTCCGGCCGCTAAAAGTCTGGTGGCGCAGTTGGGCTAAGGCAGGCTTCCTGCCTGCCCTGGCCCCACACCGCTCCTGGAAGCGGCCAGCACGCCTCTGCGGCCCCAGGCGGGAATGCAGGGGACAAGGGTTTTTGTGTACTGCCCCTGCCTATAGGCACTGCGCCTGCAGCTCCCACTGACCACAGTTCCCTGTTCCCAGCCAATGGGAGCTGTGGGGGCAGTACCAGCAGGCAGGGGTAGCATACAGACCCAGGTATGCCCCTCCAGGGGCCATAGGGGTGTGCTGGCGGCTTCTGGGAGCGGTGTGGGGCCGGGGCAGGCAGGGAGCCTACCTTAGCTCCATTGAGTCGCCCAACGTAAGTGCCACCCGGTGTGAGCCTGCACGCCTCCCTCACTCCAACCCCCACTCCCTCTCATAGCCAGCACCCTGTACCCCCTCCTGTACCCCAACACTCTGCCCTAGCCCTGAGTCCCCTCCTGCACCCAAGCTCCCTCCCAGAGCTTGCACTCCTCACCCCCTCCTGCACCCCAGGCTCAGCCCAGAGAGCCCTCTGACACTCCAAACCCCTCAGTCCCAGTCCAGAGCCTGCCCCCACACCCCAATCTCCTGCCCCAGCCTGGTGAAAGTGAGTGAGGGTGGGGGAGAGCGAGTGATGGAGGGAGGGGGGATGGAGTGAGCAGGACGGGGCCTTGGGAAAGGGGCGGGGTAGATCCTGGGTTGCACTTAAATTCAAAAAGTGATCTTTTGCTTAAAAACGTTGGAGACCATTAGACTACATTAAGGAAATTTGCACGAGTTTAACTATATAGATGTGATTAAACTGGTGCAGACTGTTACTACAGAGGTGCAACAAAAAGCGGTTCTCAAACTGTGGGGCTCAGACTTCGGCTTTGACACACACACCCCCTCCGAAACCCAACCCCACCCCACCCACCGCCCAGGGCTGAAGCTCTTTGTCTTTGGCCCCACTCCCACCCAGGGCAGCGGGGCTCAGGCTTCGCTCCCCTCTCCTAGAGACATGTAGTAATTTTTGTTGTCAAAAGGGGGTCGCAGTGCAAAGAAATTTGAGAACCCCTGTGCTACATCAACCCAAAGCACAGTTTAGCCTAATGCTGTTTACTTTAATAAATTACTGAATTAAGCTGCCCCATTCAATGTGTTTGCACTAATTCAACCATACCAGTCCAGTTTTCTTTAATTTAGACTGGTTTTTCATAAAAACGAACTGATCGCACATCATGTAGGTTTTGCAAATGATGTGTAGGAAAGGCTATGCAGCACTTAGCTAATCTTCATTCATTCATTCATTTGTAAACGCTCTCAGTCCAGTCCCCTATCCACTGTACCACCCTGCCTGGGTTAACTTTTTTTTCTTTTGAGATTCTGCACATTGAAGGTGGGCCAAAGTTTATTTCTCTCATTCAGCTCCTATTTGTTTGTTCTTTTTCAGATCAAGTACATAAAAGGGGACCTTTTTACCTGCCCCAGAAGGGATTCATTGGCTCACTGCATCAGTGAGGACTGTCGCATGGGCGCAGGGATAGCTGTCCTATTTAAGAAAAAGTTTGGTGGCATACAGGAGCTGTTGGATCAGCGTAAGTGATATATGTGGGGAGAGGAGGCCACGTGCAAGCCCGAATCTCTAGTAGTTAGAAGAAGGAGCTGCAACTGTAGCACTGTAATGTAGATACTTTCTGCAGCGATGGAAGCGGGATTTCCGTCACTATACCTAATCCACCTCTCTAAGAGGTAGACCCGAAGGCACTGGGCGTTAGGTCGACCTAATTATGGGGCTCAGAGATGTATGTTTTTCACACCCAGAATGACATAGCTAGTAAATCTAATTTTTTAGTGTAGACTAGACTTTAGACCCTGACCTTCCAAGCTAAAGCATGTGGATGGACCCCTATATGTGTGACTTCAGGATGCTATCACCATATGTGGAGTGACTTGCATGATCAGGGCCTGAATTTACATCTTTTGAAGCATTATTTTTGTGTTTAATGAGACATTTGTAACGTCTCTGGATCCAGATTGTCCCAGGTGCAGCTTCTGGGTGTGTCATGCAGAGAGGGAAAACTTTGTATTACTGTTGCTAGGGGTTGTGAGGACACTGAACTTAATTAGATATGATAAAATCTTAGGCTTTAATTCTGTAAACACTTACACACATGCTTTAACTTTAAGCATTCATTGACTTAAGAGGACTATTCTTATGCACAAAGTTAAGTATGGGTAAATGATTGCAGGATTGGGCTTAGGAGCCAAATGCGTTTGTAGGATTTACTGATCAGTTATTTAATTTTTCCAAAGCCAAGCAACTGCTAGTATAAAGCCTATTTATATGCAAAATGGAGGGAGGGTTTTCTTTCCTCAGCCACTTTTGAATTTAAAGGGACCCCATTAGGTTAAAATCTAATGAGATTAAAAAGTGAAGGTGGTTTGTTTGTTGTTTTTTGTTTAAAGTGGCTTCAGCCATTATGTCTACTCCTGAGTCATCCTGTTAATTTTTATGATTTAGCAATCACAGTTTGCCATGTTTTTCCTCTCCCCAGCTGCTTTATAAAAGATCTATACAACAATAGGAGAAACTGACCAATTAGCCAGGGAAAGTGGTGTAAGTGACTATACACAAAGTTCTGTTCCATCCACAAAGTAAACAAGCTGAAAAATAAACACTTTTGTCTCTGATCTTTTAATTATTTGTAAAATAGGTTTGTTTTAGAAAATTCTTTATAACATATGTGAATTCATTTCTAATCTATTCAGCAGGAGTTGGGAGAATCAGCAGTGAATTGTAAAACTTTAAACAAAACGAATGTCAATGCTGTGTTTCACATTTGTTTCAGAGAAGAAGTCTGGAGAGGTGGCTGTTCTGAAAAGAGATGACAGATATATATATTACCTGGTAAGAGAGGGATCAGAGTCAGGCATTTGTCATAACGGAGCCCCACCTCATTTGCATTGACTGGAAGAGAGGTTTTTCTCTAGATTCTCAACAGACATCTCAGCCTTTTAAATAAAGAGACAGATTATGAGGACAAGCCAAGCTAGATTTTTCTTTCAGAACTAAACTCGGTACAGCTTCCTAACAACAAGTAATTGAAGTACATTTGAATAGTACATTTCATTTGTGGAAGTTACTGTCTGACAGTTGTTCAATAGCCTTTATGTGCAGTGTAGAGGTGTGCTGGCAGGGTAGTGGGGAGATTCTTGTGCTGTTGCCCTCCTGCAGTTCAGTGTTTGGATGGCTCAGTCTCAGGAATGTTGATCTGGTCGCCTTCATAATTTGCTTTAAAATATAAGAGTATACAAATGCACATGCATTTTGATATTTTTTTTAGTTCACTGAACTAACTCCTAAAATTTACTTTCTAAATCCTAGGTTGTGATTTCTCCACCTTCTCTCTCTCAAACTATTGGTAATACCCATTGACACACATCCTGCTGGTGGCCTGAAAACTGGGCCCTTGGTTGTTACACTTGTGCTGAAAAAAGCCTCTCTAGCATGCTCCAGTAGGAAGAGTCTGCTTTTCCACTCCCTGCTTGAAGTGTGGTGTTTATGCTTTAAACAGTTTGTTTGAAACAGGAGCTGCTTGTTTTGGTTTTTTTTCAACAACTTACCTGAAAGTATCATTATTCAAAATATGGGTCAACTGCATGAGACAGATGTAAGCATAACCCAAGCATTTGGTAATGAGAGAGATTGCGTTTTATCTTTGGACGGGAAAATTTTGAAGGAGAAGTGTTTTTCTCCAAACCAGTTTATTGCCTTTTAGAAATGCAGCATTTAGTGTCCTGACCTGCTGTGTCATGTGGCATAAATTGCAACTAAATGTCTACATGGAAATGGTTGTACATCTTATATTGAAATAAGTAGTTGAGTCCAGTCACCATATACTAAAAGGTGGTTGATCAGTAAATTGTGGCCTGGATTTTGGTAGAGTTAAGGAGAAAATAGCTTGTACTATTGTTGCTAATGCACTGTTGAACTTTTTAATTTGTACACAGATTACGAAGAAGAGAGTCTCCCACAAACCAACATATGAGAATATGCAAAAGAGTTTAGAAGCCATGAAAACTCACTGTTTGAACAATGGGGTTACTGACATTTCCATGCCTAGGTAAGGGAATCAGATACTAGAAAGTAAACATTTCATTGTCCCTTGGGCAGAATGGATATTTTAGGAAGTGACCATTTACTATGAAATAAAGAGTCACATGCCCACTCTTAATATTGTTATATTCTGTTGGGGTTGTACACCTGAAATCTGATCACCAATGAAGTGAGTTCTGTGGCCAGCAAATAGGCCTAGTTATTTCCACGTTTTTGACTGCATTAAGTTAATGTCAGATAAATTTAGTTACTGCTATGTAAGTTGTAGCTGCTTGAAATTGCTGAAATATCACAAGTTGCAACATAATGGAGAATGGATCACCACACCTTATTCAGCAACATAATATTGAATGCCTGTATATGTCTAGCTGGGAACCAATCCCATTGTTAATTTAAAACAAGCCTGGGACTGAACTAGGATGGAGAGAAAGGGGCTTATTTCACCTTTAATTAGGGCCCAATTCTGCTGCAGACAGAATTTACACTAATTTAGTGGTTTTTGTGTGTAAAGGCTGCAGGACAATGTGCAGAGATTCCAAGATCTTTTAAGGGAATCTGGAACTTTGTCCCATTTCTTACTTCTGCAGTGTGTAGAGACTGCTGGAGAACATTTTGCCTTTGGGACAGCATAAGCTGTATTTACGTTCTTTAGGTAAATTAAGATATAGTGGAGAATGTGAATTTGTAGTATTCTGAAGCAGAGCATCTGTAACTTACAGAAGTGCTGAATCCTATTGAGGAAATGCTTGATAAGTCTAGGTCTCCAAACAGATTATCACTGCATGTTTGGTTTTGTGACTTACTCAGATTGCTGGCTCACCAGTAATTGTATTCATAACTTACCTCTTATCCTTCCTTTTAGCACCAAATTTGCTGCTTTTTCACACCGGTCTTGTGAAATCTTACTTTCAACGGGACCTTAAAATCATAGTTACATAGACAAGGTCCTAGGCAGTAATTTACTCTGTTTAGTTAACCTTTGTACAGCATTTTGAAGATGTGCAGTACTCGGGAATTGTTGTGTGTTGTTACTGCTTTGTTCATGTTTTTTAAGTTGGCTGTCCCACAGAGAAATGCATGAAACAGGTCATCAGATACCTTCTCAATAAGGACAGTTGCAAAGTGATCCTTCCTGAGTGGAGTAATCAGTTGCACACATACAAAATGGGCAATGATTGCCTAGGAAGGAGTACTGCAGAAAGGGATTGGGGGGTATTAGTGGACCACAAGCGAGTCAACAGTGTAACATTGTTGCAAAAAAAGTTATCGTTCTGGGATGTTTTAGCAGGAGTGATGTAAGCAAGACACGAGAAGTAATTCTTCAGCTCTACCCCGCGCTGATTGGGCCTCAACTGGAGTATTGTGTCCAGTTCTAGGTGCCACATTTCAGGAAAGATGTGGACAAATTGGAGAAAGTCCAGAGCAACAAAAATGATTGAAAGTCTAGAAAACATGACCTCTGAGAGAAGATGGAAAAACTGTGGTTTGTTTAGTCTGGAAAAGAGAAGACTGAGAGGGGACATAAGTTTTCAAGTACATAAAAGGTTGTTACAAGGAGGAGGGAGAAAAATTGTTCTTAACCTCTGAGGATAGGACAAGAAGCAATGGGCTTAAATTGCAGCAAGGGATGTTTAGGTTGGACATTAGGAAAAACTTCCTAACTGTCAGGGTGCTTAAGCACTGGAATAAATTGCCTAGGGAAGTTGTGGAATCTCCATCATTGGGGATTTTTAAGAGCCAGTTAGACCAACACCTGTCAGGGATGGTCTAGATAATACTTAGTCCTGCCAAGAGCGCAGGGGGCTGGACTAGACGACCTCTCGAGGTCCCTTCCAGTCCTATGATTCTCAGCCCATGTGAGAGAAGTATTTGGTTTGGTTTTTTTCTCACTTTACTTAGGCAAATGAGTTGTAATTGGAGTAATTTCACTTTCATATTAATAGATTTTAATAAGAGACCATTACATCAGCTAGCCTGACCTGCTGTATAACATAGGCCAAAAGAATGTCACCCAGTTATCTATCTGTTGTGCCCAATAACTTGTTTGACTAAAGCATATCTTCCAGAAAGGCATCCAGGCTTGCCTGGAAGCCATGAAGAGATGGAAAATGCGCAACTTCCCTTGGAATTTTATTCCAATGAATGATCACTGTCACTTGATTTTATTTTTATTTTTTAAACTCCTTATTTCTAACTCCAACTTCTGTGGTTTTAACTTCTGTTGGTTTTTGCTATGCCTTAAAAAGTACCCAGTATTTTCCCCTTGAGAAGGTACTTACACCCTCGAATCAAGTCCTTTCTCAAGGGGAAAATACTTTTTGTGCACTTGTTTGTGAGCTTTACAACATACTCCGTCAGAAACAGCTCATCACAGCCACTTTGGTGTCTTTGTTTTCCAGGATCGGATGTGGACTTGACCGTCTGGAATGGGATAAGGTTTCAGCGCTACTTGAGGAAGTGTTTGAGGACACAGACATTAAGATCACAGTTTATGCTCTCTGAACAAAGAGGCCTTATGGAGATGATTGTTGATTTCCCTTGCTGTAGATTCAGGTGGCTTGGGAATTGATTTAGAGAAAAAGCTGTGTGTGAAGCAGAGCCCATCTCCTCTTCTTTGGGGAATAATTTACCATTCGGTTTTTCCCAATGGCAGGCAGTTGCTTCCAGAGAACCGGCTGGTTTGGAATGTGTTGATCAGAGTTCCAGAAGTGAACTATCTAGTATAAACGTTCAGGGTTACAGATATCCCTCAGGGATCCTCGCCTGTGAGTCACATAGCCAACCACCAGATGTCACTGTTCCTCCACCCTTCAGAATACCCATCTGCTCGTAAAGAAATCTTTTTCTTATGGTGGTAGTTTGTGCGTGTGGAAGTTTGAGCTAGTTTGGCACTTCTTAAAATATTCCAGATCTTTGAATTTAAGAGTTATATGTATCTGTTTAGTGTTGTTTCAGAATAATGAAGTGAATAATTTAAAACAGTACAGTGTTCAAATCAGACGTGCAGATTTCTTCTGTTCTTTGAGTTATTAAAAATTAAAGTATTATCTTTTCAAAACATAAGTGAGGTTCCATGCTTTTATCAGGAGTGTCTCTCTTAAGCATCATGCTATCACGTCTCAAGTATGTACCTTTTTAACTCTTGCTATTGAACCAGAGTGCAACCCCTATGTAAACCCAGCTACACCTCTACTCCGATATAATGTCCTCGGAAGCCAAAAAATATTACTGCATTATAGGTGAAACCGCGTTATATCGAACTTGCTTTGATCCATGGAGCGCGCAGCCCTGCCTCACCGGAGCGCTGCTTTACCGCGTTATATCCGAATTCGTGTTATATCAGGTCGCGTTATATCGGGGTAGAGGTTTATGTTTACATTTCTCTCTGCCTTCTGTAGGAAGGCTGAACTTCTCAAGGGAACATTAGTGTATGGGGCAAAGATTCCTAGGAAGTTCATTTTGCCCCACATAGTACAAGTATCAGCATGCAAGTGTTCTGAGAGAGACCACATATGAGTGGGCTAGGATGAAATAAAGTGGGCTTAGTATTAAATGCATGTATAGGTTTTCATCTTTATTTTTCATCTAAGGTATTTATAGACTGCTAGTCATTGTGGGGTCTAAGTGCCATTCTGTTTCCACATCTGGCATTGCTAAACAGCAATGAACAAAGCATTAATAGCATATTGAATCTAGCAGGCCAGCAAAAGGTAGTCCATTACTTTGTCATGGTCAGTAAACTTCAGCTGGAACATCATTCCCCCCCATCCTTACAATAACTTATCAGGTCTCTTTCTGCAGCATTTGGTTCAAAGGTTATAATTCTGCTGATTTTAGAACCTTATACTGAAGTGCTCTACCATATACTCTTAGTACTTGTATGTGTTTTACTTCTGATCCTAATTGATTTATTTTTAGGATGCCCATTACTATAGTAACTGAGTGCCGGAGTAGGAATTCTAGCATAAAGTAGAATCCCTAATAGAGATCTTCTTTTTATCCATGTAATATGTGGAAACCCTTCTCTGTTCAGAAGCTACTAACAGCTTGTGTTTTGTGGGATTCTTTACGTAATTGATGGAGCTCTGCAAATCCCCTTCTCTAATCTTTAAAAATGTTACTCTCCTCCTTTTCAGTTGAAAATGATTGAATCTTTGCAGATCATGAATATCACTCTTTAATTGGCTCGGGGGTCGCAACTGGGTGATTCTGTCCTTCCACTCTTGCCTGTATTTGTAACACCTTAAAAAACAAAGCCCACATGATTTGTTGACTGCCCTTTTGTCCCTTGTAGAGTTGTTTTGGGTATAGAATTGCTGTAGCCAAACACAGAAATAACTTTAAAGGATTGAGTTTGACAAATAGAAGCTTGGAATATTAGATCTGTAAACAAGCATAAATATGTACCAAAAATATGTGCATGGATTTAGGTTTTTTGTATCTCATTTATATTTTGTCTAAATCTGGTAACAAACACAAACAGTAAATCATTAGCAACTATTTTTGTCTGCTCTGCACACTGCTGGTTTCTTATCACTATTCATGTCCTTCGTATTGAAGGCTTTGGCTAGGGTTTGGTGCCCGTGGGACACTAACATGTAAAACTGTTGGCCATACTTGTCTTTTCCACCTCTCTTACCCTCCTATGGTCTGCTGTCCCTTTTGATATTGCTTGGTGCTGGTGATACAAAAACCACGGTAAGTCAGAAATTTAGCTGGAAGTATGAACCCCATCTGATTCAGCATCTTGGCTGACCAGCGTCCCTATGAGCTTTCCACCCATTCTGTGTAGACTTTAACTAGGAAGTCACATGCCCACATTTTTCTCTGTTCCACGCACACTCATGCTGGCTCTTGAAATTTCTTTGTACCCGGGAATTCTTTCTTCCTATTGCACTGTACTTTTTCAAGTGTGAAACATTTCATGGGTGGGTTGTAAGGCCATGGTTCTTCCCCATCAGATTAAATGTAGTAGCCCCTGTATGGAGAAGGGGATGGGGGTGGAATCATGGCTGCTGTGAGTTTCTGCAGGGGCTACCAATTTATTTAACTCCTTTGCCCTTCCCAGTTTTGTAGCATGAGCATCTCATAGGCCAAGGGGAGAAGATAAATACTTGAGGCATTCAGAATATCACCAGAAGACTCCAGCATATTGCCTGTAACAGTCTAGAACCCCCACAGTGAGCTTTGGATTATCTATACATGGTGGAAAATGAATAATTTTGTTTTCAATAGACTTATGTGTTTGTCTTTGAAAAAGGTCCTTGGCATTTATAAGACATACGCTTGCTCAATACATTTATCGAACTTGCAGCTTTGATCTAAAGGGCGGGGGGGGGGTTATGCTAAAGCTGCCCCTGCTGTCTCTCCTGCCAATCCACTGAAGTCCACTGCATTCATATTGTTAAGCACAGCACATAGCCTTCTCCTGTCCTGCTAACAAAGACAGTGCAAGTTTATTTTAAAAATAAAAAACAAAATGCCTAAATGCTACATGGTAAATGTAGTCCGAGTCCATCAGGGCCATGTCTGCTAAAGGTTTTTGTTGCATTCTGCCTGATTCAAAGCAGCTCTGAAAATCTGAAGGCGTGTCCCAGATGTCCAAGTCTGTCATGCCTGTCTCTCCACTGGGTGACAGATCTCTTACAAGCTGGCCCTGGAGAGATGAGAGAGAGAGACACACACGTTACCAGCTTCCGACGTTTCAGGGCTTTGTTGCTCAAAATTAGTTATGCACTCTTCAAGCTTTGTGTGTGGTGGAAGGGATGACATACTATAATAGTGCCCTCCTCTGATATTTTTCTAGGGGACTAGAACCACTCTTCCTCTTTCCAGTTCCATTAGATGTGCAAACATCACCCACCTAGAAAAGAGTGGTATGTTCTTGCTATATCTAATGACCCTCCCCTTTGTTTCCTAATGAAAAGTGATTTGGGGTGGAGGGGTGAAATTCCAAGAGATACTGACAAGTCCCTGCGAGGGGGAGAGCTCAGTATGCCTCTACATGCCCTATAGTGGGGACGATCACACTAATGGATTGCTAGCTGCAGTGGGTAAGGTACTACCTAGGCGAAGTTCATGATGCTCATGTACTGTCAGACCGAGGGGAAGCTGGAGTCACAGATGGCAGTGACAGTACCCTGAAAAGCCTCTTTCTGCCTTAAGATGTGACACGAGTCTGTCTGCCATTAAAGCAAGAAGCTAAATGAGCAAACTGAAATCCTCACGGTCATGGGTGTCAGTGCAGAACCTCTGATAACTTCTCTTCGTAATACAGGAAGTTCTCTTGGATGTCCTCCCAGGGCTCGAAGGCCTTTGCCTCTCCTTCTTCCTGCTCTGCAAAGTTCTGCCAGATATACTCAAAGTCTTGAGGCTTCATAATCTTCAATTTGCATCCAGATGCCTTCAGCTTCTTCAGGGCAGCCTGCATCTCCGGCTCCTCCCACATGAAGAGGCGGCTTACCAGGATGGAGAGGCGTAGGTTCTTGTTCTTCTGCAGTACCTGGGCTATCCGGTCAGCACAGGGCACGCAGGGGCTGGAGGAGACATACCAGGTGACGTTGTAGCGCAGGTTGGGATCGCATGTGGGCAAGATGTTGTTGAAGAAAGCATCTTCGGCATGGGCTGCTGCATGCTCATCCTCCAGATACCCCTGAAAGCTCCCCGGCTCTTTGCCTTGGATCTCCACAACGTAACATAGGAAGGTCTTGTTCCTGCCTGAGCTGTATTCTACGTTCCTGAACTGGAATTTGAAAAAGAAGGCGGGGAAGCGCTCCCTATGGAGAGGGGGAGAGCAAGAGAAATGCCTCAGTGTTAGAACATACCCTGTAATAACACAAAGCCTTTAAACAGCAACTCTCAACCAAAGCTCTCGACAAATGTTAGTCAAGCCGCCCGCCCGCCCTGCCGCTCTCAGAGTGGAAATAGAAGTACCATGTTTTACAGATGGACAAGTCACAAGTTCTTTGACTTGTTTTCCGCAAGGCTCCCAACCATTCAGTAGCAGAACTGGAATGAAGAATTAGGGCACTGGACAGGAACTCGGAAGTCTTGGGTTCAGTTCCTCAGCTCAGCCACAGACTTCCTGTGTGGTCTTGGGCAACTCACTTAATCTACCCTGTGCCTTGTTTCTTCACCTGCAAACTAGGGGCTATATCTCCTGCCTCACCTGGGTGCTGTAAGGATGAAAAATTAATTGTTGTGAGGTGCTCAGACAGTCTATAGTCATCAAGGCCATATAAGTACGTAGATAGAAATAGAACCTTGGGGTTGTGGCTCCTCGTCCCATGTTGTCTCTGCCTGGCTTCTTTGGGTTGTGTGTGACGCATCCAATGGACCCTGCGAATCTCAGTATATTCTCTATTAGAGTATTTCAAGACCAGTCAGCACAAGGAGTGACTTTCTTGAAGCTACTTTGGTGTATTATTTGAATGTCTCTTTTTTTTATTGCTGCAGGAAGCAGGAAAATGACTTCCCTGGGGTACAGGTCTGCTAGAGCACTTCAGATCTGAGCTGCACACCTGCCATTCCAATGTGAAGTCCCTCCACAGCTCTGCCAGTGCCCTTTAATGGTAGCCTACAGTACCCTTAGAGTCCAGAACTCTGGTCTGTCAACTCTTCTCCATCTAGACTGACTTTCTTCTGAACAGAGGCAGATGACTGGCTAGTATTAGCATATAAATGACAAGCTTCTGCACACACTGATGCAAGAGTACTTCAGTCCTGGCGGTTAGCCTGCTGTTCTAGTTCTGGTCCTCTAACATCAACTGTGCTGTGGTTTTGTTGAATGTGGATATAGGAGACTAAATCTAGCCCTGGTATAAATAGGTGTATATCCCCCTGAAGTCATTGTGAACTGTTCCTCCCCCGGTTTCCAAATAAATTTAATCTCAGTGATTTGTCACCGCTGAGATGAATTTGCTTGTGGTCGTTTTCCAGAACAGGATGTTCTCTGGAATTGTTTAGGGGAGTTATATTTAGTTCCCTAAAATGCTGTAGCCCTGGTACCTCTGACACTTCCCATTTAAGAGGGGAGGGATGACATTCAAGATGTGAGCATGATGTCCTGATTGGGACCCCATTTTGCTAAGGGCTTACATACACCTAGTCAAATGACAGCCCAAACCCTGAATATTTTATAATGTAACTTAAAGTTCTAGGACTGCAGTTCAAATACTCTGTTTCACATTTCCCAACGGTGCTGCTCCATGGGTGCTAGCCACAGTGCAAACTCTGCTGTATACCGGCTGCAGGGGATTAGGGCACTGTGTTCTCTAATCCTCCTCAGAGCCAGTCTGCGCAACACAGTGGTTAAAATGGTGGTGGTTGCCAATGAGGTGTCTGTTGCAATTGCTGGTGGTACTGCGTCAGTGTGAAGAAAAATAGTAAGGTAGACAAGGCCTCTCCATTTTGACTGAGGAGCAAACAATTCCTCCTTTGTGGAAGATGCTTTGGTGACAGGGCAGTCATAGAGGATTATAAATATAGTACTGCCAAATAATACGAGGCCAAGCACAAACTGGAAAATGTAGAACAGGCAGAGATTTGATTCTAGTATTGAAAACCGCTGAATATATTTTCATTCAAAATATGAATAAAAAGGAAGAACATTTGGGTCCAGTGCCCCTTGGAGTCAATGGAAAGGCTTCTGCTGACTTCAGTAGACTTTGAATTATGCCTTCATTGCCTATTTTCGTCTGTAATCAAAAAGAAAGGGCCAAAAGGATCAAGGGCTTGTCTAGACGAGGGAAATTTGCATTGATGCGGTTATACCAGTTCAGACATCTAATGTAGATACGCTGCCCAAATGTAAGTTCCGTTGTGCCCTCGTGCAATGCGTCTGCATTAGGAGTTTTCACTAATACATATCATTGCAAATTTCCCTAATCTAAGCAAGCCCCAACAGACCAAGCAAAGTGACCTTCAAAATTCCTACTCTTGACAATACTTTCTCCTTCTTTCCCCCTACGAAGATTTAAAGGTACCTCATTAAAAGCCTAACCCTGTTCCTTTGTAAGTGAACTGCAAAACTCCCACTGATTTCATTAGGAGCAGGATCAGACCATAGTGCTTCCCTCACATGGACTGGGTGAAAGTCCTACTCTCTCATTCCTTGAGTCTAAAAAATTTACATTTGTTTGGTAATAGCAAACTTCATGACTTTACCTCTGAGATAATTAGTGACTCCTTTTAAAAATCAAAAGGTTCCACCCAGCACACGCCATCCTCCCCTTGTTTCAAAGGTTTGCAAAGCCACAAGACATTATTTTACAAGAAATTAACATATATTTATTTAAAAATTTAACAGATATAATAGTTACATACAAATTCATCCCTGATATAATTCTGTTGACTTCAGTGAAGTTACAGCAGGGGTGAATGTCTCTTTATCTTTTAATGAGTCATTTAATCTGTGAGGGCCAGATCCAAAAGCTCTTAAAGTCAATACAAAGACTCCTATTGACTTCAGAGTGCATTAAATTGGGCCCTCCAACCAGACCTTACATAAAATTTCTTCCCTATCATGTACTAGACTGGCTGGGATTACCTGGGATGTTAAACCAAATCTGTTTTCCTAGCAATGTGGAATATACACTAGATCACTTTATTTCCAGTAAAGAAGCCTGTAAACAAACCTCGAGAGACTATCTAAGATTGTTCATGGCTGGCTGAAATCTTGGAAATCGAAACCCTTGCTCATTATGGGTGCGGAGAGTACTAATTCTTGAAAAGGGATTGGCTTAAACCCATCTCAGTCAGAGCAGTGTGAATATTCCAGCACAAATATGTCATCTAAACACTGTAGTGGGAGAACTTAAATCCTTGTCACAGGACTTGTAGTCCCTGTTCTCAGCAATCAAAAACTGTACGAGTTGTCTCTGACTCTATGGCTGTGATATCTATTAGCAAGTGATTCAGCAGGAAAAGAGAAAACCACATGTACCATAAGATTGCACACACTTTGGACCTCTGCCAGTGCATGGTCTGACCTTTGAGCATTTCAGACATGTATAATAGTAGGTAATTATGATACTTTGCATTTCTATAGCATCATTCACCTGAGGAGGTTACAGCACTCTACAAACAATTTGTTAAGCCTCACAATACATCTCTGAAGTAGCTAAGTAAAGGGGCCGAATGGTAAAGAAGTGGCTGGTTCTCAGGAGACTTGGGTTCTAGTTCTAGCCTGATATTAAGTTGCTGTGTGACAAGGAACAAGTTATTAAACCTGTCTAGGCATCAGTTTCTCCGTGTGTAAAATGAGGATGATCCTACGTATCCATTTTTGAATGAAAGGTGTTGTATAAATGTTATGCCGAACCAACCAATAGAACCCAGGAGCTATGGTCTCTGGTTATATAGGGCCTACACAAAAGCAATGTTTCATGCTTCCTTCACTGGCTCTGTAGCAGCCATTCAGTAACAAAACTGTGTGGGGCTCATTGATGACAATGGCACAAGGATTCTCTACTGGACCCATCCTGCTCTGTCATGACTGGAGCCTACCACAACCAAGGAAAAGGGGAAGGATTTGCCACTGCCTGTCTGTGCTAGGGATTCTCATTTTCTCCCCAGAGGAATGTAGTGTAAATTAATGTATCAGTTTGAATCCCATGAAGTTGTTACAGCCAGCTGAATCTCGCTGTAACATTGAGAAAAGGATTTTAATGTTCTTAAGTGTAAAGAGCGAATCAGGTTGCCAGCCCCATTTGCAAAGCACAGACTTCTTGGGGCTGTAGGGCAGCAGCATCAAGCACTTGGCAAGGGTCATAAAATGTCCCTAATCCAAGGTTGACAATTGACATGCTTGAACTGTACACAGTGTAATTGAGCACACATGCTGGGGCATTTGGAGTTGTAAATTCTCTCATTAGCCAGATAACTGGCGCTCTCTGCTGAAATTTTATAAATAACTAGAAAATCCAAACTGGGATCACATCCAACAAAGGCACAAAGAAAGAGATTCCCATCTGCAGTCCCAGGACTTCCAAATACAATATCTTAAACATTAGGGTAAGTTTGCTGGATTTTTCAGTTTCTTCTTGAGAGTCCTCTGTGATCTCCCTGTTTTCTTCCTTTGCTTTCCCACTTCTCACCCTTAGGAGACCAGCACATCAATAATAATCCCAGGTAGCCATATCTCCTGCTGGACCTCGTCGGACAGCAAAAGGTAGATCTTTGGGAGCAATCCTCAAATAGCACAGTGATTAGTAAGGCATAAATACCTTGGGTTTTATGGTCTGAGCTCAGTTCCTAGTGGACGCACAGTTTCCCGTCCACATCATAAAAGCCACCATAACAGCTGGCACCAATTGTTCCATTTGTTGTCAGTCTCAGTACAGAGGCCAAGGAGTAAAGGACCTTTGGTCTCATGATCTCACCCTGAGAGCTGGTCTCCAGAACAGAGATGAGACCCACTGGTGGGGGGGTGTTGGGGAAACTTTCTCCATTCTTGTCCAAAGTTTACCCCTCCTGTGGATAGTAATGGACAGAGGATAGTCCCCGAAGAAGGGCAATCCAGCAAGGGTTGCCAACCCTGCAGGACTGGCCTGGAGTCTCCCGGAATCGGCATCCATCTCCCAGTGACTATTGGAAGCAATCCAGGAGATTTTAATAGGATAGTTTAAGAAAATGACATTGTCATGTTGGGGGGAAAAAAATCTCCTGGAATCTTCAGTCAGAGTTGGCAATCCTAAATCCAGCACCTCTGACTGGGCCTATGTAACAGCCATGCAATGTCACAGAAATAAAAAAGTACCTTTGAGGCCACAGGGCCAGATTCTGCCTTGTCACACACCATGTGCAGTAAGTTCACTAGTGCAAAATGGGTGTAAAGTGGAATGGTAGCATTGTACGCCCACTCAGCATTCACCTTATACTGGTGAATATCATGACACTTGGTAGGATTTTCAGAAGCACTTTGCATTGGCCCAACTCTGCTTTCATTGAATACAATGGTATTGACTTAAAAATCTTACCCAAGGGCAAGATGGTGGAGAATCGGGTCCCGAATGTGGCCTGCTATTTTTAAACCATCAAAAATGACAGAAGACTTTTAAAAGAGATTGTGAGACCAGAAAACAAAATTATTCTCAGGTGAAATCCAGAGAGAAAAACAAGTATTAGAATTTAGAGACGGAGCAATTTAATGTAATTATTTATATCAGAATATCCATTATAGTCAGCAAAGTGACAAGTCAAAATGGCATCTTGTTACTCAACATGTTTGCTCGTTGTGTATCTTTGAATCACATCTGCTGATTTTTTGGACCAAAAGCTTTCACTCACTTTAGCCCTTTGTGGAGGCAACACAGAGAAGGGGGAGAGAGCCAGAGTATATCCTGCCTTATGCATCATCATCAGAATTGACAGCTGAGTTCTGATGGTAGAATCTTTCTTATTAGTGATGATATAACAGGGCAGAAAGGCCCCAGTTGGATTTTCAGTTCCCGGATTGAAGTCTGTGTTAAAGGCTGCTGGAAAATAATCACATTTTGGTTTATTAATTGAGCACGTAGGCTTGGCAACCTTGGGAGAGAATAAATACAGAGCTAGACCATAACATTTTTATAATGGCACTTTTCTGGTTAAGCCACGCTTTAAATTATGTATGGTTGCATCTAGATAGTACAGTGCCAGGCATATTAGAAATGCTTAGGGATGGTAGGTTAGACAGACAGATTTTCCTAGCCACGCTTTTCTCTCATATGTTATTAATGTATAATCATTTGTCCATTGATTAATCATCATTCCGTGCTTGTATTAGCTGTATGCTTTATTGTATTGGGATCTTATAAGGATCCTCTTGTAGGCTGTGATTTTTCAGAAGGGCTCAACACTCAGAACGTGAACCAGATTTCCCATAGAGCTCATCACCCATTTAGACTCCTAAATAAGTGGCCAGATGTCTAAAAGACCCCCATGTCCAACATGCTGAGCTGTTTGGAAAATCTGGCCCTCAGTGTCACAGTGGGAGCTGCTGAATCAGTGCTTAATTTGTGCCAGGGCTGAGCTTGGCGGTTCATAATCATGCTACCTCTGGGCTTTGCGGCATCAGTTATGAATATAAAGAAATGGCTTGAGCCCCGGCACTTCTTTCATTACAAATTAAGTGCAGTGCTGAGTACTTTTGAAAACTGACTGATGATCTGGTAGCTAAATGTGAGTGGGGCTCTTTCGACAGTCTGGCCCCAGGGATGGGTGCTGAGCCCGAGAAAATCTGACCCCTCATTTGAAAATCTAGCCCGTATGATCCATAGCGCGGGCAGAACACAGCAGTGGGTATTTTTCAGGGCTGATTCTAGAGTCCCATTATTGGGGGAGCAAGTGGGTATTCTGGGTCCCTATTTAAAAAACAAACAACCTTCCAGGAGTCATGGGGCTCATTAGACCCGTGGGAAATCGTAGATTTTAAGAGTTTAAAAAGTAAAATTTGGCAGCCGTGCCTGTATTTTGCTGAGATTTATAATTCATATAAAGGATGAAGGCTCTCCAATCTGTGGCTGTTCCACTGCTTAACGCTGGATAACTTTGTACGTATTTTGGCCTTTCTGACAATAATTTGGAGCCCTTTGAAGATTTTTTGGGGAGGGTGGGTGTTGGGGAAGCTTTCACCACTCTTGTCCAGAATCTACCACTCCTGTGGATACTAATGGACAGAGGATAGTCCCCAAGAAGGGCAATCCAGCACCTCTGTAACAGCCGTGCGACTCCACTAAAGTCAACAGTCTCCTTTGCTTGCCCCTCTCCACCCACCCCATTAGCTCTGGGGCCGGTATTTTTCCTAACCCAGCAACAGAGGAACTTGCAAACAAGACCCCTTTAAGAAATCAATATTTCAGTATTCTTCAAGGGCCCAATTCTTCCACGCTTACACCGAGTAGTACCTTACTTGACTAGTGATCCCACTGAAACCAGTGGGACTACTTGCATGTTAAGTGACTTGTCAGCATTGGCAAGAGAGAATTGGTAGAATCAGGCCCATAAATGTATCCAGTGAGTTACACGCTGATCAGAATCCACCCTACACTTAGGCAGTGAAACTCTCTTCACCAAGCAACTTTACCCTAGCCACAGGTTCAGCTGTAGGAAGAATTGCAACCTGCACAATATAAAGAAAAGTTCAAAAAATCCCTTTCCAGACTTGTACTGGCCCCAGATTTCATCCTTATTTAACCAACATTAAAACTTCAAGCAGAGACCTCACCCTGGACAGACTGTGTGAGAAGCTAAGTGGAAATGAGTCATCCTGGCTTTCTTTACTCACTGCCGCTTTAAAACTAAACTCTGTGCACTGAGCTCTCTTACCCTCTCACGATTTCAAAGGGCGGCAGTTTCTCCAGCTCCTTCTTCTTCTCCTCAGGCTTCTCTGCATTTTCAGGCTGCTCCTCACCATTATGAGTGTCGCTGGGCTTCTCCTGGTTTTCAGCCATCCTCTCGGGTGCTGGTGCACTGGGTTCAGACCACAAGGAAAAAGAGGGAGCAATTTTTCGAGACCAGTGCAGGGAGCAGAGATGGGGGGGTGGGGTGGGAAAGGGAGTTGGGAGTTCCAGTCCTAGACGCAGTTGTTGGGAGCTAAATATGGAACAACGCTGCAGTGACAGTGACTGGATGGGGTGACAGAATGATTTGACAACTCTCAGATATCATCACCCGCCCTCGCTTTTGTGCAGGCCTTTTATCAATCTCCCTCGCTCCCCTTTTGCATTTAAAACAAAGTGACGAATTCACCATGGGCGGGTTAGGGCATGGATGGAAAACCCAGGAAGCAGAAGTCACCTATTTATCCACAGGCAGGACAGAAAACTGGCAGGCTGCAGGACTGGCCTCTTTCCCTCCTGCCCTGAGTTGCCAGCATTCTATCATCCTGCCCTTGAGGAACCACTTCTACAGTGGGCGGGAAGGAGCAGGAAGAGTCCCTGATTTGTTTTATGTAAAGATCACCCTGGATAATGGATGGGGCTGAGCCACACTTCAATGTGGCCCCCTGCAGACATTACAGCTGGAGCCCTCCTAAGAGTCTGAAAATTACACCCTCTGCAAACCGTGCTTTTGTGGAGCGGGCACTGAAAGACGGGGATCCAACAGGGGCGAAATCCTAGTCCCATCAAAGCCAATGGCACAATCCCCACTGATGTCAAAGGGTCCAGAATTTCAAGTCAAGTATTAAAGTCAGCCGTGTACAGTTACACAGAGGAAATATTTGGGGTGTAGGGCTGGGCCAGTTTACACCAGCTCAGGATCTGTTCCTTGTTCCCTACATTTCTCTCTCCTTAGACTGTAAGCTGCTTGGGGCAGAGACCATTCCTTCTTGGATGCGTGGAAATCGCACTGCAAACAAATTATAAATAATTAAAAGACTTCTCAGTTATTCCTTGGTTTGTTTACACCACCTTTGCGAACACCGGATCAGTAATTGCATCGGGTGGAAGGCAGTCTAGAGACTGGAAGTGGGAGCCTATGGTGGGGTTGAGGATCAGGTTGGAGTTTGTGTGTGGGGCCAGGAGGTTGTACTGTAATAGATCAGGAGTAAGCAGCAGTGGGATTGGGAAGTGGGGTCTAGGACTGACATGTGCAGTATGTGGGAGGTAGAGTATGGGATTGTTCAGGAGAAGTTCTGAGCTGGTGTTTACTGTATTTTGCCTGAACCAGGTTAGCATGGAATCCAGCTATCCTAAAAAGACCACGTAGAATAGCATTAGGGGGTCTATAAAGTTTTTATTGATACAAGTTTGGGATGTCTGTATTGCTCTGCAAAAGTGGGGAACCCAGGGCTTCTTTGGGTTTCTTGTAACCTCTAGTAAGGTTTGTTTTTTTCTGTTGAGGATGGCGTGAAATGTTTCCAAATTTCACAAAAAAATCTCATTCTGAATTTAAAGGGGAAATTGATGCAAATTCCAGGTGCTTCTCACTTAATCGAGCTTGAATACAGATTAATCTTTGAAAATAGTTCCTGACATGCCTCTAGGTTGAAAATAAATAAGAAGCATGAAGCTGCTGTGAATTCACATTTTACTCCTCCAGAGCCAGTTGGAAATCAAACCTCCAGCATCTTGACTGCTGTGCTAAAGGTCAAACCCATAATGACAGAGGTTCAGCCAACCAAGCTATTAAATATTAGCTCTGTATTCAAGGAGTAAGTGCTGTAAGTTTGGGGAGGATACACTGCATTCTGCATACATATCAAAGAGGCTGAATTTCTGCTTTCAGTGTAATCTTAATTCAACTTTAACCACGGTGTTGCATTCAGTGCCTCTGTAATTTTATGATGCCCCACATCATGACGGATTTGGACCATTCACACTTGTTCAGTTATTTTTTCTTATTGCACATTGTTCAGTTTTTGTCCCTTTACTAACAATGATCTTTCCTTTCTATAGCATCTCAAAGAATCCCAGGGGTCTTCCCAACTCCCCACAGGCTGCACCACTGAAATGCAGCTACTTCTGGGGCAGAGAACAGCAACCACCCTGCATTGCACCAACACTGTTTGCTGAAACTTGGTGAGTGGTAGTTGTTTATTTGATGACTGACACTTCTGGGGTGGATTGTATTGTGACAACACGACACTAAGGGATTTGAGAAGTTCTGAGACAGTCTGTCCATGGGATATATATAATTTTTCCTATGCTTTTTTTAAAGCTTGGAATACTTTCCTTGGCTAGAGGGTAGAGTATTGTTTTTCCTCTTGACTGGTAACTATGTTCAAATTCCAGATCCCTTGTCCAGTCATTCTCACCTTTGACATTTTGGGGAGAGATTTTGGGGATGGGAATCCTCAGCTGATGAGTGACTGCTCTTTCCTTTTCTCCTCCCACCCTCTAAACAAAAACTCCTGTCCTCTCTTGTATCCCCCAGCCCACTGCCTCTATTTCTGGGAGATCTCAACAGCTAGATTAATCATGGTGCCACTACTCTTGCAGTCTTTAGCTTTCACTGGCCCAGCCAAACTGCAAAGATCAATGCGAGCTCTCATCTAATCTCCGGAATGTGCTGCTGGGATTCTGGTTCCATCCAGCCTTTCCCCAGCTGCTGCGCAGTTCCATCTAGGGCAGCGTGCTAAGTAGTCACAACCCCCACCAGTCTGTGCTTGGGCCAGATATGTAAAGGAATGCCAGAGAGATGCTGTCAGTCTGACATTTGCTTTAGAACTGTAGGGGGAAAAGCATCCATCGGTCTGGTCCAGGCTTTTTGACCAATGGATAGCTCCCCAAAAGCGTGTGTGTATACGTGCGTGCCTAGTGACTGCACATAGTAATGTCATGCTCAGCACAGTAATTTATTTTTCCTTCAGCTAGTCAAGAGAGGGAGACTTGGGCCTGGGTCCAGCAGATGTGCAGTTACTGTCATTACAGGCTGGAGGAACAGGGAACACTGCAGGTCAAGGAGGAGACACGCACGCAGAGCTGTAGGAGGTACAGGCCAGGACAGGGAATGGTTGCTGGACAGTTGTAAGCGGGGACACTAAGGTGACACCCAGTTCTGGATAGCAACTGGAGGTTTGATCCTTTTGGCTTTTGTGGGTTTTGTCTCAGACTTTTAGAGCTTTGCCATTAACTTCAATGGGAGCAGGATCAGTCCCTTAAATTCATCTGACAAACAAAATTCTTTGTCTTTTTTCCCCGTGTATTAATTTCTCATGTGGGGGAAAAAATATAATAAAACACACCCAAACCCTTTGACCTTTCTCCCATTCAGATCCTTTGTCAGTAGCCTTCTAATCATGAGCATTTATTTTCTGAGGTTAAAATGTGTGCACGTGGCTCTTATCCTATGGTGAGCACACAGGGGGCATCATCTACCAATGCTGAAGCCTCCATTCCAGAGCGATACTCACAAAGGGTCAATTCACCTGTCAGTGAGCCAGAGGGTTATCCATTTGCATTAACAGGAGTCAGGTGCTAAGGGTTTTGCGTTATATTTGCAAGAAATGTGAGAGAGCAAAGGAGCCATGTGTCACATCAGACCATTGGTCCATAACTCCAGTATCCCATCTCTGGCGGTGGCCAACATCTGATGTTTTAGAGATAAACAGCTTCCAAGTCCACACACATAATGCAGCTGGCCAGTTGTGCAATGCCACACAAGTTCCTTCCTGACTCCAGGCCAGGGATCAGCTTCTGCCCTGAAGCATGAGATTTAATTGCTAGAATTTTAGTTGCATAATTACAAATGTTTTTATAATCTGATCATAACATTATCCAGCATTTTGAAGGGGGATTCAGGAGTCTGGGAATGGAGGAGAAGAGACCTGGCTGCAAAGAAGAATCTTGCTAGGGAGTTCATTGTATTCTTAGGCCAGAGAAACATTCCTTGGCTGGATCCAAGAGTGAAATAAGACACTGGCTGTATTAGTCATAGCTGGGACGTGCTCTTTATTCCAAGGTGACAGCTGATGGCAGTAACAAAACATCTCCCTAGATACATTGTTTGGCAGTGATCCTCCTCCTGTTTTTCCAGCTGTAACTACCGTTACTCGATAAATAAATACCCCCCACCGACAGTGATGTGCAGAGCCAGCTTTCCTTCTCTCAGCCCCCTTGGCCCATCAGCTGTCTGCTCCCTGTCTTCCTCCCCTCTTCAAGACCAGGCCTCATACTGGAAAGATTTCCAAGGGGTCCTTGTCATAGATATAGTCTAAAGGTACGGATAGATAGAGAGATTGGAGGGAAAGAAGGGGGAGCGTTTCCCCCTATAAAACCTTTTAGATTTGTGCAAGAAGCTGGTCCCAGTGCATTTCTTCGGCTCCACACCAGACAACTGGTATTAATTGTCTCAGGAGAGAAGCCAAGATTTGAATCTAATCTTATCTATTGTCATTTTGATATCGTGCCTATCACCATGTTATCTAGGCATTATATAAAAACCTTTAGATAGATAGATAGATGAATGTATGGCAAATAGCTTGCACTGGTATTGTCAATGCTTTACTTGTTGGACCATGTTCTGCTCTCAACTAGGAAGATGCAACTCCCTGTAGTTTCAAAGAATGTTGCACCCACGTAGCAGAGAGCAGAATTTGATCCTTTCTACAGATGCATAGAGTACTTCAGTCTCCAGGGATGTCTATTCCATTGCAGGCTTGGAAGGATTCATTTTTTATTGGTAAACACCAATTTCACCATACACACACAAACCAATGAAAAAATTGCCACTGATAATAATTGAAATTTACAGATCAACAGAGTAAGAAAAATGCTGCTTGAGCTCTTATTAGTTTAAGGATATTTGTACATTTTGACATATGATGGTGACAATTTGTGTTTTAATGGTTATAAAGCTTTAACTTTCTGAATCTTGTCGACTGCCATTAAATAATTATTGTCTGACCCCCCACCATTTTCTGACTCCCCCAATAATTTCCCCAACTGTGAAAATTGAAATTCATAAACATTTTAAAAATGCTTAAAAGCCATACATTTGTGCAGCTGTGAAAATGTAAAATGATAAAAATTGAAAAAAACATGCTTAGAAATAAACATTGATATTATCCCGTCAAAATTACAAAACAATAAAATAAAAGTTCGGCCAAGCATATGTAGGTTTCTATATTGCACTCATCACTGTGTAGGTGAGCATCGTCCAGCAGGGCATTGAACAGTGTGACTACCATCTGTCGTGTGTTTGTTCTTTTGTCCTCTCCAGAGGGGAAGAAGCGTGTGCAACGGGTGGAGAATTTTTTTATATATATAAAATACACACACACACACACACGTTTCAGAGTAGCAGCCGTGTTAGTCTGTATTCACAAAAAGAAAAGGAGTACTTGTGGCACCTTAGAGACTAACACGTGTTACTCTGTGTTTAGAGAAGTCAAGGTCAAAGAAGTGCACCTTGCACTTGGAGGAGAAGTGATGGGGTTTGTCTTAGTCCTTAGTTCCTATGGGAGTTCATTCCACAGGGCAGATCTACACTACTGCTTATGTCGATATAACTTATGTCGCTCAGGGGCGTGAAAACGCCACCCCGCTGAGTGACACCAGTTCCAGTAGCCTAAGTGCTGTCCACACCAGTGCTATGTCGGTGGGAGATGCTCTCTCGCTGATATAGCTTCTGCCTGTCACGGAGGTGGAGTAATTATGCTGATGGCAGAGCTCTCACCCAACAGCATAGAGCGTGTTCACCAGAGTTCCGCTGTGTCATGTAATACCTTTCACCAGTGGAAAGGACTGATGGCAAGGTTGGATCAAGGTGAGGAAATGAAGTACAGGGCCAAATTTTCAAAAATAGCCACTGATTTCAGGTGCCTTGATTTGTAGATGCTCATTTCACCATGGGCCTAGTTTTCAGAGGAGCCAAGCACCTGCCGCTCCTACTCACTTTAGTTGGAGTCGTGGGAACGCAGTACCTCTGAAAATCAGGCCCAAGATGGGCACCCAAAATTAGAGGGCCCTTTGGAAACTTTTGGCCCTACTAAATTAAAGGCGTAGAAACCCAGCCTAGTGTCTCCCAGGGAGGAAAAGGGAGTCCCTGCTGTATTTGAGATGTGGCTTCCTCCATAACCTTTCTCATGGCCAGCCATCTGGCCCCATCCTATTGGCATATCACCTCTTTCCCTCCCTGTGGAAGACAAGATTACCATATCAGCTCGAGCAGGGGGTGAGCAGTTTCGTTTGCTCTAACCTGTGCATTGAGGAGCTTTTTTCCACAAGGTTCAGTGGGTTCCTTGGAGCCTTTCACAGAACTAGTGCCTAATGCCATTTCCCCTTCCTTCTGAGTTCCGTGCAAAAGCCATGGGCTCTAGCCAGGGTTCCTTGAACCTTTCCCAGCCCTTTTGCGAACCCAGAACCACAAACAATGGATTTTTTTTTTTTTTTGCAAACAAAAAATCTTGGTTTTATTAAAAGCAAATACGTCTCTACATCTGCAGTTCAAACTACACTACCCAAAATAATGCCCTTCACCCTGACAATCAGCTGCCTGTAAAAAGATCCATTAAAGAGATCCATACATGGTTTTTATTTCTTAAAAAAAATAGTAAATCCTCTCTCTAAACAGGGAACATCTAATGCCTAGACAGCAGAAGGAAAGATCAGAATGGGGGAGGTTGGAATGGACCTTCCTCTCATAGGGCTGCCAGCCCTCCAGGATTGTCCTGCATTCTCCAGGAATTAAAGATTAATCTTCAGTTAAAGATTATGTCATGTGATGAAACCTCCAGGAATACGTCCAACCAAAACTGGCAACCCTATGCTCTAAGGGTGTGTCTACACTGCAATTAGACATCCACGGCTGGCCCGTGCCAGCTGACTCAGGCTCACAGGGCTTAGGCTAAGGGGCTGTTTAATTGCAGTGTGGTTCATTCCCCCCTTCCACCTCGCAGGGTCCTAGACCCCAGGATCTAGTCCATGCCCAAATGGCTACACCGCAAGCACTTTCTCACATGAGCGGTCCTTATGGGCCTATTTGTTCCATGAATCAGGCACCACTTCCGCTATCCTGGAAAATGCCAAAGTGGTACTGCCTGGGATTTTAAAGGAGTCAGGTGCTCAATTTCCACTGAATTTCAATGGGATTTAGGCATCTAACTCCCTTGTGCACCTTTGAAAATCCCAGCTGCTGTCTGGTAGTTTAAGGCACAACATTTAGAGGGGTTGGTTTGAAGGTTTTACAAAGCATATTAGCAACATAAATATGTCAGTCCGTGTTTGGGGGTTGTTTTATTTCAGTGAATGCAGAGTGGGGGCGGGGGGTTGTGGGGAGGGGTATTTTGGAAGTGGAACAGATAAACATTTCCCTTCAGTACAGTTATTTGTACTCCAGTCACTGCAGCATTGTACAGGGGCATGAGAACCAAGAAGCACAATAGACTAAAAGCGGAAGATGAACCTGGCCATTTTCATTTCGTCGGCAGAGAGAAAGGCAGGTAATGAGCTAGATGGTGAGAAGTTAATGGCTAATGGTAAAAAGTCCAAACTGAGTCCTATGCAAAAATTAAACAGCAGGAATGGCAAAAAGCCATTAGGTTTGTAAAAATTGTCCTGTTTTAATCATCTCAGGTGTTTTTCGTCACACAGGTGAGAATTTTTTTGAATGTATGCGAGCAAATTCTGCTCTCAGTTGCACTGATATAAATCCAGAATAACTCCATTGTCTTCAGTGGAGTGACTCTGAATTTACAGTGGCATAACAGAGCAGAAATTGGCCTATGAGATTTAACTTGCGTCCCTTTAAGGCCACCATACAGCTGTAACCCCAAAACCCCAGCATTGTTGGAGAAAAAGAGAGGCAGGAGTTCTCAGGTTAAAGGTGTATGGTAACCTTAAAGGGACATCCCATTGCATTGTGCAAAATTTTCCCCATGCACCCTTTGCAAATGATATGTATGTTCAGGTACCCATCTTAATAAAATTAACCACCCCGAGGCTATCAGCTCTTGGTCCACCACATCAGGATGGATTGGTTTCATAGAATGACTTTATTTTACCAGCTTCTCTTTGTCTTAGTCACTCTTTCCTTTTTCCTCCTCAGGATTGTCCCTCCAGATGCAGAAGGTGAGAGAAGAAGCCAAGGTCAGCCAGGCCAGGTAAGGCACCATCAGCATTGTCGCCATCTTGTTAATGGGGTACCAAGAGTACATGGTGCCAAGCACCAGGCCGTATAGGCACAGGATGTCCACCAGAGCCTGAAGAAGAGAGAAGGAAACGATTGAGGCATCGACCACTGGGATCGTATTCTCCCTATGCACTGTAAGAGTAACTCTTATCGAAGGCAGTCCAGCGAGAGTAGGGCTGTTATGGACTCTCCTGTTGACAGTGTATTTTATAGCCTGATAAGCCATCCATGAATAGTGTGGCCCCCTTGAAGTTCATGGCCCTGCCTCTGGTTGGACTAGGGTGTGACACTCAAGGAGGCTTATCTCTCGCCGTAAATTCTTAACAGAAAAATGCAGCAGCCAGAACACTGGCTCCCTAACCGCCCTGCTTTTCGGGTCAGGAATGCGAGGGACTGATAACACGGGTTAGAATCAAGTGCGGTGTGAGCAGATGCAGGACTCTGCCAAGATGCCTTTACAGTTGACACAGGGTACAGCACTACCTGGTGCTCGCTGCGGACCCTCCTAAAGGCTCCAAACCAGCGGCGCAGGACACAGACAACACAAGACAAATATGCACAGACACGTTACCAGTTTTAGCTTATGAGCTCCAAAGAATAGGGGAGTCCAAGCCCAGTTCAAGGCAAGCTGAGCCCCGTAGAGGCCCAGCGGGATGATGGCTTTGCTGTTGAAGCCCCCTAAGTCGCTCCACACCAAGTATGAAGCATAGCTGTGAAGAGGAAAATCACAATTAACATTTTGCTGTCCCACCTGGCTTCTCTCCACGATGCTGTGGGATCAGGCACTATTCTATTCTACCGGATTTTGCGCCATAGAATTCTTATTACTGGAAGACAGCTCCAAGGGCAGATCCCACCCTAGCCAAAGGCAGCTCTTATGGCTTGTCTACACTGGGTTTTGAGGGTGGGGGGGGCAGGGTTGCACCAATGTAGCTACACTGATGCAACCCCTAGTCTAGACATACCACACTGATGCAAAAGTGACTTGCGGTAGTGGGTTTGCACCAGCGCAGCCTTGGTGCACCTACATCTGTGGCCTGGCATCACCTCAGACTCGTGATCTTTCTTATCTATTTAGGCAGTAAGTTCATCTGGCAGGGAATGTCTCTGTGTATGTATACAGCGCCTAGCACATTGGGACCCTGATCTTAGCTGGGTTCTCAAAGTTCTGCAGTTGTCATCGTGATCCTCAGTGCAAAATAAACCCAGTGTAGACAAAGTCCCCGGCAAAAATAAAAGTTCCAGGTGGAGGCGATGAACTCAGCTCAATACCTAGTGGGGTGTCATGTTCCTCCTCTGAAAATAAACGTCCCTTTCCTGCCCACTTGGTCCATGAGAAGGAAAGCTCCAAAATGAGCAATGGAGGAGAGTGAAGTAACGTCTCCCCTAGAGATAAAGACCCACAGAAGCAGAGAAGGAGTAGTACACGGAACCTCACCCCATGCCTGTGTACAAGGTAGTCCACATGACCGGGAACATTTTGTTGGGTGGACGCCAAGAGGGTTTCTTCAGGCTTTCAAACCAAGTAGGCACTTCCTCTCGTGTCAAGAACCAGCCGAGAAATCCCCCAATATGAGGCAAGGCAGAGAACCCAAAAGCATGAGCCCACATCCCTCCTTACTGGATTGAACTGCACTTTGGGTGGCTGGTCCAGGCCTTTTGTAACTGGAAAGCAATAAGTGAGCATCATTTACAAAGGACATTGGTTATTTCCATATTGACCAAGACCTTCCAGGTCTTTGCTTTACTCTAATCCCCACTCCCTGTCATTGCACTGGCTGCTGCAATTTCATTATTTACCTAACGTGGCTGCATTGAAACCATCCTTAGAAGACAGGACTGTAAGACACTTTTCTCAGTGCTTGTCGAAATGCCACAGCTCACAGAGTGGGCAAACTCTCCTGCGTGTATGCTGCTAGACCTCTCAATGCAGCTATTATCTCTCTGCTGCATGCTGCTCTCAGTAGGAAAAAACAAGCAGTTTGTCATGGGACCTTCATTTTCTTCTCTCTTCAGCTATCTCTCACCATATATCTGTATTTTAAATAAGCATCTGTAGTGAGCGTTTTTTCATCACAATATTTCAAAGTGCCTTACTAACATTTAATTCTTCTTGCTCTCCTGAAAGGCAGAAAGGGATTATTATCCCCCCATTTCGCAAAGGGGTAAACTGAGGCACAGAGGGGTTTATTGACTTGTCTAGATCATACAGTGATTCCCTTCCAGATCCAGGCACAGAACAAAGGAATGTCGAGCCTCAATCCCCTGCCCTAGCCATTACACACGCCCTCCTTTTTTAAAGACAGTCACACAGTCGTTACATGACTATGGGCAATGTCTAGCATCAGGGCTGAGTGTTCCCCGGTCCTCAACATGCTTCTCACCCTCAGGGGCAGATTGATATGTGCCTGTCTAGCCTCTCAGTGGACCAACCCTTTTCTTTTTGGATCCATTCATAACTTTAAACCCAATCTCATTAATTTGCAGGAACATGTGCAATGTTCTTCCTGGCAGTAAAAGATCATACCTATCATGCTTAGCATCACTGTGGGAGTCTGAACAAAAGACTTCAAAAAGGTGGTTGTCTTTGGCAATGTAAGGGGGGGGTGGGGGAAGAGGTTCAGAATACATCTTTCAGGAAAAAAACGTCCCTGGGCAGGGGTGCTGGAACAATTTCTATAGTGGGGGTGCTGATGATGGAAACCATGTATTTGGTGTTTGTTATTACTACTTCAAGGCAGGGGGTGTGGCAGCAACCCTTGTACCCCTAGCTGCAGCACCACTGTCCCTGGGAATCCATCTATTCTGTTACTTTGCACTTGTCGGGGGACATAGATCAGGAGAAGAGCACTGACCTGAACAGTCTTCTCAGTTTCAGACTTTGATCCAGAACTAACGCTGACAGCCCATACTCATTATTAATATTATGCAAGAAAAGGTCATCTTAAAAACCCGGAGCCAGCAAGCAAAGGTCTGCATCAGTAAAGACCAAATACACACAGGCGTCATAGCAAATAAACAAGACCTTTACCAGACAGTTTATGGACCAGAAAACCTGCCTTGCACTGAGCAGAACAAGAGGAGTTGATCCTAATTTAAAATTATATAAGGGCACAGGCTGCATTTCAGTTTCTCTGCAGCAGAGCAAATTGTTACTGCCAAGGTTTGCAAAACAAACAAACACTGGAAATGCTAGGCTAATTTGTTACAGATTGCTGAAGTAACTAAGGGGTGAAACAGACACTTCATTGTCATAACATTCTAATTTGAAACACATCTGCTGATACTGACAAGGCTAAATCTATAGGAACAGCAGCCTTCACTCACAGCAGCCTTCACTCACCTTCTCCCAGTTGATTTTTCCCCTTCGCCAGGAAAACACAACAAGCAAACAGATGGATTTCTGAGGCCAGCCTCTGGCTCTGTTCCTGCTTCTACACAATGAAGGAATTGTCATCGGAGTTACGTTGAAGTAGCACAGAAAGGGGCGCGTGTGTGTGTGGAGCCTGTAGTCTGAAAGAATTATTGAGGATCCCTTCAGTGGTGTTTGTGTAACTGTCTGCAGAGGGCGGATCCAACCTGTCAAATTCACACACACTCAGGCAGTATGTGAGAATCTACATCTCCGCTTGATCCGAAGAGGGAATCCCTCTGTGAGTCACTGAGTGTGTGTGTGTGTGAAAGAGAGAGAGAATGTGTTTATTCTGTTTGTGTATGTGGTGTGAATGCGTTGTGTATGAGAGACCATGTGTTGAGTATTTGAACACGCGTGAATGGTGTATATATGAGTGTTTGTGCATGTAAGAGTGTGTATGTGTATATGAGTGTTATGTGAAGAACTTGTATGTCGGTGAGAATGTGTCCTGTATGTGGGATCGTGTATTTGTGTGCTAGTGCATTAATGAGACAGATGGCCCGATCCTCATCTGGTGTAAATTGGAGTAACTCTATGGATATCAATAGAGCTATGCTGATTTGCACTAGCTCAGGAGCTGGCCCAGTGCAAGTCTGTCTTCTCTATGTACAACAGTGTGTGAGTGAGAGAGAGAACATGCTCTCTGTGTGTGAATGGGTGTCTGCAGTTTTAATCATCCATGTGCTGCATATCAGAACTTTCATTAACCAGAGGCTCTCTGTGATCTCCCCTCCACTTCCCTCTTAGCCAAAATTGGCAAAAGCCTCTTGAATCTAAAGTAAAGACATTACAAATGCAAGTTAAATGGCAGAGGGAGGGAGGGAGAGACCTAGAAATCATTAGGAGGCTGCCTGCAAGGGATGGAGAATTAAACAATAATTCACTTCTGCTATGGGTCATTACCTGAATTTCATGGTCTGAAGCAAGGTTAATGTCTCTTGGGGGAGTGTAATATTTCCATTATAACGCAGACCCAGTCAGATCCTTTAATTTTATTGCACACAGAAGGAGCAGAAGAAAATTACTGTTTTGCGAAGGGTGGGGAGAAACCCAGACTCTTAGCGTACGTCTACACTGTGCGGCACTGAGTCTCAAAGACCAGGTCAGATGACGCAGGCTGCGGGGCTAAAAATAGTGGTGTAGATGTTCAGGCTTGGGCTACAGTCTGGGTTTTGAAACCCTCCCCACTCACAGGGACTCAGAGCCCGGGCTCCAGTTGGAGACCGAATATCTACGTTGCAATTTTATAGCCCCGCAGCCCGAGCCCCATGAATCTGAGTCAGCAGACCTGGCCCAGCGGTGGCCGCACCATGGGTCTTTTATTGCAGTGTAGTCATTCCCTTAGCTGCTGTAAATCAGCGTAGCTCCATTGAAGTGTTGTGTTTCCATAGGGTAATTAAATTATCACTGTAAAATAAGACATGCAACACATACATTAATTGAACAATAGCCACTTGCATCTCATTTTTGGATCCCACCCCGATGAAGATGGAAATGGAGAAGCCCATCATTCAACAATGCTGCTATTGTGCATGACAGAGCAGTTTCTAGTGCGATCAGCCGGTTGGCTGCTGATGTTCCACTCGAGTAGGAATAATGCAGAGCACTGGCTCATGCTTCCTTCATGACTACGCTGGAAAGTTCTCTGTCAACAATTTTTAGCTGCCAGTGTTTCCTTCCCAGGGACAGGGTGCAAAAAGATCACTGTTCAGAGTAATCTGCTACTTGATGGATTTCGGTATAACCCAGATCATACCTAGGCCTGGGTCTGTCAAATTCCTAGCCCACTTTACAGATTAGGATGCTGGTGAAATTAAATATTTCATCTAAAAAATTAATGGCCCAGTTCATGAGAGCCCTGGCTTCACTGGCACCGAAGCTATAAAACCTCTATAACTGGCCATGGAGAATTTCCCTGTGTAGGAATATAGCTGGCACAATGGCACTATGTGTACGTATGTAAGAAGTAAGTACGGCACGGGATGGTATTGCCACCTTTACTTCTGCGCTGCTGCCTGCAGAGCTGGGCCCTCAGTCAGCAGCTGCCGCTCTCCGGCCACCCAGCTCTGAAGGCACCAGCGCAGAAGTATGGGTGGCCTGGTAGGGTATTGCCACCCTTACTTCTGCGCTTCTGCCGGTGGGGCGCTGCCTTCAGAGCTGGGCGCCTGACCAAAAGCCGCCACTCTCCGGTTGCCCAGCTCTGAAGGCAGCAGCAGAGAAATACGGGTGGCAATACAATGACCCCCCCACTAAAATAACCTTGCGGCACTCCCTCCGCAACTCCCTTTTGGGACAGGACTCCCAATTTGAGAAACACCGGTCTCCCCCATGATATATGTATAGTATAGGATAAAAGCACACAAAAGACCAGGTTTCATGGGGGGAGACCAGATTTCACGGTCCGTGATGCGTTTTTCATGGCTGTGAATTTGCTAGGGCCCTGTTCATCAGCCAGTTTAAATCCCCAGCTAGTGTGCACAGAAACAGCTCCATTGACTTCTACAAAGATATGCCGATTTATACCAGCTGAGGACCTGGTCCTGTGCATTTGGGATTTTTACATTTCTTTCCCTGCTGTTAGTTTTTCTTTCTCTCTTTGACACCCTCCGCCTTTCTGCCAGAGAAAGGATCTTGGGCAAGTCAGAACAAGGTACTGTTTACAAAGCAGCCTTTGTCAGTGAATTCGACTCACAGCAGGTATGAGCCAGAGACAGGGGGGCGTAGACAACATTTTTTATTTGGGGGGAGGTTAGTTAAAAATAATAAAATAATAGCTTATGAATATCGCTCTAATGCGCAGTTTTGTGCAATCACTAAATGGGTCCTTGTTTTAAAAAGTGTGCTAAATAAGCTTCCATTCCAAACTCAATGTTTCCTTTGTTTATTAATGCAATCCTTAAATTGTTTTAGAGGCCTAAAGCCCCACTAAGTACCCAGCTGTCAATGTCCTGAACAAGAGGCCTTTACAGGAAAAAGCAAAGCCGTTCTGCGTGTTTTTGCTGGGCCCACAGCACACCCACCCAATTGGTCCATTCAGAGAGAATATTTCCCCCTCGTGTTTTATGGCAGCATTTGCAAACCCAGCCTCCTACATTGTACCTTTGAGTGCGCTACATGTAAACAAGCCTTTGTACCAGCCTCCAGCATTTGGGACGGGCACTAAGCAAGTCAACATTAATTAAAGGAAGCACCAGCACTTTAAGGTATTGCGGTGAGTAATCTTATGAGTTGCATCACTGGAGAGGAACAAAGGCAGGGTGGAAAGCCAGAGCCTGATAGAGTCTGATAGAATCACTGCTAAATACTTAGCCCATCAGCATTGCTGTTTGTGATTTGCAGGGGCAGTGGCCCTGGGACGGCCAGAAAAGATCTCCCTGGTGCTAGTCTGGGACCTGTTGGACTCTCCCCAGCTCTCCAGCTCAGAGGCCTTCATCAGTCCTCTTGTTTACTGTGGGCCCCATGGGACCCAGATTGTTCCAGAAGCCCTGCTTGCTGGTGTTCAAGCACTGTTCAGGGAACGCAACCCAGGCCCAGGCTTGCACCAGTAACACTGACCTCCTCAGCAGCAAGACCTGGGATCCCGTCTGGGTCAGGGAAGGGATGAGGGCAGAGACCACCAGTGATGAATGCCGGATACACCTCTCTCACTTCAGGTCAGTGCTTTTCTTCTGCCTTCTCAAATGTCTGCTTTGCATCACCATACTTAGCATCCCAACCAGCTTTCCGATCTGTGGGACCAGTTAAGAAGCAGTATTATCTAGAGATTAGAGCAGGAGATTGGAACCTCAGGACACCTGGATTCTAGCCTTAGCTTTCTCACTGACTCGTTGTGTGAGCTAGGGCAAGTCATTTCCAGCAGCATTTTCCAGGAGGGTGTCTAAAATCAGGCACTTAAATCCATATTCAGAGAGTTGAATTAGTGGCCTGACTTTCAGAGGTACTGAGTACCCAGAGCCCCCATTGGCTTCAATGGCTCAGCCCCGTTAGAAATGAGGCTGCTTATCCAGCTGTTTAACTGGCCTTGTACCTCAGTGTAACTCTATATAATGAGTATTGTGGTGCTTGGTGCTTTCCTGAGACACACTTCAGAGCAATAAGAAAGTCTCCCTCATGTGCTGGTCTGTAAGGAATCTCACTGCAGGGCCCGGAACCTGCTGGGGCAGAAAGCAGCTGCTCCTTGTGGGCTGGATGGCCAGGAGGAGATGCGATCCCTATGGGGATCATAACACTAACCTGCCTCACTCATGCCGTGGGAGGCTGGGCTGTGAGATGCTTTGAGATTCCCAGCTGGAAGACGTGTGGTTCTGTTCATAATACTGGAGTTAGTGCCGTTTCATTGGCATGTCCAAGAGCCGCATTTGGTTCTTATAGCCCTTTACCAAAGCCCTGAGTTATCCTGTCCCCCTTTGATTTCAGCTGTCCACACTTTGGCCCTGATTCTGCAGTGCAAATCGGGAATAACTCCAGTGAGATTCATGGTGTAAATCCTGAGTGAGAACAGCATCCGAGTCCTTTAGTGCAGGGTTAGTATCCACGCGGAATGCACCAGTGCCCTGATTTAGCACAACTTCGGTCACCCTATAGCATTGGGCAGATATTGCAAACAGTGTTCTGTCACTCTTCCTCCCAGTTCTTATACACACTTGCTTTGCCCGGGTTCACGCCTGTCTTGTGTTCACTTCCCTCAAATAGTCTAGCGAACAAGTTGACTGTCAGGGATGTCCATGAACAGAGCAAATTTCAAGCAACTATTGGGCAATTCCCGGAGAGGGAATTGTGAATTTGTAAAATACAAGTGTAACACACCCTGCCACAATGTAGTGCTGTCTCCTTTCATAGAGGTTTATGAGCCCATTACTGGGTTCGTGCTAACAGAGTTGGATCTTTTCGCTCAGGCAGGACAGGCTCATGCTTTTAGACCCAGACCTCCAAGGTTCAATCCCAATCCAGGGGCATCGGGTCACATTACACAGGTATGCACCTTGACTATCTGATACAAAGAGTTATGCGCATCCAATCAAAGAAGAAGAAGATACCATGTGACCCATGTAGCTATTCAAAATATTCTAAATTTTAAATGCTTCCAAGAAGCCACCTGCAAATCAGCAACACAGCAAGAATTAGTCAAGGACACTGTTCAGAGAACGTTAGATAAAACATTAGATAAAACGTTATCTGCTTACAGATGATTCATGAGGAGGAAAAGCAAAATTGGTCTAATAAATAATCTGTTAAGAATTATTCTTCCAGTTTTATCACTAATGCACTGTTGCTATAGGGTACATTAGGGATCTTTATTGTGAATCATTGAGTAATGCAATATTCCTATTTCTGCTGAGAGATCAAAGTCCATGTATCTCAGTGCTCCCAGTTCCCAGGGGATCATAGGTATCAGAGACAGGAAAGAAGTGAGATTGGTGAATCCATTGCTGTGCATGAGAGAGGGAGCAGGTACTAGATATTACACTGACATTACACTGAATCTCAGCCAAAATGCTGAGGTTTTTCCAGGCAGGTGACAAAACTACAAGTGTCAAGCAAAGAAAACTCATCTGTGACTTGAGAAGTTGTATTTATTTTATTGATGTTAAATAAAATTATGATGACAATAAAAATCAGTGCAGCATTCTTGGCTCGTGCCAGCTCTTGTTTCACTTCCCGGTAACTAACCAGAAAAGCCCACAGACTTTGACCTGTGATAGTGCCTAGATATGAATGACTGGGGGCTGAGAAGAGTGCATTGCCAAATGTCATGCCCAGGGAATATCTTTCCATGCAGTTCACTGGGTCTTTGGAACAACCAGAGAAGGGACAATTGTGAGAAAATTCTGACCGTGATTTACATGGAGCCTGGTGCTGGCTAAGAAAGGACTTTGAGAGCCAGGTCCTCAGCTGGTGTAAATCAGTGTAGCCCTACTGAAGTCAATGGAGTTGCATGGGTTTACATCAGTTGAGGATCTGACCTCGAGAGCATAGTGAGTGCTGTGTGGATCCCCATGCACAATCAGTCGTGCTCAGAGTCACGCACCTCACTGCCAAGTTTCAGTGCTTTGATTCAAGGAACCTAGGGACCAAACAGGGCCTTTACTAGTGGAAGTCATGCTAGGCATCATGCTGAACCAGTGTCATTTTAGAGCTTGACTGTAACCACTTTGCCCATTGCAGGCTGGAAGAACATGGATGACAGCAGCTGCCAGTCCATTCCTCACCTCCACATTGGGCATGGAAAATGCCCGTTTCGCTCCTTTTGTTTCTGGAGGAAGCAGGTAGCTTCCGGTCTGCAGCAGTTTGCCTGACTCTGTGGTTTCTGTCAGTGTAACTGCTCTTGGCCATTTCTCATTCAGAGCAGCCCGTGGAATTAAAAAGTCTCTTTGAAGGGTGTCACCTAGTGGTTAAACCAGGGGGCACTGGAAAACCAGACTCCTGGGTTCACTTCTGGGCTCTATTATTATTTATATTGCTGGAGTGCTCAGAGACCCTAGTAACACACCAGAACACCATTGTGCCAGGCATTGCACAATAGAACCCAGAGTTACGAACCCCTCGGGAATGGAGGTTGTTTGCAACTCTGAACTATTCATAACTCTAAACAAAACGTTCTGGTTGTTCTTTCAGAAGTTTACCACTGAACATTGACTTAACACAGGTTTGAAACTTTACAGTGCAGAAGAAAAATGCTGCTTTTAACCATCATAATTTAAATGAAAGAAGCACAGAAACAGTTTCCTTACCTTGTCAAATCTTTTTTTAAACTTCCCCTTTATTTTTTTAGTAATTTACATTCAACACAGTACTTACTGTATTTGCTTTTTTATTTTTTTTGTCTTTGCTGCTGCCTGATTGTGTATTTCCGATTCCAAATGAGGTGTGTGGTTGAGTGGTCAGTTCGTAACTCTGAGGTTCTACTGTATAAACACAGAACAAAAAGACAGTCCCTGCCCCAGGGGTCTAGGAACATTATCTAGTGGGTATAGCAAGGGACTATGAGTCAGAGGACTGGTTTTATTCCCATCTCTCTCATGGACTCCCTTTGCGACTTTGGGCAAATCACATCTGTTCTCTGTGCCTCAGTTTCACCGCTTCAGAATGGGTGCAATAAGTACCCACTTCCCAGGGGGTTGCCAGGGCTAACGAATGAATGGCTGCAGGATGAAAGGCATTGCAGAAGGGCAAAGTATTTAATATTTGCTAAGCAAGGGAAAAAAGAAACAGGCTCAGGTTTCTTTTCTTTATTATGACGAACGTTAACTGTTTAGTTGGGGTTTTATTGAGATCATCGTTTTTTCTGAACTGCTGTTTTGACTTGTTTATTTTCTTTCCATTTGAGCCAATCAGAATGAAGAATGGACAGCACTGACCAATGAAGTCATTGTTACAAGGCACAGATAGTGTGAGTTCTAGACTTCGGTCTAAATAGCTACTCTTCCTGCTCACCCCAGCTACCGACCTAATCTGGCTACTGAACCTAGCTACCTACTTCACCTGTTTACCCATCTCTTCTGTCTACCTGCCTGGGTACGTACACAGTCCAGCACCCGTCTACACAAACAGTCTACTGAACCTAGCTACCTACCTAATCTGTTTAACCTAATTTAATCTAGCTACCTAGCTACTCTGTCTACATGCCTGTTTACACAACCCCAACTAATCCCTGCCTTCCTACCCACTTAACCTATCTACCTACTTAATGTACTTCCCTGTCTACCTTTATACCTAATTATCTCTTTACTTCCCTCATTAATACTGTTTACCTACTTACTCTGTCTACATACGCTATCTAGCTAATCTACCTACCTAATCTATTCTGGGCATTTATAATGTGCCCATCACTGTAGCACCTGGGCAGCAATATCTGTATGTGCCAATCTGTGTTATACCTGAAGCACTGAGCCGCCCCATGCTGAGGGGGAGACGGTTTTCACTGTCCAGCATGCACCAGCCTGAGGTTATTTCTCTGTGCTAATGAGCGTTAAGCTTCAGTGTTTTCTTTCACACGGCCCATCTGACCTGCTGAGACCCAAAGATGCCATTTCCAGTGAGAGATGGGTCTGAGTAGCAATAGTTCAGATCTGTTCCAAACAGCCTCAAAACTCAGGGCAGCTCAGATCCAGAGGTTTTGTTCGGCCCATGATAGAGCTAAGAAACTAGTCACAATGCCCAGATCTGGGTTCAGACTTGCCCAGCATTCCTGGTTCTTGGATCTTGAATTCTGGCCCAGGCCAGTGTCTGTTTAAATTAGTCAAAAAAGAATCTTTAAAATGATGTGGCCTTTTATTTCTGTTGGTAACTTAATTCGGCTCAAGAGAAGAAGCCCAAGCTAGTGTTATAAGCAGGAGGCAGGATGGATTACAGAGACAGTTGACTTTTTTATTAGGGCCATTTATCTTTTGTAAAATTTAACCTTCCCCTGAACAAAGAAAGTGAGCGGTGGCAGGGTAGCATGTGTATATTAAACATGTCAGCTAAGTCAGTCGTTCAGAATGAGATCGCATGACCAGGAATACATTGTAACCTCACTTGGGTTTCACTGTGATGGCTCTGAAGTGCCAGTCTGGCAGCTCTGCAATAAAGGTATTTATAGAAGATGGGAGCAGGGGCTGGAGGATATTGTAACCGCGAGGTTTCTGAAGGCTGTTAGCACTGGGAGGAGCCTGAGCCCCACTTCTCTGCACCAGCAATTGTTAAATGGAGCCCGGAGCCCCCTGATTCCCAGGGATTCATGCCATGCTCCACCGGCGGAGGGGATTGGCTTTCCCACCGGCTGCACTGCCTCACACTCTATTCCTTCAGCAGCACCCAGTCTTTATTGCCTACTTTTATTACAGGGGTTCCAGAGGTAGGATCCCTAAATCCAAGCCCCTGTAACATGTTTCAGTGGGAGCTGGAGTGAACAGGCTTTGGTGCTACAGTGATGGGTGCTATAGAAAACTCAGAGACAGAGAGATACCCTTGCAGTGTCCAGGGGATGGGGAGGTATTGAGCAGCTCTGATTCACAGCTAACCTGGCGAGAGGATGGTGGCCTTTGTTTTATATTCAGGCTAGACAGTTGCATCCAACCTCAGTGCCCAAAGCTGCGAGTTTTACGCTTCAGTCGTGCCCACCATACCCTGGCGTAGTGCAAACTAAGGCCAGGTTCAAATCTGGGGACCGTATTAATTGTATGCTCTCCCCACTAAACACGTGAGTGTGTGTGGGGGGTGGGGGATGTACAAAAGACTGAACAATCCTGCCCCTGGAGTAGAGAAACAATCCCACTAGCCATGCAGAACTTCGTGAAGGGTTGGTAGCAGCGCTCAGTGCAGGTGTGGGAGGAATGTCCTCCAGTTGGCACAGGGGAACAGCATTAGCTGTAGAGGCCCAGATCCTCAGCTGGTGTAAATCAGTGTCTCTCTTTTGAAGGCAGTGGAGCTATGCCGATTTACACCACTTGAGGATCTGGCCCTGTATGTAAGTGCAGGATGAGAGCGAGGAGGAAGTTGTTTCTGGTACAAGGGCAGGCTGCATTCACAATCACTCCTGGCCCTGCATCAGGAGCCTCACGTCTGAACTTCCATGCACCCTCATTCCCAGCCCTGATTCAGCAGCGCGATATTACCAGCCGGGTACAAAGTCCTCCCATAGGCTGCTTTCGCTGACTCAGTCGCCACTCTGAAGCTGTTAGCGCTCTGGGGCTGATTTTGATCATAGCCCCATCAGCGTAAGGCCACTGGCTGCAGCATATTGGCACTGGTGTGCACAAAGCAGACACAAGCTCTCTGCCATTGCATCAGTAATCTCAGAGCCAGGATGTGAGCCAGCCCTGGGAAGGCTGTTCCCCAGGGCACGCATGCACAGTTCAGCGAAATGACTCTTACTCTGCCCTGTCTCTCTCATTTTCCCCCTTGCTTCAGGGCCTGGAGACGAAGTATGTGGAAATCTTGAGATTCCAGGCCCCAGGGAGCGGCTCTCCGGTGACCAGAATCTCTTCCACCCCTCACTGTAACAGGCAAGTATGGGGTCTGCTGAAGAGAGGTGATTTGTACCTTACTTCTAGCGGCTGCTGGGCTGGGAGCAGTCTCCTTCTACCGAAAGCACTTCTGCCCCATTCCTTACAGGAACTCCGACTGGGGGAGGCAGGGACCGTGGTAGTCATGAGTTTCCCCTCCTAGCCTGTATCCCACACTGGGTGACATAGGCTGGGACTGGCATATCTGAAGGCACATACCAGCCAAAGTTCTAAGGACCCATGAACTCAGATCAGGAGACTTGCACTCCGTAGCCGCGTGGAAATCACTGGTGCAGAAACAGATCCATATCGATGGGGCTGGGAAGCAGTATCCTCCATCTCAGAGGCGATGGTCCACCTCAGTATTGCCTGGCCCACAATGGGCACAAGTAGTGGGTTCCGTGAATGGTCCACCTCAAAGGGACGTGGTGGCTTCTATGACCCAGACAAGCCAGAAAGCTAGAGCTAAAGCAGTGCCAGTGATGGGCTGGGGTGCAGAAGAGTCAGTTCACTGAGCTAGCACCAGGCCTTCAGCTTCAGTGATCCCACCTGGCTGGGTGACGCTGAAAGAGCTGTGTGTTTTCTCCCTTCCAAAATCCCCTGCGAGCTACAGCTACAGGTGCTGCTGGACCCAAATAGCATCAGTGAGAACAACTGGTGCAAGCTGGCATCCAGGCTGGGCATGTGCGGGATGAAAATCAGATAACTTGCAAGACTCATCTCATGTTAAAGGAGCAGGATGGGATGCGGGAGAGAGGAGACTAGGTAGGACCAGGTCTCAGTGAGGGCAAGTACAGTACAGTACTACTGCGTTTGTGTTAAACAGGAAGGCAAAGGCCCTGTATTTGGATGCTGTTCTGTAGTAGTTTCATAATAAAAGGAGGGGTAGGGAAGGGGGCAGAACTAAACAGCAGGAGCCCAGAGATCTGGATTTGATATTCAAGAAAAATAATGGGGAAGACTGTGTATAGTAAATAGTTAAAGTACCTTATAAGTGCTAAGTACCATAATTACAGCCCCTGTGGCCTGTTCCATCCTACCTCCCATCACCCAGCTCCACCATGTAACCCCTCTCTCTCCACCATCATTTCACGCTATCAGCTACTGGTAGATATTATTGCCAACCAGGCTAGCTCTTCACCAGGAAGCCAGTGGAAGCTCTGGGTCTTGTATGTGTCAGAAATGTCCCTATGTGGCCTGCTGCCGATAACACTGGCCTCTTGGAATGATCCCCCTTCGTGTTCCTCTGTCATTGGTTTTCACCAGCAATTTCCCTTGTTGATTGTCTTGAGTCAGCAAGGTGTGGTCCTCTCAGAGATAAGATCCCCATCCTCCCAGCCAGTAGAGCCGAGGGGGTGATGACACAGCACATACGTATGCAGCTGTCCTTGGCCAGGCAGAGGGGGTGTCCTTGGGAGCCAGAGGGGGTAGTGCACCAGATCTCAGCCAGATGGGAGACTAGGCCCGGAGGACATCTCCTTCTGTCTCATTCTAGGCTTCAGTAATTACTGGAATCCAGAGTTCGCTTGGGACTGAGCACCTGCAGCTCCCGTTGAAGCCAAGGGTAGCTGTGGATGCTCAGCACCATCGAATATCAGGCCCTCTGTAACAAGTCTGGGAACAAGAGAGCCCGTGTGATGTTCTGGACAGGCAGGCAGAGCCTGAGAGGCTGCCCTTACCGTGAGATGATGGAATTGCACTTTGGCTCCTTCACGCTGCATTGCTGGGGTTCTGGTGGCAGAGAGTCCAGCTGAAAGGCCATTCAGGGCAAGCGACCAAGGTGGGAGGGGCACCTACCTGAGCATACTCTGGCATCTGGGCCCCGCACCTCTAGGGCTCTGTGGGCTAGTCTTGCTGAGGGCACCAGCAGCTCCATGCTCCTGGAGCGAGAGGGGAATTCAAGGGCTGATTCAGGATTAATGCCACGGTGGGCATGCATCAGGAGTAATGCCACGGTGGGTGCTCAGCAGCTCTGAGAACCTAGTCGAGATTGCGCATCCAAAACGGGAAGAATATGGAATCATTGGCCACTGTTAGAAAATGTGGCTGTGTGTGCCAGGACCACTAAATGATCACTCTATGTGGTCTATTCGCCCCCTCCCCAGGCCAGCTTGGGGGGATTTCACCTTCTTCTGCAGCGTGTGGGTCACTTGCCAGGATTCGTTGGGTCTCTCTCCATCATTTCCTTGCCATTGCAGGGCCTTGAGCACTGGTGCATCTCAGTCCCTCCTATTCTCTGCCTGTGGCACAGAACAGCCCAGTCTCCTGGGGGCTGTAGTATTTTGGTCTCACATCTGTGGATGGGTTTAGTGTGCGAGTGCTGGGTGATATTGGTGGCCTGCGATGTGCAGGAGGTCAGACGAGATGTTCTGGTGCTCCCTTCTGGCCTTAAGCTCTATGGATTTCAGTAAACACTTTTTCCGGACAATGGGCAGAGTGGTGAAGACACCGACTGGAATAGCTACTGCTTCAAGCTGAGTGGAAAGTTAATGATGAAATCTGCTTTTCCCAGCAAAAGCTGTGGCGGAGAGTTTCCAGGCAGTCCTAGAGGACTTAAATGCGGTTTTATTTAATGAATGTGTTTAAATCCCCTTTGAAAATCTCAGGCCACGTTTTGTCCTGAGCAGGCGTTGCATCTGTTTCCTGTGATTATTCGCAGACCAGTTCAGAGTCCCAGCTAACTTGGGCAGCTAGGATTCTGCTTGGAAAGTCAGCATGTGAAACAACACTAGCCAGAAACCTGGACTATGAACTGATGGATCCTCGGCCTGATTCTCAGAAAACAAGTGAAGAGATGCACCAGATAAACAGGATTTTGCAAGGATCTGAGGTTAATAATTATTCCCACAGTGGACCTGCCTGTTGGCTTCCCCACCTTTCATCTGCTTTTCTGTCAGCCTTGTGGAAGACTGGTTATACTCTTGAGGTCAGCCAGCTGACTGGAGGCTGTGGGGAGAGAGGCTAGACATCACTCCAGTGCCCTGAGTGGTTACCCTTCTGACTGGAGGTTCCCTTGTGGTGGGAGAGGAATTTGATCTCCCCTGTATCAGCTCCAATGCTCCTTGACAATGGGAGGTTTGCCACTGACTGCAAATGGGTGTTGGATCAGGCCCCATGTTCCCATTTGCTGCTGGGCTACGCAAACACGCAACCACTGGCCTCCCCACTCGGACCGTTGTATAGAAAGAATGACATCCTTGGTCAAGTTGCCATGGGAGAAAAGTTTTGGCTCAGAAATGAATCTCTCTCCCGTTTAATTGTGATTTGAACAGTTCGCACTTGTATAGAGCTCAGAGCGCTTTGTAATGGCAGGAGAGATTTATTTATCCCCATTTTATAAATGGGGAAACGGAGTCACTACGGGGATGTGACCTGCCCAAGGATAGAGGGAGTCATTGGTAGAGCTGGGAGTGGAACTCAGGTCGCTTGAGTCCCAGTCCTGCACTAGCCACTGTCTCCATTTGAGCCTTGCAGTTCCCCACCGTCTCCCCAGTTCTGCTTGGTCCAAATGCAGTCGTGTGGAAAGCCTGGATGTTCTGACTGGTCTTCCTTTCGGCAGGTATTTTGCATGCCAGCAAAGCCCAGCGGCTGCCATCTTAGAGGTCTTTGAGGAGCAGAACGGGAACCTGAGGGATCTCTACAACGTCATGGTGGCCATGGGCAGGTCGGACTGCGCCTTGGTCATTGAAGGTTTCCTGAATGGAACAAGCAGCGGGCACTGTTGCACGCTGGCCACCAGTGCCCATAGCCAGGCAGGCATAGACAGACCTTGGAACATGAATGGCAAGAGCACAGGCAGCCCACAGCCTGGTCCCCTAGGACAAGGATCCTGCCGTCGAGAGCTTACGAAAGGAGAACGTCTGAGCGGCAGTGGCTGGTGCTCCCCAATCTGCACTGGCTTTCCCCTCCACTTGAATTCTGGAGGCAGGCTGCATAGATGCTAAGGGGGACTCTGGAATGAGCTGGAAGAATCTCACCCCTGCACCATTGCGAGCAACAGGAGCACAGAGAGCCCTGCAACTCCCTCCCTGTTGGCTAGACTCAGCTTCTCCATGCACGGACACTTGTGCCCCGTTACAGCCTGTGGTCCCTCCCCAGCCATCCTGGTTCTTCCCTGACGTCTGGGAAGCCTCTTGTGCTCTCTCCCGGCCATGTGGTTAGTAGGCAAGCTTGAGGGGGACGTTTCTGAGGCTCGCCAGTGAAGCGAAGTGTCCAAGGGAGGGCACCAGACTCGTGCTTCCAGGCAGCAGAAGGGGGAGCAGGGTACATAGAGGGCAATATCTGTCTGTCAAGGGGAGGGACGTCGTTCTGCTTAAAGGTGAAGAACTGCAGCAGCTCTTGTGTTTGGGGGACAGCGTGAGACCAAGCATCCTCTGAGCTGGGACCCCTCTTCCTCATTGGGTATGCATCCCCCTTGTGGGCTAGCTCTGCTCCTGTTAATGGAAACAGGAATGCTCCTCCCAGCTTTTTCAAGGCAGTCCCTTAATTTGACAGCACTGCCCCATTGGGGGTGGCTCGGGACATTGTAACTGCTACCGCTCAGTAGCATCAAGTATGCAGCTTTTGGGTTTTTTTGGAAAGCTGGTACTTTGTGCAAGGGTCTCTCCCTCAGTGAGCAAACGGGCTTGCTGTGGAGCGGAGGAGATGGCATCCTAGCCCATGCAGCAAGAGTAGGGAATAGACAGAGTCTGGCTCTAGTAAACACGGCCTTCTAGAACCCTAGCTGCAGGTTGCCCATGTCCAGTCCACAAGCTGCAACTGCCTTGCTCAACCAGGCATCCTTAGGCCCTCATAGGCTTGGCTAGGCCAGTGCACCCCCGGGGAGGGAGAGAGAATTGTTATCTCCCGTCTACAGTTAGAATCTGTGGGAGAGTAGGGACCTGAACCCGAGTTGCAGGCTAACACCCGAACCGCAAGGGCATCCCTCCTCCCACTCTGAGTTGGCAAGAGCTGCGGAAGTGGACTAGAACTCCTCCAAGAAAGCCTCACTATACACATGGATGTATGAGACGTGCACGCACGCACCAGTATGAGGGAGACCTGTAAGTGCACATAACTTTTATTTTGGAAAAAAAAAAAATTTTTTTTTAAAGACTATTTGCAAGGAAATGGTTTTCCAGGAAAACAACCCAATGTGTTCGACACCTCTTGCCCCTGAGCTATTATTAAAGATGGTTTACATACATGGGGGGATCAAAAGGGGATTACCCATGTCTTCTTCAGGGGTACAACCACCACCATGCTGAGGGAAGATACTGCAAGCTCCTCGTCATTTGAGGCGGCATGATGTGTGTCTTACTGCTCCCCATGTACTGTATCCCCTTATCCCCTCACTGGAGGGCCCCTGCTACCCAGTCATATTGGGGCAGTCAGGAATCACTGGAGGGCTCAGAGGAAGTGATCTGTGGAACAACAGGCTTTCCAGAAACCATTAATAAAGCAAAACAGAGTCAGTAATAGCTACAGTATGGCTTTCAAGTATACATGTAACCCCTCCCCCCATCCCACACCCACAAAGTTTCACAGAGGGCCGCCACCAGTCTTGATTGTCAAGGGACAAGTCCCCCTCTAGGACAGTGTGTTGAGCCCTTCCACGCTCTGCAAGCCAGACTGGCAGGACATTACGAGCTTCTTCCTGAAATCCGCCTGTCACTGCGTTTTCCCCCATTCTCGGCCGTCTGGAATTGGGGATGTGGCTGCAAGGAATGGGTGAGTCAGACGTGATCTGTAGCTCGAGCTAATGCCCTTGAACTCCTGACCCTCTTCACACATCACAGCGAATGCTCTGATTTAGGTTTCATATCTCCCCGCTCTTCTATTTTTGTTTCTACTCCAAACAAGAGTTCTTGGGCCAGATGCCTAGCGCCACTCCGCTCCCTTAAGACCCTTCCTCGGGAGTCCCCAGCAGCCACAGAGCCAGCCCTTGGCGCAAAAGGCACATCAGGGACAGGAAAGGGAAGTGAGGTAAGCATGGTAGCTCTGACAATCCCCAGCTGATGTATGGCCTCTATGGGGACCAGAGCCAGCTGGCACAGTCTGGGAGGGATGGGGGAGCTGCTCTAAACTGCTCTGGGACCAAGGCAGAGAATCAGGGAGCTATAACTGGCTTCCTGCCAGCCACCTGTCTGCTGCCACTGAGGCTTACAGCTTACGCTGGGCACTGTGATGGCTGGACATTCAGCAGGAAGGGGTGACAGATGGGAACCCTGTGGGCATGCCGTACTAAGGAGTCCATTAGAGGCATGCGGGGAGGGCAGATTACTAGGCACAGCCCCCTGGGAGAACCAACCCCTGCCTAACCTCCAACAGTCAGTAAAACCTCATGGTCACTGGTACCAATGGTTGGGGCTAGAGCTGAAGCTGGGCAGGAAGGATTGTTCCTCAACCACAGTCGATCTCCTGCTCAAATGGCTTTTCCCCTCTATAGCTGGCTGCCAGTTCAGCACCTGATCAACACCCAGCAATCTGTATTAATCCCTCCCCTCCCACGCCTGTGTAAGAACTAGATCACTGCCCAACATTCCTCTTCCAGCACCCACCTGTCTCCTCCTCTCCTCCTGAGCCCCTCACTCGGGTCCAGAATTCTGTCTGTCCTCACTGTGGGGACGAGCATGCCGTACTAGGTGTTGCTTTTGTAGTGGTTTGGCCACAAGTTAGTATCCCATGGCGAGGAGCATTACAGTAGGACTCTGCAGGGAAACCCCTGCTGTTCAGTGCAACAAACACCCACATTTTCTGACCAGGAGCAAGGAGGAGTTACGGAGGCAGGCTGTTAGCCTCCAGCGTACACTCAGACAGTCAACTTCATCACCACCCATCACGGGCATCTTTACACGCTGGCTGCTTTCACCACAGGTTTGTGGGTTGGGATTATTGCAAGGACTGTAACCAAGTTCCCCCTTCGTAGGGTTTTCATTTCCTTAGAGCAAGGAGGGTTCCTTTCAAGGAAAGAAAAGAAAAAAAAAAAGGGGGGGGGGGGGAGAACTGGTGGCATTGTTTAACCCAGAGATTGAAATGCTCTGTGCACAGCACAGGCAGCCATGGGTGTCATTTGCTATAGGGTAAGGGGAGCAGTTCCCTCCCCTCCCCCAGATTTTTCATAGGTCTGTATGCCCCACCCCATCCCCCAATCCTCTCAACTTCACAGGCTATAATATAATCACATATAATGGTCTATGTGCCGACACAACTTTGCTCCACTGCCTGCCTCTCCCCCTCCTCCCCCGCCATTTTTCTGAAATAACACCCCTGCAGACAGCCCAGCTGCAAGCTTCCCTTGCTGAGACAGCTAATGAGGGCCAGTGGTGGTGGAGGTTAAGGTAGACACCTGTCCACAGCTCTCTGGACTGAGCTCACCCACTTGTTCTACAGTTTTTTGGTCCTCTCTCTTCTGCGCTGGTGTCGAACCTGCAGGGCGAAGGAGAAAAGGCTATCCTGGCCCATTCCCAGCCCTGCCCCCAAAGCATCCAGTGCCTCCCTGACCAGCAGCCCAATTAAAAACAGATGAAAATGACATTCTTATTTCAAAGCAGCTCCCAATGGGTGCTGGGTTTAGCAGATGAAACATGGGGCCAACTGGACCAACGTAAGATACTGTTAAAATCACACAGCAGTTTTCCCCACTGGATTCTCTCCCTGTTCCAAGGTAGGTTCCAAATGAACTTAAATGTAAGATATCCCTTCTCTGCTCCTCTCAATGCCTCTGGTAGCTGGCTAGCTATGCAACAGTGCCAGCCAGAGACTGAATACAGTACTGCAGATCAATCATTCATTTAGCAGCTCCTTGCCCTATTTGTCTCATCTCCCAGTTCAAACCTGCCTTCTGTCCACTTAGAAATTAGTGCTAGCAACAAGGATGATTGTCTAGTAAGGTTACGGGGGTAACAAGCAAATGCCCCGAGACAGTCCTTGCAGTGGGTTGAGTTTGACGGGGCCCAGTTGAATATTTTTGGAGGTGGCACAGAATAAAAGTGGTAAACAAAGCAAAGGTTCAAGTTTTAAAGGTTCCCTTCTTGGGTCCCGTATGACTGACTCCACTGGGACTTGATCACTTACCATAAAGCATCTTATTTTAAAAAAAATCTATTAGCCTTAAATCTGGTACCTGGGAAATTGGTTGAAACAAAAAACAGATAACTCACACATCTGGCAGATTCACAGATCGCAAGGGCAGAAGGGACCACTATGGTCATCTCATCTGACCTCCTAGATAGCCCTAGCCATATAATTTCTCCAAAATAATTTCTAGAGCAGATAGTCTAGAAAAAAAACATCTAATCATGATTTAAAATGGTCACCGATGGAGAATCCAGCATGGCTCTTGGTAAACTGTTCCGGATCAAGATGATAAAGTCTAACCAGCATGGTTCTTACAAAGGAAAATCATGTCTCACTAACCTACTAGATTGCTTGGAACTTATCAACAGAACCAGTTGACATAATTTATTTAGATTTTCCAAAGGCCTTTGACAAGGTCCTGCACAAGGGGCTATTAAAGAAACTAATTAGTCATGAAGAATCATTGGCTTGGGTCAAAAAGATTAACAGCAGGGTGCCTGAAGGTGCTGTGCTAGGGCTGGAGTTCAGTGTCCTCTGGAAGAGAGGGTGAGCACTGCAGTAACAACATTTGCAGATAATACCCAGTTATTTAGGTTAGGCGAGACCAGAGAGAACACTGAGGAATTCCAGAGGGACCTAATCAAGCCCGATGAATTGGCAACATGATGGGAAATGATGCTTAGTGTTGATCAATGCAAAGTAATGCACATGGAAGGGAGGGGAGGGGGGAGAAAGAGCTACTCATACAGCTTACAGGGTTCCAAATTAACTGTATCAACTCAGGAGAAGGGCCTGGATGTCACGGCTCAGTGAGACCTTCACTCAATGTGCAGCTGGTGAAAAACGGCGAACAAGATGGCAGGGTGTATAAGGAATCGGATGCAGCACGCTATGGAAAATATTCTGTCTTTAAAAATCTGTGGTTTGCAGATACTGTGTAGTACGTGGCACCCCATTTTCAAAAGGATATAGCATAACAAGAGGGTGGGAACGGGGTCCAGAGTGACCTAGATAAATTGGAGGATTTGGCCAAAAGAAATCTGATGAGGTTCAACAAGGAAAGAGTCCAGCGGAGGGCAACAAAAATGATTGGGGCTGGAGCACATGACTTACAATGAGAGGCTGAGGGAACTGGGTTGTTTAGTCTGCAGAAGAAAGAGTGAGGGGGGATTTGAGAGCAGCCTTCAACTACCTGAAAGGGAGTTCCAAAGAGGATGGAGCTCAGCTGTTCTCAGTGGTGGCAGATGACAGAACAAGGAGCAATGGTCTCAAGTTGCAGTTGGAGAGGTCTAAGTTGAATATTAGGAAATACTATTTCACCTGGAGGGTGGTGAAGCACTGGAATGGGTTACCTAGGGAGGTGGTGGAATCTCCATCCTTAGAGGTTTTTAAGGCCCGGCTTGACAAAGCCCTGGCTGAGATGATTTAGTTGGTGCTGGTCCTGCTTTGAGCAGGGGGTTGGACTAGATGACCTCCTGAGGTCTCTTCCAACCCTGATCTTCTATGATTCTATAGGAGGAGGTTCAGAGACAGGTGAAGAAAATGGTCAAGGGCCTGGAAGAACACTCATATGACGGGACGTTTGCTACCATTTTACCTTAGAAAGCAAAAGAATAAGAGAGGACAAGTATATAAAATAATGAATGGTCTAGAGAAGGGGAGCTAATGTTCTCCTTTCTTGGAACAAATAAAAGCTGTGTCATTCTAAACTGATAAAAGGAAATACTGTTTCCATATAAAGCATAATTAGATAGAGGAACCAATGCAGATGTTGCTGATGATTAGCATTTACCAGGATTCAAAGAGGGCGTGGGAATTTAGATGGATAACAGGAACAGCCAGAGTTATCACAGTTAATGCTAACACAAATTTCAGAAGGGATATTAAACCTCATGCTTCAGGGTTAAAGCCAATCTCTTTAACTATTAGGGATTAGGATGAGGCCTTCATGGGGGCAGATTACCCCACATTTTCCTACGGTGGGCATCTTTCACTTTCCTCTGAAGCACGTCTGAGCCAGGTTACCAGACTAGACAAGGGTCTGATGCACTCTGGCAATCCCTACGAGATCCGCCACTGCAACTGCCTAGAAGAGTAATCACAGCATCCCTTTACCAGCCATCCCAGCTGCCTCCTCCCGTCCTACTCCAGCAAGCTGTGCACCGCAACCAGCAAAGGTTCACGACACAGGCAAGAACGGAAAAATCCCTGAGAACGCTTGAGATACTTCTAGTCTTATTGCTGCTGCTTCTTCTATCCAGTCTCCAGGATAAACTTAAGTAGCCTTGGCCCCAGCTACAGTAGCCTTTAGATAGGAGCCAGCTTCAGGGCACTGAAGCCATGTATGAGCTGAGACCTGGCTCTCCCACTCTCCTGCTCCCTCCCCACTGGCTGGCCGAACAGCGCTAGAAACAGGGTTAGCAGGAACTGGGTCTGAACCCAGTCTGGGGCCCAGGTAGACACAGCCTAAATCCAGTCACAGTTTGCAAGCTTTACACAGTAACCTGAAGTGGGAAGCACAGATGGACCCAAGCCTCAAGGCTCAGAGCCAGATCTAGAAACTCCTGCACTCACTGCACAAAAGCTCAGGGGATTTCAGAGCATGGACTCTGCTTTGCCACCACTCTGAATAACAGCCGACAGGGAGCGGTTTACATCTCCAATCATGCACAGAGATACAGGAGTCAGGTGAGAGGGGCCCCGCCAGACGGATTCTCCATAAAAAAGTTTATGTTTGGACGAAGACCATCGTCTGCTGTGCCTGTAAGCCAAACACCACAGACTTGGGATGGTGCATCGCAACCCAGGACATTCACTCCTGATTTACCCCAGGATTTTTAACCTGACTGTATTTTAGTGTTTGAAAACAAGCCGTTCCTTTATACATCTGCTGCCACCCTGAAGTTCAGGCTTCTGCATTCCCCAAGGAAGGGCTGGCAACCAGGACAAGTAGCACAGTCCTAGGATGCTGCTCTGTTAGGTGTCTGTGATGTTCCTGGGTGGGGGGAAAAAGCACATCTCCAAATTCAGATCCTGACAGGATCAGTCTGTCATTTTGTCTGGGGGCAACTGGATTTCTAGTCATGACTGTCACATCCCAAACAGTGTATTTGTTTAGAGGTGGACAGGGATGCTTTTTAAAAGCAACTGGGAAAGCTAAGAATCTGGGGCTTGGTAGGCTGGGAGCAAGAGAAGGTAAGAGCAAAACCTCCCTGGACTCTCCAGCACTGGCTGACCCCCTCCAATGACTTACAAGCAGATACTGTAACGGCTGTGGCTGTAATCCTGTTATGTGAAGGCCGGCGAGATCTGGGCTGAGATCCATTAGAGGATGTTCCGTGCCTTTCCTTGGGAGGGCTCTTGAGAATGCCACTGAGTGGATGCGGGAGACACGTGCATTACCTAAACAACATGTTTGTTCCTCTAATGGGGCTTCTACGGTCTCTGTACACTGCAGAAGCCTGTAACCCTCACCCATCGCTGCATGCTGGGAACGTCATTGCACTGATGTTCCTGACTGAAGCATTCAACCTCTGGATGAGATCATCAATCCCTCCCCACACCCCAAAGCCCCCCATTAATGCCTCTCTGTGTAGTTCTTGGCAGTCTCCCCACAGATGGCAGTCTCTCCGTGGATGGTGCTGTCTCAGAAGAGGAGTCGTCATATCCAAACTGCTCTCCCTTGTTTGTTCCCTGAGCCCCTCTCTCTCAGGAGATGTCTTTATGACGGAGTGGACTATTGAGAGAGAGTTTGGCCAGATCACCGGCCTCGGCCTCCACTCCAGTCATGGGCTGAAGAAGCGTCGTACCACCAAATGACCCAGCAGGACCACGACCAACACCCCCATCATGTACAACACGTAAACGTTATCCAACTCCAGTGCTGCCACCTAGCAGGAGAGAGAAGTGGCAGGTGAAAGACACAGCAACAGGATGATCCAATTGCACTTGTGTTGCTGGCATGCCTGGCACTCAGACATCACCTGGGTTGCTTTTTGCACAAACTTGGCAGCACTGGATTCATTAAAATATGCTCGTGCTCCGTCCTGCAACTGAATAAACCAGATTCTGATCTGATTTACACCATGGTAAATCCACAGTAACTCCAGATCATTATCAGTGAATAAGCTTTTACATCCCCCAGCCAGCTCTAGGGTACACACAGTAGGCATGCCTGCCGCAGCTAAGGGGTCCAATCAGCCCTTTACTTTCAGTGCAGCAGTTTCGATATAAGAACGGCCAGACTGGGTCAGACCAATGGTCCCTTTAGCCCAGTATCCTGTCTTCCGACAGTGGCCAATGCCAGACGCTTCAGAAGGACTGAACAGAACAGGCAGGGATCCATCCCGTCATCCTTTCCCAGCTTCTGGCAATCAGCGCTAGGGACATCCAGGGCATGGGATTGCATCCCTGACCATTTTGGCTAATAGCCATTGATGGACCTATCCTCTATGAACTTATCTAATTCTTTTTTGAGCCCCACTATAGTTTTGGCCTTCACAACATCCCCCTGGCAAGGAGTTCCACAGGTTGACTGTGCATGGCGTGAAGAAGTACTTCCTTTTGATTGTGTTAAAACTGCTGCCTACTAATTTCATTTCCCCATTCTCGTAACACAAGAATTAGATTCTGTTTCTTGTGTTACGAGAAGGGGTAAATAGCACATCCCTATTCACTTTCTCCACACCATCCATGGTTTTTACAGACCTCTATCGTATGCCGCCCCCATTAGCTGTCTCTTTTACAAGCTGAAAAGTCCCAGTTTTCTTAATCTCTCCTCATATGGAGGCTGTTTCATATTCTTAATCATTTTAGTTGCCCTTCTCTGTACCTTTTCCAATTCTAATATATCTTTTTTGAGATGGGGTGACCAGAACTGTATGCAGGTGTGGGTGAACCATGGATTTATAGAGTGGCATTATGATATTGTCCATCTTATTATCTATCCCTTTCCTAAGGGGATATGGCTCTCATCTCTTCTATTATTGGACACTCACTAACGTGGCAGGGGAAGGACCTCACTCAGAGCTACACTTTCTACGCTGCCCTCAAATTTGGAGTGCCTCATTTTTCAGATGTCCAGCTTTAAACAAGCAGGGTGTGATTTGCTGAGCACATTCAACTCCCACCGGAGACAACAGGAGCTGTGGCTGGCTAGACCTCCTAAGAACTGGGTTGCTTGTACACTCAGGGAGGGTGCTTAGGGTACTAGACTAGGGCTGGGGAAACCCCGGTTCAGTTCCCTGCTCTGCCACAGGCTCCCTGTGTGACCTTAGGCAAGTCATTTAGCCTCTCAGTGCCTCAGTTTCCCACCTGTACAGTGGAGATAATACCACTGGCCTGCTACACAGAGGTGTTGCGAAGATAAATATGGACAAGTTTGTGAGGTGCCCAAATATTATGGAGATGGAGGCCATGTAAGTACCGTAGATAAACAGATACTGGTGTTTAAGTGTGGATTAAGTACCTAATTTTAGGTTCCAAGTTTGAACATTTTGGCCTAAGTCCTGAAGCATCCGCACAGCTGGCTGCATTCTGAGGCCTCCCCCTCTGCGTCACGGTACCCCGAACTGGTCAGAGCTCAGCTGCAAGCTCCTCTGACTCAATTTGACCAGCAACACTGCTCACAAGCCCAGCTAAGCGAGGAATCACGCTGACCCTAGCTCAGCCCAGGCACCCGGCAGAGAAGAAAAGCCAGGCTCACTTACCCATCCTCCTTGGTCGGCAATCCACTGGGCGATGCGGTTGCGAAGCACGAATTCTGCCACGTAGCGAGCGATGCTCCGGAGGAAGCCGGTCACCCCGAGCTGGTACACATGAATCGCCATCCGGTAACCGAACCCCAGCAGCGCAATCACTCTGCCCCAGTTAATGCCGCTGTCAAACAAGCTGTAACAGAACCAAACCTCCTGGTTAAAAAAAAAAACCACAACACGCTGGCTCTGGTGCTCTGCTGCCCCCTGTTGGGCTGCTCCGTCCATTCACGTTACCCTGCAGCTGGTGGAATGTCCAGGGGTTCACAGGCGTGTCCTCTGCACACCTGGAGCACTCTGGGCCCTCAAGCTACATCCTACCCAAAAAGAAAAGGAGGACTTGTGGCACCTCAGAGACTAACCAGTTTATTTGAGCATAAGCTTTCATGAGCTACAGCTCACTTCATCGGATGCACAGTTTTCCACTTTATGCAAAACTTTATGTATCCGATGAAGTGAGCTGTAGCTCACGAAAGCTTATGCTCAAATAAATTGGTTAGTCTCTAAGGTGCCACAAGTCCTCCTTTTCTTTTTGCGAATACAGACTAACACGGCTGTTACTCTGAATCCTACCCAAACAAATTTAGTAACAGCTTAGTGGTGAAAAACAAACACAACTAACTGCGTAGTTCTGCTCTCCCACACGCTCAACCACAACCACTAAGTTTGCACTCTGTGAGCTGTAGCTATCCTGGAAGGAACACATTCGCCCTGGGGCTTTATCTATGCAACAGAGATATGCAGGTTTGAACCGGACAGTGGCCCAGGCATATTAGGACATGATTTTTTCTTCGCCTGGATGCATAAAAATTAAATACCTCCCACAGGGCTGGATTCTGATCTCACTTTAGCCTGCCAGCTCTTTAGGGCAAGAATGGACTTCCAACATATATCCATGCAGCATCAACCCAATGGGGTCCCAGTCCTGATCTGAGCTTCCAGGTGCATACAAACAACTGCCGTTTATATGGGGTTTCGCACCAGTGTCACTATACTGAGTTACTCCTGATTTACACCAGAGTATGTGTGACAAGAATCAGGCCCTGGGTTTTAACCTGGGTGCCTGTCATGTCTATTTCTGTTCGCACCGCTGCAGAGAAACTGTTCTAATGCAGGTATCTGTCCCGACCCACAGCATAAAGATAAGGCTCTTCAGAGTGCAGATGGGGCATGTCATGGAAAGAGGCGAGTTAGTGGAGACGGAGGAAGGAACAACACTGAAAAGGCAGGATGGAGAGTGAGTGACAGAGGTTAATTTACCTGTTTGCTGTGCGTTACCCGCCTCAGGATGGCAAAGCGTGGCTTCCCGAAGAAAGGGAGCAGGAAGAAAGGACAGAAGAGACAGTTAGGCAATGTACAGTGTGTGCCCGGGGGGAAGGCTAGGAGAGGGGCGTTGGTGTGGAGCCTGTCAGCGTCAAGACACTGGGCTATCATTTGTACAAGGCCTGGCCTAACGAGGGAGGAAGTGGACTGGGAATTAGACTGGGCCTCAAGTTTCAATCCCCAGCTCAGCCTTAGGCAAATTGCTTCATCTTCTCTGTGCCTCTGATCTCCATCTGCGAAACAGAGCTAAGCCTTCCCCCCATCGCAGGGGGCCTGCAGGGATAGAATCCATTGGTGGTTGTGAGGTGCTCGGATACTGTGGCGATGCAGGGCATGACAGTACCTAGACAGAATGAGGTCATGACCTGGCTAGCCTCTAGGGGCTACCACAAAATAGGGGAGATAGCTGGCAGGCAAGTGGGAGGGGAACCACAGTCTCCTCAGGGGCCTTTCCCTGCTGCCACCAAGCTTTGGATTCACCAGACATGCCTGCTGTCTTCCCCTTCATGCCGGGGTAAGCCACCTCACCTGTGGCCAGGCAAGCAGTAGCAGCTGAGGGGTGAAGCGCTTTCCTCTATCTCCTCTCTGATATGGGAGGGACATCTAAAGGGCAGGTGGGGCCACTGGACTGCACGGAATCCAGCACTCTAGGAAGCTGCCCCGATCCCCCTGCATCTCTGCAGCCATTTCAACACAGCATGCATTAGTCAACGCGCCAAGTGCGTCGGGCTGCTCTTGAAATCGGAAGGTTTCCGGGCACTGCGGGTCCGTTGCTCGGTTTTAGACAGAGGGAGCAGGCTTCTCCCCTGTGTCCAAGCTCTTCTCAGCATAAGGGGCACCGGGAACCGATGAGAGGGTCTATGCCAGTCCTGGTGTGAGTTACAGCAGCCTGGGAGACTGAGGACTGTTGTAACAAAGTGGAGCTCTGCCCTTCCCCCTCCACAGGGGTGGAGCATGCCCAGCTCAGGAGCCAGCACCACCAGCTTTATGCCAGCTCAGAGTTCACACAGGGATGGTCAGTTACAGCCAGAATCCAGCCCCTTTTGCACAGCCCGAGGAGCTGGGAGGATCACATGGGAAGATCTCGCCTTGTGCATTTTCTGCACTACCAGACCAGGCTCCCTCTCCACCCACTGTCCTCTGAGAGAGACTCTCCTCCCGCTGAGAACGAGCAAGCTAGATGATCAGAGTCCCAACTCCTCAGACTCTTTGCTTTCACTTTTCACACACACACACCCCAGAGGACGGACAGACAACACCTTCCTTAAGGGACTGTGGAGTAACGAGGTCTGCATGGTACCTAAGGTCAAAGGCTGGACTGAGCCGGTTCAAGGCTGATTGTCAGAGTCACTGAGCCCCTGCAGGGCCTGCTGCCTGAAGCTGTGTTTGCTTAGCACAGACTGGAAATCAGGCCCTGCGCTTTTAACCGTCAAGCCTTTCTGACTGTGAAGAAAAACCTTCCCAGTGGGGGCTGATGCAGGGCTGCCCAGGAATGAAACAGTGACTATATTCCCCTCTCGTGCTGGTTTTACACCAATGTAACTCCAGACATTGGTAAACTCCCTCCTGATGTCACAGAGAGGAGAGCCAGGCCCCACAGCTCTGCCCGCTCAACCGGCGTTTAGTTGTCATGATTAGGCTTGAGAGTGATGGGGTAGATTTTCACGACAGGAGGCCAGCAGGCCATCCATCCTTCTGCATGCTCACTAGCACGTGCAAGGCCTGCCAGTGCATTTAAAACGGGACCGAAGACCCATTTACACGCTGCCAACATCTGACATGGATGTACAATGACAGGCGCAAGGGCAGACAGGCGGAAAACGCGGGCTTATTTCAGACACTGCTTCATGAAACGCCAGCCTTCCATTGTGAACTGGTTCACGGCTGATACCAGCTTCTCTGGGGCTGTGGGCTGGGCTTGGGGGCAGAATTTGAGTGCCAGCTGTCCTGGCATTGTGCACAGAGCTTGGGTAAAACAATGCCAATTTTTGCTCCTCTGATTTTCACCCTGCGTGCCAGTCGGACCCTCTCTGCGACATCACCAGCGTTCCTTGGGAGTGCGGGGAGCTGGCTGCCTTACCTGGAGGCTATCTTAGTGAAGTACTCGTAGGCATTGTCCTTCGTGGGCTGCAGGGTCTTCAGCATGTTCCGGAACTCTGCGTCATACCGCATGTTGATGTCATCTCCGATGATGGCCAGGCGCCTACCCACCTGGTTGCTGGTGCTGCCAAGAGGATGGAAAGCATTAGCGATGGGCCCAACTTCCACGCAGGGCCAGGAGGATGCAGGGTCAGGCCACAAATAGGGTGCGAATCCCACCCTGAACATGGATTGTGTTGGGGGACGTACGATTCAGCCTGTAATGGGAAGAGCTTTACCTGCCCGGCTCCTGCTGGATCTCTGCAATCTCAGGGTCCATCGGCACCTCCCCTCCACCCTCTTCCCTCTCCTGCTGGTAGCGGTAGAAGGCATAGCTCCGGAACACCTCCTCGGTCTCCTGGGCCACCTGATCTTCTGAGGGAGAGATAAGGATTGGCAGGGTCAGGCGGGCAGCTCCCCGGGGTGCGCAGGAGTGAGGAAACCCCTCCTTATCTTAAAACACTGGGGAACCTGTGTGGCCTCCCCCATATCCTTTGAGACAGTGTGTCCCCACGGCACTAACCCCTGTTCTGCTGCATTCTCTGTCATTCTGATGGACCAAATGACCACTGTGCTCCTTAGGCAGCATGCCCTTCGCACCAGGGACTGGCTCTGCAGATTGGTCTGCACAGGCCTGCTGTGCTTTGGGGGCTCTACAAACCAGCAGAGGAGCCCTCTGAGGCTTGAAGCACTGCCAGATGCCACGTGAAACACCGGCCGGGCTTGCCCTCCATGCAGAGCTGCACCAGTTTGATTAAATTAAACCAGTGCCAAAGGCGGTCGGGCTGCCCTTATTCGGCCTGACCCAGTGTTGTTTCAGTTTAGCTGAAGTCCATTAGAAAGGGGTTTAAAATGAACTGAAATTATAATACTCAGATATGCTTTTCATCTCTCTCTCTCTCATACAGAGGTCAGTATTATCATCCCCGTTTTACAGATGGGGAAACTGAGGCACAGAGTAGGGACATCACTTGCCCAGGTTCACCCAGCAGGCCACTGACACAGCTAGGAACAGAACCCAAATCTCCTGAGTCCCTGTCCAGTGCACTCTCCACTGTCCCATACTGCCTCCCGTAATAAAGCCACTCAAACTGAAATAAGCATTTCCACACAGGACTTTGTACCCATATAACTAAACCAGTGCCATTTTTCAGTTAGACAAGGCCTTAGCAACAAGCCTCGCTACAGGATCGAACGAGGGCTGAACTTGGACCTTGGAGGGTACGTATCAGTGGCAAATAGGGTAAGAAAATTAGAGACGTTCAAAACAAAACAAGTTGAGGGCTAACTGGGAGACCCTTAAAAACAGGAGGACTCCCATGTCAAAGATACAACCACAGACCATGGGGCTCCCACCCCAAGTTACATGCAGAGAGCACGCTCCGGAAGGAGAGGAATTCAAACAGATATGATGCAGTCACATCTCGGACAGCCTGTTTTTTGGCCGCTTGACTTGAGACTTGGATTTTTCAGAAGTGCTGAGAACCCATAGCTCGCTCTGATTTCAACTGCAGCTGCAGGTGCTCAGAACCTCTGAAAATCCCGGCCCCAAGGTGTCCGAAGTCAGGCACTGAGAAAAGCCCCAGAGGCTGCCAAAACAAATTAAGTGGTCAACTTCAAAAGTGTTACCTTCATGCTTTATTGCTTTTACACAAACATGCACCCACACAAACAAACCAAAGCAAACTTTCTTATGAGTGGTTTCAGAGTAGCAGCCGTGTTAGTCTGTATTCGCAAAAAGAAAAGGAGTACTTGTGGCACCTTAGAGACTAACCAATTTATTTGAGCATAAGCTTTCGTGAGCTACAGCTCACTTCATCGGATGCATAAAGTTTTCCACTAACCAATTTATTTGAGCATAAACTTTCATGAGCTACAGCTCACTTCATCGGAAGCATAAAGTTTTCCACTTTATGCAAAACTTTATGCATCTGATGAAGTGAGCTGTAGCTAACGAAAGCTTATGCTCAAATAAATTGGTTAGTCTCTAAGGTGCCACAAGTACTCCTTTTCTTTTTTCTTATGAGTGGCTTTCGGAAAATAAGACGTACTGGAGAATTTTTATCCCTGGGGAGCGATGCCAATTCTCATGATTTTATCACAGGTTTCACAATAGTTGATGTCATTCTTAAAGACCCAGCTGCTGGAGTCAGGTGATGATGTAAAAAAAAATAGTTTATGGCCTTTGTGTTTGTGGCGAAAAGCTTGAAAATGCAGATTCCTAACTGTTTCAGAGAGCTAGTCAGAGAGTTTATGGCCAAATGGGAACGCTAGATCATGCAGTCTGATCTCCTTTATAGCATGGGCCACCAACACACCCTGCACCTGCACACTGACCAAACAACCAAAATGAGACCAAAGTATTACAGCTCCCAGGAGACTAGACTATTATGAGCCACAGGCAGAGAACAGGAGGGACAGAGGTATATCAATGCCCAAGGCCTCGACAATGGCAGCGAAAGATTGAGAGATGCCCAGATAATCCTGGCAGATAACCTGTGCCCCATGCTGCAGAGACAGGTGAAAAAAACAACAACCCAAGTTCACTGCCAAGCTGACCTGGGGAGAAATTCCTTCCTGACCCCACATATCAGTTAGACCCTGAGCACATGAGCAAGAACCAGCCAGCCAAGCACCCAAGACAGAGGATGCTCAGTGCCACCTCAGAACCGTGGCTCTTCCAGTCCAATGTCCCATCTCCAGCTGTGCCCATCTCTGGTGCCTCAAAGGAAGGGGGAACCCTCCCAGAATACACTGGAGCATGGGGAGCAAAATTCCTTCCTGACCCCTGCTCAAGTCTGGCTGAAACCCTGAAGCATGAGCTTTTAGGAACATAAGACATAAACCAGAAGTGAGCCCGAGGGCTGCTGAGTGCTCCCCACACCATCACAAACAACCCCACCATAAAATCACCTTCATAAATTTGTCCAGCTCTCTCTTAAAGCAAATTAAATTGCTTAGCCCTTCCCCCTTCCCACTAACTCCTAGTGGGAGCCTGTCCCAGAACCTCACCCTTCCGATGGTTAGAAACCTTCTTCTAATTCCCAGCCCCAGTTTGCTCATGGCCCGTTTACGTCCATTTGTTCTTGTCCCAAAAACATCCTTCCGCTTAAATAACTGCATCCTCCCTGGTATTTATAGAGAGTAATCCTAGCACCATTGGCCTTATTGCTACATTAAACAAGCCAAGCTCTTCCAGGCTCCTCTCATAAGCTAGGCCCTCCATTCCCCTGATCATCCTAATAGCTCTTCTCTGCACCTCTTCTGGTTTGAATTCATCTTTCTTGCACCCAAACCGTACGCAGGATTCCAGACAAGGTCTTACCAGTGCCTCATACAAGGGCATTAATCCTTCTCTTCATGTAGCTTACTGTCAGAAAGGACCATTAGATCACCTAGCCTGACCTCCTGCACATCACAGACCATTGCATTTCACCCAGATACTGCTGTAAAGAGCCCAATAATGAGTTAAATTAAAACATTTCAGTCCTCCGTAAACCATCATGTGCCACTGGCAGAGAACAGGAAAGAATGAGGTACATTGATACAAGAGCCCATTGCAATGGCAGGGAATAGATTAGGTGAGATGTGCCAAGTTCAAAGACTGGGAGGCAAATGAAAAGAATTCAATATTGATTAGTTTTGAAAATCTCATTCTGTTTTTTTGGGGGTTTTTTTTGGGAGGGCAGAGGCCTGGCACAATCGGGTCCTGGTCCAGGACTGAGACTCCAATGCCAATAATAATTTTTGAACACTTGAGGTTGGCCATACCGCCCATATATATGCCTTGTTGTTCGCAAGTGTGAATGATTCAATGTGAATTGTTACTGGAATTCTATAAATGTCTGGCATGTGGGAGCCAACCCATCAACCCAGCCCGGCATCTCTCTGCAGCCACTGCAGGATTGTTCCCTATGGGGTATTTCCTAACAATATGTCTGCTCTAGTTATAAATAGCGCGAGCAATGAGGCTGCCACCGCTTTCCCTGCGAGGATTCTTATGCAGTTGTATAGATCCGCCAGGTGATTGTGGACAACAAAGCCTTGCCTAAGCCATTTTCGTGCCGTCCCTTCTTATTTAATCACTTGCTGTCTGAGCTCACTTACACCAGTTTGTCTGGCAGCTACAAAAGCCATCTGGGTTTCTGTGTCCTTTGCGTGACCTAGTGACAATAACCGGAAGAAAGCCGTGCTCTCACACAGCATTGCTTCAGATGCTTTAACCACTAAATTCCACACACACACTCACACCATGTGGCTTCAGCAACATTTCTAGCATCAAACCAGAGGCAAAGAATGTTTCCTTCTCATGGCTGAAATGTCTCTCTGGAGCACTCGAGCCAGGCACAGGCCTTGTTCTGACCCCTCTGCACAGAGGTGACTTTTAGTGTGACTTCATTAAAGTCGCTTGACTCCCAAAGCCCCAGAGAACTGCGCTGCTGCAAAACAGGAACCTCGCTGAAACCCAGGTGATGCATCTGAAGCCGAGCTGCCCTGCAGAACGGCTGCTGCTCACTCTCCCAGACATCCCCACCCCTGCTCTGCACCAGCGGGAGTCCAAACCCTCTGCTTTGATAACAAACAAAGACAGGAGAGATAAGTCACTAGCTCGGCAGGATGGGTCTGAGGCTCAGCCAGAGGTAGCGGGCAGGGGTTGTTTTGGATAAGCCTGCGATTGTTTCTGGACACAGCCTCTTCTTCTCCAGAGTCAGGGTTGTAAACAGCTCTCGGCTTGGAACGCCAGGTATTCTGGGCTCAACGCATAACATGCGGAGCATTAATGTCACCTGGCTGACTGTGCAAGGAAAAAAACAAAGCAGGCTCCCACACATGCTTAGGAAGTGAGCCAACTGGGTAAAGGTGGCTGGGTCCACAGAACAAAGGCTGGGATAGCGTTTCCCTGCTGTTGCTATCGTGGGTTAAGCTCCATCAGCCGCAAGAGCACCAGTGCAGACAGGCAGCTAGTGTTCTCTCAACATTGATGGCTCCCATGCTGGAAGGAAAAATCTAGCGGACACGAGACCTGTGTTAGGGCTTGTCTCCACTTGAAAATTTACCATAACAGCTATTCCAGAATAAGAATGTCCCCATGTAGGGAGCCCCCAGCTAAGCATGGCAGCTCTTAAGAACCGGTGGCAATAGACACCTTATAAAGCCCAGTATTACATCGATCAGGGTCCCTATGGTTGACCCCAACCAGCTAATCTGTGTTAAATTACAAATTGCCTTGTCTACGCTATGGTTAAACATTTTAAACAGCACAATTTTTTGCCTAGTGAAGACAAAGGTATTGGCTTAATTAAGACTATTCACCTGCTTAAATATAAAGTACGTGCATAGCATTTGTAGAATCAGAGTCTAAATGTCGACACAAGGTGCAAAGCAGTGGAGTACGGGGCCCATATACATTTAAACTCAGGTCTGGGCATGGGCCATTCATATGAGTTTCAGAGGTGCAGAGCACTTGCAGTCCCCATTGACTTCAGTCCCCATTGATTTGTGGGTCCTTAGCAAGTCTGAGAAATCAAGCCCAAGATCACGCCAATAACACAATTATGGCTGGGAACTAGATAACTGGGTAATTGACTAATGGACAGATGGATGCAGACAGTGAGTCAGAGACATGGTGAGGTTACATAAACTGTAGTTTGTGTAAATAAATGGATGCGGGGGGGGGCGGGGGGATGACAAACACATACACACCCTGATACTTTCTGGTGTTGTTTTTGATTCAGCGAGAACAGATTTATTTCGATGTAAACAATTCCCGGACTGTGGCGACGTCGAAGGCAAGGGTGCAATGCTGGCCAAAGGGGAACTAGAAAACGAAACTGACTGACTCACAGTTTCAATGAAACACAGAAAAGTAAATAAGCAGCATGAACAGCAGAGGAGACAGGCTAAAAAACAAAAAACCACTTTCTGTTTTAAAAGCCCCAGATGGTAGTGCTAGTGACACAGGGACAGAAGTATTCTGGGACAGGGCCCGTCTTTTTGTTCTATGTTTGTACAGCCCCTAGCTGGTCCAGGATTGTGGTCCTAGGTGCTCCAACAGTATAAATAATCTTTTTGAAATACATATTTTTCAAATGCTACCCGACATCAGTGTAACACCGTCAGGTCTATCATTTGGAAATCTCCTCCACCCTTTAAAAAAAAAAAAGATAGGCCAAGTCATGACCCGCTCCCAGTACATTCTGAGTCAGATTCTTGGCATGCAGTTGCTCTGCACAGAGTGCTACTTAGAGGGGGATTGTGCAAAGGTGGCTTAAAACTCAGCTCCCCTTCGCACTATCCCCCTTCTAGTGCAGAGCCAGCCTGCTTTACTTCAGCTGGCTACCTGTGGATCAAACTGCAGCCAGGGATCAATGTGGCGTGGGGGCATCCTGGCCACCTCCCTTTCCCTGTAGCCAAGACCCCTTTTCCCTGCTATGCCAACAGTGGGGAGCGGGAGCAGCATAAAAGCCCCTACGCTGGCTCTACGCCCCACACCTTGCACTGGGGTGATCCTCTGGGGCAGCTTCAAGGCTACAGTCTGCCTGCAGAGTGGTGCAAAACAGATGTTCTGCGAGGACGAATCTACCCCATTGTCTTTTAGGCCATGTCGACGCTACAGACCGCTGCAGCTGCGCCACTGTAAGGTCTCTCCTGCTTTATGCCGGCAGGAGAGAGCTCTCCCGATGGCATAATTAAACCACCTCCAAGGAGCCGCGGTAGCAATGGCGGCAGGAGAGCAGCAGGGGGGAGGGATAGCTCAGTGGTTTGCGCATTGGCCTGCTAAACCCAGGGTTGTGAGTTCAATCCTTGAGGGGGTCATTTAGAAATCTGGGGCAAAAATTGGGGATTGGTCCTGCTTTGAGCAGGGGGTTGGACTAGATGATCTCCTGAGGTCCCTTCCAAACCTGATATTCTATGACATGGTGCTGTCCACGCTGGCGCTTTTGTCGGTGACACTTATATCGGTCAGTGGGGTGCGTGGTTTTTTCACACCCCTGACCGACAAAAGTGCTAGTGTAGACAAAGTCTTAGATTGTAAGGTGCATTTGTTTATACAAAGGCTGAAAAGCACCCTGTTGTCAGAGCGCGGCTACAGACCAAATTGTACCTGCTGCAGCTTACCTCACCCTGACAATGGATGCAACACAATCAGATACCAGCAGACGCTAAAAATCCCCTAGCACACGCAGCTGGTTTTGTCACAGGGTCCCAAACCCATCAAGCAATTCCCTTCACATCTGAAAAAAGACAGGGCCCTTTTCTGGTCTCACCCTGGCTTTACAACAATGCGGCTCCAAAGCCCAATTTTTCAAGGAGCAGAGTGTTGTGTGTGCCAGATGCACACAGGGTGTGAGGCTCTTACAGCCCCTGTCTGTTTAGCTTAAGCTGTAAAGCCCTACATGTGTAGCTCTGGAAGTCCCCAGTTCAATCCCCACTGCGGAGCACCGGCAGCTCCCATTGCAGCGGGATGGTCAGCACCTCTGAAAATCCAGGCTCCCCCTGACTCCAGCAGAGTTACTCTTTGTCCAGAGTAGAGCACTGGACTAGGACTCAGGAGAGCTGGGTTTGATTCTCAACTCCGCCAGTAGCCAACTGGATGGCCCTGGGAAAGTCACCCCACTGCTCCGTGCCTCAGTTTCCCGATCTTTAAACTGGGGACAATGATGCTGACCTCCTTTGTGAAGTGCTTTATTATTAATAACCCTGGTTTAAGTGAAATTAGAAGTGGGCCATCAGTTTCATTCGACATCATGCCAAATACATCTCAGGGGGTACCGAGTAAGAGTCTGGCAAGTATACAGTGGAAGGGGTTTCCCTTCCAATGTACTGGATGGAACCGTCTCCTCTGGCCTAGCTATCTTAGTGAGCGAGGGCCAAATTGTCTTTGCCATAAGGGGAAGTGTCTCCTGTATGCTGGCTCTCCCTTGGTGGGGCAGCAGAAGTTGGGACAATATTTGCTGCATCTTGCTATCTTAAAACCATCACTGTGATTTTCAAACTCTGCTTTTTAGAAATCTGCGCAACACCAAGGGAACTAAATAGCGCAGGGGGCTGGAAATGTAATGTGAAGGTGAAAGATTGACTCTAGCCCACATCAACAGTAATGTAAAGTAGCTGCCAGCTGATAGATGTGCAGCGGTCTGTGTGAAATGAATTTGGTAGGTCTCAGTTCAGTTCCCAGTGGACAAGCGTCCCCATCATAAAACCCACCACCCGCCAGGGGCAATCTCAGCAGAGGCCAGGGATTGAATGAGCCATGGGGACTGATCCATCTTCTCACTCTAGAGGAGATTCCTCCAGGTCAGATCAGGTCAGGCTTGAGTCATGCTGGCATGGCAATGCGGGACGATCGCCATCCTTCTCCAGAGCTGCCAGGCTGTCACAGAACTGCACAGCAAGGCGTGAGCAAAGCCCTGGGGCTGCAGCCCGAAGGCTCACCTTGCTCTGCACTTTGATTTCAGTTTTGGGTGGATATTTTTCAGTCCCCACGCGGCCTCTGACTCAGGCAGGTCACTTCCCCTTGCGCTGAGGTAGGTGCTAAGTGTTTACTCATTTGCCTCTGCCAGTGAGTTCACCGCAGAACAAACCGACACAGGAAACAGCATGCATTAATATCGCTGCAGAGCGCTTGGACGTAGAGTGGGGTGCACGGCCTGGGGGAGGGGGGAAATCGGTTGTATTACAGCATGGTAGTAGATGGGCCCTGTAAATCTTGCCTGGACATGCTGCTTCCCCTACTGACAGGACAGAAATAACCTGCTTGCTTGTGCATCAGAGAGCTGGGAGTTGGGGGAAGGGATAGCTAGCCCCACAGTGCTGACACCTTGGCCAGATCTCTCTCCTTTGCCCAGCAACAGACCTCCATCCACTCCAGAGGGTGCTCCAAGACAGCACCATGCGGTGACCTATTTTGCTGTCCTTCGCAGGCTAAGAGAAAAAAGGGACCATCAGATGGCTCATAAATAAGGCTGCGAGACTGTCACAGAAGTCACGGATTCTGTGACTTTCCAGGACCTCCACGACTGCTGCAGCAGCCAGTGTGGCTGACCCCAGGGCCGTCCCGGGGCCAGCTGCTGGGACAGCTGCAGTGGTCCTCGAGGCTGCCTGAGCAGTGGTCTCTGGGAGCCTCGGAGCAGCGGGCAACTGGGGGTAGTCAGCCCCCACCACCAGAGCAGGGGCCAGCTGTTGGTCGCCGGGAACCCCCGGAGCAGCTAAGATTTAGTCAGGGATATTTATAGTAAAAGTCATGGACAGGTCACAGGCCATGAATTTTTGTTTATAGCCTGTGGCCTGTCCATGACTTTTATTAAAAATACCCATGACTAAATCTTAGCCTTACGCATAAGCAGGATCATCGCCCTGAGGCTGGTTTCCACAGCATGGTCACGTGAAGGATGGGTATTTGGGCCATTTTCCAACCACTTTTAAATGGTCTTTCTAGACCCAGGTATGATGTGGGTGGGCTTCAACCACCACATCCAAAGCATCAGGTCTCGGCTATTCCTGGAGGTGGGATGCCAGACTAGATAAGAATAGCCCCTTCCATCCAAGGATCCCAAAGGGTGTTACAGACATTAATGAGTTATGCCTCACCTCTCCCAATGGTTTGCATATTACCTTCATTTTACAGATAGAAAAACTGAGGCACAAAGAGGTCAAGTGACTTGCCCAAGGCCATACAGCAATTTGGTAGCAAAGCCATGGCCAGAACCCAAAAGTCCCAACTCCCAACCCTGTGCTATACCCACAACATCGTGCTTCCAGATGGATCTATGGCTGATTGGATCTCTGATCAATCATTCCGACCTCTGAGGCAAAACGGTTAGATTATACTGACGGTTGGCTGGCATTTCTGCCTTTGCAAGGTGACTAGTTCATTCCCTAACCTTGTGTCCCACCCGGCAGCCACAACCAGTGCAAGCTGGTATGGGTCAGCCTGTCTCACAGTCACACAAATGACCAGACAGGAACAGACCCAGCCAGCCTGGCCTCTTCCTGCATTTTCCATTGCTTTCTATAGGAGCCAACAGCTTTCATTAAAAAAGTACCCACCTCCCATTCCCACCTCCTTCCATGGCGGGGCCAGTCCTGTGAATCGGGGAACAGTCTATAGTTTAGACTGGACTTTCTCTGCCCTGTGCTGCTCTCTCCAACCCGCTCCCTCCTCTTAGCTTCACACCACGCCTGCCCCTCTTACCCTCTTTTCCCCTGCTCTGTCCTCTTCACCCCCTTCCCTTCCTTTTTCTTTCCATTTAGCTGATCCCCTCCTAAGTTCCCCCCACCATGGAATTAACATGCCATTTACCGCCATCACATGGTTCGCTCTGCTTGTGTGTTCTGCTCGTTCGCCCACCTCTCTGTTGTGTCTGCTTAGTCTGTAAACCGCTCAGAACAGGGACAGTCTGCTACTCTGTTTCTAGAGCACCTCGCACAATGGGGCCCCCCTGTTCTTGGCTGGCCCTTAGGCACTAGCATAATAAACATGATAAATAATAAAATGAACGAGGAGTACTTGTGACACCTTAGAGACTAACAAATTTATTTGAGCATAAGCTTTCGTGGGCTAAAACCCAAAGCTTATGCTCAAATAAATTTGTTAGTCTCTAAGGTACCACAAGTACTCCTCGTTCTTTTTGCTAATACAGACTAACACGGCTACCGCTCTGAATGATAAATAATAATGTTCATGACCTATTCACCCAGCCTCGCTCTAGCTAAGTTATAGCTGGATCTACAGCCATCTCTAGCCCCTATCACTCTAACAAGGTGCTAATGTCAAAGGCTCCCTGGGTACATTTAAATGCAGATTTGACAAACACAGTCTGGTCAAGGGGAAAAGCCACCCCTTGCACAGAGCTGTGACTTGCTCGGGGCCCCACAGGGATTTGGCAGAGTCCTGGTTTCCTGTTTTAAGCCCTAGACACCAGTGCCTCCCCAGACCTTAACTACGGATACAGATTGCTGCACCAGTTGCATATTACGGGCTGCTGTGGTGCTGCTGTCCCCAAAATCTAAGGTGATACCTTAGCCATGGGACTGCAGAAGCCCTTTGAGCCAAGATCGGCGCTTTGATCTTCCACACTGCTGCCTGATGGCGCCTCAATTAAATTGATTCATTTAGGGTATATTCCTTATTTCATTTGACTTCCCACTGCTTATATCTATGGAGTATAAATATAACTTGGTGGGAAAATCCTACAGAACATGCCTATTGGGTATGTCAGCAATCTGATTTGCAGGGCTGGAAGAAACATAGAAAATCCTGTTCAGGTTTTGGTCCCAAGCCTGTAGAATTCAGGAGAATATTAACCCTGATTTGAACACCAGGTCATCATCTCTTTTTAACCTTTCTGCAGGTGGCCTTGTAAATGGGGAAGTCATTGCAAGTCTGACAACAATACCACGTTAACAACTATTTATACAGATCATTTCACATTCAGTGCAAGGTCCTATTGCCAAGACTTAAAAAGTATATAAATTAAGGACCCAATCCTGCAATCATTATTATATGTATATTACTGAGCTAGTATTAAAATAGACAGACATAAATTAGGAACTTTGGACAGTATGAGATGAAACAATTCCCACTTTGTCTAGATGGGGTCCAGCAAATTGCATAGCTGACTAGGAGTCCGGACACCTAGGATCTATTCCCACCTCTGCCATTCACTCACTCACTGAATGTCCTTGGGGCAAGTCACTTCAAACTTTTGTGTCTCCGTTTCCCAGCTGTAAAATATGGATAATGATACTCACCTTCCTTGGTAAAGTGCTTTGAGAACTCCATATAGGAGTTTTCCATATAGGAGCTCAATAATATTACACAAACAACGTTTTCCTCAATCATTTCCTTAGGGGAATTGAAAGAAAAGTGAGGAGAGAAAAAAAGACACGAGAGTAAGAAGAGTACACATATAATCCTCGCAAGCCCACAAAAGAACCTAATTCTAGCTCATCTGTCTAAGCCACTATTACCATAATATCTGGGCACCTCACAGTCTTTACTGTATTTATCCTAGCAACAGCCCTCTGAGATAGGCAAGTGCTATTGTGTTAGGTATTACCCTATTATGACACAGAGGGACTAAGATACTTTTCCAAAGTCTATGGCAGGGCAGGCAATGAAACCGAGGTCTCTGGACTCCTAGGCTAATGCCCTAACCACTGGACCATCCTTCTTCCCTGGTACAATATCTCGCTCCCATTTACGCAGGATCCTTTCCATATTTCCTAGCTTGTTCCTCTTCTTCACCTGGTAGTTGTAGCAAGTTCAGTTCTTGGGCCTTTTTTAAGCAACCAGTGATGCTTTAACAACATAGGGGACATGCCAGGAGCAACCCAGGATAGGCAAGGATGCTGGAGCCCTGATCATGCCCTAAGAGACATTTCGTAGTGCAGGAATAATTCAGAATGATCCTCTGGGGGGGGAGAATTTTTTTTTTCCTGAGCAGCAGATAAATCCCTTAGCTCCCTATCAACAGCAAAAGAAAAATGGACAAAGAACCATGAGGAAAATCAGAACCCAAAAAATTAAACCAAACCAGTCACTAAAACTTTCATCCACCCAGCGACCCCGCAGCATGCCTCTGAGGGAGACACATAGCTCCATTTCCATTGATGTCAATGCAGTTTTTGCCTGAGACGGGAACTTAGGTTAATTTCAAACACTAAGTTATATGTGGATGTAAATATAGACAGAGTTTCCTCTTGACTTCACTGGGAGCAGAGCGAGGCCAACACTGAATCCCACTCAGATTGTGTGTGTGTGTGTGTGTGTGTGTGTGTGTGTGTGTGTGTGTGTGTGTGTGTGTGTGTGTGTGTGTGTGTGTGTGTGTGTGTGTGTGTGTGTGTGTGTGTAACACATGTGGTTATAGTTTACAGCCTGATTCTACAATTTTTATTCAAGCAAAATCCCTCTGGCTACAATGCGTGCTCTGCATAAGGACTGCCTTGATTTTATTTTATTTTATTTTAATACCTTACAAACTTCGGTAAGGCAGGGACTTCCTTATTATGCGTTTGTCTAGCACACAGAACAATGGGATTCTGAACCTAGCTGGGCCTCCAGATGCTACCGCAATGCAAATAATAATATAATCGTGACAGTAAAACAGCTCTGAGCTGGATGTGAACTGCATAAACAGTTAGGTGTAGTTACTGAAGTGGTGTTATTGACAGAGCTGCCGTGACTCATGCTTATTTACAAGTCTACCTGTAAAACAGGTTAGAGAGTCACCCATGCTTAAAAGGTTGCAGTGCCGAGGAATTCTATTCATTTGGGACAGACATGAGGAGCAGATCCTTTCGATTTGTTTTGGTCTCGGTTCTCAGAACATTTTCAATGTTTTGCCCCATAAATTTGCTACTGTGGATGTGACAAGCCACCTTTTGGAAAGTCATCAGGGTTCAGTTTTACCCAACCCCTGACATTCTCAGATTCAAGTCAACTGCGCAGCCATTAAGCATTGCCTGGCCTGGCACGGGTCTCTTTCACATGGAGTACATTTGGCTATAGGAATGGGAGGAGATAACGGCAATGAAACTAAGCAAGAGCTGTGCCAGCTTCCCACCCATCACTCTGCCAATGCACCTCAATCCTCTGCATCCCACTACTATTGCAGTCCTGCCTCCCCCCCCACCCCCCGCCCCCAACGCATTTCAATCCTGACCTGCAGCTCCCTTTGTTATTCCAGTCCTGGACTCTCTTCCCCATACACACACACACACACACACACACACGGTGCTCTGCCAGTGCATCTCACACACACACACACACACACACACACACACAATGCTCTGCCAGTGCATCTCACCTCTGTCCTGCAGCCCCCTGGTATTCCAGTCTTGGGCGCGTGACAGAGACACACACACGCTCCACCAGTGCACCTCAGTCCTGATCTGAGCAAAGACTTGGCCGGTGTTGCCACAGACTTGAAACCAAGTCCCCAGAGATTAAACCTTGACCGGCCCATGTACCTCTCCCTCTCCACTTTTTAAAGGAACCTGACAGGATACAAGAATTATAATCAAAACAGAAAGGAATTTAAAAGAGACGCATTAAACCCGAGTTTGTAATAGAGACCTTGTTACCTGAATTGAGTCTCAGCGACTGCCTACGCCCCTCGCTGCCCCTGCGCCGATGAGGGTCCGGTGGGTCGCTGCTGTTCCCAGAGGCCATGGTGGAGGGGAGCTTGGGGAGAGGGGATCAGGTTTACCCTGCAGAGGGAGAAACAACGGTAGGCAGGGTGAACCGGATTTCTCAGTGAAGGGCTCTGGGGAGCTGCAAGCTGTGACCAGTCTGGTGATGCTAGAGGAGACAACTGAAGACTCAAGGTCTGTTCTTTGGCCTTGGATCCTTGCACACCTCGAGGGACAGGCTTAGGCCCCAAGATAATTCTTCTATAGTTCACCTAGAGTTTCTCCTCTGAGCACTTGGCCTCCCGCCTTCCTATCTCTGCACATCTGACAGCCTCCTGGCTCCTCCCCACCCTATCCCACTCTCAAAAATCCCCACCCACACCAAGGTTCCTCGATCTCTCTGGCTGGATAGCATTAGTTCCCTCAAACACATCCTCAGGCTCCTCCTTCATCTACAGGATCACTCCCACGCCCACCGGTCTGGCAGCTCTCCCTCCCTGGCCTTGTCGCACGAGGGAAATTTATCATGCTCAAGACAATGAGGTTCCCCTAGCACTCTTGTGAAGCACCTCACGACCACACAAAAAGGTGCTCCTCCACGGGCTGCATGCTCATCTGATACCATCTGGACTGAACTTGCCTTCAGCGAGGCGAGTTACCATTCCAGTCTGTACCATTTAGTCCCAGTGTGGATGGACGTCACTGGTGTCATCCCACAACTGGTTCCAACAGTCCTACTTCTAGCGCACTGGTGACCTTTCAAAATCTGCTGCAGTCCATTGCTTTCGGGGAGCTGTGCCACAGAAACTGGGGGACAGTTTCCCAGAAGGCACTGCAACCGCAACGATTTAGAGCGGTGCGAGCGCAGATGCAGGGCAAGCTCTTAAAATGGTGCCGCACAACCAGCTCGGATGCACTGAACTGGTTCAGTGCCCTAGTGTAGACATGGCCATTGTATCCCCAGGAGAGGTTGGAACTGTTTTCACCTCGCAGGTGCACTGTGCACCCAAACAGTGTGCCTATCCTCGGTCTTATTAGGTCCCCATTTCTCTTTATTCTGGAGCTACTATTTCCTCCTGTTCATCATCTCACAGATCCCCTTAAAAAAATAACTACAATTAAAAATTCATTAGAACCCAAATCCCTGAATGCCCAGTCATCCTAAACCCAGGCCTAAATTTTACAGCAAGTGCAAATCTCTACTCACAATGCTTAGCATGTATACAGCTCATTATCGACACTTTATGAACCTGCCTGCCAGGTGGGTATTCACTCAGCTTTTGCAGTGGGCGAAACTGAGTCACGCAGAGGGCCTGCCTGCAGTTGCATGGTGAGTCGATGTCAGGGCTGGGAAGAAAACACTGCTAGTTCCTAGTGGCCTGCTCAGTCCACTAGTGCAGGGGTTTCCAAACTGTGATCCATGCAGCACTGGTGGCATGTGAGCTTGTTGGAAGTGGTACACTCTATCAGGGTTGTCTATCCCTGGAAGTCCTGGGACTGCGGCCAGCCAACCCCTGTTCCATGACATGGCCCTTTTTAGGCAGGGGAGCAGCAGACTAATTGAGGAAGCGGGAGGGGCAGGTGCTGATCAGGTGTCTACCTCCTTACCATGATAAAACCCAGCTGTTAGGTGACCCCCAGGAGGAGAGAGGCACACGGCTTGAAGAGGAGAATTACAGGGGAGCATCAAGTCAGGAGACAGGCTCCCTGGGATGGGAACTAGAACCAGAACAGAGACTAGTGGGCTGGGGGAGCCTGCCCGAGTCACAGCCCACCCCAAGGAGGCAGGTTGTGGAATTCCCTAACCAAGAGGAAAGAGTTGTGAGTCCACAGCAGAAGGCCTGTCAGAAAGATTCTTCTAAGAGGCCAGGGTCTTTAGTGGGACCGGCAAAGCTCCCTGGGCAGGGAACTGGGAGCCTTCCCAAGATTCCCCCACCTCCCTAGCTCCCCTTTGAGGCTTTGTCTACATTGGCACTTCGTCGGCAAAACTTTTGTTGTTCGGGGTGTTAAAACACACACACACACACCCGAACGACAAAAGTTTTAGTGACGAAAAGCGTCCTTCTTCGTAGGCAAGAGCGCTCTCCTGCCGACAAAGCCGCTGCCGCTCAGGTGGGGGTGGAAGTTTTTTGTCAGCAGGAGAGCTCTCTCCGGCTGACCAACAGCAGCTACAATGCAAGTGCCGCTAAAAGCCTCATAGTGTAGCCATAGCCTAAGCCTTCCCTGCCCATTTATTTACTTACACACACACACACACACTCTCCCCCACCCCCCTCACCTGACTCTAACCTCATTAGACCTGGGCAGAAAGTGGGTTTTTTCCATCTTTCCAGGATTTCAGAACTTTCCCCCAGACAAACTGAACTTGTTTTCAAAATAATAAATACAGTAAATAAATAAAAGTGACTCACCTGCCCTAAAACAGCCAAGAGCACAGTGGTTAGGGCACGATGGGTCACGGGCAATCCTAGTTCAAGTTTGTGATTTCCCCCCCTCCATCCTCCTCCCACCCCCGCTCCTATCCCGCCCCCTAATTTTATCAGAAATTCCATCCTGGACCTAGAAACTTGTTCGTTGCTGTGACAAGTCCTGGGTCTGACACATTTTCGTTGGAAAACGTCACAGCATTTCGGTGAAAAACTCCCAACCTGCTCTAAACCTCATGTCCTCTAACCCTCCCAAACGGACTCCCCTAGCCAAACTCCCTTCTCTTCTAATTCCCCCAAGGCAGATCTCCACCAGCCACATACAAAACTCATTTGACTAGGTGTCTCTAAATATCTTAATTAACGCTATTAAGACCTAAACCAAGAGGGCACCAAAAGGATTAAATGTGCACGGGGTACTTCAAACATCAGTTCTTCACGAAGGTGTCATTTGAACAATAAAGTTTGTGAACTACAGCACTAGTACACACTTCTGGACCAGATTCGCAGTGGCTGTAAATCAGGGTTGCAGTGTCTTCAATGGAGCTACTCTACTGTATTTTCCACTCCATGCATCTGATGAAGTGGGTTATAGCCCATGAAAGCTTATGCCCAAATAAATTTGTTAGTCTCTAAGGTGCCACAAGGACTCCTCGTTGTTGAGGCGTACAGTAGCTGAAGATAAACATTTGGGAAGGCAGTGTGGCCTAGTGTAAGTCGTACCTCAATTAATAGTATATGGGTTATTTCTGTCTGGTATTGGTTAGCCATGTTAAATTAGTTTTGGTTGGAGCCCTGAAAGGGGTTGGATAATGATGCACTGCCACAATTAGACGCCGCGCAGTTTAGCCAGTCCAGGGCTATCACTCTGTTTTCCAAGCCTTAGAGCATATTGTCTCCAGAGGCAGAAGTCCAACAACAGAGGTGTGAAATACAGTCCATCATTCACCACAACGAGGTGACAATGGGGGGGAGGGCGGGGAAGGGACCTAAAAGAATGCACAGCTTACTTATCAACAGGGCTTAGGAAATTGCTGAATGCTCATTTGCATCTCAATGCTCAGAAGACAATGCCAGCTGACAGGTACTCCTTGCTAGGTGTCTTGGGAACAAACCGGCGGTTTGGACTGTGCCTGGAGGGTGACTGGTTTCAGAGTAGCAGCCCTGTTAGTCTGTATTCGCAAAAAGAAAAGGAGGACTTGTGGCACCTTAGAGACTAACCAATGTATTTGAGCATGAGCTTTCGTGAGAGTCTTTCCTGTACGCTATCCCCTCTTTTCTCCTCCGTCCCCCGACTTCAAATGTGCCCAGCGAGGGTGGTTCGATTGTGACCCATGGGTTCCTCTTGCAGCACTTCTCCAAGAGGGCTAGGGAGAAGGGAAAGGCTGTGCAGGGGTTGGAAGGATTAAAGCTGGGGTTCAGAGTACAGCATGGGAGGAGGGCTGGCCTCATCACCCCCTCACGAGGGCTAGACTCCCTAATCCTCTGCCATCTGGCTGCAATCCTGAGAGACTAACCTCCCCCTGCTGGTTTCTGCTCTGGAGCTTGGGCGGAGATGAAGCAGGTTGCCTTCGAATTTAGAGTCCCCATCTTCTGAGTGAGGAAAAGCCTCAGTGACCTCCCTCACGCCCCAGCCAGTTCTACAAACATTTATACGGTGGTTTTATCATGCTTTTTCATGTGAAGGGCTCAAAGTGTTTCACAAGGGCACGTGAGAATCATTATCCCCCTTTTATAGATGGGGAAGCTTAGGCACAGAGACGGAAGTGATTTGCCCAAGGTTACAGGGTCCGGCAGAATGAGGAATAGAAGCCAGCAGTCCTGACTCCCTGGCTCTAGTCTAGACTAGCAGTTCCCAACCAGGGGTACGTGTACCCCTGGAGGTACTCAGAGGTCTTCCGGGGGCACATCAACTCATCCAGCTATTTGCCTAGTTTTACAACAGGCTACATAAAAAGCCCGAGGAAAGTCAGTACAAAGGAAAATTTCATACAGGCAATGAGTTGTTTATCCTGCTCTATACACTGAAATACAAATACAGTATTTATATTCCAATTGGTTTGTTTTATAATGATATGGTAAACATGAGAAAGTCAGCAATGTTTCAGTACTAATGTGCTGTGACACTTTTGTGTGTTTATGTCTGATTTTGTAAGCAAGTCGTTTTTAAGTGAGGTGAAACTTGTGGGTACGCAAGACAAATCAGACTCCTGAAAGGGGTACAATCGCCTGGCAAGGCTGAGAGCCGCTAGTCTAGACCTCGCTCCTTCCCCTCCTGGAAAAGGGCAGGAAGGAGAACTTCCTGCGAGGCTCTCAGTTAACATTGCTCCCTGAATGGGTAACTTGTTTCACCTCTCCAAACTGAGTTAGCTTAGGGCAGGTCTACACTTAAAACGCTGCACTGATGCAGCTGCGCCGCTGTAGAGCTTGAAGGAAGCTGCGCTAAACCGACGGGAGAGAGCTCTGCCATTGGGGTAGTTAATCCACCTCTGTGAGAGGCGCTAGCCTGCGTGGGCAGGAGACGATCTGCCACCGACATCGCACTGTCTACGCTGCCGCGTAGGTGGGGATAACGGCGTCGCTCAGGGGCTGTGGATTTTTCACACCCCTGAGCGATGTAGAGATACCGAAGTAATTCCGTAGTGTAGACCTGCCCTTAGTGCTAATGGGGGACACATCCTGACGGACTTGGTGAGTGGAAACCCCAGACCAGGGTGCAGCTTGTGCCTGCCCCTTGGCAGACTGCTGCTGAGCAAGAACTGAGTGTCACGGCAATTCTACCCTGCTGGTATCGAGGGACGCCCTCTTCTAGTCCTCCCATTGATTCATGCATCATTAGTTGCTGCTTGGATGCTTCTCCGAGACATGCACCCTCTGAAGGGCCTTAGTTTAAAGCAGTGATGCTCAGACATCAGTGATTCAAGATCCACATTAGCAATCAACATTACCCAAAAGAGCCACCGTCGTGTGAATTCATTGTTTCTTTTACTCTAGTACTATAGATCCATATTTAAACAGAGGGACAGGGGAAATAGTTTATATAGTCTCACAGCAAAATGACCGACCAAGCATTATTATTTCATCAACTGCAATTGGTTAATAATATAGTAAAAGCCTCCTGATTGGTCAATCATTAAATCACTTGGTGTTTTAATATCATGTGTATCTTTTAATACCACAGGAGATGCATTAAAGAGCCACGGGCGGCTCGCGAGCCTCAGTCTGAGTCTCACTGGTTTAAAGGTTCAGTAGGTCACAGGATACATGAAACACCCAATGTACAAGAGAGGCAGGGTACATTGGACAAAGCATAGAACTAGGAGACTTGTGTTCTATCCCACACTCAGCCCCAGATTCACCTTGGGCGAGTCATGTCCCCAATCTGTGCCGGAGTTTCCCCATCTGTAAAAAGCGATAATGAAACTGACCTCCTTTGTGCATTGTTTTGAGATCTGTACCATCAGTTTAGATCCAGTTGCAAAATGGGAAAAACTTCCTACCTGTCAGGGTGGTTAAGCACCAGAATAAATTGCCTAGGGAGGTTGCGGAATCCCCGTCATTGGAGATTTTTAAGAACAGGTTGTCAGGGATGGACTAGATACTTAATCCTTCCTTGAGTACAGAGGACTGGACTAGAAGACCTCTCGAGGTCCCTTCCAGGCCAATGATTCTATGGGGAGACTTAGACTGTAAGGGCTTGTCTATCTGGGAAATTGAGCAGTAAAACTATGCCAGTATAATTACCCCGCTATAGTTATACTGGTAACTCCCCGGGTGGACTCTCTAATTCCAGAGTAATTAAGTGTCTTTTTCCGGAATAGCTTTAGCTGCTTCCAAAGCAACATAAGTTAAATCAGAAAAAGCCACTCTCACTCCAGAATTAGACTGTCCCCATGGGGAGTTTTGCCAGTATAACTATAGGGGTGTAAATTCACACTGTACCTTACACTGGTATAACTTCCCATGTAGATCTGCTCTAAATTCCCTGCTCCATGTAGCAGAGACCAGCTCTCCCTCTATGAACAAAGCACACCATTAATGCTCAATACATAATAATACAACAGCTTGATCGGAGTGCGGAATTTTACCTGGAGTTTATAAAGCACTTTGGCACCTGTGTGATGACCAGGGCTTCTTAAAACCAAGTTTAATATTCTACAGGAACAAAAATTGAGGGGAAATTCCTCAACCATCTTTTCATTCTGTGTTTGTACCGCACTTCGCAGAATGGGGTTCTAGTCCACGACTCAGCCTCCTAGGGATGTGGTGGTAATAAAAATAACAGGACTTGGAAAGAACAAAGGACCAGATCATCAGCTGGTACAAATCTATGTAGGCCAACTGAAGTCAATGAATCGAACCTAATGGACACCCAACTGCTGCGCTCACTCCAGATTGGTTTAACTTTAAATACCGAATCATAGAAAAGCAGAGCTGGAAGGGACCCCTTTGTTTATTTGTAAGTCACTCTGGTTCAGGTGCAAGGGTAGGGGCTTGCTGGTTGGTGGATCTGGCCATATTCGAAGGGTGACCCACCACTGGTAACACCTGCAGCTTGCTTGGTGCAAGTCTTAACCACAGTTTCTAGCCCGGTCCTGAACACTCGTCATCCTTGTCCACCCTTGCAGCTCAGTAGTGTTTAGTACCCGTCCAGCTGTAGTCATTGCCAACACCCACCATTGGCAAGGGGGAATTCTTCTAGTGTAGAGCAGGTTTCTGCATCTGAAAGATTCTTAGTCTCAGCTTGTCCTCGCTGATGCTATTTCTGGGTTCATGACGCAGTTGTTTGCTCTTATTTTTCATGTTTACCCTTTGCAAAACCTACAAGGAAGTGAGCCCCTTTTGTCAAACTGGTTCCTCTTCTGCTTATCATTTCTAAGAAGGGAAAATTTCAGTTTCTTTTTTTTTTGGGGGGGGGGGGGGCCTTTTCCCATCACATGACATTTCTTACACAAATCCCTTCTCTTCCACTCTAAAGTCAAGTCGTGCAGGGGTGTGTAAGTCACATTTCTCGAACTCATCGGGAACTACCACCTGCCCCTCACCCATTCGAAACACCAATCCACGGCCAACTGCTGCTAATACGCATCTTCCCCAATGGCAGCAAAGAGGAACGGATTAAGATCTGAACGAAATCTTAGGCTGACCAAGGTGCCAAGCACCAGAAGAGCCTCCTCTCCTTCCACGTTTGACCACTTCCAAGCTAATCTGGAGTCGGACCAATCTAATGGGGACCAATCCCTATGGCCCTGAGAAAGAGTAGAGGAGGACCTGCCACCCACGTTTTCAAGAGGTCCCTAGGCTCCCAGGAACAAGGGCTTCAGTCACCTTGTAGCCCAAAGAGGCCAGGAACAGGGTGGGGGGGCTGAGAGTACGATTCCCCCAGCATCCATGGGCACCAGGTTTGTATAATTTTTAGTGGTGCCCAGAACGGGTCCAAGCAGAGCTGTCCCATCCATAGGACTGACTTGGGCAACCCCCTTGGGCCCCGCACTTTGGGGAGCCCCATGCTTCAGGGGGATGCGGGGTCCAGGGCCGCCTGGGGGGTTAGCTGGGGGCCTGCCGCCAGCAGCAGCAAGCGACCCGGCCCCAGCCCACTCCGCCACGCCGGCTCCCGATGTTGCTCGGGGGAAGGGGGCAGAAGCCAGAAAGAGGCGAGGCAGGGGCGGGGGGGAAGGGGCGGAATGGGGGTGGAGGGGGGTGGGCTGGGGCCGGGTCACTTGCTGCTGCCGGCCCCAGGCCCCCTGTTAACCTCCCAGGCTGCCCCTGAAGCTTGGGGCCCCCCAAAGCGCAGGGCCCGGGGCAGTTGCCCCGGTCCGTCCTATGGACGGGATGGCTCTGATTAAATATAAGCCCAAACAATGGTGGAGCCGGGCCCACATTCCTGAATATTGGTGAAGCCCGGGCACCACGGGCTCATATAACTCGCCGCCTATGCCAGGTTCCCCAGGATTCTGGTTTTCTAGGAGCTGTGTTTAGCCTTCACCTACTACCGAGGTATTAATCACCTCCCAGCTCACCCAGCCCTCACTTTCACGAAGGGTTAAAGCCACAGTGACATGTGGGCGTAGCAGCACCTCAGAGATGGCAAAGCAGCTTATCTTTATTGCCGACTAAAACAGACCTTTGCCTTGAGTGCATTTCCCCTCCCGCTCCTCCACTTTGCTTAAAGGTTTCGGGTGAGTTTCCTGTTCTTCCTGGAGCGCATGTCCCTCACTTGCTTTCCCATCCGCCAAACCCACTCAGCACCTTTCCCTGAGACCAAATCCCGTCAGAGGCTTCCCCGCCCACCTCAATAAAAGGTGATGTGGAAATTCAGGCACTGGCCCTGTGTCGAGGAGAAAGGCCAGCATGGAGGTGGGAAAACATTGCATATCACGGGGCAAAGGGGGGATCCGCAGAAGCACAGAAGGGGAAGGAGAGGCAGAGAGACTCTGAGTAGCAGCTGTAGCTCTGAGCAGAAGCCGGCTCACCCTCTTTTGTGGGAGCAATATAACTGCCATTCGTGTGTTGTACAGTCTGATGCTGTTTCAGGAAGTGCATACATATCTCCCGAAGGAAACATGTTCTAGGCAAGGCCTTAGCCCACACAAAGGAACTTGGGGCAAATTCCACCGTGACTGGATGCACAGCGGGCAGGACGGTAACTAAACACTTGCCTGCAGTGTGTGTGTGTATGTACAGCACCTAACACCCTGGGCCTCGGGGCAATGCTGCATTACAAATGAATACTCCTACTGCTAATATTATTCCGGGAAGCACAACTCACAGCCACAGGGCTGGCAAACTAGGGTCACCAGGCTCCATAGCTCCTGACCCCAGAGAAGTAGCCACCCCAACAACTTCCCCATTCCCCTTTACGACCTGCTCTGACAGAAAGCCACACATCTGCCCCCTCTGCTCCCTTCCTGTCTGCACGCACAGGCCAAACAGAGAGTGCTGCTGCCCCGTGCAGCTGGGGGCCCCCCCGCACTGCCACCTGGGAAGGTGCTGAAATGATTCATTAATTTCAAAACCATACACGTGACTGGTTATGTCTGGTAAGTCAGCCTGGGGAGACAGTGCCCGCGGCTGCAGAGACACGGTGAGCCAGGGGACTGCAGATTTCTGCAGCATTAACCCAGAAACGCATCCCAATCCAAATTCAAAAATCATTTGGGTGTATTTAAGCCTTTAATCCACCTTCATTTACTTGTTTTATAAGAAAACACTGCAGGGCTGTCCTGATTCACTGCTGTAGGTTGTCGTGTTCTGGCATGACTATAAAACACTGGAGAATATATTTTAACAAAGGGGTTCCACGCCCCCTCTTCTGGCAGTCAACTTACAGTGAAATCTTTGGCCCTGATCCTGCAAATACTTATTTACACATTTAACATTAAGCACTTGAATGGTATTAACTCATCTGCTCATATGCCTAATTCAAGCATATTTTGTTAACCTCTGAGGATAGGACAAGAAGCAATGGGCCTAAATTGCAGCAAGGGAGGTTTAGGTTGGATATCAGGAAAAACTTCCAAACTGTCAGGGTGGTTAAGCACTGGAATAAATTTCCCTGGGAGGTTGTGGAAGCCCCGCCATTGGAGATTTTAAAGAACAAGTTAGACAAACACCTGTCAGGAATGGTCTAGTTATTACGCAGTCCTGCCATGAATGCAAGCGACTGGACTAGATGATTTTTCAAGGGCCCTTCCAGTCCTACACGTCTATGATTAGGGCCCTTAATTGTCCTGACCAGTGACAGAGCACTGTACATTCCCAAGTCCTTTCTAGTTAACCCTCACAACCCCAGGGGAGATCGTCAAGTGGCATTAGCCCCATTTTATAGGTGGGGAAATGGAGGCCCGGAGACGGGCGGCAACTCGCCCAGGGTGCAACTGGACCAGCGTGGCCTGCCTGTTTTCCAGACCCCTGGGCTAATCACTTCTCCCCACCGCCCGCCCATGTGACACCCCCCCCCAAACCAAACCAGCAAGACCTGCCAGTGATGCCCCCAGAGCTGTCACTGGCCTCGGGGCTGCGCCTGAATGCCCCCCCCCCCCCCGGGGGGAGCCCTGCACCGTCGCCACGCAAGCTCCTAGGCACCAGGGGCTGGATTCCTGCAGATCGCAGCTGCTGCTTTAGTCCTGTGCCCCCCCCGGGGAAACAGGCGCCGCGAGCCTTGCCCCATCCCGGGAGCTGCGGTGTCCCAACCCCAGCGGCCGCCAGCTCGCTGGACCCCTCCCTTCCCCTTTGTCCCGCTCGCGGCTGGGATGCTGCGCCCCGGGGCGCTGGGCTGGGAGAAGGGAGGAAGCGCCCGCGCGGCTCGTCCTCACCCAATTCCTCCTCCCGTCTCTGCACCGGAGCCTGGCAGCGCTCAGAGCGGGGCCGATGCGGCTGGAGCGGCCCCTGCGCGCTAGTTCATCCTCCCCGGCTTCCCTGCCTGCTTCTGCGCCGGCTTCCTCGCCCTAGGAAAGGGGTGGGGGGGGACACCGATTGCATGCGAAAGGAAGGAGTGGAGAAAACGAATCGACCATAGATGCAAATCGGGAGCCCGCTTCAGCTCCCTCTAGAGGCTCCTTCTCGCCCAAAGCTGCTCACTGAGTCCTTCCAGAGCTCCTTCCACCGTGGCTGGGTGCTGGGGCCAGGCGGATTGGGGACACGGGAAGGGGGCTGACTCAGCCACTACGCTCACAGGAACCTTTCTGGGAAATAGTTTTCTTCAGGGAAAAGCAAACACAACAGTATCATGGAATATCAGCGTTGGAAGGGACCTCAGGAGATCATCTAGTCCAACCACCCTGCTCAAAGCAGGCCCAATCCCCAATTTTTTTTGCCCCAGATCCCTAAATGGCCCCCTCAAGGATTGAACTCATAACTCTGGGTTTAGCAAGCCAATGCTCAAACCACTGAGCTATCCCTCCCATGCATCAAAAGAGGAGAAGCAGTTCTTACGCTCTACTCCGCGCTGATAAGGCCTCCATTGGAGTATCCAGGTCTGGGCAGCACATTTCTGGAAGGATGTGGACAAATGGGAGAAAGTCCAGAGGAGAGCGTCAAAAACGATTAAAGGTCTAGAAAACGTGACCTACGAGGAAAGAGCGAAAAAATGGGGGTTGTTTGGTTTGGAGAGGAGAAGTCTGAGGGGAGGGACATGATAACCGTTTTCAAGTATGTAAAAGGTTGTTCCAAGGAGGAGGGTGAAAAATTGTTCTCATTTATCTCTGAGGATAGGACAACAAGCAATGGCTTTAAATTGCAGCAAGGGAGGTTTAGGATGAACATTAGGAAGAAGTACTTCCTGTCAGGGTGGTTAAGCACTGGAACAAATTGCCTAGGGAGGTGGTGGATTCTCTGCAATTGGAGTTTTTTAAGAGCAGGTTAGAGCAGGGGTTCTCTGAGTCAGGACCCAAAATTGGGTTGTGACCCCATTTTAATGGGGTGGACAGGGCCAGTATTGGACTTGCTGGGACCCAGGGCTGAAGCTGAAACCCAAGCTCCATCCCCACCAGGGTGGTGAGGCTCGGTCTGCACCCCCCCACCCCCAAGGTCATGTAATAACTTCGTTGTCAGAAGGAGGTCGTGGTGCAATGAAGTTTGGGTTAGACAAACACCTGTCAGGAGTGGTCTAGTTATTACTTAGGCCATGTCTACACATGCGCCACATGGGATGAAGATGCTGTATGCCGACGGGAGAGCTCTCCCGTCAGGATGAAGAAACCACTTCCACGAACGGCAGAAGCTATGGTGGCTTGAGAAGATCTCCTGCCGACATAGCACTGTGCACAAGAATGCTTATGTCAGTGTAATTTATGTCACTCGGGGGTGGTTTATTCACACCCCTGAGTGACGTAAATTATGCCGACATAGGCTGTAATGTAGACATAGCCTAAATCCTGCCTTGAGTGCAGGGGGCTGGGTTAGATAACCTATTTGAGTCATTCCAGTCCTACACTTCGGTGATTCCTTGGCTCTGCATGGGCTTCCTGGGACCACACTTGCCCCTGGGTGTGAGAGTGTGCTAAGTGGACAAGAATGCAAGGGACTGGAGGGAGGTGAGAAGACAATACCAGTGAAAGAGTGTCCCCAGTTGTGGATGTGGAGGAGGTAGAGAAAAGAGGAGCAAAGAGTAGGGGAGTTGAAATCTTGGAGGGTGAGTTTGCTGTGAACCTGAGGAATATCAGGAAGCTGTTGGAAGGCACAGAGTTTGGGGAGTGATATGGTTGCTAGACTTTTTCCCACTATATATTCATAGGCACCTAGCAGAACAGGGCCCGGATCATGGCTGGGGCCTCTAGGTCAGTGGTTCTCAACCAGGGGTACATGCATACCCCTTCCAGGGGGTACATCGACTCATCCAGATATTTGCCTAGTTTTACACAGGCTGCATAAACAGCACTAGCGAGGTCAGTACAAACTAAAATTTCATACAGACAATGATTTGTTTATACTGCTCTATATATTATACACTGAAATGTAAGCACAATATTTATATTCCAAATGATTTGTTTTATAATGATATGGTGAAAATGAGAAAGGCAGCAATTTTTCAGTACTAGCGTGCTGTGACACTTCTGTATTTTTATGTCTGATTTTGTAAACAAGTAGTTTTTAAATGAAGTGAAACTTGAGGGTACGCAAGACAAATCAGACTCTCGAAAGGGATACTGCAGTCTGGAAAGGTTCAGAGCCACTCTTTTAGGTGCTACCTCAATACAAATAGCTAGTAGCTAAAAGCCTGTACAGTGGCTGTGACAGATAGGGCAACATCCTGCAATAACTTGGGGAGACCATATTGTATTAAGTGTATGAGCAGTTTATGTATCATGGTGGGCCACAGCTGCCCCACCAAGTGAAAACAGTAGGAGATGATTCCGGCAAATCACTGAGATTATAACACCCCAGAGACGTACTGCCTCCTAGGGACGCTCATATATTCTGGTTCAAATGGGGTTCTCCAGGGACCACCAGGTAAAGAAAGGACTTAAACTGAGGGCTTCATTCTGGTCCCTGATCTAAAGACTGATATGAACTTCTAACCACAGGGAAAACCCATTTGTGGGGCTTGAAGGACCGACACCAACCACCAGGGCCCTCGGTTGGATTTGGGGCTGATCTCTGGTAGGCTTTTAGCACACATGTAGCTTCTTTACTTGTTTTGAAATGCTTTCTCTGTAATGCTTCCACCTTGACAACAAATGTGTTTGCTCAGAAGGAGCTGTGTGGTAACTTGTAACTGCAGGCAATACACTGGTCCCAGCCCTTGGAGGGAAAGGAACGCACGGGTGCTGGCCTTTTTCAGCAGACTGGCTTGCTGGGGATATCACAGTGTAGAAGATAGGGACCATTGCAGCCTTAAAACCTCGGGTCCAGAGGGAGTGAGACACAGGTCTCTGCCCAAGAGAGGTAATGGCTGGGAGCCAGAAACCTTTAAGTTGAAGCCCTTGAGAGGGACCACAGAAGTTCGCCTGCAATGGTGACAATGCCATGGGTGTAGTCCATAAAGTCACGTGTGTGTGTTTGAAAAAAAGAAAAGCAAAGCTGAAAATGGCTGAAACTTAAAGATTGGATGGCAACAGACTGCAAACACCAGCGATGATTGAACCTGGTGACGTTCTGTACAAGAAGAGCTCTTGGCCGTGCATGTAGCCGCTTCCCTCCCTTCACACTGACTCAGACATTCTAGGCTCCAGAATGATGTTTAGGGTTATTGTGTGTGCTGACTCCGTGGGTGTGTTGATCGGTGTGTGCGGGTTGGGTTGTTCTGGGAGCGTTGTGTGGATTTGTGCAGGGGGTAGCTGAGGGATGTGTGCTGCAGGGAGGGGCTATGAGTGTTTGGGGGGCTGTCTGCTGGTTGTGGTGTGGTGTGGGTGGTTGTGTTGACTTGTGTCTGGAGGTGTTGTGCTGGGAGATTTGTGCTCATTTGGGCAGGTGGCAGCTGGGTGCACAGGTATGGCATTAGGGACAAGTAATCCCCACCAGTGCAGTCTCCCTTATACAACCAATTAAATTGTTGCGTGCAAATTAGCTGTAGAGTAAGGGTGACCAGTTGTTACCTTTGTACAATGGTCTCTAGATCTCTTGGCATGTTGTAGATTCATGCATGACTGTAGCTGTGTGCTGCACGGGTGTAATTCAAAAGGTCAAAATGGCTATGAACTTAAAAACTGGGTGGTAACGGACCGTGGAGACCAGGGATGATTGAACGTGGGGATATTCTAAGCAAAAAGGGCTCTCAGCCATGCTTGTAGCTGCTTCCCGCGCTTCTCACTGACCCAGCAGACGTTTGAGGCTTCAGCTTGACACACAGAGCAACATTCCTAGAATCATATACAGATAAAGGAAATAAATGGGGGGCAAAAAGAGAATTCCACCCGCAATAGGGGCTAGATCTTCACCCAGAAGCTCCCTTTTGTTACACTAAATTGCTAGATATTTTTGGTTCCTAAATGAGCACTGGGCTCTTTTGAAAATTCTAGCCATATGGGCTGGTGGGGGGGAGGGAAGTAAATTAATAAAATCTAGCCTAGCCCTTCTGGTGACACAGCGATGTCACTAGGGATTTCGCTATTCATTTTACATGGACAGCGCTCGGAGGTGGAGGAGCAGCAGCACGAACAGTGACAAATAATAATAACTGATTCCTGTATATTATTATTGTTTATTACAGTCACACCAAGGAACCCCAGTCATGGCCCAGGACCCCATTGTGCTAGGTGCTGTACAGACACAGAACAAAAAGACGGTCCCTGCCCTTACAATCTAAGCGATAGAATAGTCGTTATTGATAGATTATCTGCATCCCTTCCCTCCCCCATGGAACTCTAGAATTCCTGGGAGTTTCTGAACTGTTGGGGAGGGGGGGGTTTCAATTTGAATCCTTGGTTCTAAACTGTTGACAAACCTCAGCCCGGCTGTCCGGGTGACCTCACCAGATCCCCTCCTGTGGCGGCCGAGAGAGATGGATCCTCTGACCGTTCCCCCTGTTTCCAGCAGGCCCTCGGTGCTCCAGCTTGTTAGGAACCTCTTTGGGCTCAGGCAGAGCGCACAGGAGGGCCCAGAAACCAGAGCAGACGCACAAGAGCGGAGTAATATTGGGGACCGAGAAGAAAACAGCTCCCTGGTGCCTGCTGGGGCTGAGTCTGAGACCGGCCAGCCAGCGGGCAAAGAGCTAACTGGCGACCACCCGATCGATGAGCCCCGTGGAGATGCAACAGGCGACCTCATAGGGGAGATCCATGGCGAGCTGAAGGATATCAGTCTGGGGGACACCCCTTCCAGCCGTGGCAGGAGATCCCCTCCTACGCTGGACCACAGTGGCATGGAGATGGGAGACTCCGGTGACTGGGCCTTGTCAGACCTCTCCGAGAGCGGGAGCTGCATTGGCGCCAGCGTGGACGAGGAGGAGAAGCAGAGCATGGGAAGTGGAGCAACAGGGGAGGCATGCGGGCAGCGCTCTGGGACAGGAGATGCGGGAGGAGCATCTGCTGAGAGATGGCCCTTGGGGAGGTAAGGCATTGATGACACAGATGGCTGATGGGACGCAGGGAGTAGGGGTGGGGCGGCAAATCACATAGGAGCGAATGAAAGACTCGGAAGCACTATGGGTAAAGTGTAACTCCAGTGGCGTGAGTGGACCGAATCCAACCCCTTCTGTTTGTGATTAGTCATAAGAATATTCAGGGTCGGGGGAGGCAACTTTGCCGTGCTATTTCCTGAGCACTAGTGCAGTGTAATAGCGTTGTCTTCACATGTTGTTGATTTAACTTTTCAGTGAGTTCACTTTCTATTTCCTGGTTTCAAAGGTTTGAGTGCAGCTGACCTTAACATGCTGGAAAGGCACAAGGCAGCTCCAAGCAATCTTATTTCTGCATTAACAAGTTTGTCGTCCGTGGCTCAGCCTAGCTAATGGCAGATCTGAGTTTTAGGCCTGATTTTTTTTCCTCTTAAAACGGCCCATCGCTGCATTAACACTGGTGCTGCTCTGCTAATGTGCACTGGCTTCTGGTGTTTGACCACTCTGCTGTCCAGACCTGCTCTGAGCAGCTATGCTGGCAACTCCACTGTTACTATCACCATAGCAAGGGGGAGAGATGTTAAGATGAATACCAGTCTGGACACAGCCTTATAGAAGACGCACTCATTGCTCAGTTACAATCCTATGTTTCTCTTGTGTGGCTGTCCTTAATCCAGTTCAGGGGCTGGAAACAAGGAGGAGAACTTGTATCAACTGGTCAGCCAGCTCTTCATGGGCCACCCCAACCTGCTCCTTGGGCCACAGAAGAGTTGTGAGAGATTCTGCTCTAGGCCTATGAGCTTCCCAGCAATTCCACCCCGGGGGAAGCTACGATTCAAACAGGCATCTCCTCTCACTAGTAACATGATACATCTGCAAATGGGTGTGGCTGGAGTGTGTGTGAGGGCGGGGGGGGGGGGAGAAAGAGAGAGGTATCAAGAATGCCAGGAAATGGGTTTGAAAGTGTTAAGTGTGAAGCGGGGAGAGGTACTAAGACCACTGGGAGATGGTGTTGACAGCTGAAGGTAATTAAGATCATCAGATCTTTGAGATCCCATCTCTTATGTATCGACTGTGAAGGGGGATCCAAGTACAATGCAATGCTCTGCTGACATGGGGAAGGTACGGTTTGGTCGTGCAGGGCGATGAGACTGAATTGTGCTGGAGCTCAGCAGCGTCCAAGGTCGCTGCATGATTCAGGAACTTGGTGCTAATGTTGCTTGGACTAATCTTCATTGCAAGACTGAGCTATCTCTTTTAACCGCCTCAGATCAGAGATCCCACGCACCCTGGCCCTGATTCTCCATTGCCCTGGCTTTGCAGAGTCCTGTACGCCAGTGCAAGGAGGGTGGCAGATGCTCCCAGATCAGAATGGCAGTGTTTTATACCCACTGTGGACTGGTGTAAATGGTAGGGTGCAGGACTGTGGAGAATAAGGGTCCCTGATTGTCACGATGCACAGGTGACCTTGGAGCTGATGTGGAAAAATGTTGCCCAGCAAAAAGCAGCCTGCACAACAACTGAGAACTAAGACCCAGGTCTACACTAGAAAAGGTTTGCTGGTGTAGCTACACTGACGAATGCTCCTAGTGTAGACACAGTTCATACTAGTAAAGGATTAGGGCTTTTGCCAGAATAGAAAAGACACCAAAAAAATCACACCCCTACCCACCATTTCCCCTCCTATGCTGGACCCCAGTGGCTTGGAGACGGGAGAGTCCAGTGGTTTTGTCAACACTGCTGTGAGCCCGTGGGAACCAGCAAAAATTGCTAATGTAGACCTGGCCGAACTCATCGGTGGAGCTGTAAAACCATCAGAAATGGACTTCTTTCTTTGCTTTTTTATTATTGTTGCAAGGAATGAATTATCTCCCAGTGGCCAGTGGAGTTGTTTCCTTTTAGACCATTTGCTCTAACCATACCTACAGCAAAAGTAATATTTTTAGCTTCCTTATTTAACCAGTATCCCTTTCTGGAGCAATTCGCCCACATTTCCGCTGACCTTTCTTTTCCTTCCATCTTGTTGTGACAGTTCAAAGTGGAGAGCTTTCAAATCAATGCCAAATGACTGGGGGGGGGGGAATTCCATATAAATAAGTCATCTTGCTATTACTGAATGTTTCATGAGCGCCCACCATTTCTCTGGCTGCTCCCTTCTTGTACAGCAGCTCAGCTCGATTGGCCTTCCGCCTCCCCCGCAGAACTCTGGGGCAGTTCTGAATTCTGGAGGCAGCCATATTTCAATGGGAATCCCTGGTTCCAAACTGTTGAGAAACCCCAGCCCAGCTGTCAGGGTGACCTCACCAGATCCCCTCCTCTGGCGGCGGAGAGAAATGAATCCTCTGACCATTCCCCCTGTTTCCAGCAGGCCCTCGGTGCTCCAGCTTGTTAGGAACCTCTTTGGGCTCAGGCAGAGCGCACAGGAGGGCCCAGAAACCAGAGCAGACGCACAAGAGAGAGGGGACGTCGGGGACCGAGAAGAAGACAGCTCCCTGGTGCCCGCTGGGGCTGAGTCTGAGACCAGCCAGCCAGCGGGCAAAGAGCTAACTGGCGACCACCCGACCGATGAGCCCCGTGGAGATGCAACAGGCGACCGCATGGGGGAGATCCTTGGAGAACTGAAGAATAGCAGTCTTGGGGGCACCCCTTCCAGCCGTGGCAGGAGATCCCCTCCTACGCTGGACCACAGTGGCATGGAGATGGGAGATGCCGGTGGCTTTGTCAACACTGCTGTGGGCAAAGATAAAACAGCCCAGGATCCGTGCAACAGAATCTCTGGCAGGGAAGCAGAGAGGGTGGGAGAAGCTTCTGGTGACACAGGAACATGGGGAAAGTAAGTTTGGTTGTTAGCGACACAAGGCCGGATCCTGGCCTCACTGAGATAGGTGGCCAAACTCCCAGTCCCCCTCCCACACAGATCTGGGGGACCATTAAATGGGACAAGCATTCAGCCTTTAGATAGTGGAGAGGGTTGTGGGTTGTCTCAGAGTAAATATGAATTTGTTGTGGGCCCATATAGACAACGGGAAGCCTGTCAGATCCTGGGCAATGGTCTTTTTGTAGGGGGCCACTAGTTTGGGTTTTACTGAATATCACTAAGCAAGCAGCATCTTATTTGCTCTTTACTATTGCATTTAAGTGAGCCTCTTCGTCTCTGTTGTCAGGCCCTGTCACCCACAGCAATAGGCTGTCAGCGCCAGCACAGAGTAGCTGGGCTGTACATCCTGGGATGTACAGTCACTGGGCCCCACTCCTGACCTTGTAAGTGAAAGGGCCGGGTTCTGCTTCCAGCTATGCCAGCGTAAATGTGGAGGAAATCCAGTGTAAATGTGGAGGAACTCCAGTGGAAATCTGAACTAACGCCACTGAGGTCCATGGAGTTGCTTTGCACTTAACCTGGTGTACGTGAGCGATCAGCATTGTGGCCCCTTCCAGTCCTCGGCCTCTTTAGGTCAAGTCCTTCAACAAGTGGGACAATCAGTGCCAGGTGTGCTGGTGTTTTAAATGTGATTCCGCCTCTTCGCTTTGAACTGGGCGAAGGCCTTGTTCTCGTGGTTGGAGTGAGTGAGCGAGCGTGTGGTCACTTGAGTGCCATCCTGTTCATGGGCACCCAGCCATGCGTAACTGTGTTCTGGGTTCAGGGCTGGGATCTCACAGGTTCCGCGTGCTGACAACGAAGGAATCAGACCGACTGCAGGACCCCTGGCACTGACCGCCCAGGACTTCCGTGCCAAGGAAGAGAGAGAGCACCTCCTGAAAGGTGAGGAATGGTAGAGAGGCTGTAGATAAAGGGAATCCCTCCTGATCCATTTGGGAATTACGTCTCTTGAGAATTGTCAGGTATTCTGGTAGGTAGACGAGGTTTCCAAATACCTCGGTCTAGTCCTTCACATCCATGCTGATCCCTGAATCTTGAGAACTCAATTACTGTAGGCACTCTGTGCTGCATTGGGAAAGTCTCTGGGCTCGGTCCAATGGACATGGAGAGCAGGTCTCAGCATTGGGGAGGAGAGGCCAATGTGGATGGGTCAGAAGCAGAGTAGAAGCCCTTTCCATAGCCATGAAGAGTCCAGCTGAGAAATGCACTTTGATCCAAGTGCATTTATATTCCTTATCACCACAGTATGTGACCACCCTTTATAACCCATTTTAGTTCATTTTATATGCTGTCATCTGTTTAAATACCAGGGGCTGAGCTCTCTACTGGCCTAACACCATTCACTTCACTGGAGATATGCCAACAAAGGGGTTGGCGCTTGATCATATACTGTATCTGGGACATGTATTACCCTTCCATATGGGATGTACGATGAGACTGCTCAGAGGATTCACTGCTTTATTTGTGGGGTTTTGTAAACAGAGGATCTAAATGGAGGATCTCCGAAGGCAGAGCTGTCTCCATGGAACAAGCTCATCAACATGTACAAGCAGAGACGGAAGCTTCCTGTTCCTAAGGTTGGTTATATAATACAGAGCAGTGGGCTAAACTAGCGGTGAGGTACTTTTGCTTTTACTTTACAAGCAGGGATAAGCGCTCACCCGTTCGGAAAAGGGACTGTAAAAAGGACAGCCTGGGGCTCTCCTTTATTCCCTCGTGCTGGTCCCAGATATCGTTTGCTCTGCTTCCAAATCAAATCAGTGATTTTTACATTATATTTTTGCGACTGCTAATGCTGTAAACCCAACTGGGATCAGAAAATCCTGCTGGGTCCTCTCTGCCTCTTTCATCCTTGCCCCTAATCGAGATTCTGCAGTCAGGGCCTAGCAAGATTTCTAGATTATGCCCCTAAAGTTCCTGCTAGAGATGCCCTAAAGCCTCTGCAGGGTTAGGTAACTGCAAGCTGAGTAGTCCTGACAACACAGCTGGCCTCCCTGATTGAAATACGGAGGTGTCTTGGAGGCACTTAGAGCTGTGAAGGATGAAAAAATGAATGCTAAAACCTAAGTAGTGCAGTGTAGTGGTTAGAGCAGGGAACTGGTATTCAGGGCCTTTGGGTTCTATTCCCAGATCTGCTACTGACCCTCTGTTAGGGTCATAGTCATAGTTAGTTACCCATAGTCAGTTAACTTCTCGAGGCATCTGTAAGATAAGGATACATATCACCTGACAGAGGTGTGCTGTGAGGCTTAATTCGCCTATCGAGTCCTTCGGATGAAAGGAGGTATGTCCACAAAAGTCATTTTGCCTTCACTGACAATCCCATTGAAAAGGCACCTGCAATTTCCTAATTAACATTCCAGCCAGTGCAAGAGGAGACACAATGACTCAATCTGACCCTTCTCCGAGGCCTTCAGTTCAAAGGGTGGCCAAATTCATAGCACTGGATGCTGTACGGTTCCCACCGTCCGGCATTACCTCTGTTAAATGTCATAGCAGGGCAGTTTGAGTGACACCAAAAAGGGTTCTGAGACGGAGGCGAGTGGTTCGGTCTCACACAGATAGACTATAAATGGGTCCAACCGAGCCCCATTTCTCTACTGCAAGGAGTACTACATTTGACCCTCCAGGCCCCACTCTTACTCAGACACTCAAATATGTACTTCTCTGTCTGGCTAGATTTCTAGGTGCTATCTGTCTTCAGCACTTATATGGCCCCTTTATCATAGTATCTGGGCACCTCGCAGCACCTCTGAAAGGCAGAGCAATGCTACTACCCCCTTTTTATAGATGGGGAACTGAGGCACAGAGAGACTAAGTGACTTGGCCAAGGTCATAGAGGAAGTCTGTAGCAGAGCAGGGACTTAAACCCAGGTTTTCTCAGTCCTGGGCCAGTCCTCTAGACACTGGGCCATCCTTTCTTTGCTGCTGCCTTCCTTGATACTGTCTGCAGTACAATATGTTTGTTCAGCCAAGAGACTTTGTCACTTTAAAGCTGACCCAGGAACTGGTAGAGCTACAGGAAGTGAACTCAGGGTAGCTGAGGAGTTAGCAACTCAATAAAGCAGTTGTGTATGAGTGTTTCTCTGCCTAGGTGCGGAAATGTCATAGCATTTGGGTGCAAGACAATGAAGAAGTCAGGCCACATCTCTGCTGCAATGTGGGTTGTATTAAGACACCATCTTCAGGAAATGATCTGTTGGCCAGTGACACACAGCATGGACAGGGGCAAGGTTTTTAAAATGGTGCAGGGAAACTGTCCTAGATCAAAGGATTTTTGTTAGATTTCCCCTGCCCGTGTCAGCCAGCAGAACCACCTTACGGGATCTGAAGCTGTTTGACAAACTGGGGGAGGTAGGAATGTCCAGTGGTGAGAACAGGGGACTGGGAGTCAGAAGATTTGGCTTATGTTCTGAGCTCTGTCACTGACGCTGTATGTGACCCTGGGCAAGTTGTTCCCCTCCTCCCCCGTCTGTGCCTCAGTTTCCCCATCTGTAACAGGGATAATAACATATTCTACACGATAAAATCTGTTGAGATCCTTTGATAGAAATCTCAATATAGAAGGACAATGTGTTTCAAGGTCAGCTTCTGAAAATAGTTTCCCGACTTCATTCAAACTGCAGTGTCGAGAGTGCCTTGATGCAAGTCCCTTTTCTCTATTCTCACCTGTCCTCAACCTCCATTTTCCTGCACTTCCATCTCCAGGAACACCCAGTGCAGCTGGAAATGGAAGAGGGAGCCACTCTGAATCTAACTGTTTATGAATTTGCAACACCCGAGCCTCATCTCATCTCTTCAGAATCCTCTGGTACTGCCCTGATCTATAGGTGAGATCCACCACGCTCTTCGACAAAGAAAGGAAGCATAAACACAACCCCAATCAGACACGGTCCAAATTCTGTCTAGTTTCACAAAGCCGAACTGTATTTAAGAATTTTTTCAGGACAAGCGATGCAGTTACCAGTGCAGTTGAGAGAATGTGTTGAACTGGAAGCCGAAGCATGGTCATACTCTCTCTGACCACTAGGTGGCACCGTGGGACTTAAAAAACCAAACCCAGAGATGGGCTGAAAATGTCTTCAGTACAGCGGAGTGATGTGCGTTTGAACAGGGTCCCTTAGAGAGGAGGAAATTGATCTCCAAACCCACATGGGCCAAATCATCTATTTCCCAAAATAGACTGAATAAATATTTCCCCATGTACATTAGTGAATAAGCTATCCTGGTGTTCAAATACACTGAATACAAGACAATATAATAGAAAACATTGTGATGCTGTCCTGGCTAGCTGCTTGGAATTTATTGGCAGCAACAGGGCTAAAGGAAAATCACAAACTGAGAACAGCAGGGATCCTGACCCTCTCTTGAGCAGTTCCCATTCCATCCAATAGAGGGCAGCAGTTTACACACACACACACACACACACACACACACTCACAGGCACACACTTGTCTCTATGGGAAGCAACCTAGAGGTAAATATGTGAATGTTTCTGCACAGCTTCCTGTATCACTGAGCTATGCTAAAACCACTGATCTCATAGCGTGGGCAGCACATTAACCGTGAGCTTGTGCTTTGGGGCTGGAAATGCCTCTTTGTTCTGTGTCTGTACAGCACCTAGCACAATGGGGCCCTGGTTCACGATTGGGACTCTAGGTGCTACCGCAGTGCAAATAATAAATAAAAATAATTAAGATGTTATTGCAAAAAAGCCAGTGCTTTACCGGGCTGCACATATATAATTCCCCTTTAGCATCAGCCTTGGTCAGACCATAGGTATTTCTGTCCTGTGCAGGGTGCTTCTTGATAAGGATTCATTTCAGACAATGGGTGAGGCAGAATATACTCTAGCTCACTCTCCTATAACTGCATCTGCAGGAGGAAAGGACGGTTTGTGTTAGTCAAGTCACATGCTCTGACTTGATGATACACAGGGCGTTGGTTGATACAGTTAGTAAGAAGGTGCCATTTTTTAAAGTCACGGATGACAAGTGCTTTAAGAGCACTCCGGCTCTGAAATGAACTGGTCGCTCTCAGACATCCAAAATGTATAAACCATGACCTCATGCACATCCTGGCATTCTAAGCAGAGGCCAAGAAATAAGTGGGTCAGAGAGAGCGAAATCCCTTTTTGTCCGTGGTGGGGATCTCAAAGCTGAAGTTATAATTGCTGTGCTGTATCTAGGCTCTGGATGAAGAGAGGAAATCAGTCTCCAGGCCCAGCACTTTTCACTTACACTAAATTTGCCTAATCAGTTAAAAACACAACAGACCCAGGCCTCCCTCTATAATAGCTGCGGTACGGTGTGCTACATTAGTCAAGGGATCTCTTTGCCCATGTCCAGAGAATCCAGCCGAAGCCAGGCTGTGCTTTTCAGGCATTTGGAGAGCATCACTGTTACCTGGTTAGAACAAAAGAATTTATAAATATGTTTTGTGATATTCTGTTGTACAAACAAGGGAACAAAGAGGGGGTGCCTGCTGCCACATGGATCTATTGTGTGGCAGCTAAAGCCATGTACGTTCCAAGTGTCCAAGTCCTGTAGAAGTTCTTTGTACAGCCACACAACCACTGGGGATGGAAAAGGCCTGCTGGATCATTTATCCATCTCCTTTCCCCTCACCTCCCAATGCAAGATTGTTTGCTATAGTCCATTCCCCAGGGCTTTTGTGTGTCTGTTTTGAAATGTGCCAGGTATGGGTCTCCCACCCCTTCCCTTGGGGGTTGAATCCAACATCTAATGGAGCTTCCTTTAAATCAAGCTAAATCATGAATGGCTACATCTTTGTGGGCTGAGAAGGGTGAAGTGTGGGAACCACGTAAACCTGCTGCCTAGACTCCTGCAGACACACAAACAGAGTTCTCGTCCCCTCCACATGGGCAGCCACTGGGGAGAGGTCCTACAGGCCCGTAATGTGGGAATCTCTTTGTTGGGCTAACGACCCATTAGCTCCTGAGGGCTCTTGCTGATGCAGGAGAGGTAGTTAGTTCAACTGCTCTCAGGCTGTGGGACAGTCTGACCTTACTGTTTAATAGGTGTATTGTCTGTTAAGTGTTGTTTTATCTATGACCATTATCAGAGAGCTGGCGCATGCTCAGACACTGACTAGGGAGCTTGTTTCTGGGTCTGCTAGCTGGCAGCAAGATTAGAAAGTCTGAAGGTGTAGAATGGGCTTGGGACTTACGTTTCAATGGAGGAGAAACATACGGGTGCACAGACAATGGGCCCAGTTCTGTTCTGAGTCACAGCAGTGCACATCCAGAGTCACTCGCTGGGCTGCAGGGGAGAGATTCTGGTTCTCACTGCTCAGGATCAGAATGTGGCTCTGTGCCACTTCTATTCAGCGCGTTCAATAGCTGGCACATTTATTGCTGGAGGCAGCATGTTCTAATGACTGCGACAGGGGATGGAGTCAGGACTCCTGGGTTCTAGTCCCAGCTCTGCCACTGAGTCGCTCTCTTTTAACCTCGTCCGTAAACTGGGGATAATATTTAGTTTGCAGAGGATTTGTGAGGCTTCATCCACTAAGTGTTTGGACGATGCTAGATTAGTGCAAAGTATTATTCCTAGTTTCTTGAGCACGTGTGGGGTAAATTCCAGTGATTGTCTCTCCTGATGAACTTATTTCTCCAATCCAGGTTTCCCGATGACAGAGCTGGGGAAACTGTTGGCCACTTTGGGAGAGCCCAGGGAGACCTGAGGACCAATGGACTGGAAGCTCCTGAAGCAGACTGAGGTCAGTCAGGAACAGAAGAGCAGTCTGGACTGGGCCACCGACTTACAGCTCCCAGGAGCGCTGTGAGATTGGGCACTGGTGCCCTGCACGTTCCCTTTTCTTACAGGGCTGCTGTTTGTCGATCCAAGTTACACTCTGGTGGTAAACGGCTCCTCTGTACGGGGTGTTTTGAGTGTTCAAAATCCAGCCCCATGCCTAGATCTCCTAGGCTGGGTCTGCACTGCAGATTGCTGGCAGCGGGGTGTAAGTTATGTGTGGCTCCAGGCCACGGTGAACAGTAGGCTGCTTCCGCACGGTGGGGTGTCACTATGTGCCTCAGTGAAAGGCTCTGGCAGAGGCGAGACAGTGGGAAAAGGCTCCTTTCCCCTCTTCCTCCCCGCTGCCAGAGCCTTTCCCCACTGCTGGAGCCTTTTCCTGCGGGGGGGGAGACTCTGGCAGCAGGGAGGCAGCGGGACGCTATGCTGGTAAAGATAGCGGTGTAGATGGGGGAGGCGCTGCTTGGCTTGCAGAGGGCCGCGTAGGGTACGTACCGTCTTTACTCACCTAAGCCGTACCTCACCGTCTACACAGCTGTTGAGAGTCATGCTGGGGAGCTGCTGGGGTGTGTACTCTACATGCTGCCATAAACTGTGTGCAGGGTAGACACACCCATAGAGTTTAGGGGTGGAAGAGACCATTAGATCATCTAGTCTGACCTCTTCAGGCCATTGTATTGCACCGGTTCCCCGGGGAAGCCCCAAAACTTGGGTTAAACTAAAGCATTTCAGTCCTCAGCAGACTACATTGTTGCATGCCACAGGGCAGAGGAGAGGCGAGAGCGAAGGCGGGGGATTGGTTAGGTGGGATATGCCCAGATGGCCTGTGCTCTTCTGATTACATCAGCTGACGAGGCGGCAGGACTCCTGGGTTCTATTCCTGCCTCTGCTGCTGTTGACTGTGTGACCAAGGCTGAGTCCCGGTGGCCAAGGCTTTTGAAAGAAGGGGACCTCAAGTTAGGCTCTAAGTCTATATTTAGGCACCCAAGTAGATGAGCTGATTTTCAATGGTGCTGAACACCCAGCAGCTCCCACTGAAGCTCCCACAGGAGCTCAGCACTTTGAAAATCAGGCCACTTATTTAGGTGACTAAACGTTGGACTCAGGAGCCTACGTTTAGGCCTCAACCACCCGTGCCTCAGTTTCCCCATTTATCCAATGGAATGTATAACAGTTGTTGTTCTCAGGCGTGTTGCTGAAGTTAGTGCAGTGTTTATAAAATGCCTAGAGATCCTGGGAGAAAGTTCAGCATGCTATAAAATGATTGGTGAAAGAAACCGCCAGTCCCCAGGAGGAGGAAGAGTGGTGACTTTTCAAACATCAGTCTTAAAAAAACGGTACTGTGCTTGTGGTTCCATATCACTCCCATAGCCCGAATCCAGTGCTGGTTCGAGGCCGGAGCCAGTAGGGATCAGCAAGCTCCCTTACAAAGCGCGGACAAATGGAAGCAGGGACAAAGCTCCTTCCTCCCTACCCCATGTGGGAAAAGCCCATCTGGAATGCAGCAAAGCATAGCGCAGCCCTCCGCGAAGCAGCTGGGCCCCTGTGCCCACTCCCCGGCCCTGTGCGGGTGGGTGGGTGTGGAATTCTTTGGAGGATTTTGTTTCTCGCTCGATCAAAGTGCAATTGTTTGTCTTTTCTCTGGTAGCTGCGTGTGGGGGGTTGGGGGGAGGGGAAGCGCCCAATTATCATTTTAAAAACCTCGTGCGGAGGCGGCTGCTTTGCCTTGTCTCATCCAGAACGTGGCATGTAGGGGTTTTTTCCCCGCACACGAGCCTGGACGCGGATGGCTCTCTGTGTGATGGGCGGGCAGCGGCAGTTTGTATAAGAGCTTGTGATGGTACCTGGGGACTTACTGCTAAGGACGATTATAGCTTCTTCTGCCCCTCCCCTGCCCTAGCCAGTCAATGCTCTTCCTCCCCTCCTCCGAACTGTGTTCCTGGAGTGCGGGTGTGATCCTGACCCTGTGCACAGCCACAGCGCCTGTCCTCTGAGGCTCTCGGAGGGCTCTGCACGCAGTAATTAAGCCAGCGAGGTGGATAGGTGTGATCTTCATTTGCAGATGGTAAACTGAGGCACGGAGGTTAAGGGCTGGATTTCCAGGGGCCCGGAAGCCAACAGGGACCCGCCGGCGTTGGCATCTCTGAAACTGAGGCCATATAGCGACTACGGCAACAAACTGAGTCAGTGGGACTAGAACCCAGAGTCCTTCCGCACCCATTCTCACCGTCAAGGGCGGAGCGGGGGGCAAGCGCAGGAGGGGACGAGCGTGAGCATCAGACCAGCCAGAGGGAGAGGAACACTTGGGCCTCGTCAGTACTAGTAACTGTAGGGCCCATTTTTCAGCACTGGTTCTAGCAGTGGGACAAGCCAGTGAAGTCCAGGCTCCGCGCCCTTTTCTGGCCCCGGCCTCAGGGCCCCTTGCTGGGAATGCCTGAGCCCAGTCTGCACTGACACTCGTGCCTCTGCTCGTAACAGCTTCTGATGTGAAATGGTAACGAATGGAAAGGGAAGTGAAGAGCCATGGGGAAGGGGAGCAACTCTTCAGCTGGGGACTGGAGCGAGCCGGAGCCAGTGAGGTTCGGGGAGCTGGTGCACATGGCTGGACATGCAGAGGAGAAGGCTCTTGCACCTGTGATAAGAGCCTTTGCCACGATTGTGGGAGGGGAGCGTGGAGGCCATTGGCGGGTGAGCAGAAGGGGAAGGGGAGAGACTACAGATTCATAGACTTCCAGGCCAGAAGGGACCAGTATGAACATCTCGGCTGACCTCCGAGAACCTACTTCAGTAGAGACTGACCATCCCTCTTCCATACACATGAGACTGGCCCTCGGAGCAGGATTCACTTCTCAGTTCCCTTGTGTGCCAGGAGCTGGTGGGATTGGGCAGCAGGCAGTGATATTGGTCAGACAGCTCTGCATTCGCCAGTGTGATTCGGTAACACGCTTTCTCTCTGCCCTGGCCAGAACCTGCTCCTAGAAGAGATGGGACAGTGGCCCCAAGAACAAGCTTATGTTTTGATCACGGTGAGTCTGCAAGCCCCCTTCATCTAGCAGATGAAGATGAAGAAAGAAGATTGAGACCGGTTCTTTGGTCCCCACCAAGCTGGTGTCTGGGACAAAGCCTGTTAGCTGCAAGCTTGTTCCTGTTCCCTCTTTCAGTGTCTATGCCTCCCCCCTTTGAATGTTTATCCCCTTGCCTAGGCTGGCATTCACTGTATTTTTAGAGTAAGTGTTTTACGTTGGTTGATTGTTCTCAGTTCCCCCTAAGATCACAGACTCCTCCCCCCTTATTAAATGGAGTTCTGTGTTGAATTAATTTCCTTCTTGGTTTTGGGTTTTTTGTTGTTGTTGTTGCTGCTGGTTCTTTGTATACTCCGTGTTCAAAAAATCATTTAGAAAATTGCAGGGAGCATAAAGATGGACAAATCTCTCCTGCCTTCCCCCACTCGTGGCCGAGTTTAGAGAGGAGAATGATCTATTGTTAGGTTACCTAGTCCACTTCCTCACCAAAGCAGGACTGACTAGGGATACAGAGCATCTTCCATTCATTTGGGGAAGGGAAAGAGAGGGAACCCCTCTGTTTGCTTTGGGGAATCTCCCCCGATTGCAGAGTGAGAAATGAGATCTCCTCTTCCCTGGCTCTGTCGCTCACTGGAGAGAGAGGTATCCCACCTCCTCCATTTGCTGATGGGTAGCCTGGGTATGAGGGGATGACAGAAACCCGTCCCTCTTGTTACGGGGACCCCCGGCTCTGTGCTGGTGTGGAGTCACTGCACCATCAGCGGTGTGCCTCAGTTGCCTGCCAGACACCCTTACGCACAGGCACTGCGACAAATGGTGGCCACAAATCCCGAGCCTGGGAGGTGGCGGCTGACCTCGCTTCATCCTGCACTTCCACCCCATGTTTGACCAGCGCTGGGCGCTTCAACCAGTGACCTCGGGGAAGTGTTCTCCGAACTCTGCCTTGGCCTCAATGAGGACATTGGGCCAATCCCCGGCTCTTCCGGACAGGCTGTGTGAGCTGAGCTGCAGCAGCGGCTGGCAGCCCAAGGCCCGGGCTAATCTGGGAATTCTATGACAGGAAGCACACGCCCAGCCAACCTGCCAGAAGACAAAGCCTGCAATGTACAAATCAGCTCCCAGGGGTGTTCCTGTGCAGAGCTGCGGCTATTTTTGACTGTTTCCCAGCCCTAGTGCCATGTTGGTTTAGTTCCAGGGGCTCCATGGAGGCTAGGGTATGAATCAACCATGCACCTGCTTTTGCCATGTAGCTGTGGATGCAGGACTGTTGTGCTCCCGTATGGACAAGGCACACAGATGGCTCTCCATTTCTATCAATCCCTGCCCCTAAAACAGGGTCCCATATATTCTATGATGCTGCTGAATTTCCCACAGACACCCTCCCTCACCGCAGAATTGTGCGCCACCATCTAAACTTTCAGTGGTTTCAAAATATCTTGCCTAGTTGTTGGGGCCACAACGTACCTTCTAAACCTGCATGTAATTCCTGAACCTGCCGACAGCCTGAAACAATGGCTTTGAGAGGTGTGAACTATCCCCGTTCACCACAAGGGGGCGTTTACTCCGGAACCAGGCTCAGCAGTTTACACGGCAGCATGGTTTGTTATTTCACTGCCGATCATTTGCGCAGAACTATCCAGCCAGCATGCAACATCCCACATTCCCAGCCTGCCTTCCGGGGTGCCCAAAGCCGCAGGTAACTTCTGCCCACCTGTCGGAACCTCCAGCCAACACCTCCAGACCAGTTCTGTGCCATCGATGCAACAACCCGCAGCACACGGAAAACTAGCGATTGAAGGACAGAGACAAGGAATTGAATTTGACAGAAACATGAGTCACTTCTACCCTGCCTGTGTTTTGGGTCGGTGAACACCCCTATTTTGTAATTGACCTGGACTTCCAGGGTACTGCACCAGAGCGCTAGAGAATCCAGGTGCAGAATGCTGCGGTGACCACAGGCCCTTAACCCCAAGGTAACCTTTAGGGAGTGACGCTGTCTGTTCCCACAGTGCTTTCTCCAGGATACATCTGGGTTTAAGGCCTGGCCTAGCTTCATCTCCGAGGAATCCACCTCCCGCGTTGTGAAACCATTTTGTGGCCGAGCCGGTCACTTGGTTGGAGGCAGAAGTGTAACATCTTCCAAGATAGGCACTGGCCCTTCTGTCTTGGAGAGGCACCTCGCTGGACCCCATAGCCCTCTGTGCAGAGAAGGATGGGGCTGGGATTTATTGCTGCAGCAACAGCTCTCTCGCTGTCAAGTGGTAAATGCAGCTGTAATTAAATGGGAGACTAAGGTGATCAGCTAAGACTGACGTCAAAGGGAAATGGGATGGCTTCATGAATCCATCTTGAGGAAACTCAGGTGTTTACCTTGTATGACTGTGACTTCTAACTCAGGCTTATGCAATAGAGCATGCTCTCAGGAGCAGCTCAGGGCTGGGAAGTGAAGCTGAGCAGTGCTTACCTGAAGGCCCTGTAAATCTGGAGTAGCTCCAATCCAGGAAGTGAGGTTAGTCTGAATTTACATTTGCCTAACCAAGATCAGAATCGGTGGAGTTTTAATAGTAATACTTAGCTTGCCCAAGGTCACTCAGCAGGCCCATGGCGGAGCCAGAAATAGACCCCAGGTTTCCTGAGTTCCAGTCCAGTGCTCTATCCAGTAGGTCACACTATCTCAAACTGCCTTTTAGCCTGACATAAGGCCCACCCCTGTGGTCCTTACATGGGCATAACTCTACTTGTCTTCAGCAAGCCTTTAGCAAAGTATCTCACAAGAGGCTATTGAAGAAATCAAAGTGCCACAGGTGAAAAGCAAAGGGCCGTCGTTGATTAGAAAATGGCTAAAGACAGCTTTGGAATAACACTTGTCAGGACAACAAGGAGTCCAGTGGCACCTTAAAGACGAACAGATTTATTTGGGCATAAGCTTTCGTGGATGCACCTGAAGAAGTGAGGTTTTTTACCCACAAAAGCTTATGCCCAAATAAATCTGTTAGTCTTTCAGGTGCCACCAGACTCCTTGTTGTTTTCGTGGATACGGACTAACACGGCTCCCCCCCGATACTTGTCAGGACAAAAACTTATAGTCGGGTCCCCCTGGGTTCGACTCTAGGGCTGCTGAAATTTGGTATATCTGGTGTATATATATATAAAAATAACATATATGCCTGGATAAGGAGTGAGCAGTGAGATGGCAGAGTTTGGAGAGGACACACCATTATGTAGGTCAAAGCCAGAGGAGCCGGCGAGGAACGTCAGAAGTTCTAAATAAAGCCAGGTGAATGGACAAGCTGATGGCAGATGCATGGTAATGCACAATGCAGTGACCAACTTGAGTTCATTGCCACAAGATGTCATTGAGGCTATAAGCTCGAAAAGGGATTGGACATTTATATGGCCAGTGAGAACAGTCCTGTCTATCTTAAATGGGTTAAAATGTATAAAGGATATACGAATATATAACAGAAAGGCAGTGTTGCTTAGTGGCTTCAACACTGGACTAGGATCCAGGAGACCTTTGTTCTATTTCTGTGGCTCACTTGCTGGAAGATTGTAGACAAGTCACTTCCCTGTTCTGTACTTCAGTTTCCCCATCTGTGAAATGGGGATATTGACACTGAGCACCTTTGAAAAGTGCTTTGAGAGCTACTGAAAAAAGTGCTAGGTAAGAGCTAGGGATTATTCCAAATCCTCCTGTGTCGGGACATAAACCAACAAGGAAGATTTTCCTGTCAGCAGGTTCCTCCATAATGATTCACTACAGGAGTTCATGCACCTTCCTGTGAAGCAGATGCTGTTGGTCGCTCTCAGATGGGAGGCTGGACTAGATGGACCTCAGGCCTGATCTATTCCTGATGGGAATCTTTCCTGCGTAAAGATAGTAGGATTTGACCTCTGAACTTTATAATATAATTCTACCTTGCTCTTATCGCTAGATCTCCCAGTACTTTACAAAGTATCATTAATCCCATTTCACAGGTAGAGAAACTGAGGCACCCACAGGAAAGTCACTTGCACAAGGTCACCCAGCAGGCCCGAGACAGAGCTGGGAATTTATTCCAAATCAAGTGCGCTATGCCCTGGACTATGCTGCCTTCCAGTGAAATTTAGACTCTGAAAGGAATGGTCATGGAATATAATTCTCCAATTAACAATCCCTTCTGCCCTCTGCCCACCCGACAGTCTGAAGGTGCTTGTCATTAACAAAGTGGTACAATGTTTGCTTTGCAAGTAAATGTGTGTCAACTAGTGTGAATGTCAAGATTTGGCACTCTTGAGCCGTATGTGCTTAGTGGTGTTAATTGGAAGTAAATTTACTGAGTTACTCTGAATTATTCCACCATGAGTGAGATCAGAATCTGGCCCATCTAGTTCACAAGAAGCTGTAAGATCACATCGCATTCCTACATTCTGTAAAATGTATTTTAAGAACTTTTTGTTTACAAACATTCATGTGACACTTGAGAGCAAATCTGGGACATGAACAAATGCTGGGTAATATCCAACCCTCTGTAAACCTCATTTTTTCCATGTGTTGATATAACTAGATTATCAAACGCTGGAGCACACAAAGCACATCTTATTGAGAAGATCCAGGCTCCAGTGGTAGGTGCCACCCTGGGACTTGGGAGCCCTGCATTTAAGGCCCTTTGCTGCCATAGATTTCTTGCGTGACCTAGTGTCATGAAACACTCAGTCTCTTTGGCCAGGTCCTCAAAAGTACATAGGTGCCTAACTCCCATTGAAGTCATCAAAATACCTGTGTGTCCCTGGAATGTGTCAGGGTTCAATCCAGACCAGTGAGGAGTTGTCACCCCTGCAATTTAGGGTGTCATAAGTTTTATTCTGCCGTGGCTCACAGTCCTGACACCCGCAGCCAGCATACAAGTCACAGGCTGGCTTGCACTGCCCAGTTACTTTTCGTAAAGTGACCCCAACACCTGCCTCTCCCAAATTTTCCCCAAACCGTCTCCCTGCAGAATTCAGCCATCTCAGTGAACGCTCACAGAAGTTAAGTCCATTGCTCTTTTAAAGAGATAATACACTGCAGTTTATTAGTTTAACTGGGGTTTGACAAACATTCTTATTTCAATCACAGCACTGGATTGGTTTATAGTGTAAAAGTAAAACAAGTTTATTAAACAAAAAGTGAAGTGATACCAAGTATGAGGAGTAAGGATACAAATGGTTACAAAGAAAAGTAAAAATAGGTATCTAAGACTAAAACGTAGTGTCGGCCAGTTACAATCTTTTCCTATGCAGGTTTCTCATCTATATTCAATTTCCAGAAATTTCAGCCCTTTTGGTTGAAGGACTCAACGTTCTGTGATTTCAAGAGGTCCATCCTTAGAGGTTTTTAAGGCCCGGCTTGACAAAGCCCTGGCTGGGATGATTTCGTTGGTGTTGGTCCTGCTTTGAGCAGGGGACTGGACTAATGACCTCCTGAGGTCTCTTCCAACCCTAATATTCTATGATTCTATGAGCTCTGGTTCCTTGAATCCCCCAAGTGGTGGACCCCTATGGGGTTCTCTTCCCTGTCTTTTTATACTCCAGTCAACCTTTGTAATGTATTCTTTGAAAAGTAAGCCCAGACCAAGCTTTTCTCTCCTGCTGGGATGTAGATGCCATGCTTTCGTCCCGAAGTTCATTGGCCTGGCTTCAAGAGGTAGGAAGGCTCCTAGGGGTGCAGTCTCCATCCCCCTGAATGCAAATAGGGCTTCCATTGTTTCGATTCCTTGCAGCTTAATTGACATTGGAGACAGGTAAATAGCTGCCTTTACTCCTGTCTGGGAGAAAACCTATTGCTCTCTGTGTTTGGTCACAGACTTTAAAGCATAATATCAGTGAGTAGCCATAATTCCTCACATAGTGTTAATGCAGAAATTTCACAATGATGTTTAATCCACAGTGTGTCACTTAAAAGACCTTACAGAATACATTTGTGTAATACAGTAACGTTGTATAGAATGAGTTGATTCAATTGCTTATCAGTTGAGGTCCAAACCCCCCTGATTATATAGCTAAGAGGCTATCTCCCCCACTACTAGTTTGATGGCTTTGTTTAGCTTGCATAGAGATATACCTTCATCGTTGACCAGGTCGGTCCAGACAAGCAAATACACATTTCTTTGTCCAGGACAGACTGGGCTTATGCATTGCTCGCCAAGCACATTTTAAGAACATAATTCTAGCAGGTATTTATAACTCTATGCACACCCTGTACATACACCATGCAAGAATATTAATGATCAGTGTTATGAGTTTTCCAGTGCTATATTACCGGACACCTTTTGGGGATATACTATGACATCAATGTGTTAGGTGTGGTGAGTATACCAAGCCCCACAAGAGTTGCTGACACAGAGTAGCGAACCACCAGTGGACCTCTTTGTCATAGTCTCATACAAGAACAAATTTACAACAGCTGAGGATCTGGCCCACTATTTTCCAGGAACATTCCTGCTTCTGTAAGTGTACATCCCAGCTTTCCTCTTTCCAAGGCATTAGTGCAGAAACAGAACCTTCAGATTCAGTTCAGATGTGACCCTGATGATGTCACAACCTTAGTCGGTAGCATGACCACTGGCTGCTGTGAAACTGGATGTAATTTAACCAACAAAGGATTCTTCGGACTCCAAGATGGGGGAAATAATGAGCAGATGCGCTGTTGAGAAACAAAGATCCTGTTTTCAGGCAAATCCTTCCTGTCGTGCTTGGAATGAGAAGTAATGCAAATGCTGGAGGCAAGCTGCAAAAGAAAACAGACATTGTTGAGTAAGAGCGGAAGAGCTCAATTCGTCTACATGAGTGAGCTTGTAAAATATGCATCATGGCCCTTCTAGAGGCTTGTCCACATGGGATAATAGCCTACTACTGCAGCAGGTTAATGGCACTTCTTCTTTAGAGCAAAAAGCAGAAGTATATGCTTTCATGCTGAAGGTGCTGAATTCAAACCCTGTTGGGGTGGGGCACATTACACCGATACACTCTGTTTTATTCCAAATTTCAATCCACACCCCCACCAACAAGAGATTGATCGATAACATCCACGGCTAGCAGACCGTGAGGCAGAAGCAGGACAGCACCAGAATGTTCCCATTGGCTGAACACGTCCTGAGGGCTGGACATTTGCACCTAGCAACTTCAGAGAGCTGCCTATGCAGGCCACTTGGGTAATAAGAGGAGGATGAGAAACAGACATGAAGTTTAACCCTTGAAGGGCTGAGTCTGAGCCATCTCAATTCCAGCCTATTAGCGTCTCACTTCCTATCGTTTGGCATGAGTCCTGGCAGTCTTCCTGCTCCACCCCTGAACAAAAGGAGAGTCTTCCTTTCTCTTCCCAACTGAAGGCCTTGGATTCTCCTACTGTGGGATCTTGCAAACATAACTCCTGTGCCCCCAGGTGGGTCATCAGAAACAGGGATCGAACCTGGGAACTCTGGATCTCAATGCATGAGCCACTACTGCCTGAACTGAAAGAGCCAGCTCTTAGACTACGTCTGCACTCCTGGCAGCATGCGCAGGACAGGTACCACACGCCACAGTGCAGGCTGGCCATGTCCACACTTGTCTCTGTGCAGCGCAGCTACATGCTGCAGTGAACGGCTCTGGCAGTTTCGCACTTCCAGAGCCTTTCACTACGGCAAGGAAAGGCTCTGGTGGGTGGAAGGCAGTGGGGAAAGGCTCTGGCAGTGGTGAGCACTTCTTGGGCACGTAGAGAGCCCTTCTAGGATATATACTCAGGGGGTAGGACACTTTACTCACCTGAGCCATGCCTCACCATCTACCCGGCAGTTTATACCCATGGTAGCTGGGCCTGCCGTGTCTGTACTCTAATGCCACAGTAAGTGTAGATGTTCCTTTAGCCATGATTCTAGCAGGTACATCAACCTCCATGTAGCTTAGCCACCACTAGGGGGGACAGAGTGCCATAGGGAGTAGATATAGCGTACATAAACTTAGCAAAATTGGGTCTGCTCGATATTTGCATGGGAGACGGCCAAGGAAAATTCAGCGTGCTGCTACGGTGTGTGTTTAAAGCCCTAGCACCATCTTTTCTATATTCCTGACCAGAACTGTGGAACAACCAAAGGACCAGCCCCCTGAAAAGTCATCCCGGGTTTTATGATGAGTGCAGTGTGGAATGGGAGAGGACTTTAGGAATTTAATCATTGCCAGGTGCACAGCCAAGCGGTCGGACAGGATCAATGAACTTCAGTTATTCACCTCTCAGTCCATATTTTTTACACCGCATTCATCACCTGCTGTGGTCTAATGATATCTCACCAGCAAGTGCTGTGGCTTGGATTGGAGCAGCTCCCAGTAATATGAGACACAACTGTGTTGTCTCTCTGAATTAATAATGAACTAATGTCCCAGCACAGGGCTAGGGTTTGCGGTGCTACCAGAGGCCTTTAGATGAGATGTTCATGGTAGTCCTGACTGCTTGGGGCCATCAGAGAGAACATGGCGCTTTACAAGTCGGTGTGATTCACGTCCCAGTTCGACATTCCAACTGGGGCAATTGCATTCACACCAATAACTGTGCTTCACTTCCTGTCCTAAAGAGTTGTGAGTGCTGCTGGATACCTTTCAAACAGCTGCTGCCCCCTGCCCAGCGGAGGCCAGATTTTCAGGAGCTCGGCAATCCACAATTAGAGCCAGCTTTTCTAACCAATGTTCCGCACCCAGCATGCTGGGCTCTGAGCCCATCTGAGAAGTCTGCCCAAACGGCTGTACCTTAATGGTAAGTGAAGGGATCCTTATCTACTGTCGTTTACAAAATGCTTTTGGATCTGGTGGGCTGGAAGGTGCTGTATATGATGTAACATTAATCTGTTACCCACAATCCAGTTTTTAAAAGCCATCCATGGTCCTGTAAATAAAAAACTCTCTGTATTTCCCTTTTTAATAGCCTCTGAACCTACTGTCCCTTCTGTTAGCTTGGGACGGTCTCCTATGTTTTAGGACAGTGATATTCATACCTCTGTGGTTCAGGAGCCAAATTAGGGATCAACATTACCCTGAAGAGACACAACAGTGTGAATTCATGGTTTCATTTACTCTATTGTTCTCACAGCAAATTGACAGACCAAGTTATTATTTTATCAACTACGGTTGATTAATAACAGAGGAAAAGCCTCCTGATGGGTTAATCACTAAGTCGCACAGTGTCTTAATATCATGTGCTGCAAAGAGCCGCATTAAAAAGCCACTTGTGACACATGAGCCTCAGTTTGAGTATCTCTGGTTTATCGCACCATCAGAACTTCCTTTGACTGACGCACAGCTCTCTGCCCCCGCTCCTCCTGTTCCACGCTGGGCTCTAGGGCTGTTTAGTGACTCAGCAGTTGTGGAACAATAGCATGGTTACCTGTTCCTTTTGCATTAAACGGGAGGTTAAAAAATGTTAATAGCATTCTTCAGTGGTGAGTTAGGTTACAAGATGGAGCCAGGGCATAGACATCAGGACTCCTGAGTTCTACTGTCAGCCTGACTGTGTGATGACAACAGTGCCTCAGTTTACCTGTTGGTACAAGGATACATACTGCTTAGGCATAGGTGCTGGAACTAGGAGTGGGGGGGAGGGGGTGCTGGCTTGAAGTAGTCATAACAACCCAAATACATAAACAACCCAAAGTTTCTGCTTTCAGTAGCCCCCCCCCTTCCCCCATAAAAATTGTTCCAGCACCATTGTGCTCAGGGACGCTGGGAGGCTTAGTTAATTGGACAGGCCTGGGAGACCCTTGGAGAGAAGATGCTATCATTATGCGGACACAGTAGTGCCAAGCCATGAGTCAGACCCCAACAAATCATGAGAGTGACTTAAAATCATAAGACTGAAAAAATAATACATTTTGAGGTTCTTTTAATTCGCTGTATGGTGTTTGAGCCTTTAAATTACACTTGGGGCCTTCAAGCTTTTCTCTACAGCCACAAGGACAAGGAAATGAAAGTTGAGGCTCACTCGTAATCACTTGGCTCTCGGAGGCAGTGCTTTAAAACCAACCACCACAAGTATCATGAGAGTGAGTAAATCACCAGCATTGGCAACATCGGGGCTTCTCTGCTTGGGGATGGGATTTGGATCGGTTTGGTTTCCAGTTCACAGCAAGCTTGGCCACACAATAGCCTGGTTCAGTTGGGAGATAGGATTGTAGGATTAACAGCACCTGTGCTTGATTAACTTGCACTCTCACTCCAAAGCAGGCAGGTTGCCAGCCTAGGTTGAAGGGAATTCTGAGCTCATATCTTTGTGTCTGCTAAGCTGAGTTTAAAGCACCCTCAAAACCGGGTTAGAGGTTCTTCTGTGTGGTCAGAAACAGGTGGGAAGGAGCAACAGGGGGCTATAGCCCAGGTTAATGCTACAGTGAAGACATACCTTAGGAGGCAGGGCATAGCCCGTAGCACCACCAAAGCCAGCATCTCCCTTGCTAGTTTATGAAACGTGAATTGCCATGGTACAGCAAGATGTCTGCTATCAAGTGGGGCAGATGAGGAGTAGGAGCCACCACAGGCCTGAGCTAGGATCTCTGCACTTCCCTTTTCCTCAAGTTCTCCTGCTTCTCTCTTTTTTGAGCAGGCTCCAGCTGGGAAGAAGAGCCCCTGAGTACATTGGCTCTACCTCCTTAATTAGTTGTGATGAGGCCTTTAAAAGTAGTCCATCTGCATTCTGCCTGAAAGGGTCTAGACTACTTCCTGTGGGAGCCAGGTGTGGGGATTTGTCTCACTAGCCAGCAGCCCGTGCCGCCCTCTATCAGGAAAAAGCAACAAGTAAGTGCTCGGACTCAAGGCCAGCCTGGCTGTACAGCATGTACTCCCTGCCCTAGAGAGATGAATAGGTGAGACCCACTGTGCACAGGTGTGAGTACGTTGGTCCCTCAGCCCGCTCCCTTTGCGGGGCTCAGAGCATTGCAGGGTTTTGGCATAGGCGTGCCCTTGCTAAATGGCTGATGCACGTACGTGTGGGGGAAGTGTTTATCTGGGGCAGATGTCTGAGCAGCATTTGTGCTTCAGTCTTGCATGTGGGGCTTTGAAAACTGACCCCTTCCCTGCTCATTTAACTGTGAACAGGGCTGGGCTCTGATGTATCTTGATGTAGAAATATTGGTGCGTTGTTCCAATGCTCTCTATTCCTTACTGCGACTGGCCAAATCTTCTTCCAGGCCTCCCAGAGTAAGGGGCCACTCTCCAGGAGAGGCTTCTATGGAAGACAGGGACTGATATTCAGTGGCCTGCTGCAGAGAGTCCTGTCCTAGACCCATTAATAATAGGGCAGAGAGAAAGCCCTGGCTTGTACTAGTCAATAATTCACTTCTCAGGGGCTGCTGTGTGTGTCTAGCTGTTGCATGTGTCTGACTGTAGCGCCAGGTGAGTCTTGTGCAGAGGCAGGATATTAGCAGTCTCCTGTTCCTTGGTAACTGTTTGGGCCCTTTTAAGAGTACCCCAGGTGATCATAAATTGACTCTGTGGGAATTGGCAATAACTTATAATATGTCATGATCTGTTTTGTGCAAGAGTGAGCTAATTAGTCCTCACAACCTCCTTGTGAGGCGAGCAGTTTTATTGTTGGGGAAAGTGAGGCATAAAATGGAGAGCCTGGGGTAGGCCCTGACAGAACTGGGACTAGAAGTCAGATCTGTCTGACTCCTCTCTCACTGCTCATTCCCCCAGACCATGCTGTGGGAGTTCAGCTTGGTGAGGTCAGGCTCCTGGGGGTCCCCAAGAATCATGCAGGTAGGCTGCAGAGTTTCAGAAAGTGCTACTGGGGTCAAATTAGGATCCCATGAAATCCAATAGCAAAACTCCTCCAGCCACACTAGGGCCAGGATCTCTTCCTAAGGCCTTGTCTACACTGGCGATTTGTCCCATGTCAGCTGTCAGGGTGGGTGCAGCAGTGCTTAATTTGTAATGAAAGAGGTGCAGGGGCTCAAGCAATTTTAATTAATTATTTATTACTTTCATAACTGATGCAGCAAGCCTAGAGGTGCCAGGGCTGCCCTGGCACAAATTAAGCCCTGGGTTGCAGTGACACAAACCCCTATGGCAGGCCATGTAAGCCGTGACTCTCAGCAGAGTGGCTATCCCCTGCTGGAAATGGCAGTGAGCTCCTCCAATGCAAATGGCCTTGTTTGCGCTGGTGAGATGGAGGCATATCCCCAGAGCGTGCAAGGCCTGCGCAGAACTCCTTTGCCTCTCAATCCCGTCCAGCAGTGTGCAACTCCCACACAGTGAACCAATTCTCCTTTTTCCCCTGGTGTGACTCCAGTTTACACAGTGCAAACTCTATGGATCCCAGTGCCATAAAATGGCTGCATCAGCCCATTCATTCCCACAGTGCGTTTCCTTTCATCCCCACATCAAAGGGGCCCATAAAACCGATCCCAAATGCAAATCTTGGCGGCCATGCTTCCCACGGGGCTACTTAACCGCCCTTGTTTCTGGCACTTTGTTGCCTGGGGAAAGCTGAGCTGAGAGGTAATCTCTGATTTTCTTTTTTATTATTTTTTATTTTATTTATTTATTTATTTTCCCCTTGAGCTCCTGCATCTTACCTGCTTTCCCCAGGGAGTGAGTTAGTGGCTCAGCCTGCCGGGGGCAGGCCTGGCCATAAGCCCGTCTAGCAGTAACCCGAGCCATTCAGTAGCCCATCATGTGGCTATACCAAGGCTGTAATTTAAACTTTGTTTGACAGTCCCTAGTATAAAAAGTTACCAGGGGAGGGGATGAATCTAAAACCGGCTATTTTAGATAAAGTTTTAAGGCCAGAGGGAAGGGAGGAAATTAAGACCTCTTAGGGCTTGTCCACACTTGAAATGCTATAGCTGTAATGCTTCAGTGTAGACACTATGCCAACAGGAGGGATTCTCCCATCACCATAGGTAACCCACCTCCGTGTGGCTTTTTCACACCCCTGAGTGACACAGTTAAGCAGACTTAATTTTCTAGCTAGAGACCAGGTCTTAGCTTTCCCCCTCTTCTTAGGCCTGGTCTACATTAGAAAATTAGGTGGGTTAAATGACATTGGTCGGGGTGTGAAAAATTCACACCCTTGAGCAGCGTAGTTAAGCCGACCTAACCCCCAGTGTAGCCAGCGCTAGGCCAGTGGAAGAATTCAGAACGGCCCCTTCCTGAGCTCTGAAGCTGTGAGGTTGGAACATGCACTTTCTCTGGAACTCTTCCTCCCTGTTATGGGCATGGTGCCCACGGCCTGCACTTATAAGCTGTAGTGGGAGTATACTTCCCATCCATTCTCTGATAAGAAGCATTTTCAATGCTGTGCGCTGAGTGCAATCCAGGCAATGGGGCTGGTGCAGGCCCCTGGGATATAGCGGAAATGCTAATTGACTCGGTAATCAATCTCTCCAGGCACACGGGAGAGCTGTTGAGAGAGGCAGTGTTGTTTTATCCTCCAAGCTGGCCTTGTTCAGTGTGGCACTCCATCATTTTCTTCTTGGGGATAAATTATGTTCTAGAAATGGCCGGTTTTCAAGAGAACTCGGCTCCCACCTAGGCCCCATAATAAGTGGCCAAGTTGGCAGCAATGCTCAGCATGTTGGGAGCTGGTCACTTCTGAAAATCTGGCCATAAATGTCGAATGGGTGTAAAACCATCAGGTTATGAGCGGACTGCCTGGGGTGAGGAAGACACTGCCTCTCTGAGCAGGTTATTATGTAATTTTCAAGTGTGCACGTATCTTGCCTTCCAGTGAAGCATCTGATCCTGTCAGCCATCAGGGACAGGATATGGGCCTATATGGACCCCAGTCTGATCAAGAATGGCAGTTCTTATGTTACGACCACTGTCATTTTATATTTGCATTACAAGAGCACCCCACAGGCCCCAAATAAGTCTGGGCACTGTGCAGTCTCTGCCTCGAAGGGCTTGTAGGCAAATGACAAATGACTTGTGAAGAGTGAGAGGAGAGGGGTACAATCAAAGCCATGCAATTCTTACCTGTATGCTTGCAATCTGTGTGTGTGTGGTGGGAGAGCTAGGATGGGGTGGGGGGAGTGTTACTGGAGGAAAGGAGGGAGGTGGCAGAAGAGGCTGTGGAAATATGGGGGTGGGATGGAGGTAGGATGTGCAGAGGCTGACAAAGAAGAGGACATGGAAGATGTGGAAGAGAGTAGGAAGGCAGGGGGACCGTGAGGGCTCAGGGTGGTTAAAAGGAGATCTTGATTAGGGTACAGGTCAGTGAATGTACAGCAAATACATTAGATGAGGAGCCAGTCAAGTAATCAGTGAATCAATTAAACAGGAGCCAATGAAATGGCCAGTGATCAACAAATCAGGCAGTTAGGTGCAAAGTAGTTAAGCATGTCCACATTGGCTCTGGCCCCCGTTGGCAATCTGCTGATCAGACCAGGCAATTAACCAGGAGTGATCAGCTGACAGTCAGCCAGTGGAACAAGTATGCTGAGAAGAAAGTTACCAGGTGTTGGGGGCAGGGGGGTGTCAGTAGGCTGAGGGGTGAAAGTTGGGTGCAGGGGCGAAGAGAGGAGGGTTGAATGCTTTCCCTTGTCTTCCTGTCCCTCCCTGCTGGCTGCTCCCTGCTTAATAGGGGAAGGGCCTATGTTAGCACTCCACCCCACTGGAGAGCTCAGATTGTATTCACCTACCAAGGAAGTTACACGCACAAGCAAATTGTTCTTGGACGTGTTTGCTTTTGATAGAAATGCTACCAAATTTATATGCCAATTACATGTGACTGCCCAGCTCTGGGCAAGCTGCCTTCAGGGCCTTGGCGGTTCCAAGCCTGGAATTCCCTGGTCCAATCACCAGGCCCAGCCCAGCCAGGGAGTGAAAGAATCTCTGTGCCAAGAGAATCTGGCTATGATTTCCGATAGCCACTCTTTAATGTTTCCCCCAGCATCGTCCCTTTCCACCCGGCTGCCGCGCCCATCCCAGTGCTGGCCCAGTGTCGCTAATGGCAGCTGTTAATTGTTTTTGTTGTTGTTGTTCCATATTATATTTAATTTCCCACTATTATTTTTGCCCCTTTAATCGTACAAAAGCCTAAATTTCCCTTGGGAAGGTTATTGGCTCAACTATGGAAATTTACCTGCAACTCACATAGAGCTAAGCAGACAGGGGATTGAGTATATTTTTAAACCCAAGTACAAAGTGTCATCAGTGCTGAATTCAGTTAACCCTTCACAGCATGGGAAGACGAGAATTCTGGTTCGTGGCTTCTCTCCTTCTGCTTATCAGTAGCTAGGAGGTGACACTTCATAAACACAGCTCTTCCCCCTCTCATAATTTGGCCGGACCCCCTTCCTCCCCAGGGCTGATACACCTCTCCTGACTGCACTAGATCATCTGATTCCCAATTCCCAGCTTCCGGGCACGTATTCCCAGCCAAGCTACATTCTGGACATGGTGATTTGTAAAATGCCAAAGGGAAAGAAGTTAGCTGTGGGGAGGGGGTGGAGACACACACAGGCTCACTTGTATAGTGTGTGTATTGTGCCCCCTCCAGAAGCTAGTCTGTTCAGAGGATAACAGCTTTCTGTGGCCACCTAATGGAGTTACTCCTTTAGCTCAAGTGGCAGAGGTCTGTGCTCTGGTGGTGAGGTTTGAATCCTGCTGATGACTCATGGAAGGGGCTATTGGTCATGGCCATAGAGATCAGTGCAAAGTCGGGATAGCTCAGGGTCTGATCCTGACAAAAGTTCTGAGCAGCAGATGGGTGGCAGGGCTGGATCATCTTCTTCGATTCTTGATGAAGCATCCCCTATCAGCAATATCCCTAAAACACAAGCATCTACCAGCTGGAAACAGCCATAAATTAAGAAATGGACCTGTTGGAAGCTTAAGGGACTCTCTGGGTGAAACTGACAAGAGAAGAACTTGAATAAGAGAGAAGTGTGCTTTGCCAGTAAATGTGTGTTTTCCCCCATACCGTACCGATATCTGTCATTCCCTCTCTGCCAACCTGACTTCTCCTGCCTTAACCAGCTGATCAGATGACTTCATCCCCCAGGATATTTCATCAGGGTATGTTGCCATGCAAAGGACCCCTTAGGATGCCAGAAATCCTACATTATGAGCAAGCAGAAGGAGCAGATGGGATGGCTGGGAGGAAACTGGCCTTTGTGTTAGATGATTAATCAAGTGACCATAGGGGATTATTAAACTCTGCACAAGGAAATGTTGATTTCCCCCCCCCTCCCTTTTTTTAAAGGAAAATTATATTTGGTTTCTCCAGTGTGCAGCGCTGTAGAAGTTGAGATCAACCTCGCTGATGGGATGGCTAGGAGGGATCAAACCTTCAACATTGACATTGACAGTAGCAATTCCATTAGATGGAAGTTGCACTGAGCTCTTATCCTCTCTACTGGAGCAGCCCACTAGAGGGGGATGCAACACACTTTGCCAGGAGGTTTCATAGCCCATTTGTGTGTGTTCACACCCACAATAGATCTGCTGCAACAGATTTCATGGACCTTTCCTATCCTCCCCTCCCATCTTCCTCTGCTCCAACCGGACCACCTCTTCACATAGCATCACCACTGATGGTGCAAGAGCCTTCTCCCCTGTGTGCAATAGCCTTTCCTGCATCTTTCCCTCTTATTGTCTTGCCTAATTCCCAGCAGGGGGCTCAGAAGTGAATGGGGCTAAAGTAAATCTCTGGATCCAAGTAGCTATGAACTTTGGGCTAGTTTGGATCTGTCCCTTCTCCCGCCCTCCACTGTTCTCTGAGGAAATGTTTTGGGGTGGGAGGGCAGACATCGCTTGCATGAAAGCCGCCACACAGAACCCTGCCTCATTTCGCTGTATGTCTGGGCCGCATTTGAGCTCAGAATGTAGCCAAAGCCAGTGGAGTGGGAGAGAAACTTGTCTCGCAGCCTAAGAATCCCCCTTTTATGTGCTCTCCTTGCCAGAGAATTCCTTCCTCTCTGACTCTGCTACGGATACAAGGGCCCCAGTGTCTCCTCCTGAAACAAAGGAGCCTGCAGTTACTTTCTATTTCACATGGTGAGCTGCTTCACTCTTCCAGTGCCCCGCAGTTGCTGGCTGAGTGACTTCAAGTTATTTGTTATACATTCAACCCTGACTTATTGCACCAGATGGCTAGAGCCAGGGCATTGGCCTGTGTGCTGAATTGTCCCAGGCAAGCTTAGGAAGATGATATGCCTCCGGCAGGCATTTATACCCGCTATACCACCTCCTAGCACATGCCTGCACTGGCTCGGTCTCGTCTGTGATCCCTCTGGGGTGGCTAGTGGCCCAGGTGATGCTATTGAGGAGCAGGCTCTGCACAAGACCCGTTCAGAGGCTGCAGTTGGTTCCTGCCCCCCATGTGTCTGTGATGGCCGGCACGCTGTAGACTGGACCAGAGATCTCCAGAGCTAAAAGCATGAGCTGCTCCTGCTCAAGATAGAGAATCAAGGCTCCAGAGCTGGGACTATCGCAGACTCATGCCATCAGTGGACTGAGCACAGATGGGGAACTGTAACACACACTAATTAGAAGGAAGGTTATTTGGCTCCCGCTTTGGTCTCTAGAGGTATGTCTGCACTGCAGCTGGGAGCAAGGCCCCCCAGCCTGGGTAGAGAGACTTCACTAGAAATAGACCCCCTGGATGGTGGCAGAGACTAGGCTAGCTAGCGACCCGAGCCACAATGCTGCTGTTTTCAGTGCATTAGCTCAAGCAGAGCTAGCAGGAGTCTGTCTGGGCTGGGCGGCTCCATCCCCGCTGCGGTGTTGATGTACCCAGCTAGCTCCTTAGCTTTCCCCTGGAAAGCCACAGCTCCCAGATATAGCTCTATCTACTCCCCGTCTCTCTCCTGAGCACCACACTCCGGCTCTCACCTACGTGCTAGTTGACAGGGGGAAACCGAGGCACAGAGTGGGAAGTGACTCACTTGTATGAGGTCATATAGCAAGTCAACAGCAGAGCCCAGGCTAGAACCCCAGGCTCCTGAGTGTGACCCACACCCTAGCTGCCTGACTGCAGTATTTTACCTCTGCCTTTTCCTCCTTATCTCCACCCCTTTACCTGTGGAGGAGCTCTCAGCCTTTGGCCTGGGCCAGCTCTGGCTTCCCTTTGGCTCCACGTGTTAAGGGCACAATGGCTTTGGATGACAAATGCCCATTTTGGTTATTTAGTGCTGTGAAGGACCATTCCCAACAGGGCCCCCCCTTGTGCTAAGGGCTCATGTTCAGGTATCGCCATGCGGTCTCATGTTCCCTATGCAAAGGCCCACCTCTGCCAGGCAACCCGCTTTCACCAGACCCTTCAGACAGGTCGCCCCCCTACGTTCCCATCCTACAGCCTTGCCCCACCAGTGAGCGCTTCCCTCCCTGGCTCTTTGCCATGCCGTGACGACACAGAGCAGCCCGTCACGAACTGGACGTGACGGACAGCCTGGCTGTGGTCCCAGGCCTTTAAGAGGTGTTTAGCTCCGAACTGGTCCTCCATGGCCACCCGAATCTGGGTCTTGCCCTCACCTGTGTGGGAGCCTGTTGGATGAAAAGGGTCTGGCTCAGCCCGTACAGATGCTGGCAGCAGGAGTAGGGCAGGTACCTGGCTATGCAAGGCAGTGGTGTGAAAGTGACCAGCCTAGCAGGGCGTGTGGGTGAGCGGAGAGGAGCCTCCAGGGCACTGGGCGAGGCGGGAAGGACCCGGCACTGAAGCAGCGGCCCATGGAGGGGTGGATTGCACCACCGGAAAGGAATGTATCTGCAGCTGTGCCAGGCATGGAGACCACACCTTGGAGCCGGGGGATGACTCTGCTGTTACTGCACTGAGTCACCAGCCTCGCATCCACAGCCGCTTCCTTTCCGGGAGGGAGAAACTCAGTGCTATTTATCATGGGGCTTAAAGGGGGAGGAAGGAAACTTATTTATAACTACCCTATCTCCCCCAGCCATGAGGCTCAGGGCCCAGTGCCTGGTGGGAGTGGGGAGAGAGCATGGCAGGCAGGGCATCCCATGGTGTCCTGTGCCAAGGGGCTGCTTTGCTTGCGTGCTTCTGGCCTAGTTTGCCAGAGGTGCTGGTCAGCTGCGGCTCCCATTGACTCCAGCTGGAACTGTGGGTGCTCCATGCCTCTGAAAACCAGGCCTGTAGAGTGAAGGAGTGCAGAGGAGAGAGAGAGAGAGGGCCAGGAGGCCCAGAGGTGGCCCAAACAATGGCAGGTTTTGCTGTGGCCTGTCTCTTGTCTTCTCCTTCCTTAACCCCACACCCTTTCCACCAATAGCCCCTATGCACTCGCTCCCTGGGCCATCTCCCCCTCAAACGGCTCCCTCTTCTAGAAGCAAATCAAGCCTCTTCTTCCCCCACCCTTCCCCAAGAATGAGGGTCCCTTTTAAAACACAAAATGAGAAACTAGACCCCTGTGATGAGGCTACCTCTCCCTCCACCACTACTCAGGGGCCGACCGCAGGCTCAACAACCTCTCAGCTCAAGCCCAGCCCTGGAGGGTTGAACTATCAAGCTGTTGGGTCTGAACCCAGGGCTGAGTTCTACAAGCATGAGTCATTACAGCTTGAGTCAAAGAGCTGGGCTCTGGAGTGGGGAGCAGCAACGTACTCCCACTCTCTTGGACTGGGGACACATAACCCATGTGTCCAGTGGCTCTCACCTCCACTTGGCCGGCCATCTGTCTGACCAAGGAGCTAACTTCTATTCAGACCCAAGGAGCTTAAGGCCTGCCCTAGTTCTACCTGGCTATGTAGTAATGGGCCCAATCCTGGCCCTTTCCTTAGCCCAAATGCCTGTTGAAGTCAGTCAGTAGGGACTAAGCATCTGTTGGGAGCCCTGGGTCCTCTCTCTACCATGCCTTGTGCGTACAATACATCCTCTGCTCATCTCCTGCATTTAATCCAGTATCTTAAACTGAGACCCGATGGGTACAAAACCCACCCAATTTCATACTCCCCCAGCAAACTGTAAAAGTCCATCAGTCTGAAAGTGAATAAGCAGAGATTCATTAGGCAAAAGGCACTGCCTGCCATGTGGCTTTCTGAGTGATTCTAGCATGTCTGGGGTGGTGGCTCAGCCCCTGAACCACCAGACAAATACAGTAATCCCCTAGAAATTGCCTGCCTGCATCGCCGGATTCTTGTTTCAAATAGTTTTAGTGGTTGGTGAGGCCCCTCCATTTACTGCGTGCCACGGGGATTGATATATTTGTATCCAGTATTGATGTATGTGAAGTTTAAGGTTTGTACCAGCTGAGTTCGAAGAGGTTTAACCCCATGGGAAGCGGGGGCTGAGACTGTGAACTTCTGGATTTTGTGGATCTGATCTGTCCTACAGTTGCGGGGGATGTGGGGTGACTGGGATCCTAGGTTTTGATTGAGGCTTATCTCTGTTCCATGGATTAACCATTTAACTGAAGAGCTGTCCTCTAGGATGCAGCATGGTCCAATTGTTAGAGCATCAAGTTGGAGAAGCAGAGGATTTGGGATTTACCCATAGCAGAGCCAGGAAGAACACTGCATTGTGTTGCGTAAGTCATATCACCTGCATTTTAGCCCCAGTTTCCCTATCTGGCATAATGAGACCTTCCCAGCATTGTAAAAGGCTCTGATTGTAAGTGCCAAATATCTGAACCTGTTCTTTACCCCCCCAGCCCTGGACAGCATTTTACAATACAATGAGGTGTGTTGGGAGAGTGTTTCCACCTTCCTTCGAAACATAAAGTATTGACCAGTACTACCAAATTGGATGGGTTGCTGAGCTGAGCTAAAATATCCAGTCCTGTGATGCTGTGAACCAGACTGTGCTAGAAATGAGGTCTGACTGTCTGAGCTGGGTCTTATTTATAACATTATTTTAAATGGATTCTGCTTCATGTCCCCTATTCTCTTGGTGAGCAGAAATCAGGCCAGCCTTGCATTGGTTCAGTACAATAGTTTGCACTTCTGAAGCGGGTTTCACTTAGGGATCTCAAAAGCACATTGCAAATGCTAATTAACCAAACCCCATGTGAGTGACTAATGTCATGACCCCCATTTTCCTGAGGCACGGAGAGATCACGACTGGTCCAAGGTTATGCAGCCAAAGAGTGATGGGGCCAGGAAAAGAATCCAGGAGTCCTGTGCTCTAATCCCTAGAACAATGTATTACACCTGACGTGTTGTCTGAGAGGCTGTTTCCCCTTCTTATCAGAGCAGTTGAGTATTTGTGGGCAAGCTTTCGTCTTTGATTCTTGGAGGTATTTTCTCTGAGCCCGTTTTGAGAGAACTTCACTGCCGCTAAAGCCAGATAAGTTTCTCCCCTCCATCACCGTGAGATAGGGGATGCTAAATTTGTCCTGTGTTGAAAAGGCAGCTAATCCTGCTGGACCTGAACTCACAGCTTCCCTGTAGGAATTGCACTAGATTTCCCTGTTCTGCCAGGGGATTTGTCTGTTTCCTAGCAGAAAAAAACAAACCAGCATATAGGGCAAGATTTAGATTTCAGAAGTCATGGGGGTGTGTGTGTTGGCAAGGAAGGGCAGGGGGAAATGAATCACAAAAGCGTGTTTGGTTTTTTTTTGTTCTGTTTTGTTTTGGTTTTTTTAATGCTGCCGATAGCAGGCAAGAAAGAGGATTACATTTAAATGTATGGAACTGGAATGACTACAGTGTCCATCAGATACTCTGAGAATATCGTGCTGTTCCGCTGATGCTTTATTAGGAACAAAGGAGCTGCCAGATTGGGTCAGACTTGGGATCCCTCTAGTCCAGGAACCTGGCTCTGGCCAGCAGCAGATGCTTCAGAGGAAGGTCCAGGAACCCTGCAATAGGCAGTTGTGGGATATTCTGCCCCCACATAGGTCTCCTCCTAATCCTTATTCTTGCATGGGCTGCAGTGGCCCCACAACTCTGATTCTTGGCCATGTAGTGTGCAGTGAGGTGTATTGTGCCAATAAGACCCAGCCAAGCTTTGGGGACAGCTCCACCCCACAGCTCTCCTGAGGGTGTTCTAGGGTAATAAGACTACCTCTCAAAGCGCCTTGCTATGCATGGCCCAGATTAGAGCCCCAAGCCAAACCTCCTCCCAATGTGCTGAACCTGGCACGGTCCCGGCCACAACTGGCCAATTCCACTTCCCCCAAAGCCCTCTGGGGTGGCTAGTCCTCACAGGTTGCAAGAGTGGCCGGTCCCTGCCTCAGACGTGGGTGGGGACCAACCTGGTCCTAAATGAGGCTTTATCATTATTTGTTTGTAGGCTGCGGAGACGAAGGCTCTCTTATCCCCTAGGGCCGGACTGCAGGACAGAGGGAGGGCTGGGGATGGATGAGCCAAGGGTGGAGAAACATCAGATCTCTGAGGCAGGCTGGAGCAAGCTGGCAGAGAGCTTTGCAGATCAGAGGTAATCAGAGGTGACTAGCTCCAGGGATTCCCATGTGCAGTGGATGCTGATTTCATTTTTTTTAATTTAATTTAATTTTTTCCCCCAGCAAGTTCCAGAGAGAATGCCATGGGTCAAAATCTCCCTGTTTAATAAACCCTCATTGGCTTCTCCAGCTGTGTGCGAAAAAGCTGTTCTCTCCTGAACACTCAGCTCTTCCTCCCAAATGTTCCTTCCGTGGGGGAACTTCTCATCCTTAATCTCAGCACCCAGAAATCAGAGCAAGGAGACCAGGAGTCAGGACTCAGGGGTGTTCAGTTCCTAGCTCGCAGGGATTAGTGGGTTAGAGAAGGGTGGGCTGTGAGTCAGGACTCCCACATCTAGGAGGGGAGTATGGTCCAATGGTTAGAGCAGTGGACCGGGAACTGGCACTCTGGGGTTGTTCCCAGCCCTGTGATGGGAGGGGAGTGTGGGGGTTAGAAGAGAGGAGAAGCTGGGAGGGCTGACTCCTGGGTTCGGTTCCTGGCTCTGAGGGAGTGGGGTCTATGGGTTGGAGCACGGGGGACTAGGAGTCCAGATTCCTGGCTTGTACTTCCAGCTCTGCCACTAACTGGCTGTGTAACCCCTAAGTGTGTGTGTATGTCAGGGGGAGATGACTTTAACCAAATCAGTGAGCTTTTTTTTTTTTTTTTTTAAGGCAGGGTGGTACAAAGTCCCATTGCACAGTTTAACCCTCCCTCCCCTCTTTCCTAGTGGCTCCCCTGAGATCTGGTGCAGGTCCAACTTGCAAATGCATCAGCTGGGGTTAAATCGCCCTGTGGCCTGTACCAGCGAGGGGCTGCTAGCCCAATCAGAGGGGAAAGCCGCAAAACTGCCCGCAAGGCTCTGGCCCGCTGGCTGAGCCCCCTGGGCACCCACAGGACATAGGTGCTGGAACTGGGGGTATCGCCCACCCCCCCCAGCTTGAAGCGGTTTCCATCGTATCCAGGGGTTACAGGCTGGTTCAATGGCTCTCAGCGGCCCCCCCCCCTCCATACAAATTGGTGCTACACCCCAGCCACAGGAAGCCACCGCCCGGGCTGCACTAAGCGGAGCAGCCTTCGCCCTCCCCGCTTCGCCTCGCCCCGTGTGAACGGGCGCGGTGGGAGCGAGCCGCGGGGTGCGTGAGTGTGAGTCACCCCCCCCCCCGCACACACACACACACACTCCGCTGCATGGGGGCCCTGGGCGCCGCTGCCCGGGCCAGCAAGAAGTTCCCCAAAGTTGGAGGGAGGAGGGGTGGGGCCTGGGCCGGCGGGGCACCCCACGCGGGCGAGATTTGCATGCCTGGGTTCAGCAGGACTTCCTGCTCGGCTGTCATTGGCTGCAGGTAGCAAACTAAGCCGGAGCCCTCCTGCAAAGCTGTAATTGAGGCCCCCCCCCCCACTCCAAGCCCAGCTCCAGCGCTGCCTGTTTGCGCGCTCCTGCGCCGGGGAGCACATGTAAACCCCCCCCCCCCTCGCACCCACCCACCTTCTTCCCTCCTGGCTCCGCTCCGGGGGTGGGGCAGGCTCCCTTGGACCGCCGGCTGCGGTGCCCCCACGTGGCGGTGGAAGTGGGCTGAGGACCGCGACTCCAGGAAGAGGGGGGCCGGTCGCGGGAATCATGAATGAGATGTCCAGCTTCTTGCACATCGGGGACATCGTCTCCCTGTACGCCGAAGGGTCGGTCAATGGGTTCATCAGCACGCTGGGGTGAGTGGACCAGCGCCGGGGGGCTGCGCCGGAGGGGGGAAGGGGGCCCCTTGCGAAGTGAGCCGGATTATCTTCATTTATGTGACAAAAAGGGAAGTGACACTGTGGCTAGGTAGAGGCCGAAAGGGCTGGCTGCCTGCCTCGGGTCAAAGGCGCTGGAGAGGTCAGGGTGAGACCCGAGCGGAGGCAGGTTCTCCGGTGAGGTTCCTTGCGCCTTCCTCTGAAGCAGCTGTTGGAGACCCAGATCCTGGACTGGATGGCCCTTGCCTCTGCTCCACTCTGACCACTGCTGCCTGCCTGCAGCCCCGTCCCCTCGCCTGGGCTGGCTGTGCTTCCCCTCCACCTGTTGCTGGGGTGGGAATCGGGATCCCCTAGGGAGCGGGGGTGAGATGCCCGGGGACGTGCCCGGCAAGGTTCCGTGGCAGCGCATGGGCAAGAGTAATATTTAAGAATTGGGTTTGTTCGATAGCTGATGGTCCCAGGGCTTAAATTGTGCCAGGGCGGAGCAGTTCATAGCTCCGGCACCTCTGGGCCACTCGCTGCATCAGTTAAGAAAGTTAAATTGCTTGAGCCCTGGCACCTCTTTCCTTACAAACTGAGCTTTGGTCCTCTCTCTGGTCGGTGCAGGGGAGGCTGGGTTCTGTACCTGCAAGGATCTGTGCTGATGCTCTGGTAGGTCGCTCCCATATTGAACTTGTATGATTCCCCTGCATGAAGTCTGAACCATGTGCACTGGGGGAGGCAGGAGAGGGCTATAGCCTTTACCCTGGGGCTCTGCCAGGCTATTCTCTCTGTGGGTTTCTTTGGGTGACGTTAAGGCAGCTCGGGTGCCGGGGACATACCCTCTGACCCCCTGCCCTGGGCATCTTCTTGCCGAGCTTTCCCCCAGGCAAGCCACTTGAGCGAAGCAGAGCTGGCAAATCCATCATATGAATTGGGGACTGGCTGGATAGCGCACAGCTGTGTGTCCTGGGTGCTAAAGGTTCCCCTCCATTTACCCTGGTTTCTTTACCTCCCGAACTACCCCACAGGAGTCTTTTGTACCCTGGGGAGACTCTGAGGATTCCCCTGTGGTATAGCGAGGAGGCAGGAGGACTGGGCCGTGTTACATGCAAACAGGGGTCTTTATTCAGGCTGCTGGACATGAACACACCCTATGGTTCTCTCTGACGGAGTCCCTGCTGACCCACACAGATATGCAGTGTAGCTGTAGCAGTGTCCGTTCCAGGATATTAGAGAGCACCTGGGTGAGGGAATCTTTCATCAACAGAAGTGGGCTCAATAAGAGACAAGCTTTCGAGCCACACAGAGAAGCTAGTCTCTCTCGCCAGCAGAATTCGATCCCATAAGATATTCTCTCACGCATCTTGACGCACGCGCACACTCCGCTCCCCACATTTGCCTGCGGACAACCATGAATGTAAATACACACTGCGATGGCAGATATGGACACATGCGCATGTCTGCACAAAACACACTTACAGCCATGCACCCAAGTTTATAAACCCGTACGTGAAAACAACTGTACAATGTGCTCATAGAGTTTAAAGCCAGAGGAGACCAGCAGATCATCCAGTTTGCTCTCCTGTATGTCACAAGCCACCAACACCCCCCCCACCCCCCGCACCCTAAACCCAACAACTGAAATGAGACTCGCATATTAGCCTCCCGTGGGCTGTAAGCGATTACTATGCTACAGGCAGAGAATATGAGGGACCGCAATGCACCAAGACTCTTCAACGGCAGGGTCCTGGCAAGTGACCCGCATCCACATGCTGCAAAGGAAATTGAAACCACCCCCCAAGGATGCTGCCAATCTGACCTGGGGGAAATTCCTTCCCGACCCCACATTAATTTTCACACACACAAACAGACCCACTTGCACACAAATTTACACGTACATATGCAGACACGCAAGTACCGTGCATGGCCCTGAACTAGTGAGAAAATGTTCCCACTGTCATTTTGGTGAGATCTCCTCTACGCTGGCCACCTGGCTCCATGCTAGAGGTGTCCCTGTCACTGACGCAGATTCTCTTTAACCTCTGCAGTTCTGCGCTGGGTAGCCCCTATGCCAGACTGGTGATGTTACATCTGACACGGGCCTGTTGGACCTTCCGGGCCCTCCCAGGCCGATGCAGCATTGTTCCCTGTGGTCAGTTCTTCAGGTCTCTGTTCCCCATGGTTGGTTTGTTCAATCTTGTTGGCAGTGACTCAAGCAATGGGGTTCCCGCTCCTTCCCTTGGGAGATGATTCCACACACTAACAGATCTCACTATTGGGACATTGTATTTGGACTGATATCTTTTCCTTTACTCATTGTTATCGCATTCATCCCAGTTACACCCCCACTCTGACCAGGGCATGAAATCCTTGTACTGGATGCTAGGAAGAGCACAATCACACTTCAAATCATTGCTGTGATAAAGAAGTGGAGTTACCCGCTGAGAGTGCATCTCCTGAGCCCTCTTCATATTGTACATCTTGTTTAGTTCATTTGCTAGTCAAATAGCTTAGCTAGTCCCGGCCCTAGTGCTTCATACTCAGCTGAGCAGAGTACCGGAAACTCCCCATCCGTCTGTGTTGACATCCTCCCTAGCAGCAGCCAGAGAGCAGAGAGGAAAGTAAGCTGCAGTTCTGGAAGGTGAATTGCTGACAAAGAGAATCTGAAGTGTGATCCTTTTGGTTAGCTGGAGTGTCTTGAATGACAGAAGCCCGTTCTAGGCACCAAGTGAACATGATGCGTGGAAGCATTATGTAGGGTAGGATCGTATCTGAAACGGTCTGCCCCTTGTAATGGGCCCAATTGCTCCTCTCGCTGGCATGGGGCTTACAACAGTGCCCCTCCATAGACATCGCTGGGGTTCTGGCAGATTGGCACCTGTGTGAGCGAGATCGGAACTCAGCTCAGTGGCATATGTAGGAAAAATAAAATTAGCACTCACAGGGGACATTGAGAGGCCTTTTTTTGTTTTTTTTATTAAACACAGAAGGTTCTGCCTTTCTGAAGATCTCTTTGGTGTTGGATGGCTACATGCACCAGGTGAATTGGAACTTGGATCTCCTCCTCCAGAGAATTTCTTTAGTGGCTGTAACAGGGAGCAGAACACGAACCAGGATTATCTCCTGAGAGAAGTAGTTGCTTGAGTCATTTAAAAGGAGACTGGTAGAACTCCCGAGAATAGTGTGTAAGGAACAATCCTCAAAGGCATGCAGGGGGATGAACTTGATGATTTAATTATTTAGATTGCAAGCTCTTTGGGCAGGGGCAGTTGTCTTGTTCTGTGGTTTGTACAGTGCCTAGCACAATGACTGGGATTCCTAGATGCTATGGTAATACAACTATTTTTTAAAAAGGGTCTATGAAGTGGGAATTGCCCTGGCTGAAGTTCTGTGATTGTTGCTATCTATGGTGAACCATCTCTCTAGGGGTAGTCTTAAACTGTGGGACTTGTTCTCTTGTTAGTACATGGAGCGGAAGCATCCCCCTGCTACAGCTCAGAGCCTCGGGTGGGATGGAAGGCACCGGGCCGACTTCTGCCCTTGGACACCAGCATGATTTGTTAGTGGAGGCAATGGGAGTTGTGTGTGCGTTTCTAAGGGGAGAATATAATCCCAACTGTACATATAAAATGATGGGGTCTAAATTAGCTGTTAGCACTCAAGAAAGAGATTTTGGAGTCATTGTGGAGAGTTCTTTGAAAACATCCACTCCGTGTGCAGCTGCCGTCAAAAGAGCAAACAATGTTGGGAATCATTAAGAAAGGGAGAGATAATAAGAGAAAATATCATATTGCCTCTATATAAATCCATGCTACGCCCACATCTTAAATACTGCATGCAGATCTGGTCGCCCCATCTCGAAAAAGATATATTGGAATTGGGAAAAGGTTCAGAATGGGCAACAAAAATGATTAGGGGTATGGAACGGCTGCCATATGAGCAGAGAGTAATACGACTGGGAGTCTTCAGCTTGGAAAAGAGATGGCTAAGGGGGGATGTGATAGAGGTCTAAAAAAAATCATGACTGGTGTAGAGAAAGTAAATAAGTGGTGTTTACTCCTTCTCATAACACAAGAACCAGGGGTCACGAAATGAAGATAATAGGCAGCAAGTTTAAAACAAAAAGAAGTATTTTTTTTATCCCCCCACACAATGCACAGTGAACCTGTGGAACTCCTTGCCAGAGGATGTTGTGAAGACAAAGACAACAACAGGGTTCCAAAAAGAACTAGATAAATTCATGGAGGATAGGTCCATCAATGGCTATTGGCAGGGATGGTGTCCCCAGCCTCTGCCAGAAGCTGGGAATGGGCAACAGGGGATGGATCACTTAATGATTCCCTGTGCTGTTCATTCCCTCTGGGACACCTGGCATTGGGCACTGTCAGCAGACAGGATATTGGGCCCTTGGTCTGACCCAGTATGGCGGCTCTTATATTCTAATTTGACCAGAATATGGCCAAGCGGCATCTTGAACAGTTAATGATCAAGCTGTTGCCACCAAAATAGACCATTGAGCTATCTGTTATGGCATGCAGCAGCCAAGGAACCTATTGGCCAACTAATCTCTAGGCTTATGTCCTATATAAACACACACGAATGCAAGTTATATCACTACCTTGCAAGGGAACCTGATTAAATTTTTGTTGTGGCTGCATGGAGGCTTGTGTGAGCTTATATTCTTGGAGTCCGTGGTGTCCATGAATGGAGACCCTTGTTAAGAGTAAACACCAGCACTTCTCTAGCTTTCATAGGAAGATCTCCAAGCACTTTGCCCCGATTCCGATAGCTTTATCCATGCTGTATGGTACTTTACTCTTCAAACAACCTCACTGAGATCAGTGGGCCCCCCTGTGGAGTAAGGCTATCAGAATCCGGGCCTTCGTTAATGTTAATTAAGCCTCGCAATCCCCACTTGTCTGGGGGGGGTGGGTGTCATTCACCCCCATCTTACAGATAGGGAAACTGAGGTATAGAGCAGGGAAGAAACTTGCCTAAGGGCGCTCCGTGACAGAACCAGGAATAGAACTCGGGACCCTAACGCCCAGGGTTGAGTTTTGCAGTATGCTGAGCCTCCTCAACTCCCACTGACTTCGATGGGAGCTGAGGGCAGTCAGGGCTTCAGTCTCCTGCTTTAACCCCTAGACAAGCTGTTCCCCTGAATCACCTGTGGTGTCATGGGCTCAGTCGAGAATAGCCCAACTGCAGGGAATGGGACTGCTCACATTCTCAAACCAACGCATGTGCTTCAGGGCTTTGCTGAACTGGGGCATAAAACTAGCCAGAATGCTTAAATTAGAAGAAATGACCAAGTTAGAACAAAGAGAGGAGGTAATTAAAGACTCCCTGGAGAAATGAAAGGATGATCTCCAAAGATAGTGGCAGTGACCAAATGGGTGGGGAAAATTATCCTAGGGCTAAACAACATTGCAATGACGCCCTTTAACCATAGTGACAGGTTTCAGAGTAGCAGCCGGGTTAGTCTGTATTTGCAAAAAGAAAAGGAGGACTTGTGGCACCTTAGAGACTAACCAATTTATCTGAGCATAAGCTTTCGTGAGCTACAGCTCACTTCATCGGATGCATAGTGTTTAACCAGAGTGTTAGTGTTTAACTCAGTGGGGGAAAATGTGGGGGGAGAAGTATTAATGGTGCCAGACTTTGCGGTAGTTTTTATCTGGCTGTACGCCCCCCAGGAGCTCCTTTGATGGAGAAACCCGAACCCTGATCTCAATCTTCCCCTCCAGGCCTGATTAGACGCTACTTGTGAACCGAGGGGAATGGCTGCTGCATGACTTTGCTGAAAGTCGTTTGGCTGCTGCCCATAAAAGATGTCTAGAGAAACGGCGGTTTCAAACAGCCCAGGACAAAAGCAGCTGCAAAGGTCATGGAGTTACGTGTCACACACTTTGCTAAGCAAAGGGCTCGGGAGAGAAAAGCTTGAGTCAATTCATTGGTGCTTTAATCCTTCTAGTGTGTTTGCCACTTAGGGAATGTTTCTAATAGTTTATACCCGTTCGCTCCTTGCCCCACATCTACAGATCACTTCAGGATGAGATTTATAAAAGCGTAATGGGTAGCTAAGCATCCAACTCCTATTGACTTTCAGCATCTAAGTCCCCTTTCTGCCTTGGCAAATCTCCCTCTGTAGTACTAATGCTTCTCTCAGACGGCACCTTGCAAGTGAAAATCTCAAAGGTCTTTACAGACGCTAAAGAAGGAAGCCTCCCAACCCCCATGTTACGGTGAGGGAGTGATCTTTGTTATGGCCACTGTACAGATGACGCATGGTTACACAGCGAGTCGGTGGCTGAGGAGAGAGAAAGGAATCCTGCCTCTCCGTTTCCTGCTTTGAGCACATCTTCCTTCCAGAGCTGGAAATGGAACCCAGGAGTCCTAACCACTGAGGACCCCTCCCAGTCCTTGACATATTAAGTGCTAAGTAATAATACCATTAAAAGCATCCCGTGCAGAGTGATCTGGGGAGCGTTTAACTGCTGGAACTTATCAGAGGCCAATACCACCTCTATCCCCAGGTGCCCTATTTCTCCTTGGGGATGGAAAATGCTTCCAGGAAAGAGACACAAAGCACTAAAAGATGACAGTGGGATCGTGGGAAAGCTGACCTGTTTCCTGGAGTGCCGCCTTAAGGCAACACTTAAGCCATGCCCTCCAATCATCCAAAGTCCACATGGGCAGGTCTGGTCAGTTCTATGCTACTGCCATCCGCGCTGTAGCATCTGAGCACCCTTCCACCAGTGCAACATCTGTCCTGTGACTCATTCACGCGCTCTCATCCTCCCCACAATCCTGGTTTATGGCTATTGTTTAGCTGCTTGAAACCAAGCATGGAGCCTTGCTCACGAGGTACAGAATTCTGAGCTTTACGGATCCTCCCTGCCCGGGTACCTTGCCCAGCAGTGACTAGAGGCATAAAGCCTGGCACTGGGCTTGCTGTAAAACCTGGGGAGGAGTCTGTGGAGGATAGTCTCTTCTTTGGTGGTTTCAAAATCCTGGTGAGGAATTTGGAGAGGTGTCCCCAAGATGTGACAAATCCCCTGGCGTTCTTGCATAGTAAGTAAGACTAGGTACTGATATAGACTTTTCCATCTAAGGATTTCAAACTTCAAAGACCAACAATTATTATCCTCATTTATAGATGGGGAAACTGAGGCACAGAGGTTTGGTTTTGTTTTTTTTTAATGTGATCACACTGCAAGGCCAAGGCCAAACCGGGATTAGAGCCCAGGCTCTAATCACTTTCTGCCTCTTTGCTGTTTGCCATCTCACTTCCAACCCTGAGTTCTAATGGCCAAAGCAGAATAAACCGAACCAGGGTCGCGCAGAAGTGCCTTTGGGGCTCAGTCTCTCACGAGAAGGATTGTTAGAGAGCTGATTCAGGCCACGCCCATTAGCAAGCCCTTTCAGGGGTCTCCAGGGGATACAATGCCTGGGACTCGTCAGCTAAGCCACGTGAAGAAATGGCGCTCATGGACAAGCAGCGAGTGGGCATGAGTCACTGGGCACGCATCTTGCATATTCCGGGCCTCGCAGGGGGGAAGGGCTGTGTGTAAACATACTTGAATAAGTGTCTGTTTAATTTGAAATCACGCCTTTGATAACTGTTATTGTGATTGCAGGTGGATTGAAGAGGTGGGGCGGTTCAGGGAAATGGAGCTGGGTAAAGGGTAACTCTACCTACGGGGTCAAAGAGCACGTGCCTCCAGGCAATTAAAAGGAGAGAGAGACACAGAGGAAGTGTTTTCCTCCTGGCATTGACTGAGCCAGCCTCAGAGCAACAAACAGCCCCACTTCTGTAGCTGCCACGGTTGTGATTCTGCATGTCCCTCTCGGAAGGTGTTGTAGACAGGGAGGTGTAGTTCTCAGTGGGCCGACGGGGACTGGCTGGCTCGGGGGTTGGTAAAGGGATACGGAGACTCTCGCTTTCAGCTGGCTGGCTTGAATCCAGCCGAGGCTGGGAAGGCCCAATAGTTAATTTCAGCTGGTGACTGTGACCCGTGGGAGAGGCATTGCTGGTTTTGGTCCAGAGCTTAGAGTACAGGTATCCGTGTGACAGAACCAGCATTAATGCAATGCCATTACTAGCAGCCTCTGCAGAGAGGCGAAGATCAGAACAGGGCTCCCAAAGGTGGGACGAAAAGCGTCTGTGCTGTCCCCACTCTGTGAAGAGAGGACCTTAATCTTCAGCGTTGTCCAGCAGGTCCCTGACGTCAGCACTGCATTCGCTGCATGGTGGTTGGTTTTTGAAAGGGCTCCAGAGGAGTTGAGCTGACTCTGCCCGGAGCTGTGGCTTAAGCAATAAGAAATACAGCCACAAACTCAGTACTTCCCTGCAGCTGGGCGGCTGGAAGTGCTTCAGTAATAATAATTTATGGCTCATGGGATGTGACAGGTTCACCATTCTAATGCAGCTGCCAGGATCCAGGCCAATGCATGTGCAGGCCTCACTACGGGGAGAGAGACTCATGCAGGGTATCTGTGAGTAAGCTGCAGCTTACTCGTACAATTATTTTGGGCACTTAAGAAAACTGGCCGTTAAACGGTGAATTAGTCTCCACCTTAACTAGAGGAGTGCTACCGCCCTACTGTAACTTGGCTTGCAAACTTGGATAGTCCATCTCAGCTGCATGGCAGCAAGCTTGAATTCACAGGGCTCAGATCTGCTTTCAAATGCACTGATGCCACTGCAGGGAACTAAGAGCAGAATTTGGCCCCTTTTTCTCTAAACCCCCCCCAGCTCAATGCACCTCTGTTGAAAGCTACAACTGTGGACTCTTCATCTTCCCGAGGAATCTAGTTTTGCTGGCCAAATGGTTCTTAAAGGTATTAAGCTTTTTCCTGAGAGCTAGCGTTGTCCTATATGGTGATTGCATATAGTCCACAGCTGGCTGACTTCCCCCGGGAGAAAGTTAGGGGCCTATCAAATGTGTTTCACGTGCTGACATTTGCTGCTTCCATTGAACTATCCATTAAAAGCCTGATCCTGATCTTGCAATGGGACAAGCATGCTGGCCCCGATCCAGTAAGGCACTTAAGCACGCACTTAACTTGAAGTGTGCAAGTAGTCCCATTAAGTACTCCTGTGGATATTAAAGTTAATCAGATGCTTATGTGCTTTGCTGGATGGAGGGCAATAAACCACACCATGCAGCATCAGGCCCTACATTGGTTAACCTCCCAAAGGGTGAAATTTACTCAAAGGTGGCTTGATTTGTTTGTTTCACAAACACATTCGTGGCTGCTGCTTCTCAATGTACTTTCTTCAGATGCTTAAACGCTGAAGGCCTGATTCTCATTTACCGACCAACTCTAGCAACTATCTTAGCACCCCAGTGCCCTGCCAGCAGCTATCCAAATCCAGAATGTAAATTGGCCCCCACATCTCTGCACTCTTCTAATAGGAGGGATAGCTCCACCTGTGTGAGCTTTCTCACACCAACAAGTAGCATCTAATACCAGGCATGAGTTGAGTCATGTCTGTGCCTCTGCGCTATTACAGATGACTCATGTCAACAGCCTGAGGAGCCTTTGTTTTCAGGTATTTTATGGGAGAACGTTATTTCAGGGTACCAGCTTAATAAAAATAAGACTCTGGATTCCTACAGAGTTTGTAATCCCAGGATCTAAGGAGCTGAAACCACTTTGTGATCATTAATGGATTTAGACTTGGAGCGAGCTCGGTCTATATTGTTAACCCTGTGTTATGGATTGGTAAATGCCGGTGAAGAGCGGTTAAGGCCCAAATTTTTGAACTTGGCCGGAGTCGCTGGGAGCCGGGGGTGCTTAGACCTGCTGTCGATCAGGCCACTTCTATTTAGGCACCTACGGGGATTTGAAAAGCACCGAAGAAGTTTAGTGTCAGATTCTGTGACCAGAAGGGACCACTATGATCATCTGGTCTGACCTCCTGCAGAGCGTGGGGCAGAGAACTTCCTCCAAACAATTCCTAGAGCAGATCCTTTAGAAAAAGGCACATAAATCTCCTGGAAATCAATGGGAATTAGGGGCCCACTTTGCTCAGGTGCTTTAGGAGCTGCATCTTTAAACACCTAAATACCTTTGAAATCTGGTTTTAGTCTAGGACTGAGTAGCCTAAGAGTGTCAGACATCCAAAGCTCATTGACAGTCCATGGGGGATAGATGCTGGACTGACTGAACCCTGTCAGCTCTAAATTTGAAAACTTTGGCCGAAGGGACTTGCCCAAGGACAGGCAATGAGTCAGTAGCACAGCCAGTAAGCTCCCAGTTTATCAGAGCACAATCCAGAATGACAATGCGGGTAGGGAGAGAGACAAGTGCATCTGCTTAGAGCTTTTTGATGAAGTTAGGCATACAAAAGAGCAAGGACAATTTCTGCAGGCCCCGCATGGGTCCCTACTGAGTGTATATATCATTCTGGCTGCTGTCATTTAAGGACGTCTCCTCGTTCCACTTCTTGCTGAGCTAGCTGCTCATGGCTGCAGGTGCAGTGGAGACTTTTCCTGTTCCAGAGATCAACTCCGATGTCGCTCCCTTGGGATTTACTCAGGCCGAGCCCACACTGAAGTCCCCAGGCTCTGTGTGTGTGCCGCATACCTGCGTTCCCAGTGTGCATGTAGCCAGCTGGGCGGGCAGAGTACGGGCACTCTCCCTTCTCGTGTATCTCTTGCTACTTGCCCTTTCCTCCTAGTGCTACAGCTGGGGAACGGCAAGGCAGGAGGGGAGACTGCGTTAGAGGAAGTATGTACACATAGGAAGCCTGGGCTACAGATAAGGGGGGAACCCCCCTAATTTGCTTGCAGTCTAACTGCTGCCATTTGACTACAGTCAAAGTTTGTTTGAGAAAACCGCCCCCTTGGGTAATAAAACCCCCAAGCCCTGAAGTCGGGCCTGTTTGAGGCATTGCACTTCCGCCACTTCTGTGCGTGCTGTGCAAAATGAAGCTTCCCTCTCTGCCCCATTTCTCTGTATCTGGCTCCCCCTTCCCCTCTGTTCCCTTCTTTCCCCTCCCTTTCTGGCCTGTGCCTCCCCCCAGCCCTTTGAGACTCCAGCATTGCCACACTCCTCTGATGCCAGGTCAGACTCCAGCAGCACATGCTTGCTTCTAGCAGCGCGGTGCAGACAGTATGCTGGCCTGGGGGAAAGTGTCCCTGTTGTCCAGTCTCCTTCACATCCACGCTGTTGGCAACTCCATGTGCTCAAACATCATGAGTCAGCCTCCCTCCCCACCCCCTGTCGTGAGATGGACTTAAGATCATGAGGTTTAAAAATAATATACATTGGTTGGAGGGGAAGGGTTATTTACTTTGTTTTTTTGAGCCTTTAAGCTTTTCTCTGCAACCAGAGGGCTAGGGACTTGCCTTTCTTTTTAAGTGAAAGCTGAGAGTCTTGTATTATCCCATGACTCCAGGAGCTGGTGCCTGAAGAAAACCTCCGAGGCTCACAAGCCTTATGACGGTAGCCCGGGAGTTGTCCACGGCTGAATGCACTTCTGACGTCATTTACAACTCCAGCAGCACAATCGTCCTCCCTGCGGTGCAGTACTGGTTTACGGACATTGCATGGGTTCAGTACAGTGCCCACCCGATCCCACGTTTTCTCCTCCAAAGCCTAGTGTAGTCCCTGGGAGTCTTCTTCGTGGATTCCATGGACTTCGTATCAGGCTCCCAGTTCACAGGATCTGTCTGTAACCCACGTCCTGGCAGAGGTTACTGGACAGAGCTACGTGTGACCAGTTCCCAATAAACTCAACTGCTGGTGGGTCGTTCTCCTCAAACCTGCTGCTGAGTAGCTGGGTGAGAATGGGGAGAGGGCCAGGCAGAATCAGGGTGGCAGACGGAACTTTATTACTATTAATTTAGGCCCCCGTTGTGCCAGGTGCTGTACTGATCTCTGATGCACCTGAGAGCTTCTGTTGCAATAGCTTTAAAAGACATCTGAGAGAATTAAACAGGAAGTGGCCGTGTCCCTGTCCCAGGCTTCCAGCGAATAGGGAAGGAAGAGGGAGAGGTCAGAGGTCACTTGAAGGAGGTGTTGGTAAAGACTTGGGCCAGATTCTGACCGCTGAGACACACGGGTGTCAATCCAGAGTGGCTTCTAGATTGATACCAGTGTGACTGAGAGCGGCTTCCTGGCTTTCTCTCTCTTTTTAATCACCTCTCTGGTCTCCGCTTGCCCATGCCTCCTATTTCAAGGACGCCGTGGCATTTTCCTCTCGTTGGGGGTCTCCTGGCTCCCCATGAGTTAGAGCAGAGTCCAGATTCCTTGGGATGGAGCAATCGAAAGGCATTTTCCCCACAGCCAGAGCGCTGCTGGTGGAGAGCAGTTCAGGCGTGGGGGAAGAGGGAAGTTCTCTGCAAACCAAATATCCAGCTTGCTTGCAGACGCCAGGGAATGTCCGTGCATAAGCGCAGGCCCAAGCCCTGCTCGGTGCGTTCAGTTTGTAGCCAGGAGCTCGGACATGAGTGCTGCCAATGGGTTTCCAGCTCATGGCTATTTCAGAGGTCGGCTGGTGGTGTCTGAGCTCGGGGAAGCGACCTGTAAGGCTTGAGCTGCGCTTGCGGAGGTGCTGGGTGGTGCTAACCTGGGTTGCCCCGAAAGGCAGTGCTCTGGGAAGCTTTCCCTCCTTGTATTCTACCTGCCAACATTAAATTGGGCTGCACTGCTCCGTGGCATAATCCCCTTGATTGCAGTGGGGTTACTGCAGAGAGGGGGCTGGCCCATGGTCGTGTATTGAGGACAGAATTTAGCGGGGGTGGGAACGGAGTCTCTTTATGCCCAGACCAAGTTCAGCTCGGGCAATGGCAGCCCAAGCTTCGTTCTGCAGCCCCCCCGAGGTGTCTCCCCGCTGAGCTGGAGCAGCAGCCTCAAGGGGAGGAGAGAGGAGCGTAGTCTGTGTGGCTCAGTGCAGTCCTCGGCCTGGGCAAGCCAGTTAGTGTCTGATTGGAACCAGAGACCTCTGAGACCCTGGATGCCATTGTCAATCCTCTGAGGTGTCGTGTCCTGCTGCAGGCTCATGGCAAAACCACTTGTGAGATTACTTGGGTGCAACCAGGTGGCACAATCCCGCGAGGAAGGGTGGTGGTGTGGTTAAGGCATTGGCTCAGGACTCACGAGATCCTGTTCGGTTCCCAGCTCTGCCACAAATGCCTGGGTAATGCTGGGTAAATTGTTTAATCTCTCTCTGCCTCCGTTCCCCCTCTGTGCATGAGGGCTGATGATGGCCCATTGATTGATCTCGGATCCTTTGGAGTCTGCATCCCATCTGCCTTCCTCCAGCCGCTCCACGATTTGTCCGCGGGCTGAATTCAGCCCCATTGTCTTAAGCAGCCCGCGGCAGGCGGGGGCCTCTGATGTCTCTGCAAACATCTGCTCCGTGTGCAGCGGCAATCAAAAAAGCTAACAGTGTCAAGAACTGTTGGGAAAGGGGTAGATAAGACAGAAAATATCATAATGCCTCTTTATAGATCCATGGTATACTCACACCCTGAACCCTGCATGCAGATCTGGTTGCCCCATCTCAAAAAAAGATATATTAGAATTGGAAAAAAGTGTACAGAGAAGGGCAACAAAAATGATTAGAGGTACGGGACGGCTTCCATATGAGAAGAGATTTAAAAAGACTGGGACTTTTCAGCTTGGAAGAGACAGCTAAGGGGGGTGTGTGAGAGAGGTCCATACAATCATTAATGGGGTGGAGAAAGTGAATAAAGAAGCGTTATTTACTCCCACACACAACACAAGAACAAGGGGTCACCCAATGAAATTAATAGGTTTAAAACAAATGCCAGGAAGTGCTTCTTCACACAATGCACAGTCAACCTGTGGAACTCCTTGCCAGGGGATGTTGTGAAGGCCAAGACTATAACAGGGCTAAAAAAAAGAACTAGATATGTTCATGGAGGATAGGTCCATCAAGGACAATTAAGGAGGATGGGCAGAGATGCAACCCCGTACTCTGAGCGTCTCTAGCCTCTCTTTGCCAGAAGCTAGGTGTGGACAACGGGGTGGATCACTCAATGATTGCCCTGTTCTGTTCATTCCCTCTATAGCACCTGGCATTGGCCACTGTCACAAGACAGGATACTGGGCTAGATGGACGATTCGTCTGACCCAGTCTGGCCATTCTTATGTTCCCCTTTGGCAGACAAGTGCTTACCAGAGCATGCAGTTTCCCTCAGCATATCTCTTCTAAATGGCCGGGATGGAAACATGAAGTAGCATAGCAGGTATGGCTTGCCTCACTGGAGGAGCTTGTTCCCCAGTTATGCCTGGTCCTTGCAGGGCCTGGGGGAGATCCTGACGCCTACAAGGTGGTGTGTGTGGATAGGATGAGGCATGTGGAGCAGCAGTTGAGTAACACTCAGATGAGAGGTGGGCAAAACAGGGTGCAGCTTTGCTTTTGCAAGCCCTCGTCTGTCAAGTTATTTTGTTTGGCAGAACAAAATCTGGGCATGTTTTGGATCAGGTATCATGGGGAGGGAGGTCTGGCTTTGGTCTGTTTGGTGAAGTAAAGTCCTACGCTCAAGATGATGGCATTTCTCTGTCTGTCTGGAGCAAAATAACTTCTGAACACCATATCCAATCAATGCCAAAATGTCAGGGAAAGTTTTAGGCATCAAAGGGCAGAACGCTGTGGATTTTCTTGAAAATCAGGAAAGAAGGGGGAACATGGAGCCCCGGGCATTTGGTTAGCAGACCTATCATCTTTAATGAGGTCTGTAATTGTCTATAGATCAAAGCATCAGCTGATGTCATCCATTAATAGCTTCCTGCATAATACCCTCATTTCATCTCTGCCCATTATCTAAATAGAGTTTTAAATATTGACATCCTGAATGACTGATCCCCCAGCCAGAAAGAAAAGACTTATTTCAACACTTTAGAAATTATACAAGTTTAACTCCTTATGTTTTTACATATGCCCCTAAAACTGAGGGGACACACCTCAGTGTGAGGGGAGAATGGGGGACATGCAGAGACCTGGGCATGAGGGAGGTGGTATTGGGGTCCCTGAAATAGAGAGGGATGGAAGGGGGGGCGGGACACACAGCAACCTGGTGAAGAAAATGGAAGGATGAGAGTCCCTGTTGAGTTCAGTGAGCTTAGCTGACAGAAGCACGGAAGTGTGTGATTCCCTAGTTCTTTAGTGTCAACTATTCATCCACAACAGCACAGGTCGTGGAACTGGGGCGGCTGCCGCACCCCCTGGCTTGAAGTGGTTTCCATTATGTACGGGGTTTACAGTTTGGTTCAATGGCTCTCAGGACCCCCACTATAAAAATTGTTCCAGCCCCACTGCATAACAGTATTGCCATTGTATGCTTTGTCCCAGTAATAATATCAGATCCTTCGCGTAGAAATCAGATGAGCGGTGGCTCTTGGAGGACCCACCGAAAGCATGAAGAAAAGGGGGCTGTAACACTTAGAGTTGCGAGGCCCAAGGAGCATGGAGTTGCACATTTAATAAGACAGGATGCTTGCCTAACAAGTTATGTGATCCTGAATTCTTATATCAGAGCGGAATAATTACATACAAAGGGCCAGAGCAGTGCAGGCTAAAACAAAGGGATGGTTGAACTGGTTTGGAGAAGATGAGAACTGAGCTCAAAACTCCCTTCAGAACAGTTCACTTAACTGGATGTGTTTTACAGAGAGGCCCAGGACAAAGCCCTGGATCCAAACAGTCCCAAACTTTTGGGAAAGCTCCAGTCTGGAGCCCATCTTTGTGTCTCATGCTATCCCTCTTGTATAGTTGGTTCTTTTTTTTTTTTTTTTTTTTTTTGTCCACCGAGTTGTGCTGGGGTTAGAAGCAGAAGCTCCAAAATACTGCCAGGAATCCTAGGTGTTCCAGGAGGCAGGATGGCTGTTTACTCAGCCACCTATTTCTGTGCCATACTTGGCAACAGAGTCTCTCCAAGCTAAGTACAGGATTCCCCTTTAGTAGAACCTTCAGGATTTATATGTGAGATTTTGCTGCCTGGATTGGTAAATAAGGTGCAGAGGCGTTCTAGTGGGGGCATTCTCAATATAGAACATCAGAAGCTTTGCCAGCAATGCATATCTGCAGTGGCTCATCCTAGGGGACTGAGAGATGGGCAAGCGTGCAGCCCATAACGCTGGATGGTGAAAACCCCAGGAGGTTATATATGGTGGAGGATCCTGACCAGTAGAAGTTGATTGAGGACCTAACTGCTATGGTGATAGGTATTTATGGAGTCCAGATATCTAGGTCGACAACACAGGAAGTCGTCTTGTGGGTCCAGCATTGTGTAACGTTAGCGACGTTTAGACCTGAAACATGTGACAATAGCACAGCTTCTTTGGCAGCTCTGTGGTTTGTGGCGAGGCCGCTGAGCTCGCTGAAGTATGGGCTGTAATGTCGTTGTCTCTGAAATGTTGTTTGCTTGCTTGTTTTCCAGGCTGGTGGATGATCGGTGTGTGGTGGAGCCGGCAGCTGGCGATCTGGATAATCCACCCAAGAAGTTCCGGGGTAAGAGGCCACGTGGTGCCTGGGGAGCGGCTACTGTTGTGTTCCTTATGAAGCCTACTACTGGGGCACGCTACCTTCTGCTTCAGAATGTGGGCCCCAGCTTGCGCTCTTCTATTATAGCAGTCGTATGGGCGTCAGTATCTCAAACCTGCTCCATCTCCTCCGTGTTAACTGGTGCCAGTATTGGCAGCCTGAGCAGAGAGGCCAAGGACTGAATGGCCTGTAGATCCTTAGCCCCTCTCTGCGTTAGGGTGGAATGCCATTTGTGCACCATTGTGGGGGAAGCTTGCCCTGCTGCCACACATGCTCTGGACTGATAGAGTTGTCAGTCTCCAGGGCTGTCAAGCTGGGAAATAATCATCCTGCACCACTGTAGCCTTTCTGGCTTCTTAGACTCTCAGACTTTAAGGCCGGAAGGGACCATCATGATCATCTAGTCTGACCTCCCACACATCACAGACCTCAGAACCTCGCCTGCCCACTCCTGTAATAGACCTCTGGCTGAGTTACTGAAGTCCTCAAATCATGATTTAAACGAAAGACTTCAAATAACAGAGAATCTGCCATTTATAGTAGTTTAAACCTGCAAGTGACCCATGCCGCATGCTGTAGAGGAAGGCAAAACCTCCCCAGGGTCTCTGCCAGTCTGACCCGGGAGAAAATTCCTTCCTGACCCCAAATATGGTGATCAGTTGGAGCCTGAGCCTGTGGGCAAGACCCACCAGGCAGATACATGAGAAAGAATTCTCTGTAGTAACTCAGAGCCCTCCCCATCTGGTGTCCCATCACCGGCCATTGGAGATATTTGCTGCTAGCAGTCACAGGTCAGCTATATGCCATCATAGGCAGCGTCATCGTGCCATCCCCTCCATAAAAGTATCAAGCTCAGTCTTGAAGCCAGTTAGGTTTTTTGCCCTGCTGCTCCCCTTGGAAGGTTGTTCCAGAACGTCACTGCTCTGATTGTTAGAAACCTTCCGCTAATTTCAAGCCTGAACTTGTTGATGGCCAGTTTGTATCCATTTGTTCTTGTGTCCACATTGGAGCTTAACTTAAATAACTCCTCTCCCTCCCTGGTATTTATCCCTCTGATGTATTTGTAGAGAGCGATCATATCTCCCCTCAGGCTTCTAAACAAGCCAAGCTCTTTGCATCTCATCTCAGAAGGTAGGTTTTCCATTCCTCAGATCATCCTGGTGGCCCTTCTCTGCACCTCTTCCAGTTTGAATTCATCTTTCTTAACCATGGGAGGCCAGAATATTGTTCTTGATTCCTCCAGTGGCCACTGGCTTTATGACTTGGAGAAACTGACTCTCACAGTGCCTGGGCTTCGCTGTGAACGAGAAGGAGAATTCGTACCCCTCCCCAGATCTGGTTGCTTAAAGGCGAGAGATGATGGTTTTGTTTCTATTACTATAGCACCAACCCCGAGGTCAGGGCTCCATTGTGCTAGGTCAGGACAGTCTCCGCCTAAGAGCTTGAAAGCTTGCAATCTGAATAGACCGGACAGATGACGGAATGATTATTAGCCCTGTGGGGAAGCGAGGCCCGCGGAGTCTGAGGCAGAGCGAGCAATTGAATCCAGTCTCTGGAGTACCACTCCAGTGCCTTCACCACAGTCTATCCTTCCTCTCTGAAGGTCCACCTGATATTCTGAGGCATGTTCCTTGCTGTGCCTGAGTTAGTGTATCCTGGCTGCTGGTGGAGCAAAAGCCTTGGGAGCGGGAAGGGATGTGTGACTGGGAGGGATGCAGAGACGGCAACAAGCATCTGGGCTGTGGCAGGGTTTTTGGCTCTAGGAACTAACTGTGCCAGAGGCCTAGTGCTTGCTCTGCTTCGCTGCACCTCCCAGGCAGAGCTTAAGCTGCTCTTTGATGAGGCAGGCAGGATTTAGGGAGATGCATTAAATCCCCATCCATCCTCAGCTGTCATGCTCCAGCTGCCCCACCCCATCCTGGTGCAAGCCTCCGTCGTTATTTCCCATTCTCAGCGAGACGCAGCCGCTGCAGAGTTCCCTTGTTGAGCTGGCTTTCTGGAGTCCTGATCCAAATGGAAAAGGTGATGAATCAAGTGAGGGGCAGGGCGGCTCCTGGCTTGTGGAAATGGGTTAGTGAAGCCAGAACTTTCCTCTCTCTTTCCTGCACACCTTCCATTTCTAGCCCCTCCGTGTCCAATCTGGTGAGGCCCACTGAGCACCCTCAGCTGCCAGCTCCTCTCAGGCTTGGGACTTGGGTCAACAGTCAGGTCTCTTACCCAGTTCTTCCAGCCCCTGAGCCTGTGTGCTGAGGAGAGCAATGGACTCTCTCTTCCTCTTCACTCCTTTGGGTCACGGCTCCGCTGCTCTCTCTGGTGTAAGCAGAGGTGACAAGGCGAGTGAGCAGGGCTTCTCAGCCCCTGGGATCTGCAACTCTCTCTTCGGACCTGGCCTTCAAGGCACCACAAGCTCAGCCATATTGCTCTTGAAGGAATTCGGCTTTCCGGGGCTGCCTTCCGTCTCACGCAGAAGCAGACACTATTACTTGTCTTGTAGGGTAGTTCCTAAGGGCCCCAGTCATGGCCCAGGACGCCTTTGTCCTCGGTGCTGTACAGACACGGAACAAAAATGAGAGGCCCTGCCCCCAAAAGCTTCCATTGTAAGAACCAAGCAAGAGATGACAGGTAGATGCAGACGGACCGACGGAGGAAGCACAAGGAGCAGCGAAGGCAGAGGTCACAGCACCCCCATTGCCAAGCTGATTGGAGGCACTACAGCAGAGAAGAGGGGTTTGAAGGAGGACAGGCAGGAGGTCTTGCAGATGCTCGCGTTGGGCTTGGAAGATGTGGTCCCGTTACAACCTGTATGTACAGTGCCTAGCGCAGCGGGGCCTCGACTTGGTGGAGAACTCCAGGTGCGACCGCAGTATAAATGTTAAATAATAATTAACGGCACGACACTCAAACATCACCAGTTTATCCAGACCGCCCCTAACTGGAGCTGAAGTAGCTGTACTCTCTCAGGGGCTGAACTTCTGCCGCACCACAGAACCTGAGACCATGCTAATGGGTGGAGAACTGGAAGAATCCTTCTGCCAACTCCGCCTCAAAGAATTCTTTCACAACAGCGCCGACGCCACTCACAATTGCCACATCCCCACTGGTAATCACGAGAAAAAAGAATTGTCTGACTTGACGCCACAGAGCGGATGAAACCACAGTCTTGTTCATTACACTGATTGACTGCTTAGGAAAAAAAAAAGTGAAGTCCTTAACAAACATCGCATCCGGCATAGTCTCTCCACTGCCGAGAGGCCAGCTATACAGGCCCTGAAATCTAACCACCAGATAACGAGCAACCCAGCAGACAAAGGGGGCACCATCATAGTCCTCCACTGTAATAACTACATAAACGAGGCCTACTGACAACTCTCTGACACCACTTACTGTAAAGAATTCAAAGACAACCCCACACCACAATCTACCCAGGAATTTAAGGATATCATCAAATCCTTCCCCAAACAACTCCAAGACCTACCAACTCATTCCCCATTAAACCACCCCCGGGACCTTCTACGTGCTTCCCAAGAGACAGGGGAACCCAGGCAGATCCATCATAGCTGGCCACGGCACTTACTGAAGAAATATCGGGACTCCGAGAAACCATCCTCAAACCACTCAGTGCACAAAGGGCCAGCTTCCTCCACAGCACAACAGACTTCTTCCACAAACTCCACAACATTAACAACCTCCCACGGATGTCACTTCCCTATCCACCAACGTCCCTCACAATGACAGCATAGCTCCCTGCCCCAAATATTTACAAGACAATGGACAACCCTCAGATATCCACCCCAAACACATCACCACGCTCATCCATTTCATCCTCACCCATAACAATTTTACCTTCAACAGCAAACACGTTGTCCAAACCACAGGAACAACGTACTAGGACGGCTCCCCAGTATGCCAACATCTTCATGGGCCACCTTGAAGAAGAATTTCTGGACAAATGCACCACCAAACCAATGACATACCTGAGAGACACCAGTGATATTTTCATCTTCTGGACAGACGACTTAAACGCCCTCCTAGATTTCCACCACAACTTCAACAACCACCATCCATTTATTAAACTCTCTCTGGAACACTCCCACGCTAGCATCAACTTCCTGGACACCGTGATCAGTGTCAGCAATGGAACCCTCCAGACAACAATATGCAAGAGACCCTGGATCAGCACACCTACCTTCCCAGATCCAGTAACTACCCCAAGCACACCAAGAAAGCCGTTATCTACAGCCAGGCACTCAGAGACCACCGAACATGCTCCAAAGAGAAAGTCTGGGATATGCATCTTAACACACTTAAAACCGCCTTCGCCAAACAAGGACACTCTGCCAGAAAAGTAGATCACATCATGGAATGGGCCACCCAAATACCCTGAGAGAACCTGCTTCAATACAGAAATAAACCCCCCTCTGACTGCACACCCCTCGTTGACACTTACCACCGCACACTGGAACCCATATGGATTATCATCAAATGACTACAGCTCAAACTTGATGGGGACCCCATCCTGAAAAAAATCTTTCCTGAACCCCCTCTTCTGGCCTTCAAAAAAAACCCCTCCCCCCAACCTCTCTAAGCTCATTATCTGAAGCAGGCTCCCAACAGACCAGGACACACCAACTCAAAGCGGCGCCAGACCCTACCAGAGCAACAGGTGCAAAACCTGCAAACATATCTCCACTGATACAATGATCAATGCCCACCACTATGTGGGTGAAACCAAACCATCAATACACTCTTGAATGAACTCCTACAGGAGAGACAAAAACACCGTATTACCTGTGGGTGAAGACTTTTCACAAAGTGATCACTCTATATCTGACCTCTCAGTCATCCTCAAAGGAAACCTGCACGACACTTTCAAAAGACGAGCCTGGGAGCTTAAATTCGTAACTTTGCTAGACACTGAAAATCAAGGTCTGAATGAAGACACAGGATTTAGGGCTTATTACAACAACCCACTAACCCCCTCTTTTTGTCCTATGACTGCAGGGGTGTTAACCGGCCACTTCACCTTGAAGGGACCTTTAGAATAGAATATGTGCTAACTACTTTTACACGTAACTATCTGTTTGATCTTGTATTTAGCTGTGACACTCTCCGAACCTTTCCCAGACCTGAAGAAGAGCTCTGTGTAGCTCAAAAGTTCGTCTCTTTCACCATCAGAAGTTGGTCCAATAAAAGCTATTACCTCACCCACCTTGTCTCTCTAATATGCTGGGACCGACATGGCTACAACACCACTACCTACAAATGATAATTAATGCAAACATTTCTCATTTTGCCCATGTCTGGGGAAATTGTGCACCCCCTGTCACTCCCTGCTAACCCCTGAGGCTGCCAGAGGGCAGTACTGGGATGGCCCAAAAACCGAACCAAATGCATGTGAGGAAGGTATAAACACGCCTCCCCCATAATACACCTCCTTGGGCATTATTAGTGTTTATGGAATGCACCTAGGGCGCTTGGCGCTGTGCAAAATATAAAGGAAGTAGCAGTTCCTACTCCAAGGAGCTTCTGTTTTAATTTGATTAGATGGTGTAGTCCAGATGCAGAATACACCAGGCACTCTTTCCACAGCATGGTGTACACTGCAAGCAATGCAGATATGGAGCAATACCACAGTGTCCCAGCGGGAGAAAAAATTTCCCCAGCTGCAGGTTATATTCTTGATGATGATTGTCGTTGTTATTTGTGTCTCTTTTATCCTTGCTACGGTAACTTCCAGGGCTGTTTCTCACACATTGCTGTGTGCCTAATCTTCTTCCAAATCTTAGCTGTTTGCTTTAATAGTATCTTATAGCAGTGAGTTCCACAGCTATCATTACATGTTGCTGTAGGAGTTTCTCCTTGTATCCAGTTGAAATAGAAAGTGACCGGCATTGCTTTCTGCTGCAGGGCAGCTGCCATTTTGTGTGTTTGGGTTGATTGAACGTGATCCGGGACACACACATTCACTTTCTCTCTCTCTTTCTCTGTGTTCTCACATGCGGGTTTTACTCTGGTGCTTACTTAGTTTCCCTTACTTGGACCCAGAGTAAAAGTGAGCAGTTGTGCTTTGGGCATGGAAAGATGTGTAATGGGGACAAAAGCTCCTCCCCCCCCCCCCGCCCAAAAAAAAAAAAAAATCTTGTGTCCTGTGACTTTGGTGAGCTTTCAAGGTAGAATAGACCTTGCAAGTGTGTGGTTCTGCTTTGCCGTCCTGGGGTGGCATGCATTTGACACTCAGAGCAAAAGCCTGCAAGCTTTATGCAGCCCCAGGGCACCATCCTGCTCTCCTGATGCCAGTGGTACTCTTGTCTTTGACTTGGATGGGAGCAGCCTAAGGTGATCATGGTGAAACCTGTGCAAGCAGTTAAGGAGTCATGGTTCCTTGTCCTAACAGCCAGGAGAATCTCACTCCGTAGAGATGGGCGTGGATCAAAACCCTGGATCCAAACTCCTCCAGACTTTGAAGGTTCAGTTCTGGCCCAGCCCTTTTCTACTCCACAGTGAATCAGACTGTAGTGTTCAGCCCCTTGTTATAATGGCTAGGAAAGTAGCAGTCCCTTTTGGTCTGTTGTAAATACATTTCACTGTGAAGGAGGAGGGGGAAAAAACCAAACAATGATCCTGATTGTGTGTTACTCCATTGTCACTCTTGGGCAAGGGACAAAGGGGGGCTTAAGGTGACTTTAAGCCCTCTTTGCTTTCTCTGCCTTCTGTGGCTGTGCGGGGCCCTACCTGGTGTAAGTTAGAATAACCTCAGGGCTGCTCTAACTCAGTGATTCTGAACCAGTGGTGCATGTACGCATGGGGGTACACAGAGGCCTTCCAGGGCGTACATCAACTCATCCCAGACGTTTGCCTAGTTTTACAACAGGCTACATAAAAAGCACTTACAAAGTTAGTACAAACTAAAATTTCATACAATGACTTGTTTATACGGCTCTATATACTATACGCTGAAATGTAAGTACAATATTTATATTCCAATCGATTTATTGTATAATTATATGGTAAACATGAGAAAGTCAGCAATGTTTCAGTACTAGCGGGTGTGACACTTTTGTATTCTTATGTCTGATTTTGTAAGCAAATAGTTTTGAAGTGAGGTGAAAGTTGGGGGTACGCAAGACAAATCAGACTCCTGCAAGGGTATAGTAGCCTGGAAAGGCTGAGAACCGCTGCTCTAAATGATGCCCTGCTTCCCATATGGGCCCCAGGAAGCGGCGAGTAGCCATAAAGCAGTGCATTCCGGCCATGCACTGATCCAAGCCCTGTGTTGGGGTGCAGTGCTGGCAAAGAGCCCTTACACCACATGGGGATTCTCGGGGAGGTGCTTCTGCCCCCTTTAAGACTCCTTGCTGCTGCCAGAGTGGCCTAAAGGGGCTGTCATGCAAGTGAGAATCCGGCCGATCGTTTGAAAAATACTGTGGGAGTCTCTCCCTCCAGCTGCCCCGAGGCTAGAAAGGCAGAGTTCAGCTGTATAGTGTCTGGGCTGGCCAGGGCAACACATCCTTCTGAGCGGAGCTTGGCCGGTCCTGTTTGCTTGCTTTTTTGTGGTTTCCCCCCCTGAGGCTCCTGTCAGAGGCACAGCCCCACGTTGAGGCATGTTGGGAGAAAGCAAACCAGGCGTTTAACTCCTCCACGGTGTTGGGCAGATGACTGTGTGTGTGTGTGTGTGTGTGTGTGTGTGTGTGTGTGTGTGTTTTTTTTAATGGACTTTTGTGTGGGGTGTAACAGACAGCGTAACTGCTGCGTGTGAGTATATGGAACAAGGACATGTGGGGCATGATTCTGCCCGGTGCTGAGTGCTGCCTGTCAGGTGCTATGCACACTCAGCATCCTGCAGGGGCTCAGCACCTCGCTGGATTGGCAAGGCCTGAAAAATTTCAGCAATGTATTCGCTCCTGTGCTCAACCTTTGGACTGGAAGATTCTGGTTCCTGCTCCGCAGGAGGTTTCTCCAGGTGTTTAAATTCAGTTCAGTTTAACCCCTGCCATGATCTACTTGAGAGCACGTGTGAGCTGCCCTGGGTTTGCTCTAAGGAGTGCAGTGGAGGGCAGTGGTGAAACTAACATAATGCTGGCTAAGAGCTTCCCCCAGCCTGCCACCATTAACTCTTCGCTCCCAGTGGGTTGGTGGGTGGAACAGTGGTTAGATCACAGGGCTGGGAGTCAAACACTAGACTTCAAATCCTGCCTTTGCTACAGGCTTTCTGGTTTCCGCATGATAGTGCGCAAGTCACTGTATCTCTCTGCTTTGGTGTCCCAGTCTGCAAAATGGGGATAATACTAAGATGGGCATGAGCTGCCATGTTCAGGAGAGCTGGATGGGAAATAGTTTTCCTGGCCTGGGAATATTTTCAAGAGTTTTGCCCATCTCAAATCGGGATGGAAAGTTGAAATCTCAAATAGTCACAAACCAAAAAACTTGTTTGTTTGTTTGTTCTGGGTCAATCAAAATGTTTGTTCCTATTTTGACCTCTTTTTTTTTTTTTTTCTTTTTAAAAGTTTTTTTTGTCTAATTAGGTTTAATTTCAAAACATAAACCTGTTTTCCACTGGAAAATTGGATTTCTTTTTGACTGCTTGGGAAGTACTGACAGTTTGGCAAATAGTTTTGGTCTCGGTAAATTGGCATTTTTTGACACAAAACCATTTTGCAAAAATGTTCTCGGCCAGGTCTAATGCGCAGCTCTTGATTGCAAATCCCCTGAGCTTGAGGAGCAGTTTGGACCCAGGGCTTTGATTTGGATCCGTCTCTTAATAGCCGCACTGTCTCGGTGCCTACCTCATCAGGCTCCTTTGCAACCTCATTAACAAAGTAATGAAAGTGCTCTGAAATCCTTGGATAGAAGCCGGTGTGGGCTAACAGAGTCTTTCTCTCAGTAACCCTGTTATAACCACCACATTGTGGGGGAATGTAGGATACCATCAATATAACTCCAGGTCCGTGTAGGAGGTGGCAACACAGCCCTTTGATCTGGACTCGGAGATTCCCTGGCCATCTCCCCTAGAGTGGTATTTGGGGCCAGTCTCAAACCCAATAGCCATCATGAGGGCAGGATAGAGCCACCCTGGAGTCCCATTCTAGTGGTACAGCATCACAAGGGCTCCTTGGCGTGGGATATGCCATTAGCAAACAGACCTGTGAAATGAGACCTGAAACCTGGCTTCCCTCCAGAGGCACAGAGAACTGTGCCTGTTCGTTTGTCACTCCCAGGTAAATCAATACATGCTCACCAGCAACTCAGGACGGGAGCCAAGGATGGAAAATGATTTTTCTTCTTCTGTCTGAAGTTTCTGAGCTGCTATTTCAGGAGCAACTAGGAAGATTGAGGCCTGTGATCTCTTCCTCCTCCAGCCCCTTCTGATCCCGATCAAAAATGCAGTCTCTGAGGCTGTTTTCCAGGGGTATGACCTTGCTTTTCAATTCACAAATCACAAAGTAGGGTGTCTGGATCATTGCATGGTCCCTTCCCTCACAAAAAAGCCTCTCAACACTGAACAGCATGGCGGAGTGGGGAGGCTGTAATGGAACGATCACACCTCTCTTGGGATCTATCTATCTAATGTTGTCAGATAATTCACACATTTGGGGAGCCAGGGTCAGACCCCTTGAACTTTGGCTCCCGAAACACAGGCCTTTACCCAATGAACTTAGACATTTTCATAGCTACTGGTACCAACAGTAAGTCTATTATCCTCTCTATGAGTATTCACTAGAGAGCAATATTGCACTTACGCTAAGCCAGCGCGTTACATGACTTTGTCACACTTTGACACCCGCTAAAGGAGTAAAAAACTCCCACAGCTTCTGTGTCTGGGTGTCCTTCCTGCACGGTATACCCAGCCAAAGAGAGATGATGCACTTTGAAGCTGCATTTCATGGACCGAATGCTCAGTCACTCAGAATCCTGGGGGATTTCCTGGTGAATTCAGAGAACAGTTGACTTGATCATCTTAACTGTGTTTTTTCTGGTTTTACTGCCAGTTTCTCTTGTACTTTATTCCAAATACAACAGAGGGAAAGAACCCAATTGTTTAGAACATTTCACATATGGTCTTCGTTAAGGGGCCGCACCTCTAAATCTTTGGGCTGGATTCTGCTGTCGGTTTCACCAGGGTAAATTCTGCGTGACTCCACATAATAGAAAGGAGTTAAGCTAGATTGCACTGCTGTAAATGACATCACAATCTCGTCTTTGGTGTTTGACTTGGCTCAGCATGTGCGCAGACCACGTTTTTGGCACAGTCAGAAGAGGTAGTAACTGTGTGCAGATAGGTTCGTATGTGCACAGTGACTTGTTTGAGACAAGTGTCAAAGTTTTAGGGAAACCGAGCCTGTGTTCCCCCTCCATGGTCCACCAAGGGCACCAGCTTAAAGGTTTAATCTCCCACCTGTCACCTCTCTTAGGTAGAGACCTGTGTCTTCCTCCTTCCTGACCGTGGTTGTTCCAGGCTGCGCAGTTCCCTGCCTATTCTGTGATATCCCTAGCAAGCCAGACTGGCTAAAAGGCCCTGCATCTGCACTTTGCTTTCCCAGTGCATTGCCTACAGTTATAAGTTACCACACAGCTCTTGCTAAGCAAGCACATTTATTCTTAAGGTGAAAGCATCACAGAAAAAACGTATTAAAAACAATAAAAGAAGCTGCATACGTGCTAATAAGCTTAGCAGAGGTCACCCCAGTTCCAACCTTAGGCTCCAGTCGGTGTCAGTCCTTCAAACCCCACAACTGAGTTTTCCCCATGGTTATGGATTCATAACTGTCTCAGAATCAGTACCAGAACCAGGTGGGGCAGTTCAGCCATTTCTTTATACAGCTTGGGTCTTTACCTGGTTCTGGAGACAAGATCAATCAGCAGACAATGACCCTGTTCTCAGGGTATCCCTTCCAAAGGCAGGTTTTGGGTATAACCAGAGTAGGGGAATTTGCATTCACCTCCCCTGAGGTATTCCCCAGGAAATCCACTTAACAGTTATTGTCCCAAAAGTCCATTCTTGTCTTGCACATTTTCAATATAGTCCTTTGAACTCTCAGGCCCCACATTACATCTCCCCCCCCTAGAGAGGTTACCTACAATCCCGGCCCACGTTAATACAGAAACTTTGCATTTAATTCAGTGTACCCCAAAGAGAGTTAAACTTAATTCAGTAGGGTCTCCCCAAGGAAATGCAGGAAATTGCCATATCTGTCACAGCATGTACCTGGACTATCACTGCAGAACACCCGGGTTGAAAATCTTACCAGTTTGTGTAGTAATTTCTGTTGAGAGCAAATAGATCTGAAAGTCGGGGAGCAGGTTAAACCACTGAGTCATCTCGCCAGTGACTCTCAACCTTTCCAGAGGACTGTATCCTTTTTGGGAGTCTGATTTGTCTTGCATATCCCCATGTTTCACCTCATTTAACATCTACTTTCTTAGAAATTTGGACATGAAAATACAAAAGTGACACAGCCACTAGTACTGAAAAATTGCTGACTTTCTTATTGTTACCATATCATTATAAAATAAACCAGTTGGAATATAAATATTGTACTTCCATTGCAGTGTGTAGTATACAGAGCAGTATAAACAAGTCACTGCCCGTATGAAATTTTAGTTTGCACTGGCTTCGCTAGTGCTTTTTATGTAGCCTGTTGTAAAACTAGGCAAATCTGTAGATGAGTTGATGTATCCCTGGAAGACCTCTGTGTACCTCCAGGGCTACGCGTACCCCTGGTTGAGGACCTCTCCTCTATACTTACCAGATTTGAAGCTGAGGCCCAGATACTCAGCTGGTGTAAATTGCCACCGTCCCACTGGCTTTCACCAACTGAGGGTGTGGCCTCCGGAAATGGAATGGAGTGCCCTTAACTCCTTGCAAGATCAGGGTCTTCGCTCAGCAGTCCTGAAATGGGGACAGTGTCCCTTCAGGCTTTGAACGTGACTAGCCTTATTCCCACACTGCCCAGCCACAGACGCAGGTTCCTATGGGGGATATGCCACTGACTGAACTGAGCACGTCCCTAGCGTGATACACTGTAACCCTTTGGCCTTCTGTCATTCTAGACTGTCTCTTCAAAGTATGTCCCATGAACCGCTACTCTGCCCAGAAGCAGTACTGGAAGGCCAAGCAAACCAAGCAGGACAAGGACAAGATTGCTGACGTGGTACTGCTGCAGAAACTCCAGGTGAGGCGAGCTCGGCCAGTGAGTGCCGGTGAAATTCCAGGCGACAATCCTCGCAGTAGGCGGCTGAACCATTGAGAGAACCTTAGCGACGGCAGGTCCACTTACTGCAGTCCATGGCTGGCAGGGGCTGCCCTTGAAATATAGCAGTGCTCTCTGAGATGCATAAGGTTGCCCCCACTCTGTTAGGATCTAAGCAAACTGGGAAATACTGCAAATAGAACTGATCCAAAGCCCACAGAAGTCAGACTGCTTTTCACTTTGGATAAGCCCCGCACTAACTGTTGCCAGTTGTCTTAAATGACTGTGTAAATTTGTAAGGAGGATTAAAAGATTTTTTTAAGACTAGAAGGGACCATTAGATCATCTAGTCTGACCTCCTGTGTAACACAGGCCAGAGAATTTCACCCAGTTACCCCTGTATTGAACCCAGTACCTTGCGTTTCACTAAAGTGCATCTTCCAGAAAGGCATCCACTCTTGATTTGAAGCCAAATGATCATCAAGAGATGATCGCTATATTCTGCCCCATCTGTGCTGATAACATTACCTCGTGTACAGGCACCCTCTCTTTTCCTGCGTGGGTTAGAAAACAACTTCTAATATCAACAGATCTGCTTGCTGTTAATGGAAGCAAATTAGCAACTGAATATAGTCAGAGCACTGGCAGACTGTGTGTGTGTGTCACGTCCTCTGTTAAATGTTTCTGATTTGAGTCCTGATCTCATTTAGTACCGAAGAACTTACACAACTTCGTGCTCCACCCCTTCTGCCCTCTCAGCATAACGTACGTGTGTGTGTGTGTGTACACCATGTTAAAATGTACACCTATATTTGTAAGCCAGTAAGTATCCCCTGGACTAGGAAGGAGTTTTATGCAATGTACTACCCACACTGGCTCCAGGTTGAAGCCCCTTGTAGATCCCAGGACAGAGCTGGCATTCAAGGTTGTATTTATCCAAGTCCCCAGCTAGGTTTAAACCATCTTTCAACCAGAGGAAATAATTTCCTGAAATAGTAGCAGCCCAGAAATAAAGAGCGGAAATCCAGGCCTGGCGTTCTGTCTGCAGCGGTCTGAAATGTGCTAAGTTTAGTTGCCAGATGTAGGGGCCTTTTGTGTCTCTTTTTGTGGAGGTTTTTGAGGAATTTAATATTTATAAGCGTCTCACTTTGCTAGTCGCAACGAGAGACGTGAGGCGCAGACAGGTGCGGTGCACGATTTCCCTTCTGCAGCTGTGCGGATGCTCCCCGCATCCTGCCCTGCAGCTCCCTGCTATTCCAGTCCCACTATCTCCCTCCCCACGGCAGCTGCTCCTCAGTGAAGACTTGTCACCTCCCTGCTGATACCCCCCCAAGAAGAGGCTGTCAGGGCTTGCCCACACTTAAAACGCTACAGCAGCACAGCTGCGCCTCTGCAGTTCTTCAGTGTAGACGCTACTACCCCGTCGGCGTAGCTAATCTTCCTCTCCGAGGGGCAGTAGCTAGGTTGATGGAAGAATTCTTCCATCAATTTAGCGCTACCTACACAGGGATTTAGGTCGGTTTAACTACGCTGCTCGGGGGGGGATTTTTCACATCCCTGACCAACATTGTTAAATGAACCTAAGTGTCTAGCGTTGACCAGGCTTCCATCTCACCTGGTGGTTTTGTGACAAGGACAAATACTTTGTAAGAAACCCGTTGGGAGCATCGAACTCCTTTCCCGTCTGGGAGCTCTTTGCATTTGAGACACACTGGAGCCAGACCCCCAGATCTGAACAGCCTGGGCTTCATCGGGGGGTGGGGGGGGGATTGGATTTAGTGCCACATGGTGCTGCAGACAATGAGCTCTCAGAAGCAGCGCTGGTGCAATGGGTTGTACTTTTTCTCTTTCTTGCATCCCTGGACCCGTTTCAATGGGTTGCTCTTTTCCAAGCTGCCTGTAAATCCACCCTAGGGGCTGCTGGGTGTGGACATCTGCTTATTTTCCTTACAGTTCCTTTTTGCAGCCCTGGTTTCTGCTGAGCCCCGGGGTCCCGTCCAAACCGGGCATGCTCAGGCTCCCGCTCCCCCATCGCTGGAGTGGCAACAGAGGCAAATGTTTATCCAGAGATTCCGAGGGATTAGGGATTAATTAAAGAAAAATAGCAGCAATGTTTTAAAGAGCTTTTAATTGTCAGTGAAGCGGCCTGAAAGCAGCAGCGTCTGCCAAGGCCAATTTGCAGTTGTGGTCCTGCCTGCTTGGGTAATTGTTTTCAACTTTTGCTTTTAAGGGACTGACTCATGGCAAGGGAGGTTTCCAGCCCTGGATCTTCTGTCTGTTCCATTCTCAGCAGCTTGGGGCTCCTTTTCCCCTTCCCCCAGCTTCCTTCCTGTCCTTTGCCAGGAGGATACTGATGTGAACAGCAATCTCACCAACATTCATTTCCCCTCTCTCCTGAGTGACCCGGGGAGAAGGTGGAGACCCGCTGGGCTGACGGTGTTGTGCAATCTGGTTTAGGAATAGAAGAGTAGATGGGAAAGGCACGGGTTCTCCCATCCCCCTTACTCTGCTGCAGTTGCAAGAATTCAGTGGAGTGTGTCTTGAACCCAATGAACCACCCGCAAAATCACCCTGTAGCAATCCCCGGCTACCCAGAACTTTATGGACGTTGGCTGTGAGTCATCTGCATAGGCTTCATAGCCATAAGTTAGGGACCTTTCACTCCTCAAACCACCGGATGTAAGCGTAGCCTCTGCTAGAACAATCTTGGCTAACTGGTAGCCCGAGGGCATACATAGGTCCTGTAAGCTGCCCTGGGCTGGACAGTTTGACAGCCTGGCATTCAATCCAGGAGAGAGGCTGCTCAGGTAGTCGGACCCCAATACTCCCCGTATAAATATGCCCTGAGGGAGAATTCATTCCTCGCTCCATATATTCAACAGTAACTTTCCTGTTCAACACACCACGCAGAGGCATGGATAACGCGTGTGGTTTTGGGGAGACAGTCTGGCTGGCCTATTCCAGGGCATCTCAGAGCGGGCAGTTGGCCACTCCAGCATCTTTCTCCCAGCTTCCTGGTTACTACGGGGCCATCTCCAGCTGGCGAGTCCGAACGTGCAGCCTCCTGTGTGCAGTAACTGCCAGTGTTTCGAGGAGAGCTGGCCCTGGTAACTGCTGGGGACCTCCCGAATCCTGGGGCCTCCCAGCACCAGCAGTGTTTCAAGTGGAGGCAGTTTGCGCAGTCCCGTGCAAAGGCACGCGCTCCCTTGTTTTCATGTTCACAGTAAGACCTGGAGCCAACCTGTCCAGAAGACTGGGGCCCACTTTTTTCCAAGGCGCCCTCTGATTTGGGGTGCATCGGTTTCTGGGTGTCCAGTTGGAGTCCCCTAGGCCCTGATTCTCAGAGCTGCTGAGCACCCACGGCTCCCACCGCCTTCAAGCAGAGCTGCTCTGGCCACTCCGAGTTGTCTCAGGTCGAGCACCCAGACACCAAGGCAGCCCAAATCCCAGGCCGCTTTATGAAACGTGGCCCCAAGCCTGGGAGCTTGCCCATGGTCGTCGAGGGGGAGGGGATCCAGAAGTAGATAGCAAGCCTGGCCTCCCCCTGTGGCTGGCGTGAAGCTTCCCTCGTTACCCCGTGTTCCTCCCCCACACGCCCCAACGGGAGGTGGCTGCGGCTCACCAGGCCCTGCTCTGTGTTTTGCGGACAGCATGCGGCACAGATGGAGCAGAAGCAGAACGATACGGAGAATAAGAAGGTGCACGGGGACGTGGTGAAGTACGGCAGCGTTATCCAGGTATGGGCCGTGAGCACTCCCCTTCTTTGGGCTCAGCGTCGCCGGCAGCTCTGGGCTATAGCTCACGGCATGGCCTCTTATCTCCTCCCTGGACGTCCAGGGATAGGGACTGAAGCCACCTACACAGCTGCCTGGTTGCTTCTCCTGTGAACTCAAGAGTTCGTTTTAGTAGGAGCATCTAGGCAATAGCTAATGGAGGGTGTTTCATTGCAGTGTAGACCCAGGAAACCATCAGTATCCAGATTCAGTCCCCAGCTGGGATGTAGCTAAAGACTGGTCCATTCCCAGCCAGAGACTGGACAGCTTTCTGCCTGTTCGATGTGAAGGGGTTTGGGTGGCTGGTGGTGAATTGCTAAGACCCTGCAGGCTGTGGGTTAGCGGATGGGCGCACCGGGATGTGACACAGCTCTGGAGTAAATTCTCGCCCATCAGTGGGCTCCATTGAAGGAGCAGCTGGAAACGCACCCCTGGGAACGCAGGGGGCCCTATGCAGTGCTATGGCTTCTGTAACAGCAGCCCGGTCCGGTCTGCTTGTGCAGGAAGTGAGGGTGCGGGCGAGTATTAGCAGGCAAGTAAAACACTTGCTTTGGCGTACAGCCTTGGCCCTGCACCCACGGGACCCTGTGTTTGTTTGTCACCTGGCAGTTACCTTTGTTTGAGGGCTGCTGCTGACAGGTTAGATTTTGGCGTACAACTACTCAGCTCCATGAGACCTGAAAGTCTCGGGCCACCCCGTAACTTGGGCCTTGGGGTGATGCACAGAACCAAGGCAGCAAGCCAGGCTGGCGGACCAGACAAAATCCAAAGGCAATGTGGGCAGACCAGGCCTTCTTCGTGCAGTGTCCCTTGTGGTGGAGAAGAGACAGGGCTCTGCAGTAGTGGATAGAAAGGAGGAGGCTTCTGTGGGTCTCTCTCGCTCCCAGCCTGTGCTGCCTGGCGTCACCATGCAGGGGCTCCCTAATTCCCCGCCTGGGCTAAGGTGCCGTAGAAGGGACTGGGGATGCCACTGTGTTTGGCTTTCCAGCTTCTCCACATGAAGAGTAACAAGTACCTGACGGTGAACAAACGTCTCCCCGCCCTGCTGGAGAAGAACGCCATGAGGGTGACGCTGGATGCAACGGGCAACGAGGGCTCCTGGCTCTTCATCCAGCCCTTCTGGAAACTGAGGAGCAACGGGGATAATGTGAGTATGGCGGGGAGGCGGAAACCGAGGTGGGAAGCCTCCGGGGTTGGGGGTCGTACTCGGTGATCTGTGTGGCAGCTGGGGAAACTGAGGCAGTGAGGGGTAAGTGGCCTGCCCAAGGTGAGTGGCAGAGCCAGGGATAGAATCCAGGAGTCCTGACTCCTGGTCTCCAGCCCTGACCACTAGGCCATGCTCCCTCCTGCTGCTTCAGCTCAGGTCCACTACAGGATGGATTGCGGGGTAGTGGAGCGATTCAGTGTCCTCTAGGATTCAGGGGCTCAACTGTCACTCTCAAGCAGATGAGGGTGGGGCAGAGGGGACACACCCTGTTTCTCAGCCCGCCCCCCGAAGGCCAGCCTGTTCGTGCAACAATGCTGATGGCGCATTCCCAGATAGGGAGAGTCTCTTTTCTGCATCCCGGTTGCAGATCCCAGTGAGTAGAGAGAGGCTCTCAGAATAAAGGTGATGGGGGCTGGTGGAGGATCCTGAGGGCGGCAGGACCATGCTCAGGGGCAAGATTTCCACATCAGCAACCACGAAAGAGACATGCAGGCAGCGTGCCCAGGGCTCATCCCTCTGCAGAGTCCCCATGTTCACGCTCTCACCCCCCCCCTCTAATTCTCCTCCCCAGGTAGTCGTGGGAGACAAAGTGATCCTGAACCCTGTGAACGCCGGGCAGCCGCTGCACGCCAGCAACTACGAGCTCGCCGACAACGCCGGCTGCAAAGAGGTACCAAGAACAGGGAGGAGGGAAGGGTTCGAGCCCACTGTAGGGATTCTGTGGGAGGGCTAGTAGTCACGATGCTCGTGTCTGGATCTGAACTTCTTTAGCGCTTGTTTGGAACCAATCTGTTTTGTTTCAGGCCCGTCGCTAGCATCTCGATCTCTCTCTCTTTTTTCCCAGGTGAACTCGGTCAATTGCAACACCAGCTGGAAAATCAACCTGTTCATGCAGTTCCGGGACCACATGGAGGAAGTGCTGAAAGGGGTAATGAACGAGCATCCGTTCTTCATGCCAGAGCTGCTGGATGGGGATTCCGTTGTGCTAGGCGCTGTACAAACACGGCGGGAGAGACAGCCCAGCCCCTGTGACTATCAATCTGAATTTTCTTTGCCAGTCTGTAGCAACACAGGGAGTAGCGCTCTGCTCCTTCAAGAGGAAAAACCTGCACTTTCACCCATCACGCCACCTAGTGAAGTGGGGGGAGGAAATGGTAAGGGGCAGTAGGGCGTCTGGATGCAATTGCCCTGCTGAGCATGCCACCGGTATGGCTGCCTGAATCCCAAAGACTCTCTGCAGGACGACAGCCCTGCCCAAAGGCGGTTGAGCCTGATTGGGCCATGAGTCCATGTATTGTCTCTGAAGCTTAGGGAAGGGGTGTCCACGGAACCGGCAGATCAAAAGGTGCCCTCCCTGTGCATGTGTCTTGTGCGTACCTCCTTTGTAACCTCCTCTCTGTGTCCCTGGTTGGCAGGGGGATGTGGTGAGGCTGTTCCATGCCGAGCAGGAGAAGTTTCTCACCTGCGACGAGTACAAGGCCAAAATCCACGTCTTCCTCCGCACCACCCTGAGGCAGTCTGCCACATCTGCCACCAGCTCCAATGCACTGTGGGAAGTTGAGGTGAGCGCCAGGGGGAGCACGGTTGCAGAAAAGCGTGTCGGCGCTCGCTCTAGTGGCTGGTGTGCACAGAGGATAACAGCCTACTACTGCAGACAGCTGATGGCAGCTCAGGTGGTAGAGGAGAGGGGTGTGTTTTTTGGTGCAGACGGTCCCAGCTTCCAGCCCTGCTGGTGACCCAGGCCGGGGTAGCATCAGGCTGGAGTCTGACAGGTGACTCTGTGGTTTGCTGAGTTCATGCTTTTGTAGTGGATGCTTTGACAGATTGAATGGCTGTTTCTGTACTTTTCGGGCCTAGACACTCTGCCTGGGCTGATCGTCAAACACTGCCCCTTAGCAACGCAGCCATAGCCCGGTGGCTGCGGCGCTGCCCACTGAAAAGGGGCGGTTAATCGCTGCACAGCGCTAACAATAGGCCCAGAGCAGAGCCCGGGATGTACTCCGTGACCTCCTAGAGGGTTCAAATTGTTCCTGTCGCCTGCTGGAAGCCATGTCCGCCCTGGGGTGTCCCCGACACATCCACCGCACCTGACCCACCTCAGAGCTATTCTAGGTACTTAGGCTCTGAGCACCTCGCTCTCTTTCATGCATTTCCCCTCACAGCACCCCTGCAAGGCAGGGCAGGGCGGTTATCCCCATTTTACAGGCGGGGAACTGAGGCACAGAGAGACTAAGTGACTTCCCAAGGTCTGTGGTGGAGCAGGGAATTCAGCGTGGTCTCCCAAGTCCCAGGCTAGCACCCTAACCCCTGGATCCTCCTTTCTCTCCCTGCGTGCCTTTCAGGTGGTCCATCACGATCCCTGCCGAGGCGGAGCCGGGCACTGGAACGGCCTGTACCGCTTCAAGCATCTCGCCACTGGGAACTACCTGGCCGCGGAGGTAAGAGCGGCAGAGGGGGCTGGATGGAGACGGCCGGCTCCTGCTGCCATCGAGGTCTTGCCATCCCTTGCAAAGGGGCTGCAATCTTGCCTGTAATGCAGAGCAGCGACTGCTCTCCGCAGGGCCACATTCTGCATGGGGGCCCTGCATATTTTCCTTGGGGCGGAAACTGACCTTAATCTAGTTTATAGGGAGCTTTGAAAATCTTTTGCCTGGGAGGCTCCTTGCCCGTGCTGATGGGAGGGTCTGCAGCTCCCTTCCAGTTCCTCCTTGCTTATAGGAGGCAGAGATGCCAAGGCTTGGGACTGGGGCCATGAACAACATTGCTGTTTGCCCATTTGCCATGCTAGGATATGCCCAGCAAAAAGCCCCCAGAGCTGGCACGCACTTGTCAAACTTGCTCTTCACGTTCTCCCTTTCTGCTTGGCCTGCGGCACGCACAGCCCAGCAGGCTGAGCTGTCCTTTATTTGCTCATCCTGGGCCAAGCTCTACAGTCAATCCTTTCACCACAACCCCGTTGCTCTGACAAAAAGGAATTTGGCCGGCCGTGCTTAACTCTTTTTTTTTCTGACTCCTGACCAAATTCAGCTCTTGCTCGTCTTCTAGGGCATTCGCAGATTTCAGGGCCAGAATGATCAGATCTACTCCAGTGGTTTTCAACCTTTTAAACTTTGTGGACCACTGAAAAATTTCAAATGGAGGTGCGGACCCCTTTGGAAATCTAAGACAGAGTCTGTGGATCCCCAGGGGTCCGTGGACCACAGGTTGAAAACCACCGACCTAGTCTGACCTCCTCCATAACACAGGCCAGAAAACGTCATCCACCCATTCTTCCTGCCTTGAGCCCACATTGTGCGGTGAAGGCTAGAACCTATATTTTAGAGCGAGACATCCAAGAAAGACTTATCTGGCATGTCTCCGTTGAAGTCAGTGGAAGAAAGAGCAGGTGACAAACCCCCTTGCTTGGAATTTGAAAGGGTCAGAGTCAACGGCCCAACTTGCGTGTTTATGTTGTTGTTTATTTAATATTTCTTTCACTTTGTAGGAAAACCCAAGTTACAAAGGAGATGCCGCCGATCCCAAGTCTGCACCCATGGTGAGCTCTGAGATGTGTTCTGCTTGGCTAGTGGCTGAGCGGCGGCTGCTCTCTGGGCCTGGAAGTAATTTCCTTGCTCATCCACTTAGGCTCTCTGCTGGCTGTTGAGAACACAGGGAATCGGCACCGTGACAGAACGGGCCATTGGCCCAGCTAGGGAGGGAGCAGGTGCAGTTAGATTCAGGGAAACCACAGCAGCTGGTGCTCAGGGTGACACTGGAGCGGCATCGTGCTCTGGTGGATGTGATGCTCCTGGCAGTGCTGGAAGGCTGCCTTGCTCAGTGTACCTGCTCTATGAGGCATCTCCATGTAGCACACTGGCCAAGTGTCCCGAGTGCACCCCCGGCAGGTGTTAGTACATCTGGTTGGAATCGAATGGCCTGGAGGGTTCGCACAGCCCAGAGCACTCTGGAAGAGCATGCAGATGAGGTGGAGGTAGAAGAGAGACGACTTCCTAGCCCTGTGGCAGAGGGGTTCTTTTACCCTGTTTACCAAGTGTCTTTGGGAAGGTGGAGCTGGTCCTGTCGGTCCACTGGTGCATGCCACCCCTCTTCTCATGTGTTTTCATGCTGCAAGACCCCAGCCCAGGTTCTTGGGAGCTTCTGCTGTGTCTCGAGACTGACCCGCCTTCCCCCTAGAGTACGCGTGCGTGCGGGAGCTTGGTACCGCATCCAACCACTTGGTACCACGCTCCACAGCTGCTTCCCTTGCTGCAGGGCGGGACCATTCGCTCCAGCCGGAGGAAAACGGGGGAGAAGATCAAATACCGGCTGGTGGCCGTGCCCCACGGGAATGACATTGCCTCCCTCTTTGAGTTGGACCCTACCACGCTGCAGAAGACGGATTCCTTTGTCCCTCGGTATGCGGGAACGCCCGGGCCCACTGTGAAACCTCACCGGTTCAGTCGGCTTCATGGCCTGGTGGGAATTCAGAGCTAGTTCGCCAGTTGGGCGCAGTCTCATGGAGGTTGGGCTGCTTCAGAAAGGGGGAAGATTTGGGGTCAAGGAAGGGAACATGGAGTAGCAGTCACACAACCTGAAAGCCTAGCACTGAAACCTGGTCCACTCTTGCATGGGGGGACCTCTAAGGAAAAGTGTAGGTGGCCCTGTTCTCTCCGAGTCAGTGCTGAGCCAGCACGCTGGAGGGAGCTGCGTGGCTGGAGTTGCTGTGCGTTGGAAAACCAGTAGCGCCACCATAGGGTCCTGGCCCAATTCCCGCTTGGGTGACTGTGTCGACTCCCCTAATTCCCCTGCAGGAACCGGTGCAGAATGACCGTCGTGTCCCACCCCAGAGGTGGCTGCATTTCGGCACGGGGAGGTTTGACGTGATTCCCATCTGCGCATCTGGAAAGTGCTTCCGGGCCTTTCTGGATGGAAAGCGCGATAGGAACATGGAACCTTCATTGTACCGATTTTCAGGAACTCCTACGTGAGGCTGCGCCATCTCTGTACGAACACTTGGATCCAGAGCACTGACGTGCCCATTGACATCGATGAAGAGAGACCCATTCGTCTCATGGTACGTCCCACGCTTGGTCACAGCTTGGCTGCAGGGTCTAATGAGCTCTTAGAATTCAGAGTTCGTATCCCTGTAGGTTCTTGAGCATCATCAGGAGGACCAAAGCAACCTAGAACCCGACCAAAGCAACCTAGAACCCAGCCAAAGCAACCTAGAACCCAACTCATCTGTCCAGTGCAATAGCTGATAGTAGCCACGAGGTAGGGACGGGGTAGGGTGGCTCATTCATCCCACCATGGTTGGAGTAAAGGAGCTGTAGTGGTAGAGGTAAATAGCAGTGCGGAGGGGAGGGGTTGTACCCGGAGCCCAGCGTTGTAGTGGGTAAAGTGTTGAGAAAGGTGTCCATGTGTGTCTGACCCTGCGGCAGATGCTGTCGCTGGAGCTGAAGCGGGTTTTGGTGAGGGGTGACACGGGGTTCTCTCTTTCAGCTCGGCACCTGCCCCACCAAGGAGGACAAAGAAGCTTTCGCCATTGTCTCTGTGCCAGTGTCAGAAATCCGGGACCTGGATTTTGCCAACGATGCCAGCTCCATGCTGGCCAACGTGGTGGAGAAGATGAACGAGGGCTTCATCAGCCAGAACGACCGCAGGTAACAAACCCAGCCATGCTGCTGACCATTGGCCAAGCAAAGCCAGGCCCACGCTCAACGCGAAGGCATCTCTCTGCCTGTCTGTAACATGGTGACTTTTGAACATTGCATTTGATGAGTCTCGGGGAGCATCCAGTGTGCTGAGCCCTGTGGATTTTGGTGAAACCCAGGAAAGCCTGATATCCACTCAGATCACAGTTTTGTCTTGCCGGATATAGGGGTGAGGCCGTCGCCTCCCAGATGGCTGTGGGAGGCGAGCAGAGTCACTCTGGGTGCAGGGGTGAGGCAGTGAGTACCAAGTTGGCGGTAGACTTAGGGTGCCAGAGATCCTCCTCTGCCTGCAGGACCAAATGGACACTCTGGGGGCCTGACTTGGTGGAAGTCAGTTAGGTGGATCCTCCAGGCAGGCTCCCTAGTCTCCGTTCCAACTGAGATCACCCCCAGCCAGGCATCTCAGCCCCCAACACTGGCCAGCCCCCCCAGCCAGGCCTCTCGCCCTCAGCTGATCCTATCACCCCTACTGTGGCCAGGCCTCCCCCTTCCCCACCCCCCGTATCCTGACCAAATGGTCACTAGGGATGTGGGGGCGTAAAGGGCCTGGCTGGATATCCAGCCTACAATAAGCAAGGAAGCATGCAGTCCTCCTGCTAGAATGCAGCATGTCCTCCGGTGCCGGGGGCAGCAGGACAGAGTCCGTGGGCCGGGCCGTATCTCTGTTACTCATGGCATAGCATGGCTCTCGGCCTAGAGCATTGTGCCAGCACCGTCGCGCTTCCCTGCCAGTGGCCTGATTACAAGCCTGCTCCTCCCCAGGGACGCAGCAAGGAAATCAGATTGCGTGTGTCGGGCCTGTGCCAGCCCCTCCTTTGCAACAAGAGAAATAAATTAGGAGCTGGGAGATGGCCCTGTGATAGCGCCGGGTTAGTTAGTCGTGGTGTTATTTATAGGCGGGTGGGTTCTTGGCATTTCCTAAGCAAAACACAGCCATACGGTGACGCAGATAGACTGAGCCACTTCCCCTTTGCCACCCCTCCACCAGAAGACAAGCTGAGTCCCTTGGGCTACGGCGCGCCAGAGACTTGTCTTGTGGAAGAGAACCAGGGTTCTGACCACTCATGATGATCAAACTCTTGACTGTTCATAAGTGTGAGGATATTAGTCCTGCTGTCCAAGCCAAATTCTTTATGTACTTTAGTTTGAATACACATGAGAACATAAGAACGGCCAGACTGGGTCAGACCAAAGGTCCATCTAGCCCAGCAACCTGTCTGCCAACAGTGGCCAATGCCAGGTGCCCCAGAGGGAATGAACAGAACAGGTAATAATCAAGGGATCCATCCCCTGTCGCCTATTCCCAGCTTCTGGCAGTCAAAGGCTAGGGACACCCAAAGCATGGGGTTGCATCCGTGACCATCTTGGTTAATAGCCATTGATGGACCTATCCTCCAGGAACTTATCTAATTCTTTTTCTGATTCTACACAATTATAAGGGGTCTAAACCCTCATGCTTCAGGGCATAAACCAAGCTCTAAGAGGTCAGGGAATAAATTCCCCATGGACATTATGGGGGTCAAATTCTCTCCTGCACAGAGGCCCGATACATGTTCTACACACTGCATAAGTTCCTCAAAACCCAACTTGGGTCTCATTAGTTTTGTACGAACCACCCAACGTTGGGGGTTGGTTTGGAGACTAGGAGCGGTTCTAGGCTGCTCTCTGGTTATTAACCCTCCCATTGCTGAGGTCCCAGGTGGCATGGATGCACCCGCTGTCGATAATGATGTTGCGTGCTGCCCGCTTTGCAGGTTTGTGATCCAGCTGCTGGAGGACCTGGTGTTTTTCGTGAGCGACGTTCCCAACAACGGGCAGAATGTGTTGGACATCATGGTGACCAAACCCAACCGGGAGAGGCAGAAACTCATGCGGGAGCAGAACATCCTGAAACAGGTGAGCAGGATGGGAGAGGAGGGACACGCAGGGACAAGGATTTGGGTTTGAACCAAAGTGATTCAGCCACTGAACCCTCACTGAGCCGTGGGGAAAACGTGGGCTGGGGAAAGGGAATTTGGGGACAGGCTGGTCAGAGAGACACTAGAGAATTGTGGACTGTGTGTCTGTGCAGCCAGCTTGTATTCTTCAGGGGCATTTTTATAGAGTTCTTGTTAGAAGCTATACATAGTTGGGGGTGAGGGGCAAATTTGGTCAATTGAAAGGTCATTAAAATAAGGGGCTCTTAGAAATTGGCCAGAGGGCAGGCATACTTGGTGCTGGTGTCATGAAAGCTGTCCTCTTCCTTCACGGATGCCGATCAGTCCTGACCTGCAGCTCCCCACGGCTATCAGTCTGTGCCCCAAAGGCAGCTCTGCTGACACTCATCAAACGAGACCTGCAGCCCCCGCTCTTATTCCAGCCTTGGGTTCCTTTTGAGCCCAGTGAAATGTAGGATGCTTTATTTGAGGCCACAAAATCTCCACGCAGGCCTTACGTGAGATGGTCCAATTCATTCTGCTTGTGATCAGAGTTGAGGTCTCCAGAGGGGACCCACTGCATCCCTTGAACTACCATGGACAGCCTTGAGTTAGCAGCAGGGGTGGTTGAACCAGGCTCTGCCTGCAGGCATTCCCTTATCTCACCCGCTAGGGAACGAGCACCGTAGAAATACCTGTAACTAAACAGAGAGGACTGAGCTGCCGCTCTGAACACAGATTTGCGGAGGGCAGCTTGGAATCTGACTCCCTCCGGCTTCCCTCTTTTGCGTTCGATTAGATCTTCGGGATCCTGAAAGCTCCCTTCAAGGAAAAGGGAGGGGAAGGCCCCCTGGTGCGGCTGGAGGAGCTGTCGGATCAGAAGAACGCTCCCTATCAGTACATGTTCCGCCTCTGCTACCGGGTGCTGCGGCACTCCCAGGATGACTATCGCAAGAACCAGGTGGGTCCGTGTTGCAGGGCGGCCGGGTCGTCCCGGCCACAGCTCCTGGCCCCACGCGATACACTGTCATCTGTATTGCGGAACACCTTGAGGCCCTAATCAGGGATCGTGGCACCGTTGTGCTAGGCACTGTACGTCCATATCGCGAAAAGGGAGCAAGCCATCTCCGTCTGCTCTCCAGGAACCCACTCGCACGTGTTGCTGATTTGGCTAGCAAGCTGTGGGCTTTAGGACTCCCGTGCGCTCCTGCTGCTCGTGCAGAATCTCCCGTACGGATAATTCCCTGTCTTCCCACTGGAGTTGTCAGCTACTTGGGCCATGAAGTGACAGAGTTTCCAGGCCCCTGGCCTCCTCACCACATGCCAGCTCTGCTGTCCCCAAGGCAGGCAGGAACCTTGTCCTCTCTCTCCGGAGCTTGGATCTTCCTCTTGGACACCATTTAACACTGACGCTGATGGGGAAGCCCTGGGCAGGGATCCTTCTCTCCACAGCTGGCCAGACAGCGAGCAGGGCTTATGGGGGGAAGCCCTTGAAGGAGATAGGTGTCGGAAGCAGAGAGTGGCCCTGAGGGCAGCAGCAGGATCTGGGTGGAGGGTGGGACCCGAGCCCACACCCAACCATAATCAGCCAGTGGGGAACCTGGATATCTTCCCCAGAGGTTGGGTCTGTGGGCGCTGGGTCTCTGCTTTGGACGGGCACCTCAGTTGGTGTCAGAGCACAGATTCCAGATGTCGCTCACCCTACTTGTCCCTCATTCTGGGGGTGTATTTAGCGGTCACCATTGGCACCCAGTACTAGCCCTGGCCCTCCCTGGCCCCTGCTAACTGCTCTGCCCCTGCCCCCACCTGATCTCTGCCCCGCTCCTCCAGGAACATATCGCCAAGCAGTTCGGCATGATGCAGTCCCAGATCGGCTACGACATCCTGGCAGAGGACACCATCACCGCCCTCCTGCACAACAACCGCAAGCTGCTGGAGAAGCACATCACCAAGACCGAGGTGGAGACCTTCGTCAGCCTGGTGCGCAAGAACCGGGAGCCCAGGTGCGTGCCGTGCAACCTGGCTGCTGTCTCGCAGTCTGTGCACTGAGCGATCGACCCCGGTGCACTGGTGTTTGAAGATAGTCGTGTCCAACCAGCTGAATATTGCTCTGTTGCAGCCGTAAAGGTTGCTGGCCAGCAGAGGGACTGTGCTGGTGAAGGGGGTGGTATGTTTGGAGTTTCGAGAGCAGGGACTAGCAGTGCCCTGGAGAGGGAGTTACGCAGGGAACAGGAGGAATCCAGAGGCTGGGGTAGTGGAGAGAGTAGCGGGCCTTGCAAAGGCCTGGAGGGATCGGAGAGGCTAATGGAGCCCTGCGGGGACAGAACTGCAGAGGCCAGGAGTATCAGAGGAGTGGAAGCACCTTCCAGGGTGTTCGTGGTGTATGAGGGCAGATATCTCCCAGGAGGATCGCAGTGGCTGGCAGTGCCCCACTGGGTGGCTCATGCTGTCAGGGGATGGGACATCGGATGCTGCAGATCTTGGCGCGGGAAAAGCAGAACTGCGCCCTACGAGAGCAGAGTCATGGGGCCTGGGGATGTGGAGACTCGGACAGAGGGCAGGCGCCCTGTAATGTGGAGCATCAGCTGAAGGCTAGATTGGGCTGATCCTGCTGCTCGAGCAGGAGGACCCTACCAGGTGTGAATGCCAGAGCAGGATTTCTCACCAGTTGGGAGCATGCGCTCTTCAAGCCTCAAAGACCTGTCCTGTGCGCCAGGCCAACAGCTCCATAAGGTCTGCAACCCCGGTCCAGGTTCATGCAAAGACAATAGCTGAGAGAGAGAGGCCAGAGCATCCACTGGGGCGCCCTTCCCCTTCAAGCCAGCCCCCCGCCCCATCTGACCATGAGCTGTGGCTCTCTTGTGCTCACCCCAGGTTCTTAGATTACCTCTCGGACCTGTGTGTGTCCAACCACATCGCCATCCCCGTCACCCAGGAGCTGATCTGCAAGTGTGTGCTGGACCCCAAGAACAGCGACATCCTGATTAAAACGGAGTGAGTATCCCAGGGGCCGCTTGGCCCTGAGTGCTGGGCTCTTCCCCACCCCCCCGTGCGGGACTGTAGCATTGTGTGTGGAGTGGGGAGAGTCATGGGAATACCCTCCCCCTCCTCAACCCGGTCAATCCATAGGGTGGTATGAGACTTCAGGGCCTTCTTACCGCATCCCATCAATCTTCAGGGCCAGCGCCTCAGTTGGTGGAAATTGGCATTGCTCCATTGATTTCAAGGGGATAGAGAAAGGGTGGTCTAGTGATTAAGGCCCTGGCCAGGGACTCAGGTTCAATTCCTTGGGCACATCGTTGACTCCCTCTGTGCCCCAATTCCCCATCTGTCCAGTGGGGTAATACCCCCTTTCTGGTGAGGAAGGATGGGCTAGGATACTCACCCAGGCTCAATTCCCTGCTCTTCCACCGACCCCCTGGGTGAACTTGGGTAAGTCACTTAATCTACCCTGTGCCTCAGTTGCCCTTCTGTAGCATGGGGAGAATAGCCCTGCCCAGCCTCACAGCAGGGTTGTGAGGATGAACCCATTAGAGATGGTGAGGCCCTCAGATACTACTGTGATGGGGCCAACATCTAGAGGGATGGATCTGGACCATTGTTACGGGGAGCCTCCTGAAATTAGTGCCTAAGACACAGTATGAAATATCGGCTTTCTTCAGCTTGCCCACGCCACAGTTCCCAGCATCTGGGCCCAGCATCAGTCTGGGACAGGTGGATTCTCTGGGCTCAGCCTTCTGCTCCCTTGGGTCCGCTCCCTGATCAGCAGTCTAGGAGAGGATCTTCCCAGCGCAACGAGTTTTCTTTCCTTTGTGGTTATTCCTCTGCCCTGTGTGAGATGGGAGGTAGCGTAGTCAAACGGTCAGAGCCCAGGCCTGGGGAGTCTGAAATCCTGACTCCTTGTGTGACTTTGGGCGAGTCCCGTTGCCTCGCCGTGCCTCGGTTTCCCCATCCATACAATGGGGAGTAAGGACCCCTGTTGAACGTGGCGGTGTGATTGTAGGCTGAGGCCAGTAAAGGAGATGTCCCAGACCCACGAATACCTGAGCATCGAGTACTCCGAGGAGGAGGTCTGGCTGACCTGGAGTGACAAGAACAACGACTCCCAAGAGAAAAGCATCCGGCAGCTGGCGCAGGAGGCGCGGGCGGGCAACGCTCATGATGAGAACATCCTGAGTTACTACAGGTAACGCCATGTGGCCTCCCCCACCCTCCCGGGTGTCCGATGGGGCCAACGTGAGGATTGGACAGTAAATCCCACCCCTGGCTGAGCTGGACTTTTAGGGGGAGTTCACCAGAGACTGGAACTCCGCATTAAGGGAACCGATGCTGGGCTCTGTGAGTGCCGTCCCCGCCCTCGGCATGTCTCCACATGCTCAGCCGCTCCTGGGCCAGCCCAGTCCCCCTCCCCAGGCGCTGGGATGAGCCAGGGAGGTGACCGTCCGGCCGATCTCCCTGTCTGGCAGTGGGGGACGCAACCCACCTGCTCCGCTAATGCGAAGGCGAGCATGCTCTGCCGGAGCCCTGCTGAGGGGGTGTGCCCATGGGACACTGGCTGGGTGCGGGTGAAGGGGGAACAGAAGAGGAGCATGTTTGTGGGGGGCCCCCCCTCACTCAGCCAGCCACCGTGGGGGGTGCGTTGCTGCTGGAGTCGACGGGAGTTCAGCGACGGGAGCACAGCTGCGCCTTTGTTTCCATTCACAGAGCCTGGCTGTGCGGGCTCGGAGAGCAGCCCCCTGGCCCAGCCACCTCTCTCCAGCTTTCTTGCTCACCCCATTAGGCCCTCACCAGCTACCCAAGGGGCACTGGCTGGGCATGAAGCGGGGCCTTGTTCCCTCGGCAGAGGGGCGGGATGATGTCTGTCGCTTCCACAAATGATCTAATACAGATCCCCTCCATCTCGCCTTCTCCTTTCATCTCTTCCCCCGTCTCCGTCTCTGTGTGTCTTCCTCCCTCGTTCTCACCCCCGAACAGGTACCAGCTGAAGCTGTTTGCCCGCATGTGCCTGGACCGCCAGTACCTGGCGATCAAAGAGATCTCCAAGCAGCTGGGGGTGGAACTCATCTTCCTCTGCATGGCGGACGAGATGCTGCCCTTTGACCTCCGGGCCTCCTTCTGCCACCTCATGCTGCACGTGCACGTAGACCGGGACCCCCAGGAGCTGGTGATGCCCGTCAAGTTTGCGCGGCTGTGGACGGAGATCCCCACCGCCATCACCATCAAAGAGTGAGGCAAACCGGTGCTTCTCACCGTGAAGGGGGTGGCATGGGGGATTCCAGCCCATCCCGCCCTAGAGATCCCTGGCTCAGATCCAATTTGTGTCATTAATGACCAAATGGCCATAGTGAAGGCCGGCGGGAGGCACATGTGGAATGGGTCTGGCAGGTCTTAGCCAGGTCTCCTCGCGGGCAAAGCCTTAAAAAAAACCACCAGCACCGCTGGCACTGATCAGCCCTCAAGGCCAGTGACGAAATGAGCTTTGGAGACTGAGCTCTCCTCTCTCTCTTTCGAGGCCAGGGTCACTGGGACACTCGCCCTTGCTGCTGCCAGGCTGGGGTTTTGTGGGGAGAGGACGCTGACCTCCGGGCCTGTCCGTCCGATACACAGAACTGCATCTGGCATGACGTGCTGCCCTTCTGGAGAGCCAGGCAGGGGCTCCTCCTCAGCGGGAGAGGCACTTGAAGGGCTAGGGTGTTGAGAGAGACCTGGCCCATCTCCTGCTGGCTCACTGCGCCTCTCCTCCCCTTCGCAGCTACGACTCCAACCTGAACGACTCCCGGGACGACAAGAAGAACAAGTTTGCCAGCACCATGGAGTTCGTGGAGGACTATCTCAACAACGTGGTGAGCGAGGCGGTGCCCTTCGCCAACGAGGAGAAGAACAAGCTCACCTTTGAGGTGAGAAGCCTGCGCTGGCCCTGCCGGGGAGGGGGCATTCATCAGTGCTTTGAAGCAACCCCGAGTGGGGACATTTCAGCAGAGCCTGGGCCTTATTCCCTCGAAAAGGCAAGGAGGCCACCTCTCACTGCTGTACAGGGGCCCTGCGAAAACTTGGCGGCCAGTTTCTGGTCACACCATGGGTGGTCATCTTGGAACTGCCAAGTCTTGGCGCAAACTGGGCCGCCATCTTGGAATGGCCAATTGCCACTGCAGACCGGACAGCCATTGTGGGAGTCCTTACCCTGTACGGTTGTATACCTCGTCTGCCCACAGGGTGTGGGAGAGAACTGGAGTCTTTCTGTCCTTCCTGCAGGTCGTCAGTCTCGCCCACAACCTCATCTACTTTGGCTTCTACAGCTTCAGTGAGCTGCTACGCCTGACACGCACTCTGCTGGGTATCATAGACTGTGTCCAGAACCCTCAGCTCATGATGCAGACCATGTACAATGAGGATATGGCGGGTAAGGCTCCATGGCTGGCCTGTAAGCACCTGCTTCCCTGAACGGTCTCAATTCATTGATGACCTCAGCTGAAACTGGTGGGCCTGACTGTCTCTGGAAGTGTGGGGTGGGGCAGCTGTCTGGGGCTTCTCGCCTCTGCGCTCACAGCCGGGAGCAGGGGGGAAGTCGCCCGGGGCTTCTCGCCTCCGATGGGTAGATCCGCACTGGTGCTCCCAGTGCAGGGAGCCAGGACCATGGTGGGCAGTGGGGAGCCCGGGCGGCAGCCAAAGCTGGGAGCCTGGATGGCAGCCTGGCTTGGAGCAGAGACCCGCTGGGGCCTGGGGAGCTGGCTTTCTTGTCAATTTCATGGCTCCAACAGAACCATGTAATTGACAAGAATAACAGCCTATGTAAGGAACACAGTGTCTACACAGACACTGCGTCGCCCTAACTGCATCGACATAAGCCCTACGCCTCTCGTGGAGATGGAGTTATGACGTTGGCGTAGTAGGGCAATTATATTGGTGGGCGCAAGGCTGTAGTGGAGACACTGACGACATGCCTTATGTCGACCTAACTCTGTAGTGTAGACTGAGCCTGAGAGACAGGGGTTAGCAAGAGCTTGGCCTCTCTCAGGTCCTGGAGGAGGAGCTCAGAATTTGGCCAGCAATAGTACGTAAGAAATGCAGGGACACGCCAGGTGAATAATCAGCCTCCCCATTTATCCTCCAATAAAATTAAAGCAGTTTCCAGTTTGGTGGAAGTTTGGGTGGGTCCTTATGCCAGCCGCAAGGTGGACTTGGAAGCCCAGCTCTAGCCCCCTCAGTGTATTAAAGCTGGCCTCACACATTAGCCTCTTGCCAACCTTGGCTGCTTCCTTAGGGAAGAACGTGCGGAAGTCCATCCAGGGTGTTGGCCAGATGATGTCCACCATGGTCCTGAGCCGGAAACAGTCCATCTTCAGTGTCCCAAGCCTCAGCACTGTGGTGGCCTCTGAGCCCACAGACCGGGAGAGGACCATAGAGAATGAAAACATTGTTGTGATGGAGACCAAGCTGAAGATCTTGGAGATCTTGCAGGTGGGAGCCCACGGTGATGGAAAAGCTGGTGCATGAAGCTCAGAGGGAGGGAACAAATGAAATGAGGAAGCTGCAGGTTCCCGTGGACTTCTGCTATAGACCAGTGCCGCTGGCCTCTGGTTAATGCAGAGCTGGGGTGGTCAGAAGGGAAGGTGGGGACGGGGCGGGAAGCTGCAGCAGTGTGAAGAGGGTGGTTTCCATGGTGGGGGATTCACTTCTACACTCCTTCTGCCCATGCTGCTCCCCAGTTCATCCTGAACGTGCGGCTGGACTACAGGATCTCCTACCTGCTCTCCGTCTTCAAGAAGGAGTTCATAGAAGTCTACCCCATGCAGGACAGCAGCGCGGATGGGACAGCTCCAGCCTTCGACTCCACAAGTAACTGTCTCTCCATCCCTTTTGCTCTCTACCGGCAGTTCCAGTCTCCAGTGCAGCTTAGATTTAAAGGGCCCCATATGGCATGTTAAATACCAGCTGATTATTGGGAACACAGTGTATGGCTCTGATAAACTATCTTAGCAGATGGAGAGGGATACATGCTGCATTGAATGGGCTGGGTTGGGCCTGGATTTGATTGTTTGGTGCCAGGACCCAGCAGTGGTTTGGGAGGCTTTTGCGTGGAGGAGATGGAGGTTGAAGAAAATTAGGGACACAGACACTTTCACTCTGGTGTTTCTAAGGTGTCTCTCCCCGTGGTACCTAGTATCAGCTCAATAATAAAGGTCTGCATCCTCCTTCCCTGGCTTCTCTTTCCTTTTGCTGATTTGCTCCCCACTCCCCTTCTGTTGTTGTGAGCTTTTCCCTTTGCCACAGTTAAGCTCAAGGTTAAAGGTGGTGACACCTCCCTCCCCGCTAAGGTGACCAGATGTCCCGATTTTATAGGGACAGTCCTAATTTTGGGGTCTTTTTCTTATATAGGCTCCTATTACTCCCCCACCCCCCGTCCCAATTTTTCACATTTGCTCTCTGGTCACCCTACTCCCCGCTTCCCATATGCTCCTTCCTCACAATGAAATAGCAGCAGGACGTGTGTGTACGTAGAAGAGGCCAGTGGCTCAGCAGAGAACTACCGAGGGAGGTGCTTAAAGGCAGGGGAGGTCAAGAATCTGCAGATACGGTGGTGAATGCTCAGGTACCACGCTGATGAACAACCTTGTGACGACCTAGAGATAGCCCAGTCCATCCAGAGTTCAGCAGGGCAGGAAACCCCTTTCCCCCTCCCTGGATTGGGAGTTGAGACTGTTTCCCTAGTAGTTCCCTAGAAGTTTCGTTGTCACCTTCCATTGGGGCAGGGTTGAACTCCCTGCTTATGGCCCCTTTGGTTTCTCTCCTTTCAGATGCAGCGATGAACTTGGACAGAATAGGGGAGCAGGCAGAGGCCATGTTCGGGGTCGGGTAAGTGCCTCGGTCCCTTCTTTCCAGTGGAAAATGAATCTGTCCTTTGCTATTCCCTGTAGATAAGTCCCGCTCTCCTATGAAGAGGTGGATTGCTGGTGGCTGAAAGCCTCAGGGAGCAGAGAATGTGGGTGGCCTGGGGCTACCATAAAGGCTACCATAGGAGCCCCTTATCAGCCATCAGGAGTGGAATGGGCTAGTACAGGGCCAGCACAAAGCCAGAGGGAGTCCTTATTGCTGCTGAGGACTGTGGCCTGAGGAGCGGATTGTTACTCACGGTGTGGTCTTTCCCCTTGGCTTCAGGAAGTCAAGCAGCATGTTAGAGGTGGATGATGAAGGAGGGAGGATGTTTCTCCGTGTGCTGATCCACCTGACGATGCACAACTATCCCCCGCTTGTCTCCGGCTCCCTCCAGCTCCTCTTCAAACACTTCAGCCAGAGGCAGGAGGTGCTGCACACCTTTAAACAGGTAACACGGCTGGGGGCCGTCCAGGTGTCCCAGACCCTCTCGCAAGTCCTGGCCCACACCTGGGGTGCAGTTGGCTGAGGGGGTTGTAAATAGGGTACGCTAGGTGTGAGTCTAAATCCAGCCAGGCTGGCAGGGAGCAAAGGTTGAGTCCCTCTGAATGCGGTGTGGAAATGAGCGGGTGAGGTCAGTCCAGCAGCTAGCTGGTGCATGTCCACAGCGTTTGGCACCAAGAAAAGGTGCATGGTGGAATGGCCAGATCTGTGCCCGCTAAGGGAGTCCCATTGGTGCAGCTCCTTCCTTAAACTGCTCTGGTAGAGATGCTGCAGATCCTGGCCGTGCCCGGCAGGAATCAAGTCTAAGTGGTCTTGAGAGCCTCATCTGTGGGAGGTGGACGCTCAGGGTTGGGTAACAACATCACACCCAGGCCTGATAGTGCCATAAATGTAGCTTTTAATCAGCTGTTTCAGCCACAGCTGCCCCTGAGTCTTCTGGACTGAAGGTGGGGGAAGCAGAGAGCTGAGTGAGGAGAAGGCGGATGGACACCCACGCTTGGCTTTTCGTTGCACACCGGGTCCTCAGTGAGCAGAAGGGGCTGAGGTTCTTCTCGCGTTGCAGGTCCAGCTCCTGATCTCGGCTCAGGATGTTGAGAATTACAAGGTGATAAAGGCTGAGCTCGACAAGCTGCGCATGATGGTGGAGAAATCTGAACTCTGGGTGGACAAGAAGGGCAGCCCCAAGGGGGAGGACGCAGGGGAAGGGGCCAAGAAGGAGAAGAAAGAGGTAAGAACCTGAGCAGCTCTCCAGATTGCAGGGGATGGGCTGGATACAGACACCCCTGTGCCATTGGTTCAAATCCAGCTCAGGCCAGTGACGGAAGGATATTCTCTCTCGGTTCAGCCCCCTGAATTGGGCATGCCAGAGATGGGTTTTAGTGAGGCATTCAGTGCAGGAAGGCAGCTGCTCCTGGGGAAACGGGCAGGTGTGGAACCTTGTCCGAGGCTTGCTGAAGGTCCAGGTACCCTGGATCACTCTTGTCCACGTGCTTGTTGACACCCTCAACAAATTCTAATAGACTGGTGAGGGATGATTTCCCTTTACAGAAGCTAAGTTGACTTTTCCCCAACATATTGTGTTCATCTATGTGTCTGTTCTTTACTGTAGTTTCAATCAATTTGCCTGGTACTGAAGTTAGCCTGTAATTGCCAGGTTTGCCTCTGGAGCCTTTTATAAAAATTAGCATGACATTACTCTTTCATTTATCGATTTGTTCCGATACCTCTTATATGGATACCTCAATCTGGGACAGTTCCTCAGGTCTGTCACCTAAAAAGGATGGCTCAGGTGTGGGAATCTCCCCCACATCCTCTTCAATGAATTCAGAGGCGAAGAATTCATTTAGTTCTCCACAACAACGTTCTCTTCCTTGAGCCCTTCTTTAGCACCTTGTTCATCCAGGGGCCCCATCATTGTCTGACAGGCTTCCTGCTTCTGTTGTATTTAAAATTTTTCTTGCTGTTCGCTTTTGTGTCTTTTGCTAGTTGCTTTTCAGATGCTTTTTTTGGCCTGCCACTTGACTTGCCAGCTCCTTTATGTATTCCTCAGTAGGATTTGATTTCCACTTTTTAAAGAACATCTTTTTGCCACTAACTGCCTCTTTTACTCTGTTGTTTAGCCATGGTGGCATTTTGGTTTTGGTCCTCTTACTGTATTTTTAATTTGAGGTATACATTTAGTTTGTGCCTCTATTGTGGTGTTTTTAAATAGCTTCCATGCAGCTTGCAGGCATTTCACTCTTGTGACTCTTCATTTTCATTTCCGTTTAACTAGCTTCCTCATTTTTGTGTAGTTCCCCCTTTTTGAAGTTAAATGCTACTGCGGTGGGGTTCTTTGGTATTTTACCCTTGACAGGAATGTTAAATTTAATTACATTGTTGTCACTCTTACCAAGCAGTTCAGCAATATTCACTTCTTGCTCGAGATCCTATGCTCCACTTGGTACTAAATCAAGAACTTCCTCTCCCCTTGTGGGTTCCAGGACTAGCTGCTCCAAGAAGCAGTCATTAATGGAGTCTAGAAATTCTATCCCATGCTGAGGAGCCATGCACTCAGTCAATATGGGACACCTACCCATTATTATTGGGTTTTCTCTTTTTGTACTGAGAGATGTTCCTCTCTTTCCTTCCCTTTGTAGCACACTGCAGATGAGGAGGTCAGTACCCCTGAAGAGAAGAGCAGCGAGAATTACAAGATAGTCAAAGGGGTAAGTAACAGCGAATAAATATTGTCTCTGGTAACATCACATAGCACCAGCCAGCTGTGCAGTGGGACTGCCTGACCTAGCCAGGTCAGTGGGGAACATTGGACTGGAGTTGTCTTCATGGTGTTACATACAGCGTCTTGCACCATGGATAAGGGACTTGTGAGAAGTCAGGGGTGGAGCTGGCAGCTTGCGTGCAAAGACATGTGAGACTCGGGCTTACACTTAAAAGCTTAGTGCAGGGGGAGCCCTATGAAGTCATCAGACCCTGTGCAATAAAAGTCAAAGGCAGGACTTGTGCTAGGGGACAGAGGTGAGGATTTGTGAATGACACTCAGGACTCTCACTCTGCACGAGGAGGGACACAAGGATTTATGAATGAGACCCAGAGTCATGTTGCTGGACGTGAGGGTTTCTCAGTTGATTGAGGCCCTATGCTAATTTTTGCTATTCTGCTTGGTGAGTTGCGTGATGGAATTGACTCTCCCTTGCGTAGCTGGACACAAAGGGGCCTGTTCTCCCCTCTGTCTCACCCACGCAGCCCAATGACTTTAAGTGCGTACGCCTGGGAGAAACTTGACCCCAACATTTTGCAGGGCTTCCAGGACAATCCCAGCTGACATTCTGCAGCCAGGGCAGTAAATGCTGGTGCGTGACATCCTAATCTTTTCCAGCCTGAAGGGTCATGAATGCAAGGCAGGGCCTGGCTGTGCAGCCTGCCAGCTGGGGCTGCAGATGTTGGTGCAGGGGGAAAAGTGAGATCGCAGCCGCCCATAAGTAATGCGACACCTTCCATTTGGCAACATGGAGGATCACAGGCCAGATTCTCAGGCTACGCCGATGTAAATGCAGCATTTACTCCACGGTGCTCAGTGGAGTGGCTCTGGGTTTACACCAGGGAAACTGAGAGCAGCGTACTCTGTCAGCCAAGGCTGGACTCCCACTTAGAATCATACAATATCAGGATTGGAAGGGACCTCAGGAGGTCATCTAGTCCAACCCCCTGCTCAAAGCAGGACCAATCCCCAATTTTTGCCCCAAATCCCTAAATGGCCCCCTCAAGGATTGAACTCACAACCCTTGGTTTAGCAGGCCAATGCTCAAACCACTGAGCTATCCCTCCCCCCGTCCATCCCTCCTTCCACTTGTGGAAGCTGGGTTCAGAGGAGGCGGCCGGAGAAGAACCGTGCCTTTGATCTCCTGGGGGATGGAACGTATCTGCAACCTGTTCCCAGACAGGCTGCCCCTCTGGCAGCTTGGCTAGAGAGCACCCAGGGTCCGAACCCTAGAATTCAGGGATAGGACGGGCCTGTTCATGCCTGGCAGCCGGCCTCGTTGGGGCCAGCGTAGGGCTGCGTCCTGCTGTGTGTGTGTGTGTTCTAACGCTCATTCCTCTTCTCTTGTGCCCTGGGGGCGGGGTTCTCTCTCCAGATCCTGGAGCGGCTCAATAAAATGTGTGGGGTGGGTGAGCAGGTGCGCAAGAAGCAGCAGCGCCTGATGAAGAACATGGACGCCCACAAAGTGATGCTGGATCTGCTGCAGATCCCCTATGAGAAGGTGGGCGAGTGGGAAGCAGGGCGGGGCTGGGCTGGGCTGGGCTGGATGGGAGTCGAAGGCAGCAGCCCCAGCGCATGTTCAGGCAGCTGGGATATCTCCGCGCGGGGGTCAGTCGCTCAGTCCATGCAGCTCTGGGTTTGCCAGTGGTTTCCTACATACCGGATGCCCGGAGGCAGCGTGTCTAGTAGCTAGAGCAGCAGACTGGCTGCTGGGACTCCTGGGTTCTCTTCTCAGCTTGGCCACTGACTCACTGCACGACCCCGGGCAAGTCACTTCATCTGCCCAGGCCTCAGTGCCCTTCTCTGTAAAATGGGGATACCCACCCTTGCAAAGTGCATTGTGGGGAAAGGTCTGTATGCAGGAATTACTAATCGTAGGACTGGAAGGGACCTCGAGAGGTCAGGGTCCTATGGCGTAACGTCAGTTCTGACAGACAGGAATGGACTGAGGAGCCATCCAGCACGGTATGCAGTCTATAGCAGCATGCCTCAGCCCAGGTCCAATGCGCCTGTCTGCACAATAGTGTCCAGGGGGTGAGATTTCTTCCTTGAACCAGCTGTGGATGCAGAAACCTTCTCGGTGCCGTCGAACCCGATTGATTTGTTCTTTGATGTGCCACAATGTGACCCTAGGAAATGCCATCTTGGGAGGGGCGTCCTTATGCTTCTCATGGCTTGGGATGTCTCCTGGGTAGAATTCCTCAGACTCCTCCTCCAAGAACTCACATTCTTCTCTGCTCCCCCTTTGCTCAGGGTGATGCAAAGATGATGGAGATTCTGAGATACACCCACCAGTTCCTACAGAAATTCTGCGCTGGGAACCAAGGAAACCAGGCCCTTCTGCACAAACATCTCAACTTGTTCCTCACCCCTGGGGTAAGAGAGGAGGCCTCTCCCTCCGCCTCCCCTCGGGAGAGCTCAACATGGAACCAGAGGAGTGGGCTGGGGGATAGATGGGGATTCGTAGACAATAGAGATGGAAGAGACCGATTCTGGTAGGTCATCTAGGCCACCCTGGTCCCTCTACCCTGCTGGCCAGTCCTGGATAGTTCACTAACGTTTCACATGGTAGTGCTTGCTCTCTAGAAGGGTGGCCTTGCGATAAAGGCACTAGACTGGGGCTTAGAAGACCTGGTTTCAATTCTTGGCTCAGCCCCTCACTTGCTGTATGACCTCGGGCAAGTCACTTCACCGCCCCGTGCCTCAGTTTCCCCACCTGTAAAATGAGGATGGGGATGCGGCCCAGCCTCACAAAGGTGTTGTGAGGCAAAGTCACTAATGTCTGGGAGGCTCAGATGCTAGGAAAGCTGATGGAAAAGCCAACAAATAAATACGGAGATTGCTAGAGGGTGGCAAAGCACCCCTTCACACCCTTTCCCCCCCCCCCCCCCCGACAGAACAGGGAAGGAGGAAAGTTCTACGCAACCCCGCAGGATGGTCGGGGGGTTGCTTGGCTAAGGGTTGTGAAGGCCCAGCGGGTGGGGGTTTAGGGGTTCAGGATAATGGTCCAGGAGCGGGGAGGGGTGTTTGGAGAGCATGGACAAAGGAGAGAGCGACCCAGAAGAAGGGAAGAGACATACCTGCAAGAAGGAGAGCAAGTGGTGGTGGTGGGAGCTGGGAGTGTACCTGGGTGTTTGGGGGCTCTGCGTAGCCCCTCAGCCTCACGCAGGTGTCGCCCCCCCCCCCGCAGCTCCTGGAGGCCGAGACAATGCAGCACATCTTCCTGAACAACTACCAGCTGTGCTCGGAGATTAGCGAGACGGTGCTTCAGCACTTCGTCCACTGCCTGGCCACGCATGGCCGCCACGTGCAGTATCTCGACTTCCTGCACAGCATCATCAAGGCGGAGGGCAAGTACGTCAAGAAGTGCCAGGACATGATCATGACGGAGGTGAGAGCCCCCTCCCCTTGGGGGTGTGTGTGTGTGGGTGGGGGGGTGTTCATGTGTATAGACAGACCCAGTCAGAGGAGCAGGGCCGTCTCGGGGAGCAGGGTGGGGGCTCAGGAGGGACGCCTGTGCAGATCCCAGGGCCCCAGCTGGTTGCTAGGGGGCACTGCACTCTTGGAAGCCGCATCCTCTGGAGGAGATGGAGAAAGCAGGACAAGAACCCTTCTAATTTCATCCCAGCCTGAGGAGAGATTGTTCCTACCCAGAGAAGGCACTGTCCGCACTACATCTGAAACCTTGCTAACCCGCGTGCTCTCAGTCGTTGCTTGCACCATTTCCACTGTTGCGTGGGCAGACTCATGCAGCTGAATTTTCACCTTTGACAATCAGGCCTAACATGTCTCATGTTGGGCTCCCAAAGCCAGTGGCAGTTTTTAAGAATACTGGCCTTCACACCTAGACTGTTTTTAAGCTGCTTGCCTTAGAAATATCCTGCAACGGGGAGTTCCACAGGTTGGGAATTTCTGCGCTGTGTTGGAAAATGCCCTATTTCCATTGTAAATGCACTGTCCTTTAATCCCTGAGTGGCCCCTTTGCGGGGGGGAAGCTGGCTGTTGCCTTTCAAGGCTTTTCCCTCCCCCTGCCACAGATCCATGACCTTTGCTCCTTCCCCACAGCTCACCAATGCCGGGGACGACGTGGTGGTCTTCTACAATGACAAGGCCTCGCTTGCCACCATGCTGGAGATGATGACAGCGGCCCGGGAAGGGGTGGAGGAGAACAGCCCCCTCATGTACCACATCTCCTTGGTGGACCTGCTGGCTGCCTGTGCCGAGGGCAAGAACGTCTACACGGAGATCAAGTGCACATCCCTGCTGCCGCTGGAGGACATTGTGCAGGTGGTGACGCACGAGGACTGCATCACCGAGGTACTGGGGGCGGGGAGGGCACTGGCACCAACTCATAGAGCCAGGGAGATGGGCCGGGAACTCAGAGCCGTGGGTGCAGTGGAGAGAGACGAGAGGAGGGAGCGAGAAACACACCTGAGAGTGGGGGGATGAGGTAGGCTGGGGAAGGGGGTCTGACTTGTGATTTGTCCCACCTCTTGCCTGGCGGAAAGCGGGATTTGTGCTGGGGAGTTCAGAGCTCCCGCCACCAAGGTCGTGTGGTTATTTGGCTGCAGTGCTTCAAGCTGAACCCCTCTTGTGCCCCCGGTCCCTCTGGGAGCAGTCGTAGTTCGAAGGGCAGGAGGGAGGCTGGGGGCTGTGTTTGCCTTGCTGCTCTCCCACGGCTTCGTGTAGGGACTGAATTCCCCTCCCTGGGCCCATCCCCCTCTGCCCCTGCAGGTGAAGATGGCCTACGTGAACTTCGTCAACCACTGCTACGTGGACACCGAGGTGGAAATGAAGGAGATCTACACCAGCAACCACATCTGGACTCTCTTCGAGAACTTCACCCTGGACATGGCCACGGTGGGGGACAGGGCCTGGAGTGGATCCTGGGGTGGGGAATGGGGTGGAGACTCCCACTGACAACTCTCCCTTGGGAGGGTGGACACCAGGAGACGAAAGTTGCTGGATGCTCCACTAGCTTTCTCAGAAACCTAGAAGCAGCAGTGCAGGCTGGATACCATGGTGAGGGGAGCCAGCCAAGGAGCTGGAGAAATAGCTAGAGCCCAGCGTGCTGTAGCATTGGGAGCAGGATGGGCAGGTCAGGGGCAGTGCTATGTGGCACCTGTGTTCGGCGTAACAAGGAGCTGCTCCACACCCTGCTGTCCCGGCTGTGCCATCAGGACTGGGGGGCTGACACATCCACTCTGCAGCAGTACAGAGCCTTCTCCAGGGCCCAGCTGGCCCCTGGGAGCCCAGGGAGCAGGTGCTGGGTAGGGCGTGCCCCGCAGGGTGTCTGAGATGCCCTCGCAGCGTGGATCCCCCCAGCTCTGCTGGGTGCGTGCACGTCGGCGTTGCACTTGTACCAGTGTGTGCGCCCACCCCCCGGGCTGCAACGACCCGGTGTCTCCTTCCCTGCAGATGTGTAAGAAGCGAGAGAAGCGTCTGACGGACCCCGCCCTGGAGAAGTACGTGCTCACCGTGGTGCTGGACACCATCAATGCCTTCTTCAGCTCCCCCTTCTCGGAGAACAGCACTTCCCTGCAGGTAACTAGGGCCCTTTCCAGAGTCGAGCACAGCAATCGGCTGAGGGCCCCAGCTCCCCTGACGTGGCCCAGGCCAGGAGAGGTGCCGTCTGTGACCTGGAAGCTGCAGACGGCTCAAGAGTCGATGACCCTCAGCATCAGGATCCCACCGGTTCTGTTGCTGTCGGGGATGGAAGTCTCTGGATCATAGAGCCAAACCCGCCCCAACCTACAGTGGCCACGTGTGGCAGGGGTCTGGCCAGACCCTCCCTCTAGAGTGGCAGGAGCACTGATGTGGGGAGGGGCCCCGCCCTGCAGTGGGCTGGGAGACCTGGAAACCAGCTGAGTTTCACCTGCTGAGGGGTTTCCTTCCCTACTTGAGACACAGGCCCGGTGCACAGAGAGGAAACTTAAAAACAAGCCGAGGGAGGGCAAAGGGGGCCGAGGCTGGTGGGGCTGGTGGCTTTGTGGCATAGGCAGCAGAGCTTGGGGCGGTATTGAGGGGCAGAGCCCAGTGGGGCCGGAGGGGTCTCACAGAGGGCAGACCCCTGACTGGGTTGTGTTGATGGCTAAGGTACCACCCACACTAAGGTTTCTGGAGGGAGTGAACTGCAACCTGGTCAAACTCAGCAACTGGAGCAGTCCCTCAGACCTGGAGCAGAGCTTTGAGGGTGGGGAGACCCCAATGTGAACTGAAAGAGGAGGCAGGCTGCGTATGGGCCCTAGCAGAGGCCTGTAAGAAGCACCAGCAGCAGCTATGGGTCTGATAAGAGCTCACACCATGGCCCCAGATAAGGACCTGCCTCCTGTCTCTTGCAGACCCACCAGACCATTGTCGTGCAGCTCCTCCAGTCCACCATGAGGCTCCTGGAGTGCTCCTGGCTACAGCAGCAGCACAAGACCTCGGTGGAGGCCTGTATCCGTACCCTGGCCATGGTTGGTAAGGCGCTAAGGGGACCGTGTCTCAGGAGATTCCTGCTATTTCTGGCAGCTGATGGGGCCTGAAATAAAGCTGGAACTTATGCCGGTTTCCCTTAAGTCTTTGACCCTCATCCCGTCAGCTGCTGTCTGACTCTTGAGGAGGGCTATAAATGCTGATGGGTCACAGAGGGGAGAGGCTGGTTTAGTGGTGAATGCTCTGGGCTGGGAATTGAAACCCCCAAACTTTCCGATGTGATTTTTGGACATGTTATTTAATCTCTCTGTGCCTAAGTTCCTCCTCTGGAAAAGGAGGGCAATGCTATTTCTCTTCCTTCTTGGGGGGTGGGGGATAAATGTATTCGTGTTTGGGACACACAGTGCTGGGGGTCAGACGGAGGCAGGGTGTGGGCTGAGCACTGAACTGATCTGTTTGGAGTGCACAGGGAAGCAACAGCCCAGGTTGCTTTGCTCCTGGTTAGGGAAATGACCAACCTCACAGCACCGGGCGTGCCAGGCACTTGGCCTGCGGAGCCGCCCAAGCCAGCGCGGGTCTGGATCCGCCGCAGAGCTGGCGCTGTGGTGTGGCGCACCGCCCTCCGTGCTCCGTCTGAGCCTGCTCTGCTTTCAGCCAAGAGCCGCTCCATCGCCCTGCCCATGGACCTCGACGCCCACGTCAGCTCCCTGCTGAACAGCAGCTCCACCAGCGCCTTGCAGAGGAGCGCTTCCAGCTACAAGACAGCCACGCGGACCTTCCCCCGTGGCTTGGCCACGCCCAACCAGTGGGACTACAAAAACATCATTGAGAAGCTGCAGGTGCGGGCTGCGGGGAGCCCTTTCCGGGGGGTGGTCCTGGCTCCAGGTGAAATCAGGGGTATTGAGGACTCCCGATGGATTCGAACAGCAGCAGTGCCTCCTGCCCACACCCCTGAGCTGCAGGGACCTCCCTCTGCTTCAGCCGGCCCAGCCCATTTGATTCTGGTCCTGTCGGCTGAGCCTGCCACCAGCTCCCTTCAGGCCGCGACCGGCCACGCCTGCACCCAGATATGGTGCAGTCCCTGTCCTCTCCTGGCTGCCCCTCACTTCCAGAGGGCCAGAGAGGATGCAGACCCTGTGGCTTTCTCCCCTGTGCGCCACCTTGCAGAGGAGCCTGCATGCAGCAGCCTCTGAAGCGGGGAGGCAGTCAGTTGACCTGCTCCAGCAGACGTAGGGCCTGATCCGTCCAGGAGTTCCCCCAAGCCGGTGCAGCTCTGTCCCGTTCCCAGCACAGGCCGGTGCCTCGTGGGCCCAGTCTGGCCTTGCAGGTGCACGCGAGGCCTGGGCCCAACCCTGACGGCATCGTCGTTTGCAGGACATCATCAACTCCCTGGAGGAACGGTTCAAACCCCTGGTGGAAGCCGAAGTGTCTGTCCTGGTGGACGTTCTGCACCGCCCAGAGCTGCTCTTCATGGAGGGGACCGATGCCTACCAGCGCTGCGAGAGCGGGGGCTTCCTCTCCAAGTAAGGGGGTGGGGTAGGGGGTAGCCTCACAGCCGACTCTGATCCCAGCATCCAGCTGGAAGGGGTCGGTCCCTCCTCTGCTCTCCCCTGTGGGTGGCAGTGGGATGTGTGTGAACCCACAGGAGGAAGGAGGTGGAGTCCTTTCCGAAGAGGATGGGAGGGCTCAGGGTGCAGAAGGAACTGATGGGTTCTTGCTGTGTTTGGTCAGGCTGGTCCAGCACACTAAGGACCTGATGGAGAGCGAGGAGAAGTTGTGCATCCGGGTCCTGAGGACGCTGCAGCAGATGCTCATGAAGAGGAACAAATATGGGGACAGGGTGAGTACCTGAGGCACACGGTCAGGAGACCCACAGTAACCCCCCAGCCTGGTGCCTCTTTTCTCCCTCTGGCCTTTCCGTACAATTCTCAGGCTTGCTTCCCCTCTCCCTTGCCTTGGGGTCAATCGGGAGTGACTCCATATTACAGTCGGTGGAGTCACATCTCTGGGTTTTGCAGACACTTGGCTTTCACCCACGCCCTGGCCTTTTATGTGGCACATGCAGGACCTTATGCAGCTGGTGGGGGGTTGGGAGATTTGTCCCTACCCGGGGAGCTTTATCTCACTGCCCCTAAGGCAGGGGATTGGTCTGTGAGCTGTCGGGCATCCGCCACTTGAGCGCAGACCCATGGTGTTTATTTCTCACGTCAGGGCAACACGCTGAGGAAAATGCTTGTGAGTAACTACCTGCAGAACAAGAAGTCGAGCTCCAAAGGGGAGATCGTCGACACGACTGGGGGTGGTGAGCAACTTGGTGTCCTTTGTCTCCCCTCCGCGCCAGCTTTCTTCCCTGTCTCTTCTGAGGCTCACCCACACGCCTTGGGCTTCGGGCTTCTGCATTTCAAGCCCTTAGGATAGGGGACCACATCTTCAGCTGGTGTGAATCAGCCTCGCTTCCCTGAGGTCAGCCCTTACCAGAAGTAGGGTTTTGCCTGCAATTCCATACACAGGGAAATAGACGCGGGTTCTCTGGAACTGGAGTTTTCAGTCTCGTCATTCCACTGATCCATTCTAGGGAGTCGTAGGACCCTGTGGCCGTAGTACGAAAGGGCTTTGCAAATGTTAATGACTCATAACTCTCCCCTGTGAGCAGATGGGGAAACTGAGGCACGGAGCGACTGAGGAACTTTTCCAGGGTCACACAGGGAATCTGGCAGCTCAGTGCCTCGACCCAAAGTCCACCCTCTGCTCCTTAGCTTGGCTGTAGAATTCACTACTGCGCCTCCCCAATGTTGCCCCTCGCTCCAGTTTTTACCTCTCGTGTTCTTCCATGCGTAGGCCAAGACCAGGACTGGTCAGTCATTGCTGCCATCCAGTGCCGGCTGGACAGAGAAGGGGCCACCAAGCTGGTGTCGGACCTTATCATGAACACCAAAAACGAGAAGATTTTCCAGGAGAGCATCCTCTTAGCCATCCGGCTGCTGGACGGCGGCAACACGGAGATACAGGTCTGGGGGTAGTGCTGCATTCCCAGCGTGTGCACCAGACGTGGAGGACTTAGGAGAGAGGATTCGGTTTGTGTGAATGCAAACCTTTGTCTGAAACTCTCACTGGAGCGAATGCTGCATTTGAGAGTTTGAAAAAAGTGTCTCTATACGATATTCGCCCATCCCTGCGCTTAGTGGTTCCGGCCAAGGCAGATGTAATAAAATCCCACCAGACCGGCTGCTCACGCTGTGTTCCTCGGCCCACCAGAAATCGCTGGCGATTAACGTTTCCAGCCTAAAGCTCCTGAGAACCTAAAGATGCAAGTTTCCTATGACTCTAGTGTAGTCAGCGCCCTCTGCTGGGTAGTTCTAAAATAACAGGGTGCTGCAGCTCTGAGTCTAGTGGTGGGTTATATTCCTTTGCTCTTTCGAACCCTTTGTTCAGGAAACGTGGATGCAAACTAGTGAGACCACCCACGATGAGTCTAGGGTCCAAGATGCTGAATTGGCTACAGCTTGTGTTTTTCAGGTTCTACCTTTGGATTTCCTTGATAGTTAAAGCTCAGCGTGTAGTAGAGGGTGGGATGAGAGAGGGAAGAAAGGGGAGGTGAATTATCCATTCCCTGTACGCCAAAAGGACTGTTATTTTCTGGGACTTGATTAGGGGGGTTGCATGTGCATGGCCCTGCCCTTGAGATTTGACTTGGTCAGCGACCCTGATTCACATCTGAGTGATGAGAAAAGAGAAAGTAGTGTAGTTCTGGGTTTACGCAACCAGATCACTGGTCTGTTCAGTCCGGTATCCTGCTTCCTTCAATGCCCAGTACTTTGATGTTGTAGAAAATAATGAAAACTCTTTTATAGCGTGCAAAGCTACAGGCAGGGGCAGGACTTTCTTCCTGACCCCTGTGCTTGACCAGCTTGTGCCCTGAAGCATGAGAAGTGGTCACCCTAACCATAGCTGTATAACTGCAGATACTATTGGTCGTGAAACTATCCAGCTCTTTTGAAACTCCAGGCACCGTATCAGACTTAGTGGGAGAGACAAATCCCAGAGGCAGCTGGGGAAACTTCGAATCGTAATGTGGACATTTTTACTTCTTGTCTTGCTTCCTCCACCCCTCCCTCTCTGCCCAGAAATCGTTTTATAACCTGATGACGAGCGACAAGAAGTGTGAGAAGTTCTTTAAAGTGTTGCATGAACGCATGAAGAAGGCGCAGCAGGAGACCAAGTCCATAGTGTCGGTGAACATGACTGACATTGGGAACAAGCCCCAGGAGGACAAAGACACCCCTGACCCTGGCACTAAGGGTAAATGGGAAGGGAGGGTACAGTTGTCAGCTCTGTGGGGCGGGGACCATATCTACCTGTGTGATCCTAACCCTGGCTCCAAGTATTCTACCCATAGGAACGCTAACCCTAGGGCAGGGTTACAGTGCCTAGCAGTAGGGTCCTGATCTAGCCAGAGGCAGGCTCTCTAGATAGCCAACTTAAAGATGCATACAAGCTGGCCCCATCCAAGTAGCCATCAGGGGATGTGTTTGTCCCCCTTGAGTACATTCTCTCTGGGTAGGCAACCAGAGTTCCTGGGTATGACAGTAATAGAGATTGGATTTCCCTTTAGGACGAGGAACCTTCATGCTGTCCCACGCCCCATCTCGGCACCCCATGGCCATTGGGTTTCGAAAGGGCCACGACACTGGGGAGCGAAGCCAGAACAATGAGATGGGAATGTCGATCTTGATCATGGAGCCTATTCTTCGGTTCCTGCAGTTGCTGTGTGAAAACCACAACCGGGATCTCCAGGTTTGTAAGCAGGGGTGATGGGGGGCCGTTTGTCTCACTGGGTAGAGCAGTGGGACTCAGGAGACCTGGGTGCTATTCCTGGCTTTGCAACTGGCCTGCTGGGTGACTTTGGACAAGCCTCTTCCCCTCCCTGTGCCTCAGTTTCCCCATGATTCTCACCTGCTTTGTAAATGCTTTGCAATCTACAGAAGAAAAGCGCTAGATAAGCTTTGTGTGTTGTTATTGTCATAAGTCCTAGTCACGGTCTGTATATATAGTTAAATGGCATGGGCTAGACATGTTCAGGGCCCTCTTTAAAGCTCTGATCACTCCCACTGCCAAACATTACTGTAGGGGGCACAGTACCAAATTCTGCCCTGACCTGCACCTCGTCGGCTTCCCTGGGGAAGAGAGGACCAGGAAGGGCGTGAAGGGGGGCTGCAGAGACTGGGGCTGCTGAGTTGCAGGCCCTCTTGGAGGTTTTAGCCTGGTGGTTTGTTCTGCAGAACTTCCTCCGGTGCCAGAACAATAAGACCAACTACAACCTGGTGTGTGAGACGCTGCAGTTCCTGGACATCATGTGTGGCAGCACCACGGGGGGGCTGGGCCTGCTGGGCCTCTACATCAATGAATGCAACGTGGCCCTTATCACCCAAACCCTGGAGACCTTGACGGAGTATTGCCAGGGACCATGCCATGAGAACCAGGTAATCCAAACACCCAGCACCACGGAGAGACAGCACGGTTGGCTATGAGGGCAAGGAGTGAGGGGCTGGCTAGATCCTCTGCTAGAGACCTTTGCACATTGCTCTAGATCTCGCTTGTTCCCAGGATGCCTGGGATTTTGTACCAATGGCCTGGTGTTCCCCAGGCAGCTCTCAGGACACTGCTGAGGGAGCCCTGCTCCATCCTTTCCAGAAGGCTGGGGGCAAATAGGGCCACGGTTCTGCTGAGGCTGATTCAGCCTCCCTGATTTTGGGGTGTCAGCGGGTACAGAATTGGGACCGTTCAGAGAAGAGCAATGAACGCTGGGGGGATGGACGTGTGGGCGGAGGTTACAATCAGTAATGCGTGCTGCTGGGCTAACTTGGTTGCTGTCCATGATATCCCAGGAGGGAAGGAATTGTTCAGAGTCGCAACTAGAAGCAATGCAATGGAATTAGGAAAGCACCATTTAGGCTGACTCTCAGGAGAAACCTCCTGGCAGTAGCCACCCCAGGGGGAAGGCATGGGAGCCCGGTTGCTTGAGTCGTTTCAGACTAGGCAGGGCAGAGCAGTGAAGAATGGGCTGCAGGGGACAATCCTGCGTCTCTCTCACCTGTAACTTTGGGCTTAGACGAAGGAGCGATGTGATTGGCCGATGGGGATTCGTAGCCGGGTAGTCATGTGACTCGTTCCTGCACAGGTGGGAACTCTGTACCCACAAACAATGCTTGGAAATGGGTCGATGTCGCTCTCACGGGCATGTGGTGGTTAGTGTTTCATTCGCTCTTAAGGAACGTGTGTTAGAGGCTTTCACCCTTGGACCTGCCCCAGGCATGTAATAACTTCCTGTCCTTGATCATTCCTTCTGTATGCATTAGGGGACCGGATGTCCGGATTTCATAGGGACAATCCCGATATTCGGGGCTTTCTCTGATACAGATGCCTGTTACCCCCCCACCCCGTCCCGATTTTTCACCCTGGCTATCTGCATCTAAGAAAAAGATCCCATTGCCATCATCAAGGCAACAGGGAGTGAACATGGCTTGTGCCAAACAAGGCTGTAACGATGGCTGGCCAGTACGGACAAGGTCAAATAACATGGTTGAAACCCGCTATAGGCTTTATGTCTGGATAGTTTTTAGCCATGTATACCGCAGTTTTGCTGTGTTTATAACTTAGTTAGGCCACTGTGCTGGGAGCATGTTGGTCAAATGCAGCTGATCTGGTCATCTAGATGGGGCCTAGGGCCTCTGGCATTTCATCCCCTAAGCCTGAGCCCCTTTGAGTGTGTGGGGAGCCTGAGACATCAGAGGGGAAAGCTGAGGTCAAGAGGGCAGAAAAGAATCTGTGGGACAAACCCTGTGTGTGTCACTCCCCAGAGCTGCATTGTGACGCACGAATCTAATGGCATTGACATCATCACGGCCCTGATCCTGAATGAGATCAGCCCCCTCTGCAAGTACAGAATGGACCTTGTCCTCCAGCTGAAGGTCAGTGGGGCAGCTTGGAAGGGGGTGTGAGGATGGGATGTCTCGTGCGTGTGTGGGGGCGGGTGGGGGGAGCAGGTACTGAAGAGGGTTTATGTAGTGGAAGGTCTCTGGCCAGTGTCATACAGGAGGTCAGACTAGATGACCACAGTGGTTCCTTCTGGCCTTGGAATCTGAGTCTAGTGTGTCTGTAGGACTCCGTAGTGTGTCTATGGACCTTTAATGTATGTAGCACTGGACATCCTGGATGGGTGTGGTGTTGGCAGCGTTGTTTGTATGGTTTCTGTGGTGTGGGGAGGTGGTCTCTGAAAAGCGTGGGGTACTGAGCATGGGTGGGGAAGTCCCTCTCCCGCATGTGTGAGCAGGTGGGCTCTGTAGCAGAGCGTGACTTGGTGGGCTCCATAACGTGCGTCTCTAGAGTGGGTGGGCGTGTGGCTTGGTCTCTAGTGCAGGGGAGCTATGGATGGGTGGCCGTGTTTCTGCATGGCGTGGCATGTTTACGGGCCTCAGGCAGAGGTAGAGGGTGCCTGTGACACACTGGCTTACCTAAGTGGGTGTCTCTTCACCAGGACAATGCCTCCAAACTCCTGCTGGCCCTGATGGAGAGCAGACACGACAGTGAGAATGCCGAGCGGATCCTCATCAGCCTTCGGCCTCAGGAACTGGTAAGTGTGGGCAAGCAGGGAGGGATGCTCTTGGCCTGGGCATAACTGCCTTTGGGAGACATGCAGGACTTTGCATGTTAGAGACGTGGGGGAAGGGAAGGGACAGAGGTCTGAATCATTGGGACAGACCTAAAATTCCAGGGAGCCTTTGAGCCAAGGTGGCTCTCCCTCCCCATCCTTCTCACCCTTGCTCTTGACTTCCTCGGGTCAGGGCTGCGAGGTTGTGCCATGTGGTTGTGTGTGGAATCGAGGTGCAGCTGGTCTCACTGCAGTACTGTCTAACAAAGGTAGTTTATCTGGCCTCCATTACCATACTGCCTGAGCACCTCACAATCTTTAGTATATTTATCCTCCCAGCCCCCTCACCCCCCCCGGGTGAGGTAGGGCACTGTTGTTATCTCCATTGTACAGGTTGGGAAACTGAGGCACGGCACGATTAAGTGACTTGCCCAAGGTCACACAGGGCGTCTGTGGCAGAGCAGGGAACTGAACCCAGGTCTCCCAAGTCTCTACCACTAATCCCTCCTTCCTCAGTGGATAGTTGTCTGCATCACACCTCCACTCCCACAACTGACGCTAGTTACACGCACACACCTCTTTGGTGGTGGTTCATGGAGCCTTCCTTGATTACGGGGAAAAACAAATGGGACAGGGAAGAGAAACAAACTATTATCGCTTCAAAACGTCCCCAGGGCAGTGCAAAACTTTAGCCACGTTTCTGGCTGGCGAAGTGCACCGCTGACTTGCTCCCATGGTTGCCTTTACAGGTTGACGTAATTAAAAAAGCCTATCTCCAGGAGGAAGAGTGCGAGAACTCTGAGATTTCCCCCCGGGAAGTCGGGCACAACATCTATATCTTGGCCTTACAGGTACCATCTCTTTGGCTGTTTTTCTACCATAGGTGCCCGTCTGCCGAAGCCTCTCCTTTCTAAGACTGGCTTCCCCCAGCTCCTCCATCCCGTGGTATGGTGGCCTTTGTTCACTGGTTAGCATGGGATAGTCTTTCCAGGTCCCCCCCCTTTTTATTTAAATACTTTCTCAAGTCAAACCTAGGAAGACCCAGCTCTGCTGGGATACCCGTCAAGTTCCAGTCTGGATCCATAAGCAGAAGACTTGCTGGTGGCCTCGGAAAAGAAACTGGGCTCTGAGTCCTGACCCACACCTTTGCTTGGTCCCTGACACCTTGGAGGGTTCCTTTCTTTCAGAGCTAGATCCGTCCGTGCTGGCCCATCACAGGTTAACGTCACTGCTCATATAAGCTTTCCCCGCACCATGGACTTCAATCAAGTTTCACCCACTTGTGCCAATGGTAAATTTGGGCCCCATGATCCACTATTCTGCTTATGTCCCAACAAGTCCTGTTGCCCTAGGCATATGAGCAGTGCTGTCCTCGGACAGAGCAATGGTTCCTCTCTAGCAGTGACCGAGCCTCGGTGCGTTAGCAGAAGGCAGAACCTCCTCCACACCAACTGGGCAATCGTACATTACAAAAGGGCTGCAATCCTTCCTGACCCAGTATGGTGGCCAGCTTATTCCCTGAAGAATGGGGATTGACATCCCTTGTTTTATGCTAGCTAGTGTCACTGCAGATGCTGTTCTTTCTTCATATATCTAAGGGCTAAATCCTGATCCAAGAGAAGTCAACGGCAAAATATTTCATTGGCTCTAGCTGGATCAGGACTTGGCACGTGTATGCCTCATCCTTCCATGGCTTTTACACATCTAGCAAAGGATCGTCACATGTTCACAGTACATTCTGCCCTGCCACGTCTGTCTCATGCTCCTGTTCCTTCCTCACTGTCCCTCTCTCTCTTTGCAGCTGTCTCGGCACAACAAGCAACTGCAGCATCTGCTGAAACCGGTGAAGCGAATCCAGGAGGAGGAGGTGGAGGGCATCTCCTCTATGGTATGAGAGATCCATGGAGTGAATGCAGGATCTCCCCAGTGGCAGTGGGTTGCTAAGAAACTTCCCCAGGCCTGGTTAAGCAGAGGTTTCTTAGCTGCTCTGCTTTCCATCATTTAAGCCTTGATCTTTTTAGAGATTCCCGTGGAGATACAAAATTCACACCTCCCGGGGGGTTTGCGTGGGGTTTTAGCCACAACTACACGTTCTGCAATGATCACCCAGCTCCCTGGGGTAATATGAAAGGAGAGCTCTGTAGAGCTCATGGGTGGCCGGTTCTGTTCTTCAGGGTATATGTTCCCGTGTTGCCATGGAGAAGGTCTGCTCCTATTAGTGCTGATGGGGGTTAAGCTTCCCTGGTGGTGTCAGTTCCCACCTTGCCCCTCCTCCTAGAGGTAGGAGGGTTGATCCTTTTGCTGTCATTTTCCTGCTTTGTGTGGCCTGGTCTCCTCTCCCAAATGCTACTCAGCTGTAATGTGATTTCCCTCGGGCGTTATGGGCATTGATTTGCAATTTGGCGATTAGCCCATTTGGGAGGTAATTATAGTAGTGAGTTGAATTGCTGTCCCTGGGAGGCTGGGGAGAGCCGCTGGGGCCCTTTATAAAGCGTTCCTTGATTTGCTTTGGGTAAATGGTGAGGAACCATTGTTAATGCCCAGTTAGAACAGAATCCCTCCTGCCTTTGCCAGCTGAAGACACCTGCCTTATTCTCCCCTCTACTCCAGCTCCGCTTAAAAAATAAGCAGCTGACTCAGATGCTGAAATCAACGGCTCCCATCCAGGAGGAGGAAGAAGACCCGCTGGCGTATTACGAGAAGCACACCTCCCAGATTGAGGTAGGACTTGTTGTTGTCCTGGTAGATTTCCCTTTCATGGACTAATGACTGGCTAATTTAGGTCATGGGGCTAAACCTCCCTGTGTCTGCAGTTCATAGACAAGTCTCATCGTTGTCGTGCCCCAGAGATACAGGCTAGCACTTAAAGGTAGAGCAATTTAGCGGTGCCCAGATATCTTTTTCCTACTGCCCTTCTTGTTTGTTGTGTCTCCAGCAGCACGTGTCCTCAGTGCTAGCAAGGATTCCCACCGCAGGAGCCTTGTGCTGGTCAGGGACGTGTGTGCTGGATCGAGCTGTGGGCGTGGCTTAGAATGAGTTGCAGTTTATAGATCCTTCCCTGAGCTGGTGTGGGGCTGGTTCCTGGTTACGTGGCAGAGCAAATAAGTGTGGTGCAGATGGGGCACTAAGAGCACCCCAGTTTCTTTGCCTGCTCTTTTCAGATTGTGCGCCTGGACCGGAGCATGGAGCAGATCATCTTCCCCGTGCCCAGCATCTGCGAATTCGTCACCAGGGAGACCAAGTACCGGCTGTTCACCACCACGGAACAAGACGAGCAGGGCAGCAAAGTCAGCGACTTCTTCGACCAGTCGTCCTTCCTCCACAACGAGATGGAATGGCAGAAGAAACTGCGCAGTAAGGGCAAACTGGAGCTCCCCTGAGAACGGCAATGCTCTAAAACAACCATGAGCACCAGACGGTGGCTTGCAAAAAAGCTCCCCCAGCATCCCATGCCCCTGGTTGCGTGCAGTGCCCTGAACTCTTCCATTGACAATATGTCCCTCAGACTTTCCTCATTTGTAGCTTCCCGATCCCTTGTTGACTTTGAATGTGGCAACTGGAAGCAAATAAAAAATGCAGGCCCCCTCTAGGCTACGTGCTTCTAGATGCAAAACCAGGGGGAGATTCATTAGTGGAGTTCCTACGTGGCCCAAACCAAATAGGGTATTGTAATATATTCAGCAAACAACATAAAGCAGAGAAAACGATACAGAGTGGAGAAGAGAGAGGGAAGTAACTCCCCTGCCAAGGGATGTAATGACAGCTTGTTTTCAGAAGTAGCCGCTAAGCTTGGGTACCTCTGTTTTAGGGTGCCAAGCCTGATACCCAGCCCTGATGTGCAGAGGTGTTAAATACCCATAGAGGCAATTCAAGGCAGTTGGCGCAGTGGGTGCTCAGCATCTCTGAAAATTGGGCTCTGGGTGTCTCAGGCTGGACACCCGAAGGCAGGCACCAGTTTTGAAAATATGGGCTTAAAGGAGACAGGGAGTGTAGAGCTGGCAATTCCCTGCGCCGATTCACAAGGAAGAAGGGGATACGAAGCGGCAAACATCTTGCCTTCTTATTAAGTGGCTGAATGGGCATTTGGGATCAGATGAACTCCAACGCACTGGCCAAAGCTGCTGCTATTGTTTAACAGTTGTCAGGGTACTCGATACTTGGCTCCCTCTCGGCTTCCAGATCCATGTCTTGGTCCTAATCCTGAAATCCTTGAATGGACTTAGACCTAGCTCTCTGAGAAACCCTCTCACTCCCTGCGACCCACTGAGACAACTGTGATGAGTGGGGACGCTGTGGCTGATGGAGCTGAGGGTACAGAGGCAGAGCACGCAGCTGTGAAAGTCCCTACCTCTGGGGGTCAGGATATGGCCAAGCATTGTCACATGGCGGGCTGTAAGACCTATGTCATCACACAAGGCTTTCCTTGGTAACGGAGGCTGCAGCTCATGGAGACTGTCAAGAACGATCCCACTGAAGAAAGTGACGTAACAAGGGAGGGCCCTTTCAGACAGATGCTAGGCCTTTTGGTGATTTGTATTGCGATACATACTATGAGGACTGGCACATCAAACATGCCTACATAGATGCATGGATAAATGGATGCCTAGGTATGAAAGACAGACACACCCTGCACAAATATCCAAACCAGGGGTGGATGAATCAGCTTGAACAAATCAGAACTGAACCATGCCTTCGTTCAACACTTGAATCCTTGAGGGTTGAAACAGTTCAGTGTGGAACCATTAGAGAAGTTGCCTTCAGGAAGCCTCCCGCTGGAAATCTCCCTTCCAGAGAGCATTTAAATAGAAGGCGACTGGTCTCTTGTGAGGTTTCCAGCTCAGTTTTGTAAACTTGAGAGTTTGGATACGGTTCAGATCAGCATCCAAACACTTGGGTGCTTATCCATTTTAAAGGTTGGCCTCGCACTTATCAGGTTGCTTTTATTCATGAATCATGAGGAGATAACATATAAATGCCAGTAAGCAGCGAAGATTTATTATAGTAGCAGTGAAAACACTTGCAAAACCAGAACAGAATTCTGTTAGCAATGAGACAGGAAGCAAGTTTCGAGTTGGGATAGGAAATGGCTGGCAGTGCAGGCTGTCGGGGACTCCTACGGGATAGAGAAGTAATGCCAAGAGAGCAGAGGCACCGTTTTTTGAAACACACAAATAGCCAGAATGTAGGAAGTAATGAGAGAGAGACGAGAGGGGTGTAACGCTGGAGCTGAGTTTCAAGTACCAGAGTGGGTCAAAGGTCTGAAGAGCCACGAAATGTGAGCAGTAACATTCTGAATTCACCGTCCCATTTCAGCCCAGTGCTGGGGACTTTTGCTATTGGGTGGAGGAAATGGGAGGTCAGTTCCCCAGAGCATGTGTTGAACTGAGCATGTTAAGTCTCTGGGAGAAGTTACAATCCATATCCAAGTCGCACATGATCAGCTGAGATTTACTGCGCAGTGTGTCACCTCCTACCTTCCTCTTCCTAGGCATGCCACTGATGTACTGGTTCTCCCGCAGAATGACTCTCTGGGGAAGCATTTCCTTCAACCTGGCTGTCTTCATCAACATCATCATTGCTTTCTTCTACCCCTACGTCGAAGCCACCTCTATGGGTAAGCGCTCCATCCACTTCTGTTCTTAGAAACCAAGGGAAAGGGTGTCCTCGTCCAAAGAGAGAACTGACACACACTGACCCCTTGGCAGATACAATCTCACCAGCCCCATTCCCTGCCAAAGCTACTCAGTATCTTCCTCTATTTCCTAAAACCAATTTCCTCTTCACCCTCTAAAGTTCGCTGCGTTTTAAAGCCTGCGGCTGAGTCTCGGAGCCTGGGTCTACAGACTTGGGCTCATGCTATGGCATTAAAAACAACATTCAGGCTCCGAAGCCCGGGTAGGGGGTGAGCCGCAGAGCCTGCATCCTGTCTGAGCCACGACATCTACACTGCTGTGTGTAGCCCCGTAGCACGCGTCTGTAGACCCAAGCCCTGAGACTCACTGCCGCAGCGTGGACATACCCTGAGAGGAAGGGAGTGTGGTCTAAGATTGAGAGCAGGGGACTGAGAGCCAGGACTCCTGGATTCTATTCTTGACTCTGCCACTAACTTGTTCTGCGTCCTTGAGAAACTCACTTCTCCCTGTGCTTGTCTCCCAGTTTATAAAATGGGGATAATAATGAGATACCTCTTACATTATGAAGCTTCGTTTATTGGTGTTTTTAAAGAGCTCTGAGATCTCAGATGAAAGGTGCTAGAAAAGCATTTAATGTGTTAATAATAAAATAATACATGTAATGGATATTAAGGACCATCTTATTTTGTGTTACTCGTTGTATCCAGGGATTTTCTTTTCTTTTTCTTTCGATGACTGGCTCTTTAGTTTTGAGGGATAATTCCTCTCAGATGTTTGCTATGGATTGACACAGATCAAGTGTGACCAGTTGTGTTTGATTTCCATGCCCTTTAACTATGGTGTCCCTTTTCTTCCCAGGAGTGTTGGATTCCCCATTGATCTCCCTGCTCTTCTGGCTTCTGATCTGCTTCTCCATCATGGCCCTGTTTACCCGGCGCTACGGCGTCAGACCGCTCCTCGTGGCATTGATCCTGCGATCGATCTATTATTTAGGGATTGGGCTCACGCTGAACATCCTGGGAGCTCTCAATGTAAGTTACCTGGGGAAGGTTAGAGCGGCGCCCCTAAACCCAGGCTCAATCTGTGTCGAGTCGGGCTCCCAGCAATGAAAATCAGTGGCCACTGGAAATGTACCTGTAGGTATCTGGGCTGAATCCTGCGCTCATTGAAGTCAGTGGATTTACAGCGCTGTAACTTGGAGAGCATTCACGCTCGACCGTCATTGTATATTGAGTTCACAAAGGCAAACTGTATTAATATACAGCTCTCACCCACCCTGCTTCCTTGTGATTGTTCCCTAGCTGACCAACAAGATTGTGTTCGTGGTGAGCTTTGTGGGCAACCGTGGGACATTTATCCGGGGCTACAAAGCCATGATCATGGATATGGAGTTTCTCTACCATGTGGCCTACATTGTGACCAGCATTCTGGGGCTCTTTGTACATGAACTCTTCTACAGCATCTTGGTACGGTAAACGCAGTTGTTAGGGAAATGTACGTAGCACAGCCATGCCCAGTGGGGAACTGAAAGATTCCTGTCCAGTGTTATTTGTGTGGGTCAGCCTTTCTGCTTTTTGCGTGTACGTATTGTATCTGCGTCTCTTTCTATCATCTACCTTTGATCTGGGTCAGCTAGGAGGCAATGTGATCTACTGGTTAGAGCAAGGGATTGCAAGTCGGGACTCCTGGGTTCTATTTCTGGACCGACTGTTGTGTACAAGTCACTTCTGCCCAGATCCTCAAAGGTATTTAGGAACACAACTCCCACTGATTTCAGGAGGGGTTAGGTTTTTACCTCTTTGTTCTCAGTCTACTCACCAGTAAAATGGGGATGGTACTGAATGCCCCCTGTGAAATTTAGTTAGCATTTGTTGAGTACTCTGAGATCCTAGGCTACAAGGTGCTATAGAAAGGCCAGATGTTATCACAAAAAGCCCGCTGCTGCATGTCTGCCCTGGCTAATTAAACTCCACATGGGCACGCTTTGTCCATTTCAGCTCTTTGACTTGATCTACCGTGAGGAGACCTTGTTCAACGTCATCAAAAGCGTGACACGGAACGGACGCTCCATCCTGCTGACCGCCCTCCTGGCTCTCATCCTCGTCTACCTCTTCTCCATTGTGGGTTTCCTCTTCCTGAAAGACGACTTCATCATGGAGGTGGATCGGCTGCCTGACAACAAGTCCAAAGGTCTCTCCACCTTGCCTTGCCACGCAGCAAGTGTGGGTTGTGGTGCAGTGGGCAGAGCAAGGGATAGGTAGCGCTGGGTTCTCTTCCAGATTCTGCCATTGACTCCCTGCGGGACCTTGCACACAAGTCACTACCCATGCTGTCCCTCAGTTTCCCCATCTGTAAAATGGGGGAAATAACACCTCTTTCGCAAAGGAGATGTGAGACGTAGTGTGTTAAGGGTCAAAATCCTGGTCCCGCTGAGCTTCTGGGTGGTAGAGAATACAGCAGCTCCCAGAGACTTCAGGGACCCAGCACTGCAATCTCTGGGCAGAGGAACCAGGAGTTTGGGGGTAAAAGGGAATGTGGTACTGGTTCTGGGCAGGTGCAATGGAAGTTTCAGGACTGTAGCTGTCCTCTAAAGGCCCCTGCGTTTGAAAACTGAGCAGGGCTGAAAAGACCCCAGGACATCCATTCACAGGCCCAGTGGAAGTCTGGGCTCAGAATGTGCAGCTAGACAGTCCTGTTCTCGTTGCCAGCGGGGCTCAGCGCTGACAGTGTGTCGGTGATGGAAGCTCTACGACTGAAGTTTGGGGGGGATCAGTGGGAACGGTGAACGATGAGGAGAAGGAACCCAAAAGAACCTTTCCCAAATAGCCTTTCAAGCTGCAGCTAGGGGGCAGTGAAGGAGGGGCCCCAATAAGAGGAAAAATAAGTGGTACTCTGGCGATGACACAGTCTCTTGTGCTTCCAGACGGCCCTTTGGGGATGCAAAGGAACATGGAGGCTTTTATGGAGTCGTGCAGTGGTGACAAAATTAGCTGCTCTGCAGTGCCTGATGTGCTGAGAGGTAAATCTCTTACCCTGGTAGAAGCATTTAAGATAGAGGAGAGAGACTTCCCAGCTTCCCAGCCTGTGCTCCTAGATAGGAATCCCACTGAATTAATACACAGGCAGTGGAAATCAGGACATAGGGCGAGGTGGTCCCCTCTCATTTGGCAGTCAGCCGGGCAAAATCCAGCCCCTTTAACGGAGTCACTTAGAAGCAGCCCACTACCTAACAAGTAGGTAAGCCATGTCCCTTCAGAGTGAGGGTGGCCCCAGCCTAACAAGGGTTGCATGGAGCAGCATGGGAAAGTAGGGATTTCAGAGGGAGCTTGAGTCATCAGAGCGGACAGGCTGGTTCTGCTCGACCCTTCCAAGTTTCAAGTTAATATCATAGCATCAAGATGCTTGCCAAGTTCTAGCTCTCTTCCGCTGGACGAAGAGGGAATAACCATCTCCTCGTGTTGCAGCAAAATATTCTCCAAGGAGAGACCCCTCCAGCTAACTAGTGTGCAAAACACAGTTGCTGGGACATTGTTAGCCAGTCAGATTTTCTCTGGGCACGTTCTGCTGCTGGCTCTGGTATATACCGTGACCACCTGCTTCCAGGAGATAAAAGTAAAAGGAGGAAAGAAAAGCCGTTAGAGAGACTCCAGAGCCAGTGACCTAAGGCTTCTCTGTTCTGCTTGGCTCCCTCCAGTGGGCTGATCTCTTTATCTGCTCTCTCCTGACTGGTTTATGCTTGTGTTCCAGATGATGATGATAACTCAGAGCGTGCCTGCGACACGCTGCTCATGTGCATTGTCACTGTCCTGAATCACGGCCTGAGGAACGGAGGGGGCGTGGGTGACATTCTCAGGAAGCCATCCAAGGATGTGAGTTAACACGGCACTCTGGGCCAATTCCCTTTTCTTCTGCAGAGACCTGTCACGTTCACGGCTATATGTATGTCTCCCTCCCTCATCCCTGTATATGCTTCTGACACTGCCAGACCTATCCCCCGCCCCACTCATCTCTCCATTTATACGCTGACTTACCCCTCTAACTAATTTCTCATCTTTCCTTCATTACACACCTTACGCAATTATCTCTTCCATCCTCTATGCTTATGCCTCTTTCCATGCCACCATTCCCATCATCAATACTCCAAATTTCTTTCATGACGTGGAATTTAGATCTTAGCTCCTCAATTAACCTCCACCTACCTTGGCCTTAAGCCATTTCTCCGGCCATTGTAAGGAAGCAGCATGATCTAATGACTATTAGAGCAAAGGGCTGGAAGGGAGAAGTACCATGTTTTGTTTATGGCTATTTTCCTTCTGTCCTTTGCAGGAGTCCTTGTTCCCTGCTCGGGTTATCTACGACCTCCTCTTCTTCTTCATTGTCATCATCATTGTCCTCAACCTTATCTTTGGTGTCATCATAGACACCTTTGCTGATCTGAGGAGTGAGAAGCAAAAGAAGGAAGAAATTCTTAAGACCACATGTTTCATATGTGGTGAGTGCCAGGGCAAAGAACATCACATGAACGCATGCACACCCCAGCCAAAATCCTCACAGGACTGAGCCCTTGTGTATTCCAGTAGCAGCTGTTTATTTTAAGAGTGTGAAGAGGGGAAAAATGGGAGTTGTCCTTTTTATGCTTCTTTATTATGTGTAAAGAAGACTTGATTTATTTTTTCACATTTGTGTTAGAAATTCGGGTATGGTTTATCCTAGAAGACTCCTTGGATCACTGAAGAACTAGCAGCTTAGATAAAAGAAATGAAATGAACCTCATTAGTTGAGAGAGGAAATTATTTTTGTAATTCAAACTGTTGCTTTTGGTTAAATAAGCATTAACTAAAACACTCTAATGTGTTCTTTGTGAAGGGTTTGTCACTTCTCCAAACCCTTAACTTCTGAGCTGAGAAAGCTCTCAGTCCTCATCTGAGTAATCCAAGAAATCCTCCCAAAAAAAGGGGAGAGGGAGAAAACATAATTGACTTGCCTGATATTACTAAGAAAAAGCATGAAGGGGAAAAAAAAACCTTCTCCACATTTGTGTATCAAAAAGCAAAACAAAAAAAGGAAGCAAGCATTCCCCTTATTTTGGGGGGAGGGGGAATCAAAATGTAAATAATAAAAAAACAAGCACAACACCAACCCAATTCTTCCTTCTTTGCAGATCACTTTTAAGAGAGATCCACTGTGTGGTTTTTATGCTAGAAGTTTAGATTTGGTATACAGGAAATGTATTTAGTAGCACTTTAAACAGACGTGTTCTAAATACACAGCTAGGTAATTTGTCTAATATAAGTTGGGATGCTTATTGTACGTTAAACACCGCCTAATTATTAAAAGCGCCCTTTGAAATTCACACCTGGGATAGGCCGCAATTATCTGTTCTTCCTTGTACGCTTGTTTTTGGTGGGTTTTTTTTCAATTCCTTTTTTCTCCACTGCCTCTCCCAGGTCTCGAAAGGGACAAGTTTGATAATAAGACTGTGTCCTTCGAGGAGCACATTAAATATGAGCACAACATGTGGAACTATTTGTACTTCATCGTGCTGGTGCGAGTAAAGAATAAGACTGACTACACAGGGCCCGAGAGTTATGTGGCACAAATGATTAAGGTGAGTGTTGCCTAAGACAGGGTGTCACACACAGTAAGAACGTGTCTCCCCCAAGGAAATAATTTTATTTGTTTTTAAACAACAACTTGTTTTGTTTTCAAAGGAACACTTGGAATTATTATTTTTTAAAATTTTGTAAAAGCCTCTCACTTCTTCCTTGTATGGTTATTTCCAAGTTGGGCCCAGCTAACCAGGCATCATCTGTTGGGTATTTTATATTCAGCTACCAGATATTCAGAGAAGCCAGGACTTAATGAAAAGCAGAACCGGGAGCAACCTAGTTATCGTGAACTCAAGGCAGTGACAAAGGTTGGGGGGGGAAGGTATAGGAAAACCTTTGAACGTCCTACAGTCGAACTTACGGGATTGCTTTGTGCCTGGAAGTCTACAAAAAGAAACTGGGAAAATTAATGGGCTATTAATGAGAACCCTTAAAGGTACTGGGGAGCCCTTAGCACAGACAGGGTTTATAGGGCCAGTTACCCAGTTCTTGTGAATTAGCATGTATGCTCACATCAGGCTCCCCCGCCCCCACCAACCTGAAGTTCTCATCATTCAGAACATGAACCTGGACTGGTTCCCTCGGATGCGAGCCATGTCGTTGGTCAGCAATGAAGGGGAAGGGGAACAGAACGAGATCCGGAGTCTTCAAGACAAGCTCAACTCCACTATGAAGCTGGTGTCTCACCTCACTTCACAGCTGAATGAGCTGAAAGAGCAGGTATTCTAGTTTAAACAGGGATGCTTCAGAATGGGGATGGCTTAATGGCAGAGCACAAATCCCAAGCAGTCGAGCAGGATCCAGAGTGACTGAAACACATTTCTAGGGTCATATTCTGGCTAGGGTAGCATCCAAAGATGGTCAGAATCAATGGATTCAGCCTCAGGCAGACTTCCATAATCTGCACAGCTAGGGAAGGGGGAAAAAACGGTTTTAGCAACTCACTGAGTCAGGGGCACTTGGCCCAGGAGTTTCCCTTAATAGCTAAATTCCTCACCAGCTGCATGAGGACACAGCTAGACTCCCCCTCTGTCAGGAAAACTACACCTTAAAGCACAACTCTCTTGCCTTGGTCTCTCATCATATTATCCCCATAAGAACAGCCCTACTGGCTCCATCTAGCCCAGTATCCTGTCCCAGATACTTCAGATGGACTGAACAGAACAGGGCAATTTTGAGCGATCCAGCCCCAGCTTCTAGGAGTCAGAGATTTAGGGGCACCCAAAGCATGGCGTTTCGATGGACCTATCCTCCATGAACTTAGCTAATTATGTCTGAACCCAGTCATACCTTTGGCCTTCACAACATCCCCTGGAAATGAATTCCACAGGTTGAGTGTGGATTGTGTGAAGAAATTGTTTTAAACCTGCTGCCTGTTAATTTCAGTGGGTGACCCCTGGTTCTTGTGTTATGTGAAAGGTTAAATAACACTTCCTTATATACTTTCTCCACATCATTCATGATTTTATAGACCTCAATCATATTCCCCCTTAGTCGTCTCTTTTCTGAGATGAACATCCTAGTCTTTTTAATCTCTCCTCATATGGAGGCTGTTCCATACCCCAGGATGCAGTCCAGGGTAGGGCTTTCTTTGCCACCTGCTTAGCAGCATCCCTGGAAGGTGTATGTTTGACCCCAGCCTAAGGGATGGGCCTCTTAGTGTGGCTAAAGGGGGAAAAGGAACAAGAACAGTGTTCCTGACTACATTGTGTTCTTATTTTAACTCTAGATGACAGAGCAAAGGAAGCGCAGACAGCGCATCGGTTTTGTGGATGCCCAGAACACCATGAATCACTGAGGCACACACAAAGCATCAGCTTTGCCAACCAACTAAATCCATGTTATCGGCTAACAAGGATGTTTTCACTGGCGTCTGCGCATCGATCACATCTTCAGAAGCTGGACAAAAGCCTAGGTTACGGCTGTAAGGTTTCAACGCCAGCCTTTTCCTTTTCTATTACATCTCTGCAAACATTTTGCCCAGCAAACGCCAGGAACAACTAACTTACCAGATTTCCCCACTGTACCTGGACCCGCAATTTATCCCAATGCCCTCAAAGGAAGGTAAATTATTTTGGACTTTGGTTCCTCATTGCAATAACTTTTTGTTCTGTAACATGAATTATCTTTCTTCATCTCCATGCACTACATTTTGGTGGCTACCCCCTTCCAGAGGCGATAGCATTAATATTGTTACTAGCAATCAGAGTTGCAATATTTAACTTATTCCAAGTAGTCAGTGGAAAGTCCGTGGTAGATGTGGAACTTTGCAAGCCAGACATCTTGTTCACTGTACCTCACAACGCTGATTTTCCTCCATTTTAAGAATCCCATCTATCGCTGAGGCGCAGTAAACTCAACGAGATGTATTGATAGTACAATGCATCTGAGGAGTAACAGCAAAGCTGTTGCTAGTATGACATAGTCTTTTATCTTCCGCGGACAGACTTTATTTGCGCAGTAGTGGGAAACGGCAGGTTTACAGCAGTTCACTGTGAAGAGGTATTCTGTGTTTATTTTCATCTCTGATGTAATGTTTTACAAACTTTTTATTTTGTTGTTACTTAACTAATATGTAAATTGCCTTAACTAAGTTAACACAAAATCAAGTCATAGTAAAAGCTGAAATGAGGTCAAAGAACCTCTTCTCAACACTCTGTTATGAATTAATAATATTTATAATAGCATCCAGAGGCCTCGATCCTGATGAGGCAGGGTGCTGTGTGAATACAGGTCCCCATCCCAGAGGAAACTCAGTTCAGAAGATGGTGATGAGTGCAACAGACATACAAAGATCTCTTATTGCAGAACTACCATAAACACCACAGCTCGTCTGCTGAAGTTTTAGACTAGATCCTGCTGCAGGTTTCAGTTCATGCCAGGGGAAAACAGCAGGAGGCCACTAGTTCTTCCCACTGCACCAACACGGAGCAGTCCTCTGGCTCCCAGGCACAGACACTGATGCTGCTACTGAAGCATGCAGTAGCTTTTAAGGAAGATTGCAAATAGGCCTCAATAGATGGAGTGATCAGATTTTGAACTTGGATCAATGACACTGAGAAGTAACATCCATTCTTAAACCACAGGATGTGCAAGAGAATGACACATGCAGTAGCACGCGCGCACACAAGAATTTGTGAATACCTAGTCCGAAGAGGACCACCATAACAAGACTTTAGTGGCTGTGTTATATTAAGATTATAATCATCCTAACAGGCACATCTGCCCTGCCCCTGACTCTCTCATCTCAGTGTCTCATTTTCCATCTAAACACACTGTCCCACACAATCAGTATACTCGTTCAGTCCCAGATTTTAGAACAACAAAACGGAGAGCCCTCAGGCATAGTTCTGAATGCTATTGCTAAGAGGAATGATTGGCTTTATTCATCATGGCAATATACAGTGCTTTAGGAATATGTACAGAGGGGGGGGCTGGGGAGAGAGGTTATAACTTTGAGTCCTCTTCAGCATTCTTGGCAGAGAACTTCTCTCGCAGTTTTTTCCATTTACCTTTTCTCATTTCCTCCATCTGTTTCCCGCTGTCTGCAATTGGGGGAAGGCAGAAAAGCGGATGAGATTTCTGTTCAACTGACTTCTCCAAACTTCAATCTAATGAGTTTGTATTTCAGTGCCTGGAGGCATGTTCATTTTCTCATCCAAACAAACACAGGGGCAATCCTTGCCCTGCCCAACAACAAACAGTCAGGAACCGGAGCAGAGCAAAACTGCAACTGCACCTGATAAATACACTGGCCGAGTGTAGCTGTGCATAGCAGCACTCGTTTTTCTCTAAAAGGCTTGCTGCTATTAGGGAAGATGTAAAGAGCAAAATTAAACCTTTGAGAAGACAGCTGAGAACTACTGAAACAAACTTGTTGAATTTTTTGCACTTTTAATACATATGGTGTGGCAGGCATAGAGTAAGTTTCTTCCCCGCAGCCCTGCTCCTGAACCTTAAGTATGACCTGAACAGACCATATCAGTGCAGCAAACCCAGGGGTTGATAAACATCTGACCAACATGCTTATTTTCCCTGTTACTTCTCCATAGTTGTATGGAGGTCCCCTGAGGTTTTCTAGCCATGGGCACAGTAGTAGTACTTTTCACTTAACAATACTAACCACAGGGACTCCCCAAAACTAGGTGATATAGAGAACTGAAATCATAAGTGTTGTATTTTTTTTCTTTAATGGTATTGCTTTCAAGAAGTGCCACACCAAGGGCCCTGAGGAGTGAAATTCTGTTTATCACTTGGACCAGGTAACAGCAGTGCAAGCTACTCCTGTAAGCCTGAGTGGGGGAAGAGTAATCACAGACTAATCAAACAGAACCTCATTGGCCTCGTTACCTGTTGCTAGGATCAGCTTGCATTCTTCCACTGTGACTCCAGTGAAGCTCGTATCTTTTAGGCGTGGATACTTCCCAAACAAAACAAAACAAAACAAGAATTTACTGACTCAACCGAACTCTTTCTCTGCTCCCTCCCCAAGCCAGTGCTTTGCTTACCCTTATCCATCTGCTAAATCCTAAGCACAACATTCCTGTTGAAATACTAGCAGTGGCAAGAGTCATAGTGCCACCCTGTGGCCTTTAGGCTCATCTCCAGCAAAGCTCAAACACAAATCAGTTTAGACAAGGTGGGAGCTGCTCTGAAATGACTGAACTTTTCAAAGGCTTGTGCTGCTCAAAATGAGTTCAGCTTTGTTTTTCACAGCGAAGGTGCCGGACAGCACGTTTATTAGAGGAGCACCCAAAAACCCCTATCCGATTTGTGGCCCCAGTGTGCTGTACAAAACACGTGGTCCTTGGCCTGAAGAGCTCACCTTGTTTTTATAGAAATTGGTGTGGATTCTGACTAAACTTTCATACGTTTGGTCACAGTTTGCAGGGTCAGCAATCTGAAAAGGAACAGAAACATTATGAAACTCTGCAATAAATGCTTCTCCTTGTAAGTAACAGGCCACATGCAAAATGAGAAGAGGAGCACCTTAACAATGGAACAGAAGTGGCAGTATCCTGTAAAATTGCTAGAGGTTCAAGGATAAAAACTGTGTTCTCGCTCCTCCTGCTGGGCCTATACATGCAACCCTCTAGTAAAAATGATAAAACTCTGCTCATAAGGATTTGCTGGATCAAATGTGAACAAAATATTCAATGGTAAAGAAATAGAGCTGGACAGTTTTCTCCTCATGCCCATCTGCCATTACTGTAATGTGCAATAAAGGCTCCTTCACTCAAATAGCCTACCAGCCAGATTTTAAAAGGTGTCTTATTAATGAGTTAGGGTAATCTGTCTGTTAGAAAAATTTCATTGCTATCAAAGGGTATGTACATATCTGGTGGTCATCACCTGGGTGAATGTAGGTGGTGCCATTTTTCTATATCACATTGTGTTTAAACATTATTGGTCATCCAATCTGAAAAAATTATAAAATCACAAAAAGGGCCATAACTTGAAAAAGCATAGTCTAATTTTGCTCAAAATTGGCAGAAAACTTCTAAATAATGCACAATGTACTCAGAAAGAGTACTGTTATGGAACGCTTGGGAACTATTTAGCTCTAAGTGATAGATTTTAGGCATTTTCCCACCCTTTTTTGCCTTTGGTTAAAGCAAAAGTCTGTAGTAACATGCCATCTTGTCATTATTTACAGAATGGACTGATCTGCGAATAGTCTGTCTGTCTATGACATTAGGCAGATAAGAAGACCCCTGGTGCCTAATTATAAAACATATTTTTGATGTTAACTGCTGGGCCAAAGTCTCATGCACGCATGGTGCTTGGTTCCTCATTAACCCTCTGGTTAGGTCAGGTCTGTCCATGCCATGAATTCAAAGTAATGGTCATAAATTTGTAAAGCCATCAACAAGCAGAGACATAGCTACCTCCTAGCCTGTCAGATCATCTCGGATATGTGACTAAGGCTAAATGTTTCACCTCCTTGCCCTGAAAACTGCTCACATGGTAGGTAACGGGAGTAGGCTTATAAATAACAGCATGCAGTTAGGTTACTGACTCACCACAGCTGATAGTCCACTCTTGTTATTGGGCTGGGCTCAAATCACTTGTTTGGTACAAAGCTAGCAGGGAAAATCAGCAGTGTTCACATAGGCCATATCTCACCAGCCTTCCCGTGATCTGACAAACACACAGTCCCAAACCCAAGAAGCTGAGCATTATTAGACTTCCACAGTGCTTCTGCAAAGGGGTGCGGCTGTGAGCAAGAAAAGGAATGCCAACAGGCGCAAGAAGGCACAGAGGCTGCAGTAACATTTCTGTTTAAAGGTAAACTATGCTAATAGCAGGCTTTGGGTACCATGGGTGGTGAAAATTTGGGGTCATGGTCAAGGGGTTCTTGAGATACAGCTTTCCTCTCCTCCTGGCAAAGGACTTGTGCTTAATTTTAAAGTGCTCTAAGCTGCAAATGCAGAGCCAGACTGGTTTGAGAACTGGTATGCCACACAGAGCGCTAGCATGACAGCTGAGGTACAATTTGGGGGTCATGGGTGATGAGAGCCTCCCCTTTCCTCTGACCTGGAGCACTCCAGCCGCGTTTTAGTTGGAGGTATGAACAGCACTGATGCAGAGCTGAGCAGGGAATAAAGTGTGCTCAGTACATGCTATAGCCCCACCCCACATAATTCAGGGACCTTAAGAGCATCACACACAGCCTGTACCATAGGAAATCTTGGTTCAATTTCCCTCTCTACCTGATGAGAAGAAGGGCTCTGAACAGGGAGCACCCTCAGTCTTTCCTACTGAAGCTGTTCCACTTTAATTCACTATTAACTGGGCCCAAACATGAGCAGCCCTCTCTAGCATGGTGGTCAGGGTCTGCTACTGGGATGCTAGCAACCCTAGTTCGATTCCCCCCTCTGCCTGAGGAGGAGCTGGGGTCTGAACAGGGAGCTTCCCTCAGTCTTGCCAATTGAGGCAGTTCCACTTTAATTAACTATTCATTGGGCCAACTAAAAAGCTAGAATCATCACACTATAGTCCCATGGCTAGGACTCTCGCCCAGAATGCAGGTGATCCCGGTTTGAGTCCTCTCTCTGCCCCTTAGAAGGGGTTTGAAGAGGGTTCTCCTCTCTCCCAGGTGACCGAGGTGGGGGGTCCTTGTTTAAATCCCCTCTCATTCACAGGAGCCATTGTCTTCCTGAGAAAGAAAGGGGGCTTGAATTAAGAACCACCCACCAGGTGGGGGGCAGTCCCTGGGATGTGGGAGATCCACGTTCAAGCCTCTGGCAGAGGGGGGACTGGATCTCCCACAGCCTGGACAGGGGTCCGGGACAAGAGTGATACATTTTTATTTTTTTTCCTCCTGTGCCCACTTCATTAAAAAAACAAACAGCCTAGGTAACAAATCCCTTCATGGCAGGAAGAGGTGGGAATTGAACCAGGGCCTCCAACACCACAGCTCAGTGCCATAACCACTGAACTAAGGAAGGCTTCTTATAGTTACCTCTTGCTTTGGCCCAATTAATAAGAGATGAAGAGCAAAATATACCTTACTTCAGTGATCAGGGCACTCACTTGAGAAACAGCAGATCCCGGGACTTCATGTCCTTTCTCAAGGTAGAGGAGCAACTGAACTAGGAGAGGACCGTTGTTATACTTTGTTATTCACCTAATACATTCATACAAAACATTCTACAGCCCTTCTAAGAGTCATTACTGTTATTTAAGTACTTTTTCATTGTATTCAGAGCTACAAAGAAGACCATTACAGTTGTATCATGTGCACTTTCGACGTTATCTCTGGCTGAGAAAATAAATGTGTTTTATAATTAGAGGGTAGGGGTCTTATCTGCATAACTTCATAAAAATAGCAGACAGAAAAACCTGCATAATATACTAAGCAAATTGGGAGAATTAAGAAGTGATTGTTCTTTCTCCACAGCATCAGGTAATGGCTGGTGTTGGAGGCAGGAAAAAGAGATAGTGAACTGTCAACACTAAGCCCTGGTCTACACTAGGACTTTAAGTCGAATTTAGCAGCGTTAAATCGATGTAAACCTGCACCGTCCACACGATGAAGCCCTTTATTTCGACTTAAAGGGCTCTTAAAATCGATTTCCTTACTCCACCCCTGACAAGTGGATTAGCGCTTAAGTCGGCCTTGCCGGGTTGAATTTGTGGTACTGTGGACACAATTCGACGGTATTGGCCTCCGGGAGCTATCCCAGAGTGCTCCATTGTGACTGCTCTGGACAGCACTCTCAACTCAGATGCATGATTGTTTGCCGTTGCTCTGACGCAGGGAGGGGCGACTGACGACATGGCTTACAGGGTTGGCTTACAGGGAGTTAAAATCAACAAAGGGGGTGGCTTTACATCAAGGAGTATTTCAGGCAGGACTTCACGGAGGGTTCCAATAAGAAATGGTGCACCTAAGTTATTGTTCTTATTGGAACAAGGAGGTTAGTCTGGCCTCTGATTGATACATGGCTAGATTTACCTCACTGCACCTTCTCTGTGAGTGACTGCAGTGTGACCTAGAGGAATGAGTCCAAAACAAATCTGGTCTATTTCTTGTTTTGATACACTCCATCTATCTTTTACATCTTTGGCTGGCAGCAGATGGTGCAGAAGGACTGCATGCCATCCACATCTCATGGCTGCTCGGCAGAAGATGGTACAATAGGACTGCTAGCCATCCTCATCTCTTGCCTGCCCGGCAGAAGATGATGCAATAGGACTGCTAGCAATCCGTATCACCTGCCTGCTCACTATAAGATGGTTCAATGGGACTGACTGCAGGACTAAAGAGAATGACCTGATCAAGTCACTCCAAATTTAGTCCCTGTGCCCATGTCTGCCCAGGTGCTCCTGATCGACCTCACAGAGGTGATCAGGAGCACCTCAGACATGACAATGACGGCTACCAGTCCTATTGCACCGTCTGCTGCCACAAGGCAATGGGTTGCTGCTGCTGTGTAGCAATGCAGTACCGCGTCTGCCGGCATCCAGGAGACATACGGTGACAGTGAGCTGAGGGGGCTCCATGCTTGCCGTGGTATGGCGTCTGCACAGGTAACTCAGGAAAAAAGGCGCGAAACGATTGTCTGCCCTTGCTTTCACGGAGGGAGGGAGGGAACGGTGTCCCTATGTACCCAGAACCACCCGCGACAATGTTTTAGCCCCATCAGGCGTTGGGATCTCAACCCAGAATTCCAATGGGCAGCGGAGACTGCAGGAACTGTGGGATAGCTACCCACAGTGCAACACTCCGGAAGTCGACTCTAGCCTCAGTACTGTGGAAGCACTCCGCCGAGTTAATGCACTTAGAGCATTTTCTGTGGGGACACACACACTCGAATATATAAAACCGATTTCTAAAAAAACGACTTCTATAAATTCGACCTAATTTTGTAGTGCAGACATACCCTCAGTATCACCATACTTGGTCTCCAGACTAAGCACACTTTGTATCCAGACCTAAAATGACCCTGCCAGTATTTCAGTTATGATAGCTACAGTAGCTATTAAATGGGTAGTAGAAATAGCATTGTAAAAAAAAAAAACAGGTGGCTGAAGGGATGTGTTGGGGATGGATGTAGGTGTAAAGGGCCTGGGGAGGATCGCGGGGTGGGGGCTGTGAGGGGCAGGAGGGAGGCAGTGACTGCAGGCAGAGATGTAAGGGAAGAGGTGGTTGAAGGGGTGTGTATGGGGTACAAGTGTAAGGGGATGATGGAGGTGGCGGGGGCGCTGGGGGGGGGGCTGCGAGGGGAGAAGTGACTGCAGGCAGAGATGTAAGAGAAGAGGTGGCTGAAGGGGCGTGTATGGGGTACAGGTATAAGGGGGTGACTGGGCGCTGGGGGGGCTGAGGGTCCGGGGGGGGGCAGGGGAACTGTGGGGCAGTGGTTGTGAGCAGACGTGAAGGGGAGATAAGCTGGGGGTGGCTGGGGGCTGCGCACGGGGTGTAGGTATCAGGGAGTAGCTGGGGCGGGGCTGTGAGGGGCAGGGGAGATAAGCTGGGGGGGGCTGCACGGGGTGTAGGTGTCAGGGAGTAGCTGGGGCGGGGCTATGAGGGGCAGGGGAGATAAGCTGGGGGGGGCTGCACGGGGTGTAGGTGTCAGGGAGTGGCTGGGGAGGGCCGTGGGGCAGCGGTTGTGAAGGGGAGATAAACCGGGGGGAGGCTGCAGGGGGTGTAAGTGTCAGGAAGTAGCTGGGGCTCCGGGGGGGCGGCGGGGGAGCTGTGGTTGTGAAGGGGAGATAAGCTGGGGGTGGCTACACGGGGTGTAGGTGTCCGGGAGTAGCTGGGGGGGGGGGCAGGGAAGCTGTGGGGCAGTGGTTGTGAGCAGACGTGAAGGGGAGATAAGCTGGGGGTGGCTGGGGGACTGCAGGGGGTGAGCACGGGGGGGAGCTGTGAGGCGCGGGCCGTGGCTGTCTCCCCCCCGGGCCCAAGCCCCGGCCCCCCCGGCCCAGCTGGGGGCGCGGCCGCGCTCCCGCCCCGCGGCGCTCACCTGGGTGCTCTCCCCCTCCCGGAAGGCCTGGGCCACCCGCTGCCGCAGGAAGGTGCCCAGGTCCCGGCCCCGCTTGGTCTCCTCCACCGGCCACTCCTCGCAGAGCTTCAGAAACCGCCGGTAGCGGGTGGCCGCCATCTTGGGACTGAGGCCCACGCGCACCCTGCCAGAGACGATTAACAGGTCACGTGACTCCGAACGTGCGAATGAGCGGGCGAACTGTTCAAAAGTACGGCGGGCGAGAGGGACCGGTCCGCACGCATGCGGAATCAGAGCGGCCGTTCGGCTCGTCTTCCGTCAGGTGGCGCGTGCGCAGCACGGTCCAGCGAAGCCATGTGCTGCGGGCTGGAGTTGGGGGCAGCCGGAGGCGGATACGCATGCGCATAGAGCCTGACCCTGAGATGCAGCTTGATCCCCCTGTGGCTGGGAGCAGGGCAGGCGGGGTGGAGGGGGCAGAGCCTGGGGCCTGCTCCTGACCTGCCTCCAGCCAGCGTGCTGGATAGGGGCAGATCTGAGCGGGGAGGGGAAAGTGTCAGTGCCTGGGGCATGCTCCTGCCTGGGTCTCCTCTGCCTGGGAGCAGCACCAGCGCCTCAGGGATATGGTCTGCAGCGAGAACTGGGGCAGCCGGGCTCCAACTAACTCCACAGCCCTTTGACCGGACCACCAAGCCCAGCGAGGCCCCTGCTTGTGAAAAAACAGCCCTGGGATGGTGGAAGAGCAGGAGGAAGTCAGGACCCCCTTTGCAATGCAGTTCTTAATCTACACTCTGAAGCCTATCATCCTTTTGGTTTATACAGGGGTTCTCAAACTGGGGGGTCATGGCCCCCCTCAGGGTCACAAGGTTATTACATGGGAGGTCACGAGCTATCAGCCTCCACCCCCAAACCCCGCTTCTCCTCCAGCATTTAGTATAGAGTTAAATATAAAAAATGTGTTTTTAATTTATAAGGGGGGGAGGTCGCACTCAGAGGCTTGCTGTGTGAAAGGGGTCACTAATGCACGGGTTTATAACCTGTCATTTGAGAGAGACAAGGTAGTAGGCGAGGTCGTATCTTTTATTAGACCAGCTTCTGGGGGTGGAAGGTAAATCCTTTCAAGCTATACAGAAGTCTTCACTTTGTGTAGCTCGAAAGCTTGTACCTTCCTGTCCTGTCCACCAACAGAAGTTGATCCAAAAAAAGATATTACCTCACCCACTTCATCTTCCTCATATCCTAGACTAACACGCCTGCAATAACAGTGTGTTTTGAAAGGCGGCTGCTGAACGGTGTTGCTTTGCCCCATCATTTAACAGCCTGCTGCCTACTCTGCCACGTACAAGGCTTTGTGCCGCTGACAAAGGGATCTGGCTTCTGCTGTGCTGCAACCATGTCCGTGCCAGGCTACCGACTGCGCGGCACAGAATAGCTAATGTCAAGCGTGCTTTCTGGCCATTTTAAAAGCATAGAAAGGCGTATCCATTTCTCCATCTCCACTCCCAGCTAACAAGGTTGTACTCTAAATCAGAGGCATACCTCGTGCCAGATGGAAGGCTAAATCCTGCCCTGTGCTACTGCATAAAGAGGAAAAGGACGTGTAGGGAACCTCTTACCCCTTTGCAAGTAGCAGCGAAGCCTGTCTCCTGCTTAGACAAATAGCTAACGCAGGGGCTTTCACAGCATGTAACCAAACTTTCTTGGCCTGTTTCATCGGTCCTAGAGGAGTTCTATTTACAGCATTTAGACACTGCCTTCAGCTGCACACCAGCAGGAGCCCCTAATGCATTGGAAAGCAAGGACATGGCCCTGCCTCCTCTTGGGTGTCTTGCAGGTAGGGGGCTCCTGGAGGGAGCAGTCCCTATGCTTCACAGTCTGCAGCTGTGCTGCTTATAGCCTCCACCCTTCTTGCGCACCTACAGAGCAGCAAGGCTATAGTTTATATCCAGCAGGAAGCTCTGGCTAGGGTGCACACTCCTCCTTTTCAGAGGAGCAATCAAACACCACAACCCAACCCCTCACCCTCAGCCCTTCCTGATCCCCTCCTGTGGCAGCCAGGACAGGAGGTAGGCCTGAGTTTGTCTCCTCACACTCTTTACTACAACTGCAGACTTATAGCACTCTTGAAGACCAGCACAAGGGTGCATTGATCTATCCAGGTAAACAATAAGTAATGAGGGAATATTTTCCCTTTTGGAGGGTTGTATGTCAGTATTAGCAGAATGAGGATGCTCAGCAAGAAAAGAGCTAAATGTGCATCTTAGAAAAGGGCAATGTCTGGGCAAAGCTGGAAAGTGAACATAAGAACGGCCCTACTGGGTCAGACCAAAGGTCCATCTAGCCCAGTATCCTGTCTTCCAACAGTGGCCAATGCCAGGTGCCCCAGAGGCAATGAACAGAACAGGTAATCATTGAGTGATCTATTCTAAAGTGCTGCTAGGATCACATCTGTACAATTTGGGCCAAAGCAGTTGGTGGTTTGGCACCTTGACTGCTCAAGTGGGGCTACTGTGGCTCTTTGTGGTCATCTGAGATTGTATGTTAGGAACATGCAGTGTCAAGAACAACTTCCATTAAAGAACTTGATTTCACCCTGCCTAAGTAAAACATAAGCCGGCCAGACAATTGAATTTGCCAGCCATAATTTATGGATATTCACCAGCTGCATGCAATAAAGTACACCTGAAAGGGTTTCTCTTAAGGGGATATTTAAACCTGTGAAAAGAATGGTTCTTTTAAAGCAATCAGTGCTAAACATAACCCAACTTCAGGTGGCACCGGAAGTGAGGAAAAGAAGTGGACAACAATAAGTGACAGTGACCTGGACAATTTTATTTACACTTCAGCTCCCCAGTAATTGTAACTTTGTATCTCTGTTCTTGACTTAAGGACATTCTAACAGGTTTCCCATATTGCACAGGAAGGAATTGGTTATATTGGTTGTTCCGTATTCTTATCTGCCCACAAATATTGTAAGCATTTTGTTAAATTTTCCCAATTGTGTGTTCTCCAAACACACACACGCACACACATACACAGTTAAAAAAAAAAAAAAAAAAAAGACCCTAAATGTCCAGTTCCTGACTCAGAGGGCCGGTCCAAACATGGAGTTATTCCGGAATAACTATTTTGCACTTTGGAAGTGGATTAAGCTAAGCCAGAAAAAGGCACTCTTATTCCAGAATACAAGCACCCACACACGGAGTTATTTCAGAACAGCTGTTCCACTTTGAATTCACACTGTACCTTATTCTGGAATAAGTTTCATGCACAGGCAAGCCTCATGTCACACTACCAGGTCCTGATGAGAATCCTTTCATGACCAGTATCTCACCTAATCGGCACTCTTGACATCAGTATCAGACAGACTCGGCACTCTCTGATATATCTGGCTCCTTTCCATCCCCTCCTTCAGAAAACTCCTTAGTCTGCCCCCTTATTCTTCCAGGGCATATTAAGTACTTGTACGATTCTGTCTGTGCTTTGTAGCATCCTCACTCATGCCTTGGGACTATAAATTCCGTACACCAAGGACCTTTTAAACATAGCACCTCTTACATAGCACCACATATACCGTGTGTGTGTGTGTATGTATAATATATATATATACACATACACACACACATATATATACACACACACCATACTGAGGGCTTCACACATTATCACAGTTTTAAAAGTGCCAGGTGTTTGGAGCATGAAGATCAGAAAGTGCAATTGTCTTCTGTTTGTGTCATTGAATGTCCTTGGCCCATCATGTTGAGCTTGGGTTGAAAGTAATGCTGCAACTTGTTAAGACCTGCCAACACCTCTTAATAGTCTTTCAACTGCATGGTCTTTGCTTAGCGTTCTTGGCTTTGCAGGTGATATGGAGGTGAGCAGGCCCTATGTTAATTTTAAGATTCTTTCAAGTAATGCTTTCCTCTTGCTCGCAAACAAATCAAGGACAGCAGTAAAAGAAGAAAGGAAAATAAATCTTTAGCGAGATCACAGACACGATGGATTCTTTTCAATCCTTTGCTTTTACAGTTCGATTGGGTAATGGCATGTAGCATCTTCTGCGCTTTCCTAGCAAGGCACCAATGCTCTCATTCCAAACAGTACAGAGGATGTTCAAAAGCCGGGAGGGGCCCCATGCATAGGCAGTCCCTTCCTGGGATATCTATCACCACAAAGTCCATGCTGTGTCACAGCATTTGTCATTCTCCTTCTCTGGTATTCTCAAGAATTTTGACAAGATTTTCTAGCCCGAAAATATAGCCATGGTCTGGCCCGTCGTAGATGGTATGATTATACTTTGAACCTTTATAAGTGGTGTGAGCAAAATCTATCATGCGGACGTCAACTTTGGGGTGACCCGTCCCATGTGGCATGGTGCGTTTTATGTTCTGAAAACACCCCTGAGGATGGTTGGCTAAGGTTTCTTTATTCTCCTTTGGTTCCTGTCCATCATAGATGATGAGAAGGGAGCTGGAGTAGAATCGATAGGAACTCTGGCTTTTGATGACTGAAAGCAGAGCCTTTAGCTGTGACACAATGGGTTCTAAAACGTCTGTTCTGAGACGGTTACCATTGTGAAGGAACTGGCAGAGGGCCTCTCTGAAGCCATCAGGTGACAGTTTCCTTCCATAATATTTGTCTTTGCAGAGAAATTGGCCAGTATCTGCTCGGTAAACCTTGAATAAAAAGAACAATAATCCAGATTGTCTCTCTCTCAAATTATTGGTTTCAGAGTAACAGCCGTGTTAATCTGTATTCGCAAAAAGAAAAGGAGGACTTGTGGCACCTTAGAGACTAACCAATTTATTTGAGCATGAGCTTTCGTGAGCTACAGCTCACTTCATCGGATGCATGCTGTGGAAATCGCACAAGACATTTTATACACAGACACCATGAAACAATGCCTCCTCCCACCCCACTCTCCTGCTGGTAATAGCTTATCTATTAGTTTATCTAATAGCTTATGCTGGAAATGGCCCAACTTGATGATCACTTTAGATAAGCTATTACCAGCAGGAGAGTGGGGTGGGAGGAGACATTGTTTCATGGTGTCTGTGTATAAAATGTCTTGTGCAATTTCCACAGCATGCATCCGATGAAGTGAGCTGTAGCTCACGAAAGCTCATGCTCAAATAAATTGGTTAGTCTCTAAGGTGCCACAAGTCCTCCTTTTCTCAAATTATTGCACCTTCGAAACATCCTGCATGTAAGTAATCCAGCTAGTTCGACAGAAGGAAAAGCACGTAGTTTAGAGTTAATCTAAAATGAAAGGGTCCACAATCAAGCTGGTACATGAGATGTTTAGTTCCTCTCCAGTCTCAACAGCATACGGCAATTTATGCAGCAGGCCGCTAACTGAATCTAAAACCGTGTCTACATGGGAGGTTTAAGCTACTGCTATCCAGCCACTGGGATAGCTGCACTGGTACAAACCCCTAGTGTAGGCAGGCTATGAGCTGCAGTTTGCACTGGTGCAATTTACCCCTGCCTGAAATGGGTATAAGATGCATGGGGGAAAATAGTGATTTATAGCAAATTACCCCCATCTACACTAAGGGTTTGCACGAGTGCAGCAAAACCAGTATCTGAAACTGGGATAAACAACCACTGTAGACAAGGCCTTAATAAAGGTGCCGCCCTCAGCTGGTAATGCACAGTGCTATAGTCTTATTTTCCAAAGCACAGAAATAAAGAATGACAAGGAAATCTAGACAGGAATATTGACACGATCAAGATCTGGGAGTGGATACAGAATTAGCTTCCATACCACATGTAATTTAAAGGATAATCAGTTCAGTATCAGAATGCTGAAGACCGGAGAGGAACCTACTTGACGCTAGCTATTTATAGTGCTATATATGTGTTTTAATCATAATAATTATCCCGCAGACACAGCAGAGCAATGTTCTAAATCTTCTCAGAGGCATAAGTGAAACAAATTTATGCTTTCAGTATCTTGCAGGAAGGGGTGACAATTTCAGTCATGAAGAGCCATAATATTTAGCACAAAAAGGGTGTCTGGTATTTGCACTGACTAGACTAGACAGCTCCTAGAAATGAATGAGCATGGAAAGTTTATGTTCTTCTTTCTTCCAGGTTCCAGTCCTGACTAACACTGAACAGCGTAGGCAGAGAATCAGGGCAATGTATGTGTCTAGGGCCAGATATATAGCTGGTGTAAAATGGGATAGCTCAACTGAGATAAAGAATGAAGATATGGCAGTTTATACCAGCTGAGAATCTGGCCCTTAGAGTTAATTAAGTGGTAACTCCTTGTGCCTGTTTTGAAGAACAGAAATATTGAAGGGCTCAAGAGGCCACCCTACCTGCATTCCGCAGATGCGAAGTCCAAGAGATCCAGAAGTGCTCTGTTCACACTTCTTTATGTGGCGTGCTTTCTTCTCTTCCGATGCATCATCTCCATGCTGCCTGGTTCCCATCTTTAAGTCCAGAATGCAGGGATATTGATACTTTGACACCACGTTTTCAAGCAACAGAAACTCTGGACACATGAGTTAAGGAGACCTGTTATTATTAAATGTACAACTGAAATAGGTCTTAAATCAGGGGTGGCTCTGTGCATCCTCTGAAGTTCACCATAATCATTCACAATTGTAATGAGACTTTGCAATCCACCTTTACCAGCACTCATCGTGGCTCTTGGCCTCTTGTCGCCAGTTTCAGCCAACTTATTCTAAGTGCAATATCACCAGGTAAATTATCAATGGCTCAGTTCTCTAGTGTGGATGCAGCCCAGGGCTGTCAATCCAACACCTTTCATCAACACTGAAGTCACTCAGGTCTGTTGGTGGCGGGGTTAAACGGCATTGATCACATGACCGGTGATCAAATGACATGTCTTACGAAGGAGAAGAGCTGTTGCTGCTTTGATCCCTTTACGTGAAGGGCTCCCTTGACTTTGGATGGCCACCCTTTGAGGTGGGGTTTCTTTTAAACACAGAGAGGATCCAGAATGCAGTTAATTACACTGTGTTCATGCCCAAGGGCTCTGGGGCCTGTTATAACCTACACATAAAAATGTTTCATTGATTACGCTTGTGATCCATTATTAGCAGCCAATATACACACTATAAACTCTCCATCAGAAGGCTGGTCTTTTTCCGCCCCCCCAGCATCACCGCTATGCAATAAGCAAAGTGCAACAAGAACGGCGGGAATGAAAAAGGATACGATGTGGTTTGTTCTCATCAAGTTTGGAGGACATGCGGTTCAGGTGCAGTTGGTGGCAGTGCAGTGCCCAGGGATTATAGCTCTTTCTTTCTGGCTGGTTCCCATTTGTATCCTCCATGAGCGAAGAGATGGCCGTGTGGTACTGAAGTTCCGTCCTAAAGAGTGCCTTCCCTGGGAGGCTAGACAAAGTCCACCAAAGCAGCAAATCTGGTTTGTAAGCTCCCAGAAAAGAAGCTGGCTTTTCCTCTCTTTTTGTAGAGTACGAAACCCGATATGGGAAATTTTCAGGGGCCCTCAGGGAAATAAGCATTCATCCTGGCTAACCTGCAGGGATCCTTTGCTACCGAGCCAAAGTCCTTTTCAGGAAGTTAGGCGATTGCTTGGTGCCAATATTTTTTCACTGCAATTTTAGAGCGAGTTTGGCTTCTGTGAAAGGGCCCAGATTCATTGCACGGAAGCCTGGGATCTCCATTTATCCCCCTAACTGGGGCAGCATAGGCAAACTGCCTGCCAACGTGCTTTATCTGTGGGTTAGAGGGACCACCTCTGATGGGGAGAGTGGATTCGTTCTCCCTGTATATTCAGCCCTTGGTCTCATCCATCTTATGGGTATGATTCCTCTCTCATCGAGGTCAATGGCAAAACTCCCACTGGCTTTAATGGGAGCTGGATCGTACCCCTAAACGATAGCTGAGCTGGGTCTGTTTTGAACCAGTTAGAGTGAATGATCCTGCGTCTCACTGAAAACATTTAAGAATGTAAAAGGTCAAGGCAGGTCTCCCCTGCAATTCTAGCAGAGCAACTGTTCAGAGCTCCATTGAGTGCTGTAGACATAAGCCAGCATTGGGGGTGGTCCAGAGCTGCTCCATGCAAGGAGACTATCAGGAGGTATTCTTATGAGTGTAAAGGCTGCACACGTACCCTTTACAGCCTTTTACAGGGTGCAGCTCACTGTCCTTTGTGCAGCTTTTGTCACTGTTGAGCTTCTCTGGGCAGTGATTGCGGGACAGGGGCACAGCCATGGCCTCACTTCCTTCCTGCTGCTTTGGGGCACCCTGCAACCCGGCAGAGGAGGTGAAAAGCATCCCCTGCTCTCTCCAGAATTCAGGGACTGCAATTCAGCCTGTTGGCAAGTGGAGATCAAATAAGAGGTGTTTGTGAAAAAGGTGCAAATCCTGGTCACAATCACCTAGGTGTCAATCTGGAGTGACTCCACTAGTCAGTGGAATCGCTCCAGATTGGCACCTGTGTAAGTGACATCAGAATCTGGCCTATTGTTTTGGGGGATTACGGAGAGAGAAGGCCGCTGAAGCCAATGGCTGGATTCTGATCTAATTTACACTGCAGTAAATCAGGAGTCACTCCACCGGAGTTACACCATGGCAAAACCAGAGCAAGATCCGATGCCGGCCCATTATTTGTTTGGAATTTCCCATGCCAAACATAAGCATACCACACACCTGGGCTTCGTGCCTACAACGCACAGACTATAAATGTGATCAGTCTTGTATTCGGCTCAGATTGCAAGCAGAGCTACTGCTGCTTCAGAGCCCCTCGACTCATGCAGCCCCCTTTGCTTGCATGGGGCACTCACCTGTCTTTGGTGGTCTTTGTGAAAGGTGTCTGACTCCATTTGACAAACAAGCGCTCACTGCTGGTGGTTGACGTCCGCTTGATCTCCTGCCATAGCATCACCGAATGCTCCTTATCCAAGGAACTGCAGTTGTCGGTCGGCAGGCTGGGGCTGGCAATCAGGCCTACGTTCCCCAAGCTGTCCTTTCTGAGGCACACCGAGATGATACCTACAAAAGGAGGGAGGATCGTGTGAATGTGGCAAAAATTTCCCTCCCAGGCAACGGGTTAACCTGCACAGAGCCATTACAGACTAGTCGTTGTTTGCATTATTATCCCACTCTGTTCAAGGTGCTTGTATCAGAACTTTGATACTTTAGCAGTGCACTTACCCAGGGATAGCTTAGTGCTCTAGCAACTGCTGAAATCAGATCCTCTGCCCTGTAAATGTAAGCAGTCCCTGAGCCTCTGGAAAATAGCTCCAGGCTTTTTAGATGCTCCTTTCTCTTCCCCAGGTACTACCATTCCATCCAACCCCCACCTTCCTGCCTCACATGGAAGCTGTCCTGTACATCATGTTCTTTGCATTCTCCACTCCACCCTGGGCATTCATTCTTTCCAAGCTACGTAACAGCTAAACCAACAGGGGCCAGACGCAGGACTCTAGAGGGCTTGGCTCACTGACAAGGAGCCATTCAGGTCTCTCGCTCTTGAGCGGTTTTCCAGCAGCAGGGAACAAAATGAGGGTGGGAAGGGAGGGGGAAATCCGTGAAACAAATGTCAGTGTGCACGACAGCACGGGAGCTTAGAAGAGCCACGGCTGCAGGAAAAGTGATGCACGGTCATAAGGAGTTTCAGTAAAGCCCAGGTCAGGAAGTGCCTATTGCAGTGATTCCACGGCCACACAGGACTTCATGGTCATCAGCATGGACAGAACTAAGGAATTTCTGCTCCAAAGTAATAGGTCTTCAGCATTAAGTCAGACCCATTGCCTGTACCAGCATTAGGGTCTTGTGGTCTCCAAGGGTTCTCCAGGCAGTGGCATCTGAGCAGGTCCAACATTCTGTCCAGGAGAGGCAGACAGAACTCTGGGCTAGGAGACTACAGTTCCAGGCCCAGCTCTGCCTTGACTCAGTGTCAACTGTAGCCTCTAATTTTGGATACCCGCGCTTTTGGGAAGCCCAATTTGAGACATCTTGGGCTTGATTTTTAGCAAGGTTGAGCCCCTCGCTTGCTGCTGAAGCCTCCCTGTGCTTCAGCTTCCCCACATGACAACAAAGACACTCTTCTAAGGCAAAGTGAGCTCTTCCAATGAAAAGTTCTATACAAGTGCCATGCAGAACTATTGTATATCCATCCATGAATACGTTACGTAGTCAAATAGCTTTGTTGACCGAAAGATTTCTCGCTCATTTCTGCAGTTTTCCCCATTACTCTGAGCCAAACTCATCTCTAATGTAACTCCACTGAAGTCAGTCTTCAGATTTCTTATAAATGGCCAATGGCATTTTTAATGACCGCAAAACAAAACAAAACAAAAAAAAAACTACCATTGAAAAATACAGAGGAAGACTGACTACTTAGAAAGCTGGCCTTGAATAGTTTATCAGATTATTTTAGAAACAAGAGCAAGCGTAACAGTGTCTTAGCAAAAAGAACAGGAGTACTTGTGGCACCTTAGAGACTAACAAATTTATTTGAGCATAACACAATACAGACTAACCCGGCTGCTACTCTGAAAAGTATCTTAGCAGCGTGACCTATTTTATCACCCTTTGCACTGTAACAAATGGACTGTTGAAGTACAAGGATAGCCTGGTGACTTAGAGCCTTCCAAATTCCAAAAGGTTTGTGGAGGTTTTTGTAGGCAGCAGCATGAAATCTATCAGTGGCTGTGGAATTAGCCAATAATGCCCCAGCTGGAGGACATTCTTCCAATTGCAAACCAAGGAAAATACACAGGGCCAGCTCTGCAAAAGCGTGTGTGCGGGTCTGAACACTGGCCCACAGTAATTACCTTTGTGTGTATCAGCTATGCTGGCCCGGGCTTGTCCTTCCAATGCACTGTATTGTTTTTTCCCTAGGAGTTAAAGACCACCAGGAATGGAAGACTGCCTCTGCAACCACTCCATACTGCCATGGGGCGGGGGGGGCACAGAAGAGAACACTAATTGGATACATACCTCTCTCTTGCTTGACTTACGAAACCTTGGAGTGCTAACCATTAGGCACCATCCTTGAATATTCAAAACATCCCCCAGTATTTCAGCTGTGAAACTTCCATTGACTTTAATAGGCATCAGATGGCTGAACCTTTCTGCCATGCAACCTTTTACATATCTACCCTTCTCTTAGCAAAGTTTTACAACAGGGACCCTTGCCTCAGCGCTTCAAATGACAAATGACTCATGGGCATGGCTTGTATTCGAGGCAGCTATCATCTTTCAGGGAAAGGTTGATTGCAGTGGTCCCCTTGCTAAGAACAGCCCTGATTTGACAGGGAGGACTCCTCTGTCAATTCCTTGTGAACCTCCTCACAGCAGCGCCAGCCCAGAGTCCAGCAGGACAGGCATTGTCAGAGCATTGCCCTTTCAGTATTAGACAGGATTCCAGACATGTGAGCTTCTCACAGCAGTGCCTGGTCATTTCCAACTCCCACAATGGTAACCACAGTCCAAAAGCAGCTTATAACAATGGCTTTAGGGACCTGCAAAAGCCACCAACAGCAAGAACCACACAACTTGGCAAAATATAGATCTGGTTTTCCTATCCAGAAATCCCTAGGTGGAAACCTCCCCGTTTCATTAGTCTTTGAAAGGAGATGTATTTTTGAAGCTTAGAACAAAGGAAATTCTGTTTTCCGAAGGAAATATGATGAAACAATTATGGAGGCCCCCTTCTTTCCATTTAGAGAGAGATTACCGTTAGAAAATGACTGTGAAAATGGCAGTGTCTTACTCCACTGAACTGCCCCCCCTGCTTGTCTTCAAAGTCATATCTGCTGACTTTGCTGACTAAAACAGGTTTCAGAGTAGCAGCTGTGTTAGTCTGTATTCGCAAAAAGAACAGGAGTACTTGTGGCACCCTAGAGACTAAAACAAGCGCTCATGGCCTGAATTACGGAGGTGCTGAGCATCCACTTCAGATGGAGTTGTGGGTGCTCAGCATTTCTGAAAATCTGGACCTTATCTTCCCCCCCTCCCCTCGTGCTAGCATTGTAACACCAGCGCAGTTTAAAGAGAGGGAGCTAGATTTTATTCTGGCTTGTGCATCACCCCCAGAATTGTAAACTAAATTCCAGTTGCCAAATCTGTATTATAGATGATCATGCAAGAACCAGTAAAACATCCAGCTTGCCTCTCAGAGTCCCAGTTTGAGTTTGCATAGCAGGCAGATAAGAAAACAATTTCATCTAAGGTAAATCGATGCAATCACTGTGAGACAAACGTAAAACTCCTCAATGTTAACTCTACAGTCTGTTTTCAGATGAAGTGAGCTGTAGCTCACGAAAGCTTATGCTCAAATAAATTGGTTAGTCTCTAAGGTGCCACAAGTCCTCCTTTTCTTTTTGCGAATACAGACCAACACGGCTGTTACTCTGAAACCTGTTTTCAGAGTATACTTCTTATCAAATACAATGTAGCTATATCTCAAATGCTATGTGCAACATTCAAAAGCTGTCCCAATTACATAGCATCAGATGGTGTAAATCAGCCTAATAATTCCATTGAATCATGCTGGTCTTGCCCTAAACGTACTATATAGTATGAAATGGATAGGTCTTAAATATCTTATCTTAATATGAAGATTAACAGGGACGTTTTTCAAAGGTACAAGGGGCCGCGAGGCATCAAAATTTCAGTGGAATATGGACACACTTGAAAATCCCAGCTTTAATAAATATATTTTGTTTTATGTTATATAGCACTATGGGACTGGGAGAATTTTGCTTATATCACATAATTGACAAAACAAATATATAATACATGGTTTAAGGCATATTGGCTGCTACTGTACTTCTCTTTTATTCCAACTGTGGGTTTATCATCTGAAAGCAAAGCTTTGTTGCATTAAAGTGCTTTCCATTCCCTTCCTTCCAGTCCCACCAAAAATTCTGTCCCATTCTATACAAAGCAAGGTAGGCAGACAGAGTATATTTACAGAAGCTATCTGCATGCAAGAGGCATCTCTACAATTTGCAGGAGCTGTTTTGCTATGTAGCTTGCTACCTCTTCTCTCGTGTATTTATTTTTAAATTTAAAAGTGTGTTTATTTACTGCCACGTGCAGTAGGAATCTGAACAGAAGTGGGCCTGAAAAATAAATCCATAATCCTGTAGCCAGCTCAAAACTAGACAGACAGCACTGAGAGACAGGGTGGGGTGGAAGGGAGGGAAAACGCTTGTCTCAAGGTCATCTAATCTGCCTGAAATAGGTAAGTGAGCTGCCAAGTCTGTGCAGATGCTCTTTAAAGAACACTAACACGGTGTTGGATTTAAATGATGACATTTGAACAATACCATGCACAATGTCATCATTACATAATGGTCCCCAAGCCCCGAGAGGGGCTAACAATAGAGACAGGGGACATCTATATGTGCCAATTGGCGACAGAGGTCTCAAGAATATTCCTTTTGACATTTAACCTTCCCTTCCTCCTTGTTCACCTCTTTCTAATGTGCACAGCCTTCTCTCTCCCAGCAGGGGCTCATTCCGTGGGAAAGAGACAAAAGCTACCTGTGCTAGCACAATAGATGGGAGAAAGATCACCGCTTTATCGCCACTTACTGCAAAACGGAAAAACAAAACAACACAACAAGGCTGTCTCTGAATCTGCAGGCGTTTGATACCTTGCCTACTCCAGGCAACACTGCACAGTTCCAGGACAAACCCCAGGGTCAGGCTCATGCAGTCCTGCATTCTGGTGAGCTACAGAAAAATGCTTAGAATGCAGGTGCTTTTCCTTGAAGCAGCTGTGTAATATTGTCATATAAACCCACCAGGCCAATGTGTAAAATAGGGATAAAGATATTGATCTCCTTTGTAGAGAGTTGTGAGATCGATGGGTGAGAAGCGCTAAAAGAGTTAGGTATTAATTATTATTATTAATTATTTCACAGAAATTGGACAGTGAAACTCGGCTGGGTCAATTTCTAATCAATTCAGGCTCCAATCGTGCAACTGCACGTGCATGGGTCGGTCCCTTCTTCCACCTGGGGAATCTTAGACTTAATTGGGGCTCTGCATGCATGCAGAGGAAGGTCCATGCAGATACAGTTGCAGGATCAAGGCTTTAATTACCACACATTACTTCAATTCTGTGGTGTCTGGATTGCAAACATGGCAGGGAAATCCATCCTTTCCAACACCAAGCATTCCAAAATCAGGGGTCAGCCTCCCCCAAATCAGGAGATTGGTTTAAAAACCAAAGAAATTAAAAAAACAAAACAAAACAAAAAACAATAAGTTTTGGGTTCTATTTATTTGTCTTCTGTTTTTTGAGCCTTTAGGGTGCACTCAGGACATGTTTTCAAGCTTTTCTCTGCAATTATAAGGGACACAAACTTATTCTTTTAAAAAAATGAAAGTTGAGTTTCTCACCTAATCACAGGATTCCAGGAGTTGGGGCTTTCAGAAAAACACTAAGTTTCATGTGACACAATACCACAGTGAGAGTTGGCATAGCTGGAAAAATTTGGGGAGGAAAAAGTAATTTAAAGACTCACGCAATGGTGGGTTAAAATGAGATTTTATAGAACATTTGGACTTACGCTGAACAGGGTGTGTCCCTTTAAACTGCAAAGTAATGCGAGTCAACTCATAAAGCACTATGGTGGATGTTGAAATTGCACGGACGGGGTATTATGGTGGATCCTGAGCACAGAAAGAGTTTGTTGCTTATTTGGAAGGCAGAGAGGGGTCATTTCTTACCTCAGAAAGATTAGCCTTTGACACAGCAGCTGATTTAGTTTGTTAGAAGATAGCTGGTATTATGTGTCTGGTTATCTAGAGACCCTGACAATGGATCCCAGGAGAGTAGGGACTGGAGAGGGTGGAGATTTGAGTATGTGAAAAGTTTAGTCTATGCCTGCTCCGATTTCTCATTCCATCAATGTCAAACCTCAGCTGCTGGTCACCGACATCCAGTCAACAAGTGCTGGAGATAAGGGGCAGATCCTCAGCTGGTGGAAATCAATAAGGCCCCATTGACTTCAACAGAGCTATGCTGATTTCCACCAGCAGAGGATCTGGCCTAAGGTTTGCATAGTCAGTGGTCTTCTGTGAAGGTTACCAATGACCCATCAGGAAGAGGGCTAAAGGACCGATAGTAGGAAGGCGATAAAGTCTTTGGAGTCTGACTTTGGAGATCTGGGTTTGATTGCTGGCTCTGCTACAGACTCCCTGTGCAACTTTGGGCAAATCACTTAGTCTCTCTGTGCCTCAGTTTCCCTTGTGTAAAAGGGAGATGGAACACTCCTCTTCCTCACAAGCAAAGGACGAAATCTGTTATTGATTGGAAGTCACTCAACAACAACGGCAATAAGGGGCAAGCAGGAAGGGGTAAACCTTATGGAAGTTTTCCAAATCTCACTATTATGCTTTGGTTTCACAAAGCTAATTTAAACTCATGTTTTTTCAAGGCTAATCTAATTTTTTTTTTAATTATCTTTTTCTAGCTAATGGAAATACTGAGTCTGATTTTCAGAGATGCTGGAAACCCACAGTCTCCATTGACTTCAACTGGTGCTACAATTACTTGTCACCTCTGAAGATCAGGCATGGGGGAATCCCCACCTGTTGTACAGCCAGCTCTCTTCTCTTTCCATCCATCCGTCGCCAAGCAGAGGGGTGTATTAGATCAGGAGAGGGCATGGCCACATCACATAGTACACCAGCAATCCCTACATATATAAAGGCCTTTAGAGGTGCTGCAACAAACCAGCATAGCTTAGAGCATCCCTGAGCTGTGTCTCTTAGCAAGATCAGTTCACTCATATCCCAACTCAAACTGAAAGGGTTAATAGATGCCAGCATGCAGGAATTTAACTGAGACTATTATTCCAAAGTAGCCTTTAAAAAAATGAACACTTTCTTTATCTGTGAGAGTTTGGCCAGGCTGGATGGGGCTGACAGCCACAAACCCATTCACTCCTCATTGTCCCAGGGGCATTGGGCTAGTTCTGCATGGCAACCCGCGGTGGAGTCTCATTAACAAAAGGCCAGGTTATTGCTGAGCGGGGGAACGACAGCTTACAGGCCAGCCTCAGTCATTTCCTAATGAGGGATAATTAAATGCTATCTGTATATAAAGAGAAGTCTATTTCAAGGGCTTACATCCACAAATGAACAAAAGGCATCCTCTCAGCACGGAAACTGTTGTGTTATGGGCTGCCCCATCCTCCTGGTTGACAGCGCCTCCCCAGAGATAGCTGCATCTCACTGGTTCTCTGTGCTTTGGAATCTTTCAGGACAAAAGTCAATATAGAAATGCAATGTATTATTTCTCCCTGGCCTCCGCTATATCTTGTCGGATAAACAGTTGTATAGACCACCATTTGGCTTGGAGGTCTCCAACTTTTACATACATTTCTCTCATTTTCTGCTAACTAGGGGATCAGAACTTGCTATTCTTACCCAGGCAAAACACACAGGTACTGGGTTCTAGGAAAGGAATGAATGAGCTTCCATTTTGTTTGGCTCGCTTTTAAAGTTGTTGAGGCTTCAGTGCCCACAGATTGCACAATTAAAGCCGATGGAGAATGTGGAATGTGTGTGTGTGTAAAAAAGGGTCTGTGTATTAAGTTAAGGGAGGAGTGATAAGGCCTATGTAATGTGTACTGAGTTAGAGGAAAAATTATAAGGGACATGTGTGCTGTGTATACGGAGAAATTAAAAGCTGGGTTGCTATGGGTGTTGGGTAGGGGTGTGGACTGAGTTGGGGCAACCAGATCAGGCCCATTTCTCCAGCACACCAAAAACTCTCCTGTAGAACCCCCTTCCCGAGCCACTGGCAATAAAGCAATAGGCATGTGACTCATGCTGCTGACATATAATCGGTGACAATTCAGCTGCAATGCACGTTTGGCACAGGTGTGCGCTGAGCTCAGTTAGCTGGCAGCAGGCAGATATTTGGGAGCACCATGTGAGCTTGCTACAGCAAGAGACAGAAGCTCAGTGATAATAATAATCCTTCTTCTACAACGGGCCCAGTGGCATGATGTACCCTCCCCACCTCAGTTCCCCCCCCAGGCTGCTTCCCTCCCTTCTGTTGGGCCTCCTGTGGGGAAGCGCCTGCTGGCTGCAGGTACCCAGGTGCCAAGCTCACCGCAAGCTCATTAGTTCATGTTAATCTCTGCAGCAGTTCAGAAGCAGGAGAATAACGGTGCAGGGTCCTTGCTCTGCTCGCTTCCTAGCACGGAAGATCTTACCCCAGCTGAAGGCCAAATGACAAGGAGGGCAGAGTACAGAAAGCTCAGTCAGGGTCACAAGGGGGGGCGGAATTAGGTGTATTATTAGGGGAGAGAAATTACCAGGGATGTGTGTCAAGGTCAAGACAGCACAAGCCTTGGATGGACCACATACGCCCCCCTTATAACTTCTTAGGACGTGAGCAGTGCCCAGTTTGTGCTGGGCTCTCAGCACAGGGGTGACTTTCACCCTGAGGGAACGCAGGCAACTACAAAAGCAGCTACTTAGTAAGGAGAAGTGGCAGGAGGTCTCTGAAACAGACACGCTCCACAGCCAGCCGTCACAAGCCCCGCTTTCCATCGCCTCTTGTTGCAGCCAAAATAAAACCCTCCAGGAGAAATGCTTGAGGAGGAAACTTGCTCGTCGAACAACTATTTGCTGCTGTTGCCGAGGCAGCCACTCGCTTCGCTGGCTGACAGTGATGCCCAGCCAGGAGGACAGTTTCTCCCAGGCTGGTCACTGGCATCTCATATACGCAGACGGCACGCGAGCACTGATATGCCACCAGGCTCGTGGTGATTCAGTCTCGCGTTACCAGATCCGATCGGCCGCGTCAGGTGGGAAGAGGCTCTGCACGTGAAATGGGGATGTCTTTGGATGCTCTCGTCACCACCACGTGCAAACGGGCTTCCCCCTCGTCCCCTTTTCCTTTTTCTGTCTCTTCGGGAAAGATCATGCGCCCTCCCCTCCTCTTGCACCGCCTCCTCCTCCACCTCTTCCTGGATCGTAATTCAGCAGCCTCACCCGCCTCCCGGCTAGACTGCTGCCACCGTGCTGACCTTGGCCCAGAATCCTGACTATCGCGTGGGCTGAAGCTGACCGCATGACACCTGCCACAAGCGCTTGTTCTCCCTCGAGCTGCTCTTACTGGGCCTGGTCTGCCCATAGCGCGGACCTGTTTAACTAAAGGTGTGAGGCTGCACCCCTGTAATTAAACTGGAGCAACTTTGTGTGTGGACATCCTGATATCAGTTTAAACCTGGCTCACATCCACCTTGCTTGCACCTCTTAATTCACCTACATGAGCCAAGTTTAAACTGGTGTAGAGTTTCCACACACAAAGGGCAAATCTATATGACAACAGTAAGTCGAGTTAAGTTACGTTGCTGTACAGCCACCACAGTAATGGAATCGGTTTTACACATCCACAATATGCTTGTGTCGGCGGTGTGTCCCCTCCCCAGGAGCACTTACACTGATTTAACTGCTAGCGTGCAGCATCGTGGGGCGGTTTCTGAAAGGCAGCAAGAGTCGATGAAAGCGACGCAGTGTCTGCACTGACACTGTGTTGATCTAACAACATTGACTTAAGCGCTACATCTCTCACTCTTTGCAAATCATGAGTGGTGTGGAGAAAGTGAATAAGGAAAAGTTATTTACTTGTTCCCCTAATATAAGAACTAGGGGCCACCAAATGAAATTAATAGGCAGCAGATTTCAAACAAATAAAAGGAAGTTATTCTTCACACAGTGCACAGTCAACCTGTGGAACTCCTTGCCTGAGGAGGTTGTGAAGGCTAGGACTACAACAGAGTTTAAAAGAGAACTAGATAAATTCATGGAGGTTAAGTCCATTAATGGCTATTAGCCAGGATGGGTAAGGAATGGTGTCCCTAGCCTCTGTTTGTCAGAGGGTGGAGATGTAGGCGCCGACTCTGTGGGTGCTCCGGGGCTGAAGGACCCACAGGGAAAAATTGGTGGGTGCTCTGCACCCACTGGCAGCTCCTCACCCTGCTCCCTCACCCCAGCTCACCTCTGCCTCCTCCCCTGAGCGCACTCTGGGTCCTGTTTCTCCCCTCTCCCTCCCAGCGCTTGCGCCGCAAAACAGCTGTTTCACACGGCAAGCCTGGGAGGGAGGAGGCGGAACACAGGGCGCTTGGAGGAGGAGGTGGGGCTGGGGCGGGGATTTGGGGAGGGATCCAATAGGGGCGGAGTTGGGGCAGGGCGGGGGCGGGGTGGGGGGGCATGAGCACCCACCGGTGCTGACAAAAGTCGGCGCCTGTGGGTGGAGATGGATGGCAGGAGAGAGATCACTTGATCGTTACCTGTTAGGTTCACTCCCTCTGAGGCACCTGGCATTGGCCACTGCCGGAAGACAGGATACTGGGCTGGATGGACCTTTGGTCTGACCCAGTATGGCCATTCTTATGTTCATGAACAGTTAACCTTTGGATAGCTTCAAATGACTCACTAGCTCAAACACCCAAGCTCCAAAAGGGGGCACTTGGCAGGAATTCACATTTCTGTTGAGCGATGCTTTCCCAGCAGCACTAACCTCTAGAGAGTCCAGCCAAAACCCCTGTTATTTGGAGGAATCCCACCTGGGATTCAGCAAGCACTGAGGCTTTATCACTTACTCCTCTTGTTAAAATTCACTGCTTCACAGATTCAGAAGGGACCATTACGAGCAGCTAGTCTGACTTCCTGCATAACACAGGCCATACAGTGATTCCAGCATCTAGCCCAAAGCTTGTGGTGGAAAAGGAGCATTCTTTGTTAGAAAGACGCCCAATCTAGACATCAGAGATGATCTGCTAGTTTTTAGAAGCTAAGGCTGATTTTAGAAATCCACACAACTTTCTCTACAGTGATCGCAAGACTGAAAGAGAGCGTGTATAAGAACCATCCAGTATTGCTAAGAATGATGAGAAAGTCTACTAAGTGTTGGAGATTCCAAAGAGCAGACCTCCTTTACACACACATTCTCTCTCTCTCTCCCTTCCTCCCCCCCAATTTGCCCATCCTCAATGACTCCGTTAAAATTGGAAGACAAGAGAAACTGCCTTTTTTGAAGATGTAAGATGTTAGGATAGCATTTAATTTTTTTTCTATGTAATGCACTACTTGCTTCCAGTGGGGGCTAAGAGTCAAAATACGACAAGAAAGGATGTTCTTGCATTATTTTCAGCCCCACTGGAAACAGCAAGTACCAGAGAACTCAAGAGATAGAACCTGATGTGAGTTTCTCAACTCAATTTTGCAAACCCAGGAAGCTTAAAATAAAGGCAAAGAAAACCAGTTGCATTTGCAGGTCCTGGAGTCATACAGCAAAATCCTGACATCTATACTCAGGCAAAACACTGAAACGAATGGGAGTTTGCATGAGTAAAAGTGAAGTGAAGGCACTCGGGGCTTGGCATATTTTGGAAGTATGTTGACTGGCCCAGAATATCCTCTTACACCGGGGTAAATGAGGAATGACTTCATGGAAGCCAATGGCATTAAACCCAACAAGCCAGAAGAGAATCAGGCCCTTTGTTTCATTAAGGGAAGGAAAGGATCAATGAAATTATGGGTAGCTAACATCTTCTCTTTTGATCATGGCTACCATTAATAAATTCTCCCTCCCCCGCAGTTCTCTCCTGGATCATCCAGCTCCTCCTTACCTTTGTACTGAGGCGTGAACTGCTTAATGGCTGTGGGGAGCGACTCGTAGACCCACTGCTCCTGGGAGATGAGGGGTTTGCAGATGGTGTGCTCATCGTATTTCATCATGCTCATGTGGCCCCCAACCTGATGGACGAATGGCTCCAAGAGGACCGCTTTCCTCGGGTCCCCCGTGTCCAGCTTATTCTGCACCACCATGCTATCTGGAGACCTGTGGGCCAACTCGTACTTGGGCCAAGGAGAAACACGCTCCTTGATGGAAGTGCCCTCTTTTTTTTTAGTAGCAGTGAACCGGGGTCTGTTGCAGGGAAGCAACCAGAAGATGGGCTTGGGTTTATCAGCCCCGGGGAGCCTAGATCTTTGCTGCTTTACCACGAATAGGTCTTCTGGCTTCTCAGTGCGCTATAGTGAACGTCTCTGCAAAGTGAAGGATAAATACAGAATTTGAGAAAACAGGAACAAATCACTTCCAAACACCTTCCTGCTTTTCCGTGGAGCTCTCCCAAGGCTAAGGCTGCCTCCAATAGCTCCCCCTATGCTCCTGCATACATCACTCTCCAGCCCAAGAGAAGCCTCCCATGCAAGCAGGGAGAGTTATACATTGAAGGCATGTGCAAATCCCACCCTTATAAGGTGAGCTCTATACATGCACATGGCTGGAGTCCAGGGCTTGAGCTGCAGATCCAATTTAAATCTGGTGGAGGGGGGCAAAAAAAAGTAGGGAAGGGCAATCTAAGAGAGCTGTTGGGTTAACGTGGCTCCCTCTGAGATTAGCTAGATCAGGGCATTCCTTCTGCCAGCTAACACCAAGCTATGATCTTGGTGCTCCTTTCCCCTCCTACAGGTAACCTGAGGTTAGGATCATAATCCCAATCTGCTAAAACCACGTTGTTGATGAAGTTCTCAACCTTTTCTCAAGTTGTCCCAAGGTTAGGACATTCCCTGCCAGTGGGTTATTTATAAAGACCTCTGTACTCTGGAAATCTCTGTGAAGGACATTCTCACATAAAGCCTACCTCCCACCCCCTACCCTTCCTCAGGAAGCTTCTCCACCTCCTACCCTTAGAGGAACCTCAGATCAGGACATTCCTTGTCAGTTAACACTAGGACATTAGTAAAGGTTTCCCTCCCCCTTCCTAAAGGAGGCTGGGATCAGGATATTCTAGGTCAAGATGGAACAGTAGTGACATTAACACTGACCACAATCTACAGCTAAGCTGATAAACAGCTCCCACCCCGAATCCCCCCGCATCTCTCCAAGACATACTCCATTCTGGGGTAAAACATAAGGAAACCCACAACTAGTACATGCATTATGCCAAAGGGCCTGATCCTGACCCCATAGGAGCTTTCCATGGACTTCCATAGAAATGGGACTTGGCCCAGGCCTAGAATAATCAACTAGAAAAAAAACACACGGCCCTGTATTTGTCCTGGTGGCCCTCCTACCCAATTTCTATTAAGCCAAACTGCCCATTGACTTCATTTGGAGCAAGATTAGACTCAGTTATTGGGGATAATAATAATAGGCCCAATTCACTCTGCCCCACGGCAGCTGAATACGAGGACAGGACTTCTGCTGCCAGAAGCGCTCCACCTGCGAAGGTTTGTTTCCCCCAAGGCATGGAGAGCCCCCAGCCACAGAATGTCCCTCTGCTGAAGGGCCTGCATTGCAGTTGCACTGAAGATGAATTTGGCCCTACGAAGCCAGTCTACCTGAAGGAACAGTTTCCTTGCAATTCCCCAGCCCCGACTCCGATGGCCAATGCTGGAAAACACAGAGGGAGATGTGTTCTTATGCATGCAGGATTGGTGAGTGAAATGGGACACCGGGAATGTAAACAAGTGCATGGTAGAGACATTCTGGGATGGTGATCTGGCCTTCCAGTAACCCGCCAGCACTTGACCATTCCAGTCAAAAGAGGGCACTGAAAGGGACTGGAGAAATTCCTTTCTGTTGCCCTTCCTTTCCTCTCAGCCAAAGACACAAAGGTTTTGTGGCCTTGCCCCATGTTGTGTAACACCGTAGTGTACAAGAAGTGTCACTGAGCTCAAGGCATAAGATACTATTCAGTGGGAATAGCAGCGTCTACCTATCTTAAGTCCCCTTTACCCCAGCATCCGAGCACATTGCTATCTTCGATGCATTTATCCTCACATATATCCCTGTGAGGGAGGGAAGAGCTGTTCTGTCCACTTGCTGATGGAGAATGGAGGCGCAGAGAGATTAAATGTCTTGTCCAAGGTCATGCAGGAACCCTGTGGAGGTGCCAGGTATTGAAGATGGTCTCCCAGGCTAGTGCTCTAACCACCGGGCCATTCTCCCTCTTTGCAATGTGGCATCAAACTGAAAATAAACATTGTACGCTCGGATTTGCTTTTAGCAGCAGTGGACTCCCAATCTAACAAGTTCTCTGGCTTAAAAACACCCGGAGAGTCAACGCTCAAGTGGGTCAACACTTTCTCCTGTTAATAATGAAATCCCTGAATAAATGAACACTTCAGCTTGGGTGCCTAGTTTTTGCATGGAGGACTTGTTCAAGTTAGATGAACTGGACTAAGGGAACATACACTCATCCCCAAGGAGAAATGAGATGGAACGGTTTAAGAACAAGTCCTTTCTGGGGGAAATTTCTTCCCCTCCACTCTGCCCAAATTGAGGTGTTTAAACTCAAACATTTCCTAGGATTTCTTTCCCCTGCCAATTTTATCATCACCCTATGCCACAAAATGGGATTTTTGCCATACAGTTGCATAGATACAGTCTATACTAGCACTTACTTCCTGAAGGCACAATGCTGAGCCATTTATATGAGAGTTTTTCAATGTATGTCTTTAGAGCCACTCTAGAACAAACAAAAGTATTTAATATTTCTGAGTTCCATCAACTTTTACCGATTATTTTGCTCTTTAAAGTGTTTTTTGTTTGTTTGTTAATAGATTTATCATAAATCACCTTTCAAGCCAGAGAACAAAGCGTGATTTCAATCCAGCATGTATTGCTTTAGAGATATTCCAAGGCTGGAAAATAACTGACACAATGCGCTCACCGTCCTAGCAACCTTCACATCTCAATGTGTGTCAGGAATAAAAGCAGCTTCACGAGGCTGTTATTGTTCACACCTCAGCAAAACTCTGAACAAGAGCTGCACTAAGTGAAAGGGGCTGTTTTGATTTGCTGGCATTCTGAAGCAGTCCATCCTGACCACATAAATGTTACCGTGAGCCTTCAATGAGTCACCAGTAGCGTGTCTCTGCTTGTCTCAAACAAGGGAGCCTTGAAATTAATCCCCTCTGTTGCTTAAATTATCTCAAGTGATGAAAGATATTTAGGCCAAAAAAACCCCAAAACATTGAGGGTTACAAATCATTTTTAATCCTCCAAATTTTCTCATTAGAAACTGCAGGGATTTATTTTTCCTCCAAAGACGGGGAGATGCAATCCACGTAGCAAAAAGTGACTCTGTGGGTAGAAATAAAAAGATAGTCCAAATATAAGGAGTGGGAAATGCTTTTTAGAACGCCCCCCTCTTCTTTCTTTCTTTCTTTTTTTTTTTTTTTTTTTTTTTTTTTTGACAAAAATCTCAAAATGTTTGAAATTTTTGCTTGTCTGAAAAAAGAAACATGTTTCGTGAATTTTCCTCCCCGTATTTTTGGTCAAAATCCCTGAACATTTTCTCAAAATTTTGTTCAAAACATTTTTCTTCAAAATGTTCTCAAACTCCCAGTCAGCTCTTATGAAAACACAGAAGTGCGTTTGTGTGTGTTTCGGTGATTTGCATTTCCCACACATAAGGACTAGAAGGGGGAAACGCTCCACTGTTTAAAAAACACTCCTTATCCTAGGTGTGTCGGATGTCAGGTCCTATAGTCAATGCCCATTTTAGAGGACAAGAGTTGGACAGTATTGCCCAAGGCAGAGATAAGTTATAAGCCAGCAGACTCTAGCCAGCAGAGGGCTATGATGCACACAGGCTTAGCTCTTCTGTTCCACCAATTCAAGCAGGCCAGCTTTTAAAAGTGAAAGCAGTTTATATTATTTATTTGTGATCTTACAATACTCATGCACAATAAATATATTATCAAGGCCAAATCACGAGGTCCTTACTCAGTTTCCACTAGGTTCTTCCCAAGGCAAAAATCTCACTGCTCAGATTCTACAGTGATGGGGCAAAATAAAGACAGACAGACAGTATCTGGCCTTGTACAATAGAACCTCAGAGTCACGAACACCAGAGAGATGAACTGACCAGTCAACCACACATCTCATTTGGAACCGGAAATATGACATCAGGCAGTAGCAGAGACAAGACCAAAAAAAAAAAAAAAAAGCAAATACAGTACAGTACTCTGTTAAATGTAAACTACTAAAAAAAAAAAAAAAAAAAAAAAAAAGGAAAAGCAGCATCTTTCTTCTGCATAGTAAAGTTTCAAAGCTGTATTAAGTCAATGTTCAGCTGTAAACTTTTGAAAGAACAACCAGAACATTTTGTTCAGAGCTAAGAACATCTCACCGTTATGAATAACCTCCATTCCCGAGGTGTTTGTATAGGGTTACCATACGTCCGTATTTTCCCGGACATGTCCAGCTTTTTGGTTCTTAAATCACCGTCTGAGAAGAATTTTTAAATATCTAAAAACATCTGGGATTTTGCCATTATTATTTTTCCCCAAAGAAGAGTTGATCATTCAAGAAAGAGAGCGAATGTTGATCATTTGAGAAAGAAAGTGAATGTTGATCACTCGAGAGAGTGCCCGCTTTCCGCCCCTGAGCTCCCAGCGCGTGCGCCACAAAACAGCTGTTTCGCACAGCTGGGAGGGAGGGGGAAAGGAGGGAGAACACGGCGCACTCAGTGGAGGAGGTGGGGCAGGGGTGGGAATTTGGGGAAGGGGTCCAATGGGGCAGGGAGGGGCAGAGTTGGGACGGGGACTTTGGGGAAGAAGTTGGAATGGGGGCGGGGAAGGGGTGGAGTTGGGGTGGGGCCGGGGGGCATGAGCAAATACCTCCTCCCCTGGTGGAGCGTCCTCTTTTTTGAATGTTCAAATATGGTAACCCTATGTTTGTAACTCTGAGTGAGGTTCTACTGCATTTAAAATAAAGACATTCATTCAATCTAGTTAAAAACATTTTAGGAAATTGAAAGCAAAACTGTTTTAAAAGCACTGAATTTGCTGCCCATCGTTTAGCCTGTTTGTTTATATAGTTATGGCATTCAGCGCGGAGGTCAAAACAGACCAGGGGGTTCCGTAATCAATTCCTGCTCGATCCTGCTTTCCAATGCCCATGTGCTGAACACTGTGCTGAAAAATGTGGGTTATAAACATGGTAGGGGGCTATTTATGTTTTACTTGGACGAAAAGAAATAGAAAATATCTGTCTGTCTATTGATAAATCCAGGCTCCAGAGCTGAGAAATCCGTAGACGGACAGATTTCAGGGCAGATAGTCAGCTGGTATAAATCGTCAATAGCGCTAATGCAGTTTAGGAGTTGAGGATATGGCCCATAGATTAGATAGCTACAGATTCACAGACAGACAGACGTTTCTTCCACATCCTGTATTACCGCACCATTTCCCTTTAATCTTTGGCCTCAAAACACACTAAAGCTCCTCCTGCAGCACAGCGAGGGGCTGATCGGTCAGGTTAAATCCCCGCTCTTTCACAGGGCTCTGGCATGTGGCACGCCGTGGGAACAGTTTGCCCTAAGCTCTGTCCATGCAGCGTCCCTGCTCTGTGGATCAACAGAGGCCTCCGGAGCCGACCTTGTTTCACCAGCCCTAAATTCCCCCTTTTCAAACGTTATTAGAATCATTAACTCTCCCTTCTCTTTTGCACAGGTGGGTTTCTCGTCCAGGCCCCAGACTTATTTACAAACCCGCCTCCTGGCGTCCTCGGCGGGAGGCTGCTTTTGGGCTGGATTCAACATTCATCAGAATCAGTATCCGGCCCTCGCTGTATTTCCTGGACTTCAGATCCGGCCCTCGCTGTATTTCCACACAGACTTTTCATGCACAGCCAAGCAGGTGCCACATTCGCGCTCAAGGGATTTTAAAATCCGCTTTTTCTGCTCTTCCCTTGACCACGGCCAAATGGGGAAAGAATAGCTACATATGGGGGTAGAGTGCCAAGAATGAACAGCTCTGTTCTCTGCAAGGAGCTCTAACCATCCTCCCAGAAATCCTTAGGGGCAGAAGCCCTGAGCCCTTTTATCTTGCATCTCCCTTCCTGAAAGAATCTGATGTTCATCAAGTTTATGGCTGGTGCCAACGTCCCTCATGAACATGATGCAAAGATGCAGTGTGTGGCACCGACGGATTTATTCAGCAGCTTTGTACAGCAGCAGGACATAGGGAGGAAGGGTAGAAATTGCATTAGCCTGGATTGATAGGCAGCTAAAAACATATTTCCTCTGCCTCCCATTGCTGGGGCGTTTGGGATAAAGTGCAAAGCAACAGCCACGATCTGGTAGCTGGGTAAATGTTCTGTAAGCCCTTGGCAACACTCCCCAGCCTGTGCAGCGCCATGACATGTGGGCATATGGTGGTTGTGATTATAAATGTTCTGTCCTTGCATCATCCTTTGCTTAGGTGCCTGAAACGTCACGGAGACACCCGTGTCTTTTTACCCTTTCGTTCTGGGTCAGCTCCAGTTGCTCCTCCGCGGCACACTGCACTCGCCGTTCTGGGCTGATGCTAACTTAGCCGAAGGAAGGCTGCTGCTCTAACAGGGCCCGTTCTGCTAAGCCTACCTAACTCCCCCCACCCCACTGCAGTGCAGCTCGTGGCCCAGGGTGAACCTGAATGGGACCCGCTGCTGTTCTCGGATGGGAAGGCTTTGCCTCCTGCTGTGGCTCCCCTTTCCCAAGTGTCCTAGTTACATGCATCAGGACAGACTGGGATTTTGTTGACAGCGGTGTAAATCCAGAGTTAGCTCATTGGCACCGCTGCGGCCGTTACTCTGGATTTAGACCAGCGTGACTGCCAGAGGAATCTGCTCCACTGTAGCCAGGAAAATACTTTTGAGTCAAAGGCACAGACTGTCGCTTCATCTCCCCGGGGAGCACTTTAAAGCAGAGCTCCCCAAAGCCCATCTCATTTAGCAGCTCAGCGGCTGCATCCTAGAGGAAATGTACAAATTGATACACAACGTGACAGCAAAGAGGAGGCCCTGATCTGCCACCTTCTGAGCAACAGCTAGTTTTCAGACACCCCAGCGCTTGAGGAGGGGTTAGAGCAGACCCATTTCTAGAGCCCCCATCCATCGACCCGGGTGCTTATATAGGCATCATCCCTGTAATAGCTGAACACCAAAGAGGTGTTTTATTTGGGAGCTCTTCAACCTAAGGAAAATAATTAGCTTTGTTACAGGCAGGATTAATCAGAATTGGACCCAGACTAGTGTCTTGCACCTCAGCTGGTGCAAATCAGCGGATTCCACTGACTTTAATGTCCCTACACCAATCTACACCAGCTGAGGATCTTGCCCTCAGAATAGTTATCCAATCCGCTCCCCCCACCATCACTGAGGTCTGGATAAATTGGGATCTGGATCGGAACAGACCCCGGCTTTGAAAAGCTAATCCGCAACCAGCAAAATCCGTGAGATTCCCACATAGCCCCGGCTCTGTCCATCCCTGGGGTTTAGTCAACACAACCGTCAAATCCACACTGCCATTCAACAGCCAGGTGTTGTCTGGTCATAGGCATTTCTGCTCCCCTGTCTGTCTATATCAACTGGTTGTCTCTTGTCTTTGTCTTACATTTAAATTGCAAGCTCTCTGGGGCTAAGACTGTCTGTTTGTTCTGTGTATGTCCAGCGCTAACACAAAGGGGTTGTGTCCGATAATACAAATACATAATGAAGCATATGTAAGAATTATGCCAGTCAGCCACAGGATTTCCGGAGAGTCCAGAAAGGCAATTGAGAATGGAAATTAGCCTCATCTTTGCACAGTCTAATGAGCCCTTTTTGAATTTTCATTTCAGCCAGTTACCCCGCATTCTTCTTACGTTCCCTTTGCCGCTTGCCGATCCATACTACCAAGGCAGGTCAAGCTCAAAGAGCTCTTCATCATCTCCCTGCCCGTTTGCAAAATCAAATAAGCAGTTATTAAAGGAGGCATGTAGCGAGCACACGACACTAGCCCACAACAAAAATACTCACCCATCAGCACCTGCTTGGCTGGTAGGACATTTACCCCAGCAGTGAGATTTTGTATGAGTATCCCAGTTTGTCTGGGTGCTGGTCAGCCCGGTTGGCTCCCTTCGATGCAGCCTAAGTTTGAAAGCCCAGCCTCGGTACATGGAATTGGGGAGGGCACGGAAGCGAGCTGACATCCAGCGGGAGTCACCTGACTTTATGGGAAATTCCTGGCAGCCGTGGGTTATGTACAGCCAACAGCTGAGGCAAGTGGGTGGGGGAAGGAGGGGGTTACAGGGAGAAAGGAGAAAGAAAACACAAACAATAAGGGAAAGAAAATGATGCCTTGGCTAGGAGTAAGTTGGCAAATAAAGGGGAGCTGCATGGGAATCCCTAGAGGGAGCAGTAAGAAAAGGAGTACTTGTGGCACCTTAGAGACTAACCAATTTATTCGAGCATAAGCTTCCGTGAGCTACAGCTCACTTCATCGGATGCAGGGAGCAGTGTGTTCCTTTTCTTGGCTAGTTGTAAGAGCTCCTTGCTTGGTTTTGCAATCAGCACTCCAGGAAAACAACTCTGCTTCCCGCTAATTTATTTTCGGCATCGTCTTTCGTAAAAGCTTCACTGAGCTATTGTTTTTCGCCTCTCACTCGCTTCCCTTTTAAAAGGCTCTTTGCTCCACCTGGGATAGCTTTGGCCTTTGCAAAGCTGGCTGCTATCAGTAGGGGGATATGGCCCCTGTTTGCTCACCTTTGGCGGGCTGTGAAACTCAGCAGGTGTTTGGGGACAGGTATTAGCTAGCCAGCTACACAGCCAGCCAGGTGGTTCTAAAAACATTCTTCCGATCTGTTAATCCCATGAGCCTGGACAGATGGGTGCGTGCATGTTAGTGCTCTTTTGCTGGAGTGAGGCAGGCTGGGTGACACAATGGGATTTCACCTTCAGCCACCTGTGGTTTGCTAATATCAGCTCCATGAAAGCAACAGCACTAGGAAGCAGAATGGCAGAGGTGCGACAAGCCAGCCCCAGTTAGCTCTCACACAGCACTTTTCATCTGTAGATCTCAAAGCATTTTGCAAAGAAAGACTGTTTACAGAGGGGAAAACAAACCTAAAGAGGGGAAAGTGACTCACTCAGCAGCAGAACCGAGAAAAGAACCCAGGTCTCCTGACTCCCTGTCTAGTGCCCTACCCGCTAGACCAGTGGCTCTCGACCTTTTCAGACTCATGAACCCCTTTCAGGAATCTCATTTGTCTTGTGTACCCCAAGTTTCACCTCACTTATACGACTTGCTTACAAAATCAGACAAAAATACACAAGCGTCACAGCACGCCAGTACTGAAAAACTACTACTTTCTCATTTTTACCATACTATTTTCCAATAGATTTATTGTATAATTAAGACTGTACTTACATTTCAGGGTATAGTCTATAGAGCTGTATAACCAAGTCACTGTCTGTATGAAATTTTAGTAGGTACTGACTTCACTAGTGCTTTTTATGCAGCCTGTAGTAAAACTAGTTCATGTACCTCCTGGAAGACCTCTGCATAGCCCCAGGGGTACGCGTACCACTGCACTGGACCACACTGCTGACAGGCTTGTGGTACAGCTGCCTAGAGAAAACGGACTCAGGGCATCTTCTTTGCAAAGTCAAAGTGTGATCATAGCACAGGTAGGCATGCAGCAGCTTAGACGTGGCAGAAGGGGCTAGCAACCCGAATACAATCCGGCTGGGGACCCTGGGTACATATTCAAGTTGCTAGTCCATGTTGCCATGTCTTCACTATTATTGTTACCGATGCTAAGTCGATAAAAGCTAACATGGGTATGCCTACCCCTGCTCTGCAGTGAAGACATACCCACAGAATCTCCCTGTAATGTGCCTGACTCAAGAGCGAGAGATGGAAAAGGCCTATTAGCTCATTCAGCTCCCTGCCAATGTGGGATTGTTCCTTACAGTGTATGTGAGGACAGCACATTAGTTCCCTATGTTCCTTTCGCTGACAACTAAAAATGGAGATAGATGGCTGTATCTCAGACTGGAAATAAGGCCTACATGTTTAACAGTGAGAGTAATTAACCACTGAAACAATTTCCCAAGGGTCGTGGTGGATTCTCCATCACTGACAATTTTAAAATCAAGATGGGAATGTTTTTCTAACAGATCTGCTCTAGGAATTATTCGGAGGAAGCTCCCTGGCCTGTGTTGTACAGGAGGCCAGACTAGATGATGACAATGGTCCCTTCTGGCCATAACAGCTATGTATGTACCTGTGTCTCACCTAGTGCCGGGGAGGGGGGGCTGTAGCCAGAACAAAGAGACATTTGTTTTTTATGCCACAGGTAGTTGGCACATGTGAGGTTCTGATGGGGGGAGCGGGAGAGCAAAGCAAACGCTGCCACTGGACTTGGAGAGAGGCTGGACAAGGCTCTGACCCAAAATAACATTTGCACTCAAGTTATGTGTGAGAGAGCAGGTCACCTGCAGGGGCCAGGAATACTACCCTGCCCTCTGCAAGAACCGGTGCGCTCATCTGTACTCATCTGGATTATAGCAGCAGCTGGAAGTTGAGATCGGGACGTGCTAAGCATGTAAGAGACAACCTGCTGCCCTGGAGAGCTTGCAATCTAAAGGGACAAGATAGTCCCAGGTAGTTTTGTTATCCTCATGTAAAAGGTGGGGAAGAAGCCAGATGGAGGGTCGACCTAGCCAGCACACCTGAATTAGCTTTGGTTGACCAGCTCTCTCAGAGCAGCAGGTTAGCCGCAATGGCCTGGGTCCCAGGTGGGACTGCACTCAGGATAGCCTGTGACACAACAGCCGTACGGCTCTTTTCAGTGAGGTAGCTCAAAGTTGGCCTGCGCGTACCGCAGTCATCCCTCCTGTTTGCAGTGCGGACATATCCTACGTGACTTGACCACGGCCATACAGCCAGTCAGTGGCAGAGCCAGGAACCGATGAGTCCTAGCCTAATACCTTAGCCACAAACCCACCTTTCCACAGCTCTGCCGCCACCATCCAATTCTTCCGCCTTGCGTAGGATAATCACATCCCGGCCACAGAGCGGGCGAGATATATCATTGCCCAGCGGCATTAGATTACCGAGTGACGACACGTCTCTCCATCCCCGAAGCCTGTGTAACCCTTTACTAGATAAAATGTGCTGGACACCTCACGGTGACGTCCTTTTTTTTTTTTTTAAATTAGGGGCCAGATTCTAATCTCAATGGCGCTGGCGTAAATCTGGAACCTTTTCACTGAAGTCAAGAGTTGCTCCAGATTTTACACCAGTAAATCTGCTAACAAGCCAGGAGTAGATTGTGCAGCCCTTGCTCACACTGGCAAGCGCCTACCCACATGACTAGTTCATGGATAAGAGCTGCCTTTAGCATTTTGCTCCCAAACTGCCTCTAGAAATGAATCTTATGAGAGAGGAAGGCTGGCTTCGTGGTTAGGGTGCGGGCCTCAGACTCAGGAGTCCAATTTGCATAATTTTGGGTAAAATAACTTGATCTCTCTGGGCCTTAGATTTCCCCATCTGTTCCTTCCTTTGTCTGTGTTTTCTACTTAGATTATAAATGCCTTGGGACAGGGACTGTCTCTTACTAATGTGTCTATACAGCACCAGGCACAATGGGGCCCCAATCTCAACTGGTAGCTTTGTTTAGGCACTACTGTCATATAACTACCACCACAATAATCCCTGTGATCACAAAGGACACTTGTCGGCTTTCATCTCCACCCCGCCTCCCTGATTCATCAAACAATAACTCAGTGGATATTCGTAAATCACTGCACACAATTAAGGCCACAATGGTGGCAGTGAATAAGGAGTTGAAAAGATCTGGATGAAAACAGCAGGGGTTTGAGAGGAAAATCTTGATGCTGAGATAACAATCTATTGATATAATAATTCCCTCTTACTGGCAGGGAAAAACAGGACCATAAAGCACTGAGAAATTGAATTGATGCTCTGGGGCCGCGGCTGAGATTAAGAATCTGACAGAAGATGACGAATCTGGAAGATGAAACAAAGGACCTGATTCTCATCTGATTTAGGTCTGCTCTACGCACCATTTTTGTACTTGTATAACAATTATTTACCGATATGGTACAACCACTAGAGTGGATGCAGTTATATCAGTCTAACTTATTTCCCTTCCCGTACAGGAATAGCTATCCTGGTAAAAGCATTTACACTGGTATAACGGCACCTACATTAGGAGGGTTGTGTCGCATTCACTCCGCTGGTACAATTAAAGCGATGCCCCTTTTGTATGCACACAGCCCACTGTGTTACTTCAGTTTTACACCAGGGTAACTCATGCAAAGCGAAGGCAGCTGTGAGTCAGTCCCCTCCACTCTGAAAAGAGATGGCTTGCGGGTGAGAAAGAAAGGTCAGCTATAAAAAAAAGACACTGAAAAATTTAGAACCATTAAACAACCTTTTCAGTTAGGATGCCTTGTTGGGAAAATTGATCAAAGCCCGCCCCTTGTCTTTCTCTCTGCGTAGCCCAAGGAAACCCCCTCAACAAAATGTCATTTCTGATCTCTTTCTTTAGTCCTAACATCTAGCCTATGCATTTTTTAAAAAAACATTTATCTTATGTGGTTTTGGAGACCTCACTTTGAGTAAATTTTCCTCGGGCAGTTCCTCGGTTGGTTTAAGTGATTCTGAGGAGTTAGGCCAGCAGAGTGAAGAAGGTATGTTCAAGGCCGGGGGCTGAATGCTGATCTCGGTTACGCCCATTTAAATCTGGAGTAACTCCACTGATGTCAGTGGAATTACTTCGGGATTTACTGCACGGATCAGAAATAGGATCCTGCCCTCTCTGATCTGTGTATGGTATTTCTAAGATGCTTATCACCTTCTTATCTAGGCACTGATTGGATCTGATTCTCAGCTATTGTCTGTCCCTTTTATGCTTCTCTGGCCTGAAAGGGGGCAGAAACTTCCCCCTTAGAATAGCCACTCCCTCCCACCCCCCACAACTGAAAGGCTCTGCACTCGCCCTCCTCCCAGGCTGCTGCATCAGGCTGGGGCCAGAATGTACTGCCCTATTATCGTTCTCCGCATCCCAGAGCCCAGAGGGAGCTATGGAAAGCAGACTAGGAGCAGCCCAGGAGTTGCTCTAACTTACACTGTGGTGGCAGGCCGGCCCCTGAATGAAGTCCTAATACAAGGAATGCAGAGGAGGCTTAAAGCATTTGCACCTTCCCATGTCTGCCCCAAGCACAGGAACAGAGAATCAAGCCCAGTGAAAAGACTCGCCTTCAATCCCCCCACCCCACCGCCATGCACCTTGCACTGTGATTTACGGTTATGCAGTGTGGGGGTAACAGCCCCCCATGAGAATGGCAGGGTTTCACACCCACTTTGCACAGATGTGTGCGGAGAACGACACAAGGGGCAGGCCAGGGGAAGATCCAGGTCCCCCACCCAGCTCTGTACTTTCCTAAGTGATACAATCTCTTTTTATAACTCCCTGACCAGAATAGATGGTGTTTCCACAGGGAGCCTACCAGGTAATTGCATCTGATCCCTTCTCCTCTGCTCCCGCGTTCTCTGTGGCTTTCCACTGCTGGGTACAGAATCCAGGCAGAGACTCCAAGTCTCAGGAAAAGTTTTCCAGCATTTCTTACCCCCCGAGCTGGTCCTAGGTTTTGTAGGGATCCCCGACCTTGAGGCACCTTTGCTTACAGCCTGAGGCCAAAATCATGCAAGAGTTCTCTGCAGGGCTCCTGCCCCTGTTATGCAGGCAGGCATGCAGGTGGGACCTTACCGACCAAGCTTGACCTCACTTCACCTCTCTGCCTGCTTCCCTCTATCACTAAGGAACATCCCTTCCACACCTGACCCCCCTTGTTGATAAGATTTACACAGGATCCCCGCAGACGCCCTGGCTGGCCAATTTAGCTAAGAAGCGCTAATCCCGGGGCTGCCGGCAATCCTGCAGTGACATAACTGAAGCTGCTGGCGCTCAAGGAAGGAAATAAACAATAGGGAGCCGCGCCGGCAGCTGTTGCATTAGACTGGCAAAGGGGCAGGGAAAGGGGAATGAGCGTTTGCCAAAGGGAAAAATTCCATAGGGAAATCGGGTTGTCATCAGACTTCTAAGTAGGAGTTATAAAGACCTTCTTTCATGCTGACTCCTATGCTTAATGGCCTATGTGCCCTAGGCCTGACTCCCGGCTGAACCACACCATGGGTGGTCATTTACACCTGTGCAAGGTGATGTAAAACACTAGTGCTGTACCCCCACATTGCACAGGGCTGGGGAGGGCACGAGCTAGGGAGAATCAGGCCCCTCAAGAACCCTTTGGATTATTGCTTGGAAGCTGGGTCTAGAAGCCGGGCTGTAAGGGCCACGTTCACAGCTGCCCTGCAGCCCCTTTGCCACTGCGAGGCTGCTGCAAAAAGAAACCAAGCCCCTCACCCAGGAGTATTCCCAGTGCACTGGACCCTATGCCGGGCACAGAGTCATCTCTGTGTCCCCTGCACAGGATCCCCACCTAGGGCTGCCAACCCTCCCGATTTCGCCAGGAGTCTCCCAAATTGGGCTCTATCTCCCGGAGGCTACTGAAGCCAAACAGGGAGATTTTAGGTCGCCAAAAGTCTGGTGGCACAGCGGGGCTAAGGCAGGCTCCCTACCTGTCCTGGCCCTGCGCTGCTCCCTCAGGGGCTGCAGGGATGTGCCGGCCACTTACGGCTCCAGCCCTGAACCTCCTCCCAGATCCAGAACCCCAAACCCCCTCCTCAGGGAAGGGGCGGGGCAGGAGGCGGGGCAAGGGGTTTGGGTTTATGCAATTAGACAGTTGGCCACCCTATCCCCATTCTCTGGTACCGGGCCTGTTCTGGGGTGGGCTGGAGGAGGAAGGGGGAGGTGGCGATTCTGCATCCTTGCAGTGGCCCATCAGGGGGATCTCATCAGTGGCCCAAGTTAGGGCAGCTCTCAGAGGCTCCAAATAGCTTGCCCCTCCCCTCGGTCCCTGCATTGCCCGCGTAATACTAATAATGAATCACAATCCCAGCGCAGAGATGCCTCTGGCCCTCTGAGTTCCAGCATGGGGAGAAAGCTCCCAAGAGCACTCCTTCCAGGCCATTTCCCCTCCTGCCCATTAACCATGGGGATGTATCAGTGTCTGTTCACTGACTGAGAAGGAAACCACTACACTGACTGGTTGAGAGAGAAATCAACTTAGTAGCCAAGAAGGCGCTTGCCCAACTCAAACCCGTCACGAATCCTGCTCTGTAGAGAAGCCAGGAGGCATTGTCGAGCATTGCTCAATAAATCAGGGGCCGAATACTGAATAGCAAAACATCATGGTTATCTGGCTGGCCCAAGGCAATAAGCCTCTTTAAGCTCCATGCGGGCTGTGCGGCCCCCTGTCGGTGCCAAGGGGATACTAACATGGTGTGATGTTCTGGTGGATTCTTGAGAGATGACTGCACCGGCTGGATCCTAAGCACAGCCTGGACCCGTTAGCTGCAAAGCCTGGCTCCCAAAATTCACTGGGGGGGTTTCCTTCCTTTTCTGTCAATCAAGAGCTGATCCTGCAGGGTGTTGGGTGCCCACAGCTCCTGCTGGGCCCACAGTGTGGCCAGTTGTAAAGGTGGGGCGAGCTTGGATCAGAAGGTGTAGGGATTTGGGGATCAAGGGGTTCACTTCGGGCCCCTCTCTAACCCCAAGTCCATTTGTTTAAGAGGATTTCATGCTGGGCCAGAGTTCAGACTTAATAACACCTTCACGCTCCTCTGATCCTTCAGGCTGCCGGGGCCGAACGGGCCCCCCGCCCCCCAACCCAAGTTAGAGCAGCAGCAGGGCTGCTCTCACCTGCACCGGGCTGCCTATAGCCCCCAGGCGCTGGTCCGATAGGAGGGAACAGCAGGTGCACGCAATGCTCTGGCCACACGCCATACCTCCAGGAGCGCACCCTAAAGGTACAATCGACACAGCAGCAGGGCGGTGTTCAGGCAGACGTACACACACCAGCTCTCCTCAAACTAGCCTCCAAGAACAGTAGAGCGAAAGCTTGGGCTAGCTGCCCAGTACCTACTGATGGGGCGGTACTTAGGCAGTGGCTATTTTTAGACCCTATCTGGCCTCTGCCACAAGCAGGGGATGGTGCAGAGCCATTCCACCAGCCAGGGAAGCCCCCTCCATCCAAGGGCTGGACCCACAATCGCAGTGACAAGCAGAGCTGGACGAGCAATTTCCGATGAAATGATTTTGGGGGGTCAGAAAATGCCGGTTTTGCAGAGCGTAAAAGGTCAAAAGAATGCGAAGGAGTCAAAAGCTGAACACACCGTCGCCAAGTTATCGAAGCGAGACGTTCCGATTAACCTGATCCAAATGCTTTTCTTCAGATTACCGCATCCTGGAGAGCTGAGATTTGGGCTTTTTGTCCGGATTTGGGATGGAGACAATTTTTTTCATCTTGAAAATTCTCTCGGGATGGGAAAACTGGTTCCCTGCTCAGCTCTAGTGACAAATCAGCCCTTGTGTGCAGAAGGCTCTGATTTACAAGGGAGGATTAATGTGCTTCTATATCATGTTTTGATTTGTCCTTTCCCTCCCCAATTAAAAAGCTTCCTGTTTTAAGGGGGAGGTGGTTTCAGGACTGCACTGGTCGGGTGTCTCTCTCGGGGAGGGGGGGTAACGCACCTTGGTTGCAATGCAATCGGCTCTGACTGCAGCTTCTAGCGCTGCAATGAGAAAAGGGGCTGCCAGAGGTTACATCAATATTGTGCTTGGATTAAAGAAACTAGGAGATGGATCCACCTCTCGTCTAAGTTCACTGAAGCCAATAGGGAAAAACCAGACCCTGCAAGGCAGGGAAAGAAAAATCACAGACGTGTCCTTGGAATTAATCTCTCTCCACTCACTTTACTAAGTTTGTCCTACAACAAATCCTCGTCCCCTCTGGGAACTGGAGGAGCAAGAATTTACGAGTTTAATTTATCTGGAGCCCTCATCTCCCCTGCCCCCTGAGCAACAGATGGAGAAAGGAGAGGCTTGTTCTCCCTGGCCCGAGTCCCTGATTGCTCCCAGGTGCAGAGGAAAGTTATTTAGGGCAGGTGACAGCCGTGTGAGCGACAAGAGTTGCAGCTGGTCACACATGAAAGCGTGCTCTGCCCCATGCTAGGTTGTCAGACAAGGACTCTGCAGAACAAGCACTGGGGATGTATATGTGACAGTGGCCAAGAACACACAGGAGGGGTAAAGATACAGAGACCCCAGGTGCGGCCAGAGAATGTGCCTTTAAAATACAGGTGGGTGAATGCCCATAATGTACCAGAAGGCTCTGCTAGATCCATCATTAATGGGATTCAGCGCTAAACAAACCAGTCATTCCTTAAACTGATGGGAAACCGACAGCACGGTCAAGATACTACTCCGAAGGACTCTCCTGTTCTACTGGAGACTGATCCTGTGAGGCGCTGAGGGGGCTTGACAGGATCAGGCCCCTATTTGCCAGATACAGCAAAGGAGGAAAGAAATATATGGGCTAAGGTCTGGGTCACCATGGCCACCCTGCTACTTGTAACTCAGTTGAGCTAGCAGGGACATGCCTCCTTGAGCTGGAAATCACACCGCCAGCTCCATGTCATGGCCACCCCCTGAGTGGCTCTGTTCCCCTCACGTGGGGATCACAGCACTGCCCTGCCTCACAGGGATGTTCTGAGCCCAAAAGCATTAAAGACTGTGAGGGGCTCAGATATCATCGGGAACGGGGGCCAGATAAGTCCCTGAGAGAGACAGAATCCTGGCTCTTCTCTACCGTGAAAGGCCACACAGATGGCCATTGTATATCAGTATTATCTGTATTATAACACCCTGGCCTTAAACAAGTCAAGCATCTTTTCATTAAAGGGAGGTCAAACAGACCGGGGCCAACACTTCAGCCCCATCGCTGCCTGAAGCTCTGCTCCGACGTCCGAAACAGCCGGTCTGCAATTCACAGGTGCTGAGCACCCACTGAGGTAGGTGCTAACCGTGGGTGCTCAGCGCCCCGGGCTCATAAATTGCCATTTTGCCAGGCTCGTCATGAGAGCCCCTCCTCGTGCTTTTCAGCTACTGCGCACTCAGTCCCTCTGGGGGGATTTACACCATCGCAGGAGACGCAGCGGGCCCAGTGCTCTGTCCTGTGTTGTGCGTCGGCTTTCCCCGAGAAACAGCTGGTCTCCCTGAGACTAAACAGGCTGGGATTAGATCTCAGCCTCCTGCTTCACCACGGGCACCTCAGCCGCAGAGGGCAGGAGGGAGTCAGCCCATGCTCAGTGGAGCCTGTATCTCCCCATTCTTGCTAGGAAAGGTTGCTCCAGTGCTTCTCTTCTTGCACTCTCTCTTCTCTCTCTTGCACTTCTCTTCTTGCACTTCTCCCTTTGTGAGAGGCAGGGTGTGCGGCATGACAGATCAGGCGGAGGAGCGGAACATACACGGAGCAGAGGGTGGAGCGGGATCCATTGGATCAGCAGAGGCAAAAGCCAGCAGCAGGGGTGTCTTACTCTGGTGGTCTCCCGCGGATGGGGCCAGGGCCACAACGGGGGGGGGGGGGGGGGGGGGGCGGGGTTCTTGCTGTCGCAGCTGTCCAGATCTCGGGCACCCCCAGAGGGCCAAAAGAGGCTGTGGTCGGCCAGTGAGTGCAGCAGGGAACATCAGTGAGCGGGGAGGATGGCATCATTGCTGGGGCTGTGAATTTAGAGGTGTCCCCCACCCAGAGCTGGGGGCAGGCTGCTGGCCCTGGGGAACCACCCAAAAGAAGCTCTCAGCTAGAGACTTATTAGGGCAGTGGTTTTCAAACTGTTTTTTTGGAAACCCAGTTGAAGAAAATTGTTGATGCCTGCAACCCAATGGAGCTGGGGACGAGGAGTTTAGGGTGTGGCAGGGGCTCAGGGCTGGGACAGAGGACTGGGGTGCGGGGGTGAGGGCTGAGGGGTGGGGTCAGGAATGAGGGGTCCAGGTATGGGAGGGGGCTCTGGGCTGGGGGTTGGGGTGTGGAAGGGAGTCAGGGCTTTGGGCTGGGGGTGCAGGCTCTGGGGTGGGGCCACGGATGAGGGTGGCTCTCGTCTGCAGGCACCATCCCCCCAGATGGTGCTCGGGGTGAGGGCAGCGCGCGGAGCCCCGTGGCCCCCCTGCCTAGGAGCTGGACCTGCTGCTGGCTGCTTCCGGGGCACAGCATGGTGTCGGAACAGGTTGGGACTAGCCTGCCTTAGCCGGGCAGCATCGCCGATGGGACTTTTAAACAGCCCAGTCAGTGGTGCTGACCAAAGCTGCCGCGATCCAGCACCTTCCATTCTGCAACCCAGTTCTGGTCGCGACCCATAGTTTGAAAACCACTGTATTGGAGGATGCTGTATCTCGGGTCTACTCCCTTGGGACCCTCGTGGACTGCAGGTGAGTGCCCTGAGTGGCTGTGGGACATGACATAGGGCTCCCTCACTCTCTCCTGGTGAAGCTTTGCACGAGATAGTGGGGTGAGAGCTTTCCAACGGCTTGTCAACACAACTGCTGTGCTTAATGCGGGTTTGCGAAGGAGCAGCTTGCTTGGGGGCTAGCTGGGCTTGGTGAAACACGACAACCCTGGCATGTTGCACCAGTGAGGACACAGTAACTCAAGCACAGCTCTGCAGTGTGGCAGCTCACACCTGGGTGCAGATCACCCCATCTAATTCTGCAGTGAAGACGGGCCCTCTGAGGCTGGGAGCCTCCCGCTCAGCAGAACCCTGACCCTTCCACAGGCCACAAGGAGATTATATTTATACCCGCTCCTGTATTTTCCACTCCATGCATCTGATGAAGTGGGTTCTAGCCCATGAAAGCTTATGCCCAAATAAATTTGTTAGTCTCTAAGGTGCCACAAGGACTCCTCGTGTTTTTGCTGATACAGACTAACATGGCTACCACTCTGAAACCTGCCTGTACTTAGTGACACAGGAGGAAGTTAATTGCAGCAAGGAGCTGACCAGCGGGCCCTAGCCAGGCTCATTATTATGATTCTGGGATGTAACGTACCAAAATTAATACCAGAGGTTCAGTTTCACCCCATGTAATGATCTCATCAGAGCCTCCTCCATCTCATCAGCCCACCTGCCTGTAATTATAGATTAACTTGACAGCCCATCCCTTCCTATCATATCTCCTCCCCGCCCCGGGGAAAACAGGCACACATCTGGTGGAAAGGTCAAGAGCTAACTTTCATTCTCTTGCCTCTGTGGAGTCAGCCGCACGCCACGGGCTGCAAAATAACTGCACTCCCAGCAAGTTATAAATTACAGCAGTAAAAGCCGGCTTCTTTCAGTCAATCTCACCTAAGCCAGTAAAGGAGACGATGAGCTTTTATGCTCAGACAGCGAGAGTGCCATTAGCTCTTTGTTACAGACAGTCAGCATCCTGGAAAGGCGCCTGCAATGGGCTCATTCTATCTCCGCCATCACAGCACAGATGAAAAAGCATAATTCTTCTTTTGCTTTGTCTGAGGAAGGAGGGAAAAAAACTAATCTCATTTTTCCCCCCGTGAGGAACCGTCTGGTCACTTTAGTGCTTGAGCAAACAAGATTGTGTCTTAAAGTCCCTTCTTTTTGTGATAACCGGTTGTTCTGAAAGCCCCCAGAGAAGCAGCAAAGACAGATACATGGAATAGAAGTAGATACTAGATGCCCTGGCTGTACAGTCCATTTTCAGAGACAACCCAGCATTCAGCTAGAGCAGGTGGACCTTGTTGCCAAATTTACCAGAGCTCAGGGTAAGATTTTCAAGTGCTGGGCACCCACCACTGGGGATGGATTTTCAAAAGACCTCAGCCCCCAATGTGCATACCCTCTTTGAATATCTGGCCTGGTTTGTGAGTGCTATGCCCTATTGAAAATCCTGGCCTATAATTTTAGCCCCCAAGAGAGACAGAGACAATACAAATCAGAGGGACAGTTTGGCCAGCATCACCGGAGATTCCTTACCCCAAGCCTCCTCCCCGAATCTACATTTCTGCATCTGTTCTCCCCAAAAATCTGCCAGCTTTTCAATAACACAGGTAAGTAATTCAACTTTAAAGTTAACAGCCCATGGAGGTGAGAAGGGGTCTCCCTTCTCCCAGGGCTATCATCTCAGCCTGTCTCTGCAAGGTCCTATGATCAGGGCCTCAGTCTACAGACCTGGGGGAAACCTTTAAACCCCCAATACTTGGGGTCTTCTGTGCCTGCTGTTCCCAGACAGTGGCTTGTGGAGCGATAGCTGGTCTCCGATACTGAAATTAGATCACGCGTGGTTCTTCTATCTGAGCCCCTCACAGTCTTTAATGCTTTTGGGCTCAGAACATCCCTGTGAGGCAGGGCAGTGCTGTGATCCCCATGTGAGGGGAACAGAGCCACTCAGGGGGTGGCCATGACATGGAGCTGGCGGTGTGATTTCCAGCTCAAGGAGGCATGTCCCTGCTAGCTCAACTGAGTTACAAGCAGCAGGGTGGCCATGGTGGCCAACTGCCTCCTGTACATACCTATGGTCTCAGACAGGATCAGCTAGCCCCTCGCTGCTTGCAGTGCCATGCCTACCCACTATCGTTAGCGTGCTAGCTCAATCAGAGAGAGTGCAGATCTGTCTCCTCCAGCAGGGAATCGCACCCTTCCAGCCCAATGTAGACATACCATAAACGTCTCTCCCAAGGCCACAGGGGCAGTCTGTGGCAGAGCAAGGAATTGAACTCAGGTTTCTGGTTAGTGCCCTAGCCACTAGACCATACTTCCTCAGTGGTAAATGCAAAGAGATTGGTTATTGAGGCTGCTGGACTCAGGCAGACCTGTGGTTCCCTCTGGATCACGCTCACGCGTGGTTCTTCGGCATTCCTGAGCTTATGCCCAGCTGTTAAACTGGCATTGGGTCTATTCACAAGGGGGTCTTTCAGTTGGGCAGAAGTGCCAATCCTGCATGGGTCATGACGAGAAGCTACATCTGTGCTCGGTGTGTCAGCAATGGCTGCCATGCTTTAGGGCCTTTTTTTCTAATCTGCTCAAGTCCTGGGGATTCTCTGCGGTGAAGAACCAAGCTGAGCCGCTAATGCTCCGAGTCAGAAAGCAGAGCCGGGGTTGTGGACTAATCCCAATGGGCAAGTTAAAGGTCTGGGGAAGAGCTTGGTATTTGCTTTGCACCAGGGGAGATGTGCTTGGGGCATGGGAGCTGAAGAGGCTGCTAAGGACCTTTCTGGTTCCCCTTACATGAGTGACAGGGCAGTGACTCGGCCCTTGGGCTGTCCCTAAACCATCCCAGAATTAGGGAATTGCTACAGAAGCTTCTTTGTGGGTGTGCACCATCAGGACAAGTCGGCCACGGAAAGGCCATGAGTACCCTATGGTTCAGCCAAAGTACATTTATTCTCCCAGGGCCCAATCCTGCTCCCATCCAAGTCAAGGGTGCAGAATCAGGAACAGGCTCCTAGGGCAGTAGCTGACTTGCCAGCGTCTAGACTTGGATCCGCTCTTTAAAGTCTCTTCAAGTCCAGCCGTAAACTTCCTGCACCCCACCAAAACCTCCCTGCTCTAAGAGTCCAGCTTTGTCTGGGGGAGATAAAATACACAAGCAGACACACTGCTACTCATCAAGTCGCCGCGCCCAGAATGGCTCCCAAGGACCCCGTGGGAGAAGAGCACCCTCCCAAATGTCGCCTCTTATACAGCCCAGGCCGTAACTCCGCCCTCAGCAAGCAGCCAAGAAGCTCACTCAACCCGAGTGCCTGACAGACTGCTCGCTCTCTGCCCGCAGATTGCTCGCTGCAGGAGTTCTTCACGTTATTGGAGAGAGCACATCCATCAGCTACGCATTCATCTCAGGCCATTTGCTACCATCACACTGTTCACTCTGCTTGGGTGTTATATCCCTTCCCCACAGCCCCACCGTACCTCTGTCTTGTCTATCCAGATCGTAAGCTCTTAGGGGCAGGGACCATATTCTATTCTGTGTATGTACAGCACCTAGCACCATGGGGCCCCTCTCAGTTGGCTCTTAGGCACTATGGTAATAAACAGGATTATTATTAACAACACTGTCACCTGGTTTGTGGGTGCAGAGCTCCCAACCTCCTCTAAGAAACCACAACAGATGGAGGTCGGGGGAAATTCTTGGACACCGGACTTTGCTTATTTGCTGTGAGCTGGGAATTTGTATCTGTATTGGTAGGAGAACTGTGGGCTGCCTCCCATCAAGAGGCTAATAACCTTGGGCAACACAAATATAACGGCCCAAAGCACAACCCCAAGAAGCAAGCTGGGGAAACTTTTGAAGGCTTTTGGGTAATACAGAGCAGGCTCCATCATATCTATCATTTATTATCGTTAACTAAACTTCCATCCACCCTGCAACTTCATCCCTAGGCAGCAGCTGAGAAGGGAACTGGGGGAGGTTAGTGGTGCCAAAGTGTTGGACTTCGGCACCTAAAGTAGCAGTTAAGCACCCCAGGTCCTCCTGTGAATTTCACTTGGTACCCACGGAAAAACAAGAGTTTAAAGCTTCCTCTGAAACACCTGATATTAGCCATGGTGAGTGACCGGATACTGGACTGGACATGGGTAACTAACAGGTTTCAGAGTAACAGCCGTGTTAGTCTGTATTCGCAAAAAGAAAAGGAGTACTTGTGGCACCTTAGAGACCAACCAATTTATCTGAGCATAAGCTTTCGTGAGCTACAGCTCACTTCATCAGATGCACACTGTGGAAAGTGTCACAGTAACTAAGTTACTTATAGGAGCCCCATTACAGCAGGGCATCTCACAATCTTCCATGTGTTTGTTCTCCCACCATCCCCGTAAGCCAGGGCACGTTGCAAATAGGGAGCTGAGGCACAAAGCCACAATCGTATGCAGGCTCCTAACTGCCACTGAAATCAATGGACATGCAGAGTCTAAATACTTTTGCAGATCTGGCCCAGACAAAGTGATTTGCCCAAGGTCCCATAGGAAGTTGGTGGCAGAAAAGCCAACTCAACCCTACTCTCCCAAGGGCCAGGCTAATGACTTTACCACTGGAGCAGCCTTCCTCTCCACTACAGTAACTTCTACCTGCACAGGCAAAGCTGGAGAGATACTTCTCCGGTCACCCAGGGAAGCAGGAAAAATGGCATCAGAGTAAAAGATGATCAGATTCATCCCTTTCCACAGCAAGCACCACACTCAGAGCGGCCAGTTCTCACCAAGTATTTTTTTCATAAATCCCCTGCTCCAGGAGTTACACAAGACTCTCAGCTTTCATTTATTAATAAGGTAAGTTCTAGCTCTCATAGTTGCAGGAAAAAAAGCTTGAAAACACAGCCTGCGTGCACTCAAAAGGCTCTAGCACCAGAAGGCAAAGCAGAAAATCCCCAGATTTTAAAATCTGGGGTTTTTTTAAAGCCAAGTTTTTAAGGGACAGGCTTGAAGATTCTTGAACACTTGGGGTTAGCAATACTGCAGCCTCGTCAGGACACCAGGGCAGACTAGGTGTTCATCTAACGTTTGCTTGACCACTACCAATGCCAAGTGCCTCAGTGCTAGGTACTAAACCCCATGATAAGAGGAGGAAACAACAGCCAGAAGAGGAAAAACATAAAACTTACCAACTAAGAAAGCAGGAAAGTAGCAAGCAGCAGCCTCTGTAAAATGGCTCCTGAGGGCTGCAGCTGTGTGACTGGGCCACATTTAAAGGGCCAGCCCTAGAAAAGCCTGCTGAGAAAAAAGTTCCTTTCAGAAGGGATAAAAGAAAAGGAGTACTTGTGGCACCTTAGAGACTAACCAATTTATTTGAGCATAAGCTAGCTCATGAAAGCTTATGCTCAAATAAATTGGTTAGTCTCTAAGGTGCCACAAGTCCTCCTTTTCTTTTTGCGAATACAGACTAACACGGCTGTTACTCTGAAACCTGTCAGAAGGGATAGAGTTAGTAACAGCCTAGAAGCTGCTCTTTTGGAAAGGGGCCAGAGGGAGTGCATTTCTTCCTGACCCTTAGGACGGAGAGTGGAAAGGGTCTCAGGTGCATCCGCTCCTTACAATGCACTGAAATGTTCCACCTAAGGAGAGATCCGTCTGAGAGGTGAAATCAGTTGTAGCCATCCTCAGATACCCGTTTTTGGAACTAATTCATGAGAGAGAGTTGCGAAAGATAGTGATGGTTCCTCCCCGGTCTCTGCTAGCTAAGCTATCCCGTGGCCAGGGAGCGAATTTAACAGGCAAAGCAGAGGCAATGAGATTAGCTGGGCAGCGCTGCAAGGAATTTTCCACCTAGCAGGACATGAAGGCCGAAGACATTTACACCAGGGACTGTGGGTAGAGAAAAGGGTGGTGGTGGTGTGTGACAGAGAGGAAGGGAGGACTAATGGAGAATGGAGAATGTGCCTTTATGGGCTGAACTTCCCAGGCAGAGAGTCTGGCTGGGGTGCTTTGAAGCTTTTGTTATGCACAGCTAAACTTGGAACCAGACATAGACTACAGAAGAGCTCTTGCAATCACTGAGTGATCAGTGAACACCACAGGCATGAATAAGTGAAAGGAGAACATCAGGAAAAACTTCCTTTGATGAGACTGTGGGAACAGTCCCCCCAGAGATGAGGAAATGATGGGATGTCCATTGGCTTGAATCACTTCAAACACAACTGAAAATCACCCACAAATAGTTAAAGCGAAACTCAGACACCTCCCAAATAACCCCCATACCAGCTCCTCGCCATGAAAAGCTGTAAGGAATCTTTGTGGGATTAGGAACTTTAGAGAACTCAAAAGATCGAGGAGACACTCATGACAAAAGTGAGATTTTTTTTGTTTTCATGTGAGACAAGTCTGTCCCTAGGAGCTTGCAATGTAGCCAAAGGAAGATTATAGAATAGAAGATTCATAGAATATTAGAGTTGGAAGGGACCTCAGGAGGTCATCTAGTCCAACCCCCTGCTCAAAGCAGGACCAATCCCCAATTTTTGCTCCATTTCCCTAAATGGCCCCCTCAAGGATTGAACTCACAACCCTGGGTTTAGCAGGCCAACGCTCAAACCACTGAGCTATCCCTCCCCCCAGATGAGCTAGTCCCACTTTACAGATGGGGAAATGACGTAGAGGAAGGTGGAGTGAGATGCCCAAGGCTACACAGGAAGTCTGGGGCAGAGCAGGGAACTGACCCTAGGCCAATATATTAACCACAAGTCCAAGCCTCACCCCCCAGGAAGTCAGTATCAGTTGCGCCTATTTTACACAACAGGCAGAGAAGTGCAAGTGACCGGTCCAAGGCCACAGAGGGTATCAGTGACAGAGCCAGGCTGAGAACTCAGGGATACCTGGCCTCCAAGCCCTAGCCCCTGCCCACACCCCTCACCCATAAACCCCACTCTTCTTGGATGTCATATGTATTTATAATGCACGCTTTAACTGAAGAGACTTCATTTTTGTCATGCCAGGTGATGTCCCTTTGCAGCTCTGGTACCATTAAGACAAGTACTCTGAGGTTGATTGGACAGAAGCCCGTGAAATAGTCTGAGGTTGTAGCCTTTGCAAGGTCTCTGGGACTGCTAGCAGGGCTGATCACCTTAGCTGAATGGGCCACAGAGCACCAGAGGCAATTACTCAGGTACTTAAAAAGCCAAGTGCTCTAAGGGGACATTAGCCCCTTCTCATATTAAAACAATGCTAAGAAGAACTAATTGTGGGCACAAAGATCGTATTACCCTTGGCCGGCTCAAGGCTGCAGCCAAGATTGGTCAGAGGTTCTCTCTTGGCACCTTGCGTTGCTGAAGTAGGAGGTTCCTAGAATTGTATTTTGTGCATCCTTGGGACACACTATTCCTTTAACGTTTGTCTGGTACGTGTTAACTGGATATATGCCACAGAAACACAGTTTCAGGAACAACGTGCTTGATTAAGGCATTTCTTTTAGTCTTTAAAATGAGGTTTTCAACTCTCTTTCCTTTGTTGGAACCCCTCTCCCTTGCTTCCTTACCACTGTTTGCATTCCTCCACCTCCACACCAAGGCTACTTTGTTATTGGAGGGTTGTATGCTAACATGGGAATCCACACACTAGCTTATTAACATAGAGGGGCTTGTGCACTTGTGCAAAGAGGGCAGGCAGATTTGTTGCAGGATTCTGGGCATTTCATTTTTGTTATTGTAGGGTTGCTCATGAATGCCGGGCTATAGACATTGCTCTAGTAACGTCGGGTTGTTCTACGGAAGAGAACGGTGTATACCGGTTTACTCTCAGAGGATTACTTTTGCGTGGTGGTGTCTGCATGCTGGTTAGTTACTGTAGGGTGGCTTGATAGTGCTACACCATGCACTCTGCTTGCTTCTTGGGGTGTCATTATGTGCACACAGCTGCTGCCGCTTAAGTATTTCAGTGTTTGTTTAAAATAAATCCCTGTTTTAGAAAAGAAAACAGCCCAAATTGTACAGACTGCTCTTGCAAACGGACAGGCAAGAGAAAAAGACACTCTACTCCCCCCGCCCCGCCTCGCCTGTGTCCCTTTAAATGTGAGGCTGCAGCCCTGCCAGCAGCCTAGCTGAACAAGCCTCTCCATGCTGTGCCAGAACATAATCGAAATCTTATTCTCTCCCAGGGTGACAGTGAAATTCATTTCCCAGCCTTTACTTAATGTGGGGGCAGTTCTAGGTTGCTTTAGTTATTAACAAAATGCAAGCCTGATGCACAGCGCTAAGCAAGATACTTGGCTGGAGGGAGGGGGATGAGGAATGGATGCCCTCCTGCTTTTCTAGATTATCTAAACACCGGCTGACGCTGGTGTCCTGTCCCAGTGTGAACTGCAGCGGCTACTTCTCCTGAGATTAAAAGGCTAATTTTATCTCACTCGTAGAGCTGGGCTGAAAATATATGAATGATCCATGGCTCAGTCATCTGGGGGAAAGAGTGGATGGAAAAATCCAGACTCAGCTGGGGAAAAAAAAGCGCCAGGGCTGGGCTAGATGGAGACAGCATCTCGCTAGCTGGAGCTGGAAATCACACTGAAAGGAAGTAAAAAGAAAAGGAGTACTTGTGGCACCTTAGAGACTAACCAATTTATTTGCGCATAAGCTTTCGTGAGCTACAGCTCACTTCATCGGATGCATACTGTGGAAACTGCAGAAGACATTATATACACAGAGACCATGAAACAATACCTCCTCCCACCCCACTCTCCTGCTGGTAATAGCTTATCTAAAGTGGTCGCTCTCCTTACAATGTGTATGATAATCAAGTTGGGCCATTTCCAGCACAAATCCAGGTTTTCTCACCCTCCGTCCCCCCCCACACAAACTCACTCTCCTGCTGGTAATAGCCCACCCAAAGTGACCACTCTCTTTACAATGTGTATGATAATCAAGTTGGGCCATTTCCAGCACAAATCCAGGGCTATTACGAGCAGGAGAGTGAGTTTGTGTGGGGGTGGGGGGAGCGGAGGGTGAGAAAACCTGGATTTGTGCTGGAAATGGCCCAATTTGATTATCATACACATTGTAAGGAGAGTGATCACTTTAGATAAGCTATTACCAGCAGGAGAGTGGGGTGGGAGGAGGTATTGTTTCACGGTCTCTGTGTATATAATGTCTTCTGCAGTTTCCACAGTATGCATCCGATGAAGTGAGCTGTAGCTCACGAAAGCTTATGCTCAAATAAATTGGTTAGTCTCTAAGGTGCCACAAGTACTCCTTTTCCTTTTGCGAATACAGACTAACACGGCTGTTACTCTGAAAACTGCAAGGAAGTAACGCCCAAGAGTCAGGGATAGGTTGTGCAAAAGAAACAGCTGCCTGCTTGCTGGTCTTAAGTCACGCACACAGCAAACCAGCACCCACAAGTGGTGAGACACTGCATCCCTAACCCACTACCAGGGACAGAGGCAGCAGTTGAAACAAGCCCAGAAACAGTGGGGCTGTCAGGGGCCAGTCGTGGGGTGGCGTGGGTTAACATCAATGGAGGGTTTGACTCTTCGCCTCCAAAGCCATGCTCTGATTGACCAACTATGTCCTTCTGATGCGGTCACTAACCCAGGGAATTGCATGTATAGGACCTTATAGCTAGGGAAAAAAAAATATGTAAACAAACCAGCAATCACTATACCACAGCCTGGCTTCCAGCAGAACACACCCTCGACCCTTACTGCTTCTGAGCCTGGGGCTGCTTTACTGCACAGCCCCCTATCATCCACTCCCTGTCTCCTTTAATGTCTCCATTAACACTTTTTTGGTACCATGAAATGTCCCCTCCCGACATTCAAATTTTTCTTGTTCTAGAATCCAGTTGTTTTTCTGGAGTAGTTAGTGCTACATACAGTACTAAAGCCTGGCCCTAAAGGAGATTCCCAAGAGCTCAGTGTTACTCAATGGCAAAGACACTTTCTCCCACCAGGAAAGGTGGTACTAAGAGGCTCCCTATACTCCCAGCAAAGCTGCTAGAGGATATTGAAGTATCTCCAGGGGAGCTACTCTCACTGCAGTAGCAGAATAGGGATCCAGGCCCATAGGAAAAATTCACTGCTGTCAAAACATGCTATAGTTAACCATAAGCTGTGAGGCATTAAACTGTCCCTAACATACCACCGCAGGGTGTGCATTACTTAACCACTGGGGCCTTGCTCTGGGATCTGAGCACAAAGCCAAATCCAACCTCAGCCAAGCCATTCCAGCTCTGTTGGGGCTGATGGTTTAATTTTCATATACCTTTGGTGGTAGGAAGGCAAAGGCTGAAAATACTTTGCCAAGTGATGTTTTGGGGAGGGCTGAGAACTCCAGAGGGGCAGGGTACAGTCTCCCTCTTCCAGCTTTTGGCACAGGGCTCTTAGGCTGTGACAGGTGCTGTCAATAACATTTGCTATAGGAGGTGGATGAACAGGTAGGTCTTATGCTGCCATCGAGCCATCTGTGAGCTAAATCTACCCAGCCTAGCACTCCTGCCGGATGAATAGTGCCAGGTTTGTATGACAAGCTGCAAGCAAAGGAGGGAAGATCTTTTAACATCAGTTGAGGGCTAACAGACCAAGCTGGAGGTACATGAACACTAGAGGCCTGGTCAAAACCACTAAATCAATGGAAAGACTGCCGCTAGCATCAGTGGGCTTTAGATCAGGCCCTATCTGAACCCCCTAGGAATGGTCCGAGCTGCAGCAGTCTGCCTTAAGACAGCCAAAAAAATAATTTGCTCCAGAGAGGCTGTTTTTCAGTGAGGAAGCATGGGCCAGTGGTTAAAGCACAGGATGGAAAGCCCAGGGATCTGGCTTCCATCCCTGGCTCTATGTAGCCTTATGCAACTTGTTTTCCACCTTTTCTACCTGTCACCAGTGGCACCTGTCTCACCGTGGTGTTACGAGGCTTAATTCATTGGAGCTTTTCTGATGCTTGTCCTGAAAGCACTGTACAAGTGCAAAGGGTCATTCTCTAAAGGCTGAACGAAGTTGCAGTGGAAACCCCGGAGCTGCTTGGGAGGGATCGCTTGAGACAAGGGGCCAGCCCTTTGGAGGTGGGTCCCTTTGGACAGATTTTACTGGATGTTCTTTTTATTCTTTAGTTCATGTTGCTTTTTCCAGCAGAACTGGCACCGCTCCCTAACTATGCCTCCCATAAATAAAGCACAGTATCAGCTGTCATGTCAGTGGGAGACAAAACATTTAATAATATGAAAGCCTTTAAACGGAAGAAGGAAATAAAAAGATAAAGGGCAAATTTTATTTTAGATTCTTTGCTGGTACATATATATATTTTTTTTTTGACAACAAGGGGATGTGAGAGGTTTATCAGCCCCCCATTTGAGGATTTATTCACATAGTCCTAATGCTTACAGAGAGTGGGGGAGACTTTAAAAACGATAAAGTCTTACAAGTGGTAAGGAAAGCACTGAACAGGGGAGATTGATCAAATGGCTGAATGACCATTTGGAAAATGGGGACAATTCTTCATCTTTTGTATAAGCACTTTGGGATCTACAAAGAGTGCTGTACAGGTGTTTGGAACTGTCAGTACAGTTTTACAGAGCAAGCAGGAACTAGGGTTTCTAATAGAGACAGACAGTAAGGATAGCCTTAAACTAGTTATATAGGGTTAAAGCCCTCTTCATTTTCAAAAAGTTATTACCCAAAGCTTCCCTCTGCCCAGTTTCCCAGGGATCATTACGGGGGAGTTCTTGGCAGTTTGGTTTGAAGCAGGCAGACAGGTAGGTACACCAAACCCCCAGACTATTTCCTAACTCTGCATATATCCCAGCTGTAACTTAGCAACCTATGCTGGGCACTAGCACCTAAACAGAAATGCGGTCTTGGAGGAGGGAGGTTTAACCTTTCATTAAGCACCACTCCTCTTTCTACCCTTTTCTGTTCGGATACCTTAGAAACAACAAGAGAGACACTTCAGAGAATATTTTCCAAGACAGCAAAAGGAGTTAGGTACCCAATTCCTGTCAGCTTTCAGTGGGAGATGGACAGCTAATTCTCTTTTGTGCCATTGAAGAGCTGCCTCTTTGTCACCAAGACATACATTATGAGATAAACAAACATATCTCACCAACCCAGAGCCTCTGAGTCAGCTGTGGCCATAGAAGTTAAGTGTTGATGATTCAAACTCTGCTCGTTTCAAGAGCCTGCTTGTGAAAGCCACTGTCAGCTTGTGATGCACAGTCATGCTGACCCACAGGCTTCAGCTAACAGAGATGCATTAGAAATACTTAGGTGGATGGATACTAGCAGGAATAGGGGCTTGCTCATGTTCTTGCAAGGTTTAGAAACTATTTCTACCTGGCAGGCTCATTTGAAGGATGGCCTCTCAGGTATCTAAGAGGTGGGCTTGGATTTTCCGATCTTTTCCCTTCACCCCGTCATGGCTATTTTCTCCCTGCTATCCTTGGCAGAAGTGCTACCATGACATGAGTTTTCTACAGCAGACACACGAGGGTAAAGGAAATAGTACTACCGACCACTCATACAGCCATTTCAACAGTAGGTCTCAAACTGCTTTACAAAGGAGGTCAGTATCATTATCCCACCTGTAAAATGGAGAAATAGAGGCGCAGAGAGGGGAAGTGACTTGCCAATGGTCTCCCAGCAGGTCAGTGGTGGGAACAGAATTCAGATCGTCTGAGTCCCAGTCCAGTACTCTATCCACCTGCTTCCCAGGTTTTCCTACGATAGCCCTTGGCATTTGTATAGCCCTTTTCATTTGAAGATCTTATGCCACTTTGGAAAGGCAGGTGTCATCCTACTCTTAACTGAGACACAGAAGTAAAGTGACTTGTCCAAAGCATCACCGTGAGTCAGTGACAGACTGGAATAGAACCCAGGACCACAATTTTCAGAAGCGACTAATGATTATGGATGCCCAACCTGAGCTGCCTTAAAGGGATCTGTCTTTCAGAGCGTGGGTACATGACACCTTGAACGCATGGGGCCCAAAATCAACAGTCACTTTTAAACATATTACCTATCTCCTTGCTCTCACGTCTGCAGCTTTAACCACTGATGTTGTGGCCAAGTGTTGGTCAATCGGCTGTTAGAAGTTAATGTTGGTAATATTTCATTACACATAAAGCTGTCATCCCCTTTTTCACAAGTGTCCACATAGGATTAATCCTTCTCAGTCTATACCTTTCAGGAATATCATCATCATTTCCCAACAGAAATCAGTTTCACCTGCCTACAAATGTAAGTACTCAGAAGGCAAAGAGAACGCAAAGGGCAAGATCTCTCCTGACTTGCACTGTAGCAGCCCGAACACCGACTAAATTGTGCCAGAGAGTTTAAAAACAATAAAGTAAACTTCAGGTAATATTTTGGATTGCAAAATGAGGATAAATTCAATGTTCAACCAAAAGCTGATAAAATGCCATTTGGAAACTGAAAAAAAAAACCCTCAAAAATAAAAAAAGAACCTGACAACAGCTATCAGGTTTTAGAGTAGCAGCCGTGTTAGTCTATATCCGCAAAAAGAACAGGAGGACTTGTGGCACCTTAGAGACTAACAAAAGCTCCTGATGTGCTAAGACCACTGACTATCATGCTGACCAGTAGCGTCTCACTGGTTTCTTGTGCTTGCCTGTTGGCTCTTGTCTTATACTTAGACGGTAGGCTCTTTTGGGCAGGGACCATCTTTTTGTTCTGTGTTTGTACAGCACCTAGCACACCTGGATCCTGGTCCCTGACTACTGCAATACAAACATTAATATATAATATTAACAAATTTATTCCGCAAATTAAATGTATAGACACAAGTTAAATGTGTAATAAATAGCACCAACTCAGTGAGATTCATCCTACAAAAAAGAATTTCATCAACAGTACAAATGATTAGCGCAGTGTTGGCCTCTTTTGCTCTAGAACCGGTGGTTTAAAAAAATTACAAACCATATACATTTTAAAAAGACAGCAGGCACAATGGGAGTTTTCGCAAGCATTAATGGATATGAAGATCTTGTCCTTGCACATTAAAAGAATAAAGGCTGCCTTTGTTTTATCAATTGTTTTAATCAATAAGGCGTGGGAAAGATGGTTAATGTCTTGGACACAGCTGTTGTGTTTCCTCTTTTGTTCAAACACCCTGCCTATGCCATAAAAGGGAACATACGGGGATAAAATTCAACTCAGCATGGGATTTCTCCTACTTAACTAATAAGGCCTCCCGTTGCTTTGTTTCTGGAGAATTGCTTTTCCGTACTGAGTTTCTCTGACAAGCCAGCAGGATATATAATGAATCTGAGGCAGCCAGCAGAATGCATAGGTGAAAAAGCCCCAGTAATCCTTCAATCTTCAGCGTGGCCAGCAGGGGAAGTAGAAGTGCAAGCTTCATGGTTAGAACACACTTCCAGACATTAAGGAACCAGTTCAACCCTTCCTGGGTACTTTATAAAATTACTTCTCAACACAATTCCATGGACAGGATTCAATGGCCTTGTCAAGCTTGCCTGCTGATCCTGAATCTTGAAGCAGCAGCTCTCCATGAACATGGGCACATGCATATTATATTTATGACACTAATGGAAATAAAATCCACTGGTTATAAGGGGTCAAATCACTGCAGGCATAAGGGGGTGAAGCCAATGGAGTTATGGCAGAAATGGATTTGGTCCCGGCTGTCTGAGTGGAGATTGAGATAACAAGTTTATGATGTTGGGAACCCTGAGAACAACAGTATCTCAGCCCTGCCTAGGCCACTACACTCCGGTGCTATTTTCTCCTCAAAAAACAAACACTTCCTAATTGTACATAAAACCAAACATATGTAGCCAAACAGCTGGATATACAAACTACAATGCCTGCAGTGTTAATGAAGAATTGATCTCTGCTCATTAAGTGTTGTCACATTGCCACATTAACTTCTCCAAACAAATCCTGCATCAACACTGTAAGCATTGTGTATCTGCTCTCCAAAAGACTACACACACATTGCAGCTGCCCAGTATAGACATGTACATTCACCCTGGATGTTCATTCCCAAGGGGGTTTTTGGTACATATGGAGTGATCGTTTTTGGCTGCAGCCATAAGAGCATGCTCCTTATGTACACCTGTGTTCTGTCATTTGCCACCTGTTCCCCCGTTCCTGGTACAAGACAAAGCACAATGAAAGCTGACACACAAAGCACAGGAGATCATCACCTCTCCTCCAGCCCCCCAAATCTCTCAAGGCACATGACACTGCCGTCACTCAATCCCACCCACCCTTTGTAAAGGCAAAACAAATACAGAGCTCTTCTCTGTTAAGTGTCAGTTAAATGCTTGATTCCTAGTGTGCTAGTGAGATAAAGGCATTTTTTAAACTAATGGATCCTACCTCCCATTCCTGATGTTTCCATGGGAAATATTAATTCTTTTAAAAAACATTTGCTGATGGGTAAAACCACTCGTTGGTCTTCCCACAGTAAAGATCACCTTTAAACCTCCTACCCTTTGGGCAAAGAGATCCCTTGCCCCTTTCTATTAGATATTAAAGGGCGATTATATGTTTGTTTACTCATGGAGCTCAAACACTCACTGGACAGCTAGCTTTGGTGTGCTTCTGGCTCCTTCTCTAGCTCAAGTCCATCTTCTTACAAGCCAAGATTATTGCCCTAAAAATAATCTGTTAAGTGTCTCTCAGAAATAGAGGGTAAGGGGGTCGGGATGATTCTAAACTGAGAAAGTTAGAACTCCTGTCCATCCCTTCCCACATCCAGAGAGGGAATTGTCCATTTGCACAGACTGAACCAACGGCTCCTCCTTTGCTCCGGGTTAGTGCTCTGAATCGGAGACGTAAGAGGGCTGTGTCCATCTCCACACCAGCATATCCTCTCCTGCTATTCTGTGTGACTCCGTCTGAATCCGTGATTCGTTGGAAGCCAGGAAGTCCACAGCTCTGTTCCAGACCCGCTTCATTTTTTTCCTGGAAGTAGCAGCAAAACGGAATAGTGATTTCTGCCTTACGTTTGCTTGCTTAGCGCACTTGTCATTGCCTACAAAGTGACTCTTAACCTCCTCCCGTTGCCTTCCAATAGACAGTAAAGGAGATCAAAGCGAACATTCAGAGCTAATTCTGAGACAGTGCGTCAAGGCACCAACTCTTTATACATGGTTCTAATACTGTGGAAGATGAGCCCTCCAGGCAGTACAAGGAGGCTTATGGATTGCACAGAATTCCAAACTTGAATTGTGGTGCAAAGAGACCCCAATTAGTAATTTCCCCCAAGGACACCTGCAATAACGTTTGCAGAGCTCCCTTAGATTTTAGAACACAAAGTGGAGCTTGCCCCAGTTCTGGATCCGTGTTTAGTTGTGCTCCCAACTTTCAGTTCAGGATCCCATGCAGGCAAATAAGCTCAAACCTTTTTGATCAGATCAAACCACATCAGTACAGTAACTGATTAAGGATGAAAATGGTTAAGGCTTTGTGCTTCATAACAGCATGGATCTCAAAGCACTCTATAAAGCAGGGACGATCTCCATTTTACTGAAGAGGAAACTGAACTTTAGAGATGAGGCAAATGGCATACTGCAGCAAAGAAAAAACAGGACCCCTGTCTACTAACTCCCCAGCCTGTGATCCAGCTACTTGACCACACTGCCTCCTTGAAGAGCAACAAACCCAGTAACCTACCTGTAACTGGATAGTATCTCCCAATTACATCTGCCTAACTGGCAATTGCTTTGCTCTGGCTGGCGGGAAACCCAAATTTGATTAGTGAGCTTAATCTCACTCCCACGGCAGGCAATGCACAGAGCCATTCAGGAAAGAGCTACTCTGATGCTCTGGCTACATACTGGATGCCTCAATTCTGAAAGGCACAGCACTGCAGTCCTCCTGGCCAGATGATAGGACAGAGCGGTGGAGATGCTCAGGATAACATCTGATTCAAGTTTAGATGAGGGAACACAAACAGAACACCCAACAGCCAGGAAAAGCAAACAAAAGCCAATTTCTGCTTGATATGACCATGACAGCACACCTGTGTGAGCGTTCCAAACGTCAGCACTAGGAGAAGAGCTCTGCGTGGCTTGAAAACTTGTCTCTCTTGTCAACAGACATTAGTCCAATAAAAGATTGCTTCACCCACCTTCTCTCTCTCTAATATCCTAGGACTGACATGGCTACAACTACACTGCATAGCACTAGGCCGGTCCCATTTATCCCGAGTGGGTTATAACAACAGTCTGTGTTATGTCAGAATCCGTTACAATCCCAAAGGCCAGACTCATTCCTCTAAAACTCCTCACACTCCACTCCCCAACAAGTCTGCTTCCAGTCGGTAACCCACGAAGTACACTATGACCTGAGCTGAAGGCCCCCTTCCTAAAGGGAAAGGATTTGCTCACCTGCTTTGGGGTGGAATGAGGGTGTCACGAACGTGAAGGATGCCTACATATGGATATCGCTCCAACCTCTGTTCCCACTCTTTGTAGTGATCCTGGACAGCAGCTGTAAGAGGAAACCGAATGGGGCAAATGGGGAGTGAAACTGTCTGAAACGAAGAGACCATTTTAAATTAGATCGCCAAAGAGCAGTTGGCCTCTACCTATGATTTTCTTCACCATTTCATACATGGCCTGCTCCTCTTCTTCCATCTTCCGCCAGTGATACTTCAGGAGTAACAGGATCCCCCAGAGGGCAATTAGACCTATGAGTGGAAGAACACAAATGGAAGCATGTGCACTCATATACATGTGTTCAGTGGATGTGAGCTCCTCTATTTCCTACTCTTATCAGAGACTGATTTTGTTCTCTGCTATCCAGGGCCCGCCTGGAACTATATCGGTGTTATTCATGTTGTTTACTGTGGCAACCACAACACATGGGAATTCTGAAACGGACAGTGCCTGGAGTCAAACTCCCAAGGAGAGGGATTTCTTGGCAGACCTCACCTGTAGTGTTCCCTTCCGCCAGAAAAATCAGGATGACTACTGGTCTCTACGGCTTTAAAATTCAAGACCCCTCACTTTGACCACCCCACAATAATCCAGAAGAACAGTCGTGCTTCACTGCTCTCGAAATAAGGGGTCAGAAAGGAGAGGAAGGAAGGCCTTGTGGTTAAGGCACCAGACTGGGACTCATGAGATGTAGATTTAAGTCGTGACTTTGCCACCGATCTCCTTTATGACCATGAACAGGTCACTCAGTCTCTCTGTGCCTCAGTTACCCATCTGTAAAATGGGAATAATGAGACTTCTTGTGTCTGTCTTTTGTCTGTTTAGATTATAGGCTCTTCACAGCATGGCAGGAACTCACCGTGTGTCTGTACAGCACCTAGCAGTTGGGCCCTGATCTCAACTGAAGCATTTGGGCACTACCACAATTCAAAAAATTGACAAAAAACAAAGAAATACTCCAACTCATTAACAGTGATGCCAGAAGACTGAACAGTGTTGTACAAGGAAGGGATGAGAACTGAATCTTTGGGCAGGTTGTTAATAGACTAATTTTGCAGGCCATCACAACGAATGCTTGAGAAACACTTAAATGAGACAGACAGCTGATGTACTTGGTGGTTTGAAATAAAGGAAAAGCACTTACTGCAGGACAATGGGTCTCTACAGGTCTCCTTCTATTGCTAGATCACAGGTTAATTAGATAGAAATTAACTCACCAAGAGAATTCCTTTAACATTCATCACTAGTTTAATGTGGTTGTGGGAGTGGGTATACGGACGGGGAAAGCTCAGCTATTAAGGCTAAAGGCTTACTCCAGAAGAAGATGAAAAGGTTCATAATGGCGGTGCATATTGCCCGGCGGAAACGACAGCCTAACCCCATCCGAGGACGGGTGGATTCGAGGCACACCACCTGGTCTACACTGGTAACCGGTTCTGATGGGTCTTCCCCTTTTAACCTGATGGGAAAAGGCAGAAAACCACCTCTGAAGAGTGCAGAGACTCCAGCAACAGACTTTAATCAGGACAAGGTAAGCAAACACATTGCAGCAGCTGTAACTCTTTCAGCACACCGTGTAGAAAACACTAAAGCATTCTCACTACTGGTCTTTCCAGAACATTTCAGCACTGGCTGCTTAGCACGGGAGGAATATGGCTTTAGAAAAGGCAGCAGGATCAAAACTCCCACTGGTAAACTGAAGTCTCCCTCTGCAGACGCTTTGACAGCACTTCTCAGGGTGCAGAAGATTAAACTTTAAAATTGGATTCCCATCTCCCAGCATAGAGAAATGGAAATGTTTACTGAGTCACCCATCAGCAGTTGTGCAGAGAGCAGCTGGGAGCGTGTGAATGTCTGTGGAGCCAGCACTGTTTTCCTTGCTACAGACGAGCATAAACAGTTTAGCTGGAAAAGTGACACCATATCAAATATGGCTAACGTAAACCAGACACAGCCTTGGAAAGCATTTATGGCACAGTTCATAACACATTCCCAAATTCATTCGTACATCCACTATGCAATTAGATACCCTTTGCACTTATAGCACAGATAGACAGATCAATCTACATCTATGTTTGCTTCCTTCTTGGATCTATTAAATCAGTAGGCATTAGGTAAATCCAACTAAAAGTGCTCCAATTTGTAAGAGATGGATTAAGATTTTTTTTTTTTTTTTAAAAGCTACCAATTCACTCTAGAGATGTAATGAATAGCCCACTGTAGACAGGTAGTGCAGATTACTTGAACCCTTAGTCCAGCAGCATACAAATAACAAGCCACTGGCAGGTTATAGTTTTTTAACTGAGCCTTGCTGTAACTGGAGACACCCAACTGTTTCACAGCCACTTTGTCTGATTTATAGTCCAAGTCTTAAATGAATTACCAGGCACAGCGATCTTATTTTGTTCTGCTTTTACCAGTGCAGTGTTAAAATAACTTCACATAATGTCTGTGAAAAAGCCAACAGCAGGTTTTTAGCACACTCTATATTCTTACTGAGTTTCACAATGAGCTGCCAAACGCTGGATCAATTTGGTGAGCTGTTAAGTTGTTAAGAATGCACCTGAAGAAGTGGGGTTTTTTACCCACAAAAGCTTACACCCAAATAAATCTGTTAGTCTTTAAGGTGCCACTGGACTCCTCGTTGTTGTCGTCGTCTTTTTTTTTTTTTAAAAGAAATAGATAACACCTGGAACATTAGATTACAGCAGTAGCTGTAGGGGGCAGGTTGGGAGGAAAAAAAATGGAATTCTACGCAAGCTATGCCCACAACTCCAGTGTTTCTCCTGAAATGAGTTAAATAGCAGTGAAAGAGCTAACTATATTGACATTTCAATTATCATTACTAGACCCCAGAGTTAATACTGAATGGAGACAGGTCACATCTTTGTGAGTTATGTTAGTATGTCCACTAACTCAGGAAGACAATACTGCATTGGGTTAACATTCTGAATGTTATAGTCAACTATAAGGGCTATAAGGCTTAATATTTTGTTTCCCTGCATCATTAAATCCTTCAGAAACTCATAGAATCATGAGATGTGCTGGTATGGCATAACAATACATGCTAGTTCAATCTAATCTCTGATAACTGTAAAGGGGGCAACTTCAGATTGCTAATATTTTCCTTCCTTGACAGTTCTCCAAAATAAGTTTGCTTTCAAATAATGTATCTGTGTTTTGGTGCTTTAAACTACGTTTATAGTGGGTCCCTGCCTACAATTAGTGGTTCTTAATATCTCCCACACAGTCCATGAGGACATCCGAATGAGACAGGCAGAGGAACCTTTATAAATATACAGAAAGCACTTATATAGCACTTTATATTTTTCAAAGGGCTGAACAAAACCTTAAGCTGATTTTCACAGGATGATGATTTCTAACTAGACAAAATTCAAGATTGTCAAACACAAATATTCCTCCCTCCCCTCTCAAGTGTTAAAATCATGGCTGTCCATGAAGCAGAAGAGGAACTACTCTATCTCACACAGATCCAGCACCCGGTGAAGGTAATGGGAGCCTTTCCATTGATCAGGTATTCTGCTAGTAATACATACTAATGCTTACACACTCTGAAGATGCCATTCAGAATTTTCTTTTTAAAATAGCAACCTTCATCCTCAGATCCCACAGCATTTTACTCACTAACTACCAGGATTGCTTCAGTCACTACTGAAATTCAGTCACCTCAGTGGTGGAATGCAGCTGCACATTAGAACACCAAAGCAGCATTTGCAGCAGAAACGACTGGAGAGAGCGGTATCCAGTGGAAAGCGCAGGGGAGAATTTTAAAAGGCAGATTATAATCACACAGATTTGGAACATGGGCAGGACATGTGGACTAACACTTCAAATTTTTTTGCAGCGCTGTTGTAGCAGTGTTGATCCCCGGATATTAGAGGCACACAGCGGGTGAGGGAATATATTTTGCTGGACCAACTATGTTGGAGAAAGAGACAAGGTTCCGAGCTACACAGACCTGAAGTAGAGCTCTGTGCCACTTGAAAGCTTATCTCTTTCACCAACAGAAGTTAGTCTAATAAAAGGTATTACCTCACTCCTAAATCTTGCAGTAAGTGCCAGGGGATCTTTAATAACCACAAGAATTCAGGACCTCAGATTTACCAGTCATCTGAAAGACAGCAGCTCCACGAGCACAACGCCGGGACACTGACTCAGGAAAGAACATCGCCTACCGAATCACCAACAGTTACTGCAGCAAGCTACTTGTAATTTGGAGGTTCTCCCATTCAAGTACTGACCACCCCAATCCTGGCTTATTTTACGAGATCTAACAGGATAGGCGACATGCCAACAAGCCAATATACACTAAATATCAAATTACATAAGATCAGCCCGTGCTGTGAATTATAACTTGAACTGCTTGTGCAGCCACTCACTCACCATATCCCTAAATCGCTGTTACTGTTCAGTATCCATTGCAGGGCATCTTCAAACTTCTCTGGGGAACTGCCGGTTACATTCTACATGAAAGAATCCATAAGAAGATTAGTTCTGCATTCATTTGCGAAGGTGGAACAACATTATTGCTTTGCTGTAATGGGAAAAATTGCTCTACCTGCATTTTTTTGTTAGATTACCTCTTATCAATTTAACTAACTCGGTAAACTGGCAGAGAGGCAAACCAAATCTACAGACTGGCCTGGAATCTTGACTAGAATTTATAACTTGGTACATCATACATGAAGCACACCGTAAAACAATATTCTCCTTACGTTTCTGAGACTAACTGCTAAACACAACATAATCTTGCTGACAATCTTCTTTGAAGAAGTGGAACGTTAGATCAAAACAGCCTGCCTCCTACCACTTGGGGGTGAGTTGGGGAAAACCTTACTGCTTCCATTCCCCAATACAGGGACGTTTTTGGCATCAAAAGACTGACAACTAAGGTGGAGCAACAATCATTAGTTAAAAATTAGTTAAAAAAATCATTAGTTAAAAATCCGATGAAGCGAGCAGTAGCTCACGGAAGTTTATGCTCAAATAAATTTGTTAGTCTCTAAGGTGCCACAAGTCCTCCTTTTCTTTTTGCGAATACAGACTAACACGGCTGCTACTCTGAAACCAATTAGTTAGATTTACAACAGCTAAATTAGTGTTGACAGAGAGACGGAGTAGAAGATTGTTTTCTGAAAGAAATGCGGAGAACAGGACTGGCCAAAGGAACAGCTGGAAAGATTGGAAAGACTCAGAACTGGATGAAGAAATGAACCAGATGGTACATTGTTTTGTGAAGCAATAAATAACAGATAGAAAGAAATTAACTGCAATACACAACAATTAACACTCATTCCAATCCTACTTACCGCCACATAATCCTTTGCTTCACTAACCAGAATGCATTTACTTTTTAGCTTCTCAGGGTTTCCACACTCAAAACTACCTAGAAAACAAGTCGAATAGATGGAAACAACCCTGAAAAAAAACAACTCTTAGACAATCAGGAAATGCCCTGAACCATCTGGAAGTGTTATTCTTTTAAATCACTTTTAGCTGTAGCCAAAATGTTTACATAGAAGACTGGAGTTAAATATTCTAGCCAGATAATTTTATGACCTTTAATCAAATCTGTAGCTACTGTATATAGGCTAAGACAAGGGTTCTCAAACTGGGGGTCGGGACACCTCAGGGGGTCACAGCGTTCTTACATGGGGGGTCGTGAACTCACAGCCTCCACCCCAAACCCCGCTTTGCCGCCAGCATTTATAATGGTGTTAAATATATAAAAAGCGTTTTTAATTTATAAGGAGGGGTCACACTCAGAGGCTAGCTACATGAAAGGAGTCACCAGTACAAAAGTTTGAGAACCACTGGGTTAAGATAAGGGCAATCAAATGTATTGTGTCAAGGTATACGCTACCCACCACAGTAGCCAAGAAGAATACAGCCATCTCACTCTACAAAACTGCACATTTGGCCCAATGCATTAGGGACACTTTCCATCAGGTATGGCGGATGTTCAACTTAACTGAACTTAAACTTAACAAACCCAGACCATGAAAACCTGACTTGAAAAGAAGTCAGAACAGACGTATTAAATAATGGCTACTATGCTTTTGAGTACAAATTTTCAAAAGTGATTTAGGCACTTAAGAGCATAAGACTCACTGAACATGTACAGGAGTTGGGCTCCTAAGTCACTTTTCAAAATGGAACTCAAGCACTTTTGACAATTCTATCCATTAGCACTATATTAATAATATTTGCTTGACTGAATAATGAGAAAATATAAGAAACTTCTGACTGCATTTCCTTCTCCAACATGAAACCATTAGTCATTGACCTGGGCAGCCGCTTGTATTCTAATGTCTGGTTGGACTGTTTTGGCCAGTGCTCTAAGCCAATGTTTTATATAAACATATAGAATAGTTCTGCTGTTAGACTCAGGTGTCTTGCAAGCATTTGAGGCACTGAGGTAAAAAAAAAAAAAGTTATAAAGTTGAGTATTTGCATCTCAAATTCCCAATATATGATCCGCAAATAAGGCCGCCACCATACAAACACAGGTACCTTTGCAGAGACATAAATGCATCAGTAAAGCACAATTCACATTTAAAGAAAACATTTCCTTCACCTTTTGCGTGCTTTCTCAGTGCCCCTCAAGTCATTTGCACAAGGAAAATGTCCAGCCAGCTGGGAGATGCAGTTTGCTCAACCCTCCTAAGTGCTTTATAATGATAATCAGAACTCACCAGCTTGTATTGCCAGGTAGTTATATAATTCATACAGCATGGCCATTAAAATGTCCTTCTGTTTAGCTTGACAGAACTGAAAGTCAAAAATAGATAATAAACATCAATAGCAACAAGATAGCAATTAGATCAGCCAAAATACAAAAATAAAATACTAATAGAAGTGTATGTTCAGTTGCGCTCTACTTCACCTTGGTAAAATTAAAACACAGGATTACTGAGGCAAAAAGTCTCAGGGCCTAATCCTGTACATTGCTGAGCACCTCCTGTGAAATGCAAATGCCTCCAATTCCCAATCATCATAGCCTTCTACTCCAACAGCAGCTGAGGGAGCGGTTCCTTCAAACTCAGGTACAGTAAATAGATTTATGATATACTTCCCCAGAACATCACAAGAGACCAACTAACAATTTACCAGCATATATCACCACTCTGAATTTGATTCAGAATTCTGTCTCTCTCAATAGCACACTGTGGAATAAATCAGGGCTGCATAAACACATCTCAACAGAGATTAGGGATTTAGCTTTATTAAAGCTTCTATTAGAAAAGATGACTATATAGGCAAAATCTGTCACAAATCAAAGTCACTTCTGTTACAATTAACAAAAGAAAATAACACCAAGTGATTCAGATCTTCAGTAGCTTAAATCTATAACTTTCAGATTCTTCTATACAGTCACAATCTAGTCTTGCCTGCAAAAAAAAAAAAAAAAAGCCTATTAAATCTAACTTTAGTAAACCACTAAATTCCTCCTGTAAAATGATACAGGCTATTTGGCAGTGATATTGACAGTAACTGATTTGTGAAATTTGCTAGAGTAGTTAACGGTCTTTGAGATGCCTGCCCCTACAGTAAGGATTTTTTTAAAACGAACTTTAAATCTACACTTACATCATCTGTCTTTGTCTCACAATCCACAGTTAACAGTTTAACTGAGAGAGAGAAGAAAATAAGGGTTAGTCAGCCGGAAAATAAAAACTTTGACAGAGAAAATAACTAGTGGTTAAAGCAGTGATTAAAAATAGCTACTTTTAAAGCATCTGATTCTTCTACCATTCATCCCATTGAGTATTACCTTACTAATCAAACAGTGCTATTGAAACAACTAAGGTAGGCCATATCGAAACCGAAATTAGTTACATACACATATCAGGGCAGAAACAGGGAATTTTGTTCAGTAAGCAAATAGTTTGGAGTTTCCAAACCATTTTGCAAATAATTCTAGAGAGAAGAGATGTTTTATGCTCTTGCAGTATTCACTGACTTTGAGAAAACAGGGCCGCCTGCTCACCTAGTCTATGCACAAAACACCTAAAACAGTGTTGCGTTTTGGCAACCACACTTCGCAACCTCCTTCCACAAACCCTTTTCCTTCATTTTGGAACCAGACCAACAGAAGATTTCTGTGAATTTAATCTAGCAGGAGACTTAATCTGCTACAGTAGGGACCTAGGATGTCACCTTTTTTGCATATTTAAAATCCAATGTTCTTGGAGGTAAGCAGCAGAAGGCAATTTCAAGTCTTCTACCTTTGAAGTGGTCAAGATCAAGGACACTGGATGACTGTGCTTTGTATAAAATGACATTAAAACAGATGATGGGCAATTATACGGGCAGTACATCATTATGATGGATCATAAAATATGTCCTCATTGCTAGATGAAAATTTAACTCCCCATAAAATCTATGGTTTTGAAGAATCTCAAGCCAAGTTCACTTGAGGAAAAAAAACAACACAACCACAAGACACTTTTCCATGACTAACAAGGTGCCCCAGGAAAAGGGACTGGGGAGACAAGAGGCAAAGACAACACATGAGGAGAGGGAGAAGAAAAATAAATGCAGTGAAGATGGACAAGAGGGGGGATGGAAACAAGAGGGGACTGAAGAGAAAGAAGGAGAGGAAAAGGGGAGAGGCGATTTAAAAATGAGTTTAATCCCCCACGTACGGTTCTCCTCTGCCCCCAGAAGCCAGCCTGGCCCGATCATCTTCACCCAGAGGATGCCTAGGAAAATCACCAACAGCACCAGGGTGGCCAGGTACAGGAACCAGGAAAGGTAGAACTCCAGACCCCTACCCTTTCCTACTGCACCCTGCTTGGGGGCTGTCAACTGACTTGTGGAGGTTAACCTTTCTCCCCCTGTCCTCCATGGGATCCTGCGGATTAATCCCCCTACTACTGTTGCTGTCCCTCCCTGGGTGCTGGGGGTTAACCCCCCGTCTCTTGTCCGCCACTGGGTGCTGGGGGTTAACCCCCCGTCTCTTGTCCCCCACTGGGTGCTGGGGGTTAACCCCCCGTCTCTTGTCCGCCACTGGGTGCTGGGGGTTAACCCCTCGTCTCTTGTCCGCCACTGGGTGCTGGGGGTTAACCCCTCGTCTCTTGTCCGCCACTGGGTGCTGGGGGTTAACCCCTCGTCTCTTGTCCGCCACTGGGTGCTGGGGGTTAGCTTCCTTTCCGTCTCCCATTGAGTGCTGGGGGTTAAACCAACATCTCTTGTCTTCCACTGGGTGCTGGGGGTTAAACCCCTTTCTACACCTCGCTGGGTGCTAGGGGCTAACCCCACATCCCTCATCCCCCGCTGGGTGCTGGGGGCTAACCCCACATCCCTCATCCCCCGCTGGGTGCTGGGGGTTAACTCTCTTTCTGTCTCCCACTGGGGCCTGGGGGCTAACCTGACATCTCTTGTCCCGCACTGGGAGCTGGGGTTGAACCCCCTTTCTGCCCCCCACTGGGGGCTGGGGGCAAGCCCCCCGGGGGCTGCTGTCTTCCCCAGAAGGGCCCAAGGGTTTAGCCCCCCTGTTACATCCCTGTGAGGGGGCTGGTACCCATCCTCCTCCTCCTCCTCCTCCTCCGAGCCCTCCTCCTCCTCACTCTCCCTGCGGCCCTGGCTGTGGGCCAGGGGGCTGGGCTGGCGGCGAGGGCCGGAGGCCGAGGCCGGCTCAGGCCTGGGGGCAGCGCCTGTGCTCTGGCTCCTCCGGCCGGCCGCCGCCTCCGCCCGCAGGCGGCTCAGCTTCTTGGCGTAGAGCTCGCGGGTGGAGTCGGTGATGGGCCCCGGCTGGAAGCCCCAGGCCCGCAGCTCGCGGCCGAGCTCGGCGTCGGACAGGCCGGCCATGCTGGGGGCCGGGGCCGCGGCCGCCTCCGCCCGCAGGCGGCTCAGCTTCTTGGCGTAGAGCTCGCGGGTGGAGTCGGTGATGGGCCCCGGCTGGAAGCCCAAGGCCCGCAGCTCCCGGCCGAGCTCGGCGTCGGACAGGCCGGCCATGCCCGGAACTGCCGCCCAAGCGGGGCCTAGGCCGGAAGCGCCCTGCGGGAGGGGACGCAAGGGCCGCCATCTTGGGAGAGGCGGAAAGGCGGCCTCTCGTCTCCATCTTGGGAAGGTCAATGTAAGCGCTTTGTGACGCCTAGCCGGGCTGGTGCGTCCGCCATCTTGGGAAGGTCAACCATTCCCAGACACCTCCCAAGGACGCCATGTTGGGGAGGTCAGAGCTCTGGTCCCAAGGGCTCTCTCTTCAGCCCTTATCATGCAGGGGCTGGGCGGGAAGGCTGTTTTGTGCCCTTCACAGGAAACAAGTTACACACAGGAAGAAGGGGGAGGTGGCTAGCTCAGCCTTTTATTTGTGACTGAGCCAGCGAAATGCCCTCATGTCACGGCTTCCAGATGACCCATCGGTGGCACGTGGCATTGCCGGGGGGCCACACGTGGACGCCACGTGGCATTGCCGAGGGTGGCCGATGAGAGGTTGCATTGCCGTGGGGCGATGCTTTGGTGGCAGTGCCGTCATGGCGGGAGGGGGGGCTTTGGTGCCAGGCTGCAGCGTGACATGATGGTGGCCTTTGCTGCAGGGTGACAGGCGGACACTGCCGGGCGCCTTGGCAACAGCCTCTTTGCACCCTATGCCATTGCTGAGCAGGTTGCTGGTTTATGCCACCTTTCAATACAGCAAGAAGATGTGCTTGAGGTGTCACCGGGGTGCAACCAGATTTGTCCCCTGGGATAAAATCCAGGCACCCTAAATTGCCTCTGCTTTAAAAGCAGTCTCTCTTGTGCCGTTTTATTTCCCCAGTGAACATTTGGCTGCTGATCAAAGATGAGTGGAATAGGTAGGAATGGCCCTCACGCAAGGAGACCCAGCCTTGAGAACCGCAGACTGAAAATAGTTTGACACCAATGAATCCAGAAAAGCTTCGTAACTCTGCCCCTTCCCATGCCCTTAGTTGTGTGTCCTACTGTGTTCAGAGCCCCACCCTGTTTTCAGAGACCGCCCTGAAATACAGACTCATGGACTTTAAGGCCAATCCTCAATCCTGCCCCCATCTACCTTAGCAGGCTATATTCTTTAAGCAACTGATTGTTTTGGTCCCGTGAGTGAACATTTAAGACAGGTTTCATCATAATTCCTCTTGGCTGTTACCTCTGCAGTTGAATGGCAGCTATAGTGGGATAATTATATAGATAATTACAGATTGGGTTGGCTCATCTTCATCAGTGAGTAGAGGGGTCCCAGAACTGGCTGGTGAGAAAGGGAGGTGTGTGTGGGGGAGCAATTTGTGGCTTCACCACTTCATCGCTACCACACTGAAGGAAGGATGAGAGGGACTGGATGAGGAATGCGTAGGGTCTGACCTTATGCAAGACGAGGCCTCCATCCCCTGTGTAGGCCCAGGGAGGCTGTCACCCCTCCTCCTCCTCCTGTGGAACCCAATCCCCCCTTATAGAAAACTAGTGCAAACTGTGTCCACTTACCCTTGCCAAAGGTGCACAGATACCACAGTGATGGGCACAGTCTAAGACGATAGATGGCGACTTCTGTTTGAGTCTGTAGATTGGCCCGTAGTACCATTAGCTGCTAAACAGCTACCTGTTTATTCCCAGTGTCTCACCCAGAGTGCAGATTATAGAGACTGTTGGGTCTGCTAGTTGTAATTTCTACAGGCCCTTTTTTGTCACTCCTGCTCACATTTGTGGTACTGTAGTCCATGAGTAGTCCCACTGATTTCAATGGGGTTACATGCAGAGTGAGGTGCCCCCCTGGCGGAATCAGGCCCTAAGTAGTTTGCAGAGCCAGTCAGGCTGAAATGTTCAAAGCCACCTAAGTCTGGACACCCAGTTCCCATGAAAATGAAAGAAACTGGGCCTTCAAGTCCCTGTGGTGACTTTGAACATCCCTGCTTTAATTACTGTAGGATCGACCATGGCTCAAACTAACATGGTCACATGGGGGAGCAGGGAGAAGTTACTCCCCCCACACCAACACGACTTCATTAGACCTGCCCAGATTGTGGTAGTGGGCCAGCCTGAGTGGCTTCTCTGATGCTGCCTACTTGATGGGAGAGGAAGGTTTGAGTGAGTAGATAGATGTGGAGTGGTGGCTGCACCATCCCCAGGCACCTCCTGGATGCAGCGGGGGAGAGTATCCCACACCATAAAAAGGGGTGTAGCGGATTAACCCCCACCCAATACAAGAGGGAAGGTAGCTGCAAGCCCTGACCCATCTCTCTAGAGTTACATGGTATTTAGACAGCAATCCTTCATACCGAGCACTCTTCACTTACATTGGATACTCACAGGGTATTTGTGCCTGCCAGACACCCCATCACTCATGAGCGCAGCACAGGTGTGGCTGGAACTTTTCTTATCTCTGGGCAGATCGCGTGACATGTTCTGAGTCTGCCTGGCTTTCTGAGGAGGTTAAGACCCTATATTTAGTTCGTCTTTTTCTTTTCTCCACCCTCCAGCTTAGCTAGAGGAAAATGTGATCAGTTTCTTGAGAGGTGAGTTCACAGCTACCCACGTATCGGCTTGCGGTAAGGTAATGGAGTTTGCTGCCCTGGAAACTGGATGACCTGCTGCTAGTGCAAGGAATTATTTGAGATGATGGTGGTAATCGAATGCTGACAATAGGAGGAAAAAGGGAAAGGAAAAGAACCGACACTTCTAAGCAGCCAGCCGGGATGCTGTGCATACAGATGGGTGCAGGAGCCAGCTTTCTGTTTTGGTTCATTACAGGGGTGCACATCAGAGGCAGGCAGCTTGAAGGGAAAGGAAAAGTGAGTGTGTGTGTACAGAGAACCAGGAGAAAGGAGAAGGCTAGTTAAAAAGACCCTGCCAAAATAGGTCAGGGGAAAGGGGCCCGCTCTGATGATGGCAAGGGTTAGAAAATTGACTGCACAGATGGCCCCTTCTTACTGCTCAGAACTGTTTCGTGTGTGTATCTGGAGCCAGATCAGATAGACAGGGACAAAAGTATGTTCTCATTCTCTCTCTCTGTAACTCCTCTTAGCCCTGCAGAGCTACTGGAGAGGGAGCTGGGTTCTACTCCGGCTTGTGCATCAGCTGAAGAGTCACGAGCTAAGTACTGACTGGCAAAGCCATCTTCTGCCCACGTAAAAATCTAAAGGGGGAGTTCGCACCCCTTAGAGCCACAACTGGATCTCATGCTTCCTGCATGGGAGACAGGGTCAACCTTGTCCATGGAACCAACCGCCCCTCCCTTAGACTCCATGGAAGCCTCCTCAGGTTGTGGACTCCCCAAGAGACTTTGTCTTGGCCCCGTTGCCAGCCCTGAAGACAAGGCTCAAGTAAGTTGCTACAGCCAGAGGCTCTTTTGGGGAACCTCTGCACTGGGCAGTGTCCCTGCATGGGGGGAGCCCCAGGGGCATCTGCCAACTGGGGAAGCCCTCACGGGGCAGCATCACAAAGAACAGGATGAAAGAGATTGGGCAGGTGCAGCCTTGTGCCTGGAGCAAATCAGAGACCCACACAGCTGTCAGGAGAGCTGCAGGGCTTGGGAGCAGAACCTCCTAGGTCTTCCTTCAAGAAGAGCCTCACCCAGTTTTCCTTCCCTATCCCGTGGTTTTCCCCTTGTAGGAGGGAACAGCTCAGGTTTGTAGAGAGTGCCCCATTAAGAACAACAGGCCAGTCTCTGATCTCACTTATGCTGTAAATCTGGTAAGTCAGTGGGCCAGATCCTCAACTGATGCAAACTGGGCTGGCTCCATGGAAAGCTGATTTACACCAGCCAAAGATCTGGCCCTATGAGACCGCACCGTTTTCATTTCAGCCTTGCTGAATGCATCACATTTATTATCTTCCCTCCTCAGATTCAGTAACCAGTGATTTTATAGTGTAACCTGCCCCTTCAGCAACAATCCCTGCGAAACTCCAGCTACTTTAGCCTCATCAGTCTGTGCAGTGGAAATATGTGTTTGAAATGCATGTTAAAGCTGGCAAGCACTCCTGACTACATGTACTGTTATATGGGAGGAGATTTATCTTCTCCTAAGGGGGGACTGGCTTTCAAAACACAAAATACAGAGCAGTTCCAATCGCATATGTGTTATTTTGGCACTAATACTGCAGCTATTTAAATGATCCACAGTGACAGCAGAATTTATGTTAAATTGGGAGGATCAAATTGGATTGGAATTGGATACCTGTCACTCAGACATATCATTTGTCTCACTATTTCACATCTTACAGATGTTAAATTCCATGGTACCTATAGAGTGACTGTTCTTAATTAAGCAAAAGGCATGTAAATGCATCATAATGAATATTACATTAAATTAACCATTTACATTCAGTTGTGTTTGCAAAGTAGAAATAAACATGGATCTGTGTGTTATTGCAAGGCAGAAGTGAGCATGGACGATAAGCCATGTGTACTCACAGTGTAGTAGCTATGGGTAAAGTGCACCTGTCAGCAAGATGGATTTTCATATAGTTGTGACGAAGTATTGCCATGATGTGTGGTCTAGCAGGAGGACGTGTTCTGTAGTGATTAAAGCAGGGAACTGCGAGTCAGGACTTCTGGGTTCTGTTTCCCAGCTGTGGGAGAGTGTGTCCTCTAGTGATCAGACTGGGGAACAGAGAGTCAGGACTCCAGGGTCCTATTCCAAGCTCTTGAAGGCAACATCCTCTAGGGAGTAGATCAGGGATGGATAGGCAGAACTCAGGGGTTTTGCTGTTTGACCTTGGGCAAGTCACTTAACCACCCTCTGTCTCAGTTTCCCCATCTGTAAAACTAGATCAACAATATTTATCCGCATTGGGGTGAATGAGGCCTAATTATTTAGTATGTGCAACGTGCCCTGAGCTCTTCAGACAAAAGGTGCTATTCTATATACCCAGAAAGCATCACATCGTAGAGCCATTTTGATTCTTTCATGCATTTGGAGCTCACCATCTGATTATTAAAGACATTTTAAAGAAACAAGTCATTTATTTAATTTTATTACCTTGCATCTGAATTTTTTTCTTTTGAAGCACTTTACAGATTTAGTTTTACAGAAGCATAGACCTGTAGTCCAGCAAGAAGCATCACCCTGCTCTTCTGGGTCTGAGGACATCAGTTAACTGTAAAGAGAGGAAAGAACAAATTCAGTCCTTCATAAGCTATATATCTATATAAATAAAAAATTTCCAGTCCTTTATAAGCCACACATACACTGCCAAGTCCTTTATATACAGTGCCCTGTCCTTTATAAGCCTTATACAGTCCTATACAAGACTCATCTACAGTTCCCAATCCTTTACATACAATTCCTAATCCTTTATAAGCCTTACGTACAATTTTCAGTCCTTTACAGTTTTATGTGCAATACCCACCCTCCTCAGCTTCCACTCTTGAAGAAATGATGACAAACTGAAACCAGCACGTGCAATTGGAACCGTAATCCCACAGAACGGGTGGAAGCCCTGTTTCTAGGGTTATTTAAACCTAGACTGGATACAGCCCCAGAGAATCGACTGTAGATCACAATCCCGTACTGTTCTCCAACAGGGCATGCATGAATTGACTAAATAACCTACTGTCACAGAATTTTTCTGCCTCTAGTTTTTACATACCGAGGGCCAGGTTACCAGAAGAGCTCAGGGCTAGGTTTTCAAGTGCTCAGCAACACAATTGCGGCCTGAGTTTCAGAGTTCAGCTCCCATTCAGACACCTAGATAGAGGCCTTTGAAAATCTGGCCTCGATTGCAGGTGCTGAGCTGTTTGGCCAATGTGGCCTAATTTATGGGTGCTGCATTCTGCTGAAAATTTCACCCTAAATCCTGGGGTCCTTAGTGGTTACTCATTGTTTACTTAGGGCTGGATTGTGGAGTCCTTTTGTATACTGCTCTGCTGAGCTTTTACTCACATAGTCCCATTGGTTTCAGTGGGCGATTCACGTATGTGCACAACAGTGTAAATAAGAGATGCGTGATCTTGCCCTACGTCCTCACTAAGGCAAACCCCATTGACTTCAGGGCTGAACAATTAGCACCTCAATTAGCCCTTAAGTTTCTGTGCACAGCAACATTCCCCCAAATACCTACGACTTGGTAATACCAAGAGCCTGGTTCTGATCTCTGTCACAACCCTGTAAATTGAGAATATTTGCACTGAAAAGAACAGAGATACACTGATGTGTAACTGTTATAAAGGTACGATCCAATGCCCATGGAAGACAATGGAAAGTCTCCCTTTGACTTCAGAGGGTGTTGGGACAGAAAGCAAAGGCTAAATTGTCGCTCTGCCAGAAGCCCCATGTACAGGACAGCGTTAGGTTGTGCTCTCCAAGCATTAGATTGGGAAGTAGACTGTGTTTCTCCTTCCTTGATGGAGGAGGCTGGGGAAGGGAACTTACATGGTGTTAGGCATACGGCTAGTGCAGTGTGTCACAGTTCAGGGCAACTGCACCTGTATTTTCCCCTTGTGGTCCAGCAAGGGCACCCACTCTAGGCTCCCAGCTCCTCAGCTGTCAGCTCTCTTGGGTGCAGATGCATTTCTTTCTCCCTCGTGACCGGGTTTTACCAGACTGCACAGTTCCCTGCCTATACTGTGAGTTCCCCAGAAAGTCAGACTGACGAAACAGGTCTGGTTTGCTTCTCCCTGGAGGCTAAAAGGAACATAATTGCCCACAGGTACAAGCTACCGCACAGCCGTTTCTAAGCAAGCACATTTATTCTTAAGGTGATAGCATTACAGAGAAAACACTAAAACACTAAAAGAACCTACACATGTGCTAAGAAGGCTTCCAGAGATCATCCCCCAAGTCCAAAAAGAGCTCTGGTAGGAGTCAGCCCTTCCAACCCCACCAAGGGGCTTTTCTTTGGTTTCAACTTCAGAACACCTTTTGCTCAGAACAAGAACCCCCATGAATAGGTCAAGTCCTTCCAACCCTTTCCAGGAAGGACTGGGTCGTCCCTGGGACAGAAGGTCCTGTCCGGTTGTTGGATCAGAAAGTAGGCCCACAGTCACTTTAAACTCAGGCTAGTTATACAAAAGTCCTTTCTTTGTCCGCTGGTCTCTAGAGAATCCAGTCTGAGCCAGTATAAGTGAGCCTTCCCAGGGGGTGGGACCTCTCGTGTGGTGTTCCAGTTTGAATGAATTTGCCTCATCACCCACCCCTGTTCTTAGCTACTGGAGGTCTCCCTCAGGGAATTATATACCATCCCTGGCCCACAACGATGCATAATACTTAATACAGTAAGATCCCCCATAGATATGCCACCTCTGACACACAGAGGATGTCCCCAGCATGCTGACACAACTACACTGATTGCATTTTGGGGTGGAGCCAAAGCTCCACTTGCATATATATGGGGACTGGCAGCCCCATGAAGGCTGCTATCCTCTCTGCACTGGTACTCCTGGTGTGAGTAGACAGCTCAATGGAGTAAAGGGGGGGGGTCTTACACCCTCTTTTAGTCCCCTCGCTTGGTGTGCAGGATGGGCCACACTCTGGTCTTAAGGGAAGAGAGAAGCAGACTCAAAAATCCAATATTTAGGCACCTAACTCCCACTGATTTCTCCTTAGCTATTCAGTGCCCCACCTGGGCTGGCCTGCAAAGTGCATTTTGCCCTTAATACCCATTCAGGAGGAGAAGGAAGCTCCTCAGTCTTGCTTTTACGCGAACACATTTTCAAATGGCTGGAACAATGTGTTTGCAAGGTCGTTCCCTGGCCACGGAGGAGGGACGTGAACGCAGGGAGCAGTACCAAGGGTGGTTGCTTGTAAATGGTGGGATGTCACTGTAACAATCGACAGCAGCACCGAGAGACCATTTGGGCAATGAGAAAGGAGCTTAGTGTTCTTAAGCGCAAAGTGTATCCATGGTGGGCGGGGGGGAAAATGAGGACTCTGTAAAGGGAGCAAACATGACACAAAAGCCATTCCCAGAATATAAATATCACTCGGGGAGGGAGAGAGGCACAGTTCAAGTTCCTTACAGTACCATTTCGAGCGTCCAGTAGCATCTCAGTTAGCAGTTCCTCCAGGACGTGCTGGTATTTTTCCAGCTGCCTAGCGTTGAGCCGCATTCCAATTTCTCCAGGAGCAGTCAGCTGTGAAGGAAAGCATAGTTAACAAAAAAAGGAAAAAGAAGGGGGAGAGACGGATAATCTCCTACTTTATCGATGTTGAAGAACAAGGGATCTTGTGCACAGAATTACATGCTACTGCTTGCTAGAGTTTTCCCCACCAGCCCTGTAGCCAGCCACTGAAAGTTGTAGCACTAGGAACAAGCTGGAAGTTCTGTCACATGGAATAAAGCTGGGCTGATCTAGACTCCTATTTGGGGCTTGATCCTGCACCGTTCAAAACAATGGGAGTTTCCCTATGGACATGAAAGGGAAGAGGGACTGCACCCTTAGTATGGTGGACATTGACATGGACTGGGTCTTCACAAGGGATAAGTGGCCTTGAGGGCTGTCCTTGAACTCTTTACTCACTCTTGGGTTGCTAGATGTCCCAGAGTTTCAATCCATTGGGTCATCCAGATGTTAGCTTGGTACTGTAGGCCGGATAGGCCACTGGCAATGAACAGCATACTGCCTCTACAATTAGCAGAGGTCCCAAAGGAGAAAGTGATCCTTGAACTTGATAAGCCCCTGTGTTGCAACTCTTTCTCAGGCCAGTCGTTCTATTGACTCCGATGCCTGAGTAAGAGCTGTATGAAGAGGCACATTTCTGCATGCAGCACCTCAGGACAGTTGCTAGGATGTAACAAAAGTGAACAGAGTTGCTCAGGCCACATTTGGGGGTGGTGGTCAGACTCCAGGATGTGCCTGGTATTTAATGTTTAAGACTGAGAATGCTCAGTGTTTAGACACTAATATTAGACGGTTTTGGAAGAGCAGATGTGTTAACTAACGTCCTGGCCAAATTCCAACTCAGCTAGACTTTACATCCTACCCTGGTACTTTTCCCATGGATCCACATTCTTTCTCCTTCCCCTTTGCTGATGAAGAATAGTGATGTTTCCAACCCAGAAGTGGCTGCACTGACTGGTGGGTGAAACAATTCCTGGGCTGTAATTGAGGAGCCCAGTTTTCTATCTTGGGGGACTGAGCAAACGTGCCTCCGAGGGCTCAGATCGGCACGTAGATGCCGAAAAAAACTTGGATTTTCAGAGAACCTTTGACAAGGTCCCTCACCAAAGGCTCTTAAGCAAACTAGCAGTCATGGGATAAGAGGGAAAGTCCTCTCCTGTATCACTAACTGGTTTAAAGACAGGAAACAAAGAGTAGGAATAAATGGTCAGTTTTCAGAATGGAGAGAGATAAATAGAGGGGTACTCCAAAGATCTCTATTGGGACCAGTGCTGTTCAACATAATCATTATGATCTGGAAAAAGGGGTAAGCGAGGTGGCAAAGTTTGCAGATGATACATAATTACTCAAGATACATACAAACCAGACTGTGAAGAGTTACAAAGGGATTTCACAAAACTGGGTGATTGGGCAACAAAATGGCAGATGAAATTCAGTGCAGATAAATGCAAATTGGAAAACATAATCCCAACTATGCATACGAAATGATGGGTTCTAAATTAGCTGTTACCACTCAAGAAAGAGATCTTGGAGTCATCGTGGAGAGTTCTCTGAAAACATCTGCTCAATGTGCAGTGATAATCAAAAAAGTGAACAATGTTAGGGACTATTAGGAAAGGGAAAGATAATAAAACAGTAAGTATCATAATGCCCCTATATAAATCAATGGAATGCCCACACCTCGAATACTGCAAGCAGTTCTGGTCGCCACATCTCTCAAAAGATATATTAGAAATGTAAAAGGTACAGAGAAGGGCAACAAAAATGATTAAGGGTATGGAACGGCTGCCGTATGAAGAGAGATTAATAAGACTGGGACTCTTCATCTTGGAAAAGAGACGAAGGGGGGATATGATAGAAGTCTATAAAAATCATGACTGGTGCAGAGAAAGTGAATAAGGAAGTGTTATTTACCCCTTCACATAACACAAGAACCGGGGTCACGCAATGAAATTAACAGGCAACAGGTTTAAAACAAAACAGAAGGAAGAATTTCTTCACACAACGCACTGTCAACCTGTGGAAATCATTGCCAGGGGATGTTGTGAAGACCAAAAGCATAGCTGGGTTCAGAAAAGAATTAACTAAATTAATGGGGAATAGGTCCATCAATGGCTATTAGCCAAGATGGTCAGGGACGCAACCCCAAACTCTGGGTGTCCCTAAGCCTCTGATTGCCAGATGCTGGGACTGGATGATAAGGGATGGATCACTTGATGATTGCCCTGTTCTCTTCATTCCCTGGGAAGCACCTGGCATTGGCCACTGTCAGAAGACAGAATGTTGGGCTAGATGGCCCAATATGTTCTTAGGTTTTAAAACAGGTATTTTTCTGCCCCTGAGTGCTGATTAAAGAGTCCAAGAGTGAAGCTGGATGGACTCAAGTTTGTAAACTTGGTACCCCCTCTACAAGGTCCTTAGGAATCCTTCAGGTTCAGAGCTGCTGGACAATTCACAGGTGATAACAAGCCTACTTTAGTAAATATCAAGATAAATCCCAAACCAAAAGCCTGAAGCAGACTTGCAAAATCTTGAGCAGCAGTGGTAGATGTTTATTGAGAGGTAAATAAAATATCAGTAGATTTTTCACCATCAGTATGCCAGGCAGGGTAAGTAGACTCGGGCTGAGCTACTAAACTTTCAAGACAAGTTTGCAAGGCTGAGGTGCACCCTGCACCCATCTTCTGATGTAAACTTGCTCAATGTCTGGGTCCAGTTTATAGGAATTGGGTAGTATCCCTTTAAACAATTCCTGAGCCTGCTAGTGGCACTTACTGTCTTCTATTGCAGAAGCCATCAGAACCTAACAGAGCAGCAATGTACACATATAGGTAGGCCTCATATGTTTGTATCTGCTCAGCGAACGTGGTTATTGGACACCCAATTGCACCTGTGTGGTTTCCTCATATACTTAAGGGTCCCCTCCACCATTCCCCTCACCTTGATGATCTCGCCCTCGTCCACACCCTCCACGTCAGAGAGCTCGGTGACTTCTCTGCCTTCCGATCGCTTCTGCAACATCAGGGATTTCTTTTGCGCTTTGTTCCTCTCTTTCTCCTGGAGCTACACAGCAAGGTACAGTAAAGAACAAACACCAAGGATCAGGAAGGTCACAGGGACAAGGGTCGGGGTGGGGCAGAGTGGCTGCTTGTTCAGCGAAGGGTGAAGCATGTCACTCGTGCTATGCGTTATTAATAGGCCATTCTGGGGTGGGTTGTGTTGTCCCTCTATGATATATGCAGTGAAATCCCTCCTCAGCGCAAACCTCAGGAGAGCAGCAACAATTGAGGGGGGTTGAAAGATTTCATACTATGGCTTTGGGAACCCGCTGGGGGGCGGGAGGGGGGGGTCTTTGCAGTGGTTGCTTAAGGCAGGGTCTGTCTGCTGGAGGTGGGTCCATAGTGCTGCCCTAACTGCTACACTGAATTTTAAAAGGGGTATTTTCAGTGTGAGAGAGGCAGATTTTGGACAAAAAATAAGAGGCACTCCCCTCTCGCCCCAGAGGACCCTTGATTGTGATGAGCACCCCTGGGGGAAGTGAGTTTGTATGGGCTACTGGTGGATGACACATTGCAAAAGTCCACATCAGTATACACTCTATAGGCCAGTGCTGAGACACAATGGGAAAGCTTTCATGGCTGCTTCCCATTTCTCATTAGTTTGCCTTATTGTTTAAACTGGATCCACGTACTTCCCCTTGCCCTCTGATAGTGGTGAAGAGTGACCATGCTCCACCCAAGAAGCGGCTGCATGGATGCTCAGCAGAGACACCAAGGGAGGAATAGGCCATCCCCGCTCATACCTAGACAGGGTGTGAAATCCTGGCCCCACTGAAGTCAAGGGGAGCATGGCTAATTATTTCAATGGGGCCAGGATTTGACCCATGGTCTCTCCAGGATGAAGCACATCAGTGAGGTGGTGGTGGGGTGGGGGATGTGAGAAGCTTGTGTGAAAACAGAGAACATTAGTCTCTAGGGCTGTCAGCCTGGCATCTTTCAGCAACATTAGTTTCACATCAAAAGGAAAGGATTTTCCTCTGTGCGTGTCCCAGAACTGAAACCTATTTGGCGCATGGTTAATGATTTGTTAGAACAAAGAGGCACCACAGAATTATGACGGGAGACTGCAGCTTCTCCATAAAAATCAAAGCCATTAGCTCTTTTAACAATTATAAAAGAAAACCGTTAAAAAATATCCACAGACGAATGTAAATGGGCCTTTTGTTTCCACTATCCTATTTTATGTTCAACTGAATCCTGGCTCTTGCAGTCTAATCCTGAGTCTTTCACTCAAAGTCCTCTGCGGGACTGGTGAATAAAGTGCTTTTCACACTTTGAGGATCCTATAAGCTGCCCTACTGACCACATCCCAGTTCTGCTGTGGGACCTGTCATGCTATGGGGAGTCTGTTCCAGCTACATTTCCACTAGAGATGGACTTGAGAGAGCTGGTCTGAACCTTTGACCCATTGAGAGCTTTACATCAGTAAGAACTATGTTGGCCCAAGGTTCATCTCCCATTGAAAGCCCCAGCTAAGAAAAGCATTGCTCTTCAGGCAAGCACATAAATGTGTGTTTAAAGTTAAGCCCAGGCTTACAAGATTTCCTGAATCAGGGCCCAAGTCAGCACTCTGAGCACACTTGTAGACGATCACCCTATAAATACAGTCTTAGGCTGTTACCTGGAAGATTGGTGGTTTGAACCCTCTTAAGGGATATCAGCTCCACCGCAGCACGACTGAGAATAAACTGAGCCAGTGCCCCCAGACTTGCCCCACTTTTCCAACGACATGGACTTAAAGAAATCATCCCCCTTGTCTTTTCTTACCTGCGCCGTGTGAGACCTGGCACCCGTGCACTTAAGGATTTAGTGGGTTAGCACACTAGCCCTTCACCTCTGGAAACTGGAGGGCTCAAGGCATAAGACAAATGGGTCTGCTGCTCTCAGCCAGACCCCTAGTGATGACAAGGGTCATCTGGGTATATTCTCATTCAATCAATTCCCTGCACCATTGGGCATTGGGCATTACTGCACCTCAGTGCCTCCTGTTCTCTGCCTGTGGCACAAAATAGTTTAGTCTCATGAGGGCTGTGATACTTCGGTCTAATTCTGGTGGTTGGGGTTGGCGTGGAAGTGGCTGGGTTGTGTGTAGTGGCCTCTGCCTGAAAGGTGGTCAGACTAGCCATGGTGGTCCCTTCTGGCCTTAAACTCTATGAAGCTATGACTGGCAACATCATGAAACCACCCATCAAACCGGTAGTGTCTCTGCTCAGAGGGGATGAACTATGAGCTATGTGTGGGAAGCGTCCACAGGATGTGCCTTTCTGCACCATGCAGGGCTCCAGCCATTGCAGTATGGTTCTCAGAGGTTACCTGCATCCTCTCGATGTCGCTGCGAGTGAAGAAGGCTAGGTAGCCTTCAGTCTGTTCAGCCAGCATGGCCACCACGTACATCACCAGCAGAGAAGCCACCACCTTCCTGGAAACCATCACGAAGCTTGAGAAAGCCTGAGCAATACAGGAGAGGGGAAGGTCAGAACATGCCAGCAGGGATGGCTGCCTGCCGTGGTGCACAGCAGTTCAACCAACAACAGGAACAAAGAACCAAGCCCAGAAAGGAATAACCCTGAGTTATAGTTCAGACAATTTATCCTTCCTGGGACACAGAGCTTGGGTTTCTTTGGCCTTTATTTCTGATCAACAGCCATAGACTTCATATTTGTTCTCCAAGCTGCTTCCGTCACTGATATTAGGTGTTGAGTGACAGTTTAACCTCCCCTTGAGGGCCTGACCTCCAGCCAATGGCCCAACCCTAAGAATGATAAACATCCCAGAATTGCAACTCCCACTTGCCTACAGGATTTACCCCCACATGGTCTACACCCAGTGAACCATACGATTTGGCAGCTGGGGATGCTTACCTGGTATGGGAGGCAAAGTGCTCTCAGCAAGCACTTGGGTAAAGATACCTGGGCTTGCTTGCACCTGCTTTGCACAGCACAGAGCTGGGAAATGTCACTGGCGGGGAAGCATTTCTCAGTCCATACAAAAGAAAACTGCTTTGGAAGCTGAACATTTTCGTTTAGATTTTGCATATGGGAGCGCTCTCCTGGCAGGCCTCATGCTGCCGAAAAGGTTTCCCCCCAACTCCCCGGAACTCTGCGTTGCTGAACAAAACAAATGTTGAAAGGTTCAGGCTGAGATTTCCAAAAGTGACTGGTGGTTTTGGGTGCCCAACTTCAGACACCTTAAAAGTTGCCTATTTCCAGAGGGCAGGTGCTCAGCATTGCCTGCATATTAGGCCCCTTTATGCTGGGCAGTGGGTACCCAAAATCACCAGTTGCTTTTGAAAATCTTGGCCTAAAAATGTATGGAGCAACTGCAGGCTGAGGAGGGCCTGGTCTGACTTACACTGAGAGGTGAAGCGTACATTTGTGTGTCTCTAGTTAGAATGACGCCCTGGCTATAAGGCGCAGATACCCACTGAGTTCCCCACTTTGAGATGTCTAGAATGTCTTCCTTTGGCAAGCAGAGTTTGGAACTGTGCCAGCTTTTGACAGGCTGCTTTGACTACTGCATCATCCTAAAACACACAAATGCCCTCTGAACCTGCAGCAGCTGTGACTGACAGCCGCCTCGTCTTCTTCCTAGAAGGGTCCTCTAAGCCGATTGGATTTCCAGACTCCCGCCTCTAGAACACAACGGTTTTAGGCTTTGAGTCAGCAAGGGACCGACGGGTTCATTGGAACATTGACTTCGCTGGGACTCCTTGCCTGCGTCAGACCCTTGCTGGATCGGGGCCTGACTCAACAAAGACGCAGCTTCATTTTCTAATCACGAGCCAGAGGAAGGGCCACCTCCAAGCACCTCTGTGCATTTCAAGCCGTGAGCCTCTCGACTCCCAGCCTGACTTCTAGCAGCCTGGAAGATGGACACAGAAGAGGATGGAAGGCAGGGGAAATCTGCTCCAGAGGGGAAATCCTGCCTTTATGCAGTGAAAGGGAAGGTTCCATGCAGCCCTGCCTAGAACTCCGCCAACAGACTCTGGCTTAAGTGCGTGCTTCCATGAAGCAGGTTCTTATGCAATACCAGTTGTTTGCACTTTAAATTGTATACACAGCACTTGATGAATGCTTGGGTTTTGCTAGCTGGATAATTAATAATTAATAAACAGATTTAATATAATGCTTTGTATTCCTGACCTAGCATGTTGCCTCCAAAGATCTCCAAGTGCTCTACTGCATTATCCCCACCTTACAATTGGGGAAACTGAGTCACGGAGAGGCAAAGTAACTTGCCCCCAGTTACTGAGTCAATGGCAGAGCTGGGAACAGAATTAAGGGGCGTGCTTTAGGGAGTGGGGTCTAGTGGTCAGAGCAGAGTACAGATCCCATGCTTTAACTCTGTCCCTGAGCTGAAAATACAACCAAGGAGTCCTTATTAACAGGACCCCTCTCTAAGCACTAGACACTGCCAGTTCTCATGGGTGTGTTCCTGGGCAGTAACTTCTTACATTTAAACTACAGTTTTATGGAGCGTTAAATACCTATTCAGTTCTGCCAACACTACACCTCCGTTACAGTGTGTATGAAATCCAGACTTGCCCAGGGGAAAATACTTCAAGCTACCACACTGAGCTTCCACAGTGAGGAAAGTGTCCTGATTTAGCAGCTTTAGTATAACTGTTTTATTATAATTATTTTTATTTTCTCTCAATAAACTTTGGGGGAGAAGGGAGATCAAGCCAGCATGCTAGTGTCTCTAATCCCATAAGGGACCTATAAGACAGTATGGGCAACTCCCACAGGTGGGCCGAGCCCCTTAATAAATCTTGCTAGGTCATACAGAGCTGCAGACATCATTTGCCACCCAAGCTCTATAGGAAACCAGTTTAAAGGGATTTAAAAAGCAGTTTCCAACCTGATTTAGCAGCAATTTCACATCAGAGGGAGGATTTATGTAAATATTAAATCTCCTCTTTAAATATTAAAATGTTCTCTCTTGAACACATTTAATGAAGTCTGGTCCCACTACGTAACTGCTTTACCCAATTTTATCCTGATCCTTAATTATTTTTAAAAAGCTTTTGGTTGAGGCATTATTAAAGGGACACTGTCAGGTCAAATCTGGCCCCAGAATTAGATTTCATGTAAATATAAACTTGTACAGACCAACAGAAACTAACAAACATTCCGTCCCACAGCATTTGCCACCCGATCATTTTGGCATTGTGCTAGCCCAGGAAAGCCAAGAAAGAGCCATCTCAGATGCCACTGAATAAAAAACACTAGGACTTATGTATCAGATCACCGTGTGTGCTGGTCTTGGGTCTGCTTCTCCATTGTCCTGCACTAAGTGTTATCATTTACACCTGTGCAAAATGCTACCAAAACAGAATGGTAGGGCCAGATTCTAAGGTGGTGTAAACTGGCATCGTGTTGATATACACCAGCAAAAGATCTGACCCAGTAGTGGATTACCCCCATATTGCATTCACTTTGCACAGGTGCAGATGACTATGAGGTTTGGGGCAACAGAGGCTCGGCCCCCCACTGCAACAGGGGCCAGTCCAAGCTGCTAAAAACTCACACAACAGACAATTTTGTAATATCCTGCCCACATGGTGAGGTTTCTTCCTGACCCTAGGCAGTCAGTGGCTGGTTTATCAGACCTACTGATTGCATTGGGAGATTCTGCTGTAAAATCAGTTGCACCATGTGACCTAGTGCTGTGCAGAGATTGCTTGGCTGTACTGATCAAAAGGGGATTGCCTAGGTCTTTCCTTAAAACAGGATTCTACCATGCTTATGTCCTGATGCACATTCTCTCTCAATAGGATCATTCTTTTGTGTCTTCATTTATTCCGTAACATCAATAAACTACTGCCCCCCCACAACAAATACCTCAGTCACCTCCTTCATCTCCCACTTACTAGCCCTTTGTGAAGCTGTTCTCTCTCTGTTCCAGGAGAAAAGCTCCTGTTTTTTACTTTATCCATCCAGCCAGTCCACTGAACCTCCCTTCCTTACTTTGTAAACAGGACACGTCTTTCATATTTTAAGACTCCAGCTCGGCGCCTCCCCAGGCGAATCTATAGCTTGCTGTTCGTGAGTTACTTTCACAGGTAGCATTTGAAAAAGAAAGTGCCAAGAGGTAAGATTTCAAGGTGGGCATCAGTACAGCATGGTATTCTGGGCACTTTGGGCCAGATTCTACATTGCCCTGCACCTTGCATTGGCATTTCCGGTAAAAATGCCACCATTCTGATCTGGGACCTTTGGTCTAAATGACGACACAACTCACAGCACAATGAGCAGTCAAGCCCTTTATTCCCTGAGCATTGGTTCAGGATCAGTGAGGGACATCAAAAGGTTAATTTGGGCAGAAGTTGCATCTGCTCCATCTCTTGTGTTCAGGGTATCTCCTGGAGCGCTCTATTCCTATACGGCTCCCTGAGTCTCTGCCATATATTCCATTGTCTGATGGGTCTAACAGGCAGGTAATGAGAAGGGAGTCAGTTTAATCAATGCTGATAAAGAGAGGGAAGTGCAGAAAGCACCTTCCGCCTGAATTAAACAGTGATGTTGATCCCTCTTATTAGGCTTGAGGCCTCTCTCCCGTTTAAAAGTATCTGTTGAGCTGCAATCAACTAACTCTTGCCATGGCAACTCTGCAGGTAGCAGGGTAGGCTGGATTGGCTCTCCCTATCTCTGAGAGTTCAGTGGGATGTGTCTGGATGGAGACTGAGAGTAGCAGCAGCAGCCTCATTAGCAACAAGAAATTAAACTCCATGGAAAAATGGATGAAAGATCCCTGAATAGGAGAGAAATCAAAGCGGAGAAGAGCTTAGATATCATGATAATGGGCATTACCAGATGGGTGCGTGGGGGAACTAAGAGAGAAGAATTGTTGGAGGGTAAATAATGTTAAAGGAAGGAAGAGCGGAAAGAGGGGACAAGGCACAATAACAACAATAGCCCCAAAATGGAAAGTATCTTCCACCCAAGGAGCTCAACGTTCTTTAAAATCTCCAGGGTGAAATTCACTACAAGAGATCTATGCCCCATTAAAGTCCTGCTTATAATAGAATATCAGTCTTGTGCAGGATCTCTGCACAGGGGTGAATTTCACCTAACAGTGAACTAAATTTCCTCCCTCCTCCCCCCCAAATGAAGTAGCTAAATATTATCATCCCATTTTACAGAGAGGGATGTGAGGCATGGAGACCCCACGGTCCACAAAACAAGCTGGAGAACCTAGGAGTCCTGAGTCCCAGTCCTCAGCTCTAGCATCGGGACATCCCCAGATGGGAAGAGGTTGTTTCTCTTTTTAGTGATATACAGTTCAAGGTTCATGTAAGGGAACCAGGAATGATCACTAGAACCGGGGAGAGAAATTTAAATGGAACCATATTCCACTGGAATATCCAGCTCTGCCAAAATCAAAAAAGCTCGATTTTGTCAGAATGTTGTTTTGGAAGAAAACCAGAGGGAAAAAATAGTTCTGGCAACATTGAAATGTCCTGTTTTGACGTTTCCATAATGAAACTTTTCGGTTTAAAAAAACCTGTATTCGATCATGTCTAAACCCCCTTTTTTTTTCTTTTCCCCCAGAATCTTCCTTCACAGAGAAGTCAGAAAGGTTTGGTTTTCTGCTCCCATTTGGAAAGGACCTAGGCTTTGAAATCTCAAAATCCTTCATGAAATGGAACTTTTGTCCTCTGCTGACCCTGCCTCAAACCGTTGAGCGTTGACTGTCCATTGCAGCATTATCACAAGCAGAAATGAAGACACTCATCACTTACCTAGGGAGTGCAGCAGTCTCTCCTTGGCAGTCAGGGCTTTCTGATTTCTCCTGTGTGCTCCTGCTCGATCTCTTAGCCCTTTATAGGTCCACCACAAGCGCCCAGTTACATCATCAATAATCAGTGGTGCCCGTGGCTCCCAGAAGCGGTCACTGAATACTTGGGGTGCATAGAAACGGCTTTGTTGCTCAGGCAGCAACTTCTTCTGCAAGGAATTTTTTTAAGAGTTCCCAGTTTCCCAGGAAGATCACAGCCCGCCTCCACAAGTGGCAGTCCTCAGAATGCTTGTGTGAGGTCATCACAAGCCAAATCCTGGCCCCTTGGAAGACAACAGCAAACGTTTCATTCTCACTAGAAGATTTGGCTCTATGGAAACACTGTGGGTCAAATTCAGAGCCGACCTATATCTCATGCCAAAGAAGAAGGATGATCTTGTGGTTATGGCAATGGATTTGGACTCAGGATATCTGGGTTATATACCAGGCTCTGCCACAGACTCCTTGTGTGACCATGGCCAAGTCACTTAATCTCTGTGTGCCTCAGTTTCCCCATCTGCAAAACAGGGGTAATGAATAAGGCTACGTTTTAGTCATGGGTATTTTTACTAAAAGTCATGGACAGGTCACAGGCAATAAACAAAAAGTCAAGGCCCCATGACCTGTCCATGACTTTTACTAAAAATACCTGTGACTAAATCTTACCTGCTGAGAGGAGGGCGCTCCTGAAGATTGCTGCTGGGGGCAGGCAGCGTGGGGCCACGCTTCTGCTGGGGGGGGAGGAGGGCAACCCAGAGCCCTGCTGCAGCTGGGGGTGGCCCAGGGTCCCCTGCCACTGGGTTGGGGGAGGGTGGCCCATGGCTCCGCTGCCTCTCCGGGCGGGAGGCAGCCCGGAGCCCCCCAGACGCTGCTGTTGGTCTGGGTGGGGGGGTGGCCCATGGCCCTGCCGCTGCTCTGGGAGGGGACAGCCCGGGGCCCCCCCGCCACTGGTCTGTGTGGGGGTTGGCCCGGGGCCCTGCTGCCGCCATGGGCCTGGGTGGGGGATGGCTCACGGCCCCGCCGCTGCTGGTCCAGGTGGGGGCGGCCCGTGGCCTCGCCACTGCTGATGCAGGCGGGGGCAGCCCGGGGCCACCCAACCACAGCCGCTGCTGGTCTGGGGGCGGCCTGGGGCCCTGCTGCCACAGCCGCTGGTCCTGGACCGCTGCTCCAAGGCAGCGCCGGGGATCAGCTGCCTGGGGCTGCCAGAGCAGCGGCCAGTGAGGCTGGCCCCTGCGATTCCCCAGCTGCTGGGGTGTTCCTGGGGTCAGCCCCACCAGCACGCAAAATTCACGGAGGTCACGGAAAGTCACAGAAGCCGTGACCTCCGTGAATGATTCGCAGCCTTAGTAATGAACCTTCCTTTCTCCCACTCTTTGCTTGTCTGGTCCATTTAGAGTGTGATCTCTTTGGGACAGGGGCTGTCTCTTACTGTGTGTCCATAAAGCACCTAGCACAATAAAGTCTGGATCTTGACTGGGTGGGCTGTAAATGCAACCAAAATGCCAACAAATAATAACAATGATGACACTGAAATAAATGTAAGTCAGGAAAAAATGTAACCTATGATATTACAATTGCATGGATTTAAAGTAAGGATTGACCTAGAAGAATGTAGAGCCAAATATTAAAATAATAAATAATGTTTTACATATTTAATCTATCACCATTCATCACAGAGCACTTTATGGATAACTTGAGCCTTTTAAAGTAGTCTAGGAGGTTTATCTATCTATTTGTATGGTTCCTATTCCCATAATATCTGAGCACTTGCCATTCTGTAATACATTTAACCTCTCAACCCTCCTGTGTGGTAGGGCAGGGCTATTATCCCCATTTTACAGTTGGGGAAACTGAGGCAGGGAGACTAAAACTAACTTGTCCAAGGTCACACGGGAAGTCTGTGGCAGGGCAGGGACCAGAACACAGCTCTCCCAAGCCTAGGCTAGTGCCCTAATTACTGGTCATCCATCCTCTCTGGACACCATTAGACACATATGCTCAGAATCTGTCATGCTGCCCCTTGTGTTGTCATTTATACCTGTGCAAAGAGGGTGCAAAGTGAGAGTAAAATGCTACCGGTAGCATTTTACACTCACTGTGCACTGGTGTAAATGATGACAGGATGCAGAGCACCAGAGAATCAGGCCAGTCAATCGCCTGGACAGTTTAGAAAATCCCAGCCAAGGCTCGTTTCACCCATCCCTGAAATGCAGCTGCATCTAGGGCAAAAAAAAAGAGTCCGCTCCTGAAGGGCCTGATCCCAAACCCACTGAGGTCCATAAAAAGATTCCCATGGACCAATGTGCTCAGTCCCAAATGGCACATTGCAAAGCCATGCAATGTAGGGTAGGGTCTGAAGAATATCTTGCCCCGCAGACGGCAGGGGAATATTTCGGAAGGAAGCCGCCCCCTGGCCACTGACCATCTGACATTGACCCTACAATGAAACTCTCCAGCTCTCCTGACGATTTCACAGGAACTGAAGTGATGGCAAGCGGTCAGGACCTCAGCTTCACATCTCCTCGGACTGCTGGCAGCTTACAAGGAAACCTGAAAATAAACGAGTGAGAAACAAAAGGACAAACAAGTTAGCCAATGTATTAAATCCTGCTCTGCTTAATGGCTTTCTAGGGTGCTACATCTGTTGTTTGAAGCAGCATTCCTGCCTCTCTGACTGAGTGCTGAGCACCTGCAATATTTGCCAGGTACAAGCTGTGTGTGTGAGAGAGAGTGCGCGCAGGGGGAGCTGCGAAACAAGTGAATTAAAATGGTTTTCCTCATCTGTTCTGCATTACAGCTGGTCAATACAATGTGTACAAACTTTGGAACCTCATCTGGGTTTTACAATAGGTCCCCTGCTGTCATCTCAGTCAATAACTTTCCATTTGGTCCAAAACACTCCTTAAAAAAATGTGCCAGTAGTTAAGATGCTTCCAAGATCCCTCTGTATTTATTACGGCTTATCGCAGGGCCAGCAATATGGGTGCAGCTGTAAAACTTCAAGAGAGATCAAATAGTTTCGCTCCCAGGGACCAAGTGTGCGTTGAGGGCAAGGGGAGAGGGTGCAAATGCTCATTAGCTTTTCTTCCCTAAAGAACTTGTGAAAACCCATTTGACACCAGCTTTCATTTTAATCGAATTTTCAATTTTTGTATGGCTGTGATGGATGCGGCTGACGAGAGGGCAAAGGGAGTTGGGAAGCAGCAAAAGAAAGGTCCCTCTTTCCAAGTGCCAAACTTTCACACCTCTCCACCCCTTTTACCAGGGCAATGTGGCTGCTTGTCAGATCTCCAGTCCATCAGCAGTGAGATCTCCCACTGCAAAAGAACAACCTTGAAAATAGAAGGGGAGACCGTAGAATTAATCAGATTTGCATTAACTGGGTACTACAGGTCCGGTTATCAGCTATAGGGCTGTGTCCCCATTTACCTATGTGACAAGGTATGGCTCCTCTGAAATCACAGGCATGACTGCAGCTCAGGTAGACACACCTGTGCTAGCTTTAAGCTAGTTAGCATGGCAAAAAATAGCAAGGAAGCCATGGAGAGACAAGCTTCAGCACAGACTATATAAACCCTCCTGCAACCCCGGGCACATCTACAGAATTTACAAGTTAGGGGCCAAAATCCACAACTAGTGTAAATCAGTGTAGCTCTTTTGACTTCAGTGTAACCATTACCTAGATTGCAAGCTCTTTGGGACAGGGACTGTTTTTTTTGTTCGATGTTTGTACAGTGCCTGGTCCATGACTGCAGAACAATAAGAGTCCTGGTCCGTGACTGCAGCCCCCAGCTGAGGAGCTGCTCTACAGTGTCCTACAGGAGAAGTGTGACCAAAAATAAAATACCCAACCCAGTCTCTGGCCTGCAACGGCTCACAAGCTTCAGTTCCTCTAAAGTATCTTCCTTTCAAGGAAAGTATGTGCAAAACTGGCTTTGTAGCTGAAATAGGCTAAACATTCACCATAATGTGGGGTAATTTTAGAAGAGAACAGGCAGTGACTGTAAACCCCCTGGAAATGTATTTCAATCGCAATGTCAAGGAATAATGGCAAAGCTAATTCTCCAAATCTTCTGCACTGAACTCTCGTCTAAGTCCTGTACTCTCCTCCCTCCCCTTTTTGTCTTGTGCTTGGAGTGTTGCGGCAAAGGATTGCATAAAACCAGGGCATAAGAAGCTAACAGAGTTTGAATTTCACCTCTAGGGTAAGGCAGTGAGCCCAGCTGCCCGCAGTGGTGTGTGAATGTACAGTGACTGGACAGCCTCAATCTGCCAATGATATTTGTATGGGTTTTCCTGGAACACCCCAGACAGGCAGACGATCTGTACCAAGATTTAAGCACCTTAAAGTTGCCTAAAGTGAGTCTGTTAAGTATGTCTTTGGATACCTAAATGAGCAGCGTGATTTTCAAAGAGCTGCACATCCTGCAGCTCCCATTACCTTCAGTAGGAACTCAGAACTTTTGGGCAGGTAATTTGGATGGAGGGGGCTTAATTTGAGACTTCCAGGTTTGAAAGTCTTAGTCTGATAGCATTAGACCAGGGGTTCTCAAACTTCATTGCACTGTGACCCCCTTCTGACAACAAAAATTACTACATGACCCCAGGAAGGGGAACAAAGCCTGAGCCTGCCCAAGCCCCGCTGCCCTAGGCGAGGGAGCCAAAGCTGAAGCCCAAGAGCTTCAGCCCCAGGCGGCAGGTTGGGGGAAGGAGGGTCTGTAATCTGAGCCCCACAGCCCAGAGCTGAAGCCCTCAGGCTTCGGCCCCAGTTGGTGGGGCTCAGGCTTCAGCTTTGGCCCCAGGCCCCAGCAAGCCTAACGCCAGCCCTGGTGACCTCATTAAAAAAAGGGTCGCAACCCACTTTGGGGTCCCGACCCACAGTTTGGGAACCGCTGCATTAGACAAATCACGCTCCCATTTTTTTCTGCACTCTGTTACATGGATGCATTACCAAGCAGGCACTGTCATCTACGAGTGCTGAGCCTTACTAATGAATAAAACGCCTATGGGAAATTTTAATACATTTTCCTTAATATTAAAGCTATATAAATATTTGAAATTCATGGGCTTAGAACACATGCTAATTTGTGGCATAAATATTTCAAAGGCACAGACAAACTCCTGGCCCCATCCCCTCCAAGTACACTGGTTAAATTTCTCCCGACTACTCAGGCAGCGTAATTCATGTTAATTCACTGGTGCGTAGCACGGGACGGGAGAGAGAATCAATAGCAGGATTTAGCTCCTGCTGATTTCAGACATCACTTCACACTCCTGCTTGTAGCAGCAAATACTGATGCCATAGATTAATGCGGAGTTTATCTGTTGTTGTTTCTCTCTCCCCACAGTGTCTGCCAGGTTTACGTACCAAATCCAGAGCACCAAGGGCCTAATTACTGGGAGTCTTCCCATCGACTGCAGTGAGCTCTGGATCAGGCTCCCACATCAGCTGCATCCAAGCTATAAATGGGTGTCAAAGGAAGCAGTGGGAATAATTTTGAATGAGCTGTCATCTCAGGACCTGGTGGTGGAAAGATCCATTTTAAAGCTAGCAATCCCAGCTTTAGCTTAATGCAGAAATCCGTTTAACTCTTACAGCACTGATATTTCCAAACGACTACAAACCTAGAACTACATCCTCAGCTGGTATAAATCAGCAACTGGTTTTGATGGAGTTACACGGATTTCGACCAGCTGAGATCTGGTTAATTATTTAAGTGACATGAACATAAAACTGAGAGTCAGGAACCTTCCCTTCTACAACTCACTCCCTTCTGCTGGTTTCTGGAAAAATCAGTTTGAACTAGTACATTCAAACCTCCCCAGGGCGGGGGGATATACCGCTCTGGAGGAGTTAACACCAATGTGATTCACCTTAACCAACCCCCACGTTTTTTATTGCTGGAAAGAGCTGTGGCAACTTTCCCCCCTGGAGTAGAACACAGTCAGACATAAATTGACTACAAAAGCCTTTCAGGATACTGCACAGGGTTACGATATCTGTCACACATGTAATGGATGACCAGGCTAGATCCTCCACAGGCAGCTAGGGGAAGGCTGGTAAATGGAAAACATCGTGTGCATCTGACCATTTGAATCCTATGCCCTGACTCTAGGAGCAGGTAAGTCACTTAGCATTTCAGAAAAGAGTTCATTTCTCCACTGCCAGAGAATATTTATTAGATTTCACAAAAGTGCAATTTAGCCTTCCTACACACTGGGCACCCTCTGACCTTTTATTTTCTTATTGCTTCTCCCTGTCCCCTCTCCTCCCCTGCATTGTTCCCATGCTGAACAACAGAGCAGGTTAAGCATAGCAAGATGAAATGCTAAGGCACCGAGAAGTGCATTGAATAGCTCATTCGCAGGGGCTTCTTGCACAGCCAAATCAGCCGGAAGATGACGTATGGAAGTCTCTCTCACACCGAGGATGCAAAATGAGGTCCTGGTTAGCCGGTAGGAGAACATGATCACCGAACTCCAGGCCAGGTCCTTCCTTGGGCACAACCCTCCCTGAAACCAATGGACTTTTTGCCAGAGGAAGGAACATGTCTAAACCCATAGGGGAAAGAACCCCGGGATTCAATCTTGAGCATTTTGTCAGCCTGGCCCAAGGAGATTATCTGTCAATGTGAGAACTGTAGCATGACAAGAAATAGCTGTTCTCAGTGCTGCTGGGTCCCTAGAGATTTTCCGATAGCTTGAGCTGGATTAAGCCAGCCTTGGATGCATAGGATTTATCAGCACTTTCAATGGAGAGGTGCCTGTTTCATTCCAGGAATCCTTTGTGGTGAATGTTGCAGTTTATCTGCAACTAGGGATAAGAATTCTCTATTTATTTCTTTATCTTGTTTCAGACCGGTAGGGCATTAATTCGTTCCGCAAGGAGACGAGGAAATCCAGCCACATGCCTGCAGGGTGAAAAGAGAGGCGAGACTCCAACAGGAATAATAATATTTAGCTCTGACACCGTGGATGGACACTTACAAGGTGGGGCAAGAGGGATTCAAAGAACGCATGAGGAAGTGCAGAGAATCACTCAGAGCTAAAACATGGTGCTGCAACCTGCATGAAATCATTGTTCCATTGATGTCAATGGCACAGCTCCCAATGGCTTCACTGCGACCAAGATTTCACCCCCTGATCCTGCAATCTGGGCTGTATGGATTCAAAGGCCTGATGGCAGGATCTCTCCCAAACCTGGTAAAACTCCCATTCAGATGAAGGGGAATTTTGCCTAAGGAATGAACTGCACCATCCAGTGATTAAAGTACAGCCTCTTTCATACAAACAACCTCAAAATTCTTAAGTTAAACAGCAGAGTTATGGAATTACAAAATAAATATCAACAAAGGAAGAGAAAAAGAATTATCATGCTGTTCGTAATAGTCTCGTTACCTTCTGCTTCCATTCTGTTTGTTTGTTGTATTTACCCGCTGTCTTTCATGCAATCAGAAGGATTTTTAATGAATCTGTTAACTCAGGGGTTGTACCCTATGACTGGAGAATTGCAAATATAGTACCTGTATTTAAGAAAGGGAAAAAGGTGATGCAGTAGTTTGACCTCTACTGCATGCAAGGTCTTAGAACAAATTTTGAAAGAGAGTAGTCGAGGACTTAGAATTAAATGATAATTTGGATAAAATGCAACACGGTTTTACAAAAGGCAGATCATGCCAGAGCAACCTGATCTCTTTCTTTGAGAAGATGACTGCTTTTCTAGGCAAAGGAAATGCAGTAGATCTAATCTACCTGGATTTCAGTAAAGCATTTATACAGTTCCACATGGAAATTATTGGTTTGATCGAAGAAGATAGGGATTAATATGAGAATTGAAAGGTGGATAAGGAACTGGTTAAAGGGGAGACTACAACAGAACATGCTGAAAGGTGAACTGTCAGGCTGGAGGGAGGCTACTAGTGGAGTTCCTCAAGAGTTAGACTTGGGACCAATCTTATTTAACATTTTCAATAACGACTTTGGAACAAGAAGTGGGAGGGTGTTAATACAATTTTCAGATTACAGAAAGTAGGGAGGTATTGCCAATATGGAGGAGGACCGGAATATCATACAAGAAAAATTGGATGACCTTGAAAGTACAGTAATAGAAATGGGATGAACTGTAATTGTCCAAAGTAATGCATTTAGGGACTAACAAGAATTTCTGCTATGTGCTGGGAATGTATCAGTTGGAAGCGACAGAGGAGAAAGACCTGAGTGTGTTGGTCAATCTTAGCATGGCTATGAGCCACCAATATGATGCAGCCATGACAAAAGCTAATGCAATCCTAGGATGCATCAAGCAAGTTATTTCCAGTCGATATAAGGAGGTGTTATTACCATTATACAAGGCAGTGGTGAGTCCTTATCTGGAATACTGTGTGTGGTTCTGGTCTCCCATGTTTAAGAAAGATGAATTCAAACTGGAAAGTATCAGGGGGTAGCCGTGTTAGTCTGTATCCACAAAAACAACAAGGAGTCCGGTGGCACCTTAAAGACTAACAGATTTATTTGAGCATAAGCTTTCGTGGGTAAAAACCTCACTTCTTCAGATCAAGTGAGGTTTTTACCCACAAAAGCTTATGCTCAAATAAATCTGTTAGTCTTTAAGGTGCCACCGGACTCCTTGTGGTTTTTGTCAAACTGGAAAAGGAGCTGAGAAAGGCTATTAGAATGATCTGAGAAAACTGAGAACCTACCTTTTGAGAGGAAACTCAAGGCGGTTGGCTTGTTTAGCCTAACAAAACAAAGGCTGAGGGGAGATATGATTGTTGTCTATAAATACATCAGAAGGATAAACACCAGGGAGAGAGAAGAGTTATTTAAATTAAGAGCCAAGGTTGGCATAAGAACAAATAGATACAAATTGGCCATCCACAAGTTCAGGCTTGAAATTAGAGGATGGTTTCTAACCATCAGAGGAGAGAAGTTCTGGATCCACCTTCCAAGGAGAGTAGTGGGGGCAAAAAACCTAACTTGTTTCAAGACTGAGCTTGATAAGTTTGTGGAAGGGATGGTATGATGAGGTTGCCTACAATGGCATATGGCACATCCGTGACTGCTATTAGCAAGTATCTCCAACGCCTGGAGATGGAACACTAGATAGGGCAGGCTCTGAGTTACTACAGAGAGTTCTTTCTCAGGAGTCTGTCTGGTGGGTCTTGCTCACAGGCTCAGGGTCCAACCGATCATCATATTTGGGGCCAGAAAGGAATTTTCCCCCAGGTCAGACTGGCAGAGATGCTGGGATATTTTTTTTTCACCTTCCTCTGCAGCGTGGGGCACAGGTCATTCACTGATTTGAACTAGAGTAAATGGCGGATTCTCTGTAAATTGAAGTTTTTAAAACAAGATTTGAGGACATCAGTAGCTCAGCCAGAGGTTATGGGCCTATTACAGGAGCAAGTGGGTGAGGTTCTGTGGCCTGCGATGTGCAGGAGGTCAGAGTGGATGATCATGATGGTCCCTTCTGGCCTTTAATTCTATGCATCTATATACTTAGACTATAAGCTTTTGGGGGTCTCACTCTATGTGTTTGTACAGCACTTAACACCATGGAGCCCCAAATCCTGATCAGGGTCCATAGTTGGTATCACAATACAAATAATAGCATTAAAGAAAGTGGCATAGGCAAGAGACAAACTGAAAAGAAACTTACATTTGAAATGAAGAGTCAGCAATGCTCAGAGAGAAAGGGAAGTGGATTCAGATGGCATGAGCTGCAAAGAAGAAGGTTCTTGCAAAAATGGACAGATTTAATGTTCATTGAAATCAACAGAGCACCTCTTGTGACCTCAATGCGCTTTGGATCAGGTCCAAAGAGTGGCAATACAGGGCTTGATTCTGCCCACATTTCCCGCAACTTTGCATCCTTGCACCATCCTTTGCACCCATGCAAACTGGGTCCAACCTGCTCCCAAATCAGAATTCATTGCTCACTCCCGCTTGTGGCAGCATTTTTACATCCACTACACAGAGGCAGCAGAGAATCAGGCCCCTTATGTAAAGGGGCTGAGAGGAGGCCAACATGAGCTGAGAGGAAGGAAAGAATCCAATTACGGGATAAAGGGCAAAGAGAGAAGGTGCATGAGGTGGTCTGGAGTACTTCCAGACGAGGCTTTAAAACAAGGAGGGCACTGAAAAGAGGGCAAAATTAAAGCACCTGAAACACAAGCTTAGAACGTGCTTCCCCCACGTAAACAAGGATAAATAATTCAGGCGTCTCCAAAATTAGAGGCCTGAGGATTCATTTTAACGGAGGGCAGCTACCAGTCCCTATTCCAGTGCCAGCCTCTCTGTACTTTAGATCTGTTTCTCCTGGCATTGCCCCTAGAGCTGGTCATATTTTTTTTCCGCTGAAACATTTTTTCAGTGAAAAATGGCTTTTTGGCAAAATGAACATTTTCATTTTGGTTGAAATTTTCCAATTCTGACATCCCCCCAGGCCCCGCCTATCCCAAGTTATTTGGTAAATATCTTTTGGGAAGAGTTTTCAGTTTACTGGTTTATTTTTGATAAAAAATATTTGGTATATGGTTGTTGAAATGAGATTTTTTTTAAACAAAATCCAAAATTATTTACCAAAAATGTTTCTCAAAAACATTCCCCCCAACCCCAAGTGAAAAACTGGAAAAAAAATTCTTGGGGTATTTTGAAAAAAACAAACCTTTTTTTTCCCCAAAAAACTTTTTTTTTCTTCAAAATTTCTCACAAAAAACTGGCATTAATTAATGTTTTTCACTTGTATTGCACCTATAATTTGAGAATCTCAGAATGTTTCACACAGAGTAATTAAACCTCACAACACACCTCTGAGCTATTCTTATACACATCTCTCAGAGTTCGGCACAAAGAGGTGAAGCCCAAAGGGGTCAAACCATCCATAGTTAGGTACCTAAATAAATGGCCTGATTGGAAGGTCTTTAGGGAAGGGAACAACCTTTTGTTCTGTGTCTGTAGAGCAGCTAGCACAATGGGGTGCTGATCCATGACTGTGGCTCCTAGATGCTACCACACTAGAGATAATAGATAACAAACAACACAGGTACTGAGCACCCACCACTCCCATTTAAGACCAAGGGCGCTGTGGGTGCTCAGCACCTTTGAAAATCAGGCAGTTTTTATTTAGGTGCCTAAAGATGGCACCCAAGTCTGAACATGCTGGTCTAATACAGTGACTCAATGGGAGAGGCAGGAACAGAGCTCAGGTCTCCTGATTCCTTCTCCTCTACTTCTACCACTCGGCAATGCTGCTGCTCGCCCTGCCCCTTCTAGACTATTGTGTGATATTTTTAGAAAGGAGAGCAAAGCTTGCTCAGAGTTAATTTCGGTAGCAGCAAGCGAGGGAAGGCCTCATGGGAACAGACAACATTTTCCTGCTTGCATCACTGATCACCCATGTTAGAAGATGTCTTTGGTTTGTTTCACAGCAGCTAACGGACACATGACAATGTGTTTGTGCTGCATTGGGTTAGCAATACCCATGTCATGTAGCAATATACTAGATATGAAGTAATATTATCTAATCTGTGTCTTCTAAGGCAATAAAATATACTACCTCCTGTTTTCCTGATTTTTTAAAAACACAGACAGTGCCACACACAAAAAGACCAAGATCTGCAGCTGTTCTGGGATCCCTCGTTCTGTGGGCAGGAGATGACTGTGTCCCAGAGAACCCTACTTTTCCACGTCAGCAATTGCTGGGGCTGTCCCAGGGATGCTATTGATCAGTAGTGGTGAGCGGGGAGGCCCATGAATGAGAGGGGAGATGGGGTACGCTTGATCCTCATAAAACACAAGCAACTGACTGATCTTTCGAGAGCTCTTATATTTTTGCAGTGTACCTTGCAAACCTGTGCATTCCAGCAGGAAGTCTGGAGAAGGCACTATGAGCAGGACCCTGAGAGGAACACAGACAGCAAGTCTTGGGCACAAACCCCGCTGGTGGGCCCAACACAGATTTCTGAGCAAGCTGCTGCTGTTCAGGGAACACTCAGTAGTGTGTTGAGGGAACCAGGACTTTGGGGGGGTGGGGGGTGGGGTCTGTCTGTAAATAAACAAGACTGTACCTGACTCATAGCATCGATTTCTCCTCCTAATGAAAACAACCCTGTAAAGCCTGGAATACAGATAAACCACGCAGGCCAAAGAGGAACGATCTGCACCCTGCAAACACGTGCGTTTCTCTAGCCGCCAGAGGGCTAGGAGCTTCTGCTTAGAACCGTCACCTGCAGTAGTTAATCCAGACTTGAAAACACCAAACTGAATTGTAATATAGATCTGTGCTCTACTTCTCCCTGTCACACATTTAAATCTATTTGATCCAGCCTAATGGACTGATCTACTGGTTTGTGAACACACATCCTGCTTTGGGCAACACAGCCGACAGCACCTCACAGATCATGACCTGTCACTTCCACTCAGGCTCACCTCCACCAGGAGCTTCTGGGAATGAATCCAATTACAGGCTAAAGGGTTTTCTTCCCCTTCCATATGGTCTCCATAACACTCCGGCTTTATCTCGTTTTAACCCCTTTCCCGGCAGGTGAGCTCACAAGCCAGGGATAAGCAGCTCAGCTCACCAGCTACGCACAGTTCCTATCTGTCCTGGGGAGAGGGACTTCTTTTCGGGGGGGGGGGGGGGGAGAGGCAAAGAAGAATGCTGCAGTCCCAGATTTGCCCTCTCCCTCCCTGGGAGGAATGCACAAACCTTTCTGAAAAGTGGTATCCAGGTCAGGGCATTATTTATAAACCTGGCCAAATGCACATAGCAAAAATCTGCACCATGAGCCAGGCTTTCAGCACTGGCTTCTGGTTTTAAGGGCATAATTTTGCACCCACAAATAGTTCCGCTCACATTTATCCACATGATTTACCGTGGGTGGCAATATTCCTAGTTTGACATGTCTAGCTGCTAGATTAGCAGTCGGATGCCTTCACTGAGGTTGCCAAAATACATTCTAGCGGAAGACTAGCCTATTGTACCACATTGAGTCTGTTTGGAGGGGCGGGGACAAGCAGAGGGCTGCAAGCATTAATGGGGTGGAATTTTTATATTTTGAGTTTATTTTGGGGTGGGGAGGATTCTGGGGTCAGGGCTTGTATGGGTTGGGGAAGGGTTGTTTGTTTCCTGATGAGTTTTTATTTCTTTACATGTGTTGAAAGGATGCTCTAATGATTTGGGTTCTAGGCAGGGGCTTAAGAGTCCTGGGTTCAATTCCCTGCTCCGCCACAGACTCCCTGTATGACTGTGGGCAAGTCACTTATCCTCTCTGTGCCTCAGTTCCCCATCTGTAACATGGGGACAAGAGCCCTGCCTTATGGGTACATTGGGAGGATAAAAACATTAAAGTCACTATGGTAACAGCCATCTAATTATCTTAGCTAGATACCCCCACCCCTCCATGCTGGGAGCAGGGCCAGCGTAGAGTCCTTGCAGCAGATTTACAGCAGCTGAAGGGGCCTTACTGTGACTGAAGGCCTGTCTACACTTGAAATGCTACAGCGGCGCAGTTCTCCTGTCGACGTAGATAATCCACTTCCTGGAGGCGCTAGCTAGGTCAACAGAAGCACTGGGGGTTAGGTCGTCTTAACTACACTGCTCAGGGGGGTGGATTTTTCATGCTCCGATTGACGTTTTTAAGCCGATTTAATTTTCTAGTGTACTCCAGGCCTCTGAATCAGGCCCTAGCTGTGAAAGGGCTGGAGAGAGTCAGTGGGCTGACGTTGCGGGACTACACAGGGAATTTTTGCCTCGACTCAGCTTGCTCACTTAGAATCTTCCCACCGCACAGGGGACAAATCACTTTTCCTGTTATTTAAGACACAAAGGCCTCCTTCCTCATCGGAGAGTCACCAAACCATACAGCTGGGCCAGCGGTAACATTGTTCCATCATTTCCCACGGCTCCTCTCGGCCATGCACCTTTCAAACCCTATTGTGCCACCAAAGCCTTTCCCTTTTGGCCTGCGCTAAATCGTTTTCTCTTTGTTAACCTCTGCACACCGGTCAGAGGGAGAGAGGATGTTATGAAGCAGGGAAGGGGATGGTCGTTGAGGTTCACAAGCTAACCACACCAGGCTCCTGAAAGGGTCCAGCATTCGGAAGAAAGGCAGAAAGTGGAGACACGGCTCGGAAGGAATCCATTACAGAGCAAGCACTGAGAATGTGACCCTTTCAGATTGGGAGGGGGTGAATTTGGGGCATCAATCAGAACGAGGCAGGGAAGCAGGAATTGTATTGCCCTACAATGCCCTTGACCTCTGAAGAAACAAGACAACTCTGATCTTGGTAGGGATCATGACTTGAGCTGCTTGTGACTCAGACTCTGGGAAAGTTTGGGCTTTCGCCTGATGAAAATTCAGCTGCAAAAGAACTATGGGGACAGATCCTCAGCTATGTAAACAGGTGCCCATGCCAATGAAGTCAATGGAGCTAGACCGATTTACGCCAGCTGAGGATCTGGTCTGATACAATTTGGGGGACCAGATGGCATAGAGTGGTTGGTAACAGGAGAGAGGACTTTTCCTCTCTGAATTCAGTCATCATAGAGGCTGAAAGTTGTTGCCATCTGATGGTAGCTTGTGTGAAACGATCTGGACGGTCTCAGTTCCAAGCATCCCCATCACAAATACAGCCGCTTCCTTCCTGATTCTCTCTCAGAGAGGACAAAGAGTAAGTGGGCCAGGGACACCAAAGTCCCCTCTCAACCCTAGAGGAGGCAGGTGGATCAGAGTTGTAGGGGAGTTTGCAACGTTGCTATCTAGGTACTTATGTGACCCTCACCACCACTGTATCAGAGCACCTGCCAATCACAAATGGACATTTATCCTCACAACTGCTATTACCCCCATGGCGAACTGAGGCACAGAGACCAAGTGGCTCGCCCATGGTCACACAGGAAGTCTGTGGCAGAGCTGGGAATTGAACACAGGCCTCCTGGGTCCCAGTCCAGTGCCTTAATCACTATCCCTCCTCCTGCAGGACCTGGTTCTGCAGACAGAAGAGAACTGGGATCCCCAGGGCTGTCAATGCAGTGATTTAAGTCATTTGGCATATAGCCTCTCATCCAAGTCCAACCCATTTCACAGCCTTTTAATGAAGGTTTCCCATTTACTATTATTGCTTGTATTACGGTAGCACCTAGAGACCCCAATTATGATCAGGGCCCCTTTGTGCTGCGTACTATACAACCACCTAGGAGGAGCATCCCGAAGTGTGTGTGTGGGGTGGGGAGGGGGTGGAATTGCCAGACAGGGCCCAAATTCCCGTTTACCTGTCTGGTATGATGATGTTCATTAAATTGTGCAGATCTCTCCAAGAGGTGTCATATGAGGTTTCCTGGCCTAACAGATACGAGATTAAAGCTATCACTTTCCATTTTCATTACTGATGCATAGAAGGTTGGGGGAATCCAAGTTCACATCCTGGAAAAAAACCAGCCGTCCTCCCCTGTATCATTTTCCTCCTCCGAGTTGACTTGAGGCCTTTAGGTATCGCTTTGACTGCTGCTGACCTAGTGAGAACTCTAAATCCATGTCAACCAAGGACCAGAGCTTGCCGCACCTAGCTTGATCTTTGCTCTACCTACATGTTAACCTTAGGCTGCAAAGGGAGAAAACTGACCTCATGAAAAGAATGATGATGCTGGAAAGACATCTGCCAGCCTCATCACCGGAGCCCAAATAAAAGTCAATGGGGCTAATCTGAGTTACATCCGCTGGGTATCTGATCCCGAGACTTTATCTCTGGGTGCCAGCAAACATGGAGCCTACCAATTCACCAGCATCTGGACATTATATGTAAAACTGGGTAAAATTTTCAAAAACACCTCAATGGTTTAGGAGCCTAAGTGCTACTGAAAGCCCATGAGACTTGGGTGAATTTGAAAATTCTATTAGCTTCCCTTAGTTTTGTAGCTTCAGGCTGGTGCATGGGTGTCCACTGGAATTTGATCTCAATACCTGACAACTTTGATAAAGTTCAAATCCAGACACAGGATCTAAATTCAACACATACAATATTTCCCATATTTTGTGCTCAATCCCATCTCTAAAAGGGGTCAGTCTACCTCTGGATTCATCCATCCTTCACCTCTATGAAAATTTGGAATTGGATCCAGGTCTGAACTTTGTGGCTGGAGCCCACTTCTACTGAAAATCAAAGAGCTTTTTCTATGGTATCAGATTAAATCAGGTAACATTCATGTCCATAAACATGTGAGGATGCAGGCACACTGAGTTACTACTCCAGCCTTTTGCCTCAGGAGACCTAAGTTCAAATCCACATACAATCCTCTTGACTTTCATCCTCCAAAATTGAATACAAGTCCAGGGACTTCTAGCTAGTCCTTCATGTAAACTGGTCCACGTATGTGAATCTCTTTGGATACCATATGACTTTCTTCCCAAACTCCAGCTGAACCTTTCTTAGAAGTCCAAAAATATCTGACTTAGATCCTCCTCCTCCTTCCCCAATTATTCTTCATTTTGTGTGTCTACACTTCTAAGGAGAGGACATGGAAGCACAAAAATGTTGTCAGGATGGCTATTTTCATGCAAATATGTCTGGAAGGTGGAAATGCACATTCCCGTGAGATTCCCGGCCCACATTTTCAGAGGCTGCTCAAGATAATGTGCCATCCTAGGCAAAACTTCAGTGTCTGCCCCATTCCTCGTAGGCCTAAGGTGGCAGATTGGGCCCAGCTTCCCCTCCCTCATGACCCAGGGTGACAGGAGCAAATCTGAGTGGTATTGTGACCCCATGTACCAGGTCACAACACCATACACTCAAATTTGGCCCAGTCACACCTCTGTTATGATGAAGGGGCAGCCAGGCCAAATCAGCCACTCTAGATAATTACCCAAAAATCTGCTGCCCTAGGCAGCTCCCTAGATTGCCTATAGCTAGACTGGCCGCTGCCTGTTTGCAAACAAAAGTTCAGAGAAACATATGAACTTTTGGATGCTCATCTGAATGGACCCTGAAGTATGAACCTTTTAAAAATTGACGCATTGTGGGGGAATCCAGTTTTGGTACATTTAGAAACCTCTGCCACTTTCAGGAGGGGTATAAAATACTTTCAAGGAAATGCGTCTTCGACACATGATGGCAAGGGAGCTCTCTGGAATGAAGGGATGTTTGTGTTTTACCAGCGAGGAACCCGAGGAGAGTCTAGAGAGGAGAAAGAATCAGGCTGGATCATTTTGTGACTTGGTGCACCATAGTTACTTCTCGCTCGTGTATCAAGATGGCATTAGCCCCTTTCCAAGGGGGTAGCCTGCCTATCTGGAATCCTTACCCCAGGGCACCCCTGGTTTCAATGACCTGATTATTCTGGTCTCCGCCAGCCATGTCCTACTTCTCTATCCTTTCAGTCCAAAGCTGGAGGATCAGAGCATGCCAGCGATAAAGATACCATTCTTCCTACCCCTTGGCCTTCCGTTCCTGCCCTTCAGCTCCGTCTTAAACCTCCCTCCGCCCTGGCCCCACGCGCGCACAGCTTTTGGGACGATCTAGTTTCTCCACGGAGATGATGCGGACTTTTTCCATCCACCTCATTTCTGAGGAGGGTGGGCGGGGGGGAAGGGACCGAAGCTTACAGCATTAACAGATCAGGGTCATGTACGCCACCATATGTCACAGATTAGCAGGAGAGCTCTGTTAAGAAGCCTTAGGCAGTTCTCCCATTGCAGCAGCGTCCAGCATCCTGAACTAAAAGTGGGGAGCTCGGACAAGGAAGAGAGCATATGAGTTTGGGGCTACTTCTGACCCAGTTCTGACGGATTTCACAGCGCGATGTAACCTCCCCTTGACTCAAATTCAGCACTGAGGAGTCAGGGCGAAACCTTCCTTTCCTTCCCATTTACTCCCTCAGTTTGAGTGTGGGTCAGACACACTTTTTCTTGCCACTCTCTCTCATGCCATCTCCAGACCTTCTCCTTTCCAAACAGCCACCTCAGATCATTCACCAGCCTCTCCAGCTGCTGGTTGATTTGCTGTCCGTTCTCCTTGCCTGGGTACAGTTCTGAATAGTACCCAAGCAGGCATTTACCAGGCAGGTAGGGATGCTACCAGCATTCCAGTCACTGGGGACAGCCTGCACCAAGTTCCAGGGGAGTCAGTCTACAGTCGGTAGGTTTTTAAGGGGCTGGTGCAAACAGTATTTTCCTCTTCCCAGCGGGAGTCAGGCCGTCAATTCTTGTACAGCACCTAGTACAATGGAGCCCTGACTTAGCTGATGCCTCTCTAGGCAGTGCTGTAATATAACTGCTAAACAATAATAACGCTTCAGTGCTGTGTCCACCCAAGTCTACTAAATGAACCCTTAATTGGCTGTGGAGCTCCATGGCTTTTCTCCGCCTCGGGGTTGAAATAATATGAGAGCTGGTTCTTGTCACTCTATTTCCACCATCTGCAATACTTTACAGGAAGGTGCTCAGCCAAGCACGGAATGCATATAATGACCAGGCTTGGGAACAACAGGGTTTGAACCCTGGCTCTTCAGTGCTAAAAGCACAAGCCACTACTGCTAACGGAGCAACTCCTTTAGCTAGCAGCTGTAGTAGACTCATTCTCCTATAAACTGGGACACTAAACTGGGACTCGGACTCATGCCCGCCTCAATCTGGGTGACACATACAGTATTTCATCCCCGATGCAAAAATAGAAAACAGCCCAAGAAAAACAAAACACAAATAATTAGGTATTTAGTGTCCTGTGAAACCTGGTGGCATGTTTCCCCATGCTTAGATATTATGCTGATGAGCACAGACAGACAAACATATATGGATATAGACAGACAGATATGCCAGCTTTCTGCAAAATTAAATGCTGACCCACTGTAGCTGCAGTTTCTGGAATGAGTTAAAGAGGCCAGGAAAGGCCCAGCTGGGTTAATTCAACCATCTTATTGCCTTGCCATGGCATACTCGTAGACGAGACAGGTTCTTGCAGGGCAGTCCAGGTCAAGGAGTGGAAGCAGAGCCGAAAAGACCTGAGGACTCCTAATTGGCCAGTACGTTGTAATGAATTGTATACACCACCTAATGTGGCTAGCTGAGCCACTCTGGGGAAAGGGGACGGGCTGGGAGGCCACCACAGTGCTTTTCCCTCCCCAAGCCTGGGAAGGGAAGCGGAGTGCAGGAATGAAGGGAGGCACCACTGGGAAAATGGGTGACCTTTACTGCACCTCCAGGGAGAAGTGGGGGCCACTGCAGATTAGGGGAGTTTTACCATTGACTTCCAGCAGGCAGCAGGATCAGGCCACTTGGGTCTGTCAGAGACAACAGGAGTCATCTACTGCCTATATCAGTGGTTTTCAACATGTGGTCTATGGACCCCTGGGGATCCGCAGACTATGCCTAAGATTTCCAAAGGGGTCCACGTCTCCATTTGAAATGTTTTAGGGGTCTGCAAATGAAAAAAGGTTGAAAACCACTGGCCTTAAATAAAGTGTTCTCGAGGGTTACAGTGCGACGGGACTGGGAGTCAGGACTTCTGGGTTCTATTTCCACAGCTGGGAGGATATGTGACCTACTGGTGGGAACTGGTGGGACTGGGCATGGCAGTCAGGATTCCTGGGGTCTCTTCCCAGCTCTGATAACAATTCATTGTGATGACTCAATACACCCTGATTTACTCATCTGTAAAATGGGGACAGTGATACTTAACTGACTTCACAATGCTCTCCTGTTCCTGACCTGGGAAGATATGATCCTTCTACCAATGACAAACCGGAAACATTTTCATTAAAATTCAGGTTACAGACTGTTTGGCTCAAGGGGATTAAATATATGAACCACCCCTTTTAATAACACACGTGCAAATGCATGCTTGGGACTTTGACGTGCTGGTGGTTCTGCACCCCGGTCATGTGCACGCTTGTTGGCATGTATCTCTTTGAAGACATGGTCCTCAGAATCTCTAGGGCAAAATGACATGATAGGGCAGGGCATGGGAAAGGGGCTATAGAGCTTTTCACTTCTAAATCACTGGTTTAAATCGAGGCCAGTTTGGAAATGCTTAGAGATTTAGCCATGTGGTTCTGATCCAGATTCAAACTTCTGTAAAATCTGAGAAGGTTCAGAGCTGGAGTTCTGGTTCAGATCCATCTGACATGGATGATCCCAAGCTACAAAGTTTGGATTCGGAGCTGAACATGCCCAGGGGTTCTGGTTCAAGAACCCAGCAGGCAATGGAATTCATTACCCTCTGGTAGCTGTTCCTCCAGGAGTCTGTGTGGAATGAGTCAATGGATCTGACTCCATGATATCCTTTTTTAAAAAAGTTCATCCCCCAAGGCAGGGCAGGAGCAGGGTGAGGGGACAGGGTTATACATTCAGCCCACCATGCAAAGTGGAAGGAGGAGACATTTCCCAGTCACTGTATCCCTTCAAAGCACTAGGGTTTTCCAAGTGCAGGATCAGATGTTCAATTACATACTTCAGAAACCTAATTGCAACAAAGACCCAGTGCAATCCACCTCCCAGCTAAGCTGCACCAGGGGCTGCAAGAAAGGATTGCATGGAAATGAGAGCCCAGCAGAACCATCTGCATTTGTTCTTGCTAGTTCCATTTGGCAGCCTGGCATCGCAACAGCATTTGGCTTACAAAGTAATTCAGTTGAGACGTCAGCCTAGAAACCCCAGTACGTATTTAGACTATAAACTTTTGGGGGCAGGGACAGTCTTTTTGTTCTGTGTTTGTACAATGCCTAGCACAACTGGTTCCTGGGCATAACTACGGCTAATAGATGCTACCACAATGCATCCCAGTAAACAATGATAATAACTTCCTCCTGAAGGGCAGGAGGTAGGCAGGAGCTGGCCGTGGACAGCAGTGGTTGGTCAAGAAGAGCCTTGCAAAAGAAAAAGGCTGGTTGCTTCCCAACATGTGGACATGCCCAAAGCTGATGATATCGCTCAAGTACATCTAATGTTGCAATGTTCCAAGGCACCTATTCAGATGCTATTCTATTGTGAGCCAGTCTGGGTCTGGGTTCAGGTTTGCCAAGCTCTGCGGCTACGATCCAAAATCCAAGTGTTGCTGCTTCAGCCGTCCCTACTATGAGGCCAGAACCTGCAGTGAGAGGACCTGATTCTGCTCAGAATCCAGTTCACTATTTTGAGTATTCAGATGTTCATGAAACCCCATACATTTCATAAATTTTCGCATGAACAATTATTAATCTGAACGTTGGAAGGGTGAGAGTCATTGTTTTCTGTCTAAAGAAAGGGAGGACTTGTGGCACCTTAGAGACTTAACAAATTTATTTGAGCATAAGCTTTCGTGAGCTACAGCTCACTTCATCGGATGCATTCAGTGGAAAATACTGAATGCATCCGATGAAGTGAGCTGTAGCTCACGAAAGCTTATTCTCAAATAAATTTGTTAAGTCTCTAAGGTGCCACAAGTCCTCCTTTTCTTTTTGCGAATACAGACTAACACGGCTGCTACTCTGAAACCTGTTTTCTGTCTGAAGTTTCAGACAGCAAGCCAGTGAGGGAGCAGAAAAAATACCATGTGACTTAAGTGACCAACCACACACAGCAAATATCAAATACTGAACAGTCCAAGCAAGCAGATTACAAACAACCCAGCAGTCAGAAATTGCTTTTCCAAATTATTTGCTGAATATTGGCAACTAACAAATACAATTGCAGAAGCAAAAACAATTGCAGGTAAAAAATAGAACCCAGGAGTCCTGACTCCACATCCCCTACACTAACCACTAGACCCCCCACCCTGTGGAACAGAGCCCATTGTACAGATGGGAAATTGAAGCACAGAGAGACTAAGTGACTTGGCCATGGCCACATGGGGTGTCGGTGGCAGAGCTGGGAATTTAACCCAGGTCTCACAAGTCTTAAGCCAGTGCACTAACTCCTGAACCATCCTTCCTCTCAAATAATTTGACCAGCTCACCTTCTTAGCTACTGGGCAGTCACAAGGGTTACCATTTACGTCGAATTCAAATGGGTACAGAAATTCCTCTCCAATACTCCTGTCTCTGTTCTACCGTTCTACTCACCTATCATTCTTTCATGGTTAGCACCTGTCAATTTACCGCTCTGCTCCTGCCTCACCTCACTTCCAAATAAACCAAATTCCTTCAAAGATATTAAACACTTAATGGAAATTAATACGCCTTAAGGCAGGTTTTGGGGCCAACTAGCTGCTTAGAGGGCGCTTAAACCATCAGCCCCTCTCAATCCCGTTGTCCTTGTCATACAAACTTAGCCTAGACCCTAATCCGCCCCTCCCACCCTCACTCCCTCCTCCACTCCAGCAGAAGTGGGCGAAGGATATAAAAACCCCGATGGGATCCTGGCGCTGCCAGCTCTGGGATGTAGATGAGGGACAACACACCAGCTCTGCATTCTCTTAAGGATTTCTGTTGGGGGTGGGGGGATTGTTTTTTACTGAGGTCGACAATAGAATTAAATTGGTTTTTAAAAAAGAAAGAAACAATTAAATAATAAAAAGCAGCTGCTAAAATAACAGAAGGATGAACGGGACAGAAGGTATCAATTTCTATGTGCCGCTCTCCAATAAAACAGGGCTGGTGCGGAGCCCCTTTGAGTACCCACAGTATTACCTAGCTGAACCCTGGAAGTACCGAATCGTGTGCTGCTACATCTTCTTCCTCATCTTCACCGGGCTCCCCATCAATCTCCTCACCCTCCTTGTCACTTTCAAGCACAAGAAGCTGCGGCAGCCACTCAACTACATCCTGGTCAACCTGGCGGTGGCTGATCTCTTCATGGCTTGCTTTGGCTTCACTGTCACCTTCTACACGGCCTGGAACGGCTACTTTATCTTCGGGCCTATGGGCTGTGCCGTGGAGGGCTTCTTTGCGACACTGGGAGGTAAGAGCTCAGAGGCGGGAGCTGAGGATGTTCAGGGAAGGGGGAATGATGCATGCGCTTGCCTGGATGGAGGAAGGAGGAGCGAAAGGAAGGTCTAGTTTGCCCTGGGTTTATTTCCAGTTGGAAGCATGCCATCCAGGCAGATGGCTTGCATTCAGTCTGTTTCTCCTCACTGAAAGATTCTTGGCTGCACTAGTGGGCTAGACACTGCACGTTTCAACACGGGCTAGACACGCAAGTAATTACCCAGGGTTCCAGGCAGGTTTGTACAGCCCCATGCTGCCGCAGATTCACTGCTCTGGTGACACTGAGCTAGCTATGACATCCCCTAATTGCAGTGTAGACATGCCTTATGTGGCATCAGTACATTATGCCCACTCCCGGAAGGGTGTGTTGCATTGTAATGCAAAGGTACCACATGGTGAAATGAAACGGCCATGCTACATCCTCACACATCAGTATGGCACAGTGATTTGAGAACCAGCCCAATGACAAGCTATGAGCCATGCCCAAAATAGATTGGGGACTTTTAAAAATTGTCCTGGAAGTCCATGATGACTGCAACCACACCAGGAGTTTCAGAAAGGAGGCAATGAAAAGAAATCAGCCCAAGCCGCAAAATTCAGCTAAGGATCTGGGACCCAAAGTTCAGGGGTGTTTGAATTGGAAAGGGCTGGGTTTGAGCCCATCGCTAGGGTCCACACGAAGGCAAGCACATCTTGAGATTAATCTGGAAACTGCCATGGTCTTAGCAAGATCTTCCACCACTGTTTAGAATGAGCCCTGCTGAATTCTGTGTGGAAGCCCTTCCCAGCAGGTCACTCTCAACACTCATTGGCAGCCTGACTGAAAATGACTCTTCCTTCCATGGTCTGACCTGAAGCCATCGGGTTGAGGTGACTTACGCGTGTATTTGAGCATCTGCAGTGCTGCTGGGAGCACTCATGTACAGAACTGAGCACCTGAAGGCAGATGCCCAGGTTTGAGTACTGCCCCCTAATACGAAGGCTTTCACCTCCTGGGCTATGCTAGTCATGTCAACCCGGCCAGACATTAGTACCACATCGGAGACCAAGTCAGTGGCCTGTGTCAAATGGGTGGGTCTTTATCCCCTGACAGGCAGCATCACAACCAACCTTAATTGGGCCCCCTTATTGGTAGCCTCAGCAGAAGGGTCCAGGACTAAAAAGTCCAAGAGACTGAAATTCCCTTAGGGTGGTTCTTTAGAAGAGTGCCTGGGAAACTTACCCCATGTTGTTCCAGTTCCGTGGAGAAGTGGAAGACATCAATAACTAGGGCTGTCATGGGGAATACAAAATAATGTTTGGTGCAACAGTAAGAACTCCAGGAGCATGTAAACTTGCCCCAGGTTCCCAGTGGAAGATGCTATCACGGTTATATAAAACCAGTGGTCCAAAGCAATGCATCTTACAGCAGCAATGCTGCAGTTTGGAGCAAGGACAGGTTTTTTATACTGGAGAAAGGGCAGGTCAGTATTTGGGAGGAGAAGGAAGATCTGATCAGTATCAGCGAAGGATAGAATGACCCCATCTGTATTTGGGAAGGGAAAATGAGTCTCCTCTGGGCTAGAGATGAGGAGCTTGGTGCTTATGGAAGAGGAGGAAAGGTCTAAACCTGGGAGCAGAATGAGGGTTAATTGTGTATCAGGGAGCTGAAGGAAGATATGGTTGCTCTCAATAAGAGTAAAAATGACATGGTCAGTCTCAAGGAGTGGAAACAGGGTTCAGTCTATATTTTTGAGCAGAGCTGCACAAGTAGTGCAGAAATTTTCCAGTGACTATCCAGCGGTGTTTTCAAACCCAACTGATCTGACCACACTCATGGCTCTTTGATCTTTCACTCCTGCAAGCAGGGTTGCGATCGACTCTCAGTGGCACAACCGCTTGCAAAAAAAGTCTATTTCCAAGCAACATGAATTAATTTTACATCTCTGTGCTCATCCAACCAGCAAAGAGAGATGATACCTGCGGACTTATCCGGCCAACCGAACACAGCTCAGAGAGCAAATTCTTGAAGGGAACAGTTTGCAATCAATGCAAGGAGTTTTAAAAAAAAAGGCTAAAATTTCACTGGGTAATTTTCTCTCCTGAATACATTTGAGGCAATGGGGATATTCCTGCCACCAGGAAAAGAGGCTCAACAAATCTGGTCTATGCCAGGGATTGGAAATGGGGCCAGGTCTATATTAGGGAGCAGAAGAAGGGCCACTTAGTGTCATCACTAATTCCTTCAGTGAAAAGGCCCCATCTCTGTGCCTGACAACAGCTTCTAACCTTTCACGCTCTTTCAGGCCCTCTGTCTTATCCAGGCTTCCCATTTCTACCCAGCAAAGAACAAGGAGAGTCACAACTGTGGGGGGAAAGAAAGAAAAAAGTTTATGCTAAAGGGAAGCCGCAAGAGCCACTGTTCTTCGTGAAAGCTGAACGGAGGGGGGAGCTATCATTGGATGAGCGCATGCTGGGGGCATTAACAGGCTTATGGCACAGGCTAAACACTCATAATCCCCTAAGGTTTGATTATCCTTTGATAAATAAACACACCAGCACCTGCCCAGGCTCATTCTCCTGCAGTGGGAACACATACCAAATACCCATTTAGACTCTTAGAGCCAGCAGGACAGGTTCAGACATGGTGCAAGCGAGGGTTCACGCCTTGAGCCGTATTTCCTCACACCAGGTCGAGACTTGGCCCATTGACTTTAGGGGATGACAAATGACCAGGGCCCTAAACAAGACACTCAGAGACTCAAAAGGCCCTTGGGCTTTTTATATGGCCATTTTGGGGGCAGACTCTTAGGCACTCTAAAGGCAGACTCTGCTCAAGCCACAGTGAGATGGGGAAGCTGCAGGGTACCGGATCCAGTTCAGCCCTGTGACGCAACTCCTGGTTCTGTACTGTACCCACCAGACCATCCTTCCCCTCTGTTTAGATAAGAGCAGGTTTAGACAAGTTCTTGTCCCCAATGTCTTTTAACAGCTCACTCATGTTAGATTGCTCTGTCTGTCTCTTTCTCCCCCAGGTCAGGTTGCCCTGTGGTCGCTGGTTGTCCTGGCCATAGAGCGTTATATCGTGGTGTGTAAGCCCATGGGCAATTTCCGCTTCTCTGCCACCCATGCCTTGATGGGCATCAGTTTTACCTGGGTCATGTCCTTTTCCTGCGCTGCTCCACCCCTATTTGGCTGGTCCAGGTGAGTAATACGAAACACAGACAGTATTTACACCATCCGGACAAAGACCGCTATCTAAATACTCGAATCCCAAATACCCAGGTGTCCCCCTATGCATGAGCCCTTGAAGCACGGAAGCAATTATGGAGCTGAACCTGATCTGTGTATCTTGGGTTGATACTGGGGTAATGCCATTGACTTAAAAGGACTTACTCCTGATTAATGCCAACGTTAATGAGAGCAGAATCAGACTCTGTGCTTTGGGATGCTTCCTGAAAATGTAACCTCATGCATCTGGGCATTACAAGCTTCCTCACACAGCTCTGCCAACGCACCTCTATCCTACCCGACAGCCCCCGCTGCTATTCCTGTCCTAGACTCCCCACATACAGCGCTGCTGAGGCACCACCTCAGTCCTGATCTTCAGCATCTCCTGATAGTCCAGTCCCGGGTTTCACCCCATCTCTGCCAATGCATTTCATTCTGGCCAAACATCACCACCTGCTATTCCAGTTCTGAGTCCCACACAGAGTTCTGCTGGGACACCGCAATCCCGACCTGCAACCCCTTCCCTTGCTGTTCCAGTCCCGAAAGCTCTCTGATCAGCCCAACCACAGGAAGTGAGAACTCACCACAGGAAGGGCAAATACAGACCTACATGCTCTTTTCTTGCTACCGCAGAGGGGAAGGGACAAAGGAGCCCAGGCCACCAAGCAAAGGGAGAAGAGACTCTCTGTATTTGCTTGTGAGCAAGGAGGAAGCACGGTCTGCTCATAATGCAATTGTCTAATGCCATAGGCCACCAGCTGCGCTCTGTCGAACAGCTGTGTTCTCCTCCGGGGAGCCAGCCACGCACATACTTGTCCCCATTCCAGCAGTCACTGCAGACTAACCTAGCAAGAGCAGAATTCTGAGTGAAGAAGAGTTAGGGGCCCAATCCCGCAATGGCAGCTTCCGGGGCTAATCCTTACATATAACAGTAAATCCTAGTTAAACCAATGAATTAAGATTAAGATTACACGTGGCGTAGACCTTATTGTTTCAAGTTGAGCCCAAATATCACATTGGCCAGGAGCTGGGTGGTCAGGACTGAAGCACAGTATGGGAAGCCTCTGCTGTATAGACTCCGTGGATAAACACAGGACTTGAGCATTAAGGAGGGCTGTCAATCTGGTGTCTTTCACATGAATTCACTTGTCATTTCCCCTCCAGCACAGGCAAAGCAACTGTCCTCGCCACAGCCCTCCTGCTGCACAAATTTGGGACCTGATCCCGAAAAAGACTTACATTTACTCCTGGCAGCAAACCCATTGAAGTCAATGGGGTTACTTGCTTGAGTAAATTTACTTACATGACTCTGCAGGGATCAGGACATTAGCTATTAAAAGTAACAAAGCTGCTTTTGAGTCATAGGAACCCAAAATCTGATAAACTAAGAAATATCAGAGGGGTTTTTAGTTTGGACCCCCTCCCCGCCCCCCACAAATCTCTCTCTTTATGGAAAAGCACTAAAGAACTGACTAGGGATGAAACCAATAGGATGCTGCAGAAATGTAACCGGGGTCCATTTAGCTTCGCCCACAACCCAAGCTCGACCCACAACTAATATTACTCCGAAGTCCTATGGGAGTTCATAGAGGACGAGATCCATCCTATAGGTCTAATTAAAATCAAAATCCTTCCTATAGAATTTTACAGCAGGGAAAGAATCCTCTTTTGAATTCTGTAGGCTCCTCTGAAAAGCCTATGGAAAGAATCTTATTCTACATTGAATTCTACAGGCAAAAATTTAAACAGGCGCAAACGATAGGTCCATCAATGGCTATTAGCCAAGATGGTCAGGGACGCAGCCTCTCAACAGCAGGGAGTCCAGGACGCCTCAGAGTTCATACCTGCACTGAGCCATAGTAGGTTCCCCGTCATCTCTGCTCCTCAGGAGAAATAACAGGTGGCACATGGCAGCCAAATGCTCAGCCGTGTAGGGACGGGAATAAATCGCCTGCTCCCCATGGGAGAGAGCGTCTGTCACAACAAACTGATATCTACATGTCCAAGTGCAATGTGTCAGCGCAGAGCAAACGGCAAACATGCCGCCTTCTTCTGAATGAATCACCGCCCCTGCATGATCCTCTCCCGGGCTGCATGGCCCTGGGGCACGGCAGCTCCCGTCACCCAGAGAAGGAGTGCAGCAGGCTCACCAGAGCCCCATGTGGAAGCATGCACTTCTGCCTCACACCAATATGCCAGAGGGGGTGCATTGGCAGAGCTGGGCATGGGGAGCCCAGGATTTGAGCAGGGGGTTGGACAAGATTACCTCCCGAGGTCCCTTCCAACCCTGATATTCTATGATTGGCATTGCAGAGGGTGGGGGCTACAGGTCAGGATTGAAGGGCATGGGCCGAGAAATTTGGAAGGAGCACACACAGTGGCTGGCCACAGCGCCATTGGCTGGTGCTATCATTCTCAGAGGCTCCAGGAATTGCTAATGCAGCACCGTGGCTACTCCGTGCCTGCCGAGTGACCCATCGTGGCGAGGTTTGCCTCTGTGGCTGTTCTGCCTCTACTTCCCCATCATCCAAGCCCCTCTACGAACTTGCTTAGGCTCCAGTGACCTTCTGAGCTCAATCTCTTCATTCACTCTTCCCCCGTTCTCCCCCGGCTAGCAACTGAGTTTATCCAAAACCAGAACTCAGAAGTCCAAACGCACACAAAGTTCCCCATCTTCCCTTCTTCAATGTCCACTCACAGGCTTTACCTGGCTCGGGCTCTGTAGAACCATGCGTGCTCTCTGCAGTGCTGTCTTCCCCCAGCTCCAGCACCACACAACCTCCTGTGTTCTGGGCTTCCCTGGGTTACTGCCAGGCTTCCTCCTGCCTCTGGAAGTCTCAGCTACGCTTTCAAACACACCCTGCCTGCAGGTGCCTGCTGCCTTTTATACTGGAATCACCTGGTTGCTCTCCTGTGGGGCTCATCTTGCAATCAAGGGCTGGCTTAGCCGCAGGCTCTCCAGCCCATGGGCAAGACACCCTGCTGCAGACACAGAGACTCTAGGTCACCTCACCAGTTTCAACGCAGCCCCATTCACGGGGGCCCCCGTGAAATGCGCGACCTAACCCTTCTGTTTTGCTTGCTCTCTCACTCCGCAGGTATATACCCGAGGGCATGCAGTGCTCTTGTGGCCCAGATTACTACACCCTCAACCCTGACTACCACAACGAATCCTACGTCCTCTACATGTTCATGATCCACTTCATCATCCCGGTGGTGGTCATCTTCTTCTCCTACGGGCGGCTCATATGCAAAGTCCGAGAGGTAGTGTGTGGGTTGAGCTGCTCAGGGTTTGACGAAGAGAGACGAGCATGAGAGGGTAGAGGGTGTTGGTCCTCAGCTGGAGAACAGGCTCCCTGAAGCACCAGCAGCACCATCCAATGGGCAATACAAGCCTGCATGTGTTTGGCCAGGTCAGACTAGACAATCAGAGTGGTCCCTTCTTGCCTTGGAATCTATGAATCGCCCCCGGTGTTAGCTCTGTTCACTCCCCCATCTCCTCTGGAGACAGGCCCAGGCTTAGCAGAGAGGCAAGAGACATAAAACTTCACACCCATAATTTATCAGCGGGCGGTGAGGGGGCTCAGAGCCTCACAGGGGGATCGAAAGCAGGGATGATTCTCCACAAGCACAAATCAGGGTCATGCGTGTGCCCCTTTCAGCCTCTCCTTTCTCTAGGTAAGAGAGTTTATCGGCTGCACTTTATGACTTGGTGGGTGCTGCCTTGGGTGCGAGCCATTCCACGTTCCATGTGTAAATCTAGTCTGTGCTCCAGAACTAGCCCGGGTTCAGAGCAGTGGAGCTGGCCCCTGCCCCTGGATCTCATCCATGTTCTGTGCAGTGGTTAGATCCCTTCTGGGCATGACGCAATATCAACTGAAACGTCTTCGGCCCAGGGGTCAGCTTTCCCAGCAAAGGGGTTCTGACCTGCTCTCTGTCCCCTGACTCCAGCCATGTCAGATACCCAGTTCTCTCTAGCTTGCCTGGTGGGAGACAGCTCAGCCCTGCGCAATATGCTCCTTGGCTCACTGCCCTCTCCTTCTCCCACAGGCAGCGGCACAGCAGCAAGAGTCCGCAAGCACCCAGAAGGCGGAGAGGGAGGTGACCCGCATGGTGATCCTAATGGTTCTGGGCTTTCTCATGGCCTGGACGCCCTATGCCTTGGTGGCATTCTGGATCTTCACCAACAAGGGGGCGGAATTCACCGCTACTCTCATGTCAGTGCCTGCCTTCTTCTCCAAGAGCTCCTCTCTCTACAACCCCATCATCTATGTCCTCATGAACAAACAGGTGAGACTCCCAGGGCCAGGCAGAGGAAACCTCCCTGCCAAAGCTGTTCCTGTCCTAGGCTTCCCCCAGAACTCTAAGGGTGCACCCTGAACCTGGCCTATAGCACCCCCTGCTCTCGCAGTTCTGCGTCCCCAGCCAATGCACCTCAGTCCTGACCTGCAGCTTCCCCCCCTGCTATTCCATCCCTGGGCTCCCTCTACTCAGCTCTCCAAATGCACCTTGATCTCAACCTGCAGCACCCCTGCTACTCCACTCCCTGGGACACCACCCAGCTCTGCCAGCGCACCTCAATCCCAACTTACAGCCCCTCTATTATCCCAGTCCAGTGTCGGTGCTGCCAACACACCTTGATCCTGACGTACAGTCTTCTTGCTACTCCAGTCGTGAGCTTCACCACAGCTGTGCAGATGCATCTTCCTCCTGCCTAATAGCACCCCCCTGCTATTCCAGTCCCAGAACAAATTCCAGTTGAATCTGGTATCTGTCGCTTTCTGCCTTAATTTGTTTAGTGCTGCCTATGCAGTTGGAACAGCTGCCACATTTCGCCACGGGGTGGTAGCATCTCTGTAGTGGGCGAGGTATTATACGTAACCCAGCAAAGTGCTCTTTGTCTGGTGATCAGAGGGACGGCTCCACTGGCCATCGTGGATGTATGTGCTGTGCAAAGGTGCCACGGCTCTCTCTCTCTCCCTTCAGTTCCGTAACTGCATGATCACCACAATCTGCTGCGGTAAGAACCCCTTTGGGGATGATGACGTCTCCTCGACCGTATCCCAGAGCAAGACCGAGGTATCCTCCGTCTCCTCCAGTCAAGTGTCACCAGCATAGACCATGGACAGTTTGAACTTGGGGGACGTGCCACGCTCTGGGATCAAGAAGTAGAAACTGACGCACCCACGTACCCTCTGGTCCACGAACTTGTCTCATGCGATTACTCCCTTGTACACCCATCATCACATATCGCACCTGCTCAGGTGTGCACAGGAGAGCCCTCACCTGTGAAAATAGCGGTGTCGATACTGAATGTGGCCCCACCCTGCAAATAGCTGTGCACATATAGAACCCACTTATGCAAAAGCTCACTTGTGCATTTGCAAACCACCTGCGCAAGCAGCCTGCCGTGCAAATATCAAATAATTAATTCTGAGCCCTCTCACGCAAACCCTTGCACGCCTTGCTGCACACACTCACGCAAAGCCAGTACCAACTTGTGCAGACCTTTGCGCTCACTTGTTCATGACCTCTCGCCCTCTTGTGCACATAGATTTAAGGAAATAAAGTGTGATTTAGGTTGGCAGGGGCTGAAGAGTTTTGGTGAGAGAGTGGTCCCAGAAGCTAACCCCTTGAGCTGTGCTGCCCATGCGTCACACTCTGTGATGCAGCTTGTGTCACATGCAGTGAAATAGCCCTAGTGGTAACATACAACAATGGAGGGGAAGTTGTCCAGAACCCTGGTGCTTGATGGGTGTTTTTAGAACTAGAACAAGCCAGCAGCCTCATTTCTTAGCGCTGCTTCAGTCCTCAAGGGCTGCTGCTGTGGCTCCATTTCTAAAATAACACCCCTTTGGGCTCCCATTGCAGAGACAGCAAGATGGAGAGGTGTAGTGATGTGACCAAGGCCATAGAAGGGGTCAGTGGCAGAGCTGGGATTAGAAGTCAGGAGTTCCTGGCGCCCATTCTCATTCTCAGTCCACTGGAGTGGACCATGATAATTCAGTATCAATGCTAGTGGAAGCAGCTGTGGGTACCGCGCTCTCCTACCGTTGTGCCAGCTGCATCCTAGCATGTATAACTTGCTGGCAGAGAGGTGATAGCTCTCAGTGGTTAGAGAACTGCAGGACTTTTCAGTGTATTTACCATCAAGCACCACTGCAAATGATTCATTGCAAGAGGGAATAATGCAGATCCTAGAAGACAGCCCTGTAGGTAGAGCGCGGGCAGAGCAAACTCTGGTTTAGCTTTAAACCCCCTTCCTAAGGCGCTTGTGCACGTGTGTGAGCTGGGTGTATGTAGCGACACGAGTATGTGTGAGCACAGACCAACATTGCGTGTGTATACAAAAGTCTACAAGTACATGCCTGCACAAGTACAAGCACCTGTATGCATGCAGGTCCGAAAGCGTGTGTGAGAGTGGATGCAGGACGGGAAGACATCCATCCCTTGCATTCTCCCCAGAGCTCATGGTTCCTGGCAGTATGCTCTCTCCTTGGTCGGAAGCTGCAGTGGAACACAACAGCAGTTCACTCGCATGTTTCTGTGGTCTGTAATTCCGTCTCTGTTCCTTACTATCCTCCCCATCCTCTCACTCACAGAGTGGCCGGGAGGGACGCTACCTTGTTTCTTTGCCTGGCTGCTGCCCAAGCTGTTGCATGAGGACTGGAGAGGATGCATGCAGGGCAGCACGCCTTCCTCTGCACCATTTCCGAGCAGAGCAGAGCAGAGCAGAGCAGAGCTGATGCAATGCAATGGGGCAGAGCATGAAATAAACTAGCAGCTCTCCCAGCTCCTGGGTTTAAGCCAGACCCAGACTGAAGTACAGCAGGGTTTTTCCCAGTGCCTCAAGCTAAAGTACTGGGAAACCCTTGCCCAGCTGTAGATTTAATCCACATTACACTCTCCACAAGCTTGAAGACATGGGGGGACAAATCCCAGGCCCATTCAGATCAGTGAGGATTTTGCGGATCAGTGGCATCAGGGTTTAGTTTTAGAGATCAGCATTTTCAGTTGTGTTACAATGAGTCAATGAACAGCATTTGGTGGCCACTGCCTTTAACCTCACACCCTGCTTAGCTACCTTTCATGGCTATTTAAAGGCATTCCAGTCTAACAAGCCATTCTAACCACCAAATCCTATTAGAAGCTGTAACTACTCGAGCATCCCCCAGCTGCATCCATTCCAGGCGGGCACAGAAATCCAGCCCAGGTTCTCCTATTTACTCCAAATAAATTAAGCAGCTCAAAGGGAGATCTCTATCTGCAAAGACAGCTTTTAGGCTTCCATTGCATTAACACCAGGACAGCCCTGGGGAAAGCTCAGGCTGGATTCCCCCACCCCACACCTGGAATGGACTCCCCATTTGTGTGGCATTTACTCTAGATCATGGGAGTATTTCGGAGGCATCGTTCCATAACGCTGTAGAACACGGAGCGCCAAAGTCTATGGCTGGAGCGGTTTCTGCGACCTCTTGCCAGCACAAGCGAAAGTTGGAGCTGTACATCCTTGGCAGACACACAGCCTGTAAAAATCGATACACGCAGTCTTTATAAATCAATATAACAAATGGAGCTGGGAGGGGGCTTTGCTGCTCCTCTCTCTCCTGGAGACGACACTGGAGATATATCTTTTTGTCTTGTCACCTGTAAATATTTGCTTATGTACTTGGAAATCGTTACGTTTCTCGACCCTATCCTCCCCTGCCAAGGAGAGAAGCACTCTTTCACTCGCACGCCTGGCTGGCCTAGGGGGCGCGATGGTTCCTGCAGTGCTTTCCTGTACATATTTTATACATAAACCAACGTATCGGCATGAGGACTTTGTAAAGTTGAACAGTAGGGGTTAAAAACAAACCCAAAATAAACACCAGCAGCACAAAGAAGGGAGGTGTGTCTGTCCGATTCCTCGGCCGGGGGCTTCTGCGTCATGGAAAGGGGTCACCTTTATTCCCCTCTATGGTGGGAGGTAGCCAGACCTTTCTGAGGATTCAGAAACTGTCCTTCCCCATGCTTTACTTCATATACTCACTGTGGACGCAGGCACACACAAGGCACCTCCGGGAAGTGCTGCTCCTGCGCGCCTCCCACTGGATGATGTTTGGAGCAGCATCGATGGGTTCCAGAGGGAGCCATGCTTGGCCTTACTCAGCCAAAGGGGCCAGATGGCAAGCCCATTGGGATCTCCTAATGGGTCTCGTGTGACAGCTGCCATCTTGGTCGACACACTGGAGATCTCCAGGGCTAAAAGCATGCACTACAGAGCCAGAGTAGCAGATTGAGAGCTGTAGCATACCAGCATCCTGTGTATCAAGCACAAAGGGTGACACGTAGCATACACTGAGCGGGGGTTACATATGCTCTTGTCACCCTCTAGGGGCCAGCTGGCCCAAAAGATAAAAGACCAATTATTGCTACCAGCACGCACATGCCCACAACCACTTGCCTTCGGTAAATGCGGGCTACCAATCAGCACTTACAACCTAAACGAATATCATCCATTATTGCTCAACCTTTAATATTTAAACACGCCTGACATAGCCTTAAATAAAGCAATTCTGCTTCAGCAAAGGGTTTTTTGCAGAGTCAAAGTTCCCCTCCTTTGGGGCCCTTAGCGTCAAAGTCATTAAAGAATTGGCAGCGTCGGGGAAAAATTGTTCCCTGTGTCATTGAATTTGTTATCAAGCTGGCTATTGACTGATCCCAGTCTCATTCCCTTTCTGCTGCTCTCTTTCCCCACTACCCCCGCTCCCTCTCTCTTGGCCTGAAGCAACTAGAAATACCACGTCAAAGATTCTCCACCTAGGGGAGGGAGACATAATAGAAGCCACCGTAGAAGAGAAAGAGGAGATTCCGCTATAGCCCCTTCTTTAATCAGAACAATGAACTCATGAGCTATGTAAAAACAGAGACACGATCCACAACGAACTGCCGGAGCCTCCAGACCCCAAAGCGTTAAGGATGCTTCTCTCATCCCTGGCTTCCATGGGGTGGTGTCCTCACCCTGTGGGTGCACTGCAGCCTGGCCTTCCAGCTGCAATCCTTTGGCGTAGGCATGGTGGCGACTGAGGACAAACAAGGGGATGGATTTTAAGCACCAGGCTGTCAATTTTATTCAACTTAATGCAGGGGAGTGGTGCTACCCGCCCTGCCACCCGTACCCTCACCTGCCAGGCATTTTAAGTGGTTTCAGTTTCGGGGTCTCCAGCCACATGACCCATAACCTGGCCTCCTCAGCCTACCCTAGAATTCAGCTCATTCTTCTGAGTCCCCCCCTCTCCCTGCAGCCTATGATGGCGGCAGAGGGTACAAAAAGGGGGAACCTCAGCCCATGCAGGCCACAAGGTCTTCCCCTATCCTGTGAGCTCCAAGCTCACAGTGAGAGCCCAGGTCTTTTACTTCAGGGAACCATTCCTTTTAACCACACTGGAAACTGGCCTTGGGAGAAGAGGGTGAAAGCAACAAGCTTGATCACACCCCGCCCTCCTGCCATGCCCGGTATCAGAACCCTGCCCGGTCCATTCCCTCACACTGAACAGCGCATAAAGCGGCACCACGTGGCCCAAACTAGGGTTTAAATTAATGAAAGGGGAGAACAAGTGACCAATCGCCTCCCTTCCTCCCTATGCCATTGAGTGCCAGTGACCCTGAAGGACAGGAGCAACCCAGCGTCCGCTCAGCATGTGCGCTCCTCTCGCATCCAGCCAGGGTTGTTCCAACTGCCACCAGCCCCATCAAGTACCCCACCCGTTGGAGGCAGGTGGGTGCCATTTTCCTCTCCCACCCACTCGGCTTTCCCATGTACACTGTGCCAGGCTAGGAGCCTCTCAGCTGCAGGCAACACGAACTGGCAGGATTAAGGAGTCTGTGGAGGCAAGTTGAGAAGTTTGGTGAGGGGGAAGCAGAGATTAATGGAATTTCCTTTGGGAAATGCAGCCTCTGTCTCCCCCTTCACCATCTGGACTCACAGAACATCCGAGGAGCACTGTGGCCCCCAGCCAGGCGATCTCCAGTGAATAAATGCAACTTCCTTTGCTCCACCCAAACTGTGGCGCAGCTCCTGATAGCCTCGCTGACAAGGGGCCAGACTCCGCTCTCGCTAACACCAGTGTAAATCCAAAGCAGCCCCTTCGCTTACTCAAGATGTCCGCTGGCATGGCTGAGATCAGGATCCAGCCCAACACCTGGCACGACAGGGCATCACCCAGCCTCACCCGTCACACCACCCTCCTCTGCACCACAAGGCACAGCATGGAAAAAGGAGCAGCTCAATCCCACAGGCGAAATATAAGAAGGAGGATGAGTATCCCCCTAATGCAAGGTTCTCGTGACATCACCGGCTATCACTCGGCACAAGAGCAGGGCCCCCTAAACGCTAAAGCGCACTCGCTTGGTTACACTCCATCCTATGGATCCAGCCACAGCTCTCCCCATCTGATTAAGCATGTGGCAGCACGTGGTGCTTCTGCTCTGAAGCCCGACATAGCCTTCCCTGGGTCCCACTGATTTGAGTGGAGTGATACCAGGGTAATGGAATGTGACATTTGCCCCCTGAATTCCTCCTCTTCGCTTTCAAAATCGGGTGGGATTTAGGGCCAACTTCACTGCTCCGGAGTATGAAGCTCTCCATTTGTCATGCAGCAGGGACTGCCTGGGTGATAGGAGGGCAAGCGTCCCCAGTACTGCCTGCCAACGGCCTCCACGCAGATCTGGAGGGATCAGCTCCAGTGGCTGGGAGGAGAGCTCAGTCCCCGTAGTCTACTCTGTCCTTGGTGTCTCTCCTGAGGCAGGGCCATATGACTACCTAAGAGCTATAGATTCAGTCTCCAGGGCTGCAGATCCAGCACCAAATACCAAAGTCACAAGCAATAAACTTTCCTCCTCTGCTCCCCTGGTTAATAAGCCGAGCAAACACGGCTCCTGCCTCTGGGACGTTCATCCCAGTGGCCCCAAACGCTTTACCGAGACCGAGCAAGCTGCTGGGGGTTTCGTTTACTGGCTGCAAGGTGGTGCTAATTAATAGGTTGTGTGCCACGCGCAGCTGAACACAATACTATAGCTGCCTTGAAAACAGCTGCAGCTGGACTCGGTCTGTAATTAAGCTTCGTGTATGCTGCCAGGCAGACCTATGGCAGCAAACACCTGTAGACCCAACAGACTAGACAAGGGAAAGCGATTACGGAGTGTGAAGTCCACAGGATGTGTGGGAAAGTTATTCCAAGGGGAGGGGCTGTGTTTTGATCCCTCCCCTTTGGCCCTGGATATTTAGGGGTAACCCTAATGGGAGTGAAGCTAGAGAAGCTGCAAGCCATGTTCCCCTTCCTTCCCTCGGGCACTCTTCACTCTACAAAATATACACCCCCTTCCCCTCTCTACTTACATGCAGTTGTGGTAGAGGGTCAAGGCACTCCAGGCTCCCAGCTGTTGTTCTTCTGCTCCCAAGGGCAGAGGAAGGAGGCAGGGGGAGCCCATCTCTGCGTCAGAGTCTGTTATGTTTCGCAGCATGCAAACTGAGAAATCACATCCAACATGGAATACTCTTGCTGGCAGGCTGCAATGTAACACTGCTTTATTTCTTAGAATTCAGAGCACGCAAGAACCCCAACCCAGAGAGAAACAAAACAGGCTGCTCCCTAAAACAGAGAAGCACAACTCACCCTACTTGGCTTTAAGAGGATTCTTTTCAAAGCCGCTCCAATCATTGCACACCCCTGCCCTCCCTCCCCACAGAGTCCTTTGTTTCCCCACTTCACACTACCCCTCTGCAGTGCACTATATTAAGGAGGGATTTCTGCTTAAGAACCCTACATGAGACTTCTTCCAAGCCCCACCAAAGCTGATCCTGAATGACTCAGACAGACGACTGCATGAACAAAAGACACTCTTTCTTTCCAAGGCATGAGCCAGCTGCCCCCAGCCCTACATGGTTCACCAGTAACCCAGTGCATGCAGTTGATCTCCTCACTTTTGATTCCAAAGACTCGAGCCTCTAGCTGGTGAGCTAAGGGAGTGGGTCTGCAAGGGCTGTGAACAAGAGCAGGCCCACATCTTTCCAAGAGACAGTAATATAGCTTGTACATATGCACCTGCCAGCCCTCATAGAAGCTCCATTATGGACTCAAGCATAAAGGAAGGAGGGAAAACCTAACAGCATGGAAATATCCCTGCTAGCTAGAAGGGAGAGGAGGGCAGTTTGGTGCAAAATGGACACCTTAGGGTTACAGGTGCTTGTTTCTCCCAGATTTAAAGGGCCAGCTAACAAAAGGCACATGCTCGGAAAGGCTCAGCCGATCCTGCGGAGTTGAGTTACCCACCAATGTGGGAAAGTTCAGGTCTAGTTCTGAACTCGGTTTGTGCCGTCAGTGAGTTAGGGGCCAGAAACAAGCACTGAGCTCTTACCCACCAGTGTGTTGGAGAGAGCTTAGGTCCTTTAGCTCCAAAACAACCAGCTGCCTTGTGTAGCCAGTTTTAAGGGCTCAGGGTAGGAAATCAATGGGAATTAGGCAGCTAAATATATTAGTGAATCTCACCCTCAGTCCTCACAACCAGGGCCAAATTTTGCAGAACAACTCAGCTCCCAGTTAGGTGCTGGAATAAGGGACAGCTCCCAGCAGCTCCCATTGTGACACCAGTGGGCAGATTTTCAACAGAGCCCAGCACCCAACGCACACAGCTCTGGGCCTTGATGGTGCCTCTTTTGAATATTTACCCTCCAGTGGCTGGTGAATGACATGGGGAGTTGCACTACGTAAGCCAGGAGAGGGCGACACAGACAGAGTGCTCATGTGGATCTAATTTTTCCCCCAAAGTTGTGATACTTTGTATCCAGAGTTTTAATATGAAGTAAGCTCTGTGGGCCAGGGACCATCTTTTTGTTAGGTGTCTGTACAGCACCTAGCACAATGGGATCATGGTCCAAGATGGGGGTTCCTAGGTGCTACCGCAACATGAATAATAAGTAGTTTTAATTATACTCATTTCTGTTCTGCCTCCTTCCTTTCTCCCTCCCTTTTGCTTTCTCCCCCATCTTCCCTGTAAAGGAACCCTCCTTCTGCCTACAAAGGAATAAAAACGCCTTGTTTGCTGTTCTCTGAAGCCAGGGAGAAACAAAAGGATGGAACTGCCAGGTCCTTTTTCGATGGGTGACTGAAAATGCACTGTTCAAAGGAGGCCTTGCTTATCTCACCCTTTACACTTTGGAGTGTAACATACGATTGGAATTCAACCCCCCATTACTGCAAACATCTCTCTCTGTTTCTGAATGGGGGAATAGGTTCTTTTTTTGAAGGCATGTTCTGTGCTGGCAGAATTCACAACTGGCCACCTGGGGAGGATAATAATACCGTCTGATCCTGAACAGTGTAAATAGGAGCCTATAGGTAACAGAGAGAACAGAGCAAGAGGCTCGGGGGTGTTCTGTGTTAGAGGGTGCAGCTATTGTTGGTTGGGAATTTTTTGACATACTGTTTAAAATAAATGTCAGTTCACTGAAACAAAAACTATTCATGAAACACGGCTGGTTTCCACAAATCACAGGAGTGAGGGAGGATTAGGGCCTGATCCAAAGCACACTGACACCACTGGAAAGACTTCCTCTGGCTTCAGTGAGTTTTGGACCAGTCCCAAAGGCCCAAGCTACATTAGAAAGCTTACTGCTTAAAGTGGCAAACAGTGGATGCAGTGACACTGGTATAAAAATGAAAAGGAGTACTTGTGGCACCTTAGAGACTAACCAGTTTATTTGAGCATGAGCTTTCGTGAGCTACAGCTCACTTCATCGGATGCATAGCATATCGTGGAAACTGCAGAAGACATTATATACACACAGAGACCATGAAACAAAACTTCCTCCCACCCCACTCTCCTGCTGGTAACAGCTTATCTAAAGTGATCATCAAGTAGAGCCATTTCTGGGATTTGTGCTGGAAATGGCTCTACTTGATGATCACTTTAGATAAGCTGTTACCAGCAGGAGAGTGGGGTGGGAGGAAGTTTTGTTTCATGGTCTCTGTGTGTATATAATGTCTTCTGCAGTTTCCACGATATGCTATGCATCCGATGAAGTGAGCTGTAGCTCACGAAAGCTCATGCTCAAATAAACTGGTTAGTCTCTAAGGTGCCACAAGTACTCCTTTTCTTTTTACGAATACAGACTAACACGGCTGTTACTCTGAAACCTGGTATAAAAATGCTTATCCTGGTATACCCTATTCAATTTTGGGAAGTGAAATAAATTGTAAGAGTATAGGGCACCTGAATACCAATATAAAGATGTCCACGCTACGGCTTTTACTGGTATATCAGTAAAAAAATCACATCCCTAACCAACACGGTTATAATACTGGAATAACATTTCTAGCATAGACCAGGCCTTCATGAATGAGCCCACAGTAGAAGCAGGACCCCAGGTCATTTTTCAAGGGCAGCAAATCATTTTAAGAGTTATCTAGACAGAATTGTTTTAATAGGAAGGAGGGGATATAGATTTCCAAAGCCCTCACCCTGTTTCCATCACCCACCCACAGCCTCGGACCAGCTGCATAGGTTGGTGGTGGCTAATGCTAAGTTCCTCGCATGTTGCCTCCATAAGCTTCAAGAACAAATGGAGGTCAGTGGTATGATCTCCATGTTACAGATGGGGAAACTGAGGCACTGAGCAGGGAAGTGATTTGGTCACAGTCACGTAGCAGGTCAGTGGCAGAGCGAGAAATGACTCCCAGTGCCCTACCCCCTAGATGATGCCACTTCTTTCAAAGCCCTCCATTTCCAATAGCCATGAGTCCTGGGCAGCAATCACACTCTCTACCTTGGTAACAAAGTGATGATGACTCAGCTGTTCAATCTGTCTCCTTTTCTTCCTCCCCGACTGGGCCTGTCTCTCACCTTTCCTCCCCCACATAGCAGCCCCCGCCCTGCCAGACATTCCCTTCCATCCTTCCCCTTCCAAACTCCCACTCCATGATCCACCCCTGTGTCTCTGTTACACCAGGCAGCTGCCTGGCACCTGCGCATCAGCCCGTCAGCTGCTGACATGCGAAGCAGCTGGCAGCATGAAGTGTTTGCAGGGAGGAGGAGGATAGACAGCCCACAGTAAATCCATCTGGAATTTGCAAAGCAGGCAGAGGTCACTGTTAGCCCAACTACTGCCCCTGGCTGCATGGAGCTTGATCTAAATGCAACTGGCTGAGCCAGAGTGATTTACATGGCTCTGGGGAAGGAATTCCCCCTCCTGGCATATTTTTTCCTCCTCGGAATGTCAGTCCAACACAAGTGCAGTCCCACTCTTAGATTTATGCCCCATGAAGGGGCCATATTCTCCCCACAACACACACGCAGCACGTGTAGGTCTGTTCGGGATCATTCCCCGTTGCAGGGCCCCGCTCTGTGCCCACTCATAGCTGCAAGGCCATCTGATGCTCTCTGTAGTTATGCACCAGGAAGCATCTAGATGTGCCCATGTTTCACCAAGGTAAGGAGGGAGCTGCTGTCTTGGGAGGAGCTGGCAGGGATGAGAAGGAAGGGGGCAGGGTGGATGTTGCTACCAGCTGCCATTACCAGAGACCGAGGCCAATGGCTTTACAGAGCTGGACATTTATTTCCCCATTAATCAACAGCTGCAAAAATTCATGGCCTATAACCAAGTGCCGGGCCCTGGAAATGGAGTGTTTAAGGAACTGGGCTCCAATACTCATTAAACTAAACTGCCTGCTTCCCTCCTTCCCGCAGCAGGAGCAGAGAGCTCTGCAGCAATGAGCAAGACTGACAGCAGGAGCGGAGTCTGTCCAGAACCCAAAGGCGCTTACCCACCTTCTGCCCATTATTGAGCAGACATACCAGGGAAGAGCAAACATCACCAGGCTCAGAGAGTCTCTGAGCCATGTTCCCATATCACTTCCTCCAGCGGGAATCTGGAGTAACGCCAGGGACTGCGTTAATGGCACTACTCTCCTTGACGGCCATGTGTGCACGAGAGAGCCCATTTAACATGGCAAGGCAGGCCCCTTGTGCACTTTCTCGCTGAGGATCTCAGTGCACTTTACAAACGTTGATTCACCCCAATCCCTCTCCTGGGAGGTAGGTCAGTAGGATCATCTCTATTTGAAAAGGTAGGGAAATGGAGGCACAGAGAGGTTAATTGAGTTGTCCAAGGTCAACTAGTGAGGCAGTAGCAGAGTTGAGAAGAGCTTCATAGGGTGAAATCCTGGAATCCATTAGAGTCAACAGCAAAACTTCTAGTGGCTTCAGTGGGAGCAAGATTTCACTCAGACTTGAAGGCCACAAGGGACCATTCAGACCATCTAGTCTGACCTTCCTGCACAACACAGAACAGAGAATGTTGCCCTGTAATTCCTGCCTCTAGCCTGATACTGTAGCTCAACCACAGGGTATATTTCTTAGAAAGAGACGTCGGAGCTTGATCTGAACACTCCAAGTGATGGAGAATGAGTCTGGTCCTGGGCAAGTTGTTCCAATGGTTAAATGAGTCTCCTTGTTACAAATTTGCACCTTATTTCCCAGCAAAATGTGTTGAGTTTCAGCTTTCAGTCAGTGGCTCTCATTTTGCTTTTGCTGGCTAAACCAAAAAGCCCCCTACTCTCAGAAATCCTCTCTCCATGAAGGCACCTCAGACAGAGCTCTAAAAGGTACTGTACTTAGGTGCCTATCTACCTTTAAGGATCTGGGCCTTATGGACCATGATGTAGTCACCTCCTTAATTTTCTTTTCGATAAACTGAATAGCTGGAGCTTCTTTAGTCTCTCTCTGGAAGGCAGTCCTGACTCCCAGTCTTCTGCCAAAACAGTCTATCCTTCCTGGTGCCAGATACCTTCCGGAGGCCTCTCCAAACCCCTGAGGGCTGAAAAGTCCAGTTGGAAATCTTGCATAAACGAGGCACAGGCAGGGGAGAGAATGTGCCTGAGGTGAGGTTTGACGATGGAGAACTGAGGAGGAGGAGGAGAGAGAGGGAGGCCATCAGGAGCTGCAATGAAGAAGGCTCTCCCACCAGGGAAGACCAGATAGGAGGTCAGTGCTAAAAGAGCAGAGGGAATGGGGGCGGGTGGGGGTGGTGAGCAAAGATTGGTGCATTTTCAAAGACGGGGACAAATTATTTACTCAGTTATGCCAGTCTTAATCAGACATAATTCCAGGGAAGTCAATAGAGTTTCTCTGCATGGTATAAACCCAGAGCAACTCAGCTGGAATTACTCGAGATTCTAGTGTCACTTAAGGGAATTTTGGACTGAATCTTGATATGTGAATATGGGGAGAACTGGTGAAAAGATCTGAGGATGGGGTGATGGAGCCAGGATGCAACAATACCCACTTCCGCCTCCTGTATGGGTCATTAGCAGGGTTTGAACCCAGGACTTTCATCCCCATAGCACAGACTTGCTGCCCCTTGAACTAAAGGAGTAATTCCATTATATGATAGCAGTAGTAAACTATTATCCTTTATGTGAGCCAGCCATTACGGGGTGGGAGCATAACATTTTCAAATGTACTACAGCCACACCGACTGATCCCCTTCAGTATCATTGCACAGGCCTCTACCACTTGAGCTAAAGGAGTGACTCCATTAGCTAGTAACAACAGTAGACTGTTATGTTCTATGTGGACCAGCCACTAAAGAGGGACTGTCATGCTGTCTGGAGTCGCTCATGACCATGAGTGCCCACCTTAGGGCAGACTGTCAGAAAACAAGGCAGACATCCCAAACTAGTGGTGTGTTTTATAACTAGATTTCACCAAGCCGGTAACAAATGTGAGCGCCTGGATCACTATACCAGTCTTACCAAGAAGTCACAGACAGTTCCCTTAGACTCTCCAGTCTATCCTGCCACCCAGATAAACTGGACTTTGTGATAAAAGGTCACTTACACCAAACTTGACCAATTTAAATTGCTTCCAATCCCAAGAGGCCAGTCACTTACCCCAGATCATTTGGTAGCCTGCCCTATATTTTACACCAAAAACAACACTGGTAGCCAATTCTATAGTAAACTACCTACAGGTTAATTAGTTAAGAAAAGGAAATGAGAGTTATTGAGAGGTTAAAGCATGTAACACATATACAGCTGAGGTACAGTCTAGAAGTCCAAATGGTAGCAGAAATGTAGTAATCTATCAGTTTCCCAAAAGTCTCTCCAGGCTACCCAGAATAACTCTGGGGATCTCAGTCTTCTCATTCAGTTATTCCACCCTGTGAGAATCCAAACAGTCCAGAGATGAAGGATATTTCCCTTAATCCATACTTATAGCCTCTTCTCACAGAGAACGAGCTGACAGGGTCACTACCCACGTGGGCTTTGCCTTTGAAGACAGAGAGCAAGGAATGCATTTTGAGTCTTTGACCTCCGATCATCACACACAACGACCACTTGCTTTGAAATTAGCACTTGTCTGTTAAAGTTCTTTATTTGCATGATAAAAGGCTTCTTCCTCGTTTGATGGGTTATTTGGTTACAGGGGTATCCATAATGTAAATGTTTGTTCTACATTATAGCTGGATACAGATAAGTGAAAACAATGCAAGTAACATCTCATTAGCTTTCATGAAGTTTAAACACCACCTATACTCTCATATATTTCATAATCACTTTGATCTATACTAATACACAGGTGAATTGGCCTGGAGCTTTGGCGTGCATTGGCATCTGGTCTGCCAGGGTCACAGGGACATCGCAAACATTACAAGGCTGTGGCAACTGCAGTAACTGGTAACCTAATTACATCCCAAAATTTAGCCATGGAACATAGGGAAGGTGAGGATGAATGACACCCAGACAATCTATTCCCCAGCTCAGAAAATAAAAGCTCATATAGTCCTCATTGATCCAATTTTTTTTGGTGCCAGAGAACATTTAATGGAAGGGTTTTTCTGGTTATAAACAGTGTTGGAGGTGCAAAGTCATAATTTTCTTGCATTTGTTGGCAAGGCTTCACTCCTCTCATTTTTCAAAGGCAGGGGCTTTTTTAAGATGCGCTGTATCGATCCAACACTTATTTATATATGAACAATGGGAGAAGATGGTTAGTTCAGTTATTAAATTTAGAGAGCTGACAAAAGCAATCAGAAGACGTAGTGTTTAATAGGAGATTAAAAAGCAGGCTGCAGGAGCACAGATTTCTGACCCAGTGTCTTGGAGATGTAATTTAATGTACATAACACACACACACACACACACACACATATATATATTACTGCTTAGATAGCAGCATAAAATGATAAAATTGCCTGTGTTTGCTGAAGGGTTTTATCATTAATTGATTTTCCTGCAGACTTCTCGTCTCTCTCTCAATGTTAATTTTGGAGCTTTTTGTCTTGGTGGCGAGTTGGGGGAGGCACCTCACATATCTGGAGACTTGTAGGTTTCTCAACACAAGTGGAATGAGTTTGGAGATCTCAGTCTAGTCCTCTAGGGGTGATTTGGTCCACAGCATAAAGCCTCCAATAACTACACAATTCTGCTCTGCAGAAGGGGTGCACCAGATCATGTTGAAAGCACAGAGGCAGAACTGCTTTAAGTCCCTGACTGGAATGGCAGGGAGTAAAGCAGATCAGGATTGGGGTGTATCAGTAGAACTGTTTTAGGGCTGAATGAGCAGGAGGTCAGGAGTGAGGGGTACTAGCAGAACTGAATAGGGTCTCAGGACTGGAATAGCTGTTCCAGCCCCCATTCTAAGAGCCAGGATGGCCTTGTGATTAAGGCACTGGAGTGGGGCTTAGGAGATCTGGGTTGAAGTTCTGATGGTGCCACAGATACCCTGTGTGACCTTGGTCAAGTCACTTAGGCCAGATTTTTAAAGGTACGTAGGGAACTAGTGGGGTTTTCATAAGTCCATTGAAATCAATGGGAATTAGGTTGACAATCCCACTCGGCACCTGTCACAGGGTGACACTGACCCTTTAGTCCAAGTCCCTGTCATTTTGCCATATGGATGTACATAAAGCCACAGACACAAGTCAGAAGGTCTACATAGTGCAGTATGGATGTGTTAGCACAGCTGTGATACCCAGGACCGGCAATTGCAAACCCAGGTTTACAATGCAGTGTGGATGCTCAAGCCCGGGCTTGGGAACACCACATCCACAAGCCCAGGTCCCACAGACCGAGCCTTAGCGTGCGGAGTAGCCTCACCCTAAGCGTATGTCTCCACAGCAATTAAACACCTGCAGCTGGCTCATGTCAGCTGACTCAGGCTTGTGGGGCTTGGGCTGTGGGACTGTAAGACTGTGGTGTGGATGTTTGGGTCCGGGCTTTGGGACCCCGTGAGTGGGGACGGTCCCATGCTAGGGGTGTGTGTAGTGTGTGTACTCTACACACCGCCGAAAGGAGGCTGCAGTGTGGACGTACCGCTCAAGTCTAAAGCTTCTGGGCAGAATCCAGAAGAGCCCTGAAAATGAACCACTGCTCTAGAGCCAAGACCAAGTATAGAGGTTTTATGAGTCTGCTACTGCCTCCGAGCTACCCCCACGGTCCTTTTGCTCAGCTTGTTGATGCTTGTGCTTTAGAACCAGAAGTTCAGTCCCTACAGAGAACCCCTTCCAGGCACATTCCTGGAGATTCCTACCCTCACATTCACTTTCATCCCGGTTGCTGTTTGCTAAACCTTCCACTGTCAGAAGGGAACAATTTATAATTGGCCTTTTTTTTTTTTTTAGTAAGCCTTGAAATAGTTCCTCACTCACGTCAGTTCACTCCAGCTCTCCCCGCCTAGAGGTTACTCCGCTGAGCCTTTCAGCCACCTCCTAAGTCTTTTAATTTCTTCTTGTTTCAATATGTTGGCCAGCGTCCAGCTGTAACAATGAGGAATGACATTGAGATTAGAGTTTAATAAGCATCAAGAACAGAACCCCCATTTGGATCAAACCAATTTAGGGGCCACGGTAAAACAGTCAAAACAATTCCAGTGATGGTGGACCCCTGGCCCTCCCCCCTGGATGCTGCCCCCCTGGTTCTTCCCCCGCAGTTCCTAGCGGCCATATTTTACTATGTATTAGTCTCTCTCACCACAGAATACACTGAGCCAACATTAGAGCAACTTACCAGAAGCAGGAGACACCATTGGGAATGGTGTCTGGGCCGCTCATTGTCATTCTAGGCCTTGCTCTCCCAGCAGGGGCACTGGCCGTGAGGAGAGCACCCAGCAGCACTGGTCCCAGTCTCTCCCAGCAGGCGATGCCATGAGGAATGGTGTAGGAGCACTGGCTGTGAGAGCTCCTGGCTGTTCCAGTCCCAGCCTCTCCCAGCAGGAGGTGCTGTCGGGCCTGGTTTAGGGGCATTGTAGTTTTTGGAGACTTTGCTCTGTGGCTCAGAGTGTCCTTCCTCCCCTGCCAGCCCCCTTGTTGCTTGTGTGCATGAATGACCTGCACATGCATGGACTCACCTGGAGAGTCTTAGGCTGACTGCAGCCACATCCGTTTCCCGGTGCCCCTCCATGCAGGGAAGGTAAACTGCTAGGAGTATGAATGGGTCAGTCTGCCCCCGTGTAATCATTCCCCATCCCTGCTCCATCACTCATCCTAAGCCACCGACCCTGAAGTATTATGGCCATGCTTCCTGAGCTGGCAGGGCAGAAAGGGTGAAGGCTGGGAGTGACAAAGTGCCTCACTTCCAGAGGAGATTAAAGCGCTGGGGTGGCCAGGGGGACACTATCCGGCCCTCAGGGGGATGTGAATTATGGGAGGACCCAAAGGAACTCTGTGTAATCTGGGGAGGGATGATCAAATGGTGGCAGCTGCAGCCTTGCGCTGAGATGATGGATGGCCTCTCCACGGGGAGCCAGACTTCCAATTTGCTGCCCATTTGCAGTGCACTTTACCCACAATTCAACCTGTCAGAGCCACAAATCACTTGGAAGGTTTGCAACAGCCAACACCACACACACACACAAGCACTCAGAGGCACCCCCCACCAGAGACACTGCACACACACGCACAATCTCCAGAGACACCAAACACACACACCCACCCCAGAAACAGCCCCCCCCAGAGACACCACACACACATGCACCAAAACACACTCCCAAGACACCAATTCCCAGCGTACACAGCACTGCTTCTTAGTCTCTCTCTCTCTCTCTCTCTCTCTCTCTCACACACACACACACACACACACACACACACGACAGCACTGATTCACACACATGTACTCCTCCCCGCCAAAGACACCATGGATACATGCCCGGCATGACCCAGCACTGATCCACCAGACACATACGCGTACTGTGACACCACGCTGAAAGCCAGGCACACAGATGACACATGCAGATGCAGAGAAGCCCACAGGTGCACACCCATGCACACACAGATCCGTAACACACAACAGGTACAGAGATGACACCCTGAGACACAGACATCCCTCCACCAGACACAAACCCATTGCCGACACAGGTACATACACAGATGCAAGATGGCACGCCATTGACTCAAAAACCCCCCACGCCGGGACACTGCCTGAACAGACACACGCAGCCTAAAATAAAAGTTACAATGATAGAAGAGCGTGTGGACCGCCATAACAATGTGTGCAGGGAGAGAAGTGGTGGGTGGGAGGTGGGGGGAAGACAAGGTGTGAGTCTTGGGAAACCACAATCCCTTATCCAAGAGGTAGCCACTTTCCAGGCAGGGAGAGCAGGGACTGGGAGGGGAGGCCTGCGGGATATGTGGAGTCATTTGGCACAAAGTGTTCTGAAGAGGAGAAGGGGAGGGAGGGGAAAACATGTTTAACAGCAAGCACAACCAAAGGAGGAAGCGACTGTCTCTGGGTGTAATTTAGTGCTCGACCCTGCAGTTCGTTGGCAGGCAAAACTCCCATTGAAGTCAGCAGGAGTTTTGCTTAACTAGAGACTATGGTTCCCAGCCCTTAGTCATTAGCTACTGTCTTTTATTCACAGTCCTTCAAGTGGAATAGGTCTCTTGCAATTAACAAGTAGACACAAGAGTGAGTGGGCAGGGATGGACCCACCCGGGGACTCGGTCCAACTTTCTTGTTGGATTCAACAGGAAAGGGCGCTGGGCTTCTCCAATTCACTCTGCCATAAGGAGACTGGGGAGATGGGGAAGCGGTTGGGGGAGGCGAGGCCTACAGAGAATTTCCACATGGAACACTTTCTGGAGGCTGAACAGCCAAATTGTGCCCTTTGTGGCTTCCACAGCACTCAGAGATGAGCTTGAAGCAACCAGCTCCATTCTACAGAGGTAAGTCAGTGCATGAATTACAATCATGGAAATGTAGGACTGGGAGGGACCTTGATAGGCCATCTAGTCCAGTCCCCTGCACTGAGGCAGGACTAAGTATTATCTAGTCCATCCCTGGCAGGTATTTGACTAACCTGTTCTTAAAACCCTCCAATGACAGGGATTCCACAACCTTCCTTGGTAACCCCAGTTCCAGAGCTAACCATGGGTGCTGCCACATCCCCTGGCTTGAAGTGGTTTCCATCCTATACAGGGTTTACACTTTGATTTAATGGCTCTCGGCCCCACCCACTATACAAATTATTCCAGCGCCCCTGATCTTAACTGTCCTTATAGTAGAAAGCTTTTCTTTATACCTAACCTGAATCTCCCTTGCTACAAAACTAAGCAGATTACATATACTTGTTGTATCCTTATGGAGCAGCGCAGCTCTGCAGGGGGCAAAGGACAGGACATAGGAGACAGTTCCTAGAGATCTGAGGGTTTTCTGCAGTGCCCAGCCTTCCCATATACCAGTGTAATCCCATTTACTTCAGTGGCATTGCACTTGATTTGCATCTGCAGCTCAGAGTTGGGACCCTGAGGATCAATGTGGGGAGAGCATGCCCATGCCACACCAGCAAGACGGAGCAGCTGAATGCCTCCTCCATCCTTCTTGTGAAACTTGTCTCTTCTCTCCTGTCTCATTCCTCTTGCCCCATGGCTAATGATGATGTAGAGCTGGCTATATTGGTGCCCCATGATGCACAGCATCTGTCCCTTATTTGATGATGGATTCGTGTGGGCTGGGACATTTTTTCCCTCCGATTGCCCACGACGTTGCAGTATTTATCTTGTTTGAAGGCAGAAGTGGCATCCCCGGGATGCCGCAAGGTTAGCAATGTTGTGTCTATGGCACAGTCCTATTCTTCTCTTTCTGCCTCATAAATGGCCCCTTTGGGAGAACTCATCTGGCAGCACCTTGAAGCAGTGGGAAGAGGATAATGAATCCCCCGCCCCCAGGCTGGTAGTTTGTACATCAACAACAGGCAGCTGCAGGGCATCAAATGTTTATAACTGACCTCAGACAACCTCTTTCCCCATCATGCTGAATGGGAAAGAAGCCTCCTACCCATCAAGCCTGGCTTCACCCCTGCTTTGATGTGCTACAAGGCCTGTCATATGGTAACCAGATACTCAGGAGAGTGCCAGCAGGTGGAATTCACCCTCGGGGAGCAGCTGGCCTGTCCGTCATTCAGACAATTCAGTAGAAGGAGATTCCCTTGGGGTAAGAGCTATATTCAGTTCAGTGCTGATAAAAGATTTATAGCCCTGGATATCAAGGGTCTAAACCTCCTCTCACTTGCACCAGGAGTCAACTCCAATGACACCAATGGAATATTGAGGGGGAAATCAGGCTATAAAGTTCTATGTGTAGATTGAGTGCAGGGTTAGCTGCAATAGGGCAGCTAGGAACGAGAGGGGAATTCAGTCATCTGAAGTATGGGTCCAGACTAGGGCTGGCTGGAAAGCAAGAATTCTGTTTCCTGAAAAGTTCGGCTGCGTTGATACCGGCACTAAGACGTAAGCAGGACCTTTCCAAATTTTTCACGAAAAACCAGAGAGAGAGACTGTGACACTACCCCAGAATAGCTAATAACCCAGTGGTTATGGCTCTCATTGAGGGGGGTGGGAAACCCAGGCCTGATTCAGAGCAGGGCCATGAACCTGGCACACCCCAGGTGAGTCCTCTACCCACGGGGCTAGAGAGTCTCTTCCTCAATCTCAGTTTCTCCTGTTGGAGCCATTCCACTTTGTATAAATAATTAAATAGTAATTGGTCCCAAAAGGGAGTGAGGCTGACTCGACAGCCACACAGTTAGGGCGCTCATCTGGGATGTGGGGGGCTGGCCTATTGGTTATGCAGGGGTGGGTCTCCCATCCTGGACCCAAGAAACCTTCCTGATCAAAAATGTTTTGTTGAGAAATCCCCGATCAGCTCTGGTCCAGACAGAACTTCACCAGAGTCTGGGGGAAGGATGAGAGAGGGAAAAGAGGGGGTGTTTGGACGCATGTCTAGCTCACGTCCGGCAGCCTGCATGCTTTGAAGAGCTCAGACACACATGCGCTCCGGATCCAAATAAAATTTGATCAGGAAAGATTGTGAAATGATGTCTCCAAGGTGCATACTAATCAAAGTCAAAAGCAATGAAGATTGCTAGACATGGGATACACACACACATGCTGGTGGACAAATGTGGACTCCTCAGATACATCAAGCCCACAGCAACAATGCTGCTGGTGAGGACGCATCAGTTATTGCATCACACAGTGCACTGAGCAGCTACCAAGCACCACAAGGTGGCAGGTCAACTCAAGCAGTACTCTGCCTTCAGATCGGGTTCCCAGAAAAGCAGCACTACACCGCATCCCAGCCCAGGAGAGTGGGCTCTTGCCAGTTCAGGACAGCAAACTTCTTCCTATTGCTTTTCTGGAGTGTAGAGCAGATTGGAATTGAGCAAGCATTTCTGCTGCTCTCCCCAGCCTGCCAATAGCCTTTACTGTGGATAAGCAGCAATGATGGGGTGAATGATGGGGTGTGCATCCAAAAACAGGGCCCTAAATGGATTAGTGTGGACCCGAGAGACCAAATGTGGTACCTGGCTACATCCAGAGCGAGAGCCAGGCTTTACAGGCTGGTTATTATAAAGAGAGGACGTTTGTAGCAGAAAAGCATTGCTGGAAAGGAGTCTGCGGTCATCCTCTGGGAGGTCATGAGGAGGAAACCCAGGGGGAGAATAAGCCCAGGATCCAAGACCTAAAAGAAGGGTCAATGCAGAGAAATCTTGGGGAAGAAAGGCTGGGTAGGAAGAAGTCGAGGGAAGCAGCAGCAAGGAGTGGGACTGTGCAGACTTGGGTTGCTGGTTATAGGAACCCAGTGTAGAGGGAGGACCGGGTTCCCCATTCCAGCCCCTGGGAAGGTGGCATAAAGCCAAAAAGATGCACGGACCATGGGGACCTGAGCTGGGGCTGAAGACCTTTTCTACGGGCACCTGACTGTTATCTGTGGCACTTTATCTGGCCAGAGGGGCAAGTCACAAAGAGGAAGCACCCCAAGTCGGGGCGGGAGGAGGAGGAGAGAGACAGAGGGGTCACAGCATGAGTAACTGAAGGAAGGGGGTTCCAGTTGGGGCAAAAGCTAATTCACAGACCCGTCCACAAGGTGGCGCTCCTGCACTGCGTGAAACCTTTTACAAGGTGCAAAGCAAGCTTCTAATTCAGGGCAAGATTGTGACTTTCCCCAGTGTGTCCCCTAACTACCCTGAGTGGGGCACAGCATGTAGGCATGGGAGGACAGCCTCTGCCTGCAGATGCGTAGGCAAGGATGGGTGGAGCCTTGCCTCCGCTCCCAACATACCAGCCAGAAGGAGCAAGGGCATGTGACGGGGAACCAGGAAGGGAATTATGACTCTCAGTCCCTGATTGCTCCTGGGGGTGCAGTTAAATGCTGCCCCGTGTTATGGGCTGAGAGTACAGTGTCTGTCTAGCCTGAGGTTAGTTAGGGAATGTGGTGCCCATGGCAGGTCTTTTGCAAAGGCCTTACCAAGGAGAGCAAACTCCCTGCTCAGGTCTGCAGCTGCCCAGGCCCCTTGTAGCTGGAAATGTTTGGGGTGAATGTAGCTGCCAATGGATGTTCCCAAAGATCCTTAAAGAATGGCTGAGGAGTCGGCAGCAGGGGAAGAGCTGGCACGGCCAGGCGAGCCACAGGGGCTGGCAGGAGACACCTCCAGACTGGGTTAGGAGGGGCTGGTCATTGTGGGGCCCAGAAGGGACTCTTAGTCTTTTATTAAAGCCTAGTTTTCTTTGTTGCCAATACAACTAGACAGGCCAGATCTGAACTCCTGGGAAGTTTGGCTCTGAACTTGATGGCATGTACATATGTCTGGGAGGGGACACCAGGTGCATCTCTAGCATGACACATGTTTAACTGCTAACAGCAAATACCTGCATGCATGCCACTTTGCAGGGCTGAGGGGATGTGACACACAGGCATGCCTGGGTTCCTCCAGAGATGCTCCCAGCCCTCCCCCAATGCATCCATCTGTGCTCCTTATGTCACATCAACTCCAACAGAGAGCTTCAGAAGGCAGTGCCTTACTTCTATTTACACATGTCACCCTGGACGGATGATTCAAGCAGCATTCAGCTCCCAGGAGGAAAGCATCAGCAAAAAAAGCCTCTTTCATGTAGGTGGATAACTGAAAATAAAAAGATAGAATTATTAGCACTTAATACTTTCCTTGACTCCCTGGTGCTTTTCTCCCAAAATCTCCAAGTTCTTTAGCTAAACTAGTCAAGCCAGTGGGAGTCCATTTTTTCCTTCGTGCTAAGAGAAGGAGGAGGGCCTTCTCCTAGCAAGTAAAGGCACTGGAGGGATTTGGGAAACTGGGGTTCAATTCAGACTCTATGGGACCTGTGGCATATCGCTTAGTCTCTCCGCACCTCATATCCCCCCTGTAAAATGGGGATCCTTCTTCCGTTGCCTATTCAGACTACAAGCTCTTCATATCAGGGACTATCTCTCACTCTATTTCTATACAGCACTATGGGGCCACAATCTTAGTTGGGGCCTCTAGGTGACTGTAAAACACAAATCTTATGAACCCCTCAGTTGGGGCCTGATTCTTGTTACATTCACGGTGTGCAAGCAGAGAAGTTACATACAAACATAAAATACCACTCTTGGAAAGTTGCAATGTAACCCTTACTTTACTTCTTAGAATCCAGAACCTTAACACACAAGAACCAAAACTAGAGAGAGACAAAGCAGGCTGCTTTCTAAGGCAGAGAGACACAGCTCAGTCCACCTTGCTCTCGGCTGGCTCCTGGCAGGCTGACTGCTGAAATCACATGCTTTCCTACAGTCGCTAGCCTGAAAGCAGGCCCAGGAAACCCCTTATGCTTCAAGTGAAAGTTTGTAATTTTAACTGAGTCTTCAATACATAGCCTTGACAGAATTCAATTTTCTCTATTTTTTATCATTTCAACGGACAATCGGTTTACTTTTTAGCTTTTTTAATATTTGCATCAATTTAAATTTTCACAGTTGAGTGAAATTATGGGTTTTAAGCATTTTTTTCTAGTTTTATGCATTTAAATTTTCACAGTTGCAGGGAAATTATGGGGGCGTAAAAATGTAGGAATTTAATGACAGTAGAGGCTGCGATTCAAAAAGTTAAAGCTATTTAAACGGTGCCTCTGCTCCAGCTCCATTAATGCAGACATCAATACACATGAGGGTGGGACCCAATATGTTCCCAAAGTAGCATTTTCCTTACTTTGCCTATCTGTAAATTTTGATCACCATTGATGGAAATATTTTTAGTCCGATTGCGTGTAGGGTCAAATCGACATTTCCCAATCAAAATCCTTCTGAGCCCATCAGTACTCCACAATTCTCTCCTGCCTTGCACCCCATGCCCTGGATTACACCCATACACAATGGGTGTAAAATGCTGCCAATGATGTGAAAGGAGAAAGCTGATGTGGTAGCATTTTACACCCAGTGTGTAAAGAGTATTGCTAAACCCAAGCATTCAGAAATCGAGAGACTGGTTTTAAAATCATGAATTTAAAAAAATGTTTTTTATTTGCATTCTGATCTTCTAGAGTCCACTTGAGTTCTTTTTTCAAGCTTTTCTCTGCAACCATGAGCAACTTTTCATTTTGAAATGAAAGATGGGATTATCACCTAATCCCATGACTCCAGGAGCTGGGACTTTAAGAAAGACACCAAGTATTTTAAGACTTGTAATAAAATCCTGACAGTTGACAGCAATGTGTAAATAATAGTACAGTATGCAATGCAAGAGAGAATCAGGCATTTCCAGTGCTCCTTCCCACACTGGCTCTAGTGCAGCTGAGACACTGAGCAGGGTCAGTGGCTATATATGAGAGGGTCTGATGCTGGCTGTGAATGCAGGCATGCTCTAATTGCCTGAATGATTCAGACCTAGCAGACTCCTGAGAATAAGGCGGGGCTGCCCCAAGGATAATCCCTGAAAAGCTGCGGGGAGCTGCAATGTCATTACCACTGCACTGCAAAGAACAGTCATTGCTCTGGGCCTGACCACAGGTTTATTCCACTTAGGTTAAGCGCCCAGCCCGCCCAGGGCCCTGTAACTCTCCTGCTCTCTGTTCCATCCGCATTGATCGCTTTGCTGCAGCTCCCCCTGTAATTTCAGAAATAAAAAAAGGTCTGTTTATGTCTTGGGCTTTTAAAACCCTTGTAAACATCAGGCGTCTCCAATGGTTCGGAGCAGATTCATAACCCAGTGCCAATCTGCTCCCGCCAGCCTTCAATTCCTCTCCTTCCTCCCTCCAGCCCTTCCCCTGCTGTCTCTCTAGTCCTCAATGTCTGGCTCCCGCCTCCCCAGCCTGCTCCCTGACCTCTCCCCCTGTTCTTTGCCTGTTCCCTCTCTCGCCTGTTCGATCTGCCAGTGCCAGTCTCTCTATTCCCCCACACCTACCTCCTCTCTCACCTGCTCTGTCTATGGTATCTCTGCCCCTCTGCTCCCTCCCCCCTACGCACATTCTCTCTCTCTTTGTTCCGTTTTCTCTCCATCTTCTATCTCATTTCTCCCTCTGCCTTTTCCCCTGCTCTCCTCCCCTCCCTCTGCTTTCCCTCCCCCTTTCATCCCCCGCCCCCTCCGTTCTCTCCCTCCCTCCCCTGGTATCTGCTCACAGTTTACTGATCCCAACATGATAAATCTCTTGCCATTTTAATGCTTTTTCCCCCCCAGGGCCAACCAAGTGTTGAATACATTTCTTTTTGATTCTTACACCCAAAGTGTGGTTTTACAGACGCTAAACCACTCCAACGACATTAAATTGCAGCTTTGCAGCCACCGCCTACCACTAGCAGCTGTCTCCAGCTGCTTGCATTATTTAGACTCGCCCACTGTGTTGCAGGGGTCCAGGCAGCTGGTCCCAGTGCCTACTGCTCCTATACACACTCAACAATGAGCCCTGGGATGGCCGGGCAACTCCATGGCAAAAGCAGCTCAGAGGAGAGTCACTGTGGGAAGAGGTGGGAATTATCTCCTCTATTCTACCACGGCACGCTGGACCTTGGAGCAGGGGTGCCCAAACTGAGCAGTACCAAGGCCCACGTTTGTGACCGTGATACTGAATCCAGGACCTTCAAGATGAGCCTCAACCCACTTAAGTTAATGGAGTAACTCCATTAACCGGTAGTGGTAGTAGACTTTTATCTTCTGTGTATTGTGGGCGTGTGTATACAGCCCCTAACACAATGAGGTCCTGATCCCAGATTGGGGTTTATAGGCATGATGTCAATGCAAGTAATAAACAGTAATAATCATAACAGGGCTGAGTTTCCCATGAATCTGGGTTGTTTGTGGCTTTGGGTGGGCCACATGGAAACATGCACAAACCAGCTCTGTGCACTTTATTTCTCGTTTATCAGGATCTGCTTTATTTTTCATGTTCCCCAGACTGACAAATGGGTAGAAAACAGACTCCTGGCTATTACCTGTATGAGTTGCCTGCTGCCTCTCTCCCCTTGGCAGTGGCTGAAAGCAGAAGAAGCAGGAGTGGCATATAAATTTCCTCTCTCCCTTAATAAATACCTCTATTACCTTGCTGATTCTCCCAGCTTTGTCCAGCTGGCTGGTACAGTCTCTCTCTCTCTTTCCCTCTCACTTGCTCGATGACTTTCTGCCTGCCAGGCAGATGTGATAAACTGCTCTTTTCATTTCCACGAGGAATAAACAGCCAGGCCTAATCACAAAGGAAGTGCTTGCAGCAAAGGTTTGAGGGCCAGCAACTGGAATCTTGCCGCACTCCCTGGTTGGACTGGCGCTCAGGGAAGAGAAATGTTTCCCTGGTCATGGCACAGATGGGTAGTTTTGGTCCATGTGCTCTTTGGAGCAAGATTAGGGTCATTTAATTTCTTTGGCACTGCAGAGGCTGACGGCTGCCAGCCTCTGTGAATGATTTCATTCAGGAAGGAAAGTGAAATCAGTTCTTTCTTTTAAACTTTATCTGGTGCTATTTCTGCTCCGTATAGGGTCAGCCCAGGCTTGGCCTTAGAGAGATCCAGTGGTGTAATGTGATGGCCAACACACTGGGGACCTCCGGAGCTACAAGCATAAGCTGTTACAGCTTGAGCTTAAGAGCCAAGGTTTTGTAGATGGGGGCTGTAACAACTCACATCCTCTGTTGATTGCCGAGAGAGGAACCACAACACACACACACACAATGGGCAACATAACGCTGGGAAGCACAGGCTGGCAGCTAGAGAGCTGGAGAGAATCCTAGAATTGTAGCATGGAATGGACCTCGAGAGGTTTTCTAGTCCAGTCGCTTGCACTCATGGCAGGACTAAGTATTATCTAGACCAGTGGTTCTCAAAGCTGGTCCGCTGCTTGTTCAGGGAAAGCCCCTGGCGGGCCGGACCGGTTTGTTTAGCTGCCGCGTCCGCAGGTTCAGCCAATCACGGCTCCCACTGGCCGCGGTTCGCTGCTCCAGGCCAATGGGGGCTGCAGGAAGCGGCGCGGGCCAAGGAACCTGCTGGCCACCCTTCACGCAGCCCCCATTGGCTTGGAGCGGCGAACCGCGGCCAGTGGGAGCCGCGATTGGCCGAACCTGCAGACGCAGCAGGTAAACAAACTGGTCCGGCATGCCAGGGGATTTCCCTGAACAAGCAGCGGACCGGCTTTGAGAACCACTGAGCTAGACCATCCCTGACAGGAGTTTGTCTAACCTGCTCTTAAAAATCTCCAATAATGGAGATTCCTCAACCTCCCTAGGCAATTTGTTCCACTGCTTAATCACCCTGACAGTTAAGAAGTTTTTCCTGATATCCAACCTAAACCTCCCTTGCTGCAATTTAAGCCCATTGCTTCTTTTGCTTCTTGTCCTATCCTCCGAGGTTTATGAGAACAATTTACCTCCTTCCTCCTTGTAACAACCTTTTACGTACTTGAAAACTGTTATGTCCCCCCTTAATCTTCTCTTCTCCAGACTAAAAAAACCCAATTTTTTTTCAACCGTCCCTCATAGGTCCTGTTTTCTAGACCTTTAATCATTTTTGTTGCTCTTCTCTGGACTTTCTCCAATTTGTCCACAGCTTTCCTGAAATGTGGCTCCTAGAACTGGACACAATACTCCAGTTGAGGCCTAATCAGCGTAGAAATGAGTGGAAGAATTACTTCTTATGTCTTGCTTACAACATTCCTGCTAATGCATCCCAGAATGAGGTTTGCTTTTTTTGCATCAGTGTTACACTGTTGACTTATATTTAGCTTCTGAGCAACTATGACCTCCAGATCCCTTTCCACAATACTCCTTCCTAGGTAGTCATTTCCCATTTGGTATGCGTGCAACTGATTGTTCCTTCCCAAGTGGAGTGCTTTGCATTTCTCCTCATTGAATTTCATCCTATTGACTTCAGATCATTTCACCAGTTTGTCCAGATCATTTTGAATGTTAATCCTATCCTCCATAGCACTTGCAAGCACTTGTATCGTCCACAAACTTTTCCCTCGCGGGGTCCCGGAGCCCAGAGCCCAGGACACAAGCCAGCTACGGTATTAAATTGCAGTGTAGACATACCCACCGTGTAGACATGCAGACTCAATAAAGAATCCCTTTTGAAATCCATTTTATTTTTAGGCCAGATGAACTGCGTCTGCAAGAGATTGAATGTGAGCATCCTCTTGTGAAAACCATCCTGATTCTACCCCGAAGGACAGCCGTTAATATCCATATTTGAGAGGCTCTGGTCGCAAACAATGGCCTGGCATTTATTGCAGCAGTAGGACCAATAACCCCTGGCTAAGTAGCATTTTGGGTCATGTTGAAAATCCCTTTCTAGATCCCACTGGAGATTCTTCATTGCTTGCTCCTAAAACCTTGTAGGTTTGAATATTGCTGACTGTGACTAGCTAGTATGTTACACCCCAGAGGTAGCTGCATTACAGTGTTCAGGGAGCAATTCCTGCAGATACTGTGAGTAAAGCACTTTGGGATGCAAGGTGCTACAATAAAATCTTTCTTATGGCTATTGAATTTTCAAACTCAGGAGGGCAAGTTTATTTCCCAGAGGATGTCCTGTCCCCTGTGTCTAGTTCAGCAGAGTCCCTGATTCGGAACATATGCAGAATAAATCTTCTTAAATACCATCTCCTCCTCCTACCCCCATTCTTGTAATTTTTTTTTGCAGCATCTTGGTGATGTTTTAAGCTATAAAGTGACCCTGTGACACTATCCTTTCAGGGGTGCCTTGACATTGCATCAGGGTTCGATGACTGTCTCATTTCATTTGCACACAGGCTTTAAATACAGTACTTTTATTGTACAGGAAGCATTTGCCAGATTATTTGGTCACTAAAATAGGGAGGAAATATTGTTTAGTTGTTAAAGCATGAGATTAGGAGTCAAGAGATCTGGATTCTGTTCTTTATTCTGCTACAAACTCACTGCATGACCTTGGGCAGGTTTGTTAACCAATCTGTGGCTCAGTATTCCCATCTGTAAAATGAGGATAATACCTGCTTCCCCCACCCCACAGGTTACATCACTGCAAGGTATCGTTATTACAACACCTCACTGGGCACTGTACAGACACATGGTAAGAGAAACAGTCCTTGCCCTGAAGAAGAGTTTATAATCTAAGTAAATGAGACAAAGAATGGGAGGGGAAACTGAGGCACAGAGGAGCAGTGATGTGCCCAAGATGATTCAACAGGTCATTGGCAGAGCTGGGAATAGAGCCCAGGTCCCCTGCATCCCAGCCCACTAGGCACACTACCTCTCTGTCCGCCAGAATGGGTGAAGCGAGATGCCTCCCCTAGGTATTAAAAAGGTGTTACTGCACTAGCCTTTCACCTGAGGGTAAGCGACTTCAGATTGACAAGTGAAAATGTGTCTGGTTGTTCCCCTCCAGCAGCGGAAGGTCAGGAGAAGATCAGGCTAGAACTAGCTGGTTTGTTGCAGGTGCACTGTCAGAGCTACATAGGAGGCCCATACTGGGATAGCAGAGGGTGCTGCAGCTGGTAAGGATCGAGGTGTATTAGCAAGGCTGGAGTAGCAGGAAGAACCGCAGGGTGCACTAGGAGAGCCATATAAGGGGCCTAGGACTGAAAGGGCACGTGGTCAGTATAGAGATGCAGTGGGACAGAGTGGAATAGCCGCTGGGGCTGGAGGAAAGCTGTGGAGACAGCTTGCCCAGCACTCCCCTATTCTCTAGACTGTGCTGCTGTGACGCTCAGAGTACCAGATTAACTCCACACGTACCTCCAATGCCCTGTACCAACACGGCATGCTATCCACTAATTGGTGACAGGGCGTCTGTGTGGGGGGATGGGAGGGAGGCTGTCCAGAATCAAACAGGTCACGTTGCACCATACTCAGAGCGGAGATCGCGCTCTGTTGTATGCTCTCCCGGTTCCTCACTGTGGGAGCAGCTCTCATTAGCACTAATGAGTTTCGTGCTTTCCCACCAAGGAGAGGATTTAGCCCTTAGCCCAGACGGCGTGTTGCACAGAGCAGGGAGCTGCAGCAGTTTCAAAAGGAGGCCATCCACTGTGTGTGTGTGGGGGGGGGGGGGGCTGCAAGGGCACAGCTAGAAAGAAATGGATGCATCTCCCTGTGGGAACCGAGCCCAGGTTCATTAGATGATGAATTAACAACTCCATTCTCTAGTGGGGACTTCACCAGAGGCAGCCCACTCCCATGGTCCTACCTCCGTGGACAGGGAGGAAGCTGCTGGCAGTCTGACTCTAATTCATTTTTCCAATGGTGAACGCAGGCAAGGTTGCATTCAGATCCCATGAGTACATCTGAGGATGCCAGGGTGCCAAGCACCACCCTGGGGGCATGCTCAATTGGTTCTGACAGAAAGTCTGATGCAAAACGCCCATCAAGGTACATGAGTTTTGGATCAAGGGCATGATCTGGGTTCTAAAACTGTTTTTAAAGCTTTCCAGCAAACACCTGTTTAGGCTGGGGGGAGGAAGGGAAAGACTTTGGGCCTGATTCTCGGCTGCTCTGCACCTGACGTTGTCAAGCACACTAGTGCAAAGTGCTTTCACGTCAGACTGGGAGCCTTCTATCCACCCACATGCTGCCAGCCAATGTGGCTGCTCCAGGTGCAAGTACCACAGTGAAGGGGTTTGGTGGGTGGAAGAGCTCAAGGCTTTATGACCATCTCCAGCTCTTCTCTGCCTTGGAATATGTGACCTTCCACAGCCTGTATTTTAAACCCATGTGGTTGGTTTTTCTCCCCCAGCTGATTCAATTTTTAAACCATGTTTGTTCTAGCTAAAGAGAATGCTCATTGGAGGCTGGGGAACTCCTCCCACACAAGCTGGGCTGACACGTGGGGTTCCGTTACTGCAGTAAATACCTGCTAGTTAGGTTGCATTTTTGTTGTTTTCTCTCATCCTTGTTTTCTCTCTGCTCCATTTTCCGCTGGCCTCCCGCTACCCGTATCTACATTCACCCCCGCAGTGTCACAGAACCTCACAGACACTCATGAACGTGTCCTCCCCCAACTAATAAGCAGCATTAGCCCTGTTTTACAGACTGGGGGACAGAGGGACAGACTAAGGTCCTCAAAGGCACCTAACTCCCCTTGCAATCACTGGAGGTTAAATTAATTTTTCCAGTGGCAACTTTGTGTTTGGATTCCGCCAGCACTGTGGCTTGAAAGCATTTCTCTGGAGATGTCAAGAGTCCTTGTAAATCCATGGGCGTGATGTGCCTAAATACCTTTGATGGCCTGGGCCTAAGTGACTTGCCTAGGGGCCAACAGGGAGTTTGTGGCAGAGCCAGGAATAGATCTCTGATCTGCTGAGGGCCAACCCAATGCCTTCTCCACAAAACCATCCTTCCTCTCCCCTCTGAGCTTTCTCTTTTCCCAGGCTCTATTCTGCCTAGGACACGGCCCCACAGAGCATTTGCTGCTCAAGCTGACCCCATAATATTCCAGTGGGCTGGAAACTGGATCTGATGCCTTTGCCCCTACTTGTAATACTGACACAAAGCTCAATAAGGGAGAAAATTAAACTGGACCCAAATTAATTAATTAATCAATTAAATCAAAGGGCATGTAAACAGCCTGCAGGCCTGGTGTGTTTGATGCTTGCTTGGCTCCGCTCTCTATTCCTTTCTGTTTGAACATTTCTTTGCTAATAACGGCACCAGGTATGGGGCTTTGTCTGCTAGAATTGAGGGCTTAACCCTGGCACTGGGCGCGTGAGCTACAGGAGAAATTATTGAAGGTGGGGGATGTGCTGCCAAAGAAGAAAAGGAGCTGAAAATGTGCTGGGAAGGGACTTGTGAAATGTGCCAGGGCTCTGAGGAGAATAGAGACCAGTGACTGGGAGGGATGGGATAGGGGCAGGTCCCCATCTTGGCTTGGCGCAGAGATCTGATTCTTTGGAGACACCTCAAGCACTCACAATAGGAGGCCCAAACACCAGTAACTCAAACACATGCAGGGGTGCAAGGTACTAGACTACAAAACCTCTCAAGGTCCCTCCCAGTCCTATGATTCTACGATTCAAAAAACACTGTGAAGTCAGCACAGCTCATTCATAGGCTTGGCAGGTACACGTCGATTTCACTGTACACACGCAAACTGACAAAAAATATTTCCAGCAACAAGAATTGAAATTTAGAGGTAGGCAAAGTAACACAAATGTTGCTTGAGAACTTATCAGAGTTTGATCTGAGGATATTTACTTTGTCTATTTTGACAGGTGATGTTAACAATGTGTGTCATAAGGGTTATAAAACTAACTTTTTTGAATCTCAACCTCTGCTGTCATTAAATAAATATTATCTGACCATCCCTCCATAATTTCCCACAACTGAGAACATTGAAAATCGATAAAAATGGGAAAAAAATACTTAAAAATAAACAATGATATTATCCATCAAAATTATGAAAAAAATAAAAATGGAATTCTGCCAAACCTCCTTCTCCTACTGCTCGATATTTCAGCCCTAGGTAGCAATACGGTTGCAGCTGAAAGCATATTGGGGAAATGGGAACTCCTTGCTTATTTAATTCCACACACACTAAGGCTCTGTCCACACTGCAGTCAAACCCAACCCAGCTTAGACTCCGATCTGGGATCAAAACCATTAACTGTCTACAATAGACACGCTGCAATCACGGTATCAAACCTTCATGGAAATGTTGCCAGGCCCACAGCCCGAAGACAGGTGTGGAAGCCAGTCCTGTACCCAACGCAATGCAGAGCAGCCATAATACAGCTGGTGGCTCACGGACCAACTTCCTTGGAGATACCGTATGTGTCATGGCCTTTGGCCATGAATTAGAAATTGAATTTGAGGAAGATGAATTAGAGGAACTGAATTTGAGAAAGATGAAATTTCTACTGAGCTGGGAGTCTTGACCAGGGGTTCCCTTTCCAGCTCTGCTACCAACTTGCTGTGTCACCTTGGAGTAAGTCAATTTGCTCTGTGCCTCAGTTTCCCCCCTGTGAAGAGCTTGGTGATCCTTGGATGAAAAGGGCTACCAGTGCAAGTTGTCATTTTCTCCTTTTAGGAGCCAGTCTCCATGCCTTGTGACCAAACCCCAAACCTGAGACAGTGCATGAGGCGGGAAGGGAACTGAACAACTCATCTGTAGGGAGGAGCTACCCATTCCTTCTCGTTTTATTAGGTCCAGACAACCTGATTCTGAGAGGAGCCAGCCAACTTTGGAAACCTTCACCCATTGCTTGAACCAAGCTCGGAGGCCAACATTTTCCAGTCTGGAGGCCTAAAGTAAAGCTGCTGAATCAGTTAGGCACCTAAATAGAGGCAGCAGCCTTGTTTTCAGAGAGCAACTCACAGCTCCCACTGAGAATGCAACCCTGGGGACAAAGGCTACTTTCACTGCATTTCCAGGCCAGAAGGAAAATGAAGTGAATGTCTCAGAAGGGACCCAGTTCCCATTACACATCCAGCCCCAGTTTTGCAGAGCACTGAGGCCTGGCTAGGAGAAGCTACCATGTGCTGGGGGCTTAGCCAAATGGAACCGCCAACAAATCACCTCCAAAGGGCAACCCAGCGTGCCGTGGATGTTGAACTGCACCGTGCCAGGATGTGCTGGATTCAGCTCAGCTGGGTCCCTTGTTGCATTCAGAGTCGTTGCACACCTCCTGGGCTACCCCTGCTAGACTTGTGTCGGCGTTATTTAATAGAGGGAGGGAAGCAGGGACAAATGGCCCTATAGCTACAGTGCTTACAATTTCATCAAGATGGGGCAGGCGGAGCAGAAAGGTTTGATCGTGGTGGGAAATCCGCCACAGAAATAGTTTCTGCGTTAGTCGCCAGTGTAAGCAGTCTCCTGAGGCAGCGGCTCAGGAGCAGAAATTATACAGACGGCTTTGCCGGAAACCTGCTGATGGCAAAGCAAATCATGATATATTGGCAAAGCTGAAATGCCAGCAGAAGCCTAGCATAGTGGTAGCAGGAGCAGCCAGCAAGGACTCTCAGCAGAGGGATAATGCAAGGTGTCTGGAGGAAACAGGGCTGGGAGGCTAGATTAGAGGCTGTGGATGGAGACACTGCAACTAGCTGCAGGAAACATCTAAGAACATAAGAATGGCCATACTGGGTCAGACCAAAGGATCATGGAGGATACAGCCCATGGCATCTTGGGGTTTCCCTGAGAGTTCCTCTAAAGTAACAGTAAGTCTCCTACAAGGACATTCACTTCAAGGTCTGAAGATGCTTTACAAATATTATCTAATTAACCTACCACATCTCTAAGCTAAGGAATTTTTATTATACCCAATGTACCAGTGGGTAAATTAAGGCACAGAGGGGTTAAATGCCTGGTCCAAGGACATTCAACAGAACTGGGTACATAAGAACATAAGAATGGCCATACTGGGTCAGACCAAAGGTCCATCCAGCCCAGTATCCTATCTACCGACAGTGGCCAATGCCAGGTGCCCCAGAGGGAGTGAACCTAACAGGTAATGATCAAGTGATCTCTCTCCTGCCATTCATCTCCACCCTCTGACAGACAGAGGCTAGGGACACCATTCCTTACCCATCCTGGCTAATAGCCATTAATGAACTTAAATGTGACTACCATGCCCTCCTGTTTTAACCACTCCCACCTAGAGGGGGAATGGAACCCAGGAGTCCTGACTCCCAGTTCCCCTACTCTAACCACTGTAGAACACTCCTTTCAGGCAGGGCAATAGCTCCCTGGATTCCAAGCCCCCAGCCACTCTTGCTTGTATTCATTTTATTCTTCTTTAGTTCACGGGCTTTGGTTTCACTCCAAAGAGAAAAGCCAAAAAGGCTCAGCTGGTCTCAGACAGGACGGGAGGTGATCCCAGATTCTCTGAGTACCCGGCGACTAGAGTTAGGAAAGACTGAGCACTGAGCAGGTCACTGGCTCATTAGCCTGGATGTAGAGTACTAGCCAACAGCTTTAAAAGGAAAATGGATTGCCTAGGTGTGCTGCTGGCTGAGCCAATGGCTCGGTGGATAGCACAATGGCATCTGCAGGGAGCTCTGCTCTTTGGGATGGCAATGGCTGGGAAAGGAGATGGAGTTAACACGCTTAACGGGATAGGAGATGTAGAATAACCCGAAGTACTGCCGACAAGTGCACTGGCACAACCAGGTCTGGGCTAGAAGGAGGCACTGCAGCTCACGACTGAGATGTAGCAATAAAAGGGGGGCAGGACTGGAGCTGAAGGGATATTGCAGGTTAGGATGAGGCGCAGTGGCTGAGCTGGGCTGGCAGGGCAGGATTGGAAGGGAGCTGCAGGGCAGGACTGAAAGGCATTAGCAAATTTAGCAGAGCTCTCTCAGGAGCCCAGGACTGGAATAGCGGGGAGCTACAGTGCAGGATTGAGATGTATCGGCAGAGCTGTGTGTGGGGAGCCTAGGACTGGAATAACAAGGGTGTTGCAAGGCAGGATTAAAGTGCCTCAGCAGAGTGGGAGATCAGGACTGGAACAGCAGGGGGGACTACGGTCCGGCCTGAAGAGCATCACGTAGGCAGAGTAAAAGCAAACACAATCTCATTTTCCAGAACCACGTACAGAGGATTTTACCCCCACCCCAAACTAACAGATCCAGTTTCAGCTGCACATTACCCTCTGCTAGCTAAATTAGAGGTCAGGCTAGAAAGGGTATCCTTATTTCACACCCTGGAAAACCAGTAGGATTTAGGCAACTTAAATCATGAAAATAATAATTAAAAACCATAAATCACATTAAAATTATCTGCAGCATTTAGGACACCGAGCCATCTCTGTGAATTTAAACAAGACAAATGTCTTTGGTGGAGGTAAAGCATGAGAGATCAGTCATAATTTAATACAGAGCACACTGTGGTCAATCCTGTCTTAAGGCTTCTACCTAGCAAATGGACTCGCACATTGTCTTCTTTTAATTCATTGCACCAGTACCACTTCGTAAAGTTGGGGGTCCATGTCCTTCAAGTTACCCATTACACTAGCCTCATGGGGCTCCCCTTCAGTTCCATTTGCCCTTCTGCCTCGGAGGTCATCGACATCTACGGAAAGCAGGGGTAAAATGCTACCACATCAGAATCCTCCACCCACGGCATTTTACACCCTGCGTAAATGATGACTCACGGTGAAAGGCAGGGGTGAATTAGGCCCTCTGTCCATCACAAAGCAGCCGTGTTGAAATACTGGCAGCTGCTAAACAGAGATCCCTGGTGACGTTGCTTGTTTTACATTTTGCTGCATTGTGCGTGTGGTCTGGCTTGTTTTTGTAGGTTTTTGTGCTCATGAGCACTGACCTGCCCAGGTATTTGAGAATTGCTCTTGGATTCTGGGTTGCAAACACCAGTTTGTTATTCTAGGGTTGTTCATGACTGCTGGAGTCATGCACACAGGGTCTTATTGTAGGGTTGCTTGTGAATGCAAGTACTGGGGTGTTATTGTAGGCATGGTAAGCCTATTAATGCTGTGGGGATTTGTTTTGTTTATAGAAAGAAACACCAAGGAAGTTGTTTTCTGGGCCAAACTCCTCACTCATCAAGAATCCCGCAGGCTCTTGCAGCGGACAGGAGGGAATTAAGAAGGTATGTCCCACGTGAGGCCTGCCGACCATGATAGCGTCCCTTTAAATCAACGAGGCTCGAAAATGCCTGGCTCATTTGCATGGATATTTATTGAAAGCTATTTGTCTGCGATATGGCAGCTTAGCTCGACAGCTTGTTTACAAAATGGCCCTGCCCAGAGGCAACTCCTAGACACATTACACAACACGCAACAGCGCAAAGAGACAGATGAGGTACAGAATTTCGCTCCTGACGTGCCTTATTTAACAGCTTTCTAGGGCACGGCTGATCGGGATCCTCAGTGTTATTCAAGCCCAGCTGGGCTGATGTCTCAGAAGACTTCAGAAGACATCCTATTCAGAATCAATTTTACTTCTATGCTGGTAAAATACCAATCTCCCTTTCCCCAAATTAAGCTCAAGCATGTTAGAGTGAAGACAAGATCTAGCCTCTTCTCTCTCTCTTTCTAGGTTTTTATACAACCCCCTTCTCACCATATGTCTCAGCATCTCATAATTTTCAATGGATATAGAAACATCACCACCCTGGCAATGGGAAAACAGAGGCACAAAGAGATGGAAGGCCAAGATTTTCAAAAGCTTACCAGCAATTTTGGGTGCCTAAATTGAGATGCCTCAAAGGAGTCTGATTTACAGAGGCTCAGTGCTTTTTGAAAATCAAGCTGGGTACCCATAATCGCTACTCATTTTTGAAATCCATGGAGGGAAGTGCTGCCTAGTGGATTGGGAGATGTAGATTCTGTTCCTGGCTCTGGCACTGGATGACTGGCTCTGGCACTGGGAAAATTACTTCACTTAACCGTGCCTCAGTTTCCCCATCTGTAAAATGGGAATAATGATACTGACCTCCTCTGGAAAGGGCTTTGAGGTCTCCTGAAGAAAAGTGCTATAATAGCTAGCTACTATTCTAGTTGGCCTCTCCGACTTACCCACAGTGAGCAGACTGGGAACTGAACTGAGGTCTCCTGGATCCCAGCCCAATGCCTTAATCACATTCCTGTTTTGAAAGCCTCTGCTCTGTCCCCAGTTGAACTTTTTGCTAAAGCTGTGAGGAACTGGTGACAGTTCTTCCCCACGCACATTTTCACAAATATTTTTGCTGTCATGTTTCAGGCAATTTTGCCCCTTTCCCTCAGACTTTGTGCTTTTCCTTTAAACTGGAGGAAGTGGCCATTCCAAAGCAAAAGCATGCACCAGTTCACATCTCTGAGCTGACTTCTGCTCAGAATGGGTACATTTGCCAGTTGGAAATGGATGCATTTTTAGTACAAGTAAAACTCTCCTTGGGGGTCAGAGAAACTCCAGCCACTAGCCTCGGAGTTAAGAGAGCTGGGTTCTGTCACAGATTCCCTGTGTGACTATGGGCAAGTCACTGAGGATAATTTTTTCAAAAGCACCTAAATGATTTAGGAGCCTAAGGCTCACTGAAAGTCAACAGGACTGATAGCTTTTTAATTTTTTTAACCCTTAGCCGCTCTGTGCCTCACCTTCCCCATAAATCAAACTAGGCTCATAATCTTTCCTGACTTTCCAGGAGTATTGTGAAGATAAATCCATTGAGGATTGCAAGGAGCTCAGATGTTATGGTGGTGGGGGCCCTCTGAGCACCTCGGTAAATGGGAGTCTCCTCTCCAGCAATTCTGTTTTGCTCCTTTGCGCAAGAGCACTACCTTTAATTGTAGGTTGCTCAGGTGCGCTGGGCTGTAGAAAGTAGGCTTTATTGTAAGGTTGCTCAGGGCAGACTTGGGCAGAGATATGCAGTTATTAGGTCCTGTAAGCTCTTAAAGATCAATATGTTTTCTCATTTCTGCTAAGACCCTGTGTGTCAGGCAACGTCTAACGCATCTGACAAATGCAAACAGTTGAGGCTGTTTCTGTCTCCCACTGAAACCTGTTAGTTGCTTTAATCTTGGCCTTTCCAGCAAAGGAGAAACCCTCCTTTCCTGAATGCATGAGGAAAGCTTAGAGGAATATCTTTCTCACTCATTTTTGTTTTTTCTATGTCAATCTCTCTGCTGCATTTTTCTGCTTAGAAGAGGGTTATGAGAAACCATTAGACCTGACTCAAAATCACAAGTGTGATGTGATCGCTGTGATGTAGCAGGGACCTTGCAGTGAATGAATCAAAGATAACACCAAGCTCTTATATAGTGCTTTGCATCCATGGATCTCCAAGCAGGTTATTATCATCATCCCCTTTTTACAGATGGGGAAACTGAGGCACAGAGAGGTGAAGAGACTTGTGCAAGTTCACCCAGTAGATCAGTGGCAGAGCAGTGAATAGAACCCAGGCCTCCTGTATTTTAGTCCAGTGCTCTGTTTGCTAGCCACACCACCAGGAGTTTACATCAACAGAATAAATAATATCCCTATGGGGCGTAATCAGGAAGAGGTGCAAAGAACCATAAGGCCGAAGGTTCTTATGGACTCATTGGTTTGCCCACAAGCAGAAACGTCACGAGAGAGCCTATTCTTATGAGACTAGCAGCCACATATTAGTGACAAACACACACTGTGCACTCTCTCTCTTACGGAAGCTTTACTCCAGTTCTTGCTTTCCCTGATGCCCACATAAGCCATTCAGACTGCACACAGTAAAGCATCACATCCCAGTCTCATAGCTGGAACAGTGGAGGACAACAGCCTACTACTATAATCCTCTAAAGGAGTTACTCCTTTAGCTCAAATGGCACAGTTCTGTGTTGCAAGGCTCAGGGTTCCAACTGCTAGCCCTCCTTGTAGGGGAGGTGAGGCGTGGTGGGCGGGTTGTTGTCATTACGGAAATATGTGATTGCTCTTTGCATATAGAACACACAAGCTAGGGCCTGATCCTTAGCTGGCAGAAATCAGTATAACCCCATGCCTCAGAAGTTACAAATTCCTTCCCTTGCTAATTAATCATACCCAGTGGCTGGCTTCATACAGTCTGAACTGTCCACCTTAAAAAGATTATGGGATGGAAACCACCTGAGTTGGTTACTAGCCTGCAGCTGGTGTGTCTTTCCTATTTACCTGAGTCTATATAAATTCCAGACAGAACAGGCCCCTAAACAAGTTACTGCACAGAGTGGCAGTGCTCGACTCCCAACCTGCGAGTGGCATTTCGCAGGCCGGGCTGCCGTCACCACAAGCGCCGGGAAATTTCTCAAATGTCACTTTGATTTATAGCTCTAGTTAAGTCTCCAGGAGGCCTGTGAGCTGCCCTAAGCACACAAAATCTCAAAGGATAAATAATTTAACAGGTGGTTAAATATTCTTTAAGGTCTAGAGAACATCGGCAGGAGCATGGATTTTGGGGATAACACAAAATTACACACTGAGCACAAAAAAGAGGAAGGAAAAATTCCATGCCAAGCATTCCTGTCACTGCCCAATCATACAAACGGGTACCACGATGCTGGTTCCTTGCTTATCCGCTGCATTGCTTCCTCTCATTTCAAGGGGAGCGACTGCAGGGGAGAATTGGGGGCGGGCGAAGAGGAAGGGGATGCTTTGTGCGTGTTGCCTCCAACCCCTAATTTCCTTGTTCTGGGGAGATGGCATTTAACTTACAGCAAGGTGATTTCTGGGTGCTGGAGAGTCCAGATGAGTGAGCCATACATGCAGAGTGGGCCACTTGCTTGTGGGCATTTCTAGCTGTGCCACACATGTGCCAAGGGGCCACTCACTAATGGACATGCCAGATGTGTGATACAGATGTGCAGAAAGGGGTCTCGTGCCAATAGGTATTTCCAGATGTGTCAAGAGGGGCCTCCTGCCAATAAGTGTTTCCACTTGTGACCCAGATGTGCAGGGAGGGGTACTTGTCAGTGCCGAGTTCCAGATGTGCAGCACACATGTGGCACGTGGCTCCAGGAAGTGAAGATCTGGGGGTTCACTAGGGTGTGGGTGCACCCCCATTAGAGCAGAGCCTTGGACGGCTGAGGTTCCCACAGTGCCACTGGGAGGGCATCACTGAACAGACTGGTGGACACAGCAGAGGGCTGAGATCACCATCAAAAGCACCCTGGGCTGAAGATGCCCCCATAGATGGTTGGGGCTGAATTTTATTTTGCTAAACCAAACCACAGCTGGTTTGAGTTGGGAAGAGGGCTGTTTCTTTTCCTAAACCCCCAAGGTTCTGAAGGGGGTGATGGGACTGGCTCATGTTTTGGCCCATACCGATCTCCACTGAGGAATGCAAGAGCAACCGAGAGGCGTCACCTGGTTTTCACTCTGTTTGGGGGAAGACAAGGAGAGTTGAAGTGCGGGTTGGGGAAGCCTTTTCCCTACCCGAGGGGCATGGAATACAATTCTGTTAGGCCCTTTCTGGCAAACAAGGGGCTGCCGGAGAGTCTAGAGGCTAAATGTGCCCCTGGCTGAAGTGCACCAGCATCTTCACTCCTCATGTTAGACTTCCACCAGTTTAAGATGGCAGGCAAGCCCCAGTAGTGGTTTTTAGATTACCATACCTCCATCAGCACTAAAATATGAATCTAGACCTGCTCCGCCGCTTATGATTAATAATGATTTGTTTTACGGCAACACCTGAAGGTTCCAATCAAGATCAGGGCCCTTCTGCGCTAGGTGCGGTACACTCACCTGGTAAGGTAGGATCTCTGTCCCAAACAGTGCACCATTTAACTGGACAAGGCTGTAAGGAAGAATCATCACTCTCATTTCATAGAGGGGGAAGTGAGGCACAGAGAGACTAAGGTCCAGAAGTTAGGCACCTCAAAGCTATGGAGGCGCCTAAATTCCATTGATTTCAATGCAACAGCAGATGCAAAACTTGCAGACGTATCGCCACGGCTACAATGATCAATACCCCACATGATGCACCTGTCAAGATCCAGGGGTCCTGCACATGCCGAACAAAACATGTGGTGTACTTCATCTTGTGCATCAAATGCCTCAACAACAACTATAGGGGTGAAACCAGACAATCACTGAGCTCTAGAATGAACTCACAGAGAAAAATGGTCAAAGACAAAAGCACCCTGTCAGCCATGGCCAAACACTTTTTACAAAGTGATCACTCCATATCTGACCTCTCAGTCCTCCTCCTCAAAGGAAACCTGCACAACACTTTCAAAAGACAAGCCTAGGAACATCAACATACACTAAAATCCATGGACTGAACAGAGAGACACTGGTTTTATGTCCCATTACAACAATTTGTAACAACCGGCTGTCCACTAAGCCTCCTTTGTCCTATGATGGTGTCTTACAACAGGCTTGCACCCCTTTTTCTTAAGCTATACTTAGCTTGGACTCTCTGGTTACCTTCTTGGGGCCTGAGGAAGAGCTCTGTGAAGCTCGAAAGCTTGTCCAACGCACAAAAAGTGGTCCAATAAAAGATATTACCTCACCCATCTTGCGTCAGGCAGAATCTTAGGAACTGCAGCACAGAGAGATAAAGTGACCTGCCCAAGGTCACACAGTGAGGCAGTGTCAGAGCTGGGAACTGAACTCAGCTCTCCTGAGTCCCAGTTAAGTAACTTAATGTGAAGCCCACTCTTGACCCTCAGTGACTTGCTTTCAGGCAGGGCTGCATCCAAGTGGATCGTGAGGCCTGAATCTAGACAGGCTCGACTAGGAGAGTGGATTACCTATTGCGTGAATTAACACCAATGATTAAATCCATCTCTAGCGCTCTCTGCCTCCCGCTCTCCTGGAGCACCATAATTATGGCCTCACTTGAGTTTTCTTTATTGCGTAGTTGCATGGGAGAGGTTAACAGGCAGGAAAGCAAAGCAGCTCCAGGTCTGCAGAGAGCAGCAGAACACAAGTGGCAAGGCCGGGGCAGGAAAATTCACAGTTAACGGTCCCTTTGCCGGCGATATTTTATTGTTGTTACCCCTGATAAATGGATTATGAATAATTTACTGTCAGCTTTTGCTTTATGAAGTATTCATCGTGTTCGAGCTTCCCAAGGTAATTAACTATTACATCAGCCCAGCGTAATATGGCTGAGCTGCAATTCATCTTCAACACTTCATTAGCAGGCCCCCACGTCGCTTTAATAAATTACCGAAGAACAAACAAAACTCTCCCCAATGATGCTAGGACCGTGGTAACTCATACCAGTAAGCAGCTGAGAGTTACTGGTGTGGAGACAGAGAATGGACAGGACAGTGTGGATTAAATAACCCACCCAAAGGTGATCTACATTCCTAGGAGATGTGATTAGAATGTGGCCTAGGGGTCATCAGAGGACTGGTGAAGATTGTCCAAACCACCAGAGCGGGAGGCTGTGGTCTAGAGCAACCTTTTCAAAAGATGGCTACTAATTTTCTCTGCCTGGCTTGAGAAGCCTGCAGTCTGGTGTTCGAAGGTGCTGAGGACCCAAAACATTCATTTGCATCTAGAGGCCCCAGCTGAGATCAGTGCCATATTGTGCGAGATGCTCTGTATACACACAGTAAGAGATAGTCCCTGCCACAAGGAGCTTGCAATCTAAATAGACAAGACAGACAAAGGAAAGATTGTTATCCTCATTTTACAACTGGCGAGCTGGGAAAGATGAAGTGACCTGGCCAAGTCACATACGGAATCTAGGGCAGAGCGGGAAATAGAAGCCAGAGCTGGAGTTCCAATCTAAAGCCTTTCACAAGACCATCCTTTATACTGGAGCTATGAGTAAGGTGCCCCTCTGAAAACGAGGCCCAAGGTGTCTCCGGTCAGACAGACAACACCAGTGGGTGGTTCCTTTCAGGCAGAGCTATACCTTGGTTGATCTTGGGCGAATGTAGGAATGAATTAGCTGTTGAGTGAATAACCCCATGATTAAATCCATCTTCTTTGCTCTACATCAGCACCTCACTCATTCGATTTTAGGCACAAGGATTGCCTCACTTGGATTTCTTAATTATTATTCATGATTATAACTAGCATGGTAGCATCTTGGAGCCCCAGCCATGGACCAGGGCCCCATTGTGCGAGGAGTTGTACAAACAGAACAAAAAGACAGTCCCCTGCCCCAAAGGGAGCAGTCACATCAAACCTTTTGAGGTTGCACCGTCCCTAGAATTGGTGAGTCCAGGTTCATCTAGAAGGCCTGGGGATGCCACTTTGAACTCTTCAGGGCAGCCAAATCACAGCACCGTCCACAATATTTGTTAAGACGGGCTTCTGACTTAGCAGGGAGCAGAGAGGCGAACAATGACAACCAAGCACAGCAATTATTAGTGGAAAGTGCAGAACCAATCATACGCTTGAGGGTATCAACCTGCTATTGCCATCATCGCATGCTTCTATTTCTATCTGCCAGGCTGATCCATGGAAGAATGTCCCAGCTCAGGAGGTTTCTAAACTGGTTGGGGAGGTCACGGCAGGCTATCTAATTAGCACAGTCTGGTGAACGCTCTCGCAACAGCACGTAGCTACAGGAACTAAACAAAACAAGTATGTAAAACGAGTGCCAAAGATAGAACGAGATGCTGGTAGGAGAGATCTATCTGTGCTAGACAGAGATAGCATAAATCTCTGTGGTAATAACGTGCTGTTACTTAAGAAGTAAGGATATCCAGGTGTATTAGAGATGACCTGAACCGGAGCCATGGGGCCCAACTCCTCCACACTTTGAGGATGTTCAGAATCTGAGCACTGCAAACTAGCCCCTGGGCCTGATCTTCTATTGCCCTGCACCTTGCATGGCTGCTGACAGCTGTGTAAAATGGGCATACAGCACCCTGAGACATGGTAAAATTTCACAGCTGCTTTGCGCTGATGTCACTGACCAAACAAAGACTAAAGCCGGGAATAAGCAGAGCACTTATCTTTGTAACAATACAGCAAAGGATCAAAATCACTCTATTCATCACAACATATGTGGCCACGATTCCTAAAGTCCAGAGTGCAAACAGACAGGCTGAGGCTTGGGTCAGCATCCAGGGGTCAAAACAGAGAGAGAGAGAGCCCATCCCCTCACTTGGCCTGAGTAGCTCTTTGCTCCACAAAGCATCCCCCTGAAGTCAGGTGCTACTCGGCCCCGGCAAGGGGATCAGCATCTGGCTTGCAATATCTCCATTTTCATTTGATTGGACTCCGAAAGTGCCATCAGATCTCTAAGGCCCCTACAGAGCAGGCAGGACTTCATCTCATTTGCACATGGGCTTTGCTGGAGATACGTCAGCGTGGGAGGAGAACCAGGCCCCTGGGGCATGAGGGCTCACTTGGGCACCCCTTGCACAAAATCTTGCGTGGGACAGAGTTTCTCTATATCAGTAGGGAGCCCCTGATCAAACCTAAAGCAGGGCAGAGAATAGGCTGCCCTAGGTCTGTAACTGGCTTAGATGCCCCAGTGAAAAGGGCTATATCAGAGCCCAAGAGCAGGATAGGTGACCCCACATAGGGATGCAGGGTTCCCTAAATACACTGGGAAACACAGATACATGGGGGGTGCATGGAAGACAGAGCAGGCAGATATACCTGCCTTGGTACATAGAATATCAGGGTTGGAAGGGACCTCAGGAGGTCATCTAGTCCAACCCCCTGCTCAAAGCAGGACCAATCCCCAACTAAATCATCCCAGCTAGGGCTTTGTCAAGCCGGGCCTTAAAAGCCTCTAAGGAAGGAGATTCTACCACCTCCCTAGGTAACGCATTCCAGTGTTTCACCACCCTCTTAGTGAAAAAGTTTTTCCTAATATCCAACCTAAACCTCCCCCACTGCAACTTGAGACCATTACTCCTTGTTCTGTCATCTGCTACCACTGAGAACAGTCTAGATCCATCCTCTTTGGAACCCCCTTTCAGGTAGTTGAAAGCAGCCATCAAATCCCCCCTCATTCTTCTCTTCTGCAGACTAAATAACCCCAGTTCCCTCAGCCTCTCCTCATAAATCATGTGCTCCAGCCCCCTAATCATTTTTGTTGCCCTTCGCTGGACGCTTTCCAATTATTCCACATCCTTCTTGTAGTATGGAGGTTATAAAGATGGGGGACAGGCAGGGCAAAGAAAAAGGCAGATAGGAGAGTGGGAAATGGAAACCAGAGGTGGGGAGGGGAGAAGAAGGAAAGAGACATCTTGGGAAGCGGAGAAAAGAGCCGGGGCATCCCTCTTGCTAAGCATCGGCTGTCTGAGCTCTGGGGAACTCAGCCAGACCTTGCTGTTCGCTGTTTTCAGTGTACGGGGTAAGGATGAAAGGCAGACCTCTGATTTATTTATCTATCTGCACAGCTCTACCTTATAGCCACTACTGGGTTGGGTGGCTTTTTTGTTTTGTTTTTTGACATTATATATAGTTTCTCTGCACACTCCCTTAAAGGGATTGTACATGATCAGTTCAGGGTGGGTGTGGAGCCAGCGAGGCAGTTTTCATGTGTCTTCTCCATTATTTCGCTGGCATTTACTGCAAGTCCAGTGGCCCCCCAGCCCAACCCCTGAACCATGCCTGATGGACTGGTACAAAATGCAGCTCAGGAGGGTTGGGGGTAGGGAGATCCAGACATGGAGCCCCTCAAGAGATCAGCTCTGAGCTGCCATGGAATGTCAGAGGCTTGTCCCAGAATAGCACGGGCCACAGAACAAGGAGAGAGAGAAACACATGGGAAGAATTTCTCAAGGCTAGACAGGCTCACAGGAATTGCCAGATTGCATCATACATACGGGTCCTTCCAATCTATTATCCAACAGATACTTCAAAGGCAGCGAGAAGGAACCTCACGGTAAGGTGGTATGAGCATGGTGTGATGGGGCAAGGAACTGAGGTGGAAGGAACTGTTTTAGATCAAACAAGGGCCTGAGCTCACCTATAGAGAGACTGGGATAATTCTGAATCTGTATTTTGCCCATTATAGAAATAGCTTGAGCTGCAAGGTTTGTGGCTAGACTGGACCTTCGTCTGTGATAAGGATGGTTTGGATCCAGCATTCCAGTTCTGGCCCATCCCTAGTATGGACACAAAAAGAACCTTCTGTGAGCGTGGGCAGTGCGTGGAGCCCCCCTGACCTCCCCTTCCCCTAGGAGCTGCAGGGACATGCTGGTGAGAACTGGGGTAAGCGCCCCCCCCCCCCCCGCATCCCAAACCCCTGCCCCAGCCCTGAGCCCCCTCCCACACCCAAACTGCTGCTGCTGGCCCAGGGGCTGCCTGAGGGCCGCTGAAGAAGTCACGGAAAGTCATGGAATCCGTGACAGACACACAGCCTTACTCATAATAGCAGCGTAGCCATGGCAGCACAGGCTAGCTGCCCGAGTACCTGCCCAGGGTCCCGGGTGGAGAGCCCAAGGAGCCACGACTGCTCTGCTATTTTTAGCGAGCTAGCTTGATCACACCTAAGGTGCTTGACAGAGCTCTGCTCATTCAGTGGCCGCGCTCTAACTGATCTGCATTGCTTAACATGAGCCACTGCATAACCTAACAACCAGTTCCAACTAATTCTAGCCACAGCCGCTTAAAGGTGCTGTTCCCCACAGACCCAGCTTCAAATGAGCTTGAGAGTTTACAGCAAAATGGGCCAGATCCTGAGCAAACCTGAGCTGAGAGTTGGGCAAACCTCGGGACGTGCAGGGTTAAAGCAGCAGGGTGCTATTGCTGGCTGAGTTGTGCTTTGAGTTTTGTGGCCCTGGTTCAAAGCCCACGTGGGCTGACAGAAGGAACTCTGTGAACTAAATCTGTCATGCTGATCGTAGCTCCAAAGAGACGGTATTTCTAGCAGATACTACCGAGAAGGATCTGGTATGAATCCACAGAGACAGATAGACTGCTAGGCAAAACGAGTGCATTGCGGTACCAAGTCAATGCATCTGCTGACTAGAGTGGAAGAGTTTCACCTACTGAGTCACCGGTGCTTTCTCCTACAATCTCCTCTGAGCTCTCAGATAAGCTCTGAGCAGGACCTGAAACGCTGCTGACCTACAGCCGCAAAATGTAGCCAAGACCAAAAATGGGGAGATGCAGGGAACCGCAAAGCAGTGTAGGAACCCTGAACGTACGGGGTTTGGTTGATAGCTGTGTATAAAAATTTCCTCCAGTCTCCACTGTTGAGTCAGCATTTCTGACATCAATAATTTGCCGCAGTAAACAGGGAGATAACAGCAAATCTGTGTGGGATGCAGGCAAACTTGGGTGAAGTGAGTGATGGTTCTAGCTGAGTGTTGTGCTTACTGCTAAAGCATTGGGGAAGTCAAATAATTATAGCTAATGAGTCAAACCCAGGTCTATTGGAGGTGAAATATTTAACCCTGCCCAGTCCTGAACAGCAGCTATCTCCCTGATCCTGCAGATACTCCAGGGATGCAGAGATGTCCAGAGACGCAGAAATTCCATTGTTATCTATCAGACCCTCGGCGGCACAGACTGTCAGCAGAGATAGAGCTCAGGGCATCTTTAACACCAAACCACAGACCAACCATATGAAATAAAAGGAACTTTCCCTTCACTGATTAGGTTTTATTGACTCATGGCTGCAGACGCTAAATGGTGACATACGCACACTGATATTCCACCCAGTAGCAGGACAGCAGTTACTCAAAGACTGGCAACTCTTTGGGATGGGGACCATCTTTTTGTTCGGTGTATGTACAAGGCCTAGCACAAGATCCATGGTCAGGGCTTCTAGGTCCTATTGCAATCCCAAACAATAAACAACAATAGCAACTACACTGCCTGGTGCAGCATAATAAAATCCATTTGCAAACTTTGAGGGGTTTCTAAAAACAGAAACGCTCACCCTTTCCCCACTCCTGTACAGGAAGGAGACGAGCCTGGTTTACAGAGGGGCTGAGCAGCCATTGTACCCAGTGACTTCATTTGAAGTTGTGGGCGCTCAGCACCTCTGGAGGTTGTTCCTCGCAGGAGCTGGCTACGTGGTAGAGGGATGCTAAATGCAATAGCACCTAGAGATGATCAAAAATCCAATACCCTGAACCTAGCAGGGGAGATGTGAGGGGTTTGGGTAAATCACAATCCAGATCCAACCCAACCCCGCATGGGTATTTTTTTTAGTTTGGTTTTGTTAGAAACAAACCTGACAGATTGTGCAGGAGCAACGACAGCCCTGGTTTTGCTCAGTTCACTATTCAGTGCAGGGTTTTGTGCTGGCACCTATCACCACAGGATCTGAGCACTTCCTGGGTTCATTAGATGGAGCAGAGGTGTCCCCAGTGGACTTTATGGGGCAAAATGCTGGCTCTGTTGCAATCAAGGGTAGTTTGACCATTGACTTTAGGGGGCCAGGCTTTCACCCATGAAATTTCCAGCTCATCTCCCCTCACAAGAGGAAGGAAGCTGTGCTCATGACTGGGTTTATTTTTCAGGGAGAGAGTTCCAAGGGCATAAATGGGAAGTTTGGTGCTCAATTCCCACTGACTTTCAATGACAGCTAGGAGCCTAGATGTCCTTTCTGCCTGTAAAAATCTTCCTCAGGCACCAATATAAAAACCCATCACTGGCTAAGCCATCAGTGTGCTGTGACTGCCGATTATAACACAGATCACATTTGTCTCATTGTTTCCTTGCCCTTTCCACCCCATCTGTCTGTGGTTCCATCATGTGCTCAGATTGCATTGCAAACTCTTTTGGTAAGGGTCATCTTAAGGATCATCTTTTCACTACATCTGCGACCCACGCCTAGCAGGGCGGATCTTTGCTGGGAGTTGGGCCATCTAGGTACAAGCAAGTATAACAACAATTGTGGTTTTGGATTGTGAACGTAAACACATACACGAAAAAAAAGCCTCGCCAACCTTTCAGTTTCCTGCTGCTCTTTTCCCCGAGGGATCTAAGTGCTCATAAAACTATCTTGGGACTTTCACCCATTAGACCCCCCACCATCACAAAGCATGTCCAGATAAACAACTATAAGCTGGTTGGTGGACTAACTCACTAGCCCCTGCACCAAAGAGCACTTTCCAGCCACAGGATTCCAGTCCCCATGTCTTCAGGGTGTGAAAGTAGAATGAATTATGTTGAAATTATAATTCATTACAGAAATGCTACTTGAAGGGTTTGTTGAAATATAGTTGTCAGGAAGAGAAACATTAAGGAGTGTGAGACAATGGGTCCTCAAACTAATTAACTTAGAGCTCCTACTGAACTAGGAGATTGGTAAACGTTAGTATGCAAATAAGATATGTATGTATATTTGTCAGTTTCTGCTTTCTTTTGTCTCTTATGTTAAATTGGCTTTGGCTTAGCTGTATAAATAAGTTATCTTGAGCCTCAGAGAGGGGCTCACATCTGGGTGCATTAGCAAAGCGCTTTGCTAATAAATAGAGTGGTCTGACAAATTATGTGAGTCCTGAATCTGACTTTGACAAGGGCTTCAGTTTTATTTCTCCTCAATAACGAACTGAGCATACCAGTCATGTCCTTTCCCCCAGACCAGGTCATCTGCAGAGGTCTCCCTGCAGGGTTACACTCCGCAGGCTATGAACTGGGTTCTTTCCTTTGAGCCGGGGACTTCTGCAGGAGCCTGTCTACTCTCTACAATTCTCCATCCCTTAGGCTCTGTCCCAGGAAAGCTGCCCTCTAGGTCTCTCCCCTGTCCAGGCTCTCCCTGACAGAGCTGGGAGCACTCCTTTATACTTCCCAGCAAGTGGTCACACCACTCAGTCTCCTGGTCCAGCCCCAGTGGGGTCTGACCATTCTCTCTGCAACTTTACTAGCCCTGAACACGGGTTCTTAAAGAGGTTCCGCCTCAGAACAGGACTGGCTGGACCCATGCCCTCCTCCATGGGCCCTTAAATAGACAGCCCGCCTGGTACAATAACAGTGACCTCACCATCCAAACTCAAATTAATGATTTTGAGGACTTCTCAGCACCAGATGGCCCCTTCACATACACTGGAATTTGCCCTTCCTTTGGGGGACTGATTAGCTTGCCCTGGCTGTTAGGGCTTGCACTTGCGAATGACTCACGTTCCCAGGATCCAGTCCTCATCCTTTTCCTGTCAAGAATTGTTTTGCTCTTAAAAGCTTGTCCCAGACTCACACGGTGCCGGCCACATTTTTACGCAGAAAGTTGGAAACCTAATTCCATTGCTTCCTGGATCCTAATGAGTTCTAGCATCGTCCTTGTAATGACTGTGCTGGATTTTTCAATGTATTAGGTACTGTCCTCTGCCGGCCTTGGTGGGCGTGTGGATGTTCTCTGCTTATAACAGAATTAACAAAGCTGGTGCTTCGGTGTACGAATTCAGCCCTTGGGAACTGCAACAAGTCTGTCATGAGGCCCCTGCACTACAAGCGATCTCTGTGGGCTGACATACGTTAGGGTGAGGGAGCTCAGTGATCTTACAGTTTATATAGCACCTTTTATTGAAAAGGAGACCCAAACACTACATCAGGATCACTTCACCCCTGCGGAAATGCAGCCACCTCTGGGGTGGCTTGCTACAGCTGTTTAACAGCACACAACAACGCACTGCAACATTCCCCACAAAATGTGAAGGAAAATATTGAGTCTAGTTGAAGCTGTAGGGAGAGTTTGGGTGGCAAAATGAGCTGGAATTTGAGCTGGAGAGCAAATTCCACTCCTGAAAAGAATGCAACAGTATGACCTATAATGAGTAGAAGTGGTCACGGCTTCAGATTGGTGTCATCTGAAAAGATGGCATTGCCACCAGCACGGTGTCATAACCCCAGGCTAGGCCAATATTAACTGACCAAAGATTGTCATTTACTCAATCACCACTTTAGTGGTCACCCATCCATAGGGTGACCAGACAGCAAGTGTGAAAAATCGGAACAGGGGGTGGGGGTGGGGTAATAGAGCCAATATAAGAAAAAGACCCAAAAATCGAGACTGTCCCTATAAAATCGGGACATCTAGTCACCCTATCCATCCAAATACTGACCTAACCCAACCCTCCTCAGCTTGTGCTTGCTGATGGACTCCCAGCACAAAGTGGCTGCAATTTAATTTTGTTGCACAATGTCTGGAAATGATTTTGAGACTTGATTCACCAATGGCTTTCGCTCCTAAGCCGACACAAGGAAACCACCTCCTGATTTCAGCCTCCTGTCTCAGTCCTCTAGAGCTTGTAATGGACCTTGAAAGGTCCCTGATCCTGGCTTGGGGAGGCTGGAATGGAGGAGAGGGGAATTCAATATCTATTGTATGCTCATGCTGTTCTCTACTTCCTAGCACTTCTCTGTCATCTAACGTCATCCCTGCTCTCCAGCACTGGAGGGCAGGGGGACGTGGATCATTGTATCTGGGGGTCCAGAGGAGAAAGCCATCTCTGTGCCCATTCAAATTTCTGAGCTCTTACACATTGCCCCACCAGGTCGCAACCTGGCCCACTGATCAGCCAACCAAACAGGGCTCCGGTACAATCTCCATTAGGAAACGCATCAGCCATGGGCATGTTGAGTTGTGGTGATGAAAAACGGTTGCTGAGAGCAACGATGATAGGCAAGAAATTAATATCAGCTGGAGGGAAATCAGCTTGTGTACCCACCATAATAGATGGGGTTTTATCAATGAGTGACTTCGCAGCTCTACAGAGGGCATCCTTCACATTAGGTGAGACAAGTAATGCAATGTGCTTTCTCTCCATAGCTATATGTGATTAAAAATCCCCAAGGAGCAACATCCAAACTTGCTCAAGCACATATTGCCCTAATAGGGTGAGAGCATGCAATAAATCTGGAGTGAGATCTAGTGTGGCATATCCTGGTTCCTGGCTGTAATGTAATATACCTTTCCATGCTGTATATATGTTTCCTGTCTTGTTTTAAGCCACATAATGAGGGAAAATTTAATAAAACAATTAAATTGGAAATAAGAGACTATTGTGCTTGCCGGAGATTTATAGAGGATTAGGGGAGGAGGGTGTATTAGTTTAAAGGTGAGGGCTGCAAATCTCTGCAGGCTAACACAGAGCTGGGAAATTAGAAACACCATTATCTTGGCTCATTTCAGTGGGAGGAAGTGCTGTTGGAGCAGGGGGCTGGGTATCAGAATCCTTTCTTTTATTTATGTATTGGCTATTCTTATGATTCTCATCACCGTAGTCTGTAAGCACCCCATACCCAATAACAGATTGATTCTCCCAACACCCTATAGGACAGTGAAAGGTTATTCATATTGCTATGACATGTAGGCAGGGCAGAATTCTATTTTTTTATAATTTTGACAAATAATATTTATTTTTAAGCTTTTTTTATTTGTATCAATTTAAATTTTCATTGGTGTGGGAAATTGGGGGGGTGTCAGACAATGGAGGGAGGTCAGACAGTAATTATTTAATGACAGTAGACATTGCAATTCAAAAAGTTAAAGCTTTATAACTGTTAAAACACAAACTGTCAACACCACAGGGCAAAGTATACAAAGTTAGCATGCTTAAACCAAACTCTAATAAGTTCCCAAGCAGCATGTTTCTTACTTTGCCTATCTCTAACTTTCTGTTATCGTCAGTGGAAATATTTTTGCGTCGGCTTATGTGCGTAAGACGAAATCAAGGTTTACCGATAAAAATCTAATCCTTCCAAGCCTAATTACATGTATTATGGTGGCACAGAGAAACCCCATTTGAGATCAGGACCGCATGGTGCTAGGCATTGTACAGACACATAGTGAGAGGCAGTCCCTGCCCTGATGAGCTAACAATCTAAATAGCTAAAACAGACAAAGTGTCATTATCCTCATTTTACACATCGGGAAATGAGGCACAGAGAGATTAAAGGTGACATTTTTAGAAGTGTCTAAGTCCCATTTTCAAACACGACTTGGGCACATAGGCCCATACCCTCCAAGCTATTTAAGCATCTAACTGCCATTGAAATCAATGAAGATTTGAGGATCTGGGCTTTGGAACCCTAAGCTTCCCTGAAAGTCAATAGGATTTAGGGTCCTCAGTCGCTTTTGAAGATCAGACTTAAGCTTTTTTGAAAATTTTACCCTAAGTATTGTGCCCAAGATCACACAGAGAACCTATAGCAAAACCAAGCCTTGAACCCAGATCTCCTGGATCACTGTTTACTGCCTTAACCCCAAGGTCAACTAGCAGCTCTTGAAGAGGGTCTTGTCTAATAATTAGAGCAGAGGACTAGGAGTCTAGGATTCGTTATATTATTATGAAGAGCTCAGTTCCCATTTAGGCCCCAGCATAAGGACCAGATTTTCAAAAGCACCCAGCAGCAACTATCATTGCAATACTTAGGATCAGATTTTCAACAGATCCCAGCTCCCAATGGGCTGGTCTCTTCCGAAAATTGGGCGACTTATTTATGTGCCTAAACAGGAGCTGACCTCACTTGTAAATCTGCCCCATAGTCACTCTGTGCCTCAGTTTCCCGTCTGTAAAATGCCACAACACCGACTCTATGTCTGTGCAGCACCCAGCACAATGGGGGCCTGATCTCAAATAGGTCTCTATGTGCTACCATAATACACATAATATTAATGGCATTGGTTGGTTTGCAGGCATGACAGCAGAGGTGGGCCTTGAATAGGGATTTCCAGGAGGAATGGATAGAGGCCTTACAGCCAGGGAAAGTGATTCATACCTAAGGGCCACTGCAGAGGACCGCCCTGAATCATTTGTGGGGGGTCTTGAGAGATGCCTTAGAAAGGAGACGAGTAAGAGGGAACACAATAAGAGTATATAAAATAATGCGTGGTCAGGAGAAGGGAGATCGAGAGCTTGTGTTCTTCCTGTCTCCTAACACACAATGAACAATGAAAATAAAAGGTGGGACACTCTAAACTGATATGGTTTCCACGTAAAGCATAATTAGACAGTGGAACTCATTGCCATAGGCTATGACAGAGGAACAGGATTTAGCAAGATTCAAAGAGGGGTCAGACATTTATATGGATAACAAGAATATCCAGAGCTATTATAGGTAACTAAGACAAATTTTGGGAAGGCTATTAAATCTTGTGCTGCCTGGTTCAACTCATTCTCTATTAGAGCAGAAGACCTAATGTAGGGGGCAGATTATTCCACATCTGCCCACTGCAGGCTTTCTTACGCTAGCATCTTCTGGAGGCCACTGTTTGAGACAGGATCCTAGACTACACGGACTGAGCTGGTCTGGCAATCACTACGTTCCTGTGAGAAACCCAGCTGAAAGATGCTTTATATCAATGCAAAGCATTAAAATGATTTATTCTGCACCAATCCATTAGGTTTTTCCACGCCACAGTCAGGGGTAGGGTTCATAAACCCATTCCCCTTTCCTAGCCTCCTCCCCTTGAACTCCATCTTTGGTAGGTCTGTTGTCACTCTTTTGTAGCAGGCCTTTCTTTATAACAGTCATTAGAGTTCAGCAGAAACATTAGCTGCTGGCAACTGTGCCTGTATCAAGTCCAGCCCTGGGATGAATATGGATGGGTATGTGCTACTGCCCTCTACCGCGCCCAGGTACGTCAGCCATCACGTTCGATCAGCCAAGCAAATGGAGTTTCAGGGAGTGATGGTCTTACATGGGAGACACAAGTTTCCAGCTGAGATCCAACTGTCTCACCCAATCATGTGCCTTTACAGGGACAACGCAGAATTATTTCGCAGTGAGCGGCTGCAGTGCAACCCCATTACCGAGGGGCCCAAGCTCTGCACTCCCCCAGAATTGTACAAGATTTGATAGGGGGACTCACACAGCCTGGTATGTGCCGGGGTCCGAGGCCAGGGAGCCTTACAGCACATGCCTGCGCAGAGTCACACATCCTGCTACTGCATGACATAGGCCCCGGGAACTCCTTCCCTGCATCTTCTCTATGGGAGATGAAGCCAGGATGGACCTGGCAGGTGGGAAGGAGAGAGCTGGAGTTATTGGGGCCAGTGGCTACAAGGGCAGGGGCATTTCAGACACCCCAGGAGGGTCACTTTCCATTGCATCAGCTTCTCACTGCAGTGGCTGTCACTATGACCCTGTGGGGCTCACTCACTGATCCCAGATCAAATTGTCTACATCACATATGGCTTGATTGGTGCAGTATCTAATTAATACGCCACACAGGGCGCAGTATGCAGATGTTGGTGTTTGGTTCAGTCCTTTGCTACAGCACAGCAGATCCAAAGCATGTAATTTTCATTATATAATATCAACATTTAACTCCAGCATTGGATACGTCAACCCTTATTATTTTCAAGGAGTCTTGAAGGCTCTGGGCATAAATCAATAGAAATAATGTGTTCAGAAACTCTGAATCATACTCCTAACAACATTATGCCCATCATTTTAATTAAAGAAATGGGGGCAGGGATTCCTCCTTTTTCTTTTTTGGTTATTAATTGTCACTCTATGTTCATTTATGTCTTGTCCCCTCCATCATTTTATATGAAGGAACATGACCCTGGAATAAAAGGCACTGTATTGATTTGGAGAGCTGGAGCTATCACAGCAAGGCTAGCGTATGTGTGTGTCGGTGAGAGAGATCTATTCCGGTCTTAGTATCCCTGACCAATAAAACCAGCTGTGTCCTGCAGGAGCTGGGGAAAAAGAGATGGAGGAAGTGGGGAGAGCGAAGGAGTGTCAAAGGCAAAGAAGGAGACTGAAGTAAGGAGAGAAGGGGCAGAGGAGAAAAAGAACAAAGGGAGAGAGATGAGAGGGAGAGAGAGAGAGAGAGAGAAGGGAAAGGAGAGAGGGAAACTGGGAGAGGGAAGAAGAAAGGGGAAGGGATCAGGCTGGAACTGAGGGGAGTAAGCAGGGCTTAAATTGTCAGAGTATTTCTGCTCTGTGGGAGGCTCTGGTGCTTGAGGCTTGTGTCCCGTGGATTTGAAAATATTTACCAGAGCTCCTCTCCGGATAGCTCCAGCTGAACTTAAGCCCTGGGAGTAAGGAATGGCAGAAAAAAGCTGCAGATAGCGAGAAATGGAGAGACTTAAGGGGTGAGAGGGAGCAGGGCAGGGAGACCAGAGGTCCCATTATACAGTGAATTGACCACCCAGCCTGCCCTGACACCAGTCAGATTGGGCATGGACCCAGGGAGGAAGATAAATGGCTTTATTCCTCCTCTTAATTTACACAAGTAGTGAGCTCCTCCTTGGCACTGGGATGGCTGCAGGAACAAAATGGGAGTAGGGAATAAAGTGAGACAGGAAGGACAGCTGGCGTAGCTATTATTATTATTATTTGTATGACAGCAGCACCCAGAGGTGCCAGCCACCAGGACCCCATTGCGCTAGGTGCTGTACATACACATAGCGAGAGCCAGTTCTTGGCCCCAAAATGCTTGAATACACAATGGGTGGGTGGGAAAACAGAGGAATAGGGAGGGGAAGCAACTTAGCCAAGATCACCCAGCAGCAAATCCTGGGATAGAATCCAGGTCTTCTGAGTCCCAATCTAGCATCCTATTCACCAAGCCATACTGAAAGGAGATTGGCATTTAATTAAACTCAAGAAAGGAATTGCCCCTTACACCTGAAATTGGCTGTAATGAGATTCCTGGCTTAAGCACCCTGGCACCAGCACAGCTCTCCCCAGCTGCTGCATCTTGAGCTGAGGAAGGATCTGTGAAGAAGGGATGATGGCTCTCTCGAGACTACAGATGAGCAGCTATTTGAAGGCTTGAGGTTTAAAGAAGGAAGGAAAAGTACCTGATCAAGTCAATAGCCAATAAAGCAAATAAGCCTATAAACTGATAGCAAAAAATGATAGCAGTAAAGAGAAAACATAATAATTAGACTTTTATTAGTGTCAGTGTCCCTTGCGTATGGCTTCAGTGGAGTACAGAAAATTACCATAAACATATGAATTTACCGCCTGCTGTCATGTACACGGGTATAAATCCTCCAAAGACAACAGAATCTCACAGAAGCAAGCCCCAAATCTCATCAACAGAGAAGCCGTTTCCTCTTGTGAAAAATGATTTTCTTTGGAAAATATCAGGACAAATTCCTCTCGTTGTTACTTTGGTGTAAATACAGTGTGACCAATTATTATATATACACGTATATATTACGGTAATACATTTTACCATAATATATTGAATTATGGTAGTTTTATCTAGAACGGTAAAGCCTGGAGGCCCTAGCTGAGACTGGGTCTCCATTGTTCTAGATCATGTACATACACTTAGTGAGAGAGAATCCCTGCGCAAATCCCTGCACAGTCTAAACAGAGAAAACAGACAAAGGTAGGAGAAAGGAAGGATTATCATCCTCATTTTAACAATGTGGGGGACTGAAACACAGAGAAACGAAGTGACTTCCCCAAGGTCTCATAGGAAGTTGGTGGCAGTGGTGGGAATTGAACTGAAAGTTTCTGAACCCTAGTCCAATGCCTTAACCACCAAATCAACCTTCCTTATTTAACTCATTAATCGCTTCCTAGAATCTAATGACATCATTTCATTTTTTTAATTTAAAAGAGACATTAGTGCTGGTCAAAGTTACCGCTCTGGAGGCTGCTTTATCTATAGAAGAGCCTGTCCCCTGCCGACATGCCTCAACCCTGGAAGGACTTCTTTTAGGGGCTGGGTGTATAGTTTGGTCTCCATCACCTACTCTGTGCTTGGCTCCTGTCAAGACTGCCAACAAGGGTGACAATTAGCATCTGTTACGGTGATAGTTGGTACAACCACCCCAAACGCAGTAGTCCTTAACTTAGTGCAAGCTCCCTTTGGAATGAATGGCATTTAATGTCGCTAAAACTAACGGCTCCACCAAGGTCTCCATGCTGCTGTGATGATGTGACTTGCTTTGGAGGGTATAACTAGACGGCATTAGAGTGTTACTTCAGTGATGTGCCGGTTCACACTCCTTGCTATTGGTTAGCAACGCCAGGCACAAGCTATTCCGCAATATGGTTCTTGTGTGTTTTCTTAATTACATCTTAGAATGGCTGCAAATTTATTATAGGACGGGCTGCACCTTTTATGACCAACTTCCCATGCAAGACCTCCAACCACACAGGGGCCAAGTGGCCACGGTTCTGAACATCAGTTCAATGAGCTTGGGGAAATATTTTGAAGCCCAGCATCACCCAACAAATGCAGCTTGCGGCTTCTGAGGTCAGTGGATATGCAGTTTTCAGTTCAACCTCCACAGTGGCACACAGCCCATATTTATTTTAAAGCCTAGTAAAAGATCCAACCCCTTAAAGTGACATTTGGGTTTCCCATGTGGGAATTAAAACGATTAACTCAGCTTTACAAGCAGGTGCCAGAGTCATTCTGTGTCTCTCAGCTCAGCCCTTTTTCAGTCACTTTACAGCTGTAATTTTTTTCACTTGTCCTGGCCAGACAAATGAGCTAATCCAGTTCTGGATAAGGACAGGACTCTCCCTCAGCTTCTATAAAAGGCAATGCAGAACAGCACTGCAGGCTATCAACCTGTCTTCTGTCTGCCCCAATGCATCCTGCATTCCCTTGGCTTGGGGAGTCTCTCTCTGTGGTCCCATTGTCATCATCATGGCAAACTCCTTGAAGATTGAACCCCAGGCTGGGCTTTTTAACTCCAGATCTCTCTGTGGACTATGAGGCACTTATTCCTATCAATCTAAAGTACTCATATAGCTTCCATCACGGTCCTATCTGAGCACTCCCAACCTTTCCTGCATTTATTCTCATGACACCTGGGAAGGTAGTCACGCTCCTATCCCCATTTTACAGAAGGGGAATGGAGGCACGAAGAGACTAAGTGACTGGTCCAAGGTCACACAGGGAGTCTGCAGCAGAGCAGGGAATTGAACTTGGGTCTCCCAAATCCACTAACCACAGGGCTACCTTCCTCTTCTCAGTCTTCTCCTTTCTGTTGTACACTTCCTCAGTCACCAAAGTCTGGAACTGAGAGAATTTACAGAAATGGTCATTTTTCCTTATCTTAAAAATAGGGTCTCTATCATTCTCTCCATTGTTCATAAACCAGAGACATGCTCCTCCTCTCATTTCAAGAACGCCTATCACCTTGCTATCTAAGCCCTCTTGTTGTTTTATTTACATGGCAGTAGCTCCCACAGATCCCATCCCATTGTGAGAGGCACTGCAACCACGTATAACCAGAAGGCGATCCCTGGCCCAAAGGAGTGTAAGTATAAAGTGAGCTATGGATACAGCACAAAGGCATGGCAAGGAGGATAAGGTAACAGTGAGTAAGGTAACAATAAGGTGATTAAATCTCTAAGGCTTCCTATTATGTGTGCATATTTAGGTATTCAGCACTGGGTTAACTCTGCTCCCACTGTAGTAAAATGCCCCATAGGCTCCTTTAAATAGCCCATCCTAAGTAAGCGAGGCATGCACATTTCAGTGGGAGCGTGGCACATAATTCCCTTAAGCTCCTTTGGAAATCCCAGCCAATGCATCAATATCTCATCCATTCATAAAATATGTACAAGATACACACACTAATCTCATTACTACATTATTATGTACACACATTAGATCTGCCAGTGGGCGTTAGATGCAGTTAACAGCACCATGCCTGTGATAACGGCATCGACCCAATGTTGCACAAGCCCTTCAGCATGATGGACAGAAAGAGTGTTAAAGGGAACCGACCTTTGTCCCAGCCAGCAGGTGTGCCGGGAGTATCAGAAGATACCTGGACATGGCTGCAGCGGGAACTGGGCTGCCACTGTTCAGAGCTTCATCAGATAGAGAAACCCCACCGTGAGCTAATCTGCCTTTATGGGATTGTCCCTCTGCATCTGCTGTCTAAGGATCATCACCTTGACTGGCACAGATAGGACACATTTCCCTATAGCTCTGAGTCACCATATTACTTAATGCCTTGCTGTTTTGGATGCCACTCAGACATTGACAAAGATGAGTCAATGAGATTATTATCCAGTGCAGCTTTGCTCTTCCTGATATTCTTTTTATCTGGCTGATGTTCCAACAAATCATTTTTGCTCGGAGACTGAAGACAAATCACCGTGCTGATCCATCTAAGCAAGTTATTGTTTTGTGGATTAGAAAGTTGTTGTTGTTTTTTTCTTTTCCCATAGACGGAGCATTCGTGCTACAGATGGTTTGCCATATGCCAGGTGCCCCTCATGCTATCACCTTGTAAGTAGATTCTGTCAGGTTTAAAGAGGAAAAGCTTAATTAAGGAGTTGTGTGTGTGCAATTATGTATCTAATTATCTTTGGTTTTTACATCTTTGTTGCATTTTCAAAAGTTTGGTAACAATTATAGGCAACCATTCCCTGAAGCAGTAGGGGGATGGTGTGTGTGTGTGTGTGTGTGTGTGTGTGTATGCACACACACGCACTAAAGTAAATTTAGTTCTCATCAAACAGGCCAGACTGACAAACACCTCAAACTCAGGTCTAGATTACTGCTTAAGTCACTGTAACTTACATCGCTCGGGGGTGTGAAAAGAACACCCCCCTGAGTGACGTAAGTTACATCAACTTAAAGCGATGGCCGCACTGCACTGTGCCAGCAGAAGACGCTCCCCTGCAACACAGCTTCCGCCTCTCACAGAGGCGGAGTAATGACACCGACGGGAGAGCACTCTCCCGTCAGCACAGAGCGTCTTCATCAGGTGCGCTACAGCAGCACAGCCGGATCGGTGCTCCTGCACCGATGTAGCGTGGTAGTGTAGACATGCCCTAAAAGTTACGTTTTACGAAGAGCTCAGGGCCAGATTTTCAAGGGCTCAGCACCAGGGTCAGATTTTCAAAGGAGCTCAGCTCCGATTCAGGCACCAACATAGGAGCTCAGCATTCAAAGAGGTGGAGCTCTTCTGAAGGTCTTCCCCTAAAGAACTCTGATTTTTCCATTGCTATTAATGGGTGCATCACAGTAGCACCTGAAAGGCCCCAACCGAAATCAGGGCCCCATTGTTTTAGATGCTGTACATGCGTACATTAAGAGCCGGCCCCTGCTCCAAAGAGCTTACAGTCTAAACAGACAAAGGATGAGAGGAAAGGACTTGTACAAGCTCATACAACAGGTCACTAGCAGGGCTCGGATCAGAACCAGGTCTCCGGACTACCAGGATGTTCCCCTATCCACTACAGAGCACACTACCCAGTGCAAACTTCCCAGCCATCGCCCTGTCTACATGTTTCAATTTTGACTTGACGGCAGGTCAGCTGCCTCTAAGGCCTGAGAATGGAGTTCAGGACCCATTCATTCCTCAGCTTCTCTGCTGAAGTTGCCAACGAAGGAGCCAGTTAGAGCTAAGGCCAATGGCTCTTTTATTCGTTTTTCCTGATGTAGTCACCCGTCCTCTAGGCACTCAAATGAAGCCCCTCCACTTGTCCCACACAGCGAACCCGGCAGCTTCCAAGAGATGACTCTGCCCACTCCCACCTCCTCCCTTTGCTCCTTGGTACAGTTTATAGCTAAGTGTCAGGATGAGAGGTGGCAAAAATAACTGGCTTATTGTGGTGCTGCTTTTATTTTGTGTGTCTTAAGCAGCCATAAACACAAAGAGTAAGATATTAAGAGTTGGGGTATTTTTTTATCATTTGTAAAACCTAGAAATGTGCTGTGTTTGTGAAGTTCTTGTTAAAACCCCTTGCTTCTTTGAGTAAAACCTGATGAGCTGCTTGGGTTCCATTCTCCTGGAATGTAGCCCAGCTTTCTAGGCCTAAATCTGGTGTGTGTGAGAGAGAGAGAGTTCCTTCATTGCCATGGGAACTTAGGTATTGCTGTGAATGTGGAAAAAGCCTCACCATTTCAGCTATCTGGGCATCCAAATCTCATTCTGAGCTCAGCTTGTTGCAAGCAACATGCTGGGAAATGCCTGCTTTTAAAGCCAGACACATATAGGGGGCATTTTCCAAAGTGAGGCTTTTCCATTTGCAAACACAATTTGTATTCACAAAGCTCGGGCCTGCAAATTCAGTTCCAGTGCAAATCTGCTTCCACTTATATGACTGCAGGTGCAAATCAGGTCATTGGAGTTACAGGCCCCCGCAATTAGAGCAGGTCATAAAAAACGTTGATGAAGCCTTTCTGCAGTCAAAAAAATGCCATTTCATCCAAACGGAAATGGTTCGTCAAAACATGCCTGCTTTGACTGAAGAGAGACAGCCACTCCAGAATAGCCAGTTCACCAATGCTTAGAGCATTCACCTGGACGGCAGAAGCCCTGATTCAGAGCAGAGAGCTGAACCCAAATACCCCACATCCCAGGTGAGGGCCCTAACCACTAGGCCATTGGTTATTCTGGGGTGGTAACTCTCCACTTCCGTTTTCTCACTAACATTTTTCGAAAGCTCTCATTTTTGTTCCACATTGGAATGAAACAAATGTCAAAACCTCGAAATTTTTCACAATCTAAAATAGTTGTTTTCTGGCCAGCCCTCCCTGAAATTAGCTTGTCACTGGAAAACAAATAAAACAAATGCAAGTGCCACTTTAAAATGGAGATTGGATGGGGCCCTACGGAACTGGTGACGGGTAGAGCCCTTAGTATATCAAAGAGAAGGTTAAGAAGTGACTTGATCAGTCTATAATTACCTCCCCAGGGGGAAAGTATCTGATTCCAGAGGGCTCTTTAATCTGTCAGACAAAAGCATAACAAGATGCAATGAGTGGAAGTTGAAGTCAGTCAAGTTCAAACTGGAATGAAGACTCAAATTTTTAGCAGGGAGGGTAATTAACCACTGGAACCACTTCCAAGAGATGTAGTAAATTTGCCATCGCTTGGACTCTTTACGTCAAGCTATGTTCACTCTCATCCACAAGTTATTGGGCTAGCTGCAGGAATCGGTGGGCCTCTGTTACACAGGAAGTCAGACTAGACCATTTGCTGGTCCCTTCTGGCCTTAGAACCTAAGAAATGGATACTTGCTATGGGAAAGCCCAGTGCTCCTATCCCAGCCCTCAACAACTCTGGGGAACAGCAGCCGAGGAAGCTAAGGATAGGGAAAGCATCCCAGCCTGTGTGATGGACGAGAATGAAATTAACCAGTCTAATGCCAGATGCAGATATTCAGAACTGCACACCCACATTGATCGCAATTCTATCTTTAAATGCAGTAGCTAAGCCTGCAAGTGCCTAGTTAGAGGTCTAGCGCAGTGGCGCTCAACCTTTCCAGCCTACTGTACCCCTTTCAGGAGTCTAATTTGTCTTGCGTACCCCAAGTTTCATCTCACTTTAAAAAGACATGCTTACAAAATCAGACATGAAAATACAAGTGTCACAGCCCACCAGTACTTAAAAATTGCTGACTCTCTCATTTTTACTGTATAATTATAAAATAAATCAATTAGAATATCAATATTGTACTTACATTTCAGTGTACCCGAAGCCAAAGCCCCGCCACCCAGGGCTGAAGCATGTAACTTACTTAGCAGGGCCCCCTGTGGTGTGGAGCCCCAGGCAGTTGCCCTGTTTGCCACCCCCTAATGCTGGCCATGCGCTTGCGACCCCCCCTTAAACCTGTCCTGCAATCCCTGGGGGGATGGGGGAGAGGGGTGTCCTGACTGAACTAGACAAATATCTAGATGAGTTGCTTACCCCTTGGAAGACACCTGCATGCCCAGGGGTACCTGCACCCCTGATTGAGAACCACTGGTCTAGCTTATCATTTGTACGCGCAATTTCCGCACTTGTGCACAGAGTTACAGCAATCCCACATGGTCACAGGATTTGAACAGACAAATAATATCCCTGCAGTTTTCTGAACATGCAGTCAAGAAAATGAGAGACTGGAGAAACTCACACTAGCATAGTGTGTGTTCCAGCCCCTACTCCTGGGGGAATTCTGTGCCACCGCGCACTGCAGAAATTTGCAGAAATTAACTTGCGCGCAGAATTTCCTTTCCCCACCACAGAAATGGGCTGCAGTGCTTCTACCTGTCACTAGGGGCCACTGGACCCAGCAGAGCCCGGCTCGCACATAGAAGACACTGCTCGGGGGAGGGAGTCTGGGTATCTGGGCTAGAGGAGCCCCGCGGCTGGACTTTGGGGGGAAAGGGGTTCAGGTGTATTGGCTGTGGGGGCCTTGTGGCTGGGCTCTGAGGGGGAGGGGTTGCGGGTGTCTGGCCCCCTGGCTGGGCTCTGGCGGGGCTCAGCAGAGAAACAGGAACTGAGTTGTCATAGGGGTTTCTTCAACACTCTACTCCTGGGGGAGTTTTTGTGTGTCTGTATTGTTACAGACATACTTGCTGACTGGTGTTTTGAAATAAATTACCAAAATAATTGAAACTGGCATGATTATGTAGTTTTATTTTGACAAATGAAATTTGCAGAATTTTAAAATATTATGCACAGAATTTTTAATTTTTTGGCACAGAATACCCCCAGGAGTAAACCCCTCTGCTGGTGGATTCACTAAAGCATAACAACCTTTTAATGCTATCAACTAAAGGAGTGGCTTGTTTAGCTCAAGTGAGATTTGTTCTTTGGACAGAAAGGTATGGGTCAAATCCCACTGACAACCCATCCTGAGTGTTACTGTCTGAGAGAACTGAAAAAATTAAATCAGCAGCATGAATAGTGAGACGCATATAGGATGTTTTCAAACCCTTTCCAGTTTAATAATCTCAGGTACTATTAATTACATTGCTCAGGATTTGACCCTGAATATATGATTTTTCTCATCAGTGTCCCTTTAAATCTCCTTCATTCCCATGAAGTTTCTCCACACAGTGGAAGCATATTTTCCACATATTATTTCTCTTTCCAGAGACTCACCCTCTCTCTTTAACCACCATGGGGGGAGCCAACCCCCACCCTTCATTTCAGGATTCGCTTCTAGTTGGAGATGCATTTTTCCCCCCAGTGTCTCCTGTTTATTCAGTTTTGCAGTTGATAACAACATTAAATTGATTTATCAAAGTTCGCTGTTCAAGGGGGCATTGAAAAGTCAGTACCTGGCAGTAAAGAGTGCTTCTCCATGGTCAAAAATGCTTAATATAATATCCTGGTTTTTTAAAATGAGCAATTCCAAAAAATAAACGCACAATATTACCCCACATTTTGTCATCTGTTTGAAGAGGGTATCTGGCCATATGCCCCCCCCACACTGGAATTACACTGACATTTTGGAAGCCAACTTCATTTTTATCATTCACATCCTACATCTTATTAATATTTGTGTTATGATAGCACCCAGCCAAGGCCCTAAGAGAGACTGGGGCCCTGCTGTGCCAGGTGCTGTACATACACATAGCGAGCGAGAGTCTCTGTCCCCAGGAGTTTACAGTCTAAATGAGCAGCACAGAGGGAGGGTAGGAGGAAGGAAAGATTATTATGGCCATCTTTACAGGTGAGGAAACTGAGGGACAGAGAGAGTGACTTGTCCAAGGTCACACAGGGAGTCAGTTGGAGAGCTGAGAATTGAAGCCAGATCACCTGTGTCCCAATCCAGTGCCCAACCACAAGACCATATCTAGGAAAAAAATGTAATTACAGTTTTTTTTGTTTTTTTCCCCATTTTTCAAAATTTCTACAAAAACAAACAAAACAAAAAAACATTTACCAGCTCTATAGTTGATCAAAAAACAGGGAATATTTCACTAAAAATTGTCTCAATTTTTCCAGCCACCCTCCGCCTTTTGAAATTCAGGTTTTTTGACAAGTTCTAGTCTTTACCCTCATTGCCACCTGCCCCCACACCCCTAAATCCCCAGTCTCTGTTCCCATTGCCATCCATTCAAAGCTCTTCCTCCACATAAGTGAAGTTTTTTAAAAATTAAAAAAAAACAGACAGCAAAGCAAGCTCATCAGAAAACCTACACAGCAATGAAATATCAATGAAAAATGAAAGTAAAACTTCATTCACATTTTTGCAAAAACTCCCCTTCCTGCTTTCTGACCAGTTCTAATAGCATAGAATGTACTACTGCAAAAGGGAATTTAAATAACCTCATTCATTTAGGGATAGCAGTGTTTGGATCAAGAACAGCCAGTCCCCAAATATTCATGAGACTCCAGACCTGTCCACTTTAATATTCATGACTGAGGAATAAGAGATGTAACCGGCTCTTGTCTCTATTTCATGCCTAGTCCATATGAGAGGGTAAGAGTCTACTATAGCTGCTGGCTAAAGGAGTGAATTAGTTCAAGTGGGATAGATTCATGCTTTTTAGCACTGGAAGTAAGGAGTTCAGACTCTGCTGATGAGCCAGGCAGTTGATAACAGGGGTGCAAGTGTGCTGAAACCGACTGTTTGGAATCAGAATTAATTTTCATTTTCCAGCAGTCAGCTGGCTCTGTTCTCACCTCACCTCACAAAATCAAGAGGGACACATTAGTATTTTCTGCGAGAGCATCCCCACCCTGAACTTGCCTAGGTAGCTAAAAATACCCCAGTGCCTCTGTCCCATCACCAACCTTGTCTTCGCTGCAAGCAGAGAGATGATGCAGTGAGGTTGGCATCCGCATCCCCAGCATCTGCACTGAGCATCGCAAAAACACCCCCCCACACACACATACACACACGTCAGCTGTTGCTATATATTTCCACCACCATCCCAGCTCCTGTAATAGCTCTGACTCTTTAAACTTCACAAGCTGGATTTTATTGGCTCTCAATGTTGTGTCTGAAAGCCAGTTCGGAGATTGGAAATGGGCTCCGAGAGTTATGATAGCGTCAGCTGACAAACACGATGTGGGTGGTTGAGGTTTGCAAAGATGAATGGGCTCAGGCAACTTCTTAATAACATCTATGCAAATGCAGCCTTATCCCTATTAAATCACCCCCCGCCCCCTTTTCCCCAAGGCCTGTTGCTGATATAGAACACGGCCCTGAATATGTGAGAGGGGAAGGAAGGAGACCCTGTCAGCAAAGGAAGAGGGGAAAATAGACAGAGGTGGGACCCTACCAATGAGAGGAACTAGAGAAGGAGTTAAGCTATGAAGGATCAGAGATGGGAGAGCCCTACATGCATATCCAAGGTTAAAGCCTGATTTACAGAGATGCTGCAGAGCCTGTTTGACTACATGGGGCTTGCTGGTTTTAGTGCCTCTGCAAAATCAGACTCCGGTTGGCTGCGCACTGAGATTTCTTCTTTCCCTTTGTGCAAAAAGGGACCAGCCTTCCAGCTTTTGGGGTCAGGGAGAGGAAGAGATGGAAGGAAGCATTTTCCCCCTTAGTGTGTAAACGTGTGCTTGGCTCTGGGAGTCAACCGTTCAGGATGCTTCATGCTATCATCATCATCGGGGCGTTCATTCACCCCTTTGGCATCACAGCTGCGTGTGGTGCTTTATGCACAATGCAGACCCCAAGAGTTTACAGGCAGGATCATGTGGGGAAAGGAAACCCCTTACTGTGCTTTGTAAGCAGTGTGGCCTGGCCTAGGAGACCTAGGTTCTGTTCCCATCTCTGACATTGACCTGCTGCGTGACCAAGCTGTTTCCCCTCTACTCTGTTCTGTGTCTTGTCTATTGAAATTGTAAGCTCTTTGGGGCAGGGGCTGTCTCTTACAATGTGTTTGCACAGCACCCAGAACAATGGGGTTGTGGTCTCAGACAGTGACTGTAACACCAATCAATAGTATAGTCACCTCCATGGCCAGAGAAAATGACTGATGAATCTGCAGAGTGGTGGATCCACCTGCCCCAGTTCCTCCCCCACGACAGCATTCAAGGCTGTGCTCTGTGGGGCAGACTTCCAGTTCCTGTCCTCCACATGCAGCAGTACCACATGAGTTGTGCTTCGCGTGGGCCCTCTGCACCTTTGGAGGATTTGCCCCTTAAGTTATGACGACTGGCAGACCCCAGGGGCGCTGTAGAGGATAGGCAGGCAGTTATGACTGGCGCTTCCCCTCCAGAGCTGGCCATTACATTCCCGCCTGCTGGCATCACCCTCTCTTTTCAATCCCCTTTGGCTCTGCAAGGACATGAAGACTAACCGAAGACCCAGACCTGCCTATCGAATGGCCCGCCTTGGTCTGTTGTGGAGGTCACAGCTGGCTGAGGCTGCCTTGCTCTCTGCACTCAAAGCCAAGCAGAGGGAGCAGGACCAGGAATGAACTGCAGCTGGCGGCAAGCAGAAAATCAATACTCACATACACAAAGGGCGAGAGCAAAAACAAAAGGAGAACCACAGGGGGAGGAGGGGAAAGAAATGCATTTAAACAGCTTTGGTGGCTTCAGTTGGGAGTTGAGGGGGGTGACGGAACGGCTGCATGCCTGACGCATACGTTAAGCGCAGCGTTCAGCTGGATTGTTAGTGAAGCTCATGGCTATGAATACACCTGCCTGCTAGTTTTAGGCCTGTACCACACAGGGCATTTGCCTCAAACACAGCCCTTGTTTGTTGCAGCTGCACCAAGAGACCCCCCAGTGTTATTTGCTCACCCCGGTTTCACGCAGTGATTAGCTCCAGCTCTGCATAGGGCAGCTGTCGCCGTATACCCAAGACCTTGCACTGGTGCAGCTGTGCTGATGACTGTAATCGGAGCAGATCCCTAGTCTGGACATGGTCTTAGGGCCCCACCTTTACTGTAGGGCTTAGCTGCTTTTTGTGTTCTGTTTTTAAATACTAGAAACAGGGTATTTGCAAATGTTTATGAGGTGCTGTAGTCCGGGAGTCAGCACAAAGTATGTGCACCATGTGAGTCCCTAACATAGGGTTTAAGCGGTGCCTCTGCTTTGCACAACGGTGCCGAATTTCAGCCAAATCCAAGCGGCCAAATCAGCCAAGTGGCAACCCCTAGGCAGTCGGCATCAGAGAGAACAGGGCAGAAGTCCATTGTGAGTCTCACCTGTTGATTCTACATTTTTCTTCGAGTGCGGCATGTTTTTGTGGGGATTACCGGTCCACGAGTCCATCGCTGGCCTGGGAAATTTGTACATAGGGACCACCATATTGGACTGGGGCTTAATTCTGGTTAAAAACATTGCAAAGCTTTTGTAGCCCCCCATCGACTAGTCAATCTTTGATCAGAGCTGAGTCATTGGCTTTCTGCACTAATGGCACCGACGGGGATAAAAGCTTGACAGGCAAATGCTGCAAGACACACGGCTAGCTGGGAGGACTCGCACAGAGGGGCGATGTTTTTCATGGGACACACCAAGAGAGGGATGTTTCCAGTAAATGGCGATTTCTTGCAATGGAACCATGTACAAGGGAAAGGAGTACTTGTGGCACCTGAGAGACTAACAAATTTATTTGTTAAATAAAGTTGTTAGTCTCTCAGGTGCCACAAGTCCTCCTTTTCTTTTTGCGGATACAGACTAACACGGCTGCTACTCTGAAACCTGTATAAGGGAGACAACCTGCTCTGGTGTCACCTGTGCCACACAAACACTGCAAAGGGGACAGACTCTGGCTGTCAGATAGCAGAGAGTTCCGCAGCATAGGGGAACTCCCCTGGTGTTAAAACTAACTCCTGTGGCAGCTGCCCTAGTCCTACCCTGGCACAGGGGGTGTGACGGGGAGAAAAGGGACGCATCGGGGAGGGGGGAAGGCACGTGTCGGAGCTCTACTCCACCTCTGCTGCTCTTCCACCGGAGCGGGGTTCCTTACAGTCTCCCCAACCAATGGAGCAGCCCCACGGCTTCTCTAACGCACACCAGCCTCCAGGCACAGACCAGGCTCCATTGTGCTAAGCGCTGCACATGCACACAGCAAGAGATGTTCTCGGTCTAAACAGACAAGACAGCCAAAGGGTGAAGGGGAAATAGAGGCCCAGGCAGGGGAAAGGACAGAGCTGGGAATAGACCCCAGGTCTCCCGAGTGCCTTTCCGCTGCCCCAGCCACTAGACCCAACTGCAAAAATGGAACATGCCACGTTGCAATGCACCAATTTAAGCAACAACAAACCGCTGGGGCAGCACCCAGGGAAATCGCACAGCAGAAGGTGGACCTGTTACTAGCTAATGCACTGGATTTTAGTGACTAATTTAATTGGAGACAGGGAGGGAGGGGGGAATAAATAGCACTGCACTAAACAAAAGCAGATGGGAGTCGGGAGTAATATAATATTCCAAACTAGATTATGGAATTGCAAGAAGAGAAAGGCTGAGATTTGGCTTTTTATTTGGTCCTGCTTGTAACAGCGCCTACAAAAACACACACTTCCTGCGGTATGCTGGGTTTTTGGACAAGGCAGCCTGCCATCCTACTGTGAAAATGAATATGCTTTCGGTGTATGATTAGAGTCAAGCACTCCCGCTCCCCTTGTTTCTGAGAGCTTAGGAGGCCCTTTTAAAGGAACACCTGTTAGCTGGATCTGTTTAATGGCTCATTTCAGGAATACACAAGGTTTTCCTGTGTTTAACAGCTTTCCAAGAGGGTTGGGGGTGGGTTTACTCTACATGGGGCTTTTGTATCTGGTCTGACAACTGCCAGGTCTTTTGTTGGCAACATGGGAAGATTCTAGGGTTGTCTTTATTCTGATTGAATTTTCTGTGAAGGTTCGTTTCATGCAAACTGGAATGCTTCTTTGTAACATTTTTGATCTGATTTGCTCAAAGTTTAGAAACAATTAACCAACTCTCTTAAGTAAGAGGGGCATAGAGGAGTCAATTCACCTACCACTGAATCACAAGCCACCTCTTGGGTGGAAGAGGGCAGCTGTTTAACGGCATACAGCAACATTACATAACAGTTTGGAACAGGAAGCTAAGAAGACAGTATCCAGCTGAGACTGCACAGAGGATTGAAGCTCAAAGAATGTATTAGAATTTGGCTGGGATGTCAGAGGACACCCCTCCTCGGACAAAAGGGCCAGGGGATCTTTAACAGCCAACATTCAGGGCTGTGATTTTATGTCTTGTCCAGTGGGAGCACCTCGATCAGGGGTTCTCAAACTGGGGGTCGGGACCCCTCAGGGGGTCGTGAAGTTATTACATAGGAGGTCGCGAGCGGTCAACCTCCACCCCAAATCCCACTTTGCCTCCAGAATTTATAATGGTGTTAAATATATACAAAAGTGTTTTTAATTTATAAGGGGGGTCGCACGCAGAGGCTTGCTATGTGAAAGGGGTCACCAGTAACAAAGTTTGAGAGCCACTGACCTAGATCAACCCATTGCCTTTAACAATTGACTCAAGACAATTGCCAATACCATTTCCTGCAGCAAGCTAGATATTTCTTGGAGATCTCATCCACATACTGACCTACATCGATTCTGCTTAGCCTGTGTAACAGAACCAGGCCACAGTGCCACATGGTGGTGAGCAATAACAGGCCACATTCAGTGGAATGACACCACGGGATGTACATGGCTTGATATCTCCAGCTACAGGAGGCATCAGACATGCCCCAACTTCTGAAACAGACACAGGAGGAGAGAAATAAAGGTTGTACCTTTAGAGTTCGAGACCTTTTGGGAGGGACACAGTGGGAAAACAATGCCCTCATTGCTTTAAAACAAGGGATCGTCTTCACAAAGCAAGGTGGTCTGTGGATCACTTACGCTTTTAAAGGGCGTGTTTCAGCGACTCCCAAACGCACCACTGCAAATGTACAATAAAATCTAATGCACAGAGAGGGATGAATTTGGGGGGGCCATGTTTTAGCAGGTATGAAACCCATGCCTCTGATTATGCATCCTCCTTTGAATTGCAAGTGCAGGTCCAAGCCCTTGCGCCTTTAGCTGTCCCCCTCCCCACTATGTCATGTGCAAACCAATGAGGCAGAGGTGTAAATACACTGATCAGCGCCTGCGGCTTCATTTCGTAAGCTCACGTTTTACAGACGCCTGCGCAAAGGGGAACCAGACCCCGCCTGGCTGATCATTTAGGCCACAGCTAATCAAAGTGCTTGAAGGGAAGATGAAGTTAATATCTTCAGTGTCAGTAGCTTCTATTTCTGCTGCACCATTTGTTAATGTCTCATTAATTGGACACATTTCAGCATCTCCTGCCTAATAAAGAGCGTCACATTTTGTATCCTTAGGGTGACAGACTCACTCTGCATAGCAGGCTTCTCGCTGTAAGAATGCAGCAGAGTGGAGATACCAGTGCCTATGTACTTACATTACATCGCGACCTCCTTTGTGCTCCAAGTCAGTTTGATCTGCTGCACAGATCTTCTCATGCTGCTCTTACAATGCTGTTGGTCCCATGCTGGCTGGCTTATCCTCTGTTGTTCAGCTCCAAAAATCTCCACCAGGAATGTTCTCTCCTTCCATTTAAAAAACAAAACAACATTCCTTGATCAGTAACTGCAGGAAAAACAAAAATCTTATGTTTGTTAACCTTAGCACTTCAAGGATTCAGCTTTCCTTCACAGCCTTGGGCCCCCAAAGCGCTCAAGAAAATGCTCCTGCTCCAGAAGATGTACCCTTGATGAGGTGTGTTAATAATGTGCCGCTTCAGATCAGAAATAAAAAAACCAAAGAGTTTGGGGCCCAATTCTCCTCTTCCTGGCATCTTGAGGGGTCATTTTACACCCCTACAAAGTGGGTGTATGCATGCTGACAGAAGGGAATCCTGCCCCACAGTTCCTTCACTCCTGTCAATGTTTGCTTCAAGTTGTTCAGTTGTACATGACTGAATGTGAGAGTGTGCAGTTCAACATGTGTGAATCTGTGTGTGTGTGTGTGCCTGCACAAAGGTGTGCACACTGATGTATGTGTGGTGTGCAATGCATGCGTGTCAATGAGTCTCTCTTGATATGTGAAAGTCGAGACTGAGCGCACACACGGTGAGCAACGTGTGGGCAATGAATGTGTGTGAGCGCATGCATGCCCAGACAGGTCTGACTGTGCGTGTGGGTGCAATGCATGCTTGTGAATGTGTGCCCAGCTGCATGCGTGTGACCATACATGCGTGAGTGCATGCGTGTCTGTGTTGCATTCAGCATTTTTAACTGTCCAAACCACACAGCGTCCAAGGGAAAGGGTGAGAGCAGTGAGAACTCCAGTCCAAAAAAGATCCTTTTAGCAGCAGCACCAACAGGCTAATGTGGTCCAAAATGCCATTCCCACCATCACTGCAGAGAACGCTACAGCTAGCCAGGAACTCGTAACTGCCTTGCCCAGCGTAACATACTGTCACTTGAAAGAGACAATGAGTCTCAACAAGGCCACGTTAGAGAGACAAGGCCTTGGCTGAGTTGGGCTCCTGATACAAATCACTGCGCTCTCTCCAAGGGAAGCGCTTGGCACCACAACAGAGAACAAACCCCTCTTCCCAGTATCAACAAGAGACCTCTACCAGGGTTGGAGTGGGGACAGAGTCAATCCTCCACCCCAACCCACACTGGCTGAGCTCTGAGCAGGTGGTTGCCTACAGGTATGGATCAGCTGGCTGTGCCCCTCCCCATACCGACTTTGGCTTTAACACTCACGGACTTGCCATGGCCTGCCCATGTACACTCCACATAACCCAACTGGTTCCAGTGCCCTCTGGACCTTGAATGGCAAGACAGGACGGCCCAGGAGGGATTGTGGGAAGACACTGGAGGACCGGCAGCTCTCAAGTGCTGTGTTGCAGTACTAGCCTGCATACACGCTACAGACGGGTTGAGTTAGTGGGACAACCAGCCTCTCAGCGGCCGCACTGGGGACTGACCCGAGGCCCAGCAGAGCTAAAAGAATGAGCTGCTGCTGCTTGAGCTGAAGAGCCCTGGCCCCAAAGCTGGGGGCTGTACCACCACCTGTCCCCTGCAGATGGGTGCAGAGGGGGACCTGTAACACACACTCACCCCTGGGTTACATGGAGGCTTTAGCCTATATCTCCCGCCATGCCAGCCAAGTCATGCCACTAGCCCTACTGCACATGAGGGAGGTGGTTTTGTGTGTGGGCAGGGGACAACGGAGCAGGAACAATTGAGCGAAACCAGCAGTTAACGCTGTAATGAAAAGAAGCCCCCAGTGGTGGGGATGGGAGGGGGGCAGGATTTGAGTCTGAGTGATCGTCCGCTTTGGACAAACCCCTGGGCCAGCAGGTAGGGCGTGGGTGCAGGGTGCCCAGAAAGTAGGGTAGGGTGTTGTAGAGATGGAGGAGGACTCATGTGCAAGCAGTAGGATTTTAACTGCAGTCTGAAAAGGGAGAGAAAAGAAGGGTTGATGATGAGATCTTTATACAGCTTGTCACAAGCCATCGCGGCTGCTGCATTGTCAACAGGCTGGGAAACGGCTGGGAAATTTCCAGGTGTCCTGACAAACAAGGCATTACAGCAAGTCAATCCGGGAACATCCAAGAAGTACGGCTCAGCCGCTTGGCATCAGACAGCTGGTGACTTTTGCAATACTTTGGAGCTCTCATGATCTCAGTTCTAATATGAAGTCTTGGTGAAAAACTGGATGCCTCAGGTGGCTGGCAGGGCCCCGGCCTCTTATCAGGTTTTAATTTCCAGGCACAAGTTGATGCCTGACGTGCCATTTCCCTGGAGCCAGGGAGGGAAGGCTTGGGGTGGGGATCCCTGGTGCAGGGCTGGAGAAGACTTTCAAATGGGACACCCAAGGGACTTGAAATCTCACCTGTCATGCAGAGACAGGGCCTTATATGTTGTTCCCCCAGTAGAATTGCACATTCCTAGACTGTCCCTCCCAGGGCGGAGCTCCTCCTGTTTCTTTACGTCCCACTGACTTCAACCAGAGTTGAAGCTGCTCCATGTCCTCTCCTCCAGGGCTCTCTGTTCTTCCCCAAGCATCTGCTGAAAGGTGCAGCTCTCTTCCTACTAACTCTCTTGGCTTAAATCCTTTCTTTGCTTGAGGTAGCTCCTGTCCTCCACTACAATGGGGCCAGATTTTCCAAAGAGAAAAGCCCCCACCACTGGAGCCAGCTCTCCCAGAGGACTCAGCACCCAGCAGCTTCCACCGTGACAGTGACGTGCACCCTGGACATGCCAGACTCTTTGGAAAAATCTGGCCACCTATTTAAGGGCCTGACTGAGAACTGAGCCCTTACAAAAACCTGGCCCCGGCTAGGCCCTTTGGAAAATTCCAGCCGGCATTAGCACCACGTGCTGCAAGAGATTTTAATGTCTACAAGGTTAGGAGCCCCTGCCCAGCAGCACCCCTTTAAATACCATGCACCCCCAACCCAATCCTAGGGAAACCTCACAAGGAAATGAAAATACTGCAGCTATTTACCCCTGGAGAAGAGAAAGGTGCAGCCTGCTGCAAAACAACCCTATTCAGGCTACGGCTGCTTGGCTCTGCCGAATTTAAAGGGCCAGCCTGAGCTAGGCATGCTGGGAAAAAAGTTTCTATAAAAATTCAACTCTGCATTGGAGGGGAGGGAGGGGGTGTCAGAAAAAAAAAAGGCTGCTTTTGTGATCTGTCTGTCACCATAATTATTATAATCTGCACTGCAGTAGCACCTAGGGACCCCAGTCACCCCCAATACCTGACTCCAGCTCTGATGGGCAGGGTTCTGCCTAGTGCCCAGCCATGCCACAGGTGCTGTACAAAGACAGAACAAAAAGATGGCCCCTACCCCAGAGAGCTTCCAGCTAATAGCATTCTTTCATTACCTTGCGCTGGTGCTCTGAAAGTGAGGGATGGCCAGCACTGGCTCGAGGATGGCCCAATGCAGCATCCCTCACACAGCTCTGCTCACCTTGGCATTACAGCACCCCCAGCTATCCCCGTCCTGAGTTCCTGGACAGCTTTGCCAATGTCCCTCAGCCCTGCCCTGCTGCTTCCCATGGTATTCCACTCCTGGACTCCCCATGCACAGCTGTGTTACTGCCCCTCAGCCCTGCCCTGCCGCTCCCCATGGTATTCCACTCCTGGACTCCCCATGCACAGCTATGTTCCTGCCGCTCAGGCCTGACCCTGCTCATCTGCTTGGGAGCCTCCCACGCAGCCACAGGCAAATCTCATAGGGGTTTGTGTGATGTGTACATGGAGGGACCAGGCAAGCTCCTTTTCACTTGAGCCCTACATGAGGGGTTGAACCCCAGCTCTCGGGAGGTAAAGGTTAATTCACGGCTCCTGCACCATGGGAGTCAGTGGCAAAACTCCCACTGACTTCAGTTATGCAGGACCATTCTAACTCCGTGTCATTATTTGCATTACATTTGGGGCCCTAGGCATCATCAAGATCAGGGCCCCATTGTGCTAGGCACTGTGAACACACACACACACACACACACACACACACAAAGGGACACTCCCTGCACTGAAAAGCTTGCAATCTAAATAGACAAGACAGCCAAAGAAAGGGTTATTATCTCATTTTATAGATGGGGAAACTGAGGCACAGAACAAGGAAGTGACTTGCACAAGGTCACACAGGGAATCTGACAGAGCCAGAACCTAGATTTTCTGAGTCATAATCCAGTGCCTTAACCATAAGGCCATACTTCCCTGCAGCCTGCCCCCCTCCTCCCTTATGGAGAGATTTCCCTACTGAAATGGTGTGCGCTCTAGCAGAGTGGAATATGGAGACTCCCTCATCTCTTTGGGCTGGAGAAGCTCCCAAGCCCTGTGCCACGTGCAGGCAATACCTGACTCCAGCTTGATGGGCAGGATTGTGCCTAGTGCCCAGCCACTCCATAAATAGCTGGCAGAGGCCTGGCAGCATGATAAACTTGCTCAAGCCGTCCGTCCTCTCCCGCTCACCCCCTTCAGAAATAACAAGAGGGAAGGAGGAAGAAAGACAGATAAAGTGGCAGAGGGGAAAAGGAGCAGGTGCACTGCCAAGGGGAAAACCTCCCTGGACTATAAATATCTGGAGGTGAAGAGATCCGCTGCACATGGGCCCCTGTACACACACTTGAAAGAAGCCTTTGCAGGAGCCACCAACTGTGCACATGAAACAGAAACGGCTCCTTCTGTGGGAAGCTTTTCCTTCCAAAGAGCTGGGCAGAAGGCACCTTGCAGCTGTCAGCACAGCTGCCCTCACCTGTCAGCACGTAATTAGGCCTTTTATTCTGTGCTTTGAGGCCCATCAAAGCCCAAACCCTTGGCAGAGTGGCTTTGTGGCTAAGGGGGAGGACGAGAGAGGGTGAGTCCAAGGCTGCCTTCGCACCTTTAAATACAATTTAGGTTTTGTGCTCCTTAAAGACTCTTGGATTCCACCTCCTACCAGCATCCAATCCCTGTCTATACAAAATGCAGCAGCATGCAGCCGAGTAAGGTGTAGCAGGGTTCCTAGCAGGACAGTGGCAGCAGAATTTTATTGAAGGGATCTGCTCAGCTTGGCAGAGCGGACACCTTTAAACTCACAAGGCTGCAAGATGGTCCAGTGACTAGGGTGCTAGTCTTTGGTGTGGGAGACCCCTGGGTTCAAGTTCCTGCTTTATCACAGACTTCCTGGGAGAGGTTGGGCAAGTCTTTTTGTATCCTATGTGTAAAGTGGGGATAAAGGCGCTTCCCTTCCTCACAGTGGGGTTACCAGGGCAACTGTATTAAAGATGGTGAGGTGCTATGTTAATACAGCACAACTAATTACCTAGCATGGAGGTAGGCTTCCAGATTGGGTCTCAGCTGCAGGCATGAGTAGATCACACATAGAGTTAAATCTTCAGAAGTGACCTTAGGTGCCTGACATGAGACAAAAGGGGCAGCTGCCCTCTGAAAAGCCTGTGTCTGTTAAGGTGTCTCAAGTTAGGCACCAAAATCGCTTGTTAAAAATTCAGGCCAGCAACGGCAGCCACTGCCGAGAAGAGTCTTGCTTTGGCTAAGCCTGACTAGAGAATCTGGCCGCTTGTTGGCAGGTGCAAAACACCTGCAAAGATGCACTGATTTAACCTGTTCATCAGAACATATGCACTTTCCGCTGGGCCATATTGTACGACACCCAGACAACTCCTGGGCAACCAGGTAACTCCACCGCATGCCTGGAGGTCCCTGGTTCCCAGCAGCAGAGACCTTGATCTCTTCAGCGAAAGCTCAAAGGTCTGTGTTTCAGCAGCCTTCGTAGGGGCAGGAAAGGAAGCTGATGCACATGGAGAGAGTTCTAAGAGGGAGTGTATTTCCCTGCCTTCATGGGTAGAAGGAAGAGCTGTAATGTAGTTTATCATCTTTGAAGATACACAGAGACAGAGGGAGAATGAATTCTTCTTCATAACCAGTTCCCAGGATACTTTTACTGAGCACTATAAATTAGAATCTCTTTTTAGTTTTGTTTGATAGCCTGTCCCTGGTTGATTCAGGTGATAAATGCTCTCATTCTCCCCTAGGGTTTTAGGAACAATCTCTTTATAACTCTCCATCTATTGCCATCTGCCCGACCTCTCTCTTTACGACGGCTCTCTGCCCTTCGCCGTCCCCAGTGCCACATTGATGAGGGCTGAGAGAGCTGTAACCTACACGCAGTGATGGCTAGGGAGTGGATAGTTGCAATCTTGAGGCTGGGGCTTAGAGACCATCGGCCGGCTGTGACCGCAGTGGTGCCAGTGGTCATAGCCCTATGCTGCTCTCATAGACTTAACTCAGCTGCTACCGTGGCTTACACAACAGTAGTTCTACGGGGGTAGTGCCAATACCCATCACCCATCTGCCACTCACAGCCCAGCTGCTGGGCTCCTAGCCACGACCCATCTTCGGGGGTGGCACGATCTCGGAGTTGGTCACGGAGCTGTAGCAATGGGAGCCCGAATACCCATAGCCTGCCATCTATGAGGCTAGACTCTGTGCTCCAGCAGGGCAAAGCGCTGTAAAACTGCTATAACCAGGCTCCACACGACCCCTCTCATTTTCCCTTGGCATCAAGCAGAGTGATCAAGGTGGGCCTAAGGCAGGGGCCAGAATGCTGCTGCACTCCATTAATCCCTTGCTGGCGTACTTGCCCTCTGGGGACATTGCTACAGCTGTGTAATTAAAGCAACCCTGAGGCTGGCTTCTATCCCTATTTCTGCCACTGAGCTGCGTGTGACCTTGGCCCTGTCACTTCTCCTCCCAACCTTTCTCAGTCTTGTCTAGTTAGATTGTAAGCTCTTCAAAGCAGTGGCGGTCTCTCTCCCTCTGTGCCCAGCCTTGAGAGACTGAGCCTGAGCCCGAGCCTCAGCTGCAACATCAAATCAACGTCCACACAGGAAGGTTCAGCATGCTAGTGCCAGTCCACAGCCCCGGGCTAGGAGGCTCACTTACAGCTGCAGCGTAAACACCCCCTACCCTCCCGTGCCCTGCTCCAAACTCGGTAAAGCTCCTGCCTCTAGTATACTAACAAACTTGTCAAAGATTTTAAACAATAAATCCAGAGTCTTTAGGGATCTTGTTTTCTTTGTCAAACGGCGTCTCATTGCTGGGGACCAGGGTTGTCAGTTGTTATGATGGTGGCAAACCAGAGATGAGATTCTTTCAACTCCAACTTCCCAAGGGATTTTTAAAAGCAGGGCAGCAACTATCTCCATCTCTGGAAAATGTCACAGCTTTGCTAGTTGCCTTCACAATTCCCCCCAGGCCGAGGGCGAGGAACAAAATTTTGAGGCTGCCTGTACTATTTTATCCGTGGCACCTCCCCAAGGTCCATCTCAAGGCTTTTAAGAGGGGGATGTTATCACACTAATGATGCTGTTTGGAATCAACTGGGAAGTGCCGGTTGCATCCCGTGCCAATAACTGATCTGCACGGTAAGGAATAACAGGGAAGGGTGGTTGGTAGTGAACAAGCGGAGGAATGAACAAGAGCCTGCCAAGGACCCCTCTGAGGTAAATGAGTGCAGAGCCTCCCCATGCAATGGGTGCACTCTGCTAAGCTCTTCTCAGACATGAGAAGGGGTCGCCCTCCACCCTGGTATCGCAACCCTGATCTTGGTCCAGCGCCGAGGGGAGGGGAGGAAGGGCAGGGCCGGAAAGCAAATGTACCCTGCATTCACCATGCAGAAGTGGGTTCCACAAGGCTGGGCCCAGCTCCCCGCTCTGGGCATTTCAACCTGGTGCATGGGGTCGCAGCCCCACTCAGGTGTGGCCCAGCAGCCCCTACATCAGGGGCCGTCGGCACAAATCTGAGTGGCACTGCCACCCTGTACACCAGGTTGCACTGTTCAGATTTCTGTGGCGCAGGTGAACTCAGGAACGCCTGCTAAAGCCATCCCTGCAACGGAGTGACCTTGCCTAGTTTCATCAACATGGTGCGTTGGCCACCGAGCCTGCACCAGCAGAATTGGTATATGAATCGGCAGCAGGGTGAGGAGGAGCCAGTTCTGGACCAATCAGAACAGGACCAGAAGCTCAACAACTCTTCGCTTCCCCACCCTGCCCCAGGCAAGAACTTTGGTGCTGTTATTTCATCTCCTCTTTCCTTTGGTGGGCGGGGCGTTGAATCTTTCTGGAGCAGAAAAGTCCCGATGTGATTCAATCTGTGCAGCAGGGACCACTTGAGGATTTTTTTGGGGGGCGGGGGAAGAGGAGTAGCAGCCAGCATGTTGCAGGGCGAGCCCCCACCTGTTATATGTATTGCAATAGCTCCTAGGAGCCCCAGTCATGGTCCACGACACCATGGTACCAGTGCTGTACAAACACAAAGCAAATAAACAGTCCATGCCCCACAGAGCTTCCAATCGAAATTCAAGCTCTCTTTCCTCTTCATCACAAAGAAATCCCTCTCTTCCCCCTCATTTTCCAGGGCTCCTCAGCCTCTCCTTTCCCTTTCCGCCCTAGCAAGAGTCTAAGGATCATGACTGGGCTATGCAAGAGCATTGCTGGCCAAGGATGATGCTTGTACGTTCAATACATTAAACTTTGACTAGATGATCACTGTTTGCCTTATAGCAGCCTTACCCCTTTGGCCATCGGGAGCCATCTCTCCTCTCTAGCCCTTCAATGGCTCCTCTCTCCACACCTCTGCCTCCTTCCTGCTTGGTGGCCCTTTGAGGCTGCAGGTTGGTGGGTCTCAGCCCCATTCCTAGTAGACAGGTGTCCTCATCACAAAACCCAGCCTGTTCCATAAATGGACATCTCACAGTCAGTCTTAACAGAGGCACCAGGGATGGGACAGGCCTGTGAGGATAAGCCAGCATCTCCTCTAGGATAAGAAAGAGAACCGAGATGGCTGCAAAGAAAACACACCAGCAGGAAGAGCATAAAACTCAGCAAGCAGCAGCCATTTGCAAAATGGCCTCTTAAGGGGTCCTGGGCTCTGCCAAATTTAAAGGACTGCTTGAGAAAGGCATTATGGGCCGGGGGGTGGGTGGGGATCTTCCACTGCCAGCAAGAATTAGCAGGGGCCAAGAAGTCAGTAAAGAAGCAGCTGCTTCTGTGTGCGACATCCCAGCACTACATAGTACAGGGCTTTCCAGAGCAGGCCTGCAGCAGTTTATGCCTATTAGCAGGGCGCCACAGGAGAACTTTGCCTTGCCAATGTCCATGGTGTACATGTTCTAGGGATAAAGAGAAGCCTCCAGTTTCCAGGGCTGTCCAGCCAGCACCTTCCACCAGCACTACTACAGCAGCCATTCTTTGGCTTGGTGCAGGGAACTGACTAAGCAGGGAATTTCCTTTGTTTCATTTAGGATTTGGACTCTAAGATCCAGCTGGCATGGCCCGATGTTGGCTGCATGGGAGCGAAGAATTTTGGTGCCAGCCTTTGTCTGGCTACCTCAGCAATAGAGTCTTCCCCAGGTGCCTTCCCCAGGCTCTGCTAGAAACCTATAATACAATACAATACAATACAAAACACTCACTATGCTCTAGCCATTAGAGGAGAAAGAGCAGGGGTCAGGACTCCTGGGTTCCACGCCTGGCTCTGCCATTTGTTTACTGTGTGATCTTGGTATTGTCATTCCACCTCCCTGCTGTATCAGTTTCCTCATCTGTAAAAGGGCGATAACAATACTAAATGTTCCTTGCAGGCTAAGGCTTGTGAAGCTCCATGGCCGGAAAGGCCATGCTATTAAAATGCAGATTTGTCATTTTGCTGTGAATTCCACCGCACCGTCATGTTCCCTGTAGGGGACGGCTGACCTGTTCTTTACACTCACTAGGAGCTGGTGACCCAAGTACCCTCAGCTCCGCAGTGGACTTTAAGCACCAGAAGGGGAGGTGCACACACTTTACAAGCATTTTACATGTCCGTGTGCTGAATAAAGCTATTATAATACAGACTATTTATTTGCAAAAAGAAAAGGAGTACTTGTGGCACCTTAGAGACTAACCAATTTATCTGAGCATAAGCTTTCGTGAGCTACAGCTCACTTCATTGGATGCATCCGATGAAGTGAGCTGTAGCTCACGAAAGCTTATGCTCAGATAAATTGGTTAGTCTCTAAGGTGCCACAAGTCCTCCTTTTCTTTTTGCGAATACAGACTAACACGGCTGTTACTCTGAAACCTACTATTTATTTGTAATCCTGAAGTGCCTAGGAGCCTCGGTCATGGACCAGGACCCCTGTGTGGTATTGTTCTAGCATTGTGCATTGTAGTTTGGAATATCTGCGGGGAAGAGGATGCTCTGCTTTACTAGGTGGAACGTTCAGCAGCTGTCACCCACAGCTTGGCTTGTTGGTCATGTTTCTTCCTTCCCTGGCCGACGGAGACATCTTGGCTGAAAGGGTTTGAGCTCGAGGGGAGGGGGGATTTCCACTGTGTCTTTTTTCAAACTTTAGCCTAAAAACATTTGCAAATTGATCTGGTTTTGCAAGTCCAGATGGAGAGGTGAGTTCATGGCCGAACCCCAGCTCCCAGCTCTCCTGAATGCTGGGTCTCACTCACCTCAACCTCTTTGGCCTCTCTCTCCCCCAAGCCTGCAGATGTTTTATTCTTATTTTACCTCAGTGCCACAGACCAAAGGTCACAGCCCAAAATGCTGATTGGGCAACGCACCTCCTTTCTGGTCTACAGCACTCCCTGCTGCGGCACTGTCTCCCCTCATGCACCTCAACCCTGAACCACAGCTGTCCTCCTGAGCCAACCGTGGCTCTCGCAGAGTTGCCCAGTGCACATCACTCTGGATTTGCAGCACCCCCTGTTGTGCTGAGTCTGCACAACTCTGGCAATGCACCTTACCCTACCTATGGTAGTTGTATGACCCCCATTACAATCATATCTGAGTGCCTTACCGCATGCCTGCGAGGTATGTAGTGTTATCCCCATTTTACACATAGAGCACAGAGGGGCTTACCCATGGTCTCACAGGGCGGCTCTAGCAGAGCAGAGAACTGCACCCATGCCCAAGGCTCGTGCACTAGCCCATCCTTCCACTCCTAGCCCACAGCCCCCTTCCCAGCTCTGCCAATGCACCTCCCTCCTGCCCTACAGCATCTCAAAGATTGTCAGCTGTTTGGGGCAGGGATATCTTTTTGTTCTGTGTTTGTATAGCACCTAGCACAGTGTGGGGCTGGCCCATGACTGGGGCTCCTAGGGACGACAATACTACAGATAATAATACTTAATAAGAGGCTGACAACTTTACCAAACTTTGCAGTGGTTTAATGATCTAGGGCCTCCTCTCAGAGAGCTTCCAAACTCATGGCGCTTGTGACCTATACCAGCAAGGTGTTCCCATCGAGTATTGACATTACAGGAGACCACAAAAAGATCAAGTTCTCTGCCTTCTGAAGGAAAACCAGGCTGGATTGCGGAAGCCCCTGGGGTGATGATTGACAGCTATCTTTTCAGAAATAACAGCCTTGACCCTTATAACTTGGCTGGCCTGGAAAATCATTAATAAACACACAGGAAGGGGCAGAGAGAAATGAATCTTTATCCCTGAGAAAGATGGAGAGTTTCTGAGACCATAGCAGCCTCAAATTATTTAAGGACATTACATTCATTCAGCATATGGTTAAGCCCCATAGTCTCAGTGGGTTTATCCAAGGCTCATGCACAAGGCTCTCCATCAGGAGAGAATGTTTAAAGATGCTGGAGATTTGCAAATGACAAGAAAAGAAAATGCCCAACTTGTAGGGACTAGTGAAGCTGGGCCAACACTGCAAACGATTTCTCGGACAAGATTTGACTTCTGTTGTAAGCTCATTGGGGCAGAGACTGTCTTTTCAGTAGGTGTTTGTCCAGCATCTGTCCCTATACGGGCCCCACACTCAACTGGGTCCTCTAGGTACTATCGCAGGGCAAACAAGTACGTACTGAATTCATTAGGTTTCTAATGGACTGCCACTCCAATAGCTCCTAGACACTACAAGTGAGATCAAGGCCCAATTGTGCTAGGTGCTGTGTACACACAGTCCCTGCCCCGAAGAGCTTATAGTCTAAACGGACAAGACAGAAAGGAAGGGCCAGACTCCCCATTTTACAGACAGGGATCAGCTGCACGGAGAGATGGAAGTATTTTTCCCAGGGTCACACAAGGCATCTTGGGCAAAGCAGGGAATTGACCCAATGACTGCCAGCCCAGTGCCGTAAACACAATCCCATCCTTCTTCTTGCTATTGAACTGATGCTAGTGACAAATTAGAATAGAGGAGCAGGTTAAGAGCCAGGAGCATGAACAGCCAGGTGAGGGGCTTGTTGTTTGCTTTTTTAATAGCGGCTGAGTGATTACTCACAGGAAATTAAAAGGCAGGAGTTGTGCATTGTTGCAGCACCTGAGTGGATGCTCTCCAGTGAGGGAAGGCTAATTAACGAGCAGCTCTTGTTCCCCCTACCACAAAGCATTCCCATGGACTGTGCTGCAAGCCAGGCCATGGCTGCATCCCAGCCAACGTCACAGAATGCATCAAGGCAGTGTGGAGTCACTAGGGGGAAGGGCATGACATCCCAGGGGGAGGCTTTGCCTGGGAACTGGGTGGCTCTGGGGGGACAGGCTACTGAGCTTATTGTGGCTATACGGCCATGTTGAGGCCAGCCGTGGGCAGTAGGGACCGCAGCTCAGGAATAGCTGCTGGTGGCGTTCGTGAAGGGAGCTGGTCGCCTCAACCCAGCTCCTAGTGGGAAAGTTTCCCTATGGCAGTTGGCACTAATTGGCTCCCCGTGGTGGCAATCTCTGTAGCAGGCATGGAACAGAGAGAGCTGCTGTCACCTTTCACAGAGGTGGCTGCGGGGCATGGCCCATTGGCAAGGGGCAGTGCTGGAGAAGGGACTTGAGCCCCAGAGCCAAGGTGAGCAGCTGGCCTCACTGCGCTGTACCCCTTTGAGGGCGTACGTTAGCAGGAAGAGTCTCCTTTCTGCAGTATGCTGGCATCTCTGCCTGTTCCCCAGGTAAGAGGGCTCTGTAGTTCTCCCTCATGGAGCAGCAGGACCCTGGGGTGGGAGAAGGGCCTGCATACACCTTGCTGTGACTTCCAGCAGAGAGAGAGAGAGAAGTGCCACAGCAGTTTCCATGCTCCATGCAGGAAAAACTCGGTTCTCCTCACACACCTCTCTCTGGCTTCTGCCTCCCCTTCCATTATATGCTGGGATGGTGCCATATGGTGCTGTGAGAGACAGTCTTCCTCCACCAGGGGACTCTGGAGGCAAAAAATGGCAGCAAGGTGAAGGCAGCACGAAATCTTCTTCCAGAGGGGCCTGCAAATGCCAGGGGACCAGAGGACCACATGGAGTTAGGCTGCTGGGAGGGGCAGGCCCTGCAGGAGAAGGGGTGGGCGGGCAGGGGTGGCAGTGAAAAATGGTTTCCTACTTTTGCAGACACTGATCTGAGTGGGTGATTAATGAATAGGATGGGGCGTGGGAGGCTGATCACAGTGGTAGCTCTCCCATGTGTTAACCTCTGGGCAGGCCTAGGAGCTGAAAGCTCCCTTCCTTTTGCCATGTGGAATTACCACTCTCCCAGGCAGAGGGGTCCACTAGGCCAGTATATACTGGGGAGTGGGTTGGAGGGGGCAGCAGAGTTATAGGGGTTGGATTTGATGCTCTCATGCTTTCAGCCCCAAACAGAGAGGAATCTTGTGTTGCTTTGGACCCATGTGGCAGAAACCTGGGGAGATTTCTACCACCTTGAGCAAAAATCTCTCTTCAGTGGCTGCTTTAGTATGATCACAGCCACGTCTGAAACAGAAAATAGACCCCTCCCATTTGGGGAATCTGACCCAGAACCAAAGCTATGGGGACTGGTTCTGAGGATGGAAATCAGACCCCTGACCTCCAACTGCAGTGGGGCTAGGCAATAGGCTGCAGTTTTTATTATTATTATTATTAATAAAGTAGTAACTAGGGATGGAGTATCACAAGCACTGACCTGCAGGTCCCTGCACCCTGCCGCTGAACTGCCGCCCAGATTGGAAGAGTCCATTTCACTTTTTTAACCCAGTTTTTGCTAGGTACCCCAGTCCCCTAGCACGCAGAAGTGGAAGAGCCAAAAGATCCCAGGAAAGGCTGTCTTCATGGTACACCCAAGCCCATAGGTAGGAGGCATGTAGAATTCCATGAAGGACCATGAGGTTCTGAGATATCAAGGCCAGTTCTGCAGACCCCAGAGGTTGGTATGCTTCACAGCTAGACTTGTAGGTGCTCACCCAGCCCTTTGCACGTACTCAGAATTTGGAGCAGGCCTACTTGTCCCCTGTCCTCTTCCCTTCCTTGGTGATCCCTCCATCACCAATGCTCTCCTTGTATTGCTGGGAATTTGTTCCCCAGTGATGTAAACGCTGCCTGCTGGAGGTGCCACTTCGGAACAGTCCATTTCCGGTCAGTGTCACAACATTCCACAGCGCAAAGTCCTCCAGATTTGCAGGCCTTCTATACTGACAACCTCCCCCAGGCAGGCATCTGATCTCAACAGCATCCATGTACCCATGGAGCTCCTCTGGGTGCTGCAAGGGCCTTGAATGCCATGGCTTTGGCTCCTTTTCCAAGCAGCATTGACTGACGGGACGCAGATCTTCCCCTTACAGAAGTAGGGCTGGGAAGGCGTGTACCAGACAGTCAGTTGGCACAACGGATGGATGCAGCATCATGCTGGGTCTAGGGCTCTGTCAGCAAATGGGTACAGCCACCATCACTTCCTGGAGGAGAACACCAGTGCCCAGGGCCGAGCCAGCCAAATAGCAGAACGTTTGCCCCTGTTTTGGCTCCTCAAGACAGGAAAGCCCTGTTCTCTGATCCACCCCTTCTAGGTGCGACTGGCTGAGTCAACCTCACTCTAAAAGTTGGCAGCCCCAGGTCCTATAGACAAAGTGGTGCAGCTGCAAAAGTAGCAAAAATACAGGAGGCAAAGTGTTTCATTTGTACTGCTTTACAGAGGGCCATAAAGTGCCTGACTAACACTGCAATCATTGGCTGCTATTTCACAAGAACAATAAAATATCCCATCTGCTGCTGGGGACCCGGGAAAGGCAGCCTGCAAGGAAGATTGTGCATACATGAGGCAGGCCACGCATGCACAAAAGGAGCCCTCTGACCAAGGGCCAGTTTCCTCAGAATCACGACCCAGTGCCAGGCTGTCACTGAGAGCTAACCTCACTGAAAGCACCGTTCTCCGTACCACACAGCCCATGCCTGAGGACTGCTCCCCTAACACTGGATTGTGGCTTGAAAGTCATCTCCCTGGTTTTCTTCACATCCTGGGGCAGGGTGGAATATGGGAAGGGGCAAGGATTTATGGACCGTGCTTAAATGGCATCGGAGCTGAATTCAGCTGTGGTGCAAACTGCAGTCAGGCTGGGTGTAAGTTGGTGCTACTGATCTCAGGATGGTACCTGCTCGCACCATGATTGGGTTTGACCCTTTGGGAGAGATTGGACAGTAAGAATGAGGCAAGGAGACCATCAGGCAGATGGGTCTATGATCACCCACTTTCCTTCCCCCCCATCTGAAACAGCAGAGTCACTCACACCTCCCTGTGGTCAGTCACGGCGTTTAGCTCCTGACTTGGCTCCAGCTGGTGTCCCGAGTGATCAGGGAGATGTTTCTGGTTTTGGTGGCCCCACCATGCATTCCAGACTGAAAGCCCAGCTACTGCTACTATTCGGGCGGTTGGGGGGGGGGGGGGGAGATAAAATTAGAAGAAAAAAAAGCCAGCAAAACATTCAACACATGCAGCCCTGCTGCATGCTGGGAAAGGGCTTGGAATGCCAGCTGGTGCCTCCTCCCTGCTACCGTCCTAATGAACCCAGCCACCTGGAAAAAGGGACCCTAGATCCACAGCTGGGAGAGCATCACATCCCCTCACGTGGTGGCTTATTAAACCAGGGCAGTTGCTCTTTACTTTAGTATGCAGTGCAGTATCTCAGCCGGCTCAGGGTATCTGTAGCTGGATTTTCAAATAATGAGCAGCATCCAGGCTGATCCAGGGGGTTGAGAGAGATTGGGACAGAGACAGCCTCACACCTGGACAGTCCAGCAGATGAGCAGTCTGACGCTAAGATAGCAGCCCTCGGCCACAAACACTCAGACGCTGCATCTGCGGTTTCAGGGAGAGACATCTGCGAGCACAGATACCAGGGCAACAGGGCCGGGCAGTCAAAAAGGCTGATTTAAGAGCATTTTATATGTTTCAGTGGTAGCCGTGTTAGTCTGTATCAGCAAAAATATGAGGAGTCCTTGTGGCACCTTTGCCCTGGTCTACTGGGGGTCGACCTAAGGTACGCAACTTCAGCTACGCGAATAGCATATCTTAGGTCGACTTACCTGACCATGAGGACGGCCGTGAGTCAACCGCTGCTGCTCCCTCGTGGACTCCACTTCCGCCTCTCGCGAGCTGGAGTTCCGGAGTCGACGGGGAGCACGTTCAGGGATCGATTTATCGCATCTAGACGAGACACAATAAATCAATCCCCGATCCGGCTTGTAGTTAATACCTGCCCTTAGAGACTAACAAATTTATTTGGGCATAAGCTTTCGTGGGCTAGAAGATGTATGAAGTTAAAGATACAGGAGCAGGTATAAATACATGAAAGGATGTGGGTTGCTTTAGCAAGTGTTAGGTCAGTTTAATGAGATAAATCAATTAACAGCAGGATACCGAGTGGTAAGAGAGTGGCCCATTACAGACAGTTGACAAGTAGGGAGAAATTAGTATTGGGGAAATTAAGTTTAGGTTTTGTAATGACCCAACCACTCCCAGTCCTAATCTGATGGTATCTAGTTTGCAAATTAATTCCAGTTCGGCAGCTTCACGTTGGAGTCTGTTTTTCAAGTTTTTGTTGTTGAAGAATTGCCACTTTGAGGTCTGTTATTGAGTGACCAGAGAGACTGAAGTGTTCTCCTACTGGTTTTTGAATGTTATGATTCCTGATGTCAGATTTGTGTCCATTAATTCTTTTTCATAGAGACTGTCCGGTTTGGCCAATGTACATGGCAGAGGGGCATTGCATTGCTGTTTGTGTTTACAGCAACTGATTGCTGCTAAGGGTGTTGTTTATTTATGTCATTTATTACGTTGGTGTGGATATTTAATGTAATCATGCATGGGCGCAGATGGTTGTATATGTGTGTTTAACCAGCTATAGCTTTCTACATGCATGCATATCGTCTAATATGATTGCGCAGATGCATATGGTTGTGTCTCTGTGCACACATAAGTGCGTGTGCATTTGATTGTGCGCATGAGTGTTTCTGATTATACACATGTTTTGGACATAGGTAATTGGGTATGTGACTGTACAGTATATGGGACTGTACTTTTGCACAGCACATGTACTTTGTATATATAATGTTGTATATGCAACTGCAGTGGATGTATGTATGCAACTCCATGTACATTATGTTGCGTCTATACATGTATGTGCTTATGGGTATATTGTATGTACTTGATCATGTGTGTATGTATATATACACATGATCATGTACATGCATGTGATTTTTGTGTGTATTTATACTTTTGTGCATATATTTATGCAATTCTGTTTATGTCTATGTCATAAATATAAAGGGAAGGGTAAACCCCTTTAAAATCCCTCCTGGCCAGAGGAAAAATCCTCTCACCTGTAAAGGGTTAAGAAGCTAAAGGTAACCTCGCTGGCACCTGACCAAAATGACCAATGAGGAGACAAGATACTTTCAAAAGCTGGGAGGAGGGAGAGAAACAAAGGGTCTATGTCTGTCGGTATGCTGCTTTTGCCGGGGATAGAACAGGAACGGAGTCTTAGAACTTTTAGTAAGTAATCTAGCTAGGTATGTGTTAGATTATGATTTCTTTAAATGGCTGAGAAAAGAACTGTGCTGAATAGAATGACTATTCCTGTCTGTGTGTCTTTTTTGTAACTTAAGGTTTTGCCTAGAGGGATTCTCTATGTTTTGAATCTAATTACCCTGTAAGGTATCTACCATCCTGATTTTACAGAGGTGATTCCTTTACTTCTATTTACTTCTATTTCCATTAGAAGTCGTCTTGTAAGAAAACTGAATGCTTTTTCATTGTTCTCAGATCCAAGAGTTTGGGTCTGTGGTCACCTATGCAAACTGGTGAGGATTTTTACCAAACCTTTCCCAGGAAGTGGGGTGCAAGGGTTGGGAGGATTTTGGGGGGAAAGACGTGTCCAAACTACGTTTCCCAGTAAACCCAGTTAGAGTTTGGTGGTGGCAGTGGATATTCCAAGGGCAAAGGATAAAATTAATTTGTACCTTGGGGAAGTTTTAACCTAAGCTGGTAAAAGTAAGCTTAGGAGGTTTTCATGCAGGTCCCCACATCTGTACCCTAGAGTTCAGAGTGGGGGAGGAACCTTGACAGTCTCTAATTCTACATGTCATAATTATGCATGTATATACTTGCATGTGTGATCATACATGTCAGGATTGTACATGGGTCATGATTATGCACATGTGTGATCATACATGCAGCAAATGACTGTACATGCAATTGTGTGCCTACATGAGACTGTGTGCATGCGTGTCTCTGGGTGTGTGTATGACTGTGCGCATGGAGGGGGTGCATTTGTGCGGCCGTGTTCATATGCCTGCATCGGTATATGATCCTTCACCTCTAATTTCTTGGCAGAGCAGGCCCTCCGTGGAATTTCTGAGCAGCCTGCCCTCCCACAGCACTCCAAGCCTTCTAATTAATATCTACAGTGTACATTATTTATTACGCACAGATGTTAGTGTTTAAAGAGTGTTAAGAGGATATCCGTTGCTAATCAATTTATTTTAACTGGGTTATGTATTTACTGCAAAGAAAATTTGGATTTCAGTTGCCATTTTAAATGATCTTTCGTTCATTCTGGGGATGGGTGTATTACAGAGGCTCTCAAGCTGTGGCCCGGGGACCACCAGTGATCTGCGGGCCCTCACAGCTGGTTCAGAGCACTGGCTGAGCTCAGCCTCCTTATTTCCCAATTTCCTACATCACGTTAAAGACGGCTACAAAATGCACTGTAACTTTTCCATGCAGCTGTCATGGGGAGGTTACTTGATCAGGGAGGGGCTGGGAGGCCAGGTGCCCATGGGTGATGGTGGAAAAGAAGGGGAAGCAGGGGGGTGAGCAATGGCAGAAGGAAGACAGGGGCTGGGCAATGATGGTGGGGGAGGAAGAGTGGGACCAGGCCCCCCGCAAATGGGAGGGGGAAGTGTCCAAAGGAATCTTTCAGTTCTGGCCAGCACGTGGAGAACATCTGAGAGCCTCCCATCTCCTCCTGGGATCACTCACTGACTCTTCTGCAGCCTTCTTGCAAATTGCCACGAGGGTACCACTCTCCATGGGCACTGACACCCTGTCAATGGTCATCAACAGAACTGTGCTGATTTACACCAGTAGGAATCTGGCCAGAAATAATCACCGCTGCCAGGTCCTCCCCAGCATCTTTAAGTGCTAGCGAGCTGGCGGGGCCACATTGACAAGCTGCGAGACTTCACTCCGCAAAATCTCTCTGAAAAAGAGGTGGGTCGCACATGCTCCATGGGCAGTGGCAAAGCACTGAGGAGAGGCATGACATTGCTGTTTCTAAGGGATGGTATCGGAGGTGCCAGTCCAGGCCCACCTTAAACTCCCTATGCCAGATCCTCAGCTCCGTTTAAAACAACAGAACTATGCTGATTTCCACCAGCTGAGGATCTGGCCCAGAAAACATCCTCTACCAAGTTCAGAGGAGAAACTAAGAAAGGCTCGAACCTTAAAATGGCATAACATACACTTTCTTCGAGTCCTCTCAAGGGGATGATTTGCACAGTGGAAGCAGATAAGGGTACATCTACACAACCCACATCAGCGAGCCTCCGAGCCCGGGGCAACAAACTCGGGTGCACGCTACCGCTACCGCATTTAAAATGGTGGTGTAGACCTTGTGGCTTAGGCTGGAACTCTGCCTCGGAGCCTGGGGAACGGGGTGGGTTTCATAGCGAGCTCCAGCCCAAGCTGCAACTTAAAAGCACTGTCTCCAGAGCTATTTTGAGCACAGTGGCATGAGTCTTGCAAGCCCAAGTCTGTAGAGCTGCATCCAGAGGCTTGCTGCCACGGGCTATGTAGATGTAGCCTACGACCAGGGCCCCTTTGTGCTTGGCACTGCATGGATGCAGAACAAGAAGCCGATCCCTGCCCCAAGAGCTGACAATCTAAGGCATCTCTTAGTTTAGACTCCCTTAGGCTTACAGGGACAAATGCAAAAGGTGCTGGGCCTGGTTCCCGACTAGCTTTCATCTTGGTGCGGCATTCGCCCCCATGCAGAGAAAGAGCGAAAGAAAACAACGTGGGCAAAGACAGCAAGATGGGCGAGAAATGCTGATAACACAAAGCCCCTTCTGTAGCGGCTGCTATCCACAAGAGAGCCCCATTAGAGAGAGGAAACGAACCCTGGACGCAGGCTACAGGGGCTCATGCTTAAATAACACATCTTGGAACATGGCTGGAGAAGGAGTGGGGGGAATTGCTAACCGAGATTAGCTCCCCGAGGGGTTACAAGGGCCCAGCCAGTCAGCGGTTTTCACTAGTCCACCTAGGAGTAATGTGGTGCAACTCAGCGAGAGCACAGAGTGAAATCCATCCATGTGCAGAGAGGCTAGCCCCACTATGTACCACTTACAGTCCCACCCAGGTCTCTCCACCATTTAGGTCCCACTCAAGTGTTATGGGGAAGGCAGGGTGTTTGCCACCCCCTGAAACCTATTTGCAACTTCCTCGCCTTCCTCTGGTCGAGGACCTGTGCGCTAAGCACTGTATAGCGCTGCTGAAAGATATCGCTGTAGAGACACCACCCACAATTCAGTGTTATATGGTGTCTTTCCCTTCCTAAGCAGCTCCCGGAGCACTTTACAAAGCAATGCCTTAGATGGAAACTGGCAGTACAATGACTGTTAACACAGCAGGCACGATGCACTCAATAATAGCTCAGAGTGCCACAGTCATTAGAACCTGTACTATTGATCAGGAGCAGCTTAGCCGGTTGCCTGTGGTTATATCGCAACTCCATGTGAAAAGCTACCATGGAACCTTGCTCGTGTGCCTTCACAGAAGCCAGAGAAAGGAAGAGGAGAATTAAGGTCAACATTCCTTCCCCCCAGAACTACGCAGTAGCAGATAGGAGCCCAAATCCCAATGGGGGGTTGAACCTACAGCCTTCTAGTCAAGAGGACGACATGCTACCATCTGAGTCACATCAACGGTGAGAATAGATTTAGGGTTACATTTGTGATGGACTCTAGTTTTGTGCCTGTAGTCAACGGCAGCTCCATGAATTGCAAATATAAACGTAGCCATCTAACTAAATTTGCAGGCACAACAGGGTGAATGTCTACAGTACAGCTGCTTGAAAATGCCTATTTTTTGAGAGATTCCCCCCCCCCCCCCCCCCCCAATTTCCTGAAAAAATATCTTGGTTTTTCAATGGAAAACTGAAACCAAACAAGTCAGCTTTCAAAACCAGATTTTTATTTTTATTTATGTTTTACTGCAAACTGAAAAGTTTTCAGAAAAAAACAAACTTTTCAGTCTATCAAAAAAAAGGGGGCAATTTCAACTCAAATGACAATTTTTGTTTTGGTGGAAAAGCCTTTTTTCCCCAGTTCGCGTGGCTTGCACCCAGTACTTCTAGCATGGGCATCCACACCACTTGAGCGAACAGAGAACTCATGTAGGTGTACTTCATTCTACCTGAGCATGGGGGGATGGACTTAATGACCTCAAGGTCCTTCTCAGCTGTACATTTCTACGATTGTATATAGCTGATAGCAGTAATTCTCTTAGCCTCTGAGGACCAGTCACCATAGAAAGACACAATACACACACTGGGCTAGCGTAGGTCCCATTGCCATTTCAATCCCCAACTGAACACGGACACAATTCTAGTTACAAAACTAAAGGCCAGAATGGAGGTCCCTTCAAAACTATGGCCCACATCATGAGTTCTATTATCAAACTGCCAAACACAGGGTACATCTGGCAATGGATGTTTTGCTGCGTTTGCCACCAGGGTGAGCCCATATATCCTCATCCTAGATTTATCACCTCCTGGGAACCACCAAAGTCTTTAAGGACTTGTGAACTGAGACTCTGGTTTAAGAAATGAAATGTCACTTCAGCTCTTAGCTTGTCACCATTTCGAAGAGATATTAGAAAAAGCAAGGAGGGTGGGGGGGAAGGAGAAAAATGTGGATGGAGGAGGGGAGAAGGGAGATTGGACAGAGTGGAAGGAGAGAGTTTGCTTTATAAGCACTACAATTAAACACACACTTCATTTACCCAGTTAAGTGACTGGTGTGGGGGGGGAAGGGGGAAGAGTATAATTTCCTGGCAAATTGGTATTTCATCCCCTTCAGTGTCTCAGAACCCAGAAAGCTTTAGTGTCAATCAAGCCATGAAGCTGAGCCCCAGGGAGAGAGAGAGAGAGATTTGTAATTTAGTGGGCAAAAGGCATCTCTCCCTAGAAACCTCCCAGGAAAGCACTGTAAATCTTATTCTCAACTGCTACAAACCAGACAAACAAATAAATAAAATAAAAAAACGAAGCCATCCAGGAGAGTGAGCCTGCAGGGGCAATGAAGGGAAGAGACTGGCCTGCACCACACTCACCAACACTGTGGATTCCTCCAGCCCACAAACACCGTGAAACAGGACATTAAACTTCCCAAAGGCACACACCCCTGGATCATCTCACTGCTCCCGATGGAGTAGGGGGGTGCAGCAGAAATGAAGTAACAGCATCCTGAATGTTGAGGGGAGGAGGAGAATGAAAACAGATTGCAGGAAGGCTGGACACTTGCTCACCTAGGGCCAGATCACTCCCTTGCTTGCACTGGCGAGCGGTTCCTCCCTCAGGCAACCCCATTGGTGTGGCTGTGAGTAAAGGGGGGAAGAACTACAATTCCAAGAGTGAGCAATATTTCTGGATAGCATTTGCAGTGACACTACCAGGGCAGACAATGGGGTTTCCACTCTCACGATTCAGGGCATAAACTGATTGCTGACTTAGGGTCAGGAGGAAACCTCCTGTCCTGTCCTGTCCCCCTTCCCCACACAGCTACTGTTGAAGTGGAATCTCTGAGGTTCTTCAAGTTCAAGCTACACAGTGTTCCCTGGAATGCTGTGTAGAAAATAATCCTGGATGAGCAGAGGTTGCACTGGAGAAGGTGGGAGGATGGGTCCTGTCTCTAGACTGGAGTTTCAGCCAGTGTAAATCAACATAGCTCCATTCAAGTCACTGCTACACCCATCTGCATCAGCTGAAGATGTGGCCCCATGATTTTACCTGAAGGCAAATGTTACGAAACAGTCAGTGACAGTCAGCAGCAGGGCTCGAGCACCGTGAGGAGCCAGCCAGCACAGTACAGAATGAGCCTGACTCAGAGGAACTCAAGTAGTAGGATACAATGGGTAGGGCATTGGCCTATTATGGGTTAGAGCCCTGGGTTCTGATCCCAGCTTGGTCACGGATTTTGTGCGACTTTGGGCACGTCACATCCACTCTGTGCCTGTTTCCCCAAAGCAAAGCAGGGAGGGAGAGGGAGAGAGACCTTTTTTCTTTGCAAAGTGGTTCAGGATCTATGGATGAAAAGTGCTCTCTCATGGCAAAGTATTTTCAGAGAGATGTGGGCCAACACTTTCAAACTTGGGTCTCTAAATCTCCATTTAGTGGCCTGTTTTTCAGCCCCTCGAAGAATCAAGCCGTCTGAACATGGATTGAGGTGTTTAACTCTAGGCAGAGCCCAATTAACCTTTTGTGGGCCTGATACCAGTTGCCTGGAGGGGCCCAGCCAAGCCCCCCCTTCTGAGCATGGGCCTGGCTCCATGGCGCCACTATAAACCCGGTACTGACTCTAGGTTGCCAGGTTTGAACTTGTTGACTTAACGTGTCTTGCCCCAGGGCATGCCACGAGTTGATGACCCCGCCAGGAATAAAACCAGGTCTCCAGACTTTCAGCCCTTGGCTCTAGCCACTAGACCACTGTTTCTCAACCAAACGTCAGCATATCTCTGGGGGTTCACAGAGGTCTTCCAGTGGGTACATCAACTCATCTAGATATTGGCCTAGTTTTACAACAGACTACAGAAAAAGCACAAGCAAAGTCCCTATGAACTAAAATTTCATACAATGACTTGTTTACACCGCTCTGTATATTATACACTGAAATGTAATTACAATATTTATATTGCAATTGATTTATTTTATAATTATATGATAAAAATGAGAGTCAGCAATATTTCAGTGCTAGCGTGCCGTGATACTTTTGTATTTTTAGGTTCGATTTTGTAAGGAAGTAGTTTTCATCACAGAATCATGGAATATCAGGGTTGGAAGGGACCTCAGGAGATCATCTAGTCCAACCCCCTGCTCAAAGCAGGACCGATCCCCAATTAAATCATCCCAGCCAGGGCTTTGTCAAGCCTGGCCTTAAAAACTTCTAAGGAAGGAGATTCCACCACCTCCCTAGGTAACGCATTCCAGTGCTTCACCACCCTCCTAGTGAAAAAGTTTTTCCTAATATCCAACCTAAATCTCCCCCACTGAAACTTGAGACCATTACTCCTTGTTCTGTCATCTGCTACCACTGAGAACAGTCTAGATCCATCCTCTTTGGAATCTCCTTTCAGGTAGTTGAAAGCAGCTATCAAATCCCCCCTCATTCTTCTCTTCCGTAGACTAAACATCCCCAGTTCCCTCAGCCTCTCCTCATAACTCATGTGTTCCAGTCCCCTAATCATTTTAAAGTGAGGAGGGTGGAACTTGGAGGTACACTAGACAAATCAGACTGCTGAGAGGGGTACAGCAGTCTGGAAAGATTGAGCCACTGCTCTAGACCTCAGCTGCGTGGGAGGCTTTCACAGCTGCCAGACTCCTTCACATGGAGCGGAGAGCCTAGAAACCCAAAAGCCCTGACTCCAGCTGGGCTCCCAGGATCTTGGCTCTTCGGCAGCCCACAAGGTAGGTTAGCTGGCAGGAAACCAGTTGGGTTTCCAACAGAAGATGCAATGAAATTGACACATTCCCACAAAATGTTCTGATCTCATCTAATCGGCATTGTCTGATTTTGGGTCCTTCACATTTTGGGTGCCCAACTTGAGGCATGTGGGGGAGACGTGTGGCAATCTGGTTTTCAGGCCGCACTGAGCACCTGCCTTCTGAAAAGAAAAATCAGACCTCTCACCTTGGGTACCCAAAATCATTTTTAAAAATCTTAGTATTAACTTAATTAAACCAAATTAGGACAAAGCACCACTTTAGAGTAGCCAATTTACAGCATCACCTGTTGTGAATGGGGAATCCAGATGACCCTCAGTACCAGCACTGCCCTGAGCTTCACCCTTCCTTGCCAGTCTATTTTGTGGCTGGGTGTTTGGCTCTGTGGTTTGATTTATTTCACCATTGGGAAGGGCGGGTTCATACATTAGTGCTGGATTATTTCCCCCATTCGACCACCCCTCTTCTCCAGACTCTGAATCAAATTGTTTCATAATGGAGAGAACCAGAGCTAACAAATTTCTCTTTCCCTATGGCTTGTCTCTGGATCCCTCCCTCCCCTTTGCCTAATTAAAAGCTGGGTTTGTGCAGCAGGTTCACTCCAGAGCTGTGGCTGCTGCAGCCTGTACAGCAGTGTGTGTGTGTGTGTGTGTGTGTGTGTGTGTGTGTGTGTGTGTGTGTAAAAAAACAGCAGGGAGTTAAGGGATTACTGCAGGAGGAAGAATGCCAAGGAAATCAACAAGATAGGAGCCTGTCCAAGCATCATTAATCCCAGACCTGCTTCCCTCCACTCCTTGGCTCATCCATAATTCATGGCCGCCTCTAGTAGCAATGCACACAACTAGAATGCACTCTAGGTGGGGACAGCCTTTCTGCGTCCAGACTCTCCAGCTTCCCAACCCTCCACCATAGGGGACATGTCAGGATCTGCAGACTTGCTACCACAATAAGATAAAGGGGCATCACAGCATTAGGAAGGCTGGGGAGCAATTTTGATGATGGGTGGGATTTTCAAAAGGCGTGCAAGTCAGTTTAGTGCCCAACTCCAACTGGACTTCAATGAGTTTCGAGTGTCCAACGACCTCAGGCTTTTATTGAAAATTCCATCCTGGGTCTTGGAGTAGCGCCTGGAGACATGCACCCAAGGATCAAGGCTCTATTGTGCTAGGTGCTGTACACATAACAAAGAGAGGGTCCCTGCCCCAAAGTGCTTACAGTCTAGGTACAATCCTGCTAAGGCACATGTCTGAGTCCCTCCTACCTCTCATGCACTCCCCCTAATATTCTGTTACTTGTATTATAGTAGCCCTGAAGGCACCTGTGAGCCAGGTGCTGTACAAACATATAGAAGAGACAGTCCATGTGCCAAAGAGCTCACTAACTAGAAGGCTCTCCCCTAATCTCCGGTTGAGCCATGTTATTCTAGACTTCCCTCTTTGGGGTTTGACCCTGCATCCTGCCAGTGCAGGGTGCTAGGCATGTAAGCATGAGCTGAACAGCATTGAGCAGGATGGGGAATATGCGCATAACCCTGCTTGGTCCAAAAGGGGGGTTTGATCCCAAAAGCATGAGCTGCTGCCCCTTGAGCTAAAGGACATTATAGGCATATAAAGACCCATACACCTCTTCTGTGGCCAGCTGCTAAAGGGAGACAAAGACCCACACATAGTAAGAGAGGTTTACAGGTGAGCTCCCAATCCTGCATTAATAAGATACTAACAGGTTACTCCTGCTACTAAGCGCAGAGGGTCATTCTTACAAGTATAGCTCCTCAGCCATGGCTATTCTTTGGTCATGCCCCCGTCTCTCCGCTGCTGCACTCAGTCAGTCATGCAAGGAACTGGAGACTTACTACGACTCAGTGCAGCACGCTACATCTGGTGCTTAACCTTACTTATGGTAGAATGACAAAAAAAGCAATGAGATACTGTTACACCTGGATATAAGCAATACCGGAAGGACAGGACAGGTCACAGAGGTGGTGGAGAGTACCAGCAAGATTCCATGGAATCTAATAGGACACAGTTTCTGCGCAGAGAGGACCACACAGTGTATGGATACAAATCCAGAGCCATGTGCAAATCAGGAAAAGGAGACTCAGCATGCAGAAGTGAGACAGCTCGAAGCAGCAGCTAAGGGCTTGCCTACACATGGAGTTCTCCTGGAACAGCTCCAAGTACGGACACTCTTATTCCAAAACTGCTATTACTCTCTAACTTCAGACCCCATCTTATTCCAGAATAGCTTTCATGCATCGACAAGCCCTAGGTCTAATGGCAGGGTAATAATAGGGGACTTAGCACTCCACATATAAACTGGTCAAGCATCTCAAACGGCACAAGGCTTAGAGAAAGAAAGAATTCCCCGATGCTTCAATTGTTTCTTGGGCTGGCTGTAGAGCATAAAAGTGGATATTTGCCACTTAGACTAAGTAATGCCAAAGAGTTGGTTCAAGAAGTAACTACAGCTGAGCCAGTAAGTCACCATGACCACTATACACTCAAATTCAAACATTCCCACGCAAGGAACCTCTAGCACCATGACACTAACTTTCAGAAGGGGAGGGACTTGAAAACAGTGTGGAAGCTTTCAGAGTAACAGCCATGTTAGTCTGTATTCGCAAAAAGAAAAGGAGTACTTGTGGCACCTTAGAGACTAACCAATTTATTTGAGCATTAGCTTTCATGAGCTACAGCTCACTTCATTGGATGCATACTGTGGAAAATACAGAAGATGTTTTTATACACACAGACCATGAAAAAATGGGTGTTTATCACTACAAAAGGTTTTCTCTCCCCCCACCCCAGTCTCCTGCTGGTAATAGCTTATCTAAAGTGATCACTCTCCTTACAATGTGTATGATAATCAAGGTGGGCCATTACCAGCACAAATCCAGGTTTTCTCTCCCCCCCCCTTCCCCCACAACCCACTCGCCTGTTGATAATAGCTTATCTAAAGTGATCACTCTCCTTACAATGTGTATGATAATCAAGGTGGGCCATTTCCAGCACAAATCCAGGGTTTAACAAGAACGTCTGAGGAACCGTGGGTGGGGGGAAGGAATAAACAAGGGGAAGCTAGTAGTGGCAAGGAGGGAAATTAATGCCTTACATTCAGCAAGGAGGCTGATTAAACACCCTATAGCAGAGTCCCAGAAGGCTGCATACCCCCATACACACAAGAGGAAAAACAGCAGTCTGATTAAACGGCCAGGTACAAGAGGTTGCCTGATCCAGACAGGAATCCTTCAAGGCATGGAAAACCAACCCGAATGAAGCAGGGAGCATACACTACTAACAGCAGGTCAGACATCAGCTGGTAGTTAGGAGAGGTAAGAGGGAGTTTGATAGGGAACTAAGACAAGAAAAACAAATACTATTTCCTATATCAGAGGCGGGAACTATGCAAAACAATCAGTGGATCTTCTGGAGCAGGGGAGAGAAAGTGTGGAGGGGAAGGGGCAATTATGGAACATAAGGACATTGCAGAGAAGCTGGAGAATTTCCATGCATCCTCCTCCACCACCCAGGGGCTTAAGATGACAGAGCGTACTCTCTCCAGTTAATACTTGAAGCCAATGAGCTGTCACAGAAGGTGGAGCCAGAACCAAGTGATACACTGAAGAACCACCAGGCTAAATGGTGAATGTCCATGGGGGAAGCCAAAGAGGGGAAAGCAAGGGCACCTATTCTCTGACTGGGAGGATCACACACCACTAACCTCTCCAGGATTGAGCAACTTATTTGTTCTACAGGACAATGGGAAGAGCCCCAGGCCCAGGACAGGAGTTCACAGAGGGGCTACCATCCTGCTTTAACCACCAGGAGACAGAAAAGCTTTTCTGCTTAATATTTAAACCAAGGTTTAAACAGTAAAATTCATCTGCTGATGGTTAAAGGATATTACAGCAGAAGAGAACTTGATTTCTCAGCTTGGGTGTCATACCCCACTGTATGGGACTCGGGGAAGGGAAGGGTTTCATTGCAACTTCAATTTCACATGCCTGGCACAATTTCTCCTCGGCTTCCTGCTGAAGAATAAAGGGCTGTCAGGTAAGCACACAGTGCTTGGAGCAAGGGCTTCTGGAGTCTATTCCCAGCTCTTTCAGACAATTGCTGGGTGACCTGGGGCAAGACACTGAACCTCTCTGTGCCCCCGTTTCCCCATACAAAGCAAGGACAATCCTCTCCTGAAAGGGGTGCTGCGAGTCTCAAGGAACTACCATCTGAGGATACGAGTTTGATCTTTTATTTCAGGTGCAGAGACACGATATTTAGGGCTTGTTAGCCAGGACCTTGTGTACCAGCGATTCTCAGCCTTCTTGGGCAGCCTTACTGATAATGATGATTCAAATCCTGAGGGCTTTACTTGGTTTTTCCTGGGGCTAATGGGAGTTCTGTCTGAGTAAGGATTGAAGAGATAATGTGCAATGACTGTGGTAAAGAGCTAGGACTTAGTCTGACTGGCTTCAGTGGGAGATTTGCCTGGGTAAAGCTAAGCAAGAAAGATAAGCTCTGTCCTTGCCCTAAGAATACTTTGTCCTAATCCAACCCCCTCCTTGACCCATAGAGCGCAAAGCCTTTGTCAAAGGGGCTTCAGGATTATTATACCCATTCCTCATTAGGGGAGCCAAGACCCAGAAAGCTTAAACGATCTGCCCAAGATAGCACAGGGATTGGTTTTCAGAAGTGCTGAACACTCAACTCAACTGAAGCCAAGGCCGTCGGCAGGTGCCTCTGAAAGTCAGGCCCATATTATGTGAATGGTAGAGCTGCGGACAGAACCCAGCTGACCTGAGTGCTTGCTCTGCTAGGTCTGACCTTTTGAGAGACCATTGATTTGGGGTGCCTCAGTGCTGAGGTATTTCGACGGCTCTTATCATTGCAGTGGCCAAGCCCCTCATCAACTGCCATTTATCTCCCCTCACAGAACTCACATGAGTCAATGGCCTTCACTACAAGGCCCCAGTTAGATTCCATCTGTAATAACTGGCTGTCGACCTGTAGCAGCCAGTGACCTCTTTGTTTCTCCCCTCAGGGAGGCAGGGTGGCCTCGTGGATAGCACAGTGGACCTGGACTCTATACTTGGCTTTTCCCCTGGTTTCCTGGGTGACCTTAGGGAACCCACTTCACCGCTCTGTGCCTCACTTTCCCCATCTGTAAAATGGGGATAATGATACTGACCTGCTTTGTGATGTGCTTTGAGATCAATGGATGAAAAATACCACCTAGAAAAAAGCTAGAGATTATCATCATCATAACTAACCCCCTTGAGCCAGTGAGCTCTACCCACCTTTCCTTAATGCTGAACTTGGTAAACCAAGGACTTTATTTCAGTAGGTTCAGAAATGGACACTAGAAAGCCGCAACCATACCTATTTTGTGAGAGAAAGAGGTTTTTAAATCAGACCCCTCTGGAGCTGAACAGGAGTGGGCACTGTACAGGGTTACTTTCTGGGCCTTGTGCATTGTGCAGATTGCTTCTATGGTTTTGCAAAGTTAGACATCCAGCAGCTAGAGGACAGAGTGATTTTTAGTGTCTGACCCCGGATCAGTCAGACTCTGGCAATCAGCAGACTCCAGCCACATCCCCAGTGCTGCGCTGCAAACAGTCGAAGCATCAGCTTGGCCGTGTTAAAGACCTATGTCTATCTTTATTAGAATCACATCATTGCATCTTGTCACCACTTGTGCCCTAATGCTGTCATATTTCGCATCTGATTTCACCAACTGCTGCTCCAGGCACTTGGGAGTCACTGCTCCGTCTCTACTTTGGATGGACGGAGGTTTGTTTCTAAGCCACCTTTCAAACTAGCTTCTCCTCTTTATTTATTCGCCCCCAACTTTTCTGATAGCTGTGTCTACCCTAGTCATATAGTTTCGGTCTGAGCTGTGGGTGTCTTTAGTAGATGGGTAGCTGACGCCAGCAAAACACACATGCAAGAGTGCAAAGGTATCAGGTCCACATTCATGTGCATCCAAGTAAAGAGGCAAGAAGGCTGTGGCCCAGGCCAGTGGAAAGCTTCAATTAATACACTCAGATTTCACATTAAAGCTTAGCTATGCTCAGAGAGGTGACTAACAGCATCCCTTTTACACATCAGATCAGCTCCTGGTGTGCATTCAGGCCATGTCTAAACTGTAAATTAAACCTCTGTGGCTGGCCTGTGTCGGCTGACTCGGGCTCATAGGACTGTAAAATTGCGGTGTAGACATTCGGGCTGAAGCCTGAGAGTTGGGACCCCACACAGGGTCCCCGCCACAGAATTGTTCAACGAGTTCCAATCAGTTACGCCCATGCGGACTCACCGACCATAACAGGCTTGCACAGGTGTCGGTGCCGGGGGGGATGGTGACAGCGACGGCGTTAATTTCACCTGTCAAACTTCCATTATTGGAGATAATGCCAGAGAAGGAAAGAGCCCACCTTAGCGCTCAGATCTCAGGTTGAATCTGAATGGCCAGTGGGTAGAAAAATTATCTTCACTCTTGTAGCCTGCGCACATTTGATGTAGAAATTACTGAGAGGTGACAAATGTGGAATCCCATCCAAGGTCAGTTTCACAGCATCACTGTGCAGACAATGACAGTTTTATGTTGATTACTATAATTGCTGCTTTACTCCATACACTGTCCTGCTAGATGCGTCCACAGAGCTCTGTAGATAACAGTGGGATTTTCAAAGCAATCAAAAGGAGTTAGGTGCCCAGCTCACATCGGAAGCCTCAAGGCTCCTTGGAAAATCCCATGCAATAAGAATATTTAGTGCCTATATTGCATCTCCTATCCAAGGATCTCAAAGCTGTTTACAGAGTAATACAGTAACACTATCCTCATTTTACAGATGGGGAAACTGAGGCACAGAGTGCAGAAATGACTTACCCAAGCTCACCCAGCAGACCAATGACAGAGTCAGGAACAGAAACCAGGTCTCCCAAGGGCCAGTCAGTTCACTACCCACTAGGCCACATTACCTCCTTAAATAAATGTATCAAGCCTTAAAACGCCTGCCACAAGATTAGATACAGGAGTGGATCACTCCAGCCACCAAACCTCTAGCACCAGTGAAAGCTAGTCAAAGTCATCATGATAGAGTAGGCACAGCTTTTCAGTTAAAGAAACAAAAGTTGGGACAAAACTGCCCATATCCATACAGCCTGGAGGCTAACTCAGTGCTGTGAAGAAACATGCTCTGCAGGCAACAAACAACCCCACACATACGTAGGGACGCAGGATTTGCACCCTGGGTCCTACCACTGAAAAAAGATAGATCCTTACCAGCTGAGCTAAAAAGAAACTTCTTCAGCTAGTAGAATAACTTCCTTAGCATCTCTGTGGGGCAGTCTAGGCTAGTGGTTCTCAACCAGGGGTACGCGTACCACTGGGGATACGCAGAGCTCTTCCAGGGGATACATCAACTCATCTAGATATTTGTCTAGTTTTAAAACAGGCTACATAAAGCGCACTAGTGAAGTCAGTCCAAACTAAAATTTCATACAATGACTTGTTTATACTGCTCTGTATGCTATACACTGAAATGTAAATACATTAGTTATATTCCAATTGATTTATTTTATGTTTATATGGCAAAAACAAGAAATAAGCAATTTTTCAGTACCAGTGTCCTATGACACTTTTGTATGTTTATGTCTGATTTTGTAAGCAAGTAGTTTTTATGTAAGCTGCAACTTGAGGGGACACAAGACAAATCAGACTCCTGAAAGGGGTACGCAAGTCTGGAAAGGTTGAGCGCCACTGGTCTAGGCAATCACTGCGCATATGGAATATACATTACCAAGCTCCTCATCATTTTCAGCCATGGATCATGGGACCGTTGAACTCAAGTGAAATGGAGGGATGGTTCCAGAAAGTGTCCAAAAGAAGAGAACACTGCTTTATGGCATGATGTAAAACTGATGGAAATATCCCACTTAGACGCCACCCTTTTGCCCCTGGCATGGTAAATACTGAAGTCCTCATTCTATGTGGTTGTTGCCCAAAAATATTCCCCCCCCCCACTGAATTTGGTGCAGAAAGCTTTATATTGCAGTAGATTAATGACCTTAGCAAAATGTAATTACACAACAGAGCTCTGCTCTTAATAACTGCGTATTTTACTTGTCAATGTGCCTTAATTGAAAATGAGTAGGCGATACAAGTTGCAGTGGAGTTGGCTGGCAAGCCTTGAACACTATATTAATTGTAGTAATTAGCAGTCACTTTATGTTGGAGTCATCTAGAAATAGGGGGTCCATTAGCTTAGCAGAAAAGTGTGATTTCAAATGCAAATAAAAACCCACTTATACCTATAAATCACTCTTTTCCCCCTGAAATTTACAATCCTACAAGGCCCATGATGATTCTCCAGATGAAATTCTGTGGGTTTTCCCATTGGAAAGGAAGTGGGTCTGATTCTCTGTCATTTAATAATCATCTGAGATCACCTGAATGCCCACAGAAGACTGCACGCCAAGGGAAAGTCCACCCTCAAGGCGGACTCTCTCTTACGCCCCATCTCCTGCTTGGGGCCTTCATTCACCAGTCTGATAGCCAACTCCTGAATAGCCTTTCCTCTACATGCCACTGCTTCTCTATGGCACAGGCGTTGAATGGTAGGCCTGCTATCTCGTGCAGTAGTGTGTGAGGAATGATGGCAGTTTTTAAAAGCCAGCAGCACCAGCGTTCTCAACTTCTGAGCCTAACTCGACCACAGAAACTCAGCAACAGCAGGGCCCCCCCCCGCTGCCCACTTATTCTGTTGCAGAAGACGTTCTTGTGTTAATTAAGAGCGCAAAGGGTTAATCATAGGGGTGTGCTGGTTCAGAGCCCATTGGACCAGGAAAGGAGACAATGTTGCCAACTCTCATGGTATCTCCTGTTCTTAAAGTCTCAGCTCCTGGAAACATGGGATGAGATGAAAATCTAAGCTTTCTTTTTTTTAAACTAAGGGCTTGTCTATAAGAACAATTAGACTACGGCAAGCTAGGGCGTGTATCTTCCCTGCTGCAGACTTACTACTATCCATGGGAATGCTGCTGACACGTGTTAATAGTTCATTTGAGCACTTTGAGCTAGTCCTCTTTGAAATGGTACTAGCTCAAAGCTCTGGAAGAAAGTGTTACCACGCATCGGCAGGGCGCACCCAGACAGTCTGTGGCAGGCTAGTGTGGGGTAGATTCACACCCCAGCTTGCCGCTGTCTAATTCTTCTCATAGACAAGCCTAAGTTTCTAGCCCCCATAGATTTAAAAAAAAAAAAAAAAGCTCGTAAACATGATACAAGCCCCAGACTTAACCAGCAGGACACAGGGCTTCGTTCCGCATGGTGATGGGAGCAAGCCGAGGCTTCACATGTTGCGGTTGGTAGGAAGGAATTTTGGAGGGACCTGGCATTTCATAAAGCAGTAGGGGGAGTGAGAGGGACTGATTTCAGCCGGTGCTGGAGATTGCTCCATTGAGGGCCAGGGACTGGAAGGGGTCAGGATTCCACCCACTGTTATACAGTGGGTCCTTCAGCCTCACCTGCTGACACAGTGTGTGCATGCAGGGCTCCGGGCTCCGGGCATTATCTCCAGGAAGCCAGCAGCATGTCCTGAGTGGCATCCATCATTGCAAACCCAAACAATATTGGTATTTGCACCTGTTCTACAAGCCACAACAGGAAAGTTAATCTCACGCTCAGTGGCTCTGGTGGCTGTTCCCATTTACGGATGCATGGAGCAGCTGTGCCTCAGGACCAGTCTCCTTCCCCTTGTCCAAGGGAGGCTTTCCACAGAGCTCATGGCTGGTGCAGAAAGACACTAACCTCTCAAAGCAAAAGGCTTGGGCTCAAGTGAAATGAGTCTCACTCATTTCACTCCGGTTCCTATTAGACCTCCATATAGACATGCCACAACATCTGAGATGGGTCAATATCTTAGGGAAGGCTCAGGACTGCAATGGGAAGGGTGTCAGGTAAGGGCTGAGAGGCTCTGGCAGAGCTATGGGAGTCAGGAGCGCAGAATGGAATAGCAGGGGCTAGTGCAGGTCAGGACTAAGGAGTATTGGCCAGTCTGGGAGGTAGTTTCGGACTGGTGCTGGAGAAGAGGTATGTGGCATGTCAGGGATAAGGTGCACTGATACAGCTAGCACCAGGGCCATCCCAGGTCAGAACTGGGGTACAATGATCTAGGGAACATGAGTTTGAAAATGCAGGGCTGGTGTAAATCATGATGGAGGGGCACTGACAAAGCAGTGTGGGGACCCAGCAAGAGCTCAGCAGATCAGAACTGAGATGTCCTGGCATAGACATGCCGCGACCCAGGATGGAAAAAGAAGGAACTGTGACAGATCATGACTGAGATGCCTTGGCAGTGCTGCATAGGGGGAAATAGCACTGAAAACCCGCAGGGTGCTACAGGCCTGGACAGAGGTGCATTGGCAGGGACCCCCCAGGACTGGAATAGCAGTGCAGGACTGAGGTGCATTGGCAAAAAATCGTGGGCAAGTATAGGAGTGGAGTAGCAGAGTTGCAGAGACATAGGTGAGTTGTGGTAGGACATGACTGAGGTGCATTGGCAGAGGACCATGCCATTGTTTTCCCCGGGTAGTAAATTCACCTCCCAAATCCTCCATTGAAAAATTAAATGGATCTTCCTCTCCCTGCTGGTTCTCCAACCATAGAACTCAAAGCACTTTATAAAGGAGGTCAGTAGCATTATTCCCATTTTACAGATGGGAAAACTGAGGCACAGTGTGGTGAAGTAACAACAATAATGCTTAGTGCTTAAATAATAAAAGGAGTACTTGTGGCACTTTAGAGACTAAAATTTATTTGAGCATAAGTTTTTGTGAGCTACAGCTCACTTCACGAAAGCTTAGCTCAAATAAATTTGTTAGTCTCCAAGGTGCCACAAGTACTCCTTTTCTTTTTGCGAATACAGACTAACACGGCTGCTACTCTGAAACTGCTCAAATAATATATCACTTATAATTGGTAGATCTCAAAGCAGTTCACAATCTTTAAATACCGCTGTGAGGTAAGAAAGTGCTACTGTCCCCATTTTACAGATGGGAAACTGAGGCATGGACATTAGGAGCTTAAATACCTTTGAGGATCTGGGACAGAGATGATAAGTGACTAGCCAGAGGTCACCAACCAGGCAAAGTCAGGAACAGAAACAAGGTCTCCTGGAACCCAGACCTATGCTTTATTCATTAGGCGACAATACAGTTTACACAACTGCTTACATAATTTGCCAGTATTACCAGGCAGAAAACCCTCCAGTAATCCAGGGTCTGAAATACCCACATTACACATCCAGAGAGCTCCGTGTAATAACAGCCCTTTCATAACACACTGTGCCTATTTGATTTTTAAAAATGTATTACTTTATTAGCACAGAATTGCATCAAATTACAGATTGTATTACCAGGGGCAAAATAACCCACTGCTATAGAATACTGGCTCCAAAGCCTGGAGAAGATTTTGCAAACTTGATAATCTCTTTTCTGATGAAAGGACTTATTAAAAATTCTTCACTACTGACCAGCTCTCAGTTTAAAACAGGACCATTCATTTGTGGTAAATAATGAAGAGGACAGATCGTTAATACAGAGCAATCTAGATCACTTGGTAAACTGGGCACAAGAAAACAATATGCATTTTAACACAGCTAAATGTAAATGTGTACATCTAGGAACAAACAATGTAGGCCATACTTACAGGATTGGGGACTATTCTGGGAAGCAGTGACTCTGAAAAAGATTTGGTGGTCATGGTGAATAACCAGATGAATACGAGTTCTCAGTGCAATTCTGTGTCCAAAAGAGCAAATATGATCCTTGGCTGCATAAACAGAGGGTTCTCAAATAGGTTAGAGAGGTTACCTCTATTTGGAACTGGTGTGATGACTTCTAGAACAGTGCATCCAGTTCTTGTGTCCACAATTCAAGAAGGATGTTGAAAAATTGGAGAGGGTTCAGAGAAGAGCCATGAGAATGAGTAAAGTTTTAGAAAGCATGCCTTATAGTAATGGACGCAAGGAGCTCAATCTATTTATCTTAATAAAAAGGTTAAAGGTGAGTAGATTACAGTCTACAAGTACCTGCATGGGGAACAAATATTTAATAATGGGCTCTTCAGTTTGCAGAGAAAGGTCTAACATGATCCATGGCTGGAAGTTGAAGCTAAATAAATTCAGACTGGAAATAAGGCACAAATTTTTAATGGTCAGAGTAATTAATCATTGAAACAATTTACCAAGGGTCATGGTGGGTTCTCCATCACTGACAATTTTTCAATCAAGATTGGATGGTTTTCTAAATGATTTGTTCTAGGAATTATTGTGGGGAAGTTCTCTGGCCTGTACTATACAGGAGATGACTAGATGATCACAGTGCTCCCTTCTGGCCTTGGAATCTATGAATTTCCTCTGCTGAAATCATTCATGCCAATGGCTAGGGACATGGATATATTAATGCATGGCCATTCCCAAGTAAAAAAGAAACATGAGTGTTAAAAAAAAATAATCAGTGGTTGGGTCCCACATTTAAATTTTTTTTTTTTTTTACCATTTCAATTAAAGATGCTTTTCTTATTAGAGTTTGAAGAATATTTCAGCCATTTAATAATTTATCTTCTTTTAAAATTATTACACAATAAAGATGAGAAGGGGGGGAAGAGATATTCGTATCTATCCATCTCCTCTCTGCTTTTCTCATTTTGTGCTGGCAGCACGATTATAGGGTGAGATACTTTGTGGGCAGAGGCGGACGGGAGGAGAGAAGGGTGGGAGGCCCTCACTGTAACCACTATTCATGGCCCTCTTTCATCACCCAGCTTCCATGCATTTGGGAGAAAAGGATTCTTGCACACAAGATGCTAGACTGGAACTCAGAACTGGGTGCTGTTCTTGGGTCTGCCACAGACCTCGTGTAAGACACTCTGTCTGTGCCTCAATTCCCCACCCATAAATGGAGCAAATACTCCCTTCTCCCATGTTTTGTCTGCCTTATCTATCTAGATATAGGCGCAGGCGTGTCTCTATATAGATGTGCAGTGTCCAGTACAATGGTACCCTGATCTCAGCTGGGGTCTCTCCTGTACCGGAACGTACCAGACCCCAGAATCCAAATACATGTGAACTTGACTCCATTCAGAGTCATATTTCAGGACAGGAAAAAGTTCATTGGAACACAAATCCTCAGACCTGAAGGCAGATCCTCCGCTGAAATAAACTGTCGTCTCTCCATGGAAGTTCAATGAAGCTATGACAATTTACACCACCCAAGAATCTGCCCCTCACCCTCGGTGTCTATCTAGCCCAGTGCCCCATCTATTACAGTGGCTAATACCAACTGCTCCAAGGGAAGCAAGTTCCCCCATCCGTACTGCCCACATTCCACCTCCTGGGGCCCTGAGGAGCAGACTCGGTCTGCCATCGGTTTCATTAGCAGAGTAAAAAGAAAAGGAGGACTTGTGGCACCTTAAATAACAAATTTATTTGAGCATAAGCTTTCGTGAGCTACAGCTCGCTTCATCGGATGCATTCAGTGGAAAATAAATTTGTTAGTCTCTAAGGTGCCACAAGTCCTCCTTTTCTTTTTGCGAATACAGACTAACACGGCTGCTACTCTGAAACTGCCATTAGCAGAGTAGATTACTGTCAACACTGCTCCTTTTGCAAAGGAACAAATAATACATGAGCCATTTCGGCCTGGATGACAAAATGGGATTATCTTGTGCTTGACTTGCTCCGAAAATTGCTTCTCTGTTGCCTATTTATGCGCATTAATTGAACCTCTGGCCCAACCATGCATCTGTTTAAGTTCTCAATCAAGCCCCTTTCAGATGGCTGCTAAATCAATCGGGCCATAATTTAATAAAGTCTGTTTTTAGTTGGTTTTTAAAAAGTTGCTGATGGAATTTAATTCTTTCCTATTTCTTTCTTTCTTTCTTTCTTTGGTGAAGCAGAAGGTGGAGGACGAGGGGCGGGGTGAGAGGGAGAGGGCGGGGGGTGGTGGGAGGGAGAGGATACAACACTCCCTTCCCCCAGTAGGATCTTTTCCAGATAAATGACCATATTGAAATCATAAGAACATAAGAATGCCCAGACTGGGTCAGATCACTGGTCCATCTAGCCCAGTATCCTGTCAGTGCAAGATACTTCTGGCAGTCACAGATTTAGGGACAACCACGGGATACGATTAAATCCCTGATCATGCTGGCTAATAGCCACTGATGGACCTATCCTCCATCAACTTCTCTCATTTTTTTCCCCCAGTTATACATTTTACCCTCCACAGCGCCCCCCGGCAAGGTTGGCTGTGCATTGTGTGAAGTAGTATTGACTCATGTTTGTTTTAAACCTGCTGCCCAGCACCTCACATGGTCATTCATTACCCTAGTGGGGTGGGGCAGATCCCCACCCCGGTCAAGAAGGGGTTAAAGAGCTCATCTGGGCACAATCAACCTGGTGCACCTGCGAGGCCTGTCAGGACTGGCAATGGACAGGTCCTTAAAGGAGACCATCCACCCTTATGAACTCCCCAGGCCCTGGAGGAAGGGGCTGCTGCCTTGGGAAATGGCTTGACAGCCTTGACTGCCCAAGCCCTGTCAGACAGGAGAAGGGCATGTATTTTCTTCTTTCCCTTCCCCGCCTCCCACCCATCTTTGGCTTCCTAAAGTCCTGGGGCTCTGCTTATCGTGGGCTGAGGAAGCCTATTGATTGTTTTGATTGGACTGCTTTGACTCCCCTCAGAAGGGGGCAGATGTGTGGGACAAGAACAGTGCCCACTTTCTCCCCAGGGGGTGCTAGAGAGGCACAGTCGACTGCACCTACAACCAGCAAGGGGCAGCAGCTGATAGATCAGGGCACCACCATGGAGCTAGGAAAAAATTTTCCAACGAACCTTTTCTTAGGCAAAGAACGCAGATTCGGCCACACCAGAATGTTTCACAAATTCATGTCAGGTTCACTGAATTGGTTGCATGGAAAGTGCCCCTACCCCAACTTCCAAAAAAATGTCAGAAGATTTAGTTCAGACATTTTTGAAGTGAAACATTTGATTTATTTTTTATTTTATTCATAAGGACTTTCTAAATTTTCCACAATAGTATAAAAATAGTTTAACAAATGCTGGAAATTGAAACAAAACTTTTTTGCGCGATAGCAAATGAAACTTTTCAAAATTTCAGTTTCTAGTCGTCCCAAAATGATTTTTTTTTTCCTGGAATTGTCAGCAAACAGAAAAATCTGTTATTTGCTCAGCTCTGATCCTGACATGCTCTAAGCACTCACAACTCCCAGCAAAGTCAATGAGGGCTGCGACTGCCTGGCTCCTCTGGAAATGAGAGCTGGGCCTTAGAACATGGAGTACTCAAAGCTAGAGATCAGTGGGACACAAGCCCCGCCCAGGATCAAGGCAACAGGGAGGAAATGTTAATAGACATGGGTGCACCAGTGTGGATGAAATTAGGACCCTTCCCAACTCAACCCTAATGTTCTGTGATGTTTGAAATAGCAGGTGTGTATTCAGTTCAGTTTTTCCTCCTGCGCATGCATCTCCGCCACTTCTAGGGTCCAACTGAAGTGTCAGAATGCTACAGCATAACAAGTCCATCTCTCGCACAACTGCCAGACCCAGGGAGCTTGCAGGGTTTAGATGCCTAGCTAGGCTTGCGGTTGCTCACTCAAAACAAAAGCTTCTGGCCCTCGTGAAAGGCTCGTCCCTTCTGACGCATTGGTCATTAGCGGACAAGGTTCAGTATGCCATTGCTGGGGTCCTTTAATCACATGTTGACAAATCAAAAGGAGGAAGAGACCTACTGACAGCTGATTTAGTCCCATTCCTGGTGGGGACCAGTGGAGGATTGTTCCTACAGTGCATTATTCAGGTTTTCTAAGTGATGGGGCTTCCAGATCATCTTTGAGATGATGGGGGGAGCCCTTCCAGCCCCCCAATATCTGTCGCTGGGAAAACGCGATGCTGGAAGCTTGGGAACACAGACTAGGCACTAAGCATATCTCCAGCCTTAATCTCATCCCATATCCCCTAAATATTCCCTCCCAGCCCTCTGAAGAGGTCACAGCATCCCCATCTGATGGGTGCCAAGCGATAGCTTATACCTCCCCCAACTCCTGGGCAGAGGTAGGCTGGAGGGATCACAAGCTAGGAGGCAACACTACAAGCAGCATCCTCAATGTACATGCAACCTCTCAGTACATCCTAGATCCTGCTCCCGAACCCCCACCCAGACTATTCCCCAGCGCAGATCTACACCCCCCCCCTCCAATCAGCCTTCATTCCCATCTCCTTTGGCTTCTTTGCCTGGCTAGGGGCCAGTTGTGCTGCAGATGATCCTTTCTGCCTTCCAAGAAGCACACCTGCTCAGACTGAGCCAGTGCCCACTGAAATCAAGGAGCCTTACCAAGAGCTCCCCTGGGCAGTAGATCAGGCCTGCAGGGCACCTCACAGTGGGGTGGCAGGCCCAGTCTAACTAACCTGATTTACAGCCCCACCGCATATGTTCCCCCTGCTTGGGCGGCCAGGCTCCTCCATCAAGCTGTCTCCTGCCATGCCCCAGAGGCACACAGCGCTCGTTAAACACTTCTCATTCATGAGGAGGATCTTTAGCCCATGCCAGCTGATGAACGAACTGGCTGCAGTTAAAAGGCAACTCAATCATTTAGTCATCAGAAGCAGCCCTCCCTCAACCCTTCCTGTCCTCGCCCCCACCCCCAGGTAATCAGTTCCCACTGAATGAGTTTTGTATGGCTCCCTAATAATAGAAGGGAAAGTGGTGGCAGAGGGGGAAAAACAAGGATGGGCAGATACTCAGCTGAAGTGACAGGTTTCAGAGCCCTAGCCCTGACAGAGCACCTACCCATCAGCAGAGGCCCCCAAAGACCTTTGGATGACATTTCCCAAAGGAGCCTAAGAGGGTTAGGCACCCTTCTACCCTTCAGGGAAGCTGGCATTCTGCACCTTTGGAAATCCCAGCCTTTACAAACACTAGTTAAATAAGCTGCACAACCAACCCTGCAAGGGGCCATTAACTTTGCTTTAAAACTGGGAGAATGGAGGCTCAGAGGAGTGACAGTCACATGGAGTCAGTGGCTGAGCTGGGACCCCTAAATTCCTAGCCCTGGGGTCTAGTCATTAGACCCACTCCCTCCCCTAGACCATCTCCAGGAGGGGTTCACCAGCCCGGGACATGGAGTGACTGTGGCCCTGCTGTTCCCTGCATGCCATGGTTCCAACCCGGAGTTCATCTTACTGCTAAAAAACTTGCCAGCCCTTTAAGCTGATCTATAGCCTTGTTCCATTTTAACTCCTTTATTCCTTGGCTCCTCATTGTTAACTAATGAGAATAATTCTCCCCCTCTTTGCAGCAGGTCTCTCTATTTGCAGGCCAGATTCATAATCCTCCCCCTGCTCCTGCAAAGGCTCTTTTTCCAGCCTGTACATGTTTAATTTTCCATCATTTCTTCTCTCAGCCATTCCCTCTAAACTCTTCATCATGCCAGGGCTGCGACCTACCCTCTTCGCTGTTTCTCTCCATCCTTTCTGCAATACGGTGCCCAAAGCCAGCTGCACTACTCCAGCTGTGGTCTACCTAGCACAGTGTCAAGGAAAGGATTGCTTCCCTGCCCTTATACTCTGTGCCCTTACTTATACACCCCAAGATTGTGTTTGCTTTTTAGCTACTGCATCACAATCAAATGATCACCTTTAATTTTTCAGTAGGTGCCATGCCCAGTTCTCTCTTCACGGTTTCTGTCCGGTCACCACTTCCCTGTTCTGTATCCAGGTTTGTGGATTTTCATTGCGTCCTCATTAAATCCAATTAATGTCTCTTCTCGCGCATTCCTCCAGTACTTGCCCATAAAGCTTGTTCCCTGCAGGTCTTCCAAGGGCCTAGTTCTGCCTCCCAAACTCACAGTGAGCAAGTAGCACCTTGCTCTGGACGGTCATAGCCCTTGTTCCCCCTGTTCAGAGTGCGACCGGCTGGGGTGTGGATAACTGGGCTACTCTTCATTTCGAGGAAGTGGGCAAAGGAGGCTGAAGAATGTAAGGAGCCCCTGGCCTCGATGCCTCCACTGCTCACTGGTCAGATTGGCTGTCCAGGTGCGCAGGGAGGTAAAGGGGTGAAGTAACTTCTCCCCCAGAGCAAGGTGGGGCTTGCATCTGAAGTCCCTAGGAGTTACTCCATCAATGTCAGTAGTCAGTGGATCAGGCCCACATCACTGTGCATTGAAGGATATTAAAGTGCTTTACAAAAGGCAGGTAAATATTATCCTGTGACCATGTTTGCCTCCAGGCCAGCCCCTTGTGGCCTGTCAGGGCTAGGTTTGCCCAGTTGTAGGTCTTTGCTGGTAGTTGCAGGGCCGCCCAGAGGATTCAAGGGGCCTGGGGTCTTCGGCGGCACTTTGCCAAAGACATGGAGCGGAAGGACCTCTCGCCACCGAAGACCCTGAGTGGAAGAAGCAGCAGCAGCTCTTTGGCGGCAGGTCCTTCACTCTGGGTGTGTTCAGAGTGAAATTTTCAGCTCAGGACTCTAATATCTAGGGGTTGGGGGGAGGGGATTCCTTTTTTTTAAACGCCATGCCATTTCAAGCTAACACCTTGCACCATAAAATTTAGCCAGGAGTAAATTGGTACAGTTGACTTAGGAACTCCTGAAAACTGACAGTGTTTCTACCATCATTGCCTGTCAACATTAACCACAGCTGCATGGACAGTATAGCTGTAATTGATTTCAACACACAGGGCTAGATAATGAAGCGATCCACATATTTATCTGCTCAGGGGGATGTTTTATTTGCGTGTCACTCCCTGGGTATCAGAAGTCTCAAGTAACATTGCTTTCCCTTTATGTTTATTTACATACAGATGTCGGATTTCCCTAAAGCTTGCGCCTCTTAATTGGCCGCACTGTTCATATCAAGTTTCATGCTTTCATTTCTCTGCATCTGTTGCTCTCAAGGTGGCAGCAGCAACCTCTCTGCATCCTTGTCTCTGTCAAAATACCCACCCCTCCACATGAAGGAGAGTTACTCTTTTTGGAATTAGACAGTTTTTCCATTACATCCACATGATACACTCATGCATTCTGTTTGGAAGAGCAGCAAAGACCTAATATTTTATCTGAAATTAACAAAAGGGAACACCCCCCACCTCCGAGATATGCATCCATTAGAGCAACTCATTACAAGGATGATTTAAGGGAATTAAACAATACAATGAGGGACCGTGCAAGCTCTCTCCTCATAGCACTCCCAATCATGCCAATGAGAGGTGTACATGGAGGTCCATGCAGATCAGACCCTGAGGGAGAGCTGGGTGGGGAGAATGAATATTTAAGAGAAAGAGATGGATGCTACTTAGTATGACCCTGCAAAGGATTATGGGCTTGTGGAAGTGCATCTTCGACCAGTGCCTGTGAAATTGTATTAGAAAGGAAGAGGGTGTCAGGTGATTTAACAAGGCATTATTAAACACAATGGTGCTGAAAAGACAGAGTCCCCAGTGGAATTTTGGTGGTTCACAAGACGACTTGGGGCTCAAACAGGAATTCTGCATCTTCTGATCATAAAGGAAAGGCACATCCTGACCCAGTCTTTACCAATCCCACCCATTGGCATGACACCCTGAATCCAACCTCTTGAGGGAAGTTCTGAAGCAAAATGTGGCTCAAGAACCCACCTCTATTCATAGCAACCTCCAAGGGTTTAGTAGCTCTGGAGCTGACCCATTGTTTTAAGGATCACGAGCTGGAATGGAGGTTGTGGGCTGGACAGTCTCCAAAGCACGCTTAGCATGTCATCCCCTTCCTCAGCATGTCAGCTGAGCCACCTCACAACAAACCCAGCTCCCTCAACCCTACACAAACAGAACCCCTGCTCCAAGCAGTCTGCAGTAAACCCATATGAGCACGTCTCCCAGATTTTTTCCAGTTTTAAGCTTTTAAAGGATTGTTATTGTGAACAACATGGTCAAGAAATGTATTTAAATTACAAAAAATGCCTTGATTTCTTTTAGATTGGGAAAAATAATTGCTTTTTCCTTTACTCTGAAGACAGCAAAATAAATATACAAATCTATGTAGCATTTCATATTTTCTTTCCAACGTTATTGGACCAGATTCCCAGCCTTTGTAAATCAGCATAGCTCCATTGAACTCAATGTGATTGGAAACCAAATGGTATTGAAGTCAATAGCGCTATGCCAATTGACACCAGCTGAGAATGTGTTCCATGGTATGCATGGGTCTCCATCTGCATGTGTGTATGCACCCACATCTGTCCTTTGAGAATCAAACTTGAAAGCAACGTTCATCCACCGTTTATTCTGCTTAACTATTTAAGCTTCAGATTCTGGGACAGGAATAATAAAGAAGAGATTTACCTTCCACCTATTGGGGTGGATGGAAGTGCTGCATGTTATTCCCCCTTCCCTTACTTTACTCTTTTTTTGTTTGCCAAATTGAATCCATTTATTAAAGCCATTGCAAAATGGATTTGTTCTGAGCTGAGCAGGGCGACAAAGAGAAATGGGCCATTCTGTTTTTGTGTGTCCCCCAACTCCTGCTTATTAAGAAGGATAATGCCCCAGCAGTAAGGAGGCTGTTTGCCACATGCCCGAGCAGTGAAGGCCCATTATAGGTGAGGGCATCTGACTTCAGCGGGTTGCTCTGAATGAGGAACAAGATGGATTTAACCACAAAATTTCCCACTGTTAGGGGGAAAGCCACATAGCAGAAGCCTGGTGGAATTCACACAAGGGTGCAGAAAGTAGCAATGGGTGAAACATTGGAGGTTAGTTTGAAATAGATTCTTCTCTAGATCTCTTGGGGTGGACACATGGTGACATTTCCAATATCCCTGATTCAGTGGGTTCAGAGCTTCTAGGAGAATAAACTTCTTTATTGTACTACAAAAGGTTGAGTAGATGGCCTCTGAATTGTTGGTGTTTTGAGCAGTGGAGGCCTGTATCCGAACTCCCTCTTAAATCTGGGAAAGTTTGGATGGAGGAATCTGAACTTTATGGGTTGGTCTGGTCTCTCCTCAAAAGGCTCAGGCTGACTGAGCACTCAGAAGTGTGAATGCTCAGTGACTGACATATAGGTGCAGATATAGGTTAAAGAAAAGAAAACAAGCGTCTCTTAGCATTCCTAGAATTAAGGGGCAACGTCCCAAGCCCAGCATTGGAAGTGAACTAGCCGGTTCAGGTGGGGTGAAATATTCAACTCTTCTTGGTTTATATATAGTGCTATATAGAGTGAATGGCCAAAGGTTCAGCTGTCATCTAGCAAAAGGGATGGGGTGTGCCAACACTACACAGGACAAAATTCAAGGACTTCCTATGGGCAAGACTTTGGAGCTTAGAATGAGACAGAACTAGCCCTCAGAGGCAACCCTACTGTCCCACTGAAGCAAAACTCTCTCAGGGCTGCTGTCGGACATAACTCCCCAGGTGGCATCTGGCCCCCCCAGGAAAGCTTCTTCTGGTGGTTTATTAGCTGTGGGGCAGGGAGACTATAGGATCAAGTTGTTTTCTTTGGATCCCTAACCCCTTTGTCAATGCTTGCATGACTGGTTCTGGGTGCAAGAGAAGGGATTGCAAAGCAATTCCTGGACTTCCATCAGGCCTTGTTTCAGACAAGCAGGTCCATCAGCTCATAGGAAGACAGGGGAATAAGATGCTGGTCTGAAATAAAAATGTCAAAAAGCCCAGGTCTGACAGGTTTTAATCCCCAGCGCTTTGACAGGGCTGCTGCCTGCCATGTTCTGCCAGCGTGGCTCAGAGACAGGGCCTTAGCAACGGACGCCCTTGTCACACACCATCACGGTAATTTGACACAGGCACCCTGAAGTGCTGGGGCTTTGGATCTCCGGGGACATGCTGGAAGAAGCTGAGGGAGCGGGGACGTACAAGCTGGAATTTCACAGCGTGATTTTCACCTCTTTGAGCTCACTCACTGGGGTGAGCGTCATTATATGTGTTTTGTGTTTCATTCTGGAAAGATATAAGGAAACGTCTCCCCACCACGCTATATTTCTCTATGGCCTTGTCTATACTAGAAGGGTTTTACTGATAGACCAGTTAAACCAGCAAAACTCTTCTAGTGTGCATGCAGTTATACTGGTGTAACTATGTTTATAGGGGTCTAGCAGGCTCCGGTTTGGGGAACCGGCGTAAGCTATACCGGTATGACTGCGTCCACTCTAGGGCTCATTCCGCTCGAGCTGTGTCAGTAAAATCATACCCCTAACCAACACAGCTTTATCTGTATAGCTTTTAGTGTAGACCAGACAATGCATGGCTCACCTTGTGCTATAAATATGAGAGAAGTTCACTTTGAACTCCAGCCTTGGGCATTTCATTTTAAAAGGCCATGGTTGGTCCCCAAGGGTTTACCCCAGACCCCATCACCCTTTAACATCCCTACTGCATTCTCAGTTGGGTGCAGCAGGAGTAGCAGATTTCCCAAAGTTCAGGGCATGGGAAGGAGCCAGACGTGATGACTGATGGCCAGACCAGGAGGTCCTTAGGAAGTTCCTGCTCAGCCCTCACTTGGACTCAGACTGTAAAGCCAGAATAGACCATCATGATCATCTAGTCTGCCCTCCAGCACATTGCAGGCCACAGAACCTCACCCACCCACTCCTGCAATAGACCCCTCACCTCTGGATGAGGTACTGACGTCCCCAAAGCATAGTTTAAAGACTAGAAGTTACTCTAGTTTAAACCTTAAAGCGACCTGAGCCCTACTCTGCAGAGGAGGGCGAAAACCCCCCCAGGGTCTGTGCCAAGCAGACCCAGGGGACATTCCTTCCCAACCCCCAATATAGCGATCACTTGCTTGAGCTCCTTTTGATGTCCGTGTAGGGAGCGAGTAGAGAGCTCAGGGTCTGACTCTCTGGGCCTAATCCTCATCCCACAGGGTTTCAATGGGCCGTTTTTGGCATTGATTTCAATGGGAGCAGGTTTTGGTCTTTAGGGTGACATTCATCCCTGTGCTAAGGAGTCAGCCCAAGTCCTAGAAATGACTGGAGAGTCCCACTCTACATCAACTTGGATGGAGTCACTCCAATTTCACACCTGAATAGCAGACATCAGAATCCAGTCTGTTAATCCTGGCACCAGGACAGAGGTCTGCCATTGCCATTTCAATACTCTTACTTCAGCGCATGCCAGACCCCTCCCCTGTTCACATGGGTAACTTCCCCCCACCCTTTTTAAAATTCAGTTTCTATTTCTAGCGCGCCATGCATGTGTGCATTAAGGCTGATGCCCTCCAACCAGCAGCTCCCTTGCCAGATGGACTGGCAGATGAGTTCCCAGCTCTGGGGGGTGGGGGTGGGGGGCATCCAGCATGTCTTTCTGAACAGACACCGCCGTGGAAGCTGGCAATCCTCACAGCAGTGCTGTGCTTCCCCCCAGGAGCATGCCCAGGGAGAGTCCCAGCTTTCACAGGAAGAGATAGCTGCCTTCCATCTACAAATGCAGTTGCCCTTATGATATCAACAACCGGGAGTAGGGCAGGCATAGAATAAGGGGCCTTAGTGTAGCTCCACTGAGGTTCTCTCTTATTACAAGTCAGTGGAGTTACCGGGCACGAATTTGTCCCCAACATATTTCAATAAGCAGAGATACCCACCTCCAAAACCTTGGACCTAAATACCATCAAATTTCGGGGGAATTTGTATGTGCATCCAACTTTTGGGCCTCAATCCTACTTGTACCCCACACCCACAACCCCACCCCAGGCTCTCTACCTCACCTTTTCTGTAAGATCTCCACCTCAGCACTTCTTGCACATCCATTAATTCAGCCCTACAACAGCCCTGTAGCTACATATTGTTATCCCCATTTTATAGTGAGACAATCAGACACACAGCTGTTAAATGACTCGAAAGGTCTGGCAGCAATTCAGTGACATGGCCATTAACAGAACCCAAGCACCCAACTCCCAGATCACAATCCTTTCCTGATTCAATCTCTGTTACACGAAAGGTTAACATTTCTTCTTCTGACCTGCTGGGAAATTCATAGGCCTGTGGTAGTCAGATGCAGAAAAAGACTTCTTAGACCCACAAGTCCACGTCACACCGAGGGCAGGGTATCAACCCTAGATCGTGATACTGTAATGATGTGTTGAAAGGGGATGATGCAGTGTGCTGAGGCCTAATGACAACTATACAACACTGCAGCCTAAAGTGAAGAGAGAATTCTTGCATCATTGGCAGAAGCTTGTCCCATGGTAACTGGCAATAGCAGCAACTAGAACAAACTGGAAAAAAAAACGCAGGGGAAGAAAATTGCAAAAATTGTCAGTCCCTCGACTCCCTCGTGAGACTCATTTAGAGCCGGGCAAATTAGATGTTGGACTGATACAGCAGTTGTTGAATTCACATAGCCACTATCTTTGAATTTCACATTTCGCTGGATCATCCCATTGTCGTCTAGAACTGAATGGTAAGCCAAAATGTCTGCAGCCATAGCTCTTGCCCCTCACTGTTATAAGGCTCTCTCTCTCCCCAGCTCCCAGTCCTCAATTGCCAAGCTGGCTCATTTCAGGCTATCCAGAGTGCATCACATGGATCCAAATGTGACCAAACTTCCACCAAACTCTGAGGAACTGTGAGAACCAGGCATCAAAGCCAAAGGACATGCATAGCATATGAAGCAATTTAATACCAGAGATGGGAGAGCTGGAAACAGCATTGCTCCCTGCAGTCCACCTCAGGTGGCATGCTTGTTAGAATACGTGAGGCTTTGATGCCTGGTTCTCAGCATGCCACTGGGCTTGTTCGAGATCCCCATGATTTGGAGCAGCACGAGCCAGAATACACCTGCCTGGTCCTCAGCACCCACAGAGAATGTGTTTGGTCCTCAGCTGGTGTAAAAGTGGCATGCTTCCACTGAATTCTATGGAGCCATGCTAATTTCACACTAGAAGAGTAACTGGCCCAGTAACTTTCCAGCTGTACAGACATTGAGGTATTATCCCCATAGCATGGCGCACTGCGTTAAGTAGAGAGGGTGAAATGAGAAAATCAAAACTGATTCACTACCATTTTTGTGAACAGAAGCACAGAATTCAGTTTGCTCCAACTGGCTCTCTACTTTACGAGGGGAAGGATAAATTTCGTTCAAGGTAAAATCGGATACCACAGCGATGAAGGCCACAGAAATGCCCAGACAGCCAATCTGAAAGATGGAGAAAAAAATGGAGTTGCCATGAACTAATGAACAAGCATCGCGAAACCCCAGCTGGCATCAGGGCCATCTAGTATAGTGCTAGGTGTTGCACTGACTGTTAAATTGTAAGGGGTTAATGCCCACCATCAGGCCAGTCTTTGATCCCAGAAGCCAGTCACAGACCGTGTTAAAGTTAACGGGGTGGCCAAGAACTCTTTCAGACTCAAATGGAAGGAACAATGAAGCCCATCTGTAGCAGAGACAGCTACAAACAAGGGACCATCCAAGGCACATGGCAGGTCAGAGCTAAGCCATGGAGTCCCCTGACTGCAAACTCAAGGGCTAGATTAATGGTTTTGCAACCTGTGTGTGTCAGAGGCAGAGAGCCCAGGGAAGCAGTTAGGAGTGTGACCCAGAGAGGAAGCAGAGACGGGAATTCTTGGGCACAGAGCCTCCCAGAATGGCAGATGCGGGGATTTCCAAGCACGAAAACCACCTGCTGCTGTTTGTACTGTGTTCAAGGGAACAGTACTCCGAGTAATCTTATTTACAAAATATGTACATCAAGAATACACCTAACTTTATCACCAATTTCTCCTCTTAAGGGAAACAGTCCAGCAAGACCCAAAATATTGGCAACCCGCTTGGGCCATGGTAGCAACACCATCCCCAGTAAGAGTCACTGCACCCAAGATCTGACCATTTAAACAAAGGAATTATCATCCCTCTTTCGCAGCTGGGGTTGTGAGAGACAGAGCAATGAGGTGACTCGCCCAAGGCCACACAGGTAGCTTGCAAATGAGTCAGGAATTAAACCCAGATCTTCCGAGTCCCAGTCCAGCACCTTAATGACAAGACCATCCTTCCTCTCACAAGTGCCACAGAAATTAAAATAAATAACTGAAAAGATGGAAAATTATTTACCATGGAGACTTGAGAGCCAGCAATTAATAAATGAGTACTACTAATACTTGGCATTTATATAGCACTTGAAATTGCAAATCACTCAAAGCATGTATTACTGTTATATCATTTGCATCTATTATAGTAATGTATATAATTATTTATACAGATACATAATTTGGTCGGGGAAATGCCAGGCTGTATCAGACCAAGAGATTCCTTTCTGTAGCCAGTCTGAAGGTTGGTTGTAACAAGGCTTAACCTATTTATTTACTGATTGCCAATTACTCACCCTCCTTTTGAAAGAGAAACTAAGAACTCCCCTCATCTCTGTCCCCTCCCCCCCCCCCCCCCCGCCACAACACGTACACTGCAGCCCCATCTGCCATTCCACAGGGAGGAGTGCTCAGACTGAAAACTCTAGCAAGGCACTCTCATTAGCGGAAGTGTTCATTTAAAAACTTCATTCTTGTCTGAGGGTTTTGGGTTTTTTATTAACCTCCTGGGAGATAGATCCTTTTGCACAGTCAATGATGAAACACAGCCCACATAGTTGTGGGGAACTTCATTAGAAACATAGGAACTGACAGACCAGTAATCAGTCTAATCCAGTATCCTGCCTCCAACAGTACCAACTGCTGAGAAAGGTGCTAGGAGACCAGCAGAAGGCAGGTTTTGGATAACATGCCCCCCCAAGGACAGTTTCTTCCTGACCCCTATTAGTTAGAGGTTGGCTTATGCCCTGGAGCATGCGCATATGCTCTAGTTTTTATGAGTGCTACCGATTGCATATCCCCACTGACACACACAATTCTTGCACTGACCTGAGCTCCAAGGGCCTGACTTTCAGAGGCGCTGAGCTCCTAAACTTCCATTGGCTTCTGAGGGAGTTGTAGGCACTGAGTGCCTACAAAAATTAAACCCTAAGCAATTTTGCTAGCTAGTAAAGAATATCCCTTTGGCACGTGTGTGACTTTAGCAAATATTCATGCTGCATGTCGAGAAGGAGAGCAAGCTTGCAAACGAGCATAGGAAGGAGAGGATGTTGTTAAAACAGTCACATGCCTCCCAGTGGGCTGTGGGGAAATAAGAGGACTCACTTATACTGAATTTACAGGGGAATTCTTTACTGAGGCTGCTAGACACCGATAGATCCTGCAGTTCTCTGACTATCTAGCTCCCAGCCTGTGCTCCCTCGATTTACCACACATGGTGTCCCTAAATCCTGGCCTAGACTCAGCAGTCATGGAAGGAACTGTTAACTAGACTCCAAAACCATAATGCCTGTAGCACAACAGTCCATTCAGCAGCTGGACAGATAAAGGACCGTCCTTCTGCTTCACTCAGCTGATTGAGGAGCAGCAGCAGCAGCGATGTGTTACAAAGTAGTGCTATCATCTAATAGCACTATGAAAAATAAGAACTGCAAAACTGGCCCTTGCGTGCAAAGGTAGGAATTAAAATGGAGCACGCGTGGAGTAGAAGACCCACTGAAATTAAATAAAGCAAAGTTAGAGATAAGCTTCAACCACAAGTCTGGATCCCAGTACACAGGAACTGTGGGAAAAGTTTAGATCCTGATCCAGACCTAAACTTCATAGCCAGTCGCCATGGTGCTTCTATAAGCGACTGATCCGAAACACCAGATCCCAACTCGGAAAAAGATCCAGATGTTGGAGCAGACCCACCTCTAGTTGTTGTGCAGTAAATTAATCCTCTCAGCAGATCCATCCCTTCCGCAGCGATTAATTTATGAGGAGGCGAGGAAGGAGTGCCATTGTTTTAATGAAACGTTTTGGCTGGGTACACTGAAAATGTACTCATCTAATAGATCTATTATTCCTCCCATGCAGCAGGCCAAGTTTTCGAGGAGTATCTCATCCTCTGCTGCATTTGGAAATTTAGTTTTTTATCCCTCCTTCCGCAACAGTCTGTCTGTACTTAAAAGCACAGCCTGCCAACCAAAGGAACGTAAAGGAAGAATCCAATATATATAAACTGCAAACGTATCACCTGTGTGGTAGTGATAGCCATGTGATGGACAAAGGTTCCTGGCAAATCTATCTATCTTCCCTGCGTTCTGCCCATCAAACCATCTCTCCCCGCCTTCTGATATTCCACTCCCCTGAGCGGCTGCAAACAACTGTCATGTTTAATACCAGTAGCCAGGAGAGGCTCAGAATCAAGTCTACGCTGATGCCCTGTTAGTGTGTAAATTACAATAAATGGGTGCAAGTTGAAAGGAGACTAAATTATCATTGTTCACATCATTAGGGGGCCTGCAGGTGTAATTATGCCATCTTAGACTCATCAATTAATGTGATCCACAGTCTCTAAGGGGTTAACAGACATTTATAATCTTAAAGAGGACTTTACTAGAACGGACAATTCTTTAGGTGATCTTCTCCCCACTCTCCTGTTCCAGGGATAAAACACAAGATTGGGCGTCAGGACTCCTGGATTCTGTTCCCACCTTGCCACTGACTTGCTGTGTGATCACTCGTGGGACACTGACCTGCTCCATGCCTTGGTTTCCCCACCTCTAAAATGGGACTACCAATACAGACCCACTGTCCGGAGTATCTCTTGTTATACAAGGGTGTGGGAAGTGGCAGGGGAAGTCCAGGAGATGCCCTTCACTTTGCAAACAGCAGTGCTGGGGCAATAATGAACAGAACAGAAAGCTGCATGCTGCAGCTAGGTCTGCTTCCTGGGGCATTAGGTGGATAGGAAAAAATTCAACAGCTCGCACTGCTTTCATTAGAACCCCATACCCACCTCCCAGAAATATCATGATGCTTAGTCAATGAATGTTTGTAAAGTGCTTTGAGACCCTCAGATGGCAGGCACTATATACTGCAAGCAGGGTCTCAGACTTTGTAGAAAGGACAAGGTGCGGGAGTTCAAAGAGACATTTCTGACTGGAGAGTGTTTTCCCCTCAGTTGTTAGCCCGAGAGAACCCTCCACTATAAATCAATAGGTTTTTAACATCTCCCCCTACCCCACTGAAAAACCCCAGATTAATCCTGTCAGAACGAAGGGGAAAAAAGCTGCCTAACAGAATCACAGACTGAAAAGTTACAAACTAGCAGTAGGTGACAAGTAATTATCCAACAGGAAAATGTATCGGAAACTCGTTTGGGTGAGCAGTAACTGATGAACAGCCAGAGAATTTATTCTCTTTATTTATGGCCTGGAGTTACAGCAAGTGGCTATGAAACACCCCCATATACAATGCTGCTGGTGACAAGCACAGGGAATGAGGAGTCCTGGAAGAAATCAACCTGAATTATGACACAGTTATTCAACCTCCCTTTCTCACCTCTTTATAAAAATGACACCATGCTTAGGGGGCACTTAAATATCCACCAGCTTCATCACATGCACAAGGAACCTTGGGCTTTCCTTCCTGCCACGCATCAGCTGCAGAACTGGCCCCTGGGCCAGCTGCCCCCTCCCCAGTCCCACTAACTGCCAGCTTGTAAACCCCCAACATGCTGCCCAGTCCCTGCTTTTATGACACTTACTCACCTACCACCGGTCTCATTAAATGCAGCCCAGCCTTCATATTGTCAACAGGACCATGGCTGCCTCTGGGAAGCGTTAACAACTGTGGTACAGGCTCTTGCTTGAAAGCACAGAGGCTGGGCTGTAAATCAGCACCACAGACAGCGCTGGAAGGTTGCTGTGTCCCTTCTCAAGGCTGAGCTGTTTAGATACACTTAAGGCCAGATTCTGCTATCTAAGTCTGTGGCTGTTGCACCTTTCAAGCAGAGCAAAATTTTTCATCCCTAGGGCCCGATGCAGCAGTAATGGGCAAAGTGGTGTAAAGAAGTCAGAGATGGGGTAATTTAGGCCTTCTTCTGGCCCCTCAGTGTACAACTGAGGGCAGTTTAGAGCCCCAATTTACAAGCCAGATCTGGGTTCAAATCTTGCATGCTCACTGACCTGGGAATCTGAAGTTGCCATGGCAGAGTTGCGTGGGGAGCCAAGGAATGGCCTAGCAGAGGAGTGGCCTATAGGACAGGATTGAGGGAAGCTTCTACAGCTTGTGTCTGGCCTTAGTCAGCATCACTAGATCTTCCCTCTCCTGCAGCCTCAAACCCCCTTCCTACCTAAAAATGTGAGGGGGGCGTGCTGTTATGGAGATGAAAGCGAAGGTATGAAAGGCTCCCGGTTTGCTAGTCGGAGGTGGTTAGGAGGCAGCTGTTGTCAGAACGCCCTCCCTGGCATCAACCACTGTTTTGATGGAGAATCACGGTCCACAAACAGGCAGTGTCACAGGGCCTCTGCAAACAGCACCTGGCCGCTTGCCTTCTTGAAAACCACGAACCACTGGCTTTGCAAGCGCATCGCCACAGAGCTCGGGGTGGGCAGCTCCGCGCAGGGCAAAGGGAGGCAATGCTGGGACAGTGGCGCTGAGCTGCAGACACTGGTCCTGTAATAGCTGAGGGTCGGGGAGCAGCGGGGTGAGAATCCAAACTACCCCCAAATTGTTTAGATCAATCTTCTCAGATTGCAGCCTTAACTACAGAGCAGTTGCTAGCACTCTGCAGTCAGTGATGTGTTACCCTCCCCAATGTCTTTGATGCCAGGCTCAGGAGGCAGGAAAGCCTCTGGCAGACCCTGCCATGCCAGATGCAGAGTTGAGGGAGGAAAAGGAATCGCAGGACTCAAGGGGCAGGGAAGCTTCAGAGGAAGGAGAGAAAGCTACTCAGGGCAAAAAGCCGGTGGGCAGATTCATCAGCAGCCAAAACAGAGTCCAATGGCTCATATCAAGTCCTATGTCCCTGACCTCAGGGCGGGCTTGAATTTAACAACAGAAGATGGAAAAAGCTCAAAAGCAACAAAGACCTTTCCCCATGGCAAGAAGACACCCATCCTTGGTAGGTAGCCCTTCCTGGCTACTTGGAAGATCCCATTCCCTGACCCTTGAGTCTCTCCTGTCTGCCGCCTCTGCCCAAGGGGCAGAAACATAAGAACAGCCATATTGGGACAAACCAATGGTCTGTCTAGCTCAGTATCCTGTCGTCTGACAGTGGCCACTGCCCAATGCTTCTGGCAGTTAGAGGTGTGGGGACACCAGGAGCATGGGGTTGCATTCCTGACCATCTTGGCTAATAGCCATTGATGGATCTGCCCTTCATGAACTTAGCTAATTCTTTTTTGAACCCATTTATATTTTTGGCCTTCACAACATCCCATGGCAACAAGTTCCACAGGTTGACTGTGTGTTGGGTTTGCTTTAAACCTGCTGCCCATTAATTTCACTGGGTGACCCCTAACTCTTCTGTTATGTGAAGGGGTAAACACCACTTCCGTGCCACACCATTCATGATTTTATAGACTTCCATCGTATCCTCTTAGTCCCCTCTTTTCTATGAGAAACAGTCCAGTTTTTTAATCACTTCAGATCAGGAAAATGCCATTTTCTTGAAATCAAAACTCAGTAGGATTTTGACATTTCATGAAAAACATTTAAAAGCATTTTGATAAGGTCAGAACATTCCAATTTTTCATTTAAAACAACTGTTTAAAAATCTAAATGATATTGCAATATACAAATGTAAAAGGTGGAACTGGAATGAGATTTCAATTGATCTGAAACTTTTTTTTTTTAAACATTTCATTGAGCGGGGCCAGTTTTTAGCAAGTTTTGGTTTTGCTCCAAAATGGAATAAAAATGACTCTTGAAGTGTCAGAATTTTCCCTGCAGTGGGAATTTTGAGTTTCAACCAGCCCTACTCTCATGGCCTGAGAACTACAACTCCCAGTTCTAAAGGGTCCCAAGTGTGGTAACAAGCACACTGGCATTCATGCACATGCCTAGAGTTCCAGTGTCCTGTTACATGGCAAGGGACAGAAGAGAATTCAGAGGAAGGGCTTTAAGGATCCCTGTTTCCTGGGTGAGGGGGGGGAAATATGTGGAGGGATAGTCTTAAGGGATCTGCTAGGAAAAGGGGATGAGAGGAATCCTGGCACTGAGCAGGGGCATTATTACAAGTAGAAATAGCCCCAACCCTCAGACATTTTGGTGGGGGCAGAGGGAGGTGTGGAGAACAAAGAACGTAGAGCTAATACCCCCATAACAAATTCCACCCACAATTCCTCCCCCCAAAGTCTAGTCATAGGCTGTGAAGTGTTGGGTCGGGGTGAAGGGGTGACAAATTAGCTGGGGGCACAGTGGGCTCACCAGGCAGATGAGGTTGCTGGGCCTCTCCCGTCCTCCCAGAATATACCAGCTGTGCAGAAGGGCTGAAAGAAAGCCAGGGAGACATTCCTGATAGGGCCTGCTGCCACACAGCACCCTGGAGAGCCAGAGGCCTCTGTGTTTTACAGATTTCCCTCCATTGACCGCTCTCTGCAGAATGGCCCTGAGTGCAGATTAGCCAGGACTGGCCTTTGCTGTGGTGCAGAGAACAGAACAGGCAGCCACATCCTTTCCTGGCAGAAAGAACTGGAGTACTTATGGCACCTTCGAGACTAACAAATTTATTAGAGCATAAGCTTTCGTGGGCTACAGCCCACTTCATTGGATGCATAGAATGGAACATATAGTAATATACACACACACACACACACACACACACACACACAGATAAGTTGGAAGTTACCATACAAACTGTGAGAGGCTAATTAGTTAAGTAGCCCTCGAAGGCTTATGCTCTAATAAATTTGTTAGTCTCGAAGGTGCCACAAGTACTCCTGTTCTTTTTGCGGATACAGATTAATATGGCTGCTACTCTGAAACCTTTCCTGGCAGAGTCACTCAGTTTCTAAAATCTATTCTCTCTCTCCCTCCCCTGAAGCAGGCAAGGAGCAGAGCCAGGAAAACCCACCACAGCAGGGAAGGGGCAGGGCACAGGCTCCCCACAGAAGGGAACCCAGTTGCAAAGAGGACCGCGTAAATTAACAGGAAACGAGGGACTCCCTTCCCTTTAATGACAGACCCGTAAGAAGTGGCCATTTCCTACCTTTCACCTTTGCTTCACATCGTGCCCATCTCTGCTTTGAAGGAGCAAAAGACGCCTGAGAGCAGAGCCTGAGCGCTAAGGCTGGGTGAGTAGGACACCCTCAGCAAGTGGCATAAACCTCAAATGGCTACTGCAGATGACCAGCATGGCAGGACGGGCCTGTGTGCCATGTGCATGGTGGCACAAGTCCCTCTCTTTGGGGGGACCCCACGCAAAGAGGTTTTCTGCAGTATGCCTTGAGCCCCATCCTAGGAGATCCATCTGTGTGTCAGCAGCAGCCATTAAAAGGCAGCAACAGACAGAAGTACCAATTGATAATCATCTGACCTTCTACAGAACCTTCCCTCTGAGGCTCCCACAGCACTTTAGAGACGGTGAAGAATTCAGCCTTGCAGAGGCAAATGTCTCCATTTATCAGTGGGGAAGCTAACCAGAGAGGCACAGCCAAAGGTTACACAGTACTTCAGAGGCAAAGCTGGGAATAGAAACTCTCAAGGCCTCTCCTTCCTCCACTCAACCAGCCTTCCCCCTTGTCAAGCATTGAGATGGGATTATTCAGACACCCTGCTGAAGCATTTTGCACAACAAGTCGGCTACCTACAGCTCAGATTTCAAAGAATTTGCTTCCAGTTGGCTCTAAAGAGTCAGGACTAGTGCTGGAAGATGCAGATGAAGGACACAAGTTTAATTAGGTGTGTACCTGGCCTTTGGTACCATAGCATCTCCCAATAGTCTGGGAGGTGGGATGGTATTACCCTCATTTTACAGAAGTGACTGTCCCACGGTCACATAGGGAGTCTGTGCCACAGGAGGGACTTGAAGTCATCTTCTTTGAGGGCCCATCCAGCCCTCTATCCACAAGGCTGTCCTGTCTACAAGGGGGTGCCCAATGTTCTTCTGCTCAACCTGGGTGCTGGTTCTGAATTTCTGGTCTTCACGTTGTCTCAGTGTGTGGGTTTTGTGCCGCTTCTGCCATTGCAATTATTTTTTTAAAATATATGCCCAACTCTGAAGGTCACTTACTCTGACTGGTTTAATGTTCTGCTTGAGAGCGTGTTTCGGAGAATGTGTACAGCCACATCTGCACTACAAACCTACCTCTGCATAAGCACAGCTGAGAAACACAGTGGTAACAATGTTATTACTCATCCACTCAGGACCCAGACATTTGCTTGGTGCCATCCAGACTCCCTCCCTCCCACCACACACACACACTCGATTCAGTAATCCCTGCACCTGCAAGAAATTGGTTATATGAACAGAAGTATTAATGCCATTGTACAAGACATGGTAAGACCTCGTCTGGAATACTGTGTACAATTCAGGTCACCAGTGTGCAAGAAAGATTAATTCAAACTGGTGCAGAGAAGAGCTACTAGGATGATCAGGGGAATGGAAGGCCTACTTTATGAGAGGAGACTGGAAGAACTTGGTTTGTTTAATGTAGCAATAAGGAGACTGATGGGGCTAGGATTGCTCACTACAAATACCAGGGAGGGTGCAGAGCAATTTAAACTAAAGGACAATGTTGCACAAGAACAAATGGACAAACTGGCCGTGGACAAACTGAGGCTGGGAATTAGGAGAAGGTTTCGAACCATCAGATGGGTGAGGTTCTGGGACAGGCTCCCGCTAGGAGCTGGCAGGGGTGGGCAGGGGGAAGGGCAAACAACTTAATTCATTTTGAGACAGAGCTGGACAAATGTGAGAGTGTGATCATAGGAAGGGTGGTTTGTGATGGTGGGGGTCAGGATTCAGCAGCCCTGAGGGATTCCCCCTCCCCACTCCAATGTCCTCTGGAATTGTTATTATTTATCTCCTTCCTCTGAAGCACTAGGGATGGCCATGGCTGGAGATGGGTCACTGGACAGGGAGGACCAGGGCTATGAGCTGACACAGGGCATTCTCTGTCTCAGGTGCTGGGCTGGCTGGTTCTTGCTCACATGTTCAGGGTCTAAGTGATCACCCTATGTGGGGTTGGGGTTTTCCCCACAGGTCTGATTAGTGGTGATCTTGGAGGTTTTCACCTTCCTCTGCAGAGCGTGGCTTTGGGTCACTTACCGGGACTATCTGGGTGTATCTCACTTAATTTCCCTGTCATTGCAGGGGCCTCAGGCATTGGTGTGGGGCTCTCCCATTCTCTGCCCATGGCACAGAGGCTAGGCTCAGTGAGACTGTAATACCTTGGTCTAATTTCAGTTGTTGGGTTTAGGGTCCGGGTAGCGTGGGTGGCCTGTGACTTACAGTAAGTCAGACTAGATGAGAGCATGTGCCTTTCTGGGCTTAAACTCTTTGCTGCCAAGTCAGAATAGTAGCAAACAGAAGGCTTCATATAGGAGTTTAAACACAAATAGTGGGGTGGCGGTGGCAGAGCTGTATGTGCACATGCGTGTGTGTACGCACACATACAGGAGTGAAACACGATCACTTCACTGTTTACAGAGGGAAGGGAAAAAGTTCCCTTCAAGCTTTCCACAGGGCCAGGTGGAGCTAAGAGCTTCTACTTTAAGGAAATGCACCATTGCGCAATTCAGCTTATTTAAATGCAAATGACAGAAACAACTTTATTAAAATGCAAATTTCACTTCAAGCCTACCACCTCACTGGTGTGTCACACCCTCCACTGGACAGGAGCACAACTCAAAGCCCTGGGATTCCCAGGTGCTGACACCATGAAGGGCCCCTCGTTAAGATGTTATGAAAGGAGAACAGAGGAGCAACCACCGTAATCAGAGAAGGATGAGGGCTTAGCCCTGGGTCTTTCCTCGAGGAACTGGGAGGGCGCACGTACTCCTGGAGGAACAAGACACACATGCCATTTTTTGAGAGCAATGCAGTTTAGAACCCAGTTACCTCCCTCAGTACTGTTTGCTGTGAAAGATGTCAGTCTTAAAGAGATTCGCTTCATAAGATTGGGAGAGCCAATGGCCCAGAACTGCTATGTCGAAATGAATAATTGTTTTCACACTTCCTCGGGGCTTTAAGACATTCTACCACGGAGGAGGAAAAACAATGACCATGATAAATGCTAGGGGAAGCCACGCACAGATTAGCAGAATAGGGCCTTTAGCCTGCACCATCTTCAGAGGCAGCTCAGGCTTGGGGCGGAAGGAGGCAGAGAGGGGTCCAAGCATCTGAAATCTTACTTATTCTTTATTTGTTGCCCACGGCGGGTGATAGGATGTTGGAGAGCTCGGTCCCTGCCCCAAGGAGATGACAATCAAGGGCGGAGAGGGGGCGGGAGAGTTAGAGGAAGAGGAACACAGGTTTAGGGGTTGTTTTAAAGCAAACAAGTCATGTGACTGCACCATAGGCAGCCTGGCAGGAATTGGTTTTAAAGATTTTAGCCCCAAATGCCGGCACCTCCTGAGACTCCTCTGCACCTCACCACAGGCGCACACACGCTGAACGATTTAACACTCCCACAAGCAACTTCCTGATAGTTTCATTACCTTGCCAGCTTTTACCACGGCACAGGGGATGCCTGTGCCAGCTGCAGAACAAATGAGAGCAAAGCCAAGGCAGCAGAGCCATTTCAATCCCCTCCTAGCTCCCTGTTCCTGGACGTGCTAGTGAAGGACTGTCCCTTTTCACATTTGGAACCCGAGGGCAGCACAGATGGCGGAGTTCATCTGAACTGATGTGCCCATTGAAATAACCTCCGCTTCCCACTTGTTATGCAGCAAGGGGCTTAATCATTTTAGAATGAGGACTCACTGTAACAGAGCGTACCGAGTGTTTTTTATTCAAGCAGATCTGAGCCCTACAAGAACACGAGTTAAATAAACCTGCTGCTCCTCTTCCATGTGGTAAATGAGTTTGGTGACTTGCAGGTTAGTTTCCCAGTGGAGCAGAAATCAGTGATGTACAGTACAGGCATTGTGTTCTTCTGTGTCACTTGTTTATTCACACTACAGCCATCAGCCCTGAAACAGGGGTAGTCACAAAGTGCATGCAGACAACACTTCTCTTGTACCACCAGCTCGCACCTCCCAGTAACTAACTCTGCACCAAGATTCTAGAGAGATTAACAGCTCCCCCAACCAGTCTCCATCACAAAACTAACAGTACACAGTTTCTTCAGAAACTGCACACAGTTCACTTTTCACCTGCGAGTGAAGACTTTTCAGAAAGCGATCACTGTGTATCTGACCTATCAGTCCCCATCCTCAGAGGAATCTGCACCTCACATTCAAAAGACGAGCGTGGGAGCTTAAATCCATAACTGCTAGACGCAAAATCATGGACTGAAGAGACACACTAGATTTACTGTTTATTACTACCATCTGTAAGCCACTAACCCCCCTTTTGTCCTATGACTGCAAAGGTATTAACGGGCCACTACCTTGAATGCTCCCTAAGAATATGGGCTAACTACTTATGCTAAACAATCTGTTCCATCTTGCATTTAGTGGTGATCCTCAGAGTACCTTTCCCAGACCTGAAAGAGCTGTGTGTGGCTCGAAGGCTTGTCTGGCTCACCAACAGAAGTCGGTCCATTAAAAGGTATTACCTCACCCACCTTGTCTTTCAAATATCCTGGGACTGATGCTGCTACAGCTAACTACACAGTTACTACACTAAGAAAAAACTTTGAAGACAGTATGTAATATGGCCAGATGGTGACGCCCACTGTAGCACCACTCTTGCTGGGAAGCACATGGGGGATATACTCTGTAGGTGTGGCAGGGCACTGCATTATTGCACAGGCTCCCCACGCTCACCAGGTGCTTCGTAAGCAGGTGACAGGCCAGTTCTTCGCAGACGTATGCAGCTACACCTTTTGGGGGAACCTAAGGGCTACAGGAAACAGGCAATGAGGCTCTTTGCAGTCTTCATCCTAATCATACATAGCACAGATTCAGACTTTAAGGTCAGAAGGGACCACCATGATCTAGTCTGACCTCCTGCACGTTGCAGGCCACAGAACCCTCGCCCACCCACTCCTGTAACAGAGCCATAAGCTCTGGCTGAGTTACTGAAGTCCTCAAATCATGGTTTCAAGACATCAAGTTACAGAGAATCCGCCATGTATGCTAGTTTAAACCTGCAAGTGACCTGTGCCCTATGCTGCAGAGGAAGGTGAGCCCCCCACCTCCTGGATCTCTGCCATTCTGACTTGGGGAAAAAATCCTTCCTAACCCCAAATATGGTGATAAGTTAGACCCTGAGCATATGGGCAAGACCCACCAGCCAGACCCCTGGGAAAGAACTCTTTGTAATAACTCAGAGCTCTCCCCATCTAGTGTCCCATTACCAGCCACTGGAGATATCTGCTGGTACCTTGCATACAATACTTGGATTGTAGGCTCTCTGGAGTAGGGACCATCTCTTTGTTCAGTGTCTGTACAGTGGGTCGTGGTTCAGGACTAGGGCTCCTAGCCTGCACCCTGCAGCCCAAGTGAGCTCCACTCAGGTGTCACTCCCTACAGGCAAATCCTAAAATGAAGGCTTAAAGAGAGGGCTTTTTTCAGCCTCACTGCCAAACAAAAAGAGCAAACAGGGAGTTTCACTCATGGTTTCTTTGTGGCACAACACAGCAAGCCGGCAATTGCTTCAGAAGCTCCTCAGGCCCAAGAGTGTCCCCATTAATCTCCCAGACTGCAAGGAGAAAGCATTTCTTTCCCAGTGCTAGCAGGCCAGCCTAGCCCTTTCTTCTCCTGATTAGCCCCTGCTGCTGGGCTCTCCCTCCCTCATCAGCAATTGCAGCTGGCCAGGGAAAACACTCACCCCTTATCCCCACAGTTGTCTTTTAATGCCTTCCCTGCTTTACTCTGGGTACACCCTTCCCCCCATCACTAACATCCTGCCAATGGCTAGTTTCCCTTCAGCTCCCAGAGGAGCAGGATACTTTGGTGAGGTAAAGGGACAGGAATGAGCCTTTGGGCTCAGTTCATCGTTGTCTTGAACTCTTTTTGGGGCAAGCTGGACTGGTACCAATGGGCCAGAGGCCAGGCAGAAAGCGCTCCCTAGTGCAGAGAGCCCCCCTGCTCTGCACTCCCTCCACAGGAAACCTGGGCACAGGGGATGGGCCAGAGGCAGAGCAGGGCCGGGCAGACCCACGCCCGATGATGCCGCAACCCCACAGTGGCCAATGGAGGTCATTGCAAAAAGGGGGTAATTTGGGCACCCCCTACCTCACCTCCCCCCCCCCCCCCCCCCGAGAAGGTACAAACTGCCAGGCCCTCAAGTATATTTTACCTCAGGCAAGGGGCACAACCAAGGGGGTCCCTGCCCCCACCCCAACTGCCCCCCATCGGCCATAGGTGCTACTACACTTTCACATATGTAGAGATTGCCATTGCTGGGGAGGGTCAGTGCACCAGCTCCATCTCTGCAGGGCCAGGGCCTGGACCACTGGAAGCTGGGGGCCTCTAAGGTGAGGCTGCAGGGCCCTGGAGCTCCCCCACTGTGTGGCATGGAGGTGCCCCATATGGAGCTGGGGGGAAGGGGGCTGCAGCCCATCAAAAGGTTCTGAGCCCTGTGCCATCAAACCAGGGTTCAGACCCTCCCTCAATGCCCCACACTGGTGGGGGGCCAGATCCTCACCCCACGCAGCAATGATGCCTCTGCCAGGGTGGTACCAAGCTGATGAACCTGGGTGTGCATGAAGCACCTGGTGGGAGTGGGGCAGCCTGTGTGACAACACTGTGACCGCCACACCTGCGGAGCGTATCCCCCCATGCGCTTCCCAGTGAGAAACCCTATGCAGGGACGGTGAGTGGCCCGCAGCAGGGCTGGGGAGCTTCTCTCAGCTGAGATCTGGTCCAAGGTGGAGAAGCTGCTGTAGCAGGGAGAGAAGCGCCCTACCCCTGGAGGAGCAGTGGAGGAGAAGGTTCTCGCATCTACAGCATGAAGGATCAGAGGTAGCAGGGGCCAAGCTGGCAACTAACCTGGGCCCCCATTGTAGGAAAACCCCATCCCCCTGCAGACTGGAGTCCTCCAGCATCTGCTTTTCTTCAGGCAGCAGACAGAGAATCCCACTCCCTGCTGCTTCTGAGTGCAAGCAGACGGGAAGGGCGTTCACTCCCCAAAACGCTTCCTCCTGCTGCCAGCTCTCCTCATTCCACCCTCCAATTAATTTTCCATATCCATCACTATTAGGAGGAGGAAGCATCACTCAAACCTGCCAGGAACCAGATGCTCAAGTCCCCAAAGTGGCAGCTGCGACAGCAAATCAGCTTCCTCTTCTGTGCATATTAATAAGCCTGAATCTGAAGTTTCTAAATGGATTTACCTCAAAATACCTGGCCGGGCCTTTAACAATGCAGCACCATCAGATTAACACGGATGTCTTCTCGCTGTCCATCTGTCCTCAAAATATGGAACCATCAGCGGGGCTGAGAGAGAACGTGAAGAGTGAGGTGCTCGTCAAGAAGAGCTCTTGGTGATGCACCCAGGAGGACCTCAATGCCTGGCTCTGCTCATCCCAGCTACAAGCCTTCCCCACCCAGGTTTCTCTTGCTGAGCTAGGAACATATGTAGCAGCAGTGCTCTGCTGACCGGTGAGAGTCCTTATACAAGGACCCGAAGCCTGAGCCTGCAGCAGAAATGCAGCACAACCGATCTGGACGCAGCATTCGGCCAAACCATGTATAGCCATTTGAAGTCTGCTAAGGTAATGAGCCTGCTTGGTTAGTTCAGGCACTCGAGGCTCCTGCTTTCAAATCCAAAAGTTCCTGGTTCAGTCCCTGCACGCAACCCAGCCTGGGGTGGCATTAGCGCAGTGTGGAGGGAGACTCAGCCCCCTCGTGCATGTCACAGAAAAGCCAATTGACAGGGGGAAGTAGGTATGAAAGGACAGGAGCACCAAATCAGTAAGACATTGCTGGAACAGGTGGTAGGTGACACCCACACTCTTCCCATCACCGCACACAGGCCAGCTATATGGAGCAGGTGTCCTTCACATAGAAGCTAGGTGTGAGGAGTTCTTCAACACTGGGTTTTTGCATGGTTTGCTCCTTCCCCTACCCCATATTTCTCTGAAAGGAAGCAAGAGCAGTCCTTGAGCGCACAGCAGCCCTCCTTCATTGCTCTGGTCAAGTCAAATGCAGTTCACTCAGTGCATCTTCCGCACAAGGAGCACCCTGACCCCAAGCACCCTCTCTTGTTTAAGGGGAGAACTCGGAGTCCTGAGCTTCCTCTCACATGGCTCCACCAATGATCCCACCTTTAACACTCTTGGCACCAGGAAAAATTCATTCCCCATCACATTCAGTGCCCTAGGCTTCCCTCCCACATCTATCTAAGATAGTTAGCTGGCCTCCATTACCATCCGACCTGAGAAGCGCCTAATCGTTACTATATTTGTTCTCACAACACCCCCTGGAAGATGAGAGAAGTGAGACAAAGACCAAGGCCCAGATTTTTAAAGGGATTTCAGTGTTACTCCACTCACCATTGTAAGGCCTCTATGTGACAAATAGCCAAGTCCCATTTTCAAATGTAGCCTAGGCTCTGGGGAGCCCAAGTCTCTCTGGAAGTCAAAGGGATTTAGGCTTCTAAGCACATAAGTCACTTCTGAAAATGGGACTTGGGCGTTTAAGTCACTTAGGCCCAGATTTCCGAATAGATTTAGGCTTTATTCTGCTCAGCGTTGCCCATAAAAGCCTGGCAGGGAAATGAATCCTGTTTAGCCACTGCACCACTAGAGCATCCTTCCTTGTGAACCATCTGCACCAGCCACGGACTCCTCACTAAGGGAGCTGATTCCCCACAGGATTATTCCAGTTTTATGCCGGTGTGACTCCACTGATTTCAGCAGAGTTATACTGGGTAAAACCGCAGTTACGTAGTGGAGGATCAGATCTTCTGGGAGCAAGAGGAAAATCCTGCCCTTTGGCTCCTTGTTGTTTACCTTCATTTGGCAGACAGAAAGGCTCCTCTACCTTCCCCGCCTTCTGGTTATGGGAGGCGCCTCTCAGTTCCTCTCCAAGCCATTACGTCCCCAAATGGATTTGTTTATCCACTCCATGCCAGCTGGAAGAGCGCATTGCTGAAACTAATTAAATGTTAATTACACACTGAAGGCTCTGTGCTCCCTCTCTGTAAAAGCCATCAAGGGGAATGATCGTTCTTGCTCAGCGAATGGTGCAAGAGTGGATCAGGCTTTGTGCGAACACTATCCTGCGTGCTCTATGCTGGTTGGATTGCAGTGGATGAGGTCACCGCAGTGACCTGAGGGCATCAGAGATGGTCCCTGCATTAGAGGAACCTTATCTGGCACCTGCCCACTTGCAAGCTGCTGTAGCATTTTCTAGTATGCAGGTGTGAGAGAACTTCCATTGCTGGGGGATTTAGTTCACCATGCACAAGAGGGGAAACATGCTTGTCCTTCCTTACGCCTCATGCTGAACAGACCCTCTCCCTAAAAATTTGCACCCCCAATCTGGATTCCAATCCCCACCTGAAAACTTAGAGCCATCTGAATCTATGGCTTTGCTTAGGACCACGTCTGCTTATGCTATGCCCTGCTGCATGCAGTAAAGAAATCAAAGAGGGTGCAAGCAAGACACCTCCAATTAATCCCTTGCTCCCCTAGTTCTCTCTCATCCAAAGGGTGGAAGATGCACTACATTCTCCAAGACAAGGGGAAGCAAAGAGCTGGTAGGTTCCCATCTTATGCCTGATTTACTCCTGTAATCTACCTAAAAGGCTGATTAGAAATTAGCCTTGCACAGGCGCTGACCCACATCTATGCTGTGTAGGTCTGTCTATCATTTGTAACGCAGTCACTGATCTGCTTAGCATTGACAATGCACACGTACAGAAGCGGAACCACTGGCCTGCATGTGTCAGTCAGGCATAGGCCATCCGGGACCTGTGCGAGGGTAATATTATTCATGCACTCCGGCAGACTACAAGCGTGAATCCATTTGCATATATAGGGCAGGTGCTGCTGCCGGCATTATATAAGGCTAAAGAAGCTATAAGCTTCAATCAGGGTTGATGCTGGCTTTCTAGTAACACGTAAACACATCCCTCTAAGTCTCTAATTTATTTGCATTCTAATTCTTTAATTTATTTGCATAACTCCATAGGCTTTGCTTCCATTCCCCTTCAATTAGTCTGTCAGATTGGCCTGGCACAGCCAAGCCCTATACTAAAGCACAAGGGTGGGTGACTAGAACATGGGACAATAGGTCATGTGGTCAGCAATGCATATTGTAAATCCAGTATGTCCCCCACATGTTGCATGCCCTGGGCCTGTATTTTGGAGTGCCTCCGCTTCTGAGATTCCTCTGGGTCTGATTTTCAGTAGTGCTGAAAACCCACAACTCCAGTGGAAATGTTTCCAGGATTGATTTCAAAGAAAATTCAGGGTCAGATTCTCAAGTGCTCAGACTGGGAGCAGCTGGTCAACAAAGTTCAGCACTCAACATGTTGAGGTCTTCTGGAAATCTGGACTTGAGTGTCTGACCCACTGAAAGGCCTGGCCTGTGGTTTATCCAGAAGGCCCATCCTCCCTCTTTTTGAAGAAATTTGCAAACAGCAAAGGGTTTAACACAATGGCCTGCAGAAGGGTTTAAAAAGCTGTCATCTACATCCTTTGTAGCAGGGCAGAAACTTCCAAAAGAACAAACAGCTTCTTCCTTTAACTTCACCCAGCTTGACTCTCTAAAAGTTACTTGCTTCCCTGTAGATCCGTGCATTATTTAAAACAGCCTGCTTTTATACTTCTCTCCCCACCTTTCAACTTTCCTCCCTTCCCCAAAAACTCCTGGTGGTCAGCTCAAGCTGCTGGCTAGTTTATGTTCCTGGAAGATTATTAAAGATAGCAGGAACTGGAAAACGTCCCGACTGGCTCACTCTGATGCATTGGTTCCCCCGGGATAGCATTTAATTGCTTTTTGAATGATCCCAGAGTCCGTCTCTAAAGAAACCTTCCCCTGACCACCCAACCATCCCTGATATTACTCCGCAGGGCCTAATTTGGAATTTGTTTTTCTTTCGCCTTCGATTACTGCTCCCCTAATCCTCTTTCATCCTGGGCACTCATCCATTCCTTTCCTACCCCTTGCTGTTCATCTTGCTCCCTACACCAAGTCTTAGAATAAAGGCTTTTCAAACTCACATTTCTTTATATTCATGAAGAGATAGACACTGCAAGAATTATGAACTACAAGAGATGGATCCAGAACCAAATACCCACATGTAAACACGCCTCAGCTCTCAGTTCCAAAAACAAAACCCAGCAGGTTTGCAACGGATTAAACTCCATGAGCAAACTTACTTAGTGGGGGTCAGAAAGAAACTTCCCCTGGGAGCAGCTTATCCCAGAACTGCCTAACACAGCTGGTGCTGGCCACAGTCAGACAGGATCCTGGACAGGATTGACCCCTTGTCTGATTCGGTAGGGCAGCCCCCACCGTCAGACCTGATAACCCCAGATCTAGACTTTGTTTGGATCCTCATCTAGCGCCAGAATTTGCTACTTGGGCCCGTGGCTGTTAAAGACAAGTCTGCGGCAGTTTGTAGTTTGTTATATAATCCACCCCCAGACCGCATGCGCACCCCTAGCACAAGGCTAGCCCCCCCCCCCCCCCCCCAAGGTATTTAGATGCCTAGCTCCCATGGGTTGGAGGATCTGGGCCCAGTTCTCTCCAAACCCCGAGAAGCACGGCTCCCACAGCGACCCCACTTCTCTTCGTCCACTGCAAGAGGCAAACTGTCTTAAGGGGGATGGAACATAGGCCCCCTCCCCTCAAGTCTGCAGTCACCAGTTTTTATGTACACAGCTGGTCTTGTGTGTGCAAGCAGGTAACAACGCTGACTATAAATATGGGGAGATTACAGCACAGCCTGTACACAGATTTTTATTTTATTTTATTTTGCAAGCTTGCATGCTGCCCGCTCTCTGTACTGAAAATCTGCCCCAGAAAATAATATCCGTGACTCTGAGGTATGGAAAGCAGTCACCTGAATCCTTAACGAAGTAAAGCTCAATCGTCTCATTGTTTCCTTGTGCTCCCACCTCTTGGGTCTAGTCTTATGCTTAGATTGGAAGCACCTAGCACAATGGGGTCCTGGAGGTGCTACTGTAAAACAAGGCTCAGAAGGCTCCGGCTCTGTGGCTGGAATTTATAGTCCTGTTATTTGTAATACAAAGTACCTAGAAACTCCCATCAAGATTAGGGCCCCATTGTGCTAACTGCTGTACAGACGCACATATGAGACAGCGAAGAGCTAACCATCTAAATAAGCAAGACAGACAAAGCAAGGATCATCATCCCCACTTTAGAGGGGAGGAGCTGAAGACCAGCAGATGAAGTGATTTAATCACAGTGGCTGTGCCCAAGCCAGCAACTTAACCAGAAGCCACTTCCTTATCACTCCTTCCTGGCTTGTGCATGATGGCTCCTTGCAGCTCCAGTGCCAGATCTGCTGAGTCAGGCCCTCAGGTTGGACTCTTGCTGCAGCAAACCTATTCCTCCTTCAGTCCTGCCCCAGTATTTAATTACCACTTGGCACTGAGCATCCAGCAGAATAAGAGCATCATGAAATACATAGGCCAATTTCCTGAAGTATAACCTCATTTATCTCAATCTCCCTGGCCATCTGTCTCACCCTACCCATCAGTATCACCCGTCCTTCCTGCGCTTCCAGCAATAGTCCGACAGGCTCCACACCAGCCCTGAAGTTAAAGCTGCTGGAGAACTAGCTGGGCTTGACATTTGGGAAACAGCTCTGCCTGCTGCTGGAGAGCCACATACATTTATTTTCATTAGATTTAATCCATGGATATCTTCCTCCACCAGCCTCCCTCTCCTGCCGCTGCTGAAACAGCGGTGCTGGACTAAGACGCCGCCCTCCGGTTGAGCTCTTTATTGTAAGGAAGCTGGTTCCATCGTCTCCTGCTGCTTAATGAAAATGCGATGAGGGAGCATTCCGTCGGAAAGAAGTCCACTTTCGCCATGCTGAGGCCTGAGGAAGCAGCAATGTGTTTCCCGTTCTCAGGTGCTGGGGCAGATAAGGGTAATTGGAGGAGGGTTGCTAGCTCCGAGGATGCTGGAGTGATGCTGCCAGTGTCTGCTGTCACTGGGGTAACTCTGCTCAGTGCAGGGGAACAACAAGCCTCATAGCTTTAGTCCTGCTCTGCTCCCTCTCTAAATAATGCAGTGTTGAATGTTATAAACTGAACTCTCCAGTGGGTGCCTGGATTGCTCTACGTGCGGGTTTTGTCACTGGTAGACAAAGGACACTTGGCTCCAGTCCAGAGAGGCAAATAGCAGGCCAGAGACCTGGACTTTCCAAACCCAAAGGCACCCGCTTCCCCTTGGCTCTGATGGGTCATGTGCCTTGGAGCGTCTTCCTTATTCTCCCCCAACCAGGTAGCAGGTAATGCCGTGTGCTTTCAATGCCAGCATAGCCACTATGCCAAGGCCAAGCAAGACAGAGAAAGAAGGGTGGGAGTAACAGCAAACTAAGTCCCAGCTGGAGAATCCATCCCCTTTGGGGCAGCTCCACTAATTTGCATGAATTGGTGGCTTAACCTTTTATTAGTCTAGGGGGAAGCTAATTCCCAGTTCAGGGGCTCCCGTCTCCTTCCGCACAAGGCGGCTCAGTGTTGCGAACTGCTCAGTACCCCCAGACCCCACTTCAGCTCAACAGCCTGGCAGCACTGGGCCCTAACCCTCTACTGCTAGCTTAGGCCCTCAGATGGTTCTAACAGCTGCAGCATCATCACCACCACCAGCGGCAGCAGCTGCAGTCTCAAACCTTTTATATGGAGCCACTCTGAGGGAGACAAAAGAACTCTCCTAGCCCAGAGCATGACCCAGGAAGAGGGACCGGCTGCACAGTCCCTAGTTGCCCAAGCCACGTAGGGCTTTATAGGTCAGTATCAGTAGCTTCCGTTCTTCCTGGTGTGACAGGGTCGGGCCAGATGGCTATAGGAGAGTAATAGAAGGCAGATATATTAGCCCCAGGCTAAGTAGGTCCCTTTTCCCTGGGTAAGGTAACAGGGAAGGTTCCAGAACAATCAGGAACCTTCTGGAGACAATTAAGACCGGCTGATTAGAAAACCTGCAGCCAATCAAGAAGCTGCTAGAATCAATTAAGGCAGGCTAATCAGGGCACCTGGGTTTTAAAAAGGAGCTCCCTTCAGTTTGTGGTGTGTGTGTGAGGAGCTGGGAGCAAGAGGCACTAGGAGCTGAGAATGAGAATGCGCACTGTTGGAGGACTGAGGGGTACAAGCATTATCAGACACCAGGGGGAAGGTCCTATGGTGAGGATAAAGAAGGTGTTGGGAGGAGGCCCTGGGGAAGTAGCCCAGGGAGTTGTCGCTGTCGCACAGCTGTTCCAGGAGGCACTCTAGACAGCTGCAGTCCACAGGGCCCTGGGCTGGAACCCGGAGTAGAGGGCGGGCCCGGGTTCCCCCCAAATCCTCCCAACTCCTGGTCAGACACAGGAGTCGACCTGGACTGTGAATTCAGAAAAACGGCCAAGCTGAGGGCTGCCGTGAAGCTCCAAGGCGAGCAAATCCGCCAATAAGCGCAAGACCCACCAAGGTAGAGCAGGAACTTTGTCACACTGGATACTCAACCCCATCACCACCTTGGGGACAAACAACCACACAGTCACGGTCATTGAGGGAGATGAGAAACCACATAAGCTGAGAGCAATGGAGAAAGTTGCATCTAAAACCAGGTGAACTGAAATCAGGGAGGTTGGTCCAGATCTGTCCTGATGCTGGTAGGATCAACCTGTTTTCAGTGACCCGGGCAACACCGTCAGTTTGTGAGCAGTCAAAGCTGGCAGCTATAGCAGAAGCTCGGCTAGCAAAACTGGTGCAAGTAGCTTGCTGGGAGCAGATTAGTCTCCTCTAGTTGCAGAGCATCACAAGACCCTGGCTTGCCCCAGAAAAAGTTTAAAAAGCTGGTCAAGAACGTTTGACAATTTTTCAGTTGGGAAAATGCAGATCTGTTGAAACTAAAACTTTTGTAAGAAAGGGGCAGGTTAGAGTTTTTTTTATTGGGCTCAATTTTTTTTTTTTTAAAAACAGGGATTGAGATTTGTCAAAATAAAGCTGGCATTTTAAAAATGAAAAATCCCAATTCTCCAGTTCAAATGACTGTTTCAAACGGCAAGCTAATTATAGTGAAAAAGTTAAATGGACAAAATCAGAATGAAAGGTTGCAAAATTCTTTGAATTTTCTCTTCATGAACATGTTCAAGATTGACTTTTCATCCCAATTTGGGATAGATTTTTTCTTTGATCCCTCAAAAACTTGCATGGGACCAAAAAAACAAACACACACACAAAGAAATATTGCCCATCCAGCTCTAACCATCCTATAAATCAAAAGCATCCAAAGTAGCCTAGGGAAGAATACCTTGGGCTGAATTCACCAGTGTCCTGCCCCTTGGCTCATCATTCAGATGTGCACAAAGAATGGGTTGTTCTGGGCCTGTCCAGAATCGAGTGGATGTAAAAAGTAGCAAAAACACAAAACAAAAATCAAGCGGTCTCTAGCAGAGGGTCTGATTATTCACCCCGTTAATAGTCCCTGCAGCTCCATCAGTCCCATCATTGCTATTCCACCAGCTTTCCTCCCGCCTTCACCCCCACTATAATAGCCTGGTGGACAGGAGGGTATCATTCCAGTCTGGAGCTAATGGGGCAACACACCCACGAAACCCCACTTTTGGCATAAACTATATTTTCAAGCTTCATCTCCTCCCAGCCCAGGAGATTAATTACCTCAGCTATCCTTGGCTGTCACCTAAACTCTCCCAGATGGCAAGATTTGAATTACAAATGAAATCTCTCCCTTCCTTCTCTGCCTCCCTCCCATTCCTCTGCACCTGTTTTTAAAACAATGGCTAAAATAACTTCCTTCTACTCAGCTGCATAAATCACCCTGCTCCTAGTTAAGTGACAGAGGCAAACGGTTGAGGTTTGAGGCAGTTTCTGGACAGAAAAAAATATTTGGACTACTATAGAAACCCCAAGAGCTTTGCTTTGCTTTTGACCTAGGCCCCGATCTTGTACTTAGAAGCCTAAGCAGCCCCCTCATTTGCATGGAGCAAGGTTGGCTTCAGTTGGGCCATGCAGGGATGCAGTGTATGGTCCTTAGTGCAAGATAAGGGTCCAAAAAGGGAATTCAAATGGGAATCACCCTTAGGTCTATGCACCCAAGAGCGTCTTCTTACCTGGGTCAGTTGAGCATTTATTTATATGTGAGCTGCATTTTACATTATGATAGCACTGAGTGACCAAATGCACCCCTGTATTCACACCCTATTGTAATAATCTTTGTACTAAATAGGCTTAGTAAGGTACCATCTGAAAACCAATAATTTGCTGGTCAATAATATGGTGAAATGTAGGTAACGACATTATATGTAAAGTTATAAATTCCTCCAAATGATGTTGGCGGCACACACTCAAACCCATGGAGCCCCAATGAGGCAGGAGTGGTCAAGCAGGTTTTAAATAAAGGAACATGTATTCACCTCAATTTAAATATAAATAGTAAGAAGGTCCTTGAAACACCAAGAGAGATGAGGTAAATCTGCATTTTAGCAAACAGCAGCATGAAGCCTCTTTCATAATGAGTCCCCATATCTCCATCCTCACAGCTGGCAGGAACTTTATCTAGGTGTAACCCTCAGAAAAATGCCTTTCAAAAGTTGACTGAACTATAAAAGTGAGGTGGCAAAAACACCTCCAGTTCTGTCTCCCTATCCATCTCGCTCTTTTCCGTCTAAGACAATAAAGAAACAGCCTATGGACTGTGGGAGCAGATCCTGGCCTGGTTAGCCTTGATGCTGAGAGCACGTGGTAAAAATTTCACATCGAACAATGTTTAGTTTGTTAAGTTTAGAAAGAGTTCTCTTTATTTTTCTTGTAACCATTTCTGACATTAATGCCTTCTACCTATTTCCATATAGTTAAACTTATTTTAGGTCTTTAATAAAAACTAATCCAGTGTGAATTGTTTGGATAACTCCATTTAAGGCAGCCTACTGTTGTATATTGTTCTCTTAGAGGGGCAATGAACCTAATATATCTGGATAGTCCAGGAGAGGGCTGACAGCAAAGCACACACTTTTGGGGGGATGGGGAGAATCTGGGAATGGGAGTGTGTTGGTTACTGCAAGTAGTAACCAAGGCTGCTGGAAGCCAAGTGTGGGGCTGGTGTTTGCTAACAAGCTGCTGGGGTCAGAGTTGCTAGACCAGGGCTGTGGTGACACACGGACACTCAGAGTACCTGCATGCCCCTCAGAAGGAGCCCAAGTTGGGAGCTACAGCAACAGAACTTTGAGGCAGCCCAGGTTGGAGGGCAGGGGTGATAACCCCTCACACGTCTGGATTGCACCCTGGAATATCATCCTGATATCAGGGTCTTGCTCCACTAGGAGCTGTGCAAACAGAGAGATAGACAGTCCTTCCTCTGTAAAGGTCACAGATAAAAGGACTGGAAACAATTTAATGTCACTCTACAGTTCAGCAGGAAGGCATGAAAGAACCCAGTCCAACACCCCACTCCCGGGACCACAGTGCCTCTTGATTCTTCCCATTCACCATACACAATATGTAGCATGTGCAGAACGGGCAGAGACACACCACTTACAGCAAATGCGCCTAGAGGAGGAGCAACACACAAACAGCACAAACAATAATTGAGAGTCCTCCTGTCCAATATAAGGTACCTTCCAAGGGCAACGTAGGGGTGAGAGAAAGGGTAGGAGAGAAAGAGGTTTAAGGCTAGGCCCTCAGAAATAATTTATCACTAATTACACAATTATTTTATTATGTAGCATAAGTTAAGGGGGAAAAATATCTTTGAAGCTTACATTTCCCCTACTGAAGAAATTACTCCCTGTTTAGAAACACAGTAATTATTCCCTTAAAACAAGGATGTGCTACAAGTAATTTAAGGGTTTTAGCACTGGTGCTTTGCAACAGTGTAATTGAGCAAATGCCAATAAATAAATCTCAGAATGAAACAGAGGTGGCAGAATGCATGTAGAGAAACTAGCAGAAAATGTGAGATCACATTTAACTTTAATAGAACAGTGTCATTCTGGAGCAGCCCAGAGATCCAGCTAATCCGATAACCTGTCTCCACCGCCAGCTGCTTTAGAGGAAGGTCCAAGAAACTCTGCAGTGATAGACTATCCTGCCCTCAGGGGAAATTTGCTCCTCCTGATCCTTATCAGGTAGAGGTTGGCTCACGCCCTGAAAAATGGGGGTTTAAATCTCATCCAGAGCTCTTATAACTGGCTGTTCTCATTGGCCATATAAATATCCTGTCCCTTCTGAATCTTGCTAAATTCTTGGCTTAGAATCAGACTATCAGGGTTGGAAGGGACCTCAGGAGGTCATTTAGTCCAACCCTCCTAGTGAAAAAGTTTTTCCTAATATCCAACCTAAACCTCCCCCACTGCAACTTGAGACCATTACTCCTTGTTCTGTCATCTGCTACCACTGAACACTCTAGATCCATCCTCTTTGGAACCCCCTTTCAGGTAGCTGAAAGCAGCTATCAAAATCCCCCCTCAATCTTCTCTTCCACTGACTAAACAATCCCAGTTCCCTCAGGCCCTCCTCGTAAGTCATGTGTTCCAGTCCCCTAATCATTTTTGTTGCCCTCCACTGGACTTTCCAGTTTTCCACATCCTTCTTGTAGTGTGGGGCCCAAAACTGGACACAGTATTCCAGATGAGGCCTCACCAATGTCAAATAGGGGGGAAACGATCACGTCTCTCGATCTGCTGGCAATGCCCCTACTTATACATCCCAAAATGCCATTGGCCTTCTTGGCAACAACGGCACACTGTTGACTCATATCCAGCTTCTCGTCCACTGTAACCCCTAGGTCCTTTTGTGCAGAACTGCTGCCTAGCCACTCGGTCCCTAGTCTGTAGCGGTGCATGGGATTCTTCTGTCCTAAGTGCAGGACTCTGCACTTGTCCTTGTTGAACCTCATGAGATTTCTTTTGGCCCAATCCTCCAATTTGTCTAGGTCCCTCTGTATCCTATCCCTACCCTCCAGCGTATCTACCTGTCCTCCCACTTTAGTGTCATCTGCAAACTTGCTGAGGGTGCAATCTACACCATCCTCCAGATCATTTATGAAGATATTGAACAAAACCGGCCCGAGGACCGATCCTTGGGGCACTCCACTTGACACCGGCTGCCAACTAGACATGGAGCCATTGATCACTACCCGTTGAGCCCGACAATCTAGCCAACTTTCTATCCACCTTATAGTCCATTCATCCAGCTTCTGTGATATCCTCTGGTAATTAATCCCACAGGCTAAATGTGCATGGTGGGGGGAAAATACTCTTATTTGATTTAAATTTATGGCTTGTTGTCGCTGCCAAAATGGAGATGGGTCTGGATCAGAACTCCAGATGTGAACCACATGGACTGATGCATGAGGCCATTACGTCTGCTGTGTGTTGGGCACCAGGTGCAAAAAGCAAACTGAAACCTGGTAGATTGAGCTCCGTGGGCAATCTTGCAAGAGCCATGTCTCACAGGGGTTGCTTTTCTCTAAAAGAATCAAGGCCAAGGCAATTACTGGTACAGTAGGAGGAAAGCTTGCATGGTGCAGTCTGCCTCGTGGATAAAGAATCCTTTAGAATCCACATCTATTGATGCCACACATCAGTAACCAGGGATATCATCAGGCCAGAAAAGCACGGTTATTATGAGGATTAAACAGCACCTGCTGAATAATCCAGCACCCATTGAATTCAATGGCAAAGTAACTATTGGCTTCAAAGGGCTTGCCATCAGGCACCTGGCCAATGAATTAAGATCCAGTCCTGAGGTTCTTACCACTCCTTACTCAAGAATCCATACTACTCTCTCCATTGACCCCAGAGGGCTTTTGGATCAGGTCCTGGAGCCTTTACCCAAGTCATGAGTCCAGGATCGGGACCAGCACTTAACAGCTATGAAATAAAACATGTCTCCACTGCATAGTTAATTCTCAGTTAGTACGTTCTTAATATTCAATTACTATTTATGTAACATGCAGCAAAGGATTATCCTATTAAACCTAATTTAAGTGCTTCATTTATTAATTAACACATCTTATTTCAAGAGCTGCCAACATTTCTCCCAGGAAACAATATTTAAACCAAACAAAAATGCACAAATCAAAAAGAGGGAGTTTACTTGTTGCCTTTCAACTTTTGGGTTGCTCAGGGGTGCTAACGGATTATGCAGCCTGTTCGGAATTTACCACTGGACCCTGTAAAATGGAGAAATTTTTCAACATAGCAGCACAAGAAAAACAGCAAGCCAAAAAGTCATCAAGAGCTCTGCTAGATTTATGTCCTGGCTACCTTATGTGTTAATGGAGGGGTGGCAGCGTGGATGAGTCCATAAAGCACTGGGCTCTACCAACCTGGGTTCTATTCCTCGTTCCAACTTACTCACTGGATGACAGCAGGCATGTCATTTTAACCTCTGTGCCTCAGTTTCCCCATCTGTAGAATAGGGATGACGACGACCTTCTTTGTAAAGTGCTTTGAGATCTATGGCTAAAAAAGTGCTATATATGAACTTATATATAGATGGTATATTACCTCTTCCTGGTCTGTGTAACTGGTTTGACACACCCCCATTTGACCCAGTTGCAGAAAACCTAGTTGAGTTGTGTCCACACCAGCAGCTCACTGCACCACACAGTCAGCCAGATTTAGAGAATCTACAGCCTCACTGCCTAGTCACAGCTGCAGCATTGCGTACTGGGAATCTGGGCACCTACCCCATAGCGCCTCAAAGGATGCAGTGGCCAGAGTGCAGACACACAGAGCACCAGCAGCCTAGGGGGCAATGCATCCTGAAACATTCTATGGCATGAACAGCTGGGAGGCAGGAGGCCTACTAGCTGAGTATCAACCATGTGGTGTGTGGGCACAAGTTTAGAGCCAGCCCTACGACCAGCTGGTTAGAGCCTCAGTTACAAGTCATAGCAGAAACAGGGTCTTAACTCGGGGGGAAGGAAGGCTGTGTTTGTAATCAAGACAAAACAGAAAAATGCTCCAGCTTTGGCTTAAGCCCAACCCACATTCCCTGGTTACGAGCCCAACCTTCTCAAGGGACTCCTACCCACTGTGTCAGCCAAACAACCATTCCCATGTGCTCTGGCATCAGGAAACAGGAGCCGAGCAGCAATCTTCATGGAGGAGTGGGAGACAAGATCTGCAGATACAAACACTTGCTTTCCCCTCAAAGGAAAGATGGTCACTTGCTGGGCTGAGTTCAATCTCCTTGGCTTATTAATCCTGCATCAGCAAGGCAAGAATGTCCAGTGTGCTCACCAGAGGGTGGGAGAATCTCCCTTCTGGGGAGAAGCTGGAGAATTCCACGGCCAACATTCACTTCGAACTAGAGTACTCCATTATCCTACCCCAGATTTTGCCTGCAGAATACCCCCAAACCTAGCATGAGCTGAGCATTCCTACAAGGAAGGACAGCTACGAACGTCCACAGGGCCTTGCACTTAAAAGGACTGGTCAGATCTAGATTCCGTTCCCGGCTGCGCCACAGACTCCACGTCTCCTTGGCCAAGTCCCTTAATCTCTCTGTACCTCAGTCCCCTGTAAAATGGGAGGACAATCCTGTTCTCCCACCCTGTGTTTGCCTTGTCCGTTTAGACAAAGTTTTTTGGGGACAGGGACAGTCTCTTACTCTGTACGTACAGCACCTAGTACAATGGGGCTCTGATCTTGACCGGAGCTTCTAGGTGCAACTGCAATAGAAAGACTCAGTGGGAGTTGAGTCCTCAGCACTTCAGAGTCCAGCCCCTGCTGCTCCCTATTCACTGACGGCCCACTCCCACTGCCATTCAAGCTAATTGCAAATCTCTTATTAACTTGAATGGAAGCAAGATTACCTCCTGGTTATTAAATTCCTGGGACCAAATCCCTCCCTGGTGTCATTCCATCAACTGCCATAGTTACACAAGGGATGAATTAGGGCTGTAATGCCTACCCTGTTAACAGACAAAGAAATGGCATGAAATTTAAATTAAATAAAGAGACTTTTCTAAACAAATCCTTTCCCAAAGAACCAGAACCAGTCTTCATTACAACAACTCAATTATACACAAGGCTGAACTTCTGTACATTCTAGGAGACAAGAAGTTCACTAAGTATTTTATGCTTCATTCAAATTATAACTTCCCTTCAATGCAAGTGGGAGGCTCAGCTATCAAAATACATTTCCCGCAACGCTGTTCAGAAAACAAATCGTAACGGCTTTAATCCAGCTGCGGAATTGGCACTTGCATATTGACAACTTGCTATTCTCGTCATTGTAGGGCAGCTTTGCTGACTGGGGAAGTCTTGTGGAATGTAACGAGGGATGATCACCTTTCTATAGGGTTTTAAGAGCCATCCTGTAGATTTTAAATAGAGAATTCTATCCCCATTGTAGGGTGAAATCCTGACTCCCTTGATGTTAATGAGAGTTTTACTATAGGATTCACCCAGAGGATGGTTGCCAAAAGCCTGCAGAAAGAATCTCATTCTCTATTCAGCTCCAAAAGACTTTATTACAGATCCCTACTAAACTTCCATATAGTCTTCTTGCCCCCATCCCGTCCTCCATTAAAATTCTATAGTATTTTCTCTATTTGGAATGGACCTTGGCTACCCCCCCTACACAGTCCAAGGAGTATCTTTGAGAGACCTGGCCCTGAATTTGCCAAAGCTCCTAGTGATTTCTGGCACTCAGCTCAAGACACCTTACAAGGACCTGATCTTCAGAGGGTGGGCACTTAGCTCTGTGCTAATCCAGCTACTTTAAAGGTTGCCTCAAGTTGGGCGCCCCAAATCACTAGTCACTTTCGAAAATTCAGGCTTTTGTTTTGATCCAGTGAAAGCTGGCCTCATGGGACAAGCTGCGAAACTTTTAGCAAAATAATCAAATAAAGCAAGACTGAATACGAGACTTAACTATTGCCTATTGCATTAGTCAGGAAGAAGACTGAGAAGCTGACACAAAGGATTCCATTGTAAATTATCCCTCAAGGACTTCAGATCAAATTTACCCAGTTTACAAGTCAAATTGCTTTTTCTAATGGCCAGTGCTGCAACCACCACCTGGAAAATGAACATCCAGCTCATCTGCCTTTCACGTTCCCAGGAATAAAGATTCTGCCATCAGGAATAGAGTTGGGCAAAGTTTTCCAGCTGAGACTTTTTGGGGAATCTCAAAAGAAAAATGTCCAGATTTTGCAACACCAAAACATTAAGCAAATTCAAGGTGGTTTTGCCAAATAGCTTCAGTCAAACAAAATCCTAAACAAAATGGTCTTTCAACATTTTTTGGAAAGGTTTAGATTTTTGGTTCAAAATAAATGGTGCTTCGAGAATTTTTTAATTTTATTTAAAAACACACCCTAAAACATTTTTAAAGCTGAAATGGAAATGTTTTGTTTGATTCGATTCCCCACCTCCGCCACCGCACAGCCCCTGGAATTGCCAGGGAACCAAAAATTAAATTCTTTGCCCATCTCTAGTCAGGCCATTTTGGATAATTGTGATGATCATACACAAGGCTGCCTAGACCCCAGTGGCTGTGTTCGCTTTGCAGGGCGAACAGGAGACAGTGCCTGTTTAAGCCCAGTAGAAAGGGAGACGACCCAAGGCACGTCCACTCTGCACTCGGAGGTGTGACTGCAGCTTGGGTAGACAGATACAAATAGGAGCAAAGCTGCGGCAGCACAGGCCAAGGAATGCCAGCGTTCCAGCCTAGGCTGTTTTTAGCAGAGCTAGGTAGATAAAAGCCAGCCTGGGGACGCCCACCGGAGCTGCAGTCACACCTATGACTGCAGCGTATCCAGACCTGTAGACAGAGGTGGAGTAAGAATGGGTCCTGTTTAGGACCATATCATCCCCCAATCAACAACAGAATATGCTTGGATGAAGTACGGAAGAGGATGGAAATACATATTAATAGCCCGCGGCTCCTTTTCCTCTCCCTCTACACAAGGATCTCATTCCAATCCCTTTCCCCAATCCTTCAACCCAAGTGCAACCTTTTGAACTAACATTTTTCAAATGGCAGGTGCAGTGCCGGAAGTGGCATGCTACCCTGCCTACCACACCTAACTTTGCTCTCCCATCCCTCCCCAGTACATGTTCCTTCTGGAGGTGAGAGAAGAATCCCAGATCTCTATTCTCATGCTGTTACCAGGCACGGGCCAAAGTGTCGCTTCTACTTCTACCTCCTTCTCTTGAGCCCGTTGAACTCAGCAGAAAGTCTTCCATTGAACTCCGGCTTCGGATCGGGCACCTTGGCAGAAGGCCAGGGGCTAAGAGTGATTTTCAGTCCTGTTTTCACCAAGGGCCTGTGCAAAGCACTCACTGATTTCAAAGGGCTCTGATTCAGGATTTAAGGCCCAGATCTTCAAAGGCATTTAGGCTCTTAACTTCCATTGAAATCAAATACTTAAAGATCTGGGCTAAAGTTCATTACTTTCCAAATATTGAACCTGAGGCAAAGAGTAAGAGGCAAGTCAGCAGCAGAGCCTGGAAGAGACCCCAATGTCCTGCTTCCCAGAAGCTTGTTCTAACCACTAGATCATGCTCCCTCCTAGTCTACAGGACAGTAATAGTGACCATTGACCTCTTTGCAGCTGACCTATGAACTTAGTGTCTCCCTTCCCCCATTAAGCATCCATCTGCTGGTTTTCATCAAAGCAGCTACTTTCCCATGCTTACATGGTGAGGTCACCAGATTTCACATTCTTTATAGAAACCCATCAGACTTCCTCACCCCCCTCAAAAGCCCGCAGGAAATTCTGACTAATTTTCTGGGGAAAAAGAATTTACAGGTAATTTCCTTGTCAAAAGTCCCTGTCTATAAATACAATCAAGACAAGACTGACATGGCAAATAGCGCTTTTTCTCTGGAATTATTCAATTCATCACTGATCCTCTCTAACTGGTTTCCAGTGCCTTTTGCTTTCCTTAGTTTACTTTGTTTAGTTCAGTCATGAATCTAGTGTCAATAAGCTAGGTGATTTCAGGCAACAACAGGATTTGACAAACTCCTCCTGAAACCTTCCAAAACCTGGACTCTGACATCTTTCTTGGGGCTTGTACACGCTATCACTTACGTCTGTATTAAGCCACACCCCCAGGCGACAGTTATGTGGGCCTAAGGCCCCATGTAGACAGTGCTAGGTCAGCATACAGTGCTTCTGTAACACTTCTAGTGTAGACTAGCCCTTGTTTCCCACCTCCCTCCCTCCCGATTTCATCATTAAGCCACAACGAAAGCGTGATGGGTTGAAGTGGAGCACGTGGCAGCAGGTTTCTTTATCTGCAGATATAAAGGTTGCAATCCCCGAGAAGGAACGTCCATGTGCTGCTCTCGTTGCGGACCCAGAAGGACCCCTTTTCTGTTGGAGGAAGAGGAGAATTTAAGGCTGAGTTCTCAGAATGTGCTGAGTACCCTCCCCCCGAATCTCCTGGTGTCTTTAAGTGGAGTTGTGGCGGCTCAGGAGTTCTGGGGATCAAGCCGGAATGAGACTCCATGTATGAGTCCTGATACTCTCCAGGCTGCTCTGCCCACCTGCCTCAAAGGAAGGAGGCATTTACACCTTAACAGCCACCAAGAGCTACTGCTCAGGGAAGAGTCACCCCAGGGAACTGATGGAAGTTTGAAACATCCCTCATGACGAAACTAGACTGAACAGAGCTCTACAACAGCTCTTTGGATAGGGCACGGGGCTCAGCGAGAGCTCTGCTACAGACTCCTTGGGCAAGTCACTTGGGCCCAGATCCTCAAAGGGATTTAGGTGTCTAAGGGCACGTCTACCCTTAAAATACAGCACCAAGGCAGCTGCACTGCTGTAGCGCTTGAAGATACTCTAAGCCAACGCCAGAGCTCTCATCAATTTAGCTAATCCACCTCCGAGACACAGTAGCTCTCCTCCTGACAACATTATCTACACAGAGGGTGAGACTGGTATAACTATCACTTGGGGTGTCGATTTTTCCCACCCGAGTGACGTAGTTATACTGATGTAAGTCTGTAGTGTAGACCAGACCTCACTGACATTGATTTCAATGGGAATTTGGAGCCTAAGTACCTCTGAGGGTCTGGACTGCAATCTCTCCGTGCAGAGAGGAATTTGCTTTTAAGATTTATCTGCTTCTTCGTTGTTGCTTCTTTTAAAAAATAAATAAAATAAATTCTTTGTCGCACATAAAAATGCTGTTTACAAGCAATGAAATAAAAAAAGCAAATATAAAGATTGGGCTGTAAAGAAAACCATTTTAAAGCAGCCAAATGAGATCCAGAGCAACAATTCAATTACACACAAGATTAGTGTCATTCCATCTACAGAGCCCAACGTTTCTTACTGTGGTTTTGAACTCGGTTGAGACGATAACTTCATAAAATACAAGTCTGATCAGAGAGAAATGGCGTGGAGAAGCAGGGAAGGAAAACATGAGTGACAAGAAAAATAAACCCTTGTCCATATTGAAAAGACAAATTCACAATTTCATTTTCCCCCAAGTGTTGGCTCCATATTCATGATGGGCAACATTTTTATAGCTTATTGATCAGCAGTTAGAGAGGTTTAGCTACTTCTGTGCTGCTTCCCTATAACTCCTACAAGTGTTTCAATTGGAAATGTTATTTTTCCGTCCTCATCTGCTCTGTGGTGGTAGAATTGCTACCTCATCCCATCCCCATGGTGGTCGATCCCATGACAGCCTGCCTGGAAATCATTCTGGAAGCCTTCGTTGTCATGGCAATTGACCATCTTGTTCATGGGAACCCTCTCCCCTCTGCCAGGAACAGCCAGCATGTGATGTTTGTAACGGACTCGCTCTTAGTATAACGTCCAACACTAAAAGGGAAACACCCTGCATGATATACTTCATCATTGTACATTCAGGGGCGAGAGTCAGGATCTGATTATTAGTAGCCATTAATTGTATTGTGGTGGCATCTATGGCTCCCAGAGTTTTTCTAAGTTCTATACAAACAAAAGGACAAAAAGACTCCTTTTCCTGAAGATCTGCACTAGGAATGATTTTGGGGTCACTTCTCTGGCCTGTGCGATACAGGAGATCAGACTAGACCACCACAATAACCTCTTCTGGCCTTGGAATCTATGAAGAGCTTCCAGTCTAAGTACTTTTGCTATCTGCTAGGACCCCACCAACAGATCTCACCACTGACCTGGAGGGACCCATCCAACTGGTCTCCAGGGCGGAGAGGGGAATTTTAGCTGTCTCCTTCAACTGTTGAATGGGGCTTCTTAGGACAGTTCCACTAACAGAGTTTTACATGGAGGTTCAAGCTGGAAATGTGGAAAGCTGGGAATGTAAAAAAGTTAGCAAAAAGTGAGAGCACATGGAGAGACTGGGGGTGAGGGGCACAGAGGCAGCCATTCCCAGTGTGGGGCAGAGGGAACCTGGGGGTGAGGTGTTCAGACAGCCCCTCCTAGAGTCACAGGGAGTGGCACTTCAGGGCAACACTTTCCTTTCAAATATCAGGTAGGGTTGAAGCTGGGTAGTTTGCTCAGAACAGCACCCCGGACACTTAGGTGGTTGGGAAAGCGGGTCTAAGTCTGCGAAAAGGGCAGGGAAGAAGGTGAGATCACCCTTATAGGGGATTAGAGCTGGTGGAAAATTTGATAGAACAGTTTTCCATGGGAAAATGCAGTTTCCTTGAAATGGAAACATTTTGCAAAAATGAATCTATTTTGACAAAATTTGATAGGAGAAAGCCTAAACAAATCATTGAAACTATCACTTGGATTAGACTTCTCTATTGTATTAAATATTGATTCATCTATATTTATGTGTTATCTTATATTCTATAAGAAGATTTTGACATTAGGGTTCATATGTCAATGACATTATCAAAATGAAACATTTCAATATTTCCAAATCAATTTGGGGCGGCGGGGGTGGTGGTGGTTATTTAAGGGCCACAGTAAATTTCAACTGTTTGTTCAAAACTGGGATAAAGATTCCATAATTTTTCAACAGAAACTCCATTTTCAGACCAGTTCCGCTGAGGATGCTGCATCCAGGCTGACACCCCTGGACACCTCCTCCCCCACATTCAAAATCAAACCCACGAAGCATGGAGTGAGGGAATCACCGATGAGGACGACGATGACAATTTGCTTGGTATATGATTTGTTTAAGTTATCCCCTTTACCGTCTCAAAAAGGTGCAGGCCCGAGCTGAAGAGAGCGGACGGGCAGGACTGCATTTTGGAGAGGCAGCACCATAACACATCTTCAGTTCCATCGGCTTTCCTGGCCCAGGCACTTTCCCTTTAATGAGCTATAATTCTGAGATGCTGCTCAGCCTTGGGGTGCCCTGCCAACACTGGAGTGCAATGAGGAGAGGAGACAAAGTAGGGAGGTGCCTTCTAGTCCCATTGGATACAGAGAATTTTATGGAAGGACAGAACAGCATAGCAAATATATTGCTCCAGTATTGGGACTATCCCTCTCCAGCAGGGCTGGGTATTAGGGGAAGCTAGTGGCTTGGTGCAATATGCCTGATAAAGAAGAAGAATGTTATGACTAAGGCATGGGAGTGGGACTCAGAAGGCCCAGGTTCAAATCTTGCCTTTTCCACAGACAGCTTGGGCAAACCTCTTGATCTCGCCGCACCTCAGTTTTCCTTCTGTACAAATGAGAATCATTCTTAGTCTCATCTCCTTTGGGCACTGTGTTCCTGTGTGGTTCGTACAGCACCCAGCACAATGGGGACTCAATCTGAGCTGCTGCAGTAAGCACGACAGTAATTTAAATACTAACTGCGAAAAGGGCAGGTGTGGGAATGGAAGAGCCTGTGAAAGGAGTGAAAGAGAAGCATTTTTTTTTTTAAAAAGCAGCAGCCTAACCTCCCGGGAAATGGATTTAGGAAAATTGCAGGCATCTCCTAGGAACTAGAGGCCAAGCTCTCCTCTTTAGGAACAATTTTTAAGCCTTTTCATTGAGTGCTTTGTAAAAAGGGGAAGGGGGAGAGGGGAGAAAAAAATAAACTGATGTCTCTTCCGATAATTCGTGAGGGCTCCGCGTGCATTGTAAATATCTGCCTTTATCCAACAGGCAATTTGCTGAATTTCATAGACTGCTTTTGTATTGCTATTTGCCGAGCCGCGGTCTCAGCGGAAATCTCGCCTGGTTTAATGCTCTCTTTCTCACTCTGCATAATTGCCCAGTGCGATTTGCTCCTTGGAAAGGTTACAGAAGGAAGAGGGACTTAGGGGGAGAAAAGAAGACCTAAGACAGGGAAAGCTGACAGTATTTGAAATTCAATTGCTTTTGAGCCAAGAAATGCAGCAGTGAAGCATGCACCAGCCAAGCATGCCTCTCCCCACACCCACCCCGTCCTAACGGTTGGAGGCCTTTCTTGCTACCCCATAGGAGCATCACTAGGGCAAATGGAAGAGAGAGCTTAATGTCCAGTGAAACAAGAGCCACCTTGGATTCTGGAACAGGGGCTTGGTCTTGGGCTGGAGCCCCACACTAGGGACTCAGGTTATTTCCCATTAAAAGCAAAAGGTGGCTGCAGTGAGGGTGATGCTCAGCTGACACTGTAGAGCAAGAGGCTCCTGCAGGGAAGACTCTGAGCCCAGGGGACTTGTTCCAGCCAGGCAGGGCTGGAAGCAGCCTGCAGAGATACGAAGGATTGACCAGAGCAGGGGAGTTTGGGCTGTCCCCAGCTTAAGACTTGTGTATAGTTCTGAACTTTAAGATTATAACTCAGACGCTAAGGAGGGCTGTTGTGAAGCTGGAAAATCCCTTTGTGGAGAGGACTGCGGATCCAAAAAGGGAAACTGAGGTGAGGGGCTGGGTACAGTGGGGCCCTGAGGCGGCCACTCATCTACAGATTCCACTTGGATTGACTAGAGCCAGCCAAGGGGCATCATCTGCCCCAAAAGCCAAACTAGAGCATGCGGAGAGGTGCCTCCATTGCCCAGCTGTTCAACCTCACTACATGCCATCTTAATAGCCAGCTGCTATTTACTTAGCGGACAACGAGTTTGCCATTAAATCTAGCTCACTCGCCTAATGATGCACAAGAGTGACTCAGACTACCGGCAATGAGAGACCACGCCTATTACAGCCATTTACACCTGGTCTCTGCCAAGGTTTGTGCAAAACCATCATGGTGACTAGTGGATTTGGGCAGTACGAGCCTGATCCAGAGCTCCTTAAAGTTCATGGAAAGGTTCCCAGTACTGCAACGGGTGCTGGATCAGACCCAGGTCTGCTAAGAATTATACTGAGACCCACCAACTCATTCCACAAAAAACCTAGTGACTTGGGCCTATTGGAGCCTCAGGCCTGATCTACACTGGAAAGCGTTACTGGCAAAATTCACCTTCTTCCCAGAGGTTAGGGGCAAAAGGGACCATTGGCCAGTCTCATCTGACTGTGTGAGAGAGAGAGAGACTTTCACCCAGTTAGTGCCATATTCGAGTCCATCAGCCAGCACAGCCCGGCACGCATCCACACTGAACCCCTCCTTTGCTGGCACCATTGTTCCCCCGTTCTGGAGTGACATAAGCCACCTTTGAGATCGCTCTAGCAGCACAGCAGTGTGGACACACCTGGACCTGTGCTGGTGCAAGACTACCTCCAGCGACAATCCCACAATGCAACAGCACCCCCTCAAGCTATGATTTGGCTGGTAAAGGTGCTACGGAAGAGTTTATTCTAAGCCCTTTTGCACTCTCCTCCAGCATGAGCAGTTCAGCTAGGCAACCCATTCTCCTCTCACCAGCGTCTTGCCATTGCCCAGGCATCCAACGCTAGTCCCTCCTTTGGCCCCTCTCTTGATTGGTAACACCTGCAATTCCAGCCAGCGATCCTCTACACTGCCCGGATCACCTCTGCCGAGGTCTTAGCACTCACCACAAGCAGCATGCAGAGCTGTGCGCTTTCCTCTCGTGCACGGCACCAGGGTGGAATAGCAAGCCATCTCTTAGCTGCAACAATTCCCCACTCAGGCATCATACGCACTGGGGGATGTCAAGCACACATGGCTGCCAAAGGGGAAGGGAGACATGGGGCAGAGGGGTCTGGGAGGAGCAGGGGAAATTATGCTGTTGCTCCCTGCCATCATTAATCAGCTGTTCCACTGCTCTCCCTGCTCCCAGCAGAGAATGGAGTCAGCAATGCTCCCGGGAATAATCCCTTTAAACAGCAATGGGGCTAATCATTAGGGGGATGGCTGGGGATGAGAGGAGTGGGGGGGGGGTGCAGATAAAGCCTATCGGCCTTACCGAATTAAAGTGAAGCAATGAAGCCACAGAATGCACAATGGGGGAGAGGGTATGGAGGGATAGCAAAGGCAAGAACTGAGGGGGAAGAGTGAGGGAGAACAAAAGGGGGACATCAATGCAAAAGGAAAAAAGTGAGAAAGGGTTCAAGCAAGAGAACGGGAGTGACTCAGGAAAGGGGATACAGAAGGAAAGCAACAAACAGAAAAATCAGCAAGAGGGCGGGGTAGAACGGCACAGGGGCAGCAGAATCTGCGGAGATGGCAGGCAGTGTTTATTAATTTTCTGCTTGGCTGCCTTTGGAGCCATAGCTCAGAGATCATGAAGCTGCTATACACTCTATTAAATAATTCAATCTGCGAAGAATCCAAGTGTGTAAGCGAACACTCTTATGTGTCTTAAAATTTAATTGCGGAGCTAAACGAGATTAAGTGCAAGGAGAACATAAAAGACATGAAAATAGATCCTGGGGCTTTTGTTTCTTTAAAAGTCCGAGCCTGAGAAGGAAGCGTTTCCCATTTTTCACTGTATTTCGACTGAACAGCCTGAGCCTCTTTTCATTCCCTCGTCCGCTCTTGCTCCATTTACAGCTGTGTTTGCAAGCGACAGGCTCGCAAATCACTTAATATCCATCCGGGCAGTTCCACTTGTCCTGCTAGGCTCCCAGCTATGGCAGCCTCTCCCTGTGTTTGCAGGGGTTCCTGTCTGCCCAGCTTGCTATGGCCCCACAGTCGGCTCCTAAGCACTCTGCTAATTGTTTCATTTCTCCCATAAGCCCTCCCCTCCCCTTTTCATCTTAAAACCAATTTAGTGCAAGTGAAAGATGCTGGCTTGGCAGTGCTGGAGAGCAAAGCCCATCCACCCAGCAAACAGGTGCAGCTGCAGTACAAACTCCCCCACCAAAGGCCCCTGATTCCTGGTGTCTTAAGGAAACAGCCACAGGGGAATCAGAGGGTCACTGAGCCTCTGTCCATTTGGTCATAGCCCTCGCTCTGGCACTACATGAATGTTACCAACTCCTGCAATTGTGTCAACACTTGCAATATTTGAGATTCAACTTCAAGCCCCAGCTCCTAGATTCATGTAATTAGGTGAGAATCTCCGCTTTCAGTTAAAAAGAGTAAGTTTCAAGCCCTCTGCTGAGAAAAGCATGATAAACCCTAAAGGCTCAAAAACTAAGGCAAATAGAGAACACCAAGCTATTTAAAAAAACATTTTAGTCACCTGACTCATGATTTTTGATCCAGGGTTGTCAATACTGCTACCAGAGGGACCAGTTGTGATGGACACTCCTGAAAGCCAGATTTTCAGAAGAACTCCGCATGTTGGGGCTGATCTTTTTAGAAATCCTGGCTTCTGTTGTGGGTGCTGAACTGAGCTGTGCAAGTAACTGCTTTTCCAGTCTGCTGACCAAAGTCAATGAAATCCTCTCTGCAAAAGGGTTGACCCCCAATGAAATTTGTTTTGGTGAACTGAACCAGTCAAAAACTTGTTTCAGGTCCAACGAAAATGTCATTCGAAGCATTTCAAGTTTTTAGCTTTTTTTTTAAAAAAATAAACAGACGCAAACAAACTTGACATAAGAAGTCATTTCCAGCTGAGAAACCTGAAGTGTTTCATTTCAAATGAAGGTACAAACTAACTGTCACAGTTCAGGGCAACTGCACCCGTTTCCCCCCTCCAGGGTCCAGTTTGGGCACCCAATCTAGGCTCCAGGCTCCCCTCTCTTGGGTGGGGACACGTGTCTCTCCCTCCTGACTGTGGTGTTTCCAGATTGCACAGTTCCCTGACCATGCTGTGATATTTCCAGCAAAAGAGTCTGCCTCAGCAATCCTGCTTCACTGGGCTCCTCAGAAATGGTACCCAGTGTAATTGCCGCAGTTCAGTTACCCCACCAGTCTGTCTAAGCAAACTCATTTATTCTTAAGGTAAGAACATTACAGAGAAAATATTAAAAACCTATTCATGTTAATAAGCTTAGCAGAGCCCACATCCTCACTCCAACAGGGGCTCTGGCTGGAAATTAGTCCTTCAAACCCTATGGTCACCAGTTCATAATAGCTTTTGCTCAGACCTAGCACACTCATGGCTGAGAGTCACTGTACAAGTCTTGGAAGGAACCATGAATATATAGTCAGCAGGTGGGTTTCTGCCCAAGGTGCAACTTCAAACAGAAGATTGATCCAGAGGTGGCTCATTTGCATTCCCCTCCTCCCAAGCATACCCTCGGAATAGACTGTTTGTCTCGCACTTTGTTTCAAAGAGTCCTAGGGTTATATTAGCCATGCCTTCTCCTTAAAGGAGTAACAAACAGTCCCACAGCACACAAACATTTCCATAGTTAATACAAGCTCCTAAAATACTTAGACTTTAAGCTTATTGAATTCACTTAATTTAATAAGGTTTATGTGAATTTAGGAGAGTCTCATATCTGTCACAGGAAACATTTGAAGTTTTTCAGGATTTTGGGGAGGATTATATCCCCTCTCCCTCCTGCTTGAAACAATCCAGCAAGTTCAACCCAAATGTGCAAAAAGTGTTTCAGTCAGCCACAATCTGCCTTTTATGGCAACAAACATTTAATCTGAAAAATCTCATTCAACTCAAGCGCTGAGCACTTGACAGTCTGGCCCCACATTGCTGGGGACTGGGCCATAAATTCTAAGCCCTTCCATACTGGCCATCACTAGGTAGTAGTAATTTTTGGGCAAGCTGGCCTTTTTAAATGGTCCGATCTGCAGGAGCCATACCCAGCATGAGAAAAGATGGCATGGTCTGGGGAAAACCATCCTTGGTCTCTTTTCTCAGGGTACCATGAAGCAGTCCCCCATGTGGGGGGTCCTCGAATGTGAACAAACTCAAAATAGTCTTTCACGGGTGATGTGTTCACCCCTTTGTTTGAACTGGTCAGTAGCTTCCAGACTCTGCCCTTTTATGTGCTTGCACAGTGTTGTTACAGCAGCGTTGGTCCCAGGATCTGAGAGAGACAAGGTAGCTGAGGTGATAACATTGATTGGACCAACTTCTGTTGGCAGAAGATACAAGCTTTCGAGTGACAGTTCTTCCTCAGGTCATAGTTCGGAGAACTGAATATTATCTAGGAGTGCAGAAAGGAAAGCAGTAAGAGAAAGAATCAGGGAAGGTAGAGCCTGCCTTTACACTCCCATGGCTGAATAGGAGCAGCCTTGGTTTTGCCAGGGGAGAACATTCTGATCATTGCCTGCGATGGGGACAAGCACTTCTGTCAAGGAAAGAATCAAAACCAAGCATTAGTGAAGCAAGAGGAGCCATTATGGACTAAGCAGAAGCAATCCTTTCTTCCTTCCTCCCAAAGGGGTGTCACATGGTTGGGCTTGGTGCACCTGTATGGTGGCTGAAGTGCTCTCGTACCAAGCCAAAGATCTGCAAGCCATGTTCCTTTAAGCTGTGAAGGCTATTATCCCCATTCTAAAATAGGGAAACAGGTTACGTGATTTGCCGAAGTTCAGACTGGGTCCGTGAGGGAAAAATCAAGGACTTGAACCCAGCTCCCTCAAGTCCTAGGCCCTCCTTCCTCTCTAGATCTGGGTATTGGCCTAGCCTATCGAGACAGGCCTTGCGCTCACCAAGAACTTAGGGCAGGGCAGGCTTCTCTTGACATCAATGGCAACTGTGCCAGGATTACCCCAGTACTAGATTTGCTTCTATTGATTCATATTACTACAGTAGCATTTAGAGCAAGATCATCCTACCCTCAACCCCCGTTGTGCTAAGCATTTCCAAACACAGAGCAAGAGCCAGCCCCTATCCTGACAGAAGCTAACAGACCAAAAGGAAGGGCCGGGGGGGTGGCGGGGGGGGAGAAGAGAAGGATCATCCCCATTTAACAGAGGAAGAAACTGAGGCCCAGGGAGATTAAGCAATCTGCTCAAGGTCATGCATCAGTTTAGCAGTGGTTGAAGGAGAGAACTCAGCAAACCTGTTCCTAAGCCATAAGATTCCACCCCCATTCTGCCAGGTGGCTACCAGCACCATGGCAATTGCAGCTGTTCAAGTGTAAAAACTATGCCTACTGCAGAAGATGGGGATGTCTTCCAACCAGGGGGGGAAACAGTCAAGGGAAACTTGACTCCCCTTGTTGGAGAGTGGTGCAAGTCACCACTGAGATGCGAGGTGGTGGGAGGGAACCGCTATTTAGTACCTGATGAATTTATCAGCTTTTAATTACAATTGTCATCAATGATGATTTTGTATAGGGGAAAAAAAGTGAAGCCTTTTTATGTAGGAGTCTGTCAGGAGGAGAAGGGCTTTACCTGTCATGCTGTGTTCTGTCACCTCCTTTGAATGCAGGACCCTGTATAATCTAGCTGCACTATTTCTTTTATTTTCTGTTTGCAGTGCTGCCAGGGAAAGAATATTGGAGCTTGTATGGTTTACATTCCTTAAATTGGCATCTAGGGTTTTCTTCCCGCCACCCAATTACCTCTGTGCTGTTCATTTCAATGCATCTATGCTGAACGTATCAATGGTAAAGGAAATCTGGGTTTAAAAAAAAAAAAGAGTTATAAAGTTGCCCACATCACTGAGTGAAATTATAGCCTTGCGTAATAGGAATCATTGCGTATCACTGATATTACCCTTAGACCCACATGGGACCTGTACAAAATGTCACCACAAAAGCAAAAATATGTGAAATTTAAGCTCTCATGCATTTTTTCCCCCCCCAAGAGCAAATCCAACTTTTGCTCCTTTCTGAGAAGCGAAACGGCCTGTTTTGCCCTTTGAAAACAGGAAGAGGAGGAAAAGAAAAACATGAAAACAGGTGCAAGCAAAGATTTTCAAAAGTGTCCCTCTTTGTACAAAGGTTTATGTTCAAGAAACTTGTAAGACCTGGTGCCTTGCTTACCACCCCTCCTCCTCCAGCCAAAGAGGAAAACCCTCATTGCTTGAAATTTAATCAAAAAGCAAACAACTAAAAATTAAAAAATGGCAGGCACGACATCACCCGAAATTGAAAGAGTAAGCAAGTCACACTCTTGCACAGCCCTGATACGACAAGCCACGTACTGGAGATGGGGTTGAGACATGGAATTCAGACACAGACCAGCTGTCCCAGGTTCCGATGCAGGGCTTCTGTCGCTCATGTGCCCCGCCCCCTCTGTATAACATTTAGAGTGATTGACAGATAGCATAGCAACAAGTGAATTAAACAGACTCTCCCCCCCCAACAAGAACAGTGGTAAATGTCATAAAAGATCAGCCATTACATTCTGAATGTAGCTGTCTTACCACTGAGCAACACCAGTTTAGATGACTGAGTGGAAAGGAAGATGTGCAGTGCATGCAAAGGAGAATAGGAGGCTCTGAGCATCATTGAACTCTGGTCAGTGAAGGCAAGTCACCAGTGGTATAATGGCACTGAGCAACCAAAACACCGGCTGAGGTCAATGGGTGCTGTGGGCACTCAGCACCTTTGAATATCAGAAGTGCTCGGTACCCACAATCTGGGCCAGGATTTTCAAAAAAGCTCAGCACCCAAGAGCTGTTTGAGAACCACTGAGAAAAAGGCCAAGTGGTCGAAGCAGAGCACTTATCGGGTCACTTCATACAGGTCAGCTTCAAGCATCCCAAGTGTAGCTTCACTTCCAGAAGCCCATCAAAATTAGCAGCTACTCCCCCTTTATTCCCCCCCACACACTCAGGAATCCCACATGCAGAGTGAAAAACCTGCCTTCCCACTTCCTAGCCTCACAGCAACCTCCTGAGGCTAATGCAGTTGTCAGGGCCCCCCTTTTTAATTTAATAGGTTATCCAGCTCTGGTTTCTCCCCTAACCTGGAGGGAGCCACTTCTTAAGGCATGAAGGGAGTTCAGGCTCCACTGTGCATTCGGTGCAAGGCTGCTAATGTGGGGTGGCTTCTCCCATGCTGGAGTGAGCAGCTTCTCATTGCACTGGCTGTCTGCAGGCCCTATCTCAAGGCCAGTAGATCTAGTCTGATCTCCTGTCCCTCACAGGCCAGAGACTTCCACCTAGTTACTCCTGTACTGAGCCCAACAATGCAGTATAGCAATGACAAGGCCTCAGCCTTTAGGGAGCTTCAGTGACCCCATGGGAGCACATGGGCCTGTATGCATGGAGCTCATTGCAGGACCAGGGCCTTAGACACTATAGGCCTGGGGAACATTAAACTGGCATCCTTGAGGTGAAATGGCCCATTCCAAATTACCAGTCCCAGGGCTGGCTTTGGGGGAAGTTAAATAGCTTCCTGCCTGGCTGTTCCCTCCCACTTACTCTGGTGGCGGCAGCACCCCAACCTCTGCCCCACCAGAGGAGACAGAGACTGATGGCACCAAAGTATCTCTGAGCAGATCCCTGAGCCAGAAAGGGCACAAGGTCCAGGGCTTAGGATACTGGCTTTAATTCCAAAGACCTGGGCTCTTTTCCCTGCTCTGCTACCCATTCCCTTGGTGGGGTAAGGGTAAAATTTTCCAAAGCTCTTAAGTTTAGTCAATGGGACTTTAGCACTTAAGTCAAAGGCTTCTGGAAGTTTCACCTCTGGCCTCTGTCCCTCAGTTCCTCCATCTGCACAGTGGGGATCCAAGCACTGCCCTGCCTCACAGGGATGTTGCGAGAAGATTGTTAGGGGCTCAGATACTACTGTATCTGAACCAGTACCAGATAAGCACCTTAGATAGATAAAGCTATTGGTTATTTACTGCATAATGAATATTCCATGAAATCAAAATGAAACCTTTATTTGAGACACCTTTTAGAAGCCCTGCCTGCCTACCCTTGTACTTTTCAAAGGCTAATGCAAAGACCCAAAATAGACCCATCTCCCTCCCTACACCTACCCCACACTGACTGCTCCTGATAAATGGCACAGAGGGGATTAGTATTCCAAAGATAGCTGCCTTAAAATAATTTTATTTTGCCATAGTGCCACTTTAAATCTAGAGCTATTGAGAATCCAATTTGCACTTAGAAGCATTCAATTTGTTTGCAGGTGTTATCCCTTTAAGTCATGCAGAGTAATTTAGCCTGGCAGAGCAAGCACCCTTAGTCTGAGGCAGATGCACCAAGCTGCCAGCTCACCCAGAGGTTCAGGTTTGATAGAGATGAGCCATGTCAGGGGCAGCAGGAGGATCACGGGGGTTGAGGTGGCACCTCAGTGTGGAACTAAATTAACTTGTCACGTAAAATGGAAACTTGTAAGGTATGGACTTGGTTGGACTCCATCCCCTTCTTCAGCCAGGCACGGAGGGAGGAGAAAAAGCTGCCCTGGAAACTCCAGGTCAAAAAAGAGTCACACTTTAGAAGCTGTGATCCTTGCTCTTTCCAAGAGACAGGGGCTGAGGAAATGGAGATGAGGGAGGGTACTGCAGGAGAGCTGACCTGGGAGGATGGGAAGTCTGTAGCAGAGGGATGGTCCTGCCCTAAGAGGTCAGAAACCTTGCTTCTCTACCTACTACAGCAACTATTGTAAGACATGCACCAGACCAGTCTAACACCATAGGGCTAGACAGCATCCTAGGGGTTGAAGGACACTGGCCATACTTCATATTAAAGTTCTGTTTGATTAGTTTGTAAAGGGTTAATCCTTAACTGTTTTAAGGAATTGTAAGAGTCCACCAGGGCAACAGAGGTTGCTTAAAACCATAGCCTTTAACTAGAGCTGGTTGAAAAACCATCCCTCCTCCTAAAAAAAAGTTTGTTAAAAGAAATTTCTATGGGAAAATTCAAAATTAACCAAAACTCACTTGGGTTTTGGAAGATTGAATCCTTTTTTGAAGTTTTGAATCTCTTTTTTCACCAGCGACTTGATGGAATGTCTAGTTTCTCCCCACACAAATTCCATCCCCCCATCCCCCATCACACTTTTCAAAGCTTCCCCAAAGCTTTGAAAAATTTAGTGGCAAAAGGAAAAATTCAATCCCTCTATTGCTCATTTTTTAAGATTTCCATAATTTAACCATAATAAAGTTTGTTCCATTTTTTTCCTTTGTGCCACTAGCTTCTCCAAAGTTGAATAAATTCTGAAAAACTAAAGAAAAGGGGCAATGGGGGAGAAAGACAGACAACTGGGCCCTAATCCTGCACAAACCTACACACAGGCTTAACCTTACTGCTGAGCATTCAGAAGTTGACATCAATGAGACAACTAAATTGTTTTATGACAAAGGAATGTTTTGCAGAAAGATGTTCGTTTCCATCAAAAAAGAATCTAATGAAATTTTTAACACCAACATTTGATTTTGTTGTTTTTGCAGAAAGTGCCATCCATTACCTGACCAGCTCTACTGAAAAACACCTGGCTAGCACAGAAAAATCTCCTCTATTGGAGTCCTTTTGGTGGAATTACTATCGTTCCTACCTCTGCTCTGTCTCCTATGAAGCAAGCTGAAAGAACAGGTTCTCTTTGCATGTCATATCTGGAATTGCAAAATTCCAGCCAAGTTGGAAATACAGCAACCTCCCCCCTCCCCCTTGTGTTAGTATCATGTGGAGCATGAGATGGATTCTGAACTTAGAGGTGCATGGAAGCATTTGTTATGGGAGATGAAGTCAACCTAAAATGAAAAGGGGGAGTGCCTCGGAGTGGAGGTTTGTCCAAGGCTGGTTATTTGTTTTTAAATCAAATGTGAAGGAAAAGGAGAAGGCTCGAGTTTGTTTCAGTCGTATCTGAGGAAGAACTAGAAGACCGTGGAAATCAGGAGGATGAAGAAGGAAATCCTTGAAGGGAAATTGTGTCCCTCAGGTCAGGATGTGAGGAAGATCAGTAGATAAAAGAATAGGATTGGAATGCAAGGGAGTGAGACAGGCAAAGACAGTCGGTGCTGAGGGAAGCTTCTCTCAGCTCTACCAACACACCTCAATCCCAACCAAAGTAAGCAACAACTTTCTGTTTTAAGTCCTGGGCTCCAGCTCAGCTGGTCAACGCGTCTCAATCCTGAGCATTTCTAAACCGAAAAAACTGCTCTGATGAGATTAGTTCCACCTCAGACAGCCTCTAATATACCCAGGCTGCAATGATCGTTCTGACATGGCTGAAAGCAGCTGCTGCCTCTGAAGACAGCACGCTGTCCGTAAAAAGACACATTGTGTTAACCTTTACAGTCCTCCAAACTGAAAACTCAAGACAGGGAAGGTGTTTGTCCCCCTGAGCAACGAGCAGGAGTTTGGGACCAACCAGAGCTGGTGAGGCTACCTTCCTAGCCCTGGCCTCTTTTGCTAGGCTGTTAACTTCAAGGAAGATTCCCTGGCAGCATAAAAGGCTCTTGCAGCAAGTGGTGATGTCCCCTGAAGACCTCCCACAGTGAAGACCTCCCTAGTGGGCATAAGGACTCTGCAGTTGCTCTGCTCCTATTCCTGCAATACAGAGCACACCAGCCCGACCCCAGGGCATGGCCAGAGTGCACTGTCAGCTCCCTAAGATAGCTCAAATAGTATGTAAGTGAGAGCAACCTCCAGGCTATTTTAACTTGCACCATGGGTAAGCATGTTCCTGCATGGCTCTGGAATATAAAGAGAACAAAGGAAGTTTAAATCCACCCTCCCCAATCCTGACCAAAGCACAAGAACAGAATTGGAGTATTAGATGCCAAGACTGAAGAAAGCACTTAAAACTAGTCCAGGCCCAGCATGGGCCCAACACGCGCGCACACACCCCTCCCTGCCAACACATGCACACCCCACTGCATTGGCTTACAGAGAACACCCACAAAGGCATTTTTCTACAGCTGCCTTCAGAGGATTGCATGCTGCCCACACCACAGAGCCTAATTCAGTGGTTTCTTATGTCATGCAGGTTATTCACATAGCGATAGTGTTTGTAGTCCGTATGTAACCACAATGCTACATCCTGAAGACAGAGCATCTCTCTTCAATCAGGCAACTGTTGCATTGCATAACATGGTGAGATCAGGGTCACTACTCTTCCACAGCTAGGCAGGCAGGCCAGCCAGGGTTTTATTCTTATGTTCTTTACAGGGAACGAGGCCCGATGGGTCAGGTTAGGTTTTGGAACAATAATAATAAAAAAATGTAGTATCTTCAGACAGCATTGCTTAGTGGTTAGAGCAGGGTCTGGGAGACAGAACTGGGAACAGAACCCAGGTGTCCTGGCTCTGGACTCACTGACACCTTAGACAAGTCAAAGGCTGAAGTTCTCAACAGTAGCGTTATTCAACCTGGCTCACACAGACCCTGATGCTTGGAGGTGCTGAGCACACGCAGCTCCCACTTGTCTTCAGGGGAAACAGTGCTCAGCGCCTTGAGCATCAGGCTCTAGCAGGCGCCCCAAAATCGTGGCCACTTTTGAAGATGCAGGCCTCAACCTCGGTGCCTCCGTTTCCCCATCTATAAAGTGATGCTAATACCACTGCGCCAACCAACTGCACAGCCTCAAGAACTGCTGTAAGACTAGCTCTGTGGGAAGTGCTAGGAATTTCACCCCAGGCCGTTAGGAGAGGTGGGTTAATGCCCAGCCACCTGCCCCGCTCACATGCCCAGCATCGACTCTAGGGGAGGATGGTTGCTCTAAGATCTCATCTCCTCCTCCCTGCACTGTGCAAACGACACAGGCAGGAAGAACAGCTGCTCCTGAACGCAGGGCATGTGTCTCCTCACCACAAATCCCCAGTGCTGCACTCCCATCTCCCTGGCATTTCTCTGAGCTTGTCCAAGGCTTGCGGGTATTGATCCTCCAGACACTTGGCTGATTGGTGTCTGAAATCAAATGCCTGAAAAAGTCCATCCGAGTCCAAACCTCTCCAATCACGCTGACATGTTTAGGAAGCGCCCAGCGCTTCATCCTCTCTGCTCTGATGTGTAATTATGTAAGTGTCAATGTGATATAGGTGCTCCAAGAGGCCATAAAACCCCAGAGGTGCCAACAAGCTGGACTCTGCAGCACCAATCTGTCCATGGGAGCATTGCTGCCAATTTCCCTTTGCAGTTAGACTAGGGGGAAGAGTCTCAGCCAGCTGAGCTTGCACCAGGAGAAGGGACTGTCCCAGGAAAGGGGAAGCAATTCTACTGCCTGGCGAGAACAGAGGGCTAGTCACTGAATAGTCTATTCTCACTGCTGCCTGTATGACAGGGCCTGACTGGCAGTCTAGTTTACTGCGTAGGGCACTGGAATGGGACTCTGGAGACCTGGATTCTAATCCCAGCCCTGCCACTGACCTGCTGTAGACTAGTCCCCTCTCCTCACTGCCTGTCCCTTTATCTGTCCATTCAGATTGTGACACATCTCATCTCAGCTTCTGCATATGCAGATTGTAGCACCATGGGGCCCTGGTTTCAGTTCATTCCTCCAGATGCTACCATAAACCCAAGGACAATTATTCCATCCTCTGACTTCAGGTCGCTGTTCACACAATCAAATGGGTTGCAGGTTCGTCTATTGTGTAGAGCACAGGCCTGCCAGTCAGGAGAGTTCAGTTGTACCATTGGCTCATGCTGTAACTTTGCAAGTCACTCCCCGCTTCTGTGGCTTGGTTTCCCCATGTGGAAGAGAGATGGTGCTGAATACCCAGTTTTGCAAAGTGCTTTGAGATCCTCAGATGAAAGATTCCCATCTGTGGCTTGAGAGGCCATTGATTTTTGAATGCAGGAGTTGCCATGTCAGATCAGACCAATGAGCCAGCTACTCTTTTACAGGGTACAAATTGAAGGCACATTACAAGATCCTTCCCTGAGTGTCCCTTAATATTCCAGTAGTGCCTGGACATAGTATGTATATGCAACACCCAGCACAATGTCCCTGTTTTGAGGAGCTTACAGAGTAAGTGGGTAAGAGGTGAGAAAAAGGAATATGCAAGCCAAAACAGAGGGGAACTGAGGCACAGGGCAGATTAAGTCACTTGCTCAAGGTCATCCAGGGCACTGGTGGCTGAGCCAGGAAGTGAATCCTGATCACCAGCATCCCAGCCTAGTACCTTAGCCACAAGGCCACCGGCTACACCGAGACTGCAGGGATGGGAATGAGACTGTGCCTCTCAAAGTTATGATGAATCCAATGATGAATCCATGGGGAACTGGCATGGAATCTCCAGGATCCCGGCACCTGTTCATTGGATCGCAGTTCTCTGCAACCTCCAAAATCCACTGGAAAGCAGAAGAATCGAAAAGCCAAACAGACGCCTCCAACATTCCTCCCAACCTTGTCATTTTGGGGCAGTGGGAGGCAGAATCTTGGTTCTGCCTGATGTTCTCTGAACAGGGAAAACCATTCCCAGCAGCTCAGTTCCTCCCATCGGGAGTTGGAAAGTAATTTTTCTTCACTATTATATCTTTTGCTTGACGAGTTGTCGATGGCAGAAGAATTTAATCTCTTGTTTGCTCGCTTTCCCCCAAAACCAGTCAAGTGAAGGCACTTTATTACAGAGACACTCAGCTGTCCTTTTCTATTGACCAGCCCTTGGCATGGGTGAACCTGGATCAATAGGCTGAAGATTTAGTGCCTTTCCGCCCCTGCATCAAATGCTAGTCTGGATAGATGCCAATGTGCCTGGACCCCGCTTCAGATTTGGGGCACTCGGGAGCCAGGACCACCAAAGCTCCGCTGTCAAGTGACTCACATGGCCGGACTCCTGGCCTGGCAACAGGGCACTGCTATGCTCTGTGTGTGCCCCTAATAGCACTCATTCACTGCAAACCATCTAGGGCACTGGATACGGGATTCTGGAGAGCTGTGTTCAATTCCTGGCTCTGCCACCGGCTGGAGAGTCAGCAGTCATTTCCCCTTCTCTGTACCTCAGTTTCCCCCTCTATAAAACAGGGTAGCTTGCCCCAGGAGCTGGAGATCCCAAGGTTAAGCCAACCCTACAGGATGAACCCCACCTGGGGGAGATCAGGTAATTCCCTATAAAGGGCAGTGAAGGGGAGACACTGAGAACAAACTGCTAGGTGCGAGCAGGCTCCAGATAACTCCTGGGCTTTGAGACTAAGACCCCAGCCAGGAAGGACTGGGAGCAGCCTGCGGAGGCAGGACAGAGCCTGGATGAGCAAGGGGAATAGTATGAAAGCTCTCCAGGCATGGAGGCCTGGGAGTAGGAAGAGAAAGGTTTGGTTGCAGGTTAATTGTTGTTGTTAATTGAACTTGGAGTTGTTTTCCATCAATAAACCCAGCCCCCAAGGAGGGGAGAAAGCCTAAGGAGCAAACAATTAGCAAGGCACCACAGAAGCACCCTCCCCCAGACAGGAAGCTCAGTAAGTGGCCACACCGCTACAGGGATCATAACACCAACCTTCTCTGTAAAGTACTTTGGGATCTACTGATGACAAGTGCAATGTTGGACCTAGGTGTGATTGCACGTACTTTTTCATCCATCCCAACTGGATCCATCTCAAGTGCTGCTCCACGCTCTGAGCCAGTGGAAAGGACACACACCACCCCCCAAAAGAAACATTTTTTTTTAAAAAAATCAAGACATTAAACAGTTAATCCAATCATTTGCTGCTTTTGGAGGTGCAGAAGTTCTAGATTATATATTGATAGAGTGATTATGAGTCTACTTGTCAAGTAATTTTTTTTTTTTTTTTAATACTTCATTTAAAATCCCACGTACCATGGACACTTTGCTGGAATCAGTCTTACCAGCAGCAAATCAATCCTGCATCCAATTTCCTGCCCCCAAACACAAATTGCTGACTCTGGGGAGATAGCACACTTTCTTGGTTGGTTTTTCTTTAACCTTGGAACCGGCAGGCGGCTGAGGAGGTTAGGGATCTGGCCCTATCCACTTTGCTCACCCACAAGGAAGGCTCTCCCCTCCTGCACCACAGCACTGTGGAAAAAGCAGAAGAAATTAGGACAATCTCCCAGGGCTCCTAAACATCTTGTGCTAATGAGTTGTTTTTCCACTCAGAGGAGGGAGAACAAACCAGCCTCTGCTAAGCATGAAATCTGTGGATGCAGGAGGCCAAAGATCAGCAATCCTGAAGGAGACTGCAATACAATACCGTTAAACAAATCAGAAACAGTCCCCTTCTTTCTCCCCCAAAACCTCAAACTTGGTAAAATTAATGACACCAGTGGGGGTAGGGTGGGAAAAAATATAGCCTTTTCTAACTAATCTGAAATTCATTCCTCTTTGGTTCCTGCCAGCTCCTGTCCCTACTGATTCAGGCAGATTAATATTAGCTTGTTAGCACCTGGAGGTAGCAAGGTTTGATGAGTTGCAAAGTCAGAAGGGAGCACACAGAGAAAAGCCTTCCCTCCTCCAGGCAGGTACTAGACAGTGAGGAGTGGTTCACTCCCGAGTGTGCTGACGAAACCCTGCAAGGCACACCAGCACAGCAGCAGGTGTTTGCATTTCCGCACAGAGCACCCCAGCTAATTGACACTGAATTAGGCTCCGCAGTCACCTCCTGCTTTATCATTGAGGCAAAGCTGCATTGCATCAGAGAGACACAAGGATGAGGGGAAAACCTACAGCATCTTACACCAAAGAGGGAATCTTCCGTGAGATCTCTACCTGCAGACCACATCCCTTGCAGCCAGCTCAGAACGACTATAGGCCCGCACGAGTTCTTAGTGGAGGAGACAAACCAGCTAGTTTTCATGTAGCCAGGGAAACTCCGCCTTTGTGGCACATGATGTCCATAACTCTAGTTACCTCTGCAATGAAGGTATCTATGCTCAAGTTGCTTCTCTCCAGTCAGTCTAACTCAACTGCGACTGGCCATGTTGGGATACCATACCAGAGCTGCGCTCGCTGGTGAGCTGCTAGGATTTCTGCATGCACGTCCCATCGCTCTTTCCACTGCACCGAGCTGAACCATTCTGATTTCTTGCCCAGTGAGTTGTAGGAGAACTTGTCTGTCCTTTCTGGGCACACAAGGGGAATCATGGGAAGGCACTGGAGGACGAACGGCACTCAAGTACAGCTAGCTGCATCCACTCTACGGAGTGGTCACGTTAGCGGCTGACAAGTCATGTTAAGTTGAGAGTTAACTTATACCCAGATAACTCAAGTTACTAGTACAATCACACGAGTTAAGGATTTCCACATGTGGATGCAACTTACATTAGGGGCACCACTAGAGTTAGAACTCAGGTTAACTGTGCAGTGAAGACCACCCCCATGAAGCAGAAAGGCCTGGGTAACCCAACAGGAAACCCGGTCTCCAGATCACTGGCCCCTTTTTGAAGACTCCAGAGGTGTGGATGGTTCTGTATCATCACTCCCAGGCTCTTCTGCCAGCTAAAGCCACCTACTTTAGCTCATTGGGTAGAAGATTGAGGCCCAGGTGCAAGCAACTTTCCTTTGAGTCACTAGGCAAATACACAAGTCTAGAGCCCTTCACTGAACCTTCAGACCCACAGCCTGCCTCTGCACAGCGCACGCCGAGGCAGGTTCTTATCAGTACAGAGTGACCATACAGCAGAGGTGGAAAGCGGCGAATCCAAAGCACATTGCAAGCCCAGATAGGAATGACTGTACAACCAATTGGATGGAGAAGGGATTTAATGGAGATATGTACTACTGTAGTGTCCAAAATAGTAGAAAAGAGATTATCAGCAAAGAGAAGAGACTTTCCCTGTGGGGATAAAGCACTGGACTGGGAGTCACAAGACCAGAGTTTGGTTCCAAACTCAGCCACTGATCTTGGGCAACTCTCTGTGCCTTAGTCTCTCCATCTGTAGAATGGAGCAGCTATATTGACGATTTCTTAGTGAATCACTTTGAGGTATATGGAAAGTCAAGTATTAATAAAAGCAAAAAAAGTGGGGGGTGGGAGGAAGAGAACTATGCATAAGCCTAAGGGAAGGCATAAGATCGCATTGCAATAGGGAATCAAGTTCAATATTTTGTACTTGGCCAGTGATTTACATCTGTGCATCTCAAGGCATCTTGCCAAGGCAGGAGAGTGTCCTTATTCCCATTTTAGAGATGGGAAAGCCCAGAGAATGGAAGCAACTTGCCCACCGAGGCAGAGTAATTTGGCATCAGAGCCAGGAACAAGACCCAAGAGTCCTGGCTGCCCTGTCCATGCTACATCAGATGGCCACAGGGAATAAGACCCATACATGACCAGTGCCCTTGGTGCTGTCAAAGGGAGATGAGATGCAATCTGTAGGTATTCTTTATGCTCATTGACAGCACACGGACCATCCCGATAAATCGGGCATATTGGGTCAAACCGACAAAGTTCTTTGAACAATTTTTTCCTCTATTTATGGGGGTGGGGGCTTTTGTGCCTCCTCCAGCCCTAAATGTCTCTCCAGAAATTTCCCTACAGCGCCCCCCCCCAGTTTTGTGAACTAGTTACATGCAGTGTTGCCAATTTAGTGATTGTTTGGAAATTTGAATTGAAATTGAAACATTAATACACACTTTAAAAGCATATAAAGTGTATGATAAAATACGTGTATCTGAAAAAGTATAATAGATTTGAAAAGTATGAACATAGACTAGCTTCCTAACACAGCTGTTTATGACAATGTTAGTGCATTCATTTCGGTGATGTTGGCCAACCTAATTTCAAATTATGATTTGAAAGCAAAATCTAAATGAGCTTTCCCTGACAGCAAGTGATGAGCTGGGGCTGTAGGGAAAGGCTTCAGGACCAGATTGTATTTACATTCACACCTAATCTACCTAGGTATCCAGCAAACAGAGCAGTGTTGCCCAAGTGAGATTTTGGCTGGGGTTGGGTTACAAATCACTTGAATGCGGGGTGGTGGTGGTAATGAAATGTTATTCTTATTGTATGAGTAAATGGCAGTAGAACTGTACTTAGCCTGTGCTGATTGAGGGCATCAAGAGAGGGTGAGGACAGGTGTTTTGCTTGATGGTCTGCCTGAGTCACAAGTACTGTTTGACATGCCCATCTCCACTGTTTAAAGACAGAGCTGATTAGGCTCCATAGATAAGCTTTTGTTTTGTTAAGTGACCACTACAGCTGAAATCACTGATAATCAGGTCTAAGTGCTTAGACCTGCTGTGGGACAGTGTTTCTGTGGAAGAGACGGCCCAGTCTGCACTAGCAGCGAGATTCGCCCACTGACAGCTCAGCTGAAATCACTGAGCACTGGGTGGAACCTCAAGAGACCAACTCGCAGAGGTCAGTGGCAGGTGGCAGCAGAAGGTGACGGCGCAGGGCCATTGGCAACAGAGCGATGGAGTGAATGGTGGCGCAACAAACAGTGGCTAGAGCAAACAGTGAGCAGCTGGAGGAACGAGCAAGGTGCCTTCTTGCCCCCCATGTGGGAGGTGAACTCATGTGAAAGCATCTCTGAACTGAGTCTCCACCTACTAAGGACAACACTGGTGAGTGTTGAGGCTGTAAAGAATGCTGGAGACAACAGCTCATGTGAACAAATATGGCTGTGGCATCCTACTTTCTATTTAAGCAAGAGATACCACACGCTACAAACTGGAGGCCAATGTTAAGTGCATTGTCACTTGTTCATCCTGAAGTTGAACACGACCAGAAAATGTTCACTATCTTTCTACAAAAACTCAACTGACTGGCTAGAAGCATGTGGTGCAACAGTGAAAGACTCAACAGTTGAAAAAGTGAAGAACTCTCTCACCACATTCAAAAAGTTTGCATATATGGCTGATGATGCCCATTTGCATCGGTGCATTCAAGTATTAAGTCATTGTGTACGTTATCTTGAGGTCAGTGGTAGGCCAGTAGATGCATTTCTACATGTTCAAGTTTTAGAAGGCACATCAGCTGCATCTGTGACAACCCACATTTTAGAAGAGTTAAATGCTTGTCATTTGGACCCCAAACAGATTGCAGCGCCATCAAATGCACAAGCAGCCAACTTCTCTGGAAGACATGGTGGAGTACAAGTTTTGCTCAGAAAAAAGCGTAACCCTAATCTCTCCTATACACACTGCAGAGGCCATCTACTCCAACCAGCATTAGTACACGCTGCAGACTCTTCAGAAAACATTTAAAAAACTATAAATTTAATGTCTTCATTATATTTTTTTCAGCAAGAGTCCAAAAAGACTGAATATCTTGGAAAATATAGAAGATACACTGGGACTGAAGTTCAAATTAGTGCAACCTGGGAAAACCCTCTGGCCTTCTCATGAGTGATCCTTGGCCATTGTCTTAAAAGTACTCCAGCCATTATTACTGGCTTTGGAAAGTAGCGGCCAAGATTTAAGTAGTGAGGCTGGTGGAGTACTTTTGCTACTACGTTCAGAGAAGACTATTGCCATTCTCTCTCTTGTAAATCTACTGTTGAAACCACTTGGGTCATTAAACAATGCCATCCAGGCATCTGCTAGAACAGTAGTAGATCTTTGTCCAGCAATAGAAGCTACATTTGGATCAGAGACCTATCCATTGAAAAAGTACTTGAAGAAGCAAAGACTTCAGTCCAGAAGTTGACTAATGAAGGCATTTATATTGAATCCTTAAGTGAAGAGGACAAGTGTTTGTTAAGACAACTGAAAAAGTACACAGACTTGATTCTTAAAACTCTACAGTAGCGACCTCTAGATTCTACTCAACCTCTACGTAGCTTTTACAGATCCCTGTCCTATAAAACACCAACAGTTGAGCAGAGTGAGTCACTACTAGCAATGGGGCTGCCATGTGCTCAGGACAAAATAGAGAATTTGAACACAGAGTGGAATATCATAATGACGAACGAATGAAGATTTGACTTCAACTTCTTTTTTTAATCATCACTAGTGACTTGAACGGATCTTTGTGCTCTGTTTCCTGGGATGAAAGAAGTTGGAATTCATCTCTTGCTACTCCCAGTCAAAACAGCTACAGTTGAGCATTCTTTTTCATCACTGAATAGAATTTGGTGTTCTGAAAGAAGTCGCCTTCTGCCTGATCATGTGAATGAACTAATGAGCATGTCAACTGAAGGAACTGAAGTACCGGACACACGAGAAGCCACTGAAGATGAACGCATTGCATTCAAGAAGTTCATTAACAAGAAACCAAGAAGGAAGTAGATGTAGTGCTTCATAGAAGGCTTGAGTAGCCAACTTTAATTTGTGCGATGATTTTAAAACAGTTAAACCTAATGAAATAGTCATGAAACATTTTTCAGTTTTTACTATGGTGCCATACAGCCCACCTTCACCCTCACAGTCTCACCCCTCATCAGCCCTGAGCCCCCCCCCCCGTAAATTCAAACACCCCCCCGCCTTTTCAATTCTGGGGAAAACACTGTGCAACTCTCTACAAAGGGCACTGAACTGCCCCAGTTAAAAGGCTGACGTTTTAGTGCTCATTTAGGGCCTAATCCTGCATCTTCCCATTCCAACCAAGTCAATAGCAGCTGCAGACACAGGGCACTTCACAGGATCAGACCCTTAAATTCCCTTTCGGAAAAGCCTTTTCTTGCCTGTCCTGCAATAGGCTCAGCACTCAACATTCCCACCTGTACCCCCGCGCACCCCCCCACCCCCCCGAAAGAGCTCCCTTATCTACCCAAGCAGAGCAGCCTCTTCCCTTTCCTTCCCCCACCACCACCACACATCAGCGGATTACCAGGAGCTTATCAGTTTATTAGGGGACAAAAGACTTAGCAGGAGGGTTCTGACAGTGTGAAAGGCAGATAAGAAATAGTGCAGCTTCTAAACACAGAGCATGGTACATCACAGGCTATGGGACCACGTTAAGAATAAACACACTGAGCGACTGGGTGAATCGTAGATCTCACAAGATTAATAGTGCTGGCGAGATGTGAGCAGGGGGAAGACTCCCTCATATGATTCTGGCAGTGCACAACTGTCTTGGCCTACGTCACCCCTGCTATTCCAATCCCGGGCCATCCCACAGCTGTGCCAATGCACCTCCATTCTGTCCTGGAGGCCCCCCCCACCCCCCGCTCTGCTATTCCAATCCTGGAATCCTACCCACATACGGAACAGCCTAGTCTCTGCAAAGCAGACACGTTTCACAGAGCTGTGCAAGAGATTCAAGAAGAAATCTAAAAATCCCACAGTATTCTCCTGGTTACATGCAGTGTGTCAATGTTCAGACAGAACCCAAATGCCAGATCCCAACATGCTTTAGGAAGTTCCTCTCTCAACTCACATTTTAAGGCTCAGGCCAACTCTAGACTAAAATCAGATGAAAGTCATGGTTCTGAGTTTGTGGTTCACTCAAACCCAAAACTCAAAGCAAAATTGGAGAGTAGAAGTTCACATCTTTTACTCAGAAGCAAAGATTCTCTCCACCCCACCACCCCCCCCCCCCAAGTCTCTGTACCCTAAAGCTATTGAATTCCACATGGTTCTGGTCTTCAAGATCAGCAAAGCAAGTCAACCGTTTATTCGTATCGTGGTAGCACCTAGAGGCCCCTGCCTAGCCCTGCTGCCCCATTGTTCTAGGTGTTGTACATATGTGGTAAGAATCCCTGCCCTGAAGAGCTCAATAGACAAGACAGAGGATAATTATGCCTGTTTTACAGATACACAGCTGAGGCACAGAGGGACGGTGTCTTGGCTAAGGTCACACAGGGAGTCTAGGACCAAGTTGGGAATCAAACCCAGATGTCAGAGACCCAGTCCAGTGCCTTAACCGCAAGCTTGTGCTTCCTCTCTATGCTTATGTTCACAAAGCTCCTCCAGTTTTCCCTCTTGAGAAGCTCTCAACCTTCATTGGGTTCCTTCCATCCCTCCTCAGGACTCTGGATTCCCCTTCCTACCAGTGATTCGCTATGGGACTTTGGGTACAAGTCCCTTCCCCTCTCTATAGCTGTTACTGCTCTGAATACACTGGTGTTTATAAAGTTCACCGAGACCCTGGAACGGGAGGTGCTGAGGAAGAGCCAAGGAGTACTGGCTCTTAAGAATAAGATTTAAATCCTGCCTCGGACTCTTTTTGATGCTAATGCCAAGCTTTTATTCAATGTCGGTTACAGACTTTGGAGGGGCTGGGTCACCCCGTGATCAGCAGGCAGGGTGAGGGGCACGTACCCCATGATCGGCAGGCGGGGGGCTCCAGCCCGGCTGGGCAGCAGGATTTAAAGGGCCGGGGCCGTGGGCAGCTCAGGGCTCAGCTGCTGTCGTGCAGGGTGAGCCGGTCGAAGAGATACTTGCCCAGCCCCCCCTCAGCCCACAGGTTGGTCATGGGCAGAAAAACAAAACTTTCAATCCAGGTAAATGTGTTAGAGGAAAAAAGATCCCAGGAGTCTTTAATTCTCCTGCCAAAGTTCCTAACAACGTCACTACTTCACCCCTTTTCCTTTCCTTCTCTTAATTAAAAATATAATGAAACTCAATCCTCTTGCAATCCATTCCAGTGCAAAATGGCTCTCTGCAGACTCCAAATGGCCCAGCTAATAGGGTTAGAGGCTGTAAAAAAAATGCAAGACAGATTTTTCAGCTTCCCCACATTGTCTTCTCTGTAGAACAACCCGGCCGTGGTTGTGCTAAATGGGCTTGAGCTCGCCACTCGTGCTGTGAAAGGGGATATGGGAATGTAGGCACCGAAAAGCTGCTGGTATGGACAAGGCTTCACTTGATTGCACTTGTCACCTTTCAAGATTTCAGAAACAAAACTGAATTTCCCCCTACTGGGCATAACGGAGGGCTCCTGGAGATACTTTCTGGCTACTGGCACAGTCCCTGCCACTCCGTGCAGCTCAACACAACTGGCCACACAGTTAGTGACATGGGGGAAGTGAGATCAGAAAGTGCACACAAGCTGGGATTTCAAAAATTTGCTGGAATGAGAGGACACCAGACAGACAAATAGGCTGACAAATAGGCTCTAAGGTGCCACAAGTACTCCTTTTCTTTTTGTGGATACAGACTAACACGGCGGGTACTCTGAAACCTAACAAGTTTGAATCTGTGTTGTACCTTGCCTCCAGCTGCAAACTAAAATGCTTTTACAGATTTTTACCATTGCATTGCATGGATCATGGGAATAAGCCCATCTACCACCTAAATGCGCCCACCTCTAGTGCAGAACATTGCAGCTTGTTTAATGCTCCAGGGGGATGCTTTGCAAAGCAGAAATGGAGGACAAGTGCCAGACTCCTACTGAGTTTCAATAAGAGGTCAGACCAATTGTCCAGCTAACATAGTATCGCATCTGACAGTGGCTGATGCCAGATGTTTCAGAGGGAGTGAACAGAACAGGGCAATTATCAAGTCATCCATTCCCAGCATCTGGCAGTCAGAGGCCAGATGGGGATTCCATCCCCAATCATCTTGGCTAATAGCCCTTGACAGACCTATCCCTCCAGGAACTTACTCTTTTTTTAAACCCTGTTATAGTTTTGGCCTTCACAACATCCCCTGGCAAGAATTTCCACAGATTGACTGTTTGAAATGCTTCCTTGTGTTTGTTTTCAAACTGTTTATTAATTTCATGGGTGACACCTGGTTCTTGTGTCCCCCGTTCTCTTTTCCAAGCTGAACAGTCCCAGTCTTAATCTTTTTATACAGAATCTGTTCCATACCCTTAATGATTTTTGTTACCCCTCTCTGTACCTTTTCCATTTCTAATATATCTGTTTGGAAATGGGGCTCATGCAGTATTCAAGGTGTGGGTGTACCAAGGATTTATATAACAGCATTAGGATATTTACTTTCCTAAGAGTTCCTAACATTGTTAGCTTTTTTGAATGTCGCTGCACATTGAGCAGATGTTTTCTGAGAACTATCCAAGATGACTTCAAGATCTGAGTGGTCACAGTTAATTTAGACCCTATCATTTCATATGTATAGCTGGAATTGTTTTCCAATATGCATTACTTTGCATCTATTAACATTGAATTTCATCTGCCATTTTGTTGCCCAGGGACCCAAGTTTTGGGAGATCCCTTTGTAAGGGATAGTTGGACTAATCTTGGGTAACTGATCTGCAAACTTTGCCACTTCACTCATTACCCCTTTTTCTAGATTGCTTATGAATTCGTTGAACAGCACTGGTCCCAGTACCGGGGGGGAGGGATAGCTCAGTGGTTTGAGCATTGGCCTGCTAAACCCAGGGTTGTAAGTTCAATCCTTGAGGGGGCCATTTAGGGATCTGGGGCAAAAATTGGGGATTGGTCCTGCTTTGAACAGGGGGTTGGACTAGATGACCTCCTGAGGTCCCTTCCAACACTGATATTCTATGATTCTATGGCTGGAATGCCGCCCCTGGAATTGTGCCACCCTAAGCATGTGCTTGCTTTGCTGGTGCCTTGAGCTGGTCCTGCCCAGTACAGATTGCTGGGACAGCAATTTAGAGTACACAAAAGGAAGAGAAGCACTTTACAGCACAAACAAAGCACAAAGTTGCTGGGAAGGTAAGTTCATATCAGGTTGGTATTGCAGCTTCTCTTGTAACAGGAGACCAACCTAGATGATGTCACCTTGTCCTTGGATCTTCACCAGAATCCTTTATAATTGGACTGGTGGGCTCTGGTGTGATGCTCTGGGGCTGGTTCTGCCTCAAATGGTGAGAGTGGATACTGTTCATGACCTCTTGGGCTATCCTGAAGCCCTAAAGGTTGAGTATCATTGAAATAAGCATGCACCAGGTTATCACCATACTAAATTTCTACTGGCATGGGGAAAACTGTTCTCTTGCCCGAACATGCTCTTAAGAGATACACCTCAGAGACCAGAGTTAAGGTACATTTTACTCTACAGGCACTGTGGCGAGATAGCCACAGTGCTGCAGCTATGCCACTGTAGCATCATAATGCAGATGCTTCTTCCAACATCAATGGAAGTGTTTTTTTCTCCAACTTGATGTAGTTAACCTGCCTCCCAGAAGTAGTAGCTAGGCTGAAGGAAGAATCCTTCTGTCCATCTAGCCACGTCTATACCAGGGGTTAAGTCGACTTAACTACAACACTCTTGGCACAAAATTTTGCCCAGCCCAAAGGTGTGTAGCTAGGTCAATTTAATTTTTAAGCCTAGACCAGGCTTTGGGGTCTATGTCAAGAATCCATGAAAATCACTTCTTTCAATGCACCCTTGCTTTGATATTAGACTGCATTCTCCTATTGAGTTAAAAATGCAGGGACTATAGATTTCTCTTCAGCCTAACAATCTGTAAACAAGCGTGCTAACGAGCAATCCTACGGCCATAAAAATGATTGGTGACAGCACTTCAACGACCCAACTTTTCTGTTTTTTAATCTGCTAACAGCAGCAGAAAACAGCTGATTGTTATAAACCCATCAATCTAGTGTTGGCTCAGGGAGATTTCCAGATTGCCCCTGAGAGGCCAAAGCAAACACAGGGAGAAAGACAAGCGTGAACAAGCAAATCATTTATAGCCCTTGTTATTTTGATCCTTCCAGAGAAGGCCACCCTAGAGGAGAGAGTCCAAGGGTAGAAGTCACAGGCCAGATCTACACTAAAAAGTTAGGTTGACCTAGCTCAGAGGTTTGAAAAATGCAGTCAGTCAAGCAACCTAGTTCGACCCACCTAGCTCCCCGTGTAGACAGGGAGCTGACTTAATTACCATCTCTCAGGGAAGTGGATTAACAGTGATGGGAGAACCCCTCCTGTCGCTGCAGTGAGTGCCTTGCTACAGCAGCACAGCCGCAGTGAGAAGACAGCCTAAGTCCCATTTTCAAAAGCAGTTTAGGCACTTGGAGATGCAGGCACCTTTTGAAAATGGGACTCAGGCTATGTCTACACTGAAAACGTTCCAGTGGCACAGCTTCAGTGTAGACCCCACCATGACAGGAAGAGTTCTCCCGTCCGGATACAAATCCACCACCCCCAGAGGTGGAAGCTAGGCTGACTGAATTCTTCCGTCGACCTAACGCTGTCTACATGGGGACTTAGGAGACCTGGTTTCTAGTCCTGGCTCAAATCGCTCCCTGCCACGTCAGTGGGCAAGTCTCAGCTACCCTAGCTGTGAAACAAGGATGGTGATGCAGATGTACTGCCCGGGGCTATTATGAACCAATCATTTACAAAGCACCTTTGAGATCATCCATAGAAAGTGCAGTGCTAGAGAACACACCCTGGAGTCAGGGCATGACTTAAGTCCACAGCCTGAGTCTGCATGCAGGATAGCCCAGTACTGTATCTCCCTGCCCTCTAGGACCATGTGATCCCTCCCTTCCTAAGGAGGCAATCTACTGACAATGCAGGAACACTACTGCAGAGTGCCCTGAAGACCAGGAGCCTGAGCCCTTTCCCACCAATGATCCTGCACCATATGGCCATCCTCAATCCAGCCTGGAGTCAAGGACACCAGGCCACATTCTCAGGCAGTATAAGCTGGAGCCTCCAGTGGAGCCCCGTCTGTTTACACCAGACGGGGATCTGGCCCATCATCATCATCAGTTTAACTCTATCTGCCTCAGCAGGAAGAGGCACTGCAGTGACCACTGTCAATAGCTTCCAGGGGTGAGGGCCCCCCCATGCACAAAACTGTTGCCACCCTGGGAAAGGCAGGAGGAGGATGGATGAGGAGGAGCAGTGATTCAGGGAAGATCAGCCACCACCACCAAGTGGGGGCAGAGGGAGGGAGAGAAAGAGGGCCCAGTTCTCAGTTACTCTGTTTCTGCACTTTGCAAAGGAACAGGGGGTGACGGGTGTTAAGTCACCTTCATTCCCTGTATTTTAAGGCAGAGCAGGGGCCTTTCTAGCCCACGGCATGAAGTACAGCAGCCTCACTGCTGCTTTAATTTACATTCTGCATCCTAGGGCCTCTAGGAAGCCAAGAGCAGCCATAGTGCAATGCACTCTGGCTCTGCCCCCAATCCCCCCCACTAGGCCGAGAAGCTGGGAGGAGGACTGATGTACAGCCTTAATGCTGGTTCTGAACTGGGGGGGGGTACTGAATGGGGGGGAAGGGGGGGGGAGAAAGAAGAGAGGATTCTCTGAGCCATTTCCACCCACCTTAAGGCTCCTTACACTGCCAGCGTACCAGAGGAGTCTAGTGTGAACAGAAGTGGGGAGCAGCTGCGGGGAGACAGACAATTAACCCATCATATCACATCGCCTAGAGATACAGCACAGACAACTAAAGCAGCTGAGGGGCATGACAAGAGGCTCTGGCATGCAGGTTTCATGCCACCTCCTCAAGTTAGCAAGCCGATAAGGCCTCAGCTTAATCTCTTCTCCTGGAAACCGTGGATGCCTCGATCCAGTTCTCCAACACCAATTGTTCTGCCTTGGCATCAGACAGTTAGAATCAGAGTGAGACCAGAATTAAGCCTCACCCTTTAAACACTGTAAAATGAGCCACTCCAAGCACCAGGCTGCCAGGAGGAAAAGCAATAACTGAGTTCTCTCTCACCTCTCCACCAAACAGGGACCAGCCCAGACTCTGCTTCACTGAGGAGACCTGAAGAAACCAGAGTTTGTGTGGTATGGACTTTGAAGCTATGCTATTCAACCAAATAGAGCCCTTCTCCCACATCATATGATTGACATTACAGTTTACACCCCAGATCCATTAGGCTATGAAAGCCTTATTAAAGGGGCATGTTAAAAAACCTAATGCACTCTAGTTTTATAGCCATCACATATCCCATTGATTCTTTCCATCTTGTAGGCAGCTTATTCATTTTATTCTTCTTTCCAAGCATTTGTTTTACAGCCAATAAAAATAAAAGGTGCCAAAGAAGTTGTTTAACAATATGTAGCTTTTATACCTCCGCAAACCCTCTAGTTTGAAGGGACAGGCGTAACAGGCCTTAAGAATGGCCATAATGGGTCAGACCAAAGGTCCATCTAGCCCAATATCCTGTCTTCCAACAGTGGCCAATGCCAGGTGCCCCAGAGAGAATGAACAGAATAGGCAATCAAGGAATCCATTCCCTGTCGCCCATTCCCAGCTTCTGGCAAACAGAGGGTAGGGACACCATCCCTGCCACGACTAATCCCATCACATCTTTTTATTTCTCTCTGGACAAACATGGGGAATAATTCCTGTGTTGGCCCTAACAGGGTTAGCTGAAGCCTAGAGCGTGCCATGGAAATTCCCAAAGGCTGCTCCAGAGGAGAAGGGCAAGTGGGAGCGGTGACTCCGAGGGATTGGAAATGGAGTGTTTTTAACCTCTACATTGCTGGAACAAACCCTGCCGCACTTAGAGGCAGCCCCTTGAGAGCTGTAGGTGAAGAGAGTGGATCTCATCCCAGTTTTCAGAAGACAGGGTATCCCTGTGTTAACACCCACCAACTCACCAAGCACTAATTTGCTGGCATCATGCACAGACAGAGTGAGTACTGGAGACACACTGCACTCTATCAGCTGTCCCCCAACTGGGGCCCTCCTCAGGGATATAGACTGAAGCTTGCATTACCACTCCCCAGGCTATGGCAGCTCTAGGGTGGAAAGGGCAGTCAAACCAGCATTACATTCACTTGCAAAAGAAAAAAAAAGATAGAGGTCCCCTTCCTCCTTATTGTACTGCTTTGCCACCCTGGAGCTGCATCTGAGTAGCAAACCCTGGACTAGAGAATCAGATAGGAAACTGAATAAGCAGCAGCCAGGAAGAGGAGTAGAATCCAAGCTTAACTGATCTATTACTGCTCCCACAGGGTTCTACGTCTCTAGGCACTGACTGGTGTATCCCCCGCTATCAACACACTGACCACCCTGCAGTTGTGAGCAGATGTAGGTCTGAAGATGCATAAGCCCCAAGGCAGGCAGCAGGCAGTTATTGGGGTAGCAAGCTGAGTCTTATGGTTATTGGGCAACAGGGTCAAGGAGGAAGGCGTCAACCCAGTATTCTGCCTCTATGCACCCCAAAAACAGAAAAGGGATGCCCGCAGACCAGGTGTCAGCTCATGCCAAAGTCCCCATGCCTTGAATACTGACAAATACATAACTGGAATCAGTCTGGCTCACCTCTGTCTTAGTACAGTTAACGCAGATATTAGAATTATCACAATTGTTTAGTGTTTAGACTTCACTGAATGCGAGTTACTGCACGCATTAATCTCACTTATAACATGTATGCTGCACTGTAAAGTAATATTTGAGCATTTGCATTGTAAACCTCTAGGACTGCATAAATCAGACAGAAGAGAAATTACTGAGACATTCTGATCTCCAACAAAAGGGATTACGCCCTGCCCAACAGGAAAAGTCCATGGACACCAAGCAGATTATTGTGGGACAATAAAGAGGACAAGAGAGGTTTGTTCTCCCCCGCACCCCCCATGCATTGGAATGACAAGTGGATTCTTCCCATCAAATAAGTTTGCAACTCAGACCACATGGGAGGAGGGAGATTAAAAACCCGTAACAAGAAGAAACTGGATCTTTATGCTTTGACTCGGGGGACCAGGTTTACTTGGTATAAGCAAGAGATCCCCAGTGCTGCACTTGGGTTAGTCCTAAAGGACAGGTAGAGCTTCCTTGTTATAGAAACTTCTGTTACCTTTTGAAATTTAAAATTGTAACTCATTTGTGTATATAGGTTTACCTGCAGTAACCTTGTAAGTAGCTCATTTCCTCTTCCCATTTAATAAATCTTTATATAGTTTATTATAGTACAGGCTACAGGTGTGGTCTTTGGTGTGAGATCTAAGGTGCCATTGACTTGGGATAAGTGACTGGTCCTTTGGGACTCAATATTGCTGAGATCCTTGGTGTACGGGACCATCTCTCACAAGGCTCGCTCACCTGGGTGGTGAGCTATATCAGAGTACCCAAGGGGACTGTGACTCCATGTCACTGCTTGACAAGGGGGACCTGGTTTAGCCTACTAAGCTGGCTCTGCTTCCTTTCCAGATACAGAAGGAAAAACTGAGTCACTTGACTTATGGGCAGGTAATACTGCTGCTGTCCGTGATCCCTGAAAAAGGAGGCAGCCTCCCCAGATGAGAACACTACCTTCTCAAAGAGAAGGGCATCATCTGTAGTGGGGGATGGAGCCACCTCCGGTCTCCCCTTCAGCCCCAGAGAGGAGACCAAATGGATCTCACTAATTTGACCTTGCGTCAGGATGACCATCTGACGACAGCAGCTGAACCCAGCCTGTGATAACCAGAAGTATTCCCTAGACAGGGGATCTGCTGCTCCCTAGAGACTCGGCAAGTGGCTTTTCCATAACATTCCCCAGCCACTGCTGGCCTGGGGAGCCAGGGAGCTAGCTGATGTCTGGAGCTCAGGCTCCCTCATGGGGGAGGACTCTGCAGTATGAATAGCTGACTTGCAGATTAATTAACGGGGCGGGAGAAGGCCAAAGCAGATCCGTCATACACACACCCCTCCTCTCAAAGCTGCTTAGAGGAGGAAGGGACTGGGGATGGTGCCCATCACTGAAGCAGGGGGCACTGGTGACCGACAGCCGTTCCCAGCTAATGTCTTCTGTGGTCTATGTAAAGCAAGTTGAAAGGGGGTTTCATTCCCCTCCACCACCCCATCACCAAAGGAGCACCACCACATTCACCATGAACTGGAGCCCTTGTTGGCAGAACCATCAGATGTTCATAGAATCACAGGGTTAAGAGGAGGCTGCAATGGTTGTCCAGCCTAACTCCCTGCCAAGATTCAGGATTTGTTATGATTTCACAGCCCATTTTACCTTTCAAGAGATTCCCCCCCCCCCCCCCAGCTGAAAGCTGAAGCACACTAGCTGGGCAGAGCAGGGAAGCTTGCAGTGTTGCTGCTCCTGAACTGGGGATAAACTTTAGCAGAAAATTCTTACAGCACGGCCTAGTGCAAAGGGTGCTAGTCCGTGACACTAGAGATCAGTGCTCTGTTCCTGCATCTGCCACTGACCTGCTGTGTGACCTTGAATAAGTCTCTTCCCCTTTTGGGGATGCCATATCCCTTCCCCGTCCTTTGTCTTGCCTACTTAGCTTGCAAGATCTTTGATCTCCCTATTTGTACGTACAATGCCTAGCGCACGATGGCCATAATCTCCTTGGGGGCCTTCTTGATGCTGCTATTAGTACAAACCAAGAGAACAGTGTAAGAGAAAGTTATAAGCCCTTTGATAGGGTTTCCCTGCCACCCACCCGACAGAGCTCTCAAGTTCTAGAACCATCCTACAGAATTCTACTGCGGGCAAAGAGCCCTGTAGAAAGAATCTCATTCTTTACTCAGTTCGACAGAGTCCTCAAGGTTTCATTCCAATTAAACCTTCAGCTGGGAGGGCGGGACAGGGATAGAATGGTCAGTAATAGAGGTGGGGAGTTCAAGACCCCCTTTTACCTCTAAAAGTTACCCAGAAAAGGAGATGGCAGCAATATTTGGAATGTTAAGAATGAAGCCAAAGCATCTGCCATTGAGCAGCTGGAGGAACATGCAAAAGTGGCCATTTGAAATAATCCCTCTGTCAGCGCTCCTCCGAGAGAGAGATTTTATGAGCATTTAACAGAGATCTTGTTTCTAACCTAAGCACAGTGCAGGAAGGTTCAGATTCAGGGGTTGGGGAATCAATTCAGCACTGAATTTATTTACATGGAACAGGTGGTGGAGGGGCAGCCTGGTGGTAAAGCTCTGGCTTTAGACAGATTAGCCTCTACAAAAGAGTCAATGGGAAACTGCTTAAACCACTAGACTGGACGATAGTGGCTCCATCCAATGGCTAATTCATGTCCAAAGGGCAGTCCTGTTTTGAGCATTGGTTCTGCAAAAAGGCAGCCTGGGGCTTCCCATTTGTTTTCTCCTTGGTAATTCCATGTCCAATTTGCTTTAAAGAAAAGCCCTCTACATTTGTAAACCTCACTGCCTGAACTCCATACTCAAGCTGGGATGTGAAAGCCAAGCTCTGTTCATTCCAGCTTCCATTCCACCATCCATAACTGATATCCTGCCATGCAAATTGGATTAATTCTGCTGCCTGTGTGCAAACCAGACTAGAATCCAGCTCCCACACAGCTGTGTTGGCTTTGCAGGGCTAATGGGAGGAAAGTGTCATGGACATTTATTCCTAATTGCTAAAGTCAGCAGATCTGCCTGGCCCACGTATGGGAGGGGCAGAGGTGAGGAACAAGGTAGTGTTTTTACATAGACCCTTTTCTGTGCTGCCCTTTGATGGATGAGATTCCATGCCAGGATCTCCAGAGAGCTTTACAGTGAATTCTGGCTCAGCCTTCAAGGTTACTATTAATCCCTTCTTACATAGGGGGAATAAGACAGATAAGTGACTTGCCCAAGGTTACTGTCAGTCAATACCAGGAGGTGGCAAAGGCCAGGTCTCGATGCTTAGTTCTGTGCCTTAAACAAACCCAACTACCTGTACGGCCCTCACCTCTGCTGCATCGGACCATCCTTCCACCCCTTTATATGAAAAAGTTAAGGGGTGGGGGGATCCCTCAAGGCAAGTGGAATCACACTTCATCACCTAAGAGATTTAAAATTAGACTGGCCAAATGCCCCCAAAAAATATATCATGGGGGACTACCTACCCTGGACAGGGAAGTGAAAAGTCAACCCAAGTGCCATCTCTAATATTGAATTCTCCAATAGCCTCAGAGACCAGTACACACACACACACACTCATATATACTGGACGGTTACTCCCACACTGCTTTACAGCTGGATAGCAGGGAGCAGCCATGCACAATCCCATTATACTCCCATGGCATAAACTGTTCTTATGGAATGGGGAGAAAGAAAATGAAATGTAGAATAGAAATTGGATAGAAGGAGGAAAGGAATCCTTGCCATCAGCAGAACTCAGATCGCAAAGCCTTTTTCAACTTTCAACACAAATAAAAAGCGCTTCTTAGGGGAGGCATGGCAAGTTTTCATTGGCTAAAAAGTAGTTAACCAAATGGATATTCCAGGAGAAAAGTTTAAAGTCAACCTACCCTCACTGGCCAGATGTTGGTAATAAGCCACACAGAGCCCTGGATAGATCCAGCAACAGAATTATACAAGAGGTCATATGTTCTATCATACTTGAGCTTGAGATGCTCACATCTGCATGGAGCCTATAGAAGTTAGGAGTCTAGAAGTCACCCTACAGAATTTAATAGAGATCTGCCCTATAGAATTCTATGTTGGTCCAATAAAAGATATTACCTCACCCCTCTTGTCTCTCTATAGAGCTCTATAGGATGGATATGATTCTGTTTTAAATTCTCCAGGGCTTTTACATAAGGGCAATTTTTAGTTTGACTAAAACAAGGAGTCCGGTGGCACCTTAAAGACTAACTTTATTTGGGCATAAGCCTTCGTGGGTAAAAACCTGCTTCTTCAGATGCATGAGTTTTTAGTTTGACTGGTTTCAGAGTAACAGCCGTGTTAGTCTGTATTCGTAAAAAGAAAAGGAGTACTTGTGGCACCTTAGAGACTAACCAGTTTATTTGAGCATGAGCTTTCGTGAGCTACAGCTCACTTCATCGGATGCATAGCATATCGTGGAAACTGCAGAAGACAGTTTCCACGATATGCTATGCATCCGATGAAGTGAGCGGTAGCTCACGAAAGCTCATGCTCAAATAAACTGGTTAGTCTCTAAGGTGCCACAAGTACTCCTTTTCTTTTTAGTTTGACTGTCACTTTAAACAGGCAGTGTTGTTGTGGCCAGGTCAGTCCCAGGATAAGAGAGACAAGGTGAGTGAGGCAAATAGCTTAGCATAAGTAGCTAGCACTTATTCTAAGGGACTACACTGTCAAATGAACTCACAGAAAAATAAGACAAAAGTCACCTGTGGATGAAGACTTTTCACAAAGCAATCACTCTTTAGCTGACCTATCAGTCCTCATCCTCAAAGGAAACCTGCACAACACTTTCATGAGACAAGCCTGGGATCTTAAATTCACAACTTTGCAAGACATCAGATTTATGGCTTATTACAACAATCTAACCCAATAACCCTCCTTTTTGTCCGATGACTACAGAGGTGTTAATGGGTCACTTCACCTTGAATGGTCCCTTAGAATGTACGCGGCTAACTACTCATACTAAGCTATCTGTTCCGCCTTCTATTTAGCTGGGACACTCGGTGCCTTTCCCAGACCTGAAGCAGAGCTCGGTGTAGCTCAAAAGCTTGTCTCTCACCAACAGAAGCTGGCCCAATAATACAGAGTATCTCACCCACCTTGTCTCACTTTAAATAGGGTGGGGGGGGGCCATCCTTATGAAATAGAAGACAAGCAGGGTTTTCATTTAATTTCAATAAGGCGTACATTTTTAACTGAGTAATTAACCACTGGAACAATTAACCAAGGGTCAATGGTGGATTCTTCGTCACTGAATGCTGAAATAGAGACTGTTTTTCTAAAAGATCTGCTTCAGGAATTATGGTGGGGCAGTTCTCTGGCCTGTGTTATACAGGAGATCAGACTAGAATAATCACAGTGGTTCCTTCTAGCCTTGGAATCTGTGAATCCTGATGTTAACTGTTGCTACTCAGGGTTAGAATTCAACTGCCACAACTTGGGGAGGGGTGTGTTGGATGCGCTGAGTCCCATGAAATCCAGAATCGAAGTACGGAACACACTGTAAATATGCATTCACACACTGTGGTGAATTGGGAATAGGTCTGTGGGGTTTATGGGTTCTGTGAGAATGTGCTTCTGCGTCAGGCTGCAAACCCATCTTGCATGCACACAGCCTCTGCCTCCTCAGGGTGGAGGCAAGCCGACCCTAGGGTTGAAAATTCAAAGGCTGACAGCAAAAGAATAAAGAGCAGCTGACGTAAGTACCCAATGGCTACAAACATATTTGTCCAGAGTAAAGGTGGGTTCCTGCCTAAGAGAACTGGGATAGCAGCCAGAGGTTACCTTGGCAATGAAGCCACCTGGCTCAAGTCTGTGCTTATGTGGGCAAGCTAGCCAGGACGTCACCTGCCACAGGGGGCTTAAAGCTTTAGAAGGGCAGAAGCTGATCACTCGGGAGCCATTTTCTCCAGTCCACGAGGGAATCACCACTCACCATGTAACAGTCTGCATGACACAGGGGCCCCCTGCCTTCCTGGACCCAGATGGTTCCCTCAAGACTCTGCAACATCCCTCTTTCTAGCTCATGCTTCCCTGGGGTTTCAGACATTAGTTGTTTTATATGGTCTGTACTCTCCTGTGCTTTACGCAATTAAATATGAACGAGCATAAATGTGCTACTCTTGCCAAGCACGCACTTGAGCATTTACTGTTTCACAGCTACTGCATGCCCCAGAGAGTTCAACCGTAACCAGAAACTTCACACCTTTCAAGGTTGATCAGGGAGAGAAGTGTGCAAGTAACTAGGCAATCTTTGGGGTCAGCGCTGGTCCTGGGGCCTAGGGAAGGGGGGCTGAGGAGCCCCCTTTCTGAGAAGGGGTAACTGACATCACCTGTGCCCAGGAATCGTGCCAGAAAGTTCATGGGAGGAACAGACGCTGCAGCCTGTGAGGCTCTAGAAGCTGAACACATCCCAGGGGATCCAGAGCAGACAGGCTTGCAGTCCCCCTCACAGCAGGGTTAGGGGATGGACAGGAAGGGGCATTCACTATGATCTGTGTCGCACCCCAGCCCTACATGACGCATTCATTTGGCTGGCAGTTTGGCCAATGAAGCCTTCCAAGGATTAACAGACTGAAGGAGCCTTTTCCCAGCCAGACACTGACCTTTTCATTAGCAGCCACTTGTCACCCTGAGTAGTCAGAGGCAAATCCCAGGGTGCCTTCTTCCCACGCAGGCTCCCCAGTGAAATGGAACCAGGCAACCTCCAGGAGGGGGTGCTGCTGCTCTCTAGTAATGGAAACTAACAGGACTCAACAGTGGAGTTTCAGCATCCCCAGTATTGTGTGCGCGCCTGACTGCTCTTTGTGGGCGAGACTCCCTGTTGCCCTGCACCTTGTGCTGTCATTTACATCAGTGCAGAGAGCATTACTGAATCAGAACAAGCATGTTTCACACCCACTTTGCTCTGGCGAGTGACAGCGCAAGGTGCAGGGCTAGTGAGAACCAAGCACTGTTTTTGCTTATGGGGAGGAGGGATGAGAATTCTGTGCATATGGCTCTAAGGCATAGCATGTGTACACATGGGAGATACAGCCCCAAGCCATCTTTAAAGCTAGGCATGCTTGGCTTGTGATGAATATTTATGTTGCGATTACACACTGTGTACATGCTACGTGTGCACCCATGCATAGCTGACTGTGGAAGTGTTCCAGGATGCCAGAGCTCCTCAAAAATCCAATCACTGGGACATAGCACTGCTGCATAACTGTCAGCATCACTCAGTAGGTCTGCACTGCATGAATATCTATGCACAAAAGTAACTAAAAGCGCCAGAGTCAGAGCCAAGCACCCAAACAAACGCTTGGGCTGGATTTTTTGAGGGGGGAGAGGAGGTGGGGAAGGGAGAGAGGGAAGGAGCCTTTTCTTTGGTTGTTTCAAAATCCTAGCCAGAAATCAAGAAAAGAGATTAATTTAATCTGCAGTCATATGATACAAAAAGTGTCTATATGATCTACAGGTCTTACACCAGACTGTGTAGGCACAATGTCATGTCCAACACATTCGGTTGCCAGAACACCACTTACAAACATCTAAGCAACCATTGCAGAAGTCCAGTAGAATAGAGAACAACTTTGCTATAGAATTTTTTAACCAACCTGTAGAATTCTGTAGTGGAAACAGGATTCTCTATTCAGTTCCACACCCACTTGACGCATAGAAGACTTCCCTGTCCATAGAGGTCAGTCCAGCAGCATGCAAGAGCATTAAATCTGCAAAAAGATCCCCCAACCTGGTAATGCATTTCTCCCTCCCAGAGTCTGCCTACCCCTAGGTTTTGCTGTTCTGAAAGAACAGCACAAGGAAAGAACACAAACAGAAGGATCACTGCAACTCCATGCATTCCACTACCCCTACTGGGCATCCGTTTGTAACAATTTAACTACCCAAGGCTCAGTAGACAGCAGTTCCCCTCCATTGCAGGCTTTGACACTCACTAAGTCATGTACTGCAGCCAACGGAAATCAATTTATGATGAATTGGGCAGTTCATTGGCAGTGTGGATTGCCACTTTTCTCAAGTGCTGTTTGGAGATTACGTAGATACATCCACTGAGCAAAACACTTCAGAGAGTCTTCGCAGGCAATTAGCATCACTGGACCCCCCAGCGGGCAGTGTGGGAGATTAAAGGGAACATGCTCTGTCCAGGCACAGAAACTCAGATTGATTTGTTGACAAGAGAAGATGTGTTTCTCTGAGTGCTCTTGTTGGCGGGATTTCCTCCTCCCGGGATCCCAGATGTTTCTTGCAGAAGGAATTGAATTTGCTTGCTTTGCTAGGTAATGTTCAGTGCCTTCATTTGTGGAGTGTTACCCCACAGCGCCCTTCTGTTTGACCATCTCGCTCCCTAGCAGGGCTCTCTCCACACTGATCAGTCCCAGATTCGCAACCAAAGAGGCTATTTCAGTACCCTCTTCCTCCCAGTCATCTCCTCTAGCCTATATTAGGTCCTTACATAGCCTCTATTGCCACAGTATCTGAGCACCTCTGGATCTTCAACATATTAATCCTCACAACATACCTCTGTGAAGTAGTCAAGTGACATTATCCCCATTACAAACTGGGAGGAACTGAGGCCCAGAGGGTACGTCTACATGGTTTTAAAACACAGCAACAAGTCTCAGATTTCAGAGTGGTACCCGTGTTAGTCTGTATCATAACAGCAGAAAGAATGAGGAGTACTTGTGGCACCTTAGAGACTAAAATTTATTTGAGCATAAGCTTTCCACTTCATCAGATGCATGTAGTGGAAAATACAGTAGGAAGATTATGTGTACACACACACAATGAAAAAATGGGGGTTGCCATACCAGCTCTAATGAGACCAATTGATTAAGGTGGACTATTATCAGCAGAAGGGGGAAAAAAAAACAAAAACTTTTGTAGTGATAATTAGGATGGCCCATTCCAAACAGTTGACAAGAAGGTGCGAGTAACAATAGGGGGGAAATTAACATGGAGAAATAGTTTTTAGTTAGTGTAATGGCTCATCCACTCCCAGTCTTTATTCAAGCCTAATTTAATGTTGTCCAGTTTGCAGATTAATTCCAGTTCTGCTGTTTCTCACTGGAGTCTGCTTTTGAAATTTTTTTGTTGAATAATTGCAACTTTTAGGTCTTTAATTGAGTGTTCAGGGAGGTTGAAGTGTTCTCAGATTGGGGCTTACACTCCGGCACTAAAAACCGCTTTGTAGACGCTCAGGCTGAAGCTTGGGCTCTGAAGACAAGGACGGGAAAAGGGTCTACTCTGCTTTTTTAGCACCATGGCACAAACCTGAGTCCGTGGGATCTGCCTCAAGGAATAGGGGCTAGAACCTGCCAAGTGCCAGGCTAGCATCTCAACCACTAGCACCCTTTCTCCACACTGTAGAGCAAGGGATATTTTCATCTGTCAATATTTTACCTTCTCTCCCTTCCCCTGTGCCGTAGAAAGAGCAGGTATTAGGTTCTCCATAGTCTGCCCATTGTTAATCCAGCTCTGCTCTCGGTGGCAGGGGACAAAGTAAGGTGGGTCTTTGGGGAAATCTAGGCTCCTTTATTCCCTCATTCAGGCTTGAGCACTCTCTCTCCATGAGGGAGCTGGCGCCGGAGGCAGATAAACCTCTGTCAAAGGCAGAGGGGGCGTTGTCATGCCAGAGCGAACGGCGGGCTGTGTAATTAAAATATAATTGCATCCTAAAGCTCGCACTGCAGTTAATGAACTCGGTTTAAAAATCCGCTTTGAATCAAGTAAAGGCAATGGCAGCTACTGTCCAGCCCCCCGGGGGAGGGAGAACTAGAATATGGTACAACCTGTGAAAGAAGGGAAGCTTTTAACCTTCATTATGGCTAAGCCATGCAGAGCTTGGCCATAACCTTTCCAACACCTCTCTCAGTGAACCACTTAATCATGGTAAATGAGTTAGTTTCTGTAATTACAGCCAGTGGCTACTTAGCCTGAAGATGCTGAGGTGTCACTTTAAGGGCAACCAGGTGTCAGAGAATAGCTCGCTGGGAGGAAGCTGAAGGGGGAGAACCCTGGAACAGGCCACCCTTCTGAGCCATGGCGCAGTGATCCTGAAAGAACCAGCTTCTCTGAATTACTCCCGAACCCACTGGCCCAGGAAGTCTGGTATTTTCCATTAATAGTGGGTCTTTCAGTGCTAACTTGCTGTGTGCACGTAGAAGCTGGGCAACTTCACTGTGGCTCAGTCCATGATGAAGCAGTAGCAGCCTCTCCACAGTCAAGACTGGAAACAGCTTCCAACAAGTAGCCCTATTTTTGCATCCGCTAGAACTATAACTTTGTCTTGGGAAATGAGTTTGACCGAAAAGTTTCTACATTTACACTGAAGGACAAAGAAAAGGCTTATGTAGTAGGAAGAACACACTACAGGTTTTGATCTGCAAGTAATTTAACAAAGTGATGCAGATTTAAAATTTTTGTCTAAGGTTTCTTTGTTTCCCTCTAGCTCAGTGGCTACTCATAACTATGCCGTCAAGCTTTCTGAACAGTTACATGCCCATGGAAACTCATGCTCTGGTTCCCTCTGAAGGAAGTAGGCGGTCACCAAACTACATTGACTACTTGTTGGGGATGGTTTGGAAACCCACATCTACTTCCACTGCGGTTGCTGGCAATTTGCCATTGGCACCATATGTTTTGCAAGCATGTTGCCCACAGCTTAGATAGTCTGTTGCTGATAATTAAGGTCTCAATCCTGTTTCCACTTCATTTTATGCATGGCAATAGCCGACTGAGTGCATTTGAAAAGGACATGATTTCTCCATCACTGGAGCTGTCCAAGGAAAACCGAACACACAGTTAGTGGATGACAGGCCATTTTAGAATCTATTTCCTAAAGCCCAATCCCACGTCCCTTGACACCAAAGGATAGAGTAGAGATGCTCATTTGTTCCCATGGGTTTTGGATCAGACTTGAGGCCACATTTTCATAAGAGCTCAGCACCCAAACTGCACCCAACATGCTCACTGCTTTAGAAAGTTCTGCTTTGAATAACCAATGCCAAGATACCACAGTGTCATATCACTGGTACACTGTTCTTATCAACAAATGATTTCTAGTACCTATGACAAATATATGGGTGTGGTGTTTTGCTTGTAGACAATGCATTTTTGCCATTAGATTCTTTCCACTTTCAACAAGACATTATAATGTTGGTTGCCACCCACTATTGGCATGGCCAGCACTGCTCACTCCTTTAATAACCCACTGGTTCCCCCCCACCCCATGGGGGTTTATTAAAACAAACAGTTTATTACGGTAGCCTCTACAGGCCCAAAATGAGGGTAGGACCCCACTGTGCTGGGTGCTGATCACACATAGTAACAGACCATTCCTGCTGCAAAGAGCTTACAAGCAAAAAAAAAAAAAGACAAAACAAAGCATAGGGAAAAGATAAAGCCACTTTCCCAGGGGGAAATGGTAAAGCCACTTGTCCAGTGATACAACAGATTTGTGGCAGCGCTACGATTAGAATCCAGGTCTCCTGAGTCTCAGCCCGCTGCTCTACCTATTGGATCATGCTGCCTCACCTAAGACTGAAAAAAGGGGAAGTGACAGCTGGACAGGAAAATTCCAGAAGACTACTATCAAAACCAGTTAAATCATTAAGAAGCAATGGTGTATCACATAATTTACAAAGCAAAGCACTTGAAAGCAAAGTCATGAATAGTTTATCACTGCTAAGTAATGTCTTTTAAACTGAATGTTCATGGGAGTTTTACAAAGAACAGGTCAGAGGTTCCACGAGAGATGGGATGCCTAGAGTTATTCATACCAACAATACTTAGCACCGAGACTGTGCTTCATATTCAGTGACTCATGTAACACCAAGTAAACTCTCCCTGGAAGCAGGCATTTTCCCCATTTCACTGATTGGGAAACTGCGTCAGGAAGCGGGGGGGAGAGAACAGCTTGTCCAAGCTACCTGGTTAGAAAGTAGAAGAGCAGAGATTAGGACTCAGGCTTCCATCCTTGAACCGAGTCGACCAGATCACAGTGCCTGCTACAGTATGCAATATATACAGGAAATACTGCAGCCTGTCACGACTGAGTGGGAACTGGCCAAAAGGAGACTGGTGCTTTGAACAACATTTTCAGAAACATGCAATTTAGGCCCCTACATCACAGTCAAACTCAATGGGATTTAGGCACTTTTGAAAAGTTTCATGCTGAGAGAAGTTTGACATTTTAACACACACATTAAGATGAAGTAGATAGAGCAAATAAGAGCTGATAGTCCCCTACGGTAACTCCAGGGAGGCCCCCACAGAACAGTTACAGTCAGAAAAGCAGATCTGTAAAATGAACTCTTCATATTACATTTTCCCCAACAGCAACTTCCCGATCAAAACTGCTCAGTTTACAAGCAAAAGCAGGCTGTGCTCGCCAAGTCAAGCTGTGCTCTTTACACTTCATCCATCGCTACTGCCACCCAATAGAAGACGACTCTCCAGTCAGAACTCTGTTAGCAGCTGCTTCATTAATGCAAGGGGCAGCAGAGAGCCTGGCTTGCTCATCTGCAGCTGCAATCGGCTCCGTATCACAAACAGAGGCAAAAAGCTAGTTTTCCTCATTAAAGTCCCTCTGTATGACTCATCGAGCGACACAGTGAGCCAGATACTGATCTCAGTGAGCGAGTCAGCTCAGAGCAACTCTGAGGAAAGTGGAAGAGACATGGTCATCTAAGGTTTCAGAGTAACAGCCGTGTTAGTTTGTATTCGCAAAAAGAAAAGGAGTTCTTGTGGCACCTTAGAGACTAACCAATTTGAGTATAAGCTTTCGTGAGCTACAGCTCACTTCATCGGATGCATACTGTGGAAAGTGCAGAAGATCTTTTTATACACACAAAGCATGAAAAAATACCTCCCCCCACCCCACTCTCCTGCTGGTAATAGCTTATCTAAAGTGATCACTCTCCTTACAATGTGTATGATAATCAAGTTGGGCCATTTCCAGCACCAATCCAGGTTCTCCCCCTCCCCCCCCACACAAACCCACTCTCCTGTTGGTAATAGCTTATTTAAAGTGATCCCACTGAGAGTTACCAAAAGAAACTACAGCATTTGCTCAAGAAACTCCCTGAAAAAGCATAAGATCAAATCCGCACAGACACACCCCTGGAACCCCGACCTGGGATATTCTATCTACTACCCAAGATCCATAAACCTGGAAATCCTGGGTGCCCTATCATCTCAGGCATTGGCACCCTGACAGCAGGATTGTCTGGCTATGTAGACTCCCTCCTCAGGCCCTAGGCTACCAGCACTCCCAGCTACCTTCGAGACACCACTGACTTCCTGAGGAAACTACAATCCATCGGTGATCTTCCTGATAACACCATCCTGGCCACTATGGATGTAGAAGCCCTCTACACCAACATTCCACACAAAGATGGACTATAAGCCATCAAGAACACTATCCCCGATAATGTCATGGCTAACCTGGTGGCTGAACTTTGTGACTTTGTCCTTACCCATAACTATTTTACATTTGGGGACAACGTATACCTTCAAATCAGCAGCACTGCTATGGGTACCCGCATGGCCCCACAGTATGCCAACATTTTTATGGTTGACTTAGAACAACGCTTCCTCAGCTTTCGTCCCCTAACGCCCCTACTTTTCTTGCGCTATATTGATGACATCATCATCTGGACCCATGGAAAAGAAGCCCTTGAGGAATTCCACCATGATTTCAACAATTTCCATCCCACCATCAACCTCAGCCTGGTCCAGTCCACTCAAGAGATCCACTTCCTGGACACTACAGTGCTAATAAACGATGGTCACAAACACCACCCTATACCGGAAACCTACTGACCACTATTCCTACCTACATGCCTCCAGCTTTCACCCTGACCACACCACACGATACATTGTCTACAGCCAAGCTCTGCGATACAACCGCATTTGCTCCAACCCCTCAGAAGAGACAAACACCTACAAGATCTCTATCAAGCATTCTTACAACTACAATACCCACCTGCGGATGTGAAGAAACAGACTGATAGAGCCAGAAGAGGTCCCAGAAGTCACCTACTACAGGACAGGCCCAACAAAGAAAATAACAGAACGCCACTAGCCGTCACCTTCAGCCCCCAACTAAAACCCCTCCAACGCATTATTAAGGATCTACAACCTATCCTGAAGGATGACCCAACACTCTCACAAATCTTGGGAGACAGGCTAGTCCTTGCCTACAGACAACTCCCCAACCTGAAGCAAATACTCACCAGCAACCACATACCACACAACAGAACCACTAGCCCAGGAACCTATCCTTGCAACAAAGCCCGTTGCCAACTCTGCCCACATATTTATTCAGGGGACACCATCACAGGGCCTAACAACATCAGCCACACTATCAGAGGCTCGTTCACCTGCACATCCACCAATGTGATATATGCCATCATGTGCCAGCAATGCCCCTCTGCCATGTACATTGGTCAAACTGGACAGTCTCTACGTAAAAGAATAAATGGACACAAATCAGATGTCAAGAATTATAACATTCATAAACCAGTCGGAGAACACTTCAATCTCTCTGGTCACGCGATTACAGACATGAAAGTTGCAATATTACAACAAAACTTCAAATCCAGACTCCAGCGAGAGACTGCTGAACTGGAATTCATTTGCAAATTGGATACAATTAACGTAGGCTTGAATAGAGACTGGGAGTGGCTAAGTCATTATGCAAGGTAACCTATTTCCCCTTGTTTTTTCCTAACCCCCCCCTCAGACATTCTTGTTAAACCCTGGATTTGTGCTGGAAATGGCCCACCTTGATTATCATACCCATTGTAAGGAGAGTGATCACTTTAGATAAGCTATTACCAGCAGGAGAGTGGGGTGGGGGGAGGTATTTTTTCATGCTTTGTGTGTATAAAAAGATCTTCTACACTTTCCACAGTATGCATCCGATGAAGTGAGCTGTAGCTCACGAAAGCTTATGCTCAAATAAATTGGTTAGTCTCTAAGGTGCCACAAGTACTCCTTTTCTTTATGGTCATCTAAGGCTTTTTGTTCAACTGAAGTAGTCTTGGAGCATTGAGGGAAACAATGCTCTGTCCACAGCCAAGCGCAGATACAATAGACATTATCCTATAATGAGGGGACACTTATACGCACCACTGTCCTCTATTGGATTCATCAGCGCTTCTCAAGACACATCTTAGGCCCCATATTGCTAGCAGCTAATAGAGGGGAGGATTCTCCCACAGTTATGCTGGAGGGGCTGCCTTTAGGGAGAAAACAGTCAAGTCCCCCAGTGGCTGCAGGTTTGCAACAAGAAACATGTAATACATTGTAATAAGCTACAGTGCATGGTTTGCCTTGCTCCAGCCCACCTCCTCACGGGGATCATGGAGCCTTCCTCGCTCTTCCTTTGTAGTTGCACAATAGCTGCAGCTATTGGCGAGGCGGCCTGCATTTACCGTGGTGGCCGCATCACTGAACCCCAAGAAATACAGGATCTCCTCCTTAGGGTGTTCCATTCCCCTTCAATTCTCCACCCCATAACCCCTTCCTCCACCCTTGCACCACACTGACCCTCCCTCCCCCCTTCAAGGTCTCTAAATAATCCACATTCCCAATCCAGGAGCCTCTCTCTGCTGCATTTAAAAGATTTCTGCCATCAGGCACAAGGAAATCAAATGGTGATATCAGAGAGCATTAGAATTAACATGGTTTGGATCAGTGCCTAGCTACTGAGCCACGCTCCAGCCCAGGCTCACAGTCCTGAAATCTCTTCAGCAAGGCAACTCCATGCCTCTGAGCTGAATCGAGTTGGACAGTGCTTAGGGAAAAAAGGCTCCTGAGGGAAAGGGGGGCGAGGGGGGGGGTTACAATTTATAAAGCCGCTTTCAGTTTGACTCATTAGCTTTGCCTGAGGCTCCAGAACATGACGAAAGCCAGCCAGAGAGGAAGAGGGTGAGCCGGGGATGGGGAGGGAGAGAAAGCTGTAATTGCAATTGCTGGAATTCACTTTTAATGTTAGCTTCTGAATACAGTAAACACACTCTCCGAGTCCAGGGAATAAGCATTGATTTTTTGCAAGTGTTCCAGTGAAAAGCTTCAATCAATTCTATTCTGTCAGAGACTTGCCTCTTGGCCTCCAATTACTCAATCTCTGCCCCCACCAAATACACACCCTACACAGGGGGAGTAGTATTTTAAAAGCTACTCCTCCCCCTTCCAGCTGACAGGCCATGGGGGTGGAGGGGGAAATTAAAGTTAAGAGTGGCATGATAAGATATACAAGGGACCATGCACACAGCAGAGAACACCTGGCCCCCCAGGCAATTAGAAAGGTTTGCACACTTGTGTGCAGCAATAACACATTAGCTTGATTGGATGCTCCCATTGTTTCTAATTCCACATCCTGACTTTGACCAGCAGGCTAAAGGAGAAGACTCAGGTTGTGGGGGGGGGAGAAAGAGCTTGAGCAGACAGCTTGAGAGTTGAGGAGAGGGGCCTGCCTTAGAGGGGAGAGATGCTACCAAGGAGCAGTCTAAGATGTCAAAACACAGGAGTGTGAGGTCGAGTTAGAGGAGCCCCCTCCCAGCCTACGGGCCTCTGGAAGCCAAAGGCATGAAGACAGCCTCCTCCCAATGAGGGACAAAGAGGGGCCTCTGGGGCAACCCAGACAGCCTCTCCTACAAGAGGGGAATGGTCAGGAATGTCTTGCAAGTAGACTGACTTAAAGATCATTTAAACAATGAAGGAAACCCCAAAGCAGCCTAAAGCACAGGAAGGTTACAATGGCCCATTACAATACATTTTTAACTGCCCAGACTGGGGGAAATGCCCCTTCCCCCTCAAGCAAGGCTTCCCTGCTTTCCCCTGCTCGATAGCCCAAGGTGAGCAACCCATCCCAGTGCCCCAGGCTTGCTCTACAACCACCTCAGTGAAGAGTTTAGGAGCGCGCCAGGCATGGCCAGGGGGAGATGCTCTGACAGATTAGCCTGTGTGATGTGCAACTGAAACCGATGGAGTGGGTGGTGGGGAGGGGAAATGAGTCACAAACAGAGCAACAATGATAGACGTGGGGGATGCTACATGAGTAGACTATGGGGGAAAAGCCACATGTGGGCTCACAGCAGCTAGTGGAGCATTGTTGAGGGAACAGCCAGGCTAGGGGCTTTTATTCCCTAGTACGCAGTAGCAGAGACGGCATGTGTGAGGGATGAGAGGGTGACTGACCCATCCAGGAGTCAGAGAACCAGATTACTCCATTCCTGGTGAGGACAAAGGGACTTGAAATCCTTTATTCACAGCAATCGCCCCCCATCCTGCCAATGTGCCTCAGTCCTAGGCTGCAAGGACCCACTCTACAGACAAGTGCGCAGTTCGTTTCTCTATGTCCACCCTGTTCCATCCTCAAATTGGGCCCTGTTTGCATACTTACACCACTCCCATCACCCTTGTTCCTGTAGCACCGTAAGCAGGGCTGATTGTATTTGTGAAGTGCCATCCAGGAATCAAAGGGTGGGGGAGAAGGTGTGCTGAGGTGACACTGACCAAAAATTGCATTTTCCACTCAAATGGATTTTTCCCCTCAAAGTGTCTTTCTGCAGAAAAATTTGGTTTTCCATCAAAAACCAAGCAGCCCAAAAGTTTCCACTTGGAAATGTCACCATGGTGCTGTCTGTCCCCATTCTTCTTTATGGGCCATGCTCCCCAGCTGGACTATTTCCCCATGAGGCACATGGCCAGGGAGTCCCATGATGGTTCAGCAAGACCTGGCTAGGGACTCCAGCCTGCAGAGAAGAACGAGGGCATCCGACACCTGAAATACAACTCTCGTGAGGCCATGCAGCTGCATTTTTTGTTTTCAGCTCCATGTTCTTGGGGCTTTGCTGAAAAATCAAGCAAGCAAGCTTTCCACAACAGTTTCCCCAGCCCCCCACTAGCTATGCTCAGCACACGCAACTTTGACCAGGGTCTCAAGAGCTCAGCTCCCATTTAGGCAACCAAGTAAGCAGTCAGGTTGTCCAGAAGTGTTGAGCACAGTGGGTGTGGCAGAGTTCTGGGGAAAAAAAAAAATCTAGCCTCAGGTCTTCAGGTCTCATCTAGGGTCAGTTGCTGTAGTGGGACAAATCCAAACCCTGGAGAAAGCTCTGATCTACCTACAGACTTTGCAGCTCAGACACCTCTCTGGTGGCAACACTTGGTCAATCCTGGCTTTTAATAGAGCTAGCATATAGAGGAGCAGGATCTGTACCTAATCTTCAACCACACTAGCCCATTCAGTCCCTTCTATAGGGAATTGTAACTCCTGGGTTCTACACCAACTGCCCAGCCCCATCTGGCAAGCAGCTAAAATTCACTTAGCCAGCAAACAACTCCACTGTCTCTCTAGAACTGCCAGAGAGCTAGTGTGAATAGTTTACAATGAGCGCAGCAATAACTTGGATTTCCTCTCCATGTCTCATTCAGAAGATAAGATGTGAGAAGTGACTGTGCTGCTCATTGTGGGTTGTTTTGAGGCTTCCTAGATGTTGCCCCCTGGATTGTGTGCCTTTTGTTAATCCAGCCATGAGAACAGAGGCCAGGGGAAGGACTAGGAAAGAGAAAGGGTCAATAATTGAGGCTTTGGCTCCTAATGCAGCATGAAAGATCAGATTGACCTTCTCCCCTGTAACTGCCAAGCCGATTACCTGACATTTTCATTTCCAGGTGAGCTCCATTCCTTCATCAAGGCAGGTCTAAGCACAAGCAAATGTTCAGTTTTGGTTTGAGGTTGGGTTTTTTTGTTTGTTTTGTTTTGTGGGGTTTTGGGTTTTTTTTGTTTTTTTTTTTAAAGTGAATTACATGCAGCCTCCAGATTTCTGGCAAATTCTCAGAGCAGCCCCTGAGCATAAAAAACCTTGGGTACCCCTGACTTGCATCTGGGGTTAAGGATGGAGTCAGAGCCCTTTTCTGTAGAAGGAAAACCCATCATGCATATCTGAAATGCAGAGAGCCAACAATACATGGCTACCACCTCATTTACTTTACAAGCCTAGAAGCCTTAACCAAGTACAAGACCCTGTTGTATTGGGCATGCAGGCAGAAACATGGAGACAGTTCACAGAATCATAGAAGATTAGGGTTGGAAAGGACCTCAGGAGGTCATCTAGTCCAATTCCTGCTCAAGGCAGGACCAACCCCCACTAAATCATCTCAGCCAGGGCTTTGTCAAGCCAGGCCTTAAAAACCTTTAAGGATGATGGAAGGTCTACCACTTCCCTAGGTAACCCATTCCAGTGCTTCACCACCCTCCTAGTGAAATAGTGTTTCCTAATATCCAACCTACACCTCCCCCACTGCAACTTGAGACCATTGCTTCTTGTTCTGTCATCTGCCACCACTATTGAGAACAGCCGAGCTGCATCCTCTTTGGAACCCCCCTTCAGGTAGTTGAAGGCTGCTATCAAGTCGCACCTCACTCTTCTCTTCTGCGGACTAAATAAACCCAGTTCCCTCAGCCTCTCCTCAAGTCATGTGCCCCAGCCCCCTAATCATTTTTGTTGCCCACCACTGGATTCTCTCCAATTTGTCCACATCCTTTCTGTAGTGGGGGGCCCAAAACTGGACACAATACTCTAGATGTGGCCTCACCAGTGCCGAATAGAGGGGAATAATCACTTCCCTCGATCGGCTGGCAATGCTCCTACGAACACAACCCAATATGCCGTTAGGCTTCTTGGCAACAAGGGCACACTGACTCATATCCAGCTTCTCCTCCACTGTAATCCCCAGGTCCTTTTCTGCAGAACTGCTGCCTAGCCATTCGGTCCCCAGCTTGTAGAAGCGCATGGGATTCTTCCATCCTAAGTGCAGGACTCTGCACTTGCCCTTGTTGAACCTCATCAGATTTCATTTGGCCCAATCCTCCAATTTGTCTAGGTCACTCTGGACCCTATCCCTACCCTCCAGCGTATCTACCTCTCCCCAGCTTAGTGTCATCCATGAATTGCTGAGGGTGCAATCCATCCCATCATCCAGATTAATGAAGATGAACAAAACTAGCCCCAGGACCCACCCCGGGGCACTCCGCTTGATACCGGCTGCCAACTAGACAGAGCCGCTGATCACTACCCATTGAGTCCAATCTAGCCAGCTTTCTATCGCCTTATAGTCCATTCATCCAATCCAGACTTCTTTAACTTGCTGTCAAGAATACAATGGGAGACTATATCAAAAGCTTTGCTAAAGTCAAGGTATATCACATCCACCACTTTCCCCATATCCACAGAGCCAGTTCTCATCTTAGAAGGCAATCGGGTTGGTCAGACATGACTTGCCCTTGGTGAATCCATGTTGACTGTTCCTGATCACCTTCCTCTCCTCCAAGTGCTTCAAAATGGATTCCTTGAGGACATGCTCCATGATTTTTCCAGGGACTGAGATGAGGCTGACTGGTCTGTAGTTCCCTAGTGTAACGATGCTGGTTCTGGTGGGACCCAACTGAGAGTGCCAATTCAGGACAAATTGATTAAAGCAGGGCAATTACAGCCCAAGGCTGGGGTGTCTCTGCACACCAAGACAAACCAAACCAGACAGATGGAGAGGATTATGGTTTTATGGCTAACCACAAGTCACATAAGCAATTTCCTTAGACACTCCAGTTTTCCAGTATCACCACCAGTGCCACTCGTTATGTGGACAAATGGTAACGAAAACCAAAACCCCACTAAAAGAAAAGGTTCTCTCAGTCCCAAAGGACCAAGCCCCAGACTCAGGTCAATAGACAAATCAGATCTTACCCACAAATCTGTTGTCAATCCTTTAGAATCTAAAATCTAAAGGTTTATTTATAAAAAGAAAAAGATATAGATGAGAGCTAGCATTGGTTAAATGGAATCAATTACATACCGTAATGGCAAAGTTCTTGGTTTAGGCTTGTAGCGATGATGGAATAAGCTGCAAGTTCAAATCAAGTTTCTGGAGTACATTCACAGCTAAGATGGGTCATCAGTCCTTTCTGTAGGGCTTCTGTTTGTAGCAAAGTCCCTCCAGAGATCAGAAGCAGGACTGAAAACCAGATGGAGATGAGGCATCAGCCTTTTATAGTTTTTTTCAGGTGTAAGAACACCTCTTTGTTCTTACTGTGGAAAATTACAGCAAAATGGAGTTTGGAGTCACATGGGCAAATCCCTGCATACTTCGCTGAGTCACGAGGGGTAACTGCCTTCTCTCAATGGGTCAATTGTACAGCTGACGGTCCTTAATGAGCCATCAAGCAGGCTAGGCAGAGCTGATACCAACTAGTCCGGGGTGTCACCCAGAAGCATAGCACAAGTTTGAACTACAGACAGTATAGAGCCAATACTTATAACTTTAAATACAAAAATGATATACATACAGATAGCATAATCACAACCACCAAACTGTAACCTTGTCTTAGACACCTTATTTGACCCCCTTTATACAAGATTCGGTGCCACTACAGGACTTTGGTTGCAACAATGATCTATACAGTCCCAGTTCATCTCAACAACATCACACCCAGATTCTCCTTAACTTTTTTTAAAGATGGGCACTATATTTGCCTTTTTCCAAGTGTCTGGGACTTCCCCTGATCACCATGAGTTTTCAAAGATAATGGCCAATGGCTCTGCAATCACATCAGCCAACTCCCTCAGCACCCTCAGATGCATTAGATCTGGACCCATGGACTTGTGCATGTCCAGCTTTTCTAAATAGTCCTTAACCTGTTTTCACCACTGAAGGTGGATCACCTTCTCCCTGTGTTGTGCTGCCCAGTGCAGCAGTCTGGGAGCTGACCTTGTCCCTGAAGACTGGGCAAAAAAAGCACCGAGTACTTGAGCTTTTTTCACATCTGTCATTAGGTTGCCTCCCCCATTCAGTAAGGGTCCCACACTTTCCCTGACCACCTTCTTGTTGCTAACATACCTGTAGAAACCCTTCTGTTACCCTTCACATCCCTTGCTAGCTGCAACTCCAATTGTGCTTTGACCTTCCTGATTACAACCCTGCATGCTCAAGCAATATTTATACTCCTCCCTAGTCATCTGTCTAAGTTTCCACTTCTTGTAAGCTTCCTTTTTGTGTTTAAGCTCACTGAAGAGTTTAAGCTCTCTGTTAAACCAAGCTGGTCACCTGCCATATTTGATCTTCTTTCTGCATATCAGGATGGTTTGTTCCTGCACCCTCAAGAAGGCTTCTTTAAAATACAGCCAGCTTTCCTGAACTCCTTTCCCCCTCATATTAGCCTCTCAGGGGATCCTGCCCATCATTTCCCTGAGTCTGCTTTTCTGAAGTCCAGGGTCTGTATTCCACTGCTTTGCTTTCTTCTTTTTGTCAGGATCCTGACCACGACCATCTCATGGTCACTGCTGCCCAGGTTGCCACCCACTTCTACTTCCCCTACCAATTCTTCCCTGTTTGTGAGCAGGGAGTCAAGAGGAGCACAGTCCCTGGTTGGCTCCTCCAGCACTTGCACCAGGACGTTGTCTCCAACACCCTCCAAAAACAGTCTCTTCCCCTCTCCGTCTTAGACAACTTACAGTCTAAGTAGTCTAGGCAGACAGGGTTGTGACGGGTTTGGTCACAGAGACCCCCTTGGGACTGTCATCTGAAATGCTAAATTTATCTCTGAGCCAGTTTTCCCTGCCAGCTTGGGACTCCAGAATACTGCTTTGTTGAGCCAGACACACAAGCCTGCTGCAACACAGACCCAGGTCTGGTCCGTGCCCCCAAAGCTGCAGACTAACCAAAAACTGCTCAGCAAGTCACCTCTCTCCAGCACCCAGGCACCCAGTTCCCAATGCAATCCAAACCCCAAATAAATCCATTTTACTCTGTATAAAGCTTACACAGGGTAAACTCAAATTGTCCGCCCTTAACACTGTGTGACAGGGTCGGGCCAGATGGCTAGAGGAGAGTGATCCTATTGGGATCCGGGAAGTGGGCAGGCAAAACCCGTCCACTGCTAAAGGATCCCCCCCCTCAGCCTAAGAGGGGGATCCACAAGACCTGGATACCAAATAAATACGGGGGACAACTAATGAAATAACAGGGACAGGAGTGCGGTCAAAGGGTCAAACGAAGGGAAACAGATGGGGACACCGAGCAGAGAACCCTGGACAGCGTCCACTGCTCCTCAAAGGCGTCAAGGGAGTCAGTGGATGCCCCCCAGAGGAACTCTGCCCGGATACGTGAACGGACGGAGGATCAGAAATAAGCCCCACAGTCACAGGAGACTCCATCGGCCAACCTCCTCACTCTAGTTTTATAGATGGCCATTTTAGCTAGGGCCAGGAGAAGGTTGACCAGGAGATCCTGTGACTTTGTGGGGCAACAGGAGAGTGATAGAAGGCAGATGTATTAACCCCAAGTTAAGTTGGTCTCTTTTCCCTGGGTAACAGGGAAGGTTCCAGAACAATCAGGAACTTTCCGGAAACAATTACGGCAGACAGGCTGATTAGAACACCTGCAGCCAATCAAGAAGCTGCTAGACTCAATTAAGGCAGGCTAATCGGGGCACTTGGGTTTAAAAAAGCTCTCACTCCAGTTAGTGAGGGGTGCATGTAAGGAGCTGGGAGTGAGAGGACATGCTGCTGGAGGACTGAGGAGTACAAGCGTTAACAGACATCAGGAGGAAGGTCCTCTTGTGAGGACAAAGAAGGTGTTGGGAGGAGGCCATGGGGAAGTAGCCCAGGGAGTTGTCGCTGTCGCACAGCTGTTCCAGGAGGCACTCTAGACAGCTGCATTCCACGGGGCCCTGGGCTGGAACCCGGGGTAGAGGGCAGGCCTGGGTTCCCCCCAAACCTCCCAACTCCTGACCCAACACAGGAGGTTCCACCGGAGGGGAAGGTCTCTAGGCTGTTCCCCAACCCACATGGTGGATCAGCAGAGACTGCGGGGATTGTTCTTACTCTTTTTTCCCCCCATGCTGGCCAGTGATGAGGTTATCTGAGTGAGCTGCAGATTTGAGCCACGAAAGTGGCCAAACTGAGGGCTACTGTGAATCTCTGAGAAGAGCAAAATCCGCCAGTAAGCGCAGGACCCACCAAGGTAGAGGAGGAACTTTGTCACAACTGGTGTTGGCTATGGGATTTGGTGTGCATAGCACGGCAGAAGGAGGGTGTTAAAAAAAAACAAAGGAGAGGGGGTTTTTTTTTATTACCACAATGGAGGAGGTAGTGCGGGCACTGATACAAGCCATGGCTGCCCAGCAGGAGGCTACCCGTGTCCAGGCAGCCACCCAACAGGAGGCAGTGCGGCTGCAACAAGAGACTAATCGCCTGCTGATGGACCAGGCTGCTCAAGACCGGGCTATGTTGCGGGAACTGGTAAACCAGGTAAAGGCCCTTACAGAGCTGAACCGCAGCCATGATGGATGCAGATCATGCGGGCCAGCAATTGGCTGCAGAAAATGATGCAGGAGGATGATATAGAGGCATACCTCCTGGCCTTTGAGAGGACAGCTCTGTGGGAGGCTTGGCCCCGAGAACAGTGGTCTGGCCTCCTTGCTCCATTCCTGTGTGGGGAGGCCCAGAAGGCCTACTATGATCTGTCTGAAGAGGCTGCGGCAGACTACCCCCAGCTGAAAGCAGAGATCCTGGCCAGATCTGGGGTAACGACCGCAGTGCGGGCCCAGCAATATCACGAGTGGAGGTACCAGGAAAACAAAACCCCACGGTCCCAATTATATGACCTCATCCATCTCACATGCAAGTGGTTACGAACTGAGTCCCTGAGTCCGGAGGAGAAACTAGAGGTTCTGGTCATCGACCAGTACATGAGAGGACTACCGCCACACCTTCGCACCTGGGTAAGCCAGAATGAACCCTCCGCCTACAATGAGGTCGTCGTGCTGGTAGAAAGGCGAAGGACGGCGAGGGAGCTGACCCGACCAGTTAAGGAAGAAGCACCCCGGGTTACATTAGCAGCACCAAGCCCTAGAGCTCGGGTGACTGGGCCATCAGGAGAGCCCAGGTAAAAAAAGAGAGGGGCTGAAGGCCCACCAGAAGCCACAAAGAGTCGGAGCACTGAGGGGGAAGAGGATCATGATGTTAGACTGCCCAAACCAAGAGACCAGGGAACGCCTAGGGCTCCATACAGATGTTACACCTGCAGGGAATGGGGACACATAGCTGCACAGCGTCCCAGTGCTGGAGGAGCCTATGCAGTGTAACCTGGGGAACTGGGCAGACCCATGCTCCCTAATCCACCTTATGGGGGTCTCACTAACCCCACATATGTACATCAGACCAGTGAAGCTAAATGGGGTAGAGACCACGACATTGGTTGATTGGGGGAGTGCTATCACGCTTGTCTTGGGGAAGCTCGTGAAGCGTAGTCAGCTGCTGTGGGCTAAGCATACAGGAATAACATGCAGCCATGGGACAGTTGGTTATTAACTCACCATCCCAGTAAAAATCGAGATTCAGGGGAACGCTACTGAGGTAGCAGCAGGTGTAGTCCCTAAACTCCCATACCCAGTGCTCATAGGGAAGGACTTCCCAGGGTTTGGAGACTTACTCCCGGTAGGGGAATTGGGGAAAGGGGGAACCCTGAAGTCCGTGAGGCATCCACAGTAGACTGTCAACCCCCAATCTTCTCTGAAATTTCCCCAGATTTGTTCTCCACTCCCAGACAGGGTAGAAAGTCGAAAAGGGAAAGGAGGGCAGCTAAGGCCTCAGGAACCCAAATACTGACCCAAAGCCAGAGGGTCGCTCTCATAGGTAGGTGGACCCAAGCAGCTGAAAAGGAGGCCACCCAGGAGGGAGAAGCACCTGAGTCTGACCCACACCCTAACGCCTCTGAACCAGCAGAGGCAACAGACTGGCCCCTAGTTCTCTGGCAGATTAGCCCCGGGAGAGGAAATTTTGGACAGGACCAGGCTGAAGACCCAAGATATGACATTAAGAAGGAGGTGACCAAAATAGATGGGGTCCGCATGGAAGGGAAAACCCAGGGACCAGGACCCTACTTCATAATGAAGAAGAATCTCTTATACTGGGTTGCACCAGTACAGGGGCAGAAGGTACAGCAGATCCTAGTACCTCAAAAACACCAGAATACTGTATTAAGTCTTGCCCATAGTCATCTTTTTGGGGGGCATTTGGGGGTAGAGAAGACCCTGGCATGGGTCCTGCAATGATTCTTCTGGCTCGGAGTACATGAAGTGTGGAGGTACTGTGCGTCCTGCCTAGAGTGCCAGCTGCACAGTCCCCGTCCCCACTTGAGGGCATCTTTAGTACTCCTTCCCATCATAGAGGTCCCCTTTGAGTGAATAGCCATGGACCTAGTGGGATCCCTGGAAAAGACAGCCCGGGGCCACCAATATATACTTGTCGTTCTGGATTATGCTACTCCCCCCTGCGGAACACGGCCTCTAAAACAATAGCCAAAGAGTTGGTGGGGATCTTTGCCCTAGTGGGGCTACCAAAGGAGATATTAACAGACCAAAGTACCCCATTTATGTCGAAGCTAATGAAGGACCTCTGGACGCTGCTCCATATACATACCCTGAGAACTTCAGTCTATCATCCGCAGACCGATGGGCTGGTAGAAAGGTTTAACCGAACCCTCAAGGCAATAAGGAAAGTGGTAAGTCGGGACGAGAAGGATTGGGACACCCTACTACCCTATCTTATGTTTGCAATCCAGGAGGTACCTAAGGCCTCAACTGGGTTTTCCCCCTTTGAGTTATTATATGGACGCCACCCCCGTGGCATACTAGATATCACAAAAGAAATCTGGGAAGAGGAACCCAATGAGGAGAGAAATATAATTGATCATGTGTTGCAGATGTGAGAACGCATAGCCCAGGTCACCCCATTGTAGGAGAACATTTGGAAAAGGCACAGGAGGCCCAGTGAACCCATTACAATCGCCAGGCAAAAGTCCGACAGTTCCAACCAAGGGATCGGGTGACTGTGTTGGTACCCACGGCAGAAAGCAAACTTTTGGCCCAATGGCACGGGCCCTATGAGGTGGTTGAACCCGGGGGGGAAGTAACCTACAAGGTGCGGCAGCCAGGACGCCACAAACAAGAACAAATTTATCACATTAACCTCTTAAAGCCTTGGCACCAACAAGAGGCATGTGTAGTGGCCCAAGAGACCCCAATCCAGGGAAGTAACATGCAGGAGCAGATCAGGATACCAACTGATCTGACAAACCAGAAGGAGGTAACTGAGATGATCAACTGATACCAGGACGTGTTTACAACCAAACAAGGTCGGACCACCAAAGCATATCACCACATCACAGACCCTGGGGCAAAGGTAACTTTAAGGCCCTATTGGGTCCCAGCGGCAAAAAGCGAGGAGATCAAGGCAGAGGTAAAAAGGATGTTGGAGCTGGGAGTCATCGAAGAGTCCCACAGTCAGTGGTCAAGCCTGATTGTGTTGGTGCCCAAACCCGATGGCACCACTAGGTTTTGTAATGACTTTCGCTGGCTGAATGAGACATCCAAATTCAATGCATACCCATATTGATGAGTTAGTTGACCACCTGGGCAATGCTCGATTTTTGACCACCCTTGATTTAACAAAGGGATCCTGGCAGATTCACCTTGCCAAAGATGCAAAAGAAAAGACGGCATTCTCTATCCCAAAGGGTCTGTTTCAATATACTGCTATGGGTACCCGCATGGCCCCACAGTATGCCAACATTTTTATGGCTGACTTAGAACGCTTCCTCAGTTCTCGTCCCCTACTGCCCCTACTTTACTTGCGCTACATTGATGACATCATCATCTGGACCCATGGAAAAGAAGCCCTTGAGGAATTCCACCATGATTTCAACAATTTCCATCCCACCATCAACCTCAGCCTGGACCAGTCCACACAAGAAATCCACTTCCTGGACACTACAGTGCTAATAAGCGATAGTCACATCACCGCCACCCTATACCGGAAACCTACTGACCACTATTCCTACCTACATGCCTCCAGCTTTCACCCAGACCACACCACACGATCCATTGTCTACAGCCAAGCTCTACGATACAACCGCATTTGCTCCAACACCTCAGACAGAGACAAACACCTACAAGATCTCTATCAAGCATTCTTACAACTACAATACCCACCTGCGGATGTGAAGAAACAGACTGATAGAGCCAGAAGAGGTCCCAGAAGTCACCTACTACAGGACAGGCCCAACAAAGAAAATAACAGAACGCCACTAGCCGTCACCTTCAGCCCCCAACTAAAACCCCTCCAACGCATTAAGGATCTACAACCTATCCTGAAGGATGACCCAACACTCTCACAAATCTTGGGAGACAGGCCAGTCCTTGCCTACAGACAACTCCCCAACCTGAAGCAAATACTCACCAGCAACCACACACCACACAACAGAACCACTAACCCAGGAACCTATCCTTGTAACAAAGCCCGTTGCCAACTCTGCCCACATATCTATTCAGGGGACACCATCATAGGGCCTAATCAGCCACACTATCAGAGGCTTTTCACCTGTACATCTACCAATGTGATATATGCCATCATGTGCCAGCAATGCCCCTCTGCCATGTACATTGGTCAAACTGGACAGTCTCTACGTAAAAGAATAAATGGACACAAATCAGATGTCAAGAATTATAACATTCATAAACCAGTCGGAGAACACTTCAATCTCTCTGGTCACTCGATTTCTGACCTAAGAGTGACTATTCTTCAACAAAAAAACTTCAGAAACAGACTCCAATGAGAGACTGCTGAATTGGAATTAATTTGCAAATTGGATACAATTAACTTAGGCTTGAATAGAGACTGGGAGTGGTTGAGTCATTATACAAAGTAAAACTATTTCCCCTTGTTTATTCCTCCCTCCCCGTTCCTCAGACATTCTTGTTAACTCCTGGAAATGTGCTGGAAATGACCCACCTTGATTATCACGTCAAAAGGTTCTCCCCCCACCCCACTCTCCTGCTGGTAATAGCTCATCTTAAGTGATCACTCTCCTTACAATGTGTATGATAAACACCCATTTTTTCATGGTCTGTGTGTATATAAATCTCCTCACTGTATTTTCCACTTTATGCATCCGATGAAGTGAGCTGTTGCTCACAAAAGCTTATGCTCAAATAAATTGGTTAGTCTCTAAGGTGCCACAAGTACTCCTTTTCTTTTTTCAATATACTGTTCTTCCTTTTGGACTGCCACCTTCTAGTGTCTTATGGACAAGCTCCTACGGCCCCATACCAGTTATGCAGCGGCATACCTGGATGTGATTCTTCACACCCCCAACTTGGAAATCCACTTGGAAAAGGTGGAAGCAGTTCTGGATACGCTAAGATGGTCTGGCCTCACAGCCAACCCAGTCAAGTGTGCTATAGGGCTAGCCAAGGCTAAATACCTTGGCTACATTGTGGGAAGGGGCATGGTCAAGCCCCAACTAAACAAAACTAGAGGCTATCCAAAATTGGCCCCGGCCGAATCGGAAAAAGCAAGTCTAGGCATGCCTGGATGTGGTGGGGTACTACCGACAATTTATTCCCCATTTTGCTACCAGAGCGAGTCCCCTGATCAGACACAGAAGGAGTTGACCTGGACTGTGGGTTCACGAAAACAGCCAAACTGAAGGCTGCCGTGAATCTCCGAGACGAGCAAATCCACCAATAAGCACAAGACCCACCAAGGTAGAGGAGGAACTTTGTTGCAACTGATAGAGAGCTATGCACAGCTGTTTGCTCCCCCAGGTACTAATCACTTACTCTGGCTTTATCAATAAACAAAAGTGATTTTATTAAGTGTAAGGTAACAGACAGAACAAAGTTACCAAGCAAAACAAAACAAAACATGCAAGCCTAAGCCTAATACATTAACTGATCACAGATAATGTTTCACCCTCAGAGATGTTCCAATAAGCTTCTTTCACAGACTAGACTTCTTCCTAGTCTGGCTCCAATCCTTTCCCCGGTACAGTTTGTGTTCGTTCCAGCTTAGGTGGTAACTAGGGGATCTCTCTGACTAGCCCCCTTTGTTCTGTTCCACCCCCTTTGATATCTTTGGTGCAAGGTGGGAATTTTGTCTCTCTGGGTTTCCACCCCTCCTTCTAAATGGAAAAGGACCAGGTTAAAAATAAAAGGAGTACTTGTGGCACCTTAGAGACTAACCAGTTTATTTGAGCATGAGCTTTCGTGAGCTACAGCTCACTTCATCGGATGCATAGCATATCGTGGAAACTGCAGAAGACATTATATACACACAGAGACCATGAAACAAAACTTCCTCCCACCCCACTCCCCCGCTGGCAACAGCTTATCTAAAGTGATCATCAAGTAGAGCCATTTCCAGCACAAATCCAGGTTCTCACCCTTCCCCCCCCCCCCACACACACAAACTCACTCTCCTGCTGGCAACAGCCCATCCCCCTTTGAAACCCCTCTTTATAATGCGCATGATAATCAAGGTGGGTCACCTCCAGCACTAATCCAGGTTTTCTCACCCCCCCCCCCCAAACCCCCCCCCTCCAAAAACCACACACACAAACTCATTCTCCTGCTGGCAACAGCTCATCTTACAATGTGCACAGCAATAATCCAAGTTTAACCAGAACGTCTTGGGGGGGGGGGTTGCAGGAAAAAAACAAGGGGAGACAGGCTACCTTGCATAATGACTTAGCCACTCCCAGTCTCTATTCAAGCCCAAATTAATAGTATCCAATTTGCAAATGAATTCCAATTCAGCAGTTTCTCGCTGGAGTCTGGATTTGAAGTTTTTTTGCTTTAAGATAGCGACCCTCATGTCTGTGATTGCGTGACCAGAGAGATTGAAGTGTTCTCCGACTGGTTTATGAATGTTATAATTCTTGACATCTGATTTGTGTCCATTTATTCTTTTACGTAGAGACTGTCCAGTTTGACCAATGTACATGGCAGAGGGGCATTGCTGGCACATGATGGCATATATCACATTGGTGGATGTGCAGGTGAACGAGCCTCTGATAGTGTGGCTGATGTTGTTAGGCCCTGTGATGGTGTCCCCTGAATAGATATGTGGGCACAGTTGGCAACGGGCTTTGTTGCAAGGATAGGTTCCTGGGCTAGTGGTTCTGTTGTGTGGTATGTGGTTGTTGGTGAGTATTCGCTTCAGGTTGGGGGGCTGTCTGTAGGCAAGGACTGGCCTTTCTCCCAAGATTTGTGAGAGTGTTGGGTCATCCTTCAGGATAGGTTGTAGATCCTTAATAATGCGTTGGAGGGGTTTTAGTTGGGGGCTGAAGGTGACGGCTAGTGGCGTTCTTTATGATCTTTTGATCACTTTAGATAAGCTGTTGCCAGCGGGGGAGTGGGGTGGGAGGAAGTTTTGTTTCATGGTCTCTGTGTGTATATAATGTCTTCTGCAGTTTCCACGATATGCTATGCATCCGATGAAGTGAGCTGTAGCTCACGAAAGCTCATGCTCAAATAAACTGGTTAGTCTCTAAGGTGCCACAAGTACTCCTTTTCTTTTTACGAATACAGACTAACACGGCTGTTACTCTGAAACAGGTTAAAAATGGATTCCAGTATCATGTGACATGGTCACATGTCCTGTGATATCCCAAGCCCCCATTCTTTCCAGTCTGACTCACAGGAATGCAGAAAGGCTTTCAAGTAAACAGGCATTTACAACCAATTGTCTTAGCTAATGGGAGCCATCAAGATTCTAAACCACCATTAATGGCCCACACTTTGCATAATTACAATAGGACCTCAGAGTAATACTTACTATTTCAAGCTTCAGATACAAGAATGACAAATTCATACAAATAGGATGAACACACTCAGTAGATAAGCTTTGTAATACCTTACAGGAGATCTTTTGCATAAAGCATATTCCAGTTATATTATATTCACCAACTCAGTAGTGGAACTCAGTCCGCAGAGCAGTTCTACCCCAGCTCAAGTTCCTTCCTGGAACCAAGTGAGTTCATGCTAGTAAAAAGCAGGGATTTGCAAAGGAGTGCAAGGGAGCTGGGCACCCACGTCACACTGAATATCAATAGGATTGGGGTGTGTAGCTTCCACATGCTCCTTTGAAAATCTCACCCCAAATGCCTCATGTGTGCACAACCCCCATTTCACTTGTACTTTCGTTTGCCTGCACACGACTGAAACCTCATGACATGGAGACATTGACTGAGAAACCTTATTGCAATCACAGGGAAAGTTCCTGTTGCATTGACAAGGCCTTAAACTTTTAACAGGATAGAAATTCATGTCTGACATTTCATGCATCCACCACTAAATTATATGTACTGTATATCACTTAAGAATAATCACAGTATTTGTTGTGGTGTGTTAGGCACCAAATTATGTAGAGGCAGAGCAATTACACTGTGGGGCACAGAGTGGTTGTTCATGCAGATAATGGCCCAAGTACCACAATTTTCATTCAAGACAATTTGCAGCAAGTGTCGTGTAGGAATCCACAAAGCTATTACTTCTTGCTCCTTCAGATCTCTCCTCGAAGGCCACCTGTGCTGCCATGCCTACACAACTTGACAATGGTGCAATGGGACTGCCGCAACTTATAAGAATCCCAGTCTCACTAATTACCTGGGCTCTCCCTGGCAAATGTGTTGTCCATTTCAGGCTTAGATTTTAAGCTCTTTGGGGCAGGGACTGTCGTTTCATTGTGAGAGGTGCTGGAGAGGGTGCCTAACAGGAGCCTGACCCAACTAGAGTCTTGAGACCCTACCTTAACACCCAACCGACAATCAATTACTAATGACAAAACCCATGGAAATAGAGGCTTTCTGTCCCAGGAAATGAAAACTATTTTTTCCCCACCCTTATTGTGGATCCTCTTAGGTCTTCACCTAGGGTTAAGGAAGGCGTGAACCCTTTTCTGTAGGAGGAAACCCCATCATGCATGTGTGCAGTACAGGCACACGTCACTCCAGAGCTCAAATTCAGTCAGCCACTCTTGTCCAAAAGCGAAATCAGAACCAATGTGGAAAGGAGCAATTTTGTTTCTTGTTCCTCAAGAGATTTTAGGTCTATCCCCCAAAATTCAATGACGTCAGCACTCTGCATGAATAAGAAAACCAACTTTAAGGCCCCAGTCCTACATACACTTATGCACATGCTCAACTTTACTACCATGAGCAGTGTCATTGGTTTAAGACGGGAATTGGCAACCTGCCCGGAACTTGGAGAGAGGCACAAAGATTGCAGGAAGAAAGTTTGGGGAAGGCATCATTGCACATGGGTAGAACGCTGAAGTTGCAGCATCTCTATAAATAGTTCTCTTACTAAAGAGCCAGTTTAGTTTTAGAAACATGGAGTCCTCCCATGTTATTACCCAGCATGTAGTACATGACACAGGGGCTATTCTCAATGGTAAAACTGAACACATACTATGATCCTGCAAACACTTTTGTAATATTTAGTTTTTTCTCCTTTATCCATGGATCTCCAAGCACATTATGACAAATAAGTATTTACATTCTACAACCTGTGACAGGCAGGAGGGCAGACATGATCAGAATGGTATCTTCTGGCCTTAGATCTATGGATCTTTATACTACTACTCATGCTATTAGAGTGATTAAACCAAGAGGAGAAAGATGACTAAGGTTTGACTAACTTTCAGCACACTGTATGAGGGGGAAAAAAATCTCTGGCTTTAAGCGGCATTTCTAAATTTCTAAAGGCCAAGTGAACTCCCCACCGTGCCCCTTACCGACATGCAAGATGAAGCAGAAGGGAGTATGGAACCAGGACTGCAAACCACGTGCAATGTGTCAGAACAAAGAGGAAAGCAAAAGGAGAGAAAAAACCTGGGAAAAAGAGATGCCAGTGCCCTTGACAGATCTCACTCCAAGGCTGATGAAGCTGCCAGGAGATGCAGCATGTTTCTTTTATTGATCTATCAAAGTCTGTTTTAAAGACAGGATTATTCACTTCTGATAACATATCAAGGTCGCTTCTGATGAAAGTCAATGGATTTGGGCTGCTCGGACTCCATTTAATTAGATAGCACTGCAAATACCAAAGGAGAGAGGAGACCCTCTCTCCACAATTACTCCGCTTGGTGTTTCATGAAAGGGATTCCCCTAAACCAGAGAGAAAGGATTACTAAAATAAATGGTTTTAATTAGACAGACCTTAACCTTCCCTTCCTCAGTTATGAAAGGGAAAGGTGCATTTGTCATCTCAACATCTCAATCCTCTCTGCATCAACAGCTGGTGACACCACAGAGGGCCCCAAGGACACCAGGAGATGTGCTGGCAAATCCTTTAGCCATTAGCATTGCAGGAAGATGGGGTGGATTGAGGCCCATGGGGACAAGCTGAGATGCAGATGGCTGCTTCTGACCCAGACAAGGAAGGATTTCTCCCCATAAAAACGCAGGGTTTGCCCTAGTGCGGGGATAAATGCTATTTCCCCTTTCAATAGATCACTTGATTATCTGTTTTGTTCATTCCCTCTGTAGCACCTAGCACAACCCACTGTCAGAAGACAGGACACTGGGCTAGATGGACCTTTGGTCTGACCCAGTATGGCCGTTCTTATGTTTATATAATAGGATTTATTTTTGTTCTCCAATCCGAGCCAAGCTCCTGCAGAGCAACTCAGATATTCTTCATTGGAGGGGAATGAAAACAAAGGCTCAGGTCAGAATTGCTTTGGATCTTAGACGTCAAGCTCTGGAAGTGCCCGTGCTAAGATTAGGGGTGGGCAGACCCATTCACATACAATAGGAACCAACCAAATATTTACCTAACATGCAACCGAACTTTCTGGACCTCAAAAGAGGTCAGTTCAACTCTCCCACATGCCCCATCTTCACAGACTGGCAGCGATTAGAAAGATCACCACTGGAATACTAGGGGGAAAACTGCTTGTGCATACGGTGAGACACTCCCTTTCACAAAAACCAAGTGCACCTCTAATGGGGTGGTCTGCCCCTTTAAAAGAAATGGGGGCTCCCCCTAGACCTGTTTGATATTCAGACCTAGCTGGGAAGCGTGAGGTGATCCATATAAAGGGCTGAGAGCACTTTGCCATGGAGCCCGGCAGGATTCTCAGGGTTGGCACAAGCAGTATGCTCAGAGCAGCGGGCACCCAGATCAATCTGTCTACGTGCAAGAAGGGAGATGAGGGTTAGAGAATTCTCTTCCATATTGCTAGTGAAGCACCCTGCAGGAAGCGCGCATGTTCAAAACCTCATGTCCTGCTGGGGCACTTGTTTGAATCCAAGCAGAATGCATATGCCGTGTAGTAGAAAGAAGCCTGGAGCAAGGGGCCTGGTGCTCAGCCAGGTTTCTTGTCCTCGAGACACAGAACTAGCTTTCCAGATGAATGTCTGCAGGTACCGAACACATGAGTGCCCAGGGGCAAGGACTCTGCTCAGTCAGCAACGGAACTTTCTGCTGCCCCCTGGGCAAGACACAAATGCCCCTCCTATGATCTCTCTTTTATACATTGTGCTATGAGCTGAACTGACAGAATAGATTGGAAACTCTTTGGGGACAGGACTAAGTACATCGACTGTTTCTAACAGTAATTTTTTGTAGCACTGATTTTGAGAGGTGAAGGAACTGGCTCCCAAGCCCACTGAAATCAATAGACTCCCATTCACTGCATTGTGGGTTATTGATCAGGCCTTCCAAAGCGATGTTTTTAATGTTCAGTGCCAGTAATTGGGGACAGATATAGGAAAGCTCAACTCCCAGGCACCTAACAAGAGGCCAGATTTTCAGAAGTGCACTGCTCCCATAGTGCTGTTTCTCTAGAGTTCATCCAGTTCAGACCAACTGTTTACATGCAGTCTAAATCCCCACTGTTGACAGGGCATTGGAGCAATTCCCAGTTCTTACCGTTCCACTAACAGCAGAACCTCACCCCAGTTAACTCCTTGTTCACAAGATTCCTGGGTCAGCCTGAACCAATCCCAGATCTCTATGTTCTCCTATTGCTTGTATGTGTGAAATGGAGCGAATGGAAGGAGGAGGGGCAAAAAAACCTTCATCTACATGGGAAAGTTTCACCAGTGATAGCTATGTAGTTATACAGGTATAATTATATCCTCCTGTATGGTCACTCCATATGGTTATTCCAGGAGGAGAGTCGCTTTTTGGGTTTAGCTTAAGCTCTTTCTAAGCCAAGTAAGATGAACAGCAAAAAGGCACTCTTATACCAGAGTAAGTCTCTAGACCAGTTTTCAGAGTAGCAGCCGTGTTAGTCTGTATTTGCAAAAAGAAAAGGAGGACTTGTGGCACCTTAGAGACTAACCAATTTATTTGAGCATAAGCTTTCGTGAGCTACAGCTCACTTCATCCGATGAAGTCTGTTTTCAGATGAAGTGAGCTCCTTTTCTTTTGTCTAGACCAGGGGGAGAGAGGATATTATACCAGAATAACTGTTTCAATTCACACCTCAGATTCCACTGAAAAAGTTCTTCCATATACCACCTAGTTCTTGTATAGTGCTTTTCATTTAGAGATTTTAAAACACTTTAAAAACGAGATCAGTATCACTTTCCCATTTTACCCATGGGGAAACTGAGGCACAGCAGGGCAGTGACTTGCCCAAAGTCACAGCAGGTCAATGGCAGGGCCAGGAATACAACTAGGTCTTTTGAAGCTCAGTGCTCTACCCACTAGGTCAGTCGTTCTCAACCAGGGTACGCAGAGGTCTTCCATGGGCACATCAACTCATCTAGATATTTGCCTAGTTTTACAACAGGCTACATGAAAAGTTCTAGCAAAGTCAGTACAAACTAAAATCCCATACAGACAGTGGTTTTATACGACTCTATATACTATATCAGTGTTTCTCAAGCTGGGAGTTTGATTTATTTTATAATTATATGGTAAAAAATGAGAAAGTCAGCAATTTTTCTGTAATAGTGTGCTTTGACACCTTTGTATTTTTATGTCTGATTTTGTAGGCAAGTAGTTTTTAAAGGAGGTGAAACTTGGGATTCACAAGACAAATCAGACTCCTGAAAGGGATACATTAGTCTGGAAAGATTAAGAACTACTGCACTAGGCAACACTGCCTCCTATAGAGATCTAGAGAAAAAAATCTCTTCCAGGATTGACCCCTACTACCTACACTGAGGTTAAAAAACATACATGTGCCCTGTCTCCGCTAGGATTTTACATCTCAGTGGAAACAGACTTGCTTGAAATGACAACAGCCTTTCTTACACACACATCCTACTATGCTTTTCTTCAGAAGGAGACTTGTATAGCAACAGTGGAGCTGTAATTCATCACAACGCCAGCTCAGCCCTGAGCTTCCTTTCCACTCTTTCCAAGCTAGTTTGTTAAATTTAATTTTACAGTAATATTAATCCTAAAAAGATGATGCTCAGTGCCATTGTGAAGGGAAGATCTTTAACTGCATAGCCAGAGAAGACAAAGCTCCAGATCAAGTCAGACAGATGTCAAACCCCTCTGCACCCATTCGGTTCAATATCCCACCCACCCAATGCTCTTTGGGCCAAATTCTTTGCTTCTGTAAATGGGTACAGGACTATTGATGTCAGCCATTGACATTACACATTTGAGCCCACATGTTTGGGGCGAATCTTCTACCCTTTCCAAGCAACGCTGGGAGCCCTAGTGTAGGCAGGGCTCCTGCTGCCACTGCCATCATGGGTTAGGTCCTTCACTGATAAACAATGGAGCGGTGTCAGTTTACCCAAGGTGCACATCTGGCTTCATGTGATGCACACCTGCCATGAGCAAGGTTAGACAGAGCGTTCAGAACACCAACAGCACAGAGTCAAGTTGGTCCTGCAGTTGCATTCAGGAGATCTAGGTTCAATTCCCAGCTTTGCCATCGCCCAAGTTATTTGCTCTCTCTGCCACAGTTCCCCCACCTGTAAAATGGGGATAATAGTTTCCTTGCTGTAAACTTTGGGGAAGGGACGGGCTCTTGTTCTGCATGTGCACAGTGGGGTCACTGATCTCCATGAAGGGCTCTAAGTGCTACTGTAACAGAGCCATTACATAGTGATGGCAGTTGTATCTACTCTCACAATCCCACCCATGGAGTGGCACCAGCTGCAAGTTATTCCTCAGTAACCCTAGTTTAGAGAGAACCTAGGAAAGCTGAGGCAGGAGGCAGCACTGCCGCTGCACACGCATGTTGTTGACCTAACGGCCTGTCCTTCCACTCTGATTATTACAGCTCGATGGCTTTGTACCTCTAAAAGGGGCATTGACAAACATTTTCACTTGGAGTTCTCCAGCAGGGGCTGGTGCCATTTGGGAAGTTAGGAGGCCAGCCAGCCAGACACCATTTGCTCTGGGTCAGGGCTCCGATTTGTCTCACTCTGCTGTTTGTGCAGGTTGCTGAGCAGAGCCCAGAGCAGGTCACGGGGAGTTTTGCTATTTTCTGCACTCGGTTTTGTATGTTTTATTTTTGCTTTATGGAGAGAATGCAGTGCCCCTGAAAGGTGCTGGATTAACAGCTCAATCAATGGAATCTCTGTCTATCCCAGACGTACAACCTTGGCAGCAGCATAAGATTCCCCACCGCACACAGGCAATTTGCTAGATTCCAGTCTTGCACCAACATTTACACCTACAGTGTCTGATCTGATTCCTGCCTGTTATTTTGCACCTAGAGACCCTGCCTGAGATCAAAGGCCTCTGGCTGACAGGCAGGCAATGAGACAGCTCCTGCCCAGAGAGCTTTCAGTCTAAGCATGGAAGGGACTCACAGGGCAGGTAGAGCAAGGGACTCACTCAGGGTCACAGCAGGTCAATGGTAGAGCCAGGACTAGAACTCAGGTCCCCAGACTCCCAGTCCTGGTTCCTACCCACTGTGCCATGCTGCCTCTGCCCCAGGCCTCCAGGCTAGGCCACATGTGGGTGGATTGCCTCTATGCAGCAACTCAATGTGCTCTCAGATGGAAGGTGCTGCCATTCCCCTCAGTGTTTTAACCAGCTCTGTTGTGAATTTCTTCTAGTGCATAAGTGAAGGGATTTTATCAGATAGTGACATTGGAATTACACTGCGGAGATGACCCAGAGCTGTCTGAAAATTAAGTCCAGACCTCCAGGCTGTCTTAGAAGCTCTGCAGATTCCCCACACCCTATTTTAACAGCTTTTGCTTCCTTCTTGCACAGCCAAGAAGAAACTCCCTCCCTCCTCCTCAGGCCCATCAGTGAGAAACCCAAAGATGGCAGAAACAGCCTGTGAAATTAATGGGAACTTTCATTTCTTTGTGAGAAGCAGAATTTCCTCAGTGAAGAGGTGGGCTGAGACAAATGACCTTCCCCCTCTCCATAGCAAAGGAACCATACCATGCAATTAAGTGCTATGTTAACATGGAGGTAATGTGGTCTAGAGGGTCAGTATTGGACATGGATTCTAACGCCTTGCGTTCTATTCCTGGCTTTGCAAGTCACTTCTCTCTGGCCTGTTCCTCCCACACATCAGTAAAATGGGAGCGATTACTCACATCTGTGAGAAGTGCTTCCAAGTAGTATTATGGTTGCAGCTAGAGGTCCAACTTTGACCAGGGCCCCATAGCACTAGATGATTTATGTGCATACAGCAACACAGTCCCCATGTCCGCAACAAGGTAGAGGAAAGGTGGGAGTGGAGAACTCATGTGTTACAAGGGGCCCCGTACAAGGAACCTGCAGCTACAAATATCCACGGCTTCCTGCACTTGAGGCAAGTGCCCTGCAGAGGCTGTTCTCTCACTTATCAGCATTTCTTACCAGAAAGTATTACACCAGTGCTCCAGAGAGTGCATTGGCTTCCAGCTACAGTCGGGTTCCACTTCTGCTTTCTGGTATTGACCTATAAATCCCTTCACTGTTTGGGGGGAATTCTGCTTACCACAGACGTGCCTCTCTCCACATGAGCTTGACCGCTGGCATAAGCAGGTACACCCTGGCTACTATACCTGCAGGGAAGTGGCAGCAGGAAACTGAAGCAGACATATTAAGTGACTTGCCCAAGGTCACAGAGCTAACAACTGAACTTAACTCTCCCAGGATCCAGTCTAATGCCTTAATCACAAGGCCAGCCTACCTATCTGTACCTGTGTGATTATGAGCCCAAATTAAGAGAGCACACTGTGTGTGTATATGTTTCCTTTGTAAGAGTTGATGGCACTTCTGAAAAACTAGCTGCCATCTCTGGATGCAGGGAGAGTTCTTGAATTTAGAGGTGCAATATCACCATCAAGAGATACACCCCACTGAAATGCAGCCACCTCAGGGGACCCACTGAACAGCTCATAGTAACACCACAGTAGTTTAGGACAGGAAACAGAAGATACTGTTTCAGAGTAGCAGCCGTGTTAGTCTGTATTCACAAAAAGAAAAGGAGGACTTGTGGCACCTTAAGAGACTAACAAATTTATTTGAGCATAAGCTTTCATGAGCTACAGCTCACTTCATCGGATGCATTCAGTGGAAAATACTGTGTCCAGTTTATATTACCGGGGAAAGACCAGAAGAGCCACTTAACAGGCAGCCACCCCATTCCCCCTCCTACAGATGAGATTCCTTGCTCCTTAGACATTCAGCATACCCGCCTTGAAAAGCAACCAGTGTTGCCAGACCTGACCTGCATTCTACAGGGGGACTTTCAGACTGGTGGCCAATGCCAGCAGAATTGTTAGCACAAAGACATTAAACCAACCATGCTCGCTTACAGGGTTTCCGTGGTAACGCCCAGCACAGTGTGTGAAACACTCCATTCGTTTATTGATTGAGCCCCAGTCAAATTCAATCACAAGTGAAAATGGATTTTTTAATGCGACTATTAGCTGCTTTTGAAAGGCAAATTGGGTTCAGTTATACAGAGTCAGCCATCAAAAAACAATTTACCGTCACCCAGACAGTCCAGATAGGAGCCTAGCACAAGTGAGAGCGGGAAAATGAAAGACACAGGGAAAGAAAAAGAGTAATGCTCAGCAGATTTTCAGTGGAGACATCGCTATTGTTCTCAGAGTTTAAAATCTACCCTTTGCTTAAGAGGGTAGCAGCGGGGCCTAGTGAATAGGGCATGAAACAGAAGACCTCTGTTCTAATCCCTGGCCTTCCTGGGTGACTTTAAGCAAGTCACTTCTCTGTGCCTCAATTTCCCCATCTAAAATGGGGGTAAAAAACACAAGCCTGCTTTGAGACCAACAGGGGAGGACATTGGGTATTGTTATTGAAGTCTGTGGGAATGTTTGACATTAGTTTCAGATTAATCTGGATCAGGCCCCTGGGTTGATGAGCAGGAGAGGAGGCTGTTTCCAATCTCTGTTGGAAGTCACAATTTATGCTTGGGTTTTTCACAGATTCCACTACATCACTGCTGTGATACTGCTGGCCAAGACCCCAGTGCTGCCAAGGCCTTAGGAGGAGTCTACCCTTAATGGACTTCACTTGGTGATCAGATGGAAGAAATGGACGTGGGAGACAGGAGGAACACCACTTAGAAAACAGGCAGCTCTGGGACTTACTTGCAGTAAGAAAAGATATTAGAAGTCCATGAAAAGTACTTTCCGTGGGATGGGCAAAAACTCATGGAATCATAGCTGTGATTTGCAGAGCAGGGCCACCTCATGCCAAGATCCCCATGCCTCATCTGAACACTGACAAATACATACCTGTTCCAGATTGGTTCCAGCTATCAGAATGATCAAAATGGTGTTTAGCCTTCATTGAAAGTGGCAAGCTGCTGCATGCATTAATCTCACTTATAACATCTGTATCCAGGGCCGTAACCAGAGTTGGATGAACAGGGAAGCTGCCCAGGATGGAAAGCCACAGGGCGGGGGAAGGGGGGCAGAAAAATGGGGTGGAAAAATGGTGAGAAAACAGTAGGGGCCCAAATATACTTGCCCACCCCGGGCATTAAAATGCCTAGTTATGGCACTGTCCTTATCCCCTCTTGCAAGGTGATATATGAGCATTTGCATTATAAGCCTTTGCAACTGTGTAGATCAACAGACAGGAGAGAAACATTGAACTATGTGAAAGTTAGTCTCCAACAGAGGTGTTATGTCCTGCCTCACAAGAAAGGCCCATCAACAGCAGGCAGACTAGAGTGGGACATTAGAAGGGACAAAAGACTGTTCACACTCCCCCTCCCCGCCATGAAGATGAGACTTGCAAGTGGATTCCTCCACATCAGCTGACTTTGCATCTTGAAGCAGGGGGAGGGAATAAAAACCCTTAACATGGAGGAACTTTATGCTACTTTGACTTTGGGGACAAGGATTACTAGGCACAATCAAAAGATCCCCAGTGCTTTGCCTGGGTTATCCCTAAAGGACATGTGCAGCTTTCTTATATAAGCATCTGTTGCTTTTTAAAATTAAGATTGGAACTCATTTGTGGATGTGGGAATATGTATAGTGTTTACCTGCTTTAACCTTGTACATAGCCTTATTTCCTCTCCTAGTTAATAGTTTGATAAGATTGGCTACAGCTATTGTCTTTGGTGTGAAACCTAAGGTACCACTGACCTGGGCTAAGTGACTAGTCATTTGGGACTGGAGTAGCCTGAATATTGCCGTGATTCTTGGTGTAAGGGACCATCTATCACAAAGTCAGGGTCACCTGGCTGAGGAGACAGATCCAAATATCCCAAGGGACTTTCTGACTCCACATTTAGGTTGTTCTTGTGCCTGAGGAGTTTACACTTGATAATTGGCTGATGAAACCCAAGTGTAGAACTCTCAGCCAATTTGGCGGTTGTGCCCTGCTTCTTAAATCTGCCCTGAAGTTGGCCATCACACTCTTCAGTCAGTGCAGCACAGCTTGGAACGAGTTAGCAAATATTTCTAGCTATTTACGATATTCAGAATGAGATTGCAGATCTGATCCTGCCATTTAAATCAGGGGGATTTGATTTAAAAAACAAAATCAACCTTGATTTCTAAGGCAAACCCTGTGCTTTTGATTATGGGTAGAAAACCCTAGTCTGAAGCGAGGCTGGCACAGGCTGGGGCCAATACTGAATTTATTTACACAGGTTTTCATTGGAACTTTACTTTCCTCTTCCTGCTGTAGCAATATCTTGACTTGCTCTTTTACGTACCCTCTTCCCCCTTTCCATATATAGCCTCTTCCCTATCCCTCCCACACAACTCTCACAAACCCAGCACTGTCCCAATTAGAGTCAAAACTCTCATGTTTGAGTTCAAAAGTCAACTGAACAAACTGAACTCAGAGGATTTAGGTTTAACATGGGGATATTTGAAAGTTTGTCCTACCATGCAAACATCTTTGGAGGAAAGGGGGAGGAGAAGCTTTTTCTAGAAAGCTCAAGGGTCAGATTTTCAAGGGTCCAGCACCCACAATTAGGATCAAATGTGCAGAAGAGCTCAGCTCCCATTTAGACCCCTAAGTATGAGCCAGATTTTCAGACATGGTCAGGATCCTAAGTGCAGTTTTAAAAAATCTGGCCTCTATTATGGTTGCTGAGCTTGTGAGAATTCTGATCTTCATGTCACAGGGCCTGATCCTGCAGAGGGCCTTTCCCTTGAGTAAAGTAATCCATAAGCATATATACTTGCAAGAGCAAGCCCAGAATTTTGCAGCAGCATAAATTTAACAAGCTTCCAAAAAGACTGGCTTTACAAGGTTTTATTCTTCCTCTAAAATCCTGTAGTCTAAGCTAATGAGAGCAGAATTTAACCACATGTTTATAGTGGAAGAAAGTGTCATTTTGCAATTATTGTCATTCAAATGTTATTTATTTAACCTGCAGCCACATTATATTGACTGCAGAATTGCCTTCATTTTTACTTTTGATGGCTCACTTATCGAGCAAGGCTTGAATAATTCTGCTTCGCATTCCCAGTCACAAATATGATTTCTCACACACGCACGTATTGCATCAGGACCTTATGCGTTTTGTTCTCCAATAGCTCTTTGGTTTGGGATGCCTTTTTTGGTGCCCCTTCATCCCAATCCATGTGCAGGGTGGGTTCCTGCTTCCCACCCGCTGCCCCACCTCATCATCTCCTGTTATTCGGATACTGGGAATAAGCCCCTTTCTTTCCGACACTTTCTATGCTCGGCACACCAACAAATTCCAGTCTGGGGGATAGATCTGTTCCCCAGCATAAGCAGCCCCGGACAGGGGAGGGATATTGCAGCCTATGTATTCCTCTACCACCTAGATAAAATGCCAGGTGTTGTAGCTAGTCTCTTGAACCCCAAGCACACCTTTACATTGGAGGCTACAAAGAGGGGACAGTCACATACACTGGCCCTGCACTGCTCTTGCATCAGAGCAAGTTTCTCATGGGGCTTTTACAACCCCTGCCTCATGTCAGGTATACAGACCTGGAACCCAGCCTTAGGCATTTGGCTTCCAACTCTGCTTTCACTTCAGGATTTACTTTACTGAAAGCCCAGAGAGCTGCACTAGCCTAAGAGCAAGATTGGATACACTGGGTTTTCTTCTGCCTTAAAATCAACAAAGTATCCTTCTCTGGTGGTGAAATGGCTGTTTAAAGAAGCCTGCAGTGCAATGCAACATATCCCACTCACCACCCCATCTAATTACAGAGTAGTAAATCCCAGAACAACTTTTACAAAGCATCTGAAATATAATAAAGAGAAGAATTTTTGCCAATCAGACAGGAGACAGCTTTCCCAGCAGCCTCATAAGGCAGGGTGGACTAAGGAAATGCAGAGTCCATTAGACGAGACCTAAGTTTTTCAAATAGCGAGAGCAGGGAGAGAAGGAAACTGCCTCCCCCTGAGAGGCAACATTCGGATTGGAGCGTCCCCAAAGACAGGCGATGGGGTGGCGAATTTGGTCTAGCCAATTGTTTCTCAACCATTTCAGTTCAGTGACACTATTTCAAGTCTAAACTTTTTGCAACCCCCTTACATTTACTATAGAAGAGTAACAATAGCAAATTAATGCTAAGACTAGATTAATGATTTGTGTACTGTGCATTTCAAGAAGTTGACAATACTTGACCTTGCAGGGTCAATATGGGGAGTCAGATTTTCTTTGCTTTAGATGCTAATAAAATTGTCAAGGCCTCTTAAACCCCATGACCTACCAGCTGAGAAACATTGCCTAGGACAGAGATACCAATGGGACTGTTGAAGTGGGCTCTAAAATACAGGGGAAGCAACTGGGCTTGTTTATTGGGTTTTTTTTAGTTAGGCACACATCCAGGATCACACTTTCTTCCTTTGTCCACTCCATTTCAATAGATGAATTGGCTTCAGGGGTGCACAGCTTTTGTAACCAACCCAACTCTGACCATCACCCCTAAAAGACGGAGTCTTCAGTGCTTAAGCACTTCATTACCTGACAGCTATAGTAGACTCTTATCCTCTTGTGATAAGACTAAAGAGGTGGATAAAGACGACCCCCACCTCTTCTGGTGGTATTTTAATTAGCTGAAAGGTCATGTCTATTAAAAACACTATAAAGGGCCAGGTTCAGTAGGATGTTTACGGTGAAGCAGCTAGGGTTCCCTTTCAAGAGGGAGTTTTTCAGAGGCATAGATGGGACAGACCCCCCAACTCCCATTAACAGTCAAAAGGTATTGGGTGCCTCACTCATCTGTGGCTTTGAAAATTCCCCCCCACACACACACTTAGATGAAGACCACACCCACTATAGAACCTTATTCAGTCTGAGATTCTGGGAGATTAACATCCTGTTCAGCATAAAGGTATTTTCCCTATCCACTCTACACGGGGACCTTGGGAACCAGAAACAAAAGCTTTTTATCTGGAATAACATGCCTACCTAGACATTCCAATGAAGTTAAGCAAGCCATGAGGCATACATGAAGTCCGCACAACTAGTTGGAAATAGGACCTTGTCTTATTTTTACTGCTAACTGAAATTTTATCATTCAAAACAGTGACAAGTGGTCTTTTTTCCTAAATATTTCTTGTGTAGAAAATTCTCATTTCTTCCTAAGTCTTTCACCTTTTGAAAATATTGAAAGTTTGCCATCAAAAAGGTAGACTAAGCTCTTTAAAGCAGGGATCACCTCTGTTCTGGGTTTGTACGGCACCTAAAGCAGGGGTCATGGGCCATGATCAGGGCTTCTAGGTACTACCAAATATTAAAAAACCTGGAAATTTTACCACCAAAAGGGGGTGAATATGCTTACCATTTTGCAACCAATTATTTAAGTGTTTATTGCAAGTTTGTATTTGCAGTTTCTCACCGATGAGAGCACGTGTTAGAACACATGCGAACAAGCAAGTGTTTTAAAGGAGTGAACAATGCACATATTTACTCAAGATACACCCACTTGACATACTGTGTACAAACCAATGGAGTGCACTTCCCCTAGAAAAATGGATACACAGGAAAGACTTGTCACAGCACTTTTTCCTGTGTGTTGCTACGAAAATGTCAGTTTCCTCCAACTTCCTAGGTCTCAGACAAGATATCCCTTCTGCTAGGGAAAAAAATTATTGTGGACCTCTTCAGGTTTGTGTTGCTACAAATTCTTTCCTACGGCTTTTATTGCTGCACATTTATTCCTGCAAAATTCTGCACATGTTCACTGCACGAGCAGCTAAGTAGAGTCCTGACAAAATCAGACATTAGGTGAAAACTCACTGAGGGCTGGCAGGAGGGAAGAAGCAAGTGCAACATTAGTTGCAATTTACGCATCTGTGTTTGTGGTAGAATAGAGAGAAACAACGGGAGAAAAAGTAGAGATGCATACAAGACTTAGAGAGGAGCAGCACAGTCCAGTGGACAGGACACTGAAATAGGTGTGGGGAGACATCGATTGTATTCCCAGCTCTGCCACCGAGTTGTTGGGTGACTTTGGACAAGTCACTTCTCCCTTTCTGTGCTTCTGCCTCCCTTCCCTACCTGCATCAGCCTTACCTATTTAGACTAGAAGTTCTTTAGGGCAGGGACGGTCTTGCACCAGGTGTATGTACTGCACCAAACCCTGGTCTCAGTTCGGGCTTCTAGGTGCTACCACAAAACAAATACAATGGAGTTGTTTGGAAAGTGGTATTTTCCAAACATTTCTGAAAGAAAAACATTTTTAAATGTTGTGGAAATTGTGGCTTTTTCAACCCAAAACACAACTGTTCAAACTCCAAACAATGGAGTTTGTGTTTTTTAAAACAAACTTTATTTCCTCTCTCCATGCCTCCCCAATAAAAAAAATCCAGAAAGTTTTCAAGAGAAAAAAGATGTCTTGGAAGTTAAAATTTACTTGGAAGGCAGCCATTTTGTAATAAAGAAATTGGCCAAAGACGTTTCAGCCAGCTTTACAAATAAACATGCTTAGGAAAAAGCTACTGCTCCCAGCCTATACAGTATATACGCCTAGCCCTCTCATCCATCCCTTTAACCCAAGTGTCTCCTGTGACTGAGGGACTGTAGCTTCAGTTAGCACCCCTGATTAATGCCAGCTAGGCCAAAATATGGGTTTTCAGTTACTTGAGCCATCACATACAGAGTTCCTGTTGCAGTCCATGGGGATTGGGTGCATCTATTGTGAATTCAGTATTCCCAAAAGGTCCAGAGAGCCCTGAAGTCCCTTATATCTCCATAGAGCTCTAATAGGCTAAGCTCCCCTATATAACCCCAAAAGTTTGCCTTGAACCTTATCTGGAGGAATTGCTCCTAGGACTGAGCAGCTCAGGCCCCCAAAGAGGTAGAGATCTGCAATGTACCATATAAAATAAAGCAGATCTGGGACATTACTCAGACTGCACGTGAATGCCAATCCTGCTGCTGGCAGGGTCTGGTGGGGATATGCTGGCAAAGGCTTGTGGGATACAGGTGGTTAGGACAAAATGTTCAGTGCGGGATGCAATTTCTGGACAAAACTGGGAGGGGTGGGTGCCGAGCGCTCTCCCTGGGATGGTCTGATTTAATTCTAACTCCACAGATTCTCGTCATCCTTGTCCATGTCCCACATTTGGTCCCTGGCAGGTTGGGAGAGCTGGATTCTATTATGCTTCCAGCATGGCACTGGAGACAGAGCCGCACTTCAACCCGCCATCTCACAGGGGCAATGGACACCACCAGGGAAGTGCCAGTAGCAGAAGCAATCCTCAGCCAAACCAAGCCAGCAGTGCTCTCTCAGATGCAGTCTCCTATGACCTCGGAGGACAGGCTCTAACCAAGCAGATCAGCCTGGGAGTCATGGGCACTAACATCCTCTTCAATAGCTGGGGAAGTTCCATGAATAATGGGAGAGTTGCCTTGTTAGAAATAAGCCAGGAGAGCGGGAAAAGCATCATGCCCCAGCTACAGCCGTGAAGAGGAGAGCTGGGGGTGAAAAGGCCCCAACACCATATTTGTCTTCTATGAATGGTTATCACATTGCCTCTATCAGTGCTTTCTGCATATGCAAATGAAGCCATCCTCCAGCAATTACATGGCAATCTGAGGCAAATTACACTCTTGCTGTTTACTTTCAGTGTCCTTAATTAATCCGGTTATTAGACGATTAATGAAGCTTGTTTGGTGAAAAACTCATAGCATTTACAGAGCGCAAGTTGCACAGGCAGCTGGCTGTGTGTAAGAAATACTGGCTAAGACGCAGCAAGTCAGGCCCTAGGATCTGATGCACTAGCCAACCCAGAGGGGCTGCGCTGATTTCAATGGAGTGACTCCAGATTCACACCAGGTGTAGCTGACCATTGTTTGCCGCAGTGCTTAGAGTTCATGGGATATTCCCCAAGCCCTCAGGTTGCTGGCTCAAGATGCACAGACCATCTGCTACTTAGGGAGAGGACATGGATTCTGATACTTCCCTAGAGGGTGCTCTGACACAAATGGAAGTTGGATGGGTCCCACTCAGGATAATCCATCCAGTCTGATGCACAAGCAACAAAACTTTCTTCTCCTTTCTGCACAGGCCCCACCACTGAAACCGGCTGGACATGCCGTTTGTGAACCTCATACACTGCCCCGCCAAGGGCGACCATGGTCCATAAACACTGGCCCCACCCAGGGAGCGAAGGAAGGTCATTTAAGAGCTATTGTAGCACTGTTTCCCCAGCTGGATTTCATCCAACTACACCCATGTATAGAAACTAGGGTTAATATAAATACTGGGCACGTCTCTGGCTCGAAGGATCTCCATGAGGCTGAGATCACAATGAGATTCAGCACCAACCTCCCAGTGAGATTAGGTCAATATTGTTAACCCTTTAGTACAGACTCTTGGTGCTTCCATCACCACAGTATGTGAGCACTTCCATCAGGAAGGGAAATGGGGGAGGTTTAGATTGGATATTAGGAAAAACTTTTTCACTAAGAGGGTGGTGAAACACTGGAATGCGTTACCTAGGGAGGTGGTGGAATCTCCTTCCTTAGAGGTTTTTAAGGTCAGGCTTGACAAAGCCCTGGCTGGGATGATTTAACTGGGAATCGGTCCTGCTTCGAGCAGGGGGTTGGACTAGATGACCTTCTGGGGTCCCTTCCAACCCTGATATTCTATGATTCTATGAAATGACCCTCCCCCCGGCATTGTACAGGTGGTGAACTAAGACAGACAGACTAGAATTTAAGAGTGCTAAAGACCGACACCAAGGGCTAGATTTTCAGAGGAGCTCAGCACACAGAGTGCCAATCCACTTCTGAAACCCTCTGGCTCCACTGCTAAACGTCTGCCTCCGCCCCCCCAGGGAATGTGCGGCCGATCTGGGAGCTGCAGCCACATCTCCCACGTCCCAGTCCAGTGCCTCAGCCCTCGACTCGGTTACAGCTGCAGCATAGCTGGCACTTCAAACCGCAGCCTTCTGGAAAACTGCCAGCAAAAGTTTTAACCCACACTAAGATTAGCTTCAGTTCTCCCTTCCCCACAAGCTCCGATCACACGCTGCCCCCCGAGAGGTCACCCTGGCTTGTGTTTGGTTAAGCCTCTGATAATTAAATGGCATGTTCGTCTAATGATCAAATCACCTCACCAGGCATGAAGGAATGAGAACTAATTAAGGAGCTGATTTGCATACTCCAGTATTTCCCGCTTAATGGAGGGTTCCCATAGCAACTAGCACCAAAAAAGGGCTCCTGTGTGGTTTTTTTTAGTACTTTTCCTTTCTTTTGTTCCCATGAAGATAAGGAAGGCTTTGTAATCAAGGAAGACTGGCACCCAGCATAAGAGGTGGGAGGTTTTCATGCAGGGGATTCAGAGTCTGATACAAAGCCAGGATGAAGTTCTCATAAGCACGTAATCCACCACAATATGGCTGTACAGGTGTGTCATCTCAGGTATGCAATGCTCCTGCCACCTCGTGATTCAGAAGGGCAGAGACCGCTCAGCCCCCAGGGAGCACACACTGTACTGTGACACTGCATTACTGTGACCCCCTGCCAGGATACTGGCCTTATTAGAGCCTCACTTGAGGGACTGTCACGTCATGGCACGCCTTGTAGCAACTGCATTTTAACAAATCCAAATCTGAATACAAGATGGGTCCAAACTTATTCATATGTCAGTAACATCAGTAGGCCCCAACTGAGATCAGGTCCCCATTGTGCTGTACAAACAAGTGTATGCCTACATTGCAATCAGAGCTTGATTGCAACTCGGCGGGCACATCCGTGCTAGCTTTAATCTAGTTACCCTGGCTAAAAGTAGCAGCAAAAACAGTGGCATGGACCCAGCATGGGCTAACACTACAGCTACAGCTGTGGGCAGTCTGATACAGGCCTCGCTGAAGCACCTAGCCTAATGGGGACAGGAAGGCAGTATAAAATGCCCACAGTCAGTCTCTGAAGACTTTACAAGCTGAATATGCCAGAGAGGGAAAGGGCAGGAGGCCAAGTGAGGTCAAGGATTCTGTACAGAGTCACCCAGCGGGCCAGCAGCAGGGATGGAATTAGAATCCAGGTCTCCTGATTTCCAGGGCAGTGCCCCATCATCTGGACCTTGCCCCTCCTCCAACATGCCAGGCTTTTTTCTGCTGTGGCTGGCTCAGCTCCCCCAGCCTGACAAGTAATGGATCTGGGCACGGTTCTGAATTCTGCGGCTCTGAACAACTAATTTCACTCTATCTCTGCAACATTTCAACTAGTGCAAGAAGAATTTGTAACAAGTGATTCAACAGGGGTTTGCCTCTTTCTGGTTGCAAATTGCCAGTGAGCCGATTACAATTTCCTCCAACGTATTTGTTACTCAACATTATTCAGCAGCTGATTGCCAGTCTGTAAATTGCAGCTCATTGAAATGGGATTGTTGAGATCTCACAAACGGTTCCACACCGGGAGTCCACTTCCCTTGAGCCATCCTGGAGCAGTCCATCGCAGCATCTCTCTGCACTGCACTACCGAGGGTAGGGTGTGAGCAACTAGTTCCTGGCTCCAGAACTAGACAGAGCTGCTTCCCAAACACCCAGCGTCAGGGGCTGCAGATGCTACTAGAGCCTGAAGCTAAAAGGAGAGGTTCCACAGATGCTCTGCAGCCTACATGGGTCAGAAGGGAGCATTCCATTCCCCCATTTACGTAGCCTTTGTCTACATGGCTTTGCACAGGAGTTTAAAATACAGCCCTTAAGACCAAGCTTTGCATTTGCCAGTCTGACTTTCCCTTTGATCCAAGCCACTTCATCAGCACACCCTGTATTTCATGTATGAAACCAAGGTTGTTCTTGGGGAAGAATTCATGCAGCTTTCCAAGGCTATGTCTAACATTTGGGGAAGAGACCTTATGAGGGGAGCAATTTCAAAAGCGTTATTCAATTCTCTCCCCTCCAGCAGTGTGCACCAGGACTCACAAAGAAGGAAATCAAGTGCATCTTCCACCTTGGCACAGTCACGCCAACATGGTAGGCTTTGTGTCAGAGCCTGGAATTAATAAGCTAAGACCCAGCATAAGAGGAAGTTGATTACTGTCTTTACTGAGCTGGTCCCACTGTACTGGATAGCTGCAAAGATCCATAACTAACCAACCTGGAGGTACTCAGCCCCAGGCAAGCAATATCCTTAGCTAAAACCTAGGGTGGGTTTGGAGCTCTATCCGCTTGGGTCAGGCAGGGGGGACTGCTGCATTGGTCATTCGCAAGTCCCAAGCAGTGTCCAACAGTAGCTCTCCATCACATGGGCATCCATTTCCAGGTTACATGCATTCTTTGCCAACCCAGAAATCATCCAGCCTTTTGATCCAGAACCCCATATGTCTTCATGAAGCCACCGAGACAGGGCCTGAACCAACTCTTATACTCAGACACCCGAGGTTTGATGCAATGAAGCCAGACTGAGTTTTGGAAATGGCTTCCATCCTTATAATCAGTCAAAGCAACTCCATATTCTTAACATCCCATCGCCACTGGATCAGGACATGGACACATCTTTAACCACCACCAGAGTGGGAATTTGACAGGAAAAGCCCTTCTAGGCATAGGCAGCAAGTAGTTTTAACATCATCGTGGTTCTGTCGTTACCTTCAGAAGCTACAGGGATGGGGGTCAAGTAAGTATCTTAGAGAGCATGGAGGCAAGTGACATCTACATTAGGGGGCTATTGGCAAGGCTAAATCCCCCTGTCCATATGATCCACATCTGCAGATGCAAGCTCCAAGCTGTGACTGTTTAGCCAAACCAACCCAGGGGAGGTTTCTCTCCAGTCACAGATCCTAACCACATCATCTTCTTGGACAGGCCCCTTGAGTAGCAAAGCCAGGAGAAATCCCTCTTTAGCCAGCATGAGTCTTCTCCCCAACATTGTTTTTGTTTCCCCCCCTCTATTTTTTTCCACTCAATAAAAACATAATTACAGGCTTTTAAAAAAGCAAATTATAGTGACATACTTTAATTATCCCCAAGCAATGGAGGACTAAATTACAGTCAGGGAATCGGAGGTTACCTAAAAATAAAAGCAAGAAGCCTCATTACATGCTAATTGCCGCTTCTGCTGCTGAAGTGAGATTTTAACAATCTGCCATTGACTTGTTCGGCCATACACAAGAACAGCGGTGACAGGGAGAGAACCTCACGCATAAGTCACATATGCACTGTTCCATCAAGAGAGCAGGCTCAACCTGCAGATAATACATTCTCCTTTGGAGAGAGGAAACTTGATGCTCCTCCTATACTACAAGGCCAGCTGTGGCAGGGACTAGTTTACCGCCAGGTGTCCAACCCCCAAACATGGTTAACACATTGCATTCTGCACTGCAGATGGGGCCAAACTTATTAAGTGCCCAGGTCCTCACAGTGAGAGGGGGGCGGGGGATTGTTAGTTTTCCTTAGTTTGTGGTCTTTAGCCCACCTGGGCAAGAAATCTTCAGCCCTTAGCAAGCTCTAGCTAGTACAGAATGCTACAGCTATCTTCTCAGCAACTCGATGAACTGCGCACATCAGACCTGTCCTCTACTCTCTGGACTGACTTCCCAGGTGAGTATCAAGTTCAAGGCCTCAGTCCTTATCTTCAAGGCACTCCCTGGCCCGGTCCCAGAGGTCCCTGATGAAGGCTCTGGTCAAGAACTCCACCCTTCAGGCACAGATAAGCTTCCTTCTTGTGAAGGACAGTGCTGCTGCATGCGAGTTTTCTCAGGGGCTGGTCCCAGACTGTGGAATGAGCTCCCACAGGAACTAGAGACCCTCCCTGACCTCCCCACCTTCCAAACTAAGGGCAATGTGCATTTCTTTAACCTGCTTCTTCTCAGATTCACAGACGCTGAAATTTAAAAAAATCCTCAAAAGCAAGGCAGAGCAGGGCTTTGAGCCTGTTTCCCTAGCATCCCAGGCGAGCGCCCAAACCACAAGGCTCTTCTGAGGGCATCTCTCAAAGTTGGCCATGAACCATTTCCAAAGAACTCATTTTCTTTGTGCCTTGGAACAAAAGGGAATTTCAAAGCCTCAAATGCTCATGAAATGAGGAAAAAAAAAATAAATGCTGTTTTCCAGCCAGTCCTACTCACAGGGGCCTAATCAAGCTCTGCATCCAGCCCTTAGCTGGTGGGACATGAGCACAGAACACCCAGGGCCCATTGGTGCTAAATTGAGCCACCGAGCAACTGAGGCAGCAGGAGAAAAGGACTGTCACCATTTGGGACCAGGAGAGTGTTACGATATTCCAGTGGCATCCCGAGGGCCCACTGTAAATGAGGGTCCCTTGTGCTAGGTGCTGTACAAACACCTAGGAAAAGACAATCCCTGCCCTGGAGAGCTTATAATAGGGATGGAGTTTTCTCAGAGGGGCTGAAAGCTCTGGGTTGCAAGGGGCCTAGAGGCATCTGAAAAATCTCAGCCTATCATGTTTGTAATAAGCTCTGTAGTACATCTGCAGCCTTGCGAACACCCAGACAGACATGACATGTGGCTTGGTTTCATCTATACTGCAGGGTAGCGCTGTGTATTAGCCACATTTTGGGGGCAGAAAGCAACAAGAGTTCCTTCCTTCTGAGAGACCATCCCTAAATGCCTACAGGTATCTGTGCCCTTGTGCGTGTATCCTCTCCTCCCCTCCCATCACCCAGACAGCCACTTCTTCTAGGAAGAAACAGTTCAGCGTGCACAAGGAAAGGAACAGCCAGCCCTGAGTGCAATGGGAATGGACACTCCTTCGAGCCTCCCAGAGCTCTCCAGAACCAGCAGCCCTCCAGCTGTGCTAGGAGTAGACAAAGGAGCCTGTGACTGACTTGACTCCATTCCAGCCACTCTGGTTATTGATTTATAGCCCCAGGCTGGGCAGGAGAGGAGGATAAAGAGCATTGACTCCCTGTCATGGGGCAGGGTGTTGGGTTCCTGGGCTTCCCACCACTTGTGGTTTGCGCAGAGGAATGCCTATGCTGTCCCCTTGTACTATGCTCCATACGCACAGGCACAGAGAAGAGCATGTCTCTAAAGCAGGGGTGGGCAAACTTTGTGGCCTAAGGGCCACATCAGGGAATAGAAATTGTATGGCGGGTCATGAATGCTCTCAAAATTGGGGTTGGGGTGCGGGAGGGGGTCAGGGCTCTGGTTGTGGGGTTAGGCTCTGCGGTGGGGCTGGAGATGAGGAGTTCAGGGTGTAGGAGGGTGCTCCGGGCTGAGACCAAGGGGTTCAGAGGGGGATCAGGGCTAGGGCGGAGGTGCAGGAAGGGGTGCAGGTTCCACCTGGGGGTGCAGGCTCTAGGGCGGGGCTGAGGGAGGAGAGGTTTGGGGTGCAGGAGGGTGCTCCGTGCTGGGATCAAGGGGTTTGGAGAGCGGGAGGGGAATCAGGGCTGGGGCAGGGGGTTGGGGCATGGGGAGAGGCTCAGGGGTGCAGGCTCCAAGCAGCGCTTACCTCAAGCAGCTCTCGGAAGCAGTGACATGTCCCTTCTCCGGTTCCCATGCTGCGCCTTCCAGGAGCCACATGGTGCGGCCCCTGACCCGGCTCACCAGCAGGAGCTCACGGGCCGGCTTAAAACGGGCCGGATCTGGCCCGCGGGCCGTAGTTTGCCCACCCCTGCTCTAGAGGGCTGTCGAGCAGTCAGAGGATTTCCCACACAACTCCGATTCCTTTTCAGTCGCAGCCGCACCCCTAAACTCCTTCATCTGCTCCCGCAACCCCAACCCCTGTCCCTTCACTCTGGGCCACCCGTGGGAGAGGAGAGGTGGCTGTCTCACCCTTGGCATTCACCCAGAGCCGGGTCGGCAGCAACGCCCCCTGGAGGCGGGTCCAGCCCTAGACCAAATGGCATCCCGCGTGAGGAGCATCCTCGGCACCCCCTTCCCCATTTGTTGAACGTTTGAATACCTTATTTTTATTGCATTCGCAGCCCATTTCACAACGTTGATGCGCGATTCGCACCCATGGTTTCTCCCTGTTCGCAATATCGCAGCTGGGCTCTCACTTTACTTCCGTGCGTTCTCGTATCTCACTGACCGGCGCCGCCCCTTGTCTACCCGCGAGCGCCCGGCTGACAACGCGCGAGGAGCTTTGAGGTAAAGGAACTCTCGGAAAGGCTGGAAGCTTCCACGAGATTCCACAAAGGCCCAGAACGTTCCAGGAGGCTGATGACAAATGACCCCACAGACGGAATACCTGAAACATGTCACTTCAAATGTATGCTTTTGTCGCTAACAAAACCGGCCCCCTGAGTCTGGTGCCCCCCCTCCTCCCCAAGCCTGGCACCCCAGGCAGTCGCCTGCCCCTAAATCCGGCCCTGCCCGGAGGGGTGTCTGGCAGGAGACCTGCATCAGCAGCTCCCTGGAGCAACAGACAGCCATGCTAGGACACAGCCTGCGCCTGCCACAGCTGCCCTGCCCCGCTCCTTTCATTCCTTCTCCCCAGATTTGCCAACTAATGGAATAATGATTTTGCTGTCGCCATCGCCAACTGTTCCATCACCGCCCCTTGCCAGCGGCTTCTATCAGCCCCGTCAGAGAGGAGCGGGAGCTAATTTTGCACAAGTCTGTAGTACTGGAGAAGGGGGAGGTAAGGAATTCAGAGAAATGATTTTTTGGTTTTTCCATTTCCTATAGTGTTGGCCTAATTGTGTCGCTAAGTCTGTAATTTGCCTCTCACGGAGCAGTTAATGATAGGCCCTGCATTGCTGCCTCTCCGCACAGGGTTTGATAGATGAGTGTGCATGTACACACACACACACTCTCTCTCTCTCATTCCCAGATCTCTAGCCCTTGGGGATCCCAGGCATGGCTGGACCAGCAACAGCATCCCTAAAACAGCAGCTCTGCTCACCCCAAGGTTACAGCCCTCTGCTTTCACTCTAGGTGGAGCCCTGAGAGAGCAGGGACTTGCGGCACTTGCAAAAAAGCCCTAAAGCAAGAGGAACGGAGATTGTGGCGGCTGCGGAAGGCCAGCACCCAGGCCCCTGGAATACAGCAGCAGTGGGAAAGGAGGTGGAGGGAACAGGAGGGCTCAGTGCACAGGGGGTAGGTGTGTTGTGGAGACAGAGGGAGCCACTGGTGCAGGGAAGGTGAGATACAGGCAGTGGGACCAAGAAAGGGAGAGCAAGATTGAGGGGGAGTGAGGAGAGGGAATCTGAACTGATGGGGGGGGGAAAAAAACAGAAGACAGAGACCAGGGGGAAAAAACAGGTAGGATAGAGAAGGGAATAAGAATAGATGAAAGAGCAGGGAGACACTGAACTTTCGACCCTTAGATCTGGTTTATTTTACTATATTTTCCTAGCAGAGGAGAGGGAGCTGAAAGGAGGTGTGTGTAGGAAGGGACAGTATCCCAGTGTAAGCCCTTGGACTGGGGAGTTTAAAGGCTGAGTGCAGCCCCTGCCCCCCAAAGTAGTCCTGCTCTCACAGTTAAAGCACCTTAAGCTAATGGCCACCACCATGGGAAACTTGCCACTGCAGGTTCACTGGGGTATTGAGGGGGATGGTTTGATTCTAGTTCTCAGCCCCACCGAGTTTGCACAATTTTTTAGTCAGGTAAACGCAAAATACTCAACAGGAAGGGTCAGGTTCTGTCCAAGTTGGAGGAGTTTCCCCCCACCAATATCCTTATTGTCCCCATTTCCGCCCCCCCAAACCCCAAACCAATCACTCCCCAGTGCCAGTGGGACTCCAACCTCCTTCTGGATTTCCTCCCTCCTGCCTATCTTCTACCTGTTCTGCTTCCCTCCGTCCATCCAGTTACATTAACTTCCACTTAGCCCTAAGACTCCCTTTCTGGCAGCCTTAAGATCATCTCCTTTAAGAGCGTCTCGAGCAGCATCTTTATTCATTACAGAACCCAAGGGCTCTTTCTCCCCATCCCACCCTTTTCCTGCAAGGCACCAACAAAAACCTGCAGCTTCTAATGCAAAGCTAGCCCAGTCGGGATGACAAGACTAAAACAATCCCCCAGCAGTAACTCTGCTCCCCTTAAGTATCCCTCTAATGGAGGGTCACAACAGAACTAGGCAAAGCCAGAAGCTTCTAGTCTTTCTTCCCCCTCTCTAAGCTTTCGAGTTTCAAAACAAACACACAGATGTTTAAGGTACTGTAGCATTTATTTTAGTTTTACTTCACCAAGCCTTTCAGAAAAACGAGCCAAGGCCATCAGATTGCACGAAAGGGGAGGAAAACTGCAGATTTCTCAAGATAGTGGGAAACAGTTTAAAAATACTAAGTATTAAAAAACAACAATTCCCAGGAGGGGTTTTTTCACTTCAAAGAACCATTGCATCTCCCTCATTCTGCTTAATCATCAGCACCACTTAGCTCAAAAGCATTTGGCAGAACAATCTAGATCCCCAGATGCTAACCTGCTACTGAGATCCCAGCCCCCTCAGAAGCAGCTGTAACCTCTCTCCAGAAATGAGCTACATAGCCTGTTAGATCTGTCTCATTCTGCCTCCATCTCCATGCTTGCAGAGCTCCCTCTTTCAGGTATGTTTCAAATCAAACAAACGTCTACATTTCACCAGCACTTCATGGTGCAATGCCATACAAAATTAACAAGTCGTTCATTCTCAGTGGCACTGGTGATGTAGACAGTTCTGGGGTAAAGTGTACTTAGAGATGAGCAAATTTGGGGGAGGGGAGGGTTGGTGGCAGAACCAAAAATATATTGAACTTTTTTCTGGTTCATTTCAAACCAAAACTTAAGTTTTCCAGTTTCTTCACAAGACAAGATGACAAAACAAATGCATTTCTGATAGAGCACCACATTGTTTAACCTGCAGCATTGTTTGGTTTGTTTCATTTAAGGTTCTGGGTGAGGGTTTTAATTTTTTTCCCCCCAAAAAGGGTAAATCTACCTAAATTTCTGAACAAAATTTTGAAGAATTCACAAATAGTTGTTTTTCAGCATATTTACTGGGCAGCTGACAAATTGCACTCAACTGTAAATGCTACATCCATTTAACAGCACACAGCAACAAAGCAGAAATTTAAGACCTTATCTAAACTTATTTAAATTGGTCCCATTTTATTATATCTGTTTAGAAGCCAATTTAACAATACCAGCACAAACCCCTTTGTGGGTACACATCTGTTTAGAGTGCCTTCGTATCAATTTAGCTTAAGCCTGCAAAGAGTCAATCAATAGAAGGCACTCTTAAACCAAAATAAGTTCTCGCACACAAGAGGCTGCTGATTTAAAAACAGATTTAGTTAAATTAGTGTAGCTTTTGGGTTTAGTCAAGGCTTAACAGAGGACTTGAATCCAATATTCATTTGAAAGACCACAGGGAAGTTAGTCAAGCAACTTAGCATTTGGCCAGGACCTTGTGGCTAACGGTACTTTTGTGAAACATCATGGGATGTTTCAGAGTAGCAGGCGTGTTAGTCTGTATTTGCAAAAAGAAAAGGAGTACTTGTGGCAGTCTCTAAGGTGCCATAAGTACTCCTTTTCTTTTTACATCATGGGATCTTTCCCATGTCCAACCAGGACCCCAGTTTCACATTGCCTCTAATAGATGGTACCTGAAGCAGTGCTGGGGCAGTGGCTTGACACCGACAGAGGGAAGAGCACCACCTACTGACAGGACTTCCTACAGCACCTAGATTTTCTTGGTCTCATCTTTCCAGTATTAATTTCTCTGGCATCTTTGCCACCTGGAAGATGTGGATGGGGCTTTTGCAGGAGGCACTTGACTGAGTTAGACAATGCAGCTAAACTCATCTCTTGAATAGCCCTTCAGGCGGCAGCTGTCAGATTTCTGCAGCTGTCCCATTATAAACCAGCTCTGCTTAGCTTCAGAGGAACTACCCCTCCTTGGATGGGAGAGCTACCTAGAAAGTCTACTGGCTAGAAGTTGTAACACTGATGATTCAGTAAGTGGCATGTTGCCTTGTGGGTTAGTACTCTCCAGCCTGATGCTAGGGAGAATGGCCTCTGAGGTGAGCTAAGAGGGTCTTCCTAACACTTAAGCTCACTAAAGGTCCCCTGTTTTTATTTGCAATATGCATAGGGACACTAGTTACCGCAACTGGAATGTGAAGCTATCTCCTTCCCATTCCCTACAATTCATTCTGACACAGGCTTCAGCTTTGTGCCCTGTGCTGCCATGCACCATGACACAGCTGGCTTGGTGCACTTCAGAGGTGGCTGCAGTACAGTGCGGGCAAAGATGGTTTTGATGTAGAGATGCTTTAGAAGGAAAGATGCTCCATCAGTGACAGGAGCATGACTAGGGAACAGTCAGAAAGCAACTGGCCCCAGCTAGCAGCCGTGCACATGAATCCCCTAGTCAAGGGCTCTCCGGCAAGGGCATGGCATCCCATCCCCCTAACAAGGCTGGAAAGAAGTAGCTGCTTTAATTCAGATGGGCTCAATAGCTCCTATCACTACTGAAGACGGAAAATTGCTGTAAAAATAGCACTGTGGTAACAGCTCCGAACAGTATCAGAAGCAGGCTACGGTTTATGTGAGCCACCTGAACTAGCTGGTGTTTCACATCCCATCAGAAGATGATGAATGTGGAGGGATGGAGTCATTTTTTTCCCTCCCAGAAAGCTCTTTCGACAAGTATGATCTTATCAAGATTTCAGGCTTTCTATTTTATTTTTTTTTAACTCCTGTCTTCAGGCCCCCCCTGTCCTCTCCTCACTAGCAAAGGAACATTTGCTTTTTCTGCTATTGATTGATTGCCTTCCCCGTAGCCAGCCTGCCCTTGCATGCAGAGCTAGCAGAACAGAGCTCTCCTTTCCTCTCCACTCCCAGAGAACCAAGGGGAACAGCGTGTCGGCTCCCAGCCACCCGCTCCCTAACCGTGGCCAACGAAGTCTCTGCGACGCCTAGCTTGGGACAAGGAAGGGGATGAGAAACTTGTTCTCAAATACGGCTCCCTCTATCACCTCCAAATCCCGCCCCTTTGGGAAAAGAGGACGGTAACTACAGACCATGTGCACATAGGGTACCTGGTGTGCGCGCATGGAGACAGGAGTGGGCAAAGTTGGGGGCTGTGCATATAGGCTGATTGTGCACAGAAAAATTAGATAGCTGAGGGTGGTGGCAGGTCAGGAGCAGCAGAGGGGACCACTGAGGCAACAAAGACCAACCTACAACCACCACCAACTGAACCCAGGTTAGAGCAGTGGTTCTCAGGCAGGGGCTACGCAGAGGTCTTCCAGGGGGTGCATCAACTCATCTAGATATTTACCTAGTTGGACAGCAGGCTACTAGCACTAGCAAAGTTAATATAAACTAAAATTTCATACAATGACTTGTTTATACTGATCTATATACAATATTTATATTCCAATCAATTTATTTTAGAATTGTATGGTAAAAATGAGCAAGTCAGCAATTTTTCCAGTACTGTTGGCTGAGACACTTCTGTATTTTTATGTCCGATTCTGTAAGCAAGTAGTTTTTAAGTGAGGTGAAACTTGGGGTACACAAGACAAATCAGCCTCCTGAAAGGGGGACAGGAGTCTGGAAAGGTTGGCAACACAACGTGAGCGCACAGCAAGGCAGAAACTAGACAGGCCCAGTTTGCATGCTAGGCGCCCGCCCCTCCTGCAGCAATCTGTGGCACTCACACTGCCCCTGGCTGGCCCGGTCAGCAGCACAGTTCTCACCCATGTCATGGGGGAAGCAGGCATGCTGCGGAAAGACTTTCCATCCATCCCAGCCATGGCCCCTGAGCACATGGAATGCACGCAGCACCAGCCATGCTTCCTGATGCATAAGGCAACTCAGCTGAGCTCCTGCTCTTGCAAGGTTACATCTGTCACCTGCTTGCTGTGCACCAGACACCATGCTCAGGGCCTAGAGCTCAGACCTTTGGTCTGATCCGCTCCTGGAAAAAAAGGCTGCCATGGCACTCCAGACATCCCCACCCAGCAGGGTCCTTGGCTCCAGCCAGCCACTGAGTTTCATGCAGGCTGGAAAGCCATTTAAGCAGGAGACCTTTCCCAGCCAGCCCTCCATGACAGGTGCACTTGGCTGGCTGTGGAGCACGAGAGCCGTGACACTCAGACTCTCGGGCAAAAACAGGCACTTTTTATGCAGTTCTAGCAAAGCTCTTGCATGTGTTCTTGTGAGTAAAGCAAAGCTCAACCAAGCAAGTCAGGGCACTGCTGGCGACGGGGGAGAAGTGAAACGCACACCTGAGTTTGAGGCTGACCTGCAGTCCTCTGCTATTCCTGTCCTGGGCTCCCCTGCACAGCTCTGCCAGGACCCCTCAATCATGCGCTGCCCTGCCCATGCCATTACTGTCCTGGACCCCACCTAGCAGTGCTGATGCCCCTTCAGTCCTGCCCTGCCTGTCCCCGTATTGCAGTTCTGAGCTGCATTCAGTCGCTGTACCAGCAGCAGAGGGGTGCTAGCTAACCGTGCTGGGGGTGTGGTCACTGGGGGCTGGCATGGGCTGCACCGTACTCTTTAAACAGCACTTTGGAAAGCGCTCCCAGCCCCCTAGCCCCTGCTGGGGCTGCTCAGCAAAGGCAGCGCTCCAAGGACCCATTGCTGCCTTGGAGGTCCCTGCTGGGATGCAGGAGCAGACCTGCCCACCACAGCACCTATGTCTTGCAGCGAGTGCTGTTAAATTGACAGCCGTGAGTGGCATGTCGGATTAAGATCAAGGCAAACTGGCCTTCGTGAGTGAGATCCCCGAGGGGCAGAGATGCGATCAGCCCCAGAGGAGGAAAGGCAGCAAATTAACCCATGGAGCCCCCAACCTACAAACACCCCTCCCCTGCCACCCCACAGCATACCAGCCACCTCCCAACTCCTCCAGCAGCTATTAGAGACGACACTGTTCCCTTCCTAGCCTCCAGCCCTGTGCTGTGCTCACAGCCTGTCCGGCCGCCATGCGGGGTGTTAGGTGAGACCAGGGCAGCCAGAGTTCTCCCACAGCCCTACAGCAGCCAGCTTGCTGGACAGGCCAGAGGTGTCTCCGACAGCACAAGAACACTGGCCGCTCCAAGATGAGGGAGCAAGCAGCAGAGGAAGGAGAGAGATGGGGACAGGGTCAGAGGGGTATTAATGGAAAAGCCAAGTCTAATAAGCAAGCCCATCACTGGCCCCGGTGGGGACAGCACCACAGCCTAACTGCCAAGATTACAGCAAGACCCAATCTCTGCCAGGTTACAGTGCAAGGAGCTGGCAACTAACAATAAGTCTCCATGACCCAGTCAGCCCTCAGCCTGCCTCCTGCAGCTGCCAACAGGAGGCATAGACTACAATTAATAACTCATCCAGGAGGTGTTTTGGTGCTGCGGCCATTTCTCCACTAGGAACATGGCAGAGGCTTACTGAACTCATCAGACACAAGCACCACCCACCAGCCTTCAAATGGAAGCAGCTTTCAGTCTGCCCAACCCCATCCTGGGCTAACAGTGGTTTAAGGACAAGGAGACCGTTTCTCATCCTGTCTGCAATACAGCTATGCCCAGGCTGGAGAACAAGCAGCATCATTGGCATACAAGCCCAGCACAGACCTCTGGCATCAGGGAAGTAAAGATAAGCAGCTCTTCACAGCTGGGAGCAGCATACAGAAAAACCTTTGGAGGTGGATAATTAGGTGTCCAAGGACCACAGTACTTGTTTCCTACCTTTCACGGCACACACAAGACTCAGCAGTCCAAGGTGACAAGCAGCAGCTTATTAGCCCTGAGAACAGATCCTGCCTTTCTCCCCCCTAGAGGAAACCAGGGGGGGCTTCCAGCTTCCTGTTTTATGGCCTGTTGCTAATTAGCCCCAACTGGAGCACCTATCCTCCTTGATTGGGGTGGTTTCTGCAGCTGTGAGCTCCTGCGCGCGGGACACACACACACACACACACCTTCTGTTAAACCTTTCCTGTACGCACTGTCCCAACACACTAGCCTGCCCAGAGCTCTCAGTGTGCCGTTCTGCTTTGAAGATCAACCAAGTAAAATTCCACCTTCTTGCCTCACAGATCCACCTCGCCCCCACTCCCTGTGTATTTGGAGTTCTGGCTGTTGACTTCCCCGGCAAAGGAAACTACAATTGTGGTGCTCCAGCCCTTAGCGATTCATTCGGGGCTTGTTTCCCAGCTCCCCAGTCACTCAGCTTCTGGCTCTGTTCTGGACCACCGACCCACCTGGAGTAGTCAGTGCTTGGAGCAGCATTGTCTGACCCCAAAAGGAGCCACGCTCAGCCCTCGGGACCAGCTGGCAAGATGCAGAGTTAGAGGATCCCCTCGTGTGACAGCTGCTATCTTAGCCAGCCAGAGTAGGAATTGAATGAGGCCCTCCCCAGCTGAAAGCCCCTACAGTTAGGGGCAGGGACTGCATCTTACTGTGTGTCTGTATATGCCCAGATCCAAATGCTCCCGTTTGTTTTCCCGGCTCCCCAGGAGACGGGTGCAGGCCCAGCACCGTCATCGCTTTCACATTTCCACATGCAAATGGCAGGATCTGCCGCCCAGATCTGCAAACCCAAGAACACCGGCTAGTCCAGAGAAGCACCCAGAGCTCTGAACTGGTCGAGGTTCACTCTCCACTCGCTTTCGCTACACAGGGGCCCCCAGGCTACAGACTTTCCATCCAGACCTGAACCTCAAACACCTCCCCTGGAAATGGGAGCGTTTGTGTCTGGGCTTGTTTGGATTATTTATGACTTCATGTTACACTAGCATAATGAAGCCTCAGCCACGCTTGGGGCCCAATTGTGCTCAATGCTGTGCAGACGCACAGTAAGACGCAGTCCCCGCCCTGGCGAGTTTCCACTACAAGTAGACCATGGATTGAGTAACATCCCTCTTTGACAGATGGGGAACTGAGGCACAGAGAGATTAAGTGATTTACCCAAGGTCATACAGATACTCTGTGGCAGAGATAGGACTTGCATCCCCATTTCCTGAGATACAAAGACCTTCCATCCCACCTTGGCTCTGAGCTTTGGGTCCAGTCGCTAGTTTCCATCTCTCTCCTGGAGCTGCAGCCTTTACTCTGGCAGTCCAAGACAGGGGTTCTCACAACAAAATATTTGGTGGCCTGAGAGTGCGGCTACCAACTCTTGCTGGTGGCTGCTCTGACAATTTTGCCTAAAATACTTAATTAACTTTAGGAAAAAGAAATAAATATGCACAGCTACACATCCAAATCATTGTAGTTTATCTATGTGGGTTTTGGGTTTTTTTCACACTTAATAATAAAAATAATGTACAGTTGTCTTTATTCTTTACCGACCCAAACAGAATAGAAAGACAAATAATAAGGTGCTTTGAATGTTCTTTCTTTCTTCTTCTTGTTGTTGTTGTTGGGGTTTTTTGTTTGCTTTTTTGGTTGCTCTGTTTTAAGACTTGCTAGCTACTAAGTGTGTTGTGAAAAGTGATATTAACAAACAACAAATAGCACTTTTCACAGCAGATTTACTCAGCCCCAGCAAGCCTGGGGACAAATTAAACCCTGGATAGGGAAGGGGGTACAGAGGCAGAGAGGCCCAGAGGTGAAGGGGCACTGGGAGAGGCAGTGGGGGCCACAGGTGATGGGGGAGCGGGAGCTCGGGGCCAGAGCTCGCCACCGCACAGCCAGAGAACAGAGCCCAAAGCCCCACGCCGGGGACAGGACCTGGGGATAGAGCCCAAAGCTCCATGGCTAGAGCCTGCCACTCGCCACCCCAGGGCTGACGCCCGACCCCTCCGCCCCTGGGAAGGTGAGGAACTCACTGGCTGCCTGCTCCTCCAGCTTGTGCGTCTCCAGAGCGGGGCAGGGCCTAACCACTGCTGGTGGCCCCTGGGGAAGGGCTGCTGGTCCCCTCCCCACAATCACCGCCCAGGAGGCTGCGGCTGCAAGTAAAGCCCCAGTGGTCGCATTTGAGAAATGCTGGTCTAAGCGTGCACTCTTGCATGCTGTATCCTCCATTTCTCTGTCAGCCACATGACCACTGAGAGCATTTCAGGGAAGGGATTTTTTGGAGCTGGGTTTAATAAGCAGCGCACTGGAGAGAACTCAGAGATGCCAAGAGCCACACGCTGCAACCTCTGAGCAGCCGGCTGGTAGGAATACACACTGAGCCTCAGTGCCGTGCAGCCGGGCCCGGTGACGGGGGAGCACTAGTGGGAGGGTCAGCTTCACTGATGCAGGCATCAGTGAAGTCACACAAACAGGACCCAGTGGACCGGGGTGGAATACTACAGGGCTGGCTCGTGCAGAAAGTCGACTAGCTGCTCTGACGACACCTGCCACATGAGCTGAGATAGGTCTGCGCCACCAAATGCAGACACAACCTGGGTCCTGAAGTGGATTCACCCCTCTCCATAGAATAGACGGGCACCAGGGCTGGATCCACCCCCTCCCCACAGTGCAGCCATGCACCTGGGTCAAGATCTGGATTCACCCCTCCACACAATGCTGCCACACACCTGGTCCTGATCCGTCCCTCTCCACAGTGCAGCCATGTACTAAATCTGGATTCCCCGTGCCCCCCGCGCCACGCCACTAAGAGCAGACACACACCAGCTCCAGAGCCATCCCTCCCCAAACGGCCAACACACACACCAGAGTCAAACTTGCCCAGAGGCATTCAGCTCTGGCAAAGCAGCCGTAAGCCCATCTGGAAGGCTAATGATTAGCCCTAGTGTACCATGCCACGCTGCAATCCCTGTGGTACAAGTGTTCCCAGAGGATAGCACACTCTCACACAGCCTCTTTCCCCAGTCTCTCCCTCCCTTACCTTCATGAGGTGTCTCTGTGCCCCGGGGGGCTGCTTACCTCTGCCTCCAGTTTCACCACCAGTGGTGTTTAACCATTGTGACCCTGTGGGTGGAGTGCTCCAAGCTCCAGGGATGGTGCATGAGCAGTGACAGAGCCGAGATGATTGGCAGAGGCGCCCCAATAGGCTGGGAGCCCCAGATGAAGGAAAGGAGTCGGAAGCGTTTACTGCAGAAATGTGGCTGTAGTTACCATATTCTCAGCTTCTCCCAGCAGGAGGCGCTGTGAGGGCGGTGGTCGCTCTTAGCACGTGTGATGAAAGAACAGCGCAGGGCCCAGGCAGGACGAGTGGCACTGCTCCACCTACGGAGTCTTTGCAAAAACTATTGTATTGCACCTTTGTGTACGAGCTGCAGACATGCAGGAGGCAGGCAGCCCTCCCGGGGCGAGAACATAATTAAAATGCTAATGAACCTGACTGGCAGAAAGGATGTTCACACTGTGTGTGCCTTTTTGAAATGGAAACAAAAAGTGCTAACTGTAAACAGGGACTAAAGGTCCCTTTCAAAAGGCTCCTGTGCCCAGGGACGGGCCCTTCGAGAGCGTGTGCAGCAGTGGAAATGCTGCCATGTATCAAGCGTGCCATTGCGTCTCCATACACTAATGAGAGTTCTGACGAGCCACGGACAAAGGAGAAGCAGCTGGGTAAAGCAAGAGAGTGCGCGGACCAAGGCCAGGCAGCAAGCCAGTGGAGCCTGCTTTACAGAGGCATGAGTTTGTGGTTAAGGGAATGGACTGGGACCCAGGTGATCCTACCTCTGCCACCGACTCCCTCTATGGCCTTGGGCACATCACTGCCTCTCAGTCCCCCATATGTCAAGGAATAATGAGCCTTCCAGTCTCCCAGCCTTCTCCTGTCATGTCTGTTTAGACCGTGAGCACTTTGGGGCAGGGAGTGCCGCCAGGTGTAGGAATCTAGCATGCAAGGGCCCCTCACCTCAGGTAGGGCCTTGGGGCAGCACATACAGTAAAAGGGTACAGTTCACTTGCCCGCACCTTTTAATGCCTGTACTTGAAGTATGACTTGTATTGTGGCTGCTCGACTCGCAGGGGCAAATGGCCCGGGGGGGAATGTGCTGCTTGCACCTGCCGAAAGCGAGGCTGGCTGTCAATGCTTTTGAAAACTTATGCCCAAGGCGCTCCCAGACTGGGCCAGGCGGTGCAGCACAAAGACAGAGCTGTGGGCCTCAGTAGATGAGGAAAGGATGCTCGGTGAAACAGCCGGGGGCCAGGAGCAGCGACGCATACACCAACTGCACCATAACTGCGTGGTGTTCAGCGAGCGCGCCGTGCTTGATACCTTTGCAACAGCGCTGCTTTATTCTGTGTCTGGTGCCACCTGGCTGTGTGCAACCAGCACCCCACTGAGCCTCTCTGGCTGGGACGCTCGGTCCCTAATATCTCAGGCGTGGCTCTAGCTGTCTCTAACCGCTGGGATTTAGGGTATGTCTGCATTGCAGTCGGGTGTGACAGCAGCACGTGTAGACATACCCGCGCTAGCTTTGACTTAGCTAGCACCAGTAACAATAGCAGAGAAACTGTGGCCATGGGGGGCTATGCAACCCTGCCACATCCCTGGGTATGTCTCATCTGACTGGCCCGCCCAGCGACATTGCTGTTGTTAGTCGTGCTAGCTTTAATCGCATTGAATCAAAGCTAGCGTGGGTGTTTCTACATATGTGCCAATCTCACTGCCTGATTGCAAGTCAGACATTCCACAGGTTCCCTGGCCGGCCTGGGACTGAAGACAATGTGACTGGTGGAGAAGGAAGGGAAAACAGGCCCAGGCCATAAAGTAGCGACAAAGAGAGGCTGCAGGCCCAGTCCAGGGGAATCTATGCTAACATGAAGTGATCTCCTCATGGTAGGTTCTAGTCATAACTGTGGTGGTCATATGAGCAAAGCCCTCACCCTTCCCGGTTTTCTCCCTCCACGCATCTGTTTCTCCACCTCACTGTCCCCTTTCACCTCTGCTGATCTACTGCTTTCAGCTGGAGTGCCTGACAAGGAATGCTAGCCACGAGGAGCAGAGTCACCCCGGAGCTCTTTGTAATGTTTAGTCTTTAATTAATTGCCAAGTGGCACTGACACCCCAAGGGAGAAGAGATCCCAAGAAATCAACGGCAGCTGCTTCTGAGCTTTCTAAGGGCCACGTGGATCTAAGCTTCCTCGTACTGTCCTCTACGCTGGCACAGCCGTTCCCTTGAGAGGCCAGCTTTGGTTCGCAGGAGGGGTGAGGTTGTGGGCAGGTTCAGTTGCAGGTCCAAACTAATTCATTTGACAGCTGATTGATTGATTGATTAAGTATGAATAAAACTAGCCACCAAAAGGAGCCCTTTGCTCCACCCCTGAATTGTTTGCAAACCATCCTCATCTTCCCAAATTAGCGTCCCTTTGTGCTAGCTACTATATATACACACAGAGTGAGAGACACTCTCTGCTCCTAAGAGTTTATAGTCTAAATAGACAACGGAATGGAGTGAAAACAGAGGACTACAGAAATTAAACAACTTGCTGAAGACCCAGCTAATCCATGACATGGCAGAGCCTAGAACCCATAATTCTTAACCCAGCAGTTAGTGCCTTATCCACTAGACCACGTCACTCTCCAAGAATCTGTCTATACTGCGAAGAAAAGCCCTGTGGCAACAAGTCTTGCCCCTGGTGGTCAATTGACTCAGGCTCGTGGGCAAAAAATTGCAGTGTAGCTGTTTGGTCTTGGGCTGGAGCCTGGCCTCTGAAACCTAGCAAGGGTCTCAGACCCGGGGTTCAAGCCTAACCCCAACCATCTACACTGCGAGTTTTAGTCCCACACGCATCAGTTGACCCTGGCTCTGGACCTCAGAGCTGTGGGTTTTTCTTTGCAGCATAGACAGACCCTGAAGGGCTCTGTACCCATTGAATGGGTGGCACAAACAATTTGCTGCCTATGACCTGTTCATTTCAACAAGGCCCTCTTAGCAATTGGGTCTCGCTTTACAGTGTTGCCTTTGTCAATAGTTTTAAAAGGGTCAATAAATGACAAATGGCCCTTTAACAGTATGAAACAGCCATGAAGTGCATGTGTTGTAGAGGGTTATTGAGTTGGCATGCTCTTTGGGGTGGGGAACCATCGTTTAGTTCTGTGGGGTCCTGGGCCATGACTGGGACTCCGATTTGCACTACACAGATAAATAAATACTTGTGGATGGGGATAGTCATACCACGGATAGCCAAGCCCCTAAGACCCATAAGGTCAAAACCTCCCCCCAACCTGTGTGTGTTTTCATCAATACCCAGCGATCAGGACTCTCGGGGTATATTCCAGGCGAAGAGGGGCCCTCACAGACTGCCTGTTGATTACCCCACAAACTTTACCCAGGCAGAGTACCTGCCCCAAAAGCATAAAGAATTTCCTTGGTCTCAACTTATACCCATGAAGACATCAGCTTAATAGCAGCACAAGTGGCGTGACCCAGGCTGGAATAGTGGAGGTGCTGGATAGCAGCAGGGCAGGCTGGGAGCGGATGGATCAGTGCAGGGACTCAGGGTTGGACAAGTAGGACGTGCTTCAGTTGAACACCGATAAAACCATGACTGTGGTTGGTCTGGCTCATCTGTGTGTATTGTTGACATAGGTGTTACAATTATAAGAATGTGTTTAGTTTTTAGACTATTGAATGCTTCTGAACTGCTGCATTCATTAAGCTCATTTATAGCAGTTGTATCTTACAGTGTAAGGTAATATTTGAGCAGTTGTATGATGAGCCTCTGTGACTGTAAATCACCAGACAGGAGGGAGACATTAACTTGTGTGAAGTGCTGGTCTCCAACAGAAGGTGTTACATCCTGCCCAATGGGAAAGGTTCATTGACACCGGACGGATTATCATGGGATGTTAAAGAGGACAAAAGACCTTTGTGGTTCCTCCCTCCCCCAATGAAGAGGCATCATGCAAGTGGATTCCTTCCATCAGCTGACTTTGCTGTTCAGAGTACAAGGGAGGAGGGGGATAAAAACTCCTAACAAGAAGGAACTGGGTCTCTGTGCTGCTTGGACTCTGAGGAGGGGGGGCAGGTTTACTAGGCATAAGCAAGAGATCCCCAGTGCTCAGCCTGGGTTAGTCCTAAAGCCCCATTAGAAGCTTCTATAAATAGCAAGCTTTTTTTTTTTTAACTTAAGAGTGTAACTCATTTGTGTGGCTATGTTTACCTGCTGTAACCTCGTAAGTTACTCTCATTTCCTTTTCCTACTTAACAAATCTTTACATAGTTCAGTAAATCAGCTACAGATGTTGTCTTTGGTGTGAGCTCTAAGGAGCAACTGACCTGGGGTAAGTGACTTGTCTTTTGGGACTGGGTTGTAACCTTAATATTGCAATGATTCTTGGTGTAAGGGATCAGCTATCACAAAGGCGGGGTCACGTGGGTGGCGAGCTCGATCAGAGTGCTCCATGGGGACTGTGTGACTCCATGTTAAAGCTGTTACAGTGCCCGAGGAGTTTATACTTGATAACTGTATAGAACTCAGAGCCAACTGGGGGGTTGTTGCCTGGCTTCCTAACAGTCTGCCCTGAGGTTGGGCCTCACGCTCTTGGGTCACTGCAGGCAGCTTTACAAGCTCAGAGTGGTTTTTCCCTAAACCTGGTGTTTAGAATCTTGCCTTTCATTGCTAACCAGCCACCACTGACTGAGCCATGTCAGACACATCAAGCGCTTCCTTCATCTCTCCTGGCACCATTTCCCTGTGCACCTTCCTGCCCACGGGGCTCCAGCAGAAAAGGCCATTAGAAGCAGTTTTGATCCCAGTGCTGGGGCCGGTTGACAGCCTTGCAGGCCGGAGGTCTTGTCTGGCTACAGAGCGGGCAGCGTCAGGGCAAGCTGCTCCCACTCTGCTTTGCCAGCACGCCTCATCCCTGCTCTGAGGGAATCCCACAGGGAGGGAGAGGACAGGAGCGGCTCTAGCCATTTTGTCACAGCGCCCGAGCCAGGAAACCCCCAAACAGCCAATCAGAGCACACACAAAAAATAAAAAAGCCCCAGGATGTGACACCTGCGGGAAGTGGGTACCCCAGGTGACCACACTGCTTGCCTGCCCCTAGAGTCGGCCCTGTGAGAGGGTGACTGTCTCCATGGCCCAGCCTATCCTTGGCCTCTACTGAGTCTGCCAACCAGGGGCCCTCTCAGCATCCATTGGGATGAGAGAGGAATCCGGCGCTTTGTACTTCAATGGAGCCTCTTCAACTGCAACCCGTTCAATCCACTAGTGCAATCAAGGCCCACGCCTCACCTCACTCATTTCCAGGCCAAAAGGGACCCTCATGAGCATCTAGTCGGACTTCCTGCAAAACACAGGCCAGGGACCCTCCCCCCGAAATTCCTGGAGCAATAAGGGCTGGTAGAATTAGAGCACATCTTTCAGAAAGCAAGCCAGGGTGGGAACTGCAAACGCCCCCACGTCTCAGGGTACGTCGGGAGGTGTAAATTCCAGCTCGAGGAGCCATACCTACACTAACTCTGATCTGTGTGGCAACACAAGCAGCCGCTTGGGTACACCCCTGGTGTCACAGACAGGTATGTATTTGGGGGAGCTAGCCCCTCCCACACCACCATGGCGACCCTATTTTTAGCACGCTAGCTTGCTCAGAGCTAGTGTGGGTATGTCTCAGTGAGCTGGGGACCACACCCCAGCTCAAAGTGTAGAAGTGCCCTCAAAAGCCATTGAAATTTACGCTTCTAAATCACTTGGTTACGTATGAAAATCCCATCTGTGATCTTGAATTTCACACCTTCATATACTGGAGAATCCACCGCATCCTAGGCACACTGTACGGCTTTTCGGTTTTAATGGAGAAACACCAATAAAATACCCCAGGACAAAAATATCTAAGAGCTTGTCACGCAGACTACAAGGATGTGATTTCTAGAGCTCACAAACGTGTGGTGCATTAATTGATCCATGTGTCCCCCTATTGGCGGTGGGTGCTAAAGGTTCCCTATGGCATTTTAACATAGTGTGTTACTATGTTAAAGTACACAAGGGAACATTACAAAGTGACCACTCATTACAGTATATACTGCTGTAATGAGCAATGTATAGAATATACAAGGAAAAAGTCTTGCATCCTCCCAGATTTTTGGACATCTTCGTAAATCTTAACGTTATCAACTACACTTTCCACAGTATGCATCCAATGAAGTGAGCTGTAGCTCATGAAAGCTTATGCTCAAATAAATTAGTTAGTCTCTAAGGTGCCAGAAGTACTCCTTTTCTTTTTGCGAATACAGACTAACATGGCTGTTACTCTGAAACACCCCATGAAATTAACAAACCCTGAAGAACAGAAGCCCTATTAATAAACCTCCCTTAAAAATGTGCACCCTATTTCTAGCCTGAATGTATCTCATTTCAGCTTCCAGCCACTGGATCTTGTTCTGCTTTTGTCTGGTAGATTAAAGAGCCATTTGATAGTAGAAACCTTTTCCCCACACAGGTACTTATCGACTGCGATCAAGTCACCTCTTTGCCTTCTTTTTGATAAGCCGAAGAGCCTCCCTTGAGCCAGCCAGCGACATGTACCAATAAAAGACAAATGCGGAGTGCAAAACCATGGTCTTTTATTAGAAAGTTCCTCGTATAAAAATGATCATGCTCTATACTTTTCATCGAATAATTCATAAACATCCAGGCACTGAACTTAGGGGTTTTTTTTGTTGGGTTTTTTTTTTGATTGGTCAGTACATAAAGCAGACATAATTCAATCCATATGGTCATCACATACATCAATTGTACCACCTATAGAAATCAGCACTTTGAACACAGTCTAGATTTTATTTTAATTTTTTGTTGTTTTTTTTTTTAAATCTTTAATTTTTTTTTTTTGCAACACATAGAACTTGGAGAAAAAGAGAGAGAAAAAGTGAAGAGAGGCAGAGGAAGAAGAGAACAAAAGAAAAATGGAAAATGAACAAAATAAAAAGAGAGAAAGTGAAAGAGTCTTCACAACCACAAACGATCTCACAAATTGTGGAAAAGGGAAAAGGTATCTGCATTTTTTTTTTATTTTTCCAAGATACAGGAAAAAATCCCCCAAAGATTTATTAAAGTCTGTCACCTCTGCCCCACTGTATGTGCACCCTGGTCGGTTGTTCCTCTTTCTCCTCCCGAGAGGCGTGTGTTTTGATGTTGGTTGGTTGGTTGGTTTTTTTGCCGACGTTAATGGCCATCTTCCCAAGCAGCATCCTCCACCAGCCCAGCCAGTAGAATTAGGCACCCACAATGCCGTCTTCCAATCGAATCCAACTTCCCCATCCCCCGGCTTCCTGCGATGAGCAACGTGATTCAACTCTCCAGCTTCTCCTCCTCCTCCCCAGCAACTCCTCCCGGGGTAGTTATGATCAGCTGGAGTTAAATTGCATGGTTGCTATAGCTGACGTAAGTCTGTTTGGTAGCCAGAGCTGGAAGGAGAGAGAAACCACATATGTATCATTAATGAAGCCTTCCTGTACCGTGACCTTGAACAGACCTTTATGCCACTACAGCTTGGGTGGGCATATAAGATAAGGCTCAGCCTCTGCAGTGGTGCTGGAACCATTTTTATAGTGGGGGTGCTGAAGGCGGAAACCATGTATTTGGGTTGTAATTGCTACTTCAAGCCGGGGGTGTGGTAGCACCCCTAGTTCCAGCACCCATGAGTCTCTGAAGACTGCCAGGCAGAGATACATCCTGCTGCATCCAGGGTCAATTCTGCACCTCCATGCAAAGGCAGTGAGCCATGGCCTAGATTGCAGAAGTGCTCAGCTCCCGCTGGACCCAAGGAGAGTCTCAGACGTTCAGCACCTCCGCAAATCAGGCTGTGAGGCCCCAGTTCTACAAGGCCCAAGATGCAGGGGGAAGACCGCCCTCCACCTGTCCCACACAGGATGCAGAGGGTGGAGTCTCAGAGGTGCCAAAGATGGGGAGAGAATAAGACGAGCAACCAGAACAGGTGCCTGTGTTTGTGGAGGGAGTTCAGGGAAGAGTGGAGGGAGGTTTCATGGAAAACAGGACGAGGGGGGGATCCAGTGATATACTCTAGCCAGTGACAAAGAGGGAGATCATAGAATATCAGGGTTGGAAGGGACCTCAGGAGGTCATCTAGTCCAACCCCCTGCTCAAAGCAGGACCAATCCCCAACTAAATCATCCCAGCTGACTCCCATGTCCTGACTCCCCAGGGATCTCAAGCCACAGAGCTCCCAGCCAGCAGGAGGCAGCTGGTATTTAACCCTTGTGACACTGGACTGTGAGCAGCAAACATCACGCTAGCCCTGGTGGGGCCCAAAGAACCAGAGACAGCCTTCCTGCAGCCAGTGGTTTGGAAGCCTCACCTGGACGAACCCTGACTACAAATAATCGGGCCATCTCTGGGTGTTCGGGTCTGGCTAGACTAGGGAAACGTGCCCTGGCTGCAGTTGGGGCAATGAGGTTACACCTGTGCAAGCCCCTAACGCAGGCACTTTGCACCCAAGCAACACAGGGCTTGCACCGCGTGCAACTTGCCACCCCCTCACATCAAGCTGTACGGGGCACCAGCGGCAGTTCTGCCTTGCACCGCGGCAGCTCATCTACACAGGTGTAGAAAACAACAAATCCAGGAGAGCGAGTGCCTTAGGCGAATGGCCTGCGTTTCCCGAGAGTGGCGCTTGAACGGCGACTGAAGTCAGCGGGCTGGCTTCTCAGCCCCCTGCTCCTTGCGTAGTCAGGTACAGCAGCGTAACGTGCGAGCAAACTCTACCCTGCTGGCTTGGGAGCATTCCCAACCCACTAGACATGGGTGGAAGGGGAAGGGCGGCAGAGAATCAGGCCCAATAGGATCAGCACCTCCGACAACGAGCCGCTTGGTCTCCAAGTGCTGATCCATGACAAAAGTTCAGGAATCAAACTCCTTCAGCGAACATCACTCTCTTAGTTTTAGGCCAAGCCCCCAAGACAAGGGGGTTTTAAAAGCAGTCCAGACTGGCAGCTTTAGCCAAACATTTAAAGAAGCCATGCATCCAAATACCATTTAACCCGTAGGACCCTGTTATTAACAAGTTAAAGTGAGTGCGGTGCTTTGAAAAATGGATATTATTATTTCTTATTTATATTACCCTCATGCCTAGGAGCCCCACTCACTGCCCAGGACCCCATTGTGCTAGGGGCTGGACAAACACAGAACGAAAAGTAGCACTGCCTATGTTTGAATAGCATCAAAAGCCCTGTAAAGTGTGAAGTCAGATTATTAATATTACCAGCCAGAGCAGAAAAGTTCATCTCAGATTTAGGATCTTATGAGAACTGAAGCTGGAGCAGACCCACTACAAAAGCCAATATGCTCATTGTAAGCCCTCTGGGCAGAATAAGGCAGGAGTGAGCTGTACCCAGCTTCTAACTCTCCTGTGGGGGCCACTGCATTGCCAAAGATCACGTGGAGGTGGGGGCATGAAAACAGCTCCTTCTCCCACTCCTGTGCAGGTGTGCAGGGAGTGAGTGGGCAGCAATGGGCAAAGCCTTGGCTCCATTGTATCCCTCCCCTCCCCAAACACACCAGCAAGCGCAGCAGAGCTGGACCCTAGAGACAGGCCCACGCTTTGGGGACAATCCCTCAGGTAGCGTGAATAGAAGTGAGCAAAGGCGGAGTCAGAAGTTAGCGAGCAGCTGCACTCGGAGAATCAGGCTCATCTGGAGCAATTCACCTCTCCCCGGCCGGGGGCAACGTGCATTAAACTGAATGCATCTGATGAAGTGAGCTGTAGCTCACGAAAGCTTATGCTCAAATAAATTGGTTAGTCTCTAAGGTGCCACAGGTACTCCTTTTCTTTATGCATTAAACTGTGAGCGATTTCCAAAGAAAAGGCAAATGATTTCCCAGGTTGGTCTCAGGGCACCAGAGTTTGCATGAGTCACAGGTAATTAAAGAGACATTTCCCAATGGGAACCTGCTTCTTTTATGGTAACAGATTAACCTCATGGGGACAGAGAAAGCCCCCAGCCACCCCCACCACCCCCACATCCCTCCTGTATTGGCCCCTTTGAAGTTCCAGTGTGAACACATGGGCCTGATTCTCAGTTGCTCTAAGGAGCTTTAACGCTGCTTGAATAGGTAGAATTGGATCCCTGAGAAGCCCCCCACCCCACCCCCTTGGGCTCAGCTCCAGCTGGTATAGAGATGGTGTAAGGACTCTACCCCAGCCCTACTCCCAGCTCCCCTGCAGTATGTCTGTTCTCTGCTTCTCAGGGCCCAGAGGCTGCTGTAATTTACACCAGGAGCTGGGCACGGCTCCACATGGCCCCAGAATATGGGGAGCACAAAGCTGGCTTAAAATCACCTTTGCTTTCCCCTCTCTCCACTTCAAAAGCAGGAATGGGGTAGCCAAGAAGCAAGGCCTGTAATTCTATGAGATCATCTCTTGGGCCGAGCAAAGCTTGGGGGGCGGTTTTGGTTTCTGCAATACCCTGAAAATTTGGATTTGGTCTTGAAAGAACCAAACTCCATGTGCTTTGACCCCAGGGTCCATCTTCACTGAACCCCCTTCAGGTATCAGGGCGTGGGGTTTAGGGGGTTCTCTCCAGGTCTGGAGCACTGTGACTAGAGAAGGGGCTGGATCAAAGCTTTAGAGCTGAACTTTTGGGAAGTTCCCAGGTGCGTCTGGATCCAAATTTTGCAGACAGCACCCAGATCTGTATTGCCAATGGGCCCAGGTCCGAGCTCCCCGCTCGAACCTGTCTGGAAAGCAGGCCTCTGCAGGTGGCAGGGTGTGTGACCCAGCTGAGGGATGCGCGACTTGCTTGTTGAGCTGCCCTGCTAGCAGAGTAAGAGCCCTGCCTAAAGTTGTTGAGTCAGTTTTGTTGTCTTGTGGTGGCAGATGAAGCCTGTAATGCCACAAAAACTGGGAGCATTTGGATTTAGATCTGGATTCTGCTGCTGTTAGTTGTACCATGGCAGTGCAGAGAGGCCAAGTCCCCTTTGTGCTAAGCCCAGTACAATGAGATGGTCCCTGCCCCAAAGTGCTAACAATCTCTGTTAGTTCAGCAGTGTTTGGATCCAGGGTTTTGATCGGGATAATTCTGGAGATGGAGGGCCTGGTTTTCCTCTGACTGACACTGGGGTAAATCAGGAGTAACGCCACTTCAATCAGTGATGTTGCCCTGTTGTTAAACTGGTGTAAGTGAGAGCAGCACCAGGCCCACAAGCATGGTCGAGATCCATAGCTCGGACCTGTGGTTTTGGTTCTGATCCATCTCCAATGCACGGGGGATGGCACCAAAACCTGGACTTCCAAACTTGGAAGGAGTTTGGCTCTGACTATTGCAACTCTGGGCCAGATCCTCAGCAGGTGTAAACCAACAGAGTTGCATTGACTCGGACAGAGTGATGTTGATTTATTTACCCCAGCCAGGGATCTGGTCCTTTCTCAAACCCCTTCCTTTAAAAGCTAAGGATGTAGGTGGCACTGTAAACAGATCCCTTTGTGGAACAATTCGGAGGCTATTTATTTGTCCTGTAAATGATATGAGAGAGAGAGAGAGAGAGGATGGAGTGTGTGACCTGCTCTGTATTTCAAGAGGGATTCTAATTAGAAGAGGGTCTGTGGAAAAGTTCTCCTCTCCAGTGAGATTACTTTCATATGAATATGCCCTGGTATGAGCCCTCAATTATGGCTTTAAGGGGAAATATCTCCAGCTGGAGGAAGCTGGAGCTGACCCTTCCTTTGAAGAAGATCAGAGCTAGTGGACCAGCCTCCCCCTCCCTTGTCAGTTTCAAAAGCCTGAGCATCAGCCTCCTCCCATCCCTCTGATCTGTTTCAAAGCTCTGGCAGAGGTGGGGCCTGTGCAGTAAGGGACAGACCCAAGACTGGGAGCCTGAAGCCGGAGCCATAACGCTGAGGGGGGTATGGCAGCGCTGGAATTGGTCAGGTGGAAGCAGGGGAAGGGTACAAGCGCAGAGGGAGAGCAGGAAGCTTGTATCACCCCACACAGCTCAGATTGGGTGCTCGGCTCCCATGTCTCAAGACAACCAACCTAAAGTAGGGTAAAGTCAGGGTGCAGATCCCCACTCGCTCAGTCACCAGGATCACCTCCATTTCAGGCTCCAGCTAGCACGTGTGTGGGTGCCAGCACATAGCCTCATTTCCCTAGATGGCTCGTCTACAGGGACTCAACCTGGGACCGCTACATAAAAACAAACAAACAAAAAACCCCAACGATCTGGCTGCTGTCTGAGCTAAAGGGCCAGGTCTATTAGCATGACGATCTTAGCACATTCATAAACCTTTCACGTGGGCTGGCCACGAGTGGGGAACAAAGACATGCTTGGCCAGTGCCTTAGATCTCCAAATCGAGATGCGCCCCATGCTGCTCAGCAACCTAACCCACGAGCGGCCGACCTGTGGCCCAGTGAACATATGCAGCCCTCAGGAGACCTACAGTGTGACCCACAGCTGCCTCCCCAGCTAACTCCGGGGGTGGTTCAAAGCATGAGCTGCTGCTGCTGGTTCCCACTCGCTTGCCACAAACACAAGTAAATATTAGGGGCCTGCACATTTACAACTGATTAAAAATGTATATATGTAAATGTCTATGCAAATCTGGTACAGCCCTCCGGCTCCTTGGATGTTGCCACCATAATCTTAAGTGAATGGGTGCAACCATTCATAAACAAAGAGGGGAGAAGACAGAGACACCATGGGAAAATTCATGAGCGCTCCAGCCCATAAAACACCGGAGAGGAGCAAATCCTCCTCGCCACCCACCCGCAGCCCCACCGGGCAGTGCTCGAGTCTCTGGGAGGCAAAGCTTGTCACAGAAGGCACCAGGTCAGGAGAGGATGGTCACAGACTACAGGTTCCATCTACAGGACCTCTCTTAAACAGCCCCTCCACCCCAACCCTTTTGGTTCCTGCCATTTTGTAGGTGCAGTTTAGGTCATTTAGATGCATAGATTAGATAAGACCAGAGAGAGAGGGAGAAATTCCTAGAATACTAAAGACAGACAGGCAGATACCTTGATACCAGAAGACACCTAGGTACTATAGACAGACAGAAGCACCTCCTTTCCAGGTCTAGATAGGCTTGTGGTCATCCCAATTGCATGAACAGAGCAGATTATGCTCTGTGTCCACATATTGTAAATGCCCACAAAAAAAAAAGAGACGGTTTTTAAAAACCCAACCTTAAATCTTCCTTATTTATCCACAGTGATTTCCCATGACTTCCCCCAACCTTCTACATGGTTAAGGCTGGGCTGATATCACTGCCAACTGGCTGGCGGCTTTACGGTGTCTGATATGGGGGATGGCAATTAATCCCCGAGAGGGCGTCCATCCGGTCCTCGCTCCCTCCCTCTCAGCCTTCCCAGGATTCCCTCGCCCTTTCCCTCCAGCAGCTCCAGCAGATTGTGGCAGTCATAGACTTATTTATTTATTTCTCCCCCACCCCTCCACCCGGTGCCGGTGCATCCTTGACAAATGAACCTTATTGAAGATTTCAGACGCTGTTATCCTCAGATAACAATTAGATGGGCCATAAGAAATTAGAGCTGACAGCGCTATTTGTTAGCTGAAATGTTTTCATAGCCAATCTGCTTGCAATCAAGCCCTGTAAATTATTTATTCTGTTGTTTATTTAAAGATACGTGACCTGCCAGTGACAGAATGAAAAACAGCCCTCCCTTCCCGTGGTTGACAACTCCACAGTCACTCCCGTCCCTCAAATTAATAATGCAATCAGCTTCCTGAGACTGTCCTCGACACGCCGCGGTGCCAGCTTTCTATTCAGGCTGAGCACCCACATTGCAAATGCAAGACACATTGGAGCCAGAGATACTGCAGAACAGAGCGTTGTCTCTCGCTGCTGTGTGCTTCCACTAGCCGGCTGATAGATACAGCTGGCAGGGACTCCCACTGCCCACCACCTCAAACATAGGGAGGAAAGTGAACTGGGGTCAGTTCCTAGCTCCTGTGTAATCCTGTCACTTCATCTCTCTGTGCCTCAGTTCCCGCTCTGTAAAATGGGGTAGTAATTCTGTCTGGTCTATTTAGACTGTCAGCTCTTTAGGGTAGGGACTGTCTCTTACTATGGGTCAGTGGAGGGTACAATGGGGCCCTGCTTTTGGTTGGTTTCCATAATGCAGCCCCCCCCCCCATAAAATAGATCATCACGTTTTGGGGGTGGAAGACCTGAGACGGAGCAGGGCCTAGGAGTGAGAGCAGACACTGGGAGTCTGGAATTTTGGATGCTATTCCTACTTCTGCTACCGATGCACTGTATAGCCTGGGGGAGTCACAACCTCCCGGTGCCTCTGTTAAACGGGTACCTGACCACCTAACACAGTGGGGTGGTGGGAGGGTTATTTACAAAGTGATTGCATGGAGCCTTGAGATCCTTGTGTTAAAGATGCTATATCAGTGCTAAGTATTGTTATTGCTCTGGCAATAGCATCTCTCAAAGGGGTAAGTCAGGGCAACCCAATGGAAAAGCAACATCTTAGGAGCAAATGCTGAATTGTGGGACATAGTCCAGGGACTCTAGGACCCAAATTGATATAGTTCAGAGGATCCAGACTGGGGTGAGCCAAGATATTAGTGTAACACACAGAGGAGCCATTAGAGGGAGACATGATCACACACACTTTGCGCATCCTCCTGTGGCTGGTGCAGGCTGAGAACTAAAGGACAGGCAGCTTCTGGAGTCAGGTATCTTGATAATGCTTAGCTCCTGCTACCCCGGGATCTCCTAGTGCTTTGTACAAGCAAGGATGCAGAGAGAAGCTCAAAAGCCAAAGGAACCCTGTAGTGGGAGATGAGTCACAAACCAGCTAAAAGGACTTTGGAGGGAGTCAAAGGGGGACAGGGGAAAGAACAAAGAAGAAGTCCATTGAAAGGCGCTCCAATACCTCACTGATGAGAGGGGTACAAAACCACACACAGAACAGAACAGAACAGAACGGCCCTTACTGCAACAAAACAAATCTTGTCTATCGGACTTCGGTGGCTGCAAGGGAGGCAGCACAAAGGAAGGATCAGAGGGGTCTGAGCACAAGGGGAACTTGGGACCAATCCAAAACCACTCAAGGGGAAGTCACATGAACAACTCTGCCATCAGTTAGCACTAGTTAAGGCATCCTGGCCAAGCCACCTCTCAGACTCTAACCTGGAAGGGGCATGGGCAGAAGCCATGGAGAAAAGAAGGTACAAGTAATGAAAGCCAAAGGGGGGGGGGGAGGGGCAAAGATGGTTGATGTATCTGTTTAAAGCACGTAGAGGGGGGGAGGGAAGGGGGTGGGTAGGTAGATAGATATTGCAGGTTTGACAGACACATTACATCAGAGATACAGAGAAGGGATGATTAGATAGATAGATAGAAGTAATGACAAATAGGGAGAGAGGGAGGGTGAAATGAAAAACAAACCAACCATGAAACTGCATGGAAAAATATTTATGGTTTCTATCCTGGTTATGTTGCAACCCACAAATTTCACCTCTCATGAAATGTTAGCAAAATGGCAGGTTTCTCACCCAAACACAGGAGGATTCCATTCCCTGGCTGTTTTGCTGTGAAAACTTTGCCCCAGTGGAATGTCACATTTTGAAATTCTACCCATTTCACAGTTTTTGACTCTTTCTTGCTCACAAAAGCTCTTGTTTTTGCAAATTCAAGCCAAAAAGGCACAGATTTGGCTTGGCTGCATTCCCCAATCCTCCTGAGCCAGACTGTTACCCTTTTCCTCCCACTGGAGAGCAGTTCCTCACCCATGCTGTCCCACTGAAGTCAATGCAAAACCCTTTGCCCCAACCTGCCCCACTGTGAATAGCCCACACAGTCAGACAGCAAAGTCAGCGCTAGTGATCAGTCATGCTATCGGTCAACAAAATCTCAGCCCTCTTGGAGCGCCTCCGTGCTAAGTGCCCTACATTATAATGTTCATAATGTTTATAACAGCTCCTTTGGTGAGCTGTCATTACCGGCTTTCCCCGTGTATCTGCAGTATCAGAACAGATTTATAGTGCCTCTTACAGAGCAAGAGCATTAGTAGGTTTCTAGCTTATTTTTGGCTGACAATGATCTTTACGGGATAAAGACACAAGAGGGGCCCACTGGAGGGCTGGGAAGCGCCAGGAGCAGAGTGGAGCATGTGAGATTAGACGTGGGGGAGGCCCTGTCTTTCTGAGCATGGTTGTTACGGTGCAAGTGTGGGGCCTTCGGGGGTGATAACCGACCCGGGCTCCCTGCAGGCCCATATGCCACTTGACGGCTTTGCCTGCAAGTCTGAGGCAAGGTGACAGGCACCGACAGCAATCTGCTCTATCTCCTGCCAGGAATGACAGGGAACCCCCAGGAATGCTCCAGGCCTGCTCCTGGCATCACAACACGGAATGAGAGCATCTGTTATTTACAATAAGGGGGACACAAGCAACTCTGTGGTCTGACAGGACACAACCAAGCCGGCTTGAGGGTTAGTATTATGCTGCCCATGACTGAATGGATTTTGGCAGTCCTCCTTGAATTGTGTATGAGTTGGCGGTTGTCTCGGCCTCTGTTGTCTGGGGTTTAAAGAAGCTACAAGGGTTAACACGGGTTCTTCTTTGCCTTATAAATTAGAGAGCTAATTTTGGAGGCAAAGGTGGTGAATTCTAGTCTCCATACCGCACTGTGTGTGGCTCAGCGGACAATAGCAGGGTGTGAGTATATGAGGCCATGGATCAAGCCAAGGAAGCAACACTGGCAATAAAGACACAGCTGTTGTCCGCCACACTGCACCGTCCAACATTAACCACAAAACCCGAGTATTATGACAGCCGTGCAAACAGAGGCAGGGAGAGGTTATATGGTTTGTGCAGGGTCACAGAGGGAATCGGTGCCAAAACTGGGATTACAACTCCGGCTTTCCGAGCTTCCAGGCCTGTGCTCAGATGTCACCTCTACCATATGACCATGGTTATGAGCAGCTAGCCCGCAGGGGCATGCACAGCACAGCAATACAAGAGAGGGCCTGATTCTGCCCTCCCCCGCACTCCCTTGTACCGCTCACACCTCTGCCGAGTGTAAAATCTCTGCGGAATCAGAATACCGCTGTGCCTTGCAGCCGGGGTAGCAGTTTACACACTTTGCACTCATGGAAATGGCAACCTGAGGTGCAGCACAGGGAAGGAGCAGGTCCAGGAGTCTTCCCGCAGTAGCATCAAGCGCACACACAACCCACCCCAAGCTCCCACTGAAGTCCATGAGAGTTGCAATGATAGAGTGCTGCTGACAATCAGCCCTTGCACCGGGATTAGCCTTGGTTTGTTATTCTTCAGAGCGCTCTTGGGATCCCATCCCAGGGGAGAACAGAGGGAGGGTTGCTATGGAAACAAACTCATACCGATTTTTTTTTTTTGTCTGCTTTCCATGTATTTGTTGGGTTTGGTCACACATGCTGCATGCACATTGAACCTACAGGGAGCCTAGATGGGAACACAGAAACTTTATTATTACTTGTATTGCGGTCCCCCTAGGTGCCCCAGCCCTGGAGCAGGACCCCATTGTGCTCGGAGCTGTACAAACACAGAGCAAAACGACAGCCCGTGCCCCAAAGACGGACACTTTATGACAAGAGACAACAGGTGAGTACACACAGACCAGGGCGTCTAAGGAAACAACAAGACTGTACCGATCAGCATAACAAGCTGTGGTCCCACGGCTGCCTAACTGTGTTTACTGTGCTGCACAATCATACCAATAGAGGAAGACAAGTGGCCAATTGTTTTTAAACTATATTGGAGGTGGGTCAGAACTAAATCCCCGGATCCAAACTCCCCTGAAATTTGGGAAGCGTAAAACCCAGATCATCTTTGCAGCCTGGCCCCATTCACTAATATTAATAAATGACTAATAAAAATGACTAAATTATTAATGTATTTATACTACAGCAGTAGCCGGAAGCCCTGATTAGGATAGAAGCCTCATGTGCTGTGCGTCTTATGATGGGGGCCATATCTCATGATCTTTAACATATTTGTCCTCACAACACCCCTGTGAGGTAAAGACATGCTATTTTACAGGCAGGGCAATGAGGCATAGAAATGCTAAATGACTAACCCAAAGTCACAAAAGAAATCTGTGGCAGAGAAGGGAATTGAACCCAGGTGTCCTACGCTAGACCCCTAACCATTGGCCAACCTCTCTCTCTTCTGATTATTGTATTTTAGGGAAAGAAGAGAAAGAGAGAGAACAGGGATGCACAATAGAAAGGAAGGCTATTCATTGTGCGTTTGTACAGCACCTTGCACAATGGGACTCAGCTTGGTTGTGGTTTTGGGGTGGTATCATGATACACAGGTTAAATAACACCAATATGAATAATACAAACCTATGTGAAATCTACAACCTATGATTTGCCTGGGGGGGTTCACACAGGTAACAAACCAAACAGCATTCTTAGCTCACATGAATTGTCGATTTGCCAAAGGGCCAGTGACAAGTCCCAAGCTTGAGATTTGAGAGAGTTTAAGGAAAACGAACCAGTTCCCAGTGTGACAGTCTTGGTATTTCATCTGCTACAATGTCATCCTCCACGCTCTGCTTTTTTAAGTCAATTTTTACCAGGGGCTCGCAACCTTTCCAGACTACTGTACCCCTTGCAGGAGCCTGATTTGTCTTGAGTACCCCCAAGTTTCACCTCACTTAAAAACTACTTGCTTACAAAACCAGACATAAAAATACAAGAATCACAGCATAATAGTACTGAAAAATTGCTGACTGTCTCATTTTTACCATATAAAATAAATCAATTGGAAAGTAAATATTGCACTTACATTTCAGCGTATAGCATAAGAGCAGTATAAACAAGTCATTGTCTGTAGGATATTGTAGTTTGTACTGACTTCATGAGTGCTTTTTATGTAGCCTGTTGTAAAGTAGGCAAATATATAGATGAGTTGATGTACCCCCGAAGACCTCTGCATAGCCCCAGGGATACACATACCCCTGGTTGAGAACCACTGATTTGTACAACCTGTCCAGCAGGGCTCTGGCACAAAGCCCACCGGGAGATATTTAAAACCAAAAAATGCAGTGAATTTAGTGCTGGATTCACAGCCCTGGAGATTGGAGTCCTCTGTCCACAGCATAGCTGCAGCGGTAGCTTCCCCTTCACTGTACCACCAAAGTGCCTCACCCCTGACTCGCAGGGACACCCTCTAAAGGGGAGCTCATGCCATGGCCTGTTCAGAATCAGAGACTTTAAGGCCAGAAGGGACCATCGTGATCATCTAGTCCTTGGAGACTGGCAACAGAAGGAGCCCGCTAGTCTCAATTAATGGTTGTGGCTTTTGTGATGGGAGGGGGCAATGATCCCACCTGGGAACCAGGGGCATAATCTGGATGATCTAACACATTTTATCCACCTTGAGTGTCCATGAGTCTGTGGCTCGGTGAGTTAAAACGCACTGGGTCTGGAGTTCATGACCATCCACCCTCCCAAACCTCAGTGGCTCACCACAGGTTACTTGTGTCTCTGTGGGGGTTTTAGGTGAAGGCACGCTCCGAAAGGGCTCCCTAAGGCATTCAGAAAAGTCAGTGAAAGCTGTGAAGCCCCAGTACGCAAACATGGGAAATACAAACGCAGCTTCGAAAACCCAGACAGAGCCCTTCGGGACAGGTCAGCTAGACGGCTCTTCGACCAGAGCGGCAGGCAGGGGCACTGACTGACTGCTTAACAAGCAGCTTCTCCCGGCTCCAAGGGCAGGAGGGGGAGGAGGGGTGAGAGAAGACATTCAAAAATTAAAACCGATCCATATGCCCTCGCAAATTAAAAACCAGCCAAGGCATTTTCAGTTATGAGGCTATAATTAGAGAGCAGCCCGAATCAAGTCCCTGCACCTGGCTTCTGGGGATGCTTAGACCCGGATCTGAAACTTGCACCCCATCTCTAGCTACTGAGGCCATTGCCTTGGGGTTCTGGGGATGATGGAATCCACTAAAGCATGGCTCTTTTATCTCTTGATCCCGCTTCCCCCACCCCCCGAAGCCGGTGGGCATCTTTCCAGGGATTTTCAATGGGAGCTGCACTGGGCCCATAATTCCAGACATCAGAACTCCTCAGTGTCCTGACACCTGGATTTCACAGCTGCCTGGTACAGGGCCCCCATCTCCTCTGGTTAAAGCCAATGGCATGATGCCCCTCGACCTCCACGGAAGCAGGACTGGGCTAATATGCAGTATTGTGCCAGGTGACGTTCACCCCTTGTGCCGAAGAGCCACACAAACCCTACACAGCACTTTCTCTCATTCTGAGGGCTGGAGTGACGCCTAGTCGCTGTGCTGACCGCTCTGCCCAGGGGTCCCACAATGTGCTTTGCAAAGGAACGAGTTCATCCTTTTCGTGGAGTCAAATGGAGCAGCCATAATCACCCACCGGCAGCCCATGCACCACCAAGGAGCCTTGGCCCAGTTTCCTTGACAGCGGGGAAGGTTGGCCATGCGGGTGAGGGGATGTTACCTTGCGTTTCAAGATTTTCACACAGTTCTGATTTGGCTTCTCCGTTGGGTCGGAAACCTCCCTTCTGAGTGAATTTGTTCGACATGGTGGCGGCCGTCACCACCGCCTTGAGGCTGCGTTTGCGCTTGGGGACGTTCTGCTCTGGATGGAAGAGGATGATATACACCTTGGGCATGTACAGCATGCCCAGCGAGACGGAGGCGCTGAGGCTCACCGAGATGGTCAGTGTCATGGTCTGGATGTACATCTGGAAGACACAAGGTAACGTGCTCAGGCCTGCGAACCCCTTCCCAGACACGTTAATCCCCCCTTCCCTCTGCAACTGCCTCTACGTAGAGAAACATCCAACTAGGGACAAAGACAACCGAGAGGAGAGGGGGAATGTGGATAAAAAGATGATGGAGCAATCAGTCGGGGTTGGAAATGAGGACAGATGGAACAGGTGGAGATCTGGAATAAGGCTAAATGGAGAGAAATGGGCGGGATGGAAGATCAAATGAGCAAACGAACAATAGGATGGATACAAGCATTAAAAATGGCTTTTTTGATGGGTGGGTGGATGGATGGAACGTAGGGCTACAGAGGAAGTGGGGTGTACAGACGGGGGAATAAAGGGAAAGGATGAGACAGAGAAGGGTTTCTGCTGTCTAAAGTAAGGATCTTGCATTTTGGTGGATCAGTTTTCCATAATCGCCTCTTACAGGGCAGAGATTAGTCTTCAGGCTAAGGCCAGGCTCAGGTCTCAAGTGCCCCAGTGTAAACCTGGAGTAACTTAAGTGACCTCAGCATAAACATATAAAATACAGGAAGCAGCCATGTAAGCTTCCTGCCCCCCTACCCATATGATCACCCCAACATGCCTTAATACTCTGGCAGGACTGCAGGTGAGCTTGCATAGAAGTGGCAACGCCGAGGTGAAAGGCACCCTTACCAAATTGAGCCCTCCAGCTCTTCTCCAGAGCAGGATGCAAGACACTTCAGCTTCCACTCTGCATGCCTGTGTTGTGTTATTCATTGGAGCTGCTGGAAGGCGGTGGGGTGGGGAAAGAGCTGTTGGGTTTAACCTAGAGATGGGATCAATCCATCCAATCGAAATGGGCATCTCCAGCGCTTTGCTGGAATGAGGGTGTGTTATGTCGTGCCCCAGTTTATCAGCATATTAGCAGAGCTGGGATGGCATCAGTACCTCCATCACTTTACCACGGGAGTCAGCAATGTGGACTCTGGGGAGGTTGGGAGGGGGGATGTTGCTGGCATGTGAATGGTTTCATTGCCCTGGGAATGTGATTGCATCAAGAGGTTAGCATCCCCAGGGCTTGGTTCATCACTTCAGAGGAGTGGGGATAGGGGTAGGGAGGTCAGCTATGAGAAGGAAACCGAGAGGGGAGGGGGGATACTTGAGCATCGAATGGAAGTCAGAACTGAAATCATTACGGGATAGTTTGGGTGGGACAAGACAGATAGGTACAGATATTTAACGTGTGCATCGAAACACAGAAGAACATCATTTGTCTGCCACTGAGGGGGCCTCAGGCACTGGTGCCCCTCAGTCCCTCCTCTTCTCTGCCTGTGGCACAGAACAGTCGAGTCTCCTGGGGGCTGGCACTGGTTGGTCTAGTTTCCGTTGTTGGGTTTAAGGTGCAGGTGCTGAGGGATCTTGCTGGCCTGTGATGTACACGACATCAGACTGGATGATCTGGTGGCCCCTTCTGACCTTAAACTCTGTGACTCTATCTGGCCTCATCTCAGGGTCCAGCATGTAGGAGAACAACGTATCGCTTTGCACGCTACTGGTGAGGGCCTGGTCGGGTAGCTACTGCAGGGCTCTGGGCGTCAGGACTCCAGGGTTCTATTCCCATTTCCACCACTGACAGGCTGTGTGATTGCAGGCAAGCCACTTCCACTCGCTGTACCTCCGTTTCCCTCATCTGAAAAATGAGGCTTCTGATCCTGGAACTTCCCCACTCCTCTCAGCCACTTTGTGGTTGTCAGATGCATTCTAGTAGCGTAACGCATAGCTGGGCAGAAACCACCGACAGCCCTCCCCGTACAGTGTCAGTACAGACATGGCAAGCGAACTTGTCAAGACACCAGCGGCAAACACGAAGTTTAGAAAGCCCTAGAATCACTCGAGAGAGAAGCAGAGAGACGCCCACACCCTCTACTACACACATCCCCTCTCGGAACAAGACTCAAACCTACGTATGTGCGTACCACTGGCAACAGACGGGGGCTCAGATACCCCTGCAAAGGGCATGGTATGGAAACCTGACTATAAAAACACATGCAGGCCCCTCCAGCACCCACACACTCCCTTCTCCTGTGCATACAGATGCGGCCCTGTCTTCTTTCAACAGGTAATGCTCATTCAATAGCTCACTCCCTGAGCCGTTGGAATGTTAGTCACATATTACACACTGACGTAGCCTTTCTGCAGTCAAAACTAATTTCACGCTCACTGTCCAGGACTAACGGTGACAGATGTTTTGCAAAATGAAAGCCCATTAGTCTGACTGTAGAATAATCCATTTTTCTATGGAAAGGGCTTGGCAGGCACCTCGCGAGCTGGAGATGTGTCAATCAGACGGCGTCAAGAGGGGGAGCACCCACGTCTCACCCTATGGCAGCCTGGGGGCAGGGCCCCGGTTACATGTCCCTCCTCCCTGCTCAGCCCCCTCTTTGGCATCATCTTCCACTTGCATCTCCCCGCCCCTGACCACAAGTTCTGGATTTCAGGCCAGCTCCCAATTTGTTCCCGGCTGTGAACTCCAGTTGCTAACAAGGATTCAAACGAGGCTCAAGACAGTTTCCGAACTTCATCCTCTGGCTCAGCTGTGGCATGGTGTCTGTCTGCTTTATACATTTCTCGTGTGGATTTTAGCACCAGCAATAGGCGTGAGGATTGACAGCATTTAGACAGTGCAGTCCTGGTTGATGGCCCACGGATTAGGGCACTACCCTGGACTCAGGAGACCCAATTGCAGTTCTCTGCCCTGCCATAGATTTCTTGTGAAACCTATGGCAACGCAGGGTGTGACTCGCAAAGGTATTTAGGCACCTAACTCAATTAATGGGAGTTAGGTGCCTAAATACCTTTGCGAATCCCACCCTTAGCCTGTCTGGCATGGTTGTAGGGCTCTAGGAGTCAGGACTCCTGGGTTCTATTCCCATTTCTGCCACTGACAGGCTGTGTGATTATGGGCAAGTCATTTCCCCAGTCTCTTTGTGCCTCAGTTTCTCTTTTTAGGCTCTTGGGTGTTAAGTGCAGTGGATGGCACTGGAGGTTAGAATCACTCAGGCAGCCTAAGTGCAAGCTTTCCACAACCAGTTCTTTTGGTGCATCTCATTCTTCGTCTGCAGCACCCTGTTACCACAGTTCTGGGCTCCCACACAGTTCTACCAATGCCCCTCAATCCTGAGCAGCACTATCCCCTGCTATCCTGGCCCTCATTTTAACACATACAGTTCTGCCAATGCACCTCACCGTCGACAAACAGCTCCCCTATGCCCCTAATCCTGAGCAGAGCCTGCCTGCCATGTCTTTGAACAGTACGCTGGTTTTTGCAAACTAATGTCCACTGGGGATTAGATGGAGACCAAGCAGACCCATTCTGTTTGTGGCCCAAAACACAGTTCATGGACCAAACTTTCTGCTCTGAGTTACCCAGGTTTTGAGCCAGAGGCTATCAAGTCACCAGGGATGTACATCAGTTTAAGTGAGGTAAGAACCTGGCTTCAAATCATCAAGCACCCAGAAAGGCAGGCAGGTTGGAACCAGATCGGTCCGGAAAGATGTTCCACATATCTAACTCAGCATTACATGCTGGATCCCAAGTCCAGTGAGGCAAATGGAAAGATTCCAATTAATTTCAACTGGCTTGGGGTCAGGTCAATGCACTAAAGGACAGGCCTGCTAAGGCAGCAAAGTATGTTGGCTAAGGAAGAAAAAACAGATCAAGGCCAGTACACAGGCTGGAGCGGGAAGTGAGACACTATACAAGACCTAAGCCCTGCACTCAAAGTAACAAGGAGTGTGACTGATTTCCAGACGCTCTGAAAGACTTTCCCAGTGACTGATGAATCCCCGTGAGCTCTGGTGATGCATATAATCCAACACCCTCTGAATGGCCCCACAGACACACACACGCCGCAAACAACAACCAAAAAAAAAGGGTTAGTACAGATTGCTACGTGTGTCATGTACAAAAGGGGACCCATGTTGAGATGACTGGAGCATTATCTCTGCGTGTCAGGCCCATGTTGGGCTGTTAGCAGCAATTAATACAACAGGCACGGGAAGGGGAAAACAAAAAGTTATTTGGATTCACTAACCATGAGGGACTCCAGGGGAAACAACGGCTTAATGATTTCACTGCCAGCCAGGAGCTGGGCAGTTGAACCAGGCTGGCAGCCTTAAAGGGACGCTGTCAAGACAGATGTCATGGGCCATATCCCCCCCTGCTGTAAATGGATGTTGCTCCATTGCAGGGAAAGGGTCAGATTGATTCCCCCCAGCTGGTTTAAACTGATTTAATTCCGTTGTAGCCCTGGGCCCTGATCCCCAGCTGGTATCAATCAATGTACGTTAGCTGCTGGTCTGACTCTATGGGCCACTTTCTGCTCACACTTACCCCACTGCAAATCCAGACTCATTCCCTTAAAGTCAAGGGGCCCGATTCTCCTCTCACACCAGTGTAACTCCATCCACTCCAATTTCGCTTACACCAGCGAAAGCAAGAGCAGACTCAATAGATTTATAGCAGTGTAACTGAGAGCAAATTTTGCCCACTGGGACCAAATTTGTGCCTGGTGACACTTCCCATTGAGCTCAGGGATTCATTTGGCCCAGTATTGGTAATAACTCCTTAGCTGACCCAGATGAAACGTTTTAAAGCTCTAACTAAAGAATCCCTTATGTTCTTGGAACACTGTTTGCATCCCACTGGTCAAATACATTTGCATTCAGAATCCTTAGGCCAAATCCTCAACTCGTATAAATCAGTGTAGCTCCGCTGACCTTTTTCTCTGTTGACTTGGGGTGGCCAAGACGGGGCATGCTGCTCAAGGAGAGTGCATGCAATTATGGGATTGTCAGTATTATTTTGTCTCCTACGCCATACATCTCCTAACATTCTGTTTGCTTTTTTGAGCACCACTGTGCCTTGAGCAGAGGTTGTCATTGTGCTGGCCACAACGATGCCCTGGTCTTTTTCCTGAGTGGTTACAGTTGCATTTAAGACTCAGCCAAGTGCAGGACTAGTTCAAATATTCCCTCTAGCACACATCACCTTGCATTTGTCTCCTCTGGATTTCATCTACTAGCCTGCTGGCCGTTCACCTAGCTTTGTAAGAGTCCCCACAGTCCTCTCTAGCCTTGATCAACATCAGTAACTTTGTCTCCTCTTCCTGTTTGCCTCCTTTTCCAGATCAGTGATAAATATATTTAACAACACTGGACCTAGCATGGAACCTTGAGGCACCTTGCTGGTAACCTTCTGCCATACTGGAAATTGACCACTGATTGCTATCCTTTGTTCCCTGTCTCTTAGCCTGTTTCTGATCCGCGACAGTACTTTGCTTCCTTAATAGCCTCTTGGGAGGAACTTTGTCTAAGGCTTTTAAAAAGTTATATCTTCCAATTCTCCCTTATCCACTGTTTGGACGACACACTCAAAGAACTCAGACCCCTCACTGGCATAGGGCCTTCTAGATCATGACCGGCCCCCTTTGAAGCAAATTGGCAGCCAGTGCAGAGATCAGGGCGCCGGTGTCTTGTGCTCAAAGTGACTCAGCCCATGGAGATGGGCTGTTGCGGTTGCTGCATTGAGCCAGCTGGCCTGGGCTCTTTTCAAGTACAACCTGGAAGACTGCGCATTGAGTTGATCCAGCCTGGGCCTTTCAAAGGACTGGAACACTGCAGTGAGGTCAGCCAAGTCACAGCCTGCGGATGAGCCGCGGATGAAACAATCACATTACAGGCCAGTCCAAGGGGATCCAAGAGCAGCCCTGAACCCAGGAGGACACCAAGGCTGCAAAGCCTCTGAGCGACTTACCAAGAGCACGGGTTCTCAACCCAACGGCCTGAACTGGTGCCAGGGGGTCACGACCATCATGCTCCTCCCACATTTTTAAATGGAGCATGAGCCTGGCTAGATGGTGTGTCCCTGTATGGAAAAAGTGGAGAACCATTGCTCTAGAGAAGCAACGTGTCTAGTGGTTAGAGCAGGAGACCTGGGTTCTGTTCTCAACTCTGCAGCCCAGCTCTGCACCTCAGTTTCCTCACCTATACAATGGGGATAAGATGCTGACCTACCTCCCAAGGGGAGCATGAAACTGGATTAATTAAAGGTTGTGAAGCGCTTTGAAAGTGTCTTGTTACTCCTTTCTCCCACACCCCAGAGTACTGTGCTGAGCGCGGCAGAGCCATGCCCTGACAGCAGGAAGGGCACTGAGTCAATCATATGAAGCTCCGTGAAGATGTAAACGATGCCGCTAAGCAACAGAGAAGCCTCAAATAAGGTTTGCACTTACTCACCAGTTGCACTTTCCATCCAAGAATCTCACGTTATTCTGCAAAGTTAGGTCAGGCGGAGAAACTAGCTACCCTTGGGTTAAGTGCCCCAGGCCACAGAGGGAGCCCATGGGAGAGCTGGAAATGGCACCCCAGGTATATCTAGCACCCATATATTTGTGTGGTGACAGTGTGGTTCAGAGCCATCTTACCTAGTGGCCTGAGATCTTTTGATGTGCCTGCCTACATCATCCTCTATGTATCCAAAAAGTTCTGGCTGCACCCAATAAGGGCGGGAGAGCAAAGAATCTTTGTGTGGATTCTCTGATCCCATCCCAGGCCATGATGTAGTTTAGCTCAGCCTCAGGGATACTCTATTACATCAGGCCCTCCCAAGGGTCATTAATGCAGCCAGGGATCATTGGATCTCAAAGGCACCCCAGCCATGCCCCTTTCTTCTGGCCACTGCTCCTGGGCCAGAGCCTGGGAAGGGGGTAGCCAAGCCAGTTAAGCAGGAATGGCACCAAGAGGCCACACAGCAACCCAGCCACTGGGAACACTCAAACAGCCATATCCTCTATTTTCGCCTGGCATCAGCTCAGCCCTATTCTCCTTCCCCTCCCTCCCCTGTGTTCTCTTCACTCAGTCCAAGCCCCTGTCTGGCTGCTGCCCCATCCCATTCTGCTGGCCCCTGGGCCTTTCTCCAGGTTGCACTCCCCTTCGCAACCCCATCTGCCGTACCATCTCCCGCCTTCCGCAAACCATCCTTTTCCAGGGGGCTGGAAGCTATAAGCCTCCTAAACCTTGACACACAAAGAACATTAGAAACAAACAGCAACAAAAACGATGTTGCCTCCAAGCCATGACCACCAGCCTCCGGAGGGCTTGAGCTAAAGCCACTGACTTCAATAGGAGTCTTCCATTGGCTCCAATGGAATCTAGATCCAAACCTAAGTGACTGCATAATCCCCCTGCACTCCTCTTGGTCACGGAGTCATAGATTTTAAGGCTAGAAGGAAGCATTGTGTCTGACCGCCTGCAGAACACAAGTCTCATCACTTCCCTGAATTAATTCCTGCTTCAGGCCCAATAGCAGCGGTTATACAAAAATAGTCTTTTAGGAAAAACCTCCCATCTGGATTTTAAAAACTTTCAGCGATGGAGAATTCACCACAACCCCTGGTAAGTTGTGCCAATGGCTAATTGCCCTCCCTGCTAAAAAATTCCACCTTATCTTAGTCTGAATTTGCCTAGCTTCTGCTTCTGGCCATTGGATCAGCTTCCATAGCTCCCATTGCCTGGCCAACTGCACAGCGCCCATCTCTGGTGCTGCTGATCCGCTGCCTGTCACCAGCGCTCAATTCACTTTAAAAAACTGCAGAGTAGTCAGATGGCCTCAGACCTAGTGTAAATGGGTGCAACATGTGGGAGGTCAAATGGGGACACAGGCATGGTAGGAGGTTCAGCAAGGGGAGCTAATAAGTGGAACAAATAGTTAAATTTCCACTGGTTGCTTTTAAATTGATACCCATCCACCAAATCCTTTGTATCATTACCCCTCCACACCCATCCCCCAGACATTCAATCTCGGGGCTCTGGTGATATGGACAAGCCACTCGAGAGTCCCTTTCATGATTCATTTCACCAAGAGCCCTTGCTAAACAAACAAGTGGCCACGTTTTATCCTCTTCTCTCCGTCTGTGAAAGCAAATGTGATAAACAGAGAAATTTACAATGACTCTGCTCTTCGGCTTCTGCCTTATCGGAACAGGAAATTGTCTCATTCTTTAGATCCTCTGTTATTGCTATTTCTGTAATCCGCCGGGATCTGCAGGGATAAGAGGCTCCTTTGAGAAAGGGCTTGGGGACTTGTTATAACAATATACCACCTCCATCCAAAGTTGTAGACGGAGGGGGGGGAGAGGGAGGAAATAAAATTGAGATCTCATCTGACTCCTTCAGTAGAAAACAATGAGCCAGCCTTGCTCACGTAACTCCGATGGGACTTGAGCACAGATGCTTTGAGGAAGCGTCTAGGGTTTAATCTCAGCCACTGGCAGAAAAAAAACTTTGTGTGCCTGTGCACGCACCCATCTGCTCACACACCATTAAGCCATTTTAAGGGGGCACCCTTAGATCTGGGGGGCGCTATATTATTTATGTTGTGGTAGCACCTTAAGGACCCATCTAAGATCAGGGCTCCACTGGGCAACGCGCTGTTTGTACACCCCCACTAAGAGACGGTCCCCTACCCCAATGAGTTTACAATCAGAACACATGAAGGATTATCATCCCCAGGTGCACATGAATGCTAAGTGATGTGCCCAAGGTCACACAGGGAATCCGTGGCAGAGCTAAGAACTGAACCGCTGTCTCCCAGGCCAGCACTGTAACCTCAAAGGTATCGATGAAGTGAGCTGTAGCTCACAAAAGCTTATGCTCAAATAAATTTGTTAGTCTCTAAGGTGCCACAAGTCCTCCTATCATTTCTCTCAGCTTCCTCCTCTGAGAGTAGTAGACTCTAGTTCCACCATCTATACCTGCAACAGAGGGCCCAAGGTTGAAATAGCATCCTCAATAAGCCTTGGTTTAGCGGGCAGAACAGCAGAGGCCTAGATCCACAGACAGATGGGCAGAGGGCTCAGGTGTAATACCACCTGTGCAGAGCAGCTGCTGCTATGTACGAGTGCTGGGTGTAGCTGGTGAACCCGAACAGCCAAGCGGGGAAGAACAGAGACCTGTGAGGCGCAGGTGCCAGGTTCACGTGCTGTTAGACAGATGCAAAGATAAGAAGGAAAGAACTGTGTTTAAACACAAGCTCCCGTGGAGAAGAGCTTGCCGGCCATCACTGCAAACTTGAACAGAACTCCACGACTCGGAGGGGCAGGCAAAAAAGCTTCATTCACATTTTTTGCCCAGTCGGGTCCAGGAGCATGCAGAAGACTGATCTATGCGAGTCTTCTGCCCCCAGCTGCAGAGCAAAGAGATGCAGGGCCCGGTTTGGGTGTAACGGTGGAGAAAGCGGAGATCTGGGGGCAGAGGCGAGAGACGACTCAGGCCCCTCGGACGTTTGGAAATGCTCAGGGAAGTGCAGGTGCAGCATCCGAAATTGCTTTATCTGAAGAAGCGAAGGGAATATCGGCCCCTGCCGGGGTTTAGATGTGAAATTAAAGTGGGGGGGAGAGGGACTGTCAAAGAGATGCAAATTTTTACCATCTTCTGATTGGGATTGTTGAACAGAAACTAAGGGAGTTAGGCACTCTGTCTTCCTTCCTCTCCGGTGGAAATATCAACTTCGCCCCCCTCCCCGCCCTTTAGGGCAGCTTGGCGTACAGCGGCCGTAGAACATCCACACGAAGCAGGTGCGTCCCAGAGCCGACCATCCCCAGCAGGGGAGCACACGCCCAAAGGGAACTGTTCTCTTATAGGTCAGTGGATGCAGAGGGAGTGGGTACACTTTGACGAGAAGCCGCGACTGTGTTGCCTCCAAAGGGAGCTCGGAACAGCGCGGTGCTAGCCTCTAATCAGCTTGTGAGCAGCTTGAGCGCTGGGGAGCCCGGCACAGTACGAGCCCCTAAAGGGAGGCAAGCCTTATCGTTGAATTGCTACTTGACAGCCAGCTTTTGGCAGCCCTAAATTATCCCATGACAAGCAGCAGCGAGGAGGTGAGCAACCTTGCGCATAATCTACAATCATTATCATTTCCATCTTTATTACCCACAGTGTGCCGAGCACATTACGGAAGCTTTAAGGGAGCTTTTGTTTTGCAATAATTCCTTAAGAAACCTACTTTCTTGTTAGTATCTCCCCTGCCAGCTCATCAAAATGGAAATGCTGTTCGAGGCCCCATTTATTTTCTTTAATTCGCCTTCCCACTTTTAACCAGAGCAGCTGGACTTGGTAGCAAATCTCATCTCTGGTACCTGGTGCTGGAAGGTTTAAATTGCATGGCGGGGTCTGGGTTCATCTGCACGCTCTGGTGCCCTGGCAGGTGCCGTCTCCCCAGGAGGGATGTTTAACCACATGCATCAGAGAAAAGGATCTCCGTTTAAAAGCTCATGGCAGGTTTCCAAAGAACTGCAGGGAGCTCTTGCAGTGTAACAGGTTCTAATGTCCGAGCCTTCAAGGAGCCACTACTGAGTACAAGGTGCCACTGTGACTCCCTGCACAAGTGCTACCCCACCACGACAGCTGGGGCGGAGGCAGACAGGAGAGCACGTTCTGGCACTTCCCTGAGAGCAGGCTCTGGATCAAGGGAGATTCCTCCGCCGGCCCACTCTGGTGCAGCAATCCCCCACCAGCAACCCCCAGAAAGTGCCTGCAGAAGCCTCTGCCGTGCAGGGGTGGACCTAGCACATCATGGCACGTGCAACATCTTCAGAAGAGCACACGGCGCTGGGAGAGCAGAGGACAGAGAGGGGAGTGGAGCAGGTGGACCCTGCGGTAAGAATCAGTGAGTGTGACAGCAATGTGATGGAGGAGCAGGACTGAATCTATTACCTACCGCCCCCGGCCTACCACCCTGGGAAGGGCTCATCACCCTGGGAAGGGCCTTGAGATACTATCAGGCACAAGAGGCACCGAGAAAAGACCAAGCCTGATTAAGCTTTCCACTCCTGCAAGAGGGAATCCAAGCTGGCAGCCAGGAGGGAAGAAAGTGAGGTGGGGAAGGGCTCATCGGTCACAGATTTCAGAGGGACAACAGCATAGAGGTTCATTGCCACGGACCACAAGCTGGGGCAGGGAGCGTTAGTGGTGGTAACTTTGAAACTGGACTTCTTTTCTGGCTGGGAGAGGGAGAGGGAATTTGGTCATCTCCATTGACAGATATTTTCTTTATCAAATTCAGGACGCTCATTCTCACTTCATTACAAAGGAGGTTTCTTTAGAGCTAACTTTGTGATGAGAAAGTTGATACCATCAATAGAGAAATACAGAGATGCCATAGACAGATAGATACTATACAGAAACCATCCATAGAAGCAGTAGACAGACGTCCAGATAGACAGACACCATCATAGACAGAAACCTTAGACACACAGATACTATATTACATGTACACACACCAATAGGTAGATAGATAGACAGACATATAGATAGATACTGTAGATAGGCAGTGAGACACCTAGAATAGCCAGACAGATGCCATTGATAGACGCCATACAGACACCACCAATAGATTCTGCAGACAGACAGACAGACAGGCACCTAGATAGCTAGACAGACAGATAATTACAATCTCAATCGCAATAGCATTTCTCACCCACACTGCTGACACAGTGACACTGCTAGAGGATAATAGGCACCCAAAGTCATAGACACAGCTATTGAAAACGTGACACTCCACTACGGAGAAGAATTCTAGGATTTGAGTATCAGGAAGGGTATAGTGAATGCTGATCAGTGCCTCCTTTTAGATATCCCTCCCACCACACATAGTACTGCTCAATGACGTTAATAACCACTGGTTATTGCAGTACATCATAGTGCTGGCGTTAAAGATGAGCAACCAGGCTTAGGTCGTCTCCCCAAGATGAACGGAGCAGAATATCGGAAGCAACGATATTGTTCGTTAACCACGCTCCTTTGAGAATGATTCCCAACACTGGTCTGTCTGTATTACAGCTGAAGATCCGGCCCAACTTGCTTCTATCTACACTGACTGCATAGTCACCTTTAACATCATATTGGTCAGCAGGACTCCTTGGGGTCGTGGCCTGACACTACCTAATTTGCTACTGAAGACAAGGCCCAGGAGTGATGGTGCCTGGAGCAAGAGGGTTACGTTTTCCGCTTGCCCTGTTCTCGGCTACAAGATGAGCTCTCTCCCCCACCACAGCCAAGTGGAGGAATGTGTCACAGGAGCTTGTGTTACCAAAACACGCGGGTGTTAATTAAAATCACAGCAACCCAGTAATCGAGTGAGAAGCGGCAGAGTCAAGGGGCTGTTTTTCTTTTCTTCTTTGTCTCTCTCCCCAGAACTCTTGGGCTGGTAATGCCGAGAGTGTCATTGTTACGCAACTTCTCCATTTTTCAGTGAGTTTACTGCTGTGCAAAGGCACCCGACTGGCAACCTGGAAGACCTCTGTTTATACACAGTGCGTGGGCGGTGGCATGGCAAGCTTCCCGGGCGCACACTGTGCCTTGAAACTATCCAGGGGGGTGCTTATTGCTTGGAAGTTGGGTGGGGAGAGGGGAGGAGAGAGGATGAATGGAAGCAGAACAGGACAAGGCAGAGAGGAGGTAGATCCAGGTTCTGCTCCCAGCCATGCCACGGTCTCCTGGCGTGACCTCGGTCAAGTCGCTTAGGGTATGGCTCTGCTTCCAGCTGGAGACGTCAATCCCAGCCTGAGGAGACGCGCTAGGTCCGATCGAGCTAGCCTGCTAAAAATAGAGGGGTAGCCACAGTGGGGTGAGCAGCAGGAGGGGCTAGCCACCCCAAGCGGGGTCTCATCCAAGAGGCTGGCGTGTATTTGGGGTAGCTCACCCCTCCTGCTCCTGTTTCTAGCACAGCAGCTCCCTCAGAGCGAGCGCAGGTGTGTCTCCTCAAGCCGGAAGGGACACCTCCAGCTCCCGGTGTAGATGCACCCTAAATCTTTCGCTGCCTCAGTTCCCCATCCGTACAACCAGGAGAACGGTCCTTCTTTGGTCTGTCTTGTCCATTTAGCTTGTCAGCTTTCACGGAGAGACAGTCCCTGCCCTGGGGGTATGTACAGCACCCAGCACAATGGGGCTAGGCACCCCCAGAACACAAACAAGTCACTCCAGTTAGAGAGCAGGGAAGAGGAGCTAAGGGTCTCATTCTCATCTCCCGTTTGAAGAGAGTAAGGGGAGACCAGGGTCTGTGGGCCCATCCATTCCTTGACCTGTCTGTTGAGGCTGCCAGTCACAAGGGTGGCTACTGAATGTGGAAACTTGGCCTTTAGACGCTGGGTTAAGACCTGACTTCTGGGTGGCTATTTGCCCTTGTGCTGGAGGGTTACGAGATCCTTTGGGCATGGGAGGTGGCATGTTTCCAATGCCCCATGCTTGGTGTTAGGAGGACATAGCTCACCTCCGGGCTGAGCTTAAGCACAGAAATACCAGCCAAACAGGATGGTATTTACCTACCGCAGGCTGGGAATCTCCCCAGGATTCCCAGCAGAACCACCAGCCATTAGCTGCGTTTCCAGAAACGAGGTTACTCTCGGGCTCAGGCAATGGTGGGCAGCCAGAACACGTGCAGCAGCAGGACACCTGGCCCCCTTACAGCTTCTGCTCAGAGACTCAGCATCCTGACAATGGCAGCAGTCAGGACTAGCGGCACATCCCATTTCTCAGCACCAGGGACGTTAACAACAGTCAGGGAGATGCTGAGTCACCCTTACCCCCCAAGAGGCACACTCGGGAGCTGAGGGTGCTCAGCACCACGCAGGATCTGGCCTTTAATCTGTAGCTTAAGCAGGAGTGGAGGGAGGATGAGTGAAGTAACGGTGTAAGCCACTAGCAAGTGTCTCCCTTGGTGCCCAATCCTCAGAGGATAGGAGTTTGCTACAGCCCCAGGGAGGGAGCTTTAGCTCAAGCTGTAGCAGCTCGTCCTTTTAACTCTGGAGGTCCCCAGCTCAATCCCAAGTGTGTTGGCCAAGATGGGGGGCATCACACGTGTGGGGGCTCATCCAGCCGGAGAGGGGGACCTCTAACACACGTTCACCGGTGGGTTATATAATCAGACAAGCACCAAGCAATAGGAGGTGCTGCTTGTCCATCCGGAGGGCATATACAGGTTGGGTAGGGGGGGCCTTTGCACCTGGCTTTGGTCAGTGTTAGGGCTGTGGGGTATATTAAGGGCACTGCCAATAACTCTGGGGGTGAGGGCACAGCCATGAACCGTTGGGGAGATCTCCCACCCATGCCCACTTGGTCTGCACATGCAGGAATGGTGCCAATAGCAGCCAGACTCCAGATGTGCTAGGATGCTCAGACTGGGGAGAGGGTTGTGATACCCATCGACCGTGGGAGCAGGAATTTCCAGGTGCCAGGGAGAACCATGCACGGCTATCTCACTCGCCCAGGCTCTGCCTCCGCCAGACTCCCTTCATCCTGGGCCACAGTCCTGTGTGTGACAACTTCAGCCAGCACAGCCCAGTAGGACCCACACTGCCTGCCTTTCAACACAGCCTCATCTGACAGGGAGGAGATGGGGAGGAGTGCAGAAAGAGAGAGAGAATGAGAAATACTGGGGAAGAGAGAGTGATAAAGAGACACACACAGGGAGAAGGAAAAGGGGGAAAAGTGAAATAAGAGCACAAGAAAGATGGCGTGAAAGACAGAAGAGGGCAGGAGGAAAGGAAGACAGAGCAAGAGGGAGAACCAGCAAAGGCAGTGAGTTCACTCTAGTCTGGCAGGTCTCCAGTGGGAGGGGAAGCTCCCTTACCCACTGAGATCCAGAAGGCTCACAGGGGGAAACCATCACCCCTCACTCTGGACATGTTGCTCCCCGCACCTTGCGTTCTTATCCCGTTACCTTCCAGCAAAGTGGGGGAGATGGGGCATGAACCAAACCCACAGGCTCCCCCCAACCTGCCCGTCCCTCTTACCTTTTCCGCCGACTGTGACGTCCCAAAAAATATGGGGATGAAGGCTAACCAGACGATGCAGGTCGTGTACATGGTGAACCCGATGGGTTTGGCTTCATTAAAGGTCTCCGGAACCCCGCGGGTCTTAATGGCGTACACTGTGCACGTCACCATGAGGAGCATGCTGTACCCCAGCAAACAGATGAGGGACAGGTCGGAAATGTCACATTTGAGGATACCCCGGGCAAAGAGGGGGTCCGTAGTCCGCTGGTCCTCAAAGTCAATGATGGAGTGAGAAGGGTCCACGATGAACCAGACGCAGACGCCCATCAGCTGCAGGGAGATGAGGCTGAAGGTGATGACCAGCTGGGAGGCGGGGCTGATGAAGCGCGGGGCGCTGACCGACTTCTTGCCCTGCTCAAAGATGCGGTAGATGCGGTTGGTCTTGGTGAGCAGGGCCGCGTAGCTGATGCTCATGCCCAGCCCCAGGAAGATACGCCGCAGCGAGCAGGTGCCCATGCTGGGCTCGGCGATCATCAGGAAGGTGGTGGCGTAGCAGAGGAAGATGCCCGTCAGCAGCACGTAGCTGAGCTCCCGCCCCGAGGCCTTGACGATGGGCGTGTCGTTGTAGCGCACGAACGTCACCACCACAAAGAGGGTGGCGATGATGCCCATGAGGGCGATGAAAACGGGCACCACGGCCCAGGGCGAGCTCCACTCCAGCTTGACGATGGGGATGGGGACGCAGCTGGTGTGGTTCTCGTCGGGGCGCTCGTTAAAGCGGCACATCTTGCAGTGGAACTCATCCAGCTGGTACTGGTAGCCGTCGCAGCGCTCGCAGTGCCAGCAGCACGGGATGCCCTTCACCAGCTTCTTCCTCTCGCCCGGCTTGCACGGCTGGCTGCAGATGGAGCTGGGGAGCTGGTGGGCCGCCCCGGGCCAGTGCATGCGCTCGATCTGCGGGAAGAGAGAGGAGAGGCCTCGCTGATCAACAAGGAACTCAGTCCTTTGAGTGCACAAGGGGCAGGTAACAGACCCGCTGTGAACACAGTGTTGGGTGACAAGTGTTGGGTGAGCTTGCCTCAGGCAGCCTGAATGATGCACCTCACTCCTGACCTGCCATCCCCTTGGCTATTGTATCCATGGGCTCTCCAAGAGCTTTGCAGCACCCCCTGATATTCCGGTCCTAAACTCCTTCCCCCCAGCTCTACTGTTGCCCCCCATTGCCTCCCTGCTACTCTGCCCTTGCCCCCCATCCTCACAGCCCCCACACACACTGCAGCTCTGCCAACACACGTGTTTCCTGACCTGCATTCCCTCCTATGTGTCTCCCTGTTCTTCCTTCACCTTTTCTTACACACAGACTTGTTTTATGAGGGGGACAAATATGCGCAGGGGTGTGAAGCTGAATCCCCCAAACTCATGTCACTGGTAGCCTAAGGGCTTGTCCACTTGGGGAGTTTAAACCGGATTAAGTCAAGTTAAAATCGAGTTAGTCCACTCTATCATTTTTGTGCCTGCAATGCCACTGCAAACTACTTTGGCAGTCTCCCAACAGCTACCCCACACTGCGTTGTGCACGACCTTTACTGATCTCCCCTGCTCGGGGGTCAAGTTGACTGGATGTGCCCTCCCCGATATGTATGATGTGTGACAGGGTCGGGCCAGATGGCTATAGGAGAGTAAGGGAAGGCAGATAATATTAACCCCAGGCTAAGTAGGTCCCTTTTCCCTGGGTAAGGTAACAGGGAAGGTTCCAGAACAATCAGGAAACTTCTGGACGCAATTAAGACAGGCTGATTAGAACACCTGCAGCCAATCAAAAAGCTGCTAGAATCAATTAAGGCAGGCTAATCAGGGCACCTGGGTTTAAAAAGGAGCTCACTTCAGTTTGTGGTGTGCGTGCGAGGAGCTGGGAGCAAGAGGCACTAGGAGCGGAGAGTGAGAACGCGGACTGTTAGAGAACTGTGGTGTACAAGCATTATCAGACACCAGGAGGGAGGTCCTATGATGAGGATAAAGAAGGTGTTGGGAGGAGGCCATGGGGAAGTAGCCCAGGGAGTTGTAGCTGTCGCACAGCTGTTCCAGGAGGCACTCTAGACAGCTGCATTCCACAGGGCCCTGGGCTGGAACCCGGATTAGAGGGCAGGCCCGGGTTCCCCCCCAAATCCTCCCAACTCCTGGTCAGACACAGGAGTCTACCTGGACTGTGGGTTCAGAAAAACGGCCAAGCTGAGGGCTGCCGTGAAGCTCCAAGGCGAGCAAATCCGCCAATAAGCGCAAGACCCACCAAGGTAGAGCAGGAACTTTGTCACAGATGCTACATTTTTTCCATTAGTTCCTGGATTCAAATAAACTACAACAGCTGTGATAATACCCAAGAAGCCCTATAGCACGCCTCGAACGGCCGCGTGGAGCCATGCCGAGGTGCTGGATCCCATCGGCAGCTGGGGAGAAGCACCGATGCTGGAAGCGCTCATGCCAGCCACTGCAATAAAGACCTTTTCTATGGACATTGCTGGGCAGATGACTGCAAGGGGCTCTGACCAGAATGCCAAACTGCGCTAGGTGAAGAGCAAACCGCTCAGGAGAACATACATTAAAACAAGAGATGACAGGAAAAGGTCCAGCGGGAAACATGTAACTGGTCCATTTTTTGAAGCGCTGGACAGGACTTTCCACAATTACATGACCACCCAACCCAGGCAGATAGCGGAGACTCCTGCCCACTAACATCACCTGTCCCCTCCAAGGATAACCAGCAAGACGCATCGGAGGAAGAGCTCAAGGAGGCCAACGAAGAGATCTCCCGGGAAAGCCAGGATCTCTTCGGGACCAAGTACACCTTGATGCCAGCCATGTAGAAGACAAGCCCCATTTCTGCCTTGCAGCAATCAACCCCAATTCCCAGGCAGTACAGCCCAGACCGGAACGGAGGAGGCTGATCCTACGGAGGGAACCTCAGCATGTACGTTTTTATTATTATAATTTTTTTAAATAACAAAATATTTAAATGTTAATGTATTATGATGATGCCATCCTACCATGCTAGCTTCTGTTCCAGGCGTCCCATGGCCACCGCCCTTGTAGGTGGTTGTGAGCGAGAAGCCTTTCTGAAGCTGAGGTCCCCGCCTCCCTCCATCGATCCACATTTTCTGTTCAGACCCCTGGCTCCCCTTTCCAAAATGGCGGCTCTGCCGGCCAGGCTATCAGCCTCCATCTCATGCTAAAGCCCCAACTATTGACCGTTTTCAGACCCACATTTTAGGGGGCACTTGCCCCTACCTATTTTCTTCTCCCCTTCCCTCAGTTGTCCTGCCCGGCAAACACCTGCCCTCCCGCTCACACCCTGTTTGCCAGTTCACAATGGTGGCTGGCAACATGGCACAGCTCTAGCCTCTACGCCATTGCCATCTGTGGCAGATTTGCCTCATGCCTATGCCTAGGGAGGTTGTGGAATCTCCATCATGGGAGGTTGTGGAATCTCCATCACTGGAGATTTTTAAGAGCAGGTTAGACAAACACTTGTCAGGGATGGTCTAGATAATAGTCCTGCCGTGAGTGCAGGGGACTGGACTAGATGATCTTTCAAGGTCCCTTCCAGTCCTGTGATTCTATAATGTGATCCTTTATGTGACAGGGGACTGTGGTTACAGCAAAAGAAGCTTTTACGTGAGGTAGACATGAGCACTGCATGCCTGTAAAGCTACAGAGAGTACAGCTTGCCACTGAGGTAGAAATGCCCTGTAACGTGCATTCTTACAATGAAACAGCTTTGCTGTGGGGATAGAAAAGCTTTTCACGGCTTTTCACAGGCTTACATACAGAAAGATCGGGAACAGTGAATGCGTCAGGCAATCGTTGTGAAAGCCTATCTGTTTTCCTCTGCCCTCTCACCCAATCTGCAGGGGCGATAAAGCAAAATCTTCGGCTGGAAAAATTCTCAGTTTTTGTCCAGACATTATGAGGATTGGCGGCACAGCCATTCCCTAAGATAACTCCCAACTCCTGTCCACTCCTGCAGCACTTCCAGGGGACCATCTTGGGACCATCAGGAGCATCTCTCATTGGTTGGCCCTTCATCTTCTTAAATAAAGCCATTCTCTGCCTTTTAGGCCTGGTCTACGCTACAAAACTTAGGTCGGCAGAAGTTGCCCTAAGTTGACCTAATAATGTATGCGTCTACACTACCAGGTCCCTTCCACCGACCTAAGTCGCCTGTAACATTGACTTCTGTACTCCACATCTGCAAGAGGCATAGCACTTAATTCAATGTTGATGGGTCAATAGAGAGGCAGCGTAGATGCAGCACCAGTCACCTGCCTCAGCAAGTCATCCAGAGTCAGCACAGCCTAAAAGGGAGGTATCCAGCTTGCCCCCATGTTCACCCCACTAATCCCTCTGATGCCACATAAGCACCTCTGAGGCAAAACCAACCCGGGAACATAATTCCCGACTGCAACCCCATTAAATCCCCCTTCCCCAGCCACCAAGATACAATGGCAAAGCCGAACAGACAAAAATCCCAGTGCACACATCATTTACCATCTCCGAGGTTCCCCCAAGCCTGAGAAGAATCGCAGTGGGGTAAAGCCAGAAATAGATACAAACCCCCACACAAACACTGTCACAGCCTGTCTAGAATACAAACAATAACCACTTGTGATTTATTTACTACTCCCACATCCCCGGCACCTGCCCTGGCCAAGCCCCCAAGGACAGGGATCATCAATGGCTGAGTGTCTGGCCAACATCAGGGGAGGGGAAACTCCTGATGAAAAGTTCACGGACATCACTGCAAAGCCCCCAAACTGCTGGACACAGCAGAGAGGTGAGGGCAGTATCTGAGGATGGAGAGGGAAGCAGACAAGGACATCTCCAAGGAGATCACTGCAGTGGCCAAGGAGAGTGTGGCAGTTGCCAGGGAAAGCATCGTCATGGCCAAAGACTGTATAGAAAGACCGAGGGAAATGGAGAGGCAACTTCTGGAAGTGATACAAAGCTAAAATGCCCAGTTGCCGCATGGATTACTATTTGGGCAGCAGGCAGTAAAGTCCTGCAAACCGGCACCCCAGCCACATTATGCAGCCCCTGGGCAATGCAGGCCACTGGCAACAACAAGAACTCATCCCACCATGCCACCAAATTGTGCTCCCAAAGAGGCCATTCCCTTCACAGACCGTAGCCCAGGGCACTCAGAACCATGGCAACTGGGACCCCAGCTCTTCTGAGCCCTCTATCGCCCCTGGTAACGTCAAGCCTTGGCACTCCACTCCAGAAGGCCCGTGAACCAGAAGAAGCCGAGCCAAGGGGTAAACTCATCTGTGGCTTTAAGCCCCCACACCACCCCTTGCATTGTGCCTCGTTCTTGCTGCTCTGTTTTGTGGCTGGTTTAATGAAATGGTTCCTTGTCGCTACAGAATAGACTGCTTTTTAATGTGTCATTTAATAATTAAAAGCAATTGGTTTATTATCATTTCAGTTCAAGGTTCATTTCTCTTTGTTACATATAGATTGTTTAATCATGAAAACATCTTTCATAAGGTGCTGACTGTTTCTTTTCCACAGAAAGTCCTTCAGTTTGCACTAATTCATACGGTTTTACACCACCAGGCAGGCAAAGACACAAGATACAATAGGGACTGCCACAGCGTTACATTCCCACGACTCAAACCCTGAACTGCTCAAAAAACTTCCAACTCTCCCTTCCCCCAGGTTAACAGCTAGATGTACAGCTGCACGACTTCGGGCCTGAGACGCAGAAGAAGAGCAACCTGACAACATTGCCCCGGCTGCTTGTATTTTGTATTGTACACCTACTGGCTACTGCAGAATACAATGTGTTGCTATACACTTGGAAATGTTTGTTTTTAATGCTGTTTCCAAACTAGTCCACCAACAGCACCATCTTCCTTTCGAACAGCCAAACGCACACTCTGCTGCCATTCCCTGAGACTGGAGTGAAACAGCTCTTTCCTTCTGTCCAAGCAGCCTGCAACCGGCTTCATTAGCCAGGGAAGCAGAGGATGAACTGGAGGAAATGTCCACGCCGTTAATGTCTGTCGTGTTCCTGAGGGCAACCAGCCCTTTCTCCATTAAGATCAATTAAGCGGCGTTCCAAAATCTCCTCGTGTTGTGATCCCTTGCAGAACACCCTGCGTTTATGTCTGCAAATCTACCACGGTGGGGCAACCAGCCTGCAGAGCACCACGGAGAAATACCCCTTTGCGTTTATGAATTCTGAACCCTGAGTGGGGGTAGAGCAAATAATAGGCACCTGGGTCCCATCAGATGCCCCGATACAGTTTGGGAACCTACTTGCGCAGAGCCATCAGCAAACTCCTGACCATTACCAAGCTTCAGAACCCGGTGCTACAACCTCTCTTCCACGGCTTCCCACACCTGCATGACCATAACCCCAATGGTCAATCTCCCTGCACCCTACTGGTGCGCTATGGACCGGTTGCATTTGGGGGTGGCCAGCTTCCAGATGCCAGTGGTGACCCACTTCTCCATGGGTACGGGGCACCGCATGTTGGCATGCTGCTACTGCAGCTCCCGGGGTTAGTTCAGCACATATCTCAAAAAAGAAGTTTGCCTTCTCCATCCTGAAATTCTCTCGCAACTTCCTGTTAGCTCAGAACAAACTTCCCCCGCCAATCCCACGCCCAAAAGTGTCGCTGCATGGTGTGAGGCTGCTCCAGGAATCAGTCCAGTACTATCACTTGCTTGGTGTCTTCTTCGGTTTCTTCATTCTCGCCCCGGTTCCACCAGCACTGAAAACCCTCCTGCTGCAGGAGGAGCTGCTACTGTGATATCAACTGGTCGCTGGTTCAGTGGGCCAAGTCCAAAGCCAAATTCATCCAGCTTTGAGTGCTGAAATACCCCTCAAGTGGCCACTGCATATTCAAGGTTGCCAGCATAGTGGCATGGAGAATTGTTGGGCCCACGCTGGCTGGCAGGATTACAAAAATGGCGCTAGCCCCCCCAGAAAGAAAGTACGGGGTGGAAACAGATGAATCATGGGATTTTTTTTAAATGTGAATTCACCTGGCTGCTACGCTGCATCCCACTATTCACGGTGAGAAAAATCCCAGAATGCACACTGCTCAGCAGTGAAGCAAAGCACCATGGGACAGCCTCCTAGAAAGCCACGCCCTGAGTCTGCAGCAAACCGCCTCCATAGGTACACAATGACATGAACCGATAGAGGGCACATCATCCCGTGTGTACGCTGCTTGCATATTGCGCGTGAACTGACGCGCATCAAAAAGCTGCAGATGAAATCCCCCAAGTAGACAAGCCGTAAGATAGATAAGACTCCAGGTCCCCAGAATGGCAATGCTAGTGCATTCGTCTCCTAGCATGCCCCTCTGTGCTCACCATTACAGAGAACTGTGCAAGAGGGTGGAGCTCTGAGGTCCAAATGATCTCAGCCGTCCCAGAGGGCTAATGGGCTCACATGGGCATAACCACTGGAAAACGCAGGCTCTAGGCAGTCAATTGTTCCCTCAAGATGCGTCAAGCATCTTCTATTCTGAGTGGGCAGCTTGAGAGGGTCAGAACCCAATACTTCCTCCCCTTACAGTCAGCAGAAGGACTGACTACCTCACAGGCATAGTTTGACTTCTGTATTTGGAGGGGCAGCTGCAGTCAGACCAATGGGGCTGCATGTGGGAGTGGAGGGCAAGGGCAAATTCCATGCCTGCTGGAGGCTTGCAGTTTGGGGACAATGCCCACCTGCCCCCCTCCCCAAACTACACCCATGGACTATCCATGTTACCCACTTAGCTTACGCCTATACTTCAAGCTGGGTGTGTGATCCGCAGCTCAAGGAGACACACCCGCGCTAGCTCTGATTGAGACAACATGCTAAAAATAAAGGGTAACTGCAGCAGCAGAAGCAGCGGGAGGTTCTAGCCTTCCCAAGTACGATCTCATCTGCAACTATAGGGATGTACTCAGTGCGGCTAGCCCCTCCTGCTGTGGCTACAGTCTATTTTTAGCATGCTAGCTCCATCAGAGCTCGCGCAGGTCTGTCTCCTTGAGCTGGGAATCACACCCCAGACTGAAGTATAGGCAATGCCCTATGACACCTCTTGGGGCACGGATAAGAAGAAAGAGCCCTGCAGTTCAAAAGACAAGACTACACACCAGAGCAAAATAGCCCCTCAGCAGAGCTGGTCAGGAATTTTTTTGACAAAACTTTTTCCCATCAGAAAATACTGATTCGTCAAGGCTGAAACTTCCTGGGGAAGAGTCAGTTTCAACGAATTTCCTGTTTCGAAAAGAGTTGGGGGAAAAAGTCGATGTGAAATTGTTGAAATGTCTGTTTAAGACATTCTTGAAACCAAAAAGAGTTCCATTTTTCCATTTGAAATGACGTCTCCTTTGAAATTTTAAGTTAAAGAAAAAATAAAAAGGCAAAATTGAATCAGAATGTTTCCACTGACCCAATCCAATCTTTTTTTGAATTTTCACTTCACGAAAATTTTCAGGATTTTGACTTTTTGTCCAAATGTGCAAATGAGATTTTTCTGACATTTCAGTAACATTCTCAAGGGACAGGAAAACGTTCTCCTGCCCAGATCTCCCCATAATATTGCCAGAGCTACTAGCATTTAAAAAACAGGGGGAAAGATTAAATTGTTGCCTGAAAACCTATTCTTGGCTTCGATGATACAATAATGGCTTCTTTGAATATACTGCCATCCACCCCATGATGCCAAAGTACACAAATAACTTTACAGACCATACAGGGACCATTTCAGCAGGCAGTGAATTGCAGTCACCTCTGGGGTGAAAGGCGGCAAAGGCTACAGGCTGAGAATCATTGCTTTCATTAGTCCCCATTCAAAGACCCAACACAGCGCAAGCTGTGAGCCACAGGGGGAGAATAACGAGCCCCAAGGCCCAGAACAAGACAAGGGAAAAAATAAATTGTTTGGCCTACGTTACAAAATTGTGGCAACTTCTTCTTTGAAAAGCTCTAGCACCCCCCTGCTTTTGAGGAGGGACTTGCAATTAGACAGGGGAATGGTCTGTGTGTGTCAGCGATGTGCCTTTTGCCATCCATGTGAAAATCAGCCTGATTTGGGCAAAATTATAAACCCTTGGGGGAAAAAATAAGAGTGGAAAAGGAGCACGAGACCATGTAAGGAAACACAATATCATGATGCAGACACATAAGGGGGGTTGAAATAATGTAGCACAAGCAACTTCAACACTGGCATTCCCTACCTTTCGACTGCTTGATTTTGCAAACTTAATAATGTTCTTTTTACGTAGGGTTTGTTTGTTTGTTGCGGGGTCTGATATACCTTAACGGTGTATCAAGCACAGGCTGGGAATAATTTGGCACAATTAGTGGAATTCGTTGGTGTGTCTAGTTTCGGAATTCCCGGTCCCTTTAAGCCAGCTGCCATGTCACCTCTCTTCGACTAGTACAAAAGAATGCTCCCTAATGGAAGCTCTAGGGAAGCAGGGATAAAGCTGTTGCCCAGTCTCTTTGCTGGGACCATCTCCACTGACTCCACAGCCAAATGCAAAACCAGTCCAAGGTCTTACTTTTAAGTGCAGGTGATCGGTCCAGTGCCCAATGACTTTGTACTCAGCGGTGGAGTTTTTGATCTGGTATTGGTAGATGTCATAACGGCCAGGTGCATCTCCGTTCTCGTTAAACGTCACCGGAGTCCCAGCAATGCCTACAAGACAGGAAAGTTTTAACGTCAGAGCGTAAAACAACATCTGCTCCAATGCTGTGCAGTACGGCTGATCCATCTAGCGCAGTGTCCAATTCAACTCCTGCTAAAGTCAATGGGATCTTTGCTATTAACTTCAGCAGAGTCCTTAGATCAGAGGTGCTCAGACTATGGTCTGCGGCCCACTGCTCCATTCAGGTGGTCCACGGATAGTTCCCTCTAAGGTGCGTGCCTGGGCAGTCATGCCCGAGAGAATGAAGGGCTAACCATCTAATTAGTGGAGCCGCACAGGCGTGGCTCTGCTAATTAGGTGCCTGGACCCTGGACAAGACGCACCATTTACGGTGAGTTGGTGGTCTTCAGGGGGAATAGAGGGTAGGTGGGAGGGGGCAGTGAGGTGAGAAGAGGGGGTGGGGGGAATTGGGACGTACAGGGCTGTGGTGGCCAGGGAAAGAGGCGACTTTCTCCAGCTCCAAGGCTGTGGCTGTCGGGGAGACACCCCCTCCTTCCCAGCCCAGCTTGGGGCTGCCGCGGCTGGGGAGAAAGGGCACATCCATCGCATTAGAAAGGTAAGACTACGGATATTAAAATATGAGTTGTGTGCTTTTATTTGTAGAACAAAAAAACTTTAATTATTGTTTAGGTTTTTTCTTATATAGTGCTTTTATCCAAAGCACTTTACAATAGTTAGTTAACGGTACAAACAACATTTGGAAAGATCAGTAAGTGGTCCGCCGAGACCCTCCGCAATTTTCAAGTGGTCCGCGGAGAAAAAAAGTTTGAGAACCACTGCCTTAGATTATTTTCTTCTTCCATGGTCTCTTCCCAGTGTCATGCATTCTGGTGACATTTGATAAATACAATTTAAAAAATAAACCAGCCTTGCAAACCTGCCAGGACAATTTACCAGACTGTAGAGACAGAGGACAAACAGATACTTAGCTATTTGGTTACCATTAATTCCATAGTCAGACAATAATACATTTGCCTTCTAAACAAAGAGCACACCTGTCCCAATTTTTATTATTAACATTTGGCTAGAAATGCCTGGTCTGATAAATATGTGTAAACAGAAGTTTCACTCCATTTAATAAAATCACAGAAACAACACATCCTGGGAAGTATAAAGGGGCTCCCTCTTCAAATTGCCAACATCCTTTTAAACAGAGAGATTTGATGATTGTATTACCGCAGAAGGTTTCCCTAAACAAAAGCTCACTGTTGTACTGATGAGCGTAGAATTGTAGAAATGCAGGGCTGGAAGGGACCTCGAGAAGTCATCAAGTCCAGCCCCCTGCACTGCGGCTGGAACAAGTAAACCTAGAGCCTCCCTGACAGGGGTTTATCCAACCTGTTTTTAAAAGCCTCCAGTGACGGAGATTCCACCACCTCCCTTGGAAGCCCGTTCCAGAGCTTAACTACCCTGATAGTAAGTTTTTTCCTAATATCTAACCTAAGCCTCCCTTGCTGCAGAATAAGCCCATTACTGCTTGTCTTACCTTCAGTGGTCCTGGAGAACAATTGATCACCATCCTCTTTGTAACAGTCATTAGCATATTTGAAGACTTACCAGGTCCCCCCCGCCTCCGTCTTCTTTTTTCAAAACTAACCATGCCCAGTTGTTTTTTTTAAACCTTTCCTCACAGGTCAGGTTTTCTAAATCTCGTAGCATTTTTGTTGTTCTCCTCTGGACTCGCTCCCATTTCTCCACATCTCTCCTAAAGCGCGGTACCTGGAGCTGGACACAGCACTCCAGCGGTGGCCTCTTCTATGCCAAGTAGAGAGGAACAGTGACCTCCCATGTCTTACTTCCGACACTGATCGTTTCATCTCTGATATTTACCCGCAAGGATTTGTAAACTTGTTTAAATGTCCAAAATAAACAAATAGATAAAAAACAAATCCACTTGCACATGCAGATGAAGATCATGAAAAAACAAAAAGGCACGGAGTCAGATCCTCAGCTGGTATATGTCAGTGCAGCTCCTTTCAGCAACTGGCCTCCTCACCTGGCAACAACTACTTAATTGCCCTTGGCCAGCGGGTGATTAGAATTTGGTAAGGCTGAAATTAATTAATAAATATCACATCATCAGTGCCTAGATACTGCAGGGAGGGGGGTTGTTAGAAATTCCTTGGGCCTGATATGGAAGGCTGTTGGCCTGGCAATGGCAGAACCATTTGGACAGACTCCTGGGCTGGTATCCCCCAGCCTTGCACCTTGTGCAATCAGTCTTAGGCGCTAACTCAGCAAGGCATTTAAACATGCGTAAGTCCATCCCTCTTCAGCGAAGCATGGTGCGTCACTATTAGGAAGTGCTGAAGACTCATGGCCGGTGGGACGGGCGCATGAGCGTAGGTGCTTTGCCCAGTCAGGACGGCCTGTTGAATTGCAGCCTTAGGCCCCCATAGAACACCTCCAGATCAGAATTCTCCACCCACGCCGGTGGTAGCATTTCACACCCCCTTTGCATAAGTGCAAACGATTCTAAAAGGTGCCAAGCAGGGAGGGAAGCTGAGACGTTATGACAGAGAGGGGGGAGGGGAAAGACGGGGGGCACATTATTGAGAGAGAGAAGAGAGAAATGAGACTACAAAGTTATGTTGGCTTAACGACATCGCTCGGGGCTGTGAAAAACGTAATGCCCTGTGCAATCTAACTAAGCCAACCTATGGTCCAGTGTAGACACCGCTAGGTCAACAGAAGAATTCTTCTTTCCACCTACCTACTGCCTCCCGGAGAGGTGGATTTACTACAACGATGGAAAAATCCTTCCATCGCTGCAACAAGTGTCTACGCTCCAGTGCTGCAGCTGTCCTGCTGTAGCATTTCTGGCGTAGACACATCCAGAGAGAGGAGGACTAGAGTAGATGCCAGAAGAACTAATTCACTCCCATGTGGAAATCAGCCGGCTTTTCCTCACCTGTGTCATTTATCCGATCAAATCGTATTACCCGTGTAAAGCAGATTGCAAAGGGCACTCTGCAAGGCTCCCTCCCCACCCGCGAGCAGCCTGCACGGTCTCACACCATCTCCGGATGTCTGGGAGTCTCTTTCCTAAAGCACTGAATAATAAATCCATACACAGTGTCAGGGTATTGTGATGCTGTATCATTCATTCAGGAGGAGTGGTGATCTCCTCTCAACATTCAGCTACGGAGCTTGCCGAGGAAAAAACAACAACACGGCATCTCTCGCATTTAGATACAGGCTGGGCGAAAAGGGACTTCATGAAATGGAGGGGCTGGAAACAGTGGCTACAAGCAGGCTTAGCCCAGACAGATGCTGTGCATAATTTTTCTGCACAGTTCTGCTGGTACACCTCAATCTTGACCCACAGCCTCCCTTGCTATTCCAGCCACACACTTCCCCCTGCAAGCACTTAAACCTGACCTGCCGTTCTCCTGCTACTCCAGTCCTGGACCTCACACAGTTCTGCCAACTATATTTGAAGAGACACAGACAATGCGGGCAACCAACCGACCCATCCCTACCCCTGCTCCCTGAACACCCCATGCTATCTGATTCCTGAGGCTGGGGCTCTGCTCAACACAGGCTGCCAGGCAGGCACCACGCCTCGTGATGCAGGCCGACAAGGAGCAGAGATTAGTCATTAGGCTCCTGTAACTCGAGGCAGCCTTTGAATCCAGGCCCCTGGGGCTGCACTAACCCACTGCACTACTGAGCCCTTCAGATAAAGAAGCAGGGTTTGATTCAGACTTGGACTGAACAAGGGGATCTCCATTAGGGTCAGCGGCCCACAGAGCGAGGCAGAGGAGGGCGGAAGAAATATGATGGCTTGCCTTACTGACTGTCATGTTGGCAGCCCACTCCGCACTGGGCACGCCGGTCAGGGCAGACACCCTCCGTTTGCAAATGGCAGCTCAGCTGCCGGTCCCTCCCCTCCCCACAGCTCATTACGCTTGAAGTACAGACAGAGTGATTGGCTTTGACATTTCCTGCCACTCATGGGCAGCGGGGATTGCCCGAGCTTGGCACTCGGGGACGTAGCCCGGGAGGGAGAGTGGGTGGGAGCCGGGACGCAATACAAACACTTCAAAACAGTAGCGGCCAATGCTCAACCTGGGAGCCACACCAGCTGCTTGCGGCACAGAAACATTTCCTGCAGCACACAGGGGGTGGCTGCTGGAAGTGGGAGTTTTGCTGCCTATGGCTTTGCCACATTTAAAAAAAAAATTTTGCTTTCAAGTAAAATCAAATGAAGTGTGCAAATAAATACGAACACAAGAAGAGAACAGAAAACCAGGCAAGAGGGGAAGAAGGAAAAATAAATAAGGAAGACAGATTGCAGAGGAGATTGCAGGGGAGAGATAAATAGAAGTAATAAGAAGGAAGGGACAGAAAATGTTTATTAAAAAGATATAGTACAGGGAAGAGATGAGTTTCCAGAGGAGATCTGAAGGAAGACAAAGCGGTAGCAGAATGAATCAGACGAGGAGCTCATTTCAACAAAGGGGGAGAGGAAAGAGAGAGAAGGAATGGAAGTAGAACAAGGAACAGAAGCTAACAAAGAAAGGGTGGGGCTGTGTTAAGGCTTGAAGCTAGCACTGTAAAGGATTCAGGTTCGATTCCTGCTGCTGACTCCCTGTGTGACCTTGGAAAAAAAAACACCAGAGTTTTCGGGAAGGGTCAGCTCCTACTGTGCTCCTTGGATAAGTGTCCAGTGATGGGATTTTTGAAAGCTCCTACGTGACTCACGAGCACAAGTTTCATTGACTTCCTGGGTGCTCCTATGTCACTCTGGTGTTCTTTAAAATTCCTAGTTTTAATTTTCAGAAGCACTCAGCAGCTTGGGTGCTGAGCTCTTTTGAAAATCTGCTTCTTAATCACTCTGTGCCTCAGCTCCTTCGATAACATGGGAACAATAATAAAACCATGGAGCCTATTTAGATTGTAGGCTCTCTAGGGCAGGGACTGTCTCTCACTAGGTGTATGTGTACCTCAGCTGGGGCTTCTAGTTCCTGCCATAATACACATAATAAATAGAAAGTCCAGGCCGGGAGCAGAAGAGACCTGGTTCCACTTTCATTCACAGCCTTGTAGATCTAGAGTAACTCCAGTGACTTTAGCAGAGTCATTCTCCAGTCACTCAGAGCATAAATTGGTCCCTGTTCCTCTCTTACCACCCCCACTTCCCCCGCCATGTTGAAGGCCAGACAGCCTGACCCTCTGCGGACAGACAGACCTGAGAAGTTGACGTTGCGGATGTACTTGAGCAGCTCCACGCCGTCCACCGGGTCCATTCTGGGGCAAAGGCCGACCTTGCCGGGACACAGACTCTTGTGCATGTTGTGCAGGGCATGACCCATGGCGTACACGGCGTCAATGACGAACTGCACCTTCCCCTCCTGCTCATACGAGGAGTCCTGGCCGATCCGCTCGCGGTCTGCAAACACACAACGCGGGGCCATAGCAGCACCAGCTCACTGGTCGCTCCCCTCAACCAATCCCACCGCAGCCACCACACTTCCCAAGGTTCCTCCCACTAGGATTGGCGGAACCGGGAGCTGCCAATGGCCTCCCCCATTTCCTAGGGTTACTGCAAGGAAAGACTGAACTCAGGTCCGAGGGAGTTTCCCCAGAGCCAGCATATGTTCTCTAGTCCCTATGGTACCAAGTATCTGGGATGGGGATGGTACTACTGTACCTGGGAGCTCACTACAGACATTTATTGCTGCTAGAAGAAGCTGGCCCTTCTGCCTTACACCATTCCCGATACAGCCATGCTTGCGGGGTCTAGTAATGTAGAAAGGCTCTGATTTTAAGGGTGGCTCCCATTAAGTTCAGTCAAAGGCGCAGGTGCTCAGATGTTCTGAAAACCAGGCCAAATAATAAAGGGGCAGGAAGGACGGCCTTGCGGTTCAAAGCAGTGGACTCATGCAATCTACTCCCAGCTCTGCCTCGGACCTGCTGTGACACCTTAGACCAGTCACCAGGGGCCTGCTTTTTTCCAAGCAGATGATGTCTTGCAAATCCCATGACAGCGACTGGAGCTGGAGCTGTGGGTTCCCCACATCTGAGAATCTGCGCCCCAATTCCACTGAAAAACAGTCATTTCTTTGTCTGCCTTGTTTATTTCAATCATAAGCTCAAAGGAGCCTCATCATACCAGGCATATGTAGAGCACCTAGCACAACTGTTACAGATAATAACAGATAAGTCCTATCTAAATTCCTAGCTACAACTATTACTCTGATTCGAATACTCCCAAATACTGAGGTATATGTAATTCTGATCTGAAGTTTATACTCTGAGCACATCTCCAACACTAACATATATTTCTCTGGCTGTAGCTGTGAGCTGCTAGACATCTATTGTGCAGAAATTCCCCTAGGATGCATAGCAGCGTCATTTAATCACTTATAGTTGTTTCGCACTTCCATCTTAAACACTGATCTCTACTCTAAACCCCATAAAATTCTTCAGCTAGTTAGAACTCATCTTTCCCAGCCAGGAAGTTTATGGTACATAAACTTTACATGGTAAACAGCATCAGGCTGAAAACATAGTCCAAGCAAGCCGCAAACTCTTCATGCAACTTGAATGAGGCTGCAGTGGACAGTTCTGAAGCTGTGGCAAACTATAGCCAGTATCCAAAGCCCGAAGTCAGGTACCCATGGCTGGAGTGGAAAGATGTCATCTCACTGCACTGCAAGCACTGCCTCAGGGAGATACCTCCTCCAGCTCTGCCAAACTTCCCAGTACTGCGATAAACATTTTCAGGAAGTCCCACCTTCCGGAGGCAAGACATCCAGGAGCATTAGAATAACCTGGCAGAGCCTCTGCAAGCCATTAAAAGCGCAGAGCTGGTCACAGTTCCTTCCTAGTCAGTGTGATCACCATTATACGGGAGCCCTGAAATACTTAACTGGAAGGCAGGTAATGTGTTGCCCAGAGCTTATTTGGTACCACTAGACATGGCTGGAAAATTTCAAGTTTTCAGTGAAAAAAATCAAAACCTGAAATGCTTCAGTTCAAAGCCAAAATATTTCAGCTCTGAAATGCCACCGTGGTGCCTGATGGGAGTTGTAGTTCATGTGCCTCTGTAGGCCGGGCTCCCTGGTTGGACTACATCTCCCATGATGCATAATGGCTCACCCTCCCCCCCATGAATGGAGGTGCTGCCCCAGTGCATCCTGGGAGATGAAGTCCAATGGGAGAACCTGGCTCATGAGGCAACTGAACGACAACTTCCAGGAGGCACCGCGGTGGCGTTTCAGAATCAAATTAGTTTCATTTTCAGCCAAAACTGCTTCCCGCTTTCAGATGTTCTGTTTTTAGACCAAAAATGGAAATATCCCAGAGGAGGCAGATGCAGTTCATGTAAAATTCCATTTTGTTGAAATCCCCATTTTCAAAAACCAGCTTAGATAGCTGGCCAGCCCCGAGCAGAAGGCTGGATCCCTGATTGCCCATGGAGAGTCACAGCACTCTCCCTTCACGACGGGAAGATGCTCCCTGTACGCCTCTCCCTGGGGAGCTCAGGACTGTGGCTAGCTGCTAAATTCAGACCCCGTCCTGAGCTTCTCCTCCACTTCACCCCTGGGCCTGGCTTATGGAGTGTTTTATTTCCACCACACTAGAGCTGTCTGCAATTGGCACTGGGCCACACGGCACATATTCCCTGGCATCCCCGAGTTCACATACCCCAGTCACAGCTTGAGCTACAGCTTATGCAAATATCATCCATCCTCCAGCATGCTGTGCTCATCAATCTCACCATCAGCTGTGACAGTATCGGTCTCTCGGGAGCTATCCGCAGTGTGAAGGGACGGTCTGCGCAACATCCATCCCTAGCCACGCATCCTCTACCATGCTCTCCCCATCTCCCTCCCCATCCCCCTTGAACTCTCCTCCTCTCCTGCTCCCCCACCCGCCCTCTTCGCTCCCCCAGGCGCTGACCCACAGATTGATTCCCCACCTCCCTAGCCAGCCCTCGATGGTGGAATCGTTCAAGTGTGCAGTAATTACCAGCGACAGCTGCCTGCCTCTCCCTGTCATAACTGCTCCTAATGGGACTTGAAACATGTTAATCATTTAGCGAAAGACACCGATTAATGTAACATGCTGTTAATTAGAGCTAAGAAAGAGTCCCCCGGGGTGTGGCGCTGTGGCAGTGGGTGTCCGAGAGGGGTTTTCCCGCTACTCCGGCATCACAGCCAATAACAGAACCCTCCAGATGCCCAGCTGAGTGACACCTAGCGCAGGGGGCTAACGTCATGGGAGCTCGGCAAAGCAGATGGGGGCTTTAAACACAGAGCAAGGAGTGGGCTTTGTGAAGTGAGGGCCTGTGGGGAACCATCTGAGGGGGCATTCAGCTACCAGGCATGGTAGGAATGGTACTAGGGAGACACTGGGTGGGGACAGCGTGGGGGTGAATTTTGGGGGTGTGGTGCACTGGATTGTACATGTCAGCAGTTCCTTCCAGGGTGGATGATTCCAGGCCGGGCCTTAGGGAGACCCTGTGTGATAACTCCAGGCTGGGAGCCAGAGAGAACCACAGGGTCTGTCCGAGTCCAGCCGCCCGAGTCAAGAATCCCCTTTATATTCACTACGTCTCTTCTCTACCACTGGGGGGCTCGAGGAATTAGGCTACATGTGGCAGTCCCTGCACAAGGGAAAAATGTCCCCAGGCCACTCAGTACCCAACCCAGCCAGGTGCATGCCTCAGGAGATTGCAGCAGGAGATTAAGATTTGCAGCCAAAGGTTCAGAAGCCTCCAGTGCCTTGAGATGTGCTTCCGTCACCCCCCAAGCCATGGCGTAGCTGTGGGTGATGAAGGGTCTCTGCCCCTCCCCATTTCTAAGCAGCGCTGGCTGCAAGTTCCCAGCTCCCCACAGCACCCAGCCAAAGGGGCAGCATGCTGTGGTGAGGAAGAAGCTGCAAAGCACTATGAGGAATCCCTCCTGCACTACCTACTGGATTTCCCACTCCACTCTGTCTTCCCTACCCCACCCCGTTGTGCGAGGAACCAGGCCAAAAGCCCCCAAGATGTGCCAGGCGGGAGCCCCAGTGATTCTAGCCACAGCTAAGCCATGGGGCAATGCCAGATTTGATTTCCCCACAGGCAGGCCTGGAAGGGAGTCCCCTAGAGAGGCAATGGCTAAAAGCCTCCAGGTTTGGTTACACAACCCCAAGCCTAGAGACACTGCATGAGAAGTCATGACCCTTTCGGGTAGGAGTGGGCCTGAGCAGAGAAGTAACTCTCCGGGTCTGATCGGGCGGGGGAATCTATGGTTACAGGTCAGGCCTATATCTCGTTTCAAGCAGGGCTGGTTTGGAATCAAGTTTCCGCAGCATTCACACGGCTCGTACAGAGCCCCTGGGGGAAAACGCACCTAAAATTGGAAGTTATCGGCTCTTCTGAACCTGCAACGCAAAGAAAATTCAGGGCAGGCCCCAGAGGGATGGGAACTGAAGTGAAACGTCCCCTCTGCCCTTGCAAAGCAAAACGGACGAGGCACTGGGTTCAAAGCCAATCCATCCAGCTGGTTCTGTGAGCCGCCACCTCACTGCCAGGCTTCGCGCACATCAAAGCCCTGGGAGGAAGGGAACCTGAAGAGCGTAAGCGGCACAAAGGCTCCTGCAGGTGGCTATGTCCCCCCAGGCAGCAAGCCCCGGAAGAGCCGAGGAAAAAAGGAACACTGAGAAAGGAACCCTGCTTGTTTAGTCTGCAGAAGGAAAAAGTAGTTGGGGGTGGGATTTGATAGCAGCCTTCAACTACCCAAAGAGGATGGAGCTCAGCTGTTCTCAGTAGTGGCAGAGGACAGAACAAGGAGCAATGGTCTCAAGTTGCAGTGGGGGAGCTCTAGGTTGGGTATTAGGAAACACTATTTCACTAGGAGGGTGGTGAAGCACTGGAATGGGTTACCTAGGAAGGTGGTGGAATCTCCATCCTTAAAAACCTCTACAGGCCCGGCTTGACAAAGCCCTGGCTGGGATGATTTAGTTGGGGTTGGCCCTGCGTTGAGCAGGGGGTGGGACTAGATGGCCTCCTGAGGTCCCTTCCAACCCTGATCGTCTATGAAACGTGAGCGTCTCTGTGCAGAGTTGGAAGCCGGTGCAGCATATGATTAAAAGGCACCTGTCCCATGCCGAGACTGGCTGGCCTTGGTCCTCACCATGGTTCAGGCCATGATGCTCTCGCCTCACGTCTGTTCTCCCTGCCTCCCTCTTGACACTTCTGAGGCGAGTGGAGACAGCACAGTGTGTCTGAGGGCCAAGCCACACCTGAGCTGCAGCCAGGGACATAAGGGGATGACTGGGTTTGGTCATCTGAGGAGGTTGAGACAAAGGTAGCAGAGAGAGAGATAAGGGAGCGCTGCAGTGAGATTCTGTCTTACAACTGGGAGCAGTGCTGACATGTGCACCCTGCAAGTGCTCTCCCAGCCCCTTCCAGCAGGGGCACCGCGTGTGCTCCCCAGGTAGACCGTGTTTGTGCTGGGCGTGCCCCCTACCCAGGCTGGGTGGGGACTCAGGCTGGAGGAACAGGAGAGAGCAATAAGAAGGAGAAGCTGAGGAAGAGAGAAGGAGATGGAGACTCAATCTCAGGCTCGCACAAGCGCCCAGTGACCCGTTCATAAGCTGGATTTGAACCTGGGACACTCCTCACCAAAGGACAGGCCTGGGTCACTTGAGCTAGAGGAGTAGCTTTGTTAGCTGGTAAGAGTAGTAGGCTGTTGTACTCTGTGTGACCAGCCACCAGAGGGAAAGGCACAGTGTGGAAGCATGCTCCTCTTGCTTGGAACCAGAATCCCCTCTGTGCAGCTGAGCCAAGGCCATCTTTGCAACAAAGCCCAAATCAGTTGTGCTTTAACTGTTCGGCTACCAAAGTTCTGATCACAAATGGAACAAAGGGGCCAGTCCTCAGCCACCTTCCCAGCATGCTTGAACCCAGAACCTCCTCTCTTTCTGCCTTAGCCTATTCCCCTTCCCCACAAGGACGTCTTTCTCTAGGACATCATGCACTGCACTGGATGCCACCAGCCTCACTGCCCGTGGCGGCCAGCCAGTCAGGACCATTTGTTATAGGATGCTGCGATTCTAGGTCTTCTGACTGCTCACAGAGCCCCCCACGCATGACTGTTGGGAGAAAAGCCAGCAGCAGGGGAGCCGCATTTGGTTACTTGCAGCTGCCTACGGGACTCCTCGCACCACTTCAGACAGTGCAGACAATGGAGGACACCAGGGTACTGTACCTGCAGGCTGAGCCACATAGAATCACAGAAATGTAGGACTACATGCTTTCTGAGTAGCTAGACCTTGGGGCACACAGCATAACTCATGGTTCCCATGAGAGGTCTCCTTGAGGACTGAGGTCTTAATGCATCCTGTTTAGGTCCCACCAATGGGTAGTCCTAGGGATTGCCTCCCTTTATTCACACTCTTCCTCCCTCATCTCTCCCACCCTGCGATACCCCTCCCCCATTATTGCTCCTGAACCATCTACACTCTCTAAGTTTCCCACTCCTCTGGAGCCAGGACAGAGGTTTCTGTTCTGCTTTTCTCTGTACATAAATAGCCACCATAATACCTCCAATATCTGTGATGCTCCATTGAGATTAAAGGGCCAGAAGCCAGGAAGAGCAGAAGTGAGAGAGAGCATGGTGTGTGCGTCCCTGGGGGTAACATGCAGCATCACTTCCACCACACACAATAGCAGCTGCCTGCCTGGGCAAGCAGAAGGGAAGAGAGAGTCATAAGCGTGATGTGAGCCAGTGTCCCCCTTTTTCGTGCCTCTCTCTCCACCTTCACCTCGGAATGAGAGCACGGACGCATTCAGCAACCCGCATGCCGGGCGAACCAAGCGCTGAAACAAATGGATACGAACGGGCCAACGAGAAAAGATTGCATCAAGGAGGTAAACTTATAGCCCATTCTTTGAAGTTATCCATATGCTCGTGGAGTACATGGAGACTACTCATATGAAACCCATCAAGTTATCCTTTCTTCCACGCTATTGACAAGGGCTATTAATCTTCTCCCTCAGCATAGGGCCCTTCCATGCATTCATCTCTCAGCAGGCAGACAAGCCACTCTATCTTGCCAAGGTAATTACCCATTTAAAAAAAGGGTATAATAGACTTTACTCCAAAGGTAAGCACCAGGGGTTGCTCCCCCAGCTCCTGGCTATGTGGGGCTGCTATCTTCCAGCCAATGCATGTTATGCCACCACAGGACACCACGCATGTCATGTGCGCATTGTCCATCTGTAGAATGGGGATAAGAATTCAGCCTCGGCTTTTTAGAAGACAAACTCTTGTGTGCAAGAACTATGTGAGTACGGTGCCTAGGACAATGAAGTCCTGGTCTGAACAGGGGCCTTGTGCACTCGTGAAAGGCTCTGGATCCCGTTACAAATCACCCGTGCTGTTCACTTTCCTGGCACTAACTGGCCCACTCGTTGGCAGCCTGAGCACAGAGCACAAGGACTGAATTCCCTTCTCATCACTCCAAGGGCTCCCTCTAGTCAAGATTGAGCTACAGTAGCCAGGTTGCTCTCCTGCTGTTTCCATTGCACCTTGTGCTGGAGATAAGTGGAAGGCTCCGGGACTGTCAACCCAGCACCTTTCATCAGGACTAAAATGTTTTCCAAAAGGAAATGAGGTTACGCGGGGAGAGGAAAATGCAGATCAACGAACAGAGTTTTGCAACGCGATGTTCCAGGCAAGAATACAGTAATTCTCTCTGAAGCTCTCAATAGATTAGGATGGTGAAGCCAATGTGACCCTGCTGATTATAATAGCAGGGTCGTGCATCGTTCCGCCGGTCTGATAATTAATTTTCAAGTTTGCGATGCGTCTAGCTGGGCACCCCTCCAAGAGCAGCCATAGCTATCTTCTCAGGCGAGGCATGAGAAAGGATTAGCAGCAATTCTGATCACATCCCCGGCACTGGCTTTCTGCTGGAGTTAATCAAAATCACTCCCCATACTTCTCTTGAGAGCTGAAGTGATGGTGCTCCAGACCACTGGCGGCTTCTGCACCGCAACCTCTCCTGGCGTGAGTCTCGCCATGGAGAATAATGAATGGTCACGGGCCAAGGGGGAGGCATCCACACACTCTGGTCTCTGCTTCTCCTTCAGATGATCCTGTAGGAAATTGGGCAGGAGCAAGGATTGTGGGGAGCTGACATCAATTCCAGTCCTGGCCTCTCCCAGCAGGAGGTGCTGTATGGAATGGGTCAGGCGCACTGGCCATGGAGGAGCTCAAAGCTACTCCAGTCCTGGCCTCTCCCAGCCAGAGGCATCCTTTTCCTCTGGCGGAGCGTTTCCCTGTGCAGGGAGAGTGCTTCACTGACTGGGCCACGTAGCGCAAAGTAGCCTTAGCGGAGCAGGGAGTCCTGCCCTGGCTTTCAGCACCGGTACAGGAAGCAGAACTGAGACTCAGTTTCCCCTTCCTTTCGTGGCTTCCTATGTGCACTAGCAATTCAGCAGGGCACCACAGTAGCTAGCAGCTGTGAGACAATTTCCCAGTGGGAGTCCAGCTTGAGCCTGAATTTCCAGAGCTGCTGAGCCCCTGCCACTCCCACTGACTTCAGGCAGAGTCGCGGGTGCTCAGCACCTCTGCAACCCAGACTCCAGGTACAACAAGTCCCGTACCTAAAACAATGGAGGCATGAGCAGCCACTTTAGAAAGCAACTTGCACGCAGTGACAGACCTAGTGCTGGAGCCCAGATCCCCAGCCAGGGTTCTCTCCACTCCCTCCAAGCCAGCCCCATCCGCCTTCTCCACTTAAGCAACAGGCTCACAGGACAAATCCTCACATATGTTCACCTGACTGATACATGCTGTGGAGGGGAAAAAACAACATCATGCTATCAGCAGGAGACCAGGGAGGAACGAAAACATAAAGGCGAAAGAACATGAAGAAGCTCAGCCCCCCAAAATCCCCCCTCCACCTACATTAATATTCAGCATGCATCCATCAGTAGCCTGATCTGAGCCGCTTCACAGCTGCGTGGAGGATCCCCAGCCCAGTTTCAAGGCAGCATTAACATTCAACCTTGCAAAAGTAAGGTCATTAATTAGCTCTCTAGTAAAACAGCCAGTGGCCTCTGGGAAAACCCTTCTGGCCTGGAGGTGTCTGCTTAGTTGGGGTTCCGAAAACACGCCCTGCCACACGCCCTCCTGTCTCCCCTCAAGATCCCCCATTACTGCCCTTCTTCTGGTCCCCAGTGAGCCCTGCTCCAACCCCCTGCAGGTCTCATTACAACAGCGCCCCACACCACCTCCTTCTGTACTGACGAGCCTGTGAATTATTCAGAGGCACCAGCAGGCAAGGAGCCTCTGGCCAGTCTGCGCGGGCCGCACCGCGTGGCAGAGTGAGAGAGGAGCACCAGGAGCCACCACCGGTTCAAAGCCAGAGCATCTGTAGCTCCTGCTTCCCTGGGGAATGTGGGGCTGTGGGAGACGGGTCCTGGCTAGAGCCTGGCGAGATGGGAGAGGAGTCTTGGCTACCACCAGCTAGCAAGGAGAAGGGTCCCAACTAGATGGGAGAAGAGCGCTGGCCTGGTCCCAGCTAGATTCTAGCCAGACTGGAGAGGAGTCTCAGTTTGTGAACGGCTGAGAACCACGGCCTTAGGCGTTCCAAGTGAGCGTAGGCTGTGGGGTGGGTCACAGGGGGACGAGAGGAGGACTGTATGACAGATGCAGGATTTCTCTTGCCCTTTAGGGGAGCGGGGGCGTTGCTGGAATGAGAGTGGTGAAAGGCGGGAGGCGACCGCAGGAATCGGCGGTTATGCGAACCAATAAGGGCACTCATCTCCCGTCGCTCTTAGAGGAAGTAAATTCACCAACACATCGCAGTGTGAAGACATCCTAATTGTGTCCTGGGGCACAATGAGCCAGACAAGAAGAGGCAGGAGTGACAATTGGGGGAACCAACTTCCAGAGGATTCGCACCCGTCAAAGCGCAGCAGCTACCGTTACTACGGAGACCGCAGCCTTTGTTTGCGGGTTGTAAACTGTAATTGAAACGAATTTTCAAGGTTGAGATAATCAGAAGCCCCTAAAAAAAAAAAGAAAGAAAAGAAAAGGAAAAGGGGAAAAAAAGAAAAAAGAGAGAAAGGGAAAGACAAGAGGAAAAGAATTTCATTTCAAAAAGCTGTTCCAATGGACAAAGAAAACTACAAACAGCAAGGGGTTGCCGTACCTCAGGGGGTCCGGGGGCAGGAGGGGGGATGTCATCAGTGTATTTTAACACAGCAACATTTTCTCTTCATGTATCCAATTAGGAACCTTCTCCCCAACTCCTCTCTGTCTGCCTCAGCTGAACATACATTTCCGTCCATACGATGCTCTGATAGTGGAAGGCCCATCTCCCATTGCACAGACCCTGTTTAATGCTTCCCAAGGATGCCTGCCAACACACCAGGGGCTGAATTCTCTACTGGGCAGTTTTTTCAAGGGTTCGGCCATCACAAGCAGGGCCAGCTTTTCCAAATAGCTCCCATTGGGACACGGATGGGCAGATATTCTCCAGAGCTCAGTGCCCAATGTGCAAGGCTGGTAGACCAGGTGCCAGCTTTTGCCAAGGGCCTTAGGCCTCAAGTGAACACTCTCAAGAGCATAGCTGGAAACCAGTCCGATTCACCTATGCGTGAGCATTGCTAAGATAGACATTACAATCGTAACAATGTTTAGTGTTTAGACTTTTGCTTGTAAGTTGCTGCATGCGTTAACGTACTTATAATATCTGAATCCCATGCTACAAGGTAATACTTAATCGTCTGTTCTGTAACTGTAAATCCAGTTCAGAAAGAAACATCACTGAGTGCAAAATACTGCTTTGCACCCATGAGGAGGGATTTTCTCTAGCCCATCAGGAAGGCCTATTGAATCCATTGTAAGCCAAGGACTTCGTTGATTGCTCCCAGCACACCCAGGAAGAGGGGGACGAGCCAAAGCGCTTGTCCCATTAGCCTGGACTCTAGAGAGATGGGGACAAACGTCCCTGACCAGAAGGAATTAGGGGCTTTTTATGCCGTTTGAATTCTAAGGGGCAAAGATTCCTAAACCTAAGCAAGAGATCCCCGGGATTAACCTGGGTTAGCCCTGGAGGATTTATAGCCCTGGCATATTTCAGCGGGTCTCTCACTATCTGAAACCTAAGACTGCAACGCATTTGTGTGTGTATGGTTACCTGTTTTAACCTTATAAATCACTCTTCTTAGTTACTAAATCCTTAGTTGGTTTACTATAGGATTGGCTACAATCGTTGTCTTTGATGAGAGATCTAAGGTGCAAATTGATCTGGGGTAAATGACTAGCCCTTTGGGACTGTGAGCAACCTGAATATTTTGTGATCTTTGGTGTTAAGTGACCACATATCCAAGAGTCAAGCTTGCCTCGGTGGCAAGATAGATCAGAGTACCCAAGAGCACTGTCTTTGACCCCATGTTAAGGCTGCTATAGTGCCCGAGGAGTTTACATGTGTTACTTGGTTGGTGAAATTTAAGTATAGAACTCACAACCAGTCTGGGGTTTGTGCCTTGCTTCCTAACAGCCTGCCCTGAAGCTGGTATTCTCGCTCATGAGACACTCCAGACAACATGACACGGCTCTTCTGCACACTTATTTTGGTGCCTAACTGGGAGCTGAGCTCTCTTGAAAATCTGGCCCTAAGCATAATGAACTTTTGGGGACTTGGGTTCCTTGGAGCCATAAGATTCTCACTCTATTGATTCAGATGGGGAGGGGATTATTTTTTTTTGCAAGGGAAAGAACATCACTGTGGATGGAGTCTTTTCTGGTCACGGTGATTATGATTGAAGTAGCTTGCTGACATTCCGACTGTCGTGGCTTGTTATTATGTTTTGATCAGCAGCCCGTTCCCCCGGCTAACCCCTGCCCCGAAACAGATGACAGAAATGTCATTTTCAGCGTCTTGACTGCTGAGACAGACTGGAAAGCTCCTTCTCATATGAACCAGTGCAGCCAAAATCTAATAATTTTAATAGCAGGCAGAAGTTCAGTCTAATGGTCTGAGTGCAAGGCTGAGAATCAGGACTCCTGGGTTCTATTCCCAGCTCTGCCACTCATCACAAAACCTTGGCCAAGTCACTTTTACAATTATAATTTGTTTCTATTACCATAGCGCATAGAAGCCCCAGTCATGGCCCAGGACCCAGCTGTACTAGGTGCTGTCCAAACACAGAACAAAAAAGACAGCCCCTGCCCCAAAGAGCTTACAAATCTGTGCCTCAGTTTCCCTATTCATAAAATGGGTAGAATACATGCTTAACAGGGATGTTGCGAGTCTTCATTCGAATACCTGTACATTGCTTTCATTTCCTCAGAAAGAAGGGGATAGAGAAGAAGCAAAATGTTATTTAGTATGGCCGAGGATCTGCCACGACTTAGATCCCAATTCAGGAAAACATTTCTGTTTGGGAACATGCTTATATGCAAAGTACATGCTTTCCTGCATTAGGGACTTATTCCCCAAGCAAGAGCAGTGAAGTTGGGGTCGATCTGGATTCTGTGGGCCAGCTCCCCAGCTGATGTATATCAGCATCAATCTACTGAAGTCAACAGAGCTACCTGCTTTCCAATAGCTGAGAACCTGGCCCTAGAGCGGTTGGATTTTGATGCAAGAGCAATTGAAACACAGCAGCCTGGAGAGAGTTTCACTGGGAGATTGAGGGTTTGCTCAGACCTAAGTGGAAACCGGGGCATGAACCCCACACAGAACAACTCCAAAGGAAACATTTTCACAACCCTGGGAAGCAAGACCAACCAACTCCAGGGATCCAGATTATTTATTGCCAGCTGTAAGCGCTATTATTTCCCCTCTCTGTTTATCTGGTAAACAATCCTTCTGGAGATAATTTATGTGCAGAGGGATTCAGATAATTTAAATATCTGTCCTGACTCAGGATTTCAGCTGCCTCTGTTGATACTGTGCCCTTAAAATATCACGAGTAATGCTACATTACTATTAAGATTAAGAGATCAGCAGCTTGTGGCAACTGACAATGCAGCCAGTGGGTCGCTTCCCGGTGCTGGGGAATTCCCAGAGCCAATATCGCTGATGTGTTCCTTAAGGTCATGCCCAGGTTTTGCATTTCATGAAAGCACAGACACTATGCAAATATCAGCGTATGCAGACAACACAAGCACCGCTAAGGGGAAGAGACAACAGGAAGGAGAGACGGCGAGATGGAGGAAGGAAAGAAGGGAGATAGAAAGGACGCAGGGCATAGGGGAAAGAGATGGCCCTGCACCACAATTTGTTTCCTTTACCTTTTGCGTTTTGTCATTAACACAGCCTATAAACTCTTCAGGGCAAGGTTTGTCTTCTTAAAGCTTGATGCCACTCTACCACCGTGCTTCATGTATGGCATGCTGGGTGAGAACAGGTGAGGATTCCATGTCTATTAAACCAAACCAGATCTGTATTTCTATTTCCAGAGATACTCCACTTGCAGCTTAACATTTCCAGCCATGTGCACACAGACCGACTTCATAAGAATGGCCACACTGGGTCAGACCAAGGGTCCATCTAGCCCAGTATCCTGTCTTCCGACTGTGGCCAGTGCCAGGTGCCCCAGAGGGAATGAACAGAACAGATAATCATCAAGTGATCCATCCCGTCGGTCATTCCCAGCTTCTGGCAAATAGAGGCTAGAGACACCATTCCTGCCAATCCTGGCTAATAGCCATTGATGGACCTATCCTCCATGAATTTATCTAGTTCTTTTTTTAACCCTGTTATGGTTTTGGCCTTCACTACATCCTCTGGCAAGGAGTTCCACAGGTTGACCGTGTGTTGTGTGAAGAAATACTTCCTTTTATTTGTTTTATACCTGCTGCCTATTAATTTCATTTGGTGACCCCTAGTTCTTGTGTTATGAGAAGTAGTAAACAACACTTCCTTATCTACTTTCTCTACACCAGTCATGGTTTTATAGACCTCAATCATATCCTCCCTTATATCTCCCCAGACTTCCTGCTGCCTCAACCAAACTCTTCCCCCCTGAAACTCATGCTCCTCTGCTTCCAGGTCCCCCGCAGGCTACAACACAGCACTTGCCACAAAAGGTCCCTGCATGGGACCTGTAGGTGCTACCGGAATACAAATAAATAAAAAGGAAAAAGGTCCAGCCAGCGTGTGAGTGGGGGGATTTTCTTAAATGGGGTTCCATGCACATGCCCCAGATGCAGGGGCCTGGTTTCCCAACGCCTTGCACCACATATGGTCATTTCTATCTTTCTGGTTTCCACAGGTGTGAATGACAACATGTGGCACGAGACAAGGAGTCAAATGCAGCATCTACTCTGGTGGCTCTGATGCAGCCCGGCCAAGCGTCTTTGACAAGAAATAAGGATACAAGGTTCCTTCTGCAGCCCTTGTCAGGGACGTGCCATATCCCCAAGCGTGACGTGGGGCTGAACGTCTGATTTAACGCCACAAACACATCATTGTTCATGGTACCTGGGGAAAGAGACATCACACCCCTGTCAGGTCCCAGGTCGGGGAAGGGAGCAAGGGGAATTTACTACCCAGGGGGTGTGGGGGATGGCCACGGCTTTCCTCCCCAGGAGGCATGCTGCAAGCACCGGGCACTGGAACAGCAGCTGTGCAGAGCCATGGAGATTCGTTACCTTGGACATGTCCACAAAGGGCTTGATCCTAGGGGTTACTAAGTACCCTCTGTCCTCACTGAAGCCAAAAGGAGGTGCAAGGGGCTGAGCACGGCTCAGCTCCATTGTTCGTGGCCACAGGACACGTGGGTCCCTGCTGCCTGCTCTCACCACTTGCTCCCTGAGCCAGGAATAGACACCAGGTGTCCTGATGTCCAGTCCGGCACCCTAAACAGTGCCTCTTACCTTGCAACTCTCGCCAGATGAAGGCGCTGTGCAATATTCTTGCCATTTTTAGAACAAGCCCAAACACACAGTGCCTGGAGGAGCGCACTTCTGGTGTTTGAGATGACCCTTGCAAACCACCTCGATACACTCGTAATGCACAGACGCAGGCGATGCAGGCCCCCTGTTCAGACCCAGAGAGCTGAAGGCAGATTCTGTGGTGCAGGCAAAAATGACCCGATGAAAAATAGCTCTGTAGCAGCTCCAGAGAGTGGACCCCGCGAGTCGGGTGAGGCTACATCTCATCTCATTTCACAGTTGGCGTCTTTTACGTGACCCTGCTGCCTTTGCAGAGACATCAAAGTCCTGGACCTCCCCTGGTTCCTACCTCCGAGGAGGGGAAAGAGATTTCAGTCTTACCAGCTGCAGCCAGGCTGATGGGGAGGCATCGCCCGTCCGGGTGCAGACAGAGCAAAACAGAAGTTATTTTGGTAAACGGGGCGCAAACCACATGTTTCTCAATTGAGCCAATTGTCAGGGTCACACATCTAGGAACAAAACCGGTCGGCCATTCTCACAAGGTGGGGGACTCTCTCCTGGGAAGCTGAGACTCTGAAAAAGACTTGGGGATAATTAGCTGAACACGAGCTCCCCGTGCGATGCTGTGGCTAAAAGGGTTAATGTGATCCTGGGATGCATAAACGGGGGCATCTTCAGTAGGAGTACGGAGGTTATTTTACCCCTGCATTTGGTATTGGTGTGACCACTGCTGGGATAGTGCATCCAAACTGGAGGCGGCTCAGAGAAGAGGCACAAGACTGATTAAAGGATTAGCAAACCTGCCTTACAGTGCTAGACTCAAGGAGCTCAATCTGTTTATTTTAACAAAGAGAAGGTTAAGGGGTGACTTCATCGCATTCTCTAAGTACCTATGTGGGGAACAAATAGTATAATGGGCTCTTCAGATCTAGCAGAGAAAGATCTAACCTGACCCAACCACTGGAAACTGAAGTGAGACAAATTCAGAGTGAAGAAATGTGCACATTTGTAACAGGGAGGTTTAATTAACCATTGGAGCAATGGACCAACGGTTGTGGTGGATCCATCATCAGTGGAGATATTAAAATCAAGACTGGATGTTTTTCTAAAAGACCTACTCTAGCTCAAACAGAAATTCATTCAGGGAACTCCTATGGCCTGTGCTATACAGAAGGTCAAACCAGGTGATCACAGTGGTCCCTTCTGGCCTATCATCCAGGAATTTAGGAAACCAGACCCTTGGCATAAGAGACGGAATGGAGGTTGGGAGCAGGCCGAGCCGGGGCATTGCCGGTTGTTCTGTAGCACCCCCTACAGCTTGCTCAGCCAAAGCGTGAATGAGTTCAGAAAGGGGACAGGGCGACTGGCCTGAGATAGGACGGGAACGGAAGGAATACGTGGTATTTCAGGGAGTCTCCGAGAGGCATATAAAGACACTCCCACCCAGGAAAAAGAAAGAAAAGCTACTGGTAACTCAGGGTTCTTCAGTAATTATTACTAATCTAGGAATTATGGTAGCTCCTGCATGCCTCCACTGAGATCTGGGCCACACTGTGCTGAACATTGTACAAACCCTGCCTCAAAGGCCTGACAATGCAAGCAGCCAAGACAGAGGTTGGGAGAAAATGCACATTGTTACCTGCACTTTACAGACAGGGAACTGGGGCAGAGAGAGAGATTAAGGGGCAGAGTTTCCAAAGGCCCCCCCCGGCTCTCCTGAAAAATCCAGCCCCAAGGTCATCCACGAAGTCTGCGGCCGAGCCAGAATTGGAACACAGATCTCCCCGTCCTGTGTCTTAGCCCTGAGACCATCCTTCCTCTTGTAAGCATGTTCCCTCCCCCGGGTGAGCCGCTCACTGTGCACGCGTATCATGCCGGGCTACGACGGGGTGAAATACAACCAAACTGGAAACCCCCACAACTGTGAACCTGTGTAAGTTGATCTGATCACATGGATGGAGAGGAGCAAAATAACCAGTGAGATTTCATGGGTTTCCACTCCAAAGCAGGAGCCTCTTCAAGGGAAATGGGCCCAGTTAAAAAACGGTCAGGACTTAATTGAGATGAAGATCCATTTGCACCTTGAAACAGGCAGAAATTCTAACCTTGGTGCAGTTTGGTGCAACACCATCTGCCTTGCCGACCCCCCCCCCCCCCGCAAAAACCAGTGTTCCTGAATCACAAAACAGCTGTGGGCAAAACCACACCTTTTCCAAAATTTCACACCCCCTCCCCCGCACCCCAACATTTTCAGCACCACCCAGCACAGCCCGCCCTGTGCGGGGCGGGCTGGTAGAGACAGACTCACGTCCCTGCCCTGCTAGGTTCCCATGTGGCATGGCACTCCAAGAGTTAAGATAGTTTCCCTTTGGGGCTCATAGGTGAGCTAGCAGATGTCCTGTAATCTCTCCTTGTCTCAGTCTGAGAGCCCAGCTGTTATCTGTCTTCCCCCAGCACCAGGCAAGCAGTAAATCTCTCCAATCCTTCAGTAAACATGTCACCTCCTTGAGCCTCCAACCGTCACCTCAACGGCAGGGCTGTCAACAAGACAGATTCCCTATTTGCCTTGTTTACTGCTTTCATCCCTAGCTGGCCAGGGCTAAAAATGCAGATGGTCACATGAGAAGGGGTGGTCAGGGTGGTGGCTGAGTGCCAGAGTCCTTTGTGGTCAGGGACAGGTAGGGACCCAGGATGGGACGCACACCACCGGTTGGAACAGCCCCCAGCTCCAAAAGATGATGGGGCCCGATTCTCCCCTCACGCCTGTGTCACTTTCACACTGGAGTCACTCCTGCTTTACGCCAGCGCAAGGGAGAGGAGAATCCATGCAAACGCACACTTTGCCTTCTAGAGGTGCAAGGAGCGCCCTTGGCTTCCATTCTGCTGGGGCTTCCTGGGCCCTTCAAGAGCCCCACCCTCACAGCACAGAGGGGAGAGCAGGCTCATACCAAACAAGCACCAGATGCATTTGGACTCCCCTGTAACGCCCATGGGCCTGCAGTCCATACCAGGGCAGCACACAATCAGATACCAATATCTAGACTAGGCTTCAGACTGCCCATGGGCAGGGGCCATGTCTGCCTCTATTCTGTACCGCGCTGACACATCCCCCCTGCCAGCCAGGGAAGACAGGTTTTCCTGGCTCTGTCTACAGCAGAGGAAACTGAAGCACGGAAAGTAACATTTTCTAAAGTGCTTAAGTGACTTAGGAACATCAATCCCATTGCATGCTGGGCTCCAAGCAGTCAGGCGCTAGCCTGGCACTGAACGGTCCCAAGTTCAGCTCCCTTCTCTGCCACAGACTACTTCCAAGTGTGACCTTGGGCCAATCATTTAGCCTCCTTGTGCCTCAGTTTCCCATCTGTGCCCTGGGGATAGCAGCCCTGTTCTGCTTTACAGCGGTGTCGGGAGGATAAACACATTAAAGACTGTGAGATGCTCAGATAGGAAGGTGACGGAGTCAGATAAGTATCTTAGAAATCTACCCTTCCTTTAGCCCCCAACAGCCAAACATGATCAATTGGGCAGAGGGCACTTGAGTCCTCCTCTACAAACCCATGGGCCGTAAGCCAGGGCCAGACTGAGAAGAGGGTGCTTTCCCTCTAGCCAGCAAGCAGAGGAAGTGGCAAAGCACAGGCAGGGAAGACATGCCTCTCTCTCTGACTTTCCTGAGACGTGCCCACACACAAACACGGATGCAAAATGACGGATTCCCTGGTGCTCGCCACCTTTTGCCTCCAGCACCCATTAAAATATTTCACTCCATAAAACTATTTAGACTTGCGGGGAAATGCAGTGAAAAGTTGTTGTTAGAGGGGAAAAAAAGAAACCCCGCAGATGCTGGCTGCCATGTAAATGATACTGAGTCCTGGAGCCAGGGGCACAGAAAGTGACTGGAGCCCTTTATCTCCAGTCTGTCACACTGGCTCATGCTCCTTGCCAGACGCCCCATTGCAGCCACATTCACAGTGGTTCAGAGTGTTTGCTAGGGGGCAGGGAGCTAGGGTGCTTTAGGGTGCTTTACCTGAATGCCAGAATCCGCAGCAAGCAAAGTGGCGCCCGGCATGGGGCCAGATCCTCAGTGGGTGTGAATCAGTGCGGTTCCCTCACCAGGGCCGGTTTACGCCAGCTGTGGATCTGGCCCGAGAGGAAGCATTAATGCTAACCCAGCGCAGGGCCATCTTAGGCATGTGGCTGGAATCAGTTTGCGGGTACATTGGAGAGAGGGTGAGATCATTGCTTGGGGCCACAGAGTGTAGGAGGACAAGGTGGCTGTGATTCTCAGTGGCCCCCAGGCTCCTTCACACACACCCTGGGAGCGTGATGGGCACTTGGAGAGAGAGTGTAAATATAGTTTATACCAGATTTAAGGCCCCTTTGTGCTACCGGAGCGGCATAAAGGGGCCTTGGTGTAAATGGGAATCAGACCCTTGCAGCACGGTGAGTCAGAGAGAGAGGGATGGGGAAAGGCAGGGCCAGCAGACACACAGCGCGTGGGCTCATACTCAGCTGTTGTAAAGGGATGAACCCTGCGGCGCTGCACCGGTTGACACCAGCAGGGAAAGCGGCCAGCCAGCTCTCAGGAGAGGTGAGTGCTGATGAAGTTTCCTTACCCCAGCCCTGCAGAGAATGTTTGCCCACCTGCTGCGGGCACGTGCCTCCGCCCAGACCCACCTGTAGGCAGGAATAGAGGCTCCGTGCTCCATTCAGCCCTTGTTCTCTCTACCGAGGCTGCTGTCGAGCTAGACAGATAGTGCCAGTTGTGAGGGCCGCTTTTAGCTCTGGCCCTGCAGCGATGGGCACGTAGTAAATGCATGTACTCAGACAAACCACAGTACTGCCCTTTGTCCAGCAGCGTCTGTGCTGAGAGCTCCCAGCTCGTTCCACCAAACAGCTTGCGGAAGCATCACTAAACCAAATTCCAGCCCGGGGGTGGGGGATGAAGTGTTCTCTGCCCTATCTCCAGTCCCCTTTGCAACATGCATGAACATGCTGCCAGAATGCAAATGGTCGACACGGTGCTATCGATCAAGGCACGACCTCATTGCTGCGAGTCATACAGAAAAGTAGCTGCTTACACCAAAGGACCTACAGGCAATCACAGCCATTCACAGGCAGAAGGAGGGGTCACCCAGTCACCCCTTGCAGCTTGGGCTCTCAAGCCTTGGATGGGTTTCAGAGCCCGAGCCACAACATCCATACTGCTAACTTTAGCACCCTAGCGCAAGCCCCACTACCACAACTCGGTCTACCGCCCTGTCGAGACGCAGTGTAGACATGGCCTCGCTGAGTCTGGGGTTGAACTTGAGCAGTTAACCCAAGTTAAATACTGAGTTGCTGTGACTTCGCTCCTGTTTTAACTTCAGTGTTAGCCACTGTGGGTTAAGAACGTGCCTTTCATTTGCAGGGCGGACACATGCTGCATGGTGGTGGGTCTGTGCTCCCAGAAAACAGCGCCAAGCACCTCATTGGCTCTAGGTGGAAGAGGTAGAAGGGACACGGGGATGATGAGAAAAACAGTGCACAGCAGAGAGAGATGGAGTGAGAACGAAGGCACGCACATTTCAGTGGGTGTGAGGGGGGGTGCAAACAAGCACATGTGCAAACATCTGAGTGTGTGTGTATTAAAGCATGGCTGGGTGTGCACTCACATACATGCAGATGAGTGTGATTTGTACAGTGGTTACAGCAGATCTGTGTGTGGCACATAGAGGCTACAGCATGTGTGTGTGCATGGAGGACACCATGTGTAGGTGCATATGAGTGTGAGACTATGCTCACCGTCACGCCCAGTGCACCGCTGAACTGACAGTTTTCGAAAGAGCCCCATGTCTGTCTGATCTGGGTTGCTCGCCTGGACAGTTTTCGAAGCATGGTCTACTTGAAAGACACGATGCAACTCATGCTGTGGCATTCCCAGCTGCATGTAAAGCATTAAACACTGAACAGGAGCAGAGGGGGCTAAGAGAGATTCCTGGCTGTCAGCTCCCATTTCAGAGGAGAATCAAAGGCAGCTCCACACCAATAGGGAGCAGAACCGGGCAGATCTGAGAGGCTGGAAGAGGAAACCAAAAGGAAACATTTTTAAAGCTGCTCCAAGTAGTATGAATGTCTTGAATATTTTCTATCATCTAGCGGGCTGGAGGCACATTTCCATGGTGCTGCCTCCCTACCCGGCACAACTCTCTAACCTGTTTGAATGCATTTTTTAAATAACCCATTTTAAACGGGTTTCCTCAAGGTAATAAAAAAGAAGACACCAACGACTCAGAGAGGATCTGTGCAGATAAGTCTGGCTGATGCTGTGGTGGTGTAATAGAAACTTACGAGCAAACAAAAGGAAGAATTAGTGCAAAGGAAAATTAATGCCTAAGGGAAGGGCTGTTTGGGGGGAAGGGGACCTTGAGGAGAGAGCAGAAAGGCCCCCAAGGGAGGAGAGGGGAACTGGAAAAGGAGCTCTAGGTATGTGGTTAGTTAAGTGCAATCTATGCTATTTTACTGCTCATGGGAGATGCGGGATTCCACAGCTTCCCCACCCAGCAGACAACATATCCCAGGCCCGCCCTGCCACAACCCCTGCTATTCCTGTCCTGAGCCCCCACTGCCCTGCCAACATACCTCGGTCCTGACCAGCAGCCCTCCCTGCTATTCCAGCCTCACACCTTCCACCCTCCTCTGCCAATGCACATGGCTTACAACCCATATAATACATGCCTGCTTCTCCAGTCCCTAGCTCCCAGACAGTCCTCCCCATGTACCCTAATCCTGACTGGCAATACCTCCTCGCTAGCCACATCCTTCGTTCCGGCCCAGCTCTGCTAGTGCACCCTAAATCTGATCTACAACACCCCTGCTATTCCAGCCCTGGGCTCCCCACACAGCTCTGCCAATGCACCTCAGTCCCCACCTACAGCACCCCCGGATATTGCAACACTAGACCCCCACACACACACACACACACACACCCCTCTGCCACATCACCTCTTTCCAGCCCCATCCTTCTGATCGTCTCTGTAGGGTAGAGATCGTGAGAGCCTGAGCCCAACAGCACTGGTAAGGGTACGGTTCATGATATGCACAAATGCCCACAGAGTTGTATGGGTCAAAGGATGGCAATCTAGGCCCTGTTGCATGAGTCCCATTTGACCCCAGATGTCCAGGGCTGTGTCATCTCCCCTTACCCAGCAGAGTGACCCATGAACACCAATGACAAACCCCACCGGGCTTCTTCCTGCTGCTCCCGTTATCTTAGCAGGCTGCTCCCATCTAGTTTCACCTTCCCTCCCTCCCTGAATACCACAGCGCCCCTTGTTACCCGGTCACAAAGGGTCCCCTTCTGCCCTTCCTTCCGGCGCTGGCCTTATGGGGCTTCGCTCCAAACCCCTCCTGTTCCCACCTCGCCTCTTACTTGTGCATTTCTTGATGTTGCTGCCCCTCTTCAGCGCGTGCCGACTCAGCTTGCAGTGGAAGTTGTCCTCCCAGAACTCAGCAAACCAGATGTTCCGCCGGTTATTGTCCAGCGTCCGGCTGGAGAAGTATCGGTCGAAACCTACCAAGGGAACAGGAGAGGGAAGCGTGAAATCCCAAAGCCAGCCGGAACAGAAGCAGCTGGGTCTGAAACAGGCTGGAGAGGGAAGAGGCAAGTGGGTGAAGGGACCATTCCAGGCAACCACAAAGATCCAGTGGGCAGAAAGTGACAGAGTGGCTAGGGAGAGGCATCATCGCAGGCTGCAGTGGGAGATGAAAGCCCTCAGCAGCGCCTCCCATCTCTGCATTCTGCAAGTCTGGACCCAAGGGTTGCATGCACTGGGGTAATATTTAGGCCATTTGGCCAACTTGTAGCTTAGAATGAGGGAAGGGAACTGGGACCAGCTGGGACGGGCTCTGGGAAGGGAGGATTCTGGGCCGGTTGATATGAAATGGACTTTGGAGGCGTTGCCATGTTTTACACCAGCCAAGGATCTGGCCCTCTTGAGTATATGAGAGAAGGGAGGAGAAGACCTGGACTTGGATATTTCACAGAATCATAGAAATCCAGTCTGTAAGGAACCTCAGGAGGTCATCTAGCCCATCCCCCTGAGCCGAGGCTAGGCCAAGTAAACCTAGACCACCCCGACAGGTGTTTGTCCAACCTGTTCTTAAAACCCCCCAATGACGGGCATTCCACAACCTCCCTAGGTCACCTGTTCCGGTGTTGAACTATCCTTAGACTTCAAAAGGTTTTCCTAATATCTACCTTCAATCTCCCTTGCTGCAAACTGAGCCCATTGCTTCTTGTTCTACCGTGGGCGGACATGGAGAACAGTTGCTCCCCTTCCTCTTTACAACGACCTTTTACTTAGAAGGCCTGTTATCAGGCCCCTCCTCAGCTTTCTCTTCTCTAGACTAAACTTGCCCCCGTCTTTCCTCCTATGTCACGTTTTCTAAACCTCTTACTTTTGTTGTACTTGTGGCACCTTAGAGACTAACCAATATCTCTAAGGTGCCACAAGTCCTCCTTTTCTTTTTGCGAATACAGACTAACACGGCTGCAACTCTGAAACCTTACTTTTGTTGCTCTCCTCTGGACTCTCTCCAATTTGACCACAGTTTCTTCAAGTGTGGTGCCCAAAACTGGACACAGTACTCTAGCTGAGACCTCACCAGTGCTGAGCAGAGCAAAATGATTACCTCGCATGTCTTCCCTATGCCACTCCTGTTAACTGACCCCAGAATGACATTTGCTGCAGCATCACATGGCTGACTCAGTCATTTAGTTCTTCACCGCAGCCCACAGATGCTTTTCTGCCGTACTGCTGCCAAGCCATTTATTCTCCCTTTTGTATCTGGGGATTTGAATTTTTTTTCCTTCCTAATTGTACTCTGTCTTGAATTTCATCTCGTTGATTTCAGACCCATCCTCCAATTTACCAAGATCATTGTGAAGTCTAATCCCTGTCCTCCACAGTGCTTGCAACCCCTCCCAGTTTGTGTCATCCGCAAATTTAATAAGCGGACTCTCTACTCCCTCATCCAAGTCATTAAGGAAACTGAATGGTATTAGAGCCAAGACAGACCCCTATGGGACCCCATTAGATAGAGTCTCCCAGTTTGACAGCAAACCATTGATAACTATTCTTTGAATATGATCTTTCAACCAGTTGTGCACCCACCTTATGGTAATTTCAGCGAGATCATATTTCCCTCATTTGCTTATAAATGCAACAGCATAAATAACCCACAATACTTCATACATCCCCAGTGGGCAAGATAAGGTTACTGCGAGCAGCTTGACACGAAGCCTTCCAGAAAACAAAACAAAAAACAAACAAAAAAAAACCCAGGAGTGTACTGGCCCGGTACATGCAATTGTGTCTCCTTGAACAGCTGCAGTAACTCTGCAGCTTATTATCTCACAATTAAGTTTTATTTCCCCCACACACCAACCCCAAAACTGGCCCTTTTATGCAACTGCAGCTCTTGGAATGGATTCTGGGTACAACCACATGGGAGAAAAACCTGTACTAGACCCTCTGCCCTCCCCTGGAATGGGCCATGAGAATAGTATCTGCCAAGGCCCCATCTGCCAATAGGTGCCATTGGTATTAACACATAGGTTCAGATCCTGATGTCCCCTTATGCAGGCCCAGAGAGAACTGTTGAGGTCCCACTGCTTATGGGGGCAGGATTCCAGGAGCCTGCAAAGGGAAATCAACCCCATACCATGCCCCCACAGAGCCCATGGCGGGAGGGCTACCTCCACTGAGGATCCCGAGGGGACGTGGGAGGCAGGAGAGAGGTAAGGGAGGACCTGGGGCAGAAGTCAACCCCTCCATGGATCAGCTAGAGGGCTGCTGTACCGTTTAGGAGGGAGGGTTTCTTCTCCCCTCCCAGCCCCACAACCTGGTGGCTTAGGCTGTCCATTAAGACGGTTTCCCCCAATGCATGGGATGCAGGGGACAGAGTGTAGGTAGACTCTCAGTCGGCTTTTGTTACAGTCCCTTGCAAGAGGCAAGAGCCAAGATAAAGGAGGGTTGAGAGAAAGCCCAGAAGAGGCTGGGAACAGCAGGTAATTAGGAAAGGCAGTGGTGGAACAGAATTCAGTGCAACAAGGTGCAAGGCACGGCGTGCTGGAAGGAACAATGCGAACCACCGCTACACAGTGATGGGGTCTGAATTACCTGTAACCTCCCAGGGAAAAAAAAAATCCAGGTGCCATTGTGGAGGGGTCTGCTCTCTGCTTTGAAAAGCCAGAAAGAAGCATTCAAGGCACCGAGAACAACACGGGAAAGATCAGGGCATTATAGAAACGGACAGTACCATTCTCCTGCTAAATGCCATGGGGCAACTCCCCAGCGGGTGCAAACTGGCACAGCTCTCGCCGTCAGCGGAGCTACGCTGATTTACACCGGCCGAGGATCCGTTCGGTCACGTAGTTAGTTGTGCTGACTTTCTCTCAAAGGAGAGGGCAAGGATGATTAAAGGCATCCGAGTGGGAGAGCGCAAAGGGCATCTGAAGCGGGAAAGAAGAAAAATGTGACAAAAGACAAGCACGATGGAGGGGCTGAAAATAACGCAGCGCACAGAGAAGGCCGATCAGGCTCCTGTTTTGCTGATTTCCCCAAGAGCCCCATGACAGATGTTTCAAGTGCTCAGAACCAGCAGCTGGTGCAGATGTTGGACAGAGCTTGGCACACACGCTGCTTGGTGGAAAAGCTGGCCCGGACGGTGGGTTCTGCACATGTCGAAGTTTGCTGGCCCTGCTGTGCAGCGTTCTGCATGCCCAGATCTCACCAAGGCAGAGCAGTGTCAGTGTCGCCATTTTACAGACGGGGTAAATGAGGCACCGTAAGGAGACGCACCTGGCCCACAGTCACACAGCAAGTTGACAGCAGCATTAGAACCCAGGTCTTCTAATTCCCAGCCCTCAACCTTACCCACCCTCCCCAGCAGCCTCCCATTTGTCATGCCGGAGTACGTCTCCACAGCTGCTGGGAGGGCACTTCCCAGCGCAGGCAGACAGATACACACCACGTGGCCACGGCAGCACAAGCCCAGTGATATGAGTCAGGTCCTGGCTCTCTGCCTCCCTTTTCTGTTTCACCTGCCTTTGAAACACCAGGTCCGGGGAAAGGCACTATCTTAGAATCATAGAATATCAGGGTTGGAAGGGACCTCAGGAGGTCATCTAGTCAAAGCAGGACCAATCCCCAACTAAATCATCCCAGCCAGGGCTTTGTCAAGCCTGACCTTAAAAGCTTCAAAGGAATCTTGTCACCACAGTGCCCATGTGACTCCCCTGATGTCAGTGGGAGTCGTTTCGTTCGTGCAGCGAGACAGATGCTGATCCTTGGACCACACGTCAAAATGCAGGTCCCTGGGGTAGCATCTGCCCCCAGGTTCCGATTCAAAGATGCCACAAAGCGTACGCAGGTCTGGACACTGAGGGCCCCCCGCTGTGCCCCTGGCCCTTTCACCCCATTGCTCTGCAGCCAATGCCGCAAAGGGCAGAGAGCATCAGTGTCCCGCCCCCAAGGCTCGGGGAGCAGCCGTCAGAAGCCTTCAGCACATCAATGCGCTTGGCGGTTCGGTCTCTAGACGAGTTAGTGATTGACGGTGGGGAGCGTAATGTGCCCTGACAAGCTCTGTGTCTCGCAGGCATTGTGCTGAGCAGGGAACAAACAAGGGAAAGGAAATTGGGGTCTTCAATGTAATGGGGAGCTGCTGCCCATGGGAGAAGCAAAGGGGCCCATGGGGGATACAACGCAGGACCTAGTAACCACATGGCTTCATATAATATTGATCCCCTGGGTTAGGGGTACTCAGCAGATCCCAAGCTCAGATGCAGACCTAGGGTTTCCCAAAGTTCAGGGGAGCGTTGGGAGCCAATGCTTTGGTTCAGATCATTATAAAGGTGGAGCCAGCCACAAGGCACCCAGCCAGATCTGGCTGGGACTGGGAGCTTCAGGATCTTTGGCTCAAGAGCTGAAGAGCCACAGAATAATTATGCTTTAAAACAGTTATGCTGTGATGGCAGCAGGATATGCACTGGCCAAGTCAGGAGCTCTTCACACTACACACACCCCAGTTGCTGCATCTTCCACCCCACCCATCTCTGCCCCTTTCGTGGCAGCTCCTGGAAGGGGAAATCCCCGCCATTCCACCCTTATGCCACGCAGCAGATGCAGCGAGTGCGGCTCCCAGCACTTCCCGCAGCGCTAACAAGTTTGCACAACATCCTGTGCACTCCCCAACAACCGGTGCTCTGCTCAAGTCTTAAGCATAACGAGTGGGGCATGGCTCAGCCCCCGGAGCCCTGAGGGTGGCACGGGAGGCTCCAGCCACATGTGACGGATGTCAAGTATCACTGATGGATCCGCTGAGTAAGATATCGCCCTTTGCTTCATGCTCTAAGTTACCCAGTCATGTTGCAGAGTGCTGTTAAACAGCTGCCCTCTTCCACTGCAGAGGTGGCTGCGTTTCAGTGGTGGGCGGTCACTCCTGTGAGATTATGTTGTCCTTCCACAACACCTTCTATCCACATACCTCACAGCACTTTCCAAACACTCCTCAACTAGTCCTCCGACCCACCCAAAGAGGCAGGCATTAAGATCTCTGTTTTACCGGGGGGCGGGGCGAGGAACTGAAGAAAAGGGAAGTAAACTGATTTACCCAAGGTCACACAGCCAGACAGTGGGAGAGCTGTGAATAGAACCCAGGAGGCCCCCCTGTGCTCTAACCACTGGACCATGATGCCGTTCAAAAGGCCAGATCCACAGTGCTGCTGGCAAGGGGCAAGGGCCCAGCTGAGGGTCTGGCCCACAATCTGCAACGCTCACAGGGGTCTTTATGCTGCCGGGGTTCTTGCTGCTATCACAGTGCTGTGTGACGGTGCCCAGACTGTCACGCAGGAGCTTCTTACTGCCATTCTCCATGATGGCAGAGGATGTACAGAACCCGGGAAAGCTGCTGGCTTTGCAAGCAGTGCCTTGGCAGGGTCCTGGTCTACGTTACCACCTCTGACAGCGGCTGAGCAAACACCTCGGCCAAAGAATTGGGACTGCACCAGGAAGGGGGAAAGGGCCTCAGCCTCAGCACTGAGCAGGGCAGAGCCAGAGTGGAGCCGTATCCCCCATCTCTAGGGAGCTAACAAGAGGGGGTGGCCCCTTTAAGGCTGAGCAGGCTGGGCATGGAAGATGGGGGTGTTTCAAGCTTCCCAAGTGTGAATGCTTTCCTGGATGGGGAGCCTGACGTTAGGGTAACGGACCTGCTAATTGTGCAGCTCTCACCCTGTGCGGAGATGCCCTCAGCTAAAGTTCAGCGGCCACCCAACCAGAGCAAACGAATGATGATACTGTATTGAATAATTCACTGCAATAGTCCTGATAATGCCTTCATTTGCCAGCCTTTCATCCACTTCGCTTGGGATCCATCACTCACCGTAAAGCTTCAGAATAATTACTGGGCTCTTCGAAAGGAATTCTCTAAGCCGAGCACGTGAGAGAGAGGGAGGCAGAGGCTCTCTGCATTCTGGAGCGGCAGAGAAATCCATTTTCAGCTCTTTCTCCTCCCCTAGGGACTCTGCCTAGCACCCCTACCAACGGGGCACGGAAATCCAGTTCCAGGGTTCTTCCTCCCACTGCCCAGGGCTACACCTAGATTTCTTCCCAGGTGGGCACTTGCCTTATTCTCCTCGCTATTCAAAGGTCATTGCATGATCAAGGGAGCCTTCCGTCTTTGGGCGCTCCTGCAGCCACACCAAGGTTTGTGTGTCCGGGTGGAATGGATTCTGGACTTGCCTCTGCTTGGTGCAATTGCAAAGGGGAAAGGAGAGATCATAGATGCAATGGTATAACCAGGTGAGTCGCAAGGCAGAGGGGACAGGCAGCTGGGCGGAGGGAATGGGGTGGCACAGCACAGTAGAGTGGACAGGCAAAGGTACTGGATGAGCCCTATGGCAGAGAAGCAGTAGGGCTCAAAATGAAAAAAAAAATAAAGTGATGGTACTCACCCAAGTCCCGCCCACTCTCTTAGCTCTGCCCACAAGCCTGCCCTGAGACACAGCTGGGGGGAGCTGCAGACTTCAGTCCCACGTACCTTTGACAGACACACGCTTGGGCAGGATGGTGACAGATCCCTCGGCCACCTCCTCTAGGTGGAGCACAGGGGAGATTTTGGAGCCCCAGCTGTCTGAGCCCATCCAGATGAAGTGCCCGGTCTGGTTGGCCCTCTTCGCCGCCTCCAGCACCCTCCTGTGCAGAGAAAAGCCAAAGAGCAGATTCTGAGCTCGTAGCCTTTGCACCCAGGTCAGTGTGGGAGAGAGAAAGCAGGGGCACGATCGAGCACCTGAATCACTCTAAGGAATGTTTTCTAAGCCTATAATCATTCTCGTGGCTCTTCTCTGAACTCTCTCCAGTTTATCCACATCTTTCTTGAATTGTGGGTACCAGAACCGGTCATAGTGTTCCAGCAACCGTCGCACCAGTGCCAAATATAGAAGTAAAATAACCTCTACTCCTACCTGAGATTCCCCTGTTTATGCATCCCGGGATCGCGTTTGCTCTTTTGGCCACAGCGTCACACTGGGAGCTCATGTTCAGCTGCATATCCACCTCAACCCCCAAACCTTTGCAGAGTCACCGCTTCCCAGGAGAGAGTTCCCCCATCCTGTATGTATGGCCTACATGCTTTGTTCCTAGATGTACACATTTATAGTTAGCCGTATTAAGACACACATTGTCTGCTTGCCCCAAGAGGCCCAGATCGCTCTGAATCAATGACCTGTCCTCTTTATGAGGAAGACCCTGTCAATACGGCTGTTGATTAAAAAGTGATTAAGGGAACACAGGTACTTGGCAAAATAAACATCCCTATATAAATGAGCAGGTCGGGAAGATGAGCATCCCAGGGCCCTGAGGCCGTTACTTCTGGGAAGTCCCAGGAAACGGAGGAAGCAGTGGAGGATGGGGGATTGTGTGTCAGGAATCAGGGTCTGCAGCAGAGCCAGTCTCCAGGCTGCCTCGTTAATACAGCTGGCCTGCAGCAGGCTGCCGGATTAGCCACAAAACCCGACTGGCTGCAGAGGTCAGCAAGCTGGCTCATAAGCCAGCAACAGCAGCTCGCTGGCTTCTCAACACTCATGCTGCTTACCACAGCACCTGCTCTCACGTTACCTGGTTCCTGCTGCTCCTGCTTTGCCTCTGTCCTGCCCTTTCCTTGAATCCCTCGTTGCCTGCTACCCTGCTCGCTCCAGTTCCTGCCCCGGTCTGACCCTTGGCTCTGGCTCCTGACTACGGCCTCTGGCTCGATCCCCTGGCTCTGGTACCCAGTTTCTACCTCCAGGTTTTCCCAGTGGCTTTGGCTCCCGACAACTGACTACAACACTGACCTGGCCACGAGGCCTGCTGCCCACTCCCACCACAAGGCTAGACTGACCTCACCCTGGTCAGCTGACGTTACGGTACCAGTCTTCGAGGGGAAAAACAGAAAGCCTGGCAATTACTGTGGTGTGAGTCTAACTTCATCCCCTACAAAATGATGGGACAAATATTTATTAAAATTTAAGTCGCAAGAGGAGGGACCCAGGGACTGGGAGCTTCAGGATCTTTGGCTCAAGAGCTGAAGAGCCACAGAATAATTATGCTTTAAAACAGTTATGCTGTGATGGCAGCAGGATATGCACTGGCCAAGTCAGGAGCTCTTCACACTCACACACACCCCGGCTGCTGCTTCTTCCACCCCACCCATCTCTGCCCCTCTCGTGGCAGCTCCTGGAAGGGGAAATCCCCGCCATTCCACCCTTATGCCATCCCCTTTCCTATCACACACACTGTCTATCCCCCTTCCTGCCATTTACCCCTACCCATCTCCAGACCTTTCCTGCCTGCCTTCACAGCTGCTGGGCACAAGTGCTGCCCAGGGAAAGAGGTGAAATCTCCACTCCCTGTTCTGACTAGACCCAGTCCTGCCCTGCCACGTGCTGTCCCTTTGCACAGACACAAAGGGAGCAACGACATGCTACCCAGTTAGAACGGTCCCCACCCTGCCCAGGATGGAAAGGACCGTGCCAGCAGCAGGCCAGGGGAGAAGGACACCCCTGGTATTTAAGCAGGGAAGCGCTGCAGGCAAGCGAGTTATTAAATATTGCAGAGCGTTAGGCAATCAGTGGAAAATGCATTGAATAATTTACCCTGCCCTGTCCTTCCATTGGTGTCTGCCCTGTGATTCTAACCCAGCCTGCACTGCAGGCATGTTTATGGCCGGGGGGCAGGAAGGCAGGAGGGATGCGGTGCGAGTGAAAGAAAGGAAGAGGGAGGGTGGATAGAGCAAGTGAGGGGCAAGAAAAGGGGAGAGCCAGGAGGAGGAGGAGAAACGATGCTGAGCCTGAAAGTGGGGAGGATGCCAGAGGGAGATGGCCCTGACCCACAGAGCATGGGGCTGGGGTTCATGCCCATCTGTAGTGAAGAGAGATGGCAGTAGGCCATAGCAATGGGTAAAGCAAGCAGGTGAACTGGGGCACTGAGGTGCATGTTGCAGCCAGCGACAGGGAACTGCATCATTCCGTGCCTCTCCCGCTCCAGCTGGAGCAGCGGCATGAAACGTACAGAGGCCCCAGCTGAGCATGCAGCCAGCCAAGTCCCCGACTCCACCGCACGGCTGCAGCTTCATCGCCCCCTCCCGAGGGAGCTGCACAGAGAGACTGGCTCTCCAGCCCTATTTGCATACGTACTGAAGGTAATTGAATTCCCCCTTTAATTACTGAACATTAGGGAAAATCAGGTTACACAGCAGCAGGCTGGAAAGGCTCCAGCGCCGAGGAGGGGGTTTCTTGCAGGCAGGGAGGCAACTCGGATCAGCCTCGTGAGCCGCTGGAGTGAGAGAAATGTTCCTACCCGTGCCAGTGCAACCACTGAACTGGGCACTGCCAGGTGATCAAGTGCCACTCAGGCAGCCAGCCACTGCCAAACTGCTGGTGATCCTTGCCACCCAGCACCACCCCTCTCTCCCCAGCCTCGATCCTCAGCTAGTGCAAACTGGCATCTTTCCACTGAAATCGATGTACGCCAGTGAAGGATCTGATCCGCGGACTTTGACAGAACGGTGCCGACTTACACCCGCTGGGGGGGATTTCTTTGAAATGTTCTGCGCCATGATTTTTATTGCATGGCCCTCAGGTACATTGTAAGCTTGGGGCAGGGCCTGCATTCCTCCAGGTGTTTGTGCAGACCCTGAATCTCTGGCCTGGTCTCACGGATTTTGGCCTCCCAGGCCCTGAAACGCGACCTCCTTATTCTCTCCAACTCCCAAGAGGGCTTGATCCTGAGAGGCACTGAACACCTTTGCCTTCCAGCGATGTCAGGAGCTCTCAGCATCCAGCTGTCTCCGTCTATCTAAGCTCTTATAACAGGGCCCATCAACCTCAGCAGCACCTCTGTCCTCTCCTATTCCCCTTACTTGTCATTATCTGCCCCTTCTCCCTCTTCTCCCTGCCCTTCCTCCCCCATCAGCCTCTATCTGCAGCACTGCACAGGTAACTAGGGGGGCCCTAATCCAGAGCTCACTGATGAGATGGACTTCGTTGCCTTTTGGATTGAGCCCTAGGTGCACTGCTGGGAAGAGAACTGAGGAACCCCCCCACCCCCAGTTGTTTCTCATTAACCATAAAGGCAGATTTATGACTCACACATCCTATGTCAGGGATTGAATTACTTGCTACCCGAGTCCAGATGGCATTATTATATTTGTTTTAAAAGCCACACTCCACTGAGCCGCAGGGATGCCAAACATCTGTGACCAACGCTAGCTGCGTTGCCACTTCCCTTGCTCCCACCACCGGCTCCCCTGCAGTGCGGTGACAAGCACAAGGATCGCCCAAGCTGGATGGGAGGGTCAGCAAGTGGCACAATCCCAGCCCAACCATGGGACTCAGACCAAGTGGCTTTGGGAGGGAGTTGGGGACAGCTGATGCACACTGGTTTGGCTGTGGATTTACTTCTGTTGGTCCTTTCCACTTGGGGTATAGGACCAGCTCCTAAGCGGGTGTAAATCGGGGTCGTTCTGTTGAAACCAATGAATGGAGCTACGCCAAATGACACCGGGCCCTTAAATGGTTTCCACCATGGTTTTTATTCCAGGTCTAAATTAAACTTTAAGCTCTTCGGTGCAAGGACTGTATTGTCCTGAATCTAGCACCTACCACAACAGGGCTCCACTCCTGTCTGGGGTCCTGGCATGCGACCACAATCCTAATGCAAGATGATTAGTTTGGTCTGTCTTTGAATTACCCTAGTACCTACGAACCCTAGTGAAGAACCAAGACCGCCTTGTGCTAGGCACTGCACAGCTTTGCGACAGGCGCATTACAAAAGGGTTAAACACCCACGCCTGGGCTAACTCCTCAGCTGGTGAACGTGGGTGCCGCTCCATTAATGTCAATTACAACAGCAGGGCAGGTGGCCCATAAAGAATAAGCGAGCTGGTGCTGCATGCATCTCTACTGATCGGTAGGCAAGGGGCCAGTCCCCGATCCCATTTACACTGCTGTAAATCTGGAGCGATCCCACTGATGACAGTGTCGTTCCCCTGGTGTAACAGTGCTGCATCTGACCAGCAGTGGGTATCAGGCTGCTGCCGCACAGAAAAAAAAACAAACCACATTTTCCAGGTGTGTACGTGTGTCAATGAGTGCTAGTGGGAGGTAATTCCCCCTTTACGCACACCCCTCGCCTGGGTAAACGTTTACAAACCCCTGTTTAATGGTGCTTGCCATTTACACAGCAAGGTAAATCCCGGATTCCTCAGCGCATAAGCGAGCGAGCGTAAATGTCAGGTTTTCAGACATTTCTATTAAGGAGGGAAAAGAAACTTGGATCGTTTGCATATCAGATGTAAACGGCTTTAAAATCTCCGTTTACCCACATTTACATAATGTTTGCTGATTAATAAATTAGACACTTATAAAAAGCAGGTGTAAATCAATGTGAATCATTAGGCTCCGTAAACATTGTAAGCCACCATATGTCACCTTGATTTGTCTGCTGCCTGTAATCCTGCAGCTCCCCACTGCATGCAGGGATGGAGTATCTTCTTGAGGGACTCAAGTGGAGCTCCCAGAAGCTGAGGACTCCAAAACTAGCAGCCCCTTCTGGAAACATGGGTCTAAATGACTTGCCCGAGGTCACACAGAGTCAGTGGCAAAGTCAGGAACAGAATCCCAGAGCCCTGATTCCGGATTGCTTCTCTAACCATTAGCCCCCACTCTCCTCATTATAATTATGTACCCTCTGCACCAAACACCACCAGCGCTGTGATGTGGCCAGTAAAACAGGCTACCGGGTCCATGGAGTGCTAAGGAACTGTAGGATACACTGCGGGGCAGACAGCATCGGGAGATACCAACACACAGAGAACCTTGTGTTCCCCCTCCTCGCTTCATGTGGTTTGCCCCCCACACCACCCCTAGGCCAGCCCATTATCCACTCACCTGATATCGTCCTCGTTGGCAAAGATGATGATGGCCCGAGCATGGGAGGTCTCCAGGAGACGGCGAATGATCTTATCGAACTCTCCCGCCTTGGGCTCCCGAGGTATCTTGACAGACTGGGCCACGCACACTCCCCCTGCGGGCGGACAAGACACGGCACATTTAGACATGCCTTCGAACCGGCCGGCCCTACTCAAGCTCCCTTTAGGGGGATACCTAATTGCTGGGGGGGGGGGGGGGAGGGAGGGCTCACTCTTGGGTCCCACATGCTTGAGATCGACACATCTCTGGAAGCGGCTCGACCCTGGAAATGGACAAACCTCAGCACCCCCTCCAGTGCGGGACTGGAGCATATGGGATTTGCATTGCAATTGCCTGTGTGGAATGCCGGTTATTCATAACCCAAGGAAACCAGCAAAAGACCAGCATGAGGCCATTTAACGTGGGTAGGGGAAGCAACTGCCAACATGCTCTGTATTACAGCGGCACCTAGAGGCTCCAGTCAGGATCGGGGCCCCATTTTGCCACGCGTTGCACAAACACATAGCGAGAGACTGGCCCAGCCTGTAGGAATCTAGGCCTACGTGGGACCTACATAAATTATGGTTGTAAGGAAGTTTGGATGTTAGCATAAAAAACAGGCTCCCAGCGTGAGATCAAAGAAAATAAAATCCTGAGAAAGAAGAATTGTTGCGTTAACTTTGCAGTGACCCGGGGAATACCAGCGTTATCATTTTTAGGGCTGGGGCGGAAGTAACAGAAACAGAGAGCGTGATTAACTGGGAACCTGCTTCCTAAAACTCCCTCATCTAGCTTTGGTTAAGGGCCAATAACCAGTAGTAATATCACTTGTTTATTATAGCGTATACAAAGCAAGGTTTTTTAGGGGCTCTTTAGCAGAGCTTTGCCTCACCGTCTGGAGTCATGCCATGATGCAAGGTGTCTCCCGGGCCTGAACCTGTTGTAATTATGTTGGCCAGCACTTACAGGTGTGTTGTTGCTAGGGCATAGAGGGCCGTATATGCTTGTATTGATATTTTGGATGTAACCAGCACCAAGTGGCCTTTGAGACTAACAAAGGAATGCATGTGTGGAAACTGAGTCATGGTAATGCTTCATAACCTCCTTAGGATAATTATTCCCAACACTGCCCCAGAAAGCTCACCGCCTAAGCAGACCAGGCAGACGGCAATGGGAGAAGGGCAGTACGGCCACGCCTGTGTTATGGGCCAGGAACTGAAGACGTGGAGAGATGAAGTGATTTGTCCCAGCGAGCCAGCGGCAGCACCAAGAACTGAGCTCAGATCTCTTCTCCTACCCTGTGTCTGTTTGGTGTATAGACTGTCAGATCACTGGGGCAGGGACCATCCTTTACTCTGTGGGTGTGTGCACACAGCACCGCCACCTAGCACAACAGGGCCATGATCCACGTGGGGCCTCTGGATGTTACTGGAACAAACAACAATCAACACAGTGCCGTTGTGACCATTTGAGCCCATCCTCAGCCAGAAGTTCCGGTGACTTCCACAGCGCTCTCTTTCTCTCCCCTCCTTCTGCACCAGGGGCTGACACCAATGGGCCCCTAGTGCTCCGAATATATTTGCTCAATGCGTTCTTCCCTCCTATGGCGCATTCCTCAGGAAGAGACAAAAATCTTCCCATTATTTCCACTGCCGCAGATTGTTTTTTCACACATCACTTTGATTTGTATCATCCTCCCTTTGTCGTGTTGCTCCCTCCGATCAGCCGTCTCGAGAGCTAATCTCTACCATCCACCTACTCCTTTTATTATCTGTCATTTCAAGCCATAACCGCTCTCTCCCCTCCTCGTCTCAATTCTTCGGCAGTTCCCCTGTCTCCGGCGTCTCCTCCAAGCCTTCCTCTGCATTCACCCTTTCCCTAATCTCAGATCTCGAGGGAGCATCCCCTACTTGCTTTGCCACTCTTCATTCCTGCTTCCCAAACAGCTTTCAGCTGAGCTCATCATTTCACATTCTCCTTTTTGAGTCCCTGCCCGGCTTCTTGCAAGTGTGTGTGTAAACACATCTTCTGGATTTCAGACCTATTGCCTGAGGCTTGGCCCCTTAGGGTTCGAGCTCCCTGTCCTCCCAGAAATAGGCATCACCAGTTTAGCCCCTACTCTGGTTAGTGATGGAGCAGAGATGTACTGTTCGAGTTACATAATGGCTCTGGAATACTATGGCAATGGGACCATTAGAAATACATATAAAGTACGTACAATTATGATATATTTGTATTACGGTAGCACCTAGGCGCCCCAGTCATTGATCAGGACCCTACTGTGCAAGGTGCTGTACAAACACAGAACAAAAAGCTTACAATCTAAATCACGGGGCCAAATTCATCTCAGGAGCAACCCCATTGAATTTTATGAGAGATGGGGTTGGCTTATAATCCGCAGTTATGTCAGGTAGGCTAATAAGGGCTTTCCATCCTCATGCTCCAGGCCCCTGTTTGGGTCAGGAAAAAATTGAACATAAGAGCTCAGCGCCCATTTAAATGTACCAAAATAAGCGGTGGCAGGTTTCCAGCAGGGCTCAGTTCATGGGCTGCTGAGCTCTTTGAAAAAGATGGCCTTGATTGTGGGTGCAGAATAGCCAGCCCTTAGGAACACTGGGTGAAATTCACCCCAGCACGAGGCCCATGTACCAAGTCCCAGGAGTTTAAATGGTGCAAGGCCTCAGGCTGGCGCCTCCATCCAGGGGTGCATTTCACACCTTGCAAGGGTTTCACGTATTCCCTTGAAGCATCTGGCCACATTCGCTGTAATAGACAGGTGACAGGACCAGCTGGTTCTCTGACCTATTCTGCGATAGCAGTTCTTCCACTCCTCCCTTGACTAGAGTGACTGCTTGATCACAGAGACGGGAGCTCTGCAATCCTACTCACCAAGCCAGCTGCTGAGCATTTGAAATAGCAGCTAATTAAAACTTAAAAAAAAGAGAGAGAGAGAGACAGAGAGAGAGAGTGAAAAGAAAATTGGATGAGTAACCATGCTTCTGTCTGCTGGGCTTTAACCCTGAACGCCTGCCAGCCCTGGCCCGGCCAAAAGCCAACGGCTCCTCACTGCAACTTTTTGGCAGGCACCAGTAAAAAAAAAATGGAAAAGAGATGGGAAGAAAATTAAACATTCCAGGACCTTCCGGATATAATTGATGGTCTCAATTTGCATAGTAAATGACACGGCTGATGCCTCGCCTGCCGCTGAAGGATCCCCGCTTAAGCAAAGGTCAGAGTAATTAGCACACAACTGCCATTGCAGAGAGATTTCCCAGAACTCCTGCCATCCAGAGAGGACAGTCCCCTCCTCCAGTTGAGAATCTGGCAGCCGTGCAGCAGGGGAATGACAGCAAGGGAACAGCAGAAGGCACGGGGATGCAAAGGAATTCTTAAACCGGAGCATTCATCCAGCTGGCTGGGGAGCTCCCAGAGCCAGATCCCCAGCAGGCGGAAGTCAGAGCAGCTCCACTGATGAGCAGCTTGCCCCTTGGCTCAAACCTGCAGCCTTACGCATGAGATTGGGTTATAAGTGTTATTTGTAGAGCCTAGGAGCTCCAAGTAGGGACTAGCGTTGGTGGGGTCTTAGGGACCGTGGCTATTCCGTCAGTATCAGAAAGAATAATAAAACCCAGTTCTTATCTAGCACTTTTCATCAGTAAATCTCATAGCTCATTCCAAAGGTGGCCAGTATCATTATCCCTCTTTTACAGATGGGGAAACTGAGGCACAGAGCAGTGAAGACCTTGACTTGCCCAAGGTCGCCCAGCAGGCCAGTGGCAGAGCCAGGAATAGACCCCCAGGTCTCCTGAGACCCAGTCCAGTGCTCTGTCGACTAGGCACACTGCCTCCTATACCACTATACACTCCTACAGCACCTGCCATCTGAGGATCCTAAAGCGCTTTACAGTTGGGTGACATTCACACCAGTGCCGCTGGCCTGTGCGCCCCTTTGGTCCCACTGGAGGCATTAAGTGGCCTTTAAGCAGTGCTGACACCTTGTGCTGGTCCTCTGCAGGGGGCAAACGCCACATTAACCCCACTCCCACAAGGTAGGCAAGGCTTATGATCTCCCTTTTACTGATGGGGAAACGGAGTCACGGGAAGGAGATGTGAGCGGTCAATGGTCCCACACTGAACCAGGGGCAAAGGCAGGAATAAGCCCAGGCCTTGCACTGGATCGGAGAGCCCTCCAAAGACAAAGCAAGGGAAGGCAGGGGACGCCGGGAGGAAAGGCAGATGATTCCAGAGCTGTTTTATTAAGCTGATCAGATTGTTCCTTTTTTCCCCCCTTGGGGACAGAAGGGGCTCTGACCTCATGGACAGCACAAGGAGAACAATCAGACCAGTCAATATTGTCACATGGATCCAACATGCCATCACCCCTAACATGCCCTGTTGCGCTAGGCGCTGTACATGAGTGGTAGGAGAGACTCCTCCACGCCTCTTCACCAGCTCTTCCCTCTCCTCCCTCCCTTTTCTCCATCTGGTGCCACCTTGGGCTGATCCAGATCCAATGATCTGCCATTGGGAGCCTTTCTGTTGCCTCCTGTGGGTGCTGGATCAGACCCTTTGGCTAGTGCATGGAGACGGGGTCACCTCACCGCTCCTTAATTCTGCCTCTTCTAGCCTCAGTGTCTCTCTCTCTGTACCTCTTTCCCCCTCTCCCTTCTCACCCCACCCCTGGCTAAGCCTCCCCCATTCACAGACAAAGCCATTTGCAAGGTGCTCATTTGCTTGCTGGCTGTAATTGACAAGAGGAGCCCCTGGAGGTAAAAGGTTAATGGAGAGCAGCTCATGAATAACCATGAGCACAAAGCCATGCACAGGCCTTTCGTAAGGTCCAGGAGGCAACACCCCATAGGCACTGAATGCAGGGGTCTTTCCTGTGGTGGATTCATGGCTGCCCCCACCTCATGCCATGGAACTAGCTCAGGTATTCCTAAGGTGTCTCTCCCTTGGGTTTCTAAGCACCACGTCTCGCTATTGAAACCACATCCTGGCTCTTCCTAGCACAGCACAAGACCCACCCCTAGGTCTTCACGTTGTGTGCAGCACTGCAAACGCCCCCCGGGTCCAGCCAAACAGACACACATCCCTGTTTATGACTGAGACAAGGCTGAGCTGTGCGTGTGAAAGACAGACTGACAACAGGCCCCTGCGCACCTGTCCGAGTGTGTGATCTTGCTGGGCACAGGTTGGTCTCCGTGCGCGTCTGTCCACAGCTGGGCTCTAGATTTGTCTCAGTCTGTCTCCCTGGTGCACAGCATGATCTGTGCATGCGTGTGCACTGATGGGAGAGGAATAAGCCCCATTAGAACACGGGGCACGGACATGTAGCAGGATGAGATCCGGGTGTGTCAGCGAGTCCCCAGGGTAGGCAGGAATGGGTAGCCTGGCTCAATCAGGAATCCCTCAGAGGCCCCTAGGTAACTGTTAAATCCCGACCCCCTGCATGTTATTGGCCACGGAGCCATGGTAACCAGAAGGCTCCCCAACAAGGAGCCATAATTAATTATTGATCTCTGCACTTCTCCATAACTCACTACTCCACAGAGAGATTTCTCCCTTCCCTTCCCAGCAGGTTGCTTCCAGGGACCAAAGCTGGTCGGGCATCTTTCCGCAGAACGGTTTTCTGTCAAAAAATGCTGATCTGTCAAACCCAGAACTTTCTGTGGGAACGGATCAGTTCAGACGGACGTCCTATTTCCAAACAAAATTGGGGGGAAAAAGTGTTTTAGAATTGTCAAAAGGGGTTAAAATGTAAACGTTTGGGTTTCCAGTTCAAAATTTAAGTTAATTTATAGTTAAAAAAAAAAGTTTACGACAGTTTGACAGCGATACAAAATGTTCCAGAATTATCTAAATGAAACAATCGGTCGACCCAAACCCAATTTTTGTGTTTCCTGGTTTTCAGCTTGCAAAAATTTTTAAGATTTCAACTTTTCATCCTGAAAAAGGATTTTATTTCTTTAATTTTTTTTTTTAAATCCCAAAATGGTTTTGTGGGATGTGAAAACAGTTTCCTGCCCACCTTTGCCAGGCACCACGTTGACTGTGCCTGGCAGCGTGAGCGGCAGGAATCCACCAGCTGCTTCTGTCATCCCGGTGTCCCTCAGCCTCACCCCCCCTGGGAAAGAGACACCGATCCGAGGGCCAGGAGAGGACTTGGCTGCTAGCGTCAGTCTCGTGGGCACAGCAGAAAGGGACAAATCCCACCCTCATTCCATTCCTTCCATTACTCAGCTCAAGCACACGGTGCTGCCCAATACAAAGCCATCTCCCTCTCCCCTGGGAATCCAGTAGATCAGTGGTTCTCAAACTGTGGGTCGGGACCCCAAAGTGGGTCACGACCCCATTTTTATGGGGTTGCCAGGGCTGGCTTAGATTTGGTGGGGCCCAGGGCCAAAACCCAAGCCAGAGGGCTTCAGCCCTGGGCGGTGGGGCTAAGGTTACAGGCGGAAGCCCTTGGTCTTCGGCTTTGGCCCCCCAGCCTGGGGCAGTGGGGCTTGGGCTTTGCCCTCCCCCCACCCGGGATGGCAGGGCTCAGGCTTCAGTCCCCCTTCCTGGGGTCCTGTAGTAATTTTTGTTGCCAGAAGGGGGTCACGGTGCAATGAAGTTTGAGAACCACTGCAGTAGATGTTGGACTGGGCTTTGCCCCATCACCTTGGGAATGGCCTGTGACGGGCATGGTCTGAGAAACTCTGATGCCACCTCAGGTTCCCACCAGCGCCCAGAAACCAGGAAGCTGCCTCGGCATCTTGCAGGAAGAGCATTGCTGACAATCAGGCCCAGCAAGGTCTGAGCGTATTAGCTTGGCTGCTGCCCCGTCAGAAAGCTAGTCGCTGCGTGGCAACAAGGTGAGTGACTGCTGGTCCCAGGTGACCTCCCCCCAAAGGTTTGTACCGTTCACATTCAGAGACACCCGCCCCTGCCATTCAGAGGTCTGAGATATTTTCAAGCTCTCGGTAATGATCCCCAGCTGGAGCTCAGGAATGCAAGTCTCAGCTCCTTGTATCTTCTCCAGCCTGGCTCACCAAGCCCCAGCCAGGAGACGTCAGAGAGCAGGAGGTTGGTTTAGGAGCCGTTCGAGTCCCAGCACCTGCTGTCTGTCACCAGGCTCTAAGCCTGGAACTTCTGAGCACCCCTTTGAACAACACACAGCGCATGGCAAGTCATGCCACATCCTCTTACATTCGGTTTGATTCAGGCTGACAGGCAGGGAAGCTTTCAACTACACAGTATCTATGATTCTGTCCTACTGTCAGTTGCCTACACAAAGCTGGGGAGCAAACAAGCTAGGGAAGCTTCAGTGTATGCAGAGCTTCATCTGGCTTTCCTCTCCCAATGGGAATTCCTGTTTGCTACAGGATCACAGGCTGGCAGATGCTACAGAGAGCAGGGAGTCATCCACTCCAAACCCAGCCTGGGATCCTCCAGCAACTCCCCTACTGAGGAGCCCTGAGAGAGAAGGGAAATTGAGGCACAGTGCCACAGAGCCACTCCTGGCCATGAGGGGGTATGCAGCAGGGGGCCAGCCCTGTTGCATGCAAACACACATTTGCACACACACACACACAGGTATACAACAGCTAACAGCATTGTGTGCGTGCGCACACACTTGCAGGTGTACAAACCCACTCAAAACTCTGGTTGAACAGGGACAAAAAATTTATCTTTGCAAATATTCTACTGAGAAACTGTGGAATTTGCTGAATACGACAAGCTCCTGTTCAACACAACCACACTCACATAGACACATCTGCACATGCCCATGCCAAAGGCACGTGTACTGCACATGCTGTCCTCCTGAATATTTTTGGAAAGCGAGTTGGGTGAAATAGCATTCCATGTACACACACACACACACACACCCCCCTTCAAGAAAGATACTGGAGGGGAATTTTTGGCATGCAGTTCAAACCTGACACCCCCCTGCTGAAGTCTGATCTCATTTATTGGATTGTAAACTCTTTGGAACAAGGACCGTCTCTTTGGGTCTCTGTTTGTACAGCCCCTAGCACAATGGGCTCCAGCTCCAGGACTGGAGCTAGTAGCCGTTACTGCAATACACATAATAAATAATCACAGTTTATACCGGTGTTTTACTGCTATAATTCCATGGTTTTCAATAAGGTTATTCTGGATTTACACCGCCATGAGACAGACCAAAAAAACAACCCCGCCCAACCATCAAATCATGCGCCCTTCCCAGCTCCAAATTCCAACAGCGAGCACACCCCACAGCTGGCACTAGGGCAGAAACAGGAGGCTTCTACCTGCAGCTGGGGGTGGGTGATGGAAAGAGACAGGATATATTATCTCCATTCACAAATAACGGGATTTGCATGCTCAGAAAGGGAACAAGTTTGCAGGGACAAATCTACAATGGTTTTACCAGCGGACACACAGATGATGCAAGCTTTCTCTGTAACCCCCCCCGCCCCCGTATAGCCCATCCAGTATATTAGACACCTGTGGAATACAGGAGAGATGCATTCAGCTGGACCAGAATCATAGCACAAAAGACCTGTCTAATATCAATTAGTCTTCAGAGCACCTAAAAGCACCAGTAGACATCAGGGCCACATTGTGCTCAGTGCTGTACAAACACAATGAAAGACAGTTCCTGCCCCGAAGTGTTTACAATCTAGCTGGACAAGACAGACCAAGCGTATTATTAGCTTCATTTTACAAATGGGAGCACCAAGGCCCAGAGCGATTAAGTGACTTGTCCAAGGTCCCACGGGGCGTTGGTGGCAGAGCCAGGAGCTGAAGCCAGGTCTCTATACTCTAAGGGTACAGTACGTCTACACTGGAGACACAGGTGTCATTTCCAACTCAGGTAGATGTGCACAGGCTAGCTTTAAATGAGCAAGTGTGTTACAAATAGCAGTATGGCCACAGCAACCGTGTACAGAGAATCATAGACTATCAGGGTTGGAAGGGACCTCAGGAGGTCATCTAGTCCCACCCCCTGCTCAAAGCCAGGACCAATCCCCAACTAAATCATCCCAGCCAGGGCTTTGTCAAGCCTGCCCTTAAAAATCTCTAAGGAAGGAGATTCCACCACCTCCCTAGGTAACCCATTCCAGTGTTTCACCACCCTCCTAGTGAAAAAGTTTTTCCTAATATCCAACCTAAACCTCCCCCACTGCAACTTGAGACCATTACTCCTTGTACTGTCATCTGCTACCACTGAGAACAGTCTAGATCCATCCTCTTTGGAACCCCCTTTCAGGTAGTTGAAAGCAGCTATCAAATCCCCCCTCATTCCTCTCTTCTGCAGACTAAATAATCCCAGTTCCCTCAGCCTCTCCTCATAAATCATGTGCTCCAGCCTCCTAATCATTTTTGTCGCCCTTCGCTGGACTCTTTCCAATTTTTCCACATCCTTCTTGTAGTATGGGGCCCAAAAACATAGCAACATAGCAAGGATCTCTGTCAGGACTGTATTTGGGCAGTTAGCCCAAGCCACCACCTTTGCCATTGTGGGGACACGCCTATTTCTAGCACCCTAGCTCCATCAAAGCTAGCATGAGTATGTCTGCCTGAGCTGGAAATTACACTTCCTGCTCCAGTAACCCTAAGGCCAGTGTCTGAACCACAAGCCTCTCCTTCCTGTCTACTCAGCAGAGTTGATACACTTCAAATATAGCCAAGTACAGGCTATTTTTATGGGAGGAAACTGGGCCAATTTTATGTTTGTTTCCCATATGGGGAGGCAGATGGATGGAGAGGAGGAAGTTGGATAAACAGACTCCAGGACAGGCAGGCAGACCAGCAAAACCAGAGACAGCACCCAGCAATGTCAACAGATACGGGATGATCCGCCCCACAGTGAGTTATCAGGGACTGGCTAGCCCGCCAGGCATGGTGCCAAGCCCGCGGGCAGGCTAGGGCTAACACTTGCTTACGCATCAGAGACACCAGCTCTTTAAGGAGCTGTCGCAGCTTAATTATTGTTTCCATGGCAATCAAGAGAGAAAATCCAACATAGGGAGCAGTTTGCAAACATAAGAGTCTTTCATAAAGTCCTGGTGCACACGTGCAATCACACTTGGATGTACACACACTTGTATTACATGCTCACACATACACATTCACATGTTCATAAGTCCATGTTCCCAAAGTCACTTGTCTACCCACACAAGCGCTGCCATAAACACACAACGCAACCTACACACCAGCTTGTGAACTCAGGGTGCAGAGGCAAGCCCAGGGCTCTGAAATGCAGGCTGCCACAGGATGCCCTGGAGACCCATACTCTTCCCCCATTGCAGAGAGTGTCCATAGGCAGCCCATATATTTTAGGTCTCCCACCTTCATCGGGTCTGGCGGGGCTGTGTTGGAGCCCATCACCCCAGTTTGCTTGTGGTGGGGAGCTGCATTCCTGAGTGATCAGCACCTACCCCACCCCAACACCCAGGGATTGAGCATCACCCTACCTCCGTCCCCACAAGGGGTTGAGAGGCTGAGTCCACGTATCAGGACATGTCTGCGGGGAAACGCTGTCGCCTTCTATCTGATCACCCAATGCAAAAACCTGAGCACCTGCCGGATGAGAACATCGGACAAGGCAGTGTGTGCTAACCCCACACAAGCAGCATCAGCTCCATCCCACAAGCGCTGTGGGTCGCAGCCTGGCAAGAGACCAGCCTCTCTCTCCTTCTGCATGAGATCAGCAACCTAAGGGACTTCTCATCTTCATTGGCATGTTACTCCATTGACTTCTAACTCCTTGCTGTCGTCCCCAGCTGTTACACACGCTAACTGGCTTAAGCTCTGATTCCACCATGGCTCGTGAGGTGCCGATCACGCTCTTTACTGCGGCGCTTGGCAGAGAACCAAGGAACAGGGTGGAATTTTCCCCCCTCCATTACATTCCTCCCTCTGTGGAGTCCAGCCAGGGACTCCCAGGCTCAGCATCAGAGTGGCTCAGTCCAGTGCATCGCCCTCTCACTCACAGAAAATGGTGGGTTCAAGTCCCACTGCTACTAAATTAGGAAAGAAAAAAAGTAATTAAACTGGCAGGTTTAAAAAAAAAAAAAAAAAATACAAGACTAGAGAACGCAGCATGTGTTTTGCTCTTAATTCTGCAATGCAGGGTCCCAAGGGCAGGCAAGGCAAGTGTCCAAAATAACAGCCTTTGCATCAGATCAGGCATGATCTTTACCTGCTCCAAACACCCTGTGTGTATCAGTTTCACCCACCCACTGTCCGTCCTCACCAGAGCGCTGCAAGGACAGCTGGAGTGAGCATCAGCCGAGGGAGCCCTGATGAGGAGGCATCTGGCCTGAGTGGGAGCTCCTTTGGAAAAGAGTGGCTGGCCTCCATATGTCCCACGTTACATCAGAGACCAGCAATGCGGGGGACAGCAACGGCACAAACAGGGTGAATCGGGGGGCACCTGTTATCACGTGCAAGTCGAGCCTGCTGAAGGGGTGGAGTGGGAATGGGAACTGCCGCAACTGGCATAACAGGGCGCGTGGGGAGGGACCGAACGGTTTACTGAGGCCTTGAGAGCTGAGGGAGAGAAAGCCATCTGAGACAGACACAGTACAAGAGGTGGGTGTGGCTGAGTGGGCGAAAGAAGCGGAGTGACTAACACGGCTGAGCGCTGAAAACAACGCAGCAAAATAATGAGGGAAGCAGCAGTGACCAAAGGGAATCAGGCCAATGACACCAGCGGCCTTTGGGGGGAGGGAAGTTTCATGCAGAGCCAATTAAAGCCGGGGAGAGGATGGATTTTGGAGCTGGCCGATCTGTTTAATGACGGATGTATATTTGGAAGCCCTGTGCAGGGTTGGCAGCGAGTGGTCTAACAGAATCAGTCATCCATCCCATGCCTTCTTTACTTGATCGGAAGCACTCTGGGGCAGGGACTGTCTTTCTGGGTTTGTCTTCACTGCACAGTTAGCCTGGGTCATTGGCACTGGGCTCTGAACAACCAGGTGCTGTTTGTTCTCTATGCTGAGATGCTCTAGGATTCCTTCCCAGCCAGTTGTATCAATTGCAGGAGAACCTGTCTGACCTGCAGGGGAATTGTGGGAAGGCACCGGAGGACTTTCAGCCCTGGAGTGATTTCCCTGCATCCTCACTGCAAAGTGGGCAGGTTCCAGAATCATTTAAAGTGCAACCCAGGCTCTCGCCTGCCTCCCCAGCTGGGTCAGATAGCCCAGGCTTAAAACACCTCCACACCCCAGCCTGGGGGCTCTCTGTGTGGACAGTAGGGGGATCAAGGGTAAAAGCCAGGTAAAGAGCCTGGGTTGACTCTGCATTGAAGATATATCCTTCTGTGTTTGTACAGCACCTAGCACCCTGGGGTGCTGGTCCATGACTGGGGCTCCTAGGTGCTACCACAACACAACAATAAATAATAATGTCTCCCCAGTCCAGGCTAGACACAGGGGGCTCCTGTGCAGTGACATAGGCAGCATAAACTGGGAGCTAGAGAGAACCACAGGGTCTGTCTGTGTCCAGCAGCTGTAGTAAAGAATCCCCTTTATATTCACTACAGCCAAGTCCAGTCTGGACCATGAAGGATACCAATAGGGGGGTGCTCAACCAAGGCCCAGCAATCCCAGTGAGCCATGGTGAGATGAGAGCAAGCAGAGGGGTGCTTCCCAAGGGAGCCCAAAGCTGAGATCTACAGGAGACAGCCTACATGCCTAGGCAGGTTCACGTGAAAGGAGAAGACATCAATGGAAGAAGCAACGATTTAGGAATACAAGGCCACAGGTGAGGAGCCTGAATGATGTAATAAGCAATAGTCAGAGAAGACCAGCTGCCTCGCTATTGTCGAGCGTTTCGTAGACATCGCGGCCTGAGAGAATTGTCAGCAGGACCATGTGTTGGCTTTGTGGTTTTATAGGGAGCAAAGACCCAAACAAGGCTATCGGCAAGTCAGGTTTGCCAGAGAGAGAAGGGCCCCAAGAGAGACTGTGCGAGGCCGGGTTAGCTATGGGGGTGAAGTGTTTCTTCATATATTTCGGCGGCTGTAGACCCATTAGTAAGGAAGAAGGGAGACTAAATCAGTGGTGATTCTGAAACGGTTGAGCTGCTGAGGAGCTACATTAAATCAGCCTAACACAACAAAACGGGACATGGACAATTAGGGGGTAAGGAAATCCTTGTCAGTGGGGCAGCTGATAGGAAGCAGGTGAAGAAATACAGGGGGAAACTGAATATATACACAGTAGCCGCTCTGGGTGATGCACCTTGCAAGGCCCTAGGAAAATTAACTAATGGGCCATTGGCTGCATCTCAGAGGGAGGCAGCAGAGGAGAGGGTGGGAAAGCTAGAGAAGTACCAATCTTTAATAAACAGGGGAAAGCCTGAGCCTGTCGGTTACTATCTAGTTAATCTAATGCCAACTCTTAGCGAAAGGGAGCAGTAAAATGTTCAGAGAGAAAGTAACTGATCAGGAAAAAGAGGAGACGGTATCCAATGAAAAGTACACAGGAGGGGCTTGTAAAAAGCAGCTCATACCAGAGCGTCGATAAGCTTTCAAGACACAGTCTGAACAACAGAATTAGGGCCTGATCCTCCAACCATTTAAGCATTTGAGTAACTTTACTCAATAGAGAAGCCCCATTGAATACATAGAGATTGCCAAGTTGGGTCAGACCAGCTGTCTATATAATCTGGTATCGAGTCCCCAACAGTGGCCAATACCAGTTGCTTCGCAGGAAGCTGTAAGAAACCCTGCACAGACAGCTATGGTATAACCTGCCCCCAGGGGGAAAAAATTCTTCCTGTCCCCTATTAATTAGAGGTTTGTTTGTGCCCTCAAACAGTAGGGTTTACAGCCCTTCTGGAACTCTTCATTTATTTTCTATGGTGACGCAGGATGTCCTTGTTATGCATATAAATGTCCCATCCTTTACAAAAAAAATTGTTACATTCTTGGCCCATATGATGCCTTGTGGCAAGGAGTTCCATGGGCCAACTTTGCATTGTGGGAAAGATTACCCTTGCTCCCCTTAAAATGAGCTTCCTTTCAGTTTCACTGAAGGCAGCATCGCCAACCCTAAGCATGCCAAAGTCATGAGTCAGGCCCCCCAAAATCGTGAGACTGGTTTAAAAATCATGAGCTCTTCAAATAATAAACGTGGGCTTCTGTTTGTTTTGTCTTCTGGGTTTTGAGACAACATTTTAAAGTTTTTCTCTGCAACTACAAGAGCGAGAAATTTTTTTTTTTTTTAAATAAACATGACAGCTGAGATTCTCTCATAATTGCGTGACTCCAGGAGCTAGAGCTTTAACAAAAACACCAGATACTGCAAAGCTTGCGAATACAAATGCAAGACCTGGCAACGCTGTACATGTCCCCTTGTTTCATCGTGAAAAAGGATGAATATAAGCTCCTGATTTAATATTTCTACCACTGGTTATTTAGTATGCCGTTATCATGTCTCCTCTAAGCTCAACTGTCCCTACCTTATCAGCCTGCCTCCATATGGCACTATCCACACGAGGCAAGATACGCACATGCTAAGTGGCTGCAGGAGCTACGCCTTAATGGGTAAAAGACATAATGTTTCCAGATTTTTAATAAAGTTTAATTATAGATCTTCACATAATTTTACTTGGAAATTTAATTCGAAACTGACTGGGGTATAAGTACCACCGCACAGGCTAGAAATTAGCAGCAGGAATGTAAACACTTTAATGCTAGGCGGCACTGTGGCGAGCAGAGAGAGATGTCCCGTGGGGCAAATGCAAGAGACAGGTGTTACGGCTGGTTTTATTTAACTTCTTTATTAATGACCTGGAAAAAGAGGCAAACAGTGGGCTAATCAAGTCTGCAGATGAGATTAAACTGAGAGGTGTTGCAAGGCCCAGTGAGGACAGATGAGCAAAGGGACCTAGGGAGTTAGCTGTATTGGCAGGACACAACTGGAAATAAAATGCAAGCTTCTCAGTCTTGGAGAAATGCGAACAAACAGAAAAATAATCCATGGATTCACAGATTTTTATGGCCAGAAGGGACCATTAGATCATCTTGTCTGATTCTCCTGAATTGCCAGAGAGTTTCACTCCTGTAGCTATTTCAAATCAGAAGAACGGGCTCAGGCAGTTGTAATGCCCCCGGTGACCTACGGATGAGAGCACTCCGCAAACTGGATGGGAATTTGCAATGCTGTACGGCTAGGAAACTCCCCCGGGGCTAACGATCACATCCCGGTCTTTGGGATGCTTATGCAAACCCTGATCCTGGGGAGGTGCCACTCAATAGCGAAGGAACGAACTAGAAATGATGGGTAAATGGGGTGGGGCTGGCCGTCCCATTTGGAAGAGACTTGATTCTCCGCCTGCAGCATCGCCATTCACTCTATACACCTGGCACTGATTAGAACAGTAGAGGACACTGTGCCCACCCATCCCTTCAACCAGCATACCCCCTATAAATAAGGGCAAGAATGGATCCCTTTTCCCAGGCTCCCCTTTCCATGGGAGCAGTGTAAAGAGGCTACTGCAAGGGCCAGAATCTGCCCTCATCCAAACCTATGAAACCTACATGGAGACAGACTCTGGTCCCTGCAATAGCTCCTTTACACAGCTCCTGTGGCTCAAACAGACCAGAAAGAATGCCTGGGGAATTGCCCCAGTGCAGGAATGGGGTGAGGTCACATATCTGGCCCTACCCTACTTCTCCCCACAGCCCCCAGGGTAGGACCATACCAGGACTTGGCCAAGGGGGGCAGAGCAGGGACAGAAGGAGTATCAGTCCATGCTCTGGTCCAGCCCAGAGGCAGCCATAAGTTAGAGCAGCCCATGAGGCTGCTCTAGCTTACCCTGGGCACTGGATCAGGCAGAACTAGGGACGTGCCCTGGGATATACCTGCTGGCAGCTGCAACACGGCTATGAGAGAGAGAGATGCCCAGGACTCTCTCTGCCCCAAACACTGGCAGCACTCAGATGCCCTGGGTATCTGCTGGCTGTACCAGTGCTTGCTGTACAATGGCAAAGGGCAAGTGAGAACAGAGAAGGGAGCTCACCTCTCTCCTTTCTCCCCACGATCGCCTCCATGAAGCTTCGCAGCCCACCTGCTCTCGTAAACCCAGTCCTAAATCTGCATGAAGAATTGCAGTGAGATACACACCCCTCCAAGCTGCCCAGCTCCCAGGGGTCAGTGGGCAAACTGGTGCGCCTCTCCACTGCACAGCAGCCAGCAGGCAGAAGCGGTACCTTAGACCAGGAAACGTGACCACGTGTGTCATTTGGCCACAGATTGTAAAAATGACAGTGGAGGGAGGTGGAATATAGGAGGGCGACAGGCAAGGTGGGTTGTTTTCAGAGACTGTTTGCAAAGCGTCTCTGTCTAGATTATTAAAGTCTGCACCACGTCCACTGCCGGCAGCAGAGCTCACTCAGAACAAAAAAGCAAGGAGAGCAGCCAGTGTCCAGCGAAGAGGCTGGCAGAGTCAGCCCCCCAATCTATTGCCTGTGTAGACGGAACCAATGTAGGTGTGTCTCAGAGCCACAGCCATCAGCATGTTCTCTCCTGTTTTCTCCACTCATTTCCAGAGCTGCCCAGAAAACTTGCTTGTAGACACCATCCCTGTACTATGTTTATTTGCCATTATATCATTCGGCCACTAGATGTCCCTGTGTGCTGCAGAGAGATCCAGGCAGTGTGAGGCTCCTGGTAAACACAAGACAAAGCTGGCACTCGAGCTATGTGCAAGCCTGTTTCTGGCTCTGCAATTACAGCGGTTTTCTTTAACAAAACACTTCTTCTCTAAGGAGGGCTGTGAGTCCTCACATCACAACAATCCCCAGGGAGCTCCCTAATGTGGGAAGGTGCTGATTAGTGGTTACTAGCTCTCTTCAGCACGTTATCTCTGGGTATGACTGTAGCCCAAGGCCATCCCCTCTGGACTTTGAAGCAGAGATGGTTATTCAGAAGCATGTGATGTATATCTGCTGTTTGGATGCCATTTGCCATAAGTGCGCGCGCACATGCGCACACACACATACACACACACACTCACTCCATCATGAGCCTGTAACCAAAACAGAGCCTGAAGTAATTCAACTTCACAACCCCACATGTAAGTTTGGTGCGGAATCGGAGGCAGAGAGAGATGAAATGACTCATACACAGCACTGGTTGGATTCGAACCCAGGTCTCTCGACGTTCAGTTCTGCGCCTTAAGCATTTGGCCCCTCAACACGGTGAGCAATGCACAGCTCTACTAGCATGTAGAGGATCCCAGCTGGCACAAAGCCAGCTGCACACTACTTTACACCAGCTCCCCCAGAGAAGAAGTGTTGTCAAGAGTGGGCAGGGCAGGAGCTGGCCCGCTTCCATTCAGACGCATGGGACTCCATGCCGCCAAAACTACGGGCCTGATCCATGGTCATGCTAAGGCCCTTTTACACAGCTGTGTTGTGAGAGCACAAAGAGTGGTAATGCCCCCCTGAGAAGAGTCCCTGCACTGGGGGCTCCCCTGTTTGGGATAAGGGCTCTAACAGGTGGCTCTGCTCCCAGCCCCACCAGCAAAGAGGCATAGCCAGACTGCAGTGCATTTCCACTGCCCATATAGGGTCACAGGCCGCAAGAGGTGAAGCAGCCCTGAGGCTGCTCTAACTTACCCCGGGAGATGAGCAGGCCCCTGCGCCACCCTAGAATATGAGCAGGACAAAAGCGGCTTCAGGCCGTTCCCCCAGGCCCTCCATTTAAAGAGAAACACCACACTTCCTCCAGCTGGGCGGGCAGCAGGTGGAGAGAAGGGGTCTGCTCGCTCCCACATCTCAGCGCTGCTGTTGGAGGCATGAGGTCATCAGATAAAACCAGCCACAATTTTCCACTCGGATGATCTGCCCATTTGGATTCTCTCTCCCCTCCCGGGAACTTGAGCAAAGCAGCAACTGCCCTAAAGCTGAACCGCTGCAAGGCATCAGGAAGCGAAGAAGGCTGCAGCACCTTGCAGTGCCATCTAAATACAGCTGCAGCTTCTGGATCAGCTCCTGAGTCTCAAGTAAAACTAACACAGAGGCTGTAATGGGGCCAGGAGTGGGAAACGGTCAGGAATCTGTCTGCTGCAATCCCCTCCAGGAGGGGAGAGACTCTTTCCCTGGTAACCGCAGCATCTCTTTAACAGAAAGGACTGAAATTCCTCTCCAAGAAGGCCAGGCACCACCCACTCCTTCGTCCCAGCTTCGTTACCGTGCAATAAACTAGCCAGAATACATGCGCCACCGCCCTCTGCTGGGAGGAACCAGATCTGCTCAACTGCATCCCATTGGCCCTGCAGTGCTAACACCCAGCAGAGATTCTCCTTTAGCATATGCATCGGGGGATTGCGTTTTCAAAGCGTGAGCTCACACCCTCCTAGAGTCAGAGTTTACAGCCAGAAAGGACCACCAGATCATCTCATCTGACCTCCTGTGTAACACAGGCCACTAACAGCACCCACTAAAACACATCAACTGGAATTCGACCAAAACGTTACAGCCCTCAGGAGCTAAACTATTACATGCCACAGGCAGAGAACAGGAGCAAGCAAGGTGCAGGGAAGTGATTAAATGAGATATACCCAGCGATTCTAGCAATTGACCCATGCCCCATACTGCAGAGGAAGGTGAACCCCCCATCCCACCCTGGTCACTGCCAATCTAATCAGTTCCGACCCCTGCTGTTATAGTCTGGTGACAGCCATGAAATATTGGGTGGCACTGAAGGGGCCCCATTTCTACTCCTTTCACTCCCTGGGCTGGTGGGAGGGGAGTGTAGAACCTGGCCAGTTACTGGGAGGAGGAAAAGTTTGCATTAAAAGATCCACAAGTCAAACCCACAATTGCTGTCTGCCCTGGGAGCAGGGGGCAAAGGAACCCAGGCATGCAGAACGGTGCTGGGCCCAGAGGGCTATAAAGGAAGAGATTCCGGGTATATTGTGGATGGACTCAGGGCCCAGAACCGCATTTGGAGGAGGAGAGCGGATATTCCAGGGACTAGCATCCCGTTATGGCATTCAGCAGGATGAAGGGGTAGAACATTTTTGCTTATGTTGGCTGGTCTCTGGCTGCAAGTGACCCCACTGACCTTTGCCATCTGAAGGCAGTTCCCTTTAGCCTCACTGTACAGGGCGCTAGGCCTTGGGACTCATGCATCCCAGAGTGGCTGCCACGACCCTTTCCAACCGGGAGCCATGGCTGCAGGTCGCAAGCTTGCCCCTAGTCATGTGCCCTACAAGAAGCCCCATTGAAGGCATCCTGCCTCTTAAGCTGGGGGTCAGATAGGAGAGAGCCAGGCTCACGGATGGGGGCCTCTCCCCAGAAGCCAGGAAGGGCTACCCAAAGGAGAAGGACAGACCTCCCGCTTTGTAGCTGTGGAAAGCGGGAAAGGTCTGTTCCTAGGGGGCCTTTTGTTATTTTTTGAGCCTTTTTCTCTTCTGACGCTTAGTAAACCGGCCCTGAGGCAAGTGCCATGGACCTATACTTGAGTGCGTGGCAGCCCGCGCCAGCACATTTGCCCACTCACGTTTACACTCAGCGTACAAAATAGCTGCCTTAGAGTCCCCAACATCCCCTTCAGCCTCCCAGCTGCAGTGAAATACACAACACACAGCCTGTCTAACTAACCATTGGCATTGTGTGGGGAGAGCGATGCTGATTCCAGTGCATGGCAACCTGGCACATGCCACACATACAGCACCCTACGCCTGAGCCCACAGAACATCCAGGCAAGGCAACGCTGTCTGTGCAAAAACTAGTGACTAGCCAGTGAGTCTGCCATTGTGATCTGAAAGGGTTAAAGGGACACATTTCCTTCTAGCTTCCCAGAGCCAGGAAACGTTCCAGAAGGGCTAGAAGCTATTGACTAGCTCGCTGGTCGAACAGAGAATTAGTATTAGAGAAATCTCCGAGTCTCCACCTTAGCTGCAGAGGAGGGATTTTCACGAAGTAGCACTTAACACCCTAGATGTGCTCAACAAACCAGGGCTGGGCTGCCATGCAGCACCTGCTTGGGGTGCTTGGGGAGAAAGATGGGGCTATAGTGGTCATGCTGAGATGGGCAGGGCTCAGAAGCAGAAAGAAGCCCAAGACATGACTTTCATATGCAGAATTGGGGGGGATGCAGGTGTGGCTTTGGCTCAGTTCGCTGGAAGGTCAGGGGCCATTGGCAGCACCTGGATCTGTATTCCCAGACCTTGCAGGTGGTCTTGAACTTGGGCTTCAGTTCAATCTTTTGAGTCTGCAAAACTGGGGCATAGAAATCACACTGAAGCAGGCTGAGAACAGGATTCCCAGTCATTCCCACTGGCTCGATCACAGGGACTGCCTTTCTGGGGGCATTTCTACAAGTCTGGTTCTGTCTGGATCCAGGAAGCACCGAGGCATGCAGCAAAGATGAAAAACAAGAGGGAAGCTTAAGTTGGGGGATACAGCCAGGCAGAGGGAGTCGTCATGCGTTGCTGGGCCCTCAGCAAGGGCTGGGTTTCGTTTAGCTTTGGAGTTTGAGTCCATTCTCGTTTCATTTAGCAATGAACCCAGACCAACCCCTCAGATGTAAGTCCCCACCCTCCCAATATTGGGGTGTGTTTGAAATCTCACCCACCTGACCCAAATTTGGCAAATGGAGCCTATCTTTGTAATGGTCCAAACCAACACACACCCCAACATCACACTTTGGAGCATGCAAAATCAGGCCCCAGATTTTGAAAACGATGCCTATTTCATAACGTGCTGAACCCATCCCTCCTCCCCCAAGTTCTGCACACCAGCACCCCTCACCACTGCCTCCCCCTTCCCCAAAATATGGACCATTCCAACTCCAGCTCCACATTTTGGTGTGCGCAAATCAGACGCCAGGTTCTGAAAACAGTCCTTTTTATAAAGAGCCACCGAGTTCTGAACACCAACCCCCACTTCATCCTGACCTTCAGACCGGTCCAACTCCACACCCCAGCTCTGCGGCTCTAGCCAGTCTCCAATTTTATCCAAGCTCAAGTGTGCCCATCCCTTAGCTGCCCCCAAAACTCTCAGTGCGGGAGTGCCGAGGCTTCCGGCTCGTATTGTTCCAGGGCGAGTCATTCCTCTCCAGAATAGAAGCAGCTGATCTTCTAAAGACACCAGGATAGTGTCACAGAATAAAAAGGACACTCAATTTTCCTATCCCTCTCTCAAGGACCACTCGATCAGCAGCTGTGGGAACATTCTCCCGGTTGCAGAAGCTTCTCTCTTTCTCTCACTGACATTGGTTTACAGAAGTACTCAACCACCAGCTTCAGAATAACTCATGTTCTGCTCCTGTTCTTGGCTACCCTGGATAAATTGTGTATGTAGACAAGGTGAGCAACTTGAGTACCTATCTAGGTCCTCATCCGGCCCCATCCTCAGTGTATTTGAGCACTTCACAGTCATCACATACCTCTGTGAGGCAGGGCAGGGCTATTACCTCATGGTACAGATGGGGAAGTAAAGCAGGGAGAGTAAGTGACTCACCCAAGGTTTGCTAGGTTTCAGAGTAACAGCTGTGTTAGTCTGTATTCGCAAAAAGAAAAGGAGTACTTGTGGCACCTTAGAGACTAACCAATTTATTTGAGCATATTTTTTCATGCTTTGTGTGTATAAAAAGATCTTCTACACTTTCCACAGTATGCATCCAATGAAGTGAGCTGTAGCTCACGAAAGCTTATGCTCAAATAAATTGGTTAGTCTCTAAGGTGCCACAAGTACTCCTTTTCTTTTTCCAAGGTTTGCTGATTCCGTGACTCCAATTCCACACAGCTAACAGCATGGGGGAAGCCTGTTGAAAGGGCAAAGCCTGCAGCAGGGGAAATCAGTATACACATCGGATACTTTGGCTATGTACTCTGGATTTCCACTGGCCAGCAAGCACTGGGGTCCACAGGGGAGCTGTCAGCGCAAAGGTCAAGGGAGCAGCCCCAGGATGAAAGTCACTCACGTCATTTTGATAAATGCCACAGTGGAAAAAGCTAGTGCCAATATCAAACATTACCGCCCCGTAGGATTGCACTGGGTGAAGAATGGTCACATTTTCTCAATGGAAATTACACACTCACCAGCTGTCCGTAGGAATCAATGTGCCACGCCTCCACACTTGCAAGAAAAAGGAATCAAAATAAATGGATAAATCATGCCGCCTCCCTATTCGGGAGGGAGCAGGACTCCTGCTTTGGGAAAGGGGAAGGTCCCAGGAAGGGAAGCCGGTCCAGAGAGCTGGCATCCAGCCGTGTCCAACTCCACCTGTGTCCCAGAGTGCACTGGGTGTCTTAACCTGCGTCTCCCTCTCCCCCTCCCCCAACCACCACCACATTCACAGCAAGCTGCTGCCAGACACCCATGTACCTGCAGCTAAGCGCTCCCAGCGTTCCCCATCCCCAGATGGGATGGAGAACGCTGGTATGGAGCGTGGTACAGACAGAGCCAAGGGGGGAGTGGACAAGTGGGGCAGCATGGGGGTGGGGAGCATGCTATGCAGACAGAACTGGAGGGGGGGGCGTACAGGGGGGTGAAGTGGCAGATGGGGGTATCATGGAAGGAGCAGAGAGAAAGGTTATGGGTTCAGGCCATGGGGGGCCTATGCATTGTGCAGACACAGTCAGAGGCTACGGAGAATCATAGAATATCAGGGTTGGAAGGGACCTCAGGAGGTCATCTAGTCCAACCCCCTGCTCAATCCGCAGTTAAATCATCCCAGCCAGGGCTTTGTCAAGCCTGACCTTAAAAACTTCTAAGGAAGGAGATTCTACCACCTCCCTAGGTAACGCATTCCAGTGTTTCACCACCCTCCTAGTGAAAACGTTTTTCCTAATATCCAACCTAAACCTCCCCCTCTGCAACTTGAGACCATTGCTCCTTGTCCTGTCATCTTCTACCACTGAGAATAGTCTAGATCCATCCTCTTTGGAACCACCTCTCAGGTAGCTGAAAGCAGCTATCAAATCCCCCCTCATTCTTCTCTTCTGCAGACTAAACAATCCCAGTTCCCTCAGCCTCTCCTCATAAGTCATGTGTTCCAGACCCCTAATCATTTTTGTTGCCCTTCGCTGGACTCTCTCCAATTTTTCCACATCCTTCTTGTAGTGTGGGGCCCAAAACTGGACACAGTACTCCAGATGAGGCTTCACCAATGTCGAATAGAGGGGAACGATCACGTCCCTCAATCTGCTGGCAATACCCTTCCTTATACACCCCAAAATACCATTGGCCTTCTTGGCAACAAGGGCACACTGTTGACTCATATCCAGCTTCTCGTCCACTGTAACCCCTAGGTCCTTTTCTGCAGAACTGCTGCCTAGCCATTCGGTCCCTAGTCTGTAGCGGTGCATTGGATTCTCCTGTCCTAAGTGCAGGACCCTGCACTTATCCTTGTTGAACCTCATCAGATTTCTTTTGGCCCAATCCTCCAATTTGTCTAGGTCCCTCTGTATCCTATCCCTACCTGCCTCCATATCTACCACTCCTCCTAGTTTAGTATCATCCGCAAATTTGCTGAGAGTGCCATCCACACCATCCTCCAGATCATTTATGAAGATATTGAACAAAACCGGCCCCAGGACCGACCCTTGGGGCACTCCACTTGACACCGGCTGCCATCTAGACATGGAGCCATTGATCACTACCCGTTGAGCCCTACAATCTAGCCAGCTTTCTACCCACCTTATAGTGCACTCATCCAGCCCATACTTCTTTAACTTGCTGACAAGAATACTGTGGGAGACCGTGTCAAAAGCTTTGCTAAAGTCTAGAAACAATACATCCACTGCTCTCCCTTCATCCACAGAACCAGTAATCTCATCATAGAAGGCGATTAGATTAGTCAGGCATGACCTTCCCTTGGTGAATCCATGCTGACTGTTCCTGATCACTTTCCTCTCGTGTAAGTGCTTCAGGATTGATTCCTTGAGGACCTGCTCCATGATTTTTCCGGGGACTAAGGTGAGGCTGACTGGCCTGTAGTTCCCAGGATCCTCCTTCTTCCCTTTTTTAAAGATGGGCACTATATTAGCCTTTTTCCAGTCGTCCGGGACTACCCCCGATAGCCATGAGTTTTCAAAAAGATAATGGCCAATGGCTCTGCAATCACAGCCGCCAACTCCTTTAGCACTCTTGGATGCAACGCATCCGGCCCCATGGACTTGTGCACGTCCAGCTTTTCTAAATAGTCCCGAACCACTTCTTTCTCCACAGAGGGGCTGGCCGCCTCCTCCCCATGCTGTGTTGCCCACACATGCTGTGTTGTGTAGGAGATAGAACTGGGGCAGGCGGGGCGCACAGCGAGAATAACAGAGTGGGGGAAGTCACGCAGAGGTGAGGGCATGAGATACCAAGGCGACAGGTGCTGAGGGAGGGAGGGATGGATGGAGCTGGTGGGGTCAGTGAGGGTGGCGGGGGGTAGTTGGGCAGGTGGGACAGTCCTCAAAGCAGAACAGAAGCGCAGAATATTTCATCTTTGCAAACCATTTACCTAGAGCAGCCGAGGTTTTTAACGCCTGCATTATTCATGGCCTCTCGGCACCACGCGAGGAAGGGGAATTTGCTGAGTGATGTTCCTAATAACTTAGCACAAAACCCATTTAGTCAAAACACTTCTAGAGAGCGAGAGAGAAATAAAGAGGAGGAGGAGGAGGAGGGACTCATTTCACACCCGTCCTTTTCTTTCTCTTCCCCTTATTGAAAACCAAAGGGGCGAGTGGGATTCAAATTCTCCTTTCTTCACAAGGCAAAGACCCGCCCTAGCTCTTCCTCTCACTTTGCTGCTTTGGGGATTTGCAGGGGGCTGGGAGAGGGGGTCAACGTCTTCTTGGGGAGAGGTGCCAGGTTGGCAGCCCTGACTGTGCTCTGGTTACCCCGGAGCGTGCCCAGCCACAGAGCACTCTGCCCTGGAGGGATCCCCCGCTAGGGCTGAGAGGGGGAGCTCAGGCCCCACAGCCAGCCAAACTTGGGCTTCTCTGCTGGCACCGGGGCTAACTGAAGTGGTGGCCAACACCCAGGCCCAGCAAGCTCAAATTTATAGAGCCCACTCCATGGAGGGCCAACAATTCCACAGGGATCTAGGCCAAGGTTTTTCAGGAGCGACAAGGGGTTTAGGGGGCCCAGCTTGGCTCCTCTCAAAGGGGCCTGATTTTCACCAGCCCCTCTGGAAATTGGGGCACTTCGAGGCATCTCCAACTGGGCATCAAAAATCACTAGACACCTTTGAATATTTTAGCCCTGGGGGGCTAGATTTGAACTGGCAGCCACACTCCCCCAGCTTCCTCAGGGATTTGAAGGGTATTCCACACAGACTTCCCTACACAGAAGTGCACACGGCCAGGCTGAAATTGACCTGTTACGAGGTCGATCTACAGCGATGTAGAACCTGTTGAAGAATATGAGTAATAGCAACTGGGGGCTGAGTGCCCCTTCCCCCTCCCCCCCCCTCCGCTCCCCGGTTCACAAACACAGGAGCTAAACTGCTCTCCATATAGAGCATCCTTCTGCTCTTCCTGCCATAGAGGTGGGACACACAAGGTCATGGTTCAGGGTAAGAGAGATTCCAGCACAAGACCTTTCAGCTCAAACTTCAGCACTTCCACCTCCAGGGTCCTGCTTTCTAGCCCCACCTCTAAACTTCCCTGCTGGGTTGTTAAGTCGCCACATCTCACTCTCCAGGAGGTGACGATTCCCAGAACACTTTTCCCTCTCCAGGACTGTGTCCTTATCCCACACTCCCACAATTCCAGGGAGAGGAGTAGAGGAGGGGACACTGAAAAGAGGAGAACTTCAAAGGGTGAGGGATTTTGTTCAGTGAAGCACCCAAAGCTAATCATGCTGGAGACAGGACTGAGACTCCGAGTTTAGATCCACGCTTTCCCAATGTTTGGGGGGTTCTTGGATCTAGGCTCATACCTGAGGCTAGAGCCCAGAAGGGGATTTGAAGCAGGGATTTCTAGCTCCCTGAACTGGTGTGCTATCACCAAGCCCCCCTACGGCAGTGTTTTGCTTCCTGAGCAGGTTTGGAGCACTCACCGTAAGAGAAAGGCTCAGGACGCCATTGGGGGTCAAGGCTGAGCTCATAGCAGGCCAACCCACGAAGTTCAGCTCCAGAGCCACAATTTCCCCAAGTTTGGAGGCATTTGAATGCGGGGTTCAGGTTCTGACTCCTCTCTTGTATGCATGCCTCTAGGAGGAGGACAGGGGACTGGCTAGAGGGAACCCACATTGCCCTGGAGCCGGAGGAAAAGGTGCAGACTTTGTGGACAGAGAAGCTGCTGGTGCTTGCGGTGGATGAAATATTCAGGAGCTCACATCCCGAGAAGTGGAAACTGACAAGCAAAATGAAATGTTGGAAATGTAATTACCAGAGGAGGCCAAGCATGTCTCACTGCCGGCCGGCCGCAGGCAAGTCCTTTATCTAGCTCATGAAATGACTTGTTTAACAAGTGGACATCAGCTAATAAAGTTATTTCCCTCCCTCCTTTGCCCCCTGGTCTAAAAGCAAACTGCCCTTGGGTGAAAAGGAAGCCAGATCCCCACACCTGTCCATGCTCACAGGCCCAGGTGGGCATCCATCCCTCTGAGAGCTCACCTGCGCCAAGGACTAGACAAAAAAGAGCTTCAGTACGGGGAGCCATATTCGGCAGAGACGCAGGTAGCACGTCATAGCCACAGATTCTTGCAGCTGTTGCATGCAAGTGGCTCCAGGTGACTGGAATTGTTTGGATGTAGCATCAGCTGCAGAAACCGAGCCCCCGGGCATCAGCTGGGCAGGAAATAGGTGCAAGTGGCAAAGGCAGTGCAGCTGGCACCAGTGGTGCAGGTGGCCGTGCAAAATCGGCACAGCTGGCGCCAAGACAGACACCCAATTCAGCCCACATAAGCAGCAGCCACTCCAGCTGAAGTCAAAGGTAGTTGTGCCTATTAACACCAGGATCCCGCTTAGGCCCCAGGGGTGTTTGTAAGTGAGGTGTTGCTTTAGCTGGCACCCCCTGTTAGTCATTGCTCCTGTCACACTCCGCCCCTGGGCCTGTAAGCAGCAATCGCTTGGAATAGGGATCGCTACACTTATTAGCCACCTATACCCATTAACTCCCTCTTTCTGGCCAGTTTACACCATCATTTATGGAGTATCTCCGCTGAACTGGAGCCAGAGGAGAAGACGCAGCCTGTGTAGACAGAGAAGCCGCTGGTGCTAGCAGAGGCTTCCACAGGAGCAACACCTGCTTACTCCAGAATGCTTTTGATCAAAATATCCATTCGATCAAAACATGTTAGATTAGATTAGATTGTCAGCTCTTTGGGGGGAGGGGGCGTCTTTTTGTTGTGTTTGTACAGCACCTAGCACAATGGAGCCCTGGTCAGTAGCCACCCGCATGGAATTTGGATGGAGGAACACAGGTTGCAGGAGGGAAGAGTTTGATAGAAGTAGGAGGAAGTCAGTCTGTGTGCACATGGCTAGAATGCACACTGTAAATAGCTCTCTTAATAAAAAGAGAATTTAGTTTTACAAGCATGGAGCCCTCTCATGTGACTACCCAGCACATGGTACAGGAAACAGGAGCCCCAGTCATGGACCAGAACTGCTATTGTTATACAAATAATAACTATTACTGCTATTCCCAGCCTGCCCCAGGCCTCGAACCTGGAGAAAATGAATGGCATAGCTGGGCAGGGTAGAGCAATACACTTCTTAAAAAACTGCAATAAAAAATGATGATCTCGGAAATGATCCAACTCAAATACAATCATCCTTAATTTCACAGCTATTGTGCTCTTTGCAAATCCAGGTACCGGTGCCCTGAGATGTGGATGGCTCCAGCTAAGAGCTGCAGCAATGCAATATATCTGGGCATGGAGCCTTCAGAGCTTAGGAAACTCCAGGTAGTACAGAACACTGCTGCAGTTCCTCCTCCGCAACACTGAGACCCGTCCTCCACTGGCTTCCATAGACCTTACATTCACGTTGCTTAGTGCACGACTAGATCGCGCTCAGATACTATGGTGATGAGCATCGCATAAGAACCTATCGAGCATGGAATTTTCAATAGGAGGGAGTGCGAGTCTGGATATCAATGGGAGCGGCACACTCAGAAGGGCTAAAAAAACAAAAACAAAAAAAATCACCTGGGTGCCCAAATGCCAACGCTAGTGCTCCGAGGATCCCGCTCGTGTTTAGGAGCTGGAGATAATGAACTCTGGGAGCCTGGCACTAATGCACCCGCACGTGAATCCAGCAGAAGCTGGGGGTGTGGATCCTGACAGTAGTTCAACGGTGTGCGGCTTCTAGATGCCAGGGGAAGAACCCAGGCACGAGTGTGCTGGCAAGTGAATTCTACCGTGCATAGTGGCTGGGGCTGTCAACCCTCGCACGAGCGCGCCAGTGTGTGACACTTCCCTGCACCTGCAGCCGTCAACCCTTGCACGAGGGTGCCAAAGTGACACACCTCCCTGGCACTGAGAGTCTCCCAGCTCAGTGTGCAGAGGTGTAGAAATCTCTGAGGCTTGTCTGTGCTTGGGAAGACGGCTCCTGTACTCTTCTCCCCCAGCCATTAAGACTCAGAGCCAGGGCTCCAGGGATTCTCCTCATTAAAGTAGGGTTAATGTGTGTTGTCAAACACAGGTCAGGGTTTAATCTGCAGCATTATGGGCTCTGTGGGAGCCACCGCTGCTTGGAGAAGTTCACCACTGAAGTGCCCTCTTGATTGCAGGTAGATAATAAGCTTTTGCTGTCTCTAACAGACACCATCAATCAGGGACTGGTTTGTCCAGGCTCCCTGCTGCAAGGAGCCCCGCAGAAGGCTGTGCAATCAAACAGCCTGGGGAAGCCACCATGCCAGGGGGGCATGGGAGGGAGAGTGCAGAAGTTCAATTGGATTGGTACCAGGGGATTGGCAGGGGAGCATACCTTAAAGCCTGCACTAAGCTTCCACTGCAGGAAAAGGACCCAGGGCACCAGCCATTTGTTTCTGTCCCCCATAGCTGTGCCTAGCAGGGGGCAATTTAGCTTTTCCGACGGGCTGAGCGTAGCCAGGCTGTGGCAGCGCTTTGCGAGAGGCTTCCCGAGCCTCAGAGTGGCTACGGATAGGCAATTTGAGGGTGGAGGGGTGCGTGCACATGTGCGTGTGTGTACGCAAGCAAGTTTTGGAGGCAGGGAGGGGGCACTGGAGTGGCTTGGCAGGTGAGCCCACCTAACCCTGCACTGCTGGCACATCTGGGTTGGAACAGAACAGCACACAGCAGACCTCCTGCACATCTTAGGGCATGAAACCAGGAACCTGCCTGGATTTTTCTGCCCAGGCCATTGGCCTGGGATGGTTATGCTCTTGTTTTTCTGTGTGCTGCACCTTTAAAGAGACAACGTCCTCTGCCGTCTGCAGAGGCAGGAGGGCACTGTACACTGACCACCATGCAGACGGTCTCAGAACAGCATGTGCAGCCTCGTGTGGACTTTGCTTTTGTTCTTTCTTGATTCACCGTTTTTCAGGCTAGAAGGAAAGTCAGGCAGGTGGAAGGTTTCATTTGCTCTTGGAGCGTGGAGCAAGGTAACGGGGTTAATCGCTCCCGGCTCTGCGAAAACGCCCCCTGGGATCAAAAGATTTCTTTCAACCAGGGCAGGACAGCCAGTGCCAGGAACGCTGGCATCATCTCCGCGCTGCAGGTGGTACATGCGTGGGCCTGATTGCAGACAGCTGAACCTGGGAGACGGAGTTAGGGAACAAAGCAACCCAGACCAACAGGACGGATGCACCTCAGCAATCCTCAGGGTGGTCAGCTGCGGAACCAAATGCAACCCCACCGCCTGCAAACCCTGACTACGTAAACCCATGGGTCTGTGTGTTATACATCTCCCTCCATGCCTGGTCCACAGTGGGTCCAAATGAGTTACAGCCCCCAACCGCAGCAGCTGGCTCTTTAGTGGCAGCTATGCAGGCCCATGCTCTTCTCTCTGGAGATCCTCAGCTCAACCCCAGGGTGCTGGCTAAACCGGTGGCCGGGACATTTATTCCTGCAAACGCCCTGGGAGAAACTCATCTAACCCCTGGGAGAAAGGGGGTGCATCGCCTATTGCTCTCTGGTGCCCCTGCTGACGCAGCTAGGGGAGGCAGTCAAGGCTGTTCCCAGCCCTCCTTGGCCAGGGAAGGTAGCACTGGGATTGAGGACAAATGGGAGCGGGGGGATTCTCCAGAGACAGTTCCCCAAATATGCATGGGAGGAAATTCAGCCAGGAAGTGATACAGAGGGAACGGTGTAGCTAGGTGTGTTATTTACAGTCCTGGCCAGTGGTCTGTTGCGTCACTCTGAGTGCTAGGGCCCAGCAGTGGGTCCGCAGGCCAGAGCTGCCAATGGGAACATCCGGCTTCTCCCATGGCACCATCACATCACATTAATCAGGTAGTGCAAATCAACCAGGAGCTAATACTATGGATTTAATCTCCTTTCCCCAGCACCTGTGCTCCGTGCCTGTCTCGGGCTCCCTCCCACTCCACTCCCAGCACCTCCTACCCTCGCTTCCAAAATGGGTCCATTTAAATTAGATTTTGAAGCCCGGAGTCTTTTAATTGGCAAGTCGAGGCTCGCGCTTCCCTGCCCCGGGATTCATCACTCATGTCACTTCAAAGCCTCCAGGAACCAGCTCATTAGAGAAGACGTCACTGGCGACAAATCCTGCTGCCCTTATGCCAGCCAGGCTCCTGCGGGAGTCAGCAGGAGTTTGCCTGAGAGCAAGAACTGCAGGACGGGGGCAGTTCTGGAATTGCAGCTGCACAAAGAGAGCTTAGGGCCCGGGAAGGGAGGCTACTACAGTGTTATTCACACTGGGATTCCAGCTGCAGGTCACAGGGCACCAACGTAAACCACGACAAGGCTAGGGCATTGCACCAGTGCAGCAGGGCCTATGGCAGAAATCCTGGCCTATACAAAGTCTGTATTGGAATCTCCTCCTCCCTAACCTCGCCCAGGCAGGATTGGCTCTCACAGCAGCCATGGGAAGTTGAAACAGGGTGACAGGAAACCTTGAGGGAGGCTGGGATGCTCAGAAAAGACACCAGGAGCTCAGGTGTCCTTGCTGAACAAGCCAGACCTCAGGGGACCTGCACTGCTCAGCTGGAGTTGTCTGGCGAACCAAGCTTGACGTTCACACGGCTTCCTTGCTGCCAGACCAGAAACAGCATCACAAGGGCTTGTCTCCTGACTCTCGCTCCCCACCTACACCATCCCGGTTATCCAGAGCATGTCCAGACTGCAGGGGAAACCTGTGGGCTAGAAACCAACTAAGCTAATCACTATCCCTCAACTCAGTCTGCTGGGAGCTACTCTCCTTCCCTACCCACGTTCCTCCTGTAGACAAATCAGCAATGCCCTTTGCTAACCACTTGAGTTTTCTCATGTTATTCCTACAGAGTTAGCGGGGGGGCTGAGTGCTGACCTTCACTGCCAGCCTTACAGAAGGATGCAGTCCCACTGAATGCAGTGGGGTTACTCACCCCGGTGAGTCAGACACAAACAGGGCTCACAGAATTAAGCCCTTCATCTTTCCTCGTTATTGAGTTTTGCAGGAGTGAAGACAAGGGCCAGACTGTGAATAGCCCCAGTGCCCACACAGCCTCCCACTCCTTCCATGGCTCATGAAAGAGCTGATCATGATAGCTGTCCCCGTGAGCAAGGACTGCACCATCCAGGGAACAAATTGCCCCAAAGGGTGAGGGAATTGGGGGGGAGGAGCAGAGGAGGCTGTCGCCTACCCCGCTTCACCACGGCAACCTGCAGAGTAGCACCTGCTTGCTGCCGAATGGATGGCACAGCCCATGTGCATTGCCCCTCGGTGCAGCGTCTCCTGGATGCTATATCTCCCGGTGCTCCCCAAGGGGCAGAGGAACTGCACAACACCCCCCGCAGGGCTGTGTGACAACTACACAATCCAGCTCCAGGTAAGGACTTCAGGACAGGGCCCTGTTTTCTCCTGCTGGAGGAGAGCTGGACACAGCCACAGGTGGCTGGGAAGAGTTCTGCAACAGATCAGGCCAGTGATGGACACTAAGGGAGAACCCAGAGGTGGCAGCTTCTGCCGCTGCCTGGCGAATGTGCTTGCTCTGTCCCGCTCAGCAAAGAGCGGGAGACAAACCAAACGGACAATCAGCCGGCTGCCCAAGCCCTTCGTTAAGCGCCGCTCTAATCTCTCCTTTCTCCTCTCCAAGCCCCCATGAGAGCGATACCCGGATTGGCGCTGCAGCAGCACGTTGGGGTATGCCCACGTCTCCCAACGCCCGCTGCTGCAAAGCCGCCCTGCCAGCCAGCTCACTTCCCCGCAACGCCAGTGTGACAAGCACCCAAGATGGCAGAATCGGAGCTGGCGGAGCGACGGGCAGGCCGCAAGGTCTTCCACCAAGCGCAGACAGGCCACTTCTAGGCGACAAAAATCACACCAACCTACTTACGTCAGCACACAGCCACCGCAGTTATCAAATAGCTTGTGCTCACTTGGCTCCTTGCGTGGGTGGGGCGTGTCCTCACCAGGAATACTTACATCAACCGCATTGTCCGCGTGGGGCAGCTCCCAAAAGCCAGCAACGGTCAACGTAAGCAACACAGTGTCTCCACTGATACTCCATCAACCTAATTACGTCCACCGTGAATCTAGGCCGCTCGGGGCCGGGGGGGAGATGTAGGGTGCTGTAGAGAGGCATTTACTTCGGCAGGAGCCAAATTTAAGTGAAAACGCTTCCACAGTTAGGTGGATGCAAGGCAGCTCAAGTCGACTTAGCCCTGTAGCATAGACACGCCACAGGCTAGCCCACAGCGTTCGCTGGGGAGACAGCGCTTTCGCTCGGCTTCCCACAGGCGAGTTATTCCACTCGTGCTAGCCTAGCTCGAGCGAGGCCTGCTCTTCCCTGAACACGGCCATCGGCATCCCTCCACTGTCTCTCAGCGGCCACGTCGACCCAGCTACTGCCTCTCGAGGAGGTGGTGCTCCTGCCGCTGTAGTGAGCGTCCACACTCAAGAGCTGCAGCTGAGCCTCTACAGTACAGACATACCCCGAGAGGGGAGAGAGTAACCATCCTGTGAAACAAGCTGGAGTGATCTGGTTAGTGATTGCATTTGCAGATGGTAATCGGATTGGTCCAGTTGGGGACTGGTCCTGAGGTCCCTTCTAACCCTGATATTCTAGGATTCTATGATTGGATTAGCAGCTGATGAGTTGTGGTCACTTGAGCTGCTGTATCCCTACTGCATTACTGGCTCAGCAGCATTCGAGGTCCATGACCAATTAGCTTAGCTAGTTTAAGCCTAAACAACCACTTAATTCAAGCTAGAGACTTTTGTGTGTGGACGGGGCTAGGGGCAAAACTCAAGTTATAGCTGGGGCTAATGCAGTGAAGACACACCCAAACATACTGCAGCCCGCTCTGAGAACACAATGGCTGCTGGACTCTGCACCCAGGGATCATCCTTAGAAATGCACAGGACATAGAAAACCAAAAGCATCATAGGATCAGAGCTGCAGGCACAAGACAGGCAGTGTCCACATATGCTTGTCTACAAATGGTTCCACATCTTGTGACACACCAGAGCTTGTGCATCCCACTCATTCTCCAAATTGAAACAAATGGAGACGACCTGAAATCCCGGCTCCTTTGGCCCCCCGACAAGACCCTTTCCAGGGGTCAGCACTTCATGTGTGGGGGTCGCTTGCAGGGGTTTTCCAAGAGGCTGCCCATTTAGCAGGTCTGCATAGACGATCCAGGAAACAAGATCTGCAAACACCTGCAAGCCTGGACTTTTGAGGGTGGGTCTGGCTGCTTGGCAGATCTCCAGCTCTATGCCACCAGGGCTACCAGCAACCCAACCTCATGCTCATTGCTCATGTTCTGCAAAAAGGTGGTCTTTAAAGCTGTATAGCTACGCACCCCATACCGCCGGGAGGGAGTAGCACGAACTTATCAGTCAGCCCAGTGAGTCCCATGGGGTGAGTGGGGTAGTCAGCATCCCAAGGAAAGGAAATGTGCTCTCACCATGTGTTGGCTAACAGGCGGTAACAGCTCAGTGAGGACAAGGGAGTTGTAGTGTTAACATTCATTAGTAGGCCCCGGTAAACCCTATTCCTCCCACCCCCCAGGCTTTACTTTGACCTGCTGACATGTGAAGAAACTACACACTGCCTTGTCTTCACTATTACCACCAGCCAGCTAACACATGGTAAGATACCACCTCCCTTCCTAATGCGGACACACCTTAAGGGGGACACAATCAGGCCTTAAATGTCTCTCTCCCAATCTAGCTCCAGAGGGTATGTCTACATTGTACACTAAACCCTGGCTCTAACACAGGTTTGAGCCCAAGCCCCGCTTCCGTCCACACATAAATCAGTTGGACGTGGGTCAGCCAGCAGTCAGGACGCAGGTCCTGGGACCCTGCTGGGGGGTGGGTCTGAGCCCAACTCCTGCTGAGACTCAGGGCCCATCCCCCTCCTTTTGCAGGATGGAGGAAGGTGAAGCTGCCGACGTGAGTCAGAAGGTCTGCCTAGCGCCGGATGGACACGTTAGCATGGCTATGAGACCCAGATCCAGCAATTGTAAACCCAGGTATACAATGCAGTGCGGACACTTGGAAACAATAAGTCCACAAGCCCAGGTCCCCCAGACCCAGGTTTACGATACAGTGTAGACGTACCCAGAGTGACTTCCATCAGTGCCTTTTTGCATGGGAAAATGCAACAACACAGGTTCCGTAGCGCGAGAGAGTGACCGAACTGGGGCAATAAGGCTAAATATTAGGTAGCTCAGCATGGCTGTAGTGCACCTGCATGCCTCTCCCTCCGGCCCTCCTTCCCATCGCTGGCATTTTATGCCTCCCTCTCTCTGCAACTCATTCAACTGCTGCTCTTTTAGTGTTTTGAAATCTCATCAGAGGTTATGAATCTGGGCAATTTCGCCTGCTTTTCAACTGCCTGCATCGCTCGGCTCAATCAGTGATTAATGAATTTGCAAATAATAAAAAGGAGGTGACTGAAATGTGAAACCCTTCAGCGGAAAGCCTGGGGATGGAAGGTGGCAGGTAGCCTGCGGCTCAAAGGCTAACCTGAGTTTAACGCGCCAGCCCGGCAAGATGGGACTCACGTGGGAAATTCAGATTTCACACAGATAATACCATAGTTTTTGATTTGAGAGGAAGGATGGTCTTGTGGCTAAGCACTACCCAGGAGCCCTGAATTCAATCCCTGCTTCTGTCTTAGTCCCTTCAAAGCAATTTCACCAGATCCACTGACCCTCCTCTGATATGTCTCCCTCACCCTGCTCCACTCCAGTCTCGCCAACCCCACAAGTTCAAAAAAATCACAGGTCCAGGCCATTCTCAGTTGTTCCCTAGGTAGTACCAGAACAACAAGAACCTTCCGTGCCTGTAAAACTGGGATAATGCTGCTTTCTTCCTCCCTGCCTTTGTCTGCCTTGATAGTTTCAGTTGTAAGCTCTCTGTGGCAGGAGCAGTGTCTCGCGGGGCCTTTTGTGTGACGCCTGGCTCAGTGGGTCCTACTCTTGCTTGGAGCTTCTATGTGCTACGGTAACACAATAATGTAAAATGGAAGTGATCCATCTGAATTTCCAAAAGCCGCTGAGAAGGGTCGGAGACCGACAAGATGGGTCACAGGTGGTAGCAGTCACATCTTCCCACCTGCTGCTCTTCCAGTGCACCTCAAGCTTATTCATTCTCTGTGCTCTGGTATTAGCGACACAGAGCCAATTAGTGCCAGCTGGGTGGGGGTTTCTGTGATGGGGGGGAACCAGTCTATTAGTGACCAGGCTGAGACCTGCCAACCCATGTCACCTAGACACCCAAAAGCCATCCTGTGCTAAGGTTCTATTTCTTTCTTCCCATGTCTGTTTAGGGATGCACAAGCTAGTGGGACCATCACTCTCACATGGTGCATTTATTGGGGGGGGGATTTATGCAAGTTATATATTTTAGATCTAAAGATAGGTCAAAAAATTCAATTCAATCCCCATCTGAAATGGTAGAACATTCAGATTCAAAGTCCGCAGATCCTTCTTCAATCCTTTTTTTTTTTGTATCTGGGTCAGAACCAAAACCCGAAGGGGATCTATTTCCTGGCTCTAATGTGTCTGAACACTCCACAGGACAGCTTAGATTTGGATTGCTAGTTCTTCAGAGCCCGAACTATTACTCTGATTGTACACCAGCTACCGAAAGGTGCCCTATTCTTGGTGGGCCCCTAGATACTACCATAGTTTAATGCATCTGGATTTGAAGCCAAACACTCCCCTGGATTCCTCCGAACTAAGGCCAATGCACCAGCTTCAGCCAGCTATAGTGGTACCTCCTTGACCCTCATCGTTTTCTACCTCTAACACAAGGAAGAATTATTTTAAGGAATGATACTAAGCAGCTGAGTTAATAGGAAAGATCTATGTCATTTAAAGCACCGGACCTACACACTGGCGGTGATTTGCAGAGCTCTGCCAGTGAGACTGATAACTTCCCTTATCAGAGACCTACAACAACTGGGGAACGAGGATGATGAAGGAGCACGGAGTTGTACTGAAACCACTGTGCCACCCCCACCACCTAGCCCCGTCCATCGGTGGATCTCAAAGCACTTCACACACATTAATATATTAAACCTCCCAACTCCTCGAAGGGAAGGTCTATTACCCCTGGGCTAGAGTTGGGTGGAATGTTTCTGACACAATGAAATTTCGCTGAAACCAGAGCATTTTGGTTTCAATGCAGACTTTATCCAAATGTTTTTTGGGTCTGGGGGAGGGGAGAGAGTCCCCTCTTTCACACACCCTGTTAGGTGGATAGTTGGGACCCTGCCCTGGGATGTGGAAAGCCCAGGTTCAAGTCCCTGCTCTGACTGAATCAGAGTGATCTAGGAAGGAAAATTCTGCTTGGAATCAGGCCAATTATGGCCTTGAAGCTAGGTCTCCCACATCCTTGGCCGATGCCGAATTACCCCTCTACCCGCCAGCTGGGGACACACCACCTCTTACTGAAACAGACACTTTGACGCAATTCCGTCTTCCCAAAAGCATCCAAAAGGCTCAGTTTCATTCCCATATGGAATGGAAAGAGCTTTCAAACCCTCGGGAGTTGCTGCAGAACAGAATTGCCATCCTCAGGTCAGCTCCACCCTGTGCTACAGATGGGGAAACTGAGGCACAGAGGGATAAGTGAATTGCCCAACGACCCACAGAAAGCCAGTGGTACTGTCCTGACCATTCTCTTCCCCAATCTGACTACAAGTATCCAACCCCAGTGATTCTCATGCGTCTCTGTGACAGGTGGCAAAGTCAGCATTTTACTAACACTGCCCTGGTTTTATAACTGTTCCGTACGCTTCATTTTCCTGGACGGGCTGCCCTACATCTTAGGGCCTATTTCTGTCTGAATGGCACGTTTAAAACAGTCTTTTAAAAGCTGATTACACGCTAGTACAAAGCAAGTGTCCTGCAGGAGAGAGCGGCATTAGGAAGAACTTAGCATGACAAGGGATGTTTGCGAACTAACCTAGGAGATCTTTGAGCAAGTTTGGCTTAGGATGGAACTTGGAAATGGCTTTAGTGAGTGACAAGTGTCCACCTAATCCACCCAGTGGAGATTCCCCTCTCTTGACAGGCCACAGGACAAGCAGCAGTCTGTCAAGTGAGGCCCAGGGCTGGACAGGATGCAGAAGGAATTTCAGTCCACGATTGACGTGCACTGGCAGGACTGCATGCGGGGGCCCAGAATTGCATTAATGGGGGGGCAGGGTTGCAGGTCCCGATTCAGGCGCACTGGCTGAGCAGTGCAGGGTAAGCTCACACAGCAACAGCCTCCCTTGCCTGGCAGAGCTATTTTCACAAGCAGCCAAATGGGGGGAAATTAAGTATGAAGGAAAGAGTACCACTCCAACCCTACAGCCGGCCTCCAGATATCCACCCAAGAGGAAGGGTGGCCTGGTAGCTATGACACCAGTGTGGGGCTCAGAGATGGAGTTTAATTCTTATCGTGTGACCTTGGTCTCGCTCTGTGCCTCAGTTTCCCTTCTGTAAAATGGGGATTAAAAACCTTCCCTTTTTCCTATCTTCACTTTGTTTTTAAGCTCTTAGGGGCAGCCTTGCCTCTCACCAGGTGTCTGTACAGCACCAAGCACAGTGGGGCGCCAACCTTGATCGGGGACCATTTTTGCTCCTGTAATAAAAATATTTTGTACTATTAGTCACCAGCTCTGGTCTAACCAGGCAAGTGCATGTCCCCCAATTGCTATAACCAGGTGACACAGTGAAACCCTGACTCTGCTAGCCTGAGTAAAGCAATGTATTTCACACAGGTCCCCATCTCAAGGCCACTTACGTACTCCCACTCCCTTTCTCGCTCCCCCCCGGAATCTCGGCAAGAGACCAAACAGCTCCGGAGAGTAGAGCAAGGTCAGTTATAATAGAAACGAATTAATTAGTCAGGCACAGAAAAGTGCTGGAGAGAGGTAGGAGCTGCTGTAATAACTATTAAATGAGATATACCAGGGTCCTAAAAAGCCACACTTTAAATACAGTAACAACAACAATCAGAATAGCAAAGAAGTCTGTATACTGTACCTGCACATATACACCTTCCTAGGGTAATGACCGGATACCATTATACTGTATCTACACATCGCCAAGATTTGCTAAACTGACTAGTGATGTGGAGAGCTGGTGTGACACCACCAAGCTGACGTGGCTTCAGGCTAGCTGGTGCCTCGGTTTCCCTCCCTCCGGTTGGATCTCCCAACCTTCCAGCCTGGTTTGGTTGCTCCTGGGGCTCGGCCCTATGACTAAAGTTGTTCAAGTCCATCCCTTCTGGGGTTGCTAAGTCCAAAACAAAATACAAAAACCATCTTCCACCCCAGCCTCAAGCTGGGCACAGCCCCTCCTGCCTGAGGGTGTCTGTCTGTCTCCCTCCCTCCTCAAGCTCCAACACTCTTCAGCCCCCACCCCGTGGGGTTCACTCTCACCCCTCAGCCCCTCCTGGACTCCCCCGAGTCTCTTCCTGCTCTCTCCTTGGTCTCTTAGAAGCTGTGGAGCCAGAAAGCTAATTCCCCCCTCCCCACTCCTACCCCCACCCTGTTTAGCCACCTGACCTGCCTGTTCTGGTGACTTTGCTCATTTGCTCCCTATTGCTTCTTGCTCTGGTCCTACTGATGGAGAGGAAGATGGTGCCAGGCTGCCTCACTCTCTAGTCCTACTGACTGAGATGGGGCCAGCTTGCAAGCCAGCCATGTCCCTGCCCTACTCGGCTCATGCTGATGGACAGCACCGCACCTGGTGTCCTTGAACGTGTGACTTTCCTAAGCACCTCCAAAAACCAGGGCCAAATGAGCTGCATTGAGGCAGAGTCAGCTCCCCTACCCACTGGGCCATAAATCACCCAGCTGGCACCTGTAAGATAAAGCGTCTTGTGCAAAGGATGCTCAGCAGAGGCTCCGTTCCACCAGCCACGCTCGGCGAACATAATCTTCCTCTTTCAGCCGAGCGACTTTTGCTGAGTGCCCTTCTCCGAGTGAGCACGTTGGCTCCATTGCCCCTCAGCATAACCTTTACCTGCCAGCATGCTCTGGCCTGGCTTTTGAGAGACCACAAAGAGAAGCAGCACGCCCCTTTCTCAGCCAGAAAGAAAGGGGCTGACAGCTTGGCATGTCCTGCCATCCTCTCTGTTGGACAGCACCTTTGTGGTCACGGAGCCTGAGCAAGAGGCACTGCCCTGCTTGCCAGCTCCAGGAATGGGGTGAGGGGTTGGGGGTGAAACAGGTGCTGACAGAGGAACTTCTGCCCTGACTGAAGTTTACTCTGCAAACAGGGCCTATGAGCCTCAGAGCAAAGAGCCAGGAAAAGCCCTGGTTAGGTCAAAGCTAGCTCAGATATGCCTACGTGTGCAGCGTACCCATTGCAAGAGGGATAGATGAAACCAGGGGGCAAGGGAAGAGGACAGTTTCTCCCTGAAATGGTGAGCTGAAGGCTCACAGCCCCTCCAGCACCTAGACAGGAGGACAGCTGCCTCTGAACACAACAGTGGGGTAATTAAGGAGGGATTTCTCTGCTGTGAAAGATCAATGGATTCAAGCCCTTTACCAGTATCTTCCATCTACACATCTCCAAGCACGCTATCACCGTCATTCATTGAGCTTCATAAACCCCAACTCCTTGAATGAAAAAAGGATTACCTTGTTTTACAGGCAGGGACAGTGAGCCCGAGAAATACATGGGACCAGGTTTTCAAGTGCTCAGTCCCCACAACTGGGCCCAGATTTTCAGTAGAGCTCAGCTCCCGTGTAGGAACCTGAACAAGGGCCAGATTTACAGGAGTGCGCCGCATCAGTAGCTCCCATCACAGCAAGCAAATGGTTAATGGAACCCAGGAGTCCTGATGTCTGATTGGACAATGCTCCCTCCCGTCAGGGCTGCATGGAGCAGATTGTTGGCAGGGGCACCATTCAGACATACTGCCAAGCGTGAGGGTCCTCAGACAAACAGCACTAGAAGTGTAGGGAATATTCTCCCTGAATGAATGTGATTTCTGGAAGGCCACGTAACATCCTGCAGAGACCCCACCCTGGCTTCCGCACTAGGACTTTGGAACCACTGGAGCAGCACCCACCCCCACGAAGGGTCTATCCAAGGCCCAGTCCATGCTGGGCTAGCCCACTGGAAACATGTAAGTAATACTGGGTCATCCCCCACCAGCGCAGATCCACTGGATAAAGCAGTTAGGTCTCTGTGTTAACACTAGAGCCAAATCCCGAGGCTCAGACTTGGGCAAGGTCTCACTAAAGTCAATGGGAGTAAAGACAGTGATGGGAGGCGCAGCTGCTTGAAGCTCCTTGGTTGCAAAGGGACTGATTCCAAGTCCACTGAAGTCCATGGGAGTCTGGTCCTCATCCAAAGCCCATTGATGTCCAGGGAAAAAGTGAATAAGGATTTTTGCCCACTGACTCTACCGTATTAACAGGCTGAGGGTGATCAATATGCAGCACCCTCCCTCTCTCCAGAAGCTCCCATGTGGGCATATTAAGGTAATTTCCTATCAGCCTGTTATACAAGTCAAGGGGAAATCTCCTTTTCGCACAGAGCCATTAACAGGAACAAGCAGGCGCCGCATTCTGGCAAGAGCTGGCGCTAATTTATGGGCAAGGTGGCAGCATGACAGAGGCCACGGGACAAACCCCGGGGAGGTTAAGATGCTCCCCAGTGCTTGTATATCTCGCTAAGCTTTTCACCCATTTCACCCAGGGCGATCTGCCGCGGCTGCGTTGGGAGTGGGAGAGACGGAGGGAGCAGCAAACCCCAGGCCACGCTGCCAATGAGCGAGGGGGCACAGTACAAACCCCAGATGGTGTTCTTCCAGGCCCTGAAATTGGGACATCCCTATGGTGGGATATTAAATTCTCTAATTGACCTGGTCAGCTCCCAACTCGGTTCAAGTCCCACAAGTGGCTGAGATGGCCCCCCCTGCACAGCGCATAAGTTGCCTAGCCTCCAAGGGACAGATTTATGGGCCCAATCCTTGAGCCCCCTCGCTCACCTGAGAATCTGATCCAAAGCCCGATGAAATCAGCAGGAGCCTTTCCAGCAGGGTGTGGGTCAGGCCCTGGCAACAGTGTAATTACAGCTCTGTCCAGGGTGCTGAATTCAGCTGGACAGCAGCAGCTCCTGCAGTCAACAGTCTTCCAGCGAGACTCAATAATTGAGCGCTGGCTGCACAAGAACGGCAATCTTTGAGAGGAAAGGGAGCCAGCTGCTCCCCACAAACCATGCAATACTGCGAACACCACCCTTCTTTTGCCATCGGGCTGTAGGTTGTGCACTCCAATTCCTACCTTCTTTGCTGGTGGGCCAGAAAAAGTTGTGCCGAGAAAAGGAGAGCATCATGTGCATGCCTTTAGGGAGCTACCAGGGGGCAGGTGTTTGCTTCTCTTCTCCATTCATCCTATGTGCCTGATCTCTAATTGCAGTTAGTTGTATTAGCCTTGTGCCAGGGTTACAGGAGGCAGTTTACCAAGGTCAAGGGCATGGAGGTTTTCTTTTATTTTAATCTCAACAAGACTTATCTGCCGAAGCAAACCTCCATATGCCTGTGACTAGATAGGTGGAGATTTCACAGCTGTGCACTGCAAAACAGAAACACACAACTTGAAGGCAACTTGAGAATGAATTCCTGAGTTCCCATCAAGGCAATGAACTACCGTGAGCCGGTCTGAAATCCAACGGAGTGTAATTAAAACACAAAGGAAAGTTGGGGGGGTGTTTTGTTTTTCTGCTGCCCACCTTCTGGTTTTGTAATGCCACCCATCACCATGGTACCTGAGCAGCTCTCCTTAAGTGCATTCCCTGAACAATGCTGCAACAAATTCCGTATGCAAGGAAAATAGGTTAGTGTTAATAAAAGCAGAGGCAGCAGTGTGGATAAGACACTGGGTTGTGAGCCACATGAACTGGTTACTTGACCTTGAGCAAAGTCACTCACTGCTGTGTGCCTTGTTTTCCCCATCAGTTAAATGATCATTCCCACACATTCACTTTCCACCAAGCATTCATGCTGTTAAGAGCCAGATTGCACAAGGCACTTTTAGGGAACAAATACCACAGGGCTGTGAATATGGGGAAAGTGAGTTCATTTGAAAATCCAAATGAGTATGCATGGGAAATATGTTTCCAGTATTTGCTCACTTTGGTAATTACACTCTGAAAAGAGACACTGAAAAAAAGAGTGACATTGGATGGTTCTAAATCCATTCCCTTTCAGTGATTCCCATACCTAATTTGCTTAGCAATATAATCTTCAGACTCATAAACTAACTGCCAGTGCCACAGATTCAGCCTGCGATCTGAAAATCACTGTGTTCTTTTTGTCTTAGATGCCATTGTTGATTATCTACGGATGCATTTCCAATGAACCTCTCATTGGAACATCTAGGCGCAAGTTACAGAACTAGGAATTGCAGATTGAAGAGTCTTCATGTGGAAAAACAGAGAAACCTCCCATTCAGCTTGGGCTGATTGTTGCTGTGATAAAGGTCAAGAGAAGGCAACATGGTCTAGTGGGTAGGGCACTAGACTAGCACTCCTGAGACCAGGGTTCTCATCCCAGCTCCTGATCAGCTGAGCATCTTTGTTCAAGTCACTTCCCTTCTTCTTCATGTCTTTGTTTCCCCTCCCACCCTTTGTCTATTTAGGCTGTAAGCTGTTTGGGGCAGGTGCGGTCTCTTAATATGTGTATGTACTGTGTCTAGAACAATGGTGCCCTGATCTTGGTTGAGCTACCATAATACCAATAATAAGGAGGAGTCATTTTTATATCGTCACCTTTTCCAGTAATGACAATTTAAGTGCTCGATCTTTACATCAGGTGGGCAACCACGTGTTGAAAAGTGAACAAATGATCCCGCAACACCTTTGCATGCATTGTCACACTGGTTGTTTGTGGAAGTGACTGATTAGCAATCTCCCAATTTGCATGCACAATCACGGCAACTGCATGCACAAGTCTGACCTGCAACCCCACTCCTATCTCGTTTATACCTGAAGACGTTAGAGCCGCCGAAACCTCCATTTAATATTATCCAAACCTTCTTTACATTCTCGCTAGCTGAGTCACTTCTTTTACATGACATGCCGAGACACCGAGCGCAAGTAATGAACCCAGCTCAACTGGAAATAGACAGACACGAATATCACATAGTAATGAACAAATGCATCATAAATATATATCGGCCTCTTGAGGAAAAATATAGAAAACCCAGTGAAGGATAAAACAGGATGGAGGGAGAAAAATGACAATATGAAATTGATTCAGACAGATGACTAAGGAATCTTGCATTTGGCTCGAAATATTACTCTCTTCACAAAATAGAGAGCTGCACATTATGAAGCATTGCATAACATGTGTTGCACAGCGGTTAAATTACATAAATATAAAGCTAATATTTCATCTCAACGTGTTTGGTGATGGAGCGAGAAGAGGCCAGAGCGCGTGCATGTTTGCATATCCTATGGCACTGCAAGCAGGCTTTGTCCTTTCCCTGCCCAGAGCGTTTGAAGCAGGGTCAACTATTCTGGGATCAGAGACAGACTCGGATATGACTAGAAGAGGGGGCTGGGAAGGCGTCCCAAACTTCTGACTCTGTCCTTACACACTGCCTATAATAGGCCAGGGGAGGAGGCCGGATACCTGGGCCATGGTGGCCCTGCCTGCATTCCGCCTCTTCCCGTCCCTGCTCTGCCCCTTCCCCGAGGCCCACACCGCTGCCTGGCGAGTCCCTTCTGTCCTCCACTCCATCTCCCCCCTCCAGAGCTCCCCACATCCCTCCTCTCCTCCACCCCACCTCCCCGCAAGAGACACACCCCACCCACCACATCCCTGCAGGTGGTGGGGGCCTCATGGGAGAGGAGGGACACGGGGAGTGGGCCCCCAAGAGGGGCAGGGCATAAGGCAGAGCAGAGGTGGAGTGTAGGCAGGGCCATGGGCAGAAGAGGCGGAATGAGGAACTCGCCTCCCACAGGGGAAGCTTCACCCACTGTCCATGGCTCTGCCATTAATTTCCTGGGCTCTGCTCCTGGCTCCGCCACTAATTTCCTATGCAGCCTTGGGCGGATACCTTCACACACCCTCATGCCTTAGTACCAGCCTGTAAAATTAGAAATACTAGCTGCCTTTGTAAAGCACTCAGGATGCACTAGGATAAAGTGGCGGCTGTTAAAAGCTGCACACAAGACAGTCTGAAATGCACAACAACTTTACTGAACCCACACACTTACGAACAACACAAATTACCCTATACTTACAAGGCAATAGATGGTGCTCTTTCAATTCTTATCTATCTACACATATACTAATGCTGCTTTCTCAATATAGGAAATAAACTGTACTACTGGCTGGTAACTACTGGTAAATATTGACTTTTTAATTGCCAATCCTGGGTCAAAGTTTATCTTACCCTGGCCCTGCACCCCTGGCCCATCTGGTCCAATGCCCTGTCTCGGACAGTGGCCAGTACCATCTGCATCAGAGGTGGGTGCAAGAAACCCTTCAGTGATGGGACAGTCTGCACCCAGGGGAAGCTTCTGCTCAGCTCTTTAGTAGGTTTACACCCTGAGGCAGGAATGTACATGCAACAGCATTAATAGGAGACTTTGGTAAATACTGTAACAGCAGGTCAAGTTGATAATGCACCAGAAAGAAAACAGCTTGAATGCTTCCTGTAACTACAACAATGAACATCACCACATTATGAAAATACAAATGTACTCCAAAGACTCAGGACAGGCATAAAGAATTGAAGCACAGCTGTGTTATGGAGGAGATGGCAGGCGTGCACACATGCAGAGGGAGTATAAAGGCACACCAAGAAATTTGGGACTTTAATTTTAAATATTTTGCTGAGAAAGATGCCAGGAAAAGGCAGCATTGCCTCGCTTTCATTATTCCAAGGAAAGCAGGCTGCCTGTTGACTGAGGCATAATATAGTGATGCAAGCTGATTTCAGGTAAACTTTGTGGCTTGACAAACTGCCCGTGTCTCATTCACACCACTCAGGCTGTGTAAAGGACCTTTGAAACAGGAATAAATTACATGCCTCTTTATACTACCAGAGTGGTGCAAAGGGGCCTTAGAGTAAAGAAAAACCTGGCCCATATGTATATTTTTATATATTCTTCATTCACTTAATCAGGCTTGACACCACTGTAACCCCACTGGCTTCAGTGGGGCCACTCCATATCTACACCTGTGGAAGAGAAAGAAGAATCAGGCCCAAGCTATTTTCTTTGTAGACGCTCAGCATGTTGGGCGCACGTTGGGCTCTTGAAAATCTGCCGGACTCTGCCCCCACTGAAGTCAATGGGAGTTTCTGAATCATTGGCGTCCCGAGCTGGACCAACACGGAATCCTTTTGAAAATCCCACTCCTATCTCGACAGTCCGGGGGCCAGGTTTTTCAGAAGAGCTCAGCTCCCATTTACACCCCGAAATACGGACAAATTTTCAAGGGACATTTCTAGGCAGAGCTCCACATGCAGCTGTGGGGGTTGGGTCCCTCTGACAACGTGTGCTCAGCGAAGACGAAACAGACCTGCATCTTGGGGCTGATCACACATTCCTTGATGACCCAAGCACTGACGCCCCTTGATGCATATGTATCTTGTATACAGGCATATTACTCCCCCAGTAGCTGTAGGCCAGATTGTAAACACTCCAGCAGCATTGCTCACTGAGTAACTGCTCACCACGGTGAGTGACCCAACCTGGCCCGTGACATAAGGTAGCGTTTTATTGCTCTGTAAATAAGTGTGTTCCAGCAGTTACAGCAGGGTTCCTTCCGATCATACAGTGACTAATTACACTGCAGTTATACTGTAATTACAGTGTAATTAGGCTCTCTGATAACCAAATTAACACTAATTCACATAACCAGAAGGTTAGCTGTATAAACGAATTGTGGCACTCGGTCTTCAGTTAATGCATGTGTGTCTTGACTCCGGGTACACTAATTTACACTGTATTGCTAAGTCAGATAGGTAACTGTCCAGTTACCTGCAATTATCACAAATTCACTTGTCTTAAGCCACAGCCATGCTGGATTTGGAGGATGACTCTAAGTCATTATAATCATTGTATTGGGAAGCCGCGAGGGGAGGTGGGATTCCTGGGTTCTCATCCCGACTGTGCCATTGGCTCATATTGTGACTTTCAGCCAGTCACTTTCCCTCTCCGCCTCTCACTCCCGCAGTGGGGAAGTGAGACTAATAGAAACAGCTTTGCCGCTGGGCTGCTCAGGAAAGAGACTCTCGCTTCTGTGGCTCCCATCACATCATCTCCCAAAACAGCCCCTGTCGAGTCTACCCCACACCAACCCTCAACTTCTGGCTGGATTCCCTGTTGAGTGCGAGGGTGGAACATCGCTGACTTCAGTGGAGTGGCATCTACTTATGCAACTACGGCGAAACTCCCCCTGACGCAGACATGAGGCCTAGGCATCACTTACAGCCCAGGGCTCAGTGACACCGTCCCTCTGCACAGGCATGAACTTCACCCCTCGTGCAGCTGGCTCACCAGGTCTAATCACTACGCTATTTCAGCTTACCACATGGGCACTCACATCAGGCCGAACTTGTTGCTTCGTGGGAGCCAAGTCATTGTGGGGTCACGTGACCTGCTTGATCTCTGGAACAAAGCAAAGAACCAAGGGGAGGCAAATAATTTGGTCCCTTAAATATCCCTCTCATTCCAGAGCCCTTCCATTGGGACAGCAATGAAAACGGACAACTTGCTATATTGGATCGGACTCACCGTGCGTCTAGCCCTTGGCGTGTCCCGTATCCTGTCTCCAATGGCGGCCAGTAATAACTGCTTCAGAAGGTAAAAGAAACCTTTCAGGAGGCAGTTATGGCCTGGATGCAGACTTGGGTTCCCTCAGCCCCCACCCTAGCCTCAGAAGCCCCTTGAAACCTGGCAGGCCTTTCCTCAGAGCTGTCCCCTTGCTGTGCTGAATTTGCGTTGGAGCAGACAGCACTCCTGGCAGTGCCAGCATGATGCAGCAAGGACAGGTGGTGCTGAAAAGATTTATAGATGTCTCTTTGGCAGAGGATGAAGCTGATGGATGGAGAAGGCAGGTGAGGGGCTGAACACACAACCTCCAAGGTGAAGCTGAACTGTAACCTTGGGTTCCCCCTTCTTGGGGAGTCCATAGGCAATTTAGTTCCTCAGCTAGAAAATGCCACATTAAGGGCCTGATCCAAAAGCTGTTGAAATCTACGGGAGTCTTTCCACTGACTTCAGATCAAGTCCTTAGGGAGGACCAAATCCAGGCCTCATGGTCTGATGCCATAACTCTCGAGGAGGAACTTCCAGAAGCATTTCCCTCTCCCTACCCCGCTCCAGCAGCCCCAGCTCCCACTGAGAACAACGCATGGTCCTTGCAAGTAAATCTGTTGGAGCTACATTTAGCTTCAGTCCACCCTAAGTAGAGCTGCAGCTTGCCCCAGTGACACGCCAGTCCTCTCTCGACCCTAACAGGCAGAACAAGGCTCAGCTTCTGGAACTCTGCAGATTCTTGCATTAGTGTCTCCTTAAGGGCAAAAGAGCAGTTACCCAGCACCACCTTGTGAAGTCCCCCGAGTATTCCAACTGACCCCGCCAGCATCTGCACTGAGTCAAGAAACTCCTCTGACCCACCTTTCCAAGGTGCTGAGCCCCTGCAACTCCCATTGAAATTCACCCCGTAAGAACATTTTTACAGACCTTGAAAACGCAGTCAGAACCCAGCCCCAGAGAAGGGAGGGAACCACCAAGAGGAAACTGTAGCTCCCACAACTCGGGTTGGCAGGTAGAAAACAAACTACATTTTAAACACAGCCGAACGCAAGGTCATACATCGAGGAACAAGGAATGCCGGCCACACTTCCAGCATGGGGGCGGGGGTGTATCCTGGAAAGCAGGGGTCAAAGTGGGCAAGCAACTCAACACGAGCTCCCAGGGAACGCTGTGGCAAAAAGGGCTAATGCAATCCTCGGACATGTGAACAGAAGCATGTCAAGCAGTAGCAAGGAAGCGATTTTAGCTCTGGATACGGCACTAGTGAGGCCAATACTGGAGTGCTGCGTACAATCCTGGTGTGCCCATTTTGAACAGTTTATTGACACACTGGAGAGAGTGTGCAGAGAAAAGCCACAAAAACAACTGGAGGGCTAGAAACAAAAATATGCTTTACAGTGAGACTGAACGAGCTCAATCAGTTCAGTTCGTCAAAAAGGAGACTCATCGACGACTTGGTTACCGTGTATAAGTATGTTCATGGGGAGAAAACAACAGGTACTAGAGGGCTCTTGTGCGAAAGGCACAAGAACCGATGGCTAGACGTTAATGCCAGACAAATTCAAATTAGAAATAAAGCACTGATTTTTAACACTGACGGCGATTAATCAGCGGAACGAATTACCAAGGGCGGTGGTGGATCTGCCATCTCTTGAAGTCTTCAGATCAAGATTGGAGCCTTGTCCGGGAGATATGCATTAGTCAAACATCCATCCTGGCTCAGTACAGGAGTAACTAGATAAAATTCTCTGCTCTGCATTATGCAGGAGATCAGACGGGATGATCTAATGGTTCCTCCTTTCTGGCCTTAAAGTCTGTCAACAACAAATGCCACTGGCTCAGGGTAAGTCTACACTGCAGTTAAACAGCCCCTTATCCATAGCCCCATGAGCCCAAGCTGGCACAGGCCAGCCGGACGTGTCTAATTTCAGTGTAGACATACCCTCAGACTCTGTTTTGGAGGCAGATCTCTAAGAAAGGGCTACCGCACTGGGGCAACATGCCTGAGACACAGGACAGCAAAGCCACCCTGCTGGGACAGAATCCAGGTGCCATTTGCCTTTAAAATAAAGCCTTTCCATCAGACACATGCTTCCGTTCCTGATGCATCAGTCAGCGGCCACTAGTAGAGGCCGCACGCTGGACTTGAGGGATCAGCGCTCTGATGCAGTACTGCAAATCCAATATTCTTAACACCTCCTCTACCACTGCCCCCACCACCGGCAGGGCAGACTGTCTAGCTCCAGGGAAGGTACTCACACAGCACCAGGGGAACAGGGTCCCCCCCACCTGTACAAGCCGGGCAGAAAAGAGCTCGGTCTCTTGGATGGCAAATCTGTGCGAGAGAGAATGCAAAACGACAACAAAAAAACGGTTACTTTCCCCTTTATTCCTCTCATTGTCAGGTGATTTGTGTTATAACGGTTCAGATGGGGCTGCTGCTTAGCACTGACAAACCCCAGTCGGGTTAGCAGCTAAGCCTTTAACGGAGAGCAATAAAAACCCTTTTTCTATGCTAACACTGCACTCCCTGCCTCCCTCCCCCTTTCTCATGCACACACAGCCTACATCCAGACAAGCAGAGATACACACACAAACCCTGTCACTCATACACCTATGGAGTCACAGGTACATCTAGTCACATGTTCTCACTGCTATGTGCCACATATCCCTGAACATTCATACACACGTTCAAGGTCTACAGAGATGCACCCAGACATACACACACTATTACACACCCACCCCTATGCGCACACCCACAGGTCCATACACCCCCAGGTATATGCAGAAACGCCGACAATCAATACGTACACACAGTGCTAGATGTGGACACCTTTGCCCTGAGTAACACACACAGACCCGCTCACGTATGTACAGATGCAGGTGTATACACACCAAGTACGTTCCCCCATACGTCCACACGATCACAAGTACTTGTGCATCCAGGAACAGCCACACCTGCCTCCTCTGAAGCACACATGCACTCATGTACGACTGCAGACCTGACAAAACATTCTGCTTTTCAAGTTAAAATCCTAAAGAGCAGCGATTCCCAGTTGAATCCCTAGATGGACGCTTCTGCATATTAAAAGCGCAGCCGGTTCTCAGAGCCACTGGATTAATGCAGTTCCTATTTATAGGGCTTTGATTAGAAGCTTGTCACCTAGAAGTTTTTATTCCCGTTATCCATTTATAAGGTCGTAACACAGTTTGATGTGCATTAGATGGACTGGTGTCCCACAGATCTTGCCAGAATGTAATGTGCCATTCAGATACAGTTAAATTAGTAATAGGCAGCCGTCGGTGCACGGCAGGACTCTAACTGCCTCTGAAAACACACTTTAGTTCTCGTCTCTCCATGGATTATTATGCAGCAGATAGCCAAAGGAACGCAGAACAGGGATAGGCCAAGCCGAGCTCTCCCCACAGCCAGTTCTACATCATTTCCTGTAGCATACTCCTGCTAAGAGAGGTTAGCACCTAGCAAGCACCCCTCAGGCAGCATTGCTGTGCCTCCTATTGGGAGAGGCTGGAACTCCCCACACCTGGGCAGCTCCTCCCACCGTTTCCTATGGGGCCTTCTGTTGGGAGGGGCTGGGTGCGGAGTAGCTGTGAGATGGCCTCCAGTCAGTGAACTTGCACCACCGTTACAGGAGTGCTCAGTATTTGCATGTATGTCAATAGTTAGTTAGTGGATAAGGTGCCATATCAGCTCTTAACAGCGCCTCCTACTGACAGAGGCTGGGACTGGAGTAGCTGTCTGTTCTCCCCTTCCCCACCCCCTCTGACTCCTCCTGCAGATTTCCCTATAGCCTCTCCCAGAAGGAGGCTCTAAGACCTCATTTCCACCCCCACCCCTGAAGGAGTGGGAGGGCTCCTGTCCCACTCCTTTCAGAGGCTCCTGGTGGGGGAGGCTAGCACTGGTGTGACTCAAAGCTCCCCCTCCACATCCAGGACTCCTGTGTTATTCTCCACAGCAGCCCCGCTTGGGGGAGGCTGGAGCCGCAGCAGCTGCAAGCTCCCAGAATGCAGCCAGCGCTCTCCCCCCTACTCTCACTGGCGATAATCCTTTCTAAGCATCCAGTGGCACCCGTCAGCCGAATGCTTTCCGATTCCTGTCAAATCCTTGCAAAGAGTTTTGCTGAGCACAGACTTTCAGGCTGTCCAAAGTCTAGAGACAAGTTAAAGCACCTGCCCGCAGGGATAATTCCACTCAACTGGGAGAACCAAGCAACGGTGCCAAACTTTATTTTCCGTTAAAGCCTGGTAGTGTTTGTCTGACGTCTTCTCTCCTGGAAAGTGCCCCGCTCGGTGACTGATCTGAAAAGGCTGGGAGAGTTGGAATAGGCTCACTGGCTGGGCCACAGCAAAGCCCCAACTTATTCCAAGTCTCCTTACACACAGCGAATGAGTTTCCTAGCCACTTACGCAGAAAGAATGGCAGGCAGCAGACACTGCGGTCCAGAAACTGCTGTGGACTGACTCAGATTCCTAGTCCAGAAGGGACCATCCAGTGTGATCTCCTGAACAGCAAAGGCCATAGAGCTGCCCCAAAAAGATCTTTTAGAAAAATATCCAGTCTTGATTCTAAAGTCACCAGTGATGGAGAACAGAATCTAGATCTCTTGCTGGTGCCCAAAGGATGGACCGTGCTACCCCCCGAGAGCGACATAAGCTCTTTGGGGCAGGGACTGTCTTTTCATTCTGTGATTGTACCGCACCCGGCACAATGGGGTTCTGCTCCATGACTGAGGCTCCTAGGTGCTACCCAAGTACAAACCTTAATAATAACAGGAGTCACTGACTCTGTAGAGCATATTCTGTCTTGATTTACATCTTGTACAACCCAACTAACGGGGGAAAAAGTCAGCAAATAATTTGATCCTGTGTCTTGAGATAAAATGTGTTGTGTTGTGTGCAGGCCATCACCAACTTGAGAACAGCTGGGGCATCTCTGTTGGCAACTCAGCACCAGCAATCAGACTGGAAACAAGACAGGCATTTTTAACTGTGAGAGTAATTAACCACTGGAACATGCTCTCTACCCTTGTTTTGTTCCAATTTCAGCCATGGGGGCTCCTCTCTTGAAAGGGGGAGCCGGTAATACCAGAACAGAGGTGGCATCATTCTGCCAATGCCACAAGGAGGGGGCGAGGGGAATGTGCTTGTGTTGTCACGGCGAGTTCAAGATGGGGGCCTAGCATCCTGATCAGCCTGGGCCACAGGGAGCTTGTTTCAGTGTAAGAGGGAAGGGGGGGGAGGAAATTCCCCACTGCAACAGCTGGGGCGATGACCTTGCATCCCTGCATTGTCGTGGCTGTATATCTCAGGACACTGTCACAAGTGTGCAGCCCCGTGGACACGCAGGGAGTGAGGGCTCAGCTGTAGTGAATGTGAAGGCGTGGTCCAATGAGGCTGCTGGACACTGACAGTCCCTGTGGTTCTCTCTGGCTCGCCAACTCCCAGACTGAGGCAGCCTCTGCTACTCCAGACTCCAACACCAGGTCTCCTCTGAGTCCTGGCCTGGATCACACAGTACCAGATGGGGATAAACGACAAAGGTCTGCATTGCCCTTGCAGACAATTTCTCCCTGAGCCCTTAACATTCCTCCTCAGCATCCGAGCCCCCCATCTCACTGGCCTCCAGAAGCAATAGACAGTGCAGCTCACACAAAGAGTCTTAATCAAGGCTTTGAAATTTATGTCGTGCCTGGTTCATCATTGGTCCAGAATCATTTTTTTAAAATCTCCCAGCTGTAGCCACTCGTTGCCAGCCTGCAAAGGGATGATTTATACTTCAGGGAATGAATCAATACAATATGTGGCCAAAGACATCTTTAATCTTGCAGAAGGATTAGGCTGCAGAGGGGGACGTCAGCAGCAGCCCACAGCCGTTCCATTCAGATTTCAATTTGGAGATCAGTGCCTCTTTCTTCTCTCCCTCTCCTGCCTTCCTTCTTTTCTTGCACCGCAGTTAAAGAAGTTGGAAACATCAAACTTCATTTAGCAGGCGGGCACCGCTGTAATGGGCTGGCTATTTTGTCCGTGCTAGCGACACAGAAGGGCGCCCAGGTACCGGGGGCTGCCTGGGGAGAGACCCCATTGGAAGGAGAGGTCAGAGTTAACAGGAGAGATGCAATGCTCCACTGGTGGGGGGAGATGCAGCCCCACACTCTGGGTCCGTTTGTCAGCTATGAAGGTGCAAGGGGGCCACAAGGCAGCCAGGCAACACTCCCCATAGGGAATATCCCCACTGGCACATGCCCCTTAGGAACCACTCTGGAGCCGGAGGGGTGTCAGGGCAGGAGGGGGAGGGGGCGGCTCGTCTTAGTCACTCCAATAGCTCACAGTGGCTAAGCAGCTGCAGACAGGTTAAGTCTGCCCCCAATGCAACTCTCACCTGTGCCAGAGACTGCACCTTAGAGGGGGAGAAGAGGAGCAAGGGAGAGGGCTTGTCTATCACTTCATTCCCACCCTGCATTGCTTCTTCCTCTCCAGACCGCTAGAGTTCCCTAGAGTCTCACAGGGACTGCCCAGGCAGAGCCTAGACATCAAGTCCCAGCCATCAGGGATGCCTCACAAACTGCCGTTCCCCCACAGACCGTTGCTGTGACCCTTAGCGGTGCAATTAAAAGTGCTTAGGCGAGATTTATGGTGGGATTCTAGCTGCAGGGTGGTACCAATGTAGAGCACTTGGTCACCATGTGGTCTGCAGGAATAAGCAATTACAATACGGTTGATGGGCCGAAAGCACATATACAGAGGCATTAGCACGCATTAGGCTATTTGGGGATTTAGCACAAGGAAAGAGGAAGAGGTGGAAAGAGGGATAAATCCAGAGACCCTTGTTCAGGCGAAACTCCAAGTGGACCCAACCCTGAGCAAGCAAAGACAGCAGGATCCGTCCCATTCCACATACATTTCCTCTCTCCAGCACAGGCCTCGTCTCGACTCGGTGTTCGAGTCACGTTTCACGCTGATTGTTCCCTTCGGCCTGACTCTTCACATGCCCCGTGCCAGACACTAGCATCTCTCGATTGCACCTGGGTCGTGTGCCGGACCCTAAGGCCCCCTAGGGTGGATCATGACTGAGGTTGAATTGTATGAGTCTAACCACGTGGACAGAGCTTTATGTTATGCTACCACACAAGTCCCCCACAAGCTGCCCCCCCCCGCCCAATTCAAAAAGCAGCCTAACCCCCAATGCCACAGACGGGCCTCAGGAAGCTGCAACAATCTGCCGACAGGCCACAGTGGTCGCTGTTCCCAGATGCCAACAGGCGCTTCCCAATTCTGCCGTGCCGGCAACACGACACGGGCCTGGGTGCGGGCTAATGCAGCACCTCCAATGGGCAGCTGTTACCACAGCAGACCGAGCCACAGCTACCTCACAAAGTTTACACTTGCAGTTGAGGACAAGTGCCCCTAGGATGATCGCACAAGAAGCTTCATAAAAACCAGCCCTTTCCCCTTCAGTTATCACCTCTGTCTTTGCTAGCTAGCCAGAGAGAGGCCATTCCTCACCTGCTTGATATATTCAGCTGTATGGACAGATCAGTGATGGAGAGAGATTAGAGGTCGGCCTAGAACCCACGTCCTTCAGCTTCCAATCTGCAGACGTTGCCGTCCAAGCTTAAGGACTAACTCAACCCCCGCTGTATCCAGATATGTTCTACCCCCCCTCCCCTTCCCTGCAGTTCCCAACACCATGACCCATAATGCAGTTCACCCCAAGAGATCCAGCTGTATTTTGCTCCCAGACCCCATTTCAACCCCATGGCCTGTATCTCGGCAGGAAGTTCACTCACCATCCTCTCTGGACTTCTGGATGAAGGCCTCCACCCCACTCTCGCCGTAGCTTCCCTCGGAGGCTAAGGTGGAGACGTAATTCCACTTGAGCTCCTTGACTATGTCCACCATTGCTTGGGCCTGGTAGGTGTCGGAGGGAACAACGCGGGAAAAGAAGTCGTACCGACTGTTGTCGCTCAGGTCGGGGGCAGTGGAAGCATAGCTTATCTGGGGTATCTGCGGGGGCAAGGAAAGAGAGGTCACAGAAATAAAGAGGAGCAAACTGCAGGAGCCTTAGACCACAAGCCATCTCACTGACATGACACGGGACGGCTTGAGGGAGGGCACACAAATCACACAGCAGGTGCAACAGTTGAAGAAGGCAAGACTGGGGTGTTGTGGATATATGAAGTACCGATGAATGAGGCTTGTTGACTCACATTCACAATCATTGTCTACCCTTGTGTTTGAAAACCCATTCCCACCCCTCAAGTCTTATTTTTTTAAACCGATTTTTCTCGCTATTGGAATAAGCGCACCATCCATCACCACTAGAGATAGAAACCCGGACTTAGATTCCCAAAAATACTGCACCTTCCCGGGCACTAAGATATGTTCACCAACCCTTGGACTTCAAATAAGGGGGCTGGAAAGGAAGAAAACAGACTTTTGCTTGCATGCTACCAGGGGATACTCTAGTTCTCCCTCCAGCAGCAGTTCTTCAGCAATCCGATCTGGGCTTCTCCCAGTCACGGCACCGTGAGGACTCTTGGGTGCAAGCAACTCAATGCCAGCAGAACACTGAAAGTTTTTCCCCAGCTCTCTACCAGCACCTGAGCAATACGGGGGTGGAGCTGAGGAGTGGACAAGTGTTTTGTAGATGCATCTACGTGCAATAAGATCATAACAGTGTTCTTGTACAGAAACTTTCCATCCATATCTGAAAGCACTTCATAAAGGCAGGCCTGTATCATTTCCCCTGTTTTACAGATGGGAAAACTGAGGCACGGACTGGCAGTGGCTTGCCCAACGTCAAACAGCAGGTTAAGAATAGAACCAGGAATGGCCCTAGCTGTTCTGCCGGCCTGGGCGGAGGAAAACTTTTTCGCACCGCCCACACCAGCAGCTAAGCAAAGAACAAAAACACACCCTGTGGACACTGGCACTCAGGGCATCCATTCTGCTCACCTGCCCACCGAGCTGGCACTGAATAGAACTCTGGTCTCCTTTGGCCCAGTCCAACGGACCACACATTGGCAATTGTTTTCAAGAACTCATAGGGGGAGCGTGAGATCCCAGAGGACTAGAGAACGGCAAACAGTACCTATCTTTAAAAAGGGAGAAAAAGAGGGCCCAGGGAATTGTAGACCAGTCAGCCTAACTTCAATACTTGGAAAGATACTGGAACAAATTATTAATCAATTTGTAAGAACCTGGAGGATAATAGGGTTATAAGGCATAGCCAGCATGGATTTCTCAAGAACAAATCATGCAAATGCAAGCTAATTTCCTTCTTTGACAGGGTTATTGGCCTAATGGATGGGGGGAAAGCAGTAAATGTGATACCTCTTGATTTTTAGAAAGTCTGTTGATACAATCCCACATGACATTCTCATAAGCAAAGTAGAGAAATGTGAGCTAGATGAAATTACTATAAGGTGAGTGCACAAACTGCTTGAAAGACCGTACTCAAAAGAGTAGTTATTAATGGTTTACTGTCCAACTGGGAGGGCATATTCTGTCCTGGGTCCAGTATTATTCAGTATTTTTATTAATGACGTGGCTAATGGAGTGGTGAGTACGCTTATAAAATTTGCGGATGACACCAGGCCAGGAGAAGTTACAAGCACTTTGGAGGACAGGCTCAAAATTCAAAACAACCTTGACAAATTGGAAGAATTGGTCTGAATTCCACAAGATGAAATTCAGTAAAGACAGGTGCAAAGTACTTCGCTTGGGAAGGAAAAATCAAATGCATAACTACAGAACAGGGAATAATTGGCTAGGTGGCAGTACTGCCAAAAGGGATCTGGGGTGATAGAGGATCACAAACTGAATATAAATCAACAACGTGATGCTAACATCATTCTGGGGAGTATTAACAGGAGTATTGTATGTGAGACACAGGAGGTAATTGTCCCACTCTACTCAGCACCGGTCAGGCTGGAGTACTGTGTCCAATTCCGGGCACCACACTTTGGGAAAGATGTGGAAAAACTGAAGAGTCCGGAGGAGAGCAACAAAACATGAGTTTTTAAGGTCAGGCTTGACAAAGCCTTGGCTGGGATGATTTGATTGGGGATTGGTCCTGCTTTGAGCAGGGGGTTGGACTAGATGACCTCCTGAGGTCCCTTCCAACCCTGATATTCTATGATTCTATGAGCAAAGGTTTAGAAAACCTGACCTGTGAGGAAAGTTTAAAAAAAAAAAAGGGGGTATGTTTAGTCTGGAGAAAAGGAGATGGTGGGTTGACCTGATAACTTCCAATATGTAAAGGGCTGTTATAAAGAGGACGGTGATCAATTGTTCTCCATGTCCACTGAAGGCAAAACAAGAAGTTACGGGTTTAATCTGCAGCAAGGGAGATTTAGGTTAGCTATCAGGAAAAATAAACTTATTAGAAGGGTAACTAAACTCTGGAACAGGCTTCCAAGGGAGGTTGTGGAATCCCCATCATTAGAAGTTTTTAAGAACACATTGGACAAACACCTGTCAGGGATGAGCGAGGTTTGACTTGGTCCTGCCTCAGCAAAGGGGGCTGGACATGGTGACCTCTTCAGGTCCTTTCCAGCCTGTCATTTCTATGATTCTATGCTTTCCAAATACAGCAGCCAGAGACCAGCGATGCAAGGAGAAAACAGAGTGAGGGAAGATGAAAAGACTGAGGGATCTTGATTCCAAGTGCCATGACTTTTTGACACTCCAAGAGCTTTGATCCTTGCCAAAGACCTGAGCTCTGGAAAGCTCCTTGCACTGAGGAGCCTGGGAGAGGAAACAAAAAAGGACGGGGATATTTTTCTCCTCCTCGCTCCCCGATTAACAGAGTCGGTTTGATGACATATACAAAGAGCTGGGAGGGGGGAAAATAAAAGACACAGTTGCTCCTTTGTATTTTCTCCCACAAAAGTTCTTAGCTTTGCAACAGAGCCAAGCAGATGGGGAGACTCCAGAGTCTTCCAGAGAAGAAAAGAAACCAACCCTCTTCTCCTGAAAAATACAAGGGGAAAAAGAAGAGAACACAACAAATCTAGATCAATTCTAAACCCTTCTCCCAGGCCCTGCCGGAAAAAAGAGGGACTAAAGGGCTTGTGTCAGCCAGGTCTGATGCTGCCTAAACAGCCGGCAAAACGGTTCTGTGATGCTTTAGTTTTTCCCCCTTTTTATCTCCTCTTTTCTCTCACCAGCCTCTCCTCCACCCACGCTTTGAGCCTAATTATGTCGATCTTCAAAGGGGACAGCCCTCAACTCCCAGAAGAGGGTGGGGGGAGAACCACAGAGCAACTGAGCTCTCAACAAGTCTCTTTGATTGCCTTTGGAGTAGCATGGGAGCTCTGTGCCTGGCTGGCTGACAGATAGCAGTTAACACCTCCCGCACCCCGCTTCCCCTCCCCAGCTTTCTGTGTGTAGTATGCTCTGCATTGGCCTGTCGGGCCACTTTGATCTCCTCTGTGTGCTCTCTGCATGCATGAGAGCTTAAGCATTCTTCGCCAGTCAAGCTTAGGACCGTTTCTCAGCTGACAAGGCTTGGAAGCAAAAGTGCAACCCCAGAGAGCAGAGGCCCAGCCTTCGTACAGTCTATATCACCACTAGCAGCCCAGGTTGACAAGAAAAGCCCCCAAAAGGCTCCTCCCACTTACCTTGCCCACTCTCAGAGAAGGGGAGGAGCCAAAAAGGGACTGGGGTGGACTGATAACTTGGGGCAACTCAAGGAGAACAAGGATGGGAAGAGGTCCAGCCATTTGACCCCTGGGAAAGAACTCCACCACAGGAACAATAACAGCAGCTCCCCATCAGGAGAAGAGAGGAACCACAAAGATTAACTAAATGGCCGGGGGGACAACCAAGGAAAGGCCATGGGGAGGGGAGTGGAGGCAGTTTATTTGAATTCTGGAGAAGATGGGTGGAGTCCACCAGAACAAAAGGCCCGCCCCCTCCAGTCAAAGGAGGAGCCACAGAGCCCAGAAATCAGGGACAACCAATGGAAAAAGACAGGGATGGGGTGAAGGTAAGACATACCAAATAAGGCAACCAGGAGGAGCCGCCAAACAGAGAATCCCAGACAACGCCAAGAGGAACTCCGCCTGCCAACCATGATAGCAAGGCCCCATAGCCTTAAAGAGCCTCTTCAGGATTTAGTTTTGGCACAGTCCACCATCCAAGCGAGCCTGGGGGAAGGAGAGGGCCCTGACTTCACCCTCCGCTAGGTGTAGGTTCTGAAATTCTCCCCAAACAAAGCAATAAATATGCCTTTAAAATTAATCAGAGCTGACTTGCATTGAATGGTGCATTAGAATGATTTATGATCTTGAGCTGCTTAGCACTTATATAGCACTTCAAAACGCTCTGCAGACATTAATTAATCTTAGCGATAGAAAAGGCCTATTAAATCAAGTCCATCCTCCCCTCACCAACCCACTGTTCCCTTATAGGAGATGTATCCAGTGTTAAATTGGTCGTGTGCTTTCTCAGCTACGAGTTTGTTGGCTTCAGGCTTATATTGCTACCGTGCCTCGTTTCCTAAAGCACTTTGCAAACAATGTGTACAGGAATCAATCTCGCCACCACTTAAAGGCAGCCACCTCTGGGGTAGAACTCAACAGCTGTCTAACAGCACACAACAATACAGTGCAGCACTTGAGGGCAGGAAGTGAAGAAGAACAGTGGAGCTCAATTAAAACTTCAGGGGATTTTTTTTTTTTTTTTTTAAAAGACCTGGGGAAATGTAGTTACCCGACTTGGAGTGTTGCCAGGATATGAGGGTATCACTCTTCGGTAGCCAAAAAAAACCTGAATTGCTCAGGAATCTTTCATGAAAAGGATCAGGAGCTGGGTTTTGCATCTCATCTGAAAGATGGTCTGGCAGTACAGTGTCCTCGAACACCATGCTAGAGCAATGGTTCAGAACGGATTGAGAGCTGGGGCAGCAAGGGAATGTTACCTAAACCCATCTTTCCCTTCCGGAAGCCAGGAGTCAAATCTGATTTGGGTTACCAAAACCATCAGTTTAGGAGCTACAACCAAAATCTTTGTCCTCCACCCCATATAGTTTAAAATCAGGGAATAGCCCCAGAAGACTGCTAGAGGTTATAGCAATGCTGCAATCAACACAGGCTACTTGGATATATACTGAATGCAGGCAAATTGGCACAGACTGTGCTCACTCTGAAGGAGGCATAACACCTGGGTCAAGCAATCAGGTAGCCCACAGCCTAAAAGCGGAGGCAGAGGGAGGGACAGGTCAGTCTGACCTGAGCCTTTGAAGTAGATTAGATGCCCAGAAGCGGCGTGCTCGGCTGTTCATAATGAAAGCTACAAGATCAAGCAATTGTAGTGTTGGCCCTGAGCTTGATTATACGCCCCCTCTAATTATGGGTACACATGAAGTGGTTTGCTCCTGCATAACTAGTGGTGTAACCCAACGCCCTTTAGGGTGATCACCCACAAGCCGCCCTTGCCTGTGTGTTTCAAAAACAGGACTCTATAGGCCACCTTCCTGATAAGGCAATTGCTAGGAGGTAGCCTGGCAGAGCTATAGGGAAGACTTGTGCTAAGTGGGGCACTCAAACGCCCTGGGATCGAGAAGCGTATTGGTACATGGCATGGACCTCAAGGGCAACATGAACTTGCACAGAAGCAGTCACTCTTCCCTCCCAGAAATCAACGCACACAAGCCTACGATTTTCTTGTATTTATGTTGTCCTTGATAGATGAATAGAAATTACTTGTTGGCTGAGTCACCAGCAAATGAAAACAAAGACCCAAGGCATGCAGAGAGCCGTTAGAAGGGAACAGCAGACACGGGTTGTGGTCTGTTAGAATAACAGAGCAAAGACTCCACGCTTTGGCTCAGGCAAAAGCTTCCCACTGCAGTCCTCCGGCAATGCACCCCCAGGACTGCCACATGGGGTATCTGCATCCCAGGGCTAAGGGGTTAAAAACCCAGCTGAGGGTCTCACTCCAGTGAACAGATGGGAATGACCAACCGAGTCAGAGGTTATCCTGCAAAGGAACACCCCAGCATCCTTCATTCTTGCCTTTGTCCAGAAAGGGGCAACAAGCAAAGAAAGCTCTCATATAAAGAACCCCAGATGGCAAATCCCCATTTCTACCAAATCCCATAGTGGGTGCTCCCCTGACACACCGCATTCCCTGTGGCCACAGCCCTCTTTTCTCGTCTTCCTCTTCCTCTCTTTCTCACTCTAGTTGGCTCTTTTCCCCTTGCTGCATCTCTCAGATTCTCTTATTTATTTGCTTTTCTCTTTCACTCTAGTCCCCCCCCCGCCCCCATTAAATGTAATGCCAGTGTTGTAAGCCCACGACTCCACCAGAATATTAAAAGCCCCTTGTAAAGTGGTGGCTTCTGTTTTAACTACCTGGAGAGAGGGAGAGAGAGAGAGAAACTTTATCAGGCACAAATAGGATTATTCTGTGTGACAATCTGCTTTGTGCTCCATTCCAAGATGCTGTGATCTGCTTATTGGAGATCTGTGACCAGGAGAGAGAGTGCGTGTGTCTGTGTGAGACGCGTCATTGAAATTCTGCTCAGCCAACAAAGCGCTCATCTTGTAACTGGTTTTCGGTTGGGGGGGAGGGGGTTGTTTCCTGTCTCCATTTCTTCTTCCTTCCTTTCTCATTGAGACAGAGATGGTGGAAGTTGTGCAGTCAAAAATGACACACACAAAGAAGAGGCATAGCATGTTTTGCAAAAAGGTGAGGGAGGGAAGGGATGAGAGAGAAAGACAGGAGGAGTGCTGGAGTAGGGCTGTGTGTTTGTGTCCGGGTGTGCGGCGAGTGCACGTTTACATGTGGGTTAGCGTGCCTATGTGAGTTTGGATGAGTGTGTGCATCTGGATTAGAATGTGCCACAGACAAGTGTGCACGGGTGTGCTCATCTGGATTAGAATGTGCCCCGGATGCGTGTGTCAGAGTGCGTGTGAGCGGTAGGGCTGTTCCATTGCAGAGGTAGGGTTGGTAACGTCAAAGTCACTGCTGTCAGGTCACCCCCTAGAGCAGGGGAATCACGGAAAGACCCTGCAAAATCCAATTGGCTGCCCATCTTTCTTCCAAGCACCAATCCACCAGGCCCACAGCTGCTTAATGGAGTGCAGCTCCCACCTTCTGAAGCTCATCATAAACTTCCCAGCTCCACTGAGACCCATGTTGAGCTCTGCCTTTGTAAAAGGGCCTCGTTTTAACATCCCCTGACACTAGAGAGATTTACAGTTAGGGAGCAGGAACGAAACAAAGAAGGAGCTATGTGCTGGTACCCAGGACTACAGCTGCGCAAACAGATTAGTGGTTGGCAGGCGATTCCCAAAAAATTGTGTGTGCGGAGGGAGGGGTCATTTTGGGTTGCCCCAAAACCAAATTTTTTTTTAAAAATTCAGCAAATCATATAGTTGGGGGAAAAAAATAAAAATGGTTTGGGCCCAAACCTAACTTTTTTTTTTTTAAATGGTTTTAAATGAAACGGAAGGAAAAGTCAAGACCAAAAGCCATGCTGCTGCTGAAAAATCCAAATGGTCCCATTTTGATCATGTCAGAATGGAACATTTCAACTCCTTGGAATTTTTGCTGGTTTCTCCCGAAAGGAGCAATTCAGCGAAAACAGGACCAGGGGGCAAAACGCTTCAGTGTCGCCAAATCTACATGGTTTTGCCAAAAAAAGTTTCAGATGAAAAAGTTTCATCCGGCTCCACCAAGATCCAGCATCCCCAACCTGTAAGATATCTACCTGGCCCCCATCACGGTCACACCAGAGCACCTCCCAATCTTCAGTGCATTTATCTCACGCCGCCTCTGTGAGATAGAGCAGTGCTATTATCCTCCATTGGAGAGAGAGACTAGGGCACTTTTGCTCAAGGTTAACACGGGAGTCCATGGGGAAGCAAGGAACTGAATTCAGGTCTTTCCATTGTAGGCTAGAGCTCTAACCGCTCAGCCATGCTTCCCCTGAAGGCGCTATCTCACCCGTAGACCTAGTGCCCATGGGCTGCTCAGACTCAGTACATTCACAGTGGGCCCATCCTATCTCACGCATCCCCAGGGTCTCAGGATCCGGATGAGTTTCTGAGCAGAGGAGTGTGGGCTCCCAGCCTTTCCCCTCCACGCCCTCCAGCACCTGCTTCCCAGCGGTAGCCTCACCTTCCATGCAGTAACTTGGAGCTCATTGTGCATTGTGCCTTGCTCCTGATCCCACGAGCGGGAGCCTGCACAAAACCCTGGCGCCCAGAGAGTCGCACATCTCTGCTTTTGTCTCTTCAGATCGAAACCCAGCCAGACGGAAACCAAGAGCAGCCCTCTTCCCAAGGGGGAGGCTGCGGGAGCAGGGGCGAGGAAACGAAAGAAAATGCGCTGGTTGAGCCTGCTCTGCTGCTTCCAACGTTCAGCCTCGGGCTTTGAGATTCATCCACTGACACAGGGCTGGTCTAGCTTCGCAAAGTGGGCTTGGGAAACAGCACGAGCAGAATTCACACCAGTCCACTCCATGCTCGCCTCACCCAGGCCAGGACTTAAGGAGCTCCTGTGTGGTGAGGCAAGGCAGCCCAGGCTAGGAGCTAGAGAGAGCCTGAGTCGGTCTCAATAAACAATCCCCTTTGTATTCATTACCGTGGAGACCTGTGTCTTCTCAGCTGCAAGTCCTGTCATAGATGCATACACAGCCATGGCCGATGCATATACAGATGCATATACAGACATCCACCTGCACACACACGCAGTTCCCAAGGGAGACATGGGTGCCTGTATCCCAAATGAATCACAGCTATGTACAGAGACACCATAGCATCGCTGGGGATTGAACCCTGGTTCTTCATGGGCAAGTCCCTACCACTGGAATCAAAAGAGTGCCTTCCCTCGCTGGGAGTACATAGCAGGTTGTTATTGCCAGGCAAGATGACACAAACAGAACAAGTATATTACACCCGCGGACATCTACAGACATGCCAAATGCACACACGGTACATACACAAGGTGGAAACCCAAATCCTCACACAGTTCCCATATGGAATATGGATGGGCAGAGAGAAGATCAATGGGTATACGCCAAGATAGCCTTTGACCTCAACACAGCTGGATTTAAACCTGACTTTGATCACAAACTTCAGTGACATCAACCTAGCTCCTAAGGAGTCCCTTGTTCACACAACAAACTGAGCAGGATTTGCTACATACAGCTGATGTTCTCTATACGAGTGGCCCAGGACTGCAATAGCAGAGGGTGCTGAAGGTCAAGATTAAGTGCATTGGGAGAGTTGGGGGCGGGGGTCCTCACTACTGGTATAGCAGAGGGAACTCAGAGCTACGATTGAAGTGTGTGGCAGGACTGCACAGGAGTTTGCAGAGCTATGCCTACCTTTAGGCAAAATGCCATGAGTCAAGTCCCTCTTCTGGCAAATTTGGTCTGCAGATTTTGTTTTAGCCTGTTACTACACTGAGCCTCGGAAATACCTGTTGATCTGCAAGCTACAAACTGTAAGCTCTAGTTTAAATAACTGAACAAAGAAACCGAGGGACTTTTCCTCTATAACCTGCTTTGGATTCGGGGGAGAAGGGCGGAAATAAAATACCAGTTCCCAAATTACAGTTTCATAACAATCCTTCTGCCTGGGTTTTTTTTTTTCCCCTCCTTTTTGATCTCTTGTTCTACAATAGCCTAACTCCCGACATCAGCTATTTTCTCAGATGAAAGACAAAAGTGCTTTTAGATACATAAAAGCAACCGCATGCAGGGAATTCAAAGTTTTTAAAAGAAAAGAAATGAAGGAGGGAGGACAATTCTACTGCAAATAGAGGCAGCACCTCCTGAAACCCCAAAAAACCTGAAATCCAGCAGCGTCTGAAATCCAGCCTCTCTCACAGCACAACCGAACACTGATCCTCCTGAACTGCTGTCAGCGTCAGAAAGGGCTGACATCCCTTCCTCTCCCAGCTTCTCAGCAGCCACATGATTCCCTATTCCCCCAGAAGCCAGAAGAGAGATGGGGGGAAACCCCATTCCGTTCCCATTAAGAGCAGAGGATGCAGTAAAGGAGGCCTGGCAGAGGTTTGACGCCACCATCCTCCACTTATCTTTATTCAATAGAGATACTGATGAGCAGGTTCCATGAGGAGAATCCCTGATCACCTCCCCTCCCCATTCCCCACTCCTGACAGTCTAAGGACAGAGGTGTCAGGTAATCGGCAACTGACCCAACGCCATCCACTCCCAGGGCCAGATACCCAGCTGGGGTGTGAGGAATTCCACTGAAGTCAATGGGGCAAATGTTCAGTAAACCAAGGCCCCTTTACACTGGTAGCTAGGGGTCTCCCTGGCCGATATATTGCTGGCATAAGAGATCAACGGGGCCCCCCCAATTCCAGCTCCTAGCATAGAAAGCAGGTCAGGGTGAGACGAGGGCATGGCTGGAGAGCAGTATTCTTCACTTGCCCTGCAGAGCCATGCAAAGCAGAGTGACCCTAAGGCTGTACGCTGGCCCATCCCCAAAAGATGGAGAGCACAAAGACCCCTTTTGCAGCCCTCCCTTCTGCCCATCCCAAGCACATGAGTGGAGCTGCTGAGAATCAGGCCTCACAGAGTTACACCAGCTTCCCTGTGTGATCAGTACACACTGAAGTCAACTGAGTTACTCTGGGAACAACTGAATGGAGAATCAGACCCTCCTTATCTTAATCAGAACAGACCGAAGATCATTACAGAAGGCCCTTTGCCTTGGGAATCCCATCAGATTCACCTGCAGAGTTAGATAGCACATAGGGAGCCCCGGGGACTGCAAGTCATCTTTGGCGAGAAGTGGTGGGTAACATTTCCTATCAAAGGATCATTGTGATCTACCTTAAAAGCTGCCTCTCCCTCCTGACAGTCAAAATGAAAAGGTGCCTTGATTTCTTATATATTTCATTACTGCCAGTTTATGAGCTAATAGACCATTTTTATTTAATAACAGTGGAAGGCACCAATTTAACTGAATCAATTTCAGATTGAAGAAAATTAGACAAAGACAGCAATTTTCTGTTATCCCACCAGCCGAGGTTTGCAGGGATGGAATTCTTGAACTTAAACCATCAATTTGAGCCCCAGCACAATTAGCCAGAGCTGTAATAGCTGGGGAAAAAAACAAAGAGTTCTAAAGGGAAATTTCAGGACCAAATGCCATAGCAGCCAGAGGAAAGTCCCCCTGTAGAACAGGACCTGGAGTCACAAAGACCCTGAGGGCTGTCATCCTGATTATGAACAGTGATCAAGTGACCTGTCTTATTTCCGTGACTCATTTGGAGGATTTTGTGGAGTCCTGATCTCGTCTGATCAATACTGTGATAGCAACTCCTAAAAAACCTAGCCAGAGAATCCCAAGGATGTCTTGTTTCCTTAACAGAACCCCAAAATATTGTAATGATTAGTGTAGACAGCACCTCCACTGGTAGATGGTGCTATATCTTTATCTTAGTATTAAGCTGTCGTCTTGTATGCAAAACACAAAATTTCCAGTAAGTTCTTAGAATGTCCTGGCAACAACGTTTTGTTCCAGAAAGTGGAGGAAGAAACCAAGGATTTAGATTTGATTCTGACCAAAAGGGTTGAATTGGTAGCGTAACTGAAGGTGGCAGGCAACTTGGGTGAAACTGATCATCAAATGATAGATTTCACAATTCTAAGGCAAGGAAGGAGTCAGAGCAACAGAACAAGGACAATGGACTTCAAAAAGCCGATTTTAACAAATGCAGAGAACTGGTAGGTCAGGTCCTATGGGAAGAAAATCGAAGGGAAAAAGGAGCTCAGGAGAGCTGGCTGTTTCTCAAGGAGCCAACACAACTGGAAAACTATCCCAATGCGAAGGAAAGACAACAGTAGTAAGAGGCCAATATGTCTCCATCAGGAGCTTTTTAATTACCCGAAACTCAAAAAGGAATCCTACAAACAGTGGAAATATGGACAGATTGCTAAGGAAGGGTACAAACGAATAGCATAAACATGTAGGAACAAAATCAGAAAGGCTAAGGCACAAACCCTAAGTGAGGGCTGGGGGGAGTGACTCAGTGGAAACAACCCTTGCCTGGCTCTGCAGGGCACTCTCTCTGGCCACCCATAGTAGTTCCCTGAGGTGGGCTGGGCACTGGGAGGTTCCCCTGGGGGGGAGGCACAAAGGGGTGTGGAGGTCACTCTGGTCTTGCAGATTAACTGGTGTTCCAGGGCCTGGAGGGTGGAGACACCCAGTGCTGGGACTCATGGGCCCATCAGCAGGGACTACAGGATCAGGTGCATTAGAAACGATGCTGGTAGGGAGAGCAAAATGATGTCCCCATGCATAGTCACAGAGCTGCTATCCCCATGAGGGTGGGTTCCCAGAGGAGATCAGTCTCGGGCAGATGCTGGCTACCATGTGGGGTCAGGAATAACCTTCCCCCACCAGCCCTTCCTCCAGCACCGAGCAATGAGGTCCTTTCTTGGAAGCGCCTGGTGCTGGCCAGTGGCCACCTAGGGCAAAATATTCACTGCACGCTGATTTTTTGGGGGGTGCCTTTAGATTTTTGGAAGCTCAACTGGAGACAGCTGAGGGGGCTGATTTTCAGAAAGATCTGGGTACCCACACCTCCCTATGAAGCCACGGGTGCTCAGCACCTATGAAAAACGGCCCCCTATGGTGTCCCAAGCTGGGCCCCCAAAGATCAGTGGTCATACTGAAAAACATTGACCGGGCTGGACTGACCTGCTGTTCAACAGCATTGCCCAGGTCGCAGGACCTGAAGGCAGCCCCATCTGAAGATGCTCAGATGCTTGGGTGGTGGGGAGGGATAGCTCAGTGGTTTGAGCATTGGCCTGCTAAACCCAGGGTTGTGAGTTCAATCCTTGAGGGGGCCATTTAGGGATCTGGGGCAAAAATTGGGGATTGGTCCTGCTTTGAGCAGGGGGCTGGACTAGATGACCTCCTGAGGTCCCTTCCAACCCTGATATTCTGTGATTCTATATCCCTTGACAGAGAGCTCGTATGTGTTTGCAGCCTGCGGTCTGCCTGGGATGCAGCTACCTTTATTCAAAGGGTTCTGCTGGTCACTGGAACAACCATCGCGAAACGTCTACTGGTGGGACGTGCGCATGGGGTTTCCCTGAAGGTGGCCTGAAAGGGTAGGGTCTGCAGTTTGGCCCATCACACTTCACAAGGCCAGATTTACCACCGCATATCTCCGGCATATCCTGCGGGGAGTTGGTAGGGGTAGTGGGCTGTGTGAGAAGACTGCCTTACCTCCCAGCGCTGATTAAAAAGGCCAGCAGGCATCAATTAGAAACCCTTGTTCCAACAGCCCCTGCGGTTTATTACGCTATCCTAATTAAAAGCTCTGATCCAAATTGCTTGATGATGGAAATTCTAATTAAATCAATTCCATCTTCTCTGTGAACCAGAGGTTAGTATAAGATAAGCATGAAATTAATAATTATGTTTAGGAATTAGCTGCTCCTAAAACCATATCTGGTACACATCCTCCTCCTGCCTCCCCCTTCGCTTCTGAGGGGCGAAGATAATTGTAGTCTGACGTGTCGTAACGAAGGAGGGGCGGAGAGAGTTAATTGAACAGAAGGGAAGATTCCTTTCTGAGGAAGGGAGAGGAGATAGAGAAGGGGTCTTATTTTTCCCTGCACTGGTGCAGAGCCCTGTGCAAGGACTGACTTCCTGGGCCATTTGACACCCTAGCTCCTAAGAGCTGTCCTCACTTGGACTCAGCTGCATGAGGTCTCTACAGACCTTGTAGTATCCAGGGAATAGCCAGGGCACAGAACCCCCAAGCCACATCATTGCATACACCATTGAGGTCTCCCTGGCTAAGATTTCTAGATTCTAAGACCAGAAGGGACCATTATGGTGATGTCTGACCTCCTGTATAACACAGGCCACAGAACTTCACCCAATGATTCCTGCACTGACCCCATGAGATCTAGGACTCTAGATTAATGCAGAGGCATTGGTTGTCATGTTGCCACTGGAAGACTCTTTCTGGAATGGGTGGTTGGAATAAGCAGGGCAGTAGAGTTGCTGTTAGTTAGTTCATTGGCCTTTTGGGGCTATTGGCAGCTTCCTGATCCTAGCTCCCGGGAAACTGCAGCTAAATAGCCTAGATATTGTAGTACTTGCAGTGTCGCAGTAAGTCCACGCGATTCTGTGAGCAAGTGTCAACTCCAGCACATGCAGGCAGGACTCAACTTCCTGTTAACACTCCAGGCCAGAGCCACACCACCATAAAATCATAGAAAGGTACATAAGAACTTAAGAATGGTCCTACTGGGTCAGACCAAAGGTCCATCTAGCCCAGTATCCTGTCATCCAAGAGTGGCCAATGCCAGGTGCCCCAGAGGGAATGAACAGAACAGGGAATCATCAAGTGATCCATCCCCTGTCGCTCATTCCCAGCTTCTGGCAAACAGAGGTGAGGGACATCATTCCTGCCCATCCTGGCTCATAGCCATTGATGGACCTATCCTCCATGAACTTATCTAATTCTTTTTTGAACTCTGTTACGGTCTTGGCCTTTACAACATCCTCTGGCGCAGGTTGACTGTGCATTGTGTGAAGAAATACTTCCTTTTATTTGTTCTAAACCCGCTGCCTATTAAATGTAGGGCTGGAAGGGACCACGAGAAGTCATCAAGTTCAACTCCCTGCACTGTCACAGGACCAGGTAAACCTAGACCACCCCGACAGGTATTTTTCCAGCCTGTTCTTAAAACCCTCCAAAGACAGGGATTCCACAACCTCCCTTGGAAGCCTATTCCAGAGTTTAGCTACCCCTACAGTTAAAGATTTTCCTAATTTTAACCTAAATCTCCTTTGCTGCAGATTAAGTCAATTACTTCAATTAAGTAGAAGAGGTCAGAATCTGGTCTTCTAAACCTTGACAGGCCCTTGATCCACCCCCCTGCACGAGAAAAGCACGAGAAAAGCCGGAAACACATATTAATGCCCACAGACCAACTGCTGCTGAGTTATTCCTGATTGACACCAGCGTAATTGACAGCCAAGCCTGGCCCTGAATAAAGACGGAAATAAGTTTTCTGACAGGGAGCCCAGATGTTTTAAAGGATAGGCTTTTGAATGAATATAGGCCTGATCCTGCCATCCCTTATTCGATCGAGTAGCCTTTACTCACCCAGGTTAGTCCTGTTGACTTCAATAAGGCTGCTCTTGCGAGCAAGGACCACGCACAAGAGTCAGTGCTTGCAGGATTGGGGCTTAATTCCACACAAAACCACTTTATTCAATCCCTTCGCTCAAGCATTAGGAACCAGATTTATCCCTAGTGCAAATGCCAGCAAAATCAACGAAGTTACAGCAGGAATGATTCTGGCCCGCCTATGTGTTTTCTTAGAAAGAAAAGAGATGGGGGGGGGGGGAAGAGGGGAAGGGAGATAAGGTGAGGTGGCTGGGGAAGAATAGACAGCTCAGACTCTGCCACTGAATCGAAAGGGCTAACAAAAGGATCAGGGAGTTTTGATGCAAGCTCAGAGGAATTACTGAAGATAAGAGAAGCAGAGAGAGAGAGAGAGAGAGAGAGAGAGCGCGCACATGGGAGAGAGAAAGAGAGGAAACAAGATTCTCAAATCAGCACTTGTCCTATTTCATAAGTGAAATGTAGATCAATAAATTACACTCACTTTTCGAGGTTTAACATGCTGACTCCATAACCTTGTCAAGCGTGATACATCAGCCAAGGAAAGGGGGATGCCAAGCCAGGAAAGGGAGCCAAGCCAAAGAAGAAACACATGGGCAGGGCGTAAGGCAAGGTAGGAAGGAAGCTGTCGCCTCCTTCCACCCTTCCCATTCTCCAGGGGGAGAGTCAGGCAGCTTAATCACCTCTCTCTCTCCCCCCCCTCTCTTGGGCCTGGAGAGAGCTGCAGGGTCTTTTGCTTATCATCTCCCCCTCTGGCTCTTCTAAGAAGTCTGTTCCTCCCCCCTTATCGGATTCCTTGCACATGAGCAAAGGGAAATTGCTAACCTCTAGGCCTGGCTCCCCCACCAAGATCCAGGGAGGCGGTGGGGAGAGAACCCCCATGCATCACATCAGCCACCCTCTGCAAAGGGAGATACCCGGGGTCTGATCTGCAGTAAAGCTGAGCGCTCTGCAGCTCCACAGACTTCAGCCCTCAGTGCCTCTGAAAAAAGCTGGCCCCCGAAGCTACTGTGGTAGTTTTGAAGGCAATTAGGGAATGCGGAGTGCAGTTAGAGCAGCACAAGATCAATTCCCAGCTCTGCCACCGACTGCCTGTGTGACCTTGGGCAAGTCACTCAGTCTCTCCATGCCTCAGTTCCCCAGCTGCACCATGGAGAAGGCTCTGTCCTGCCTCACAGGGGGCTTGCGAGGATAAATAGGTTAAAGATAGTAAGATCCCAGATACTGTGGTAATGTGGAAGCTGTATAAGTATCACAGATAATTAATTCACCCAGCTCTACCCAGCAGTGAAAAGCAGCCACCTCTGGAATGGACCGTGGCAGCTGTGTAACACATACACAGTATGGGGAGGAAGCACCGAAGTGTCCTATATCCCATGACTCTACCCCACTGTAATCAGTTGTGCCTTTGGGCTAATTCATTAGCCAATACAGGATTTTTTAACCTGGAGCTCCTTGCTGAGAGGGTGGGCAAATAGATGTGCAAGCAACAACAAAAAAATCATCTTTTCCACACAGCTGATTGATCCAATTCTTTTAAATATGCCCCAGAAACTGCTGCTTTTGTTATCTTCCCCCATTCCAGTGAAGCTTTGCGGGCCAGATCCTCAGCCCATGTAAATCGACGCATTTCCCGTGCCGATTTGCACCAGCTGGGGCTCTGGCCCTGACAGTCTGCACTGCATCATTGAATTATATGGGACCTATTAAAGAAACAAACAATTGTAGCCGTTGCAAGATCTCTCGAGCCACCAGCACACCTGCTGCAGGGCATGGGGCCATCTGCTAGCCCTGGCTTACACTCACAGTGTCGACCGTGAAACTGCACATCAGTAGGTATCTGACGCGAACATCATATCTGTGCCAGACGGAGGTAGCTGCTGCCCTCAGGCTGCTCGGAACACGACTTTCCCAACAGCGGTAGTACCTGTAGCCTAGGAGGGACACCTGAAGTTTCCATCGTCTGTCTACGGAGTATTTACATCCTCCTGCAAAGCATCAGCTACTAGCCCCGATGGAAGGCAGGCTTCGTGCAGCAATAAGCCGACCTGACCCAGCAGCTCATCATTCCTCTGTTCAACCCTCCAGAAGGTGGAAGGGGAAATAAATGCCAGGGGTGGGTGGGGGGATTTCCTGATTAATGAGAAGCCAAGAGCAATTCTCTCCAGCCCCTGTGCATTTGTTGGCGCTTGCCCTCTGCACAGCTGGGGAAGAGAGCTGGAGAGGCTGGAGTACGCTCAAGGCCAGGACTATCTCTCATCTCATCTCTTGGTGCAAAAAGCAAAGGAAGTGAGGTGATTGACTGGCAGGAACATGGCAGATCCACCAAGCTCCAAGCGAGGTATAGATCAAGAAGGATGCAGGGAAAACAGGACCAAAACTCCATCCACACACACATCCCCTTCAAGTCTCCAGTCTCTCGGGGGCTCTCAGCACATGTGCCGATTGCTCTGCCTTCCAATGAGGCCTGTCAATTTCCCCATCTGTCATCAGGCACCAGTACTTAGCCTGTGTTTTAATGTATGGAGACCGGCTTTTGCTGTGGTGCAATCGATAATTAAGATCTAAGGTAATTGGATATTGCAGCCGGCCTATTATTTCATCGATAATGCTGTACATACTCTGGAGCTCTCCCTTCCTTGGAGAAGACTCCGACTTCTCTCCTGCTTTGTGTTCACCTTCACACCCTTTTCCCATTTTCAAGATGCCTCCATTTTCTTTCTGGCTTAAATTCCAGCACCTCAATACAGCGGCTATTGGAGCTATATAAATATGGGAGATTAGACAGCTGCTTTCTGCCCGCTGCCACCCCACCCTTGAAAGAGCAGTGACCCAAAAGAGCTCTGGGGGACTGGTGCTGTTGTCCCTTCCAGGTGGCCACAGAAATCCAATTCCCTTCCTTCCTTCCGCCTTTCCATGGGGCTGTATGCAGAAATCCAGAGCCAGAGCTGTAGAGGTGAAGAATTCCTCAGCTCTGTCTTTAGAAGCAAGACATGGACTGGATGTGCCCACCTGGAATGGGCTCTGGTTACAGCACACAGGAGCAAAAGACCGGGAAATGGATTTTTGTTTCTCTCTGTGTGCAGACGTTGGCAGGGGAAGGGGTTGCAATCGAACCCAAAGCCGCCTGGGAGCCCAACCTGAGAGGAGCTGAGCTTGATGGACCCAAGAAGCAAAGCTACTGTGTGTCGTGTTTTCTGAACAACACCGCTCCAATGCAAAGCAAAGTAAATTAAACCAGGAGTATGACATGGAGTCAATGAAGCTAAAAGATGGGAGCCCAGCTGAGCTGTGAGGGGTGTAAGCATCACCCGTGTATCTAGAGCACACATTTTCCAACCAAGCATGAAGGGAGGCAGCATAACCCAGTGTCCTGAGCATAGGACTGGCAGCCAGGAGCCCCCAAGATGTCATCCCAGCTCCAACAACAAATCCTGCTGCTGTTGCCTTGGGAGTGTTGCTTCGTGTCATTTAGATTGTCGGCTCTTTGGGTCGGATCCATCTTTTTGTTCATCGAATCATAGGACTGGAAGGCACCTTGATAGGTCATCTAGTCCAGTCCCCTGCACTCATGGCAAGAATAAGTATTATTTAGATCATCCCCGAAAGATGTTTGTCTAACCTGCTCTTAAGGGTTAGATTGCACACCCTTCTCCTCCCAACGTCTGCACCCAGTAACGGAGATTCCACAACCTCCCTAGGCAATTTATTTCAGTGCTTAATTACCCTGACAGTCAGGAAGTGTTTCCTGCTGTCCAATCTAAACCACTCTTGCTGCAATTTAAGCCCATTGCTTCTTGCCTATCCTCAGAGGTTAAGGAGAACAATTTCTCTCCTTCTTCCTTGTAACAACCTTTTATGTACTTGAAAACGGTTATGTCCCCTCTCCGTCTTCTCTTCTCCAGACTAAACAAACCCCATTATTTCACTCTTTCCTCATAGGTCATGTTTTCTAGACCTTTAATCATTTTTGTTTCTGTTCTCTGGACTTTCTCCAATTTGTCCACATCCTTCCTGAAATGTGGTGCCCAGACCTGGACAATACTCCAGTTGAGGCCTAATCAATGTGGAGCAGAGCGGAAGAATTACTTCTCGTGTCTTGCTTACAACACTCTTGCTAATACATCCCCGAATGATGTTCACTTTTATTTTTTTTTGCAACAGGGTTACACTGTTCACTCATATTTAGGTTGTGATCCACAAGGACTTGTTCTCTGTCCAGACAGTACCTAGTACAATGGGTTCTGGGCCACGACAGAGACCCTAGATGCTACCATTATACAAATAATAGTAATTCCCCCTGCCTCAGAGACCCATAATCTCCCCGCAGGAGGAGGTGTGAGGAAGTTGAGTGCATAGCACCCTCCTTCAACAACACAACACACACAAGCAAATATTTAAAACCAAAACACCCTTCCCATGATTTTCCCATCGAGGAGCAAAGGGAGAGAGAGACATCTGACAGATATTAGTCACAGCACTTAACACACGACTGGAGAGGGCTCAGATACTAGGCGGTGATGAAGGTGGGATAAGAACGTGAACAGAACACAATCAATAGGATGATTCATGGAATCTAGCACAGGGAGGTGAGCCAGAGAGGGGGTTATCCCCGGGCGGGGGGGGGGGGATGCTCCCAGCATCTCCCTGCCCCAGGTTCTCTATTACGTATTTGTATTGCCATAGTGCCTCGGAGCCCAGGGGCACAATGGCAGACCCCCTTCCCTGCTGACAAGACAGAGGGGCAACTGGAACAAATTTGAGTGGTGCTGCAACCCCTGCTTGGCCCCCGCAACCTTTGCAATCCTTCCAGCACCTATGGGCACAGGGCACTCCCAGCCCCTGGGGAGCAGCAGGCCAGGAACCCCCAGGTCCCAGGAGAATGGGAGGATTGGATCTGGGCTTTTGGTGCTTCCTGGGGAAGGAGAGATGCCGTTCCCAGAACTGCCTGGCATCTGCTGGGGGTTTGCTCTGCAGCCTAACAGCCTCTTTGGGTAAGAGCTCAGGGCCGGGTGAGGAGACCACGGAGCTGGGTGTGGGGTAATGTGGGGGGAAAAGAACAGGAGACAGGTGTGGGGCAGTAGGAGGGAAGTAGGAGTGGAGCTAGATGCAGGGGGAAGAACTTGGGTCTGGGTGGAGAGACGATGTGAGACAGCTTTGCTGGGCATGGGGGAGTGGCAGGGCAAGAGGTCAGTGTGGGAGCATTCTGGGACCCCGCCTTAGGAACATTCTGGTTGTGCCCCTGAAAAAGCCCCAGTCCTGGCCCATGATCCCATTTTGCCAGGCGCTGTACAAACACCGCAGAAAAATGGCCCTTGCCCCCAAGAGACAACAAGTGGGGACAGACAGACGGGGGGAGCACAAGGAAACAATGAGACAATATTGGCCGGCACGATGGGCCAGGGTCTCAGCACCCTAGTCAATGCCAATCTTTTTGTAGGCGGTGGGGCAAAGGAGAGTTTCAAGAAGGGGGTTGAAGGAGGGAAGATCTCTCTGCTATGGAAAGGAGCTTTAATTCCAACCATAGGGCCCAGGGTAGCCACTGAATCCTCCATGCCCACTCCTCTCCAGATTTCAGATTGCTTTGGTTTCCCACTGGCGGAGCCTTCGGCCCCTGCAAGCTTGGCCTTTCTGCTGCTGGGACCCTGGTGCTTGTGCTGACACGGACCTGGCGCTGCAAAGTGCTTTCAAGATGAAATGCACCACGGAAGCACTAAGTCCCGCTGTGCAAATGAGGATCCATTTAAATGACTAATGGAGAAAGGGACAAGCCAGTCATAAAAGTACCCTCCCACTACACCAGGAGGGGAAGCTGTGTTAGAAAGCCAGCCAGGTAAAAGGAACTGCTTCGAACAAAGGGATGAATTTCCCATGCGTCAAACCAATCCATATTTCATGAGTGTGCTGAAAGGAATCCCCATTAGAAGGGATGGCAGATCTATTAACCTTCCCGGCAGTACTGGCTAGGATTGTTTTATGGCCAGTTCTAACATATGCAGCTATTCGAGCTAAGCTAAGGGCCATTACTTCCAATGATTCAGGATGTACCTGCAGGGGGCAGCCAGCCATTTCTGGGCACCCCCATAATAATCGGCAAGGCACGTTCTGGAGCAAGAGAAGGTCTTCTGCTGACACATCAGCTATCGGGCAAGGTATCAAACTAGATAGACTGATCCTACAGGCCAATCCTACAGGCAAATCCTACAGGCCAGATTCTCAGTGCCACCTGGTATCTGCTGAAAGGAGTAGCCACGGGCTGTGGCTTCTTCCTGATTCTGGAGCAGATGCTATGCTGGCTTCAGCATAGGTTAGAGCAGTCTCAGGGCTGCTTTAAACTACGCCAACTGGCTATGGCCCCCGTGGCCATTTCACCAGCCGTGGTCACTCGCGAGTCCCATATGAGGGGCTGCTAGGGAGACCACGCAGATGCTGTCAGACCCCTTGCACTGGCAGAGTGGCACAAAGGGATGACACAGCAGAAATGGAATCAGCGTAGCCGGACGGCTCTGTTCCACAGAAGCAGGACACCTGGTCACCCAGCAGCGACGGAGGCGGTAGACACGTGGCCCATGCTCTGGAGTGGTACGTCAAGCAGGCTGCCATCTGCTTTGTTTCCCTGCTAATCAGGCCCTTATTCTTCTTTGTCTGATTATGCACCCCAAGATCTCAAGTTGGGGGGAGGAGAATGGAAGGCTTCCCACAAAGGGAACGTGGGCTTTCTGGAGCCATGCAGGTGGGTTTCGTTTGTCACTAACTGGTTGGGAGGAAGAAGGGGAAAACAAAAGCAAGACGAAAGTTGCAAGGAAACAGGTTTGGCGGGGCTGCGTGCGGAGGCTGGCTCGCTTGAGCAGCCCGGGGGGGAGGAATGCAGCTGCTATTTGTTTTAATAATCCCAGTGAAGCACAAGGAAATTAACAAGTGCGAAGAGAGCTGGAGATTAATCAGTTTTCCTGCCCGATTTCCACCTTCCCATCTTAATGAAGGTTACTTATCCGCTAAGTGAGAACACATGGACTTGAATGACGTTATTTCTCCTCCCTCCCTTGTTCTCAGGGAGGCTAAACGTGTGGCTGGATTCTCTCTCTATACAGAATCTGAAGGGAGGCAGGATGGGGGTTTATTAAAATGCTGCCTCTGAGCGTGTTCAACAGAGGGGGCGGGCAGGCAGTTCGCTCCCGCGGTTTGCGCTCAGCGCACAAGACCCACCGAAAACAGCAAGGATGCTCCGTTGCAGGCTCCTCCAGGCCCCTGCAGCAGAGCAAGATTGCAAGCCTGGAGGCAGGCGAGGGGCTGCAGGCACATACCCACATCCAGAGGCAGGCAAGCAGTAGGAGGAGGGACTATGTACAGGAGTAGACCCTGCTACACCCTTTTATTAGCACTGCTCTAGGGATTATTGTGGGGCAGGTCTCTGGCCTGTGTTATGAGGAGGTCAGACTAGATGATCACAATGGTCCCTTTGGGCCTTGGAATCTATGCATTGGGGTGCATTTCTTCCTGACCCCTGTGCACTGGCAGAGCAAGAGACCATCTAGCCTGGAAGCACTGCCAGTCAGAGCCCCTCCCTGCTGGAGTGCCCACAGGGACTAGCCTAGGAACGCTGGCTTGGAGCCCTTCCAGCTACTCCCCTCCCAGCCTCGCCCAGAAGGACACTGCAGGGAACAGTGTGGGGGCACAGGTGCCAGCAAGCTCCCAGATACGCCAATCTCAGCCTTTCCCAGCAGAAGTCACTACAAAGGCAGAGGAAGGCGTTCACAGCTACTCCCCCAACTGGGAGCACCACAAACAGCCTGAGTATGAACCCATACAGGACAGCTGCTGGCCACCACGGAGAACAAAACTGCTTTTGTCTCATGCAGTTTTTCCTAGTAGCAAAGTGGAAGGTGCTGGTTACAGGGAACCTCCTGTCATTCCACTCCTAACCCCTCCTTGTAGACGGACTCTGGTTAATCATACATTAGGGGTAGGGAACCTATGGCACGCGTGCCAAAGGCAGCACGCGAGCTGATTTTCAGTGGCACTCACTCTGCCTGGCCACCGGTCCGAGGGGCTCTGCATTTTCATTTATTTCATTAAATTTTAAATGAGCTTCTTAAACATTTTAAAAACCTTATTTACTTTACATACAAATAGTTTCGCTATATATTATAGACTTATAGAAAGAGACCTTCTAAAAACGTTAAAATGTATTACTGGCACGCAAAACCTTACATTAGAGCGAATACATGAAGACTCGGGACACCGCTTCTGAAAGGTTGCCGACCCCTGGTCTACATCCTACCCAAAGCTCGGCCTCTGGCCCTAACTCTTATTACTTATTTGTGTTACAGCAGCACCAGGAGGGTCAGGGCCCCATCGTACTAGGCGCTGTAAGTGCACATGAGACACAGCCCTTCCAGAGTTTGCACTCCACACAGACACAGCAGACAAAAGTTGGGGGGGGGAAACTGAGGCACAGAGAGGGGAAGTGCCGAATCAGAGATAGAATGCAGGGCTCCTGGGTCTGCGGCCAGTGTCCTAGCCACCGGACCATGCTGCACCTCAGACTAGCCTTCTACCCCTGAACAAAATCTTCCAGCAAAAGTGTGCACGCACATACTCCCATGAACGCAGGCAGCCGGCAAATCCTCCTTTAGCTGAATTATTTATTCCATACATTGTTAGCACGCTAAAGACAGCGGCTCCCTCTAGGCTTCAATTAAAACATCAAAAGCATCTATTTGTCTAACATGTTTTCCTAAGACACACGTTCTCCCCCAGCAAGAGCGTCCTGGACATCAAGGGATGTGTGCCCATTTCCAGTCCGGCTGACAGCCTGCCTGCTGGTCTCTGTGCCTCCCGGCAATGGCAGGGGCAGGAATGCAAGCTATTTCAGAACAGTGGACAGCACCTCCTGAGCTGGGGGTTCTTCGAAACAACCGGCACTGTTCCAGTTCAGGGCTGGGCGACATTCACAGCGGTGGACACCAGAGGAAAATGGGAATCGCTCTTGCCTTCCTTTTGCAGACCGCAGCATCTTACAGCTTGAATAATAAAAATTAGAGGAGAAAAGCTACAAACGTACACTAGAGAGTGAGGCCATCGCTTGGCCTTGATCCACATTGTAAGGGGGAGGGATAGCTCAGTGGTTTGAGCATTGGCCTGCTAAACCCAGGGTTGTGAGTTCAATCCTTGAGGGGGCCATTTGGGATCTGGGGCAAAAACTGGGGATTGGTCCTGCTTTGAGCAGGGAGTTGGACTAGACCTCCTGAGGTCCCTTCCAACCCTGATATTCTATGATTCTATGAGGCAAAAGGATAGTCGCCCTCCCAGCTAAGTATCCTCGAAGGTTACGCCTGGGCACAGGTACACAAGATCAAGCACTGGGCATCATGGCCCCCCTGACAGGGAGCAGGCCCAAACCCCTTGCACACCTGCTCCCACAAAAGCACAAGAGAGAGGGGACTTTTATGTATATTACAGTAGCACCAAGAGGCCCCCACTGAGATCAGGGTCCCGTTGTGCAAGGTGCTGTCCATATCCACAATAAGACATTCCCTTTTCTGAACCCCTTACAGATGCAATACACAAAACGGAATCGTTATCTCCCTTTTGCAGATTGATGACTGAAGCACAGAGACGAACGGCCAGAGAGACAAAGATATTTAGGTGCCTAAAGACAGATAGGCACCTAGTGGGATTTTACCAAAGTCCCAAAGCAGGTTAGGTGCCTAACTCCCATTGATTTAAATAGGGGATAGGTGCCCCACTTGAAAAATCCACCTAACCAGCTGTGGCCGAGCTGCAGGTCTTTTATTGCAGCGTAGGTGTTCGCTTAGGCATGGTCACATAGCAAATCAGTAGAACAGCTGGGAGCAGAACCTAGGTCGTCTTAGTACGAGTCTAGTGCCTGACCCACAAGATCACCCTTCCTCTCCTCGGGTCTGGCTGAGGAGACCCAGGCAGAGCGTGGTTCATCGTCCCAACAAGGAGCTGAGTGTGTTCCCATCTGAGGCCTCATCCCTGCTGGGACACAGAGGTCTGGCATACAGGCTGCACTGCTCTCACTGAAGCAGGATCAGTGGCCCCTGCTCCCCATCCAGACTTTTTAGCCCAGTGCCGCTATGAACCATGGCAGCCCTGTTTGCAAACAGCAGCACTCCCACTACTTCCTCATCCCCCCGGCCCCCAACCATATCCCTGCCCCATTTGCACGTACCAACGGCAGCAGCAAGAGACCACAGCACTGCTCCTCACTTCCTAGATTTGTCCCATGTGTGGCAGAAGGGCACGCATGCAACCAGATCCTTCCACTAAGCGTGTTTTCGGCATGGGAATTTCCTTGTTTGACAGCGTCACTGTTGGGATTAGGATAGTGTGGTGAGGTGGGGGCATTTGAGGGTGTCAAGCAAGACGACTTGAGGGAAGGAGGTGTTTTTGACAAGGGAGATGAGCATGGAAGATCGTGAGAGCTGGCTGGAGGGGGAGCGTGCATTGCGGAAGCAACAGTGAGCAAGCAACAGATGAGACAGGAGACTGCAAGCTCTCTAATCCTACGAAATTTTCTTGCATACCAAACCACCAGGGCTGATCAAACCAGCATGCAGAAGAGTCTCCACATCTGAAAGCTGTTCTTCTGATGTACAGCTTTAATTAGTCCATGGCATCTAATAAAGGGCACTTTATTTATTCATATAGACACAAAATGACAAAACACACTCTGAACAGCAGCTAAAAACCGCTCATCAAATATTGAAAGTGCTGGCGGGATGCGTAGAAATGGTGTTTGCTCCTGCAAGCTAGAGCTAGTGACAATGCCTCCCACCTGTCCTCCGCATTTAAGTGACAGGCAAGACCGACTTACCAGTTAGGCAGCTCTGAATTAGCAGAGTGCCAGGAGAGCCCTGGGCTCATGGTTTATGAATGATGAACAATGGCAGGGAAAGTCTCTCATCTGGGTTGGTATAATGCCTAGCACAGAAGGATCCAGGTCCACGACTCAGGTACCTACCCACTATGGTAATACAAACCCCCATGGCAGAGCTATGGGCCCCCTGGACTAGCAGAACTGGGATTGCTGCAGATCAGGAATGAAATGCAGCAGAAGAGCTCGTGGGCCTCCCAGGACTGGGACAGCAGAGAGGTTTGTATTTCATGAGCCCGGTGCATTAGCCAAGCATGAGGGGACCTGGGACTGGAATAGTGAAGGTGACAGGCAGGGGAGAGGGGCTCAGAACCGGAACGCGGGTGGAACTAGCTCATAAAGGAGGTGGACTGACAGAGCTGTGTGAAAACAGCCTGCACCAAGCTTGGCTGAGTCTCCCATTCTGCTAAGATCTCAAATGCACCCCCAAACATTTAAAAACAGCAATTAGAAACCAAGGACCAGAATTCTCCTGTGCATTTGGGCCGCTTCCTGCAGTGCCACTGGGAGAAAGCAGCTGCAAAGCCAACCCAACCAGACCTCCCCGTGGTCTAGAGCTGGTGTAGCGGTTCCTACCTCCCTTACCCTTCCTTGTGGTCTGCTCAAGAGGCCTGGCCATAGGAACGGGAAACACAGGGTGTGTTTCAGGTTTCCTTGTACCGCAGCAATCCCCAGTTGTCTGAATCACCACTTGGGGAAGTTACATCAGGAAAGTAGCTTGGCTCATAGCTGATCCAGGATCTGGGGAGTGCAAAGATGGCTTGGACGAGGATCTGGATCGAACATCTGTAAGGGAAATTCCTTGGTGCTGTTGCTAGATTAGCTTGCTATGGCATCTCTCTTCCTTCTGGGATTTTATAGCTGTACCAATGCAAACCCTACATGCATACAGACAAAGCTGCCATTTGCACCTGTGCAATTTTTCCCCATTCCTGGCACTGATTGGAAGAGGGCAAATTCCCAACACAGCTCAAGAATTGGCTGATAAACGCTGGCTCCAAGAATCCCTCCCGTCTGGCTGAGAATTCCCAAATCACAAAACATCGGAGGGTGGGAGAAAGGAAGGGAATCCAGTTTTCTTGAAATGAGCTGCTTGTACTTCGTAACTGATTTTGCATCTGTGTCACTTACCGGGCTGCCTGACGACTATCTCAGAAAGGCACTTAAGCCATTTAAAATAATCAAAGTACTCATAAGCCACTTAACTTTTCCCAACACTTCGCACTTCCTACCAAATCCCCTGGCCACACCTGGCCATAACCAGGAAACATGCTGAAAGGGAAGGGTTGAACGGACTCTCAGGCCTTATCCTTTGACAGGTCGTATTTGTTAGGGGAGAGGGTTATTGCATTTTTCATGCCCCTGTTTCCACTTGGATTCCTCTGGTCTTCAGGCTGTGGCTCTGTTATTCTTATTTGTATTGCAGAAGAGTCTAGGCGCTCCAGTCATGCACCAGGGTCCCTCTGTGCTAGGTGCAGTACAAACACACGGCTCTTGCTCCAAAGAGCTTCCAGTCTGAGACAACAAACTACAGATGGATACAGCGAGGCAAGGGAGTACAAGGAGACAGTAGTGGGCAGCACACGGGGCAGTGGTCTCTACACACCAGCAGCCTAACCAAAGTCAAGTTTTCTGTAGGTGTCACGGCAAGGGAGCGTTTTAACGTTTCCATTGCCCTCACAGCATCCCCTCCAAGCCCCCTGGATACATCTCACACTCGGTAATTACCCGCTGCTGTTCCTCCATCTTCACAAATCCTGCCCGACTCTGCATCCCTTTTTCACTACGGGCTGGATCCTCTACCTCGAGATAGCCCCTTTGTGCTGCTTCAGTGGCAAAACATGGGCCATAACTTGGACACATCTCCACAGACAAGGATTTTCTCCAATAAAAGTGTAGGGTGGGGGAGGCAAGCCAGCTTGCACAGGCGCCAGACCCCATCCTCTTCCCCCATGGTGCATAGCAGGCACAGAGGAGGAGCGCAAAGGGGCATGGCCAGAGATGACTGTGCTCCAGCATTCCCCAGCCTGTGCACAACCCCTTAAGAGCCATTACCAGCTAGAGTACTTTAGAGCAGCCTCAAGGCTGCACTAATGGACCCTGGGACCGGTACAGAAACAGCCCCAACCCCATCACTACTCGTGCAAGGAGAGCCATTGAGCTCAGGGCAAGTAAGCACTGTTCAACGTGAGTGACGGTTGCCGAATTAGCCGCAGACATTAGCAGTGGGAAAGAGCTACCCCCTTGGGAGTGCAGGATCATTCCCTGCAGTCTGTTCTCCAGGCCGACTATAAAAGGCCCTCCCTTAGGAGACCATTCCACTGCCTAATAGATCAGGCTGCTGCCCAGCATCATTAGCAGCCCAAATGTTTCCTAAAAGCTCTGAGTGTCTCCTGTGTTTCCTGCTGCTTGTGTCCGAGAATCAGTCACTCTCAGGAAAGCTGAGTTGATGGCAGGTGCATTTTAGGGTGGGGGGGGTTTCGCCCATTTAATTGCTTTGGGGGAGGCTGATTAGGCGGTGCATGGATCTGATACAGGAGATAGCCCGGATGCCCTCCATTGGCCGAAGGAGCAGGAGAGGGCGGGAGGGATAACAAAATGTAACCAGAACAATGGAGGTTTAATCCTGTTGGCTTTCCTATAAAATACAGGCGTCACATCCCCAGCCGGTATAAACCAGCATTAGCCTCCATTCCATTTAATGCAGCAAGGCCAATTCACACCACCAACGGATCTGGCCCCAAGGACAGAGAGGCCTCTTCCCTTTCAGCTTCCCATTCTCGTTGCCCTTCCTTATTGGGCCAAGTAGGGCCCCTATCCTGCAACACGTGGCGCACCTTCAGTCGCAGCTGTCCTCGATATAGGCATCGGGTGGCACTCAGTGCGTCGCAGGATTGGGCCTTTGCAGTGCCAAATTCCCCATTTAGAGACAATTCTGCTTCCAGGCCCAGTGACTGGTGCATTTCTCTGTGCTCCTTCTCAGCTCCGGACTTCGCACAGGGGGCGGTTTGGATGCAGGCTGCTGTCTGGGCCCCCCCATCGCAAATATACACATACATGGATGTCAGTGGGAGTTCTGCCTGTGTGAGGACTACAGGATTCCACCCATATGGCTCAGACAGAACTTGGGGAAGTGGTGTGTTTTAATGAAGCCGCATAGGTAGTTTGGGTATGGGAAGAAGGGAGAAGCTGCTGAGGGGTAAGTGCTGTAAATTTGCATTGTCGATTGCACATTTCACACCTGACAGCACTACCCCATGTGTGTTCACTGTAAGCTTGGCGGGGCTCCTTCCTCCAGCAAGAAAAAAAAAACCCCACAAGGTTCATGTTTCAGGCTGCGGCCACGAAAGGCAGCCGTGTGCCTCGTACTAACCAGGATTCCGAATGGAATCCAGTTCCAAATGCAAGGGGTTTTCAGCCACAAATTTTCAACTCCTGAAAACCTAAAGTGTTTCAGGGTTTGTTTTTTCAACTAAAACTAACCAAAAATATTTCGGCTGAAATCATCCATTTCCAAGGGGATTTTCCATGTTGATGAATATGCCCATATGCTCAGGGTTCAGCCGATTGCCATATTTGGGGTCTGGAAGGAATTTTCCTCCAGGGCAGATTGGAAGAGGCCCTGGAGGTTTTTCGCCTTCCTCTGTAGCATGGCTGTAACAGGAGCAGGTTCTTTGCACTCAGAATATGTCCACGGCATGGCTGTGGCTGGTCCAGGTCAGCTGACCCTGGCTTGGGCTGCAGGGCTATAAAATCGACATGTAGATGGTCAGGCTTGGGCTGGAGCCTGAGCCCAAACATCTGCACTGCAATTTTTAACCCCGCAGCCTGATCCCTGGGAGCCCGAGTCAGCTGACCCACGATCTGCGATTCGGTGCCGTGGGGGTTGTAGGGCAGTGTAGACGTACCCTGAAAGGATGGGCTCTGAGCTCAGCTGTCTCTCTCTCTTGAACGCTCACTTTCTATCCAAGCCATTGCAAACACGAATGAGTCAAACCTCCAAGCCCGCTTCTTTGAGGGGCAGGTTCGTGTCAATGTCCCCATTGCGCAGATGGGAACCCCAGGATAGACCCTCCGTCAAAGGGCCTGCAGCTCCTAATTGCTGACTTGCTGGAGGATTCTCTGCTTCTTGAAGTCTTTAAAACACAATTTGAGGACTTCAATAGCTCAGACATAGGTTAGGGGTTTGTTATAGGAGTGGGTGGGTGAGATTCTGTGGCCTGCGTTGTGCAGGAGGTCGGACTAAATGATCATAATGGTCCCTTCTGACCTTAATATCTATGAAACAAGCTATTTTTCCATGAAAAAAAATTTCCAATGAAACATTAACCAGCATAACCATTGATGTAAATCAGGGGTAGGTGAAGTCAATGGAGTGAAATCTGAATCAGGCCCCATAAGGACTCATTATTGTAGGTGGGTTCAGAGCAGATTTGGATCTCAAGCTATGCCCTCTGCCCCAATGAGCAGAAATAGGGAAACCCTTTTGAAGTAGGGAATTATACAGACAAAGGGCCAAAATCCTAACATCCTTCAAGGAGGTTTTACTCCAACCTTACTCATTCAAGCTCCTATTGGCTTCAGCGGGAATTTTGCTTGCACTAGAATGAGTAAATCTTGAGTAATGGCTGAGCTGGGTTCTGACCCAAGGAAAGAAGAACAGAGCAGTGACTGATTTTGGGACAGGGACATTGCCACATAGGGCCATCTCTGTTCTTTGGTCCTGTTGCAGGGAAGGGGCAAACCTCACAGTTTTGATGCAAGAGCAGGGGTGGGCTGGGAGTTGTATTTCCATAGAGTGGAACAACATACAGCAGGACAGATGGGCCTAAAGGAAAAACGTGACTGGAGTAGCCTCCAGAGGGTGTTAGCTCTGCCATCAAAAGAGCTTGCAACAGTACCTCTAAATGAAATAAGGAAGGAGGAGATGAAAGACAACAAGGCCACGTATTAAAATGCCAAATTCATCCAGCTCCTCAGAAGTGAATGCAGCTGCATTGGATGCAAACTGGCTGCAGGGGACAGGTGCTTTCCTTCAAATCAAAGGGGGTGTGCACGCACTCACCCAGCCCTGAATCAAGGGGGCAATTCTGCCTGGAATCTGTCGACTCTTCTGTTTGGTTTCCAGAGCAGCACACTTAGATGATGACATCTGGACACACGAGAGAGTGTCAAACATCCCACAACGCATCAAGAACAGGCTTGGTTTGGGGCAAACCTCATTTGGGAGAAGGCTTGGCCCCTTCTCCTTGCTGCCAACCCCCATAAAATGCCAGCCACGTGGGCTGAGCACTGTCTAAAGACGGCCTCTCATAAGGGCCCACAGACACCGTGGTGGTGAGTTTGGCGGACACGTCTAAGTCGAGTAAGTTCTACACCGACGGACTGGAACAGGGTCCAAGGTACAAGAGTGGCCTTTTGAGACAAAGTGATAACAGAGGACGCATTCTAACAGAGCGCAATACGACAGTGAGAGATTGGATCCACGTGCAATGGGAACAGTACTGGGTATGTCTCCCCTGCTGTGACTGCAGCTCGCACGAGAGCTAGCTCACCTTTGTCTAGCTAGCTAACAGTGATGCCACGGCAGGCTTCAGTGTGAGCTCTCCTAGCCCTAGGCCACTGGGGAATTACTTGGGCGGCTAGTCTGTGCTGAAGCTTCGCTGTTCTGGTACCTGAGCTAAGTTGATTCAAGCTAGCTGGGTTATGCGTACGCAGGCTGCAAGCACACGCCTCCGGTTGCTGCGTAGACATACCCTCAGTGATGCTGTGATGGGTGAGGTATAATGATCTCAACAGAAGCACCCCTAAGTTGGATCTGAACTGTCTAGACTGCTGAGGCAGAAGTGGGACAGATCTCCCAGTCAGACTCTTACTGGTGCTTGCTTGCTATGAAGAAAGGTTAGGTTAGTCCAGGCAGTGTAGAGCAGGAAGTGATGGGGAAGGGAATTAAACTCTCACAGCCAGACCAGTTATTTTACCCCAACCGGTTCCCCCATCCCCAGCTAGAACAGAGGGAGCATTAGGGATATAAGATCCATCAAACCTGGGATCCTGCTCCCAGTGGCAGCCAGTGCCTGCTCCTTGAGAAGATGGTGATCCACTGCCACAATGCATCTGACTGAGTGTATCCAGTCCGGACCTACCGGAGAGGGATGCCTTCCTGACTTCTCCGCATCAGAGATCGTCAGGGGCACAGAGAAATTATGACTTTGCAAGCACAGGCCTGGAAAGCAGGACTCCTGGGTTCTGTTCCCCTCTGCCACAGCCTCTCCGCGTGATTTGGTGCAGGTCGCCAACCGCTCTGTGCTCATGGAAGCAGTCCCAGTGAAGTCAGCAATTAAGAGCTGCCGGCCCTTTGACAGAGGGTCTACCCTGGGGTCCCCATCTGCGCAGTGGGGACATTGACACTAACCTGCCCCTCGAGGCTTGGAGGTTTGACTCATTCGTGTTTGCAATGGCTTGGATAGAAAGTGAGCGTTCAAGAGAGAGAGACAGCTGAGCTCAGAGCCCATCCTTTCAGGGTATGTCTACACTGCCATACAACCCCCAAGGCACTGAATCGCAGATCGTGGGTCAGCTGACTCGGGCTCCCAGGGATCAGGCTGTGGGGTTAAATTGCAGTGCAGATGTTTGGGCTCAGGCCCTCACGGGGTTCCAGAGCCTGGGTTCCAGCCCAAGCCTGACCATCTACACGTCGATTTTATAACCCTGCAGCCCAAGCCAGGGTCAGCTGACCTGGGCCAGCCACAGCCATGCCGTGGACATATTCTGAGTGCAAAGAACCTGCTCCTGTTACAGCCTTGTGTGGGGGCATTTACCCTTCTCAGCCTGCCTCAGAGGGGGCCCTTATGGAGAAAGCCCATCTTGGGCCTCGCCGCAATTACCTCCAACAGCTTTGGCTCAGCCCCGAGAGCAGCAGCAAGCATAATTCACAAACAATTTAATTCTGATGAAATACCGCTGCAGCAGCAACCGCATCTGGGGCGGCATATGCCCTGGAGCCAAACAAACAATGCCTCAACTTAATGCTAAGCCCCACCTGTCACTCGCACGCACTCCTCCTTTCCCGGAATGCAACCCGCCCTTAACGGGTCACCCAGGGATTGCCTTCAGGCCTCGAGGAAACATGGTGCTGCAGCCACATTTCTGAGATCAATAAAGATTCCTTAGGTACCGTGCATACAAAACAAGAGGCCAGCTTGCTTAGCGAGCGTATCCAAGCTAAGCTACCACACCTGTCCATCAGCCATGGGGGGACAGGGGTACTGGCTGTCAGAGAAGGGGAGAATTCAGCAAGGGTTTGAAATTAGTTCAGGTGGGGAGCTCTGTTCCGCATCCCCCCCTTGCTGGCTATTATCAAGGCGGATACCTGGAGGAAGAGAAGCCTCCGTGAGACGGCAGAGCATGGAAGGAACAGTTGACATCCTGCTCACGTTCTCTTGGGGGCCCCAATCCAGCAAAGTGCATGCTTAAGCTTAAGCGTTCAGATTCCACTGCAAATAAAACACTTGTTTTTAATTAAGCCACCACAAAAGACTCTCCCCGGAACAAAAGGAGGAAGTTGCCTCCTTAAGATCTCGCTTTTAGCTGTACAATAATTAGGCTTTGTTTATTGGTTTTACGGTTCCATTTAGACGCTTTTCTTTTCTCTCTATTTTCCTCCCTCACGTTTCCTTTTCCCGTTTTATTTTCAGTCAATTTCTTCTTACACAAAATTCTTGCAGCTGCATAAACAACCCCTTTACCACCACAAGCTGCTCATGCATCCTGACTGATTGAGCCGACTTTAGCACCAGCCCACAGGGCTCCTTTACCAGCAACTCTCTCTGCAGGATGCTCTCCAGCACAAGGGACATTTGTCCGATCTTTGAGTGGTCTGACCGTTAAAAATCCCCCAGGCTCCAAGATCATGGGGGAGGGGAGGGTGATTAGAATCACACAAAAATTTGAAGGGGAGACCTCCCGCAAAATTCAGCGTCATTTCACTGCCCGGAAATGTTAGTTTTCTTGTCAGGCCTCAGTCACGCAATCTGATCCTCATGGGAGGACCCTGGTTTTGTCCCATTGACTCTAGATACAGGGGGCTTGCCTGCCCCCTATATTCTCTCCCCCACTGTAAACCCCTACATTTTAAGTGTAAGCTGCTATGAAACTTCAAACTACAAGGCACATCAAGTCCCCATGCCTGGGGCTCACTTTGTCGTCAGCTAACAAGATGCCAAATAAACTCGCATACCAGAGACTAACCACCCAAGCCTTTCCCAGCTGGGAGGGGAGAGGACACACTATTATAGCCCTTGCTGGCTATTATGGAGAGAGCCCCTGACCCCATACCCCTGGTGTATCAATTCTGCACAGAATTTGAAGAGAGAAGCACAGGTTGTAGGAAGAATGAGTTTGGAGAAGACACCGGGGAAGTCAGTCTGTGTGCACATGGCTAGAATGCTGTTACAACTGCAGCATCTCTGTAAACAGTTCTCTTAAAGAGACAGTTTCATTTTACAAACATGGAGTCCTCCCATGTTATTTTCCACCATGCAGTACATGAAACACCCAGAGTTTCTCTGAGCCTTGGGCCTCTCCTGGCTGCTGACCCTGCCTAAGAAGCAGGAAGCCTTACATTTGGCTTCCCGTAGGTCACATGCCTATTCCTCCTCATATGCTGAGACTACAGCCCTGTTTTAGACAACCATAACAGGCACACTGGGACACATGCATGCACTGCAAGGCCCAATGCTACAGATTCAACATCCCATTCCCCCCCTTTCCCCCCCCCCCCCACACACAGCCTGCATGGTGTAGGAGTTTGGGGCAGGCAGAAGGAGAAGACGTCACAAAACTGGAATCTGGGTCTCTCCATGGACTGGAGCCCATGACTTTGCAAGGGACCAGATTTATTTGATGCAACCCTGCTCCCAGAAGAAGAGTGGCTACTAACAATGGTCATGGTCTAGGTCAGATCACAGCCCAATGCCAATAGAAGCTGGTCACCAGAGGGGCCAGGCGCGTGCAACACTGTTTGTACTGGAAAGTGCCCAGTTCTCTCCAGTGCACTGAAGATCAGAAAAGAAACCACACAAGCCTCCTCAGCCGTGAACCAGGGCAATGTGGGATAGCAGCAGGAAAACCATTTACACGAGCTGTGCTACTGCACTCAGGATCACTTTCTATTTTGTTGCTAAAAAGGACAGAGGTGGATCCTGAGACTGAGTTTGAGTTGATACGGAGCCCTAAGAATACCCCAGTGCATTTAGCACGGTTGTTAACCAAGTGGGGAGATTGTGTACATGGACAGGGAGAAAGGGCTCTTCCACAATCGTGCTAGAGGAAACAAAGGCTACTTAAGCACCCAATTTAAACCCGATGAAAAGATAGGAGAGATTTTCCCACACGATGCATGATCAACCTGTGGGACTCATTGCCACAAGATAACGGGGCGGGGGGTGGCCCAAAAACCTACCAGCATACAAAGACTGGATGTTTACGTGGATCATGAGAATATCCAGAGTTCTAACAGTGACAGATGAAAAACCACCAAGAGCTTGGGGAGCAATCGAAACCTACCAGTTAGACCTCTAGCAGGTTAACAGCGAAACAGGCTCCAACTATTGGGGGTCAGGAAGAAACTTCCCCTGGGAGCAGGTTATCCCACCTCTGGCTCCTCCAGGGGGCTCTTGCTCCTTTCCCTGAGGCAGCTTTTTGCTGGCTACCGTTGGAGACAGGATACTAGACTAGGTGGTCTGCTCCAATGTGTCAATTCCTGTGTTCCTCTAGCATAGGAAAAGCAATAGATTAATTCCTGCAAGGTGTGTCAAAGCCATATCTTAGGCCTTGTCTACATGAGGAAAAAAAAAGGGGATGTAAATTTAAACTTATATAGTTATACCAGTATAATCCCCCATTTGGACACTCTTATTCCAGTATAAAAGTGCCTGTCTTTCGTGTAGCAGATGCGGCTTGGAAAAGAGGTTATGCTAAACAGAAAAAATCCATTGAGACCAGAATAAGCATCCACACAGGGGTTCACACGGGTATCACTACATCAGTAGAACCATTAAAGCTTTCCTGTGTAGCCAAGGCACACCAAGACCTAGGTTCAATTCCCTGCTCTGCCACAGACCCCCACCCCCACCTCGTGTGACCCTGGGCAAGTCACTTAGTGCCTCTGTGCCTCAGTTCCCCATTTGTACAACGGGGTAATAGCCCTGCCCTGCCCAGGGCAGTTGTGAGGATAAATATGTAAAAGATTGTGAGGGGCTCAGATTACACTATGGTGGCAGAGGCCGGATAAGCACCTAAGACAGACTGAACCCTAGACAAGGTTGTGCAGCCTCCTTCCTGCCACTTTTACATGGCTCTTTGCATAAAAATAAAAATGGACTGAGGTTAAAATAATAAAAATTAAAGAGAAAAGGAGTACTTGTGGCACCTTAGAGACTAATCAATTTATTTGAGCATAAGCTTTGCTCAAATAAATTGGTTAGTCTCTAAGGTGCCACAAGTACTCCTTTTCTTTTTGCGAATACAGACTAACACGGCTGTTACTCTGAAACCAAAAATTAAAGAACATTTCTCCTCTCTCCTCCACCTGTCTCTCATTCTTGCCGCCTCTCTCCCTCCCTCTCCATTCCTCTCTGAAGCGAATGCATTCAATCTTTTTTGTCTCAGCAAATGGCTTTTAAGTTTTCTCCCATTCTCTTCAATTTATATTATTTTAATTATTGAATAGCCCTCTCGCTCATCGTCTGGAACATTAACGTGTTTTTAAAAGGGACCCAGGAAAAATCAAACTCCATCAGTGATCTGTTTTGCTGTCTCAGCTAACAGCCTCCAGCTCTCCCAGGAGAGCACAAAACTCATTGCAGCTTGCAGGGCAAAGGGACGAAGAGGAGAGGGACAAAAAAAAAAACCCCAAAAAAATCTTGGAGAGAAGACAGTGAATTCCAAGATATTGGGAAAGGAAATAGATGCCGTGAACCAGAGCTGGGAACCTGCACTCTGGGCGAAGGGTTTGCTCTTGGTCCACGTTTTCTGCTTGTAGATATTCCACTGCAGCTGCTTCTGCATTTGCATTATATTTACATTTATCTATGCGTGTCCCTGTATCTCTGCCGGTTGCTGCTAAGGGGGCTCTTGTTCAAACACACTTTCTAGCCCAGGGACATTACCGTGTATAAATAAGTGCTCAGCAAGAAAGAAAGTAATTAAAGAGTCCTTGGAATTCTACTGGGATTACATGGAGGTGGGGACAAAAATCAGAACAGAACTTTCTGCATTAGAGACAGCCCCGTTCACCCAGAAGGATCAGAGTTTCAAGACTCTTCATTGTTCTTTGTATTACAGTGGCATCTAGGATTCCAGAGCGCCATGACTGTCCACCCCACCTTTGTAAGAGACAGACCCTGCCTGAAATGCTTTACAATCTAAATGGCACAAGACAAATAATACTAATAAGGCTTAGTTTTTATCTAACACTTTTCATCCATAGATCTCAAACTGCTTTATAAAGGAGGCTAGTATCCTTACGCCATTTTACATATGGGGACACTGAGGCACAGGGAAATGACATGATTTTCCCAAAGTCACACAGAAAGCCAGGGTAGAGCTACCAATAGAACCCAGGTCTCCTGGGTCCCAGTCCAGTGTTTTATCCGCTAGGCCTCCTCCTGATTTTACACATGGGGAAAGTGAGGCACAGAAAAGCCACATGGCTACTCAGTGTCACACAAAGGCTTCACAGGGGAATCAGGCATAGAACCCAGAGGTTCCTACGGTAATGCCACATCCTATACACCAACCAACAGGCCAGCCACACAAGTGGCTAGACCAAATGGCTAACCAATACTACTCCTGGGAGAATTCTGTGCCACTGCACATGCGCAGAATTCATGTCAGGCACAGAGTTTCCCCACCCACCTCAGAAAATACACTGAGCCAAGAAATGCTGCAGTTCTGCCTTTCACCCCCAGAGGCCAGAACAGCCCACAGCCAGCTGCATTCATCACAGCACCTTGCCCACGGAGCCAGGTTACGACAGACAGAGTGGGGCACCTGGGGATCACAGACCCAAGAGCTAGTGGGGTGACAGCATTGAGCCAGGGGCTGAATGGGAGGTGGGCTGCAGGGCCACATGGGGACAGGGCCAGATGTGCCTGACTCAATGGGAGAGGCTTGCGGTCAGCCAACATCTGCATGGGGGAGGCTCCCCAACTCCCTTATGATCCAACTCCCCCCCCAAAAAAATCCTGTTCCATACTCTCCCACCCACACCCAACAACCCTCCAGGTTCACTCCCAGGCTCCATACCTCTCCCTCAGCTCCTCCGTTATCCTGACTCCCCCAAGCCTTTGAACTGCTTCTGAGGGGTGCAGAAAATACATTTCTATATTGTAGTTTAAATGAATTACTCAAAGTTCTGTATTAATATGCCTAGTAAGGAATCTATTTATCAAAAAACATTTCCTGGTTTGTTTTTTTCTTTTTCTTTTTTTTTTTTTTTTTGGTCTGCATTGTTAGACATTTGCTGACAGGTATTTTGAGAGAAATGACAAAATTATTGAAAACTGGCATGATTATATTGTGTTATTTTGACAAATAAAACATGCAGAATTTTAAAATATTGTGCGCAGAATTGTTTATTTTTTTGGCGCAGAATTCCCCCAGGAGTAAAATACTAAGCCTGGCAATAAGATAACACACACGAGGTGAGAGAGAAGGTAGTCAGATCAGCTACTAATAATCCTCTAAGAGGTTGAACTAGGAAGGGTAGGATACCTAGAGACCTAAAGTAAATAATTTTCAACAGGGGGTATTGATCCATAGGAACTGATTAGCTAATCCATACCCGGCCCTTCAGAGGGACAAAGCTAGACCGAAGTAGAACCAAAATACCATTTTTGACCTTACTCATCCAACTCCCAGAAGGTATGTTGCACCTGCGGATGGACTTCAGAGCCACAAGCTTTTAGCTCATAACAGCAACAGAGAGGTGCCAAGAAGCATCAGTCCATCATGTGGCTATTCATGCTTTGCATACATTTCTCACAACATTCTCACATGCTACAAATCTCAGGAGCAACAGGACACCGTGAATCCCCTGGAGTACAGATGCGGTCTTCACAATGGTGTCCTTACCATGACTCTGTAACAGATAGCTGCCTTCATCTCCCAGTGATAAACAGTTTAAGCGATGGCAATCATTCTGCTCCTCAGGAATTAAGGGAAAATATGATCTCAAGCTTTGGGTATATAATCCATAGCCCATTATCCAATCATCTGCAATAACTGGTGTCATGATGATATACATTAAAATGCCTCAGTGTGCTATCTGTTTGCAGGCAGATGAATTGAGAGCATCCTTCTATAGATGATAACTGCGTGGAGGGAGTCTCAAACATATCTGACTGCTCCCATCACAACCATGAAAGATGGGAAGGGCTTATCAGCCCACAGAACGGGAGAGCAAACAAAGCCCTGGCAGAATTGTTTCCCACCGCTTGTAGTTAGCTAGAGAGAAAGGATCACCTTGGGGTTAGGGCTCTGCATTCAAACCCCACCTCTGCCACAGACTGCCCAGGTGACTTTGGTCAAGTCACTTCATCTTACTGGGCCTCAGTTCCCCATCTGTAAAATGGGGATGGTAATCCTTCCTTTCTCTCACCCTTGGCTCATCTTGTCTGTTCAGATGGTGAGCTGTTTGGGGGACAATGTCTATACACAGGGCCTGTACAGGTAGGTCTATATTGCAATCTGAGGTGCAATAGTGCCTCAGGTAGACGTACCCCAGCTAGCAGGGCTAAAAATAGCAGTGTAGACAAAGCAGGAAGGGCTTCAGTGTGGGCTAGCAAAGCGGGTATGCACGCAGAATCCCTGCAAGGCTTGTACAGCCCACGCCACTGTGGCTGCACCACTATTCTTAGCCAGGCAAGCATTAGCCGTTGTCTGTTGACCCATGGTGCAATTACACCCCCAACTGCAGTACAGATGTACTCCGAGGGGCTTCGGTCATACCAATAATGACTCAGGCTGTAAAGTCAAACACTCCCACGCTAGAAATGCCCGTGTTTAGGCTGCCCTTGCAACCTTCAATCTGTGCCCTTCTGCACACGCATTACAATACAATCTATACAGCCGGTCTGTGTAGCCATGGGCTCTCTCTCCCCCACACCCATCTTTTACAGCCCATCTTTATTTACCCAGCAAGCTCTGCTGGGCTGGTCCTGTCCTTTATTTAGGCCTGGTCTACACTGGGGGAGGGGAGGATCGATCTAAGTTACACAACTTCAGCTACGTGAATAACGTAGCTGAAGTCGACGTACTTAGATCTATTTACCGCAGCGTCCTTACTGTGGTAGGTCAACTGCTGACGCTCCCCCGTTAATTCCGCCTGCGCTTCTCGCTCTGGTGGGGTACTGGAGAGCACTCGGCGGTCGATTTATCGCATCTTCACTAGACGTGATAAATCGACCCCTACTGGATCGATCGCTCCAGAGGTAGGTGTAGACATGCCCAACTATGCAGCAACTATCACAGCGGGACACAATCCCATAATGCCATCATAGGAACAGTAGAACGCATCTCGCCATTTGGAAGAGTTTCCGACGTGCTTGTTCTCTCCTAGGAGGGGTTATAGACTTTACCAAGTCCCTCCATCTGCTGAGCAGCCACCATAAGAACTCAGTGGAACGGTATTTTGTTTAAAACCCTGCCAATGACCTCCATGGAATCCATGCATGACTAAGAGCTGCGTGACGAACAGCTCCAACTGGCCATTAGAACACTGACAACACTGCAAAAAGGACCCCCGCAAGTGACTCCTAGGTTGATTTCTGTTGTGCAATTTGTTCATATTAGTAAACCAGTCTCCAGAGGAGATCTGAGCTGCTGAAAAGGTTACCTGGGTTGGAATTTAGCCACTGGTGCTAACAGACCTGCTTTTATGAAAAATGCCCCGGGTTTGTTGGCTTTTGTTGTTTTATTTTAGAAGAACTCATGTGGTCAGGACCTCAATTTTATATCTCATCCCTAAGAAGGCATCTCTGGCAGCACGGGGCACTAGCTCATTACTGACCTGAGAGGAAAAGCATAGCCTGCTAAATCAAGCCCCCTTCTTGCGGCACCCTGGGTTTCCCTTGGAGGTCTCCCGTCCACACGCACACCAGGCTCCAGCCTGCTAGTTCAGGAGAGCTGCCAAGTTCATTGCCCCAGGCAGTAGGAATGCAACCAAGCAGCAGCATGGCAAGGAGAGTAGAATAGGAGTGAGGGGAGGAATTTGCAGGTTGTCCTCCAACAGCATAGTGGTATCGCCAGACAGCGGTGTTTCCACACGAGGTACCGACTTTTCTCACTTCACTGTACAGTGCAACAAAACTCCCCCACCCCACCCCCAGGAAATTCACAGCTGTTACTAGGCTGCACCCTGTGGTCACTTTGCGGTAGATCTCTGATCACCCTCACTCCCCACTCTTACAAGCACACACCCCTGCAATTTGAGCTAAAGGAGAATCTCCATTAGCAACACCAGGCTTCACCATGCTCACAGCATCCCTGGGAGGTGTGGAAGTGCTGTCATCCCCCATTTATAAATCATTAGGAATTTGGCCATAACTCTTTCAAAACTTGCCACAGAACCTTTAACGACCCAAGAGGTCAGGACCTCAGTTTCAGACCTGCTCTAGGAGCTGGCACTGCATGGAATCCTGCTAGAATATGGGGAACTGATCAGTGCCATCTGCTGAACCCCCAACTCCATTTCCTATGGTGCGCCCAGGCTTTCCCTTGGGTCCCTCATCATCCCCCAGGGCAACAGAGCAGTGTTTGTATTTTGAAACTGGCCTTTCAAATCCATTTCATCAGTTTCCTTCTCTCACACCCACTGACAGCGTGTCCTCCCAGACACCCAGCTCTGATTAGGCTCCCAAAGTATCTCAAGACCAGTTGTCTCAATAATGAAGCCGCAAGGCCACGAGGCACCAGGGAGTGCTCACTCAGAGGGACACCAAACACGCTTAGCACATTCCACCTGTAACCCCACAGGGCTTTGCTCAGCCAATTGTCCACATGCCGCAGAGAAAGGAGACGCTGCAAGCCTGTTAAGCAGACAGGAGGGGTGGGATTCAGATACTCATTCTGGGTGGAGAGGGAGGGACTATAGTACCAGATCAGCATGGGACCACAAGGTAAAATATTTTACCCTGATATAGCACCTTCTATCAGGGAGCGGGAACCCTGCTCTGCAAACAGTGAGTTAATTTTGCTGCCTGGAGGTTATTAGCAACCTGGCGTGTGTGGGCACTGCCCTCTAGTGGAGGAAATCAGAACTGATCACCTGTGTGTCACAGGCCCAGTACCACCACCTGTGATTCGCCTGCAGCTCAAGCACTAGGAGCTTTGGAACGGAGAGGCTCGGAGCTCTACCCCAGACCAAGGGTGCTGGTACTAGGGGTGCAGCAGCACCCCCGGCTTGACATGGTTTCCATCGTATCCAGGGTTTACAGTTTGCTTCCATGGTCCTCAGCACCCACACTATACAAACTATTCCAGTACCACTGCCCCAGATGGTAGAAGAGGCAAATGTCTAACTTATATGGCCCGCAGCTAATCAGCATCTCAGAATCTTTACTGTATTGATCCTCACCTGCGATGCCCAGCAGTGCTATTAACCCCATGGTACAGATGGGGAACCGAGGCAGAGAGACATTAAGTGATTTGCCAAAGTCATGTAGGAAGTCTGGGAGAGCTGGGCATTGAACCCTTGTCTCCCAAGACCCAGGCTAGCGCCCCAACCAGTAGGCCAGCCTTTGAGTGTCATTATTGCCTATTTTACCGACCCAGGAATTTGCGACTCAGAAGTGACAGGACTTGCCCAAGCTCACACAGTGAATCAGTGGCGGAGCTGGAAATAGAACCCAGGAGCCCTCACGTCTCCATCACAAGGTCATCCCTTCTGCCTCTAAAACGGCCAGCGAAACGTGAACCTGGTAAGCCGCCCCCGCAAGGCAAAGGAACTCACCCCATGCATGGGCATGGATCTCCCTCCTCCTGCAGGTGAGGAATGCCTGTCACACGGCCAACCTCCCGTTCCCTTCACCCACCTGCCCACACCAGCAGCATGCATATTTCTCTCATCTGCAAAGAGCCCTACAATAATCCCTCCCTATGCCCTCTGCAGAGCATCCAATTGCATTAAAATCAGGGACACATGCAGGAGAGAACAAAGGGGTGGGTGTGGGAGCCCTTTAGTTAAAGGTATCATCATGGGGGTGGGGGGTGGGGGGAAGAGAAGGGCAGAACCAGAATCCCCTGGAGAGATGATGGGGGATTCTTTGGACACCCGCAGAGAGTTCGCATTCCCCACCCGCCCACCTTCTTTGCTTCCCCTGCCTGGGAGGGAGCAGTTAGTGCCGTTCATTATTGTTAAAACCCCTGCAATACTTTGCTCTGAACGGTCGCTGGTGGGTTAGTTTAGCCGCTACCATCAGTCACCCCATGTGCTCCTTTCCCCGGCTGCAAAGGGGGTGGAGGGAAGGCGGGAGGGGTTCCCGGCAGGGCAGGGGATAGGACATTACCTTAAACAAGCGCAGAATGTTGGCCACCATGATGGAGACGGAGCTGCCCGAGGCACCGATCACCCCCACCACACGCTCCGGCTTGGTGATGATGGGGGGCCCACCATTAATGCACCGCACCTCAGTGCTGTCCTTCTCGATCAAGGCCTGGACAAAGGTCAGCGACTGCTCCAAGGCGTGGGTGTCCCGGGAGCAGGTGTCCAGGATGCGAGCGCCCAGGGTGATGTTCGGGAGCAGGTCAGGGTCGTTGTTGATGCGATCCAGGGCAAAGAGCATGGCCTCCAGCCGGTGAATGCCCTTCTCTTTCTTCAACTCACCGCAGGCCTTGCCCTCGGTGCCCCGGCCATGCACAGGGAAGAGGCCTCCCAGGGTGATATCCCCGTCGAGACGGATGGAGTTCATGTGTGGATGCCCCTGGCCCTTTGGTTTAGCCGAGCCGGCTGGGTTCCACCAGCAACTGCAAACACTCAGGAGTAGGCAGAAGGAGAGCTGCTCCATGCAAACAGATCCCCGGCTCTTCCCAGGCATCGCCAACAACACGCCAAAATCCTGCCCCGATACGCAGCCTAGAGAGCCATGCGGCACCAAGCTCCCTTCGTCTCCCTGGCTCCGCAGCCCGGCTCCACCTTGAAGTCTTACCAGGGAGGGAGCGTGGGAGGTAGCTTCTCAGAGAGCCAAGGAAGAGGCAGCGTCAAGGCCGGCTGCAGCCTTTCCGAGGGGACGCAGCATGGTTTCTGTCACCCCTCTTGGTCACTTTCCCATCAGCAGCTCTGGTCTGCTCCAGCATCCGTCTTGCAGCAGGAGGCCAAGCACAGGAGGTTCCTAGGTTGGGCTGGTTTTTACAAAGTCCTTTGCCCGGCCCTTTGGAGGATTCCAGCTGAGCAGCCAGAGGAAGGCTCTGGGCTTTGCATAACTTTCCGTTAAGAAGAGGGTGAAGAAACAAACCAACCAAAACCCTCTGTTCCTGTCTCCACAATCCTTGAAAGGGATAAAAAGAGAGAAAGAGAGAGAATTAAATCATGGCATAAAGAGGACATCAGCTATTCAGACCTTTCATCAGGGAGCTCAACAGAAATGACGCTGTGGTTCTCTAACTCCCAGCCTGTGCTGCCCAGTGTCACGGCACTGGATCTCTCCCTAAATTCTGAGCCAGGCTCAGCAGCCACAGAAGAGATGCTGACTGCTCTGGGAGGGGCTTGTCCACAGCCAAGGATCTCAAAGCATTAATTAAGCCTCACGCCTAACTCTGTTAGGAAAACATTATTCTCCTCCTTTTACACATGGAGAAACTGAGGCACAGAGAGGGGCAGCAACTAGACTAGTTACACAGTGCTAGCGGCAGATGGGTGCAAGCCATGTCTCCTCACACCCCAGCCTCAAGCTTTAACCTCTAGGAAATGCATCCTCACTGCTGTCAGGCCTGAGCGTGCATGCATTACACCAATGTTAACTGGAGTTCGCTGGGCTGGGGAACAACAGGGCCAGGCCCCGTTTGCTAACAGGCACCACGTCAGCTACAGGAGCTAATAATCTGCTGAGCTGGGACAATGTATCCCTCCTTCCACCCATTGGGATGGCATTTGCCCTCAGTCTATTCTTTTGGGCACTCACCAGCTCTCCAGAGCCAGCTCTTTTCCTCTAGTCTGTTTTCTCCCCTGCTCAAAGCTACTCAGATCAAGAGGAAGCATTGTATGCTGGGAATGGTAGTCCTTGCGGACTGGGCTTCTGTGGTCACAGACACCTCAGAGTAAATCTGATCCTCAGGCCCCACTTTGGGATGATGCTACTTATTGAAAGGCTCTAAAGAAGAGCAAGGAAGCAGAAGAAAAGGAACAGGATTGATGTATGGTACAACCCTGACCTCAGAGAGAGAAACATCTGTCTGCGAAGAAAGCCCCTCCAGGAGAAGTTGTTAGTCACAGCTGAACACAAATCTTAGGGCACAGCCTTCTGTTCCCTCCTTCCTAGAGGAACTCAACGCAAGTGTGCAAACAGCTCCCTCCACCGTGTCACCCATCTCCCCCAGCAGAGATCCAGGGTCCTGGGGACTGGAGGGGAGGCAGAGCTGCCTACAGGAGAACAAATGGGGACATTCCTCAATCATGGAGCTGAGAGACTGATAAGAGCCAAGCAGAGTGCAGCCAGGATCCCATCGGCACTCACACCCCTGACCTGCGGCTCGGTCTGCAGTTCCAATCCTGCAACATTTCCCTGCTCCACAGCGGATCTACTCAATCTCCTCCCTTCTAATCACAGCTGGATAAACAACAAGGGAAAGAAAAATCCTCTAAGTACTTTTTTTTTTTTTTTTTTTTTTTTTTAAAATAGTCACCCAAAATTGCATGGCCTGAATTATTGGTATATATTCAGCCTGCCTTGCAGCATTCCTGGCGGTACCATCCTGAGCTCCCACACACACACTCTGCCAAAGAACCTCCGGGCTGACCGGCCTCAATCAGAGCTGGGCGAATAGAGTGAAAATTCGATCGCCCTGATCCGCAGGGATTCACGCCCTCCCTTGTGTTTGCCAGTGTGCCAACACCGGGGCAAGCAAGGGTCTAGTCTTGAGAACTTCCGCAGAAAGCGAGAGCATCAGCGGAAACTTTCGCTCACTGGGAGGTGAAATTCAATCCTGGAGCCAGCCCTTGTGTAGAGGGGTGAATTCCACCCAGTGGAAATATTCTCGCTGCTATATTCTATTTAGATTTCTATTGCTACTAATCCCAAAAGAGGCAGCTATGTAATGCTCTACAGAAGGCTGTCTCCTGGGGGCGACTGCACCAGGCATAGGGCTGCTTCACTGGTCTGTGGGAGGGTTTTATCCTGCTGCCTATCGCCATAGTATCCAAGCGACTTCCCCGTAAAATCAATAGCAATAGCAAAGTCCCTAGCAGACTCCATGGAGTCTCTGGCTCTTCTCCATTTGCAGGGTAAAAAACTTGGCTTGGGGCAGTGTTTGAGGTTTTAAAAAAAATTTCATTAACGATTTTATTAATTTCTTTCTTTTTGGCTGGTGTCATTTAAGAGATGTCATTGCTGGGAGTGTCATTCTTATCTTTAAAACCGTTGGACCAGATCCTAATCAGATCCCATGCACACAACCCATTCGAGGGGATAAGAGTTTGTAAAGCAGAGACAACACACATACAGGCGTGGACATGTCTTGCAAAGGGACGCAGCCTCTGAAATTTCTTCTAGTGATGGCTGCTGCACCTCTGTTCCAGAAAGCCCTCTTCCTCCATCCCAGAAAAATTCACTCCTTTATGCTCTAGATGCATTCCACCAACACATCCGGCACAAATCCGAAGAGGTGAGGCAAGGGGCACTCCGTATATCCATGATGGATGCACACAGTCGGGTCCTCAGCTGGTATGAATCCATGTAGCTCTGTTGATTTCAGTGGGGCAATGCTCCTGTACACCAGCCCTGAGACTCACACCTCGATCTGATCTGCCTAGTCTAGTTCTTCATTGCATCCCGCACCCTGGTACCTGATGCCAGCCTGAGTGTTTCAGAAAAGCTGGCTCTACGTAACTCATCATGGCCTCCCTTCTACACTGCCCAACCATACAAGAAGAGGGGGTCATACAGTGACATATGGATGGTGGGTAACGTGCATAAATGCAATCTAGCTAGACAGTCCATCTCCAGGATTCTGTCACACACAGGATTCATAAAAAATGATTACAGAGCAACTGTCCATCTGCCATAGCAACAGCTGGAGCTATTTAAGAGCTGAGGCTGGGGCAATCCAATCTCAGACTTCAGGGAACCAACTGGAACTGCAGGGATTTTGTAGGAGCATTGCCTGTTCTAGCCTATAGCCTTGCCTCTTCCCAGCATTGAAAAATCATTCATCAGGCTTCCAAACCCCGTGGGGTTTAAAATAGAATATGTCTGAGGTTTTTATTGGCCTTTTGAGCCTTTAGACTTCATGTTTTTGAGCTTTTCTCCACAACCCACAAGGGCTAGAAACGTTTTTTTTAAATGTAAACTAAGATGGTCATGTAAGAATGATTCCAGGAGCTAAAGTTTCAAGGTGGGGGGGGGGGGGAAACCCCACCAAAAAATGGCCAATGTGCAACGCTGCTTCAAACATCCCCATGTATCTCCTGGAACAATTGGCCAGGTGCATTCTGAAGAGCGTTCACCTACCTTGAAACCATCAGGTATTGGGGATGTCTAGAGCCAAGTATTGACAGAGCAAAAAGGACTGGACTTAGCTACGAGCTAATTTCACCTCAGCCTTTAACTCCTTTGTGAGGCTTTGGAGGCTAAAGCTGCCAGGACTGATCTGCCTGCAACTGAGCAGAGCATCTGGACTGCAAGAAACTTCCAGCAAGAACTGGTTGCTCCCAAAAGGGCGTGAGCATTTGGGTCAGTTCTCTAGGGGTGGAGGCCTGGACTTTGGAGATGGAGTTGCTGCAAGCTTTGCTCAAGGGAGGACTGCAGAATTTGACTCCCATTATTATATCTGCTCACAGATCTATAGGCCTAGAGTCAGCCCCAAGAGGAGGGAGGAGATAGGAGAAAATGAAATATTACTTTCCAGCACCAAAAAAAGTCTGCAAAAGAAACAAAGTGGAATCATTTTAGCATTAACAGTTGGTCCCCCTGAAGAGACGTAATTAAAGAGCAGCTCAGTTCTGGAGAGCGGCCCATTAAAAATAGCACTCTGGGGTTCCAGGTTTATGGTCTCAGCAACTCCAGATTAGATTTGTTCAGTCTACACCTGGGGGGGGGGGGGAGGGGAAGGAGGAATGGTTTTACTGATGGCCAGCCCCACAAACTCTACCTGGGCTCCGAGAGTCAAACAGTGCATTGTGGTATCTGCACCATCACCAAGGATGCAGAGTCCCCGGCCTGGATTGTACCCTCAGCACAATGCACAGAGAGGACCCTCTGGGTGCTGACGTTGGCCCTCCAGTGGGGAAGGGAGGGGTCATTTGCCTGCACTGCACTGCCCCTCATCCCTGCCCCTCATGCGCTGCAGACCCCTAAGGCCCTGCATGGCTCAGAGGTCTGCACAGAGAGAGGAGGATAGAGACGAGTCGCGGGGAAGGGGTTGCAGGGGACACACTGTCCCCAGGCCTAGGGCTGTTTATCTGTTCCATAGAGCCAACCCCAACCCCCAAGGGGAGCCATGTGGCTAAGGAGTTGCGATGGGGGTGCTTGTGGACCAAAGCCTAGTATGGAGGCACAGGGCCTCAAGATAGAGGGCACTGGCCTTCCACAGATCCCTTGAGATTTCCCAGGTTTGGCTTCATGGCCTTTTCCTCCAGGGGGAGGGGGTGTGTGAAAATGAGTCCTTCCCCCCCCCCCCCATGTCCATATGGGAGAGCCTCAGAGTCCACTTCTCCCATGGACTCCTGCCCCCATTGGTCTTTACCTCATGAGGGGATGCAATCACCAGGCGTTTTAAATAGAGCGGATGGGGAAGGGAAGCACAGCCACCCCTCCCATGCTATAAAACAGGGGAGCCCACTCCCGCCCATCCCTGGCTTGGGTACAGCAGGGCTTCCACACAGCTCCCCACCCACCAATGTGCCAGGTGTGGCCCGAGATTCCCCCACCACCCCATCTCCATCCACTGCCAGGGCTGGGCAGCGCCTGCTAGCCAGGACACTGCTAACACTTGCACTGAAGATGCATGAGCCAGGCCAGAACCCGGCTCCCTCTCCCCTGAGCCATGCTGGCTCTGCAGGGCGAACAGGGAGCGGGAAAGTCCTCATTTCCACATCTGCACCGGGCTGGTTATTGGTTACATGTGTCCGCAGCTACCGTCTCTCTCCCCTGATTCAGTGACTTAGCAGGAAACGAGCTAAGTCTTTTGCTCTTGATGCAAAGGTGCCAGGGAGGAACCACATGGGCACGGCAGCATCCAAATCCCCACGTTTACTGACGATACACAACACATCAGGCCTCGCCCCACCTACACACGGGAAGCCCCCAGAAGAGCAACGCATAGAAGGCGGCGAGCACCAGTAGAGGCTTCACAAGCTATTTAAAGGGATGCTCCTCAATTCCTGAACACTGCACTAACCAGTACGATGCAAGTTGTACAGTGAAGTAAACCATCCAGCTCACTCGAGCAAAGCTGGAGGGGTCCCTCTGCCTTTACCCTGAGGTGCTTGAGAATAAAGCAGAAACTGGCCCATTGGGCTCAATGGAGCGGATCCTGCTCGGCTCATTGAGTTAAGCAGCAATGCTGATGCTGACACTTCCCTTAGCAGTGTCCATTCGTATGGACCTGGCGGTTTCACACCTCACCACATACCTTTCTTCCATTGCCTCCCAACCCCCGTCTGGCCCCTGCTCAGGTCTTCAAGTGACTCTGACCTGGGCTGCACTTAGCTGCTGTTAAGTGATGCCGAAGCAATACGGCATTCCCTCCCCACCCTGCTGCATGAGCATGCCAGGAACCGCTCCTTTCTCCATCAGTCGCGATCCAGGCTCCAGCTCCTCTCCTTCTCCAGGATCGGGTCTTCCTTGACACTTGGCTGAGGGTGGCATCCATGTGTGGGAGATCGCAGGGGATGAGAAGGGATCCCCCATTTTCTCCACCATTTCCCAAATCAGTCTCCCTCCCAGAGGGACCTCGTTGCACCCCACCCTCCTTCCAGCTGCCACGGACTCACATGGCCCCTTTGGTAATATGATGTGCTCCCTTGCACGGCACCCCATGCTCCTGTCTGACCAATTGCTCACCAACAGCTGAGACACAAAATGGCCCCCTCATCCTGACCCTCCCTGCCTGATTCCCACACTGCCTCACAGCAGAAAGGCCAGCTCTGCCCATGCCCGGCGTGACCTCAGTAGGGCTGGACCCTGGTCCTGCTAGGGCTCTTCAGTTCCTCCCAGAGCACTGGCTAAAGGAGGCCTCTTGAAAGCCATACAAAGCATTCCCATCCCTGTCTCCACAGCACACCTGGACCCTGCTGACCCAGGCCTCACTTCCCCAAGGAGCTGAGCAACTCCTGGTGCTGCTGAGCACCCCCAACTACCATTGAAATCAATGGGGGCTGCAGACGCTAAGTGCCCTGTAGAATTGAACCCCCAGCGAGCATGAAATTCCCCATAAGGGCTCCCATGAGACCACCAGCTCAGCCCATCAAAAGCGGCAAGAGGACAGCTGGTCTTGTGGCCTGGCATGCAAAAAGACCTGGGTTCAGTTCCTGTCTCTGCCACAGATTCTCTGTGACCTGGGGCAAGTCACTTCATCTCTCTGGGCCTCAGCTCCCTCTCTTTAAAGTGGGACTAACAACACTGTTTTCCTCCCACTCTGTCTGCTCTATTTAGCCTTTGGGGCAGGGACTGTCTTTCACTCTGTGTACACGCAGCCTCCAGCACAAAGAGGCCTCTAGAAGCTATTGGAATACAAACAACGGAGACAGTGCTACCCTATCACAGTCAGCTTCGCCCGCAACTCCAGGGGAATCATCTTTCTGGGTCATGCAAACCCCACTTCCTCTGTCTCCATCCAGCCAAGTCAACATTTCTCCAATTCATTTCCATGCTAACTGCATGTAGAGGGAAATTTGCATCTGTGCTCTCAGATTTCCCCTGTAAAGTGACACTGAGCTGGCAAATGGGCATGAGATGTGGAGTGTGAAATTATCTAGGATGCTGGTCTCTCAGTGTCTTTTTCATGAAAGCACAATTCACCGAGACTCCCTGAACACACATACATCCCTTGCCATAGCTTAGATTTCCCACGGGCGAGACTCATTCCTTCATGCCTGAACCACGCACATCAAAATATTGCACCAACCTCCGATTACTCGCTCCCTCTCCAAGTCCCATGGCCGTTCATCATTTCTCACCCGCACCGGTCTAACGGGAGCCCAGATCTCCGTGCTTTCTGCTCCATTGCCGTTTTCTGTGAGAAGATGTAGGCGCTGCCCTGCTTATAGCACTCGTACACAGAGAGCTGTTCGCATCCCTGGGTAAGCAAGCTGACCCACAATACTCCAGCAGCAGTCACTAGCACTTATGCTTTCACATCATCATCTTGCAGTGTGACAGTACAGTGGTCCACATGGGCTGATGGTGCAGGGAGAGGCGGCTAGTTACCACATGGGGCTGCCACTGCAGATCTCCAAGCTCCTCACTGGAGGAGCAAGAAATAAGGAGAGGCTACCCAAGTGGTCCATATTTGGGAACACCATTCCACTGGGAGGGGAGGAACCATGAGCTGCCCTGCAGGGCCTGTGTGGAGCAGGGGGTCTTTTGGGGGCAGGGATAGCTCAGTGGTTGGAGCACTGGCCTGCTAAACCCAGGGTTGTGAGTTCAATCCTTGAGGGGGCCATTTAGGGATTGGGGGCAAAAATTGGGCATTGGCCCTGCTTTGAGCAGGGGGTGGGACTAGATGACCTCCTGAGGTCCCTTCCAACCCTGATATTCTGTGATTTTGGGGGTAAGAATTCAGCTGCAGAGACCACAGGTGGGTAGGGCCTCCATTTTGGTAGGCGGGGGGGGTGGGACTGTGGGGACCATCGGAATAACAGGCTGTGGCTACTGGGCTACATAATGTTTGAAGAAAGGAATAATTTAATTGCTCAGAAGCATTCATAGCTTGGAATGTAAAGACCACCACACGAGCCACTAAGGGGACTGAAGCTGCCAGAGGGAGAGGAGGGTCCCAGGGAGCAAAGGGAGATGATAGGGTGTCTAGGTAGAACTTGCAGTGGGAAGGAGGAGCAGGGGACCAGATAGCAGAGAAACAGGAAAAACAGGGGAGTGGGAGGAAGGCGTCCACAAGACTGGCTTGCTGTGAAGAATTAGCCCAGCCTTGGAAAACAAGTTTGGGAACCTCCTGCCACAGCACCTTTCATCCCAAAGCACTTTACAAGCCTATTGTCGGTCTACACACCCCAGCATAGCAAGGCAGCCACCTCTCGGGCATACCAAGGAACTTAGGACAGGAAGCAATGAACAATGTTTTATTACATTGAAACAACAAGGATTCATTTTAGGGAGGCAGAATGGGAAGTTACCAGAATCAGATCAAAGCACTAGCCCCAAAGGCCTGCACTCTTAAGGGCCACGGGCTCTTTAATGGCCAGAAATGATCAGGAGATCCACCTTACGTCTCCTGCGAAAGAGGAGCCCTGTGGTACAGAGCAGTGCCCTTCTCCACCATGCTGGGGCATTGACTCAGAGGGAAGAGCACCCACACAAAGATACAATGCACCTAACGGTTAGCGTTTAAACCGATTCCATCGCTAGAACCAAGGGAAGATGCATCCCTTCTGCCAAAGCCTTCTCTGGCATTCACATTCCACTGTTCCTCGCCCTGCCAGCTGGGCTGTGATGCCTCGCAAGAGTGCTCCAGCAGTTTACACAAGCAAATGGTATCCCCCATGAGAGATCTCTCCTGAGCCAGGCCCTCTTTCCCCATTACCTGCATTGAAAGCTGGGCAGCAACAGAAGCCCCGGCTCAGTCCCATCTCCCCCGCCCCCCCCCCCCCCGCCAGGTATTGGCACACAGGGGGAGGGAAGCATGTTCTGACTTTCCCCATGGGTTCTCAAAGCCCCGGGATTCTCAAAGCTTGACACACAAATGGATCACTCTAGGGGCTCACGGCTGAGCCAAGCTCAACGGTAGCAGCTGGGTTTCACCTGGGGTGATCTGGGGCTCTCAAAAGGATCCCTGGCTGCAAGAAATTCCTCCCATTATAAAGCTATTTCCTGCTTTCTTTTTAAGCACTCTTCCATCCTCAGCCAGAGGCTGCCCTCTTTCCCCCCCCGCCCCCACTCGGTTCATTTATGTCCTTGTTTAAGTCCAGCTCAAAGTGCACTGAATGTGAGCCCCATCTAGAGAAGGCAACAGGGTCTAGGACTTCACGCAGGGGACTGGGAGACAGAACTCACCCCTGCTTGGACACTGACTCAACATGTGACCTTGGGCAAGTTGCTTCACCTCTGTGCCTCAGTTTCCCCACTTGTGTGGTGGAGATAATGTTTGACCTAGCTGAGGTTTGTCCTGGGTAGCCACTGCAAAGGCCCCAAAGCGGTGGGCCAAAGAGCACGTCATATACTTAGCATATTATAACGGGAGGAGGAGGTCGGTCTTGTGGCTAACAACAGTCTGGGAGCCAGGAGTGCTACGTTCTGTTTTGATTCCGCCTGACTTACTGTCTAGCCTAGGACAAGTCACATGACCCCTTCAGTTGTGAGTCTCAAAACCCACTAGGGGGTTTATTGCCCTCCTTATCGCATTGATATTCAGGCATCCATGGACCTCAATCATCAATCAATTTGTCTGCACAGCCCTTCCAGCCTAGTGGCTGGAGCACTGGACAGAGACTCAGGAGCCTGAGTCCTAGTCCTCGCTCGGCTACTGGGCGACTTTGGGCAAGTCATTTTGCCTCTGTGCTTTGAGAAGCTCCACCTTTGTGCCTCAGTTTCCTCATCTGGAAAATGGGGCCAATGATTCTCACCCACCTTTACAAAGCCTCTGAGATACGGGGATGAGAGATGCTGGCTATTCTAAGGATGGTGCATTATTAAATCAAACCACAGAAAAACAGAGAGGCGGAGCAGGCAAATGCATTCCCTGAGCGGGAAGCTCTTGACAATTTAGCACAAGGAAACAGTTTCATTTAATCTTGTTTTAAACACAGAACTTGGTATCTGAGCTAGATGTGTCGGGCCAGATCCCCAGCGGATGTAAATGGGCACTGCTCTGCTGAAGTCACCAAAGCGCCTCCCATTTACACCACCTGAGGATCCGGCTGATCTGCGGCTTTCCCGGATGGGAGGGGCCCTGCCTGAACTAACCCCAATAAATTATGTACGTCTCCGCCTGTCAAAGCTGCTCTGAAGGCCAATTTCCAAAGCATTTCTGACAGCCGGGGCTTTTAAGCAATCAGAATTACCCAGAGCCAAGCTGTTTGCTTCAAAAAGTGAAGGAGCATCTGAGCTTTACAGCATGAAAGCCTCCGATTCCCAGGCTGCCTCCGCTGTAGTTTCAAAGTAAATTCCCAGCCAGAAAGCCCTGGATCTCACGCGCTGGGAAGACGTGCTTACCGCATCGTAACAGTGCCTCATGGTCCTAGCCAACAGAGGCTTGGCTCGAAGATGCAAGTATGGAGAACCCAGTGATCCAAAACCAGGGACATCCAGAAGTCCTGGACACCCAGGACAAGGGGTTTGAGAGTTTCAACCCTCAACAAAGTTCTGCAATGATGGGCAGCACAGGCCAGTGGGGTCATGGGAGTCAGGTTCTTCTCCCTGTCTTCCACTGCCTTGCTGCTGAACTTGGAGAAAATCCCTTAGGGCCAGATTTTCTCAAGTGCTGAGCACTTAATGTAAGTAGCTTCCTGGGGAGAAAAATACCAGGTACTAAAGGGCTCTTTCTGTAAAGCCGAACAAGAAAAGGTGTCTGGAAGGTTAAAGCCATACAAATTCAAATTAAGAAAGAAGGCACATAGTGAAAGATGACCAGGACAGTTAGCACAGGAAGTGGTTGATTCTCTCCAGATGTCTTCAAATCCAGGCTGGTTGCCTTTCTGGAAGGTACGCTTTAGCCACACACAAGCTCTTGGGCTCATTGCATGGGTAAATGGACACCAGTGCTCACTACACTTTAAAAAAATAAAAAATAAAAATGAGGCCATTGGCCTCTCTCTGCTTCAGTCTCCCCACCTTTAAACCTGGCTAGCGATACTTGACCTGGCTTTCAGACCCATGAATGGCATGTGCCATATACTCTCATTACTGTCCGATTCCCGCATCACCACATTGACTGGCCAAAGAGGAATGTTGGCCTTATATAAATGAGGGTTGACCTAAATCTTGGTCACAAAAGAAACCCAAGCCAAAGATTAATTTACAACAAAGCAATCAATTGTTTCGATTGACAGAGCTACCCCGGCTGGGCCTGAGCTTCAGAGCGGCCTTGTCAATAGGACAGGATTTAATTAAGCAACAGTAGCAGTTCTCACAGGGATGAAGTCTGAAGTGGCGTTTCTCCCCGTGAGGCATCTGCCCTCTTGCTGCATTAGGCAGAGCAAGAGCCCAGTTCTTTGCTGCCACTCGTGGGCTGTCCTTGAGGTAACAAGAGTGCTCTGGGTGTGTATAGATGTCACTTGTAAGTTGCCGGCCCATGGTCCTCCAGAACATTTAGCGTAGGTCCTGGGTTCTGCAGGACCTACAAAACTTCTCATTGCACGCTGCAAGTGGATTCCTTTGTGTAGCTCTTTACATCGGCGCGGGACAGTTTGCACCAGTGCACAGGGGGGATAAACACTACCCTTCTGTTCTGGTAGCAGTTTACACTCCCCCTGCGGCGGTGCAAGTAACTAGGCAGGGTCCAGGAAAATGGAGAATCAGGCCCCAAAACTATCACCAGTAGAAATGGCCATAGGCCCAAACCCCAGACCTAGACACTTCCAACCTGTAGGGAAGCTTAGCGTTCAGAGCCAATCACTGAGGAGCAGACCCGTTTCTCCTCACTCCTGAGCTACAGGAGAGCAGCTAGCGATCTATTCCATGACTGCGGGAAACCACAGATGGTGAGACTAGACAACAAAATCAGGGCTCCACGGAGCACCTCGGGGTCTGTCTGTGTCCAGCAGCCTCTAATAATTGCTTTTATTGCCAAGTCCTATCTCCCCTGCCACAAAAGGACGGTACAACCAGTGGCTACTTGGCCATGCTGACTGGGCTTGGGATCCACGTCTAGGTAATACACCCTTGCAGAACTTGATTCACCCTGGGTCCATAATATTTTTGAGACAGGTGAACAAAGTTAGTTTTCCCTCCATCACTGATTGTAAAAGGGAAGTTGAGATTCTGTGCCTGGACCAGTATGTTGTCCTTGCACTCTTGCAATGCTGAGCTAGATAAATATTCATTGTTCAATCTGAATAATAAATCTTGCATAGGTACATAACTCCTGGAAAGCTACAGAACAAAGCGTTTCTATGCACATGCCTAAGCTAAGCATGCAACACTGATTGATTATTTGTATTCTGGTTGTGCCTAGAAACCTTAACCCAGAAGAGGACCTAGACATATCGAGTGATTAGAACCCAGATATCCTGAGTCCCAGCCCACTACCTTAACTGCTAAGCTGTCTTTGCTCTGTACATTTAAGCAGCTTGCCCAAACCCACCTATGTGAGCACACAGATTGGGTAATTACACAGGTAACTATCCCTGCACACATATGCACAAACACCTGGTTCTCACATTCAAACCCACATTTTGATGCACAAATGCAACCGTTGTAGGTTCATCAGAACTTTGCAGGCCTGTTTAGGGACCTGTAGTTAAGGGGGGCAGCCTTCCTTATACATTCTGTGAATATACAGGAACCACTTCTTCCCCCACCAAAATGCAGCCACTTCTGGAGTGAATAAGGAGCTTGATCTTGGCATTGAACCAAATTAACAACTTTCTGTTCTATTAGTTAATAATACTAACAAGTGTGGATTTGGTTTTAACACTAGGAATGCGCAAGCTAGAACACGCTTAAGTGCTAAGGGCCTTGACACTGAGCAGCGAGGGACCCACATATGCAATGTTCTCTGCTCCAGGAAGAAGAAGTACTCTCTGCTTGGAGAAGCAGGTGCAGAGTCCTCCTCCCCCAGTGAAACCCAGACACTCAGAAGAGACAGCGTGGTGATCTAGGAAGAAGAGATTCCCCCCAGACTCCCACCAATCTTGTATGCCAATTGCCCTTGCTAAGCATGGGCAGGGCCACAATACAGGGGGCAGGGGAGGGAAGGGATGTGCCCAGGATCCCTGAAATCCCTTATCTAGCGATCTCTAAAGCATCCCCATGCGGCTCGCCCTTTGATTAAAGACCCATTCAGCAGCCAACCGTTCTGTGGGTTTCCTTCTGAGGACTGAGTGACCCAAAGCCCATCTCACTGGCTCAGACTGCAAATGCAACAAGCCAGAACATTTCTGCACAATGCAAGGAGGGCTGGGCGGGGCAAGACGAGATACCCTGCTCAGCTGGTCCCAGCTTCTGTGACATCAGCCACGAAACCACGAGGGAAATATCCCAGTCCTGGAATGAGGCCCAACAGCAAAGGTCAGCAGAGCCTGGAGGACCCAGAAAGCTGCTTCCCTTTTAAAATAAAATAATTTCCCTCCTGTTCTCTCTCCCTTTTTCATGTAACTTTTGATCATATGATCTGAATGAGCTGAAGGCAAAAATATCACAGCAGGTAACAAAGAGGTGCAAATAATGAGAGGACAAGAGCTCCCCTGAATCCCCCTCCTGATCTCAAATGAGATGCTACAAGGAGCCAGAGAGGATCCAAGGAGTGTGATGGAAATGGGGCAGGAAAGGAGTGATTCCCACCCCTCCCCACAAGACACACACACACACCCTGACCCCTCTCCTCTTGAGCCAAAAAGAGGATACAATCTTGAGTATGAAAAGGCAAAATTGGAAAGTGACTTTCCGCCCCCTACCCCCAGCTCTAAAATGACCAATGTGCTTCAGAGCCCTAGCTGATTTCCTCTGTTCAGACTCTGCAAAGGGTCCGGATTACCTGGCTGTTACCCGCTGCTCTCCCCATCCGTTCCCCCCGGATTCCTGCAGTTCTGGGAAGCTGAACAAGGACGAAAGCAGCACTGGGTGGGAGGATGGGGAGAGAGGGCTTGGGAAGTCTAACATACTCAGTGGATGAATAATTCAGCTGCTAACAGCTTTACTGGTGCATCCTCCAGGCCTGGGGACTCTTCCCCTTGAGCTAGATTATTCTTTTATATAACTGTATCTTACATCTAGATGGCAACTTGCACCCCAAAGCACTTAAACAAGAATCACACCCCCACTGGAATGCACCCACCTCTGGGGGGGGGGGTGGCAGTTGCACAGCACATAACACACTAAGGGGGATGTGGGAGAGCAGGTATTTTGGATAGGGATACAGAGGCAAACCCCCACTCTCACGAAAAGTGCCACTGGATGCAGACGCATGGCAGAGCTGCAAACACCCAAATCCCCATGCAGACCGAACCTCGCCTCTGAAAGCTGGCACAGAGTCATTTAGATACCGAAGCCGGCGATTCCACTAAGCCAGGGGGCCAGATCCTCAGCTGGTGCAAGTCAGCCTAGCTCTGTAGGTATTTCACTCCTGCTGCAAAGCACTCAGCTATCCCCTGCATACAGCAAGGCCTAAATATCTGGACTCGGGGGTGAGTCTGAGCTGCACAATTAAGATGGGGGGGAATCCTAGTTCAAAGGCAATGGATATTGCAGCAGCGGCTCTAGCCCTGGGGCACCCATCCCACCCAGAAGCATAAGAAAAGAAAATCAGAGTTAAATCAATAGATCCCCCATCTTTGTGCTCTGCACCTATCCCAGCGCTTGCCAAAATGATACAGGAACAGCTGTTCAAGGATAATTCTGCTCATTCCACCAGGGGATCCACACAGGCAGCTGTATGTGACAACCCACGAGTCACTACACAGGACTGAGCGGCTAAAGCAAAAGATAGGCTCCCCTTCCTGTTCACCATTTCAAAATACAGCATCCAGGTTTGTACAGCGCCTAGCACAACGGAGCCCTGATTTGTTTGAAGCCTCTAGGAACAACGGCCATGTTAGTGTTACATCCGCAGATCTAGAATATCGTGTCCCCCCCCCCATCCCAGATTTTCAGTTACAAAAAACAAAAAAACAAAACCCACAGAGCTGCAAACACACAGAAAGCGTGTGCTGGTGCATTTCCCCTTCTGTTTCCACTCAGCTCACTATTTGGACAGCGAGAGAGCCTGAGATTTATTCACGGAAGCCAGAGGAAAGCAAAGCACAACTCCAGCCTCTCCACGCCAGACGAGCGCTTGATCAGCGCATAATGAGCCCATCTCGATGGCTCGTTCTATTTCAAATGAGACATTCGCCCCCCCCGCCACACTCCCGGCTCCAAAGGCTGGATCCGAAATCTGGCAAAAGGCACGATAACTAATCAGATGATGTGTGCATTTCCGGGTTCCTTGGCCGTAAATCCCCAGCTCTGGTTATCGCTCAGCCAGAGTCAAACCCACTTAACGAACATCAGGAATTTCACAAGTGGATATTAATGCTGCTGGCCAGTTCTGGTCTGCCTGCTCCATCTATCCTGCTCGGAAAGAACTGCCAAGTCCACTTACCCGGCTCTGAGCACCCCGCTCCTGGGCTGGCTTTCTGTAACTCGATCATCGATGGAAGCATTCGGAGAGCGGCTCAGCTTAATGTTATTGAGCCGTTAATTAGCATTTGTTAGTGTCATCTCCTCGCCTGGGAAGCGGAGGAAAGGTGCCATGTGGGAAGGGTACCTTAGGCTGGGTCTGTGCTAGGGAGGGTTCATTCCCAGTGGGTGCAGTTCCCCTGGTGCAGGCTGTACTGTGGGCAGGATTTAGGATTTTAACACGTGGTCGTCGAACCTGAGGCCACCTGAGTCCTGTCAACACCACAGTCTCCATAACGGCTACCGCCACAGGGGTGGTCTTTGAGATCTGACACGTCCGACTGCAAAAATACCCGGCTTTTATAGTGCTTCTCAGCAGTCGTTGCACTGGTTGTGCCCGTTCCTTGAGAGCACAGTGCGTGCCAGGAACCACGCTGCAGTTCCTGGGCACAGCAGTGGGCGAATGGCACTTGGCTGGGAGATGGCATTGTCCCACGAAGGGAGATGGAAGCACTGGGCTAGGGAGTTTTTCCACATCTCTTTCGACGCTCGGCAAAACGGCCCACTTTAGTGTCTCCAGCGCACAGTTGGGTGGCCCTTCCTGCGGACAATGCCACCAATGAGGAGTTGGAAAAGTGCCTGGGAAGCGCTAAGAGGTGTTCAAGGAATGGTTCAGGTCTGTCTTTGGATGGAGAGGCCCGCGCATCCATATTACTGCTGCGTCACCCGCTCTGTTACACAGGGAAGCTGCTGTGAGGGTGGGACCTTGTTTGCAAGGTGCCTTGTGCTGCAGACTGAATTATACCTGGAACTTGTGTCTTGGCCATAGGACAGCAAGAGGTGGGGGTTGGGGGCGGGGCAGAAGCAGCAGCATCTACTGCACGGAGCACACCGCTAGGAATACACTAACCCTGGTTTTAGCTTTGCCCGTGACTCACTGTAGAAACTTAGACAACTTCCAGCCCTTCTCTGCCTCAGTTTCTCCAAATGAAGAGAAAAATAGTAACCCACGTCACAGCAGGGTTTGTAGCTAGGGTTTGTGTGTCCAACCCATTAAGGTTCTGAGCACCCTCAAGCTGAGGGACTGAGTCCATCTTTACACAGTTCTTTGCAGCAGAGCCCTGTTTACGTGCTAAGGGTCAGATCCTCTGCTGTCATAAACAGGCATAACCACCTTGCCTCCAGTGGGTCTCTGGTAATTTCCACCAGCTGAGGAACTGGCCCTAACTGTCCATTATTCTATATAGCCCTGACATCCTGCCTGCATCTTGTCCTCTATAACGCACGTAGGCTCTCACTGGCGTCATCCCGATGTATTCAGACCCATTTTTACGTGGCATCATTTCTCACTAAGCTTGATTGCAATGGCCTTGAACACAGGATGCTTTAAATAAACCACTGTGTTGCATTAAGTGCTGGTGGTTTACAGCTGTCGCTCTAGAGGGTTCGTACTTCCCAGCCTGATTCGTAGGCCCCTTATGTGACTGACTTCCCTGCTTGCATCTGACTGACAACTCCTCCAGAGCGGTCTCTGCCAGCTGCCTACAATCAATGGTTTCCGTAGCAGGCGTGTTGTCTGATAGCTGGAGGACCAGGAGCTGGAACTCACTCAGAGCCGGTGACTCACTCAGGCCCGTCACTTAAGGTCTGTCTGCACCGGAAGCAGAGGTGTGGCTGCAGCCCACAGACATATCCAGGCTAGCTTGAGTAACAATAGCATGAAGCCATGGCAGCCTGGGCTGTACAACCCACCCAGGGCCCTGGGTATGTACCCTAGGCTAGCTCATGCTGCCTTAACTGCTCTTGTTGCTGGAGCTGGCTAGACCACAGCTAGCTTGGGCATGTCTCCACATGGTGCAATCACACATCTGAATGCAGCATAGACAGGACAACAGCCTCTGTGTTCCCCACCCCTCCACACACACACACCCCCTCTTACACAGGAATATCATACTAAACCCAGGGCCACCCAGGAGTTCACAGCTGTCACATGCCACCCGCTGTGCCTGTGGCCACTGGGAACTTCACAACAACAGTGAGGGTAGAACCCAGACCTTTCTGCTCCAAAAGCCCTCCCTCTGTGACGGAGAATCTCCATTAGCTGTTCACCATACAGGACCTATGTCACACAGTTCCATCCAATACAGGGCAGTGGTGCTTATGTACATTAACCAGTCCGTTATAGCCCTCACCTACCTCCCAGGAGTGATAAGCGATCTCTCTTTAGTCATCTGTAAAATAGGATACCCGTCCCTCCTAACACACCACTACCTCACATGAAGCACTTGGAGATCCCCAGCTGAAAGCTGTCATCTCGGTACAGAGTATTATTACATTGTCCCTACTGGATTCAAGGGAGCTCCCACCTTACTTCTACATCACCAACAAATGGTGCAATTGTAGCCCACTCACTGCAGCGCTCTGTCACCCTCTCGCGGAGGCCAGGGCTGCAGATACAGAGCCTGCTACAGCCCTGGCTAGCAGAGTCTGGTCTTTTGGCTAAGGCAATAGAGTCTCCTGCTTTTCGGACCAGAGCTCCTGGGTTCAATTCTCTCTGCCAGTGAGATCCACCCAGAGACCTGGTGTTATGCAATCAAGTTAATCTGGCCCTACAATGCTCAGTGCTCAAGGAAATCAATTGATGGTGTGGCCACTCAGCATCTCTGGCCAACAGGGATTGATTTCCAGGGTCCTTGGGGCCATGTTTTTAAGGATTCAGCATCCGTAAGAGCTCTCCTCCCATTTAGGCACCTAAAGAAAGACCAGATTTCAAAGACAGCTTAGCCGCCCAGCAGCTGGCGTCATGACACCGACAGCTGGATTTTCACAAGAGCTCAGCACCCAGCATCCTAAGCTCTTGTGAAAAAATCTGATCACTTACGTTGGTGCTGGGCTCTTTTGAAAACTTCGCTCCACCTGCGTAATCTTTTCCATAAAGGGCAGTGAGACGTGGACTGGGTGAGCGGCTCTGTCCTGGCTGCAGTGTGGTTGTTTCTCTCATGGATAGCTTTATCCGGTGAGTGGGACAAAGAGGGAACAATATTAACAGATTTGCACCTTCCATTTGCTCAGCTTTCCGCAGTCACAATGTGCTATGCAAACCCACCAGGGTATCAATAAGTCAGACGCTGGTGGTGGGAATTACGGCAGATCTTGGGCAGCGAGGCTTCCAATACAAGGGAGTGGCCGATGCTTTGCACTTAGACAGTAGCTGTGGCTTGTCCCGGCTACGTCAGATTCAAAGATGAGATCACAAGATGAGATCCACTCCCAATGCAGCACAAGCACTTCAGAGCCAGAGGAAACAGTCAGGCCACAGTATCCTCGCGCTTAAGCAATGGAGCTAGACATCAACTTGCCAGGCCAAATTCCACCTTCAGTTTAAATCGAGTACACTCCTTACAGGGCAATTTCAAGGGCACTTTCATCCAAGCTCTCAAAGCCCAAAGGCACTTTGAAGTCAACAAGGGTGCAGACGTGCAATTTGAGCAGAATTTGGCTTGCTCACTGTATCTTACAAACAGACTCAGGGCACATTCCCACTCCCATGTTGCTGCTGGAAAATATTCTAACTTCTGCAACAGAGGCTGAATTCATGCCGAACACCCCCCTGAGCTGGCTATAGGGGTCTCCATTAAAGTGGGGTTCTGCTCTGAAAAGCAGCTATGTTACAAATGCCTTCCTCCCTGCAGGACTTACAAACATCAGCGGTTACTTTCTTTTTCCTCCTGTTTAGCCAGCTGAGCCAACGCAGCTGTGGGAGGGGGAAGCGGATTCCGCTCCGGCTCATGCAGCGGCACCAAAATTGTGGGCAGAGTTTGCATTGCCGAACCACGTTCTACCCTGCGTTGGAGCTGTCCAGACAGGCCCATGGAATCATTTGTGAAGGGACCGCTCAGGGTAGCAAAATTAAGTCTATTCAAGACTGCAGGCTGGGAGCTTGCTGCTTTATTTAAAACTGCATCACAACAAAGCAGGGGGAACTAAATCAGGAAGTAAGGGAAGGGTGGAACATAGCTCTCCCCTAAAATACTCCGGGTATCCCAGTTAACCCTATCGTGACCACTTGGCTACAGAATCTGTTACCTATGATAATTCTGCATGAATAATAAAAGATACCACCTCTCTCCCCACCCCTACTCCCAGCTTGTATCCCAGATTTTAGGGTGAATTTTCAGGACTGGCAATTAGGGGGGAAATGTGTTTTTAGCCATCAATTCAGCAAATGTGGCATGAAACACTTGAAGCCTGTAGTGCCTTGTCTGCAGAGGCTTCAGTCAAACTATTCTTGAAGGGACCAATCTGCTCCCAACAAAGGTTTTTCCATGCGATTTCAAGCAGACTGTACTGCCTGTCCCCACGGGCCACCACTAACAGTTAAACTTCAATTCCAGAGTCTTTATTGCCAGCCCTGATGTACCAAGCAGAAGACACCTGGCAGGGTTATTCAGACCTCAGCTGGAGTTGGCAGTTCCAGCAGCAAGAGGCCATCCACTTTTGACTTGTAAAGAGCCAATTTGGTCTGGCAATGGTTGAGGGTATGTCTATGCTACAGAGACTGCACTGGCAGAGATATGTTGGCATAGACAACAAATATCGCACCCCCGCACCGTCCGACTTCATGGAGCAGAAGCCACATTGCAACTACTGTGCTGCCAAAAAGTCTCTGGGATACCAACCACAGAGCTCCCAGTAGAGGCAGTGAGAATTATGGGGCCAGATCCTGGTCTCATTTAAGTCAGTGGAAACTCGGCAGTGAATGGGAGCAGGATTGAGCCCCTTTGAAAAGCTTGGGCCAGTTCCTCACCTGACGGAAATGAATGGGACTCTGTTGACTTCACTAGAGGCATGTCAATGTACAGCAGCTGGCCCTTAAGGTGTATAAAGTAACACCCATACTGAAGCCACATTGTTTGCCTGTTGTCATAAATATAAAGGGAAGGGTAAACCCCTTTAAAATCCCTCCTGGCCAGAGGAAAAACCCTTTCACCTGTAAAGGGTTAAGAAGCTAGGATAACCTTGCTGGCACCTGACCACAATGACCAATGAGGAGACAAAATACTTTCAAAACTGGAGGGGGGAAGAAACAAAGGCTCTGTCTGCGTGATGCTTTTGCCAGGAACAGAACAGGAATGGAGTTCTGGAACTTAGTAAGTAATCTAGCTAGATATGCGTTAGATTCTGTTTTGTTTAAATGGCTGATAAAATAAGCTGTGCTGAATGGAATGGATATGTCTGTTATTGTGTCTCTTTGTAACTTAAGGTTTTGCCTAGAGGGATTCTCTATGTTTTGAATCTGATTACCCTGTAAGGTATTTACCATCCTGATTTTACAGAGGTGATTCTTTTACTTTTTTTCTTCAATTAAAATTCTTTTAAGAACCTGATTGCTTTTTCATTGTTCTTAAGATCCAAGGGTTTGGGCCTGTGTTCACCTATGCAAATTGGTGAGGATTTTTATCAAGCCTTCCCCAGGAAAGGGGGTGTAGGGTTTGGGGAGGATTTTGGGGGGGGGAAGAAGTTTCCAAGCGGGCTCTTTCCCTATTATATATTTGTTAGACGCTTGGTGTTGGCAGCAATAAAGTCCAAGGGCAAAAGTTAAAATAGTTTGTACCTTGGGGAAGTTTTAACTTAAGCCGATAAAAATAAGCTTAGGGGGTTTTCATGCAGGTCCGCACATCTGTACCCTAGAGTTCAGAGTGGGGAAGGAATCTTGACACCTGACAAGTGAAATGGGCACAAACTGAGCCTTCAAATTAGAGGGGTAGAAATTCAGCGAGGAACCAGAAGTGGTTAGAGGTCCTCATTGCAGAACGGTTAAGCTAAATTCTTCCACAACACCATAAACCAAATGGCCCTCCTAGTGGTTTCAAGGATTAGATCATATCCAAAGGGAAAAAACAGGGGCAACTGTGTGATTGCAGCACACGATCACAGGATTTCACAACACCAGGGCAGTTCTTTGCATGCTACATACCAGCTCTAGGAGGGGACAAACTCTTACTCTGAATGCTGCAACCACATTGATTTCTATGCAGTTACATCCATGTGACTGGGAGCAGTTACATCCATGTGACTGGGGTTCCCAAACGGTTATGATTTAGGTCACCATAACAGCTCTGCAATACAAAGGTGAGTTTATTGGAGCTGTATTGTAACATCACCACATCACACGGTTGTGTCCCCCGCCCCATGATTTCAGAGGGACGTAGAGGTATTCATTCAGCTTCACCAGCCTGTGAAAGGTCGGAAGGAAAATATTATCACACCCAAATTACAGACGGGTAAACTGAGGCACAGAGAGATTGAAATTATTTGCCCAACTCAATGGCTATTAGCCAGAATGGGCAGGGATGGTGTTCCTAACCCCTGTTTGCCAGAAGCTGGGAATGAGCGACAGGAAATGGATCACTTGATGATTCCCTGTTCTGTTCATTCCCTCTGGGGAAACCTGGCACTGGCCACTGTCGGAAGACAGGATACTGGGCTAGATGGACCCTTGGTCTGACCCAGTCTGGGCGTTCTTATGTAACTTCACCCACTAAAGTCACCTGTTGAGCTGGAAATAGAACCCAGGAGTTCTGCCTCCTAGTCCCCTGCTCTAACCACTAATCCACACCTTTACAGAGCTGGAGAGCAGAACCTAATATTCCTGCCTCCCAGGCAGGGGCAACATTTCAGAAAAATTTGGGGCAGAAGGGACCGGGGGGGCAAAGCTGCGTCAGCATATAGAAAATGTTAGGTTAATAGGTTATCTCCTGCGACATCAGGGGAGGCAAAGGAGTGGAGCATATACACCTGTCAGAAGTCTGAGGAAGTGCCAGACTAAAGGTCCGGGGAAACAACTGCCCCCCTTGACACATAGCAAATTATGCCCCTGCTCCCAGTCCCCCGCTTTAACCCCTAAACCACAGTTCCTCCTCCCTACTGGAAAGAGGCACTGCCAATGAAGTGATTAAAATCCACTAATCCTAAATAGCACGGACTCCCCAGTGCGAAAGCTCAACAAGGAGAGATCCTCCCTTTGTTCCGTTGCTGTGGCTGTTCTGAGTTTAAACCAGCATGAAGACCCTTTTCTCCACCTGCTAACCCTTTGGAGAGCGAGGACCATCTCATCAAAGCATAATATTCCAATTATCTTGCACTAGTTTTCCCCCCACTTGAGAAGCTATTATGGGGGACTTTGCTTTGGCTGTAGATTTTGCTGCCAAGCCTGTGTTAAGTATAGCAGAAGCGGGGTGGGCAAAGAATTAGTCAAGAAAGGGCTTAAACAAAGTGGAAGCCTAAAGAATTCCGGTTTAAGTAGCCCAGTATTTGTTTGCCTAAGCTAGAAAAGTAGCCCCAGGGCTATGAGCGAGGTCTTAGTAGAAAAACACAGATCTGTACTTAAACAACAAGAAAATTAATTAAAATATGGCCCTAATTCAATGATGTCTGGATTAACTAGCATGGCCAGTACCATGAGTTCTTACGCAATGGTGACCCAATTAAAAGAGAGCCAATATCTACCTCCACTGGATGTGGTCCAGCTAATGGCCACATCTTCTGCATGCTCATTTTTTAAAAGGAAAGCGGAGCGCTACTAAGTAGAAATCTCTGAACCATACTGTTCATAATAAAAAAGTTCATAAATAATAAACAACATTCCAAAGGGAAGTAGCAGCCTTCATTTAGATCCTTATAAAACTATTCTCGTCCCACCCCAACCCCCCCCACACACACACGTGGGGCCTGACCCAAAACCCATTGAAGTCAACAGAAAGATCAGGCCATCTGAATATATGTAACTGCAGGCAAGTTCTCCCTCTCTTGTTCTTTGGAAAAAAGAGCCAGTTTTAATCCCTTGCTTTCACGGATTGTATCGCACCAAAAACGAACATCGAAGAGGACTGGGAGAACGTATCAGCCAGAGATCAGAGGAGTTCACAGAGCGACAGGCAGAAAAGCAAAGCAGGGTTTCTGATTTGAACCAGCTGATTGTACTAATAAACAATTCCAACCGATGTATGGGAGTTGGAAGAAGTCGGTCTTCATTTCTGCATGTACAAATGCAATGAAAACTTTACATTAATTTTTGATAACCACTCGCTCACTGGGGCAGCTCAGGCCTAGAATGACAGAACTGCCCAACTTTCATCTCATCAGAAATCGTCAGCCGCAAACGGGGGCCTAGGATCTTGCCACATGCACATCGCCCCCACCCCATGTGCAAGTCCCAGGATATCACTGTATTATTAACGGACTACCCCCCTTCCACACACCCCTTTTCTAACCAGCCATCATTGGCAAGGCAGTTTCAGTGGAGCATATCCTGATGTCCCCAGAGAGGCTTCTTGCTAGGCCGTGATGTTTAATGCATGTGCTTGTAAAGTCCTTACATTTCAGAGAGGCGACACCCTTATTGCTACAAGAAGACAATGGGGGAAAGAGACTGACCGAGCCAAGCAGCAACAGCAAGATTAAGGGGCCAGCACAAAATTAGCGGAAGAATACTCAGGATGGGAGAAGAGGAGAGGGGTATTTTATGGTGGTTTATGATTAGGTGAAGCTGTTTTCAGCACATCGATTTTCTTCCACCTCCTTCAAATATTCAGGAGGCCGAAAGACAATCAGGCAAGCAACGCAAGAGTTGAAAAGCACATTTTTCCCCCTGGTATTTTGTGACAATATTTCTGGGCCTCAGCTGACAGAGGAACTGTCAGCCAATAGCCCCATGCACTTTCCAGTCTGATATTGACAAGAGGCCATGCAGGGCTTAATTTGTGGCAGGGCTTGCAAGGGCTGAGCCCCAGCACTTCTGGGCTTGCTGTATCAGTTATGAAAGTAAAAAAATTGCTGGAGCCCTGGTATCTCGTTCATTACAAATTAAGCACTGAGGCCATGGAAAGCGGTTACGGAAGGGGATTGGGACTGCAAGGATCAGCATCGTGGGGGGGGGGCGGAATTTTGTTTTGAGTGTAAACTTCTATTTCACTTCCCTCTCTGCTTTTTGTATCTCTAGATCTAACACCAGAGTATCTGAGCCTCTCACAATCATTTATCCTGACAGCAGCCTGTGAGGTAGGGAAGGCTATTATCCCTATTGTACAGATGGAGCACTGAGGCACAGAGAGACTTGCCCAAGGGCACATGACGCAGGAAATTGAAACTGGGTCTACAAAGTCCAAGGCTAGCACACTAACCACGGAGCCAACCCTTCCTCCCTTAGAGCATGCTAGGAAGCAGGAAAGCTGCCCAAACTGTGGGGAGCCAGGGAGAACCTGCTTTCAGAAGCAGCTTGTGCTGGCCATTGTGGGAGACAGTGTCTGACCTGGGATGACCTACGTTCCTGTGATTTACCCCTCACTCCCCTCAGAGAGCTCCCACCCCAGGGCCAAACTCACTGGCGAAATGGCTCTGATAGCTGAATGAAGGAGAAGTGTGAGGTATTCCTGGCAGAAGAAAAGGAGCACTGCACCTTGGAGCATGTTGTTTTGGAACTGCAGCTGGGATTGATGCGGGGAGGGGTGTCCCCTCCTTTCCCTCTCCCCTTCAGTCCTGAGCTGCACTGCAAGGCAGGAGTGAGCCTTTTCCCAGGCCAATGCCTCCTCTCCCCCAGAGCAGCAGGAACTTCCACAAGGAAGGCACCCTCGACTCAGGCTCTCCCTGGTAGTTGAAGGAAGCAAGATGCTGTAGGAGGAATGGAGAAGTGAGATGAGCTCTTGATCTAACTGCTAGTATTTCCCTGAGCTCCTAGAGGCATTCAACGGATCGGATGGTCTCTCCTCACCCACAGGCTGTACCTAGGGCAACCGGCCAGCATGTGGGACCTCCTCCGCTTCTCTCCTCCAACCCAGCCTTGTATCGTTCCCTCTTCAAACCCAGAGCCAAAGGTCAGCCACAACAAGGATGACTCATCCCTGAGCCTCCTAAGTGCAGACACAAGCAAAATGATGGTGGTGGTTTTTGGAGACAAAAGCGCCCTGCTAGGGATGAGCTGAGCCCAGCAAACTTATGACATTTAAAATACATTACAATAGAAAAGTGGGGGATGCGGGGGGGAAGAGACCAGGTACCAATCTTTGGGCTGTCAGGTACCAATCAGATTTCCTTTTCAAAAGAAATCCCAGCTCTGCTGTTACAACAGCTCTGACTAGAGAGAGAGCCACAGCCCCGGAAAGAAACACACAGGGATGCGTTTGTACCCAGGACACAGGCAAGGCGGGGATCACCAGCACCTCTGGCTTATTGGAAATGTAAAGGCTGTTGGGAAGCTAGGCTCATGCCCCTGCTCTTTACAGACAGCCGAGATAACACCTGGCCTTCTCACACTCCATTGACAACCGAGATTTCCCACTGGCCTAACAGGGGCAGCTGCAATTTCCTCTGCAATGGCAACACGCCCCTTTGCCCTTCTGCTGTGGGTGGGAGCCCGGAGGGCTCGAGCCCAGGGCAGCAATGCCACGCAGATGCCAGGGACGAGACAGCCTGACCAGTAACTACACATGCCTGGATCTACTGGACCGGTCCACACACAGTCACAGTCCGCGGCTCTCGCATTTGCAATATCTTCCCCGGCCTCCCTTCTTATTCGCTCCTGCAGAAAGCCCTGGGAAACGCATCCCCTCCCCTAACCGCTGTGCTAGGATCCCAGCCTCCGCTAGACGGACATGAGTTAGCGGGGGGACTGAGTGTGCAAGCCAAGAAGCAAGCAAGCGGCGCGGGGGGGGGGGGTGTTAGCGGTTAGCAAAAGCCAGACTGATTTCTAGTCCCGGAGCCACGCTCTGGGGAAGGTGGTGGGGCTAATTACCAGGCAGGATTAGCCAGCCAGACCTGCAAGGCGCGGGGGGGGAGGGGGGGAGAAACAGTTCCCAGCACGACTGGGGGCGCTGCGGATGCAAAGTACTAACGATGCAAATTAGTTGAGGAAAGAGTGAAATTGAAACAGCCAAGCAGCCTCGGAAAGCACATTGAATCCGGCTCACCCCGCCAGCGTCCGGACCGGTTTCAATCGTCTCCTCCTTAGTTCCTTTGCTTTGCTTTCCCTGGCTGCCCGGGCAAGCGTCTTTCTCCACGTTAGGCTCGATTTAATCCTGGTTGAAAGTCCTTCTGCTGAACCTTAGATTGGCGCAGTCTGCCCCCCCCCCTTAAAACTGTTATCGGGATTCAAACAATACCTCAATCTTGATGCAGATGCCACATTAAAAGAACAAGGGGGAGAAGGAACAGAACCCAGCCTGCTGCGGAAGATACATCTTGACTTAAGGTTCCTTTGCTGTATCTCCCTCTGCCCCTGTGGTATTGGGGTGCGGTTATATTTATGGCAGGAGAGGGAAGGGTTCCCCCCCACCACCACCCCCGTCCCATCCCCTTCCTGTTCAAACCTGCAATCCCAATGAGGCGTTGCAATCCATCAGCAGGACCCTTCATCGCCGAGCCAAAGCCCCTGGCTGTGCTGATGGCTTCATTAGTACGTCCTCGAACAAGCAAAGCCCCCAATTCAGAGGTAAACCGTCTTCCCACTCCTGCCCCCCCCCCATCGAAATAGTAATAAGGATCGGATAGCTCAATGGGACCTAGGCTCCCCCCCCCCCCCCCCCCCCCCCCCCCCGCCATACACACACCTTGTTAATTACAGCCCTGCAGGTCAGATGCTTTCCAAGAGGGGGCATTTTTGGTCTTGAAGAGAAGGAGATCGGTCCTCGGGATTGCTCCTTAAAAGCCACTTTTGGCTCATGGCGAGAAGCCCCGTCCGGCTTGACAAACCCCCACCCCACAAGAATCGCACCGACGGGGATCAAGGCGTGTGGGGGGAGGAGAAATTGAAGAACTTACCCCTCCGCACCCGGGCAAAGTTGGGCGAAATCCGAATCCTCTCGGCGCTTTCCAAGCCCCTGGCTTCCCGGAGCAGCCTCGCAAGGAGCTGTCCACGGATCCTAAGGTGCTGAAGCCTCTGGCTGCCTTCCCACCCTCCCCTGGCCTTTTGCCCAGCGGCTCGACCGATGGCAGGTTTCACTCGTCTCCTTCCCGAGCCTTACCGCGGGGCGCGCGTCTGCCCAGCACCCAGGGCAGCCCGGAGAGCGGCGGCTAATTTCTTTGGCTTGTTTTACCTGGGCACGGCCAGTTCCCCGCTCCAGCAATAGTAATCTCCGAGCCCTTCCGCGGGGCTGCAACGGAGACCCGGCTTCCTCCACTCTACGCCTCGATAGCAAGGAACAATGCAGACTCGGTCCTGGTTTTGTGGGGGTGCCAATGCCCCCCTACACACGCACACACCCCCTTGGACAAGCCGGTTTAGGTCCACACGGCTCACCCAGAGGAGCTGCCCACTTGCATGGTGCTGAAGGAGATTCCCAAGCCAGGCCAGCCAGATGGGGAGTTGGAAGGGGGGTGGGCGGGAGGGGGCTCTGTTATCCACCCCAGATCTTGCTGAAAGAAAGCTGTATTCCAGGGGCAATGAGATGAACCCGCTTCCGCCAGCGCGCGTCATCCAATTGCTTTATGAATTTAAAAGAAACCCTTTAAATTTGACGCATAAGGCGGCGGAACTGCCGCTGGGGAGCGGGGGAAGAGAAAAGGGGAGCTGCTGGCTGGCGTCTGGGGGTGGGGGGGGGGGAAGGAGAATCCTGGCTGATCGTCAGCGGTTGATTTAAAACCTCAAAAAGGGTCCTCCAGGAAGAAGGAGAGAGATCAGCTGCGAGGGAACGGTCCGTGCATCCTCCCGCCCCCCAGCACTGCAAAAAAAAAAAAAAGAGCGAGAGAGAGATGTAGGAGATGAGCCAGAGGAAGGGAGCTGCAGTCACGCTAAACTAAATTCAGTCGGATAACATCTGCTGAGCAGCACAGAGCAGCCAGCGAGAGCGAGCGAGCCTTGGAAGTTTTGCAGTGCGAGCTGCGGTGAAGCCCGAGGCTCTGATTGCGGCCGGCCTTTTAAAGCACTAGTGCACCTTGGCGGTGGGCAGCGAGAGGATCGTGTGGGCAAATGCACTTCACAGCCATCCTACACCCCCCCACAAAGCCCGACGCACACCCCCTCCACGCACTAACCCGGACACACCTCACACCGAACGGCCCCTCGGCCAACCCACCCACCGGGCAGCGAAGGCAGGGATTCCATCAGAAACCCTCCTTCCACCCCACTCGGGCCCCTTTTCAGACAGGGCTGTCAAAACAACGCACCCCTCCGCGCCAGGTCTGCGACTGGAGGCTAGCTGGCCATGCTAGGACTCCCTGTTTAGAACTAACCCCCCCCCACCCCTTCTCTAAGCCCCAGGAAGGGGGGGGATTGATAGATAACCTCGTCCCTTAACATTTCTAGGACATCTTTTCACCCCTTTAATACAAGAAACGTCTGGTTAAAATCAAGGCACGGTGCGGTCTCTAAGGAGGTTGGGTACCTGGCAGTAGGTGTTTGATAGACAGATCAGTGCCTGGGGGCAACAACTAATTTTCCGAGAGTATTTTTACAGTGAGTATGACAGTGGTTACAACGCTCAGGCTCCTTGGGGTCTAGTCATGCCTCTGCCACGGTTCAAAATGGAGTGTTAAGAAAGCCCCTCCCCGTGCCTCAATTTCCCCACCTGTAAAATGGGGGTAATTGTATCGCCTACCGCTCAGGAGTGCGGCAAAACTTAAGCAATCGCTCTGTACAGAGAGCGCTTTGAGATCCTCAAATGGAGAGGATTATAGGAGGACACTCTTTGGGGCAAGGACTGCCTCTGAGAGAGAGAGTGTGTAAGTAAATCACACACACACACACACAAGCACAAGAGGGTTCTGATCTCTGGGTCTGGGTCCCCCAGGCACTCCAGCAGTACAAATAATATTTTTGTTTCCTGCACATGGTCAGCACAGCATGTGGGTTGAATAGTGTCTTGTTTTGCTAATAAACCAACTCATTGGCAGACTCTAGTGGCTCTGAAGAAGTCGTTGCGGTCTATCAATTCATTAATCCAGAGGGGGGCAGGAAAGAGGGCCCTAGTAATAACCATTGACACAGCAACTGCTTTAATCCATCATGGTAATGACTGGTCGCTAATCGGTCACTAGAGGGCTTCTGAAATGTGCCTTTCACTCCATAGCATCGCGCTCGGAGACCACTGAAAGCTGTAACTGGAGTGTGTACCAAAGTGTCTCTTTAAGCCACCTAAAGCAAAAGGAGTTAAGAACACAATAGAAACCATGGGCTAGATCCTCAGCTAGTGTGACTGCTCCATTGACAGCTGTTTACCCCAGTGAGGATCTGGCCCTGCATTGGGAGTCACTAATTTGATTTGCTTCCCTGCCTCACCCTTTAACGGGTGAAATTAAATACAAACCAACTCTTAAAATGAAGGTTTAGAGCTTGGTTTTCACCTACAAAGGTAATCAGGACTTTCTGAAGTGCGCTTCTCAGGCCTGCCTGAAATAATGTATCTAGGTGTACAGCAAGGAGCTTTAGCACATACCAAGATATCTTATGCCCCAATGTAGGGTTAAGTAAGATCCTTAATACCACTACCACCAAGCTCTTATATAACCATTTTTCATCTATAGATCTCAAAACATCAAAGGAGGTCAGTATCATTACCCCCATTTCACAGGTGTGGAAACTGAGGTATGGAGTGGAGACATGGACATGCCCAAGGTCACCCAGCAGCAGAACCCAGGTCTCCGTGGCCCTGTCCAGTGCTCCAGCCATTAGCTATTGTTACAGAGCTGGATTTTCAAGACTTCAGGGTCTGATATTTGAATGCTCAGAGGCTGGACTTCCCAAAGAGCTCAGAGCCCTTTGAGGAACCGAAAGAGCATCCAGCAGCTCCCAGTAACACACCATCAGCAAGTTGCAACAGAGTCTAGCACCCAAACCCATGTGTTCTTCTGAAAATAGCCCCTATTCCTAATGAAGCCAATGGCCACATTCTAACTGACTTGGATGCCTGCAGGATCATGTTCCTAGCTTCAGTCCTGCAGCTTATTTTGTTAAAAGGATCTCATTTATAGAAAGCTACGGTAGTTGGGATTTTTGTTGCTGTTCTGGTCTGGAAGAGGGAGGAGGGGGCCTGAAATCAAATCAATCCCCAAAGCCTCCCAAAACGTTCAACCTGAAAGTGTGTGCAAGTAAGAGGAGATTCAGACCCCTTAGGCCAACTCTCACTCAGTTACACCAGTATAAATCCAGAGTAACTCTACTGAAGGCAGTGAAGTTACTCCAAATCTACACTGGCATACCTGGATCAGAATCCGGCCCTTTGGGGGTAGTTGTTGGGTTTGTTTTTTTAAGAATTGAACATCTCATGATGGAAAGTATAGTGGGCCATTTCAATGTTATTCTGAGATGGGGAGGGGGGGAAAGAAGCTAAAGAGAATAAAATATCTCCAGACATTTTAAATAGCATATTAATTACTGCTCCCAGCAACAGCCTTGTTCACCTGAATACAACCTGCAGTCACTATGCTCCAACATCCCTGGTCCCAGAGGCTACAAGGAGCCACTCTTACTTTGCTCCTCTCAACAATGGCCAGGCTTCTACTTCTACAGATCCCATTGATCTCTAACAGCTGCAGGATCAAACCTCTCAGCCTGAGCGCTATTGGAATCTAGGGCACTCTCTCCAAAGGCAGGGAGACTGCATGGGACCACAGTCCTACCTCACGGCCTGCACAGTATAGGCTGCACCCTGCCCCTTCTGCAATGGGCATGGAGAGGTCAGGCTCCCATAGGACTGATGGTGACAAGTCTGGTCTGAATGGCCCCCTCCCACCTGCAGCAGCTTAAGGACATAATATAGCCCTTGGGGCTCCTCTGAACCCAACCACTCCCATGAGAAGACCCTCACTTGGAAAGATCTGCATCAGGAGGGGCTACTTAAAACAACCATCATCCCAGTGCAAGGCATTTGGTGGGGGTCAGCGACTGACTGTGGGGATGGGATGATCCTAGAGACACAAGCAAGCCATTCAGCACCCTGCATCAAGGTCTTTATCACTGTCAGAGGAGCATCCTTAGAAGACAATGAAAGCGTGGGACGTCAGCCAATCAGGCTGTGGGAATTGCCTCATGCATCTGAGAAGAATACAGAACATGCGCACTCAACAGTGTCTCTGTTGAGAAGGGAATGTCACCACATGAGCAGCTTAGTCATGACTGCAAGGAACACAGAAGCAGCCCTCTCCTCCCCCGACCCTTACAAATCCAGAATATGGGGTGCTCTGAGCCAAGCCCCAGCCAGAGCTGGGTGGAATGGCAAGTTTATGGCTGGATTGGGACATTAGGCAGCCCTGAGCAATGGGGTGGTTACAAAAAGGGAGCTAAAAGGCTAAGGAAATGGCAGAATAAGCTGTACTCCCCACCCTCAGAAATATCTATAGGATGTGCTGGGACTCTGACACAGTTTCTCCTGTTTTCTCCTTATCCCTGGGGGATTAAGCTCAAGATATTCTGGGCAAGACTCCACCTACTCCCCATCCCCGTTCCATGAGGGCAGGAATCAGGAATAGAGCCCCGCTGACTCCCGCATGCCTGGAATCAAGGTTGTGGCAGCCCAAAGTAGATGTTTTTCCTCCTCCAGGTGAGAGTCCAACTCCCGTAGCAAAAGTCACCACCAGAGCTTGCAAATCACTCGTTAATGTGATTTTGGAGCCCCACCTGCCAGAGGCAAGGGTCCTGGCCCTCCACTGCAGGAAGTGAAGACAGTTCTTGTTTAAAAAACATTGAAATGATGACTGTCCTTTCCCATCAGTTTAAATAAGTGGCTACTAGAAAACACCACTGATTTTAAAGTAGATTGACAGCCCTGGAGGGCTGTAATCCTCTGCAAAATGGGTATGGCCCAGACAGCCCTCCTTTTCCCCCATGCCAGTGGCCAGTGACCAGATACCCTGCCCTGGAGGGGCTCTATCTTTGTGTATTTATTAACGTGAGCTTTTCTATAATGCTGATCATACTATCAGATCAGCTCACAAGCAAGCATGGCTTTAACCTCACGTCAACCCTACCAGGCAGGGAAGGAGGAGCTCTTCTAAATGTCAGTGAGTTATTCACTGTCTGTTCCCGTTCAGTCACTGGCATCTTGGCTGGAAGCTGCCAACAGGGACCAGGTCTGGTGGTGGTTTTCACAACACCAACCAGGGACTGGATGGAGTCCCACCAAACTCGGCTCCCACAGGCCAGTGAACAGCCAGCGATGGCACAAGTGTCAGTTTTCCTTGGCAGCAAGTAAATTCACAGCAGTGAGCAACAGGTGAAAAGTCTCCATATCCCATTGCAAATCCTTTGGTTCTAGTCCCTGTGTAAGAAGGACAGTTGAACAGAGGAAAACAAACTAAAGATCTTTGGTTTGAAAGAGGACAATGTCTTCATTAGACACACATGCGCGTGCACTCAACCATAAGATAAGGGTGAGATGCAAAAATCCCTGGGTAAAGACTAGATCATGTTTGTCCCATCTGACCTTAATCTAAGGATCTGCTCAGCTGGTGACACATTCTTCTCCCCCAGTTACCATATGGTGAAGAGTTCCTCGCTGACTGTTGGCTCTAACACTGCTTGGGGACTCAGTGGGGACAATACAAATACCCAGAGTAAGTTCATGCTTGGGATAATGAACATGCCTAGATGCTAGAATGGTGGATCAATTGGTCCAGCCCCAGTCTGAGACCACAGCCAAAGGGCAGCTGGAATCAATGGAAAGCTTGGAGTCAGGAGACCTGGATTCTATTCCTGGCTGTCAACCTTGGGCCAGGCCTCAAGTGATTGGCCCAACTCCCATTCAAGTCTTTCCAGAGGGAGTTGGTAAAGCTCTTAGTTTCTCTGTGCCTCATTCAGTCAGGGAAAACAGCACTTACATGCTTGACTCAAGTGCTTTGAGAGCTACAGATACAGGCGCATGGTAAGAGGAAAGTAATTTCATCTTTTCTCTAGTAGGCTAAAGCAAGATAAGCCAATATCATAGTCAAACATAACATCATGACCACAAACAGGTATAAGGAACAGTTTTCACCACAAATAGCATCATGCAACCAACCCTATCTACTGCATGGGCAGTGGAGAACCACCTTCCTCTTAAGCATCACATACCACCCACTGCCAGAAGCAGATCGTTGGAAGCAATGTACCATTGGATACAGTGGGACAAATAGTTTGTGCCTACATTTAATTCCACAGGCAACCGTGACAGAGAAAGAACCAATTCCAAAGCAAGGGATTGTGGTGGAAGCTTTAAGTTTTCTCCTCTCCTTTCCCACTGTGCCTGTCTCTCGGTCATCCTCCCTCCCACTCCAAAAATCCCAAACAGCCGATTTGATTCATTCTGCACCCATGCCATACTTTTCAAAAGAGGCCACTGATTCTGGCTTCTCACCTTGAATCACAGAGGTGCTAAGCCACTGTCACTCCAGCTGAAGTCAGAGCTTCAAGTGCCCAGCCAAAAAAACCTCAGGCCACAGGGGCCTCAAACTAGGGACCCAGAAACAGAGTTACTCAGATTTATGCAACCACGTTTTCCAAAGCATCCTATGACACCATCACTTCCTGATTTTCTCCAAGACTCACAAACAGCACATCCCCCTTCAAAACAGCTGTGACTTCTCCTCTTTCTGTGCACTCTGACAGCCTGGAGTCAACCATCCTCAACATGGGTGTCACAAGCGAAATGTCAAAATACAATTGACATTTAAAAACCTGGCTCGTCCCAACTCCCAGCACATAGTGTGCCATTCAGTGGCACAACATCTCCCGGCAGAAGCAGAGAGGCCTAAACGTGACAGTCAAGGAGGGAAGCACGTTTGATTCCGAGTGCAGCGGGTAGTGGGGAAAAGACAAGTTTCTACTGCAGTAAAATAAAGGTATATGTTTCATTAGGACTGACTGAAGCACAGTTTGCGTGGGGATGTTTAAGATAATATTTTTCCTCCGCCGCAGACTGCTCATCTTCGAAGCTGTTGGGAGCACACAGGAAGCGTTTATCAAATAATGCAAAAATGATTGCTGAATGGGGCTGCGGAGATCCGATTCTTCAGACGGCTGATCATATTAAAAAGAAAAAAAAGGATAAACCACTCCGTGAATTCAGTCCCATCAGCAAATGGCTTGCCGTATGCAGTATGAAATACAATATTCATCATCCGCAAAGATCGATACGGCTTCATTGGAGTCAAATGACAGGAATTCAAACAGATCAACTGCTCGCCCATATTGGGAGGCAGGGCACTAAGCCACTAGAGAACAACCTCCCCTGTGGTGGGGTTTGCAATCCAGGGGACAGCTTGTGTAAATGGGAATAGCGCCACATATCCTGCTGGTTTTCACCCGCTTGGAGCTGGCCCTGTAGGGTCATGGCTCTGCCATACTTACTCGCAGTGGGGGTCATTCACCCGTGCAAATGGCAAACACCAGGCCTATGCAACACGTAAACCAGAGGGACCCAAGCGCCGGCCTTCTGAAAAGGTTGGGGAAATTCCACCAGCCAAGCAGCTCCTTACTCCACTGGTAGCCCCATTTGCAATCAGTTGGACTAATCCCAGAGCAAGGTACCACTCCCAGCAAGCAGCCATGGCCATAAAGTGCCCCTCTTCACGGATCTCTGCATGGATGTGCACCTGCAGCCAATGCAGAGCCCCATTGACGAGGCCCAGGTGCTACTTAATCCTTCATTCCAGTGGGGCATGGCACAAGGATCCACCCACAGCGAGCGTAGTGCAGGATTAGGGCCTGTAAACGGTATCGCCTTCACCAAAGCCTTAGATCAGCAGAGCGTGGGGACCATGGGCACCAACTCCTAACCAATTTAAAAAAAAAAAAAATCGGTAGGTACAAATATTATCCAGCCTCAAAGTGCCTGGCTCCTCTCCAGCCCAGAAGGTCATTTCGTCCACTGGCTCCTATCATTTCAGCATAAGCACGCAGAGGTGCCATCTGCAAATTTTCTTTAATAAACGGAAACCACATCATATGGCCTGGTCTCTCCTCCTCTGTTCTGCAGAAACAGTTCAATGATTTATGCCAAAGCCATCGCCTCATACCCCTCTATGTGTCAGTCAAAAAAAGTCTGAAACACACAAAAACACGGGCCTTTTCCCATGGGTTCCCTTTGAATTGTGTTTGATTGGATTTGGTACATAGCGAATTCCCTGCTGGTAAGAATGGGGAGGGGGCTAGGAGGGGAGACAAATCTAATTCAAACTGAAATATTAATTATAATATAATATAATAATAATATAACTAGGCATAATATCCACACAATTAAAGCCATAAAGGGTCCTGGCAAGAACATGCGTGCACATATATGTTTCAGGAGGGAGGGGGCATTGCTTTTTAAAGAGCATTCCCCTTGTGCGGAAATAGAAGACTAGAAATCTTCTCACTCGAGTTGCCGCAAGATCAGACAGAGGAACGAGGCGTTTTGTTGTTCAGTTCAAGGCTCCTGTTCTGTGCCAGTGACTCAGTGGAAGTCAAAGGGCCAATTTCTAAAAGGGGGGGGGAGGAGGAGAAGTGAAGACCAAAAGAAACACAATGCCATTTTTGTTCGGCTGTTTATTAGAGAAGAGCACGCTAGATCCTCAGCTGGAGCAAAGCAGGGAAGCTACATCAGACAAAGAGATGGGCCCATTAAAAAAAGTTTATGCTAAAAATCTTGGGTGAGAGACTCAGCTCAGTCTTGTGTCGCAGCTCTGTCAGCTTCAATACAGTTATGCCGGCTGATGTCTAAGGACCAGATATTCAGTCAGTGTAAATCAGCATCTCTTCATTTGAGCCCATGGGCCCGATCCCCAACTGGTGTAAACTAGCGTTGGTCAATGGAGTCGACAGAGCTACATAGAAATACTCCAGCCGAACATCCGGTCCAGCACTTTGAAATCAAATCAGCCACTTGCAAAATCCAGCATTTCTGTGTTTTGCAATGAAAGCCTAGATTTAAGTTACCAAGGGATGTGGGGGTGGGGCGGTCAGGAGGGAGAACAGATCTGCCAAAACATTAAATAAATATAAAAAATAAACACAGGCACAAAAAAAATATCAATCTCCGATTTCTTTCTGCAAGAAAAAAATAACTCCTACACACAAACAGCACATGAATGTGGGGAATAGATATGGATATTTCAGTGAATAAGATGGCTCTCTTATTGGATCAACATTCACACATCTAGCCCATGCTTTCCCAGAACAGAAAGAACATAATGCCGCATGTCAGACCATTTTTGGATAGATAGACATAAAAAACCTTGTATGTTGCCTCATGACTCAACTAGCTCTCTGTGGAAAGTGTTGCATTTTAAGCATCCGGGATCATGTGAAGGAATCAGTAATGAAAAGAGGGATGCCTGTTCTTTGTCTGACACCTCCTCCTCTGGAGTCAGCGATAATCACTGAAGAAAGCAGTGTCGACTATCTGCCAGGTTTGCGGTGGGGGGCCGTTCAGAGAGCTCTTGGGAGTCCTTCTCCCCCACGCCCGCATTACTTTGCAAAGGCTGGGATGCTACCCAGACTCTTTGGCGTGTGCAGAGCAGGGAATTCTTTTGTGGACTGAGGCGCCGTCTAGTGCTCAGATGCATCCTGCTTGGCTGGCTGGATTAGCTGAGTTTGCATCCAGGCTGCAGCAGGGCCAGCCTGAGAGCCTCCCTGCGCACAGGCGCCTGCTGAAATCCACAGCTGCCGGGCGCAGGCAAAAGTTTGCTCCCATCAGATGAAAAGTGCATGGAAGAGGTGAAAAAAAAAGTGAGGAGAATAGACTGCAAATGCAACAGCATCTTTGCATGGAATGATACAACATCCCTACACAGAATCATGCACTCACATTACACACAGTTAGGTGTGTGTACACACACATGCAAGTGTGCAGACCTACAGATGTTTGCACACCCAACCAACCTGTGTGCTGTAGAAGAGGAGCCTGGTCTATGACAAGGGGCCTAGATGCTACATTAATACAAATAATAAATAACTTGTGGGCAAATTCACAAATACACCTGATCATTGTAAAGTCTTATTGAAAGAGTCCCCTAGCACAGTGCTTCTCAAGCGATCTGTGTGTTCCCCCCCCCGGCCCAACGTGCGTGCAGACCGGCAGCGGATGGCTCGCCGACCAGCACCAGTCTGCGGACCACCACTTTGAGTACTGCTGCCCTAGAACTTGTGCTCCAGGAGGTCCTGGACAGCAGAGAGAAGTTTAAAGCTGTGTGTTGTCCTTGAATGAAGTGAACATCCACAATCAGGGAACTGTGGTAACGGTACCCTCCTGCAACTGGGGCTTGAGACTTGAATGACTCAAGCAGTTGGGCTTTAAACCTTCCCCTTGCCAGACTCTCCCACTGGCAGGAATTGCTCTGGCAGACATTCAGCTTAAAATTTTCCCTTGGGTCATTGTCATCCCCTAAAACACGTACCCCTTTGCCACATTATGAAAAAAAGGAGTGGAGAATCTATTCTGGAGTTCACTGCACCTTCACTATCTGTTTGAGCTGCTCTGCGAACCCAAGGCAGAATAAAGCAACCAGTTTCTTCTCTTCAGCAACACTTCCCCCTGAAGGCGGAACTGCTGTAAAGAGAAGCAAACCTGGCTAGCACATGCCTCGGATAAAACCAACCTCAGAGACTCATCCCCGAGAGACACATCAGACGTCCTCACTTCTGCCTGCACCATTGTCATAGACCTAGTCCCAGAAACACCTGTCACTGAAGGATGCCTCTGAGGCCACTGAACCTCGTGAACTAGTGGATCTAGGATCACACCAAGAAAGATATGAGGAGTATTGGGTGGGAGTTTTGAGTGTTCCCCATATACGGGACTGGGACTTTTCTGGGAAGTTGCCAGGTAGTGGCAAGCCCAACTGGAAACAATGCCTAATTAAATTGTACAGCCAGCTTTCTAACAAATTCGTGCATTCAGCCAACACACATTGTGTGGACACCGTGTAACAATCTTTATAAGAGTCCATCATCCTCAGCATTGTCTGTTCAGCATTTATCACCTGTGCAATCTATAACATGGCGGATACTCCGTTATTAAAGAACCAGCGTAGCTGCTTCTAGCCATCGTTTCAGAAAGATGACTAATACGCTGGTAAGGAGAGTCTCTTGGCTTGAAGTGCAACCAAACTGTGCGTGGGGAGGGAATAAAAAAAAGTTTGGTTTCTGGAGCTTGAGCAAATAGAATGACAGCCTCTAAATACCGGGCACCAAAGCCCAGAGACACCACTGCCTGTGATTTTCAGATGTTTAGCATTGGCTATATGAACACACAGGACCACATCCACCACTGCAACTCCAAACGCTCAGTCGGGAGCTTAGAATGCTCACCCCAGTTCCCTAGGGGTTCAGAGAGTCAGACCTGGAGACCCCTCCAATCTAGGATTAGTCCCTACGCTAAGAGCCTGACTCTCACTTGCTCCATTCCCGCACCTGGGCCCGGCACACGGAGGAAGAGGCAAAGTTGTCTTTTTGAGGCACCTTTGCACTCCACATGTTCTGGCCCTGCCCACCACCATCACCCCCACTCCCCCTACGAGCAGCCTCTCAACCCATGTGGCATGAGAGGCAGAGAAGTGCAACACTCTCTGGCTTTCTATCTATGCCCCCAATCCAGGGGGAGGCTGGGAGCCTTTATGCCAGCTCAAGGGAGGATTCTCAAGGGCCCTTTTCACCCACTCTAAGGCCCCTTTGTGTGGCCAGAAAGGCATCAGAGGGGACTTTAGCTTAACTAATAATCAGCCGCTAGAGACAGTGAGTGAGGCAATACCTTCAGACGCTGGTCCAATAGAAGATATCACCTCACCCACCTGATCGCTCCGATATCCCAGGACCAACATGGCTACAGCACCACTGCCATCAGCCCCTACATATTTTAATGCTTTTACCAGGCCACTTTTAAACATTCCAAGCCATGGGGCTGCCACCATGTCCCTTGGGGAGATCATTCCAGCCTTACAGCGCCCCGATACCACTTTAATGGGCAACCTCACGGAAACCTCGATACAGCTCACCACTAGGAGGCTTTTCCTGATATTCCACTTACGTTTCCCTTTGCTTAATTGCAACTTATTCTTTCTCGATTTACCCACTTGTTCTGCCCTGCCTACCCACCCCATCAGCCAGGTTCCTAGTATCCCAGTTAGAGAGGAGCAGGAAGTCACATCCTCAAAAGTTAGGAAAAGAGGTTGACATTTCATTCTCAAATCAAAACAAAACATCAAATCTCGGGGGAAAAAAACCTGTGAACCAAGAAACCCAAAAACAATTTGGATTGGGTCAAGCTAAACATTTCAGTATGCTGAATTTCTGTTTAGGAGCTTTATTTATTTACTTTTTTTAAAAAATTAATATAGCTGAACTAAAACTCTCAAACCCCAAAAAATCATTTCAGATTGAAATATTAAGCTTTTCATTTTCAAAATATCAAAACTGGACATTTCAAAATGGTTTCAAATCAGATTTGTCTGAACCAACCTGTTTTCGCCAACCTTTTCAGTTTTGACAAATTGACATTTTCTGGTGGAAAAAGCTTTCCCTTAGAAAGTTCCCAACCTGCTCTAACCCTGGTGTTACTTGGGCTGTTGGCTCTTTAGGGGCAGGGCCATCTTTTGTTCTGTGTCCATACAGCTCTGAACACAATGGGCCCTGGGTCCATGACTAGGGCTCCCAGTCACTGTTGCAATTAATAAAGAACATCTAAGCACATTATATCACCTCTGTATCAATATGTTTGAAAGTCTCTTCCTCCACATTAACATTTGTTGCTACTACAATAGAACCTCAGAGTTACAAACACCTCGAGAACGGAGGTTGTTCGTTACTCTGAAATGGTCATAACTCTGAACAAAATGTTTTGGTTGTTCTTTCAAAAGTTTACAATTGAACATTGACTTAATACAGCTTTGAAACTTCACTATGTAGAAGAAAAATGCTGCTTTTAACCATCTTAATTTAAAGAAAACAAGCACAGTTTCCTTACCTTGTCAAATCTTTAAACTTTCTCTTTATATTTAATAGTTTAACACAGTACTGCACTGTATATGCTTTTTTTTTTTATCTCTGCAGCTGCATGATTGCATACTTCTGGCTCCAAATGAGGTGTGTGGTTGACCGGTCAGTTCATAACTCCGGTGTTCGTAACTCTAAGGTTCTACTGTAGGCTTAGAGTCACTAAATTTGTCACATGAATTGGTTTTTAAAAGCTTTTCCCCCCCTCTGGAGGGCAGATGCTTACATGGTTCAAAACCAGTGACATGGTTTGAAAGAAAGAGGCTATTTTGGGTAAGCGATTACTCCATTTTTTTTTTTTGGCCTAAACAACAAAGAAACAAGAAAAGCTGAGACACAGTGTTAAGTCTGAAATACCTCCCACTGTGCACTCTTAGCACATTTTTGATAGGGCTCAGGAGAATGCATGGCCTAGTTCTGAAATTAGACACCAAAGGCGGAGAATTCATGGAACCTGTTCTATTAAAAAAGCCAGCTCTGCCCATGGTCTGTACCTGGGAAGTCATTCGTGAATCCTGTGTAAGTTGTACATTTAGGGGCCCAACAAGGATGTTTAAGAATAGCAAGGGGCCAGACCCCCAGCTGGGAGAAGCCAGCTCATCTCCACTGATGCCCATTTATGCGGATTCACACCTGCTGAGGATCTGGCCTGAGACTTTGCTAGTCTCTTCAGTGAAGAAAAAAACCACACCACCCATTAGCCGGCAAAGGGGGCCAGTTGCTGCTCTCAGCAGAAAAGCCAAATAACCAGAGATGCTATCTGTGGTACCCAGTGCACTTCTGGAAGGTGATCCAGTGATGAGTGCAGGATAAGAACTTGCATAGGGCTCAACCCTGCAAGGTTCAGAGTACTCCGCCCCCATCCAGCGAAGGGTTTTACTTTAAGTACTTGAGTAGGTACATTCTTGCAGGATCAAGACCTAAAACTGGAAGGACTATATGGGCCATTGAGACTCATCCAAAGAGTTTGCATTGAGGCACATCAGCAGGGAATCGTGCAGGTCAGGTTGTCCTGCTGGCACCTAGGTTTCCCTCTTCTGTGAGCGAATAGTTCAGTCTCCAGGGCTGTCAGTCCAGAAGCTTTCCCCAGCACTAAGTGTGCATAGATTTAGTAATGAAGTGTTTGAACAGCCAGCAGGAAATGCACAGCCAAGGGTGCAGGTCACCTGACTGCAGATCACCCAGCTGCAGAACAGATCCATCCTTAACTCATACCTTTGGGGGTGTTGGGGACCTCAAGGAGGAGGGTGAGCTAAGGGTGCCATCCCTGCCTCTGAGCTGCTTGGCCCTTGTCCAGCAGCCTCTCTCTGTACCAAATACATTTCTAGAGCGGCAGGATTTTGCTGGGAAATCTTAACATACACCCCAAGCCACCAGCACATCACCTCTGCCTCATGATGAGACTGAACTGCTGAGGATGCAGGGAGAACTGGGACTGACTCTCTAGGGATCATCCTGAAATGGACTCTGGGGTGAAGCCTTGATGGGCGGAAAGGAGCCCTGTGTGGATTTTTGTTCCCACCTGGAGCAGTCTCCCCTCCTCTTTGCAAATGGGCAGACAGAGACAAGTCAAGTCACTGAGTAAAGGACAAGCAGAGACCAAATTGTTAGGTGGACACAGGGAAATCCACGAGTTGCCAGCAAAACCCTCTGCAGTAGATTGAGCAAGCCAGAGGGTGAAATTCACCCCCAGCAGAAAGGCCACGCAAGCGGCATCTGGCCCTGAGATTGCAAGCTCCTTGGGGGTGTGGAATCTTCGCATCCCAAGCGTACATACAGCACCTTGCGGCCCGGATCCCTGATTAGAGCCTCTGTGCGCTACAACACTGCAAAGGCCCATGCACCACTTAAGATAGGACTTGAGTGGATTTCACCCATACAATGAATGAGGTTCTCTTGGTGCAATCCATGAATGGGTGAAGCCCAGCAGCTGACCAATCTCAGAGAGAGACCAGTGCCTCTTTCCCTGGAAACCCTACATGCAAAGCTAGAGGAGAGGAAACTTTGGCGATTTCTGCACTACACTAGACAGGGAAGAGTAAGATCATTCTGCATACGCCTCTCAACCAGCAAAGGGGGATGGGGGAGCCTCGTATGGAATTTGCAGGAAGGGGGGATTCTATTAGAGCTTGTCATGGTCTCTTTACAACACTAACAATCCGAGGCCACGGGATCAGAGGAGATTATGTTAAAAGTTATGCTAATTAACCATCACAGCCAGAGAGAGCTGGAGGAAGGCGAGCACGTCTCAGCGGGAAAGCACACACTCAGCAATTAGAACAATTCCCAACTTCGCTGCGGATTACTTGGTCACATTCAAACGAGGGCAGATGAGTCTCAGCCCAGAGCCATGCGGGAGGCTTTGCAAATACTTTAGAAGGGCCGTGTGCCCATTTACACAGCTGGCGGGGGAGGGGGGGGGTCTGATCACCCCTTTGCTCACCAAGGATGTCTGTGCTGGCATCAAGCGTGTGATTGATAGCCCTGAGGAGTGTAATTGTCTACCCTTCCCCCACACTTCCCTGCCAGCAAGCCCCAGCCCTGACAGTGGGACCGCATCTGAGACAGAGGGGTTCAGTCTCTGTGTCCCATTCAGTCTTACTCATAGACTTTAAGGTCAGAAGGGACCATTATGATCATCTACTCTGACCTTCTGCACAATGCAGGCCACAGAATCTCATCCACCCACTCCTGTAATAAACCCCTAACCTATGTCTGAGCTATTGAAGTCCTCAAATCATGGTTTAAAGACTTCAAGGTGCAGAGAATCCTCCAGCAAGTGACCCGTGCCCCACACTGCAGAGGAAGGCAAAAAAACCCCAGGGCCTCTGCCAATCTGCCCTGGAGGAAAATTCCTTCCCGACCCCAAATATGGTGATCAGCTGAACCCTGAGCATGTGGGCGAGACTCACCAGCCAGACACCCAGGAAAGAATTCTCTGTAGTAACTCAGATCCCACCCCATCGAACATCCCAGGCCATTGGGCATATTTACCGCTAATAGTCAAAGATCAATTAATTGCCAATTGTCTTCTACTGAAAGGGCCAGCCACTGGGACCAGACCACAATGGGGACCCTTGCCACCAAGGCCTGGAGTGACACATGTACACCCAGTGGACACCAACCAAAAACAGCTTCCCATCACTCTTGAGCTGGGATCTGAACCACAGATCTAGAAATGAATGGCTCAGCAGATTGTGTCTGAACCCCGGGGCTAACCTGACCCCTCTGCCATTGGCTTAAAAAGAGAGCAACCCCCTCCCCAGTCACCTCACATCCACAGCAGTGACACAGCGATGTCTTCCCCCATTACAGATCCCCCGTGGGATTCACGCACCTCACCAGAGGCACAAGCGTGGGGGTGAAAGGTCATCAGACGATGCATGGAAGGCAGCAGTTGCTTGCATCTCAGCAGCTAACTGGAGACCAGGACCCCATGGGGCTAGGTGCTGTCCAGGCATATGGTAAGCGACTCGACACCAGACGAGGAAGCCTTTGGATCCCTGTGTAACAGGTGAGGAGCTGAGTCTCAGGGAATCTAAGTGGCTCGCCCAAGGTCACGCAGGAAACGGAATTAAAAAAAAATGAAATAAGCCAACGCCGAGTTTAGAAACATCTCTGTTCTCTTCTCCCTTTGGCTGGGAGCTGGAGCAGCAGCCACACTGTTACAGTAATAACATGAAGCCAGTGAGTATCAAGCCCTGGAGGGATTCCTTCCAGTGACCAAGTGACAGAGCTGGCTAATAAGCACAGAACGTTGGCCAGGCGAATATCATGAGAGCTGCCATTTGTTTTAGGCTGACTATTGCGCAAAGCAAAACCCATTTTCATCTCAATTTAAAAGCAGGCCCAGGGCGATGACTGGAGGGGGCCGTTATTCCCTGCTTATTTTTTAAAAAAAGTCATCTCATGGACACGGCTGCAGGAGCCCCAAGTGGGAGCTTACAACTCCTACCTTATGCTTTAAAAGGGCTTCCACACGGCATGCACCACACAGCCCAGCGCCGGCAGAATGACAGGGGGCTTGACACACGCTTTAAAGTGACACCTCTGCACGCAAGGGCAAAATTCACTTGTGCACAAGAATTACACCAGAGATAAATCTGGCCTATAAGATTTTATCCCACCCCCGAGTCTAATATACCTTCCGGGCCTAACGTAAGTGGGTGCAACTCCACTGTGCTTCCTTACACCAGGCCTGAGTTCAGTCCAGTCTCCATTTCCATTCCTGGTCTTGCAGATTACCAAGAAAGCGGTGCATAGAAGCAATCCGTTTTATAGCCCGAATGCTGGCCTGCTAGAACGTTAGTCTGTGTGCGCTGCCCTTATGCATCTGAGATGCAGAGCAACCAGGAGAGCCCTGGAGACCCCGTTTTAAGACACAGTGTGCAACGAGCCATTGCTGGAGTGGTACAGCGATCACTGTTAGTGTGGCTCAGACCTAGCTCCTTCAGCACCACTAAAACTCCTTCAGATGCCTAAAAAAGGAACAGGCTTTTGTACCCGCAGGGGGCAGCCATTAGGAGTGACCTGGCTACACAGAACAGACAATGGCAGCACACACGGAAGGCATCTCGGGCATCCCCTCGAGGTTATCTTTTCACTGGGAAATTTGTTTCCAGCATGCCAGGCCCACTAGGTATCGTTTAAAGTTTTCCCCTCAGCAGTAGGAGGAAGGATGGGGACCAGGACTCAAGAGAAGTGGATTCCACTCTGGGCTACACCACAGATTGACCTTGGCCAAGTCACTTCATCACACCGTGCCTCAGTTTCCCCATCTGTAAAACAGGGCTAATGATAATCCCTTTGTCCATTCAGACTGTAAACTCTTCAGGGCACGGACTCGTGTGTCTGAATAGTGCCTAGCAGATTTGAGCCAATACGGGAGCCCCAGGCACAAACTGTCATGCATCAAAATAATCAGCAGAGCGATGAATTATCTTGGGTGGAGTGGAAGCTGGAGACATGGAAGATCCACGAGAGGAAATCAGCATCTTCAGCTGGATTTCTCCTGTGGGTGCTGCCCTGCAACCCTGCCTAGTATGCTGCACAGTGTTGGGTCTCTTTTTTAAAAAAAAGCAAAGAAGTTTCCTCTTGTCCCGCGGATGTGCAATACTCCAGAAATGCGCTCATGTCCTCAAACTCCGGCTCGGAAGATTTCCGGAGAGAACAGACACATCATTAGGGTTTCCATTTGATGTGTGGGGGCTGTTTCCACCTGCAGCAATCATTCGGTAGCAGTTTTAAAAAAAACTAAAAACAGCAGCAGCATTTGGTAGTAAAATTAACAGTGACGGCCAGACAGCACATGCTCCCTCAGCTCCTGACAGGATGATTATAGAAAAATCTTTACACATTAGCCAAAGCAAAACCTGTGGGGGTTAATCCGCTCAGACTGCTGCACCTGGCCAGTCCAGTTTACAGAGGAGGTAGGTGTAGTGGGTAGGCTATTAGCCTCAAACTCAGGAGGCCTGGTTCAATCCCCTGCCTTGTAAGAATCCCTGCATGCCCTCAGGCAAGTCACTTGACAGCCTCTTGAAAGCTTGGTCTTGAAAGGGGTGGGGAAAATGTGTGTTTTAACTCGGGTTCACTAAAACATGGTAGCCACCATGAGGTAAAAGTCCAAGCAAAGCCCAGGTAGTGTGTAGTTTTCACATGAGTTAGCAGGTTGAGGGATAGGTATGGGACCTAGGCTCCCCCTTGATCTTTAATGGGACCTGCTAACTTTGGTGAAAGCTACAGCCTGCCTAGTCTTCACTAGGCTTTTACCTCACACGAGCAAACCCAAGGTCAGAACCCAGCTTTTTTCCTGGTGAAGATGCACTCAGCCCCTGTGTATAGATGGGAACTGAGCCAGTGGGGACAAGAGCCCTGCCCTGCCTCACAGGGTGGTGCGAGGATAAATGAAGGTGCTTAGATACTATGGTGATGAGGGCCACAAGAAGTCATGGGTTTACTCTGCAGCAAGGGAGATATAGGTTAGATGTGGGGGCGGGGGGAGACTAACTAGAAGGATAGCTAAGCTCTGGAACAAGCTGGGATCCCTGTTACCAGAGGTTTTTAAGAACAGATTGGACAAATGCCTGTCAGGGGTGGTCTAGGTGTATTAGGTCCCACCTCAGCACAGAAGGCTGGATGGGATGCCCTCTTGAGGTCCCTTCCAGGCCTACCTTTCTATGGTGCTTTTTATATTCAACAGGTTATGACACTATGGACTCCTCTTCCTCAAGCCTCTGCGAAAAGACGGGCTCATTCAGCATTCTGTCCACTAGCTGGTGGAGGTAACACACAAGAGCAGCTCTTCTTTGGCATCAAAGGGCCTGCCTTCGAGTCCTCCTGACAAAGTTATACACTTGAGGGTTGGAGTAACTGCCTATGCTGGCTGGCTACCTGAACACTGCTGCAAGATGTGCAGAAAATACCAGAGGTATTGACTATTTCAGAAGCCCCTAGAGGCCACAACGGAGACCGGGGCCCACAGGGTTAGGGGCTATACAGACAGAGTGAGATGGGCCCTGAGTTTACAATTTAGCCTGCTTTTACAGACAGGGAACTGAGGCACAGAGTCTAAAGCCTGGTCTACACTTGGAATGTAATTAGACACAGCTGGAGCACTCAGGGGTGTGAAAAATTCACACACCCCACAGTGCTATAACTAAGCCGACCTAACCCCTGCTAGAGACGCAGGTAGGTCCACAGCAGAACGCTTCCAGTGATGTAGCAACTGGTGCTCAGGGAGCGGAGTTCTTACAGCGACAGGAAAACCCTTTCAGTCATTGCAGACGGCGTCTATGCTAAGACTTTATGGCAGCATAGCTCTGGCGCCGTAGGTATAGTCCCTGTAGCGTAGACAACCCTTAAAATGACTCATCCCGGGTCTACCAAGGGAGTCTGACAGAGCAAGGAAACAAACCCAAGTCTCTCCGGTTCCAAATCCAGTTCAACCACAGAACCTCCCCACCCCTCCCTCGATCCTCGCCAGTGCTCCTGAAAGGCACCAGTGATGAGAGAGAGGAGACAGCCCTGGGAGCACAGGGGGAAACAGCCCGGCAGAAATAATGGCTTGTGTTCTTTTTGGAACTTTTTCATAATTCATACAACCATCTCCCAAAAGGAAAATCCTCTCAGGCATAAAATATTCATGTCCTAATACTTTGTAATGAAACCGCCTCCTCCTGTGGGCACGCCCAAACCCTCAAGGCCAGCATGGATTTTCCTTTGTTAAAGTAATTATGTTTCTTATTGATTCAGTGTTATGATGAAAAGGCTGCACTTTGGGAAGTAAAACAGCACAGCCCTTCTCTCTTTCTCTCTCTCCCATTCCTCAGTGCTCTAGGGCTGCTTGCCCAAAACCTGTCTTACTCTCAGGTCTGCTAACTTTATTCTTTACTGGGGCCATGGAAACAGTGTCTCCAACCCCAAACATTAAAAACAAAAAAAAATCCATCAGGTCTCTCAAAAACCATGAGATTAGTTTAAAAGTCATGAGATTTTAAAAAAATATTCTGCATTTTTCCTTTGTCTTCTGGTTTCTGAGCGATCAGGAGACACATTAGTCATGTCTCTAAGTGTCTCTAGCCCCTGTGGTTGCAGAGAAACTACTAGTTTTTGTAAATGAAAGCTGAGATTCTCCTAACATCACAGGATTCCAGAAGCTGAGGCTTTAAGACACACACTAAACGTCGCAAGATTTGGTAATGCCATGTTAACGAATGCAGCCCCAGGTAGCCACCAGTTGTAGGTTATTCTCTACTTCCCTTCCGAGTTCAGTCTGGAGACACACGCCCATTCTCACCTTGAACCCAGCCATTGGGGATCCCCTTCTTCCCATGAAGGGAGACAAAAAAGGGGGTCCTTCACCAGTAAGTCAAGCCAGCCCCCCCACACCTCCCAGACATCCCCCCCTCCCACCACCAGGGACAGAATCTCTCTTCCAGTCTGGACTAACCTTCCCTCTCCCTCCCCGCCAATCATCCAGATGACCCCATTTCACTCAGGACAGACCAGTCCTTGGTTCTACATTCCAACCCCCCCACCACCACCAAATGCTGAGATCTGAAAGGATCCCATGTTAATCCGCACCTCTCTTACCCCACTCACTCGCTCTGAGCATCCTGGCACCAGAAAGGTTAAACACAAACACAAGGAGAGGAATAAATGTCTGGGAGGCTAAATAAGAAGCTGCTGGTTCCCTTGCCTTGTACTTGGTACCAAGTCAGGCCATCCATTTCCCTCCCATACAGCGCCGGCTCCCCATGGCCCCATTCCTTGCTCTCCCATCCCAGCTCCGCAGCAAATGACAGTGTGCGCCACCCACAGAGCCGGCTCCACTGTGGCGGGGTCCGAGCAGGCTCTGCGTCCCGCCCTAGGGAGGCCACACACACACACACGCCAGCCAGGAGAGCTGTTAGGGTGCTGGCAGAGGGGAAGGGGGACGCCCCCCACTCTAGGAGTCCAAGCTCACCACAGTCACGGGTCCAGCTGCACCTTGCGCCCGCTCAGGGCCATTTGGTGTTTGGCCAATTCTGTTGTGGCGGAAGAAACCAGCAGCAGCTGAAAGTTCCCTGGGGACAGCCTGTCATCATGGGAGCTAAGGAGCTGGAGAGGCGGAGGGGGCAGCTTCCTCACTACCCCCTTCCCCGACCCCTCCCCACGAGCCCTCCAGGGACCTCCTGCAATGCCTCCTGGCACCTCCCCACCCAAAAAGTGCACCAGAACCCCACGCTTCAGTACCCCCACCCCACCAAACCACCATCAAACCCTACTCCATTACCCCCAGCAGCCTACAACCCCGCCCCCACAATAGGCTCCCATGAATCCATTATCCCCCTCCCAGCACCCCACTAGCCACCATAAACCCCCTGCTCCATTATCCCCCCCAGTAGCTGCCAAAAGCCCCCCCATTACCTCCCCAACAGCCCCCAAGGAACCCCCTTGCCCCCCCATGTACCAAAACCCTTCCCTATCTCTCTTCCAGCTGATGAAACCCTTCGGGCCACCCCATCAGCATTCCTCTACCAATGAGCGGCCTTGACCCACTGAGCCATCAAGCCCTCTAACCCCTAGAGATGGGCTACAGGCATCTGCCCAAGGTCTCATCCCCATTTGAGGGCCAACCCCGCCAAAAAATGCTCACCCATATCGGAGGGGCCACAATGCCCTCCTGCCGGCCCAGAACTGCCCATAAGCTGTGTCCCTGTCATCAGCTCCATCTCCATCCCCCTCTCACTCCTCAGCTCTCCCTTGGGCTCCCACCTGTCTTCCAAATGAGCCACTGGGTATTACTGACATGAATCCCAGGGACCGAAATGCTGCCAAGGAAACCTTCATTGATGGCAAAGGCAAAACCTCCCTCCAACCACTCCCGGCTCTGGAGCGTTGCAGTCTCGCAGCTCCCATCTGCAAGGATCCTGACCCTCCTACATCCATCTCCACCCCCTTTTCCGTGGCATCATGTTCCCAGCTGATCCCCCTCCCTGACCTGTTCCCGGCCCATCTCCCCACCAGCCCCTTGGACTAGAGTTTCCCAAATAGCTCAGCTCCTGTTTAAGGCACCCAGAGAAGAGGTTGGGTTTTCAGAATGGCTCTGAGCATTGGGTGCTGAGCCCTTCTGAATATCTGGCCCCAACTGTGGGGGCAGAGCACACAACAGTCTGGTCTTTGTCCTCATATGTGAGCAGTTAACAGAGCTCCTGTCCGTTGTGTGTCAAGGATAGAAGTGATTTGGTTAGGGAATGGGGAGAGCAGACAGATGGGAGGATTCAGGGGGGCAGCTGCACCCCATTCCCTGCACACAGTCCTAGATTTAATTACACCCGAAAAGCTACATGAAGTTTGCAAAGCCAAACACTCCAAAGTCAGCAAATGCCCGAATTAAGGTTGCATGTGCTTGTCCCTCTGCATCAATGTTGGAAACAGAAGATGTTTTGTTCCCCCACCGCTCGCTGTCTAAAGTGGCAGCGGGTCCCAAACTTATCTGCAGAGCACTTGATGATGCTGGCTACATGGGACCAGATCCTCAAGAGTATTTAGGCCTCAAATTCCCTATGGGAATTTGGCACCTTGGAGGGTCTGAGCCATGGGGCTGGTTCTCTTCATTTCCAGCTGTTGGGTTGCATTCGATGTAGCTGGGGAAACATTCAGGGCATCCCTAGGTTGCTTTTCCATGACAGCGGGGGCTGGAGTTGCCTTCAGGGATATTCTGTGATCACTAATGTTAGGGGAGGGGCCCACAAGACAATCACTATTAAAATGTGATCCTGCCCAATCTCATCTCCTTTTCAATGGCCCAAGCAAGGGCTCTTCTGCATTCAGAGTCAGGTCCTGTCGGGTGCTGAGCGTTGCGGTCTCGCAGCTGATAACGGGAGCTCAGCTCCCCAGCAATCAGACTAAAGGGGACTTAAACAGAGAAGTCCAAAGCAATAGACCACTTGATTATTTGAGAGTATAATTGCTTAGGTTTTGGAAGAGGAGTCACACCTTCCGCTCCAGGAAAGGTGGGCTTGTGGTTAAGACAGGAAATTTGGGCTCATTTCTGAGCTCTGCCAGATACTTCTGTTGTACCTCTGTGCCAGTCACTTAGCTGGCCTGTGCCTCAATTCCCCATTTATAAAAAAGGAACAATCCTGTATTCCTCCCACCCCTTTCCAGACTCTTGCTATTCAGACTGACCGCTTTTGGGGGGCAGGGCCTGTCCTTTACAACATGTCTGTGCAGCACCATCTCAGTTAAGGCCTCTAGGTGCTACCATAACACAAATAACTGGGTGAGACTCCCCTTGCTTTGGATGGGACTAGGCTGACTGCAGATCTCAGAGCAATACCCATTAAGGAAGACTATCTCTAATTAATCCTGTTTTTCCACCATCTTAGGCCTTAAGTGCAGTCAGTCAATGACTCCCTGCTGATGTTTTTTAAGAGACACGAGCTTGAGCCACAGGGAAAAAAAAATAAAGTGGTTCAGAGTCAGGAGCATTCGGATCCGGGTTTTCAGTCCATCCTATGATGGAGAGAAGAGCCATTCGCACTGTACGGACCAGGTCATGCCAGCTCCGGCTGCGAAGCTACCCCAAGGGAGAGGGCATTCAGATCTAGAAGCAAAAGTGTGAGTGAGCTGCACTGGGGCAGATCCCGGGACTTTGAGCAACATGAGAACTGGCGCGATGGAAACAGTTCAGAGCTGCATCCAGCCATCCTGGCCCGCGTGATTAATCCCGTTGATGCCAGGAGCAGGCACAGAGTTCCTCTCTTGGCATCGCTCCTGCCAGCAGCATTCTACCCTAGCCACCCCTGTCTCTTCCTTCCCAGCTCTTGCTCGGCTCTATGAGGAGCAGGCAGGCACACTGCCAAGTAGGGTGTATCCTTAAGGAACCTCTCCTTTCTTTCCTTGTCTGGACAGAAGCCAGCGCTCCAGACACCGAATACCTCCCCAGAGCAGCCGCGCAGCCTGGGGCCGTATCCGCGGAAAGAGCCAGGAAAGCTTTCACTGCTTCCCTCCCCCAGCCAGGGAAAGAAAGAGGAGAACAGCAAGGCTGCTATGCTGGGGCTGGAAAGTGCTTCAGGGCTGGGACCATTCCCGGGAAAGAGGGGCCTAGAGCCTAGGCACAGAACCACCACACTGCCCCCGTACGGGCTCAGATCGAGGGGGCACATCCATTTGTGCAGGTCAAGGGAGAGGAGAATAGACTTAATACAATAAGGGGGCTACGGTGCCTTTAAGGTACTCTGGGTGGAGTGGAGCGGATCTGCTCCATGGGGGAATACCAGGGGGCACTGCACAGCCTGCAGGGGGAAAGCAGCATGCATTCTCCTTCCCAGCCCACTACCTCTCTAAAGGGCTGGGCCGCCAACCCATCCCCTCCCAAGGGAATTGTGGCAAGAGCCCTGTATGGACCTTGCGTTTGGAGGAGCAGAGACCACAATGACCGGTGGCCTCTGCACTGGGGGAGGGAGAGGTGCTAGAGTGAGGGAGGGGTCTTACGACCTCTCCTTCACACACAGCACGGATTCCAGCCTCCCACTGCAAATTCACTGCAAGCTATCATGCTGTGGATTTTTTTGTATCAAGTTGCAGGGAAGAGGAAGAACGCTCCAGCTAGATGTTTCCCTTTCTGCAAGCAGCTGTGAAATAGTTGAGTAGTTTTTAAAAAGCAGCTGCCATCATTAGGCTCCAGAGTCACCACCCCACAGAGGAACAGAGATTGTCTGTACTTCTCACAGCTGTTTCAGAACCTCTGCAGACACAGCTTTCATGGGGTATAAATAAGGAGTAACTCCACTGAAGTCAATGAAGGCACACCACAGAAAACAAAACGAACAAACAAACAAAAAAACCACCCAGTTGGGCAGAGAATTCTGCCCGAGATGACAATACAGCAGTTTACAGTCAGTTCATGTTTTCAAATTTAGCTTAGTGATGAGGGTTAGAAACAGACACGTGCACCCCAAGGGCTTGTCTAACAGGATTTCTTGTGCCTTTAACTACATCAATTTGAGAAAGATCTAGCTGAAGTGACAACCCCCCAAGTGTGGGTGCAATAACATTGCTATAACGATGCTTACACGGCTATAGGTTATTCCCATAACGTCAGGGAACGATACCCGCTTAAGACACCTTTATATCAATAAACCCGCATCTATGGTAGGTGGTGAACTGAGTGAGCTATTTTGGTTCAAGTCACTTTGCTAACACCAGTACAAAAGACTGTTTAAGATCAGGCCTACATGAAATAGATTCTGCAGTACCGTTCTGCTTGGTAGCTGCAGAACAATCGGCTGCTCACAGCCCGCGCTGAAGGATTAAATCCTCTGGCTAAGGAGATAGTCCCCATTGTTTCACAAGCTGCAGTTCCATCCAGGGTACGGGCAAGCACAGAGATATGTACAAAGAGGGGGGGAAAAAAAAAAAAGATATCCCTGACTTTGCGATCAGGGAGCTACACTGTATCTGTACAGCTTAAAAGTAAACCCTCTCTTGGAACAGAGTTAAAATGACAGCATTAGTTTAATTACTCCCATCTTGTTCAGAGCGATATGAACGCTAATAAAACTTGGCCCAGATTTCATGGTTTTTCACACTATAAGCCAATTAAAAACTGCCTCTGACAACAGGTCTGCTTTAATTACTCAAGCTTTGCCTTGAACTTGGAGAATCAGGAGATACGTGTGTATACACACACACACACCCCACCCCCAATCAACACCTTCCCCCCGCCCCGCCCTGCCATGGCAGTGCAAGACACTTGGATACAATGCTGACCTCCTTCAGCGGGTGGATTTTAACACTAGCAGCAGCAGTAACCTTAACAAGCCCATGTAAAGAGACCCCAGTGCATGAGAAGCAGAGAAAGAATAAATCAGGTACATCACACAGCGAAGAGGCTCCTTGCCGAATCCCAGCAGTCAAGCAATAGGAGAGAGAGATCTCTGCACGATCATGTGAGACGGCGGCATAAAACCAGACAAAAGGCCACAGGAGACAGGTTAAAAAAAAAAACAAACAGCTTGATGGATTACTTTTCACCAAACGATGAAAAACGACCTGGAGAAACTGATACACAATGTGATCCAGGATTAAGAGTCCGCTTTGGACGGTGCTTAAAATGGGTTCACGTGGCTTCTGCTCCAGTTCTACCAGGGCCTGGGCTGTCCAGACTCATTGCACAGTAAAACAGAAGCCAGAACAGGGCCCAAGGCAAACACACGATTGAAATGTCAAAGCTCCAGGGTGTTTGGGCCCAGGATTCTGGTGCAGCCTATTTAAAAGGCTGGGACCAATTGCAAATTTTAGAGCCACCCCCAGGAAAAAAGAACAACAGGCTAGGGCACAGGAGTGGGAGGTAAGAGAACAGAGCTCTGGATCTGCTACAGACTCCCTCTGCCTTGGGTCAGTCACTTCACCGCTATGCCTCAATTCCCCTATCTGTAAAATGGGGATAATCCTTACTCCTACCTATCAGTCTGGTCTATTTAGACTGGAAGCTGTTGGGGTCAACAACAATCTTACTCTGCCTACAGAGACACAGGGCTTGGATTTTGGTTAGGCATTACACTGCTACACGAACAGACCAGGGTTCCACGCCTAGACTTCCAAAGCTTGGATCTGGGGTTCTGACTAGAACAGATGGCTTCTAGAAAGACAGATTCCTTCCCCCTCTCCCCTGCTCCGAAACATCTGGAGGAGATAGTTCCCTTTGTTTTAAAAGAGGAAAATTAAGCTCTGCAATAGAGAGATGCCAGGCAGATGTTGCTTTTCGCAGCAGCAGGGATGGGAGAATGCCATGGGCTTTGATGGCTGCATTTGAACAAACACGAAGAAGCTCAGTGGCTTCACTATAGCTTACGCAATCTCTCTGCACCTTGGGGATCAGACTGGGAATCTCGCCTGGGTTTGGGGAGGCTTCTGATTCTTCTTAGTCCCTGTTGAGCCAGAATTAACCTAAGAAGAGCCTGGTATCTTTCCACATCTGGACTGGGATCTCACCATGCCAGGGTCTGTCCACAGTACAACAGTGCCTGCCCCAAACAGCTTCCAACTCCCATCTGTGCCCCGAGTTGGAAATGCCTCATGGAGCCTCCCTGCAAATGCAGATCTTGTTTGCAGAGCATAGGAGTCAAAACGATGATATTCCCAGTCTCCTAGGCGTGAAGCTATGCCAAGCCTCTCTGCAGATGTAATATCCATTTGTATCCTTTTGATCTTTAGGCAAGACTTGCATAAAAAATCAATACTGATTAGAAAAAAAAGACAGACAAGGATTTTTCTGACTGAACTGCCAGATGCAGCTGGGTCTCTCCACTTCTCACATCATCCCCACATACAGGTGCTGCCCTCAGAACAGGGCTGCTGAGGTGGCAGCAGAATAGACTCCTGCTGGCTCTCCCATAGCACGCTCGCTCTATGGGGCTGATGCAAGCCAGGGCTTGTTTGTGTCAGTCAAGTCAGAAGCTGGGGCCCTGCACAGCAAGAATGCCAGTGTCTGGGGGGGATCATAGAGGAACTGAGCTTCCACCACACCACATTATATCATGCCGCAAGCCAGACCAGACGACAGGATACTGCAGTCGTCAGATGCTCTTGTTACAGCATATTCCCCCCCTGCTCACCAATATGACAAACGTGTGGATTCACACAGGGGAGGAGACAAGCATTTTTTTGCTCCTGGGTCAGATCCAGCTCTGGTGTTATGGACCAAATCTGAAGCCTGTTGGAGTCAATGGAAAGACTGAGCTTTGGATCAGGCCCCATAAATATGGTCAGTCTCATCAATTTCAGCAAAGCTGCTGCTGCTGAAGCCAGGGGTCAATGTACAATAGGCCAGCACCTCCAGAACCCCCACAAAAGGGAGTGGTGGGTGGGCTTCTGGGAGTGCAGCAACCCCTCGTGCACCCCATAGTCTCTACCTGATGCTCCCCTTGGTGGGGGGTACCTCATGCAGGAGGAGTAAGGGCTGCAACAGTCCTACAGGCAGAAAGGGGCAGTGATGTACAGAGACGGGAACAGAGTAAAAGCAGGGAGACGTGAACTGCAGTGTACACACAATAGAGGCACAAGTCAGCGTCCTGGCAGGCTGGCTAGCACCAGGCAGGGATTGGACAGGAGCTGGCAGAGGGAGAGGCGAGGGGCACCAGTCATTAGCTAGGATCGCTCCAGGAACTCAGCAAGGCCGGGCTGGGGAGAGCATCTTTTTTTTTTAAAAAACAAAACGAAAGAAAGCTGCAGGTCCAGCTCCCCAATGGATTTGACTCATCCAGCCCCTGCTCTCAGGTACCCGCAGAGCAGTATAATCGGAGGCAGTTCTGGTCCATGCACAGCCCCCGGCAGCACGCATGACTCATCCTGCAGTCCCTTGAGCACGACGGCGCGTGCCGGGAGGTGAGCTGCACTTCATTAGTTTAATTTTATTTGCTTGGTAGGTGAGCGGAGAGAACAGAACTCAAGCTCTCCCCCCGCACACCTGCAGTCCATGCAGCCGGTGTCACAGCGCAGGGAAAGGCAGAATGACAACAGCAAGGCACAGAAGGGAAGGCCGGGATGGACTGGGGGCTTAGGAGATCTGCATTTAATTCCCAGCACTGCTGCCATTTCTCTGTGGCCTGGTTCCTTGTCTGTTCTCCCTGCTCTTATGTGTAAGGTCAGTGGGGCAGGGACAGTGTCTTCCTAAGGGTCTGTACGGTGCCCTACCCAGTAGGGCCCTTGTCTTTGTTAGGCATCTTTAGGCTCTTCTGTAAAAGAGAGAATCTCACGCAAGAGCCTGCTGTACTGGTGGCTGGGTGAATTGCATGGACGTGGTCCCTCTTTCAGCCCCAGACACTGGTACCAGAGGCTTCTGCCTTAGAGGCAAAAGCCCTGAGCCATGCTCAGAGCAAGGCAGTTCTGGGGGAGTCTACACGCTACACTCCAATAAAACCCTGCAACGCAGAGTCTTTCCAAGCAACTTTCCAAGGATGGGCCCCAAGGGCAGAGAAGTGTCCAGCCCTGCTGAGCTCAGTGGCCATTAGGAAGGCTGGGAAGAAGAGCCCTGCATTTGACAATAGCCTCCACAGCCAGATGAGCAGAGAGTGGACTAGGCAGGTCAGACAGGTTTCATGGTGGGAGGAGGCTGAAGGGCAGCCAAGGTTGGTGTTGGTGATGCCTGAGAATGGGCCAACCAACAGGGTCGCTCTTTCCTCTGGGGTGGGTCCCCTTGGATCTGCTCTCACCCTAGTGCAGGCCACTGAGGAACAGGCCAGGGCCTGCTGCCTCCAAGAACCAGGCTGGGAAACAGTCACATTAGTGGCCTGTAGCCGCAGGAGCCCAATGGCCAGAGTCTGCCCGGGGAGCCTGCACCCGTCCCTAGCAATACGGCGCAAGCTGTGCCATGGGGACCGACAGGGAAGTTAGACGTGGGATGTAGCAGTAGCCAGTGGTGCGAGCAAACCGTGGAATCCACTAGCTGGAAACACTCCCGTTCATTCAATCGGAGCCGGTGACTCCTCTTTTTGGAAGCGGACCTGAGACTGAAATAAGATACAGGGAGACCAGAGTGCTAGCACGTCTGACGGCAGAGGCAGATGCCAGAGGATGGGGCTGGCAGGAGCCAGATGGACAGCCGGGGAGAGTGATGGGAGAGAGAACAGGAGAGGCACAGGCACCAGGAGGGATGAGCCACAGCTGTGAGGCTGCTCCACACAGGCTCCAGCCACGGCACTGAGGTGTCAGCCACATGGCACTCCAGGGACTCGGAAGGGACCAGGCACTTTCTAGGCTGGTTAATTAACAGGAAGGCACTTACAGCCCAGCTCCAGCGGGCCACCATCTCACCTGCTGGACGGGGTCAGGCCAGATTTATTGCCTGGATGCGAGACCCACAAGAAAAATCCAGCAGGCTGCTGCAAGCACCGGTGCTGGCTCTTGAGCAAGTGGTTCTCTCCCCTGGAGTCACAAAAGACTCCATGCCCCAGCCTGGCGAGGGGTCCACCCTGTGCTGCTGGAGGCGCAGCCACTCACGAAACGCAAGATCCCAACCACGTGGTTATTATGGACCCCAGGGCGCTCAATGCAACAATTGAGGGTATGAACCTAGCTCCTGGCCAGATTCCAGTTTGAGCACTTGCATCCATTTGAAACCGCAGCGGGAATGGAGCAAAGTTCTCACTTTGTAGTATGGTGTTGCTGTGCACTGTTTTACAGTGGCTGCGCCCCACCCTAGAGGTGGCTGCAGTTCAGCAATGTGGCATTCCCCACATAGAGTCACTGAAGCATTCCTTACTCACTGAAAGGCGCTTTGCAAATGTACGTTGTTACTATACATAGACTGCACTAAACAAATCGTACACAGGAGCTCAGGGTTAGCAGCAATCCTGAGCCTAGGTCAACAGGAAGGATGGTCTTGTGGTTAAGTCACTGGGTTGGGACCCTCCATGAACCTGGGCTTCAATTCCCAGCTCTGCCACAGACTGCCTGTGTGGCCTTGGGGAAGTCACTCCATCTCTCTGCCTCAGATAATGTGTGTTTTTGCTGCATTGTCTACTCGTCGACCAAGTTCTAGGAGGGAACATCTGTCTCTCATGATGTGCATGTACAGTGGCCAGCAAGATGGGACCGTAGTAATGCAAACCATCTAGTACTCTAGGAGCTGTTGTGATACCAAAAGTTATACCTGGGGCATTTAAGTCCTGGGTTTTGGTTCAACCTGTTGTAAAGCCAGGAACCTGCTACTAAGGAGCTCCAACGTGCAGAAAATTGGGGCGGGGGTGTTTGGGTCTAGAGTTTAGTGCCCATCTCTAATAATTTAGAACAGGATGGGTCTCGAAGGGGAGGGGTCACTAAAGATTCACGGAACAGGTCTTTGAAGCTGCACACAAGACTGTTCCTTGAAGCCAGGGCTTAAGATCTATTTTAAGGATCATTTGACACCAAGAAGCCGCAGGCTGCCCTCAGTCTGTGCCTGTAGCTCTCACTCCCTTGCTTTGAGAGGCTCTCTCCTTCCACAGCCCGCTCGCTGTGCTTCGTGCAAAGGTGAACGGCACAAAAAGGTTTGTGCTTCGCGCTGCAGGCAGGAGCTGGAATCCTGGCTGGTGAGACGGGTCCACACGGCTGGGCTGAAAGCCAGCAAAGGTGCAGGTCAGTGGGGACAAGAGCTGGGAGTGAGCCCGCAACGTTAAGCTCCAGACCCAGACTTTCCCGAGACTCAGGGCTGCTTGGATCTGGGGTTTCACCTTCTCCCGGGATTCCAGAGATGATGGCAGAGTTTGAGAAGGGCCTCGGTGATTTATTCCTGTGATTCAGATTTCAAACGCCCAAATTTCAGATTGGCTCCAGATTTCAAACACCCCCAAAATTCAGAAGTGCTCAGATCTGCGGCTCTCTCTCCTCCCATCCATTCGAGCCAGCGGCAGAATTCCAACCCGGGTTCCAAATGCAAACACAACACACAGTCTGAGGCTGTTCGGATTTGGGATTACCGTTCTGGCCCTTCGCTCCTTGCCCCAGGATTGATTTTCCTCCACTGAAACCAGTGGAAGCAGGAAGGCTGGTCCAATGGTTAGGATACTGCCCTGGGACTGGGGACACCAGGCGTAATTCCCAGATCTGCCACAGACTTCCTGAGTGATCTTTGGCATGTCCCTTCATCTCTCTACGCCCCAGCTCCCTATGTGTACGATGGGGCTACTAGCACTGCCCTACCTCCCGGGGGCATTGTCAAGACAAGCATTACGAGGTCCCCAGATGTTACAGCGATGGAGCCCTGCAATAGATAGGTAGAACTCATTAACCCTTTGGATCTTTTTGTGCCTACAGTTCATAATGGTTCATTCCAATTGTTCCATCAGCCCGTGGTCCCCCTGTACTCCCAGCAGCCCCCTCCCTCTGCACTGCAAGCGCTGTCCTGACTGGGCTCCTTTGAAACAGAGAAAGTGCAAAAAACCCCTCTTTCAATCACCACCCGCCCTTCACTCCAGCCCTCAAGTCCCAGCTTCACCTTCAGTTTCCTTGCAGTCCAAAGCCGACGTGAATGGGGAACCTCTGCATAGAGCCACTTATGCATCTGTGGTGCCTAGGAAAGATCGGCCACTCCTTCCACTCCCTGCACTAGCTGCTCCCAACTGCAGCAAAACCTGACTTATTGCTGGGGCGGCGGCAGCTCCCCTGTGCAGCACAGACTGCAAGACGGCCCAGGTCTGAACGAGGGAGGCAGCTACGACACTACAGCCGATGAGCTTGCACATAAAAACAGCCAGCTCTGAAATGTATAGATTAGAGCCTTTGCAGAGAGGAACTGGGCTTGACTTCCAAAGTGCCCTGAGAGGAAGGACCAACCCAAGGTGAAGGCACTGACTAGAACTCAGGAGAGCTGAGCTCAATTCCCACCTTTGCCACCGACTCCTCGCTTGACCTTTGGCAAGTCACTTCCTCATTCAGTACGCTTCAGTTTTCAGGGGCTGCCTGTGCAGTGCCTAACGCAATGGGACCTCTCCAAGCTACCATAGCACAGATGATCAATCTAGCGGGGTGGAGGTATTGGAAGGAGAGACTTGAAAAATTAAACATTTTGCCCAATAAAAAAAATCAATCAATACAATAAACACCCTCCCCTCATCCCCCACAAGAAGGGACAGTTGCGTATGACACTGCAGAGCTGAGACTAACTACTCATCTCACCCATGAATGACTATGCTTGAAAGCAGATGGTTTCATTTAGGGCTGGTATACATTCCCTGTATCAATGGAGGTTTAACACTTCATCTCCTATGGAGGAAGCACGGTTGGGTTCTTAGGCTCATTCATCAGCAAGAAAGGCCCAAGTTTGTTTTTAAAACCCCTCATCTGCACCTCCCACCCCTGCTCAGCCATGCAGAGCCACCCTGCTCTACAGCGAGTGTCCCATTCTAGGTAAGACATGCATATTTCCCTTCTGTTCCTCCCCTGGCTTCACCAGCCACATACAAATGAACAGTTGCTAAGCAAGTAATTAGTCAGTCCGAGAGCCATTCAGGAAGGTAAATTACAACCTTGTAAACTCCCACTGAGCTGCTTGCATGATGGATGGTGGGAGACTGGAGTATGCAATAAACTGCAGCTTACACAATAAACTTGGGAGAACAGAACCAGGGTGGCCCATTGGCCTGCACAGTCCACACAGGAGTCCCTTCTTCCCCGGCCCCATACTACATGCCTGCCCCGACACCTGTGTAACACATCTGCATGACACAGTTATTAGCTGCATCACCCACAAACACCTGCACCGCCCAGACGAGAACCTGGCCTTTGCCCCTATCACTTGAACGGAAGATCTCCGTAGTGAACAGGATCTGTCCCTGATCATATGTATACAGCACACACACAGACCCATTTCTGGCTTCATCCAACCCCTGCATCAGCTTTATCACAGCAGATGGCAAACTCCCTAACTGCCCACCATAAGGACATGAATCTGGGTTTCCCTTCCTGCTCGTATAAAGAATCACTCTAGGACACGGAGGCTCATACACTGGGGTAGAGATGCTCTCCCCATCCCAATGGGCTGGGTTGCAAGTGAACAGCCTGTGGTGATGGCTCCTGGGGGGAAGGAGGGGAGTATGCAAAGTAGGGTAACCAGATGTCCTGATTTTATAGGGACAATCCCAATTTTGGGGTCTTTTTCTTATATAGGCACCTATTACCCCACCCCGTCCCGATTTTTCACACTTGCTGTCTGGTCACCCTAATGCAAAGGGACCACCCTCAGTGACAGGATGGGGCTGGAGGAGAGCCCACAACTTGACTTCACAAAGGGCCCTAAAAAGCTAGCATGAGCCCGAGCCCAGGGCAGGCTCCAAGTTGCCAAGACTGCAGTAAACGCCAAAGTATCAAACGGACATTGGGGCTCACTAGAGTCAGAGCACATCGTTAATTCAGAGCACTGCACACCAAGGCTAAATGGAAAATCGACAGGAAAGGTTCCCGTCAGGATATAAGGAATCCCAGTCCCACTTAAACAGCAAGTGCCAGTCATCCAAAACAACTTCAACTACAGACAAACAGGCTTGTCTTCCACACAGCTTGAGCTCCCGCTTTGCAGCTGGCATTTTTTTAAAAATCAGGTACTATATGCTGTCTGGAAGTTTATGCAGCACACAGAGACATCTAGCCTCTGAATCGCATAACTACAGGTACATAGGAATACACTTTCCCCACTCAAACCCCATGGAAACCCATCCTGGGCTAAAATTTGACATGCACCCCTATTTCGATCAATGAAGCATCTTCCCCAAACCACTGGCCGTTTGCCTGTTGTACCCTTTCTACAGGGCTTTGTTATATTTAAGTACCACCTCTCCTTCACCACCACCCCACCCCTCAAAGACATAGCTAAAGAGTATCTGATGCATCTTTGAGCATCGAGATATAGACCCAAGTAGATAAATCTGGGTCAGGATGCTGCCCCAAGCCACGCTGGGGTCGTTCAGAACCAAGGCTGTGGGCCCATCTTTAGCTTAAGAATGGCTTTCCTGTGGAGTCATCACGACACTTCCAATACTGCCTCCCTGTTTCCTTGTGTTCCCAGTCTGTCTGCCTGTAGCCACCTGTGATCCCTTTTCTTAAGCTCAGAGTGTAAGATCTTTGAGGCAGGGGCCGTCTTTGTTCAGTGTTTGTACTGCACCTAGCACAACGGAACCCTGACTCACGATTGAGGCTCTGAGGTGCTACCACAACACAAATAACGCTCCCATATCATTTGGGAAATGAACCACCCCATGCTATGCCCTAGGGACACCAGATTCTATGGCTGTACCACACAACAGCAGCTACTGCAGTATTCTCCTGCTGTATTAACCTTCTGTTACCCAGAAGCCGCTTGGATCAGATACTAAAGATCACTCTCTTACCACGACGCCAAGGTGTCATACTAGCCTTCCACCACAGGACCATTAAAACACATCGTGCCTCAGTTTCCCTTCCACACAAAATATGCTGCCCAGGACACCAGCCAGCTACAACAGTGTTCATCCATTTGACTTCAAATTAAACCTCCCATGCAGAAAGTTACCCGTTGCCTCATGTTCAGCTGATTTCTCTGCAGACTAAGGGATTTGGTCATTGCCAACCCTGCCCATTTCCCTGACCTTCATTAGGCTCAAGGGTTATCACCACACGGAGATAAATAGGGAACGCAAAGGAGTGCCTTCCCTAGTTCAGAGGGAAAGAGAAGAGCTAATTTTCAGGAACAGCTGGGGTCTGAGTAGCAGCAAACTCACAGCAAGAGGGGCTGCTCTTTTGTTTGAGGGGCCCTGAAAGCAGAGCTCTGGGGGGTAGATATCAAGCACTCCCTTTTCTCTCTTTGTTTCTTCCCTGGGGCTGGCTAGGCTGCTACAAACACAAAGGGCTGATCAGGAACCCATCTCTTATGGGAGTTTGCTCTTAATAGTATAGGCAGAATCTCAAACACAACACTGCTTACCTTGCACAAAGGGAAAACCTCTCCACTCATCTCTCCTGTTGACTTTCTGGCCCACAGAGAGCAGCCAAGCCCACCAGCTCCAAGCCACAGATACCTTACTCTGTACAGAAAGCAGGCCCTGCAAATTGGGGGTTTATATAACTGTGCACCTCAAGAAGCTCAGCCTTCTGGGCTAAGCGATTCAGCTCTAAGGCCAGCTGTGGCTGAAACACTTCATTTGCGTGTGAGCTAGCAGCTGGCTGGTGTTAACACCATGGGTTAGGCCTGGCCTGAGCATAGCTTTTGTCTTGGCATGACTGTATTGGTCAGGGATTTGATTTTCTAGTGAGATATTAGTTCAACACCTAGTGTGGACAGCACTATACTGGTACAGCTGACTCTCCTTCCTGTAGATGAATAAGCTATACTGGTGAGGGTCCCGTGGTTAGCACACTAGCCTAGACCGTAGGAGCTTCTGGGTTCAATCTGTACTCTGCCACAAACACCCTGGATGACCCTGGGCAAGTCACTGAGGCCCAGATCCTGAAAGATATTTAAGCTCCTTGAAATCAATGGGCCTTAGAAGACTAAATACCTTTGAGGATCTGAGTTGTTCTGTGCCTCAGTTTCCCCTCTGTAACATGGGGCTGCCCTGCCTCACAGGGGTGTTGTAAGGATAAATATATGAAAGATTGTGAGATGCTCAAATACTCCAGTGAGGGGGGCCATATAAATACTAAGATATCTAGACGCTCCTTATGCCAAGCTGTGGTCTTGTCCTGCATTTGAGTGCAAGACTCAACATGGCAAATTACAAGTGGGAAATTATCCAGGAGCCTGTATACTGGGAACAACCATGCGACCTCTCCTTGCCACTAATACCTCCTCTGGGCTGGCATTACCTGCTCTGCTGGCACTCCTGCTTCTCTTAGCTGGCACGGCTTCCACTCCTAAGTGACATTGATTACTTTTCTGGCCCCTGGCACTGCTGTTTCTCCTGGCTGCTGGCATTGCCAGCTTGCCCCTCCTTCCTCCTGGTTCCAGGTTTCTGCCCGAGGCTGGCAGGAGGATTTGGAAGCACTTCGCATTTTCAAGCCCAAATTGTCACTAGGTGCACACCCCTCCACCGCAGAATCCATGAGGTCGCCCCATTGGTCAAGGACACAGCCTTTGAGTTGAGTTCAGAGGGTAGCACAGTGTCTCGGGCACCATGATTCGCCACTGTTGTTATGTCACATTACCGTACAATCTCACTCATAATAATACCTAGCGCCTGTGGAGGACTTTTCACCAGTAGGTCTCAAAGCACTTTACAAAGAAGGTCAGTATCACTATTTTACAGATAGGGAAACTGAGGCACAGGAAGCTATTTGCCTGGGCTAGTGGTGAAGCTGGGATTAGAACCAGGTCCCTTGAGTCCCAATCCACTGCTTGATCCACTAGGCCAAAAGGGGACATCATGAAAAACAGCCATGATATCTCATACAAGGGCTCCATTCTTCCCCTGTGAGCTCTGACTCCTATGGGAGATACTCATATCCAACCGGGTATGGTGGCAAACAAGGAAGTGCTCACTTCTCACCCTAGAGGAAGAGCGAAATAGGGCTAGATTTTCATGGGCTCATCCCCCAGCAGCTGGGGCCAGGTTTTCACAAGCACTCAGCTCCCATTGTGTGACACCTAAATTAGCAACCAGCATGAACAGCTCTTCTGGGGTGTACGTTTCCAACGCACTCAGCTTTGGCCCAAACTCCTACCTGTGGGGCCTAAATGGGAGCTGAGCTCTTGAGACAATCTATTGTCTCCGTGCACCCGATTCCCCGCTGGCTCCTGCCTTGTGCCGTCTCCGCAAGGTGGGCATGTGAAGCACGCTACCCGATCAGAATTTGCTCTGCGTTCATTGTGCACAGGTGCAAATGATGCCACAAGGCGCCAGGCAGGGGAGAACTAGAGCCCAAGGGGGCCGGCTCCTGCGGCACTTAGAGTGAATGCTGCAAATGCCATGAGCACATAAAATGGATTGGCAAGAGCCGGTGGCAGGCCCTGCCCAGGAAAGCAGCTCTGAGGCCCAGATGACTCCTACACTGTAAAGCAAAAATCTTCCCAAGGGAACAGAGAGCACAGATCCCGCAAGGGAATGTAACCTTATTCCCCTGCATTCATTGCATTCCACAAGCCAAATCGCTGTACATCCTCCCAAACAGCTAGGGCTGCCGTGCCCCATTTGCACATTAGATGGCAGCAGGAAACCACAGTCTGGCGGATGGACCCGTATGGCTCATCTTTCCTGAGTCTGATTAATTGTTTGTATTACAGTAGCAGCTACAAGTCCCAGCCAAGATCACTGTGTCCCATCATGCTAGGAGCTGTACAGACACATAGTGAGAGACAATCCCTGTCCCAAAGAGCTTACAGACTAAATAGACAAAGAGTGGGAGGGGAAACAGAGTCAGAAAGAGGCGATACACTTGCCCCAGGTCAAGCGGGGAACAGAACCCAGGTCTTCTGAGTCCCAGGCCAGTGCACTATCCACTGGACCATATTGCCTCTCCCTGTTTTAAAAAAATGATTTCATTTTGCCTTTTCATAGAGTGTATTTCATCTGAGGCTCTCGTTAAAAAGTTAAGCCTCACAGCCCCTCTGGAGGCAGCTCAGTGTCATTACCCCCATTTTTTCAGATGGAGAAACTGAGGCCCGGAGAAGAGCAATAACTTTCTGAAGGTCTCATCACACAGCGAGTCAGTGGCACAGCTGGATGCGGGTAAAGTTAAAAACACAAAGCTCAGAAACCTCTGAATCCAAACTCAACCTGATTATTGTTGATGATTTGCTGCATGCTGGTAGCATGTAGAGTGCCGTACAGAGCATAGGAACACAGGTTGCCAGACTGGATCAGCCCACGGGTCCTTCTAGAGCTAAACTCTTGCCGTCAGTGATCTCATGTGGCAAGGAGTTCCACAGGCTAACCGTGCTGCGTGTAAAAAGTAGAGAACGGCACGGTCAGAGGAAGACTGAGCAACACAGAAAATTAGAATCAGCTCTTTAAAAGCCTGTGCATCCCCTAGGCTCTTTGCTTTTTTGTCAGTGCCTGCATGGCCAGTGCTAGTGGAAGTTCAATCTGCCCATGAGTTAGGTCAATATTGGTATTCCCCTTTTGCTGGGCGTGGGGAGGGACAGACACAGAGGGATGAAGTGACTTGCCCGAGGAAACAGAGTGAGTCAGTCACAGATCCGGCATGGAACTTAAGGGCTCTTCTTCTCATTCACATTCCTCCAGACCACATTGTCCTTAGTCTTCTGCTCGAAGGCTCTTGACAAATTTACACACAGGCACGCACACGCAGACGCTCACGCACACAATATTTGGGATATAGCAAGAATGGCAACTCAAGCACTTGCTTAAATATATTGGGCCAGACTCTCAGCTGGCATAAATTGGTGTTGCTCTTAGGGTGACCAGATGTCCCGATTTTATAGGGACAGTCCTGATTTTGGGGGCTTTTTCTTATATAGGCACCTGTTATACCCCCCACCCTGATTTTTTACACTTGCTATCTGGTCACCCTAGTTGCTCTATTGAAGTCCAAAGGCCAGAGCCCCAGGTGGTGTAAATCAGCATAGTTCCCTTAAAATCAATGGTGCTATGCTGATTTACACGGCTTGAAAGCAGCCCTGAGCTTGTCATGCACTTACCCACCGGGGCCATGCTGCCATTGGCACAAAGCAATGCCATAATATCAGTAGCAATTAGAGCAGGCTGAAAATTTTCCAATGGAATGTTTTTCTGTCGGAAAACACCACTTCATCAAACCCGGAACATTCCACGGCAACATGTCAATCTCAAGGCAATTTCAATTTAGAACACAAATCCAAATGGAGCATTTCAATCAATCCATCATGTTCCGATTTGACCTTCTCAGAATGAATTGTTTCGAATTTTCATTTCAAAATGCCTTTTTATATCCAAGTTTATTGTATATTTTTTAATTTTATTTTTATATTATGTTTATATTATACCAATCTCAACACCAATTACCAATTAGAGAACAACTTACAAATGACCAGTGACCATGCAAATTACCAAACCAATTAGAATACCAAATACCAAACCAATTGCCAAATTATACAATCAAATAAAAAAATCAAATCCAATGGAAAAATAATAAAAATAATATATTAAAAGGTAAAAATGGAAACATTTCAACTGATCCAAAATGCATTTTATTGTAAATTTTATGTAGCGGAAACTTTTGAAAGTTCAACTTTTCATTCTGATCCAGAACTTTTTTATTTCCCCCCAAAATGCTGGTATTTCCCACGGCCACGGAAATTCCAAGTTTCGAACAGCTCTAGTTACAATGTTTGAATAATGCCACATGGAGTGGGAGTATTTTTTAAATTATCCCACATATCTATTTCTTTTTCTCCCTTCTGTCTCCATTTCGGCCTTTATATTATTAATTAAAGGTCAAATCTCCATCACCAGATCGGATGAAACCTGCTGAAAGCAACCCAAACGAATCCAAATGCATGGTGGAAGCTATGTTTTTTATCATATAATTCCTGAGTTTTCCATCATCTGAAACGGAGGTACTGTATTAAGGAGAAGTAACAGCACAGTAAATATTTGCAGGGGGGAGAGGGTGATGAACATTTTAGACATATAGCTGCAGCTTAAGCCTTATTAATTATTTACAGTGTGGTAGCACCTAGGGGCCCCAGTCATGGATCAGAACTCCAGTATGCTAAGCATGGGCCTGGCTTTCTTTTATTTTCTCTTTAAAATAAATGTCAGTGAATCTGTGTGTGGGTGAAAAGCGCTGAAAGCTTGTAAGCCCTGATCTTACATGGGGCTTCTGGGTACTCCTGTAATAAAATAATAATTCATCAGGTGTCAAGTTTACACCCCCTTAAAGGCAGAGCGATGTAAAGGGGCCTTGGTGTAAACCAAAATCGGGCCCTGAAGTCTTTTATTTGAAGTACAGCCGCAGAGTTAGCAATTACAGGGGAGTTCAGTCTCTTTGGCCGTTCTGCTGCAGCTGCTGAAAAAGAGACCACATAGCACCAATTGAAGGTTTTTCTGATGTAGAAACTTGTCCCGGTGGCAAATTGGACTGAAACCTTCACTTCCCCCACCCCAGCTCATTTCACACAGTGAGACTAGCCCCTCACTACTGATGTGGGATGGACTCAGGTCAGCAGCCTAGAAGCAAGTAGTTCTGCAAGCCATCACCCAGATGATGAGATGCTGGGTCCCTGATCTTAGCCCTTTTTTTGCTCTAGGGGCAGAAATAATGGTTAATCCTTTCGGAGGCAGGAGCGGGAGGAGCCTTGGAAGAGTTGTAACTCTGAGCAGGGTCTGCAGCAGGTTAGTTTATGTCATAGAGCATCAGTCATTCCCAGCTGATCAATGGTGCTTTGTACAATGTGCAAAAGGAGATGGACTCCTGGGTCAGACCACGGGCTTTGAAACACTGGGCCCAGCTTGACTTCCTTTGACTTCAGTGTGGGCTCGTTCCAGGGCTAGTTTGTATCGGAGCAGGTGTGCAGCGCCTCAAGAGAGTCTGATTTAGGTAAAGCCACAGAATCAGCTGGCGCAGGGCCCCTGTGCTGGGGGCGGGGGCAAGAGGGAGGGGTCACACTGGTGCAGCAGATGTGTGCTAGTGTATTACCAGTGTAACAACATGAGTACAAATTTCTCCAGTCCAGACAAGCCATAATAAACTCATTTAGTTGGGTGCTTGTTTTTACTTCCTGGTTCTCTGTCCCTGCATCTTCCTTTCTCCTGTCTCGTTTTTCCCTTTATTCCCACCTGTCTCTCCCTTCCACCTCTCCTCGCTCACTCCCTGGTGTAAATCAGTGTCACTCTGTTGGAGGGACACAAGCTGAGGATCTGGCCCCGGCGTCCGTCTCCTTTTCTTTGTTCTTTTGCCTTCTCCATGCTGTAGTAGCCAGGTGGGGGGAGGCAAATTCTCTGGGGGTGTAAATGGGCACAGCAGCTCCACTGACATCAGTGGAGTTTATCCATTTACACCAGCAGAGAATTTGGCTCCTTCTATCTCTTTTAATACCCTTTGCTCCTTCTCTTCCCCTGGCATTATCCCCATCTCTCATTCTGCCCTTTTCCTGCCTATCACCTGTAATTCTCCCCCCCACACACACATACACCCCCGCCACCTCCATTCCCGCCTCGCCTCCTCTGAGCATTTGTTCTCCAGTCGCCTTCCTTCCAGTTTCCTGCAGGAGTCCCAGGCCAGTGGCTGGCCTCGTGTCTGAGTGCTGAGTCACCCCTCATGACCAAGGGGTGACTCACAGAAGGGAAGTCCCTCCACCAGGGTACTTTTCAAACCGGAGCTGAGTAAAAGGGAAAGTGTCAAGGAATTTGGCCTGGAAGAATGTTTTCTTGGCGCTGGGACAAGCTCTCTGTTTGCCTGAGTTATTCCCCTTTGCCACAGTGAACTTGTGCGACTAGCGGAGACCAAAAGCCCGGGGGTGGCTGGGGGCGAGGGGGGGGCATTGACCCAAAACAGAGCAGCTGCAGGAATCCAGCTAGAAGCTGAAAATGCTTCACAGAAACACAAGCAGCCGCTCAAATATTCCACAAGCTTTTTTCTATTGCTATTGCCAGTGGGCCTGATTCTTCACTGCTTTGCACACTGGCGTAATTTACACCCGGGCAAGGGTTTCAAAACAGTCCCACCACCATGAGTGGAGAATGCTTTTTACACCTACTTTGCAAGGATAAAAATGGCTGCCCATAATGCATGGCCAGGGAGAATCAGATCCAGAAGTGCCATCAGCTGATATTTTCATGGCAAGCTCCTTAAAGCAGGAGCCTTGTTTCTTTGTTTACCTCTAAAGCACTAACGAATGTTAGGTGCTGGATAAATAAAAATGCTGCACAGCTCATTGGAAACTGTAAAATCGATTTGCATATTTGAATGTGATGACAGATAATGAGCTGGCTAGCGTGTGCATGCGCGCGTGTGTGTGTGTGTGTCTTGCCCTCTACTGGGTGGAGTCAGAACTGCTCAGCTATGTATCATAGGCCTTATACTGCTAATGGAGATTCTCTGTCAGCACAAAGGGTAAAGGCCAGTGCTCTCAGAACAGGACCATCTGTGCAGTATCCCTGCTACTGCGAAGTTCCCTGTGGCTGTGGCAAGCAGCACAATGAGAGAGATGATGTTGTAGGCGCTCATGGAATTGCTACAATATTTTTCCTGCAGCTTAGTTTGGATGCTCCATTTGCAAGAGAAGACCTCTGAGCCAAGCACTGAGTCCTCAATTAATTGTCTCTTTGCATTCCTCCTTAGCAGCATTCCCCACGTTAATAATTTTCCTCTCTGGCCTTTTTACAACTCTTTGTTCGTATCCCTCGTGCCAGCTGGCTGGGGCTGAGGGAGGATTTGTTCAGTGGGAGGAGGCTGGCAGGTACATTCTTGTGTACAGTCTCCAAGCTCTGCCCTCCCACCCCCCATACTCTTGCTGGAGCACTTTGCTCCCCAGAGCAGATTCAGTCTCCCCCATGCTGCCTTTGTGACTCAAGCTGTGGTTAACCCCCCAAGGGCTCAGGTTGACAGGCCAATCTCAGTATCAGGCCTGGATTCCAAGCTCCAAGAGTAGGAGTCCTTAATGCAACTTATCAGCTCACTAGCCTCCAAGCACATGGCAGCAGCCTCAGATACAGACTCCAGAGGGGGTGCTCATCTTCACTGAGCCAAAGGCGCGCGTGAGCCTCACCACCCAACGTCCTTACTACCCCTGCTTTGTCAGACAGGTCTGCTCCAGAACCACATGTGAGATAATGAACACGCAGCCACCAATATGCATGCACACACACCCCTCCCGCAACATACATGTGCACACACACTGTGCCTCGACATACCGGCGCGCACATCTCAAACTTTGGGGAAGTTCAGCTCCGGCTCCATCGTCCGCATTTACCATGTGGAGCTGCAGGTTCATTGCTTCCACCAGCCTGTGCTTTGTGGCCAAGAAGGCTGCCCGACAAAGGTTTCATGTTAGCGGGAGACGAGAGTGAGTCTATCTCGGAGCAGGCCGAGGGATGGGAATATAAAGGTCGTTCCATCTGGGGGAGGAGCTCAATATTTCAAAATTCAGTTTCATTCCAGTTTGGAACAAACCCTAAAATTTTCAAAATTGTCTGCAAATGGGAATGGAGCCCCGGTTCTTGGACAGCCCACTCAGCAGGCTACTCCAGAGCCCCGGATTTGGAAGCCCTGGTGCCCCTTGCCCCAGGGCACTCTGAATGCCAGGGTTGACCCACAGCTCTGCATCCGGAAGCCCTGGCATCTCTAGCAGCCCGGAGGCTGCCCCAGAGATGCACAGGCAAGCTGGCGGGTTTCTGTCGGAACGTCATGAAAATTGAACTGTCTCTGCAAACTGTTTCCATTTCAACAAATTGGAAAATTCCAATAACAAGTGGTTCATTAGAATGTTCCCAGTCAGCTCTACCTAGAAACCTAGAACTCTCCTACTTCCTCTGACTGGAAACCACATTTTAACAGAGGGATAATCTCAGGGATGCCTCCCATCCCATTCCCAAATGTGTAACATCATTGTGAACAATACAGCAATTGCTTTGGATGGAATAGTGTAGTACTGCCTGTCCCAGGCATTCAAAGATCATGAGTCAGGCCCCCAAAACCCATGAGACCAAGTTAAAAAACTCGGTTGAAAAACTAATAAAATCTGGGGTTCTTTTGGGTTTGTCTTCTAGTTTCTGAGCCTCCACAGGTCATGTTTTTCTCCACAACCACATGAGCTGGAAACCTTATGAAAGAAAAAAGGAAAGAAAGAGAGAAAAGGAAAGAAAAAGAGAAAAAAAGAATTTTTCATGTAATCCAGTGACTCCAGGAGTTCGAGCTTTAACAAAAACACCACCTGTTGCGAGCATAGGTAACACTACAGTAGCAGAAGAGTAGCTGTCTTTAATGGAATTTTGCAGCTGGAAGCAAAGGGGAGGGGCCAGCACCTTGTGACCAGTCAGCTCTCTGCGGACCACCACGTGCACCCTGGACCACGGTTTGAGAAATACTGGTGCAAAGGGACAAGGAGACAGCACCCAGAGGAAGCATTTCTGCAGCTCAGCTATGAGACCACAGCTATGAGACCACAGCTATACCAGTTTCTCTTATTAGTACTGGTAACAACAGGGTGGATAGAAATTGATTTTTAAAAACAATAAATAAAAATCAGATTTTTTAAATTAAAATAAAATACATTTTTCTTTTTAAAAATGCACCTGCTTAAAATTAAATTTGAAATTATGATAACCTATGGGAAGGCCCAAATTTACTGTGTTCTATTAGAATGATCTAAATAAATAAATGCCGCATCCATGAGCACTCCTCAATATTTAACGAGTTTTTTAATTATATACAGGATCGGGGAAAAACATCTTTAACTTTTGAGGTCAACTCAAGCTGTATGAATTTGTCACCATAGCATGTGCTGTGTTAACTGTCTCTATGATTTTCAGTCTTCACAATGGAGCAAATGCTGGCATTTAGATATATCCAAAAGTAAGTACTTTCAGTTTCTGGTGGACTGAAAAGCTTTTGCCTTAATTACTCTGGCTTTCAGTTTAACTAGTGGATGCAGAGAGAAAACTCTCTTCATTTGGTCTAGTTGAATGGGAAAAGCAGGAAAACTTGTTTTCCTCTTCCACTCTATGAATAAAAACCAGGTGGGAGAGGATGAGATCTACTAATTCTAAAAAGCTGAAGGACATGGAGCCAGGTTTTCAAAGGACTTTAGGCATCTAAAGCTATAGAGAGTCCCCTAGAGCAATTTTCAGAAGCACATAAGCAGATTAGATTTCAGTAGAGTTAGGCATCTAACCCAGTTAGCCACTTTTGAAAATTGCACCAGGCATCTATCTGCATTTTTAAGCATCTAAATACCTTTGAAATTCTTGCCCTTGGGAACCAGAAGCAATCAGTCCATTCACCACCTGCAATTAATACTTCCTTTGTTTAATAAATGAGTTTTAAATTTAAAACATGTTTTGATAAACTTACTTTTTTCTCCTCACGTATCCAGTACATGACAGGTAGTTTTATTTAACTAATTAAAAACAATATTGCACATTCCCACTGAATTCTCATTTCCATCCAAATGCCGCTTGGCACAAATCCCAAGTAAAAACTCATCATACAAAATGCGTCATTCACCATTTTCTAACATCATAAAAGATAAGAATCTGTACACACATGTTTTAAACTACATAAATACTTAAATAAATGTGTACAGATACAGTGTTTACTCCTGCTTAGCAAAAAGAAGTCCCAAATTTAGTCCAAAGTTAATTGCAAATCAGCATATATCTAGATATACTTGGTTCTGCTTAAATGCTGGGGATTGGACTAAATGACCTCCCAAAGTCCCTTTCAGCCCTACATGTCTTTGATTCTATGTTTTCGTGGTTATACCAACCAATCAGAATGACCACTTCCCTAGGTAAATAAAAAGGGCAATGTAAAATGAGATTAAAATCAACTATTTAAATCAAGGGTTTCTGTTTGATGAGTTAAATCATGATTTAAATGGCTGATTTAAATCAATCCACCCTGACTAACAATGAGATTTATGGAGCATTTTCATCTGAAAGTCTCATAATGCTTCATAGATTAGACATGCAGAAATCACTTAATATCTGAAATCCAGCTGCCTCTTGGATGGAAAAAATGCACAGGAGCAACTGAGCGTGAGAAAGGAGAAGTTGTGTTGTGGGCAGAAGGGTGTGGAGTGGGGAGGGACTTGGGGAAACAAAGGCTCAGGAGCGGGCAAGGTCCAGGGACAAAGACAGAGTGGGAGGGGGAAAAAGAGACGGTGTGGGTGGGACCCAGGGTACAGAATGGGCAGGGCACAGGGATTTTTAAAACTAACTATCGCTTAGTTGCTCAGAGAAATATCAAGTGATACCTTCAGCATGAACAGATTTCTCTGTTTTATTTAAAGAGATGGACCCCAGCTACACAATTTGGATCAGAACCTAGACTCAAGCTTCCCCTGCATCCTAGCCTGCTGCATTTAGTATTTCAGGCAAGCCCATTATGGGGATCCGAGCTCTGGGATGTTTGGATGCAAAATTTCAGATCAAACCAGACTCCTCTCTCAACCTTTTACTTTTAAATCCTGGGCACATGGAGGACAGTGGCAGCTAAACTGTACAAGCTCAGCTGGGCCTTTTCCTAGCATCCCCCAGCCCCTGCCACCCACCCACATGCTTCAGAAATGTTTCTTTCCTCCTCCTCCAGGAAAACCCCAGCTCAGCTGACTGGCAGGTGTTAAGAAGCAAAGTGCAGCCCCTGGATAAACAAGCATGGAGGCCAGCAGCAGCTCCCAGCAGAATAGATATCCGGGAGCCTGGGGGTGGACGGTGGGGATTTTTATGAGTTAGTACCTAGCCTGTTTGTGCATGCATGGGAGGAGGAAGGGATAGACAAACACTCTAGTAGGTGTGGCAGGGTAAATAGATTGTCTCCCACTGTCTCTGGATTCCCGCTGCCAACTCCCTTTTAGGCCTGGCAGTAAAATTCAGGCCCATCTTATGAGTCAGAAATTATTTCCAGCACCCCTGTACCTTCCCACTAACCCCGTGCCCCATTGATACAATTAGGGTCGGATTTGCAAGGCACCTCTTGCTCCCATTCAAGTCAACTGGAGTTGCAATTATTCAACACTCCTGGAAAACCAGGCCCTTCAAGCCCTGGTGATTTAATCATGTGCATTATGGCACTGCCTAAGGGCCAACCAAGAATGGGGCCCCATTGTGCCAGGCACTGTGCAGACACAGAGTAGTAGACAGTCCCTGCCCTGAAGAGGGGTGAAGCTGGGGTGCTACATCTTCTGGGCCTGAACGCAATTCTATTTCCCAAGGAGGCAAATCCATTGGACAGCCTCAGCGAGCCAAATTCTCCCACAGCGTAAGGCAGCATTGCCACCTCTTGGGATACTGTCGTAACTCTTGTGCTATTTGGGGATTCTCTTAAAGCCCCCAGCTCCCGGAGTCATGTGATTGAGTAATATATATATTTTTAAAGTATATTCCTCACCCTTGTATTTTGGGGGGAAAGCCTGAAAACATGAATTCTAAAGGTTCAGAAACCAGCAGGCACATTATAAGAACCAACTTTTAAAATAAATCAAAAACACTCTTGATTTTGAAGCCAATCGGATGATTTTTAGGGAGGCCTGACTAGCTATTTTCGAACGCTTAGCGGTGACAATACTGTAACTGAGACTGAGGGGGTCATGCCAGCAGAGAACCTGGCCCAGCGATACCAAGCCGGGGTTCCAATGTCAGGGAAGGATTTTCAAATGCTGAGCAGCACCCAGAGTCGGAGTCAGATTTTCTGAAGAGCTCAGCAACCCATATGCTGAGCTCTTTTTCACAATCGGGTCTCCCATGAGGGCGCTGAGCCCTTAGGAAAATTCTGGCCAACCTGGGGAGGCTCAGACAACAATATAAATACTTCCTGAGCAAGGCAGACTATGGGGTACAAAGCAGAAACGGGGTAACAGTCCCACCAGACTAAGCTTTTCCCAGAGCTCGGGCCCAGCACATCCCTACTGCAGAACAGCTGAGGGCTGGGAGATGGCTGGGGAAGTGACACAGAAGTATTCTGTAAGCAGACAGTACGTCTGCAAGTATAAAGTTCCCACGTTCCTCTTGAATCAAATTCCCACCTGCAATGCCACCGCATGGGGCTCAGTTGCAACCATAGCTTATCCAAGAAGCAAGCAACCAGGGATAGCTGTGCCATCATCAGGGCTCCTCAGCAGGACCCAGGAGCAGCTTTAGCTGGTGGAAAGAGAATAGATTCGGACGAAATAAGACTGTGTCTGTGCTGGCAAAATGGGACTCATAATTCCTCACCAGAGCAGCTCCACCTACGGGAGTGCTACTGTAGACAGGACACAGGGGAGGCACCTAGCTCAGTGGTTAAAAGACGGAGCCCTGTCTACACTACAGCCTCCACCACCCATAGAGTTGCACTGCCGAGGGATTGCGGGTCCCATTTCTACCTGTGTAGAAGCAACCTCAATGTATGCAGAGGGAGGGATGGCCCAGGTGACTGGCAGCCCCTCAGACATGTCTGTCTGTCTCTCGTGAGTCCCCCAATGACTCAATGTATGCAGAGGGAGGGATGGCCCAGGTGACTGGCAGCCCCTCAGACATGTCTGTCTGTCTCTCGTGAGTCCCCCAGTGACATAGCTATTTCTGGGGAAAACCCCAGCAATGACAACAGAAGGGTCATTCAGGGAGGGGGCTGGTGGGCTCTCCCAGCGTAGCTCTACGGGCAAAGCATTTATAGTGTAGATGAGGCCTTTGATTGTTCCAAAGTCCTGGCCACAGATTTTGAAGGGATGTTCCCCAGGACACCACAGAAAACCCAGGCTTGTCTCACTGGGGCTAGCTTAGTAAGGGAAGAGCTGATGAACCATTCACAACTATCATAGGTACCACACTTATTAGGAGAGGGTGGGAGAATAGGCTGGCTGTGGGAGGTGAGCTAGTGTGCGCTATAGGACCACGGTGGGTACACCGTAGCAGGGAGGTGCATGCCTTGGCGTGCTCTCATTCAAATATTCCTACTTATCTGCAAACAGCTCTTTCCGCATTTGAGGCCTGCTGGGAAATACACCTTCGACTGCAGTGCTGAAGAACCCTTCCCCCCACCTCTATCTTAACACCAGTCCAAGGTGAGACTCCCACATGCTCCTCTGATACATCCCCCGTAGTCAGTACACAAAAGCTCACAGATAAACACATGACTCACCTGCCTGTCTGGATATCTAGGCTCCATCAGCAGGGATACATTAGAGAGCTGTACTCTAGCTCAGCGGCTCTCAGCCTTTCCAGATGACCGTACCCCTTTCAGGAGTCTGATTTGTCTTGCGTACCCCCAAGTTTCACCTCACATAAACACGACTTGCTTACAGACTCAGACACAAAAATACAAAAGTGTCACACAGTCACAGCACACTGTTACTGAAAAATGGCTGACTTTCTCATTTTTACCATATAATTATAAAACAAATCATTTGGATTCTAAATATTGTACTTACATTTCAGTGTACAGTATATAGACCAGTATGAACAAGTCATTGTACGAAAGTTTCGTTTGTACTGACTTCACCAGTGCTTTTACGTAGCCTGTTGTAAAACTAGGCCAATATCTAGATGAGTTGCTGTCCCCCCTGGAAGAGCTCTGCGTACCCTCAGGGGTAGGTAGGTACCACTGGTTGAGAACCACTCTTCTAACTCAATTGCAAGCTAGCAGTCTCGACACAGGAATCGCTGGGAGAGGTCTCTGCCCTATGTTGTGCAGCAGGTCAGACCACAGTGGTCCCTTCTGCCCTTAAGATTTATAAGCAGGACAAAACGATTCAAGTGATGCAACATAGGGCAGCAAAGAGCCGGACAACAGGGAGTACAATGCAGGGAGAACGGCGTTACTGTTATTTCCCCGAGTAGCCCTGACAATGCACTTGGAGCTGTACAAGACACAAAGATAAAAACAATCCTTGCCCCCAATGAACTTACATTCTGATAGAGGCAGTGAGCCCGATCCTACCCCTATGTTAAGGGAGCTACACACTGCTTTGCTGGCACAACACCAGTTCACTCACCCCCTGGGGAAGGGCACATCAGCAGGCATCCCTGCACCCCTGAAATCCCTAGTGGCTGGAAGTCTCCTTTCTATAGCACTTTGAGATCCTTAGATGAAAGGTTCCATTTATTATATGACTATCGTTTATATTGCAGCAGTGCCCAGAGACCTCGGCCAGGATTTCGTGCAGGCACTTAACAGTTAAGCATGTGCTGATGCGTTTTGCTGGATTGAAGTTGTAGTGTCCATGAAGCCCGGGCGAGGTGGTCATTTCCTGGAAGCAGCATAGGAGAGGTTGATTCAGGTACCTGTAATAGTTCTGACTGTGCCTCTGGGGTTTTCACAAGGTGGCACCTGTCCAACCTCCAAAGTGATTTTGACAAGTGACTCTATATTTTTCCACCGGTGCTAGCTTTCTGAATCAGCCTGTCAGCAGCTGGTACAGTCAATGACACTGTTACAGCAAGAGTGCCTTGTACATGGCAGCCTGGCTGAGATCCGGTCTAATGCAAGGTCCATAATAAGGTTGTTCTACGTAGACAAAGAACAACGTTATACGTGTCTCCATCGTAAACACCAGATTCACTGTGGTTGGCTGGACCCTCCACATAAACATTAACAAACTTTGAACACATCCTGTGTGACCAATATTAGTCAGCCAAGCTTTTCCATGAACATTGGGACAGCAAACCAGCACGTACATTTCAATCATGTTTTCTCTTCCAGGGATGGACATTCTGAAGACACATCAAAGGTGTTAAGAAAGTCATGGATAAAGTGATTCATTAGTTCACGTCTGCTTTGTAGCTATGCTGATTTATACTAGTGTGAGCATCTGGCCTGGAGAACATTACTACCCAAGGAGCTAATTATTTATTATGGCTGAGAAAGCACATAGCTGAACCGCAACAGCAGAGGAATGTCGTTTGAACATAGTTTCTCAGTTAGTTAGTGACCTCGTGGAATGACTGCTACCCTGGGATATCAGGAAAGCTGGGTTCTAATCATGACACTGACCTGGAAAATTACTCTCTGTGCCTCAGTTTCTTCATGCCTCTAAAATGGAGACAATGATGCTGCCCCACCTTTGTGATTTATGGCTAAGAGCCACTATACCATGATTGTAAGTGCAACTTATTACTAAGAACATTAACACATTGGGGATAATGCTACTACTGGCCTCCCTTGTAAAGCATTGGGAGATCTAGGGATGAAAATAAGTGCATGAGAACTAGGTAGTATTAATTAATATTGTTATTGTTATTGCATTCCTTTAAGGAAGACTGGTCTTGGCGTTAAGCCATTGGCCTAGCACTCAAGAAACCTGCGTCCAATTCCGATCTCTACTAAATACTCCCTGTACAAGCTGGGGAGAATCATTTCATCTCTCTGTGGCTCAGCACAGTTGGCCAGCTATCAGCCTGGGCTCGGCCATCATCTCTTGCCCATGGGTCCCCTCTATCGCCTCCATTCCTGGACAAGCTCACTGTTCCCTGCAGGAGTTGAGCTTACTCTCCTTTCGGAGTCTAATTACCTCCAGTCACCGGTGCTGCTCCTTGGACTAACAGACAGCAAACATGCAGATCCCCTCTCAGGGCTGCAGGGTCTGTCTGCCCTAAAACGGAAGGGTGGAGAGGAGGCGACTCACTGCCTTGATCTGGCTAGAAGGTTCCCTACCAGTCTCTCTTCTTGGGCAAACCTCCCCCTAATCTGGGGCCTGCTTCACCCTTTTAAGCTTGTCTTCTTCAGCTGCAGCATGCTCTGCAGGTGCACCTAAGTGGGATGCTCACTTGGCTTGGTGTAGAATATTTGGTCAGTCATTCTGCTGTGACAATAAGATTTTATATATTAAAAAAAACAGTAAACAATGAATTCACATGACTGTGGCTCTTCTGGGCGATGTTGGTTGCTAATTTGGCTCTGAACCACTGAGGTCTGTGGAGCACTGCTCTAGGTGTTACTGTAATGTACATCATAACAGCACCTTGCTCCTCAAAGAATTTAAAACCAAGATTCTTCAAAACCCCAAATTCTCAAACTCGGGGGCCTAAAGTTAGGCACCTATTTAAGCACCGAATAACAGATTTAGATGCATAACTTAAGGCGCCCACATTCGACGGTTTTGGCCACTGTCTATATAGATCACGTCACTCACTATCTAAACGCAACTTCCTTGGGAGTAAAACACAGCAGCTCTCTAACAGCACAAAGCTACAACAGCTTAGTGGGGACAGAGAGCAAAGGAGAACACTGCATCCAGACACAGCAGGGGAGATTTAACCAGGCTATCACGCCTAACTCCTGCAGAAAGTGCCAAAGGATCTGTACTCGCTAGAGCCGGACAGAAAATTTCACCCAAATTTGGAAGAAAAACAAAGGGAATTTTGTGAAAAAGTTTCTGAATTTTTGTTTCCCAGCCAATTCTGCGTTTTAACAGCGACAGCCAAACAGCAGCGTTGTAGCTCCTAGCTCCCTCGCGGGGCACTGACTCAGAGGGAATATCCAAGAAGGGACCTAGCCAAACCTGGCTGAGTTTGGAAGACCTACCAGGACTGAAGCCTACATTAGCATGGCTCTCTGCCTGCCATAGTCAGCTGGACTCTTCTATTATTGCTTCATTGGCTTGGCATCCTTCCAGATGGCATCTCCCAATCAAGCAGAAATGGAATTCTACGGATTTTGCCATTCTTGAAATAACGCGGTGGTGGGTTCCATGCAGTGTTCCCACCCCTTGGACATGACATCTCCGCAACTCACAAGCACACGTGTTAGCTCTTCACTGGGTATCTGCATTCTCCACCCTACACTTTCCCAGCAGCTGGTGGCATAACAGTACACGGGAGGCAAGGGTCCCAGCTGTTCGCTTTCAAATATAGCATCCGCTTTTGTTGGCGGTTTCCTTCATTTTTATCAATAATTAATTCCTCCTGATAGCAAAACTCGAAGCATTTCCGTAGCTGCATTTAGCACAGGTTGACGTGCCCAGAAGCGGGGTAGTGACGCTGCATTAAGTGTCTCTCTTCAAGAGCTTCCCTTTTGATCCATTCTGTCATTTTATGTAATTCCCAAGACATTGTCTCATGATCATCCTCTCTCACATACTCTGCTGTAAATAAGCAGCACATCTGCTAAAGCCAGTGAAATTGCACTGCAGTAAAACCAGTGTGAGTGAGAGCAGAATCAGGCCCCCCAAACCAAAGTCTAAGCAGCTGCACCAGAGTAAATCCAGAGTAGCTTCATCAAAGTCAATGGCAGGCTTTTCTGAAAGAAACCCACGAATACCACGTCTTCCATCATGAATATTCAGGAATTATCCCTTAGGGGAACAAGTCTGTCTAATGGTTAGCACAGTGAAAAATGAGTCCGGAGACCTAGGTTCTTTTCCTGGCTCTGTTGCTGACATGTGGATTGAGAGTCAAGAAGTTTGGCTTCAACCCCCCCACAATTCTGAGTGACATTGGGCAAGTCACTGAGGGACAGATTCTGATACCCTTGTTCTAGCAGAAGGATACTCAAGTAGTAAGGGCACTGGGCTGGAACTCAGGACACCTGGGTTCTATTCCTGACTCAGCTACTGGATGGCTGTGAGCAAGTCACTCAACTGCCTGACGCCTCCATTTCCCCTTCTGTATAATGGGGATAACGATCGTGACCTCCTTTGTAAAGCACTTTGAGATCTACTGATGGAAAGTGCTAGATAAGAACTAGGTGTGATTGTGGCTCTGCGACTGGCCTGCTGGGTGACCTTGGGCAAGTCATTTCCCCCTCCCACTATTTGTCAGTCTTGTCTATATAGTCAGTAAGCTCTCCAGAGCAGGAACTATCTCTCACTGTGTCTATGTACAGCACCTAGCATAAAGGGCCCTGATCTATGTGCCTCCATTTTCCTATTTATAAAATGAGGATAACAATGCTTCCTTTGTCAGCCTTGTCTATTTACTTTGTAAGCTCTTGGGGGCCGGGCCTATCTCTAACTATATGTTTACAAAGCTCTGAGCGCAACTGAGCCCTGAGCTCTGTTAGGGCCTGCCAGTGTGACCGTAAAACCGTAATAATGACCCCAGGCATGTCCCTTCCCTTCCCTGTGCCTCAGTTTGCCCATCATCAAATGGAGAGAGTAATATTTACTTGCCTTGCCAGAGGGCCGAGAGGCTGAATTAAACGTTTGCACCTTGAGTTTGTCAGCTGAGCAGCTCTGGAGAAAAGCAAATTATTATTGTGTCAAGCTATAGCTTTCTGCTGCGCCCATTAACGATGGTCGTGTGCCATAAGCACACCAGTGTTTCGTTGCCTCTAATAACTGGCTGGCTGTGCCTTCGCCCATCACGTCAGCATGCCATGGAGGAGGCGTCTCGTTTGTAATTGTTCTAACCACTCGGGCGAGCCTCCTCCGCATGGGATGTGCAAGGGCCAATCGGGTCTTGGTGCCGGTGCAATAGGCAATGGCCAAACAGGGGCTGAGTTTTAGCATGGACAAGGAGTTAGGCTCTGAACGACAGTGGATGTTGCCTTAGGGGAAGACTACTGTGCAAAGCTGACGTGGCACCGTGCCTTTTAAATGGCGTTAGAATGAAAGACAAATGTAATTAATTATTCTCTACTTGCTCCAGAATAATCAGGGCCCCAGTGAGGGAAGAGGGACCTTTTGCTCGGTTTCCAGAGAAAGGATGGGCTTGTGGTTACAGCGCTGGATGGGTGCTCGAGAGAGATAGGTTCGAATCGTGGCTCTGTCAGAGATGTCCTGCACAACCTCTGGCTCATCTGTCCTTGTCCTAGTACCAGGGACCAGGGCCCCATTGGACTAGGCTGTATACACACATATAATGAAAAGAGGAGCCCTGCCTCAAAGAGCTGGGTTGCCTCACAGTCCAATCTCTCTATATCCCAGCTGTACAAGAGGATATCACCCCTTGCCACTGATTTCCTGGGTGACCGTGGGCAAGTCACTTAATTGTTCTGTGCCTCAGTTTACCCATCTGTTAAATGGAGATGCGAATCGTAGAACTGCGGGACTGGAAGGGACCTCAAGAGGTCATCTAGTCCATCCCCCCCACACTAAGGCAGGATTAAGTATACCTACACCATCCCGGACAGGTGTTTGTTCTTAAAAACCTCCAGTGACAGGAATTCCACAACCGTCCTAAGTAACCGGCTCCCGTCCTTAACTGTCCTTGTTAGCAGTAACACTTCTCTACCGCACAGAGGTGTTGTGAGCATACAATCATTAACGTTTGTGAGGTTCTCAGATAGTACAGGGATGGGGGCCACATAAGAACCTCGCTAGACAAACTCGCCACAGGAACGATAATCTCAATAAATGCCGCCTTCACTTGGATACAAACAACAACAACAGACTCCCAGCACCCCACTCCAATTGACAAGCAGGCTCATCATCAGAATAACCACCGTCCTTACTGGGGGGTTGAGCTTTTCATTGTGCAAACCGCTTCACAGGAGAAAAACCTTCTCATGGACCTCCACCAATCCATCACTGCTTGGTTCTCAAGACCACTCATTCTGCGGAGCCCCACGAAGGGTGGGCCAGGTCACTGATGACCCATTGACTACTGCTTCAGAAGCACGGCCTTATAAAATCCATCTGCAAGGTTGGTTATGACAGTTATATCCTGAACCGTCACATATGGGAAGGGTTTTTCTGAGCTACTGCAGACCCAGGGAGAATGACTATTAAAAGCCAGAGCCAAAAAAGTGTCACCGGTTTCACGCAACTGAAAACCTAATATATCAGCTCTTTGGAGTAAAGTACACAGGCTCTGAAAAGCACTTCCAAAACAGGCAGAGAAACAGATCCAGATGTGTCACACCATCCATCAAGAGATGGCTTGAGTGCCTTCAGTTAATCCAGCTTTGAAAATGCAAGACCACCACCAGCCTGGAATGAGTCTCAAATTCAAGAATCCTCATCTAGGACTAACATGTTCCTTCTTCAGGCCAACCTTACCACCTCTCCATCGAAATCAATATGAGGTTTGGTCCTTCTTAGGCTTTTGAAAGCCTCAGCAATAATTGTAGTGGTCGAATAATTACGTTCATCGAGTCATGGGGTGAAATCCTGACCCCGGTAAAATCAACTGGAATTTTGCCATTGACATCAGCAGAGCCAGGACCCCCTCCATTGCAGGCAGGTAGTCATCTAGTCTGGCCTCTTGCATAGCACAGGTGTTGGGATTTCACCCAACAGAAAGAAATGTTCCTGGGCATTTTGGAAAGAGCTTTGGCCTACATGTTCCAAAAATGACCAGTGATTCTGGGTGCCCACGCTGAGATGGCTGATTTTCCAGGGGGGTTGGATGCTCACCACTTTCTGAAAATCAGCCCCTTTTAAAGTCTCTCAAGTTGGGCCTCCAAAACCACTAGTCACTTCTGACAATTTAGGCCTTGAGAATTTTTTTCCCTAGGAGCCACAGCCAGGATGGGAGCTGATCTACTGAGAGGGATTCCCGCATGGCAGTCTCACCTTTCAGTCCCCAAGAGCATCGCTATCTAGCGGCTAGACAATTGCAGGTTTCTCGCAGACTATGGAGCCAGCCCCACTGGTGAAATCCAGACTGGGTCTGCATGGGACCTGAAACTCTCATCTTATTTTTTTGTTATTACTTACAGTCTTGCTAACAATTAAATGCCAAAGGCTGCATGTGTTTTCGATTGGCACGATCTCTCACCCTGGCATGCGTACATGCAGCACCGAGCACCCTGGAACCCAGACCTCACTCAGGACACATAATATTGCTATGACTAACTGTGTCTTTGTCCCAGCTCCAGCAGAAGGCTCTGACATTCATCCAGCAGGGCTGTGGGCACTGCACAGCTGCTGCCCAGGGTTGCACTGGCTACTCCCCACCACTGCAGCACTCGCACGGAGGAGCGACGAGCCTGTCTCCTCTCTGTTCTCAGCGCTCCCCCTGGGGGTGACCAGCCGGTGTGCAGCATCCGGGGCTGAAGAAGGCCCCAGCAGCCGATGTCCGAGCCCCGTCAGTAGGGAGGTGGGTAAGGAGAATGGCTCAGGTGTCCAAGGGGCTCAGTGGAGGGGAGAGACAAAGTCTCAGTGGAGGGTGAACAGAATCAGGGGGGGTGGGCTCATTGGGGGCAAGACGTTTGGGGGGGCACAATGGGAGGACAGGGTTGGTGGGTGGGTGAGGAGCTTAGAGGGGGTGCACAATGGGGGGATAGGCTCAGTGGGTGGGCGAGGGGTTTAGAGGGAGTGCACAATGTGGGAACGGTCTTGGTGGGGGGGAAAGAGGCTTATAGGGGATGCACAATGCGGGAGAGGGACTCAGCATGGCGGAGGGTGGGATAGGTGGCTGCAGGGGGGTAATGGGAGGCAGGGATAGAATAGGTAAATTTCACCAGAATCCCCACACACACACAATCCCCAAGGTTCCAGGCTCTCACTCCCCACAAACCACCCCTCACCATCAGGCTGGCTCCCTCCTCCAGTTCCTCCTCCCCTGTACTCCCCAGGCTGCTCCAAGTTTCTATAGTTAATTGAGACAAATCACCATAAGGCTTTTCGAATGCTGCGTCTCGTAGTTGATCCATGTGAATATGGTCTCCAGCATGAGCCAAGGTGGGGTCTGAACTCCTTTGCGGTGATTAAAAGGAGGGGCATGCCAGTAAAAAACAAGAGAAAAAGGAGGATGACAGGACTCTGAGTTAGGACTCCTGGGTTCTACCCCTGGCTTTGTGGCTCTGGGGGCTCGTCTCATCACCTCTGTGTGCCTCAGTTTGTCCATCTATAACATGGGAACATCATTGCTCACCTAATTCCCAGGGCTGTTTGGTTTCATTAGTGTTTGGAAACTCCTCCAATAAAAGGCACCAAAGCAGAACCAAGTGTTGTTATTAATCTGGCTTATTGGCCTTGAGAATGAACCATCCACCAGATAACCAGTTCAGCCAGGAGCGGCCTGCCCAAATTGTTTCTGAAACGCTTGAGCACCCATTTCAAAGGGAAGCAGACCGTATTTTCACTTGTGTGAACACATGAAGAAAGAGGATGGAGACGGTGTTCCCAGGGGGTCTGGCTGAGCAGAGAGTCAAAGCCTCCTACTGGAGAGAGGTGTGGGCGGAGCACCAGACTGGGAGCCAGGAACTGTAATTCACACTCTGCTACTGATTTATTATGTGGCCTTGAACAAGTCACTTCACCTGTGTGCCCCGAGTTATCCACCTGTACAATGGGCATAATCAGACTCTCCTATTTCACAATGCAGTTGTGAGGATTAATTATTCTCCCATAAGACTTTGAAGATGACAAACACAATACTTATGTTCATGTCCTGTATTATTACATCCTCACTCCAGTGTCGGTACTCCAGCTCTTCCATCCCTCTCTGTGTTGAGATCGACTGTTCTGCCCTCCCTGCTAAGGGTACTTCGTAAGGTTTCTCTTGGGCACCCTCATTTCCTCACACCAGTTGGTTTCCACTTGACAACTTCACGTGGGAGTTTGTGTGCTGGCCTCAGGAGTATATACCTCTGATAGTGTGGTCTAATCACATCAGCCACACTATCAGAGGCTCATTCACCTGCGCATCTACCAATGTGATAGATGCCATCCTGTGCCAGCAATGCCCCTCTGCCATGTGCATTGGCCAAACTGGACAGTCTCTACGTAAACGAATAAATGGACACAAATCAGACGTCAAGAATTATAACATTCAAAAACCAGTGGGAGAACACTTCAACCTCTTTGATCACTCGATTACACACCTAAAAGTGGCAATTCTTCAACAAAAAAAACTTCAAAAACAGATTCCAAGGAGAGACTGCTGAATTGGAATTAATTTGCAAACTGGATACAATTAAGTTAGGCTTGAATAAAGACTGGCAGTGGATGTGTCATTACACAAAGTAAAACTATTTCCCCTTGTTTATTTCCCCCCCACTGTTCCTCACACATTCTTGTCAACTGCTGGAAATGGCCCACCTTGATTATCACTACAAAAGGTCCCCCCAACCCCCGCTCTCCTGCTGGTAATAGCTCACCTTACCTGATCACTCTTGTTACAATGTGTACGGTAACACCCATTGTTTCATGTTCTCTGTGTATATAAAATCTCCCCACTGTATTTTCCACTGCATGCATCCGACGAAGTGAGCTGTAGCTCACGAAAGCTTATGCTCTAATAAATGTGTTAGTCTCTAAGGTGCCACAAGTCCTCCTGTTCTTTATGCCCCAACTGTGTCCTTCTCATTGTGGTGGAGATGAGCTATGGATTGGTGATTCCTCAGATCTCTTCAGTGGTGGCAAAGTATCTCCATCCAATGCCCAGAATCTTTCACGGGCACTTATTCTCTCACACATCTAACTTTCTAGCTCACATTTTAATATATCTCCAATGGTCACAGCCATGTGTTAGCACTGAGGTTACATATACGCTGAAAATTCTCAGTTTTCTCTCTTGGTTCTATAGATCTGTGGTTTACATACATTGTAGAGTTTAGTCAATGTCTTTCCCAGTCTTGGTGTCACTTCTTTTTTGAGGTCTCTGCTGGATAGTATGGTGCTGCCCAGGTAAACACTGTTCTACTTTATTGATGCTTTTTCCTTCTAATATGATGTTACTGCTTGACGTGTGAATATCAAGGATGTCTGTTTTGGCTTAAATACATTTGAGTCCTGCGTGGCCTGCAGTTTTTGCCAAGTCGTCTATATAGCTTTTGGAGGGTGTAATATTAATAGCTGTCAATCAATATCAATCACAATGTATCAATAGCCCTCAACAGTGAAAAATCCCCTATGCAGCTTTGCAATTACCTGCCTTCATTACCAGGAAGGGGAGAATGGAGTTGTAGTCTTTCAAGCGATGCTCAAAAGGATTGCAACAATTCTGCCTCCCTAAATTCTCTCTGTCATTTCAACTGAATATGGTATATTCTTCATTTTTGTTTCGTGTTGCAGACCCAGAGCAGCTGCCACATTCCAACTCAGAGGTGGCTGCATTTTAATGATGGATGAATGATCCACTGTATATAGCTACACAGTATATCCACTGGAATATACATGGCTAAGATTTTTAAAACCAACTAGCTTTTAGAAACTGCAGAACACCCGCTCCTCTGTAAACTAGGCTCTTTTAATGTCTCAGGCTGGGCACCCCAAATCACTAGTTAGTTTGGGAAATCTTTCATAAATGATAGCCAGCTAGCTAACCTAGGTCTATAAACACACACACACACAAATCCCCATTAGTGCTATATAAAAATACAATATTACTAGTAATAACAATAGCTTTGTCAGTTGCAATGGAAGAGGAGCAGCTCCATAAAAGTTTAGGAATACTGGGAGTTGGCCACGTTATTGGGAAGTTTACTGTAGAAAGGAAAACAATGATTCAAGGGAAGCCACCTCTATTTCCAGTAAACACTTTGGTGTTGTTAAGAGACAATACCCAAGATATTAGGTGTGAAGATTTGATCTCCTGCTTCTAGCCAAGTTGCAAAACTTGTTTTGCCACAAGGAGCCAGAGGTAATAACCAGAAGATGGGATTGTGGCTGGATAAGAAAGAACTCTCTTTCCCCGCGGGAGGCAGTTGTTGGGAAGCTGTTCAGACTCACAGACACCTATTGTGTGTCTGAAGAAGCTAGGCTTGCTTAGGTCACCATCACAGGATGGCAGGGCTTTAAGCGAGATAGACGTGCGTGTAGACAGTGTGTTGCTTTAAAATCTTGTTTCTCCAAATGCTGCGTTCCGACTGTTGAAATTCAACAGTACGTTGGTCGCCATCGGTCACAGGCTCCCGAAGGGAAGAACCACAGGTGCCAAACGCAGTCGATAGACTGGATGCTGTAGGCCAAGGCCAGGTCTACGAGTGGGAGAACTGTGATATTCCACCCCAGGAGAGGTAATGGCACAAGGCCTGATACCTGAAGGTGTGACCTCAGAGAGACCGGGAAGGGGACAGAAGGGCAGCCAGCCCTGTCATCTTGACAGCAACAAACCCCACAAACCCTCTTATGTTGCATCTACCCAACAATTTTAGAGCAATCTCCCACTATTGCACTAGTGTTGGTGCCATTTCACCAGCGGGATCAACAGTGGGGGGTGCTCGTATGCATGGGGCTAAGTCATTTTTACCACCATGCCCTGTCTGCTCAGAGCAGATCTAGACAATACAGTCGTATAAAACTGCCAACATTCGTCTACCGCTTCCACTGGCATTAGAACCAGTTGAGTTACACTGTTAATGCCGCAATGAAAGGCCTCCTTAAAACGGTCTATTTAGACGGGCCCCTTTCTCTCAGGTCTCTCTCTCACTTTCGCCTATCTTGACACACCAGCCTTTCCCCCTCTTCTGCTGGGGATAAATGGAATAGGAATATGATCAGGATTGCTCTGTATCTGTGCCCACATCCACTCATTAGCTTCTCTGTTTGATACTAAAGTTGGATCAACAAATGGAACACTCGCATAAAATGCATCACCCCCAGTTTCCGTTCCATTATGTAAGGCTACATGACATTGCCAGCTTTAAAGAGCGACTCTTGGGGCTGTCTGCTCAAAACTTCACCTACTTTAATAAACCAAGGGCGGGGGAGGGCAAATCTGCTAGATTCTTAAAGCCAAGTTCTGCTCATTCACACCAAAGTAGCTCCATCAGAATGATTCCAGACTGGCACCAGTTTATCCAAGAATAGAATTTCCCCTTGAAGATTCTTTTTTTTTTAAATTGTCCGTTTCAAAACATAACTACAATTTTATAGAACCCACTGAAAAACAAAATTCTGGGCTTCCTGCTGTTGGCTGTGCAGTAGAAATTCCTTCCTGTGCGACCCTGAGCCAATCTCTCTGAGCCTCATCTGTAAAATGAGGATACTAATCCTTCCTTTAAAAGAACAGGAGGACTTGTGGCACCTTAGAGACGAACACATTTATTTGAGCATAAGCTTTCGTGAGCTACAGCTCACTTCATGAAGTGAGCTGTAGCTCACGAAAGCTTATGCTCAAATAATTTTGTTCGTCTCTCAGGTGCCACAAGTCCTCCTGTTCTTTTTGCGCATACAGACTAACACCGCTGCTACTCTGAAACCTAATCCTTCTTTTGTCAGTCTTGCCTATTTAGATTGTAAACTCTGTAGAGCAGCGACCATCTTCTACCATGGCAGCGCACAGTGCTCAGCACAATGGGTCCCTGATCTCTGTTAGGGCCTCTGGATGCTGTAGTACAAATAATTAATAAACCATACTGTCCAACAAAACCTCCTCCCACAGTCGTGGTGACTGACGAGACATATGAACCAGAGTGCTTTGGCTGATGAGTCACAGTGTCATCTGAAGCTATTTATGAAAGAATCCCATTATAATATCACCTCTTCTGTATAGTCAGGGACACAATCAGGTTAAAAATATTGCTTAACAAACAGTTCCTTACCTGCGTTAGTACCTAGAAATTATTAGCACAAAGGAGGGGTTTTTTTAAAATACCTTTAATAATGTATGCTGCTCAGTTACTTTCTGCCTTTCGCTCAGCTGGGACAACGGAAACGTGGGTCACTTTCATTTTTGTTTCTAGGCAGCCTCACTTTCTGCTTTTGCAATAGCCCCGGGCTGCCATTTAAGGGCTGGAAACTCTTGAGGCAAATGTTTTAAATCCATATTTGTAAACGTTGCTTTACGGAGGCAGGTTCTCCAAAGAGCTCATTTTTGTTATAATCAGGTTTTGTAAGCCCTTCTATTTTTCTTTATAAATATTACACCTGCAGCCTATCAATGCAGTGTCTTTTTGGTTTTAGCTCAGAAAAGAGGAAAATCAGATGGCAAAAATAATAGTGAAAAAGATATTTGGGGCTATACAGTGCATTGGCTTTTAAGCATTGGTTCCAGCAGGGAGTTCTGCTTAAAAACAGACAGCAAGAAATGGCTTTTTTATTTTCAACCTTCCATGGGGGTGTTGTAAATATAGAGAATTTTTTAACCTTGTGTTAAGTAGTTGACATTGTCACGTATAATCTACAGGTCTCTTACCAAGCACCCTATGAATTCCTCCATGATCCTGTATTTTCCACAGGACATCACTATAATTAAAAACATATATTACAGTGCTGCGTGGTGCCTTCCTGAGCAGTCTCCATTTGATGAATTCATTGATGGACTGTAGAAGTGAGTAAAAAAATCATCACACACACCCCTCCATCATAGTCACATTCCTAGATCTAAAGAGAGTGCCTGAAAGGACACATTTTTTAAAAAAAATCTCCAGTCAGAATGGCAGCATTTTAAACGCACTTTGCACAGGTGTAAATAAGAACACAAATTGCAAAGCAACAGAGAATCAGATCTATTGTGATTTTATTATTTACTCTTGCATAGCACCAGGTGTATTTCTTTTTTTTCTTTTTCTTTTTTTTTAAAGTTCCTTCCCTGTGTTACTAAAGCTTTATAGTATAAAAAAGTAGATTTAAAACAAAAAGCACATCAGAGGGGCTTGCTTCTTGTCTCATCTGCACCGGTGTAAATTGAGATAAACACCATTATATGGGCTTGATTCTTCTCTCAAATCAGTGTGAATCAGGAGTAACCCCACTGAATTCAGTCGAGTTACCTAGTGTAAAACTGGTCTGAAAGGATAATCACCCCAATATTTACTTTTTTATCATTTGTCCCATTTAATTTTTTTCCTGCATTTTGCTAAACATTAAAAACAGACTAATCAGTTTCCCTTTCATGTTTAGTCTGTTTCACTTTCCAGGGGTCAGGAACAATATTATGTGTTTAAATTAGGAACATACAGGGGAATTTGCAAGGGATTTTTTAAATCAAAACCAAAAAGCCAGGATATGCTTGTTTTCATTACATATATGTATTTGTTTTCTTAAGGTCATGAAAAATATCCTATTAAAAAGATAATAGCAATTTACAATTTGGCATAACAAGTTAATTTTGTATTGGGGAAAAAAAGCTTTTATTAAAAACATACAACCCAAATGGAAAAATGTCAGACGTCCGTGCCTAAAGTTAGGCGCCGAAATCTACATTCAGGCTTCTAAGGATGAGTTTTTCAAAAGGGCCTAACGAACTGAGAAACGAACGACGTTCAGTCTGACTTGTGATTGGAATTTTCAAAGGAGTCAGAGAGTTAAGCACCCAACTCCCATTTAATTGCAATGGGAGCTCAGTACCTAACTCCTTTAGGTTTCTTTAAAAACAACAATGCTGTGTTCCTAAAGGGTTTATGCGCTTTTGAAAAGTCAGAGACCAGGACTCCAGTGTGCTAGGCGCTGGCCAAAAATCCTATCCCTCCTATAAGAGTGGCCTGATTTCCAGAGATACTGAGACTCTCAGCTCCCATCTAGATCCATAGCCCTGATCCTGAATTTTGCACTGGTGAACCTTTGTGGCTCATTCCAGGCTCAGACCTCGTGAGAGCTACAGCTACTTAGCACATGTGAAAATCCAGCTACTTTGATTTAGGTTCCTAAATCTTTATTTAGGAACTTAACTTTAAGCATGCAGATTTGAAAACTTTGGCTCTCAGAAACTTCTCTGCCATTTCAAATGAACAAGACAACGAAACAACTTTAAACTAACTGCAGAGTTTGAAAACCAAAGATGGAGGAAAAGCCTGGATGGGAAAATGACCATCAGAAAAAGAGAAGCTGATTCATTTTCGTTATCCAAGCTGGGAGAAATGCAAAACAAACAAAGACCATAAAGAGGGACAAGTGAATTGGATTTTAAAAATTCTGTTTCACTTTTAATAGATTGATGCTATAATAACTTAGGTAAAGAAATGGGTGTTGTTTACAACAATGGTTCTGAAAAAAAGGGTGTGTGTGGCTGGTGGTCCGGGGCTGGTCACACGGCGCTGGCTTTTCATTATTTCCAGCAGTTAAATCACATTAAAATAAGCTAAAAATATGTTAAATACATTCCTACTGTTACTTTTCCACATAAGCAATTGCTGTAGCTACTACAAGGATGTCTTGCAATGGCGAACGTGGGCCAGAGGTGGGCCTGAACAATCACAATAAATTGGTTAGTCTCTAAGGTGCCACAAGTACTCCTTTTCTTTTTGCGACTACAGACTAGCACGGCTGCTACTCTGAAACAAATAGGAGGGAAGATGGCCACAAGACAGTCTATGACTATGCAACCCATGCTGTGAAAAAGTTCCCTACATTACACTATATTGCCCTGATTCTTCGTTCATGTACACTGTTGCAAATCAGGAGTAACTGCACTCTACTGCAGTAAGAGAACATATTCACATCCCCATCAGGTTGACGTTGACTGTATCCCTTTCATAATTATTTATTATTTCTGTTACAGCAGAGCCTAGGACCACCAATCAAGGACCAGGGAACAAAACCAGGTCCTGCCCCAGCTTACGATCAAAGTGATTTTGTATATTTCAAAAAAAGGCAATGTGTTTTAAAAACGGGGGGGCTCAAAGCTACCTGCGAGCATCTCTCTACAAAATAATAAAACAGCACCTCGCTCTCAGAACTACAAGGTTCCCACGCTACCTTTCCCCCAGCAGGAGGCCCAACTACACAGGAATCATTTCTCCTTTAAACAAAAGAACAATGGGGGGGGGGTTCTACCCTCTTTTAATATTTATATGTCTAAATGACAGCTCTGAAAAATAGTTCTCTTCTTGTCTCCTCCATCTGACCAGGTTTGTTTTGTTAAGGGGGGGGGGAGTGGGAGGCGAATCTTGCTGCTTTTTTTGCTTCTGCTGGTTTTTTACTCTTACCCACTTTCCACCCACCTTCCAACATTGGCTTTAACCGCAGCAGCCCTTTTAAATCACCCTTCCCTTCCCCTTCTTTGCATCTTCCCCACCCACTGGTGATGGCGTAGCGTAGCCTCTGCTGGGCTCCACCCCTCCTCAACTGGAAGGGCTTAAAGCTCCCTTTAGCTTAGCCTGCCTGCCCTTATTTAATTTGGAGTGTGATTTTGCTATTTTTAGCAGCTGGATTCCCTCCAGTAAAGCTTGGAGGGGTGTTTTCTTGGGGTTTTTTTTTTTTTGGTCCCTTTCCTATTTCCCCCTCTCTGCCCCCCCCTCCCCGTGCAAATGATTTTGACCCAGCTTCCTTCCTCTTGGAACAATTTTTTTATTTATATAAATAAGAGCGCCCTGGCTGGTCTGTATATGTGTGTGAGTGAGTCTCTCCTTGCCTGCCTTCTTGTTTCAGATCCGCATTTGCAATCAGCAGCAGCCAGAAGGGGGGTTTTGGTTTAATTTGATCACAACACAGACACACAAGGAAAAAAAAAACACACACACACACACACCCCACACAGATCCGAGATCAGGAGCAATTGTGAGTGTCTGGCCTTTTTTTTTTTTTTTTTTTTTCCGTTTTGTTTTGGGTGGAGGTGGTGAGGGGGGTGTCAGTAAGTTGGTGTTTTGTTTATTTTGATGATTATTTTGTAGTCGAATGGGCACGGTTGGGGGGGAGGGCAAAAAAATCATTTGCAAATTGCAAATAATAATAATAATGAAGCCTGGTTTTTAGAATTTGCAGAGAGAAGCCAGCAAGGCATGCGGAATAAATATGCCCTTTGCTTTTATTCTCATCATGCATTGCAAGAATGGGAGTGGGGAGGGCTTTTCCTGGGTTTGGGGTGGGCAGACTCTGCAATGCTACCTCCCCCCCCCTTCTTTATTTTTTATTATTATCATTAAAGCACCTGATTGGGGAGGGGGAGGGGACGGCTCTTTCTTCAGCAGGTCTCCGAGCGGAGGGATGGAAAAGCCCCGCCGGAGACAGCAGCTGAGCGCTGGGGAGGAGCAGGAGAAACAGCAGCCGCGGCGGGGGGGTGCCCTGGCAGGGAGCTCCGAGCTCGCAGTCGCCTCCGGGTTGCTGGCGGAGCTCGCTCCTGCCGGGCTCGGGTGATCCGCTCCTGCCCCCCCGCCCCGGCCCTGGCGAGCTTTGCAAATACGCACACTCCGAGCCGGTTTCATTTTCAAATCGCGCGACAGCACTTTCCTCCACCGCTTGGTATTTTTTTTGCACGGCATTTCTGCCAATAGCCAGGCAGAGCTGGGGGTGCGGGGGGGGGTGGGTTTTTTTCCTTTCCCCATTTATTTTGCAGAGAGCAGGTAGCGCATTGGGCTCGCAAGAAACCCCTCCTCCTCCTCCTGGCCCTTTAAAGGGGCCGATTCCCAGAGCCATGGCTCCCCCTCGCCAACCAAGAAGAGCCTGGGGTAAAGCCACTGCTGTGTTTTGGGGGTGCCGGGGGGCGCTTTCCTTGGGCTCTGGGGTGTTCGTTAGGGAGAGGGGTCGCTTGCCTGCTTGGGTTCTGGGGGTGCTGGGCCGACGGTCGGCAGGGGTGCAGCGGCTGGATCCTAGGGCAAGGGGGGGTACTTGTTATTTCTGCGGGGCTGGGGCTCTTTGATCCCCCCATCGGGCGGGGGCGGGCGGGGGCTTGTTCGGTGGGAAATAACTTCTCCTCCCTGCCTGCTCTCTAAAGTGTGTCTCTCTCCCTAGAGGCGCTTTTGTTGCGGGGGGGGGGGGGTCTCTACCAGGGCGGCAGGAACAATTTGTATAGTTGGGGTGCTGAGAGCTATTGAACCAGGCTGTAAACCCTGTCTGATAGAATCCACTTCATAGGATCACAGACTGTCAGGGTTGGAAGGGACCTCGGGAGGTCATCTAGTCCAACCCCCTGCTCAAAGCAGGACCAATCCCCAATTTTTGCCCCAGATCCCTAAATGGCCCCCTCAGGGATTGAACTCACAACCCTGGGTTTAACAGGCCAATGCTCAAACCACTGAGCTATCAGGCCACGGGGTGCAGCAGCAACACCCCCAGTTCCAGCAGCTGTGGGCTCTACCTGGCTCCCAGACTTCCCTTCCAGCTGGGGGGCTTGGTTTCATTATAGGTCCAGAGAGGAAGAGATCTGTTGGTCTTTCTTTCAGTCCCATTTAGGTGTGGTGATGGGGTGGGGGCTTTCCCCACTGTAAACTTTACAAGGTTTCTTTCCACTCCCCCTCGTTCCTCTCGAGGAGGGGTCTACACCATACTCCTGAAATCGAGCCATTCCTGCTGAGGGTGGTTTTGATTATAACCTCTGGCTTATGGTCTTGTCTCTTCCTGTCCCCCTTCACCCCGCGCCTTTATCATGTTTGTTTTAAAGCAGGGGTTCTCAAACTGGGGGTCATGAGCGGTCAGCCTCCTCCCCAAATCCCGCTTCACCTCCAGCATTTTATAATAGTGTTAAATATTTTTAAAAAGTGTTTTTAATTTATAAGGGATGGTCGCACTCAGAGGCTTGCTGTGTGAAAGGGAAAGGAGTACTTGTGGCACCTTGGAGACTAACCAATTTATCTGAGCATCCGATGAAGTGAGCTGTAGCTCTCGAAAGCTTATGCTCAAATAAATTGGCTGTCTCTATGGTGCCACAAGTACTTCTTTTCTTTTTGCAAATACAGACTAACACGGCTGCTACTCTGAAACCTGTGTGAAAGGGGTCAGCACTACAAAAGTTTGAGAACCCCTGTTGTAAAGGATGGCTGCTCCAATAGAGTGGGGGTCTTCAAAGCAGAGCCTTGGAATGTTAGTCAAGTTAATAGGGAATTGCATGCGCCTTTTGTCCTGAGCCCCTCCTGGGCTCATCGGTAAAACTGGTTTTTATTTATTTTATCGCCTTGCTGTTGGGACTGCCCTGCTCTGCCTTCTGGGTGGTGTCCCTGTGAGACTGCTCTGAGAGGACTTCTTGGGCGTGAAGAGACTGTTTCCTGTGGGTATTGCTTTTCTTTTGTTGTTAAGTTGCGAGGTGGTGACTAGGGCTTGGATTGGCAGGGCTCCTGTCTGGTGCAAAGGAGCTGTGAAATCAGTCCCAGGTGTGGAGATTGGGGAGAGAAGCAAAGATTAAGGGTATGGAACAGCTTCCAAATGAGGAGAGAGTAATAAAACTGGACTTGTCAGCTTGGAAAAGAGACGACTAAGGAGGGATATGATAGAGATCTATAAAATCATGACTGGTGCAGAGAAAGTAAATAAGGAAGTGTTATTTACTCCTTTTCATAACACAAAACAAGAACTAGGGGCCACCCAATGAAATTAATAGGCAGCAGGTTTAAAACAAAAGGAAGTATCTTTTCATATAATGCACAGTCAACCTGTGGAACTCCTTGCCAGAGGATGTTGTGAAGGACAAGATTATAATAGGGTTCAAAATAGAACTAGATAAGTTCATGGAGGAAAAGGCCATCAATGGCTATTAGCCAGAATGGGCAGGGGACAGTGTCCTTAGCCTCTGTTTGCCAGAGGCTGAGAGTGGGCAACAGGGGCTAGATCACCTGATGATTACTGTTCTGTTCATTCCCTCTGGGGCACCTGGCATTGGCTACTGTCGGAAGACAGGATATGGGGCTAGATGGACCTTTGGTCTTACAAATGCCATGTCCCTTCCTCAGGTGCCAGCCAGTTGTGTCTCTCTGCTGTGCTTTAACTTCCTGTTCCCCTGGCTGCTGAGGTTTAGGCCAGAGAGCAGGGAGACAACCGTGTGACCTGACTAGATCCTCCCACACCACTGAAGTCTTCTCTTCATAAGCTTAAGGCCTGGTCTGCACCTAAAAACTTAGGTCGACCTATTTCACTCGGGGCTGTGAAAACCTGTGTGCCCAGAACACTGTATGTAGTTAGGTTAACCTAACCCCTGTTGCGGCTGCAGACGTAGACAGAAGGATTCGTCCCTCAACCTAGCTACTGCCTTTTGGGGAGGCGGATGAACTATGCGGATGGGAAAAAGTCTTCCATCGACACAGGACACGTCTATGCTACGTCACTACAGTGGCATGGCTGTAGCATAAACTCTGTCTTAGACAGGGAAGAGACCTATCCCATCCCAACACAGGTATAGGGCCATTTCCCAATACAGCATAATCCTGCAGTGAGGTTGCCTGTTAGGGCCCCTGCAAAAACTGGCCGGAGGTTCAGCCTAGAGGACCTGCAAATCTCTTCCTCATGGGTTTGTGCAGCTCTTGAAGGGGTCCATTGGAGGCTAGGGCCATCTACTGAGAGGTTTGTGTCTCTAAGCTACTTCTTGGCTCTCTCCTTCCCTCCATGGCAACACAGTTCCACCAAAAACCTCGCTACGGGGTCAGAATGAGGACCAGGAATCCTGAGTTAGCACTGTGGGCTGTTTGCTACAGGGCTGAGCCCTGCCCCATGCAGGTCCCTGAAGAGGCTGCATATGTTGTGGGTCCAGCGCTCCCCACGCCTGCATGCCCAGGTTGTCAGAGATGGAAGGGGGTGCTCGGAGGATGTATCATGTCAGGACGCTTGTCAGATTTCTTAACTGGATACCCAAGTAGCCAAGAATTTTACTTAAAAACAAACCCAACCCAAAAACATTAGGACCATATTTCTGAGGGAGAGAATCCTTGTAGTGAGTAATACATAGGGGTGTTTACATGAGGCTGTGGCTTCTGAGGTTTACTTACTTGTGAGTCACTTCCACAGCTGAACATGAGCCCATATGTACTGTTTTAAAAACCTAGAAGGTCTGTGCATTCAGGATGCGTGTGTGGGGTTTCCTTGGGCTTTCATCCCACTATGCAACTTGTTTAGAAATCTGAACTTCCCAGCGAAGCCCTGCCGAGGACGGCTACATGCCCATCACTGAGGACAATAACTGTTGGTGTGGAATTTGAGCAAACCACCCGTTGCGGAGGGCAGTTGTCTGCAAAGGGGACCCTGTTCGGTTGCTACAGCTGGGAGGGTAGATGGGACTGACCATTGCTTGACGTAGGCATGCAACGGTGTTGGAAAGAGCTTTGTCCTCTCTGATCATAACTTGCAAAGTCAGTTGAGTGGGATCCAGTTGCTGACAACCAATATCATTAAGCACCTGTTTTCCTAGGACATGGGTTCTCCACTGGGGGGTTGTGAACAGGTTTCGGGGGGTTGCAAACACACTCTTTCTTTATAGATGGGAGGAGGGTCCTTGAAACTTTGTTACTATGCTAAAGTATCCGGATTAACCTTTACCAAGGTATTAGCTACCTCGAGTTGGATGGGAATCCATTAACTCTAGATGGTCTAGTGTAGAATACATTAAGGCTTCCCTTGTTATCAGTTGGGGATGAGTTTGCCAACTGCTCTGCCACAGATTTATTTAGACAAACTAATTTAGATGCTCGTGTCACTTGTTTTAGTGAGCTCAAAGGCATTTTGCTGGGGTGGGTTTTGTTTCCTGACTGCTGATGATCCTTTTGGAATTGGACCCATTCTAGTCGCTGCTGACTTGGAGGGAGGGAAGTGTTAGACATTATTCTGAGCACTGGTGACTAGTGGCTTAACTGCTAGAAAAATGGACTTCTTTTGTTGAGTGTGGTTGGGGGCACACAGAGAATTTGGAGTTGCAGGGAGTCCCTGGTGCATGCAATAAGTGTGCAGGGCACTGCACGGCTGGGGGAAAGGATAGCAGCGGCTGTGGAGAGCAGGGTGCAGGGGAACCCCAGCTCCACCCCCAGTGCTGGGAGCAGCAGCTGGAGGCAAAGAGCACGAGAACTGAGAAGAGCCTAGGCTTAAGCTGGGGAGCCAGCTGGGGCTGCCCAGGGCGCTTCCTTCTGACTGGCTTTAACAGTGGCCCCAAGGTGACCTTTGCACCACTTCTCCCTCCCACCCTCCACCCCTGGCTCTTCCACAGAGGATACAGTTTGGCTCCAATGCTGCAGGGAATTGATTCAGACGAAATATTTTGGGGGCAGGGACGGTCTCTGTACAGCACCTAGCACCATAATCTAGGCATGGCCCAATATCTGAACAAATACTTTGCCTCAGTCTTTAATAAGGCTAAAGAGGATCTTAGGGATAATGGTAGCATGACAAATGGGAATGAGGATATGGAGGTAGATATTACCATATCTGAGGTAGAAGCGAAACTCAAACAGCTTAATGGGACTAAATCGGGGGGCCCAGATAATCTTCATCCAAGAATATTAAAGGAATTGGCACATGAAATTGCAAGCCCATTAGCAATAATTTATAACGAATCTGTAAACTGAGGGGTTGTACCGTATGATTGGAGAATTGCTAACATAGTTCCTATTTTTAAGAAAGGGGAAAAAAAGTGATCTGGGTGACTATAGGCCTGTTAGTTTGCCATCTGTAGTATGCAAGGTCTTGGGGAAAAGTTTTGAAGGAGAAGGTAGTTAAGGACATTGAGGTCAATGGTAAATGGGACAAAATACAACATGGTTTTACAAAAGGTAGATCATGCCAAACCAACCTGATCTCCTTCTTCGAGAAAGTAACAGATTTTTTTAGACAAAGGAAACGCAGTGGATCTAATTTACCTAGGATTTCAGTAAGGCGTTTGATACCATGCCACATGGGGAATTATTAGTTAAACTGGCAAAGACGGGGATCAATATGAAAATTGAAAGGTGGATAAGGAATTGGTTAAAAGGGGAGACTACAACGGGTCCTACTGAAAGGTGAACTGTCCGGCTGGAGGGAGGTTACTAGCGGAGTTCCTCAAGGATCGGTTTTGGGACCAATCTTATTTAATCTTTTTATTACTGACCTCAGCACAAAAAGTGGAAGTGTGCTAATAAAGTTTGCGAATGATACAAAGCTGGGAGGTATTGCCAATTTAGAGAAGGACAGGGATATCATACAGGAGGATCTGGATGACCTTGTAAACTGAGTAATAGTAATAGGATGAAATTTAATAGTGAGAAGTGTAAGGTACTGCATGCATTTAGGGATTAATAACAAGAAGTTTAGTTATAAGCTGGGGACGCATCAATTACAAGTAATGGAGGAGGAGAAGGACCTTGGAGTATTGGTTGATCACAGGATGACTATGAGCCGCCAATGTGATATGGCTGTGAAAAAAGCTAATGCGGTCTTGGGAATGCATCAGGAGAGGTATTTCCAGTAGGGATAAGGAGGTTTTAGTACCATTATACAAGGCACTGGTGAGACCTCACCTGGAATACTGTGGGCAGTTCTGGTCTCCCATGTTTAAGAAGGATGAATTCAAACTGGAACAGGTACAGAGAAGGGCTACTAGGATGATCCAAGGAATGGAAAACTTGTCTTATGAAAGCAGACTCAAGGAGCTTGGCTTGTTTAGCCTAACTAAAAGAAGGTTGAGGGGAGAGATGATTGCTCTCTATAAATATATCCGAGGGATAAATACCAGAGAGGGAGAGGAATTATTTAAGCTCAGAACCAATGTGGACACAAGAACAAAGGGATATAAACTGGCCACCGGGAAGTTGAGACTTGAAATTAGACGAAGGTTTCTAACCATCAGAGGAGTGAAGTTTTGGAATAGCCTTCCAAGGGAAGCAGTGGGGGCAAAAGATCTATCTGGCTTTAAGATTAAACTTGATAAGTCTATGGAGGAGATGGTATGATGGGATAACATGGTTTTGGTAATTAAATATTCATGGTAAATAGGCCCAATGGCCTGTGATGGGATATTAGATGGGGTGGGATCTGAGTTACCCAGGAAAGAATTTTCTGTAGTATCTGGCTGGTGAATCTTGCCCATACGCTCAGGGTTTAGCTGATTGTCATATTTGGGGTCGGGAAGGAATTTTCCTCCAGGGCAGATTGGAAGAGGCCCTGGAGGTTTTTCGCCTTCCTCTGTAGCATGGGGCACAGGTCACTTGCTGGAGGATTCTCTGCTCCTTTAAACTACGATTTGAGGACTTCAGTAGCTCAGACATAGGTGAGAGGTTTTTCCACAGGGGTGGGTGGGTGAAATTCTGTGGCCTGCGTTATGCAGGACGTCAGACTAGATGATCATAATGGTCCCTTCTGACCTTAGTATCTATGAATCTATGTCAGGTTGGAATGTGCTCCCCCCTTCCATCCATTTCTCAGCCTGGCAGGATGTGACCACGGCTAGTGCAGGATGCATTTTGCTCTGTATGCCTTAAGATCTGCCTGTGACTTTGAGAGGGACAGTACAGAGCTGTGGAATAGCATCAGAAGAGCCAGGCACTCTAACTAGGCCAAGGTGTGGATCCTGCCCACATTTGGGTTGGGGTATTGTTGGGATCAGCATGAGATACAGCTGCGTTAAAGGCGGGTCTTATAACTAATGCACTGGGCTGGGATTTATAAGATTTGAACCCTGACTACTCATGTGCAACCCAGGGCAAGTTTCTTCCTTTCTCTACACCTCAGTTGCCCATCTGCAGAGCAGGGGTAAATAATCCTTCTTTTCTCTGTCTTGTCTTAGGCTGTAAGCAATTCAGGGCAGGGACTCTCTCTTACTATTTCATATGTACAACACCTAGGACAGGGGGGTCCTGAGTTCAGCAGTACAAACAGAAGCATAAATGCCCACTGGAGTATCTTCTCCAGCAACCTTAGGGAAGTGTTCCCAAGACAAGAAAGGGAAGCTCTGCACAGAGCATGGGTTAAAAACCCTATCGGAAGAGGATCAGCCTGAAAGATAAAATTGGTAGCTGGAAGAGTCCTTTGAGGTCCTGCCTAGACCATCTCCCCATCAAGGCAGGATTATTCCCTGGTGGGGTACTCTGTGCCATAAGCAATGGGGCTCCCACCACTTTCCATGGGGAGAGTATTCCATAGCTTTCATGCATCTTGCTCTTGAGGCTTTTCCACGTAGTTCTGTCCGAGTGTGCATTTACACTCCTCTACCTGTGTAAATAACTAGAGGGTGCATGCAACGAAGGGTCGCTGGTTAGCACTAGGCATAGCAGGAGAAGACTGTATATACTTCACTCCCTCCTTCACGGAGCACTCCTGACACCCCTGCCGTTCCACCCCACCCTGGGGTGTGTGGACAACTACCTGCAACAGAGGGGGCCCAGACTTTCAAAAGGGGCCTCTGATTTTGGGTACTTGCAGAGAGGTGGGCAAAGGGCAAGGCACAAAAACCTTCATGTTCTGAAGGAACCACCAAGGTTCCTTGCTCTGCTGCTCCCCAATAAACTTATTACTGACAGATCCAACACAGGTCATTGTGGGGAAAGAAGGGTGAGAACTGGCGCAGAGGAGTGCAAGATTCTAATGGGACATGGCAGATGCACTGACCAGTGACCCCCAGTTTGTAATTCTGACTGCCAGGACCTGGGTGGCTTTTCCTTGGACACCATAGCATCATAGACTATTAGGGTTGAAAGAGACTTCAGGAGATCATCTAGTCCAATCCCCTGCTCAAAGCAGGACCAACACCAACCAAATCAACCATGCACATGACCCTTCCCTTCTTAGTGCCCCTGTTTCCCCATTAGTATCATGGGGGTGATTGTGGCCTATAGAACAGTGGTCATCTAGACACATGTTCTGTACTTACCCTTTCTTCTTCTTTTCTTTTGTCCTCTGGAAGAAAGACGATGAGTGAATCTAGTGCAAAATCCAGCCAGCCCTTGGCTTCCAAACAGGAGGAGGACGTGTCTGAGAAGAGAGGGCGGGGACGACCCAGGAAGAAGCCTCAGGTATGGAGAATTGCTTTCTTCCATGCTCTTAGAGAGGGGCTCTACAAGGAATGCAGACGGGAGGTCTGTGGGGAAGAAAGGAAAAAATGAGGCATCTCCTTGACTGACTTGCCACCTGGGAGGCATCATCCATCTAGCATGCTCTGGTGGTTACAGCCAAGGACTGGGAGTCAGGGCTCCTGGGTTCTCTCCTCAGCTCCGCCACTGCTTACAACTTGTGGTAGCCTTGGGCAAGTTTCTTAACTTGTGATCCACAAAATGAGGCTACTCTCAACATCAGAGAGGGCTGAATTGATACTTATCGAGATTTCATCCCAAGATCTAGCATGGGGCAAAGAAATAGCTTCTATTGCTGGGTAAGATTAAATTCTGGCTTCCAAGCTGGGGCCAAATGGCCCTCTCCAGAAGGACTTAGGAGGCAAGGCAAGGCAAAAAGGCAGCAGGAACTTTCAGTGAAGAGTAACATTTACCCTAGGGATGAACACAACAAAACAAACGGGGCTCCAGAGAAGGTACTTACTGGCATTGGGAATCATGTTATACGTCCCATTTCTATACATTGGGCTCACCACCATGGAATTGAACACATGCATAACTTGTCTCCTGGATACAAACTTATAACCCCCGACTCTCTTTGCTACATGTGGACAGCAGAGACCCCCTGGAACTTATTATAGAATAAAAGTTTGGCAGGATATGTTCTCTGCCAAAATTTCCTCCCTCTCAGCTGCTCTCCTCTGCCCCAGTGGTGGCGGCTGCATTTCTGTAGGTGTACGGTTTTTGAGTCCCTTGGAGTTACAGAAGCAGAATGTTCCTCTCCTTGCTGTGCCCAAAGGTCCTCAGGAGACTCCAGCTAAGTCAAGACTATGGCAACAAGATGACCTTAGAGGCTTTAGCTACAGTAGGGAAACTTACCCAAAAAAAATCCCACCCAGCTGAATTGAGGGGAGTCATACTATAGACAAGACTTCTGCAGCTGAACCAAGTTTTATGATCATGGTAGTTAATGAAACCTGCTTTTTCAGCAGGTTTAACTAATGCTGATTAACTAATCAGTCCTGCTGAGCCAGTGGGAATTTTGTTTGTGTAAGTTTCTCTCATGTAAGGCCCAGGCACGAACTCTTTGATTTCTCTGCTCTCTGCCATGCAGCCAACATGATTAGTTAGCCAACTAGTTATAACTCTTATGGCAGAACCTGAAACGTGACTGGCTAAACCTGCAGGGAAGGGAGAATTCCCCTGCCCGTCACCAGGAACTGCAGCAGGTAACTAGCCACCAATAAGCCCCTCAAACTTTAGGACCAGTTGGACTCAGCCGAGGATGGTCTAGTGCCTTGTGCAGATGAGGCTCCGGAAGCATTTTACTAAGCAGGCATGTTACTGGGGCAACAAAAGGGCATCCGGAAAGTCAGTGGCAAAGCTAGGAAGGGAATCCAGGTGTCCCAATTCCCATTTACTGTTCTAACCCCTGGAGAGTGTCATTCCTCTGATCCCTTTGTTGTTGCACTATTACCTTAACCATAAACCCAGGGAGCTGGGGAAGCACAGGAAATTGTGAGTACATCTCATTTGGAAGCCCAGAGTTTTTAACTCTGCTGTCGGCCATTGCAGTTTCTCCACATTGACACCAGCCTAACCAAGATCAGCAACTGGCCCTTGGTATCAGTCTTTTAACTGCCCTGAGCCAGCTGATCCCAGCTCCTTCCTCTTCCGGCTGGTGGAATATCTCCCTCGCAGGGCTCGGATTGGTGGGGGGAGGCAGTCACTCGGTGGAGGTGGGGGCAGGGCTGCGGGTGTTGGATTACTGGTTCGCTAATAGCTGCAGCTATAAACGGAAAGTGCCTGGGTATTAGAAACTGTAGCGGTGACACCAGAATTGTGAACTGTGCATTAGATTGTTTTTCGTATGAGTCTCCCAGGTGTTGAAATTTCAGGGTGCTCTTTCCTGGGCGATGGGCTCTGGGGTTAACAGTTTTAATTTTTAAAGGGAGATATCCCAGCGCCCGCTCCAGAAATCAGCCCCATGGCGTTCTCTCTTACGTCTCCAAATCTGGGAGGAAAAGCAGCCTCTTCTCGGCAGGTTCATGCCTTTCCTCCCCCCCTCACCAACGGCCCGTTCCATCGAAGTCCAGGTAGCCCCCGTCTGCTCTGTCCCACGTCCCTCCTGTGCGCAGCGTGACAGGTGCGTTCTGTCCACAGCAGAGTGTGTCACCTGAAAGCAGAGCGAGTCGAAGTGCAGGCCCACTGTGGCCATCTCTTCACTTTGAATTCCCACGGCCCTTGGAAACTACAGGTCCCAGCATGCATTGTTCCCCCTTGATCGGCCTCTGCTGCAGTGCAAACACTAGCCAGGTGTTTTGGTTGGCATCTGTGTATTAAGATTGAGGGGGTGGGTGCAGTGCCGTGCTGGGGGCATTTCTATAACAGAGGCCCAGTGGCATACATGCTCCTCTAATGCCGGGACTCCCGTTTATTTTGTTTTGCTGGGATTCCTTCCTGCTCTTAGGTGCAGTGGGATCCCACTTGGATGGGCAAGTGGGCTGTGAACAGACTGTGCTTGCCCCAGCCCTGCCCCTCGGCACTGATCACTGCAGATCTGGGTGTCTGCTGACAAGTCCTGTCCTTTGTCTCCAGCAGGAACCCAGCGAGGCACCAACCCCCAAGAGACCACGTGGCAGACCAAAGGGGAGCAAAAACAAGGCCACTTCTAAAGGCAGGGTAGGTATGGGGGCAGGGGGTGGAGGCAGGGGAAACCACATGACCTTCCCCATCCACTGCTTCTTAATGGCTATTTAAGATTGAAGTGACTTCTTGGCATTTGGGCACTGGGAGCCTGAGGGTGTCTGGTCACAAGATGTCCCTCTCCCTTGGATTTCTTGGGGGCCAAAGTGTAGCATCCACAGGATTTCTGTTCTGGGAAGCAGGAGGTGACGGAACTTCCCACACACACACACATGCACGCACGCACGCAGTGGGCTCAGTGGTGAGATTTCTACCCCAGCTGTGCAGACAGACAGGGTTTGGACCAGACAGATGGGCACCCAGAGTTTTGCAGGGAGGAACCTCCTGCCCCTCTGGAGAGTTCTAGGTGGCCTTCCCCATCACATGAAGCCGGTTGCATCCAACTGGGACAGCTGGTGACATTTGTTTGTCGGTGTTGGCATGAGCATTGGCTTCGTGTGCAGCATCGAGGCAGCTGGGGTTTGTGTGCCCAAGGCTGGGCAGGGAAAGAAGGTCTCCCTGCTGCATGGGGCCCCAGGCCTTTCTCCAGGGAGGAAAGTGGGGGTGGAGCAGGGAAATCTCTTACCATAGACTCTGGGCTGCGATCAGATGGACGAGGGGAGGGTCCACACCCCATCTTCTGTTTAACGGCAGCCTTGAGCATCCCACCATTATTCTAGCCAGCTGCAAATGGTGGACGGGCCCCAAAGGAATTGTGTGGGGCAGAGGATAGAAGGAGGCTCGTTTCTGAGCACATCCCTCCAGACCCAGACTCCGCAGCCGTTTCCAGTCGTGTGCTTGCTCCGGCCATTGCTGTGCCCGCGCCCCCTGGATCTCAGCCCTGACAGGGAAGGAGTTCAAGGGGGGAGCAGTTCCAGAGGGATATTTCCCCCAGTAAATGGGAAGGTTAAATTGGAAGGGGGAGGCGAGAGCTGGGATGCCTGGGTTCTATTCCTGCTGTGGGGGACCTTGGACAAGTCACTTTCTCCTGTGCCTCAGTTTGCCCACCTGTAAGATGGCAATAAGGATACCCATCACGCAGGACTGGCGGGAGATGGGTGGAGTGCTTCAAGATCCTTGCTTCATAGAAGGATCAAGTCTTATAGCTAGGGCGATGCGTAGGGAGGAATCTGTGGCAGCAGTGACCCAGCAGCAGTGTGCTCGTTCTCCTGGGGTCGCGTGTGTGTTAGCGAGGGGGATGAGGTTACCAGCTTCCTTCAGGCCCCCACCCGCCTCCCCAGGAAGTCTTTGAGGACAGAATGTATAAATGACAGAGTATGAGACATCACTATGCTTATCCGTGGGGGAAGGGATGGGGGAGAGATCGACAGAAGGTTCAGGGAATGTGGTATGTGTGTGTGTTTGTTTTAAAGCTGTTTTGAAAACACGCGACTCATATCCTGCAAATTTCTCTGAGTCATGGGGCTGGGGCCTGGCCATCGCATGCAGGAAAATAACTCTGATGGGGGGGGGGGAGGGGGATCTAGCCCCATGGGGCCATCTTTGTGTCCAGCAGCCCAAGGGCAGCCTGGAAACTGCCCCTCGTGTGATGAGTTTGACAGGTGACAAGGGGGGAAGAGGAATGGTTGTCGTGACATCTGAGCTAGAAGAAATAGAATCAAAGATGTCCAGGGAAGGAGGCGAGCGTGTGTTTCTTCGGTCCCCTCTGTGGATTTAAAAGTTCTCTCTGTGTTTAGAAAGCTGCAGTAACACCTGGGAGGAAACCTCGAGGCCGGCCCAAAAAATCGGTAAGTGGAACCTTCCTTTCCTAATCTTTCTCCTCTGGGGCCCGATTCTGCCAGGTGCGGAGCCCCCCTCTGCTCCCAGTGAATTGATAGCATGCAGAGCCCCACAGGATCAGGCCCTTGCACAGATACAAGGTGGGGAGAGAGGCCTGCTTCTTGCAGGGAGGAAGCCAGTCTCGGTGGTGAGGGGTGGGATCAAGACGAGCAGCATGAAACTCTTCTGAGCCTCTTGTGTCCTGGAGGAATCACGGTGATGGCAGTCCGGGTATTCCACACTGCAGATGGATGGCTTCACTTCTGCGCTGTAATAAGAGCTGGTCTCTGTTCTTGGGAGCTTTCCAGTTGGTGGTGGGCTAATGCATGTACTGACACTGGCTAGCCTGCATGGGTATCTGTGCTCGCCAACTGCTGCGCCCCATGCCATAGCCCCTATACTGCTGATGGAAATCTTTTGCACCAAAAGCTGGGTCTGAGAGCTGTCTCTTCTGTCATTGTGAATTTCCATGGGAATCATGCAGTTCAACGTGGTCCCACGCTCGTTCGACTACTTTGTGACCACAGCAGCACAACCGAGCGTGGAAGCGGCTGGGGTGCAAGGAGCTGCGTCTCTGGGCTGAACATTAGCAACACAGTCCATGCTCTAACGGAGCAGAGGGCATGCGGTTGTGTCTTGGTACTGGAAGGTCCTCGGGACCTGTGCTGTAATATAGCAGGGGGGATGCAACCAGATCTCGGGGCTGGAAGTTCCTAGGGCAGCAGCATAGAATTAGCAGAAGGGTCGCAGTCCTGCGTCGGTGCCAGATTCCTTGGAAGCAGCACTGTGGTACACCTTAGGGGTGTGATGCAATGTACTGTGGTCGAGGGGACACAGTCACATCCTGGTGCCGGATGACGCCCGGGGGAGTACAGCGAGGGGACGGGTGTCTCACTGCCAGAGGGTTCCTGGGGGGTAAACTGTAATATGGTAGGTAATAATCCACCTCTCTGTGGTCCATGACCACTCTAAATGGCTGTAATTAGCTCAGTGTTCTTTTTCTGCTCCCTGGAGTGACTAACAGGAAGTGGCTTGTTCTCTTCAGCTAGCTGGCACAGGCCTGCCCAAGGCTTTGTGGTGTGTTACCAGGGTGGCATTCCTGCAGAGTGAGTGTGCAGCAAATTCCCTCTGCCCCCACGTTGCTCCTCTTTCTTCCCTTTCCCAGCCACTGAGGATCTCTGGCTGTAACAGACCCTCCCACAGTGCCTGGCAGTCTGAGCTTCCCCCAGCAGCACCCCGCCCCACCCCAGCAGCGATAAGCTACTGCAGCAGCCCCACCCTTCCCCTGCTGTAAGCTGCTATCTGCTGCCCTAGGGAGCACTCTGCTGGCTCGGCAAGCTCTGCAGAGCCGTGGTTTTCTTGCTTCTCTCCAGGTTAAGGCAGCACTGCATGCCTCTTCCGCTGGGTCCCCTTCTACAGCCAGCTTGAATAGACTGGCAATTTGGGGCACCCTGTAAACAGTACTTGAATTCCTCCCACCTTCCCCTAACTGCCCCACGGGCTCCTCTGCATCCCTCCAGCCCCCTGAGGATTTCAGTCTTTGCTGTCTCCAGCCACCACCTCCAGTTTTCCCTCTCTTTGTACACCCCGTAACTTTCTCCCTGGTGTAACTCCATTCAAGCTAAGCATTACGCCACTGTCAGGGTCACATTGCATAGCAGGACACCCCCCCACCCCCACCCCCACCTCAGCCCTTGGCAGAAACATCCTGGCTAAATGTGTCATGCTCACCTGCTGCTGGTTGGCTGTAGTGACTCCACATCCAGAGAAGGGGCGGGAGCCTGGATAGTTGGTTTCCAATATCCTGCACCAGTGCTGCGAGATGCTGCCGCTTGCCACCAGATTTGGAGGGGGCTCCTAAATGCAGCTTTGAAGGGAGTTTGTCTGGAAACTCAAGACCAGGGATAACAACGTACATGGTGCACAGTGCACTTGGCCGCTCGCTCTTCAAGATGTAGGTTCAAATCCCAGCTTGGGTAAGAAGAGGGGAAGACTTGTTCTAGGCCTGTCTGGTAGGAAAATGCCTGACTTGCCAAATTCTGGAACCATCCCTAGCTAAATGAGGCCTGAGATGGGAACGGCAAGGGGTGGGCTTCAGACCTAGATTGAGGTGCATTCATAAAGCCACAAGGGACTGTTATGATCTAGTCTGACCTCCTGCACAATGCAGACGACACAAGTGTCCCCAGCATTCCTGTGTGGTGGAGGGAGGGAATTGGGGTGCTTTGCCATGGCAACAGCAGCTGGGGGCTGGTCTGGCACTGCAGGGGTCTAGCCCAAAGCTGCATCGCTGAAACTTGCACAATCCCTGGCTTACTAGTGTTCTAGAACAAACATAAGAATGGCCACACTGGGTCAGACCAAAGGTCTGTCTAGTCCAGGATCCTGTTTTCCAATGCCAGGTGCTTCAGTGGGAAGGAACAGACAGGTAATGTCAAGTGATCCACCAAGCTCGCCTCCAATTATTTTTACAGTGTCTTTGGCTTTGAAATCTGCAAATTCCTTTGCAGGCTCCCCTGGGGAGCTGTTACCTCTACACCCGAAATTCTCCAAGCGAAAGCAATGTCTAAACTGAAAACAACTCGGCCTGCGAGCAGGGCCTTGGCTTCGCACAGCTGCAGGATTTTCTAGCCGGCTTCCTCACTCACCAGGTGGGGCTGCCAAACCCCTTTTTCTATTTTGGGTTGCCCTGGCATGCTGGTTAACCACAATCCGCTTCCCAGGAGCGGAGAAGGGTTAACCAGGGCCCATCACTCCCTTCCTTCCTTCGCTAAGTGAGAAGGCCTGTGTCACTGGAAAACTTTGTATGGAATTGGCAGCTGCTTTCCATGCCGGCTTCAAGGGTTTGTTTTTTTTCTTTTTATGAATGAAACGCGCGGAAGTGGAGGTTGCTGACTCAGGGCTGACTGTGAGGGTGACTCAGACTGGTTTGCGAGCGTGCGTGTCTCTTTAAAGAGAGCCAGGCAGAAGAGTGCATTTCAAGGAATGCCTTAGCTCCCCGGCTCCGTTTCATGCCATCGCTGGGGCACTCAGCCCAGGGGTTCCTGCCAGCAGTGCTGACGCGTGCTCCTTGCCTTGCAGGTTTGGGAGGTGGGGTGAGCAAGGGAGGGTGCTGCTCTCCGAGTGGGCGAACAGAGGTCGATTGCGAAAGGGAAGGAAGAGCAGGGTTGGTCTTAACAGGCATGTTGAGATTCCAGCTGCTGCTGGGGTCCCCTCTTGTGGCCTCTGGGAAGCATTACATCTAGCCGCTGGATATGTTTTTTGTTGGGCTGTTCACGTCCATGGAAGTTACTAGTGTTGAGTATTTCTGCTATGGCCGAGGCTAAAGACCTACTCAGGACCAGGGCGCCCACCACCACATTAGTACCTGAGACTGGCCCTGCCAACACCAGCCGGCGCAGATGCTTCTCCCTGAGGACGGTAACCAGAATCCATTACAGGGGCCCGTTGGAGGCACAGAAGTTGGGGTGTCTCCTTGGCAGAGGCGCTATGGTCCAACGCTAAGAGCAGGGCACTGAGCGTCAGGATTCTTTCATGTTCCGTTCCAGCCATCGCCAATTATGCCAACGACCTTGGTTACGTGACTCTGTCTCTCACTCACTTTTTAATCTGGAGCTCTCAAAGACGGGCAAGTGCCCTTATCCCCATTTCCCAGGTACGGAAACCCGGGCGAAGAGACGGAGTGATTTCCCCAAAGTCACCATGGCAGTGCTGGGACGAGAACCCTGGCATCCTAGCTCGGATCTATGCCTTGGAGCAGAGCCAGTTCCAAGTGCCTGGCTGGGCCTGGAGGTACTTGGGAGCTTGATTTGAAGTTTAATCTGGTTAGGGCTCCACTCAAAGACCGTTGAGTGTGAAAGTTTTAAACATACAGAGGAGTCAAGGGGCAGGTCTAAAGAGGGCTGTGTCTTTAATGGTGCAGCACTAGCCATGGCGTGTGCTCCTCTGCTGACCTGGAGCCAGGCTGGCCGGGTGCTACCTCACTCCTCCCTTCTCTTACAGCAGAAGGACGAAGAGGAAGTGAACGTTTCGCAGGAGTCATCCGAAGAGGAGCAGTGAAAACGCTTGAACCCGGCACTACCTCATCGTTCAACTTACCAATTTCTCGTCAAGTTCTTGGACTGAGGAAGGAACCAAAACAAAACAAAACAAAAATCCTTGGTGGGAGTTTTTTTTTTTTTTTTCCTCCTCCGCGCCCCACACCCCCGCCACAACTTTCTCACACTCAAGCAGCAGCAGCACTGGGGTTCAGATCAAACCGATGGAGCGGCCACCGCGCTCGCTGACGGACGCTGTTAACTCGAAGGGGGAAACCGGGCTCTGTTGTTTCTCTTTCTTATTGGACAGGGTTAAAATTTAGCCTACTGGCTGATGTCGTTTCTTTTGTTCCTAGTGAAATTCACTGAGGGAAGGCTCCTGTAGAACAGTTGCTTTATTGTTTTGTGATTTTTTTTTTTTTTTTTCCAAACACACTTCAGGGTAGGGAAAGGAGGAGAGGGGGCTGCTTATGGCTGTCTGTATTTTTAGTTTTCTTTTTAAACTAGTTGGGGACAGATCTGTTAAAGCCCTCCACCCACACACCCCTTTTCCCTGCAGCATCTCTACTTTGCACAGGAGCTGCCCCAAAGCTGCAAGTGATATGAGCTTCTCCCTGCAGCCCTGAGAGGGGAGCCAAGGTCTGTCGAGGGGAGGGGGGGGTGTTAGTCTGACAGGGCTGGGTGAGCACCGCTCCCCCATCTCAAACTCCCTTGTCACACACAGCTGCAGAACTGTCTGACGCTTCCCCCTCTTTCCTTGACGCTGATGTTCTAGCCCACCCTCCTCAGCTGCTGGCCCTGCGGGGAAGATTTAAAAGTGGAGGCTGCCCTAACTGAGAGGGCATGAAGGAAGCTCCCTCTCCTGTGCTGATCCAGCTCCGGCTGAGCTCCCCAAAGCCCTGTGCTGGCCTAGGGGAACCAGCACTTGTGTAGTTTTCCCCTTTGGGCCCAGCAGCAGAGCAGGGCTATGCATTAAAATCACTTTAGGGGGTAGGGCAATAGTAGTGCATCCATGGCTGGCTGCACGAGGGACTCTGAGCTGCAGTTACGTGTTAACGGTTTGTTTCAGTTCAACCAAGGCATGTTCTGTTGGCACTGAGGTGTGATCACACCCAGCACGCAGAGCCCCGCTGGGGGAATATTCCACGAGATAGGACTGTAGAGACCCAAGTTCTATTCCAGACTCTGCCACTGGCCTGCTGGCTGACCCGCGGCAAGTCACATCACCTGTGTGCCTCAGTTTTCCCCATCTGTAAAAGGGGGATAATGTTACCAACTGCCTATGTAAAGTGCTGGGAGAGCTACAGATGAAAAGTGCTAGGCAAGAGCTAAGTATTACCATCGGGTGCATTTTGAAGGACCCCTAGACAAGCCTACAGAGCATCCTGCTCATGACAGAGCAGGCTCCTCCTTGCAGTCAGAAGAGTGGCACAGCTGAAACACAGAGCAGACACATGGTATAGGGACCAGCTGGCAATCCGATCCACCCCCGCCCCCACAGGTGACCAGTGCACAATCGCAAGCCTGGAAGCAGGGTGCAGCCAGATTTGTCTGAATTACTCTAGGGCAGAGATTAAAACTGACCTGCTGCCATCTTGAGAGAACTTTTAAGACTCAGTGCTCAAGAATAGTTGTCCTTTTGTTTTAAGTTACGAAGTCCAGCCACCCCTTGCTCTTCTATTACGGAAGCACTAATGCTTTTTGCATCCCTCCTTCCAACTTACAAAAGCAGACTTCCCTCTCGGCAGAAGACCGAGACTCCCCGCAACACACAATAGATGTAACACTGCACTGTTGGCTGCCTTTTTGCTTCAGCTTCCCCCCACCCCGTGTGTAAGGCTCATAAGGCCGGCTACCCTCAGACATGCTGCAGCAGCCCTCTGATTGCAGGACTGTGGGATCAGCCCCAGAGGGGTGTCTGCCATTTAAAGAGGAATTCGCCTTTCACAGGCAGCATTGCTGATTCTTTCTCTTTCCCATCAGCTCTGTGGAGTTCTCCATCAGGAATAGCATCGTGGGCTTTTTAGTGACACTTGTACTTCCAGGCCAGATTTCAGGGGATTTTTTTTTTTTTTTAAGGTTTATTTTTGTTGGTTTGTTTTTTCCCTCCTCCATTCACAACTACCTCTGGATAATTTAAGTTCCATTCTCTTAACCATAGATATGCTGCTGCTGTTACTGCTGCTGTACTGGTTACAACATTTATTATTCCAACATGGTCTTTCTGGTTTTTATTCCTCCCCCCGGGAACGATTCATTTACAGTCGGGAGCCGAAGCTGGGTGGATGGCGGCGAGTGGTGCGGGGAGATCATTTTAAAGCGTTAGGCTATTCTACTATAGAAAGGGACAGAGTTTTTCAAGGGGGTGTGGTGAAGACACCCCGTCAACCCTTTCCCCCGGGCTTTCCAGCCAATGTTAGAAAAACAAGAGAAAACGGCAAAGCAGCAACCCAGGACCTATTCCCCACCAGCCGTTAGCGCTCGCCAGTGGGGAAAACACCCCTCCCTGTCCCTCTGCCCCATTGGGATTAGCACTCTACGGCCGTGGCCTGGAAACATTCCCCGGCGGCTCGAGATCACTGAACTGGAGATGTTGCTCTCTAGAGAGAGAAGCAGCCCGGGTCGGGCGCGGGACTAGGCCTGGGCCTGAATAATGGCGGAGTCAGCCCCTGCCTCTGTTTCCCCACCTGCCTCTGGAGGGGATGATGTTCGTGAGGTGACTCAGCAACGCGGAGCGCCTTAGCTCCCAGGAAGGCGCCTCTGCTTGCGGCAGGTAAAGGAGGGGCCGGGGCGAGATATTGTTCGCTCGTTAATCCACACCAGGTACCAGGCCACTTACTCTTTTCATGCTCCATGCCTCAGGCTGGGGGATTAGACTCAGCAGGAAAGTAAACAGCTTGAGCGTCTGCCTCCAACGACCTGGGAGATCCCTTCGCCACACCACACTCCATCCCTTTAGCTACAACCAACTGCAGCGGAGCTGGAGGTTATTACTATGGGGAAGAACAAAGGGGTGAAAGCAGTTTTGGGGTTTACATTGAGAGTTTTTACTGGGTGTTCAAGTCACCTGTCCAGCAGGGCGGTGGGGGGGACACCACCTGAACGTAAGCCGTGGCTGGAGAAAGCAGGCAGGTGGCTGACAGTTGGTAAAAAGTGGAGGTGTTTTGGCCCATTGTTAAAGACCTTTTGGTTTCCTATTTGCAGTTACTTGAATAAAACATTTTATGGATGTTTCCAGCCTCCCTGTCTCTCCCACCTGGTGGGTTGGTTTTAGAGCCGCACCCAGCCCCTGCCACAGAACCACCAACTCGCTCCCTGGCAGGCAGGCCTCTGCCTTTCAATCTACATACAGACACAGCACACAACACAGGGCTGCTGGTGGCCACTCGCTTTCCACTGAGACCTCAGGTGAGCAGAACAGCACCGGACGCAAGGCCCCTCTTCCAGCCTGGAGCCACAAGGGGGGCAGGAGCATAGACATATACGACAGGTGAGAGCAGCAGCTCCTACTCTTTGCAACAATGGTTCATTTCTGAGCTAAATAGCTCCCCTGGTTATATCCCCAGCACCTAGGGGTATTCCTTATAGATCTCTCCTCAGGGCAGGGAGAACATCCGACACGCACACCCCCACCCGCCCGTTGGCTGAGGCAACAAGGGTGCAAGCATAATAGGGTTTCTGGCAGCAAATGGCTCCTCTGTATAGTTTTTGGTTAAGGCTGCAGGGCACGTACAGCTCCACGCAGAGCATGTTCCGTGCATTGACCTTGGGATTCCAGAAATACACCTGATGGAAGTAGTGGGACCTTCAAGTCAAAGAAAACCACACCCAGCATCTAGATTTTCCACTCGTGCCCCTCCACACGGCGTGAGCACCTCAGTGAGTAAAGAACTGCAAGCCTGCATGCACAGAGCTGCAGAGAAAGTTAGAAACTTGCTGCCCGCTACAAGTTTCATTTGGTCAATGCCACAAATGATGTGTGCTCGTCTCAGCTGCTTAGCTTGTGGGCTGCTGTCCACATTGCGCTTTGGGTGACCATGACGCGCACATTACACGTTCCCTATTAAACTGCGTTTGCTACGTTACCATTCCCCACTCTTCCATGAGAGCCCAATCCTGCCAGGGGCTGAAGGCTCCTCCCGGGCGCTCAGCTCAGAATTGAGCGCTACAATTCCCTATGGCACCCCAGTTGCTTTCATGTCTCCAGAGAGGCCTCGCAGGCACTAATCGTGACAGAAAGTGCCTGTGAAAACAGCAAAGACTACTGTAGGGACGAGGCAGCAGATTCACACATACCTATCTAACGGAACAAACTGCGAGGCCAGGTTTCAAACAAGATGGTGAGGAGGCATCTAAAGGGTTAGAGTTAAGGTGATATAGGCACCTTATTTGAGGAGTGTGCAGCCCTAACTCTGCATTTTCTGGGTTTCTAACCAGGACTTTGGAGCGAAGCCCGGAGGTGGAGTACGGAGCAGCTCCGGAGCAGTGGAGCTGCAGGTTTTTGCCTGGAGCTGGAGCAGAGCCGGAGCACAGCTCCAAAGCCCTGTTTCTAACATTTGAGGGATTTTTAAAATTGACATTCTGGAATGGTTACCATGCATTTGAATTACTAATGTGTACCTGTAACTTCAGCATCATTGTAACCACGAGTGGTTTAGATCTCTGTTTTTTTCTAAGCTCCCTGTCACCCAATTTGAAGGAAGCAAACAAAACAGCCGTTTTACCCCAGGATCTCAGAAGATCTATCACTGGGTCACAGCCACATGCAACCTGCTTGCATGAAGCACTCAGCATTAGCACCCATCTCTACTGCATTCAGGGCAGGGATAGGGGAGTGTGAGGAGAATCCTGGAAATAAGGGATTCTCTAAAGAGCAAGCAGACAGGACTGAGCTAAGGACCAGCCTTCCCCCACGCACACTCCCTGCCACAGTCTGGAGAGATCAGTGGACCTGACTTCAAGACAAGTGATGGTGGTGTTTCTGTTCTGCTCAGAGGACACAGTACCTCTTCAGTCAGGACGTCCCAGGCCCAGCTCTGCAGTTGACAAAAGGTTAACAGAACGTAAGCTGCACTTCGCACGGGTTTTGACTGCTCTAAGCGGAAAGACAGGAACTGCAGATTACCCCCCCCCAAAAAAAGCAAAAAAAAAAAAGATGAGATCTTACCAGAGACACTCATGTTCACGGTGCCTTTTTATTTACAAAATATAGAGATGAGCTACTATTGAATACAAAAATCACCCACATAGAAAGATCCACCTTGCTGAACTATTAGAGTTCGGTTGTTTTACTATCCAGTAGCTTTTGTGCCAAGAAGACTTCTCCTCCTTGGCAAATACATAAGGCCTCTTGGCTGAATGCAAAGACAGACATTTTTGCTCTACTAAACGCACCCCGTTTTTACTGCATAAGCAAACTGGACCCATCCCTGCCCTGGGGTGACTGGAATCAAAGGACTGCTTCAAATGCTCGCTGTCAGCTATTTCAAGATCGCAGCAAAGGCTCCATTAAACTAGGTATTAAGATCCCCAGCTGCACAGTTCAACAACAGTCCCCATCAATCAATCAGAGATACAATCAATCAGATTTGTGCATGGGACTGCCCCCACGCAAAGTAACACGCCCAGCATGTGCATAAATAGATAGGCAGCATGGCAGGAGGTTTGTTCTCTGTGCAGTCAGCAGATGCATCTGCAATACCAGAGCTGCGTTGGTTTTAAGTGGCTTATACTGAAGGGGAGGCTGCGATAAACTGGGTTTATTGGGGTTGAGTCTTTGAGCCACCCAGCGACGGAGTTTCATCAACACACTCTCAGGATCGACAGCCTCTCTTCTGGGCCCACGTGAAAAGGCTCAGAGGGTTTTATATCCACAACCAAGAGGGGGAAAGAGCCGCTCCTGGTCAAAACGTGCAAACCCAAGATTCAGCTCACGTCTTCAGTGCTTCGCCGGCAGGCACGCTCAGGGGCAGCTGCAGCACGGTCTGACAGCGCTCGGAAGCTAAAGCCGGCAGGGCCTACACCCACCTGCCCCAGAACGGGGAGAGGCAAGTGGAAGTAGAGCGAAATGGAGGATGGAGCTTTAACAATTAACTCCATGTGGGAGGACTTGACGTTAGCACAGAAATCGACAACAAGGGAGAGGGGTGGAGGTGGTTAGTACGTCGCCTCTCCGAGCTGCGTTACGCTTTCATGTCCATGAGCGAAGTCCGATGGGGCTGGTATCCACCCCAGCCTCGCATCACCTGCAACAAACAATACATGCTTATTTGCCTTCCAAATGTCAGGCGTTCCCCCCTTCATGGGCACAAAAGCAAGGTCAGGGTTAACCTCTCGGTCAGATAAGGAAACCAAGGCACAGAGATTAAGCGATTTGCCAGAGGCAGGAAAGGCGTCAGGATTAGAACTCGGGCATTCCCAGGGTCCACTGAGGCGGTGAAAACAAACAAACACAGTCTGTATCATGAGGGGCTGGTTTTCCTTCCCCCCCCCCTCCATGTGTCATGACCTGGAAATCCCATGCATCAGTCCCCAGCAGGAGGAGAAACTCTGGGTGCTGTCTGGCTAGGACATAGCGGCAAACAGCATTCCTCAAGTGCATGTAATAAGAGGCAGCTCTTGAGATGCTGGAGAAGCCAGATCAGCTGGAGTGGTCAGTTTCTCTCATGAAACATGCCTTAAAGTTCAATTGAAGCCCAGTATCACAGCCACAGTGCCTGCCCAAACCAGTTATTTTCATAAATGAGTTTCCACCACCCTGTAAAACCTACACAATCCTGCAGACCCAAGCCTTCGGTTTGTGCACCAAACAGGCAGAACGTGGGCAAGCGCAGGGAAAATGTCCCCAGCACCTTCCCCTGGTCAAAGGAGTCAGTCTCTGAGCCAGTCAAATCATGGCCTCTGCTGAGTCTGCTTGCAAAAGGGGCCCCAAATTAGCACCACTTGCAGTACAAGTTTGTGTAGCGTGTACACTAGCCCGCTTGGAACGGAACTGAGTCTAAACCACTTCATTTCACCGGGGGGCACCGTAGTGCCACCAGAGAGTAAATGCACAGCTTGCTGCTGATCCAGGCAGGATTTGAATCAGCAGTCTAGCTCAGAAAGGTGCTATGGGCTGGTTTACATTATGAAGTTAGGTCACTCTAGATACATTACTCAGAAGTGTGAGCATAGTAAGGCGACCTAAACCCCAGTGTAGAATTCTTCCGTCAACCTAGTGCTGCATACACCAGGAGATAGATCGGCTTAAGCGCATCACCCAGTGCATGGATTTGTCACACCCCTTAGCAACATGGCTGGCTTGACAATGTTTTAGTGTAGACCTGGCCTTACTAAGAAGGCCTAGTAGAAACAGGCAAGGATTGAACCCTTTTGATCTAAATTTCCCTCTAGTTTTGATCTAGTGCATTACGCTCATGCCTAGGACAGCTGGCCTGAACAAGATCATGCAGCTTTGTTGGTGATCATTTCAGCGCTAACACGTCCCCAGTAATCAGCCACGCCACACTCAGCCTGAGTCACTGACCTAATTTCCACACGGCCGATGTTGTTTATCTCCAGCGCCTGGCCTCTTCTCAACTCCCCGTCCATCATACCCTTTAAATTAGAGCTTGAGGCCCCACATTTAGGTTTTGTGAAAGCCGGTTGTTGTTTTTTAAATTCAATATAATTAAGTTAAAAATTCCCCTGCTGTATTTGCAACCCAAACACTGCAGCCTTGGGCTGGCACGTGAGAACTACAATGGGAAACTGACCTGTTTTCATCATCCAAGTGGAATGAAATGCAAAGCAGTAGAAATGGTGGAAAGTCAGATCTGGACTTTTGTACAGTTTTAGTAATCTACAGTATTATTAATTCATTTATTTTAAGATGTGATTTTTAACAGTATATGCCCACTTTATTCTGGAGAGCTTTACATTAAATAGTTATAGATTCAGAATGTTCTACGTATTTCAAGTGCATAATAAAATAATAAATAAAATACTATTACTAAATGCTTAATTCTTATATAGGGCTTTTAAACCATAGATCTCAAAGCACATTACAAAACCCATTTCACAGATCGGGAAACAGTCAGAGAGAAGCAAAGGACACCTGGCCAGGTCAGTTACACAGCTGAGAACAGAACTCACCTTTCCTGACCCACAGTTCAATGACTTATTCCCTCAACGGTGCAGCCTCCTTTCACCCAGGGGTCACTGTCACTACAGGCATATTTTAAAGGACAGACTGATCAATCTGAGAAGGGGGGAAATCTTGTACAGATTTTTACTGATCCTGGTAATTCATAGATTCATAGATATTAAGGTCAGAAGGGACCATTATGATCATCTAGTCTGACCTCCTGCACAATGCAGGCCACAGAATCTCACCCACCCTCTCCTGCGATAAACCTCTCACCTACGTCTGAGCTATTGAAGTCCTCAAATCATGGTTTAAAGACTTCAAGGAGCAGAGAATCCTCCAGCAAGTGACCCGTGCCCCATGCTACAGAGGAAGGTGAAAAACCTCCAGGCCTCTTCCAATCTGCCCTGGAGGAAAATTCCTTCCAGACCCCAAATATGGCGATCAGCTGAACCCTGAGCATAGGGGCAAGATTCACCAGCCAGATATCCAGGAAAGAATTCTCTGTAGTAACTCAGATCCCACCCCATCTAACATCCCATCACAGGCCATTGGCCCTATTTACCATGAATATTTAAAGATCAGTTAATTGCCAAAATCATGTCATCCCATCATACCATCTCCTCCATAAACTTATCGAGTTTAATCTTAAAGCCAGATAGGTCTTTTGCCCCCACTGCTTCCCTTGGAAGGTTATTCCAAAACGTCACTCCTTTGATGGTTAGAAACCTTCGTCTAATTTCAAGTCTAAACTTCCCGATGACCAGTTTATATCTATTTGTTCTTGTGTCCACATTGGTACAGAGCTTAAATAATTCCTCTCCCTCTGCAGTATTTATCCCTCGGATATATTTATAGAGAGCAATCATATCTCCCCTCAACCTTCTCTTGGTTAGGCTAAACAAGCCAAGCTCCTCGAGTCTCCTTTCATAAGACAGGTTTTCCATTCCTTGGATCATCCTAGTAGCCCTTCTCTGTGCCTGTTCCAGTTTGAATTCATCCTTCTTAAACATGGGAGACCAGAACTGCACACAGTATTATGAAATATTATGAATCAAAGCTCTAGTTACAGCAGATGAAGGAGTTTTCAAAACCACATTTTTGAGAGGCAAGTGGGTATTTCTTCATATTTTTTTCTGAAGCCAGATTTTTAAAAATATACCTCCATTTCTATTCAATGGTTCCTGTTGAGTAACAGCAGTGATATTTAAAGGAACACAATCAACGTGAATTTCTCTTTTTTTAAATGGACCAAGTGCAAAAAAATTCCTGTTTCTGACAGAGCCCCTTTAAAAAGAATATCTTGTTAAAATCCTTTGAAAATCAAATGACAAGGTTTTTCTGCTCTCGTTAGAGTTTAGGGCTCTTTTCAGCATAGGAAATACCAATGCTGCAAACACAAAGGTAACTTTATACCCGGGAATAGACCCAATGAGTTACATGGTAAAATGTTTGCAAGGTTGGGGCCTGACAATACCGAGGAAATCCTTTGAACTGACTACACAGAAAGAGCTGCCAGAGAAAGGACGATTCATTTCATATATTCATAGGTTCCAATGCAAAGAGAGGCCGTTGTGATTATCACCTCCTGTGTAACACAGGCCAGAGAACTTCCCCAGAATAATTCCTAAAGCAGATCTTGTAGGAAAACATTCTGTCTTCTTTGAAAAATGATCAGTGCTGGAGAATCCCCCACGACCCTTGGGAAATTGTTCCAATGGTTAATTACTCTCACTGTTAAAATTTAACACCTTATTTCCAGTCTGAATTTGTCTAGCTTCAATTTCCAGCCCTTAGATCATGTTAAACCTTTATCTGCTAGAGTGAAGAGCTCATTGTTAAATATTTGTTCCTCCTGTAGACGCTTATAGACTGTGATCAAGTCAGTCATTCCTTGACCTTCTCTTTGTTAAGCTAAATAGACTCAAGAAGCTCAGTCTATCTATGACTATAAGGCAGGTTTTCTGATCCATTGATCATTCTCATGGCTCCTATCTGAAGCCTCTCCAATTTATCAACATCCTTCTTGAATTGTGGGCACCGGAGCTGGACACAGGAGTCCAGCAGCAGTCACACCAGTGCCAAATGCAGAGGTAAAACAAGCTCTCTGCTCCTACTCAAAATCCCCGTTTCTGCAACCCAAGACGTACGAACCCTTTTGGCCACAGTGTCACACCGGGAGCTCCTGTCAAGCTGATTCTCGACCACAACCCCCAACTTTTCTGCTAACACTCTGGTGATAGTGATCTCCGCTGTGACCATTAACAATACTAGATATAAATTTCCAGACCAAAAATGTAGTTTGCCAAGTTGACGGTGACCCTTTTCAACTTCGCATTTTACAACAGCCCTTAGGACTTAACCACCAGGAGCAAGCTCACTGGGAGACTACACAGAAGCTTGAGTCACCCTGTGTTTACAGACCAACAGTGGCACCAAAAGGTTGTTACTGGCCCGCTTAACTAGTCACTCAAGCACTGATCCTGGTCCTGTGCTCAGACCCCATCCCCCATGTCTCTTGTACAAGACAGCTGAATGCACAGTGCTTTCCTGGACAGATCTACAGCAGGTGATTTAGGATGAGGAACATTACCGAGCATCCAGGCTGCTCCTGCCAAAGTGCCTCCCTACGTTCCTCTCCGGCAATCCTCCTGACTCACAAGCACGTTACCCCAAAAGCAAACGTGACCGACACCTGGCTCCAAGTGGCATCATGCCCGCTCATGCCACCCGCCCATAGCCGCCCTCGCACGTGGGCTCTGGATCCGAGAAGCTCACCTTGGTGTCGTCTGGATCCCCCAGTAGCTCCTGTTCAGCCTCGTGCAGGTCCTCCGCGGGGTCGTAGCTGTACATCGGTAACAGGTGATGACGTAACCTGTCAAACCTGACGCAGGCAGAGACAGGGGACTGCGAGGCTGCTCTGGGAACCCGCAGCCCCGCCATGGACCAAAGACTGACGCTGACAATAGGGTCACACGGCCAGCAGAGGAGGCGGGACAGTCACGGGGGCTGAGATTTCCAGAGCCGCCTAGGGGATGTAGACACCTTCCTTGCCTTAATTTGAATGTTTAAACGGCTTCAAAAATCTCACCCCAGGTTTAGAGCCCATGGGCCAAAGCCAGCACTTGTTCCTCATTCAAAGCTACCAGCTTGCTGTTACCTCACGCTCCTCCCCCATCTCTTTGTTCAATCCACCTGCTGTCTCCTCTTACACTCGGGTCTAAGCTCCTCGGGGCAGCGGAGCGCCTAGCACACTGGGACCAAGCACGCTGAAGTCAATGGGAGTTTGTCCTGTGCAAGGACTGCAGCGTTTGAGCCCACAGCTATTGCCACCACAGGTCACAGCGGCACACAAAGGATGTGGTGTCACAGAGCCAAGTATCCAAGTCAGGTGGAAGATACTCATTGCCACAGAAGGTGGACATGGACAGACCATGGGCACAGAGGTTAATTCTCACTGCACACCCTCCCTTCCCTTAGCACCATTCCTGATCTAGGGGGGAGACCCTAAATCTAAAGGGACCAAGTGACTACAGCCAGTGAGTTCTCTCCCAGACACACAAAGGCCCCCATGCTCCCCCCGAGTGAGTCTGGATCTACTCTACTATCTCCGGCTAGGCCAGTGCTGCAGATGCTATATGACCACCACTCTTCTCCAGCCAAAGCAAACCCAGACGTCCCCTCCTAACACACCAGCAGCCCCCAGACTTAGCCACTTACCTCCTCTTCTTCTGAATGTACATCATCTGCAGTGGGGGGGAAAAAAGCATGTAGTGAACAGGAACACAGCCCATCGGTTGGCGTTATCACATTTAAGGTGAGTTTGGCCCTAATGAAAGGGCCTGGCCAGCCCTGGAGACCTCCATTCGGAAGATGGCAGCACTATCCTTCTTCCATATCACCCCCTGTCAGTGGGCCACAACCTCTAGCTGGAGGTCTCCAGGCACCTGAAGCCGGATTTTCAGGACAGCTCCGCACACTGGCGGCTGAGCTCTTTGGAGACGCTGGCGCTAGGTGTTAGCGAGGAGTTGGCCACTTGAGAAGAGCCGGTTCCAAAGAAGCTCGGTCTCTCTAGTCCATTCCACTGCTAGCAAGCTGCCAGCATTGGCATCTGATTTGTGATCCGGACACATGTTCAGCAGGAAGCAGATAAATCCGCCCATTTCACAGACAGCTGCTGGGTGGCCTGCAAGCAGTACCCATCCCGCTGGCAGAGGCAAAAGGCTCTGTACCCCATCACCATAGGCCAGGAAGGATCGTTAGAACCTTCTGCTCTGACCTCCTGCACAGGCCAGGCCAGAGAACCTCACCCAATGATTCCTGCATTGAGTCCATGCCTTGTGGTCAAGCTAGAACACGCTTCCTTTTAAAAAAGCCCTCCAATCCCCTCACCCTATTTATAGTCTACAAGACACCACCCCGGGGATGGTCTTTGGCCCATCATTGCCCACTTACAATGAATCCTCCCTTCACATGCAACCCCACCCCAGGACTCCCCTCCTCGATTCGAACAAAACTGTTTGGGGCAGGAGGATCTCTCGGGTTTTGGTTTTAGATTTGAGCTCTTCGACTGAGCAAGCTGCCTGGGTCAGCCCAGCTCTAAGGAGCTAAGATGTAGTCAGGTGTTTGGGGAGGCCACTAGCGACTGAGAAAGAGAGTTGAGGCACTTCCATGTTTGCATTTAAAATGCCCAGTGCCCTCCCAGCAATCAGCCAAAGGTCAGAGACAAGAAGCCACCAGGCACTGTACCGACAGGGCAGATTCTGCCAGGCCAGCAGGGAACCACGCCCTCCCGGATCTCACACTCCCCAACTCTTTGGGGATGTCAGTGCTGGGGAAAGGCCTCACACGGCCGCACCTCAGGTGGACTGACATCCTCTAGCCACAGAGCAGGGATGGCCCAGGCAGCAGCAACTCAAGCTCATCACACACCAGCATAGGTCAGCCCCAACCTGGAGAGAACACGTCTAGGGGCAAGAGGGGAGTGTGGTCTCCATGGGGCCCATTCAGCCCTTGGTCTCTGCCGGAGCTCCCAGTGAGAGGGGATCGTTTCTGTAGCATGATCCACACTGGGACCAGCAGCCACCGAGGCGGTTACAACTTTTGGTCAATGACGTGGATTTGAACCAGCGACCTAGAGGATCGCATCTATACACCATGGGGGCAGGCTGAACTCTTCCAAACAAAAACAAGTCTCTTACCACCACCACAACGATGCCCACGACGGTGATGAGGAAGAAGGGCACCAGGACATACCCTACCAAGGAGTCGCTGGAGGTCCCGGCGGAGGTGGGAGTGGTCGTGTTACTCATTGCATCGGATGCAGCTGCTCGAGAGGAGACAGAGGGGTGGCTCCGATCTTCATCGGGAAGACAACCTCTTGGCTGACCCTCTCGGCCATAAACAAACAATCAACACATGAGCGTAGATTTAAGATGCAAATCAGTTTCTCCCATTCAGCTGCCAAATTCCAGCCGGGGGGGGGGGGGGGGGAGGATGTGAAGCCGCCAAATTGGTACCATGGCGTATAACACGAGTCATGAGTTAGTCACAGACTGACCGTGACAGCTGATTCCCGCAGAGGAAACATATTCAAGCCTTTGGCATGTAGCCTAGCGGGTTGCTTCAGACCCCACCCAATGTCCATTAGGGTCAAGGGAAGGAGTAGCAGGTAAGGGATCGGATCCTTAGCGTTTAAACCTATGAGCATAAGTAATGCACTCAGGAAAGGGATACTTTAAAAAGCTACCCATGCTACATAGGGAAACGGCACATTTAAAAACAAGCCTGCACTCGCTGAGCATCTGCTTTCCAATGCTTCACTGTGCTCAGAGAACACGGCCCAGCCACAGAGCCCCAAGCCCTCTGCATCAGTAACTTCACCCTCATTTTGACAGATGGGGAAAAACGGAGGCAAAAAATAGGGGGAAGTGATTTGCCCAAGACAGAGTCGGCCCCGGTGCAAACATGGGCCGGTCACCTCTCTGAGTTTCCCCGTCAGTTAAAACGGGGATGATACGCCTCCCTTTACCCTCCTAAGTCCCCAGGCGTGAGGCAGACATCTTGGTAACGTTTATGAGGCGCTGAGAGGAAAGGTGCCAGAGAAGGACACAGCCCTCCGCAGTGCTAGGTGATATCAGCCTGCAACCTGGGCAGGGATTGAAGCCCACACCCCTCGCCACGACCCTGTCATGCCGCTGCATCTACTAGAGAGAGGGGACGGGCCTGTGGTTTAGGCACTGGCCTTTGGGACCTGGGTTCAGTTCCCTGTTATGCCACTGACTCCTGTATGACCTTGGGCAAGTCACCCTCTTTGTGCCTCAGTTCCCCACCTATAAGGCAGGGATGGTAATGCTTTGTTTCACCTCCCCTTTGTCCGTCTCACCTATTTAGATCATAAGCACCATTCCTCACTGCATGCACATACAGCTCCTAGCACACCAGGGCCCTGATCTCAGCTGGAACCCTAGGCATTAGCCTGACACCAACAACAGCGCTAGGCTCAAGGAAATGCCAACACGTCTTCACAGCCTCACTGCTCCCACAGAAACACCCAGATGAGGACATTGCTTCAGAGACAGCTCACAGCCCCTAGCACAATGAGCCCTGGGTGCAGCGGTAATACAAATAATAATTAACAATGCGCCATTTGCAGGCGGGGAGGAGGGGGAAAAACAGCTCAACTCTGTCTCAAATCTCTCCTCCGTGACGCTGGTGCAGAGACCTCCCCCAGCAGCTTAATCCATGAAAGAATCTCTGCCGTGGACAAGTATCTCAGAGCACGAGTTTGCAACACACAGCACAGACAAAAACTCTCTTGAGATGGATAAAGACACACATTGAAATCGACAGCAAAGGCCAGACCTTGGCTTGGGAGCAGACCCCCGAGCATTCTGGAGTCAGGAGACACCCTGGAAGCCCTTACGCACCAAACAGCCATGAAGATGCATGAAGATGCAGAAGAGCACAATGGGCCTTTATCTGCTACAGGGAATTACCCAAAGAGCCACAGGGAGCAGCTTGACAGAGTCCTGTGCAGGACTCATCCCAGGCCCCACCATTGTTTATTGTTTGTATTACCGTCGCACCTCGTGATGGCCCATGAGCCCATTGTGTTAGGTGTTATACAAAAAAACAAAACAAAACAAAAAAACCGTCTGTACCCCAAAGAGCTTCCAAATCCACGATCTGGTCTCTCCTCCTTTGAAGGAATGCTGGCAGCCAGTCGAGAGCCAGGTTTGGGGGAAAGAAGGCAGAATGGTCCTAAGAAATATTGTCGTGCTTGGATGCAAACATTCTCCACCAGCAGCCCAAACCCCACAGTACTAGGCCATGGTATCATTAATCCTAGTATCCATGATTTACTTACCCCTGCCCCAGCGTGGGGGGGAGGGGTGGAACAGGTGGCCTCTTGAGGTCCTTTCCATCCCTACATTTCTGTGGTGCTGTATCCCCCAGACAGAGCACAGATGACTTACAAACCTTGAAGGCTTATTTCAGATTTGGGAGGGAAAAGCCCAGCAAAGAAAGAACGAATGTAAAGTCTGCACAAAAGACAGCACTCAGACTCGCCCTTAAAGCCCAAATGGAACGGACACCGTAGCAGATGGGCCTGGAGTCTCCTTGTACTCAAAGGCAATACAGAAAAAAAAATAGAATTGTAACATCTATCTTATGTACGCACCAGACTCATAGGAGTCAGCCTGCATTGCCCAAGCAGAAAAGAAATGCAATGAATAAGGCTCTAAAATCCTGAAACAGGTATCGGCCTTTTGACCCCCTATAGCAGGGATCTGCTGGGATGGAGTCCATTGCAGGATCAGGGCCTGCACGCGTATTGAGAAATGAATAGATGTTTAGAATTTAGTTATCTATAGGGTTATTGGTACTGAGCTAGGGGGCTTTATCGTTTTTAACCTGGTGGCAGTGTCCCCCTTTACCCGCAGTGTTCTCCATCCCCTTACACATAGCACCCCCTCCCAGGTCCCCCGTTGTTAGCGCATGCCCTGCTCACCACCAAAAACTCCACAGCGCTTGGGCAGTGTGTGCAACGGCTGCTGCTGGCAAGGCGTCACTCCCGAGCTGCGTTCATCACCCGCTCGGGGAGGCTTTGCGAAGCCCTACAGCTGGGTCCAGAGGAAGAAAAAGCACAGGCTCAAACTCGAGCCCTGCCAGAAAACTCTATGGGCTAGTGGACAATCCCTGCAGCGTGCTGTGCTTTGCTTGCTACGTTTTCCCCTAACCCGCCCCCCCTGCAGTCCCGCTGCAGGCCCCAAAGAGACTTCTGACTTCCCCTAGTCTGGCCACCCTTCGCTTTCCAGTACCACTCCTGCCAGCTTCCACTTCGTCTTTACCCCATTGCACCCCACCCCCTGCCCCCTCTCCCTTTGCTGCCCCCCCAGTCCCCCTTTACCCCACGCCTTCTCCCTTTGCTGCCACCCCCAGACCCTCCCTTTGCCCTGCTGTGTCCCCCCTGCCCTGCCCCCTCTCCCTTTGCTGCCACCCCCAGACCCTCCCTTTGCCCTGCTATGTCCCCCCTGCCCTGCCCCCTCTCCCTTTACTGCCACCCCCCAGCTCCCCTTTGCCCTGCTGCGTCCCCCCCCGCCCTGCTCCCACTCCCTTCACTGCCACCTCCAGACCTTCCCTCTGCCCTGCTGTGCCCCCCCCACCCTGCCCCCACTCCCTTTGCTACCACCCCCAGACCTTCCCTCGGCCCTGCTGTGTCCCCCCCGCCCTGCCCCCTCTCCCTTTGCTGCCACCCCCAGACCCTCCCTTTGCCCTGCTGCGTCCCCCCGCCGCCCTGCCCCCTCTCCTTTTGCTGACCCCCCAGCCCCCCCTTTACCCCACGCCTTCTCCCTTTGCTGCCACCCCCAGACCCTCCCTTTGCCCTGCTGTGTCCCCCCTGCCCTGCCCCCTCTCCCTTTGCTGGCACCCCCCAGCTCCCCTTTGCCCTGCTGCGTCCCCCCCCCGCCCTGCCCCCTCTCCCTTCACTGCCACCCCCAGACCCTCCCTTTGCCCTGCTGAATCCCCCCACCCCCTTTGCTACCACCCCCAGACCTTCCCTCTGCCCTGCTGAATCCCCCCACCCTGCCCCCACCCCCTTTGCTACCACCCCCAGACCTTCCCTCTGCGCTGCTGTCCCCCCCCGCCCTGCCCCCTCTCCCTTTGCTGCCCCCCTCAGCCCCCCTTTACCCCACTGCGCCCCACCCTACCCCCCTCCCTTTGCTGCCACCCCCAGCTCCCCTCTGCCCTGCTGCGTCCCCCCGCCCTGCCCCCTCTCCCTTCGCTGCCACCCCCAGACCCCCCCACTCCCTTTGCTGCCACCCTCCAGCCCCCACCTTTGCATGCCACGAGCTCCGGGCAGCGCCAGCCCCTTACCTGCCGCCCGGCCCCGCGCACCCCCTCCTCGCCCCACCCATCCGGAAGGGCCCCGAGGCGCGTGACTGACAGCCGGCCGCGTCGGGGCGGGGCCTCGGCCGGTGCCGGGCAGGGGGCGGAGCCGGTGCCGGGCAGGGGGCGGGGCCGGGCCGGGCCAGGCGGGGGCGGCTGCTGGTGCAGCGGGGAGACGGCAGGGGGCAGCAGCTGCTCGCCTCCGCTGCCAGGGTGAGCCGGCCAGCGAGGGGGGGCGATCTGGGGCAGGGAGGAGGAGGAGGAGGAGGAGGGAAGGGAAGAAGGCCTGGGAGGAGCTGTTGCCCCAGTAGCCCTGGGCGGGCTGGGAAGGGTTTGCAGTGGGGCAGCCCCCCCGGGGAGGTGCTGTCAGGTTCACACCAGCCGGGGGAGGGGGGTCTTGCGGTGGGGAGAAGGGGCAGCATGTGGCTACAGCAGGGGACCAGGCACTGTCAGCCCAGAGCCCTGGCAGCAGCCCACTGGCCCCTCTGCGGCAGGGGGCATCGAGGGAGCCGTTCGGTGCACTGTGCCGTGCAGGCTTCTCTGGGGCAGGGCCCCTCCTTCCGCCAGGGCTGCTGCTTCCTCGCCCGGGCGTAAGGTCCCACCCACCTCCGGATGAACTCAGTGCCACGGGGGCGTGGTAGCCGTCCCAGGGCCACGGGCGTGCTGTAGGCACCGGCACGGACGTCGATGGGTCTTGCTGCCGCACCCTTGCTTCGGCTCAGACACTGCTGCGGGTCCAGTGGCGCCCCACTGCCACCCAGCTCGGGTCAGCATCCTGAGACTGCTCCATGGGAGGGATGAGGGGAGATGCCTTCCAGCTATCGCGTGGTGAGTTATCTGACATACCTCCATGGCCACGAGGAGGAGAAAACCAGGGATCTCCTGGGAGGAGCTGGACTTTCCTATTTGTGGGAAGGATGGGTAGAATCCAACAAAGACTTCGGGGCAGACATAATGGAGAAGCTTTAAATGTCCCTCAACTGCAGGTCTTCCACCCCATCCTCAGCCAACTGGCAAAGGCCATAGGGCAGTAGGGGACTTCCAGCCAGCTCTGAGGCCCCCATCTTGTGTCCTAACAAATGGTCTCCAAGGCCCAGTGCCACAGACGGCCCAATAGTCCATGAGGTTCCATATCATGTCTCCAAGCCCCATAGCACATATGACCTCAGTGCTCTGTGCCATCTCTAAGCCTCCTCACTACAGAAACTAGTACTGCATCCTCAGATCCAGCTGCAACACAGTTGTGTCCAGCCCAGTTAACACATGGTTTCGCCTTGCAGCATCCATGGTCCCGAAATTGTGGACCCTGTTAACCAAAGTGGCTGAAGTCTTCAAACTTGGGTGCTTAAAATTATTCACCTATATCCTTATCTCAGCACATAAATAAGAGACCTGATTTCAAGAGGGGCTAAGCACCCACAGAGCCCCATGACTGCCACTGAGTTGTGGGGTGTTGGGCATCTCTGGAAATCAGGCCTCTTATTTGGATGCCTCGATAGGGATGTAGGGACCTCACTTGAAACTCCTTCCTCCCCGGCCACCATGTTGTGACTCTTCTCTTTGGATTCCCCACTAATTGGAATTCTGGCCCTGCCATTCAGACCAGGCTGGGTTGCAGTTTCCTTGGGAGAGGGAACTTTCTCCTTGATTAAAGCAGCATTCAAAGAGTCCACGGCAGTGGGGAGGAGGCCACCTGCCTCTGGCAGACACCGCATTACACTACGCCTGGGCTTGCCAAGTCTTTCTGGTTGGAATCCCAGGACATGCCAGTCTGACGTTCCCTGGACATTTCCTGTCCCTGTGCGCCTGAGAGACCTGCGTGCTGAGGAGAGGGCAGATCCTCCGACATCCCCAGTATGTTATCGGCCTTATCCCACTGGGAGATGTCTCCACTCTTCACATAGCACTGATTGGCTCCTGGCCAGATGCTTCAAAACCAACGTGTTCACGAGGCAGAGAGCCAGCCTCAGGGAATCTGTAGTCAAGGCAATAGCTCTGGCAAGCATAGGCAGGACATGAAGAGCAACTGTGGAATGGGAGGAAGCATAGTCTCAAGGTTAATGGACAGGAGAAGCGGGTTAAAGTCAGGGCACCTGGATTCCACCTTCCCAGCTCTGCCAGTGACTGCCTGTGTGACACATCACCGCTGTGCCTCAGTTTCCCTATGTGTTAAATGGGGATGATACCTCCCTTGCTTTGGGGTGTCCAAGGTGGTGGCATGGTTTGAGAGTCTGTCTCAGTCCTATCTGCTCTGCAGAGCAAACTGAGTTTATCCATGTGGGAGGACTACTGTGTTATAGATTCTAGACAGAGATTACAGTGTAGACAGAACCGTGTCAGTTGGTTATTCTGACCTTAACATGCATGTCAAGAAGGCAAACACAGCGCTAACAGGTCTGAATGGAAATGCCATGTGTCTTCTCAAGCAGATTCAAATGGAGGAGCATGCACCCACCACAGGCACACGGGCATGGCTTATGAGCTCAGACATCCACACAGGGCTGCGTGCAACCTATGGAGAATTCAACCTGAGGCTCAGGCTCCTTGAAAAGTCTGCATACTCCACAGCCTATGCACCCCGTGGCTTAACACTGTCCAGACCAGCAGGGGTCTCTGTTCTTCTGAGCTCTTTTGATCCTCTCTCATTCGCCAGGCCAGACCGTCAGCTGGCGTAAATCCACTCCCATGGAGCTCCACAGATTAATCCCAGCTGAGGCTCATGCTTTGTCAGACCTGATGTGCCTAAAGCACTGTGTGGATGGGACAATAACTGACATTTCAGTGCATGCATGGACCAAATTCAGTGTCAAACTTAAGATGGGGAAGTGGAAAATGCTGACACTCTGTTATGGAGAAGGAGGGTTCAGGAGTAAAAAGAGAATGATCTTTATACATGTAAACAGCAACAGCGAGGAAACTATTCTAAGAGGAATATATACCTAGGCTTGGAAGAATTTTATTTTTATTTTCTTATCATTTCGACAGATACAATAGATATTTATTTTTAAGCATTTTCTTATTGATTTACATGTTCACAGTTGCATGAAATTCGGGGGGGGGGGCAAGCCATTATGTATTTAATGACTGTAGGCATTGCGAGTCAAAGTTAAAGCTTTATAACCATTAAAGCACAAATTATCAACAGCACATGTCAACATATACCAAGTGAATATCCTCAAATCAATCCCTAATAAGTTCCCGAGCAGCGTTTTCCTTACTTTGCCTCGCTGTACATTGTGATTACGGTGGATGGAAATATTGTTTCGTCAGTTTGTGTGTGTACAGTGACGTCGACCTTTACCAACATGGATCAATAAAAACTAATCCTTCCAAGCTTACATATAGCTATTTCAGATGCCACATTGTTAGCCTGGGGAACTCACTGCTGCAGGGTATGAGGGAGGCAAATGGTTTAGGAGAATACAAAGAAAATAAGGCAGAAGGAGCCTGATTCTCCTTTGCCCTGCTACCATTCGGATCGGCTAGTGCCTTTCAGTCACTTCCCACTAGCTTGAATGAACAGCACTAGAATAGTGATGGCACCTGCAGGCACCGTAGCCAAGATGACCAGACTTTCCGTTCTCATGCTTCAAGGCATGAGCTGTTCTCCAGCTGGGGTCAGGGCTCCCTTTGGGATACAGTATATTGGACCCCTGGTCTGGTGCCTTGTGTTTATTTCCCCACCACCACCACCTTCCTTTGAAATATCTGGGAGATGCTGCTGCTAGAGACAGGAGAGCAGACTGGACGAACTGTTGAGCTGCTCTGAACATTACTGGAAACTGACCCTGCAACACAAATGGCAGCCTGCATCAGTCATCACTCCCTCCCTCCAGCTGTCTTCGGGGTATGTTGCAGAGACTGGCTGCTTCTACCAGCAGCTGCCAAGTTTCCATGGTTCTTGCAAACTGTTGCTTTCCTTAACACGCGCACATCTCTGCAACCTTCCCCCAGCTCCTGCAGGGTCACAGGGAACCAAAGGGAAAATGGACAAGACTAGCTGGAGAGATCTCAGCTAGTTCCACCGCAGGCTCCAATCTTGTTTGATTTCATAAGGCTGGACCAAGGCTGCAGTCAGATGCCCTTCAGGGAAAGCTCAGGTGGTGTTGGCAATTCAATAGGTTGCACAATTCACCCCATCAGTATCCGACAGCGAATAATTCACAATGAATCGTTTAATCAGAAACTTTGGCTTAATGCCCTGGCCATGAGATTCTCAAATTCATTAGCTAACCACGATGATGTGAAATATCTTCAGGGAATCAGGCTTGGCCTGCCTATTGCTCACAAATGCCATGCAGCAGCTATTCATAATTTGCACTGCATTGGGTAGTGATCATAATGACATGGGGCCTTGTTTCCCTTCCTTGAGTGGATGATTTATGTAACTGACCAACACCACATAAACGACAAATTTTACCAGTGAATCTACAATGCGCCTTTGGCAAATATTCAAGTTTTATATCCATCTTTTGTGAGCATCTTATTCATTGTGTTACCACCATAGAGCTTAGATCAGGGCCCTCTTGTGCTACAGACACATACTAAGAGAGACTCTCTGCCCCCAAAGCAAAGGGCAGGAGAAAGGAAGTATCACCGCTATTTTAGACACAGAGAGATAAAGTGACTTGCCCAAGGTCACCCAGAAAGTCCATGGCAGTATCAGTATCAAGAGTCTCCTGACTGCAGTGCCTTAAACACAGGTCCAGACGGGTCATCTCCTTGCGCACATGCGAGTAAAGCTTAAGCACTGAAGGACACGAAAAGAAATCACAACGGCGGACAAATGCCAATGTGCATTGGCATTCAAACAGAAACACGCAGAGAATATTTCCCCCCGATTCACGCAGCTCTAGACCGTCTCCGGGATCCCAGTGTGTGTCATTAGGGAGCGCCGCGCTGTTACCGGGTGCCGCCTTTCAAAGGAGACATAAACCCAAGCTCCTGCTCTCCTGGGAGCATTCATAATGCAATCGCACTGTTTGCAAGAGCCGAAGCGTCCTGACAGTACATCTCTTCTGCCTTCTTAAAATCCCCTGGCAGTTTCACGGGCACTGGCATTCTCCACTTTCTGCCCTATTCTGCACTGTTGCTATGCTCTGTCAAACAGCCGCTGCCTTCCACATGAGTGGCTGTACTGAAGTCGTGAATAAAGCTATCTGTAGGGAGGAATTGTTATCTAGTGGGCCTGGGAAGTGGAACTGGCTTGTTTTCCTGGCTCAGTGGTTCACTCTGTGATCTGGGGCAGGACATTGAAAACGAACCAACCTCTCTATGACAGGTTTCAGAGTAGCAGCCGTGTTAGTCTGTATTTGCAAAAAGAAAAGGAGGATTTGTGGCACCTTAGAGTGGCACCTCACTTCATCGGATGCTGTAGCTCAAGAAATCTTATGCTCAAATAAATTTGTTAGTCTCTAAGATGCCACAAGTCCTCCTTTTCTTTTTGCAACCTCTCTATGCCTTAGTTTCCCCCTGTAAAACAAAATGGAACTGATACTCCCCCAGCTCCCGGGGTGGGGGTCGAGCTTAGACAATGAACGCCAGGTGGGAAGTGCACCGGGTTGTTTCTATACAGCTGGCCTGGCAGAGTTTGGGTAGCCCTCTGTGCTGCACTGGGGAGATGCACAAACGTGCCAGCCGATTATCTTCGCTGTCTCGCATGGGGCTGGGGGAGCCCAAGCCTGGATCCTCCCCGCAGCACCCAACCCCCACCTCGGCTTAGCCAGGGGAGGAGGGCGAGCCTCTTTGCACAAGTTCCCATCCCTCCTGCCGGCTGCTGCGTAATCCTCTTTGCGGGCACAGAGGCACCAGATGGCACCGCTAACTGGGTCAAATGAGAAATGAAACCATAAAGCAAAAGGCGCGGGTGGGGCTGCGGGAGCTGACAAGCCTCTCAGCATCCTGTTCTCGGAAAGCTAGCAGCCATGCTAGGAGCCGTGCAGGCGGTTTTCAAGGGAAAGACAAGGAAGGAGAGCGCGAGGCGGAGAGAACCCAGCCCTCCCAAGAGCACACAGGCATTTCAAAGCGGGGTGGGGGGGGGTCTTTGCAAAAGAATAGGTGGGCATTGGGGAGACCAGACAAGCGCCAGTGAGGAATAACCGAGCTGGCCTGGTGGAGAATCGCTGGCATCCTGCGAAGAGAATAGGTGCCAGGCAGCAACCCTGTTACAGCAAGCCCATGGCTGCCGTGGGAGAATGGGGGTGGTTGGGCTTGGGGGTGCGGGTAGGAATTTGCTGTACTAGAGTCTCGGCCTAGAACCGAAAGGCCCAGGTTGCGGGACGTCCCTGGGAGAAGCCAGGGAGTGAGCCGGAGGGGGCTGCAGATATCAGCGAACCCAGCGCGAGAACCTGTCTCCGTTCAATGGACGCTGTAGGAAATTCTGCCCTCGGCCACACCCGCCTGCCTAGGCTATTTATAGTGATTTCTACAGCATGCGGCCACTGAGCAGCTAGCAAACGTTAGCACACTGGGCTTGCCCACACCCTGGCGGGGAGGCCAGTATCGCCCCCATTTTACAGATGGGGAAACTGAGGCATGGAGGGTCAGGCCAACCCTTTCAGAACGGGCTACTGATTTCGGGTTCCCCACTCGCCTTCTGCAGCCCTCTCCCCCACAGCAATCCTGCATGAGCCAAGGCGGCCCAAAGAGCTCCTCCCTCTTTGCAGAATGTCTATGGTGTAGCCAGGAAGCGGACCCAGGCGTCCTGACTCAGAGTCCCTTTCAGTGGGGCTGTATGGGGGTAGCAGGGCAGAATTTCCCCTCCTGTTGTGCCTAGGGGGCTGTAGTCTGTGTATGAATAGAGGCATCTCAATTACTGTGAGAGTGGTGCCTGCATAACCCGTGGCCTTAGGTATGAGCTCTACCCTGTGTGGGCCCCATCCCACACCGCAGGGCAGCATGACAGCCTGGACTCCTGGCTCCAAGATGGGGCCGGGGGTGAGGGGGTTGCATTTTATTTGAAATCCTCCACAGCTTGGAGATCCCACAGTTAAAAACAGACAAACCGGCAGCAAACCAAATAAACCCCAGTCCCAGCCTTACTCCCCCAGCTGCCAAGTCACTCCCACTTGGATTTCCACATGGAAACCCCTGGGGTGAGCCAGGGGACCATGCCAGGTTCATCCCCTGGCTCTCTCCCTGCATCACCCAGGGAACCAGTCACATACGGAGCCCTGGCTGAGGGGCTTCTATGAGGTCCCAGGGAGCAAGACACTGGACTCAGCCTCCCCTCCCCATTCTTCTACTCTTCCCAGAAGAGACTGGCTGGAACTCAGTCCCCTCATGAAACCAGAGGGGCGCACCTGGGTTTTAAGTGATTTGCCCAAGGTCATACAGAGAGTCTGTGGCAGAGCTGGGAACGGAGCCCAGCTCTCCTGGCTCCAGCCTCTGCCTTTCCCCATGGTATTAAGTGCACAGGCTTGAAGGACAGGGTTTCCTCCTAAGTGCCATTATTATTTATACCATGTTTGCACCCAGAATTTCCAGTCATGGAGCAGAACCCCATTGTGCTCGGTGCTGTACAAACCACAAAACAAAATGACCGTCCCCTGCCCTGAAGGATTTAGCGCCACTAGGGCGCCGACATAAGATGAGGAATAAACCAGCCTGCCTCCCTCAGAGAAGGAGAGCGTGATGGCCATGGGCGGCCCCTCATTCAAGTCTTTCAGCAGCTTCGCAGGAAGCAAATCCAGAATCTGGAGCTCCAAAAGAGGAAACAACAATAAACCAGGCACCAGGCTGCTCCTGACATGCAGCAACTGCAAACCCACGGCAGGCAATTCCAAAGTGCGTCTCATCCTCCCTGCACAGATTCAACCGAAAGGCATCGGCTTCCAAGAACTGCGCTGGGCTAACGTATTTGCTCTCCCCTTCTCTCGCTGGCAGAACGATAAGCAGATGTGCCTGTTATCACGCTTTCCTAGAAAAGCTTGTGAGAGGCTCTAACCCTCCTGTAGAGGCTCGGGGTTTGCAAGGGGAAAGGCTAATAAAACCCCACGCGTGCGAGGCTTGGACACACACACGCTCCCCACCCAAGCCCCACAAGGTTGTGAATCCACGGTAGCACCGGTTGTTTGTTTAAGAGGAAACAGGAGCACGTTTGTTGTTTTACAGACACTGGTTCCTAGCCCCAGTTGAGGAAGGCAGCAGGGTTCGAGGTAGGGACCATCTAAGCTACTGCTCCCAAAATGTTTTTTTTTAATACAACTACCCAGCTGCAAAAACGCAAGGCCGGTTACGCCAAATGCAGTCATTCTGCCCACACATCTGGGCCGAGAGGTTACTGACCAGGAAGTTCAGCCCTGTGCAGGGTACATGGGAACAGTGAACCAGGGCATAAGGGGCACGTAGCCTTTGTGCTGGCCCTCTGCACAGGGGTGAATTTCATCCTGCCTTGGGAACGTGGTAGATTCCACACACAGCATGAGTAATACATCCCCCCCCCGCCGCCCCCCGCCACGCCCACGGGAATAGGAATCACGGCTCAGTTGTGTTTCTAAGCAGGGCTACAGAACTGTCAGGGTTCGAATGCTGGGCTTGTGGAGAAGGGGCTGACGGGGTCTGTGGAACAGGGTGAGCCAGTCCTCCTACCTCCCAAGGACGTTGCACCATGTGCGGGAGAAGCCACCCACCATCCTCCTTGTGGTAGGAACAGCTAAGGCCTCATGGGAGCGGGGAAGGTTTTCCCCGGATGCACCAGTATAACTCTGGCTGTGCCCTGTGGACAGACCAAGACGGGGCTGCAGGAGGAACTGCGTCTGGGAAGGGGAGCAGCAGTTGAGCCTGGTTTTACTTGGGCCTCGCGCAACTAGCAAAATGCTGGAACAAAGAACCACATGCTGCTAGAGAAAGCAGTCTGCCTGTTTCCCTCACGCGTCCCCAGAGAAGCCAGCCAATCAATCCTGTCTGAGGTGAGCTTTAAAACCCCCAGTGGAGCAATTGCTGGGGTGTAAAGAGCACCATAGAGCTGAGCTTCAGTGTGTTTTAGCCCCGGCTGCTTCCACCATAGAGATGCCTGGAGATCTAGTCCCCCACTGGGGAAACCCAGGTCAAGATTTTCCCGTAGTGACCAGGGATTCTGGGTCCACGGCTGGAGACACCTTAAAAGGGGCCTGATTTCCAGGCAGCACCGAGCACCCGCCCTCTGTCAGGCCCCTTTACGGTGTCTCAAGTTGGGCCCGAAAAAAACATCAGTCGCTCTGGAAAAAAAAAAAATCTCAGCCCCAGACGTGCATCTGGACTTGGTTATATTAAAGAAATACCATCAAACCCTACCCAAACCAGCCCACCCTCTCCCCCAACAGCCATAATGGAAGCCCTGTCCAAGGGACGTTCGGTGAGGCAAGCAGAAGTCAGTGCAAAGATGTAGCAATGGGAGAACAAACAATAGTACAATGAATTTTTATTACCGGCCCTAGCTAGGGACACCAGAGCCAGAGAGAGACTGAAAAAAACCACGCTTTCTGCCCCCGGCCTGCTTCGATCCCAGCTCCGGAGATCCTGCCTTTCGCTCAGCCCCTCACACTTGTACCTGACCCCGAAGCCACGTTCTGCCGCACTCCAGCTGAGCGACACCAGGGGCCCTTCGGAGTCCATCAGTGCTGGCACCAGAGCGGAGTGGGTTGCGGGGAGAGCACCATGTTTTGCCAGGGTGGGATGGAGAGGTGCGGGGTCTCTCAGAGCACGTATGGGTACTTCAGCAGGTAGTCCTTGAGCCTCCCAGGCAAGGGCAGGGCCGTGACCTGCCGGGTACTCCTGTTGATAGCGAGCCTGCACAGGTGCTGCAAGGCCGGCACAGAAACATACAGGGGCTTGATCAGTTTCAGGTGGATGGCTGGATCCTTGGACAGGGACGTGATCTCCTGCTCCGATGGCCCCAGCCGCTCGGCTTGCTTCAGGGAGGCCAGGGAGTAGAACTGGACCAAGGCCATGGCATCCTTGAAGCTCTGGAGCTTGGGCTTGGCCAGGACGGACGAGTCCAAGCCGAAGCGCCCGGCACTGTAGCAGATCCGGATGTGGGTGGGCCCGACAGAGGTTTTGACCGACAGGGTGAGCAGGTTGTCTGGGCTGGAGCTGTCACGCACCAAGAAGGAGCCTTCCAGGGCAGGGCAGAGAACGCGCCTGGCCTCTGCTGCGGTGAGGGGACCCCAGTACCAACCTGCCCAAGAGAGAAAGCACCGTCACACGCAGGTCAGCCCTGGCGCTTCACCCCACAAAGCTGGCCCTGGGGGTCACAGAGAGGGGAAGAGTCAAGGTGGAAGGAGCATGCTGGCTGTCCCATGCAAGAGGTTTCCAGAGGAGCTGGGGGACAAGGGAATAGAAGGGGCAGAGGTATAAGGCCAATGGGTAGGCAGCTGGTGTGCTGTGACCGACGTTTTCATGCTGACCAGTATCACCTCATTGCTTCCTCATGTTCCCCCCAGCTGTTTGCTTTCTCCACCTGTTGTCTATAGTCTGAGAGCTCTTCAGTGCACTGGGGCCCTGACCTCTAGGGCTGGGGCTACCACAGTTCAAATAACAGAGGCCCATTTCCCTGTCCCCTGGTGCAGATTTCTCCAGCTGCAAAGGCAGCTCTAGGGGTATCCCCGCTGGTGCAAACTGACGCGTGGGGATTTAATGAGAGTAATGAGTTGCCAGATTGACACCCCGGAGGCTGATGGCCCCTGTTTAACCCAGGGTGAGGCCATGCTGCCCAGCCCATGTTTTCTGACCCAGAGGAAAGCTTGTAAGGGTAAGAAGGGAATTCAGGTCTCCATGACCCAGCCAGTTAGTGATCTGTCTGCTGCAGCTACTGACAAGTTGTGTGTGTGCAGTTCTCAGAGCATGACTGAGGTTGCATTAGAAGCCCGAGAGAAGTGCTGAGCACTTGCTCTCTGGAAATCAGACACATTTAAGGAGTCTCAAGACGGACACCCAAAAATCATTAGCTGCTTTGGCTTGTCTCCTGACCCTGAGATCTGGTTGGATGGAAAGCAAATGGCCAGAACCAAGGGAAGCTATTTCTAGGGATATCTAAGACTTGGCCTGGACAGAGTCCCGGAGAATAGTCTCTAGGGAACAGCCTTGGGCTGGAGAAGGGTGAGGCTAGAGGATCTAATAGCTTTGACCATGTCTAGTGTCTGTGATAATAGGTTTCAGCTTCTTGGACATCCATCCTCCCTTACCAGCTTGCTCCAGGTGGCTTATGGTGCAGTTGCTCTGGGCTGAGTTCACGTCCACATCATCCCTGGCCTCTTCCCAGCCATCCCGTTCAGAGCCATAAGGGTAAACGCTCAGAGCCGGCTTCTCCCTGCAGATCACAGCACTGGGGGACTTCATGGTCCAGTGTTCCGTTGGCCACGGGGGCTCAGGGAGGGCATCTCAAGGTGCGATCAAGGGGAGGTCGCTCAGGGAAAGGAATGCTGCTGGAATCACTGGGGACATCTCATATGGCTTCTCTACACCTAAAAGGTAACGCAGAAGAGTAAAGAAAGGAGAAACCAGCGCTAGGAGGCCCAACCTGTACAAAGCCACTCGCCCAGGAGCTTGGCATCACCAGAGACCATCACTATTGACACTGCCAGCTGCCGCAGGGTGTTCCTTACAAGACTGCTACGCTGGAGGTAGCAAATCCAATGACGGCAATGAGGAGCAAAAGACAATAGGAAGGGACAATAGCCAACACGGTGACTGCTGCAGCTTGATAAGAGAATGGGGTAGAGCTGGTCAAAACGATCCAACTTTCAACGAAGGGCTTTTGGGGTCAAAATTTCAATACTCTAAATGTGGATTAAATCTGTGAATTTTTCTCCAGGGTTTCTCACCAGCTCTAGATCGTGGGGCAAGATTTTGATATGTTTCAATTACATTTCAGGACTTAGGGGGAGAAAAAAGTAAACCAAAAAAAAAAAAAAAAATAACCCAACCCAAAAAACCATGAAAGTTTATTTCTGTCCAATTCTATGCGTGTGAGGAAATACAGAAGCCGCTTCTGAGTTATATTGGGAAGAGTTCGTAACATGGAACCATCACTGCAGGGGAAGTGGTGGAAACATCCAGGAATGGACAGAGCCCTGGAAACCATATCCTAGGCTAATGGAACCCTGACAGGTTTTTATGTCTGTCTCCTAACATTTCAGATAGACAAGACCAGCTTAAGAATGAGATGGGCAGGATGAAAGCCACCAAGCCCTCCGTCACCATGCTATTTGCCCTGTTTAAATGAAAGGTGGTGAAGGGATAGACCAGATCCTGCCACCCTCACTGAGGTATCAGGTAACAAACCAGATTTCCCTGGGGGCCAGGAGGCTGGTGCCATTAATATGAATCAATAGCTGACTCTAACTTTTGGTGCTCAAGGCTGCAGTGGGTTAAGCAATGGCCATGCTGGTTCACAGCCTTGCTTCATTAAGCACATTTTGAGCTCCCTTGAGCCCGGGAGGAGAGAAGCCCTGATGAGGGGACCCTAGAAAGAGAGAGAAGCCCCTGGTTCTATCTCATCTAGTCATTAGGGGATACTTTCTCACCCTTTTATGGACAGATTAAGTGAGTTGCCCAAGGTCAGGCTGCAAGTCACTGTTGAAGCCAGGATTAGAACTCAAGAGTCCTGTCACCCAGTCCCTGCTCTAACTACTAGGCCACAATATCTCAAATACCAGCCAAGGCCACTTTGGCAAACACCAGACACTGAGAGATGGCACCATGCTGCCAAGCACCAAGCAGAATGGAGAGGAGCTTGGTTTAAAGAGACAGCAAACTCCTGAGTTTATCTGCTCTGCTCATGCGAAGCGCTCCATCAGCCCCACCGGCACGCGAACTGATGGGTCTTAGTGTTTCAAACCTGACGACCTTTCAGGGCCCTGAATTTAAGCCCTGGAAGTGCCCCTGCAACAGCCCCCTCCTGGTGGAGGTGACAGTCCCTGCCTTCAGGGACGAGTTTATTTCTCCAAACTAAAATAATCCCATATAAATTAGAAGAGCAACGAACCAGGTCCTACCACCTGGCCCCTTTCCAGATGATCTGCAGGCTCTCACCTGATCCCCAGCCCCCGACCCATCACCGGGGAGGCAGATAATTAGTCACAAGGGGCTAAGCCCACCTCCCTTAACAGACAATCCCCCTCCCCTCATGACAGAACCCAACTCCCATGGGAAACCAATGGGAATGTGGTGCCTAACTCCCAGTTGTGCCTATGAAAGTCCCCCCCAGAGCAAACTGGGAAGCACAGACAAGGAGGAAGGATATGGTGCAAGGGCACACAGGTGCAGGGAAAGAGCCTGCATACAAGAGAAGGTGAACAAGACAGATGATGCTGGTGCATTTGTGCAGTCCGGCACCAGAGCCACCTGCAGCAGATACCTACCCGGGCTCTCTCCCCACCTCGAGCTGCTGCAGTGACTCCACCATGCATAGGGCACACAGTGCAGCCGATCCTCCCAGTGCTGGAGCATAAAACAAACACACTGTTTGGCTATTTAAATCCACCTCCCCCTGCACCTTGGCTCCAGCCTCTGTCCAACTGCTGCATTCAACTCCTCCGACAGCAGCTCTCACCTTGGATAACCCTCCAACAAGAGCAAGTCTCTGGGACACTGGCTGCCACGCTGGCCAAGGTGATTAAAGCCTTTGCTTCCCCTCTGCCTGCCAGAGCTCCCCCTAGGCCAAGTGAATTAATTCCCCTCTGACAGGACCGGCTCTAGGCACCAGCAAAGCAAGCACGTGCTCGGGGCTACACAATTCCAGGGGCGGCATTCTGCCCCCCCCCCCTTTTTTTTTTTATGCTTGGGCAGTTGCACTCTCGGAGTTTGGGATGGCAAAGAACCTAGAGCCGGCCCTGCCCTCTAAGCCAGGCACAGGTAGGGGTCAAGCGAGCTCGTTTGGCCAGGCAAGAGCATTTCAGGGGCAGACGGCTGCCAGGAGAGGGCTGCTCTGGAATCCTAATGAGGGTGGATTTATATTGGTCTATATGGAGCGGGATTTGCTGTCTGAGGAATGAACTGATGCTTGGTAAAAGAGACAAATGTGGCAGAGATCTGACCCTGGAGGGCGGGGGGAGGATCAGGGGGGTGCAGAGCTGAGGCTCAACTTAGGCAGAGTCCCCCACTTCCCCATGCTGAGATCAAGGGCCAATTCCGACCCCCTTCGCCACAGTGGGTTTGTGAGATTTGACTGAAGTTTTCAAACATAGGGTGTCTAAAATTGGCCTCCTAAATTCACCTAGCCCCACTCGGCCTGATTTGTTGAGCACCCCCAAATTCCACTGAAGTCAACAGGAGCTGCAGGGGCTCGGCCCCTCTGCTGCCCACAACTCTTCCTCTCTCCCACACTGCTTTGCCTATTCAGACATCAAGCTCTCTGGAGCAGGAACTGGTCTCTTATTATGTTTGTACAGCACCTTAGGTGCTACTTATCCAAATAGCGATTGTTTCTATTTAGGAGCTTAATGATGAGTCAAAGAGCTTTGCTTTCGGTACCCAGGACCGAAAACTTCAACCTCTATTCTGATCAGGATTATTTCCACCATCTGAATGCAAGGGTCTCTTCAGAGAGCTAACACCTACATGGATTGCATGAGGAAAAATGTAGCACAGCTCTAACATTTCTCCCCCCCACACGCACCATCTTCAAGGAGCTGTACTAACATCCACTCTTTAATCGACACAATGTCCCTGAAGTCTTTCAGATGGAGAAACTGAGGCAAAGGGAGGGTCACTGATTTGCCCAAGGTCTCACAGAGATAGTAAGCTGGAAGGAGGAGAGGATTCAAGGACAGCCCATGGCCATGAGGTTTCTATCCCACAGCCCAGCCCCCGCCCCCCCCTCCCGGGTAGAATATTAGAGATAACAAGGTTAGAAGGCTTTTATCTAACAGCATGCTGCCTCTCTGGTGGGCATTTTAGAGCACCACAGTTCCAGGCACTGGGTAAAGGGTGGAACAGTGTTGCCAGTAATTGACAAGGAGGAATTGTCAGAGCTTTGTACAAAACACAATGGAGCAGGTGCCGATCAAGTGTATTCTCCCCAGGCTCTGCTAAAATAACCCCCCACTGCACTAAGGCTCTGGCCCTGCTGGTAAAATCATTTCACCCTCCCTGGCTTGTCATTTACCTCACTCCTTATTATCTGTAAAACCCACCATAGCTGGAAAAATAACCAATACACTGAGTGCTGGATCCAGAGCCCTCTCTCCAATGAGTGCTGGATCCAGAGGCTTGAGCACCTCTCTCTAATGGGCCCGACACAAACACCACCCAAATTTGGGACAGCCCAGATCTAAACTCCATGCCTTGAGTTCATCGCTGGTTTCTAGCCGCAGTATGATATCTGACCTTCAAACTGACATGGGTCCTGCACCACTCCAGTCCTGATCCTCACCCATGTCTTTGGTCTCTCTTATGCAGGGTCCATTTTTGGCTTAAGCTACTCCTTAAAACACCAGCCTTTCAGTCCCTGACTGTAGTTTGATTGTTTGTGCAGCCACAAGAGCACTTTAAAAATAAAATGAGACAATGCTAAGTAGAACTGGCAGAGTGTACACCACTGCCTTCTAACTATTCAGTTGCATGCCATAGCCTCTATAGTGTTAACAGCCAGTGGAGAGTCCCCGGCAGCTCATGTAGCAGGGGTCTGAGCACAAGGATCTGAGGTCTGCCCCTGCTGTTCCCATGAACTTGTGTCACTGTAGGCATAGCGATATCTGTGAAGTCCTTGGGGGGCCCAGAGTCTCAGTCACACTGTTTTCAAATACATAAGGCAATCAGGATGCAAGGCAACACTGTATTGTTCTGAAGTCTTTACTGGCTGGAGTGGAAAACAACATCTGCTTGGAGGATGGCAGCTCATCCCAGATGCTGGGGCTTGAGGACTGGAATGTAAACACTGAAAACTCACCTTCTCTGGATCATCTCCAAAGGCTATAAAAAAATGAAGTCATCTTGGGGAAAAAGAAAGAAAGAATAGAAGGAAGGAAGGAAGGAAGGAAGAAGGATGCCTTGGAAAGTCAGATTCCTCCCTCTCCAGCTGGAAAGTGATCTCCCCAGGACAATAAAACCACAACAGAGCTTGCTGCTTAGTGACACTGACATGCCTGCATCCTAAAGGAGCGCTGAAAAACCGCCAGGACATACATTGCAACATACTTGACAATCATCATCAAACATTAACGGCGAGCTACCGAGCCATGTCCCCAGCCAAATCCCTCCCCTCTCCCTGCATTTTCAAGTGGATACGGTCTCTTTCATTAGCCCGTCTTCAGGAAATGAACTCCCTGCAGATAGAAGATGCCTGCAGCTGCAATGTCTTCTAGGCTTTTTTGTTTATTTATTTGAAATCACATCCACCCATTTCCATCATCCCCATGGCAGAGAAGTCGCTGCATTTGGGCGTTTGGTCTACACTGGAAATAACATGGGATAGCCCTCATGAGGTCACACACAGCTTAGCTCAGCACAGGCCAAAGGACTGTCCTGCTTGACAGAGTCCGCGGACCACGGCGAACCAGGACAACACATCCTCCTTCACACTGAGCATTTACAATCATGTTACTCAACACGTGTCCTGACACCACCTCGCTTCCCAGCGGAGAAGAGGCTGCGGGGCCCAGTTCACAAGCGGGTGAAAGCACGATTGACTTCAGCAGAGTCTCAGGGGCTGGCACCAAGTCTGAATATGTCCCTGTGACTCCGCTCCCTGCCTCGTGGGCCAGCCTAGCCATGTGGGCACAGAATGGGCAATGGCCCATGACCAAGAACGAGAGGTTTTAGAAAGGAGACTCCTCTAGGGTGCTCTTTTGGTTTAACCATTGGGAACAGGCTTGCTACATTTCCTCCAAACATTTGTCTCCCTCCCTTACTATAGTCTGTTTTAAGGAGCTTGTGGTCATTTCTTCCTGCGAACCATCACCCTATCCTATGGTTTAAAGCTCTCCCCAGCTCTAAGCCTGCTGCCCCGTCTGTTCACAGGTTCCCTGTTACCATCTCACCATGGCTCCCCAAACCTAAGTCTCTCTGATAGGCAGTTTTAGGATCACTGAGAAGACATGTGTGACTATTCCCACTAGGATAAAGGTGATGGACGCTCATGGCACAGGGCATAAGCCGATTGTCTGAGGGAGGTCAGGAACTCCACTTATGAATATAGCTCCTGGAACAAGCGGTTACGTGCATTATTTGCCTTCATGGGAAGCATCAAAGATGGGCTTACCAGTCCTGATGCGCCAATGGTCTGATCTGGCATGGCAAAGCCCAGGGTGCTGAAAGTCGACAGTAACAGCCAAGGAGCATGGGAGAGGGTGAGAGCAAGATGCCTGTCAATCAAACCCTGAGGCTGCGGCCCCCCCTTGGCAGCTAGGCTGGGGAAGTCTGCAGTCAGCTGTGTCCCACTTTCCTCTCTACCAGTGAGCGGCACTAGAGACCCGGCACAGGGTTATTAACACCAGCTCTCAGGGCAGGCTACACTGCACCTCGGTGGGTTTCTTTGGTCACGCTGGAGAAAAGGACTCGCAAGGGGAGGGGAGAAGTTGCAGGCAACCGACCCACACTGGAATCACTACCCAGACCCCATCTTCTGGGCTCTTCCTGGGCGGGGGGGAGAGAACTGACACCAGCCAGGGAGCCAGGACTCAGCAGAATGCCAAGGAACCAACCCCTCCCTCCCCCATTCCACCTCTCTGCTGTCCAACAGGCTCATGCTTTGAGCCAGGTTTGTGCTCGGGCCACCTCAAATGCCCAGAGCCAAAGAGAGGGGCATGCACCCCTCTGCGCCCCGGCAGAAACAGCTTGGTACTGAGGAGGATTGACTCCCTTACAGAGGCTCCCTGGCACCCTTAGTTTGCCGAGCACCCACACACGGGGGGCGCTGGAACCATTTGTGGGTGGGGGGGCTCAGAGCCATTGACCCAAACTGTCAACCCTGCATATGATGGAAACCACTTCAAGTCAGGGGGTGCAGCAGCACCCCTAGTTCCAGCCCCTCTGCCCACCCACAGAACCCACTGCCCACCCTCCCCGGGGGCTGTGCTTCACGGGAATAACTGCTGGAGACTCTGCAGGGCCAGCAGCCCTGGAAAGGATCTCTGCCGCTGACCCCCACCCCTCGGATCTCGCTAATCCAGCCGCACACGCTCCTACCCCCCCACCCCATACGGTGCTGCTGTTTTAGGGGAAGGGGCAGTTAAGTGGCTGGCGCGGGGGCGGGGGGGAGAGTTTGGTAATAAGTGATCAGTAATTCACTGCCCCTTGTGTGGGAACGAAAGGACCGGGCATTAAAAAATCCCTGGAGCTGGGGGGGGGCGGGACACTCTGCTCACAAAAGAAGAAGCGTTGCAGAAAAGGGGGGTGGGGGCGCAAGGCCCAGCTGCTGCGCTCTGTTTGCTGATCCCAGACACAACCCCCTCCCCCAGCATCCCCCCCGCCCCGTGCAAAAGTCATCCCAAGGGGAGGCACGATCCACCCTGCGGGGGGGGGGGGAGGGGGAGGAAATCTCCCTGCAAGACCCCTCCGTGTCCTTTATCCAACCCCCAACCCGCCCAGGTGCCGCCCGGCGCAGCACACACCGGGCATCGCCTGCCCGCGCCCGGGGGGCTGGCAGGGGCACGGACCCGGGGGGGGGGCGCTCGCCGGCCGGAGCGGTGGGTACCTGTCTCCCGGTCGCCGGGCCGGGGAGGAGTGAGCGCGTCCAGGTGTGACCATCCCGGGGGGGTCACCGGCTGCTGGGGGGGGGAGACACGCGGGGGGGGTCCCTCCCCTGCTTGCTCAGCTGGGGGAATGAGTCTGCTGGCAACCCTCCCTCCCCCGTGCTCAATGCACCAGGGGCCGCTGGCTGGCGCCCCCCTGCCCCAAGCCCCGGGCAGGTATCGGTGCAAGTGGCACCGCACGGGGGGGGGGGGGGGGGGCTCTCTGCAGCCTCTTCCCTGGGGGTGGGGCTCCAGGCCCCGCCCCGCCAGCTCCGGACAGTGCCTGGCCGCGGAGGGGGGGCTCCTCCCCGGGGAGCTGGGGGAGGAGTTTCGTGCGGCCACATCCCTGCCCGCTGGAGCTGGGGGGCGCCCGGGTGGGGAGAGGGGGGTCCAAGCAGCGTCTAAGGGGAGCGGGGACACACACACCACAAGACACGTGTATGGCCCCCGGGGGAGCGATCAGGATCCGCCCACGGGCCTCCAGATCGCTGCAGCTCCCTGCCCGGAGCAATGAACGGGGCTGGAGACCCCCCCGGCCTCCCCCAAGGCAGCACCAGGGACCCACCCGCTGGGCAGAGCCGGGAGGGGGCCCCCTGGCAACCCAGAGAGGGCGGGCGCTGCAGGGGGCGGGGGGGCACGTCCAGCCCTGCTGCTGCGTTGCAAGGAAGCTGCCGCAAGACACTGGGACTTGGGAGAAGAGGAAGGAAAACCTGACGGTGCCGGTCTCCTGCCCCCTTAGAGGCTGGTCCGCTGGTGGATAACAGCCTCCTGCTGCTGCCCGCTCATGGAGTTCCAGCCTGGGTTCAATGCTACAGGCCAAGGGGTTCAAACCCCACAGAGGCAGGGGGAGGGGGGGGGTTACATGAGCAGGATTTTGGGACAAGGGGCAGATCCTGCTCGGAGATCAGACATTAATAATGCCACCCCCCTAGACACATTGTCCTGGCAAAGTCCTGCCCTGGGAAGATGCTTGATCACTAGGGTGATCCTGATATTAGGGGTCTTTATCTTATACGGGCAACTATACCCCCCACACACACACACACACACACACACGTTCCAATTTTCCACACTTGCTCCTTGGTCACCCTATTGATCCCATGGGACATTTAGCTTTAGAAACGTTTTGATCCCCTGCCCTACCTGTGAAACTGACCTTCAGAGCATGCCCTGCCCCAGTCAGCAGGATGCGCACCCAGGGCTTGGGGAAGCTCCCATCCCTCCCATCATGGGCTCTCTCTCTCTCTCTTTACTTCGTCATCCAACCGCGGGGCCTATTGAAGTGGAGGGCAGTGGCGTGAATAGAAAAAAGGCCCAATTTGTCCCCAAGGCAAGGTGAGGGCATGGCCCATCCAGCCCCCTTCCAGCGGGAGAAAGAAGCTGGGATGCCCTATAAGAGAGGTGCTCGATCATCTCTAACCCCACCCTCGCCCCCACTCTGAGCCCTGCAGCTCCAGCTCCATGGGGAATATCAGGCATGAAGAGTCTCCCCTAGCGTTATCCCTTTACTGGGGCTGCATGGCAGGGGGCTCCCAGCCACAAGCTGCATGGCACAAGGAGCCGCACCTTTCCTATACTTAAAGTGTCATGAAAGACAGAGGGGACACATCGGACATTCCTGCCCCACAAGCTCAGCCCTGCGTTTGATACCACAGCTGTCTCCCCTCTCAGGGCCAGGCCCAGTTGTGAGCACATTCCCAGCTAACATCACACTGATGAGCAAGGTAGAAATAAGTACGTGCAGCCTCGCCGGGGACCAGGCTGCAGGGGTATCTTTGCAGGACATTTTCTGGGAAAACCTCCCATGGGATTTACCTCATCATCCCTGCCCCGGCTCCCCAGCCAATGGGCTACAGCAAAGATGATCTCACTCCTTACCCGCCCACCCCACACACTCATACCTAGCTATTCCCAGCATTGGGTTTGCTGCTAGACTTGTCCAGCAAATCCTAAGGCAGCCACAGTTTGTGCCTGGGATCTAGGCAATCCCAAAGTTCCTGTGATGCCATGCCTGGGCCCAAAGTAAGGTTGAACTTCACCCCAGAATAAGAACCTGGATGGATGGATAGACACCTCAGTGTAACCTAGTTTCCTGGTGCTCGTTAGAGCCAAGAGCCAGCCAGAGCCTCCTGCTGCAGCTGTGTACCCCTGGACTAAGGCCTATTTTGAGGGCATCTAAAAGCCGTCTTTAGTTCATTCTCTAAAGCAGAGACTCTGCACTCACCTCCTCCCTCTCTCGCCATCTCGTTTGTTTCATCCCAGTGAATGAAGAGTTAATACGGCACAAAATCTGGCAAAAAGGGTGCGGGGGGGAATCAGCTTCGAGCCCAGGGAAAGCATGTGCAGATCTGCATGGTGAGGTTAGCCGTGCCTGGAGCTGAACACAAGTTCTGCACCAATGGTAAGCCCTTTGCTTTACTTCTTCCTACAGTTTGCCTTCCTCAACAGCCCTGCCAGAGTACCTATAGCCTTTGCTGAGATGCTTTGGCCTTCTCTAGCCCCTTGCATCGGAGGATCTCACAGCACATTACACACATTTGTTTAACTAAACACAACATCTTAGTGAGACTGAGGGCTAAGTACCATTTGCCAGAGTGGAGGAAACTGAGGCACAGAGAAGTAAAAGCAACTTGCCTACAGTTAGTTGGCAAGTCACTGGCACAACCAGGAAGAGAGCCCCAGAGTCCTGACTCCGAAGCCCAGGCTCTAACCACTAGACCACTTTCCTGCCTAAAGCTATAAAGCTGACTCCCATCCCCAGGTTCTACCTACCATCCCTATTCATTTTTTGTAAGTCACAATTTCATAGCCCATCTCTGCCCCATCCATTGGTTACCGCAGAGGTGACCTGGATTTGAAGGCAGCTGCCCAGGAGAGGATGATGCAGTTGTCCTTAGGCAAGTTCTCCACCCATAACGCTGAAAGATCAAAGCCACGCTGCTGAGATACAGCAGGGATTTCACACACGTGATTGCCATTATTTGTATCACAGAGCACCCAGGGTCTCCACTCATGACCAGGGTTGTGTTGTGCTGGAGTGACACAGGAAGACTCGGTCCCTGTTCTGAGGTGCTTAATACTGAAGACAGATGGGGTTATGGGTGCTCAGCATCTCCAAAAAAGATCCAACCCTGCATCTCTACCACTGGGCACCCAGAAATGGTGACACCCAAAGTTACCAGCCCCACTAGAGAATTTTGGGTGTAACTTGTGTGTGTCCCACATTGCTATCCACTGTTAGGGGAAAAAAGGGGGTGGGAGGTTGATGGGACTGTGCGGCTTGGCTAATGTGCATTAGTGGGTGAAAGGCTCTGTAGCAACGAGGCCTGTTTAAGTCCCTTGTTCTGCTGTTTGCTCGTCACTAACCTAAGGTGTTCAAATCCAGAGAACAGTCACAACAAGGGCCGCGGTGGGTTTGTGGCAATTTTCCACTTGCAGACTATTTGGCATAGGCGGGACCCTGCCCCATGGGATATAAGGCAAAGGAGCCAGAGGCTCACATCCCCCTGAAAGTCACTGGAAGTTGGGCACTTCACTCCCTTAGGCAGCTTGGAAAATCCCAGGCTAAATCTGTCTAAGGCATTAGCTGAAAGCTCCAGAGATGGAATATTTATACATGATGTAACCTCCCATCAGGCACTTCGCTGGTCTCTGCTTCCTGCATGAGAAATGCTGGGGAGAACAGAATAGGGAGGGGGTGGGTAGTTCCCCCTCCCCTTCCATGGCGCAGTTAAAAATAAACCAAGAATTTCTAGGAAATTTCCTTGGACAGAGAGAGAGCGCGAGAAATGCATGCAGACTGGGCACCCTCTGGAGGTGAAGAGGGGTCTTGCAGCTACCTAAAAGAAATTGAGTCATTCTGGCTTATTATCCCCTCACGAAAGAGGCCTTTGAGCTTTTCTTGGAATCTCTTATTATATAGGAGCAGCCTTCAGGGTAGCTTGTAACCGTGGTTGAAATCGGTTTCAGGCTGGGTGTTGTCTGACCTAGGAAAATTAGGATCTGTATTTCACCACTGGTACCAGCAATGCCACAGAAAGGGCTTTGCTCTTTTTACCACCTCGCTCTGCAGAACCCTCTGCCTTAGGCTCTGGGGCATGTTCTCAACAAAGTAATAGAACTAACTCCCCTTTGCCTGGCGTGAAAGCAGAAGGATCCCAAGTTGCTTTGCAAGCCCCAGACGCAGCATGGTGAAGGGCAGCACCCAGCCCTGTACAATACCTTGGTGCTGAGGGCTGAAACCACTTACTCTTAAAGTGCTCACAGAAGCCTTAATATGGGCACAAGCCCTCATGATTTAAGGGCTCATTCCCACAGGTGTCAACTCCCCGCAACTCAGGTTATTGATCAGAGAATGATGAAGGGCTGAGGCAGGCCTACTGGGATTTGAACCTGTGGCAACAGGGGGCATTGCCAGCCCAGTGTTGCTGTACACTTGTGATGAATACATCTTGCAGTTCTATGTAGGAAGGTTTGCTCTTCCGAAGCCCCAGCGTTTGGGAACGAAAACAGATCTCTGACCCTCGGAACAGTCGTTCCCATCTACCGCTGAAGGGCCATTTAGCACTCTGCAGCCAATCACACTGGGCCAAACCCCACGCATAGCTAACTTAACCGAGAGCTGCAGGTGCTCAGCCCCTCTTGGGCATTGGCCTTTCCCATGCAAGGATCACTTGCCTTCATCAGCGCCTGCATTCATCAAACCCACGGCTGCAGCTTGTGGGAGTGAATAGCTGCCATGGTGTCAGAGAGGGTTTCCAACTCCCAGGAAACAAACAGGGTTTGCACATGGCCTGAGACATGCTAGACCCTGACTTTAATGACCCACAAAGGGGAGTGTTACAGGGTCAGTCTCTAGGGCACCCCGAGGGGCATGACAGGGCCCTACCCTCACCCCAACTTTGGTTTTCAATATCTAGGTGGTCAGCAGCCCAAGTGTGGTGGTGGGAGACTCAGCCCTCTCTCCAGCTTAGCCTCTGGGCATGCACCCTTTCTGGGGTTACCAGCACAAATGGACCCAAAGGCGTGGCAGAGAGCCTCAGGCAGGCTGGAGCCCAACTCAGCTCCCCCTGGGGAGTCTCTAGCAATAGCCCCAAAGTGATGGTCCAGCACTGGGCCCTCCTTTTCCCTCCAAGGGAGCCCAGACCAGCAGTAGTTGCTGGAGCAGCTCCTGACTTCCACAAAGCCCTCCCCTGGAGCTGAACTCTGCTCTCCTCCCAGGTCTGCCAGCATCTGAGCTGGGCGTCTCCCTTTCATGCCCTCCCTCCTCACTGGACTAAGGTGGTGGTGGGGAAAGGCTGCTTGAGCCCAGAGCAGTTCATTGGTCCTCACCTGGTTGGCGTGGGGTTTGAACCCCCCATTACGCTGTGTGACTTCCATCATGCGGAAGGGTGGGCCTTACCCAAGGGAGCCCTGCCTCTGGCCACTCGCTCCCAGCCAGCTGCACAAACGTAGGGGGAGAAGAATTCAAAAAAAGAATCGGGTAAGTTCCCGGAGAGCAGGTCTATCAATAGCTATTAGCTAAGGTGGCCAGGATGCAACCCCACACTCTGGGTGTCCCTCAACCTCCAACTGCCAGAAGCTGGGACTGGACAACCGGGGACGGATCACTTGAAATTGCCCCATTCTGTTCATTCCCTCTGGCACTGGCCAGTCAGGGACAGGATACTGGGCGACAGGGACTCTTGGTCTGACCCAGTATGGCCGCTCTTATGGCATGAGAGGCTGTCTCAGGGCTCGTCTACAGGGTTTGTCTGGAAAGTTAAGACAAATCAACTAAAGATGTGAAGTTCTTGTGCGTAAGTTAAAGCATGTTAACCGAACTCTCATTCAGGAGTAAAGTGGCCTTAGTTACCAGCTAGTGGGCTTAGCTACAGCAAACTGAGGCTACTTTACCCCTGAATGAGAGCGCTTTAACTTCACTCCTTTAACTGATTTGTCTGAACTTTCCTGAGTGTCAGCTTCCAGGCCATTCAGGTGCTGACATATTACAGGGAAGTGGGGCCATACAAGAGCCTAGATACTCAGGAATTTTGAGGCTATTTAAAATTAAATGTGCCCAGCCTAGTAATCCCTTGAAAGATGGGTAAAGGAATACAAGAACCGGTGAGCCAGCACCATCCTAAACTAAAGGAATCAGGTACCTGTTTGGCTGCAGTGGGAGGGTCATGTGACTGCCTTTCAGCATATGCAATTCAAGCTTTTTACTTTTGGCATTTAAAGCCTTTATTAATACAGGACCAGAAATTGCTTCCTGTCCCATGGAATAGCTTGGGTAAGCGATGACGTCACTGGAACCCTCCTCCTTTCCGTATTTCCCAGATGGTCTCTGAAACATCCTTCCAGGCAAGCCTGAATGCTGCATTCCTACTCGAGCCTCCAGGATCCAGCCTTGGGATGCGTAACTCTGCTGTGGTAGAGCTTCTCCTACCTGCTTGCTCCTGTCTTCTGTCCAAGTCACCCTCTTTATGAGCCTCTGGGCCAGCTCCTGAGCAGGTGTAAACTGACATAGCTCCAGTGAATGGAGCGACACGGATTTACAGCAGCGGAGTATCTGGTCTACTGCCTTTAGAGCGACATCGTTTTGCTGGGCTCTGCAGCATACAGGCATATTTGGATATAAAGTATTGTAACAAGTGCCCCCCAGTTATACCTGCTAACTAGCTCCCCGTGGGGGAAGAGGAGAGAGTTTTGCTGTAATGTGCTAAAGGTGGATGTTTAGCCTTCCCTTTGGCATACGTTCGCACTGCGATCTGCTAGAAGGGAGATTGTGCATCTGTAGTGGATAAAGACCGCCACACAAGGGCGGTGGCTAACTTTTCAAAAGGGCGAGAGATTGTATTCCCCACCTCTGCGGGCTACAACCTGCAAGAGATATTAAATGGCCCCCAGTTAAAGGTCACCCAATAGTGCCTTGTGCCCCCAGACCATAGCCAAGAATAAGAGATATTAAGTCTTTAGAGGTGAAATATTAGTATTAATTACTATTTAACACAGGGCATAAGCCTGTAAGATCTAGGCCTGTAAGATATTCAGCTTAGCCACACAAGTCCTTAGGCCCAAAACAGGCTGGCATGACTATTTGCCCAGAAGATAACCTTGTAGCAGTAAAGGGTAAAATTACAGTGGCAAGACAGGTACGATGCCCAGGGAGACACCAGGATGACCACCACAGGTGGTTGTAGTGATGAGGTGGAGGAAGATAAGGACAGTCACTCCAAGGTCCATCACCAGCGGATGTGCGTGATGCCAGTCAGAGCACTCAATGCTTTACACTATCTGGTACTGTATCCGTGGCTGGGGGATTGTGTGTGTGCTTAGTGGGTGTGTTAAAAAAGGGACGTGATAAATTGACATGGTTTCTCATCAGTATCTAGAGTCTTTTATTCCAATGATACTGATAATATTCCTGGTGCGGTAACCCACAGTAGACCAAACCTTTATTGACCTCGGCTGTCTAAGACATTAATTAGTACGGAATTAATTCAATCACCAATTCATCAATAAAGCTACAAGATCCCAGTTCACATGGGAGGCATAGAGGGCCCCCCTCCCCCACAAAAAAAACCCCATTAGAGCCCCTCCTACAGTAGTTGTACTACTCAGGGCACATTTCCCAAAAGTCTAAAACCCCCTTGACAGAAGTGGATAGTGCGACATGCCTACAGAGGACACTCAAATTCCTGCCAAGGAAAGGGTCTGAACTTACATTGCAGAGATCACTTCAATAGCCACAGGCTGCCTCATGAGCCAACAAGCTGCTGTGAGAATGGACTGCCTGCAACCCCTTGTTTCAACAGAGCTCAAATCTCACTGCACACGCACATTTCATTCTGTTTGACGCTAGCTACTTTTCTAACCTCACTCTAAATAATTTATCTGGTATAATTCTTCCCTCTCCAAGCGGCAACCAGTGCCATGCGCTGGCTGAGAGAAATCCCACGCAATTCAAGCGTTTGGGGAGGATCCGAACCATAGTTTGAGCCCAGGGGTAGGCAAAAGAATATTAGAAGAATTTTAGATTTTATAAGATGTTGGATTTGTAGGGGGGTTGATCTAGAGAAGACCTTGCTTGAATAACCTGAATTTTGGACCACTATCTAGCACCCCATCGAGGCACAGCAAATGTCAAGACCACCTGAGTTCACAGGCAGATTTTAGAGCGCATAGAAGAGTCCAACTTTAAACAAAGTGATGATCAAGCTTCATTATAGACATTATGCATTACACACATGCACACACAAACTGCTACACACAAGCGTGAATCCCAGGCTCACTGAGAGTTGATATTTGGACAGCATGGTGACCGATAACTATGACCCCATGCAATATGGTCGTCTACGAATGGTTTCCGTATTACTGCGGGCCCAGGGGCAGAGATAGCACAGCTCGGCCAGGAACTAAGACCAGTGGAAGGTGATGAAGGGGATTCAGTCAGCTTGTAAACCCCTCCAGAGAGATACCACCCCCTGAGGAGGCGTCCATATACTGGTTCAAACTGGCTTTTCCAGAGACTGATAGACAAAAGAAAGGGCTTTGGATATAAACTGGTTCAGGACCTTCCTTCTGATCCAGCAAACAGACACCCTTCTGTTCACGGGCAGCCCCCAACCCTTGTGGAAGGGCTGCAAAGACTTTAGCCTACTAGGGCATTAAGACTAAGGGGTGATTCCTGGTATGCTTAGTGCGTGTTTAAATCTATTACGTCTTCTCTGTAATTATTTTACCTTAAGAATAAATGTGCTTGCTTAGAAGGAACTGGGTGGTAACTACAGCTGGCAATATACTGTGCATAGCCCCTGGAGGGAAAGCAACCACCCGGGCTGGGCTTTAGGCAGCCTGGTTTGCTGGGGATATCACAGCAGAAGGCAGGGAGCTGGGCAGCCTTAAAGCCCTCAGGCAGAAGGGAGTAGGATAAGGGTCCCTGCCCAGAGACATATAATGGCTTAAGACCTGAGGGGGGATACAGGTGCACTTACCCTGAACCTGTGACAAGTGTTTGCAGAGATCCTTTGCTAAAAGGCAATATAAGTGCAATGTTAAATTACAACCTGGTTACTGATGTGCCATCATGCGGTGAGTGTTTGGGACATTAGGCAGGCAGGCAGAGCAGAGCAGGGTTTTTCTTCTATCTGCTCTCCGGGTATAGCTACAATCTGAGATGGGGAACCTGACATTAAATGTAATGCCTGAACTTTAGGAAAGCAGGGCCACCCGAGAGGAGGCTGCGATACCCCTCCCTCCTTCCCATGCCTAGCATTAGAGGGATTCCGTTACATGTGGAGCATGCAGTCACACTGACACTCGTGCTCTTGTCTCTAAGCCAATTCTCCTTCAAGCCTTTCATGTTTTTTCTCTTTCCCTTCAGGATCTAAACGACCATCTCCATAAAGCTTTTTGCCATCCTCCTGCTGGTTGCAGCATCATCAAATGGCACAAAGATTAAAACAATTAATTCATGCAATAGCACGGGATAAAGGTAACCGACTTTGCCAGGCATGAAGTACGACTACAAGTGGTGCACTGGTTATTTTTACCCAGCCACATACAGTACTTGGCACAAGTCCGTGAAATGGATCTCTCTGCTGTAATATGTATAACCCCCACTTAAGACTGTTTTGTCACCAGAAAATTGACGTTGTTCAGACGGGGTTCCCTTTTCCCCGAAAGGTTGCTTTGAAATCATCTCTAAACCTTCAGCGTGAGCTTTGAGTTCTGTTAACTCTCAGCTTTGGTGAAGTCTGTGGATAAGAAGCTTTAACATCACCGGTTAGAGAAGGCAGAGGATTAGCCACACCTCAAGGACTGGTAACACCGATACTCCTATTTGGGGTATCTGAGCCAGCTTTCTATTTTTGAGGAAGCTGGCACTTGAATCAGCAACTTCTTTTCTGGAAAAGGTGATTTGTTTCTCTACAGTGGGGCACGAGGCTAGGTAGGCTCAGGCTGCGCGATCTTATAAATTAAGCAGGCTCAGGCATAGTCAGTACACAGAGAGACTCTCTAGCGATAGCGTAGTGGCGTGCAAGGATTTCTATTAATAATTCAGCAGCTGGCACTCTTCCTTCGGGGTCAATAGGGACCCAATGGCATGGTGTGATTTTGTCAGGAGGCACTGGGTTGCTGGAGTTCCTATATTTCAGATGAGGCCTAAATAAAATTGAGGTCTTAACCACTTCTGATTATAGATTATTCTAGACTGAAGTTGGTCCCAAAGATATTACCTCACCTACCTTGTCTCTATTATAGATTGTGGCACTTTTTAAAAATAATCTGGGATGGGGAGTTTGGCCCCATGGTCCTAAGTCAGTTCCAGTTTGAGTAATGCATTCTGTGCAGTCTGGACTGCTCAAGGTAGTCTTTGCTTTCTGCCACACTGTAGGGTTGCTTTTCACTATTAAACTGCCACCTGCACAATGCGAGAAGACTGCAGCTCTGCAGTAGATGAAGTCAAACCACGCTATTGCTTCTTTCACATGACTGCTCCTTTACCTCAGCCCGATTCGCTGATGCTTAGTGTTCGGTTCCAGGTAGTGGAAAAGGTTTAAGCGTAAAGAGTCTTATGGGCGTTACAATGTACCAGTGACGTTTTGCTTTTTAAAATTAAGCTTGCAAGCGTGGGATTTGTCACGCTACAAGGGATTGCCATCCATTTGAACTATCACACTTCTCCTCTGGCGATTTCGTTGACAAAAATCACTGCAGGAGAAAAAATAGAAACATTTTTCAAGTGTTTACTTTGGGCAGTTATTAGCAAGCTACGTCACTGTTTTGCTGATCTTTGGTGACACCTCATGTGCCACTCTAGAAGGAGCTCATTTCCATGCTCTTCCCACCCAAACATTTGCAAAAGGATGTTCTGCACCATGCGTAGCAGTGAGGTCCTGGTCCATGACGGGGCTGGGGGGCTAGGTGCTATTGCAGTACAAACACAAACCAGCACCAAATCTGACATCAAAGACGCAAGACCACAAGCATCTGCATAGAGAGAAAAGGGAGGAGGGTGGAGCTGGGCACGTGGTGGTGTTGCTCTTAAGTGCACCCAAATGATTCTAAACACAAGCAAAGGAGCAGAGGGACACTTCAATTTTAGGATATACCATTCAGAAAAGGCCTTTAAGCTAAGGCTTGTCTACATGGGGAAGTTGACTGGAACAGCTTTTGCAGAATAGCTTCCCATGTAGACACTCTTCTTCCATTACAAAAGTACCTTTTTCCAGTTTAGCATAATCCACTACCAAAGTTTGATGAAGGTACATCATAAAAAAAGCACTCCTACTGGAAAAAATGTGTCTACATGGGGAGCCATTCTGCAATAGCTATTGTGCTTTAAATTCACACCCTACCTTATTTTGGAATAGCTTCTCCATGTAGACAAGTCCTTAGTCAAGGTGAAGGCCTTCAAGATAGCAGTGTCCCTTAAATTTAGCATCCTTCTCCTGACTGTCTACTTACCTGGCAGATTCACAGAGGCAACTTCAAGCATGTTTTTCTTTTTCATCCTTCCATAATGTGTTTAAAGTTCACAGTGTCTGGGAACAACGTTAGGAAGAAGAAACACCACGCAGTAAGCACAGTTGTGTGTGAAATTGGCTGGCACTAAATTACAACCTACACTCTTGTCAAAACTTGAGTTCACCAGTTTTTAAAAGACAGTGGTGCCCCCCCCCCCCACTCAAATTGAGAGAGATCTTTTAAAAAGAGAAAGGAGCGGCACTCTCAGATGCAAGGGGCCAGATCATCAACTGATGTAAGCCAAGCTACCTGCCTGGACTGCTTTACATCAGTTCAGGATCTGGCTCAACCCGTACATGGATTTCTTTAAAAAGTGAATTTAGTAATGGTACCACAGCTGAACCTAGAGCAAACCCCTCCGCGCCGTGTCTCTGGGAACAGTGAAGGATGAAAGTTCAAAATTATCCAGCTATCTACTGAACCTGCCCAGCCTCGAGCAAGAACAAAAAGGTGTGTGTCTGAATTACTGACTGGCTTAAACAAAGATCTGGCCCTCAAAGAAAAAACGTTCTCCATTCAACAAATTATACCTCGAACAAAACAAGAGAAGTCACAAATGAGAGAAACCAAGCCAAGGGATGAACAAAACAGGGACCTCTGCTGAAATACGAGGTTTCTGAAGTGTCCTCCCACTCCTCTTATTTTTAAGAGGCATTTTGATTTCAGAGAAGATTACGAAAAGCAGTGTCAAGCTTTTTTCCCCCTACACGATGTGCTCCTATCCCATTGCTTTGTGTGTTTCTTTGATCTTTGGGTAAACTTAAGTGAGTTCAATGCCCAAATCCCATTGAAATTCACTGAACTGGGTACTTAACTCCCTTCAGCTCCTTTGAAAATACCAGCCTTAGTTTCAATTCTGACAAACTGGCTTGCTCAGAGGAGGGAAAACTGATTAAACTAATCTGACAATTCTATTTGAAAACTGAATTACTCGTCAGCAGTAACACAACAGCCAACATTGATTTTTCCAGTCAAGGACGTCCATTTCTAGCATTAGCAGGAAAACCTGGGGGCTTACAACATATCGGGCATTACCAATCACACAAACCATTACAGTTCTTGTATGCTGGCCTCCCAGTACATTCCAAGTGACTTAATGTATCTAGTATGTGCAGCTCCCAGAAAGACAGCTTCTCTTGGCAGTTTCAGTTTGTTTTGTCAACTGCAGAAGTACCCAGCAGAAGAGGTAAAGTGTCAGTCAGTACCTGGACTGACCTCACAAAGTCCTGTCCTTGGTCAAAAGGATAAGTTCAAATGTCCCATCTCAGGTGGGGCCACACAGAAACACGAGTGAATAAATGTAACTAATGTTTGTAGAGTTATAGTGACCCAAAAAGTTTGGACTTGGAGCTATCAGGATTAGGTAAGGAATGATAGCAAATTGTGCTCGTCAGACTTACTGAAGTCAAATTTTTCTGTTTTACTTTAAAGAATCCCTCGTTGCTGGTTTTTTATACCTATTCAGAGAGAATTTTGATCAGATCTGGGATTCTGTACTCTGTGCTGGGGTACACATTTTAGATTTTGCTGACATTGTGTTTTTGTGACAAGACCAGGCCGAGAATGCAAGGTGGAGCGCCTGTTGATTTTGGCTTTTTACAAAAGCTAATATCCACTATGACACACAGGAAGCTTAGTAAATGTATGTGGAGTCTGGGTAGCAGAGGAAATACCATCATGTCCAAAGTACAAGTCCAAAGCTCTCTTTCCCAGGAGACTATCAGCTAAAGTCACAAAAAGATGGTCTTTTCACACTATGAAAAAACATGCTAACAGATGCACTTAATCCAGTTAAAGTGTTCCCTCTGAGACCATCTACTCCTCTTCCTTGATTAGGTTAAGGTATAATGACACTATAGCCAACATATCAGCATACATTTATATACTACCTTCCATCAGAGGATCTGAAAGCTCTCTACAAAGGTGGATGAGTTTTTAAACCCATTTTACAGGGGGGCAAGTGTGGGCACAGGGAGGTGAAATGAGTTGTGTTAAGTCAAAGTGAGTCCTTGGCAAACAGAGTAGAAGCAAGGTCTCCTGAATCCCAAATCCTCTGTTGTAACCACTAGATGATGCTGTCTAGTTAGCAAGAGGGGCCAGCTGAGTTGTGAGGGGGAAATAACTCTCATATTAGCTGCAAAAGGATTGCAGAAAGTTGTTAATGTAAATAGCTTTATGCAGAAATGTTGTTTAAACACAGAGCCTGCCCCAAAGTTTATTTCAGTGTGAAAGTCCTTCTAAAGGTGTATCGGCACCCCAACAACAGACCTGTGGCACCAAGTCTCAGAGCCTGGGTCAATTGACTCAGGCTGCAGGGCTAAAACCTGCAATGTCAACATTCCAGCTCAGGCTGGAGCTCGGGCTCTGACACGCAGTGAGCAGGTAGGATCTCAGAGCCTGGGCTTGACCTCTACCTAGATCAATATTGCTATTTTTAGCCCCACAGCCCAAGCCCGGCAAGCCCAAGCCAACTGACACATGCTCAGACTCTGTGCTGTGGGGTTTTCTTTGTAGAGCAGACATCAGATGACAGAAGGCAGTACAGAAACTAAAGGACTAGATTGTCCTTTCTCTGTCATGCTATTGCCACTCATCTGTTCTAACTTCCTCTCTTTAATTGACACATGGTGTGTGCAAGGGGCTGTAACTTGCTCAGCACTTTAGTTCTAATTTAGCTCTCCAGCTCCTGAAATGCAACATTGACTTCCTCTTCTAATCCAAACAAAGGAGCCCTGCAGAAAAGAGCATTTCCATCTCTTTCAAAGTATGTGCTAGGTATGAATGGGATTTTAAAGTTACTAATGACAGCAATCACTGAGGCTCACATCCCCTGTATGGAGAGTAAACCTACACAGATCCATCTCATGAAAATAACTACTTCCTTAAGCCCTATTTGAATTAGGAAATTGATTTGGGGATCTCATTAAATCCCTGCTGAAAACATTTACCTGCTTTTGCGCTTTTCAGCAGTCACAGAAAGTTTGACTGAGATGAGGGGAAAAAGAGGCCAATCATGCTTTCTGTAATGGGAATGGAAACAGTTTAACCTTATATACATTAGCCTACATATGCTGTTTTCAGCACCACCAGCTGCTATCAGTTTTCAGCAACAGGTCAGTTTCATGGTGTAGATGGGGCCAGAGACACCAACAGACCCCAAGCAATCATCTCTCCTCAGTCACCTGCCACAGCACTGGTTTTAATTACCAGCCATGACTTCCACTCAAGGAAAAGTGAAACACACAAACATAGCACTTGCAAAACTATAGATCATCCACTTCCTTCTGAGCAAGAGATGGTCGTTGCAAACATAACAATGCATTTAGAATTGCGGCTTTAAAAGAAGGAACTAATGAAACATGTATGTTAATGCAAGAGATGGGATAAGGTCATGTTCTTTAATAAGGAAGGACACTAAAAGCTCTTCTGTTTAAGCTCTGCCCAGCATGTATCAAAACATATCTGGCTTCGCAATTTTAGAGCAATCTCAAAGCACTTCACAAATGGTGAACAAACATCCTTACATTTTTTGCAAAAAGGGAAACTTAGGAAGAGAGCGGTTGAGTGACTTGCCCAAAGTCAACTTAGAGAGTCGGTGGCGCAGTTGGGAATAGAACCCAAACCGCTCGGCACTCCGGACCCAAGCTTTAATGACTAAACACTACCCCCTGCATTGCATGATTTAAAAGATGATGTCAGGATAAACAGGGGAATCCCAAGAGCTTTGGCGCACTCGCTCTCTCAGGTGAAGTTTGGTTTTCAGTTTGTGCAAGTGTTTGCCTGATCAGAAGAAACACTAGTAAGGTAACGTAACATCCCTCCATACAGCAACTGAAGCTGACCAGCTCTCACTATATTTTAGCTGAGTTCCCTCTTTTCCCCTAGTCCAACGATCCCAACTCCTACCTCCAACGGCAACAGTCCTCCCTGAGGACTGGCCACAATCCTCCCAAGGCAGGTCATCTTGGAGCAGATTCCCACGCTAGCCTCTGCTGATCTAGAAGCGAAAGAGCTTGAACTTCAATCCCCACCATAGCCGCACATTGTGCTATTGGCCCCGGCATGGCAATTTCGCCTTGCAGCACAGCTGCCGCAAAGGGGACACCCAAACTCAGTATCTGCCTCTCCAGCACCCATGCTACAATTACAGTCATAACCCACTTCAGACAGAGGAACCAATTCATCCTCGTAAAAAGGAAAGCAAATCCCAAGTGCCTATTTTGACAGAAGCAAAAGAGAGCAGTGGATGCAAACACAAGCATCCATCTGGCTATAAAATACACCACCTTCAAGCTGCAAAGAGAACTACGTGGACCTCATTCAGGACTTTCCTCAAATAAAAACCACAGATCCATATATCCAATAGTTTCACACAATGCAAGAGCATACACAGACCAACCTCTCTAGGCAAGAAGTGGCATATTAGCAGTGTTTTCAATCAAGAACTTACGCATGGTCTGCCAATGTTTTATTTCTCAGATCCGCATCTAATATAGTCAGAGATAAAAAAAAATCAACTCCCATGATTGAGGTTTTACTTTTTCATCCGCTCCAAACACTAGCGTTAAAAGAGCTTATTGAGTCATCAATATCCCTTCGCTAGATTCAACATTTCTATCCCCACTCATTAGGTTTAAATTAATCGGTCAACACAATTCATCACTAATATTAACCCATTACCTCAGCGCTGTCTAGCGGGATAGATCTTCAACAGCTCCAGATACCTTCCTTTTACAGGAGACGATCACAGACTTACGCCAACCTAATTTCAAGAGAAAAATCTTCTACAGCTTCACCTGGGAATTTTACAGTTGTGAAGTTGTGCTGAGATTGAGTATTTTAGCTAAAATAAGACTCCAATCTTAATCATGAGAGCATAGTCCCATCATTGCAAATCATCAATAAAGACTTTACGGGGGGGGAAGGGGGGTGGGAAATCAGGCCCTCAACATTCACATCTTTCAGGATCCCAATCCCTACACACACACACACACAAATTGTCACACTATCAGCCCCACTCAATCTTATTAATTTAATCCAATTAAGGTGTTTTGAATTCTTTAAAGTTTTACACTCCAGTTTTTACTTTACAGAGTAGATTTTAATCAAGTCAAGGTTTTGTCACACAAGGCACTTAGAGATGCACACGCGAAACACTCATATTTCCTAAGTTCCTCCAACACTGAAGAAAGGAGTGAGGGTACTGTGGGCTCGGAGGCGGTATTTTGGGCTTCAGTTGCTAGATGGTATGTAATGTGACAAGAACAGGAATAAAACAGTTTTTCCAGTGATTATAGGAAGTAGTTCCTCTGTACAAAGCTGCCATAAAGCAAGATGAAAAAAGCATGAACTCCCACCTCATCCCCATGCTGTGTAAAATACTGGATTTTGCACATCTCCAGTAAGCCACTGGTCTAAAACCAAAAAATAAATATATCCATCTTTGTGGGGAGATCAGAAGATACTTAGCTTTACTCTTGGGAACACCACCTGCCAGTTTGCAGGATCATCAGCCCCCAAAAAATCCCTTAATTCTCCTCTTCGAGTCTCCAAGTAAAACATACTACTTGCTGGGGCTTGAGAATGCAAAGATCTTCAGTTTCATCATAACCGGTCTTCCAAAGGTCCTTATAAGTATGTACAATAATTTATGTAGGGTGCGTCCAATCCAAACGCAGAACATTTGAACAAATTTAAAATCCCCCACAAAAAAACAGGAACAAAAGAGGAGAGAAAAATCTACACCAGAGGCTCCAACGAGTACACTTTTTAATCTGGCAGGTAAATTCCCCTTCCCCTCCATGCTTTACTCTTTAGAAGAACTAATGTGCTGGGTAACTGATTTTCCAGCAGCTCAACCATTTTTATTCTATTATCCTGATGCAGAAATACCTGCTGGTTTCAAGTAGACAATCACAGCAGCCAAATCAGATTAAAGCTTGCACCTGGGAAAATACTGCCTGAAGGAAAGCATCGGTATTCTGGCATTGCTAGGGGTAAACTGTTCTAATGTCCGAGTTCCAAGTCTAATTATTCAGAAGAATATCTATACCCTTCTCTCAAAGACACTTTGCCCCCCCCACACTGTCACACAGGAGACCCAAATGTGGACATGCTTGCTCCTCAAGCCAGCAACAGCCCAGTCTGTTGTATAGCTCAGGGACAGAGCCCCAAACAATGAAGCTTGTACAGTCCATCTGAAACCTCTCATGGGCATGGGGACTTCAGCATCCCCATCCAGCAGAGGGTCATGCTGAAAAGGCAATACTCAGAACTAAAGTCTCAGCTGAAAACCCTTTACGTTCAGATTCCAGGAGACAAGACATCCTAATAAAGTCTGCCCTGGTGAGATGAGGGAAACCATTCACACAGAAGATACAGAAAGGTCTGAGCACAGAGTACTACCCGTCCAGTGGAAAGCTGGTCTATAGCTCACCACTAGTTTTTCCCCATGACTGAAGAACAGCGTGGCTTGGGGACATTTGTGAGTGACAGATGGCCAAAACCAAGCGAGCAGGGAGAGCGTGGCTGCATTTTTCTTTTTAAAATCAGTTACCCCCCAGTAAAACATTTAGGGTTTTTACCATCAGCAGTAACTCCGTAGTCATTGCCACCCATGATTTTCTTGAATTTTGACCAGTGTGGGAGTGCTAACTTCACATGTGCTTCAGTGGTTGATTTTCAGAAGGCTTTTAAAACAGGCTAAGTGGCAGATGTGGGAAACCATTTACGCTTTTACCCTGGTTTAAAAAAAACAAAACAAAACAAAACCCAGAACACAGAGGTAACTGTTTTCTCCAGGGATCACATTCTAAATCTGCCCTGTGTCAGGCTTGAAATAACCAGAACGCTACTGAGATGACATATTGCAGTGGCACTCTCCGCTGTGGTTGGCAAATTTATTTCAGAAGTTAAAAAGGCCAAGGACAATACATTTTTGGGAATGGAGATGGGAGGGGGGGAGACAAGATGAGAGATTGCTAGCCATAGTGGCATATAGATTAACAGGGAAAAAATAAAATTACGGCTAAGAGTGTAAGAAACTTAGATATACAGAGAGTATGTGGGGAGAATAATGAGAGACTGCCCTGTATGTAAAACAAAAAAAGTGCGGGGGTGGGGGAGAAATCAAACTAATCACTTTATACAAGGATGATGCAGTTTTGTTTACTGCTAAGATGGACTTTTCTCCTTTTAAAAAGCCCAAATAGGAGTTAATTAACTCAAGGTTAAAGCCAAAAAAGATTTACAATAACTAGTTCCAAAGACTCCAAGGTACTGTATTTATTTTACTCACACAGACTTTCTAAATGGTGATACTAAAGCACAAAAATGCCACAGAAATCACTGTTCCACTGTACCAAAACAGGGGTTGAGAAATAATTCCAAGAGCCTGAAACATACTTCCTCCTTCTAAGAGAAGGGCTATTCTCTATTCAAGCCTCTTCTACACTGTTGCTAACACTACTTCAGCTCTGCCAGGGTTAGTTACATTTGGCACCATAAATGCAGAGGACCCTCTGGCTGCCAGGTCAGTTAAAACTGCTCTGAGCAAGGTTAAGTGACATGGAGCCAGCTTTTCAAAAGATTTTTAGGTGCCTAAAGATGGAGATAGGCTCCCACGGGGAAATCTGGCCCACGTGCTTAAAATGCAGGTGGGCAGCTTGCAGCCATCTAGACTATGGCTCCCAACTTGGCTAACTTTGCTGGAGCTGCATCAGCATGTGTGACAGTGGGAAATGTTTGCCAAGTTTCCCTAATGTAGACAAGCCCTATGTCTCCATGCCCATGCATCACCATTGCCCTCCAACCCTGAGCCCTGCTGTAGGATGCAAAATGAAAACCATTATTTCAAGATCTCAATATCCAGCAACTTCTCCTCCCTCCTCCCCTGTAAGGAGTCTTGCCTCCCAGCACCTCAGTGAGTATCTCCTCCTTATATATGCATGGAATAATGGTGCAGCTGGCAAAACATTGGGAAAAATGATCAGGTGAGTGAATTTACTCTACTACCAAGGTCTGCACTGAATTCCAGGCCTCTGATTTAGAATCCTGGGTTGAGGGGTGCTGAAGGAAACCTAATACTTACACACAATAATGAACCCCTTGTGTCTATGAGAGGTGGAAAATTCTGACCCAAAGCAAACACATCGAAACCTTCATAGTTGTGGCTGGAGCTTTGTAGCTACAGACTTCCCAGACTGCTACAACCTCAAAAGATTTCTAAAACCAAATCTAGAAATTTCTCCCCTATTCTGGTTTGAGGGCACCCAAGATCATATTGGCTAATATCCAATGCCAATCAAGAAGGAACTACACTGCAGGACATGTCTGCACCAGGCGGTTAAGCCAGCATCTGCCCTGTGAAGTGAAGGCCTGAGACACATCCTCGCTCTAGATTTAGGGTGCGTCAATACAGAACACTGTTCTGTGCGGTAACAATTTCCACCATTGCTAGCATGTTCAGAAACACCGGTCTTAGCAATGCCGGAAGTCCTAATCTAGTTTGGAAGCCATTTTGTGCACTGGGTCAGTCAGACTTGCTCTGGAGTGGTTTAACTGACATCATGCTGACAACAGCTGCCAGAGCCTCCATCTTAAAATCCTAATGTGTTTGCATATGAAAGGTAGCTCAATTGTGAGTCCCAAATCAATTTAGTGTCATTTTGGATAAGATTACTTACATGGATATACCACATGGCTATACGATTGTTACAGAAGAACCTCAGATATTGGGGAGATGTGAACTCTATGTGGTGTTAAGGGGGAAAGCTTTATATAAGTCAGGAACAAGGCTTGTTTTAAGTACACAGCTTTTGAATAAAGACTACTTCCACCCCAGGAGCTCAATCTTCTATTTCCAGTTAATAAGGCATAACACCAGCCACTCAACATAATTGCATTAACAGCATCAATTCATGCCACATTAAAATACTTTCTTGGCACAATTTATTTTTCTGACCCAAACAAAGAAGCCACTAGCAAGTCATTAACAATATTCTACCCTAAAGTGTCAGTTTAACAGCCCTATAAAAACATTTTTAGATTTAAGGAAACAAAAATGTGCATGCTATTGATATTAAAACTGCAGTTACTCTTTCAGGAGTACCAGCTGCTTTCTTGCAAAGCATTTGTAATGTATTAATCTATACAGTGAAGGACAAAAACTCAACTGAAGGCAGTAGATGGCTGTGTTGTTAGGCCTGCTAACGGCTCGGAAAGAGCGGATTCTTCTACTTTCTTGTCCATTTCTGGATATATTTTTCAAGCCCTTTTTAGAGTTATGTTCAGGCTGATCAACAAAGACTAAGAAGGGACTGTACATTTGTTTCTAAGTTGAAGTGAACAGAACTGGTGTAATTTAGGCTGAATTCCAGATGCTCAGTTTCAAACTACTTCTTGAATAATGCCTTTCGGGATTTTCTTGTGTGCCTTTTCATGTTGGTGATCACTGGCACTGCTTTTGGCCTTGCTGTCCCATACTGATTAAAGTAGGGAGAACAAGTAAAGGAACAGAATGGGATCTCAAACTGAACAGCCTCTTGCCAAAGTAGTGAAAATACCAATTCCCATTACCCCAGCTCCATGGATACTTCTATCAGAATTTTATATTATAAGTGCTTAATGGGAAGAAAGAATGCTCTTGAAAAGTATGAGTATTTATTAGAATAGTTTCTGTTAAATATAAGGAAGAGTACTGCAGATTTAATTTCACATCTTGGCTATGCTCTGACAAAGGAGAAGTTACCAAATGCAGCAACTAGCTCCTGTCCCAAGCCAGGGATTAACTAATGCCCCTCCCAAACCTTTCCCTACCCTCCCACCCTCCAGCCCCAACCCTTTCCATTTTATTTCCCAACTAGACAACACTGTTGGCAAATCAAGACAGCATAAAACTTACATCAGTAAAAAACAAACAAACAAAAAGAACCATGAAGTGTGCCAATGCATCAGGGCAACTATCCTATTAAATGATGTACTTCTCCACACTAGCATTTCTGCTTGGGAGCCAGCTGTACCTTTCTCACAGAGGATGAGAAGTTTTAACGTTCTGAGTATGCTCTGTGGTGCACTTATAAGTGCTGCAACGCCACATACAAGAGAGATTCAACACCTGAATTTTTTCCCCCAAGACTTCTTTTCAGGGACGCCCCGCATGGGTTTGTGCAATGACACTCAATAAGTACAATCGGATGCTTTAGCACAAATTACAATAGCCAGTTGAGCACAGTGTAAGGCATGTGGACAAGAAGAGACATCAGCAAGATGGGAAAAAATTCCAAAACAGCAGGGCAGCATTGGTGCTTGAAGCTCCAGTTGGTTAGATTTTAACCCCACTTTGAATCCCTGATTCCTACCATTGAGGCCAAAATTCAGTCTCTATCATAAAGTTTCTGAGGCTGTTCGCTTTTGGCTGGGCGGTAAAGACCAATTCCTTGTATTTCATTCTAATATAAAACCAAAAATGTTGGCTGAATCTGTAGGAGAAGGAACTGAGCATCAGGGATGTCTGAAGGTGATCAAAACTTCACTCTGACCTTAAAATGTCACTGCCCTAAATTTCTGGGGTTTATGGAGGAGAAAACTGGCCCAGCCACTAGCATGGTCACAAAAAGTTTCGTATTAAAAAAAACAAGGCAAACTGATTAATTATGAAACCCTCTTTTCACAAGTAGCCCAGGTTTTAAAAAATTCCCGCAAAATTAAAAAGTTAGATTCCTCCATCTAAAAAAATAGTTTATACATATGCGCTGAAAGTGACCATCACAGGTCTGAACAGCACCTTACAGTACAGACTAAGACTTAAAGAATTGATCTCACATTTGCAGTCCAATTAAAAAAAAGAAAAATGTCTGGCTATGGCTGGGATGACACATATGGGAACACTTCAGAACACAAGGCAGAGGCGAAACGAGCAGCGTCGCTCTCCAGGCCAGGGTAGCGGTGTAAAGGGAAAGGGGCACTTCATGCACAAAATGTATTTTACAAAATACATATTCAAAAAAGCAAAACACCCCACCTTGCACTAAACTGCAACACTCTTAACACTTGCTTTGCCACAGGCTGCTGCCCATGCCTTGTTCAACAGAGGAGGCATGTGAAAGGGGGTGGGAGAGGGAGGAGGAGAGAAATCCACATTTCAGTCTATTTTCCAAAAATCTCTCTTTTATAGGGACGTCTTCAGTCATCTGATGTCAGAGACAGAGCTCTCATTAGAGTCAGTGTACGAAGTGGTCATGACAGGAGTGCCGTTGTTTGCCAAACAGCCTTGTCTCAAGGTGTCAAAGTATGAGGCCTGCACTGGTTTGTGGGACTGCAGAACTTCTTTCGCATCTTCTATCTTAAACCATTCCCTTTTCCTTCCTGAGGGTAGAGGAATAAATTAGTAAATGCAATAAGAGAACTAAAGATAGACATTTATCCCTTCTGCGAAGTTTTTACTGTTGACTAGCATTCTGTCCATGTCAATTGTGATTAAAGTGGAACAATGAAGTGGGCTTGCAGCCCAATGCCAATTCAAAAATCCCAAGAGACTTCTCTGAGTAGTCTTTTGATCTCAAAGCTACTGAAGGGTCCCCCTAGCCAAGTGTAACACAGATGCCTCCAACATTCCACAAAAGATGTATCATTAGGGTAGTAAATCCACCATCCAATTGATGGTGGTTTTGGATTCTGAGATTGTTTTTTTCAAATGTTATTTCCATGATTTCTGAGTGGGACTGAAAAATATAGAAACACCACCGATATTAAGGGAATTCATAACAAATTTTGAAATCATCTAACAATTTTCTCTTTTTAAATGATATGCTCCTGACAAGGAGGAAATGATGGCACTCTCCGGAACCTGGCTTAGCTTGAGGAAGTGCTTTTTCCCCCAAGGCATCTCAATCTTCTTGTACAGCATATGTCTCTTTGTACTGAGACCTCTCCTGAGGAGAGCCTGCAAGATGAGCCCAATTATACATGGGCTTTTAAGAGTGTTGACAAACATCCTGCAGGAATTATACTGACAAACTCATTTTCATTTGGGGATCTGATAAGGATTTAAATGCACAGCTTTTAGGAGTGAGTGGTCAAACAAAAGTGCAAGACTTAGATAAAACACGAGTCTCTACATAAACCCACTGAGACGACTCTTAAAGGACCAGGGAAGGAAGAAGGAATCAACAACATGATCACATTTTTGCTTTCAAACGAATTCAACTATCCTAACAATCACTTACAGTAAAGGGTGGGGAGTTGGCATGCTTCTGTATGAGAGGGAGGACATACACCAGTAATGCTAACAAGCATGAAGGTCTTACCAATATTGACAGAGTCCTCCCAGTCTTCCAACACTTCTGTGACGATAAGTACATAAACATATGTTCTGTGTTTCCTGTCCCGATTCTGAAAGGCAAAATGGACAGGATTATGGCAGAGCAGTCAAGATGACAACACCTAAATAAAATCCTAAACTTTTTTTTTTTTTTTGGGGGGGGTGGGGGGGTGGAGGGGGACACACGACCTTAAAGCAGCCTCGAGAAGGTGAAGGTGGGATAGTGCAAGCCTTCCTTTAAGTAGTGACCTTATTTAATCTACAGAACTACAATCAGTGGTCTCCCATTTCAAGATCAAGGAAGTTGTTCAGAAAGGGTTAGTGTATAAAATCAAGGGAATACAATAAGTGGCATTAGAATGAAGCAGCATACGATAGTCCATACTCAATAAATAGGCCCAACACTATTCCATGAAGTCTTGCTCTTCCCTGCTGGTGAATGGCGTTATTTAATAAGTGATCTGATTTTGATTGCTGCTGATCACCAGCCATTCCAACTGAAGTGGAAACTAAGCACTCAGCATCTCCAGAAAAAACAAAAAACAAAAACCAGGCCACACAAAAAGATGCTTTTTCTCCAAATCTGGTTGTCTAGTTTGGCCAACACCCATACTGCTGCAAGCTTAGAAAGAAGCTTCACTAAAATGACATTTCTGCAGCAAGACTTTACAACCTGAACAGATATTTCAATAAACTTACCTCAAAAATTCCTACTAATCTTCCTAACGTCCCTTTCACTCCAGCCTAGAGAAAGTACAAACAGAAGAAGGCGGTTTAATGTTTTTAACTACAGCTCAGCTCATTTCCTTATTTCCAGTGTGACAGCAAGGTTTGTAAAAACAGGAAGCAAGTGTTGCAAGCAGTCAATTCACATGAAAACAGCATAATCATCAGAGGGATGATGTAACTGTAGCACGAGCCCCAAAAGCCTGGGATCCATCTTCAAGAGAAAAATCAGTTTGACACCCGCATATCGATACACCCTCAATGTTCCAACAGCTCTTATATGGGGAATTGAACAGAATGACATGCTCAGCACAGTTTGAGCCCAAATAAAACTTGCTTAAAGTAAAGGGGAAAAGGCTGAAGATCTCTAAGATCAGCTGGCTTGGGTTTCAAAGCTGTTAATAAGTTTGTGTGTCAGATGCAAAAACAGTCTACAGCAACTTCACTTATTCTACAGAAAGCTTTTATTTCCTTGCATCTGAGCTGAAGAAAATGTGGGTTGGGATTGCAGTTGTTTTACTTTGATCTACTTGGGTTCAAAGGCTGAGTCCACACTAGAAAACTTTAGGGTGAGAAACCTCAGGTAAAATCAATTGAATCCTATCTACAATACAGCTTCCATCAAATATACTGGTGGTGAATTACAAGATATGAAGTTTGCTATTTTAGACAAGGGCCAAATACATCCTTAAGGGCTTGTTAGGCAAAATGTCTCTTTTACCCTTTCCTTTACCCACATTGTTGGGAATGTAAGTCTGTGGACTTAATTCTCTGCTATCTTATAACTACCATAGAAGTGTGGATAATCAAATTTATAGATTAAAAAAATCGGACATGTATTTAAATTGGATTTTTTATTTAAATTAAGTAAAATTTTAAATACATGTATTTAAATTAAATTTAAAATATCAACCTATTATATGGCCTAACCTTCCAATATCTATTACAATAATTTTAATTAAATTAGCACAAACACTTTAAAAAAATCACAATTAATCACAAGATTAAAATAATAGTTGCAATTAATCACAGTTTTATTTGTACGGTTAAACAATAGAATACCCATTTAAATTATAAATATTTTGGATGTTTTTCTACATTTTCAAATATATAAAAGTACTGTAGTGCAATCCCTAGCATGAAAGTGAAATTTACAAATGTCGAATTATTATTTTTGTTTTGTTTCTGAGTGCAGTTATGTACAAAAATGTAAAACTTTAGAGCCCACAAGTCAAAGCATGAAGGGGCACATGAATGTTTATATGCCAGATGCGCTAAATACCTTGTAGCCCCAGCTTTCAAGTACACAGGATTAGTTAGGGTAGTTTAAAATTTAGGGCTCTCCATTACTGTTTCTAACCATCCTACCCTACCCTTCATTAGCAATTAATTTTGCTAACAATGAAGGTTACAGCAGATGAAAACTACATTTTAAGTTACTACTGATGTTTGCCACCTGCAGGTTCAAATCAGTTCTGATAAACACATGGGGTCCTTACAGCTTCAGTTCAACAACCTGGAAATCTTCGTAGTGACACCCAATATTTAAAGTCTGAGTGCTTGTAGTTCTGTATATTGGCGAATAAGGCATTTACATACCACAATGTTGACTGTGATAAGTTAATTATAATTCAAGATTAATTGTACTACAATGGAACTGGAAACACGTGAAATTCAAATGCATCTGTGCAGACAGCAGATTTTCTAATTCTTCATATGCTCTATCCTTACATGTAAAACTGGTGTTGGAATTCACATCAAATATTTAATTAGCTGATGCAAATTAAAGATAAAACAGCCTCTCACAAACTGATGAATTCAAATTGTGAGGGAAAAAAGTGAAAATGGCCGCACAACATTATTATATTTAAATGTAGAACTGTGTAGAAACCAGAGTTTCTTTTCAGAAATGTGAAATTTCCTACAGGAAAGGTTTTCATTCCGGATCTGAACAAAATGTCAGAAATGCATTTTCCTATGGAACGGAAACAATTGAAAAAGTTCATTTCAGGAGACCTGAAATGGAATTTTCCCAACATTTCCAGCCAGTTCCCTTGCACCCTAGGGCGCCCGCCCATCAGGTTGGCAGCCCAGAGAGCTGGGTAGCCACCCACCAGAGAAGACTCACAACCAGGTGGGCAGCCCAGGGAACTAGGTGGGGAGATAGCCAGCCGAGGTCCTGGAATCCTGGGGAACCTGTCGGGCGGGCTGCCAAAGTTCCTGCAGGCCCAGGGAGCCATGAATCCGTAGCAGCCCATGAGGTGGGCTGCAAAGGAGCCAGCTGGGTCTACCTGCTCAGCCAATCCCTATATGTAGGAGGTGGCTGCAGCTGTCCAAGAATGTCTGGGGATCAATTCTCATCAGAAAGGAGCTCCTACTAGTGCCCCCATAACACAACAATCCAATTATTGCCCCTCAAAAACTTCTGAAATCAAGCGATGGGGTGAATTCATTTAAGGCTTACACAATAGTCCTGAGTTCCAGGCAACTGATACTCTGATAAGCCATCACCATGGACCACAGCCTCTGCCAAATTAGCATTCCAAACTGGGCACCTCAGCTTCCCAAGTCCAGTAACAGATTATGCCCATCATATGACAGGCCCCCAGGCTAGCATTTTAGCACACACAAAGTAGTTCTGTGATCATAAAACTGAAATTTAATATTTTCTGTAATTCTGTGTAAGTATTATACATTGCACAATTATAACTGACATATTGGAATCTGATTTGCAGACTATCTAAACAAATACAGCTAAGTAGCATTTAATGATTACATTCACTAGATTAAGAAGTTATCTGCTTATATGATCACTGCTGCAGTGATCATATAGTCCTATACCAGTTTAACTACACGCAATAGATCACTCTTCTGAAGTTCATTTAGAAAGGAGTGTTCATCATGTCAGCATTTGATAGATTGAGGGCAGAGGTGGAATCTGAAATCACTAGAAATACAATTGCGTGCTGCTGTGGTCAGCTGTTCCTGTAACGCTGCTCCTTTGAATGCATCTGATGAAGTGAGCTGTAGCTCACGAAAGCTTTTGCTCAAATAAATTGGTTAGTCTCTAAGGTCCCACAAGTACTCCTTTTCTTCCTGCTCCTTTTGGCACTTTTGATGTTTGTTGAGCAGCACTCAGGCAGGCAGGTACTTCACTCAAAGCAACTCAACCCTGCTAGGCTGCCACAGTTTGAATTACAGTCTCATTCAGCAGCAATACATGTGAGCAAGCGAACACCAGCTGAGCAAGAGGGGATTAGCTCAGCCAGCCCAAACCAGTTTCTTCACTGAAAATGGAGCCCATGCCAAGGCTTCCTTTCAACCACTGAGCTGTCATGGAAAGAGAGCAGCTTCTCCGAGGCTCTCAGCTGCCAGAGAAAGGGACGGCCAATGCAGATTTATTTTAGGATTTGAAAGGTGAAGCCACGGATCTGCTCAATGAACCTTTGACTTCAATATCAAATAGCTTAATTATTAATAGTGATTTCTTCATAAAGCAGGGCTGTGTCCCCAAGTAGAACATTTTTCACTAGCCTTGTTAAACTCCACCATTTGTCTTTTGCCAGCATCGTATTTTGCTATATTCTTGACTATTAGTAGCTCAAGTTCAGTGTGCCATGTTACAGCTTGGGAACGAGAAAACTGAGTAGTTTCTCCTCAATTTCAAAAATATGAGCAGATGAAAAAATGCTACCATCATAGAAAAAAACAAAAACAAAAAAACACCCCAACAAAAATAGACCTCAGAAGAACTAGTGGGCTTTGGGAAGAGAGGTTCTTTTTAAAACATAACCATTTTATTCTTTCCATGGTATGCAAGCAAATAATTGCTCTGAAAGACGCCTGGGTGCTGCCAAGGATTTTCACAAGCACAATTAACCCCACCTGCATTTGAAACTGAATGCCATGGGCCTAGTTATACAATGGAGGTGAACAAAGTACAAAGTTCAATACCCTACCCCACAATCCTCCTCACTACACAACTGGGGGAGGAAGATAATCTCAGCTCTAACCTTATCTGACTTTCAGCACAAAGCATTATGAGGGGAAGCAGGTGTGGACATTTTTGAAAAAACCTCAATCGTTCTTCAAATACCTGCAATATTTTAGTTGATTTTTAAGTACTTCAGAGGTACATGAACCCGCTTCTTTTACAGGAATAAAATAGGGTGCCAATTGTGTGGTTAGTGAATTTTTAAAAAATGGCAGTTACTTCCTAATACAGATTTTTATGGAAGAGTTAAATAGGAAAGACATTTTGATATTAGGAGGCTTAGAGTTTATACAGCGGGTGGTATACATAAGGATTTTAAATTCTGATATGTAGATTTTGAGGACATCTGAATAGATACACAGAACACAAGAACTGCTGTATTAGACCAGACCAGGGGACCACTTAGTCCAGCATCTTGTCTGACAGCAGCCATTTCCAGATGCTTCAGAGGACAATGCAAGAAATTCCATAGTTGACAGATATGAAATAAACTGCCTATGGGGGAAGTTTCCTCCAAACTCTCATCAGTTAGCTGTTGACTTATGCTCTGTAGCATGATGGTTTATAATCCTTACAAAAAGAAAAGGAGTACTTGTGGCACCTTAGAGACTAACCAATTTATTTGAGCATAAGCTACAGCTCACTTCATCGAAAGCTTATGCTCAAATAAATTGGTTAGTCTCTAAGGTGCCACAAGTACTCCTTTTCTTTTTGCGAATACAGACTAACACAGCTGCTACTCTGAAACCAATCCTTACAAAAACATTTTAAGTGTTATTTTATGCAACTGTGGACCCCCTTGCTATCTATATGAACATCTAATCCTTCCCAAATCCCTGAACAGCTCTTGGCTTCAGTTAATCTGTGGAACTCACTGTTAGAAATCATGCGTGTTATGTAAAATAATATTCTTTTATCAGTTTTCAATGTGTTGCCTTTTAATTTAATTGAATGTACCTCATTCTTCTCACTGAAGAAGAGTCTACAGGAGTGCTCAATTTACTTTCTCTATATAATTCTGTATACCTGTCACCTCTCCTTCTAGAACAGTCCCATATGAGGAGAGAGCTAAATAAGAAGTCTTTCCATGCCTCTAATTATTTTCATGGCCAGTCTCTGGACATCCACGCAGGATTTAAAAAACAAAACCAAAACCTGTTTATTGGACCAAAACACTATTTTAATTTATTCCCCAATAAATGGGCCTCAATGATTTGAAAGGTACCATTAAAATCTTCTATACTAACTCATGGACCATTCTGTAACGACAGGTCTTTTCTGAAGCTGTTTTTTTAAGAAACTGCATTTTATTAACTATGCAATGTAAAATTCAACCTAAAACAATACAGCTTCATTTTAACTTCTTTCAACTGAAGGTCTCAGACAAAAGGCAGTGCTTCTCTTGAACAAGAGAGCCTTTTTTAAACAGCTGTGCTACCTTTCTTCTCATTTCCTATTTTCTTCCACTGTCTGTAACTTTGGCATCATGCATGACCCTGTCCCTTTCTTCTCCTCCTCCCACAACTATCTTGTCTTCAAACCTATTGTTTCTGCAAACATCTTCACACCACACCTTCGTTTCCTCCCACCTAACGCTAACACAACCTTGTTTCCTTATTTTAAAAAAACAGGATACCTGCATTATATTTGGGGGCTGTGTACAGGAGAAGCCCCAGCAACCATTTGAAAAGACATTTTAAATTCTAGTAACAGTAGTCAGGAACTATATCAATCTATTAGATACAAAACAAACAGGACACAAAAGACTACTGAAAGTTAAGGCTGGACCGGGAATGGAAAAGATTGCCTCTTCACAGCAAGAAATGAGATGGGACAGTCAAACTTAAATCATTGTATAGCTTTTGGGGGACCTATGAGACATACCATGCCCATATTACGAAAGAGAATTTATGTATTTTTCACAGTTAGATGAAGGAAAAAGATTAGACATATATTTGTAAGTTTCTTAAATAGATACCAAGACCCCCAATCAGTCTTAATTCTATTTGTGATGAGAATATTCTGTCTTGCGCCCAACATATCCTGTAGCGTTCAATTTAGAAGTAATACACTTTAGAACTGTAGTCAGTCCTCTATCACACATGAGCTTTGCACCTGGCTTTAAATGATTTTTACCCTTAAGGATATGAAGATAGAAAAGTACAGTAACAGACACTGTCACTAACAATGCAAGCACTATTAGTACCTGTAAATAAATTGCAGGGATACTGAAAAATGAACCAACAGGCTGAAAATATTTATCAACATGCAGATTATTTTGGCAGCAGGGGAAGGGAAGGAAATGAAAGGAAAAACAAGAATGGAAAAGAAGAAGAAAACAGAATCAACTACCGACGATAGAGTGATTCCAGGTGTTCTGTTCTTGTTGGGTACATACCTCTTCACAGACTTCCCGCACAGCAGCCACGCTGGGCTCCTCCTCAGGCTCCATGCCACCTCCTGGGACAATCCATCTATCTGGATGGCGACTACTGCTCACCAAGAGCACCTGCCAATGAAAAGGGTTATATTTCAATGCAAAACAGAGTGCAACTGATATGCATACTCTCATGGTAGTACGCTTTTGTGGGACTTGGCTTAAAAAATGCAAGTTCTCATATATGACCCCCTAAGACTGGTCATATTGGGGTTCTGAAAAATATTCTGCTTCTTCCTTCTGAGGCCCAGCCTTCCCTAACCCCATCCTATTTAGACAGTTGCACATACTCTATTTTGTAAGCTACTCCAAGTTCTCCAAAATACTCCAACCACTACTACCCTGGAACAGGGATACTCAATCTTGAAAAGACAAAATAAATGGAGGCCGAGCACCACAAAATTAAGGTTAGCAATTTGACGTAGCATCACAAAGCTGCATCACTGCAAGTCAATGTCATCACATACTGTTTAAACTTCAAGACACGTCACAATACAGTATCAGATAGTCAAGACACTTTACCACTACTTTGCTCCTGTCCATACCTACATTAAAAAAAAAAAAGTCCCATTTCATGTAAAGTTGGTTGGCCACAGAATTAAGGTAACTTGCCCTTACAAACTGCTAATTTTGATAGTTTAATGGAAAGATTTTCAAGCTGGGCGCCCAAATTCCCTTTTGCCTTTGAAAAGTTTCCCCCGAATGTAGCACTGCACTAAGAGAATAAACACATTAGGCAAATAATTGCACACCTTTTATTTAAAATTACATGTGTATCCCAACTCTTATACCCCTTTCTGGCTGCTGAAAAGACGAGATGTTTCTCATCCATCACTCTTCTTCTGACCCTTGGGACTGATGGGAAGGGATCCTAGCTAATCCTGTCCATTCTCTCCCTGCTGCCTTGTGTATCAGGCACCATAGGAAGGGGTCCTGTGATCAGCACTCAGTTTCCTCTGCCTCATATAAGGTAGAATATAAAAAAAATCACCAATTAGATCTGTGAAAAGCAATATCTGAAATATCTGAGTTTCATCAGCATAGAAAGAGTAAACAAACAAACAAAAACCATGTTCCTATTTCAACAGAGTTGAGTTTGTGAACTAGCAAAATAGGTTTGAACATATCTGAGTAGGAGCAATTCAAGTTTTCCCCTAAATATGTATTTTTGGGGTGGTTCTTTGGAGCACCTTTTACTCTAATGTTCTGCTATGAAATATAATGTGGTTTTATTTGTTTGCTTATCCTCTCCCATAAACAAATGCTAACTGTTAATCCCAGCTGGCTGAAAGTTCCCCCAAGGAATACCTGGACATTGTGTTTACTCAATCTGGCTGTGATTCATCCACAAGGAGAAAGACAAGCAAAAACAAAACCTGTGATGTTTTCCCAAGTTTCTAAGTGATATTTATTCACTCATTCTACTCAGAGCCATCATGTTACATCTCTCTATTTCACTGGCACAATTACCAAAGTAGCTCTGAACTAATGCAATCATTCCACAATCTTTCCGACATACCAGTCCAATTAGGTTACAGGCCAACTGTAACAGTTTCACTCAAACATTTCAGAGCTAAGCTGCAGAAAAGACTAAGCCTATGCCCTACTGTGTAAATGCTGACTTATAAATATTTAGTAAGAATTGAAAGATTAGAGCAAATTAGTATGAGAAATTCTACATGCATATGACTGTACATATGGCATTCAAAAATCACATTTATGTGGAAAGCAAACTTAAGACTTACAGCATTCCCTCCACTTTTTACTTTTGACAGTTTATATAGTCTTGTCTAAGAACTGATCAATTTACAAAATAATGTTCTTTTTCTGTTAGCTAGAAAGCTTACTCACAAGTTACATTATTACACAAAAAACTATGTTAAAAGAACATTAAGGTTGCAAAATCAAGCACTCAAAAGTTCAGAAATGCCAGAATTAAAGTTGCCTGTGAGGTCTTAATTCAGCCCTCTTGTGTGTTTGCACTGTTAAACAATCTTTAAATACGTGATCATATACCATTTTTTCCACAGGACCCCTTGCCTCGTTTCAGTGCACACTCATCGAGCAGTTAGTCAATATTTTCAGAAGCTCCCTGATCTCAGTTCCAGTAACCTGACCCAGACCCAGCACCACCCACAGCAACCCAGAGCTGCAATTACAGGTAAATTCCTGCTCAGCCCCAAACTGGAATGTGCCCAGCGCAGACACAATCTTTCTGGAATTTAGCTGCTAAAATCTAAAGCCTATACTGAGCACAAGCAAACTGCAGTTTTTAAAAAGCTTGTAACTTAGCCAAATTCAAGCAGATTTTCACAGGGGTGGCAAAAGGAACACCCCTGACATGCAAACCACCAGCCCCCTGTGAAATTTCTAGTCCCTACTGCAAAGCATGGGGCAACAGAGTGTCTAAGAAATGGTCACCACAATTTAACAAGGGCAAAACATTTTCCCCTAGCCTTGTTCTCAGAAACAGCTAAACTATTCTGGCTGAATTTTCTAAAATACTTCAGCATGAGGCAGACACCCAGAATGGAAAATTTCAGCCCAAACAGTTAAGACAAAAGTTATAAGCAACTGAAAACAGGGTCACGATGAGAAGCATCGGGCAACCTTAATAATAGTTGGTGAAAGCAGACCCACCTATAATAGATATGGTAAGCCCATTTTTTGAATTTGTTCAAATAGTGAATACAAAGATAGTGTGTATTTTCTTGGTATTGACACCTCATCAATTATTGGGAGTGGAGCACATCCGCCCTGACTGAATTGGCCTTGTTACCACTGGTTCTCCACTTGTAAGGTAACTCCCTTCTCTTCACGTGTCAGTATATTTATGCCTGCTTCTGTAATTTTCACTCCATGTCCCTGAAGAAGTGGCTTTTTTTACCCACAAAAGCTTATGCCCAAATAAATCTGCTAGTCTTTAAGGCGCTACCGGACTCATCGTTTTTGTAGATACACTCTAACAAGGCTACCCCTGATACTTGAAAGATACTGTGATCTTACTAGATCTTACACTGTTATTCTACAGGGTGCTGGCAGCAACAGCTATAGTTAAGCCTGCCTAACACTCTTCATTGTTATAAATTAGGGAGAAAGATGTCATTTTGTCCACTTTAAGAATTCTTACGTCCACATTGTTGGAAATCTCAGACAAGGGAGGGGTTCGCCAGAGTGTCAAAGATGTGCCTTTTGCCATCCCCATGAATATCTGTCCAAATTTGGCCAAATTATAAGCTTCTGACAATCTCAATACGCACATGCTCAGTAGAGGATAATTAAGAGTCTGGCATGTAAATTCTCTGAGAATTCCGTACATACACTGCTCCATTCCCACACAGCTCCTACTTTCCAGCCAGACCACACAGGCACCGTCCCCACACTGCAACTGAACATGCTGTATTATGCGGCTGCAGGTTCTGAACCCATGAGTCTACCTGCAATTGCTCCTCTGGGAACTCAGGGGATGCCATGGCATCAGGCAATCAATGGAGAGGATTCCAATGCCCCCACCTGCAGGTGCCCAGGCAGCATGAACAAGGAGATAGGGCAAGGGTACAATAGGTAAGGAGGGGCAAAAGGGTCTGGAACCCCTCCAAAACCTAGAACTGAGCTCAGGATTCCTAAGTGCTGACCTCTAAAGAACCACCATCTGTGAACCTCACTGGCAAAATGTGTGCTCACTGGGTTCTTTTTCCTGCAGAACACACCTTTCAACTAGTGCAATAAATGAGGCAGGAGTTCTATAGACAACCCTACGCAACCCTGATTCAGTCCCATCCCTCCTATGCACTGAATGAGACAAGTCCTGTAAGAAAAACAATATGTGATTATGTAATTAAGGACTACCATAATGCATACAGGGGCTCAGTTAAGGTTGAATGAGCAGCCTAAATTTCAGCATTTTGAGTGCTTAATTTTGCAACCTTAACGTTTTTAGCCTTTTAAAAAAAAAACATTCAATATATTTAGATTGTGGAAACAATCAGCGTGTTAGGCACTCTCCGAAAGGCAACACAGCCCTTCCCCCAAAAAGCACTCGATCCATTTAAATCACCAGCAACAAACAACAATTGTTACATACAGAATGCTAGCTTCAGATGTGCACAGCATTCTCAATATTCAGGACCCTATGACTCTATTCATAATAGAGAAGACTGGGATTCTACTACAATTGTCAGCAACTCCATACACAACCACCTCCGATTATAAACTGATATTGGGCCATTATGTAAAAATGCCACCTGTACTAAGGAGCCCATGTCATCTTGTCATCACAGTGTCTTGTCCTATTACATTGCTGGTTTGGTACACTATACTGGTTTATCACCAGTATTGCATATAAAGGAGCCTGGATTAAAGATTCCTAACTTCAGGTCAGCCAGTAGTACTGGGGGCAAAAGTGAGACATATACAGTGCTGTCCCCTCCTCCATTTCAAAGAGAAAGTTGTCATGATTTACCCAAAATTTAAGAAGCAATGGCAAGAAAGAAGGGAATATCTATTTTCTAGTCAAGGTAAAATATACTTGTCCACAGTAGCTACTGATTTCAATTTGTAGAGCCATCTCCAAAACAAAACCTGAGGCAGACCCCTGGAATATCAACAGAGCATACCCACTTGTGATCAATTTGCAGTTGTGAGGAAATTCAAATAAAAAGACTTTATCTGCTAATAAATCACAGTGCTAAAGCTTTTTAAAAAAGAGTGACAGTGCAGAACAAGGTAGTGCCCTAATTAACACCCAACTCCTAATGTTGACCTTTTAGATGTGAACAACAATTTTACAGCACGTAAGTTAGCTTCACTCTTTAATGTAACTCAGAAGACCCTTAGTAATGGAACAGTTGGACAACCCTGAGTGAAAAGCAAAGTCCTGTCATTCTCACACTCTAGCGTAGTTTGAACGCATACTTGAAAGAAAGAGGAAATACCCGCACAGGAGGAGGAAACACCCGCACAGGAGGAGGAAACATGCTCTACAGGGGGATCATTTTTGACTACTTTAAACAGGATATTGCCACTAATCAGCTCTTACCAGACAAAAACCTAGATCAAAGTGAAGTTGTGACATTGTTGTGTTCTGCGAAAGCAAACAGGATGTACACAGGGAAATTCATACATCTAAAAAGCTGTACTCCCCAGTAAAAGCATGGAGCTCAAAGGTCTCAAGTAAACTGGATACTATGATCCAAGACTGCATGTAAACAGAGAAATAAAGACAACTTTAATGTTTTACAGTCTGCTGGTAACCAGTAAAAAAAAAAAAAAAAAAATCACACCTACTGTAAAGTAACATTTTTCTGTAAGTCATTAAGAAATACTTGGGAGGAAGGATAGGAATGCCACTTAGAACAAGATCGAAACCTGAAAAATCCACCTCTGAGTGGAAAGCTTTGCCAGACAAAGTATAGAAGACTAAGCCATCAATTTCTACAGAATTCAGTTTTTAAACAATTACGTTTCTAGTCATTCTAGTATGAGGATAAGCTTCAAACCATGTACCGCATTTATTTAATTATTTGCTAGTGTAAATAGGACCCAAATGTGCAGGTGAAAAATGTTTTTCATGTGAAAGATGCAGGTGCCATAATGGAGATTCTGTCCTTTCCCTTGCCCCACCTTCACATGTTTTTAAAATGTACGAACTTGTGCAAAGCTCTAAAGGGAATATTTATACTTTAAAACTGGTGTCCCTGAACAAAGGATTCACAAATGCATTCGTACAAGTCTCTTCCCCATCCCAAACAGCAGCGCTGAAAAGCTTTTGACATCTTCCCAGAACCCACTATTTTTGTGTTAACTCTCCTGGCCTGTAGAGAAAGCAATGGTAAAAAATTTCTCAACATTATTTCTGTGCTAGAGCAGTTCCTGGCCCACTCAGCTGAAGCGCAATCTCTCATCTACTAGCCTATACTCATTTTTGGCTTGCTGTGGCCTTCATTCTGTACTTCTAAGACCAAGGTTAAGAAAATTTAACTCCTGGCCCTTTTGCCACTGGTCAAAATGTCAGCTGAAGTCCAATACATATTTCAAGTAACATGAGGTAGTTTTTACAGCATTTCTTCTTTCCTCAAAAATAAAAAATTAAATGTGCCTGATAGTGCAACGCACTGCCAAGAGGCCAACAGTTATTATCCACCTTATCTTTCAGAACACACTGCTTTTATGTTTGAGATAGTAAAATCTATAGCCTCAGTTTCATAGTGAAGTTAACAAGGGGGCAGGGAAGCTTGTAGATTAGACCCACAGAGCAGCCAACTAGCACTTCTCCTTTTCTATTGCCCAGACAACCCTGCAGGGAAGGGGGCCTCATGTGGCTTTAGGAGAAAGCCTGGCTGTCTTTCCATTCACTGTCAAAAAGCAGCTGTAATTAAAACAAAATCCCTCCTCTGTTCCCCCATCCCTATTCTCTAACACAGTCCTTTAAAAAGCATAAGCATTTCAAGTAGAGTTACTAAAATATGGAGAAAAAAGAACGAGGAGTACTTGTGGCACCTTAGAGACTGACAAGTTTATTTGAGCATAAGCTTTCGTGGGCTAAAACCCACTTCATCGGATGTATGCAGTGGAAAATACAGTAGGAAGATATGTATATATATATATATATATTATATATATATATACACACACACACACACATATACACACAGAGAACATGAAAAATGGGTGTTGCCATACCCACTACAACAAGAGTGATCAGTTAAGGTGAGCTATTATCAGCAAGAGAAAAAAAACCTTATGGAGATTTGCTAGCAAACACCTGTATTACAAGAAATAAATACAGAATTCTATAAAGAACTAAGGCTTCTCCCAGCTTGATTTATCAAAACCAATAGGGATTACAAAGAAAATGCCTGGCACTGATATTCCTATAACTCTTCCTCCCAACACCCGCACCCTCGCTTCCTGGCAGTATTCTTTTTCTGCAGTGAGATCATGGGGGTGGAGAACAGTACTTCTTGCAAGCAATCTGGCTAAACAGTAGGGTTGCTGTAGAAAGGTCTCTCGACTATGCAGCAGACCCAAACGTAGCACATGATTACACATCAAAATGAAGATCTTTGTCCTTTATAGAACCACAGAAAATAAAACCACAGCAGAAGAATTAACCAGATAGCAATGGCAGCCTGGTTAAGATGTAGCTTTACTGGTAAGAAAGGCGTGAAAGAAGAAGTCATCAAGCTTAACCAATCTCATGACAAATCAAAGGGCTCCATTAGCAGCTATGTATGTACTTGCACCACTTAAACACTGCTTAACATTCGGACGTTTGTATTTCTTAAGAAAATACCACAAGTGTTATTTTTAAATTTTTCCCCTTCTCCAAGAAATTTGAAAGGAAGAGCTCTATCCCTACTCATTTTTGTTATTTTCTATTTTTACCACAGATTCTATTGCAATTAAAATTAACAATTTTGAAACAAACTCCGACATTAGCACAGTTCTGGGAATAAATTGGTTAATGATCTGCTGTTGCAGAGGCAGGAGAAAGAAAGCAGGAACACAAACATATTACAGGTTTCAGAGTAGCAGCCATGTTAGTCTGTATTCGCAAAAAGAAAAGGAGTACTTGTGGCACCTTAGAGACTAACCAATTTATTTGAGCATAAGCTTTCGTGAGCTACAGCTCACTTCATCGGATGCATTCAGTGGAAAATACAGTATCACCTCGCTCTCCCTCTCAAAAAACCCTACTCCCCCAATGGCTACAGTTTTTTTCTCTAATTTGTTATTAATCAAACAGGCAGATATGGGGATTATTACAAGAATCAAAAGATGAGTAAGGAAGAGTTAAAACGGGAGGCTACAACTGGTCATACTGAAAGGTCAACTGTCAGGCTGAAAGGAAGTTCCCCCTGGAGTTCCTCAAGGATCAGTCTAGGGACCAATCTTATTCAACATTTCCATTAATTGCCTTGGCACAAAAAGTGGGAGCGTGCAAACAAAATCTGCAGATGACACAAAGTTGAGAGGTATTGCCAATATGGAGGAGAACTGGAATATCATACAAGAAGATTTGGACGACCTTGAAAACTAGAGTAATTGAAATGGGATGAAACTTAATGCAAGATCATGCACTTAGGGACTGACAGCAAGAATTCTTGCTATAAGCTGGGGACGTATCAGTTAGAAGCAACCGAGGAGGAGAAAGTTCAGGACATATCAGTCGATCACAGGATGACTAAGAGCCGCTAATGTGATATGGCTGTGAAAAAAGCCTATGCAATCCTAGGATGCATCAAGCAAGATATTTCCAGCAGAGATAGGGAGATGTTATTACCATTAGACAAGGCACTGATGAGATCTTATCTGGAATACTGTGTGCAATTCTGGTCTCCCATGTTAAAAAAAAAATGAACTCAAACTGGAACAGGTTCAGATAAGAGCTACTAGGATGATCAGACGAATGGAGAACCTACCTTAGGAGAGGAGCCTGGCTTGTTTAGCTTAACGAAATGAAGGCTGAGGGGAGATATGATTGCTCTTTATAAATATATCACAGGGATAAACACCAGGGAGCGAGAAGAGTTATTTAAGTTAATGGTCAAGGTTGGCATAAGAACAAATGGATACAAATTGGCCATCTACAAGTATCTAACCATCAGAGGAGTTTCAGAGTAGCAGCCGTGTTAATCTGTATTCACAAAAAGAAAAGGAGTACTTGTCGCACCTTAGAGACTAACCAATTTATTTGAGCATAAGCTCAGAGGAGTGAAGTTCTGGATCAGCCTTCCAAGGGAAGTCATGGGGGTAAAACTCCTAATTGGCTGCAAGACTGAGCTTGATAAATTTATGGAGTGGATGGTATGATGAGATTACCTACAACAGCCTATTGCCCATCTGCGATTGCTATAAGCAAATATCTCAGAGGGCCGGAGATGGGACACTAGAGGGGGAGGGATCTGAGTTACTACAGACAGTGCTTTCCCAGGTGGCTAGCAGGTGGGATTTGCCACATTCTCAAGGTCTAAATGATTGCCATATTTGGGGTTGAGAAGGAATTTTCCCCCAGGTCAGACTGGCAGAGCCCTAGGCAGTTTTCACCTTCCTCAGCAGCAGGGGGCACAAGTCACTTTCTGGTTTGAACCAGAGTAAATGGTGAACTCTCTGTAACATGAAGTCTTTAAATCAAGATTTGAAGACATCAGTATATTAACCAGAGGTTATGGGCCTATTACAGGTGTGGGTAGGTGAGATTCCATGGGCTGCAATGTGCAGGAGATTAAACTACATGATCATGATGGTCCCGTCTGGCCTTAAAGTCTATGAGATATTTTCTAAACAAAACAACCCCTCTCCCCCGTTGGCCAGGAAAGGCAGGCCAAATGTTTGATCTAAACTACCTGACAACATCCTAATGGACTTAATCATTACCTTCCTCAGAAATACATAAACAAATGGCAAAAACATCCTGGTACCATCACGCCATGGTGTCCTACATGGTGTCAAAGTATAAGCAGTTTCCATTTATGCACTGAGATTCCCACATGAAAGAGGGAAAGTCTAGCCTTCTACTATCTGTGATTAACTCTCTATTACAGTCAGTGCAATTTAAAGATGTAGTCTACATTAATCTAATCTATATCAACTACATAAACCCTACCCATCCATACAAGTATTTATATGGCCCAGTATATAAACTGTGTTTCTAATTTTATGAATATTCTAAACCTAAATGAAAAAAACAGACAAAACTTTGTTGGGCTTAAGTTGACGTGTCTTTCATTGTCTTTACATGTCTTTGTAATATCAAAATGGATAACCAATAAACTGCCACATACAGAAGCAGTTTTATTACATAATACAGCAAACTGACTTCGATACTGCATACCTTTTTAAAAGTGCACCGTTGGCACCATTTTAGAAGATGAGCCAGTTTTAGAACAGATAACATATTACATATGCACACACAGAAACAGTACTTGATCAGTCTGTTTTCTGTACCACCTAGCACAGTGGTCCCCAAACGGTGAAGTGGACCCCCTTAGGGGGGCATGGAGGAACATTCGGGGGGGAGGGGAGCGCAGCAGAGCCTGGGCCAGTCCAGATGTGGGGCAGGAGGTGCCACCCAGCCCCGCTCCGCCCTCAGCTGTTCCAGCCCCGCTCCTGGCTGCAGCTCCGCTCCCAGCCCCACCCCCAGCTGCAGCCCTGGCTCCTGGCCGCAACCCCGCTGCTGACTGCCGGCCTCCAGCCCCACCTCACAGCCGCAGCCCCCTGCTCCCAACGGTGGCGGGGGGCAGGGGTGCATGAGGTAAAAAGTTTGAGGACCACTGATCAAGCAAGTGGATTTTGCAGCATTATTTTCCAACTATCATTTTCAACTATCAACTCTTAATCTGGCCTTAATGTTGAATTTGTTTAAAAATACATCATTCTAAATCCTTTGTGTTATAAATATTTTCAGTCCACCTTAAAAAAAAAAAATCAGACCTTCACAAGAACTGTTCTATTCTGCTCGTGAGAATTATCTTATGTCTATACCTATTATGCACCCAGAATGTTCCTGAAGTGCTTTGCAAATTTTACTAAGTAAACATAAGGATCATATAATACATACACACATGAACGGTCATTTTGCCCATCATACAAGCATGGCCACCTTTGGTCAAATGGTTAACCCAGTGCACAATAATTTCGTGCAAGAAGTCAACACAACATCCATATTTCAACTATAGTATAATACATTGAAATAGGAAGAATATAATTATCAAAGTTTGCATTTGGTCAGCCTGGGGGCAGCTAATGCTTTCACTTGCCAAGTTTTTAATCCAGTAATACACTATCACTGAAAGTCTTACTCCACTGTCTCTCGTTACACTGGTGGTTTCTGTTATTCAGATTTTTTTCAAAATAATCCTGTGAGAAAGTATTATACTTACTTTACAAAAAAAACAACCAGGCAGAGAAGTGAAGTGAGCTCCATACTACACAGCAAGCCAGTGGCAAAGGTGGAAACAGAACCCAGGAGTCCTGACTCCCCAGATTCCTACTCTAACCACAACATGTTCTAGAAGCAACAGTCATGAAGTACTAGCATCAGACAAAAGTACCTTTTGGAAACGTCCTAAAATTCACCAAGCATTTCAGTATACCTCCAACAGTGTGATGAACATTTATTCTCATTGTTGCATTATATTTAAAAATACTCAAATATATTTGAAATCTACAAAATGAAGAGAAAGTTTATTTAAAAAAAGTATATAATAGCTATGCAGCCATTACACATGCTAGTTTTACTAGCAAAGTTCATTAGTGTTTCTGCAAAAGAGATGAGGTGAGATTTTCACCAAGTTCAGCTAAAAATAGAATAGAATGTTTAAAAAAATACACGGAGTCTCTGAAATCTGCCTGAAAGCAGTGACAAAGACAGGGCACTGTTTCTCAGAAATACAGCAAAAATTGAAGAGAAGATGAATTGTTCAGTTCTTTCAATTGCAGTATTGTCTCTGTGTGTTTGTATAGGGACTCGTACAATGTACCTTATATCTTGCTTGGAGCCTCTGGGGCTACAGCAAGAACAATCCAAAATAATTTCTTTCCTCCATGTACCCCAGGGTTTCTTCCTGTTCCTCTACCTCCCTTATGTACCGCAATGAACCTTGGGTCCATCACTGGTGAAACATATTTCAATGGTTACTTAGAGGGTACCTTTAAAAGAGAGCAATCACCTTCTCAGCCAAGCATTTTGTATTAGGCTTAAGCATTGTGGATGTTAATCTTTCCTCACTATTCTTGCTAGTAAGACATTCGTAAGGAGATGGTCACTTACTAGAACCTCTTGCCAGGGGCACATCCTGGAGACAGTCCTTATGGTTCCTTTTGGAGAAGACCTTGCAGGCATCACAGCTCATGGCAAAGTGCCCTTCTCTGAAGCATAAAAAGGTACTTGTGCGAATCCAAAGAAGGGAAAGTAGCAAGACAAACATCTTAGGAAAGGTCCAAGCCAACTCAAAACCAGAAAAAATTCAACCAAACAAGTGAAAATTATTAAATTAAACTAAAATTAAAGCATGTACAATACTCAAATTACAGTTACTTAACGTACTACTTACAACTTCCCTATGCAAAACTAACATGACTGAAAAGGAGAGGCTGGTTTCCATGACTACTTTGGCAGGCAAAAACAGGGGAATTGAGAGATGTTAGAGAGGAGAAGGATCGATCCTCAGTTTATACATTGTAGCTATTGAGGAAGTTCCAGGCTCCTCTCAACTATAGCTCAAAACAAAAAACCCACTGTTCACTGCTTAGTCACGGCTAAGCACGTGGCTTCTACAGTGTGGCTTCATGGAGGCAACTTTATGAAAGATAACTGCGAGTTATCAGCATGGAGATTTAGTTAAAGCTATGTGAGTAGATAGTAACCAAAAGATATTTTAGCGATGCACTTTCCAGACATTCAGGAAAAGCCAGTCCTTGCCCTGTGGTGCTCACAGTCTAAGGACAGATAGGCAAGTAGACATACTTGATAAGACATGACAGAGGGAAGGCACACAAGATATCAAGCAGCAGGATTTATCATTACCAAACTCATGAATGGCACTCAAAAGCTAATCCAGTTCCACTCCACAGCTAATTCAGTTCCACTCCACATTGGCTACCTCCGCTATTTCTATTAGAACTTGCCACGAAATGTGAAGTCTTGAGATCAGTTCGGTGTTTCTCAATGACCGGCCCATGGACCAGCACAAGTCCCTGAGATCACCCTGACACAGTTTAGGAAGGCAGTAAGCCAGTCCCTGGGATCAAAAAGGTTGAGAAACAATGAGTTATATAAACAGTTGTTGCCATCTGAACCCCCAACCATTTCAAATCATTTCACATTTTACCACTATTTATCAGTACACAGATTTCAAGGAACAGCTATGTTTCCTATAGTCTCAGGGTGGATCTATTTAAATCAAAGTGATTTAAACTGCCAAGTTTAATCTAGTTTTGCATTTGTACTTTTTAGTTTCCTAAAGAAAGTTAGTTCTCATTGGTTGATAACCATTAAAACATGTTAATCTGTAACTAAATATTGCCTTTACACTAAGAGCTAGTCTACATTACCCGCTGGATTGACCGGCAGCGATCGATCCAGCAGGTGTCGATTTATCATGTCTAGTCTAGCTGCGATAAATTGACCGAGCGCTCTCCCGTCGACTCTGGTACTCCACCAGGGTGAGAGGGGAAGGTGGAATTGACAGGAGAGCGTCAGCCATCGACTTACCGCAGTGAAGACACCACGTTAGGTAGATCTAAGTACATCGACTTCAGCTACGTTATTCACGTAGCTGAAGTTGTGTAACTTAGATCGACACTACCCCCATAGTGTAGACCAGGCCTAAATTTGCTGTTGATTTTTGGTAACACATTTAAGCATTAAATAATTTAATTTACATTCATTGTCTTAATTTTTACATATTGTATTGTGCTAGAAATAGTGAATGATGCATTTCTTGTTTACTAGATAATGATAAATTTACTTGTGATTTGTATCAAGCTCTAGTTAGACGGAAATTCAAATTCAATTAAAAATACTTTGAAATGTAGTTTTTGTGTGTTTTAAAATTAGTTAAATAAAGCTACCTTACATGTGCTGGATAAATAAGAAGGAAGTTTTAAATGGAGAACATGTTTTGATAAACTAACTGTTGTATGAAGAAAAGAAAGTATCATCTATAGTCAGTGAATTGAACTCTTTCTGGTCATGATGTCCTTCAAGATTTTAGAACTAGTAGATCTCATCCTCTCAAACCTAGTTTTATGTATAGATTGGAAGAGGAAACAAGCTCTTCTGTTTTTTCAATGCCCACTGGTTTCTTAACTCTTTACTAACTTTTTTTTTTTTTCAAACAGAAATTGTGAAGTCTACACTGTACAGAGATATGCGCCTATATGTGCAAGAAGAAACATGAGCCAACTCATTAGGAATCAGAAAATAAACCATGCACCAGTAATTTGTTTTTAACTGTGCCTACATAGGAGTCTCTTATCCCACTGAATTCTGCAACTTCACATAATATTCTCAACACAGTTTCAGAGTGCATTATTCTCTGTAACTCAAAGACAATTAAAAACGGGCAAACTATATTATAAATACGTACAGAATTTTAAGAGTTTACCAGACACCTACTAGCCTGAGGATTAAACCTGCCAACCAGGGTGAGAAAGACCTGCAATTTAAAGAAATACAAGTTTTGTCCATTTACGATATACTGTATTTAGTTGTAACATTACAATTTTCTATTCAATAAAGTTTAAAAGCTGTTGTTTTTCTTGGGGTTTTCATACCCTTCTTTCCCTTCCTGGCTTTACTTCCACTTTCTTCCCTATATTCAATTATGGTTCATCCTTCCCTACATTGCTTTCAGTGTCTATTTCATCTTTACTTCCTCTCCATACATTCTGGACCCTATATTTTCTGTCTTCCACAAGTTCTCTGTCAATCTTTTACTTTACACATATCCCACCAATTTTACCCCTCCTCTTTTTCTCCCACACAACCATATTCGCACTCCACCAGCATTTCCGCAGATTCAAGAAGACAACGTTGCATCAGTTCACACACAGTTCAATTTAGGAAGGTAACCTTACAACCATACAGTCTAGAAACCACTTCTTTTTTTTAGATGAAAGCTTATATTTTCTTGGAAACTTACTACATGCCATGGGGAAGTGGATTTTAAGCCTAGATATAGATATAGTGCAGATGCAATACTGTATTAGCAAAACATGGTGGGTATTTTTATTTTGCTTTCACAGAAGCTTTTTATGTAGTTGAAGGAAATATAAACAATAGTCAAGTTAAGCAATGATTTAGAGCAATGATTCTCAGACTATGGTCTGTGGAAAGCTGGCTGATCACATGATGCTGGCTTTCCTTATTTCCAGCTACTGAATAACATTAAAGATAGCTGAACATATATTTAATACTTTCTAATATTATCCTTCCATGTAAGCAATTGCTGTAAGGATACCACAGGGATCATCAGTAAGCAGGGAGATGTTCATATGTATCTCTTAAAACACAACTCACCTTGTTAAGTTTGAGAACCTCTGTGTTAGAGTGCTTACCTGGCATTCTCTTTAGGAATGCTCTCTAAAGACTGGGTATACTTTCATAGCTTTCCTCCTCATTCAATAGTAAACCAGAGAGCAGTAATACCCTGCTTTTTGCAAAACAAGCATTTCCTCCAAAATTCCCTCAATAATGAGCAACTTGTCTTCTGTTAGATGTCAAGCTGTAGCCACTCTAAGCCAAGGCCATAAAAAACCCATTAGAAATGAACATTTCTAACTGGTATTTTTATTAAAATATAGCACAAAGTTCCAGTAAGTTGTTTTCCATTCTACCAAAGTGAATTTGTGAAATTTTCTGGACCTCAAATTCTTATTGAAAGAACAGTCTAAGAAAATGTTTTGTTTTGTTTTTTTTAAATACAACCAGCAGCAAAATTTTTAAAACCTATAAGATATCACAGGTGCCAAAATACAGTATTTCAAAGTTCTAGATTGGGTTATAAACTAAATTCAGGATTATATTGCTTCCTTTAACAGTTATTTAAATTTCTAAACTAGTCTCTTCTCTCACACACAGGCAGCAATCATCACAAGAATTTACTCCCCCTAGTTTTTTCATCCTTTTCAGAGTACTTTTATGCTAACTATTGCTAGAAGGCTCTCTGAAAGCTGTTCAAAATCTCTTTGAAATAGCCATATTGGGGTTTTTTGGTTTTTTTTTTTTGGCGGGGGGGGGAGGGGGTGTATGCCAGACTTTCCTTTAAGGGGGATCTATTGTTTCACAAAGAATAGGAATACAATAAAAGGTTTTCTGTGCTCTGAGCCAATTTAAGAAGTTTATTCTTTTTTATTTGTACTTCTGGTTTTCCTTTTAAATTAATTATTCCTTTACTAATTGTAGAGTAATTTTTGTAGCAGAAATGTGTTTTTATCTAAAATTTGGGTATGGAAAACAGAATATGTGGAGGAAGAATGTATTCAATTTCTAACACAACCTCATTTAAGTAGCCTGTCCTAACACTAACTTGTCAATAATAGATCTTTTAAAAAAAAGAAGTCTGTAGACAATTTATTGAAAAATGGTTTGTTTCAAGATAGGCCACTTAAAGTAGTATACTAGGGATGTGAGATTCTGTTTCATCTATCCATTAGACTAGGAGTTCTCACCCTTTACGAAAACACCTTAGAGAGGTGTTTTTCCACCCTCATGCCCTCCCCGCAACATACACACTTGGAGCCCCTCACCACCCCTTACAATAGTGAGAAGGATACTGCCTGGTATGTGGGATTACAAAGCCACTCAAATTTGGCCCATCTGTCCCTCCATCATGACAGGCAGGCACAGGTGTGCACAGAGATATCCTCAAAGCAGAGGTCTGGTGAGGTTGCAAGGTAGGACAGGTGTGGGGGGAGCTGGACCTAAACTCTTGTTTTGTAACTGACTAAATGTCAAGTTGGCAGCAAACCGGTGGCAGCCCATTCAACAGGGGCTGGATACCCAACCCCACTTCTCCAATCCCCAGGGTGGGGTGGGAAGGGCCAGTCCACTGGGCCCTAGAACTGGTCCCAGCTCAGAGACCCCAGTAGGCCCTATGGAGGGTTGGCACTGCCAGGGCTCCTCTGGCCCGTTCGCCAGCCCCCCATCATACAGCAAGGCAGCCAAGGAAAGCAAAGTCCTCAAGGTTGTGTAGGAGCTACTGCTGCCCGGCAGGCCTGGCCTGCACCACCTGCCAGAGGTGTAACTGCACCTGGGTAAAGTGTGAGGCCACCAGGACCAAGTGCAAGCAGCAGCAGTTGGCATGGAGCCGGTGCCGTGAGACCACCAAGGAGTCCTGCTGTGATCCACATGGGTTCTCAGCCCTGTTGTCCTCTTCATCCATTTCCATAACTCCCTCCCACCCCCCCAGGCTAGGCTTCGCAGGGGGCCAACCAGGTCAAATCTGAGTGGTGTTACAACCCCACATGCCAGGTTGCAATACCATTTGCTCAAATTTGCCCTGGCTGCCCCACTGTTGGTGATGGGGTGGGAGGGCTGGGCCAAATGTCAGTGAATGGCATTACTGAAACCTTGTTGTGCCCCCCCACCCCAAGTTGAGAACTTCCGTGCTAACTGATTTTACTGTTTTGATCTCACACACTTCCTGTATATTAATAGTGGTTGGAATTAAATCCATAAAAGGACGGACATTGAGCCCCTCACACTGCCTTCTGTCACACAAGTATGACAAGAAACAATCAGGCATGGTTCAGTGGCCAGTCCTGAACTCTTAATTTTTTTTGTTTTTGAAAGCCGGAGTCAGAACTTTGCTAGACCTTATCTATACAGTGAAGTTGCACCAGTTTAACTTAAATGGGGTTTTCAACCTCTTATTTTGGTGTAAGAGTAGCTTCTTTCAGTTTAACCTAAGTTGATTCCTCATCAACTTAAACTACACTGAAAGAAGCCTGGTTTTAAACCAAAACAGTAAGAACATCCACACAACCATTAGCATCAATTTACTAAACCAGTTTTTAAATAAATAATCAAACCTTAAATCAAGTCAGTTCATCTTTCTCAGGTTGTCAAACCCTTAAAGTACAGTCATTTTGTGTAATCAAGGGCAAAACAGCTGTGAACAGATCAGTAACAGGAAAGAAGTTCCATCTCTGGTAGTATTCCAAATTCAACTGTAGTAATGTTCAAACTGACAACCTGTCAAAAGCTGATATTTGTCGATGGCAAGCATATGATCTATGTTTGCATGTTTAGTCATACTACAATACAGACATTACAATGAAAATGTACCTAAACACACCTGTCTAGAAATGCTTATGAAAAAGTTACCACATACTGTATGCCTAATCAATTGTGTAAAACTGCTCCAGGAAGTGTTATTTTCATAATTAGACCCAGCATCATTGCACCACAAAGCAACCTCTGAAACCACAAGGCTATATTTTTCCCTATACTTATTTTAAAATTGCAAAATAGTTTCACAGAAATTGGTAAGACAGACCATTTTTTTTGTCTAGACAAGTTTTTACATGCAAGTTTTAAATCACTGATTCTCAAACTTTCGTACTAGTGACCCCTTTCACATAGCAAGTCTCTGAGTGCGACCCCCGTTATAAATTAAAAACACTTTTTATAAATTTAACACCATTATAAATGCTAGAGGCAAAGCGGGGTTTGCAGTGGAGGCTGACAGCTTGTGACCCCCCATGTAATAACCTCGTGACCCCCTGAGGGGTCCCGACCCCCAGTTTGAGAACCCGTTTTAAATCCTTCAGACCATTTGTAATGGAAAAACTGATACTCTTCACAATGACAGTACAACTATAATAAAGGATCCTTCGCCACATTAAATAATAACCAAATAGCATGCTAATTAACTTTCCAGTGAACTGTCTGCATTCCCTTCAGATTTCCTCTAGGTACAACTATGATAATCAGGAGAACAAAGACTTTGGTACAGCCACCATGGAACCAGGAAAACAGATCAAGTCAATATGATTCCAGTATGCTCACACAGGGGTATCTCTTGGTTTGTTTTAAATATTGTACCCCAAATAAGAAGTTTTTGGGCTTTTTAAGTGTTGAAAATCACATTTCTGGGCAAATTTGCTCCCTTTAGCCTTACAGACACAAGTGTCCTCTACAATATAATTGTTCTCAGGCAAACCAAATTCCCACTTCCTCCCAAGCCTCTCTAGACAGTGGTTTCTGGCAATGCATCAGTCCCATTTATCCCAGTTTCTTTTTATAAATCCAGGGTCATGTTTCCTTTCCCATCTCATGTGATGTGCTGGACTGAAGCTCTGCCACTGTGGTTAGTGCAGCCCACTGCCAAATCCTATCCCATACCATGCCAGGCCAAGCCAAACCATGAGAGAGCATTTCACCCTTCTGTGTTTTAAACCTTTCATTCTGCATCTTTCTTTGATTTGCAGAGAAATCATGTTCACACCATCACTCAAAATTTTATCTTGCATTTTCTTAAATATGCTTTGCAAAATTTTTCTGTTACATTCAATTCATCAAATGCAACATAAACACTTTCAGAAGTCTAGATTTTGCACAAGGAGAAGAAGAAAAGTATGATCTGTGTTGGCTTGGCTTTATCTTTTCAGTTGTCCTTACTCTCAGAATCCTCCATCTTTCTGTTCTCAACCAAAATCTATTGTACCTTCCCACACTTCCAGTTTGCAAGACTGCAGAATAGAGAGCTAGCTATTTGACTGGCAAAATTAAAACCCTGTACACTTCTCAAGCTATAGGGATAAAAGTGTTTACACTTTCCAGCCAGCCATGTCAAGGACCTTAAATATCTTGGCTCCTCACTCTCCAGGAACCCCCAATTCTTACCTTCCAAAAGAAGCACTACTCTCCCCCCCCCCCAAACGTCTCACTCACAATTCCTTGTATCCTACCCTCGGGAGCTTCTGACACTTCTTAAGGTCTCTCAGCCTCTGCTCCTGTGGAGCCCACTCTGTTTCCACAGACTTAACATTCAGCCTTCCCCGATCCCGCTGGTAACAGCGCCCCACTGCCTTTTCTTCCCACAACGAGCCATCCAGACAGCACCTCCCCTTTGGCTCCCTCATTCTCTGACCAGGCCTCCTCCTCCCCACGCTGCTCCCAAGCACACACCTCGCCCCGATGCCCTACAGTACTGCCTCCTTCTCCCCGTCCCCCCCACCCCTCACTCTTAACCCAGGCCAGCCCCGCCCCCATTCTACTTCCTCCCCATCCCCCCGCCTACTTCCGACCGCCCCCCCTCGAGCCCCTCTCTCACACACACACACCCCCATTTAGTGCCCCCCAACACCGCTCACCTCCTCCTCGCTCTCGTTGCGGAAGCACAGGCAGGCCGCCCGCTTCTTGTACCCGTCCCCGTCGTAGGTGCGAGTCTGGTTGGACTTGAGCTTCATCATCCTCCGTCCTGGGGAAGGGGGGGACCAGCGCGGGGGGCTGAGGGGGGGGCTGGGCTCCGGGGCGCTGTGAGGAGCGAGGGGCTGGGCTCTAAGGGGGGTAGGCCCAGGCGGGGGAGGAGGACACCGAGGATGGGGCGCGGCGGGGGAAGCAAGGCCTGGGCTCCAAGAGGCCCAGTGGGGAATAAGGGGGGGGGGGGCGCGGAGGCCCTGACCGGGGGGTGGGGGAGGAGGGACGCGCCGGTCTCCAGCAGCGGGGACTGAGGGGACCCGCCTCCCAGCAGAGTCTCTCACACGCCGGGAGCCTCCGCTACGCGCTGCTGACGCTGCCGCCTTTCGCCCGCCTCAGCCCCCGCGCCAGCCCCGCCGCCGCCGCCAGCTCTCCGGCCGCCGCCAACGACGACCGCGACGCCATCTTGGGGCACGCTACGCAACCGGCGTACAGGCAGCGGGCGGGGGCGGTTGATGCGGCGGCAACGGCCGCTGCGCAACCGGCGTGAAGACTCGCCCCCCCCCCCGCTTCGAGACCCAGCACGAGCTCTACGCTAGGCACGCGGGCTAGATCCACGCCGGGAATAGGGGTGGCCTTACGCAGTTTGCGGCCACGGTGGGGGTTAGCAGTCCGCCACTTACGCCAGTTGTGCAGGTAGGAAGGGCAAGCAAACGTTGGCCGCTTGGCGTAACTTTTTGCCCATGGCTGGCGGCAGTTTTACGCAAAACACCTGGCTTACCCAGAAAGAATACCGGTCTTGTAGAGAGAGCGCTACGCTTGTAGCGTAGCGCTGCGATAGTTCCATTGTAGCAGCCCTGAGCACTTGGAATGGGAGGGACAAAGGTGGCTTCAGCCAGCTGGGCTTGGGGAGGGGAACAGGACCTGGGGGGGGACACTCCTCTGGGGGGGACCCTCCTCCTGCCTGCTAGGTACAGGCAGTGCTAGTCCATTGGGGGCCTGAACCAGAAATATCCCCCCCCCCCGCAAACAGCATATGCTAAAACAGCAAATAGGGGGCCCCTGCCCACTTGCTTAGTCTGCTTATGCCCAGCACTGGCTCTGCTGCTAGGTGGCTGCTGTTTGCTTGGGAAATTAAGAGGGAGGCAGCTGCTGGCACGGCCCCTGTGCCTGGTTTGTTGGGGTGTAGGAATAAAAGGGGGGGGAACAACCTGCTTTCAAGGGGGGAGGAAGAAGAACTGGCCCTAGCTCATAGGCCAAGAAAGGTGTCCACACCCAGTAACTCAAGAGGCAGCTGGGTTCCTGGTACGTACATTGCTGCTTTCCACCTACGAGCTCAAAGTACTGCACCCAGACCTTAATGAATTACAGGTGGAGCACAGGCGAGCCACAATGGGGTTGGTTGCATATGTAGTTAGATATTTATAGCACACCAATCACCACTGAAACACGTGCCTCCTACCTGCAGCTCCCAGAAAGGCTTCCCTGGCAACATCTGCATTAGGTGCCCTGTGCAACTGCAACTTACAGGGGGGTGGTTTTGACCTATTACAAGTTAAGGCCTAAGTACTAGGCCTAACTTATGGTAGAAAAATGCCCCCCATCTTAAAGACCAAATCCCAGTTTTGGGACTACCACACCAGCTGCCCTTCTCTAGGGCAAAACAGATCACAAAGCCCAGCATGAAGCACATGACAGCTGGGCAGGGACAAAAGTATTCTTAGTGAAGGAGAGCCAGTAATAGAACAAAGTTCCTGATCTTAAGAGAATCCAGAGTCCAACCACCTTGGAAAGCTGAAAAACCTCCCTCTGAAAAAACAAACAAACCCAAACCTTTCCAGCATGAGAACGATACTTAGAAAACTAGGTGGGTGAGATAATATCTTGGGACCCACAGCCTACAACTACACTGCATAACTCAGAGCACTGACACACACATTTAGCAAATTAACCCCTACTTACAAAACAAATATGAGAGGGGCAGGGAAAAGGAGGAATTAAAGAAATCTGAAAAGTTCCCAAGACTCCATGAAGTCCACTAAGGATTTTGATATTGATTTTACATGGAAAACAGCCGGCTACTGTGCGGATGGGTGGCAGCATAAATCCCTAAAATAGATCATGGACAGTAGGTGCAGCTAAATGTATGCTGAACATGGTTTGAGTATAAGGACAAAACATTTCAGTAACATTGGTTAAAATAGAGGCAATAGAGGAAGTAAAGGAATTTATGCTAGCAGGGCCCCTGCTTTAAACAAGTGGGTCCTGCTAGCAAGAAGCTTTCAGCAGAAAGTCTTTCTCTCTGGTCTGGCTGATGCTTTTGCTCAACTCCCATTGCAAAGCAGGAGTTTGATGACTTTCAGGGCAGATTACAAGGCTCATCTGTTTATTGAGAGTGGTGGAGGAGGGGTGAGGAAAAACAGCACTAGTATAACTCGTTTTTCAGAATTATTAGTGTTACTAAAATATTTTGGTATGTATTTTTGTAATTTGTTTTTCCATGGGCAAAGCCTAGGCTAGGTTTAACAGAATAAAGAGTACTTTATTTCTGAACAGTTTGTTTTCTATCATCTAATTCATTTGTATGTCCTTTGACTATAAAGCTAAATTGGAAATAGGAAATATATTCACAGAATATCAGGGTTGGAAGGGACCTCAGGAGATCATCTAGTCCAACCCCCTGCTCAAAGCAGGACCAATCCCCACTTTTTGTTCCAGATCAACTTAACAGCCCCCTCAAGGATTGAACTCACAACCCTGGGTTTAGCAGGCAAATGCTCAAACCACTGAGCTATCCCGGTGCAGTTCACTGTTTGCATGCTGTTATGTTTCTCACAATTCTGTCAATTGCTTTACAAACGTGAAACACTCAGTTAAAAGTACAAAGGTGTTAATTTTCATAACCAGTTAACACTTTATTGTATTTTTACTGGAATAGGGCCTAGGGCTGCTGCAACAGTTCATAAACGATTTATATAAATCGGGACCCCATTGTGGTAGGTGCTAACTGTAAAGAGTTCTTGTCCCACAATATTTATAATCTTAGAAAAAGATAAACATTTACACTTTTGAGGGTGGGATCCCCTCATTTGAAAGCTTCCCTGGCTAACTTTATCAGCATGAGTTGATAGTGTATAGGAAGCTAGCACAGACAGCAGTAAGACAGGGTTGATATGTTCTCATGAGCTGTTTTACTGAGAAAACAGAATGCTAGAGCACAAGTTAAAATTTCCTATAGTCTTTATGTCCTCATGTATTGTATTTCTGTAGTCTAGACAGAAAGTGACAAAGGTGTGTATGAGTAGGGGCAGGTCATGGTCTGCTAGGATAGGATGGAGGCTCCCAGCCAACAGGAGAGGATAGAACAGGGGTAGGCAAGCTATGGCATGCGAGCTGATTTTCAGTGGCACTCAACATATAACTGCAACAATAGTTTAGTTATATATTATAGACTTATAGAAAGACCTTCTAAAAATGTTAAAAAGTATTACTGGCATGGGAAACCTTACATTAGAGTGAATAAATGAAGACTCAGCACACCACTTCTGAAAGGTTGCTGACCCCTGTGATAGAAAGCGTTACTTGTGCCACTTGAGAGTTTAGGGTCCCTGAGAAACCTAGAAGTCTTCTACTAGCCTCCAATTGACCGATTGTAGGTATTTGCCTGTAACTGCAACAGCAGATTTGTCATAGTACAGAAAAATTACACAGTACAGGAAAGCTCCAGATGGATTGGTGGCTCAGGGCAGGAGAGAGGTCCCCCAAGGATAGATTTTTTTTGGGGGGGTGGGTTGAACAAACCACCTCCTCCATCATGACAACTTGTACTAAGTTTTGTGACAGCGCTGAGTTGTTTTAAAATGTCATGACAAATCAATGCCCCCACTAGAGCCGGAGGAGGCTGAAGTATTACAGCCCCCTTGCAAAGAGCTTTCCTATGCCCACCCCAGCCTACTCTTAGTCAGATGCAGCTTGAGCCAGCTTGTAGCTCTCCGTCAATAAACCTCTCATCCAAACACTAGATGGAAATCTCAATGACAAGTCTGTTGAGTTCCTCCAAGGTCCCAAGGTGGAATTTTTATGACTGTCACTATCAGGAGGAAGACTGATAAGAAGGTTATTAGCACAGCACCAGGAAGTTCATTTTAATTGTCAGGGTGTTGAATCACTTCTTTCTAGTGCCTGTACTTCAAGGTCAGCCATCACTAGAGCATTCTGTTTATCAGTATTGTTTTAGTATTTTTAGTGTTTGTATTTAGTGTTTTTGTTTTAGTGAGATATTCACAAGCATTGGGATTTTGTACACGGGGAAATCTCACAAAGTGACACTGCTCAGGGCTTAATTAGAACAGTGGTTCTCAAACTGTTATATCAGGGTAGCTAGGACCAGCATTAAGACTTGCTGGGGTATAGGGCTACGCCCTCAGGCTCCAGGTTCAGTCTCACTTAAGGTCATGTAGCCATTTTTGTTGTCAGCGGGGGGGGGGGGGGGGGGGGGGGGGGGGGTCACAGTGCAATGAAGTTTGAATCCCTTGAAATGGGTTCAAGTGCAATTAAGTTTGTCACATGCAGCTAATGAAACAAGACCAAAGCTAGCCCTGAAAAGACAAATGGTGCATCTCTGATTAACTGCAGCCCAGACTAATGCTCAAGTTACCATTTGTGAAGTTACATTCCAGACATCGGACATCAGCATCTCACAAGTAGTGGTACATTTAGATGAAGCAGAGAACACATTAGGTGAATAGGCCAGAAAAAAATTGATCAGTCAGTTAAATAAGCATATGCACCTGTCTAGCTAGTCTACAGTTAGAGAGAATGAGGTATCACAAAATAAAATGGGCATAGCATAGAGAGTTGATAAGATTCAGCAGCTGTTGACAGACTTTACCCCTTTGGATGGTACATGGCATGATTTTAATACACACTAAAAGAGGCAGACAATAACTATGCCTGTTACTGACTTAGACGAGAAAACAAGCAGGACAATCATGTTAAACTACAGTAGGTACATAGCATCAGTAATCAATCCAGAAATATTAACCCATTGTTATTTATTATGCAACACCACGATTGGCTAGAAACAAGGAAAGATCAAATGCAACTGTAATGACTGGAAGTGTTTGTTTGCTAGGCAGTATCTAGGTGATGAAGTGTATCATTAGATCCAGGGGTTAGGGAATCCGTACTTTAGCCATAATTTAATAGAAGTAACTTGGCTATATTGTGGTCTACAGACTTCAGTTAATGCAGCTGAAACTCTTGATTTAAAAAAGATCAATAAAAAATTGATATGGCTGCATTTGAATTAACTTTCCACAGGTGAAAATGACCACCTGCTATGACACTGATATACTCCGTAGTTTTAGAAAATTCACCCCCATCTCTAAAAATACCTTCTTCACTGGGGTGTTTGTGGTGATTCATTTCTTAGCATCTAACTTCTGCAGTGTTAAGTTATAATACACTGTCAAAGCCATTCAGGTTAGCATTCTATTACAGTATGTGACTATATCATATAAATTTGCATTAGGATGACATCTACTGATGTGACCGAGTATTGCATACAGGCCTTGCTCCAACTATCCAACAATCGATTTATCCAAATCATCAGACTCAGTCTTTTCAAGGAAACTCTTGAAGTGTTCTTGAGCGAAGACAGGTAAACTCTGCTAAAATACAGGTACTTGGGTTTCCGCCCCACTCCCCACCGTTCAACTGTGTGTATGAGCATAACATAGCCTCACTTTACAATTGTTTGATTTACCTGCAAGTAGCAGTTCATGAATTTGTTGATGGCTCCAGTCGGTTAATCAGGTCCTTGATTTGCTCAGCACCTGAAAAACTTGCCCTTCATAACTGTGGTGTTTGCAACACAAAATTATGCAGCACATTGGAAGTTAATTTACTTCCCCAATATTCTAAACACAAGAAATACTGTAGTGATTGTGGGGTCATTCATATCTGCTTTAATAAAAGCCTCTACCCGAGAAAGATTTTTCAGTTTGCAGCACAAGACTGTCACAGAATCCAGACCTCTTGCTACAGAATCTAGTTTATACTTGCCAGAGTACACAAAGATAGCCAGACAGCCAATTCAGATCATAAACTAAAAACAGACATGAAATAATTAAGGGAACAGATCCTGTGTGCATAAGCAAAATTGCCTTGGAGAAATGGTTGCTTGTCCCCTATATCTGGCACAAAACTAGGACAACTCAATTTTTTGCTAAGCAACATCAGAGGCCAGAGACCATCCTGTTTTACTGTAAATGATTACCTACACACTAGGATCTGAAACAGTGAAGAGTGCATTGACTTTGAAAACTTTGTACTTTAAGGAGCAGCTATGGATATCCCATACTGTATTGTCCTGATGGAGAATTTCCCACAAGTATTGCAAACCGTGCCAAACTGGCGCAGAGTGCTTGCCGCTGGGGCAAAAGAGTATCAACAATCATGAAGGGCTGGGTCCTCTAACCTTTTTAATGTAGTTACTTCAGTCTCACACCACATGAATCTTCCTAGACTCAGTGCATTTTAGCTGCTTCAACTTTACATTACCCATAATGCAAGATCAAGTTCTATAGGTAAGCCAAACCTCCAAGTTGCCCTTATTAAAAGGGAGGCCCCATATTACCAGAAACCTACTATTAGTGCCCCCTTACTGAAAGCATAAAGGGTACCAGTGGTACTTCCAAGCGGCCGTGGAACCCAAAAGCCCATGTTCTCCTCCAGAAAGAACCATCAACCTCACTACCAAATCCTGCGGCAGCAATCACCTCTCCTATCACTGCTGCGAAGTCAGACTGATTTCCTAGGACCTAGTCTACTCCCCATAACCACTTTATAATCAGGTTTCAGAGCAGTAGCCGTGTTAGTCTGTATCAGATTTCTAATCAGGATTATCTTCAACTCTGTTGTAGCAGGAGCCAGAAGGCTTAGTGGTATAAATTGTTGCTTTGCTTTTCTCTGATATTAGCTTCCACACATTCAAATGATACAAGGAAGCAAGCACAATGAGATTTTCACCTATTTTATTATACACAAAAACATGACCAGAGAATTCTACTGAGGAGGCTGACCACGTCCACGACCGAATCCACCTCTCTGCAAAAACAAGAACAAAAAACCAAACACACAGCATTAGAAGTTTGGGCACATCAGCAACTGAAAGTAGCACATAGCTACCAAACCAAATATTAAGTACATCCTAAATGCACTGAATCATTGTTTCCCCCGATGTGGAATTCTGTACTGAATCATAAGGAGAACCATTCATTTTGCCTGCCTTCACTGATCAAGTTCAGCGAATGAAGACTTAAGGACTAATATCTGAAGTTAGTTACCACGTGTACTGAGAGCAAGGTGGAACTCTTGCTTGTCAAAACACAGTTCCTGGCTTTATAATCTATGGTGTGGGCCAAGCCCTGCTGACCCAAAATATGACAGCCTAGGAATTCAACCCACCTCTGTCAGTTTTGTACAGTGCTTTTCAACATGCAGCCCATGCAACATCCTCAGGGCTGTACAGGTAGCGTATATATTGTGTGGATGCGGCCCACAATGGTAAATAGGTTGAGAAACACTGATGTATTACGTCCAAGCTAGTCTGCTCAAATTAATGCTCTGTTAAAGTGTGAAGCAACCCCTTTCATCAGGAGCTCTCACAGTGCTTCACAAATATTAAGCCTCCATCTCACTTCTGAGATGAGGTAAGGGATATAGAGGTTGATGTGCCAATAAAATTTAGCAGCACCTCAAATGAGAGGCATTATGTGCATTACCGTACACCTTCAAATTTAAAACAGATGGGGGAGGATAACATATCAAGTTGAAAACAGAAAGAAAATTTGGAATTTGTCATGTTAATTGTAACTTGAGTAATGTGGGCAGATCACCAAGGCTACTGCTTGTCTAAAAAGGGTGCCATAGAAGAATTAATCTCAGATGATCACAGCCTCTGTAGTTTTCTTTCACCTGAAAGATTAGACAGATACACTGGGGGCTCTCTACCCAGTACTGATCAATATTATAAAAATCACCTCAGAAGACTTTCAAGGAACACATGTGCTGCCTAGCCAAGTAATTATCTCAAACAATGCTGTTTAGCATGTGAAGCCTGATATGATAGTTGTCTAGGTGGTGTAACTGCAGGCTCAAAAGGAGCTCCATCTATAGGTAGTACCTTATACCATTCCAGCAGCAACTGCCAGCTGTTTAAGGGGGTGAATAAATGATGAATGCATTGCGAAAATACACCATCTCTTCCAGGGACAGCTTTAGTTAAAGCTTTCTTAATGCATTAACATAGGGAACAAAAAACCTCATATCTCAAATGCAGATACTTACAAACTGGAATTCAGTAGCTGCTCCAGCACCAGCCTCAGCCTTTTTGTCAGCACCAACTGGGAAGAGAGAAAGAGCTATTGTAGAAAACTACAAAGCAGAGAGAATCCATTGCCTGGGCTTTGACAACAAACTCTTATTTAGAATATACTGTCTTTAGCAGTATCAAATATTTAAACCCTTGGGATGTAGACACCACAAGCTACAGAAAACTTCCACAATGCCATCTTTTTTTTTTTACTGCAATTGCAAATTATGGCAATTAGGCAATAGGAAACATTATGCCACATGGGAGAAAATCCAGCTTGACATGCAAGCGTAACTGCAGTGCACTGGGAGCGTACTGATAAACGGACCCTAGAATCAGCAGGGAAGTGGAGGCTTGATACCTCAGACATTCATCACAGAAGTTAGCATGCTGTACATCTAAACACTGAAGACACTTCTACAGAAATGTAAACTGCACAAATGACAAGCTCAGTTTGGTTAACTCATACTTGCACTACATAGGACACTTACGTGGAGCGGTACTGCGTCTGTAGGTATCTCTGTCAGCCTCTCCCCGAGTAAGACGAGCAGGGCGTTCACCTTCCAGACCTGCAAGTCAGAGCAGCCTTGTCAATCCAAGGAATCCAATCTAAAGAGGCCTCGATTATGCTACAAGTGTGATGGTGTGGGGAGGCTTTGATACAGGATCAAAAGGGACACATTATATGCTCAGGCCTTATCGGGCCACAAATGCGTGCAACTAAATTTTAAATGCAGTTCTCTATTGTGGCCACACTACTAGACGTCTTATAGATCAGTGCCTCTCAACCTTTCTAGACTACTGTATCCCTTTCAGGAGTCTGATGTGTCTTGCATACCCCGAGTTTCACCTCCCTTAAAAACGACGTGCTTACAAAATCAACAAAAATACTTCCTCATTTTTACAATGATAAAATCAAACAACTGAAATATAAATATTGTACTTACATTTTAATATATAGAGCAGTATAAATGAGTCATTGTCTGTGTGAAATGTTAGTTTGTACTGACTTTGCTGGTGCTTTTTATGTAGCCTGTTGTAAAACAAGGCACATTATCTAGATGAGTTGATGTAACCCCTGGAAGACCTTTGCGTATCCCTAGGGGTACGCATACCCCTGGTTGAGAACCACTGTTAAAGACCACATCAATAGTGTTTGAACAATACAAATCTAAACATGTCGCTGTTTGCGGGGAGCCACCCAAGGTGAGCCCCACCCAGATCCAACATCCCACACCTCCCCACACACACCCCAATCCCCTCCCACACCCAAACTCCCTCCTAGAGCCCACACCCTGCACTCCAAACCCCTAGTGGCTGTTCCTCTGCCTAAGAGCAGCAAGGACATGTTGCTGCTTCCGGGGAGCCACTCGGAGCCAGGTAGGGAGCCTGCCAGCCCCACACCAACCGGACTATAGACTGGACTGTCAATGAAGATTAGAAATGCTGGTTTAATAGAGCTTTCCGATTGGTAAAGTGCCAGATAACACAGCTTTTACTGTATTTGCTTGCCAAGTTTCTGACCAACGCAAATACAGCTAAATTATTACCAATCCTGAATTTACAACACACTTTCAACTACGTTGTGCTGCTAGCCAGGCCAACCTGCAAAACTAGCTTCAAATAAGTGCTAAAATTGAAGGTTATGATACAAAGAAACATCAAGGTTGTGTGTTTATTATGCCTGACAAATGCACACTTTTACCCCAAATCCCAACTGTACAGAATTCTATCCCCAGCCCCAAATATATGATTAAGCATGGGCAATAAAAGTATCTTATGTTTTAAAGATGGGATAAATTAGTATGCCTAAGAAAAGGTGATCTAAAGTAAAAAGAAATTAAGCTAAATAAAAGGTGGGCAGATGCTTCCAGGGAAGGAAGCAAGAGGCAGAGCTCAAATAAAAGCCTGATGGACTTGCCAGCCTTTTAAACTTCGGGAAAACCCTACTGTAAATCCTTAAAGACGAAGGTCTCCAATACCAGTGGCTCTCAGTCTTTCCAGATTACTGGAGTCTGATTTGTCTTGCGTACCCCCATGTTTCACCTCACTTAAAAACTACTTGCTTACAAAATCAGACAAAAATACAAAAGTGCCACAGCACACTATCACTGAAAAATTGCTTACTTGCTCATTTTAACCCTATAATTATGAAATAGATCAACTGGAATATAAATATTGCATCTAAACTGAAATGTATGGTATACAGAGCAGTATAAACAAGTCACGGTCTGTATGAAATTTTAGTTTGTACTGACTTTGCTAGTGCTTTTTATGTAGCCTGTTGTAAAACTAGGCAAATATCTAGATGAGTTAATGTACTTCCTAGAAGACCTCTGTGTACCCCTGGTTGAGAACCACTGTCCTACACCACCAAGCACCAAAGCTTTACTGTTCTGCCAGTAAAACCCTGAGTAAGGGCTGGTGGTTGGATAGCTCACCACAAACTGACGTGCAGTTTCAAGCGTGTTGAGAAATGCACAGCTCCCTGTTTGATCCTTTCTGGAGGAAGAAAATTGCCTACCTATTAAAATTCATGGAAAACTAGTGCTCCTGTTTAGGTGAAGGGAAAAGTCACACAGTTTTCAAAATGCTTCTACCACAGGGAGGTATAGTGATACCATAGGGCACAGCCTCTGAACCGGCCTTCTGCTACATCCACTTCTCTGAGCAAAGAGGGCTATGCTTTGGGTAATTATGTTCTATAGGAAGCCATGGGCACTATGGCACTGAATCCTGGGCCTCTCTCTACCCTGAAGCTTGCAATCAAACACTATGACACACCTAACATGGTTACAAACACTTAAGAGACTGGTATCAAATTCACAACAGTACTCTACAGCACAATTAGCACACTTTAAAATACCATTTGCTTTGAACAGAGAAAGCATGTTATATCCTAGGGGTTCTCAAACTGGGGGTCAGGACCCCTTATTACATGGGGGGTTGCGAGCTGTCAGTCTCCACCCCAAACCCTGCTTTGCATCCAGCATTTATAATGGTGTTATAAATTTAAAAAAAATGTTTTTTTAATTTATAAGGGGGGGGTCGCAGTCAGGCTCTGTGTGTGAAAGGGGTCACCAGTACAAAAGTTTGAGAACCACTGTTATAACCACACTAGCTATTACAACTGGACAATAAGTATAGCTCTATCAGTGTTGTAGTTAACACCATTTAAGTTGTGGAGTGGATAGGGCTTAACACTTCTGCACTATACACACTGAGGTAAATATGGCAATAGCCAATTTACCTTCACTAGAGGAACTCAAAAGCAAATTTTAACCTGCAAGTTTCACACATACTTCTGTAAATCACAGCATCTCACAGGAAGGACAACAGACAAAACTTGGGACCTTAGGCTATGTCTCCACTACACAGCTTTTAGTGCCACAGCCGTGCCTCTAAAAGTCGCACAGTATAGCTGCTGGTTGTCAGCTCTCTTGGCGACAACTCGCTGTTCACACTGGCACTTGTCGTGGCAAAACTTTTGTCTTTTGGGGGCAGGGGGGTGTTAAACACCTCTGAAAGACAAAAGTTTTTGTCGTTCAATTGCCAGTGTAGACATGGCAATAAGTGGAATTAAACACACACACATTTAAACCCTGTCAATATTGGTCAAAGCATCTTCCAAGCAAGAATTTAAACTGTTTGCTCAAAAGACACTACAGTTTCTCTGGCTAACATAGAAAGGTCTTAAAGTGTTACAGGTACAAGCCCACACACATTTTGGGCTGAGCATGTGGCTCAGCAGTAGTTAAGAGAGCTACAGTGCAAGTTAAAATCAGTGAGGCACTTTACACACTGTACTGGAAAGATCATTCTCCCAGCTCAAGAACAAATCTGTACCTCTAAGTGGTAGGGACGAGAGTATTCCTGCTTGAGGGCAGATTACACTTACTGTGCACGAGTGGCAGACCCTCTGTACAAAAGTCCAACTTTCTCCCACCTCAAGGGAGAGCCAAAATTTTGAGTCACTACAGCAGACCTTGCAATATCAAGTTTTGCAGTAGTTTTTCCTCCTCCATCCAGTATCTATTCTCGAGTTTATGGCCACACCCAGATACCGAGTTGGGCCTTCAGAAGTTCAGCTGAGTTTGCAGCAACAAGTCAAGATACATCATCAAACTGAAATACAGTCAACCTAAAATAAAAATGTATTTCAGGAAATACACCTGCCCCCTGTTCCCTGGGTAACTTGTCATTGTAAAAGCACGCTTTTCTATATTTTAATGTTTCTTCCCGTTGCCATGTGACATAAATGAATAGAGGAAACTGACTAGACAGAGAAAATAGCAAGGAAGTCAGAGTGCTTCCAAATGCACAAAGGAAACAAGTCAAAGAAAGATAAATTATTCACTTTCTGTTTTTGTAATTTTCAGTGTTACAAACACCTAAAGCATATTCAGGAGTATAAACTGAGGGGGGTGTCAGAGTTTAAGGCCAGTAAAGGCTACTAGATCATCCAGTCAAACCTCCTGTTGGTGGCCTGTCATATACACCGCCCAGCACCCACACACTAACCCAACAACCAAAATCAGACTCAAGTGTCCTTTAATCTTGTGCACAGTGGCAGAGATGTGGCTGTGCTGATTTGGTCACAGCTGTCTAAGACTAACTTATGCTTTATCTTTACTATAGCACCTTTTTGCCACAGAGAATCCCAAACATTTTTGCAAGCCATTCATACAGCTCCAATGAAACACTGCTACCTAATAAGGTGAGGTGGCAGGCCATCAGCCAGTGTGCAGCACATTGCATAACAGGTGAAATTTTAAATCAACCCCAGTTTGGTTCTTCATGTGCTATATTAGCCATCCTAAAATAAGCCTCTTGGAAGTACACATATTGACTAGATTTCAGTGGTCCGTAGGAACCATTAATATATTTTGTATTTATGTACTGTCTTTGAAAATACACATTTAGTCTATACTCACTGATTGCTCCTGTCTATCTAAAATATTCATTTTGCAAGTACATCCCTATCTAGGAGGATACTTTTAGCTGTGAAACAAGAATCAAAGTGATACTAAACAGCTTACCCAAATATGCAACGTGAATTTGTTGGGAAAGTCATAAAAGCTACAAGACAAGTTTTGCACATTGCCTGAAACTCAGATGCACTGAGTTTTAGGGTTTGCAATGAAATAGACGAGGCCAGAAGGGACTTTGGTGATCATCTAGTCTAACTTTCTGTTTAACACAGGCCACAAGACTTCCTTGAGTTAATTCCTGGTTGAACTAGAGCGGCATTGTTGTTTTTTTAAGAAAAACATGCTGTCTGGATTTAAAAGTTACTACTGATGAAGAACCCAAAAAGACAACTCTTGGTAAGTTGTTCCAATGTAAGTTACTCTCACTGTTAAAAAGTTGCATCTTACTTTAGTGTGATGTGGTCTAGTTTCAACCTCCAACCATTAGATTTTGGGTCACCTTGAACTCTGTCTGCCAAACTCAGTCAAATTTCTGTTCCCCATCTAAGTACTTCTAAATTAGTCAAGTCACTCTGTAATAACCTTTGTTAAGATAAACAGACTGAGTTCCTTGAATCTTTCACCATAAGACAAGTTTTCTAATCTTATTCTTGTGGCTCTTCTCTGAACCCTCTCAAATGTTTCAACTTCCTTTTTAATCTGTGGACCCCAGAACTGGACATAATATCAAGTACCAGTCACACCAGTGTCAAATGCAGAGGTAACGGAACCTCCCTACTCGACTTTTTCCCTTTATATAGCCAAAGATTTCATTTGCCCTTTTGGCCACAGCACTGGAAGCTCACATTTAGCTGATTATCCACCATGCCCACACAGCCCAGCAACCTCAACTTTAATTTATACCGTTCTTCCCCACATCCCGTATCACCCATCCAAGAATCCCACAGCAGTTGCTTTTATTAACTAGTGCTCACCTTTGGGCCGCGGTCTGCCAGTCTCAGGGCGGCTACGGCGCAGGGTGGCAGGCACAATCTCAGGGGGTAGATGAAGATAATCACGCAAATACTGGATACCCTCGTTGGTCAGATACCAGTAAAAGTGCCTCCAGGCAAACTGCTCCTTCACATAGCCACGCGATTTCAGTGACTAAGGAGAGAAATTCTGGTTCAGCTTTTTGCAGTTGCAGGTGGATTATTACATGAGCATTTGATTGTGACCATCTAACATCTTTAAATACTACCAGCCAGAACACTGGTAGTTTATTGGGGATGGGTGGAGGACTGACAACTAGACATTCAGTAGCTCAGAAGTACATGTGAAGGTACAGAAAGATGCAGTATCTTCAACATACTAACTATTCACATTCCACAAGACTAATAATTCAAGGGTCATTATGCAAAACTGAACTAAAAATGATGCTAAAATCATAGGTTCAGAGACAGGATTATGAATCTTATGCTACGCAATACAAAAGCTTTCTACACAGTTTGTGTATGATTGATGAAGTTAATATGAAAAAACTAGTAATCTGGAAAAAAGGCAAATTCCATTGGAGCTGCTGTTTCTCTCTCCTTAAACAAAGTTAAATAATGGCAGGATTAGTCAGGTGGTGCTCAATCCACTAGCTTCATAAGGTCCCAAAACATAAAAAAGCTGTTTTTAACAGCCCAGGTAGACCCATAAATTAATCTGTCACACCTGCATGGCTTTCATGACATGGAGGTTGGGCACATTCTTGTCTGCCAGCTCTGGGTGTTTAGGCATGTGAACATCTTTCTTGGCCACCATCACTCCCTCTTTAAAAAGGAGTTCGTAGATGGCAATCCGGTTCTTCTTGGGCATCAACATCTGGACAGAGAAATCAATAGTTAGTAGACTAGCAGTAATACATTAGTGTGTTGCCAGATCTAATAACTGGATCTATGTTTTATTTTAAGCCACCTGATTCCACGCTGGACCTGCAGTGACCCACTGAACAAAGCACCACCACCTTTAACCATGTTAGAAATTATGGGAATCCTTACTACACCTTAACTGGGAAGATATATACAAGTTTGCTACAGGCTAGAAGATCACATACTTCAGCTGCTCAGAAGCCCATGTTATGATCCACCAGGAAGAGCAAGCAGAGTAACCTTCTTGATAACTGTTGTTTTTGTAGTGTAGGTGGACTGTAAAACAGCATCACTGCAAGTATGCATTTAGCGGTCTCCACAGACTATTTCTATTGCATTTAATTCAATTTTCCCCAATAAAAGCTACAGACAATTCCTTCTCACACTGAAGCCAGCCAAGGGAAGCAGGGAGGAGAGTAGTCTTCATTTTAATTCTTAACAGTAGCAATTTTAAACTGTACTTTGCAACCATACTTAGGCAAACATCTGCTACAGTCCTCATCAGGTAGAGCAGAAGGCAACAGCAAGACCAAGGACAGTAACATGTGTGCAGTGGAATGACGCTTAGTAATGTTTGTACAATAGGCATCCTACATGCTGGACACCTAACAGAACTCCCAATCGCAATGTCTATAATCCACACTACCTAGTTATGTGGAATAACTTTCAAAGATTAGGAACCTCTTGATGCTTCACTTCCAAACAGATAGATGGGGAAGAAAATCCAATAAAGTGTGTGTTATCTGGATAGCACCCAATACTTAATGAGTACTTTAACTGTGAAATGCCTGATACTTAAGTGCTTTAAATGTACAGAACTAGAGCATCACAATGAACAGCACCAACATACCGTGCCAAAGGCCTGCTGAAATAAAAGGGTACTTAAAAACCAATCTGAAAAGGTATTTTCCTATGGTAGTTGCACACTTAAGGCGGCCCAGAAAACAGTAACTGCCCACCACTGCACACAGTGACCCAAAAAAAACAAACCAACCATTTTGGCTTGGGTTACTTCTTTCCGATTTAAGATTTGCACAGCTGCAAAACCAAAGCTTGTAAGTGTTAACTCTTTTTAGGAAAGGAAGCACCCAACAGCAAGCATCATACATTCACAGATCATCATCCATATAAAGAGGAAACGGGTCCCACACACATGGGGGCCATGAAGAACCCATCACTAAGCAGCAGCAGGAAAACAGCTCTTCAGCACTTTGGTACAGGAGCAGCACATGGTGGTGCTCAACCTACTACCCAGTCTCAATCGAAGACTAGAGTCAAACTAGACCTTTCCGTCCCCTCTCTGCAGCACAAAGAAAGCAGGACCCTCTTCCATACCAGCAGGATTAGAGGTGCCACCGCTGCCTCAGTTTACAAGGGGGTAGAAAATGGACATCGGATTTCCCAGTTTAGCCCTGACTAACCCACCCCATCCCCTCTATCCCCCACATATGGGCCGTACCAAGGGCACAGCATAGCAGCTTCTCCCACCCTCCCAAACAGCAGCCCAGGCCCCCCCCATACACAATCAGCCTTCCAGGCCCCAGTCTCTTCCCCCCCCGCCTTCTGAGGCCCAACGTCCACCCCTAGGCCGCAAGTTCCCCCGCCCAATTTGCGGCCTAGTTCCCCCCACCGCCCGGGGCCCCTCCTGGGAAATATCCCCGTGGGCGTGTGGCGCAGGGTGCCCGCCCGCCGCCGAGAGCCAAGCCGGGGCCCCCGGCCGCAGGATGGCGGCGATGTGAGGGAGATGAAGCGGCTGGAGCCCGGACTTACCGTGGCGCTAGCAGTAAGCCCGAGAGCTGGAAAGGAAAGAGCATGCGCAGGGCGGCGTCTTCCGGCCTGACGCGCAGGACCCCACGCAGCTGCGGCACAAGCGACTAATCGAGTGCCGGGAAGAAATCGCGTTAGGACCCCTCTCCCAGAGCAAAGCACGTGGTGACCGTGCAAGCGCCTGAGTGGAAGTGCCACTTATGTACTTGCGGCCAGTTTTTTGGGGCGGGGGGTTTAAGTGGCTTTTGATGTTGGGTGCTTCTTTTTTTTTTTTTTTTAAATGTGCCTAGTTTAAGAGAACAAGGTCCTGATTTCCAGAGCTGCTGCTCCATTGAATTCAAGGAGAATTCGGCCCCTCTGACAGTCTAGCCAAGTCTGTACTTCACGCTGGGCACCCAAATCCAGAGACCCATTAGGCCATATTGAATTAAGAACGACATCGGTCCCCCCAGCAAAATGACCCACCCTGCTATTCTCAGATCCCGTCCATGGTAGCAAAGCACTGTCATCTGGGGCACTGGAGCCCCCAATCCTCCAAGTCATCTCCTGCCCCCAATCCTGCAGCTGGACCCCTGCACCCACAAAACCACATTTGAAATCAGTGGAGCTCCATGCAGACACAGAGTAGCCCATCCTTGCTTATCCAGTTGCAGGATCATGGTCAGTGCTAACACAGTTGCGAGCTCTCTTCTTTGTAACCGGCCTAAGTCATAGAATCATAGAATATCAGGGTTGGAAGGGACCTCAGGAGGTCATCTAGTCCAACCCCCTGCTCAAAGCAGGACCAATCCCCAATTTTTGCCCCAGATCCCTAAATGGCCCCCTCAAGGATTGAACTCACAACCCTGGGTTTAGCAGGCCAATGCTCAAACCACTGAGCTATCCCTTGCCCCCCTGCCCCAGACCCCTCTCTGATCCTCTGGTGGAGTCAACAGAAATTCCTGAGATTTCGGGTATGGCGCTATGGGGACTATAGCAGCATAGCTATGTTGGTGTAGCTATGCTGGCATAATACCGTAGTGAGAACTCAGCCTATGCCAATGAAAAGGGTTTTTCTATCAGTGTGTGAATGCCATCTCCCCAAGCCGTGGTAGCTAGGTCAATGGAAGCAGTCTTCTATCAACCTAGCTGCATTTACACTGCGGGTTAGGTTGACAAAGCTATGTTGGACAGAGGTGTGGATTGACCAATATAGCTATGTTGACCTAAATTTTAAAAGTGTAGACCAGGCCTTTGGAGGCAAGTCTGAGGCCCTGAGAAATACCAGTGAAGGGTACGTCCACTACAGGAGCACAGCTACGACGCTGCAATTGTGCTGCTGTAGCACCATAGCGTAGATGCGTCCTACATCAGCGGAGGGGGTTTCTCCACCTCTCCAGGAGATGGTAGCTAGATTGTTGGCAGAATTCTTCCATTGGGCTAGCTGCATCTACACGAGGGGATAGTGCTCAGGACACAAAACTTTTCACAGCCCAGAGCAATGTAGCTATGTTGATCTAATTTTTAAGTGTAGACCAGGCCTGAATTTCAAGCCAACAGCCTGAGGTGAGGCAGATATGCTATGTCATGAAGATAACCGGGGGGCATTGGATCAGTGTTCACATTGCATCCCCCATCAGTACCTGGCTAACCTCTGGGAAGCTAATGATCCAACCTAGCAGACCAAATTCAATTAAGTCACTGCATCCCAGTCACTTGCTAGCCATCACCCCTGTCGCGGTGCCATCCCTGGCTTTCTAGTCATCAGTCTGGCTTTTAGTTCTCCCACTAAACGTTGAGGGTTTGTTGGCATCCAAGCACAGTGAAATTAAGATAACTAATTTCTCCATATAACCCTTGTAAAGGAGCCCAGAGCCAATGGTGACTGGTGCTCTGTAAATGCTCATAATAATAAACAAGAATAAGTTTTGCAATTACACAGATTAAAATCCTGGTGACCACGTACCGTATTTTAAAGGAGACGCCTTCGCTGAGAAATGCTGAGTGTCTCCTCAGAGGTACTGAGCAGATGACAATCAGAACCTCAACAGATCTGGCTTTTAGCGCCCATCCTCTAACATACTTTGCCTGGTATTTCACTGAAGCATCGTACCCTGTACACAAACATATGACTTTTTACCGTGAATAGAACAGTCAAGGTACTGACCCTTAAAAAGAAATGCTGATGCTGTCCTGTCTTCATACAGATGTGCTTTCCTTCCTTGAAACATAGATAGATGCCCTAATTTAAATTCAAATTAGAGAAGACATTTGCAAAAATCTAAGAGAAATCAACAACCAGTCAAACATTAAACAAAATATATGGGTCTTACATCATGGCCTCAACTGGTTGCTAGACTCTGGATCTTACGAGCTGCTAATGGAAATGAATTCTCATCAACTTACAAAAAACTACTGAAGCATTCCACAGTAAAAGCATTAAACAACATCACTAATGGAGTGATTGCTGTAAACCAAATCACTATTGTACATTGGAGCCTTTGGACCTTTGCTATACAATATTGCAGCTTGTATACATTTACATATGAGACAAGCAGGGGACCCACCACTGAGAAAGCAGGAAAAATGATATACCTATGGGACAAGTAGAGGCAGGAAGTCTTTATTATATTCTTTTGGACATTGTTATTTCATAACACAGATAAATAAAATAAATCATTCTGCTCCCACCAGAGGGCAGAAGGTTCCTCATCCCAGTTTGCATTATCTCACAGAAATCTTAAAAATCTTGTATCAAAGAACATATTTATTTAGCTATCCACAGGCCTGCATGAAGGGGGGTTGTCTTTTATTATGGTAATGAATATAAGAACCACATACAAACACTTTGGTGATTGAATCTGTGTCTTGGAGTCAGAAACCTGAGGATTACTCCAATAAGCCATTCCTTCCCATTTACAGCAGAGTCATTCCTATGCATTATTGTCACTCATGAAAGTCTCTTCACAGAGTACAGTCTCTGGCCCTGACCCTGAAGCATGCTCTTTGTGGGCTGCCTGCATGGAGCTCCTGGCAAGATCAGGGCCTGTGTGGTGAACAACTAATAAACCAAACTCCAAGCCAATAACTTGGGTGCAAAAATAAATAAATACACAGCCCACCACTATTACATTAATTTTGAGGTTTCACAGGTCCACTGGTTTCAAGATGGAGCCTTGCACAGAGAGGCTTGTAGTCTCCATAGGCTGCGTCACTGCATGGACGATGAGGACAGATGTAATCAGATTCTTTTTTGGCTACTTATGTCTGTCAGATTGTCTCTCATGTGCTCCTAGCCCGTTACTTCTCTGTGGTCCCTCACTTGGGAAAAATTGGGAGCCACCACTGAAATGGAATCATGAGAGGAACAGAAATAAATAAATAAAGCCATCAAGCTGACCCTGCATTGCCTCAGCACATCAAAGCAGCTGCTGCCTCCCAAGGAGGCTGCCCTTTCCAGCTGGCTGAACAAGCTGCGAGAGAGTTTGCTCTCTGCAACACAATAAAGGTCACATCGTCTTTAATACAGAAAGGCTGGGGTGAATGTAGCTCATGTTCCCATGTGGAAGAGAATACAACACATTATCTGAGACATGCAGCCCCAGGGAACTCATCCTTCTCTTTAGAGCCTCAAAATAATACCTGACACGCCAGTGCAAGAATCAGACTTTTGGTGGGAGAAGGTGTACACGGCTGTCAGATAGGAGCAGTGTAAGAGCCAGTTGCAATCATAATATGGATTGATTGATTCTATCAGCAATCCCAAAGTGACTGTGTATATTATACCAGACCCATTTTCTCCCTAAAATCCTTCCCTAACATGTGGGTCAAGTATTTATTTAACTGCTAATATTGGGCCAAATTCACCTTTCAACGGTCATAGGATCTTCCCTGCAGACTTTGAAAAAGCAACAGAGTTGGCTTGGCCTGCCAGTGCCATTTAAATAACCAACCTTTGCGATAATAAAACAATACTTTTGTTTATAAACTATCCCCTGCTCCAAAACACTCAGGATTTTACACCAGAAATACAGCCATTACAATTATGCATAATTAGTCCATGCCCAAAGTGTTTTCCAGCCAGATAAATTCAAAACGGTCCCTGTCCTGAAGAGCTTGCAGTCCAAGGCACCGGTCTTGAATGCTGTTCAGCATGGGCAGTCTCTTAGCCCTGAGGGGAGCCCCTACTAAAGTCAATGGGGCTCCGTAGGGATGCAGGGATCTGCACACATGGACAGCTTCCAGGATAGCAGCTAATTCTAAACATAATGTAACAAGTGAGACAGGAAGGGAGAAAGGTTGCACGCACACACACACACAATTTTTTGCACTCATCACGATATTGCTTTAAACCCACTTTTACTTCTTTGGGTTCATTGCATTAAATCCCACCCTTCGTACCTCTAATTGGAGCCCCCCTCAGCCTCTCTTCCTGCATCCTCTCTTCAGCTCCCTTCCCTCTGCACACATGCAATAAGCTAATGGCTAACAATCTCTGCAGAAGTGCGGGGTCTCCCTTCTGAAAGTTTTCTGGAGCAACGGTTCTGTCCAGCCAATAGCACTAGAGGGCACTGCAGTTATCAGAATGAAGGGCTGCTGCACTCACTGCGGTGAATAGGGAGGGTTCTTCACAAGGTGTCCATTCCTCTCCCCACAATTTACCCTGCTCTTGTTTCATCCAGCAAAAACAGTTGCTTTCAGTAGGCTCAGCCCAGCAGTCCCCCTCTCTAACCAGCTGAGTCCTCCTGGTTTTTGCATCTGGTTATTTAACAGTCCCTCCAGGATGAGCAAGAGGAAGCAGGCACATGTTGTTTACCAGTGACGATCAGGATCAGCCTCTCCCTTTACGCACGCATCTCCCCACTTCAGGCACAAGCACAATAAATGAAAACTTGCATGTTTCTGGGACCACCTTCACTCTAGCCTCAGTAATTCAAAGACGGGAGCCGTTTCGTGGGTCCGTGCAGATCCCAAGGCCATCCTTACATGCTGAATCTCCCTTTCCTTTCCCTCTAGCATGTTGGCACATCTTCCTGAGGGCTGAGGCCTATCTCTCAGATAGATTGGCCAGGAGGACTAGCTCCCATTGGGTAGCTGGCTGCTCCTTTTGCTAGCAGAGATGCTACAGAGAGTGGATGCTCATTTGCTTGTAATGAGTTTTTCGCTGGGAACCAGGACCTCAGATTCCACTCTCAGCATTCACTGACATACACATTCAAGCCACGCTTAACTATGTTACAGCACAACTTGGATCAGCCTTAGCATTTATCAATTATTAACTGCTATTGTCGTCATCATCTCTTATGGACTGCCATCCAGCTCTGATGTGTCTGTTAATTTACCATGCGTCCTCGTGATTCATGCTCTGTACTTCCCCATGGGATGGCAGCTGGGTTCAATTCCGCATCCTAGTCACCTGCCCACCAGGGTGGAAGCAGTGCATGTTCCATCCTGTCACAGAGCAGGAGGGCCTCGCCTGGTTCAACAACATCCTCAGTAACGCAGACTAAGCAGAGATTAGAGTGGATCCAAAGTCCACTGAAGTGAGTGGGAATCTTTCTGTTGATGTCTGGTGGGTTGGATCAGGCCGTTCAGGGGCTTTTAATCTATCCGCAGTTGGAAGGATTGTATCTATGCCTCAGGGCCTCAAGTCAACAAGCATGGACAATGGCATTTTTTTAAATGACTTACATTTTTGCATGTCTCACCAAAAGACAACACTGTGTGCGCCCCCACCCCACACCCCCCACCCCCGTGCAGGTATTGCGAGAGTAATGCTAGCTGTGCTGGCATCAGGCAACATAATAGTGTACAAAAGAAGGCCATACATAGAAGGCAGCTATTCCAGACACTGAGGGTTTGGAGAATTGTGGTTCATTAATGAACTGTGCATATGACTGCCCTCTACAAGTTGGAATCAGAACTGTTCAACTGTGTGCCATAGGACCAATATTGTTTACTAGTGGAGATTCTCCTTTAGCATAAGTGGCAGAAGCCTGTGCTGTTTTGTTGTTTTTTGAGCAGGAGGATCAAATTTGTGTCTCTGTGACGTTCTAAGTGCCACCGTGCATATCCTAGTGATGAATAACATTCCCACTGTAGATGGCTGTTTAGCATACACAATAGGGTTGATCATGTATACCTTATCCTGTTTACAAGGGTGGGGGTACAACCAATTCCAACAGATTCAATGTGCTAATTCTGGGGATGGGGGGAGGACGGCATGTAGTTATGCTGGCTTAGTACCAGAAGAGCTGGGTTCTGTTCCCAACTCTGTAATTCTGTACAGCCTCGGGAAGCCACTACCACTCGCTGTACTCCAGTACAGGGGATAATAAACTGAGCACCTTCACAAGGGGTCTGCTTACCCAATGTGTGCAGGGTGCAGAGAGCTGAACTTCCTCCAAATGTGGAAGTGTCCAGCCCTGGGATTTTGGTTAGAGCCCATCGCTATTATAATGATTAAGACTATTATTCTACATTTCTTTATGAATTTGTCAAAACAAAAATGCAAATTCAAAATAAAGGAAACAACTTCTGCTGGATTTGTTGGTTTTGTCCATCTGTCTGCATTCTCTTTGCCGGTCTGTCCATCCTGCCCGCCCCCCCCCCCCCCCGGTTAGTGGCCAGGTGTAACGATGCTGGTTCTGGTGGGACCCAACTGAAAGTGCCAATTCATGACAAATTGCTTAAAGCAGGGAAGTTACAGCCCAAGGCTGGGGTTTTTCCACCTCTAAGGCAAACCAAACCAGCCAAACAGAGAAGACTTTGGTTTTACCCCACTGGCTAACCACAAGTCACACAAGCAATTCCCTTAGACACTCCAGTTTTCCAGTATCACCACCAGTGCCACTCCTTATGGGACAAATGGTTATGAAAACCAAAACCCCATAAAAAAAAAAGGTTCTCTCGATCCCACAGGACCAAAGCCCCAGACCCAGGTCAATATACAAGTTAGATCTTACCCACAAATCATGCTGTTGCCAGTCCTTTAGAATCTAAAATCTAAAGGTTTATTCATAAAAGGAAAGAGATCTAGATGAGAGCTAGAATTGCTTAAATTGGAATCAATTACATACAGTGATGGCAAAGTTCTTGGTTCAGGCTTGCAGCAGTGATAGAATAAACTGCTGGTTCAAATCAAGTCTCTGGAGAACATCCGCAGCTGGGATGGGTCATCAGTCCTTTGTGTAGAGCTTCCATTTGTAGCAAAGTCCCTCCAGAGGTCAGAAGCAGGATTGAAGACAAGATGGCGGAGCTGCAGCAGCTTTTTATAGTCTCTTGCCATGTGGTCTTTCTTTCTTTGTCCCAAAGACAAGCTGTCCATCATATGGCCTGGAAAAACCTCAGAGTTCTGTCCATAGGCAGGTCCCTGCATGCCTTGCTGAGTCCCAAGATGTATCTGCCTTCTCTCAATGGGTCAATTGTATCGCTGATGGTCCTTAATGGGCCACCACGCAGGCTAGGCAGAGCTGACACCAACTTGTCTGGGGTGTCACCCAGAAGCATAGCATAAATTTGAACTACAGACAGTATAGAGCCAATACTTATAATTTTAAATACAAAAATGACACATGCACACAGATAGCATAATCATAACCAGCAAACCATAACCTTGTCTTAGACACCTTATTTGACCCCTTTATACAAGATTTGTTGCCACTACAGGACCTTGGTTGCGACAATGATTTATACGGTCCCAGTTCATGTCAATAACATCACACCAGGGCAGAGTTTTCAAAAGCACTCAACATAGACCTAACTCTGCTGGCATGAGAGCAGACTCAGGCCAGGGCTGATTTTTCCAGATGGCCATCTTGGTTGTCAAGGCACAATCCTGACTCTTTTGAGCAAATACTTGCAACCTTTCCCTCATTTTCTAGGAGTCTTTCTTTTCAAAGCAGGATGGGCTCGTAACTAGCGCCCTAAACTAGCATTCTAGAATCCAGGGCTCTACTCCCTGCTCTGAATCATAGAATACCATGGTTCGAAGGGACCTCAGGAGCTCATCTAGTCCAACCCCCTGCTCAAAGCAGGACGAATCCCCAATTTTTGCCCCAGATCCCAAATGACCCCATCAAGGATTGAACTCACAACCCTGGGTTTAGCAGGCCAAAGCTCAAACCACTGAGCTATCTCTCCCTCCCTCTGCTACTAACCTGTTGGGCAAGTTACTTCCCTGCCCTATGACTCACTTTTTCCATCTGTTAAATGGGGTTAATGATAATGACGTCCTTTGTAAAGCACTTTGAGCTCTTCCAATTATCCTGCCGGGCCATGCAGACAAATGAAAGAGGAACAAGGATTTAGCCCTTATTATTGCTCCCAGCCCTGGTGCCCGAAATGAAACAAATCAGAAATAGACCAATTCAGGGACAAAAGCTGTGCTGGATGCAGAACATGTGAAATGTTAAGGTCCCTCTCCACACAGTATCACAGGGTCTGCGCTCAAAGCAGAAAGAACAACCCTCACTGTTTGTCCTCCCCCGCAGCAAAATGAAATGGGACTTGGTTTGATGGAGCTTTTAAATCTTTTATAGAGTAAGAAAATACAAGCAGTCTCATGGGGCTTCATCCAGGTCCTAGTGCCAGCCAACTGGTTTTTTAACTGGAGAGTTAATGTGCTCATGGCTAGCTGACTGACATATATTTAGATAGATAGCATTTGCAATCCAGAAAGATTGAGGGACTTGATAAATCATGAGCCTAACCCTGCTGGCTTTTCTCGTGTAGGCAGGCTATCTACAACAACAGATAGTGTTATGGCACAGGGGCTGCATCCTGCAAAAGGATGAGCCCTCTGGTCCTGACCCAGCAAAGTGCTTAACATGAAGCACGTGAATAGCCCCACTCTCAAGGCCCTTGCAGGACTGAAACCTAAAATTCTCACAGATGGAGGCCTTCAGGTTAGAACCTTCCTCCCTTACTTCTGTCGGTTACCGTCAGGTGCTACATTAGTTTAGGCCTTGATCCTGCAATCACGCGGTTCTCCGGGCACACATGGAGCGGCACTGACTTCATGTGGGTAGGCCCTTAAGAATCCTATTCGAGTCAGAGAGGCTCCACATAGGCACAGGGTGTCTATTTGTATGGATAAAATTACAGGATTGGGTGGCTTAAATTGTAAATCCTTCTGAGCAGGGGCTGGGTTTATTTTAATCTCTATAGACAGCCATGCATAGTTATGGCACTACGACCATGTGCTCCCACCATTCATAAACAACATTTTAAATACTATAAAAATCAATAGCTATATTGACACACTGGGAATCTGAGCCTGTTGCTCCGGGGGGTGGGGGGGGGCTGGCCCTCCAAACCCAATACAAATCTAACTGCTGGAAGTGAGAAAAGAGTGGGGTTGTGTCATGTTCCTAAACGGAGTCGATTCAGTGAAGAGAACACACAGATTTCGGTGCTGTGATGAAAACGGAATCCAGGGTAGACTCTGCGGGGGATTTTTAGATTAAAATGGTTTGTAAAATCCTTCCAACAGATTCTTTTAATCAGATCAGTGCAAAATGATGTGCCTCAAAGAGTTTATTGTTTGGAGCCGCATTTTTATGCAGCTTTCTGGGTGGGAGATCCCCTTCTGTCCGCTCAGAGTCTGCAGCACTCCCCAGAGCCAGCCATTCAAACGGCTCAAGATGGGACAATGGGCATTGTAGCTGTGCGGGCTCCATCCCCGTTTATGCCTGCAGTCCTGCCTGCCTCGGCTGCAGTAGCACACACAACACTGTCACACAAACCCCCCTCCTTGTGTTGGGTGGGAAGGACACCCTGCCTTTCATGCTCTGTCTGGGCGGGTGTTTAACAACCCAGACGCTTTTTTCACTGTGGGGGCAGATTTCCTTGGCACCCTCATAGGGATCGCAGTCCTTGTGGCAGAGCAGTCCAGTGATCCATGCCCTCCTACCCACAGTCCCCCTGCAGACAGATGTTGGTGTCTGGTATTGTAGGAAATGTGGATCAAATTCTAAAGGCCAGTTAATACTGAGGAGGCGAGGGATGCTGCCCACAAAACCCTTTACAGGCCAGCCTGACTTACAAAACCAAGCAACACGGGGTGAGATTTTCCAAAGCTCTTGGTGTTGGCCTAATTCCTCCACTGCTTTTGCAGTCAAGGATGAACTCTCCCACTGATGCCAGTGGGAGCTGAGCTAGGCCAGTGTGGGACACTTGAAACCCCGCCACCACCACCTGACCCTGGGTATCCAGAGGGGATGCATGTTAGCACACAGGAGAATAAGAGGTCAGACAGAGAGCCCAATAATATCAATGATTTACACCAGTTCAGCACTGTCTATGTGAGGGTCTCAAAGCACTTTACTAGTGTTAATGAGCTCAGCCTCACAACCTCCATGAGAGATGGAAAAGTATTGTCCCTATTTCACAGATAAGACAAACTGAGGCAGAGAGAGGGGAAGTGACTTGACTCAGTGTCACCCAAGACGTCTGTGGCAGAGCTGGGCATAGAACTTCAGATTCGTAGACTGGACTGCAGATGCCACCGACAGCCTCAACTCAGAGCCCGACTCCGCGTTCTCTTCATTTATCTCCTCTCCCTCCTGCTCTTTCCCTGTATTTGCATCCTCAGCAAAACATAATTAGGTATATGTAGATGTGCTCAGGTTTTTTTATTGGGCGTGATGGAATCTTCTTTTTCCTCCTGCATTTTAATACAGCTAAATGCAAAGTTAAGCGTCAGGGAACAAGGAATGCAGGCCACCCTTACAGAACAGACTACTGGATCTTGGAAAGCAGCGCCTCTGAAAAGGATCTAGGGGTCACAGTAGACAAGCAATTGAACACGCACTCCCAGTGCAACGCCGGGGCAGAAAGAGCTAATATGATCTTTGAGTGTATAAACAGGGAAGTAAGTGAATAGGAGAAGAGTGATGATTTTACCGCTGTATACAGCATTGGTGAGACCGATACTGGATACTGTGTCCAGTCCTGGTGCCCATATTTCTTAAAGCAGGTTGAACAGTCGGAAAGGGTGCAGAAGAAAAGCCACAAAAATGATGGAAAGGCTGGAGAAAATGCCTGACAGCGAGTGATTTAACCAGCTCAGTCTGTTTAGCTTGTCAAAAAGAAGATTGAGAGGTGACTTGATTAGAGAGTATAGGTACCTTCCTGCGGAGAAAACAGAAGGCACTAAAGGGCTCTCTAATCTAGCCGAGGAAGGCAGAACAAGAACCAACGGCTGGAAGCTGAAGCCAGACACATTCAGACTGGGAATAAGGCATGCATTTTTAACAGTGCAGGCGATGAACCACGGGAACAAACTACCAAGGAAGGGGTGGATTCTCCATCTCTTGATGCCTTCGTAGCGAGACTGGAAGCCTTTCTGGAAGAGCTGCTATAGCCAAGCACAAGTTACTGGTCTCAATACAGGGGAAAATGGGTGGAATTTAATGGTCTGAACTGTGCAGGAGGTCAGACTAGATGATCTAACTTAAACTCTATGAATCCTCCTCTTCTGCTACACTTCCCCTCTCCCTTGCCAGTTCTGCTGGTGAATGAGTGTCCCTCTACCTCCCTGCCAGGCAAGAGGGGAGTGCTACGGGCTAGAAACAACCAACTGAAACGCCATTCACTCCAAGACTCCTTCCTTGGGAGACTCTCTACTCCTGCCTTTCTGCTCCTCCTCCTTCGTCAGAGGAAGGCCTGCCGGCCACCACAATGGGGAGAGCCACTGCGGTGGGTGGGTCGATAACACGGCTGTGAATTCTCAGGCAGCACCTGCACTGCAGTCCTGCTCAGAAGTGGAATTACCATGAAACAAACTGCGTGGTGGCACGGGGCCCCCAACAACAGGGGGCCCCCAAAATGCAGGACAAATATCTGACAACCTGCCCGAGTCCCAGCCGGCAGCGCAGCAGGGCTCAGGCAGGCAAGCTGCCTGCATACCGTGGCCAGTGGCCCCACGCCACTCCTAGAAGCAGCCGACTGCTGGCATGTCTCTGCGCGCCCCTGGAGAGGACGGGGGTGTCTCCGCGCACTGCCCCCGCCCTGAGCGCCGACTCCGCAGCTCCCATTGGCCGGGAACTGCAGCCAATGGGAGCTGTGGGGGTGGCGCCTTTAGGCAATGACATGCGGAGACTCCTTAGCCCCCCCCCGCCCGCCCTCCTGCCTAGAAGCCGCTGCTGGAGGGGTGTGTGTGCGCCAGGTGCTTTGGGAGTCACGCCGCCCGAGGTAAGCACCGCCCCCCTGCACCTTTCTCGCACCCCAACGCCCTGCCCCAGCCCAGAGCCTGCACCCAAACGTCCTCCCAGAGCCCGCACCCCTCGCTCCCTCCCACATGGGAGATAAGAGAGAATGTTCTTTTTCTTGGCTGGGTCCCGAGTGTGGGGGCCCCGAAAATGAAGCTGCGCACAGGGCCCCACTAACCCTAAATCCTTCCCTGGTCCTGCTGCGTCCTGGGGACTTTCCCCTGCCATTCAGTAGAGGAGGCAGCCAATCCTCCCAGACTTCTGGGGGAAACGGGGCAGCGGGTGAGAAGTGGAAGGAGCTGGGAGTGACTAACAGCGCAATTGTCTGGTAGAGTTCCCTGGCTATGGTTTAATATCCAATCCCCTTACGGTGCTGAGAGTTTCTGCCCCTAGCATTTGCTTATTTTGGCTCATGCTTGTACACGGATGTGCCACAAGACAGACAGAACCTCGTTGCGTTCAGCATAGACCGATATGGATCAAACTCCAAGGATTAGCATGAGGTAGGTGAGGGGAAAAAAAAAGCATGCATTACTCCCTGCGACTGCAGCAGGGTGGGCGTCTGCTGTCAGGCATGCAGGTTATAAATGCGTGCAATGGGAAGGCCTTCCCCTGCAGCGTAGCCATGCCTCCCCTGTCAGCAATTTGGGGCACATTTCATGCAGGGCTGGGCCCGCTCGGAGGGGAGACCTAGAAGGAGAACACAGGTGCTGCAGAAAGCTGCGCTGCCAATTAAGCTCTGACATTCAAGTCAGAACCTGCCCCTGCCCCAGCGTAGCGTTAGGGAGGCCAGTGTTTCTAGCCTTGAAGATGAGATGCAAAACCAGGGCCCTGACTGCTTGCCAGGCCCAGGGGCCTTATCCCAGGGGCTAGTTCGTACGTCCCAATGAGACGCAGTTGGTCACCGCCAATTCCTGTGGAGCCAACCTTGCTGCAGCCGCTGGTCCCCATGCCTCACCCACTGAGTCTGTGCCACACTCAGCTCCCGCCCTCCAGCCTGGCCCACCCAGGTGCAGCATCACTCCCCATCTTGCACCCACTGAGCATGCCTGGTGGTGGGACTGAACATGCCCAGGAGTGGGCGAAGCGGCTGCTCTCCCTGGCTCTGCCCCTGCCAATGGTCTGCACCGGGCGCAATGTGTCTCCGGCTGCAAGCAGCACTGAATGCAGGAAATGTTCTACTTCAACCAGGACAGGAGGCCAAAGCAGAACAGGCCCGTGAAACCAGGAACTGCAGAGTTGCCAACACGGAATTTCAAAAATAAGGGACTGTTTTCTTAGCACCCCCGCACCACCCCTCCTCCTGATATTCATTATTATTATCAATCATCATCATCATCATTTTGGAATCTCCTGGAGGAACAGAGTCACCAACACTGAGGTGCTCAAACAGGCCAGCACACCCAGCGTGCAAACACTCCTCAGACAGCGACACCATCGCTGGCTTGGGCCTGTGTGCCGAATGAATGATGAGCACATCCCAAAGGATATCCTCTAGGGAGATTTGCCATCTGCAAAAAGACCCAAAGGACGCCCAGCATTGCGTTTCAAGGATGTGTGCAAGTGAGACCTCAAAGAAATGGACGTGGATGTGGACAAATGGAAAGATCCCACTCAAGAGTACGGCCTTTGGAAACAAGAGCTTAACAGTGGTCTCTGGGGTTATGAGAGGAAGCTGTCCAGCTTTGCAGAGGAGAAAAGAGCTTGCAAAAGGCAGAGACCAGAAGGTCAAAACACCACCTTTAAATGTGACAGATGCGGCAGAGATTGTCTCTCTCGAGCGGGTCTCTTCCCCCATGTTCGCGGATGCCATAAAACCAACTGAGTAAATTCTTTACCTCTCAGGGGCGCATACCCATGGTCTCTCGAGGCTGAAGGAAGCCTACTACGACATCATTTATAATAACGCAAAGCAGTGCTCACCTACATTCGCTAGGGGTATTTCTTCTGCTTTCTGCAGCACTCAGCAACTCCCAATCTTCTTGTACAGAGATGAAAAAATAAGGGACATCTCTTGTAATAAGGGCTTGTCGGCAACCCAAGGTGAGAGGTGTGGGAGCTCATCACATAGCAAACTTTACCTCCCCTTAGTCTGCTGGTTACACTACAGAACTTCATGGGTGTTGTTTTATAACGGATACACATGGGATTTGGGGTTTTTTTGAGTACAGCTGCCGGCTCAGCTTCTGCTCTTGGCTACTGCGGGGTATTGAAAACCATGTCCAAATTACAAGCTGTCACTTTACGTTTCAGGGTTTTTCCTGCTCCTGCTTCCTGGCTAGGGGGTCTGTGGGGAAGAGTGCAACCTGGGCCAAGCAGCAGCCTGTTTGCAGACAGACAGCTTTGAATAAGGTGGGATGAGTTGTTCCTCTCTGGGTTTCTCTCTCTGTGTTTTATCCTTCCGAATGGTAAGAAATAAAGTTGTGTTATGTTGCAAACTTCCAGCAAGAGTATTTATATTTTTCTCTAACTTATCTGTTTGTATGATGTGAACATAGCAGTTACCTCGGCATAAAACCATAGCAATGCCACTGACTTAACTGGATTTACATCAGGGAGAGAACAGAATTCGCGCTACAAACTTTAAGAGCCATTTTGTAGGCTTTACTTTCTGTTCTCCAAACACAGCGACACCCATCTTTCTCTTAAGTATTCAGAGTAATGCAGGCCAAGAGGCCTCTCCTGTACTAGGGAGAATTATAATCAAAACTACCACTAGAGGGGATGAAAAATACTATTGTCCAGATTCTCCTCTCACAGCGGGTTTACACCTGTGGAGCAGTTGCTTGCAATCACCACCAGCAGAATTATTTCCTCATGTTTAGTGTAGATGTAGCTATGGCAATCCCAGGATATTAGAGAGGCTAGGTGCATGACATATCTTTTATTGGACCAACTCCTGTTGGTGAGAGAGACAGGCTATCGAGCACACAGAGCTCTGAAGAAGAAGAGCTCCATGTGGCTCGAAAGCTTGTCTCTCTCACCAGCAGAAGTTGGGCTAATAAAAGATATTCCCTCACCCACCTTGTCTTCCTGATATTTAGACATCTGCAGGAAATGCCCATTTACATAGGCAATCACCCAGTTTGTGCACATATCACGGGTGGCTGAAGCCTGGCTGTTCACTGCCCTGCCCCAAGCACAGTTATTTATACATATGCAAAGGGGGTGTGAAACGCTGCTCTGGCACTTTGGTAGCTTTTCACACCCTCTTTGAACTGGTGTAGGGGGCCCACACAAGATGCAAGGCCACAGAGGCAGGCCCTGCACATGCAGGTGTAGGCATGTAGGCATTTTTGCATGTTGACCCTGGCGCTGTGCATTTAAATACCTGGCCCCCAGAATGTAACACAGCACCTAGTTGCATAGTAATTGATTTCACAGGGTGAACAGCAAGATTTATTTCCCTTCCTGGTCAATAGTGAGCTCACCTAAGTCATTATTTACTGCTTGGGCGAATAAATATTGCATTTCCCCTCACCCGAAGACAATGGGACACGTGCACTCAGTCAGCTAACACAACCCTATTGATTTCCCTGGGCTGCATCGGAGCAAGTGAGAGCAGAATTTGGCCTAGCCCCTGCTTATTGTCCATAACATTTGATTCATGGTCCAGAATTCCTGACCCAAACAACTGACACTGATGCAAGGGAGATAACGCCAGTTCCGGGTGTGACAGAGCGAGGTCTGACCCCAGGGGATGAAGGGAGGATGACAGCTGCTCTCTGGCTCTGTATCCACCACCCCTACAAGGCAGAGTAGCACTAAGGGGGAACAGGGTCGATTTACACTGTATATATTACAGTAGCCCCAGGAACAGAGAAATCTCTGTAAGCAAGGGAGAGACCTGTGCATGGCTCGGAAAGCAGCGTAGTGGGGCTAAGAGGGCCAGCCTTAAGGATGAGGAATGACAGCAAATGTTTGGGGTCCCAAGTTCTAGACCAGCAGAATGAGTGGAATTGGAAGGGGTGGCCACGTCCCACCCATTCTCCCTCTGCCTGCACAGAGGGGACTGAAGGGAGGCTTCCTCTGGTCTGGGAGCTGAGCCTCTGACCACGGGAAGGGAGCGAGAGATGGGGGGCGATGAGCGTGAGAGAGGGAGCAGAGTGGGGTAATGGGAAATCAGGGAACGGGAAGGGAAAGGTGAGACAGTGATGGGGAAGGAGAGTGTGAGGGAGGAAATGCAGGGAGGGCGATGGGGAAAAAAGGAAAGTAAAAGTATGTGAGGACAAAGAGCGAGGGAAAGGGAAAAGGGAGCAGCAGGAAGGAGAGAGAAAGTGAGAGAGAGAGAGAGTGAAAGGGAACTGGATGTGAGAGAGAGAGAAGGGAGGGAGGGGGGACTGTCCCGCCCAGGGAAGGCAGAGTGCGGCTGGAAGCTTATTCACTGCCTTTTCTGCAGTCCTGTTTTCACCTTGTGCTGCCGGGCGAGTCATCATGCACGGCCCAGGCGGGGATTGGCTGGCTAAAAATGCCTCTCTAATCTCCGTGCTGATCTTTACCCCCCCTCCTCCCCATCTGCTGTGACCTTCCTGCCAATGTGCAGAGCGTGAGAAGGACCCAGTAGGCGTCCCTGGCAGCTGGATCCTATACAGCAGGGGAGGCAGCCAGCCTGCAGGGCCTTCTGCCTGACAGGTGCTGGGACCTTGCCTTTCCACCAGCCTCCCATGGTCCCCGCTGTCACTCCTCACAGGTACGTCATGGGCTGCGCTCTGATCCCTTGTGGGCAGCGGGATAGGACCAGGGTTTGGGGCTGCATGTCAGGCTTTTTAACCGGTGACTACACTGTCATGCCACGCTAATCCTGGCTGGGATGAGGGGCCAGGATTGGCGGGGTGTGTGTGGCTCGCACATTCCTCCAGTCGACCTGCTCTGCCACTCGCCCTAGCAAACGCCTGGGAAGGGAGAGAGGAGGCGAAGGGAGGCCAGTAACTTTCCACTGGGATGGGCTGGTGTCAGGTGGCTGCGGAGAGCCATTACACGGGGTCAGGTCCTGCTCCTAATCATGGGGCAGCTGGCATTTCATTCCTGTCCACGCAGGTGAGTGCAGTAGTAAGACACATGGAGGCAGCTCCACTTGTTGTGTTTCCTCTACGCACGCCTGTGCATCAGGGGATTTCCTGCTCTGTTGTCTGAAATTGCTTGGGGCTGCTCAGCTCAGAGGCCATTTACCTTACCTCCTTTGTGGCCTCCCAGAGTCTTTGCTGGCCTGAGAATGATCTAAGGCCCCGAGGCTCAGATAGATATGGAACATTGTAACACTTCAATAAAGGGGCCAAAGACAGAAAATGACAGTGAGGGATGTGTTGTCATAGGGGCTACATCTATAAGACACTTGCAGGACTTCAGTAGGAGCTGTATGCCCTCAGCGCCTGGCAGCATCAGGCCTGTAATGATTGTAGAAGGAGTAGAGAGCGTATGTAGTATGTAATATTTACCATGGACAGTATTATATAGTGTGTGGTCAGAACACTGGACTGTATATTATGCACCATGAATCACACATGGAGTCTGTAAAATGTTACCTACTGTCAAATTCTGGAAGGTGCTGGTTAGAAAACCCCACACACCAACCTCAGGGACTCAAGGATGGGATGGGACTGTCCCTATTATGGCTTCCCCTGCAGAGACCCCTCTGCACATCCCCACCGTGACAAGAGCAGAAGGGCAGAACATGGGATCACGCAGAAGGATCTGCATGTTTATGTGACTATGCCCCTGATCCATCAACAGCCCATGCACACAGCCCTTGCTCAGATTATTCCGGGGGAAGGGGCTGTTGCTGGCTGGGATACAGGCGCACCCAAATGCTGATCTTGCAGCAGACACATGCACTTGTTATGGGGCCGTTTTGCATAGGACCTTTGGTCCATAGTACTGCACGGGTGGCATCCAACCCCCCACCCCCCTTTTTGGATGGCTGTGATTAGGGTTTGCTCTCAACCTTCTCCTGGGAGCCATCTCAGAGGCGAAAAGCTGGCCCCGTTTTGTGATCAGCTGTTCTGCAGTTAGGAAGTAGGCACCCCTGAGCATTCCAGAATCTGGCGCGCTCACTCTCAGATTGCTGCCAATTTACATTCCCAGCCATTTCTGATGAGGTCACACAGAACATAGGAAACAGACTAGAAACAAAAACGTGAAACTGACCAGGCTGGGGGTCCCTGTCACAGTTCAGTGAAGCATACAGGAAACAAACAGTACTGATGGTGACGAGTATATAGATTTTGAAAGTTCCTTCAGTTTGCGTTAGGCCTTGTTGGCATCTGTTCTGCACTTGTTTTGCATGCCTGCTTCATGCCAGATCAGTTCAAGCTACATTACTCGCCACTTACACCCTGGTGTAAATTATACACCTGGGGCTTAATGCTCAGTTGCGCCACCTTTCTGCATCCCAGGATTTTGGGGCTGCCCAGAGGCTAAACCGGCCCTTAATATACATTAGTGAAGCCCCAGGGCTGCACTAAATTCTGCTAGCTTGAAGAGCCCATTCCACCAGCTCAGCATTGCCACAATCCAGCCCTGCTTGCATTCGTTTGATGCTCTGTCCCTTCCCTGGCCTGCCCCCTATGTGGATTGGAGGAAGTAGATTGCATGAAGCTGGAGCCACACAGAGGGGATTCAACCTGAACTGAGGCTCTGGCACTAGGTGTAAGAGATCATTGAATTGGGCCCCTGATTTCTGAATCAGACAGAAAGTCCCATACTAAGGCTTTTGGGAGCCTAAAATTAGCCCCTCCCAAAATCTGGATTCGGACTGGTATTTTGAAGCATTTGAGACTCTAAATGCAGAATTTAGGCACCTTTCTCTGCAGCCTGAGTTTGAGGCCTGGACCCAGTAGGTTGAACTGTGCTCTCTCTTTCATGAGTGCAAACCACCAGTAACTCCTCTGGAGTCAATGGGGTTACACTGGAGGAAGAATAGGCATGAGATGGGAGTCAGGCTCAGTGTCTCTGATCACTTACGGATGGTGCAGCAGTGCTTATTTTGGGCCAGGGCTTGACAGAGCTGAGCCCTGCCACCTCTAGGGTTGGCAGGTCAGAGCCCCGGCACCTCTGGGGTTGCTGCATGCGTTATGAATGTAAAAAAATTGCTTGAGCCCTGGCATCTCTTTCATCACAAATTAAGCACTGCAGTTAAGTGAGCAGAATTGAAACATCCAGGGTAGAACAGCTCTGCTGAGGCAAACAACTGGAAGATATTAAACAACCCAATAGACTAGGAAATTCCCCAGCTGTGCCAGCAGTGGAGGGAGATGGCACAAAAGAGATCAGCAGAAAATCTCCATCACTCCTCACCCTAGGCAGCTGCAGCAGGTATGATCATCCCAGGCTCCCGTGTCAGGCTGTCTTTGGCTGGCTGGTCTCCCTAGACTGACTTTGGTATTCGATCTCCGTTTCCTGTGTCAGAAAAGCCCATCCCCTGACAATTGTTGTCGAGAGACTCTACGGCCTAGACATGTTAGCTGAATGCCGGTGCAGGCTCTGGCTGTAACCTGAACTGGCTTCTCCAGTGACACGTCAGGCTGCGTGTCCAGGCTGCAGCCTGGATCAGAGGCTCCAGGGTGCGTTACTGCCTGCTGCTTAGTATCCATGGGCTCTCACTGGGCCTGTATCACATATCCCAGCTCTGTGCCACTGTCCCGTGCTTGACACACACAGGCTGCAAGTGCAGGTAGTATTAGCAGCTGTCCTCGGTGGCAGCTGTAACCAAGGGGAGCCATTATCGCTCGCTCTCCCTTCACACCGACACCGCCACAGCGTTTGATCTGGGATATCTGTGTGGAGCTGGAGCCGGTGGAGGAGTCGTCAGGGTCTCTCCGTGCACACACAGCAGGTGTGCAGAACGAGGAGAGCTCTCCGTGCCCCTGTGCTGGGGGCTCGCTGGCCAGTGGCTAGGCCTTTACGTTCTCCAAGTCACTGGCCACACATGGTGCTGCCCAATCACCTGCTCTGTCCTGTTTGTAAGAGGCTGGCAGTGATGGCCTGCAATACCCTTCCCAGGTAACATGCCTATTGGGAAAGGGCTAAGCAGGTTCTACTGACTCACTATTGCGGGTAGTTACCTCAGTGGATACAAGGGAGGTGGGTGTGGCTCTCTGAGGAGAGAGCAGGATCTAGGGTGCGGGCTGAGCCATCCTAATGGAGGAGCCCTGGGAGCAGGCAGGCTTGGGGAGAAGGTCTGGGCTGATCTTGATATTCTATTACTGTTACTTTCTTCACGAATAAAGCCAAAGCCCAGGCAGGGGGTGAGTTTGTACTTGACGCGGGTTGGGAAAGGCACCTGCACACACTCCTTTAGCTACTTTGCTTCACGAATGCCTGTCACTTCCACCTATTCATGGCAAAGATTATCCATGTGCTCTGTTATTGATGCTACCGCTGTGGCTATAGAAATGTGATAGCTCTCAAATAGAGAGATGCTGGTGGCGTCTGAGGACGCTACCTGGACTGGCCTTTGGGGTTATGTCTTTGCCGAGTTGTCCTGGTCGCCTCTCTACCTCTGGTACTTACCTGGCCCCATCGCTGGAATACGTGCGCACCTCCCAGCCTTTAGTATAATTGTGCTCCTAACCCCTGCAAGCAGAGCAGGGCTATTGTCTGCACAGTACAGATCGGGAACTGAGTCACAGAGACTGAATGACTTGCCCAAGGTCACACAGAGGGCCTATAAACTGGGTCTCCCCAAACCTAGGCAATTGCCCTAACCCCTGGGCCGTGCTTCCTTCACTTGCACGTAGACTCCAGGCAAATGGGCTTTGTGCAGGGAAATTCAGTGGAGCTGGGCAGAGACAGGCAGGATGCAGTGTTGTCTGAAATAGCAGCCACTCCCCATTTACATTGCCTTCATCTGAGTTTCCAGGCACTGGATCCATCTAAGTGTAGCTTCAGTGAACACAGCCCTCTAGGACAGCCGATTCAGGCCTCACCTCCCTGCTGCCCGAGAAGATGGCTTGCTGAGGCAGCGCCATGGCTGGGAACTGGAAAAGGGAGCAAGAAGAGACCTCGGAGGCAGATTAAAGGAACAAGATCATCAGCTCAGCCATAGCAGCTGCCTGGTGAAATGGTGCTGACCACCTTGCTGGGCTGGGACTTCCTGTCCCTTATCTGAGCTATCGCCTCCAGTTGACAGGTGCCTGTCACACCGAGTCAGGCCAGCCCACCTGATCTTTTTCATGTGCCTTGTTTCCTGGAGAACTGGTGATTAATGGGTGGCTAGTGCTGATGAAAGCTGCCCAGGGAGGCAGGATAGACTTAATAGTAAAAGCATTGTGAAATGCAGGCCAGGCGGTTGCTGTGAATTGTGGGAAACTATCAGTTAGCTTCGTGTGTGAGAGAGAAAGAATGAGTGAGTAATAGAAGAAGAGAGAAAGGTAGGGGGAGAGCAGCAGAGGGATAAAGAGAATGAGAAAGACACAGAGAAGATGTGTCTACACTAAGAGCCTGGAATTGCACCAGGTCTGAATTTAGCCCTAGGTGGAAACCACTGCTGAGACATTGATGGCCCTAAGTGGCCGGTTCCTGAACCTCTCCAGCTCGTCCCCTCACAGAATCATTTTGGCCCATCCACACACCATGCACCTGCCAGCCATGGCTGTTCCCTGTGCATTTTCAGACTCCCGAAGAACCTCTCCCACAGCGCCTGATGTTGCTTCGCAGCAGTGTTTCTCAAGGGCCAGTCTGGGGACTGGCACCGGTCCCTGAGATCTCCCTGACTCCGTTTAGGAAGGTAGCAGGCTGGTCCCTTGTATCAAAAAGGTTGAGAAACGCTGGCGTAGCACAAGGGATCCGATGTAGTTTCCAGGTGGAAGGCAAGGCATTGTAGGATGGAGCTGGGAGAACTGGCTGAGCCAGGGCAACTGGAATGCGCCTAGCTCCATGTGCACACTAGGAAGAAAACTTTGTAGACAGCACTGTCTGTGCCAGATCTAATCTAAAGACTTTGTCCCAGGTGTTGCAACCAGCAAATACAACTGCCATTTGTGAAATGCCTACGACAGCAGTTGTGTGCCAATACAAGGGTCAGGCACGGAGATCAAGGTGCTCCAGTGGTTTGGTGCTGTGCCCCTTTAAATAACACAGTCAGGCCCGGAAGAAGAAAGAAAGGCTCAATTTTCACTCCAGGAAGCATGGCCCTTGCATGCTTAGCATCTTGGAGCAGAGTTTTCAGCCCAGCAGTGCTCTCCGAAAGCCCTAAGGGCATCTGGGTGTGAGAGGAATCACTAACCCATTCTCCGGCAGCACAGGCTACCTTTAGGTTTCTCCTGTGTGTGGAAAGGTGGCTAGTGAACCATGCTAGCTGGGAAAGGCATGACATGTGCAGCACAGGGCCCAGCCATGCCATGGACATGGATCTGGGAGCAACCGAGCGAGGTTCTCTGCTCCTCAGAAAGGTGCGCGGTGCAGCACCCCCTGTATGTCTCAGTGAACAGAGCCATATTTCAGCAGCTTGGCAGGATGGTAAGTGCTCCTTTGCCACGCTGTAAGGTCAGGTGCGAGCGATGCAGGCAGAGCCGGGAGTTGGCTTGTCCCAGCCTGGAAGGAAACGCTTTCCTGACCAACCCGGCGACCTGCATTGCCACACAGCAGACAACCAGGGCTTGGAGTAAGGCCTTCTTCCTGCCCCATTCAAGCCAATGGAAGCTTTGCTGAGGGCAGGATGAAGCACTTAGGAAATGGGCCAGATTAGCAGCCCTGAAGATCAGAGTCCCCTGCCCACAGAGCTGATACAGCACAGGCAGGCGGCTGGACAAATTCCTCTACGCTGACTCCACCACGCCCCCGTGATGACTGTGCTGTCCACGCCGGGTACTGACTGTGCCTCTCACTTCACCTGCAATAGGTGCGTGGCTTAGAGCAGCCAAGCAGCTTGGTGGCCAGCCTGCTGCCGGGACTGCATAAAGCATGCATCATAAATAGCAACCTGCCCCATGCGCCAGGGGAGCGGTGGGACATGGAGAGGTCTCGTGGTTACCGTTGCCGAGGCACCACCTCCTCCGCTCGCTTGATATCCGGAGACCGGCAGGGACCCTACATGGGAGAGAGGGTAGAGAAGAACGAGCTGAAAAGCAGACCTGTGATTCCCATGCTAAACTGGGGAGTTCGTCAAACTGGAACGAACTGCCCGTCGTGCATGTCCCTCTGTCCACCGCCGCTTTCCTTTCCTTCGTGAAAAGAAATCGCAGCTCTGGATCAGCTGCGGCAGTCAAGCCCAGCATGCGATTGCTTGGTGGCCTGTGGGAAAGAAGTCTGGGGAGTCTCTGTCCAGCTCTGAGTGGGACAAAAGTTCCCATAGCTAAACAAGTCTCTGCCTTCGGGACTGACTGACCTCTTTGTTGGCAGTCCCAGCAGACAGATCAAGGAAGGGGATTGACCTGCCCTCTAGCGTTGGTCCTTTCAGATCAGGGGTGAGGCCCACTGCCCTGAAATAAGCTCATCAAGCCTGACCTGCAAGAATAGGCGTAGTTTGACTTCTATATTGGGGGGGTGGGGGGGGGCAGAGCCAGCCAGGCCAATGCGGCCACACGTGGCGGGGGTGTGCAAATTCCATGTCTGCCCGAGGCTTCCATTCCCCCACAACTATGCCCAGGCCTGCAAGCATCCCCAGCTCGGCATTCCCAGCTCTGGGCCTTTGTACCCGAATTTCAGAAGTACCAAGCACCTAACTCCACTGGGCATCAAGAGGAGCTGTGGGCGCCCCATGCTGCCTCTGAGAACCATGCCCAAAGTGCCTCACGTTGGGCACTCAAAACCAGCACCCAAAATCAGAGGCCACTTTCAGCAATGCTTAGCCTTAGTCCTCTGGGGAAAGCCTGTAATAACACAAGGGGCGCTGGAACAAATCTTGCTTCCTAACATCACTAACATGAGGGGCCTGGATTTTGGCCCAGGCATTTGACCAAGAGTCCCTTCGGAACACAGGAGACGCTGTACCCAGCTGTAAGGCCTTGTATACGCAGGGCCCATTGTCTCACTGACGGGCGCTGCGAGGATCTGCACTGCACTGGCATTCTGCGCTTTGCAAGTATAAATGCTGCTGGAGCGTGATGGAGTTCATTTTATTCCCGTCAGCCACTCTGACACACAGGCCGTGGGATGCCAGGGCCGGATGGTTTGTGGTACTGGGGAGATAATGTTCACAATCTCGCTCCAGACTGAGACTTCCAAACTCATTGCACGTGTGATCTAACCCGGGCTTTGACAGCTGAAATGTTAGCACTGTCCCTCAGCACCCCTCTGCGTCCCAACACGCAGGGATATTTGCCTTCCTCGAGTTTTCTCCCCCCCTCGCTTCTGCCAGGGCCTTAGTTCACAGCGAACTTCAAGCTGAAAAGTCTGACTGCAGCCATGTTGGCAGCATTTTTTGCAAAGTGAGGCTGGAACCTGTTGGTTTGTGGGAGGACAGGACCGTGGCGCTATAAGACAGGCATTGGCGAATCTGCCAGCCCCTTGCCTCTTTGGATCGGTACTGACCTAGGTCAGCCTGGTGCTCGGAGCTGCTTTTGGACAGGACATAAAACGGTGTCGTGACTGCCCGTGATCATTAAAGATCCCGTGGCACTTTCTGCAGGAGTACGAGTGCTAATCCCAGCATGCCACTCAAATTCCAGTTCAGGCCATCCCGCTCTGCTTCCCGTAATGGACAGCATGATCTCACTGCATGTGCTAAACTGGTGATCTGTATTGCTATATGTGGTTAAAAAGCCTCTGCATCCCACCCCAGAGGTGGCTGCATTTCGGTGGGGAATGAAGTGCCTTCTATATCCCTCACTTGTTTCATGAGGGAGTTATGAGACTAAACTGCTAAGTGCTTAGAGATCCTTGGAAGAGAGATGCTATAAAATGTGCTAAAAACTTTCATTATAATCGCAACTCAACAGCAAGGTATCCTGCCCATCCTCATACATAGGACAGACACCCCTATCTTCCCCCACCCTGTGTGCCTGTTGCTCAATTGCCATATATGGGCCAGGAGGGGAGGTGGAAGTTATTAATTATGATTTATTTGCATTGCGGTACTGCCTAGGAGTCCCAGTCATGGACCAGGACCCCATTGTGCTAGGCGCTGTACAAAAAGACAGTCCCTGGCCCCAGGAGCATCCGATCTGAGTATTATACAGCATGGGTAAAGGGAGAGAGTTTATGTTTGTGTGGAAATGGGAGTGGGCAGGCTGGGGCAGCAGTGCAGTCTAGTGGATAGTGCATAAACCCAGAAGTCAGGAAACCCACCTCTAGCCCTGCTACACTGTCTGGTGCCTGGTGAGTTCCTTTACCTCGGTGCCTATATTTCTCCTTCTATGCTTGCTGATCTACAGCTCGAAAGCACCCATAGAAGTGCTACGTATTATTACTGAGGGCACAATTAAGTTTGACAGGGCAAGAATGGCGGCCTGTTATAGAAAGCAGATAGGAGATGGGGGTAAGTGGGCAGAGTTAAGGTTAACTGAGAATGCCCTGCTGCTTCTGTGATTAATTTCTCTGTGCTAATTTTGCATTCAAAGGATCAAAAAAAAAAAAAAAAAAACTTTTGCTGGAAACTTCAAACTTCAAATGGGAGTCAGGCCCCTAACCTGCTTTGGCCACGAGGCACCAACTTGCATCTTTAGGTGCTAAATACCTTTGTCAACCTGACCCCTTAAGAAGCAAGCAGTTTGCAAACCAAGGGCTCAGTTTACCATTGCCCTGCACCTTCGGCAATCATTTTCACCACTGCAAAGAGTGTGCAAAACGCTGCCATTCTGGTGGACACCACTGCACAAGGCCCAGGCCAACAGAACCTGAGCCTAGGACCCCCCAGCGGGAATCGGTAGCAGAGCTGAGATCTTGGGCAATAAGGGAGTTTCTTTTCCAGCCCTCACAAACACAGAGCATTCCACAGAGCATTGTGCAGCCAGCCAGTTTGCCAGAAAAATCGAGTCCTTTATGTCCCAGGCCGTGCCCCTTCCCCGGAAGGAGCTCTGGAGGATGCCTTTAGGGCCGGTTATTAGCAAACAAAAGGCAGATTGTTTTGGTGGGAGCCAGGCTTCTGGCAGCACCTGCACAGCGCCGGAGCCCTTCACAATGGCTCGCTTTCTGAGTAATTGCTGCAGCGGGCCCAATTATCCACTGTTCCTAATTAGAGATGCAAATAGCCCTGCGTTTGCATTTTTGCTGCAAGAGGGAGAGGGCTCTTGGGATTGGCAGCTGGCTGGCTGTGCACGTCCTTGGCTGGAAGATGGAGGGGGCTCGGGGAGAAGGGCAGCAATGTCCCAGAATAACCCAAGGGGCCCGAGAGTCACCCACAGCGTGATCTGCCCCTGACCTGGGTGCAGTATAGAGCTTGCTCAGCCTTCGCCCTTGGATTTATGGCAAGCCCTGGGCTGTGTTCTCTTGTCTCCTGCCTGCAGGATCAAATGGGAGCCAGAGCTGAGGGTAGCAGAGATGGGAAAAGAGTCAGCCCAGATCATCTGTCACTGATGTCCAGATCATGCATCTCTTAGACATTCTAGGATTGCACGTTTGAAGAATAAATCAGACGGGTGTTAGAGAGACCATGCAAGGTTCATTATTTGGTGTCCTCATCGCTCCTTCCCTTCTTCCCTCCCTGATCCATGCATCCAGACAGCCAGCAGAGCCTGACCACCAATGTTAAACTGGGGGTTGCCTTACAGATCAGGGCCTGCCACTGGGCTGGCATTCCCTGTGGGCCACGGGTCTCAGAAGCTGGAGTATGAACCTCCCCCTCCCTCTCCCTCTCTCCTATCCTGTCTTCTTGGGAAGCTGACCCAGTGACAGGGCTAACGAGGAAGTTGTGCATGAGTCACTGTTGGCAAACGAAACAAACCCGTCCCCACCCCTTTGGTGCCTGAATTCCACCTTCGTTAAGTAGGTTCCATTATGTGGCAGCCCCTGCCCCAGCCAGCCATATGTTCGTAACCTGAGCACCCCTAGGAGCAGTTAGTTTTGCCTGAGCTTTTGCAAGTTGCCAAAGCTCTGGCAATATGGCAGTGCTGGACCCCTGCCTGTGTGGACGCCAGGATTTACTCATACAATTCAACAGGTGCAGTGAAGGCGTCCCATACAGTTCTTTGCTGTCTGTCTTGAGCTGCAGCGCCCCTGCAAGGCCAGTTCCAGAATCCCCTCCCCAACAGATCTGCCAAGACACCTCACTCCTGCCCTGCAGCAGCCCCTCCTAAGCCAGTCTCGGGCCCTACCGCAAGCACGTGCCAAGGGTTGTAGACTGGGAAGGCATCCTCTGGGAGAAGGGAACTGGGCCACAGCAATACCCAGGAGAGGAAAGCCTGCTCTGAGAAGGCTCATCACCCAACCCTAAGTTCTCCTCCTGCTTCCTGACGAGGTGACAGACTTCTGCTGCCAACCCTCGGTCCTGCTCCCCGCAGAAGGTTAGATCCATGAAGCTGGAGTCACCCGACAGCAAGGTGCAGTCTCCCAAGCCAGAGTCTGTGGAACTAAGTGGCAGCTGTGTGGCCAAAAGGCAGCGAGGTGTGCAGCCCCTAGGCCTGACAGTTCCAAGTGGAGACATGGAGAGTGAATGCGAAGAGTCTAGCACAGGGAGGTGGACTGAGGATCCAATCAGTGAGGAGAAAGCTCCGAGCAAACCCTGCCTGGCCTGAGCAGTGACATTCCCCAGGAAAGTGACGGTATACAAGTAGCCTCTTCTGCCCAGCACTGCTCTTTGTCTTGGACCTTCGTCTCAGATCTTCTGGCTCTGCTGATCCAACGGAGCATTTGCCGGCCTAAGCAACCCACCTATGGGCAAGGGAACTCCATTCTACTTTGCCTCCTGTCTCAAACTGGCCGATAACTTCTCATTTCAGAATCTCCATGGCTGGTGACGGCGGGAGAGGCAAATAGAACCTGGTGGAGTTTGTTAAAGAATTTGTTAAATCTCGCTAACCTTGGGTCTCTAACCCAGATCTGTAATTGACCGGTGAACCCACACGCTGTCAAGTTTGCAACATCACCTCATGCCCACCAGGGACTTCACTATTGCTGTCCAGATACTACAGTTATGGGCAGCAGTATGAAACCCTAAGCTAAACAGATTCCTTGGAATAATGGCATTTTACATTTCTAAAGCACCTTTCATCCTGAAAGATCCTCAACTTGAGATTCGCTATATGCCGAGTGCTGCTGAAATGCAACCCCCTCTGGGGAGGAGAGTAGCAGCCGGGGGCAAGTGCAAGTCAAGGACACCGGCTTGTCTGCATTTGGTGTTGTGTGTGTGTTGAGTGGATGACAGCCTGAGTGTCTCAGCGGAAATAAGGAGGGTGGGAAGCAGCAGGCCAGCTGAAGGGTGCTGAAGACAGAGAGGACCGCTCATTAGGAAGTCAAATGTGCTCTTCGGAAGAAAGATGAGCCTGCGATTGAGAGAGGAGCCACACGGGACCCGGTTTATGTTCTTAGGGCAGCTTGATCTTAAAGCTCCTGAGCAACAAAACAACCCCGGCCATCTGAACAGCTTCATTATGGCAGGTTCTATTGCTCAGCCTAAAAGGCCAGCCTCTTACTGGCTTTAATTTCCTCCGTACCTCCCGTTAGCCAGGCAGGAACATGAGAGAGAGGCATTAAAGCAGCTTTAGAGCAGAGGGGACATTGTCCCAGCTCCTGTCTCCAGCAGAATATCTTCCCTGCATGGGTCTCAGCCCCTCTCGCCAGGATTCACCCTGCCACTAGGGTTGGCCCCTATGGCCCCATCCCAGCCTGGTGTACTGGCTCCTTGTTTGGAAGATGGATTCTGTAGGCTTCTGGCTGAGTCTCCTTGCTCCTCTTTTGTGCCTCTCGGCCCCTCTGTGGGCCCCTCTCCTTTGGCTGGTGAAGTGGGCTGGCTTGACATCCCTGGATGCCTCTGCTTATCCACAGAGTAGGTTCAGCATGGGCAGCAGCAGGGCAAGCTTCCCCAGCGGCACCCCCTGCTCGTGTGCTGGCCTGAAGGAACCATCTCTAGCGCTCATCACCATCATCTCAGAGACTGGCTAGAGGACCGGATGTGATGATCGGGGCACCCATGCATTGGGATCAGGACTCAGAACCACCAACCTCACTTCACACAGGCTACCAAGCAGTGATCAGATGGTCATAAAAATTTCCTCAACACCAGCTTGATCTGGATTCACACTTGCGATTTAAAGAGACAAAATTTTCTCTAGCCTATTACCAATCCCCTGAGCTATGCAGGCCCCTTTTCACCTGCCCGGGCCTGGGGAAGAGGAACCAGTGTTGCTTCCTCTGGCACATGTACCAGGTTATTCACAGGAGGGGCTGTTGTTTCCTGCATACATTAGCATGCCTTAACGCAGATAAGTGACATCAGTGATGAGGCTGCATCAGATTCTCCGAAAGGATGGCTCCGGTTTGGGTCTCCCTCAGCAGCGCTTTAAAGGCATCTGATGGGTCTTTATATCTGCAGCAAACACAGGGCTGCCCACTGAATAAGGCTCCTCCTGCAGCCTGGCTGCTGATTCCCATGCAGTAGGTGGTATGATCCCTATTTACAATCTACACTGTAACAGGTTTCAGAGTAGCAGCCGTGTTAGTCTGTATTTGCAAAAAGAAAAGGAGTACTTGTGGCACCTTAGAGACTAACCAATTTATTTGAGCACAAGCTTTCGTGAGCTACAGCTCACTTCATCGGATGCATAAAAGTGGAAAATGCAGTGAGGATATTTTTATACATACAGACCATGAAAAAATGGGTGTTTATCACTTCAAAAGGTTTTCTCTCCCCCCACCCCACTCTCCTGCTGCCCTACCTTGATTATCATACACATTGTAAGGAGAGTGATCACTTTAGATAAGCTATTACCAGCAGGAGAGTGGGGTGGGGGGAGAGAAAACCTTTTGAAGTGATAAACACCCATTTTTTCATGGTCTGTATGTATAAAAATATCCTCACTGCATTTTCCACTTTTATGCATCCGATGAAGTGAGCTGTAGCTCATGAAAGCTTATGCTCAAATAAATTGGTTAGTCTCTAAGGTGCCACAAGTACTCCTTTTCTTTTTACGCTGTAACAGGAACCATGCTGGATCTGCTTGGAGAAACCAAGAGAGAGCATGCACTACAGGGAGTGGAGGGTTCTAAGGGTGTGCCAGGAATGCTGCCCCGGGGACGTTGGCTCTCCTGGGAACAGAATTCATGCTAGGTGGTCCATGCGGCCATTCTGATGGGATGTAATGCTGGGATCTAATAGCTCTGCTAGATGCAAACCCCAGTGGCACAGAACCCATTCCTGTCTTTCCTAGGTGCTTTGGAGGGAGGGCACAATGGGGATTGAAGGTAAAGAGAGAAAAACATGGAGAAACAAGCACGTTGAGGATCCTCAGTCACAGGGCTCTGGGGTTCCCCAGTGACTGTATATTAAGCTTCTCTAGGCTGGGGAGGGAAAAACCCCTGCAGAACAATTCAGGGAAGAAAGGAACATGGTTTTCTCTGGCACCTGTTCCAGTAATCTAAAGAAATGCAGCCCCAATGCACTCAGCACCCAGTCTCCAGACAGGATTGGAGACAGGCCCTCAACTCGGACACCCCTGCACTTTGGGGAAGCTTGGATCCAGGCCCAGCTCTGTTTAAAGCGGATTTTACTTATTGAGGGAGGCTCCCTCTCCAAATATTGCCACTAGCCCTTTCGCTCCAATCTGGGTAGCCCCAAAGGAAGGAACAGGCAGAGGGGATGTCACCCGCTGACAGTGAGGATGCACCACTTGATGCTCCATTTCCACTCATCTGGCTTCCCACATGGAAGACTTTAAGATGGAATCCCTACCCCTGGAGAGAGTTTATCCCTCTGCTCCCTTCCCGGCAAGATCTGATTAGAACTGCAAGGCAGACACAGAAGCAGGGCAGATTGTCACTGAGCGAGCTCTCTGGCGAGAAGAGAGTTCTGGCCTACCAGCATTAAACAAGGAGCCCAGATGCCTGTTCAGCCCTATTGCCTGGTGCCTAGCACGTGTGCACTTGGGATTCCCAGCACCGACTGTAAATAGGGCACGAGCAATGCCTGCACTCTCCCTGGAGAACGTGCGTCTGGGACAAAACTAACCTGATGCTGCAGTGCCTTCAAACTGCAGAAGCCGTTGACTAGGTCTTAACGCTAACAGCCACGGTCAGGCAGAGTTGGGGTGCTCCCAAAATGCTGAGGAACACAGCAGGGTTTCTAAATCGTCTCACTGGTGTGAGGTCCAAGCTCCCCCCTTTTTAAGGCCGATCGCATATATATTTAGCAATGCTGATGCACCATGAGGATCACGAAATAAAGTGATGACCAGGGGTCAGACGAGGCACTGGATCAGTTCACTGTGCTTTCTCCATGGAGCCATTTGTTAAAACACCTTCGGTCACAGGTGAAAGGCATTTGGTGGGTCTCAGCCTAGCCCTCCGCGAGCCTTTGGCTAGATCACAAGAACTTTTTCACTAGGAGGGTGGTGAAACACTGGAATGCGTTACCTAGGGAGGTGGTAGAATCTCCTTCCTTGGAAGTTTTTAAGGTCAGGCTTGACAAAGCCTTGGCTGGGATGATTTGATTGGGGATTGGTCCTGCTTTGAGCAGGGGGTTGGACTAGATGACCTCCTGAGGTCCCTTCCAACCCTGATATTCTATGATTCTATTATTCTAACTACGATGCCCTCTGGGATAACTGGGCAAAGCCGGCAGTCTCTGGGCAGAATAGGCCCATGGCTGGAATAGCAGAGGCTGCTGAGAGTCAGCATTTAGGTGGCTGTGCGGGCCCAGGACTGGTACAGCAGCTCAGGACAGACGTTGAGTAGGGAGGCCAGAATGTCAGGGGGGAGCACGGGTCATGAATAATGTGCATAGGCAGAGCTCCCTGTCTGTCCAGATGTCCAAGGAGGTGCATGGGTAGAGCTGCGTAAAGGGAAATGTGCAGAGCGCCTGGCCGTACCCGGCGAGCCATTCATCCCTTCCTTACCAGGGCTCCAACATTCAGCTGATTAGTGCGGCCCAATAAACCCAAACAGGTCAGAACCCCTCACTCCATCCCCCTCCCTTTGCCGCTGCGATTGCCCGAGGGCGCGTTTCACTTGTAACTCCTGTGTCTGCCCAGGCGCAAGCCCAGGTGAGTGTGAAGGTGGCGCGTGGGGGCAGGGCAGGGTGAGCGTGGTCACACGGACACACACACCGGTGCACGCTGGAGGGCTGTGCACCGACCCGTGCTCATGTGAGCGTACACTTCACACAGGCGTGGGCGGGTGTGAGCAGGAGGGTCACACGCGAGTGCACGCCCGCCAGTGTGAGGGTCTCCGCAGCACGCGGGACAGTGCCCAAGGACGCGGGGGTGCGCACGGCGGATGGCACCTGTGCCCGCGGCGGGGGGGGCGGGGGGGGCCGGAGGTACTGAGCATTACCCAGTTGCCATGGAAACCAGCGGCAGGAGGAGGTGGGCGGCCGCGGGAGGCGGCAGGGAGCGCGCGCCTCGCCCGCAGTCCTGGCGCGGCTGCTTCATTGCGAGCTCCGCCGGCGGACGCAGGAGCCTCGCGCCCGGCCCCCTCCCGCCGGCCTTGCTCCCGCCTTGCGCCTTTCAGCGGGGGGCGGCTGCTCTGTGCACGGACGGGGACGCCCCAGGTAAGCGCCTGGCCGCCGGCAGCGAAATGCACCGCCCCCCCCCGCCCCCCCCGCGCGCCGGGCTGCTGGCCAGGGGAGCAAAGGTCCCTGCGGTGCTCGCTGCAGGCGGGACTCGGGGGTGCGGGGGGGGGGAGCTGTCCCCGTGCAGGCAGGACCCGCTGTGCTGCAGCTGGGCACCTTTCTCCTCCTCCCCCCCCCACAAACTGGAGATTGGAGGGGGCAAGGCTTGGGCTTTCGCCTGCAGCGACCTCCCTGCTTGGGTGGTAGTTTTGCAAAAGGGATGCTGCATCTCCGTCGCCCTCCCGCGCCCTACGGCTGGGGAGAGCCAGGCGCCTGGTTCCCACCTGCCGGTTTCTACCTGCATCACAGGAGCGGTGGCCAGGCTGCGGTTCAGGCATCGCGGGGGAAGGGGTGGGCAAGGAAACCTGCTATGGTCAGATTCCCCCCCTCTTCCCCCCCCGCTCAGCTTCCCAAACGCGGGTTGCCGGGGAAGGGGTGGGGGAGAGCGGGTCCTAAGAGGAGATGGAGCAGCTTGCAGCCCTGGGGAGGGGGGATCTGGTCTGGCACCTGGTAGGAAGATGCTCGGAGGGCTCCTGGTTTCTCTCCCTGAGGGTGGGTGGTGCAGTGGCTGGTATTCCCAATTATAATGATAAATATTTTGCTCCCATACTGATCTCTCTACTCAGGCTCTCGCTGCACTATCTTCTGTAGAAGACACATCCCTTCTTCATTTCCAGACACCCCCCCTGCAGTTACCCCCATCCCTTACAGCTCTTCCTGCACCCTGCCTTCCTTTTAACCATGCCCCTCAATCCTCTCTGAACCCATCCCAGCCAGCAGCCTCTGGCCAAGGAAGGTTTGGTAGCAGCCCTCTCTGAGCTGGTCGTCACCCCTCAAGCAGCCAGCAGGGCTTGCCAGTGAGTAGTGAGGTCCCCTGCCAGGGCAGAGCGGGCTGGCTCTGCCCACAGCACTTCCCAGCCCTTGCCAGGCTGGCCCAGGGAGCAAGAGGCCACATCTGGGAAGGGGAGCTGGTGTGAAGCCCAGAGGGCAGGACACAGTGTTACCCAGAAGGCCCTGGGTGTTCAGCCTGCTGCACTGAAGCTGAACAGATGGAAGGTCCCCATTACAGTGACCATGTTCATTCCCGTGCCACACAGAGAAGGGAAATCCCTGGGATGGACTAATCGGAACGGGGGGCCTGTCCTGACTGCGGCATCCTACAGAGGAGGGAATAGGCCAGGTGCTTACAGAGGGGGGTCTCCGGGCTCCAATTCACAGGTCTGGAAGGGTGGTGAGAGCAAGCTGGGATCCTCTCAAGCTGCTTCTCGCCCTGCCACTGACTCGCAGTGTGACCACGGGCCAGTCATGTCACTGCTCGGTGCCTCAGTTTCCCCATCTATAAAACAGAGATACTTCCCTCTGTCACAGGGGTTTGTGAGGATTAACCGAACCCTGGCCCCTAAACCTGCCCCTCCTTCCCCATCTCTACTAGCAAAGCTACCATCATCCCTGCTCCTTCAGACTCACAGCACTCTTCACCTTTCCCCCCCTTCCCCTCCCACACTAACACCATCAGCACCAGATTCCTACACAAAATCCCGTCCTGCCCAGGCTTTGTCAAGCAAAACCCTAGTCCAAGCCCTGATCCGTCTTTCACCTCCACTACTGCAGCCTCCTGCCTGCCCTGGCTTTCCCAACCCCAGCCCATCTGGAAGGCAGTTCTGACAACTTCCAGCCCCATCTCAAATCCTTACGCTGCTTTCCCCTCACCGTGGTCCTTGTCCTCACCTGCAAAGCCCAACAGAATGCATCCCCTTCTCACTCCCTGACCTCGTCTCCTTCGACTCCCCATTCGATCCTTTCACTCCACAGAAAAGCAGCTAAATTAACCACCCCACAGTATTCTCCTTCCACCCACCTCAGCACCATCTTCCACCTGTCCCCCTGCTCCTGGGCACCCACCTCCCCTTCCTGACTTGATCTGCTGTGCCTCCAATCTCTCTTTGAAATAGTGGGCCTGATTCCCCTCACCCTTACGCTGGTGTAAATGAGGAGTGAGGCCACAGGTCTCCACTGGGGGCAATGAGAGCAGAGTCAGGCACACTTTCCTGGTGGGGACACCAAACCCTCTGAGTCCGTGTGCATGAAGGAAGGTAAAAAGAAAATCTCCAAGCTGTGATAATGTGGCCTAGTGGATAAAGCATTGGACGGGGCCTCAGGAGACCTGCGCTCTATCCCTTGGTCTGCCACTAACCTGCTGGGTGACCTTGAGCAAGTCCCATCCCCGTGCCTCAGTTTCCCTATCTGGAAAATGGGGAAACTGATACTTTGTAAAGTGCTTTGAGATTTACTAACGAAAAAAGCACAGTACAAGAGCTAGGTATTATTATTATACATCCAGAACCACCACAGTGTTGCCAACTCTCAATTTTATCACAAGTTTCATGGTATTTGGTGATTGATTTAAAACCCCCAGCTGCTGGAGTCATATGATTTCTTGAAACTCTTAGCTTATTTTACAATGAAAAGTAAGTGTTTAGCCCTTCAGGTTGCTGAGAAAAGTTTGAAAACATGACCCTTAAAGTCTCAGAAACCAGAAGACAAATAACCAGAAACCACATATTTGGTTTCCTAAATCTTGTGATTTTTAAGTCGGTCTCATTTTTGGGGGGCCTGACTCATGTTTGGGTTTGGCAATACTACTTCATTTCTCTACCGCCCTCGTCCCTAGTGTCTATGCACATCTCTGGTGCATCTCATCATCACTTAGACTGTAAGTTCCTCTGGACAGAGACCTGGTCTTTCTTTGATCTGTGAAGTGCCATGCACATTTATGGAAAGATTGCAAAGAGCTCTGAGATCCCTGGAAGAAAGCGGTGGTAGGTCTCCTGTGTTCTCAACAATAATGCTTCACCCTGGGGAGAGCAAGGAGAAGATGGATCTTCTTTTAGAGTGTGCAAAAAGTAAAAATGTTTTGTGGCCTCCAGGAGTTTAAGAAAATGCTTGTTGTTACCATGCTGAGTTTGTGGCATTGCTTCCAGTGATGCAGAGTGTGGGGTGGGTGTATGTGAATGCACAAACACGAGATTTAATGTCACAATCTTCCTACCTGGAACTAGGGTACATGGATCTCTAAAGGCGGTTCATGGAAACAGCTGGAAATCTCTTTAGAGAGTGCTATAGCTTAGGGAATTCTCTGTGCCTCACAAACCCTGCTACCATGAAAGTGATCACCTGGGATAGGGACACAATGAAGTTCCCATGGTGAAGACATGGTCCTTTGTGCAATACTAGTGGGTCCTATCAGACCGCCGTGGGTCCATTTAACTTTAATTAGCCTCTTTGTCAGCAGTTTCAGCAGATTGCCCCTGGTGATCCCTTTCAAGTCAAAGTGCATTGGCAAGGCCGCACTGGGGAAGCGTGCCCTGATGCTGCCCATGCTGTACCTGGTTCTGTGATGGGAGAATCCGACCCTCCAGGCTTTCACTGGCATAAAAAGGAAAATCACACCAAAGAAACCAGCCGCAGTCTGGCCATTGAAATTCACTTAGGGTGATAGGGGAGAAGGGATGCTCTGGGGATGCTCGTGAATTAATCCCATTAATGGAAAAGCTGCACCTCAAGCCCCTTCCTTGCCAGTCCATGTTGATCACTCCGGTGGTTATAACTCTGCTCCCCCGCCCCCCCCCCCCCCCCCAGGTTTTTCATTTAGCTAATCAAACCGAGAGCCCTGGCCTGGAGAACAAAGCCCAACCTTTGCCAAGTCTCCCACATTCAGTGCCTTGTAAATCAGGCTTGTTTTCACTGCTCTTTGCTGACATCTGCATAGCGTCCAAGGGACACATGGTGTAAGTCAGCCTAGCTCCATTGACTTCTGTGGAACGATGGTGATTTGCACCAGCCCAGAATCTGGCCCTATATATTTTCACTATGTGAACTCTCTTCAGAGAAATGCATGGTACCTAAGTGGATTTCCACACCCTGCTTCTCCCCCGCCCTGCCCGTAACATTGGGACAGTTTTCACTAGTGTGCACGTATAGTAATAACAGGGCCAAATCCTGCCTTTATTGAAGGTAGGGGAAGTTTTTCCATTAACTCCAAAAGGAGCAGGTTGGGTCCCAGGGATACAACTGTGAGAAGGTCCCTTTCCCAACCTGCTCCAAAGCAAATCCTTCATGGTACATAGCGTCCAAACTCACCTCCTTCCTAGGCTTTGGCTTAATTAGCAGTTAGACGGAAAAGCTCTGCTCAGACCTTCACCCACGCTTGGTTGCTTCTCTCTTGAGGTTACTCAGCCCACATCCTAGGTCCCCTCTCTCAGAGACCCTCTTCTACCGGCCTTATATACAAGTGGCATATAGAGCCACCTGCCTCTGTGTCAGCCGACCCACTAAATCTTTTCCCAACACGATCAACGCCTGCTAAAAGGATAGGATGACTCAGCCAGCTTGTTATAAACCCCTTTGTATTCATAGAGCACCCTTCACCAGAAGGATCCCCAGGAACCTGGGCAACCGCAATCCCAATCCTGAAATGGTTGTACGCACAGAATTCCCATAGACTTAGAGACGATCAGCTGCAGGAATGACCAGACATGTAGGAATCTGTCACCCACCTCTGGGGTGGGGCACAGCAGCTGTTTAACAGGACACAGCAACACCACACAACAGTGCATAGGGAGGGGCCAAGAATGATCTGCCCATTTGAAACTGGAGGGAGAATGTAGATCATTGAACACACTGGAAGGGGACCAGGATGCCAGGTTAACCCTGCTCTTGAAAATGGCATAGAGACAAGGGGCCAGGACTTGTTTTTGGGACGCCTCCAGCAGTTCAGTATCCTCTAGGACCTTGTGGAGCCCTGGGTTCAGAATGAACTCCGAGCAGCACAGCATCATGCTGGGGCAGGGGCTCACTACTGACTCCGTGCACAGGGTACTGTGTGCTGTTTCTACCCCACTTTGAAGCCCATGGCTCTCTGCTCAGCCTGGCAGCTTCAGAGCAGGCTCTGAGCACTAGAAGCAGATGGCCAGAGGTGGGGGAGGGAGAATGGGACAGTGGGGTTGACTTAACCTTTAACTCCCAGCCTCCATCTTCCTCTTTCCCTGTTTTATTCTCCGCTGCCCTCTTGGGCTCTCTCCCCCTCCCATTGCTCGTGCCATTTCACTGCTCAGATTTAGGTTTCGTCTTGTGGAAGTCACTACACATAGGGCCATTTAGCTCATTTGCCAGCTGTCAGCCAGCATGACGGAACCGCTGACACACAGCTCTTCCCTGGCTTTGTGAGCCCAGGCGGGGAGTTCTCAGAAAGGCAGAGATGCTGGCGTGGGCAGTCTCTCACCACGAGAGTCTTTGGGGAGACTAGACCGGGCAGTGCTTCTCCTCGCTCCTAAAGGACCTGCATCACAGCCCATTGCTTTCATTAGGCTGTGGATAATGCTGTAAGACTGAAGAGTCCCACACTGAAATATGAAAATGGAGGGCCAAAGCCAGTGCTGAGCAAACCTCCTGTGGGTTTAGATGAGCCCCTAAATGTTCCTGATCCAGAGTCCACGGCCCTCAATGGGCTTGGGCTCCAGGCCACCTGATACGCAGCACCAGTATGTGGGGAGCCAAACAGACAGGGTGGCCATGGGAAGTGAGGAAGGGAACAGGGCTATAATTCCAACCTACCTGTTTTACCAGGCAAGTCACTCAGAGTCAAGCAGCTGTGAACCATAGTGATACTCCTCCCAAGGGAAGGGTGCTAAGAGCTGGAGCTAGGGTTCCAGTAGCCAGTGGAACAGTGATGAGGGGAAAGCCCAGCAGGAATCCCAGAACCCAGAGGAGTCCTGGACAGCAAGCCAAGAGATGGGTGTACAGCAGGGCCATGGGCACAGCCTAACGCCTAGGAATGCTGGATGGCCAACTCTGGCATGACTCGGTGCTCCCTAGGCCATGAGCCCAGGGCGGATGGCTACAAGCCCTGCTCCCAGCAGATGCCTCTGCACTGGTTGCCAGTGTCTCCCTTTCTCAGGTTTCAGAGTAGCAGCCGTGTTAGTCTGTATTCTCAAAAAGAAAAGGAGGACTTGTGGCACCTTAGAGACGAACAAATTTATTTGAGCATAAGCTTTCGCGAGCTACAGCTCAGCTGTAGCTCGCAAAAGCTTATCCCCTTCTCAGGGTTGGCATTGCCTCTCTTTGCCACAGTCACGGCAGATTCCAGCCCAGACCTCTGCATTTGTGCCTCCCCCCCGACTTGACGGGGTGATTGGACTCAGGTGTTTGATAGGAATCTCCAGGGTCTGCAACACTGCGTCAAGAAGTCCCACGAGAACCAGGAAGTGCGGCAGCAGGGAGCAGGGGAAATAGCAAGGACTGACCCAACCTTTCCCACCCTTAGGTGAGTCAGTTTGAATTTTAGATGGAGAACGGAGCTGCTGCTACTTTAATCTGAATCAGCCTATCCCTAGTCAAAATCCTTCACTGCTGAGCATCTTCTGGGTGCCTACAAACCCTGCCACCACCCTTGTTAGTATCATTATCTCACCCACGGATGCCTTTCCATCTGTTGACACAGAGCGACAAGAAACACAGGAGTGCGCGCCCACACGGTTGAGGTTAACCCATGTTGTATGTTTGCACCTGTACAACATGAGTTGGAAGTGGGTTTTATTCATGAATACGCCTGCTGGTTACTTTCTGAGACAGCCTTTATTTAAACAGGATAAAAATCACGTTTAGAGCTACAGGTACACTTTTCCAGAGTGCCGTAGTGACTTTCACCCTGCCCTGTGTTACCAAGAACCCCTCTGAGTGTTCAAAGAGGCCAATGGACTTTTTAACCAGTTGTGCTGTTTGCCTGTTTTCTGCACCTCACTCAGTTGAACCATTAAACTCAGCTGATCAGTTTCGCCTTTGTTTCTTGTCAACTTCACTTTCTTTCGGTATTGTTTGTATTACAGTAGCATCTAGAGGCCACACAACTGAGATCAGGACCTCATCGCGCTAGGTTCTGTACATACACGTCGTGAGACAGTCCCTGACTGAGGAGTTTCCAATCTAAGTGGACAAAACAGACAGAGGGTGGGAGAAAGGAAATATTAGCCCCATTTTAAAGATGGGGAACAGGCACAAAGATTTAGGGCCAGATTTCCACTTGCTTAGCACCCGGCATACTCCACTCTTTTGAAAGTCCAGCCCCAAATAACTTGCCCACGGAGGCTGTGGCAGAGCTAGGAATTGAACCTAGATCTCCTGAGTCCCAATCCAGTGTTTTAACCACAAAGCTCATCCTTCCTCTCTGCTGCTTGTAGGCTAACCCAATGCCGTAGTGTACGTACGTATATGTACACCCAGTTTTCAGTTAAAGTAATTCAAATGTTTCTATGTAATATTAAAGCTCAACAAAACGGTATCATTTTACAAAGCCTAAATCCAAGACAAACTATCTGGCAAAGACCATTTTTCACTTGTTCCTTAAGACAATTGTTTGTTTCTAATTTCCAAAGCTCTTAATGAGGATCCTGCTGGGAACCACCAAGTAACTAAAAGGCAACAGCATGGAGCAAATTAGCATTTCTTCTTGAGTTCATATATTTAACTAACAAATGAAGTATTTGGATCCCATATAGCCAAGTCGCAGGCACTGGGGTCATCACCACAATTTGTCTGTGTGATGTTTTGAGTTTAACCAGTGGGTAAAACTAAAGGGTTTATTTGAGTTTTCAACAAGGAAGCCTCATTAGCAGAGGTTCTCTGTGGTCTCTGTTATGTGTTTATGTGCAATTATATATGGAAGCCACTAGATGTCACCATGTGCTGACTAGAGCGCCCCATGGAGTGCAGATTCTAGTAAACAACACAGACTGAGCTGGAGCTCAAGCTGTGTGGAAGCCTGTTCATGTCTGTTGCAGTTTTCTCTAATAAACACCATCTATTTAAAGAGATCTGCTAATCCATATATCATGACTATGTGGAGGTCTTGCTAGTGATCCGCAGGATTAAATATTGTGAGGACCAAACAAGGGGGGGCTGGGGTGATGGGAAGGGAAAGTAGGGTACTGGCACAGGGGACTGTAATGCACTAGTTGTGTATATAAATGCATGATGTTGGTATCTAGTGACTGGGTGGACCACATGGTACAATCTAAGAGATCTCAGATGGTACAGGCTTGTGTTTTTGGAGCAGAAGGACCAGGGTTCTACTCCCATGTCCATGTGTAGTTGTGGTTTATAAAGCAGTTTGTTACAGGGGGTGTCAGTGACTGGGACATAGGCAGTCATGCCTAAGGTTTAGAGTCAGAAGTCCTGCATTAGAATCAAGGGTCTTAACCAGAGTCAGATGCCAGAGCCAAAGTCAGGAATCAGAGCCAAGGGTCAGGACTACGTTACCTGGAGCGAAGCAAGGCTGAACTGGCACGTCCAGGAGCTATCGCAGGCATGAGCAGCTAGATGCTTTAAACAACTAGGGCACTGCTGCTGGGCTAGTGCTTAAGAGATGGTCTGTTGACTCTTCCAACCCATCAGGTGGTTTAGCCAATCAGACAGCCTAGTACTGGCCAGCCGTGTTCGTTAGCGACTGGCTGTGCTGCAGGTGTTGATTGCTGACAGTGGTCCTTACCACTACTTAGCTAGGGAACCACTGTCACACTCACTCTCCCTTGCTTGCCCCCCCGTTACAAGGGTCAGACGTTCCTCCATGTCCCTACTCTTGGGTCACAAGTTACTGCTTCCCATTCTGCCCTTCCCAATTTAATAGTCACATAATCAGGTAGAACTAGAGATGGGCCTGAGCTAAATCCCATGTCTATTTGTTGTCTCTTGTTTTATATTTAGATTGTAAGCTCTGTGGGGACATCTTTTTGTTCTGTGTTTGGACAGCGCCTAGCACAGTGGGGTCCTGGGCCGTGATTGGGGCTCCGGGGCACTACTGGACATAATAAATAATAGTAATAATCCCAACACTGAACGTTGGGGTGCTTATAATTGCTTGTGATTTGATGGGAGCAGTTGGGGTCAATGCCCCGCTGCTGGGCTGTTGCTGCCCCTCTCGCCCTGCAGCACTGACTGTGATCTGTGCACATCTATCCTCCCTTGCTTGGTGATACCTGCAGAGTTTGTGGGCCGAGCCCATCTCTAGCGGGAACTCAAGAACTATCCATCTGTTCTTACCTCCCGGACAGTGCCGGAGAAAAGCATAAGCTCCCCAGAGTGCTTGGAGAGTGTGGGAGTTTCTTCCTGACCCTTGTCAGTGATCCTCTTGTGCCCTGAAGCATGAGGACTGGAGTGGGGAAGGGCTCAGGTCCTTGCATTGCATTGCATTAGAACCCCCATACGCAGGTTGAAGGGTGTCTGTGCCTGTGGTGCCTTCTCCCCAGGCAGAAAGCTTGGCCCCATGCTCTGCCTCAATCTGCAGGAACATGCTGCTGCCCCCTTCAGCCAGGCTCATGGCTCCTCCCTGCACAGCAGGGGCAAAGTACTTTCCTTGGAGGAGGCTACGTTGAGACTTTTCCTAGGAGCCAGTCGGAGGCTGGTGCTACCCCATTCCACTCAGGCTAGTGCCTTCCATCCAGGAAGCTGGGCCCAGTAGCATAGGCTTGATCTGCACTCTTCCCCCTGCTCTGCATGCGTTCCCCCTCCATTGGGGCGGGGCGGGGGGAAGCCCCATGGCACAGTCTCTTATGCTCTGTTCTGGCTGGCAGAGCGCTCTGCAGGAGGAGGGTCTTCACTTTGCCTTTGGGAGGCTCTGCAGCCCCTTCAGCCCAGCATGTGCCAGAAGGTTAATAGCGGTTAGTATCCCTTTTCTTTTTGCAAATACAGACTAACACGGCTGCTACTCTGAAACCTGATTTGGGAGCGGAAGTCTCAGCAGAATTGGCTGGCGGTTTCTGCCAATCTCAGTTGAGGATGCTGTGAGAGCATCAGAAGCAAGATCTGATTGTTCCTTCAGACACCCAAGACAGGCAGAGAGGCGGCACCTGTAAACTAGGGGAGATGCCCCACCATTTGGCTCCCGGGGGTTTATTTATCCCTGGTTCTGGCCCATCCCACCCAGCCTGCTACACAGGAAATGGAGCTGGAAGAGCTGTCGGGCCCGTAGTTAATCGATGGGGGTCAGTAGCCTTCACCCAGGGATCTGTGTGTGGGCTGTTAATACCCCAAACACCTCCTCCTGCCCTTCCCTTTCCCCACTAGCTCTGGGTACCTCATCCCTGGCCTGCCAACCTCCTGGGCTGGGAGGAACCCCATTTTCCAGTGGGGATCCCGCACCCATAACATGAACTCGTCCCACCGCAGCAGGATTGCCCGTAGACTGCTGGGGACCCGTCACACCAAGTGCTTCTTCCGCCAGAAACTGGAGAGGACCCAGAATTCCCGCGCCCTCTGCAGCAGCCAGAGGGATTTCAAGCAGGCATCTCCCCAGGCACCCCCAAGGCTGGTTCTCTGCTAACCGAGATGGGGAGTCTCTGCTCCCCGGCACAGTTAGCACAACCCCCCCCCGGGAGCTCCCGGCTCATCCCCCCCCCAGGGGCGAGTCATTCCGTGTGTGATACAGACAACACAAGGGCTCTGCGGGCAGGGCACATCGTCACTTGGGTGGTGCCAGCCTTGCGAACATCCACCCTGGAGCACAGCTGTGCCCGCAGGCAGGAGAGAGGCGTAGGCAGAGGACTGCCTCTTTCAATCAGTCCCCTGCCCCATTCATTTGCTTTTAAAGCCTCTCTCTGACGCTGCTGAATGCCCTCCATCCCTGAGTCTCAGCCACCCGGTCACATGTAGAAGACACAGCACCAGGATCCTTCCAGCTAAACCGCACTCCCTCTCTCCAGCGATAGCGCTGGCAAGCTGACATTTGCACACACACAGACACACACACACCCCCCAAGCCTGTACTGCAGCTATGTCTCAACAGCGACACATTATAATCACAGTGCTGATGGTAACCCGTTAAGGAAGACAGGGTAAATCACAGGCTCAGTAATGACCCAGCAGCGAATGCTAAATCACATAACGCATAACAGACCCTGATGGCAAACCAGTAACAAACATGCTGTGATCACAAACCCAACAGCAAACGTGCTTCAGTCACAGCCCCACTAGCAAACAAGCTGGCCCGAGACCTCGTAGCGAACACGCTATGATCTCAAACCCAGTGGGTGCATTTAACTAGTGATCAAGCAGGGGATTAAAAGGCTTGAAGAGCTTAGAAACCTGCCAGTCCCCATAAGCAACAGCTCTGCCCTGCCCCCCTCCCCAAGGCATTAAAAATCGTGCACCCTCACGTGCACGGTGGCTGCGTTTCTGCTTCCAACCCAGGGCCCCACGCAATAACCATCCTCCATCCGTGCAGCCCTCTTCTCCTTTCTTTCCTCATTCCCCTATGGGGTACACGGCCCACGGGTGAGACAGACTCATTCTTCCAGAGGTTGGTTCCTCCTTGGAGCCTCAAGGGCCATGCTGGGCCACTGCAGGGGTTTTTGTAATGAGCTTCTCTCTCACCCTAAGACAAGGTGGGGGAGTCACCCCTGCCCTGCTGCCTCCTTGCAGCAGTATAGCGGGGAGGCCCAGGCATTCCTGTGCCCCAGCTTCTGGAGCCAGGCAGGAAAACCCGACTTCCCGCCTTCTGTCCCGGTCAGTTGGCCTCCCCAGAGATTACCCGGCTTGGCAAATCAAGGCTAAGCTCCCTCTCCCGTCTTCCTGGTCCGTTTGGAGGCTGGGGGAACCCATGTCATGGAGTCGAAGGGGGTGGCAGGGCGCAAGGTGTGCAGAGTGGCTGGCGCTGGATAAGCAGGGAAGGACTGGATGGGCCTCTGCACTGGTTATTTCATGTAGGGCCCCGCGAACCTTGGAGGCAACCTGGCCCCAAAGGTTTGGAGAAAACTTGGGAGAGCAGCCTGGCTGAATCTCTGCCCCATAGAGGGTTGCATAGGGCTGGGCAGCATCACAAGAACTCACAGGCCCAATGCACTAACACCTACTTTCCCCCAGGGCTGGGTGAGAGTGGAACTGTAGGCCCAGAGAGGACTGGGGCTTAGGGGGCACCATGGCACTGAGCTCTGTACAGCCCCCCCATCCCAATCCCCTCAACCCCCAGTGAACTCTTTCCAGCACAAAGACCCCCTCCAAAGCTGGCGTGAGCTTTGCCTCTCTAATACGTGGCCCTGAGGGGTCTGCCCTGGGGCCATACCCCCTCCTCCTGGCCTGGCTGAGCGGGGTCATAAAGGGGCCTGATGCAGAGTGGCTGGGGTGCAGACAGGACTCTGCTACTTTGAGCTGCGGGGACGCTAATCTCACACAGAGATTCTGCCCCAATTCCCTAAACTGATGATTCGATTAAAGAATTGGCAGCGCGGGAAGAGCCAAGAGGGAGAGAAAAATTGCAGCTCCCCCATGAGAGCCGGGAGCAGATCCTGCTCCCACATATACCAGTGTGAACCCCCACTAACTCCCTTGCCGTCCGTGCAATCACTCCAGGTGTGCCCTGGTGTTGCTGACAGCTGGACATGGTCACTGGTCACCACCCCCTTTGTGTTCGTGAATTTTGATATGGTCTGGTTGAAACTTGTGCCAAGAGGTTAGGGTATGGGGCTGGTTACGGTCCAGACTCCTGGGTTCTTTTCCTGGCTCTTGTGTAAGGAACAGACACCAGGATAACTGGGGTCTCTTCCTGTTTCGAGGAGGGGAAGTGGTGAGAGCAGGAGCCTGTTAGTCAGGATCCTGGGACCTGTTTCTAGCTCTGCAACCTTCAGTTTCCCACTTTGTAAAATGGGAATAAGGATCCTTCCCTGTTCCCCGACCTCGCTAGGCAACCGTTTGCAAAGTAATTGGAGAGCCTTCCCCACTACAGAGCAGCAACCTCCCGGGGCAGGGCAGGGCTGGACTGGCTCCCCTCAGAGCTCGGCAACAGGACTTCTAGGGCCCAAGCACCCTAAACTGGCAACACTTACTCCAGCTCCTTGTTTGGCCCAGGGAGCGTAGGGCTTGCAGTCAGTCCCACCCTGGGCAGTGCATGGGCTTGCTCCTTGTCTGTATCATTCACAGCTGCTCTCTCGGGCAGTGGATTTCCCTAGCGACAGAGCCAGAGGCTACTCCCACTCCTCTCCCCTTGCTTTCCTCTGCTCCAGTTCCCTTCAGAGGGTCCCTGTTGCTCCCCGATGCCTGGCTGGGACGGTGTGGCCAGTACTGGAGGCCGTGACTGCTCCTTCCCCAGACACTGGGAGGAGGGAGTCCCACAAAGGGGAGAGCTCAGAGTTGACTGTGAGCACTGGGCTTTGTCGTTCTCAGTGAGGACGGTCCAGGGACAGCAGGAGGGCCCAGCTCGCCTGCCTCCTTTGCACTTCAGTGGGAGTTGAGGCCACGCAGCACCTCACAGGATCAGGCCCTCCGCAGGGACAGCAGTGGCATGAAATGCTGGCTTCCCCCCTGGCACCAGCTCCAGTCCATTGTGGGGGAACCCCGACGCACCATCTCCTGCAGTGCCCACTGCTGTTTCTGAGAGCAGGGCTGATTTCCACATGCCAGGTGCTGCCTGGTGAGAGGGAGTCAGGACAGCTAGGTGAAACCACTTTGCAGAAGGGGCAGTTTCTTTAGAGTTGACGACCCCATTCCAGGCATTGCAGCCAGCACTTGTAAAACGCCGGCAGCAGCTGTGGTGTGGGGATGCAAAGCGCTGTACGGGCAATGCAAGCTCAGAGGGGGACAAGCAATAGCTGTCACATCCCCTTGTGGCCATGGTTGTGCTTCTGGCCATGGGACACCGGCATAGAGCAGACAAACAACCTGTCCACAGGGAAACGCCCCCAGCAAAGAACCTCCAGTTGCAGGGGGCATTCCAGGCTGTGAGTGGGGTGGAGGGAGCTATCCGGGTGGGAAGGGATATGACCGGCGAATCAGGCACCTCTGCTCTACCCTGGTTGCTGCAGGGTCCTGGGGCAGCTGAACGCAATTGCACAAGGAGAGGAAGCTGGTGTGCCCACGCTACACATTCGCGTACACACCAGGTCAGGGCTCAGGCAGGCCCCGGCAGCCACAGGATCCCGGGGAGGGGGGGGAAGAGGGAGCAATCCATCTTTTCCCTCCCTCCATTCCCACACCAGGCTTTGCACCAGCGAAGGGATGCATTGCACGCAGAGCACTGCAGTGACATGTCTGCATGGAGCTGCTCTCTTGTGAGTGAAGTGTGCAAGGCCTGCTCACACAAATGCCCCAGCTTCCTTGTGCTGGGGAGCTGCCCCTTGAGATCTCTGAGGGGGAGGGAGGGGCTGTATCCAAGCATGTGAGCTGTGGTACCCATGCACTGCCCATGGCAAGCTGGGTGCTACAGTGCCTGGCTAAGCACGGGGCTCATTAGAGTGTTTCTGCCAACACACATCCTCCCCAAAACGCACGCACACACACACACACACAGGAGCTCCCCCAGACAAGCGGGTGGTGCTCCCACCTGGCTTGGGCAGAACCCCTGGCACAAGCCTCTCCCCTCCCCGCACTGGTAGCGAGCGCTGCGGCAGCGGGAATGCCAGCGCCCCTCGAGCGATGTCTGCCACGGCGTGACTTGACAGTGCTCGGGCCGCGTTCCCCTCCAGGCTGCCCTGGCAGACAATGCAGCCTGCAAAGTCGCCTCCGCCACAGAAACATAGGCCATCGGTTTGAATCAAGGCAGCTCTGCTTGATCCTCTGCGTCGTCTGCGGATGAATAATTCATAGAGCTCGGAAACGGAGAAGCCTTGCAGAGCTGCCATCTCTCACGGCCACCCGGAGACAAGCGCTGCTCCCTCTCCTAGAAGGCCAGGCTCCTTATAGACTCCCGCTTCAATATGCAGCCCTCTTTCTGACACCAAACCTTCACACAGACCCCAGGTCTGCTACAGCCTCCCATTACAGCCCTGGGCAATCTCTCTGAGCCTCAGCTCCCCATCCGTAAAATGGGGGTGACAACTTTTCTTGTCTCTTTAGACGGTAAATTCTTCAGTCTCTTACTATGTGTATGTACAGAACCTAACACAATGGAGCCCTGATCTCAGCTGGGACCTCTAGATGCTACCGTAGTACGCACAATGGCAATAGCAACTGCAGCATCGGGCCCTGGGATGTGGCTCTGGGGGAAGATACATGCCCCAAGGAGGACAGGATAGAGAATAGAGAAATAAAGGCAGGAAATATGGTGAGGTTCAACTTGGAAAACACAAGAACTAGTCCACGTCGGGCGATAAACGGAAGCAATAGTGCCCGAGGGCCCCGGTCAGGATCAGGGTCCCATTGTGCCGGGCGCTGAACAAACACAGAAAGGAGACGAAAAAGGAGGGAGAAGCCTGTAAGTGGAGAGGCTGAAGGAGACATAAGGGTGATAGTGGACGGTGTAGTAGACATGATCTTGTAATGCAACATGGACTCCTTATGGGCTGCATGTGCAGAGGCATCATGCCGGGGACAGACGGTACCGAAGGAGCTCCTTGGTATATGTCTCTGATGAGGCTGCCCCTGTAATGTTGTGTTCAGTTATCAAGCTGCAGTACCAGCCAAGATGAAAGTGAGTTCAGAGAAGAGCAACCAATGAGTGGGTGGTGGTGGTGGGGAATCGTGATGAGCAGAGATGAAGGGCCAGGTCCTCAGCTGATGTAAATCGGTGTAGTAGCTCTGTTAAAGTGGAGTTTTGCTGATTCACACCAGCCAAGGATCTGTCCCTGACCCTGTGAAGCTAAATGAGCCAAATTCATCTCTGGTGCAGCTCTAATGGGCTTACAGCAGACATGGATTTGACTCAATATGTACAGCTTGGCTAATGGAGAAACATAACCGTCTACAGGAAACGGGTCAACGGTGGGAAGGAGAGAAGTTTAGGATTAAAGGGAGAGTCACTAGGACTCGCAGGATGGAATGAAGAGAAGGGGAAAATGAGGCTAGATCTTAGAAGAGAAAGACTAGGAACATCTATGAGAACGTGGTCTGGTCTTCTGGGGTGGGGTGGAGGGGACTCCATTGCTAGGGACACACACATAAGTGGGTCAGAGAACTGGGTATGGGTTTGTTCTGCGTTTGTACAGGACCTCATTCCATGGGATCATGGACCATGCCTGGGGCTCCTAGGTGCTGCCCCAGAACAAATCATTATAATAATCATCCAGTCATTTCCTCCCATCTCTGACTTGTATGAGCTGTGGCCTGGTCTGGGTCCTGGTGCCGGTTCCTACCAGTCTCCTCTGATAACCCGTGCTGTAGGAAAGCCGGGTCTATTCCCACTGAAGGCAACGAAGACTCAGATCAGATACCTCAGTAAGGCTGCTTGTGGCTAATTCATATGGGATGCTATTGCAGTATCTTTCCATGTCTCTTTGAAGATACACCAACACAGCACACTTCTTTCAGTGGTGTGTAGACAGGTAGCCCCCCAGCCTGGGTATAAATAGCCGTGTTGGTGGCGAGGCACGGCTTAGGTGAGTAACGACATGCCTGAAGCCTGTGGGTATGTACCCAGGTATATACCCTATATGGCTCATTACTCACCCGAGCCGTGCCTCCCCATCCATTTAGCCTTGTAGGGTCCTGCTGCCTCCTGGCTACTGGAGCCTTTCCCCGCTGCCTCTCCTCACCAGAGCCTTTCACTGACACGGGTAGCTACACACCGCAGTGTGGACACAGCCAGCTTTCCCCTGCAGCGTGTAGCTATACATGCCCTGCAGTGTAGGCATGACGTAGCTTGACTCTCTGTCTCCTGGTTCCTTCCCATCTCCCTCTCGGTGTTTCCTTACTCTTTTGTTTCTTCACTCCTTCCTTCTGGCCAAGGGGCTAATGCCGAGTGTAGCAGGCAGGGATGTAGTCACACGATTCCCCTGGCCGCCCTCACTTCCTCCTCTTCCTCCCCTGCGCTGCTGCTTCTCTCTCTCCCTCCCTCCTTCTCACTTGCAGATGAATCATGTTGCCATAAAGATTGCACCCGGCAGCCAGCACACAGCAAATTGGTGTTCACTGGGGCACTGTACCGCAGTGGGGAAACTCGCGCACCTAATGTGCAGATGCTAAGGAGGATAGCACATCCAATTAACAGCTCCTCCTGCTTTCCTTCCTGAAGAAAACAACGCAGAGGAGAACAGAAGGAGCAGGGAGATAATGAACCAGGAATGTACTCAGCCTGCATTGCAATGCCAAAACCCCCATTAACTTCAGGGTGGGCCTGGCCAGAGATCCATTGTAGGGCAAAGTTTATGGCAGCTCAGGTCAGCTCAGGCCTTAGTCAGCCTGTGCCCCAGAGGCAAAAAGGAAGATAGCAACACCCAGTGGTTAGTGCACTAGCCGGGGGCTCAGGCTTCCTTGCTCTGGCACAGATTCCCTGTGTGACCTTGGGCACATCTACAGAGATATGTGGGTGCCTAAAGATGCAGACTGGTGCCTCGTGGGATTTTCAATGCGCCTACGCAGGTTAGGCATCTAACTCCCATTGATTTCAAAACCCTTTTGAAATCCCTGCTTGGGCCCGACCTGCATCTTTAGGTGCCTAGATATCTTTAAAACTCGGGCCCTTAGTTTCTCTGGGCCTGAGCTCCCCACCTGTAAAATGGGGGTAAGAATTCTGCTTTGTCTGTCTAGGCTGGAAGCTCGGAGGAGCAGGGGCTGTCTCTTCCTAGGTGTCTGTACAGCACGTAGCAAGATGGGGCATGGGCTCAGTGGGGGCCTCTCGGTGCAACTGTAACATAAATATGATGGACCAGATAACAGCCCCCGTAGCTCATGTCTGCTTGGAAGCAGGGGGGCTGTTGCTCAGCTACCTGTGGTGTTTGTAACGACCTGGTGCTGGGAAAGACGCTGCATCGGCCGCTCTAGTGCTGGACACTCCCCCTCCGCGCAGCAGGGGCCGCTTGGACAGGGGTAGGATAAGCTTCACCGACAACGCGCTTCCCCCCGGCGCTGGGAAGACCACAGCTCGGTGCGGCGGGAGCTCAGGCTCTGCCTGTGGCTTCTCTGCCGCGAGGGGCCCAGATTCTCCAGCGTCCTGTGCTGGCAGCACCAGGGCAAAGGGAGTGGTACCGCATCAGCCTGGCGGCACTGAACCACCCCTTTGCACCAGGGTAAATGACTGCACATGGGGCAGGGCGATGGAAGGTCAGGCCCCCGGGATGCAACTGATGCCAACTTTGCTAGCGTTTTGGGGGAACACGTGCTCCAGTTGACTCAGAAATAGGCTGACAACCAACAAGCAGAGCTGCATGACTGGGGCATTGCTCAGGACTTCCCCCAGTATCTCAGTGGCACCTCAGCTGGCATGGCTGGGGCTGCCACAGCCTCCCAGGGACCACTGATTTTGGCAGAGGGCAAGAGGGAATGGGGCGAGACAAAGCAGGCTGCAGAGAAGCAGCAGGAGCAGCAGAAGGTACTCACCGTGCCACTCACCCCTGGAGAAGCCCAGCACTGAATGCACAAGGAAGCAAGCTGCTCTCTGTCACCGGGGCTGAGGACACGGGGTGGAGGAGGGATGGAGAAGCCTGAGACTGAACAGACACCGGCCAGAGTTGCCTTTCCTTCTCACCTCAGAAGAGGGACAGTCGCGGTAACTCAGCGAGAGCCCAGACTCCGGGCTAGAGAGAGAGAGAGAAGCAAGACGCTTTTATGACCACTCAGCACTGAAATGCATTTCAAAGGAAAACAAGGCTGGTTTACAGCATGCATGTGTGCGCGTGTATTCACGTACCAGGGAATAGATGGCCATGTTAACGGCAATAGAATTCGGAGACAAAAACCCAGGACCCACCGTGCTACACAAGACGAGAGAGAGGCGCAGCCAGGAGCTAGTTATTACACCAGTCCTCTCTGTGCCTGACTCTCAGAGCCTTTTGCCCGGTCTGGGTCTCCTTGCAGAGATCAGTTGCTAACAAAGCCAATCCACCCAGAGGGTTTCTAAAATGACACCCTCCCCTGCCTGCTGTTTGCTGGCTCAGCAACATGGCATGGGGCAGTCAGAGGGAGCTAACCGGTTCATTGATCGCCAGCTCCTGTGGATAACGCTTGGCCACGAACATGGCATTTCTTCCCACCCTGCCTCCTTGCTGGGCAGGGCTGGAATAGCAAGCAGGGCTGCAGGTCAGGCTTGAGGTGCACGGGCAGAGCTGTGGGGAGCCCAAGGATATCCCTCCAGTACAAAGGTTTGATGGGCAGAAGCTCTTCTGACAGCCATCCTGGTCACATGGCACTGCTCCTGGTACCTGTTCTGAGGCTGCTCCAAGCCATGTTTTGGAGCTAGGCATCCCAGGGAAGGCTACATCTCTAGTCTCCCCATGGCAGCACTGGCCAGTTTGCAAGCAGCGTCAGCAGCGTTGGCTTGGTCCCCGTGGGTTCTGAGGCACTGCGGATACCTGGCAGCTACAGGAAGTGCACCTTGGGCAGTTGTTAGAATGCAGGCTGCAGATTAACATGGAGACCCCGGGCCTGCCAATGAGTCAATGCAGTCTGCTCTGGCAACTTGCACTAGGTGCTGTAGTGAGGCGTGACTGGCAGCTGCTAAGGAGAGGCCCTGGACTGGACTGGTGAGGGCCACAATTGCCAACTTTCACGTGGTAAATAAGCACCTCGATTTTCACAATAAGCCAAAAATCAAGCTAATCGCATTTCAAAACAAGGCCAAAACAAGCCACTTCCTAAGAACCCCAATACTCTATGTGACTAAATCCCCCCGGCGTGCAGTCTGGGACTGTGGTGGGCCGGCTGTGCACCCCTGACTCTCTCTCCCCTTGCCCCTGCTTGCCGGGAGCCGATCAAAAAAGAGAAGCAACAAGCTACAAGCCAAAACTAGCCAACAAGCAACTCACAAGCCAATTAAGCCAAAAACAAGGCCAATTTCTGCATTTTTCCCGCGGGTTTGGCATGTCTGGAAGTCAGGATTGAGGTGCATTGGCAGAGGTGTGGGAGGGGGGCAGGACTAGAGTAGCGAAGGGTGCTGCAGTTTGGGACCAAGGTGTTTAGCAGACTTGTATGTGCAAAGGCTCAAGACTGGGATAGCAGCGGGCATTACAGGTCAGGAGTGAGCATCTGCAGAGCAATTAGTGGCCCCGGGAGTGAAAAAGCAGTGGATGCTCCAGGTCCAGATTGTGATGCAGCAGCAGCAGCATGATCTAAAGGCCAAGGATCAAAACAGCAGAGGCTGCAGCAGGGCACGATCACGGTGCACAGGCAGAGATGCCAGGACTGGAATCGCAGAGGGATGGCAGGGCAGGAGGGGATTGGAGGGGACTCACAGAGCCGCGTGTGCAGAGCCCAGGACTGGGATGAGGGGGCTGCAGGTCAGGACTGGTTCCAGTCACATAACTGAGGCAATGAAGAGTTACCCGCCTGCCATTTTCACTCCCATAGCCCATTGCAAGATCATCACTGGGCTGCTGGGCCCTGCTGGATTCCCAAGTTCTCCTCCCCTTCCCATCCATCCGACGCAGTGCAGGAAGCAACAGTGGTGGCATCAGGCTCTGAAAGCAGCTCTTCCGCCCAGGCCTGTCTTTATAACAGGGACACGTTCAAACAGCCTCGGTGGCGGCACAAAGCCAGGCGGCAACACCTTTGAGAATAAATTAACATGGATTAAAAAAACACCCTGCATGCCGTGGAAACCTGTTTAACAAATATCCTCATTACACGCGACACGTGTCTGCACGCGACAGGTCAGCCGCTTCCTTCACGGGACTCCTGGCTGCTGTTTACAAACTATGGCCATCGCCCCAGGCCCTGGGCAAGTCACATCCCTGCTCCGTGCCTCAGTTTCCCCAGGTGTAAAATGGGGATAATGATACTGACCTTCCTGCGTAAAGCGCATGGATAAGTGCCTGAATAAGAGCTAAGTACAGTATAATTATCACAGCTTTCCACCATAGCCTCTCATCAACAACAGCCCTCCATATTCATCCCAGGAAGGAATTAGGCCCTAGGTGGGTCTGAGCAGCTAAGGTTGGGTAGGATCTGGATCCGGCCATTCCCAACGCTCAGGGGTGTTTCCAGCCAGGCTCATCTATAATACAAGAGTCACTTCATTCACTCTTACTAAAAAGAGGGGAGGGATGGTCTTCCAGCTAAAGCCCAGCTCTAGGAGTGAAGAGACCTTGTAATGCTGGCTGTGCCGCTGACCCTCTGCATGACGCTTCCCCAGATGTGTCTCAGTTTTCCCATCTGTAAAATGGGGATAAGGACACCTCCTTCATAGGATATGGAGGGGAACTAAGAAGCTGAATTTGGAAGAGCTTGGATGGAAAATGCTATAGAGGTACAAACAGTTCATCTTCACAACCCTGCGGTCCTCTATGTAATAGTTCACCTTGCTCTGGACACTAACCACATTATTGCTGTGACCCAGGGTTTGAACTAAAATCCTGCAGTGACACAAAACGAATCACTAGCGTTTTGGACTGTAGGTGCAGAGCGATGCAGCAGTTTGCAGCCACTTCTGGGGGGAAGCACAGCAGCACACCGCAACACTCCAGTGTATCGGACAGGACGTGAAGAGTGGGGGTACATCTGAACAGCACCTGGCACATTGTGGGTGTTACTGTAATGCAGACAATAATTAGTCATAAAAGAATACTGTCTCCAGGAGGATTTTAAGGAAGCAGACCATAGCTACTTGTTTATGAGGCAGGGTGGCCAGTACACCAGAGTTAACCCACCCCTATATTTCTTGAACAGGTTCTCTTTTAAAAAGAAGCTCAGTAGGGATCTATGTGGAGTGCAGAGGATTGCATGTCTCTTGCATTCATTTCACTTCATTACCCGATAGGTAACCCTAAACACAACTGCAGTGAAGTTGTAAACGCACCCGCACTATAAGCCAGTGGGTTAACTTGCCAGCCCCTGCACAGAGAACACTTTCCACCCACAGGATTCCAGTCCCTTTCCTTCAGGGCTTTGGTTTCAGTTCTTCAAAAGAAAACTAGTTAACACAAGTCCAACAGATCAGTCACGTCCTTTCCTTCTCCTTGACCCCAGGTCTTCTGGCATGCTTGCGTCACCTGACAGTGCCGGCATACTCCTGGCTCGGTTTGCATTGGTACCTTGTTCTCACTCCCCCCTAGCACTGGGCTACAATGTGCCCGGGTCTAAACCACGGGGATACCACCATTCTTCCCTCCCTGGCACTGCTAACTACTGCAGCATGGCAAAGGCAGAATTTCACGAGGGTCTCAGCGTTCCTACATTCGCCCCTTTGACACAGCGCATTCTCTGTGGCTGGCAGAGAGAAACTTGACTCCCAGGCAGAGGTGTCACTAAAGCGGTTTCATTTTCTCCCCTTGATGTGTTTTAACCCCAGTGCAATATGTGTAAAATTGGCTTGATAATGCTCAACCCTTTTCAGCTGCTCATCTTGTTGCCTTGCTGATCTCTTAGGATCTGGGGGAACTTGATAAGGGAGCGAGTGTTCTACATGGGGCTGGGAGTGCAGGCCCGGTGCGGGGCGAGGGAGAAGGTGTGTGTGTGGGCGGGGGAGGTTTAGCACAAAAAACAACAGACAGTAACATGCACAACAAACAGCAGGGAATGTGTGTGTGTGCATAGCACCACCACAAAACAGAGCAAGATGCAACAATATATTCAGCAGCAAACAGCAGTGTCTGTGTGTAGCCCCACAACAAAACAATTGACAGCAATAGTGTGTGTGCGCACGTGTGTGCATAGCACCACAACAAAACAACAGACTAATATACACAACAAAGTGTACATGTGTGTGTGTCTGTCTGTAAAGCCCTACACTGAAACAGCTGACAGCAGTGGACAGTAACACACGGCAGCAGACGTCAGGGAGTATGTGTGTGTGTGTGTAGACAACAGTGTTGGTCTGAGCGCACACACTTGTGGGTAGAATGTACATTTGCGTGAATGCGTATTTCAATGTACATTTGGGGACGTGAGCATGCAGGTCGTGTTTGTGTGTATGCATGTATGTGCGTACCTTGCAGTGACATGATATTTGGTTTTGTGGGGGTGCATTTGCACAACTGAGTGTGTTACTGAGAGTGTGGTGCTCTGGTGTTATGCAGATATTGCTCTGTCTGCATGTTGTCTGTGTGCATGTGTCTCTCTGTGTTGCTGTATGTTTTGTGCATGGGCGTGTTGCTCTGTATGCGTATGTGTGCATTGCTCTGTGTATTGCTGTCCACTGCTGTGCGTGTTGCTGTTTGCTACAGTGTATATCTGTGTGTTGTGTGTGCTTTGTGTGTATGCTGTATGTTGCTGTGGGCTTTGTGTTACATTGTGTATGTGCATACATACATCCATCCCTCGGACTGCATGTGAGGGACAGAGTCAGGCATTTATTTATAGCCAGCCCTAAAACACGGGGCAGGATTGGTGGGTTCCTTGGTTATATCACTAAATCCCTTCAAGGCTCTGTTAATTCCATTGCACTGAGCCCTACAACTCCGCCTCTTAACGATGAGCTCAGGCACTCGCTCCAGCGACCCTTGCAGCACAGAGGGCTGCGGCTGGCAATGGTCCCCGCTGCTGCACCATCCAGTGGAAAAGCCCCCTCGGCTCCTGTTCCCAAGTTGCTGTCTCTCTCACAGGACAACCAGGGTATAGCACTGAACCCTGCACAGCGAGATAGGCCCTGGTCACTGCTGGGCTGGATTGCTGTAGGTTGCACCCTTGCGAGCACTCCGGCCTCCCTTAGCGCCCAGTGCGGCAGTCTGTGCGTTATGGCACCAGAAGCCACACCGGCTGCCCGTTCCCTTCCAGCTGCTCATTTACACTCCTAAAGCCCTAAAAGGTATGGCTCATGGGTTCCTCAGGGACCCCTTTCTCTGCCAGGCATTCAGGGTAATGCCCCAATGGTTTAATCGCAAGGGGCCAGAGGAGAGGGCATATTTGGGGAGGGCTCCTTGGCTGGAGAATTTACTTTAGGCTTCAGTTTGCCAGAATCTGAGTTTGCGGGGCTCCAGGTCAAGTTACAAGGCCTGTTTGTTCCCCCTGGCTTTTCTGGAGGAGGGATGAGAAGCTGGAGGTGGGGAGGGTGGGAAAGAGCCAGGAGTCATTGGGGGAATTTGTTATTGGATTCGCACGCTTGATCTGAAATGTCGCTGAAATTTTTTTTACACTGTCCATGTGGCTAGAGGGCTGGATGGACGCACATAAAATAGCACAGAATGTCGCTCTTTTCCATCCCTCGATCTCAAAGCGCTGCACAATGGAGAGTCCAGATCACAGTCTTCGTTTTATAGACAGGGAACCCAAAGCATAGAGAGGGGAAGCGATTTATCCAAGGTCAGCCAGTGAGCAGTGATGAAAGTAGACTGCAGCTCACCCCACTAGCCCCAAGAGTCCCCTACTCTCCCCACTAGAGCACACTCCCTCCTAGAGACCTGGGAGAGGAACCCTGGAATCTTGAGTAACAGCCCTATTCCGTTTCCGGCTCAGCCTTTGCCAGAGTCAAACTAACGGCCGGAGACATTCATCTGATAAATTCTGTTGCATATCCTGTAAGTACCTGTGGTGGGGTTTCCAGCCTTCACAGAGAGCTTCCCATGCCAGAGTGCTGCAGACAATCCAGGAGCAAGATTACTCGCTGTTAGTAATTAACTCCCCTGAGACACTTCGCCTGCCCCTGAGGCTGGCTTCGAGAGGTGAGGGGTTACAGTCACCTGGAGGAGATAATCCATCAGCTAATTGGGAAGGTCAGCATGCTAAGAACAAACTAACAAGAGTTGATGCTGCATCCACAAACAGCAGGGCTTTCCGGTCAGTGCTGCCAGGGGGAGGCTTTGGTGAGACAAGACCCTGAGCTCCCTGACTAGTTTGGAGAGAGTGCAGGCAAAACAACTGCCAGCTGTCAAGCAGCAAAATTTGGGTCCAGATCTGTCCCTTCAGTGCCCAGAGTTCTGGGACTTTGCTTTGGCCCTCTAGAAAACTGGGATCTGGGTCCAGATTTCAAACCGCAGGTGTCTCAGACCCAGGGGTTGGGTTCAGCCCCAGCTTCGATGCTTTCATTATAGTTGATGAGGTTTTCAGGGGATTCGATGAAAAAGTTTCCTAAAAAACAGTTTGCCTGAGAAGCAAAAGATCCTGGAATCTTCTCTAAGGCTGCATCTCCGGCCAGGGAGAGCCCTGAAGGCGCTGCGTGCCTCACCTTCTCCATCCTCTCTAGCTCAGACCTGTAAAGGCTAGTTGTCCTCCTCTGTGCTGTATAAACTGTATCAACACTATTTTAGAGGGAGCTCGCTGCCACTCCACTCCCAGTTTCTCCCAGCAGGAGGCACCGTAGAGAACAGGTACAAGAGAGCTGACCATAGGCAAGTTCGCAGCCTCTCCAGTTCCACCTTCCACTTGGAAGCACCTGGTGCAGATGAGCGTTCTGCTGGGCACTAGCTTGGCCTTCCCTGGCCAGAGCTGCCTCCCTGCCTTGTTCTGATGCCAGCTCTTCCCTCCTTTAGCAAAGCGGCAAAGGGTTAAGTGGCTTGGCTGGCTTACATGACTCTCTGGGGATGCTGTTTTTCAGAAGATCAGAGGGGATTAGGTTGAAATATCAGGAGGAGAATTTCCTGTTGCTTGACTCCCCCTGTCCCCCACCCTCCCCAACAACCACCGCAACCCAGCTTCCTATCCCCCTCCACCCCCACCCCATGTGCCACTCAGTCCAGCAGGGATGTGCAGCAGGGCATGAAGAAATCTGGGTAAGGGGACGATTCTTCTGCTAAGCAGTCCATGGGTTATTTCCTCCTCGTTGCCCGGAGCCTTGCGTGGGCTGTTCATAGTTCATTCGGGATCTGCGACGGGGACGTCTTTCCAGATAGTAAACCCTGTGGAATGGAGCAGGACTGCTCTTGGGGGTAGAGATTTAAATACGGTACAGAGGGTGGCATGGAGTGGTTATAATGGATGGAGGGGACGCACATAACCTAGTGCTGCTGGTATCTGAGTGTACTGGAGGACAGAGGGAGCTGTTGGGGGTCGGCATTATCCCGCCCCTGCTGAGACGAAGAAGCCTCCAGCCACTTCCGATGTTATTCTCCCTCTGTTTTAATGCAGCCAGGATCTGAATGCAGAAGGGAAGGGTGGCGCAGCTGGGACCAAGGGAGGCCAGGCTCCCGAGGCGCCTTATCCCAGCCCATCCCCTCTGCAGTGGTTTCGAGTACAGACACCTCCCATTGTAGAAGTTATTGACTTGAATAACATTGCTCGACCGCTCACGTGACCCGAGACTGTGACAGTAGCAGCAAGATGCCAAGCTGCCCAGCTCTTGCTCTCTGCATGTGATAGACTTACACGCAGGGCTGCAAGGGGGCTGAGCTGGCCCTGAACTGGTCCCAAGGGCAGGGCAGGGTCTTGCTTCTGGACCAGTGTCAGAGAAGCCAAGAAATGGATGGACATATAGATTCCTCTCCCATGCCAGGAGAGGAGCCTTTTAATACAGGAGTGTGGTCTAAAAGGGCCTGTCTCTATGGCTGTATGATGAAGCTAGCCTAGGGCACACCCCAGTGTACATGGGCTGCACCAGTGTAATATGGAACTTGTACCAGTCCAACTTACTTATGGTTTATTTTAGTCCAGTATGTAAAGGGTTATTTACTTCACAATATACACACATGAGGACTATGCTAGATTCTCTGGGAGCTACTGCATTCCCATGGCTTTCAAAGACTTGGGAACTTGCAAAATAGGTCACATTGTTGCAACCAGCGTTCTAGCCTTCACCTGCTAGTCTAATTAAATTTGAGTATGGCTGACTCTGAAGCTAGAGATGCGCAAAGAAATGGTTTTTCTGACCTGTTCAGAGGAGAGAGCTGGCTGCTGAGCCGGTCAAGCAGCTGTTTTGATCTCTGTCAGTCCATGCATGCCTTGTCTTTGCTTTAATAAATGCGGAGTGGTTTTGGGGTACAAAAATCCAAGTGAGTGCTTTTCAATTCTTCAGTACCTAGCTGCTGGGTTCAGGGCTGTCCTAGGAAAAGATGGTGTAGTAAAGATGAGTATTTTTAGGATCATGAATTCAGCATTCCAAAGCTCATTGTTGGCCCTGGCTGAATTGGGGACTTATAGCCTACCTGGCAAAACTCCCTTTTCCTTTTCAACTGGATGCAGTGCTTTTCATTCCCCTCTCCCCCTGCACCCTCCCCCACCCCTGCAAACCCAAAGTTTTCTGCAGGGTTGCTCTAGTCTGTTAAGTGGTTGTTACATTCCTCCCCCCCCCACCCCAGAAATGGCCACTTTTTATGTACAGAACAGCCTCCCTGACTGATCTGTAGGGGCATTATTCTCTTCTCTTTCAAATCCCTGTAAGTCTTGATACCTGTGAGAAACCAGCCAATAAATGATGGCTGGCAGGGCAGGCAGGATTAGCTGGCACTGTGTTTCTTCATTTATTTCTAAAAATGACAAATGTATTCTTAAAAATTGGTCTTTACTTGATTTGGTCCTTCTCTCCCATCCTTCATATGTCACTTGGCTTCTCAGATTGTAAACTGTTTGGGGGAGGGACCATAACTTTGCTTTGTGTAAAGCATCTAGTACATCTAGGCAGTGTGGCCTAGTGGATATAGCATTGGACTAGGACTTGGATTCTATTCCTGGCTGTCTGTGTGACCTTTGGCAAGTCACTTTCCCACTCTGTGCCTCAGTTTGCCCATCTGTAAAATGGGGTAATGCTCATGACCTCCTCTGTAAAGCTCTTTGAGATCTACTGACAAAAAGTGCCATATAGGAGCTGAGTATTATTACAACAGGAACACGACCTCAGTGGGGTTTCTGTGGGTTACTGTAATCTAATTATTGCATGATGATAATTTCACTTGTGGGTAAAATGGGTGATATGGGGTGTAGTTTGGAAAAGCGGAGTTGGGCTTTTCCCGCTAAACTCGTTTTTTATGGAAAAATGGATTTTTAATCCAATTTTTGTGTGTGTCTGGAAAAGTTGAGTTTCACTAGAAATTTTCAGGAAAAAAACCTGAACATTTTTACCTAAGACCAAATATTTTACAGCGTTGGTTTATTTATTTATTTTTTAAAAGGTGGAGATCAATTTTCTGTTGTTTTATTTACTGGGAAATTTTCAGCGGGGGCTCCCTATAATGGGCTTTGGCAATGCCTGGCAGCAGCTGGCAGGGCTGGGCTCTGAATGATGCATTCTTCCCCTCTGAACCCTGTCCTTCCTCCAACCAGTGCATGAGGTCTGGTGCTTCCCGGAGAGCGGCCGAGCGTGTGCATTAAACCCTGAGGAACGGGAACCATGTCGGGCTCCTACGATGAGTCTGCAGCGGCTGCGGAGGAAATAACCGACAGCTTCTGGGAGGTGAGTTCCCCCACCGAGGCCCCCTGAGAGACATTGAGCAAGCAGGGAGGAGCAACAGATTGTACCTGTTGCCTCCCCTGGTGCCTGGGTGGGCTCTGCTGGTGGAATAGTCAGGTGCTCCCACAGCCCTGGAGGGTGGCATCTCTGCTCGCTAGGGTTTGCTCTGCACTCTTTTCTGAGCAAACTCACCGCTAGAGGGCGCCATCGACCTCCTCAAGCAACCACGTTTTCAAACCGAGGTGGCAAAACCATACCAACGGGAAGCTCCCCCTGCTGGCTGGGCCCAGCAGAGACCCTCATGCCCCCCGCCTGACCACCCCTGCAAGAGGCTGAGCTCCCCATGATCGTCAGAGCCAGGGACAACCGCCGGCGGCTTGACGGCTCGCTGGAACCCGGTCTCCTGCCCCAGGCGGCGCGAGCTATCGCGGAGCATCGAATGCCGGCTGCGTTGGAATTGCAGCTGCAGTCACTGCGCTCTCAGGGCCTGAGCAGCAGAAGCCCTGCGTGTGGTCCCGGTTCAGCATCCAGCTCGGGGCTCGGCCACCGCCGCAGGGTGCCTCGGAAGCTCAGCGACCTTGCACGGGGGAGTGAGTTATGGAGAGAATGCGGTGTTCTCTCTTTCTTTCTTTTGAATGTGACCCTCTGAAACGCAGCCTGGCAGGGCACGGGCCTCTCCTCTCTGGAGAGCAGCGTTTCAGTCCTGTCGCAAGTCACGCGTGAAGGGAAATCACCTGGTTTTGGCCTAATCCCATCCAGCCACAGCGCGAGACAACGGGGGGGAGGGGGGGAGGGCTACTGGGAAGCAACGTGAATTAAAATAGACCAGCTTCAGTCTCCAACCTCTCACCCGCCCCCTCCTCTCCTGAGCCAGTCTAGCACCACTCACTCCAGAAATGGCTGATTTCACCCCCAGCCCTCTCCACCCACCCCCCGGTTCAGTTCGGCCTGGGGCCGGCGCTCACCGTTCCCTCCTGTCTCCAGAGCGGGCAGGGCTTGGCCACAGCCGGCTGCTGTTCCCAGCCAGCTGTCCATCTCTCCGGCAGGTGGGGAACTACAAGCGGACGGTGAAGCGGATTGACGACGGGCACCGGCTCTGCAATGACCTGATGAACTGCATCCACGAGCGGGCCAAGATCGAGAAGGCTTATGCCCAGCAGCTGACCGACTGGTCCAAGAGGTGGAAGCAGCTGATCGAGAAAGGTATCGCGGCTCTGCCTCTGTCCCCAGCCCTTCATGGTGTGGGGGCACTGCAGCATTCCTCCCACCAGGGAGAAACTCCAGAATGGGAACGGAGCTCATACATTTACCCCCTGCAAATTCTTTAGATCTATATTTTGATGTCCTCTAATAACTAGAGCAAGTTGGCTGGTGGTGCATGCCCCACTGCCCTTTTCTGGATGGAATCAAAACTGCTTGATTGTGTGGCATAGGTCCCGCACTGCTAATGGAGATTCTCCTCTAGCTCATGCAGCAGGGGCCTGGTTTTTTTGGAGCTGGAGGATCTCAATTCTCTCCCCGCCCTCTGTTGCTGTGAAGTCCCACCAGGTAACAGCTGTGGGCTTGCTGCCTGGCCCCGAATTAGCATCCAATTCAGCAGGCTGTCCAGATTCAAAGAATCAACTTGTTTGGTTTTAACCCCATCAGTCTCCCAGTCAGAAATATGCCAGTCAGGGGTATTTCAGACCTCACAAGGGGCAGCAGCATGGCCTATGGGTTAGAACTAGGGACAAGGAAACAGGACTCCTGGATTCCATTCCTGACTCGACCCCTGACTTGCTGCACTTCCTTGAACAAATCACCACCCCTCCACCTGCTCTGTGCCTCAGTTTCCCCAGCCATGAAATGGGCACTTTGCGGGACTCATGGACAGGAGCCACTAGAGAAGGGCTGGGCATTGCCATGACATAGATTACTTACCTCAGCCCCGTCCCACAGGCCCGCAGTACGGCAGCTTGGAGAGGGCGTGGGGAGCCATGATGACGGAGGCGGACAAGGTGAGCGAGCTGCATCAGGACGTGAAGAACAGCCTGCTGAACGAGGACTTTGAGAAGGTGAAGAACTGGCAGAAGGACCTCTACCACAAGCAGATCATGGGAGGCTTCAAGGAGGCCAAGGAGGCAGACGACGGCTTCCGGAAAGCACAGAAACCCTGGGCCAAGAAAATGAAGGAGGTAGGAGGCGGGACAGGGTGGAGCGGGCCTGCTGACGGAGAGGTGAACCACTGAGAGCCTGATGAGGTCAGGGAGGAAAGAGCCCACCTACTATACCCACAGGGCCGCTGGGATGGGGGCCAGGTGCCCAAGCCACTCACACAGGCACCAGAGCATGTGGCGGGGCGGGGGAGAAGGTGCAGCTGTATGGCCAGAGGTATTGGTTGTACCTTGGGAGCAGTTAGGAGGAAGATGCCTGGTGTAACCACAGAGGCACCAGTCACAGCTTGCAGGGGTGCGGGGCGCATAGTGTCCAGGGGATCCCCATCTCTGGTGGGGCACCAGGACTGGTACCTGTTGTGCCATTGGGAGAACCAGTCATTCCTCAAAGGGCGGTAGACAGGTGCCTGTTTTGCCCGTGGAGTTCCCCATTCAGCACCTCTTGCACTGTTCCTGAGAAGCTGGCCAAGTTCCCAAGGGCTGAACGTAGGAAGCAGGAACAGGATCAGGGGACCCTCTTTTTGTTCGGTGTCTGTGCAGCGCCTAGCACAGGGGGGTCCCGGCCCAGGACTGGGGCTCCTAGGTGCTACTGCAGTACACACGATAATAATTTGTACCTGCCCGTTCTTCGGCCACCGACCCCAGAGGAACTCAGTTCCGAACACGCCATTGCACTTGGGCGAAGGTGGAATGAGACAAAACCATGCCCAAGTCTCCATTCGCAGGGTTGGGGAGAGACAGCACAAAGGCAGGGTGGAAGCCCAATTAGAGCACAGAGATGTTTAGGGGAAGGGATAAGGGTTACGGGTAGAACATCTGCAAACATCTGCCCTGGGTTCCTTCCCTCCCCCACCCCGCCTCCTGTCAACAGGTGGAGACGGCGAAGAAAGCTTACCACCTGGCGTGCAAAGAGGAGAAGCTGGCCATGACCCGGGAAGCCAACAGCAAGGCGGAGCAGTCCATCACTGCAGACCAGCAGAAGAAGCTCCAGGACAAGGTGGAAAAGTGCAAGCAAGATGTGCAAAAGGTGCGAGCTGCTGCCCTTGAGGGAAGGGGGAGGGGGGCCAGACACACGCCCAGCTCCCTGCGGGTCCATGGTGACTCATGCTGGCAGAGCAGCCTGCGGGAAACTTGCCTCGCTGCCAGGGCTCTGTGGCTACATAGTTCCAGCCTCCAGGGCAGCCAGGACACATTGCACTGGCACTTAGAACCAGGAGAGACTGGAGAACCCGCCTGGAACCCCACTCTCTGTCTCCTCCAGGAAGAGGCCTTACCAGGTTATCAGAGGCTACTGGCCTTTTTTGTCCTTGAAAGAGGGGCTCTGGCGATACAGCTGCTTCTCCCATCTCCCCTTCCACAAAGGATCTCAGCCCCTGAGCCAACCCCAAACAACAGGTGCAGCTGGTGGGGCTGCGGGTGCAGCGGAAGCAACAGTTAGGGGAGAGAAGGCCCGCTCCCCTGCTGGCACAAAGCAGCATCACTTCAATGGAGTCAGACCCCCACCCGGTGTAAATGAGTGTCTCTCCAGGAGAGTCAGGTCCCCAGGTAGCATAAATCACAGCTCCATTGACGTCAGGGCTTCAGCTGATTTGTCCCAGCTGACTGTCTAGGTTCCCTGCCCTCACAGAAAAGGAGATGGGTTCATCACAAGCTGGACACGGGGTGGGGAGAGGCTCTGCCAGGGACCAGGAAAGGAGCTCTGGGGGCCTGGGCTTTAGCCTTGGCCCCGGGTTGTGCCCGCAGACCCAAGAGAAGTACGAGAAGGTGCTGGAGGAGCTGAACAAGTGCACCCCGCAGTACATGGAGAGCATGGAGCAGGTGTTTGAGCAGTGCCAGCAGTTCGAGGAGAAGAGGCTCATTTTCCTGAAGGAGGTGCTGCTGGACATCAAGCGGCACCTGAACCTGGCTGAGAGCAGCAGGTAACCACGTCCACGGGGGTAGTGGGGAGAGCGAGGGCAGCAGCGTATAGGAACTAGAGGGGTCTCCAGTGATTTGACTGGCCGGGCTGCCATGAACCAGGCCCCAGAGGATGCTGGATGAGGTACAGTCAGACCCAGTCACGCTAAGGGCAGATGGAGGGCACAGGGCTGGAAGCAGTGACTCCAGCCACATCTAGGGATATCCCTGGATCAATGGCCAGGCCAGGCGGATTTGTGCAGTGGCCTGGCTCCCTCCTGTGGCCAGCAGGAGGAATGCCAGTTCTGAGTTCGCTTGGGAGTCCCACTTGCCCCGTAGTTCTGATCCGTCCTCCCATAACCGCCCCCGACCGCTGCCTTCTCTGCCAGTAAGCGTCCACAGTCCTTCCCCGGCTCAGCTCGAAGGAGCTTCTGTCGTCCGTGAGCGCAGGGGGCACCCGGGGCTCCTCACTTCTGCTTTGCTTGTGACCTCCCTCAGCTACACCACCGTCTACCGCGAGCTGGAGCAAACCATCCGCATGGCGGACGCGCAGGAGGACCTCAGGTGGTTCCGCGGCACCAGCGGCCCGGGGATGCCTATGAACTGGCCCCAGTTTGAGGTGAGGCTCCCACCTGCCCCGTTCCGGCTGCCGTAAATGGGGAGGGGACGGGGAGGGGTTTGCACTGGGCATGGGGAGGGGACCGTGGTGGGCAGGTGGGTGAAGAGAGCCTGGCAGGCGCACAGGGGCCCATGTTGCTTTGTGTCTCCAGGAGTGGAACCTGGACATCACGCACACGATAACAAGGCGAGAGAAGATTAAGAAGAACGAAGGGGTGACCCTGACCAACGCCACTGCAGTGAGCGAGTCAGCAGCAGTGGCCGGGGACCGCGGCAGGTGACAGCACCCAAGCTGCGAGAGGGGGCCCTCCTATTTCCAGTCCACAGGGAGGGATGGGGAGGGCTGCAGAGACACAGTGGAGGTGGGGGGGAGGGGGAAGCAGGGAACATACATCTGTTATTCTTTGTTTAGAAGCCCTCTCATACAATTTATTTCCACTGCGGGCGGTTCCTGGGGGATACGCCGCGATACAGCCGAGGGTCTTTGGTGCCAGCCCTGTAACGTCTGGCTCTGGGGCAGCGATCTGAGTGCCAGTGTGACTCCGCCCCTTGTCAGGTGAAATCCAGCTGTTGAGGCCCTAGCTCTCTCTGTGTCCGGGGAAGGCCCTGGCAGCTTACATTCCCTCTTCTGCTGGGACCCACACGCTCCTGCCCCCTACGTCCGGGCCTCCCTCCCTCCCTCTCTTCACAGCACTTTCTACCTGCTTTGCGTTCCCAGCGTGAGCAGCTACGAGCGCAGCCAGCCCTACACTACTGAGTGGTCGGACGACGAGGGCGGCAACTCCCTCAGCGCCAGCGAGGCCAATGGCAGTACCAACCCCTTTGAGGAGGAGCCGGCGGGGAAAGGCATGCGTGTGCGGGCCCTATATGACTACGACGGGCAGGAGCAGGATGAGCTGAGCTTCAAAGCGGGTATGGCATGGGGCACGCCCAGCAGCTGGCACTAGCACCCTGGCACAGCAGAGGTTAGGGCAGGGGGTGGGGGTGGGAAGCTGGCCCTTTTAAGAGACTTCTGCCCAGCCAGGGGTCTGGGGCTACATAAGAGGGTTGTTGTTGTTTTGTGAAAGTTTGAGTTAACGCAGTGGTGCCATGTCTGAATTATCCAAGCCCCCCAATGTTTACCTTGAACATAGAGGACAGGGGGGAAGTTTTTGGCTCCTCACACACTTATATAACACAAACAAGGCATGGCTGGTTTGGTTCCAGCTTTGCAGAAACCCCTCCCTCATGGCCTGAGCCTGGAACACGTCCATCCAGTGGGAGTCACTTTGGGAACGGTATGAGTTAACTAGGGTAGTACAGAAAAGAAGTTGGGATACAACACACAGATCCATAGAATCCACTTTTTCAATCTCTGTTACATGTCCCCTTGCGGTAGCTGGATAAGTACCTTCCACTGCTATCAGCCAGTGGAGTTACTCCTTCAGCTCAAGTGGTAGAGAGCCAGACTGGAAATTCAAGTTTCAGGCCCCTCTAACCATCCATGGTATGTGCATTGAGGGTAAGAGGGCCACAGATGGCGGACTGGCAGTGAATTCTTTATTTCTGCTTTTTGCCTCAGGCGACGAATTAACCAAATTAGGTGAAGAAGATGAACAAGGATGGTGCAAAGGGCGTCTAGACAATGGGCAACTCGGCCTTTACCCAGCCAACTATGTGGAGTCAATCTAGCCTCGTGGTGTTCTCGTCTTTGCTGTCAGAAAATAAACAAACCCTCCGTCGTCGTCATTTCTCTGCATCAGCCAACCAGCCATCTTGCCGTCTGGTCACTCACTCTGCACCGTTAGAGATTCAAGCATATTTTCCAACCAAGCTTTTATTTTTTTAAGAGCCGTCTCTGAAGAGTATTTTGCCTACTGGCTTTTCTTCCTCTTCTTCTTTTAAGATAATGTGAAGCGAAAGGTCGACGTTGTCCGTCTTTTTTTTTTTTCAAAGCAAAAAGCCAATACCTCAAGATTTTAAAGCCCAACCAATGAGAACATTTCCAGGGCTTCTGATTGGTTGGTTTTTAAGGCTATTGTAATCATAAGCCGCCTTCCCATTGGCTGGAACTGTTCTGAAACTCATGGCGCGTCAACTGCTGGGACCGGTCAAATTTGCCCTATTGGAACATAACCAAATTAAAATGGGAGAATGGAATTTATCCCCTTTTATTTATGTACAGATTTTTATACTCACCCTCCCTATTCATTGTCTCTCCAGTTTCTCCGTCCTTGGGGAAGGAAGGGGGGAGGGAATCTCCCTACCTATCCCTTGCCCTCTCCCATTCATCCCAAACCACGTCCATGGACTGTACATCTCCCATCCAGCTGACCACCCTGAGTCTTGGAGTTGGGCAAGGATTAGCGCTTACTGATGTCTTGCAAGGAGGAATGGTTGCCTGTAAATTAAAGGAAGATTCCTCATCCCAGTGAAAGCTTTGGGGACCTCACCCCGCCCCCCCCCCCCTTTTTTTTTTTTTTTTTTTTTTTTTTTTTTTTTAAGAGTATGGTCTTCCCCTCTTCCTCCTCCAATCAGACATCACTATGGTGTGGTCACTGGTATCCTATTGTCATCCTGGACTCAGCAAAGGCTTCCTTCCAATGCTCTTCAGTAACATCGCATCACTTCCTCAGTCCAGGTTCCCAGCAAGGCTGTACAAGTTCTCCGGTCTGAGACAGGAATGCCTCTGCGTCTGGCAAAACCTGGGCACGCTGGAGCAAAGGCACCCGTGGACCCTGAACCACAATGCAGACTCCTGCTCCCTCTTCAGGGGATGCTTGGTACGCTGCTGTGATGTGGAGAGCAGTGTAGGCCTGTGAAAGCTAATGGAGGCCTGCACTCTGGGAGGGAGTGAGCGAACCAGGCCTTGAAATGCATCACCTCTTCCATTAGATTCTTTGGAGATTTGCACCGCGGCTTCACCGCTGTTGAAAACCTCTTCGTAACAGTGACAGGAGCTGGGGTGATACAGGGTGCCAGGCTGGGATGAATCTTAGGCCTGGATCAAGACCTCCTTCCTAGGAAAGCAATCTCACCAGGGACCATCAGAGGGACTATTTTTCTGACATTGAACTAAGGTGGGACCACACTTCACTGTCCCGTTCTTTGCACTGGAATGTGGTGGAGATTTATATTTATTCCAACCCAATGTGGATGAGTGCAGGAGATTCCCTTTATATGTGCAGGCTCTCTCCCCCAGCCAGCGGATGGATGGTGCAGGGGGCATGGAGAGGAGTCGTCTGGCATTCTGACTGGGTGCGTAGCGTGGGAGATGCTCCAGGCCACCGCCCTGCATAGGACGCATGTGGAAGAGTCACAGATGAGACGCATTTAGTAAATGAAGCCTGCACTAGTGTCAGACAGAAGAGGGCCCCTCCTTTAGGTGGTGGCAACAAGGCTAAGAAGAACTCATCTGGATAGCTTTGCGCACCTGGTATGGGCTCTGGACGCAGCTTCCAAGAGGAGAGACCGTGGAACTGGATTGGTGCGTTTGGAATGGATTCCAAGCCTGGAGCCCAACCAGTGTAATGGTGGGGATAGGTGCTGAAGCTGCAACACAGAGGAAAGACAGCTATAAAGCAAGCTGCTGTGTCCCTTCCCCAGTGAGAATAGGTGTCCTCCAGTCCCATTCATGGCCCTGAGTCCTGTTGTGAGCTCCCTGGAGGGACTGTGAATAGGATTCCCCAGTAGCTGCTCTGCACCTTCCTCGTGAAAGGCATATTCACCCCATAGGCCATGCTGATCACACATGACCTGTCCCCTGACTTCCAAGCCAGCCTGCACTTCTGTTTGCCAGCAGTCTAGGTGTGGGTGCTCCAGCACGCAATTCACCCCTGTGCAACTCCATTGACCTCAGTGAGCTTAAGCGGGGGTGGATTGGACCCTGAGACTTTCCCGAGCCACGATAATAGCAACGGGGTATTCTGCATCAGCTGGAAACATGGCAGAACCAGGCACTCGGCCCCGAGAGAAGGAAGTAAAGCGTGTAGGGCCCAATTCCAATCTCAGTTTCACTGGTGTAAATCTGGAGTGACTCTGCCAGGGTCCCAGAGGTTTTACTCTGGATTTAGATCAGCATCAAGCCTAAAGGCAATGGTTTGGGAACCAAAGAGTAAATGCCAAATGGAAGAGAACATCAAAGCAAAATCTGCCTGGAGTGAAACAACCAGGGTCTCCTCGCTGAGAATAAAAGAGGATGGGGAGGGATTGGTGTTTACTCTGATCCATGGAGGAAACGGGCCATTACATTGCTGTAGCTCTTGCAGAAGGAGCTGACCTTGCCACGCCCAGCTCTCCAAGTGCTAACCACGCCTGGGGAATGCCTGTGGCCTCTTCCATCAGTGGCAGGTGGAAGGTCCCCACAAGGGCACAAAGGTGGCATCCCAGGGCTATGAAAGAACAATCCCTTAGTCAAACGCTACATGGAGCTGTGGTATCTCAGTTTTTTAACCCCCCACAAGCCAGGATAGCAAAGTGAGGACCGTGGGAGAAAGGGACACTTGCTTCTGCTTCAATCAGATCGGGGATGTGAATACTGGCTGGCATCCCATAGCAAATAGAACATCTTCCTTAGAACATCTTCCTTGGAAGGTCAAGTTTCCCCTGGAACAAAGGGATGGCCATTCACCAGTGGCTTTGGTCTGAAGACTGAGATAACACTGACGGCCGTAGTCTGTGGGAGAGGTCACCAGAAGGCTAAACCACCACACAGCTACTCATGTTGTCACCAGTATCTGTTGCACTAGACACGCTCCTGAGCCTATAACCCTACGTCCAAACAACGCAGGTCTGAGCTCCATCTGTACTGATTATTTCATAGCCCTGGGATGCTTTGTAAGTGGGGCCTTCCAGAAAGCCCGCCCTGGAAGGAGCAGCTTTCCTGATCACAATGGGAGGGTGTTGCTCCTTAGGCTCACAACATAACCCAACCCAAAATCTTCCCAGGAGACAAGCTGGCAAAAGCAAGCCTAGTTGTCAAAGCTGTTTCCTCCTGCTGGCAATGAAGTTGAGTCACTTCTCATCCAACCACATATTTCCTTTCCTAATCCCTGGGTGAGCCTCAGGCTGGTTTCATCAATGTCGAATGCAAAGACGAGCCATTCAGGAGATTCCTAGCCAGAATTTAGCAAGACATCATCTCCCCGGCCTCCCGCCCACTCAGGACAAAAAGATATTGACTGGTAGACTTTTGTGCTAGAGACTTATATAACAACTCCCATGGGGCAGGTCTTGAGAAGCCTCTTCCTGCCCTGAGTGTAAGTGAATGGCGCTAAACACTCCATTGGTATTCAGCCTCCACCTGGCTCTTTTTCATCCTGGCCCTGCCCCTTGCAACGTAGCTTCCTTTGCTTGTTTGTGCAGGATTATCTTTTTCCTGCGGAGAGTGGGAAAGCTCAGCATGAAATAACCCATTGTGAGCCCTTGGCAGATGGTTTTCCTCCATTGAGCTTCAATGGCTTCTTCCAGCCGACATCTCAGCTGGGCTCACCCTGGCCTTCCAGCCACTTGTCCTACAACGTGGGCAGCTGGCCTTGAACCACTGCACCAGCTGGATGCCTCCATTGCCCCTACCTGGCAAGAGCAGCCTTTCATGAGTCACAGCTGACCCTTGGCTCACCCTGCCTGCCCCATTTCCAGCAGACTCCACCTCCTCTCAGCATTTGGCTACAGTGCTCCTCAAACAGCCTCCACCGGGGCAGCTTGTGTCTTGGAGGTGCAGAAAAACTACAGAGAACACTTTAAAAAGCAGATTCAAATTCCATATGGCCCACGGGGGCATATGGGTAACAGGTTATTTCCCATTCCTCACCCTCACCCCTTGAGCAGTTCAAGGAGAAAAGCTCCCCCTGATTTTTCCACAGGAAGCCGAAGATCATTGCTTATTTATCCACCACCATCTTCAAATCCATCAGCCGCCTCCCCTCCACACCCTCCTCCTCAATCTGTTTAGTTCATGAATTATTGACTCCAGTGACCAAGAGTTCTTCCTGCCCGAATAAATGTGCTGCATACAGGATAACATAGACAAGACTTCTCCAATCTTCAGCTCTGTTTCTTCCATTAGTTAACAACAACAAAAGTCAAGGAAATGCTGTCGTCTCAGCACTGCACCTGTTTTTTGTACATTGTGCAATTTAAAAAAGATCTATCGAAATATATATATATATATATATTGTGATTGTATTACTGTGCATACGACAAAAACAACAAAAAGAGTAACTGAGCTATGTAATTGTTATATGGATTTAAAACTTCCTTTGATTCTTGTGCTCCAATACCTCCTGGTGTAGATGTAACTGTCACCTTTACCAGATGAGCATTACTTTTGGGTTTGGTTTGTAGCAGGCAGTGGGTGTAGGGAGTAAGAGCAGGGATATTTCTCAATCGCCAGCATGGTGGGGGAAGGAGGGCACTTGGTGCTGTGCCTTCCCCCCCACATCCTGCACAGGAAGTTCGATGCCTTCCTCTCCCCCATGCCTTCCACCTCCCCCCGTTGCACGCCGAGTTATCGCTGCACCTGAAGGAGGCATAACAGCAGCTGGGCAGGCCCTGTTGTGTTCCTCCAGAGAAGCTCAAGAACCAGGGGGCCTGGTTTTCAGAAGCCTTGAGCGCTTGCTGACTTCATCTGGAGTTGTGGGGGCTCAGTCCCTCTGACCACCAGGACCTGAGTGTTCTCAAAACACATCCCTACAAGGTGCTGAGAAGCTGAGCCTGTTGCAGGAGCAGGCCAGAGCTCAGGAAACAGGTGGAAAAGGCCCTTTGCAATGAAGACCAACTCTGTTATCGCTCCTCGTAGGAGATGGGCCAGGACCTCCACCATGAAGCCTTTGTTAACGGGGAGGAGGGAGTGGATCAAATCCCTGATGCTGCCTCAAGGGCTTTGCTTCCAAGTCAGATCCAAAGCCAGATGCAGGGGAGGGGGTCTAAAGTTTTGCTGTCAGGACGAAGCCAAGATCCTTGCAAGATTTTGAGTCTCTCCAGATCGAGTTGTGGGGGTGTGTTTGCCTCCCGCCGAGGCTGCGATCATGCAGCATTGGATTTTAGCATTGTCCAACCCGAGGCCCAAGTTCCAATTCAAACCCAAGCCTGAAAGGGCAGGGGAAACCCAATCCTCATAGCCACCCCCTTGGCCCATCTCCCCTCCTGATGTTCGGTTCCAGGAATGTTTGGCAGGGCCTTTTCCGCACTGCAGCTCCAGGTCAGAGGAACTTTGAGTTTGGAATGGCAGGAGAGGGACACTCAGGCTTTATTTAGTTTTTGCCAAGCTTAGAACAGCTCTAACACAGTGACTCCAGGGCCTTGGTCCAACTGGGACAGAAGAAACAGCCCTTAGGTCAAGTGGGTGAAAGTTTTCACCGTAGATAAAGAGATGGGAGTTGGCCATGTCCCACATGGAAGGCATTGGAACTTTCCTCTGCTTTAGGGCGCCGGGGATGGGAAACATGGAACTGAGTGTAAGGTGCAAAGGAGAAATCTCTTTTGTTGCTCCAGTGAAGTCAGCAGAGCCACATCCAAGAGGAATTTGGCCCATTCTCTTTAGAAAGACACGTGACCTGTCTCCCAAGCCAGCCAGCAATAACCAGAGATGTACACTTCTTCTCTCAGTAAAGGTCCTTTGAAGGAGAGTTTCCCCTGATGCCGAGACTCCCTAAGGAGCAAGCAAGATCCAACCCAAACACTAGGGTAAATCACAACGTAAGAGTGCAGTCCTGCAAGATCCTGAGCGCTCTGAATTCAGACCAGGCTTGGCCGGAGTTTGGAAGCCCCTCTGCAGGAGTGGTCCCTACATTATCCAATAGCTTCCCGGAGTAGGTTGTAACCTAATAGAAGTGAGCTGAGTCACTTTTAGGACAGGCTCTCAAGCACAGTTTAAGAATATTTAATCCATCACATGGAGCAAGTCCTCTACTTCCTCCCCTTGACTGCTCCACTGAATGGTGTTAGCTCCTAAATCCATTGCCTTCTCAGTGGGCAGCCTCCGGTCACCCAATCCATCACGGAGGCTCGGAAAGAGTTTCACAGTGGGCAAACACACCGCTCCCAGGAGAATAATTCTATATTTAGATGGAGGGTTGTGGGATGGGCAGAGCACGCAGGGCAAAGCCTTTACCCTGGCAAAAGAACATCACAAGCACTCCACCCTCCGCCTTTCCCCACAGGGCCGAACCACCGCCAGAAAGTAGTGGGGTTAAGAGAAGGCAAACCTGACCTATGAGGCTTTAAAATTGGAGGCTACCCTTTATGGCCGAGGGAAACTTCAAGGGCTCATATAGAAGGGCACAGAGTTTCCAGTGGTTGAGATAACGCCACTGTCTGTCTATCTAGCTCTAGACATATCTCTCGAGGGAGAGGACAGAAGTGGGGGCATGGCCTTTGCTTAACGTTTCCCATTAGAGCCCTGGGGGTTTGGGGGGCAATCTTGAGGCTGTAATTAACAGTGTTACTGTGAGCAAAGCTACACTAGGAGAAGGAGAGTGTGTATCCGGTACGCAAGGCTGCCTATTCCATAAAGGAAAAAAAACAGATAATACTTTAAAAATACAGTAATAAAGAAAAAGGATTATTTTATTCATGCACCGTGTGTTTTGCCTTGTTATTGGGGGTGTTAAGCATCACTGGGTCACCTCTTTAGTCAGTGTCCTTACCTGCTCCCTTAAAGGCACAGTAGTCCAGGGGGACAGGAGGTCTGATTGTGCAAAAGCAGCACCTAGGTGTGAGTGAACATTTTCACACAGCCTCATGCAAGAACGTGCCTCTGCCCTAGCAATAAGGGAAAGGGATGGGGGAAAGCAAAGGAGGATCTAGGGACCAAACTGGCATGTGATTATGGGTTCCCAACTTGAGACACCCCCAAAGGTTGCAGGGCTGGAGTGACAGATGGCAGAAGGGCAGCTTTGTTTGCCTTTGACATCATGTTGCTATAGCAGAAATCAAGGTGGACAGCAGCAGCTGCTCCCTACACTTAGAGTTTGTTACTACTGCCCCGCAGCCTTCATACACACACACGCTCTTGGACCGTGCATGTTCCCTGCACACATATAGGGACGCACACACACGTTCTCATACACAGAGGCAAGGAAACACTTACTTTGCACATATCCGCATACACCCTTTCCACTGCAAACTGAAAAAAACAACAACCCCAAAACAGACTAGACCATTGTTCATTGTAATAGAGAGGAGGTTACTGGATCGATCCTCGGCTAGGGGAGGGGTCTATTAGCCACTTGATTCACATCAATTTTCCCCCTCTTCATTACACACACAAATAATCACATGGCACAAATTTCACTGTTTTTCAGAAGACACAAAGCTGTCTCCCTCCACCCCCAACCCCCGCAAGGCATCAGAACTTCAAGGCAACGAGATACAACATATGCTGGGAATCTAAGCACTTGAGCTCCTACTCTGACATGTAAACAATACAAAATTATCAGAAGGAAATACAAAGGCAGCAGCCAACACAGGCAGCTCTTTTAAGTTAAAAAAACAAAAACAAAATAAAACATGTATGTATATTTTTCTTTAAATTCTTACAAAGGATTTGACAGATAACCTTGTCTCCCTTCTAAATGCTTCATTTGAACCTGGACCACAACGTCTCAGCAGCCAAAACCAAAAGAAAACAAATGAAAAAATTATAATATAAAAGATCAACATTACCAGGTAATTTGGCCTGTTATGAAATGTACAGTTTAAACAATCCTCTACCCTCTGTCCAAATTCTAGTGTACTATAATCTTGTCATCTTCTGTTGATTTGTTTCCCTGTGGGAGTAAACTGCGGAAGTGTAAAAAAAAAGAAAAATCCCTTTAAAAACAGGTACAAGAATAAGGCAGTCAAGAAAGCCCTGTGCAGTGCTGGTGGGTCTCTGTCTAGTTCTTAGCCGACAGATGTCCATACGTAGTTGGCAGTCTGAGCAGAAAGATTAAAGACTGACTGGGGCAGAGAGATCACACACAGGCTGAGCCAAAGTGCTGGCTATTTTGGGGGTGGAGGTTGGAATGCAAACCTTGATCTGAATTTTGCAAATGGCTCCATTCTTTATAATGCGCTGAATCAAAAAGCCCAGATTCAAACACCTTGGGGACTTTGAAATCTGGATCCAAAGTCTGCAGCCTTGAGCCCATATTGGATGGAGAATGACTTCCTTAGTCAACGCTAGAAGGGGGACTGCCAGATGGGGACTGAAGCTGGAAGTATGGGGATAGGAAAATTTGCCTTGTTGATACCCAGGCTATACTGTCAGTCTTCAAGATGTCTGCCCCAGCCCCTTTCAACACCAGTGAATTCCCTTAATCACCGGCCAGATTAAGGAGGCAGAATACAGCCTTACTGTAAAAACAAGCTGAACCTCTGGTCACCAAAAGTTAACCCAGTTGTCATGCTGCACTCTACCCACTTTTGATTACTCTGTGCTCCGAGAGCAGGCTGGGTCTTTCTCCAGTCTTTGCTTGCCCAGGGTAGGCAGCAGATTTCTCACAAACAGGCTGGTGGTGTCACTAGGAAACTAATCAGCACAACTGGGGCATAAATGCCACAAGTTGTGGGGAGGAAGGGAACCCTGCCCAGTGGCCTTTATTTTGCCCGCCGTGGGGCAGCACAGAAGGGATGCAAGATACACTGGTCCCACTCTGTTTGCAATCTACTCTTGCTTAGGAGATTGGCCAATGAGCAACCTGTCCAGCAGGCAAAGCAACATACTACACAGCCTGCTGATTCCATGCTTCTCAGAAGAGCTTTTTGGTGTTACCCTGCTGCTCAGCCAGATGGCCTTCTCATGCATCCAAGTGCCAGGGTGTCCCAGCTTTGGGTCAGCGTGAGCCCTGGCAGAAGGCTGCTGTGTATGATCCTATTGTCTTTCCTTTCAAATGAGCCTTTCTCACATCCTGCACATGGGTGACTTTGTCCTTTCACATACAATGCCCGAAAATGGTCACTGCAGCCATTCAAGTGTACACCACAAACTGGCTAGTTCAGTCGTTTCAGATCCAAGTCGGGTGTCAGGGGTTTGGCCCAGTTAGGCAATCCCCGAGTTAGAGCCCACCCCGTGATCAGCCATGCTTGTCTTTGGTTTACAGCTGGTGCTGCTTTTGCCAAAGGCAACAGGAGATGAACTGGGGTAGGTAGTAGCAGAACTTGACTCCAAAACAACATTTGGGCCAGATTCTGATCTCATTTACACCAATGTGAATCCAGAATAACCCAGCTGAAGTTCAGAGAGTTACTCCCGATGTATACTGGCCTAAGTTCAGAATCTAGTTCTGAAGTATGATAATGGTGCTAAGGAATAAGGCACCCAGAAAAAGGGAAGCAGCCCACTGCATGTCTCAGGGGGTCAGTTGGACACAATGAACTTGGCTGAGCGATTTTCCAGATATAGCAAGGCACATGCTTCAGAACTGTTTTTCCGTAAGGAAGAGAAGCAGGACAGTTGAGAGGTTCTTGGACACCCCAGCCAGTTATGCAGCTGCTACCCAGCATCACACGCTACAGGACGATTCCACTGCTTCCGACTGCTGACCCACCTCCAAACGAGCCCACGAGGGAGGAGAATACTTAGCTGCAGCATCTCCAGCCAATAACCCTCAGTTCTTCTGGCAGTCATCTACACCAGAGCATTGCTGCTCTCTGCCAGCTCGCAGCGCCCCTCCACACTGGGTCATCCCTACACCACCACACAAGGCTGGGGGGCGTTGCCTAGTTGATCACATGCATACAGCAAGGGGCGGGGGGAAGACTGCCAGTTAATTATTAGACTGACCAGCTACTTTTCTAGCTCAGAGAAGGATAGAAGATCACCCCTTTAAGGAACAGATTTCAGTTAGGGTATTAGTGAGGGAGTTGTCCCATTAAAGAAAGGCTCTGGACTGGCTGACGGGGAGTGGGGCGGGGGAGATTACCTCTCCTCCCTGCCCAGAGAACAGCTTTAGACCAGGAAAAAGCAAGACCAGTAGAATTGCCATGACAATATCCTTGGGATATTTCAGGACAACTCACGCTCCCCACCTGGAAGGGGAAAGCATTGCCGAAGGGAGACTGAATCTGATTATCACTAGATGTTGTGCGGTATGTGTGTGGGGTGGGTCTCTTATCAATCTTCAGGGCACACAACTGTCTTTAACTGATGGGGATCAGGAATAAACTTCCCCCGGGGGCAAGTTACCCATCACTGCAGGGATACCTGCACCTTTCACTAAAGCAGGGGTGGCCAGCCAGGGTCAGAAACAAGGACCAGTGGTTTGATGCAGTATGACAACTCCTGTGTTCCCACAGCGGGGACTTGTGGGCAGGACTCCTGGGTTCTACCCCCAGCTGTTTTGCTGCGTGACCTCCAGGGTGTCATAAATCTCTGCTAAGTGGCATCTGGCCTGGTGGTGCCTCTCACACAGCCAAAGACTTGAAAAGCTGCAGGGGGAAATTTAACCTCATCCACAACAGCCAGACGTAACTTCTATTGGTTTGACGTTGCTTGCAGGCAGCATCCCCTCAGCCCCTGCACCCCACCCAATTGTTATGCCCTCCTCTCACACACTTGATTCCCTCACACCGCAGCTTTAGAGGGAGAAAGGGGCTTTTTACACAAACTCATTGGCCCCAGAATTAAATGTATACACACTATTTCACAGGCAGTCCATTGCTAGGCAGGGGTTCTTCCCCCCAACACACACTCTTTGTAGCCTGGGGGAGGTTGGAAGCTCTGAAGTTCATCCGGGAAGTTTGATGCATTTCCAGCCTCTTGCACAATCCTAGACTTCAGCTTTATTATCAAAGGTGGATCTCTTTTTGGAAGTGGGTGGGAGGTGCTGTGATTACAGGGATCCCACCAGGAGGTCAGTCCATTCCCCTGCTCCTGCCCCCTTCTCAGACGGGATGTACAAACTGGTAGACCAGGCGCTGGGAGATGTCAGGTTTCCGGATGATCCCTTTCTTGTAATACTGCCGGATGGAGCGGCTCAGCTTGTCATAGTTCATGGCGGGCCGGTTCTTCCGGATTCCCCATAAACGAGCCACCTGGGCAGAGTCCTCGATCTTGAATATGCCTGAGAGAGGAACACGCAGAGAAAAGGGAGGCAAAAATATAGGATGAGGACCCAAGGTCACCGAGAGGCCGCGTAATCTAGTGGGCAGAGCACAGGACTCGGGAAATTTGGGCTCTAGTCCCAGGTCTGACACCGCTCCACTGGGGGGATGCTGACAAGTGACTCCCACTCTCCGTGTGGCTGTTTCCCCTCTCACCCTTCGTCTGCCTTGTAAAGTCTTTGGGGCAGGGACTCTGTGGGCACGTCGAACACAGGCAGCGGCAGTGAACCTCTGAGCCCAGCTCAGCAAACTCAGGCTCACGGGGTTCATGCTAAGAACAGCTGGGAGGACGTTCAGCATCGGGCTCGGATGCCTGGGGCAGGGGGCATAAGCGTCAGAGCCTAGGCTGCAACGTCTACATAGCTACACGTCTACAGCAGGGTGAGCCCCATGAGCGTTCGCCTGTCGACCCGAGCTCAGAGGCTTGCTGCCGTGCGCTGGATAGACACAGCCGCCATGTGCAGAGCCGAGCATGCTCGGGCTTTGATCTAGGCGCGACAGGAATCCAGGATCAGGAGCCCAGTTTCACCAGGAAGGAAGTTTAGGGAATGGAAAATAGAGCTTGGGTTCCCACAAACCCACTGAGGGATGGAGTTTGGGAAAGATAATGGGAGACTCAGATTTGTGTCTATGGCAATGAGTACCTTAGTCATACAGACAGGGAGACACCCAAGCATACCATCTGATTCTGATCTTGCTCACACCAGTGTAAACTGGGAGTCACTGGGCTTGATTTTCTGGGTGCAAAGAGAAGAGCAGAGCAGAAAATCTGGCCCTGTGGATTGACGGAATGACGACAGCAGAATCTGGCCCAGAGAGCTCTGTGACGGAGGACCTGCCTGGGTGAATACTCGTGCTATGAGACTCGACACTGTGGGGCCTGGGGGGCGGGGGTTGTGCCGCAGATACAAAAAGTGGCTTGGAGTTCCCCAGGAGGAGTCAACGGCCCCCACCTTTCTCCTTATTGAGCCAGCGAATGAACCGCCCATAGTGATGAGGCTTCAGCAAAAGCTCTTTGAGGAACTGCCAGAGGTGGATGGGCTGGCCCGAGCAGGAGGAGTCCACCTCGCTATCCGTCCAGCTCTCGTCACCCGCTGCGGCAGAAAGGAAGCACATGCCAGCTGTCAGTCAGTCGCTATCAACACAGGAGCGAGTGGCTCTGGAGACTGGGAACAGAGGGAGTCTTTCCCCTTCAGCTTGCCCAAGTCATCGCGACTCATCAGTGGCCAAAAATTGCTGCCATCTGATGAGAGGAAGGGTGGTTCAGTGGGCAGGGCAATAGCCTGCAACTTGGGAATCTGAGGCTGAGTTCCCTACTCTGCCACAGACTCCCTGTGTGACCCTCGGCAAGTCACTTAGCCTTTCTGTGCCTCAGTGCCCCAGCTGTAACCTGGGGATAATAGCCCTGCCCTGCCTCCCAGAAGTGTTGTAAAGACTGAGTTTGTCAGCCCTTTGGGGCAGGGACCATCTTTTTGTTCTGTATTTGTACAGCGCCGAGCACAGCGAGGTGCTGGTCCATGGCTGGGACTCCTGAGTGCCACAGTAATAATACATTAATAATAAATACACACCGGATTATCAGGCACTCCAATATCAGGGATATGTAAGTATCTGGGATAGATCTGATAGTCATGTCCCCTTTGGGCTTGTTATTAACCAGACTCATTTTTGACAGGTTTCAGAGTAGCAGCTGTGTTAGTCTGTATTCGCAAAAAGAAAAGGAGTACTTGTGGCACCTTAGAGACTAACCAATTTATTTGATCATAAGCTTTCGTGAGCTACAGCTCACTTCATCGGATGCATACTGTGGAAAGTGTAGAAGATCTTTTTATATACACACAAAGCATGAAAAAATACCTCCCCCGACCCCACTCTCCTGCTGGTAATAGCTTATCTAAAGTGACCACTCTCCTTACAATGTGTATGATAATCAAGTTGGGCCATTTCCAGCACAAATCCAGGTTTTCTCCCCCCCACACACACATGCACAAACCCACTCTCCTGCTGGTAATAGCTTATCTAAAGTGACCACTCTCCTTACAATGTGTATGATAATCAAGGTGGGCCATTTCCAGCACAAATCCAGGGTGGAGAAAACCTGGATTTGTGCTGGAAATGGCCCAACTTGATTATCATACACATTGTAAGGAGAGTGGTCACTTTAGATAAGCTATTACCAGCAGGAGAGTGGGGTGGGGGGAGGTATTTTTTCATGCTTTGTGTGTATATAAAAAGATCTTCTACACTTTCCACAGTATGCATCCGATGAAGTGAGCTGTAGCTCACGAAAGCTTATGCTCCAATAAATTGGTTAGTCTCTAAGGTGCCACAAGTCCTCCTTTTCTTTTTACTCATTTTTGACTCATTAGCCAGGCTGTTATTGACTAATAAATAGTGTATTATAATTACCACTCTGAGAATTAATTATGATTAACATATTGGTCCTGATTAAGAGAGAAGCAACCCCTGAAATAACTGGAGACCCAGTCACTGAATCATAAGAGAGAAACAGGTTCACTGATCCCCAGCTTCCCTCCTACCCAGTGATGAGCTGCCAGAAGCTGAAGATTCGGGTCCTTCAGTCTCTCCGGGTCTTCAGCGGCACGTTCTTCACTCGCTCTGGGTCTTCGGCAGCACCGAAGGGCCCCCCGCCGAAATGCCGCCGAAGGCGTGCAGTGCCGCCGGGTGAGTACAAATTCACAGGGGGAGCCGAGAGCTCGGGCGGGACGGGCAGGACAGGAGTTTGCCCACCCCTTTAACAACCGTTTCTCAACCAGCTGCAAAATTTAACAACCGGTTCTAAACTGGCTGAAAAATTTAACAACCGGTTCGCGTGAACCGGCTCCAGCTCACCACCATTCCCACCCCTCCTCACTTCCTGTCCTTGGCAAAGGTGGGAACTCACCACAGTATCGCACTTCTCCGGGCGTAGCCTTTTCCTTCATCCAGGCAGCTGGAAGGGAAGCACGGTCGGCGTCAGAGAGGGCGCGAGCGTCACGCGAGGGGAGCAGAATCCACCCACTACAAAGCTCACCATTCCCACGGGTAACATGGGGGAGAGAGACAAATGTCCCAAAGAAGCATGAATGGGTCCCAGCTAACTGGGCATCAGCCCCCCAAGCTTTTCAGTTGAGGAAACTTTGCCACGCTCACCCCACCTCCTCCAACTCCGCCAGCATGTACCTGATTTCCAGATGTCCAGGTGAGCATGCAGCACGTCCCCGCACACCAGGGAGCGCTGACGGAACTGCTCCTCTGACATGGCACACAGATCCTTCCCAGACAGGTCCTGGAAAGATTTCCCGATCTGGGGCAGTCGGTACTGGTGCTCGGTCCATAAGATCCACTTCTGGACGTTTCCTGGACTCCAGTCCGCCGGATCTGTGGAAGAGAAACAAAACGCCCCGGTCCTGGTGAGTGGGGCCAGGGGACACTTCCCCTCCAGAGAACACTCAGCAAGGGTTACAACAACAGGGAACACAGCACCCTTCCCATGCTAAAAGAGAGGGGAGCTGCCTCGGCGTGGAGGAGCAGTACTCCCTGCCCATTCCCCCTCCTCCACGGCTGGGGCAAGGAAACTACCCCTCCAGTTTCAATCTACTTCAACCACTGGAAACATGGATCTTTGATCCTTTCCTGGGTTCCCTGCCTCCTTCTTTGCCCATCCCCCTGGGAACCAGGTCCCCTTCCTGTCAGGGGAACGCCCCACCTGCAGAAAGTCCCTGCCTTTACTGGGAGAAAATTCAACCCCAGTCAACAGATTTCAAAACCACAGGTCATGGGGGTGCGGGGCAGGGGAAGGGAGCATCAGAAGCACCCTTCACCTACAGCACAGGGGAGCCTCCCCGGTGCAGGCCCGGCCGAGCTGTAAGGAGCAAGTCTCTTTGCACCAACGCCAGCAAGCGCACTTTCCAATGAACAATCCAATCAGGAGAACAAGACGGACCGCATGCCCACGGTGGAAGCAACAGCAGCATGACCTGTCTGAAGGGCTGGTTCTCCTAAAGGGGCATATTTGTCCTCCGCGTGTCAAATCACTTTGTTCCCCATCGCCACTGTTTGTGAAACAGCGACACCCTCTGGAAGAGCACCTGGCTCAGGGGTGCCCAGCAGGGCTGTGCATCCAGCCAGTGGCTACTGCTTGCACACATGTGATAGGGCAACTCAGCTTCCCACATGCCGCAAGATACAAGGCTTCAGCGGATGAAAATCAGCATAGCCACGCTGACTGCCAAAGGGACCAGTGGAAGAGCCAGTCCAATGTTCTTAATGCCTCAGTGCAGTGGCTTTATAGATGCTTAAGAAACCCCACAGGATACAAAATATTTCAAATGCAGCGAGAGACCAGCCAGAGTTCTGCGGTGGTTCTGAGCTTCAAAGCCGAGAGAGTTTGGATCTGGGACTCCGGTTCAGGCCCTGATCCAGCTTTAGAGGTAGAAACCCTGCGAGTTATTTTAGACACCCCTCCCCCAAAATATATGGGGGATCCTCAAAGGGTATAAATTCACACAGCTCCATTGATTTACACCAGCTAAGGAGCTGGCCCAAAGTTCGTCATGCCAAAGGAACTCATCCTAGTAAACCAAACATACCTGCCCGCATCTGGAGACTTTGCCACCTTTGCTCTCTGTCCCAGTGCACCTTGCAGAGTCCTTTACAATCAGTGCAAGGCAGCGGTTAAAATGCGCAGTGTAGTTTTGATTATCTAGCTGGGACTCTCTGTTTCCGGCTCCAGCCGTTTCTCCTACAGGCCCCAGATCCCAAACCCCACCGCTGTTTGCACTGTCCGCTCCGGCATTGGGACAATGAAGTGCTGTTTGCAGGGTCCCGAGCTCACTGCTGGGTTTGGCTCTTCAGAGAGGATGTGCAAGGTGCACTTTTGCACCATTGGAGTGAGAAGGCCACACTTCGACCCTGCTCCTGCTCCCACTGAATTCAGTGAGAAAGTGCCCTTTGACTCAGACAGGAGCCAGCTAAGGCTCCTTTGAAGATCAGATTGTTCATTCTGGTTCCTACTAAATCCCGTCACGACTGGTGCCAGATGGCTGCAACCCTGTGGTAGGCTGCTTGTAACTCAAAGGCACTTCCACAGATATCTCATGCCATTGCATTTAAACACATGCGCCAGATGATTTTAGAGAGAGGTACGAACCACAATGCAACGTTTGGGTCCAGATGCTCAACCCCCACACCATAAATCAAGGGTATTCGCATCGGGGGAGGGGGGGTTGTTCCCTTCCCACTGCGCCACTATTCCCTGGCATGACTTTTTTTCCCCCCCCATGGTGCGTGTGGCACTTTAAAGTTTCACTATCACACCCCTGCAGCCCAATCCTGCTCCCTGTTGGCGTCACTGGCAGTTTTACCATTGACGTCAATGAAAAGCAGCCCCATCCCCACTCCCTAGAAGAACCACCTGAGAAGACAGTTCTGTTAGACACTCAGTTTTCTACCACCAGCTCTCCCAAGTGGGAAATTAGCCAGGAAGAAAGAAGGAAACCCATCCAGCTGCTCCCTTCCTCACCTGCCGTCCACTAGCTTAACACACGTGACTTCAAAGACACTTTTCTCCCCTGGGGAAGAGATTCCCCCTGCAACCCAGTGAATTATATTTCACATGGTCATATACATGGGAGATGGGGAAAACCTTCTAGTCCCTATAAATCCAGCTGCCCCAGCCCCTGGGGAGACCAGAATGTTCTGCTCGTGGGAAGCTTCTAGAAGACTGATTTAGGAAATATGAGGCCATGTCTACACTCTTGCTACTACAGCAGCTGGGCTATGGCACTGCATCACTGCAGTGTAGACACTTCCTATATCGACAGAAGGGGGATTTCTGTTGATGTAGGTAATCCACCTTTCCAGTGGTCATCGGAAGAATCCTACACTGGGGGTTAAGTCGACCCAACTACAGTGCTCAGGGTGTGAAATTTTCGCAGCCTTGAGCAATGCAGCTAAACCGACCTAAGTTTTAGGTGCAGACCGGGCCTCAGACTCTTCCACCCCCTGCCCTCACCTGTTTGAAAACATTTGGCACTGCTGGGATCCAGATGTGCCAGATGCTGCCGTCTCAGGGCCTCACGCACACCCCACTCACTCTATTGCAACCCAGCAGAACGGTTTGATTATTTAAATTCCTTTCAAATAAAAGGGTCTGAACAGAAAAAAGGAATCCACGTGGCTGTTTTTGCTTCGGCGAGTATTGTGCCGGGGAAGTCCACAGAGGCCAGCGGGGGTGTCTTTCCTTCGACATCCCCGGCCCCTGGAAACGCGACTCAGCCCTGCCCTGGAGGAAGTGAGGGGTGAGGAAGGAGCCTGGCCTCCATGGCCCAGTCAGTCTTTGACCTCTCTGCTGAGAGTGCCAACAAAGAGGACAATTAGGACCTGACCCAAAGCTCACTGAGGACAACAGAAAAACTTCCAGTGCCTTCAAAGGGCTTTGGGTCCAGCCGTTGATGCCGGCTGCGCTGTGGATACCAGTGTACACAGCACATCCCGGTGCTCTCTGGTAACTGTGGAGGGCCAGGAACTCTAGAGTCACTCCATGGACATCCTGAACCAAGAGCCACCGATGCCTTTCACCCACTGCCGAGCTGAATCCGAACCAGCAAGCGAGAGGTGACAAGCTCCACAGCTCAGTCTGGAGCCCCCCGAGCCTCCGGCCTCCCCACAACAAGGCGCTGAGCTCTCCCTGGCTCCCTATTCCCCCCCCCCATACACACACAGACACAGCGTGAAAATGGAGATACAGAAGGGGGCACCCACCTGCTGCAATGTTGAGGAGCTTGCAAGCCGTCTCAATGTCCTTTAGCACTTCGCCCACCACCATGCTCTGCACCTGCTCCAGTGAGTGCTCCTCCAGGTGGAGGCTCTCCTGGTAGTCCATGTCGGGGCTCAGCCCCAAGCCCTGGCTGTCGATGATGGGACACTGCTCTGGCTCCTTCTGCCCTTCGCCCCTGCCCCCTTGGCCGCTGTCCTGAGGAGTCTCCCCCAGGCCCTTGGGCACCCAGCTGGTGTCCTCTGAGTAGAGCATATCGAAGTAGTGGAGGTAGAACGTGGGCAGGGTCTGCTCGGGTGTGGCCGGGGGGCTGGGGCTGTCCAGGGAGCTCCAGCTCCGGGTATCGGGGTCTTGTGCGGCTGGGGGCTTCTCCAGGCTGGTCAGCAGAAGGGCTTCCTGCAGGGCAATCCGGCCATGAGGCAGAGCGGTCAGCCCCTGGCCTGCGCTGCCCATCACTCTGCCTGGGTGCGTCTCCAAGTCTGTCAGCCACCAAGGGGTGGAGAGAGAAACAAACCAACAAGCACCAGTCAGAAAGGGCTGGGGCTTGATAATAATTCCTGCCTTTCTGCCCAGTGGTCAGGCACAAAGGGGGAAAGCTAAGCCTGTTAGTGGGAAAGAAGCCTCCAAAGAGCCACTCGACGCCCAAAGAGACCCCCAGATGAAAACAGGTTAAATAGCTCTTCGCAGGCCTGGGTGACTCCTTCGCTTCTGGGTCATTTGGCAATCAGGGGGGAGAAGGGGAGCGGGGAAAAGCCAATCTGCCTGGAACGATCAGATTCCAAATGTGAGGGAGAGTCACCCTGACCAGGGTGCTAATTTTCTGGAGGGTGTAGGAAGGAAAATGGTGCAGGGCAAATAAACCCCTTCCCGCAGTCGGCTGGGGTGGGTGGGTGAGCTGAAGCTTGTTTGAGACAAAGAAGCCATCAGCCTCGCGTGGGGAACTGCGCATTCCTTGGGAAGAAAGGGACACACAACCAGAGACGGGGGTGTGCCTGGGGAGTCTGGCCTCTGAGCACCCTGACTTGGACAGGGAGAGCATCTCTGGCAAGAACCTGAGCACAGTGGTCACAGCCACCCAGTGCAGGGCAGGGGAGATGCTGCTTATGGCAGGGTTAGACAGAGCCCTGTATCTCAGGCAGAACATTCCCCCTCACCGCATCTGCTCCAGGCTGGGCCTCCGAGCATCTATCAGTTAAAACAACAGAGACAAGGCCCATCTGAGTGGGGCAGGGACCACCTTTTTGTTCTGTGTTTGTACAGTGCCTAGCGCAGTAGGGTCTTGGTCTGGGACTAGGAGTCAAAGGCACTGCAATAATACAAATCAACAATCATCATAAATAAATAAATAAAAAATTACCCGAGTGTAACCAAAGGAGCAGCCCTTTACACAGGCTTCCCGTCACCCACACACCCAGGGCACGTCTACACTAAGCGAGGGCTGCTGGACTCCACGAAACAGTTGGTTCTCTCTTGACTTTGCTATGGCTCAGAGCCTCGTAAAGCCCCTCACCATGGCTGCTGGGCAGATTCGAGGCATTGCAAGGGATTCTAAACCCTGGCTTGCTGCAATGTCTTTTCACCTAAGGCCAGGTTTACAAGGGGGTTTAGGCACCGAACAGCGAGACAGCTATTGAGATTTATATAAAAGCACCTAAGCAGGTTCAGCACAGAAATCCCATTTGATGTCACTGGGAGTTAGCCATGTAACCTGCTTAGGTGTTTTTCACTAGGTGCCTAGATGCATTGTTAGGTGCCTAAACCCCTTTGTAAGCCTGGTCCCTATCGTAGACAGGGACTGGGAGTGATGTCCTGAAGGACACTGCTCTCCCCATGGGGATTCTCTAATGAGATCTAGGCCTCGGTGAATCCATTACTTTTGCACCCAAGGGCAGCTCACACTATTACAATGCCATCATCATGAGATCTCCAGTCACTAGGGGCTTGATCCAAAACCCACGGATGCCAACAGTAGTTCGGACCCTAAATGGGTGAGGCACTGGTATTTCAGGCATCACAGATCCCACAGGGATGAGCGTGTTATAAAATCCCTACACAGAGTGGCTGGAAATTAGACTGAGCCCCAGTTATAAGGCAGGCATCCTATTGCTCATGTCACTTCCATGAAGAGACCCTCTGATTTTAGAATCCCTGGCACCATCTCCAGCAGACTGGAAACAAGGCATAAAAATTTTTTACAGTGAGAGTAATTCACCCCGGAACAATTTACCGAGGGTCGTGGTGGATTCTCCATTGCCGACAATTTTTAAATCAAGAATGACTATTTTTCTAACAGATCTGCTCTGGGAATTATTGTGGGGCAGTTCTCCGGTCTGTTACACATGTGATCAGCCAGATGATCACATTGGTCCCTTCTGGCCTTGGAATCTATGAATCAGATGACAGGGCACATGGCAGCTGATGGCTCCTGGCCACGAACCCCTTCAATCCCCATTGGCATGAACTTTTTGCACTTGTTCTTTTCTTTCCAGAGGACATGTTTAAAAGCCCATTTCCATCTGTCTCCTGTATGCAGGGAGCCCTGGACTCTGCAGAGAAGAGGATGAGCCTGCTGAATTTCCATGGCAACCGTGGGAAATGTCTCCATCGAAAGAGAAAGCCTGATAGTTCCCTGAGAGGAGTCCTGAGGCTTTAAAGAAAAGAGCCCTCTGAAATGAGTGTGCCATTAAAAGGGCACCGTCAGGGTCAATTGTATAGCTGTTTGCACGGCCCGTGCCTTTCTTTGTATGGGGATTTTCCACCAATCCCCCTCCCCCCAGATAAATGATTCACTGCTCTTTTTCTCAAAATACAGCAACCCAGTGCTGGTAAGGGACCCTACAGTAACAAAGCAGCGTACACAGCCGGGCATCTCCAATCAATCCTACCATAATAAACCAGACCATCCAGCTCAACACACGAGTGATCCCATAAAAACAAACCAGTGCACACAGATCACAGACTGTAAGTTCTTTGGGGGCAGGGACCGTCTTTTTGTTTTGTGTTTGTACAGCGCCTAGCACACAGGAGCCATGACTGTCACTCCTCCAATACAAATAATGAACAGTAATAACGGCACACACAAGTGACCCTACAATAACAAACCAGCGTGTGTACTTGTGGGCCATTGCTCCAAAGAGACCCTACAAAAACAAATCAGTCCACGCAGCAGTCCAGCACAGAAGCGACCCTGCAATAAACAAACCAGCGTACAACGGAAGATGGGAAAACGTCGGTGGGTAAGCAGATTTCAGTGCAATGTTTCCCAGTGGGTATTATTAAAAAAAAAAAAATGCATCAAGAAAGAAATAGCAATGAAGATACTTCATTGGGTTCCTTTAACACGAAGGATGAAACAGTGAATCCCCTGAGTTTATTCAAGCCCTTCTAGCCAAATAAACATATCCTTTGTGTAGGAGAGATGTTATTTACCGAAGTGTTCTGTACTGCGTGTTACTATCTTTGTACATTTTTCAACGTGCCAAGAAAATTTCATTTCCATTCTGCTGCTTCTAGCGAATGCGCTGGTCCCAGGTCCGCTCCCTGCAGTCAGTGATGGTTGGTAAATAAGAGATGATTAAATGTCATTAATAGCCGCAAGCTAGACTCCCAATAACCACAGATTTGCCAGTGGAAGGGGGTGGGTGGGTGGAAGTAGGAGACGTCTGGAAGATTTACATTGTTACAGTTAAACTCATCCTTCAGACAAAGCCAGGAACAAAGTCTGCAACGATCTTATCAGCCGCAATGCTTAACACTTCCCCAGGGCCTTGCATCTCCAGTGTGCTTCACAAAGGTTCCCCAATTATCCCCGGGAGGGAAGTTTTATTATCCTTGGGCCAGGGCCTCCACTACTGTAAATCACCATATCTCCATTGAAGTCCTGGCCCCCTGCAATGAATATAGGGAAACTGAGGCACAAGGAGATTAAAGACTTGCTCAAGACCACGCAAAGTAAGTGGCAGAGTTGGGGTTAGACCACAGGAGGTCCTGTCGCCAAATCCTGTGTGCTGACCACTACGCCATCCCGCTGCTCCTTTCTGGCCTGAAAATCCCAAAAGGTCAACATTTCCCAAGGGCTTTATGCGGCACATAATTGAACCCCCACTTTTTGAAAACAAACCTCTCCCTACACCTTGTGCAAGGGAGGCATTCCACAGCGAGGGCCGGATTTCCCAAAGACTCAGCACTCAAGGATCCCCCAGCCTGCTGAGCTCTCCTGAAAAATCTGGCTCCAAACTCTTCAGTGCTTTTATGCCAAAAAAAGAAAACGTACACAGCCTGGCCCGCTCGCAAGCAACCCTACGATAACAAGCCAGTGTGTCGATCCCACTGCTCGCAAGAAACCCAGTGCATGCAACCCTAGCCTTCACGAGCAACGGTGCAACCACCCCCTACTCCAACAGCTACCATCAAACCCTTGAAGGCAGTAACTACTTTTGCACACGGGTCTCAGATGCTGCATTGTAACAGTGCTGAACCAATTAACAAGCAGGAAGAGGCTGACTATACGAAGAGCTTCTGCGCCCATGCATACCGTATAAACACATTCAGGTTTGTGAGGTGCTCAGGTATTACGGTCACAGGGGCCCGGGTAAGTCCCTGGGACATATAGATAAATAGATCTACACACACACGTGCGCCATGCAAATACCCCCACACGCATATATTTGCACAACGCAATCACACACCCACACAGAGTTGTCCCTGGCTCATGGACGGGCAATGGAGCTATGCTGATTTACATCAGGTGGGAATCTGGCCCCAAAGACTTTAATAATCAATAGCCCTGAGGAATACAGAAATACTAGGCTGCCCTTACGTGGCGAATTTTGCTCAGACAGGAGGCTTTTAGAAACATGTCAGAATGTCACAGTGGCCCCGGAAGCAGGCTTGGCCTTTCCTATCAGGCACCCAATAAGATGATCTTCCGCAGAGCAGGTGCTAACCGCCCTGCTGCCCAGCAAATATTGCATTTCCTCTGATGCTCCGGAGGCCAGAACTGGGGAGTCCCTAACGGGGGGGGGGTGCGAAACGGGGCACATCCCAAGAGGCAGCAGGTTTCCCTGAGAGATGCTGCACAGTTCCAAACCTCTGGTTTATTTGCTCTGGATTAGATTAAGACTTTAAGAGATCAGCCTTAAATCCAGCCCCATGCTGCTGCCTGCACAAAAGGGAAGCTGGTAACAGCTTGCAAGGCCCTAGCCCTGAGAAAGCCCTTTGCAAACCTGAGATGGTGTGCTGCTCCTTGGAAGTGGGATTAGATCCCGGCACCACCTTCCCCACAAGCAGAGGGCTAAAGAAAGAAAGAAAGTGCACGCAGTTATGTCCCTGGGATCTAGAACAATGGCAGACCAGACCCCCGCGGCCTGTTTGTCTCTTGGGACCTTCGCCTGGATCTCTGGCTTCCCCTTCCTAATTCCAACCCTCTCCTTCCAAGTTCCCTCCTGGCCCTAAGCAAAACAGCATTTGGAGCACTCGGCACCTACAACAACTTGCATCCACGCACAGCAGCTGTGCCAGTCATCTTGCAAGCCTGGGTTGCCACAACCAGGGCAAAGTCTATCCCTCAGGTCTGGCTAAACTGGTTGCAGTCTGCAGCAGTTCTCGCTCCTCCATGTACACAAAGCATTTGCAGCTGCAGCAGCTCAGCCATACCTCCCCGTTCTAGCCCATAACGCAGTTTTACTTACTACCCCAAAGTCGCTGGGGCCAGATCCCCAGCTGGTGTCAACTGGGGTAGCTCCATTGAAGTCCATGGCGTGATGCTGATTGACACCAGCAGAGGATCTGGCCAACTGACACCCCAGTAACGGTGCTGGGTCCTACAAGAAAGGAGATCGGGAGTGTTAGGAGGGACATGTACCTACATCTGTGTTTGTGAGGGAGGTGGGGTGAACCCTGGTCTCTAAACCATTATAAAGTCCCCGACATACATCTCTGATGCAAGAGCTACTGCAGAGACGCACACCTGGTTAGTGCCCAGGAGTCATGGTATTCATGCTAGCAGCCACATAGACAGACTGGGGCAAAACCAGCACAGCTGGTGCCAAATGGAGGCTCTAGGGTGCAAGGGATATTGCCAAGTTTGGGGACAGAGGACAAAGAAGGAAGGTGAAACTTCTAACTAATCAGCCCTGCCCTTTCCTTCCACCCCACCCCACCCCAGCACCCCTGGCTGGGAAATTGTAGGCCAGAGCCCCTGGGAAACAGAACCTGGCCAGGAGCAGAACCTCTGGGCTGTGGGAGAGAAAAGCCTGAGTAATCATCTGACGAAATGTGCTGTACTCTAAGGGTGGGGACCTTTGTTTGATTTTCTCTGGCTTTGGCACACAGGAGGCTGCTGCTGAGGCCTTTATGGGCTAGGTGGGGAAGTATTTACTCTGAGAAGCTGCTCGGAGCAAGAGAGAGACTGCTGTCGAAACAACAGGAGGAGGGACCAAATGCAACTTTCCTCTCGCACGTCCGCTCCTCAGCAGCATCTACCCAAGATGTAAAACCGCAGCCCTGCTTCCAAGGCCAGGGTGTCACACAGAGGCTGGGTTTGCAGCTCAGGGCTCCTCAGTCAGCTCGTATATACGGATACAAGAGTGAAGAACCCCCCCCCCCCCCCCCCGCAACTGGAATACATCCACAAAGCTCCTTCGGGGTCAATGACAGATGCCCAGCTAGTGTACAATGGAGACAATGCTAATGTAGTCTATAAAGCTGTGTCAAGTTATGGCCCATGTCTGAAAACTGGGCCCAGAAGTTTTAGTTTTTAAGGCCATGCGCTCTTTCCTTGGTTTGTCTGCTTTCCTTTCATCTCACATCCCCTCTGTCCCTTACTGCCTTCCCCCCCTTGCATTTATTTTCTCTTTTTTCCGCCCTCACTTGCATTATCCCTTTCCCCTTCCTCCAGCCTCACACATCTCTTTAGCCTCAGAAACCTCAACCCCTATTTAATGCTAGAAGTTAGCTCTGCAGCTAATGGGTCTTTTTTTCCTCCACTCCTCTAATTTCTCCCAGCCAGGGAGCTGCAGAGACACCATTCAAGCTCAGGGCATGAGCAAACAGTTGTTAATTGCAAAAAGGGTGTGGTTCTTTCTGCTTCCTTGTCCTCTGCCCCAGCACCTTGGAGAGATCTTTAGACCCGTGCCAAATCTGTCCCCCGCACTGGTGTCAAAGGCAATGCTGGGATTTGGCCCAGAGTTCACGGAGCAAGACAATATGGAAGGGAACCTAAAGTCCACTGCACTCCCTAGATAAATTCCAGTGCAGATTCTAACAAACGTGGAGAGACCAGAATCCACCCAGGACCACCACTCTCAGCTACCTCCTCTCTATCTCCGGTAATTATCCGGCTCCCGTAACCGTCGGATCTGAGTACTTCACAGCACAGTTAGCTCGCTGAGCTAAAAGAGGTGTACGGTCACCCTTGCAAGGCAGGGATTAGCTGCCTGAGCACAACCCCTCCTGAAACCAGCGGCATATAGCCATGACTCTGCTGCCATTCCCCATGCTAACACTGCTACTTATACTCTCAGTAGCTCAATGAGAACTAGCGCTAGTATGCTGGTTTGAGCATTGGTCTGCTAACCCCAGGGTTGTGAGTTCAATCCTTGAGGGGGGCCATTTAGGGATCTGGGGCAAAAATTGGGGATTGGTCCTGCTTTGAGCAGGGGGTTGGACTAGATGACCTCCTGAGGTCCCTTCCAACCCTGATATTCTATGATTCTATGTGGGGGTTTGCCTCCTGAGCCAGGCATGTACACAGGAGGGCTCTACCAAAACTGGGGAGCTGGTAGATATGTTTGGGAAAAGGGAGCTGAGCCCTGCTCTGGCCAAGTCCCTTGCCACCTATGTGTAGCAGAGTCCACATGGGATCTGAGGGCAGATTCATGCCCTGGCTTGCTGGGCTGGGCAGCCATTTGCCAAGTGGACAAGCCCTGTGACAACAAATGAGCATCAGGGCTCGATGGATTAGGCAGCTGAAATAAAAAGTTTATAAAAAAGAGTCTCAGCTGGGATCCTTCCTTTGGCCCAATGGTTCCAGAACGTTAATTACAGAGGTCACCATGACCCCATCGGGGAGCATTGGTATGTAGCACTCAAATATTTCTCTATGTTAACTCTCTCTTTTCTATTTCCTTTTCCTCTTCTTCCTCCCCTCTTTCCCTTATGGTTATACTCTCTAGTCTCTAGCAGAAGAACTTTGCCATGGCTGATTCAAGTATCCAGGCAAGAAAGGAAACACGGCATTAACTCTTACAACCTTTAAAAACAAACTGTCACCAAGCTACAAAAATCCTTCAAGGCCTGAGGGTTTCTGAGTTTGGGCTGCTGCCCTGACAACAATTTTTGATTTGTTTCTCGAGCACAGAAAGCTTGAAGCGCACGAAAAGCCCTAACGTGCCACTGTAGCACTTTAAAGGTAGGCATAGCCTCGGTTGCATTTAATGATCCCTTTTACTACCCTAAACAATTCCCGACTCACTGGTATTTCCTTCCTTTATTGCCTGCAGACAGTTATGTTCCACCTCAGCTGTTTGGCAAACTCTACAAGAGCTGGGGGAGATCAGAAGTGTCACTGTACAAAAAATATCAGTGTAAAAATTGCATCAAGGGGCTCCTGACTTGCTTCTCAGTATCTCCAGACCAACTGGGCTCCGTTTACAAGTAGAAAGGTCCTGGGCCAGATCTCCAGGTAGCATAAACCAGCATAGTTCTATTGGCTACAGGGAGCTACACTGATCTGCATCTGTCCCATTGTTTGTAACTGCCAGCCCTTGGATCTGAGAGTCAAGCTGGGGTATTTCCTTCTCATGCATCACAATCAGGCAGGAAGGGTCTGCAGGTCAAATTCTGCTTTCTCTGACATCAGTACATGTCCCTTGCCATCATTGGGTGTGCACAGGAGTGCCAATTAACTCTGATATTGGAATTTTGCAAACAGGGCTGGTGAAGATGCATGAGGCGTTGACTCCAGCTTGCTCACTCTTCGCTGTGCCAGTGTGGCAGGGCAGACAGGTGTATAATATGGTAAAGTAGGTTCGTCAACTCTGGCTCTAAATACATACCAGGAGCTGATCCGATGGGAAAGGAGGGGCCATTTTTCCACAGTCATTTGACAAACAGAATCACACCTTAAAGTGTGAAATAGATTTTAAATGGTGTTAAAGGAAAAACCTGCAAGCTGTTTATCATTCTGATTTCATCAGCCTAGCCATGTGCAGGTGAGTTCCAGCCTGTACCCTTATTCTCCTTTGATGTGCCCATGTAATTCCCATCAACTCTAATGTGATGCATGCCTTTGATAGGAAGATCGATCCCACATAACAACTGCGTGCAGCTTAAAACACAGTCCTCCATTTTTTCCAAGCCACTGGGGAAAAAATTCAGTAGAATGCTCTTGCAACAAAAAGTGTCCCTCTTCCCACCCACCCCCACCACCTTCAACCCACCCACCATCAGTATGGAGGGAGTGGAAGGTCTCTGCCAGAAGAGAAAAGCTGTAGCAGGACAGAGAATAAGAGATTCCCCCTTCTCCTTGACTTCATTGGCAGTTTTGCCTGAATAAGGACTTTGGGACGGGGTGGAGCCTTTTTACATGTCCATAACACCTTCCAACGAAGGAGCTCGCCGCATAAAAGCATTAATAGATAGCTGACTAGAGAGAGAATGGGGCAGAGGTGGGATTTTCCAGTTGACGAGATACCACTGGAAACGTCAGTGCACTAAGATTATAGATGCCAAGTTTGGCTTTGCTAGCTGAGGAGCAGGGACAGTTCCTAAACAGAATCCGACAGCAGGGACTAACGCTGTGCAAAATGTTTGCAAAGAAAAAGATCCAAAGCAGGTGAAACTCATCTGGTTTGGAGGCTACAAACACCAGACTCACTCACAAGGCTCAGGGAGCTTTGCTGAGACTTTTGAACCTGCAGAGAGAACCCAGGTGCAGCCCCCTACTAAGCAAAACCCAGCTAGATGAGAATGTACAACAGCCAAATTGCCAAAGAAAACTCATGTGATTTTTGCATGTAACGCTTGGGCTGGCTTTGAGACCTTTGGACACCAACAATACTCTGCTTCTTGTTCACCTGGCTGGAAACCCACAAGGAATGAACACTTCACTCTCGCTCACTCAACTCTCCCACTCAAATAGGGAACGGCGCCCCCAGGAGGCAGGGGGACTTACACTGTGACACAGCTCGTGCCAAATCCTTCCCAAATGTTTTGCCTGATCGCTTTTGGGAGCATCTGCTGAATGAGCCAATCGGAGTTTTAGCATTCACTGTAACGAAAGCTGGACTGTGGCTCTCAGAGATGTGCCCAAACCTCAGCTCTTATCTTTTGGGGGAAATTTGGATCTGAACGATGCACTGCAGGGCCAACTCCATGCAGAACATCAATACGCATAAGGCCTAGGGGAGGTAGTGTGACCTAGTGGACAGAGCACTAGACTGGGACTCAGCAGATCTGGGTTCTATTCCCAGCTCAGCCACTTGGGCAAGTCACTTCACTCCTGGGGCTTCTGTTTCTCCATCTGTGAAGTGGGGAGAATGGTCTGGACCTCCTTTTGTAAAGTGCTTTGAGATCTCTGCATGACTAAGAGGTAGATATTATTTGTATTATAATGATCCTCCTCCAATGAGTCAATGAGATCTTTGCTATTGACTTCAACAGACTTGGGATCAAGCCCTTTGAAAGCAAAGAACAAACTACCTTAAACAATGAGCTCATTAATTAAAATTAAATCCGCAGCGAAACAGGTTGGGTTAGGGCAAGCTCAGATAGCACTCCCAACTGTTGTCGACTGCATGCAAACCGGCAGAAGTGTTAAGCAGGGGACCGGCAGGCCTGGGGGCATGTGGGATTGTAGGAAACCTCGACAATCTTTGGGGTTTCACAAAACATGTCTCAGCTTCCCTAGGCGCTCTCTCGCCCTCACTGAAGCTGGCCCCAGAAATTGGGGAGTGTTTCAAAGCCAGGTTCCAGTTCTGTGTCTCCAGCCCTCCTGGAGCAGGAAGTTTGAGACGTCTCAGACAACTAAAGAGGAGAGACCACACGCTGGAGAAGAATCTTACACCTTTTAGCAGCCCATGTAGGACTAAGGGAGCCAAAGTAGTCTTCAACTCTAATCCAGCGGCCATAAATGCTTTCGGAGGAGGCAGGTATATGCCACCGTCAGGCAACCCAAAGTGGATAAACTCAGATGGAGCCTGAACCTTTGACCAAACTACATTTCTTCCTCCCTCGCCCACCCCTTATCCCTATGCTGGCTCTGTATCTTGGGTTCCAGTCAGGAACATAAGCTGATCCCCTGAAAAATCACGAGGAAGAAAGGCTGTTTCCTCTGCCTTTGGAGCCTCACCAAGAGGGAAGATCCCCAGAAATCTCACAAGGGAGCCCATTCTTCCTAGTTTTCCAGCCCAATCCTGTAGACCCGGTGGGTACAAAGAAGCTTCAGATTAAAATAGGATAGGAGAGTGTTAATAGGCAGCTCCTATGGGGTTTTTTTTGGTTTTTAACCTAGGATGAGACTTTGGAAAGGAATTCAGCAAACACATCACAATGGCTAAAAACAATATTTAACAACTGGTGGCACCTTTCACCTATGGATCTCAAAGCACTTGGCAAAAGTTGTTATGCCCATTTTGCAGAAGGGGAAACGGAGGCATGGAGCATTTAAGTGACTCGCCCAAAGTCACACACGGAGTGAATGCCAAAGTCAGGAACCCAGAGGAGTCCGGCTTCTCGGCCTGATGGTTTAAGCAGAAGGCAACACTGCCTCCCATTAAAAAAAACAAAAGAATTGTATATGAAAAAAATCTTACTAGCTCTTTCTTTCTCTTTGCCCAAAGGGAGCTGGACAAAGTTACCAGCCCCCTAGTGTGGCCCTTTGGAGATCCATCCTACCTTCCTGTATCCTCCGCACTGACCCGGTGGCTTAGCTCTGGAGGGCACCCAGCCCTTCATCCTCCGAGGGCTAAAGGGAGACGGAGGATCAACTGCCTGCGGGAGGCAGGCCAGTGAGAGCACGAGGTAGGTAACTGTATAAACGAGGAGGATGCCTCAAGGCATCAGGCTCCAAAGAACATTAGCTGAACTGCTTTGCATAGTCAGAATGCGGTTGATGGGGCAGCCGGGGCCTTCTCTCCTTGTGCCAAGTTTCTGGTGCTGCCTGGGAAGGGCCACATGACAAAGGCAGGTCCCGGGCATGTTTTCTCCTGTACCCAGAGGCTAATGGTCCAATTTATGACCCTGTTGCATCAGGGAGCCAGGAAACAGCCCTGCCAGCAGCGGGATTCCAAGCCCCATTCTCCAGCTGATCCCTTCCACGAGCTGTTCCCACAGGGTAGGAGAGAGGCAGGCCTGGGAGCCCATAGCCCCATTAAGGCACAGCCCTTCATTGGCGCCAGGGCAGAGCTGCAGCAGGGGGAGCGCCGGGAAGCACCGAGGCTCTCCGGGTGAGCACACGTACTGCACTGTGCACTTCCCACAGCAGCCAGCTTGCTCTGTGGAGCCATACAGAGGAGGCAGTGCAGCTCTCTGCCGCCTCCGGAGGGCGCTAGGAGGGAGTGGTCCCTGCACTCCAGAGAGCCCACCATGCCCACTCCCCTGCACAGGGAGGAGGCGGAGTCTTTGCACCCTCTCCATCTGGTGCACCCTCTCTCTGGCAAGGCACTCATCTCCCTCAGCCCTGGAGCCAACTAATGCAGCTTGCAGTGCCTACATACTGCCCATGCCTCAGCCACCTTGGGGGGCATTGGAGGAGAGATTAGGAGGCCTAGCAGGTGCCTGCTGCAAGAACCTGGCCCTATGGGTGTGTAATGTCACCCTCCAGTGGCTGGGCTGATCGAGGGCCTGTCACTAACCTGCAGCTCCGATGGGACCTGCTGCCCCTCAAGAGGCTGAGGGCTGTGCTGAAGGACCAGGGTTTTAGCCCCAGCGCCCTGAGAATTAGTGTGCCCCAGTGGGGATGTAAGGGTTCATGAGGGCCTGACAGTGCTCCTCTTACCCCTCCCCCTCCCGCACCTCCACCTCGGTGTGGAGAGACTGTTCTCAATGGTAGCAGATGACAGAACGAGGAGTAATGGTCTCAAGTTGCAATGGGGGAGGTTTAGATTGGATATTAGGAAAAACTTTTTCACTAAGAGGGTGGTGAAACACTGGAATGCGTTACCTAGGGAGGTGGTAGAATCTCCTTCCTTAGAGGTTTTTAAGGTCAGGCTTGACAAAGCCCTGGCTGGGATGATTTAACTGGGACTTGGTCCTGCTTTGAGCAGGGGGTTGGACTAGATGACCTTCTGGGGTCCCTTCCAACCCTGATATTCTATGATTCTATGAGGCCATGCCCATGGAGCGGAGCATTTGGCAGGAGGGTTGGCAGAGGTAGCCTAGGGTTGCCAACAGGCCTGAATAATAAGGGACATCCCTTATTTAAATAAAAAAAATCACCTGTCCCTTACTAAATCAGGCCGGGACGCCTTTTATCCCAGGCCACTCAAGTGGCGCTTACCCCATGGCTGCAATACGGGATCAAAGGCATCCCAGGCCAATTTAGCATGCGACGGGGAGGCAGCTGGTGTTGTGACCTGGCGCACAGGGTCACGATGCCACTCAAAGTTGGCCCAGTGCCCCCACCCCCGCCCCCACCAGGCACGTCCTGGATTTTTGAAGGACAACATTGGCAACGCCGGAGGACCCAGTTTCGAGACTCTCTGCATATCACATAGGCCAATGCCCCAGCTCTCTGAGCCTGCGCCATGCTGTGAGCCCAAGGGATCTGGCGGGCTGCAGAGATCTCAACAATCCCCAATTGCAGGGGTGGATTTGCAGGTGTCGCCATTGGTAACTGGTTCAGCAGCCCCCAAGGCTGGCCTTATGCCCGGCTGTAAGCATCCCAGGGGGAGAGAGCCAAGGGCTGAGCTGCTTGGCTCTGCCTGCTTCTCCCACGCATTTCCTCACCAGCTGGGACCAGCTGGTCATAGAAGCAAGAGCGTCTAACCTGGGAGCAGTGATGCATGGCCTCTGAAGCCCAGAGACTCAGGTCAGCTAAGGACTAAGAGAGGCAGAAGCTTTTGCAAAACTCGCCTGCAACTCTTGAGTCTGCAAACCGTGGCCTGGAAAGATTTGCATATGAGCACCCCGGGGAAGACTCAAGTTTCTACCCATTGTGGAAGTTCTCCCCGTGTCCATGCTCACCTCCCAAAGCTCACCTGTTAAATTATCCCTCCCCACTCCCCTGGGCCCCCCATACCTCTCAGCAGGAGTTCTCCAAAGACCTAGTGGCTGACTCAGCTGTCCTCTCGACAGCAGCCTTTGCTCTTCAAAACGGCTGCAACGACAGCCAGCCTCCGCTCTCCCCAGCCCCAGGCCTCAGCGCTGGTCCCGTGGTGGCTATGCCACCTCCACAGGAAGCTTCACTACAGTGCCCCTGGTGGGCAGGGTCCTCAAGTGCATCGGCAATCACATCCCTGCTGTCTGTGGTAGGTCCTACTTGGAGCCAGGGTTTGGGGTCAGCTGCTCAGTATGGATTCAATGTCCCCTCCAAGTCTGGGTTTGTTTGGAACTGGAGTCTTTGTTTGGGCCCATCCCTGCTCTCCAGCTTCCCCAGTCTACACAGCTCCCTCCAGCCACCCGGAAAGAGAACCCCACGTCTTCCAGAGCCTCAGTCCTCATCCCAGATAAACCCTCTCTCCCCAATAAGGGTGACAAGTAGCCGAAGCTCCCGTGTGGAAGAATCAGCTGGAGACCCCTTCACATTTTACTTCACCCTGGCTCCCACGAATCTGAGGGCCAGGAAAGCTCAGCCAGACCAGATCACGGTTCCCAATGGAGTACAATAATCCCTGCTTTATTCTGCTGCTCCTCACCCACTGCCTTTGAGGTTGTCTCTCAGTCCCTTCCTTCCCACCTTGTGCTGGACACATGCCCTCCAGACCCTTGTCTGACAAGGGGTTACTAGGATACCACTGCCTCTGACATCTCAAGGAGATAGGCACTCTAGAAATACTACGGGTTACCTCAGATTCACTGGAATCGGCCTGAGGACAGAGTCAGCTTCAGCTGATTGTGAATGGGGAGCACCTGGAAATGAAGGCTGTCAAAGTCCAGCAGGGTTGGGTGCGAAAGGATTACCAGCCTATTTGCTCTGCCAGCCAGACATCTGGTGGCGAGAAGGAAATGAGATGGTTTTATTGGGGGCCATGAGATTAACTACGAAAGTGGATTCTAGGTGTTCCCGTAACCAAACAGGGCTAAGGGAGAAGGGGCCTCAGTAAACCAACACAGGCCACCCTCATGGAAGGCAGCTCACAGCCAAGGTTTTCACAAGTGATTAGTGATTCCAGGCACCGCCATTTTTGGATGCTTATCTTGAAAACCTTGAAGGGGCCTGGGTGTCAGAGGGTTCAGCACAGTCTGTAAAAATCCATCCGTCTCTCTTGCACACGTGGACAAACTCTCTCTCTTTGAGGCTGCTTGAGGGGGGACCTGGGGCAGAATTTGGCCCATGATGTTCAGAGCAAGGACTCAGAAGCTCTTCGTTTGAGAGCTGTCCCTGGTTCTGGATCCAGGGGGGTTCTGAGCATGCTGAATTGAGAACAGGGGTGCAAGGCGTGCGAGGCCTAGCTTTTTGCTCCGGGATGGAATGAGCTGGATACATGACCAAACAGCATCCCCTACCCTCAGGGCTGTGGGATCACCTCCCAGAGAGCACAAAACTGACATGGGCCAGAACACCACCAACAATGCTCTGTGAGGTTCAGAGGTCCCTCAGACACTGTAGCCTCACAGACTTTTAAATGATCCAGACCTGTCCTGTTCACTCGGTTCATCTCCTGGACCTGGCAAGAGCCCGGACTATAGACCGGCCTGGTGAACTTTGATTTCAGCAGTGGAGTACAGTTGGTGGTCTGTATGTCTTGTCTAGGTTTTCTCCACTTCAGGGGGGCGGGGAGGATGGAAATCTCAGGATACAGAATCCAGTCTAGTTCCCTCAGGAACGGTCACATGCCCCAAAAGCTTTGGTGTCAATGCACCGTATTGATCTCTGATGCCAACTCCACTGACTGCCAGGGAGGCACATGGCCTGTTAAGGATGGCAGGGAAATATTTCTGGGTGCTGCTGCATTTAGGACTTTGAAAAAAGATTTTGCCTCTCTCTTCTGTCTTTCCATCTCTCACTGGACCTTGCTGACAACCTTCCTCCCAGGCAATTCTCTTCCTAGCTGACTTTTCTACAAGTTATCGTTGGGTTATTAAAAAGAGAGCACAGATCAGCTTTCCTCCCCCACCCGCTCCAACGACAGCAAATACACAGATCCCCACTCATTTACCTGCACCCGATGCGGAGACTCTTGGGTGCCGTCTTTGATGTTCACACAGATCTCTGCAGCCCAGGTCAAGCCGCCCTCTCCACCTGCCATCTCTCCATTCCCACTGGGGGGTGGAACAGCAGAGAGGGAAGGGAAGTGGCTAGCTGACCATCTTAATTAAGCACCAACCTGTGTGTGTGTCCCAGGGGAGCGGTGGAGCTTGGTGTTCCCCATCAAAATCCGGAGAGCCCCTATTTATATCAGCACTTGCCTCCCCTGTAAGTCGCTTGCCCCACAGAGACGCCTGCCCATGAGAAAGCTGGTATTGTAAGGGATTTGGCATCAGAGGTGTCATTTGTGTTTCACTAACCGAGCATAACCATAAAAATCAGACCCAGAGCCAATTTGCCTTTGGCACTGAAAACCGTGAAGGGCAGCCCTGAGACATGGCGGCCTGGTTAAAAGGGTTAACAGCACCCACTGTCCTTTTACAAATACGCCCCCAGCCCTTTGCATGCCCAGCTTAGCTAAGCCAGTCACTGAAACCTGGTGATCTGTATACTAACAATTGTCATTGTTTATACTGCATGGTATCTAACAAGTACTTAACCCTTCTATGGACCATCTACCCGAGGTTCTCCAGGGGCACTTATTTAATCAATGCACTAATTATATCAATTAAGCCCTCACATACTCCCAGACACAAGCGTTATTGTCTAAATTTCATAGCTGGGTAAACTGAGGCACGGTTGTTTTTTTAAGTCAGTGGTCGTATAGCAACACAGCTAGATACAGAACCCAGGAGTCCTGACCCCCAGTCCCTCATTCTAAGCTCTAGCGGGGGATTTTCGAAGGCACTAACGAGAGTTAGGTGCCGACTCCCCTTGACTTTCAGGAGGAGTTGGGTACCTAATTCCCATTTGTGCCTTTGGATATTTGCCCCCTAGGATTGTAGGAGTCATCTACTGGATCAGTATCTTTTCCTGAGGAGTGGCTGATCCCAGCTGCTTCAGAGGAAGGTGCAAGAAATCTTGAAGTAGGAAGTTTTGGGATAACCTGGAAATATCTCAGAACCACCCCAGATATTTCACCAGGTCATTCAAAACAAGGGGAAGAAAAAGCCAGGTGACACGTCACAGAATCAGCCAGCTGACCTCAGATGACACAGGACAGGAGATGAGAGAAAAAGGGCTGGATCAGAGCGGAGATGGAACAAACCTAGGAGATCTTAGGGTCCAGGGTGTACCCCCCACCACCATGGAGGGTAAGTCGGACATAACACTGAAGCGAGACTATCTTAGGCGGACTTACCCGTTAGGTGTGCAGAGATCTCAGCTGTAGCATCAATCCAGAAAGAAAGTTAGAAAAGTTCTCCCCCTTCCCTTCAGAGTCTCAGGCAGGCATGGGGAGGGGACAGAGGCGCGGACTGGGGTGCAGGGACTTGGCTCGTGGCGAGTGCTGGGCAGGGGGGTGGGACGAGAGCCCTACCCCTGCGTCACTCACCCGGACACTGTTTGCAGGAGGCCGAGTGTGCCAAGAAGCATCAGCCCTCTGAGAAGTGCCACCAGAAGAGACCGCCACGGGATGGGGGAGGCGTGGGAAAGAAGTGGTGGGCTATGGAGAAATGCACTCAGCTAAAGGCATCTGTCTCTCGATATGTACCCCGACGCTGAGCGCTACAATGCAAAGTGTTCCGCAAAGGCCTCCTTTGCCCATTATATCTAATTCCTTCCTTATTTACCTGAACAAACAAGCAGAGTGCTTACCTCAGCTGGAGGTGTTTGAATATCCTAGCCCAGGGTTAACCCTTTAGGGGGATCATCCTTCATGCACATGCCCTTCCTGGGACTCAGAGCCAGGAATCTTTCCCTGTCCCCCCTTGCCCACCCTCCCCACGACACCACTGCCTTGCCCATCTAACCTTTAACCCCTTCAGAACCGCTGCCGGTACGATGGACCCTTGCTGCCAGCACTGTTCAAGAGAGAAGACGCAGGGTCCTTGTAGGCTGGTGTGGAAGGGGGATAAGAAGGTTCCTTGCTACGTACCCCCAGATGGAGTGGGCGGCTTGAAATGGAGGCTGTGCACTGTTGTCAGGGTCCCAATGCCCCACTGGTGCCGTGGGGTCCGTGCTGCCCAGTTGGGTGAGATGGAGCCCCTTCTCCTGACTCCATGGGAGCCTCTAACCCTAAAAGTCTTCTCTAGCTCTGTTGTACCCTTTGGCGCAGAACCATCTTCTCCTATTCTGTTGGCTCCTCTTCACATAGATCCACTCCCCTTCCGATCTCACGGGACCAATTCTTACTCTGGAACATGAGCTACAAATTGTGATAAATCTATCCCCGCGCAACAGATGCTGAGGGGCCCAAGCTGAATGGCAGGAAATTCAGAATTAAGGCTGCTCCAGCCACCTCTTAATCAACTCAATTGTCCCCAGCATTACAGAGCCCTCCTCCGGTGTGTGACGTGACCGTGACCGCCGCTAAGGGGCAAATGCACTTATACGTGGCATGTCTATCGTACCTTCCCTCCTTAGCTCTTCATCCACTGAAATGCTGCTGCATATGGGACAGAATATGGCAGCTGATTGACAGGATAGGGCCGGAGAGTGAAGAGGAATACTGGGGCTGAGTCTCCCACACCAGGGCAAGTCCAAAGTAACTCCGTGGAAGCCAGAGGACTCAAGCCAAGTGGTGAGAGGTAGCTCAGGCCCACTGCACCCAGCCGAAACCACAAGGAAAAATTAGCTTGGCAGGATGTACATAGCTATACCACAATTCAGCCCAGACACCAGGAACAGAGTAAGTCATACAACAGATCTCTGGATTGGCATCGGCCCATCTATTGCACTTACCAGCGGCATCCCACATCCTTCTAACCTCTTCTCAGGATCATGAGGGCAGAAGTCTTATCCCTCTGCTCCCTCTCACCCTGCTTTCCAAGCATGGCTTCATCTTTGCTTCTTCAGGCTGATACAAGTCCCATCCCTAGGAACTGTCCAGCCAGCCAGCCAGTGCGGAGGCTCTGCGAATGATAAGCACTGCAACGCACACATGCTGATAGGCTCACAGATGTTTGTTTACATCCTTGAAGTTCCACACACACTTCCCCTCATCCCATTCACAAGAAGTGCTCACCTCGTGGGCCGTCACATCAAACAAAGGTATGCATGGCACACTCCAGGCTAGCACATACTATTTGCACATGCAAGGACAACCAGTGTACCCAGAATCAGAGGCTATGCATGCAGACATACGAGAGCCGTACAGATACTTACAGCTGCTACACACAGACACAATGACAACTGCATGTGCAAACAGGTCCATGTGTGCAAAAGCTCAGGCCACATATCAAGGGCCATATACAGACAAATCCTTACATACACTTACAAGCAAGCATAGACTTATACCTGGATACACACAAGCAAACAAGTCCATATGTAACCATCCCCAGGGTTCCGTATATACAGACAGGGTCACATATTCATGCACATGCAAAGGTCATACACAGCACATTCATATGCACATGGAGAGATGCATAAGGACACAAACAGAGACGTCCATAGAATATATAAATATGCAGATCCCTATAAACTACAGATTGGTGCGTATGCGAGAACAATGACACACAAATCCAAATCTATATAAGAACAGGCCCATATGTGCAAACAGAGAGGTTTGTATACAAACAAGTGCAAGTATGTACATGTGTACACACACACACGTACGTACACACACACACACACACACGTACATGTGTGTAGATACAGACCAACATCCAGGGAAATAAAAGCAAGTCCAGATGTAGCATCAACATGTGTGGTTCCTATACAGAGCGGTGAATCCTTCGGGACATACACATGTATGTGTGCACACAGACACACCCGTACGCATGTCTGTACATGCGGAGCACATTTTCCATCCCGCAAACCACTTTAGTCATCCCTCCCCGCACCCGCTCCCCACAACCACCACCATGCTTCTGTAGGAAGCAAATATTCTCAAGACCTTAACAAGGCACTTGCTCTAGGCCCATCATCAACAGATAACGCTTCCCAAAAGAAAAGGGCTATCCCCTTGGACCCCCTCCCCCTTTCAAGCTCTCAGAAGAGTTTATCTGCCTGAAGGTTAAACCAGCCTGAACAGCCAGGGCTGGCATAGCAGGGGCTGAGGCTTGGCTGCCCTGCAGTGCTGGGGCCACCACTTCCTCCAGTTGCAGTTAGCAGGAGCTCCCACTAAGACAGCCACATTCCAAGGCGCTCTCGCCCCTTTAATCAACCTTTTCCTTCCCGGCAGCAATCCCAGCTTGCCCCTTTCTTCTAGTCCCCTAGCTTCCCTTCTGAGCTCTATTTTTCTTTCCTCTGCCTTTTCCTTTGCTTCTTGTCTCCTTTCACCTTATGCACCCACTTTGCATGGAGATAAAAGGCGGCAAGGTGGGAGGCAGTGGAGAATCAGGCCCACTGTGCTTTAGGAACACGCTGCCCAAGCTGGCAATCCAAACCTAACTTCCTATAGACTAGAGAGATGCGTAGATGCTGTTTAGCCCCTGCGTAGAGCAAATCTCTGATCGCCACTGAAAACAGCCAGCATCAAACAAATGTTTCTTTGTTATCACAGAAGAAACTGTGCAAACTCGCCACCGCTTTTCGGAACACGTTAAAGGGCCACTTAGCAGCCCGGGACGCACGCACCAGACTCACTCCCCCAGCAACAGCTCATGTTGCGGTTGACCCACGGGTCCCAGAGGGGAGAGGTCCTCATTTTCTCCCTCAGGTCTGTGCCAATGGAAATGGCTTTTAAAACCCACAACCCAGATAAGCGCACAATCAAAAAGCTCTTTTGCTAGTAAAAATAAAGGAAGGCTGCGCATTAAAGTGCCACAAGCAAGCGGCAGCAGCGTGGCACACGGGCCCCACGCACATTCCCATGCTATCGCCAGCTCAGGGGGCTCAGCCTCCCTTTTGAAATGCATCAATGTTATCTTATCGGGGGGGAGAACATTTCCCCTAGATTACGGCTTTGGCTGCTGCAGGCGAGCTTTCTTTGTTCGTTTCCATGAGCGATTTGTCATTAGAGTCTGGCCCGTAACACGTGGCAGGCAGCACGGGCTGCTGGTTGTGTACCCACACTGGGGACAAGCTCCCTGGGACAGCTGCAGCTCTACGGCTAGCGGTTCCCCCTTGGGCAGAAGGATCCTGCATGCCCTCGGCTCGCCCCAGCCCGCCCACGTGGGCGCCCTTGTGATCGGCAGCAGATGTTTGTTAAGTAGATTTTGTGGGTGAGCTATGCACATATTCCACATCTCCCTAGGGTTTCAGTCTAGCCTACAGCTGATCCAATGACCGCATCTAAGGTACTGAGTGGGCCCCAGTTATGGTAGTATCAGAGCATCTTGCAACATGCCGTGTACTCAACATATTGGTGGATGTAGGAAAGAGCCTCATTTTACAGACAGGGAACCGAAGCAGAGAGAGACAGCAACATGCCCAAGATCATGCAGGAAGTCTGGGAGAGCAGGGAATTGAATCTAGGTTTCCCAAGTCCAGGCTAGCACCTTGACCCCAGGCCATCCTCCTGTACGGTGATGCCGACATCTGCCCACTAAGAAGTTAGGCTGAGAATCATCAGCTCACTTCACACAGGCCACCAAGCAACCTTTAGATATCAACAAGCAGAGACAGTCCAAGACACATGCTGGCCTAATATCCAGGGATGTAGGCTCAAGCTGTCAGAGAGAGACATGCCACCTACAAAATTTGGACTCAGAGTCCATGCGTCTCCATAAAAGCGTCAGGGATGTTCAGTTCTGGGGTTTGGGAATGGGTCCTTCTCTAGTGGAAACTTTCATTCACTACCCACTTGGACTGGGTGCTGACCACACTGAAAAGGTCCATGGCCCATTCGCCATCCTGTCCCCAGGATATTTCTATTTGGTTATGAACCTTCTCCCACCTGGCCCTGTTTCTCCTTCCTGACCCCCCACCCCAACCCTGGAACTTCCATAATCTGGCGGTCGGGATGCCATGAAATTAACTGTGCCGTGACCAACCCAGCATTCATTTATGACTTCACTGCAGGACACACTCGGGCTCTGAACCAGGAAGCAACCACAGTTGAAACACGAGCACTATCTTTGATCACTAGCGAACACAGAGCAACTAGGTCAATCGAGGGGGGGAGAGTCCCAGGTGCACCCATGGATTTCATCAGCATATGGGTTGCAAAGGGTCTGACCCGAAGAGATGCTCATCAGTTGCAGCTCCGGGGGGATCTAAGCACCTCAATGTCAGAGCCAAATTTCTCTTGGTTGCTCATGGAGTTTCTCACCTTCCGGGATACTAAGGAATAACGGGCCTTCTAGTGTCGATGGTAAGACTGTCACTGAACACAAGGAGCTTTGGATCAGATCCCAGCTCTGAGCTCCTCCTTTCTCCCCATCTCCTAAGCCAATGGCATGGCTCTGTCCAGCCAGCCATATGAAACAGGAGGATTATGCAGTCCTTCCTGGGGGACTATCCTATTCCATAGGAAGTGGAACAGCTTCATGGGGGAGACAGAGAGCTGCATGCTACAATAGCTTAGCTGTCAGGGCACTCACATGGTGGGGTTGGGAAGGGGAGAACTTAGGTTACAGTCCCTGTTCCAGAGTTGGAATTCAAACCTGGGTCTCCCAGCTGAGTGCCCTAATCCCCGGGTTAAAGCAGGGGGTGGTACTAGCAGTTTTGGGGAGACTGTCTAGCTGGAGAAAGCAAACGAGACATTTCTGGAGACTCTAACTGGTCTGTTTCGACACTTCCAACACAGTCCTCTCTCTTTGTTGGTTTCAACCAACCCAGTTTGTCAAAATAGATGTGAATTTGCAAATGGTTTCAGTCGACCCAAACCTGCATTTTTTGGAGGCAACAGCTTCATACGAAAAACGTGGCCCAGCTCAACTCACGGCTACTTCAGTCCTTGCTTGCTTTCAGCGGGGCACAGAGCTCACGTCTATTCCACTGCACTCTCTCCAAGCGGTGATAACTTTATCATAGTTTATGAACAAAAACACAGGTGTGTCTCAAATGTGGAAACTTAAGATAGGGCATAAAATAAACACAAAAACACACCAGCCGACAAATTGCTGCTGACATTCTCCATTTCTCTGTTTCTTGATTATGTAGTTATTGTGGTAAAGCCAACACGCACAGAGTGGGGAGGTTCAGAGAGTTGTTTGCCTGAGCAGGGCAGCCTGTTTACCTTCTTTACTATGAGAGTACATGTGATTATAGTACAGTGCAAAAACAATTCCCCTGATTTGCCTAAACCATTATTCAGAATTTTCTCTGGAACTGTGATGTTGTTGACCAGGACTTTGACATATACACCCCAGAGACAGCGAGAGACACACAAACATCCACAGATAAACAATTTACCGCTCTTTCCTTACCCGATGTCACCTTGTTTTGTGAATCCCAAAAAGATGAGGGCTCAGACGGGAGGGAAATTCAGGACCATCAAATATGGGCAACTTCCATTAGCCTCCAGGAGAGCCTAGGATGTCTGGAATTTAGCCTCTGCAGGGATAGAGTGGATCTCAGTCCTTGCAAAAGACATGGCGGCCTCTTCGTACGTACGAGAGAGTCACATGAGTCAACACGGCCACCTCATTGCGGATATAGCGCTTCTAATCTTCTCAGCAGATAGTGTTCCTCAGCCCAGGGGGAAAGAGTAATACTGGGAGAGCAATGTGATCCACTGGACACCACTGGCTCAGATCTCAGGGATAACAAAGCCAAAATGCAGGTCTAACACACTGGTGAGTGTGTTACGTGTCTCCCCCCGCCCGCCCCCCGGCTATGTATCTGTTACAGCCTCAACTATATACAAGCAGTTCAAACTTGTAGCTCTGGAAGTCCCCAGTTCACTCCCCAGGCCAAGATGGCGGCCGCCACAACCAGGATAGAAAAGGACCGCTGCGCTCCAAATCAGCCAGTCCTCCTGCTGAGGAGACCAATTGGACCCAAGTGGGACAAGGGGGTCCTGACTGAGGTGACTGTCGAGATCAGTAGAGGCAGATTCTAGCCTCATTCTGATGTGCCCTGTTTCCCTGAGGGAACCATCCCTTCTGCAGACCCTGCTGACCTAGGAGAGGAACAGGGAACGTTCTCTGTTTCTGCGTGTGAAAGTACATAGCACAAACGCTCACTACACTAAATGTGCAGGGTCAGGCTATGGTTCCAGGGTTTAAAATTATTCAGTTCTGTGGCAGTTTAATTAATCCCAGGGGGCTGTTTACCTCCTCTTTGTGCCTGAAGGGGAACGGTAGCAAAAACATGTAGGGAGTATCAAGGCAGGAACTCCTTTGGGAGCCAGCCAACCTGCTGCAGCTTCACCGTGAGGCAGGGCAATACTGAATCGACACTAGCAATAGACCTGGGCTGCAAGGATCCAGATGCGAATCCCGCCCAACTTGGACCCCAGAGCTTTGGTTTGGGCTCATCTCCAATTTGCGCTCCACAAACTGGAACCAGTCCAGCCTCCAAAAAGCAGCAGCCAGGGATGGGGGGAGGATCCCAGCCCCTGAATGCCTCCCCCCGTGAGGAACGGCTGTTTTTTTGGAGCTAACGCCATTTAAGAGGTTTCCCTTATTTTCACAAAACTGACTGAATTTCAGTGCTTGAGACAGGGAAGGGAAATTGCAATGCACAGCGCAAGCCAGGCATAGTGGAGGCAGGTGCCGGACGTGCTCCTTCAGTGCCATGGCAATCCCTCTGCGATTGCTGAGCTGGGCACTCAGACTGCTCCGCCGGAAGCACCGCTGGACAGACATAGGATCGATCATCCCAGATTAGACCGTTGGTCCTCGAAGTCCAGCATCCTGCCAGGTTCCTTCGTTGCACTTGCTCTCAGCACAGCTTCAGCGCGGGGTCTATTCTTGATTCCCCAGGCTGTCGCTACTGCTCTTACTGGGCTCGTTTGCACGGACGGTCATAGACCGATGTAGCCGTTCCAAGCGCGCTGCTCATTCTAGCATAAGTTGCGGCTCCCAAGAGCTATTTTCTTAACATTTTGCCCGAGGTGCATTTCCAACGTTTGGCTGTCCCAGAGGAACGGAACATTATCCACACTCAGCACAAGTCCGCTCATGTGCTGCACACTAAAGTCACTCCAGCCTCACACACACTGCACCTTAAGGTCATGTTAGCGTCCCATGGCCCACCCATGCTACGCACGAAGGTCACATCAGCCACACAAACACACACACACACACACACACACTCTAATTACATGCCTGCTCTCCACTTGCTCTCGTCTAAGGTCACGTAATGGAAGCCTCAGACTCAAAGCACGATCTCCAGAAACTGCAGATCCAATGCACACGGAAAGGCCTATGAACTTCATGCGAGCAACATGCTGGGGCAGTAACCAGCCTTTCAGCAGGAGGGAGGGGACTAATAGAAAGATTTGTGGGGAGGGCGTTCTTGCTTTTGCAGCTTGTGCAAGCTGAATTGGCTACTCTTTACCATCACCATTGGTGGGACTCCCTGTCTTACCACCTTTGCACCAGGACCAGCAACAAAGCAGCCAGCCTGCCTCAGCCACCAGAGAAGAGAAGGGTCTGGTCATGCCAAGCAAGCAGCCAGTTTGAGACTACTGAGCAAATGGGATGGAGTTGGAAGCAGCCCACGCGGGACCATTGCTCGCTGCATCCCAAATCCCATTCATCCTGGCCTTTCAGGGACTCTCTCAGTGTAAAGGTCACGCTTTGGTCTGAAAATGTTTTCCCTGCTCCTGCTATCACTAACACCGGAGATTTTGATAAGCGGAAGAGATTAGAGAAAACACAATTGTCCTGCTTTGCCAGCTGTTGGCTTTGTGAACTTGGCAGCGCTTTGGAGAGAGTTGCCCTCTCTGCTTCCCCTGTTTATTTGGGGCAAGAAAAATACAGAAAAGCCCCAGAACAGGCAAAAGGATTCAGGGGCAGGGTCTGAAACTGCCGTTAACTCTGTTTGGAAATTGACTACAAGCTGACTGGATCCCTTTCCTGAAGCCATCTGAGAAACAAAGGGAGCAATGAAGAGCAGCAGTATTCAGAGCTGTCTTCCTGTGACAGACTTGGTTTAATTCAGCCACCACATCTGGGCTCTGGTGGGGCAGGGACCCTCTTTTTGTTCTGTGTTTGTAGGGCACCTAGCACCATGAGGTCCCGGGTCATGACTCAGGCTCCTAGGTGCTATGGAAACACAACTGATAAACAATAATCATACTAGTAGCTTAGAGCGATTTTTATTGGCATAGCCTGACCCCATTTCCATGCACGGTGCTCTCCAGGGAGTATTGCACTGGCTGTAAGCACAGCATCAAATTGGGGCTCTGTTCTTTATTCCCCAGCCTGTCCCGCATGCTGGCCCACCTCTGCTCCCATTGGAGTCAGCGGGAGTTGAGCTAGGCCAGCTCTTTTGACAATCCCACCCCACAGGTTTATAGTGAGGAACGGTTACTCCCCTCCCACCCATCCCTGGGAAGGAATTCATGAAGATTACACCATGAGAGGCCCAGTCCTGCCAGACGCCAAGTCATGTGGGCGGTCACCGGATGGGCTAATGGTTAGGGCACTCATTGAGGACTTGGGAGCCCCAGGTTCAATTTGCTTCTCTGCCGTAGACTCTTTGGGCAAGTCATGCAGCCCCATCCATAAAACGAGGAGAAGAGCATGGGTACTGTGCGGATAAATACATTAAAAAAGCGTGAGCTGCTCGGATGCTATGGCGATGGAGGGGACAGAGAGCCACAGATTGGCTAAGAGTCTTCAGCCAAGCCCATGTATACGTGGAATGGTGGCCAAACTTACTGGCCCTCCAAGCCACCTAACACTCCTCAGAAGTTTGAGCGCCGAGGCACACCTGCTGGGGTCCGGAGCTTCTGCCTTGCAAGAAGCATCTGGCAGGGCTCGGGGCTTCAGCCCCACTCCTGCTGAAGCCCCGCGCCCCAGAAAGTGAGACTCCCCTCCCTCCTGGGCAGAAGCCCCTACCCCACCATATAAATGCTGGTTTGCCTACACTTTGGCCTGTCCAGGCCTCTCAGATTTCCCTCCCGTGATCAGGCGTCACTGATCCAGAGCCCCGATAGAACCGGCTCCCCGGGCTGCAAATCTGGCTGAATGAGGAAGCCCAGCCTTTCGCAACCCCAGTGCGGTCACAACAGCGATTCAAAACAGCTCTGGTTACACATGCAAAACAGTGAAATTAAAAGAGTAGCTTGCAACACCAGAGCCATAAAGGCTGATTTTTAAACTTTTCCTGGTCCCTTTTGTGAATGCAGTGGCTCCAATTCAGGTACGCTTGTCACACCTTAACTCCTAGTGCGTGGCTCAGGAGCATGACAGAGTTAGGAAAGCGACATGAATCAGGCTGGAGGAATCTCTCTGGGCTTCTCTCTGGTTTCATTGCTAGACTAAGAGATAAGCAGCCATGTAACATACAGATGTAAAAAAAAAAAAACACTTAGGGATACTGATGTCATTGGATAAACGGCAGACATCAACCTCAAGGGATTTGGCACCAGAACCCAGTGGAATTGCCCAATGCTCCAGTGCTGTTAGATTTCTTCATTTTATCTGTTGTGTAACCCTGGGTGTGAAGTAGAATGGCCCCTAAGTGAAAGGAGTCCGGGTGAAGGTCAGTCCAGGTCCCTTCAGACACAGCATCCCGTCATATAACCCACCACTGCAACTGGCACTAATGGGTCCCATCATTAACAGCCTCAACAAAAAAGGGCCAAAGGCTGAAAGGGCCACGGGATGGAAAATTAGCTCTGCTTTTCCCCTGCACAACGTCCCTCCAGATCCCGTGAGAGGCACATTTAGCCAGGTAGCTCATGGCAGTGCTAGGCAGGCTCAGGCAGCGCTGGGAGAACCACAGGGTCTGCCCGTGTCCAGCAGCCTCCTTAGAGAATCCCTTTTACATTCACGACAGCCACAGCAGGTCTTTTCCCACCATGCATGACCCACTGGCATGTCTCTTTATGCCCTAAAATTCCAGGAGCAAAGCAGCTGGGGAAGCAAGGAAACACTCCCAGGCTGAGTACACCCCGGATAAGAGGGGCAGCCCAAGCGCTTCTGCAAGGAGACCAACTCTGTCACCTTAGAAACAAGGTAATTCCATGAGTGAGCTGCTGGTGTTTGTCCTGGAAGCTGCTCACGCCCCCCCTTCCCTGCGTGTAATCTTAATTGCTCTGCAGTCTACGTTTGCTTATACTCGTCCACTTCCTCCCCAGTGCACTGATGGGGGTTATTGCAGGCTCTCTTACGTTGTTGCAGGCTAACGCATACTTAGAAGGTCAGAACCTCTAGCGTGCTCTGGCATCCCTTGAAAGCAGGCTCTTGAAATCACCCAGAGAATTGCTTTGGGATAAAATGCAGGAGCACAGGAATGCCTGACCAACCAGATCTGACCCAAGGTCCAACAAGCCCAGAATCCTGGCTCCACCAGGACTTCAGAAGAAGGTTCAAGAAAGGCTGCAGGAGGCAGCTCTGGGCTATTCTGACCCAAACGTTTCTTCCTAACCCCCGCTCCATTACAGACTGGTTTATGCCTTCCCTTGCTCCTCTGTCAATCCTCAATCACTGACATATCCAACGAGCAGGCAGCTCCAAAGCATTAAGCCCCTTGAAGTAGATTAACAATTGCTAAGCTACCACCTGCAGCAATGAGAGGGGGATGCAGTGCCCAAGGTGAAGTTTTAAGCAGGTTCACTTACCTAAGTTTGCAAACTGCTGGTGGGTTGATTATGCCCCCATGGGCAGAGGGGGCAGAAAGCTCATACCAGTCTCCAGCACTACCTCCCGCTCCCCTCACTGTGGAAATGATTTGAACTCACATCCTGTTACCCTGGCAGAGCTGTGCCAGTAAGTACACTGACCAGCGACCATCCTGATATTTCACGTCTGGATGTCCGCACAGCTCTGCTGATTCAGGCTTGATCCACGGCTCAGCCCTGACATATACAGTCACACCTGTGCACATGCTTCACCAGTGCATCCCAGTCCTTCCTGGGAGCACCCCAGGGCAGGAGTCTCTGACAGCTGTGCCGAGGCACCTCAATCCTGCCTTGATGCACCCGAGTCCCCTCTTAAGCAGCCTGCCAGTCATATCCAGACCACGGGGTGATTAGGGATGGTAATACGCCACCCCACGAACACATTTGCATCTATATCCCAAGCCAAGATTCAAACCAAGGCTGGTCATGGTGAAAGGCCAGTGAGTGACCTAACCTCACCTGCTCACTGGGGATCCTAACAGGGCGGACTTTGCTCCTGTCTTTTTGCACCCCAGAAACCTAGGCAGACTCCACCAGCTGGGTATCCAGACCATACCGTTTATTTATGGTCCCACCTCCGACACCTTGACAGCCCTGTACAGCACGCATTTGCAGTGTCCCCTGTGCTTCCAGCCTCTTCCCTTATTTGAGCTCTCTGAGATGGGGCTTAAGTAGCCCTGTTCCTCACTTTCACTTCCTTGAGCTGATGGGTTCTTTAGCTCACCCAGCCCCCCTTTCCCCCATCATGTGATTAAATAATTAACTTCAGCTACTCCAATCAGCCTCCTCCAGGGGACCTAACTGATGTCCGAGTGATCAGAGTGCAGGCGCCCTGTGAATGCCCTGCCCTCTGCCCACAGGAACCTGACTGCATGGTTCTGCTTTGTGCCAGGCACTTCATTTATGTCATGTCTCAGACCCTGCTCTCATTTGTAAAAATAAAATAAAATAGTTTTCTCATTGCCAGCCCTGCAAGCTCTGCCTGGCATCTGACAGGGGGCCCTTTCTGATACATCAGTCATCACTAGTAATACAGATTCTGCAGGCAAGGATTGCCCTCAGTGCAACCCCCCGGTGCTCACATTAGATCCGCCACTATTCCTGTCACCTTCAGTGAGGGATGCAGAGACAGTGGAGGTCCTGACAGCAGGAGCTGCTCCATTAGCCCTACAATTAGAACCTGACCAGCCAGCCTGCAGATGATGCATCTGCTGGACTAGAACTCAGCTCCCTCTCCCAGAGCTGGACTGAGTCTGCAGCCTTAACAGAAGTGAAGCCTGAGCGTTTCACACTCAAACGCTCCAGGACCTGAGTTCACAGGCTCTTCTCCGAGGAGCCCTGCTCTTTAAGGACAGGACGTATAGCACACTCACGCCGCAACTCCTCCAAGTTGCGAGGTGTTTACGTTTCTTAGCGCTACACTGCCCGGCTCTACCCACGGGAATTTGAGGCTGGGAAGAGATTGCCAGCTGTATACATAACCACCTTGATCCCATGGCAGCTTCTTAACGCCTGCCAACCACATGCAAACATTAGAAACAACAGCACAGGGGCCATTCATTCAACTCGCTGCCCAGGGGGGTTGCCTTTAAGAAGACTGAGCTGTTTATTTTAAGCAGTTTAAGCTGTTTTTTCCCATGGGCAAATGAAGCAGATAAGAGTCTGTAGCTCTTCGTACAAGCTGGCGCTGAGAGTCTCCATTCCCCCACGGGCCCCATCACCGGGATACACACTGATCCTACCACTGAAGTACAGAATGGCCACCCCCCCATGCCAGTGGGATGCTTGAAATTGCTATCGGGCAGCTGCCTACAGCTGTTTGCTGGCGGCGGGCGGCACCGGTCCCCATTGTCAAAGGGAAATAGAAACCACTCCCCATCCCCTCCTAACTCTGAAGCACTGTCCATGGGAGAGGCAGCTCAAAGATTCTCACTCGCAGATACTTTCTGGAGCTTCTTGCCCAACCCCCAGCTCCCCATCTTGGGGGGCTTTAGGGCCTTTCCTGCGCTGGGGATTTGCCTCAATTACTTCCATGGGTGGCATTGCACAGCTGCTATTCCCCATGTTTCGCGCCAGGGCAGCATCCAGGAGTGAGCTCCACCAGCTCAAATCACCACTTCGCCTGACTGCACCAGGGCTTTACACAACCACACAGAGAACTTGAACAAGCCTTAGGTGGTCTAAGTAGCCCCCTTAGCAACGGGACTCAGGGGGAGCCAGGGAGGGCTGTTGTCCCTTCTCCTGAAGTCCCCCACAAATATTGAGGGGTGTAGTCAAAACGACATAGGAATGGGAGCATAGGTGCTGGAACTAGGGGTGGTGCCGCACCCCCTGGCTTGAAGTGGTTTCCATTCTATGCAGGGTTTACAGTTTGGTTCAGGGCCACCAACGGGGGGGCAAAGGGAGCAATTGTCCAGGGCCCTGGGCAATCTAAAAGGACACAGAGGCCCCCAGCTGGAAGCCCCAGGCCCTTTTAAATTGCCCAAGCGGGCTGCAGGGCTCCTAGGCACAAGTGACTGCTCTGAGCCCCAAGGGCCGGCAAGATTGGCCAGCATGGTCAGTCCTGGAAGTGACGGATTTGTCACTTCTGTCCCTACCCCCCCCATCCCCCACGCCCCATCAGGGACAGCCCTGGGGCCCGGAACTGGTGTCAGCAGGCCTGGTTTGGTTCAATGGCTCTCAGCACCCCCACTATACAAATCATTCCCACACCCCTGAATGGGAGTGTTGACAGCTGATTGGAGCTAGGGAAAGGAAGTCAGGACACCTAGGTACCGTTCTGCCACTGACTCACTGCGTGATTTTGGACAGGTCACGTCCCCTCTCTAATGCCATATTTTACAGATAAGGTACAGACCACCCGCATCGTGAGGGGGTGTGCGCACGCGTCCGCTAATGAACATAAAGCGCCACGAGATCCTCAGATCAGAGGTGTTATAGCAGGGCAAAGTCTTTTAATAGAGCAACATGCACCCAGGACCCCATGAGCGGCCAAGCTTGCACATCAGTCAACATCATCTCTGCTTTGTTGCAATGTTATAAATGTCACGTATTCACCCACGGTTTCCTTTGCAGGCTCGGAAGTCACGGAGCACAAGGCTCTGTAACCTGAGCAGAGCTGCCACAGTTGCTGCAATGATCGAAAGACAAGATCGAATTATGCTTCCAAACTGGCATGGCCAGCAGGAAGCAGAGGCCAGGCCTGTGTGTTTTGTCTGAGCTGCTTCTTGTACCATCCTCACCTCCTGCCAAGTTAGCCGGGCCTTCCCTGTGTCTGATGGGCTCTGCCATCCCTGGAAGCAAGAACAGGTATCTTTAAAAGCAACAGCATAGCTAGGTATGGACTGAGATGTGCAGATCAGATGGGTTGCTGCCAGCTGCACGTTCGGGAGATGTCTGAGCACCATTGTCCCAGGTCATTAGCCACCAACAGAGCAGCAGCTAAGGAGAAAAACAGCATCTGCATTACCCTTAGTCATAACTGAGACGATCCGAAAAGGAAACTGTATCCTGAGAGGAAACAGGCTCTGGATCAGCTGTTTGAGAATCCCTATTCAGTTGCAAGGAGGGGATTGGTCACAAGGCTCTTTCTGGGGAGAAACAGCTTTAGTAAGTGCCTGGCTCGCTGGCAGGGAATAGCCAGATCTTGATTTTCAACGGGGATATTTGCAAAAGGAAAAAGTGCATGCAAAAATCATTAAAAAAAAAATCCGTCCCAGCAGCAGCCGGTATGAAATAGACCAGTGGTTCTCAAACGTTTGCATTGATGACCCCTTTCACATAGCAAGCCTCTGAGTGCGACCCCTCCCTTATAAATTAAAAACACATTTTATATTTAACACTATTATAAATGCTGGAGGCAAAGCAGGTCTTGGGGGTGGAAGCTAATTAAGCAAAGCTAGAAGGCTACATACCCCTCTATACACAAGAGGAAGCAGGAATGCAAAGGGAAGATAACTCTCAGTATGACTAAATACTAAGGTGCAAGAGGTTACCTCAGCAAGACAGGAATCCTTCATCTCATGGAAATCCAGCCTACAAACTAGAGGTTAAACATCAGAGGGAAGCGAGGAGGGTTAAGACAGAAACACAAAAAATAAATTTAAAACTCCACCTCCAAGGGCTTTATGTTTCTGCAAACGTAACTGGTATTTAAACAGTCATCGTTAGACTTCAAAATACACTCTGGGCATTCCCAGCACTTCAATGGCATCCAAATTGAACTTGGGAAATAGGTATCTTGGATCCAACCCAGCACCAAACAAAATGCTAGGGAGAGAAAACAACAGAAGGGCAGCACATTTAAAACCAATACAACACTTATTTATAAAATGTGTGATTAACCCATGGAACTCTCTGCCACTAGATATATCAACAAAGCCAGAAGCATGGTGTGATTAGCTGGAAAATGATTTACGTGACTATCTGATCTACAGCAGGGACCAGTTGAGTCACAATAAATTTTTCTCCGTCAACACTACCAGTTTTTAGCCAGTCACAGCTCCGGAATCGGGATGACTTGACTGAGATAGGGGTCACTCCCATTTATTACTTCCATTTATCCTTCTGCCCCATCTCCCAGATGCTGCCATAAAGGTAGTGCTGGTGCCAGAAGCAAACAGAGCAGTCATAGCTGGCAGCTGTATGCGGGGCCCACCCTGGGCAGTTGGCACGGGCTTATAGCCGTAGCTTGCTGCATAGGAAGACAGGTGCACAGGACTTCCCTCGCCTTCCAACTCCTTTTCATTTTCAGTATTGAAGTGAGTTGTTGGTGCTCCCAAGTGTGCAGGACCAGTGAAGCTGCCTTCCCCATCTGCTGCTGCCCAGGAGTGTGAGGGTGGGGCTGGAGATTACGTAAGCGGTACTCAGGCTCCACCTTCAATTCCCAGCCCCACCCCCACCATGGGCTGGAGTTGCTGTATGGTTCTGCTCAAACGATCAGCAATGAAAGACGAAATGTAATGCCGATATTGAATGTGTCATCCTGTTTCAGAGTGACTGCTAGAAATTCAAGAATTTGGTTTCAGCCAAACCAGAACTGGAAAACAGGCCCTTCCTGGCTCCTCGAATCCTAAAACAAACCCAGAAGACAGTTTAGATACAACAGATCTTGTATCTTGGCAGGGGGTGAGACTAAATGATCCTTAAGGTCCCTTCTAACCCTACTTCACTCCACAGTCCCTTCTAAAATTTTAGTGTGGGTCAGGGGAGCAGTAACGTTCTGGTTTGGGTCCATTTCTAATCCGGGTTCTGAAGTTCCAGTCACTCCACTAATAGACACCTATGCCACGCTGTTCACGCACCTTCCGTGCTTGCTTGGGAAATGTGCACATTCTCTCTGGGTTTGCACCCTGAACCAAAGTGCAAGTGCCAGAATTCCCAAGTTTAGTTTGGGGACCTTGAACTTTGCAGGCTTTCCCCGCAACGGCAGCAGTCAGGGGTGATTAGAACTCGACTGCAGAGGAGATGTTAGATTAGACCAGATTGGATTGGTAGATTAGACAAAAACAAATGGGACTGCATGGACTAGGTTGGATAGATATTACTGTTTAGTATTTGTATTGGACCTAAAATGTCCCCAGTCACGGATCAGGGCCCCACTGTGCTAGTTGCTGTTCAAACACAAAACAGAAACAGTCTCTGCCCCAGAGAGCTATGGATTAGATTGTACTGGCCTGGGACAATAGATGTAGTTTGGACTAGACTGAGATGAGTGTTTAGGTTGGCTTTGATGCAGATTGTAGATTAAGTTATACAGGACTGGGATAACGGATTGGATGGATGGATTAGGTTAGACTGCATGAGGATAGCAGATTAGATTACACCGGCCACAGGCCATGTCTACACTACAGAGCTATATCAGTCTAATTACATCACTCAGGGGTGTGAAAAATCTGCACCCCTCGGCGACATAGTTAGACCGACATAACCTTGGTGTAGACGGTGCTACGTTGACAGAAGAGTGTCTCCCATTGACATAGCTACCGCCTCTTGGGGACAGGAGAGGCGCATCTTCACTTAAGCGCTGCAGCTGCACCAATGCAGCATTTTAAGTGTAAACCTACCCGGAGACACAAAAACGAACAGCAATTTTCTTTAAGTACATCAGAAGCAGGAAGCCTGCCCAGTGGGGGTGCTGAAAGCCAGCCCCCTTACCCCTGTCCGCCGCCCTCCCACAGCTGGGGCTGGGAGCAGGGCCGTGTCTCTTGGAGATGGGAACCTGGACAGGGGGACGAGGCTGGGACTCGGGTGCGGGGCCAGCAGCGGAGCCCCAAGTAAAACCTGAGGGGGCTGCAGCACCACCCCCAGCCCCTAGTTCCAGTGCCTATGAGCCTGCTCAACTGGACAACAGGGGTGCTAATGCAGCACTCAGTGAATATAAAGTCATTGCAGAGAAGCAAAATAAATTCTTTGCATCGGTCTTCACTGAAGAGGATGCGAGGCAGATTCCCATACCTCAGCCATTCTTTTTAGGGGACAAATCTGAGGAACTGTCACAGGTTGAGGTGTCAAAGGCAGTTATGGAACAAACTGATAAATTAAATAGTAATAAGTCACCAAGACCACATGGTATTCACTCAAGATTTCTGAAGTAAATCAAATGTAAAATAGCAGAACTACTAACTATGGTGTGTAAACGATAGCTTAAATCGGCCTCCACACCAGATGACTGGAGAATAGCTAATGTACACTGATTTTTCAAAAAGGGCTCCAGAGTTGATCCTGGCAATTACAGGCCAGGAAGCCTCAGTAACAGGCAAATTAGTGGCAAACCTCAGTGGCAGGCAAATTAGTTGAAACTATAGGAAAGAACAGAATGATCAGACACAGAGAGAATTCTAATAGATTAGTGAGGCATGATTTCCCTTTACAAAAGCAGTGTTGATTCTTCCCCAATATATCATGTTCATCGGAGGGCATCAACAAGCAGGTGGACCTTATACTTGGGCTTTCAGGAAATCGTTGACAAGGTCCCTCACCAAGGAATCTGTACTGGAACCTTTGCTGTTCAACATATTCATAAATGCTCTGGAAAAAGGGGTAAACAGTGAGGTGGCAAAGATTGCCAATGATACAAAATTACTCAAGATAGTGAAGTCCAAAGCTGACTGTGAAGAGCTACAGAGGGAGCTCACTGAACTGGGTGACTGAGCAACAAAATGGCAGATGAAAATCACTGTTGATAAATGCAAAGTTATGCACATTGGAAAACAATCCCAGCAGCAGTCAAAAAAGCTGACAATTTTAGGAATCATTACGAAAGGGGTAGATAAGAACACAGAAAATATCATAATTCTAGTATATAGATCCATTGTTGATTCACACCCTGAATACTGTGTGCAGTTTTGATGGCCCCATCTCAAAAAAGATAGATTAGAATTGGAAAACGTACAGAGAAGGTCAACAAAAATGATGAGCCTCAGAGTCTCCCATAAGAACAGCCAGACTGGGTCAGACCAGCGCAGTGTCCCATCCAGCGCAGTGTCCCATCTTCCGACAGTGGCCAGTGCCAGATGCCCCAAAGGGAATGAACAGAACAGGGAATCATCAAGTGATCCATCCCGTCGCCCATTCCCAGCTTCTGGCAAGCAGAGGCTAGGGACACCATCGCTGCCCATCCTGGCTAATAGCCACTGATGGACCTATCCTCCAGGAAATTATCTAGTTCTTTTTTGAACTCTTTTTAGCCCCATAGCCCAAGCCCCACACGCTGGAATCAGCTAACATGGCCAGCTGCAGGCGTTTAGTTGCAGTGTAGACATTCCCTCCCTGCCTGCAGCAGGAGGCAATCCTGTTGGGGATTAGTGAAGCTGGGAGGAACATAAATACCATTACATGCTAGTCCCTCCCTTCCAAGGTAACCACAGTGCTGACACACATGCTCTTTTCAGTGGGGCGAGACGCTGGGTGGGGCTCCCTGCAGGCGACAGGTCCCGATGAGAGACGAATGGATGCGTGGCTGGGAGGAAGGGGCCAGGCAATGGAGGTGCTGGGATGGCCCTGCTGCACACGGGTCGGGCACCCCCAGCATGCCAGCAGTTCATGTCCCTGAGGGAAATGATGCTGCACTGGCTGAAGGAAGAGAGCGGCCTGAAACATCACTCGGTGGCTGGCGTCTGACAAGGGTGCCCAGAGAGACGAGCCCAGGGCCAGCAGATCCTACAGGAGAGCAGGGCCCCCCATCTCGGCCCTCACTCCCAGCATCCCGGCCCCACATTGGGTCTTCTTCCATGCAGCCACCTGTGCGTGTGGACTGGGGGAGGGGGCAGTTCTAGGGAGGAGGGGGATCTCCACCCCCAAGTTAAAAAGGAAGAGCCCAGTAAGGGGTTCTCCCCAATCCATGGCGATGACTGAGAAGGCGGCATGGGGAGACGGGGACACGGGAAGAGAGCGAGAGCACGCTACCTGGGTAGGCTAGGAGCATGTGCCATCGGATAGAAGGTTTGCTTCCCCGGGGGCTGCACAAGCTCTTAATTGATATTAATTACGTGTATTGTGGGAGCACCAAGGAGCCCCAGTCACGGTCCAGGACCCCAGCGTGCTAGGCATCATGCAGACGCAGACCAAGAACATGGTTCCTGCCCCAAAGAGCGGACAATCTGAGGCCTCAGCCTCCCACCCACCTTCGGAGGACACTGCCGGTGTTTTAACAAGAGCACCCCCAGCACACACGTATGCCCATTTTAGCCTGTGACCCAGGAGAGCAGGAGGGGAGGGGGGCCACTAGCACTAGGGCAAGGCAGCGGTGGCGGCAGGTCCCCCGGGGGGGCCATGAAGCACTGCTGAGGTTAGGGATGCGGGCCCCACGGTGCGGAACAGACTCCAGTTAGGCTGGAGCGACAGAGCCCCGGGGGTTACAGATGAGGCCGGTCACAACGGATTTGTACATAACAGTCACCTCAATAGATCACCTGACTGCGCGCACACATAGCAGCCTTTCCGCGGCTTGTTGCAGCTTGTTCCAATCCTACAGCCCCAGGACAGGAAGGATAAAGCCCAGCAGCCCCCAATGCAAGACCTTCCTTGCTCCAGCCCCAACCTGCCCTGTCTTAGCCAGTCTCTCCTTGGTGCATTTCAGGAGTGTCCTCTCTCCCCTCCAGGCTCTTTCAGGCCACCGGCCTACCCTTTCCTTGCTCTCCCCTCCTTTGTCTGCCATTGCCTCGTTCAGGCTGTTTTGTCTCTGTCACTCTCAGCACTGCCAGTTCAAATCCTTAATGACGCAGAACAAAGTGGAAAGATCTCAGCCTGTACCAACCCAAACGGCCCAGCTGGCAAGCACAGTCCAGGGCACAGAATCCACCTGCATGTTTGTTGTTCTGTGGTTAATGCCCTGAGCCTGTTCTTCCTCTGGGTTCGGTAAATTACTGCTTTTGTTTCTTGGGATTAAGCCTTGGAAGTCACTATGTGCAGCCCATCCGCGCTGGGGCTGACATCGCTGCCAGCAATGGGCATCTCAGGGCAGAGTGGGCGTGACCCACCTCACGTGGCAGGGCGAGGACAAACGGTGCTTGTTGCCTTTGTTTTCGTTAATTGCTGAAGTTCAGTGCTCAGAAGAGACAGACCGACCCCGCGTGTCAGAAATGAAGCTTTCACAGAAGTTTCCCAGCACAGCTCTGCCCAGGCCCCTCAAACCCATCCTACAGCACCTGCTGCAGTTCCAGTCGTGGCCCCCCCCGCCAGGTCTATTAATCCCCTGGGATCGTGACCTCCTGCCCCCCAATATTCCAGTCCTGAAGCCCCATCTTCCCAAGCTTTCCCAATTGCACTCAGTGGTGAGTCTAGCGCCCCCTGCTGTTCCAGACCCGGGTTCCCATGTAGTTCTGCCCGTGCATCCTCCATCCCATGCTGCCCCGCCTCCCTGCTAGTCTCTCGGAAGCAGAAGCTGCTGGTGGTATGCTGAATGTCATGCTGATGTGCCCCCCAGCGGCTATACGCAGCCAGATTAGACCTAGCGCAGTGCACTGAAATGAGCACGTCCCGTTATAAAAATCCACACCACATACCCCATCGGCCCAATTAACCCCTTCCTTCCTGCTCCCCTAGCAAACCGACCCATCAGGGTTGCCATTCACCTTTGCACACCCAGGCGCTCACAGTGGGTGCAATCGTCCCCCCGTCGCTGTGCCCACATCTTGCTGTGGCAGAGAGTCCAGCGTTCGGTAGAAGAGGAAGCCCCAATGCAGAGAACCGCACGAGGAAGATTCAACAGCGTCATCCTCAGACAGGATGCGCAGTGCCTTAAATGGCCGCCTGCTGAAGAATGCCTACCCTGCCTGCCACTTGACAGGCTGGAGAGAGGCCTCAGCTGTCCAGGGCTCTCACCTGACCACCTGGCAGGGGCACTACACCCCCTTTGCAAAGGGATGGTTGGATCAGCTTCAAGGATAGCATGAGCCAATGGTGCCCCAGCCAGCAAGCCCCTTCCTAGTTAGCCTGGGAAAGGCAAGGTGGTCCCAACCACTGTTCCCGCTAAGCTGCGGGGGTGTGCATGCACACACAGATCCTAAACCCCATGCACACGGCGAAACACCACGCGCACAAAAATTTACACAGAAGCACCACAATTTGCACAGCAGAAATGTTTTGCACACATGGCCTGTCAAAAATTAGAGGGAACATTGGTCCCAAGCCCGCCACACCGGGAGACACCCAGTGATATCGATACAATTAGTCCACGTCCATGGTAACGTCAATCGATTTTGAGCCTGCTGCACCCAACCTGCCTCCGGGAAAAACGGCAGCATGGGGCTGTAATCCCCTTGGTTCTCCCTCCGTGGCACATTAGCTACCGTTGGGAGGGTCATTTCTGGGACAGGTCAACCGTGCTCAAGCCCTCCCCACCCCTCGCTCTCCGCCAGCCACAATAGATCAAGCCACTGCCAGTTGTTCCCAGGCATACGCAGCCAGCCAGGTGAAACCAGCAGTGACAAAGTGCCAAAAGAAGGGATGTTGTCTTTTCACACAGTGCCCAGCATGTATCCAGGCTGCAACACAGCCTGACTCATTGGCCGCTTCGGTTCCCACACTAGCTGCCACGATGAAATGCAAATTCTTTCTTTTGTGCATGCAAATGATCCTTGGGCATAACGGCCTCAAGGAGCAGCGCTCCCTGGCCAGCATCGTGGGAGGTGGGTGGTGAGCCCTCTTCCTGAAAATGCCTCGCAGGCTTGAGAGTAAGCAGTACCTGAGGCTGCAAGGACCTGAAGTCCAGAGGAGATGCCAGGACAATGCAGTGCCACAAGAGAAGGGGATGGATCTTGATTTGGGTTCTTGGGGGCGATGCTGGTCTGGGTTCTGCAGTATCCCTGACCACCACTGTCCACATAATAGATTTCGGCAGTTTTGTGCCATGGCAAAACTGGGGTGATTTGTACTTTGCCAGAGCTCCTTGTGGCGGTTTCAGGTTTGCAAAGGCAAACCCAGAGCGCGTTGGGTCGGTTCAGATCACGGTCCCATCTTACCCCAAAAGATGGAGCCTGGAAGGCTGGAATGCAGGAGGGCGAGTTAGATAATGAGTCCTGGGTTGGATTCATCTCTCATTGCCCACTTTGGGGAGATCTGGATGGTCGTTAAGTTCAGAAGTTAGAAAGAACACAACATCCACCAGGCCTATCCAAACCAGGCCTCCATTAAATCTGGTCTCCTGCTTCTGGCAGTGACTAGCCCCTGGTACATCAGGGAAGGTGAGGATATCCATAACAAACCTGGGTAATTGGTTAACACTACACATAGGAGTTAGAAACGCTACCTGATCCATGGCAATCAGCTCATGCCCTGAAGCATGAGAATTGATTAGCCCTATCTTGAAGTCTTGGAGCCTGAATCTCCCTTTTACTGGGTGACTGCCACTGCATAATATTGAAATCATGTTGGGGCGGGGCGGGGTGGGGGAGGGGGAAGGATACCCTATTCCTTCAGAACTAATGGATGCAAAGAGTTAAAGGGTTGTTACTAGCCCTCAACTTATTCAGTCCCTTTTACATTCAGCACAGTATTTGACTCTGACTCCTGAGGCAGAAAGTTCCAAAGGTCAGTCTCATGCTGCGGGAGGAAGCATTTCAGATTTTACTTGCCCTTGGACAGAGTAAAGGCTTTCAGTTAGGATAAGCAACCACCTATAACCTCACTTCAGCGAGTAACAGTCTGTCAGAAGAGACAGAGCCGGGGACCCCTTTGTGGTCATTGAAGATGCCATGGGCATTTTAAGGCAAGGTTTGAAGAGTTCATGCCCCCATCCTCAATTCCAGCCAGACAGGGTCTCCCTCTTCCAATTACTCTTTGTGGTTTAGCCTGGTTATAAATCCACCTCTACTTCTCCCTGCTCTTAAAAATATTACTGTGCACTTCTTAACCCACACCCTTCCTGGATGTGTGGTTCTGTCCCCTCTAGTGGCACCGAGACCTCAGACAGAGAGAGAGAATGTGTCTGCTCTACAGCCTTACCGTACGGGTAAGGGACACATTTTACTTTCACCCCTGAGCAGGCCTGAAACGAATACCCTCTGCCCCAGAGAACAAAGGGGTGCTGCCACAGAGGAGCTCCCTGTGGGCGGGGAGCAGAGAGGGAGGTCGTGCCAGCTCGGCAGCATCCTTCCCTCCCCCCCTCACCACAGAGCCCATCCCTGCATGCTAGTTTGTACCATCATCCCTGCCTGAGAGATTAACTACCGCTGGGTCCTCTCAAATGCTGCTCCAGGGGGACTGAACCAAGGGCAGCCTGGCTCCTTTAACGGGGGCAGACCACACCCTGTCTGTCAGAAATAAAGTGCAGCCAATTATCCTGTTGCAACAACCTGCAGCAAGATTCCCCTCTGCACACCTACCAGCGCTGACAACAGGTGCTGAGGGGGTTGGGAATTTGGGGGGGGGGGGGTTGGACAAGAGCCCTCTAGCCTCTATAATTCAAGGCCTGAAGACAAACAAGGAAAGACCAAGGCAGAGGTGATGCGGGCTGAGGGCTGACTCAGATGTGAGTCATGGAGCGGCTAAGGAAACGTGTCATTCCAGACGAACAACGAACTGGGCTCAGAGACACCCTCCCCCACCCCTCGCGGCTGTGCCCAAGACACAAGTAACTTTGTATTCTGAGCGCAGAACCAGACTCAGCAGCACCTGTTACCCTGTGGGTATAACGTTCTCCCTAGGGGTAGCGGGCACTGAGAGAGGAATTAACCCATGCTGTAGCCAGAGGGCCCTCGGACACCCCAGAGAATGCCCCAGGCATACACTGTACCACCCACTTCAGAAGCCCATAGAGTGCAGCGGGTGGGCTGGCCCTACATGGCCAGCGGTTGGAATGCCCCATGGGGCCATTGCAGCCAGGCAGCAAATTAGGGCTGTCCTACCCAGCATCAGGGTCTCAATCAAACCCCAGAGGCCCTGGTGCTGGGGCCATGTATTGCTCCACCTCCCGCCCATCTCTGCGCAGCGTACCAGAATAAATAGGGTCCTGAGGGCCCACTTTAGAGAGATGGGTACCTAAAGGGACAGTCCCAATTCAGTGCCCTAGACTGAAGTGGCCCAATTTCCAGCTGCACCGAGCCACCTGCAGGTCACCCTGGCTGCCGTGCTCTGAAGTTGCGTTCTCCCTCCTGCAGCTCAAGAGCTGGCTCTGGTTTTGACGCATTGATTTTTAAATGGAAGAATAACCATTTTCTCCCACGACCCAAGCTGCTGCAGAGCAATCCAGTGGGAACGCAAGCTGCCGTCTCCAGCCAAACAGGTGCAAAAGCCTCCTACCCTCCCTGAGCTATGCCAGCCTCTCTGCAGACACTGAAAGCAAAGGGTTTATAAAAGGAAACACAGGCAGGCATGCATAGCCAGGACTGGGGCTTAGAGCTACCGTTTCTAGGCACCTGCACCAGGAAAGAGTTTTAATTTTAAGCCAGCAATTTAACGATTAAATACTTTGCATTTCATCCAAGAATCAAAAAGCCCTTTACGGAGGCTGATAAATGAAACCTCACCAAGCCCTGGGGAGGATGGGCTCATTCAGTCTACTTTTCAGGTGGAAAAACGAAGGCATAGAGAGGTTAAATAACCGGACGATGTGAATCAGTGACACAGCTGGGAACAGAACTCAGGAGCCGAGGTGCCCACTCCCCCGCTCTAAAACACTTCCCTTCCCTGGGCTGGAAGCAGAACCCAGAAGTCCTGCCTCCCAGAGAGCCCTGCCTTCCCTTTGGGAAGATGGCCTCATTTTCCAGGCTGGGACTCCTTGTATTCGTCAGTCAGTGCACAAAAGCCAAGGCGCAGTGAGGTTTTTGCTTTCTGTGGTAGATTGAGGGCAGGAAAATGTTTGCTCTGTCAACACACAACCAATCCCCAACCAAGAGACTGCACCTTTGAGGCACAAGGTAGAAAGCAAGAACTCCTCTTTCTTCTTTTTTCTTTTTTTTTTTTTAAATCTCATGATTTTTACAGGGCCCACCTGATGATTTTGAGCACCAACTCTACAATGTGCCTGCTCGGAAGCATGAGCCTTGTCACTTCCACACGGATATTATGTCTCAAAGCCATACCTCAGCTAGTAACCTGAGGCCTGATTTTCAACCCTGAGCACCTACAGCTTCTTTTTATTTCGTTTGTAGGGTGGCTGCTCTGTTTTTCTGAAACGTCAGGTCCGTAACACCTAGATACAGAAGATCAGAACTGGGATCCTAATGGAAACTCCTACAGAGCCTCAGGGTAGGGAATCATTCCATTCTGGAATGGACATCCTTGCCCCCCAGCACAAAGGGAGAGTGCCAGGGTGTTGCAGGATTCACCAGGAGCTCTGCTAAGCAGAGAGTCAACCAAAATCCTTTTTCATCTCGGTCAGGGAGGGTCAGCAAAGCGATGTATAGCAATAATGCAGAGCGTATGAGGCTTAGTTATTGGAACAGCAAACCCATCATGCAAAGAACAGTATAGGAACCCTAAAAATCAGGGCAGTTCTGTGCAATTTCTAATCCAGCTCTGAAAATCACCAAGCCAGTTCCAACAGAAACAGTAATTTTCAAAGTACCTTTGTAACCCACACACCTCGCGGGTGTGACGTTCTGTCCCATCCAGTGGCACCGAGACCACTGAAAGAGATTAATGAGTCTGCTCTACAACCTTAGCTAAGGGCCATATGGCTTTTAGCTCATGCAGTAGAGGCTCGTGCATTTAGCTCCTGAGATCCCAGGTTCAATCCTGCCCACCAACAACCGGGGTCTGTTGGTGTGCCAATCTGCAGAGAAGGTATAAATCTATTCAGAAGAGATGGGAGACTGCAGCTCCTGACCACATTAATCTATTTACAGTTCAGTATTATCAACTGAAAAAGAACCCCCTAGCCCCCAGTTCTGGGTGCCCTTAACAAAAAAAAGTTACAAACACAAACACAATCACAGGAGACGAAACCAGTAGCCTTTAAATCTCATGACTCTCTGAGCAGAAGTACACAAGCACTAGTGTTCCAAGGGTTCTGGTCAATTCCAACTCATCTGCCTACTTAAAATTCTCTACCGTGGTTCCAGGGCAGACTTCACCTCTTATCCTACTAAACTGTCATGTGGGGTGCTCTGTTAAATGGCTTCTTCCTCAGTGATAACAGCATCCCTGTACTACATGAAATGGTGCATATATAAGCACTCTTTACACGTGGGTAGATCCTTTGGTCAGGGGAAACCAACTTTTTTTTTTTTAAACAAACATTGAGGCTTCAAACGCCCTTTCACCCCATCCTGGGAGTTTTTATTATCACCTCAGTTTTACCCAAGGGGAAGAAGAGAAGACGCAGGGAGGTTAGGGTTTGGTATAGGAAATTGCCTGTTGGACTTTTAATACCTAGCATCCTTAACAGAAAGTTTGATGCCTTTGTTTCTGGTGCATGAAAACTCAATCACGGTGGAGGAGTCAATTTTGTCTCCAGGGCTGTATCTTTTCTTACAGAAACAAAATTCCCAGGTGTGTACAACACAGTGCATTGGGGTACAGAGGAAGATTACATTTTCCATTGCATCAGACATTGGTTAGTTTCTCTATATCTCCTACTGGTGACCCAGTATGGATGAGTAACTTGCATGAAACATTTTAAACCTGTCAAGACACTGGCTCTCGGGATTATGTTCAGATTGGCATTTTCAGATAAGGCATCAACATTTCCTGGTGACAGTCAGGTCTGATTGACCAGTTTCCTTTCATGTAGCTGCTTTTAGCCAATCTGGCAACAACTCCAGGCCAACAATCTGACACAGTCCTGGCAGATAGATAACTTTCCCCTGGCCCACATCCTTGAGATCAGCCCATCTCCCACCATGAGCCTTCCACCACTGGCACATCAAGAAGAAACTGGTACCAGCCAAAAAATACATTCACTTTCCTGATTTTAAGGACATACCCTCCTAGGTGCTTAGATACCATCGTAACGTGTGTGATACAAAAACAAAGACAGTACTTAAAGTAGGGGTGTGCCAGCACCCAAACAAAAGCTACCCTTCCCACCCCCCACCACCAAAAAAACAACACAAAACAAAAAAAACACCTAGAGTTGGTAGCACCCATTTATTTGCTCTTGAAATAATTGCTTCCCTATAGTTATTTATTTAGAACCCTTTAAAAGTGCTGAGAAACCTGCTTCTCAGGCACCTCCACCTGATTCCTTCCAACCCTTCTTTGTCAGTCTTCCCTAAGCAGAAGCCAGATCAGATATCCCAAGGCAGATAGCTCATTGATTGTTCAAGTGCTAAGGTCTGGGAGGCAGGGTGGCTAGGAGTTTGTCAGTTTTTAGCTCTCTTCTTCCACCTCACCAGCATCTATAATCCTTTCCCCGCCCTGCCAGTGGGTAATTCTGTGCCAGATGCCCACAAATCTAATTGCCTGAAACAAAGGCGAGACTCCCCCAACCTTAGCATATTTGCGAAGCAATGATACAAGCAGATTTACAAGCAGGGCTACTGCAGATACCTTTCTCCCCCTTTCTCCGCACCAGAAAGATTAGAGTGGGTCGCGTTCCTTCCTTTCTTTGAGCAGTGTCGATTTTTGCTGCCCCTCTGGCTGGATAAACAGGATTCTATAACCTGGGCTCTTGGGAGAAAACAGTTACTTCCTGGACAACCTTATCAAACAGCCATCGTCAGTTTCTTGCAGCCTGTCAGACAAGCTCAGGTCTGTGCACCGATTCTCCAGGGGGGAAAAACAGCAATCTTGCCAGGCTTGGCATTTCTGCGGCAGAAAATAAAGCTTTCGTCTATTTATTTAACTTTGGAAGCCAGTTTAGTGCTGATGCAGGTGCTGGACTGACAACCTGGGCAAGGAAGTTCCCTCTATCCACAGGCCAGGAACAGCACAAGCGACAGCAGAGAAAACTATCCCGCGTTGCCACACCAATATGACTCAATGCAGACCTGCAAAGACCATTTCTAAGGTTGAGAGGGGAACCCAGCTTCTAGGGCCCATTCAGGTCTGGGCCTTTCTGCAGAGGCACCAAGCGGGCACTCAGGGCCAGCAGTGAGGAGGTTAATGATCACCAGTTACAGACACCTGTTTGCTTTCAACTGGTAGCTGCCAGATCCTTTCACACAGAGGCCCAAAGAACAGTTAAAAAGATGGTGACCATTTCTGGACACTGGTCTGGGCTGGATTTCATCCCATGAGTTAGTGCTGAAAGGGTCCTTTATCTAGACACCTAGACATTTCATTGGAGAAAAACAACATTGACATTTAAAGCCATTTACTTATCCTATTGACGCGATCAGTGGCCTCAGATGTGACCTGGAAGGACCTCGCCACTGAAAGCACAAGGAGAATTCCATATTCAGCACCCACCAAGGTGACCGTCTGGAGCTTGCAGGACAAGCCTCTGTTTGCCAGAAGCTGGGAGCGGATGACAGGGGATGGATCACTCAATGGCCTGTTCTGTTCATTCCCTCTGAAGTACCTGACACTGGCTACTGCCGGGAGGCAGGTTACTGGGCTAGATGGGCCATTGGTCTGACCCTGTCTGGACATTCTTATGGGAGACTCTGAGGCTGCAGCTTCATCATGCCAGACACAGGGTTTCCTGTATGGACAAGGGAAGCAGTAAAGGAGCGGAAGGGGATGAGAAGAAAGCGTATAGTTTCTTCACTGACCCGTGTGGTGAAGTGTTGGAATTAGATTGGCCTGGAGGACTATCATTACTTCCCAAGACCCTGACGTGTGATTGATCCCAGACAGGCCATTTTGGAAAGAGGCTGTTTCATTTGAACATGGTAGCATTCACTTTTTGCTGCATGCCTTTAAACTGCTGCTGTGTTCGACCCCAGAGCTGGATGAAGCTATGTACTCTGGGGTCTATTAGCTTGACAGACATGAAATTAACCTAAGATATCACGACCGTCTAACACCACCGGGCTGAGCCAGCCAAATTCTACTTCCGACCCTCCCCCAGCCTAGCCACCAAGGTTGCAGCTTTATAATGAATAGTATTAACTGTTCTCATTTAAACATCTTTTTGACTTCAATATTGCAGCTTGACGTCATAGCCCAGCCTGCAGCTGTCAGAATTATTGAGGAAACTTGGCCACGGTAAACAGAGGGGAAGGAAAATGGGGCAGATTAGATAACAAGGAAGTGTTTTTATTGTGGCCAGACTTACACTTAGAGCCACATCACACATGCACAGCCTCCTGCCTGGCTACGCAGGAAAGGCACAGAGCCACTCACTCCAAGCCTTTCACAATCAGGGTTCCTACTTTCCAGAGGCAAATGGCATCCTGCCTCTCCAACAGCCTCTTCAAAACGAGAGCGATCGGGATTCTTCCTTCCAGCTCACACACACACTAGTGTATTGGTGAAGTTGCTCAGAGCAAGTGCTTCCCTGCCAGCTGGATTCCAGGTGAAGAGAGATCTGCCCTTACTGTTCTTCAATGCAATGCTCTCATCCACTCAGAGGCTTTCCAGAGAAACCACCACCATCCACTCTGCTGGTGTCAGATTTATGGAGAGCGCAGATGAACACCTTGCTTTAGCTCATGTGCTTTAAGAAGGCAACACACACTAGATCCAGTTTAACAGCCTGGTGGCCACCAGCTTTGGGGCTTCCATTCCCCACTAACAGATAATGCCCTGATGGAAACAGAATTGCTGGCAGTTTGGAGGAATAGCACTGGCTTTCCTGACAGAGCAGCGTGAGATAGTTTTGGCAGGCAGATATAGGGCAGTTTATAGCATGCATGGTTTATGGCAGCGGTTCTCAACCAGGGGGGCTACGAGCAGGTTCCAGGGAGTCCACCATCAGGGCTAGTATTAGACTCAGTGGGGCCCAGGGCAGAAAGCCAAAGCCCCACCGCATGGGCTGAAGCCTGGGGCACTGAGCCCTGGCACCCAGGGCTGAAGCCAAAGCCTGAGCAACTTAGCATCACACGGGCCCTTGTGGCGTGGGGCCCCAGGCAACTGCCCTACTTGCTACCCCCTAACGCCGGCCCTGGCTTTTATATGCAGAAAACCAGTTGTTCTGGCACAGCTGGGCAGAGGTTTTACAGCACGTGGAGGGGGAGGCTCAGAAAGGAAAAGGTTGAGAACCTCTGGTTTATGGCTCCACCATTTATATCCCCCTGGCAGTCAGGGTAACAACAGACATGTGGGAGACAGCAAAAGACCAAGGTCAACTGGAAGAAGAGAAGAGGCCCGAGCAGTGGAATCAACTTTCACAATTTTATTGGGAGTCCTCTGATGTCTGGGTCTGGAGTCACCCCATTAGGTGAAGGTCTCAGCTTTCATGCAGAGAAAAAACTTGAAAACATGACCCATAAAAGCTCAAAACTAGAGAGCAGAGAAAGAAACCAACACAAGTTAAAATCTATGATTTTTAAACTAATTTTAAGAGGGGCCTGATCCATGATTTTCAACATTTGCATTTTGCATATAGCCAACCCCAAAAGACCAGCCACACCAGGAAAGCCGGGAAAGGGAATGTTACCTACCTAAGAGAGTGAGTGTTAAAAACACATTGCACGTGGGGAAGGCTCTTCTCCTAAAGAACCTTGGAGTTCCCATCTCCCCATGCTAGAGCTTTCGGGACCCCACACCCCTAAAGCACCTGCCCTCACTGTAGAAAAAAAGAGTTAAGGACTCAAGGTTGACCAGATCCAGAGACAGAAGGGGGTAACCCCAATCCCTCCCTGCAGCATATCCATAAAACTTCTACATCGTAGGAGGCTTGAAACACAAGCTGGGCATTTCCCTGCTCTCCCAACGTGATGGTGATAAATCATTGAGTGATGCAGCTGCTTTGCAGCCTCCTCTAGCACTTCACAAAAATGTACAATGCCAGGGCCAAAGTAGCAGAATCTCGTTTCCAAGAAAGCACGAGCCCCCTCCCGGAATAGTCAAATGAGATCAACCCAGGCCCTGCTCACTAAGTCCTCTTGCCGCACCCTAAAATACTCGTAGGCAACAGATTCCACTGCTGTTAGATCAAGTGATACAAAATCTCTCCCCCATTTCCAGCCCTGGAGAAGTTGGGATCAGGACACAGGACCGATGTTCATACACAATCCTGCCCATTGCAGAAGGAGTGGCAGGCTGAGCGTCAGAGACTTCAACGCACGTGGACGGCAACAGCAGCTGGAAATATAAGCCAGGATTTAGAATCTGCTGGAAATTTTGCTCATCTGTCTGGGTCCAGCTTGCAACCAGTCACCTATTTAAAAATATAAAGGTGGGCCTTTGTCCACCCATCCCCACCCTGCCTTGAGCAAGCAGGATTCTGCAGCAATATGGAGCACAGGCTTGGCACCTCTGCTTAACGCTTCTGCCAGATGTTGCTGGCAGCAAAAGGGGGCCGGTTCAAAGATCTCAGGGGTCCTCTAACAATGAGCACCAGGGCTCCAGTCCCACCCAGAAACCTGGGAAAACTAAATTATTTCCCCGGGTGCCCTTGATACGGAATACTTCCCCAGGGGCATCAGGCCACAGAGCTTCCATTTGTAAGAAAATGACATCACCCTCCCACCTCAATGGAAAAATAAATCCTCAAATGTAGCAGAGCCAGTTTCGCAATGCAATTTCAGGTCTGGATGTTTTCCCAAACTGACAAATGCATTCAGCTCCCTCTACTGGCTACTCTGACACACTGCCAATGGTTCAACATGGTGACAATAAATATTCCACATTCACTTCCCTAGCCAATCACCCCCTCCCAGGTCCCATGCCCCAAATCGCTAAAAGGTCTTGATTTCCTAGATTGCAAGCTCTTCAGGTCAAGGATTTTGTCCTCCTTTGTCTGAGGACAGAGCCCAGCATACTGTGGGTGGTACCAGAATACCAAGAAATAATGCTTTCAAAAACGTGATTAACAAACCACTGTCACAATTGGCCTTTAAGGTTAAGAATTATCCCCATTTTAGAGACGGGGAAAGTGACCTCCAAAGGGTCATACAGAACAGCAATAGCAGAGCCAGGGAAAGGAGAACAGAGGTCTCCTGCAGCCCAGTCTTACGCTTTAAGCACTAGACCATGTTCCCAGCATAGGGCTAGCAATCAGCAATTGAGCCTACAAAGACAGCGGCGGGGGGCATGCGCAAACAACACTCAGTCTCAGAAGTCCTAGGAAAATGTCTTTAGAGACAGAAATTCAGTTAAATGAGCCTGTGAGAAGGATGTAAGAGAAACAAAAAAGGAACCCACAAACCCAATTGTGGATGTGTTAAAAGCTGTTTGAAGATACATTTGTGCTCGGGAAGATTTTCCCCTACTGATTTCAGATGTCTTTTAGAATGTACATGAGACATAAAAAACTAACTTAAGTGGCAGCACTAGAAAGGGACTCAGGAAAGCTCGGTGCTATTCCCAGTCAGTTCTTTTCCATTCCCCCCATACAAGCTACCTTGTTTTGTGAGTAAATCCCAGAGCTCAGCCCTTCCTTAACGTCAGCTGTCAGTTCAGAAGTGATCACTGACGCCTGAGCACCCCAAAATTCCAGCATCCGTGGGAGCTACAAGTGCTCAACCCCTTCTTCCTGTTAGCTTGTCCCTCTGCTAACTATGCCTGGCATCACTCTCCCGCTGTCAGAAGCCCCAGCTCCATTTAGAAGGCAACTGAATGCAAGGGGCAGTGGGGAGACCCATACGAAGTATTTTCTCTGAGAGCAAGCGATCAGAGCTCAACACTTGCATCATTTCATGTTGCTGTTCTGCAGTTTCCCCATCCATAGAGCGGGGAATAAAAAGAGTCTCCTTTCTAAGCTGCTTTGAGATTTATGAGGAGTGATAGAAGAATATAAAGTATTGTGGTAACAGAACGACATGTACTGCCATCTGCATTATTTTAATTACACCTTTTAAACCGGCCTCACTTAATTTTGCCTTTTGCCGGCAAGTTACCCAGGGATGAAATAGATCACGCCACTCTTCCGTGTTAAGAACTGATGCCATAATAGATGCACTATGAATAATGATGCTACTTCTTTACCCTCAGGTGCCATCTGCTTCCTCACTCGGAGCTTCCCCTGTTGTGTCAGGATTCCTTCCATTACTAAGCTCAGCAGTTGTATGAACACAATATGGAACATTTAACATTAGATTTTCACAAGTCACTTCTATTTAATGGAGGGTTTTTTCCCAGCTGATCCATTTCTTTCAAGAAACAAATGGATCACAGAAGTGGTAAGGCGCTATACACACACATATATATACACACACATATATATACACACACACACACACAGCATCCAAGAAACAAAGTTAAAAGAACATTAAGGTTGGAGAATCAAACATTCGAAAGTTAGATACCAAAATTAAGGGGGTCTGTGTAATCTTGATTTAGCCCCCTTGTGCACGTCCATTATGATCAAGTAGGGACCATCACATACTCTATTTCCCGCAAGACCCCTGACTCGGGAAGTAACATAAGATTGGCAAAATGGGAAACTAACCAAAGAAACCTCAGTGGTCATGAAACTGAAGGAATAATAGCGCTTGCTGGACACATGTACGCTACAAGTGTATCCACAGGCGTCAAGTCACTTCATTCCTGACCTGGCAAAGCCCATAGATCTTCCACTTGTGGACCTCTCTTGAATATGCATCAAGGAGTAGATACTCAGCTGGAGCAAGCTGTCATAGGCTGTTGACTTCAATAGAAGTGTGACCATTTACACCAGCTCAGAATCTGCCCCCAAAATGTGACCTACTTGGTCATGAGGAAAAAACAACAGGGACCTAGGATGACAACTCCATCAACTTTAGTTTTCACTTGTGACCCCAGGCAGCCTTTCAGTCCACTAAGCCATTGCAGCTTCTAACCCCAGGGAGGGATTTTGGTGTAGTTTATCTTGGCCGAGCAGATCCCAGGGCTGCTATGACACAAAGCACTACGACACAACTTTTGCGTTCACTCTGCAATCATTCCATAATGGCAACGACCCTTCCCCGCCAGAGGTATTTGCAAAAGAGTAACATTTTGGGTGACTGAAGCCAGAGACACAAAAGAATTTGACATGCTGGAATAGCAATTTGATCCTTCAATTCCCAGACTTTACCCCCTAGCAATTACTAATGTTTCCTCAAGCTAACAGTCCCCTTTCCCCACAGTAATGCACCAGGCAGTACCATACCTAGAGATGGGGGATTTCCTTCCTGACCACTGCAGTTATCAATTCATACCCTGAAGCACAAAGGTTGGATTAAACAATGCATAATGTGAATGTTAGTTTTGATGATAAAATAGTACCTGGGTCCCTTTTTTAAAATTTAATTTATACTTGATTCTGTTGCAACTATTTGCCTTGGCCACTAGCCTTGCCCACACCCGCAGCACAGATCCACCATGCATGCGTCATGGCATACTGCTTCATTAAAATGATCTGCGTTATAGCAATTGCCCGAGTTACTTGTCCTGCTCCAAAGACAGTGCGTTAATGAAGGTGTGATCTGATTGTCTTGCCTTGATAAACTCCTGACAGGTTGCAGCCCTAAAGACAAACAGATTATTTCAAGCAAATAACTAGAAAAGAAAAGCAAGGACGGGGGTGGGGAGGGAACCTCTCTAAATTCTGTAAGCAGCGTTGCCAAACACAGAGTGAATTTGAAAACACCTTGGAGCACCCCTTTCATTTCATTTCCAGGCACAGAACAAACAGCTATGGGCCTATGCAGCAGGATGTCTGTTCCCAGCAAAACTTTCAAACAAGGTTAAATGGCATAAAAGCTCCAGGCACTTATTCAAATGTAAAAAATTGCACTGACACTTCTCACAGGGATTAATAATGAAACGACAGGTAAGCAAGTGAATAGCTCCAACGAAACTGCTCTTCTATATAGGCAGAGCATTGGGCTCAACTGGGTGAGATTCTCTGGCTTGCATGATGCAGGTCAGCCTAGACAGTCATAATTGTCCATTTTCCCAGACCAGAAGAGCTGTGTGGTTCGAAAACTTGTTTCTCTCATGAACAGAAGTTGGTCCGATGACAGATATTACCTCACCCACCTTGTCTCTCTTATTGTCCATAGGCCTTAACAATGCATGAATTTCACACACACTTCCTTCCTCTCTCGGTGACGAGCCAAAATAGATGGAATCTTGATGGCTCAGATCCTCGGGTGCTATAAACCAGTTTACCTCCCTTGAAGTCAATGCATCAGCAGCAGTAACGGGTCATTGGGAGAAGATGGAGGAATGCTGGTTGGAAGGGGGAGAAAGCAACTAGAACTGGTTGAGTTTCTGACCGCTCTATCTGCTGGTGGAGTATATCCCACCCTTTACGAAAAAGGCTCATCAACTTGGGACTTCTGCACCTCTTCCACAACTATTTTTGGATCGCCAGCTAGTGGCTCATGCTGCTTCCCTTCCCTCCCCACTTCACCTCCCTCTGCAATTACCCAAGAGGTTGGATGTACTTGCTGTAAGAGTGCTTACCACTGTCAGCCATGCTGGGCCATCAAAGCATGATTTGCTTGGGGCTAACCCTTGAAGATCACTCAAAGGCTTCAGCTTAAGACTGACGTAACCAGAAGACATCACCTTTGCCAGGAAAAGGCCACCAACCCTTTGTAACATGGAGCGTAGACACACCCCTACATGGTCCTGCTTGTTTGTGGCAACGTCTTGTTAGCCACAAACCATTTTGCTGCCCTAACAGATCAGTTGTGAGGACCCCAGCTATGGGGACGTTGTGGGTGCGTGTGTCTATTGCAGCTCTGTCGCACCATGCCTGTGCCAGTACTTGGAGAGGTTAAGAACATGCCTTCAGCAATGCATCCTTCAGCAGGCTTTGCATTCAATATTACCATAGGCTTTTGGAAATATGTATCTCCATGCACTTCAAGACAGGTTGCCCACCATAACTTTGCCATCTTCTTTTAGCCATGTCTCGACATCTTTTGCCACCTCCATTTCCCCAACAACAAAAACCTGATCTACAATAAGAATTTGGGGAGGATCTCTACTTCCTAAAGCCACAGGCAGAGACTAGTGATGGCCCAAGTCCAACCTTGCATCTGAAGTCACTGTGTCCTGGAGCTTTTGCTCTCATGGCCCCTAGGACAAGATACTCTCCCCATAACGTCTGCCTTAGCACTCTAAAAAAAAAAAAAAAAAAAAAAAAATAGTGGCCCAAATTCTGTAAGCTGTCCCACACAGGCACCCTGTATCCATGTGGAGCCCGAGTGGGGATCTACCTGCTTGAAAAAGATTGCAGGATCAGGGCTCCTTTCTAACAGGTCTTTTTCATGTCAACTCCTATGTGAAACCATCTGTTTTTTTAAATGATCCCTCCTCCAGTGTTTATTCTTGTTGGCATGCATATCTGGACTGGAAAAGGAGTTTGTTTTATTTCATGCATCCAGTGCAGCCTGAATTTATTTATTTCCTTTAAAATTTTCTCCTTAAATTTATTCATGGGAAAAGGAGAGGTACCGCTGAGTTTTACAGCACACTTGTGATGTCTGCCCGGGACCCCCAATGATCTGGGGATGGAAGCAAAAGAGGTGCATTTAACAAACATTGCAGAGGTCACAGAAGACTAGAAATCGTTCGCGCCTTGAATAAAAAACTCTATAGACAGCTGAAGGTAATTTTTCTGTGTTAATTTAATCATACAAATATTCATTTATACATTAAAGGAAAAAGCTTCCTTTTTTTTTTTATTACCCCCAATGTGCTATCATCAGACTTCTCCCAGACTCAACGAGGCAACACACCATCCTGTTCTACACATGCACTCCCCCCAGAGGGAATAAAGACAGGCTGCAGAACCAACCACTCACTCACACAAGAAAAAAAAAACCCAACAGAAACAGGGGACAGTGTGTATTTCCTAGCTCTGCAGACTCCAATTATGCTCACACCCACGGGGTCTGGGATTGCACTTGCATCCCCAGTTATGGGGTCTCAGGCATCTCCCAAACCCTGGAGGTTTCAGGATGCATCTTTCCCCCCATCCCACAAACACACACACACACCCCTCAAGACATAGGGCAGCAGATACTTTCTGCCATGCCAAAGCAGGCTAGACACCCCTTCCCAAGTACAAAGCACATTTCCAGCCAGAGGGGCGCAGAGCTTATCCAGGCTTTCCCAGCCATGGGACAGGATACATTTGCAACCCAGACTTGAGACACATTGTGAGACACAGGGGTTAGCAGGCATTTCCAAACTCAACAGCTCACACCACGCTCGAGGTTCCATTTAAAAAACAAATATGTATTGGAAGTTCAAACTGCCTTTTTTGAAGAGATCTCCATTTGCCTTGCCCTCTCAGGACTCCAAGACCGTCCTCCCCACAACAGCAGCAGCCAGGGAAAGGCGGGGCCCATAGCCAACTGCAGCCCCTCCATAACTACAGCCTGTCTCAGACCCATGGGTACCAGCCCCTTTGTTCCCAAAGTCAGGGACACCAGCCTGGCTTGGGTAACATGGCATAGGACAAGCTTTGTTGGGCCTCTTCCCTTGCCCAGCAGTCTCAAGTAGGTAACCATTTGCTGAGGCTCTGAGTCCTAGATCACATTTTAAAACTTGAGTGCCTAAAATTAGGCATGTAATTCAGTCTGGTTTTCAGAGGTTCTCTCTGCTGAGATCAATGAGAAACTTGGGTGTTCAGCACTTCTGAAAAAAATCTGACTATTTTTGGTTTAGGTGCCTAACTTTAGCCCCCCCCCAAAAAAAAACCTTGAAAATGTTGTCCCTAGGAAAGCAGTGCAATTTCAACCCCAACTATGACTAGCAGAGACCTTTGCTTAGCTTCCCTGAAATCCTCTCTTGAAAATGTTGCAAACTTAATAGTAGCTTAAATTTGGGGACTGGGTGCATCGCTGAATACCAGAGGACTCAGTTTTCACTGGAGAGAAGAAAGAGACAGATTAATTACCAATTTAAACATCTTCCCATCATTATCACACGAGCATTATCACACTAACCAACACCCTGAAACAGTTATGAGCCTTTTGCAGTTATTTATAGAGAGATCCTCCCTGCTGATAAGGGTTGTGTTTATGCTCCAGACCAATTTCCTAAGAAACAGCTGTAATATGGGAATTATTATGCTCCAGACCAATTTCCTAGGAAACAGTGTTAACAGGCTGACCAATTGCAACTGCAGCTCAAATCAGGCCCTGCCTTTCTTCACTCCATGAACAACCCAATCACAAGGGCACGGTAGACTGAAACACGCTCAGGAAAGGAGACAACATTGAGAGCTGTGCAGAATGGATGGAGAAGGCACAGAAACAACGGGGGGTGCACACTAGCTTTCTCTAGGAAAAGGAACAAAATACAATCTGCATTATTGACAGGCGGGTGTAAACGTGGCCAGTTTGCTTGGGTGAAGCCTACATGCCTGGGAACAGCAGAAGAGAAAATGGGAGTCAGGAGAGCTGGCTTTGAGGGTCGCACAGCGGCCCCTGCCGGTACAAGATTTGCCGAGTTCTGGGCCCACTGGCGGCAGCAGTCAGAAACCCAGAACTCCTTCCTCCTCCTCCTCTACACAACAAACAGATGGATGAAGCGGATGTGAAGAGACCAATGAGCAGCCATGTCACTTCGACTAACATCAACACTTCCAGAAGGGACACACAGGGGGGAAAGCGGGGGAGGCACTACATGCTGGGTACTGGATGCGCACGTGCTCATGCCTTGCATGCATGTCACGACAGTTCAAACCTCGACCACACTTCACCATGACTGTTTACACACTTGCTTAATTGTGGCTGGTGAATAACATACCTTGCCCACAGCAAGAGAGATTTTACAAGACATATACAGGGTCTTACGACTACAACTAACCAAATACAGCCTCCACCTCCTAAACTGCATTCAAAGCACAAACGTGGATCTACACCCCCTTCTCCAAGTCTAGCAAACAGCCATCCCGCCACAAGTCTTCAGGTTAACACTCCAACCAGAGCTGTGTAAGCCAGGCAGGACCTTCCTCCAAACTCCCCGACCTTCTTCATCCAAGGGGCGATCCATTACAACCCTGTCCCCAGCCCCACCTGTGTGTTTAGAGAAAGATGAAAGGGAAATTTTCAATCTTAAAAGGGAACATGTCCTTCGAAACCCAGTGTCTAATAGACAACTAAATATCAAACACCCACTAATGGAGCAATATCAGGGTAGCTGTTCACTGGGATCTTGAGACTACAAGTATCCAAATGCCTCACCAGGGGCCTAATTCTTCCCTGGCAGGATACCAACAATTCCCACCAGCCTCAACAGGAGCTACCCATATGCCTGGGAGAATAAGGCCCATGGAAACTGCACTGAAAATGAAACCCTGCTTAAGTCAACCAAGCAAACACTGGGGCTTGGGTGCAAACTAGGCAAGCCTAAAGCCTTGCATCGCTCTCGCCAGCAGGCATACCCCGCACTCAGCTCCCAACATGAATGGGTAGTCTGGGATGGGGGTTTTTGGAGAAGGATGATGGGGGACGTTGCATATTATTGTATCTTTGGCAGATGGCTGTTACGGCCTGGTTCAAGTTTCTGAATCAGTTCCTCCCCTGCAAAAAAAACCCATTCTCTTCCTAAGTACCTGGGCTGCTTGGCTCACAGTGACCCCAATGCCTCAAAGTCTGAAACAGAACCCCGCCACCCTCCACAATTGCTCTGCATGGTCTCATTTGCACATGGCTATCATTCCTCCGAGGATGCTCAGAGCTAAGTGACCCTCATGTCCAGAAAAACTCTTCCTCTTCTGAACAGGAGGCTTGATGAGACCCACCTAGAAAGCTAGAGCCTCAAAGAAGCTACAGGCCAGTAAAAAGGCGAAAGAATACAAGGCGTTACTGTGGAATCCAGCTAATGATTCAACTTCTTGCTCTACATTCAAAAACAATTGGCCTCTGCCTCCTAAGCTAGTACTTTAATCACAGGAGAGAGGAATTATACTTATATAAAAAGGGTAGGGATGTGAGGTTTAAACCTAAAGGGACATGGCTTTTGTATAACTTTATAATTACTGTTTGGTGAACTACAGCTACAGAAAGTTAATTTCCTCTTGGCACAAGACAGATACACTTGCCTGGCTGTCCTAGGCACAGCTACTGGACATCAATATTTGACAAACAAAACAGCATTTTAAAATACCAATCATTTAGGACCAGCTTTGGAACTCTTGTAAGTCTGTTTCTTACTGAAATACGTGTATGTATATTTCAAGTTCCAAGAGAAAAATGAACCTCCCAGGTTAACTCAATGCTGGAGTCTTCCCATCCTAATTCAACAGTTGGGTCTTGACTGAGGTTTCTGATAACACTAAGGTCACAGACAAAACAGAAGATTAAAAGGTTGATAACTAAAAACAGCTGATACCACTGAAATTGACAGAGCTGGGTGCTGGCCCAATCGCACATTAAAAACATCCAACATAGATACAAAGAGAAGTCACTGCATGAACCCCAGATGCTAAGCGAGCTCCCGTTCTGTAGCAAGCAAACACGACAGTTCCATAAAAATGCACTCTGTCCCTTATTAAAAAAATTATGAACAGGAAACAAAAAAATTAAACATTTGCTCAAACTATAACTGCTCTGTAGGCAAAATAATTCTTTTTCTTTTAAAAAGATGGCTTTCATTTTAATTTTTTTTTAAACTTTTTCAGCTACCTAATTAATTGTGATAATGACCTCTAAAAAAACCCATGGTGTTGGTGTATTTTCTTTCTCGTAGCATTGAACAGCACTCCTAAAATTCAGCATTCACACATGCATACTTTAGTTTTTTGTTTTGTTTTCCTCTGGAAACCACTAGTCTTAAGTTATTGGTTTTTGTTTGTTTTCTTCTTTATCCAGGTTACGGAGGCAGAGAAGGGGATCCATGCCGTGTCTTCTATAAGCCATAAGAACCCCACTCTGTTCCCCATGAGTCAGTTCTTTGTTAAATTCTCCTCTTGACAGTACCCGTTTTTTTGTTTGTTTGTTTTTAAGACTGTCCAAAGGGATAAGGACCGTGGAAACCCTGAAAGAAAGTTGGAGACAAAATCAGTTTCAATAGACAGACTAAACCAGCTGATCAGCACCAGCTTGCAAAAAGCATACCTACCCTCTACACCCTACCCCACTGCTTGGATTTATTTACCTCCTGCATTCTTCATCCCACATCAACTGCCCACCTACTCCACATCCATGTGTAATCAATGCTAATACTCCACCTCTGTCTCCCTCTAGCAGCTAGATCAGATATAGATGTTTGAGTCAGCTACTTACTGCCTTTAAGCGAATGGTCCTGCTTTTAAGATCCAATGGTCTCCCATTCAGCCCCCACAGATGAACCCACAGGGCAGCATTACACATGCTTCCAGCCACTCACCTCCACCCCGTCATTTAGCCCTGACAATAGTCAGTTAACATGACGGCATGCTCTTCTGCTGAAGGCCACTTTTTGGCCTTCTCTATACTGGGGATTTCAGTTACTGGTGAAACTGCCAAGTCCAAACCTCTAGTGTACACAGGATAAGCCACCGTAAGCCCCATTTGTGCCCACGTGGCTTCCCTCTGCTTGAAACCAGGGTAAAGCTGCACCAGTGCAATTCATCATTTCCCTAGTCTATACTAGGGTATTGCAGTGGCACAAGCTAGGCCAGTGTCTGAAAACAGGGCAAATTCCCAATGTACATATGGCCTTTATCTCCCTCTATGAACACGCCCCACTGCCTCTGCCTCCCACCTGCTATGAGGAAGCTTTTCCTCTTACAATTTAATTCCCTCAAGACTATGAGACTTGACATTTCTAGAATACACATTTTTCTTCAATGGAAACCAGCTGCCTCCAAAAAAGGGGAACGTTTAATAGCCTGTGTTTTCCTCATGAACCCTGAAATGAAGTTATTTAAGGTGCCAGATCTAGCAGCAGGAGGTCTGAAACTAACAGGGACACTAGTTCTCAATTTCCCATGCTCTAATCAAGCCAACTTTGACGCATTTTATCATACATCAAAAGAAAGACTCAGTGTTGAGACTGCTCTATAAATCAGAGGTGCACAATTTACTGAAATAGCTGCACCAATTAAACCCCCCCCCCTTTTTTTTTTAAATTTAAAGGAACATGAAACAAAGCCAAGGAAAAATAAGAAAAAATGCATTATGCTCAGTTACCCAGAGACAGAAGGTAGATCTTCTGGCATTCTTTATACAGCCCTGCTGTTACCCATTGTGTGGATGATGTAAAAAGACAGCCAGTGACCTAATTAAACACCAACCCCATTGCCTGCCTTTTCAAGCAAGGTGTAAGACTGCTTTACTACTTCGTTTCAAGCAGGACAATGGGCCAGAGCAGCGAAAGAAATATTGTCTCCAACAATAAGAATTTTGCTGTAACTCCATAACCAGCTTGCTCTGTGACCCATAAGTACTGGAATTGGCTGTGAAGCACTGAGATGTTTTTATATGACTCATACCAAAAAGCCCTGATTATATTGGCATAAGTCTGGTAGGATGGGCTGGGTCAAGCTGTAAACACCTGAAGTCAAAAGCCCCATTGTATCTTACTTTCTGTGTTGTAGTTAGTTTTTAATGATCTAGTGCTGATAGGAGTTTAACCACAATTAACCAGGCAAGAGTAATTCCCTGGGTTATGCAGTGTCAAGGAGCAACACGTGACACCCATAAAGCAAAGTATCTTCCAGTGACTCAAAACTATTGCTGAGTCCAGCATCTATCAGGGGAGAATGGTTAGTGGAACATTAGGCAAGAGCAGTATCTCAACTTCAGATTAGTCTGTAAGGGCCTGATTTTCAAATGAGCCCTGCAACCAACATCTTCTTTGTGTGTTGGCAAACAAGGCCACTTGTGCTATAACGTAGGAGCGGACTGCTGCAGCTCATTTGATAAAGATGCATTCAAAAACTGAACTGAAAAGCTTTCGGCTGCCAAGATCTCAGTGTTGTCCACGCCAAACAGCAATATTAACACCTAAAGTAGTGTAAGTAAAGCACAGCTCCCTGTAATACCTGGAAATAACAGCAGTCAGAAATGGATACAGCCTAATAGCACATCCCCTGGTAAGCACACAGTCCCTAAAGAGATTAGTAAATGTATAAACTGTTGCAAGAGAAAGAACTCTGTCCTTGGATCTTCCAATGTAAAGAAAAGAGGTCAAATCTTGCTTTCAGCTGTGTCTAATTTAAATATACACAATTCTGTTAATGATTTGGGGTCTCAATCAAAACTAGATTTCAGTTCACTTTAGAGTGTGAGAAAACCACCCTACTTTTACAGCACTTTAACCCTGATAAACTGTATTCACATCTGTGAAATGACTCAGTCATTAACAGTTCCAGAATGGTTTCCAAATGGGTTTCTCTTGCAACTGCAAATTTGACCAGAAGAATTAACAATCTTTGCTCTTATGATTACCATAACAGAACCCTGAGCGTACACACGGCCCTTCACTATAGCTCATACTTACCTGTGAAGGGTACTTTTATATATGAACTCACCTGCCGCTATTAATGATTCAAAGAAGAAAACTCTCCCCGCTCCCCAAGCAGTTTATTCACTAGTTCCCACTGTTGCATCTTGCCCTTTTGGCTAAGATCAAGCGAAGTACTGGTTTAACATCGGATATAAACCCCCGATAAGGAATGTATCCCACATCTGCAGAGAATGACCTGACTTAATAGGTCTTTTGCATCTTTTATATTATTTCACGTCAATGTTTCCAGCGAAAGGAACTACTAAATTTGATGCAGACGATATTTAAAAGTCAACCTGTGGACGCATAGAAAGGCTTTGATTTTTTCATTAAGTCAACCAGTGTTTGAGTAGGGAGAAAGGATAATACACCAGGACTTAGATCTGAGTCAAATCCCTGGCTCTGCCACACTCCTTTGCCATGATCTCTAGACCACTCAAGCATTCTGTGCCTCAATTCTCCATCTGTTGCCTTACTTCTACCCTTTAGCTAATCTATTCATATGGTAAGCTCTTTGGGGCAGGGACTGTATATGTTTTCACAAGAATATAGTGTAATAGTGCCTTGATCTCTACTGGGAACTCTAGAAACTAGTATAAAACAAATAGCAGCAGTGATTCAAAAGAGTCACAGCACCAAAAAATGTTGGAAGTAATTGGTTTAAACTAAAAGTTAACAGCTGTGTGAAAGCCATGATTTTGAGAAACATGGTGCGAACATTTTCAGTTAGTGAGCGTTCATTTTGCTACTCATTTTGTTTTCCATCACACTTTCACAAATAGACAATTTTCCCACCAGAAACACGCAAAAAGAAATCCGATATTTCCTGTACATTTGCAAAAAAATTTTGAAACATTTCAGCTGAAAAGACTTTGACTCTTGCTTGCAAAATGGGACACATCTTGAAAACAAAATGTGACAAGCTCACGTTCTGCTTTGCAAATTTAGTTTTCAATTCTTTTTCCTGTCTCCCCCAAGAGGTAAAAGTTAGTAACACTGCGATGAAATACCTTTGTCCAGATATTTAGGTAAATGAAGTGAATAATGAAATCTAAGGGCCAGATTTAAAACAAAATGCAGCTCCCATACTGAATATCTGACCACTATATTTAGGGACCTAAATTGGAGATCAGCGCTTTTGGAAACCTAGCCCCACTGAGAAGTGCTCAGCACCCACAAAAGTCTGCATTTTGATCCATGCACCTAAACTAGGGCAGCCACCTTTGCGAGATATAAGAAGTCAAATGAGCCCAGCTGGGACCCTAAATACATTCCACCTGTGAAACTAAAATAGGGGTTGTGAAGAAGGAAAGGGTACAGTGATTACTCAGAACGGCATGATAATTGTAAAAGCAGGCATTTTTAAAGTTAAATCAAAATCCCTCTTTCATCTCAGGGAATTAATATTTTATAAACCATCAAAACACAGAAACTTTCACACAACTATCTTTATTTCACCTTTGTTTGTGGCTGAATTTAGATCAATAAAAGGTACACTTGAGTTTAAAAAAAAAAAAAAGACAAACTTTTTGATGCACGGCTGCAAAGCAACACAAAAGTCTCCCAGTGTACACTGATGGCAGCATCAGATAACACTACAAGTCCCTCTCTCTTCCTCATCACTTCCTGGGCCGTTCCTGGTCAGTGCTTCTCCAAACTATCCTGAGTTCTTTTGACTCATTTAAGTAAACTGAATACAAACAGAAGAACAGAATGTTTAGTTTTATTTTTGTTCCATGCATGCTATGCAAATATGATGCAACAGCTACGACCCCTGGGAAAGAATCTTCTTACAATGCAGAGGTCCTCCAAGTTGATTTAACTAAATCAGTTAATTGCATCTACATCAGTCTTTCAACAGCTAGGTAAGCCAATTCCTGGGTCCACACAGGAGGGGGTTAAAACTGTTTAACCTATAGACATTAATAAGCAGCAGCGTGATTGTCCCAGGAGGGTGGCTAATAGCAATGCTGAGCTTGTGGCTTCTCCACGCTGGATCTACATCAGTTCAACTATAATGGCTGTCAACTAACCCAGTTTGGAGAATAAATATCTAATCCAGGCTCAAAGTTTGTGAACAAGGGGAACATATCCTCTCTCCAAAGGGGAGGACTCAAGAATTTAGGACAGCGGTTCTCAAACTGTGGGTCGGGACCCCAAAGTGGGTCACAACCCCATTTTAATAGGGTCACCAGGGCTGGCTTAGACTTGCTGGGGTCCAGGGCCGAAGCCCAAGCAGCACAGCCCAGGGCCAAAGCCCAACTCTCAGGGCTTTGGCACCCCCAGAGTGGCAGAGCTTGAGTGGGCTCAGCCTTTGGTCCCCCCCTCCTGGGGTCGTGTAGTAATTTTTGTTGTCAGAAGGGGGTCATGGTGCAATGAAGTTTGAGAACCTCCGATATAGGAGATACGAGAGAGAAACAAGGTGCTATTCCTTCCCCACCATAACGCTTGAGCCAAGTAAGCTGCCAGTGCAATTTCAGCCTTGGAGAGTCCAAGAACCAAGGTACCCATCTGGAACTCATAGGGATGGCCCCGTTACTACCAAACTGGAGCATCAAGATTAGGCAGGAGCTGATCAAATCATTGGGGCGGGGGTAGAGAGAAATATACTGCAGAAGTAGTACAGAGCACCTCTATTTAGTGTTTAATAAATCATATTGACATTTTATTAAATTCTACTGACACTTTTAGAGAGTGAGTCTCCTTACACGTGATTCTGGTTCTCCAAAGATTATGCATCCACACTCCATGGCCTGCACTGCCACACAAGACAGTGTTCCAAATGCTGTGTGTGTGAAATTTCGACGTGCTCGCCTGCCTCAGTGGCAGATGGCATGTCAAGTTGTCACCAGGGCCTTATCTACACTAGGGAATTTTAGAAGACAATTTACACCTGTTCAGCTGCACTCAGGGAGTCTTAGCACAGACAAGACTCTGGCAGCTTCTGAAACTTTTTACACCAGCAGGTTTAATCACAATCTGTTATAATCTGGAATCTAGCAGAGCTTTGGCTAAAGAGATACTTTCACTGCTATGACTGAACTGGTTGGAATTATCCACAAAATTTCCTAGTGTAGAGAAAGCCTTAGTGACAATCTGACATTGACTTTCAACTAAGCTTAGGTTTTTAAGTGCCTGCATGAATTTTAAAACGGGGACTTAGGTGCTTTTGAAAATTTTACCCAAACCCTAACTATCTCACCCATCCCTTCCTCTGTTGATCTCAAAGTACTTAATTAAACATAGCAATGAATTCACTCCATTTTATGAGTGGAGAAAAACTGAGCCACAAGTTCATTAAGGGACTCAATAGATGACATAGCAAGTCTGTGGCAGACCTGGGAATAAAACCCTGGTCTCCTGCCCTCTAACCTCACGTTCAATCCATTTGAACACAGCTCTCCCAGTTTGTTCTACAATGTTAAGTCACCGCCACCTCGGATAACGCCTTCTCTGTTAAGAACATGAGAGCACAAGAATCTAGCAATTTTAAAGTATCCATGTAGTTTCCCCTTTTCCCCACAAAACTACTCAAACACGCAGAACAGAGTCCAATCCCCCATAGGAAAGAAACAACCAGATGGTGAGGCAGAGCGACCGCCATCAAGTACATGCACACCATGTGCTGGTGAGGTGGTTTAATACTTCTTAAGTTTTCCTATGGTGCCCTCCACCTCCCTTTAAACAGACACCCAAGTGCAGAGTGAATCTCTTACATGTTACTCCTCCCCAGGGAAAAAACCTTTTTTAAAGAAAGATTTCCAGCTTGCAAGAAGAGGGTGACAGCACTGGATCTAAGCAAATTTTACATGTGGGTCCAGAAACTCGTGGTGTCAAAGCTTCTGCTTTACTTGACACACTTTCTACAGAAACCATTCACCAGAGAGGTGAACCCAAGGACACTGGATGAACAGAGATGTTTCCTGATGATTTCTGAAAATGGAAACCCAGTTCTGCACTCCTTTCTCCGTAGGGCAGAAGAGGTAAGGCAGCTTTTCATGGCAAAGTGCGTAGTCTAAGAGCTATGGGCATTGGTTGGTCTTCAGAACAGCCCTGGCTTTGGAGGAAACCAGTTGCCTATTTTACTAAGCCGTAGATAAAAGCGCAGGGCATAAGGAACCTCAGTAAGTGAATGAATCCACACACACCAGACCTCCACCCCCATTCCAAAAGCACCAGCAAGATCTCCTCTTAACCAACAGACAATGGAGCTGTAATAACTTCTTCCACAGATTTGGGGTGCTTTGCATCAAAATCAGTCACAAAAGTTTTTGTGTTATATGTTTTATTTCCACAATTACCCTATTTAGGACCACAAAATGATATGGCAGGTGCTCCCCTGCTGGAGCTTTCAAATCTTCAACTGAATCTTACACCAGTTTAGTCCAAACCTGAACAGTGGAATGGAAAAGGAAACAGAAAAGAAGAGTTCAGCTTAATGTTTCATAGATCTGACTTTTGAAGACCGCTTTTGGAAAACTGGAATCCTTCTGGCAGTGAGAACTGGAGCTAGGACATTTGTCTGGGAAAGGAAAGATCAGCCTTGCAAAAACAGGAGTATTTGGCATGAACATGCTTGCAGGAGTTCTGAAGCCGAGAGGTTAAAACTAGTTTGTACCTTTCACTAATATTTGATCAGACCATTCACTTGGGATAGGCAGGTTACTATTGAGCTGACAATCAGCCCAGTGTATTTCAAACAAAAGTAACAAGCCAGATTTATGACTTCAAGCAAAGCAGGTCAGCATATACCTGCTTGGCTACCACGGGAAGTTCTCAAACAGAGGTGGGAACTTCAAGGATATGAGATGCAAAAAGATTGGTCATTCTCTCCTACTGCTTCTCACTTGGCACATCCCAGAGTCTCACAGAGCTTTTGATTGTGAATGTAGTGTCCCTCCCCTGCAAAAACCACCATGCAGTGTAGGTGTTCAATTCCTGATGGTGACAGATCACACATCCATCCAGCTTTCACAAGGTAATATGTATGAAGCAATCTTAGTTTGTTCTGCCAACCCAATAATAAATTCTGGATGTGACAAAAAATACTCCACCTGCATTCCAAAAATGCTGTCAACAGGCAACAGACTCTGCCAGGAGCTTCCCACCAGCTTTGTCAGCCCTTTCAACACACAACAGGCTATCATTTTTGCTTCCTTTAGAAAAGGTACCAAATACAATGGCACACAAGCATAGATTGGCAAAGAGGTTCCTGCAATTGATAGTTTCCTGCTGGAAAGTTACCTTTTAAAAAGTGTCAAGGTAGTGTTTAGATACCAGTTTACCAAGGAAAGAAAAGCACATGATCAAGAGCAGAGAAACTCTTCAAGGGCCCTGTATTCTAAGCAGGAGATAATCAAATTAAGTAATATTAAGGCCCAGTCCATTTCAGCTTCTGTCAAAAGACAGCAGAAATCTCTTGGCAGCCTGAAACAAAACTCTGAGCTTTGTGCACAAGTGCTGCAAGACAAGACCAGATTAGTAGGGCTGTGATCTTTTTCCTTGTTGGGAAAAGAAACAGCAATTGTTGACTAGCCCACTGAACTATTATTAGAGTTACCTTTTGGCTGAAAACAGATGAGGGATTTTTTGTGATGGGTATCACAACAAGTTAGAAGCAATGGATAAGCTAAACTCCAGTCAGTCAGAAGGAATCACTAGAAGATCGGCTGACCACCCTACACCTGCCTCCTGGGACTAGATTAGACGGAGTCATGTCAAAACAGATTATGATCCAAATCTCTGGATAGCAATGACAAACTATCCCAGATTGTTGAGATGAATGTAACCCCTGCCCATGGAATTAGCTCCTTCTTCCTTTAGCTTTGCTCATCCAAGGTGTAGCTCCTGTCTGTTTTTATCTCTGTACCACCATGCTAGCTGTCACTGCCTCCCATATTGCCTAACTGTCTGGAAAAGAGATTCTCCTTAAATAGCTACACCACATTTATCCCAACATACCTAGTATTTCAGCTGGGTTTCCAACACAGCTCATTGACACACTAATTTAAATCTTAACACACCTACACTGTTCTAGTCTGGGCTTCTTAATGAGTAGCAACTCAGTTGTGCTGTACTGTATCAAAAGATATGGTTGTTTTGACTTGTGGGCAGATGCATAGCAGAGACTAACGGACATATTTTAATAGCCCCACCTCCCTTTTCACAGCACAACTTGTTTCCACCAAAAACCCCACATCCAGATTTTTTGCACCTGTACTTTACGGCAGGTGCAAATTTAGTAGTTACATGCCTACCCAACTGCAGGTGCCAATCAAGTAGACATATGTAATAACCAAATTCTGCAACCAAAATGTGCAGGCACAAAATGCCCAATCTCAGCTGAAAATTTATTCCCGAGGGTCTGTCTACACTGCAAGTGAAAGTGTGATTGGTCACAGGTGTGCCTATCTAGCTTTAATCTAGCTACCACGGGTAACAACAATGTACATGTGGTGGCACAGACAACCAACCAGAATACATACCCAGGGACTCTACAGGACTTGTACTCCGGCTGCTAACCCATACCTAATCCCAGGACACCACATGTACTCTGCTACTGTTACCCATTGTAGCTAGACTAAAGCTAGCATAGCTATGCCCACCTTCACTTGCAAGTGTGGACATATCCTAAGACTAGGACAACCAAGTTGTCATGTGTGACGTAAACTAGACTTGATTCTACTGTAGCTGTGAAAAACTGGTAGATTAGTCCAGTATCTCAACTGAATTAATGAGTTTTTATTTCAGTTCTTTGCATGTACTTAAAACACTCGTGAAAGATGTTCATTTATCAATCCTGGAAATGTCGCCCTCTAGATACAGAACATATACATCACACAAATAACGACAGGGCAACTTCCCCCACATTATCCCACCAATGTGCCTCAGCCTTTTACAGAGGGATCACTTGTGGGGATAAGCAGAGATCAGTCGACAGGTACATTAGTTCTTGGCATCTCCATAAGGACTGAGCAGTGATTTGTGATAAGGCCACTGTCCACCAGGGCCTGGATGAAAACACAGTAAGCAATCATCAGACGGTAAGAGCTTTCAGTCACTACTGATCGAGGCTGGATTTGATTTGGCAATCTAGAGATGAAAAGCTTTATAATCACTACCAATTCCCTGAGCAATCAAGCTCCAACTTTAAAAGGTTGTTGAGTTCCATCTTGAAGCAGGACCCAGTAAGTCTCATACAACTGTTGGTTTGAGGTGTATAATATGAAGAGGGCAATTTGCTGTACAGTTGCATCTCCTATTTTGGTACCTGCTGTAAGTAAAAGTTATAACAAATATGTAACCTCAGTACAAAGTGGGGTACTATAGAATGGATCCATTTGTACATTACAAGCAGTTTAACCAGTTCATCTACAGCACTGTAGTTCCTAACATTAGGACTTTATTAAAGCAAACAGCAACTGAGTGTTCTTGTCCTACATAGCCTGTGTAAAGTACAGTTAAGCATGTTTAAAGGATTTTAAAATCAACTATTCTGGACACAGGACAATACACACCTAGACATGCCTCTTGCAATAATAGGATTCTGAAGTGTAAATAATCCTGTAATTCATTTTTCACGTATTTGTACACACAAGCATCTAAAAAAAAGTTAAAATATCACTCAAACTTATTTGTATAGCATCCATCAAGCAAGCTTAAGGAGATTTTAAAACATGATTATAGAGACAAGAAAAGATCACAAACAGGAATGGTCCAAGGACTGACTATTCCTGAACAGTGGCTCCTGAGACCAAAATGTTGAACAAGGCATCCCCCTGCCCATTTATTACAGCAAAAGAATTCTTTGGACGAATCCCAAGATGTGTAGGTAATTTTTTTTTTTAAATCACCTATATTTGAGTCTGAAGATATTGTGGCTTTTTTTTCTTAAACATATTGGAGGTTGGAGAGGGCTCCAACCACTATCAGTTACAGCACCCAGCCAAGAGTAGGTTAACATCAAGGAGGTTTTTTAAAATGTGGACCTAGTAGAATCTATCGGAGGAAAGGGGTGTTTTATTTTGTTTTGTTTAATATAAGGTGAGGAGCTGGCAGAGTTAGACGGTCTTATATTCAAACCCTTCCTTAGTAGGTCAGGCGGAGGCAGAAGGGAGGGCTTCACAGTTTGTAACGAAGGACTATCACAATACACACCATGGTCTTGTCACCTACCCATTCTCCTGTTCTCCCAGGGCACCTACCTTACTGTACGTCACTACCGACAAGTTGTTCGAGTGACTGCTGGGGGAGAGATTTACAGAGTTTTGTGACAGTCCATTCTGATCTTGTTCAATTTGGTCAGGAGCAGGCCCCCACGTGTTTTTGCTGATTGTGCCTAGCTCAGAACCCCCAGGGTCTTTTAGGTTGTTTTCATCTGGTTGCCTGTTCTTCTGCGGAGAGGCGAAGGGGTTAAAGTTTCCTTCTACCTTGCGATGTGGTTGTGTGTTGAATTCCGTTTCGAAGGATGACAGCTGCTGCGTTACTCCTAAAAGTCCTCCAACCTCCACGCTGAGGATCACCCAGATGACATCTGTGAAAAGGGAAGGTAATTTAGGTCAATATTAGATATAGCTTACAGGGGAAGAGGGAGACCACTCCTGCCCCTGTAATACAATAATAGTATTTTTAACTTGCATAGCATTTTTCAACCACACATTTTTACAGCATTTTACAAACATCAGGTAAGCCTAACACCTCTGAGAAGCAGGCAAGTGTTCTGCCAAGTAAGCAACAGTATGCTACTCAGGACAGCAGCCAAGCAATAAACCAAAAAAAAAGTAGTTATTGGCCTCACAACATAAAGGCCCACATGCAGTCTAATTTCCTATAGACTGAAAGCACCAAGGAAGTGAGACTTGCCCGAAGCCACAGAGCAAGAGTGAGTGGCAGACTGAAAGAACCCAGGAGACTACTCCCAGTCCTTCACTTTTCTGCTGCTCATTTACACCAGCTTCGCTTACATCTGTGTGTGAGCAATGTGGCTGAGTTATGTAAATGAATTTCCTGATTTTTACATTAATGGGTTACAGATTGTTGTAATAAGCCATAAATCTAGCGTGTCTGTTCAGTTCATGATTTTAGTGTCTAGCAGAATTACGAATTTAAGCTCCAAGGGTCGACATTTGAAAATGTTGTGCAGGTTTTCTTTGAGGATGAGGACTGAGAGGTCAGATATAGAGTGATCACTTTGTAAAAAGCATTCACCCAGAGATGATAGGGAGTTTTTCATCTCTTATTTTCCTGTGTCAGTTCATTCGAGTGTGTAGTGATTGTCCGGTTTCACCCACATAGTTGCTATTGGGGCATTTAGTGCACTGCATGCGGTATACCGCATGTTGTGATAGGCAGCCAATAAGGACCAAAACGGTGGAGCATCCTTGTTTGATGAAGGCGATTTTAAGTGTGTTCAGGGGTGTATACAGGGATTGAACAAAGACACTGAATTTATGGCTTATTACAACAACCTGTAACCCACTAACGACCCCTTTTTGTCCTTTGACTGCAGAGGTATTAACTGGCCACCCTACCTTGAATGGTCCCTTAGAGTGGTGCACAAATTATTACACAGGACAGACACAGAAACCTAAGCACAACCTTGTCTGGGCCAAACAAATTCTACATATTTTAATAAGATTAAAAGTCACCTGTCTTGATTTATATTTTAAGTTCAGCTTGTTTCATATGTATTTAGATAGGTGGTTTCTGTGTACAGTATTGTTTATTTACACACTGGTGATGTAAGCATGATGACAAAACACTAATGAATCAGCCTCCAGTATATTGCGTTGAAGCAAGCCACGGGTGTTATGAAACGCTCTGGTGGGTAACGTATGGCCCGCGAGCTGTCTGTTGGGCACCCCGCCTTAGAATATGTGCTAACCACTTATGATGAACAATCTGTTCCACCTTGCATTTAGCTGTGATGCTCAGGAGTACCTTTCCCAGATCTGAAGAAGAGCTGTGTGTGGTTTGAAAGCTTGTCTCTCTCACCAACAGAAGTTGGTCCAATAAAAGATATTACCTCACCCACCTTGTCTCTCTAGTCAGCTGCTGGTTTTCCTCCAGATAAAGTTAATCTGCAAGCAGCCCAGCTGCTTGCAACATGCTGCCAGTGGCTGACTGGGGAAAAAGAGGACAGCAGATTCCTTTACAGTTTAGCGTGGCTACCAGTGCTTCTCAAAACAGCCCAACTCACAACACCTCTCTTCTCATCTGGCCACCATGCTTAATTTGACAGGGTTTAGCTGCCTTTACTTTACCAAGCGAGACTAGGAGGATTCACTAGCCCCTTTTCAGCTCCCAATATTCCTTTTTCTTAGCCATCTTAGTTCATATATGAACGTATCAACAATCAACAGCCCCATATCCTATCGATGTTTAAATCCCTTATGAAACATCAATTAGGACACTGAAAAGGCACAAGAAATTAGACTAAAACCTATTACTTCTACAGAGGATTTTTCTCTCTTGGTTATACCAACATGGTCAGCAGCTTTCTGCAAAAAAGTCTGGCAAGTAGTGAAGTGGTGCCATCTGCTGTTAATCTCTGGCAACTCCTCAAGTTTTACCCCAGCATTAGAGGGGATGTCAATTCAGGAAAGGCCAGAATAATTAACATGTAATTTTTTTAAGGCTTTTTTCCCCTTCCCGATTCGAAAGGGAACTGCAAAGTTTGGACTTGAAACTTTCTGACATCATTAGTGGAGTATCTGTACAGACTGAAAATTATACACAAAGTAGCCCAAAAATTATTTCCTTTACCCACCTGCCAAGCCCATAGTTTAGCCATTTGACCGGAAACAATGAATGAAATAAATGCTCCCTAATATTACAGTTCCTCTACTGGAGAGGCTGGTGTCTGATCCTGGCGTGTTGTACCACATAGGTACAACAGGCCACGTGTCCTAGAAGTTTTAGGCAATTCCTTGCTGTGGTGGTTGGAAACTGTCTGAGACTCTGAATGATGTCCCCCAGGGCCCGAAGCCTCGCTTGCAGGAGGTGTGCCTTGGCGTGTGTTGAGTCCAGCACCACCTCATGAACTCTATTCACTGAACAGGGAAGAGCACTGATTTCCCCATGTTCGGGATAAGGCCCAGTTCATCTAATGTCTTTCTTATAAAGTCGACTTGTGCCCCCACTTGAGCCCTGGAGCAGCCCTTGATAAGCCAGTCATCGAGGTACGGGAACATCTGTACCTGCCGCCTGTGCAGGAACACAGCCACGACTGCCATGCATTTAGTAACACACGAGACGCCACTGACAGGCCAAATGGGAGGACTGTGAACTGGTAGTTTTCGTTGCTCACCACAAACTTGAGTTACCTTCTGTGGAATGGAGTAATTGCTATATGAAAGTACACGTCCTTCAAGTTGAGGGCGGAATACCAGTCCCCTGGATCCAAGGAAGGGATGATGGAGGCCAAAGACACCATGTGGAACTTCAGTTTCCTCATTAACTTGTTGAGCTTTTGCAGGTCTAGGATGGGCCTGAGCCCACGTTTGGCTTTCAGTATTAGGAAATACTGGGAATAGAAACCTTTGCCCTTCGGCTCCTGAGGAACTTCTTCCACTGCTCCTAGTAATAGGAGCGAGTGCACCTCTGTATGAGGAGTTGCTCGTGAGAAGGGTCCCTGAAGAGGGACAGGGAAGGGGGGTGAAGGGTAGAGAATTGGAGGGAATATCTCCTCTCTACTGTGCAGAGCATCCTGCAGCCCAATCTGATACGGGCCCACACAAGGTAGAAAGGGGATAGTCGGGTCGAGAAGGTAAGGCGGGATGGATCCAGTTCAAGTTCTGGTGCATCGTCCTCGTTCGCACCTTCAAAAGGCCTGCTTCTGACCGGATGAAAGTTTGGACGGGCCAGACCCCTGGCCTGAGGACGGGTAAGGCCTCTTCCTGCTGCTCCTGTTTTTCCTCCGTGAGCCATCCTGCCAGTTCTGCGGCTGGTAGAACCATAGAGGAGGTTGTGGCCTAAAATGCCTCCACTGCGTGGCGAGGGTGTGGAGGCCCAGCGATTTGAGGGTGGCTCTTGAGTCTTTTAGGCCAGTGGTTCTCTAACTTTTTTTCGTGCACCACTTGAAAATTGCTGAGGGTCTCAGCGGACCACTTAATGATCTTTCCAAATGTTGTTTCTACAATTAGCTAACTATTGTAAAGCCCTTTAGATAAAACCGCTATATATTTAAAAAAAAAACAAAACAAAAAAACACCTTAACTTTTTTTGTTCTACAAATAAAAGCACACAACTCATACTTTAATATCAGTAGCCTTACCTTTCTAATATGATGGATGTGCCCTCTCTCCTCCACTTAGCATCTCCCGAGCTGGGGCTGGGAAGGTGGGGGTCTCTCCCCCACCACAGCAGCCACTGAGCTTAGGCTGGGAAGGAGGACCATTTCTCCCTGGGAGCTGCAGCCCTGGAGCTGGGGAAAGTTGCCTCTTTCTCTGGCCACCGCAGCCCTGCACATCCTGAATTCCCTCCACCCCCTCTTCTCACCCCAGTGGCCCCTCCCACCTACCCCATAATCCCCCCAAGGCCACCAACTCACCATATGTGGTACGTCTTCTCCAGGGTTCAGGCATCTAATTAGTGGAGCCACATCTATGCGGCTCCACTCATTAGGTGGGTGGCCCTTCGTTCTCTCATGTGCGGCTGCCCAGGCGCACACATCAGAGGGACCTATCCGCGGACCCCCTGAACGGAGCTCACGGATCACTGGTGATCGGCGGACAACCGTTTGAGAACGTATGTTTTAGGCTATGTAGCCTTTTATCCGTCTTTTCAAAAAATAGAGTCACACAGTCAAAGGGGAGATCCTGAGCGGTCTTCTGGACCTCGTATGGCACACCTGATACCTGGAGCCAGGAGCCCCTTCTCATGGCAATCCCGGTAGACATCACCTGAGTGGCTGCATCAGCCCTGTCCAGAGTGGCCTGCAACGAAGCTCGAGGATTGAGCTTGCCCTCATCCACAAGGGCCGAGAATTTGGCATGGGAGTCCTGCGGCAGCAGCTCTGCGAACTTTGCCATTGCCCCGCATGTATTGTAGCAGTACCCGCTGACAATGGCTGGCTAATTAGAAATGTGGAGCTGCAAGCCGCCAGTGGAGTAGACCTTTTTACCAAAAGGGTTGAGTCATTTTGCCTCCTGATTCTTTGGGAAAGGGCCTGGGTAGCCCTGGTGCTCGCATTGGTTAGCAGCATCCACAACCAAGGAATCTGGTGGAGGATGGGTATACAAGTGCTCGTAGCCCCTGGACAGCACAAAATAGGGTCTTTCATTGCATTTGCTATAGCGGGCAACGAAGCCAGGATCTGGAACAAGATTTTTGTGGTGCTGGCAGTGATCTTTATGACAGGTACGGCAATACGTGCTGGCCCGGGGGGGGGGTGGGGGGAGGATATCCAACACTGGATCTGCATCATCCATTACCTCCTACGCCTGAATGCCCAGGCCCTGGGCAACCCTCAGTAACTTCTGTAGGACCCTGTTGCCCTCCAGGGCCGGGGCTACCGAAGTGCCTGCCAGCACTTCCTCTGGGAAGGAAGAGACGCCCGCAAGGAGTGGCTGCTCTCTTCCCTCCGCACCCAAGGGGTCCCGCGGCGCTTGGGGATCCTGGGCTGGAGCCGACACGAACTGTGCCATGGCCCTCTGTGCCAGAGCTGTATACGTCAGTGCCCAGGCCACCAGTGCCCAAGTTGTCGAAGCGGGAACCGATGGTGTTGGGGCTGTCAGTGCCGAGGACGTCAGTGCTGATACAGCTGGGGCTGGAGTAGCTGACGCCAGTGCTGCAACGGTTGGGATGGCATCAGGAAGTGATGGAGCTACCCCGATCCTGCTGATGTAGACGGTGCTGGAGGCTGTATGAAAGTGGCCAAGGGCACCGATGACGCCCTAGAATGAGACACTTGGCTCTGCCCTTGGCCTTGGTGAAAGGCCCAGGGAGTCCAAAAAGGCCACTGTGCCGGAGGCTGTCACTGCATGGGCCACAGTGCCGGGTAAGGGTGCTGGTCTCATGATGACCTGGACTGTCTACTTCTGTTCCTTTGAGATCGATAGGAGTCAGACTCCGAGGTCCCCAAAAAGGAGGACCCCGGAGGAGCAGTACTTTGAGGCTCTGAGGGTCCATGCTGAGGGCTTGGGGACCGACTAGGCTTCTGACCCTGTTCTGGCACCGGGAAGCAGCACTGGGGATAGAGACCACCAGGCCATCATTGCAGGCTTTCCCCTTGACAGTGCCAGCGGGAACGACCGGCGCCAGCAACCTCTCCCGTCCAGGCAGGGAGAATGGTGCCGTGAGCTGGAGCCATGTGCTGCCTCAAACACCTTTGGAGTCGATGGGAGGTGTAGTTGTCAGCTCAGCCTCGGCAAGCAAGAAGGGTCAGGACTTGACCGCCCTTCCACGGGGGCAGGAGTCGTGGCAACCGTCTCTGGCAGTGAGGCTGAAGTAGCGTGGCCTGACTCAGGTCTTACAATGGCCGGCTCCTTGGCTCTAGCTGGCGGGGGGTGGAACGACCTCTCTCCGGCCTCCTCTTCTTCTGCAGCACTGGCAAATTGAGACCGGTGCCTGCCTGTGGCACGTGACCCATGAGTGGAGCCATGACGGTGCCGAGAGTCCTTGTTTTTACTCAGCACCGATCCCAGTGTCGACGGTGCCGGGGCACTGCATACTAAGGAGGAGGTACTCGGCGCTGGATCCGCCGACCCGGGGTTGGACTGGGGCCGGAATGCCGCTTCCATTAGTAGGATCTTCAGGCACTGATCTCTCTTTCAGTGTCCTGGGGCGAAACCCCCTGCAGATCCTACAGCGATCCTTTTGATGGCTCTCCACCAAACACTTCAAACACGAAGTGTGAGGATCGCTTCTGGGCATACACTTGCTGCAGACCTCACAGACTTTGAAGCCAGGAGACCGCAGCATGCCCCAGCACCGGGATAGAGCTGGTGGGGAAACCCCTCCAAAGGAAACTTAAGTAGTAGTTAGTGTTAACTAAGTAAAGTACCTACTAACTATATACAGACTGCCAAATGCGCTTGTCACGACAAGAGCCAGGGGAAGTTCCAGCTAACCGTCACTGGCGGTATGAAGGAGCTGAGGGGTGGGCGGGTCAGTAGGGCCCTATATTGAACGCCATCATGGCACCACTCCAGGGGGCACCCGGACTGACCCAACGGATACTGCTAGGGGAAAAATCTTCCGGCTGCCATGCGCTTGCACACACCTGACTGGAATTGACATGAACAAGCACTCGAAGCAGAAGTAATCATTATTTCCATTACTCCAGCTTTCATTGCTTTTCCCAACCCAACTGGTATGATTTATTTGCAATTGTTATGGCTTTGTATAAGCATTAATACAGTTTCATTCATGGGTTAAAAGTCTCAGGCATGTGACTTGCAAGTTAGATAGCCAAAAAAATTGAGAATCTCAATGCCAGCCCAGCAATTTAGCGTCATCTGAATTCAAATTTGGAGCCCCCTAGATCCTGAGGGGCTGGGAGAGCTGTGGAAGTAGCACATTTAGTTCCAGGAGAAGCACTGTGTGTTATTTTCAAAAAACACCTCTGATTAATGCTCTTAAGTAGCACTGCACTCCAGAGGAAGCCAATTCCAATCCTCTTTAGGGAGGAATGATTGTTTTAACATCTTGGGGGTGGGTTTAGGTGGGGAGGGAAAGTGAGGGATGGCAAAATTCTCCTCCCAGTACACACACATTGGGCTAGTCAAAATTAGCTATGCTGCACATATCTGGAAGGATACCTACTGGTAATAGCCAGCTCCATTACCAACATTTAAAAAAAGGAAATTAAAGCATCACATCATTTAAAAAATCTAACAGGGAAGAAACTAATACATGAGTAGGGATTTAAAAACATATGCAGAGATGACCACGGGAAAGCAAATTTCCTCTCTAGATACCCCACGCTTGGAGAAACAAAGACAAAAGAATGCTTCTACAAATAAAATTACTCCCACATTCCAAGCATTAGTAATTTTATGACCAACATCATCTGTAGTTATCCCAGCAAAAATAGGGGTAATCAAACCATGCTTCACAGCACTATCCAATCGTGCAGAGGGATCAGGAAAGAATTCCACACACGGTGTACAACACTGAACCGGCTATAAATTATGGGGCGGGATCTTCCTTGGAAGCAACTTATCACTCTTGATGGGTCTGATTTGATATGACACCACTTATGTTTCTAACTGAGGAATGTAAATATCAGAAAGAGCTATAGATGAAAAAAAGCAAATAAAGAAGATTTATAACCTTTACCCTACACTTTACTTCTAATGACCTTCAAAAATAAAAATCACATGCTCTTACATAGCTCTGCAACAACAAAGACAACTAGCAGTTATGTAGACATCCTGAACTGAAATAAAAGCAGGAGAGAAAGCTATCCTCTCATTTCAGGTATAAATTACATCCCCTTCAAAGACAGCTCTGCTCTGCTGATAGTTCTCAATAAGCATGTACTTTTTGAAGAGGGTAATTATTTTGTCCCATGTTGCTAATATTTCTCATTTGACCCCATGCAGTTAGGGCACTCTAATTGCCAAAAAAAATCATGAAAATCTTGTTAGCAATGTTCTCGCTAGCCATTAGTACCAGTGAAGGTTTAGTGCAAATCTTAAAGGAGTGAAGTGTCCTGCAGAAGAGGTCAGTGGGTTATTTATTACTTAGGTGGGGCCCAAAAGATCTTAGGTACTTTCCAAATACAGGCCACGTTTTCCAAAACTGGATGCAAGAAGTTAAGGCTGGTTTACATTTAGGTTTTACTGGCCTAAATATTTTGATTAAGGGTGTGATTTTTTTTTTTTTTCAATTTATCTATTTTTAACAATTTATGTTTTACCGGTATAATAAATGTAGATCAGCCTTAAATCATAGAGTCATAGGACTGGGAGGGACCTCGAGAAATCATCTAGTCCAGTCCCCTGCACTCATGGCAAGACTAAGTATTATCTAGACCATTCCTGACAGGTATCTGTCTAACCTGCTCTTAAAAAACTCCAATAATGGAGATTCTACAACCTCCCTAGGCAACTTATTCCAGCGCTTAACCACCTTGACACTTAGGAAGTTTTTCCTAATGTCCAGCCTAAACCTCCCATGCTGCAATTTAAGCCCATTGCTTCTTGTCCTATCCTTAGAGGTTAAGAAAAACAATGTTTCTCCCTCCTCCTTCTAACAACCTTTTACATACTTGAAACTTTTATTATGTCCCCCCTCAATCTTTTCTTTTCCAGACTAAACAAACTCAGTTTTTTCAATCTTCCCTCATAGGTCATGTTGTTTTCTAGACCTTTAATCATTTTTATTGCTCTTCTCTGGACTCTCCAATTTGTCCACATCCTTCCTGAAATGTGGCACCCAGAACTGGAAACAATGCTCCAGGTGAGGCCTAATTAGCACAGAGTAGAGCGGAAGAATTACTTCTAATGTCTTGTTTACAACACTCCTGCTAATACATCCCAGAATGTTGTTCATTTTTTTGCAACAGGGTTAACACTGTTGACTCACTATGACCCCCAGATCCATGCTCAAATAAATTGGTTAGTCTCTAAAGTGCCACAAGTACTCCTTTCCTTTCTGCAATACTCCTTCCTAGGAGGTCATTTCCCATTTTGTGTGTGTGCAACTGATTGTTCCTTCCTACATGGAGTACTTTGCATTTGTCCTTATTGAATTTCATCCTATTTACTTCAGACCATTTCTCCATTTGTCCAGATCATTTTGAACCAGTGTAGCCATAGCTATTCCTGTATGGGAATAGCCATGCAGTGTAAAACATTTCTATGCTATTATAACTGCACCCAAACTGGGGGAAGGAGGGCAGGATTATAGTACAATCAGCACAACTTCCTAGTTTAGATAAACCGTTAGAATTCGAAGTCCATACTAAGGTGCCTAACTAAGCTGCATGATTTTCTAAAGTGCATTCCATTAAAATACACGGGAATAAAATTTACAATACCTCTAGATTATCATTTGGATATTAGGAGGGTGATTGGGATACCAGCAACTATTTGGCCAACAGCAATACAAGAACGAAGGCTCCTACCTTCTATGGTTTGGGAGCATTATAAATAAGAGAGAACTACAAAGAGAGGAATAACTTACCTCCATAATAGAGTCCTGTAGCAGTGCACATGCGCCACTGTCCCTGATACATTCCCGCTGTGCTGGGGCTGCACATCTGAACGCTGACATCTGCAATCTCCTGGGGCTCTAGCGATCTGACCATCACCATGTTTACATGGCCAAACTGGTCTCCCCCGACGTACTTAAGACAAACCCCTGGGGGCCATGCCTCTGTCCCTGATTGAGCAGAAAAAGGTATTAAAGTGTCAGTAACAATGCAACTGTAGCGACTTCGCATCTGCTTCTTTTCTGGCAAGTGCCTGCATCAGTAGATAAACATTTTATTAAAAGAGTTACACTGCTCTGTTGAACAGTCAAGGAGATTCCAAGTTGGCTAACAGATACCAGCCTTGTCAAATTTTCTAGTTCTCATACAACAGCAAAGGGAGAGAAAGATTTTCATACAAAACATAACTGTTCCAGCATGTGACCAACTGGAAGGAAAGACCTGTAAAATATGCACAAGTCCTTTAAAAACTGAGAAACCCAGAGCCGTGATTTAACAAAGGCCATCAGTAATCAATAAATCTGAGTGAGAGACCTGTGAGGACACATTCCGCTGCACTTTAGCCACGTTGGGGACACATGTAGCACTCAATGAAGATGACCAACTAGTTTTTCCATCTTAATTTTACTGTTTTTGTTTCCCTCCCCCCAATCTCATAACTGAAAATATTTTGATAGGAAACATGAGACATTTTCTGCCAGGGTGTCAAGTTCCTTTTTCAGTTTGTTGGCAGTCTTGGGAAGAGCAAATGCTTTTGTTCTCCCTGTTTGTAAACTTATGAACTAGAAATAACATCTTCTATATTGTTTTATTTCTCCTTCCTGCAGTGAGCCCCTCCCAGCTCCTTGATGGTGTGGCTGAACTCTGACAGTGAAAACTGAGATCCAAGTTTAGACTGAAGTTCTAGGGGCTGATGATGTATAGCATGAAGGAATGGAGCAAGGTGGTATTTGCTGTACACACAACAGCTCATTTGAGGGCAGATGCAGCAGTTTCATACAACGGCAAAAGAGGAGGGGATGGTGAGATGGAAAAACTGTGGAGAATGGTTTTGAAAGAGTTGTAGAGCATGGCTCCAGTGGGTGTGTGAATATCAGTGTTAACATGGCATTTGGATGCTCTCTCTGAGATCATGATATGAGCTGGACTGATAAATCTGGTTTCTGGGCTGTAGCGATTGCATTCTGCTTGCTGTAAGTTAATGGGAGCAGTTTAGGGACGTCTGTGAGCTGCAGAGAAATTTGGACAGATATATACGATTATTGCAAGCCGATGCTGAGATGGCAACTCTGGATAGGTATTAGTGACCAAGGGACATTTTGTAGGAGCATTCCTTGAGATACGTGACTTTATGGAAGAATCTATTCTCTGGAGGTACTGCAGTGAGGGCATGGCAGCGAATCATTAGTTGTGGGGTTTGGACCTAGAAAGAAACCCATCAACTGAGGAAGTATCAGTGTGGGATAGTTGGAATGGGATCAGGGCAGCTATTTTGGACCCAGCTACAGTTAGAAACAGCACAAAGGTTGGGGACCCTTGGAAAAGGAAGATCTGAGTGATTAGCAGGCCTTATGTTGTGATGTGTGGGAGCTATGGAGTGTGGCGACTTTTGTGTGAAAGGGTGTGCAGCCTGGTAACATGGTTTTCGTTTAAATAATATATGTGATTGTTATCAGTTTTAATGGCTTTAAGTTTGCCATGTGCTTAGAGTGCTATAGCTGATAAGCGCCATTAAAATGAAATGATGATTATGTCGTTCTATTTCAGTACATGCATTTCTCAGGAGATGACAGATTGCAGTAACCGTCCAAAGGAGCTTGCAGCAGCTAGAGGTAGACTGGGATATGGAAGTAAGTCCATTGAATCGGGGTGATTCTTTAGTCCTATTATACAAGATTGGCGAGCCTGCAAAAAGACTATCACACTGTAGGAGGACTGGACCTTAGTTTTTGACAACAGGCAAAAAGCCCCTGCCTGAAAACAGTTTATTCATAAACAGAACTACATGCTTACAGAACTCTAATTGACCTGTTCAACCAACTGAGTACACAACAGCTCTGCTCTCTGCATCAGACAGAAAGCAGCTCTGCCACACCAAATCCCTCAAAGCGATGCCTCACTCTGTTTTTTTCATGTTTTAGAACTGAAGTCATTTAATTAAGGGTTCCTGCAGGATCATTAAGAATCTTGGCTTCACTTCAGCATCTACCTAGCAAGTGCTAATCTTGAACATTCCAGTCCTTGGATATTAAATATTAATTGAAATAATTTTTAAATGTAAGACACTGGCCTAATCTGCACAGTGAAACCACCACCACAAAAACGATAGTTAACCTGGATTGAAGCTAAACCAAGTTGTAACAGTGTGGTCTGGCCTTTGTGGATAAGCCGAAGTATTGTTATAACCAAAATTTACAAAAGAAAGTAATGCTTTAACCCTGGTGGAAGCCAAACAAAGTTTGGTTTTGACAGGAAGCCACAAAAACCAAGGAATTCTAAGTTGAAACTGTTTCCTTCAACTCCCTACCCACATCCTACAAGACCCAAGGACTTTAGGAAAGGAAACAAATTTTAAAGACAACATAAAACTCACTGAATCTAACAATTATCTAGAAATTTTTTTAAGAAACTGAAAACCGAAGTTTTCATGAAGACGCATCTGTTACTTGTGGGAGGGATTTTATGATTTAATCATAAAAACCAAAGGAAAAAAACCAAGAGAATGAGGACGGGGGAAGCAAAGGGTTTTTAGTTACTAAAAACAGGTCTGTCAATCAACAGTAGATTTCACATATGCGGATTTCATTTGGAGCTAGTATTTTCCAATCTCATCCTGAAGGGTTCTGAAGCTTAGACAGGACCTGGACTTTTAGGAAACTCCACCTCAACTGCTGAGAAGATTATAGTGCCTTTGCCATGGGGGTTGCTAAGGTGAAAAACTTGTTCCCCCTGGATCTATCCCTCATCACTTGCCAAGAATGTCTCGTATTTGACACTAATTGTCCATATATTATATACATAGTAAATGTACAAATTTGCCAAATAGTTTTGCACATTAGAAATAAAGTGCTCAACAGTCACCTTTCCATTTTACCCAAACAGCCACCAAATACACACAGGATTTGTCCAATAGGACACCGAAACCCTTTCCCTGCAATTGGTGTTTTTTCATATGAGCGCCAGCCTACAAAGTGTTGAGTCTATCTTTACCTCACTTCTTGCCCTTATGCCCTGTACCCAAGTCTAAGTTTTTAGGATGGTGGGGTTTAATAACCGTTTGTTTTATAATGTTTAGCATATTACTATACAGTGCTCCAAGCTCTGTGGCAAGAAGAGTCATTTATGATTTTTAACACAGCTGTAATTTGCTCACACACGATTAAGAACATTAGTCTTGGTTATGCTATCATTCCTCTGCACAGAAGCAGCAAAAGCATGATAATTAAATTCAGATACACAGGTGAACTACTCATGCGACAGCCGGTCATTGCAGCACTCGAGGACAAAGTATTATCTCCCTTTGAATCCACAGATCTCATTTTCCTCCCATAATTACATCTCAGTAGATAAGCACTGACAGTTTATTTTGCCTGGCCTCACTTCAGACTCACACGGAGATGACTGTTTTGGCTCACCTCACGCTGGAATGTTGTCTCCACAAACTTGCATCACATCCTCTCCTCTAGGAACGGCCACAAGATTACTCTGTTCCTAATTTCACACAATTCACACCGTTTTAATAGAATTGCAACTGTCACAGCCTTGCAATGAGAGTAATTTAGTCTGAGCTTACACCATCTCCTCTCAGAGTTGCATCACCTCCACTGATTTCTTGACACTCTCATGGGTTCTATAAAGTGCCCCACAGTTAATTGAAGGGACAGTGTATAGACCACACAAAAAAAAGAATGAAATGCAGTTCTAACATACTGGCTGCTCATGAGTTTCAAGGAGTTTAAATAAAACAATTCTGATTTTAAATGGGCTGAGTTCATTTGCTGAAAAATATCCCTTTTTAAAAGTAAACTGTTTCCATCCTCTTGCTGGAAGAGATTCTGATTAGAAGAGCCTTTAAGTGACGGAAAAGATTGAAAATTAGGAATCCTGTACTGAATGAATACCTAAGAAAATAACTTCCTTTGCATTTTATCTTTACTTGGCAAATTCTGTAGGAAGAGATGGGAACTCAAAAGACCACTGAACAGCGTAACTGGTCACGTGCATCTGTCTGAATCAGAATTTTGGATAACACTGTCCCCATACAAGGGCTGATCATGCTCCAGTTGCAGTCTGTGGCAACGCTACTGATTTCAGTGATGTACGATCTGGCCCCAGAGCACCACTCACTCCATTCACTACAGTAAGGCTAAATCTGTTCCTAGAGAGTTGTTCCAATACAACTATCATCCCAATTAAATACCCCCTCCTAAGTGAAGCACACAGCATAGGGACAGAAGAAGAACTAGAAGAATAAAGAATTCCATCAACAGAAACAGCTGAACTATTTTAGGATCACTTCTGCGTCACATGGTTTTACTTTCAGACAGAATTTGCAACACAAATTCCTTGTCCTCCGAGTTTGAAAAGTTCAGGATATCCAACAGCCAAAACAGAAGGTCTGAACAGGAAAACAAACATCCCCATAAATACAATGGTGCTACCAGGCCACTGTTCTTACAAAGAGCTCAAAGTAAGTACACCCAATAAACTAACGTACTAATGAAGGGAACAACAGAAAATATCAACCCAGTTTAGAAGGATGGAAACTGCTGAAGTGATTGAGCTTGGGACTGAAAAGAAGAGAGGTTGTAAGGTCCTTCTAAACCCATATAGACAACATCTGGCTCTATCCTGTCATGTTACCTCCAACACAAAAGAAGCCTCCTGGGAAAGGCAGTGAGGAAGGGGCTGGGAAGCAGATATCACATCACATTTGCTTTCTTTTCTTTCTAACCTATACACAGGCCTTGGCATTAAAACATCTTCAGACTCTAAGCTTCCTTGGGGAGTTAAGGTAGATAAGACAGAAATTACAGCTCCCCACCTGTCAACATAACATGCTTCCATTTTGCCCAGACGTCAGTGTCCAAAAAGGTGAACATTTTCAAAGGCACCAAAAAGGCATTTCAATGGTATTTGGGCACTTAGCTTCCCCTTGTGTCTTTGAAAGCCTCCCCCTTCATTAACACCTTGATATGAAATAACTTTACTCCTGCAGAATAAAAAATCATTTTGAACAAGTGGATCTTTGTTTCTATGAAGTTTCCATCTCAGTTCAATGAAAAAGGAAAGATTTACCCCCATTTACCTGTATTTTGTATTCTCCATGTTTTTGTAAACTGGGTATCAGGAGGGATGGACTCCCCTTCTCCTATGGTAACATCTTCAACGAAGGACATGGAGGGCACATTGATGTTCGGACTCTCAAAGTCATAGTAGGCTCCAATGGCTGCTTGTAGGTTCCTGGAAACCAAAACAGAATGCAGCCTTAAGTACAGACCCATTGAATCAGGTCACTCTCAAGGGTTTATATATTCCATCTCTTAAAGCTAAACAAAAAAATTAAAGAGCATTAGCTCCGTTAGGTTAATTTTGGAGTACAAGGTCTTCTGATCCTCTGGCTGTATGGGATGGATGAAGCACAAAACACACATGCGTGATTACTCAATTCTCAAGACCAAAATGGTATAATTGCTGGATTGCTAGGATACAGGCCCTGATGCTTTCAAGATACATGGTTAGACACAGAATGGCAGGAATTCCAATCAAGGAGCCTATTTATTTACTGCTGACAGCATACTCAATCCTGAACACAGTCCTAGCACCACGGAGCTTATTATCTATTTCAGACAGAGTGTACTTAAGATGCAGTAGATCAGGTGAGGCTATGACTACACCAGAGAGCTTAAGTGGCACAGCTGCACCTGCACCAAGCTGACAGAGAGCTCTCCCATCGACTTAATCCACTCCCAACGAGTGCCAACATAGCAATGTCAACATCGGTGCTTAGGTTGGTGTAACTTATGTCACTCGGGGGGGTAGCTTATTCACATCCCTGAGCTACGTAAGTTATACCAAAATAAGTGGTAGTATAGACAGAGCCTTAGGAAAGAGATGATTAAGAGATTGACAGAGGTCTGTAAAATCATGAATGGTGTACAGAAAGTGAGTGGTGAATTGTTATTTACCCCTTTGCACAACACAAGAACTAGGGGTCACCCAATGACAGCAGATTTAAAACAAACATATGGAAGTACTTCTTCACACAATGCACAACCAACCTGTGGAACTCATTGCCATGGGGCATTTGAAGGCCTAAAGTATAGCTGGGTTCAAAGAAGAATTACCTAAATTCATGGAGAATAATTCCATCAATGGCTATTAGCCAAAATAGTCAGGGACACAACCCCAATGCTCCGGGTGTCCCTAAACCTCCAATTGCCAGAAGCACCTGATACTGGCCACTGTTGGAAGATAGGATACTAGGCTAGATGGACGATTGGTCTGACCCAGTATGGCTGTTCTGATGTTCTTTTTAAATAAACAGGATTGCAAAGAGTTACCTATCATCAATCTCCCCTCACAATGGAAACAGCCCACTAGACACACGCCCCACAATACTAGCTAACTGCTTAAGGCAAAAGGAGTAACTATCTTATATGAAAATTAGGTATGTCTGTAAAAGCTATCTGGACTAGGGGGAAGAAGGGATAGAGAGCTTAGGTTTAAATACATGTTAGCCACAATCACGGCTGCATTAACTTGCATCCTGTTTAAGTCATGGATAATGTACCCAATGCATCAGGTGACACTGGAGGAATGTCCTGCAGGACATAGTAGGTAGTTTTAGGCAGTCAAACAGGTTAAGGATTTTTTTTTTTAATTGTTAGGTTTTACCTAGCACAGAGCAGACTTTGATCATAATAGCCACCATGCAAGATTTTCACTGACACACAATCAATGCATTTTATACTATTAGCCATTATTCAACTCTAGGCATTTTCTACTTAGGAAAGACAGGACTATATTTAAAACAGCCAGCTCAGTCAAATGCTACAGGAAGGGTGCATGTCACATTACCCAATAAATGAAAACAAATGCTTGGTTTTATATCATCAGATGCCAGTTGCTTATACACTGAATAAGATCTACCTAACTCACAATGGAGCTGCGCCAAGAGGTCACTGTTCACTCAACTGGTTAACACCATGATCTAGACTTCAGTCTTCTCTGAAATTTCTTCCCCACATTACCCTGACCCAAGGTTAAAGATATTACAGTAGCCAGATATGGTACTACCACACACAGCTCTTCCTCCTCTCCATCCATAAACACACAGAGATAAATCTCCAGACATCCTAAAATGTCTGATCCCAGGTGTGCAGCACACAAGCAATAAAACTATTACACTAAGATGAAAAAAAAAAAACCAAGGAAACAAAAGACAGATCTTGAGGGAAAATTCTTCAACAAATCTGAAAGCAGCCTGTAGTATTTTGTTTTCTGTTTGCTTGGCTGTAAGCATACTTCAGAGGGTAGTGGGGCTATTTGTGCATCAAGGCCCCCTGCCAAGTCTCTTCCCATCCCTGTGTCATATTTCATCAGCTTGCTTTGCCACTGTGAAACAATTCAGAGTCTGCTGCAGCATTTAATAAAAAAACCCACTGAATAAGACGCAAGAAAAGTAGACTTCCTGTCCCAGTGTGTCCAGGTATCACAACCCCTCCCTCCCTGCCTGCCTGCCCCCACTCCACACAAAGAGTTGGGTTTTGCTTTGTTGTTCTAAACGCTCGGGCCGTCGCAACAGACGATTCAAGGAAATTTCTAGAGACTAAATAGAAAATGAAAGTAACAACATAGAAAAGTAGCAAGAGAATGACAACGCAAATCTCCAAAGTTCAAGCAGGAGAATGCTTCGACACTGAACTGCTTCAAGAGAGTCTACTGTGAGGCAGTATGGCATAAGTCATGCACTGCCTGGTTACACAACCAGCAGACAGATCAGACAGCAACATTTCCTTGTTGTCTTTGCCTTTTGGGAGACATCAAATGGGAGTATGGGCTTAAATATGATCCCTCTTCTTTTGGGAAATCACACCTTGCACCAGCCGATGGATACACTAGGAAACCATCTGAACCTTGAACTACGAAACCACAGGGAACCCTGATTCAGTTCCCCACCAATAACCCCATACCTCCAATTCAGTACCAGAGACATTTACAAGCATAAACTTTGAAAATTAGAAAAATACTTAAAAGCAGAGATCTGCAGATATCCGTGGACCATGTCTGCAGATCAGATGCAGATACAAATTTTGTATCCACGTAGGACTCTACTTAAAAGCTGATTTTCATCTCTCCTCCCAAAAATCACTTCACTGGTTTCAAGTCCAAACAAGCACATTTGAAGCCCTGCATGGTGCCACCTCTTGTCTAAGTTTCTGTCCTCCCTCCCTATTACTATTTCTGTGTATCACACCAGTGTGTGAAGCACTTTAGAGTCAGGTACAAAAACAAGACCCCCTCTCTGAAGCATTTATAATCTTACAAACTCCTGATTTATGCATTCAATCCTGCTATCCCCTCCCACTTCCACAAACCCCTTGACTTCATTCCTTAGTCTATGCTGCTCTACATCTGGTGCAGCAGCCCTCTTCCAGTGTGACAGCCCACCTCACTCTTGACTAAATCTCTCCCCAAAACTCACTATTCACCAGGCCTTCTCCTGCCTACATGACAATGTTATATATAAACTAATAATAAATGTGGAACTGTTAGGACAAGTGCCAACTTAACCAACATAATCCACATGAGTAAACTGTCACAGTTCCAGGGTTAGCTGCTTTGTCAGCTTTCTGGTCTCGCTGAGTGCATCTCCTTCAGTCCCTGGGCATTGTGCCTTTATGTATCTCAGGTGGAATCACACGATCCACCCACTCGTAGATGGGGCCCAAGGCTACAGTACCCCATGTGCTGACTGTGCTTACTTTGCCAGTCCAACTGGGTTCATCACCTGCAATTCTTTCCTTCGGGAGCCTGTAACCCGTGGTGAAAAGAGTGACCAGACAGCCTTCTTAACTACCAAGTTATTGCTGAACAATAGAAACAAAGAATTTCAAGAAAAAGGATTTTAAAATAGAACACTCTACACAAATCTATCTTGCACAAAAGTTTACAATCCCCTGATGGTAACTTAGGCTGACCTAATTTCTTCAGACACCCCCAGGCAGCGTCTGTTTCATAGTCCCCCTAACAACTATACGCTCTCAAGAGAATGTTTTTTTTAAACCTGCCAGGAGCTCTTTTCATCTGTCCTGGTTCAAACCAGTTTTGTAGGCTAGCTAGAGAGGAGGCAAAAGCTAATAGCCCTGCCATTGTCCCTTAACTTCCAAATGTTTCAGAAGAAGTGGTTTATCGCCAAATTAGTCAGGTCAGCTAGATGCCTTCCTTCTCATGCCCATCTCTTTTGTCCAGACTTTGGTAAGATTGTAAGGAGCTCTTACCTTCTGTCACTTTAGGCAAATGTGTGGTGTTATATTAAGTATGCACGTATATGGTACTTTTCAAAGCACATTTAGAGATGTTAATTGAGCCTCATTCTCCTTTACAAGGTAGGCTACTATGATCCCTCTTTTCCACATGGAGAAAATAAAATAGGCAAAGGAGGTAACTTGCTTAAGGCCACACGGAATGGGTAGCAAAGCAGGGAACATAATAGAAGTGTCATGATAACCAGTCCCCGGCTGTAAACACTGCTATTTTCTCACTTGAGTCTCTATCTTCACTACTAGGCTCATTTCTAACATAGCGAGTGTCCTCCAGAGAAGAAAAGAAAGGAACGTTACCTATATTCTCTCTTACACTACAGTTGTAATCTGGATATCGGTGTCAACCTTCTCAGCTTCAAACTAGGTCAAGGGTAAGCTGAATGGGAATGAACTGTGTACTATCTATTAATTATGGGCTTCCAATAATACTCTGCTCCAGTCACCAAGCGAGGGCAACATGCGGAAAGGCACTTTGTTGCCATAAACTCAGCTTCTGAACGAGGGGTATGAACTGAAGGACAGTATACAGCCTACGGGTTAATTTTACTCAAACGCATTCTGTCACGTTTTAAGACTTCATAAGGAAAAGTTTCACAATGGGGAATAAAATATACCATTGCTAAAGTGGCTTGTGAGATTAATTCTTGTCTGTGAAATGCTCTGAAATCCTTTGATGAAAGATACTATGTAAATACAGATCAGAGCACAAAGATACTGTTCAAAGTTAGTGATTCATCTTCATAATAGACCAGTAACTCCAGAAATTTACATACTGATCTTTTATTGGCTTCTCCCCATCCCTATAGCCACACCACCATCTAGTTACCTCTAGCTAACAAGAGTATGAAAAACAAGTAAATCACAACCCTTACTCTTCCTACAGAAAAGCAGAGCAGAAGAGTGATGCAAGAATAATTCAAGAACTACAACATGGAGTATTAGATCCAAAACAACGTTATACAGAGGCACTTTTGCAGCCTTTTTGAATTCTTCAATAATATAGCTGCTGTGAATTTTCTTTTCTTCTTTTCAGATCCTTGCACAAAACATCACTGGGAACTGCACTGCTCACCTAGGTGCTTCATGTGAAAACAGTTAAGAGAAAATATGCAAAAGAAAGAAACAGCATAGAATCATAGGACTGGAAGGGACCTCAAGAGGTCATCTAGTCCAGTCCCCTGCACTCATGGCAAGACTAAGTATTATCTAGACTAGACCATTCCTGACAGGTACCTGTCTAACCTGCTCTTAAAAAACTCCAATAATGGAGATTCCACAACCTCTCTAGACAATTTATTCCAGTGCTTAACCACCTTGACACTTAGGAAGTTTTTCCTAATGTCCAACCTAAACCTCCCATGCTGCAATTTAAGCCCATTGCTTCTTGTCCTATCCTCAGAGGTTAAGAAAAACAATGTTTCTCCCTCCTCCTTCTAACAACCTTTTACATACTTGAAAACTGTTATGTCCCCTCTCAGTCTTCTCTTTTCCAGACTAAACAAACTCAATTTTTCCAATCTTCCCTCAGGTCATGTTTTCTAGACCTTTAATCATTTTTGTTGCTCTTCTCTGGACTCTGTCCAATTTGTCCACATCCTTCCTGAAATGTGGCACCCAGAACTGGACACAATAAGTTGAGGCCTACTCAGCACAGAGTAGAGAGGAAGAATTACTTCTCGTGTCTTGCTCACAATACTCCTGCTAATACATCCCAAAATGACATTTGCCTTTTTTGCAACAGCATTACACCGTTGGCTCATATATAGCTTGTGATCCACTATGATCCGCAGATCCCTTTCCGCAGTACTCCTGCCTAGGCAGTCATTTCCCATTTTCTATGTGCGCAACTGACTGTTCCTTCCTAAATGGAGTACTTTGCATTTCTCCTTATTGAATTTCATCCTATTGACTTCAGACCATTTCTCCAGTTTGTCCAGATCATTTTGAATTTTAATCCTATCTACCAAAGCACTTGCAACCCCTCCCAGTTTGGTGGTATCCGCAAACTTTATAAATGTACTCTCTATGCCATTATCTAAATCATTGATGAAGATATTGAACAGAACCGGACCCAGAACTGATCCCTGCGGAACCCCACTCATTATACCCTTCTAGCAAGGCTGTGAACGACTGATAACTAGTCTCTGGGAATGGTTTTCCAACCAGTTATGCACCCACCTTACAGTAGCTCCATCTAGGTTGCATTTCCCTAGTTTGTTTAAGAGAAGGTCATGTGAGACAGTATCAAAAGTAGATGAACTATTTCTCCTTCCTCAGTAATGGAACTCTATAACAAGTTACCTGGGGTTCTTCTGCTCCTTACTACTGATATGCAACACCTGCTGTTTACTTTATTTGCCCCAGCTCCTGGAAAACTGGAGCGATACTACTGAGACTATGATCCAAATAGGAAAACTCACACAACTATCCTGCTGGTTCTCAAACAGCAGATTCCTCAAAGGGATATCCTTGAGAGAGGGCCAAGGAATGGGAAAGAAAGTATCAGAAAATCCCAAGTGAGAGAAAGCTAACATTAAATATTTTTACCAGGCATAAGATGTGGTGGCTAAGTGGAAAGACACAAGATGTTTTATAACACTGGATGTGTGAATCCATCACCAATTGGCTCGTGATAGACACCATTCTCTAAACCCACATTTTGACAAGAGTTACAGAAATCTTCACTCTTGACTCCTCTTTCAAAAAAATCAAGACTATAGGAATTTGTGACTTTTGGGGAATTTGGATGATCCACCACACACACACACACACACACACACACACACAGAGGAAGCTGAAGTTTTTAGTTCAACTATTTCACGTTATAGCTGAAGAAAGTAAAGTTTCCTGATTAGCAGTCTCCCAAGAATTCTTATCAGAAAAGCAAAATCTTTCAAGGTCTCTGCTGCAAATAGCTGGTTCCAAATACCAAACTGGGTTTTCCAGACAGGGCAGAGAAATCTACACTGATTTTCTGCAGAATGAATGGCCCAGCTAATAGGCAATATGTATGCTGTACCCTATGCAGAGACAGTGCAAGAGAGGGAAACAGACTATGAAAGATTTTATGTAATTGTCACTGCTCTCCACACATGAAAATAGTGCCAATCACTTTTCTTCAAGGTGGATAAAAAATGGATTTTTAAAATCTAAATTAGGTTTATTTTTAAAAAGAAAAATATATGCATTTAAAATGATGACAAGCCTATATTAAGACCTACACGTATTATACTAAAATCATTCAAATCAATTTTAAAAAATCAATATTAAGCAAACACGTTTGCTGCCAAAGTTGTAAATAAAGTCTAACCACTGATCTGGTGGAAGTCACTGGCTAAGCAGCTGAAACCAGAGTTTGTTAAAGTGCCAAACCAGCTTCTGACAGCAGAAGACTCTTTTGCAGATGTAGAGAAAGTATTTTCTTCATTTCAGTTCATTCAACTAGTTCATTCAAAGTTAAGAAATCGATTAGAAATTGGAGGAAAGACTAGAAGAGTAAAACAATCTACGAATAAGAACTGGGTAAGAAAGGATGTGATCTACTAGTTCTAAAATCATGAAGGATATGGTTACCAGAAATAGGCTACGATTTTGTCAGCAAGGCCACAGAACCCGTGACTTCCAAAAACCTCCGTGACTTCAGCCCTGACAACTGGGAGCCGAAGGGTCCTGCTACCTTCCGCAGCAGCAGGGAGTTATGAGGTACGCCCACCACTTGATGCAGCGGGCCCCCAAGCTCAAAGCCACCATGGGCTGTGGGCGTACCCCGGCAGCCACAGCGGGGCAGGGGAGGGATCCTGGAGCTCTGAGTCCCTCCCTTCCCCCCTCCGGGGGTGGGAGGCACACAGCTCTCAGCCACCCTGCAGATGCCCAGCCCCTTCCCATTTTCTAATGGATATTTTTAGTAAAAGTGACCGACAGGTCAAAGGCTTCAGTGAATTTTTCTTCATTGCCCGTGACCTGTCCCTGACTTTTACTAAAAATATCCATGACAAAATCTTAGCCTTATCCAGACACAATCCATTCACTACATTAACTACAAATACTAATGCCTTTGTTTAATAAAAAGAAAAGGAGTACTTGTGGCACCTTAGAGACTAACCAATTTATTTGAGCATAAGCTTTCGTGAGCTACAGTTCACTTCATCGGATGAAGTAAACTGTAGCTCACGAAAGCTTATGCCCAAATAAATTGGTTAGTCTCTAAGGTGCCACAAGTACTCCTTTTCTTTTTGCGAATACAGACTAACACGGCTGTTACTCTGAAACCTTTGTTTAATAAATGTTTTTATATGCAAAACGTGTCTTAATATACTCACTTTTTTCCTAAATATCAGCATGTTTGTGTTAGTTTTATTAAGTGAAAAACAATTTTAAAATGATATTTTTGTCCATTTTTAACTGAATTTTTAACTGAATTCCAATTTCCATCCAATTTCCATCCAAACTAAGCCAGTAAATACGAACTGAATCATCCACCACTTTCTAACAATATAAAAAATGTAAAAGTCAAGAATGTGAATAAATGCATATTAAACTATATAATTGCTTAAGTGTAGAATATATAATATATCCTGATTAGCAAATAGTAATACCAAGTTTAGTGTAAAGGCTATATTAAGTTGCAAATTAACATGTTTTAATGATTACCAACCAATGAGAATCAACCTTTTAAAGAAAATAACTGAAGTACAAATGAAAAACAAAAATAAAATTGATTATTTGAATCAAGGTTTCCTGCTTGCTTATTTAAATCATGATTAACATCAGTGATTTAAATCAATACATACTGCTTTCCTTTAGGAAGCCTGTCTAAAAGTACTAATGAACACATGCATAGTTTAACCATTATCTATCACCCCACCTGCACCAGGTCGAGCATTTTATCTTGCCAAACAACGGAAAGCAAGCTCAGTGACAGAATCAATACCGTGACATTATGAAAAAAAGACAAAAACCCACACAGCCATCCCCAGCAGCTGAACCGTCCTAAGCAGGTGGTCAGAAGCTTTAAGTGTGGGGGAAAGTATTTTGAGAATGTCACAGTGGGAATCATTAGCTACTTGCGGCCATTAGAAATAGGCAAGAGCATCAGAAGAGCAATACACTTCACAGTGTGACAAAGATAGATCAATGCCCACAAGTGTGCAAAAGACTCTAGTAACACGAGCAACTCCTCAGTTATGCCTCCCATCTATAACTGTCTGCATTAAAATAAAGGAGTATAAGCTACAGAAACAGAACAAGTTCAGGCATGTATTGCAACTCAGCTGGGCTAAAATGATAGTATCCTCAATTCCTTCCACTACAGTTGTCTGCCTCCACTTCCACTTCACACCCACCCAATTTTTCAGAGGTCTACAGCTCAACAAGTAAAATTATATGGTATGTCAATCACAAGCTGGAACTTTATTTTTTAAAAATGGTAAATCATTAGGTCAACTCCCTGAGGTATGAGGGAGGAAAGAAAATTCAGTGGTTTGGGATCTTTTGTACTCTCAGTAAAAATTGCTTAAGATGGCCTTTTGAGTAATCTAACCTATGGTCTCATGTTTCTTACTAATTTCAGGGTGTGTGGGTGTAGGGATATGTGGAACCATTGATACAGAGATATAATAAACTAGAAAAGTTAACGGCTAAGCAGTATATTTCAAAAACAGTCTAACTCAAAATAAAGGATTGAGTAGTTGAAATATTTTCTATTACACATACTGACAATAGAACTGACATTATACTTACACCCTGACATCCTGTTATCTATGGCTGAAAACTGCTGTGGCATTTTGGTGATAGCACTTCAAGGGGTATCAGGCCTATTACAGGCAGCAAAGTGACTGTGTAGAAATAACTGTAGCTTATTAACAGCTTCCAAGTAACTGTATTCAGGTTAAGTCACAACAAGAGTTTTCTAACAGCATCTGCAAGCTCAGCCAGCAATCTGGAAAAACTAAATACTAGTCTTGTGGCTTCATGAACCAATAGACAATAAATGTTCTTAAATAAGAATGTGTTCAGCAGCTTATTGACCTGGCCAGAGTTGAGAGAAAATACAGTTCACTCAAACAGGTACCATATACTGATTCTGCATGTCAGACAGTAATAAGAATATGGCTTTGGTCACTATATTACCCAGAGGAATCTGAAGACACAAGAAGCAGAAGTGGTGTACATTAAGAAGGTGCTTGTTTTTAATCCTATCACTTCTTTAATAAAACTCTAAAGAGCAGCTGACTTGTGGGAAATTTTTCAGAAGGTGGAGAGAAAGGGAAGCATTTTGAAAATTATTCTGCCTCATATTTCTTGCCCCTTGCTCTTTATTGCAAACAATACTAGCATGGAAATGAGGTCTGAGCATCCTGAAAGCCAAGAAGGGAGAAGAGTCAGTAAAGGTGCTACACAAGGACAATACCTAGGAGTGATAGGATGAAATTATTAGAAATTTACATTGAATATTGGGGAAAGTTCCTGACAGAAGTATTAGGCTGTGGAATATTTCAGCAGGTGGTGGGAGTCCCACTGCAAGAGAGACTGGACAAACCATTGACAGCAGGGGTCTTCACACTCTTTCACAGCTTGAAAACTACCACAACTGGCCACACGAATGGGTGACATAAGGTAATTGAGTGATGTGAGCGAGGTAATATTTATTGGACCAACTTCTGTCAATCACGAGCTGGAAGTTTATTTTTTTTAAATGGTAAATTATCAGGGGACTAACATGGCTACAACAACACTTCACGCAACAATTAAGAAAGTGTATATTTGTAATTGCCTTTATTTCAATTTGCATTTATCTTTTTGGAAAAGGGAGAAATCACAGTCAACTTCATTTCATCCCCTCCTTCCACCTGATCTCTCTCAGGTGGGATATGAGAGCCAACAGATTGTAATCAGCCAGCTCTCCACAGACCTGCTAGCATGTATTCCAAACCAGTTTTGGAACCTCTGCATTAGACTATTTACCCTAGTGCAGGGATCGGCAACCTTTTAGAAGCGGTGTGCCGAGTCTTCATTTATTCACTTTCATTTAAGGTTTCACATGCCAATAATACATTTTAACGGTTTTTAGAAGGTCTCTCTCTATAAGTCTATATATTATAACTAAACTATTGTCATATGTAAACAAGGTTTTCAAAATGTTTAAGAAGCTTCACTTAAAATTAAATTAAAATGCTGATCTTACGCCACTGGCAGGGGGCTGGAGGAGATATGCCCTGATTCCACCCCCTTCCCCAAGGTCCCCGGAGCAGAGAGCGCACTGCGGCTCCGCTTTTACCTCTCCCGCTCTGTAGCAAGGGCCGTCAGCTGATCAGCCACAGGGAGGGAGAAGCTTGCCTGCCCTGCAAGGAGAGAGCAGCGGGCAGGGGGCGGAAAAGAGCGGGGCAGAAAAGAGCAGGCCAGGCCAGGCAGGATTTTTAGTGCCACGCTGATGGGGTCAGACAGCAGCGTGCCATTAAAAATTAGCTCGCGTGCAGTCTTTGGCGTGCGTGCCATAGGTTGCCAACCCCTGCTCTTGTGAACAATCTTGATTGGTTCAACAGCCAGTGGGGAGAATAGTGGGAATGGGCTAGATCGGGGTAGGCAACCTGCGGCACGCGAGCTGATTTTCAGGGGCACTCACACTGCCCGGGTCCTGGCCACTGGTCCAGGGGGTTCTGCATTTTAATTTAATTTTAAATGAAGCTTCTTAAACATTTTAAAAATCTTATTTACTTTACATACAACAATAGTTTAGTTATATATTATAGACTTATAGAGAGACCTTCTAAAAATGTTCAAATGTATTACTGGCACGCTAAACCTTAAATTAGAGTGAATAAATGAAGACTCGGCACACCACTTCTGAAAGACTGCTGACCCCTGGACTAGAGGACCCAATAGGTCTTGTCAATCTCTAATTTCTAGAGTCCTATGATAACAACTCATCTGCTCCCAATGCTTGTTTCTTATGTTATGTCATTCTCTGACAGAAGACTGACTCTTTTAGAAACTATCAGGATGATCATACACCAAGGTCTCTCACCTCAGATGATGCAGGAAGCATCTGAAACCAAGTTCTCGGATTATGTTTCATGCAAATATCCTGATTAAAAAACTAGACAAGAAATATAACATGATACCTTAAGAAGTGTCTGCAAGTCCTTTTTCCCATAAGCGTTTACTAATCAAATATCTTAGACAATAGATACACGCTCTCAGCAAAGTGGATTGTATCACATCTTGCACACTTGCATCTGAAGATTATTTTATCATTTTTAAAGACTACCACAGTAAAGGATGAAGGAAATTCAACAAACTCCTTTGACAAAATAATAGTGAGAATGGACAAGTGATTTCAGTTACTATCAAAAACAAGAACACAAGACTTAAAATGAAAACTCAGGTATTTATATAGCACCAGTTGTAAGAGGCAGTCATCTTCCACTAAACCAAAGCTGTGTCGAGCCGACTGCAGTCAATAAAACTGTCCGCTTGACAAAGTATCTGAGCACAAAGACTGCTATAATGCAGAGGCACAAATAGAGGTAAGGCTACATATTCAATCTCACCTTTCACATTTTCTGACAGAGTTTTGTATATGGAATTTCCTTGTTTTTTCTCTTAGGGGGAAACATTCTCCCTCCAAGTGTATTCTTTCCACTTACACACACATCCAAGTAACAGGATATAAAGCTCCATCATTGAGGCAAAAAGCCAGCTATACACCACTGACACATCCTAACCAATTTCCTAGAGTGGGCACTTCCTCTTAGAGTGCCACTTTTGTCAAGCATGCATCTGTCCTAGGAATGCAGCCTAAGGACCTATGTTAAGAGGCAGCATTTGGACTCCCTCTTAATGTATCCTGACAAGTAGTTTTAGTGTCTAAGAGAACAGCCGCAGTGGGATAAAGCTAGATTCTCATTCTGAATGTACGTAAACTATGGGGTGTGATGCTATATGTGAAGAGAGAGCACTCGGCTGTGCCTGACCAATACCATCTAACTAGTTTGCAAGGGGGAGTGCCTTTCATACTGTGAACACAAGGGCATAGCAACATATCTATAGCCCACAGTATGGGGTGATTGAGTTGGTTTGGAGGTTCATCTACTTTTCTTTCCAGAAGGTTCCAGATGGTTGCACTAGGCAATTGCTTATCCGAGTTGAGGTCTCTCTTGTATAGGGTATTGTGGGCTTCTATCATGCTACCCCTCCTTTTCAATACACACACGAGGCCACTACAAGAGTTAGTGAGTTGGAAAGTACAGCAACTTCTTTAGTTGATTCATCACACTTATCTCTCCCTTTTTCGCTCTCTCACTTGACTAGGCTGGAGCAAATGACCCAATGCCCGGATAAGTGCTAGCCGACTATGGTGCAATGTCCATTAGGGAAACAACCACAAGTAGTGATGGACACATCGCTTTCACTGACAGAACATCTGCCTTTTATTGCTAAGTTTCACAGCATGGGAGCCTTGTTAGATCCCAAGCTGCCCTGGAATGCCCAGGTATTAATAAGAACTTACAGTAGGAGCAGTAATCAGGACTGTGGAGTCATCTGCATCTGGCAAAAAAAAACAAAAACGTGACTTGCTTTCAACTAAAGACTTTGCTACAATCAACTATAGCTTTGTCACAGTGAGCAGATATTACCACAATGTGCTGCATATGAGGCTACACCTTACAGTCATTTGAAGGCTTAAGCTGGCACATAAAGTCACTGATCTTCACACAGGGAGCCCATCTCACTGGTGCTTGGAGGTCCGCACTGGCTTTCAATCAGCTTCCAGGTGGAATTTAAGGTGTTGATTTTTAACCCACAAAGCTTTGAACAGTACAGACCCAGATGATTAATCATTGCCGCTCTCTCTGGTAGATGGTAGATGTAATTTTTGGAGGTGCTTGAGACAACAGACACCCCTGCCAGTTTAAAAGAAGAATGCTAGCAGAGCATTCTCTGCAAAAGAGTCTTCTCCTCAGCCCAGATTAGTAAACTTTCAGGACACAATGCAAGGCACACTGTCTGTATCTTCTGAGAAGGGTTAAGTGATTTGGAAGTGCTTGGTGAGATTCTTATTTCCTAAAATGGGCTTTATTTCACATGGACACACTATTTGCGACTCCTGTGCTGAGTGGGGGCAAATTATGTTACATTATACATTATGTTACGTTCTTTTACTGTATTGTTAGAGACGCCAAGTGGGTGAGATAATATCTTTTACTGGACCAATTTCTAACTTTATTTTGTGGTGGTATTTCTTCTATTGTGACCTGGCTAAGTGACCCTGTTTTTGCATTTTAATTTTACAAAGCATGTTTATCTTTGTGTTTTTAATTCTGCGGAGTGCTTAGGGAAGAGATACCAATATTAGCATTTATAAAGGTACTTTTCATCCAAAGATCTCAAAGCTCTTTACCAAGCTGGGTATCACTACCCTTATTTTACAGGGGACAAAACAGACATGCAGTCACTTGCCCAAGCTCACACAGCAAATGAATGGCAAAGCTAAAGCTAGCATCTCAGTATCCTGACTCCCAGTCCAGAGCCTTATCTGTACTTCCTCCCTGGACAGGTGGTATATTAAATGGACAAAATAAAAACTACCTAGGACTGTTTGGAAGAGCATCCTTGTGAGTTAAAATCATCACCTACACATGCTCACTAGACCATTTCAAAATGCTGACTTTTTACAACCAACATTTCTCTGCCATACAATGGCTTTGCCACAGATTTATCCTCCCTGCACCTCAATTCCCCACTTGTAAAACAAGAATATTTATCACACATTAAAGGGGAGAGGTTTGAAAAGCAAAAATATATTACAAATCTTTGGAGAGGAGACACTATATACAAAAGCAAAGTTATTCAAAACTACTCTGTCCATGCCAAATTTGAGCATCACAATGTTGACCCAAACACACTCAAAACAGATTTATTTTTTTTTGAAGTATTTCTGTTCATATACACATTTCAATTCCTCCAGAGCAGATTTCTACCTTTAAAAAAAAAATCAATCTCAGGAAAAAGACACACATAGAAAGTCTTAACACAAAGATTTTTTTACAGAAAGCTCAGAACAAAACAAATTAAGGTTTACTACAATAACACTGGTATTTATAATGGACATCGTCTGGCAACCAGTTTTCACAACCTGCCAAACCTAAATTAATTGCTACATTTATTAGGCTAATATAAAAAAATACTTCAGGGGAAGTAAAAAGCAAATATGTCAATACATATTGCAGGTGTAAGTTACTGTATTATTTAAATGCTAAATTAAAGGGACTCACCACGAAATCCCAACATCTGGTTGTATTAAGGCAGGGATTTAAAATTAAACAACACCATCTACTTGAAGTCTAGTCCATTTTAAAATTAAATTGAGAGTAGTTTCAGATCCTACACCTGCCACTTGAATCCCTCCCCTGGCCAATTTTTGTGGTTTTACAAATCACATTTTTCAACTTAAACAAATATTTCTCTTGCGATCTGATATCCACATAAACAAAAGGGGAAACTAACTACACAGGGGGAATAGTGAAACTGACTCCACACAAAGAGATAAAGAAAAAAATGCCATTTTCCTCTAGTCTCTTACTTTTACAGTAACCTGAATTTCTTGTAACAAAAGTGAAATCTTCTGATAGACTGACGATTTTTTTAAAAAATCAGCAATGCTCATAAATATCAACTGCACTTCACCCAAAACTTACTCTACTGTATGAACTTTCTTCTGCAGGAATTTTCCTGTGGCTAAATACTCTACCTGTCCTGAGCACTGACAGTAATAATTGTCCTAAAGCAAGAATAGCAATAAAAGTTCCAATGTATGCACACTATATTACACCTGTCCAATTTAAATTTCCAGTTTCCTGGAACATTAACACAGAAGGGCTTTTCAAACAGATTTCTAATGTAGATGCAATTAGACATTACTAGGGATTTTGAGGGAAGGACGAGAACAAGCTCAGACATGTTACTAGTCATACCATATCACAACACTCGAAGTTCCTCTGGACACCTGAAACTTAACATTACCACAAAAATCATTTGACCAAAACACTTCTCCCAGTGCTTAAACCCAAGATGCCAGATGAGTTTCAGTGTCAGCCAGCCAGTTTTCTGGATTACGTAACATCTGGAGGGGGGATGGGAACACGCACTGTGATAGTTAGATAGTCTATTTAATGAAGGGCAGATTTTATCCCAGATGTGTTGGCCATAAAATGCACACTGACTACACTACCTGTGTAATCTCCAACATTAAGTGATAATTTAGTGCCAAAATGACACTGATAGAACTCAACTTTCAGTACCAGGCAAGAGTATCAGGCAACAGAAGCTAACCCCATCATACACTTTTCCCCTGCGTCAATCACAAAAAACTCCTCACCAAAAACCATGTTACGGTCGTGTCATTTTCAGAGAATGCACAGCAAGCATCTAAAATAAAGCCCAAAAAAATGGAGCAACTTGGATTTTGTGGTCCAAAGGGCAATACTGAGAACTTGGAACAATCCAAAAAGAACGGAATGGCTTATCAGCAGAGGCAAAGCTCTAAGGAAGTGATTTAGAAAAATGGAGAGAAAGTAGATATAGTTCAATTAAATATTGAATTCATAGCTTTTGATCATCAAGAAAAAAAACAACCTTGGAAATCTGTGCAATCTCAAGATGTACTCTACTAGCAGTGTTTTCACTATATTCCTAATAAGGCAGGAAACTGTTTCTTAAAGCAGTGGTTCTCAACCAGGGGTACATTACCCCTTGGAGTACTCAGAGGTCTTTCAGGGGGTATATCAACAAATCTAGATATTTGTCTAGTTTTACAAAAGGCTACATAAAAAGCAGCAGCAAAGTCAGTATAAACTAAAATTTCATAGACAATTATTTGTTTATATGGCTCTGTATACTACACACTGAAATGTAAGTACAATATTTATATTCCAATTGATTTTATGATGATATGGTAAGAATGAGAAAGTAAGCAATTTTTCAGTAATAGCGTGCTGTGACACTTGTATTTTTATGTCTGATTTTGTATATTTTTAAGTGACCTGAAACTTAGGGTAACAAGATAAATCAGACTCTTGAAAGGAATACAGTATTCTGGAAAGATTGAGAGCCACTGTCTTAAAGTACCCTTAAATTAAAGTTTCCAACAAGTTACAATGTGCCCTCTCTGCTGTTTGGTATACTGAACTGGAAAAAATCAGAAGTTTAAAGGTTAAAGTAATTCACTGTTTGTCCAGATTTTTCTGACAACTGCCAAAATATCCTCTGCGCTCCTTCCCCCCAGCTTGAAAATTTATAATAAATTCATTTATCAGCATGTCCATTAAGTTTACAAATGAAATACCATTGGAAATGCCCTCCAAAAACACTTCTTAGCTCTGATTTGTTACAACATGGTACTTTATCAACACGCGGGCAAGCAACTTCAGGTTTGGTTGTGGCGTAACAGATATCCTTAAAGAGCGGCTTTCGCTACTGTTGTGAAGGAAACAGTTTTCCCAACAATATAGTTAGTCGGTTTGTTAAATTTGTGCATGTGTGCAATAAAAGGGGAGGTGAAGTCCTTGGTCTTCCACATGAGTGCACTGCCATTGACCCTGCTATGCACTTCCCCTACAACCTGCTGTAGAGGTACATTAATCATAAGCTGGGAACAGTGGGGAGTTGAAGAACCAGCTCTAAGACTGAGGTGAGTTCCGAACAGAAGAACAAGCAACTTGGTAGTAAAACCAACAAACTAGGTTTTCAGGACAAACTGAACACACACTTCCCACCCACCACGCAAACCTAGAGGGCCACTGTCTTACGTTTCCTTGGAACTGCTTGTATGTATTATACAGCTATAACTTTCACATTGCCTCAACATACCAAAGAGCAAGGTTTTCCTTTAAGGAAAGCTAGTTCAAATTATGGCTTGGGTCACAAGCAAAAAGGGGTCTGGCCATTCCACGCTAGTACCCCAGAAACCTATACTAGGCTGTATTTGCCCATTATAGGTTCATGACCAATAGTCAGGATGCTGCAGATTTGGACTGAGGTGCATTGGCAGAGCTGTGTGGTGTCCTGAGTCTGGCATAGCAAACGATGCTGCAGATCAGGATTGTAGCACACTGGTAAGGTTACAAGAGGGAAGTTTTCACAGCACTTGTCAGCACACTTGGCTCAAGGCAATGCTGTTAAAATCCCTCACTTTCACAGCCACTAAATTCACTTAAAGGGGGATACATGAGAAACTGGAGCCATGCCATGGATCAGTTGTACTACGTTCAAATTAATGGACATTTTCCTCCCTACATTTTCCAATTGATAAGACCCAATCAGCCTCAGTTCCAATCCCTTTTTACTAAATTCACACACTAGAAACAACATTAAGGATGTGAATTAGGCACACAAATTTGAAATTGTCAGCCTAAATGTTGACAAATTTAAAATTTCTTTCAGTACTCCCCAAACTATTTGACTACATGCAGAATGTGTTACTTATGTTATTTATGTTTACATAACTCCTTTCATACAAAGATGAAACCATCTGAGCTGAGTACAAGCCAGCATCCAAAAGTCAAACATTTATAACTCAAATTCATGGCAAAAAATGCTTCACTAATTGTGTTGAAAATTCATTAATAAAAACAGTTGCCCAAACTGCTGACACACCAGGTTTCACCCAAGAGTTAGTTTTACGACTGATTTATTCATGCCTGAAAACAGGATTTTACAAAGGAAGCAGTGACAGAAGTATTAAGTGGCCATGTAATATTCCTGAAAACAAGAGTGTTTTCCTAATAAAAATCAGAATTATTACAGATGCACACACAAAAAAAATCCTTTTATGTCATCCATGATCATTCTTGAGTTCACACTGTTGGCCTATGAATTTATTCTTCCAAGAGAAATACAATGTACAAGGAAAAGCCAATATTACTCTGAAAAAAAAAAAAAACACCCATACGTACTGAAAACAGATTGTATTTATGTTACTGTCCCAAAAACTCTGAATAGGAAATATTTTGTCATGAAAACACTTGCCCCAAAGAAACTCACCACTTCCTCACATGACACCTTCCCTGGATTCAGGAGACTAACTTAAGATGGATCCAGCATTTGCTGATCATTCACCCTTTCTTCACTTCCCAAAAAAGGCAATCTCCAGTGTCATGTGAAACAGGGCTCTTGACAAATGCATGACTAAATATTACACTGTTTTCATGTTTATCCTTTCAACAATTCCAAAAAAAAGTTTGTTCACTTTGTAAGACGGATTTTTTTTCTAACTGCCATCTGGATCTGTAAGTCAAACTTGATCTTTCTGCCACTGTTGTTTTAACTGTGACAAGGAGTAACAACTGAAATTCAACCAATGACTTGGTTGTGATGGTTGAGACAGGACTCCAGCTCACTTTCCCATAGCCTTGTGAGCTCTGCGAGGCACACAGGAGTAAGAATTTGTCTTACCGAAGTCAGTAAATGTGCTGGGAAAGATGCACGGGGAACAAGAGGGTGCCACATTTTTTATTATAATTGCCTTTACTTGACCCTGGGAAAGGCTGCAGGACTGTGGGAGATGATGTCAGCAGGACAGGGTGCTAATGCCTGATTGGTCCTTCCAGCAGTGTAGATACAAGTACTTGTGCTGCATCCAGTCTCATGTGGAAGTGGGAAACCGAGCTCCCCATGCCCCTATCCCAACCAACTGTAGACAGGCTCCCCAGAGAGACGAGGGACCCACATACACCAAATATTGTGTATCCTCAACAGACAGGAGAAACAATCTGGGGGGAAACGACACCAGAGGACCACTCCCGCTTCAGACTGCCTGGTGATGCGAGAGACACTCTTTCCTCCTGACCTCAAGAAAACTAAGAGCCTTGTCCAAGTTAGAAGCTTCTGTTTCTCTCTCTGTTTACGCTGGCTGGGAAAAGGTTGCCCAGATGCTTCTCCCACACTGGGACTTGTCTTCCAGGCTTACCATGGCCAGGAAAAAGGCGCAGACAGACTACACAACCATACCTGGCCTGCCCTCCCCGCCCCACAGGGCCCAGCTTACCCCCTGCCCTCCCCACAGGGCCCAGCTTACCCCCTGCCCTCCCCTGGCCTGCCCCGCCCCACAGGGCCCAACTTTCCTCCCCCTCACAGGGCCCAACTTACCCCCCTCCCCCGGCCTGCCCCCTCCCCCACAGGGCCCAGCTTACCCCCCACGCCTGCCCTCCCCACAAGGCCTTGCTTACCCCCCTTCTCTCCCCTCCCCGGGCCCAGCGAACCCGCCCCCCTCCCCACAGGGCCCGTCTTACCTCCCGCTCTCCCGGGCAGCCGTCCGCCCCCGCAGCCTGCCCCCAGGCCTCGGCTGCCGCCCCCCGGCCCGGTGCCGCCGGCCAGGCCCGGTCCCTTACCAGTTGGTCATGTCCAGGAAGAAGGCGCAGCCGGCCGGGCTCAGCTGGAAGCCCAGCAGCCGCTGGAACTCGCCGATCAGCACGTCCTTGTCGGTGGTGCCCAGGCAGCTGAACTTCTGCATCAGCTCGGCGTCCAGGTCCACGTCCATCCCCTCCATGGCGCCGGGGCCGCCGCTCCAGCCCGCTCCGCTAGGCCCCGGGCCTCCCCTGCTCCGCTCCGCCGCCCGTCTCCTCAGCGCTGCATGGAGGGGGAGGGGACGCGGGGAGCGAGCCCCGCCGCACTGCGCACGCTCCGTCCCGCCCACACGCGGGGCACGCCACCTGTCACGTCGTCGCGTCGCGTGACCGCACAGACGTGGTGACGTCACCTAAAGGAAAAATACAAACAGAGCCCCACCCCGGGAACCCTCTCCACGGCGGCAGAAGGAGATCCGCAAGGGCACGTTATTTACGTATGCAAATTGATTGTGTCATATGCTAATGAGTCATTTGCATGCGTTTTGTGTCTGCAGATTAATAATTTTCTGATGGAAATCAGCTTTCACATATGCAAATTGTTCACATGATTAAAATAGGCATGTGATCAAGAAATAAATGATTCTGCTTTGCATATTGACAGGTTTCAGAGTAGCAGCCGTGTTAGTCTGTATTCGCAAAAAGAACAGGAGGACTTGTGGCACCTTAGAGATGAACCAATTTATTTGAGCAGAGGCTTTCATGAGCTACAGCTCACGTCATCGGATGCATACTGGGGAAAGTGTAGAAGATCTTGTTATATACACACAAAGCATGAAAAAATACCTCCTCCAACCCCACTCTCCTGCTGGTAATAGATTGCTAGAGCCAGAAGAGTTCCCAGAAGTCACCTACTACAGGACACGCCTAACAAAGAAAATAACAGAACGCCACTAGCCGTCACCTTCAGCCCCCAACTAAAACCCCTCCAACGCATTATTAAGGATCTACAACCTATCCTGAAGGATGACCCAACACTCTCACAAATCTTGGGAGACAGGCCAGTCCTTGCCTACAGACAGCCCCCCCGCAACCTGAAGCAAATACTCACCAGCAACCACATACCACACAACAGAACCACTAACCCAGGAACCTATCCTTGGAACAAAGCCCATTGCCAACTGTGCCCACATATCTATTCAGGGGACACCACTATCAGAGCCACACTATCACACAGCCACACTATCAGAGGCTCGTTCACCTGCACATCCACCAATGTGATATATGCCATCATGTGCCAGCAATGCCCCTCTGCCATGTACATTGATCAAACTGGACAGTCTTTACGTAAAAGAGTAAATGGACACAAATCAGATGTCAAGAATTGTAACATTCATAAACCAGTCGGAGAACACTTCAATCTCTCTGGTCACGCGATTACAGACATGAAAGTCACTATTTTACAACAAAAAAAATTCAAATCCAGACTCCAGCGAGAAACTGCTGAATTAGAATTCATTTGCAAATTGGATACAATTAACTTAGGCTTGAATAGAGACTGGGGGTGGCTTAGTCATTATGCAAGGTAGCCTATTTCCCCTTGTTTTTTCCTACCCCTCAGACGTTCTTGTTAAACCCTGGATTTGTGCTGGAAATGGCCCACCTTGATTATCATACACAATGTAAGGAGAGTGGTCACTTTGGATAAGTTATTACCAGCAGGAGAGTGAGTTTGTGGGGGCGGGGGGGGGGGGGGGTGAGAAAACCTGGATTTGTGTTGGAAATGGCCCACCTTGATTATCATACACATTGTAAGGAGAGTGGTCACTTTAGATAAGCTATTGCCAGCAGGAGAGTGAGTTTGTGGGGGGGGGGGGGTGTGAGAATACCTGGATTTGTGTTGGAAATGGCCCACCTTGATTATCATACACATTGTAAGGAGAGTGGTCACTTTAGATATGCTATTACCAGCAGGAGAATGGGGTGGGAGGAGGTATTTTTTCATGCTTTGTGTGTATATAATAAGATCTTCTACACTTTCCACAGTATGCATCCGATGAAGTGAGCTGTAGCTCACAAAAGCTTATGCTCAAATAAATTGGTTAGTCTCTAAGGTGCCACAAGTACTCCTTTTCTTTTTGCGAATACAGACTAACATGGCTGCTACTCTGAAACCTTAGAGACTAACCAATTTATTTGAACATAAGCTTTCGTGAGCTACAGCTCACTTCATCGGATGGATACTGTGGAAAATACAGAAGATGTTTTTATACACACAGACCATGAAAAAATGGGTGTTTATCACTACAAAAGGTTTTCTCTCCCCCCACCCCACTCTTCTGCTGGTAATAGCTTATCTAAAGTGATCACTCTCCTTACAATGTGTATGGTAAGGAGAGATCACTTTAGCTAAGCTATTACCAACAGGAGAGTGGGTTTGGTGTGGGAGTGGGGGTGGGGAGAAAACCTGGATTTGTGCTGGAAGTGGCCCACCTTGATTATCATACACATTGTAAGGAGAGTGATCACTTTACATAAGCTATTACCAGCAGGAGAGTGGGGTGGGGGGGAGAGAAAACCTTTTGTAGTGATGAACACCCATTTTTTCATGGTCTGTGTGTATAAAAACATCTTCTGTATTTTCCACAGTATGCATCCGATGAAGTGAGCTGTAGCTCACGAAAGCTTATGCTCAAATAAATTGGTTAGTCTCTAAGGTGCCACAAGTACTCCTTTCTTTTACATATGTACATGCAACACATGAACACGGCATAGAGAAATATTTTCATATTTGCATCGGGAAATTAAGCACTTGTTTATTCAAATAATGAGATCACAGCAAATGAATGAATATGGTTTACATAGGCAAGTGACACCCTATCAAGCACAGATGCATACAGATACAATAACTACTTCATTTACAGATGCAAATTAATCCCATTGCTAACCACAGAAGAAATTTCATTTGTTTATTTATGTAAATCAGTCACATGGCTGTTCAACTGTACAGGGGTATATGCATCTCATATGTTAACATGCAAATCAATCTAATGACGGTGAAACAAAATCACATAATATAATAGGAGTCAACTCCATGTAATATACATTATAGATGCAGGTTGGTTAATCACAAATTTGTTTAAAATAGAGGCATATATAACTGACTGGCATTTATGAATATGGAAAATACGCTAGTAAATAAAGTATAATAATAATAAGGGTAATAGCGTCATAATCCCACAGGGTAGGTCAGTATTATTATCCACATTTTCTGAAAAATGTTAATGGGCTGATTTTAGAAGTGCTAGGTAACTATCCCATGAGATCTGTGCCTGCTCAGCCCCTTTGACAATCAGGCCCTAAATGATCCACTAAAAATCACACAAAAAAACAGAAAGTGAAAATGACTAACCAGAGTGTAGGTGTTTGTCTTGGAGACAAACACCTACAGGATCTCTATCAAGGGTTCTTAAAACTTCAATACCCACCTGCTGAAGTGAAGAAACAGATTGACAGAGCCAGAAGAGTACCCAGAAGTCACCTGCTACAGGACAGGCTCAACAAAGAAAATAACAGAACGCCACTAGCCATCACCTTCAGTCACCAACTAACACCTCTCCAGCGCATCATCAAGGATCTACAACCTATCCTGAAGGACGACCTATCACTCTCACAGAACTTGGGAGACAGGCCAGTCCTCGCTTACAGACAGCCCCCCAACCTGAAGCAAATACTCACCAGCAACCACACACCACACAACAAAAACATTAACCCAGGAACCTATCCTTGCCACAAAGCCCGTTACCAACTGTGCCCACATATCTATTCAGGGGACACCATCACAGGGCCTAATAACATCAGCCACACTATCAGGGGCTCGTTCACCTGCACATTTACCAATGTGATATATGTCATCATGTGCCAGCAATGTCCCTCGGCCATGTACATTGGCCAAACTGGACAGTCTCTATGCAAAAGAATAAATGGACACAATCAGACGTCAAGAATTATAACATTCAAAAACCAGTTGGAGAACACTTCAATCTCTTTGGTCACTCGATTACAAACCTAAAAGTGGCAATTCTTCAACAAAAAACTTCAGAAACAGACTCCAACTAGAAACTGCAGAACTGGAATTAATTTGCAAACTGGACATCATCAAATTAGGTTTGAATAAAGAGTGGGAGTGGATGGGTCATTATACAACTAAAAACTATTTCCCCATGCTAATTTTTCCCCCTACTGGTACTCACACCTTCTTGTCAAGTGTTTGAAATGAGCCATCGTAATTATCACTACAAAAGTTTTTTTTCTCCTGCTGATAATAGCCCACCTTACTTGATTTGTCTCGTTAGAGTTGGTATGCCAAACCCCATCTTTTCATGTTCTCTGTATATATAGATCTTCCTACTGTATTTTCCACTCCATGCATCTGATGAAGTGAGCTGTAGCTCATGAAAGCTTATGCTCAGATAAATTTGTTAGTCTCTAAGGTGCCACAAGTCCTCCTTTTCTTTTTGCAGATACAGATTAACACGGCTGCTACTCTGAAACCAAATAAATTTGTTAGTCTCTAAGGCGCCACAAGTACTCCTCGTTCTTTAGACCAATTTAGTTTCACAGTCCAATTTGAGTGAATGGGAAACTGTCAACTTGGCTATTTTGAAACTATCTAATGACAAAAAATCCAGTTTAGAGTGCCCTTTTAAGCAATATAACTTGGTTATTTAAAATATTCCTGTAAAAATTGTAAGGACTTTTCTGTTCCTCTGTTGATGTTTTTAAGAATCTGTTCAGCAAGGAATCAATTTCATAAGGCTTCAGTCCTAAAAGATGATATATTCAAGCAGGCCCCTGAGTTTGCTGGAAGCCCCAGTGAAATCAAAGCCTTCAGTCCTGTAAGCACTTTAATATACATAAATTAGTCACATGCTGAAATGTTTGCAGAATTGGGGTATAAATGATACTTTACAAGAAATAGTGATCATGTGGGATAGTAGCAAGTAGCTCAGGGATTACTTTAAGAAGTTACAGAGTAGCAGCCGTGTTAGTCTGTATCCATCTGTTCATCAGATGAAGTGAGCTATAGCTCAAGAAAGCTTATGCTCTAATAAATTTGTTAGTCTCTAAGGTGCCACAAGTACTCCTTTTCTTTTTAAGAAGTTAGTGAAAAAAGTTTCCCTTGTTTTTTTCAGCTTGCCCTGTTCTATTCATTCCCTCTGAAGCACCTGGCATTGGCTACTGTCAGAAGACAGGATACTGGGCTAGATGGTGAACCACTGATATGACCCAATATGGCTGTTCTTACGTTCTTAACTTACTATACACAAAGTGCTGTCAGATGTACTAAGGGCTTGATTCAACACTCATTTATGTAAATTAAAAACTCCCATTGACTTAAATGAACATTGGATCTGACTCTAAGCAAGCAAACTGAAAAAATAAAAAACATGGGAAACTATTTTTTATACTAACTTCTTGCAGTAATCCCTGGGCAACTCACTACTATCCCACAAAGCACAGAGAAAATGTCCCAAAAGGTATTGCACCAGAGAGCACTGCATTTCACACTAGGATACCTACCTAAGGTGCACCGCGCTTTACATTGTCACAAGCACTCCTCATGAGTATGTACAGTACCAATGCAAGTAGCCAAGCGTGCAAACGTCAGACCGATAGACAAATTTCAGCAGCTGGCCAATGTAACTTGTGTTGACTGAACTTTGTAGTGTAAACATGGCCACAGTAATCATGTTACTTGTAACTACAGTAGGTACACCATTTTCACACACAGAAATATACTTTTCAATTAATATTGTCTCTTGCAGTATTTGTTTATCTGTCATTAATATTTAACTATTTGTTTACCTAAGGATCTAAGGTCATCACATCAAAGCATTGGAGTCTGTCTTTAAATTATCATTTTACAATGGAGTACTCCTAGGCTTTGAGTACTTGTCCTCCTTCATAATCCTAAACCACCACTTCTCTCTCCCATTCATACACAGGCATGTTTTTAAACAAAGCAGAACATAACTCGCCTCTTTTGAGATGGCATTATTTGTGTCCTTTGAGAGAAAGAAACCTGAAACAAATGTCAAACCATACCCAGTCACCAGCAGTGAAAATATAAAGAAACCTAACAGGAAAGCTGTAATATAGTAATGTTTAATATAAACATACTGTTGTTTTTCTGCATATTAAAAATAATAGTGGCATTAGTTCTAAGGACCACTGAGAGGAAGTTTCCTGTTGCAATATTTATATAGTAAACATTACAACACAAGTTCACGAGAAAATCAGTGCAAGTGAAAGGCAAAACAAACTACAAAGTACAAGCAATATGCGGAGAGAAGTGACTTTCCACAAACCCCAAATTTAGGACATTTCATTCTGAGAATCCAAAGAATTCTCTTTGTGGCTCGTGGCTGGGAAAAACTGCTGTTTGCTGCTGATGTATCAGAAAATGCCACTAACCTAGAACACAGGACCTGACTTTATTGCTAAAAAATATAGTAATTAAAAGGTAACCAGTAACCTTTGCTGAAAAATATCAAAGGAGAAATAAACAATCGTATCCAACCCTGAGGTTAAACACATCATAGGAAGATACGTTAGTGCATGTTATAAATGGACTAATCATATAATGAGTAGATGTCAATAAATGAATCAGTGATGCCCAACCTAGCAATTTTGGCATTTCCACTGGGTTTGTTTTCCTTTCCTATATTGTCAGCTCTTAATATTATTCTACATGCTACTGTCACACCATCCAAGATACCATATACTATCATGTCTTTTGGATGAGACAAAACTGACATCCTGATTGCTCGCAGTCATTCATTATTAATTATTATTATCCCTGAGTATTACATCATGGAGATTTTTTTAAACCAATGTCCTTCACAACATATAAGATCTTTATGCATAACAAAAGGAAAACTACTGTTTAAAATTTATCTCCATGAGTCACCAATAAATCCTGACCATGAACAACTCTTGTGGGTTTGGATAGTCAGGAGTTTTGTTAAACCCTCTGCAGAATTCCTGCATTTTTGGTACTTAAATGCACTCATTCTCTTTTGACTTTCCTTGCAGTGCCTAAGAGTGCTGTCTTCTGGAGCTCACTGTTCATGATGTCTTGTGCTCCAAAGTGTTTCTGAGCTGCTCATTCATACCCTTAGGGATCATCCATTCCAAGTTCTCCAGTAATCACTTTTGTTCTAGTTTTCCATAATCATTCCCCTTTGGGCCAGAGTTCTTCATACTTGTTATCTTGTCTTCTTGTTTCTTTGTTATGTTTCTGTCTGCTGGTATGACAGTATCAATTAACATGTGTGACTCAAGAACTCTTTAATGCTTACTGGCAAGGGGTTTACAGCAATGTCCTGATCGTGGTACATACATTCTGGTTCACCAAAGAATGTCACGTGAGGTCTCAAATGAAAGAGGGTCACATGGTCATTAATATTGTTGTGAAAGCTATCCACAGATGCTGTGTAAGGAGTTATGTATATATAATGAAAATATGTTCTTAGAGTCTGTGTCAAGGTCTGAGTCACCAGCAGAGGAGACAAAGCAGGTTTTCTGTCACACAAGAGATGTTTATTCACCTCTCTCTCCGTCGGGATGTAAATTAAGCAGTGTAAGCTACCACAATGGCTACACATTTACATAAAAGTCAACAAAGAGATGTGAAGCCAACAGGAAAGGAGCACACAGGAAAAATAAGCCCTGGGTGGTTTTCTTATCTCTGAATACAGACAATGAACTTTAGGAGTACAAGTAGAAGGCAAAGAGAACACCGCCTTACCCTGCAATGAGGATGTAAACAGGCAGCGCATTGACATTTCTGAAAGCGGGGTCTCAGCTAGCCCTAGTTGAAACACCGTAGAGGACTTTGGGGTGCCACAAGTACTCCTTTTCTTTTTGCCAATACAGACTAACACGGCTGTTACTCTGAAACCTTCTTTAGACAGGAGGTTAACTTGCTAGCTAAGTTTAGTCTCTGATGTTGTTTCCAGTATTCTTACTCACTATCACATTAATCTTGAATTTTTGATAATAAACTTATTCTTGTTTCTGCTATAAATATATCTAAGTGCTGGGATATTAAGCAAGATGCTGATTCTGAGCTGAATCATACAAGACTGTATGTGTACTGTTCCTTTGGGGACAGCAGACCTGGTATTTCTGTGAGCATACAGTGGATAAGGGGCAGAACAGAAGAGGGAATGCTTCAAATGCACTCAGGAACTGGGGTGTACCTACTGTTAGCCTGCAAGGTGAAGTAAGGGCTGGCATAGCCCAGAGGAGAGTACTTGAGTGGCTAACAGGCTGGTGGTGTCAGGGAGCTGACACCCAGTTAAGCACAAGCAGGACTCCCTCATGCTGGAAGCAAGGGGATAACAAGGGTGACTCACAGTCCTGGGTATCCCAAGAACCATCACAGCATTGTCTTGCAAAAAGGAAAGGAGTATTTGTGGCACCTTAGAGACTAACAAATTTATTTGAGCCTAAGCTTTCGTGAGCTAGAGCTCACTTCATCGGATGCTGTAGCTCACGAAAGCTTATGCTCAAATAAATTGGTTAGTCTCTAAGGTGCCACAAGTACTCCTTTTCTTTTTGCGAATACAGACTAACACGGCTGCTCCTCTGAAACATTGTCTTGTTTTGTCTTCTTTCCTACAGCAGCTATGTCTGACCTGTTTGCTTACACCAATTGGTCTGGGACAATTGTGGCTGCTGTATATCCCGTATCATTGCTTCTACCAATATATTTGCATGGGGATCAACACCACTAATCTCCCTTTTCAGGCTTTCAATCTGCATCAGTATAAATTTACCTCTTTGGAATAAAGCTCTTAGTTATCTGGCAAGTCTATGCTCGGTAATTTCTTTCTCCGTGTTGTTGTTATTTACCTCCTTTCAGTGTGGAAGCTTTCCTTTCCTTCAGCCTCTCCAGGTTTTGCCAAAATCCAACACTGGATCACTTCTGGATTTCCACTTCGAGTCCATTTCACACTTTTGTTAACAATGATCTCTGGTTTTCTTGGGTTGTTTGGACAGTTGGATGATATCATCCTGGAGTTGTCTGCCCGCACACAACATACCCTCACAGGTGAGGAGCCTCCAGTCCAGCTAAGCTCTTCTGAGGCCCCATTTACTACCCCCTTTACACTGTTCATAATAATTATCAATTTGCCTGTATTCTCCATATTTGGTTGGGTTGGCAGGTTATACCCCGCTGGGTGCCAAACCACTATTTCTAGGCCTTGGAGGTTTCTTATTAATTACTATTATTGCTTAAGTGGTAACTTTGCTGTCCTGCCAAATCCCTACTTAGGTAGCTACATTCTGCCTCTCTACAATTCTCTCCTGGGTTTCAAGATAACATGTTGCTGTTAACTTTGGGTCCTTAGATCTCTTGTGGTGTTGCCATATACTGTTAAACCCAACGGTGTCTGCATTTCAGTGGTGGATGAATTGATCCCGGTATATTGTGTGACTGCTAGCTTTTTACACATCAGTCTATGAGTAGGATGTGAACTGAGACCCACCAACTCATTGTACATAGAAAGTCAAGCAGCTGTCAGATGGTGAAGCTGGTCAACCTGAGCTGGATTTAAACTAATGATCTAGTGTATGATCCTGCAATATGATCAGTGCCAACAAACCCTTGAATACAACATTGACTTCAGTGGGCACCATGTGGGCACAAGGGTCCATCTGCATACGTCTGATTGCAAGATCAAGGCTGTAGAGATGAATGGCTATGTAGCCTGTGAACGAGTACCGGAGTCATCCAGTCTCATACATTCCGTCATGTTTTAAAGCGCAGGGATGTAAATCACTTAACTGTGTAATAAAGAAATGAAGGGGCCATCTCTCCTACCTTATCTATCTTTATGTGTATGTGCACAAGACAGCAGAGCTGATATTGTGAAGAACAGGAACGATCTACTAAGATAACACGTGCTCTTGTAATGTGTGATATAACTCCCATTTGGGCTGAATAATTTCCACAAGTTAAGGACAAAAATGGAGAATGCTGCCAGGATATTGATGCACAACCTAAGTGTTGCTCTGAGCATTGTTGTGAATTAATGAACAGATCCTGCCAAAATGTAAATTACAAATTAATCCAAAAAAGCATCTATCAGAAAACAGGTCATCACGTTAGAAGATGTGAAGCTTGTGGTCAAACAGTTACAAAATGATAAAACACCTACTTTTAACAATATTTCATCAGACTGCTAAAGAGTGGAGGCTTGGATTTAGTTCATTGGCTTTATAGAGATGTCTTAAAATTTGGGAAAGCAGTCACATTCCAAAAGATTGGAAAAGGGGATGCACCATCCCATATTTAAATAAAGAAGAGTGATCACCTTGCTCAAACTATAAGGGCATAATGCTGCTTGCCAGTCCCAGGGAAGGTGTTAATGATCAGACTACTCAAGCAACCGAAATACTGTCTCAATCCCAATATAAGAGACAACCTGTATAACCAATGTGGTGTCTTCACAGGTCAATCTACAATCCAAGCTATGTTTCAGAGTAGCAGCCGTGTTAGTCTGTATTCGCAAAAAGAAAAGGAGTACTTGTGGCACCTTAGAGACTAACAAATACATTTGTTAGTCTCTAAGGTGCCACAAATACTCCTTTTCTTTTAATCCAAGCTATGTATGCTCTGCTGAATGTTACTGAAAAACAACTAGAGAGACAAAATGAAGTTAACTTGGTGTTTGTAGACTTTACAGCCACTTTTGAATCAGTACATCAGTCAGCACTGTAGATAATGCTATATCAGTACGGGGTGCCTGAGGATTTAGTGTGTCGAACTGCACCACAGTGCATTTAGCTGTGTGAGGGTCAACAATTGTATTACAGACTGGTTTTCAGTAGAATCAGAAGGACGCCAGGGATACATTCTTTCAATTATATTATTTAATGTTCTAATAATCTATCTGATGACAAAGCTGATTGAGGCCAAATTAGGAGGTGTGAAATGTAAAGATTAATCTTTAAAGCATTGGTTCTCAACCGGGGTATGTGTACCCCTGCGGCTATGCAGAGATCTTCCAGAGGGTACATCAAATCATCCAGATATTTGCCTAGTTTTACAACAGGCTAAAAAGCACTAGTGAAGGCAACACAAACTAAAATTTCATACAGACAGTGACTTGTTTATACCGCTCTGTATACTATACACTGAAATGTAAGTGCAATATTTATATTCCAGTGGATTTATTTTATAATTATATAGTAAAAATGAAAAAGTCAGCCATTTTTCAGTACTAGTGATTGTGACACTTGTATTTTTAGGTCTGATTTTGTAAGCAAGTAGTTGTTAAGTGAGGTGAAACTAGGGGTACACAAGACAAATCGGACTCCTGAAAGGGGTACAGTCATCAGGAAACGCTGAGAGACACTGATATAGAGGGAGCAGCATGGGGGTGCTTAAGAGAGGGGGAATTTTGAAGGGACAGTGTAGCATGGGGTCAACGTGTTGAAGTGTTGATCGCGTTTGACCCCCACGAGCCACCATAGGAGCCTGCGACGGGGGAAAAACTACAAGTCCCGGCCGGCAATGCGCCCGCGCCCGGTGAGACAGTCGTAGAGCGCCGCAGGCACTACTACGGGTGCCGAGGGAGGTTCAAAGCGAAGCGCTCAGGAGGCGGGAAGCAGTCGCGTCCTGATTGTCTCACTTCCTGCTAACGGCGCCTGGGACCCGGAGCAACATGCCCAAGTGAGTGGGGCTGGGCCGGGGCCCCCGCGGGACGGTGGGGAGGCGGCTGGGGACCCCCCACCCGCTCCCTCACGCCCCGGATCTGCTGCTGCCCAGGCGCCAGGGCCTGCGGGGGCCGCCTGGGGGAGCAGGGATGTGACGGCGGGGCCCGGAGCGGCGGGAGACGGGGAGGGGCTGTGGCTGTTGGGGGGCGGGGGCTTCTCAGTGATGGAGGGGCGGGGGGGGGTCTCTGGGGAAGGGGGCAGCGAGGGAGGGGGGTGGCTGAGGCGGACGGGGGAGGAGGGCAGAACGGCCCAAGCAAACTAGTTACAGCCCGGTCCTGAAAAAGGATGCCCGGGACGCCGGTGGACTGCTGCATGCTGGGAGGGCATAACAAGGGGGGTCCCGCAGGGGTCAGTGCGGGGGCCGCTTCTGTTCACTGTCTTCATCAATGATTGGGATGGTGGCATCGGGAGCACACTTACACGGTGTGTGGACGATACCGAGCTGGGAGGGGTTGCAAGTGCTTTGGAGGCTAGGATTGAAATTCAAAATGATCTGGGCAAACTGGAGAAATGGTCTGAAGTCAATAGGATGAAATTCGATAAGGACAAATGCAAAGTACTCCATTTAGGAAAGGGCAATCAGTTGCACACATACAAAATGGGCAATGACTGCCTAGGCAGGAGTGCTGCGGAAAGGGGTCTTGGGGTCATAGTGGACCACAAGATAAATATGAGTCAACAGTGTAACGCTGTCACAAAAAAAGCAAACGTCATTTTGGGATGTAGTAGGAGGAATATTGTAAGCAAGACATGAGACATAATTCTTCCTTTCTACTCTGTGCTGATTAGGCCTCAGCTGGAGTATTGTGTCCAGTTCTGTGTGCCACATTTCAGGAAAGATGTGGACAAATTGGAGAAAGTCCAGAGAAGAGCAACAAAAAGATTAAAGGTCTAGAAAACATAACCTGTGAGGGAAGATTGAAAATACTGGGTTTGTTAATCTGGAAAAGAGAAGACTGAGAGGGAACATAACCATTTTCAAGTACATAAAGGTTGTTATTAGGAGGAGGGAGAAGAATTGTTCTGCTTAACCTCTAAGGATAGGACAAGAAGCAATGGGCTTAAATTGCTGAAAAGGAGGTTTAGGTTGGACATTAGGAAAACATTCCTAACTGTCAGGATGGTTAAGCACTGGAATAAATTGCCTCGGGAGGTTGTGGAATCTCCATCACTGGAAATATTTAAGAGCAGTTTAGACAAATACCTGTCAGGAATGGTCTAGATAATATTTAGTCCTGCCATGTGTGCAAGGGACTGGAGTAGATGATCTCTCAAGGTCCCTTCAAGTCCTATGATTCTATGAGCAGAAGGGTCTGCCCATACAGCTCTCCTTGTGGGATTGAGGCCCCAATGAACTTTTTAGATTTATGAGACAGAAATATATTTGGATTAAGCAAGGATAAAACTAAAAGGTTCAATTTTTTTCCTGTCAAAGTAAATGACTATTGTTTGACTTCTAGAAGTAACTGTTTCTAACTGAAAATGTGTATTTTTTAATCTTGTACAGATCTGAAGTATTGGACATAAGTAATTCCCCCAGCTTCTAAAACATTTTTTTTCTTTTCTCCAGGTTTTATTGTGACTATTGTGACACATACCTCACCCATGACTCTGTAAGTGCCAAACTCTTTGCTTTCATACCTTTTGAGTGTGGGTTTTGATTTGAAAAGATAGTACTCGGTACATTGTTACATAAATATATATTTACTTTAGGGATAATACATCTGAGAGATTTTCGTAAACATAACATTGTAGCTTGGAGGGTAAAGGCACCGTTATCCTTGAGACTGAATGGTACAATTTTAGCAGGTTTGATTATTTAAAAGGAAGACAATCGATGAGGAGAGGTGAGCTGGCCCAATATGATGTGGTGTGACTGCATTGATCTGTGGAAAGCTATTACCTTGTCAAATGTCTGTCAACATTCATCCAACAGCAACATAAAAAATAAGTTTGAACATTTATCTTTCCCTCTCAGAAACAATAGATTTACTCCTACTTTTATTTTGGAACTGAACGATAAGTCAAACATCTTGCCTTCTATTAAAATGACGTTACCAGGCTTGAAAAGAATATTTCCTTACCAAAATGAAACCACCTCAAAATATTAAATGTTAAGTTTTATGCAAGATTTATGTTTCCATATAAGCTGTACCTCTCATATGATGATTCATGGGTTCTTATAGATTTGCTAGTGTCATGCAAGTTAATATATCCAGTTAGTATCACAATGAGCATATTGGGGACGACTACATTGTTCACATCATAGGAAACAAACTTATAAATATTTAAACTAGATGTAGAGCTCTTTAGCTTCCAAACACAGATATTGGACTGTATCGGTCATCGGACTGTATATGCCAGTGGTGCTCAACCAGGGGTACGCAGAGGTCTTTCATGGGGTACATCAACTCTTTTAGATATTTGTCTCATTTAACAACAAAAAAAGCACTAGTGAAGTCAGTACAAGCTAAAATTTCATGCAGACAATGACTTGTTTATGCTGCGTTGTATACTATACCGGGCTGGCCAAACTTACTGACCCCCTGAGCCACATATGACAATCTTCAGAAGTTTGAGAGTTGGTGCGCACCTGCCGGGCCTTGGGGCTTCAGTCATGCTCCTGCTGAAGCCCCGAGCCCTGATAGTGTGCTGTGACACTTTTTTGTGTTTTTATGTCTGATTTTGTAAGCAAGTGGTTTTTAAGTGAGGTGAAACTTGTGGGTATACAAGACAAATGAGACCCCTGAAAGGGGTACAGTAGTCCGGAAAGGCTGAGAACCACTGGTGTATGCCACTCAACCTATGTGTGTGTTTCTTGACTGCAAGTTGTGGTAGTTTTATGTAAACTTGAGGTAGATCTTTGGCTTGCGTATGCTCAGTGCATGGACAACAGCATCTCTTTGTTTTGCAGCCATCTGTGAGAAAGACCCACTGCAGTGGTCGGAAACACAAAGAGAATGTGAAAGATTACTATCAGAAATGGATGGAAGAACAAGCTCAGAGCTTGATTGATAAAACAAGTAAGAAAATTCACCCCATAATCTAGATCATTTCACTTAAAAGGTTCCCTCCTGCCTCTGTCCTGTTGCATTGGATAGAAGTAAATTCTAATACTGAAGGTCCTGACTTGTGGGTCTGAACAGGAAAGTAATATAGAACTTTATTACGTAGCTACTCCGTGGATGGAACTTCGCTTACAATTGATGGGGTTTCACATGAGGGGTGGCTGCATTGGTAGGCCCTTAGTTTTAAGGGTCATCTTCAGCTCAGGTTTTTAAGCATAACTCTCCATCTACTTCATTGGAGATCCCTTTTGAAAGCTAATGGCATATTATCCTAAATTACCACGTCCCAAGCCCTTATTGTGAAACAGATTACTATATCAGCAACTTCTAATAGTCCTTTTGCCACAGATCTGAAGGACATCTTCTGAGCTTCCTCCTATTGTGGAAGAGCCAAGACACTGTTCCTATACCTGAATTTACTCTTCCCTTTCTCTAGGGCTTGGTTTCTGCTACCAACTTATATCAGTATAACTACATAGCTCAGCGGTGTGGAAAATCCACACCCATCAGCAACATAGTTATATTGACTTAACACTGGTGTAGACAGTGCTATGTTGATGGGAAGGCTTCTCCCATCAACATAGCTACTGCTTCTTGATGTGGTGGAGTACCTATGCTGGCCGAAGAAGCTCTCCCATCAACGTAGCTAGCATTTTCACGAATCACTACTGCGGTGCCGCTGCAGAACTGTAAGCGTGCACAACCCCTAGGATAGAAGGGATTTATTTGGTTCATCTTTCATGTGGATTTGATGGTTCCCCATGATTGTTGCCTTTCTAAAGACTTAATTCTGCAAGTTGCCTAGCACCCTCTACTCCCAGTAATTTCAACAGGAGTTAAAGGTTTTGCGCATTTTATGCAGTTAGTGGTTAGCTTGCGTTCTTAAACATAAGGGTTTATATTCCTGTGTTTTGTCTTATCTAATTTAACTGTAAAAGTTACTTATGTAACTGTCGAATCTGGCTTTTGAATCATACTGGTCTCTTGGCCTCATTTATGTACTGAATGGCAATGAGTTCCATGGGCTAATTATACACTGGGATTTAAAAAAAAGTGTTTCCTTTTATTAGTTTTAAATATGTTGCTATTGATGTTCGCTGAAGGTCCCTTTTGTTCTTGTATTTTGGGAGTAAATACAACTGCTAAATTTCACTTCTCAATACCATTAATTATTTTGCTACGTCTGTTATGTTCCTCTACTTTGTCTCCTCTCTAAACAATCTCAGTCTCTTCAGTCTTCTCTCATAGGGAAGTCTTTCTATGCCTTTCATTGCCTATTTCTGAACAATCTCTTTCGGCTATATCCATTTTAAGAGAAGGTCACTAGAACTGAACACAGTATTCCAAGTGGGTGTTTATAATTGATTTTAAGAGGCATAATACTGTCAGTATTTTCTGTTCTATTCTTTATATCCATTGTAGCCCTTTGTCTGATATTTTTGACCATCGCTACACATTGGCCAGAGGTGTTCATGTAGTGATGCCCGTGTTTTTCCCCTGACCATTTGAAGTTAATTTAGAATCCAGTGGTGTGTATGAGTAGTTGATGTTTTCTTTCCTGTGTTAATTACTTTGCATTTGTCAGCATGGAATTTCATGTGCTATCCCACTTCTCATTCAGTTAACAATGTGAAGTTCCTCGTAGTCTGCTCTAGTTTTCGTTAACTTACACAATTGGTGTCCATAAATGTTGTCATCTCACTGTTCACCATAAATCCTTTTAAGAAGGCAAAAGGCATGCAGTGTGTACTTCCACCTCAGTAGAAGTAGTATTGAGGCTGGGACATGTTGAAGAGTCCAGCCAGTACTGCAGCTTTCGGGCATCTCTGACCATGTGTGATTTCAGCATGATGTAAATCATTATATTTTGGGAGAGAGTTGAGGTGGGAGGGAAACTCATATTGTAAGAATGGTATAATAGTCCTACTGACAAATTAATCACTGTTTCCCCTTATTTCCTAATGTAGCGGCTGCATTTCAACAAGGCAAAATCCCACCTACTCCTTTTTCTGCTCCACCTCCTGCGGGAGCCATGATCCCCCCTCCTCCCAATATGCGTAAGTATGAATGTTGAGTTCTTATGTTCTGAGTAGCATGCCAGCATTATACTTATTCGCTGGCTACTGCTCGCTTTCTTATTCACTAGGACTTTGCTGGAATTGTCCTCTGATTTAAAATATTACAAAGTCATTTGTGAACTCAGAATTTCCCTGAGCCTGATGATGAAAATGTAAAGGAGTTCTTTGTGAGTCCTCTAATAGCTTTGAATAATCTTGAGGGTTTTTAGCAGTTTCATTCTAACGTTTTGCATAGTGGTGTTACATGAAATTGCCTGTAAAATAACTGTTCCTTCATTTGCTTGCTAGCTTTTTTACTGTATCTCTAATGAAGCCACTTACACCACTCATATTCTTGAAGTAGAAGAGAAACTATTTAAAATGCTCTGCATTCCATTTGGGAAATGGCTCCTTATTAGCTAAAGATCTTATCCCTGTTGCAGGGGAGATTTGGTCCTTTTTATTAGATGTGCAGCAGCAGGTGATTGACTAATTTCTTGGCTGCTGAAAAGTGAACTAAAATTGAAAAGGGATGTTTGTACACTATTGTAAGAGAATGTACAAGATACAAAGTGACTATCTTCAGCAGTTTACAAGTTAAGTAGGATTCCACGTGACTTTGGCTAGCATGACACACTAATTCATGTAGATGTGTGTGATCAGTTTTTATACATGTTCTTTCAGCTGGTCCTCCACGACCTGGTATGATGCCAGCTCCCCATATGGGTGGACCTCCAATGATGCCAATGATGGGCCCACCTCCTCCAGGAATGATGCCAGTTGGTCCTGGTAAGTTTCAGCCTGCAGAAATACCTAATTTCTAGTTTTTCTTTATAATTGAGTACTGCAGGGTTAGATTAGCAGGTTGACTGAGATGTTTCCAGTTGTTTGTTAATATCTTGATTCACAGCAAAGTGAATGTCTGTATATGATAGTCAATGGAAAATATTCTCTGTAAGCCATTGGAGTACCTGGGTGTTAAATTTATTGACACACACTAGCTTGTGGGCACTTGAACTTCAGGATTAAATCTAATCAGCTCTTGCTAAACAGTTGAGCTAGGTCAGTAGTGGATGGGGAAATGGCCAAAGTCTTCAGGTTGTGGTGGTGTTTCAGTAGGTGATCCTTTGCGCTCAGAGTCCGTACTGATCCACTGGCCTCTGCGTGGTGTTAGAGAAAGCTGTCTTTCAGATGAGTGGTAAAACTGATGTCCTTAGCTTTTGGTTATTAAATTGGCATTAGTGACAAGAGTATCTGATAATCCTTGTGTTGAGGTCAAATTTTGGCTGATAATTTTATTATCTCCCTAATTTTTCCCTGCAGTAAATACTGGATACAGTTTACCTGGTACCCCATAACCTTTTTGTTCGAGATCTTTAAAGTATTTTAAACAGTATTGTTAATAGGGCTGTCAAAACAATTAAAAAAAAAAATCACCAGATTAAAAAAAATTAATCGAGATTAATCGCTGTTTAAATCACACTGTTAAACAATAATAGAATACCAATTAAATTTATAGTAAATTAAAATATTTTTCTATATTTTCAAATATATTGAATTCAATTACAACACATAAAGTGTAGAGCTCTCACTTATATTATTATTTTTTTTACAAATATTTGCACTGTAAAAAAAACAGAGTAAGCAAACAAAAAGTAGTGCAATTGACAAGTGAAAGCATGAAGGTGCATACAAACATTTAGCTTATCTGGGACTTAAATATACCTTGCAATGCCCACGACAACAGTGCCATGTGAATGTCTGTTCTCACTTTCAGGTGACATTGTAAATAAGTAGCTGGCAGCATTATCTCCTGTAAATGTAAACAAACTTGTTTGTCCTTAGCATTTGGCTGAAGAAGAATTAGGACTGAGTGGACTTGAAGGCTCTAAAGTTTTACATTCTTTTGTCTTTGAGTGCAGTTAATGTGGAAAAAATTCTACATTTGTAAGTTGCACTTTCATGATAAAGAGATTGCACTACAGTACTTGTATTTTTTAATGCAGCTCATACTGTTTTTTCTTTCTTTAGTACAAATATTTGTAATAAAAATAACAATATAAAGTGAGCACTGTACACTTTTTATTGTGTTGTAATTGAAATCAATATATTTGAAAATGTAGAAAAACATCCAAAAATATTTATAACTAATTAAAATTTGTATTGTTACTGCTTACCAGTGTGATGAGAACTGCAATTAATCATGATTAATTTTTTTTACTTGAGTTACTTTGTTTTGAGTTAATCACTTGAGTTAACTGAGATTAATTGACAGCCCTAATTGTTAACTTAATATGCTAAATTTGTGTAGTGTTAAATTGCATGCACTGTTAAGTAGTGTCTGCACTGGGGTAGATATATTTTAGTGATAGGTGGAGATTGCAGCGTATTATGTGAAGTTTTGTAGAATTGGAAATCTTTTGGGGTGTTGCCAAGGAATGTAAACCCACAAATATTAAGTGTTTTACAAGAGTTATGAAATTGGTAAAGGAAAAATCAAAAGGACATTATGTTCCATCCCTGTACTGATGATATTGGCACAGGAAGGCTTGTCATACAGCATGTCTGGATTCAGTGAGTATTTCTACAGTCGGATCCAAGGAATAAAACTACACATCAGCAGTGGTGCAGTGTCCTTTGTGATGCTCTTGTCAGTAGTAGAGAAGCATCAACCAATTAAGAGCTCAATAAGGGGCATAAAGAGTGGACTTTACATCTCAGACTAACCGGCTGGCAGGCAGTACAATGCTTGTCCTTGTGAGAGGTGTAAATGGCAAATCATGTTGAATCAATTATTCAAGTGTTCTCAGAAGATCTGGTGTTTGCAATGATTTAAGCTTTCCTTTCTGATAATGCTGTCATGCAAAGAGACGAGAAGTAAGTTATTTGGCCATTCTATTGCACATTCCAGCAGAGGATCTCAAAGCACTTTCTAAACATTAATCTCCTGACCTTTCTGTAAAGTAATTAAGTTATCATTATCTTATAGGTGGATAAACTATTATATCAAAATTAGAAACATAACCCTAGAGTCCTGGCTCCCAGTCCTATAATCACTAGACCCTCTCAGGAAAACTTATTCCCTGTATCCAGCAGACTTGCAGATCAATTGTTTTATTCTTTCTACAATTAGAAAATAGATATTTCTCAGCGGAGTGACTAAGTTCAGCCTCTTTCAAACTGTTTTGAACTGGTGCCTAATCGGCCTGTTCTGCTGCTTTCTATTTTTCTGCTGTGTTGTAGCTCCTGGGATGAGGCCGCCCATGGGAGGACACATGCCGATGATGCCAGGCCCTCCAATGATGAGACCGCCCTCCAGGCCCATGATGGTGCCAACGAGGCCAGGGATGACCCGTCCAGAAAGATAAAGATAGAAGTAGAGCTACCCTTTCCTTTGTTTCTGTTTTATGTTCTTCTTCACCACAACATCATGGTGCTGCATCTCCAGGATTTTATATCAAAACGGTGTGATGACAAGACCTGCTGCCCCTTCAAACTGCAGAAGGTCTGATCTAGGGTGCACTGGGCTGATGCCTTGTAACTGTTTTTTGCCCCATTTGCTTTTGAAATGTAACAATAAAATGTTGATGCTGGTTTAGATACAGAGAGTTGGATGTGCTTCCCTGTGTGTGTGTTTTGCAGTCTCCAGTAGGATGAGGAACTGGATATGTAAATCCTCCACTACCCCCGTTTCATCTATAGCCTTCTGCTACATTTGTCTTTTGTGCTTTCTTCTCAGAGACTTCCATTGCAACATCCCTCTATCCCCTTTTGATAGGTTTTTTCCCCAAGTTTTGATATGCTGTGATGCGTTTCCTGCAGTATGAAACACTTTTATAGAACTATAAATGCAGGTTTGTTTTTAATAAAAATATGTCTGAAAGGACTGCAGTGGTATCCCTGTGCTGCTGCCAAATATGACTTATTTCATAAAATGTGCTGGCCCTTCCTCAGAGGGAAACTGTAGCAATTGGCTGCTATAGCCCCAGGGATACACTGTTCGACTGTTATTTATTACAGTAAAGTAGCTCTCATGTGTAGGGGAATACTTGCCCTTGCTTGTGCTGTACCTATAATGTTAATAGGCAGTATTTAAGTCGACAGTGCTGTCAAACTAGAAACTAAACTGTCAGCTCTAGTTTAACTTTTCAAATTAAAAAAAAGTTGTGTTGCACCAGACCCAGGGCCACTTAACTGTAAGAATGGGGTCTTGCTTTTGGAAGTGCCATGCTTTATTGGAGTTCTACGTCTGCATTGCACCAAGGCAATTTCACACCACATACAAGCAGAGTAGCTCTGTATATTTTGGCTCTAATATCAGGTAGAAAATTATTTCTGTGTTCGGAGTCTCCGGAAGTGTACTTGCTGTGTTTAATGTGGTGGTGGTGGTGGTGGTGCTGGGGGGGGGGAGGGGGCAAGGCAATATAAGGGCGTATGGGATGCTATAGTCATAGCCATAGTCCTTTGCTCAAACAGGTATGGACAAGCTCAGCGTCTGTCCCTTTTGAGTGTGCTGTGTAGCTGAGAAAAGGAGCCAATTTTTAAACACTGAGCTTGTTGTTCCAAGAGTAGGGTTGAAACATTGAAATTTTGAGAATCAAAGCGATCTAAAAATCACTCTTGTGATGTTTTGAGAAACACAAGCCTCTTAGCACTGAATTTGCTCATGAAGTATCTGCTGGGCTTTGTGGGGTGTTAAGTATTATCGATGTTCAATTATTAATCGTTCGTTCTATGGCACTTCTTATCCTGAAGGATCTATCTTCGGCAAAGTATGCAGTCGTTTCTTAAGTTTAAGGCCAGAAGGCATCATTAATTCATAGTCTGACCTGTATGTCACAGGCCATTACTGTGCACCCAGTTTTGAGCCCAATAACTTATGTTCTTTATTTGGTGAAAGCAGATTTTTCAGAAAGATATCCAGTCTTGACTTGACTCCAAGAAATGGAGAATCCACCACTTGCCTTGGTAGGTTGTTGAATGATTTGTCACCATTACCGTTTCAAAAAAAATTGTGCCTAATTTCTAATTTGAAGTTGTTTGGCTTCAGCTTCCAGACAGTGGTACTTATGTCTTTCTCCATTAGATTAAAGAGCCCTTTAGTATTTGCTATTTTCTCCCTGTGAAAGTACTTATATGCTTGAATCAAGTCACCTTTCAATCTTTTTGGTAAGTTAAAGTCTTTCGCTGTCAGACATTTTCTTTAGCCCTCAAATAACATTTGTAGCTCTCTTCTGCACAGTCTCCTGTTTTTCAGCATCTGTTTTAAAATGTGGACATCAGAACTGGAGGCAGTATTCCAGTGTTGGTCTCTCAGTGCTCTGTACAGAGGTAAAATCACCTCCTTACTCATATTCGATATTCCCCAGTTGATACATCTGAGGATAGCTTTAGCCCTTCTTGGCATAGCATTGCACTGGGAGCTTGTGCTGAGTTACTTCTCTACTATGACCCGATAATGCTTTTCAGAGTCACTGCTTTCCAGGATACGCTCCCCCATTCTGTAGTGTGGCCTGCATTCCTTGTTCCTAGATGTATTACTTTACATTTGGCTGTAATAAACACATTTTGCTGAATAGGCCCAGCTTCCTAAGTGATCCAGATTGCTCTGTAGGGCTGCCCTGTCTTCATTATTATTTACCACTGGGCCAATCTTTGTGTTATCAGCAGTGATGTTATATTTACCTCCAGATGGTTGATGAAAATGTTGAATGGTGTCAGGCCTAGTACTGATCCCTGAGGAACCCCACGGGAAACAACCCTATGTGGTGATTCCTCATTGACTACATATTGAGATCAGTTAGTTAGCCAGTTCTGATTCAATCTAACATATGCTTCATTGACATTGTATAGTGCTTACTATTGAATTGGAACGTCATGTGGTACTAAGTCAAATGCTTTATAAAAGTGTTATCACCAAACTTGTAATCTCGTCCAACAAACCTGATTTCATTCTTTGACCTATTTTCCATAAAGCCATGTTGACTGGCATTAATTGTATTCCTGTTCCTGAATTATTTATCAAATGAATCCTAGATCAGCTTTTCCATTACTTAGCCTGACATAAATCCTGGGCAAACATCCACCTCAGGCAGTAGCATGACCATTTTTATTGCAGCACAGTGGTAGGGGAAGAGGAGACCTTAGTTAGGAACAAAAGGAAAACTCTCTTACTTATAATATCAGGAGATCTTGTCTTTTTACAGCAAAGCCTTGGTTTCTAAAGGCTTGTAGGAAAGATAGACACAGAGTAAACCGTGTGGAACTCTGTTGTATGTGTATCTACCTTGGAAAGATAAGGGGCTGGCTTGAAATCTGCCTAGTTTTGATCTATGGTTGCAAAGGGTTGAATATGTCCAACCATATGTTGAAGTCAGCCAATTATTTTCTCCAACACAAATCTGCCAACTCAAATGGATTTTTTGGGGTGATACTGAGACTTTTTTTTCTCCCCCTAAGATTACAATCATCTCCCAAAGTAGAGTATGGTCAGTAAAGAAGGGTTTATTGTCCAGGGTAGGATATTTGGGTGTTAAGAGACTGACATACTGAAATGTGACATAAAACACAGGGCTGGTAAACTGAAGGAGCAATAGAATCATTCCCATTATTTTGTTGTTGTTGCAACATTTCACTGAGTCACTTAGAACATACACATCATGTTGGCTTCTTGTATTTACAATCCATCTGTTGTAGTTTTTGTATGGGTGTATGGAACTGCAAAGTGAAACTGACTAATCTGTTTTTGCTGTCCAATTTGAGTGGAATCCAAAAGTAAAAAAAGCATCAAAGAAGAAATTAAATTAAACTAATTTTTTTTCCATTTCAGTCTTGCCTGACACAAGTAACAGGTGAAGTTATTTGTTAAACATTTTTTTTAACTTGTCCCATGACCCCTTTAGAGTTAAAGTATTTGCTTGCCTGAAAATGTCTCTGGAAATGATCTGGGTAGAGAGGAGGTGTGAGACTAAGTGGAAGATTTTCTGCCAATAAGAATCTGAGATAGGTCCTAAAACATGAGAGATAAATGCTGTAATAGAGACAAAGGCAGGGACTAGGAAGCAACTGAGGTAGGACATTTCTTTATAGCATAGTAGCTCATGTGATCCTCTGCTTTGTTTTTACAGAGGTAAATGTAGCTCCTCTAATGTTCATGCCCTAATGCTGTCATAGCGGAGAATCAGAAACCATGCAAGCTGATCTTCTGCTACTTTACGAGTGATGCTCCTGCTAGTCTAGTGCTAAGCCTCTGGCAAAAAAACTGCTGCTTGCTCTCTGAGTAGCCAAACTTACTGCTGTGTGATGTATATAGATACTGGGTGGAGAGTAAATGAGATGACAAACTCTTCAAGTGCAGATGCAGCTTATACCTGCAAAAGCGTGCTTGCTTGTTCCCCCAACCAAGTAAGCTATACTGCCAAAAAAGCGCACACCCCCTTTTTTGGTTTGTCCAGTATAACTGTGTACGTTAGGGCTTTTGCTGATATAGAAATGTTGCTAGGGAGGAATCACCCCCCAACTCACATTGCTATTTTAGCAAAACTTCTTAATATGGACTAGCCTAACTTTTGCCAGTGCCTCACTGTGTGTCCTAGGGAAAGCAGAGAGGGAAATAATTCTTCACCTTCCAGGCTTTGGAAAAGGCTCTGTTCAGATGTGTGGACAAGACAGGGTAACTATGCTTATGATTATGTGGAGCCCTGAGAGGGTGGGTTACAGGCTTAAGGGTGTAGGAGGGGTGGGGTCCCTATGGGTGTCAGTGCAGGGGAGGGTGGGGGGCGTGTCACTGGCTGGGAGAGGGACAAACTCAGCTGGGCTTGCCCCCTCGGACCGGCAGAGGGCGCTGCTGCTTGGCTGTGCCCTCCCTCGCCCTCTCGCTGGTAGGCGGCGCTAGAGACGGCGCTCGGCGGGCCGCCGCGGTGCTAGCCGGGATGCTGGCGGAGTCGGGGAGGGCTGTCAGGGAGATGGCAGGAGCCGGCTCCGCCGGCGGCAACGGGTGAGGGGCTGGGGCCCCCAGCGCGCCGAGCGGCAGGAGCCGCCCCCCGCCCGGACCCGGTATGGCCGGCATCATCAAGAAGCAGATCCTGAAACACCTGTCCAGGTGAGACACCGACTTGCTCTGCCCCCCCCGCACCCCGCGGGGACCCTACGTGCCCCCCGCACACCGCGGAGACCCGCCCCCAGCTCTGCCCCCCCCAAGACCTTGCCCACATTTAGGGGGTGGCTCCCAGCTCGCTACCCCAAGGACCCTTCACAGACCCCGAGACCCCGCCCCTCGGTGCTACTCGTCTCCACACCCCCCCCGCCCCGAAGACTCTGCCCTCATTGTGGGGGACACCCCCCCCCGTCCCTCCTGGGCCTCTTTGCCCATAGCCAACCCTTTCTCCCCCTGCCCTACCGGCACCCTCCCTCCCCGAGAAGTGTGGGGTCAGGCTGCCCACCACTAGGGGTAATAGGGAAGGGGGGAAGGCTCCCCTCCTGCCTTGGGAACAAGTGGGGTGGTGAGTGTTCCTCACCTGTCTCCCCCCCAATCTCCCCTAGCCCCTCTTTCACCCCCATCTCCTGCAGTCCCTGCCCTCAGGTAGGAGGGGGGTCTGTGGCGGGAGCACGCTCTGAAGCACCTGACCAGGTAAAGGGGGTGTCACCGGGGTGTCACCAGAGTCTCCCAACTATCTTGTTTTTCCTTGTCTTGTTCCTCTTCTCCCCCGTGCTTCCTACCCTGCCCCATGTCTCTCCTTTTCTCCCTGTTCATTCCTTGCGGCTTGGTGTTGACACCCCGACATAGGTAAGAGGGCCTCCTAGCCTCCCTGCTGCTGTGATTGCCTCACCAAAGTGCTCCTGTCCCATCAGTGATTCTGCCACTGGCTCAGGAATAGTTTCTGTTCAGATGAGAGAGTATACTACCTCTGTCCTGCTCCCCTCCTTTTCCCATTCCCCTGCCTTCCCAGCACTTCTCCCCACCCTCCCATATATCGGCACAAGGACAGATTCTGGGGCTGATACCACTGTTTCCTTCTCAGCTTTTCCCATTCATCCTACCAACCCTCCTCTCTCTCTCTCTGTATGTGTGTGTCTTCCTGTAGCACAGGGTTGGCTGGCAGGTTAGAAACGATTTAGTGGGAGTGAATGGAAAGTTAATGAGTTTCTCCAGGCATCAGTGCTGCTCTCAGAGAAGGTGAAATGGAAGGAATGAAAGATCATTCATAGATGTCCCTCTGGCCTGCTTTCCAATGATTGCCTCCCTCAGTCTAGTTAGTTCAGTCCTATGTTAAAGTAAAGCATAGAGGCCTAACTGAGGAGATGTTAAATTAATTTGCGTTTTCCTTGGTACTTTTGGATTTGGTAACCCTGTGGTGTGAAAGGGGATGTGGGGAAGCTTTTTAAGTAAGAGGTTTGAGTAAGTGAAACTGATAGGTAGTGAATATGTGAGTAAAAAGGCTAAGAAATGAATGGAAAGAAAGAGTAGGGATAAATGGTAATGAGGTGGGGGAGTTATGGTAAGTGAATCCAGGGGAGACAGGAGCAGAATATTGCACACAGTCTTGATAGATTGACAAAACACTGAGTGACTTGAGGTTTTATATTAATGTCTCTAGTAATACATCAAACTTATATTAAGAGGAAGCAATATCTAGTGGTTAATGCATAGGACCTCTGTTCCTGGGTTTCCCACTGACCTGCTGGGTGACCTTGGGCAAATCACTTATCTGTGCCTCCGTTTCCCTATCTCTAAAATGGGAGAATATTGACTGCCTTTGACAAGTGCTTTGTGATATAGGGCAATAATTGCTATCTGAGCGCTAGGTATTATTACTAGGTGTGTGGGACCTTGGGCAAACCACTTCACCTCTAAAACGAGATCACTTCAAAGGGGTTGGTATGAGGTTTGGGAAACTTGCACGAAGTGGATGAAGGCAAAATATTACATGGCACCTTTCACCTAAAGCTCTTAAAGCGTAAACATGGGCAAGTATTTATCCTCATTTTACGGATGGGGAAACAGAGACAAAGTGACTTACCGAAGGCTACGTATTGTCAGTGGCAGAGCTAGAAGGGACCCAAGGAGTAGTCTCTCTGCCCTGTTTTCCACCATGAACAGCTTAGGTACACTGAGGTTGGCAGACTTTGTATATTTTTAGACTGAAGGTAAAATCTTAGCATTTCTGGAACCTGGAAAGAACCTCTGCAAACATTAAATGAGCATCTGTAAAGCATCTGTTTAAGGCTGTTTTGTGAGTCACTAGTTGCTCTCCCCTCCACCTTTGTACCAACAAGAATGTAACACAGCCTGCTAGTAGACTTCTTAAATTCATTAATTTAAATGATTTTCTGCTGGTCCTGACAGCACACAACTTCCAAGCTTCCCACCTTCCCCTACCCCAAACCAGCATGTTGTGTGCATTTTGGATTCAGCATTCTTGTCAGGAGGCGCTGACCCATTCATAATTGGGAAAAGTGCACAAGAGTACACTGGACCAGTTAGTAATGGAGACCTCAATAAAGCTAATGTGTTTTCTATGTCTCACTAGCCCCCATGATTAAATGACACATTTTCTGCCAATACATAATGCTTTCATTTGCTTTGTGCATGTAACCTTTCCTCACTGCTATTTGTGGGCCCCTTAATTTTTGTCTCATTCTTGCCGCTTGCCCTCTTTACCGTGCACTGCCGAAACCCCTTTTTAGTGACCTTTTTTGCTCATGAACTCCCCTCCCCCCGCCTTGTTCTCCTCCTAATCTAGTTATTTTACAGTCCTCAGTTTTGCCTTTTTCCAGTCCTTTGTTGCAGTGCCTGGAATGTGGGCTAATGGTGTGAGCAGTGATCTTGGAGTCAGGAGGATTTCTGGGTTCTACTCCTGGTATTGTTACTGGCTTGGGGTGTTGTTTTGGACTAGTCAGTCAAGCTCCAGTTCTTCATGCTGTTCGCTTAATTGGGGCTCTGTCCAAGTGAACTGAATAGCTTGCAGGATTGAGGCCTGAGTCACTACCTATAAAATGGGTTTTCGTAATTTACACAGGGATTGAGAGATTTAATGTGCTGTGAGCCTTCACAGTTTAAAGCTGCTGTAGAAAAGCAACATCACTATTATAACCTGCATTTCTAATATTGCTACTACAGTTTTCTTTCACATAAAATAACCCAACTCTTTATTCATGTGGGTCTCTCTTCTAACTGTGTGTGTGCTCGAGAGAAGCTTTGCTCTCTTTATTTTCTGTTTTCAATTTTAATTTGAAATAATTCCTTGTTTCTTTTGCAGCCTCCTCAATTAAAGGTGTGTGTGTGTGTGTTATCTCTGTGTCTGGGAATTCACAAGGAAGGGAAAACTGAGACTCCAAGGTCAGGGAAATCCAAAGGACTTTTATACTGTATCAAATTGTTTGGTAGCTATCATTCTGAAGAAATGAAACACATACACTTGCAGTGGAATAACGATTATTACTTTGCAGAGATCTTCTGCAAAGGTGAGTTTTGATGTGGATGACGGGGCACTGGCCTCAGAATACATCTTAAAAAAAACTTTATTCATGTTGTAGGTTTTTTTTAACACATTACTTTCCATTCCATTCCTAAAATGGAAAGCATCTAAAATCTTGAATGTATTTTTCACCATCGGTGCTGTTTATCCTCTTGCACTATTTTTAGCTTGCAGAAGGAAAATAGTTGATTTCACTGTCTAGTTCTCTTGCATTGGCCAGGGGCTGCTATGGTTGGGTTGCAAACACTGTGGGAGAATGTTTACATCGGAATCAAAGATCCGAGATTGTGAGCTTTCTGAGGCAGGGATTGTCTGTGTATTTGTATAGTGCCTTGGATCTAATCCCTGTTTGGGCTCCTTAGGCGCATACACAATAAAATACTTTTTTAATTTAGTAATTTGTAATCATTAATGGAAACACATCTCTTGATCTTAGCCTTTATAAAACCTTTTTTTTGACACACCCTGTGTTTTGAGTCTAAAGAGTGATCCCTTTAATGTTTTCCATTTCACTCAGCTTGGACAGTGAAACCAGACTAATATCATTTGAATGCACTAGTAATACTTAGCACTCATGTAACTGAAGCCAAGTGCTTGATCTTTGCTTTGTAAAGGTAGCTCAGTATTATCCTCTCCGTTCCACAAGTGGGGAAACTGAGGCACAGGGTAGTGACGAGATTTGGTTACGATTGCACTCCTGTTGTACTGTTTGGGTTCACTACACGGCAGGGGTGAAGTCTTATTTTTGTTGAATTGCATGGGGAAAATTTCTCTCCACTCTTAGGGCAGGTCTACACTAGTAGCGCAACATTGGCACAGCTGCACCGCGTCAGGTGAAGACGCTTTATGCCGATGGGAGAACGTACTCCCATTGGCATAATTACTCCACTTCCATGAGAGGCGGAAGCTGTGTCGGCAGGAGACACTCTCCTGCCGATGTAGCACCAGTGTGGACAGAACTTAAGTAGGTTGCGTCGCTGGGGGGTTTCTTTTTCACGCCCCTGAGTGAAATAATTAGATTGACTTAAGCAATAGTGTAGACCTGCCCTTAGATTTAACAAAAGTTTCCTAAAGCTTCATTTTATTACACACTTAAAACCGTACATGAGTATATAGGGTGCTGGGTAATCTCTGCCCAATAGATAAGGATCCCTGTGCCAGATAACTTACTGTAATGGCATGAGTGGGTGTGATGCAAAATGGGATGTGTAGTCACTATTTCACAGCTTATGGTAGGTTATATGTGGTTTCTGAGAAGGCAAAGAGGGGGGTTGGCAAGCTTTACCCATTTCAAGCCAGGAGGGGCGGTGTGAAAGAAGGCATTGATTGAGTCAGGAGTGGGTGAAGGAACAAAGGGAGCAGTCAGCAGAAAAGCTGGGGTGGTGTCTTGGGAATAGGGTGGGATGTGTAGGAGGAGAGGAGCACTGGTGTAGGTTAGGCAGGAGTTATGGAGAAGCTTCAGTTGTCTGTGGAAAGTGGGAGAAGCCAGTGCTAAAATTGACTGTGGTGAGAATAGTGGGAAAATTGGCACCATCGCAGAGACAGCAGAGAGAACAACTCTGTGGAGAACTGAATTAGCTTCTCCTTGCTGTTTATGTGATGATGGAATGGTGCTGTTTATTGTGTCACCAAGTGGCCTAGGAAGCTGGCCTTAGTCGTTACAGATGGGGGTGATATGAACACACATGATTGCATTATGCTGTCACTTTTCTTTTCTTTTCTGAACCCACCATACTTGTGATCAGGCAAGGGACTGGGACTGACTCTGACAAAGACCCTTGTCTCAGATCTCATAGAAAGTGCCAAGGCACAGTTCTTTTGTGCTCATGGACATTTTTACCCCACACACTTCACATTTGGTTATTTCACTCATACAACCCCACCGGTTCAATTGGAACACTGGTATGGGAACACTGGTATGGGCCTCGGTTTGGAGGGTTTTAATGGACCGTGCCTTCTCCTGAAAGGCAAGTCTGTGATACAGAGTGAGACTGAGAACAACTGGAATCATGGGAACCCAGAGGGGAATGTGGCAATCTGATGACAAGGAGAAATTAATCTACCCTTAGAGTCCTGAGTGGTGTCTTCTATTAGAATTCCTCACCCACAATCAGCTTGTGTTCAGCATTATTCCTTTCCCTGGATTTGAAGATTCCTGGATGAAAGGGACGTCTCTGGAGAATACAGTAGAATCTTAGAGTTACGAACACCTTAGAAATGGAGGTTGTTTGTAACTCTGAACAAAACGTTATTGTTCTTTCAAAAGTTTACAACAGAACATTGACTTAATACAGCTTTGAAACTTTTCTATGCAGAATAAAAATGCTGCTTTTAACCATCTTAATTTAAACAAGCACAGAAACAGTTTCCCTACCTTGTCAACTTTTTTTTTAAAACTTTCCCTTTATTTTTTTAGTAGTTTGTTTAACACAGTACTGTACTGTATTGGGGCTTTTTTTTGGATCTCTGCTGCTGCCTGATTGCGCACTTCTGGTTCCAAATGAGATGTGTGGTTGACAGTCAGTTCATAACTCTGGTTTTCGTAACGCTGAGGTTCTGCTATACAACCAACGTGACAGAGGTTGAAGCCTAATTGTCAGCATTTGTGACTGGTGGGTGTAAGGGTGCGTAGTTAGTTTCACTGATTGCTCTACAAGTTTTATCACATTGTCCATACAGTTGATAGTAGGGTTAGGAAAAGATAGAGATTTTGACAGAATTGTGTCTGACATAGCCTAATGTTAAAGCTTCCTTTCTGCAGTATGGGTCTGTTTTGTGTAAATCTTTTAGAAGCAGAGGAATTTTTCAAAAATTTTGGCAAATGATTCTGAAAACCAGTTATTACATGTATGGGAATTAATACCAGTGGCAGGTCAAATTTAAGGTGGTATTGCAAACTTTTGATACTTCACATTTCTCAAGCATAGGGTTTCCAAAGTCTTTGATGTGGTGGGCTACATCTGAATATGGTCTCATGGACACTCCACTCCCATTCACAGTTGTGCAGGCCATGTTCCCTCTCTCCCATCCTCCTGTCAAAATTGTGTTGACTCACCTCCCATTTTGTTTGCAATCACATAACATCCCAATGGCAATTACAGCAATAGCCTATGTGGAAAAGCAATATCAGGAAAGCATTTAACATATCTTTATCTTTTAATGCAATTTAGCAGCTGGAAATGAGGAGAAGTCAGCTTCATGTGACCAGTAAGCATTTCACAGACCCATTTGGAAGACTTATTTAGCATCTTCTACCTAGGGATCCCAAAGCATTTTACCAGCATTGATGAATGCATCCTCCTCATCCCATGAGGTGGATGAGTTTTATTACTCTTATTTTTACACACAAGGAATCAACCAAAGGGGGTAATGTATCTATATTTGAACTAGTAACAAAACCCAGATCACCTCCTTCCAGTCTGGTTCTCTGACCACTAGACCACACTTATTCTCCAATAAAACACATATTGGGCTCTTCAGCTGGACTCAGGGAGGAGTTTATGTCTGGCCATGCAGATGTCCAGAATCCATCTGGCCCTTACCCCCACGTTACATATATGATACTAGAGAGTAACTGAGCAAGGAGGCTTTCCTTGCACTAGGTCAACATCTTGCTACATAGTGTTTCAAGCTTCACTCAGAGGCTCAGATGGCAATGGTGTCAGGAAGACCCCTTTGCCTAAGGAGACTTATCGTTTCCTCAGGGAAGACCCCTTTGCCTAAGGAGACTTATCGTTTCCTAGAAAGCACTGAGAGAGGGGGTAGAGCAATGTGTAAGTCAGGAAAGTGGGATGTTGCCTCCATCAGGAATTACTGGGGGAGGTTGTTCGGCCTGTATTAGGCAGGAGGTTAGAGTAGATGATTATAGTGGTCCCTGCTGGCCTGATGATCTCTGAGTCATGCGTGGAATGGAGAAAATCCTATGGTTGTATGCGCTTCCTATTTTCATCAATACCCCTAGTTTCCTGGCTAAATGCTTAACTCTGGAAATTACCATCTGCCCTTCTAAATTCCCCAGTAGGTTTACTTGCATATGTGATTTTTCACTTCTTGTCCTAATCTGTTATGCACTGTTGCTGTGTGCTTGTAAGCAACTGCTGCATGCCACCCTCGGGTGGTTGCCTTTCGGTGGTGGTTGAAGTGACTACTGCACGTGTGGTTGGTAAAGTGCTTTGGGGTTCTTGAGGCTAAGAGGTGCAATGTAAATGCAAGATGTTATTTGTTCACCTTATAACCCTTTTAATTTCTTTTAGTATCTTTTTTTCCCCCTCTGCTCATGCTTTAAGCTAACTGGAAATGCACTGCTTTAGTTTAATGGATCACAATCCTTGGAATGGTCTGATACTGGTCATCTTATTTGGCCCCTTGAAGTAATTGAAGGTGCTCACCAGAACAGCACCTCTGACTGGATTGAGCTAGATTTCAAACTGCACAGAGATGAAACTGCATTCTGCCGTTGGTCTAACCTGCAGGTATTGAAATGTCTATGTCCTTTACTAGCTGTTTGTAGGAGAGCTATTTCCATATGGACTTTTGCTACCTGCCACAAGGCAGCTGGGCAGCAACAGACTAAAAGCAAGCAGGACTTCTGCTGCAGAGAATTAGTAGTGGGACTTATACAGCCTTTCACCTCTCTAAACCTGCTTGAAACCAATCCAGTTGAGTAGTGATTGAAAGTCCTTACCATTGTGTCGTTATCATGCAATGCTCTGTGTGAAATGAACTCTGGAGACTCAGTCCACTTATAAATGAATGGGTATCCATACCTCAAAATTGATCACTTTTGGCATTGTGTCTCTCTTTTTGATAGTCCCAGCAGAGAGATTGATGACTGAATGGACCATGTAGACTGAACTCCCCTCCCATTCCTAGAAATGGTTCATCTCAAGTCAAGGTTGAGGCCCACAGGTGGCCAGTGTCGGAAAGCCTATGCCTCTTATGTGCACTGTGCACAGTATCTGAGGGATTTACAGTTCCTCATAAAGTTCGGGACCACAACTTGCCTAAAATAACTGTTACAGCTGAGGGGAAGTGTGTAAAACCACACAGCTTCCAGCAGTTTAAAAATTGATGATAAATCATTAGTGGAATGGAAGTTTCCCTTCTGCAAAAGCATCACGTTATTGCTTTTTCAATGTGCTGTGCTCCTGAACCAGCTGGTAAGGTGCCTTGTGCCCCAAATGAAACAGAACACATGCTTTACAATCAAAAGAAACATGGCCTGAGCAATAAATCTTGAAGCAGAAGCTAATGGAAAATCAAAAATAAATTCTGCAGCCCATCCTGAAACAGTCTGCATCCACCCCATGACAGAGAATGGAAGTGGAAACGCAAATGTTTGGAGTCTTCTCTTTGAAGGGTACCGGTCTCTATAAAGTAGCAGAGAACTCCAGAATCCCCAGCTTTTGTTGCAAAAGCCCCTGCTTCCTGTCCCCTTGAGACAATACCTCAAGATGATCAGCAGTTCTGCACCTGCTGACTTTAATGCTGTGACAAGGATGCAGGGCAATGGATGGTCTCTCAAGAAGGCTGGTCTTGTGTTATTTACTTAACTGACAGATGGGAATAATGCCTCTCTTCTTTTCAGGGAGTTAAGGAGATGATGTCTGGTAAATCCAGCCCAAAGTGATGAGCTGTGTGGTTTGGGGAAAGTCACTTCGGCTCTCTGCATCAGTTTCCCCAGGTGTATAATAGGAATAATACTTACTTGCCTCATCCTAACGATGAGAGATTTAACTCATTAACATTCGTATATTGCTCTGAACATAGACTTGGAAACATTTTCAGGTACAGGGTGAAAACAGTTCAAAGCAAGGGTCTCTTCAGCCCTTTCCATAAGAGAGGGACTCCTGTAAACCATATATTTCAATCCTCCACTCCCCAATAGACTGTCACATTGATCCTAGCAATACTTCATTCTGAAGGAAGAGCTGTCAAGATAACTGATGAGCTGCGGACCTCAGTTTGAAAACCACTAGTTTATAGGCTTCAGTCTCTTAAATTTCCGCATACCCCTTTCCAGCAACACATGCAGGACTGTGGATGCAGAGCTTTTAGGGAAATGCTTTGGTAACTACTTCTTCTGTCACAGCCTGGGTGGCTTTGAGTCCTGTTTTTGTTTTTTGCATGTATTGATTAATTCTTCTTGCAAATACAGACCCCAGATCACATGCTGGGGAAAGCAACAGCTAGCTGCTACTTCCTTGTGGTCAGTGGGTGGGGAAGTGTGTGCACACATGACAGGGCCTGCTTTTTTCCCTAGAAATTTATCTTTAAAATCAGAAATGTACTGCATGGTAGTTCATCAAAAGAGCAAAACTGACAGTTCTGCAAAGCAGGTAGCTACAGCTTGGCTCTTGATAGGCTCAAATCACTTTCACCTAGATCACAAAGCCGCGTAGAGGAATGTGCATTCTGTCTGGCAAGTTAGAAGGAGACTTATTGTGAGAGGCAATAATTTGGACTTCTACAATGCAGGAGACAGGAACTCCTGGGTTCCGTTCCCAGTTCTGACACTGACTTATAGCATGGCTTTGTACAAGTCACGAACGTTCTCTGTACCCCTGCTTATTTTCCCTCCAAATAATTCATATTTACCAACCATTTGTATGATTGTATTAATACTTGGCATTTACCACATACTCCATACATTATATTGGACGAATGTACGGTGTGTATATATGCACCCATGCACAATAGTGCTTTACTAATAGTGACTAACTATAAGCCTACCAGCCTCCTTGTGTGATAGGTACTGTCCCTATTTTACAGATGAGAAAACAAAGTAACCATGAGGTGAGGGAAGTTGTTCAAAGTCACAGAGCTAGGATGGAATTCAGTAATCCTGATTCCCATTCCCTGCTCTTGTAGTATTTCGCCTGGACTTGTTCTTCTGCCCTCACTTTCCACACAACCATTGTATTGAATCTAAATTACACAATAGCCTTTAATTTCCAGTGGCTGGAAATAAATTGCAAGGGGAATCAGATTGCAAAATAAAGAGTTGCTCAAAACCTTGGAGGAGGGGCTTCCAACTACCACGAAGGAAAAAAGATGGTGTAAAATTCCCCAGCTTATGCCCTGCTTTCTAGTTGTCTTCGCTTGTGCTATTATTTGCTTGTGGTTTAGTCTTGGGAAATACCCTGGCAGCTGAACACGCTTTGCATTCCAAACTTCAGAACATGGAGTGGTTGGCATTTAAAGACTGTCGAGCTTCCAACTGATGGACTCAAAATAGTAAAACAGCTCCTTAAGTGCATGTGTCAGCCCTGACAAGACTCCCTCTTTTTTCAGATTAATTTGTGGCCTGTTGCACAAGTTTCCTTCTGGTGAGATAGGAGTTTGCTATGTGTTTTGTACAGAGTGTGCTTGATCTGGAGCCTCCATAAAGTTCCAGCATACATGGCCCTGATTAATTGTTCCTACCCAGAAGGAGAGATGGTCTAAAAGGGACTAAGTGAATGGATGTATGTGTGGGGGAGACACACTCTGTGATAGGTGAACATACCAGGTTACCCTGTACAAGGGTTCTGTCTTTTCCCCAGCGTGTTTGAAAACCAAGATTTCTTTCGTAGGTTGAACTTTGAACTGGATTTTCGATTTCTTTTGGTTTTAGTAGTCATCTTGCAGTCCAACAGTCACAGCAGAGAATAGCACTATATTCCTTGAGTTCAGAGGACTAACTGCTGAATGGATTTGGGCAAGATAGGCGAACATTCCACAACGCAGGTGAAGCTGAATAATTTGCCTTGGAGAGTTTAGTGTCTAGGCTTTTATTTAAGTTAAATGAATTTGGTGTCCATGGAACAGAGAGACTGATAGCCCTGATAACCGAGAGCCAATTGTGGTGTAGGCAGGTATGGTGTTAAAGCAACCTTCACACAGATTTGTCAGTGTACTGTAATCCTGCCCCACTGCAATGCACCTGCTAATCCAGTGCTGAATGCTGAGCAGAGACCATCAGCTGTGGATAAACCAGTGTAAGCCACCAGGTTTGCTGCACTGTGACTTAAGGGCTTGTCTACATAGAAAGTTTTACCAGTTATACTGGTGAGGTTACACCAATGTAATTATACCGGTATAATTCCCTGGGTGGACACGCCTGTTCCTGTTTGAGGATTTTTCTTTGTTTGTTTTTTCTGGTTTAGTTTAACCCCTTCCAAAGAGACATAAGCTAAACAAAGAGGCATTCTTAAACCAGAAAAAGTGTGCCCACCAAGGGAGTTTTAGCAGTATTACTGTAGTGATTCAGATTCACACCGTACCTTAGGCTGGTATAACTTTTCTGTGCAAGCTACTAGTCAGATGTGTAGGCAGATGAAAAGGGAGCATGTTTACTTACTGCATCACCTAGCTCCCTGCTGTGACCTAAGAGCCAGAACAATCTGTCTAGTGTAACCACAGAAATCATAAAAATATAGGACTTGAAGGTACCTTAATAGGTTATCTAGTCCAGTCCTCTGCACTGAGACAGGGCTAAGTATTATCTAGACCATCCCTGCTATGTATTTGTCTAACTTATTCTTGAAAACTTCCAGTAATAGAGATTCCAAAACTCTCTAGGTAATTTGTTCCAGTGCTTAACTATCTTACAGTTAAGAAGTTTTTCCTAATGTCTAAGCTAAATCTCCGTGTGACAGGATCCCTGGGGTGCAGCCTGGGACCGTGGGACTGCTGTGCCCCCTTAACTCTCCAGTCTAGGCTGTCTCTCTCAATGCTTTGCTAGTGACAAGCAGCAAATGCCTCCAGGTGCTGTGATTGCTCAGCACAACAGCATATGGAGCCCCACACCCAGCTAGATTGCATGAATGCTCCCAGAGCCAAATCCCAAGCTCCCAGCCTTGTACCTCAGGGTTATCCTGTCTTGCACTGCTCAAGACCCTTTCTTGAGCAAGGCAGATTTATTAATTGGTTCACCACTTCATCAGTGGAAAGTGGATATACACCAGCCTTTGTAAACCTGAGCAGATTTACCAAACACTTCAGGCAAACTCACCGGTAAACAGTTACACAAATTTCTTGACTACAAAAGATAGATTTTAAGTGATAGGCAAAAAGTCAGAGTTAGTTACCAAAATAAAATAAAATATAAGCACGCAGTCTTAATTCTCAACCTATTAGACTGGGCAACATCTAGATTAAGCAGTTTTTCTCACCCACTGGAAATTACACAGGTTTCACCCTTGAAACCTGGGACAGTCTCCTCTGTTGGAATCTTCAGTCTTCTGAGCATCCTTGTTGCTTGCTGAGTAGGTAGGGGGTGCGGGGGAATGCCCAGCATGGGGCCACTGTGTTCTGTTTTATACCCTTAGTCTGTGTGCGTGGAGAACACAAGTCCAGGCATGTCTGGTGGTGGTCTAATTCTCCTGGTGTAGCCTTATGCAGGTGAGTCATTCAATTTTAACTCCCTTGGTGGACAATAGTTATTGAAGGTAGTTTGACATCCACCCGGGCATTGGTTGCTTTCCTTGCTGTTGTCTCAGGGGAGCTAATATCTGGCTAATTCCCCAACGTACAGCATGTTTTACTGACAATCATACAACACAATCTCATAACTTCATATGCACCAATGATATACATATTTAGATAGAACAGTGACTTTCACCACATCATAACCTTTCCCCTGATACCTTACATGGCATGCTTTGCATTCAAGATCACAATTATATATAAATGAGGAATATGGAATTTACAGGGCACTCCCACAAGGTACAGAATGTCACATTCCCTTGCTGCAATTTAAGCCCATTGCTTCTTGTCCTGTCCTCTTTGATTAAGGAGAACAATTTGTCACCTTCCTCTTTATAACGACCTTTTATATATTTGAAAACTGTTATCATGCCACCCCACCCCCGCCAGGTCATCTTTTTCCAGACTAAACAAACCCAGTATTTTCAGTCTTCCTTCATAGGTCCTGTTTTCTAGACCTTTAATCATTTTTGTAGCTCTTCTCTGGACTTTCTCCAGTTTGTCCACAGCTTTCCCGAAGTGCGGTACCAAGAACTGGACACAACACTCCAGTTGAGGCCTTATCTGTGTCGAGGAGAGTGGAAGAATTACTTCTTGTGTCTTGCTCACAACATTCCTGCTAATACATCGTAGAATGAAATGTGATTGTTTTGCAACAGTATTACGTTTTTGACTCTCATTTAGTTTGTGATCCATTATAACCCCCAGATCTTTTTACGCTGTACTCATCTCTAGGCAGTCATTTCCCATTTGTATTTGTACAATTGATTGTTCCTTCCTAAGTGTAGTACTTTGAATTTATCCTAGATGAGTTTCATCCTATTTATTGCAGACCATTTCTCCAGTTTGTCAAGTTAATTATGAATTCTAATCCTATTCTCCAAAGTGCTTGCAATCCCTCCCAGTTTGGTATTCATCAGCAAACTTTATAAGTGTATTCTCCACGCCATTGTTCAACTCATTTATGAAGATATTGGCTTGAACAGGACTCAGGAGAGATCCCTGCAAGATCCCACTCAATATGTCCTTCCAGCTTGATTGTGAACCATTGATAACTACTCTGAGTATGTTTTTCCAACCAGTTGTGCACCCATCTTATAGTTGGCTTGTCTAGGCTATATTTCCCTATTTTGTTTATGAGAAGGTCATGTGAGCCAGTAGCAAAAGCCTTGCTAAAGTCGAGATATCACATCTACTGCTTTCCCCCTTATCCACAGGGCTTGTTACCATATCAAAGAAGGATATTAGGTTGGTTTGACATAATTTGTTCTTGACAAATCCATGTGGACTGTTACTTATTACCATATTATTTCGAGGTGCTTACAAGTTGGTTGGTTGATTATTTGCTCCATTATCTTTCCAGGTACCAAAGTTTAAGCTGACCGATGTATAATTGCCTGGGTTGTTCCTCTTCCCCTTTTTATAGATAGGTACTATATTTGCCCTTTTCCAGTCCTCTGGGATCTCTCCTGTCCTCCATGAGTTCTCAGAGATAATCACTAATGGCTCAGAGAAGACATCTAACTTGTCTAAGTAATTCTTAACTTGTTCTTTCCCTATTTTAGCTTCAGATCTGAGCCCACAGATGTTCATTATGTTAGTCGTCTGATCACTACTAACTGAAACAAAAAAGGCATTTATGACCATTGCTGTGTTTTCTGTTCTTGTCTTTCCCTCCTCATTGAGTAATGGACTAACCTGGTCTTTTGTCTTTATCTTGTTTCTAATGTACTTGTAAAATGTTTTCTTGTTACTCTTTATGCCCCTAGCTAGTTTAACCTTGTTTTGTGCTTTGGCCTTTTTAATTTTGTCCCTACACGCTTGTGCTGTTTTTTTTAAACTTTAATCCTTCATAATTTGACCTAGTTTCCACTTTTTGTATGACTCTCTTGAGTTTCAGGTCGTAAGATCTCCCCGTTAACCCAACATGGTATCCTACCACACTTCCTGTCTTTCCTATGCATTGGGATAGTTTGCTCTTGTGCCCTTAATAATGGTTCTTTAAAAAAACTACCAACTCTCCTGAACGTTTTTTTTCCCCTTACACTTTCTTCTCATGGGATCTTACCTACCAATTCTTTGAGTTTGCTAAAAGTCTGCCTTCTTGAAGTCCATTGTCTTTATTTTGCGTTTTTCCCTCCAATCATTCCTTAGAATCATGAACTCTCTCATTTCATGATCATTTTCACCCAAGCTTCCTTCTATCTTCAAGTTCTTAACCAGTTCCTCCCTATTTGTCAAAATCAAATCTAGAACAGCCTCTCCTCTAGTTGATTTCTCCACCTTCTGCAACAAAAAGTTGTCTCCTGGCCATTCCATTAACTTGTTGTGCCCTGCTGTATTATTTTTCCAGCAGATGTCTAGGTAGTTGAAGTCTCCCATCACCACCAAGTCCTGTGCTTTGGATAATTTTGTTAATTGTTCAAAAAAAACCACCACACATCTCTGGGTACTCTCTAAAACCAAGGCTCTGAAACCCAAACTTTCTTTTATTTCTGTGAGTAAAAGAGGGAGTGGAGTGTCTCTCTAAGCACAAAGTCACATTGGAACTTATTACAGACACTAACAGTCCTAGAGCCCTATTTCCCCCACTGGAGTTAATCATGGCAGAATCCTCTGACTGGAGACTGCATCATGAATCAGGGTAGAGATTTCTGCATCCTTCCACAACTGTAGGCAAGAAACCCAACATCCATCACACTATTGAATGGGGTATAGAGAAGAGGTGACGCTTCTTGAAAGCATCTTACGCATGTCCAAATTAAATGCTAAAAGTAACGTCCTTATCCTTGTGGAGTAGCATGCACCAAGCACAGGAATGGCAGCCAGGAGCTCCTGGGTCACTTACCTAGCACTGAAACTCACTCCCTGTATGACCTTAAGTCACTTAATCTTTCTCTTTTTTCCCTCATCTGTAGAATTGGGTTAATATTACTAGCCTGCCTGCCTGCCTGGGGTGCTGTGGATTAGTTAATGGTTTGTAAATGAATATCACTGTGGAAGTGATAAATGTTATTAATAACTTGGTGCTTTCCATTTTCCAAAGAACTAATTGATCTGATGCTAAATGGTTTCATTTAATTCTAAATAGATTGATTAATTAGGTTAATGTGATACTGACTAGAGTAATGTAAGTATTAGCATTAGATATCTAATACTAATTAGGCAGATCTAATACTAATTAAACATATTTCCCTTCCCTTGTACTCAGCCTGAAATCTCTAAGTCTTGCGTTGAGTGATGCCATGTGTTCTTAGTGGACAGATTGCTGTAATGTTGTGCTGAAAGTCTGAGTTAGTAAAATGGTTTCTCTCCCTTGAATTGTGGTGTGTGTTCTCCCTCCTGTGTATTTGTAGTGCCTTTCAAGTTGCTGCCTTCCCCCTCTTCAAAGGAGTTTTGGCCTTTGGCCCAGTTTTATTTCCTTCCAAAACTAAGTTTAGTTCCCCACTGAGACACACTCCCAAATTCATTGTATTTATTTATATCTGAAGCTTCTGCTGCTGTTTTCCTGGAAAGTTTGTCTGTGTTTTACAATCATTGATGTTTTCCTCTACCAGCGATGAGCCTTCTTGCCAAGTGAGTATGATTCTTGGCTCTAGAGATAGAGATTTAATATGAGGGAAATGTCCTATGCATCAGAGATGTGATAGAGAAATAGTGTCCCCAGAGAAGTGTGGAAATCGCATTGTGTGGCACAAAGCGTGACTAGATAAGACATTGGGGAATATACTATGTAGGGTATAATCCCGCATTGGCCAGGGCTTGACTGGAATGACTAAATTGATTTCCTCCATCTCTAACTTCTACTATTCTCTATTATGTCTGCGGATAGAAGTGTGTGTTTGTGTTTCAAATTAAGGAAGGAACTCTCGGTCCCTTTCCATAAGCTCACCACTGTTAACAGAAGAGCCTTTTCTTCTGCATCTCCTAACATCAAAAGCAGCTTCCCAGCAGCTCTCAGTCTCTCCTTCTCTTTTCAGCTCTCAGCTGAAAATTTACCCTGTTCCTTCTGTTGTTCACACTTCAATATCTTCTCCATCTGCTACTCTGTAACAGTAGTAAGTGTTGTGGGTAATAATTATATACATCTGCCAATATATTATCCTATCCTGTAGCTATCTAAATTAAAATCAGGGGCATCTGTCATACAGTGTATAACTAATCATTTCTCACATTTACCCATAGTTACAAAACTATTAATAGAAAGAGATATATTTAAATGTAGATGCTAGTTACATACAATATGATAAAGTTACAGAATAGCAGTGGGAGAAGAAATTGAGATGTGAGGAGACTAGCGAGATAGCAACTGTATTTCAGATGGCAGGACCTGCAAAGGAGAATGCTCTTTCACCAGCAGTGTCAAGATAATGGGAAGGGACCTAGAGCTGATGAGCAGAAGGAGATGAGAATTATTCTTTAAGACAGCGGTGGTCAATCTGTGCCTCCGGAGCCGCATGCGGCTCTTCAGAAACTAATATGCGGCTCCTTACTTAGGCACTGATTCCGGGGCTGGAGCTATAGATCCTAACTTTCCAATTTGCTGGGGGGGTGCTCACTGCTCAACCCCTTGCTCTGCCCCAAGCATTGCCCCCACTCCCCCCCTTCCCCTGAGCCTTGCATGCCCTTGCTCCTCCTTTCTCCCCCGCATAGCCTCCTGCACATGTGAAACAGGTGATTGAGGTAGGCGGGGAGAGGGGGGAGTAGGTGCTGATTGGTGGAGGCTGCCGGCAGGCGGGAGGTGTTGTGGGCTGGGGAGCTGATTGGGGGGGCTGCTGACGTATTACTGTGGCTCTCTGGCAATGTACATTGGTAAATTCTGGCTCCTTCTCAGGCTCAGATTGGCCACCCCTGCTTTAAGACATCCCGTCCTGGTACTTTTTATCTAGTCCTTCCTACCTGCAGGGGATATATTTGCTCAACTGTATACAGTGTTGCACCTGCCGAACAGTTACAAATGAGGATATTGATTTCTAAATGTATTAATGCTATAGACTAGCTTCAGGCCAGCAATCAACTTTGGCTAAACTCTCCCTTGCAATAAGTAGGTTTGTGACATCTAGATGTACAGGGAGATGAATCGGATACTAGCTCTCTGAGTTATGAAATCCCCACCTTTGATATCCTTTTAAAGTTAAAGATGGAAGAGCAAGGTTGATGCTCTTGTGTTTTTTTTTTCCCTGCCAAAAACCAGACAAAAGACTCTCTAAAGCAAATGAAAGCTAAAACATCAGGAGTTCAGAAACCACCTAAGGAGTCTTTTTTCGCCAAAGAACGGTGCTCTTACAGCCCAAATCCAAGTAAACCACTGTAGCTTAAACAGGATTTTTAAGCATACAGGCAGTGTTTTCTCTGTCGTCTTATGCTGCTAGTTTATCTTCAAAAACAGATGCTCCAACAGGCCTCTTTCCTCCTCCACTTCAGGGCTTGGCACTGGGGCGTGGGAAAATCATACCTTGAATATGGCACCCAGTTCTGGGCACATGACTACCAAAAACATGCTGCTGATTCAGAGACAATTCAGAAAACAGGGAGGTGTAAATGATAAGAAAGGAGAGAGATTATTTAAGGCGGTCTGCAGGAGTATAATTAGGAGCAATGGGATGAAAGAGAGAATTTGCTAACAGTGGCATCTGTTCATTCTCACAAAGGCTTTGTTGGAAGCCCCAGTACTTGAATTGGTTAAAAATGGATTAGACGAAGCACTGGAAAATAGATTGTAGGGACCAGTTTTACATAGGTCACTGGGGCATGGACAAGACTAGACATCCATCTCTAGCTACTATGATCCCATGTCTCCTGTTTCCTAGGGCTATGGCTAAGAAGATAATCAGAGTCTCTAGTCACTTGAAAGTTTTCTGTGGATACTGGGGACTGTGGTAGTGAGTTTTAGCCAGTACCCCGCAAATCAGATTTGGTCTTGTCTTGACTAGGTGGTGATTGAGAGGATGAAATGGTATCCACCACCGAGAGAGAGAGAGTGAGTATGTGTGTTTGAGTTGCTCTTGCTGATACTGTTCCTGGCAGGCCCAAGAAGAGTGTTGTTGTTTGAATGTACTGGCTAATACTGCATGTCCTCTATTAAAGAGCTTTGGAAACAGAGAAATGGAAATAGTCCATGCAGTCAATTTTCTTAACTGTCCCAACTATTTTCATTCACTTTTATCCAAGCCTGCAATGCACGCTGCCAAAACTCAGACAGCCATTCAGCATGAATGGAGAGCGCCTGCCAGCAGACTTAGTTTAGAAACCTGTCCACAGTCATTGGACCTTTCTTCCACGGACGTTGATCAAAGCATTTCCTTTGAAGCTGCTGGGAAGACTAGGCACCATTTTGAATTCCCTGCGGCTGTAACTGCCATAGACCACCACTGCCTCTTGTATAAACCCCTTCCCAAATGCACACACACTTCTCCCTGGTTATGATGATCTGCATGTGAAGATTATTTCATCTGAGGATCTCAAAGCCCTGTGCAAAGAATGACTTTATCCTTGAGATGGCCCTGTGAGGTAGGTGTAGTAACTGTGTTTTACAGATGAGCAAACTGATGCAGAGAGAAGTGATTTGCCCAGTGCTGGTGCTGGTAATGGAACCCAGAAGTTGTGATTGGAAAGCCCCTGCTCCTCTAGACTGCAGAGTTATATTTTGGTTTGTTACTATAACGTAATCTTATGTTAATCTTAAGTAGTTTGCGATCTTTTCCTCCAAAGACAGGCACGATATTTAGAACAGTGTTTTTTAAATGCTGCATGGGGAATCCTGAGGTGTTCTCAGCTGCAGCAATCTGAAGACTGACTTACATCCCCCCATCTGTCCCATTCTGCTTTCCACCCACATTGATGTAATACCTCTCACTTGCTGCTTGAACACTTGACAGGTTTATTGTGGGTTGTGAACCATGGAGCTGGCCATGGTATATGGGGATATTTCTGGTGCCAGGTAAAGTGCTATCTCCAGCTAATAAAGTTGTAGGGATCAGCTTGTTGGGGCATGCTTGCTACATTCTCCGATTGGCCTGTTCTGGACCTTGTGTGAGGGCACTTGGTCTCATTGGGTACATCTACATGGCAAACAGAAACCCATGGCAGTGCGTCTCAGAGCCCAGGCCTTCAGACTCAGGCTCATGCTACCGCCCTTAAAATAGCTGTGTAGGCATTGCAGCTTGGGCTGTGAAACCCAACCCACTCCTTAAGCTTCAGAGCCCGAGCTCCAGTCCAAACCCGAATATCTACATAGCTATATTTAATGCCGTAGCACGAGCCCCGTGAGCCCATGTCTGCTGTCCTGGACTCGGTGCCATGGGTTTCTGCTTGCCATGTTAGACGTACCCAGTGGGCTGAGGGTGCCTTAGATCTGCTTCAAAACTCCACCCTCTTTACTTGGCAGTATGAGGTTTGGCTAAAGACATACTGACCTATCCTCTGTTCATGTAACTGTTTACATTTCTCCCTTGTTCGTAAGTCTTCCCCAAGCCCCCTTCCATGGGCACTGTAAATTAAAGTTTCATATTCATTTTGGCTCCTAATAGGACTGTTACGTAGAATCTTGCAGCATTGGCTCTGGTCATCTTCATATCAGTTCAGCAGGACTCCTTGTGGCCCCTACACTTGTTTTAAAAACCTGCTTTGTATTCATCTGGCTTTATTTAATATTTCTTTACATCAGTGTGTCGGTTTGAAGATTTCAGCTCTGCCTCTGGCTGAGATGCTGTTGATTGTCCGATTAAATGTGTTCTGTCTCTACAATATTCTGATACAACCAACACTGCTGCATTTAATGTACTGGTTGAGAGCAGCATGTCTCAACAGAGGAAGTATGCTAAGGACTAGAAGTCGGGAGAGCTGGGTTTTCTGTTCCTTGCACCTCCCTGGGCCTCAGCATCCCCATCTATAAAATGAGGCTATTTGACGTAGCCTTACAATGTCAAGTTAATGTCTGCAAAGTGCTTTTGGCATCCTACTGGTCAGCATGTACTATACATTGTTCTCTCTGCCCAGTCCACGGAGGATATGACTCTGCAGCGGCTCTCAGTTAAAGGACTTGATCTGTTAGCTCAAGCCATGGAGCAGGGGTTCTCAAACTGGGGGTCAGGACCCCTCAGGGGGTCACGAGATTATGACATGGGGGGTCGTGAGCTGTCAGCCTCCACCCCAAACCCTGCTTTGCCTCCAGAATTTATAATGGTGTTAAATATATTTTAAAGTGTTGTTAATTTATAAGAGGGGTCGCACTCAGAGGCTCGCTATGTGAAAGGGGTCACCAGTACAAAACTTTGAGAACCACTGCCATAGAGGCTCATGCTTTATCTCTGGAGATCCCGGGCTCAGTCCCCAGTGATGAGCCAGATGATAGGCATTATGCTTTGAGATCTTTAGTTCTCTTCATTAACAGATTTGTGAGATCATTGTTTATGCTCCTACAATGAACCTGTCACCTGTAGAATGTCACACACGCTGGAATATGTAATTTTACACACACCAGATTTTGCCATATAGTAATTGAGAACTATGGTGATCTTGGCTGCTTTCTCATGTGCCCTTCTCATAGCCCACGAAAGCTTATGCCCAAATAAATTTTTCAGTCTCCAAGGTTCCACAAGGACTCCTCGTTGTTTTTTGCTGATACAGACTAACATGGCTACCCCTCTGAAACGTCTCATGTGTGTTTTATATAAGGGTTTCCTCTGGTTTAATGAGGAAATATTTGTCTAAAGTAAACAGGATGGCCTCTCTTGCTCTGTAAAAAGAAAAGGAGTCACCTCTCTCTCTGTGTGAGCCTTAGATAGTGACAGGTGTGTGATGCTGTCATGTGATGGGAGACAAACCGTTTGATATACTAGCTTATTAGGCCTGGAAAGGAGAGAACTTCCATGGCAGGTTAAAGTCTGTAGAGGTTTCATACTGCAATCCTCCCCAGCAGAAATCATTACTGCAGAGAATGGTGTGGAAATACAAGCAGCAGGCAAGCTGACAGCTGTTCACGTCCCAGCTTCTACGAGGAGGAGAGTTTTTGGCTGCAGTGAAATGCATAACTGCTTCTCTCCTCACTTCAGATTCTGCCCTGGCACAATGTTCACTTGGATAAATACATTGTTCTGGAGGAAATTCTGGATTGGCTGATAAGCAACTAATCCCAGCCAGTTTCCAAGTTCAACTCACACTCCTGTAGTGAGATCGATGAAACCAGCACAATAGCCCCTCCTCCCCTGCCCCCGCCCCCCACCTTCACTATCCCCAAGATGCTGGCCCAGTTTCTCAGGACTGTCTTTGTGCCTTGCACAATGGGGCAGCACATGCAGCCAGGCCAGTGCAGGGAAAGGGGAGTGAGAGAACTGCAGCGGGTGACTAACGAGTGAATCTAATCCTGCTCTGGCTGACAATGGGGCCTTTCTTTTCCACTGCTTGCGCCACTGTGAAGAATTAGAATTAGCACGGAGGAATGTGTAAAATGGCTCTGGCTTAAACAGGGAGTAAATCTGGCAGAAACACACCATCCTTTCTTAATCCCATGGCATTGTGGTGCTATGCAAGCTGCAGCCTTCATTGGCTTCCCTAGTGCAGAGAGGGAAACCATGTAGTCAAACATTGCAGTGGGATACTGGCAAGGCAAATACAACTTCTCTGGTCGTCAGTCCAGTCTACAGTAGGTTGCTGGCCTGTCTCCCAAGCCCAGGAAGGATTGATGCCGTGCCCAGAGTCTAGTTCTATCTCTTCTTTCAGAGCAGTTTATTTTTCAAACCCAAAACTCATAAGTTAACACAAAACCAAGCTATTCCCTTGACCAACACAGGCTGTAGGGGCCCAGCAGCCTTTCTCCTTACATCTCTTCCCTTGCCACTTGAGCTGCCCTACTTCCTCCTGTGCTCTTTCAGTCCTTCATAGGAACTGCCTAACCCTTCCCCAGCTGGCTCTGTTAATCCACTCTGCCAGGGCCAAACACCTCTTCTTATACAGGCTCTGCCTCCAAACAGGGCTGTCTGGCTGCATATTGAAGGGCCTGGTTACAACATGGTCAAATCATAACTTTTCTCTTTTGTCATAGATGGGAGTGTACCATGTTCCTAAAACGCACCACAGCTTTGGACTTTGTGGGGCTGACCCATGACTCAGTAACACAATTAAAACATGGTTCAGTCTCATCTACACTGTGAGATTGAACCATATTTTATTTGCGTCAAGGGACAGCCATGCCTTTCAATATACTGCTGTGGTTGTTGCAGTGTAGATGGGAATTGGGGACTGGCTGGACCAAAGGCATGGGAAACTTTAATCTGCTCTCGATTGACCTTATTCACAATCTTACAATCTGAAAGAGAAATCTTGCAACCTTGTGAAGGAGCAGAGTAACCTAAATTCTCTCTCTAACTCAGGAATTTATGTAAATTTCCATTTCTGTTATTAAACTTCTGAATCCCCCGCATCCCTGAACTACTCCTGGTGGGTCAGAGAAAGCAGATTCCTCCAAGCGCAAGTGCCTGGCAAATCATTGCAGTGGGGAACGAAGCTTTTCTGAACCCTTCAACCGGGTGACGGGAAAGGTGTATTTCATTCGTGAGGAAGAACTGTTCCAAGATTTCTAACACAGCTTAATACAGCATGGCTGCTTTTTGTTTTCTTCCCTGTTTATGCACTGAGATGGACCTGCCAAGTATCCCAGTTTTTGGCTGCACCATCCCAATTGGGAAGAAGCAGAATCCTGCATGCTGCTGTAATTTGTGCCCATTCTGCTGATGCAGGGTTCTTTGCAGCTCGCCATTACCTTCCTCCGAGATTGCCCTCATCTTTGCTTGCCCTAACTGTCCTGAGTACTCTTCCAAAAGGATCCTTGGTATTTCCAGTTCAGCTGGATGTTTTCAGATTTGCCCCAAAATCCTTTGCACCTCTCTTTTGTGCCCTTAATCAAATTGTTCTCATCCATCAAACATGTGGCATATCTGGAATTTGAAGACACCAGGGTGCATACAGCAGACCTGGAAAAAGCAAACCCTTTTTGAAGGGGAAATTGAGACAGGAGAGATCAGCAGCTGATGGTAGACAGAAGAAAAGCAGGGCATGGCTGAGTTGATTGTGAAAAGCAGGGTGAAGGGTTATGTTATGGGCAGTCACACTGATGTTTCACTGACCATGTATATCCCTGTTTCTTAGCTTGGGACACTGGTGAGCATGAATCAGCTTCACTAATGAGGGACAGAAATGGGTTCGGCTGTGAGACTAGTATTTAAAGAGACTGATAAAATAATTTATTTAAAATCCTTTACTTCCCTGTGACAGTAATATGAGTGATCAGTAAAACTGATCTAATCTCTCTCCACCATTGATGCTATAAGTTTCTTAATATTTTTTTGCATGCCTCTTACCTTGGGGAGTGAAACTATTGTCCAGTTGCATTTGTTTCTAGTCAGTTTCATTTTCTCTTTGTGCCCTAATGCAATTACGTTAATTTCCGGGTTTCCAGTGCTGTCTCTCCTGATTTGATTTAAAACATTTAAAATGCCAAACTATATGGGCCTTAAAGACACCCCCCAAGCTTCTTTATTGAGCTGCCATGGTACCCAGGGTTTAACTGTCAGCTAGCTATGATACTAGAATACTTGTCATAGCTTCTTTGGAGGATGCCTAGGGTGAAGACGCTTTCTGGGGTGGCTTTAACTCTGCCCTCTTCTATGTAATCAAAACATCTGAAAGGCAAGAAATTCCAAGTGACACCTAACAACCTTGCCTTCCCACCTATATTTTAAACTGTATTTTTTTTTCCCCTTTAGTTTTGGCTATGTTCTTGCAACCTCAACCTTCGAGCTCAATGAAGATTTTTCTGTGGGGCGGGATGTCTGATCTTATGCTTTATTATAAAAAAAGAAAAGGAAATGTTGGACCAAAACTACTGCTCTCTCTCTCTCTCTCTCTCTGAGGTATTTATAGTGGGCCAATTTCCATAGTACTTAGGTGACGAATGCACTTATGACTCTTTAGGGAACTGACCCAGTTGCCATTGAAGTCCGTGGGAGTTGGTTTGGGGCCTAACTGGATGCTGCAAAACTGGCAGGGCAGCTCACACAATGCACTATAGAAATGCAATGGTCTGCCCACTGTGTGGTGGTATGGTGTCCCTATTCTATCTCTTTCTCTCTCTATAGTCCCCTGAGCGTATGAGGTGCTTTGCAAACAACAGGGAGGTGTTTACCATCAAAATAACCCTCCTCTCCATAGACATAGACACAGACACATTGGAAGTTGTTGTCATATTGCCTCTTAACTCCTCTTTTCCACAGGTTTACTAAGAATCTCTCTCCAGACAAAATTAACCTGAGCACACTGAAAGGTCAGGGGCAGCTGACCAACTTGGAACTGGATGAAGAGGTGCTGCAGAATGTGTTGGAGCTGCCCACCTGGCTAGCTATCACCCGTGTCTACTGTAACAAGGCTTCCATCCGGGTGAGTTGAGATGCCGCACTAATGGTGTCCTCTAAACACAATGCAGCCCACTTGATGTCAGTCTGCATTTGATGTTATCTGGAGCTTTTGATAAAGGATATCAGCTTTCTCAACTGGAAATGAACTTGTGGTAGCGGAGACATATCCTGCCTCTCTCCCTCCTGCCCCTGACTTATTCTTTAATGCTGAAAGAGTGAAACAGCCATCCCAGGTTGCCCTGGCTGTTCACACAAACCTCCAAACTGGGCTGAACAGGAATGTAAAGTGTAAATAAATGCTGATTGAAATTTTTTGAAAACCTCCTTGTGCCATGAGTTTCCGTGCAGTAACGGTTATTTAAAGGTCACATTTTCAGCAATGGAGACTTCAGAAATAATGTGCAAATTGGGTAAAAGCATGTGAAAAATGATTTGCTAGGCACCTTACCAGCCTCTGCACCCACAATTATCTGGCTTTCTAGTATAATCGCAGTAGTTGCACATGCAGTCACAGCTGCACTTGTGCACAGAGAATGGGCCTCTTCATCTTGAAAATCTTGTTCCAAGTGCTTTTTGGGTCAGGAAATGGATTTTTTTCAGTTGACATTAAATGAGAAGTTGTTTGTTTAACCTCAGCTGATGTTAGACACAGTTACACTAAATTAAGGCAAAAGCGTTTAGCATGTGGAAAAGACTTTCTGCTAAAGTCTGGTTCTGTTCTGCCAAATGACTGTAAAAATGGCCTCCTTTTACTCATCTCAGCTGCTTCCTGTATGTATTCAGAGTTGGATCTGCTCAGTTTAGTAACAAGCATTAGTTCTTGCTGCTCCTAGAACTGCAGAGCAAACACAGGTCAGTGGGGGTAAAATGGATTGTATTCAGGTTTGAGCATAATCTACAGAACTGTAAACTAAATTCCAGTTACAGCCTGAATTAATTGATTGTAAAGCGATTAAAGACAACAGAGTTGCTCATGCATAAGTGAAATCTGAATTTGGGCTGCAGAGCATATATCACTGGTAATGATGCCTGAGAAGGAAAAGACTCAGCCTGAAATACAAAAGCCAAACTGGGCTTACACAGCAGGTTGTTTGAACATCTTTTCAGTTGTTTGTGGTAGCCCATTTGATCTGGAGTCAGTGAGACGCAGTGAACCTGTATTGTCACAGTGCTATATCAACTCTCAGAGCACAGCAGGACTTTAAGTGAGTTGATCTCTGGGGGGCTTGACTGTGTGTCCCTGAAATCGTTCAAACCTGGGCATATTGAGGAACCTTCTGCAACTTGAGCTCTGTCTTTACAGATCCAGTGGACGAAACTGAAGACGCACCCGATTTGTCTGGTAATATTTTGTTTTAGTCTTCTTCCTTCTATGTAATAAATCTTAGCTAAGGGATTGTTCCTGCAAAGGGACAATTGGTTCTTACAGCTAGAGGTGTTGAAGCTTTTGTGACATAACATCTCAGCTGTCAAGTATCAGAGGGGTAGCTGTGTTAGTCTGGATCTGTAAAAGCGGCAGAGTCCTGTAGCACCTTATAGACTAACAGACGTATTGGAGCATAAGCTTTCGTGGGTGAATACTTCGTCGGATGCATGCATCATCTCAGCTGCTGATCAAATCCAGCCCATTGCACAGAGGCTTCTCTAAGGTAACGTGAGATGTGAATTTTTTTTTTACCACTCAGGTCTCATAGAAGTGTCTTTGTCTCTAAGGGTATGTCTACACTGCAAGAAAATCCCCACAGCAGCGAGTCTCAGAGCCCGGGTCAATTAACTTGGGCTTGTGCTCCAGGGCTAAAAATAGCAGTGTATAGACGTTTCTGCTTGGACTGGACCCTGGGTTTGAAACCTGGTGAGGGGGGCTGGAGCCCACACTCTGAGACCTACTCCCTTCATTGGATTTTGTAGCCAGCTCCAGGGAGGGAATGTCTACAGGGGTATTTTTAATGCCATAGCATGAGCCCCATGAGCCTGACTCAGTTGACCCAGGCTCTGAGACTGGCTTCCATGGGGTTTACGATTGCTGGGTTTTTTTTTTCAGTTTAGAAGTACCCTAAGGCCTTTTCTGATGTTTGTGTGCTGTCCTATGGTCAACTGTTGGTTGGCCCTAGGGAAGAGTACAAGTTCCTGGGATCTGGTGAGAATTGCCCAGATGACATTTCCACTGGCCGCAGGATGCTAAACTTGCTCTGAAGTGTATAATAAAAGTGTTCTCTACAAGTAGATGTGAAACCAGTGATAGATTTTTCTCAGTGGATCTCAAAGTACTTTGGAGACTGTGTGTACATTAGCACTGAAATGCAGCAACCTCTGAGACCTGGTCTATACTACAAAGTTAGGTCGATTTTGTGTCGACCTATTTGTACATGTGTCTATGTTCAAATTTGTCTCCCACTGATATAAGCACCTGTTAGTCACACAGTAAAACCACCTCCCCGAATGGCATAGAACCATGGTTCACCTACTGAGGTTAATGTAGTGTGAGCATAGATATTGTATGACTTGTATCAACCCTAACAGTCCTCCAGCAGCTGTCCCACAATGCTCCATTCTCTGTAACAGTGACTGCTCTGGCCACAACTTTAAACTCCACGCTCAGAGACCGGAAGCCACACCCCACCTTCAAACCCCCCCCATGGCTTTTTTAAATGCTTTTTTCTGATCTCCCAACTTGATGAGCACACCTAGCAGTTCAACCTCATTGTGTGCAATTACCCAACTGCCTGTGCCAAGCTCCACACACTAGACGTGCTCCTGCCTGGAGTAGACAGGAAGTATTGGGTCTCTGGGGCCTGTGGGAAGAAGAGGCTGCACAAACACAGCTACAGACCAGCTGTAGAAATGTGGACAGCTGTGAGCAGATTGCACAGGGGCTGCAGGCAAAGGGGTATGACAGGAATCAGCTGCAGTGCTGCATGAGAGTGGAGGGCACCTGCCAGGTGCAGAGTTGAAATGGGGAGAAGGATAGATACTTTAGTCAAGGATGCTCAGCCAACCCCCTTACTTTTATGAAAAGCGCCCTGTGAGACTTTCAATGTCCATGAGCAGAGCAGATGGGACCTTGGTTTTTAAGGTCTCATTTGAAATACCCACCACACACAGTGAATTCCCTGAGAATGGTGGAAGGTGGAGTCCACCTTGTTGGTATTTGACCCAGCAGTTCCAGTGACCCCCTATGTATTTCAAATCTAGGACCATAATGCTCATCCCGAGTCTTAATGTCATGCTTACTTCTTCTTTCCTGTGTTTGCAGTACCTGGATAAGGTGGAGGTGGAGATGCGAACCTGTGAAGAGCCTCGGCCACCCAATGGACAGTCTCCCATTGCTCTTGCTGCAGGTCAAAGGTTGGCACTTCCTAACTCTACAGTTAGTTTTTGACACTGTAGTATCTGTGTTGGGCAGGCACTCCTGATTGTCCATTCTGAACAGTGAAGGAGCCTTGCAATAAAAAATAGGAATTGTTTTCTCCCAGCCTTTTCAACTGTGAGATGGGGACAGGGTTTGGCAGAAGTCTGTACAGCTGGCCAGGGTTGACCTAGACTAGATCCTTAAGAATGCCCAGCTCCTTTAAGCCATGTTCCCCAGAGCCTTTGCATTGCAACTTCCATCCTCCTGTTAGGAAGCAGTGGATAGGATTCCTTCATTGCAGCCCACCTCCCCATCCTTTCCTGCTCCTCTGGCAAAGTCTCTCTTTCCCACTTCCTGAACATCTGCATTGATTTCCCTCATCTTTGGCAGAGACCTAAATCTTCTCCTTGCTTCCAAAGCTTCACTGAAAATTCTGCCTGGCCTGCACCTGTGTTCTTCTCCTCTGGCTGTGCTCCATCATGTTTCCCAACACCCCACCCAAGCTTCTCTCCTGACCACTCCTTTATCCCCGTCCTAACTCAGCTCCTGCTTTCATGTTGCCCCTCCAGGCTAGAAACAAGTAACATTCTCTCTCAGAAACCTTCCAAAGACTCTGCTGTCTCACAAAGCATTCCCCATGTTCACTCTGTACTGTATTGTGCCTGACTGGGTGGCTGACATGTCATCTTTTTGGGAAGTCCATTGACAGAGCTATGACACTTCAAACCCACCCAGAAGCTCTAACAGGTTTAACCCATTCTGCCCATTGTACTGTGCTGTATGCGCCTTCGTGGCTATGTTAACAATTGTGTCTCTTCTGAATCAGCTGGCAGTGCTCGCCGGAGTGTTGTGTGGGACAGGAGTATTTCTGTCTCCGGCCTTGGGAGTGAGAGGCTGACTCCAGGAGTTGAACTTCAGCTTCCATGTGCACTGCACCCTCTTGCCCACCCCTTGCTCCATCATTTACTCTTCTTCCTCTGTTCCTGCCTACCATGGCGATGGCTTTGACACTCAGTTGTAACCATGGCTGAGGCTAATCTATCAAATAGGGGGTGCCTTATTAGCACAGGTGATGGTATTTCCATCTTCCATCCACTTCTCCTGGAGGTAGTCCATCTCCATGGAGCCAGGCTGCTTCTGAGCCTTAGGTCTCCTTTGTGACAGTCATTTGTTATCACTGGGTCAGCCTGAACTGGGGCTCCTTTTTATAGAATCATGATTTTGAGGGTTCTTCTCTTTACAGCGAGTATGGCTTTGCCGAAAAGGTTGTGGAGGGAATGTTCATTGTTGTCAATTCCATCACTATCAAGATTCACTCCAAGGCCTTCCATGCCTCTTTTGAACTGTGGCAGCTCCAAGGATACAGCGTGAATCCCAACTGGCAGCAGAGTGACCTACGTTTCACCCGCATCACTGACACTCAGAGAGGAGAGGTAAGACCCTCTCTGCATTGGCAGATGCAGCATACGGGGGTGTCACATTTAGGTCTCTTCCATGGTCCCTGAAGGGTCTGGCAGATTTGGGGCCTTGGTTCATTTTCTCTGAATTCTCACGTCTTGGTCTCAGTATGGATGGCTCTAAGGAACCTCAGTGACCTCTATACCACAGTCTAAAGTATCCATTGGGAACTGGAGTCACTCTCAACTCTTCCATAGCCAGTGGTCCCCATCACACTTCTTCATAGCATCTCCTTAGTGGGAAAATGAAAAACTGGAGAAGCTGTGAGCTCCCTTGCAATCAATACATTTTAACTAGTCTCTGCTGTGATTGCACTGTAGAGGGAGGACTATATGATCCCAGGGCAGCTCTTCCATTTATTACTGCGATTCCAGAAGAAAGATGGTGTCTCTTCCTTCCTCACTTCTATATCCGTTTCTTTTCTTGCCTGTGCACTGTTACCGTGAAACGTTTCTATCGTTAAAGTCTTGAAGTTGGTGAAATCCTCAGCATTTTCCTGTTTGTCTCCTGGTCTCTCTTTCTCTCTGGGTAGGTTTTGACATTTAAAGAGCTCACTTGGCAGACACTTCGGATAGAGGCAGATGCCACTGACAATGGTGATCAGGATCCCACTACCACTCCTTTGAGACTCATTACCAATCAAGGCAGGATCCAAATTTCTCTCAAGAGAAGGGTGAGTATCTCCACTGATAGCAGGAGTGATTTGCCTGGTAAAGTCCTGATTGCATCTCCCCGATCAGGAATAATGTCCTTACTCAATTGAATCTCAGAAATGAGAAGAGGCACAGAGAGGGATAGTTATTCCTGTGTCTGGTGATGGTACCTATGCCCTCCCTTCTCAGTGCTTGTGCTTTTTCTCCACAAAAGCAGAGCCCTAGATGCTGTATTGCTCTGTGGTTTCAGTGAGGTACATGCTGAGCTCTTATCTTGTGTACTCAGAACAGCTCATTTCTTAGTTCAGGAATGCATGCAGCAGGGCAAGTGCGTGAATAATCCTCTGTCACAGTCATGTAAAAGTGTGCTGTGTCCTCTTTTATTGAGTGCTTACGTCACTGCCAGACTTAGTTGTACTATAAACAGGAGAAGGAGAAAGGTGATGAAGTGTCAATTAGAAAGAATAAACCTCCTGCATCTCCACTCTTCCTTCAGTGCAATTGGGCACATGCCTCCTTAGGTGGAGACAGATTTGACTAGCTTGGTGCTCAGCTGAGACAACAGATCCCACTGAATAATATTGGGGTACGCTGGACACCTCTCAGTCAGATGAATGGCCTCCCTCTACCCTATTTTCTCTCATATGATTTCTAAAGTGACATATTTTGCAGCTGCTACAGTCCACAAGTTCCCAGAGGAATAAATGTGTATGGTTAAAATTGTTATGTTAAACTTGCTGCTTTCTCTCTCTTTGGTTGGCTCAGACCAAAGATTGCAACGTGGTGGCATCTAAGCTGATGTTCCTCCTTGACGACTTGCTCTGGGTGCTGACAGACTCTCAGCTGAAAGCCATGATGAAGTATGCAGAGTCCTTGAGTGAAGCCATGGAGAAATCTTCCCAGCAGAGGAAGAGTATGGCACCAGAACCTGTCCTGGTAAGCAGCTATCACCTAAGCATGAGCGTCCTGGGAAAAAGGAAGAGACATGGAAAAGGCAGCATGGATTCTCCATATACACATACAGATGGGTGCCTGCTGCCGAGTGGTCTCTCTGATGACGGGAAGAGGTAGGAAAGCTGTAATCTGTGCAGCTTCCCAAAAGTCCTGTCAACACCCCTTATGGGTGTGAGCATTGGGAGAAGTCCTAAAAGCTCAGCTGGTGCAAGGTTAGGCACACATGGGTATGGAGTCACCTCTGGGATAAAAACATGACTTACAGGCATTGCACCCACCACCAAAAATGATCAGTGAACATTTTCAAATGGTCATGGGCTAGAATTGGTCTGGGGGAAAAAGAGATGGAAAATTCTGTGATCCTCTAGGCCAGCGCTTCTCAAACTTCATTGTACCGTGACCCCCTTCCGCCAACAAAAATTACTACACAACACCAGGAGTGGTGGGACCGAAGCCTGAGCCTGCCACCCCAGGTGGGGGGCCAAGCCCAAGGGCTTCAGCCCCAGGCAGGGGGCCTGTAACCTGAGCCCGGCCGTCCAGGGCTAAAGCCGAAGCCTGAGCCCAGCCTCCCAGAGCTTTAGCCCCGACCATGGGTGTTGGGACTCGGGCTTTGGCCCTGGGCAGTGGGGCTTGAGCTTTGGCTCTAGGCCTCAGCAAGTCTAACACCAGCCCTGGCGACCCCATTAAAACGGGGTCATGACCCACTTTTGGGTCCCAACCCACAGTTTGAGAACCCCTGCTCGAGGCAGGACTATCACAAGGTGTCAGGGGGCCCATAGATTTTGTTTTGGTAATAACAGATAATGAATATATCCTGGAAATAATCTCTTCGGCCTCTGCTAGGAAGTTCCCGTCTCCAACTTCCTTTCTCAAAATAAAAATCTACATGAGGGGCACTCCAACCTTGTAAAAATTGTCATGATTCGGGGTGCTCAGGGGAGAACACAGATCAGCCCATTTTAGGATCATTATTTTTTCTCTCAGTATCCTGCGAGGGGGCTCGCAGTGCTCTGAGATGTTTGTATTGTTCGTTTGCAGCACACACAGCTCATTGTATTTCTTAACCTCTAACCAGCTGTTTCTCCCACCCTCCTTCCATCGTTAGCCATTGAACTCCCCCCCCCCACCCTTGCAAATATTTTTTTAAAACGAAGTTTTCAAAATACTCAGCAAAGTTAAATAACAGAGAGATGTTTAAATAACTGCTGTAGAGGGAAAGTGAAATTAAAGGGTACAAGGCAAAGGATGAAAGACGTTTCCAGCAGAGATTTGCAAAGAGCCAGAGAGCATGAGGTGAGAAAAGGGATGTTTCTCCAGATAGCAGGAACTGCAGAAGAGAAGGTTTTTGCAAACAGTGCTGTGAGATAAGGCCAAGAGGACTTTAAATAATAATGCTAATATTGCCCTTTTCATCCATTGATTGGAAAGCATTTTCCTAAGATAAGTGAGCATCATTAGTCCCATTTTAGAGATTAGGAAACTGAGGCATGGAGCATTCCCAAGGTCACACAGCAGAGCTTAGAATAGAACACAGATATCTTGACTCCCTGTTTGGTACCCTGTCCGCCGGACCTTGCTGCCTCCACTGATTATAAATCAATTGATGGACCTGCAACAGCTTTAAGCTTTGCAAAGTCTATGTCTGCAGAAACGGAAGCTCAAGATCAAATTGATAATCATAAATTCTAGTTGTTCAGTTACGTTTGGTTCTTTCCTTATACATGCTGTGTTAGAACCACTGGTCAAAGACCTTTTATTTGGGGAGCGCTATTCAGGCTCTTTCACTGTGGGGTGTAAACATAAGCTGTTTCCAGTGCACTAGAATCTGCTTCCCTATTTTCCTTTGATGATGTACTGGTACCTGAAGAACATGTTCCTGTGTATTCTAGACCACACCACCTGCTCCTAGTGCCCACCAGTCCTGGTCCCAGACTTTTGGAGGCAGTCTGAATGCAAGCAGCATCAGCCAGTACTTTGAGAAGTATGACATGAAAGAGTCGTCCTACCACCTATTCATCTCCCGTCTGGACCTGCACATCTGTGATGACAGCCACACCCGGGAGTCAGGTACCCAACCAAGAGCAGCACTAGGGAGAGCCTGGAGGAGAAAGAAATAAACCAGATCATGGGGGGTACTTCTTTTTCATGTGTGCTCATGCATTTAATTCTGCACTTCTGAGTTCAATGTTAGCATATCACAGTGTAGCTGGTGTCAGTAGCTCACTCTTTGTGCGGGTGACACTGTCCTAAGTACCAGGAGACTTGCATATGTGGTGTAGCTTCCTAGGGGAAGGAGTGGAAGTCCTCTCACTGGCTTGGACAAAGCACTAGAGAATACGCAATAGGGAACAATCTGTCACCGACCAAAGAGGCAGATTAGATGGTCTAATAGCTCATTTCACTTGGTCAATATAGGATTGTTCCTTACCATTTATTTTCTGGTAGTTTAGCTAGCCTAGTTTTAAATGGGCTAGGCAATGGGGCTTCCCCCACTTCCCTTGCAAGACCATTCCCCAGTCTAGCAGATCTCTCTGCCAGGAGTGCTTTCCCAATAATTCAGTTTAAAATTGGCCTTTCCTGATTTTAATCCCATTCCTCCTAGTTTATCCCAGTGGGCCACACTGCATGATTCCTCTCCCTCCCTGTTGAAGTAGCCCCTCTTCCAGTCCCCTGCTCTCCCCGCAATCTTGGTTGTCCCTTAGCCAAGCTCTAGATATTTATTTCTATAAATCTTTCCTCATAATTCAACTCCCTTTGATAATTATTGTTGCTTTTCTCTGACCGTGCTCCAATTTGTCTCCTTTTCTTGTTGCTGAATTGCCTGGAACTGCAGTACACACAGTATTCCAGCTGGACTTTCATCAGAGCCATATAGAAAGAACAGGCTGGTAATAAACCCTGTGATTTAAAGCCTCAGCATTTGCAGCCCAAAGCTGCGTTGTCCTCTTTATTTTGTTACCATATTGTTGGCTACAGTGGTGAGAACCGTAACTGCCAGTGACACAGGGGTGCTATGCAGTTTTGTGTGCGGTGCCCTCGTTTTCTTGATGGCACTAATGGTTAGTCAGTTTCATTCCATTGTCTGTTTCCTGGCCTAAATGATCATGGGAGATGGTGCCAAACCTAAAAGGAAGTATAATCACTGCTGCATCTTACCTTAAAATGGTATCCTTCTATATAGCCCCTTTCATACCATGGAATCCCAAAGTGCTTTGCAAACTGTACCATATATATATATACAGGGATTACTCACGCATCACAGAAATGCAGTCACCTCTGGAATGGAATGTGGCAACTAGTCAGCAGTGCTTATCAGTTCTTTACCAGCTATTCAGGACAGCACATGGAGAACACCACTTTATATAGCCAACTGAAACCTCAGGGGGAATTTTAGAGAGAGAGAGAAAGCAATGACTCTAATTAGAATTTAGCCAAGGCCCCAGGATTGACATCTTCTGGTGTAAAAAGGGAGGTGGAATTCTTTAATGAGCAAGATTTTATGTTTCATGTAAAAGAAGGTACCGGTACTGCTTGCAATACAGTGCCCCCTAACACCGAAGTGAGATGCTGGTACAGTAGCGGCTCAGGGAGTTATGCAAAGTTGCTCTGAATTCCCCTCAGTTAGGACTTGGCTTGCCCAGCTGATACGCAGATGTTCTTTATTCTGTCTTTCCACAGGCTCCTCAAAGCATGGAGTGATGGGAGGTGCAATGCAGCTCACCTTCAGGAGAATGGCTTTTGACTATTATCCCTTCCACTGGACAGGTAAGGGGAGTTTGTTCTTTCTTCATTCATGAAGGGGATAAAAAGAGAGATTATGAGGAAACGTGTTGTTACAAGACTGTGGGCTGAAGCAGGCAGGTAAGACTGAGGAAGGTTGTGCAGAGAGGTCTTGTGACTTGAATCCTCTTTGCAGGGCTAACCCAATTCACTTCTTTATGGCTGAATGGCACTCTTACCCCTAAGGAGAAAAGGAGCCAGGCTACAAGGAAGGGAACACTTTGCTCTCTGTCATAAAGTCATAAGGTTAAATCCTTGGATCCCCCACCTTTCCCGTTGCCTAAGCTGTGGATCTGGTTCCTATATGAGGCTGGTCAGCTTGAAAGGGCTTCAGTGTAAGGGATGAGGCCCAGGAGGAACCCAGCAGCAGTTGTGTGTAACTCAGGACCCCTCACAGTGGAAAAGGTGGTAGTCTTACAGAGGAGAAATGGCACCTGCAAAGAAACTCTTCAATCTGGAACCCTTGCAGGCATGGACAGCTGTGCTACGGGGTAGCCTGCATTGTTTAACAGGGAGTCACATGCAGGGTTCCATGGCCAGATGTCAGTGGTGGTCCCAGTTGGAGGAGAGCATTTAAAAGGTGCACGTGTGAGTAAGGGTGCTAAGGGGTCGGGTGCTGATCCAAGCCACAGGAACCTCCTCTCAAAAGCCACCTTGTTTGTTTGTTCTGCAGGAGACACCTGCAAGCATTGGGTGAAGTACTGTGAGACCATGGAGACTCGGGGAGAGTGGGCAAAGAAGCTGGTGAATGAATTTCAAAGCAAGATGGAGAAGCACTGTGAAGAAGTGAATGCTGGATCCACCAAGACTCCAAGGTCCCCCTTCAAAAAGCAACCAGGTAGCACTGTTGGATTAATTTGGGGGTTTTCTTTCAGTTGCCTCCACTTTACGAAAGAGATTAACAGACTTACTTACTAGTGATTTGGGCAAAAGATAGTCACCCCTACCACAGGGGCTACTTCCTCTAAAAGCAGATGATGGGTCAATCATGCCCCAGCAGACCTCCAGCTCTGGGCCCTGGCAACTTGTACAATGCAGCAATGAGTTATCAGTACAAAAATCTGTGGCACATGAAAAATTGCAAATATAGGGACAGAGTAAAATACAATGAACTTAATATTCAAATGAGTGACACATTGGACTACTGGACAGATTGTGGTATTCATTTTCATAGCTAGTCCAGGAAACCCCTCTATGTTTGAATGTATATGAAGCTGTCTGAGTGACACAGAATCCTTGAGTCTTTGCTGCAGAATTTAGGTTGTTTTTGCCACAGGGTACACAGATCTTTGACTGTATTCTTTCCTCATAAAGCCCTAGGCTTTCATTACATAGTCTTGCCCATTTGTATCCAACTCTGGGACCATTATTTCTAACCAATAAACACATGTGCCTCCTAAAGACCTCTTGTGGGTGTGATGTTTAACAGCTCCAACTGGTTTCTAAGGAGATGAATTAAATTGTGGCTGATGTGATTTTTAACTTTTTTCCCCCCCAGACATTTTGTCCAGTCCTCACAAAAGCCCCCCAGAGAAAGGCTGCCCCCAAACACTGGCACCTCCTGCAAGCTTACCGCCGCTTCGGCACCCCTCGTGGAACCGTCTCCGATCCAGCTGCATGGTAGTCCGAGTGGATGACCTAGACATTCATCAGGTCGGGAGGAGGCTCTCATCCATTGTTCAAATTACAATCTTAGTTTTGGAACAATTTCATCTGATACCATGTTAAACCACAAACCACGAAAACCCTAGTGTGCAACCAGAGCCAAACAAGATTCTGTAGCTGCAGCATTCACGGGTCCTGGCAGGTCTCTGTTAGATATTGCTCATATCTGCTGAACTAAACACAGGCTCAAAAGAACCCCAAAACTCAAAGCAAATTGCAGCCAAAACTGCTGAGTTTCTGTTGAAGCCCACACTACAAAGCTGGGGAGGCTTTCCTTCCACACCTTGATCAAACCCTAGCCCAGCTCTGAGCAAATGATGTTTTATGTATTTGAGAAATTAGTGAGGCTGGGAGAGGGTTTCTTGGTAAGTGTCTTCACTGACAGCAACATAGGAATTGCCAGGCTGGATCAGACCCAAGATCGATCTAGTCCAGAATCCTGTTTCTGACAGTGTGACCAATACCAGATGCTTCAGAAAACTTTACACACTGTCCGTCTCTCTCTCTCTCTCACACACATATACACACACACACACCCCTTCTGTAAACCCTGCAGTTTCGAGAGAGTGAGATGGATTCTGTTCTGCCTCATGTCATTAATAGAATTTGTTGGCAGTGTTGTAGCCATGTTGGTCTCAGGATCTGAGCAAGACATGGTGGGTGAGGCCATATCTTTTATTGGACCAACTTCTGTCCCTTCAACCAACAGAAGTTGATCCACTAAAAATACTACTTCACCCACCTACCTGGTCTCTATCCATACAATTGTCCATTAACGTCTCCTTGCCCCATCTTGTATTGGTGGTGATGCAGGAGGCATGAAAATTCAAAGCTCCCAGCTGGATTTTCAGATCTCGGTTTGAGTGGGAGGGGCTAGCATTTGAAAGACAATTTTTCTGATTTTGTAAACTGAGCACCTTTGATTAAGGAATAAATCTCTGAGAGAGGATGAATATGGGAAACAATGGCGCTATATGAACTGTCACTTTTCTAACTGACGGCAGTGCAACTACTTGTCTTTGTTGTTCAGGTTTCCACAGCTGGTCAGCAGAGTAAGAAACCTTCCACCTTGCTTTCCTGCAGCAGGAAATCCCTCAACCTTCCAGACCAGGTCTCTGCAATTCATATCGAGTTCACAGAGTATTACTTCCCAGACAATCAGGAATTTCCAGGTAATGCAATAAGGTTAGCACTTCACTTGGTAAACTTCCGAAGGAACCAACCCGTCTTTAACTCTCCTGATACATAATCCCCTTACAGCTACTAGGGAGTCAGTTTCTCTGCATCTCTGGTCTTGTTTAGTCTCATGATGTTCCTCTCTCTTGGAATATATTGATTTTTTGCACTCTTCTGGAATCCTGGGTAAATTCCCCCTAGGAGGGAGGATTAAATTTGTGTGACAGTAATTTGCCCACGTGCTTACTGAAAATATACCCCAGTTTCTATCTGTTCACGTCTTGGGCTCCTGGTTCTTTCCTTTGCACTAGTGCAGGAATCAGGATAATCTGAGTTCTCTTCCTGGATCTACCACTCACTCACTCACTGTGTGAACTTGGCTGAGTCACTTTGCCTTTGCGCCTCAGTTTCTCCCTCTGATATAGGGATCCATCTCATAGGGGTGCTGTGCATCTTAATTAATGTCCATAAAGCAGTTGAAGATCCTTGAATATGAGGCAGCCTTACCAGTGCACAGTATTACAGTGTAGTTTGTGTGTGGTCTCTTCCCCTGCCACCCTAATGTTCTTGGCCTGTGGTGAATGCTTTCTCTAAAGGCTTTAGCTAGCCATGCTCAAACCACTTCAGCTTCTTTGAGTCATCATTCATTGCCCCTTTCTCATCCTCTCCAGTTCCCTGCCCAAACCTGTACCTGCAGCTGAATGGCCTGATGTTTACTCTGGATGCAGTGAGCGTGCTCTGGGTGAATCTCTTCTTCCTAGATCTCTATCGCAGCCTGGAGCAGTTCAAAGCCATCTACAAGATGGAGGACTCGGGGAAGCGGGATGAGCATGTTGATGTCCGACTGGATGGCTTTAGACTGAAGGTACCATTCACTTCCTTCCTGCCCTAGTCTGCAGTGGTTTCCTGCTCCCTTTCTTGAAGGTAAAAGTGAGAGACCAAGGTACAATGGCAGCCCAGAATGAGAGGAGAATGAAAACTCCACCTTTCTAGACTGGCCCCTAGTGCTGCTAATTTAGATTTGTGATCTGTGGATGGAAGAACACATGCTTAGAGCCAGCCTGGAGCAAGCAGGAAAGTTGATGCTTAAGAGGAGGAATGGATGGCTAAAGGGTGTAGTAGTATATTGTGTCTTTCTCCTCTAGGTTGCCAATTCGAAGACGGCTAAAGCAGTAGTAATTGAAAGTTGTTGCTGTCTGATGGCTGTTGGCCTATATAAAATGAGCTGGCGAGTCTCACACCAGTGCCCAGTGGACAAATGTCCACAGCACTGAAATCCAACTGCATTTGGCGCTGGCTAGCCTTGTTCTTGGCAGTCTTGGCAAGCAGGCTTAGGCCCAAATGGGCCTTGGAGACAAAATTCCCTTCTCTCCCCTAGAGGTGGATCCTTCCAGATGTGGGCCCACAGGTGGAAGCTGGATGGGATAAACTTGCATTGTTGGTGCCCAAGCTGTGGTTAATAAATAAAGGACTTCAGTCACTGGTGCTATTGGGCTGGCACCTTTTCACCTTTCAGAACAAATAACACTTTAAAAAAACAGTTGTTCTGAATGTATATCATTCTCAGAATATGTGCTAAGAGAGAGAGCGCAGATACCACTATGCTGAGTGCAATATACTTTCATAGAATGGGCTGCTAATCTCTCCCCTTCTTACTTATTCCCCCTCACTGAAGCTAAGTATCCCGGTGGAGAAGAAAGTAACTGATCACCGGGACCGTCCCAAGGCCCTCTCCATTCACACCTTGGAGATGACTGCCACCAACTCGCGCTACGACCCTCACTGTAGCTGCTCAGCCCTCCAGAACATCTTTCGCAGATTTGCCAGTTCAGAGTTCTTCCACTCCACCTACACCCAGTTCCCAAAGTCTCAGGACAACTTCAGCATCCTCCACACCCTCTTCTTACGCCACGCATATCAGGTGGAAGCTAGAGCCCAGAAATGCACTGGCTTTGCCCATTCAACTTGGAGGACCTCCGCTTCTGAAGACCTGTGGTCTGTTTACTTCACCCAGATCTCCCTGGACTTTGAGGGGGCTGAGAGTTCAAAGGGCAGAGCCCTTAACTTTATTGACCCTTTCCCCCTGTCCATTTGGGCTTGCCTTCCCAAGAGATGGGAGCAAGCTCAGGTGTCCAAGCTGCAGGCCTCTGCTGCCTCAGAGTTGAAAATCAAGCCTTCTGCTAGTTTTAGTAATCATGCCAAATACCAGGACCATACCAGAGAGCCTGGGCTCTGCCAAAGATCAAAGACTGAGCAGGACCTGAAAAGCATTAATAAGGTCCCGGAGGCAAAGGACATCTTGGGAGAATGTGACTGTGATGATGGCAGAGAGGATGCTCAAGAGATGGAAGCCTCTGCGGATATTCACATGCTTGCGTACTCGACCGCTCATGTGAAAATGCGGCTCAACCACTACCAATACCTGGTGCTGCTCAGGATGAAGGAGATTTTGCAGACACTGCAGGAGCAATTGGCCCAAGATACACAGGAATTGACTGGATCTTCGTTAGAACCCGTGACTGCATGTATGGGCATCATGTTCAACAGTGCTGAAGTGGCCCTGCTGATGCATCCCATCCCAGGCTCTGGCTCGGAACCCAGGTCCATGGACTCTGATACAACGAGCCTGATAGAATCTGAGCTCTCACCCTCAGACAGCAGGGAGGGGCTGGCTACTGAAGAGAAGGAGCTTAAATCAGATGCCAGGTCAGAGAAGGAATCGAGCAGCCCCTCAAAAGTCCTGGAAGACAGCGGGATTGAAAACACGGATGTGAGCATGACCATGTTGCCAGAGAGACTGCCTGGATCCTTGAGTGATGGAGCTCTGGGAGCAGCTGACCCAGCAGATCCACAGAGCAAGAGCATGGCGGAGACGGGCCCAGTTGAGGAAGCACATGAAGCCGTAGAAGCCCTGGATACAGAGAGACTGAGCGAGCCCAGCAGCCACCCTCAAACCACTCTTGCCCTTTCTTCCAGCCAGTCCTCAGATGCACTGCCATTAGAGAGTGGAGACGACCTTCTCCAGGAGCAGGCAGAACTCATCCCCTTGAAGAACCTAGAGGTAGAATTATCAAGCGCGCTGCATATGACTAAGGATGCCACTAAGGAAGCCCTGCACATGACCATGGACCTCACAAAGGAAGCCATGTCTATAACTAAAGATGCTTTCAGCCTGAGCCGGGAGAAGATGGCTTCTACCGTGGAGAAAATGCTCTCTCTACCCCCAACCAAGTGAGTGATTTCTCCTCTCACCCTTCTGAACAGCAACAGCAAAGCTGAGGTGGGGGTGGAGTTTAACAGTGACACATCCACATTTCCTCTCCCCTTTAGAAGTCCATCTTTCCCTCTGACTCTACACTTGAAAACTATAGGCCATTCACTTTCTGGGAAGGGGGCAAAATGTTGGCTGACTGCTTCCTTCCTCTTGCTAGTGGCTTGGATCCAAGATCCTATACTTCCCATAGTCTCTAGCACCTTTCATTGCTGTAACGTAGCCACTTCTGGGGTGGAGGCAGCAGGCAGTTGGCTGTGCAATAGTAGGAAGGAATTTTGGTCAAGGATGCCTGGGCAAATCCCTATTCTTTTTTTAAAGATCTCATGATTCTAATGTTTAAGAGAAGGCAGGACCCTGGTTCTTAAGGTCTCATCTGAAACACTGGCGCATAGTAAACTGTGTCGTATATTGTAGATGCTACTGCAAAAATTTGAATCTATGCTTCCAGGTAGTGTAGGTAAATCCAATATTTGTTCTATTCAATGTAGGTTCTTATACTGCGCTTATCATGGTAGTATCTGAGCATCTTCTAGTAGTGCAATAAATGATGTGACTAACATGTATCAGGTGTTGTATGGTTAGACCCCTAACCATCCCCTCCTGAAAGGGTAAGCCCACTTCTCCCTTCTCACTATTCCTGTGACTTTCTCTCTGTCCCCCATATGAAGGAGGTGCAGGAAGTTAGGACACGTCAGTGGGTAAGGACTGCTGAGGACTGGATGGCTCAAGGGATACAGGAACCTTTCACTTCTTTGTTATCAGTGCAGCGCAGCCCAGGTTGGCCATGACCTAAAATTCTGACCAACCAACAGGTGTTTAACTGCCTTTGGGATGTGTTGGTGATTCCCAGTTCAGTTCTTAGTGAGTTGGTGTCTACAGCTGGTCCCGTGCTAATTGTTCTTCACGAGGTAATACAGAGAGCTGGGGACTAGGGTGGCTGGGATAGTGCAGCGAGTTGGTAATGCGACTTGGAGCCTTTCATCTCCAGGTTGCTAGTTCAATCCTAGTTACCTGATGGCTGTTGAGTGGCCTTGGTGAAATGTCTGGGTAGATCTCAGTCTGAGTCCCTGTAGACAGGTGTCCACACAAGCCACTATTAGGTTAAATATAACAGGTCCCCATGCTGGTAGATACAGCAGAGAAGGCACGAAATGAAGAGTTTTCTCTCTCCTGCAGAGGTGGCCCCTCCGGGAGAGGACTGAGATGCCTGGATGGGGCATTGCAGGAAGCTTGCACTGTCACTGTCTCTGCTGTGGATAAATAGGATTAAATTTTCTGTTTCACTCCGCTTTGCCCACCACTCCATCCCTGACCATTCTAAATGAAGCCACAAGCTGTGCTGATAACATTGTATTGTTAAATATAGATATAGTGTAACTGTGATAATGAATTTAGTGCCTGGAGGCTAAGCTATCTGTTTCTGTGGGTTTTTGGTAGGGAGCCTGTGACTAAAGCTGAAGAGGGGGCAGCAACCCCTGTGGGCGGCAGCAGCCGCCGAATGCATTTCTTCTCCATGAAGAGGACTGCATCCCAGCATTCCTTTGATGCCACCTCCCTAGACGGAAACTGCCCTGAGGACAGGCTGTCTGTGGACAGTGATAGCAGTGATGGCTTCGTGATGCTCATGGACCCTGGTAACTAGAACTGCCTGTATGCTTTCTTCCATTATTAGTTCACACAGCCAAATTGATCTCTGATGTAGCTAGTGGAGTGATTTATACTAGGGATCCCACTATGTCTGTCTCTAACTGATCCTGTCGGTCATTCGCTCCTGGGCAGTTCACCCAGTACGAATCTCTCCGATACTGCTTTTTGAGGTGCCTTCTCCATGAAAGAAGCTGTAGGGCAAGTGCAGGCTAAGAGAACCTTACTGGTATCTGTATGGTATGGTCACTGGCACTCTCAAAATGTGGAGTTAACTCTAGAGAGGGGTTAAAACATGGAACTGGGACTTTGGTGATCTGGATTCTATTCCCAGCTCTGCCACAGTCTTGTTGCATGACTATGGACTAGTCACTTCCTCTGGTTCCTCATCTGTAAAATGGGAGGGATAGTTACCTACCTCACAGGGAAGTTAAGAGACTTGATTAATTAATCATAGGACTAGAAGGGACCTCGAGAGGGCATCTCGTCCAGTCTCCTGCACTCATGGCAGGACTAAGTATTATCTAGACCATTTCTGACAGGTGTTTGTCTAACCTGCTCTTAAAAATCTTGAATGATGGAGATTCCACAACCTCCCTAGGCAATTTATTCCAGTGCTTAATCAACCTGACAGTTAGGAAGTTTTTCCTAATGTCCAACCTAAACCTCCCTTGCTGCAATTTAAGCCCATTGCTTCTTGTCCTATCCTCGGAGGTTAAGAAGAACAGTTCTTCTCCCTCCTCCTTTTAACAACCTTTTTTGTACTTGAAAACTGTTATCATGTCCCCTCTCAGTCTTCTCTTCTCCAGACTAAGCAAACCCAATTTTTTCAATCTTCCCTCATAGGTCATGTTTTCTAGACCTTTAATCATTTTTGTTGCTCTTCTCTGGACTTTCTCCAGTTTGTCCACATCTTTCCTGAAATGTCTCTCCCAGAACTGGACACAAGTCTCCAGTTGAGGCCTAATCAACGCCGAGTAGAGCAGAAGAATTACTTCTCATGTCTTGCTTACAACACTCCTGCTAATACATCCCAGAATGATGTTTGCTTTTTTTGCAACAGGGTTACACTGTTGACTCATATTTAGCTTGTGGTCCACTATGATCCCAGGTCCCTTTCCGCAGTACTCCTGCCTAGGCAATTGCCCATTTTGTATGTGTCCACTGGTTGTTCATTCCTAAGTAGAGGACTTTGCATTTGTCCTTATTGAATTTAATTCTGTTTACTTCAGACCATTTCTCCAGTTTGTCCAGATCATTTTGAATTTTAATCCCATCCACCAAAGCACTTGCAACCCCTCCCAGCTTGGTATCGTCCACAAACTTTATAAGTGTACTCTCTATGCCATCATCTAATTCATTGATGAAGATATTGAACAGAACCGGACCCAGAACCGATCCCTGCGGGACCCTACTCATTATGCCCTTCCAGCATGACTGCGAACCACTGATAACTACTCTCTGGGAATGGTTTTCCAACCAGTTTTGCACCCACCTTATAGTAGCTCTATCTAAGTTGTATTTCCCTAGTTTATTTATGAGAAGGTCATGCAAGACAGTATCAAAAGCTTTACTAAAATCAAGATATATATAATGTCCTTCTCTTCAAAGCCCTTCATGGCTGGGCCCACACTACATGAGTGCCTCACTCTGCATGGTCATAATCTCCTGTAATGGATATGTTCCTCTGGAACAATGGGAGTGCCAACTTTGAGATTGATTGCAAGAGGCAGCCCCTGGGCAGCTGGTCTGTGACTATACATATCACTCTTGGGAAGAATCACAATGACCATGAATCTCTTTACCTGCAGAACACAATGTTCAGAACCCACTTCTTCAGCCTACCATTCCCCCAAATAAATACACTTAAATAAAACAAAAAGAGACAGCCCTCTTGCGTTTCAGAAGGGGATGTGGTGGTGAGAAGGACAGCAGCGTGATCCTTTTGTATTCATGTTAGAATTCTAAGGCACTTGGATATTACGGTGATTAGTGCTATAGAAGTACATAGGTAGGTGGAATATTTGTAAAGGTGCTGCAGAAGGGCAAAGTGTAGTGTTGGGGATTACAATAAATGTGTCATTTGAGCTCTCTATCTTTAAATTAAATCAATCCAAGATGATTTTGATGGTTTTCAGGAAGGTGGCAAAGTGGAACTGTATCTGAGTATTCATAATCTGTTTTCAGAGCCTAGCCTGGATTCCCTCACCCCAGGACAACTTCTTCAGGACCTTCATGATGCAGGCAGCAGAGCGAGCCCAATGGCAGAAGATAAGGATAGAGGGACGCCTGACATGAACAGCTCAGCTTCTCAGAGTGGAGAAGACCCTAGCCTTCAGCTGGTCAGATTTCTTTCCTCCTTCTCCGTAAAATCTTTCTTTAACGGAAGCTTGCAAAAGGGGCAATGTAGCTATTTTGACAAGTGGTACTGTGACTTTCCGTTTCAGGTCTCTGTTCTGGTGCTGAAAATGAATGAGGTGAACTGCGGGATAGAGGCAAGAGGCGAAGATCTGTCACTTGCTGTGCAAGTTATGGAGGTTACTGTAGAGCAGTTGGGCAATACTGGAATGTGGCAGTATCTACAAAGCAGCTGTGTGGGTAAGATGCTGGCCTTTGGATCTGCTGGCTTTGAAACCAGAGCGTCAGGCACTGGCTGTTATTAGGGAGCCATGAACTATAAATATTGTTTTCAGTGTTCATGTGCAGTAACAATGTATGTGAAATGTTAACAATATTGAGAGCCTCTGTCTCAGTGGTTCAAATCCAGTGTCCAAAAGTTGTTTCCATGGCTGTTTTGGTGGCTCTCAATCCAGTCTCAGTTCCCAGTGGACAGGTGGCCACATCATGCTTCCTCCACCACAGTTGATTACGCTTTTATGTCCAAACAGAATAAAGTCTAAATCAGTGATAGATAGATACTTGTGCTTTAAAAGAGCCAATTCCACAATGTTGAGAACAATTATAAGACAAATCAGTTGGGAGAAAGAGTTTAAACAGAAATATGTGAATGATAATTGGGAAGTCTTTAAGAACATTTCACTACATGCTGCAAAAGTCACAATTCCACTCTCAGGGATGGCTAGACTGGTTGAAAAAACAATCTGGTTTAGAGGAGAAATGAAAGCAGCTATAAAATATGTTGGGGAGATGTATATATGAATAGAAAGCAGAAGCTAGGAACTGTAGAAAATTGATAAGGGAAGGAAAATGACACAAGAAGAAATCTACAGCTAGCAGAGCTAAGGACAATAAGGACTTTTTCAAGTATATTAGGAATAGAAAGAATCCTAACAATGCTATTGGTCCATTCCTATGTGGAAAATTGTCAATAATAATGCATAAAAGGAAAAAAATATTCAATAAATGTATTTTCTATAGTTGGGAAAAAGACAGATGATATATTTACACCATATGATGATGAAATACTGTCCATTCCACCAGTTACTAAGGAGGATATTTAAACAGCAGCTATTAAAGTTAGACATTTTAAAATCATCAGGTTCAAATAACTTGCATCCAAGAGTTTTAAAAGAACTGGCAGTGGAACTCACTGGACTATAATGCTGATTTTTTTAAATAAGTCTTGCAACATTGGGGAAGTTTCAGAGAACTAAAAGAAATCTAGTGTTTTGCCAATATTTAAAAAGAGTAAACAGGTTGACCTGGGTAATTATAGGTCAGCCATTGATCCTGGGCAAAATAATGGAGTGGGTGGTAAAGGGCTTGATGAAGAAAGAATTAAAGTAGAGTAATGTAATTAATGCCAATCAATATGGCTTTATGGAAAATAGATCTTGTGAAACTAACCTGGTATCCTTTTTTACGAGATTACAGGTTTGGTTGATAATGGTGATAGTGTTGATGTACTACACTTGGACTTTTGTATGGTATTTAACTTGGCAGAAATTCAGACTAAAAGAAGGTGCAGATTTTTAACAGTGAGTGTAATTAATCATTGGAACAATTTACCAAGGGTTGTGGTGGATTCTCCTGCACTTGCAAGTTTTAAATCAAGATGAGGTGCTTTTCTAAAAGACATGCTCTAGTTCAAACAGGAATCGATGCAAAGCAGTCCTATGGTCTGTGTTATGCAGGTCAGACTAGATGATTGCTGTGGTCCCTTCCAGCTTCATAACACTAGTGGGGCCCCTTGTTGGTAACCTCAGCTGAGAAACCGAGGATCGAATTGGCCTTGGAGACTAAACTTCTCCATCATGCCTAAAGGTGGCTCCGTCTAGGTCAGATAGTGACCTCTTGGGCTAAAAGCTCTCTGGAGTAGGGACTTTGTCTCTACAGTGGCTACTGCAATTGGGACCTGACTCTTGACTGGAGTTCCTAGATGCTACAGTAATGCATATAATTAATAATGCTTACAGAAGCTATGTGGGGAAGTTTGCACTGCTGCTCCTGATGCTGTTATCTGTGCTGTGGATAAATGGACATCTTCAGACTCAGTGTGTGTTTAATCTGGGGTGTTTCACCAGCACTGAGTTCAAGCTTAGAAATCTTTAGAAAGAATGAAAGAGTAGCAATTACTGTGTTAGTGATACCCCTTGATAGCGATACATCCTTTTGCCATTAGGGGGCATAATAAAGTCACAGAATTACATAGCATTCAATTGGAATGCAAAAGCCTCCTGTCTTGTACAAAACGTCCCGAATTACAGAGTGGAGTTTTGCCTGGTACATGTAAGATTTTAGGTGCTGTGGAGTCCTCAAGAACACTGAAATGGTCTGGAGCTGACGTAGCGGAGGGGTGAATTTGGGGGCTCACGTGACTGCCACTGAGGTGGCCAATTGTGTTGGTGGATTCTGTGATGTGGATACTTGTCCATTTGAAAATTGGACTCAAACTCATTTCACATGGGTACTGAACACCAGTCAGGACTCCTGATCACTACCATCATGGACTGGATTTCATCCAGTGCCTGAGCAATGAAAGGCTTTATAGGCTGCATGTCTCCTAAAGACCTATAGCCTATGGCCGATACCATCCAGTCCTCCACCGCTATGATTTTCTTCTGTGCCTCTAGGGGATCCAAGTGTAGAGAAGCTCTTAGCCACAGAAGCTAATCAGACCCAGCCAGAAGTGTGCTTACGACTTGAAATAGGACCAAGCGCCATTGTACACTCCCCTCTGGCTGTCCAGAATGGGTTCCTTCACATCCTGATCCACAGCTATTGTGCAGAGCTCCTGATGTCCTCCCTCACCAACCTCGGACCCTTCCTCGAGGACGAAGTGGTACCTGAGGTGATTCCCATGAAGATAGAAATGGTGGATGCCAAGATTACACTGAAGGTGTGTTTGTGTGTGCATTGGCAGGGAAAAGGGGGTGTTCAGGGCTCAGCTGTGGGTAAGGTTCTACCAGTGAAAGAGAACTGTGGCTGTCTGGAGAGGTGCCATTTTCTTAATAAAGTGTGCAGAATGGTTCTCTACCCTTTCCTCTGCCTCTTTTAAAATGACCTTATTGGTGAACAGGTAGCTCCTTGGAATCGTAGTGTAACGGTCTGATCACAGGGCATGTGACTGGGAGACTAAAACTCCTGGGTTCTCTTCCCAGTTTTGCCAGTGACATGCTTTGCAGTGTCAGGAAACTCGCTTGACCCCTTTGTGCCACTCTTCTCATCTGCACCTGTAAAATGGGGACAATGATACTGACCCCTTCTTTGTGAAGCCCTTAGAGATCTTCAGAAGGAAAGAGTTGTACAAGAACTGGGTGGTGGTAGTATTCTTGCCACTTACTCAGTGAGAGAGGGCACCTGGTGCGGAGAGATGTCTGATAACCCACCTGTAACCAGCCACGTGTCTTCGTCATACTCCGTACGACCATTACATGCTCCTTCCTTTGGTTTGTCTCTTCTCAGACAAGCATGGGCTAGGCTTACTATGAAGCAGCAGGGACATCTGCAGATTATTAAGGGCCAATACTGATGAATTTTGATGGAGGTTTGAATCTGGGACATGCAAGACAGTAACTATGAGATGTGGCCTTCAGGGGGTTTGTGGTGAGAGACTGACCCAGGTTGTCTTCAGGGCTGTGACTGAATTCCGTTTTGCCACCCGGAGGGCTTTCTGCAAAGATAACTAAGGGTTACATGAAGCCCTTGTGCAAAGGCATTCTCTTCTGTTTAATGGTCAGCCCTGGATGGGATCTGGAAATGCCAGAAGCAGTAACATGGCTACTGTGAGGGCTTGCGAGGAAATCCTTTGCTGCATTGCCCTATTTCAGAGTTGTACGTGGCAGCTGATAATTGTTGTTTGTTTTGCAGGATGACAGCCCTCGGGTATACCCTACCTCTCCTGGCACCATCCCCATAACCTTGGCGGTGGATCATATTGTTCTGAAGCGCAGCGATGATGGAGTGTTCTCAGTAACAGGTCAGTAAAGTAGAGAAGCCTTGATTCTCCTTCCTTCACCACCATTACTGGAGACTAGAACACTCTGCAGTGATTCCTGCTGGTAGAGACTGGAACTGAAATCTGCCTCTGCTGTGTGAGGCTAGAGCTGGAGTATCTGATCAGCATCCAGTGTTCCCTTATTCTGTGCAACCACTTCTGCTGGAACAGGCTAAGAATATTATGTCCCCTGTTATGTCCAAGCACCCCTCTCCTACAATACTCCGATATTCTCATATGCATCCACACCTACTGGTGTAGCTTCTTGCTTGTTCACAAACTTCTGCTTGAGATTATAAATTGGAAGCTCGAGGCAGCATTGGTGTAATTGTTAAAATGGGACTGGAAGTTTCTTGGTTCTGGTTGTTATTGTCACTGACTTGTGAAGACTGAGCAAGTAGCTTTTTGTGCATCAGTACAGGCATCTTTAAAAAGGGGATAATACTTATGTCTGTACAGCACTTGGAGACCCTTTTATGAAAAGTACTTCGTGGTGTAAGTGAACATATGAGTATTTCTGTGTTCCTTTCAAGCTGCACAAAAGGAGGGACTATCTTTACAGAAAAAGCCTGAGCAAGGTCTGAAGAAGGTCCCAGTAAAGAGACTCTTGGCAGTTCCAGCAGGAGCGGTACATGAACTGCAGGTAAGCCATTTCTGCATGTTTCCTTCCAGACAAATAGACAATAGCTTGTGTCCCAGACAGCTGGCTGCAGACGAGAAAATACAGGGTTGGGAAATGTAAGGCCTATACGTGCATGTCTCTTTCCTTATCAAGGGTGTTTATAGACAGGAAGCACTAATGTTCTCTTGTGAGAGTAATCAGGATTCAGTTCCAATCCCACCTTTCACACTCAACCCAGAATCAAGAGCAATACCTTCATCACCCTGCAGCAAACTCTCCTGATCACTTTCACGAACCTTGTTTTCTGAGGGGATTCATCTTTCGGCCACCTGTCCAATCCCTGAATGGAAGATGTTCTTTCAGTTGCGGGGACTTTGAGAAAGTAGGTCGTAAGCAACCACAGAATGAGTCCTACAGACATGAGAATTTCCGGGTAACATGGAGCCTTCTGCTTAATTCTCTCACTGTTTAATATGATCTTCCATTTGATTTGATCCAAACATCTGGAACCCAAATAATTGTGTATCGCAAACAAGCCAAAACAACCTCCACTTTTTATTGCCCTTCCTTTACACAGGCATTACTAGATAATCTGATAATTGGCTATTGAAAAATGTGCTGAAGGAAGCAATGTGGTCTTGTGGATGAGGTGCTGAACTGGGATTCAGGAGACCTGGCTCTGCCATTGGCCTGCTGAGTGACCTTGGGCAAGTCAGTTCTCCACTCTGTGCCTCTATTTCCCTTCCCACTCTTTGCCTTATCTATTTAGGTTGTAATCTGTTCGGGGCAGGGACTGCCTCTGATTTTGTGTGTTTGTGTGTGTGTGTGTAGCACCTAGCATAATGGATTGGTGATCACAACCCCTAGGTGCTACAGTAATACAATAATAGTAATTAATTTCCTGATCCTACTGAAGTCAGTGGGAGCAGGATTGAGGCCTAAATTCTGAATGAAAGAATAACACAGCTCAAGGAAGACCCATAAATAAACATGATTGTCCAAGACATTGTTGACATTAGCCTTGCCATATGCTGTGAAGCCGTGCAAGGGATTCTGAGGGCTATATGTGTAATAGGTAGCTTCAGTCAAGGAGGTAGAAACAGATGTGACTGAATTAAGGAGAGGTTCCTGGTATCCTCCCATGAGGAGTCCTGTTAACTTTAGTATGCCTGCTTACGAGGATAAGGATAATTCACATATGTAAGGATGCAGAATGGAGCCCAATATTTGTCCCTCTGCCTTCCCTGCAAGTATAGTTGGGTGATGTACATTGTTGTGCAGGAAAATCCCATCCTGCTGCAAGTCTGTTCACATGTCTAGAAGTGGGTGGGAATCCATGGAGACCGGTGGCCATTAGACTGCCACTGATGGCTGTGCAGGCTGAATATAATAGTGGTTAGAAAAGGTATTCTAGGAAACAGTTGGAAGTGCATCTGTCAGCAGCTACTCCTGCAAGAAAGCCAAATGGAATCAGTATGTCAGTAGGCTTTGTTTGCTCTCTGGCATGTAGCTGCAGGCCGTCTCCAAGCTCCTGGTTTCATATTCCAATTTGACAGTACTGCGAGAAATCATCAGTCTGGTCTGTTTTGCTTTTTACCTTTTGCAAAATCTTCTCTCTCTCCTCCTCTTTTGTAGCTAAAGGAAGCCCCAGCATTGCAGAAGGAGCTGCACGCCATGAAAATTGCCCTAGCAGAAGCCAATCTGGACATAGGGCGCCTTCTGCAGGAAATTAGGAAATACGATCCCCTCTTCCAGCTTTGACAGCAGAGGCCCAAGGCTGCAGCTGCTCAGGAGGAGCAGAGATCACCACCAGCATCCCGGCGGCTAGTTTGTTACACTGCTGCTGAGAGGCCAACATCAGCAGAGAGGAATCGCCTTGGGGAATGGAAACCTAATTGCAATTGCAGGATGAACTCTAAGTGGGGTAGAAAGGGAGGAGGCCCTGGCTGGGTGAAGGGAAATGAGCAACAAGGAGCCATCTGGTTCTGGTTTTGCAGCCATTTCCCTCTGTCCTGGCAGTACGGTGCTACACTCTATATCATTGAACCACTGCAGTGCTTAGTCTGCAAGCACAAAATGCAGAACAGTAGTCAAGAGCCAGGCACCCCTGTCTAGTCATCTTACAATGGTGTTGCTGGCCTGCTCTCACACCACCTTTGCATCTGCTTCCTTGTTCATGTTGGTTTACAGGGTGGGTGGTGTGTGTGTCTGTGCTTCCTTTGCTATCTTCCTGGGTGTTCTTGCCCAAACACACTCACCAAAGAGCACAGGCAAAAGCAATAATGTCAACTTGTCCAGTTAAGGCATAGTCAAACAGGGCAAAAGAAGTTTGTTTTTTAGTGAGTGTGTATGATGTGGAATAAGATGGGATGGAAATGCCCCGGTGATTGGCTGAGAGAGATATGGAAATAACTTCTCCCCATAAGGGAGAGGGAACATGACTTGCAGATGTCCTGCCTGCAGCCTGTCTAGTGAAGTACATAGTGGAAAAGGGGACTAGAAGAGACCCAACAGTTTGCAGTCCCAGGACAGAACGAAGCCATGTGATACTAGATTTAGGAAGGCACCCTGTTTACACCTGCTGTCCCTGAACCCCACCTCTCACGCTGTGTCCAGATACTCTGGCTATTGCCTTTAGCCTTTTGTGAAGGCTGCCAGTTTGAAAAATGACCCTCGCTCATTAGCTATAACCACGGGCTGAGTTCAGCTTAGTGTTCTCCGTGCTGAAGAGGGAGAAATCCAGCCTCTCCTAATGAAAGATGATTTAACCGCTTCTTGAACTGACCCCCGCTTCTTGAACTGACTCAGGCTGAGTGCAGAGTTTATAGGCCAAGAGGTAGGAGAGGAAGGAGGCCTGTAATCTCCCTTTGTGAAGTGTACTACACTCAGACATATCTGCCAGGGGTTCACAGACTGATGTGGGAGGAAAAGCACTGACAGCAACAACCACACATATTCCAACCTAGTCATGTATTTTGAGCTAGAGATGAATCAAGTGATGTGGAAGTTCCGCTAGGGGCTGATGGTGTATGTTTCATCAGGGTGCTGACACTCAGACTTTTCCTGAGTGGCTTCTGGCTACCTTGGCCGCTTTCCGCTAGTTCTCTGAAGGCAGTGAAAACAGCAGCTGGGTGACGTTCACTCTTGGAAGATGCTAAGTGCTTACCTTCTCCAGGGTGCCTCCCTGATGAAGGTGAAGTGGCCAAAGCCACAGTGTGACTTTCTTCATTTAAAATTAAATGGCTTTTGCAGGTAAGAAAACCTAATAGAAGGTGACGTGGGAGTTCATGAAAAGAAGTTATTGATGAAAAGGCCCTTTACAATGTTGCAGGAATCAATTGCTCTTCTAAAGGCTGATAAGTTTGCTATTTCTTCACTTTACTTGGCTGAGCTAGTGCACAGTCTTGGCACTGGGTGAGGAAGCAAATACACGTGTGTCCTCCTTAACTAACTAGGGAATAAACAGAACGTGATAGAATCCAGCAGAGCGAGAGAGAGTGATAGAAGAAAGTGCTGGATGGAAGAGTAAGCGGCACAGTTTAAGACAGAACCATACACGTGTCAGAACGGAGACTGCCCACCCACTGCACTTTATTCTGAGTCTCTTGGATTTTAATGCATTTCAAACTTTTTATGGATTGGATTTCTCCAGATGTATTTTATATTTGTATTAATGCACGATTTGTAATCCATACAACACTTTTTCTAGTGCCTGTAGAACAAACAGATGATCCCCACCCATCTTGATGAATTAAGGTCTGGGGGGTGATCAGAAGGAAGAAAATGACTTTTAATGTAACCTTTTTTTCCCTGCATATTTGTTCCTTTGCTCAATCCTGGACCTATCAGGTGTTTCTCTTTAATAGGGAACTTGTAGTCTAAGCCCTTCAGCTGTAGGGAGGAAGGGTGCATGTTTTTATTTGCTCATTTGATGGTTTAGATTTGGAGAGGGTAAAGAACAATGGCTTGGAAAGAGCCAACCATGAATTCCATGCAGATGTCACTCCAAAGTCAGGGTGTGGAAGAAAGGAGAGGAGATGAACAGGATGCCAGAACCCAACACAAACAGCTGCTGTTCTTGGGATAATTTTAAATTCAAAATCTTTTGACTAAATTAGGCAGAAGATGGAACTGAATGGCACACTGTAGTCTTTGACCAGTACCATTGAAGAGACAGTAGCCTGGGGGCCAAGACAGCACTGACTTACTGCTGTAAGATGGAGGACACTATCTCTGCCATCTGCTTGTCTGTCAAGATCCAACTGCCCAATGCCTAAAAAGAGGTATGGCAACAGCCGCAAGAGCCTGACCTTCACTGCGTGCTCTGGGAGCTGGCAATTAGAAATTATTTTGCTTCTGAAGGGAAAATTCTGTTTTAAACAAACAACCTGCGCTGAGCATTAGCCTGAGCCAAACGTAGGGTAGCGGAACTCCAGAAGGCTTTGCAGTTGTGGTACAGTCTTTCCTCATCTAATTCAGCTGTGGTGCCTACTGTGTATTATATCTTGTGTGGCTGCTGTGGTTTTCATACATTCATTTCTGTCCCTGGAAGAGGGGGGCATAGTCCACCATCTCTCTGTAGGAGAATATTACTGCTTTTCCGTAAAAGCATCTTTCCTGTCCTAAGCCTCTTCTGAACAGCTCCTGTGATAGGTTATATGTGCATTACTACCTATGCTGAAAAATCCTCGAATGTAGCAGCCCTTGTTCGATCCGATGGGCAGAGAATCTGTTACCAGAAGACTGCACTTTAACTTTGAGCAGTAGTATGGGGATAGACCAACTAGGTATTTCTCCACCACCTTTGCCCTCTGTATGCACAGAATAATTTTAAAATAAAGAAAAGGGGGTTTTAGAAATGCAAGAATTATCTCCTGTGGTGAGGATCACCCTGTTGCTAAGCTAAACAGTTTTCTCGTAAGACCGGCACTAATGCTGTAGTGCATCCATTTATCTGTAACCAGACTTGCTGTGAAACTAATGTACAACAGCTAATTGTAGGTGTAAAAGACATCTAATGTTGTGAAGTGAGTGTGTAAAGTCCAAGCTTTTGTTGCAAAGGTGAAGTTGCTGGTCACTTTCATATAAATGGAGGTTAACATTCTTTAGTCCAACTTCTGTGCTTATATGCACACTCCATCTCTTCCTGTTGAAGTAAAGGTACTCCTGCAAGTGCTATTGTGAGAGAGGGGATGCTGATCTCACTGCTTTAATCACATTGTGCTTGAAAATCACTTCCCCTCTCCCCCCCCCTTTTTTTTAAGATGTTCTGAGTCTTTTAGCAGTTTATGAAAGGAGGGATAGGGGAAGGCTTTGCACAGCACTGTTATTTAGCTGCAGTGGTATGAAGCTACTTCCCTTTCTCATCCGCCACTGCAGCCTAAACAGAGCTGGAACTTAGTTTCCCATAGTGTGACCACAGGAGCTTGCATCAGGCAGTATCGGGCTAGGTTCAGGAAAAAAACTGGGTGTTTCTCTTTATTTGTATTCCAGTACAATACTGGGACCCTACTTATCAGAGCCTCACTGAGCTCCCTATTGTATAAAAGCTTCCTCACTGTTGAGGACTGAAGGGAGCAGCTGGAACGGGGGAAAGATAGTAAGGGTGATAAAATATTACTTTGTTTTAAGTGTTAGGGGAAGGTTGATTTTTGCCGACTTTGCTCTACTGTTGTATGTTCTATTAAATGAGCTAAATTAATTCTTATAACTGCAGTATTACATTAGAAATGAGCGTGGAATGCAGTAGCTCTTGTTAGTTTGAGGGCACCACTCCTATCTGCTTATAAACAGGGATAGAAGTCTGACTTGAATTTAAGACCTAGTCAGTATTGGAATCTTATGTTGCAGTTTGACATTTCCATGAGTGCATTTTTTTGGTTCTGTGAACCACCTTTTAAAAAAAAAAACAACAAAAAAAAAAACACTAAACTTAACCTCCACTGTGTCAGATGTCTGCTTTCTCTAAGGCTGGTTTTCTTCAGTCCTCCAGTAAGTGCAGAACGCAGCTGAATAGCACATGGGAAAAATGACAAAGGCTAAAGGCTGTGGGAAGGTAGGTGACTATCACCACGCAGTATAAGATACCCCTGGTAGGGCATTGTTTCAGCACTCCTTTAACTGCTTATGGAATATAGTGCCTGCACAGATCCAGAGACAGACTAAAACCCTACAGCCCCCTCAATGTTACTTAAGGATTAACAGATAAACTGGGGGGGGGGGGGGGGGGGGGGGAAGAGAATGCTAAGTCATACAATCAGTGACATTTCATCTGCCCTGTCAATGAGAATAGAAGGGACTACTCAAATCCAGGTCACAAGCTATTTAATTGAACAGCAAGTTTAATAAGTGTTCATTGTATCAAATCCCCCTTTCTGTACAGACTACAGATATACCTGCTATAGCAGTAGCCCTCACTCCCCCCCACCCTCTCTGTAAGTAAAAAGCCTACTGCATCAAAGGCTTTTATCCTTTTTCTGTTGCAGTGTTTAGCTCTGTTTCACATAGTCATATAAAGTCTGATGGCCCGGACAACATTTCCGGGTCAGTTATTACCCCTCTCTACCACCAGCACCTTTTGTTGCAAGTTGCTTAGGAAGTGTTTAAAGAGAGAACCAAACTTAGTCACTTGATGAGGTTTGCTAGTGCATGTTGAAATAAGGACTCCTATGGACGTGATACAATATAGAGGCCTTTCCTTCCAGGAGTTTAGTACTAAAATACAAACTTAAGCGAACAAGGCTGCTATCTGCACTGCTATTTCAAAGTTATTCTAAACTTTAACCACAACAGTAATTTTTCATATCTGTCTACCACAAATCGTGGAGAAGTTGTATACGGAAGCATTTCATAGTCCGAGAAACTGGCCACATGCACTCAGTTCAGTTTTGTTTTAAGAAACTTCTCTTTGAGGTTGTTTTGATACTGGCACATTAGTTAATACTGCAGACACTAGAAGTGCAGAAGGTTTGGAAGCTTTCTGCTTAAGCAGCTCTGAGGTGATGTGGTTTATATCTAGTAGTCTATTCTCTTCCAGCTTCTCCAGGGTCTCCTGCTTCTTAAACTGCTCTCTCGTTTTCACTTCAATGGAAGGTGATTTTTTTATACTTTGAATTGGGGATCTGCCCCCGTGACTTCAGCCGCCGGACTGCCTCACGCATGTGTTTGGGCTGAAGAGGTGGTAATTCTCCCCACTTCTCACACACATCCAGTGCTAAACAAACCAAAAAACAGTGCATATTATCAGACAGTTGACACAGTTAAGTGTCTCAAAGAGGCTTTCAGATAGTAAAAGCTAAGTAGGTTATACTATTCATAAACATTTTCATCAACTTTACATCCACAAAAAAAGCTAGAATTAGTTTCCTTGCAGTGTCTATAATGCCAACTGAGGAGCATTTTACCAATATGTAAGAATCAGAGTGAAACTGACTTATCTGGGTCTCATTGTCCACACTGAGTGAAGGAGACTATAACACACACCCTAACTGGTAAAATTACATTTTATTGAACAGCTGAGGTTACTTAAGTTAATTTCTTAGAACATCCAACAACTTGCCAATGCCCCTTTCTACTTTGACTTGTTAAAATATTCATGGGTTGATTAACTTGAGGAGCACATGTATAGGGACTAATACATGAGACAGGAGATGAGCATATATGGTAGAGATGGAAAGGACCAATTGGATCACTGCATCCATCCCACTCCAATTGCCACATACAAGCTCATCTCAAATCAAGATACAAGATTGCTTTTATCCAAATTCCCTCATGCAACAGAAATAATCTGCAGAAACAGCCATAAGCAGGGTTCATCATTCCAGCAAAATACCACCTCTATAGGTAAAGGCCAAATATTTTAATAACAAGTCTGTAAAGATTGGGTGGCTTGAACCAACAGACTACTGTCTCCCCTTCAGATGTACTGTAAACATTTCCAAACAGCTACTTCAGTAGCTCACCCTTCAATGTAGTGTTTCATATAGTAATCTCAGCTCATCAATCAATGGAGACGAAGTTTCAGAAGAATGGATTTATGCTAGTTAAATGTCACCTCCCTTGTGCTGAATTCCTTGCTGATAGCAGAATCAGGGTTCGTGAGGCATCTGTTTTTGCCCCTGAAGACACCCATTTCATAATAGGAAGACTGCTGTAAAAACTGTCTTCATTTCTTTAAGTTGTTAGGTACCTTGAAACCACCACGTCATCTCACTTCAAAAGGTTTCCTCGTTCCTTTAATAATCTTTAAACAATATACTCGTAGAATATTTCTCCCCCACCACCACATACACACTTATTAAAATATTCCTCTTGCACTCACCTTCTTCTACTACCTCCCCAGCGAAGACTTTGGAAATCCCAGACATGGCAATAACCACATTCTGAGACACAGAAGTCCCAGTAATGGACTGGACCAGCTTGAGAGAAAAGAAGATACAGTTAAGTGACAAATTTCCCTGCAGCTGAATACTTGGGTTTTGTGTTGGTTTGTTTTTTTAAGAACACTTAAACTAAGCATGAGAAATGCTGAGCCGCACCTATTGAAATCAGCATGAGTGAAGGTTGCTTAATACCTCTTCTGTAGTTGAAAATCTGTGCACTTAAACTGTGATCTAAACTACAATGATGCTCTGTACACTTATTTTTATAGATGCCAAGCTGTCTCTTTCACCTCATATGTTCCTCTGTGGACTGAGGATTTGCAGAATCTTACCCGTTTAATAGCAGCCTTGGGGAAAGCAGACCGGCGGTACATCTCATAGCGGTTCAGCTGTTCTTCAGAAAAGGAAGAAACCAATATTCTGGAGGAAGGAGGAAACAGATCAGTTATGACAGAAGATAGACTTTTTTCCACCTTAAAAAGCAATCTGAAAGGTTCCCCAAATCCATGTAGGGTCTGTTTCCACAGTGTACCACTTTAGAACACATTTTATTAGGCATAAGGAAGAGCATTGAAAGGAGGGGGTAGGTTGTGCCCTACTTAGCTAATGCACAGGTTTGGGTGCAAAGTAGTAGTAACCGTTCTGGTTTACAAACTGGGACTCAGATCTTCCTTTATGAAGATCAAAAAAACCAACCAGTTACAGAATAGTTTCCAGTGTTTGGCTTAATAAGTAATGACAGTGCATATTACATGCTATAGCACTTGTTATTTCCAGCAGCAAGCTCTGTGCAGTGAATTGGGGGAGCTAAACTCAGTCTGATGAGGAGCAATTTGTCATAACATAATTAGACAGGGTCCAGTAACCAAACTTGGCATCACATGAATTAGAAATTTAAGGTGTACTCACTGCATTTTCTGAATCTCATCTTCATCTACTTTCTGCTTCTTCTCTTTCTTCTCTTTTATCTCTATTTTTATCTTCTTAGCTACAGAAGACTGCAATGTAGAGTCCTCAGATTCAGCTGAGGCTAATTCCAAGCCTTCTTGGCTGTTCACCTGCTGCAAGAGATTACCATCATTTTGGGGAGGTCTCCGTTATTCAGTTCCAAACTACAGCTCTCAGGGGTTAGTCTGTGTACAGTGCTATTAAACATCCACATAGCACTATGATAAATATACAACCAACAGAATCCAGATTTTAATCTGCAAGCACAGTTTGGCTGCTATTGCTTTGTTACAACAGCATGTGACCACGAACACAAATCAGAGGACTGTGTGGCTGACTTAGTTTTACCTTAGCCTGGAAATTCAGTCTTTCCTAATGCTCAATTATTTTCTTACACCCTTCCATTCCGGACAACCTCTGCTCACCCACACAGTGAGTGAGAGAGAGAGAGAGAAAGAAAGAATGGACTACCTATCCACACAATGCTAGCAGCATCATATAGTGTCACCAGTTGTACAAAAAAGCTCACAATTTGAAGGCACCCACAAGTACAACAAAGGGGCATAAGCCCACAGCAGCTGGCTGCACTTCAGATCAAAGCCCCTGGGACACAGCAGAAGCTGGAGGAAAATTTCCAGGGGGGGCAATAACTAGGGCCCTACCAAATCCATGGTCCATTTTGGTCAATTTCACAGTCACAGGCTTTAGAAAACAAACCAACCCCATAAATTTCATTATTTCATCTATTTAAAATAATTTCACAGTGTTGTAATTGTAGGGGTCCTGACCCAAAAAGTGATTGGGAGGGGTTGCAACGTTATTGTAGGGGGGGTTGCAGTACTGCTACTCTGAGTTCTGTGCTGCTGCCGGCAGCTGTGCTGCCTTCAGAACTGGGGGGCCAGGAGCCCAGACCTGAAGGCAGAGTTGCCGCCAGCCAGTCGCAGTGCAGAAGTAAGGATGGCAATACCATGACACACACCCTGCTACTCCTTTTTGGGTCAGGACCAATGTTCTCTTTAATTTTGTACATCCCTGTGCAGACTGAATTTTGTTATGTGCACTAATATAGAGGTGATGTGTGGCAGGGGTGGAGCTCAGGGCTTTGGAGTGTGGGAGGGGGCTCAGGGCTCGGTCAGAGGCTTGGGATGCGGGGGAGGGGGGTGAGGGCTCTGGGGTGGGGCCAGAGATAAGAGGTTTGGGGTGCAGGAGAGGTTTCCAGGCTAGGGCAGAGAGTTGGAGTGCAGGGGACGCATGGGCTCTGAGGGGTGGTCACCAGGGATGAGGAGTTTGGGGTGCAGGAGACAACTAGGGCAGACGGGCACAGGGTTGGGGTGGGGCTGGGGACGAGGGGTTTGCAGTGCAGGCCGCCCTGGGGTTGCTGCAGGGAGAGAGGACTCCCCCCAGCCCTCTCTCCCTGCAGCTGCCCAGTGCCATGCAGCTTAGAGGGAATTTAGGTCGGGAACCCCAATCTGAGAAACGCTGGTCTCCCTGTGAAATCTGTATCGGATGGGGTAAAAGCACACAAACGATCAGATTTCAGAGTCTGTGACGCGCCCTTCGTGCTGTGACTTTGGTAGGGTCTTAGCAAGAGCCAAGCTAGCCAGCACCGTAATCCCACCCGCCCCTCCCCCGCTCCACTCGCCAGCCCGCCCGTGCCCCTCTCTCTGCCCCCAGAGCTAACCCGACCCCATCTCCCCCACCTCTGCCCCGGACACTCCGCCCCCACAGCCTGCCCCGGGCTCCGCCCCTCACCTCCGCCGCCGGGCAGTCCGCTCTGGGCTCGCCGCCCCCGCCGGGCTCGGCCGCCTCCCGCTCGCTCTTCTCTGCCGCAGCCGGCGGCTCCTCGGAGGCCGCGGGGGCAACCCCCAGCCCTGGGGGCGACGAGGCAGCCGGAAACGTCTCCTGGGTCGAGCCCGGGTCCCCGCTCTCGTCGCGACTGCGCTCCCCGGCTTCCGCCATGGCCGCCGGCGAGACGGCGCGCTCTGATGATGCCATCGCTACGGCGGCTCCGTGGAGGGGCCGCCCCTGCTCCGCCCCTTCCGGGAGATTTCTGTCTCCATGGCAACGCAACAGCCCTCGGGGGACGGGGTCTCTGGGGTGGGCGGAGGGGTTAGACTGGGAGTATTGGGGGTAGGGAGATCTTGGTATGGGGGGGGAGGGCATGGGGGTTGGAGTGGGGGGTGTTGGGACAGGTGGGGGAGGGAGGGAGTTTGGGGAGTAGGGAGAACATGGGGGTTGGGACGGGTGAGGGAGGGAGGGTATGGGGGTTGGAGTAGGGGGGTTGGGACAGGTGAGGGAGGGAGGGAGGGAGGGTATGGGGGTTGGAGTAGAGGGGCTTGGGACAGGTGGGGAAAGGGAGGGAGTTTGGGGACTAGGGAGAGCATGGGGGTTGGAGTAGGGGGGTTGGGACAGGTGGGGGAGGGAGTGAGTTTGGGGAGTAGGGAGGGCATGGGGGTTGGAGTAGGGGGGTTGGGACAGGTGGGGAAAGGGAGGGAGTTTGGGGGGTAGGGAGAGCATGGGGGTTGGAGTGGGGGGTGTTGGGACAGGTCGGGGAGGGAGGGAGTTTGGGGAGTAGGGAGAACATGGGGGTTGGGACGGGTGAGGGAGGGAGGGCATGGGGGTTGGAGTAGGGGGGTTGGGACAGGTGGGGGAGGGAGGGAGTTTGGGGAGTAGGGAGGGCATGGGGGTTGGAGTAGGGGGGTTGGGACAGGTGGGGAAAGGGAGGGAGTTTGGGGAGTAGGGAAAGCATGGGGGTTGGAGTAGGGGGGCTTGGGACAGGTGGGGGAGGGAGGAAGTTTGGGGAGTAGGGAGAGCATGGGGTTGGAGTAGGGGGGCTTGGGACAGGTGAGGGAGGGAGGGTATGGGGGTTGGAGTAGGGGGGTTGGGACAGGTGGGGAAAGGGAGGGAGTTTGGGGGGTAGGGAGAGCATGGGGGTTGGAGTAGGGGGGTTGGGACAGGTGAGGGAGGGAGAGCATGGGGGTTGGAGTAGGGGGGTTGGGACAGGTGGGGGAGGGGAGGAATTTTGGGGGTAGGGAGGGCATGAGGTGGAGTAGGGAGTATTGGAGTTAGAGAGAAGATGGGGAGCATTGAGGTGAGTGACTCAAGCACCTTCTGTTTCTAGGCACAATGGTGTGCAGGATTATTGCAGGGTTTTGTAATCCTTCTTACAAATTTACAAATAAAACATTTCTCATTAAGGCAATATAACACGTTTCCTGCTGACTTTGTTTCTTTGATGAACGAAGCCAGGCGGGATGGCAAAATCCCAGTCAGTAATTTTCTGCATTGTTTCTTTCTAATTGGCCATCCCACTAAACTGCAGTGATCATTAGGATAGTGGTTACGCCAGGAGATGGGCGAATCAGAACTCCTGAGTTGTTTCCAGCTCTGCTTCTGGTCAGTATGTGACTTTTGATGTCACTGAACTTCTTTGTGCCTCAGTTTCCCCCTCTGTAAAATGGGTAATACTTACATTCTTCACAGGGCTGTGATGAGGATTAATTCATGTTTGTGAAGGGCTTTGAGATCCTTGATTGAAAGGTGCTAAATGTGTGACATTTTATTATTTTTTGGACTACAGCTGCTTAGATATTACATCATTCTCCTATGGTACCCCGCCTTCCCCCACACACACTCTGTCTCTCTCTCTCTCCCTTTTCTGTATAGCCCTCATTTCAGAGACCACCCCTCTCTTCTGTGTGTCAGAAAGAGAACTCGGAGGATGTAAATGATGACATCCTGTCTGAAACTTTTATTCTGGTATCTCTGCGCTAGAGGGATGGGGCGTGTTGGGCATACAGATCCCGGAATGAGGCCTTTCACACTCAAAGAGTTGTGCAGCCACTGCTCCTTGCCCCAAAGCTGCATTACAATGCAATCCCACCACTCAGTGTTGACTGTCAGGCCCAGAAGTGGCACTCCACTGTCTGCAACTGCTCCATGAACGCAGCCAAGCACCTTTCATTGTTTTTTTGCTATGTCCCTCAGCAATCTGTCCTCAAAGAAATCCTCACGTCCCTGGTTGTTGTGGTCATTCCTGAGGGTCTGCAAATACAGAAGAATCATGCATCCTGTATTTGCAACTTTCAGGAGAATAGTGCAGAGCTTTATGGGCTCCATACTTCTGTCAGAGATGGCAAAGACCAAAATGTTCCACACATGTTTGTGGCATATTTAAAAAAAGATGTGAAAATTATGGACTATGGATGGTATTATGGAATGGAGAAAATTGCATTCTGGGCTTCTGACCCCTGGATTCCAGAGGTAATCGGGTGGGGCTGATTGGAGTCATTGCAGCTTGGTAACCCCTCCTGGCCAGCCTGAAGTTCATACAACCCATCACACCATCTTTCCCCACTGTATTTTTAAACTGTTGTCTTTATGGATTAATATTCACTAATAATCATAACACAATTTAGAGACTCCCCTTTTGTAAAGCAGGAAAGAGTTAACACTCTCAAGAAAGAAGACTTGATTTTTACTTGGTAAACAGATACCTGACATTTGTCAGAATAATGACACTCACATGGGAAAAGCTTCTGACTGAACCAGACGTTCAACTCGGTAGCGTGCTGCTATTATCATGAAATACAAATGACATCTCTCATTCATTGCTATTGTGAAAAAGACAGGACCAGAATGATTTAAGATGAATATTAGCCTCATTAGTTCAGTGGATCTTTTAAACTACCTTAATGTATTAAAAAAGACTTAGAATTAACTTTTCCTTAGTGGTTTGTATTTGTTAAATGTAAGAATTCTTGTACAAGTCACATACAAAGGAGCATGAATAATGCAGAGGTAGGATTACAGCGTGAGTTACTGAAAGAGAAGGATTGCATTGAATCTAAACATAGCTATGCTGGTATAGTGCCATAGTGTAGACATACCGTTAGAATTGTCTAAAGCCATGTCTCCACTACAGACTTTGGTTGATGCAATTTATGTCGGCATACACCCGACAAAGTTTGTGTGTGTGTGTGTGTGTGTGTGTGTGAAGAGTGGTTGGGGTTCGGAATTAATTGAAGATTATGATCTGCTAGAGCCTTCCTATGAAAGGGTATGCCTAACACAAACTGCAAATTAGATTGGTCATCAGGAACCTGTTGATGTAGTTTGCCTCAGGTGAGGTTCATCTGAAAGGAAGGGGGCTGAAAAGTGAGCCTAGCAGGCCTAAAGATTATTTGGGTTTCTGTTGAACTTTGACTATGGTATCTCAGAAGGGGTTGAACTCTCTTGATGATTGTGCCAAAGGGCTAAACCACAGGGCCTATTGCAGTTCTATTTTTTGCCATGAGATCTGCTGTGGATAGCATCTGATGAAGTGAGCTGTAGCTCACGAAAGCTTATGCTCTAATAAATTTGTTAGTCTCTAAGGTGCCACAAGTACTCCTTTTCTTCTTGCTATGGATAGTGTTTTAGTTAAAGCATAAGAGTGGGAGGCAAGAGAACTAGGTTTGTTCTTCATCTCTGTATGATCTTGGGGAAGTCATTTAGTTTCTGACTCAGTTTCCCCAAGTGTAAAATAGGAGTAAGAATACCTATCTTACAGGGAGATTGTGAGAATTTATTCATTTGTGGAAATTGCATTGAGAGCACCAGATGCAAGGTGGTCAAGCAAAAATATGATAAGTTGAGCAGTAGAAAAACGCCATGCTAGCGGCTGGGGAAGTCCAAAAGTAGGTAGACAAAACTGAAATGTTTTAATGGTGTTTACATACAGCCGTGAGCTAGATATGCCGAGATCACACAAAACAAGGTAATTAGAACATCTGCCTGCCTTGAGGATTCTCCACTGAAGCTGAAATATCATGTTTCAAAAACATGAGGCAGCATGTTCCTTTAAAAAAGAAACGTGATTTTTAGTGCTCCTGGAAGGTGCTGGCTTGACTGCCCTGCAGGTTTCTGTTTATATGCAGAGCAGCTACAGTCTGAGCAGCATCAATTCTATTTTTTTCCCATGTTGCCTTGCTGCTGTGCTTCTAATCTGTGTTGAAGGGACTGGTGCCTAGTGGGCTTGGAAGGGTGCTTAGTCTCTGGTCTCTGCTGATAAGATTGCTAACAAGGCACCAACCCTGGTGGTGGGTTTTTGCCCTCCCAAATCATATCACATGCAAGACACTAATTTGATTCTTGGGTCATACTTGAGATATGATGCTTCTTGTGGGCTAGGAGGCAGAGGTGTTAATGTACCACTGGAGGCTGTGCCTTACATTTGTCTTAGAAGATAGGTAAAGAGTCTCATCTCCTTCAACTTCATTCCTTATGGGACATGGAACCAGAACATTATTCTTCCCTTTTTATTAATGTATGCAAATATCATCATGGCCTCTTTGTAAAAGCTTTCAGTCATGAAGCAGAAGGTCTGGGGATCAGGCATTCCCTGGGACAGGAAAGCGGTGCATTGGAAGAATAGGGGTTTTGGCTGCTATCCTTGGTTAGGATGGCAGATGCTTAGTAACTGCTACATTTCCTTTGTTAGACCCTGAATTTCACAGGCACTTGTGCATTTATTATCACACCTACAAAGGCCCTCAGGATTTTGGAGGCTTCATCTGAAAGTCTCCTCCATGGTAAACTGCTCCTTTTCCCTTCCATAGAAGGAGGGCTAAGTAGACCTGTGTATTTCACACAGCAGGTTGCTCTCTGTGAGATTGTAAAACGGGACCACATGATGCCGCAGAGCGATGGCAGTGGTGTATCTGCACGCTGAAGTCCTATGAGCTCTGCTGGCTTGGTCTCTAACGCACATGGCTCCTGCTTAACCTTGTGGAAGATAATCAGTGTGTGGTGCTGCATTATTATGGGCACTGTTGTGGGACCTCAGTATTAACTATTTTTTCCCCTTCCTGCGAGGGTGGAATTATTCCTGCTTCTCCTGGAGGGGGGGCCCTGGGGTTATACCATGTCACTTCTCCTCCCCCCACCCCCTGGCGTTATCCCTTTCATCTCACCTCTGGGTTGGGATTTACACCCTGCTCCTCCTCTTGAACCTCGGGTTATTCCCTGCTTCTCCCTACAGGGGGAGCATCTCTCAGCCCCCCCACAGGGGTGGGGTTATGTATTATCCCCGCCCCTTTGGGGGCGTGGTCACATTGACCCTGCCTCACGCCGAGTGGTATTATTCATCGCCTTATTGTGTGGGCGGAGCCTCTCCTGGCACCGCCCCTCTGCGGGGGTGGAGCCCCTCCAGGTCCCTCCCCCTGCGGGGCGGGAGCCCTTCTCGGTGCCCCTTGTGTGGGCGGAGCTTCCCGCTGCGGGGGGTGGGACCGGCGTGGCTCCGCCCCGGAAGGACGCGCCGGGGCGGGCGCTGGCGGCGCTCGGTGGGGGGGTAGGTGGCGGCGGCGGTTCGCGGGTGCCGGCAGCCGGGGAGTGCGGGGCCCCGGCCGGCGGGGCCGGGCCATGGGGAAGGAGCAGGAGCTGCTGGAGGCCGCCCGCACCGGCAACCTGCCCGCCGTGGAGAAGCTGCTGTCGGGCAAGCGCCTCAGCTCGGGCTTCGGCTCGGGGGGCGGCGGCGGCGGCGCCGGGGGCGGCGGCGGGGGGCACCCGCTCTCCAGCCTGCTCAGGTGGGTCCCGCTCCGGGGGGGCAGCGCCCGCCTCAGCCCCCTCCCCGGGTTGGGGGGGCGGGGTCCCACGGGGCTGGGGTGGGGGGCAGGCGGTTGAACGCCTGGTGGGGGGAGGGGTGCTGGAGCCGAGCCGGGGGTCGCCGTGGGGGGGTGGCCGGGGTACCCGTGGGGCGAGGGCCTGGGGCCGGGCGTACCTGTGGGCGGGACGGAGTTCCGCGCTTGGGGCGGGGGCGGTTGGTTCGCGGGGGTGCTTGGGGCAGAGTGGGGGCCATTGCAGGTGGGTTGGGACGTCGGGGGCTGGGGACGCTTAGGGGGGAACTCCCTCCCTCCTTGCCTCTGTCTCTGGTTGCCCCCTCGCTCGCCAGCCGGGCTGGGCATGGCTTCTCCCCGCTGTAACGTCCCTGGCTTTCAGACATGTGGCTGTTTAAACACTTGTGTTACATTAGCTCCCAGTCAGGACTGGGGGGGCCGCTATGCTGGGCGCCGCACAAACACGCTGGCTCTGAATGGTCTGCGATGTGTAATTTACCTTGCTTTGCGGCTTTCAGCTCTTTGTGTAGCTGCTTTCCCTCTCCTTCCTTTCTTGTAAGCAACTCACAAATGGCCATTGCATTTCTCAAGGTGCAGCTCTTCGCAGTTTTCCTTCCATGCGGTTCCAGTCCCGCTGTTGGAAAATGCTGCGGATCCTGTTCCCTGCTATCCTTTCCCTCTGGCTGTTTGAGCTGCAGGAGGATGGTCTGAGAGTTCAGGCTAGGTTTGCTTGGGTACTTGCTGTAGCTCACGAAAGCCTATGCTCAAATAAATTGGTTAGTCTCTAAGTTTGCTTGGGTGTCACTTGGTGGCATCCTTCTGAGAGAGGGAGGATCTTTCTTAGATATCTGTGGCTAAATTTGATCTGTTTTCCCCTCTACGGTGGAGAACAGACACGCAGGGAAGGAACCTCAAGAGGTCATCAAGTCTAGCTTCCTGGGCTGAGGCAGGACCAAGTAAACTTAAACCACCCCGGCAAGTGTTTGTCCAACCTGTTCTTAGAAACCTCCAGTGATGGGGGTTCTGGAATCTCCCTTGGGAAACTATTCCAGAGTTTCACTATCCTTATAGTTTTTCTTAATACTGACCATCCTTGTCCTACCTTCAGTGGACAAAGAGAACAACTCATGCTCATTCTTTTTATAACCGCCTTTATCGTATTTTGAAGACTGTTATCAGGTTCTCCCCTTGATCTTCTTTTCTCAAGACTAAACATGGCCATTTTTTAGACCTTTCCTCATAGGTCAGATTGTCTAAGCCTTTTATCATTTTTGTTGCTCTCCTCTGGACACTCTCTAATTTGGTCACATTTTTCCTAAATTGTGATGCCCAAAATTGGAGGCAGTACTCCAGCTGGGGCCTCACAGATGCTGAGAAGAGTGGGACAATGAGCTCCTATCGTACTTACAACATTCCTGTTAATATATCCCAGGATGATATTAGCCTTTTCCACAGCTGCATCACATTGACTTATATTCAATGTGTGATCCACTGTAACCCCCAGGTCGGTTTCAGCAGTACTACCACTTACCCAGTCATTCCCCATTTTGTAGGTTTGCATTTGCTTTTTCCTTTCTAAGTGAAGTGCTTTGTGCTTGTCTTTATAGAATTTCATCTTGTTGATTTCAGAACAATTCTCTAATTTATCAAGGTCATTTTGAATTCTAATCCTCTCCTCTAAAGTACTTGTAACCTTTCCCACTATTATGTCATCTGCAGATTTTATAAGCATACTCTTCACTCTGTTATCCAAGTTATTAATGAAAATGTTGAATAGCTCCAGACCAAGGTCTGACCTCTGTGGGACCTGGCATTGGTCACTATCTCAAGACCGGATACTGGGCTAGATGGACCTTTGATTTGACCCAATATGGCCATTCTTATGACTCCACTAGATACGTCCTCCCAGTTGGACAGCGAACGGCTGATAACTACTCTTTGAGTATGGACTTTCAACCAGTTGTACACTCACCTTATAGGTTTCAGAGTAATAGCCGTGTTAGTCTGTTTTCGCAAAAAGAAAAGGAGTACTTGTGGCACCTTAGAGACTAACCAATTTATTTGAGCATAAGCTTTCGTGAGCTACAGCTCACTTCATCGGATGCATACTGTGGAAAGTGTAGAAGATCTTATTATATACTTTCATTACTTTTATTTCATGCTTTATGTGTATATAATATCTTCTACACTTTCCACAGTATGCATCCGATGAAATGAGCTGTAGCTCACGAAAGCTTATGCTCAAATAAATTGGTTAGTCTCTAAGGTGCCACAAGTACTCCTTTTCTTTTTACTCACCTTATAGTAACTTCAACTAGCTTACATTTCCCTAGTTTACTTATGAGACTGTCATGTGGGACTGTGTCAAAAGCCTTGCTAAAATCAAGGTATTTCATGTGAACTGCTCTCTTCTCCCCCCCGCCCCCAAAACAAAAAACCAAAAACAAAAACCAGCAACCTAAGCCTGCAACCCCTGTCCAAGAATGAAGTTCGTTTGGTTTGGCATGATTTGTTCTTGACAAATGCATGCTGACTATTCCTTGTAACCCTATTACCCTCAAAGTGCTTACAAATTGCTTGTTTAATAACTTGTTCCAATATCTTTACAACTATTGAAGCTAGGATGACAAGTCCACAATTCCCTGGGTTCTTTTTGTTCCTCTTTTTAAAGATAGGTACTGTTTGCCGTTCTCCAGTCCTCTGGGACCTCATCCGTCCTCCATGAGTTCTCAAAGATAATTGCTTATGGTTCCGAGATTGCTTCAGCCAGTTCCTTAAGTACCTTAGGATGAATTTCATCAGGCCCTGCTGACTTGAATACCTCTAACTTATCTAAATATTCTTTAATCTGTTCTTTCCCTGTTTTGCCTTACGGATAATTGTTGGGGTAACATGGGTAACACCGTGTCAAGGTACCCATTGAGATGAATGGCAGGGAGCCAGTGAGATGAGTTGATGAAAAGCAAAGGAAGTTTGTTTGCCTGCTGTAAATATTTCTGATTCTTCCCCACAAAGTGTAAACATTGTATGTTTGCTTGGGTCAAACTTTAATATACAAAACATAGAGGGAAAAGAATTGACAGATGTTGCCTCTGTTCTGGGTCAGGAAGAATTCAAACACTTTAGACCTGTCTACGTTAGGAGACAGATGTGTTTGCAAATATGTGCACAGGGTCACCTCAGTTAAATGCATACCACAGAAGTATCCTCAATCCCTTGTTCTAGCAGTTTGACCACTTGTTTTCAACATGTGGTGGTTATGATAACCCTGTCTGTGTTGGTAGGATGATGGCTTGCATTGTACAGGGCAGGGCGGCAGCGTTGGACATCTGATCTGCTAGCTTCCTTGTTGCTTTGTATGTGCAGCCTCAGATGCTCAGACTGTGCATGTTGGAGCATAAATGGTGAAAACTATTATAGACTCCCATATCCTCTTCACAACTTTCCCAAGTACCCCAGAAGGCCGGCTTCTAGACAGGCTTTTGAATGCATTTGTGACAAAGCCCCAATCCTGCAAACTCGTAAACATGCGAGTAGTCCCATTGAATTTAGTGTAAGAACTCGTGTGCATAAATGCTACTTGCTTGCAGGAATGACTTGTGATAGAGCTTGTAGGCACACGTTCATGTTGGAAGTCTGCTGGGTACATGGTCCCAAACCATAATGTGGATGAGGCTTTTCTATCCGTATGCACAGTGCACCTGGGAGTATTTCAGCGACTCAGGTACGGCTTTTTGTCCTGCATGCTGGAAGCTGAATTTAAATTGAAATGTGAGATTGGGGTTTGACAGGAGCTTAGAAATTTCCTTGGTCACTTCTAGTATCCTGTTTTATCTCTTTGAATTTTTACTTTGGATCAGATGGATCCAAGCAGGAAACTTGTGTGCTAATTTTATGGTTACACAATGTCCTTATGAAAAGCAGTTACTGAATTTACCTGCAATAGGAGGCATGAGAATTGTTCAGGGTGGAGTTGGGATAAGTTGGGCAAATATCCAAAATTGATTTGATTCTGCAAAATGAAATTAGTTGGTGACTTGAGGGGGTGCCTCGGTTTTGTGTGACGCTTCCTTTTAATATCCTGGGACTGACATGACTACAGCAAAACTGCATAAACATCCTTTAGGTTTTCAAAAAATGTATGGTGATCGAGGAGCTCTCTGATCTGTGGAGTTTTTAGTCATCTTCATAGCAGTAGGTGCACTCTACCATTCATCGCTGCTGCATGAAGGGGACATGAATGGGATCCCTAGCATTACAGGTGGGACTGATTTTTCCAAATAGCAAGACTGAGTGGCCAAGTGGCCTCAGGGCATCGGAGGGTTTGGGTACAGTCTTCCCTGTGCGTGTGTCTGTCTGTGTCATCCTCTTTCTGTTGTGGTCTGTTTTCACTCTAGCCTGTGAAATTAACTTGTGTCCCTGCCGCCAAGACCTGAACGGCTGCTGACTTGTTCATTCCTCTCAACGTTTATAATCCTTCAGGAGCATCCCCATGAAATGCAGATTGTGACGTCTCTCTCTGTTTCCTGGGGGCAGGGAGGTTGTTTAATAAGTGCTCTACACCAGCTATGTCCTCAATTACATTTCACTCTACTGTGGCTTGTGCTGCTCCCATTAAAACTACAAGGGTGTGAAAAGTAGCAACACAAAATAAAATGTAAATGTCTGCCTTGCCTTGGGTATAAAACTAAGGGGGCAGATGAAAAGGCCACAGGAGGGGAAGGTGGCAGATGAGTGGGGGTGGCAGGGGTTTGCTTGGGCAGTGAAAAAGATTGTATTAATTCTAGGGAAGGCTATGGGGTAAATTACAAAGTAACAGGTGTCTGACAATCAGTTCAAGGATAAAATGTGAATAATTTCTTTTTTACGTTTGCAGTTGAAGGAGCTGTTTAATATTTTCTCATGGTGCCTTGAGTTTGTTGTACTGAGATATATTTTCTGAATTAAAACAAATATGAGCTGGAGGTATGCCCAGAGGGGAATTTCACTTTAAAGATAACAGAAAAGCATGCCCAGGGAAGTGACTCAGTGGGGGAGAGGTCTGCATACCACCAGTTGGGGGCTGATAATCGTCTTTATCATAAGTGCAAAGAGCAGGGAGTGGTTAAAGAACAATAGCCACTTCTCAAAAAAAGAAAAGGAGTACTTGTGGCACCTTAGAGACGAACAAATTTATTTGAGCATAAGCTTTCGTGAGCTGCAGTTCACTTCATCGGATGCATTCAGTGACACTTCTAGTGCTGAATATTTTATGGCTCCTTAGTTTGTGTGAGTTTAGAACAGGGATTTAAAGTCATGTTTGAGTGGTGATGTACCTTACTGAGGAGAACTCAGGCTAGAAAGAGGGTCAACTGAGGGCCACATTAGCAGTGCTGAAGGAGTTGGTGGGGCGGACTAGCCCGTGCCATTGAAGCAGCCAAATGTGACTTCCTAGTAGTGGATCACTGTGGCAAAATCAGGTATTGGGTAAAACTTTCCAAGTCCTAAGTCACTCATGTGCTTCTGAAAATTGTACCCATTGTGCTGGGTTGGAGAAAGCCTCTGTAAGATAGAGTGGTGCAGGGGAGATACTGGGGTGTGCAGCATCTGGACCTTCCTCTCTAGTAAAAATAAGGGTTGCTGGGGGGCCAAGTTAGGAGTGTGCAGGCTGCATGTTGGGGGCTCTTACCATTCAGATCTCAGAGCATTACAAGTGATAGGGGAACATCTGATGCAGGGTGGGGCTCTGAGTTGTGGTTGGACAAGGATAAGTTCCCCCCCACTGTTTTTGCCAAAACACTCTTGAGGCAGGGAAGGATTGAAACAAGCTTTCTTTTTATGGGTAGCAGCACATCATTTTGAGATGGGTAGCAGCCATCTCTTCCCTGTGTCTTCAAGTCAGCTGGGTTATCGTCAATCCTCTTTTGGAAGTTTTCTCGGTACAGCGTTGTAAGTGTTTTTTCATGCCCACAGATTTCCCCATGGTTTCTCTCTCTAACTGAATTCAGGTCTTGTCTCTTCAGGTCTGTACATAACTTAGCAGTTTCTGCTTTCCCCACCATCTTACTTTTTGGACTACTCTTTAGTGTGTTGTTTGAGGGAATGTCTGCCTTTTCTGGGCATTGTGCCCAGTTTAACTCTTTTAAATAGGATTGTCCAGCATTCAGATACTGCATCTAGCAGTGGGCTTTCTGTTTGTAAAGAAGCAATCTGGGAATCTTCCTTCACACAAGATTCCTGGGGGAATTCTAAAAACCTAATTTTGAGTCCTGCAATGCCTTCTGAATAGTAGAAACAAGAAGTAATAGGAGACTTCAAAGAACCGGGCACAAACTTGGGCACTCTAAGGAATAAATGGAGAAATACGCTTGTGGACATGGTGCAGGAGGCTGGGTTCCCTGCCTAGTGCTAAGGTGAGACCTCTAGAGAGGTGGAAGTTAGGAGGGGCTGCTAAATTAATAACACCACCTAGCTCTTTCATAGCTTTGCTTCAGTAGTTCTCAAAGTGCTTTACATTGTATGGTGCCATGACTTGCTCAAGGTCCCCCAGCAGGCATTGGAGGAGCCAGGAATGGAACCCAGGTCTCCTGAGTGCTGGGACAGGCTCTACTTCCATAGTGTCCACTATTTGTAGATATTGATCTAGTACCTCTCATCCCAGGGTGCTTTATGTAACACAGAAGACATTCTTTATTTGCCTGCTGAGATGCAGGTGCATTTGGGTTGGTGGCCAAATGACTTGCGTTATGCTGTAGTATAGTGGTGTGAGAAGGGAATCTCTGGCTAGGACATTAGGCTAGGCAAGCCTGTATAAAAAGTGCCAAGAGGCTGCTAATGCCTTAAGAGAGCAAGTGTTGGTCTTTAATCCCATCCTGAAGGCATCTATGCAGTAAATCATACGGAACTCCATTTTTTCCGTACCTCATAAGGATGATGGGCTGAGCTAGACCTTGCTGGAATTCAGTTTTGAGTTTGCAGAGACTCTGAGTATTTCATACATGGTGTTTAGACCTTTGAGCCATACCCTCCAAGAAAACTCCATTTTAAAATGAGATGAATAGGTTGGTAATCACACAATTCCCACTTAACAAAATGTTGCAGGTATGCAGGAAGAGAGATCTGATAGGTTGTGATATGACACGTGGAGAAGGAAATGCACAGGTACTGTTAAAGATAAATCCTCTTCTTCAGATGCGTATGTTCCACTAGCTAATACTAAAATATTAGGCAAGGAAATAAGCCCCAAAGCAAAATTTATGTGAATGAACAAAGTAGTAACCAAGGAAGAAGGATATAAGAGAGGGTATAGAGCAGAGGTAGAAAGCTGTACTGAATGGACTAAGGAATGAAAGTGTGGTTAATGGAGGCGGAAAGGAAGATTGTGCTACTAGTTTTCCAAGCTATTACATAAGGCACATGTCAGCAAAACCATACCCATGTTACTGTCTCCTCGCTGGTGCAGAACTCCACAATGTGACTTGCTAGGACTTCTGGTGGCACATCCCATGCTTCTTTGAGCTACAGTAAGCTGAGCCACTCCCTTTCCCCAGGGAATTATAGAAGAATGAATCTGTCCTTTGAGGCACAAAAGGAGTTGGGGGGTGGGGGGACTGTGGGAAGGTGTTTGAGGGCAATCGGCACTCAAGTATTTTAGCCTGCATCCTCATTGAAAACACACAGGTTATGGGATTGAGTGAAAATGGAATCCTGACTCTAACCCACATCCCCATCTGGGCCGGACCAGGATGAAAGCACTGCTTAACTTGGGTGAGGTTTTGGTGTGTAGACAGGGGTGGGGAGTTCTGAGCAACACCCAAGTAAAAAGCCTGGGTTAACTCTGCACTAACAGCACACTGAAATCACAAGGAGAGCCGTCAGAAACGTACAAGAGACATAACTTGAATTTTCAGTGTTCTTTACCTCTGTGCTAGCAATGGAAGGTGGCAGGCACAAGCCAGTTCCCAATATGGAGGGGAGGAGAGAGGGGAAAAGCAGGATCACACCAAACCAGGTGATGTGGTGATTGCCTGTGCAGTTGTCAGTTTTAGTGACTTTCTGTCCCTAAGCTCTGAAGTGGCAAGAAATAACCAAAGGCCCAGCAGCTTTTCCGTTTTAAAATGTGATTTGTCTGTGAACGGTGCAAACTAGACAAACCTGCAGGATGAATTCTCTGTTTAAAGGTAGAGCGTAGACCGTGGCAGTAAATTCTGTTCAAAAAGTACTAGGAGACAGGAAAGGGAGTTCAGTCTGCATGTCCAATGCAACCTTTGTCTGTTGCTGAGAGTGTTAACAAGGGGCCCAACTGTAGACAAGGTTTGGTCATGTTTGGAGTAGGTTTAGAGCCAGGCCCCATTTCCAGATCCTGATCGTGCAACATGAAGCCAGTGGGATTCCTCATGGGCTCAGAAGTCGGCTAAGCATGGATTAAATTGTAGGATTGCTGCTCTGCATACACTGAGATCTCTGCTCCTTGACTCTGTAGTGGCTGCTGCTTCCCTCTCCAAAACATACCCCAAGTCCTTCTTGTAACATGCACATAAACATTTCCTGCTGACCAGTTAGTGTCCAGAGATCATCTAATCTTAAACCAGCATAATTTACTACTTACATAAGTAAAAGGAAGTCCAAAGAATACAAATGCCTTACGAATCAAACAAGTCAGTGAAGTCAGTGGCTGGCTGAGCAGGATATTTCTGTTTACAACTTTCTTTTCATCTTCACTGGAAAATTCTGAAGCAGGAAGTAGTGAAATGATCTTGTGGTCTAAAATATCTTGAGTTGTATTCAAAAAGTTTTAGCGAGGTTTGTAATAGTGATGGGGTATCCCTCGGGGGAGGGATAGCTCAGTGGTTTGAGCATTGGCCTGCTAAACCCAGAGTTGTGAGCTCAATCCTTGAGGGGGCCAGTTAGGGATCTGAGGCAAAAATTGGGGATTGGTCCTGCTTTGAGCAGGGGGTTGGACTAGACCTCCTGAGGTCCCTTCCAACTCAGATATTCTGTGATTCTCAGCCAGAACCTTCAGCATAAGCCTTTCATTTTGGTCTGCTGATGTCAAGTGGCTGTGAATGTTGGTTGGCAGAGGGGGAAACTGAGGCTGTTTTGAGCTGGGGACTGTAAACTGATATAAAGGAGCAACTTCTGTTGTAAATAAAGAGCTTTCTTGCATACCTGTGTCGAGGGAAGGGACTCATTCACATAAGCCATAGCAAGTGTGTTTAATTTTAAATAGTATTACTAGCAAGTTTCCTTTGGTTTAGGAAATAACATACAAGACCATATAATGATTAAACACTCAAAACCACTTCAGACAGTCCACATGCAATTACAGTCGGAAGTGTCTGGTATTTTTATTAGTTCTCATTCAGTTTACCAGGCAAAACATGACTAACTCCTAGTGCTGCAATAGTTGCCTGTGATCTGAAAATCTAGCTGAGACCTTTTTGCCCATTACACTGTCCCTAGAAATAAAGATCACATGTTAATCACACTTGGTTGATAATTCTGCTGATAACATGAGTTAGACTAGACTCAGCTGAATTGGCTCTGTGTGGCTTGTGAGTGTTAGGGCTTTTTGTCACTAAATGAGTAGGATTCAAAGGACCATAGAGGGCAAGGAGCCTGTTCTGCATAAATATTTCTGCCAAGATTGTTGCCTATTACAGCTACAAATGACACCTAAAAGGAACTGGAAGAGATTAATGTGCTTGTCCTTATTCTTTTCAGTCCCTTTTTAGCTTATGATGGCACTGCTTCTCCTGAATAGTCAGTCCTTCTCAATCATGCACATAGAGAAGAATGTCTGAAATAAGAAAAGGTGGTTATGAAAGTGACGGTTGTGGGTGAGAATCAAGAGCATGTGTAGGATCTTAATTAGGTTTTAATTCACTTCTTTGAAGCTGACTAGCTCTCAAGATGGTGAGATCCCTTTAAGATAGATCAAGGGAATTGGTAAACCTGTTAGGTCAATTTATTAGAGATTTAATATCCTCAGACTTCCTGGAAAAAAACATGAGAAGCTTATATAATCAACACAATATTACTTAATATTTCATGTAACTTCTTACGACAACGAAACAATGTAGGTCCTCTGGCTTGTTAAAAGGCAAGGAAGTTTGGACCTGTCATTGTAAATTGTGCCATGTTTGAAAAGCATTTGCATTGTTTAAATGTGGCTCTTCTCTCCAACTGGCTTTGGACTATTAGTTGGCCAGTGTGAATGGGGCTGGACATGTTTTAAAATGTTCAGAGACCTCTAACAGAGCGAGGCGCTACAGATTTCAGGCCATTTTCTGCAAAGTTGGTAATCTGATCTGTGTCATACTGATTAGGCAGTGGTGTTAAAACCTGTTGGTTGGGGCAGGATCTGGATGAGATTCTGCTCCACCTGTAGTTAAGGTTGCCCTCCTATTCCTAGGTGCAGTGGTATCCAGTATGGATTCTAAACTTTATGGTGCAGTCTAAGTGCTGCAATCTCTCCCCTGAGACTAGGCTGCTGCTCTCTTCTAGACTCCAAGGTCCAAGTTTTCAGAGCTGTGTGTGTGGGTGGGTGGGGGGAGGGAACAATCAACAAAACTACTCCTTTTCTCCTCCTCCTCAAAAAAGGAAGCTGCTCTGAGCACAGAGTTAGCTCATAAAATAGCTTTATAATAGAAACATGACGGGGCATTCCCTGAACCTTTCTTGCTTGGCTCTGATAGTTTAACAATAGCCACTCACCCAGTTGAACTGTGGAGTATTCCACGCCCTGTCTAGCAAACAGTTGTTAAGTAGGACAGACTTCTCTTAATAATAGTAATACTCTTAGCAGTTCTGAATGCTAGTATTGCTTCTGGTATTAGGTGTGCATTGATATGCAGACTCCCAGCTGACACTCTTCCCCTGTGAATTGTTTACTTGAAAGCACTTTTTTTACAGTTCAGGAAGGCTGGAAGGGAGTGTTTGTATCTGGGTGATTTCTTAATTCAGCTTTGCAGCATTCTGTTTGGTCACTGATCCCTGTAGTTTTATGTGAAGCATGAGCTTGTGGTTGCAGCTGGGACTTGAGGTCTGGGTTCAGTTTCTGGCTCTGTCACAGACTCGCTGTGTGACTATAGAGAAGTCACTTAATCAGTGCTTCAGTCAGTGCATCTAATCTGTAAACAGGATAGTTCTTTAACCTGGGGATAATTCTTCCTTTGTGTCTTTTCTGCTTAGATTGTCAACCCTCTGTGGAGGGGAATGTTATTTGTACAGCACCAAACACACATTTTGAGCTCATGTGAGGATCATGTGACTACTAGTGTCTTCTCCCTGTTTTATAAAACCTTGTTGGGAGAGGAAGTCGACATGTCACCCTGTTTCTAGGTGATACGCACTCATATCCGTAGTCCAAGGTTTTCTGTAATGCAAAGGGCAGGACCCCTGGTATCTTCAGTCTTACTCAAAGACGGTTTCCTAGCACAGGGTAATGGTAAGTGCTCTGATGCGACACTGAAGTAGTGAGAGTGATGTTGAAGCAACTTACGGATCAAGTTCAGCTGCTCTGCTTTCAAATGGCAATACCTGTGGCACAGAATATTGAATGGTGCTTGTACTGTTCCTCATTACCTCTGAATACAAGTGCCTTCAGTCTTTATGTAGGCAGAAATTCAAAACATCTTTGACTTATTAATCAAGAGTTGGCTCCACAGCTTACAAAAAAGTACTAGTTGGAAAATATCCTTTGTGATTTTGCCTTGTTGTCAATCTCTCACCTCTTTTCCGATGCCAAGAAAAATCTCCCTGAAGTTTCAAATGTCAAAGGACTTGTGGTGCTCTGGAACAGAGTTCTAAAATGTTACAAGTCTGAGGTGGAACAAGCCAGAATACAGTAGCTTAATATAAGTGCTTTGCACTCTGATAAAGCTTCTCGTCAGAGAATTTCAAAGGGCTTTACACGTACAATATTTCCAAAACTTGTCCAGTTTGCCCTTAGCCTTTCAAGAAGGAACTTTACCCCGGAGTAAGATGTGACATGAGAAATTTCGGGTGGGTCTGTTCAGTTTTGGTAGAGGGATAAAAATTGGGCTTGCAATAGGAGGCTTAATTCTTCATTATAGAGAGAGATGCATCTCTCAAGTATCACAGCATCTCTATGCCTATATGATTTGCATTACAGCTGGGGAAAGTGAGGCTGATGTCTGCCAAAGGTCAGTTAAGGCAGGAGGTAGGAATAGAAGTCCTCTGCTCTGTCCACTAAATCTCATTCCTTCCCTAGAGCTTCCTGTTGCTAAAGCTCTTGCTAATAATACAACCTGTATAAGGCTCCCTAGTCTCATGCCACTGGCCACAATGAAACTTTTTATAATGAGCAGATCACTTGGGACCCAAGTGTCTTTCAGACACTGATCGAGACTGGGTCTTGTTACTCAAGCCACAGGCTGCAAGAAGATCTTAAATAAATGGAGGCCATTGGCTAGGGATAACTGAGAAGACTGTTTCTGTGACCGTGGAGATGGCAGTAGTTTGCCTTTTGGTCCTGACAGTTTGGTTAAAATGCAAGACACATGCTGAAATTTGTATAATGAACCTGTTAGGATTGGGTGCACTGGTGCTGAAATAACTGACCACTCTCTGCAAGTGCTTGCATTGGCTTCTGGGTTTGTCCTTGCTCGTTACAAAAGGGGAACATTCCGTCTGAACACATGCAAGATTCCCTGATGGCTTTTTTTCATTTGTATGCCATGACTTATTTTGCCACTGAGTTGTGTGTAGGAATTTCAGGACTGAAGCCACAGCTATGCATGTAAACAAACATTAGATGCTTGAGCAATTAGATACTGACATTTCAGTAGACTTCTGTTTCCCTCTGCTTTCATCTCTGGGCCTGCAATCCTGAAAATGAACATATGATACTGCAGTTTCAAGGACAGCATGAACATCTGGCCAAGAGTGCTCTAAGTTCTACTTGGAAATAGGAGCTTCATAGAATTCATTGTTAGGCCTTAGAAAATGTATCTTTGGCAAGCTGCCTTTGGTAAATGTGGGCTGCAGGAAGGATTTGGTTATGACAGCCCAAGATAGGGTGTGTGAGCCTTGTTCTTGAGGCATGTTCCCTGCTGATTGATCCAACTCCGAAGGGAACGTACCCAGTCTTTTCTGGAGGAAATAAAAGGGCAGTGTGGCTTGTTGTGTAGTCATGAAGAAGAGTTAAGATGGAACATGCTGTTCAGTAATACATGAGGGTTCCCTTAGACCAGTGGTCCCCAAAATTTCTGTGGGAATAGCATATTTCTATTCCCAAAGACTGTGATGGGCGCCAGACATGTTGCTGCTGAACTGCTGCCGAGAAACAGCAACGCATCTCGGCAGCATTTTGGCGGGCGATTCTCCGGTGGCCGTGCTCAGCAGCGGCGTTTTGGCGGCGCAGTGTCCTGCGGGCCACACAACTGCCCCAGCGGGCGCCATTGCGCCCGTGGGCACTGTGTTGGGGATTAGACCTTCTCTTCCCACCCTCTAGGGAAGACATTGAATTCCCAGCTGGGATGGTGACAGAGCAGATCCTTGTGGTAGAAAAGTGGCTTTATACTGGAGACACAGCCAGAAATTTAGATCTTCCTGAACTTCTCAAACTTGATGAGCCACTTTGTACTCTGGGAAGCGTGAGATGTAGAATGGCCTTTGCTTTTACTGTTGATTAGTGAAGTGAACCTCTTGAGGTTCCTCCCTAGGAGACAAGTGGTTTTCAAACCTGCCAAAGAGAGAGGCAACTGTTTATGTCCTTGCCTGATTGTTGCAGGCACAGAAAGGAGAAATAACTTCTGCTGGTGCAAAAGTCCCACTGTGTAACACGTGTTCAAAAATAGGGCCTTTTACTCTGTGTAGAGTAAGGTATGTTGGAATACATTGCTGCTGTTTTCAGATGAGACAGTGCTGAGATTCTGGCTGCTTGTGGTCATTTGGGCCTTTCAGATGTTAACCCTGGTATCTCAGCCAAGTTTCTAACAACTTCCTATGCGGTTTAATTGGATACAGTCTTTCACTTCTTGTGTCTAACCATGTAGAGCTGCTATCTGTTAGCAAACAGCTCTCCTGCTTCATTTCAGTAGTGGATGAATCAAGTTCTATTCAAATGCACTTTGTGGTGACTCTGGATAACTGGTGCACTAAATGTCATTTTCCTCCATGGAGCAATTTCTTCATCCCTATGTTTATAGGTTGGGTAAGCTGAGGTGCAGAGGGTTTAAGTGACTTACCCGAGGTAATACCGCCAAGCAGCGACCGAGCCAGGACTAGAAATCAGGAGTTTTGACGCCCAGTCTCATGTTTTGTCCACTGGACTGCGCTGCTTCCTCTTTAAATCTGAGAAATGGCATTTCCAGAACAAAAAGGTGTCGTTTGCCGTCATGTGGGGTGCAGGTAGGTTGTCTGCTTGATGTTCCTTTCAAGTCTTCTGCAAAACATAGTTGGCTCTTTACAGACAAAGGCATGAATGCCTACAGAGATGTTTTTAAGATCCCATTTCCCCATAATGCACTAGCTTGCAAAGTGCTACCTATGTCTTTTGCACTCTCTAAACAGTGTATATCCATTCATTTATCAGATGCAATCTGAACTGCTCAACGGTGTGACGCAGGCCCTGTGCAGCTAAAGATGAAGTGGTAGGGCCTATGCTTCCATGTAGAGGGCTACATTTTGAACAGACGAATATGTGAAACGAAACATTCTACTTCCTGTGTCAGTTGCTTTCAATGCCTTGAAAGTTATTCTGAAGGACTTTGTTTTGTGCTGTCAAGGGTCATTGTTGGGGTGAGAGGGATAGAAAGAAAAGTTGATGGGATACCAAAGAAGCTGGGTGAATGACATGGTGTGAAACAGAAGCTGCTGCATGTAGATCACACTTGCGTTCATTTGTGTTCACTTGCGTTCAAAATGAATCAACTAAACGGCCCCTGGAAATCTCCATGTATGGATATGGAGGAGGAGGAGGAAAGTCAGCTAAATGAAGGTTTAGCAAGGGATAAAGGAACACCTGAAGGTAAGAGTATGGAAACAAGGAGAAAGAAAGTACATATACTGATTGGAGTAGTAGTCAGGTGTTTCAGTTAGTGAAAAGACTATACCTAATCTATCTGGAAAACTGGGTGAGGTCTGAGGAAAATAACAGAAATGCTTGTACATGAATCCCAGCCAAAGAGAAAAAATTTGTAGGGAAAGGCTTCAGACGTAGATGGATGAATAACTATCTCAGAAAGATTAGGAGTAAGCAGAGAGCTCTTAGGGAATGGAAAAACGGGTTGATAGCAAAAAAAGCAACATCTTGGAAATTAGAAAATTTAGGAATAAAGTGGGAATTGGTAGAAGTCAAGCTGAAAGAATAAATAAGAGGGTTTTTAGTTTATAAATTAAAGTGAGAATAAGGAAGGATGAGGTTGGGCTGCTATGCAGTGTGAGTGTAGAGAAGATTAAGGATAATATAGATATAGCCCAAAACCTAAATGAATACTTAGCCTTGGTTTTCAGTAAGGATGATAATATAGAACATGGGCATGAAGGCAGGACAGCTGATGGAAATTAGCGTATCAAAACAGAAATGACCATATCTGAGGCAGAAGGAAAACTCAAAGTGTAATGTGCTCAAAGTGGATCATTTCCAACTCTGAATACTGAAAGATGTGGCATATGAGATTGCTATTCCAGTAGCAAGGATTTTTTTAATATATTTATCTGTTCGGGAGCAATACTGTATGATTTCAGAATAGGTAAAAGTTGTACCAGTGTTTCAGAAAGGGAGGAAAAAGTGATCTGGCAATTACAGAGCTGTTAGTCTAACCTCAGTAGTATGCAAGACTTTGGAACAAATTGTGAAGGATAAACTAATTAAATGCATGGAGGTAAACAGAAAAGAGGATGTAATGCTAGACTAATCTTACTTCCTTCTGTGAGAAAATAGCTGTTTTTTTAGCAAAGGGAAGTGCAGTGTATGTCTATTATGCACGGACTTCAGTAAAGCATTTCACATGGTACCACATGGAAATGTATTAGTTAAATTAGAGAAGATGCAGATTAGTACAAGAATTCTAAGGTGGATAAGGAACTGACTGAATGGAGAAAAGCAACAGGTTGTGCTGAAAGGCGAACTTTCGAACTGAAGGGAGGTTACTAGTGGAGTCCTCAGTTTTGGGACAAGACTTATTCAATATTTTTTGAATTACTTTTGCACAAAAAGCACAAGTGTGATAATTTGTGGGTGATACAAAATTGGGAGGAATTGTTAACAGAGGAGGAGGATTGGAATATTCTACAGGAAGATTTGGATCACCTTGAAAACTGGAGTAATGGAAATGTCATATAATTCAGTAATATGAAGTGCAAGCTTGTGCACTTACGGTCTAATAATTACTACTGTTGCAAGCTGGGAGCTTACCAGTTAGAAGCAACAGAGGAGCTGAGACCTGGGTGTGTGGGTTGATCACAGGATGACTGACCCGCCAATGTGGTGTAGTTGTGGAAAAAGGCAAACACGATCCTGGGATATAGGTGAGGCGAGGCTTTTTCAGTAGAGAGAGAGAAGTATTAATGTTATTGTATAAGACCCTTGTAAGACCTCATTTGAAAGACTGTGTATAATTCTGATCACCCATGATCCAAAAAGATGAAGTCAGACTGGAAGAGGTGTTGAGAGGCGATACTAGAGTGACTGGAAAAGCAGTGAGGAGTCCTTGTGGCACCTTAGAGGCTAACACATTTATTTAGGCATATGCTTTTGTGGGCTTGGGTTATCGCCCATGAAAGCTTATGCCCAAATAAATGTTAGTCTTTCACGTGCCACAAGGACTGCTCGTTTTTGCTGATACAGATGAACACGGCTACCCCTCTGAAACCTGTCACCATGCAAGGCACTGAATGTAGAGTGACTGGGGAATGGGGGGTGGCCTAGCTTATGAGAGGCAACTGGAAGAGCTTGGCTTCTTTAGCGTAGCAGAAAGAAGGCTGAGAGGGGTTATTACTCTCTCTAAATACATAAGTAGGGTAAACACCACAAAGTCAAGAGGTATTTAAGGTAAAGGACAATGTTGGCACATGAACAAATGGGTATAAACTGGCCATGAATACATTTGGGCTAGAAATTGAGGTTTCTAACCATCAGAGGGGTCAGGTTCTGGAACAGCCTCCCAGTAGGAGTTGAGGGGCACAGGGACAACTTAATTAGTTTTGAGAGAGCTAGACAAATTTGAGTGGGATTTTGTGATGGGTTTGCTTGTGGTGATGCGGGGAAGGGCAGCCATGGAGTTTGCTTTTATGTTCCTAAAGCAAATTCTTCAAGGCTTCAGCTGGCCACCTGGTCAGAAGGGATTCCCCCCCCCCCCCTCCTCCCCCCCCCCCCCCAAAAAAAAAAAAAGTATTGTGGATTTTTTTGTCTCCTTCCTCTGAAGCATCAGAGATGACCTTGACTGGAAATGGGACACTGGATTGGAGTGGGCCAGTGCTCTGAAATGGTATTGAGCATTCTCTCTGACATGCTTGAGTGGCTGGTTCTAACAGATTGCCATATGTCGGGTTGGGAAGGAACTGCCCCATGTTGGATTGTCAGTGATCTCGGGATTTTTTGCCTTGATCTGCAGCGTGGAGTGTGGGTTGTAATGCTTTAGTTGTTGGGTTTAGAGTGAGGGTGCTGGGTGGTGGCCTGTGATACACAGGAAGTCCAACTGGATGATGTGGTGGCCCCTTCAAGCCTTAAACTCGGAATCTCTGAGACAAAGATGAGGCAGGAGTTCCTAGGGGCTGAGCTCTCTCCCATCATCATGCCTGAGGGCAGATTCTCTGGTTCATGGCAAGGACTGTGTTTAACACTTAAATGCTCTGTAGCCACAAGTTTGAATCCTAGGAGGGTTGTTTCAGCCCCTCATCTTACCTGAGGTAGGTGAACCATTTTCATGCGACCTATGTGTGACTGACTTGAATAAAGACCTGTTTAAAAACTAATTTCTCCGGCTTGCTTTGAGGGAACACTTGAGCTCCAGCAGGGCACTCTTTTTGTAAGTCCTCGTGAACTTTCCCGAAAACATCCTTCGCCTTCTGGGTTCTGCTCTCTGTCGGCTGCTCTCCACCCCAGAGCTGGCTGCATCTCAGTGGTGTCATTTAGCTGCTGTCATGTTCAAGGGTTTTCTCAGGATGAAGGGCCCTCTTGAAATGTAGAATATGTAAGTCAGCAGGATGACTTGTTGGTATTGTTACAATGTGCTAGCCACTGTCAGAACCTAGGAGGCACAGTGCCTGCACCAGAGTGCTCGCTCTTTAATCAAGTGTACAGTCTTGAAAAGCAACTACATCCTATTTCACAGAAACTAGTTAGAAAAATAAACCCTTTTTATTTTATTGCAACTGTGACTAGAAAAGTTAATAGAGATTCCTGAAGAAAGGAGAAAAATATGGATTGAAATGTTAAGTCTGCTTGAGACTGAGTGAAGGAAAGTCTTCTGTACCCTGGAAGAAGGGGTGAACTGCTTGATTATAGCTAGGGAGGCCAGTGAGATGTGAGTCACGCTCACAATGAGATGGTATTAATGTATGTGGCCTCTTTTCTGTTTAATGGCAGAGGATTACATTATGTCCTTGAACTATTTATACACTAGCTTCCCTGAGGACTGCTTTCTGAGCCGATACTCTTCCACCTTCTCATGGTGTGGGAAATGGCCTGCTTAAAGTAAGACAACAGTGCTCTCTACTGCAATTCAGTACTGGATATTGGTGGGAAGGGATCAGAAAATATTTAGCTGGAAGACTCACTTTAAGAAAAGGGGGAAGGGGGGGAAGTGTCTTTCAAGGAGATAAGGCTCTCGGCGCTCTCAGATGTACAGTGCATCCACTCATAACAAACCACCAACCCTGTCAATGTTTCCAGCTATTTCCATAAAGGCTCACAAGGAAGAGTGGAAGAATTCTGCCTTCATTAAATATTTGGGAGGTGCTTGGCTACTAAATGCTGGGACCATATTGGTATCTACATGTTTGAAGGGGGATGGAAAAAACAGGGCAAACAGAGGAAGCCGCAGAGCCTGGGTGGCATGTGCTACCTCCCATGGACCTTGCTTATTTCGATCTGAAATACTCTGGGACTAGTCTGGATTGAGCATAGTTGCCAAAGTGGTTGGTTTTCTTTAAAACTCTTTAATTCTGTGTGCAGTCTAACCAGTAAAAGGCTCTTTCCATTCTGAGCTCTGTCTGTGCAGTTTAAGGAAGGACGGAGCTTGAGGTCATATCATATTTTAGGTTTGGAAAACTAGTTTGATAGCAGTAGTGAGACAGCACTTTCCCCACCATACTTTTAAACCCATGGCTTCTTTTCAAGGGACATTGCGTTTAAAGATAAACCATGTGGTTTTTCTAGCTAAGGGAAAGCCTCTGCTATATATTATGGACAGAAGAACACAAGTCCCCTCCAAAAGCTAGTGGTACAAGTGGACGGCATCAATATGGTATAAATAGGTTCTCATTAGACTTGTCTCTGTTCCTTTTGTCTGCTTCTTTTCTCATACTAGAAGCCAGAAGTGTGAGACTTTCACACCCAATATTTAAGTGACCTGAAAACTAGGTGAAATACCTCATCCTAATCTTAAACATGCTTCCAGATTTGTCGTCGAGATAAAATGGCTTCTTTTAAAACATAATCCCCTCAAACAAAGCTCATCCTTGGTAAGGCTTAAAGCCTTGCAATGTAGAGACGCGCATGGTTTTTAAAAGCTCTTTTACCTGCTGTGCTTAACTTTAGAAGTCAACATGGGTTTTTTAGGAAGAGTGGTTGTGGAGTAAAGCACTGAACTGGGACTGGGGAGATCTGCAGTCTGTTCTGTGGCAGAACCAAGACGGCGTGAACTTGAGCAGATGACTTACTCTTTCTGGCTCAAGACCTCTGGAAGATGGGGACAGTGTTTCCTTTGTTCCATCCTTTCTTTCTGGTTTAGTTAGATTAGAAACGCTCCAGGCCAAGGGTCCTGCTCTGCATGTGTGTGCATGTACGTATGGTGTCTAGCACCTGTGAGTTCCTGGTCTTGGTTGAGGCTTCTAGGTGCAAATGCAAATAGTGATTTATGTGAGACCAACGGGTGTTTAAAAAATATTGTGGAGCCTTCCCATAGGCACCACCCTACAAACGCTTTTTCATGTTCCTGTTAACATTTGAAACATACAAAAATGGGGTTTTTCAAGCCCTAATCCAGCCTGCTAGAAAGCTAAAGGTACATATCTAAAAGTTTCTTGGGTTTATCTCCTGCCAGTTAAAAACAGATGAAAATACTACTGAACTGGGAATATATGAAGCATTAGGGCCTGATCCTGCATGAAAAATGGGATTGACACTTGATTGACACTATCCCTTTCACTTATGTTTAAGACCTAGAAAGTTGGGAATTGGCTCAAAAACCTGGTTCTAGTAATCTAACTTTGAGATGCATGTTGGTGCGACACACCTGTTGCTGCCTTAATTGGAAAAGATCCCTTTGCGTGAGAGTTGCTGGAAGGCATTCTGTCCTGCCTTGCCTGCTAACCTAGAAACAAGATTCCTCAGCTTAGAATCCTAAGTATGTGAAGTGCTTTTTTAACCTAGTTCTGCTAATTATGGTGGTAGAGGTCGCAGTGTAAAGAGAACAATCAAGTGGCAGACTTATGAAACAGTAAGAAAGCTCAGCCCCCCTATGCTGTATGTTAAGTACAGGGTTCCAGTCCCTCTTAAGACTCCTCAGGGAAGGCTGGGTAGCAGCACTTGCTTACCCCATTTTTGAGTTAGATGCACTAAGATCTCTCTCTGCTATTGTGAATTGGCTCAGGTACACAACATGGATTCAAAAGGGGTGCAGTACTTTCAGATAACTGCTTTCTCTGGCCTTTGACTAGATAAATTCATGGAGGATAGGCAATGGCTATTAGCCAGGATGGGTAGGGATGGTGTCCCTAGTCTCTGTTTGCTGGAAGCTGGAAATGGGCAACAGGAGATGGATCACTTCCTGATTGCATGTTCTGTTCGTTCCCCCTGGGGCACCTGGCATTGGCCACTGTTGGAAGACAGGATGCTGGGCTGGATAAACTTTTGGTCTGACCCAAGGTGTGGCCGTTCTTATGACTTCCATGTGTGGATTTGCTATGGAAGGATGGAAGTTACTTGGAAATGTCTGTCTCAAGACTAAGGATTAACAAAAATTTAAATGAGCAAGTAGGGAGATTGAAGCCAATATTTTGTTCAGTCTCCCAGCTCCTTGTAACTTTTTGCATGCTCTCTACCGTCATTCTATTGCACAAAACTTCTTCCTCCTGTAAGTGCAATTTCTGACTTGTGCTCTCTTGTTCCACTATTTAAACATGAATGGATTCTCATGTTCAAAGAAGCCACTTTGTGCAGGATGTTCTCTGCTCCGAGGCTTTCAAAGGAAATTGCTTGTTTTATCTGCAATCAGCCACGTTGGTTCATATGAAAATTGAATTTGGTGAAAAGCAGTGTGGGTGTGGGAATTAGGGTTGTTTACATATTAAAAACAAAAAACAGCCCAATTTGTAATTTTAAACTTTAACCTTCAGAAACCTGTTTAAACAGGTGTTGCCTCTAATGTTGCTTTTTAAAATCATGCATGAAAAACTCATTGTATGCTTACCCAAGTCCTCTTTTTTCTCTCTGTGGAGTGGACCTTAAACTCTGGACCTTACCTGTGTGCTCCTTAGGATGGTGTTTGAAGGCAATATTGACTAGATCTTAGCTTTGTCTTTCAGATGAGACTTAACATTGTGCGCTTGAGGTAACTAAATATCCTTAAGTGTTTTTCACAAGTGTACGGGTCAGACTTGTATTTGGGTTACTGCTTTCTGCCTCCCTAAATTCCCCCTGAAATTTTGATTGGATTTGATTATCTTTAATTCCTTTCCCAGACTGTGTAGCATTGCTGTCTGCTGATAAACAGCTGGTGCTTTCTGCCTTAGAAATGACTATTTCAGGGATGGTGGAGGGCAAGTGATTCTTCACAAGCTGTTGAAGTGCTTTGGGATCCAAGTAGCTATATAAAAGTAAGTTGTTACTACTTAGACATAACGACGGAATACAGGATTTAAGTGCAAAACTTGTAGGGTAATGGAGTTTGTCCCCACACAGGGTGCTTAGAATTCATTTGTGCCGTGTATGTTGGACTGATGCATTAAAACTGTGTTGGGCTCAGAAATCTTTTCATTTAGTCTTGCCACCAGAGCTAACTTGTGGCTAGCAGTACTGCATTAACAAGTCCAGAAAAAGACCAAAAGGCTTGTATCTAGCTGTTCATGTGCCCTTTCAAATAAGCAGGCAGGTGTTTTAAGGGCTTTAAGGTATGCAACTTTTCAATATTGTTAGTTTATCTGATGCATGTTCACTCAAGAAAATAGTCATCTTTGTTCCTGAGGAGATGGGAATCTTGCAGAAAAGGTGAAACACCCCAAGATGAAAAGCCTGCCAATGCTGCCTTCTGAAAGCGTGCAAAGCAAGAAGTCTGGCAGGTGGGACTAAAGCAGAGCCTGATTGAGCAACCTCGTCCAGAATCCATCACCTGATCTGAACCTTATAGTCACAGGGTAGGTATACAGTGAAACCTGCACGAAGGACCCCATCTCTTTCTCACTACCTGTTCCAGTATTTACTCCTCATACAAGCTTATAAGTATAGCACTGAAGTGTGCCAGTTAAAAAGATTGTTATACTTTTCCTCCAGTCTTGTAAGACCTCCTCAGTTTTACATGACTCTTCCAAAATAGTGGGTTAGCTGATTCCCTTAATCTATAATATAATGCATGTCATCTGGACTGGCTGACTTTTGTGTAAGTCACATGTTCCAAGTCTACCTGTTCTTTGTAATAGCGGTCTGTAAAGTAGTCATTACTTGTCTACGCTTCTCTTTATCTCAAGAGAGATTGAGTATGTCAGCCACTTTGGTTATGCATTTTATTGCTCACTTTCTTCCATTGATATATTTGTGAATGTCATTATTAGGCCTATTAATGCTAGGCAAAGTGGTTAACACACTTCCTGCTTTTTTAGGACTTTGTCCTGCAAGCCTTAACTAAGTCAATTTTGTTGCTTCCTCCCTTCTTGGTATATAGTCCCAGTAGTAAAATGACTTATTCTCCTCAGTGCTATGCTGGTATTCAAATTTAAATGCACAAGGTCAAGATACTGTATCATATAGTCTGTAAATATCCCCTTCCAAGTTGTAGTTATGTAACTTTATCCACTTTGTTTTTTACTCTCCATCTGCTCTGTGTTTCTGCTACCCATTCTGTAGGTACCCACTTAAGCAACCCATCAAGCTGCTATTTCTAAAGGAGACTGTGTGGTAAATAGTCACTTTGTCAAGTATGACTATGTATCACACAGTTGCCAGTTATCTATTTCTTGTGTCCTTGCTGTTCTGTCTTTCCAGTTTGAGACAGTTATTGCCTATAGTTGATTGTTTATTGTGCCACTATTAACTTCTTAAAATAGACTGTGAAACCGTGCTTGATCACTGTGTGGCTGTATTGTCATTGATTCCAGAGACCAGGAAGATTACATGCTTGTCTGAGAATAGGGTCTACCCACACCTTTTAATATTAGTAGTCTCTCCATGCTTTTAATTCTTGAGCCTTGTGTGTTCCTTTACATTTAGTCTTGGATACTAAAGCAAACCCTTTTGCTGTAGCTTAAACTTTCACCCTAAAAACTCCTTTCTTTCCACCTGATTTCCCACCCCTTCCCCCAAACGGAGACCTTTTTAGAGTCTCCTGCAAAGATAAGGGAGCAAACCACTCTCAGTGAGTGCATAGACAGGACTGAGAGCATTACCCACACAGTTCAGAGTTTTAATAAACTATTGGGTTTCTGAAAGCCTGAACTTACTGATCTTGGCAATACAATGAGGGAAATGTGGTGATTTGGATGATTGGTCCACCCCTTTCGGTGGCTTTGGTCTCTGTAGTCTGAATGTGATTAATGGTACAAAATGATTGGTTAATTTCAGTTGCTCCTGTGAGTAGGGGAGAAACTAAGCCTGCATCTTATTTTCTTTGTGTTTCTCAGTCTTTCTTTACTCATCAGCCTAGTTCCTGTTTCTTTCCTTTTCCAGTTCAGAAATGACCTGGTGCTGACTCTGCTGTGTTACTTAGCATTCCATGCATTAATTTTAGAGGAACCCCAAGCAGTGATTTCAAACAAACGAAACCACATTGTTACTGAAGCGAAGGGGCTTGTAATGTTACAAATGAAGCCATGGGCTAGAGACTCGTTTAGCTAAGCTGCAGGGCATGATAACCAAATGGAGCGTTCAAGGGCAGCTGTCATTGGACAGACTGCTTTAGGGTCGGCGGAAAGGTTTTCTGGCTAGTAAATCATACGAGTAGAGCGCTGCGTGGATACAAAATTTGTGTCCGCATCCGATCCGCAAACGTGGTCCACGGGCATCCACATCTGCCAATGTAAAGTGGTTATCTGCAGATTTGTAGGGCTCTACAGATGAGCAATCTGTGCTGGTGCAAGGGAGATAGAGAAACTGGAGCCACATTTCTTCTTCTGCAGCTACATACCATTTAATCAGAAGCTTAGTCAGGATGCCTTATGTTTCAGAGGTGGTGAAAATGTCATTTTTCCGATAAGCAATGAGGATGCCAGGTTTCTTCCCAAAAATGCCTTATGAGAATCTGATTAGGTCTCTGGTAGGGTTTTTTTTTAAACAAGTCGTCAAGCTACTGTTTTTTCAGTATTGTTGACATTATCTGACAAGTAACATGTCTCTGTTTCATAGACTAGGCAACTAGTTGTGTGTGATGTGCTTCCTGCCGTTCCAAGACATTTAATTGGTGTATCACTTTGATTTGATGGGGGGTGGCGGAGGTGGGGGCGGGTAGGGGCAGATGAAGGGTATAATAAGTTAGGTAGCATGCTTATGTGCTGATCTGTAGGCTTCAGCGTTTTTTGCACAACTTCTGTTTGGCAATGTTGCTACCCTTGAACTTTCACCTTGGTGTGGCTGCTGATTGCCAAGGGGAACAGAACAGATGAGCTGTAGATAGCAACAGAAACAGCAGGGGCCAGCTATGTAGCTGCTAGCCATAATCTAGCTGAGTTTTTGAAGCTATATAGTTCTGTATGGGAGGAGGAAGTAACCATCCATTGCCCCACCAAAAATAAATTGGGAGGAACAGACAGTGCAGTGCAAGTTAGATGGCTGTAGATGAAGTTAGGGCTTGTCTACACTGGCAACGCGCTTTAGCGTGGCTTGTCTAGTTGCAGCACAGCGCTGGGAGAGAAGGCTCTAAAAAACCACCTCCATGAGGGGCGTAGCTACCAGCAGTGTCTACACTGGCACGTTATAGCGCTGAAACTTGCAGCGCTCAGGGGTGTGTGTTTTCACACCCCTGGGTGAGAAAGTTGCAGTGCTGTAGAGTGCCAGTGTAGATCAGCCCTTAGAGTGTGACCAGTGCTGTTTTTGGTTAAGGCAGGGAGGAACGATAGGTATATCTATAAAGCTGAATATCCTAGATAAGGAGAGCCCTTCCTTAGAAGGCTCTGCCATTGTTAAGGTTTAGGTAGTGTTGAGCACGCTTTCGAGGGTGTTGAGTTTGGTACTTGAGCAGCCTTTCACCAAAAGATCCCTGCTTCAGCAGAGCCTGGTAGAACATGCCGTCTTGACATATGGTTTGTTTCCTTTGACTGCATCATAGCGACAACGTTGAGCATCTCTGCTACTCACCTTGCCAGTGAGATACTTGGGCAGAGTATGCTGGTGTATTTGAATACAGATGCAGTTTATTTCTTTAAATCAGGGTGGATTTGATTTAAATCATGATTTAAATCACTAGTCAAGAAGGCTCGATTTAATCATAGATTTCTACATAAAAGTGCATTCTTGTGGGTTATAACCTTAATACATATTCTTCACAACTCAGAGATGCAGTTTCACCTTTAGAAGGTACACGCTATACCTTTTTTAAGTGATTTATTTTGAAAACTTTTCAGATTTAGTTTTATAGCTATATCAGAAAACGAATGATTGGTTATTTCATTTACCAAAGGTAATTGAAGCAGATATTTATGAAGTCATTGGGAGGTGAACTGTCTCTCATTCAACAGGTTATTCATTAATATTTGGAGGATTTTCTTGCCATGCTGTATTAGGAGAACATCACCAAACAGACATTTATATTGTTTTATTTAACTAAAACAACGTTATGTATTCTAGATTTTTTTCTTCAACAGCAAACATATAATATTTTAAGAAAACAAGCATTTGAATTGAGTTAAACATTCAAGTTTTTTAAAATCAGGTTTGTTTTTGTTAAAACTGTTTAAAGTAGTTAAATGAAAATTAAAAAAAAAATTACACTGTCAGCCAAGTTGGCATGAGAAACTTAAAATATTGGCTTCTGTAGCTAACTCAGTAGTCTTCACCTCCATTCTCCTGTTTTTCATAATCTGGAAAAGAAAAACACACTTTCCTGTTTTTGCAGGTTCCAAACGATTTTTCAATTTGGAATGAATTAGTCCAAAGGAAGAAAATATTCCTTCTACACCAGCAGAAGCCACTGCTGCTAAGTGAGATTATCACTTCAACAGTCTCTGAATTCAAGTGCTTAAGTGACTTCCACCAGTTCACTGGTGTAACTTTCTTTAAAACACCATGAGCAAACATATATCTCTTGAATGGTTCACCCTTAGCTCTGAAGTTTATTACAGTTGGCATTACGGAGGGATGATTGCTGGATGTCCATGTCATAGCCATCTCCTCCTCTTGAGCAGTTAAGGTTTGACCCTAGTACCAATACTGAGAATATGTGCAAGAAAATGAGCTGGAGATAGTGCTTGTCCCATTTGTTTTTTTTAGTGTTTGTAATTTAACTGTCATTGCATATTTCTCTTTTTAAGATCTCACTCAGTTCCTTCCAAATTTCAACAGTGTCAACAATAAAACCGCCATTTCCCTGCATTTTGTTCAAGGCTACAGAAACAGGCTTCAGGCTCCTGTGTTCAACCTTTCTCTTAAGTCCAGTGTTGAGATCTTTGGCTGTGACGGTGCCATCTATTTTTTCACATTTAGTTCACCAACTGTCATCAGATTAGGTCAGTTCTTGATATAATTTTCAAAACAGTCCACTACTGAGTTCCATTGCACATCTTGTGGGAGAGTTAAGTTGGTTCCCCCCTCTATTTGCAGAGCAGCTGCTGCTAAATGGTTGTTACGGAAGTATTCTGCAATTTCAACATTAACCTTTATTTTTCTGGAACACTGAAGTCTTTGGCTCGGAGGTGCATCAAATGAGCACTGCAACCGTATGTTATTAACTTGAGACTCTCTTCACTCTTTTCTAAATTTCTTCTCATCTTGGATACATTTGCAACATTGTCTGTGACCAAGATGCAGACTAGACATTGGAATTTTTTTCAGTTTGTTATAGCTTTTACTGCTGCTACTTGTAAGTATTCTGCTGTGTGTGCATTTCCTGGTGTATCAATTGTTTCTGTGAGGAAGACATTCCCTTCTTCTGTTACACAAGCACATACAACAGGATCGTTGTGGACATGGCTCCACCCATCAAGACTCAGGTTAACAATTTCACCCTCTAGACCTTTTGCACGCTGCTCACTTGCTCTTACATACACTTTATCCAGCAATTTGCCTGTGACATCTGCTCCATTGGTTGGACTGTATCCTGGTCTTAATGCCTGAACCATGTTAATGAAGTGTGGGTTCTCCATCATAGGGAAAGAAGAATTTGTGGCATAAACAAACTGGGCAATTTTTTTGTCAATTACCTCTTTTTGTAATCTGCTGGTTCTTATCACAAACTTATCTATGGTTGTTTCTGGGTGATGGAGATTTATTTTTCTTTTTGCTTCAGGTTAATCATTAATATTTGGAGGATTTGCTATGTGACATACATGATGTGACTGAAACACTATCATTGGCAGATAACTCTGAAACAATAGAAAATAATGGTGATATTGAAGGTGGAGAGTCTTCAGAATCCTGTATGTTGAGGATGGGTTCTCCTAAACAAAATAAGTCAATGCAGTTATTTAATTATTACCACCATACTGCTCATTTAGTATTACTCATTGCATTCACTGACACTCAGTACTACTTTAAAGGTGAAATTGTAAAAGGACGATCTGCCTATTTTAGCTATTTATTTTTTATCACAACTGCATCTAAAATATTAGTACCATAGCGTAACTATATATTTGCTCAAACATGAGAATTCAAGAATAGTCCAGAAGGAAGACAGGCAGTCCTTAAGAAAGAAGTATGAAATAAAGAAGTTTAACAACCTGAAGATCGTGCATGTTCAGACATATTCCCCTCATCATCTTCAGTGCAGCTTCCTGCTGAGAAGGAACACTTCTCATGATGTTGTTTCATTAGGGCAACCAGGCCTTGCATTTCTTTGTTGTACTGTTTGCATTTTGCACACATGCCTGTGTTACCCACAGGTAGAGGAACTTCATTAAAATACTCCCAAACTGGGTCTCTTTTGTGGCCTGCTGCCATTATAGTTTTTCCCTTCTTTTGAGAGAATGGTATGGTAGATCTCAAATCAATGAAGGCTGCACTCCGAAAGACCTCAAGACTTCTGGAATATGCTGCTCAAACAGTTGCACTTTTGTTTCTACTGCCTGTCCCTCCCTTCTCACATTTGTCTCCAGACTTCTTCTCCTTGTCCAGATCTATTCCGCCCTCAATAATCGTCTATTCATTGAACTTTTTGAAATTTTGCACTTTTAGAGAGAGGTAAGGGGTTGACTGTGTGTACATAAATTTTCAGAGGGACAATAGGGTTGAGTCTGTTATTTCTCACTTCTATATATTGATTTATTTTAAAAACATTTTTGCTTTTAACAAGAATGTTACCTCCTGGAGACACACAAATCCAGAGTCTGAAAACTGCAAAACTAAGCATCTCTGATGGTATGTTCTAGACTGAGCACTGAGTCCCATTGGGTAGATAGAAAGATTAACCTAAAAAATCTATATGGAAGCCTCTGGAACCCCATAAGATTGGGTCCCTAATCCATAAACTATTGGAACTCATTTACAAAACTTTTCTTAAACATTACATGAATATATTGTCTCATACTATAGAATTAGAATTTATAATCCCTATTCCATGATGACATTATAGCTCAAAGATATCTATCTTAATTAAAACGATCTTTAGATTGTTTTTCCTCAAAGCACTTTATCAAAAAAATCTGATTTAAATAAAAATCGGATTTTTATTTTATTTTTAAATCATTGATTTTTATCCACCCTGCTTTGAATGCATCTTTCTCCCAGCAGAGCTGAAACGGGAAACTTGTTTGATTCAAACGATGAGCCAGGAATATTGACTTAACTGATAGGCCCTTCTTGATAACTGGAATTGGCACTATGAATTTGTCAGCTTTGGAGTATTATATATGAACTTCTCAGTGCATCTCTGTTTATGTAGTGCCCACAGAAGAATTGCACTCCCTTCTGTCCACATGCACTCCACTCCGATGCTAAGTGAAATATGGGAAAGTTCCTTGAAGTACTAATAAAACTTCACACCTCCCTGTCCCTCCTCTGAGGATCTCTAAGCACTTTGCAAATGTTGGTCAAACTTCCTACCACCCCTGTGAGGTAGGAAAGTGTGACCCTCTGTTTCCCTTCTCAAACTAGTTTAGGCACCTAAATGAATGGCTTGTGGTCCCACCCCCTCCCACAGGAGCTGAATAGCCACAGTTGCTATTGAAATTTTAGGCACCCAGGTCTGAAAGTATTGCTCGTCACACAGTGAGTCAGTAGGTGAGACTGTCCTAACTCCATTCCTGTGCATTAGATGAAGTTGTCTCCTTTTTAAAATACAGAAGTCAGGATTTCTCCCCTCTCCTTAGCACTTTCTTGAGGAGCGTTCCCTCCACCTCCATCTTTTGACTAAGTTGTGAGGGTTGAAGTCTGCAGACATAAAGCTACTGGCGAGCTGATGGGATCCAAGGACCTGTGACTGGAACATCAACAAGCAACCCCATTTAAAAACGACTAGCTTCCCTTTCTCTCACTACCCCTGCCCTGCCAGCATGCTGCTTTGTGGGGCAACTTGCAGAGGGTGCTGCTTGGAGGAGGCAAATTCACATGGAAATCCTAAATAGGGTCTTTGGCTCCACAGACTTTTCCTCTGTGATTGCAGGGCTCCTGTAGTTTTGCACACCCCTGTACAGCACCAGTTGCTGAGTGCTGACCATTTGGCCTTACCTGCACTGAGATTTGAATCTATTGCACTTTCCTGGAGAAGCTCCGTTTAGATGTGGCGCTTGTGTCCTTCCATCCCCCCTTGCAATCTATACCAGTGTGTAGAGCTCACGAAGTGTGTGAACTCGGCTGCTTCGTTGTGTCGAATCAGCTGGAAATGCTCCCGTAATGTGAACGGGTTGCTGAGCGAGTGGCTGTAATGGTTCTAGGAATAAAAAGCCACGTGTGCACTCAAAGCAGGCCTGATGTTTTCCGACGGCTTTTTATTTTGCCTTCTGCTCAGAGCTGTTCTTTGATGTAGCGTAATGTGCACAAATTACCCCATCCCTTTCTGTCTCTTGTTACGTAATGCTCTAGGCAAAAGCTGACTCCTCCCCACTCCCGCCGCACCCTTCACATATGAAGTTGAGAGAAATGCGTTTTTAGTGCCAGGGGGCCATTGATAAAAGCAGGGCTATCCTTTCCGTAATGGGAACTTAACTCGGGGCTGGCGGCTCTAGAAGAAAAAGCCTATTTATTTTGTTCATTTGTAGCAGAATCCTGCAGTCATGGTGGCTGAGCATGTGATTGTCAGATTTCTCAAGCCAGGGGCCCAGGCTGCATAATCCACAGAAACCTCATCTGAGATTCAGAGTAGGGGCGGGAGGCTGAGGAAAAGTAAATTTTTATAATGGGTCTCTACCGTTTTTGGTCTTGTAGATTTTTGTTAGCTGGTGCCTCAGTTGGGCAGCAAAATTGTATCCTAACTTGTACAGAGTTGCTGTAGGCTGTTAGAGCTGCTGCGCTCCAGTCCAGAGGTGGCTCTGTTTCAACAGTGGATGAAGTGATTCTGGTGTACTTTAAACTCCTCAGTGTTGTAAAGCAAGGGGCCAGAATTGTTCAACTACTGCAAGATTGGTTATGTAGTTTTGCTGCGTTTGTTGAAAAGTTGGCTTTTCTAAAGCATGTTAGTTACCCTGTTGGGATAGTTGCTTGAGTCTTGAGCTGTGTTAGTGTTGGATACCCAGGTAGTTGCAAAGTATAGGTCAGTCAGCTTTCTTGGTCCAGAGCTAGTGCTCTGTAAGGAAAAATAGACATGGAGATTGGAAGGTCTTTGGGGCAGGGACTGTCTTGCTATGTCTTTGCACAGTGGGACCAGTTGTGGTCACTGTAATACAAATAGCTGAATTGGCTGCCAGTGAGCCAAAGATTAGTTTCATGTCAACTAGTGTATAAAGGTATTTAATAATTTAGGCCCTTGAGGAGAACACCTCTTGCCCCTGGTTACTGCTTGTCAGTTATGGTCCAGCTGGGTGAACCCACCCTCAGTACCAGGTTCATGCAGGGCTTTGATGGAATTTCTTCTTGTGGCTGCCAGAATTGCTCATTGGCTGGTTTAGGACATGCTGCAAATCCACACCTTTATTTCAGCTCTCTGGATCTTCTTTAGTCCCCTGCTTCCTCTATACTCTGTACCGGGGGCGGGGGGGACTTCCTCTCTGTCGGATACTTGGGTACTCATGGTGTGGTATGCTCTTGTGCCAGACAACTTTGTCTTGTACTGTGTCTGGTGCGTTAGCTTTTATTCCCTTTGAATGTCTTGTATGATAGTTTCTGTACAGCAAGTGGACCAGTCCTGGCTTTGTGCCAGCATTTAAACAGGGAGGTGACATTGGGCATTACAACCCAGAGTAGTGGCATGTGCACAGGTAAACACAGCCTGGTCCTGGTATAATGCAGAGCAGTGTGGGATGGCTGTTGGAGCTCTGCCAAGTTAGTGTGAAGCTAGAGATATGTCCTCATGAAGATTAGTCCACACTAATTCAACCACCAATTAACTAAATCCACTTTCAAAGTAGATTATAGATCAGAATTAAGGGGCCAGTTAATATGCTTTAAGAACTGCATTGTGTGAACTCGGGTCTCGCTTAAATTTGCACAAACTAAAGGCAGCGCAAAATAAATCTCCCATGTAGGCAAGGCCTAAATACAGCATTGGCCTTGCAATTTATGGACCCTCAAATAAGAGTGGGCCCTTGAGCTTTCAAGATAGAGCAGTGAGTTCCCCCCCCTTTTTGGTCCTGTGCTGGAGCAGAGGGGTGAAGGAATCTGGTAGCAGGGTTGTCCCCCTACTGCCAGTCCCGCCTCTGGAAGTGAAGAGTTTGCTGATGAGGGAGGAGCCCCAGACAGCTGCTTGTCTTGCTCTTGTTTAAAACCAGCCCCATGTGCCTGCCTTGTAGGAGATTGCGAATGTTTCCTTTCCATTCTGTGTGTCTTGCACTTAAAGTGCGATAGGATTAAGTTCTTTAAGCTGACCGAGTGATATATTGTGACACTGGAGCAATGTAAGTAAATTACTCTGAGTGAGTGATGGAGTAAATGTGCATCTTAAATGAGAAAAGGAGGGTTGATTAAAACTGTAAGCCCTATTTTAGCCTTTTGACAGGCTTAAATGCTGTGGAAGGATAAAATGGAACTCTTGAAATTCCCCAACAGAACAAGTCATAACACATCTCTCCCTCCTTCTTGTACTCTGGAAAAAAGACACTGGATGGATTTCTTGCAGGGGGTCAGATATGTCTCAGGGCTTTGTATGTACTGGAATTTAATGTGAAGGTAGGAGGGTTAGAAGTTGATCACTTTTTGTCTCCAAGCAAAAAGGGCATGCACAGGAGGAAAATTCCAGGAGTAAATGCTCTTAATTCCATCCTCAAGGGTTTGAATCTCCTTAACTACGATGTGCGCATTTAAAATATGCACCACGGTCGGGGGAGGGTGGTTTGTGATTAAACCGCAGCAGAACCGCGATCTTGGTCAGGTGACAGATTGAAACGGTCTCCGAAGAAAGGAACCAAATCGCTCCCAGTATCCCTGAACTTTCTCAGTGTGATTGGTTATTGCCCCAGCAATGTTCAGAACTGGGCCTTAACAGCCTGGCTTCTCCTTGAGTAATTCAGTAAGTGTCCATCCATATGCCTCAAATTTTTATTTTCAAACTCAGTGCTGATTTGCTTCTCTGTGGTTTTGTCAGACTACATATCTTCTACCACCCGCCACTCCTAGAGGAGAGAATCGGTGCCTCTTAAAAGGGAAGTTTTGCCTCAGTGGTGGAAACTGGGCTGGGTGACAACTTGGCTCGGAAACAAGCTTCACTTTCATTTATGCAAAATCTAAAGGAGTACTTGTGGCACCTTAGAGACTAACCAATTTATTTGAGCATAAGCTTTCGTGAGCTACAGCTCACTTCATCAGATGCATAATCTGCAAAATCTGTTTCTTTTGGCTTGATTTTTTAAAAGGAAAGAAAAATAAATGTCCGTATTGACATCTTGGATTTAAAAAAAAAGTCTTATTTCTGTACAAGCTCACCCCAAATTTTTCCTGGTTATAGTAACAGCATAAAGCTGCTCTCAGATTTCTCCTTTCATCCATTCTGGTTTCCTTTCTCACAAGGAGTTGAGCTGGGTCACTTGCTGTAATGCTCTGAGGTGTTTTAAATATGCCTGGGTTTTCCTGTTTAATATGCAAATAGAATTTTTGCCTTTTTTCTTCCTATATTAACCATTCTTCTCCCAAGTTTGGCTGCCAGGAAGGCTCAGATAGTTGTTTGCTTTAAAGATAGCTGATGTGGAATTAAGACTTGCTGATGTTAAACTTTACTGCTTGCTTCTCCCCCGTGAAGCAGCTGCCTTCAGAATTCAGGCCTCTGTTTCCTAGAGCCATAATTGTCGCTCCGTTTTGAGTTAAAACTCTCTCGGGTCAGCCCAACATAAAGGACTTGCAGGAAAACACTAGGATTGTGTCTAAAGGAGTTGCCTGAACCTGGAGGCCTGATGATGGTGGTGAAGTCTTATCCCTAGAGGAATTAAAGGCATCTCTCAGATTGCCTGGAGAGAGTCTGCTTGTCCTGTGAAGCATTCTGCTGATGGGTCTGATTGCTTTGCTCGTTAGATCCTGCCTGCAACGTTTTATTCTGCTTGTTCTGTCAGCCTTTTGTCAAATTCACTTACGGCATCTATTGTGATGGAGACTTTGCATTCTCAGCCCCAGTGTCATCCTCAGTAATGTCTGGGTAGCTCACCTGTCTTTATGCAGCCTGTCTTTCCTGTATTGGTTGCCAGTGATGGTTGCAGGTTATTGGGCCATGTGATTTCCTGCTGTATATTACTTCGATGGGCACGTCTTCAGTAAAACCCTAATTCTAAACTATATCAAAACAAATAGGTCCATTGGAAGCAGTGTTATTAAATACAACTGGGTAGTTCAGGTATGGATTGTATGGAAACCTGCATTGAACGTCCCAGAACTACCCATCAGAAGCTAACAAATCTACAAAACTGTCTACTGAAAGGCTTTTGTCGGTAGGTATGGCTGTTTAAGGGAGGATGGGGAGAAACACTTCCTGAGTACCAGAAACAGTAATGCTGCTTGTTAAGATGTATCTTTTAAATAAACAAACTCTTCCCATCCTTGTTGTTCATAAATTAAGGATCCTCCTTTTGCTGAGGACAACACCTGTTCAAGGAAACCACTTAGCAATGTAAGATGTGGGTTTTTTTGTTGTTTTAACAGGCTTCCATTGCTTAGTTTTCAAGATGTCTGTTTACCAAGGTGCTTTTGGAAAAGATTGTGTGCACTAGTAAATCTTTCTCCTTTCCCTGCACTTGAAAGAAATTTCCTGAAAATAGCGGAATGCAATTAGAGTAGGGGAAAGCACTGCCAGCATGTCTTCACCTGCTTGCTTTAGCTGGGAATACCACAGACAGATACTCCTTGTGCTGTCTCTGTGAATGCCTGCCCATACCCAGGCACTCCCAACAGGTTGGGCATGCCTTTCTGGTGTGGGGGGGAAAGGGGTGTAGTCTGATTGTTACAGCCTGTTCTTTGGGTCTATTTATTTCTTGTTGCTGTTCTGTGGTCTCCTGTGTGTGAATTAGTTTCTCCTCAGATTAACTGGTTCTGCTTTGCTCAGACTGACACACACCATTTAATTTTGGAGCTGTGAAGTTTAAACACAGGAAGTGCTGACTGGATAGAAATCTAGACCCCCCACATAAATCACTTGCATGTTCCCCATGGGTAAAGTTTTTGTTAAATACCCCCCTCTCCCCCAGTATGTGGGACATACTTTCTTCATACATTTTGGAAAGACCTCACTCATTATTATATATGTACTGTTCAAATTCTGCAGTTAGTAAATACCTATACATTTAGTGTATGCACCTATATTAATTTTGAATGTTTGTCAGGTGATCACTAATAACTGCTCAATGTGTTACTGGAGGGGGTGGCTTAACTATCAAGTGGAAATATTCAGATTTCCTAGAACCATGTGTTCAAATCCTAGTCTCTTCTTGCAGTTAACTCTTTTACATAGCACTTTATGTGCTCAGCACAGATGTTAAAGATCCCAATGTGGTTTTCATGGTAGGTACTACCAACTTTCCTCTCTCCTGTTCTTGTGCAATGTGCTGTGTGCTAGTTGAGCACCTGTCTGCTGCCCTCCAACCAGAAGTGGCTGCATTTCAGTAGTGCATCTTTTCATAGCATATGAAGAGCTCTGAAGCCCTTCGGGTGGGGGGAAGCACTATGTAAGTAATTGAGCACCGACAATATAAAACTCTTATTCTGCATGTTGATTGCAATAATCAGGGTGTTCTGCCACTTCCAATCTGTGCAATTGCAAACCTGCATACATCACTGTGGCCAACTTGATTCCAGGAACAACTTGTTTCGCATGGCTTAGACACAGCAATGTTAGGTATCCAAGTCTGAGTTGCCAGTTTAGTTAATTGCTTCCAGTGGCAGAGTGGATGACAGATACCACCTGAATATGATTATTGGCGATGATGAGGTATTCAGTGTTTGTGCAGTCACAAATAAGATTGTCTCTGTTCCATTTGTATGCGCAGCTGCCATGAATTGCCATCTGCCAGGAACTCATCATGCAGGACATAGAGTAAAGGTACTGCTTTTCTGTCTGCCAGATATATTGCTCCTTTCTGCATCCTAATAGGTCTTGTCACTGGATGGTTTTGGTTTTCCCCCCTTGGGCTGATGCTATGAATGCTGAATTTAGGGTACCAATCGGTGGATACTATTGAAGATACATTCCTACATCCACCCCTCTTCAGGGAGCAACATGTATTGTGTGGCCAGCTTTGAGATGAAGTTCAATCTGCAGTGTCTGATTGAGCTTCGCAAAGTGATAGTGCTGTCACTGTGGGAGGATTAGGACAAGAAATTTGGGATCTAGGGCCCCAAACAGCAACAAGTCAACCAGTAGGTAGCATCGAGCACAGCTGATAGCTGCCTGGATCTGTAGCAGGCATCAGAGAGTAGAAGTGGCATTGCATTCTCACAGTGCCCTTTCAGGTCACATTGTGTGACTTGGGAGAATGGGTGGCTTGCAGGTAGTGACTGGGAGTCATTTAACTCTGACTTCACTAGTGCATACAATGCATGTTTTCAGCCATGTGTGGGCCCCACAGTCTTGGTAGATCCAAGGCTGCTATAGTCTTTCTTCCTCCCCATGTCATCTGGATGAACTCCATAGCCTGTCCTTTCTGAGTCGTTCTCATAGAGGGGTAAATGCTGATGCTGAGGAGAAGAGCTTAGTGCCTGGAATACTTAAGGCTTGATAAAGCATTCCTGACAACTTTGGGAATGCTCTGTGATCTAGCTCCTGCTTCCTTTAACTGTGTCCTTTTTTATCAAAACAGCTGGCTGGGGATGGCCCCTCTGAGGTCCTTGGTAGCTTCCAGATCTGCTGCTAGTGTGTGTGTATTTATTTACTTTTAAAGTCCTGAGCTTATGTTGTGGACACTTACAGCATAAATGTAGATATGACACATTGCTTCACTGCATCCTCTCTGGTCAAACTTCCTGCATCACCCTTCCATACCCGTTCAAACACAGCAAGTTGGCTTTATAGCCTCTTGCATCCCACAAGAAGGAAGAGGAGATTTTTGATCTAAACAATAGTCCACCCTCAAAATAACATGACTTTGTGACAAAGGTCTCCCTTATTGGGTCTCTATTAGCTGCTTGCTACCCTATTTTGTAAAATGCTTGGCAATATTGTGGTGATTGAAATGCTAAATAAATGAGTTATTGAATGTTTCTCTTCTGGTAAAATTTAAGGCACAAATGTTAGTGGGAGAACATTATACGTGCCAAATGCTTCCCGTACAAGATTGGAATGTTAAGTGACACTTAATGCATGCATTTAAAATGCCTGTACTCTCTGCAATGCATTATATAATTATGCTTTGGATTAAATGGCCACACACATCTGATACAGTATGTCGGAATTTGTTTTCATAATTGATAAGGCACTTCAGTTGTAAAATGCTAAAGCCAAGCTTTATAATAATTTGTCTGTTTGAACTCTGTTAGGTTGCTGGAAAAATATTTTCCAATGATCTTTTTCCCCCCCGTAAAGGTACAGAAGGCAACATGGACTCCTTCTGTTTAAGATGTTTATCCCTTTGACAGCATTGTCTCACAGTTAAAGTACAGGACTAGGAGTCAAAGGTTGTACTCCCAGTTCTGCCATATATTTATTTTCCAAGATTTCCTATCTGTAAAATAGGCATAATAATGACCTACCTCACAGCATTGTTAAGAAATGTTTATAGCATGCTTTGAAAATATAAATCACTGTAAAAGTGCCAGGCATTTGCTGAGATACATTGTGTTCATTTTCCATGCATGTGTATATATGGCAAATACAAAAAAGGTGAGGATGGTCTTGCATTAGGAAAGCTAAGATCTGGTGTCTTGAGGAAGTAATATTAACTCTGTATTCTACACTTTGAGAATAATGGGTGGTATGAGCTAATAGGTCTCCAACTCTAACTACTATTATCTCATGACCTGAGCTTGGAGTTGAGGCACTGAATGAGGTTTCAGAACATCTGGGCTTAATTGCCAGCTGCTAGGCCTCCTTCGTGACCTTGAGCAAGTCTCTTACTCTCACTATTCCTCAATTTCCCCACCTCTGAAGTAGGGATAATTCTACTTCTAGCACCTTTTGTCTCAACTATTTATAATGTAAATCCTTCAAGGCAGGAAAACTGCCGTATGCTGTCTGTACAGTGCCTAGGACAATGGAACGCCAATCTTAGTTGGGATTTCCAGATGCTCCTTTAATACGAATAATAAATGAGACTCCAGGTTATGTATTGGTGACTCTTCTGTTACTTGCTGTTGGAAAGTAGCGCTGAGGTACTTTCGCCTTGATCCAAGCACAGCACTGCTGGATGATTTTCTGATCAGCTACTGTGGGCAGAAAGAAGTAGATGGGGAGGCGGGGGGGCAAAATTAGGTTTGTTAAAAAAAAAAAAAAGTGTTTGGGGGGCAGTTAGTGTCCTAAAGCAATGAGCCTTATTCAGTTATTTTCCCCAACAGGAAGCTATAGTTAAAAGGCCAAGGGCCAAAGGTACTTGCTGAAGCAAGAGAAGCAGAGCAGAAAAAACTGTACGAAGAGGTGGATGTTGTAACTTTTAGGACTTGCCTTATTTCCATAGTGTTCTTCCTTTTGAAATGCATTTAACATGGATATCAGAAACATGTAAAATTCTTCCTTAGCTGATGTCAAGAAATGGGAGACGAGACCCAGATTATTGTGGCTGGGAAGTTGGTGTCTTCAGAACAAAGATTAATACTATAAATCCAAAAAACTTTTTGAAGTAAGGCTAGTGAAAAAACCAAACCATTCACAGAAAGCTAGTCAGCTCTGCTTCAAACAGTCTCTGCTCTTTTAGCTGTCTGAAAATTATATGAAACTTGTATTGCATGATTCTTTCAACGCTGTGAGGCGCAGAATATTATAAGAATGCTGTTTTTGTTTTTCTTTAATCAGGGAAATAGCTTAATAACAATGTCTGCGTGTAACACTTCATACAGTGGACACAGTTTCCCTCCATCGTTTCAATACGTAAGAGTATAACTGTGTTCACTGTAGATCTCAAAGTACCTTAATATTTTTATCTCCAGTTTACCGATTGGGAAACTGAGGCATTGTGCTTTAAGCAGCTTTCCCAGTGCTCCCCAGCAGAGCCAGGAATAGAACTCGGGTGTACCGACTTCTACGCTGGTCAGCGCTCTTCTGGCCTACTGCGGGCAGGGCATAGTATTAGAAGTGGGACTTCATGAATTTTAATCCCAGTTCTGACTTCCTTTATGGCCTTGGGCAACTAATTTTAATGCTACTCTTCCAGTTTTCCCCATCTATAAAAATGGGGGTGATGCCCCTGAAAGGCAGTTATTCCCCTCATTTCATTCCTGTCTGTATGCTGTTGGCTCTTATGCTTTCTCTTTGGAGAAGCAGGCCCATATCTTGCTCTGCCTTATCACGGTCAAAGGTCAGCGATTGAAGGCAGAAGTCAGCTGAGTTTCCATGAAAGGAGGCTGAGCCTGTCAGACAGGTATGCAGTGTTCTGATTTCCCATAGGTTCTTCCTGTCTTCAGCCTGTAAAGCCAACTTAATTAATGGGCTTTTAATGTCTGATGTTTTTTTATTTTTTTTTTACTGCTGTATGTGTTCTAAAATGCCTCTTGAAATGGACTGTTACAAGGAGGAGTTATGCACTATCATTTCTTCATCCTCTGTCCCCAGGAAAACAAACCTGTTAAAAAGACAGTGTTAGCTGAACAGGGTTTGACAATGAACGTCACTTGGATACTAATGAGTCCAAAGTCAGTGCTTAAATTTCAAAATGCTTATGGGAACCGTACCATCTCCAACATGATATAAGAATCATCCACCTTCTGACCTTGAGCACAAGTACAGAGCAATGCAAACCTGTTCTATTCTGTTGTTCTGGGCTTCTCAGTGGCTCTGCGCACACCAAGTATTTATCTCAGTTAGTGCAATGGCTTTCGAACTGCGTGGCACCAAAGATCTGCACTGCTTCTGTTTCCATGATGCAGAAGCTTTGGATTGTCGTCAAAATTGCATTTCCTTTCAGTCTTCCGAATGTGAGGGTTCAGGTCGTGGAGGACTTTACTTCAGGGCTGGTGTTTGGTGTTTTTTGCAAAATGTCAACTTGCAGCAGAGGAGAATGAATCCTTTGCAGGGAGGACTAGGGGTGTATTTTCTGGCAATTAAAAAAAAATAAAATGCCACAATCCAGTCCTGCTAGTTAGAACAGTACCAGATTGCATGAGAGGCTACTAAAAAGAACATGACTCTTCAGAAGCCTCTTTCAGATCGAAGGATAAAAGCCAGCCCTGGCAAGAATGGTTTAGCAATGTTGGATGGGAATGAACTCTAACAGAGAAATCTGCATGTAAGTGTTCTCTCTCTCTCTCTCTCTCTCTCTCTCTCTCTCTCTCTCTCTCTCTCTCTCTCTCTCTCTCTCTCTCTCTCTCTCTCTCTCTCTCTCTCTCTCTCTGAAACCTTGAAGCCTCTTGGAAAGTCCTTTCAGACTCTGAGGGTATCAAATCCCCATTTGAGAGATCTTGTTACTGGATGGGTGTGTTTGTGTTCTTTATATCAATGGACATGACCAACAGATTATTCTGTAGCTTGTAACTCTTCCCCAATATGTAATAACTTTCTTCTGTCACTTGTAAAGGCCTCTGTTTTCTAACTACACCAAATTTCTAAGCACTGTAACACTTGCCAGTTAATTAAAACTTTATCTGAGCCTTCTATGACAACTGCCTGCTGCCTTTCCCACTCTGGCTTTCTGTCCGCAACCACTTGACAATCACTCTTGACTTCATAATGCTTAACTTTAACCCCTTAGTATCCACGCCGTAAGCTCCCTCAGTTGTGCGGTCAAAGGGTGGTGTTCCTTGCAACAGTTCTGTCAGTGGGTATGTCCATGCTGCTAAGAAAAACCTGCGGTACTGAGTCTCAGAGCCCAGCTCCGTTGGCTCAGGCTGGAGCTGCAGGGCTAAAAATATCACTGTAGACTGTCCTGCTTGGGCTGGAGCCCCCAGGCTCTGAAAGCAGGTGAGGGGCCTGGGTTTCGGAGGCCAGGATCTAGCCTGAGTGCAAATGTCTACACTGCTGTTTTTAGCTCTGCAGCCTGAGCCTCCTGAACCAATTGACCTGGACTCTCGCAGGTTTTAATTTGTAGTATAGGCGTACTCACTCTTCCTACAGGTAAGGTATGAGGTGCCACTCAGATTGTTCCTCTTCTGTAACTGTGCCAGATACTGCAAACGGCTCTGAGGAAAAGGCACGTCTTCCACAAAGAAATACTCCCATCCCAATGTCCTCTCAAAGTCTGGTCTCTGCAGACCATAGTATGTAGTCACTTTACTGTGTCTAGATCTGATAAGTAAAAACTCAGTATCTCAGTTTGTGTCAAGTGCCATGCACTGATCCTTTCCTAATACACAAAGATTTGGTTTCTCGGAAGGCTTAATAATTATATAGCAGTTTTAACTGAGGAGGAGCTGAAGATGGAGTAAAGGGAAGAGAAGACTAATTTACTTCCGTCACAATCCCAACACCTAAGGATAAATGTTTGTCTCTTTGATCCCTACTTCATTCTAGGCCTTGGGATGAGTTGACCTTTTTTGACCAAGGTGGGCTAGTTGGAGTTTTATTTCTTTCCATTAGTAAGAATAAAAAGTCACCTGTTGCAGACTATGGGCACCTTTTATTGCCTTTTAAAAAGCAAAATTATACCATAAAGACTCCTGCAACAGCCAAACCTCCTCATAATAAGAACAAGCCAAGCCTTCCTGGTGGAATTACTGCATCTCCCCATTCAAAGTCTTGCCCTCTTCCCTGTTTTCCTAGTAAGAAAAGTGGTCTCTGCATCTGTAAAAGATTTACACTTTGATGTCAGAAGTGTGGCTGCTTCAGAGCTCTGAGATTTTTCTTCCGAGCGAAGTATGCTATTGCTATACTGCTGTGACCTTGGGCAAGTCGCTTGATTTTCAGTCTCCATTTTCCCCATCTCTGAGATGGGGATAATAAAAATGATCTGCTTCGTGAAGTAATTTGAAATCTTCATATGAAAGATTCCATAGGTACTAAGTGTTGGTGGTGGTTAACTGCAGGCATTGGGCGCTGTGTGCGTGTACACAACATGAATCTATAACCCTCTGATTTCCTTTCCTTATGCCAAATAGCTAAATTTGCTCTGTTTTTGTTCAGGTTAGCACAATCTGTGAAAGAGGATATGCAGATACAACATTTATAACCTTGCCCAGACTAAAAACAAGTGGCTCTGCCATAATTTTAACCATTAATTGCCACTGTAAATCCAGAAATAAATTGGCTGGGTAACCACACTCCATGAGCCCACTGCCAAATGGAAACCACAGAGCTCTAGAATTGACTAAATCCCACTCAGGCTTCATGGCAGCTGAAAGTGGGAGGGCACTTCCTGGATTCTGGCCTGTAGTTTATTCTGTCTGAGCTGACGCAAAGATGTCTTAAAAGTTCACAGCCAGGGCTTTAACCCTGCTTCTCAAGTGATGCTAGCAGTATCTGCGGTACCGTACGCATTCAGTGACTACTTCATTTTCATTCATTCTGTGCTGCAGGAAACGGACTGGAAGAAGTACTACTTGAGGGCTAGTGAAAATACTGTCTGTGAACTGAAGGCAAGAAAGGCAAGAATCCTTCCTATAGATCTCACCATGTGGGTTTTGTCTTCTAGATTACATATGCTCCACAGTAGTGCCTTGATACTGGTCTTGTATGGTGCAAATTGCATTGCTTGTACTTTCAAAATTCAAGATCGGTGAATTAACAGCAGAGCTGGGATGAATCACCCAGGCCTTCTTGACTCTCAGCTCCAGACTTAGTCCACTAGAGCAGTGGTTCTCAACCTTTCCAGATTACTGAAGCCCTTTCAGGAGTCTGATTTGTCTTGTGTACCCCAAGTTCACGTCACTTAAAAACTACTTGCTTACAAAAATCAGACCTAAAAAGATGAGTGTCACAGCACACCAGTACTGAAAAATGGCTGACTTTCTCAAGTTGAGTGGAATATAAATATTGTACTTGAGCCCGTTTTTCACTTGTAAGCCTTGTCTGAAGCTTGAGCCCCAGGTGGCAGGGCTGAAGCGTGTAACTTAGCTTTGAAGGGCCCTGGGCACTTGCCCCGCTTGCCACTAAACCTGTCTCATGACCCCTCCCCCATCCGGGGGGCTGCAACCCTCCTGGTGTACCCATGATTGAGAACCACTGCACTAGAGCTCTTTACCTCGTCTTTGTATTTGGTCCTAAGAAGTCTTGACTTTCAGGCCCTTAAGCCAGTCCCTCTGAGGGTGGAATGCATTGTACAGTTCTAGGAACAATTCTATTCTGGGGACCAGATCATCTTATGCACTGTCCCTAAGTGTATTCTGAGGGGGAAGACAGCATGGGCTACGAAAAGGGAAGCCAATATTCTTGCGTTCCAGTCGTCAATGACGTGTACAGCCTAAGGATTTATATTCTATCCCTATCAGCTCATCTTGTCTGTCTTCTGAGGTAGATATTGAGGACTATGCAGTTTGTGTAGGGATGTATTTGGGTAGGACATTTAAGTAGAGGTCCCATCTTCTCTTTGTGCAAGCTAGATTTCATGGCTTGCTCTTCCCCGCCAGTGCCCTTGGCCGTTGTTTTTTGTCTACACTGCTTATTGTCCTTTATCTATGTCTGGAAGGCTTTTTATAACAGTCTAACCGCTGGATCATGTGGGTTTTCTTGATGGGAACAAACGTCAATGACGTATTTTGTGGCTGGGGAGGCCAACTTAAGTTTTTGAACATCTTTGTCAGAAAGAGGGAAGCAAATTGTTTGGTTTACATTTGAATTCCTGCTTGGTCTACGTAGGACTCCGAATTGGTTTGGTGCCCTTCCTGTATTACCCCAGTTCCTTTCTGCTGAGTTGATACAGTGTGTGGGGGGTGGCGTTTTTCTGGCGAGCGGCCCATGAGTAATGACTGTTATAGAAAACCTAATGACTGCTTGGGTTGCCTGTGTATCGTACCATGAGCCACAGTGATTACGTGCTGTGGAGGAAATGACATTGTCAGCCCTGGTTCATAAACAGCAACAGTTCACTCTTATTTTAAGACAGTGCAACAGGGGAGGGGAGGAGGGCAACCAAGCACCAGTCCTGCTTCTCTTTAAAAAGCCCAACGAAAATGCCTATGGGAGCTGGGACCTTTCTAGGCTCAGTTAATTAATCCTACTGTACTTTTGAATGCATCGGTTTCAAAACAGGCCAATGTGCAGCAAAAAGGGGCTTATAAAAGAAGGCACTCTTAGAGATGGAAGTCTACAGCTTTCTTTGGAAGCATGTCTGAGTTCAGATGTACCCATCCCATCTTTTTAAAAGCAGGTTTAAGTGTTGGTGAAAGCTGCCAGACATGGCAGCCCTAGAAATTGAGTTCCTTTTACTACTACGTCATGGGCAAGGGTAGTGCGCACTTCCTGCCCACATGCTCTCTCCCCTGGCTGTGTCAGTATATTTCAATCCTGTTCTAGATGGGCTGCTTCTAAGGAGTAAGAGAAGATTAATTCTCCATGGCCCATTAAGTTCTTGGTCTCACTCTGTCAACAAGGCAGGCCAGTTGTGACAGTAGTTCTTGGAGCTGCTCTGAGACCACCTACTTGTTTCCCACAGACTCACTAACAGCTGTCAGAGGGAGATTATTTTTGGTCACCACTGACTCAGAGTGGACTTGCATAAGTGATCTAGAGATGAAAGGTTCTGTATCCCATAACTAATCTCCCACTTACATATCCTTTAATGGTTTTTACCATTGAGAAAAGGGACCCCCAGCTGATGAAAATCCTTCAGAGAAGAGAGAGGATTAGTTGTGGGTTGATGGTGTGGGGTGTTGAACCTGTTCTTGTGGTTAATTTTTAGATAGACTTTTGCCGCTGATGTTTCTTTAAAACTTCTTAATGATCTCAAGTACTGTTGAGAAGCCTTAAGGATATTCATTGGTGAGGGAATAGCAAACCTCTGGCTGGAGAACTCAGATCTTTGGGAGGAATGCTGAGTAGTGAGTCTACTTAATGACTCTGTTGTGCCTTGTAACGTTTGTTACCCTCATTTAACACAGCACTGTGCAATATCTGTTCTCTGCCTTACTGCAGTTAATTGCAGCTGCCAGTCCATTATTATGGCTTGATTTGAAATAAGAGATTTAGCATAAGAACTCTGCAGAAACTTTTCCTTTTCCTTGCCAGCTGGCTGCCTCTAAATTTGGTACATGACTTACTGTTTGAGATTTTTACCTTGCAGCATCTGGAGGGGACCAAATGTGAACTGTGTTGACAGTACAGGATACACTCCGCTGCACCACGCTGCTTTGAATGGCCACAAGTAAGCAATTTTACTATAGTGCCTCTTACCTTAAAGGATGCCCATGTGTTTTATTATATATAAAAAATAAATATGGAGAGAGAGCATGCGCTATAGAATTCCTTTATTCACAAGTATTATGCAGCTGCCTCAGAGATAGAACAGGGCAGTGGTGCAGTACGATACCACCTTCAGGACAAGAAGTGAAGAACACCAGATTGTGGTGAAATTGTACGGGCATATTTTGCAGAATGCAATTAGTCAGATTTAAAATTTGGCTAGGATGCTTGGGCTATCTCGAACACACTTTCATCTTTAACCACAAGTGATGAACACCTATTGTTGTGGAACTCATCCAGAAGGTGATCTCTCCAGGAACAGAGCCCCGTAGAATCCTACTGGTGTATGTATGTTAATGCTGCCCCTATGTGCATGTCTATTACAATGCTGTCTCCAATTACTTGATCACATTTTCTTAAATACAATACAATAACATGCAGTTTTTCTAGTCTTTAGTACATGTGTAGAATCTTGGCTAGTAGTGAACAGTGATAAGATGATGTATTGAAACTTAAATAGCCTTAAAAACCTAACGTTTTGCCTCAAAGCTTTTTTCCTCAGTTTTACTTGGCTTTTACCATGACCCTAGGAGCTTGCCTCCAATAGGTTTTTTGCGCTGAGACACTCACTCAGACACTACCAATGCAGGTGTAAAAAGTGACTTACACCAATGCAACAAATTGACACTGGTGTGACTCACATTGCACAGCTGTGCAGCATGTCTGAAGAACAGGTTTCCACCAGTGTGACCAAAATGATCACAAGTTTAGAAAGTATGACCTATCTGGAAATTCTTCTAGCGAAGAGAAGGCTGAGGGGAGATACAAATCTTCAGATAACAAGTTGTTATAAAGAGGATGGTGATCAGTTCTCAATGTCCACAGAGGATAGGACAAGAAACAATTGGCTTAATTTGCAGCAAGGGAGATTTAACCTAAATCTTAGGTATTCGGAAAACATTCTAACTCTTAAGGATAGTTACACACTGGAACAGGTTACTTGGGGAGGTTGTGGAATAGCCATTGTTGGAAGCTTTCAAAAACAGGTTAGACAAACACCTGTCAGGGATGGTCTAGGTATATTTAATCAGCACAGGGAGATGGACTAATGACCTCTTGAGGTCCTTTCCAGCCCTACATGTCTATAATTCTTGGGCAACGCTTTGTGGGAATTTTTAAATCCACAAAACTTTAATTTTGATAAAAAGAAATTATTACTGTTCAGATTTGGGGTGTGTGTGTGTTGGGTTTTTTTTGTGGTTTTATGTTGTGTTTGTAAACCACTATTCTTGAGCAGCCTAAACTTTTTGGGTGCTAACTGCTAAACAGTACCCTTTTCGGTTATGTTGCGACTGAGTATCTTGGAGACTCATAGCCTTATTTTCCAGGGACGTGGTGGAAGTTCTGCTGAGGAATGATGCGCTAACCAATGTGGCGGACTGCAAAGGTTGTTACCCTCTTCACTTGGCAGCCTGGAAAGGAGACGCAGAGATAGTAAAACTTCTCATCCATCAGGGACCCTCCCACACTAAAGTGAATGAACAGGTCTGAATATCTTCCTCCTCCTATTGGTGTCTAATGTACCAGCAGATTTGTACTCCTAGGGTGGAAACAGCCGTATGACACAAGGTGCTGAGCAATTTGGAAATGGATGGGTTTGAATGTTGGAAATACTGTTGCTTGGTGTGGTGCTCTAATTCTGATGGGTTAAATCAAATTTTGAGTGGTTGGGTGTGAAAGTGAGCAGTCAACCACAGAGTGCCTGGGAAGTGGTGATCTGCTCTCCTACTGGGTTTTCAGAACAAACACTGGCTATTTATTTCCTCTCCAGTTGCTGGATGATTAAGTGAAGATTGCTAGTACTGTCAAAGGATATATACTGGCTCTTTCTGTTGGGAACTAATCAAAGCAGCTTTAAGTCTTTGTTTGACCCCACACGCCTAGCTGCTCTTTTTTTTTTTTTTAAAAGTACTTATGCCCACTTGACTAATTGTGTGGGTTTTTAAAAGCATATGGCCTGCATCTACCCCAAATAAAGAACTATAACTTGATCCTAAAGCACAGTCCTCTCAATTGGATGAGACGATCAAGTAAGACAGCCTCCTTTCTGCGCCCTGGTCTTTGAGTGGGATGCAGGTTGGCTTGGCTTGTATCAATCTGTTGTTCTGTGCTGTCTTCTCATCTTGGAGTGCTAACTTCCCTGTGTAGCTTTCCCATGAAAGCCTGTCGTGTTTTCTCCATGCATCTGACACAAATAAGAGCACGTGTGAAATGCATGTCCACTCACTCAGACAGGTGGCTGCTGGATATAAACAAATACTTAGTCCTGCTTTGAGTGCAGGGGACTGTCTAGAAGACGTCTCAAGGTCTATGGTTTTATGATTCTTTGATTTTGCCCTTTAGCTAAGCATTTGGATAAGGAAGCAGCTGTTATTAAGTAATGTCTTCCTATTTGCAGACTGGGAGGCAAATGTGTTCTTTAGTACCATTCAGACTATCAGTAAACCTCCCCTGTTATAGAGGTGTTCCCTAGTGGTTGGAGGAAAGGACTGGAACTCAGGAGTTCTGGAGTTCTAAACTTGGCTGAGACACATACTCCCTGTGACACCGTGCACAAGACGCTTAAATTCTCTGTTCCTCGTATGTAAAATGGAGTTCCTTGCCTCGCAAGGCCATTCTCAGGCTGAATTAGTAGTTTGTAGAGCACTGTGAGGATGAAAAGTGCTGTCAATGCTAATTATTACCACTCCTTGATTAAGTAAGAATAGCTAAATGTGCACATTTAAAATGTCTTTGATTACATTATGTTTGGCAATCATGTTTCAGCTCCAGGCCTAGTAGTGCCCCGCAGCACAGCTGCAGGCAGCCAATCTGTTCTATTTAAATATATTGGTTGTAAACAGATTTAAGAAGCATACTCAACTGTTGACAATCAATCTGTGATGGAGTCAACCAAGTGATCATTTTTCAGAGTAACAGCCGTGTGATCATGTAAGTCTTAGCGCATCTGTTGTCTGAGGTTAGAGTAGGACAGGTATGAAAGAAACCTGTGCAGAAGATGGAATTGAGCGTAATTCGTCACGGTAATGTCTCACTAATGTTTGGTCTTGAGTGGGAACCTTTGTTCATTTATAAAGTCTATTAAATAGCCTGCACATTTTATGTTTTAAAGGTTTGTAAATGCTGTGCACAGTGGTTCAAATTATGCAATCTACCAGCTGGAATGACTGGTGTGGTTAACTGGAATGAGATGCTATGTTGTCATCCCCACCCTTTCAGAATCACCCATTGCTTTGTTGCTGTATCTCACCCATTTCATTGTCACATTTTTCTTTTTTCCTCTCCTTTTTGTAGAATACTCTTGAGATCAAAGAACTCAAAAAGTACGGCCCTTTTGACCCCTATATCAATGCCAAGGTGTGTACTTCGCTGTCAGGATTTCACTGCATCATTACTCCAAGCTGCACTCTCATGCATCCAGGTGTATTGTCATCTAATTGGCTGATGCCTGCTTGGTTTCCAGCCACTTGAGGAACAGTAAAATGCAACCATTTATTTGTGGGTTTCTTTAAGCCAGTTCTAGAGAGATTATTTAGGGAAATCTCTTCCCTACTTTCTTGAGGCTCCTTCAATACTTAAACGTATGAGATTCGTGGTGATGGTCAATTTGGTTGGATGACTTCCAAAAGGTAACAATTTAATTAAAATGCTTCAGATTTCGTTTCACATCCTCAAATTATTACTGAGCAGAAATTGAACGAATGGGTATTTTTTTTCCTGCTTAAAGATGGCTGCATTTTCTTCATGGAGTTTCCAGAGCGAATGACCAATCTCCTTTGTAGTGACATTATACTATTTTTCTAAATGGATAGCTAATGCTTTTGGTGGCAGGGGACAGTAATGTCTGTACCATCTAAGACCTCCCGTTTTGCTTGTTGCATCAGTCTCTTGTTTTGGTGTTGAGTCCTTGTGTTTTGTGTCTGGCTCTTTATCCCCAGTCTTCTGTCCCTGTGTTTTTTTGCCTGTTGGTTTTTCTCTCTGCTTTCAGGAATTCTTGATCCAAAAAATGGCACAAAAATAAGAACTTATCATCCACTGAAGCAGATTAAAATGTTTCTAAGGTCATTTGTTCTGTCTGCCAGTGGATAGACAGTAGTATTTTGCTCAGACACCTGCCGTGTTTAATTGAGTTTTATTTATAGCCAGGCTTCAGGCAAGTGATATAATAGCCCCTGATTTATCATGAGATGCTTCTGTTTTCAACTATCAACCCAGGATGGCTTCTGGACAACTCTTCTGGAATCATCCAGCCATGGCAGATTTTAGTTCTTCAAAGTTTAGTTAAAAGTTCAACTGTGCTTGATCTGCAGTACCGTACACAGGCAGAGGTCTTGGGCTTGCCAGCTGATGGGGAGTAGGGTGATTGTATTTGCAGATATCTGTTACAGGAAATAAACTCCAGTGCATACCTCTTTTTGAATAAAAATGTGTAACTGAAGATCACATTTTCTCCATTTTTTTTAAAGGTGGAATTTTTACAGCAACAAGTCTCTTCTGTGGAAACACATACTAGGGATGGGGAATTTAATGTGTTAAAAGGAGCTTTGTAAAATAATATTGGAGCTTTCAGTGGCTTTTGTGAAAAGTGCTGCAATGCAGTGCTACTGAGCTAAAATATCTCTAGAGATATTAAGTTAGTCATATCTTTTTTGTGGACTTTGTTTTTGTAAAGGGTATTTTTAAAAGACTTTCCTTGGGCTCCTGGTGCACTGACCATAAGTTAAAAAGAGAACTGCATTTTATTTAGGATAACTTTTTCAAAAGCCCTAAGGCCCCTAAGTCCTTTAGTCACTTAAGTGTGAGCTAAGTGTCATTGGAAGTCAGTGTGACTTAGGAGCCTCTGTCTGTTTCAAAAATAAGACTTGGGTGCTTCTGACATGTTTAAAAAAAGATGTCTATCATGGAATATCAGAGTTGGAAGGGACCTCAGGAGTTCATCTAGTCCAACCCCCTGCTCAAAGCAGGATTAATCCCCAGTTTTTGCCCCAGATCCCTAAATGGTCCCCTCAAGGATTGAACTCTCAACCCTGGGTTTAGCAGGCCAATGCTCAAACCACTGAGCTATCCCTCCCCCCTACAACTGAGCAGATGGTCCCTGCAATGTACGCTGCAGGTGACCTGATTATAGGGTGTTCCAGACCTGAGGAAGCTGTGTATAATGAGTGGTATAATTAAGTTAAGGAGATGATGAGGGAGTGCTATCTTTATTTTTGTAACTGTTACTTCCTTTAATTTGGCTAACTCCTGTGAAGAAACTGACCAGTTAACCAAAACCAGAGTAGAAAAGCTCTCAGTCCTGCAGTTGAAGGAAAAATAAGCTATGCCACGCAAGTTATCTCTATCTTTTTAATTGCTCTCTGGAAACAAACGAATAATGGAGATTGGGTTTAATGTGTGCTATAAAATCTGCATGGGCCACTGATAAAAGTGGAAGCATACCATCTCCAGTCTGCAAATAAAACTGGGCAGTGAACCCACCCGATGGATGGCCAGACAACTGGGGATCCTTTTTCTGAAATGTTTGTGTTTAGCAATGTTGGGCACCTACAGAAATGGGAGAATCAGTTCAATCCTGTGTCCCGCGTGGAGTTCCTATTAGCATTAATGGGCGTGCAAGGGGACTGCAGACTCTTGTGTGGAATGGTGATGCTGTAACTGATCCCAGAGCTTCTGGCTACTTCCCTACCCTGTTATATCGGAATGTCATGGCACGCTGCTTAGTGGAGAAGTAGCCTGGGTGTTGCTCAGCAAGTGTTTCTTCTTTCATCTTGGGATGCAATCACAGCGAGAGGGACGTCTGTGTTTCAGATTGTATTTCAGTGAGTGCGTGAAGGACTGGGAGCATAGCTGGGCCCTGCATGGAGGCTTTCCATAGGGTTTTATAGACTGAGAGCACTTTTTCTTAGAAATGCGCAAAGCAAGAAAGCCCAGATAATGTGTTTGGAGAGGGAACTAGGAAAATCGTGGGAAGGTGTGTTGAAATGTTAGTATTGAATGCTCCAGTCCAAAGTGTTGTGTATGTGAAAGGCATAGGATTCAGGTCTGATAAGGAGTATGGTAGGTAGGTACGTAGTTACCAGCGTTGCAAAAATTTACCAGACACCTACTAGCTCCAGAGGCTGATGCGTAAGCTGAGGCTTTTCCCCTCTTCTGCTTCCCTACTCAGAGGTCCCTGGGCCAAGTCTTGTAGGAAGCCCAACTTCCTATTCCCAACTGCTGTGAAGAGGGGCGGTGGTGGGATTGCTACAGGAGTGCTGTCCCTGGAATCTACTTAGGGTCTCGATTGTTCTTATCTGTCTTTGACTAGTAAGTCTGAAACATGAAGGCTCACTGTCTCTGGCTCCTGGGAAGGAGTTTTGTCTCCCACCATAGAGTAACCAGGGGGTCTGCCCTTTTGTCATTCCCCACCCTCATTTGGGGTGGTGATTTGGGGCATGGAGGTGAGTCTCCTCTGCCCTGAATAGCTCCAGTGCTTGCTTTGGTTGTTGGGTGTTCATAGCTTTCCCAGTTGTCCATTTCTCTGCTCCCCACAGTGCATTTGTGGGTTTCTGATTTGTATGTTTGGTGTTGGTTGCTCTGTGTATGTTTTCCCTAAATAATCTTCCGTTATTAACATAAGGGAAGTGATTTCAGGGTAAATGCAATCTAGGCTCAAAAGTCCAAGTGAGTGCATGTACAATGGAAAACCTGGATAGTGACCCCCATTTCTCCTAGTAGGAGTGGAGACCCATGAAGATACCAGCTTTTGCTGTCTGCTGCTGAGACAATGAGCATCTATGCAACTGAGTTCACAGGAGCTTCTGGCTCTCATTCAGTGGTGGAGAAAGACTTGGTTTAGATACTGTTAGTACAGTCTGTTTCGTCCTGTGACCCCATGTTAGAAAAGGAAAAAGGTTTAGGGTCCCATCCATAGTTTCAGGGCCTCCTCCCATCTCTCTGTAAGGAAAGAGAGGGTGGAGCTCCCTCTTCGGACCAGATTGCCATCTGAAGGTAGAGGACCTAAGGAATAGTTATTAGAAAATTATTTAATGCTGTCTCTGAAACACTCCTTCAACAGGCATACACTTCTGTATGCATGCAGTGCTGTGTGGATCTATTTGAGGGGTATGAATTTTGTGCTGGTGAAAGGTTCTAGGCTGGCAGCCCTAATGGTGGAAATTTTCTGTGCTCATGCTGTCTCTGGCAAGGAGTTTTCCCCTCACACTGTCCCACCATTGCGCCTGCTGGGAGAAATCAGCTCTAGGAGTGAGCACAACAGTCTCCGCACCATTCTGCAGAGATTGGGAAGATTACTTAATGTTGGTGTGATGTGGGCCCTTGCCTTCTGAGACCCCCTAGACTCATTTCACTGTCATGGAGGAGCTGTTCAGTTATTACTGAGATGGGTTGGATTCCATCCGTAAAATAAGGCTAATGCTACTTCCCAACCATGGTAAATGCTTTGAGATGTACAGATAAGGGGTGCTAGGTGTTCATTGTTAGCAATTCAGTATCTTCCCCTTGCTTAACTGTATGTTATGTCCTCTTCACTTTGCATTCACTGGCCTGGCTCCCCGTGCTCACTTTCTTTCTTTATTGCTGCTTAGCCTGTGCCGTTAGACTCTCTGTTAAACTTGTACTCTAATAGTGATACCCTGCATCTCCCACACATTTCTCTTATAAATGTTGCTTATTTCTGCATGTGGCTGTTGAGGCTTCTCACTTCCTTGTTCTGTTTGTTTTTATAAGTGAGTCATGACTGTAGAGGCTGTCTCCACAGCTCCCTACTTTCCTTATGCATTTCACGTGGCTGAAAAATGATGCGGTCAAATACCAGATAACCAATGGGAGTTTGCATGCATGAGTTTTGTCATCTTTAGATTGTGATTTAACACATTAGTAGGATTAAAGCACGTGTAGATCCCGACCAGTTCACAGCTTATTTCAATGGCAAATGGTGCAAAATATTGAGACTTTCCTTTGCAAATCGTAATCCACAAAACACCATTCACAAAAAAAGCAACATGGAAACATTTTGGCCATGTGCAATGAAATCTAGCTAGACAAATAGTTATCCTTTTTTTAAAAAGGGAAGTATAGCAAAAACAATTTTGTGCCACGGTTAGAACTGCTGTGAAAGCAGCAGAGAAAGCACAAGTTTGTACTGAAGGTTTTTGCGTCAAAGCAGACACCAGTAAGTACTTGAATGTTAAACAGAAATACTTCTGTGTATATAATACACAGTAGTAAAATTAGAAATTTTAATGGAGCTTATGAGTTGAAAGCAGACGGGCTTAAATCCAGGGAAGGTGTTCACACATTTTGCACCTGGAAATGAAAATTTTTTTCGGGTTGCTTGCCTATAGTTACTCTGCACTGCTGACTTTTTTTTAACTTGACAGATGCTGCATGTATTAATTGGATCAGGCTTTCACTGTAGAGGCATTCACTTGTAGCTTAGACACTTCCCCACTGCTGAATTGAGGGCCTTGCCTCAGGAGGTCTGGTTGGCACAGAGCTGTGCTGCTCACTAAATTTCTTAAATTCACATTTTTGCATGCGATAATGTAAACATACTGCACACTTTCTGAAATGGTTTGCTTACAAGCTTCAGAATTGTAAAAGCGGAATGGCTGCAAAAGAATCAAAACCTCAGTCATAGGAGAAATGACTGGATTCTAAAAACAATTGAAGTTTAAATTTTAAACAATGGCGATTAAGTTACTGTAGATGGAATCCATACTATAGTTTGCTTGTTACATTTTGCATTTACTTATTTTTATGGTGCCCAAGACTGTTGAATGCTTCATAGATAAGATGGGACCTTGCCTGCAAGAGCTTGCAAAGTAAATGACAATCCACAGAAACTTGGCAGTCCTCTAATTTTTAATATGGCCTCTTGCTTTTGTGTTCAGTGCTTTGAAAGCAGAGTATATCTATGTACAGCAACTGCTTCCCATAGCTCAGAATGCAAAGGTCAGTTGATGAATGTTTTGAGACTTTCTACAGGCTTTTCTTGGGTGGGTTGGTCAGTTTATGAAGGGTACCTGTGCCTGATAAATGGGAGTAGGAACATGACCAAAACACTGCTCCGGGCTCTTTATGTTCAAATGGATTTATTGCATCCCCACTACTTGCTGGTTTCAGAGTAACAGCCGTGTTAGTCTGTATTCGCAAAAAGAAAAGGAGGGCTTGTGGCACCTTAGAGACTAACCAATTTATTTGAGCTGTTTGTCTTGTTTTTACATTTAAACTTCAATGGTTTTGAGAGTGAGGCACCTAAGGGCTCATTTCTTCAGTCTCCTGAAACGCTGCTGTGTTTATGACCCTTCAGAATAACGACAATGAGACCGCGCTGCACTGTGCTGCTCAGTATGGCCACACAGAAGTTGTGAAGGTTCTCCTGGAGGAGCTGACGGACCCCACGATGCGCAATAACAAGTTCGAGACGCCTCTGGATCTGGCCGCGCTCTACGGAAGGCTGGAGGTTGTGAAGATGCTGCTGAATGCTCACCCCAATCTTTTAAGCTGCAACACTAAGAAACACACACCCTTGCACCTGGCAGCTAGGAATGGACATAAAGCTGTAGTCCATGTCCTCCTAGACGCCGGCATGGATAGCAACTACCAGGTATCTTGTCAATCAGTGTGTGAATCTAGTGCAAGTGAAAGGGGTCAGAGAGCAGCTGGGGAGGCTAGAGTCCTCCCCATAGAAAAGGCACTGTAGTGGTAGGGCAAGCTTCTCTTGACCCCTGTCCTGGAGGACTCTGCTTTAAGGATGAGAATAGCTCAGTCTCCCATTCAGTCCTTGGCGGTGTTGGGGGGTCCCTCATGGGGCAGATATACAGCAGTGAAATGTGTCCCCAAAAGGAGTGGAGAGAACTTGTTCTCTTCCTACCAAACCCCTTCTGTTAGCACAGAAATAAACTTGTATGTCTTATCTGTCTTTCCTTCTGTGGGAGAACAACCACTCTAAATAAACTTTGGGGAGTTTTTACTTTGTTTATAATTCTGAGGCCCTCCTATGTTAAACCTTCTTCCAACCCCAAATTCTTAATGCCACAGAATAGCTTCTCACACAGTGTGACTCCAGTAATGGGTATTGGTTGCAGTGAGTTGCTTTTGTCCGTGTACTGTGCATGCATCTACTTTCTTTCCTGTTTTTATCAATCCCTAAAATGTTTTAGGATTCCTATTCACGATCTGGGCTCATGGAATATTGTTTAATTTTTACAGACTGAGAAGGGCAGTGCTTTGCACGAGGCTGCTTTGTTTGGCAAGACAGACGTGGTACAGATATTGCTGGCTGCAGGTGAGAGAACGACATTTTGACTCAATAGCCTGGAGACGCTTTACCGGGAGCATGTGATAAGGGAATGGTGTGTGGTGGCAGCATTTTTCTCTTATCAGCCAGTGGTGGAAGAATCGTTCCTCTGAGTGACTCATGGAAGAGGTATTCTCTGGGTAGTTGGGTCTTAGGTCTCTTTGGAGGAAGAATTTCTTTAACTCAGCCCTGGAAATGACGAGAAGAGCATCTAGGACATGACTCAGTTACAAGAAATTAGCTTTGTTGCAGTTGGTCTGAAAATGCTCCTTCACCCTGCCCGCCTTTATCTCTTCTAGGTATTGATGTGAATATAAAAGATAACAGAGGCCTGACAGCTCTGGATATTGTGAGGGAACTTCCGTCTCAGAAAAGCCAACAAATAGCAGCTCTCATTGAAGGTAAATAGTGTGTGTGTGTGTTTCTAGTCATTCATACTTATTTTTCTGTCTAAATGTACATGTGGCTGTAGCCATATGATCATGTTCCGTGATCCCAGCTAACATCATAAGCTAAGCATCTTCGGGCCAAGACAGTCCTTGGAGAGAAGTATCTAGGAATGCTGCAAGACGTCATGCTTTACCTCAGTTGGTGGTACTCTTTCTGAGTCACTGATCCTGTGCCCTGCCAGTGTTTCATCATGATGCTCTAGGAGGTGCCATCTTGCAGATGATCCTTAAAACAGAGGTCTTGATTACTTGTGGGAATAAAAGGCCCTATGACCCTTTGCACAAGGTTGGGGAGTTAACTCTGACATCCTAGCTAGATTCCCACTTGGGTAATACTTTCTCCTTTAAATTTTCTTTCAGTTGGATATGGTGTTTGTCACATCTTGCATGTAACTGTTAGTAATACTAAGCATTTGTGCAGAGTGTCATAGGTTCAAAGCATTCTGCAAACAAGAACTAATTAAACTTCATGCTACTCCTGTGAAGTTGCCAAATACTGTCCTCATTTTTACAAATGGGGAAACGAAGCCTGCTTGAAGGCTGAAAGTTTTCACGGCTTAAGTAGCATGAGTGGGACACTTAAACTCAGATGTCTAATTTCAGGTGTTTAAACTTAGTATTTTTACCCTAGCTGTCTTGCCTGTTATCGTGGGTCCCTGACTAGAAACCATGTCTCTTGACTGTCCTGTGCTGGTCCACACAAGTACACTGCCTCTTCTCAGTGTTGTATGTATCTCACAGAACAGCTACATAGTCATCTGCTTGATAAGGTTGGGCGTGCGTCTTAATTAGTTGATCTGTAAAGCACTTTGTAGTTCTCGGATGAAAGGCATTCTGCAGAAGTTCAAAGTGTCATTATTCCTAACCCTGGACATGGTTATCTGGGTAATAGGGTAATCTGCTCCTATTGTGTGAGCTGAGCTCCGAGATGTAACCCTGCACTTAGATTTCTTTTGAGCCATCTTAATATGTAGCTCAGCAGCTTTCAGAATAGTCACTTACTTCTGATCCACAAGGTGGGAATGTGGCGTGCGTGATATTGAACCAGGGAACAGGACTGTCGGCCTAACCTGGGTAAGTGGCAACCCCACTGGTGAGCTTCTCGCTATTTGAATGTTGCTTTTTTCTCTTTCCTGCACAGATCACACCATTGGGAAGAAGAGCGCAAAAGCGGCAGAGAAGGCTCTGCCAACACCTGTCATTCCTGCCACTGAACCTGCAGTCCAGATACCACAGGGTATGAAATTTGCTGTCTGGGAGGCAGGGCTTGAGTTCCAGATGGGTGTGCAGATGACTGTTTATGATTGCACTGCTCTCTGAGTATAGAAGAGATAGGGTTCAGTTATAATAAATCCAGAAGTCATACTTTGTGCCCAGAAAGCCAAATAGTCTGAAACCAATGATTCCCCTTCCCTCTCACCCCCTGGTTCTTTAAATCTGACTTGCATAACATATCCCATCTGATGCCCCTGGGGGTGGGTGGATACCTCCATAAATCCAGAGGGAGCTGCCATTTGTTTGCTCTTGTCTTTGCTACTGCTCTGCTTAACCAATAAAATGATCCATAAAGTACCAAACATATCCGGTAAAATCAACTGCAGTGCTTCCTATGTATGTGGCGCATCCTCCCTTAAAGAGAGTACCAAAGGATTGGCTGCATTCCAGGGGTGCATGGTAGTGACACACAACCCTGGTGGAGACTGTCTGGTCTATAGAACAGGTTTTTATAACTGAGGGGAAAATCCTTCTCCAACATTGATCAAGGAAGGCCAGGCTAAACATTGGTGAAGTCAAAAAAGGCTTATTGTTAGCATGGTTTGAGCAGTCTTGTGGGTAAGACATCAAAGTGAACTGAAAACGACAGCAGCTGTTCTTGAATGGGGCAACCCCTAATGAGTTTGTGTGGTCCGTGTGTGGGTGTGCCTCATGATATCTAAGCAGTGATGCATGCAGCCTAGATTGTTGTTCAGTTGCTAGGCCACTTCTTTTATTTGCTTGTAGAGTCAATTGATTTAAATCAAAACAATTTAAATAGAAATGTGGAAGTGAAAGGGACCTCGATAGGTCGTCTAGTCCAGCCCCTGCACTAAGGCAGGACTAAGTATTATCTAAACTATCCCTGTTTAGACAAACCTGTGTAGGTTAGACAACTTATTCTTAAAAACCTCCAATGATGGAGATTCCACAACCTCCCTAAATAACTTTTTCCAGGGCTTAACTACTCTTACAGTTATGTCTCAATGTCTAACCTCAGCCTCCTTTGCTGCAATTTAAGCCCATTACTATTTGTCCTGTCCTCAGTGGTTAAGGAGAATCCTCCTCTTTATAACAACCTTTTACGTACTTGATTCTTATTATGTTCCCCCTCAGTCTTCTCTTCTCTAGCCTAAACAAATTCAGGGTGTGTTTTTGTTTTGTTTCCCCAACCTTTCCTCAGATGTCAAATTCTAGACCTTTAATCATTTTTGCTGCTTTCCTCTGGACTTTAATTTATCCATCTTCTGGTTCCCAGAACTGAACATAGGATTCCAGTTGAGGGCTTTTCAGTGCTGAGTGGAGTGGGATAATTACTTCTCATGTCTTGCTTACAACACTCCTACTAATACATCTCAGAAGGATGTTTGCTTTGTTTTTGTATTAGTATTACATTGTTGACTCATATTTAGTTTGTGATCCACTATAACCTCCAGATCCTTTTCTGCAGTACCCCTTCCTTGGCAGTCATTTCCTATTTTGTATTTGTGCCATTGATTATTCCTTCCTAAGTGTAGTAGTTTGTTTGTCCTTACTGAATTTCATCCTATTTATTTCAGGCCATTTCATAGAATATCAGAGTTGGAAGGAGGTCATCTAGTCCAACCCCCTGGTCAAAGCAGGGCCAATCCCCAATTTTTGCCCCAGATCCCTAAATGGCCCCCTCAGGGATTGAACTCACAACCCTGGGTTTAGCAGGCCAATGCTCAAACCACTGAGCTATTCTTCCCCCCACTTCTCCAGTTGGTCAAGATCATTGTGACTTCTAATCTTGTCCTTTAAAATGCTTGCAACCCCTCCTCTCCCAATCCTATTCGTACACTCATAAGTGTACTCCCTATGCCATTATCCAAATCATTTATTAAGATATTTGAGAACCAGACCCAGGACAAATCCCTGCGGGACTCCACTTGATATGCCTTCCCAGCTTGACTGTGAACCATCGATAACTACGTTCTGAGTATGGCTTTCCAACCAATTATGCACCTACTGTATATTTTCCTAATTGGTGGTTTGAGAAGGTCATGTGGGCCGGTCATGTGGGCCAATAACAAAAGCTGTACTAAAGTTGAGATATATCACATCTGCTGCTTCCCCCTATCACAAGGCTGGATATTAGGTTGGTTTGACACGACTTGTTCTTGACAAATCCATATTGACCGTTACTTATTGCCATATTATCTTCTAGGTGCTTACAAATGGATTGCTTGATTATTTGCTCCATTATCTTTCTGGGTACCGAAGTTAAATTGACTGGATTATAATTCCATGGCTTTTCCTTATTCCCTTTTTTATATATAGGTACCAGAGTTGCCCTTAACTAGTCCGCTGGGATCTCTCCTGCCCACCACGAGTTCTCAAATATAATCGCCAAGGGCTCAGATTTCTTCATGATTTAAGTCACCAAGTGGAAAGCTCAGTTTAAGTAATCAATTTTAATCAGCTTTTCCCTTTGTGCTTCAGTTATAGTTCTAAAGAAAGGTGCCTTCTCACTGGTTGATATAACCATTAAAGCTTTTATTACAACTAAATAGTCTTTACAGTAAACTTGGTACATCTTTTTGCTATGGACAGGGTTATACTATATATATACTTGAGCAATTATATAGCTCAGTATTTTCAGATTATTAATTCTACACTTTTAGTATGTTAGAGAATGACTGATATATTGCTTATTTACTAGATGATTTTTTACTTATTTGTGTCAAGCTGCATTAGAATTATAACTGGAATTTTATTAAATACAACAGCATACAATTTATTTTTATTAAACAAAATAACCTTAAATGTTTTAGATACGTAAACTTCTCTTATCGAAACATGGTTCAACGTTTAGGCCTTAACATATGTTGTTAAATTCAGGTTTATTTTTAAACAGGTCTATTTTAAAAAGAAAAACATATTATAATTTAAATAACAAAATCCAAAATATCTGATTTTAAACAAAAAAACAAAACAAAAAACCCTCCTCCCTTTGCAAATCATCAATTTTTATCCATGCGGCTTGCTTGTAGTCCTGATTTGTGTGGCTCCTGCTGTTTTCAACGTGTGATTGATGGGGCATTCTTCATTCCCTCCAGGTGATGTGGAGAAAGCAGTGACTGAACTGATCATAGACTTTGAAATGAACCCAGAGGAGGAGTGTCCTTATGAAGCTTTATACAGTGCGACATCCTGCCACTCATTGGACAGCATGGCCAGTGGGAGGTCTTCAGACAGAGACTCTGTGAATAAGGAAGCGGAGACAACGGGTCTTAAGGCAGCAGGAATCAGGCCTGTATGTAGCCATGTGTGTTTTTATCTGTCTCTTTAAGGAATATAGAAAGTGTTTATCTTAATTCCCATACACTACCGCACTCTTGCTACAGGCTGAGCACCCAGCTGCACAGTTGGAAATAAGTTTTAGATCCACTGCTAAGCTTGATTAGAGCAATCAGGATCTCCTCCCTTTCCTGCTTGGGATGTGTGTGCTCCCTCGATAGTATTCCCTGCGTGTAACCACTCCTACATCGTCTGTCGGCTTTTTGTCCAAGTTTGTAACAAGATAAGTATGGCCATGCTGGGCCAGACTAATCATCTCTTTAGTCCAGTATCCTGTCTTCTGATAGTTGTCAGTTGCAGATGGTGCAGAAGGAATGAACAGAATAGGGCAATTTATCAAGTCATCCATCCCCTGTCATCCAGTTCTAGCTTCTGGCGGTCAGAAGCTTAGGGATACCCAGAGTGTGGGGTTGCATCCTGGACCATCTTGTCTAATAGCCATTGATGGACCTATCCTCCAGGGACTTATCTAGTTCTTTTTTTTGAACCCAGTTATGCTGTAGGCCTTCACAACATCCCCTGGTAAGGAGTTCCACAGGCTCACTGTGGAGTGAGAGAAGAATGTTTGTTTTAAATCTGCTGCTTATTAATTGCATTGGGTTACCAATGGTTCTTGTGCTGTGTATCCAGCATGGTGTTGGGCTGCTGAGGAGGTTTTATAATGTGAGTGTCACTTACTTTGTTAGGACGTATTTTTGTTTATGGTTTAACTCCTTGGCTATAAGGAAACTTCTGGAGTCTAGTATGATTCTCAGAGTTGAGACATTTTTCTCTTCTCTTGCCACCCTCTGCCCTCTCCAAAAGGCGTGTAATCCAGTCACCTTTGAATGCCCAGCGGTAAAATAAAGATGATTTCCCCAGATGCTTCAGCTGTTGTAATTAGCATTGGCAGCAAATTTGTTCTGCATGTCATTTGCAGACAGAATCCTGCAAGGGGCGCTGGAGGCTTTGCAAGTGAAGTGTGTAGTCATTGGAAGGTCTTTTTCAAAGAAATCAGCCTAACTAGCCTTCTGTTAATTGCATCTGCTGGGGCTTTAGTAGCTGGTGGCAACCTTTTGCCATGGGGTGGGTGGGACCTTGGCTCATAGCATGTTGTCTGTGTTTTTTATTGGGAGGTTGAAGTGGGGGAGTTGAAGCAGATAAGAAGGAAATCAGCAATGAATAATTCACCAGCTAGGTGGATGTTGAAACCAGCTTCGTACAGTTTCAAAACGAGAACCTATGGAACCTCTTTTTCCTCTAGTACATCTGCTACTGGAATAGTGATGTGAGACCAATCTAAAAAACAAGGTTTAGGAAAACTTCTGCCAGACCCTTTCTACAAGTGTAAAACACCCAAAGCAGAATCCTGCCATGAACCACCGCTAAAAGTAGACTAAGTCCGTATATGGGGCCTTTTTGTAATAGTGCCGCCTTTGAAGCTAAACTCATCCCATACAGCCTGCACAGAAGGTCAAGTTTGCCAAACTGGGATGGGAAGGGGGAGGAAGTGCTCTGAAAAGCAGAAACTGGTTGGAGTTCCCCCAAAATCTGCTCAGGATTTGGAGCAAGTGCCTGAGCGTCCATGCTTGCCAGTAGGTGCTGCTGCTGGAGAGAGCATGAAGTATCTAGAGTAGTCAAGATACAGTGGAAATGCAATGAGCATATGGCAGGATTTTTAGAGCTATTGAACTGTCAAGTAGTAACCCTGTAGTGTTGTGAGGAATGTGGTCCAGGGAAGTCTCTTAATGTCCCGTGTGTTCTCTCATAACTCAGCACGCCTCTCCAGAACATATTTATTCCTGCTAATGAGTAACATAAGCAAATTATCTAAACACACTCTCCCTTTCTCGCAGCTTGTACCATAATAATGAACTAATCCTTTGCAACTCCAAGGAGCACAGAGTCAGAAAGGTGCTTTTGTGAAGGAGCATAGGCACCAGCCCAGCTGGGAATCTCCCTGATAGATAGAGGGAAAAGCTGATTAAAATTGATTCCCATTAGGGCAAACCCCTTTTGCCATCCTTCACTCTAAAAAGTCTTATAAGGGGATAGAGTTTCCCTTTAAGCATATAAGAGGGGGCTGAAAGGAAGGAGTTTAAAACAAAGCCATTAACGGTGGCCTTTTTAACTGCAGAGAGAGCGTCCACCCCCTCCTGCCAAGCCACCCCCTGATGAAGAGGAGGAGCATGTGGAGAAGAAGCTAGGTCGCAGTGCTTCGTGTGAGGTACGCAGGCGTTATTGGGGGCTTGCTTTTTGCAGGGGGTCGGTGAATGTGTGGTTTAAAGATGAGTTTTAATGGTCCGGGAGGAGCCAAATATGATGATCTTAACTCCCTTGTGAATCTGATCATGAAAGTGAAGGATTTGTTGTGTGAGGCAATATTACTGGCAATTTGATATGGAAACTTGCCTTACGAAACTCTGCCAGTGCACTTCAGTCCTGACCTGAAACCCTTCCTCCAGTTTCAGACTTAAAGTCTCTTCCTAAGGGAATTCCCATCAGGCAATGGTTTTGCGATGTGGACAGTTGTCAGCTATCATGAACCCACTAAATATATTTTCGTTTAATGCCGAAGCCTGAATTTGAATCCGGGTCTGCAGAGATGCGAGGCCATTAAATCATGTTGCATCTTAGCTCCCAATTATGGGTCAGATACTTGGAGGTGTAAATTGGTGTAACTTCAGTGGAGTTGAACTGATTAATACCAGCTGAGGATCTGGTCCATTGCGTGTGTGAAAGAAATCTCCACCTGCAGATGGCTAGTCTTATATGGTGCTTTGTGATGCCAAACTTGATCGTGCACATTGAACTGTTTGCAGTCTGTCTTGTTGCTCATTTTGCCAAATTCCCAAAGCTTCAGATGAACAAGCTCTGCAGAAGGCACTTAAATGAGAGAACCCCCTAAATGTGTATTTGGAGACTTCTGCTGACAGGTAATAAAGATCCCGAGAGAACCTCGCTAACTTCCTGCTGTACTAAAAATCTTAAGCATTCCTCAAGTAAGATATATGTAAAGATACAAGTTGAAAGTCTTTTCTGCCTCCCTCCTCTTGAACGGACTCTCAGTTCACCAGACACTTGGATTTGAATTTTTGTTACTGGTTATCTTGATCTGCTACTGTTTGGAGTACAGCATATATATGCAAGGTGTCAGTGAAAATGTTGGCTTTAAAAAACCCATGTAGAACTGTGCAGTATGTCTGGGGATATTTTGGGGGTAAAATCAGTTTATTAGGTTGTTTCACGATGGCCTGTTGAACGGGTTTCGCTGGCATTACAAATGGTCTTTCAGATTAATTTCATAATCCTTTCCACATGCCTGTCTTTTGGTTGGGGGGGTGTGTGTGTGCGTGCGTGCATGCACACGCGCGCACAGGCTGGGGAAAGGAGTGACCAGGTAATTTGGAAGCAGAAACTCTGCTTATGAAGATAGGCATAATGGAGGGAGGGAGATGTACATGATCTTGATCATAATTACAAAACACTTGCTCTTACCATTCCTCCATTAAAGGTGAAGTGGAAACATGATTAGCTATGGGAAATTTTGCTGGCAAACAGATGAGTGCACAAAGTGATTCCTCAAGGGCATGTTGGTTTGAAACCAACTGCAGTGATATCCATGCACTGACTGTGTTATTGTAGCTGGTCTGGTATTGATTACTGTAGATAAGATGATAAAACCGTTTTATTTCAAGCGGTTATTCCCGCTTCTTATACTCATGCTTTCCCAGAATTCCTTTCAGGATAAAATTTTCAATGCTTGATCTCTGCCTGAAGAGAAATTTTTTTGGGGGGAGGGGTTAAATTTGAGAGAATTCCTAGTTTTGAATTGAGGATAAAAATGCAATGTTTCCATTCAGACTGGACTAAGTCATGGCTGACTTTCAGTCCTGGCCTGTATGGCCCTCACGGTGGAGTGCTCTTGACCAAGTTAGAAATGAATGTGATCAATAACAAAGTGATACCGTTAGCCAATTGAAAAGTCATGCTGAAGCGATTTTAATACAGTAGCTGTAGAAGATTTTTAGCAGAGCCCACTGAAACCCTGCCCTATTGTCATATCACAACATATGTTCTCCCTGCCAGGTCTGTCCACCACAGGGGCAGCTGCTAGGACAGTGTGCCCGAGGAAGACTGTAAATGTCTCATTGAAACACATGGCACAGAATCCTCATCTACCTCCTCAAAACCTGCCATAACTTTAGGGACAGGAAAAAAATCATGATTATGAGAAAATTACACATTATGGTATTCTTATTTTTTAACTGAACTCTATAAATGCCAAGCTTTTATTTCAAAACAGCCTTTTATTCTGTTGCCATGAGACAACCTTCACAGTGTAAGCAGTTATTCCTCACTTATGCACCATGCCTTTCACCACTGAGAGATGTTTTGCACTTATGTGCAGAATAGCTGATTAGTGAATTTTTTCAGCATCAATAGAACCCTTCTGTCTCTGTAGCCTAATAAGAGACTGAAATCTCAGACAAAACTTCAGTTCATCTTTTATTTACTACTCCCATCATCAAAATGGGAAGCTTAGACACACCTAGTTTCAAACAAAACATGATTATTTCAATGGTATTCTGTAGTTCTCTGGCTGGGGGGGAGAGAGACTGAATTAGAGCCACCTGTTTTTTTTAAGTTGAAGCAATAAATCCTAAAGGCAGCACAGGCCATTAAGAGGTGAATTACAGGAAATCATCCAGGTCTGGGAGTGTTCAATGTTTATAGGGTTAAGTATGTTTGACAGGGTGTTTTCAAACACCAACTGGGTGGTGGCTCCTAATGAATAGGAATAAGGAGTTGATTACCTACTCAGTCTAATGTACTTCGGGAAATGAACCATGTGCATGCATGATGGATGAGATGTTAACTTGAATTTCCTTCTGCCCATCCCTGGTGCATGTCTAGATGGAAGTTAGATAGCATAGGACTTAAGGTCTGTCTTCTTTCACTTAAAGAGATTCAAATGTCAAATACCTTGTGCAAGTCATTGCTGAGGGTAGAAGGTCCTAGATTTGTAAGGTTCACCCCTCTCTTCTCTCCCTTCCCCCCCTTAATGTTCAGTGTTTCAGAGACCCTTACTCAGACAGATGCTGTGAATAGGCAAAGCCTAGTTAAAATAAGTGTATGTTCTCTAACCAGCCTCTCCCATCGAGAGGAGGTACCCAGCTATACTTGAAGCAGTGTGGATAGTCCAGCCAGTAAGTTATGTAAAGCGCTTGCATGGTTTGAAACCCTCATTAAGTAAATTGTGGCTTGTTAGTCCAGGCCATTCTGTTAGTAGCCTATCCTGGCAGTTTAACGTAACAGGCAGTCACATCGTAGCTTAGACTGTAAGCTTTTAGGGCCAGGGTCTGCCTCTCAGTGTTTGTAGAGCATCTAGCACAACAGAGTTCTCATCTCAGTTGGGACTGCTGTGGTACAAACTGTAGAAAAGCAAAAACACTTTTTTTCTTGAGCTGCATCAGAGTGGGGAAAATAACAGTAAATCGGGTGTGCTGGCTTAAAAATAAAATACCTGCTCTAATGCCCCCAAACATGCAAGGTCTTAATAGTTCTAGCAGAAGTGGGAGGGAGTGATGCCTTCCTTTCAAAAAGGAAGGTGGCATACTGCACACTTGCCATTCCAAAAGCTGCTACTTGTCATGCTCCTGTTCTAAAGCCTTCATTCTTTGGAGGCTAAGTAGCAGTGAGCATTCCAGCACAGTTAGCCACGTTCAGTGCTCATGGATTCGGTGCATATAAACCAGGTGGAAATGGTCACTTGCTTGTCATTAATTTAGCTACCAGACTGAACATTGCAAATGGGTGAGTGAGACTGGGTGCAGTGATGGGTGACTTGTGGTGGGATTATTCTCAACATGAAGTGAGAAGCCAGTCCTATGATCTGAGTGCTGACTGCCGACTGCCCAGACTAATGCATGCCTATTACTGAAGGTCTTTCGTTCCTCATTTAGGGCTCAAGGAAATCAAGGTGTTTTGTCTGCAGATGCGCATGTAAATGCAAAACCTTGGGAAACTAACCTGGTTTTGTTACATACCCAGAGCATGTTCCTCAAATGATTTGCTAAGCTTCACCACCATGCTAAGCAAACTCCTGACTCAGTTTCGTGGTGAGGCTTTGAGTTAGTTTGAACCTGATACAGACTAAGGATGTGTCTACACAGCCCTGCAGTTTAGCCAATGGGGGTGTGAATAGTAATGCGCACGAATGTGCTGTGCTGTATCTCCCTGATGAGGACACTGAGGGCGCAAACTAGTTCACATGACTGTAGTCCTCTTCAAACAGGACTATACTGATGCAAAGCAGGAACCTTGCTGTTTGTGCCTTCAGTGTCCACGTGGGGGGGTTACAGCACAGCACTTCGGTGTGCATTGCTATAGACACACCGTAGGCTGAACTGCAGGGCAGCGTAGACGTGCTCTTAGTCCAGTGGTTCTCAACCTCTTTATGCAGCCCACAACATATTATATGGGCCGCATCCAATACTATCTGTATGGCTCTGAGGATGTCACAGGGCCGCAGCTTGTGTGTTGGTTGGGCCGCAGGTTGAGAACCCCTGCCTTAGTCTCTAATACGTTAGCATTGGAGGTGCAATGGATCAAGGAAGGTAACTGGGCTGCTTGGGAGGTTGGGTGTGTTCGAAGACCACCACTGCCAGGCTTCCTAGAAGTAACTCCTTGCTAAGGTGCATGTACTCTGCAGCAAGACTCCTGCATTCTGCAGCTCTCCAGTGCAGTTGGTTGGGGATTCTCCAGCTGTTCCAGAGCCCTTTGATTACAAAAAGAGGTTTCTCTTGAAAATGGAAATAAGTAATACAGTCGCTTCGGTACCCTTTGTTACTTTGATGTTAAATGCGGTTTATGTTGCTCCTGGTCTTTTCAGTTTGAAGTGTGCTGTGGAACTTGATATTGCAAATGCTAATTGTGACTTTTGGCACCTGGGAAAGAGAGAGAAGGAGGTAGTCTGGGTTTGTGAGACAAGTATGCTCGCTAACTGAAGTATTCAATCAAGAGTGAAATAGTTAATAAGTTTGCTAATGGAGTTTGCCTCATGAAGTCTGAGTCAGCATCCCTTTAAAGTGGATAGGGATTTTTTTCAGGCTGCTTGCAGTCATCATTTTGCAGTCATCACTACATCAGTTACTTGGGCAGTCTGGAAGGCTTTTTTCCAACCGTAAGAGCTAGAAAGTAGTGTGGGGGTTGGGGGAGGTTTTTGCATTTTTAAGAAACAGTCTTAGCTTCTGAATTAGTTCTCTGGCAGAGGGGTGGATTCTGCTGCACATTCAATGGTCAGAAGAATGGCATAGAGGAGGGCTCTATGCATACCAGAGGGGTAAATGACACTGAGTTCGACAGACAACTACATCTTGCTGTGTCTCATCAGGCCTCTGTGGTGCGGAGGAAGAGCAGGGGAAATGCAGCCGAGGAAGAGGAGGAGCATCCTTATGAGCTGTTGCTTACTGCAGAAACTAAAAAGCCGCTTGCAGTGGATAGAAAAACAAAAGGTAAGAGATGATACAGAAAGACAGCAATGCCCAGACTGCCTGGGTTGGCAGATGTAACCAGCATGTAGGAGGCAGGAGGGGAGGAATTTGATCCTAGCTGTTTCTCTGGTTCGGATGGCTGGATTCTGTATTGCAGTTATGTTCCCTTGGTAATTTGTTTCCATTCTCAGGGGAGAGGGTTAAAATATTTCTGCCTCAATATCTACATTAAGTAAGAGAAGGTTTTTTGCCTTTCAGGCAAATATGAGATCCTAGGGACTTGACCCATTGAACTGTAAATTAAAACACTAGAATCTCGTGCACAAAGCAAGCGAAACAGGAACAAAAAAGATCAAAATGAAAGAATAACCAATCAGTTGCCATTTGGGAAAAATCGTGGTCAAGCGAGTCAAACAAATACAAGTGTGTAAATACTAATGGACCAGATCCTCAGCAGGTGTAAATCAGTGTCAATACAATGGTGCCAATTCATGTCAACTGAGGATCTGGCCCTGGTATCACAATCTGAAATCAACAAATGCACCACTGGCTGTCAGAGCCAATTACAAAAGTAAATTAACAAAGGAAGAAAACACAGACGAAGTAAGCCACTGTTAGGCGCCAGTTTAAAATCCAGTCATGCTGTCAGATTAAACACTGCACTTGGCTCTCTTCCCCCAGAGGGACCTTCATTTGGTGGTTTGTGGGATTTGGGAACCTGGAGCTGTGCACACCACCCTGTGTTTGGTAGATGGGTATTGTTGCATTTGGTTTTCTTTCAAGGAGAGCTTTTTAGGTGAAAGATCTGCTCAGTGTGCAACAGAAACGAGCAAGAGATATGGGGAACTTAGTTGTGATTTCCAGTCTAAAGGCGCAAATGTTTCATCTTGAGACTGAATGAACAGTAAATATGACTTAGCGTTATAACTGTTACTTGCTTGCCCTCCAGAACCACACTCCTCCTCCTAGTCTGTTCACAGATGCTAGTTTCCCCTTCTTGAATGCTACCAGTAATCTCTCTCACATGCGCGTGCACACGCGCTGTGCCAAAGAGGTCATTGATTTTTCTCACCAGTCTTTGCCAGAGCTATTCGTAGTCCTGATGCAAAACTGCAGTGGTTTTCAGGTTGATGCTTCACAGTCCCAAGTGGGAGAAGTCCTTGGGTGATGGTTGAGAAGCTGGCTCGTGTCTAACGCTTGGCTTGAGAGGCTGGATTCACGTAGGTCAGCTGCTGCTGGACTTGTCTCTTCTGTAAGCTGCCAATGACACGACTCCTCTTTCCTCTTGCTCTGGCCTTTCTGCTTTACATGCTGGTGCATAAATAAGCATTGGATATGGGGGTGTGTGTAGTTAGATATGCACAATATAATGCACTGTTTAAACTGTGATACATTAATGTGGTGATTCCTTGCACAGATGCATGGAGACTTAAGTTCAGATCTTGATCCAAGGTTCTCCCCCCTCAGCTTGGCATGAGCCATGAGTACTGCAGATTCGTTGGGCCCAATCCCTTAAAAGAGGGAGGAGTTGATGGAAGCCCCTTGTCATCCATTTAGCTGAATAAGGAGCCAAAGAGGAATCCTGATTCCTGTCTAGTCCTCAGCCAGAAGGATAGTTGCCCTGAATCCAGGTTGGAGCTCTGCGGATGTCTCCTTGTGGTTCTAATGAACCTAAAGAACCCCCCACCCCTTTTCCGTTGGGAGGGGAGCAATCCAAAAATCTAAGGGTTTGTTTGGTTCTGAGACTCTGTATTGATTCCTTTCATTTTGGATTGAAATAGTTTGTTCAGATCTAGCACCGAGAGGTGGCTCAACTCAAGTGATGGGTAGGGGCTGCTGTTAGAGGAAAAGGGGTCTACCAGTGCCTTTCTCGGTACTGTATACAAGAATCTGAGTGCAAGAGGCAGCAGTAAGCTTGGGGTGGGAGGGAGAAAGGGGAGGACTTGATCATCTCTGCTCCTGTTACCTCTCTCAGCATGTGGTGGTGGGGCCGGGGGGAGTGTTAGCAGAGCAGTCACTGTCTTTCCAGTACCCATATTACTGTCCTCCTTTTTAAATGATGCTTTTTGTTCACAGCTCTTACCTTGAAAGTTAATGGATCAGTTTTTAAAGCAGAGAGATAATGTGTGAGACAGCAGTATGGCAAGGCTACATGTGTTGCAGTTTTTCTCTGCCTGGCTAGCTCTCCTCATTCTGCAGGAACAGCAATGCTCTTGCGTGGTCCAAATGGCACAGGGGTCAGTTACTCACTGCATCATTTAACTCCAGGTGCTTGACAGCTCTTGGTTTGTGTTTAAGGCACAAAGTGCTGTTTTTAATGGTACTTTGCTTCATTTATAACATTTATAACTGCTGCCTCCCTTCTTGCGCTGCTGCTTTCCATCTTGTGTCCAGTCATGACTGCACATGTGTTCTTAGCCCCTTGGCCCTGATTTCCTTTCATGAGTGGATTAAAGCTCTCTAGCTCTGTCAAGGTTCACCTGATGCTTTGGGCAGAGTTTCAGATCTGGTTTAGTTTGATCTAAACCAGCTTCCCATCTCATATGGAAAGGAATTTTGACCAGGTCTAATGTGTGTAGAAAGTTAAGCCATGTGATGAGAATTAAGTCAAGTCCACTGACATGGTCCTCCCTGTGGATTGGTCAGAGGGGCTTGGTAAAACTTGTCAGATACATCATCGAGGACGGGTGGAGGAAAAACATGCCCAGGTTTTGATGTGTTTTTTTTTTTCTTTTTCTTAGGGGAATCACCATCTTCAGGTGCTGTCAGCAGTAACCAGCTTCAGGTAGGAGTGACTTGTATCATCAGAACCAAGAGAAGCAAAATTTTCTTCTTTGACATCACAATTCTGTTTTTCCTGGGAGGTGGCAAACCGCAAACTGTGTATTTCACTCTTGGGGGAGAGACTTGAGTCTGCATTTGTACTGCTCAAGATTGCTTAAAAGCCTAAGAGCAAAACAGCACTGCTATCTCCTTGTAACCAAAACGTTCGTTAACTGCACCTTCTTTAAGGTGGAAAAGTCATTTCCTGCACTGAAGTATTTTTCGGGGGAGGGAGTGTGGAAATAAAATGCAAACAAACTCACAAAGTAGGGCTGCATTCTCTCAAGGTGATGTGATATAAATTCTGTCCAGCATGATTCCTGCATTACTAGATGTAAACACATGCCTGTGACAAGCTTTTCCTGTTCTAGGCACAAATACTCACATTTAAAGTTTGTGTAAGAGTTTTTCTGCTTCCGATTTATTGCAAAAATAATCTTCAGCTAGAACCACTGGTCGTGCGTTGTGAAGCTGTCTGCTCCATCTCACCCAGTTGCTCTGGTCTCGTCTCTTTACCACAGAAGATACAGACTTGCATGCAATTTTTGTAAGAAACTTTGTGGCATGATGCATTATCGTGGTTCCTTGCTGGGCAGGGGTAGGGCAGGGAAGATCCACCCTATAAATGCCACCATTAATCTTTGGATCAGGAAGCAGGGGCAAAAAGAGTAGAGAGAGCTTGACGCTTATCATCCAGGGGACATGCGATAAGCTCTCCTGGTTATATAGAAGGGAGACTTAAATTTGCTTTGCGTGGGAAAGGCAAAAGCAGTATATTTTTAGAACGGTTTAACAAGGAAAGTTTGGCTTGTTGAGTATTTCATGTTTGAAGATACTGCTGTCCAGAGAGCTTACTTAAATTCAGCTGTTCGGTTCTATACCAGGACTGAGTATCTTTATCTGCACCATGTCTGTATTTTGATTTTAAATGGTTTTAATTGTACATTTAATGTTCAAACAAGGCGGCCTCTGCCCAAAGGGGCTTACATGCTCCGTTAGGTGTTAGTCAACTCCTGTTATGTGTGAAACCTTCAATGAAGATTGAGTACAAGGGCAAGTGCAAGTGTCTTTGTGTGTGTGTATTTATAATCGTTACTAAATGAGTTAAGAATATAAGAATGACCGTTCTGGCGCTGTATTCTGTCTTTTGATGCTGGCCAGTGCCAGATGCTTCATAGGGAATGAACAGAAGAGGGCAGTGTTAAGTCATCCATTCCCTGTCATCCAGTCCCAGCTTCTCGCAGTTATAACTGAAAGTCTCTATGGACAAAATGCATGTTACTAGGTTATTTTCAGAATTAAACCTTGAGTATAAACTACAGGGGACATTTTCAAAGGCACAGATGAGTTAGGCACCCAGTTCCCACCACATTGTCCTCTGTGGCTCTGAAAATCTCCCCGTGTTCTAATTAGTTCCCCCAGATGTCCCGCTTTGCTACCTATTCAGCAGAGTGGGAGCAACGGTTGGCATGTTTTTACCCTTGCAGTGAAGATGACCATACTGGCTGTAAGACTGGAATAATCTAAGGTGTATTTGCAGGCCAAACCCCGAAAAGGCACGTCTTCCCAAGATAGTCAACGGCCATTGAATCGCCAAGGTTCTTCTGACCTCTCTTATAGCCATTCTGAGCAATATCCAAACCCCGAATCACGCATGATCGAGACCTCAACAGGTAAGGACCTTGCTCTTGTTGTGCATTTAGCCCCAACAGCAACCTTGCTTCTGTGCTTATCTGTGAGATTTTTAGTACAGGTTTGTAAGTTCAATGCTCTGAAATGTTCTCTCCCTCAAGGCTTTCATCTCTGCTTATCCACTCTTCTCTGCGAGTGTCACTACCCCCACTTTGCCGCCTGGGGTGTTTCTGTCCTGGTCTTGGGGTTGGCGCTTCATTTGAAGAGGCTGAATGGGTGGCTGTGCTTTCCCTTCTAACAGAGGCCCCTTTGTTAGTCTTTGTGAGTGGAGATCGGCCAGTCTGCTCTGTGTGGGCCCAAGTGTTCTGGCATGCGGCAGAAGCTATTGCCAGCCGCCTTTCTGCCTTCGGACAGAAATGCCATTAAATGTTAACTGGGGCGTTGACGAAATGAGGAGTTAGGAATAGAGAAGGAATGAGAAGAAAAAGGCTGCTAAGGCCATCAAGACTTACTGTCCAGTCTATGCAGTAATTTCCCTTGTGGTGGAACTGGTTACCATAGAGTAAATGATTTGTTATGATTAAAACAGGGTTCGACCTTGCTGTGTGTATGGCTGGAACTGTCTTAATGTATTCCTGGTTTGTTACAGCCTTGTATCCTTGCTCAGGGATATATTGAACACACAGTCTGGTCCTGCAGTACTCTAGCATGGTTAAGTGTTGGGACAGCCCTAGCAGGGTAAGATATAGTGTAGGCAGGACCTTAGAGAGATTGTAACTGGAGAGATGTTTCCTCTTCTATCCTATTAGCAATTTCATTTGCAAACTTTACACTGCATTTACATGATCAATGGTAATTTCCAGTTATCTCACTTCCTTAGAATTTTTAACCGACTTAATTTTCTGTTTTTTGGGGTGCCATACCTGAAATGGTCATAAGAGGGTAAGAAGTGTGAGCTCCTTCAGTGGGCTGCCCTACTGGCTAACCTCAATTCCGACTTGTGCTGCTGTTCTGTTCCCAGGCAGAAGCTGCCAGTTGTATAAGTTGTCTCTTGTATTTCTGTGGAACAAACAAATGTATAAGGGACTAAATAAAACTAATCAAACTCACATTTGCAGTGTTGCTGTGGCCGTGTTGGTCCCGGGATGTTAGAGACACAGGGTAAGTAAGGTAATACTTTCTATTGAACCATCTTCAGTTGGTGGAAGGGACAAGCTTTGGAGTTCCCCAGAGCTCTTCTTCAGGTCTAGAGAAAGTAACCAGAGTGTCTGAGCCAAATACAAGGTGGGACAGATCCCTTATGCTTGTATTTAGCAGAGACACTCTGGTTACTTTCTCCAGACCTGAAGAAGAGCTCTGGGAAACTCAAAAACATGTCCCTTCCACCAACAGAAGTTCAACCAACAAAAGATATTGCATCACCCACGTTCTCTGTGATCAAACTCATGTTAATTTTGTCCCAATATCTAAAGTAGCTTCCATGGGTAAACTGCTAATCCAGTGCCTGCTTTTAGCTTCCAGGAAAAGGACATGTTCTTGGATCGTATAAATGCAACTCGTATTTGAAAATGAGTAAATTAACCCTGTTGCTAAAAAGGAAGCCCGTGTGAAAGTCTGTTTCACTCCAATCCATAGTTGACTGATTTTTAGTCACGAAATTCACTAGAACATTTGGCCCTGTTGATTGAGACTGGTCCTCCCTGTTGTGATCTCGGAGAGCTGGGTGTCTCAAACAAGTAGACAAGGACTGGATGGGCCTTGGAAATGGACCTTCCCTGTCCCCTCTAGACATTCTCCCTACACTTCAGAGTTGGACAAGTCACATTATCAGGGCATTTTGCACTGGTGCTGCCCCTGCTGTAATTATCTGCTGGGTTGAAGACTTCAGTCTTGAGGGTAGCACATTTCCCCAGCACTAAATTCAAGTGGTTGCAATGTGTGTGTGTACTAGCAGTCATTGACAAGAGTATAATCCCGCACAGTTCATGAGAAAGTGGCAGTTCCCTCCAAGCATTTTAAAATCCTGTACAATTAGAATACACGTGTGCCATATGAATAAGGTGAGGGCCGCTCTGCTTCTGTGTGCCAGTTGGCAGATGGATTCAGTCAGTAGTTCATGATTATTCCAGGGCACTGGTATTTGATATTAAGGATGTTAGAAAGTTAGTAACAGAGGAATCGTGTCAGATTTCTGGGACACTCAGTACTGCAAGCAGCTTGCTGCATTAATAGATCAGACCATCTTGTGTTTAGTGGTTAGTTAACAGGAGAGATTTTCTGGAGTGAGATGTTACCAGTTTAAGCCCTCTTCTCTCCCCCCCACCGCCTCTGAGTGCGGTGGAGAAGTTGAGCCCTGAAGCTACCAAAGAAGAAATCCGCTCTTTTGGAGAAGGGATTTTGGAACTTTGCAGGTTAATTGCAGCCCGGCAATTTTCCCACCCCGCAATCTGAGCCAAGAGTAGGGAGGTGCTGCTCTAAATAACACTTCGGCCTTTATGGAAATGTATCAGATGTTCCAGGAGTGTCTGTCTTTCTTTCTCTCTCTCTTCCCCCCTCCCCCCCTTGCAGGCTAGGGTTAGCACTTCTCCTGGCCTTATATAGGAAGGCCTGATTGTTAGTGTTAACGGGAATAAAACAACAAGGAGAGCTGCCAGATTGCATAAATCAGGGCAGTATTTGGAATTTCATAAATGCCGTGGGTACAAGTTGAGCACTCAAACAATACTGAACTGTTCTCTATCGCTCCCTCTCTCTCTAGGGGAGGTGGAGTTTTGCTTCTCCTTCCGTGTTTTTTAATCTCTCTTTATTTCTGTCTCCATCCCCCTGAAGACCACAGGAGGAGCAGTGGCAGCCGGAGCCAAGATTCTGCAGACAGCCAGGACATCCAGGTCCCGGAGCAGTTTTCAGGGTTACTCCATGGCTCTTCCCCGGTGTGTGAGATAAACGAGGACCCTTTCAGGCTCATTTCTTCTGTGGCCAAAGGAGGTACGGAGGGCACAGGCCACTCACCTGCTATGCAGTTGGAGGATGCTGATTTACCTGTCTCTGGATCAGTACGGACCAGTTCTCCTGAGCAAAACCAGAAAGCGATCTACGCAACGGTCCAGCCCAAAAACATCCAACAGGCAGAACCTGAAACTGCAGTGACTCCCCAAGTGCTGCAGCACCCTGGTGGTGCAGAGGAAGAGGGGGAGAGAGGCGGTGCTGGGGGCCGAGCTCACCTAGGAGGCAAGCCCAAAGCAGAGCTCAAACTCAGCCGTAGCTTGTCCAAATCGGACTCCGACCTCCTGACCTGCTCGCCGACTGAGGACGATGCCATGGGGAGCCGGAGCGAATCGCTCTCAAACTGCAGCACTGGGAAGAAAAGGCTGGAGAAATCTCCATCTTTTGCTTCGGAGTGGGATGAGGTAAGATTGACCTTGGCTTACTAACGCCTTAATGCCGGGAGTGAGCTTGCGTGCTGTGTGAGTTGCACCGTACTCAGTCTCTTGCGGGGAGAGAGTAAGTTGTGGGGTTTGAAGCATTATTCACCTTCCTTTGTGTTTACCCCAGCTTCTTTCATTATTTGCCTGTTTAATTACAATAAGCCTTTCAGTGGTTAAATGCCAGGAGATAGGCATAATCAGAGCAGGCGTTCTTAAACATTTGGAAATGTTCATATCCTGGGCTTCGCTTCTCTGGGTGTGTCCATCGCTGTGCTTTGGAACGGGTTTTGTTTGCAAAAAGGAGAGTTGTCCTGTTAGTGTCTCCTTCGCTAGTCCTTCCCTTTGGAGTATCCCAGCCCAAAAGGAGGGAGGGTGGGTTCCCTTTCTAGGTCACCATTGCCTACGGTGTGTGAGGAGGGTGTGCTGGGTTCATGGGATGGGAGGCAGGCAGTAATTGGAAGGCTTTTTCCCATTTATTAGATCTATCTAACTTATGTCTTTAAGTGGTTAGTTCAGAGGCAGGTTAGAAGTCACTTTAGTGTAGTGCAAAAGGGAGGGACCCTTATTTCATGCTTAGGAAGTTGGCCTTCGTGAACCATTCAGCTGGGATTGTGTCCCTCTGAAATTCAGCACTGCAGCATTACTGAAAAATTCTTTGGAGATGATTCCGTACTGGTAGAGCAACAGAACTATGTAAAAGATGAGCCCAGATCAGCCACTCCTTGTGCACTGAAAGGGAAACCTTCCCCGGGAGAGAATCAGGTTCATGAAGGCTGCATGCGTGCCAGGCCTGTAAACGGCTGGCCAAAGGGAATCCCATACTCAGTGGGACATGTTCGTGGTGTTCCAGTGACAATATCCGTGACCATACCCCTGGCTCAGACTGTGTGTGTGTTGATTGGGGCTCAGCCTCTGTACAGTCCAACGTAAGGATTAACTTTTATTGGTTACATGGGTGAAACTTACCTCAGGGAGAAGGGCTGTACTGAGAAAATGCTGCTAAACAAAAATCCTCCAAGGCAACTGGGCAAGTGTCTGTGGGCCTCCTCCTTTTGTTGAAGCACACTCCCCATCTTGCTTCCAGGAGACGTTCACCACCCCGAGCGTTCTTCCACAGCTGTCTTGGTCACAGTGTCCGTGCAGTTATTGATGAGCTGGGTCAATAATGCCAAGGCTATAAGGGACTGATTCTTAAGCAGAAGATTGATCTGTTGGGACTCAGTTATTTTGCTGTGCTGCTGTCACACTTCATTTGAAATGCCTCCCCCCTGCCCTGATGGCTGTTTCCAGAGGAGCCCTAAACTCCGTAAGGGAAAGCTCAGCTCTCTGCCCTCTTTGGGTTTACGTTGTTACGGTGGTTGGACCTGTAGCAAGAGCGTAATCCTTGTTAGAGCTTCCCTGCTTTGTATAGTCAGGTGGGCAAGCTTGAAAATCTATCTCCCTGCTTCCTTGCAGATAGATTGCAGGACCAGTTGCCATGTTAACACTGGACGGAACAGAGACACTTTAACCTACAGAAAAGTCCAGAGTGTCATGCAGACACATGCTGGTAATGGTTCAGACTAAGAAGAGAATTGGGGAGAGGAGGCTAGGGGCAGTGAATGTAAAGGATTCCTACCCTTAATCTAAAATCAAACCGCTCTAATTGAAAACTTTATTTTCAAAACCGTACTTTTTGGATCTTTTTTTTAAGGGATGTGTTGGGATGGAGGGGTTTTTATCTTTTGTATTGCAGCAGCATCTAGAGGGCCCAATGAAGTTCAGGGGCCCATTATCTTTTCCCCACAGCTGTTGTCCCCTGATCATCTGTAGGATTTAAGTATCTTATTGTCGTCTTTGATTTTCTTTTTAACCCTCATGAGGCATCAGTGCTTTCCTTTATCCTGATGTGGGTGGTTTTCCCATGATCTCCTTCAGAGACATGACTGTGCTGGGCATTTGCAGGTGTTTGAATGCTTGTGGTGCTCAAATTATGCATTGGAAGGGGGTTGAGTAGTTGGCCTAATAAATCTTCATCTCCAGATTCCTGGGACATCATACCTGCCTCAGAATCATCATTTGTAATAAGACAATGTGGCTTAGTGGATAGAGCACTGATCTAGGGTGCAGGAGACCTGGATTCTATTCCCAGCTCTGCTGCTGACTTTGGCCCAGTCACTTTGCTCTGTTTGTTTTTTCCAATCTGTAAAACGGGGATAATGATGCTGACCTCCTTTGGAAGGTGCTTTGAGATCTGAGGAAAAGGACTACAGAAGAGCTAAATACTGGTAATTCATCAGGTGGGGGTTAGGCCACCCAGATCTGCTGAGTTTCTGCTCAGGAGAGGCACCAGTCACTGTAGCGTGTTATAGGGGCAGGTGTGGAGGGCAGCTGTGCAGTGAAAAGTGCTCATTGCATGCCCCACATGCTTGGGCTAAGGCCTATATGCTCATTTGCAATTTTAAAATGTTTTGTATTGTATCATCCCTTCAGATGAGAAATGTCTAACCACTCCCTTTTCACCAGCTCCAAAATTCACACCCGCAAGAGAAGGAAACAACCGCGGGAACTTTGTGTTGAGACAACTTAAATTGGCAGTAAAGAGACTGGTCTGATGGCAGTTAGAACCATAGTGATGAGACTAAAGAACTCTTCAGTTTTCTCTCAAAAGTTTACTCATGCCCTGGATGGGTTAATGCAGCTGCTTCTGAATTAGGATGTGACTTACAGCCTCTGAATGAGTGTCTGGTTAATGTAAAACCTCACGGAGCCTGAATCTCTTCTGCCTTTGACTGTTTGCAGTGAGTGTATTGGCAGTGGGGTAATCTCCCATCGGTGCATGGCAGATTTACACATGTTATTTCATTAATGTTAATATTTATGCAGATAGCTCCTGGGGAAGATAGTCCCTGTCTGTGTTGCACTATGCAGTACAAACATTAAAATCCATCTCACCCAGTGGCTTTACTAAAAGTGGGCATGCCTCCTCTTGGAGTCAAGTGTTTCAGGAGTGACCTTAGTGACCTCATGAGGCAGATGGGACAGCAAAGCTGGGGGCAGAGAAGAGCTAAGCCTGTGTTGCTTTTGGGCTACCTGTGATGGTGCCAAATAAGTCCATAGATGGTGAAGAAAGAAGGTAAATTTTGCCTTGCAAGGTCTGATCCATTTGCAGGCTCATCACTTTCTGTGAGCTCCTTCCCCAGATAGCTGAATCCCCTTTGTTTGGAAGTGGAAAGTGGTGCCCGTCTCAGCAAGAGGGTGGGATGGGGAAACAGTGATTCACTTGGCAAAGATCTCCCTGTTGCTGACTTGCAGTGTGGGGGAGGGATAGTTCAGTGGTTTGAGCATTGGCCTGCAAAACCCAGGGTTGTGAGCTCAATCCTTGAGGGGGCCTTTTAAGGATCCGGGGCAAAAATTGGGGATTGGTCCTGCTTTGAGCAGGGGGTTGGATTAGATGACCTCCTGAGGTCCCTTCCAACCCTGATATTCTATGATTCCCCCACTCTGTAGCCCTGGTCCAAATAATATGACAATATTACTTTGTGCTCAGTGCTGCAAAAGAATCTGGTAAGTATCTGTTTCCCTTCTGTCTCCTGACCCTCTGGCAGTTTAATGTGAACATGAACACACACACACTCCCCCTCTGCTGTCATCATCTGATATAAACTCCTTATGAGCCAGACGTAGGCAAACAGGTCAAAAGCCAACAGCAATGCAGCATCGGGTGGGAGAGAAGAGTGAAGCCGGCTTGATCCCTCATGTGAATGGGAATAAAGTTGGGTGAGAGAAGAATTGTATGAGGTAGAGCCTCTCGTTAGCATAAATATTTGAATCCTTCAAAACTTGGCTGAGGGCTAAAGTGATAAATTTGTTTTTCGTAATTGGTTCATGAATATTTAGCAGCTGTGAGATCAGCACACACCAGTCACAGCACGCTATGAATTTTAAATGAGAGAATAAACTATGTTCATGTTTCGGAAGGGGAGGGGACTGTTTGGTGCCAGGTAGAGATGCTGTCAGCCCAGCTTCAGGAGCGTGTTAGATGATGCATCTGTTCTACAGCCGAGAGGGGAGGAAGGGAGAACAGTTTCAGATCTCACTCTGCGCATGTCTGAGTTCATATGCTTGGAAGAGCCTCCCGTTGCATGCAGGCAAATTGGTTGCCAAATGATATTTAATGGTTTTATCCAAAAGAGACCTAAGACACTTTATAAACTGGACAGAAATCAGTTCATCCACCTTGGAAATACAGCCACCTGGGTTGAAACATCTATCTAGTGTTTAACAGCACCATGGAACAGTACATAACAACTTAGGATAAAGTAAAGAATATCCAATTCAAACTGTAGAGTGTATTTAGGTAGAGAAAAGGTAACTGCAAACCAGAATTTGGCAGGACACTGGAGATAGAGCTCGTTATTTAATGTTAGACACCTGTGTAAATATAAGTTACTGCTGATTACCAAGATGTGTCTGTGTAAACAGGAACTGCCAAGCCTTTTTGGGTAGGCAGTGCGGTCCAGTGAATAGGAATCAGGAAGACCTGGGTTCTGTTCCTAGTGCTGCCACAGACCACCTGTATGACCTTGGGCAAATATCACTTTCGTCCTTTGACTTATTTCCCCCTGTGTCAAATGTGGGAAGGATGGTTCTCTTTCGTAGAATGCTTTGAGATGTATAGAAGAAAAGCACTATGGTTACTGTCACATTAGTGAAGCTGGTGATAACCATGTTGATGGATGTGGATCCTACCCTGTAAATGATTGGGATGTTTCATTTTTCAAAGAAATGGCCTCACCAGTTGGACAGAAAATGCCTTTCTGTAGCAGCCTTTGCAGCAAGGCGCTGTAACCGTTGCCTTTGTCAGAGGATGTGGGCATGAACTGTGGTGACTAGACTGGGCTGGGGAGTCTGACCAATTAGCAGTCTTAAAGCATTTGAATCAGCTGTCGGTGTTCTTTTGACCAGACCTGGTATGCACAATTCCATCTCTAGAGGTCTAATAAAGCAAACAGTGCCAGGATCCACAACCTGGTAGGTCTGGCCGGTCCCGGGCCCAGTCCCAGTCCTTCCAAGGTAGACAGCATTTTTATAAGGAAATCTTGGGTTTTTGGACAATGGCCTCCTTGGCTTGAACCAACTGTAAATAACCTTTTGCGTCTGTGCCTGTTTTCCGCCTCCATTATGGCGCTTCGTCTCCCAGCCTCCTTTTCTCCCTTTAAAATCTTGGGATAAGAGTGGGACAGAATTTAAAAAGATCTGTTGGCCGAAGGCTACCTGGCTTTCTTGAGTCAGGTGTACAGTTGCAGTGATGCAAAGCTCTCCCGTTCTTTGAGCTGTTACAATACTCATAGAACTGCTTGGTAGACTTGTAGCATGTAACGAGCAGTTGGGTGAAAACTGCTCGTCAGGTTTCGTCAGATTTCTCTGTTCTGAGAGCAGAAAATATCCAGCCAGCTGTGCTGTGCAGCTCAATATATGAGGCAGCCTGGGTTCCTGTACAATGACTAAGCTGCGCATTCTAAAGCATATGCCTAAAATAAAACGCAGTGCTTCCACTGCAGTCTTGGGGCTCAGCGACTACTCGTTCATGACGTGGGACAGTTGAGTGAGTTGCCTAGACAGGCGGAAAATTGCCCACGTGTGCCCTCTCAGCTAGAATTTTGTATTGTGCTCAGGGTCATTTTTAAGTGGTTTCTGGGTCAATATAACTTAACAGCTAAAGTGCTGTAAATGTAGTTCCTGGTATATGCATAACATTTAAGGCATCAGTTCTGAGTGGAACTGGGCAACCCAAGTGCTAATATGAGAATGGCCCTACTGGGTTAGACCAATGGTCCATCTAGACCAGTATCCTGTCTTCTAACAATGGCCGATGCCAGATGCTTCAGAGGGAGTGACTAGAACAGGGCAATTAGCGAGTGATGCATCCCGTCATCCAGTTCCGGCTTCTGGCAGTCAGAGGCTTAGGGACACCCAGATCGTAGGGTTGCGTCCCTAACCATTTTCGCTAATGGCATTGATGGACCTATCCTCCATGAAGTTATCTAGTTCTTTTTTGAAACCAGTTGTACTTGCGGCCTTCACAACATCCCCGGGCAACGAGTTTCACCAGTTGACTGCGTGCTGTGTGAAGTACTCCCTTATGTTTGTTTTTAAATGTTCTGCCTGTTAATTTCATTAGGTGACCCCTGTGTCATGTTACATGAAGGGTCAATGACACTTCCTGACAGTGAGATCTACCACATCTTCCCCTTGTTTAAGGAGCACAAGTTCCTGGCAAAACTGGCTTCTCATACAATCAATTCTCTTGTCTGGTTGACTCCACAGAGGCAGTTCATTGCTCAGAATTATTGATGCCTAAATAGCTGCTGTTATTGTTTAAGGGACCTGTGTTCTTGGTACAGTGAGGGTTGGTTGGATATTTATGGTAGCCAGTGCCCTGGATTTCCCTGATTAGTGTGTGAATTGTGGCCTTTTTACACTTTCACCCTGTCCCGTAGCATAAAGAGTTTCAGCTTTTACACTCTTGTGGTGTCATAATAATGCATTGCAATATTTGTGTCGTGAACTAGTTGGTTTTCTAGAGTTTTATCTGTCCTCTGCCCTACGTGCAGTAGCAAGGAACTGGCCAGGCCATTGAGAATTTGCTTCAGACCCTGCTCCCGATATTTCTTTATCCACCATATTTATAGTTGTCTCCCATCAAATGAGCAGCTCCTGTGTTGAATTTCTAATGCAGTTCTATGTTTCATGCTAAGTCCCTGCACCAGCTCTATAAAGTGATATGGCTGCTCTCTGTTCTAGTTTTAGCCCTTTCAACAAGAGAACGTTTCTTCTGATGGAGGATTAAAGAGAACTGTAAATAAAACATGCGTGTTATTTTAGATTTGTTAGCCAAAGGAAATGCACAATCCAGCAGAGATTTATCAGTCAGAAATCACTTGGATACATGTGTTCCCCAGTGTGTGAATTTAGTTGATGAATTAATACTTCATGTCTCTGGACAACACTGCCCTGCCCCTCTTTCCTATAAATAACTGGAGTGGAGCATGATGTTCTACTATCAAGTCAAATTGCTTTTCTCAATTCTCCACGTCCAGTCCCAGGAATTGTAGATATGCTGTTGAATTGGCTCATCTTTTTTGATGGTTGATGGTTCATTAGTATCAACATTGAGAGTAAGCTGTAGTGTCGTTTCACCCATGTAAGATCCCAGCTCTCTTCGGTCCCAATACAGCTGGTACCAAGCACATAGGTAATTTTAAGCATGTGAGCCCCATTAACTGCTCGTGCATACATAATTAGCTGAATGAGGGCCTTAGTGAATTAAAAATAATTCTTCTTAATAATGAAGATTAATTATTTATTAAATAAAATAATGCTTAAGTATCGCTTTTTATCAGTACATCTCAAAGTGCTTTGCAGTCTTTCACCTGTGTATCCTTGCAAAACCAGTGAGGAAGGGAAGTACTATTATTTCCATTTTCCAGATGGGAAGCTGAGGCACTGTGACTTGCTCAAGGTCACCAGGAAGACTGTGGAAGAGAAGGGAATTGCACCTCGGTCTACAATTCGTGGGCTAATGCCATAACCACTGAGCCTGTCTTCCTCTCTAACACCATAATCTTTGGATTTTTGAGGGTTTTAGGTTTAGTTTGTTTTGCCACGGCTAGCAAAAATCATGTAATTGTACTGTAGTAATGTATTTATTTTTAAAATTTTAATTTTGAAAATTGAGGTTTTTGTTGTGATAAAAATTAAACAATTGCATTGCAATACAAAACTTTCTTTTTGTTTGATGTAAAAGCCACCATTTCATAAAATATCACCAAAAAGTGCAAAATGTGAGAGGACCAGAGTAGTTAGTTTTTGTGCTTAGTGAAATATAACTTGAGTTTAACATGGTACCTATCCTGACAAGCCAGATTGACTTATCTGCTGGGTAACGGTTCCCTCACAGCTCTGTGTGTGTCGGTCACTGTTAAAATACTTACAATTCAAGTCGAAATCTGATTGTGAGAAAACAGTACACCGCACTGTGTATTTTTTATTGACACTGGGAGGCTAAGGGTTTTACGGTCATGGCAGTGACTGAATTCCATATTTTGTTTCTGCAGTTGTTCTAAACTTTCTAACAATGAAGTGCCAAGAGCTAGCTTGTGTTTGTTCCTTCCTGATGTATCCTTTTCCCCCGTCCCCTTTCTGTAGTCTTCTCTTGTGTGGTCCCACCTCTTCGGTGACCCAGCCTTAGTAAACTTCATCCTTTCTTGGTGAACAAGAAAATCTCCTTTGTCACGTCCCAGCAGCTTTTACTGCCTAAAGTTTTGAATTTGTTTTGTTTATATTTTCATGTTTAATTTGCCCTCTGAATTGCAGGACCAGGCAGGGTCTGTTTTGTTTGCAAACTGAAATATTCTTGGCACATTTTCTGGCCTCTGTCATTTGTTTTGTGCTGGCTTTAATTTCTGAGGATTAATTCCAATGTTACTCGCTTTAGCCATTTAAAATGCTGAAATATTTTATTGTTCATGTAAATGTGGCCAATGTGTTTATCTGATTTCTACTACCTTCTAAACAAACATGTCTACACCAAGCTTTGCATGTCCTTGATGGTCTCTTGAAATAAACTTAATGAAGTAATCTGGAGAGAATTGCTGGAGTCTGATAAGATGCAACAGAGGTTTGCTCTTTTCATTTCCCCGATTTACAGCTCAAAATTTTTTACCCTACTCTCTAACTCAGGGGTCCCCAACGTGGCGCCTGCTGGGGCAGTTGTTTGGCCCGCAGGACAGCATGCTGCCGAAATGCTGCCACCGAGCGTGGTCACCTGAGAACCACCCGCCGAAATGCTGCCGAGAAGCGTTGCTGTTTCTCAGCGGCATTTCGGCGGTGGGGCTTCTTTCCACTGCTGCTTCTTGGCGGCATTTCGGTGGTGGGGTGTTTGGCATGTGCTATTCCCACAGAGAGATTGTGGACCACTGCTCTAACTCAACTCTCCTCACCTCCAATGATGAGGGCTTCCATACAGAGACCTTGAAGGATTATCCTTCCTCTCAGCTAAGGGTGTCTGTATTTAGCAAAAAGAACAGGAGGACTTGTGGCACCTTAGAGACTAAAAAATTTATTTGAGTATAAGCTTTTGTGAGCTACAGCTCACTGCATCCGATGAAGTGAGCTATAGCTCACAAAAGCTTATGCTCAAATAAATTGGTTAGTCTTTAAGGTGCCACAAGTCCTCGTTTTCTTTTTGCGAATACAGACTAACACTGCTGCTACTCTGAAACCTGTATTTAGCAGATGGATGCCAGAGAAAATATTTATTCATTGTATATAGATAGCATGCCTGCTAAAATCACAAACCAAAATAAACTGTCTATATCAACAATACTAAAACTGCTTCCAGCCTAACTCCGGCTTTCGGAAAAGCCTGGATAAATAAATGCGTTTGCAGTGTGCTCTGGAAGTCTGCAGGCTAGTGCCTATCAAATAAAGGGAAATGCAAGTTCCAGGTTTGAGGGCCTTCTAATGCACAGTCCTCCATACCTACAGCTCTAGGCCAGTTCACGTTCCTTGGCTGATCTCAACTGTCCGAGTGTGAGGAGAGAGACTACAATGGAACTGATTTAAACCTGTCAAATGCACAGAAGTCTCACTACTTTTTTAGTAAAGGTCTCCTGGTGTTTTGATCTGAGAAGCACATTTCTCAAGTAATGCAAATACATGATCTTACAGCAGGGTTTGTACATGGGAGTAAGCGAACACAATTTATTTGAATCATATCACTGTATCAGCGTAGCAGGTTAAATATCAGCTACTCTTCGTGGAGGAATTTTTACTTCCTTGCACACAGTTTTGTGTTTATGCCCTAAATACAGATCTGAATGCACAATCACTTCAGTTCTTTCTCTCTGATTTGTAGGTCACCAATCCCAGGTGCTAGTCTAGTATGTAGCTAAGCTAGTTTGTTTCCAATATACTGTAATAATATAACCATTTTGGGATAGCTGCTTGAGTTGTGCTATCAGTTTTTCTTTAACTGCTAAGTAGCATGTTACCCCAACATTCTGGAATTGAAGCTTTTGTTGCAGTTAATGTAAATTATGCATGCTGTGTAACGAATATTTTTTAAAATGTGACCAATTTGATCATTTTTGATCCCATGGCACTTTTTTCAAAAACAGGGATGTTCAGAGCTAATGTCCTTGCCAAATTTTCACTCTAATTATCTTCTGCCTACCTTAATTTTCTCTTGCAGCTTCAATTAACTAATTGTTTACTTCCTGTCTTAAACAGTTCTGTAGTGTTGCTGTGTGCTGTTAAATAGCTGCAACATTGTACCCCAGAGATGGCTGCATTTCAGTAACTCATGAAGTGATCCCTATATAGTATAATATTACAGTAGGGTCCGAAGGCTCCAAAGACACACTATCTTAGATGCTGTACAAATGCATAAATGGATATGATCTTTTTGCTGAGAAGCTTGCAATTCATGGTATGTATCTTAAGTTGGTGCATTTGGCTGAAAGGTGTTATGAAAATGCAGGAGCACAGATTATGAAGTGCTTTCGTTTTTCAGTGTATACAATGTAAAGTGACCGCTGGCAAGGAAATTATAAACTGAAGTTAACAAGACGTTTTCATTTTAACAGTTCCCTCTTGCAGTTGTTTGTGTTTAGTATTGAATTTTACTGTTTTTTCTAGGTCTGACCCCATCTGCATAAATATAGAGGGGGTGGTGATCTTGTGAGCAAATGTGCACGGTGCGGTCTGAAATTGTGAATCCATCATAGTGATTTTGAAATTTAAAGTGTTATAGATTCTGTTTTTTATGTTTTTAATGAACAGTTGGAGAATAGGCTGAAATAAGTAATTGACAAATCTCCTGAGTCCATGTGTCACTGTATTTGGAATATGTATATGGCTAGAGAAGGACATAATGTGCTAACTATTAAGTTTGTTATATACTTAATTTGTTCTTGGGCAACTAACTTGTCGTCTTAACTTCTCTTTGGATTAATAACAGCATTAAATTTTCAGGCCTTCAATATTAATCCTGCCAAGTCCATAATAGTGGAGTCTACTATATTATGTATACCTAGAATAAACAGATAACTGATTTATGGGGCTGTAATTTTATGGAATGGTTCCGCCGATGACAGAAGTCAAGCATCAACAACAGAGATAAAAGCCCCGAGTGGTTTATGTAGTCACCTAACCTCAGAGCTAGAATTATTGTCCCAGCACAGATGTCTCAGTTTTGGATTATAGAGAAGATGGTGAAAAATGAATAATGGGAGACTTAAGTCTCTTAATCCCGCTTAGGTTTGTTTTAAGGACTAAATATACAGTACAGAGACTGCACGTTTGGTGCTACTTTCTTCTAGTGGAGATAGAAAATGAGCTTGTCAATACTCATCTATCAACTTTCTTTGATACCATTGACCTTGTGGGGATGTGTCAGCAGCTGTTGACGGTCACTCTTGAGTGGCTTCATTCCTTCCCATCTATCAGATCCCAGAGGATACTATGGGACAATTGCTCATCTGCTCCAAGGGCATGCTCAAGCAAGGTTGAGCCAGATTCTGTCTTAAGAAAAGGAGTACTTGTGGCCCACCTTGATTATCACTACAAAAGGTTCAAGCCCCCCCACCCCACCCCACCCCGCTCTCCTGCTGGTAATAGCTCACCTTACCTGATCACTCTCTTTACAGTGGGTATGGTAACACCCATTGTTTCATGTTCTCTGTGTATATAAATCTCCCCACTGTATTTTCCACTGAATGCATCCGATGAAGTGGGCTGTAGCTCACAAAAGCTTATGCTCAAATAAATGTGTTAGTCTCTAAGGTGCCACAAGTACTCCTTTTCTTTTTGTGGATACAGACTAATATGGCTGCTACTCTGAAGAAAGATTCTGTTTTGCCACCTTTCATGGTCAGTGAAGAAATACGCATTATGGTCTCTCTTATAATGGACGCCCAGCTCTACATTTTGATTTTATTATTTTTTCCTCCCCATGGTGGAAGCAGCTTAGCCCGTCTGTGCCCACTTTAACTGGGTGAACTGTCAGGAAATTGAATGAGACAAACTAAACCCTAATGCTTGCTGGGTGGGGAAGCAACCAGCGGAAACATCAAAAATTCTATCTGCACCCTGATGAATGGAGCATATCAGCACAGAGGCTTTTTTGGGTTGCCAGCTGTTTCTACATACCCTGGGAATGGTGTTTGTCAAGTGTGCTTCCTGTTGGCCCTTGGAAAGTCTTTCCATTTGGATATGGACCTTATCATGGTTATCCATGCCATTGTCACTTTGAGGTTAGATTACTGCAGTGGGGCTGAAAAGAACTTGGAAACTGAAGCTAGTGTTGGTTACAGCCATCAGTGTGGCACCCTGACTTGATATGCTTTATTAAACTGTATGTGTTTAAAAGAATATTATAATATACCAAGTGCCTGGGAGAGGTGGAACTAATAAATGTGAATATGGAAGCCAGATTTCCCTGGTTTCCCATGGTTTCTTTGTTTAGTTGTCAGGGAGTTTCCATATTAAGGCCTCATGAAGGATGAGTATTGTAAACCTACTGAAATCAGGAAACTTATAAGCAACAGCAACTTGGCTAGCTTGCCTGTTTTGAAATATTTTTGATTACTGTATTTTATGGCTGTAACGTATTCATTTTGTGCAATCTGCAATTGTTAGAGAATTCAAGCCTTTGTACAAATCTAGTTTATGTATTTGTAATGAACTGTTCACTATTGTACTTAATGTCAAAACCAAAATCTCATTTCCTGACTTGAGTACATTTCAGTTTTTCAGACTTAATGACATTTTTGTCACTTTTGCAATGAATTTGTGGTGGTTTTTTTCATATATGGATGTCAGACCTAGATCTGTACCCCGTATAGTGAACTGCCCACTGCTCACATCTCTGCTTTTTTTTTCTTGTTCACCAATAAAATAACTTATCCCCCTCCCTGCTGTGATGTCCTGAGGGTTGCTGTCAGGGCAACACTGATTGATTCAATCTCCATACTCTGATCGTGTTACACCAGGGCTGTCACTGGTGGTCCATGTTCAATTGCCAAGTTAAGGTTCCCTCTTGAAATCAACAAAAGCCTGAGTAGTCACAGCAGCCACTGCCATCCTTCTTTACCTCACATTGGAGGATCGCCCTGGCCTTGAGAAACCTGTAAAATTGTGTCAGGATGTCAGTTAAGGGTGGCAGAATTGCCCATCACTGATTCCCACCTTTTAGGTGTGATAGATGACAAGGAGAGGTTGTCTGAGTCTTGAGGTAATGTTTCTAATTTAACAGTTTTAAAAAAGTCAAACATTTCATGGCTGTTGTCTGGTCCTACATTCACAGGGTTCCTGTATTCAGCACCCTTGTATAATAGTAACCCACCCAGATAGCCACTGCAACTCCGTTTGCTGCAGCAGCTTGCTGAATGACTTGCTAGACAGTGAGTATCTGCCTTCTGCTGTGCTGGGTCAAACATATCCGTCTTGCTGCATTCTTTGCTCCGTTGAGCACACTTCACCTGCAAGCAAAAAAGGCATCCGTGTTCCTAAAACTTGCTTCAGTGGTCTTGTTTCTCTTCCTTCCTGTCAACCCCAAACTAATGCTGGCTTGATAATCACTGCCAGCAAATCCATACAATTGAAAATAACCAATTGTCCAATCACGCATGCTCTACTGATGCACATTGCTGTCTGAAATATAAACCTCAAAATGAAATTAGTAAGGATCAGGACTTGAGTGCTTGCGTGCAGTAGAGACACTTCATTTTAAAAATACATCACTCTGTTAGTTACAGGAGTTCAAAAATAATGAAATTCTAACCCTTGTCACTTACTTATTTTGCAACTATGTCCATTTAAAATGACCGAGCCCTTTTAAACCAAACTTTGCCTGTGGCTTTCAAGAATAAAATATGCTGTTGGGGCTGGAATCTTGTCTGTTTCAGCTAGTGGCAAATTTATACATGGAACTTTATGAACCCCTGATAATAAGGATTTATAATGCAAATCTCAACGGATCCTTAATTATGCCAGCCCTGGAGGGTGTCCCTGTAATTCACTAAAACTGTACATATGGCAGAGACAGTATGGGCGATTTATTTCTGCATGTTACTAAACTTTAGAGTCTAATAATCAGGATAAAGGTAACTGTGCTGCCACTTTTTAACCCCTGTGCAATCAGCCAGTGGCCTTGTCCTAACTCCACTGTGACCCATCAAGCTTCTGGGGGTGGTGATGCGATGATTGGCCTGGAAAGGGCAGGGGGAAACCTAAAGAAGGGTTAGCAGTGGAGGAAGTTCATCACAGGGTTTATTTTTCCCACTGAGATCCCAAAGGCCCTTCAGGTCTTGGAGGGTGCATGAGGTGGTATCATGCTAGCAACAAAGGGGCAAATAAGCTAAGGAAGCACTAGGTGCTAAAGAGACTTGAGGAAGAAGCCTGGAGTATGGGTACCTTAGGGAGGTAGCTGTTACACAGCCGGTGCTCTCCTTTGGGATCTTACAGACCTACTTTAGCAAAACCTTCACAATTCACCTTTAAACCTACCTAGTCCCTGGTGGTAGGGAGGGAAAAGCTTCCACAAGAGCTGATCTGCTTACGTGGCTCTTTTTTGCTGTTCCCTAGTACGTGACACCAAAATGAGGTTTTTTTTAAGGCGTGTACTTGGTGTTGAAAGTGGTGGTGATGGGGTCTGCCATTGAGCTTTAAAAAAAGAGGGTATTTTTCTAAGCAACCAGATGCTCCCCTCTCCAAACCATAAGTGCCACACCCACAGCGTTCTGTCCAACGCTGTCTCTATCCTGTTTAGTTTCAGGAACTGATGCACAGGTCCAGAGGAATAAGGAATGCGCATGGGACTGACTTGCAGTTTAGCTTTGGACAAATGGCTTAGTCCGTTTTTAAAATTGGGGCAATTCCCTGTAGGGGTGGTGACGGAACTAAACACTTGTATAGTGTAAACTGCTATGTAAATGTGACTCATACATCTGGGGCACTAAAATGACATCTGGGTCAGGAGGAACTTTTAGAGTACTTCTGGACAGCATAAAGGATTTAAATGAAATCCATCTGACATGGAGAGGCAGAGGTTTTAAATCCTGATCAAGTAAAAGGACTGACTGGATCTCATCCTAGTGCCTGGTGGATGATGCACTCAAGCCGGACTGCCCATGGATTGGGATGCTGTTCAATCCCTGTTCAAGATGCCTAGGATTGGAATGATAGGGATACTGCACGATTGCAGTATCTTGGTAGAGCTGGGTGGGAACAGAGCTGCCTGTGTCATGTTTGACTCCATCCTTCCCTGTTTGCAGCATGCTTTGCCTGGCTTTACAAATGCTGAAATTAATTACACATTTTAAAGCTAAAATCCCCAACTCTTCTGTCTTGTTAGTGCCCTGAGCTATCCCTGTAGAAGCAATCTTTCCATGGCCCAGAATTAACTTAGGGACCGCTTGCAAAGCACACCTGGATCAGTGTCCTGAACAGTCTGTCGGTATTGACTTTCTAGTAGTAGTCTCTCTGGAAAAGCCTGGGGCTGGGTTGGAGGAGGTGAGTGCCTTCTGGAAATCTTAGCTGACATGGCAGCTCCGTTCCTTCTCTCCATAAGAAGTGCTTAAAGTCTTTCCAGTAGCGTACACAAAATGTCCCTTTCCAGCAGGCTGCCCTCTTTTGGCTAAAGGAAATATACATTTACTCTAAACAGCCATTTTTGTAAGGCCTATATCCTGCAGGGAAGAAGATTTTATGTTTTGGTTGTGATTGTAAGAGGTGGAGTTGCAGAACAGCAGAGCTGATTATTGCTGAAGGCAGCTATGTATTTTGACCATTTTCGTGGGGGTGCTTTGAAAACCATTTTAGATAACACAGCCTTGGCTCCAATAGATCTCAGCCACTGTAACAGCTGTGGCTATCCAGATCACAGGCATGTGTTTCTGTAGGGATAACCTTGAGGTACCCTTGGGAATCGCTGGTGCTGCAAGTGGGGGATGAGCATAAAATTCCCCATTCTGTATAGATGACAAGTCTGAGGGCTCTTTAATCATAGGTCACATTTTACTTAGGCTCCACCAGAAAAAACTCTAATAACTGCCGATGAGCTTTGGTGGCAGAGGTCAGTGTCAAATTAGCATGTCCCTGGGTGCTTTGGTGCTCTTTGAATGAAGTTTCCTCTCCTTGCCTCCTGCATGCAAATGAATCAGTGCTGACAGCCTGACTTGTGAGAGACTGTCTCCTGGTTGAGATGATAAAAGAGCCAGTGACTTGTTAATGCACCTCTCTGTTTGCCTCTCTCCATGGACTCTGAATAAATGGACTGGTTGGCTCTGGATGGAGATGTTAGCTCTGTAGGGGGGTATCAGACCTAGTGTTAAAATGGGCTCTGCAGCTTCATGTCTCTCAAGGTGGGAGAGAGCCAAGTATTTCGGAGCTAGCTGTGCTGGGCTGTGGAATAGTACTACCAAGAGATACTGTGCTGGGCTGTGGAATAGTACTACCAAGAGATACCCTCTTTCATATGTAGCCTTCAAGTGAGAGGAGAATCCCTGAAGACCTGCATTGTCCCTGACTTGGCACTAGTGTTTTCATGGAAGACTAGTGATCTGTGCCCACTTGGAGAGGGCTTCTCTTTCCCTGAGGCCATCTCAGTGGTGGCTGTCTGAGGACACCAGGCATGAATGGTCACATCTAGGATTGTATCATAGCCAGACAGTATTTTGTGCTTAGCTCATGTTGCTGTTCATGCTGAAAGATGCCTTTATCCCCCGACGCTGTGAGGTCAGGGCTCTTCTTGAGGAAGTGCACTGTCCGAATCCAGCACCCGTTATGTACCGGGGGGGGGGGGGGGCGGAGAGAGTAATATCTTCAGCATGAAGCATGTCCTCCACTAGGTATTTAGCTTAGACTTTACTATGTTGCTATGAGCAAGTATTTTTCCTGTTTTTTCTTTTAACGTTTTTAAAAATGACATTCTGTTCTAAAGCCAGTTGTCAGCTGATGGAATACTGTTATGATGGCTCCTGGAGATGTAAAATTACTCATGGAGGAGCAATGCCTAACGCTACTTAGAATGTGGTGGGTTAAGCCAAAAATAGCCGGGGTCGGAGAGTTCAGGCTAGAACCAACTCAGAGTAGAAGCATTATGTTTAAACATTGTTCTATTTAATAGTTCACTAGCAGGAACAAACAGCCTAAGAACTCTCTTGCATTGCCTCATACTTGTTCCAAAATATCTCCATTTTATTCCTTGTCCTGGTGCTTTGGCATACAGTTGAGAATTGGCACACTCTGTCCATGCTGCAGAGGACAGGAAACGGACTAGATGACCTCCTGAGGTCCCTTTCAGCCCTCCATTTCTGTGATTCTAGGAAATGGATGCTCTTATATTGATTCATTTTGTTTTGAGATGGTTTCATCTGGTGTTGCTCAATCTTCTTAACTTGGCAGCCCCTTATTTGAAATCAAAAAATTTTGCAACCCCCTTAAAACTGCTGTGTAAAAGCAAAAAATATACTGGTGATTAAGGTTGTGTTCTATCAATCTCTTGAAACACAGTGAGAGAGCATGTGATGAGTGGGCAAGAGAGATGGTTTCTTTAGATTGTAATAAAATGTTCAGTGCTCGATGACCCATCGAGAGAGCCAGTGTTTCACAATTAGTGGGTCTCAACTCCTGTAAGGTTACAAAAGGTAAAGTATCACCATGGGGCTGTACATAAAGACCTACTGTTAATGAAAATTACAAATGGCAGGCAGCTTCCTTTGAATGAAAGTTAACAAGTGTTGTAGACATTTTTAAAGGATTAACAATTGTTAGTTGCTCTCTTCTATTGCAGAACTGTCTGTAACAGAAAGGACAAAAAAGGGGTTAATTTTTATGTCCACTCCAAACATGTTCAGTTTCCGCTGTGGCTGATGCTAGATGATGCCATCTAACTGCCTGACTACCAGCTAAACTGAGCTCGGAGTTGCTTTAGGCTGTGAACCCAGCTGCAGAAGAACGTTGACCTCCAGTGAGGGGCAGGAGGCCATGGTCATCACAGTAATAACTACGTTACGCTCCAGTGTTTGTATATTACTGTCCCCTGTGGACATTCAACATTTAACTGTGCAAGTCTGGAGAATTCATCTAGCCCACCTAATTACTCAGATGAACGTGTGGGCTTTCCAGGCAGTCTAGAAAATACCAAGAACACTTATAGTAGTGCAGAGGTCAAAGACTTTGACCTTGGTCTTTACCTCCCTGGATTATGGCTTGGGAAAACCCTGTATGCACCACTGGAAAGCTTGTTCTGCTGAGTTGGCAGCCCCTCTTCCCCCCCCGCCCCCCCCCCCCCCCCCCGTAGCATCTGAGCATCATCACAGGCTCACACTGGAGAGAAGTGAGTTTCTAAGGAAGCTCTGCTGACGGGGGGGGAGTGAAGGGACTGGGCAGAGTTCTTCTTCATTGACAGGATGCTCCTTCTGTAGGGCCAGAGTGCTGCCCTGTTGGCATCAGCGGCCCTCTGTGAGAAGCATAGAGGGGAGAAAAAACGGGTGGTCTTTCTGAGGGGAAAGCAGCCTCCCTGCCCTTTCATCATTGTCCATCCCTGGGGGAGAACCTCCTGTGGCAGAACAGGTTTGCAAGTGATCCAGGGTGGGAGTAGGGATTCAGCTTGTACCAAGGGAACCCAAAATCACCCTCCTAGAAACAAGCACTGGGAGTTAGAGGAGGTTTGCTGTGCTAGGCAACTGATGGGAAGGGGTTCCCCCAAGGTGCATGTGGAGGGTATTCAGCTGGGTGTCAGCTCTCCTAAGCGCAGAGGAGTGTAAATGTGGGGTTTGAATTGGCTTCAGACATGTTGTTGTGATCTTTGTTTTCCCAGCAGTGCCGGCAGCAGTCACTTCACGTCCTCAGAGCTCAATCATTCCACAGTGTGAGAGGCTGGCAAAGTGCTTTGCTTCTTGCTGGGAAGTGGTTTGAGGGAGCTGGGGTTGCTTGAGCAAACATGTTTTCCTCCTTTTTCCGCCTCCAAAGTTTTCCTTGGTGTTTGGTGGTTGTAATAGAAACTGGGTTTGGGTCAAGTGAGTGTTTTGCTCCAAAAGGTCATCTGGGAAGGAAGAATTCCTCAAACTTTCAGACTGCTTTAACTGAACGGAAGGTCTTTGAGGTAAAGATAGTGGCACCTGCTTAAAATCTTGTAACAAGCTTAATTGATCACCCCAAATGTGCAGGGCTTAATGCCCTTAAGCTTCTGGAACTCTAGAACGATAGGTTATTTTTTTAAACCATATCAAAGCCCATGTATTCCATGGCAAACTGGACCCAAATTCTGCAGCGAAGTCTCCAGATTCTATGGCAGCAGCCTAGAAACCTTGCAGTTCCTTTTTTCAAATAAAAAATGGAAGTTTGAATGATTAAATATAAAAGGTGAATAAGGCAATCAATATAATAGCCCCAGTCTTTATTTGAATAGTAAACTTATCTTACAACGTCCCCCCATTTACCTTCAGTATTCAGTGGATTTTATTAGCAACAATCCGTAAGTGCACTGTGGAAGGCTGTAGTTTTGTCAGTTGGGGACTTGGTGCTGGGAAGGCGTAGGAGGCAGTTCAAGATTGGTGACTTTAAGAGATGTTCCTGGTGAAATTATCAGCAGTGAAAATGTTAACTTTTACACTAAAATCTCCCTCTCCCCCCCCTTCCCCCCGGTCAATATCTCACTGAGAGGTGTGGAGCAATTAACTTCTGTTTGTTCCAGGCTGTCTGCAGACTCAGGCAGACATCACCGTTGTCAGTTCTACTTTCATCACAACCTTGAGGGCTGTAAATGGTGTTTTTAAGTGAAAATTGAGATTCAGGAGCACTGTGGGGAAGAGGGGAGGTTGCTTTTCCCCCTTCTCCATCCACAGCTGACGAAAAAGTTAGAAGCTGCAAACTGTAATAAGCATCCGTTTGGTATTGCCTTTGATGCTCTCAGTGGGAGGCAGGTTCGCTTTTAAATTCAGGTTTTTTTCCTCTTAATAGGCACCAGTTTAGCTGATCCCACATTTCTATTGTGTCAATACTGCAGAGCTGCGGATTTAAAACGGAGGCTGTCGATTAGCTGAAGAAATGAGATCTTTCCTCTGTCCCTTAAAGCTGTGTTTCCAGGGCTTCCTATTGAATGAGAATGTCTGAGCCTTAATAGAGAGATCAAATGACATGATGAGCAGTCCTGTAATTTTTATCTGAAGAGAAGACTTCAGAGATCACAGTGCTGGAAGATAAATTGCACAGTCTGCTACATGCTTGTTTTTGTGCTGGGCTTTTTAAAGGGCTGCTATTGTTTGCCCACTAAAATCAGTATGGATATTCATGGCCCCCCATCCCCTCTTACTGTTAGATCCTTTTAGAGGAGGAAATTCGATCACTTGGAACAAATAGTCTGTGTTTTTGACTAAAGCTGTAAATGAGCTTGTGTTCTATGAATCAAAACCCTTATATACCAGACTGCCACGTTCAGACTGGCTAGTTCCTTCACCTGTCTGTCATTGTCAGGCTTCTGTAGAGCAAAGGTGGGCTGTGTTAACCTTGGCATACATAGCTGGTGTTACACTGACTTGACTTGTCTCCTTAGTATCAGACCCACTAAGATCTGCAATCCCTTGACAACTTGGGTCAGAGTAGTTCTCACCAGCTGAATGTTAGGCAGTCCTGTTTAAGGTACCATGGGAAGAAAGGTAATAAATATTCTTTCCCTGGATGTCGCAGGGGGAGATCTATAGGTAGAGCATCTGAATTTTCCCATTAAGTGTCTGTGTCAGTTGAAGGGTGTTTTTAAAGCCCAGCGTTAGACTTCAAGGCCTCCATAGAGAGGCACGTCTGTATGGGCCATTGGGAGTGAGGGGGAGAGAAAATATTTCAATACCTTCCTCTCTGGTTTTTACCAGCTGATATTTCAGACTGGTTGTCAAAGTCCCCAATAAAATAGTTCTGACTATCTTAGACACATTAGAAATACCCTCGACCATGGCTTCTAGGTACAGTGCATCCTCCTCACGCCTTAGTAAAATCCTTGTCTTCTGCAGATGATTGCATGGCGCTTCTTTCCTGATACAGAGATGTAAGATGACAAGTGAATTGTCCCATCCACTGTTTATACATGGGAAGGATTGTATTAGAGGTCTAACTTGGCTGAAGTCCTTCATGACTAGGGTTTTCAGAGAAGCCTAAGGGAATTAAGCTCCCAGCTCCCACTGAATTTCATCAGAAGTTGGGCATCGAACTCCCTGAGAGCATTTTAGGGCTGATATCTTCAAAAAAGCCTATTGGTCGGGGGGGTGAGTGCCATCGAAGTAGCAATTTAAGCAGCTTTCCCAAATGATAATTTCAGGCAGGTTGCTTTTGTAAAGCCAATGAGCAGGTCCAAAGCAAGTCAGAATCTTCCCTGCCCCTACCAATAACTTTTTGCCCAAATCTTTCCTTAAGATCCAAATAAGTTCTGTGAATTTTTTTCCCACTCTTGTTGCATGTCCCTGGTCATCTGCATCCCATCCAGCAGCCAGTGCACCAAAATCTTGCAAGAGGGCATTCTCGAGATGTGACCAGAAATCTCTCATGGGGAGGTGGGGGTTTACTTTTGAGACTTCCTGCATGGCCGTTGTAGGGTTAAACACCCAGATTTCAAACTGAATCTGAGCCTTCTAAGGGTCTCCCACTGTTATTCATGAGACAATATCAGGTTGTAATTAAGAGCAGACAATTACATTTTAATTACACTATTGATGCACAACTTTTTGAGTTTCTCAACCTGGACAATGAAATTAGCCTGGTCAATTTCACAGGGATAATTTGTTTGTCTTAAATGTTTCTATTGGAATTTAAGAAAAAGTACAGTAAAACTTCTGTTTGGTCTTTTAGATTCTGTAAAAATCTTAACTTACAAAACTTGAATTTTGGGGCAAATTTGATGATGAAATCCAGGTCCAAGAAAGAAGATGGTGAGGGAAGACAGATCCCTGGCAATAAAAATTTCCTTTGGTTTTCCTTTTGACTATGATTGAAAATCAGATGGGGTTTGCCTGGAGCTGTGGGCTCTGAGCTACTTACTTCTGGGTATAAGGTTGTTTTTTCTTCCCTCTCCCAGGCTGTTAAATCGTTTATCCCAGAATGCTGCTGCTTTTGCAAACTGCATCTCTTTCAGAGCTTACATTGGCTGTTCAGCCCTGCTGTCAGTGGAAGAGCCTTGTTAGAGTGATTGAGGCAGGGGAGGGTGGTCAAGAAACCGAGGCCAAGTGAAGCGGACCTGATGCATGCCACAAAAGTGTTAATGTGAACTGCATTTCTCAGGCTTTCTTCGCCTTTGGTAAAGGAGGATTTGCATGTTTGTCAAGGATGAGCTAGGTTTTTGAGGCCTTCTCTCCCCCTTATAAAACTTGGTGCTCCACAGGGGAATCGTGTGAGTTCCTTCTGTTGATGCAGAGAAATAGGTGGCTTTTCATGGGACTGTAACGGCAGTTGGGGAGGATGGGGATCTGGGGAGTCCCAAGCCCACCCCCTCTCTCCTTTGATCCATTCATTCTTAAGAAAATCTCCTTTCCAGGCCAAGTTCTAAGGGAAGACCCTTATGGTTTGGTGGGGTTCTCAACTTCCCTTCCTTCCCTGTCACCTGGGAACCTTTAGCAGCTGCAGGGGGACAAGCTCCCAAGGCTGCCTCTATCACTGTCTGCTGAGGCTTTACAATTATTGTGGCAATATACTGTTTTTATATTTTCAGATTGAGAAAATCATGAGCTCCATCGGTGAAGGCATTGACTTTTCTCAGGAACAGCAGAGGATCTCAGGTACTGTGCTCAACTACGGTGTTGTAGTCAAAGCTTGACATAATGGCAGATCCCTTCTTGTGAGCAGCTTTCTCAACCGGCCTTTGCATCCAGAAGGGAAAACGAATGAGAGGAACAGGATCATAAGTCGTATCTCATAGCTTCTGTGTGTGGTGCTGCCACAGCTGTCAGTGTCCTGATTTTGGTGGCCTGTCTACCTTTCATGTAGCACCCCACCTACGTCATATAATGTGAGTAATCTCCTTCTCCACAGGCATTGGATGGTGAGAGGGAGGGTTGCAGAAGTGGTAACCGCATCCCTAGCAGGAAGGTGAGCTTTGGCTTACTCTGTAATGACTCTTACTACTTAATTTAAGACCAAAATTGACAGATGTCATAGAAAGTCAGGTGGAAGTTGGCTGCTTTAGATTTGTTGCCTCCTGAGAAATGAGAGGCTGTTATTTTTTTATGTTGATCCCTGGATGATGGCAGCTCTTGCAGTTCTGTTGAATTTCTCAATAATTTGGCAGTGTATTTTTTTCAAGGCTTGGCTCCTGCAGACAGGTGATTCCGTGAGAATCTGAGCTGTGAATTTACAAGAATGGTTTCTAGTCTTTGTGGTGTCAGAGAGGTTCAAAATCTAATTGCAGATAAAAATAACCCCAAAATGATTTTAAAAAATACCTCATTTGTAAGCTCAGGACTTGTGAACTCTTGGTTGGCAAAAGTGTCTAGGGCATGACACCTGCTTGGGCGCTCTGGTGTCTCAGTGAACTGTCATCCCTCGGTAAAAAGTACAAAGTACAAAAGTACAAAAATCCAGTACAAAGACCACACCTACTTTAGGAATTGCATCATATCTTCAGAGGTACCTTCTGATGCATGGTGTGGAGAGGTGAACCTCTGAAGCACAATTTGCAAAATCCTACCCACTAGGTAGGTAAGATGCTTTGGTGGAATAGTATTGTAACAGTAGGGGTGCAGATAGATTGTCCGCCTGGCTTGGTGAATGGAGTCAAGACCTTGAGGTAACACAGCAGCTCAAAGAGCACCTGGCGTAGTGTATCGCCTTCTGTCCGTCCAAGAAGCAGGAGAGGATTGCTGGACAAAGCTGCACAACCATTGTGTGGCTCTTAGTGTATGAAAGAGACCTTAATCTCCTTGCCCAGCCACAGCCTAAGATGCTTGTAAGTGGAGGCTGGGGACTGAGGAAAGGTCAACCCTCCCCAAATCTATTTAATCTGGGGCTGGAGGTTGTCTTTGAAGAGCCCGATGAGAGACTGAAACCTTTTATGATTTCCAGTTCTTCCACTTGTTGCTGGTCTCAGTATAGCCCCAGAGGAAATCAAACCGGTTAGGTTTACAGTTCTGTCCAAAATGTTTGTCTCAAACTTTTTGTTCTCCTATGATGGTTGGTGTGACCAGGAGGCATTTCCCTTCATGTGCTTCCAGCCTACCTGCTTCTTTTGAGGTGCTAATTTGCCAGACTTTCCTCCTTGTAGTATTTAGAGGTAACATGGTCCCTTCTAGACAGAAGAAAAATCCATCTTTTAAATAAGATTAAGATGAAGAAAAACATGAGTGTCTGGGTTCCCAAGACAGCTAAACGAGATGAGCCCTACAGCAGAGTTCTTTAGAGCAAAAGATGGGTTTCATTTCCTGGGAATTACTCAGTCCATTCTCTCCCCTCCCCTCTCCTCCTAAAGCCAAGAATGGAAAGCCAGAGTGAATTTTTAAATGTCCATTTGGAGCTGAGTAAGAAAACACATTCTTTGTTTGGTAGAGGTTCAATTTAGGCTTTGGTCTCAAACATTTTCTCTCTCAATCTTGTAATCTCACTTAACAAAAATACCCAGATTTAATACAGAGATGAAGGTATCATGGGTTGCCTCTAAATTCATATCTCCAGCTCTGTCAGCCAGTTGTCTTGTATGTAAACTGTGGCAGCCAGCTATGTAAAGAAGTCTCATTTTCTAATCCTGTGGCTTGTTTCAGCACCTGGACTTCCTAGAACGAACTTCCTTATTGTCTTCGTGTTAGAGTCTCTTGTAGGCTCCCACAAACATTCCACAGATCAAATCTATAAATAACATTTCTAAATGCCTTGGAGCAGAAGCCCTTGAACAAAGCTTATATAGGAGACTGCCTTCAAAGGATGGACGATCCTTTTCAGGCTCTCCAGATGCCAGTCCTGCTCTCTCCCCTGGGAAGACGATGAAAAGGCATTGATGCTCGAACATAAAAGATCTTGTCTGCCTCAGGGATGCACTAATATTCACAGTTACGAAGCCTGTGATGGGAAATGATTTTATGGGAAGCTCATAATGTCTATGGAGATGGGATAATAAAAAAAACCTTCCCACTTATGTCACTGCCTCTAAGTATGAATGCAGGATGGCTAAGAGCACGGTAGAATTAGGTAAGGAAGCACGGCTTTGTGGTTAATGCACTGGGCTGGGATTCAGGAGATTTGGTCTCAAGAATTCTCTACTCAGGTACAGGCTCCCTGTGTCGTTAGGCCAATAGTTTAATCTCTCTGTACCTCAGTTCCCCATGTGTAAAGTGGCAGGTAATATTTCCTTTCTCCCACCCTCTGCCCTCTCTGAAAGTGTGTATGTAATAAGTGCTTTATGGGCGGAATTTGGGATGATGCCCATTGCTAGTCAACACTTGTAATGCAGTCGCCATGGCCTCTTCTCGTACGTTTGGCGCTTTGCAGGCTGCTCCTGGCAGACTCTCCAATTTGTCCAAAGATCAGCCTCAATGATCTTTTTTTTTCCCCTTTGGTGTTAGTCAGATGCAGGAGCAGTAAGGGTGGGAAAATAATAGTACTCTGTCTCCAGCATAATCTAAGGTGATTTCCTTATGGCAGAGACTCTTCTGTTCCCCTGGATTGCTCCCTAAACACTTATTCTCCCCTCATCCCCCTTAATCAGCAGCTGCCAAAGGGAGGGGCTAGTGGAAACTTCTGTTTGCCTCTGTTCCGGTGTTTTGGAGGACGCGAGGGGGGGCTTCACAGTGAGAAATCCTGCCTTGTTACATTTTCCAAACCCAAAGTGCTGCATTTAAGTGCTTCAGTGGAACAGCATCTCAGCTCCGATAAGGTGCTAATATGTATCTCTGCACATAGTGCACGTCTGCCATACTAAACCGTAGCTTATTGCAGTTTGCTGCTTGGGTTTTGCATTGGCCAGGAGGTACCCATCATTTGTTCTCAGTGGGAGTCTGTCCTGTGACTGCTGTAGATTCTCTGCTTACTGATTAGGACTTGCCTCTCAAGTCAAATAGGACCGCAGCGGGTGTGCATTGGAATAGGATATATTTTGGGTCCAATCTAATGGTGACCAGTTAGCATCTTCCTTTCTTGACAGCCCCCCTTTGCAGGACAGTTTGTAGCCTTAGCCAGGAGTTTGTTTGATTTGATGTCACTAATAAAGAGGCCTGAGGAGAGGGATTCCATTTTTGCTTCAGCTATTGTGCAGGGAGATCTTGGTAAAATGGACGCTTGTTTTTCAGAAATGGGCTGACACATGCAGCTGCTTTGTTCTTAACCCATACATTTTTCTATAGGCTGTACTGCTGATGGAGAATTGCAGCATTTTTCCAGTAGAAAAATTAACCATTTTCTTTTTCCCCTTTCCTTCTCCTTTCCCTCCTACCCCTCAAAAATGATTTTTAGTTACTAGAACTTGGCGAATGCATTGCCAGCCTCTTCCTGCCAGGAGGCATGAGTGCGGCTGTTTTGGAAGTGGTTAGGCCAGAGCTAAACATTTGCATCTCTTTTGTAGTTTTACCTGTGTTGTGCAGTATATCTGCTGAGCTGTACTCATGATGCAAGTCATCTCACATGTTCAGAGACCATGACAAGGAGCTCCCCAGATTATTTTTACCTCTCCCAGAGCAGGTGGCATTTGGGGAGGTTATCTGTAGTCAAACCCCAGAGTTTCATACCCTGGGTTGCTTGTTTGCCCTGCTCAGTGAGTTATGGAATGAATCTGTTCAGAGCCCCTGCATTTTCAAGCTCCATTACTGTACTTACTGATTCTTGTTTTTGAAGGGAAGAGAGGGTCCAACAGGAAGGAAAGGTGGTCCAGTGGTTAGGGCACTAGCTTAGGACTTGGGGGACGGGGTTCAAATCTCTGCTATACCACAGACTTCCTATGTGTCCTTGGGCAAGTTGCTTATCCTCTCTGCCTCCGTTCCTCAGCTGTAAAATGGGGATAATATCCCTGCCTTGCCTCATGGGGGTGTTGTGAGGAATACATTTGAGACACATGCAGATAGTAAGGTAACTATATGGCCCCCGTTACCAAAGACAGATGGCTTTCTTTTTTACAGTATTTGGGCTAGAACTTATTGCCCAATCAACAGGGATCAGACTTCTGGTTTGCCAGTGGGAAGATGACCTATTCTATCTAACCTACTTCTTGGCTGGATCCCAAGGGTGGGATATCTTAGACCAGGGGAAAAAACCCTTCTGTCAAGTTGAAGTGTATTCATTGATCTGTGTCTGTAAGTGCTTTTCAATGGCTTGGATGATCAAGAAATCCCGTCTCTTAAAGAGCAATCTATTCTCCACCTCAGCTCCATCGTAAAGCGTTTTTTTGGCCTGGGAACAAAAAGCTTTGTATTGCTTCAACAATTTAGCCTGTGGTCTGTATCCCTGCAGAAGTTGCTGTGTGTTGTGCAGTCTCACATTTCTTATTTTAACAGCCTGCTCTTGATCATTTCTTCTGCACAGACTTTGCCTTCCCATGTGTTGAAAAGGCAAAAAATATCAGGGGCGGGGTAGGGGGGAATGGCTTCCTTGATGGAGACTCAGCCCCACCGCACTGCAGATCCCTAGCCCACAGCAGCTCTGGCTGCTGGCACTGGGAGGCGAGACCTGTGAGATGCCCGCTGGTTTACAGCAATTTGTCAGGCAGGGTTTCTCTCTTCAAGCCGGAGGAGACGAGTGGTCTCCGCACAATCAATCAGTCTGATGTAGGCGGGAGGCTTGGTGCTCTGGACAGGGAGTGTATTTGGGACTCTGAGCTAACTGTGCAGTTAGCTGGAGACACAAGCTTGAAACGTGGATGGCATTTTACTGGACAAAGAGGGAGGCTCGTTAGCATTCTGCATTTGACTGATCAGTTTTAATCCCAGTAGTGCTCAACACTGGCTATATTTCCTGCATCTGAGAGAACTAATGACTAATGATTTAGATCTCTTTGCCTATATATCCTGTTTAATGGGCTTGATTTGGTTTATATCCCACCTTGAGGGACTGGAGGACATTTTGCTAATAGTCTGGCCCATCAGACCCTGTTCATCCTTCTTTCAGTGCCAATAATTTCACTGCTTGAAGTTTGGTGCATTTTGCGTCTGAACTGTACTGTCCGACTGCAATGAAGACCCAGAGTACAGCCTGTGATTTTCCTGTTGATTTATTATAACATACGTTGGTCATGTCTCCAATTCCAGACAAGCCATGTTAAAACACCTGTTAGACCCCGTGCATAAGTACAGTCTACTCTAAGAAAATTTCTCGGGCCATATCATCCTGTGTGTGGCATCAAGCACACTGTCAGCACTTAAATAGCAATTGCCATGTGCTATTACACGGAAACTTTTTCCATAACTGGACCCTTCTGGGGGCTCACTCAGCCCTAATACCTTAACACTTTTAAAGCTTGTTGCATTACCTGGGGAAATGACTGCACTATAAGCAGAATTTAATATCTTGGTCCTGTTTTGTTAAGATTCCTAAAGAGCAAGTGTCCTCAGAAATATTATTAGTCTTTTTACTCTTGTTTTTTATATCTGAAACCTAGGCCAGACTCTTAGCAGAAATCATAGCTCTGCATATAATTTTCTCAGCGTTTTGGGGAGCTGATTAGATTTAGGGCTTGGAGTCTCTCCACCTTCTCTGTAAACTGAAGTTGTGATCAGACTTCTGTTACAGCTATGACCCAAGGGAGCAATATAGGGGCTAATTCACTCTTCTCCTGCTTACAATATGCAGACATAAATTATTCAAGGGCATCTTATGCTTCTCTAAATAATCCTGACAGACCTCAGATGGTTGATCTCTGGGACACCTCCTCTCCCCTCCCTCCCCCCTGGGTGTTAAATATCCAAAATCCAGCCTCTGCCCCTGACCTGTTTTGCTGGCATCTCAGCGAATTTCAAGATTTGACAGTCGCTCCACTGTTAAAGGCAGAGAGGTTTGCAAATACACTAAAGCCTGAGTATTTTTAAAAAATCCAGGGAAGGAGCTGACATAGCCTCAGTCCCCCTCACTGATGCCCGGCTGCCTCCAGACACTTGTGTTAGGGCAGCAGGAAATTTCTGCACCTCACACCCGATAAATAAATTCCGAGCAAATTACGTCAGACTGTCAAAGCAAACCGGTAACATGGTTTTTTGAAAACCAAGCCATGTAGCTCATCATTGAGTAAATATTGAAAAGTCGGCAATTTCAGCTTGACAGTTAGAAAGCTGCTGTCTCCCTCCCCCCTCTCCTCCTTTCCCTCGGCAGCTTCTGTACTGAAGTCTGATCACTGCTGGTATATTAGATGGAAACGCTGGGAGGAGGAGGGAAGGGAAGGGAGAGGCAGTGTGAGAGCAAGAGACAGGACTGAGAGTGGAACAGCAAGCGTGGAGCTCACTGCCTTCAGACAAAGCGCTCGGCTGCAGCTCTCTGCAAGGGCGCACCATTGATTGCTTGGTACAGACCACAGCTGTCTGGCTGCTTACAGACCAGAAACGATAGTGGGGAAGGATGGAGTCCCTGGGCAAACAGGAGCCTGCTGCTTGAATTTCAGGGTTAGATGTTGTCCCTCTGCACGGACTGTGTTAGGCATGGGAGACGGAAACCTTTCTTGAGCTCTGCATCTCGGGTGCGGCAGTGTGCATTAGAAAGGCTGGCCAGCTCTCTAGAACGAATTGATCACGGCTTGCTTAGCAGAGGAACTCTCCTGTGGACCAGTGCAGCAGTGGGATCCCTGACTCCGAGATCTTTCTGATAACACAGTGAGCTCTGCGTTGTGCAGGCATTGCTGGGAGTGGGAAGGATGTCTTAGAACAACTTCAGTTGATGAGAAGGTTCAAAGCAAGAAACCCCAGGTCCCTGGTCCTCTTTATTTTGCATATGCCCTTGAAAGACGGACGTGCTAGGAAGCTGGAGAAATTCTGCGTGTCTTGCATACCAAATGCTCGGAGTGGGATGCAAAGGTCGTCTCTGAACTTTTCTTTCCTTGGCATATCTAATGTCTGGAGTCTTGCTAGAGGAAAGCAACGAGTTACTGGACTCTCTTCTCAGGATTGGGGAAGGGAGAGTTTGCCCATATGGTTTCTGTAGGGCATTTGAAGAATGAGTTTCTCATTTATCGAATGGCTGAAAGGAGGTGCCGGGGCATGTCATGGACATGAGCTACTGCAGGAAGAGGAGAGCGTGTGTGTTCGGTTTCCTTTTTATTTTGGCTTGGTTATGGAGCAAGGAACTGAGATGCCTCCTTCCCCAGAGCTGCATTCCATCTGATTGAGGGGCTTGGACGGCAGCATCTGCACTTAGATGAGAAAAATGAAGGAAGGTCAAATCCAAGCCCTGTGCAGAACACCTGGCAGGATGGAGTGTATTGGGTGGAAAATGTGCTGATTTCTCTATATCTCTCACTCTCTTACCCAATGCTGCAGTGTAGGTAGTCTCTCTGGTCTAGGATGTTGAATCTGGTGTCCAGCCCAGCCCAGTCAAAGCAGCCTGCAGGGATGTGGTGCCTCTGGATGGGTGGTAAAATGACAATGCCAAGACTCCTAAACTCAGTCTCGCTGTCACTCGTGTCTCTGCTCCTCCTAACAAAATAGCAGAGAGGACCCGTTACCATGGTTTGCCTGTTTCGGGACTGTTTAGGGAAAAAAAGTATAAACTCTTCATATCTTCTGCTGCAGTTTGTGTGCTTTATTTCTGTCTTGCATGTCTTCCTGTGGACAGCTGGTCTTTAGTCTGGCTGCTACTACTGCTTTATGAAAGTCCGTCGTGTCTGTGTGTGTCTCTCTCAGCTGCATGAAGATGTATTTTCTCTCTAGCTGCTTTGTGTCTCCAGTATTAATGGCTCTTCTCGCTGGCCTGGTGTACAGAGTATTGCACCTGAAGTTGCATGGACGAAAGGACCCGCGTGGCTGTATGTGTTTGTGAGCGCTTTCTCGCCACTGTCTTGCACCTGCACTTCTGACTTGGGATGCCTTGGGTGAAAGTTTGCTGCCCTCTGAGATGAGACAAGGATTTGATCAGCATCCCTCTGGGGGCTGGGCTTCGCTCGTATGCTTGGCAAGAAACGTGCGTAAGCCTAGAAAGCCATGCATGTAATGCCGTGGTTCCCAAAATGGTTCTAAATAGCTCACTCTTGCAGGATGTTTTTGATTATAACTGGGATACAAATTGAAGCCTCAGTCCATGGGCAGCACCAGGAGCTTATTGTCCGTGGTCTGTGTGTGCAAGAAGAGTTGTCTACCCTCTGACTTGTACTGTGGTCCATAGTTTGGCTTCTTTACGGTAGCGACTATGATGTGGCAATGCCATCTGTCTTCCTCAGAGTGCCGCTGCTACCGACTTAACGGTTTTTCCCTTTTCAAGCGTCTGCCGATTCCTCTCTCGTCAGGTTCACGGATGCTGGAGCAGAGCGTTGGGGAGTGGCTGGAGTCCATCGGCCTGCAGCAATATGAGAGTAAGCTGCTTTTGAACGGCTTTGACGATGTTCGCTTCCTGGTAAGTAGCTGTGTGGGATTTTGGCCAGGTTTTTCCCCAGCATCCATAAACTTGTTACATGGCCCTGTGTAGTGGGCAGCTAACTGGACCTATGTTCTGTACCAAGGACCCTTGGATTCTGTGGCACTCCAATGAAGCAGCTGCTGGAGATTCAGGAGATAAATTAAGGCAACATGGAGGGGTAGCCTGGATTATTCATTTTCATATTTAATTGCAGCTAAATCACGTTCATCTGCACTCATCAGCAGTGGGGAAGCTATTCCATGCATAAGGGGGTGGCATAAAAGATCATTTTGGATAAGTGGCTTTACAGAAAAAACAGAAACAGACAGCACTGGCACCAGGTATCTCCCCACTTCTAGGTAGACAGGATATCTAAGCCCTTCTTCCCACATCCTGGGGATCCCTAAGACTGACTGTCTGGTATATTGTGTTCAGTTGAACCAGAGCTTCTAGCTTTCTCCAGACAGATGCTAAGACTTTTGGCTGGGAGGGAATATTTTAAGAAAATCTGTTTGCCTCCCCATTTGTGACGCTCTTGTAGAAGTCAGGAGTCTAATCTCTGGGCCTCATGCAACTCTGAGTTGGATCGGGGTCCCTCTCACCTGTGCGTGTAGAATTCCCCTCACCATTAAATGTAATTAAAACAAATCTAAATGAAACTATTTTGAAATGAAAGCAAAAGGATATGTCTGGATTTCTCAGTCGTACAGGGAAGCTTGAACGAAGGACGCACTTAGAAAAGGCGACGCACTAACTAAAGGCAACCCCCTCTCCCAAGTGGCCTCTTGAGAGTATCCTCAAGGTTTCCATTGGCTTAGGTTAGCCTTTAAAGATGAACCACTAACAGGCAACCAGTCTTTGCTGGTCTTTTAGGTTGACTCTTAAAGATCAACTGCAAAGAGAAGAAGTCTCTTGGTTATTTCCTTTGTGGCCTAGAGAGATGCCCTCAAAGTGGAGTCCAGAAAGTGTTTGTTAGCTCTCGGGGATATCCCGGCTTGGCTTCTCTGCCTTTGCTGGAGGACTGGAAAATGAGGGTCAAATATTATTTATATGTGTTGCCTTTGTGCCTAGGAGCCCTAGTCATGGGCCAGGAGCCCTTTGTAAAAACAGTCCCTGCCCCAGAGAGCTTAAAATCTAGGTAGTGATCTCCCAAGCTGCTACTTTTCTCAGGGCATCTTGGGACAGGATGTTGTCACTCCATCCTTTTGGCTTTGCTAAACCTTGTTAGTGCAATTTAAACCCATTTTAATAGTTGAAGAGGGAAGTGAAGCCATGTCAAAGTCTATTCTGAGTGTGGAGAGAACAGCATCTTGGGCTTCAGTCCACTTTAATGTCATTATCCCGTTCCCGTCCACCTGCAAAATCACCCAAGTTGAGACACGATGGTTCTACTGCTAAGAAAGGCGGGGGGGAAGGGGGGGGGAATAACAGGGTTTTTAAAGTGAAGTAAAGGGCATAACACAACTTTCCTTGCTTCGCAGTTCACCTTTAAATCACCTGTGTATCTAAGGTTAGGATTGCCACATCCAGAGTACGGTGCTATAGCATTAAATGTGTGGCTAATGCCAAGGTAACATCAGCGCCAATGTCTCCACTCTGTGCTAGCCGGGAGCGTTCTCATGGAGGTGGAACTCACTCCTTATTACCGCGGGGTTCTGGTCTGCTCTTGATTCAATTAAGAGAAACACAGTGACTTTGCTGGAACAAAGGGTGTTCCAAGGGGAACTGTGGACCGTGAAAGACAACAAGTACAATAATGTATTTGCAAATGGAGGACTTCTAAAATGGTGCGCACTGTTCCGAAAGTCAGTAGGGCTAGTTCAGTCTTCTGTTGCTGAGAGGGAGTTGCTGGTGCTCTCAGAACTGCTTTGGTGCAGATGAAAGTGGTGTACAATACTGTGGTTTTAGATTACTACATAAAGTTTGACACAGGTGGATTCCAAAGCGCCGTGCGCGAGAGAGAATTAATCCTGTTTATGGTCTGAGTGAAGCCTTTCACCCACTTGTGAGCCTGGAACACAGCAGCCGTTCAGCGCTGCACAAGGTACTTTGGAAGATGAGGGGGAGAGGTGGGAAGAGTTGCCTTCCCTGTGGTTTCAACTGGAGAATTTAGTGAGGCAGAAGATAATTAATTGTCTGGTTAGGCTGTGAATGACATGAGGCCTGGAAGGTGCACTTGTTTACTGTAAATATAGCACTCTTACCCAGCATATTTGCTTCCTGTGAGTATTCAGTCAGGTCTCTCTGCTTCTGTGGCAAATGACTTTTTCATTCCCTTTGCCTCCGGTTAGCTCTGCAGAGCCGATGCAGCTCTAAGACGGTGTCAGATTTTACTGTAGCTCATGCATCTTCAACTGAGCATCTGCACTGGCCACAGCTTGCGCGCGCTCGCTCTCTATCTATATCCAGGTGGGCATTTTATCTCAGCCGCCCATATGTAGGTCTCTTCCTATGACAGTAGATCACTCTGGTCTTTAGCATCTTTTTTTCCCCTGTGTAATATTTTTCCCTTCTGTTTGCCTTTCTATGAAGGTTATAATTAGTTTATTTCATTCATTTTACTCTGACCTTTTCGTGCTGCTTGGCTATCCTATATAAATGAAATCTCACTGTCTGCAGAACCTTGGACAGCTCCACCAGGCAACAGTGTGTAGATAGAAGAATTATCAGCCTTTGCCAGTTTCACCAGGACTGTGGTGTTTGAAGAAGCTATGTGTCCATTAACCCTTCAGCAGCCTGAAGCATTGGGCGCTCTGGTGTTTCAGGTAGTGTTCACATTAGCAGTGTGCCTAGTGGTGAGAACCGGGCTGGGGCTCAGTAGGCTCCGTCCAAAGATTTGACGTCGATGTGAGATGGGGCAACTTGATTGACCTCTGTGCTGCTTTACTCATGTGTAAAATACGTACCTCCTGTGGGCCGTAAGACTTACTGTTCTTGTAATCTTCTGCTGCTAGCATTTCTGCACTTCTTTCTTTTATCAATGCGAATGTCTCATTGGGTGGTTGCTCTGGAGATGGTAATGGGCCCCTGGTTCAGATAATTTGATGGTGGTTTGGCTTTTGTGAAATGGATGGCTGAGTCCCTAGTGCACAGGTGCCTCTGTCCCCAAACCACGGCTACCAGGCGTGGCACTAGTTGACACTGTGGTGCTAGTCTTTGTACAGAGAGCAAATGTTGAGTGGGCATGGAAGTGAACTATCATCTGGTCCCCCCCAGGGGATCCCTTGAGGGCAGGGTTGGGCACATAAGGAGAAACTCTTACTGCCGCTATGCCTGTCTTGAATGACTAGAGCCCTTAGCTCTCTAGAACTCAGCCCAGCATAAGGTAGCAAAGAATCAAATTTAAACCCTAGCTACTGGTGTTTCTTCTTTGTTACTCATCCCTCGTTACTAGTGAGCAATTAGTGGGATCCATGTTAGGGCTGGGTTGCCTTTCCTTTGACTGATTGGAGCTTGAAGCTGGTACAGTAAGCACAGTAGGAATGTACAGTTCTTAAAATTCTTCTCCACTTCTTGTTCAGTTTTGTTTTCCTGATACTCATGCATAGGGCAAAGCCATCAGGCGCTGTACATACGAGGGACAAGTTACTTAGGAATATTTTTTCAGTGATGGATTTGCACTACATCAGATTTAATTATTAAAGAGGTTGTAGATTTTACTGTTTGGAAGTCTAGCGCAATGGAGTTCTCAAAGATTTCTGATGTGTCCGTTAGCCCCCACAGAAACAGTCGGTACATGACTTTTCTATGTGACCGAATGTTTTCTTTATTAACCAGCCTAAATTTTCAGCTCTAATGAAGAATGTTTCAAACTGAAGAGGAATTTTTTTTCTGGAGTTCTTAAGCAGATTTTATGTGAGGATTAATCCTGATTAGAGCCTCAGAGGTGAGCCTCGAAATATTCAGTGTAAAGAGTAGCAAAGAATGCTGGGTAATGGCTTACAAATTGCCAGATGGGCTACAAGGCTAATTAAGTTTTAGTAACAAAAATTAAAAAGTTGGCATCTTTTGATATTGAAATGTTGTTGTTGCTTATATTAGATGCTGCATCGCATTATCCAAAGTAGATCATGTTGCAGTTTTGTTTTCAATATGCAAAGAATGTTTCCCTGGATGCCTTCGTCCCCCGGTGGCCCATTTGTGAGCAAATAACAGGCTCTTAACGTTGGGTAAGCAAGAAAACCTGACGAGAACAAACTGTTACATGTGTAACCGTTGCCGATCTGTCGTATGGTTATAGCATCCCAGAGCATCTATTTAGTCTAATTTCCATTTGAAAGGTGTTCAGTTTACAGCCCTGGTTTAAAGGAGACTTTAAAAATATATTCTAACAAAACCACAACCTGTTCTGTCACTGCACGGGGGACAGAAAGTAAATCCAATGTGTGCTTGTACAATTTCATTTGGCAGTGTTACTTCATTTGAGCAAAATTTAAATATTACAACATGGAAGAGAGAACACAAAGCTGTTTCAGTGTATTCTGGAGCAAGGAAAACAGTTTGCAGTAAGTTTCAATGAAAGTCGTGTGGAGTTGAGGGAGGTTATTTAGGGGTTGAGGGAGAAGGGTTATTTATACAACAGAGCCCATGATGGTAAGATGACCTGATCACTGCAAATGGCTTCCCATGGGAAGAATGAGTAGAAGTAAAAACTCAGTAAGATCACTTGAGGAAACCAAGAGCTCCTAAAGGTCACCAGTGTGCAGTTAAGAAAGAGGGTCTCTGGGTACCTTAGGGTGCGATCTCGTATGGCTGGGTCAGTACTTCAGTGGGAGTCCTTCAGGGAAAATCCTGGTAGTTGAGGAGCTGGCATCTCGGTAGGTGACACCTTTCCCTTTAAATCAGTACTGAACCAGCACCCCCGGTGGTGGCAGCAGCCACTGTTCTGTGACAGGGATATTTTTTGACTAGAATGAAAAACCAGGGTCCTGAAAACCTTGGGCTGCCAAAACTCCTGTGATGCTTTTCAGAAGAGCAGTGTTGCCTCCCAGGTGTCCTAGTTGCATACCAGCTTGGGTAATTACTGTTCACCTAAAACTCAATTGGTTCAGGTATTCTTAATCTGCCGTTCTAAACCACTGTACAGCGTTGTTCGATATCTGCTTCGCCCCAAGGATGGGTGTGAAATGATTTCTGAATATGTAGCATGTCAATCATTTTGGGAAGAAAGGTGTTCCACGAATGTAATAGATTTTTTTAGATTAGAAGTTACTGATCTAATCTGGGAAGGCAGGAGGGCTCAGGGGGTTGAGACTGAGTTTGTGGAGTTTCCAAGAATAGCAATCACGTTGCTTTCACAAGATCAGAGAGAGATCAGTTAGGTGATCCACAGCCTACCAGGCAGCCTCCCTCTCTGGTCTGCAGACGTACAATCAGCCGTATTGCTGCAGTCTAGTAACAGCTCTGTGAAAATCACATCTCCAGCAGTGTAGTGGAGAAGCAATGTGTTCTGAAAGGAGATGGTCAGTCTGGGAATCAGCACATTTTCCCCTCTCAGGGTGCACTTCTGCCTTTTAAAGAGTGGTGTTGAACACCAAAGGAGTCTTTGGAGAGCTCTTTTCCCCCAGATTTATCATAGAGACAACAGTTTGAGAAGTAAACTGTAATGTGAGCCATGAACCTTTTATAGGTTTTCCAATAAAAAGAAAAGATGGAGTCCATTTTAATGAAAAGCTGTGATGTACTGCAACTGAGGACCAGAGATTTCGCCCAGTGGCTCTGCTTTTATGGCTCCGGTTTAGGAATGGAAAACCTCTGCTTATAGGTATGTGGAGAACCCAGGCTTTCTATGTCAGGAGGTTGCTTGGCTTCTGCCACTGCTCAGTCCTATGTTGGTGAGAGCTGGTGGAATATGACATTCGCTTCATAGGATATAGTGAATCTCTCACCTGAACACAGGGTGGATTTGATTTAAATCATGATTTAAATCACTAGTCGGGAAGACTCGATTTAATCATGGATTTCTACATAAAAGTGCATTCTTGTTGTTATAAACTTACTACATATTCTTCACAACTCGGAGATAGATGTAGGCTTCATTTTTAGAAGGTACACGCTATACATTTTTAAGTGATTTATTTTGGAAACTTTTCAGGTTAGTTTTACAGCTATATCAGAAAATGTTTTGGTTATTTCATTTACCAAAGGTAATTGAAGCAGATATTTATGAAGTCATTGAGAGGTAAACTATCTCCAGTTCAACAGGTAATCATTAATATTTGGAGGATTTTCTTGCCATGCTGTATTAAGAGGAGAACATCACCAGCCAGACATTTAAATTGTTTTATTTAACTAAAACAACAACATTATGTATTCTGGATTTTTTTCTCCAACAGCAAACATATAAAATTTTAACAAAACAAGCATCTGAATTTTTGTATTTAGTTAAACATTCAAGTTTTTTGAAATCAGGTTTTTGTTAGAATTGTTAACTAAAATAGTTAAATGAAGTTTTTTTAAAAAAAACAAATTAAATCGACTCTGTCAGCCAGGTCAACATGAGAAACTTAAAATATTGGCTTCTGCAGCTAACTCAGTCGCCTTCACCTTTATTTTCCTGTTCATAATCTGGAAAAGAAAAACAAGCTTTCCTGCTTGTTCAGGTCCCAAACGATATTTCAGTTTGGAACAAATTAGTCCAAAGGAAGAAAATATTCTTTCTACACCGGCAGAAGAAGCTACTGCTGTTAAAAGTGAGATTATCACTTCAACAGTCTCTGAATCCAAGTGCTTAAGTGACTTTCACCAGTTCACTGGAGTGACTTTCTTTAAAACATCATCAGCAAACACATATTTCTTGAATGGTTCTTATTCCCAAACTGGGTCTCTTTTATGGCATGCTGCCATTATAGATTTTCCCTTCTAGAGAGAAAATGGTATGGTAGATCTCAAATCAATGAAGGCTGCACTCAGAAAGACCTCAAGACTTCTGGAATATGCTGCTCAAACAGTTTCACTTTTGTTTCTACTGCCTGTCCCACCCTTCTCACATTTATTTCCAGACTTCTTCTCCTTGTGCAGATCTATTCCACCTCCAACAATCTTCTATTCATTGAACTTTTTTAAACTTTGCACTTTTAGAGAGAGGTAAGGGATTGACTCTGTGTACACAAATTTGCAGAGGGACAATAGGGTTGAGGTCTGTTATTTCTCACCTCTATATATTTATTTAAAATCATTTTTGCTGTTAACAAGCATATTATCTCTGGAGACACAAATCCACAGTTTGAGAACTGCGAAACTAATTATCTCTCATGGTATCTTCTAGACTGAGCACCGAATCCCATTGGGTAGATAGAAAGATTAACCTAAATAATCTATACGGAAGCCCCTGGAACCCCATCAGATTGGGTCCCTAATCCATAGACTATTGGAACTCATTTACAAAACTTTTCTTAAACTTTACATGAATATATTCTCACACTATAGAATTAGAATTTATAAACCCTGTTCCATGATGATATATTTGAGCTATAATGTGTTGTCATCACTCACTTCAGGCTGCACTTAATCTGTGGTGCTAGAAGGAGCGGGGGAAAGGTTCAGAAATGGCTTTTGGCCTAATTTTCCAGAATGAGACCCGAGTTCTCCCTTAAATGCTATGATACAGCCACTAAATTGAAGCACAGTTATGTCTCTGGAGACGATCCCTTATTCCACTTCCTGGGGAGTATTCTTACAGTAGCTCTATTTCAACAGTTCTGTGAACAATGCTGTAAAAGATGTTCAGTGATCCTTTGTCCTATTACTCTTCAGGATGCGTCATTTAGTCCAAGGGGAAGGAAGGCCTTCCCTCCGTCTCCTCTTCCCTAACCACTCTGCTTCCCCTTCATTGCTGCATTTCTGGCTGGGGGCAGTTGAATTGTGACATTTCCTTTTCCTATAGGGTTTTGATTTGGTGAGCAGCTTGCTTTACTAGGAAAGGATTTTAAAAAATAAAACACAGTTTGCAGTTTTAAATTCTACTTCTTTGATTTCTAGCCCACTGGAATGTTTTCCTTAGAGAGAAAATATGGTGTGTTTTGTTTTGATATTTGTGTGATGGATAAATCCAACCTAATTGCAGTTGCTAGTTGAGCATAACTCAGCTGTATCGCCCTGACCTTGTCCTCGCAAATGTAGCTTTGCAAATAGGATAGAATGCCAGGTAAACTTGCATGCCAAGCAGCATTTGTATTATAGTACTAATGAACCAGAGCCATGTGCACATCCAATAAATCACCAGCCGGAAGAACTCAACAGCTGCCTAACTCAAAGCTTACAGGTAAGCTATTGCCTCATCCCAAATTTGGGGAGCCAGATAGTGGACCATATAACACCACCCGTAGAAATTTAAAAATGGGAGAGCTCCTGGTGGTTCATTCAGTGTTAAATAGTGTGGCTAGATTTAAAGAGCCAGACAGTTGTTTTTGACAAGTAATTGTAGCTATGGTAGGCAATAATCAAATCACATGCTTCAGGGCAGAAGCTAATCACAGAGGTCAGGAAGGAATCTCGTCCTCCTTAACCTCCATGTATAGCACTGCATGATTGGCCAGGTCCCTTACATTTCTCAGGTATGTTTAAAGGCTTTTTCCTCCCCCTGAAGCACTGAGTATTTGCAGCTAGACAGCTTGAGAGGTTAACAGTCTGAGCCAGTGGGGCACATCTCCCATTTCCTGGTCATTGCACATTTATACTATGGTTGAATGTTTTTCAGTGCAACTGTATTGGGATCTCATGAAGAAAGTGAGCTTAATGGAATTCAGGTCCTTTGGTCTTTTTGCTCAGGCCTGGATTCCTAGAGAATGTGTAGAAAGCACCTAACCGTGATTCAATGAGACAGCATCAGAAACAGAAATCTGTTCTCCTCATGTAGTGCCTTGGGCTCCTCTGACTTCCATTTTTTTAATTGGAGAGAAGTAGTAGAAATTTAAGGGCATTAAAGAAAAGAGTGTTTGCAAATAATTCGGAGTTCTGACATTAATTTGACTAAATGTAATTTTAGTGTCAAATCAGATTAGCCTGCGGTGATCTTCATTACAGAAGCGCCTTCGTCTTTTCCTGTCCTCCTTTCGTGTATGTGTGGGCAGAATGCAGAGCTGAGGCACTGGTTTGATGGAGTGGCGAGGAGCAGAGCTGAAATGCAGGTTTATTGAATGTCTGCCAGGCTCTGTTCACTTTGGAATACACATTCCAGGTTTCCAGACAGCTCTGTTTGGAGAGGGCACTCGCTGCTGTTGAGAGAGGGTCAGATAGACCCAGAACTGGCTTGTACGGAGCCACCTCTCCTTCACTTGGAGAATCCTCTTACTTGGGTGCTAGAAGACAGTGCTACCATCCTCCCCTATGCCTGAGATCAGCATGCATCACTCTGGAGCATGGCCAACCCCTGACCTCCTGAATCTGGGAATTCTAGGTCTGTTTTGCACACTCAGCTCATATAACTCCCTGGCTCAGCATGCACCCCATTGGGGAACTGCCAGTCTTTTAACATGATCTGAGAGGCTCTCTGTCCTACAGCGTCTTCTCTATTTGTTACGAAGCTTGTCATTCTATGGAAGCAATCTGGGAAAGACTTGAGTTACTTGTTCATTCCAAGCAAGTCCTACACCGAGTGATCTGCTGGCGAGTCCATATGTGTGTAAGCATTTGTTGCTTTGATGTGCAGTAAAACTTTACCCGTATTGGGGATTTGAGCTAGTTACAGCCATTGGCGTAGCTGCATCAGTGGAAACGCCAAGTAAAACCGTATTAGTGTTGATCTTCATTAGTGCTGCTTGTCCTGGTTTCAATCAGGAGTGAGCTTCATTGTTGCAAATCAGTTTTTGGCCAGTCTACTCTGTGGGTTTGTACTGGGGCAGTTATGCTGCGGACTTGCCGTTGGAGGCTGTAATGGGGCAAATCCCCATTGCAGATCAGGACTCAGTATAATGAGATCTGTCTTTGATTCAGTCTCTCCAAGACCCCATCTGCATGGTGAAATTTGCTGTCCTGAAGCCATTTTCGATATGTGGTCTTGTAAACTGTTTCAAGGAACTGGTTTTTTTGCTGGTTGCTGTGGATGGAGCAAAAACAATTCCAATGTAAAGATGGAGGCCAGTGGGACTTTGTCTTTTGCCTGAGATCTCAGGTGGGGTCTGTGTCAGAGCTATTCTCTAGATTAGGCAGTAATCTAGAGCTGAGCAGGGTTGTTTTTCCCCCTGTACAACTGGATGGCAGCATTGTCACCTGAAATGGTTTTCATTTATTTTACAGCATAGATGGTGCCTAAGAGTTGATTAGCCAGGTTATATGGCATTATCTATCATTCTCCACCAGTGCTAATGTGTCGGGAACACATTTTTGCTGAACCGGAATACAGGGTGCTTCCTACCAGATGTCAGTGGAGGGCTTTGAAATAAAGGGAGAGGAACTCGGTGACTAGACTGATTCTGGTGGCCTGGATGAGTCTCTCTGGAGATGTGTGGAATTGAATCCTCCTTTCACGCGGCATGACTGCTCTTCGGAAAGGCGTCTGAGCAAGCCTCGATTCATGCTGTGAAATGCTATCTTTTTGACAACTCTCCAGTGAGCTCTGAGAGTGCAGCTTGGATAGTCAAGAGTTTTGCTTTTCTCCTAGGTGGTGTGTGTAGTTTGTCCTCTGGAGGGAGAGGCATGACTCATTCAGCCCATGACTGATTGGTGGAATGGCACTGGGGCATAGTTGTACGACAGCATTGGGCCGTACGAGCCTTTGTACAAGCCACTGGATAAGGTGGCTCAAGCAATGCCACAGCAAGCATCTTGAGTGAGGGTTTTATAAACCTGCGCCAGGACATTGAGTGGGGTTGCAGGGAAGCAAGTTGTGTAATGGGAACTCATGTGCTGGAAACGGGGAGAGCAGGAGAAGGATCTTCGTGAGGGAAACACTCTTACACCAACAACCCACACACCAGTGAAAACATGACCTCTTATTTATATGGTAGCATTTATGAGCCCCCAGTCTTGGGCCGTGACCCCGCTGTGCTAGGCGCTTCACAAACACAGGTCAGACTAGACTGGCCCCAAAGCGCTTATGATGTAAGTTGAATCCCTGTATAAAGATCACTTATGAAGTATCTGTGGGCTGTTCACCAGGACATTAATTGTAGGCCATGCTCCATCCCAAGGCATTAGATTGATTGATCAGGGAATCGAGGATGTAGAGTGCTCCGTATTATCTTACTGAAGCACAGGGTACCCTATATCACTGGGTGTGCTGTCCCGGGGCCCAATCCTGCCTCATGCTGAGCTCCCATCAACTCCTGCTGAAAATGGTGATTGTTGAGGATACTCTACCTGTGGCAGAATCACGACCGTTGGAGAAGCATTTCTCTGTCCATCTTGCCACAAGTTTATCACCACCTGATTTGTGTTTTATTTCCCTTTGCTTCTTCCCCTATTGATGTCTGTAGTTCAGGATGCACACGGGAAAGGAAACACACAGCCCTAGTTATTCAGAGCATTGATTGCAGAATGGCTAATACACAGAGCCCCGTAAGAAATCTGAAATTAGCATGCAGCCACTTAATTGTTGCTTCATTTTTCCCCCAAACACATTTGGATTGTTACAGTGGTGACCGAGGGAATTAGTCATGGTTGTCAATGTCAGGCAATTTCATTGAGGGGAGAGAAAAATTAACTGCTGCTTTAATGGCATTTTTAATGCTTATTGGCCCCAGAGCTACTAATGAATTGAATGTAAGTATTCTCTGAACTGCCAGTTTTGGTCCACCCACTTTGCTTGGGAAAATCCATTGTGTGCGATGAGTGGCACTAACTTCAGATTGTTGGTGGCAAACTTCTAATATCTTCAGACTCTCTGTACTAGCACTTCTAGATATGCACTGGGAAAGGAAGTGGTTGAGGGAAAAGCAGGATGTAGAAAATATGGAGGAGGAGTGTGTCCTAGTGGTTAGATGTAGGCATCAGAACTTTCGGGTTCTAGTCATGGTACTGCCACTGGTTTGTTGCAGTAAATCATTCGAGGCCTGATTTTCAGAGGTGCTGAGCCTCTAGCTGCCTTCAGTTGGAGACATTGAGTGTTCAACGCTTGTAAAAATCAAGCCCTTAGCCTCTCCGCTTCTTTTCCTCCATCTGTAAAATAGCAGATGGTGCTGGCCTCTGTGTTCAAAGCTGTGAAGGTCTGTGGTGAAAAGCCATGAAGTGCATAACTCTTGTGTCAAATTTTGACTGATCAAATGTGTACTTGTTTCTAGGACAAGCTGTCAGTTAGCCCATTAACAATGGTGAGGCTGATTTTATTCTGTCAAGCAAGGTGTAGTAATACTTAGCACTTCTATTCTCCAAGCGCAAAACCTCCCCACTCTCCTAAGAAGCAGGCATATACTACTATTCCCATTTGAAGATGGGGAATAGAGGCCAAGGGGATGCTGTGACTTCCCTGAGAACACAGAGGGCATCTGTATCAGAGCCAGACTTTAGGACTCTGAGTTCTTGGCCTCCAGTTCCGTGCTCGGCTGGGTTTGCACAGGTGAAGCGTGATTGCATGAGGCTAAATGTGCAGCTTCCATAGTCTGCTGGAAAGTGTAGCTTTCATGGCACTAACCTCAGACGGATGCTGGGGCGAGCTATTTCCTTCTGAATTGAATTGCAGTCTTGTCACGCTCCCCGAAATAGCTTCCCTTTGTCCAGTCTTTCCAAATTCAGCTACTTCCGTTACATTCAGAATGCTGCTCTTTAAGACGCTGATGGACCCTATAATTGAACAGTTTTTACGAGCCTGGCAGCAGCAGCAAATAGCAGCTCAGATGGCAGAGCTCAGAGGGGCTTTTCAGATCCTCTTGCTGGGTGTGTAGTTGATGCTGCTGCACTAGAGACTGGTGGGTTACATGGAGTACTTCAGTTTATTACCAAAGTGTGGCGGTCCTGGAGCTCTAGAGTCGGGTTGTGATGCCATGCAGGGAGTCTGTGTAGAGCCCCCTTTGGTGCCCAGAAGGGACACGGCAGATGTGCTCTGTTCTGAGTGTACTTGCATCAACTCCCCTACCTCACTGAGTGTTGAGAGGGGAAGGCAGTGCAGCTTCGGCTGGAACAGAGCCCCAATGTCTGGGCCTTTGGAGGTGGCAAGGTTGAGATTTCAGATGACATCACACACCGCCTTCCTTCAGAACAGAATTTGCACTTTCCAAACACCTTCAGGTGCTCTTTGGGCACTCACCAGCTTTCCTGGAGTTGCACAGCTTTCCAGCGGTAGGTATGCAAAAAGCAGCTATAGGCTTCAGGTACAGCAATATGTGTAGCATTGTGGTCTATGTGGGATGAGTTCGGTTCAATTTTCAGCAAACCATCACCAAAAAAACCCACAACAGATCACAAACGCCTCTGCGGCCAGCAATAATTTTCCCCTTTGGCAGTCTTAGCAAGGCCCATGGAGTCTGAAGTCTCCTGTCATCTCTAGGGGAGCTCCTTCCAGGTCAGAATTGAAACATGCTAGTGGAATGGTGTGGAGGAAGCTTGCTTTGGCCGCCACCTGTTCTGTATTTGTGCTAAGGATAAATGGAGGTCTCCAGGGCAGTCATCCAGCATCTTTTCCCAGTGTTAAGTTCATAAAGTCTCTGTCACGTTTCAGTCTTCAAATTTAATGGAAATGATTTCACCACCAGGGTTTATCATGTCTCTTAAAGAAAGGTGACATAAGGGGGTAAGTCTAGGGGCTGTACAGCGACCTCAGATCGGGGGTAGGCATTGCTCTCTGTTACTATTTGTGCTGCTCTGTAAGTTAGCAGATGTCTAGCATCTTGGGTAGAGAACTAGTCAAGCAGCCAGGTAACTCTCTGCAGAAAGCAAATCAGTAACAGCAGAGTAGAGAGGCTGGACAATGCAGATTCACTTGTGCCCTCTCAAATTAGCTTGACTCTGCTCAAATGAAGATTAAAGGCAAGGCGGTTGCTTTGACTCCTGTAATGACTAGACCACGTTGTCTTTTCTGTTTGCTGGATCCTGTTCAATCTGGCAAAATTACGATAAGTTTGCTCATTTGCTATTTTAATAGTTAGCATTCCCTGTACCCGGTCTGTCCTGAAACCCAGGGCCTGTCTTTGGAGTGCAGGCTTGCTAACAGAAGCAGAGCCCATGTTAGTGTGAATTTAGTTGAGCAGCTGGGACTCATTAAACTATTCTGCTGTCTGGATGAGGCTACATGTCCGATGCAGAACTCCTTTTGCCTTAGGCTTTTCATTGGCGGGAGAGGCAGGATGGAATGAGGCCAGACTGTGCGTAAGACACAGCATGTGAAAACTGGATAGTTAAGTGCTTGCAGAACACCCTGTTGGAGGAGAAATTCTGGCAGATTTCAGCAGCTTCGCTTTTGCCATTTCACTTTGGGGTCGCTAAGCAGCAGGGGAGGCTATCTTGGCACAATGTGGTCTTTGACTTTGTGTTCTTCCTTTTAATGACACACCTGAAGATTTACAGGCTGTCTAATTACAGTGTAATACATGAAGCTTAACTGAAGCAGACCCTCTCTAAAAGCTTGTACTTCCATAGGCGGGTCAGGTGCGTAATCAGTGACTCATTGCTAAGGGTTCACAAATTAGCATCTCCTTAAACAGTATGCTACAGGGCAGGGTCCATCTTCCTTTGTTTAGAAAGTACCTAGCAAGGTGGGAGCACTACCAGAGTCTAAAATATAATGCTTATCCCCCCGCGGCTGGGGAAAAAAGACCAAAGACACCATTTCAGTTGTCAAGATGATTAAAGGGTCCTCAATGGCTTGTCTTCCCATAGTCAGAGCACCACTGGTGTGTGTATGCACCCCCCACCCACCTTTCTCTGCCAATGTTCTCACCCCAGGAAATGTTTGTATTGCATTGTTGGCTTTGATATGAAGGGGATGCTGCTCAGGTGTTCCAGTGCTCGCACATTGGACTTACCCTGTCACTTCCTTTGGAGGAGCTCAAAGCACTTCAGACATTGAGTTTAGGCTGAGCCTTGCCCCCACTGAATCAGATCCTCATCCCTATTGTACAGATGAGGAAAGTGAAGCAAGGACGAGGGAAGTCCTGTATCTTAACACCAGGAAAACCCTGTAATAGCAGAGCCTCTCCCCCGTCCGCTCCGTTTGTGCTCTTTGTCAGTCACAGAAGTGATTCTGTAATAAAAGCAAGCTTGGGGGGAGATTTCCATAGACACATCATGGTCCTGTATCAAAGTTCTGCACTAATGCAAGCATGCTTGTTTTCAGGACAGCTGCTAAACAGGCCATCTGTACTACTGAGAGGAAAATGATTTGTGACTGCTATTCCCTGATGGAGGGATGGAGTTCCCCTGTTCCATTTGGGAAAACGGGAGGAGGTGAGGGGCTGGGCTCCTGCCATAGAATTCAGGTTTTCATGCATGTTAGGGTCCACGTGCAGCATTGAACTGTCTGTGTCTCGCAGCCCAGAGAAGTTCATGAGGTAAGAAGCACATGTTACCGGGAATAGTCTGAAGTGTGGGTTTTCCAGAAGTTTTTTATTATAACTGGCATTTCTGAGCCTGCTGCTGGAGGAAACTCGCTCGGTGGGCAATAGGAATAGTAGGAGCCCTGTGGAAGTTATGATTCCCAAACGTGTTCAGTAAGGGTCTAGAACAGTCCCCGAAAGAACTAACTGTCGTGGGTTGAGCACAGGGTTGGGATTGGGGGGCTCATACTCCTGGCTCTAATGTGCATTTGCCTTGTGGTCTTTGGCAAGTCACTTGCAAAACTTCTTCCAGTGAAAGGGAGTCAGGCCTGTGACCGCAGTGCAAGAACCTGTTCTGTAACACAAGTGTGATGCTTACCTACCTGGCAGGAGCATGGTGAATATTGTGAGGTGCTTTGGAGGTGGACAGCCCTGGATAAGGTGTCTCATATTGCTAAAAAGTAACGTTAATCCTCAGGTTTTTTTCTGATAAAGAATTTCCCAACCCACTTTAATAGTGATTGTAAATAAGGTTTCTCTATAGCTAGTGTAAGAAATGGCATCACATTTTAATAAGATGGTTGTCTCCAACATTAGAAGTGCCCCTTGTAAATATACTGTTTCAGTGTTTTTAGCGTAAATAGTGCTTTTTTGCCTTGTGAACTACTGAGTCCGGTTTTGCTTCTGTACAAGACCTCCTCTGTGCAAAAAACAAAACAAAACCCTGATAGGTTTAGTCATGAAGTTTGCTGGATTCCTCTTAAACTGAATTGAGCTGGAGAAGGAGAGATGGCACAGAGAAAGGAAGGAAATGAGGGCAAGGGGTTCAGGAGCGAGTGAGAAGCTTTGTGGGTGACCTGGAAGGAGGTGATGAGGATGCCAGAGGGGGAAAAGGGAAGTCACAGCTGAGCTTGTTGATGGTCTCTCTGGTGTCCTTGGGTAAATCTCATTAAGGGAGGGTTTTAGTTGGGATCAAGTTGTCAGGCTTATGGAGACATTGAAGACAGAAACGCAGTAAGGAATGTGGCAGAACATAAGGAGAATAAGTTTGTAGTGGAGGAAGTGCGGTCACAGGACTTTCTGCAGAGGTGCTTGTAGGGCTTGTATGTAGGGAGTGAGCCTGGGTTGGTGGGATGGACTTTTCAGGGGAGAGTGAAGCAGCAGAAGGATTGTACAGATCAGCACAGGAGAAGGCAGGGCACAAGCTGAGACAGAGCCATACGGGAGACATGAGCACAGATGGATTAGAAACCATGGAAAGGAATTGGGGGAAGGTCAAGCAGGTGAACCTGAAGGCATCAGCTGTGTATCTTGACAGAATGTTCCTGGTTTCCCTGTGGATAACGCATTACCTTGGACAGTTGGGGGACTGAAGAGGAGTAGCTCATTCATTTGGTTTGCAAAGGGTTAAAAGATTTTTTTTTAGCATTTGTGTTTAATAATTTCCTTTAATGGCAGATTTTTTTTATTAGAGATGGAATCTGGCTGGGTTTAAAGGACATGCCTGTATGCTGCGGATCACTTACAGGAAAGACCATAACGATTGATTGGCAGCTGTTACTCTCTCTACTTGTTAAGTCCCCTTAATATGCAGATTGACCCTGAGGGATTTTAATGCAACACATAAAAATGAGAGCTGGTGAGGAGAAACCAGCTCGGTTCATAAAACATTTGGTTTTGTGCTCATGCTTGGCTTGAGAGCCAGCCCAACTTTCCTAAGCCTGCTCCAGCAAGAGGGGACAAGTCCACTGCCTCTCGGGCTTGGCCCTGGCTTGTGAATCTTCTGCGTAAGGCAAGTGTTCACAGCAGAACTATTTGCTACCAGCCCTGTGCTTAGACAGCTGTTGAGAGACTGGAAATGGGCTCTGTCTTTTGAAATGAGCATGATTCAAAATGTAAATAAAGTCTGCGTCTACATTAAAACAAAACAAGTGCAGCCATCACACTTTGTTTCATTCGTTCGGGCCCAAATAGCTCTTCCTGCTGCTTGAGTTAATGTCACTTGGAAAAGGTTTAGTGTCCTGTAAACCATGTCCTGGAGAGTGAGTGTGCGCGCGTGCACATGTGCATGCATGCAGCTTGCAACAGTGGCACTGAATTCTTGGCGGCCGAAGTAAAGGGTCTTTCCTCAGTGTTGGGCTAGAGAGGACTGAGTTTGAATCCTGGCTCTGACACCAGCTTGCTGTGTGAACTCAGGCAAGCCAACTGTCCTCCTCTGTGCCTCCCTAAGCTTTGAGAAACCCAAAGAGAGATCTTCAGCCGTGCTCCCGTCCTTTGATGCCATGCAAAGGGCCCTAAAGGCCCCATTTCTGGCTGTGGAGATTCCAGACAGCACCGGGAGGCTGCTCCAGCCCAGCTCAGACAGGTGCAAAGGTGGCTTAAAGATCCCTCAGCGTCCCACTTCCCCCCTCTGAGACACGGCACAGAATCTCACCCCACATATGAGTGGGAACAGCGTTGGGTGCATTCTACTTGTAGGCCGTAGCTGTTCACAAAGCTGGGTGTAACTGCTGCCCATGAGAGCAAAACTGGACTGCCCTAAGAGGTCTCTAACCCTGCTAATACTTAGCCTTGTTTCCCTCTCAGTTCCCCTAGCTGGTGCAAATTATATGGCTCCCCGGCCTACTATTCTCATAGAACTTTTATTGTATCCCACCCCTGTTGCTGCTCTTGTGTCCCAGTGGAGACTGTAGGAGTTTAAATTCACGAAGGGCCTTTCTTTCCTTTTGACAGGGTTGTGTGTGTGTTTTACAAGACAGCTGTTTGCGACACAGAAGCCAGCATGTCTGTAGCCTTTTGAAGGGTTTCCAGTAATGCTTCCTATTGTGTTCTCCGTTACCAAACAATCAAACCAAAGTGCTCCATTGAGCCCGTGTTGCCGAGTCAGTTTGCGAAGGGTAGCTCGCTTTGAAAAGGAAAAGCTTGCATACACTGACAGCTCACTACTCCTTCGTGCGCCTGCTGTACCATTGCTGGCCTTCTGAGGTGAAATCCCACAAAGGCAGGCATGAGATTGGGAGCAGCAGCTGGGACCATAGAACTGAATTCCTCAGTGCCTTTAAAAAGTAACCTTTTGAAAAGCATGGACGGATTGGCCCTGGTAAGCTAGAGGCTCTTTGGACCAAGCTCTTTCCACTGTTTTAAACAGCGCTCACACACGAGTGCTCAGGTACTGTGGCTATCAGCTTCAGACTCTCTTCTGCAGAGACCTTCTGCGCCTGCATTTCCTTAAGCTTTTGTGCTTTCTCTCTGCTGTAGATGGAGCGGGGAGGGTGTTCATCTGCCCTTCTGACTTCTGTACTGCAAATGCTGAACCGGGGAGCCCTGTTTTCCGGTCATTCGCTGACTTAATCTGCCACCATTGTTTTTAGTGAAATAATTCTCTGCAGCCTGACCTGAGGGCAGTGCTCCTAAATACATTGTACTGTGCATGCTCTTCAAAGCGTTAGCTCTGTTCCTTTAAGCTGATCTCCCTATTGAAAGGAATAGCTCCTCTTTTAAGGGTAGGGCCTGCTTCACTTTGTGCTGGGCAAAGCCAAGGCTGGGGGCGCTCCTGCGGCGGTCAGTACTCTCCACTGTCATGAGCGGGTATGTGGGGAGGGGGCTGGTAGTCTTCGTCATGCAGGACCAATAACTGCTGCCATGTCCTGTGTGAGGAAAACACTCTGGCCAGTGCCATGAGCTAGCCAACAGTCACTCGGCTCCCAGGTATTCAAGCGTGGCAGCTGCTTAAAAGGTGCTTGGTGAATTTAGTTTTTAAAGGGATCATCCCAAAGATGAGTCAGCTCTGCCCTGGAGAAGTCTGGCTGTGCGTGTGCACGCACTGATACCCTACAGGCCCCTAAAATATGCTGTAGACTAATGAGGGGGGAAAGGGTTTTTGATAACCCCCCCTCCCAGAGTGTACACTTGTAGAGTATTGCCGTACGCTATGGATGCGTTGAAGGGCTGAGTGCCGTCAGCGCCTGTAACCTGCTAATACGCCCCTGCACTGAGCGACTCGCTACATTTACATTTTGTGTTTAATTTTTTTTAAATGGTGGTGCTATGCCACGTATCCTTCCACTGTGAAAATAGTTCCCCCTAAAGGATGAGAGAAGGAAGAGGCTCTAAATTATTTTTTAATTCTACTGCTTTGACTAGACTTTTCAGTCCCCCTTTCCCTTAAGGTTCCCTGCACTATGTGGACCCCTCTTGTCATGGGACACTGCATGGAATACTTTCTGCCACACTGCAGCCAAGATTACTTTTATAAAAATGAACTCCACAATAGCCAAGACCTCGCAGTTCACCTTTAATCTGTGGCCAGCTCAGGAATGGGGAGGGCATGTCTGCAGCTGAAGTTGGGCTCTTTCCAGGTATATGTTGGTGTACAGCACCTAGCGTAATGGGGGACTGACTTTGATTGGGGCATTTAGGCACTATTGCAATACGAGTCAGTGGTGTTAACTGGATATGGACAGTCAAGTAGCTGTTATGGTATGGCTATTTCACTGATGGGGGCGACACATCTGGTCTTACATCTGCACGCTGCAGGTCTAACTGGATACTGACAGGCGTGTAGTCTCTGATCAGTGAAGGAAGCGCAGACTGCATGTGTTCTCATTCCCGCTTCACACCGAGATAATGAGCTTTGTAAAGCAGCAGCTAATGATGAAAGCCTCTGCACTGGAGAGGGGTGGGTTGCCTCTGTCTCCATGGAGACAGATGATAGATTACAGAGATACTGACCTTCCCTGGATCTCCAGCTCTCACTAAAATAAATTCAATTTATTCTCTCTGGCTCTCAAGGGAGCCTAGGCAGAGATGAGCATCTCCTGCCTGTCAGCATGCAGCGGTTCTGTTTATATGCGAAAGGGATTGTTTGTGCAGTGGGGAGATTTGAATTGCTAAACCATGATCAAAGGAATGGCTGATTAAAGCATCTACATGGGAAAGAGGAAGGTCCCTTATATCAGTGTCCCGAAATTTATTGGCTGCAAAGAGATACCATGGAACAGACTGAGTGAGAGAAGGGAGGGGGTAGCGGGTAGCTACATTCATTCCTTAATTGCTTCAGCAAGCACACTGCACACTCCAGAATTAACCCATCAGTACACCTGGTGACTTGTTTCACTTCTGCCTAGGCTGTCTGCTTACGGCAGGTGGTGGGCCCCATAGGTATGTGAAGCTGAGAAACCCACTGGAGGGGAAGCTGTCTGTGGAATTCCCCGTTCCTCGTGGGGGCATCCTGGGAGGGCACTGGAGAGCTACACCATGGCTTTTGAGTGCCAGCTGCTACAGAATCTCACGGGTATCAGCCTGGGGGAGAGACCTTATGTAAATCCAACTGAAACCTGCAGATGTCAAGTGGCTCCATGGGGTGAAGGGGCGAGAGATGAAGTGTGCTTAGTTAGTGCATTTTATTGCTCTGCTCCTCTGGTGGAGTCATTCCTGTGAAGCTTCATGCATATTCCCCTGGTCCAGAGCAAGAGCAGGGGTTTTCTGCAGAGCGGCCTCCCTTTTTTCACTGGGATCAGAGTAGGAAGGGTGTGTGTGTGGCGTGGAGGAAGGCGGCTATAACACACACAGTTCCTACTCCAGCAACAGATCCTGCTGCTGCTGCTCTCTGCTCCCACGTCCGTCTCTCGTTCTGTTTCCACAGGGCTGTAACGTAATGGAAGATCAGGACCTTCGGGAGATCGGGATTAGCGACCCGCAGCACCGCAGGAAACTTCTCCAGGCTGCACGTCCCCTTCCGAAGGTGACAATTGTATTAGTCGCTGCAGCAAGGGTGGAGAGCGGGCTGGTGGAGCCAGGAACTCTCAAACTGCATGGCTGTGGTGTGGAGGGCCACGGTGCAGAAAATAAAGCATGTAACCTCAGCCATCCGTCTGTAGATACAGTCCTTGGCTTTTTGGAAAGCTATTCTCTGGGAGAGTGCCATCGAGAAGAGGGCTTATGACTGCATCAATAGAGCATCCCACCCCAGAGAGGAGAATGGCTAGAGGGGGCCAGGACTTGGGTTTTTAGCTTGTGGAGAAGCAGGGGCTGCTTTTTCTGCTGAGCTGACTGGGCATGAATTGGTGCGTCTGGACTGCAAGGAGCCCCCAGAAGGATGTGGCTTACAGGGCTGAGTGGCGGCTCCAGGACACTAGGCTCCTGAGAACTGCAGCTGAGAATCCTGCAGGCTAGGCAGGCACGTCAGGGGGCACCACGCTTCACTGGGGGGAACTCTGCCTCTCTCGCTGGTCGCTGAGAGCTCTGCTCTCTGTGTTCATACGGTGCAAGAACAGCACGGCTTGTGGAGAGCTTGCATTAAAGACTCAAACGTAGTCCCCTAATGCTAGGGATGTACCAGGCATCGCCCCGGCAGGAAGTGCTAGTGTGGTCACTGGTATTCCAGAGATGGCTTTCTGAGCATCCTGTTTTTGGGGTGCTGCCACTTGCAGCCGGAGCCCCAAACAGCAAACGTAGACAGGAGCATGATCAACTTCGCTCAGCTTTCGGCTCTTCCAAAGCTTTCTCCAGCTGCATTGAAGTCTAATTGCTCGGGGATTTGTTATGGCCAGTGAAACCTAAGAAGGGTAACAGCTGCCCTCAGTTTTCCTGCCACCCTTCTCTCGCACACTCAGCAAGTGCCCGATATAACCTCATGTCAACACTTCCAGTGAGAGCCAGCAGTCCTGTGACCCAGCTTGAATTAGCACTAATACGCTAACATAGCGCAAGTGCTGAAACAAGGCAGTCTTCCTCTTGCACCTGATTTCTCAGGCCTCTGCCAGGGGCTGTGTTGCGAAATTGGACGCTACCTTATCTGTGCCAGCGGCGTGTAAGGAGGCTATTTCAGGCACTTGGAACAGAGTGTCATCCAGGCTGCGGGCCGCAGGGTGCCTCCCGCTAGTGCATAAATGAAAATAAATGGCATGTGTTCAGTGGAGCGACCCTCCAGCTCCATTTGTCAGAGGAAAATACGCCCGAGAGTTGAAGGGAGAACTTAGCAGTCTCCTCTGACATGCTTTCTGGGGCGCGGTCACAAAGGGGAGATGGACTTGGTCAGCTGCGAGATGGGTGGGATGTGAACCACCGTTGTAAATAGATGAGGACGTTCCCGCCTCTTCCACCAGCCAGTTCCCGTCTCCAGTTACTTTGGAGCGGGGTTTGGAATTGGCGCTGAAGCCAGCCAGTGCGCTGCTGGATCGTCACACTAGTCCCTTGTCATTGCTGTGAAGTGACTTCAGGAGTGGGCTCAGAGGGGGTTTGTCTAGTTGCTAGTGGAGAGTTGCCACATCATCAAACCACCAGCACTTCTGGCACTTACTACTGCCTTTATGATGCTTTCAATAGCGATGCTGAGGACTGAACGGGCCGTGGAGGTGGCACTCAGTTCTGCTGTGCACGTCCCAGTCAGGACTAAGGTTTTTCAATGGGGAAGCCAGGAGAGGGCTTGCCCTTCGGCTGTCTGTCACCTGATAATCGAGGGACTCCATCCTCCAGGGCTATTTAATACAGCCACTTCTCTGAGCATTAAGTTGACCAACAAAAGATTTTCCTCCAAGCCTCTGGTATTGGGAACAGTCCCCTGGGTCTCCTTTTTCTGGCAGTCTTCTCCATGTGCGCACATGTGCTGGATTGTGGCCACCCCCACCCCCCACCTCTCCCCCGCGGCTGGACCCAGCTGCCCAATTACTTCTGAAGTGCACAGACCTTAAGGTCATCTTTGGCAAGAAAAATCAGCTTCTCAGGCTGGAGCCAGGGGTGGGACAGGAAAGCTGTGATCTCACGACTGTCCTGCTCCGCTCAAAGTACACAGCCAAATATGTAACTGACTGGCATTGGCGCTTCGCTACATTCTAAAGACGCTTACGACTTGAATATTGAACGTATTCCCCCTGGGCCGCTGTGTGGTTTTGTGCTTTAAAGGGTAAATGCAGAAGGGAGGGAATGCTATCCAGTGAGCACAGCTCGGGACTCGGAGTTGGGATTCCTGGATTCTTTCCCGATTTTTCTCAGTGTGCATCCTTGGGCGTGTCTGTGAACCTTGGTGCCTTGCTTGTCCGCCTGTTAATGGGAGTAACGCTTACCTGGCCCCGGGGTTGAGGTCTGCTCGGGTCTTACAAAATGCTTAGAGATCTTCATGTGGAAGTCACTGTACAAATCCCCCATTATAATTCTTTAATTACATGATGTTTAATTGCAGCCATTGTGGGTTTTGGAATCTGAGCTGTTTGGGATCCCCAGAGGCTTTTTAACCCTTTCTTGTCTTGCCCATTTTTAGGTGAAATCTCTGGGTTGCGATGGGAACAGCCAGCCTTCGGTTCCCGCTTGGCTTGACTCTTTAGGGCTGCAGGACTACATTCAGTCCTTCCTGTCGAGTGGCTACAGCTCTATTGATACTGTGAAAAATCTCTGGGAGCTTGAAATCGTAAATGTAGGTACTGGCTTTCCATTGCCTTTGCTATTAATCCTGCACAGGTTCCCTCCAGACGGGTACAACTTGCAGAGAGGTTTGTTCGACACAGTGCAGCAATGGTGCAGCACTCTTCGCATACGAAGGTGCAAGGAGAATCCGTGCCAGTGCCGGACGATTCCGTGCCCCAGCACCTTCATTCCAAATCCTGACGGTGTGGCCCTCGGCACCAGAACTGTTGCTGTTTGAAGGGAACGAAACATGCCAACTCGGAGGCAGCAGGGTCACTCTTGTGAGCATGGTGTGCTGTCTCGTTGTGGAATAAACAGACCAATGGTTCCCACCAACTGGTGAGCTTGGGATTTAGAACAGCCCGGTTCCACCGGGAGGTGAAGTTGGCGTCGGTGAAAGGGAAGCAATCAGCAGTGGCAGAGCGGGAACGCAGCAGTGAGGGGAATCCTAGAACAACCAGAAGTTACTTTCACTGGTGTGTGCACAATGCAGTATTCAGGGACTAGATATGAGTATGTCTTAACTCAGGGAGAGCCTGTGAATACGTAGAACCGTTCTTTGGTGTGACTGAGAGGGTACCAAAACAGTCCTTTGTGTTCGTCTAATTAAAATGTAACCTGTCCACTCAGTGATTGTTCTTTAGGGTTTGCACCCTGCAAAAGTAAACAATAGTTATTTGTATGTGGTTGGGGTTCTAGGCAGCATGATCTAGTGGCTTAAGTTTGGGGTTGAAAATCAGCAACAGCTCTGCTCTAATCTCAGCCGTGATGCTAACTTGTGTGTAACTTCGGATGCGTCGGTTATCCTATCTGTGCCTCGGTTTCCCCAGCTGTTACCTGGGGTTAATGCTGACCGATCCCACAAGGCGGTGCAGGGGGGCTGATGGATTAGGTCCTCTTTACGCAGCAGCTTGCCAATGAGGAGCTGTGTCTATGCCCTGAATTAGGGAGAGGAGTATATTTCATGCTGTACAAAATTTGTCTGCTTTGGGATGAAACTGACAAGAAATGACACGAAGCTGTACAGCAGAGATGCTGAACAGTATCAGCAAACACAGTGACGAGGGGAGGCCTGGCAGTGGGGCAATTCCCAGTCTCAGTCAAAACCTGGCAGCTATTAGTTTGACTAGAAGAAGATCCAAAACTTCACGACATGCTCAGGGGGATACCGAAATCCTTGCCCACCCTCCTTGAATTGAGCTAACCTTCCCCTTTGCCTGCAGGTGCTGAAGGTGAATCTGCTTGGCCATCGGAAGCGAATCATTGCCTCCTTGGCAGACAGACCATATGAGGAGCCACCCCAGAAACCACCACGGTTCTCGCAGCTGAGGGTGAGTCATTGTTTGTGTTGCTGGCTGCCTGATTGATATGTCTGCATGGAGCACAACCCGTGGCTGCCAGGATGTTTTCTTCTGCGCCTTGGCTTGTCTCCCTTCTCCTCTCATCCCCCTCTTCCTTTTTAAGAAACTAAAATCAAGCCTGCCTCAGGAATCATCTCCTTTTTGATGAACAATGAACACCTCTGGGGATCTGAGACCAGGGGAATGTGTTCGCTGAGAGCTCAGGTGCTACGAAAGATTTCCAGATGGGAATCCGGGCACAGATGGGAAAGCGAGAATATACTTGTCCTTTCTCTCAGAGCATCGTTCTCTCTTGAAAGCACTAGAAATTCTCCTAGGAGAGTCAGTTAAAAGGTGCCACAAAAATAACCTTCCTTTGTGTCAATATTTTATAAGTTAACTTGTTTGAAATATTTACTGTGGGTAGTAAATTTCCAGAGTGGTTTCAGAGACGTGCATCAATTTTTTAAAAAGTAGTTTTCGAACCTAGGCACTTTAATCTTCATTATAAAAAGCAAAATGCCTTGATGTGAACTTTGACCCACTGGAGATGCTCAGACAAGGGCTGGATGTTCCTTCTAGCTCTCAAATGTCAATTGAATTGCCCTTCTGAATTATTTTCCACTGGCTACTTTGGGGCAAAAATTCGACCTTGTGGTTGGGTGGTTGAGACAGCAGCACCTCTGGCTTTGTGTAAGGGGAGAGAGAGCATTTAAGATAAGCACTACTCCTCCAAGTGGGTGCATGTTTGATGTTTTGTTACTTGGGATGGTACAGATCCAAACACTCCCACTCTGAACACACTGAGAACTTCAGATCTGGATCGTAGCCAGGCAGCTTAGCCCCACTGTGTCTGTTATCAGTCAAAGCGCTGAGCCATGGCTCTAATTCCCGTTACTCTTTTGGCTGACTGTGTTTTCAGAAATGTAAAAGCCTAGTGTGAAAAAACAACCTTCCTGGTACAGAACTGATCCCAAAGCTAGAGCATGGGGAGAGCATGTGGGAGCTGCAACTTGTATTCAGCTGCATGTGTTGATCCGAGATTCACGAACCACTCTCTTCCAACTCAGGCCCCACACACAGAAATGTTGCTATTGGTTTAGAGCACACATTCCAGCTGACTTAGTGGTGATGTCAGGGTTTACGAGTTGGTCACTTCAGCTGCTCTTCCATTTGTGGGGTGAAGAACTGACCCTTAGGAGAAGCACGTGATTCCTATTCCCTTTTTCTCTGCCATGGAAAACAAACTACTGAAAATAATGTATACTTAATACCGGTCCTGCTCATGCCAAGTGCTGAGTGCCCTCGGCTCCCACTGAAGTCACTGGAAGCTGAAAATGCAAGGCAACTCTCAGGATCAGGCCCATAGTTTAAGAAGAAGGTTCAGGAGAAATCTGAAGAGCTGACTTGTTGGGCCAGTTGCCTTTCTCCATTCACTGAACCCCTGTGTCCAAGCAGAGTGCACAGCGCTGGGGCATGATCCTGCTGCTGAAGTAAGTGGGAGTTGAAGGCACTCAGCACCTAGCCAGTCAGGTCCCTTAATCGTTGGGTTTCCTGTGTATGTCGGGGAAAGTCCCAACAGCTGCAGTCTCTCGGCTCCGATACCTACCTAGTAAGTTAAACTGTGACAAGGAGCATGTGGTGAGGGAAACAGCCCTTTATGGCCCCATCTGAGGATCACTTTTTTGTAGTCGGTCGATTGGTATATGCTGATTTCCTGCCATAGTATACTCTTAATGAAGCTACATGTGTGTGAGAACTGTCATAAACACCAGAATGATCTGCATTGCTCAACTGAGTTTGCTCCATTATGGCTTTCAGGCAGGATCCACGTGTAGTTTTTACCATTGGGAACCCGATACCTGCCTCCTTGGTCTGTTTGGGGTTTCTTGGGGCTATAGGCCTGACTTTCAAAGATGCTGGACGCTTGCATCTCCCAGCGACTTCTGGATGTTCAAGGAGTTGCATGTGGTGGGCACTCTTGACAGTCAGGCTGTCTGCCCACTGGGCTAGCTTTGGGAGGGTACCTGTGCAGGTTCCTTTCCCATGGTAGAATTGCCACACCCTCTGAAAGCATGTAACTGTTGTGGCCCAGCAGTGTCAGAGTAGCCTACATGTGAAACGAGTTTAGCAATTCTCAGCTTCTCACATACAGCTAGTTAAGGGATTAACAACTGGGGTGTGCGCAACATCTTCAGTGTTGCAAATCAAGATTCCTGCAGCACCCAGTGGGAATGACTGACAGATTGCCCTACCTTCAAAGCAAACCTTTTGCCATCCCTTCTGCCATCTTTCATGCTGAGCAGTAGGAATCACTCTTAAAGCCACTAGCATTGAGTCTCCACCATTGCTCTGCACCTCCCGTCAGTTGGAGTCCTTCCTTTTGCCCTGAGTTTCAAGTACTGCCGAAAAATTGACAGCTTCTGATTAGGTTGAGGGCCTCAGCCCATTGGGCTGCAGAGCTGACTTGGTCAATCTGGATTTACTGGGAACACAAGTTACACACCCTGTGGTGTAGACTTGTAGCAATACTTGGAATACTTCACGCGCTATGCTGTTCATGCAGATTCCAAGCCTGAGACTGGCTGTAAGCAGGATTGTAGCCATTTGCATTGGGTTGAACTTCATTGCTTTTTAAGGTCTGAAAAATAAGTACAAGCTTGGGAGAGCTGATGGAGTTCAAACAGGAGCCCTGGTTAAGGCAAACATCGCAGCCAGTGCATTTTTAATCAGAAGCACCAGTACATCCGCAGCATCAGCTCTGTCCCTGGGACACACTTGGGGCAATGAGAACTTCCCCTCCGTCCCAGTTCCATGCAGGGTTTGTAGCAGTTAGTTCGAACAGCACTTCCAGATGAATGGCCCGTGCAGAGGCTGCTCTTCTGGGCTGCACTGCCTCTCTAAATGGCCTGACAACTGCAGCAGAAGCATGAGGGGGGCTTGTAGAAGTAGTGCCCGTCATATATGTGTGTGGCTGAGGAGGGCTGAGAGGAGCTAGAGCCACCTTGTCCAAGGGGCACAGTCAGGAAAGTGCAGCGGTTCTGGCTTCTGACTGGGCTTTGGTGCCAGGTGTGTGCTTTCTAGACACACAAGTTTTGGCCTTGGGGGTAGAGGGCTTGGCATGTTGGGTAGACTCGCAGTTTGTGCCTTCCCAAGGTGTCCATGGCAATACATGGCCGTGGGCACAAGCCCAGGACCTCACCGCTTTCTTGGAACACTTCTTCTAAACAGCAAACAGGGAGGACTCCTGTGTCCTGGATCCTTTCTGCTCTGGGTCACTGGTTCTATTCCAGCCCAGGTTGGTGCCCTCTGATGGTTGTTAGGTCTGGTTGGAATTTGCTTGGGTCTCAGTCCAGTTCCTTGTGGACAGCATCCATAGCGCAAAACCCTCCATCACATTTGACAGTAGAGGGTCAGTGTTCTTAGGTCAAGAACTGAACATGAGGTTGAGTTCCTTCTCCTCGGACCCCTTCCCTCCCCCAGAGCTGGTTCCTTCAGCCTGGGGATGTAATGCCTGGCAGGGAGGAGGGGTGTAGCTCTGTCTTGTAATTTCAACCTGTACTTGGTTGGATACAGAGAGGACTCTGGTCCCCATGGCGCTGAATCCTGCACCTTCCGCTAGCGTTGAATCACAGGCTTTGTAGATAGCAGATGCCCAGATGGAAAGCAGCCAGCTGAGAATCCAAGATTCTCCGAAACGTTCTCTTGAGATGGACAGGACTGAAGGAATAGAAAGACGCGCCTTGGCAGAGTGTCAGCTGATTGAAATGCCGGGTAGGGAGGAGGTAGAAGAGAATGGGGCCATTTGTGACATTTCCTGATGCTACAGCTGTCGAGTTCCTAAAGCCTGATTCTGGCATTGCAGAACGGAAGGATGTCAATGGAAAATTAAGCAAGGATTTTGAATGGAAGTAATGGGTGTTGCAGCTGTGAGCTCCCAAAAGCACCAGCTTGAGTTCCCTGCATTGTCTTCTGGGCCCTGGATCGGCACGTACCAGGGTGACTCTTCCTCGCAATTATAGCCAGCCGTTGTAAGGCATTCGGATTGATCTCTTTCCACTATGCTTTCTAGGGCCTCAGTCTTTTTAGTGCTTTGACCCGAGGCTGATCCTGGCCAAAAGTCAGTCCACGGATGTCTAACTTCTAGTGAGAATAAACACGCAGTAAAGGTGGCAAAGTGCAGCAATGGGGGCCATGTCAGAACTTGAGATAGTCCTGGGGTGATTGTGGGGTGGCTGAGGAGAATACCTGTCTGGAGATCCGATGCCTTTTACAGAAGACAGCAAAGGAAATTGTTTTAGGGAAGAGCAGATCGGGCCAGAAGTCACAGGTTCCATTAACTCTAGGGTCTTGCACGCCCTTTGTGCAGGCATTGTCAAGGTAGGGTTTGCAGTGTCAGACTTCTCCCCTGGAAAGAAGGGGCTGCCCGCATCCAAGCTGAATATCCTTTGTGGCTTTGGTCTGGAATTTGCCTGGTTTGCACTTGCCTTTGAGCAAGCCACCCCTAGTCTCTGCACAGCACCCTGGACAGCTGCCAGAAGTTGGCCACCTTTTAGGCCATCCTTGACTTTAAATCAACAGTCTTAGCGGTGGCTGGGGAAGTGCCCTGCATACATAGATGGGTTAATGAATTGTCTAGGGGTTTGGTATCAAAATCAATTAACTGCTCATACCCACAGTATATGTCTGGTGTACCCCTAAAATGGCTGGACTCTGGCTTACAGCACCTGTGAGATTTCCCATGTTCCTTAGGGCAGGGCCGGGTCAGGCCAATGCAGGTGACTTCTGCAGGGAAGACCCTGTGTTTGCTGCCTCCGT